>NW_026138063.1:21270000-26675000 GCF_025592945.1 Manacus candei
TGTTGACTTCAGGGCTCCTTTTCCTGTGTGGATCAGCTGTGAAAGCATGGGCTGTATGTCCTTAGTAATGTGTGGAAGTAAACCCAGAAATACAGAGACAAAAAGGTGATGCTTTGAATGTCTCCTCATGCAATGGAAATGTAGGGTTTCCTTTCAGTTCTGTCTTCTTATTTGGGCACAATTTCTTTTCTTCCCTTCTCCACAGTTTTCTTTTATTGGGCATGGTGGTACTTCATCAAAGGTTGGACATTGTGATCTTGGAGTTCTTTCCCAGCTTTAATGATTCCATGATTCTATAGCTGTGCTGAAAACTTCTCCCCACAATGAGGACATCTGTCATACATTTTGGGAACTTGAAGGCACTGTCTTGCTCCCACTGATGTCAATAAGTACTCATCTCTCATGTCACTAGAACAAGAGTCTGAGCTTCTCTTTGATTTCTCTGCAATCCCAGAACCAGAAAACAGAGATCTGCAATGTCTTCCTTGGTCCCTTACTTACCAGCTGAAGGTGGGCTTGAGTTGAAACCTCATATTTACCATCATGGAGGTGTAGACCAACTGTGGATCCACCCTAATCCCCTCCTCAGGTCATGCCAGGCTTTTGCATGGCCCTGGCTCGTGTCTGTGCTGGAGACACCAGATTCCTTTGGCTGGTGCCATTCAGGCCCGGGGCCATCACCCCTCTGTTCTTCCCACAGCACCCCATGAATTCCTGGCTCTGAAAACCCCTCAGCACTTCTGCCCTCTTGCAGAGATTGTGTTGTGACAGGACGTCCTTTGTGCACAACCCCATTCACAGCAGCAATTTCAGAGCTCTAATCCCAATAGGTTTTTATGCTCAGCACTGGCTTGATATTTCCTTTGGTCATCCTTTGCAGAATTGCTTTCCCCAAACTGTTGTCAACTTGGGTCATTTTGTGTTACTTGTTTGAACTTGTCAAATTTCATTTCAGACCTGGGTAGTGCTTGACTCATATTTACTTCAAACTCCTCTTCCTGCAGTTCATTGCTTTCATTATTTATAGGTGTTCTTGAAAGCATATCTGCTGAGCTCCTTACTGGGCCTGTATTTCACATTTAATGAGTACTTTTGCAATTTCATTACATTTTTTCTGAAGTCCAGGTGGCTCATTGTACAATGGATTTTTCTCTATGGCTCCTGGTGCTTTATGGTCTCTTTCTACCTTGATTGAATTCTTCCCATAAACATATTCATGAAAACACTCGTGACCTAAAACAATTGCCAGTATTCCAAGTGCAAGCAGAGCTTTTGGTGTGTTGTAGCCCGTGGCTCAGGTACCACCTTGCCAGACAGCCACAGCCAAAATGACCTTGCACCAGTTTGGGTCTCACACTCCTGTTACCCTCAGAATGGTTCAGTGTTGATGTTCCTCCCACAGCTTCTCTTTACACCCAACCTCTTTCTGTTTTCAGTCGTCTTGGAGCTGTTCTGGGCTACCTGTGAGGATCATTCAGCAGTGTGAGGAAACAGAGATGAGTTCACCTGGGAGTTCTTTTAAGGGAGGGATCTGAGCAGCCTGGTGGGAAAGGCCCAGGGGGAGCTGGTGATGGCGGCTGGACACGAGCCCAGGTGTGCCCAGGTGGGCAGGAGGCCAAGGGCACCTGGGCTGTGCCAACCATGGGGTGTCCATCCCCTGTGCTGGCACCGCTGAGGCCCCTCCAGGGCTGTGTCCAGTTCTGGGCCCCTCAGTTCAGGAAGGACATGGAGGGGCTGGAGCGTGTGCAGGGAAGGGAACGGAGCTGGGAAGGGGCTGGAGCAGCAGGAGGGGCTGAGGGAGCTGGGGGGGCTCAGCCTGGAGAAAAGGAGGCTCAGGTGGGACCTTCTGGCTCTGCAACTCCCTGACAGGAGGGGGGAGCTGGGGGGGTCGGGCTCTGCTGCCAGGGAACAAGGGACAGGAGGAGAGGGAACGGCCTCAGGCTGTGCCAGGGGAGGGTCAGGTTGGACATCAGGAGGAATTTCTCCCTGGAAAGGGCTGTCAGTCCTTGGCAGGGGCTGCCCAGGGAGGTGGTGGAGTCCCCATCCCTGGAGGTGCCCAAGGAAGACCTGACTGTGGCACTGAGTGCTCTGGGCTGGGGGACAAGGTGGGGATGGGGCACAGGCTGGACTGGATGATCTTGGAGATCTTTTCCAACCCCAGTGATTCTGGGATTCTATCACTATGTTTGGTATTTGCCTCAAGCCTTGCACAAGGGCTGTGGTCAGCGAGTCTCTGCCATTGCTGCAATACCAACATTAGGAGCAAGGAAACCAGTGATGATGTTTCCCCAAATTCCCAAAAAGCCTCCTGGTCAGAGTTTGCAAAGCTGGGTTGAGCTGGTGAGTGCCTCCACTATTGCATAACTCTCCTTGCCTTCCTTGCCCTGCCCTCACCTGGTTAACTGCAAAATGTGAAAGAATATCAGCATTATTGTATTCCCAATGCTCATGGTTGTCCCAAACATCAGATCAGCTGCTGCTGGTTCAGTCCCATCTTAATCCTCTGAGATCTGGGCACAGTATGTTAGTGCTGAGACCACCCTACAGAAATGTTTGCTTGCCTCTCCTGAAAGAATTACTGAGCACAAGTCTGAATCTTTTCCATCAGCCTTACCCAGCTTCCTAATACGAAAATCCTCTTGAATTTGGAAGTCTAGACTTGCACACATCAGACATGCCTGCAGGCTTCCTTCAGATGTTGCATCGAGGTGTTTTTTTTTAGTTTATTCAAATCCTTACTTTGCTTGTTTTAATGAAAGGGACTCTTTTCTGTTGAAGAAGTTGATTAGTTGCCGTGTGCACTGGGAATGTTTCATTTGTCACCCACTCAGGTTCAGCTGGTGTTTTGTGTTTTGGTGTCAGTAGGATTTCGTGGGGGTGTTTGGAGAAAAGGAGGCTCGGGGGGACCTTCTCACTCTCTCCAAGTCCCTGACAGGAGGTGGGAGCTGGGGGGAAATCGGGCTCTGCTCCCAGGGAACAAGGGACAGGAGGAGAGGGAACAGCCTCAGGCTGTGCCAGGGGAGACTCAGGTGGGACATCAGGAGGAATTTCTCCCTGGAAAGGGCTGTCAGGCCTTGGCAGGGGCTGCCCAGGGAGGTTTGGAGTCCCCACCCTGGAGGTGTCCAAGGAAGGACTGGCTGTGGCACTGAGTGCTCTGGGCTGGGGGACAAGGTGGGGATCAGGCACAGGTTGGCCTTGATGGTCTTGGAGGTCTTTTCCAAGCTCAGTGATTCTGGGATTCTGTGATATGGTGCATAATTATTGGACCAAGAGCAGTAATTCTCAATGTCATGGCCAGTGGCATGGCCTGGGTCCCTCTGTCACCAAATGCATCCAGACCTACTGCAAGTCATCTCTTGCATCTCTTGCAGAGCCAGATGTTTCTGAGCCTTCCTTGGCTGGTGCCCCATGCTGGTCTCTGTGTGTCCACCAAACATTTCTGCTCACATTGATCATGGTCTGTAGCATCTGTAGCATGTTAATTGGCCTGTGGAGCAATGTGTTTCCTGCTCTCTGCAAGATCCAAAAGGATTCAGAAACATCAGTTTTATACCTGATTTAATTCTCAGTTGAGAGCATGTTCCAAAGGGAGGATCTCTTGGAGGTCAGTCACCCTGGAGTTGGAGAGTCTTGCACCAAGTCCACCTTGGACTGTCATGATGAGGGGGACAGGAGAAGGGCAGGCTCTGCAGGACTGGAGCAGCTGGGTCTCTGATTTGCCCTTGGAGAGGGCAGGGGGAAGTTGCCTGAGGGGCTGGGAGTTCACAGGAGGTCTCTGAGCAGTCTGACTGACACCAGAACACACCCAGAGCCTCTACTCTGAAGCTGGATAAATCCTCCTGCTTTGGGGCTCCTGCAGCCAATTTTTCACACCAAAGGGATCCATTTGTTCTGCTGCTTCTATTCCCTGTGACCACATAAGCAAGAAAGATTTTGAGGGAGGGAGACCTGGAAAAGTCTGTGTCACCCTCCGGTGCCAAACCCTCCCAAGCAGAAAAGCAGAACCACCAAAACAAAGGTCAAACAGTTTGGTGGAAGATTTCTCCAGCAAGCAATGTCCTCCCCCGAAAACCAGGATGCACCAAATAACAGAGGGAACAAACATTAAAAAAAAAAAAAGAAAAAGTCCATATGTTTATCCCGAGCTTTTAAAATGGCTGGGAAGTATTTGCTTTTTGGGAGTGACCAGTTCATTGCTTTGCTAAGTATCTTTCTAAGCCACCTCTTGTCAGAAGAAGAGAATAAATGAAAAGAGAGAAAGAGAGAGAGAGAGAAAAAAAGACCTTTGCATAGCTTGAGCCTTTGTGCCGTGCATTCAGACTGATTTGTACCCTTTGTAGTCTTAATTATTTGTGAGAGCAGGATAACAGGAGTACCAAGCTCACCCATTATTTCCTGCATAAAAAAAGGCACACAGAAGCCGCTGATCGGTTTTGAATTAGCAAACATGATACTAAAAAAAAAAAAAAATAAAAAAAAAATACGGGGAGGGGGGAGGGAGGAGAGGGAGAGTGCATAAAAAAAATTCATTAATATCATCAGGGATTAGGAGGCTGATTAAAGTGTAGCTGTTAGCGTATGCAAATGAGCGATAGGCATTTATCAGAGCCTGTGCAAGCTGTCTCAGAGCTGTAAAGCCCACGTATGTTTTTCAGCTGATTAAAACAGTTTTAAGTTCTGCAGGATTTTTTAATTTTTTTTTTTTTTTGGAGAGAATAAAAAAAAAAAAAAAAAAAAGAAAAAAATTAAAAAAGCCACCATCATCTATCCTTTTCCTTTTGGCTAAATTCCTCTAAGTGCACTCCAACCATTTCCACTCGAATGCACTCACTCTCTCACGCTTTCTCTTTGGGGTAATGAGAGTTTGGGAAGGAAATGAATGCAAACGAAGCATGGGCTCTGCAACAGCTTCCTCAGCTTCCTGAGGAACTTCCAGGAGGAGGCCATGGGAGGCTGTGCCCCAGCAGCATCTCTGAGACATGGACAGGCTGCAGCCTGGCCAGGCTGAGGGCCTTGGAGAAGAAATGGGCTGGTGGCTCTTCTTCATCAGCTCCATCGTGTTCTGGGGTCACAGTGGGAGCTTTGCCTCGCTCTGTTTGTGCTCAGGTGGAATGGGGGTCTCCAGCCAAGCCTCTCACAAGCCCAGCTCCCCTTTACAAAGCTGGGGAATTGCTCTTTTCCACCTTTCCTTCCCGGGCTTGGATAGGCTGGCAATGGAAGGCATGAAGGGCAATGGATAACCAGGGATCTGCAGGGAGACAGGGGATGGGACGCAGTCCAGGACCTCCTGAGTGCAAACCCCATTCCAAACTCCATTCCAGGGCTTGTAGGAGGGACATGGAAAGCCCAGCAGAGGATAAATGTAAGGCAGGGCTGCAGCTTCTCCATGCAAACATCCCCAGGTTTATTTTTTCTGCATCCCACACCCTCTTGGGTCTGCCTGTCCTGGCCAAGGTTTGCTGAAGAGCCTCTTTGGGGCTGGCTTTTGCTGTGAAATCCCCAGAGGGGATGTTTTCAGAAACCAGTGGCTAAATGTGATGCTTTCTAGAATGGTCATTTAACAGAGACAGCTAAAACTATGCTCTCTTCTGGTTCAGTTCATCCACATCTCCAGCACTTCCAAGGAGAAGCCAGAGTAATACACAGGGAAATATCCCTCTGACTTTGCTAATATTAGGATTCGAGGCACCCATTCATCAACATTGCATTCAAATTTGGCTTCCCTGAGGTGTGGTCTCTTGTCCATAATCTAAGGATTCTTTTTTTTGTTATTTACCAGAGATATTCCTTAAGGCTCTGGGCTCCTGTTACTCCTCTACCTGTGATTCAGTAGGGAAGGGAATTTCACAGCCTTGGGAGAGTCAACAAAAGTGCTTTTGGCACATTGAAGTGAGGTGTCTGGTTGAGGGGAGTGGAATAGGTTCAGGAATTGTCCTAGATCTGGAAAAATCATGGAGGAAGTGGCTGAGGATGGTTTTGTGGGGTTTATCACATGAACCCAAAATTCATCACGTGGCACTTGAGCTTATCCTATACGTGGAGGGAGCATCCCTTGGAAGAGCAGCCTTAGCTCCCAGCCTGCCAGCTCTCCCATTATAAACCAACAATGGCATTTAAAGTGGTTTTAACTTCTCTGTAAAATTTTGCTCTGTTGAAACTTGGCAAACGGGGGTCCCTGCCCAACAGCGAATTTTGCTGTTGTTGTTGGTTTGTATTTGGAAGTAAATCAGCTTGGCCATTTATGTTTTCGAAGATTATTTCTTTTGAGCCCCAGCCTCTCATTTCTCAGGCTGGCAAAGGCTGCCGGCGCTGCAGGGAAAAAGCATCCAGTGCAGGGGAAGGGCTTTGTGCCTGTCACCGAACAGCGACCCCTTCCAATCGTCGGGAAGCGCTCCGGCGGGTCCTGGACTGCGTCCCATCCCACACCCCCCCTGCAGGAGCCTGGTTATTCATCGCGCTTTCACACCGCTCATTACCAACCCTTCCAAGCCCAGGAAGAAATATTGTGTCTGGGTGGAAAATAGGACACCAGCAGAACGGGGCCGGGTTTGGAAGCAGCTCAGGAGTGACTCAGGAAAGCACAGCCCTGCTCAGCACATCTCACAGCATCAGTGGGGGCAGGTCCTCTTGGGGCAGCTGGGGGGAACGGGGCAGGAATCAGCAGCAGGGTTCTGGGATGCACCACAGGGTGTTGGGATGGCAGGGTGGGCACAGTTGTTGCCTCCAGGTCTGGGGTCCCAGCAAAGGAAGGACATGGAGCTGTTGGAGCGAGTCCAGAGGGGGCCACAGAGATGATCAGAGGGATGGAGCAGCTTTGCTGTGGGGAAAGGCTGAGAGAATTGGGGTTGTTCAGCCTGGAGAGAGACTCAGGGAGACCTCAGAGTCCTTTCCAGTGCCTGAAGGGGCTCCAGGAGAGCTGGAGAAGGACTTTGGACAAGGGACTGGAGGGACAGGACAAGCGGGAATGGCTTCCCACTGCCAGAGGGCAGGGTTAGATGGGATATTGGGAAGGAATAATTGGCTGTGAGGGTGGGGAGGCCCTGGCCCAGGTTGCCCAGAGAAGCTGTGGCTGCCCCTGGATCCCTGGAAGTGTCCAAGGCCAGGTTGGACAGGGCTTGGAGCAACCTGGGCTAGTGGAAGGTGTCCCTGCCCATGGCAGGGGGTGGCACTGGATGGGCTTTAAGGTCCCTTCCAACCCAAACCTTCTGGGATTCTATGCTGAGCTTTGACCTACTCAAAGGGTGCTGCTGGGAGAGGTCACCCAGCAAGGGCTGGGCCTGGTGCCAACAGACAGGTCAACATGTGTCCAAAGGCAGGACCATGGAACAACCCTTCGGAAAACACAAGGGAAAGCAACGAGAGTGAAGGAAAATGAAGCAGCTCCAAGCACAATTCTTTAAATATGTCAAAGCAGGAGTCAAATGGGTAAGATATCCCACTGGAATGGATGGATGAAGATCCACTGCTCTTCACAGGTGGCCTTCAAGGTTGGAAGAAGTGGTTGGCACAAGATGCCAGAGCAGGACTGTTCTCTGCCACTACTTGACTTTGAAGGTATCCCAGAGTGAAGTGGGACAATCAGCTCTGGAAATCACTGACTTTCAGAAGACCCAGCAACTGGAAAACTGGACACTGTCCTGGGGATTGAGGTTGGGATCAGTCAGTGCAAATAATGCCCATGGAGGGAGGGACAGCTGGTGTCTTGTAGCTCTGCTGGGACTGTTGGCCTCCAGCTTCAGTGTCTGCGCCCAAACTCTCACACTGGAGAGGGATAACTGACCTACTCATTCTCTCCTGAATGAGTCTTCCTGACTCAGCAGACCCCTAACCAATTTTGGGGGTCATCTGAGTCATCATTTCCTGCACAGAAGCATTCCCAGGACACTTCCATGACAGCACTGCCCTTCTCTGTATCTTTTCCAGACCTTCTGTAGGACCCTGTGAAATGGGGGGTCATTTAGGTTGGAAAAGCTCTTTAGGATCATCCAACCCTTCCTCCAGCACTGGTATGGCCACCACTAACCCTAAATGCCACCATCCAGAGATTTTTGAACACTGGGTCCTTCTCTCCAGGTATGAGAAAACAAATACTCTAATTATAGCACTTAACAGCTCCTTGGACTTTCACCTTGTGACATTTAAATTTCTTTTGGGTGTGCACCTGCAGAGAGTCCTCAGGTGAGAAATCATATGCAAACAGATTTATAATTGTCTGCAAAACACAAAAGGTTGCCTCCCCCAGGCTCCAGCTGTGAAATTTGGGCAGCTTTAGTTGTGACAGAAAGTTACAAACTCGCTTTTTTTTTTTTTTTTTGCTAAATAACAGCAACCAATCTATTCTGAAATGTGTTGTTTCATGGAGCCTTTAAACAGAGCAAGTCATGATCCAGCCATTTGAAGATTTCATTGTCTGCCTGCCGGGGATGATTCCTGAGTTTCAGAGGAGCTTCGGGGCAGATTTGCTTCTGCTGCTCTCCTTGACAAGGCAGACAGAGACATGAGCAGCTGCTGAGACAGAGGAGCTGTACAAGAAGAAATACAGCTCGTCTCCTAAGCACTTCTGGACCTGTCCAAAGGCTGCCTGCAGCCCCGTGGAGCTGGCAGATGAAATTGGAGTCCAAGATGTATTGCAGTAATTCTGCCAAGGAAGTGCTAACAACAGGAAACACAATGCAAATATAATCGAGGTCATCAGCCCCTTTTCCTTGCATAAGTACTTAAATATGTGCTGGTATTGCAGTTACTTAACTGTAATTGCTCAGGGCTTTACGGTCGCTGAGCTTGGATTCTTCCTTCAGGTGATATATTGGTTTCTGACCCTCCTTGGGCACGCCCTGGAAATATTTACACACCTCCAGTCAAAGGGTTTGTGTGTTTATTCAAAGAGATGACAATTAATATGCAGGGGAAGGAGGTTTCAAAGCTCCTCACAGACGTAGTGTGGAGCTGGGCAGTTGGTTTGGGGGACAACAGTGGATGTGAGAGGCACATCCTGCTTTTGGGAGGGGGGTCCAGAGAAACTTTCTCCCTTGCTTTAGGTGGGGAGAACCTGCTTTGAGCAATGCCAGGATTGCCACCATGGAAAGGACACCCACTGCTCACCGATGGCACTGAACTTTCTCCCACGCTCTGCCAGAGGGTCTCCTTGGGCCCTCCAACCCTCTGAGCTGCTCCCAGCCCCAGGGAAGGGCCACCTGTGGCACTGAGGGGGTTAACAGGCATGAGGAGATCATTTTCCCAGCCAGCTGCGCTGCAGTGGCACAACGGAGATGCTAAAGAATATTTACTAACAGGCAGAACATTTGTGCAAAAAAAAAAAATATATATCCAAGCACACATAATTACCACAGCATATCATGCTTTCATTTTGCAGCTTTCTGGATAACTTCTGGCACAGCTCTCTGGCAGGGAGAGCGTGGGTTAGTGAACAAGCCATCCATGAGCCCTTTCCCATCCCTGATGTGCCAAAGAATTGGATATAGCTCCAGCTGAAGCTTTATCCTTGGGTTAATGGGCAGATGTAACTGGTGTGTTTATGTTTTTCCATCCAGACCAGGTCAGAGGGGCCAGGTACTGAAGAACAAGGTGAAGAGGACTTCTTGGGAGTGGGTTACATGGGTGCAAGCCTTGTTGGGCACCTCCCACCTCCTCTGCATGTTGCTTGTTGGGTAGAGTTGCTCACCAGAGAGGAAAATGATGCCTAGAACAGGTAAGACAGGCCCTTTTCAAGCTCAGAGGGATGCCCTCAGCCCAAATCCATTCTACCCTTGTGCTCACTCATTTCCTTGGCCTTCTTAAACAACAACTCTGTTGGGAGACATCCATGTCTCCTTCCCAGGAGCTCCTGAGGGGATTCTGCCTGATTTCTCCTGGGGCAGGTGAGGAATTGCTGTGGCCCAGCCCAAGTGTCTGTGTGGATCTGGGGCCTGACCGTGGTGCACAAAGGGAACACCCAGCTCTGGAATCCACCCTCAGCACACCCACCTCTTGGGTTTTTTCACCTTTTTCTGGCACTATTTTGCTGTGCAGGGAAGCCCTTGGAGCAGGGTTGGAGGTGGACACATGTCACTAGGGGAGCCAGGAGGTGTCAGAAGGCTGTCCATGGTGCCAGGAGCAGGAGGGCACCCCCAGGCTCCGTGGTGGTCTGGGAGCAGATGGTGGGTGGGTGTTGGGTGGGATGTTCTCCATCTATGAGCTTTAGGTGATGCCACAGTGAGATCAGCTGCCCTGGGGTGCTGAGTCCCTGGGGTTAAAGGTTTCTGTGACCTGCCAGAGCTCAGTTCATCTTGTTTGGAGACATAGGTTTTCTTTTCAGGTTGTCTAAGTGCCAAATAAAGCTCCCGACCCTTCCCTGAGGGGTTTCTGCTCCCCCAGGCACTGCCTTCAGCAATTCCCTCAGCAGTGTGGGTGCTCCAAGAATTTATTCCAGAAATGGGAAGGTGTTCACGAGCACCTGCAAGGTCTGCTCCCGCTGCTGCCTTGGTGGTGGGGCTGGGGGTCGTGGAGGAAACTCAACAGGATTTCCTATGATATTATCTAGCACCTTTAGCATATCATATCATCATATCATATCATATCATATCATATCATATCATATCATATCATATCATATCATATCAATCATATAATATCAATCATATCTTATCATATCATATGATCATATCATATAATATCAATCATATCTCATCTCATCTCATCTCATCTCATATCATATCATATCATATATCATATCATATCTCATATCATATCATATCATATCATATCATATCATATATCATCATATCATACCATATTATGTCACAGAACGGTTTGGATTGGAAGGGATCCCGAAGCTTATCCCATTCCAACCCCCTGCCATGGGCAGGGACACCTCCCACTAACCCAGGTTGCTCCAAGCCCTGTCCAACCTGGCCTTGGACACTTCCAGGGATCCAGGGGCAGCCACAGCTTCTCTGGGCAACCTGTGCCAGGGCCTCACCACCCTCCCAGGGAAGGATTTCTTCCCAATATCCAGCTCAGATATTCTGTCATTCCATGATTCCAAGCTCAGAGCCCTTCCTGCCTTCCCCACCGGCTGCTCCTTCCCGCCTTGAGGAGCCTCTCCCAGCGAACACGTGTTCGAGGAGTTTAGCTCTGCTTCTGCTCTCTGGCCTTTCACACGTTCAATTACAAACCCTCTTGTCTTGCCACACTTGGAATTGTTCTCAGCCTCATATCATGTTCTCCAGGGCTTTGTTTTGTTCTCCTTGCAGCCCCCCCATGTCCTTGTTCTGAGTTGCAGCATCTCCTCCTCACGGCCCCGCTACCTTTGCTGCGACACTTCTGCCGCTCTAAAGATACCAAAAGGTTTTAATTACGATTAAGCCAAGTCATTTTGACAGTTTCGAGCTGTAAATAAACAGCCTGCCTTGGATAATGGAGGTAATGGTTTGCATTTCAACTCCACTTCTAACCTCTGATTTCCGCTTGTAATATTTTATGTGGTTAAATCAATTTTTTCTGCCATTGAATGTAGCTTTTCTTTTTCCTTTTTTTTTTTAAAACTCAGTTGTAAAGCGTGTGTTTCATCACATCCTTGTTACCCTAGGACATGCCTGCTGCAGTTAAACCAGCCTGCAGTCATGCTCCTTTTCAGAGGGGTCTGCAATTGAGAGAAAATTGTTGTTTTCTCCTATTGCTGACAAAGGGAACAAACATTATCAGCTTGTTAAAAGTCAGGTAGAAATCCAGGCTTGGGGATGTGGGTGTATTTTCTGAATTCACAGTGTGGTTTGTTGGATGGGGGGATGTGATTTGGGGTTGCAACCCTCTGCATGGCCTCAGCCAACCCCAGGCCACAATCAAACTCTCACTGTCCCCTGGCTGGCTGTTAAACATACTCTTAATTTTCAGAGTTGCTCTAAACATGCTTTACTGGGGCAAAGTGACTTTTCAAGGTAGGGAATTAATTGTGATTATTTCAGTGTACAGGAAATACAATACGTACCATCAGTCCAAACTGACTTAAGCCAGCCAAGGAGTTATCATTAGAGAATATTTTCATTTAGGTCACTTAAGCCTTGATTAATTAAATCCTACTATGTGATTTCTTTCTAAAGTTTAATCCACAATCTGGATTTTTGATTAAAATGTACACAATTTGAATCAGCTCCTCACAGTGACCACACTGTGGTTTTACAGAGTCCTCTGATGTCACTGCTGTTGCCTTGGATTGTTCTTCACCATGTGGTGCCAAAATTGCCCTTTCAGTCCTTTCCCCAGGACTCTGCAGCAAATTTAGAACTTCTGTCTTCCTCTGTTTCACTCTGCTGCTACACCCTCCTGACTGGTGTTGTTTTGTACATGGAACATCCTCAGCTGGAAGGGACCCACAGGATCATCCAGTCCAACCCCTGGCCCTGCACAGACACCCCAACAATCCCACCCTGTCCCCGAGAGCGTTGTCCAAACCCTCCTGGAGCTCTGGCAGCCTTGGGGCTGTGCCCACTGCCCTGGGGAGCCTGGGCAGTGCCCAACCACCCTCTGGGGGAAGAACCTTTTGCTGAGATCCAACCTGAGCCTGCCCTGGCACAGCTCCAGCCATTCCCTGGGTGCTGTCCCTGCTTGCCACAAGGAAGAGATCATGACCAAGGTCAGAATTTGACTCCCAAGGGAGAGGAGGGAGGAGGGAATGCTCTTCATCCAGTTTGGTGGTGGCATAGGAATTTCTGCCTGGAACGGCAGAATGTTAATTTGAATGTCTGTGCTGCTGGGAAATCACAGAATCACACTGGTTGGGGTTGGAAGGGACCTTAAAGCCCATCCAGTGCCACCCCCTGCCATGGGCAGGGACACTTCCCACTCACCCAGGTTGCTCCAAGCCCCATCCAACCTGGCCTTGGACACTTCCAGGGATGGCATCTTCTGTTGTAACATGACCAGACTTGTAACATGACCACTTGTAAAATGACCATCAATTGCTTCTGTAAATCTTTGGGAACATCCAGTTATTCCTGGGCCAGGTTCTGGCTGAGTTCCAGCTGTTTCCTCCAGAGCTGGCTGCTGGATGCTCCGTGGGCAGCATTCGTGGCTCCATGAAATGCAACTCCTCAGCCCCTGGATGCTTCCCAAGTATGATGGTGGCTGGGGGCCCTTTTCCCATGGAGATGGCAGGGAACAAACTGCTTCAGCACAGCTTTGCTCCCAGAGAATGGGTGTTACCTTCCAGCTGGCCAGGCTGCCCTCCTGAGGAGGGAATAAGAGGAGCAGAGAGGAGCAGAGAATAGGAGATACAGAGCATTTATAAACACATTTCTCCAATTAAAACACCAAATTCAGAGCTGGTAAGAACAATAAAGCATTGCATGTGTGCATCACTTTAAAGACCTGCCTAACCCCCTTCTCCACAACACAACCATTAACTCTTTTTTTTAAAAGCCAATAATCAATGATGGTCTAATTTGTTACATTGACATTTTTGCTGGTTTCATCTGAAAGAATTAATTAACAGCAAAATGTTTCCTTTCCAGGTGTAAGAGTGGGGGGGGGGGTGTCTCAGCAGTCAGATAAGGTTTGACCTCTGGTGAGAAAACATTTCAATGAGGTTAAGGCTCGGATCTCGTTGATCGAAGATCTGGTGTCTGCTCTGACAGACCTGGGAATACATTACCTGGAGCTTCCAGGCTGTGTCCTGGCTCAGTGGCTTTGGGAAGTGGCCACTGAACCACCTTTGATCTTCCTGGGGCTGGGTGGAGGCTGGATGCCGGGATGACATGCTGTGGTGCATCCCAGGAGGGATATGGGGACCTGGGGCTTTTCCCCCAGTGCTGTGGCAGCACCTGAATCAAAAGGTGCAGTTTTTAATGGTTAATCCAAGGTTTCTTATTGGAAAACGTGCAATGCAAAAGGTGGATAAAGGCAATGCTTTCCTGGTGGGGATGGGAGGATGATGGAGCACACAGAGACCTGATAACATGGTAAGGAGTCAAAGGGAAATGATCCAGGAGCAGGTGCTGGTGTTCCCTGTGCTGTGTGTCCACCTTCCTTGTCATTTATCTCTGATCCAAGAGACAGAAACTCCTGGATCAGTAAAATAACCTTTTTGGGCATGTTATAGACACCTGCCTGCCTGGCACAGCCCTGTGTGGACTCCCCTGCAGGCACCACAGTCTTCCATGGCCAGGTCCAGGCTCAGCTTGCATCCATCAGTGTCTCCATGGCCAGATATCCCTTTAGGCATGTCCCTGGTGCCAGCTTCCCGTGGTTCCTCACTCATGGGCCCCTCGTGGGGCTGAGGATCCATCCCAGCTCGGGTGTTGCTCCATGCTGACCTCTTTTCTGGATTTTTTTCCAAGGCAGGTGTCTGGAGCACAGCAATTCCAATGCTTGGGAAGGCAAGTGGGATACACACTGCTTGTCTCTTTTGTGGCAGAACCCACCACTTCCTTGTGGTATGATCTTCTCTGTCCTCTCCTGAAGTCCCAATTAGTGCAGTCTCAGTAAAAATTAATCATGTTATCCCTGAGAAAAATGTAACAGTCTTGTTATCAGTTTTCTGCTGTGGTTTTGAGTAAATGAATTTGAAAAGAGGTGGAGTAACAAAGCCAATTGGTTGTGTCCACCACAGATGAGAGAAGTGACTGAAGGGATCCCTTGCACCCCCATTCCTGCCCTGGGATGAGACAGAATCCATTCTCTCCCCTCACAGCTTCACAATGAACACGTGTCCGTGCTCACTGCTGTAAAACTGGAGGGATGAGTTTGGTTTTCCAAATTGGAATGACACTGTTAAAGGTCATTAATTAATCCCTGCAGGGGAACCCAGGAGCTGCCACCTGCTCTGGGTGGTCTGGAGCTGTGGCAGGAGGTGACACTGCTGTCCCAGTGACTGGGCCCTGGGTTGGGTCAGTCGTGGCCTCACTCTGCAGTGACAGGTTGTGACAAATCCAACCTCACTCCCTGTCCACTCAAGGCACATCTTTCCCAGTGTCTCCCAGTGCTGTTTTCCCCAGGGAACAGGCTATCTGTGCCATGGTATGACTTGTATTCCCTCAGCATTCCTAGGAAGTGTGGAAGCCTTTCTGGGGATGCTGGAACCTCCCACTCAGTTTTAGGTGCCCCATTCCCAGAGGCTTCAGTGGAAACTGGAGCTCAGCTGTGCAGGCAGCCTGAAGTACAGGACTCTGCTGAAGCTGCAGCCCAACATCCGTGGCAGGATCTACTCCGGCTGTGTCCGGGGAGGACACACACACAGACACACAGACACACAGACACACAGACACACAGACACACAGACACACAGACCTGGGGTTCTTCCTCCACCACCAGCCAACATCCCCTCTTTGGGAAACCCACAGCCCGTCCTCCCTCAGCAGCAGTGTCCTGGGGGGAGCTGTGTCCCCTCCTGGCACACCTTGGTGTCCCCCAGCAGACCCCAGTGGGTCTCTCCCCCTCACTGTGGTCTCTGCAATGCTGCCTGGGTGGCACAAGGTCTCCGTCGCTGTCCTTTGGTTTTATCCCTGTACCCATGGATTGGAGCCGCCAGGAAAGGTTTTTTAATGCTCCTCCATCCTCATCAGCTGCCAGGCTTTCTGCCGTGCCTGCTTTTAAGTGTCTTGCCTTGGTGTATAGTTATTTACAGTGCCTGTTTCTGCTCTCCCAACAGTGTAAATCAAGATTAATTCCACTGAAGTTTATGGAGTTACGCCAGTGTAAAACTGGCTGATAAGAGATTCGGGCCATTTTCAGCGGGTTTGTTCAATGTTTGTTTGAAATTATATGTGTTGCTGTGGAATGATAAAACGTGGGGACTCAAAGGCAGGTTCACTGCAAAATACGATTCAAAAGGGTTTTGACTTCACATAATACAGCAAAACAATCACCACAGCAGTGAGGATTTTAGTGTGGAGCAGGATCAGGGAGTTTGGAGGAGGAGAGGGAAAACATGAAGCAGAGAAGGAGGAGAGGGGCGACGGAAGTTTCCCTGCACACACCACTGAAGGCAGCAGTAGCAAATTGAGGGGCTATGAAAAATTTTACATGGATGGTAATTTATGGTGTCTGTCAGAATGAGGCTGGGTGGTTCCCAAAATCCCTTCAGTGCTGGGTCCTGGGGGGACCCACCAGCTCAGAGTCCAGAGCAATTCCCTGTTTTTTGCAAATTCATCTTACAAAAGAATTCAAGGCAAAGCAAGGCAGTGGCAGGGCAGAGCAGGCTTAGCAACTCCTGGGATGTCAAACCTTTTCCAAAAGCTGGTGGCCCACCTGCCTTGGTGTTTGCACCCAGACCCTCATCTCTGGTGACACAGTGGAACCTGAGGTGTCACCCTGTGTCCAGATCCATTGTGTCCCAGGGATTGTAACATGGAAAACCCACTGTTTTGTCTCCTTTATGCTCTACAAAGCAAATAGCTGGTGGATAAATAATCCTGGTTTCTTTCCATGCTGTTCCTGAGGAGATTTTTATCTGACATCGGGTTTCATACCCTTTGTACCAACACACATTTCCCTTCTTTGTGGGAATTGTGGCTCCTGCTCTTTCCCCTCCTGTAAGATGCACATTCACCCCACTGAGCTCCTCTCCCTCTTGCCATATGTCTGCTTGGAACCACCTACCTGTCCTCCAGGACCTCCCTCACCCATCCCAGTGCCAGCAGTTTGGTTCCTTGAATGCAGAGATGCTTCTCCTGAAGAGTTCCAAGCTACTGACAGGTGGACTCGCTCTTGCACAAGTATTTTTTATAAATCGAAATAGTGGGATTCAGCTTTTTTTGTGGCCATTAATGAAGAAATTCACTCTTTACACCAATGTATTAATTTCTTCAGCAATTTATATTGATTTCAGAGTGACTAATGAATTATTTTCTATGTTTCTGCTAGAGAATGTTAATTGCTTTGCAAAGTTGAGATCAGGGGAGGGTGGATTTTGGGATTGCTTGTGGTTTCTTGTGTGTATGACCATGTGTGTTTAATTATATGACTGGGCACAAGTAGGGTGGTGCTGGAGTAACAACACGATGGTTTGATGTTTCCCTCATTTGTCAGTGTGTGGCTCCAGGGAAGGGAATGGAGCTGGGAAGGGGCTGGAGCAGCAGGAGGGGCTGAGGGAGCTGGGGGGGCTCAGCCTGGAGAAAAGGAGGCTCAGGGGGGACCTTCTGGCTCTGCAAGTCCCTGACAGGAGGGGGGTTGATCTTTCTCACAGGTAACACGAGACAGGACAAGAGGAATCAGCCTCAAGGTGCACCAGGGGAGGGCTGGAGGTTGCCCAGAGAAGCTGTGGCTGCCCCTGGATCCCTGAAGTGTCCAAGGCCAGGTTGGACGGGGTTTGGAGCACCCTGGGCTGGTGGAAGGTGTCCCTACCCATGGCAGGGGGTGGAATGGGATGATCTTTAAGGTCCCTTCCAACCCAAACCGTGCCATGATCTCTCTCCACCGAAGCTGTGTGGGGGTGTCCCCCCAGACCTGTCCTGGGCAGAGGAGCTGTGGGGCTGTGCTGGTGGCAGGACATCCCTGTGCTCTCCAGTGGATCCACATCCCGAGGATCCAAAGGGGTGGCCCTTGCCTAGCAGAGGGAAATGAGCCTTGATTCACTCTGAGCAGGGACAAAACCAACACTAGACCTTTCCAAGCCCATCCAACATGGCTCTGTCCCAGTGTTCTCCTAAATAACCTTTTGTTGGGGTGATATTTCCCTCCCTGGCCCCAAGCACATCCCTTTGTCCCAGGGGTGCCATCGACCCAGCCCCACGGCCTTCACGAGCCCAGAAGAGGCTCTTGCATTATTCCCCTGCCTTCCCCCCCCTCAGTGCTTGCCTATGTAATGTCCTTCCCTTACAAATTTCATCTTGCTGCTCTGTGCATCCAAACGATTCCGTGATGGAGCGCACAGGGAAAAAAAATTATAATGCCATTAAAAGTTATCATAAATTTCAGATCAGCATCACTTTTAATCCGATACACAATTTTACTGCCTCTATAAAGTAGGTGATTTGCAGTGGTCTGAGGCGTCTCCTGGCGCGTTTTACTTCTTTTTAAATTAAACACACCAACTTTGTGCTGAATTCAGAGTGCGGACATAAAAAAGGGGGTAAAAAGGAGAGGGAAGGGACATCAGATGGGAATTGCAATTGAATCTTTATATATGCCATCTTGGTACTGTGGCACTAAATATAGTGCCAGGTAAATAGATGTGCTGAAATATTCAGAATAAAAAACAAATGTTCCAATAGCAGAGAAACTGAGCCTGGAAAATGTTTCCCTCGCTGCTGAGCTTTCCAGGCTAAAATGCTGTTGTTTAAAGCACTCTGTGCTGCAAGATCTCGTGTATCTCATGCATTAAATTATACCCTGTGCACAAACGTGTAGTTTATATTTGAGAGGGTATATTATGTGGTTTCCAACCCTCTCCCCCCGCCAATGGAGAGAGCAGTAAACCCAGAATATCCAATTAATATAAATATGACATTATGCCATTTGCTGATATGAAATTTTTAGGAGTGGAAATGGGAACAGACAACATTTCATGGGGAAATATTTGAAATTAAGATCCGAGATAAGGTAATTATGGGCTGGTGATGGACATTTCACCTGCTTGTAGGCCCATAGGTGTCACAAAATCACCTCCTGGGGTGGTCCCTCTCCCCACCTCTCTGCCCCACTGACCCTCAAATTTGGGCCAATAGTTTGCAGCTGATCTCCTAAATATCTTCTGGAAATACATCCAGCCTTCACTCAAAGTCTCAAGGAGCTAAGAATTAACTGGTGGCTTTGCTGAGCTTCTCTCTGCCTTCAAAAACCCCAAAATATTTCACCCAGGTGATTCTGAAAGGGTTCATTCCTGTTGTCTCTCACTTCAGTTTTCTAAAATGACAAGAAGTAATTAGAGCCCAGTTTTTAAAATTGTTTTTCCGGTTAGTCACGGTCATATTGACTCTTCAAACGGATTCACAAGGCCCTGCAGATCTGGGAGGTGAAAAAAACAACCTGGAGGAAGAGCATGGGCAGAGTCACCCTCTTCCTCTCCCTCTCCTAGACTGGGAAATTTTGTTTTCAATAAATTAACTTTTGCCAGTGATGGCAAGAGGCCAAAGCAGCCACATTTCAGTGAGAGGTTGGCCCCAGGAGCTCCCATTTCCAGCCTGACCAGTGCAAGAACCGTTTTCCATGTGGTTTGGATGGATTAGGTACGAAGGGACTGACTGGAGAGATCCAGCTCTAACTCACCAAAAAGCAAAAGGCAAAAACCATAAACCCCCAGCCCTGAGGATGCAGCTGCAGAAAGGAAACAAGCAGTTAAAGAGATTTAAATATATATATATATAATAATTTATTTTTTGTTTTAATATCCAGGTAAACAGTTTTCCCTGCCAGTCCAGGCAGAAGTGGGGACATTTCCCTCCCTCTCCCTTCCATGGAGTGTTTTCCAGTCATTCCTGCCCTGGCACAGGATTTTTGGGACAGGATACTGGGATTTTTGGGGTTGTCCTGTGCAGGGCCAGGAGCTGGGCTGGGTGATCCTTGTGGGTCCCTTTCCAACTCGGGACATTTTATGATTTCCCAGCTCTTCGTTTGCGCTTTTTTTTCCAGATGAACCTATTTACTTCCAAGCCATGGGCTCTGTCAGCAGCTCCCGATTTCCCCTCCCACTTCCATGCGTGGATTTGATCATCCAGCACCGCTTTTCCTTCCTCCCCTCAGCTGTGCAGCACAGCCAGCTGCCTTTCCCCCAAATCCCTCTGCCTTCCAGTGCTTTCCTTTCAGGCACCACGCTCTGCAATGGCCCCGGGGGCGTGATGTTTGATTTATTTTGACTGCTAGAATTAAAGGGATGTCTGTCCCGGAGTGATGCCGATGATGTGGGGAAACGCCACCGGTGTGAAAACGGTGGTTTATTTGCACCAGGACTCAGACTGAGAGTTGCTGACACCATTTAGCAGCTCGTCCGTGTTGCCGGCAGGGAAAACACCTCCAGAGCTCTAAGCAGTGGCGGATTGCTCAGGAAAACCGCCTGGGATGGAAGGGAGCAAGTTTCCGGGGTGCCTGCAGGCTCCCAACTCCTACCTGGGAGCATCCCCAAAAATCCCCTCCCGTGCCTGAGAGGGCTGTTTCCTCCTCCCTGCTGTATTTAGGGCACTGCTAGAGAGTTACTGATGCTTTGGGGAGGTGTGTCCCACTCCCCCCATCTCTGCCCAGGGCTGATCCCGCTCCGTTTGCAGCCGCAGCGTTGAACGGGACGATCTTTGGGGTTCCTTCCCACCCAAACCGTCCCGTGATTCTCTAATTCCGTGACTCCACAGTTCCCTACTGGAAACCCTTCAGCCCCCACCCCACTTCCAGGACACCTCGGAAGGCCCTGTTTCTGCAGGGAAGGGCTGATCCCTGACGGCGATTCCAGCAGAGCACGACCCGGCCCCGGGGTGAGGGGCTGCCTCCCCCGGGGCACCTCCAGTCACTGCTCAAACCCACAGGGTGGGAAAACAAGACTTTCTCAGTTCTCCGAGCATCGCATTCTGTTAATACCCCCCCAACCACCGCCGTGGTCCCCCCTCCCCAAACCCTGCGAGCAGGCAGCGCGTGGCTGGAGCATCTCCCTGTTATCCAGCACATTCCCTGCTCCCGTTGATTGCTGCCCGGAGGGCTCCCCGCGCCTGTGGATGACCGTGTACCTCCCTCTCTCTCTCTCTTTATTGCTCCCGATTCAAATTCCGGGCTTGTTTAATCAGCAGACATTAGCGACTCGACAGAAGTCTGGCTGGAAGGGAGAGAAGGGGGCGGGCGTGGAGGGGGGGCTCGGGAATGTGCTGCTGCGGAGAACAGGGGCTGCCTCTGCCGCCCCAGCCCCGCTGCCCACACGGACAGGGGAGCAACTGCGGGGGTGTTGGGGTGGGATGCTTGAAACCACCCGGGGACAGGCTCTGGGTGGTGCTGGGCACGTCCCAGCAGGGCTCTGAGCCCAAGCTGCAGGCCCAGCAGGAGCTCTGCTCCTCTGGGGTTTGTGCTACAGCTTCCAGGGAATCTGGGGTGGGGAAGATGTTGCCCTTTTTCTTGCAAAATGTGGCTTTCCTGGTTGGATTTTATTCCCCCAGCAATGATTCCCGTATTCCTGAAGGACTTCTCATCACCGCATTCATCCACTGCTCAAGGGAGATGCCTCAAAGTCCCTGCTCAGCCTTCCAGCCCCTGCTCTGCAGGGATGGCAGGTCCTGAGATTCCCGTGGGAATCAGGGGCTGATTCTGCCCTAGGACACCTCTGCTGGGATGGAGTCAACCAGAGAGGGAACCCCTTTTCCGTGGGAAGGCAGAGACCACCCAGCCCTGGAGCACCACTGGCTTCTGCCTCTTGCAAATTGCTGACCTGTTGGATGTGGGACCAACTGGGAATGAGTTTGGAAGCAAACATCCCAGCAAATATCCTCCAGCCAACTCTCCAGGTTCTTCTGTCAAGCAAAAATTCTGCAGGAATTTGCAACATGCAGAACTTTTCCCCAAGACTTATAAATCATCAGGAGGGCTGTTTGCAGCTAAAAGGTGTCCCAGCAAAGGGGTAATTCTTGATTAATACCATCCAGATTTCTCTACAAACCATCCCGCTGAAGGCTCTGTATCCATCCCATTGCACTCCTGGAGATGAGAGTCCTCCTGGGATCCCCCAGGGAAAACCTGGCTCTGTCCCATGGAACCACAGTACACAGAAAGTGGCTCCTGGGGGCACATGGCTTGGTTTTCTGTCCCTTGTTAGCAGCTTAATTAGGGGGTTCTTTATGCCTTTCACACTCAGTGCTTGCAGCAGAACCATCTTCCTATTGACTGAGCTACAAAAGTGGATAAAAGCCACATAGTTCTGAAGGGAATTGCCAAATATTGATACTGGGAGAGAGCTGATGCCATTTAAATAGTGAATTATGCCTCTAATTACCCAGACATTCATTTTCTGGTGGTTCAGCTGATTACCTTCAATAGTCCAGGTCAGATCTTCAGGTGGTATTTATTTTAAAGATGGAAAACCAGGCCAAAAAAAACTACTTAGAAAAAAAAAAAATAAAGAATTAAAAATATTCTGCTTTTAAGAAGGGGAGTTCTTTGGGTGGGATTCCCTCCCTGTGGCTTGAACCACCCGTGGTGATCCCCATCTTCTCTCCTACAGTTTCCCTGGCTGTCGATGCACGGATCTGTCTCTGTTTTATTCCAGGAACTGCTTTTCCACAGATGTTTTCACTCCAGCTGGCTGGGGATGGAGGATGGGAATCCCCTGGACTGTGTCACTGTCCCCCCTCCCTCCCTGGCAGTGTCCTGCTGTTACCTGCCATCACAAACACACCCTGTTCTCATCCCTGGGAGTGTCCAAGGCCAGGTTGGACAGGGCTTGGAGCAACCTGGGCTAGTGGAAGGTGTCCCTGCCCATGGCAGGGATGGCACTGGATGGGCTTTAAGCTCCCTTCCAACCCAAACCATTCCATGATTCTGTGATTCTCCACTGCCCTCCTGCTGATGGACAAGCCCAGAGAGTGGGCCAGGCAGGGATCACCCAGCCATGAGGTCCAACAGGGAAAGAAAGACTTTTTTAGACAATAAAAAGCTGTTTATATTGAATTTTCTTCTGTGTTTGATCCTCAGGGCTCGAGGAAGGCGAGGGGGACCCTGGGTCTGTCCCCACTCAGGGCTGTGTTTTCCACTCCTCTGAGTTATTGATTTGCTTTCACCACCACTTTCTGTCAGAGAAAAAAATACCCACAGAAGTAGTTTGATACTCCTAAATTATTTTAATGATACTTTGACCTACTGATAACATTTTCCTCCCTCCCACACCAAAGAATATTCTTCGTTAAAAATTACTTCAACCGGACTAAACCCATGGAAAAATCCCACAGCAGACTGGAAGCAAAATGGTGGGTTTGAGTCAAACTAGGACCCTTGTTGAGAGTTTGCAAATTCATTTTGCACGAATTCAAGATATTCCCAAAGGTTCTGACTCTGCCCCAGAGTTCCAGGATGGAGAAAAACATCTCCCATGGGCTCCCAATATCTCCAGTGGCTTGTCCATCATTGTGCCCAGAGGGAACTGGGATTTTGGATAAAAGCCTGAGTTTGGAAGGGATGCCCACGGTGGTGCGGGGGGTGGGAGTGATGTGCCATGGAAATCCTTCCCAGGCTCCAGGAAAAGCATCAACCTGGGGCCATGTGGAGCAGACACCTGGGTGCCTCTTGTCCAAACCTTTGATTTGGTTGAGTTTTAATTCTTTCTTGACTGCTTATTTGGTGTTTGCTCTACTTTCTTGCTTGTCACCTGTGGGCTGTGTCCTGGTCCCACCCTGCCCTCATGGCATGGACTGCTGACCAGCACCTTCCTTCTGGCAGGAAGGAGGATGCTGTGGTCTGATGGAGATGAGCCAGGTGACTCTTCCCAAAACACAACTTCCAAACCTGCTGCTGCTCTTGGATTTTGGACTAATACAGACTCAGCTGGGATGTCTGACCACCTGAACCCACGAGGCTGGGCATGGCCACCTGCCAGGCCAAGACAGGACCTGCACAGAGTGACCTGAGCTCAGCAACTCCATCTGTTCAGCATCCTCTGACCACAACCAGAACCACACCCAGACCTGGGAATGCCAGGCAAGGGAGCTGTGCCCTGGGGATGCTCCAGGAGTGAGTAGGGTTAAGGAGAGATGATGATGCAGGTTCAACAGGAACAAGGATAGGACAAGAGGGAATGGCTTCAAACTGAAAGAGAGTAGGTTTAGATGGGATATTGGGAAGAGATCCCTCCCTGGGAGGGTGGGGAGGCCCTGGCACAGGTTGCCCAGAGAAGCTGTGGCTGCCCCTGGATCCCTGGAAGTGTCCAAGACCAGGTTGGACAGGGCTTGGAGCAACCTGGGCTAGTGGGAGGTGTCCCTGCCCATGGCAGGGGGTGGCACAGGATGGGCTTTATGGTTCTTTCCATCCCAAACCATTTTCTGTAGGAGTACACAGGGAGAGAAGCAAAGACATTTTGAGTGATCCAAGATCCCATGTGGATGCTGTGAGGGACAACCTGCACTGACCCATCTGACCCTCTGGAGGTGCTCAACCCTGAGACCACCTGCAGGTGGGAAGGACAGAGCCTGACTTACATCAGGGGAATCACTCCATGCCGGGTAATGGGGCCCGTGCCCACCCCTGGAGCCAGGGCAGTCCAGTCCCATCCCAATCGGTTGCACCAGCAGAGCCAGCACGGGAATCAGCCAACAGCACCCCAAGGGAGTTCCCTGCCTTGTGCAAGCACCTCTGTGGATGCTTTGGAAGGGTCCCCACACAGCACACACACCCAGAGGGGGGCTGACACCCCCTTCCTGTCCCCCTGTTGACAAGTGGCCCCAAACAATCCCTTGGGATGTGCTGGCAGCACTGGCAGGCCAGGAAATCCGGGGGCATGGGGTACTCCTTGCCTGGGCACTGGGTCCTGAGCCCCAGGACCCCCCTGCCCATCCCATCCCTCAGCAGTGCCCGGGTTTACATGGCTTTGAATCAGGCCCTTAATGTTATTTGAGCACGAATTTGTTCTTTATTTTTTTTTCCTCCCTTTTTATTTTTTTTTTTGTGTGTGTGGTTTAGTTTCTCTCTTAACAGGAAAAAATGATCAAAAATAAGAAAACAATCACTGTTTGAAAGTGAATGAAGGGCGCTTTCTCCCCTTCCCCCATGCTTTTTTCCTACTTTGACATCTCAGTGGTTTTTTTTCTTTTAGCCGCGGTTTCTGGGATAGGTGATAACTGCCAGTAATAGGATTAGCATTGATTTCTTTAGCAAGAACAGAGATGTGGCAGTTCCAGCCATTTACTGAACTGCCAGCTTTGAAATATCAAAAAAAAGAAAGAAAAAGAAATCTGCAGAAAAAAAAAAAAAGCTTCTTGCAGCATTTTAAAGAAAGGAAAGCCTGTGTGAATTAAAATACACACATACACACACACACATGCACACACACACACATCCCCGAGCACATGGAGTGGATAAATATATATATTATATGTATATTATATATATGGATCTCTCTTGGTGCTTTTTTTGTTATGGTGTGATAAAGGATCAAAAGAACTGTCTCTGTTCTAAGCTTCAAGAAAGCCTTTTTTAAATTCATTTGGCTTTCTTTAGCTTTCACTTGCTAACATATTTTAGGAGCTAATCTTACATATTTACCATTGTATCCTGACTTTTTTTAACCTTGAAATTCAAGCAAAGACAGAATGAGAAAGGGGGGGAAAAAAAATAAAGGATTCAGCAGAGAAAGAGCGAGGGGATGTGCCTGTGGAAAGCTGCACTGTCTCTGCTGCTGGAGGCGTCGAGGGAAACCCACCTGTGGTGGGGCACGTTTTCTCCTTGCTGCTGGCTGGGGGGTCCTGCAGGGATATGGATTTGAGGCGCACCCACCAAAACTCGGGTTCTGCCCTCAGTCTGTTGGGAATCTGCACCTTTGTTTCACTGCCTTTGCTCAGAGCACTTCTCAAGGGCCAGAAATCAAGGTTGGGCCAGACCTGGAGCAGCTTAAAAGCCAGAGTTTTAGGGGACTGGAAGGGTGTTCCCTGTCCTTCCCAAAATACTGTGGGGCATCATCTATTTAGTGTTTACTGCTCATCCTCTTGGATTTGCACTCAGCCAATGAGGAAGAAGAAGGTCCAGTGGCAGCACCTGTGAACAGAAGTGGAAGGTGGGGGTGGTGGTTGGGAAGGTGCCTGGAGATTGCACTCAGGGTTGTTTCTGAGCACAGCCCAGGCTTGAGGAGAGACCCTTTGCCCACCAATCCTCAAGAATCCCAATGTTGGGCTGTTCAAAAGAAGACTCAGAGCTCGTTGTGGAGGCATTTGTCCTGTGTCATCACGATGAGATGATGAACCACTTTCAGGAGAGCTTCTCTTCATGCAAACAGTGTCTGCAATGGTTCATTGTCCTCACACACAGCACAGGCTTGGAGTAGGATGGAATCAGGGCTCATTTTTCAGCTTCTAAACCCAAAACAAGAGAGCAACACAGATCATGGTCAGCAAGATGAAAGCCCTCACTGCATGAGGAACCCATGCATGACTTTCTGCTCAGCTTTCTCCTCTGGAAACACCTCAGCTCCATAAAGAGTTTGGGATGGATTCCCACATGAAACCAAGTGAAAAAAAGGAGGAAGGAGACAATCAGATCCCTTATTTGTAGCTGCAGTCAGGATTCACTAAACTACATGCAAATTTAGCTCAGTTAATTAGAGAATGGGCTGATAATGTCCAGGTCATGGGTTCCATCCCTGTACAGGCCTTTCACTCAAGAGCTGAACTCGATGATCCTTGTGGGTCCCTTCCCCCTCGGAATGTTCTGGTCTGTGATTTCTCCCCTGTGGAATTGCGTCGCTGTCACGTGTCAGGGAATCTCGGGTGGTGCTGCACAAGGTGGCCCCCAAAGAGGATATTCATGGACTCAGCCAAATTTAGATAAGGAGACTTCCCCACATTTTGTGTCCATGAGGAGACCCCGGACTTGCTCCTGTGAGGAGCCCACAGGCAGGAGGTGAGGCCTCTGTGCCCCAACAACCACCACCAGCCACGTTCCTGCTCCCCTCCTGGTGCTCCTCTCCCATGGTTGGCTTGGTGTGGTTGGCAAACACGTGTGTGTTTGCAGGGACACAGGCTGGGCTCTCCCCAGCTCCGGGAGATTTGCATTCCTGTGTTCTTATTAACCATCACCCAAAGATCCGCGACGCTCATTTCACAGCCTCACCTTCACTGTGCCCTCTAATCCACCTCCCCGGGGTCTACTTCTGACATTCAAGCTTCAGAGCAGCTTACAAGCTGCTCCAGTTGTTTTTTTTCCTTACATCAAACTGTCGAAGGAATCATTGTTCCCTCTTTTCTGCAAACACAGACCTCGTTTCTCCACCACCCCCCTCCTTCAAATGCTTAAAGCCCCATCCCAGTTCCCCCCCGGGACAGGAATGCTGGGGCTGCTGGGCTGCCTGTGCTCCAAACCCTACACCAGGGAGGCTCTGCAAGTGTCTCCCAGCAAAACCAGTAAAGCAAAGCTCCCAGTTGCTCTGGAGATGGATGGAGGAGGGAAGGGATCGTTGATGGAGTCCTCAAAAGCATGGAAATGAACTAATCACGTGTTCTGGGATGACATGGGAGAGCTGGGAAAGGAAGATGTTCAGGTGTGGGAAGCTAAAAGCAAAGGATTGTCTCATCTTTTGGGGAGTTTGGTGTGAAATCATAGAGTCATGGAATGGTTTGACTTAGAAAGGACCTTAAAGCCCATTCCATTCCACCCCCTGCCATGGGCAGGGACACCTTCCACTAGCCCAGGTTGCTCCAAGTCCTGTCCAACCTGGCCTTGGACACTTCCAGGGATCCAGGGGCAGCCACAGCTTCTCTGGGCAACCTGTGCCAGGGCCTCCCCACTCTCACAGAGAAGGATTTTTTCCTAATATCTCTTTGCACTGTTGCAGGAAGAAGGTTCCCCAAGTGCTGGAAAGAAGAGTTTCAAGAGTGTGCCTGGACTAATGGAAGAGTTGTTAGAAAAAATTGCAAAGGTCTGGTGGGTTTTTTTGTTTTTCTGCACACAGCCATGCTCCACATTTTTGTATCCCTGGGCATCCCAGTGTGACTGTTCCAGGTCTGATGGCATTTGCACCTTCTCACCTCTTCCTATCAACAGACAATCCTGGATCCAGCTCCCCTCTACTCTGTCTTTTTTTTTTCCTTCCTTTCTCCCTTCCTCACCCCTAACTTCTGCAAGGCACTCTGAAAAAAAAAGAGAACCTTGACAATGTGGCAACAATCTTCCCAATGCTCCTGAGACACCTCTGAGGCTGAGCTTGCCTGAACCTCTTCCTCCTGCTCAGTGAAATGAGAATCCCACAAATAGCTGAGCCCAGGAAAACATCTCCAGCTCAGCTAATTCATGTCATGAAACCAGCCAGGCCTACCACATTTTCCACTTTCCAGGAGCTTCCCGACTGCTGGAATCAATCCAGAACATTTATTTCCAGCCAGGAGCCTCCCATAGCCCTTGCATGAGTATCTTTATTGTGTCCTGTGGGTTAAGGGCAAACTCTGTTTTGCCACAGTCTCTCACTGCTGCCACTCCAGCCTAGACCACTTTAAATGTGTTTTTTGAATTAATTCAAAAATATTTGATGCCTGGAAATTAGACACCAAAGAAATAGGTTACAATTAACCTTTTTCTCCCACACAATTCCAAGCTTTTTTATTCCAGCCCCACTTTTTGTGGGTCTAATTGCAGCAGTGGCTCTACAAGACATCCATCAGTCCTTCCTGGGACTCTCTCAACTCAGACAATCTCTTTCTATCTCTTTGTTTTTAATTCCCTGTAATTAGCCATGCCACAACTTCTGTGCACACCAGGAGAGAGCTGGAGAAGGGAGAAGTGCCCAACTCCCTGGAGGATCCCACCTTCCCCCTCAAGAAGCTTTTGGCTTCGTGGCTTGTGCTGGTGTTCAGTGCCTGGGGTTTTTATATCCTTGATGTTTTTATAGAAGCCTGCTCTTCAGCAGTGCTGAACACAGGGCACAGTAGCTCTGCTCGGTGGGACACTTGGAGATCAGGCAGGTCCTCGGGGATGTTCCCCTCTGGACCCACCAAAACCCCCCAGTGCTACAGGAGCCCTGCAGTATCCAAAAAACACTGAACCTTGCACACTGAGGCTTGCTGGGACAGCAGGGCCAGTGAAATCCCGGGAGAGGGGAGGTGGAGAGGACCTTGGGATGACTTTGCAGCAGCTCCAGCTGCACCGTGCTGCTCCAGACGGGCATGGGCTCAGGGTTGGACAGACTCCTGTGTTGACTCAGGCACAGCCTGCTCCCCTGCTCCCCTGCTCCCTGCTCCCCTGCTCCCCTGCTTCCCTGCTCCCCTGCTCCCCTGTTCCCCTGCTCCCCTGCTCCCCTGCTCCCTGCTTCCCTGCTCCCCTTCTCCAGCGCAGCCTCGGCCCCTCGCATCCAGCCTTAGCCTCTCCTGCTGTGGTTTAAGCTCACAACTACTTATCTTACCTACCAGGAAGAAAAGCTATCCCTTCCCCTTGCCATAAGCCTCCTCTGTACTCGGAGATTATAGCAGTGTCCCACCTCTCCTCCAGCTGAGCAACCTCAACTTCTTCAATCTCTCCTCACAGGCATTGTTTTCTGGGCTTCTGATAATTCCCATCTCTATTCTGTGGGCTCTCTGGGAAAAAAAAAAAACCAAACCATAGGGTATGGGAAAATATAGAGTCAAACCTAGCAAAAAATTGGGTGAATTTGCCACAATTTCAGGAAAGTGCTTTATTTTAATGTGTTCTGAGTCTAAAGGAATTGAAATACGTGTTTCCTTATTTTAGAAATGCAACACTTCGGTTTCTTCTAGATGAAATGATGGTCCACTAAAAAAAAAGTCCTTTCCTTTAAGCTCTTACCTATTTGGAATGAAGATATTCCACTTGCAAAAAGCAGGAGACCCGGAGAACCAGGGAGGCTCCTCAGCCCTTCGGTGTGACCCGCTGCTATTGAAGAGCAATATAAGCAAATGGACAAAAAAATAAAGCACATAAACCCAAACCCTGTTCAGAAGTTTCCCAGAGGTCCTGGTAAAATCCACCCCGGCTGGGATTGCTCCAGATGACAGTTTGTCTAATAATTCCAACCCCACTGTGAACTTCCTCACTTGCTTCTTGGAAACCCCATGACCCTGGATTCCAAAACAAGAGCTGGCTCTGAAGACTCAACTTCTTCCCAACTGGAGTTTGGAAGAAAAGGATTTGGGGTTTGGGAGAGGTGTTTTTTTCCCTCCCAGATGGGGACGCACGTCTGGGACACTGGGATTACAAGGGGTAGGAATTCCATTTCCAGCCTTACCTGGTGCCTCTGAAGGCCTGGTGTGATCCAGGGGCACCAGGGAGTTAAATCCAGAGGGGTGAGAAAGGGCCAGAAACGTTGGAATAGCCCCGTAGAGTGGGACACGCCGTGATTCCCGATGAAATAAATGGAAGGACAAGGAGCATCCAATGTGGCATAACAAAGCACTGGGAAAAGATAGGAACGTAAAGAAAGAACCTATAGTGCAAACTGGAGAAAGGGAAGAGAACTAAACAAGAATATACAGTCAGTTAAGGCTTGCAGGGAAAAGATAAGGCCAGCTCAGAGAGCAGGAAGGCTTAAGGGGAATAAAAAGAGCTTTTACAATTATATCAGGGAAAAGGGAATACTAGAGAGAAAGTAGTTCCATTAATAAATGAAGAGGGAGACAAAATCAATGGTGTTGCTAAAATGGTAGAGCTACTGAACTCCTTTGCTCCAGCAGTATTTAACAAGGGGAGAGGAGAAGAGAAGAGGGCAGAGAAGTTATAAAATAATGAGGGTTTTGACAAAGTGATTCTTCAGGGGAAAAGTGGTTTGAGGGAGAAGGCACCTTGGAAGGCACAGGATGAGGCACAACAAGTAAATGTGCCCGCCCAGGCCTTTTGGGAACTGCTCTGTTAAATCATTGGCAATTACTTCTGGAGAATAACAGGCAAACAGGTAAGGATGGGCAAGTGTGATAGGGATGGGTTTTATTTTAAATGACCAACCCCACGTCTATTGAGTTTATTATTCCACTCTATACTGAAACCACTCCCACATCAAATATGTTAATATTTAACAGTGAAAAATGGTTGAGTCTTGAGGAAAAAAAACCAGGGCTGTGGACACCAGTGGAAGTTTGTCATGGCTTAGCTTATAGGCAGCAAAAAGCTATGGATTAATGTTGTTGCTTCCTTAATATCCCACTCCTGTGAGTGAGGGAGCAAAGCTCCAGCAGAGTCCAAGGAGGGGTTGGGTCTGGCTGCAGGATGGAGCTCCGGGTGCCTCGTGGCCTTGCCAATGCCATAACATGTGGCTTTGGGATGGGAAACGCTGCCTCCCCACCCTTCATGTAAGGAATGATGAGAGGTTAGCTGGGAATTCGGGAAGGGATGGGTAATCAATGGGAATAATGGAAAAAGCTGACCTGTGAAATGTCTCAGAGAACAGTGAAATGCTAAAATGGTGCTGGCCAAACTCTGCCCTGGTTATGTCCCTGTGGAGCCTTCCAGGGAATTTAGTGGCAATGAAACAAAGTCCTGCAAAAACCTCCTGAGAATTCCATTTCTGAGGGAGAAAACCAGCTCAGTTGTTTTTTATTTTTCCTGCTTGCCAAGGAACCTGAAAAATGAGAAACATGTAAAGAAATGGCACTTCCAAAAAAATCAGGTGTTTTTTTTTTTTCCCTTAACAGAAAATGGGTATTAAATGGCTATTTTTAACTACAGTAATTTATTCAATTTATATTCAAAATGTAACAATCCTGGTGGTTTGTCATTTTAGCCACCTCCTGCAAAAATGCATCGTTGATAGTGGTGAAATTAGAAAATGGGGCTCAGATAAAATGCAACCAGGAGTGAGTGGCAGGTGCAGGGGAAGCGGCTGAGCTGCTTTAGTTCCACATGCCAAAAAAATCGGAGCCGTTCTTCCCATCAAGTGGTCGGCCAGAGGCAGCTTTCCCAGAAGTCTGAGGCATTTCAGCTGATCAATTCAGCTGATAACTGCAGCGTCTCAGCGGGCAAATTTCGGAAAGACAATCTCATAAAGCAAGGCTTGTGTTCTGCCAATCACTCCCGAGGAGGAACCGGGGCGCCGGAGCACGTGGGGCTCAGCTCCTTGCTCAGCATCCAACTTGGGGCTTGGTTACTCCTCAGAGGCCATTGGGATCATTTTCTCCCATTTTTCCCCATCTGTGCATTTATTTATTTTGCATTTATGTTTCTCCCCACAGAGAGAGGGGGAAGTTGTGGAGTCCCTGTCCCTAGAGGTGTTCGAGGGAGTTGGATGGGGCTTGGAGCAACCTGGTGTAGTGGAAGGTGCTGGGGGTTGGAATAAGATGAGGTTTAAGGTCCCTTCCAACCCAAACCATTCCATGATTTTATGATTCTTCGGGTTCCTGAATGGGAATGGTGGTTGTCAGCACTGCCATGGCAAATGTGGTCTCTACTGGGCCATCTGAGTTGGGGTTTTGGGGTATGACCAAAGCAGCCTGAACCCCTGACAATTAAATGCCTTTACAGTGATGATGCTGCCAACTTTGCCACCTCCTCGAGGGCCATCAAAGCTTTGCCTTCACACAAAGCCCCTCTCAAAGAAAAGTGGCTCCCCTTGCAGCCAGGGCTACTCAGGTGTTTCTGGGTTGAAGCAATTCTGCATTGCAAAAAGGCTTTTTGCTGAGAATCAACATTTTGTGTGGGAAGATTGATTTTCATGGAATTTCCTTCCAGGAAAATGAAATGAAATGCTTTCTCTGGTGACAAAGTTTATCTCTGCATCTGCCTCAGAGGCTCGTGGGCTTCCCAGGAAGCCTGTGCAGCAGTTTAGGGGGAAATGTCCATCCCAGTGCACGTTGGGGGGTATTTTTGAATGAGTCCTATTGAAGAACAGATGGGGCACCTGTAGGTCACAGAATCATTAACTGGTTTGGGTTGGAAGGGATCCTGAAGCTGATCTCATTCCACCCCCTGCCATGGGCAGAGACACCTTCCACTTGTCCAGGTTGCTGCAAGGCCCGTCCATCCTGGCCTTGGACACTTCCAGGGATGGGGCAGCCACAGGGGAGAATTTCTGCCATATATCTAAATTTTCCCTCTTTCAGTTTGAACCCTTTCCTCCTTGTCTGGTCACTCCAGTTCCTGCTGAAGGTCAAGCTGGAGTTGACCAGGACCATCATTCCGAACCGCAATGTCCTGCTCAGTATGTTTTTTTCAACCTTATCTTCCAAGAGAAGCTTCAGGATTTTGCCATTCAGCCTGGCTTTACTGTAAACCAGACTTAAAACGTTGGAGCTTTCCTCAGGATGAAGTTCCATGCATCTTAGCCACCTCTATTTGCAACAATCTTCCTTAACAAGAGACAAATGAAAGCCTTTTCCTGCCAGTACTGCCACAGGACTGGTAAAACCAACTGGAACATGGTGGAGAACATTTCTGCTGTGTTTGGTGGAGGCCGTGGAATGCTGAGTCTCTGGTGTGTTTGGTCCTGTGCTGTTTGGAAGCTGTTTGGCCCCAGCCCAATTTTTATGCTGGAGGACCTTGGGGGAGCACTCCCCAAACCAACATGAGCAGTGGAAACCCCTGAAATCAGAGAGGGGTATATAAATCAGGAATGAGCATCAACTCCAAACACCTCAGGCAACTGAGGGGCAAGGGGGATGTTTTCTGGTGTTTTGTGTCTGCAAAAGGCTGTGTCATTCCCAAAAGCAGGGGTCACTCCCTGTCATTCCCACCCCAGGTACCCATCTGGAGGTTTGTGGCAGAGCCTGGAGGTCGGGCAGTGCTCCTGCTGATGCTCCTCCTGGCATTCCCTTCTCCTTCCCCATTTAATTCTCCTTGCACGAGACCAGGGATGGATTTCAGCCATAAAGATTGTGAGACAGCTCCCGACCCCGCAGCACAGCTTCCCAAAACGCCGTGGCAGGGCATGCTCCAATCCCTCATCCCACGCATCCCAGTGCCCCCAAAACAATGGCAGCCTTTCCCTGCCGGCTCTCCTGGGAAGGTGGCTCGTGGGCCGCCAGGAATAGCCCTGCCTGGCACTGTCATTAAGAAACTATTACAGAAATGCCGGGCTCCCACTCGGCTGCGTCAATGCAGGAAAACTGTATTTCCTATTTATTTGTTCCGTTTGTTTATTTTGCTGGACCACCCCGTGAACCCGGGAGAAACACGCCGGAAAAAAAAATTATAGCAACGCCAACTATTCTGGGAGATACACGAGCCCCTCCATGTTTATCAGGTTGAGGGCACTGTATTTTGATGTCAATAAGCAATTTTTCCAGCCCGGTCTCCTGCCCGACCCTTTTAATCCATCAATATATTATTAGAGATAAAGTTGGTGGAAGCCTGCTGCAGTTAGAAGATAAATGACATCTCTGAAGTCAGGCATTAAAGACTAGATTAAGGCCTTGTGACACCGTTTTCAGTGCTCATCTGTGCACTTCTGTTCAACCTATCACACTGAGTGACAAGAAAGAAAAATAATGAACTGGGCCAAGGAAAGAAGAAGGGAAAAAAAAGGCAGAAAGAGAGAGAGATTTTTTTCCCCCCTAACACACAAACTACATCAGTTCACACTCAGGATTAGACTGTATTTAAAAAAAGGGGAAGGGGGGAGGCTGCAACTGGATGGTACTATACAGATTAAAATAGGAGAAAGGGGAAGCTGAATGAGGAATTGCAGTTTGGTTTTGTCCTGGGTTTATTTTATTTTATTTTTATATTTCGTTTAGTTTCATTTCATTCCATTCCATTCCATTTCATTCTTTAAATTTTTTTGTTTGTTTGTTTTGTTCATTTCAGCCTTTAATTTCCTTTCCTTTCTTTCTTTCATTTCATATTTTTTTCTCCTTGCAGGACTGACCTAGTTGAGTTTACAGGATCCTCAGGGTTTTGTCTGGAGCTAAAGCAAATCCCATTTAGGACCAAGGAAATACATCCTTTCCAGAGACCAAGTGAAAACGTCCTCAGACAGAGACCTCCCTTCCCTGGCTCCCATTCCCACCCTTTGTCTTGGGGCAGTTGGGATGTTTGGTTGGAGCTGGTTGTTGGTTTTAAGGACACGTGTGCACAGACACCTTTGTGTGTGCACTGCAAACAACCCCCACTGCTCTTCCCTTCACAGGCACAGCCCCTCAGGCTAAAATTTCATAAATGCACCCTTGCAGACCAGCCAAATGCTGGATGGATGAGGGTGGATGGGTAGGAAGCGTTGCTTTGACCTCCCAAAATCTGGGCTCCTTCCAGCTGCCTCAGGCTTCGAGCAGCACCGGTGCCTTGGCTGAGCATCCTCAGCATCAGCACCAGCCTTCCAGCACCATGCTGGGCTGGGAGGTCTGTGCCCTGTCCCTGCTGGGGAACAGGAGAGGACAAGTCAACTCAAGCATCTTTGTCTGCACTGGCCCAAACTCAAGGCTGCTCCAGGCTCAGAAAGGACCCGATCGTGACATTTGGTCTCCAGAGGACGCCTTGGAAAAGGCTGATGCTCCTCTGTGGGGCACCTGCCCATTGCTGTCACATCCTGGGGGCAGCAGAACCCCACCGTGGAAGGAGAGGCTGGTCAGGAAAGTTCTGGGCTCTTTGGGTGGCAGATCTACGGGAAACAGGACTGGGATGGCAGAGTCGAGGAGGGAAGGAAGGAGAGCTGAGTCTGACCTCCCTGTGGAGGGAAGGGAAGGGAGGGTTTGGGAAGGGAGGGTTTGGGAAGGTTTGGGAAGGTTTGGGAAGGCAAGGTTTGGGAAGGTTTGGGAAGGGAAGGTTTGGGAAGGTTTGGGACTGCTGCCCCCAGCAAGTAGCCCAAGGGGAGCCCCTCCAAGCAGAGGAACCCGGGTGGGATCTCTGCCAGGATCTGCCATTCCCTGCCAGGATCTGCCATTCCCTGCTGGGATCTGCCATTCCCTGCCAGGGTCTCCACTCTGGGCATTGCTGCCGTCTCCTCCTTTTGAAGATATTTTTTAATGTCTTAAAAAAAAAAAAAAAAGAAGAAAGAAAGATTACTTTGTTACAATCATTCAGCAAAGGGTTTCTGTGCCTGTAGAAAATATTAATAGACTATTATGAGGTCCTACAACTAATTTTTCCACACATATCATCTGTCTTTGCATGGTTATTAAACTCCAACAATATTTCATGCAATGCTTTCCTGCTAAATTAATTTGGTTTCTTCTTCTCCTGCTTCTTTTTTTTTCCTCCTTCCACAACCTTTAAAATTAAATTGAATCTTCATAATTATGGCTTTTTTTTTGTTGTTCCTCATATCTTTTTCTTTTCAATTTTCCTATCAAAGTGGCAATACAGTTTAATAAAGATGTAAAGAAACAGAAATGAAAGTGTAAAGGACAGGAAGGGCTGTGTTGGGATCAGAGACAGGGGGCTCTGGAAGAGCTGGGGAATTCCAGAAAGGATGGGATGGAGGTGAGCAGGGAGCTGAACAGCACCTTTCTGGGCTGGCTCCAGCCTACATGGAAAATGAGGTGGGAGAAGCTTTTGCCAGAAATGACTCATCAGATGGGAACAGAGTGTTCCCAGCACGACTCATCTGGATTAATCCGTGGTTTTGGGGGCTGGCCTGGTGCAGTTTGGGGTCACCTGCTGCTCCCTGCACTCTGAGGTGGTAACACCCTCAGGACAATGGCCCTGGCCTGCAGGAGGAAATATCCCCGTGCATCCAGACCTGGGGCTCTCCTGGGATCACCCAGGCCACAAATTCTCCCTCTGATCTCCCTCTCCTGTCACCACCCTCCAAAATCTGGGGACAGCCTCGGCCAGGAGAGCACAGCTGAGGAAAAAGGGCTTTGTTTGAACTGTGGGAGGACCTGGCACAAATCCCCTGCCCAGGAGCTGCTCATGTCCCCACATCATCTGCTGGAGTAGGACTTGGAATCATTGCCAAGTCCCAGTTGTGCAGAGAAGATCTGCATGCCTGGGGACAGGTCTTCTGCCTGGCCAGGGTTGGTCAGAGTGCAGCTGACTGTCATCCTCTTTACCCAGGATGGGTCTCTCCTGGGAGATGGTCTCCAGGGAGATAAAGTGGTCAATCTGCTTTAGTTGTTAATCTTTATAAATCAGGGGTTTTGACTCTTTTTTTATGCCTCCTTTTGTCTGGGAAGTCTTCCTTAAGGAGGACCTGGTCAACAGAGAAAAAGAACAGAGTCATTCTTGATAAACTGTTCAACTGAGGCACCAAACTAAACCACATAAACCAGGATTTTTCCCATTTCCCAGAACTAGTATTAGCTAACTCCCTCTGGGAATTTACCCTACGGATGGATGCTGAGGACATCACACAGGTGCTCTGGTGGCCCAATCACTGTGTCAGACAAACCTGGAACCAAGGAGAGCTTCTGGGAAGGTCAGATCCGCTTGGGATTGGGCAGACTCCAAAGGGCACCACATCCTTCACGGGCCAGACCAGTGACTGACCTTTTCCAGAGGACAGAAGTGGTGGCCAGGCCAGGCAGAATCCAGCTGTTGGGCTTCCTGCTCCACTCGGCAGCACCAAGAGGTTTGGCTGAAGGTCCACGAGCTGGTCGTGGTGGAAAATGGTCAATGGAGGCAAGACCAAAGGAGACCAAAGGAGACCAAAGGACTCCAGCTGGTCCCAGGTGATGTCCACGTTGGCCATCCTTGGTGAGAGGCCCATGCCCCTGTCCCGACTCCTCCAAGGAAATGCCTGTTTTCCTGGGATAACTTGTGCACTTACCAATAGGTGGCACCAATGGAACAGGAATCTGAAGCTCCACGCAGATTTTCCTGGAGCAGAGGGTGCCGGGAATTTTCTCCCAGATGGCTGTAGACTTTTCCACAAAGGAGGAATCGATTATGTACCACTGTCACTGTTGTGGCACACTGGAATCTGGGAGGATGTTCAGGAAATGTGACAATAGGAATCAACCCAAACTGCCTGTGATGCTGTTAAATCTCTGGAATTTCAATTCACGTGCACAGAGGAATGAGAAATATTTAACATATATTTAATAAGGTGATCAACTCCTCTTTGTAACTCAGAGGGAGGGTTTTATTCAGGTATGGTTCACGTGGTCACAGGAAAAACAGTTTTTCTTGGGTGAAAGGAGTAACCTGTTTTCCAGGGGAATCTCTGTAAGTTCTAGAGTCCCTGGATATCTCCACCCTGTCCTGCCATGCCTGGAAACCAGGATGCACTGGTGGTGCAATCATTCATCTGTGTAAAATTCATTCCCTCATGATCATGCTGAATTTTAGCCCTGGGTTTGAAAGACTTTTCTGAACAGAGACATTTTGGTCCCATTCGGGAGAGACTGAACCTCCTTCTTCCAATGACTCCAGATGGAGCAGAAAGGAACCAAAATGTGAGCCAGGTCCTGCTCTCACTTCTGCTGATTTTGGACAATTATTGTTCTGCCTCATGGCATAATCCCACATTCCAGCCCTCTCCCGCAAAACTGGGGACCTCCACAATGTTTTGAGACTCATGTGCAGAGAGGGCAAGATTTTGCACCATCACTCCATGACATTCCCATCACCACAGACAGGCTGTGACCCTGCCTGGATATTAACATTTGGTTTATGCCATGAATTTTTTACAGTTTAAGACCAGTAGCCTTGTTTCCCAGTGCTTTAAAGATGATGAACATTATCCTTCACATCCCTTTGCTCATCAGCCATGTGTTTATGTAGCAAGCATCTGGCTACATTATTATTTATATTACAGGAGACTGCACCAAAAAAACCCTCAACAACCTCCGAGGAAATCAAAACACATTTGGGCCAAAGTGAAGCGAAATGCTAATTTTTCCCCTCTGAACCACTGCCACGGCAAAATATTTACTGTTTGTGATTATTCAGGCTCCTCATGTTAAGTTTTTACTGTGAGATTTACGGGCATGTTTGCATTTATAATATGTCAAAAGTTCCTCAAATCGTGACAATAGTCAGTTAAGGAATAATTTAGTGGTGAGAGATGAAAAAGAGTGGAAAACTAAGAGCTTTGGTAGTTTAAGGCTTGTAAAGCAATGCCAAGATGAATGGTATTGGTTCTTCCCTGCTTTTCCCATTGCTGCTGCCAATGTTTCAAGCTGTAGCGTAGATGGGATGGCAGCAGGGGTTTGGTTTGGTTTAGTTAAGGGAGCTCAAACTGCTCTAAATTGTGTGCAAAACCCACTACAAGTGGACCTTGAACATCTGGAGGTGTTGTCAGTGGAGGTGAGGGAGGGAATGCTGTGGAGCAAAGATGTTCCTGGAGCTGGCTGGTCCATCAGGATGGAGGTGGCACAGGGCACAGCCCACACCTCTGGCTGGACAGGTCATTGTGCTTGGTCCTGGACCAGGCAGAGCTCAGGTGTCACCAATGTTCCTGCAGTTCTCCTCTCTCCTGATTGCAGGTCTTAGCCAAGGTCACTTATTCCTCTCCATCCTGCCCAGCCAGCCATGGGAACTGGGAGGCACCGGCCGTGCAATCCTTTACTTGGCAAAATTCACTCCCTCCTGACCAGGCTGAATTTTAGACTTCCCTAAAAGAAACCCTGGGAGTTCAACCCATATTCCAAAACTTCTTTTCCTCCCTGTGTGTTAATTCTTCCTGCACCCCAGCACGGTCTCTGCCCTTCCCACATCTCCGGGATGTGCCGTGGTTCCCTCTGGCACCCACCCAGTGCTGCCGACAGCACCCTACTCTACCCCAGCCTCGGGAGGGAGAGCCCTCTGATTAAAATGTCATCAGGAAAACAAACCACATCATCAAGTTCTGCAAAAGCTGGTCCATCACGGGGAGAAAAAATAGAGGCTCCCTTCCAAGATAATCCAGCATCCCGGGAGCGAGTGTGTCGCGCCTGCCGAGGGGAAAGAGCGGGCGTGGGGTTGGGCATTTGCAATCAGGGCCTCATCAGGCTTCGGATCTTGCTCCATTTTCTGCTCAGCATTTAACAAATCAAGGAAGAAATGCCCCTGCCTGGGGTCAGAGATAAATCTTCTACCCTGGACAAAGGGTAGATCTCCTTGTCAGAGCACTGATTTATTGTGACCTTATAGTCAGACTCTCTAATTTCTGCATGTGGCTATAGGTGCCACCGGTGATTTGTTTCCTCTCCCGATTCCCTCTGACTGCTTGGGAATGGGGAGCGCTGGGGGCTCGCTGCCACTCCTCTGGGGACAAGGTTTGGGTGGCTGCACCTCGCCTGGCTCAGCTCTGCAGGATGGCTTTGCTGGGAAACGTGTTTGCTGTGCCTGAGAGGTGGGTCCCCAGGGCAGGTGCCTCCTCTAAGGTCATAGCAGACAGGAGAACAGGTGGAGGGGTCTTGAACAGGTCCCTGGGGAAGACCTAAACCAAGACTAGAGCTACAAGGACTTAGAGAGAACCGCCCTTTGGTTTTCCTCCCACTGATAGTTATTCCAGGCACATGTTGCAGAGGAACAAGTGCATCTTGACTTGCAAAGAGTGAAGGATCAAAACCCCACCATTGCTCACCCCAGCTCCAGGAATAAATTAGTTTCCTGCTTGAACTTAGGTTTAGTTTCCACTCACCGGCCTTTCAGCCTTGCCCTGTTCTGCAACAGGAAGGCGCCCAGAATCCCCCAAGCCCTGAGCTCTCACTTTTCCTTCTGATAGACTGATGGGATTATGCTCCCCAAGCATCTCACCATGAGCTCCTGTCCCTCAGCCCCTGAGCCACCCTGGTGCTTCTGTGTCCTCTGCAGCTGCACGGTGTCCTTGGGGAAGCCCAGAGCCCACAGCTGGACACTGTCCTGTCCATGCCCCAGGGCCAAACCCTGAGATAAATCCCCCCTCCTTGGCCACCAGCCCTCACTGACACCCCCACTGGCATTTCAGAGCTTATCCAAAAAAAGGGCTACCCGAGGTTTCAGGGGCAAATTTGGAAAGGAGACTTTCTTTGCCCTCACTGGGCATCCCAAGGGGTTTGGGCACCGACCTCTCCACATGGATGCTGCATTCTCAGCTTGGTGGGTGTGCAAAGGTGCATGTGGGAGGAATTTCCATTGCTGCCACTGAAAGTCTGGATCTCCTTAAACCAGTACAGCTTTTCTGTCCATGCATAAATTGCCTGGTACCTAAGCTACCTAAAATGTATTTCGGAGAGCTTGGTGCAGCAGAGCCCTGATCTCTGTTGGAACTCCCATCATGAATAATGGTGAGAATTTATTATATTGCATTTATTTTTGGAGGGGGAAAAAAACCCAACCACCTCACGGGGAAGGGTATTTATCTGTGTTTCCCACAGCCCTTTTAAAACACAGATCCCGGCAATGCAAATTCCCCTTTCACGCCAAACTCTTCCCAAGCACATTTTGTGCAGCAACATCCAAGCCCAGCACTGCCCTATCTCTTCCCTCTATACAAACATACAAAGGGATAATAAAATAGCTAAGAAGCCAGAGCAGTAAAATTTCGTGCCCTGAGGGGAAAAATGGCATATATTGCCCTGAGCCTTTAGCTGAGGCCAAAATATATAGAGAGAGACTTGGGAACTATTTTCTTTCCTAGTGCAATATTTTACCTCTATTGCCCTCAGAACCAGTCAATATTTGTATAATATATATATAAAAATAACCTCAGATAGATGGATAAAACCCGAGCAAAATTCACCTCGGAAAGCCTTTTATTCCAACTGGAAAATTGCCCTGCAAATGTACTCAACACAATACCCACTCCTTCACTGGGAAGTGACAGTTGCAGCTGTTAACGCAGCTACATTATCTCATCTGAGGAGACAAATCTCAGGCTGTATTTCACTGTAGCCTCAGAATGTATATATGCCCCAAAGACTGCTCCAACTAGATCTGTCTTGCTGTATAGATTTCAGATAGGGATGTATACTTCCCGGGGTTTTTCCCTTCCCTCTGGTTAGTTAGGGAGTGCTGGAGGTTAATAAAACATCCTCCTGGTTCTGCACAGGGGCAGGAAGCAGAAGGGAGAGGAGCCCACCAGGATCCTGCTCCGAAGGGAGAGGGATTCCTCGGAGCTGCGCTTCGCCTCAGGGGTGTCACAGACACAGAGGTGAGGAAGGAAATGGCAGAGATTTGTTAATTCCCAGCTTTTCCGTGCCCCTTCCCTACCCAGCTCCGAGCCTGACTGCTCCGGCTCGTGCCTGGCTCCCGCTGGGATTGCCAGAGCTGTTGCTCCTCGTTAACCCCACATCCTTAGTGCAGATCAGGACTGAGGGCTATAATGAGGAATTCTGGGACTGTCAGGAAAGAAAATATGTAGAGTGGGAGAGGGGGGAAAGTCGCCTATTAGGATTTTAAATATTCTCATGTGTCTCACCATTATTTGAGACACTTAAAATCACTTGACAAAGCCCTGGAGAATATGCAGAAAGTTAGACAGGGACCTTTGATGGATTTTTTAAACTATCTAATGCGCCTTTTCCAACTCTATCCACTAAAAAATGACTAATCTGTTGCTGTTCTTCATTACCATGATTATAAGAGTGTCCCGAAAGCATCTCACATGTGAGATGTTGTCTGTTCGTCCCCAGCTGAGCAGCAATTCCTGCATTTTGTCATTCATTTTCCAGGCAAACATCTGTGCCAGGAGCTGCAGGGCCGGGAGAGCCTCCTGCCTGAGGAGACCTGGAGTTCTGCACTCTGGGAACACCAAATCTCTCCCTGGGGAGGTCAGGAGGGTTCGTGGTGGGCATCGCTTCCCAGCTCCAAGGCAATGGCCTTGGAGGAGCCCTGGGTCAGTAACTCCCTTCCATGGATCTGGGAAAACATGGACAAGAGAGGCCGGTGCCAGACAGGAGGTCACTTCATGCAAATGTAGAATTTGACTCTCTATGATCTGTAAAGGTTTTGGGAAGGGGTGAAGGGGAAAGAATCCTTTCTAGCCAGAAGAAAGTGCACCAGGGACAGCACCCAGGGAATGGCTGGAGCTGTGCCAGGGGAGGCTCAGTTTGGATCTCAGGTAAAGGTTCTTCCCCCAGAGGCTGGTTGGGCACTGACCAGGCTCCCCAGGGCAGTGGGCACAGCCCCAAGGCTGCCAGAGCTCCAGGAGGGTTTGGATGATCTTCTGGGGAACAGGATGTGACTCTGGGGGATGTTTCTGTGCAGGGCTGAGGGTTGGACTGGGTGATCCTTGTGGGTCCCTTCCAGCTCAGCCTATTCTGTGACTCTGTGATTATCCTGGTGATTTTCCAGCCCTTGACTGCAGCATGTTACCTTCCAGCACTGTGTCAGAGCACCAAAATTAACCACAACAAGGAAATGGAAGAAGGTCAGTAACTATCAAGGAGCTGCCCCATCCTGGAAGTGTCCAAGGCCAGGTTGGACAGGGTTTGGAGTGACCTGGGCTAGTGGAAGGTGTCCCTGCCCATGGCAGAGGGGTGCAATGAGATGATCTCTATGATCCCTTCCAACCCAAACCACTCCATAATTCTATGAAAACCCATGTGAGCTCTCCAGGGCAGCTCCCACAGAGGGGGTGAACCAAGGCAAACCAAAGCTGAGGAGCAGCTGCACTCACACACCTCCAGCTCAGCAAGAACACGGTGGAAGCTCACGGGCAACTCGGAGTGAAGGGGAGAAAAAAAAAATCAAAAAAATCAAGGAGGCATTTTTATCTGGCTAATTTTCTTCCCCAGAATTAGTTGTGTGAATGGAGAAACCTGCTGGAGCAAGGAGTGAGAAAAGCCTTGGACGGAGTGGCTGCGCCTCCCAGGCCCTGAAATTTAAGATCTTTATAAATGATCTGTTAAAACTATAGTGACGATAAGCTTATGAATCATGATCTATATTAATCAGGGCTGCTGATACGGAAAGATTAATTGAAACGTGCAGTTCTACACAAATGATAAAGTGGTAACAATTTAATATCAGACAAGGAGAGTGAAGAAATTACACTCCAAGCTTCATGCATCATTACTATGGATATTAATATTTTACACAGCGCAACAGCATCGGGAATCATAATGAAAATCCATAACTAGTGCACAGACATGATTAAATACAACAGTCTTTAGGTGCTGTTTGGTGACGGGGGCTCAGCCATATTTCACTCCTGCTGCCGGTGATTCGAGTGATAGAGTCTAGACGTGGGTGATTAAAAAGTGTTCCTCCTAAAGGCTGTTAACCTTTTACTACTGAAATGAATTTCTTTGATTTTTAAATTATGCCGCTCACTCTGTGGTGTGGCTTTTTTTTTTTTTTTTTTTTGCTTTTTTTTCCTCTTTCCCCCTCTCCCCCCAAATCAAAACCTTGTCCGGAATATCAATGGGATGGGTTCCCCAGGCAGTTGACAAAGCAGAAGTCGAGCCGGCACGGAGCAGACGCGGAGGGGTATTTAAGGGTGGGGAGGATTAAGGGGGGGGGCGAGAGGGGGAGAAAACAGGTTAAAAAAGCAGGTTTTCAGCGCTCTCGTCATTACAGCGGTGCATACATTAGATGCAATCCCCGGTGCTGAGCAGGGCCATAAAGGTTTTATCCCTGGAGCGTGGAATGGGCGCATCACTCACAGGTGGCACAGCTCGGGGTGAGTTATGCGCCTCATTCCCAGCCCGCACCCATAAAAACTTTATGCGGCTCCACACCGTGACGTCTGTCCCCGCCGGGGATTCATCAGCCCTGGTGGTGCCTGGATCGGGCCCCGGAGGGAAATGGAGAGACCTGACTCAGCATTGGGGAAAAAAGCCTCTTCTTTTTGAGGAAACACTTGAAGCCCCCCCCCGAGCACAGAGCTTGGAGAAATGACGGCTCTGAAGGAATGACACTGGACTGGCTGGGGAGAGGAGGAGGGTCCAAACCAGCCTTTATCACAGAATCCCAGAATGGGCTGAGTTGGAGAGACTCACCAGGACCATCCAGTCCAACCCTCAGCCCTGCACAGGAACATCCCCCAGAGTCACCCCCTGTGCCCCAGAGGATCAGCCAAACCCTCCTGGAGCTCTGGCAGCCTTGGGGCTGTGCCCACTGCCCTGGGGAGCCTGGTCAGTGCCCAACCACCCTCTGGGGGAAGAACCTTTGCTGAGATCCAACCTGACCCTACCCTGACACAGTTCCAGGCCCTATGTCATTTCAGCTGCCAAAAAGCATCGAATCATAGAATGTTAAGGGTTGGAAAGACCTTAAAGGTCATCCAGTCCCACCCTCCCCTGCCATGGACACCTCCCACTAGATCAGGTTGCTCAAGGCCTTATCCAGCCTGGCCTTGAACACTGCTAAGCCAGGCTGGATAGAAATGGGGCAGATTTTAAGCCTAGTAGGACACAGGTTTGCCATCCTGGACTACACTGGTGGTGTTTCCAGGAGCCTCACCCATCGTGCCTCATCCAGAGTGCAGGAATAGGGATGTGGGATGTGAGCCTGGAACCCTGCAGGTGGTGATGGGGGTGACCTGGGAGAGGAAGTCCAGCCTATAGGAGAGGGTTTGGAGATGCCACAGGCTCAGGCTGGTTTAGGTGGCCTCTGAAAGCAGTTGTAGGTCTGTCTTATGGCAGAGCACGAGACTGGTGACTGTGGGATAAACTGGGAATCCACAAAATTTTCCAGCTTGTACCACTGGAAGTTTGACTTCATATGCATAAAATAAACAGTGACCAGTTACCTGCAATCCCACCACGATCCAACACTGAACATTCCAAAAGACATCTAGTGGCCATTAACTTAAAATACTTCCCTGTGCTTTTCAGAGTGAAAAAGTTTCACATTTCCCAGAGATCTTGCTTGAGAGCTGGTAGGTCCAGTCTCAGGTGCTGTGTCAGAGCCCAGAGGTCACAACTCTCACCTTGTTTGGCCCATTTCTCAAAGCCCCCTTGATATTGTTCATGGTAAAAAAAAAACCCCAAACAACACCAACAACAAAAACCAGATGGAAAAATGAAAGAGAAAATGGAGAAGAAAAAGAAACAAGAAAAAGAAAAAAAAAATATAAGAAAAAAAAAAGGAAAATAAAAAGAGAAGAAAAAAGTAATAGAAAAAAAATAAAAATAAAAGAAAAAGAATAAAAATAACAAAGGAACTTTCTGACTTCCATAGCTGGAGAAAAACCCATCCATCCCTCCAGCTGTGGTATAGACACTTGTGGACACAGTGCTTCCTGTGCTTTGGTTCCTTAGAAAGAGCCCCAAAGCAGTTTTTTTGTCAGGAGAAACTAGGAACTAGAAGAAAACAAGATTTCCCATGTTTCTCTTCTTGGGAACCCCCTACATGTGAGCATGGCCAGAACTGGGGTGTCCTCTCCTCTGTGGCTTTCCTGACACGCTCACTCAGGAGTGCCAACACCCAGACCCCAGGAGGATAACAATCCATGGGAAGCAGGCAGGCACGGATCAGAGGTTTCTGAGGGTACTTAATCTTGGTTGTAACGTCTTGGATGAGAAATGGAGATGCCTGGGATGCAGAAAGACTTTCCTTGGCCAAGGTCTTGGGTGTTAACTTTGGTTTGCTGACAAATGTCAGTAGATGGTACCCAAGACATGGACTTGCCCCTGGAATAACAGGGTCAGGACCCTTAAATAATATGGGTACAAGCTCGTTCCTGAGACAGAAGGATTCTGGAAGGCCAACAGGAGGTGCTTTGCTCTGGGGGGAAGAGAAGAAGGTGGCCAAATACCAAGGGGATGGGCACAGCATGTGTGCCAGGCCAGAGGACATGGCAAGGGGGTGGCAGCAGAGGGCAGGGTAACAAAGCTTTGGTGCTTCCCCTCTCGCTGGAATTTGGGATCCTTTGGATGCACCTCAGCTGCCCCTTTCCCTCCAGAGGTTTGCAAACACAGGGCTGAGCGGCAGCAGCTCCTAATCAATGACATTAATTAATAGATGAATGGCAGGGAGGCAGAGCGCTGTCCCACAAATGAAAAGCAAATCCCAGCCAGGGGAAAAACCAGCAAAACTGTCGCAATTTCCACTCGGTTCCCCTTGAGATTTGGCTCCAGATTCAAAGGATAGGCAGGCGGAGAGGGAGGCTGGGAGGAGGCGGGCGGGGGGGACTTGGCTCATATTCTGCTGTGACCCAATTCCATACAAAGCATCCTGTAACAAAACACGGCTCTATCTACAAAGTACAAGTAATCTTTGTTTTCAGTACAATACTTATCTGCATTTAGACCGACGATGGCAGTGCTTGGCTTATTTTCATGGATCCAGTTATCCTTTTTATCCCTGTGAGCGGGGGTGTGTGTGTGTGTGTGTCTCCTCCTCTCCATCCTTGCTGTCTCCTATGCCCGTGCCAGCAGAGCAGCACTGGGAGGGTGCTGTCAGCCCCCACCAGAGGTGGGAATACTGAAGGTCAGTGTCCATTTGGGGCTTTTGGGCTGCCCGGATTCTTTGATGCCTTGGGAAAGGCGTGAGCTTGGGATCTGGTCCTTACCTCATCTGACCACATCCAGAGGTGCCTCCAGAGGAATGTGAGCACATGGGGCACCAGTCTGTGGCTTGTGCTGCCAGAGCTGCTGCCAGTCTGCTGTCTGAGCCACTGCATCACCTCCCAGCCTTCACACATCCACCCCGATGGTAATTTTTGGCAGGGAGGGGCTGCTCTTTGTCCCGGCAGTGCCTCCCACCAAGGCAGCCTTGTCTTGGTAGGACCATCTTCGGGCTCTGCTATGGAGCAAAGACTAATCTGAGCAGTATCTCAGAGACCAGAGTCCCAGACCCCCCAACACAGGGTCACCAAGGGTGGTCTCACACCAAATCTGACTGTCCCAGTCGTGTTGGCCTCTCTGGTTGTGCCAAAGGGTGATGGTGTGTCACCAACTCCCAGCGTGGTTTTCCTGTTCTTACAGATCATACCTGCAGAGTTCTCATGTCTTACACTACTATGATTGAGAGTTTCTCTCTTCTCTTCAGGGCACAAAAGAAATAAGTTTCCAGTCTAGAAGATACACCATAATTCAGGAACTCACTGGGCCAACAGCCCTTGTGCAGCAAGGAGCAGTCATTTCCTATGGGAAGAGCCAGTCCTGGGGAATTCCCTGGTCTCAGTGGTGCCCCAAGTGTGACTGGAGGAATGTAAAGCCCTCCCAAAGCTTCTGAAACCAATGAACCATGGCACAGCCACGAGAATGCTTGGATGGAGAGACATCAGCCAGCTGGACTCCCCCTCCATGAGGGACCCCAGCACTCTGCCCACCAACCCTGTGTCCCTCTGGAGCATTTCTGCCTCCTCCCCCTCACCTCTGTCACCACAGAGCACTCACAGGCCCCAGCAGGAGGCTCAGGGATATTTCAGGAGTGTCCCCCATGTTTCCCACGGGGGGAACTAAGATGTGGAAAGCAGAGGTGTCCTGCCCAAGGTCACAGTGGAAATGAGCTGATAAAGGAGGTTTTCACGTGCGACCAAAAGCGAAACCCTGACCTGTGCAGGAGGGTTGGAAGGTGCACAACTGTTTAAGGCAAGGGACACACTGATCTGAGGACTTCAGAAGTGTCCAAGTGGCTGTTTGAGGGCTGACCCACCTCTGTGACACTGCCTCACCCCTGATCTTCAAATCCCACACTTGTTTTTATTCAGATCCCACACTTTCTTGCTTTAATATTTCCTATATCCAGCTGCTCCTGAATTCCAGTTTTCTTACTGAATTCCACTTTTGTTTCTGCATTCCAGTTTTGTTTCTGTGTTTCCTCCCTGGTTTTCATCTCTGAGCCCAGCCCTAGAGAGTATCTATAAATTAAATAATAAGAAGAATAAACACAGGATGTAATACATGTAATTCCATCGTAATCATGTGTTTTACAGGCAGTTGACAAATTTGCTCAGCTGGAAGTAAACATACTCATCTCCCTGCATCCCTGCCACCAATGGCCTCTGTGTATTTGGTAATCAGAGCCACCTCCTCCCTTGAGAGCCCCCTGAACCGCTGCTGATAGGCAGATGACTCCCTTGTTCTACTTTTCCCACGTATTTATTCATTTCCACCTGGTCATTCTTCACCTCTGGAAATCCTTTTGGGAAAGGATCTCCAGGCTCTTCCTTGCCCCATGGTGGAAATAACAGTGTTTGGAACCTCTGCTCACACCTGGGTGGGCACAAAACTGGGGGATGGAGTTAAGGCTGGACACGATTTTCAGCTTAAAGGTTTCCCCTGCAAAGGAATCTGTTCACTGGAAATAAACTGGTGTTTTCAGAGCATTGTGATGGTGCAGCCCGAGGTTTCTGGGCAGGTTGTGGGGTTGTGTAATGAAGCAATTCTTCAGACAGTTCTGGAAAAATCAGCTCCTCGAGTTCACCCTGGATTTCTCCTGTTCTTATTTCTGGTGTATAACACACACACACACACACACACACACCCCAAACTATGGATTTTCTCTGCTTCCAGAGGAGAAATATGGGAAGATGGTGAGGTCACCACCGGAATTCTGGGTCTTTACCCTGTTTGAAGGGGTAAGACCTGCCTGTTCAGCAGGGTCAGGAGGTTTGGGGGGTGGGAATTTTCTCTTGGAATTTGGGTGGGTTTTCTCTTGGAAGTGAATTTTGCTGGGACGCTTCCAGCCTGGTGTTGATGTTTGTGGTGTCAGGGTGATCTTTCAAACATTCCCAAATGGATGTGGAGGCTCCTTCATAGCTTCAGAATAATATCAAGGAGATGTTGGAATTCATTAAATGAAGGAAGAAAAAAGGCATTTAAGGACTTTTATGAATGGGTAATGGCCCATAAAACTTTTTATAATCTATACTCTCTGGTGGAAGATAGAAGAGACCAAAACTTTGAAGGAAAATAAGTTTAAAAACCCATTTTGATCTGATATTGTTTTTTAAAATATTTCAAGTGTCCCAACGAGCTTTTTCAGGATAATTTAATTTAAAAAAAAATAAAGTAAATCTTATTATGCTCTTCCTAACACAGTCCAAAATACAGTTGGATAGGACTTGGAGCTGGTCTAGTGGAAAGTGTCCCTACTCATGGCAGGAAGTTGGAACTACATGATCTTCAAGGTCCCTTCCAACCCAAACAGTTCCATGATTTTATGATTCTATGATCATCACATTTAATCATGGATATATATATATATATATATGTATTTTTCATTTTACAAAGTTGTTCTAAAAATGAAAAAATTCCTTCCTAAGAGATACATGGAAATAGCCATGGGAAAAACCCCAAACTGGATGTTGGGTAAATAGTGAGGAGAAGTTGACAACACATCCTTTATAAGCCAGGAAATCAGGCAAAATAGCAAAGCAGAGCTGATTCTGGTGGGTAAAAAGTGAAGAAATTAGTTAAAATTGTCACAGGATGTGAAAGAGATGAAAGGTGGAATAAACAAGAGACAAAAATTTCTGTGAAAGTTGCCAGAGCAAATAGGTTTGGGGTTTTTTTTTCTTTAAAAAAAGAAGGTTGGATGAGGCATTGAGCAACCTGGTCTATGGAAGGTGTCCCTGCCCATGGCAGGGGGGGTGGAATGAGATGGTCTTTAAGGTCCCTTCCAACCCAAACCGTGCTGGCATTCTGTAAACCTTCAATTTTCAAGTATTTTGACTTATTGTGATAAACCCCCCAAACCTGGCAACACCTTTTAATCACCTGTAACTGAGAGGGGAGGCTGAGCTGGGGCTGGGAGGTGACCAGGAGAAAGCAGGGAAGAAGGGGAAGGGTGAGAGGAGCCCATCCCCAACCAGGACCCCAAGGAATGAGGGCAGGACAGGCAGGAAAGGGGCTGTGGATCAATCAAACACGACCTTGCAGGAAATGCTCTCCTGGAGAAGAAACAGGTGGGATGGGGAGAAGGACGAGATCATTCCTCCTGCTCCTTTCCTCCCTGGATGGTCCTCTGCTGGCTGAGAGGCTGCTGGCAGGAGAAAGACAATCAATTGGTCCTGGTGTCTGCTGGGGATTGGAAGAGAAATACCAGCCCTGAATTGCAGCACGGAAGATTTAAGTCAGATGCTCAGAAAAAACCCACGCTGGTGCTGAAGAGAGAGGAGCAGTGGAATAAATCTCCTTGGGAGGCAGCAGAGTGGCCAGTGTGGGATGTTTTTAGGAGGAGGTTCAGTGACCAGTGTGGGATGATTTTGGAAGAGGTTCAGTGGCCAGTGGGGGATGATTTTGGAAGAGGTTCAGTGGCTATCCCTCAGGGATGCTGTAGATCTGTGGGGTCCTGCCCTGGGCACGGGAAGGGATTCAGTGGTACCTCGTGTCCTGCCCATCTCTTGAGTCCTGCACCTCCAGAGCCTTTCCAGGGATTTGTTGTGGTGTGGGGCAGGGACATGGCAGGAACAGGAGCTGGGGGCAGAGGGGGCTTCTCAGACTCCCTGAGGGAAGGGGGAATGCAAAGGCTGCTCGTGGGGAGCAGAAAGCCACCAGACACAGAGTGAGAGTCCCCAGGGAGCTCCAGGCCCTTGACCCTGGGCTGGGTTTGTCTCCAGCAGCCCCAGGGCTTCCAGAGAGCCAGACAAAGGCCCCGAGCCCAGGAATGAGGCCACCAGCACTGCTCCCACAGCTGTGACACAGCCTCTTGCAGTGGCTGCAGGTGAGGCCATGGAGAAGAGGGTTCCAAAGCTCAGAGCCCTCTTCCATCCGTGGATTTCCCCACCAAAACCCCCCAGGGAAGAACGCCAGCTCTGCTCCTCCCACACCTGAGCAGGAATTGCATCTCTCTCCCTTCAGGAAGTTGCTCAGAGGTGCTTCAGTGTGTGGACAGAGAGCTGGGACTACAGTTCCTAAATATCCAGGAGGAGTTTGGCCATGGAATGGTGCCGAGCTGTAGCATCCATGTGTGTCAGAGGGACCAAGAAGTTCTGTGTTGTTCCTCCCTGCCACACTGGGGTCAGCAGCTCGGGACTTTCACAGAGCTCTGGGATGCTGGGAATTAAGAGATGGAGCACTTTTCCAAGGGGACAGAGAAAAAGAGACAGAGTGAGGCAGGGAAAGGAGGGGCCGGGGAGAAAATGGGAGAGAGAAAGAGAGAGAGAGTGCAGGGAGGAGGGGAAATGAAAGGATATTATTTTTTTTTGTATCTGTCATTTCCCTGCTATCTCCCATATGACTTCTTAATCCATCAGAATGCTGGGAAGATAATGTTTTGGGCGAAATAACATGAGAGAGAGGATAGACTCCCAAGGACCAATATCTTTATTGCTCGGAGGATAAACGGATTATGTCAGCCATTTTCTGTTGCTGACAGCTTTTCTTATTAACCGATTTTATTTTTTAATCTTCCAGGGAAGAAATATGGTTTTATGTCACAATAAAACGCCGGTCACATCTAATTCTGCCCTCAAACAAACAGATTTCTGAAAGCCTTGCAGAGAAATTTGAAATAACTTTAAAGAGGGGGTTTTTGGATAAAGTCTTTATCCAGAGGCTTGTTCAACCGCAGTGTAAAAGGTTTAGAGAGAGTGAGAGAGGGAGTGAGAGAGAGCGGGAGGGAGGGAGAGGGAGAGAAAAGTCCCTCACAGTTGTTTTTTCCCGGTTGATCCCTATTAAAAGAAACTCTTCATTGTGGTGTACTCAAGGAAATACAGCTCAGACGAAAGAGTCCCATGAATGTTAACAAACATGGCCATTTGTGTGGCTTACGCGCCGCGCCGGGCTTAGGGATGTTGTGCGTGACACCCAGAGAATGAGGGAAGCATCATTAGCATCCCAGCAACCTGCTTAGCCGCTGCTTTCACACTCCCCCTTTTGATCTGACACTTTTTTCCCCCTCAGTTTTGCCGGGATTACTGGGAAGATGCTAATAAAGTATCGCAGCAGCGGAGGCAGCGCGATAAGAAAGTCGGCTCCGGAGAAACTTCCCGCTCGCAGAGCCGGGCAGCCCTTGGACTTGTTGCTGCCTCCCCAGAGCAGACCTGGAGATGGGGAGGGTTTTGTTGAATCCCCTCTTTTCCTCCCCCTTGCCCCCCAGAAAGCCCCTCTGCAGGTGGATCCTGTGTGTTTTACCTGTGTCTCCTGCAGGGGTTTAGAGCAGCTCGTGGACCTTCCTGTTCTCCATGGACTAAGGGAAATGGAGGGGAGCCAAACCCTGGTAAAATCTGCTGCCTTTCCCCACAGAAGGGTTGCCCCTCTGCTCTTCCCCTTTGCTTTTTTTAGGAAACAAACCCTCTGCTGCTCAAAAGGACTGGCTTCACACAGCAAAGGCTTCGAAGTCTTGATGCACATACCTGGCTCTCAGCACCCTTCTTTGGCACCCTGATGACCCTAAACCACCAGCTGCAATCCCAAGGAGTGGCCACAAGGAATTAAAGCTCAGCAGCATCTCTCGGTGCTGTTCTTTTCTGGGGTTTTCTGGGTTTTTTTGGCTGTAAGTTCTTGCTGTGCTGGGCCCTACACAAATGTGTCTTTGCAGGGTCTCCCCCTTCCAAAGGGCTCAGAGCCTGGACAAAAACAATCCATAGCTTTAGTTTTACCAGTGACATGCACCCAAAAACAAACGCCCTGCCTTCTCCAGGAGGGGCTTTCCCAGCATGGAGGTGCTGGAAGGGAATGTAAGGAATGGAAGTCTAAGGGAATGTAAGGAAACAGCTCCCTGGACATGGATGACCCACATCAGGGTGAGGGATGGTTTGAGGGTCACCAGTGCTGCCCCACGGGGTTTGCCAGTGTGGTTCTGCTGGCACAGGTTTGCTGGCACCAAATATGTGCTGCCTGCATTCCCAACATCCTCCCTCTGCACCTCCTCCTCAGGGCCAGCCTCTGCCTCAGCCCAAAACACTGGGTGTTCAAGGCCAAGAGGGAGCAAAGCAGAGTGACTTTGCTCCAACAGGCTGTGGAGCTCCTGAGCTCCATCCACCAGACCCCATGGATGAGGTGATATCCCAACCTGGGATCTTTTCTTGGAAGTGGGTACAGGAATAACCCCCTCAATAATTAGTGAAACACTCCCCTTCCCCTCAAACAGAGTTTAGGTTGATGAGGAAAGCAAGATGAGGAAGTTCATCCAACCTGTCCCCAGCAGCTGAGGACTCCCGTGGTACTGGGATGGGTGCCAGGAGCTCTCCCAGATTTTGGGATGCTACCTTGGTCCCTGCTGTGGGAATGGGATCACCCTTTCCCAGGCAAGAGCAAGAGATCAGGGTAGCAAAGGGGTCCCAGCCAGCCCAGTTCCTTTCTGGAGATGACACTTTCCCCATTGACTCCAGAGGATTCCTCACCTCTTGGATTTTAGGAGGGATTGTCCCCAAGAGCAGTTCAAGTTCAAGCTGTCCCTAAAAAGTAATTCTTGTTGCTGTATCTTTTTCCTGGGCAGGGAGTTCCCCACGGGCAGAGCAGAGAGCACAACAATATATTTTCTTGGGTTTTTTTCATGCAATCACAGTTTGGAAAAGCCCTCCAAGACCATCGAGTCCAACCTGTGCCTGATGCCCACCTTGTCACTCAGTGCCATGCCCAGTCCTTCCTTGGGCACCTCCAGGGGTGGGGACTCCAAACCTTCCTGGGCAGCCCCTGCCAAGGCCTGACAGCCCTTTCCAGCAAGAAATTCCTCCTGATGTCCAACCTGAACCACTCCTGGTGGAGCTTGAGGCCGTTTCCTCTTGTCCTGGCACTTGTTTCCTGGGAAATGAGTCTGCTCCCCACCTTGCTGCAACCTGTCCTCCGAAACAGGGGGGTGGATCCAGCAGGCAAGGTGGGCAGCTGTTCTCCAGAGATGTTGCATCATCATGGCTTTGTATGAGACAAACCATTCTGAGATTCACTCTGTGATCTCCTCTTCCCTCCAGAACGTGGGGCACAGCGGGATGGAGCCTTTGGAGCGGGCACAACCCCAGCCATGGGGGTATCAGGTGTCAAAATGAAAGGAGCTGAGCTTTTCTCTGTGGCTGCCCCAAGGTCAAAGTATTTACTGATGACCTTGACCCCGGGCTGGGAATTTGCTGAGGAATTTGGTGCTGGGTTCCTGCAGTCCTGCTCAGGAGCAGCATTCCCTGGGCAGCACAGGATCCATGTGGAGAGGAAAGCACAAGCCAAGCAGAGACCAAATAAAGCCACATTAATCCCGGCTCCATTAGAAACACAGGAAATAAATAAATGCTGTTTTCAAATGTGGAAAAAGAAAAAAAAATCAATAGAGAAAGAAATATTATTTTTAATCTTCTAAGAGGTTTTTACAAACAACAGGGAGGGGAAAAATTGAAAGCCATGAAAAAAGACTTGCCAATGTCCTTTTAACCTTTATTTATTATCACTCAGTCCACATCAGCCCCTGACTGCAAGATAATTTGGAATTTCATTTTAATTTCAATGTATCACATAATTCAACACAGCTTTCCACTTTTTTTATTTTTTTTTTTATTTTTTTTTTGTACTGGAAACTTTAAAAATCTCTCTATAGGAAATGCATCTAAAAAAAAAAAATAAAACCACCCCACAACATAACCCTTCTGCAGCAGTTACTTAATTTATAACATGAAAAGAGTTTGTGCTAAAATATGATAAAAATAAAATCAACAAACTTCAAAAAAGGAATATTCCTTAATAACATGCTTTAGCTTGAAGGGTTCCTGCTCCTCTGCTTTTCTTTGGTTTTGTCTGCTGCTCGCATTGGAGTGGGAGTTATTTTGAGCCCGGCTTTTCGGAAGCCTGGTGCTGCACGTTGGTTGGATGTGTTTGATGGCCTGAGTCTGGCTGGGGGATGAAGGGCTGGTGGCACCAACCAGGGACAGGCAGAGCCAGCCTGCCATTCCCTGTGGGCATCGTGCCCCAGTCCCCTGCCCTGGATGTGAGACTGGATCCCACGGGAGATCCTCGGTTGTCGCCGGAGCAGATCTTGTGTTGTCCCAACACCCTTCTCTGGGGGGTTGGAGAGCTCTGTCCTTCCCTCCCAACTCCTCCAAGCAACCACAACCAGGCTGCAGGTCCCCTGGATGCTGCTCCTGTTAGAATCCATCTTGAGTTGGAAGAGTCCCACAAGGATCATCCAGTCCCACTCCCGGCCCTGCACAGACACCCCAACAATCCCACCCTGTGCTGAGAGCACTGTCCAAACCCTCCTGGAGCTCTGGCAGCCTTGGGGCTGTGCCCACTGCCCTGGGGAGCCTGGGCAGTGCCCAACCAGCCTCTGGGGGAAGAACCTTTTCCTGAGATCCAACCTGAGCCTGCCCTGGCACAGCTCCAGCCATTCCCTGGCTGCTGTCCCTGTCACAGAGGGCAGAGATTGGAGCTGCCTCCTGAGGAAGCTGCAGCCCCTGACGAGCTCTGACCTCTGTCTCCTCTTAACAAGCCAAGTGCCCTCAGATGCTCCTCATATGGCTCCCCCTTGAGACCCTTTACCTTCCTCATGGCCTCCTTTGGACACTCTGTAAGAACTTGAGATCCTTCTTCCATTATGTTCCTCTAAACTGCCCCAATGTTGAGGTGAGGCTGCCCCAGGGCAGAGCACAGCAGGACCATCCCCTCCCTGATGCCCCCAGGACAGGCTTGGCCCTCCTGGCTGCCAGGGCACTGCTCACTCAGGGACAACTGGCACCCACCAGGACCCCCAGGGCCCTTTCCCAGCTCTGCTTTCCAGCCTCTCATTCCCAGTCTGTCCGTCCATCTGGGGTTGCCTCATCCCAGCGCAGAATCCAGCACTTCTCTCTGTTAAACTTCATACAGTTGGTGATTGCCCAGCCCTCTGATTTGTCCAGGACTTTCTGCAGGGCATCTCTGACTTCCAGTGAGTCAACAGCTCCTCCCAGCTTAGCATCATCAGCAAACTTGCTCTGTGCATCCCTGAGGTGCCACTGCCTCCCCCCAGCTCCAAGGTCAGGGTTGGGGGCAGCCTGGAGAGCACTCCCTTCTGCACGTGACCACATGCATCCACATCCTAACCCATGCCCAACAAAACCTCAAAGGAGAAGCTCGAGATGAGGCGAGAGAGAAGAAACTTCTTCATACAAACAGCCCCCTTAATGGATGTCTCGGCCTTGGGCTCATTTGTTGCCCTGGAGCTCCCTTGATTGCATCATTTTTCTTGCAAATCATGGCTAATTTGTAAAAGAACTTCCTTGGCCCCGTTCTCTTTTTACTACATTTTTATTTTCTTTAAAAATTCCAGAGCATTAATTTAGTTAATAGGACCTGCTGCAGGTGGTGCCTTTTGCCTGGGATCTTGGCACAGGCTGCGGGCAGGACGCATCTCATATTTCCACGTCAGCTCCCCTCCACAGCCGTGTTTATCAGGGAGCTCCTGAAGTGACAGGCACAAAAGGGTTGTTTGTACTCCAAATTGCCTGCAGGGAAGATGGCAGAGACCTGGCAACGAGCAGGGGGACAATAAATTGTCTTCCCAAGAAAGCTGCACCCGAGTCCTTGCGGCCGCCCCGGCAGAGCTCGGAAGGGTGGGGGCTTTTCCAGTGAGACCTGGAAAGAGGGAATAACCAAAAATGCTGTTTGACAGTGTTGTCATCGATGCCTGGATACAGGGACCGCTCTGTGTCATGCAGAAAATGTCACCAAGAGGTCCCTGCAGAGGTAGTACAAGTGTTTTTACTTGTGGCCTGCCAGGGGGAGGACAAACTCAGGTTTTGGTTGGGTCAGCTTTCGAGCATGGGTTGAGTGAGGCCAAAGGGGCCTGTGGGAATGAAGCCCCAAGGACATGTGCTCCACTCTGCTCTAATCCCAGCCAGCACTCACCTACTGCCCTGATGTTCAGGTGTGGCCATCACTCCTCTCCTTGCTTCTCCCACGGCTTTGCAAGGAGCTGGAGGAGCTCTGCAGGAGTCTAGCTTGGAGCTGGTGCTTGCCCAGGCCCTGAGCACCAAGAACTCAGAGATCACAGCACCATTTAGGCTGGAAAAGACCTTCAAGACCACCCATAGTCAGAAGCAAGAGCTGACACCCTGAGGCAGCATTTGCCTTGCTCAGAGGGAAGACCTTGAGGCCAACAGCAGGTCTGTCATCAGTGGATTTGGACAGCAAGAGGGTGAACTTTACCCCATCTGGGTGATCAGCCCAAGAGGTCTCTGGGATGTTCAGGCTCAGACAGAAGGATTGATCTTCTAAATAAAAAGGGCAGGTAGGGTTAAAGGGACCATAAAATCTGCTGGTGGTCATTGGGATCTCCAGCTCCCTGCTGGGTGAAACCATCTGTACCAGAGAACTGAGCACTGCAGGTCCAGGGCTGAGGAAAATGTTTATCCCAAAAAGCAAATACTGCCCTTAACTCTCCAAAAGAGCACTGCTGAGGTGGAAATTGGCTTAATCTCTCTTCTCTAGTACATGTTCACTTGTTTACTAGTCTCAAAAATATTCTTGGGAAAATAGGCCTGGACAGCAGGTTTAAAGAGGTGCTAAAAATCCCAACAAGGCTCTGAAGGAGCCCCATTCCTGAGCCCCATCACCAGTGTGTCCCAGACTGACATGTCTGGGAGGCAACCAGTCTCATTTCTGCCCAGCTCCAAGGCCGTGGCACATCTAAACCGAGAGTAAAGCAACGAGATTTGGCTGAAAACGCCGATTTCAGAGACAGAAATGCAGCTTTTTGAATCAGCAGAATTATCCGTGAGCAAATCCCCTTTTTATTTCATCAGAAACCTGTGGGAAAACGGGGAGTTTTTAGAGGTATCAAAAGAAATCATTTCAGTGTTCAGATCTCCACGGTGCCCCCAAAGAGAGAGACAATAAAAGTCGGCGAAACCTGAACTTTTTCTTCGTTTTTCTCCGGATTTTTTATTTTTTTTTCTGTCATCAGGAGAAAGGTTTTTGTTCGAGAGGTCCGTAAAATTAAGAAGAATCGTTTCAGCTCAGGAGCTGTTACACTTTGGGCTGATCAACCTGCACCAAGCCCAGCAGAGACGGCAATTTCATGCAATTATTCTCCCCCACGCCGGGCGAGCGCCCGGTCCAGGAGCAGAACAGCAAACTCATCATGCCCTATTTAGCAAAATGTTCAGTGCCAACACGAAATTCTGACCCTCACATTTTATTAAAAGGATTATATCTTAAAGCAAACTACTTCAGTCCCTTAGCTGGCTTCTTTCTGTGAAAACTTTCAAGACAATTTTGAGGACCGTGGCAGGATCAAGATGAAACAGTTCTGCCTTTCCATCTTATTTCTCCCAGCTCGGATCCGTGTCTTCCTCTGGTGTGTCCCACCTCGAGGTGTAAGCCTCCATTTGCAGAGGAAGCATCATTTCCTCTGGGCTTTTAAGCAAATGTAGGCAGTTAAACAGCCACGGGGGCAGTTCTGGGGTGGAAATGGGCTCAAACAGGAGGCCTCCAGCAGGTGGAAGTTGTTCCCATGAGGTCACTGCACAGCCTGGAGAGCCAGAAAGATGTCTTCAAGGCCAGTGGTGCTGGGAAGGCAATTTCACCCCAGATTGGGTTTGTATCCATTCTAGCTAATCATAAAAATATCCTGTTGCCATTGTATAGGATTGCATATGTGTGTCGCAGGGGAGGGCGGGGGGGCCACGTGTTGGGGTAGATTTGATAGAAGAGCTTTGTGTCAAATGAATAGGTGGGTTTATTATAGACTTCCCTTGCTCCAAGCTTCAGATGAGAGAAATCCTATAATCCCACCCTACTTTAATACTGGATTAATGTGGATTTGTTAATAAAATGCTGGTGAAATCGAGAATAATTTGTAATTAACTCAAACTTCTACTCCCCGCATCATTTGGAATATTTTTTTTAGTAGAGATGAGGGACGGTTCCCGCAGCCACACGAGCTCCAGCAGAGCACAGAGAGGGGGAGTCCTGCTAGAAAAAAACCCCAGAAACCAGTGCTAGAGAGCAGCTGGACCTCATGGCAGAGGAAACTCCACCCAGCCAATGCTGAATATCAGCCACGGCTCTGCACACCTCGGGGAATCAACCTCAGTCACCAAAGCCTGCTCAGGTCCAAGGTGCCAACACTTGTGAGGGTGAAACCTAAACCATTAACCCCCAAACCAAGGAGTGCACGAGCAGCTGGGTGTGACAACAAGCAAGGACCACATGAACAGTGCAGAAATTACTTAGCAGATGTGGCAGATCTGGAACTGCAACATTAATATTGCCCAGTTGATTAACATTAATACTGCCCCCAATAGATGGAAAGCCCATGTACTGTGAAGATGGATTTCAGACAAAATCCTTTTCCCATCTGAAATCTCTACAGGCACAAAGAAATAGAGGATTTGTCCCACCAGATGGGAATGATAGTTCATCCATCTCCAAATCTTGGCTCTTGCAATGGTTAAAAATGAAGTAAAGTGATTAAATTGTTCAACTATGCTACGAGGTAGAAGAAAGGAGGTCACAACAACCCTCTGCAGCTCCAAGCTGGGGTGGAGGGGCTGGAAAGCTGGGAAAGGTCCTGGGAGTGCTGGTGACGGTGGCTGGACACGAGCCCAGGTGTGCCCAGGTGGGCAGGAGGCCAAGGGCACCTGGGCTGTGTCACACCCAGAGTGGGCACAGGACAAGGGCAGGGATTGTCCCCCTGTGCTGGCACCGCTGAGGCCCCTCCAGGGCTGTGTCAGTTCAGGAAGGACATGGAGGGGCTGGAGTGTGTGCAGGGAAGGGAAGGGAGCTGGGAAGGGGCTGGAGCAGCAGGAGGGGCTGAGGGAGCTGGGGGGGCTCAGCCTGGAGAAAAGGAGGCTCAGGGGGGACCTTCTGGCTCTGCAAGTCCCTGACAGGAGGGGGGAGCTGGGGGGGGTCGGGCTCTGCTCCCAGGGAACAAGGGACAGGAGGAGAGGGAACGGCCTCAGGCTGTGCCAGGAGAGGCTCAGGTTGGACACAGGAAGAATTTCTCCCTGGAAAGGGTGATTAGACATTGGCAGGGGCTGCCCAGGGAGGTTTGGAGTCCCTGTCCCTGGAGGTGTCCCAGGACTGGTTGTGGCACTGAGTGCTCTGGGCTGGGGACAAGGTTGTGTTGGGTCACAGGGTGGCCTTGCCAGCCTCAGAGATCTTTTCCACCCTGACCATCCTCTGATTCTGTGAGAAGGTGCCCTTTATTCTTCCGCGGCAAAACCGACTCCCTCTCCTGCCATTGGAAACTTCCCTGTTGCTGACCCCCAACACAGTGTTCCCCCTGGATCAGGCTCACCTACAGCTGGGGCAGGGGCCAAAAAAGCCCAGGAGAGCAGGATCTGTCCTTCATCTTCCTCAGCTTTGGGGCCATAACAGCGGATAACAAAAAAATAGATGATTTCTATCCTCCAGGCCAAATGTTTTAAAGGACTCATAACCTGTAGTTAAGGCTTGATGTTCAAGAGAGGATTTGTTTCATCTTGGGCTCTGTCTCTCTATTTCTTTCCTGGCTTTTTTTTTCAGTCTGGACGCATTATCCAGCCCAGCAGGAATGTTTTAATGGGAATTCTGGGCAGAGCAAAGCTCAGTAACACCCAGCAGCCAGTTATCCACTCAGTTTATAAAGCTCTTGGCCAGCTGGTCTGAAATTTTGGGCACTGTCTCATTTGACAATTATGCCTTTAACCTGTCCCAGCTGCTGTTTGAGCAAGTTTTCTCCTTGGTTAGAATGAGTTCAACTTGCTTTGCCTTTTTTAAGCTGTAGAGAAAGGTCTGTATTTCAGTGATGGGCCTGCTGTGGCATTCCTTGATGGTCTCCTAAACAGCTTGGGCCTTGGATTGGTAAGGAAATGCCAGCCAATCCTACCAGACTGTGTGTGCTCCAGCTTGTCCACAGGGCCTGGCTGAGATCCTGTCCCCCTGTCCCAGGATTTGCTGCAAAATGCCCCTGGGGGAGCCCAGAGGACACTGCTGGACACCACTCACAGATCTCTTCAGCTGCCTCCATCACTCAGAGGCCATTCATGATTTCCCTGCCAATAACTGGGGACATCAAAAGTTGATTTTTTTCATATATGGGAACAAACTGCCTTGAGAAACTGTTTTCAGACTTGCAAACACCCATCAGCTATTCAGAAAGGTCAAAAACTCCCGGACTTTTTAATTGTGGACCTTGGCAGGACCTGAAGAGGATGGAAACCATTCTGTGAAGTGCTGCAGAGATCTCTCCTCCTCGGGGAACTTGAGAACAAACCACTTGGCCCCCGGCTGATCTCTGCTTTCATTTCTGTCCCTCACTGTGCGTGAAGGTTACACGAGGTGTTTGTGTCTCTCGAGTCCGTCTGGAGTCTCACCATTTAATTTGGATCATTCTCACAGGCACCTTTGTTGTCTGTATTCTTCATACCTTTGTTGTGTGCTGGGTTGGGGTTTTTTTTTCCCCCTTTTCCCTTCTGGCCCACGGATGGAAAGTCTTTGTCTAAGAGAACAGTTTGAAAGGCTTGGAGTTTGGATGGTATCGTGAGTGTCAGAAGTGCTTCCTCTTGAATGGAGAGACTTTTTAGTCTCTTGAATAGAGAGACCCAATAACCTTTTATTAGACCAACAGGTGGAAGAAATGGATAAGTATTCATGTGTATGAGCCCTATTGTATCTCTCCAAAATTCACATTCTCTTTTAAAGACTTTGCTTGAAACAGCATTTACTCAAAACACCTTCTGTGAAGGGAGACAGAGCCTCACTCTGCTGAGAGACAACTTCAGAAAATCAGAGAATTATTCGGATTGGAAAAGCCTTCTAAGATCCCTGAGTCAAACCATTCCCCCAAGTTACCATGTCCCCAGGTGCCACAGCCACGTTTTTTTGAACACTTCCAGGGATGATGACTCCACCACTGCCCTGGACAGCCCATTCTAATGCCTGACAACCCTTCTGGGGAAGAAATATTTCCTAACATCTGACCTAAACCTCTCCTGGCACAGCCTGAAACTGTTCCCCCTCCTCCTGTCCCTTGTTCCCTGGGAGCAGAGCCCGACCCCCCCCCGGCTCCCCCCTCCTGTCAGGGAGTTGCAGAGCCAGAAGGTCCCCCCTGAGCCTCCTTTTCTCCAGGATGAGCCCCCCCAGCTCCCTCAGCCCCTCCTGCTGCTCCAGCCCCTTCCCCAGCTCCGTTCCCTTCCCTGGACACGCTCCAGCCCCTTGTGTCTCTCTTGAAGTGAGATGTTAGAACAGGTTCAAGAATGGGATCTTCTGGCCCCAAAACTAATCTGAGGGAAGGAGACTGGCTCAGCATCTTGCTGAGATATTCCTGGATGACCAGCAGTGCCAGAGCAGAGGTCCCCAGGGAAGGGTGTATGAAATAAAACCAGTGTAACACAGAGGGGATGAAATATTGTGTTACTGATGTTCGGATAAGGCAAAGAGGATTCCTCTGAGTCAAGATACCCTTGAAAGAACAGGGTCCCCATGGAAGTGTCACCATCCTGGAAGTGTCCCAAACCTGAGATGTGGCACTCTGTGCCAGGGTTTGTTGGGCATAGGGGGATGCAGGCAAGGGTTGGACTCGGTGATCTCGGGGGTCTTTTCCAACCCTAATGATTCTGTGATTCTGTTCCTGAGAGATTCCTCCTTTACACAAAGGTCATTGTGCCCAGGACCAGAAGAAGGACAATATTTGTTTAAAAGACTCATTTTGAATCTCAAAATACCCCAGGCCTTTGGAATGTGCCCTCCAGCACCGCGATGTTTGTTTTCCTGTTTGCCAGGCACGTTGTGGATCAGAGGGAAAACCAGAGCAGGCTGAGTCCACAAAAGCTCTGCAAACCAGACAAAAAAAGGCAAATTATTTTCTCTATCTCTATCATGGCTTCTCTTATTCATGTCTTCTCTAAATTATATGGCCATGATCTTTCTAATCTCTCTTTGCATGGACGTCTTTCCATGCCCTTAATAATTTCCTTTGCCCTCCCGGGGACCTTTCCCGTGTCTGCATTTCCAGGCAGGGAGGTCGGAGTGGGAAACGTTATTCTGAGTGAATGTGGATCATACAGTTCTGTAATTCCATTATTCCATTACAGCCTTTTCAGTATTATTCCCTCTTTTTTTGAATACAGCCTGGCATTTCCTTGGTTTTCTGGATCATCAATGCATTTCAAGGTTGTGCTGAGCTCCTGGCAAAGACAACCAGGAGTTGTAGCAACGGCTTGGAAGTTTTGTAGTTTTGTTTTTTTTAGTGGAGTTTCTTTGTTTGGTTGGCTTGGTTTTGTTTTTTGTTTTATGTTTGGTTTTTTTTGTTTTATTTTGGTTTTCGGGTTTTGTTGTTGTTTGGTTTTGAGTTTTCGTTTGGTTTTTTTTTTATTTTGTTTGTTTGTGGTTTTAAAGTTTTTGTTGCTGCTGCTGCTGTTGTTTGTTTGGGTTTTCTCTTTTTCCCAGCAAGACACCCTACTTGGCTCCCAGTTTCCTGAAAACTAATTCTCAGTGCTCGGAAGGGCAGGTCCTTTCCCAATGGTTTGTTCTGAGCTCTCTGCCATGGGATGGTTGAAGGACAAACACTTCTTGGCAGTTTTGCTTTTCCCACTGTCTGAAGACTTGGTTTGCTGACAGATTTTCTGGTTTTTAAAGTTGGAACCACCCAATTTTTTGGCATTCCTTGGACTGCCTGGGGCTTCTGAAGCTCTTTGGAGGAGGTTCTTACGGGTGATGAAGCAGGCAGATAAAAAGCCAAATGGCATTTAAAAACACTATCCTAAAACTAAAATTCTCTCCTCTAATTATTGCCAACATAAACTGAGTCATTCTCACTTTATAACAGCCTAAGGAAAATCTCTTTCCTGAAGGAAACGTGCAGGGAAGGAGTGGGAGCTTTGTTTTGCTTTACTTTTAAAGTTGACTTTTCTACTCCAGGACAGGAGAGGAAAGATCCAACTGGCACCTTCAGCTTCTTTTCCTTTTTATCTGCTAAGAATGAAGTGACTGGGGGTGTGTGAGAGACAGAACTTAGGGAAAAGGAAATCTGAGCTTCCCTGGGCTGCCAGGAAGGCCTCTGCCCTCCTGATCACAGTAACCAGTGGCTCTGAGGGGGCACTGGACATTTCAGTGAGGTTTTAATGCCCTTAGATTCAAGGAAGGACAGGAATCACAGAGTCCCGGAACCAATGAGGTTGGAAAAGACCTCTGAGATCGAGTCCAACCTGTGCCTGGTGCCCACCTTGTCCCCCCGCCCAGAGCGCTCAGTGCCACGGCCAGGCCTTCCTGGGACACCTCCAGGGATGGGGACTCCACACCTTCCTGAGCCTGTTCCCACTCTTTCAGAGAAGAAATTCCTCCTGATGTCCAACCTGAACCTCCCCTGGCACAGCTTGAGGCTGTTTCCTCTTGTCCTGTCAAACAAAGCTCAACACCTTTGTGGCTCAAACTGAAGGACCAGCCCTGCAGGCACAGGGCTGAGAGTTTTGCTTTGCTTGGGTCCAGGGTTCATCAAGAGTTTGGAGTTCTCCTGACTTTAATTTTGTTGCAGTTAAGCAGACAGACACCCACAGCACGGGGTTTTGGGGAGCTGAAAGAAAACCAAATCAAAATATGTTCTTCAGCATAAAAGGTTCCCCGTGGTTCAGGATGGGGAGCTGATAAGATCTCCTTCACCAGCCCCTGTTGGAGGGGATTCCCAGTGGTACCTGTGAAGGCACAAGGACACGAGTCAGATCACACATGTAATTAATTAAATTAATTAATTAAAATAGCCATGCAAGAAACGAACTCCTCAGACCAACACCTCTGAGCTCGGGTTCCACGTGGAGTCAAAGACCTTGAAGGTTTTGGTGTGCAGAAAAGCTCCAGTTTGGTGACACGGGCAGAAGGGCACCCCAGGGCAGTTGGCTGCCTCATGCCACCCCCTTCCTGAATTTTTCAGGGACGGCTGGGGAGCGCTTCGTTCATCCCAAGTCCTGCTGCTTCAAAGGCTGAGCCTACGAGCAGGGAATGACTGAATCCCGGGTCTAACGATCGAGAGACTCAACATTCAATTAGGCAGAGTTCCCGAGAGTGCCTGACCACAGTCTGGAGTGCTGTAGGAGGACTCCTTAGGACCTCAGATCAGACCATCAGCACGGCCAATTAATGCTAACGCTACTGGCCTTGTTAATTGTGATGAAGCTCCCCAAGGGGAGCGGGGCTAAATGAACAATACATATCAAAGAGGAGCTGAAAAGCCATTCTGCGTTATTGTCTCTTTGTTGATTTGAGGAGGACGTGATGAACTAGGTACTAATTACATTAAAAAACACTGTTTTCTAAGCCAATCTCTCCTCTAATTAATGGCAACATAAACTGAGTCGTTGCCGTTTTACAGCAGCCTGAGCAGTGCAGTCACCGAGGGGAACACGCGGGGCAGCTCTGGGATGTGCGACATTAACAGGATTTCACCAGGGAGATGGAAATTTCCAGTCCCAAAGCACGGAATGGAGACACAGGTACCACCAGGGTCCCTCAGCAGCATTTCAAGGAGTCCCACGTCCTTCCACCGGCACGGCCATGTGTGTGCACATCACACAAAGCAATTTTTTCCTCGGCATCAGGAAAGTTCCCCTTTCCACTTAAATGGCTTTTTTTTTTCCCTTGATTCATTTTTACTTTATTTTATTTTTTTATTTATTTCCCTTCTGTATCCTTTTCAATCTGGAAAGTGACTTGGCCTCTCTTCCCCCCATCTATTTTCCTCCTGCCACTATTCAGTTTAAGGCATGAAACACAGAACTAGATTGAAAGCATTCAATGGCCATTCAATCGGAGAAGAAAAGGGCCCCTCAGAGCTTTATTAGATATGAAGATCCACAATAAAAATCAATTTCTGCCTCTTTATGCAGTTTAAATGACAAAGCACCCACCCATTCTGCAGCCATTGTGCCCGGGAAATGTAATTCAGCGCCGGAGCCGGGACCAGAACAGCACGGACTCGCTGACCTGCGCCGGCAGATTCCGATATGATACAGACCTTCCCAGATAATGGGAGCCACTTCATCTCACCGCGGGAGAGAACAAGTTATCTGATATCTTGGAGGGTTAAAAGGCTATGTGGGCAGCATTTTTAATAGCACTCTAAATCAGCATCTTTAAAAACACCTCTGCTTCTTTTTTTTTTTTTTTTTCCCCAGCACCCCTCTCCTCGCTTTTTCCGCGCGTCCGTCGGCGAATCCCAGCCGGGATCTCGGCTTTGCTCTTTGGGGGAGAGCCTTTCCCGGGCGCTTGGCTGCGAGTGAGCGGATCAAAGTGCGAACTTGACTGCGAACATCGGCGGGACGGGCGGGAATTGCTGTCGGGAGCGGCTGTGGCTCCCGGGATGAGCGAGGGCTGGGCAGGGCTGGGGCAGAGCTGGCACATCCCGCGGGAAGGGGCTGGGCAGGGAACGAACAGCGTCCGGGCTGTCAGGCTGTCCTGGGATATTTGGCTCTGGGATCAGGGAAAGGTTCTTCCCCCAGAGGGTGTTTGGGCACTGACCAGGCTCCCCAGGGCAGTGGGCACAGCCCCAAGGCTGCCAGAGCTCCAGGAGGGTTTGGACAACACTCTCAGGAACAGGGTGGGATTGTTGGGGTGTCCTGGGCAGGGCTAGGGCTTGGACTGGATGATCCTTGTGGATCCTTTCCAGCTCAGGATATTCTGTGATTCTCTTACCATCCCCTTAAATCACTATTGCAACTGGTTACTTCCCAGTCCAAAAGATAACTTTTTGTTTGAATTCCACTAAAATCTTGGCCTAAATTGTGTCTAACAACAATATGTTCCTCAGAAAAAAAGATGATCCTGTGTGTAAATGCTTTTTGGAGGATTTTTTAGCTTTTCTTTTTATCCTTATATTATGGAAAAGGGGCAGGAAAATACTGAATGTACTTGTTCCATATATTCTAGGGTATAGGCTATATTTGATATATTTTATATATATTTGGTATATATTTATCTATATACCATATAGATAAAATCTGTATGTATATATTTATTTTATATATTTGATATCTATTCTATACCATATATATAAAATCTGTATATATACACTGATTTTATATATATTCTGTACCATACATATCTATAGCCTGCTAAGATTGCTTAGTATAGTCTACTGAGTTACACAGAATTTTTGTACTGGCAATCACGTTGATTCCAACACTCACAGGCTTTGAAAGCCACGCTCGTTTTATCAAAAATTAAAGTAGGAGAGAAAAACACAGAAGGAAAATGAAGTTATGACAGTCCCAGGAGCCCCACTTTTTCCTTTGGAGAAGGAAACTCTTCCACTTGATGTCCCAAACCCACTTATTTTTTAAAAAATTCCCTTCTAAAACACACCACTGAATGATGTCACGGTGTAAATGAACGGCTTTGATGTGTCTCAGATGAGTCTGAAGCCTTCAGTGACTGACTTCAAAATTTCTCAGGGCCTCTGTTTGTTTGGAGCAGGGGGAGCTCTGGATGCCAAGGTGGAATTCGTGTCTTCCAGCATCTCTGGCCAAAACTCCTCCCTGTGTAGCACAGGGTATTTTCCATGGATTGGAATCCTGCTATTCCCCCTTGGCCTCGTGGCAGCTTTATCTTAATGAAGATGTTCCTTGTGCCTCTGGCAAAGCTTTTGTGCTGCCCCGGGATGAAATGTTTCAGCAGGGAGAAGGAGTTTGGAATCGGAGTGGTTTACAATTGTAATTTGATTTTGGAAGTGTTTTGGTGTGTTTACAAAACAGCTCTGAGACTTCCCCTCCTTGGGAGTACATCTGTGTGTGTTCCCTGGGAAGCACTGCCCTTCCTGGATGTGGATGGACCTGGAATCTGCTGGGAGCCACTGCTTGTTCTGTGTCCTGGAGAACCAGGGGCCTCTTAGCACTGAGCAAGTGTTTTATGGGGAAGGGAGGCCTGTGAAACCCCTGTGCCCCCAAAAGCAGATCCCTCAGATAAATCCTGACACAAATTTCCATGTGAGACTGATGCAATTTCCCAAAGAAAGGCTGGGAGCTGCCCAGAGGGTGGGAGGCATCCCCTGGCTCTGCATGGAGAGGTACCACCAGAGGTACCACCACACCCCTTTCCTCCTTGGGAATGTCCTGAGACCTTCCCAGGTCCCTCCCACGAAGGGACCACATGTCTTGATGTGCCAGTGGCTGGAGGTCATCCCAGCCAGCTGAGTTATTTGGCAGTGGTGCTGTTGGCTGTGCAGTGTGCTCTGCAGGCCTTGCCCAGCTCTCCAGGGGTGATACACCAACATCTCCTGTGCACAGCATGGAGGAGCAGACACATGGTATTAAGGGTTTTCCATTTGGAAGAGGACCTGGGAATTACCCCAGTGCTGTGACAGAGTCATGCAGTGGTTGCTGTCTCCTGAGACAGTGATCTCCTGGAGCTCTCACTGCAGCAAAGTGTCTGTGCTGCCAAACCCTGGCAATGGCCCTTGCAGAGGAAACAAGGAGGGAAAAAGCACAACAGCATTGTCTGGGAACAAAAGGCAGATGTGTCACCTCAGATTCCTGGGGACATGCCAGAGGCTGGGTGTGAGGAATTCCAGACCCATCCTGACTCAGTTCTTTGAGCAGTTGGAGGGAGGTGGGGAAAAACATGTCTGGGGTTCACAGGGGTGAGGTTCCAGCACAGCTGAGCTGGGACAACCCTGCATCAGCTCATGAGATGTTCATCTTGGGAAGGGCAGGAAAAAGTGTGGGCAGGTACATGGATGTGGCACAGGAAACTACTGGGACATGGGACCAGGGGAAAGGATGGGGCTGAGTCTGGACTTGGTTCAATACACTCAGCACTGAGAACCAGGACTCCATCTGGGCAAAGCCAGAGTCAGGATGTGATGGTCCAGTCAGGACCTGCAGGAAGGAGATGGAGGATGTCCAAGGATATCAGAAATACGGGACACTCAGCCCTGGATGTGGGGATTTGTGACTAGGAAATCAATAAATTTCCCCATAAAAGGGAAATCCCCAGGAAGTGTATCAGGGGATTAAAGGTGAGGGCCAGGAAAGGGCTGTTCCCATCAAAGGGCAGCACTGGCACAGGAGCAGAGTGAGAGAAACAGCCCTGAGGAAATTTAGGCAGGAAATCAGTGACCATGAGAAGATCCACACTCTGGAAAGGCCTCCCAAAAAAGGCTGGAAACTCATGGAAGACCAAAGTTGAAAAGAAAAGGAAATAGAGATTACAAAAGGGATAAAATTAATTTGTGGGCATTAATGGTCCCATTCAAGCCCCTATTCCTGTGGCACAAAAAGACCATGTAAAGAAAAAGGAAGCTTATTTTTTTGCACATATATACACATATATGTGTGTGCATATATATATATATATATATACATAAACTCATAGTGTTTTTGTAGATGGACTATCATCAATATAATCAAGGTGAAAGCCTTCGCACACTCCCAGCCCTGGAATGCTCCAGTGACAGAAAGCTGGCAGTGGGATTGAAGACAGCCCCATTTTTTTTAAGCAGACTTTTCTCACATTTATCATCTGTCACCGTTTCAAAACCTGTTGGGAACCTGCAGCAGGAGACAAAAACAGACCTCTGGGTAAATGGTGTGGTTGGGCAGAGCTGGTTTTGGCAGAGCTGGGGATCTGGTGTGGTGACTCTGGAAATCTTTTCCAGTCCCAGCTTGCTCACAAACTCCTCGGCACGGGGATACACCTGGACTGCAAGGAAATGCTGGGAGCAGTTTTCCTGCTCTCCTCTGGGGAGTGAGAGGGCTGCAAACCCTCCTTGCTGCTGCTGAAGAGGAATCCCAGAGACAGCCACGTCTCAGCATTCCCAACCTGCTGAGTGCTGGGCATGGCTGGATGCCAAGAGACACCAGGGAAAGGTTTGACTGGAAGCAACACCCCTTTGTAGGCAGTTTTGTGTGCCCAGCAGGAAAGCATCACAAAACACTCAGAGAGGTTGCTTGGGGTATTGGCAGATAAATCAGCACCAAGTGTTTAACTGAGAATGGTTGGAGCTGTGTCAGGGCAGGGTCAGGTTGGATCTCAGGGAAATGTTCTTCCCCCAGAGGGTGGTTGGGCACTGCCCAGGCTCCCCAGGGCAGTGGGCACAGCCCCAAGGCTGCCAGAGCTCCAGGAGGGTTTGGACAACGCTCTGAGGGACAGGGTGGGATTGCTGGGGTGTCTGTGCAGGGCCAGGAGTTGGACTGGATGATCCTGTGGGTCCCTTTCAGCTCAGGATGTCCTGTGATTCCATGATCCTTCATCCACACATCCTCCATCCGTGTGCTCCTGAGTTTCCTCAGCCTTCTCACTGGTGTACTGTCTGTGTTTGAGCTCCAGGAGAAGAGGGGCCTGTGGTATCCACGACCAGAGGGATCTGGACAAATCACTTCTGCTCTTCTGTGTGGACTACAAGGAACAAGCCCCTCCAAAGGCAGGAGCAATTATCACACACCAATGGTGGCACTTCCAGAGCTGTTCCAGTTCCAGCTGCTCCTCACTGAGCAGCAGCGAAAGTGCCTGGAGGTGTTTCCTTGATGAAGGGCAGATCTTTTTTTCCAGCTGTGGCACCAAGTAGCTGTTTGGTGAAGAGATAAGATCAGGGCCTTGCTGGAAGGCAGCCAGGTCTGGTTCAACCAAACCCAACTGTTAAGAAACACCCACAGCAAATTCTGCTCCCTGCTCCTGCTGCCTCATGTCCCAGGAGCTGTCTTGTCTCTGCTTGGCTCCTGGTCCTACTCTTCCCCCCAAACCCTCCAGGCCTGGGCCCAAAAATCCCATCCATGGTATGACAGGCTCAATCCATCCTGGCTCTGTGCCCCTGGCCCCATCCCAGGACCAGTCATCTGGCAGAGAACCCCTGCAGACAACGGTGATTCAGCCCTATATAAAACAGGAAAAGGCAGAGGCAGAGAGTGACAGAGCATCAGGCAAGACAGGGAAGCATCAAGATTGACTCCAAGTCCCAGATTGGAGGTCCTGAAACACATCAAGTTTATGAATTTAACTGTGTGTGCTGTTTATGCAGGAGACAGAAGTTGCTGGTTGGTGCCCTAACACTGTGGAAGGAGTTGCAGAATGTCTTGGGAAATCATAGAATCACGGAATGGCCTGGGTTGGAAGGGACCTTAAAGACCATCCAGTTCCAACTCCCTGGCAGGAACAGGGCAGGGACTAGCCCAGGTTGCTCCAAGCCCCGTCCAGCGTGGCCTTGGACACTTCCAGGGATCCAGGGGCAGCCACAGCTTCTCTGGGCAACCTGTGCAAGGGCCTCCCCACCCTCACAGGGAACTAACTATTCCTTCCCAATATCCCATCTAACCCTGCCCTCTGGCAGTGGGAAGCCATTCCCCCTTGTCCTCTCACTCCAGGCCCTTGGAAATAGTCTCTCTCCATCTTCCTTGTAGCTCCTTCAGGTCCTGGAAAGCCACAATCAGGTCACCCCAGAGCTTCTCCTCTCCAGGCTGAACAACCCCAACTCTCCAGCCTTTCCTCCCAGCAGAGCTGCTCCAGCCCTCTGACCACCTTGGGGCCTCCTCTGGACTCTCTCCAGCAGCTCCATGTCCTCCCTGTGCTGTTCCCCAGGGCTGGAGCAGCTCTGCAGGGGGGTCTCCCCTGAGGGGCAGAGGGGTACAATCCCCCCCTGCCCTGCTGCCCACGCTGGGGGATCAGCCCAGAGCACGGGGGGTTCTGGGCCGGGCCATGTCCAGCCTCTCCCCCACCAGCCCCCCAGGCCCTTCTCCCAGGGCTGCTCTTGGTCAATCCAGCACGAACTCCTCTTTAATTTACTTCAGCTTGATTAGCAAAGTTTTCCTCAACTTTTGCAGCTCATCCATATGAGCCAGGCAGGTATTTTTGTGCAGATGTTTCAAAGAATATTAGATTAAAATTAGCAAGATGCTTGTGCATTGTACTGAAAATTGGTTGAGCCTGGTCCTCATGTGGTGTCCTTGCTGTGCCAACCAGTGGCAGGTCAAGAGCTGGTCCGTGATTACTTGTGACGTCTGGTGCAGATCCTGCCCCCTAAAATACAGTGGAATGGTCTTCACCTTTTTTTTTTTTTCAATGTGAGTAGTGTCTGAGATTTTATTTCCTTTGAGAAGATTTCTAAAAACCACTGCTTCAACAAACCCTCTATTCTTCTTCCTGGGTCTTCAGCTCTAGCATGGAGGGGTCTAAAAATGATAAGAGTTGTTTAATTAAAAAAAAAAAAGAAAAAGAAAAAGAAAGAAGCAATGAATCAGCTTCAAACAGTAATATCTGCCCATTTAGAACAGGAGAAATGGAAAGATTAATGGACCTTAAGAGCAGATCCCCTGGCAGGCTGAGTACGGAGCTGGGGAACCCAAAACATACACAAAGGGATTAAATCAAATGCAGAGAAAACCTTGTTGACTCAATTATTCTAAAACTAATGTTCAAGTGGAAAAAACCCCTGGAACTGGACGAGGGCAGAATTTGGTTGGGTGAGGTATGTGAAGGGAGCAGCTCCTCACACGAGTCCATCCAGCTCCCCAGTGCTGTGGATCCAAAATCAGAGACCCACTGGGTTTTTCACTGGGCTGGGGGAGAGTTAATTTTCCTCAGAGTAGCTGGGACAGGGCTGTGTCTGTCGCGCTCAGTGGGTAAAGCTGGGGGAGAAAGGAAAAGGAGGGGTGGTGCAGAGGGATGGTGTTTGTCAGTGGATGATGTTGGCCAAAAGGCAAGAGTCTTGATTTGACAGAAATGTGTGTGTCAGGTTCTGCTTTCCCAAAAGCCACACCAGGCATCTTCTAGATGCCCCTGAGATCAACTTTGTTGGTTAAACTCGGTGCTAATAATGCCAAGGTCAGGGTTCAACCCCTGCATGGGCCATTCACTCGATGGCCCTTGGGGGTCTCTTCCAACTCAGAATAATCTGTGATTTTTAAACTGGTCTGCATTTGCAAAGAGCCAATAGGGGAGGGAATGAATTTAGAGAAATGGTGCTGGTATGGGGTCATTTATGCTGTTTATGCATGTGAGCAGCTCCTGAGGCTGGTCCAGTGGGATTACTGGATGCAGGATCTCCCACCCTTTCCCCAGAGCCAGCAGGAAGGAGGGAAGGCAGAGCTGACCAAACCTGGTTCCTGTGAGGATTCCAGCAGTGATGGGGACAATGTCAGCCAGATTTTTGGCTAGTGCAAAGCCAGTGAAGCTCCATTGGCTGGTGCTGGTCCTGGATTTGCAGAAGAGAAGAGCTGGGTAACACCTGAGTGGCTTCGCTTGTGCTTTCCAACCCCTGTCTGATGAAAACGGGAGCTGAACACATGGTTCTGCAGGTCTGGGGCCTTCTGTCCCCAGGTTTGAGTTAGCTCTGCCTCTGAAGAGTCTAAAGGAGCAGCTGAGGGAGCTGGGGGGGCTCAGCCTGGAGAAAAGGAGGTTCAGGGGGGACCTTCTGGCTCTGCAACTCCCTGACAGGAGGGGGGAGCCGGGGGGGGGTCGGGCTCTGCTCCCAGGGAACAAGGGACAGGAGGAGAGGGAACGGCCTCAGGCTGTGCCAAGGCAGGGTCAGGTTGGACATCAGGAGGAATTTCTCCCTGGAAAGGGTGATTAGACATTGGCAGGGGCTGCCCAGGGAGGTTTGGAGTCCCCATCCCTGGAGGTGTCCCAGGAAGGCCTGGCCATGGCACTGAGTGCTCTGGGCTGGGGGACAAGGCACTGGGGGACAAGTCCACAAGGGTGGACTTGATGATCTTGGAGTTATTCTCCAACCTTAACGGTTCTGGGATTCTGTGAGTCTGTAAACACAGGCTGAACCACCCCAAAGCAGGACTTCTTTGCCACCACACCCACAGCCAGGTTCAGTCCTGCTCCTGGGAGCCACTGGTTCGAGAGCCCCAGGCAGGGCAACCCCCTCCCAGAGCCCCCCACCTGCTCCTGCCACATGCATATCTTCCACGTGCTCTTCCTCCTCTAAATGGGTTTTCTAATATCCTCATCCCCCCTCCCCAGGGGAGGGGAAGTGGGGAATGGTTTATTTATTTAGACCACTTTGCTGCCTGATCAGAATTACCCGTCTGAGAGGGGGATTTGAATGGCACCTTATCTGAGGTCTTTCTCCCTCTATTTAATGCTTGAAATCAGAGGCTTTGCTGCATTTCTTTATTTTTCTTTTTTAATTACAACGGAAAGAGAAAAGGATTGAACAGGAAAGTTAAAATAAAATTAAAAAAAAAACAACAACAACACAACCCAACTTTAAAAGTACAATGCGAATGAAAAATGATGGTTTTACTCTTTGCCTTAAAGTAAAATAGCTTTTATCTTTTTTTCCCCCCTTACAACAGCCTCCTCTACCTAGATAATGCATTTGGTTAGATTTATTTGCTCAGCCCAGAAAACTTGACACTAAGGGGATTATTTAGTTTTAGATTCGCTGTAGTCCATAGTAATAGCCAACAGGGAAAGGAATGAAGCAGCGATATTAGCAGGGAGATGGGAGGGGAGGGTGGACGGGGGAGGGGGTGGCAGGGACTGCAGCTAAGCAAAACTGCTTGCATAAACACCATTAAGAAGATTTAGACATTGCTTTTCTTATCATCAGCACTCCTGGAAGAAATAAAAAAAAAAAAAAAAAAAAAAGAGAGAGAGAGAGAGAGAAAGGAGAAAGGAAAAGGGACAGGCCCTGACTTGCTGTGCCTGCGTTTCCATCAGGGTTCAATGGAAAATAAACCCAGCCCAGGGTCTGTTGGCAGCGACTGTGCCAAGCTCTCCCAGTTACCCCCTCACGCTCCCGAGGAGACATTTGTTCCACGTGTTAAGGGGAGGAAGGAGCAAGTCCAAAGAGGAGGAAACACACAGACTGGGCCAATTTTATCCATATCCACGAGAGCACATTTATTTCTCTGGGAGACGCTCGGGTTTCCTTTGTGCGCTCCCAAGGAGCCGAGAGCACGGGGTGGGACATGAGGGAGAGGGGCTGGGGAGGGACATGGCAAACTAATGGACAGAGCACCTGGCAGGACAGCTTTTGGGAACTGTGTCCCAGATCCACTGGGCACTGACTCTGTGGAAGGACAGAGCGAGGAGCATCAGCTGGGGACGGGCAGGAGAAGGCTCTGGGGACTTTGCTGTTCAGCAGAATCCCAGAATGGTTTGGGTTGGAAGGGACATTAAAGACCATCCAGTGCCAACCCCTGCCACAGGCAGGGACACCTCCCACTAGCCCAGGTTGCTCCAAGCCCCATCCAACCTGGCCTTGGACACTTCCAGGGATCCAGGGGCAGCCACAGTTTCCCTGGGTAACCTGTGCCAGGGCCTCTCCACCCTCACAGGGAACAATTTCTTCCCCATATCCCATTTAAACTTACTCACTGGCAGTGGGAAGCCATTCCCCCTTGTCCTGGCACTCCAGGCCCTTGGAAACAGTCTTTCTCCATCTTTCTTTCAGGTTCTCTTCAGGCACTGCAAGGCCACAATCAGGTCACCCCAAAGCTTCTCCTCTCCAGGCTGAACAATCCCAACTCTCCAGCCTTTCCTCCCAGCAGAGCTGCTCCAGCCCTCTGACCACCTTGGGGCCTCCTCTGGACTCTCTCCAGCAGCTCCATGTCCTTCCTGTCCTTCCAGAGCTGGAGGCAGGTTTTGGGAGGAAATGTGTGGGAAATCCCTAGCGCTGGAAGGACTTTCCAAGAGTCTGGATCAGGCCATGGAGCAGCAGTTGTCCCTTCAGGATGTGGGTTCCCCTGACAAGCATGGGCTGGTGCCACTCCCCAGCGTGGCACAGATCCAGCCAAGGAAGGAGGGACATCCTGGCCTTGCCTGGGAATGGGAGGTCAAACTGCTCCTCTCTGTTCCCACCATGACTGTTGTGACAACCTCTAAGCCTGGCAGAGGCATCCACAGAGAATCATGGAATCATTAAGGCTGGAAAAGACCTCCAAGGTCAACGAGTCCACCCGTTAAACAGTGCAACACACCTCGGGAGAGCAGACATGAATGAGAAGGTTATTTACTGAACACAGGGAGTGAGCAGATGAGCAGATGCTCAGCCCTCTGATCTGGTGTTGAGGTCACTGTGAGCAGCTCTGAGTGTTTCCTTGTGTGAACGTGGCACATCCTGGAGAAGGGGTGGGAATGGCTGACTGCCCAAGTGCTCAGGGGAGCTGGGAAAGGTCTGAAGCCATTGGAGAGTGTCCAAAGGAGGGAATGAAGGTGGGGAAGGGCCTTGATTTGGAGCCCTGTGAGGACACTGAGGGCACTTGGTGTGTTCAGCTGGAGCAGAGGAGACTGAGGGGAGACCTCACTGCAGTTCCAACTGCCTGGGCAGGGGCAGAGGAGGGGCAGGGACTGAGCTCTGCTCTGGGGGGACCAGGGACAGCACCCAGGGAATGGCTGGAGCTGTGTCAGAGCAGGGTCAGGTTGGATCTCAGGCAAAGGTTCTTCCCCCAGAGGGTGGTTGGGCACTGCCCAGGCTCCCCAGGGCAGTGGGCACAGCCCCAAGGCTGCCAGAGCTCCAGGAGGGTTTGGCTGATCCTCTGGGGCACAGGGGGTGACTGTTGGGGATGTTCCTGTGCAGGGCTGAGGGTTGGACTGGATGGTCCTGGTGGGTCCCTTCCAGCTCAGCCCATTCTGGGATTCTGTGACCCAGTCACTCAACCCCTTCCCTTCTCAGCTCCCACTGGAAGGAGCAGAATCCCTCAGGGAGGAGGCAGAATCCCTCAGCTGCCACTTCAGCAGCTCCTCCACCTGCTGTATTTCTCTGCATCCCTGTGTCAAGTGTCAGTGCCAAAAGCCCCAAGTCAGCACATCCCAGCTGCCAGAGCAGCCCAGGGAGGGAATGCAGATGCTATTTTGGAAGTTACAGTGCTCTGAGTTTTAAACAAAGCATCCAGTGCTGAGGAAGAGACATAAACCTTCACGCTTCAGGGCACAAAACCTTCCTGCTACCAGGCATTAGGAGGAAAAGTGTCCTTGGAGGGAGATATTGTGGAGCTCCCAAAGAGGAACTTCATACCATAGAATCATGGAATCACAGAGTGGTTTGAATTGGAAGAGACCTTAAAGCTCATCTAATTCCACCCCCTGCCATGGGCAGGGACACCTTCCACCAGACCAGGTGGCTCCAACTTGGCCTTAAACACTTCCAGGGTTGGGGCATCTTCTTGTCTTTTACTCTCTGCAAGGTGGATGGAAAACCCAAATTCAGTTTCATGAGGAAATCTGTGGCTTTGGCTTTCATTCCACAGTGCTGTCAGACAGAAACCTTGCCAATGCTTCATCGGAGGAGAACCTACATGTCTCAGAGAAGGCACATGTGAGAGGGAAGAGGCCACGTAGGAGAGAGGAAATTCAAGTTGAGCTGACTAATCCATGCCACACAGAAGGAATTGTCACATTCCAAGTGACTGCTTCAACCAGGGGGTGACAGGTCACCTGAATTAACTCTGCATGTAAGAGTTAACTTGTGAGATGACTTCTCCACTATTTATCCAGCTGCACATCATCCTGGCAAGTAGATTATTTGATAATCACAGTTTGTACCTCTTTGCTTTTATTTGATGTCCCAAGGAAGCATTTGCAGCAGGGAGAAGAAAACTGGGGAGTAGAGTGGGAAGTTCTTTTGGGACCTGTGGTCGTTGTGGAAGGGATGAAACAGTTTAAGCCCAGAGGAAAATACAATTCATTAATTCTTTAATTTCGGGAAATAACAGCTGCCCCTGTTGATAATGCTCATGAGGTCTTGACAGCTCTTGGATCAAAGCAAAAGGAACATCTCCTTCCCTGAATTCCCACATATTCCTGCTATTCCACCCATCACCCTCAGCCTCCTTGGCCCTTCTATATACACAGAAAACTCTGTGCCCCAGAGCAGGTTCCTGACTGGGTGAGGAGAGAAAATCTGCTCCAACTCCTTGGCATCCTCTGTTCTTTGCAACCCACCTTGCTCTGGTATTCTCAGTCATATCTTGGAGCAGAGGCATCCAGAAGTCCTGTGCCTTGCCAGGGTTCACAGAAAGAGAGGGAAGAGCAGGAAAGGTCCCAGGTGCCCAGAGGTTGCTCAGGAGTGGCACAGGCTGGGCCCTCGGGGATCAATGGTCCCCTGCTGTTCTCCCTGTGCAGGGGGCCCAGACCACCAGCATTGTCTCAGGAAGTGCCTGAACCACTTCTCCTTTTCTTTTCCTAGAAGCATCATTCCCATCTTGCCTGCCTTGAGCTCCAGCCAGCTGCTTTCCATCCAGGAGCTTATCTCTGGCAGGCACGGGGACACCGTGGGACAGGGGCTGCTGAGGCTGCCCAGAGCAGGAAAGCTGGGGCCCAGCAGCTGCCCCGGGACACCAGAGCCCCTGGTCTTTGTTATCTCCTTCCAGCACCAAGTTCTGTGCCCAGGCTACAAGATTAGCTGATCTCCCACAACGGGCTGCTGTGGGAAGGGGTTATTTCTTTTTTCTAGAGCAGCTATTTTCCATCCCTGGCTAATGTTGCTGTGTTTCCTCTGTCTCTCAGCACAGCTGTCTTCTACAGAGCCTTCAAAACAACCCATCCTGGAGCAAGTGATGTATTCAGCTTCCCTCCACCATGACTAAAGCCTTCTGCATCTGCAGCCTGAACTTCTCTCACTGGCTGTCGAGAGCTGTGTCTGTTCACAACACGTGGTGCCAAACTCATCTCCTGCCACAGAGGAGAACAAATAAACCCACAAACTCCCCATGGTGCCACTCAAGCAGAGCCACCACCCACCTCGTGTAGTCTTTTGAGTGCAGCACTGGGATGTGTCAGGGATCTACTGGATCCCATTGCAGCAGATCCCAGTGGGGAAGTGCAAGGGCACTTTTCATTCAGTGAGATTCTTGAGTGTGATATGAAAATCCTGGTGAAAAGGTAGAAATAATGCGTGTCCTGGTGGTTACCAACAGTGGAAAACACCAGGGGAATAAAATCTGGGAATCTAAGGGTACAGCATGGCAGCAAGGTGGATTGGCTGCAGCTACAGCCACCTCCCAGCTCAGGTGACAAGGACAGACTGGGATTGTAGCAAAAGGATGGGGCATCCTGCTGAAAGGTGAGGAACAGCAGGGCAAAGGCAAAGTGCATCTGCCCCAACCCACAGCTCGTGCAGCACAGGGCTCCAGCTGCCTGGGGACCTTCTTTGGCTGCACCTCTGTCTTCAGGGGGAGTGGGACATTTGTCAGGAGACCTCAGACAGGCTTGAGGGTGGGAGCAAAGCATTCCTGACTATGGAAAGCTGGTTGTCTCCCCAAAAACGAGGAGCAGTTCCTCGGAACATGGACACACAGCTGAGTTTCCACACGCTGTCGTTGTTCAAGCTCAGCCCAGCGCTGCCCCAGGGCTGCAGAGCTCAGCTCCTGCTCCTGCCCCTGCTGCCTGTGCTTGATGGAGCAACTCCAGGTGGGATTGGAACCCCTCTGGTCCTTGGGCTCTGTCTGTGTAAGCTGGGCTGGGTTTATTAGTTTCACAGGGGGTTTTTTGTCTCAGGGCAGAACCTGTGGTGAGGCCACACCAGAGTTCATGGTGGTCTCACTGACTGATTCCCTCTCAGCCACAGAGCAGCAGCTGGTGGGAAATTAATTGTGTGGCATACATTTACAAGTTAATTGGAGTTTCACTGGGAGGTGGGAAACCTGCATTTGATAAATAAGAGAAGGAGGCACCAGAACATGCTTTCCCTGCCTGGCCTTAGCTCTGGGGTTCTTGTCTCCCTGCAGTGATTCCTGGCTGCTCCAAGCAGGTCAGGGGCCCGCTGTGCTGAGTGAACACACAGCAAGAGGCACTCGCTGCCTCAGGAACTGCACAGCTCCCAGCTCTCCTGGGGAGGACAGAGCAGATTCCCTTGTTCCTGGATGATTCCAGCCCTGATTTTTATTTTTGGGGCTTTCTTGGTAAGATTACATTAGCAGATGCTTCAGCCAGGCTTGAAGCATCCTTGGTACCTAGAGAGGGAATCCTCAGATAGTTTGATTTTCCTCTGGGAAATGCCTTTTCTTCAGAGGTCCCTGTTTGCTGCTTCACAGTCACCTGCCTCTTTTTTTCCTTAGGGAGTTGCCCCAGTTATGTTTTTCTGGATGGGCTTCACCAGGAGGGCTCCCAGATGAACGAGCAGAAAGCAGGAGATATCCAGCAATGGGTAAACTGTGAGGGGAGGGAATTTAATACCCAGAGTGACAGGAAATGAGAGGCAGCTCCATTCACCTGCAAACATCAAATGAGCTGCACTCCAGGAAGCAGTTTGTCTTCTACTCCAGGTCCCACCTTTAGCAGGGGCAAGAAGGGAAAGTATTAAACCCCATCATCCTCAGAGTAAGAGATCAGAGAAGAGCAGAAATCAGACAGTTGCCATACAGATGAAGCAGCTGGACACAGTTTTGGCCCATTTCCACCTTCTGCAAGAGGCTTCAGAGCTCTGGGAAAGGCTGTGGAAGGAGGTGTCAGCTGGGTGTTAAATACAGAATGGAGTTGGCCAAGAAAGGGAGTGAACAAAGCGAGGGGGAGAAATGTCAAAGGAGGAAGAAACACCCTTTGCTGGATGGGCAACGCTTTCAAACCTGGGTGTTCCTGGCGTTCCAGGAACGAGAAGGAATTCAGGATCCCTGTGGAGGGGACAGGATCCAGCACAGGGGCCAGAGGTGGCCCCGGGCTCTGGGAGGGTTCCAGGCCATCAGTAAGATGTGGCTGCAGGTGAAGGTCTTTATTCAGACAGCCTGAGTTGGCTTAATCTGTGTCAACTGAACCCTCATCCTGGTCCAGTCATCCTTTTTTGGGCTTTACACCTACCTTGGCTTTTTGAGGATGTGTTTGAGCTTATACAGCCTTCCTGGGCTGGAGGAGCTCATGAACAAGTGAAGTGGAGCTTCTCCCACCCATCCAAGAGCATCCTCTGGTGGGCTCAGGACTGCCTTCCCCTGTGTGCTCCACATGCTTTCAAGGCCAGGTTGGATGGGGCTTGGAGCAACCTCGGTTAGTGGAAGGTGTCCCTGTCCCTGGCAGGGGGTGGAAAGAGGTGAGGTGTAAGGTCCCTTCCAACCCAAATCATTCCATAATTCCACTGCTAATTTGGTAACAACAGGAAGAGAAGTGCCACAAAACTCCTACAGAGTTTTATGTATTGTTCTGCTCAAATATCTATTTTATTTATGCATTTGTGAAGGGCAGAAGCACATGGAGGAGTACAAGTGTGTGTTTCAGCTTTTAATCTGTGCTGGCATGGATTTTATGGAATTTGGTTGGATAAATGGCCTTTCCAGAACACCTGAGTTACCCACATGTTTGTAAAGGGCTGAGTGCTCCATGTACTGGTTGGCATTAAATGACATTTCCTTCAACGTGTAGAACTGGATGGTGGTGAGGAAAAACACTCTTAAGGATCCTCCTCTTGGGATGAAGAGGTATTTCAACTGTCTCTTCAGCTGAAGAGGTGTTTCAGCTGCCAACACTTCCACCATCAAAAGGTGCCAAGAATTCCCATGGCCTGGTCTCCCTGGTGGCCTGAGTGTTATCCCAGGGGCAGAGACCCATCAGCAGCCAGACCAGCAGGAAGGACAGCACCTCTGCAGCCCCATGGCTGTGAGTGTGGGCAGAGGAGAGGACCAGCATTGCCCCCTCTCTGTGCTTCTGTTCCAGCTTTTCAAAAGGAATTTTTCCCCCCCAGCTCTGAACCCAGAAACCTTCAGCCCAAACCAGGTGTTTCCCAGCTCTGTGGTGTGAAGAACCACCTATTTTGTTTCCAGTTTCCAGTGTGCCATGTCCTAAATTCCCTCAGTGCCCTCCTGAGGTTTTGTGCTGGAGGAGGCTGTGTCTGATTTTATAGTCTTGAGCTGAAGCCCCTTCCCAGCCTGAGAACCCCCCAGATGTGCTGATGGGCCACCAGAAGAGCTGCTGTTCAAGAAGGCTCACTAGATAATTTTTCAAATATATTTTTAATGATAAGGAGCAGTTGCTGCCACGTTCTCTGGCTGTTACCTTGGGCAAACCATTTAAACCTTCAGCACCCCGGCTCTTCCTCTGTGAAGTGGGGTAATAACTCTGCTCTCATCTCGGCCATTTGATGCCTCGGGGCACAATAGTCTTTTGCTATTTCTATGCAGAGTGCCTTCTGCCACAATTATTGCCATGTAGACAACACAGGAACACTGAGCTGGGCTCTGTGAGCATTTGGGGATTTTCCCTAGGGGGTCCTGCCTTTTGAGCAGCCCCTCTTAATCCACCTGAGTCAGGTAAGGGCTCTCTGCAGTGCAAGGCAGTATTTCCTAAAATTGCCTTAGCGATGGTGAAGCAAAAGAGGGGGGAAAAAAAACCCTGCAACAAAGCCCCTTTGCCATTCTGCAGCAATGGCATTGATATTCTTAGCTATTGTTCCAGATCTGACAATAATATAAAGTTTAGAGGCGAAAGGGGTGGGCAGAGGGGGCAGAGAAATCAAAGCAGACCATTAGGCTGAATGGTTATCAGGGCGGTTTGCTCCAGGCAAACGGTTAATCCAGACCTGGGAGAGAGCACTGGTAGTTAAAGCCCTTTAATGGCCTAAGTCCTATGATAATTAGTCCTGCCCTGGAGGTAGCTAAGTGAGCTACTCCAGCCTGAAATGGAGCTCATCCACTGCTGAGGCCATAATCCTCTGTGCACAATGAGAGCTGAACTAATTCACTGAGTAAACACTTTCTCAGTTACTTACACGCTGTCTTCTTTCAGCCTGACACCAAATAGATTCACTTCCAAGAGCTGCAAAGAAAATCAACTTTTTTTTTCCCCCTCTCCTTATTTTTTTTTTTCTTAAAGCAACTGATCTTAGTTGAAATGCATTTGGATTTAGTATCCAGAGGATAACCTGGACAGATATCATCTCCTTTCTCCTGGCATCACACAGCAGCTCCTTTATTTTAGTGCATTACAATGGCAGAGAGCAGAAAGGCATTTCCCCATCTATCACCTGCTCTTTTCTCCTGCCTGTTTCCAGGAAAAGGCACTTGCTGGAGGAGAGCAGGAGGTGTGTGAGGATGGAGCAGAGCAGGAGGGTGTGTGAGGATGAAGAGCAGGAGGCTGTGTGAGGATGAAGAGTAGGAGGGTGTGTGAGGATGGAGGAGAGCAGGAGGGTGTGTGAGGATGCAGAAGAGCAGGAGGTGTGTGAAGCTCACACACAGATTCATGGCTCTTCCCACCCTGGAGTTCTGTGCTCTCAGCTCACCTGGAGGCTCCAGGGGGGGAAGGTGGTGTGGAGGAAGAGTGAATTGAAGTGGCAAGGAAGGAGATCCCAAATATCTTCAGTCACTGCACATGACACCCGTTTTCCCCACTTTTCCTTGTTTTTGTTGTTCTTAAGAAGTGGAATTGTACATCCTCCAGCACTTTGCCCTCTGTAAGGATGTGCCAGGAGTGCTTGGGCTCCTCTGGGGGCTCGTCACCCTCAGAAGTGACCATGACCATTCCATGGTCTTCTTCCCAGGTCCCCCCAGCCCTGTCCTGTTTCCAGACTCACCTGCAAGACCCAGCTCTCAGGGAGCTCCACAAGAGAGGACAGGCCAGGAAGGGAGTGGAAGGGGGGTTCAGGCAGGGCCCAGCCCATTCTTTGGGGGGTGTGAGACCCCCCTCAGTGATGGGGTTCATCCCTCACTCGTGGCTGGGTTTGCTGTCCCTCTCCATGTGAACGGTGGAGAAGAGCAGTGCAGACAGATTTCCTCACCCAGGCCCCCCCAGGGAAGCCTTTAGGATCCAGGAGAACCTGGAGAAGCAGTGGCAGCTGTGAGAGCCCAGGACCTGCAGGCAGGGATTGCTCCTCTCTCCATCCCCAGCGTGGACCCCCCTAGCTGAGCTCCCCCTATGAGGGGTGGGCTGCTGGGCTGGTCACTCCTGGGCTGCTCTGGGAGCACCCACGGGGCCCAGCCTGGTCCTCAACAAAGTGGTGACGGGCAGAAAACCCCACAACTGGTGTCTGGGCTGTCTGAAGTGGGAGATGAGGGCTGGGATTGCTCTCCTGGCACCAAACCAGCCATGAGTGCTGTTAAGAGTGTCCCTCGGAGCCAGGAGGGCAAAAACCACTCTCAAGTGCATGTTCGGAGATATTTTCCTCTTAAGCAGGGAAAATAGAAACAAAATGGGGGGAGAAAGGAAAAAAAAAACAACAACACACCCTCTGCATCAGCAGCAGCTTCTGTCTCCAGGCTCTATGGCAATGATACCTCAACCCACCCATTCAGCAGCCCATTATCACTCCCCTCCTTCCATTATTCCCCTTCAACCTTATCAGATGGAAGCATCGTCTCAGACGCTCCAACTGGAGCCTTGTAATTGTCCCTGGTTGGAGCTCGATAGCACCTTGAACTGCCAGAGTAATCTCTGCCAGGGAAAAAAAGGTCTCTGCAAGGAGATGATGCAGAATTTGCCTGTGGCTATGCGGGATCTTTAATAGCTAACACTTTTCTCTCTCCCTCTCCTGAGCTCACAGATAAATGGGAAAATTCTATTTTATTTATTATTTATTTCTCCTCGGCCTTTTTAGGCTGCCTGTTAGGCAAGGAGCACAATATTTATTACGGGGTTTGCAATATTATTATTAGCAGCTCCTGAGGGCACAGGGTGGTGGAAAGGGAAGAGGTGGGTGGGGAAAGTATAATAACATTAGACAGGAGGTGTCTCTGGGGGAGGGAAATGGAAATGGTGTTTTCTTGGGCGTCTCTGTGTGAGGAGAGGATTGATTCTTCCTCCTTCCATCCAGGAAAGGTTTAGGCCTGGGAACCAGGAGTGCTTTTAGTTAGGAAAGGAGCCTTCTATTTAATTTTGTGCTGGGAAGGGAATGAGGAAAGGATGCAAAGTCCAGTTCAAAGAGCAGGTGAGGAGGATCCTGGCATTGCTTTGCAGTCCAGGTCCCACCAGCCCCTGCAGATGACCCAGCTCAGAGCCCAGAGAGCACAAAAAATTGGAGAGGAGCTGAAACCCTGCACTAAACCCCTGCACTAAACCCTCCCTTAAGTGAGGACCTGCCTCAGGAGGCTGAAGGCTGGTGCTGGTGTGTTATCCCTTAAATTGATTGTTTCCTTCCAATCAAGGAGCCCAGGCTTCCTGGTGATGTGTGTCTCCTCCACTGACCTCTACATTCTCATGTTCCTGCCCCAAAATTGACTCTCAGGCTGCATTTTTCAGCTTTCTGTTGACAAAATGTCAGCTGAAAATTGCTGCCCATCATTTAATTGCAGCCCTTACACTTGGGTGGCCGTAGCTGTGAGTTTCCATGAAATCTTCATTGTTATCTGGCCTTTTATTCCTCATGTTTACACCTGGTGGGAAACCCTCACTGCTTTTTCCTCTAAAGGTGATTGCAAAGGGGAAAATGAATTAGTGCCAGTTGCTGCTTTATGATGTGTATCTGGAAGGGGAGGGAAAAAAAGAGAAATCATTGAATTCTGAAGGTGTTTTTTGCACATTTTAACCCTTGACCTTGTGGACAAGTTATTTTTTGAGTTGGGTTTTTTTTTTTTTGATGAGTTATTCTGTCTTTCTCCAACATAATGAAAGATGGGAGTTTTATTAGCAACAATTTGCAAGGGGAACTGTTAAATTACAGAGAGTTTATTTGTTGGGTTGGGTGCAGAGGCCCAGCACCTCAGAGAAGCCACACGGCCCTGAAAATGCTGCAAAACAAATTATCCCCTGGCAGACAGAAAATTCCTTTTCTTTCCCCTTCAAGCCACAGTGGAGGCACCACTAAAATCTATCAGTTGGCCTGTTTCCAGAGCATTTCTAAGAGCACAAGAGCACGAGCTGTGATTATTTTGGTGCTAAGCCTGTCCCAGGAGATGGGATGGAGGAGCACTGCGGCATGGAGAGGCAGGATGTGAATCACAGCACTCCTGAGGATGTTCCTTGGGAAAACGTGTTCCCAAATCCATCCCTTCCCTGGGTAACCGCCTCCCTCTTGTCAAGCACCTCAAGTTTCAAATATTCCCACTGCAGTCCCGTTGATCGTGTCCCTCCTCCCCGGTGTGGCCGTGCTCTGTCCTCAGGGGTGGCAGAAATGGTCAACCTTTGGTCACCTGAACTGAGGCATGACAAGGATTCGTGGTGGATGAGAAGCTCCACATGTCTGGGCAAGGAAGTCCTGCAGCTCAGGAGGCCAAACGTGCCCTGGGCTGATCCCCCAGTGTGGGCAGCAGGGCAGGGGGGGATTGTGCCCCTCTGCCCCTCAGGGGAGACCCCCCTGCAGAGCTGCTCCAGCCCTGGGGAACAGCACAGGGAGGACATGGAGCTGCTGGAGAGAGTCCAGAGGAGGCCCCAAGGTGGTCAGAGGGCTGGAGCAGCTCTGCTGGGAGGAAAGGCTGGAGAGTTGGGATTGTTCAGCCTGGAGAGGAGAAGGCTCCAGGGAGACTTTTTCAGTAGCAAAAGGAGCTCCATGAGAGCTGGGGAGGGACCTTGGACAAGAGGCTGGAGGGACAGGACAAGAGGGAATGGCTTTAAGCTGAAGGAGGGCAGATGTAGACTGGATATTAGGAAGAAATTCTTCCCTGCGAGGGTGGAACCTGAAGGAGTACAAGGAAGATGGAGAGAGACTATTTCCAAGGGCCTGGAGGGATTGGACAAGAGGGAATGGCTCTGAACTGAAAAAGAGTAGGTTCAGATGGGATATTGGGAAGGAATCCTTCCCTGGGAGGGTGGAGAGGCCCTGGCACAGGTTGCCCAGAGAAGCTGTGGCTGTCCCTGGATCCCTGGAAGTGTCCAAGGCCAGGTTGGACAGGGCTTGGAGCAACCTGGGCTAGTGGAAGGTGTCCCTGCCCATGGTAGGGGGTGGCACTGGATGGTCTTTAATGTCTCTTCCGACCCAAACCATTCCATGATTCCATGATTCAATATTCTCTTGGGCTTAGGGGTTGGTGATCGTGATGGGATCCCATGGATCCACGTTGGATTCTGCAGCTCAAGGTTAGGCTCAGTCAGAGCCAACTGAGATTTCCAGATCAGGGTTCTGCATTCCCATGGAAAAGCTGGATCTATACAGCAGATCAGAAGAATGACAAGCCCATCTATGAATCAGTCCCTTGTGTTCCTCATGCAAAGGAAAGATCTGTAAACAAACATTTTTTTTTCTCCCCCTTTTTTTCTTTTTTTGCTTAGAACTTATTGGCATGACTTGTGATTGTGTTTTAGGATTTGTAAATCTGTTTTAGGATTTGTAAATCTATTGCCTGACTTCTAAGCCAATCGACTGTTTCAGGAGTCAGTCAGGGAGTTAAATCTGATGTGAAGAATCATGGTTTGTAAATCAAACTGCAGTTCTCAGGTTAGCTCAGAGGATTTATGAATCTGGATGGAAATATCTAAATCTGGTTTATAAAAGTAATGATTTATAACTAAACCCCCAAAGCTCCTGGCAGGTGATGAGTCAGGAGGTGTAAAATGACCATGGCATGGACACCCAGCCCTGTCTGTCCCAGGGATCCCACAACATCCATCAGCAATCCTGGACTGACCCTGCACTCAAAAATAAAAGCCTCTGGATCACACCAGGAGAATGGAGAAGGATTTGGGTGTTGGCCATCAAAGAGAGGAGTTGTTGTCCAGCTGTTCTCCAACCCTGGACCACCACCAAGCCCCCAAAGCCCTACACTCTCCTTACTCACCCCTCCAAGGTCCTACACCCTCCTTACTCACCCCTTAGCACCCCAATTTCCACCCAGGCCAGGGGTGACTGCTCCTGAATCTCCGTGAAGCTTCAAAAGTTTTACGGTATAAAAGTGTCTCTTATGTAAAAAAAGGGAAAAAAAAAAAAAAAAGGAGGGGGGGGGAATAAAATTTCTACAGTTCTAAAACTTTTTTTTAAGCATTTAAATTTTAAGCTGGGGATTTATAAATGGGCTATTAAAGTTTAAGAGTTTCATTATAGTTTTTTTTAAATCATAATTACTTTAGGTAGGGGAGGAGGGATAGATCTACTTTATTCCTAGTGGAAACTATACATATATATGAAGTATCTATATAAAAGCTGGAACTGAGCTTATATTAATACAGTTTAACTGATATTCAATAACTTCACCCTCCCTTTTTCCTATTGTCCATATTTAAATACTTCAAAAAGAATTCTAATCAAGTGGAAATTAATAGGGGAGGAAAGACTGGGGTAGCAGGAGAGGGCTCTAATCCCACTCTCTCTTAATATTTCAAAGTCTCTTTTATTTTCCTAATAAAAAAAGAGAGAGCGAGAGGGAGAAAGTGGAATTAATCCAGTGCTCTGAACTGTCCTCTCGTCTCCCTGATTTAAATAAAATCCAAGAGCACATCACACCACAAGGCCATTCCTGGCCACGTGCCAGGCTGGGCTCCCACCTCCCAACTTGCCCTCCCAACGGGAGGTGGTCGCTGTTCCTCTGCCCCCCCCAGCAGCTTGGGCAGGACACCCCCATACCAGGCAGGGGTGGTCCCCTTCCCCAGGGCTTTGGGGTGCCCTCCATGCCCTCTCTGCACCCCCACGAGGGCAGGCTCAGCACCCGGGGGGGGTTTGGTGCCCCCAGAGCCCCGAGGACTCGGCTCATCCCTGCGCCCGAAGGTCCTGCACCCCCGGGCACCTTCCCTGTGGGGCTGGTGATGGTTCTGGGGTCACATCAGGACAAGGACCAGTTTGAGCTGAAGGGGAGGGAAACTCCTGGTGGATCTTTCCGTGACAGAGACAGAGGAAACCAAATATTCTGCGTTTTGGCCTCAATTTCTCTGTTGCTGGGACGGGGAGCAAACCCTCTGCTGACCCCCCTTGCCCAGTTCCTCCTTGCAGCCCATGTGAGCCAAACCTCGGGCTTTAAACCAGCCATCCTGCCTGGAGCAGGGTGCTCTCAGCCCTGAGAAATGATTAATTAATCATTAAGCACTGCAAAAGCTGGAGGCAGCCTCGTTGAAGTGCCCAGGGCAGGACACAACATGTGCAGCTGAGCGGTGAATAACTGAGTTATTTACCAACCCCAGCTCACACTAGATGGCACAGCACTCCCTTCCTACTGCTCTGTTATTCTATTGGTTTATTCTCCTGGTGTTAGGACAGCATCCAAGCTGGGACAGGGTTTTCCTGATGGATAGAGGGGAGGGGGGTCAGTGCACTCCCCAAATTAAAGCTCGGCCTGGCACAGCGGCTCTTTTCTGAGCTTCTCTCCATCTGTGGTGCCACACAAATCTCACCTTTGGAGAGGCTTTTCCTCCTTCCCAGTTGGGTTTAGAGGCACATTTGCTGCTGGGAAAGCTGTGGCTCTGCTGACAAGGAGCTGTGGGGACTCAGGGGTGTCCTCAGGCGGTTGTAGCCATGTGGGGTGAGCTGGAAAGTTCCTCCTTTGAGAAGATCCCTTGTAAAGCTTTCATTTCAGCTGCCCAGTCTGCTTAACTGACAGGCATTTAAACAAAGCGTTTCCCCAAACACTTTGTTGTGGGGTTTTATTATTTTATTTTTTTTTTTTTTTTTTAGTTTTGGAAGCTTTCTGTTCAAAATAAAGCTGTCTCCTCCATTTCCCAATCTCATTATGCAGAAAGAAACATTCATTATATAGGATATTAAGCTCCAAGGCTTAATGTACTACAAACCATGATGGCCATGCAGTGTTATTTTACCTTTTAAATTGCTGAACAATGAATAACTTGTGTAAGAAATACACGGGTCTGAAGTGTCTTCATTCAACTACTCCAGAATTTAACAGGAAAAAAAAACAAATGAGAAAAAGAAAAAGCTGTGGTTTTCAAGCCTTTCAAGACAAATGATGGCACCAAGGAATAGTCATTCGAGAGAAAATGTGAATTAAGATGACAAGGATAAAGAATTTCCAGCGGTTTCTGAGCCTTTGGTTTCTTAGAAATTCAACCAGCAAAACAAAAAAGAAAATGATACCTGCTCCAAAGCCACCAAGGACAAGAAGCTGGAAATAATGTTATATTTCTGCCTGTAATATCTTCTCGTGCCTGGTTGGAAATGCTTGCTCTGCCCAGAGCTAATAACCAGTTATTACTGCCTGTGACCCAGCTGGGCACTCAGGGGAGGGAAATCACACCCAAGGTGTTGGGAGGAAATATAAGCACAGGGCTGGAAATAATAAGAAGAGATTCAAATTCATCAGGATTTTCCTAACAGCGTGTTGAGAAGAAAATGATGGCAGAGCCTGGGTGTCTTCTGAGGAGGGGAAACAGTGGGGCTGTGGTGGTGGGAGACACTGGGGGGTGCAGGGTGGGCAGCCAAAGGGACCAGAAATGAATGCCCAGTACATGAAATGAGTGCCCAGTACCTAAAATGAGTGCCCAGTATCTGAAATGAGTGCCCAGCACCTGAAAATGTTGGCTGCCTTCCCAAAATGCTACTGCTGAGCAAGAGGGGGGTGACACGGAACTGGCTGGGCTGGCTCCTGGCTGGCCACCCACCTTTGCCATGGGAGGGATGGGAAGTGTCCTGGGGTGGATATCAGGGCCATTTTTTAATGGCAAGGTTGATCACTGAAAAAAAAACTTACAGGGTTTTTCATTTGTTTTGTTTTGTTTTTTTTTTTTTTTAGTTGCTTGGTTTGTTTGGGGAGTTTTTTGCTTGTTTGGGAGGGTTTTTTTTGTTTATTTTGTGGAAGCCACCTGATCTTGTCTTATCCACCACATGGAAGACCTGCCCTTTGTGCTTTGTGACTCTTCCCTGTTCACCAACCTCCTCACCAAGCTTGCAACCCCCTTTTAGCCATCAGGACTTCACCCCTACCTGCCCCTGAGCAGTGTGGGGTGGGAGGTCCCACAGCCCTGGCCCCGTGGAGGGAACAGCACATGAACAGCAGCCCTGGCACGGCTCTCCTGCTGCAGAATCCACCACTTCCACAAGGTCTTGTCTTCTTCCAGCAGCTGCAAATGCTCCCAGGGGGCTTGTTCACGTGTGATGCCCAACCTCAGGGGACACAAAACCCCCTTGCAAAGCACAGCCCTCCAGGACAGGCTTTTTCCAGCTCATCCTGCTCTGGGGCAAAGCTCTCCCAAAAAGGAACCATCAAAAATGTCAGGATTTTCCCAAAGGACCAGAATTCCTGCTCCAAGCCTTGTCCAACCTGGCCTTGGACACTTCCAGGGATCCAGGGGCAGCCACAGCTTCTCTGGGCAACCTATGCCAGGGACTCCCCACCCTCCCAGGGAAGGATTTCTTCCCAATATCCCACCTGAACCTACTCTTTTTCAGTTCAGAGCCATTCCCCCTTGTCCTGGCACTGCAGACCCTTGGAAATAGTCTCTCTCCATCTTTCTTGCAGGCTCTTTCAGGTCCTGGAAGGCCACCATGAGGTCACCCCAAAGCTTCTCCTCTCCAGGCTCAGCAATCCCAGCTCTCTCCTCTTTCCTCCCAGCAGAGCTACTCATCTCTATTCCACAGTTTTCTGTCCCTTGTGCTGTGTCTGAGCCTTTAACTCATTGTGTTTTTTCACTCTTGGATCAGAGGGTTCACACTTGCCTACAAATAACAGGAATCCTCCTCTTCCCAAGGAATTGACTCCCTGGGGTCACTCCCCATGACACAAATTCAGGGAGATGTCAGGGACACTTCCAGGGTCTCCTCTGTGGCAACACCCTCACAAATAAAACCTGAACCAACCCCTTCTCCACCAGCAAACACATGGACATCTCCCCACACAAACAAATATCCACCTGCTAAAAGATCCCTCTCCACACAAACCAACCTGAACCTGGAGGAAAGGCTCCTACAATACCATAGGAATGAAAGATAAAGTGGTGTGAGTACAATAACCCACAAAACTCAGCAAATCCTCCAGTTAGAATATGATTTTACTGGAGGGAGGAGGGGGGAAATAGCTTTTCTCTCAAAGAAAAGGTGGTTTAAAATTAAAATTCATTAAAGAAGGCGAGCTGACACATTTTTGTATTCTTTGAGGAAGTATATCTGTTTCATTTAATGCACTGTCCAATTAAAAAGAAGTGGTCCCTTATTACAGATATGATTTATTCTCTGATAAACCACTGATTTATGGCTCACTGGGGTATATATTTAATACTGTCAAAAAAAAAATAAAAATGAAAGGACACCCAAAACTATCTGCAGTGCTACAGTGACTCAGTCTGAAAAGGATCTGAGGAAGCAAAGACCCCTGGGAGTTAAATGTAATCTTTGCCTGGGATAAAAGAGCAGAGAACTGCTGATCTTCACAAAAGGATCCTTTGCCACGAGCCCCAGACACCCTCATACACAGCACAGCCACCTTCCTCCCTTCCTCCTCCTCCTCCTCCTCTTCCTCTCTTCCTAAACCCCAACTAAAGCTGCTGGGAGAAAGCACCAATTTTAAATAGGAAAGAAAACCCACTTCAAAAATATGGCATTGTTGGATTTTGCCTCCCAAATTCTCAAAGTGCTGCCTCCTGGTACCCACAGGGAATAACAATCCACTCGTTAAACTGGGATTTAGAAAACTAATTGAGATTTTTTTTTTTTGCAGGTAGCTCCCATCCGTGGATTTATTTTTTAAAGTGTGGGTTTGTTTTTTTTTTTTTGTTTTTGTTTTCCAAATTGGAAGCCTGGTTTTGCAGATGGAGAACCAGGGGTCCAGGATAAGGGAAGTGCTTTCCTGCAGTTCCCATCGCAGTTGGGAGCAGCCTTGAGGAGGGACAGCAGGGTTTCTCCACAGCTGGTAGCCAGGCTGCATGTGAGCTCTTCTGGCTTTGAACTTCTTGCTCCTGTTTTAAACTAACCCAAAATCGAGGGTTTATCCTCTCCCAGTGAAAGCATCTGGGAGAGGTCAGGAATTTGTTTCCTCCGTTAAAAGGGGACAAGAGATGGACACTGGCATGAGGAACCCCTGAACCCCTGCAAGCTTTGCTGCCCAAAGGATTTCCAGGCTCACCTCTGCCCCCCAGGGATGACAAAAATGGCAGAGGAGGTGAGTTTTTCCCTTCTTTTGCCCTTGTCCAAGGACATGGGGCTGGCCCTGTCTTGCAGCTGTATGTCCTTGTCCCACCACCATCCCCTGCTCTCTCCAGGTGTCCCAAACTGTTCCAGCAGAGCACCAGTACCCCCAAACACCCCACAAGTGTTAGCTGGGCCTTAAAAATAAACAGGGGAAGAATATTAGATCTTCTGTATTTGGGATTTTACCCCTTCAGAAGCAGCAGAGGGCCTGTTTTCCCCTTATCACTGGGATAAGTAATGCCATCCTTCCAAGCAAATGAGCACCAAAGTCATTTGGTCATTGCCTAATCTTGCCATTAATGACAACATGTGAACCTCTAAAAGGGCAGGAACCAGCAGGAAATCCCTTGTTTTCCTGTGCAAACTCCACCTCATCTGTTTGATAAGCAGAGATGGGACTGATGAGAAGCAACAGACAGAAAAATGTGTCTTTGCTTCTCCCTTCTCCCCAGAGATACCAACCCTAACCCAGAAAATCTCTGCAGATTTAAAAATAAAGGTGTATTATATTTTATTTCCATACCAAAAGTGTCTGTTTCCTTACAGCCAGCCCAGGAGCTTGGATCAAGGATCATAAATTCAAGATAAAGAACTAGCTTGTAAATAGAAAGAAAGCTGTAGGAGTGATTTGCCTCTATCTGATCCTCATGTGTTCTTGTAAAATTCAGTTCAAAACCAAAACTCTTTGGAAAAAAAAAAAAAAGGGAGGGCATTTCAATTTTCTAGGAATTGTTTATCTGAACTATCACTTTCCTGCCAGGCAGGGGAAAATGAGGTGAAACCCGGGTAAGGACCCCATAAAACATGAAAACACCACAGTCAGGGTTGTTCTCCACTGAGAGCAGAGGGCTGTGATGGTGAAAACAAGTCGTGGGACAACCCCTGTGCTGCTGGTGCTGGCAAAGAGACATGGGGGCCTCAGGTCCTGGGAGGACTTTCAGAGAACCACAGAGTCAGAGAATGTGCTGAGCTGGAAGGTCCCACAAGGATCATCCAGTCCAACCCTCAGCCTTGCACAGGAACATCCCCAAAATCCCCCTCTGTGCCCCAGAGGATCAGCCAAACCCTCCTGGAGCTCTGGCAGCCTTGGGGCTGTGCCCACTGCCCTGGGGAGCCTGGGCAGTGCCCAACCACCCTCTGGGGAAGAACCTTTTCCTGAGATCCAACCTGAGCCTGCCCTGGCACAGCTCCAGCCATTCCCTGGGTGCTGTCCCTGGTCCCCCCAGAGCAGAGCTCAGTCCCTGCCCCTCCTCTGCCCCTGCCCAGGCAGTTGGAAGTGCAGTGAGGTCTCCCCTCAGTCTCCTCTGCTCCAGCTGAACACACCAAGTGCCCTCAGTGTCCTCACAGGGCTCCAAATCAAGGCCCTCAGCCCATCCTCTTTGCCCTCCTTTGGACACTCTCTAATGACTTCAGATCTTTCTTACATTGTGGTTTCAGACAGATTTGGAGCTGACTGATAAATCCTCACAGCTGAGCTGGAAGGGGACTTTGCAGACGGGCTCTCCACCCTGCTCCTCACTCTGTGGAAGCCTGAGCTCCTTCATCACGACCTTATGGAGGGACCTGTCCTCCTCCCTGCCCCGTGCCCTGGCCACAGGCAGGTTGGAGCACGGGGGATGAGCAGGGCTGGCCTCTCCCGCAGTGATTCTCCACGCAGAGCAGCCCGCCCCGAGCCCAGGAGCCTTAACTGGTTTTTGCAGATACCATCAAATACATTTAAACAAGCCTGATGCTTGAATGCTTTTTGCATCGGGTGTGTTATACATAAAATATGTCGAGTCAGTGATAGCGCCCTTATCTAAAGACAGAAGGCAGGGACATTTCACCCGGTGCACTTGGTCAGATCGTCCCTGACACCGCCGGCCCCGCGGGTGTGACGAGCGGGGATCGCATCAGGGGTGGGAGAATTCCTGTGCCCTGCAGGGCATCACATCAGGGGCGGGAGAATTCCTGTGCCCTGCAGGGGATCACATCAGGGGCGGGAGAATTCCTGTGCCCTGCAGGGCATCACATCAGGGGTGGGAGAATTCCTGTGCCCTGCAGGGCATCACATCAGGGGTGGGAGAATTCCTGTGCCTGCTCCCTTTGCTCACCCCGTGTCTGGGAGGTGAATGGGAGAGCACAGAGCATCCCTGGGTGGGTGCCGGGGGGGAGCAGCACCCTGGTGAGACCGAGACTGCACAGCTTCCCCTGGAGACAGGTCTGGGATGGAGCTTTGGGCCTTCAAGGAGGAATTACAGCCCTGTTTCCTTCTCCTCAGACAGCAGAATGTTCGTGTTTATCCACACGGTTCAGAGCTGTTTAGCCCTGGTGCTGACACCCTCCACGCTGCTGCAGCTGCACAAAGTTCCTGCAGCCCTGAGGACCTTCCCACCCCTGGAAGCTGCTGCCTGTGGGCACAGCCAGGAAGACTTTCCTTGATCACGTGCTCCTGGGCAGAAAAGTGGTCTTCTCCAAACTCTGCTGGGCAGGAATTACATCTCCCTCACAAATAAACAGTCCCCAGAGAAGCCCCTCAATCCTACCCAAGTGCTGGACACCACAGTGGCTCCTACACCTACAAATGCATTCCTGGCCCTGCCTAAAGCTCAGCCACAGGGCCACAGGATTTCCTGGGCCTCAGCTGACTTCCTGGGGAGTAGAAGAGCATCTGGAGATGTGATAAACCTACACAACCTGCCTTTGGATTTTTTTTTTATGGTCTTGGTGTTTGTTTTTCTCCTCCTGAGTGTTGAAACAAAGGTTTTAGACACAAGTTGGTACGTTGGGGTCATTTCTGCTCTACAGCCAGTCCTGTGTGTGACCAGGGTGAAGCTCTGCAGCCTCCCCATCCTGCTGCTCTCAGTCACTCTCTGTACCTGGGGGATGACAGCACTGCTTGCTGGGAAGATAAAGACAGTGATGCACCCACCACCAATGGGAAGGGAAGCAGATAAGCACCCAGGATGGAGAATATAGGCACAGGAATTATCTGAAGGCAGGAAAGGGATTATTGCTGCGGAATGAGCCCGACTCTGCTGCACAGGGAATGTGTGACACCAGAACAGCCTCTCCTCGGCACCACCACCGGCACACACACGGGCCACACATCCACCCCTCTGCCTGAGAGCGTCTCACTGATGTTCACACACCCTCACCCCCATTTCCAACTGACTTCTGGCTAATTTGGACACTTGGAAATGAAGCCACCAGGTGAGCCTTAGACAGGTTGTGACTTCACATTGAAATTGGAGCTACAACTCAGCCACTCTTTAGTGCAGCTTCTGCTCCCAGTGCCATTTGCAGCCAGGCAGTTCCTTTGTTAGCCAGAGCATTTCATGCATTGCACAGACACCTCTCGACCCCTTGGATACTCGGCCTCCTCCCAGCCCCCCTCACCTCGGGACAGGGTAAGAATCCACCCAAAGAAGGGCGACTGGGCCGCCTGTACCACCAAGAGAGAAGCCTTGCTGTGAAACTCCACAAAGGACCAAGAACTTGCTCTTCATCTCTTCTCCCTCTCTCCCCCTCTCTCGCCTTCTCCCACCTCAGAAAGTAATCTCATCCTTTCGTCACATATTATTGAAATCCCAGCTCTTAAAAAAAAAACTCTCATTTTTTGCCCAGACTGAGAGCATGTCATTCGGAAGTGATGTGCAAGGCAGGAGATAACCAGGTAGAACTCAGCGATTCGCCACAGAAAATGGCTCCATGGATGGTTGTAATGCTATCAGAGCCCGGCCCTCAATAGCTCTTTGCCGCTGCCGAGCTCAGAATCTGCTGATTCAAGAACTTTGGCAGCGCGGGCGGAGGAGGAGGGGACTGTGCCGAGGGGAGATGGGAAGGTGGGTAAAAATAGAGCCTTTGCGGCCCGGACAGAGCACACAGGATAATGCAAAGGCTCTGCTTTCTTTCCCATTTCTTTTTTATTTATTTATTTATTTATTTTATTTTATTTTTTATTTTATTTTCCGGCCCCGTGTCCTCATTTCATGCTTTAGTTGTGCTGATTGGGAGGGCTGGATCCCCTCGGCTCGCTGCTTAGTGCCAAACAGTGGCAGTCCCTCGGAAATGGAGGGAGGTCAGGAGCCAACTCCGTGCAGACGGGGGATTTGGCAGAGGGAAATGGGGTCTCTGAGGGGATCCAGCTATGTGGGATTCCTTAGGCCAGAAGGTCTCCTGAGGAGTTTGGAGAAGCGTCCCACAGAGTTCTCATTTACCCCGAAATGTGCCTGTCCTTGTGAGGCAGAAGGTGCCTTTCTGTGTTCAGCAGCTGCTCTTTCAGAGGTGCTGGTGCTCAAGGCTTTTGAGTGCACACAGAGAAGGAAATAAAGCCCAGCTTTAAATAGCCAGGTGATTGGGAGGTGGGGTAGAGACACACAGGTCTATGCAGTCAGGTCCCAGCAGCATCGCCCTGAGACCAGCTCCGTTGGTTAAAACCAACTGATCATAGAATCATAGAATCATAGAATCAATCAGAGAACCAACCTGGCTGGAAAAGACCTCTGAGATCATCAAGTCCAACCCTTGATCCAACCCTGCCGTGGTTCCCAGCCCATGGCACTGATGCCACATCCAGTCTCACCTTCAACACCTCCAGGGACGGTGACTCCACCCCCTCCCTGGCCAGCCCATTCCAATGGCTGAACACTGTTTCTGTGAAAAATTTCTTCCTAATATCCAACCTAAACCTCCCTTGGCACAGCTGAAGACCCAGCCCTCTTGTCCTACTGCTGGTTCCTGGGAGAAGAGCCCAACTCCCACCTGGCTACAACCTCCTGTCAGGGAGTTGTAGAGTGAGGAGGTCTCCCCTGAGCCTCCTCTTCTCCAGGCTGAACAGCCCCAGCTCCCTCAGCCTCTCCTCACACCACTTGTGCTCCAATCCCTTCACCACCTGATAATAATTAATAACCCCAAGATTGTGGGTTCAATCTCTTTATGGGCCATTCACTTTAGAGTTGGACTCGATGATCCTTGTGGGTCCCTTCCCACTCAGGATACTCTGTGATCTCTGACACCTTCCTGGATTGCAGCCCTTACTGCCTTCTTTCAACTTTAGATGTGAGTGAGGGCATCCAGAACGTTCTGGGTGACTTTGTAAATCAGTGCATTAGATACCAAACCGTACTTTTGGTAGATGAGGGCACCTGTGGCACAGGGAACTCGGTGTAGCCTCAGGGCTGCTGGAGCAGCAGAGGCAGCACAGTCAGCTTCCAAGCAGAGGATCCATCATTTTGGCAGGGACCTCTTCCTTTGCACCACGGATGGGAAATCACAGCAGGCTCTGCCACTCAGTCTACCCTGCCTGGATGGAGCGGAGGTGCTGCCCAGCCACCCCTGCCAACCTCCCACCTCAGCTCCCAGGCACGTTCCCAGGCCACTGATGTTCGACCATCTCACAGCTGAAGGGGAAACAGAGGTTTGACTGAGCAGAGAAGGTTTTTCCCTCTCTGACAGATCCCACACCAAGGGATTTTTTATGGAGTACGTGGTTTCCAGGTCAGGAAGCTGCTTGCTGGGTCACTGCTGTCCCCTGCACCCCCATGGAGCTGCGGGATTTCACCCCCATCTGCCCTTCCCATCCAAGGTGAACTGGCTGCCAGGCTTGGCCTTAAGTTTCCTGTCAATTTTCTAGTCCTCATAAATTTAGGAGCCGTCAGCAAAGTAAAGGAGGATCACAATACCATACATGGAGAACTGCATAATCTTGGAGACGAGAGTAAAGGAAATGGGATGAAATTTAAGACTACTAAATGCAAGGTCATGCACTTGGGGATTAACAAGAAATTCTGCTCTAAACTGGGAGCTCATCAGTTGGAAACGAGAGAGGAGCAGAGAGATGTGAGTGTATTAGTTACCCAGAGGATGTCTCCGAGCCACCAGTTAGTTGTACTCTGGAAAAGCAAGCTGAGCCTCTTTTGGGTGGAGCATTCCCAGTTCAGACCAGTGGCACTGTAGTAGTGTCATGGGCAACACTTCACCTGGGTAGTTCTCTCTAAGGAAAAGGTTGTCCAAGCCACAGGGAAGAACAGAGAGGTGGTGTGGAGGAAGGATCTAGACAGCTCTTGGTTTATCTAACAAATAATTTGTTGAGCTGTCAGAGAAAAAACATGAATGTTTCTTCTTAGAGGCAAATGGAAAGGCTAAAAGACACTGTTGGTGCCTGAGCAACTGAAAAGAGCAGGAAGCAGCATGTTTGGGAAATTGTAAATGTATTTGTAGTATCAAAGCAGGGAAACTGTGGAATGTAACCCACTCTGCCTGTATCCAACACCTCCATGTGCAGCATCCCAGCTGAGAGCCTTGGTCTTCTGAGCCTGTGATAACCTTTGGGAGACAGTCTGGAGCCAACAGCAACCCCTAAAACAGGGATACAAGACCGATCTTGTGAGGCAGGAGTACTAGAAACCCCTCCTAAGTCATGGAGCTTTCCTCAGCACCAGGGAGACAGAAAATATTCCATCAGTGTTTTCCAGAGGCTATGGTGGAGGTGGGAGCTGGCTTCTCCAGCCAGGAAAGCTGCTTTCCCTCTGCCAACTTTCCCCTCTCCTCTCTGTGTTCACCGGCTTCAAACAAATTAATCTGGCTGTAAAACAGGGGGGCTGACAGTGGTACCCAGGAGGGCATTTTTGCAGTTGCTTTTTTTCCTGTTTGCAGTGAGGTTAAAACTTGGGGTTGAGGGCGTGTGGAGGATTTTTTTCAGGCTGCAGCAAAGCCTTTTCCCGTGTATTTGTGCACACACATCCCTGCCACGGGCTGTCCCCTTCCCCCTGGCCTGGATGGGTGTCCCCTCCTCTGGGGACCTCCCATCCTACAGCACTTCCCCTCCTCTGCAACTGCCTGTCCCTTGGTGCCACGGGGGATTTAGTGTAAGGACCTTGGAATGAAGCAGCACCCTGGGAGCAGGTTTATAGTCTCTATTTCCTGGCCCAGCAGCAATGTTTCAAGCTGTGCTGAGGGGGGGGTTCATCCTCTGTAGTAGTTCTCACTGCACAGAGAAGTCTTTCCCCTCGCTGCCCCTTTGCATTGCTTTTCCCCTCCATGAACACATCCCTTCTGGTACCTCTCAAGCCTGTCCAAAACCTTATTAGGCATTTCCTACTCTGTTTTCATCTTGTTTTAACCAATTTCTTGAGCAGAACTTTCCTCTGAGCAGCCCTGTGACAGTCTGAGGGTGTTGCAGAGTGCTTTGTGCCTGGTCTGTGCAGAGTGTTCTGTGCCTGCAATCAGTCACGAGGGGAACAGAGGAAGGAGGACACACCAGATTGCAGCAGCATCCCATTTTCTTTTATCCTAATGGTGTTGATTACATGGACAAACCATGTTCACAGGCTGAGTTCAGCCAGGCTGGAGCAGGATCCAACCCCAAACCACCCATGTGCTCCTTTAGGCCACAGCACTGAGTCCCACACTGAGGTCAAAGGGCTGCTGGGGTCGAGTCTGAATCCCAAAATAAAGGCCTTGGGAGTCCTTCTCAAGCAATGTTGTTGTGGTCTCTCAAGTGACTCCAGCTAGTTGTCTCCCCTTTTTTCACAGCCAGAAAAGTCCTGCCAAGAAGGAAGTCTTCAGGGTCTGCTCACATTCCAGCAACACTCCGGCCTCCAGAAGGCCTTTTCACAGCACACAATATGGCATTGTGATTAGATATAAACTGAAAGTGTGTTTCCTGCCCTTCAGTAATTACACTGGCTTATGGGAGCTTTATTCAGCATGCAGCTTTATTATTCTGCAGAATGAAATTCTGTATAATTTTCCTCTCCTCCAATGCGCGGATGAAAAATCATATTTTGGTCCGAGTTGGGAAGAAAGGCTCAGTTATCACTTGAGAGCGTGGTGTTATTTTCCCCCGGAATTAAAAAATCCATCTGGGTGTACGACCCCGCTCACCCTCCTGCCTCTCCATTCAGCCTTTTGTATGCAGATGAACCTTATCAATTCCACTGCTGGAAAAGGGAACCCAACGGGGCTCCCCCCACTCCTCCCCACCCCGATGGGAACACGTGAGCTGGAGCCATAAAGGAGTGGAAAACCCTCCTGCTCCGCTCCAAAGGGGAGGGAGGTATGGATGGAACACCTGCTTCGGGGCTGCGGTTCATCAGCATCGGTGTGACCCCACTGCCAGAACAGCCAGGGCTGGGACAGGGCCTTGTTGGCATCAAGAAAAGCTCAACTCCAGAACCAGCTCAGCCACCAAAGGTGGGATCCCTCATGCAGGCACAGCCCAGCTCACTCCTCTCCTGTGAAGGCTCACTCCTCTCCTGTTTTCTTCCTGGCATCTCTTTCTCCAAGAGAGGACTTGGAAAAGCACTTTATGTCCGTGTGTCCTATGGCCATAAACTGCCATGTCTGCCTGTATGAACTGGGATCACTCCCTGTGCCCTGGGGACTCAGTGAGGCCCTGAGCTCTGCTCTGGGGGACCAGGGACAGCACCCAGGGAATGGTTGGAGCTGTGCCAGGGCAGGCTCAGTTGGATCTCAGGCAAAGGTTCTTCCCCCAGAGGGTGGTTGGGCACTACCCAGGCTCCCCAGGGCAGTGGGCACAGCCCCAAGGCTGCCAGAGCTCCAGGAGGGTTTGGCTGATCCTCTGGGGCACAGGGGGTGACTCTGGGGGATGTTCCTGTGCAGGGCTGAGGGTTGGACTGGTTGGTCCTGGTGGGTCCCTTCCAGCTCAGCATGTCCTGGGATTCTGTGATTTTTGGAAATAATTAAAGATGATGCTTCCTTTAATAGCAAGAGCTTTTCTCAAGGTAGTGGTCATGAAAATCAGCCTGGGAACAGAATTCATCTGCCTAAATTAGGCAGGCATCTAGGTTGAGTTACATGGGATGAATCCCTTCTGAATGAAGCCCATCTTAGGACTGGATAAGCCCTTGGATACTTCCTTGCTGCCTTTTCCTTGCCATTTCATGTGGATGGGCTGTGCCCGTTGCAGGAGAAGACTCACAGAGACAGTTATGGCAGACAAGGAGCTTGGAAAGCACAAAACAAAATACTGGTGGTGTGTTGGGAATGCCTGGTGGGAGTCCCATGCCAGCACAGGGATCCCTGGAAGCTGTGTCTGACCTGGGATCACTCAGGCCAGAGGGTTGGAACAAGATGGTCTTTAAGGTCCCTTCCAACCCAAAAAATCCTGTGATTCTGTGGATGCTGAAAGCAAACCCCAGGGCTGGGATGTCCCCGGTGGTCCCAGGGCTGCTGGACTGGGTGTGGTGGGGCAGCACAATGACTGGCATTAATATTCATGCAGCAGGCCCCGGGTTGTCAATGGAAATGCATCAATTACGGGGAAAAAGGAGGAGAAGGGATGGTGGGAAGGGATTTGTTTCCTGCCTGCTGCCTCAGTGAGCGAGGGGGAGGGCAGGGCAGTCCATTTAGCAGGTCAGCGCTATCAGATGCCATGCCAAGCTAATTCCTAATTGGGGCAGTGTTTGTCAACACCGACAGAGCCTTAATACACTGTAATCGCCGGAGCCACGAGCTGTGATAGGGATCTAAAGCTCTGCTCCGTCCCTTTCACTCCACGGGAGCTCCGTCTGCTCCTGCCCCGGCCCTCACCCCACCCCGGCACTGAGCCCGGAGCACCCGGAGCCTTCACCAACAGCCCCTGCTTTCCTTACCACCCCGAGAAAGGAGGAGTAAAACACAGCTGATGAGGGGGGAAAGCCCCACTGTGGTGCTGCTGGAGGAACCCTTCAGATTTCCCAGCTGAAATGGGTTTTGCATCAGTGCACAGCAAACACTGCTCGTCAGGATGAACATCTGCCCCCAGAAACAGCTGCACAGCACGTCCAGCTGTTTGGGGATTGCCTCAGCTCCTCCCATAGTCCTTCCTATCCTCTGACACAGCCTTCCTGGAAAAGCTTCTGCCCACCTTTCCAGATTCTTCTCCTCACAAGAGGATACAACGTCATAGAGGAGTGTGTCGAGTGTGGAGCAAGGATGAGCTGTGATACAGGTCAGCTTCAAGTTCTGGGATTGAATCAAGTCTTCCAAGTTCAAGAATCTCTCCTGACATGGGAGGTGAAGAATCTTGTCCTTAACCACTGAGGACTTTGGGGCTTTCTTCACTGACACTAATGATGAAGGGGTTTGCATTGGGCAGGAGCAATGGAGCACCATTACAAGGGCCACGTCCCTGGGACGAATCTGAAGTCCTGTCCACTGTCCAAATCTATTTCAGGATGCATGGAAAGATCTCATTATTTTATCAGTGAAAATATCCATGGTTTTCTTGAATAAGACAAGCTGCCCTTTGCAGGGTATCACTAAGACAGAAATCCTTCTGTGGTCTCAACAGGAGAAAAATAAACAGATCTTCTTCTCCAAGTTGTGGTGCTTCCTTGTAGCTCACCTAAAGCATATTTGGATACCGGGATGCAGATCAAAACCTTACCTCTTGCAGGGTTCCACCTCTGCCTCTATCACTGATAGATCTGTGGATGCAGGGATGCCTTTCCACAATTAAAAATTCACACTGTCTTCAGAAGAAACAGGCAGACGTGTCTTAAATCCAGACAAGGACCACTGAGACATCTTGGAAGGAGGAAGAGCCCAAAGGCTCCTTGCAGGTGAGTCTGACCCCCAGAAATGTCCTCATAGCTTTGAGTTATGGGGGCATCACGCTCAGCAGAGTTGCTGCAGGGCTGCAGAAGCCTCACTTAACCCTCCTCAGCCGTCATCCTGGGCTGCCACTCGGTACCTGCCGTGCCTACATTCCCTTTGGCAGGAGGCAGAAGGGAAAAAAACCCCACATCCCCCCAGGTGTGTGCCTTGCAGGGATTTCTGGAGAGGGGAGGAAATGCATTGCCCATGTCTGCGAGTCCTCGGCGTGACCAGGCGAGGCCACCCCTGTCCTTGTGCCCAGACAGCTGAGTTATCACCCACCCCAAAGAGCAGAGCTCCACGCCTGGGGCTGCTTTTGTCTCTCCTTCCACGGCAGCTCCAGGAGCCTCTCAGCCAAGCCCCCTCCTGGCATGTGCTGTGCTTACCTGTGATTTATTGACGATAATCACGGGGCCAGCCATTTGTAATCGGACGTACAACAAAGACATCCTCGTGCTGAGAGGGAGTGATAACGCACCATTTAGTAATTTTTGTGCAGTCAGTAATTTGGAGAATGAATGATAATTTCCCGAAGTGAAAATCTGCGCTGACAACCCTTAGTGCTATTCACCTCGTGAATAAAGATACCTTCCTCTCCATGTCTTGTGATAAATTCCTTTTATTAGGGCCACTTATGTGGGACTTTATCTTAATCGTCTTAAGTGTGGGGCAGTCTCTGTGGTGAGGTTGGGTCGTTTTTCATTACGACCTCCAACGTGCTCCATGAAGTAAATAAATACCAGGCAGTGATATGAAAACAGTCATTAAATGAAATGGGCTTTGGGAAGGCAATGCTCTGACTGGCTGCAGACAGCACATCTGCACAGCAGGAGATGCTGAGGAACAGGGGGGTCATCTCTTATGTCCACATGAGTAGGAAAATTGGATATTTTTGACCATCTCCACACTGAGCAACATCAATGCATTGCACTGCTCCAGTGTGCATTTCCCCAGTTCCAACAGCATTAGAATCATAGAACAGAAGCACCGAATGATTTGGATTGGAAAGGACCTTAAATATTATATTAAATATGTCCCACCCCCCTGCCATGGGCAGGGACATCTTCCACTGGACCAGTTTGCTCCAAGCCCCATCCAACCTGGCCTTGAACAATTTCAAGGCTGGGGCATCCACAGCTTCCTCTTATTAAAAGGAAATACAGCTCCTGCAGCTGTATTTTCAGGTAGGAATGTTGCCTTACAAGCCAAGGTAATTTTAGGAACTCCCAGGAGCTCTGCTTGATGACCCTCCTGTTGTGATGCTTTACGGAGTCTCTGTCCAAAACCGTGGGGTGGAGCTCTGGAGTTTTGAGCCAAACTGATGTTCCTCTCCACGTCACAAATCCAAGCTGGGAGCTGCCATCCAACAGGAAATGAGTGACTTCATCCTCCACTTCTGAGCTTCTTGGACACCGTCACCAGGGCTGGCAGGGTGGCCAGTCCTGGGGGATCAGTGGTCCCCTCCTCTGCTTTACATCTCAAACAGGAATCCCACAATGTCTGTGTGATCCAACAGGAGAAATTGTCCCCTCCACCAGTGACACACCAGCAACAGCGCCGTCCTAGGGGTGGTAAAACCCTACCTGGGGCAGAAACGGGGGATGTTTTTTCCTGAAGGCAACTGGAGGACACACAGGGAATCCTGTTTCCACCACAAGGCTGAGATTTGGTCTTCATTGGTGTTTCCAGCACGGACAGGGATTTGGTTTCTATGCCACCAAGAGCATTTCTGTAACAAGCTCCAGCGAATGTGGCCTGGAAAAACTCAGCACAGGGAATAAACAGTGAGAGCACAACACAGATTGCCAACCCCTCTCCCAAGTTTAGACTTTGGTCACCTACTGAAGGCCAAATACGAGCTGTTTGCTGGAATTGCTGCCCGGTGGTGTTCAGGGACAGCATTCCTTTGCTGGGAGCACACAGCTCCCCGCTCCTCTCTTGCCTCTCCTCGTTGCAACTGTGATTTAATTCCAGACAGGCAGCAAAGTTTGGAAACACAGATTATTCCAGTTCTATCTTAATCATCCTCACCAGGGAGAAACAGAAGAGGAGAGCTTTTTAAAACACTTCGATAAAATGAGGTGAAACGACGAAATACATTAAGAGCAGGAAAATCTAAATGAGGTGGAAATAACGTCTTCATTGGAAGGACACATTTTAATCTCTGTCTCCTGCACTCACATGAACACACCTGATGCTGATGCAGGAGAATAAGGGGTAAGCTGGGGAGCTGCCTTGGTGCTCAGCCTTTGCCAGCTGTGCCTGTCGCACTCCCCAAATCCTTCCAGCCAATGGCAAAAACCTGCCACGGAAGAATCACAGAACCCTGGAATGTCTGCACTGGAAGGAGTGCCCAAGGGCCATCGAGTCCAACACCAATGGAATGCCACTGCAAGCTGCTCCTACTGTGCTGCTCAGGCAGGTGGGAAGTGCCCCCCTCACTGGGTTGAGCCAAGACAACCCCTCCCACCACCAAATTCCGCAGCCAGGATGGGATCCAGCTGGGTGTCCCCACAGGGTAGGTGCCTCCATCACCATCGTGGTCAATGCCTGGGGGAGCCCATGAAGGTGTTCTGTTGAGCAGCTGTAGATGTCAACGTTGGGGTGCACTGAGCTGGGAATTTGTGACCCTGAGGAGTAAAATAACTCCATTTTTCAATAACTCCATTTTTAGGTAAAGTTTACAGGTGTCTTCAAATACCCTGCTCCATCCTGCCTCTGATTTTTGAGGAGAACCAGATTTTCGGTGAAGGGCAACACAGCAGCAGCACAGATACAGCTTTCCTGAATAACAATAGAACTGTTTGGATCCCAGTCACTCAGTTCCAGCTTTATTTTGCAATCAGTCCCCTCATGCTTTCACTTGCCAAAGTTTACCAGATCTATACCCGAGAGCCTGAACAGTGAGAGCTGAAACCAGTTGTTTCTAAAAGATAAATTCACGATGCTGCCCCCAAATAGGTCCCAACCATCATCTGCCAGTAGGGTTGGGCTTTTTGACCTGATCAGAAAAGGGATCCTCTACCTAGAAAAGATATCAAATATGATGTGTGACTCCCTCCATTGGCCTGACAAGAGGCAGTCACTATCTAAATTTGGGATTTTAGTGTTATGAATCATCTTTTGAACTTTGCTCATTGTAGAGCTGGATTGAGGCTGCTTCTCTCTCAATCCCACTGATTAAATATTTTCTTCTAAAAGGCGTCTCTCATTTCTAACATGCTACTATTGTTCCAAGTGATTAACTGAAGTCATTGCTCAGACCTGTATCTGGATATCAGCTTTAACCATGTATGTGCCATCCTGAAGTCATGGTCCTGACCTGTGTTTCCCAAGGCACAGGGCAGCATCCAACATTTTCAAGCCCCCAGTGGTTATATTTCCACAACAGACAATGCAATAAGAGGGAAAAACAAATAGATGTAATCAACATTTTCTGGATCTACTGCAGATCCACTTCAGAGAGAACTTGTTTTACAGCCTCTTCTGGGGAGAAAAGCAGGTGGGGAGAAGACTTTTAATTGCTATGTCCTCAGTCATAAAATCATAGAATCATGGAATATACGGAGTTGGAAGAGACCCACAAGGACAAGGTGAAACTTCAGGCCATGCCCTCTTGTCCTGTCAGCAGCATCTCCACATAGAGAGAGCAGGTCACCCCTGGCTGCCACCCCCTACAAACTGCAGGTCCCTGTCACCATCTACATATAACTGTCACAGCAATGTTAATGTCAACTCCTGACACCATCACATCCTCCATCAATCCCACATGAAACGGGATATCCAGGTGATCCCTCCTACCCTGCTGGTGGAACCATCATAGTTGCATTTCCAGGGACCAGAGTGGAGCAAATTGTACCTTCAGTAGTTGTTTTGGTAGATGATTCCCTCAGGAATGTGCATTATTAGAAATGGAGAAGAGATGTTGAGTCCAGCCCTCCTGACCCATCCTTGGAATTGTTCCAGGCCAGGTCAGACAGGGCTTGGAACAGCCTGCTCTAGTGGAAGGTGTCCCTGCCCATGTCAGGGGGGTTGGAACAAGATCCCTTGAGATCTCTTCCAATCCAATTCTTTGTGTGACAGGGACAGCACCCAGGGAATGGCTGGAGCTGTGTCAGGGCAGGCTCAGGTTGGATCTCAGCAAAAGGTTCTTCCCCCAGAGGCTGGTTGGGCACTGCCCAGGCTCCCCAGGGCAGTGGGCACAGCCCCAAGGCTACCAGAGCTCCAGGAGGGTTTGGCTGCTCCTCTGGGGCACAGGGGGGGACTCTGGGGGATGTTCCTGTGCAGGGCTGAGGGTTGGACTGGCTGGTCCTGGTGGGTCCCTCCCAGCTCAGATATTCTCTGCCTCTGTGGGTTACCGGGTGGGCTCCATGACCTTGGAGGGCTCTTCCAACCTTAAGGATCCCACAATTCCATGCTCAAGGTGGACAGGGCAGGGATCTCTCCCCATGGAGACACCCCAGCCCTCATTCCTCGGGTGGCCAAGATCAGCCCCCGTGCTCTAATCCCAGTCAAAGGAATCCCAGTTGAGGAGCAGCGTGAGGAGCAGGGACGGGGCTGGAGCAGGGCTGGGTGCTTGAGCCTCCCTCCCCGGCAAAGTGCTGAGACAACAAACTTAACCTCCCTGTCCACAGCGCTCCTATCAGCCCTGGTTATTAAATCCCACAAAAGGAAGAAGAGGAGAAGTGAATAGGGTTGAAAGAAAAAGCACTTTCCCCATTTGGATTACCTCCTACAGAACAGGACCTGCCAGTGAAAGGCGGAGAGTGTAATTGCCGGCCTGAAAGAGAGAGGGAAAAAAAGGGGGGAAAAAAAAAAAAACCAACTATAAAAGGAAAGAAAGAAAGAAGGAAGGGAGAAAAAAATTGATAATGAACAATTTATCCTCTGAGCTAACAGTTAATTAATTCTGAAAATATCTGTCAGGCTAATGGAGGGGGGGTAGCTGTGCCACTGAACACAATTAGTAAAATAATAATAACAAAAAAGGGGGGGGTGAAAAAAGAAGAAAAAAAGATTTTTTTAAGGTGTTGCTATCTTCTTAGAGACCAGGCCCTTGGCTTCCCAATGTCATTCTCAACACAATTTTTTTTTCTTCTCTCCCTTCGTCTCTTTTCAGAAATTGTTCTCATGAATGATTTATATATGTCTAGTTATCTGGAGTGATTTCTATGGACCCGGGCGCATTGCTGCATAATTGTTAATTTTAATGCCATAATAGCTTCAGATGGAGGGAGAGATTAGGCGTTTATTGCACAATTAAATGAAACATACTTGAGAATCACAAAAGGTTCCGTAATTATTTCAGACCATTAATAAAATGGGCATTAAATTATATGGGACACAAAAGGGAAAGGAAATAGATTTTCATTACAGCAATAGAAGCCGAGAGTAGTAATAGATCCTTGTTGAATTCTCTTTCTCTCTCTCTCTCTCTGAAATTAATTGTTGCCCAGCTTATTTCAAAGCAAAATAAAAGAGAAATAAAGTGTGTTAAAGAACCTCTGATGAAAGGGCTTTGTTTGATAAGGACAATAGCCAGTGATACACTCTGGGAAAAAAAAAAAAAAGAAGGGGGGAAAAAAAAAAAAAAAAGGAAGATTTGATTTTGGCTTCCTGCCCTGAGTCCTGGAGGCGGAACGGGGGCTGTTCGTGGGCACACGAGGCCTCTCCTCCCCTCCCAACACCACGGGGCTCCCACGGAGCAGAGGGAGGATGTGGAAGTTCCCCTGTCCATTCCCAGGTGCCCCAGCAGTGGGGCCAGCGGTGGGTTTGGCCCCAGGGCAGGAGCTGTGGGGAGCTGGCACTGATCCCAGGGGAGCTGGCACCGATCCCAGGGATGCTCCCGCGTGGCTGTTCCCAGATAAGACCCCGTGCCCTGGATTGGCCTTGCATGGAAGAGCCAGGGAGTGCCACGGGGAAGGAAGGGGCAGGTGGAGGCTCCCAGGTGTTCACACTGCAGCAGAGCCTGGAGAGTTTGTCCTCTGAGCAGCCCCTGGAGAGCCCAGAGGGGACAACTCGAGGGGCTGGCGGAGGAAGAACTCCTGGCAAAGACAGCCCGGAGCAGCCTGGACCTGAGTGCCACCAAACCCTCAGCTCCTGGCCTGGGAAGGTCCCAGGACAGGGCCCAGCTGCAAAACAGGTCCCAGACATCAGCACAGCCCTCCTTATAAACTCGGATCCTTATCCAACAGTAATGATTTCCAGTGACAAAATGAGAGGACGTGAGCAGTGTCTTATCCCCTCCTTCAAATGGGAGACACCCCAAAAATCCACAGTGCTGATGAGGGGCAGAGCAGTCAGAGCCCACTGGGGCAAGTTGCAGGGTTACACTCAGGATTTCTGGAAGTAATAATTGGAGCCTCTTGGCAGTTACAGAAATCCCTGGATCTGGGTGATTTAGGCACTGTCGAAAACCTTATGCTCCTTTCAGGCTCCTCAACGTAGTTAAAAACATGCCCTTGATGCTTGTGGGGTTTATCTGAGTGACCAGCACCACAACTAGGAGTGAAAGAGGTCAAGAAAGGGTCTCTGGAGCTAATGGTGAGCTCATCCTCCACCTCCCAGCATGACTTCACTGTCCTTAAACTCCTCTGAGAAGCCAAAACGAAAAAATAATTCTAAAGCATCACTTGGTGTTTGGTCCAGGAAAGGTGCCCGGCCAGTTCCCCTGCACAGCTCGCTCCAGGGGCTGCAGGGGTTTCTAAGAAGATCCCTTCATTACAGAAAACTGTATTAAAAAGGAGAAAGCAAAAAGAAAACCTGAAAAATAACAGCCTCGGCGAAACAAAGTTTAAAAAAAAAAAAATAAATACCCTGTCTGAGGAAACCAGCTCCTACGTGGTCCCTGCTGGCATGTGCCAAGCTGGCAGCCAGGGGAGCTGTGGATCCCCCTTTGCCAGGGTGCGGGAATTGCAGAGGGATCAGAGACGGAGCATCCGAAGGCAGGATGAGCAAACAAGGCAGGAGGTGTCTGTTCCCGGGGCACAGCCGCTCCCGGGAGTTCAGCCCGGCTGACTCAGGTCCCACCCACGGCCGCTATTTTTGGCTCCAGGCTCCAGAGCTGCTCTCCAGGCCTGCCCCCATTCCCTCCGGCACCGGGAGGAGCGGTCCCCCCACGGCCAGGGAAGGCTGGCTGTGGATGCGGGCGGTGGGAAGTTGGTGGCAGAACTCTTCCTGGGAAAAATCAGTTTTTTAACAGCAGGTGTGTTGGGAGCGGGGCTGAGCTCCTGCCTCCTTCAGCAGGAAGGGGGAGACACTGAGGAGGTAACAGGGCCACCTTTGTGCTGCCGGGTCTGGGGGTTTTCTGGGAAAACCAGAGCAGCAGGAAATTCTTTCTGGGTGGGACCGTCCCCGGGACTCCAGCAGGCTGTGCTGCAAAGAGCTGGGACAAGGGACAGCATCCCACAAACCCTCCCGGCCTCCTGTCCCGGGAGACCACCAGCACCACGCTGAGCACCTGCAGCTTTGGTGATGGGATTAGGCCCGACAGAAAAGGAGTTTGACACGGAGAGACTTAAGGAGAAATTGGAAAAAAATATTTATTAAAAAAAAAAAAAATTAAAAGAGGGACTGGTCGTCCACGGGGGGAGGAGCAAATCGGAGACTAAGCAGTAAAAAAAAAAAAAAAGTTAAATCGCTGTAGATGGCAATAAAGAGGCTTTGGGCTGCGGCGCCAGTGCCCTCTCCTGGGCAGAGCGAGCGGTGCTCCGGCCCGGGGGGAGAGATGCGCCCCGGGGAGGGAGCGATGGACACTGGGGAGGGAGCAATGGACCCCGGGAAGGGAGCGATGGACCCCGGGAAAAGAGCGATGGACACAGGGGAGGGAGCGATGGACCCCGGAGAGGGAGCGATGGACCCCGGGAAAGGGAGCAATGGACCCCGGGAAGGGAGCGATGGACCCCGGGAAAAGAGCGATGGACACAGGGGAGGGAGCGATGGACCCCGGAGAGGGAGCGATGGACCCCGGGAAAGGGAGCGATGAACCCCGGGAAGGGAGCGATGGACACTGGGGAGAGAGCGACGGACTCTGGTGGGCGGGTGATGCTCCCGAGGTGGGAGTGATGCTCCCAGGGTGGAGTGATGCTCCCGGGGTGGGAGTGATGCTCCCCAGGAAAAGGAGTGATGCTCCTTGGTGGATAGTGATGATCCCAGGGATGGAGTGATGCTCCCAAGGTGGAGTGATGCTCCCGGGGTGGGAGTGATGCTCCCCAGGGAAAGGAGTGATGCTCCTTGGTGGAGAGTGATGATCCCAGGGAAGGGAGTGATGCTCCCGGGGGTGGGATTGATGCTCCCTGGGGTGGGATTGGCGATCTCAGGGATGGAGTGATGCTCCCAGAGTGGGAGAGATACACCCCGAGGTGAGAGTGATGCTCCCCAGGGAAAGGAGTGATGCTCCCTGATGGGTGAGTGATGCTCCTGGGGAAGGGAGTGGTGCTCCCAGAGAGGGAATGATGCTCCCTGGGATGGGATTGATGCTCCTGGAGTGAGGGTGATGCTCCTCGTGGTGGGGGTGATGCTCCCCATGGAAAGGAGTGATGCTCCTTGGTGGGTTAGTGATGCTCCCAGAGTGGGATTGATGCTTCCCGAGGTGGGAGTGATGCTCCCAGGGATGGAGTGATGTTCCCTGGTGGGTGAGTGATGCTCCTGGGGAAGGGAGTGGTGCTCCCAGAGAGGGAATGATGCTCCCCAGGGTGAGAGTGATGTTCCCCAGGGAAAGGAGTGGTGTTCCCTGGTGGGTGAGTGGAGCTCCTGGGCAGGGAGTGGTGAGCCCTGGGTGTGGGGCAGAGCCACCCAAGCAGGCACGTGGTGCAGCCCTGCATGAAACCCTACTTTGATTGGGTACAACACCAAACAAGCAAAAGGATACTCAAAGGGAAAAATAAGAAGCTAAAGGGAGAGTTGGTGAGGGAAAGCAGGGAGGGGGGAGAAAGTCTTAGGGAGATGAAAGAAGGTCAGCATCAGAGGAAAATAAATAAGAAGATAAAATAAAATGTGAACAATACGAAGTATTAGAGTTGCTAAAAAGGACAAGGGAAGCAGCCAAGTGCAGCAGGAGATCAGCTGTGTCACCCAGCTGGAAATGAGCATGAAGAGGACTCAAGGCATGGGGGGAGTTCGATTTTAATACGAGGGAAGTTCTGCTTTTTCCAGGCCAGCTCTTGGAGGGCCAACTCACAGCACAGGGCAGGGACATGTCTGCTCCTGGAGAGGACACTCCTCCTGAGTGGGCATCACTGGGGGAGAGGAGCCCTGTCCTCTGTCATCATCTGCTGCTGCACAGGGGCAGAGGAGTTCCCAGTTGGTGCCACTCTGGACTCATCCGTGGCCGCTGGGGTCACACAGGAGCTCATGGCAAGGCACCTCTTGTAGGTCTGAAGAGGAATGTGTGCAACTCAGGGCTCCAGCTGGGTGCAACTCTGGAAATGTTGCTGTTGCATTTTAAGGGGGCAAAGAGCAGAGGAAGGAGCTGAAATCCAGAAACTTGGAGCAGTGGGACAAAACGGAGCGGGAGGAGGCAGCTGATCCCGATGGTCACCTTGATGTTGGATTGAAAAGCAAAGCTGGGAGTAAGGAACAAAAAAATTGTCACCCCACTGTGCCTGAAGCTGGGGAAGGAGAAGGCTCAAGGCCAGCAGCAGCTGGGACTTGAGCAAGAAGTGCAGGGAAGGAGCAGCTCTGAGAAGAGTCCAGAGCAGGAGACCCTTGGAGAAGACACCAGAGGCATCACGGCACGTGGGAGATCCTTCAAAATGCAACCTTAGTGCACAACCTTAGTCTGTCTTTGGTTGCAGGCAGATAAGACGAGTTTTTGGGTGCTGCAGAGGGGTCTGCACCAGCAGGTTTAAGTTTGGGGGAGCAGGGAGGAAGTGGGAGGGAAGTTTGAATCTCATTGTGCTTTAAATTAAGACAGATTCAGCAAGGTCACGCTGCAGACACAAACAGGAGATATACTGCCATTGGATATCATGGGATGATATCCAATGGCATCCCATGGGACAGAGGGAGACTCCCAACCTAGTGCTTTCTCCTAGGAGAACTCCCAAAGTGGCACCAGCAGTGACCTGGTCCAGAACTGCAGCTCTCCCGGCCCTTTTTCCCGGCCAGCCTTGCCCGGCCCGGCCGCGGGCTGGAAGAGGAGCCGAGGCTGCCTCTGCCTCTGCCTCTGCCTCTGCCTCTCCACGGGCCGTGGCTCCCGCCCAGCCCTGCACAGATAACGCGCTTGGCACGGCGAGGGCCGGGGGGAGGCGGGAGCGGCGGCGGGGGCAGCTCTCCCGGGCCCCGAGGCAGCTCCGCGCTAATCGCCCGCTTCCCCAGATTAGCACCGGGAAAGCCACGGCTTGGCAGCTCCGCCTGCCCTGGAGGAAAGCCCGGCCGTTCACGGAAAATTCAGGAATTCCTGGATTTGTTTGCGCGGCCGAGGAAAACGTCTAGTCCTCTGCTCCCCGTGCCCCCCTCCTCCAGCGCTTTGATGGTCGCTGTGGAAAGCAGTCGCCTTGTCCTGGTGGCCACAGCCCTGTCCCGAAGCCACCACACGTATGACCCGCTGTGGTGCCCTCTGTGCACTCCAGGTTTGATTTGGGGCTGTGTGAAACGTGAACGATCCTCTCCCTTTCATTAGCAGAGATTAACCAACTCCCTGATTATCATTTCGAGCGCTAAAATGACGTTGACCCCGGTAATGCTCCGCAGAAACCTCTTTTAGCTAATCCAAAACACGTAGCCAGCGCCGGGGGCTTTGGGGAGTGTGTTCATCAGGCAGAAATAGGGGAAACAGTGTGAAAAATAATAAATAAGTCGGTGTGAACCTCGTGGTTGAAGGGGGCAGCTGTTTTGTTTCCAGCTGGAGTCAGCAGTGCTTGAACACAGAGGTCAACAAGGGAAAGAAAAACAAAAACAACCAAAAAACCAAAAGGCAACTGGTGAAGCCGGTGAGGCTGGATTAGAGTTTCCGAGGTGGGGTCAGAGAGGGGAGAGCTTTTAGCAGTGATTTGCACTCTCCGAACGAGAGCTTTAAGATTTCGCTCCACTTCAAAGAAAAGATGCCCAGGCCGGCCCAGCCCCTCCTCGTGAGGAGCCGTGTGAGCCCTTCTGCCATGGAAGCACAGGGAGAAGGGGCTCACACCTCCCTCCTCCTGCGCCGGGGGGTGGTTTCAGAGCACGGCACAGAGGTGGAGCTGCCCTGGCCCACCGAGAGCAGCGCGGAACGGCCACAGCCCCAGGCAGAGCTGCCCAGGCTCATTCCCACCTCTCCAAAGGCCCTGCTGGTGGGTTTGGGGTCCTGCCAGGGCTTCAGGAAGGACACGTGTTCCCTGAGACTGTTGCCCAGCTCTGCCACTCGACACAAGCACAGGAGTTCAGCGGTGGGCAGCCCCCAGCCCTGCAGTGTAGGGCTTTGTGGCTGCCCCATCCCTGGAAGTGTCCAAGGCCATGCTGGACGGGGCTTGGAGCAACCTGGGAGAGCGGAAGGTGCCCCTGCCCATAGCAGGGGGTGGAACTAGAGGATCTTTAAGTCCCTTCCAACCCAAACTATTCCATGATTCTGTGATTCCCTCATATCTGCACCTTCTCCTTGGGCTCACACAGCCGAGTCCCAACCTCAGGCACCTCCCCCAGGTTTATTCCTGCAGACTTTTCAACCCTGCCCGTCCACCAGCACAGCCTAAACTGCTCCTGGCGCCTCCCCGTAACCCGACACACGGATCCTCCCCTCGAGGCTCCGCGGTTTCCCCGCCGTGTGTCCGTCCCAAGGCGGTTCGGGTCGGCTGTCGGGAGCGAGCAGCTCCTTTCGCTCCAGCGGCACTGAGCTATTCGGAGCGGCCGGGACCTGCCCGCGCCTTCCCCGCCTTCCCCGGGCACCGCGGGGAGTGTTTCCCAAAGGTGATCTGTCCCGTCAGCTCCAGCCGTGACCGTGGAATCGCTGCCTTGTCACACCAAGACATCGCACAGGTCCTTCTGCAGCTCCCCCGCTGCTCCCAGAGCAACCCCTCCTCCACCACTGCCCCCCATCTGTTCCCCACCCACAGCCCACAGCCAAAATACCTCTTAAACCGGTTTCCAGAGGCGTTAAAACTCCCCTTTAAACAGACCCTGCCTTTCCTGCCCCCTTTATTTAAATGTTGTGGGTCCAGCAGCACTCCGCTGGTTTAGAGCTTTTATTTTCCCCAAAAGTAGCTTAAAGTAGAAAAATGCTGCCATCCCCACCACGTCCCCTGCATTTCACCCTCATTTGAGTTTGTAGCTGTTTCCTCTTCCTTCCCTCCTTCTCTTGAGGAGTGATTTATTCCGGGTTTCAAAATGGGGAATATTGGTAAAACTATTTTTCTTTTAAATGGAAAATTTCCAGGGGGGAAACATTTCTGGTTTGCAAGGGAAAGCGAAAATACATTTGCATCCCTGAAAAATTTCTGCATTAGAATAAAAGGCCCTTCCAAGGGAATAGGGCTCAAAATATGAATACTTTGCAACTGCAACAGAAAAATGGGAATGGGCAAGATTTTTGCAAGCAGTTTTCATAAGATTATGGAATGGTTTGGGTTGGAAGGGACCTTAAAGATCATCTAGGGAAGATCACCTTTTGGCACTCCTGCCTTAGAAATCAGGCAATGTTTTCAGAGGAAAAAAATATAGTAAAAAAGCAAAACAGCCAGGTTGAAATTTTAGTGCTGGTCCAGGGCTACAGAGACAAACCCTGGATTTTGGAGGGAGGACAAATGTGTTGAAAGCCACCGTGCCTGGCTTTCTGTGACCAAAGAGCCCTTGGGCAGGAGCCACCGGGGTGGGCTGGCAGGAGAAGCCTTCCAGAGGCCTTTCATGGCAAACAGGCTCTGCCTGGCCTCTCTGGACCTGGAGATGGCAAGGCTGCTTCCAGGCAGGAGCAGTCCACAGCCAGGGATGCGCCAGGAGGCTGCATTCCCATCCCACTTCATCCCTGGACCACTCGGTGCTGAGATCCTGCTGAGGATCAGGAGCCCTCTGACTCCAGCAGCAGACACATACCTGCCAGAGACCGAATAAAGGCACGGCATGAGTCAGAGAGAGAGGCTTTGGGCTGCAATTAAATACACAAGCAGGACTGATTAATCGGGAAAGAATCCTTCCCCGTAAACGGAAGAAAACACGTGTCGGGGCAGCGATGGGGCTCAGCAGCTCCAGCGCTGCCAAACTGCCTTCCCTCGGGACTCAAGCACACCTTTAACCTTGGGGGAAACCGTGTGCTGGGATGCTCCCAAAAGCCAGAAGAAGCCACCCAAGAAGGAAAATTCTCTCCTCCTGTTCTTTGGAGTTGGCTTTGGGGATGTGTCGCTGAAGAGCAGCGCAGGCACAGGAATAAACCTGCAACCTTCGCTTTATCTCAGGGAGTTTCTGCTCCAGCAGAAATTGTTGTCGTCCCACGGGGAAAACTCTGGTGTTAACATGGGGATAATGGCAAAGAAAAGGGCTAAACTACTTATTTCCTCCGCTTTGATTCATTTCGGAGGCTCTCTCCTCCTGTGTCGCTGACTGACGGCAGCGCGAGATGCTGAAGTCGGTTAATTGTTATGGATCCCTGGGGCGTTATTCCAAGGATGTGAAAGCACCGAAGGGAGCAATAATCACCTGTGATTCTGGCGAGAGTGTTAATCCTAGAAAATCTGGGAAATTCTTCAGTTTGGGGAGCACGTGGGACCAGTTCACTCATCTGCAGCGAACCTCCAGCATGGCAAGGGATGGGAGGGAGTCCTTTGGGCTGAGATGGGCTCAGCTTCTAGAAAGTGCTCGGCTGGGATTTAGGGACTCCAGTGGCTGGAGAAATGGATGATGTGCGAGAAGAGAGAGCAAAACGAGCCCCTGGCTGAGGGCTCATTACACGGTTACTTGTGTCACTGCAGCTGGAAGGGAGGCACTGAGCCGACCGAGGCAAAGTTGTCTTTATCCTGCTCAAACTGGCCACCTAAAACTCCTTTGGTCTGGAAACTCGGTGCCTCCTCCTGGACAGGTCTGTGAGAGCAGGAGCCGTGTAGCCCAGACTCCCAAACTAAAACCAGCACCAATAAGGGCTGGGAGGGAGACGATGTCACAGTTTGGGTCCTCCACACCCACCACCTCTGGCAGGTCTGAGAGATCACCTGATCATCCCAAACCCTTGGATCACAACAGAGGTGGGAGCTCCAGAGGGAAATGGAGATGTTTCAGGCTTCTGCCCTGGGCTGTGTTTGGATGGATGGATCTCGTGCCATCCCATAGTCCTCCCCAGGGGAGGGGGCTGATCAGGGCAGTTCTCTGCTGCCCCAGGGAGGGTGAGAATTCAGTGCTGTATACAAAACACTCCTTCCTCCTCCTCGCCCTGCAAATGTGCAGCTGTTGATTAAATCCCTTTTCAGAGGGAGAGTTACAAGGCTCCTCCAGCTTTCCCCGGTAGAGACCTCTCTGCTCCCTGTGTTTGCATTCTCACATCAGCCTCTGCCCACGGAATAACAGCAGTAATTGGATGTGTTTAAATCCTGCTGCTCATTATTGTTTGGCCGGTAATCAGACAAGTCTCCTGTCCCCTCAACCTGACCCGTGTGCAGCAGAGGAAGGCTGGACACAGTTCCTCCTCCTCCCCTCCCCCTGTGTCCCCTCACCTCTCCCCTCTGCCCAAGCTGGGTGGGCACACTGTATTCCAGCCATAAGGAGCTTCCTCTCCCTCCATGGCCAGTGGAACACTGGAATTACATCGGGGCAACCCTGTTTGCTGGGGTGGGAATTGCCTGTGGAGGCAAAGGGCTGGAGCAGAGGGGATGGGGCTGATGCACTGCCCTGCCTTGGATGTTCAGCACCTGGGATTGAGGCAGACAGTGGAACAGCAGGGAATGAAACACTGTCCATACATCTTCCCAGGAACATTCTGGCTGGCAGGCTGAGTACACACTGCCTTGGTGTGTTGACTCTTGGAGATGGATGGGCAGCGCTGGTTGACCCCTGTGGAAGCTCAGATGTTGGATGCACACGTGGATATCAATGCTCTTGGACAGGACTGCAGGTCAGAGCGGCCTCAGGGAGGACAACCATCCCCACAGTGGGGATGGTATCTTTGCTGGAGCAGCCACACTGGCAGGAGAAGCAGGGGAGACCCTGGGATGAGCTCAGTTGGGCAGAGTTTGGTGCTGGTAACACCAAGGCCATGGGTTCCATCCCTGTGTGAGCCATTCTCTTAAGAGCTGGACTTGAGGATCCTTCTGGGTCCCTTCCAACTCAGAATATCCCATGATACTTCAGGTTAAATTCCTGCCTCATGAAGCAGTTTTGTGCTGAGCATCTCCATGGTCATCCCTCTTTGCTCCCATCACTTCTTAAAAAAAAAAAAAAAAAGGGGGAGGGGGAAACTCCATCTTTGCTCCCATCATTCACCAAAAAGAAAGGGAAAAAAAGCCCCATCACCAATCCAGGCTCAGAAAGAGCAGAAAAAGACCTGAATCACCATTCAGATGTAGAGACCAGACCAAAAAAGAGTCTTTACCAACAGCCCACTGGCCACAGGACTTTGCATGTGCCATGTGATCCGTGCCACGTCTCTGTATCATGACTAATAGACACACTTGCAGAAATCAGAATCTATTTCCAAGTGATTCATGAGTGTGTAGGAAAAGGAGGGGGGGGAACAACAGACTAAATACACCTGGTAATTTATGTGCTATGAATAATTTGAACAGCCCCGAGTGACGGAGATATCTCAGTTATTTATCCTGGGGGGGAAATTCGCAGGTGCTGCAGACTGGGTGTGCTCCAGAGCAGGCCCTCCCTTTAACGTTCTCCTCCCCCGCCCCGGTGTGAACCTCTCTGGCCGTATTTGGAACGAGATGTAAGACGTGCTTCATCCCAGCCTCTCATTAATTGCCGCTCCTGGAATCTCCTGCCGGCTAAACTGCTCCCCGCAGAATCCCTGACTCCAGGGGCAGGAAAGGGTTACAGAGCGTGCCTTCCTTTTTGGGCTGGGCGGGTGGAAGCATCGTCGGCTTTCATCTCCAAGCCTCGTAAAGAACAAGCAGCTGCTGGAGCGATGGGTGCCTTGTAAATCAGCGCGGCAAATAAATAACGAAGCGGGCGCGTCGCTCCCTCGCGGGCTCGGCTGGGACCGGCTCCGGCCCCGCGGGATCGGCTCCAGGAGCGACTCCGGGGAGGGGACATCGCTGTGCCCTGCCCTGGGGCGGCTGCTTTGCCCTCACGTGGCTCCCGGGGAGCCTTTGCTGCAGTTTTGGGCCGAGGTTGTTGAGTTTTCCCTTGAGTCAGTACCTGGAGCTCGGCCCTGCTGGGTCAGGCTGGTTTGAAAGCCATCAGAGAGTGTCCAGAGGAGTTAATGAGGATGATGCAGGGCCTTGATTTGGAGCCGTGGGAGGACACTGAGGGCACTTGGTGTGTTCAGCTGGAGCAGAGGAGACTGAGGGGAGACCTCAGTGCAGTTCCAACTGCCTGGGCAGGGGCAGAGGAGGGGCAGGGACTGAGCTCTGCTCTGGGGGGACCAGGGACAGCACCCAGGGAAGGGCTGGAGCTGTGTCAGGGCAGGCTCAGGTTCGATCTCAGGCACAGGTTCTTCCCCCAGAGGCTGGTTGGGCACTACCCAGGCTCCCCAGGGCAGTGGGCACAGCCCCAAGGCTGCCAGAGCTACAGGAGGGTTTGGATGATCCTCTGGGGCACAGGGGGTGACTCTGGGGGATGTTCCTGTGCAGGGCTGAGGGTTGGACTGGATGGTCCTGGTGGGTCCCTTCCAACTCAGACATTCTGTGATTCTGTGAGAATCACCAACACGAGCAGCAGCTCCTCCATATCTCACCTTTAGTGTCACCAGATTGTGACTGTAGGGTTTTGTCTTCTGGCACCACTGGACTGAGATGCATTTCATTATTTTTGGTGTTAAAATTCAGAAAGGTTTCTTTTCCCCATCAAATATCTTTGTATTTGTTTCCAGAAACAAATGATTAGCATTAGTATTCATTAGTATTCGTGTTAACAATTGATAAAGGGCCCACTACTGTAGTATCTGTGCATAGCACACAAAATTCAATTAAAAATATAATAATTTCCTCAAGCCATGATCACATAATCTGCACCATCCCCCAAAGTTAGTTCCTGAGACTTCCCCCAAAGTTTGCTGTGGAGGGATCTGTTTGCCAGGGAAGAGGGGCCCTGAGTAAGGGATGCCACAGTCCAGGTCGGGGACAGCAGGAGAGGGAATGTGCAGCTCCAACCAGGAACACCTTTTGGGAGCTGCAGGCCAGTGCAGCTCTGCTCCCACCCGTGGTGTCTGTCCTGCAGCAGGGTTGGTGCAGCTCAGGCTGCAGCCCCACCGAGGTGGGTCTCCAAGCGGCTCGAAGGATTTGGGTCTTCTCCATCCAAATGCTTTGCTGCCTCCATTCCCCCTCATTTTTTTGGAGTCCAGCAGGATGTTTCCCCCTCTCTTGGCTCTGCAGACTTGTTTCACAGCCTTGCTGGGCAGGAGCTCAGTCCAGGGAGGGTGCTGGAGACCACTGCATGGCTGGAGACCACAGCCCTGCTGCTCCCCTTGAGGGAAGGAGTCTGCAGTCCTGGAGAGGATGCTGGGGGGGTTTCCTTTACTGCTGGGGACCCATTGCTGAGTCCCCACCAGAATATGGTCTCTGAGATGGCATTTGACCCAGCCCAGAGCAAACAGCCAGTCTGTGTGCCACCTGCACCTTCCCTGCTCAGGGGCAGGTGACCTCACCCTGTTCTGCTGAGTCTCTGAGGACCTTTCCCAGGCTGGGCATGAGCCAGTGAGCAGGTTTGTCTCCAAGATGCCACCCCAAACATCTGGCAAGAAACAAAAGGCATCTCAGAGGCATCTGGGCCCCCATAAAACAGCATTTGCCCTTTCAAACTGTAGGGATGGGTGCTTGCCTTGTGGTTTTCCTGAAGCTGCTTCACTCGGGGAGGTCAGCGACAGGGTTGAATTTTCCCTAAACAACAGAACTGTTTGGCTGTTAGACCTTGTTTCACAATTTCAATCCAAAGCCAAGCAGCATCTCAATATTTGAGTTGCACAGAGTGAGGGAGGGTCTCAGGTTTGAGGCTGGAGAGCATCTGTAACTACCATGGAATGCAGGAGACCACGGAGCATTTCTTGCTTGCTGGAGCATCTTTTACAACTGTGATCCATCTCCAGCAATCCAGGACCCAAATAATATACTTAAAACCTCCTTCTTTGCTCTGGAGGTTGTCCAGTTCATCTTGGACCACATGAGAGAGAACTTCTCCAGGGTTATAGCAGTCAGCACTTAACAACTGGTGCTCTTGGAGTCCTGCCTTTTTCCTGGGAATGTGTCATGGGGAAGAAATGGCCTTCATTGCTTAAAAGATCCCAACCTGCCCCTGGAGCTTCACGCTGAGGTGCTGAGGACAGTTGTGTGAGTAGTGAGAAGAGACCTGGAGTCCTTCCAGGAAGATAAATTGGCAGTTTATCAGATCCTTGATGTGTCTCGGGTGTTGTCTTCTCAGAGGATTCGTGTTTCTGCCACATCAGGGTATGTGAGAGGAGCAGGGGGGGCAGTTATATTGGCTCTTGCATGGTTTGGTTCCTTTAGGTGGGAAGTTTCCCTGCACTGTGGGCCTGGCTGTGTTCCTGGGGACAGAGCTTTCACAAGGGGGGACACACTGACCAAAGAGGCCAGTTTGGACAGAAAAAATCTCACTCCCCCTTGTCTGGATGTGTGATGCTGACAGATCCAAAATAAACAGAGTGGACATGAATTGAAGAACCCTTCACTAAAATAACAGATGCTCCTGAAGCTCCAGCCCTCGGGGACTCCAGAGGCACTGCCTCTGAGCACCATTTGTCTCACTCAGATATCCTGATGCAAAATGTGCCACTCGGGGACAAGACATGGATTTGCAAGAACCCCCAGCCTAGGAACTGTGTTGAGAGCACATAAATCACGAGGAGGAGAATTTTTCTCTGCACCTTGAGCAGATCTCCACTTCTCACATTATTTACCTGGACCACAGTAACAACAGGACAGCGTTTTTAGTGTGTCCTCTGTTTGCAGGACACAGCAGTTGGGCACATCTGTCTGAGCACCATGTGCTCTCCACATGCTCCTTCCATGTCAGCCATCCAGAAGAAGCTGCTCCAGAGCTCACCTGGCACCCCAAACCCCACAGGTCGCTTCCCTCCCCTATCCCGAGCTTTTCATCCAGCCTTGGACCGGCCCCTGTGTTTCTCCCAGCCCCTGTGCCTGAGGCATTGCTGGGAGCAACCACACTCCCGGGCTTCCTGCTGCTCCAGCAGGATGCTGTGTCACAGGGATGAAGCCATCAGCCTCCCCAGGAGCAGAGGAGGGGGAGTGTGTGAGATAAACAGTTCAGCCTTGGCACTTTGCTTGAAAGTTGTTGCTTCTATTTCAGAGCTCATGTGCCTGAAAACCTGTCTGGTTTTTTTTTTTTCCTGACTGTATCAGTTGGTCTAATAAAAGATACAGCCTCTCCTCACAAGCCTGCTCTGCACTCCTGAGCTCAGGTCGTTTATCCTTCCCTTCGTGCTGCTGACAATGACTGAGGCTCCCTGGCCAGGCAATATCTGGGAAGTCAATGCTGTGTCAAGCCCCAGGTTTACATCCATGGCCACAGTGAATGGACTTATTTTACTGGAGAGACTCGTCAGCTCTCCCTCCTGCTGCTTTTGCTGCAGGGAAAGCAAAGCCCGTGGGTGAACTCCACAGCCCCTTCCCCGGGGAGGTGGGCTCAGGCACCCAGGTACCCCATGGGCTTCTGCAGAGAGAGTCTACCCCAGGCAGGGGAATCCCAAGGGCTTCCCACCAGGCATTTCTCACCCTGGGGAGGATGAACAACTCTTCAGCCACTCCTCAGCTATTATTTAACTGCTAAAGTTGCTGAGGAAAGGCCAGGAGGTGGCCCGGAGGTGGCACTGCCTTTCGAGTTTTCGGTACCCAGAGGCCTTCTGTGGGTCCTGGAGAGCCCAGGCTGCCACCTGACTCCATGAGGACAGGTTTGGTGCTCTCTGCCACAGTGCCATGTCCTTCCCAGGGTCAGCAATGTCAACCCAAGTGGCTGCTGGCCTAGCTGCAGTTGGTGCTGCCCAACACAGCCCTTCCTGTGGCGACACAGAGAACTGGAGATGTGAGACACAGAGAAGGAAGAAGATCAGACACATAGAGGGAAGAAGATTTTTCCAGTGAGGGTGGTCAAACACTGGCACGGGCTGCCCAGAGAGGTGGTGGATGCCCCATCCCTGAAAACATTAAAAATGAGGTTGGATGAGGTTCTGAGCAGCCTGATCCAGAGGAAGGTGTCCCTGCTCATTGCAAGGGGCTTGGATTCAATGACCTTTACAGGTTCCTTCCAACCCAAGCCATTCCATGACTCTATAATTCTAGAACTGTGCTTAATTTGATAGTCTGGGAAGGCTGATATAATTCAGGGCATGAAATCCTGCTGCTGGCTCCCTGAGCAGGACTTTCACCCCAAGGAGCAGCCCTGGACCTGCCCATGGAGTCAGCAGGAGACAGGTTTCCCAGTGTTGGTGGTGAGTGGCCACACCACAGGGTTATCACCTGCAGGGAGCCTGAGCCAGGAGGGAAATCCCCTGGAGAAAAAAAAATACACATCACCTTCCTATGAACAGCAAAGTGCAAAGAGAAATGGATGCTGCAAAAGAGCAAAGAACAGATCAGCTTTGAGGAGGGAGATCTGGAAGTGCTCCTTACGCTGAAGGATGGGGGGGGGGGTCCATGGGATCATGGAGTGTCACAGGGCAGAACAAAAATGAAGCGTTGAATGGGCTGTAAACTTCACCCTCAGGGCTTAACCCGGGTCCTCATCCACGGGGAATCTTTATTTTTGGAGCAGGTTGTGGTGCCTTCAGAGGAAGCATCTCCTGTTGGCCGGGGTGAGAAAGCAGCTCTGGGCTGATCCAATCTGCCACATCCATCACTGCTCCCCTCTCGTGTCAGGGACGTCCAGGGCAGTGACCTGCTCCATTAAATCTCTCCAAGCAGGGGGCTGGATCCGTGTAACTATTTGTAGCTGGAGTTGCATCAGTGAATTTCTCAGGGTTGAGGGGGATAAAATTGAGCAAGAAATACTGTAAAAATGCAAAAAAACCCCCCACCAAACCTCTAAGTCTGTTCCACACAGTATCTGTGAGTGCATCAGTGCTTCTGCTTGTATGAGCTGCTGGGTGCATATATTTTCCATAATATCTCTCTCAGAAAATATTATTTGATGGCATGTGATTAAAAAGGGTCTTTTTTTAATATGTGGCACATGCATAAATAAATGGATGTGTGCACTTGCATGTAAAAAAAGCAAATATGAGGGGAAAGTAGCAAAATAATCATCCCTGGCAGTGACTGCTGGGATTCTGTGCACTGAGCTAATGCTTGAGAGTTGGAAAAAGCATTCCTGGTGGTGGCAATCTCATCAGGTCCTGCAGAACAGAGAGGGGGACTGGTGTCCTCAGTGTCTCTAAAAAACTCCAGACACTCAGAAGTCTTTTCAAAATGTGCTTCCTTCAATTAAAAATCAATTAATACTCCCCTCCTTTTCCCAGTGCCCGAAGCATTAAAAAAAAATAAAGTTATTTAAAGATCCACTCCTTTCCTAAATAAAGTTTGGAACGGGGGTGTTTTCAAATGATAGGTGCTCTTCTCTCACTTTTGGCTGTTGCAAAAACAACCACGATTCCTGTGAGCAAGAGGAGGAGGATGAAGGCAGAAATACAGCTCTATTTATGCTGATACTGGATCTCGGGCTACATGATCTCATCTAATTTAAAGTTACTCCAAATGAACTATCTCCAAGAATATAATTTTAATGTTTCCCTATCAGGCTATTCTTATCTCTCTGCATTACCATGATATCATTCAGGAATAATAATCGCACTATTAGTTTTGGTGTCTAAACAAGCTGCCGAGGAAAAAGGGATTTCAGTCACCGCCCTGGAAATCGCTATTCTCCCCCAAAAAAAACCCCAAAACCAAACCCCAACCCCCAAAAAACTGTACAAACTTTATAAAATCCAACCTCGGGGGATGCACAGCTGCAACGGACGCCCTTCCAGGACAGGTGATTTCGAGGGAAAATGGAAGTATTTTAAGCATTTAAGGACGGAGGCGTTGGCGTCTCGAAGGAAATCTTTCTTTTCCTCCTTTTTTTTTTTTTTTTTCCTGTTCGCGGGGGGATATCTGGGATGTAAATGAACAAACTGGAGCCCGAAATGCCCCGAGCTGATGCAGCGTGCGCTGCAGCAGGCGCGGGCGGCAGCCAATGAAAGCCGGGCTGCCGATTTTTTATCATTAATATTGCGGAGCAACATTAACTGATTGGAAAGACTTTTCGGGAGCGGGCAGAGCCTGCGAGCCATCGCTCCCTCCCGAACGATTTCGTCTTGCCACCCGGATTTTGGAGAGCGACGCCAGGTCCCCCTCGTTTCGTCTTGGCGAGGGGTGATAATTTCTCCCCCTCCTTCGAAGAATTTGAAAATAAACAATAAAAACAAAGGGAGTTTTGTGTGTTTTACACGGCGGAGGGGGGAACACGCGGTGCTGAGGAGAGGGGCGACGGGGGGCGGCTCCAGCGCGGCTTTCCCGCGGACGCGAAGCGCGGGGCTGGGGCCGCTGCGATCGCTGTTTCCACGGGGAAAGGGGGGTAAAAAAGAAGTTTCCACGCGTGTCACCCCCACCACGGCCACGGCCAAGCCCGCGGGTGCCTGTCGGGGCGAGCAGCGCTCGGAAATCCCGGCCCCGGCCCGCCGGGATACCGAGGTCCCCGAGGGGGTCACAGCGCAGGCGACCCTGGGGGGGCAACTGGGGGAAGGGGCCGCCTGCACCCCCTTTTTTTGTCTGTTGGTCCCATAGGGACATCAGCGGCTCCTGGGGGTGAAGGCAAGCGCGGGGCAGCCCACCTTGGGACGGGGGGAAATTTCCCTGAGGAATTTCCCGCCCGCCGCCCCCTCTCCCGCTCCGGGCACGGTTGTCCCGGCGAGGGCCGGAAAACTCGCGGTGCTTTTCTGGGCGCAACGAAAAAAGCCGCTGGGACGGGGCTGGCGGCAGCAGAGCCAGAGCCGCGGGCGCTGCCGGCCCCGTCCAGGTGAGCGGGCTCCAGATCCTTTACCCCTTTCTTCTTCCTCCTCCTCGTCTTCCTCCTCCTCCTCGGCTCCTCGGCACGCTCAGGGCTCTGCCGGCAAATGAAAGTCATTTATTGTGAAGAAGGAGGAAATAAGGACGGAGGTGGTTTATTCTATTACTATTATTATTGTTATTATTTGGAGGAGGAAGGAGGTAGGTGAGTGCCCCCAAATAGCAGCGCCCTGGCACGGAGAGGCCGCGGCCGAGGTTCCCCCCGGGCAAGAGGGGAAGTTCTGGGCGGAGCGGCGCGGTGGGAGCCCCGAGGGGCCGGACCGGCCGCCCCCCCCGCCCGTCCCGGCGGCCCCCCCCGACATCTCGTTTCTCTCCCCGGTCGCTGTCGGACGCGGGCGGGCGGGGGCCGGGGGCGGCTTTTCGGAGCAGGTTTGTTAACCAAAGCAGGTGCTAAAAACCAATAAGCCCGGAACAAACGCGGTCCCCCCCGGGAGCCGGGACAATTGTTTCCATTTAATAAATATTTTTCCCACGGGCGTTTCGCGGGAGGCAGGCAATTATTCAAAGCAAGCCGGGACGCGGGCCGGCTCCCGGGGTTAAGCGGGGCTGCGGAGCGGGGAAAGCGGGGGTTGGGGGAGCGGGAGAGCGGCCGGGAGCGCGGGGAAGGCGGGGGGGAAGCGGCAGAGCAGCAGCGCTCGCAGCCCCGACGGCGGCGGCGGCAGAGCCTGGAGGGCGCCGGGACCGGCCCCGCTCCGCGCACCCCCGGCACGGGGGAGGACGAGGAGCACGGGGACGACCCCCTTCGCCTTCCCCCTTCCTCCACAGCTGCTCTTAGCGCAGCAACTCACAAAAGCCTTCCTTTTAATCCGCGCGTTGGCAGAGGGTGGGGGGGGGTCCTCCCGTCCCCTCCTTCCTCCCTTCCTCCTCCTCCCCGCGCCGTCCCCTCCCCTCCTCTTCCTCTCGCCCTTCCTCTCTCCCTCTCTTTTTAAGCGGGCCCCCTCCGCGCTGATTGGGCGCCCGGCCGCGCTGTGACCGCCCTGCCGCTATGTCAGCCTGCCCGCCGCAGCCCCGCGCCTTTGAACTGCCCCGCACGGCCCCGCGTCCCCACGGCCGGCCCGCAGCAGCGCCCGGCGGCTCGCCGCCCGCCTAGCCGCCCGCCGGGCCCCGCGGGCCGCGCTCCGCTCCGCGCCCCGCTCCGCGCCCCGCCCCGGCACGGCTCCCGCCGGGGACGGCCTTGGCGGAGGACCTGTGATGATCAGCTGAGCCCGCTCCTCCCGCTCCTCCGGCTCCTTCGGCCTCCTCCTCTCCTTCCTCCTCCTCCTCCTCCTCCCGCCGCCGTCCGGAGCCCCGCACGGCCGCGCCGCGCCCCGCACCGCCGCCCGCCCGCCCGCCCGGCCGAAGCATGTCCAAGCCCAGCGACCACATCAAGCGCCCCATGAACGCCTTCATGGTGTGGTCCCGCGGCCAACGGCGCAAGATGGCCCAGGAGAACCCCAAAATGCACAACTCGGAGATTAGCAAGCGGCTGGGCGCGGAGTGGAAGTTGCTCTCCGAGGCGGAGAAGCGCCCCTACATCGACGAGGCCAAGCGGCTGCGGGCGCAGCACATGAAGGAGCATCCCGACTACAAGTACCGGCCCCGGCGCAAGCCCAAGAACCTGCTGAAAAAGGACAGGTATGTCTTCCCTTTGCCTTACCTCGGGGAAACCGATCCCTTAAAGGCTGCCGGGCTTCCCGTGGGGGCCACTGACTCGCTGCTGAGCTCCCCGGAGAAGGCCAGGGCTTTCCTGCCTCCCACCTCAGCACCTTACTCCTTACTTGACCCCAGCCAGTTCAGCTCCAGCGCCATTCAGAAGATGACTGAGGTTCCTCACACCTTAGCCACCAGCACCCTGCCCTACGCCTCCACCTTGGGATACCAGAACGGGGCGTTCGGCAGCTTGAGCTGCCCCAGCCAACACACCCACACTCACCCCTCGCCAACTAACCCGGGCTATGTCGTGCCGTGTAACTGTACCGCTTGGTCGGCTTCCAGTTTGCAACCTCCGGTTGCCTACATATTATTCCCGGGCATGACCAAGACTGGGATAGACCCCTATTCTTCAGCACACGCGACTGCCATGTAACACCCACCCACCCGCACCCCACGGGCGTGTGCCTGCGCGTGTCCCCCGCCCCGGGTGGCGGCCGGAACTGGGATTCCTTCGTGTGTGCATGTACATAAAACCTGCAGGAGCAAAAGGCCACCCGACCCAGGACTCTGCCGCCCGCCGCCGGGCCGGGACAGACGCGGACGCTGCCTCGGAGATGCTCTCGCCTAAAACTCGCCCCGAGAGCTGGCCCCGGGCTCGGGGGGGGGATCTGCAATCGCGGGGGCAGATAGGAGCCCGGCACTTGTAAGAGTTGTAAATGTGTTTAAAAACAAAAAAAGGAAAAGCGAAGCTTGAACTGCCCTTTCGGGACAAAGCGGGGGAGAAAAAGAGAAAAAGAAAAAAAAAGAGAGAGAGAGAGGCGGTTTCGATTTTTATTTATTCTCTTAATGTCTATGAGTTCTCCAGGGTCTCATGTCACTTGGACTTGACTTTGGGAAGTCCCGGTCTTACTCTGATTTTATTTTTTTTCCCTTGTTGTTTTCCTTTTGCACATTGAAAGACGAGATCAGCTGTGTTATATATATATAAATATATATATATTTTGCCACCACGCACTACTAGGTAAAATTGCTTTTCATGTCAGAAAAAGGCTCTTCAAAGTTAAAAAAGGAAAAAAAAAAAGAAAAAAAGAGGGGGAGAAACATTTATATTTAAAACATATGATAGTGTTTGCTTAATTTAAAACAGATAGTCCTTAAATTTGTGTGATCCAGTGAGACTAGATCTAAGTTTACTTTAGACAGAGCGTCAGGTATGAAGTCAGGCAGTAGAATTGTAAAAAAATTAATAATACTACTAATAATAATAATAATAATAACGAAAAACCGAATAAAAACGATGGCAATTTAAATAAGTTTTCACGATGTCTTGGGGGAAGAAGAAACAGAAACTAAGATGTATCCGGCAGGATTTTACCTCGTTAAACCTTTTCATTTGTTGAACAAAGACGTTTTGAATAAAGACAATCTGTCATCAAACGAGGCAACTGCGTGGTGTGAGTGCGGGGCCGCGGCCCCGCGTCCCGCACCGGGGGCTGCCCCCGGCTCTCCCCGCCCCGACCCCCGAGCGCAGCGGGTCGGGGCCGCTTTGGAGCCGAGCCGAGCCGAGCCGGGTCGGGCTCCTTTGGAGCCCGTCGGGGAAACGCGGCTGCGGGGAGAGAGAACTTGCGGAAGGCGGGGATGGAGCGGAGCAAAGCCCGGGGGCTCCGGGGGCTGCTCCCCCCCGGCCCTGACCCCCATCCCGTCGGGGAACGGGGGTTTGCCCAAGTTGCCTCCGCGGCGTTGAAGTTTTAGCGGTGCGAGGAAATATTTGGAGCGGAGAGGGGAGCGTTGGCGGTGCTGGAAGGGGGTGGTTTGGAATAAGCGTCTTGTCCGGCTCGATTAGTGATGTTTGGGGGGGCTCTTCCCTCTGCGGAGGGAGGGAATTGGGGGGCAGAGACGAGGGGAAGGAGGATGAGGCAGAGGATCCGTCTGGAGGGGCTGAATAGCCGGAGCGCGGCGTGTTTGGATGTGCTTTGCTCATTAAGTGCTCTTTGGAGACCGATGTTAGAATTAAACGGCGTAACACAATTAACATACATGGGGCTTGAATGGGAGGGTAAGCGGGGGAAGAATAGATAGATAAATAAATGAGAGATCAGGCGAAGGTAAACAAAAGGCGAGAGGAGAAAAGGGCTGAAAGGAGAGGTTAGAATGGCTGCTCCAGCCTCGTTTAGCATGACAAAACGGCTCTTACAAATGAGGACAATTAAAGGAGCTGGCTTGGGGAGGGCCCGGAGCCGCGGGACGATCCGCTGGGACGCGCGGGGCTGGCTGCGGCCGGCGTGGGGCGGCGCGGCGGCGGCGGGCGCTGATGTAACCCCAGCTGACAGGCGCTGTCAGCCCGGCTGATAACACCGATAGCTCAGTGTCCGCCGACATCCAGCCGCATTAGGCTGACAATGGGCGCGGGCAGAGCCGGGCGGGGGGAGCGCCGGCCCCGGCCCGCCGGGCCCCGCCGGGGATGGGGCAGAGCGGGGGCCCCGCGCTCCCACCGCGGCCCAGCTTTGGGGGACACCCTGAGCCGGGAGCCCCTCGGGGGGAGACGGGCTCGGGGGGGGCCGGGGCCTCGGGGCGACAGCGGGGCGAGGTGGCGAGACAGGAGCGACAGGGCTGGAAACTTTGGCAGGAATCTTTCCTTCGTACTTTCCCTCTTTCTTTCCCTCTCTTGCTTCTTTCCTCCTCTTTTCCTCTTATCCTTCCTTCCTTCCTCACTTCTTTTCTTCCTTCCTACCTACCTTTCTTCCTTCTTTTCTTGTCTTTATTTTTTAATCTTTTCTCCCTCTCTCATTTCCCCCCTTCTCTCTCTATCCCCTCTCTCTCTTTCCGTTCTCTTTCTCCCTCTCCCTTTTCCCCCGTTTATGTCTCTCTTTTCTTGCCCTCTATTCCGCTCCTCGTTCTCTTTTCCTCGCTCTCTTGCCGTCCCCCTCCCGTCCCTCTCCCCTGCCCCTGCGTTTCGTTCCCGTTCCCCGCGCCGTGTTATCCCTCCAACCCTCTCGCCGGGCTGCAGGTGTGTAGCTATTTAACTCGTGGAGATAAATAAATTAAATAATGATCTTGACACTGCAATGAACCGATTGCTGACTTTGATGTCAAAAGGAAACCAAAAACAGAAAGAAAGGGGGGGGAGAGAGAGAGAGAGAGAGAGAGGGGTGAAAAAAAAGCTATTCCCTCGAGGGGGAAATGCAGCTCCTTGTCAAACCTGTTTCCCCACAACTGTCTCCTTCTTTCAATAAAATCATTAAACAAAGGCCGCGGGGTTATGGGCACCACGCCTTGGGTGCGCGGCCGGGCGCTGTCCCGGGCCGGGCTGCGGGACCGCACCCGCGGAGCCGAGCGGGGCCGAGCGGGGCCCGGAGCTCCGCGGCCTCGGGCCCGAGTCGCTCCCGCCACCAGGCCCGCTCCCCCTCAGCTCCCCTCACCCCAATTCCCCTTTTTTCCATCTTTTCTTTTTTCTTTTCTTTCTTTTCTTTTCTTTTCTTTTCTTTTCTTTTCTTTTCTTTTCTTTTCTTTTCTTTTCTTTTCTTTTCTTTTCTTTTCTTTTCTTTTCTTTTCTTTTCTTTCTTTTCTTTCTCTTCTCTTCTCTTCTCTTCTCTTCTCTTCTCTTCTCTTCTCTTCTCTTCTCTTCTCTTCTCTTCTCTTCTCTTCTCTTCTCTTCTCTTCTCTTCTCTTCTCTTCTCTTCTCTTCTCTTCTCTTCTCTTCTCTTCTCTTCTCTTCTCTTCTCTTCTCTTCTCTTCTCTTCTCTTCTCTTCTCTTCTCTTCTCTTCTCTTCTCTTCTCTTCTCTTCTCTTCTCTTCTCTCCGTTTCGGCTCAGTGCTGCCTGCAGGACCACCAAGACACTTAAAATCACCCATCCGGGCCTTCCTTTAAACAAAATAACAAATAAGAGAGGAAGAGGAAAGAACTCGGGGAGGGGGCGAAGGGACCGGGAGAGCCCTCACTGGCGCCCAGGTGTAGCCGTGCGATCGCCAGGGAGCTCTGCTGCAGGAGAGACAAAGACAGAGGGGGAATTAAGTGATGTTAAAAAACTTTATTTTAAAGGACACATTAAGCCCACAGAAGTCTCTGAGAGATATTACTTATTTCTGCTTATTAGTGATAATAGCCCAGTAAATTTGCTATTGAGTGTATCAAAGGCATTCAAAGAGACTTTGAAACATCAAAAAGATTGCAATTCTGATTTTACGGTTTTATTCCAGGCCCGACCTCCTGGCTACGTTCCTTGATTGTAGTGTTTAAAAGTAAGCGGTGATCAGAAACACATCCTCCTCCTCCTCCTCCTCCTCCTCCTCCTCTGCTCCCGAGGCCCGACCGGCCGGGCCGGGCCGGGACCCCGCGGGGCCGCCGAGGGGCTGAGCCGGGAGCGGGTCCCGCGGGCAGGAGCGGCAGGAGGGTCCCCCCGCCGCGGCGTCCTCGCCTCCTCCCTCAGAAACCCTCATCCAATCGTTCAGAACGCTTAAAACTTAAAATATTGGGCTAAACCCAGCCCAGCCCGCGCTCCTCCCGGTCCCCTCGGGGGGCTGGAGGAGCCGGCGCCGCGGGAGGACGCGGGCTGAGGGCTCCGCGTTGCTCCGCGCTCCGGAGCGAGGCGGCCTCGGGGCTTTGGATGTGTCTGTATTTTACCCTTTTTTATTTTTTTTTTTCCCTCCTTCGGTCCTTAATTTTGCCATCCCGTCTCTCTTGTCTCCCTTCACACGCCTCTGTTCCAGTCGGGGTGTTTTATACCAACATCAAAGGGACAACTCAGCCTTTATTATTATTATTATTCCTTTTTTTTTTTTTTTCCCCTTCCTTTTTTATTAGGGCAAAAATACTTCATTAATACTGAACGCTCCGCGCTCGGAAAGCGAAACAAGAAATAACGTGCAGGGTCCGTGCAGGTCCGCACTGCAACAAGGCAACATGTGTACGCCTAAAAGCCCCGAAATTAAATCCAGGTTGATCCCAATTTAAAAGAGGAGAGCGAGGGAGCGGGAGCCGGCTCTTTGAGTGGGTGAGAAAAAGAGGGGAAGAGATGAGTAGCTGGTAATTATTGAAATATAAGGATGAGATTAATTCAAAGGAAACAAACTATGAAAACAATTGGAGCCGAGTGAAAAGCAAAACCCAGATTAGAATTTGCTTGTGGTTTGTTGTCTGTCTGCTTTCTTTCCTCCTCCCCACCCATTGTCACAGTGCAAGGCAATGGGATTTGCACACTTGAGGTGTAATAGCATTACTGCATTAATTAAAATTTTCATTTCACGTCCAGATTGTTTACTTATCTGCTGGAAACATATGTCGGGAGAAGTTGAGATTCTGGATTCTGCTCCGCTGCCCAAGGTGCAGCGCAGTACAGGGGGGGGGAGGATGACTTCAGATTTTTTTTCATTGCATCCTCCAGCCTTATCTCTCTGCTGTAAATTATAAGGAGACTCCATTGAACTGAATATGAAGATTATATTTGCGAGCGGCGCGTCCTGGAGCGGCCCCGGTCCCACTTGGAAATGAAACAAGGCGCCTTGCCGGCCCCCGAGCCCCCCCTCTCCTCCCTCCCCGTGCGGCCGCAGCCCCCCGGGACCGGGGAGGGTCCGCGTGGGACCCCCCGACCCCCGCTCGGTGCCGGGGGGGGCGCGGGAAGGAGGGAGCGAGAGCCGCGATGCTCCGCGCTCCTCCCGCGGGGTCCCCTCGCTCCAGCCCGGGAGGCGGCGCGGAGAACCGAGAGACTCTCCCCCCTCCCAAAAGCTGTCCTTTGCAAAGCGGGCCCCCCAAAAAACACGGCCGGGAGGGGGGGCAACCCCCTGCCCTGGCGGCGGGACGGCGGCGGGGTCGCGCCGTCGGTGCGGGCGCTGCGGGGCCGCGGCGGGGCCGGGGATGCTCGAGCGGCCGCAGCGCTCGGTGGGAACCGGCTGTTTATCCGCTCCCCCTCATTTCCCCCTCCCCTCTTTTTGGGGGTGTTTAATTTTCCTATTTTCTGCCCTCTTTTTTTTTTTTTTCCCCCTTTTTAAGAGCCCCCTGAGAAGGCAGCGAGGTGCCGTCCTCTCCGCCGGGTCTATCTGTAATTGAATCTAGGTCAGTTATTCTAAAGCATGGGAGAGGCTGATTCCCTCTTTCCGACATCAGCCCGGAATTTGGGAGGCGGGAGGGGGGGAGGAAAGGAGGAGAGGGGGGTCTTGCAATTTCATTTAAAATGTAATGGTGGATGAACCGATAAGCAAATAGGGGGAAAAAAAGGCTCTGCTTAAAAGAAAAAAAAAAAAAGGCATGCTTTTAATATGCTTCCAGATGGGGGGAAAATGATTTACATGGGAGTTTATTTCCTCTTTGCTGATATGAAAGAATTACAGATACAAAACCCACTGATCTATAGAATAAAAAAAAAAAAAAAGAAAAGAAATGTTATTTTCCTGTAAAGGTATCAGTTCATTTATATTCATTTAACCATCCATCCATCAATTCACTTTCTCACTCCCTGCACATTCTCTCTGCCTCTGGTAAACCTACCCCACCAATATACTTTTCTAGAATATACAATGAAGTTTCCTTAAAAAAAAAAAAAAAAAACCAAACCAGAAATGAGATGAGATTCAGCTAGAAGTAGGTAAAGTGAAGTTTCCCTTCTCCCCCCCTCCTATTTTATGCTACAGACTTTGAGCAAATTAGCAAAACGAAAAAGAAAATGGTTTAGTTGGGGGAAAAAAAATGTCTGTGTATATCTCTGAATAATATATGCAACATAGATGTTCTATATGTGTCTACATGTATATATATCTAACAGAGGGAGAGCGGAGTTTGTGTGCTCAACATGTATGTGCTGCGTCTCTGTGCTTCTGTGATACAAACAGTTCATTCTCTGCCTCTAAAATAAAAATATACACATATTGTACAGATATTTACAGCATTCATATATCCCAAGTGCACGGACACAGATTTAAACACACACCCAGGCTGTGCATGCTGGAGAGATGCACGATATATGTGGTGCCCACGCACATGCAAAGGCAACATCCCTCTGAACTGGAGCAGAGCCTTTGGATTTAAGCAGAAAATATTTCCTCAAGTGTCCTTTGGGAGCGGAGAGGCACATACGGTGCTGGATGGCAGAGGCTCGTATTTGGGGTCATGTATTGGTGTCGATATTTCGAGTCAGCCCGGCGGCCTCCAACCTCCCGAATCCAGGGGCCACGGCTGTGCTATTCTGCGTTTCGGACGGTATTTAAATCTGAGGTTTAATTTCCCTTTTAGGAGTAGTGACTGGAGGGCAAACCCCTCTCGTTAACACCTCCAAGGATTAAAACAAACACCCCCCCCCCGGCTGAGCTCTTCCCGGTGGGGACAGAGGTGACTTCTTTCTTCCCGTGCTCCCGGCGTGACGGCCCTTCCTCGCAGGAATAGTTCCAAGGAGGACGAGCCCGTGTTCTCAAAGCCAGAGGCTGCTGAACCATCCGGCATTTCCCGGAGACCTTCGCCGAGGCTGGAAGTGGAGGGGTGTGGAATAACTTCTTTTTCTGGTTTGAATGTAGTAGCAACAGCTGTGTAAGAAGTTGCTTCTTTTATTGTCAAGAGCAGGTAAATAGAGAGACTGCCAGATATGGAAATACCTCTATATACAGATAAAATATATGTCTTTATCTCCAGCTAGATACGGATATGGATCCGCACGGAATTTTCCTCGCGGCCGCCTCCGCCGGCGCTCGGGGGGGTCCTCGCCAGCCTTTTTCAAAACTCCAGGTATAAATAAAGGCAGCAGCCAATCACCCCCAGATCAAAGGAGCTGGTGACAAGGCAGGTGGATCCCTGCCCTGCGCAGGTCCCCCACGCAGCCCTGAGCCACATCAAAGGCTGCGGTGCCCGCGCTCGCACCCGCAGCGACACCTGAAACGCTGCTCCTGCCTCGTGCTCCCAAACCCCACCTGCACAAACACACAGTCACATCACAGCACAATTAACAGTGCTATCACCACCAAGGACTCGGAAAGGAAAGGCTGTTGAAAGAGAGTTCCTCAAGATAATCCTTTTAAAAGGTTCCCTTAAAACGCAACCACTAGCGGGAATAAGGCAGGTTTAGTTCCAACAGCTTAATACCTCTGGGTAGCAGAGTTTTAGATCTTGTTCATGCCTTTCCTTTAGTAGTGGCTTGACTTTTGATTTGGGACTTGCGCTTTTTGGAGGATCTCGTTGCTCTTGTGGTTCTCAAGGGGGAAGGTCCTGGAGGAGGCCCAGCCCGGCTCCCCTTTCCTGTTGACCCGTCGGGGACTCACATCCTTGTTTCTGCTGGAAATCAGAGGTGGTCACATCCTGGCTGTGCTGGTGTCCCACACTTTTGTCTAATGACCCATTTGAGCAATTTTCAGGGTGCTGCTTAATTTGTTTTTTTCTTACCCTGGATGATCCCCCAACTCCTGGGCCATGGAAAGGGGTCCAGCTGCTGCCCAGCTCTTTCCTCAGCGGTGTCACTCCACTCCTCCGTGGTGCTCCAAGAACTCCTGCGTGGCATCACTGCCAGGGGGGGTGAGTAAATCACTTTATTTTTGGATTTTACAAATGATGTCTGTGTAAAATAAGGCAAACTGCATGTCTAGGGGATAAATGGGCAACAGTGGGCTCTGCCTGATGCTCTCCCCAACCTTCTTCCTCAGTCTCTCATCCCATGAGCTCTTCCCATGGTTGTTTTTTGCACCCTCACATTTCTCAGGCTGCGTGGAGAGGGCAAAGCTTGAGAAGCTGGGACCACACAGCAGAGCAGATCCCTGTTAGGAAGCCCTGGGAGCACCCAGCCTTTTGCTGTCACTGCTTGTCTAGAGCTTCCAGCCAGGATCCAGCCTGCTGGTTTGCAGCAGGAAAAGTTTAGATTGGTGAAAAAAAGGCCATCAAATTGGCATAGAAATGAGTGAGGGCTTTAAGAACAAGAGACAATGGACACATCTCCCCAAGAGCAATGATTAAAAAATTCAAAATGAAAAAATGAAATTCAGTTAAATCAGGTATTTTTTACTCCTTTCTCTTACAAGTGTGGACAGTCCTTCACACTATCCCACTGAGTGTCTCTGTTGGTGACAGGTTTGGTGTCCAATCTCTCTAACCCCACAAGGCCTCTGGAAAACCAGGGATCTCCATTCCTAGCAAGGTGTGGACCCAGTTGTTTTGTGGCAGTGGTGTTTGGAGGGCAAATCAGGTTGAGAGCAACGTAAAAGGTTTTTTGGGATGCTCCAGCTGGCGCTCAGAGGTGATCTCAGAGTCTGGCACTGGCAGGGCTTGCCCAGAGAGGTCAGACGTGGTGCCACCAGTGCTCAGACCCTCCCTGTGAGGGACAATGGTGACACATTTTGGGTCTCCCAGGGGAGCAGGGTCAGGTCCTGGTGGCTCAAATGATCTCAGCCCTGCAATGAGGCCGCAAACACGGGAAACACGGAGCTGCTGCTCGTCACCCGCGGGGCAGCCAAGGGCTGGCACTGGCACTGCCTGGTGGGATGGGCAGGGAGGGGGAGGCAGCACCAGAGGCCACCTCTGAGGACACCCAGGAGGCAGAGGGGGTTCTGTCCATCACTGATGAGCTCCGTGTCCCCGAGGGCTGAGCTGGGTCTCCATCACCCGTCCGTGATGAGCTCTGTCCTCCTGGTCCTGTGGTCCTCGTGCTGTTCCCCAGCAAAGCTTCCCAACCCAGACCCCCTCTGCTGGGAGGGACTAAACTGCCCTTCACTCCCTGCTCCTCTGCTGTGAGGGACTAAACTGCCCTTTACTCCCTGCTTGCCCAAATTTTATTTTTCCCGGTTTATCTTTTATCTGTAGCTGCACTAACACATCCAGGCTTTCTTCGCTGTTTTTTTTTCCAGCAAGGTTACAGACCTCTGGGTTTGAGTGTTTAATTGCTTATGATTCCTCCAAATTTCCGTGTAGGCATTTTAATGCCTGCCTCCTTCCTTCCCTGGGAGCTATTAACACGAGGCATTTTTTTTCCCTGACATAGACAAAGGTTTTTCCACCTCTCCTTCTTCTCCATCCAGCCCCACTCACACGGGAACTCCTCCAGCAGGCAGTGAAAGGGAATTAGATCTTTATCAGAGCCTTTCTTTCACCCAAGATTTCCTTAGAACAGTAAGTTGAGGCCAACAGAAGCCAAACAAATGATTTCTCTTCTACCTGGAAATAATCCCCCTGCAGCCAAAAGTATTCCCTCTCTTCCTCTGGAGACAAGCTGGAGGTGGTGTGACTACAAGTCCTTCTCTTGGACGTACCAGCATCACTCCCTTGTGATGGTTTGATTTCACTTGTTCTCTCCTTGGCCACAGTATGCCAGAGAAGACAAAAACTAAATTTCTAGCAGGAAAAAAAAATTAAAAAAAAAAAAAGAAAAATAGGGAAAAACAATTAAATCCCAGCATTGCTTCGAATCCCTGCCAACTTCTCAGGCCTTCGTAACTCAGCCAAAAATAAGGCTACAAACCCATTTTTCCTCATTTGCAGGTCACCTTGAAGGGTAGATGAGGAGCTCTTTTCACAACGTTTCTTTCAAGAGGGTTTCAGTGAGGAAAGCAGCAGTGGCTGAAATTCCCCCTTTCCTTACAGTTCCTGAGTTTTCTCTTGAGGGTTTACAAACACCTGGACAATTCCCCATCCTGGATTTTCCACTCCATTGTGGCAGCACGATCTGACTCGAGGTACTGCAGAGGTTTGGCCTGGATGTGCTTTACCATAACTTTTTAACCACCCCTTGGCCTCCCAGCCCACATGGTCATGTCCAAGTGGCTGCAGGGCTGGAGGAGATGCCCACAGAGAAATGGGGGAGCCTCCGTTTTCCGCAGCCCCTCTGGGAGATCTCCAGGATGTTCTGGCCAAAAGCACCTTCCCAGCCAAGCAGCTGCATCCCAAAGCATGAGAAGGAGGTGCAGATTAGAATGAGGAGTTGCCCTGATGCCTTCTCTCCTGGGGGCAGATGGTGCTCAGTGGCATCAGCGTGTTTCTCTCTGTGCTCCTGCATGAAGGTGAACCATCCTCTTCAGGGTGGGACCAACTGGGGTCCCACAGGTCCCTTCCCTTTCCAGGGTACTGGGAGCAGCCTCTGCCTGGAGAGAAACCATCCAAAAGGTCAAACTGTATATGAGCTTTAGTTTAGAGCCTTAATTGATAAGTGAGGAGAAAACCTTCCCCTCCACCCCTCCACCTGCACATGTACAGACACCCCCCCCCCATGTATATAAACAGATCTCTTTAAATTTAAATAGATTTATGCCCAAGGACAGGAGGGTGGATATGAGGCCATTACAAAGAAAGAAGATGTAACACATCCTTATGCTCTTTTGTGGGGATTAAATCTATAGCAGGTTGCATCCAGTGCTAATACTCCTATTAATTTCTATTTTTCATTGTTGTTTTCACATTTGTCAGGCTTTGATGAAGGGATAATGAAGGGAATGGATGTTAACTGCAAATTAATCATCCCTGTCTTGAGAGCCTAACACGGGTTCCTATTTGCTCACCCTCTTCACACTTCCTCCATCCCTCCCAGCAGCACCTGCTGGAGGCTGTGACAGAGCAGAGAAAGAAAGGAAAAGGAAGAGAGGGAAACCTTGCCTGAGAAACTTCCAATGCTCCTTGAAATTGCTGAATTTGAATTGTAAGAAAGCTGAGGAAGTTGAGCTCATGCTGATTTTGCAAGGGGAGCTTGTTGGGAACCGCGTGTTGACCACGGGCAGGTCGGACCTTCAGTTGTGTTTAACATCAGAGCTTTTGAGGGGCTGTGTTTTAGCTGGAATGTGTCTCTGGCCATGGCAGGGGGCTGGAATGACATGATCTTTAAGGACCTTTCCAACCCAAGGCATTCTGTGCCTCTGTGGCTCTGTGGTTGATGCTCGTTGCTCAGGGAGGGACGGATCTATTTGTGACATATTTACAGATGTTCAGGCTTGTTTGTTTGCTTGCTTGGTTGGTTTGCAAACTTTCTTGCTTTACTTTGGAGCCTGATGTCCATGAGCCTGGTCCTGTTGTGGTAGCTGGTGTTTGGGAGGCTGGAGGTTCCCTCGTGCCAGCATGAATGGGAACAGACTCGGGGAAATCCCAGTTCCCCCAGTCCCGTGGGAGTGAGGCAGAGCCAGAGAGTGCCCAGCCCTGGTGACACAGCAGCTCATGGATCCCCAGTGACACAGCAGCTCATGGATCCCCAGTGACACAGCAGCTCATGGATCCCCAGCCTGGATACCCTGCCAGCATCCCCTGGGCCAACGCTCCTGCTGGTGAGTTGTGTGAGCTTTGAACTCCTGTTTTTTTGTCGTTGGGACTTTGACCCAGACAAAGCTGGGACTCTGGGCTCGGGTGTGTGGTTTGGGATGAAGCAGAGCTCAGTTCTGTGCACACAGGCCAGTGGAGTTTAACCACTTGGCCTCCCTCTGTGCTTGAAGGAGGTAACAGTTGTAGATTTGGGATTTATCACTAATTGCTCATCCTTGTGGTGATCACTTGGGGCCGTGTTCTGACACCCACGGATTTCCTTCCCTTCCCCTTCCCATGTCACAAGATGCTGCAGACCTTTGCAGCCAAGCCCATCCCTGCTGGGGCACCCTGGGGAGTCACCAGTTCCCTGCAGCACCAGCACCCAGACCTGGTCCTCATTTCTTGGGCATCAATGTGACGCCCTGCCCAGCTCCCAGGGTGCTTGGACATCCGTGGATCTCTTCCTTTACCTTTGCAGAGAAGGAAATACTTCAGATTGAGGTCGGGTTGAGATGTCCAAGCAATAATTTCATGTGGCTGTACCAGCTTTTCTCAGGGCACACACTGGCAGTATCCTCCAATAAAGGGGTGTCTGCCCCAGAAATACAGAAAACTTTCAGTGCTCTTAAAAATGGGTGTTTCCTGGACAATTTAGTGCTGCCCAGAGCAAGTGGACACTGTGGAATCATTCCCAGAATGATTAGGGGATGCTTAGGGATTGCTGCTTATTTGAGAGGAGGCACTGTAGAGTATTCAGGCATTTCTTAAAAGACATTTCTCCCAGCCTTTGTCCCTTCCTTTTATCACCTTCCTCGTTGCCAGTCCTTGGTACAGTCCTCCTCTCTCTTTTATTGATCAAACACTTGATCAGTTGATCGAGCAATCACTTGACTGACTCAGAATTTTTACCTATCTGTCCCAACACTATTTTTTTATCTCCCCAACCTAGGTTTATCACTTTTTGCAAGGCAAGGTTTTGACAATAAAGCATTCCCTGGCCATTGTCCTTCCACACCTCTCCCAGGATCCCATTTCTCCCATGATCTCCATGATTTGGAGGTACTTGGGGACATGTTTCTGCACAGCTCCTGCTCTCCTGCTGCACTGAAAACGTAGCCAAACCTCTACACCTGCCTGCCTCACACTCTGCCCTGTGTTTGGGTCAGGGCAAGCAGAGATCTCTGTTCAGGGCTCCCTCCCCTGCATTTGGCTCATCTGGATTAAATGCAGAACTTTCTCACTGCCTCTTTCCCTCCTCTCTCTCTCTCTTCCCTTCTTCCCTGCGCCTTTGCCCTCCCAGTGAGTGCAGGGAACGCGTTTTCTCCCTGGCAAAGCTGTAACTCCGGGGGTTTTCAAAGGGAAGGGTTTCATTCCTCACCCCCCATCCCCACCACGGGCTCTCCAAGCTGAAACCTCTCCATCTGCTTTGTGGGCCACGGGAAAAACAAAGCTGTGGAGAGGGCCCTGAGTATCCTGGAATTCCCTTCCCTGTGGCACAGCCAACCAAAGCTCACCTGCGGCCCCTCGTGGGGCTCTCGCACGAGGCTTCAAACCGAAGCCGTTCTTTTGTTTTGTCTCCAGCCCAAGAATTGATTTTTTAATAAGCAAACTCAGAAGTGCCTCTGAAGGATCCGGGCTTGCCGTGGGTGTGCAAGTTTGCACTTCCTCACGTGGTGCCCGAGCTCTGCAGCTCCTGGGATTAATGAGGGGCCGGTGCAGTCCTCGCCTTCCCCTCTCGCAGAGCCAGCACAGCCTCCAGCAGAGCCTCCCAGAGCCTCCCAGAGCCTCTGCCTCTTCAGCCCCTTCTCCAAGCACCACGTGTGCTCGTGGCTGCTGCGGGGAGAGCTCGGGGAAGGGGGAGGGAGGCTGTTGGGTCCTGAGCCCAGCACACACCTGGTTTGCTTTCCTCGCTGCCCCACGGCTGAGGGAGCAGCCCACGCTCCGCGTGTCCCCTCAGAGCCATTTGTCCTTTGGGATTCAGCCCCACCTTGCTGGTTGTCTTGCAGAGGTCCATGTCCTGCTGATCCTTCCAGAGCTTGCCTACCCACTGGCACAGGTTGCCCAGAGAAGCTGTGTCTGCCCCTGGATCCCTGGAAGTGTCCAAGGCCAGGTTGGACGGGGCTTGGAGCAACCTGGGCTAGTGGAAGGTGTCCCTGCCCATGGCAGGGGGTGGCACTGGATGGGCTTTAAGGAGCCTTCCAACCCAACCCATTCCATGAGTGGAAGCAGCAGGGCCCTGCCTCTCCCCCCATGCCAGCGCTGGGATTTGGATGTGATGGGCGCTGCTTTCAGAGCCGTGCAAACTCCCTGGCACTTCAGGATCCTAAATCACACAGGCTTGTCTAAAAATAAAATACAGGCTCTCAAATGTCTCAGAGCAGTTTAGCTCATTTTTTTTTGCGGGGAGATTGGAGATATTCCTAAATGGAATCAGGAATGAAGGAAGCAGCCGGGTACATTTTAATTCTAATTTTTCCTATATATCAAGCGTTAAATTAACAAGCGAGGGAGAACAGCACTGAAGAGCTCTCTGCTGTTTAGACAGGCATATCAGGATCAAATTACTCTGCTTGCCCATGGTTTGTCTGGATACTCCTGGAGCTGCACCAGTAAAGAGTATAATTGGGCTGCTATTTGAGGCTTCAGGTTTGGTGCTGCGAATCCTCCCCTCTGACTATGCAAGGGTTGCTTTATGGCATTAGGGAACTCTTCCCTGGAGGTGGTTTTGACCCAGGCAGGGTGCAGAGCTCCTCAGAAGGTGAATAAAGAGAGAAGGGGCTCAGGAGAGAGACTTTTATTTGTAATTGTGAGAGTGGTTGGCTCAAATCATAGAATTACAGAATCCCAGGATGGATTGGATTGGGATGGACCTCAAAGTTCATCCAGTCCCACCCCCTGCCATGGGCAGGGACACCTTCCACTCGCCCAGGTTGCTCCAAACCCCGTCCAACCTGGCCTTGGACACTTCCAGGGATTCAGGGGCAGCCACAGCTTCTCTGGGCAACCTGTGCCAGGGCCTCCCCACCCTCCCAGGGAAGGATTCCTTCTATATATTTAACCTAAATTTCCCCTCTTTCAGTTTGAACCCTTTACTCCTTGTCCTCTTACTCCAGTTCCTGATGAAGGGTCTCTCTCCCTAGTTTCCCTGTAACCCCTTCAGATCCTGGAAGGTGCTGTGAGGTGTCCATACCTTCTCCTCTCCAGGCTGAACAGCCCCAGAATTTGTTGTTTGTCCCCAATGTTTGTTGTTTGTCCCTAATGTTTGTTGTTTGTCCCCAGTGTTTATTGTTTGTCCCCAGTAGCTGTTGTTTGTCTCCAGTGTTGGATGGAGAGAGGTTTCCCCCCAGCCGGGAGGTCTGACGGGCACGGGAAATATTTGGCAGCCAAGAAGATTGTTTGTACTTCTGAACAGTCAGAGCAACCCACAAACTATTCCAGTGCCATCCTCCAGATTTAATTTTCCTTTTCTACAGTAACAACAACCATTGCTGTTGTTGCCTTAAACTTGGAGGAACTGAGCTTAAAATCAGAATGCTCTTCAAAATCTTTTGTTTGCTTCATGATCTTTCATTTGCTGGTGTGCTGAGGGGCCCTGAGGTCTCTGGATTGGTTAACACCAGCACATGTCACCCCAGGGCTGGGCACAGCTGGGCTGTGCCACACACATGCCCCTCGACTTCTTCTCCTGGCTCTGAGTGAGGGCCTGGCATTGGCTTGCACTGGAGCTCAGTTATAAAATGCTTCAGTGCACTGAATGGGATTTTTTTTTCTCAGTCCAAGTCCCAAGAGGGCTCACTCCAGATATCCCCACTCCATGAAATATTGTCTCTGCAGTCAGAGAAAGCAATCTCTGGAGTATGAACCTTGGAGCAGAGGAACAGGTTATTTCTCAGCAAGCTTTTGATGTTGTCAAACCTCCAATCTTTGGGGGTTTATGGGCTTTGTGAATACATGGCACTGACTCTGGACACAAAATGCCTAATTTTCACCAAATTCACAATTATCCCCTTGCACTGTTCATGTCCTACAGCTGGGGGGGGAAGTGTCACTGTTCCCATTGTATGGATGGGGGGGTTGTGCTGCACAGAGAGGCCTGGGAAGTGCTCCCAGGTTTGCTCTTCGTTGCTGGATCCCTCCTGCAGTGCCATCGTGGTGAAGGAACGTGTGTGTGCCCATGTTTTTGTTGTGCTGAGTGGCAAACCTGTTGCTTCTCCTTGTTTTTAAGGTCTTCTGCCTCCCTCAGTGGGAGCATTTCCAGAGGAAATCCAGAGAGCAGAGCTGGGAAGAAGCAGGAGGAAGCTCCACCTTTTCCCAGTCAGTGTATTTGGCCACAGTGATGGGCCCTGAGACTGTCCCAGTCCTTTGAGGAGCATTTCCAGGTGCCATTCACTGCAGCAAAAGCTGGACACCCCACCCAGCTGTGGGGACAAACAGCCCTTGGAGTGCCCCAGGAGTCCTGGGGAACCAGCTGGATGTGCACAGGGGTGCTGAGGACACAGGGAAGGCAGAGCAAGGAGGGTCCAGAAAGGCTGCAAGGAGACAGGAGCAGAGTGAGGGGATGGAAACAGGGACAAAGAGGGAAATGCTGCCTGCTGGGTGGGCTGACAGTTCCACCTTGCCAGCCCTTAACCCAGGGATGTTTGGGGCTGTCCCTAAGCTTGCAGGCAATGACTGTCACTGGAATTAACCCCATCATAAGTAGGCCAGAAGCACCAGGACTGGGTGGAATTCCCAGCTGACTCCTCGTTTCATGTCCCCACAGAACTCTGAGTGACCACAGGGATCTGGAGCTCCTGAAATCTCCCTTCTTTCCCAATCCATCAGACCCTCCTTGGGCTCATTTGTTCTTTGCTCACAGTTCTTTACAACTAGAAAAAGCACGGAGGGAAAAAGTGGATATTTTCATGTGGGGACACTCCCCCCCCCCCCCCGATTTTAAATAAAAATCTTGACTTCTGCAAATTTCCATCAGTTTTAGGGAAGCAGAACTGCCTGTTCTTTATGGAGAAGTGTTTTGGGGCTGCCCACTGTGCTCTCATGTAGGAAGACTCCAGGATTGAGGGGGAAGAAGCCCCACAGACCCATCTGCTCAAACCCAGCAACATCTGCTGAATCAACGAAAAGCTGAAACTAAAAACCAGTTCCCAGGTAAGAGGTGTGAGGGCACAGTTCTGCAGCAGGGGACCTTTGCATTTGAAAGGTTATTTTCCAGCCTACTCCTCCAAAACCCAATCCACTGGATGGTATCCCACTAGTCCTTGTTTTCCTTTGCCTTCCCAGCACACTTGGACACACTGCAGAGAATCCAGAGACTCAGAGGAGGCAGCAGGAGCTTTGGATTTCACTTGCCACTCTTTCCTGGCTAGAGAGTTGTCCCTTGAGAGCACATGCAATGCTACAACCCCCCTGTATTTGCTGCAATGTTGGGAATTAGCAGCAGAAATCCTGATGCTCCCGGTGAGGATGCCATGGATTCTGAGCAGCGTTGCCAAAAAATTCCTCCCCCGTTGCCCTCCCACTGCAAATAGGTCATTTTGCCCTGATGCCATCACTGATTGCCTCCATCCCAACCTTCTGGGCAGGTTTATGACTGGAATTAAGAATGTATTTTCCTATCTTCCATGTTTCCCCAGGTCCCTGAAGGCAGCGGGTGCTGCTGGAGAAGGTGGAGCTGGAGATGACACCAAAAGAGCCACTGGAGCACAGTGCAAACAGTCTCCTCTCCCTGACCTTGGGGCATGCTCAGGTCCCAGCTGGATTTGTATCCCTCAGGCAGTTTCTGTCCAGGGGAAGCACGAGGAGTCCCATGTTGCTGCAGGTTGGATGTCCTGGGAGCTGGGGAGGTCCCAGCTGGTTCCCCTTGTTGCCACACACTGACCTGCTGCTTCTGTGGGAGCTGCATTCCCTCAGAGACATCAGTAGCATCCAGAAAATGGCTGTTTTTTCCCCCACCTCCCACCTTTTTGGGCTCCCAGAGCTCCCATTTAGACTGCAGAGAGCAGGGCAGCAATGTCTGTGTGCTGTTCTAATGCTGGGTTTAGCAGTGTAAGTGCTCTCAGCATTCCACTGAGCACGTCCCATTCTGTCCCCCATGGAATGCCCGTCTGAAGGGATGTAATTCCAGCTTAATTCCAGCTTCTACCTCTCCACACCATTATTTACAAGCACAGTTCCATGCCCCCATCAGGCCTGGCTGGTGCCACCACTGAGCAAAATGTAGTTAATTTGGCACATGCCATATTTGAACCATCCTGACAAAACAAGTGTTGGCATCTCCAACAGGCTCAGGATCCCACAATTGCTCCCTGGAGGGCTTTGGAAGGGAATTCAGGGAGTCATGGGAAGCTGTGGAACCCGAGGAGATCATCATGGGGTGGCACCAGCCCCACAAGGGAACATCCAGCAGGACCACGTGGTGTGTCCCTGGGAGGGCTGGTCATGGTGGCTCCCTGGGCACTGCTGGAGAGGGGTTTGCTGAGTGCACCCACACAGGCTGCTGGCTGGGCACAGGTTGCCCAGAGAAGCTGTGGCTGCCCCTGGATCCCTGGAAGTGTCCAAGGCCAGGTTGGACAGGGCTGGGAGCAACCTGGGACAGTGGAAGGTGTCCCTGCCCATGGCAGGGGTGGAATGAGATGAGCTTTAAGGTCCCTTCCAACCCAACCCATCCTGGGATTCTATGGGTCTGCAGCTCCAGATTTAGGTGTTGGCCAGGGCTGGTGATGATGCCACGAGTCAAGGGAGCACCACAAGAGCAGCCTCCTCACAGGGGTCTGACTCCTGCAGCCTTTGGCCATCCCAGCACAGAACTCCTCAGGGCCAGGGAGCTCAGCTGAAGGTGTGACAGAGTCTCAGGGGAATCACCTGATCTGCTGCTCCTCTTGAACTGCTGCATCTCCTGTTCTCAGAGGGCACTGGAAACATCTGTGAAAAATCAACCCCGTGCGACGTGAGGGATTCATTCCTGATGCTCCAGGAGGCTGGAGGAGGGAAGATTTCATGCACTGCTGTAAGAGCGATAATGTGGATTTGAAATAAACACAATTATTGTGCCTCTGTATGAAGCAGGGACGAGAAAGCCCCCGTTCCACGAGCTGGGTGAGGGCCCTGACCCCCCTCATTAGTGCTGCCGTGTGCATGCAGTGAGTGCTGCAGTGAAGGGCCTGTCACGTGCCTGCTCTGCTGAGGAGCCTCCAGGAGACATTCCATTGGGAGGCACAGGCTGATGAGCTGCAACGTGGGGAACCTCAGGGAACCTTTCCTGGCTCAGTCACAAGAGCCAGCCCTTGTGCCACACTTGTCACCAGCACGTGTGTCCAAGTGCTCCACAAAATGCTACCTGGGGCACTTCCCTGGCACAGATGGGTCAGGAGGGAGCAGAAAGGCTTCCCAGGGAAGCCAGGGGGGGTGCAGAGGTGGAGCTGGGTTTCTGTGTCCAAGAGGCAGAGGTGGAGATGGGTTTCTGTGTCCAGGAGCAGTATCTTTGGCCTCTGTGTTCCAGCAGATCGTGGAGAGATGTAAAAGTCCTGGAGAGCAGCAAAGCAGCCCTGGCCCCTGCAGCCCAAAGGGCAGAAATGAATTTGGTGTGGGAACAATCACAGAATCACAGAATGTGCTGAGCTGGAAGGACCCACAAGGACCATCCAGTCCAACCCTCAGCCCTGCACAGGAACATCCCCAAGAGTCACCCCCTGTGCCTCAGAGGATCATTCAAACCCTCCTGGAGCTCTGGCAGCCTTGGGGCTGTGCCCACTGCCCTGGGGAGCCTGGGCAGTGCCCAACCAGCCTCTGGGGGAAGAACCTTGTGCTGAGATCCAACCTGAGCCTGCCCTGACACAGCTCCAGCCCTTCCCTGGGTGCTGTCCCTGGTCCCCCCAGAGCAGAGCTCAGTCCCTGCCCCTCCTCTGCCCCTGCCCTGGCAGTTGGAGACCAGCACTTCATCTGCTCCTGGGGGGATTTCAAACCCCCCTGTTGTCTCTGGGGAGGCTGACAGTGCCTCCCTCCAATCTCTTGGAAGATGGTCACCCCTTTGCCTTCACCAGGGGTGCTTTGCTCTGTGAAAATCTCCACCTCCCACTTGCCTCCTGCTCCTTTTACTGCAGGAGGAGCTGTAGTGTTTCCAGCACTGCTGCCCTGCTTCCCTGCTGGGTTTGAGCAGCCCCTCCAGCTCCACAGATCATCTCTCCTGCCCCTCTGCCCTTCCAGAGGTACTGAAGGCTTTGCTGCTGTCTCCTGCCAGGACCAGCATTTCCCAGAGTTTACCCTTGGGGCCCTGGCTCTCTAAGAAACCAGGAGATGTGGCTCATGGCAAATGGGCTTCAGCCTTTTTGCCAAGGCCATCAGTTCCTGGACATGGATAGCCTGAGGCTGCCTTGTCCAGGTGGAATGTGCCTTCTGCCCTCAGGAGCTCCAAGATTTAAACCCCAAAAGTGCTAATAAGCTGAAAGAGTTGTGTTTCCCTGCCAAGAAACCCTGCTGCCTGCTTTCCTCTCTCCCTGTACTCCTGCTTTAAATGGCTCTCCTTTTCTGTCTCCACTGTGTTGCTGCAGAGGTTCCAGTTTGCCTTGAAGTTCAGAGCAAGTGAATTCCAAGAGCTGCTCCAGTGGAAGCTCCTGTGAACTCCTGGTGAGGAGATCAGAGAGGACATGGGAGATCCTGGATATCACAAAAGCAGCAGAGAAGCAAAACATCTTCTTGGGGTTCCTGTGGCTGAGTCCATCTGAAGTGACAGTGCATGTCCTGTGCACCAAACTCCTCCAGCTTGGCCATCCAAGCACCAAAAGTTGTTCCAGCACCAGATTCAGCCAAAACAGGGGTGTTGGGAGAGGGTGATGGGGAGTTTTCTGCCCCAGTGACCAGGCAGGACAGTGATTCCATGGCTTTATTTGGGCTCTGTTGTGCCTTGTAATGGTGAGAAGATGATCCAATCTCTTGTCCAGTCTCTCAGCTTGCTGGGGGGAAGGGGGGATGGAGGCTGAGGAAACCCCATGAGAAAATGTTTACTACCCTAAACACTGAGTGAGGTCTCTCTAATGGAGGATTTAATCTCCAGGACATTGTTATCTCTGCGAGGTTTTCTGTATCTTAGGCACTCAATAAATGATTGCTGAAGTAATTCAACATTCTCCTCTCAGTCAGAAAACACAGCACCATGTCAGGGATCCAATCACACTCACTGAGCAAACAAAACCCAGGCAGGGTGGGGACAGAGAAAACTCTGAAAGCAGGTCTGAAACACAGGCCTGGAGCTTTAGAAGGTGGTGGGAACACCGTGTGGCTGGAGATTGCAGGAATGAGGTAAACAAGAGCTGCAGGAAGTCACCCACAGGGAAACGACCTCAGAACCATTCCTGGGATGGTAACCTGGGGTTGTGGTGCTCAGCTGTGCCATGGAAACACTTCCCTGGCTCCCCAACACTGAAAAAATCATGGTTTCTGTCTCTCCATGCCCAGGGACACTTCCCTGGGTCCTGCATTCTCCCTGGAGAGCTGTGGAACCCCAAGGTTCAGGGAGATGCTGACGCCCAGCCCGGCACCTGCAATCAGGACACACTGATCCTTCCTTGTCTCCATCCCTCCCTTGGTTCCCTTCCTGGAATAGACCCACTGGATCCTCCTTTGGCCTGTCCCCCCCCAGCTCTGTGTGTCCCTCGTCTGTGCTGCATTCCCACTGCTCCCAGCCCAGGCTGGGTGGGGCTGTGCCCCCTCTCCAGCTCCATGTCATGATGCCCCCTCACAAGATTTTTCCAGTCTTGCTGTATCTCAGAGCCCTGGAATTGGAGGTCCCAGGATCAGGTGGGGATGCTGCCACTGTGTTCCCAGGGGGTCTGACTGCAGCTCTGTCCTCTGCTCCCTGGGAGATGTAATTCATCCTGTGCATCGAGCACTTCCATTCTGCCTCTTCAGACCTGGGTCAGGTTTAATACAGTCTGGGAGAAAGGCTTAAAACAGCAAGGTTTGAGATTGAATTATGGTCTAATCTGCCTCTAATAGAACCTGACCAGCTCCATTATTCACTGTCAAATCACTGCATTTGCTATTAAAACACAGTGTGAACTTCCCTAATTTCTGTCGGGTTGGGACCATATCCATCATTCTCGCCTGCACCGACACCAGGGTAGTGCAGATAACACAGACAAATTTAATGTGCTAAATTCACCTTAGGAAGCTTGTTCCAGCAGTGCTGGGAAGGGAGGGGCTGGGCAGTCCTGGGAGGGAGAGGATGGATGAGAGCAAGCTGCAGTTTGACATTGCAGGGGGAAATGAGATTGCACGGGGCCTCTCCAGGATGGGGAGGTCTCACTGGCCGTGGATGTGACAGCCTGACCCAAACTGTGCCCACAGGGAGGGGACACAGGAGGGACTGATCCCATGCCCAGGGGTGAGAGAAAGGGAGAGGAGACCCACAGGTTACACCACCCTTCCTGCAGCCAGCACACCTTAAGGTTGCAGCCTTTTTTTGTTGGAACGTGTTAGAAACCAAGCTGTGCTTTCTCCCCAGTGATGCCACCCCGGGAAGGCAGAGGTGGCACATCAAACTCTTTGCCTTGCCCACTGCTTTGCATCAGCCCTCCACATGGAGGGCAGATACTCCTTGAGAGGGGGGAAAATGGAACTATTTGTTTGCAGCATCCTAAAGTGGCCCAGGAAGTCCCCAGCAGATTCCCGGGGAGCTGAACCAAGGCTGCCTGACCCGGTTCAGTTGTGACTCCTGCCAGGATTTGCAGACCTGGAAAGCAAGGCCATGAACTTGCTGGGCCAGCAAACGACCTCTGGCAGAAATTCCTTGTTTATGTGTCATCTCTTCCTTCTCTGTCTTCTATATCTGTACTGATTCTGGAAATAAAGAAGTGTGAAAGCAAATTTCTGCTGGGGGGAAGGGGGGGAATATGAAGAAAAGAGAACTAGGGAAAGATGAAACCATTATAAGCATTTTCAAGGGTAAACAGATTATGATGGCAATGGAGATTAGAAGAATTCATTAAAGAAAAAATAAAAGTCTAAGGTGAAGGGGGGACTGCTCACCACAGAAATGACAAATATGAAAGAAAGAAGACTTTCTCTGGCCACTCTCTTATTGCTGGTGTGAGCCCAACCAGCAGACCTTTGCAGTTGGTTTCACTCCTCTTTGCCTTCAGCTCAGCTCCTGTGTTATAAAGACTGAGGAGAAGGCTTTGAGGACTCAACCAACCCTCAGGAATTGGTGGGTGAATCTACCCCAGCATGTGGAGCAGTAAGTGTATGAACACGTGGGTGTTGCTCCTTCCAACGGGGAATAACCCAGGAATGCTGAGGGCTTTCTAGGCAAGCCCAGTGTGACAAGTCCTTCCCAGCTTGTAAAGCTTCCTGTTTCTTTACTAGACCTTGCCTGTGAGGATCCAGAACTGGAAAAGCCTTATCCCTCTTCCTGCCTGAATTCAGGATATATCCACCTCTGCCCCTTGATCTCCCAGGTTTCTGTCTGGGCCAAGTGCTCATGGACAAGCAGAAGCAGCACTTTGGCTTCATCAAACCAGCCTCTTCCATGCCAGTGCTCCTTCCAGAGCTGCCCTTTGCACATCCAGGTACAAGGAGACAGTTGTGTAGGAGTTCCTCACGCCCACACCCCGGGGCAGCACTCACATCCCGCTTCCGTGGCCCTCTAAAGCCCTGCCAGGGAACCAACCAACTTCTTCCTGGGTTGTGCTGGTGGACTGGGATGGGGGAGGATCCCAGTTCCTTCCTGCACCACCATCCCTGTGCCTCTGTGGACACTCCTTGGCCAAGGGATTTGTTGCTGTCTGTAGCTGTGTTGACAGTGTTGGTTTGCCCGTCATCCCGGGCACTTCCCCAGGCACCACAGGATCCCACAGTGGGCTGAGCTGGAAGGACCCACCAGGACCATCCAGTTCAATCCTCAGCCCTGCACAGGAACAGCCCCCAGAGTCACACCCTGTGCCCCAGAGGATCAGCCAAACCCTCCTGGAGCTCTGGCAGCCTTGGGGCTGTGCCCACTGCCCTGGGGAGCCTGGGCAGTGCCCAACCAGCCCAACCTTGTGCTGAGATCCAACCTGACCCTGCCCTGGCACAGCTCCAGGACATTCCCTGTGTCCTGTCCCTGGTCACTACAGGGAAGAGAACCCCAAGAGGAGCTTTGGAGAAGCCCCAGTGAGCTCCTCCTGGCTGCCCTCCACTCTGTGCTGGTGTTGGGACTCAGGACAAGCTCCTGGTGCTGCTCTGAGCTGCCAGGACGTGCAGGGGAGCAGAGACCTGGAGGGGAGGCTGCTCCTGTGCCAGAGCCAGCAGGGCTCGTGCTCCACGTGTGCCCCATGAGGAGCTGAAGGGACCCAGCCCAGGGTGTCACCTCAGCACCCACGGTCAGACCTTCTCTGAGGTGGCCATTGCAGACAACGGGGTGACCCTCAGGGTGTTCCATTATTCATCCAGCTGGGCTCATCTCAGCCATGCAGATGGTGGGAAAGGTCAGCTTGGCATTAACTGCTGAAAGGGAAGGTGGTCCAGGCTGGAAATGAGCCTGTCACACCAGAGTGGTTCTCACTGATGGTGGGTGATTGGTCATTAATATTAATTGGAGTTTTTGAGGGACACTCACAAAGGTTTGCCACGTGTTCACTGTCTCAGAAGCGTTTGCCATTGGGGAGACACAAATACTGCCCAGAAGTTGTCCTGAAAAGGCTGAATGTCCTCCTGCAGTGGAGCACAGGGATGAACAAAGGGGTGTCCATGAGAACCCAGCGACAGGGAGCCTGTGAGACACCTCACCCTCAATTCACCAGCCATCCCTCAGCTCCTGGGGTGGGAGGGGAATGCAGGAATCTCCTGAAACCCATCAGGATTATCAGGCAGATGTGTGAGCAGCTGCATTTCCTGCTGCTGTTGTCCCAGTGCCGGGAAAGATCCCCTGGCAACTCAGGAGACCCCACATGGAGCCACAGTACCAGGTCTTCTCCTGTCACAGCTGACTAGGCCGTGCAAAAAGGCACCATGCAAAGAGTTTCCCTCCATTCCCAAAGAGCTCAATCACCTTTGTGTGGATCTGTGGTTTCCATGGTGCATTTCTGCCTGGTCAAAAAGAGATAACTCCGTGTCTGGAGGCCACGTCCACCTTCTTTCCAACAGTGGGTTGGTGCTGCTCACACAGCTGGAGGTGGATTTACCACATCTGTGGGTCGGCTGATCAAAAGAGAAGGGGAGCCTGATGTTTCCAGGAGAACTGAGCCATGGAGGGATGATTTTTCTATCCCTGCAGTTATTGAAAAGCAAAGGCTTCTTCAGAACTTCACTGAAGAGCAGCAACAGCTTCGGCTCCACACTCCCAGGCACTGGTTTTTGGAGAGGCCAAAGCAGCTTGTGGTGGAGTCAGTACTCCCTGCTGCTCAAGGCAGGAGTGCAGGTGACATGGTTGGATGAGGCATCTTGGTCTTACATGGCTGTGGGTGGTGAAAGGAATGAGCATTTCTGAGTCCTTGGGTTGACCAGAAATACTTGAAACTTTCTCCGGTGTTTCTGAAAAGGTCTGGGAGGGAACACCCAGGAAAAGTCAATGCTTCCTTTTGGTCTCTTGGAATGAAAAGTTTCCCATTTGCATTACAGACACTGAGTGAGGATCAAGTGAAACCTAAAAGAAATCACCAACAGAAGGGAAGAAAACCTGTCCCTGTTGATGGGAAAGCCGGACAGGCAAACAGGCATCCTCCCTGCAGGAATACAGAACATTCCCAGTTTGGAACTGGCCAAGAGAAATCCCAGTTAAACTCAAAAGAAGTGTTCTGTGCTCCATGCAGAGCCTGGGAATGGGTTGGGATGGAGGTGATATCCAATTACTTATGTTATATCAGCTGAGAAAGGCTGGTCCAGAAAGATTTTTCCATCTGGTTTGGGGACTTTGAGGAAGATCCAAAGGAAGGCTTCAAAGCCTGCCTGGAGGGGACTGTTTGTTCTGTCATTGTCCCAGACAAGAGTCTGGTGCTTGGGTGAAGGTTTGTTTTAACAAAGCTTTTAATCTACAGGCCCTGATTGAATGGGTGGAACCAAGGCAGCTGAAGGGACAGGGGCTGGAGACTTTGACTTGGGGCTGGTAGCAAATCCCACCATCCCAATCCCCAGTTACCTCTTTGTGCCTCTGAGTCTGTCCATCTTTGTCATCACTTCTTTGAAGGCAGGTGGGGGAGCCTGCTCTGACCTGAGCAGTGTTCTCAGTCCATGAGGATGCATTTCCCTGGGCACAGAACATTCCAATCCCCCTGGTTCTGACAGCGAGTGAAGTGCTCCCCATCCAGGCTGGGACTGAACTGGGATCTGGCCTGGGAGCTGGAGGGGTCCTCAGGTGCCATGGGAAACCTGGACAACCAGCTGCAGCAAGCCCTGAGCCATTGCTGGGCACTGGAGAAGATGGACCATGGACTCGTCCAGGTTTGGTGCTCCAGGGCTGGCCAGGGAGGAGAACTCCAGGCTGCTGCTTGTGCCCATCCTGCCAAACCTTCCCACTCAGGGAAGTGAAGCTGAGGGAGGGACAGTGGCTGCTGCTCCCACACTGACCATGTGGCCCAGAGCCTGAGCATTTCCTACTTGTGACACTAGAGATTATGACACTAATTACAGTGAGTGTTAATTAACACCCATTTCATTCCTGGCATGAAGGAGGGCTTGATATTTTTGTGACAATCACATGTTGAGCATTTTTTTTTTCCCCCAAATGCAGTGGACAGCTGTTGGCCCCACCATCCCAGAAAAAAGCTGTTTAATTATGTGCAGACAATTAGGAAAAATGTCATGGAAGAATTAATACGAGAACTACTGGAGAATCAAGGAAATCTGAGAGTCTCAGAGAATCAAAGAACAGAGTTTTTACACAGTGGATGTTGAAACAAGGAAATCCTTTGCATGGGGAGATCCCCAGGCCAAGAATGGAGCAGGATCTGGGAGTGATCCAACACGCACAGCAAGAGCTGCCAGTGCTGGTGACAATAACTGAGCTCAAATGCAAAGGTGAGCACAAATTCACGGCCATACTCTGATCCCTAAGTGTTGGAGAACTTAAACATCACCCCAAGAATCAAGGTTTGGAGAGGGAGGACATCTTGCATCCCCTGCCAAAGCTGGTTTTTGGACATTCAGAGGCAAAGTGGCCATTGGTGCTTGAGCAGCACCTTTCCAACCCACCCTGCTTTGCCTGGCGTGTGCACTTGGGTGGGAGCAAAGGAATATTTGCTGCCTGTCCCAGTGAGGGAAAGACTTGGTGGAGATTTACACCAAACCCTCCTTCCAGCCTGCTCAGAGCTTTACAAAGCTCTTGGTTTAACTGAGACATGAGTCCTCCTGCCCAAGCACAATGCTCCTCACGTGCCCAGGGGGGACCTGAGCAGGGTCCCAGCCCTCCCCGAGGTCCCAGCCCTCCCCAGCCTCCCCAGCACCCACCCACCCACCCAGCCACGTGTGAATGCAGCATTTTCTGCAGGTATGAAGCTCCTCTGGGTTTATCTGGGAGCAGGCTGCTCTGGTTAAAATAACACTGTGCAGCAGAACAGAAAATAAGATGTCACGGCAAACTAAACATCTTCACTGGCAGGACATACTAAAGAGCTCTGGGCTGAGCAGAGAGGGGCAGGTGGAGAAGGGACACCCCATGGGTGGGTTTGCCCTGCCAGGCATTTCCCCCCTGCTGTCATCATCCCCAGCTGGGTGAGGTGGGCATGGCCCAGTCCTATCTCCGAGGACATTTTTAATTTTTGCTCCCAAAGAATACATTTCATTCGCAGTAACATCTTATTTTCTGTTCCACTGCACAGTTTTATTGGAGCCGAGGTGGTTTGCTCCTGGCTAAACTCTGAAGAACTCTCCAGCTTTCCTTTCAGCAAGAAGAGCTTTGGAAACCCCGCTTTTATTTATTGGTTCATTTTTATTTCCTGTTCTTTTTCTGCCATGTTTAGTATGACTGAGTGACCAATTCAATAAAAAATGGAAAACTTGTGTGGGTTGTGTAATAAAGCAGAGCAGGTTACTGAAGGGGCTGTATTATGCTTTCAATATTCTTTACAAAATACAGATTTGAAATAGAGATATGCTGAATGAGATGGGTGGCTGATACTTCATTTCAGTTCATATTATTGCTCTGAATAGGAACAGTCACCACTAAATATCTCCTGAGGCACTCATGGGAATACACTCTTGGGAACAGCCCTGTAAATACAACCCAGAGCCTGGAAGTGCCTCTCCTGCAGCCCTGGGAGGTGAGGCTGGAGGACCTTTGGGGCAGGAACTGATATTTGGAATGTGCAGTGCCTGGGGTGAAGGACTGTCCCTCTGGCTCTGAGGATGGAGTAATACCAACAATTCCTATGGAATGAGGGAATTGTTTAGGTTGGGAAAGACCTCCAGGATCACACAGTCCAACCATCCTCCAGCACTCACCCGTGTCCCCAAGAGCGGCTTTTAAATCCCTCCAGGGATGGAGACTCCCCCACTGCTCTGGGCAGCTGTGCCAGGGCTGGGCAATACCCCTGCCAGTGGCACATCCCCTTCCCTTCTCAGGGAAGGGAATTTCCTCACTCCTGCTATGAAGGAAAGCCCACAATGATCCCAATAAATGCAATTTTCTGCCTGTGTGCACGGTGCACGTTCAGCTGTTCTGCAGAGAAGCACATCCCAGCTCAGCACATCACCTACACCAACACCTTCCCATCACCAGCAACTTTCTGCCCTCAATATTTGCTTTATTTTCCCTTTGTGCACATAGTTTCATTTATTTAGGGCGACAGTTGCTTGTGTCCAAGGGGAGAGGACATAATGTGGATGTTTTTTCCCTGTATTAGGGATAAAACAACTGTGTGGTGGCACCACCTCAGCAGGGGAGCACCAGTGATGAATAAGACAGTGACAAGCTTGTTTTCACCTCTTTTTTATTGTGGAATCAGCTAAGACTGAGCATGGTTACACCACAACCTGCACTTCTGTGCAGCAGAGTCTTTTTGGGGTTGTTTCCAGGTGTTTTCTGCCCTGCTCCTGGGGCAGCACCACTCTGTACAGGTAAAAAGTTCAGCAGCTCGTGGAGAAAATGTTATCCCCCAGCAGCTGCTCATGAATTCTTATGTGCCAGCAGCAGTGCATGAACCATTCTTTGTTGTAAGATAAAATCTGACAGCAAAGCACAGCTCCTGACAGCAAAATCTGATGCAATTAAGTTTCTGTGCACAGCTCATAAACTTTGATATGGCAAATAATGGCTAAAATTGATCTTAAATCCAACATTAAAAAAAAAGCACCCAAACCCCCCACGTTCCACCAAATGGACTCCAGGTATCCATCTCTGCCCACTTTGTGCAGGCAGCTCATGTTTTGCTTTTAAAGACAAGTAACAGTCAACAAAGAAAAAAAATGGGAGAGTGTGGATAAATGCCAGGGAAAGGTGAATTTCCAGCACTGCAATATTAGCAAAACTGAGTCTGGGGTGAAGCTGCACAAAAATGGCATGGACTGGCCTGGAGGGATTCCTCCTCTTGGCTCCAGGCCTGATGTGCTCACCAGTTTAGATCACATTTTTAACTGGGAGGGTGCTACACACACCTTTGGGTCTCTGCTGTGCTGTATCTTTGACAAAAAACCTGTTTGGGAGGAAAATTAAGGTTTTTTTGCTTGTGGGTTGGGGCCACTGCCAGCAGTGACAACAACATGGTCCTTGCTGGGCTGAGATGGGGAAAGAGCAGGAGCTGGGACTGCACAGACTTCACACTTCCCAAAGGACATGAAAATGGTCTGTGTGAGGGTCTGGGGTATGAAACAATAAACCTGGAGAGGGAAAGAACATTGTGGGTACTGAAAGTATCAAACCACTGAGAAGAGCTTCCTACAGGCTTAAGATAGACCTGGATAGCTTCTGTTTCCAGAGCTGGGCATGGGCTGGCACAGCTCTGGTGCCTGGAGCACTCCCTGATCCCAACTTCCAGTGCAATCCAAGCCATGTGACTGCCAGCACTGGTGGAATAAGCTACTTAAAACATGAGCAAAGACACCCAAAGTTGACCAAAGACAATTCACATTAACTAAACTCATAATACTACAGAATCAGGGGATCATTAAGGTTGGAAAAGACCTTTAAGACTATCAAGTGCAGCCATCCCCCAGCATTGCTGTGTTCCCCACTAACCCACGTCCCCAGGTGCCACATCCACACCAACAATTCCAGGGAGGTGACTCCAGCCCTTCCCTGGCAGCCTGTCCATGAAACACGAGGGACAACAAAGCAACAATAAAATAATATTTGGAAGCAACCTCAGAGAAAGAAGGAGTACAAAGCTCCCTGTCTCCAGGAATGCAAAATACGGGGGGAATTTGCTGTCCCTGTCCTGCGTGTCCAGAGCCTGCCAGTCAGTGCATCCCCCATCCCTGGGAGCTGGGAATGACACCTGAGCACAATCTGCCTGCACACAGGAATTTCCTTCCACGCCCGAGATGCCAAATGATCCTATTACAGACTTATCAAAGCAGTGGGGATTAGCAGAGATAAAACAACTTTCAGCACTGGTCTCTGCCTTTCTTCGCTCTTTTGTTTGTCTAAATAGCTGTTTTGGTGAGTGCAGGGAAATAATAGGAGGCAATTATTGCTCCATGTAATGTTCCATGTTTGGTTTTGTAATCCTCCCCGTTCTGTTTATTCTCATTTTAAGCAAAAAAGTTCCCCCTGGAATATGCTAATCGCCTGCCTAGCTCTGCTCCCGCCCGAGGGCTCCCGGCTTTGTGTGCACCTGATGGCAGCACAAGGTTAGTGGCATCCCCAGGGCCCGGGGCATTGAATGCCCGTTGTCTGGGCTGCGGGGCCGAGATCCAGACACAAAACAGCGGGAACAAATCCACCAGCACGGGGAGCTCCCCGGCTGCCACCCCTCGGTGGCACCCGCGGCTCAGCTCTGTTCACCTTCAGGAGCGCAGAGAGGGATTTGGAACGGCACGGAAGGAGCAGAGGGAACCAGAGGGCTTTTCAAAAGCAGCTTGTTGGAAAATCTGGCCTTATCTGAGCTTTTAATCAGCTTTTAGGCCCTGAAAATGTCTAACCATCCTCTCCTTAGCAGGTGATCTCTTCCAAAATCTCCTTAGGAAGAGCTAGCAGGGGGTTCACTCACACTTTCCTCGCCTTGTCCCTCCAGCCTTTCCTTAGGAGGAACAAGGAGATCTCCAGGAATCACCACTGTCCCCTGAGTGCTGTTAAGGGGGATACTGGGGTCTGCAGCTATGGGATTTTTTGGGAGGGGGCAGATTTTGCCCCAGCAAATCTCTGTCACGTGGTTCTGCAGGTAACCCTGGGGATAAACTGGGGGCACACCAGCTTTTCCTACAGAATCCCCCCTTCCCTGGGAGCCCCAGCACTCTGGTGGCAGGGGATGGTGTCCCAGGAGATTTCAGAGCTGGTGCTGCCATATGGGCTGTGTTTCTGCTGACTGAGGGACTCCAGGAGAGGTCCAATGTCTTGTTGGGACTGATGGGCCATGGAATCATGAAATGCTGTCTTCACTCTGGGACCTGGGAGCAGCTGGGCAGAGGCAGGGAAGGAAGGATGTGTTTAAACACTTTGCTGGCTCAGGGCCTTAAATGAGGGACTGAGCATGGATGAGGGTGCCATGAATGGAAGATCCTCTGTGGTCAGCTGACAGGCAGAGCATTGGTGCCTGGGGCACTGATGCAGCTCCAAGGTGATGGTGTTCTTTCTCCTGGCCCCTCTTGCTGCTTGGTCTGCTCAGAATCAGAGAATTGCACACTGGTTTGGGCTGGAAGGGACCTTAAAGCCCATCCAGTCCCACCTCCCCCATGGGCAGGGACACCTTCCACTAGCCCAGGTTGCTCCAAGCCCCGTCCAACCTGGCCTTGGACACTTCCAGGGATCCAGGGGCAGCCACAGCTTCTCTGGGCAACCTGTGCCAGGGCCTCCCCACCCTCACAGGGAAGAATTTCTTCCCAATGTCCAATCGAAACCTGCCCTCTTTCAGTTTGAAACCATTCCCATTGTCCTGTCACTCCAGTTCCTGACGAACGTTCCCCCTCCAGATTCCCTGTAGCCCTTTCAGACCCTGGAAGGTGCTCTGAGGTCTCCACACAACCTTCTCTTCCCCAGGCTGAACATCCCCAGCTTTCCCAGCCTGTCTCCACAGAGGAGGTGCTCCAGTTCCCTTATCAACTTCATGGCTCTCCTCTGGACTTTCTCCAAGGGTTCCATGTCCTTCATCACAAACCAAAAAGGTACATCCAAGCAGGGATGTGGGTTTTACCAATTTAAACTGTGTCTACTCAGACACAGAGGCACCTCAAACACTGGGCTAATCACGGAGTCATTGAGGCAGGAAAATACCTCCAGATCATCAAGCCCAAACTTTGATCAAATGCCACCATTCCCACTAAACCACATTTCCAAGTGCCACATCTGCCCATTCTTTGAACATGATGAAGTTCTTGATGCCCTGATGGGAGGAAAACACGACTCCTTGAGGCATCGGGCTCGTGGCCTGGTAACTTCAGCACTGGGATGGTCCATGGACCTGAAACTTCCTCAGGAGGGGCAGAGGAGGGGCAGGGACTGAGTTCTGCTCTGGGGGGACCAGGGACAGCACCCAGGGAATGGCTGGAGCTGTGCCAGGGCAGGCTCAGGTTGGATCTCAGGGAAAGGTTCTTCCCCCAGAGGGTGGTTGGGCACTGCCCAGGCTCCCCAGGGCAGTGGGCACAGCCCCAAGGCTGCCAGAGCTCCAGGAGGGTTTGGCTGATCCTCTGGGGCACAGGGGGTGACTCCTGGGGGATGTTCCTGTGCAGGGCTGAGGGTTGGACTGGATGGTCCTGGTGGGTCCTTCCAGCTCAGCACATTCCATGGAACACAAGCCCACATCCCAGCATTTTTCTGAGCTGAAGGAGCTCCTCCACTTGTGATTCTAAAACCCGAGGAGCAGCTTGTTTGTTGTGCCTGGAGTGTCTTTTTTTTCACTTGTGGGAGTTAGTTTTGTCTGGTTCCCTAAATCCCACGGCTGGTCCTGGGGAATTACAGGGGGCAGCTCTCAGAGTTGGCTGGGTGGGTTTTCCCTCCTCACTCCTGGTAAACAAACCCTGGGCTGAGTGTTCACAGAGGATTAAACAGTGATACCCACCGCCAGCAGCTCCCCTGGCACAGGAGGACAGGTGACAATATTCCAGGAATATACAGAATAAAGCTTGGGAGAAGTGTGCTTGGGAGCTGGGCTTGGGGTGGGGGGGAGGAGGAAGGAGGCAGGGGAAATAATGCATAATTCACCAGGCAAATTAATCACTCCTCTCTCCTCTGCCTGTTGCAATTATATGGAACACGAGGAATCACGAGGCTACTACTTTTTATTATTATTATTATTTTTATAGCAGGAGGTTGAACAGCAGTGGGGCTGGGATATTGGAGTGAGGATGAGCTGAAAGCTGCAGCCACATTTAGAGTGGTGCCTCACCAAGATTTCTATCTGGCTGTGCTTTCATTGTGGAAAGGGCTTTTTTTTTTTTTTTTTTTTAATTCTTTCCCCTTTAGATTGGTGGGGAGCTGTGGGAAAAAAAAGGAGGGCGGGGGGTGGCTGAGCGTTAGAGCAGAGAGATTGGGTAAAATTATTTTCCTTCATGCTTGGCTAGGCCTCAGTGTGAAAAAGGGGACCCAGCTTAGGGCTGGTGGGAGATGGCAGATAAAAGCAGCTTCATTTCTCACTGACCTTCCAGGCGCTCGGGGGAAGGAACAATGGGAGTCACCTCCAGAAAAACCAGCCCGGAACACCTCCGGGGGGACACGAGTGGGGACAAACAAAGCAAGAGTTGGGGCTTCACCCTGGTCTCTTCTGCCAGGAACCAGTAGTAGGACAAGAGGGCTGGGTCTGCAGCTGTGCCAGGGGAGGTTTAGGTTGGATATTGGGAAGAAATGTTTTACAGAGAGAGCGCTCAGCCATTGGAATGGGCTGCCCAGGGAGGGGGTGGAGTCACTGTCCCTGGAGGTGTTGAAGGTGAGACTGGATGTGGCATCAGTGCCATGGGCTGGGAACCACGGCAGGGTTGGATCAAGGGTTGGACTTGATGATCTCGGAGGTCTTTCCCAACCTGGTTGATTCTCTGATTCTGTGATTCACTGGAAAGCCTTTCCATAGTCCCTGTCGAGAGCAGAGGGATGGAGCTGTGGTCACTGTGGGTACAGGGAGCCCCTGGGACTTGCCCCTGGGGCACTGTGGGGTCCATGCAGCCACCAGGACCTGGTCCAGAGAGTGTCAGAGCTGTCTAAAGGAGTGAGACCTCAAAGCAGCTGCATGGTCCAAAGGAGTCAAATCCAGGTCCCAGTTCAGCAACACAACATCCATTAGGAATAGGTGCAGGCTTGGGATGGATTCCTGAGCACCTCGCCCAACCTCTGTTCATCCAGACCCTCTGGAAAACACGTGTGTTGTATCTTAGGAGGAAACAAACCTTTGTATTACATTGACTCATGGAATCATCAAATGCTTTGGGTTGGAAGAAACCTCAAAGCCCATCTTAGTCCACGTTTCCAAGGTCAGTTAATTACCCTGGGATTGCTTAATTGCTACCATGGAGTTCTGTAACACCTTCATGTGCACTTGTAGTTCTTTGAGGAGTGGAGGGAGGTCTGAGGGTTTGCACAGGGCCTGTGACATGTGAAATCCTTCCTTCCCCCTCCCCAAGGCTCCAAATCCATCAGCAGAGCTCCCCTCCTGGTGCACAGGCAGTTCCAGGAGCAGAGCTGAGAGGGAAAGTGGCTGTGCAAGTCCTTCCTTATTATTTTGCCCTGTGAGTAAAATCAAAAAGGGGGTTAAACCCTGTCTTAACTTAAATTTCCACTGACATAAAAGGCTCCTCAGACCCTGGTGCTGCTCTGGGAAGTGTCTGTCCTCAGATGACTGTTTTGCTGATCAGACCTTCCAGGTTTCTGGTCTCTAGCACAGAGACCTGCCCCAAGATACACTGTCCAGCAGTGCTGGCCACCAATTAAAACAAAAGGTCTCTAATTAGACAACAGACACCTTTTTGAGATGCTTCTCTATTATGGGTGTGTGGGGGGAAAGTGGTTTTTGCTTTGCTTATTTGTAAAAGCTGCTGGTAATCACGAGCTGTTCTTCCCTGACTTTTTCATTGGAAGTTGAGCAATTAGTTCCCTGGGAAATCCCAGGTTGCTACTTTCATAAAACTCAAATTATTATAACTTTTCACACAAACATCAGATATTTCTCAACCAGCTTCCCAGCTGAAGCTTTCCCAAGGAACTTTATTGTGTCCCCTTCAAAAGGGGTTGTGTGTGGAAACAGGGAACAGAGATGTGCTCCCAGACAAACAACTGGACAAACAACAGCTTCTGTAAATGAAATAAGAGGTGTAACACTTCCTTATGGACATTCCCAGGGCTTTTCCAGTGTGAACCATCCTCCTGCCATCAGGAACGGGGTTCATCTTTGCAGAGCCACCCAGACACCTCAATTGAAGTAGGGTTTGGGGGAGGTTTGGGAGCAAATATGCTCTGGGAGGTCCCGGGGTGCACGTGGGTCACCACCCTGAGCTGCCTTAGGCTCCTGAGCTGGGAAGTCCTGCTGAAAGATGCATTTTTTGGCTCCTTGGACTCCTTTAGAACCCCTTAAATTCTGCAGATTCCTGCTGCTTCAGATCCTCTGTCCTCCTCTGGACTGCCCCTGACATCAGGACAAGGACCAGCCCGGGGAGTCCTTTAGAGAAAAAACTTCTGGAGTAAAAAAAAAAAACCCACCTTTCTTTCCCTTCAAATAAATAAATAAATAAAAGGAGGTTTATCCTTTCTCCAGAGTGGAAATTGCACCCACCAGTCTGTTCTCTCAGGCCTCAGCTCCTTGAAGTCCTTGAGCACCAGCTGAATTGCAGGAGTTCTCCCGCTGGATGACTCACGGCTTTCCAAGTTGGTCACGTCCCTCAGGGTCCCGCTGAATTGAGTGGAGCCTTTCCTTCCTTCCAGCTCCAGGATGTGGAATTGGAGCCATCCTGCCTTCCCAACCTGCCTCCTGCCCAAGCTCATGTCAAAATGTTCTGTTCCAGAAGTGGCAGCTGGGTCGTGTTTGCCGGCGACGCGCTGGGAGCTTCGCGGCGTCTCGTGGGGGAACAACTTCACATCTCCTCACTTTGGAAAAGAGTTTGCTCAAAGCCTTGTTAACCCTCTTGCTGCCCAGCTGGAGGAAATATCTCTGCATGCCTAAATTGGCCTAAATCTGTGTTTCCAGCCTTGGAAAGGGATTAGAGGCAGAGTTGAGAGAGCCTTGATTTTGGTTCAAGTTGGAGACACTTTGTGTCTTAGAGCTGCTGAGCAGAGCCCACGGTGCCAAGGGCTGATGGGTTTGGACTAAAAGGTTAGATTTAGATTAGATATAAGGAGGAAGGTTTTTACAATGAGGGTGGGCAGGCCCTGGCACAGGTTGCCCAGAGAAGCTGTGGCTGCCCCTGGATCCCTGGAAGTGTCCAAGGCCAGGTTGGACATGGTTTGGAGCAACCTGGGCTAGTGGGAGGTGTCCCTGCCCTGGCAGGGGTGGCACTGGGTGAGCTTTTAAGGTCCCTTCCAACCCAACCCATTCTGTGATTGTCTGGCCCAGCAGTGCCAGGAGGAGCCAGCTTTGCCTTCTGCACCATCAGCACCTGAGGAACTTGGTGGACCAGGAGGTTTCCCCTGGAGTGTAACCCCAAATCCAGACACTCCGTGGTGTTCCCTCCTTGGTGCTTTCCAAGTTTCCAAGGGAAATGTTCCCTCTCCACAGCATTTCACTGTAGGTCTTGAGAATCTCCTGGGAAGCCCAGGGAGCCCCTTTGCCCTGTTCCTTGCAGACACTGGCTTGCTCCTGTTGTTCCTTCTTGTCCTGATTGAGTTGTGTGCTCCAGCCTGTCCATGGAGTTCCCACAGCCTGAATTCCTCCTTCTCTTTCTGCCCAGGAAGTCACAAATGTTCCTGCTTAGAGCACCTTTCACCAAATGAGGAGGGTGCTGAAGCTGAGTTGTTTCCTGGGGAGGGATTTGGAGTTCTGTGCTCTGATTTTAGGTCCTGAAGACAAACAGGAGCAGGTTTTTTATTCCACCACATAAACTGGGCAGAGCAGGAGGGGCTGCTGTGTTTTCCCACCCTGTCCCCTCTTAAAAACAACCACTGCCTGTTCCTTTACCCCACAAGTCCCATCTCCTGGACGGAAAACCTCCTAACTCACATATCTTCCAAATTAAAAAAAAATTACTTGTTATCCGTCCAATTTCTCTGAGAGGAAATTCTATTAAATCCCCACAAGAAAGTGCATTATAGCTGTACTTTCAGAAGCAGACCCTTGAATAAACTTTTTTACTTATTCCACATAACTCCCATTATGACTGTCATTATAAAGCAGATGAACATTTTCTTGGGCAATTAGACTCGGGTGTGTGGAATAAAGAGCGGAGTTCGCCTGAGATCATTGAAACCTATCTGTTTGGGTGATTCATTTTCTTCCAACTAGGCTGCCCATAATAAGCTTTTCTTCTCTGGCTTTGTCTTGTTTCCCATTTCACTCAGCCACAATGCCCGAAGAATTGAAAGAATGTCTTTCCCCATGTCCTTGTGCTGCGACTGAGCCTGGCAAACAAAAAAATAAAGTATATTTAAAAAGAAGGAAAAAAAAAAAGCAGAAAAAGAAGAGGAGGAGGAGGAGGGGGCAGAGCAGATTAAAAATAAAACAAGTGCTGTTCCTTGTGGAGATGGTGACTCGGGGCAGAAGGGCCTTGAGAAATGTTGTGGTGTAAAGGATGGGAGGTGAGCTCGTAGCTGGAAAAAACCCATCCAGGTGCATAAGAGAAGGCAGGATATCTCCTTGTATGGGCCTGGTGGTGTGTCAGGTGGAGCCACAGGCAGACAAAGCTTTAACTTGTGCCTCCATGACTCCAGTAAAGTCACCAATATTAGTGAAGTCCTTCTAGTGAGAAAAATCACCCTTGGCTCTGCAGTGTGTGTCCCCCAAAGGTGACAGCCTGGTCTGCAGGGCTGAGCCCAAGGATAGGAAATGCTGTGCAGGGACCTTTACAAAGACAGTGTCCTCTGCACATCTTTCTGGGCCTCATTCCCGGGGTCTGGGAGCTTTCCCATGCCCAAATTCCAGGGTATTCCCCAGCGTGGGCAGCAGGGCAGGGGGGGATTGTGCCCCTCTGCCCCTCAGGGGAGACCCCCCTGCAGAGCTGCTCCAGCCCTGGGGAACAGCACAGGGAGGACATGGAGCTGCTGGAGAGAGTCCAGAGGAGGCCCCAAGGTGGTCAGAGGTCTGGAGCAGCTCTGCTGGGAGGAAAGGCTGGAGAGTTGGGATTGTTCAGCCTGGAGAGGAGAAGTTTTGGGGTGACCTGATTGTGGCCTTGCAGTGGCTGAAGGAGCTACAAGGAAGATGGAGAAAAACTATTGACAAGGGCCTGGAGGGACAGGACAATGGGGAATGGCTCTAAACTGAAAAAGGGTGGGTTCAAGTGAGATATTGGGAAGAAATTCTTCCCTGGGAGGGTGGGGAGGCCCTGGTACAGGTTGTCCACAGAAGCTGTGGCTGCCCCTGAATCCCTGGAAGTGTCCAAGGCCAGGTTGGACGGGGCTTGGAGCAACCTGGGCTGGTGGAAGGTGTCCTTGCCCATGGCAGGGGTGGCACTGGATGGGCTTTAAGGTCCAAGCCATTCCAGGACTGCTGACAGAGTGCAGCTGGCTCAGCTTTGTTCACATCCTTATTTCCTGACAACTTTGCTTTGGAGCTGCTCAGGATGTTTCTGGGATTCCCACCAGGCTCTGCCACTGAAGGAGCAGCACAGAGACCCAGCAGGCTCCAGGGTCTGGTGAAGGCATCTCCTCCTCAAACCAGCTCCTCTTCTTGGGGCCACAGCTTTACCCTGCATATGAAAGTGCAGTTTGCTCCTCCTGTACCTCCCAGACTGCTCCAGTTCCTCCCATTTGAAGTGGATCAGCCTGAATTTCCTCATTTTGATGCTTGCTTTAAAGTGGAATGCTGTGAATCTCCTCCTTGGAGTGTTCAGAAAGCATTTCCATGTTTTTTTCCCTGCCCAGACGATGCCCATAAATACACCTGCATATTGAGAGATGACTGATAACACAGGTGGATTTGTTGAGGAGGGTGTCACTTGACAGACAAGCAGGTTTGTAGTGGGCTAAAATCATATTTCCATTGTTCATCCCAAATTAAACATCAGCCTGCTGGGCAATCCCTTGCTGTTTTACCTCTTGTTCCAAGCAAGAAAACAACAGTGCAGCCAAAATTCGTGTCTGATGCCTGGGACTGAGCATGTTCCATTGTGTTTATCACCCAAATCCCTATGGAGCAGCCTGATATTTAGTCAGTTCTGCTGCAAACGCTCTGGAAATCTCCTGGCCACCTCTAAGAACGCTTTGTGTATCAGTTTGCAACTCCAGAAATTGCTGGAGAGTGGAAGAAAATAAAGAGTTCGCTTTGATTCTTTTAAAACAGCAGCAGCAGCTGACGTGGGGTCTGCCCTGGGCTGCTTTTGGATATATATATTAGCAGGGCTTGAATTGAATGGAAGCTCCTGGAGAATGGGAGGCAAGGGAAAATGTTTTTATAAGAAAAAGAAATGGTAAAACTTCAGGGAGAAAGCGGAGAATACGAGACCTTGAACTGAGCCTCTTTGGGGAAGGGGGGGATAAAACAGGGGGGAAAAAAAAGTACCCACTTGAATAATAGACTAACTGGCGACCTTGAACATATATGGTGTGGATAATGAGAGTGAAACAAAGGGGGCTCTGAATATGAGGCATTCTTAGGCTGCAGAATAATGATCACAAGTGGCAAATGCAGAAAAATAAGAGGAAGACATATAATGTAACAGAGGTAATGGGGACCCGATCCAACCCGAGAGCAGAGGAGTGACTGAGGGGGCTGAGCTCGTCAGTGGCACAGCCACTGCCTGTGGCAAAGCCAGGATTCCTCTTGCTGCTCCAGAGGGTTTCACTGAGGTTTTGTTATCTTTGCTGATGTGGAAGTTCCAGTTCTTCCTCAGACCGAACTGGGCCGAATTTGGACGGGAGGGATTTCCCAGCCTGGCTGTGCTTCCAGCCGTGCCCAGCCCTCCCTCTGCATCCCAGCTGGCAGGGGATGGGCACTGATGCTGTGGGGTGGCAGCAGGTCTGGTGAGGGATGTGGCTTGATGCTCTCACTGGGCTCAGTGGCTCTGGCAGGGTCAGGGGTGGGAGGGTTCCCAGTTTGTCCCCAGCACTCCCCAGAGCTGCTGGGAACTGGTGCCCAGCAGTGTGGGACAGTGAGTGCTCTGGCACTGCTTTCTGTGACAGCATCCCAGAGGAGTGCTGGCAGTCCCTTGAGCCACTTTGACCACTTGTGCATTATCTGGTTCTTGGGTTTGGTTTTTCCTTCCTGTGGATCACCTTTTTCTAGCTTTCTTCTGGATTGTCTCCTCCTTGTTTCCTTATTCCCCTGCAAGTGCAGGTCCAACACGGTGCCCCCCTGAAGGCAAAGCCCCTGCCCACACTGCAGCTCCCCAGGCTGCTACTCCCTTTGGGCACAGGGGCTGCAGGATATTTATCCCTGAGACACCTCTTGCTTTTCCTGACCCAATCCCATGTGCTGTGGCCCCTTGGCAACTGCAATTCCTGTTTGCTGCTGATTTCTAGGAGAAATGTCTTCAGTGCCTTCCCCAGGTCACCAGTGAAGATGTGAGACTCACTTCTGAAGTTCTCTTTTGCGTGCAACTCTCATTTATTTTCTTCCCAATAACTGGAGCTCCTTCTTTGTGTTGGTGCCATTGGCCAGTTTGGGACTGACCCTGCAAGATTTGCTCCTGGATTTCCCCTCCCTTTGATTTGTCAGAGGCTCTGAGGGATATTGTACTTCAGCTTTTCTTTCATCCCTCCTGTTCTCAGAGCTTTCAGTTTGACCCTGGAAGTGTCCCAAAAATGCATGGATGTGGCACTTAGGGGTGTGGTTTAGTGATGGGCCTGGTGGGACTCGATGTTCTTAGAGGTCTTTTCCAGCCTAAATGATTGTAGGAGGCTCCTTTAATGCTGCCGTGGGTGCACACAGTCCCCACCCAACATCCCCAGCACTGGGTTGGCTCCACCACCTCCCAGCTCTCTCCCCTTCCCAAAATCTGGGAACTGTTCACCTCAGAGAAGGGATTTGTCTGGACCTCTGTGCTATGGAGGTGGCTGGTTTTTGGGACCTCTTCCTCTCCCAACCCTGCCTGAAGCCACCAGTGGCTGGTGTAGAACACTCAGTCTTAATCCAAGCTTGGTAAAGCCAGCGAGGCCGAATTTTTTTGGTGGGTTTCCATCCTGTGGAGATGCCACTTGCCTTCCAGGTCCTTCTGCTGGAGACCCCATTCCTTCACACGGCCCAGCAGGGCCTGCCCTACTCCCCTTGGCCGGGCTCCCGCTGCCTTGGGTGGCTCCTCGTGTTGTCCTCGTTCCTCACACCACAAAAGATTAAAGATAATACTGATCCTAATAATAAAAACCCGCCCTTCTGAGAATGGGCTGCCGCTGGTATTATGCCACATAAAGACTCTGTGAAATGGCTTGGGTAATTTACACTCATTAGGAGGAGAATGCAGGAGATTAAAGGTAGCAAGGGTGAATAGCTTCCCATTTTTGTCAAACTTGCCTAACCTTTTATTCACCTGCTGAAGCCATTATTTTATAATAATAAAAAAGAGGAGAAAGAGCCTTGCATGAACTTGGGGAGAAAGGCAGAGAGTGCAAGCTAGAAGCTATTTTCTCAAGAGAGAGAAATGCAGCATTATAGATTAAAGGTGAAAAGACAGCCCTCATTTAAATCAATCCACCTCTCCGAAGCATATTTATTCACAGATTAATTAGAGTTGCAAATGAAAATGATCTGGTTGGTGGGAACATTATTGAGGCCTTTAAAGTGCGGGAGTGAAGATTAAAAGGAAGCACACTTACCCTTTCCCTATGATCTGAAGAGGAGATCAAAAGAGTCGGTGTCAAATTAACAGCCCTGATGATTTCTCTCTTCTTCTGGGCCCCCGTTGATTATCTGAGGCTCATGTTGGTACACGCAGGATGAAGACCTCCTTTCCTGAGCAGCTGGGGCAGGAAGTGTGGAGGGACCCTTGGGACAATTGGGATGAGGCAGGAAGGTCTGCAGCCCCCTGAGCAGGGACATGGGTGTGCAAGGGGGGAAAAAACCTCCAACCTGGGCCTGTTGGTTGACATGGAAGGGATAACACGTTCCTTTGGCGTGTTGGGGTGTTGCAGGGAACTGTTGAAGTTGCAGTAAAACAGGGAAGCCAGACTTCACCTTAGTTGGCCTAATCTGTGGTTAAAACATGACTAATTGAATGCTGAGCCACTTCTGAGTCTGTGGGATGGATTTTGTACTTGCTGTTGAAGAACCATGATTGTGCTCAGCTCGAAGGCAGGGGAGACAGATCCACTCCCCCAGGAGCAATTCAAACACAGCAAAGCCAGGAAAGGCCAATAAGTCTCCAATTGCCTGGGCAGGGGCAGAGGAGGGGCAGGGACTGAGCTCTGCTCTGGGGGGACCAGGGACAGCACCCAGGGAATGTCCTGGAGCTGTGTCAGGGCAGGCTCAGGTTGGATCTCAGGAAAAGGTTCTTCCCCCAGAGGCTGGTTGGGCACTGCCCAGGCTCCCCAGGGCAGTGGGCACAGCCCCAAGGCTGCCAGAGCTCCAGGAGGGTTTGGCTGATCCTCTGGGGCACAGGGGGTGACTCTGGGGGATGTTCCTGTGCAGGGCTGAGGCTTGGACTGGATGGTCCTGGTGGGTTCCTTCCAACTCAGATATTCTGTGAGCCTGTGACCTCTCCCTGCTCCCAATCCTTATCTCTATGTCCAGAGGGTGCTGTGCCCTGAACTCCTGAAAAGTGATATTTTCCCTTCAGTGTGAAGTGGGAGGTGTGAGTTGGGTGCCAAGGGCATGGCATGTTTGGGACTGGAGAGGCTCCTGTGCTGCAGGACCCCCAGCACTGAGCCATGGGCAGTGCTCCCACCAGACACTTCCTGACACGGGATAAGGGATTGTTCCACCTAGTTCTTCATTACCACACATCCCTGCTAATTGGCTGGGCTCCCCCCAGGGGATTTGGCACAGCCCTCTGTGCTCAGATTTGCCTTGCAATTGAGTTCTTCCTCCATCAGAGCCCCGAATTCTCCCACTCTCCTTGTGGAACACCAGGGATGCAGTGCAGGGGGAGGAGGGTCGGCCCAGCTCTTATTTAGCTGCTTTCTTTGGTTTTTTTTTTTGTGTTTGGCTTTTTATTTTAATCCCTGTCCTCTCCACCTTGCCTGTCTCTCCACAGTCTCTGCTCTGCCTCCTGCTTGCCATACCGAGCTGCAGATCCAACCTGGACGTTCACAGGCATCAGGAGCTCGGAATGTTTAGGGAACTGTGCTCCGGCCGTGCCAAAAATCCACTGGCCAAGTCCCAGAGAAGACTGGAGACACCTGCTCCCGGCTGTGTGGGCTCAGCCAGCACTGCTCCTCCCTCTGCAAGGTGAACAGGCACCGTAGGAGCCACACCAAGCATTTTGTCCATGGGTTCAGTTCCTTCTCCAGCTCTTCAGAAAATCCCAGCCACGGAGATTTCCATGGAAAGGCTCGTTGCAGTGACTGGGGAATCTCTCTGCACAGGCTGAATTGGCAGTTCCAGTTCCAAACACCCCCTTTTCCCCTTGAAGCTGCTCTTGCATTTGGATGTGGATGCAAATGAGAAACCTCCTCAGCTTTCTTTGGCTGGAAATGTTTTGTCTTTGGCTGGAAATGTTTTGTCTCCGGCTGGAGAACACAAAGCCCCCGGGGGCGTGGGCAGACCCGGGGGTTGTGCCCGGTTTTCTGCTCTTATTTTGGGTTTGATTTCCACCGGTGGAGGACAAACATTTCGCATCTGAAAGATTTAAATGAGTCGGGAGACTCGCTCCCCTCCCAGCTCTGCTGGCAGGTTCCAGGCTGCTCTCAGATGCTTTCCTGAATTGATGATTTCTAGGTCAAGGAGAGTGTTACAGTTTTTTGACCGTTTGTCTTGTGCTAATCGCTGTCAGCCCAGAGATTTATGCACTGATAGTGACAGCAGATGGGGTCACTTTTAATAGGAATTCACCCACCAGGCAGTGGAAGGCACGGGGGCTTTTCCCACTTAGACTGGGGACACTCAGGGACTCCTGGGTTGAAAATATTCCTGGTTTTAAAAAGGCTTCTGCTTGTGGATTTTCATTAATTTTTTAATAATTGCATTTATGTATTTTTTAAATTTTATTTTAACAATTTTTTTATGGAAAATTGTCCCATTATTCCCAATATCTGTGTCTGCCTATGTACTTCCATGGTGGATGTAGCTGCTCCTGCACTAGGAATAGGGTTCAAGAGATCTCCATCCATGCTTCAAATATATATTTGCTTCCTGCAACACAGACCTCTAGGACCCAATAGCAGAACATCTACTCACATCCTGGTGTTTTCCTTTTTTTCTGGTGGAAGAAAAATCTGCAAATCTGGAGTTGCCAAGAATTCCAGTCACTGCACCCCAGAGGCATCTTGTTCTGGAGTAGGAGGTGGATCCTCAGGCAATCTTTGCCAGTGTGCAGGCACATGGAAAACTGCAATTCCTAGGAAATCCAATGCCTTAATTTTTATATATTTTTTTTTCAGGACCATATAAATCACATTATGGTTTTTATTGTGTGGTGAATGTGATGAATCAAAGGATTCACGATGTCCTTAATTTTTGCAGTCTGCTTAAATGAGGAATTGGATCAGAGTTAAAGAAGTAAAATGACCTGGGTATGCGAAAGGAGGCCCCTCATGCAACTGTGGTTGGGGCAGGTCCAGAGGAGGGTGGCAAAGAGGAGAAGGGGACTGGAGCAGGTGTTGCAGGAGATGGTGTGTGTTGGTCAAGGCACATGGAAGGGGTTAAATCAGCCCAGGCCAACTGGTTACATTGGCAAACCCACCAACCAGGCTGGGGACCATATTGTGCAGCCACCAGGTTATCTCTGGGACGTCTGGAAAAAACATCCCACCCTGGTCTAGGTGGGTGGGAGGAGGACGTGAGATGTCCCAGCCAGAAAAGCTCATCCTGAGCTGAGGAGTCGGGATCCTCTCAGCCCACTCTGGGGAGCAGCATGGAGCAGCCAAACCCCAGCATTTCGGGATCCTCTCAGCCCACTTTGGGGAGTGGGATGGAACAGCCAAACCCCACATTTTGGGATCCTCTCAGCCCACTTTGCAGAACAGGGATGGAGCAGCCAAACCCCAACATTTCGGGATCCTCTCAGCTCACTCTGAGAGGAGAGATGGAACAGCCAAACCCCAACATTTCGGGATCCTCTCAACCCACTTTGGGGAGTGGGATGGAACAGCCAAACCCCAGCATTTTGGGATCCTCTCAGCCCACTTTGCAGAGCAGGGATGGAACAGCCAAACCCCAACATTTCGGGACAGGCATGGAAAACAAAAGCTCCAAACTGCCTGGCAGCCCCCCCTGGAAGGTGCTGAGGGCTGGAGTGCTGCAGGGCCCTGGTTAATGGCCACTCCCCGAGGTTTCCCCTCCCTCGGCCCACGATTGATTGCAGTGAGATTACGATGCCATTAAAATTCACTCTGCCCATAAAGCAGCGCCCAGCAAAGTGCTGACGTTTATAGCAGCTCCTACAAGGCACATATTTCAGGGGGAAAGTGAGTCCTAATGCAAGAACTTTATTTAGGTAAAACAACATGCAGGGGAAGGGGAGGGGGGAGAGGAGGAGGAGGAGAGGTGGTGGCGATTGCAGAGAATTTTATTCCTTTCAACTAATGGGTCTACGGATGCTAAATTTAAAAGACATTTTTAATAAATCTATTGGCCTTTGACAAAATCAATCCAAACCCCATAAACCAAGAAGTCACCCACTTGGTATTAATGAGGCTACATTTGCATTTATTTTTCCTTTACACTAGACAAACCATTAATTTCGTGTTTATGCTTCCTTTGAAGTCTGAATGCTTGTAGATAGATGGCCACATCAAGTCTCCTGCTGCTACATTAATATTTTGCTATAAATGATAAATTTGACCATTTTCTACAACACCCCTTTTTTCTTTAAGAAAGCTGAGAAAATGCAAGCAATAAGTCTTAAGCCCCTGAAAGCTTCGCTGTTTTTTTAAATACTCTGCAGTCATTGATTATTAAAGCAGTCATAGCTTTAACTTTGGGTTGCATTTGATGGCACCCAGCATTTTGCTGCTGTAAATTGAGAGATGTTCATTAACCAATCAGGGTCACCCTTTTTTTTTTTTTTTTTTTTTTTGCAAATCATCTTTCATTTGACCCCTTGCAAAAACAGGACTGGGCCAAGGCCCCGCTGCTTCACCCCATCTCTGGCCTCTGAAGGTCCCTCCTTGCATCTTCTGGTTGCTTCCATGCAAGTTAAGCACATCCTTGTGCTCCAGCAGGACTGCCAAGGTGCCTTTTGCACAGTTTTACAGTAATTTACTTTTTTTGGTGCTTTTTCTTTCGGGATTTTCTGTTGCTCTCTGGCTACCAGAAGCCCCCCAAAACACCTTCTCCTAGGGAGAGACCCTTCTGAGAAACTTGCAGGAGCTCAGGAGGATGGATAGGAGGAGAGATTTAAGTCCTGCAAGGACTCTTGGAAAGGTTTGTGAGTTTTTGGAGACCCTTCTCTCCAATGCCAGTGCCAGATGCAGAGGAAGGCCCAGGGCTGATGATGCTCCATGTCCCCCTGCTTGATGTGGGTCTCCAGTGGGTCTCCTGAGCTCAGTTCAGGTGGATTAGAGCTCTCTCAGTGGGGGTGGAGTGGGATGGCTCATAGAGGGAGTTGAGGGGCAGCAGGGCAAGCCTAGGAAACACTTAAGCTGGGCTTAGTGAAATGATGAGTCTCTGGGGGAGTTTTCTTGTAGCACAGATGAAGGACCTGCTGGTGTTCACACCTTGGGCCTGGAGCTGGGCACAGGTAACTGGGTGCTGGGACACTCCTGTTCAGATCACTCTGCTGGGACTGGGAAGGGGTGTCCTGCCTTCCTCTTCCCAGCAGGCTGGACCTTCTGGGACACTCCCAGGAACTGGTCCAGGTGTTTCTCATGGACTCTGCACCTTGGAGAACATGGGACATCCTGACTGGCCAGCCCTTGTGTGGAACCAGAGAGTCACAGAATGGTTTGGGCTGGGAGGGACCTCAAAGCCCATTTCATCCCACCCCCTACCGTGGGCAGGGACACCTTCCACTGTCCCAGGTTGCTCCAATCCCCGTCCAACCTGGCCTTGGGCACTTGCAGGGCTGGGGCAGCCCCAGCTTGCTGTGTGCCCTGGCAGGGGTTCAGGTGCTGACAGACCCTCAGCTGCCAGGAGAAGCTTTTGTGCTCTGTGTTTCTTGATGCAGGGGCTTAAATTCTTCCTTAATCCCCCCTTAGGTGTTTTCAGGTCTCCCCTGTGCCTCCCTCCTCAGGAAAAGCACGGGCCTGGAATGGTTTGGTGGGACTGCAGGGCAGTTTGGAAGGGATGCTGAGGGGTTTTGGTGCTTTGGTGTGACAGACAGAGCATGGCAGGGAGCTCTGCCCTCACCCATGGGCAGGGGGTGGGATGTGACAGGCACAGTCAGAGGGCTGAGCATCACCTGAGTCCCCTCTGAGGGGGCTGGTCTGCAGCAAGGTGGCTTTTGGTTCCCTTCCAAATTCCTCTGGCAGCACATCTGCGATCCATGGTCCTTTCCAGCTCTTCCAGCTACATGGAGAATGCAAAGATGGCACAGGATCCAGAGACTGCCAGTGCTCTGCAATGAGACTGTGGATTAAGGGGTCCTTCACCATCTCCCCCTGCTCCTCTTCCCACAGGATCTTCCCTCAGCCATCACACAGCTCTCCCAGCAGTTTCTGGGGTGGAGGATTCGAGCTGCGTTTGTCCCTGATCAGAGCTGTTCTGTGCACACACTCCCCATCCAAGGAGCAGGGATCTGAGCAGGAATTAGCAGACTAAACATCACTTTTTTGCAGGTTAGGAGATTTTTTTGTTTATTTGTTCGGGTCTTTTTGTTTTGTTTTTATTTTGTTTTGTGTTTTGGTTTTGTCTTTATTAGTTTTGGTTTTTTGTTTTTGTTTGTTTGTGGTGGTTTTTTGTTTTTGTTTTTTTGTTTGTTTTGTTTTGGGTTTTTTTTTGTTTGTTTTTTTGGTTTTTTTTTGTTTTCTTTTAATGAAGCATCTTTTCTAGCCCTGCTGGGGTTAGGTTTCCTATTGTTTATTTGCTTTGCCAGCCGGAGTTTGTGGAGGAGGGCAGGGATGTTCTCTCAATGGGGGAGTGGCTGTTGACACTTGCTGCTCTCAAGTGCCTTTCTGTGCTTTCAAACGGCAGGATTATGCTGGGGGTGGCTCAGAGCCTCAACTGTCTCCTGCTCGATTAAAGCCAAGATCTGGAGGTGTGAACTGAGCGTGGTGGGGTCTGACATGGAGGAGGGCTGAGGGTCGAACGTGGAAGTTGCACCCACTCTGGCTTTTTCTCCCCTCATTTTTTTTTTTTTTAATAGAGAAACATTCCTACTTCTATGTCACAAAATCCACACTTCCCAGCAGAGCAGGAAGGGTTTGTGCAGCACAGCAGCTCCATGAATGCCTTGCTCAGAACTGGGCTGTTTAACTCACGAGGTTGGGGGGAAAACCTCGACACTTGTTTTTCACACTCTCGTTCTGGTTCCTTGTGGTTCCCATTCAACTCTGCCTCACTCAGCTCCTGGTGTCTGGACTTGAGAGCTTCCCATGTCCAAGCTTCACACCCAAACAGTTTAATGAGAAACACACTTGAAAAGGGAGAGATACCTCATTATTTCCCGTGTTCAGGTCAGTGAAGGATGTGATGGTTCAGAAATAACGTTGATCTCCTGAGAGTCCCGTTTGAGTTCCCCACTTGGGAGCAGCTCTGATAAACCCAGGCCTAAGGCAGGTTTTGTGCCAGTGAATCTCTCCCAGCATCCCAGATTTGTGCCCAGTGCAAGCTCAGTGTTCAGCCCTACTCCAGCCAGCCCTTCTTTTCTTTTGCCTGCTCTCCTGCCAACTGCTCCCATTCTGCAGGCAGTGGATGTCTTGTGGATAGATCCATGGATTTTTTCCCTTCTCCAACTAGTCTGAACACGCTAAAGATCAAGTGAATGTGGTTGGCACTTCCTGGCAATAATTAGAAATGAAAGCAAGCATGAAATAAATAAGGCTGGCTTATTCCCATGAAAAGCTGGAGCTCAAGTAGGGATTTCAGAAGCCAGTCTTCCGCCTTTAATTTCGTATTTTGGCCTCTTTTTTAATTTGAAAAAAGGAAAACCTAAGTCTGGTGTCTGAGAGCTGGGAACCTCTCCCAGCCCAGGCTTCTCACTGCCATTGATGTCTCTTCCCATGCCACGGTAATACCAGTGTTGGAAAGGGGCTGAATCTCATGGAATCTGGGCACTTGGGATCCTCCCCAGCCCTTCCCCAGGAGTCCTGTGCTCTGGGCAGGGTTAGCTGAGGAGAAGACACTTCCCTGCAGGCCCTGAGCAGAGCTGGGTTTGTAGCCACAAACCAAAGGAAACCGCCCAAGCCACAAAAACAAATGCAATAATAAAGGCCAGACAATTTTAATGGGGTTGGTTATTAGGGGTTTTGCTGCACCTTGGCCCTGTTAACTTGCAGTGCTCAGGGGCAGGGCAACCTGCTTGGAATAACCAACCCTCCATGAGGAGCTCACTCATTCCTCATGGCTCCTGCTCTGCTGTTCCTGCTGTGTCCACGAAAGAGTAAAGTCAGAACATCACCAGGGCTTTAATTCTCTGCCAGAGCTGAAACCTGGGCTGGGCAGAGAAGCAGCAGCCCCAGACTGGTGGCTGTTGTCAGCCCTGATCCTGCTTGCTGAGGGAAATCCAGGAGCATCTCATCCCTGTGGAGCTCAGGGAATCACAGAGTGGGTTGGGTTGGAAGGGCCCTGCAGGGTCATCTCATTCCATGGGTAGGGACACCTCCCACTAGAGTAGGTTGCTCAGGTCATCCCAGAGGGGATCTGCTCCATGACACAGTGGCCATAACCCGGGGGATTTGACATTGGAAGGTCATTCACTACTTCAGGGATTTCCATGGAATGACCATCATCAATAACCTCATCATTTGTGATCCTCAGGGTCTGGATCTCAGCTGCTCCACTGGCCAGAGCCACCATTCCTTGACTCCTTGAGAGACCAGCAGCACTTTGTCCTATTCCCATTGCCCCCTGTAGCAGCACCTGCTCAGCTATTCCCACTGGGAATGGGGGGCTGTAGGGTGATCTGGAAGGACAGAATGTCTCTGCCCTCCTCCCACTGCAGGTGGCACAGGAGAGGAGGATCACAGACATCCCACGTGCTCCAGGCTTGCTTTGCCCTTCAGTTGGATCCCTGTCCAGGAAAAGGCCACCTGAGGACTGTGGTGCCCAAACCTCTCCCGTCTCATCAGGAGAACCTTGACCTGGATCTCTCACCTCTGTCCCAGACACATCCCAAGGGGTGACTGAACCAGTGCCACGAGGTCCTCCAGCTCTTTGTGCTGGAGGGGAGATGAGGGTGATGGGTTCTGCTCATCCTTTCAAACCAGAGAGATGGAAAGGGAGGGAAATAGGGGGGGAAACAGGAAGAAGGCTGAAGGTTTGCTAGAAAGGGAACACTGCACTCCCAGTCTAATATCTGCCCTTTCTTCTGCATTACAATATGGGGAGACTTTCAGACTGGACACGATGCAGGAATCAAGGCTGAAATTAGTTTTCAGCCATTCATTCATAACTGTTATGTTTAAAAAAAAAATAAAAAAAAAAGGAGAAAAAAAAGAGGGAGAGAGAAGGTGGGGGAAACAAAAGTAAATACAAAAAGAGAAATGTTAACATGTGTGGTGCAGAATGTGTAGAGCAGACAAAGCTCTGCTTGTTCTTCCACAATGGCTTTGAAAAGCAGGTGTCATAGCAGCTGTACAAGGTTAAAGCACAGGGACCATTATGTACAAAATGAGTGAGTCTTTATCCAGACTCTGCTTCAGCTCTTAAGAATGTGCTTCCTATTGTGCCAGTGTTTGCTGGAAGGACTCCATCTATACAATGGAGAAATTTTTCATTCTCACCTTCCCCCCAACCTCCGTTCCACCATCCAAATCTCCAGTTATGGATATAATACAGACCTCTGGCATTCAAGGTCCTCATTGCCCTGTGCTTCTGAAACAAAAGCTATTGTGCTGCACCATGAAAGGAGCCCGTGGCAGAATAAAGCCTCTCACAGTGGACCCTGAGAGAGTATTTGTGAGCCTCCCTCTAAAGTTAAAATCCGGGAGAAAACAAAACACTTCCAATTAAAAATGTTCCCTCACTTTGTTTGGGGTGTTTGGTTCCCTTTGCTCTCTCTCCCTCTCTCAGAGCTGCTCATATAAAAAGCCAAGTGACCTGTCCTTGTTTTCCTCCTCAAAAGGAGAAGATGGAAAGAGAAGCAGGAATGCACAGCCCGGGAGACAAGCAGCATTAGGAACAAAAAAGAAGTTGGAAAGCAGGCCAGGATGCATCTCCTTCCCAGTGGGCACTGGGACAGGCTGGTGTGCTCTGGGATACAAGGCAGGAAGCTCAGCAGCAACCCCTGGTTTTGGTCAGAACAAGGCCAAGCTGCAGAACTCTCCCATTCCCAGCTTTTCCATCCCCTTCCCCACAGCACATGCAGTGCCTGGGGTGTGTCCCAGAGGGAGCAGCACAGATGGGCCCTGGTTGAGCTGCTCTGTGCCCTGGGCATGGCTTTGGCACATGGCAGTGTGGCAGGGTGGGGGCAGGCAGGGAGCTGGAGATGCTCCTGGTGCTGTGTCCAACCCAGAGCAGCAACCAAAGCCACCCTGAGGCCCCCAGAGATCAGGGAGGGCTCTGCTGTCACCCCCAGGAGATGCTGCTGGGACAAATCCAACCCCTGCCTCCAGAAATATCCACGGAAGCCCAGGCTGGGTGAGGCTGGAAGGGACCACAGTGGGTCACCTGGTGCCACCTCCCTGCTCCAGCAGGGCCATCCCAGAGCACATGGCACAGGATGTGTCCAGAGGGATCTGGAATATCCCCAGGGAGGAGACTGAACCCCGTCTCTGGTGTCTGTTCAGGGCTGGGTCACTGCCCAGGGAAGAGGTTCTTCCTCCTGTGCAGGTGGAACTTCCTGGGCATCAGTTCCTGCCCATTGCTCCTGTGCCCCTGCGGGTCCTTCAGGAAGGCTGTAGATATTGTCCCTCCTGTGCTGTCCCTCCTTTCTTTCCATGGGATGTGTTCCCATGTTTGTGGTGTGGTCCTTGCTGGCCTGGACATCCTTCCTGGGCACTGGGAGCATTGTGTGGATGAGGAGGCAGCTCAGGGTTGGGGTGTGTGGTTGGAACAAGTGGAACACCCAAAGGAAAACAAACTGGCAGGGGGTTGGTGTCCCCAGGGTGGGGATTCACCCCCTGGCACCACACACAGGGGACAAGGAGGGGCTGGAGGTGGAAACCACCTGGTGTGAAGGGGAGGTGTATGCAAGGTGGTTCTGTCCCCTGAGAGCTGTGCCTCAGGTTGTCCAGGTTTATCAGTGGATCAGGTTTTTGGGATTGGGAAGAGAGAGTAAAATAAGGAGAGTGGGACACAATTTGGGCTTGATCTGTGTGTAGCTACTGTTTTCTGGGTGGAGTTTTGCATTCAGTGTGTGTCTGCTGGGGGTGTGGGGCCAGGCAGGGGGAGCTTTGTTTCAGCACCTCCTGCAGCCCATCCCAAGCAGGACTCAGTGTGAGCAAGGTCTCCATGAAGTCACTGCCCAGCTCGTGGTGCCCCATAAGTCAGCACATCCCTGACCAAGAGGTGGCTGCAGTGGGATTGAAGCTGATAAGGAGGAGGAATGAAGCCCCAGGATCCCAATCCTTGAACTCTGGCAGATGGCAAAGGCTGGAGTTGTTCTCCCTGCATCCTCAGGTGGTAGCTCAGGTCCCAGCTGGGAGTCCCCAGGTAAGGATCCTCCTCTGGGCTCTTTTCCAGTGTCCCCCCACCCCTCGATGACCTCCCTCCCAGTAAATCTGTGTTCTCCAGCAGGATCTCAGTGCTGCTCTCCCTCTGTCCCTTCAGCACTGGCTGTGTGACCAGGGGCTGGGGACGCTGCTCATGGAGCTCTGGGCTGGGTGGCCTCTCTCTCCCTGGGGATTGAAGTTAGAAACTAAAGGCACCAAGGGCAGCATGGCAGGAGGACAGAGGGACCCACAAACCACTGACAACTGCTTTGTGCAGCATCCCTGAGGTACCACAGGGGCTTTCCACGTCCACCAGTGCGAGGCTCCGAGGAGGAGAGCGCTTGGGGTGCCGGGGTACAGACAGTGCCCCAGCAGCCTCCTGGCTGAGCAGTGCCAGCACTGCCAGGGCGGACAGAAAATGCACGTGGGAGAGGCCTGGAGGGCTGCACAGGTCCCAGTGTTCCTGCCTTCCCTCACCCTCCTCTCTCTTGCAGTGCACAGGGACTAAAGCAGGAGCTCCACTAGCCCAGGTTGCTCCAAGCCCCGTCCAGCCTGGCCTTGGACACTTCCAGGGATCCAGGGGCAGCCACAGCTTCTCTGGGCAACCTGTGCCAGAGCCTCCCCACCCTCACAGCCAAGGATTCCTTCCTAGAAACTTGTCAGCTCGTCCTGACACTTTGCCCTGCAAGTGCATTAAAAAACTCCAGTGAGGAACCTTGTTCCCAAATTGTGAGAAGCACTGGAGCCTCCCTGTGTGCTCCTGAGTGCATTGGATTTGTGTTGTGTTATAAACACCTGGGTGCTCATTGAACACTGCATTTGGGAGGCTGCTGTGTTCCCTGCACCTTTATCAGGTCTATTCCCAGTCTGATTTCCCTCTGGCACTGGGATTAGGGCACTCCCCCCTTTGCAGTGCCGTGGCAGGTCTGTGTGGGAGCTGGAGGAGTTCATCCCAGCTGGCAGCTGGACCATGGCCACAAGCCCGAGAATGCCAGGCATGACAGGAGGATGGACATCATGGTTTGGCCTCTGGTCTTCTGAGTGCAAACCCCAACATTTTGGGCCACCAAGCAACTGCACTGTCAGTTTCTTCTTCATCATACACTTTCCCCCTCCATCATTCCCATTTTGAGGTGCACAAATGTCCTCTAGGATGAAGCTCTGCTGGCAAACAGCTCCCAAACAGTTTTCCTGCCTCTGGGCACTGTCACCTCCCTCCTGAGGGACTCGGTGGGTTCACAGTTCTTCTGTGGTTTGAAGGCAGAGGGAGAAATGGAGCTGGGGAAGCAAAGTGATGGAAAGAAATGAGCTAATGAAGGGAGATCACAAAGTGTGCAACCCCAGACGCTTCTATCTTTCTCTCCAGTTACCTTGGTAACTGTGGAGTGATATGATGTTGCTTGGTTTTGTATCCTGCAAGTAAAAGAAGCTCAAAGTACCCACCACTGGCAAAAATATTGGCAAGATATCACATTCATCTACAAAACAACAATTAAGTTGTGGGCTGGCTAGATACTGTATCCAAGGGGGGATGGATCTCCCCCAAAGCCTGGATGAAATGACTTTTCCTATGAGCCAGCAATTTAGTGCAGCTTTTGATGGGATTTCTTAGGGCCAAATCAAAGGGATCACACCAGGACTGCCTTCCTCAGGGCCATGGTTTGCTGAATCTCTACATCCTTCCCCCTGGAGGTCTTTCTGCTGATGATAATGTTGGTTAAAGAGAGATATGGGCTCCTGGGGAGCAGAAACAGCCTGAAACCATGGATGGACTTTCTCTACAGGGAGGTGCAAAACCCACCAGCTCCCAGTGGTGTGGGGACCTCTGTGACACAAGAGATGCTGCTCCACATCAACAGTGGGGTCTGGGCAGGTTTGGATCCACCAACCACCTTCCCTGCCATGGGCAGGGGGCTGGAATGGACTCACTGGTGGAGCTTTGAGTTCATTCTTTCCCCCTCAGGTCTCAAATATTGAGGCCTTTCTTCTCTCTGAGGGTGACAGCAAAGCTGCTGCCTCCCAGTTACACCCCAGTTCTTTCCCCATCACTCCTCCAGCTCTGTGGTTCCTCAGCCCCCTGGGTAGGATAGTTTGGAGTGTCAGAAGGAGGGAATGGACTTTCATCTGGTTGCTCTACCTGACCAACCACCAACTCTTGCTCCTGTATTCCCCTTTTCCAGCCTCACTTGTGGCCCCTGACCCTGAGGTCTGAGGTAATGGTGTCACCCCTGAACCCCCCAGCCCCAGGTGTGGTGTCCCCAGGCCACGGTGCTGCTCAGAAGGTCTGGGAAAAACCATGTTCTGCTTCAGACTCCTTTGTTCTTCCTTGGTCTCTTTACAAAAGCTGCAGCAAACTATTAAAATGAGAGGCTCCATGTGAGTCAAGGACTTGAGCAGGAAATGGGAAAACCAGTTCAAAGGGGGACAATTCCTCCAGGAGGAGAGGAAGCAGCAGTTCTCTGCTGGGGGGTGTGTGTGGAAATGCTCAAATAACTAATTTAATACTGGCTGTCATCTCCTGCAGCTGCATCTGCAGCCATTGAAGTAGCACAGGAAAAGCTGGGCTGGGACTGTTGGCAGGTCTGGATGGAAAACTGGGATGGCCAGGACTTTGCAGGTAAACCTGGAGCCTCTCTGGGGAGAATGTGAATTCCAGCTCTCCACTGGTCTCTTTTCCCACTCCTGTGCTGTTTCCTGGGCAGTTCTGCAAATCCTAGGAGTGTGACCGTGGAGACTTGGAGGGGGTGGCTGGCTTTGAGAGCAGGAGAAGAGCAGGGCTGGACACCAAGTGTTGTCTCCTTCTGTATCCAGGTGAAGCATCAGAGGCCCCAGAGGGGCTGGAGAAGGTCGTGGACCACAAAGTCCAAATCTGGCTTCAGGAAAAAGCCAGATTTTCCTGGCTTCAGGAAAAACACATTGCCTTTGGCAATACTGCCAAGGAATTAAGCTAGATAAAAAGGTCAAATAAGTCTCTATCAGGATATAAATCTAGGGGCTGATCATGGCTTTAAAATGAAAGAGAATAGGTTCAGATTAGAGATTAGGAAGAAGTTTTTCCCTGTGAGGGTGGAGAGGCCCTGGCACAGGTTGGATCCCAGAGAAGCTGTGGCTGCCCCAGCCCTGGAAGTGTCCAAGGCCAGGTTGGAGCAACCTGGGCTAGTGGAAGGGACCTGCCCATGGCAAGGGGTGGGATGAGATGGGCTTTAAGGTCTCTTCCCACACACTATTCCATGATTCTGTGGTCATGGGATGTGTGAATGCATAATTTGTGTCTTAGTTCATTGTCTGAACACTGACAGCTGGTCAGGGGCTCCAAAACACAGAAAATTAAAAAAAAAAAAGTAAAAAAATTCTAGTTCTGGGGTTACCAATCTTACTGACTTGCAAAACCATCTAATATTTGCCTTTTAAAGGCAAACCTTGGTCATGTTCTTACAGAGAGACCAGGCAGAAAGGCAGATCAGCCGTGGAGGTGGCCAAAAGCTGCTCCCTGCCCTCGAGGGGGGAGCTGCAGGGTGGCACAGGGAGGGAGGCAGGGCAGAGGGAGGGGGTTTTCCCTTCCCAGTGCCCAGCTGTGCATTCAGGGCTGTCCAACCCACAGGCCAGTGGGCACGGCCCGGCCCGAGAGTCAATAAAGGGGAGGGAGAGGGAGCAGAGCAACGACCCACCTGCAATGGGCTGGAAAAGGCTGGGAAGGTTGGCTGAGCTGTGGCCTGGAGGGAGGGAGCAGGGAGGAAGGTAGACTAACAGCCTTTATATCTATATTTTTTATGTGTTTGTTTTTTTTTTTTTTTTAATCAATGTTCAGTGGTTCTGCAATGTCTCTGATGAAGCAGCAAAGTTCTCCCACCAATTAACCCCCAGCCCTTTGCCCCTGCCCTGGAGGGCACACACAGGGCGTGTGGGCACCACCCGCCTTTATCTTATCTTCACCTTTATCTCTTTCCCATCTCCTTGAAACACCAGCTCGGGATGGGAAACTGCAGAAATCTCCTCCAGACAATAAAATAATTCAATTTACTGCCTCTGACAGAGGACGTCCCTCAGTGCAGGGTGAGAATCGAGGCCGCATCGCTGGGTTTCTGCTGCCATCCTGTGGCCACGGGACCCTTTGCTTTGCCCGAGCCCCGTTTCTCTCTCTTTTTCAGGGATTTTTGGGGTTGAGGAAGGTGGAGACAGATCATCGAATCGTGGAATATCCTGAGCTGGAAAGGACCTGCAGGGGTCACACGTCCCTCACGTCCCCCTGCGCTTGGATGCTGCTGCTGCATCTCCTGCCACGTGCACACAAACACTTGATATTTTTGCAAAAACATTTTGTGGTGAAAGCCTCTCGTGGGTTTAGATCCGCAGGGGTAATGTGGGCGCTCTTCTCCACCCTATAAAGTTCATTTTCCCCAAGTTGTGCGGGTGTTTTCCCATCGCTCCTGCAGAGAAAACTAAATAATAATTCCAAACCTTTGGGTATTCGGGTCACAGCCCAGAGATCTCTTTTATTCAGACCAGTTTAAAGCCAATTCCTGCCTGTGCAAGGTCACAGTGACACGAGGACAGAGTGAGATGTCACGTCCCATCCCCATCCTGCAGGATCTTCTCCTTCAGCTCATGCCTCAGGCAGGAATTAGTCACTCCAATGCTTGGGAGCTGCTTTGCAAACACAGAGCCCTGGAAATATTCTGGATATTTCCAATGACAATATTTAGAGGCTTTTTTTTTTTTCCTTCAGAGCAATCCAGCTTTGGATGTGAGTGTTCTGAGCAGTTTGCTGCTCCTTGAAAAAAATCATGTAGATGAAAAAGAGGAAAACAGGGGAAAAAAAAGAAATAGGAAAATCCAGTTGGGAATCTGCAGCTTTTCACCTTGTTTTGCCCAGTGAAGAGGAGAAGATGAGAGAAAGGTAACTGGGAAAAATAACTTGAAATTCCCACCTGAGAAGGGAAGTTTGGCCGATACAAATGCAATTCTTTGGCATTCCTGTCCTTCTTTTTTCCCCTGGAAAATCAACCCAAGGTGTGCATTGGACACCCTAAAGCTCTGAGATGGGGGTCCAGGCAGCCCCACCTCGATGGCATTACACAGACATAGCCATGCTCTGCAGCCTGGAATTAGGTGTCAGCTCCACTTTGGTTGATTTTCCAGCAAAGTTTACCTAAAAAGACTGAGTTGAAGGATTTTATAAATAGAAAATAGAGCCTTTTATTACCAAAAAAAAAAAAAAAAAAAAAAGGAAAAAGAAGAATATCTGCTTTCCTTGAAAGAGCAGCAGTCAGCAGCAAAGGATACAGAGAGAAGAAAAGCAAGTAAGGAAAAATGTGTTTTTCAAGAGTAAAACTATGTTTTTTGGGTGAATTTCTTTCCTACCTACATGGAACACCAATGGATGCTTTTGAGTAAGAAAGAATCATTAATAATGACTTAAAAGTACAAATATACAATGCAAAGGATGTGCAGGCACATGCTCTAATGGGCTGGGGAATTCTCTCCCTTCTCTGCGAGGACCTTTCCTTCTGTTCTGGCCCTGGAATGCCTTTGGAATTCCTGGCTTGTGTGGAAAGCTGACCTAGAGAGGGAAGATAAATCCTGACTTTTAACAGGGGATGGTGGAAGAGTTGATTCCTTGTCCCTTGTCCCCAGTGGACTTTGCTGGAGCCTTGCAGGGACAGCTGCCCTCATTCCTCACATGCTGCATCTTCCCTCTCTTATTCATCCTAAAATCCCTTCTGAAAGCCCCTGTTTGTGGGGTGTTTTTTTTCCTGTAAAACAGGCTGAAAGGCACCTTGAGGGGTCTTCTGGTCTGTTCACACAGGCTTTCTTGGAAGCCAGAAGGAAACACAAGAAAATAATAATAAAAAGAGGATAATTCCAATAAGTGTCCGAGGCTTTTCCCGCCCCCAGAGCAGGAGAGCCCTGCCAGGGTAAATTTTGTCTTTCCAAAGCAACTGGAGGCAAACACAATTGTTCTCCCCAATGCCAGGCTTTAGGTCCTGAGAAAGCTGGGGCTGTATTATTTGCAAGCACAATTCCTGAATGTCCAGGGGGAATCTGTTGGTGTCAAAGCAATGAGAAGGAAACAAAGGCTTGGAGGAGAGAGCCTGGGAATGGTGTTTGTGACAGATGTGCCTGAGCCTTTAGATTCTGGCCACAAAACCTGAACCAGGAATTTGCCATCTGTTTGGGCTTTAGAGGTTCAAGCTCACCCTCCTCCCTTCCCCCGAAATGCTGGAGAAGGTTGAGCAGGGTTTCCCCGGGGAAGGATGGGGTGCTTGGCACAGGCACTGCTGGTGTTCCCGGGGTCACCACGTGTGCCTGGGCACCTCCTGGCAGTGGCTGCAGCATCCCAAGGGCTGGATTGGAGCTGCAGGGCCATCCCTGCTCCCGTGGGATGCTCTTGGCTCAGAGGGAATGCTGAGCCCTGCTGGGTTCTTGCAGACAGGAGCTGGGGATGTCGTCGTGTTCGCCTTGGGTCACCTCCCAGGAAATCTCTCCACCCCTCCAGACTTCCTGCTTTGGTGAGATTTGGGAATGGAGAGGGTTTTCCAAGAAGGCTTCAGAGGGGGATTTGGGCTCACAGATGGCAGGTGGGGGTGATGTGGAGCTTCTTTGGGGGTGGCCAGGAGGTCCCAGCCCGCCGTGTTTTTGGCAAAGCCCAGGAAAGCAGAGCACCAGGACATGCCAGCTCCACTTTGGTTGATTTTCCAGCAAAGTTTTCCTAAAAAACTGAGTTGAAGGATTTTATAAATAGAAAATCGAACCTTTTATTACCAAAAAAAAAAAAAAAGAAGAATATCTGCTTTCCTTGTAAGAGCAACAGGTACCTCAACACACCAGGCTGGGCCCCTGGGAGAGGTTTGGGATCCCAAAACCAGGGAATGGGAACATCCCTGCTAACGTTCCCTGTTATTAGCTCTGTCCATGCCTGGGATGTGGCAACCAAAACATGCCCATTCCTGTCTCCCTGCAGCCTCGGTGCCTGTTCAGGCAAAGGGCAACATCACCTTCCAGAGCCGGGTACTGGAAACCCATTAATGACTTCTTAAATACAGAGAAGCTGAAAAAAAAAAATCCCTGCTCTGTGGCCCAAAAGAGTGTTTAAAGTTCATCTGATTTGCCAGTTAAACTGAGTTGGGCATCAAATTTGTGTATTTTAACTTATATAGGATTTATATATTAATTTATATAGTCTAGGATATATTAGTTTATATAGTCTGGTATGTATTAACCTGTACAGTATATATTTTAATTTATATAGTATATATATATTTTCTTTCTATAGTCTACTATAGACTAATTTATAGAGTATCTATTTTAATTTATATAGTATTTATAGTTTAATTTATGTAGTCTAGTATATATTAAGTTATATAGTATTCATATTTTAATTTATATAGTATGGTGTATATAAATTTATATAGTATATATTTTATTTTTAAAGTCTAATATATATTAATTTATGTAGTATCTATTTTAATTGATATAGTATTTATAGCTAATTTTTATAGTCTAGTATATATTAATTATATAGTATTAATATTTTAATTTATATAGTATAATATATATTTATTTTTATAGTCTAATATATATTAAGTCATATAGTATATATATGTTATTTATATAGCTTAGTATATATTAATTTATATAGTATCTATTTTAATTTATATGGTATTTATAGTTTAATTTATATAGTTTAGTATATATTGACATAAAGCATATATATTTTCTTTATATAGTTTAGTATATATTAATTTATATAATATCTATTTTAATTAATATTTATAGTTTACTTTATATAGTCTAGTATATATTAATTTACATAGCATTCCTACTTTAATTGATATACTATAGCATATATTAATTTATATAGTATATATTTTAATTTATATATTATTGTATATATTACTTTATATAGTATCTATTTTAATTGATATAGTATTTATAGTTTGATTTATATAGTCTAGTATATATTAATTTATATTTTTTCATATTTTAATTGATATACTATAGCATACATTAATTTATATAATATATGTAATAATTTATATAGTATATATTTTAATTTGTATAATCTTTCCTTTACATTGTTTGATTAATAAAGTAGTTTAATTTCTATAGTATAGTATAGTATTTATTTATTTAATTTAATTCTTTCTGTCTACCTCTCCCAAGCAGCAAACTTTTCCATGGCTGGTTTCCAGAATGGAAATTAGTGAAGGTGCCTATAAGATATAGCAGTTTCCCTCTTCTTTTAACCTCACTTTCTGCTTTCCTTGGCTTTGAAGCACTTAACTATGGAAGCCCAGTGGTTTATCAGCACGGGAGGAAAGATTTGTAGCTCAAACTATCCATTAATTTGGGCTGAGGCCTCCGATTCTTCCCTGCAAAGCTCTGATCCAGGAGGCTTTGGAAGGTGAGTGTTGGGATCTGCTCCCAGGGAACAAGGGACAGGAGAGGGAACGGCCTCAGGTTGTGCCAGGGGAGGGTCAGGTGGGACATCAGGAGGAATTTCCTCATGGAAAGGCTGGGCAGGCACTGGAAGGGCTGCCCAGGGAGGTTTGGAATCCCCACCCTGGAGGTGTCCCAGGAAGGCCTGGCTGTGGCACTCAGTGACAAGGTGGGCATCAGGCACAGGGGGTACTCCAGGATCTCAGAAGTATTTTCCAACCTGAATTCTGTGATTCTGTGATTCCAGTGATTGTTCAGGACTGTATTTATTGCACAGAGACCTGTGCACGTGCTCAGCTTGTGACAGTGCCAGGGACACAGATCCTGTGTCTGCAGCCCGTTGGTTCCTCCTTGCTCACATCCTGGGCTCCCACACTGAGCTCTCGGGGTCATCTCAGTCCAGGAACTTGGTTTAAACAACCTGTTCCCAAACACCAACAGACCTTGGCACAGGTTGCCCAGAGAAGCTGTGGCTGCCCCTGGATCCCTGGAAGTGTCCAAGGCCAGGTTGGACAGGGCTTGGAGCAACCTGGGCTAGTGGAAGGTGTCCCTGCCCATGGCAGGGGGTGGAATGAGATGGGCTTTAAGATCCCTTCCAAGCCAAACCATTCCATGATTCTGTGCTCTACAGAAGACATATCAGAGCCCTGCCAGCTAAACTGGCAGAGGTGTCCATGTGCCAACCCAGGGCACTGCAGCCCCTGTGACAGGGGAAGTGCCATTCACCTTGTGTGGTGGATGAACCTTGTCTGGGGACACTGCAGTGCAGGGCACATTCAGGACTGAAGAATGGTAGAAAAACGTAAATTGAGGTTGGGTGGAAACAGGGCTTTCCCTACATCTTCCAGCACTGCTTGTGTGGCTGCTCCTTAACACAAAACAGGGAAACAACCAGCAATGAATGACTTCTCCTGAGCTCGTTTTGGTGGACAAAAGTTCTCCTGCCCATGTGTTTCCTCCTCCTCCTCCCGGGGCCAGGCAGGAATGTAGCAGTTGAGAGGTTGGGTGAAGTTCACCCCTCCTGAGAAGCTCCTCTTGCTTGGGCATGTCCCCAGGGATGTCATGGTTGTGGAGGGCAGGTTCTCCTCGCTGCTCTTGGGAGACCCTGAGAGTGTGGAGCTGTGGGTGCTGTTGGGACTTGTTGGGAGCACCAGAAATGCTCCGTGTGGCTCTGCCTGTGCTACAAACCCTGTCCTACCCTACCCTGCTCCTCTGAGTCACCCCCTCCACCCAGCCCTCCCTGGAGAATTGCAAAACCCACTGTCTATAAAAGATTTCCTGGTGTGCCCAGCACTCCTGGGGCAAAGCTGATGATGCCATCGAATGTTAGAGGTCGGCCAAGGGGGGAAGGAGGGACTCCTTGGGGTGCCCTGGCAGCTCCTTTCTCACCTCATGGCCAACACTCTTGATCAAACAGTGAGAGAAGTTTGATCAAGCGACACCATCAGAGCTCTTGAACCTCACGAGGGTAATGAAAAGAATAAATAAATTTTTTGGGGTGTGTTGCTAAAAAAAAGAATCACAGGAAAATACAAGTTGGCTGGACCAATTCCTTCTGAATTTCCCTCTCCCTCTCCTCTCCCTCTCCTCTCTCTTTTAAATATTTTTCTGTTTTTGTAACTAAAATTAGAACCAGAAATGTGATTTCAAAATGCAAACTGGAGAAAATTTCCCCTTGGTTTATTGTGCCTATGAAGATCTTGGCTTTTCTTTCCCCAGATCTTTAAATCCAGGACAGGATTAAACCTCTCCTGAGCTCATCTGCTGCCACACTCCAGTTCTCTGTTTCCCAGTGTTTTTGCTCTCCAAAACAAACCCCAGACAAGCCAAGTGCCCCCAGGTCCCCAACCCCAAATTCCTTTACAAATAACACGGACAGCACTGCAGTGCTTAGCCCTGGAAATGGTTATGCCACCGTTTCAGGTGGGCAAACCTGGTTCCAGAGGTATTTGAGGCTCCTACCACTTTCCAAGCTTGTTTTTATTTAACCTTTGTCAGGCTCTACGCCTGGAAGTTTTATCTCCTTCACCACGCAGCAGTTCAGCAAGGCTGGGAAGGAGGGATCCGAACCAAGGTGTTATTAGCAGGTTATTTGGCACTTAATGGGGAGAAGAGATGCGAGATTCTTTTGGCACAGTGGTACTTCTTTTCCCTCCAAAAAAAAAAAAAAAAAAAAAGGAGGAAAAAGGATTTTAATTGAAGCCTGCAATGTTGTATAAATGGAAGATCTAAGTTTTAATTGAAAAATAATTATAACCACTTAATCATTTTAAATGAGGGCTGTAATTGCAGTCAGTTCATAATAGCCAAATACAGACACTTAGATTCCCGCAATAAAGCAGGGATGGTACAGCTTGATTTGCTAATAGCTCTTCCACTTCTCTCCTCTTTTGTCTCAAAGATTAATTCAGGCAAGGGCTATTAGTGCCGTTAATTGGTTCTGCAATTTAGACCTTGTGCTGGTGAATGAGTGAGTGATGCAGACCCATCAGCCAATAATGTGAACACTTTGTCAATGTGTTGCTCATTGTCCGGCTCCTCAGAATTCCCGCGGCGGCTCCTCCGCCACCCAAGCCCGGCTCCCGGGGGGGATCAGGGCGAGCGGGGCTCCTCGGGGGTGAGGGATTCACTTAGCTTTAGATAGGTCACCCAGATGCCTTTGAAATCATTGCTGCCTTATGAATAAAATAATTAGGCAGCCGAGGCGTCCTCCTTGGCGGGGACAAATCCCGTATTCAGGAGGAATCTTGCCCTCTGTGCTGGAAGAAGGAGGTTCAGTGGGGTTGTGAGGGGTCCCCTTCCTTGGGGCAGCAGCACGAGTAAAGCCAGTCTAAATCCCTGAAATCCCAGAGAACCACAAAACTCGACTTTTTACAGGTGTTTTGGCCTCAGCATCAGTGATGGGCAGAGGGCACAGCCGGTGGGCACAGCTGACAGGCCTGAAGTGCCAGGGCAGGCTCAGGTTGGATCTCAGGCAAAGGTTCTTCCCCCAGAGGGTGGTTGGGCACTGCCCAGGCTCCCCAGGGCAGTGGGCACGGCCCCAAGGCTGCCAGAGCTCCAGGAGGGTTTGGCTGATCCTCTGGGGCACAGGGGGTGTCTCAGTCCTGTGCAGGGCTGAGGGTTGGACTGGATGATCCGTGTGGGTCCTTCCAACTCAGCCCATTCTGGGATTCTGTTCCTTGGAGCAGCCTGTGGTATCATTCCTTAGGAAGAACACCCGGGGAAGGCTTTGCCCTTGCCATGTCCATGTTGTGGGAGATAACTGAGAAGGTGCTCTCCCATCAAGTGGGTAAGTTTGGGTGGTTGAAGCAGTTCAGTCCCTGGGTATTTTCACTGTGAGATGCTCTCAGCAGAGAGAACTCTCCTTTTGGTTACAGTTTGGAACTTTTTGCTTGGGAATGATGCTACTCACATACCAGGGCCCTACTCTTCTGCCTGCTGTAAATTGGCAGAGCCCTTGAAATAAATGGATTGATGATTTGGACGAGATCTGCCCCTGTGCAGCACTTCCCACCCCAGAACCGATACGCACGAAATTTCTCCTTTGAGGTAACTTATTGAACACAATCCTTGGCTGCCAGGAGTCTTTTCTGTCTCCAGGTGAGTTGTGACAAACACAGGGAGTGTGTTTGTGCTCTGGCCTGGGGCTCTGTGTTTGGCTCTGTGATACTGGGAACGCTTTCCGTGATTAAGCTCTGTTTGACCGATACCGAGAGCAATGACCAGCCCCAGCACAGGGTGAGGTGTGTCACCAGCACTGGTATCGCTGTGCCCAAAACCAGCCCAGGGAGGGAGAGTGGATTAGGAAAGCGCATGAATCACCAACACTGTTCTTTTGGGGAAAATGAGGAGAATGGGGTAATGTTACGTTTGAACCTGGGGACTGTTGGTGACACGCGTGCAGTTGTCTTTTCCCTGGTTGGTGTTTAATTTTGGGCACTAATTTCATGAGTGATGTGTAACAAACTTCAGTATTAGGCAGAACATTTTCAGAATTGATAATTGAGACTCTGGGACAAATAATCTGAAGTGAGAGTGACGTCTCCCTCATGGATACTCTCTGATGACTGCTCAGAGCTTCAGGAACAGCGTTGCTCTGCTTGGGGTGTGGGAACAGACTGGATGACTTCCCAAGGTCCCTTCCAGCTTGGTTCTCCCCAAAAGATGCAGAGCCAAAATAATCTCTAGGAGCCAATCACGGTGTTCCCACAAAAGGCTGGATCTTCTTCAGAAGGAGCTTCACAGGGAAGTCCTGGAGACACTTCAGACTGAGCATCTGGGAGAGACCCTTGAGCAAGGGTGAGTGTAGCCAGATGACAGTGGCCACCTCTTCGTGCTCCCTGATGACTTTCCACTTCCACCACCTGAATGTCACCCCACTGAGCTCCACTTCTTCTGAAGGTCCCTTCTGGAAGCCTCCACGTGCCGGGTGTGAGTCTGGCACTGCTGAAACAGGGCTTGTCATCCCCTCCCTCCCATGGGGAGCAGCTCTCCTGCACATCCCCCTTTCCGTACCAGCAGGAAACTGGGCAAGGAAGGAGGTTTTGAGAGATGGAGCAGAAAAGTCATTCTTTTCTTGCCCTGTTTTTTTGTCCATCTAAACAAATCCCAATTCATATCTGGATGAGGGGTTTAAAGTGAATGAGGATATCCAGCTTCTCCTGTTTATTTATTTACCCTTGGTGCTCCCCCAGCAAACTGCAGGTTTCCCCATTCCCTCCTCAGCAGCTGCTGCCTGTCCCACGTGCTCCCAGCCTGCCCTCCCTCAGCAAGGTCCACCCCAACCCCAGGGCCTGCCCTTTGCTGTGGGACTCCCTCCTTTACACACAAGTGTTTTGGTGGAGCAAACAGAGCAAACAGCCCCAGACAGAGGCACAGTAACAAATCATGGAATCAGCCAGGCTGGAAAAGCCCTCTGAGACCATCGAGTCTGAACCAGCACTGCCAAGGCCACCACTAACCCATGTCCCCAAGTGCCACATCCACAGGGCTTTTAAATCCCTCCAGGGATGGGGACTCCACCACTGCCCTGGGCAGCTGTGCCAGGGCTGGTTCAATCCCTGGGTGAGCCATTCACTTAAGAGTTGGACTTTGATGATCCTTGTGGGTCCCTTCCAACTCAGAAAGTTCTGGGATTCAGTAAACCCTTTCCATGAAGAATTTTTCCCTAATATCCAACCTAAACCTCTCCCCTTGGCTCAAAAGCATCATCCTTGCCAGGGAAGGATTAGGCTCTCCATAATTTTTATCTGTTTCATCCATTTTAGGCACCTCTGTGCTTGTTCTCCCGGAGCTCAGAGTCGCTCCTGTGGGATCTCTCCGCTGGCTGTTCCAGAGGGATCTGCTGGTCCCCGTGGGACCTGTGCTGGCTGCACCTCTGCCTGGAGGGAGAAGGTAAACAGAGAGCGAGGCGTTCACGGAACAAACGGCTCTCGGTACCGGGCGAGGGAAAATTATCTCACCAGAAACAGATAAAGGGAAGGGGAGGTTCGTGTGGTGCCAACCAGGCCTCTCCTGACTCCATCCGTGACGTAGGCGCTGCCTCCAGCTAAAAGTGCCCCGTGCCCTGGCTGCCTGCCCCACACCCGGCTCGGGGAGGCTCCTGCTCGCCTGGCACCATGTCCGTCACCATCTGCCAGTCCATGGGCTTCGTGGTGTCTGCCCTGGGCATCGGGGGCATCATCGCATCCACCTGCATGGACCAGTGGAGCACCCAGGACCTGTACAACAACCCGGTGACCGCCGTGTTCAACTACCAGGGCCTGTGGCGCACGTGCGTGCGGGAGAGCTCCGGATTCACGGAATGCCGAGGGTACTTCACCATCCTGGGGCTGCCAGGTAGGGCCCGCTGGCTCACAGGGCAGGGGGTGGGGGGCACCTGCCAGCAGCTCCGTGGGAGTGGCTGTGATGGGTGGTTTTCAGTGCAGAGCGGGAACCCCGAATTCCAACCAGAAGGGATCTGGGGTGCTCCCCCGGTTTGGGTAACAGGTCCCTTGGAGAGACCTCCAGCCAAGCCCCCTTCTGTGGCCAAGCAACTCTGTCCTAACCAGAGTGGGGAGGATCAGCAAAACTCACCCCAGCTGATTCTGGATCGTGTTCCTGAGGTTTGTCCAGAGCTGCTCCGTGGGGCAACTGATCCCCTGCGCCGTGGGGTCAATTCCTCCTGTAGAATTCCAGCTGTGTGGCTTCCTCCCAGAAGCCACTAATATTCTTGTCATTGGAGCAGATCCTTTCCTAAGAGGATATGTCACAGTTTGGCTCACAGTATTTCGGGATGGGCTAACACCACCAGGCTGGATTTCCCCCTAATTCTCCTTTGGTTCCAGTTTTCTTCTTCCACGGGAATCATTCCCGGGCCGGTTGTGCCCGGAGTATCTCGGGGTGCAAACAATTAGGTTACAACAGGATTATCTGGGGTTTTTTCTTGCCTTAATACAGTGAGAAAAAAGGCACTTAGGCTGTTACACCCATCTGGCCTCTGTGCTTTGACACAGCGAGGATGGAGGGAAGAGCTGCTGTCTGGTGTTGGATGTGCTGCAACATCCCAGAGCAGGTGCCAGGGACGTGTTTTCCTAGAAGGAAACGAGCCTGATCCTGCCTGGACATCCAAAGCAGGGTGTTTGTGCAGGGCTTGTGTTCCATCACAGTCAGCAAAGCTGAGCAGCTTCCCCGAGGGAAAACTCACGGAGCAAAGGGCAGGACAGGTCGGTAAAACTTGACTCCAGCAACTAATTACTCGTTTAATGGTTGGACTTGATGGTCTCAGAGGACTTTTCCAACCTTTATGGTTCTATAAAGAGATTAAAGTTGCCACATGAAGAATAAATTGAAGTGTAAAAACCCAAATCCTCCCCACACACAGATACACCCACAACACGCCGCAGAACTGCCTCAATTCTGCTGCTCTAAAAGCTTAAAATGACAAAAAAATGTGACTCCATGGAAGAAGCAATTAAACTTTTCAAGTGTTCAGCTCTGGGAACTGCTTTAATCTTTGAAGAAACCAGACTAGTTGAGATTTGGGGGGTTTTGTTCTTTCCAAATATCTTTGTCGCTAAGCTCAGCGTTACAGCAAAAAAGAAAAAAAAGGGATTTTTTTGGCAATTCCCAAACCTGCAGACTGGTGTCTGTAGGGTGGGTGTTAGTTTTCTAAAATGGAAATGTTGGGGGGGTGGATTTCCTGCAGGAGCAGGATTTTCCTGCTTTGAGACAGGCTGTGGGAGTTCAGTCTGTTCGTGTCCCTGCCCGTGGCAGGGGGCTGGAATTAGATGGTCTTTGAGGTCCTTTCCAACCTGTGATTCCATGAATCTGTGATTCAGTGAGTCTGGGATTCCTCACCTCCATCCCACAAGCTCTGTGGATCCCTCCCAGCCATGACAGAAATGAGCATCCTATCCTAAATATCAGGATTTCCAGGGAAACCATCACCTTCTGGTGGAATTCCCAGCTGGGTTTGCCGGGTTTCTGCTGCCACCCATGAAAAAGGGGTTTGAAAGACCCCAAGAAAGAAATTTAAAAGACCCCAAAAAAGAAATGTAAAAGACCCCAAGAAAGAAATTTAAAATAAATCTGAATATAAAGGTAGGTGGGTGCCTGAACCCCCCAAATTTGCCATCTCCACCCTCAGGGCTGTGGGGGATCTCTGGGAATATGAATATTTATGTGCTTTTTGTGACCGGTGTTATCAGCTCTGCCCTACAAAATGAGGTGGAATTTTTTCCTTTCTTTTTAATGAATTCTTCAGAAGTCCCCCCCTCCCTGCTCCCGTTTCCCCCTCCTGTTATAGATTGGCTGACACTTCCCAGTCTCTGGAGGAGCCACAAACCCACTCTCCCCATTGCTGTGTTTTATGGATTGGCTCCATCTCCCAGATCCATCTGCTCCTAAAGGCGTTTCTTCCCACCCACCACCAGCAAAGGGCAACTTTATCCCAACCAGAGTGTGGGGGAAATGAGGCTAAAAAATCAAATTATTAATTTAAGATATTATTTAAGAGCATGCTCCCCATGTTTATTTTCACCTCGCTCGCCATTAAACCCCCCTCTCTACCCACCCCGTGGTTAATGGTTTGTCAGCATTTCCATTATAAACCCCTATTTATTATTCTGACAATGGCAATTTATATTGGGAACAATAGTGCCAGAGTGAATAAAAATAATAGGACTCTCACAAGCAGTGAGGTGACCTGAGCACATCGAGGAAGTTTTGCTTTCCAAGGGTTTTTTTGCCTCAATCCCTCGCTCCCCTAGCAAAGATTAAACCTGTCTTGCCCATCATCTATCTTCAATTTGGTTGGGAATTTTAATTTCAAATAGATGGAGGAAAAATCAAGATAATAGATGAAAATGAGAAATAACCCGGGTTCTTTGCTGCTCAGTTATAAACAGTCAGTCTCTGGTGGAATATGTCACTTGAGAACTCAACCTGCTTGCTCTGATTTGGCTTTCTCATGTTGTTTTTTGCTGCTGGTTTGGTGTGGGAGGGTCTGGAGGACACAGAGGGAATTAGAACACACAAAAAAGGCACAAATAGCAATAGCTGAGCTCGGGCAAGGCTGGGAACTTCACCTCATGAGGAAATCAAGAGGCACCTTCTGCTAAAAGGAGCATTTTTCCAGTTGCTTCCAAGTTTGCTAAACTGCAGGAACAAGGGCAGTGATTTTCCTGTTTGTTCTTGGTGTCCTTCTCCCAGCTCAGTGAACCTGCTCCAGCCATTTCTGAGGAGACAATTTATTCCCTTTCGACCCTTCCAGAAGGGCTGAGGCAACAAAGCTCTGGGGGCTTGAAACAGAGGAATATTTTTGCTTTTCCAACAGCAAGCTTTGAAAGCCTGAGAGCAGCCTGGTAAACTTCTCCAACCAGTAAAAATGTCCATGTTAGAGGGGTCAGAGTGAAACCAATCCCTGGGAATGTAAGCATGACTTCTCTGTGACACAGCTGCTCTCAGCTGGCTGGTGAGAAAGGGTGGCAGAGGTGCAGAGATCTTCCCTAGGAGAATTCCTGTCTAGGAATTATTAACATTGGCTTCTCTGCATTTCCTTCCTTCTGTATCCATGTTCTGACAAGGTTCTCTTTGAGTTCCTACAGCCAACACACATTTTGTGGCAAAACCCTTGCTTTTGGAGACAGCCAAGGAACAGCATCTCTGCTCCCTGGAACTCTTTCATGCCCAAAGTTTGTGAGGATGGGGGCTGCTGATGACCTGTCATAAACCTCCACTGGTGGTGGCCATGGGAAAGTCTCTTCCACGTTCTTTTTGCTGCTTAAAATCCCTTAACCCAGTCGAATTTCGAAATATCTGCAGGTAACTCCTGTAACCTTCTTGAAGCCTTGGGAGACCCAGTTTTGTGCACAGAAGGATTTAGGTGGCCCAGGTGGGCTGGAGACTTGCCATAAACCCACCAAGGGCACCCGTGGGGCTGGGGGGGGGGGTTTGTACTCCCAGCAGGAGCTGAAGGAGGTGCAGGGATGGGGGAAGAGCCAATGGGGGACCCTTGGAGGGGTCTGGGGCACCCCAACCCCCAGTGACATGTGGGGTGGGAAGAGGTGGCAGTGAGCTGGGTGCTTGTGTCACATTCTTACTGTTTTGTGCCATCACACCATGCAAAGGTGAGAGACAGGTTAAAAGTGTTCTAAAGGATCTGGGATAAGGGCTGGAAGAGGAGCAAGGCAAGGGAAATCCAAGGGGCTGTGGAGATGTGGGGCTGGGATACAGCTCATAGGCAGCTTCATGGGCCACCTCAAAGGACCCTCTGGACCATCTGAACACCAGTGGGGTGGATCTGAGCTGGGATGGGGTCCTTCCATGACCCCTTTTCCCCACTGAGTTCCAGAAGGGCCGTTCAGCCCTTCTCCTGGTGGAGCACACGCTCCTGGAGCCCGCGGTTGTCACAGCAGCGGAGGGCAGGGGGAGAAGGGTGGGTTTGCCTTGGCTGGGTCTGGACAAGCTGGAACGGTGTGAACAACTGGCAGGGTGTGAGTTCTATTTGCAAATTTGAAAGCAAACATGAGCTGTAGGTGGTTTTTGTGGGAGAGGCAGCGATAACATTGCGGGGTTGCCATGGGCCCGGAACGGTCGGAGATAACGGAGAGCCGACGCCTGGGCAGATAAAACAAGGGGGAGCTGAGAGAAAGGGGGCAGAGGGGACTGGGCACAAAGCCCCCTTCCTTCCCCTGGTTTGGGTAAACCACTGGAGATGTCCCAGTAGTCACAGGAGCCCCGTTCTCTGCTCCTTGGAGAGGGAGCTTGGCCTTGGCAAGAGCTGTGTCCTCACCGAGCTCCTTCCCAGCGTTTCCACGGGACATGGGAAACCCTCTGGCCCAAGCTTTCAACCAGCAAGCTGGAGAGCAATCCATCCTTCAGCCACTCCTGGCTGTGGACATCTCCCACAGGTGGCTGGAGAGGAGCACCAGGTGGTGCTAAAGATGCTCAGACTTGTCCTACAGCTTTCCTAGCACCCAACCACCTCTTTGGGTGTGCTCTGAGCCAACAGCCCAGGTAAAACTCCCAGGTGACCTTCTGTTATCTGTGGAAATGGGATGATGAGTTTTTGCAAAGGGAAACGTATTTTTCCCTGTGTGGTTCAGAAACAACCTTTAAAAATAAGCTTAAAATCAGAATTATCTGAGAGGGGCAGAGGAAATGTGCTGGGGAAGGGGTGGGATGGAAACAAGTGTAGGTTTTTTCTCCAGAACTTTGCTTCAACCAACCACTGAGGGAGCTTTGACTTCCCACTGTTTCCAAGTGTGATGCTGATTAGAGAGTAAGAAAGAGCAAATGCTGGGATGGCTGGATAACACCTTAGCCAATATTTTTAGGGATGAGCAAACAGAACCCCCCCAACCACAATAACTCTTCCAAGATGACACCACGTGGAGAGCTGGGCGTGGCTGGGTGTTTGTCTGGCTCTTAGCTCAGGGCTGCAGCACGAGCATCATCACCAAAATTGCTTCTTCAGCTCCATTTTTGGGGGAGCAAACATGAGGCTTCAGTGGGAAACACACAACCCTGAGCTGGTTTATCTTCTTTGGAGACATGATTCAATCTGGCCCTCAAAATCCAAGCCAGACTCATCCACCTGGGCTTTCCTGGAGGCTGTTGGTGATATTTTTGGGTTGCTCTGGGGTTTAGGTGCCCCTGAGTAAGAGTATGGAGGAGAAGCAGCATCTCACATCAACAGGAGGAAATTCTGTCCCCAAGAAAAGGTGTGTGAGGTGACAGATTGGGTGGCAGACCCTGGCTCAGGGCACATCCAGGGATGTCCCTCTTTCCAAGAGGTGTCTTGGGGGAGCAACAGAGCTTGGGATGAGAAATGGTGGAGGAGGAGAAGAAAAGGTGGGCTTAAAGAGCTGCTCCAGCTTCTTCCAGCTGAAATCAGCAGGAAGGGTTTGAGGAAGGACTGGTGGCTCTGAAAAAAATTTTAATTCTCCCCCTCTCCTTTGCTTTTTTCTCCCCTGGGGTTATTTTGAGCTGTCACCAGTCCCTGGGTTCATTTCTCTGGGCAATGTTGCACACTCAGGATGCACCCCTTCTTGTTTTCCTGGCTTCCAGGTCCTCCCCATCCCTAGTTGTCCCCCCAGCTTCTAGGTCCTTCCCAGCCTTGGTTTATCACAAAGATGAGCAATGTTCTCATCCAAGGTGAGCAATGTTAGCCCATGCCCTCTCCCTCACAGAGGATAAGCAGTTCCTACCCCCTCTGGTTCTCAAGGGCTCCCTGCTGTGAGTTTTGTTCACCTTATTAGTTTTGCTGGCAACTTGGCACATGGCAGAGCCAGCCCTTCCTCTGACATAAACTTGCCAAAGTCGGTGAAAATTAGGAAATTTGAATAAAACTACTGGAAGCAAAGACATCTCGTGCCTGGGCCGGTGGTGGCCGTGACTTGTGGCCACCAGCCATGGAATGGTGCTCTGGCTGCCCCAGCAGAGCCCAGCACATCTCTGTGTGCTGCCCACCAGCTTGCACAGCCCCACGAGCCAAAGGGGTGCCCTGGGAGGGAGTTCTCCAGGAGGCAGAAGTGAAATCCAAGGGGTGGTAACCCCGTTGTAACTCCTCCATGCACAGAAACAGCCTCTCTTCCTCGTAGCTCCCACACGTGCTGATGGTGCCTGGGGCAGGGAGGGGGACCAGGACTGCTTAAAGTGGCAATTTGTTTCTAGGTCAGAGCTGAAGGCAATCAGTGGAGAGGAGTATGAGACGGGGAGGGATGAGTGTGAAGTCTGGAAGGTCCTTGTAGCTCACTGTGCTCTGCTGGCAGTGGCAGGGTGGGTTTATATGGCTCCTCTAAACCCAGCACTTCTCCCCCGTGCAGAGGAAATGAATTTCCTGTTTTTTATATCCCCACCCCTTTTCCAGGACCATCCTTCCAGTCAGTACAGACAAGCACCCCAAAAAGGCCATTTCCCAATGGTCCCTGTGCTCTCCTTCCTCCCCTGAGGGTTTCAGTGGGGCCACGTGTTGGCTGCTGGGATGTGGGCGGGTGGAGAGCTGGGCTGGAGGAGCTTTGCTGGCCTCTTGGTGCCTTGGGTTGTGCCATGATCAGCATCCCACACAACCTCAGCGATGCTCCAGGGGCCTGCAGGGAGCAGCCACGTCCTTGGGCTGGGCTGGTGGCCCCACACCCTCTCCCAGAGCCACCACTGGTGTCCCTGGTTGTCGTCGTTGGTGTCCCCGGTCGTCATCGTGCCTCTTGTGGGGACACCTCCGTGGGTGCTGGGGTATCGAGATCCCCCGTATTGGGCTGGTGGCATAAGCAGAGGGCGGCCTGGGCTGAATTCCCCTGGGAACAAGGTCCTTCCCTGTGCCAGGAAGGCAGGAGGAGCCCGAGGGGCAGCGCAGGGTTTCGATTTGGGGCCGGCACAGGCCCCAAGTGGGTTACTCAACGCTCGGCAGAGCGTGGCTGCTCCAAGGGGGAAGGACAAGCACTCTGAAGGACAAAAGCTCATATCTGCAGCCCTGCCAGCACAAACCTCCTCCCCAGCCAGAGTGAAACTGGACTATCTTGCAAAAACACTTTGAGCAAACAGCGCTCCACGGAAAGCATCTGATAAGAGCGGCCGCGTTCCCGTGGCTCGGGGAGAGGACCCGGCTGCTCCCATTAGTGCTGCTGCTCCCCCGGGCATCTCGCTGCTCTGCCGGGGACACACCATGTCCACCACCCTGTGCCAGGTCATGGGCTTCCTGGTGGCCTCGCTGGGCGTCGCGGGGACCATCGTGGCCACGGCCACGGACACGTGGAGCACCCAGGACCTGTACGACAACCCCGTCACCGCCGTCTTCCAGTACCAGGGGCTGTGGAGGAGCTGCGTGAGGCAGAGCTCCGGCTTCACCGAGTGCCGGCCCTACTTCACCATCCTCGGCCTGCCAGGTAGGGCTGAACACGCTCCAGGTTTGACCCGGGAGCTCTTCCTGGAGCTCTGCGCCGTTCTCATCCAAAAATGAAGCAGTAGGAGCTTCCCAAAGGAGTTATTCCTCTGGGAGGAATAACGTTTCCAGGCCACTCAGCGTAAAAATGTGTGTTTATTTATTGCCAAAATGATACTTTTACTCAGTGGAAGTTACACCTTGGAGAAACTTGGAGCAACCCGGGGGGTGATTTCTGGCTGAGCATCACAAGTTCAGGCATAAATCAGCCCTGCTCCGGTGATGTGAGGGAAGAGAGGGTGTTAAAACCCCCAGGGATTGTCCCTTTGAATGGGAACCCCAGGAAAACAGCTGTGTGGAACTGTGTGTTGGCAGAGAATAATGAAAAGGATTGGTTTTTCCAAAGGGAAAACTGGAATTGGAGAAATCCACCCGCGAGCAGGAAGGGTGAGGAGCGGGGGAAGGCATGTTGGGTCACTCCACATTACCTGGGCAGGGTTGGTGCTGCAGAATTGATTGCAGGGGGGGTGTGTTATTTTCCTGTTTGCTTGCCAATTTTACCAAAAGAGCTGATTTTGCCTTCCCACTGCACGGGAGGGTATTCCAGTGCTCCTGGCCCATGGGAGAGGGGCAGCCAGCCTGGGAGCTCTGGTGCCAGCCTGGGAGCTCTGGTGCCAGCCTGGGAGCTCTGGTGCCAGCCAGCAGGAAATGTGCCCTGGGAGTGTCTGTGGTGCCCAACTGCAAACAGGTCCCAGCAATGACTGCTGCCCACAGGCCTTCTGAGTGGATGTGGGCTCCAGCCCTGTATCCTCAGGGATGCCGACCTGGCCTCTCTCTGGGAAGCTTTGCTGAGGACCAGGGTTTGCTTTCTGAGGGCTGAGATGGGGTAAATGTGTCTCTGGTTTTCTTCAGGATTGCTCAGGCCACTTCTCTTCCATTTGGAGGAGCAAACCTGATATTTAGAGTCCCTTTTCCTATGGCACCATTTGTTTTAAGGAATAACAAATATATTTATCAAACTATATATATATGAATGTTGTCACTTTATATATATTTAGAATGCTGTGTGCAGGTGATTGGTTTTCAAAGAGCAGTGAGACAATGGCAACCATCCTTTTGGTGTCAATTTATCTTAATCCAGATTTTACATTTTAAATTATTTTTAGGTAATATGGCAAATATGCAAAGCAATATCACAGGCAATATCTGTTGTGTCTTAGAGATATTCTGTCAGTTTGGATCTTTATGTGTCCATTTAATTGATGAATACCTTAAAACATAAGCAAAGAATGCCCCTGTTTGAATTGGGTTAACTTAAAGACTGTATTTTTTTTCCCTAAACTTTCTATATCCCATCAATCATTTGTCACAAAGTCAGATTTCCATTTTTTTCCCCAAATTTTGTATCAGCAACAGAAACGCAGGTGATTTTTACCTTAAATGACTTAAAGTTGTTTTACTTCCTCACCTCTCACTACTCTGGGGAGAAAGAGGACTCTTTGGTTTCCCTTACATCTGGAAAACACAGGGATGCAAACTGTGCTTTCAGATCACTGGCATTTATTTTGGTGAAGAAACTTGAATTTTTGCTATTCCCTGGTTGTGGGACACCACCCCTTTGTACAGAAATCAGGTGGGCAGATATGGAGCCAAGTTCTCCCCCCTCATGCAAAAAGTTTATCCCAAACCCCAGTGGTTTCTGTGCTTTCCCTAAACTCCAGGGCTCTTTGCTCCTCAGGCAATTTTTTTCCCTTACTCTCCTATTTTGTTTGTCTAAACCCTTCCACTCCCTGCTGTGGGAGGTCATTCACCTCTGTTCAGAGGACTTTTGGTGGAAACACACTTGAAGCCTCAGTGCTCACTTTCCAAAGGGCTTCCAGTCCCAGGAGCCAAGTGAAGAGTCCTTCACGGCATGGGACAACTTTCTACTCCTTCCCATCCCTTTGTGGAGATGGTGCCTAAGTCACTCTCATGGAGACAGGAATGGCCAATTGGCATTTTTTCCTCTGTGTTCCACTCCCTCCCCTTCCCAACAGCTCCTTTTCTATGGAGAGTCACCAACTTGGACTTCGGTGCTCCAGCAAAAGTGCAACATCCTCGGCTGCCTGGCCTCTTGTGTCATTCCATGGACACACCAGGAACACATCTCCTGGGGACCAACAAGCTCTCTGTCAGATCTTGGCTTAGGGTCCCTTCTTGATGAGTTGCAAACACCTCATGATAACACCACAGAACCACAAGGTCTGTAGGAAACACCCAGGAATGAAGGACCGTGTTAGGGCCGAGGAGCCCCTTCAGGATCCCCGGTGTCTGGATTATCAGCCTCTCCTGCCTGCCCTGAAACAAAGGCACTTGCAAAGGAACTTCGGTGGTTGTAAAGACAAATGAGATGGAGCTTTTCTTCTCTTTGCAGCTTTGTGCTTCCCATCAGGTGCTGCGGAACAACCTTTGAGGGCTGATAAGGCGTATCCGCAGCTCCTTGTTCTCCGCTGGAGAACAGCTAATGAGCTCGCACCTGGGGGCTGATGAATGGCAGATTGAAAATCCCCGGCTCGTTAGCACTTGTTATCGGCTGATAAGGGCAAATTGAGTCATAAGAGGCAGCCCCGGTGGGACTGCCGGTGGTGTGTTCCCAGCTTGTGGGTGGCAGGGTGCCTGTTTCTGTGAGCCCACGGTGCCAGTGCTGCTGCTCGGGGTGCTGGTGCCTCACAGCACGCCACCACCCACCCTTGCCCTCCTGCCCACCCTGTGTGAAGCCAGCAGAGTCCGCTCTGTGCTCCCTGGGCACCCTGGCCTGCTGGGGTGACAGCCAGGCTGAGGGAAGTCCCCGGGGCTGCAGAACACTCTCCTTGCCCTTCTCACCCCACTACGAGCCCAGTCACCTTCCCTGGAGAGGGACAGTCACGCCTGGGGAGCATCAGAGCCAAGCCCAGGGCTGGGAGAGCTCGTGGGAGGGCAAAAGGAGGCTGCAAAGTGTCCCGGCCAAACCCCAACAGCCCTTGAAATGCTTTTGGCCCCCCCTCCCAGCGCCGCCGCCTCCCTGTCTGTGCCCGGGAGAGCAGGGGGAGAAGTGTCTGGGGCCAGCTCTGGATTGCAGGAAAGATGGGATGTGTGCCACCTTATTAGAGAATCACCTTGGTATTCACATCCCCTTTCCCCCTCCACTTCTCTGTTTTTAAAGGTGCAAGTTTCTCTTTGATCTCTCCTTTATTTTTCTAGGGAGTCTTGAGGGGTTTTGTTGCCTTCAGCCCTCAGCTCCCTCAGGAATGACCCACCAGCATCCCAGCCTGCCTCCAAACAAGCATTCCCACCTCATGGCAGGCTGCTGGACAAACTCAGGCTGGGGGCATTTGTGTGCTGTATTAATGAACATGGACAGTTTTATACAGGACTGTTACAAATCACCATGGAAGGGATGTGGGGAGGGAGGTCGTGGCCAAAGTTTTGTTGGTGTGTAATGTTTGTCAAGATGATTTTCCTCTTCTCCTGTGCCATGTGCTTTCCTGTGGATCAGGAACATCCAGAACTGCATTTGGAGCCATGCAGTAGCTGGAAGTATCATGGAGAGCTGGGTGGAGCTGTCTGCTTTCCTTGCTGCTCAGGGATTAAAAATAAGAGTGTTTTCTTAGTCAATTTAGTAATGAAACAATTCGTGCTTCTCCCAGCTCCCCACTAACTCTTCTCCATGAATTTCAGCTGAATGAACCATGACTGATGAACAGTCATAAAAAATCCTGTCTAAGCCATCAAACTCCTTGGGAAGCTGGGGCAGAGAGCCCGTTCCAGAGATAACACTCCAGTGTAAACCCAGCGCCCGTTTGCCGAGGTTTTCTTCCTTAGAACTTATCTTTTCAGACAGAACCAGCCTTTAAAATGCTCCCAGGCTCTGGCAAGTCTCTTGTCAGTCACTGCTTGTGTCTCCCTCTGTTCCATAGCCATGTTCCAGGCCGTGAGGGCACTCATGATCGTGGGCATCGTCCTGGGCATCCTCGGCCTCCTCGTCTGCATCTTTGCCCTCAAGTGCATCCGCATCGGGACCATGGAGGACTCTGCAAAAGCCAACATGACTCTGACCTCTGGCATCATGTTCATTGTTGCTGGTAAGTGGGTGGTGTCCCGTTTTCCCCGTGCCTGGAATTGAGGGTGGCCAGGTCTCCACACAGCTGCTCTGGAGCCACCCAAAGCGTTGGTGCTCTCACGGAGTTATTGGCATCTGTCCTCCAGCTCGGCCTCCTGGGGTCAAGTGGTTTCTACCTCTGCTTAGTAAAAAAAAAACACCCCAGAAACCAGAAGTTTGTATGAACAGAACAAGGAAGACTTGGAAAAAAACCCCACAGATAGAAAGGAAAACATCTCTCTTAATTTGTTATATATGTGTTGTTGTCATGTACTATTTTATCCTTTATTTATGTATCATATTTTTTATGAGTTTCAGGCTTTATATGTAATAATTTTAGGAATAATTTTAGGGGTTTCATGGCTCAGCTTGTAATTTTAAATACCTTGGGTTATCAGGAGGGCTGCAGGAATGCCCAGTGTTGCCCAACTACCTCATTTTAAATGTTTAACACATCACTTACAGGTTTTCCTACTTTCTTTTTTTCTGAGATAGTAATCAAATCAAATCCATATCCTAATGAATGGAAGGAGAATGCCCCTATTTAAAATCCTTAAAATCCCAACACTTAACTTTTGCTGGGACATGAGACATACAACACAAGTTAAAGGTATTTCATAACTGCAAGTTGGAAAGAGGAACAACATTCTGCAAAACAGCTTTAATTTTGCACGTTAAAACTGCCACTTCAGAATCACAGAATGGTTTGGATCAGAAGGGACCTTAAAGACCATCTCATTCCAAACCCTTGCCATGGGCAGGGACACCTTCCAGTGGACCAGGCTGCTCAGTTTTACTCCTTTGAGTCAGTGGGTTGAGAATTTGGGCAATTAGAAAATCCCACTCGTGTTTCTGAAGATGTGACCGGCTCCTGGGATGGGACATCCCTTGGTTGCCTTCACCCATTTCCAAACAAGGTCCCCAGGCTCAGCTGGTGAGGAGCTGGGCCCCCACATGCCTGGTGGAGCTGGCCCTTGGTCACACCTCTGCAAGCTGGAGGTTGTTCCCTCCTCAAACAAGGGGGAGAAGTGTTAAAGGTTTGCTCAGATTTCCCCAGTGCTGTGAGGAATTGTTTTGGGAAAGACCCAAAGGTCTTGGTGGGTGTAGGAATGATAAATAGGACTCTGAAAGCCCAGGAGATCTGGAGTCCACATATCTGGGCCAAAAATCCTCACATGACACTTGGTTTTGTTTTGTTCCTCCTTCCACAGTGTCCCAGGCCAGGTTGGACAGGGCTTGGAACAACCTGGTCCAGTGAAAGGTGTCCCTGCCCATGGCAAGGGGTGGAATGAGAGGAGCTTTAAGGTTCCTTCCAATCTAAACCATCCTGGGATTCCATGTTCAAGTGTCCTATGAATCCCTCTGCTAAGGAAAACAGGGGATTGGCATCCCTGCCAGGCTCCTCAGGGCTGGGCATCACCCTGAGCCCTTGTGCACATGGATGGAAGAAGGTCCCACCTCTTGAGGCTGGGCTGCCAGACCTGGCAATGAGCAGGTTGTGAATCAAATGTATCTCTTCTTCCACAGGGCAGAGAACGTGTTTTCCACTCAAAAAAATAATTCCTGGCAGGGAACCTTTTGTCCATGTTTGTCACTGTAAAACAAACCTTTAACACTGGGTATTTTCAGCTGCTGAAATGATCTGTTTGTTAAACTCACTTTCTGTGAGAAAACACATCAGGAGGAAGATTCCTGCTGGGATGATTTGGGATTGTGGGGGGTGACATTGCATTCCTGCTGTCGGAATTGTAAATGCAAGGAAATCCTGTCAGAAAAGTGTAACGTGTTGTGTTGCTGAAGGACACAGAGCAGTGTCTCACCCAGCTTTCTAGAGCTGGAAGGTGCTTCCCCAAGGCCACAGGTGACTTTTGAACCGTGTGGGTCTCAGTGTGTCCCTCTCTCCTGTCCAGGCCTGTGTGCCATCACCGGTGTGTCCGTGTTTGCCAACATGCTGGTCACAAACTTCTGGATGTCCACCACCAACATGTACCAGGGGATGCAGAACGTCCAGAACAGGTGGGTGGTCAGCTGGCTCAGGGGGCTCCACAGTGGGGATCTCCCTCAGGGCTGCAGCCAGAGGAAAGGTCCATCTGGGAGGACGTTGGGATGGTCACAGGACTGGGAAGATTCAGTCCCTTGGGAGATAAAGTCTCTTACCTGCCCTGGAGACGTTGGCTGGGATGTCTCTGCTCCTGCAGCTCAAGGAGGAGGTGGGGAGCCCACTGAGGGACTTCTGGGCACTCCTGCGGGGCTGGGGGAGGATGACAAGGCTCGGTGTGTTCTGGGGGAGCAGCCTGGCCCCTGCCCAGCCCTGAGCAGTCTCTGTCCCACAGGTACACCTTTGGCTCAGCCCTCTTTGTGGGCTGGGTGGCCGGCGGCCTGGCCCTCGTGGGGGGCATCATGATGTGCCTGGCTTGCAGAGGGCTCATTCCAGAGGAATCCCGGTAAGCTGAGCTGTGGGACACGTGGGAAGGTGCTGCCTGAAACCTTGGCTGTTGGGGTAGCACCCAACCTGCCCAGGACGTGTCTGTGAGATCCCCATCACAACAGTTACTGTGATGGTGGAATCACAGAATCATTTAGGTTGGAAAAGACCATCCAGTCCCACCATTAACCCAGAGCACTACATCAACTCCACCAATACATGTTTATTTATTTGCCCTTTTTGGGTCAAAAGAGACCATTTGCCTTCTCTGACTGTGTGACTTGCAAACAAATAGAACAGGAGAGAGACCTTAAAATCTAAAATTTGCAATGTGCTGGTGAAGTCAGGCCCATTAATTGCAGCTTCATTTGCAAGGTGCACAGCAGATCATTAGAAGGTGGGGATTGCATCAGGTGACCCCTGTGATTTATGCAGAATCATAGAGTGGTTTGGGTTGAAAGGAACCTTAAAGACCATCTAATTCCAACTCCCTGCCGTGTGGGACACCTCCCACCAGACCAGGTTGTTCCAAACCCCATCCAACCCAGCCTGGAACACTTCCAGGGATGGGGCAGCCACATCAGGGAGAACTTTGTACGCCTACACAGCTGGTTCTTGTACGTGGGTCTTCACTCAGCCAAGGAATTACTGATGAGAAAGGAATCATAAGTTCATGAAAAACCAGGAAAGGGACTTGCAATCTGTCCATGAGTGGATGGTTTTGAGCTCACTGAGTGTCTCCAAGTGATGATGAAGTTGCCTAAAATCCAGCAGCAAACAGGCACAGAGGGTGCCAGGTTGGGTGGTCCCAGACCCCCCAGTGCCTGATGCCACCTCTTGTGTCTCTTCCAGGTACAAAGCCGTGTCCTACAACGCATCAGGACCGAACATCTCCTACAGAACGGGGCCCTACAAGGGCTATGAGCCCGACCCAAAGACCAGGAAGGGCCCAGGGTATGAAGAAGCTCCTCGGAGTGAGGAGGGAAGACGCTCCTACCCTTCCAAACACGACTATGTCTAGCAGACCTTCTGGGCTCAGCTTGTGCTCTCTCGTGTATTTGTAACTTCAGAAGCAAAAAGTGCAGCAACCAAAGCAGTCTGTGAACAGGATTGTGTTTTCTGTCGTGTTTTCTACTCTGAGGTTGCATCCTGGACATCAGTTTTATTGGACTGCCTGCCACGAGGAGGTCTGTAACAAAACACTGCCTTCTGGTGCTCTCAGAGTAGAACATTTTGCTCCTGTTTTATGTATAACTGATATCCAGGAGCGGTGCCTTGTGCCCTTTCCCAGTTATTCCAGTAGTGAAAATTCCCCTTTAATAATAGCTGTGTATTTGAAGTAAATTCAGCCGTGTCCCTTTGGATGTGCCCAATGCAAACAGACCCCACAGTCATGGAATTCTCCTCCCTGGTGACTGTTCCTGCTCAGTCACACCTTTGCTTTGCTGGTTGTACTGATCTGCTGGGAGATTTAATCTGATTTATGTTCCTTAGACATTTGCTGTAACCCGTGATACCAAAGTGTATTTATTTCTTCTGATCTCTCCAGGGAATATGAATAATCCATTGTTATTCCTACAACAGATCTTTGCTGTAACAGCTCCAAACCTCTGTGTGTGACCAGTGTTCCTGCAGATGTCATCTTTAATGAGGCCAGGAGAGTTTCTCATTTAGAATTAATTACAGTTACGTTTGGAGCAGAAATCCCAGGGAGCATTAGATATTTAACTCCACACCGACACCAGGACTTGCTTGTGTTAATTCTTCCCCCAGTGATGTGAAGATTAACTCCTTGGTGGGATGTTGCCTCTTCCAGTCAAGCCATCAGAGAGGGAGTTGATTTTTGAAGGGGTCAGAGGAAGGGATGTGAGAGCTGAGATGGGAGGGCAGAGCTTTGTGCTGTCACCTGGCTCCAGAGCACATCCTAACAAAGCTCTGCCAAGTGCCCATGAGCAGAGCAAAGGGATGAGTTGGAGAGAAAAAAGGGCTCCAAACCCTCCCAAGTGGCCACTTTGGTGGGCACCTGCAGGAGGTTTTGGCACCACTTGTTATCGGTTCTCTGCAGGAGTTCACTGGCACAATGGTTTTGGTGACATGCTGGTGTTGGTTTGATGTTCTGGAGGGTTCAGAGTGGAGCTGAACGTCCCTCCAGAGCTGGGCCTTTGGTGGGTGAAGCTGCCACCAGGCTGGTGGCATCTCTGGTGGCTGGCAGGGATGCCAGGGATGCCAGGGGGCAGGCTGTGCTCCCAGTGGGCACAGTCTGGGTCCACCACCTCCATGTCCATCCCTGCTCCAGGACCATCCCCTGTCCCCAACCCCCAGGTCCCCACAGCCACCATCCCAGAGGCAAATCCCAGCAAGGTCCAGGAGGGGGGAAGCTGCTGCCCCTGGGGAAGGTCAGCAGGAGGAGGAGGGAACACCTGGGAGCTCATGGTTGGAGAGAGGTGGGAAGAGCTTCCATCCAGCTCTTGGATGAAGAGCTCTTGGTCCCTCTCAGGCTGGACATTGGCCCCTCCTGCCACCTGGGATAAATCCCTCCTGGATGTCAGGGCTCACCTTCCCTTTCCTACTACTCATGGGCTTGTTTGAAGGATCTGTTTTTAAAGGAGAACAATTCAGTTTTGCAGAGGTAAATCCTGTTCTATCTTAAAAACCTTGACATTCTTTTCCATGGTTTTATCTCCACTCTCAGTATAAACTTAGATTTTTCTGCTTTTTTTTATTTTTTTGCATGCTGGATTTATTTTTTGGCTTGTTTGTTTTGTTGGTCGTTGTTGTTTTTGTTTTTTTTTTTACGTGAATATTAAAAAAGAAAAATCTTAAAGACCAAAATCACTGTTTCCAGCTGTTTCCATTTGTTCTGTCCTTGTCATGACCAACATCTCCAACCTTCCTGCTCAGCTAAACTCCCCTCAGCTTTGGGTCCTGCGGGTTCTTGGGAGGAGGATGGACAAATACAAGGAATTGAGGATAAAAATAAAAGATTAAGGTGTGTTTTTTTCCTGTTAGTCACATGCTGAGACAAAATCCCAGAAAATCAGGTGGAGAAGCATCAGGGGACCCCAAGTCAGTGAGGTGCTGAAGTCAGAGCTCCTTTGCTGGGAGCTCTCTGAGGAGCAGAGCTCAGTTTCAAGGCAGAGATTAAACACTTCTAAATACTTCATTGTTCTTAGGAGGGGGAAAAAAATTGCTGGTATGTTCTCAGCTCCACTGGAAAGGGGCTGAAAAGCACGGGAATGTTTAATTTAGATAGGAAACACACAAGTGGTGACAAGCTGAAGGTACACAGGGGGATGGAAACGAAGGGAAAACCCCCAGGAAAAACTGAAATGCAGGTTGAGGGCTGTGTTAGAACTAAAAGCATCCCAAGGAAGCAGCTTGGAGAGTTACATTTTATTTTTATGCAGCACAAATTCTCCAACAAATTCCCTGAGCTGGTTCTCCCTGGGCTACACTTGGATGGGTGTAGATGACAAGAGTGTGGGCAGGAGCTGAGGTAGACCTGGATCCAGGAATTCCTGCCCTTGGAAGGTTCCTAATCTTCCAGCCATCACTTTTCATTTCCCTCGGCCCAAAACTCGCAGGATGGAATATTTCAATGCAGGGAATGTCACTGGAAAAAAAAAAAAAAACATTCCAAAGGGGAGAATCCTTTCTCACTGAGCCCATCTGTGGTGTGTCCACTCCTGCTGTGACACTGCTGGGACACTGCTCCTGTGTCCATGGTGTGACCAGTCCTGCTGTGACACTGTCCCATGGCTGTGGCTGGAAGGGACTTTATCTCCTGTGGTGCCTCGGGGACTGTGAGGATCCTGCTTTAGGAGAAGCTGCACCCCCAGCCCTGGAGCTGCTCCTCCTGCCCAGGGAGAACTTGGGGCTTGGGCTCTGACTTGTTGGAGTGAGTCCAGAGGAAGCACCAAGGGGATCAGAGGGCTGGAGCAGCTCTGCTGGGAGGAAAGGCTGGAGAGTTGGGATTGTTCAGCCTGGAGAGGAGAAGCTTTGGGGTGATCTGATTGTGGCCTTGCAGTGGCTGAAGGAGCTACAGGAAAGACTGAGAAAAGACTATTTCCAAGGGCCTGGAGTGACAGGACAAGGGGAATGGCTTCCCACTGCCAGAGCAGGGTTAGGTGGGATATTGGGAAGAAATTCTTGCCCAGAGAAGCTGTGGCTGCCCCTGGATCCCTGGAAGTGTCCAAGGCCAGGTTGGACGGGGCTTGGAGCAACCTGGGCTAGTGGGACGTGTCCCTGCCCATGGAGGAGGTGGGACTGGATGGGCTTTAAGGTCCCTTCCAACCCAAAGCATTCCAGGATTATGTGATTCCCTGTCTTGGGACATGGACCTAAATAGCCCAAGGGGAAATCTCTGGGTCTTTACTGAGGACAAAGTTCCCATTTCCAGGCTTTCCTCTGCAGGCTGAAAAAACCCCGAGAATACCCTAATTATTTCTTGGTCTTGGCAAACAAAGGGAGATCCAGAAGCACTCCCAGGATGCCCCAATGCCTTGGTGGCAGCTCATCATGTCCCAGGGCTGTTCTGTCCCAGTGTCCACAAGCAAAGGACAAACCCTCCTGTGCCTGTGCCAAGTCCCTGACCTGTGGTGCAAAGGGAAGGGGACACTCGGCCCATGGGCTGCCCCTCACCCCAAACACATCTGCCCCCCACACTGGGTACTGCAGGGGCACCTGCCACCCCAAAAGGTGTGAATTGGGCTCTGCAATCCATGCCCAGAGGAGCAGGAGCTGCTGGAAGGAGCAGCTCTGGAAGGAGCCTGGTGGCTGCAGGCTGGGAGGAGCAGTCCAGCACTGGCTGGGCTGAACTGGGCTCACTGGTTTGGCTGATGGGACAGCACCCAGGAGCTCTGAGCCTCTGGAGTTCTTCTGGCTGAAGAACTGACACAGAAGCCAGAGGCTGCACATCTCCTGCCCTGTGAGCAAACCCAGCCTTGCCTCCTGCTGCTGTCCCTGGGGAGGGAGGGAACACAACCCCCTCCCACCTGCTGTTTTACCTTCACTGAGAACAAACTTCAGGCCAAAGGACGGTTTTGGTAGCACCTGTAGAACCAAGTCAGGGCAATCCTGACCAGTGACTGATGTGGTTTTGTCTCCATAAATTTGATCACCCTCTGACAAACACATCTTAGAGGAGCTGATTAAACACAGGCTTGTCCACCAAAGCCAAGGCTGCAAAGCCTGGCTGCATTTTCTGCCAGCACAGCTCTCTGTGGGTTCTTGCTGAGCTCCTGCACCATTTCTAAGGGTGTGAGAGCAGATTTGCATGGATTTGGAGCAAGGGAAGCAAAGACACCTATCTGAAGCTACAAATTGGACTAAGAGATAAGAACTCTCCTGAAATCTATATGCAATTAAAAGCCCAATCTTCCTTCCTACAGTGACAAGGTTATTGCTTTTATGGAGCTGAACAGAGATGGATGAGTCCATGGATTAATAGCACTAAGATTTATGACACTGTGCTTGCCCCAAATATTCTGGGAGAATAGCTCTCTGGGTGAGATATTCCAGCTGAATACATTTGATAGGGTTTTTCTTTTCCTTTTTTTTTTTTTTTTTTTTCCAGCTTGGTATTATTTGGGAGAGTTGTGCTGCATTCAGAGCTTGTTAGTGCTGTGGGTTGAATATTTACTATATTCACAATTTATAAAAGTATTGCCAGGAACTGGAGCCCCAGGAAGAAAAAGTCATTGAGAAAAACAAAATACAAAAGATATTATTTTGAAGAGCTCGAGACTCCAGTGGCATTAAACTCTCCACAAGGGCCTGAGCAGTGATTTTAGTGTAGCTGTGCTGTTTTGTCCCATGGGAAGAGGGTCATGCTCCAGGGATGTCCCAAATCTCTGGCTCTGTTACAGCACCTGGAAGCTGATTTTTCAGGAATCAGCTGGGACAGGAAAACCAACCCTTCAATTTGGCATGGCAGTGCAAAGGTTCCCTTTTTTCCCCCCCAGAAAATCACTGATCTGGGTGATTTCTCCTTCATTAAATTGGCTCCTTCTGGACTTGTTTTACTATTTCCAGAGACTCCCAGGGAAGATAAAGCCAAAGGAGTCACTTCTGGCAGGAGAAATGAGGTGTCAGAGTTGGTGGAGACCCTGGAGCACCCTCTGTGCTGAGCTGAGCTGGGGACGAGGCTAAAACACCAGGAGGAAATGAAAACCTGGGGGAATTTAAGGAGAGAGGTTTGAGGCTGGAAGGGTTGGAGTTCCACACCTAGGCAGGGCACAGGGGGGAGGACTGGGCTGCTGGACTGAAGGACAGGGAAAATGGGGAAAACAGGGATATTGGACAGGCCCTGCTCCTCCAAACCTCCCAGGATGGGAGGGCTGCAGCATCCAGCGGCTCAAAACCTTCAGGGATTGTTTTGGGCCAGGCTGGAGGGGTTTGGAGCAACCTGGGAGAGTGGAAGGGGGTGGGAACAGGAGGACATTTAAGGTTCTTCCAACCCAACCCATCCTGGGATTTTATGACTTCGAGGAAGAGCCTCTGGGTGTTAAACATCCCCCTCTGCCTGCCCTGTGTCTCCTACCCCAGCCTGGAACTCCCTCCCTTCCATACCCAAACCCAGGGGAAGTTTTCCCCCACTTTTCCAGGACATCCTGGACTTGGTGTGGAGAGGGAGAAGCTCTGAACCACCTCAGGCATGAAAACTGCTGGGAAAACCAATTTAAAAATGACTCTTGCCCTTGCTGGCAGGTGAATATGCCCTGGGCAGGGCACCTACCTTGGCACCCACTTTGCCACGTTGTCCAGGCAGAACAGCTCCTGCTTCCTGCCCTTTTCCTGCCTGATTTCTTTCGGGAAGAAGTTCATTTTCCTGCTACTTTTGGATGGTGACAGCACCAATGCTCAGCCCGGGTTTCCTGTCACCCCTCTCCCAACAGCAGATGCTTTTTGCTCCCTGCACCTGGAATTTTTTACAGGTGAAAAGGCGTTTTCAGCATCTTTGTGGACAGTTTTGTGGAGGGTGTTTTCCTGGTTCAGAGAAAATTAAGTTAATCCTGCTTCCTAATATTCAAACCCACCTGGAAATGTCAGAAATAGGGATGGGTAGAAGTCTGATCCAGGAGTGGGTCAGAAAAGAGAAGGGGGAAAAGGGAGAAGTGCCAGTTTTCCTGTTACATTGCCCAAAATGTCCTAATTTTAAAGGGAACAAGCTCATAAATGCATTGCTAGAAATGTAGGAAAGAGAGAGAGAATTGGGAAAATGAACTTGATTTTCACTGAGCAGCCGGGTCAGGGTGGTGTGGTCACGTTCACACTGCAAAAAGTCATCTTTGGGTTGGAATTTCCCCCAGTTCAAGCAGGAAAGGAGCAGCTGCTGCCCGTTCCTGGGCTTGTGGCACCATCCAGTGGCTGCTGGCAGAGCATTGTCACCTCCTTGTCCCCTCCACGTGTCCCCTCCCCGGATTTCCGGAGCATCCTCGGGCTCTCAGCCGGGTCCTCCAGGGAGGAGATCCCCAGGGCACCTCACAGAGGACCCTTTCTCTATTTCCAAGCTCTCCCCAAATCCTCCTGCTTCAATTTTATTTTCATTTGGCCAGGTGAAGGCCTGGAATTTCCTTTTCGTTGAAAATAAGGAAACAAGGAATAAAATAATAATAACAAAATAAGGCATAAAATAATAATAAGGAAATAAGGCATAAAATAATAATAAGGAAATAAGGTATAAAATAATAATAAGGAAATAAGATGTAAAATAATAACAGGGAAATAAGGAAAAAATAAGGGGGGGAAAAAGGAATTAAAAAAAAAAGGAAAAAAAAAATCTTCTCAGTATTTGTGCCAGACCTTCCTTGGGTGAAATCTTTGTTAATTTTTTTTCTCCTGCTAAAAAAAAAAATAATTTAAAAAAAAGCAATTTGATTCTGACACTGCCACCACTTTAATTACATCAGCTCTCCCCATAAATTGAGGTTATGTTTAAGTCCTGCTTTAGTAATTCAATCATTTTGTCATTGCATCACTCCAATTATCTCTAGATTTGTTCCAGAGACCTTTTCTCCAGTCGATTCTCTGGTGAACAGACTCACTGCTTTGTTCCCAATGGCATGAATACTGATTTTTTTTTCCCCCCAAAAAGAGGGTGAACGGCCAAACTTTAGGGAAAGGGCAGGTGTCTGCAGCTGGATGAGGGGCCAAGGGCTGCAGGTTGGATCTCCCTGTGCCCAAACTGTGCCCCTGCTGACGGGCAGGAGCTGAGCAGAAGGCCCTGCACGACTGGGTTTTTTTATTATTTTAATGGAAATCATGTCAAAACCCCTCCCTGCGGCCCTTTGGCACAGGATCCCTGGTGGGCTGGATGCTTTGGGCGATGCCAAGCTCACAGCTGGGAAGGGTTTCACCCCCTGGGTGGTCCCTGTGCCCCTGATCCAGGTGTTCTCCCACCATGGATGTGGCTGTTCCTGCAAGGAAAAGCAGGTTCAGTGGCAGTCCCAGGGCATGGGGGTGGCACAGGGGGACAAGACACCCACCTGTGGTCTCCTCTGGTTTCCCCCTGCTCAGGGGGGGTTTGTTGTGCCCTGGGCAGGTCCCCTGGCAGGGTTGGGCACTCAGGGTGCCCGTGGATAAAGCCACCAGTGGGCACAGCAAGGAAGGACTTGTCCCACTGCAGCCCCAGGAGGGGGGTGACACAGGGACACTGCTGATGCTCACCAGTGTTGCCTAAAACCAGCCAATTTTGAGCACAGAAAGGCAGAAAGCAGCTCTTTAACTAAGGGGCCTTAAATGCACAAAGGTGTACATGGGCCTTCACAATTTTTAGAGTTCCATTTAATTATAACACCTGGACATGTGCTCGTGGTTACACCCAGCCCCCAACCCCACCCTCACCACACCTCCCCAGTTTGGGTCAGTGGTCCCAAAACCACCACCCCTTCATCCCCATCCTCCTCTTCATCATCTCCTCTGCCCTCCTTGGAACAGCTTCAAGGGGCTGAACTTCAGAATGGAACTACTTCTCAGCAGTTTTGACTTGGTTCTATCCAGTCATGTGCCTTTTAGGTCTTTATTCTGAGTATTTTTTACATTCTGTATTTTCTAGGGATGAAATGTCCCTTGGAATCCCCTAATCTTTGTCCCTTGGAATTCTTGACAAGAAATGTTCACCAGCACTTTCAGAAGCCTTGTCCAAAGGTGATGGACTAAAAGTGCTGCACTAAAATCTATACAGTCAAAGCTGTTCTTTTCCTTTGCCACATTTCCACCTGAAGTTTCCTAATTTCTAAACTGTAAGTTTGTTAAACTAAGACATTTATAGATTTTAAGGCATCCCCAGGGCCGTGCCCACCACCTCACTGACCCACCCTACAAGAACAAGGTGGTACCTGAACCAGCTGTTTCCTCCAGCGAGTCCAGATGTGCCCCAGAATCCATGGAATTCCCTGGAATGGCTGTGGAGAGCACGGGCTCCTCCTTGGGGCTGGGTCTGGGGGATCTGCAAGCACTGCCAAAGCTGTATTTCACCCTGCTGGGGTTTTTTGGGGTCAGTTGGGGGTTTTCCTGACCCCACATGGGGTCAATATGCAGAGAGCAACTGCAGGGACCTGCATCACCACAAATCCCCTTTTCTGGGGTATTTGGGGGGCATTTCTGGGGCATTGCCCCCCGGGGCAGGGCACAGCATCCCATGGCCATCAGTGGGTGGCCAGAGGTGCCCACGCTCAGGGTGTGAGGGGACAGGAGGTCACCTCAGTGGGATAGTGGAGAGCTGTCCAGGCAAAGCTCTGCTGGGCCTCTTGTATGGCCTGACTGCCCCCAGCACGGGGACCAGCTCATCCTCAGGAGGAGGGAGCAGGGAATTCCTCAGCCTCCTGTTCCTGAGCCTGACCAGAGCCTGGAGTCTCCTGCAGGTCCCAGTGGGGATTCCCTGCACAACCTGGAGCAGAGGGTGGCCAAGGAGCCTGACCTTGTCCTCCCTCAGGACAGGAGACAACCCCTCAGCACCATCACCCCAATCTCAGGAGCATCCCTCAAGCTCCAAGCCCTGCCCAAACCCCAAAGTTCCCACCAGCCCTGATACCCACCCTATTCCCAGCACAGCTCCCAGGCAAAGAGCCCCCAGTTGCTTTGGGAAATGACTGAAGACAAATCTCTGCAATTTTGGGGCATTTTTTAGGCTCCAGGCTCTGGGCAGCATTTTCTCTTGGGAGGTTTTGGGACCATGAATGTCCCGGGCTTGTAGGGATGTAAAATATGGGAAGTGAAGGGTCAGGTGGGGTCTGTGTCTGTAGGACCGGCTTTGGGCACCTCTGCTGCCTTCCACACCCCCTCAGTGTTCCCAAAGGACGTGCCAAGGCAGGAGGGGCTGTGCCAGTGCTCCAGCCTACATGGAAAAAAACCCCCAGGAATGCTCCTTAAAATCATCTCCAGGGAACAATGTAAAAAATCCTGGAGTCACCGCTTTTCCTTCGTGCTTTGGGACCCGAACCGGGACCTCTGCCTGGCTCTGGGGCAGGGATGGATGGATGGACCCCCCCGTGCTCCCTGCCCGGCCCCTGCAGCAGCTCTGCCGGGTGCTAGGGGGGGGTGTTGCATCGCCGGGAGCTCGGGAATGCTGGCAGGAGGCACCGCTCCATAGGCTCGGCACGAAAAAGGGTTTGGACAGCGAAAGTCCCCTTGAAAGCCCTGGGACAGGGGCTGCTGTGCCCTCCAACACCCTTCTGCCCTCGAGGAAGGGTAATTTAGCACAGGAAAGGCTGCCTGGGAGGAAGATTTGCTGGAGAGACACGAATAACCAGGCTCAGAGGTGGGAGCAGGGGGTTTATCCCTGTGTAATTCCGCCTCTGCCATCCCATTTTCCTCTCAGAGGGGGGTTGCTCCACGTGGGTGTATTTTTGATGTTTTGGTTGCTCCTCCCCCCCCAGAATAAAAATAAAAATAATCATTTCAGAAGAGTTTCTGTGGCCCTGCACCAGCTCAGGGCTGGCACTGAAGGACACACTCACCCTCTTGGCCTCCTTCTCTGGCTTTTCCTCCAGCACGTCCTCCAGGACGGGGCAAAACTGCTCCAGGAGATTTGGGGTTCCCTGCAGAGCCTTCAGCAGTCTCTGCTTCCCACCCGGGGGGCTCCTCCCTGGCTGGAGTCAGGGTGGTGCTGGGACCAGTGCAGGGAGGACTGGCAGGGGCTGCTGGGACTCCCATGTCCAAAACAGGGGGAAGGATCCCACCAGTCCCAGAGCAGGGAAGTGGTTGCTCTCAGCAGAACAGCCCCCTCTGCAGAGCAGCAGCTTCCTCCTGTAATGTGATTAATTCCTGCCCACAGTTCACCCCACACCCCACCCCAGCCCCCTGGCACAGCTCTCCCAGGGGCTCCAAGCCCTGGTGGGATTTCTCCTCTCCTGTCAGAGGTGGGCTTGTACTCCTCTGTAGAGGAGCCACAGCAGAGCCTTGGAAATGTTTCTCCCCTGAGCTCATGTTGAGCAGGGAAGTCTCTGCCTGTCCACCAGCCCTGTCCCTCCCCTCACAGACACAGGGGAGTCTGGACAGTCGAGTCATGGAGCACAAGAGGCAAATACTCACTTGTTTCCAGAGCCTGAGCTATAAACTGGAGAGGAGGGATGAGGATGGAAGCAGAGAGATGAGTGTGGGGGGTGAGAGGCAGGAGGGACCAGCCAGGGGCTGCCTGGAGCTGTGAGGGACTCTCTGGGCTGTAACCCTCCCCTGCATTCCCCCAGCACTGGAAAGTCAAAGTCCTGGAGGAAAAGCAGATCCTGCTGCCACAGGCAGGAACATCCAGCTGGGGTGGAGTGTGGGGCAAAGCTGAACCAGTGGGGATGGAACCAGAGCAGGAAACTCGTGGCCCCAGGGCTGAGCCACGAGAGCTTCATCCCAGGAAAGGGAATGGAAAAATATCCCCCCATGCCATGTTGTTGCTCCAACCACAGAATCATGGAATGACAAAATCTGCTGAGCTGAAAGGGACCCACCAGGACCATCCAGTCCAACCCTCAGCCCTGCACAGGAACATCCCCAAGAGTCCCCCCCTGTGCCCCAGAGGATCAGCCAAACCCTCCTGGAGCTCTGGCAGCCTTGGGGCTGTGCCCACTGCCCTGGGGAGCCTCTGGGGGAAGAACCTTTCCCTGAGATCCAACTTGACCCTGCCCTGACACAGCTCCAGCCATTCCCTGGCTGCTGTCCCTGGTCCCCCCAGAGCAGAGCTCAGTCCCTGCCCCTCCTCTGCCCCTGCCCAGGCAGTTGGAACTGCACTGAGGTCTCCCCTCAGCCTTTTCTGCTCCAGCTGAACACACCAAGTGCCCTCAGTGTCCTCCCACGGCTCCAAATCAAGGCCCTTCCCCACCCTCAGCTCTCAGCTTGGCCCCCCCTGCCCTTCCTGGTGCAGCTGGGCTGGTTTTGGGGGAACACGGGGCTGGAGGGAGCCTGGAGCCCCGTGCCCCGAGCCCAGCACAGAAGGCCTGTGTGCAGAGGGCTCCCTTCTCCCGATAAATCCCCATCAATCCCGCATTCCTGGCTGCAGAGGCTCATTAGCTGCCGTGTTTACAAGAGATAACATTGTGCAGATGGCAAACATTGGATGAGGGCGACTGATCCACCCCCGCCTTTCTGCTCCCGAGCTAAAAACAGCTGCTCAGACAGACTCGGGAGAGATTCGCAAGCTGGGCTTCTTTTTAAGGAATGGGCTGGATTGGCACCACCCTGGGAAGGGAAGGAACTGCCAGGGGATGCTTTGCTCTGTGGTAGAGAAGGTCTCCAGGTGCCCTGGTGGGATTCAGTGGGGATTTTTGCACAGCTGGACATGGGTGGCCACCTCATGTCATGTCAGTTGAACTCCATTTGTTTCAAAGGGATTTGGGGAACCCTGGAGGACCATCCCCATCCTTCCTTGGCGCCTCAGCATCTCCTTTCCAAGCATGTGTGGCTCTACAGCCAGAAGTGACCCGGGAGGATGGGGCAGCACAGCCCTTCCGTGGCAAAAGCCAAAGTAAAAGTGCAGGAGTGCAGACATTTGGAAAATGTGACTCACTTTCCAGGGAGAAGCAAGCTCAGAGGAGTGGTGGTTTCTTAACCCTTTTATTTTCACTTGCACTAGAAATGTCCCTCTCAAAAACGTAGGGGGTAAAGTTCATGTGAGAACAACACAGTGACAAGGTGGTGGGTTGGGCTTCTCTTCAGCAGAAATTTCTGTCAGCCACCCTCATTTGCCTCAGAGGCCTCAGCCCAGTCCAAAGCCTGCTGTGTTTCCAGCTTTTCTGAGGTGGGAGCTGCCAACAGTGTGGAGATAAAATTCCTCCCAGGAGGCCATGCATCTCTGTAGGAACTTTTCCCTTGGAGAAGCTCACTAGGAGGCTCAAAGGCCCTTTGATTCAGGAAGGTTTGGTTCATGAGCACCTCTGAGGAAGCAGAACTGAGGCAAAGGTGTCCTTAGTGTCCCTGGAGGCAATGTCCCATGGATACCCACCACCACCCTCAGCATCCCAAGGGAATGGGGATGGTGGTTATGGAAAGTTCTTCCTTTCCCCTGCAAAGCCAGGTGTGGACAGCGGTGCTGACTGTGTTTTGGGCCCAGCACGGGGAGGGCTGGAAGGATCACCCCTCTCCTCCTCAGCCCCTGTCACACATCCTCCTCAGAGCCCGTGGAGTCCCCGTGCTTGGCATTCTGGATCAGGTCCTCGTAGGTGCTGGGGCAATAGGCCTTGTAGAGCTGCTCAGCCAGGGTGTTGCTGCCGGCCACCACGGCCTTCCTGTTGTGGTTCATGAAGTTCCAGAGGTGCAGGGCGTAGGAGTGGTTGAAGTTGGGGCTTTCATCCCACACCTGGTAGTACCTGCCCCAGGCCGGGTACGGGATGGGGTAGAAGCGCTGGGGGTTGAGGAAGGAGATGTTCTGGCAGCTGTGGTCCTCGGTGCCCTCGAAATCCGTGAGGTTGCAGAGGGTCTTGAGCATCCTGGTCATCAAGAAGGGGCCCTGGTTGCCCCAGATGTTGCCGTTGTACTTGAGGACGAAGTTCTCCATGCAGTCCCAGACGAACTGGTGGCGGGCGGGGAAGCCGAAGATGCCGTTGCTGGAGAATCGCGACTTCTGCGCCGCCAGGAAGCTGCGCTCGGGGATGGGCCTGATGGAGATCACGTCCGTGTCCATGTAGATGCCTCCGTACTTCCAGATGAGTGCCAGCCTGCTGGCATCAGAGCTGACGTGCACCCAGTTCTTCTCCTGCTCCGGGACCACCTGCGGGGTTGGGAAGGGGAGACGGCGACGAGGAGATCAGAGAAGGGATCTCATCTCTGAGGAGATCAGAGAAGGGATCTCATCTCTGAGGAGATCAGAGAAGGGTTCTCATCTCTGAGGAGATCAGAGCAGGGATCTCATCTCTGAGGAGATCAGAGAAGGGTTCTCATCTCTGAGGAGATCAGAGAAGAGTTCTCATCTCTGAGGAGATCAGAGAAGGGATCTCATCTCCGAGGAGATCAGAGCAGGGATCTCATCTCTGAGGAGATCAGAGCAGGGATCTCATCTCTGAGGAGACCAGAGCAGGGATCTCAGCCCTCCTTCGGGTGTGAAACTGCCCCTGCAAACATCCCTGCCCACCTTTGCTGCTCCAGCCCCTGGATTTCGTTGGAATAAGATAAGGAGCAAAGCTCTGTTAACACAAAGGGAAGCAGGAGCCTTTCCCAGGCGGTTGGATGGGACCTACAGAGTTAAACCAACGCTGCCATGAGTCACTGCTGCTGTTCCAATGGGACACAACCCACTTAACACACTCCCAGAGCACTCCCAGCTCTTTGAACCGGGCTCCTCACTGGCATTGTTGGCGTTTGGAGTCATTTTTTCTCGGGAAAAGAAAGAGTTTGGAGGAAATATGCCTGCCCTGCCTGACAGATTTGAGAAAAGCTGCTTTTCAAGCACTTTGCCAGAACTTTTTCCAGGGTGGAGCTCCTGAGATCCCACCTTGGCTTTGCATGTTGCTGCTAAAGAACCTGAAATCTGTCCCCCATGGTATCTGCTGCAGGTTCTGTCGGTGTGTGGCAGCATTAGCAAGAGCTCAGGCAGCACGTTTTGTTCGACCAGCTTCTGTTGGGGAAGATTATTAAGCGCTGCTTTCTCGAAACATGTATGAAATCTATTTTTATCAGTGTTTCTTCTGCCAAAAACAATCTCATTCTCCAGATAAGGGGGAAAGCTGAACCCAGCCGGTGATGTGTTCAGTAAACAGATTGATGAATACATGGCAAAACACAACCAAAGTGAATCTATTCCCAACCAAAAAAATAAACCCAGTAATTTCACACAGCCAGTCCTGTGTTCCTCGTTCTCCCTAACCCAACTTCAGGCCTTTTCCCACCCCTGTTTATGGTTGTTCTCCTATTTTCCCGTTGTTACAACACTCACCTGGTTGTACCACTGGAGCAGAGGGGTCTCCTGGAAGACAGTTTCCATCTGGAGAGGAAAAATGAAGACATTCTTCATAGAAGACAGCAGTGAGAAGGCTGCATAGCTGGTGTTGAGGTCCAAGGCCGTCTCGTTGGTGAGCCCCTTCATGAAGAGGATGACAGCCCTGTCCTGGTAGATCCTGGCAGCAGATTCCACGGAGCAGGACACCAGCGGGGGCGGCTCCAGGCGCTCCGTGGTCTCCAGGAAAATGATGCTCTTCCCAAGGTTCAGCACCTGCTCAGGTGTCAGGTAGTGCTGGGACATGGGCAGGTAGTTGAAGACGCAGCTGGACAGCAGAGAGATCTCGTACAAGATGCCCGAGACAAAGCAGAAGCAGAGGCATATCTGGATTTTCCTCAACATTCTTGCTTTCCCGGGGCGTCTGGGGACATGCCTCCGGCATGGATGCTGGGGAGAGACAAGGAACAGCACAAGAAGATGCCAGTTCTTACTCAGCAGGACTGGGAAATGGTAGGGCCTGGCTTTGGACAGTGACAGGCCCGGGGACCAGCTCTCTCAGGGTGGGCTGAAGTTTTGGGGTCCCATCTCCTCATTCCCAGCTAGGCAAGGGGAATAAGGAAAGGCCTTGGAGGAGGGACAGGCAGCTGTGCCTCGTGGCACATCTTCATTGGGTTGGCAGAGAGGGAGGAAGGGCCCAGGGAGAGCAGGGTGAGAAGGTTCACCTCGTCCATGCCAGGGCAAGGACCCCCAGGCCTATCCCTGGGGCAGGTTGGTGTAGGGAATTTTTTCCAAGCACTGCAGCATCATCCCAGCACGTGCTTGTCCAGAAGCAGGAGATACCCAGGGAATCTGTGGGATTAGGTGGCCAGGGGGCTGTGAGAGTCGCAGGGAGAAGGTCATGATTAGGGTTTGGGGGGTGTCAGCCTAAGCTAAAACATCAGCATGGAGGCACCAAAGCCCTTTTCCCACCCAGGCTCTTCTGCTCCCACTTGAGCCCTGAAGGATGGGAAGGGTCCTGCAGGGATCAGTCTGCTGAGGGACCAGGGAGAGGCAGCTGGAAGGACAGAAGGTGGGTGGTTCCACACAAGCAAGGAATCAGGACCTACCTGGAGGACAGTTCTGAGGAATCTACATCTCCAGCTCCTTTTTCTGCCCTCGTGCTGACGTTCAGGCTCCCTTAAAGTCCAGCTCCCTGGTGAAGACACCCAAACTGTCTGGAGCATGCAAAGGGATTTCTGGAGGCAGACACTGATGCACAGGGGAAAACCAGCTCTGCTTCACCTGAACCTCAGTCCCAGGGAAGCCTTGGGAGCCACCTAAAGGGACAAAGAAGGGACAGGTTTTAGGTGAGCCCCATCTCGTGCCCACATCAGCCAGACCAAGCTCCTCACTCCTGGTGCCACCAGAACAGGAGCCTGCACAGCCCCAGGAGTTCCTGCATGGAATCTGCTCTGCACCATTGGACAGGCTGTGACACAGGACATTCCCTCCTGAAATGCCACCTGGGATCAGCAGCCAGGCTCCCACAGAGGGGACACACCTGGAATTACCACCCAGTGTCCAAGAGGCCCCTGGAAGTGTCCAAAACCTGACTGATTAAAGGGAATGGGAGTAAACAGAGCTCTGTGTGTTCAGGTAATTAATGAGCTGCATTTCCATGTCCCCCACCAGAATACAGATAAGTCCAGAGCACAACAAACCCCGTGGAAATTCCCCTGCAAGCACCAAGCTGTGGCAGCTCCTGAGCCATTTCTCAGGGCTGGATCTCATCACATGAAATATTAAAGCTGTGCCTGTTCCCTTCATTGCTCCTTTCCGTGCTGCACAGCAGATTGGGTTGTTTTCCATTGAGTTTCCCATCACATCCCAGATTCCCAGCACGGCGTGGGAGAAGATGCCAGGGGTGAAGTGGGTGACAAAGCTGGAGCCACCAGGCACCAGTGTGGCCCTGGGTACAATCTGCTGCACAAAGCAGGCTGCAGAGGAGGGAATGCTGCTTTTTTGTTAGTAGTAAGAAAAAAGATCAGGGTTAGATGGGATATTGGGAAGAAATTGTTCCCTGTGAGCGTGGTGAGGGAGGGGAATGGAATTCCCAGAGAAGCTGTGGCTGCCCCTGGATCCCTGGAAGTGTCCAAGACCAGGTTGGACAGGGCTTGGAGCAACCTGGGCTAGTGGAAGGTGTCCCTGCCCATGGCAGGGTGTGTAAGGGGATGGGCTTTAATGTCCCTTCCAGCCCAAAACATTTGATCTTTCTATATAATTCTGTGATAATTTTCCCTATGGTATTCCCCACTGTCTCTCATTGTCCCAGCACTCTGCTGGGAGAGGCAGCACCCAGGGCCTCCCTGCACACATGGAATTTGAGCAGAAGATGGGGAATGGAGAGCAAATACCCATGGATTGGATCTGCCGTGTTCCCAAGGCTGGGATAACACAGCCCTGGGGATGCTCAGCTGTGTCACCCTGCTCAGCCCAGCTCAGCTCCACAGCAGCAGGAGACTAAAATAAACTACAGTGCTCAAAAGACAAAATTTCCCTCCACCTTCCCCTCCTGCCTCTGCCTCAGACAGGTGATGCCAACTTACTCCTGGCATTGGAAAAGACAACAGGAAGAAGAAGTTGCTCCCTGGCTGTTCCATCACCCATCTCACTGGGCCCAGATTTTCAGGCTTCTGGGTTTTTTTTCCCTAAACCCAGCTCTGAATCCCTGGATGGTTTGGGTTGGAAGGGACCTTAAAGCTCATCTCATCCCACCCCCTGCCATGGGCAGGGACACCTTCCACTAGCCCAGGTTGCTCCAAGCTCTGTCCAACCTGGCCTTGGACACTTCCAGGGATCCAGGGGCAGCCACAGCTTCTCTGGGAATTCCATTCCAGTCCCTCACCACTGTCACAGGGAAGAATTTCTTCCTAATATTCCATCTAATCCTACCTCTTCTCAATTTAAAGCCATTCCTTGTCCTGTCACTCTATGCCCTTGTAAACCATCCCTGCTGCTGCTCCAGCACTGACCAGGCACTGGAGCTTCCTCCTTTTGTTCCTTTTCCCATCTCAATGCCACTCTCTTGAAGCAGAAAATCCCAGCTCTGCTCTCATTGGAACTGGGGCCATCAGGACATTCCCATTAGTGAATCCATATTCCCTCTTTGCTGGCTGACAGATCCGAGGGCTCAGGTCCTTGTGAGCATCCCAGCAAATCCACGCTGCCAACAGTCCTTCAAACTTAAACCAGCCCAGGAGGCATTTTATTTGCAAATTGGGGGGGGGGGGGGAGAATAAGGAGCCACTCCAGCAGATCCCTGCCCTGGGCCTTGGGAGGAGAATCTTCAGCAGCTCATTCCGGGAAATGGTTTTGCTTGGATGGTTTTCCAGAACCCCTCTGTGGCCAGTTTTGAATTCTCAGCACATTTGACCCGGAGGCTGCTGTTATCAAATGTTCCCTTCCCTGCTCCATTAAAGGCACTGCAGAGCCCAGTGTTCAGAATAAATCCTGGCCATTAAATAGATCATCCTGAGGAGGGGCAGGAGTGGGATGAGTGGGATGAATGAGATGAATGGGATGAGTGGGATGAGTGGGATGCTTTCCAGGATGTGGTGGATGCTGTGCTGGCTCGATGGTCCATCTTGGAAAGAGATTTTTTTTGGGGGGGAGGCAATTTCCACGTTCAGGTACAGGATGAGACTATGAGGGAGATTACTACAGTGTGCACCAGTGCTGTGTGATAACTCCTCCTGGGACACAGGAGCTGGGAATACAGGGGGATTTTTCAATAAATCCTCCTGCTGGGGTGCTGGCAGCCCTACCCCCCTGCACATCCCAGCCCCACCAACACTGGAGTCCCTGCTGTGACCAAAGGGATCCTCCACCCAGCACGGCCCATGGGGTACAACCAGCCCCACAGGGACTCGGGATCAGCTTGAACAAGGATTGAGACTTGTGCTCATTTGCCAAAAGGAAGGTTTTTTTAAATACCACTTTGCCCAGCCCTCGAGTTCAGAGTTGATTTCAGTTTTAGACTCTCCCAAGCGAGTCCCCTGCATTACAAATTACACTTTGTGCACCCCAGGCAAATACTGCACGGCTCAGAGTCCCCTGGCAAACTCCTCTGCCACTGAATCCTCATTCCCACAGCTCCTGGGCATCCCTTGGGATTCAAAAGAGAGCCCTCCATCCTCTTGGCTATTCCCAGTGCTGCAGCTTTCCTCTGAGAACCACAGGGTCTGCACCCATCCAGCTGGGTGGCTCCCTGTTTCTGGGAATAACCCCCTGGCAGTCCCTGATTGCCACACAAACAGCACTGCTGGACCCCACACTCTTTACAGAACCTGCTCAAGGAAATCACAGCTACCACCAAGCCAGTGCACGTGCCCGTGCTCCAAAGCCAACTTCCTCCCGGATTTAGCACCAGGCACATTTGGAAAGCGCCTGCAGATGGAAAACCTGTGCAAGAATAGATGGTATTCATGGCAGATGAATTAGTGCAGCCCTTCTGACACAAACCAAGGGGCTTCTTGCTGCTTTCCCATCCTACAACCCCCCAGGTTTGGAGACAGAGCCCAACTCACCTCGTGGCTGCAGAACAGGACGAGTGTGCAGGACGGGGGGACAGGACCCCGGGCTGGACCCTGCTGGAAGGTGTCCACAAGCACTGGAGAGCCCAGGAGCTGAGCTGCCTCTCCACTGTGCCCTGCCCTGCCAGGGCCCACAGCAGCCTCATGGCTTGCCCTGAAGCAGCTCTGCTGTTTGCATTTGTGCTGTGCTGAGATAAGGCTGAGCGGGGAGCGGGGCTGTGCTCTGCCAGGAGTGGGCAGAGCGAGGTCCCTGGGCGGCCAGAGGTGAGTCCCACCACCCTCCAGGCTCCCAGAGAGGGGTGGCACTGGGAAAAGGCCCCTTTTGGGGGTGGTTTGCAGCATATTCAGCTTTTTCTCTGTATCCAGATCCACACTTATGGAGGCAACTGTGGGGTAAAGGACAACTTGGTTGGAGTGGGATTGATGCTCTGAATACTTCCAAGAGAGGCAACAACGGGGCTTCCTATGCAAACACATCCCAAATAACACCACACACCCTGAACTCAGGTACCTGCCCAGCACCCTGGGAGACATCAGGCAGCTGGGGAGGTTTGGTGATCCATCAGAGCCTCTGCTTGTCCCCACAGCCTGCCCCCAGTGGGATGTCTTGGGGGGAACAGGAGCACCATCAGGTGCCCTCCAGGTGGGATGACCCACCTCAGATTGGATGTATTCCCCACAGCTTTCCTGGCCCTGGGGTCTAAGGGGAATGAGCTCCAGTGGGCATCCTGTGCTGGGACAGCAGAAATTGTAATGGAGAGGTGGAGCTGGAGCATCCCATGAACTCCCCAGCACATCCCTCCTGTATCACTGATCCATGCTGGACCAGTGCTGTGAAGTGACCAGAGCATCCAGCTGGGATGCAACCCCTGGCTCCCAGTCACCCACAGCAATCAGCTGCCTTTCAGCTCCCCTCCTGCTCTTTTTTTTTGCCTTCTCCTCCTGATTTTTGGCAAGTCCCATCAGTGCCAGCAGCCCCACGTGTCGCAAATGTGGCAAACCCACTCGTTTGCCGCTCAGAAAACCACCTCTGTCCACCATTAACGCTTAGAAGCCACCAGAAGGTGCTCAGCTCATCCCCTGTGCAGCCTGTGAGGGCAGCACAGAGCCAGCCAGCTCCTAAAACTGAGCCGTGAGCATTGCAGGGCGTTCCCTTCGCTCCGGGCCAGCACGGGGGCACCGAGCCTGCGTTTCCTGTGCCAAAGGATCCCAGAGCAGCCAAAGTCCCGCAGCAGGCAGAGCAAACACTGCCCACGGGAAGCTGGGGAGATAGCCAGGGCTTAATCAGCAGATAACAACCCAGGCCAAGATGCCAGGAGGGCTCTGGTTCCATGAAAATCCCTGGGGCAGTGACGTAGGTGAGGAGCCCACGTGTCCCGGCATGCCCGGCATGAGGAACCCTCTCCTTGGGCAAACACTGTGGGGCCATCGCTCACAGCAGGCTGGGAGGAGCCACAGGATAGTGCCCAGAGCTGGGGCACCTCAGGGATCAAATTCATCCATCTGGGAGGGACAGTGTCCAGCTCCAGAGCTGGGGCTCCACAGGGATCAGCACATCCATCCATCCCTCCATCCATCTGGGACAGTGTCCAGCTCCAGAGCTGGGGCTCCACAGGGATCAGCACATCCATCCATCCATCCATCTGGGAGAGACAGTGCCCAGCTCCAGGGCTGGGGCTCCACAGGGATCAGCACATCCATCCATTCATCCATCTAGGATGGACACTGTCCAGCTCCAGAGCTGGGGCTCCACAGGCATCAGCATCCATCCACCTGGGAGGGACAGTGCCCAGCTCCAGAGCTGGGGCTCCACAGGGATCAACACGCCCATCCATCCATCCAGGACAGTGTCCAGCTCCAGGCCCTTTCATTTGCTATAATTTTAATAATAAAATATTGTAATATTTTATTTATATAATCAATTGATATTGCGATATATTATTTTATATTATTTAACATAAAATATTTTTATTATATTCTTATAGATATTTATTATTTTTATTTGTTTTATTAAAAGTTCCAGCCCAGCTTTTATCTTCCATAGCGTGAAAACACCCCCCTCCTGTCCCAGCTCCCCCCATTGCCCTCATGGGCTATTGAGACCCGTGCCCTGGATTTAGGAGGAGACTTTTCCCTGCAGCCACTGCCACGGCCTCACTTGGGGGTTTGGATCCCCAAAAGTCCGTTGGGGGACACCAAGAGGCTCCCACCCCCCCGGCAGCCCCGTGCCCTGCCGGGTCACAGGGACTGGGACCGTGAGTGCTTCCCACCCGCTCCCACTGAAACTAAATCCCGGGAGCAGCCAAAGTGCTGCTGCTGCTCTGCATTGCCCCCTGGGGGAGTCTGTTTTCCAAGGAATATGGGAATCTGGGAGCAGAGCCCGTGCCTGCACCTCCTGCATCCCAAGGGCCGGGTGACACAGGCAGGGGAGGCAAAACCCACCCCCAGTCCCATCAGCACACTGAGCTCCCACAGCCCTCCACCCCTCCAGCTGCTGCACATCCAACGTGCTCCCAGCAACATTCCAGACTGGAACACCACGGGAGACTGCCCACAGCCACAGGGGGAGTGTCTGCTCAGGTTGGGTTCTCAGGCTTTTCCATCCTCCTTGCTATTCCTAACTACTGGCATTTGTATTTTGGGTATTTACTCAAAGCTTCAGACTTTTTGTGAATTGTGTTGATACAGCAGAAAGTTCAGAGAAGCTCTAAAATAACGTTTTCGTAGTTATTTCGCCAAAAATCAACAGCTGGTGCTTGGAAAACAATAAACCACTCATAACTTACATGCATATGGACAAAAATGAGGGGAGCTCTTCTCCCTGCTCTGAACAGGGGGACTCAGAGCTGCATCTCCCAGGGGAAAGGGGGATATCCATCCAGGGGAAAGGGGGATATCCATTTGAGGAAAGGGGGATATCCATTCAGGGGAAAGGGGGATATCCATTCGGGAAAAGAGGGATATCCATTCAGGGGAAAGGGGGATATCCATTCAGGGAAAGGGGGATATCCATCCAGGGGAAAGGGGGATATCCATTCAGAGGAAAGGGGAATATCCATCCAGGGGAAAGGGGGATATCCATTCAGGGAGAGGGGGATATCCACTCAGGGGAAAGGGGGATATCCATCCAGGGGAAAGGGGGATATCCATCCAAGGGAAAGGGGGATATCCATTCAGGGAAAGGGGGATATCCATTCAGGGGAAAGGTGGATATCCATTTGGGGGAAAGGGGGATATCCATTCAGGGGAAAGGGGGATATCCGTCCAGGGAAAGGCACGGCCAGGAATGCACAGGAGAGAAAAATATCAGAGGAAGGAACACAAGGAGCTGAGCTGGGCCAAGTCTCAGGCAGTTGGAAAGAAATATCTTTGTGCTTAAAGATAAAGCTTTGTGCTGGTTGAGGCTGGCACAGAGTTAATTTTGTGTTTGTCATGCCCAGCTGGGGGAAGAAGGATGAAAGGAGGAATATTTGGAGTGAGGGCATTTGCCTTCCCAAGCCACTTGTGCCCAGGATGGAGCCCTGCTTTCCTGGGAATGGCTGAACACCTGCCTGCCCCTTGGAAGTGTAGCTGGTTGTAGTTGGCTTCCCACCAAACCTCACAGACTACAGAGAAAAAGCTCCCAGGAGAGAGAGAAGAAAAAAAAAAAACGGAATAGCAAAAGCTATATAAAAAATATATATATTTTACGTATTTCACATATACACAATTAAGCTGCTAAGTACATATGAACACAGGAACCCCAAATGGCTCCCAGAAGGGAAAGAGGGGAAGGAAAAAGGGACAAATAAAGGACAAAACCAAAACAGGTATGCACAATCATCATGTCAGTCATGGCTGGGCTTCACAAATGAAGATTTGGGAAGGACTCTACCCACGTGCATTGGTGGCTAAAAAGGCCAATACAAGACAGACACGTCCAGTTGCAAAAGGCACAGCAAAAAGACTCCTTAGGTGGTAAATTCTGCAAGGCACGGTTCTTTCTGCGTTGTCTTTTCTCCTCCAGAGTGAACCTGTGTGTGTTCTCAAAGGCATCAGCAGCGTTATAGATGGTGTGTCTCCAGACCTCCCGACTGGAGGCCAGAGCAGACCAGTTCTGTTGATACAAGGACTCCCTGAAACAACATCTCGGCCTCGGCCATGCTGATCAACGTGTGCACAATCGAGAAACTCGGTAACCGACAGAACAAAGAACTGACAAAACAAAGAACTGGCAAAACCTCACCACTTCCCTGGAGAAGAGCAGGCCGGCCGGGCCCGGCCCAGCGCTGTCCCCTCACGCGCGGCACACACGGCGGTCGCTGCAGCCTCAGCTCCGGATCAGCGAGGCCGAGACGGGGACCCACCGTTCCCAAACCTCGCCGGGAGAAAAGAGAGAGAGAGAAGTCTCTCCGGTTGGCTTTATTTATACCTCAGTTTACGTACAGGAATAGCGTGGAACACTTCCTTGGTCGCTTCCCTAGTTCCTTCCTGGTTACAAGTTCATCTCCAGGAAGGTCGAGACCGAAACAATCACGGGAAGTGAGGAATGGATTCCTTCGTTTTGTTTGCCTGTGCACACACACTTCTCACTTCCCAATTAAACTGTGGTGACCTCAGCACAGAAATTTTGTCACTTTTACCCTTCCAGTTCTCTCTCCCAGCTACAGAGTAGAGGGAAATGGGTTAGTTGGGGGTGTTTTTAATCTGCCTCCACAGCACCAAGGCTTTTTGTGCTGCTAAATCAGAGAGCAAACACCATTAGACCTCGGGAGCCTCATTTGGCAGAGCCACCTTCTTTCCTCCTGCCATTAGGAACAGCTCTGCTTCCCTGACCAGCACCAAAGTACAGGTTTCCACCCTGCAGGTTGTATTTCAGCTGCCAAATCCAAGTTGTGTCAGCACAGAAAGGCAGGGATCCCACCATCAGCGACGTGCAGAGCAAACCCACCCATGTCCTCCCCGCTGCTGCAACCTCGGCCTTGCTGGACCCCCCAGAGCCCCTAAAAGAGAGAAACACTGGAGAGTGGGAAAACTCCAGACCTGGGGCTGGTTTGCCTCTAAGCAAAGGCCTTTTTTAAACACAGCAAACAATTCTAAATAATTGTAAACACTAAAGATGAGGAAGAAATTGTTCCCTGGGAGGCCTTGGAAGAAATTGTTCCCTGGGACTGGAACGGAATTCCCAGAGAAGCTGTGGCTGCCCCAGCCCTAGAAATGTCCAAGGCCAGGCTGGATGGGGATTGGAGTAACCTGGGCTAGTGGAAGGTGTCCCTGCCCATAGCAGGGGGTGGGAAATAGATGTTTAAGTTCCTTTCCAACCCAAACTATCCTGGGGTTTTATGAAGCACTATTAGCACGGGTTAACCTGTCTCACATTGATCCCTGTGCTCCAAACACACAGTGGGACCAGGAGCCAGGAGCTGAGCAGTGATGGATGCACCTCTGGAATAAATGCATTAGAAATCTCCAGAAAAGAAAAAAGTCTATCAGGAACTCAGGCTTGATTTTATTACCATTTGGTGGACAGGCAGCAACAAGAGCTTTCTATATTCATGAATTCATCAGGCTCATATTTCAAAAATAATAAATGTTGTTGTTATTATTATTATTATTGGAATGAATATCTCTATTATGTACTGAGTGATTGTAAGCACTTGCTGCCTCCAGCACAGGAACCACCTCAAGAAAAACACAATCAAATGATACTTCTGTAGTGGCTGCCACAGGGCTGTGTTGTTTGTGTGTTTATTTTTTTTTTTAAGTGAGAAAGGTATTAACCAGAACAACAGCAACAATCATAACAAATAAAGTCATTATGAGGTTGTGTATAACACTATCAGGGTTCTTTCTTTCAGGCAAATTGAGTTTGGGGCACGTGCTTTGAAAACGGTGAGGTTTGCCTTGTTTTCTTGGAGACACACATTCCCTGCTTGCTTTAGCCCACATCCAGAGGAAGGGAAGGGAGAGAAATCCCGGGGGAATGCCGTGCTGCTGCAGGCTGGGATGAAGGATGACAGGGCTGTTTGCTCCAAGCCTCTTATCACCACCCCTTTGCGCCCGTGCCCCTCTGGGCCTCCCTGGCTCGTGTACTTTGGGGGTGGGGCTTTCCCTGCCCCTGGGCACCTTCCCTGCTGCTCCTTCCTCCCTCTCCTCTCCTTTCACAGAATATTCCCAGCTGGAAGGGACCCACAAGGATTGAGTCCAACTTTTAAGCTGGGATCAAACCTTGTCAGGAGCACTGAACCAACTGAACTAAACCCAGGCTTTACAAAGAGCCAGGAGAGGAACCAACTGGCCATAAATGATGCACTTTCAAGCTAGATCTGGAGAGCTCTGGGTTGGAGCAGGTGGGCTGGGATGGATGGCTGTCCTCCAGCTCCCTGGCAGCCTGGGAAGTGGGATCAAGGCAGAAGGGGCTGCAGAGCTTCCTGGGAGCACAGCCTGGTCTCCCCTGCCATCCCAGAGGGCTTTAGGGCAGAATTAGAGTCCCTCTTCACCCTCCTTCCCCACTGTCCCCTCCCTGCCTTCTCCAGGCTCCCTCCTGACCCCCCTTCCCACCCGATCCAAGAGCTGCCCTGCTGTCATGAGACAGGAAAGCAGAACCCAAGATTTCTCCAAGAGGCCCAGCCCGGCTGTCAGCACGTTTTGACACCGGTCCAACGGGATGGAATCCAAAAAGATGGGATCCCACCGTGCCAAAAACACAACATTTGGTTGAGCATCTGCCAAAACAAAACTAGCAGACTGCCGGGAAGGCGGCGTTTTCCAGGATTTTTTTTTCTTTTTTAAGGAATGCACAATGGCAAAGAGGATCACTGGGAGCATCTTCAGCTCCCCAGGCTATGAGGGCAAGGACCCCTTGAGGGCTGGAGGGGACTTTAACTACAAATCACAGAATATGTCAAGTTGGAAGGGTCCACCAAGGATCCTGGAGTCCAACTCCTGGCCCTGCACAGGATCATCCCCAAATGATGGTCAAAACTTACACTTCTGGCCCTGGTGGGATGACAAAGTGCTCTGCTGGAGCAATCTCAGCACACCCCTCTCCAGAATCCAGGATTTCTCCCTGGAATGGTTGTGCAAGTTGCAGAGCCTTGGTCTGTCACAACTTCCATGTCACCTTCATTCCAGTCATGTCACGCTGGGAAAAATTAGAATTGCATTTTGGAGGCTTCAATTAATGGAGAACTCGCCCTCATTAACTCTGACCTGTGTGTCCAGGACATCAGAGATGGGAAAAGACCTTCCCATGAGCAACACTCTGGCTCCAGAATTTAAAGGAGGTTTATAACAAAGATGAGGACAGAGTTTTAATAGGTCCTGTTGCAGGCAGGCAAGGGGGAATTGCTTCAAACTGACAGAGGGCAGATTCAGACTGGATAGAAGGAAGAAATTCTTCCCTGAGAGGAAACAGAATTCCCAGAGAAGCTGTGGCTGCCCCAGCCCTGGAAGTGTCCAAGGCCAGGTTGGACAGGGCTTGGAGCAACCTGGGCTAGTGGAAGGTGTCCCTGCCCATGGCAGGGGGTGGCACTGGATGGGCTTTAAATATCCCTTCCAACCCAATCCATCCTGGGATTCTGTGATCTCCAGATTAGAGAGGACAGGGAGGGACAAAAATGCCAGGGTGGCAAAAAGGTTCATCTTCACAGTGAGGGAAGTCTAGAGGCTCTTGGAAAGTTAGAGAAATATGTACATTTGGGTCGAAAGGGGCACTGCCAGCCAGCAAAAGCAGGACCAGGCTATTCCCTGGTTTTCCAGGAATTTCCTTCCCAGCATTCCCTCCAAATTAAACAGGTAATTAGTGTTTGATGATAGAGGTGGGTTGGGGAGGGAAGGCAGAGAGGAACTTGGAAGAAGAGGTGGGGAATGAAGGCAGCCACATGTGCAGTGAAAACCCTGGAGGGGACCTGGAGGAATCTTGAGGGATTGGGGGATCTCCATCCCATCCAGGGAGAAGCACCACGTGGTTTGCAGAGGAGAGGGCAGAGATTTCTGATGAGTTTTGTGGGTCAGATGGCACTGCTTGAGCCCCTCTGAGCCGCTGGATCAGAGGGAAACTGAGGGAAGATAAGGAAAATGAAAAACATGAGTGAGCCAGCTCTGGATGTTTTAACCCCTTTCTAGTCAGACACGAGATTGCAGGACAAACTCTGAAGGAAACATTAATTAAAGGCACTGAGAAAAATGAGATAAAGTGCAACACGGGTTTACCAAAGGCAGTTTGTGCCAGACTGTGCTGACATCTTCCTTTGATAAGATAATTGGTTTCCCAGACAAGGGAAATTTGGTAGATCTAATCTATCTGGAGTTCAATAAAGCATTTGATATGGTGCCACATGGGAAATTATTAGTGAAGCTCGAGAAAATGAGAATTAACACGACTCCGAGGTGGAGGAGCCGGGGCTGGAGCAGCGGGATCGGCGGGGTGGGGCTCCAGAACCCCTGTCCTGAGGCCGATCCTGGGAAAACCCCCTCAACTCCAAGGCTGGGAGAGGACTGGGGAAGTTGTCTTGCTTACCTGGATTTCCTGCAGAGTGCCCAGAGCCGGCGACCTTGAGCGCCGGGAGCGGCCCTGCGGAGTTTGCAGGGCTGGAGCTGCGCCGGGAGATGGCAATGTTGGTCCGCAGGAGAGCAGCCCTCGCCTCTCGTCCTCCAGCTCCCGTTTGTCCCTGCCTGGACACATTTCAGTGCGTACTCCCAAGAAATCTGGGATTGCAGCTGTGAGACGAGGGGGATGGTGGAAGGGAAATCAGCCCTGGGAAGAGAACACGGTTAAACAGAGCTCAGATGAGAACCAAGGCATCCCGGGCTTGATCTTCACTGCAGGTCCAGCCCAAAGAGCCTTTCCCAGGGCACAGAAACCCCCCAAAGCACCAAAGCCAGGCAATGTTGCTCAGGGGAAGCAACACTGAGAGAGAGGGAGAGGAGGAGACAACTTTATATAGAAATTAAATCTGCTTATCCCTTTCCCTGTATTTTTAGCTTCAATTACACCTAAATGCCACCTGATCAATTCAGCTGAAATGAGCCCTTAATCCTAATAAGTCTTGATCACCTTTTTAAACCTGGTGAAACAGCAGGGAAGGTGTTTGCCTTCAGTATTAACACCTTGATTCAAATCTCTCTGGCATGGAGCTCCCTTCCCTCGGCAGAAAATGCTGCCATTAATATTAAACAAGGAACTGGAGAGGGCCAAAGGCGTGCCTTGGGCTGCTGCTTCTCCCAGTGCATCACACCTGGTCACTCCAGCTCCTTCCTCCAGTGGGAAGGTATGGAAGGCTCATTAAATCTCTGTGAATTCACCAGTCAAAGCAGGTCATTCTGCCTGGGCTGAGCTAAACACCCCACCTGGGCCATTCCTGTTTCCCAGGGATGCTTTAACCCAAAGTAAAGCAGGGAAGATCAGGGAAACAAGGTTGGACTCCACGATCTCAGAGGTCTTTTCCAACCCTGAGGTTTCCCTGGTTCTGAAGACACCCCCCAGGAAAACAGCTGGTGCTAAATTCACTGCCACAGATTCAGCCAAGAATAGGAATTGTGGTTTTCTTCAGTTCTTCAAAAAATAAAAGCTTGGAGGAGCTCATTATTCCTGAAACCCAGAACGGTTTTGTCAGTTTTAATAAATCTTCAGGAGCACTTTGAAATATTGGATTTGCCAAAGGATGCTGTTCTAGAGAAACGTGGGTGGCAGCAACCCACTGTAACCCTTCCCTCCATCATTAGCCATTGTGAGTGCTGGAATTTATACATTATTATTGCTATTTTCCAGATTCCTTGTCTTTTTTTTAGCACCAGTGCAATCACTTCTTTGCCAATGGTAGCCTACACAATAAAATAGTTTCTTTCCCTCCTTGTTTTCCAGCTACCCAGGAATTCCTTTAGGTCATCTCTCACTCACCAAATGATGGGTTAGAGCTGTAAGAGAGCAGGGGCTGGTGGGCAGAGTCTCTTTTTATAGAAGTCTTGCTCAAGCCTGGCCCCAGCTGCTCCAAATTAGGGGCTGTAAATCCAGGTGGATCCATTGGAATGATTATTGTTCCCAGCTGGGTGTTTGATTGGGGAGTGGCTGTTTCTGGTCACCTGCTCATCACCCTTTGGGTTCATCAGTAGAGCTGGTTCTGAGTGTGCTTGAGGTCTCCTGAAGGGAGAGGAAAAGGATGGAGGGATCCTGAAGGTGGTAGCATTTCCATTGCTAACAAGGAGCAGATCAACTGGCAGCAGCAGGAAAAGCATCTGGGAAAAACAGGGTGGTGCTGGAGGTGCCCCAAGGATGTGGGGTCAGCTGAGCCAGGGGAGGGGAGAGAAGAGGATGCACCGAGTGTGGGGATGGGGATGAGATGAGCAGTGTGGAACTGCCTGTTCTGGGAAACAAAGCAGTGGGGAGAGAAATCAAATCAGGGTTGCAGCCTCTTCTGGAGCTCAGGGCTTGCAGGTGTCAGTCAGGAGGTGGGAAACCAAGATCAGGAGGGGGTCAGATGGTGGGGAGACCACACTCAGGTCTCCAGCTCAGCTCTCTTTTTGGAAGACTGAATACAAACCATAGAGGGTGGATTTTACCCCCCCCATTCACCCCCAAAGCAGGGTGGTGGTAAAAGTGTTTCAGGATCTCATTTTCCAGGGGCTACATGGAAATGGGGCTCCCCTCCTGGGATCCACACTGATCTTACCCCCTTCAGCAATGGGACTGTTTGGTCTCCACCTTCTACACATTGTCCTGAAGGACCAAATGCTGGTTTTGTAAATCCTTTGGAGCTCCATCCCACAGCTCCTTACACCTGGAGCACTGTGCAGCTCCTGAATGTGGCTGTGCAAACATCCCTCCTCAGGGCAGCATTTCCTTCCTGACCCCAACAGCAGCGACTGAACAGCTTTGGAGCTCCCTCCTATTTAGCAATAAATAAAAGGATCAAGGCCTTGACCTCTGGAAACCCACAGTGACCCCACCATTGTGCTACCAGGCCCAAAGCACTGCATTCAACTGGCAGGGAACATAAATCTGGGAAGAACTAATGAAGACCCCCAGGGCCACCACTCTCCACAGCTGTCTTGTTAACATGATCTAGGAAAGACAGGGGGGCCCTTAAAAAGATAAAAACCCAGAGATAAGTGACACATCAATGTCAAGGAGAGACACTGTCAAGGAGTGCTGGATGAAGGGATGCAGAGCTCCCAACCCAGCAGCACCACTGCCAAGGGGCTGGGGGGAGGGGGGCATTTATCCCTCCCAAACCCATCCAAAATCAGCGTCATCTTCAAAGGCAGGGAAAGGTCTCACCCTGTGGCACATCCCTCCTCTCCCTGTCCAAAGCAGAGCAGCTGTGAAAGCCCTTTTGGTTTTGTCTTCACGCCAGCAGGGATTGAAGCTCTTGTGGGCAGTGGGACACAGGGTCTCTCTCTCATCTAAAAGGCCCAAGATCAATATTTTGTGAGGGGCAGGAGAGTTTTCAGAGGTGCCCAGTGAGAAAGGGCAGGGGTTGCTCTGTTGGAACAATCAGCCTCTTGCCCAGTCCAAGCTCCTGAAGCTGGAAGTGGGACTGAAGGTCTCTTGGCACTGAAATGGTTTTGGGTTTAAGTGTCACCTCTGGGATGGCTGATCCAGGCAATCATCCAGGTGGGGATGGCCAGGAAGCCTTGGTGGCCAGGGCCATCCCCCTGTGGGTGACAGCAAAGCAGGATGAGGTGAAGCAGAGCCTCAGGTCCCCAAACTCGCCTGTCCTTGCTCTCGACCTTCCAAAATGACTGGCAGATGGATGGGAAGATTGCATGGGACAACAGAGAGCCAGGTAATGATCCTGAAACTGTTTCCAGGCTGGCTGCTCCAGCACAGTTCTCAGATGCTCCAGGACAGAATTACACTGGCTTCCAAGTCCTGCAGGCGCTGATTTCCCCTAAAATTGTGTTTTGGCCACTCTGTGTCCCAGCTGCCGTTGGGGATCCCAGTGGCACCAGGAATCAGGTGGGTTCCCATTGTGTTCATCTGTCAGCGAGGACGACGTGCCAAGAATGGATTAAACCTTGACCCCAGAGAGCTGGACAGCCCCAGGACCAGCCTGTGGTCCCTGCTAATCCTATTCCCTGTTAATTTGTTATCCCATTAACACCTTGCACGTTTCTTTCTCTCACCTGGGAGACTTCTGGGGACCTTGTAATGTGGTATTTTGTTGTTAGGAGAGCGAGGCAGCAAACTCTTCTCATCTCAGCCTAGAAATCCCTTGATAGAGAGAAAGAAAACTGCTGCTTTGTTTCTTTCAATCAATACTATCCATTAAGATCCGTGTCTAACAGCTCCACGTCCCTGTGAATAACTGAATGAGCTCCCTCCTGCTCCCTTAAACCTTTGGAAATAGCAAAAAGAACAATTTGATATCACAGCCCTGCCTGGGCCACGAGGGGCGGAGGGGGGGGCTGCTTTCTTCTCTGAGGGATGGAAACAAAATTGCTCCTGACTTGTATAGAGAGGAAAAAGAGGGCAGGGGGAAACATGGCCCTGCTTCTCCAGAGACCCAGCAGAGGTGGGTGATGGAAGCTGGGACAGAAGTGCCCTCCCCAGCACTCCTGCACCAGGCTGGCAGAGGCTTCAGGGGGTAAAATCTGCAGCACTGAGCCAGCAGGGGTGGGATCTGTGCAGTTCCATGTGCTTTAGGGTGGGATCTGTGCAGTTCCAGGTGCTTTATAGGTGGGATCTGTGCAGTTCCATGTGCTTTAGGGGTGGGATCTGTGCAGTTCCAGGTGCTTTAGGGATGAGATCTGTGCAGTTCCAGGTGCTTTAGGGGTGGGATCTGTGCAGTTCCATGTGCTTTAGGGGTGGGATCTGTGCAGTTCCAGGTGCTTTAGGGGTGGGATCTGTGCAGTTCCATCTGCTTTAGGGGTGGGATCTGTGCAGTTCCATGTGCTTTAGGGGTGGGATCTGTGCAGTTCCATGTGCTTTAGGGGTGGGATCTGTGCAGTTCCAGGTGCTTTAGAGGTGGGATCTGTGCAGTTCCATGTGCTTTATAGGTGGGCTGTGAGCTGAGCTGGGCCTGTCTGAGCTGGGTCTGGGCTGGGGCAGGGCAGGGATCACAGGGAATATGGTCCCTCTGGAGCACAGCTGGATCGTGGTGGGCCAAGGGCAGGATCCTGCTGTACTGTGCTCACGCTGGAAGGAAGTTTTACTCTCCAGAAGGGCTCAGGAGCCTCGTGGTTGGAAACCTTCCCATTCCATCTTCCCCCTGTCCCAGTGCAGCTCTCACACTGTTGTCCTTGTGCCTGTTACTGCAGGTACAGCCTGTGCTGCTGGGGGATGATCCATTCCTGGAACATTCCAGGTGAGGGCTCTGAGCAACCTGCTCGAGTGGAAGGTGTCTCTGCCCACGTTACTGGAACCAAAGCAGTGCCAAACTTGATGTCTCTCTTCCCTTGGGAACCCTGACACAAACTTCCTGTTTGGAGCAGGGAAGCTGACAGCAAAAGCCCAGGTTTCAGCCTAGGATGGCAAAGCTGCAGGTGATCCTGCTGGGAAAACACACACAGAGCCCTCAAATGTGTCAGCTGAGGGATTCCTGGGAAGGGAAATGGGAAGGGAAGGGAAATACCCACTGCACAGGTAGCTGCAACGGAGTATTTCTCCCTGTCAACATTTCAGAGAGACATTCCAGCCAGAAAGTTGGAATTTTCCAGCTTGGGAAAGGCTGGGAGGGGCTCGCAGTGATGCAGAGCCTGTCTGAGGGGGGTTTGGTGCCCAGAGGAACCAGCCCATGGAGCAGTGGCTGCTGCAGTGCCTTGCAAAGACGTAGAGCTATGGAATGCTCCTCCCTGCCCTCCTGCCCCTCCAGGAGCATGGCACTGAGTGAGCAGTAACTGGGAGTGCCCCAGGAGTGTGATCTGTGTTCCTCATTGCTTTGCAGGTTCATTGGTTACCGGCACCTGATCAATACTTTATTATTGCACCGATCGATCCCTGCTTTGTTTGTGAACAAATCCATTGATACACATGAAAAAGTTGAGCAGCCCTGAGAAGGTTTAAATCTCCAGCTCGAGACACAGAAGAAAAAGAAGCTGCTTTGAAGCCAGAGCTGCCAGCACTGCAATATCTCAGTGGATATGCTGGGGGAGCCTGGGGTGCTCTTCTCTCCAGGCTGGATGGTCAAATGACCTCTTGGTCTCCTAAAGACTAATTAGAGCCAGAGCCTGGGTTGGAATGAGGTGAACAGGCTCAGGAGGGTTTGTGCATGTAAAGCTGCTGGAGCAAATACCAGTGGAGGCTGTTGCTCCCCTTGTGGTCCCTTCTTGGCTCCAGGGGGTGGTTAGTGGACTTCATTCTCCCAAAAGCAGCTGAGCTTGGGCTGCCAGAGGTGCCCCTGGGTTGGGACAGTGGTGGTGGTCTCCTCAAGGAGCTCTGTGCCAGTCCAGACTCCGTTCAGGACATCCTGGTGTAGTTCCTGTTTCAGCCCTACATGTCCTCATCCTCAGGGTGCTCCTGCTCCATGCAGGCAGGAGGAGCAGGAAGTCTCCTGACAAGCCAGGACCAAAATTCCTTGCAGCCCAAACCTGCACAGTGGCCTTGGAAGGAGGCCAAGGAGCTCCTGGCTGCTGTGCCTCCATGAGCAGGACCCTCCTGTGCCCAACGTTCCCCTGGCCATCCATGGCACAGGAAAACTCCTGGATAAGATGTAGATTTGGGAGTGAAATCAAGCAGCTTTCTCGTGGCAGGATGCAAATGGAAAAAGGGCCCCACACAATGATTTTACAGGACAAGAAGTGCCAGGGAGGTGGAACCACAGTGGGGTTGGGGTTGTACACAGTGTTGGGGTTGTAGACGGTGGTTTTGGGGTTGTACACAGTGTTGGGGTTGTACACAGTGTTGGGGTTGTACACAGTGGTTTTGGGGTTGTACACAGTGGTTTTGGGGTTGTACACTGTGCCTTTCCTCACCCTCCCTCTGCACACTCAGTGTTGTTCTCCAGCTCTCCCAGTGACTCCCCTTCTGTCATCCCAGATTTCAGATTTCCCTGGCTGCACACCCAGCTGTTTGTTTGCCATGTCCCCTCATCTGGAAAGGCAGGAGAGGGGTTGAAGGTGGGGATTTCAGTGCCAAGGGCTGGCCCTGGAGCTGTGGGGTGAGGAGCCCCTGTTCAGCACTCACCCCCACACCAGCAAACCTGGCAGTGCTCCCCCTCAGCTGGTGCCCTGATGACCCCATGGCCAGGAAGACCATTTCCTACAGGGGCTGCTTCAAACCCTGCACAGGTTGCCCAGAGAGGTGGTGGATGATCCATTCCTGGGAACATTCCAGGTCATGTGGAATGAGGGTGGTTGGGCACTACCCAGGCTCCCCAGGGCAGTGGGCACAGCCCCAAGGCTGCCAGAGCTCCAGGAGGGTTTGGCTGATCCTCTGGGGCACAGGGGGTGGCTCTGGGGGATGTTCCTGTGCAGGGCTGAGGGTGGGACTGGATGGTCCTTGTAGGTCCCTTCCAGCTCAGCATATCCTGGGATTCTGGGGTTCTGTGAGTGGGGCTCTGAGCAGCCTGGTCCAGTGGAAGGTGTCCCTGCCCACGGCAGGGGGGTGCAACTAAATGTTTTAGGTCTCTTCCAACCCAAACCCTTCTAGGATTCCATGATTCTATGACTCTCCCACTTTCTAACTGGGTGCTGGTTATCTCCTGACTCCAGGGAGGAGTCCCACACCCCTTCCAGACATCCCATTTCTGGCTTTGAGGGCACTGCAGGTGCCAAAAACCTGTTCATGGAGCGTCCTCATCCCCAGTGTCTGACCTGGCACTTCCTTATCCTGCCTCCAACATCATCCTGCTAAGGACACAATTCCTTCAGCCTTCCCTCTTTCTCCAGCAGTTACTGAGGCAGGTGTAAAAAATATCAGGCAGCTTTAGGGGAAAATAAAACACGTACACAGACCTGTTTTACCCAAAGCATCCTGATTAAAAGTGATTTTCTAGCGGGCTGTGAGCTGCAGCTGGAGTCAGCATCCCGCTCCCACCAAACTCCTCGGATATTATTCACAGTTGTAAATTGCTTGGAGATTTCTGGGAGACATTAGAGAGGATAAAACCCCCATTTCTCTGCAGTCCATTTAAACATCCCATTGTAAAATGTATTAACATTCCGAGGGATGCACGGGGATGAAAGGCAAGCAGGGAAAAAAAGCCCCCCCTCAGCAGGAGTGTGCAGTGCCCCCAGCTCCAGCAATTTTACCTCCAAATGAAGCTTTTGTCGGTGTCTTTTCTCCCTGGGGCTTTTCCATTCCCTGATGGAATCTGAACATTTTACTGTTTGTGTCATTACAGAACAAAAAGGGGGGAAATGTGATTTTTTTTTTTATTTTTTTATTTTATTAAAAGGCTTTCCCCCCCTCCCCTCCCCTATAGAAATGGCAAAAGAATATCAAATGCTGGCCTGACAAGGTGCATTTCTGACAGAGGATCAGCAGAGTACAGCAGATCTGGATCTTCTCTCTCTGTGGAATGGCAGGGCTGGGAGGGAGCAGGGGAACAGATCTCAGCCAGGCAGGAATTCAGAGTGTGGCAGGGGCTGGGAAGGAGCAGTAGGAACCTTATTGAAGCCTGAATTGTGGGTGAAATGTGTATGAACCAATTTTAATATTAATGAGCTGGGGCCACATGGGGGGGGGCACGCAGGCACAGAACATCAGCAGGAGGCTGAGGGGGAGATTGTGGGGGCTGCTCTTCCCTGGGAGCCCCAAAATCGCCCTGGCCTGTGCCTGGAGCTGGGATGGGGATGAAGGGAGACGTGGCTCCTCTTCTCACCACAGCTGGAGACCTTCTTGGCCCCTGAGAGGAGCAGGAGGGGGGTTCTTGGTAGCAAAGGGTGGCCCAAGGTGGATGTGCTGCTGCATCTTCCTCCTCTTCCTCAGAGTGTTCTGAGTGGGAAGGGACCCCCAAGGGTCATCAAGTCCAGTTCTTAATGAGTAGCCCACATGGGGATGGAAGCCACAATTTGCCCCAGGAAGAAGCACCAGGTCCTGTATTTTCATGGGGTTTATTTTTGGGGGTTTATTTTATGTAAGAAACACCAGTTTTTGACATGAGCAAAAGGCCCTGGCACAGGTTGCCCAGAGAAGCTGTGGCTGCCCCTGGATCCCTGGAAGTGTCCAAGGCCAGGCAGGACAGGGCTTGGAGCAACCTGGGGCAGTGGGAGGTGTCCCTGCCCATGGATCCTCCATAAAGTCTGGATTAAAGACACCAAACTCTGTGCAAACAGGGAAAGGAATGAGATGGTCTTTAAGGTCCCTTCCAACCCAACCCATTCTGTGATTCTGTTAAAACATCATCATCAAAACTACTTTTCATATAATCACTATTTAATATAGTTTGGGTTGGGAGGGACCTTAAAGCTCCTCTCATTCCCTTCCCCCCCTTTGGGACAGAGTTTGTTGTCTTTAGTCCAGACTTCACAGAGAGTCCTCCAAGACCCAAACACCCACCTGAGGCCTGTGATTATTTAAGGGCACTGCTTTAATTAAACCTCACATAAACACTTCCCCCTCCTGCCACTCCTCGAGCCACGAGTCCTCGCCTCTCTTTTAATTGACGGGGTTTTATTTGGATTTTCCCTTCGTGATGTATCCTCTGAGTAATTCCTTCGGATAGGAAATCTTTTCTTCACAAACATTTTCTCAAACAGCTCTTGGATTACTGGCTCCAGTGTTCATAAATAGCTTTTCTCCATAACACACTCTCATATATGGTTTAACAGGGAGAGCTGCTGATTTATGGGAACATTAAGCACGTACGTGAACTTACATTTGAGACTGATAAATACGAGTCTTTAATATGCACATGCATCATTTTTATGTTTCTTTTACAAAGAGGCTTTGAGTTGTGTGCACATTATAAAATTACCCTGCAAAGAATGCCTGGAGTCTGCATGGGAGCTGCTGAGGGGGATGAAATATGCATTTTCTGGAATACTGTGTGCAGGTTTGCTCTGGGAGCAGCATAAAATTTATGATATCCTGAGCTATTCATTTTCATGGCTTTGGAGAACTTGGGCCTTGTAAAGGCTGTTGGGGAGAACTGTGGAAGCAGTTGTTGGTTTGCAGCTTTAACTGCTTTTTTAATGGCTGAGTTTTATTGCTGTTGTAATTAGTAAATTAGGCCTTTTTCTTTTTTCTTTTTTCTTTTTTTTTTTTTTTTGATTTTAAGCTGCTTTTCCTCCACGTTTTGCAGCCTGGTTTCTTAAGGCAGCAAGGTTGGCAAGCTCTTCCATAAGCTTTGCTAAACTGGGGATTATTCAACCCCCACTTGGGGGTGCAGATGGTGGCTTGGAGATAAAACCCTTGCAAGACTCGTGGGAATGTCTGACTGGGAAGAGGAGGGGACAAACATCCCCCACTGCTGCCAGGAAGGGCAAGGGTGGCAGGATTTGGGTGTGGCTGTGCCAGAATCCCCCTGCAGCTGGATTTCTGAGGGAGGCATTTCCCAGAATCCCAGAACTGAGGTGAGAATCCCAGAACTGAGGTGATAATAACCACGAAGGCTCCTCCCCTCGGCTCCCAGCAGGGAAGGGTGTTTTGGGACCTGGGGAGGGGGTGGTTGGAGGTGAGGAGATGTTCTAAGTGCAGTCACCCCTCTGCAGCTTGTCCAAGGCCAGGCTGGACGGGGCTTGGAGCGACTTGGGATAGTGGAAGGTGTCCCTGCCCATGGCAGGAGGTGGAACAAGATGATCTTTAAGGTCCCTCCCAACCCAAACCGGTCTGGGATCGCTGTAAGAATTGTTCTGGGTACAGATCATGGGACAATCATCCAGTTCATGCTTTTTTTTAAAAAGTGAGGTCACCACATTTATGGTCTCAGCAGGATGAACCTGTTGCAGCCCCCCCGACCCCCCTCCCAAACAGGAGCAGAGGGGTTGGGGTCCCTTCCAGCCCCAGGGAGGGCACAGACAGCCCCAGGAGCTCAGGCCTTGGAGCTGAGACTCCCCAGGGAGACCCTGAGGAGCTGTTGTTGACTTTGTCTGGTGCTTCAAACCCTCGACTCCATAACCCCCCAGCGTCTTCCCGGGGAAAGGAGAGGATGATGAGCTGCACAAGCACCAGGAGGAGCAGCAGCAGGAGGGAGAGGAGGGTTCTCCAGGTGCAGGGAGGTGGGGAGACCCAGAAGGCTGTGATTCCCAGGAATGTTGCCCGTGGACGTGGGAAGATGCTTTCTCACTCAGGCAAAGGCCAGGACGTGAGTAACAGCTTGGATGCTGTGTCACAAAAAAAAAACAAACAAACAAACAAAAAAACACAAGGAAAAGGGGATAAAACACATGGAAAAGTGGGGAAATGCCTCTGTTAGCTGTGCCAGACCTTGGCTGTTAAACAGGGAAATAGGAACTTGTTACTCTAAAGCCTTCTGGAGAAGAACAATATCCCAGTGACACCGTGGGGCTGGATAAGGATAAGGTGGATAAGTGTGGACAGTCAGACCTGGAGAGCTGGGAACTGAAAGGATCATCAGGAAGAAGCTGGGATGGGAGAAGCAGGATGAGGAGCCAGAAGCACTGGGACTTTCCAGGCTTTTCATCTGTTACCATTCTCAAAACACAGCAAAACCCTACAAAAAAACTGCATGTTTTCCCTTTTTTTTTTTTTTTTAGGTGGACAGAATCCCAGAATCCCAGAATGGTTTGTGTAGGAAAAGACCTTAAAAAACCATCCAGTGCCACCCCCTGCCATGTGTAGGGACACCTTTCACTAGCCCAGGTTGCTCCAAGCCCCCTCCAACCTGGCCTTGGACACTTCCAGGGATCCAGGGGCAGCCACAGCTTCTCTGGGAATTCTGTTCCAGTCCCTCATCACCCTCCCAGGGAAGAATTTCTTCCTAAATCCAACATGAAATGCTGTTTTTGGAATGCTGCTCCAGGCAATATGGAAGAACCTGGGAAATGCAACTGGTAAGAGCGTTTTTCAGATCCTTTTTCAGGAGTGTATCATTCCAAAAAGAAATTTTGTGTGGATTTTCTTTTTTTTATTTTTTTTTTTTTTTTCAAAAAGCCAAGCTCTGGGTTCCAGCTCCCAAAATATCCCACGGCTCGTGGTTTGAAGAGGGTTTTGGAAATGAATGGAGCACTGATCACAATTAGTACAAAGCAATTTAAAATTATTTGAAGGGCTTTCATAACATGAAGTGTTCCAATAATTTGTAATTACTTAACATTTCACCTGCTCTGAATCCCATTTACTTCCCAAATCAAGCCCTTGAAGGGCTCTGAAGTGGCACATTTCAAAATGAACAGGGCAACCTGGAGTAGCTGCTAATTCTAGAAGCACTTCTGGTGCTCCTGCATAACAACCAGGCTTTTTTTGGATGGGTCACTTAAAGATTATCCCCCAAGGCACGTGGGAAGGGCCGAGGTAAGGCATGGCATGGAGCAGGACGGGTGTGCCATCCCGTGGTGGCTCTGCAGAGCAAACCCGAGGGAGTGGAACCTGTGAAAAGTGATGGAAAGCCCCCGAAAAATAGCAGAGAAGTCCAGGCAGTGACTTGTCAGAGCAACGGGAGCAGCCCTGCAGTGCAGGAGGGTCATTCCTGCTCCAGGCTCCCACATCCAGCCCCAGCAGGAGCAGGATCTGCAGCACTGCTGGGCTCAGGTTGTCACAGGAGCAGGATCTGCAGCACTGATGGGCTCAGGTTGTCACAGCAGCTCCAGGAGGTCAGGGCTGAACCCAAACTCCAGGGACTGGCCTTGGAAACTTGGTTTGCACCTCTGGGGTCTCCCTGCTGGTTCCTTCTCCTGCTCCTGCCTGTCCCCAGGGCACAGGAGAGCAGGACTTGGACAGGGAGGTCACCCTGGAGAGCTGCCACTAATTCCCAGGCTAAGCAAGGGCTGCAGCCCCCTGGATGTGTCAGCTGGGCCACAGAGGGGGTTTGTAGACTCAGCTCATCCTCCTCGGGCAGAGCAGGGTCCTCCCTGCTGTACACATCCACTCCCCTCAGCCAGCAGACCTGTGAAAATGCTTTACCCTTGTCCTGAATTTAAGTTCGTAGAGTCACTGAATGGTTTGGGGTGGAAGGGACCTTAAAGCTCATCTCATTCCACCTCCCCTGCCATGGGCAGGGACACCTTGGAGCCCAGGTTGCTCCAAGCCCCGTCCAAGCTGGCCTTGAACCCTTCCTGTCTCATTAATGCTGGGGTTTGATGTCGTTTCCCTCTGCAGAGCCTTCCAGAGGCTCCTGAGCCTCCTGTGAAGTTTGGCTGGAAATCCAAGGCGTTCACACCCCTGCCGAGCCCGCGTTGCTCCCAGGTCACACCCACCTCGGGATGAGGAAATGTGGGTTTCTCAGCACAAAATCAGTCAAATAAACAAGGATACAAGTCCCTAAGTGGGGCTCTCGGGGCTGAAAACGTGCTGAGCAGCTCAGCAAACACGGGGTGAACCAAGGGCTGGGCAGGGAAACCTCCTCCACCCACCCCCAGGAAACCTCCTCCCTCCCAGCTCTGATCCAAAGGATTTAACGAGTGTGACGAGAGAGGGCAAATATTTGCACGGATGAGCTCAAGTGGGCAAATAAACCAGGCTTTTAACAAACGAGGCACACGCGACACAGGCTGGGATTCAAAGGCCAGTTTGGATTTCGGGGCTGGGTCTCCCGAGTTGCTCTTTTCCTTGGACAAACTGTGCTCCCTCGTCACAGCCTCGGGAGCAGGGACGTGGATTTGGTCCCTGTGGTATTTGCTGCCCTAAAGTGGGGTGGAGAAAGGAAGGTTTGCAGTCACATCAGATCAATTTTTGCCCCTTTGGCAAGCAGGGACCAGCTTCCCAATCCTTGTGCTGCCGGCGGGGCACCTTCCAGCCCACGGTAACCACCTCCCCGCGAGCCCTTTGTGGCAAATAACTCCGAAAGGTCCCCGCAAAGGCTCAAATAAACACGGCGTTGACCTTTTCCTGGGCTCTGCGGGCTCCCCTGAGGGCGATGGGGGGGTCGGAGCTGCCTCGGAGCGGCCGCGGCGGCTCCTCCGTCCGCAGCCAAACCTTCCCGAGAGCCCGGGAAATAAATGCCATTCCCTGCCGCTCCCGGGGCGAGGCAGATGCTCTGGCAATTAAGGAACACGCATCCTAGGAGAGCCTCCATCAGGCTGGGACCTGCGGAGCCGGGGTGGGAAGGGGCTCCGGCAGCGGCAGCGGCTCCCGCGGCAGTTTGGAAAACCATCCATCCCCATTCGGGGCTGCCCTCGGTGCTGCTGTGCCCCTGATGGGTGGGCATGGGGCAGCTCATGCCCCTGGGACCCCACAGGTCGATGTGATACCCCCAGACCTTCATTTTTGGGGCTACCACCCCCAAACTCTGTTTGCAGCAGCACGGGGGGCGGTGGCTGCCTTGGGGTTTGGGGCCGTACCCAGACATGGGGACTTAAAGGGGTTTCCTTGGCTGGCAGGTGCCTCCTCATTGCAGAGGGTTGGGGGGCTCAGATCCCATCGAGGCTGCCCTAAAATCCACAGGCTGTTGCACTTGGTTCTCAGCAGGAAAGCTGGAATATCCTGTCCTGCAGGAACAAAGCACGGCAGGGGAGGACAACAAGTGGCCAGGCAGTGATTTGGTGTCAGATTTTGGGGTCAAGCCCCAGCCAAGTATCAATTTAGTCAAGCAACTGGTTCAGTTTCTTCTTTTAGTTTTTTCTTTTAGTTTCTTTTTTTAGTTTCTTTTTTCAGCTGCAGTCAGGCTCTGTTCTGCTTTCCCAGGGCAGCCCCTGGGTTCCCCCAATCCAGCTGCTCCTGGCACAGCATTCCTGTGGAAGCCCAGGAAAGGGAACCATCCATTAATGGGCATCACAAGCTCATATAAACAGATGGGCTTTTAGGAGTAAATTAGAGGAAGTTGTGCAACTAGAAAAGCATGAAAAATGCATCTGATTCCTCAGACTAATCACAGCAATAATGCATGTTTGCTGACAAGGTTTGCTGCACGGAAAGAGCGACTCCCATTTATCCAATTTATCCACTTCTCTGGGAAGCAGATCCCACGGTAAACAGCGACTCACAGGCAAGTCCACAGCCATAAATCAGCATTTTTTTCCACAGAGCAAATAGAAGGACAGGCCTCTGCACAACAGCTTTGCACCTTGAGTAGAAATCACTCAGTCCCAGAGGCTGAGAGGGCACCAGCAGACCTTGGCTGGAGTTTACTCAGGTTTCTTCTTCATTTGCCATGTCAGCACCAGGCTCTGAGTTAAAAATATTGCCTTTGCTGTGCTCTAACCACGCTCCAGCTGAGCAGCCCCATTGCTTATAGGAAATGACTGTATATTGCTATTACTGCTCACGATATCCCTCACAATCAAATCACTTCTCATTCTCCTCTCCAGGCTAAACAACTTCAGAGCTCATGATGCTTCTCTGCACCAGCTTGTTCTGCTTAATTATTTCTGCTCTCACTCCCAAAAGCCTAAGGAATAGAAAGGCAGCAAGAGAGTGGGGGAAAAAAATCATTAAAAAAAACAACCCACAAAAATTTGATGTGGTTGTAAAATATTTACTTTCTTTGCATGAAAGGGGTATCCAGTGCACTTGAATATATTTATGTCCAGCAGAGAAAAGTGATTTCTGCTTGTAATTAAATGTTTAGCTAGAGCCTGCATCCAGGTTTGTCTTCCATAAGTGGAAAGGTAATTAATGACCTACAGCAATGCAAGGGTTGGATCTCGAGGATTTTTAAGGTCTTTTCCAACCCAAACCTTTTAGGAGCATGGATTTCAAGTCCCAGATCTTGGGACTGGAAATACAGATCCATGGAGATCTGTATTTACAGTTCCCCTCATATATGGGAGGATTCATTAATGGGAAAGGCAGAACCAGGCTGGAAGATGCTTTAAAAGGGCAATTTGTTATTTCAGCAAGATGAGAAACCCCTCGATGGATTGGTTTCCATTAGAGGGAGAGAGAGAGCTAATCCTTCACTCCTTTTCTGTAGTGTGGTGTCCATTGCTGCTGGTGGAGAGAGTCAAAAACCTCCTCTCCTCGTCGATTTTGATCAGGAATTCTCTCCTGGACACGGAGTGGGATTTGTGCTGTCAGTGTTTGCCCCCAGGACAGCGATGTCAGGGTGAAGGGAGCTCTGAAACACAGCAGCAGCTGAGAGGAGGAGTGCAAGTCTCTAAGGAAGTCCCTCGAAGGCTCAGGCTCGAGGGATTGGGATTTTCACAAAGTAAGAACAGAAAATTCTGACTGCAACACTCAAACCTGCTACCTTAAAAATAAAGGACACTAACTAATACCACAGAAACTAATTTGAAGGAACTGTGACCTGAAAAGTAACAAAAGGACTTTTCTCCTTTCTTCCTGGACTCTTGTTGAAGAAAAAGAGAAATTTAATCTAATGTAAATATATTATTTCATCGTAGAAGAGATAGTTAAGTTACCTATATATATGTATGTAAATAAACCTTGTGAGTATTTTCCCCTTCCCCCAATGCTGAGTAGCTGTGTTTTGTCTGAAAACCCTCTCACACTGAAGCAAATTGTGGGAGAGGGGCTTGGACTTGGAAATTGGATTTTTGAGGGTCTCAAACCACCACATTTTTGGACCTTGGAGCTGGGCCTCCCCGGCTGTCCTTTGGTGCTCTGGGCTCAAAAATATGCCTGCAACTCCCTTCACATGGTTTGTATGCCCATGATTTACATCCTTTCCTCTCCCAGTTGTTTTCCTGCCTCTGCCACGTGGATGGACAGCCCACATTCCTGGCAACCCTTGAGCCTCCTAAGCCAAACACAGGATTCCACACCTTCCCAAACGACTGGGATGCAGGACTGGAAGGGACTCTGAGCAAGGTTGGAGATGACACAAAACTGGGAGGAGCTGCTGAGTCCCTGGAAGGCAGGGAGGGCCTGCAGAGAGACCTGGGCAGGTCCGAGGACTGGGAATCACCAACCCCGTGGAGTTCAACAGGTGCTGGATTCTGCCCTGGGATGAGGCAACCCTGGATGGATGGACAGACTGGGAATGAGAGGCTGGAAAGCAGAGCTGGGAAAGGGCCCTGGGGGTGCTGGTGGGTGCCAGTTGTTCCTGAGTGAGCAGTGCCCTGGCAGCCAGGAGGGCCAAGCCTGTCCTGGGGGCATCAGGGAGGGGATTGTCCTGCTCTGCTCTGCCCTGGGGTGACCTCACCTCAACATTGGGGCAGTTTGGGAGGACACAATGGAAGGAAGGGATTGAGCCATTGGAGAGTGTCCAAAGGAGGGCAAAGAGGATGGGGAAGGGCCTTGATTTGAAGCCATGTGGGGACACCGAGGACACTTGGTATGTTCAGCTGGAGCAGAGGAGACTGAGGGGAGACCTCACTGCACTTCCAACTGCCTGGGCAGGGGCAGAGGAGGGGCAGGGACTGAGCTCTGCTCTGGGGGGACCAGGGACAGCACCCAGGGAATGGCTGGAGCTGTGCCAGGGCAGGCTCAGGTTGGATCTCAGGGAAAGGTTCTTCCCCCAGAGGCTGGTTGGGCACTGCCCAGGCTCCCCAGGGCAGTGGGCACAGCCCCAAGGCTGCCAGAGCTCCAGGAGGGTTTGGCTGATCCTCTGGGGCACAGGGGGTGACTGTTGGGGATGTTCCTGTGCAGGGCTGAGGGTTGGACTGGATGGTCCTAGTGGTTCTCTCCAACTCAGCACATTCTGTGTTTCTGTGCTTCAATGAGCCACATTTCACTCTGAAATGTGCTCCTGGGGAGTGTTCTCACATCAGCATCTTGTTGATGTTCCCAAAGTGCCAGACTTGCCAGATGTGTAATGGGAAGAGCTCCTGTTAATGCTCCTGCTTCCCTCCAGGAGCTGTTCTGGCCCTGGGACTGGGATGTGTCAGCTCTGTGAACAAGTGCCACCAAAACGCTCGGTGGCCTGTCTGGGAGCGATGTGCAGATCCAGGTCCTGGAGCCCAGGAAAACCTCTGCCACGAGGAGAAAATTCCCTTTCTCAGCTGGATGACCTGCTGAGAGCTTGTGGAGCTGCAGTCAGTGGATTAGAGCAGCTCCATGGGGAACATGAGATCAGAGCAGAGATCACTAACCCAGAGCACTCATCTCCCAGCATGAGCTCCCTGACAGGACCTGCTTTACCATGACGAGCCAAAAGGGTTTTGGGGATGGGAATCACTGCTGCATGGAGACCCTGGAATGGCTTGGGTGATTCCCCTTGGAGGAACTTCTCTTACATCCCACAGAAAGAGCCTGGATAACAGCTCCTTTTATGTGATATATGACGTATTTTATGGATCAGTGTAACAGTGGGAGCAGCAGGTCGAGGGAGAGGGTTCTGCCCCTCTGCTCTGCTCTGGGGTGACCCCCCCTGCAGAGCTGTGTCCTGCTCTGGGGTCCCAACATCAGGACGTGGAGCTGCTGGAGCAAGTCCAGAGGAGGCCACAGAAATCCCTCTGCTCTGGAGCCAGGCTGGGAGAGCTGGGGGAGTTCACCTGGAGAAGGGAAGGCTCCAGGGAGAGCTGAGAGCCCCTTCCAGGGCCTAAAGGGGCTCCAGGAGAGCTGGAGAGGGACTGGGAACAAGGGATGGAGGGACAGGACACAGGGAATGGCCTTAAGCTGAAGGAGAGCAGGTTTGGATTAAACACTGGGAGGAAACTCTTCCCTGGGAGGGTGGGGAGGCCCTGGCACAGGTTGCCCAGAGAAGCTGTGGCTGCCCCTGGATCTCTGGAAGTGTCCAAGGTCAGGTTGGACGGGGCTTTGAGCCTTATTCCATCTGCTCCTCCACATCCTTTCCAGCCCTGTCCCACTGCTAAACCATCACCCCTCCACTCTCTCTCCCTCCTTCCCATTCCTTCGTTGCTTTTTTCCCTGTGGTCAGAGCCCACATTCTGAGGTTTCAGCTTCCAGTCACCACCAACCAGCAGCTGCAGGGATGGCGTAAACTGGCTTTTCCAGGAGCTGTTGGCTTGGACTAAGTTTGGATGTACCTCCAGGACCTCATCTGCTCTGCCTGGGAGCGCAGAAGCCCTTCAAGGTCGTAAAACTATTTAAATGTGAGAGAGAAAAATGAGAGTTTGCTTACTTCACTCTGCAAGGAAAGCTGAACCCTGTTAGGAACCCAGCCAAGGAAGTTTCAGCCCCAAGAATTAAAAACTATCCAAATTATAAGCAGGATTGTGGGTTTTCTTTAAGGAAATGCTGTCAGCAAACTGACTGGTTCTTGCTCTATGTAATATCAAAGAGCAATAATTGTGTGCCATATATGTGTTCTCATCTGCTCCCTCTCTCTCAGAAAAGGCATTTAAAATAATTTATTATGAAGAAACGCTCAGAAACGAGGAATTCTGAATTTATTATTATTATATATTATTCATATAATGACAACACCCAAACTTTTCTCAGCTCAGAGAGGGAGATAAAGCCTCTGGCCCAAAGAGACTTCTGAACACATGGAAATAAGGTTTGGATCTGCCTCCATGTGTGTGTGTATAATTTTTAAGTATTACTGAAGAAACTGTGGGGGGAAAATTGAATTATACATCAGCTTATTCACCAACAGGGAAAAAAAAAAAAACAGCCAACCAGGACAAGTCTGCACGCTCTTGATAACATTTTAATAATTTACAAACTCAAATTTCACCCTGGGAGTGACTTTCCTGAGGAGTGAGAAATGCTGTGACTGTAAACACGGCTGGGGAGGGAGGGGAGGGGAAACCAGGGTGGATCTGCAGGAGGAGAGGAGGGGGCAGGGGGAGAGGGGGCTGTGTGGGCTGTGGAGATGGGACACTCTGGGAGACCTTGGAGAGGACAGTAGGGATGGGGCAGAGCCTTCCCAGCCCTCAGCAGTGCTCAGGGAGAATCCTCCTTTTAATCCTCATGTTCTCAAAACTGATGGGACTTGGAGCAACCTGCTCTGGTGGGAGCTGTCCCTGTCCCTGCTCCTGGGAAGGGCTTGGAACTGGATGATCTTCAAGTTCCCTTCCAACCCAAACTGCCCTGGGATTGATTCCATGAAAACAGGCAAATTGCTCCCTGCATTCCCCGGGATAGCCAGGATTTCCCGGTGGTAAAGCACCACCCTGCATTCCCCGGGATAGCCAGGATTTCCCGGTGGTAAAGCACCACCCTGCATTCCCTGGGATAGCCAGGATTTCCCGGTGGTAAAGCACCAGGATTTCCCATTCTGTGGCTATTCCCACCCAGCAGGAGCAGCCAGTGCCATGGAAGTGCTGCCCTGGGGATCTGTGCCAGCAGGATTTGCTGCACCCCCGAGGTCTGGGTGTGCCAGAAGTGCCTGTGGCAGCCACAGCCGGAGGGGTTCCAGTGGTGGGAGTTTGTGTGTCCATCCCAGGGCTCCCTCTGGCTGCTGCAGGAGAAGGAGGCAGCGATCCAGGATTCCCAGGATGTCCTGGAGGGGTTATTGACGGCTCCCCTGGGAGTAGCAGTGTGTTATAACACTGTTATAACACCCTTGGAAGGTTGTGTTTCACCTCCCCCATCCCAGCCCTGCCTCACCTGCTCAGGTGGAGTTCTGGGGGCACCACGACACCCCTGCCCGGCTCAGGGGACTGGCAGTGCCAAACTTCCCGGCTGGGCAGTGCTGAAGGACCAACAGCTGGAAAGGCCTTGGCATGGGAGGTTGTGGCTTTCCCACGTTGCAGAGAAACCCGGTGCCAGGAGGCAAAAACGGTGGCAGAGCTGTGACCTCCCTCCCTCCCTCCCTGCGCTGCCCAGCCCTGCCCGCAGAGCTGCAGCACCGCGGGCGGGAACAGCAGCCCCGGGAATCTCCCCGGGATGACTGTTCATGGCTTTTTTTCCTGCTTTTCCAGCTTCTTTGGAGTGAATTCCTTCCCCCAGCGGCCGCGGCAGGACCTGCGTTTCTGTTTGCAGAGGGCACAGCCTTTTTTAACCGTGGGGAGTGTTAGTAAAACCTCTCCCTTTCGCCTCTGGGTCTCTGTGGTTTCCACCCTTGGGGTTATTTTCTTGCCCGGGGGAGCTTGGAGAGCTTTTGCAGCTTGTCCTGGGTGGATGTGCTGGCAGGTGGATCAGGGAACCCGGGCAGGGGCAGGGGGATGTGGAAGCAGGGTTGGAAACCCAGCTGGTGGCACAACCAGGGCACGGGGACAACAAAAGCTGAGTGAACTGAGGCACCTGATCCCCTGCAAGGGAGCAGCCAGGCCCCCCACATCTCCCAAAATCTCTCTCACTCCCTCTGGGAACCAGCAGTGGGTGTTTCTGTCTGGAGAATCCCTCCTACAAAAGCCACCTTGGCAGCAGGAGTGGGAAGCTGGGCCCTCCGTTGAGCTTTCAAGAGCCTTTTTCTCCTTCTCCATTAAAATAAGAAGAAATCACACTGAAAACTCCCTGCTTGGCACCTCCTCCTGCTCTTGGAGCGTCCCTGGAGCGTTTCCAGGCACACAGGAACCTTCAATGGTTCCACACTTTGGCTGCCCAAGGGGACCATGGAAAATCATCCCCTGGGCAGGGTTCCCTGGGGATTATCTGAGCCAGAGCACCAAAACCCAGCAGCCTGAGGGGGAAACAACAGGCTCCAAAGAATTTCCTAGAGGTGACATTATTAACAACATCCCTGAAAAACAACAGGCTCCAAAGAACTTCCCAGAGGTGACATTATTGATAAAATCCCTCGGGGTGCTGATGGTTTGGGTTCCTTGGTTGCACCCATGAGAAGTGGCCTTTGGAGACAGTCCGTGGTGCCTCCCTCCAGCTTTTCCCTGCCCGGCTCAGCTCAGGGATGTCGGGATTGGGGCTCTGGAAGCCACTAGGTGTCAGGGTTACTCCATCTCAGCCCCGACACCTCCAGATGTGGCACAGCTGGCGTGACCCGGAGGTGCCCTGAGTGTCCCCCCGCTGCAGGTCAGGGTAGAGTGAGGTACAGGAGCTGTGGGTCCTACCAGGAACCAGGGAAAACCCCCAAGGAAGTGGGATGGAGGCTTTGTCCTTTGCCTGCAGGCTGTTCCCTCTCTGCCTTTGGTTTGTCCAGAGAACTTGGGATAAACTGCAGGACAAACCTGTCCCCAGAGTCTGGAGTGTCTTAAAAATGGATTGCTGGTGATCCTCCAGCCAGGAATGGGACTGAACAGCCAAGAGGGGTTTGGAGCAGCTGCTGGAATCATGACATCACCTGGATCCCCCACCCTTGTGTTGACCATGGCTGTGACTGACAGTGACCCCTCAGCCCCCTCTCATTTAACCCCTAAAATCACCCTCTTCTTTGCTTAAACCCCACCAAAACCGACTCATCTGTGGGGAAAAAAAAAAAGTGAGAAATAATTCTGATTTTAGCAAAAACTGTGAAAAGTTCCGATTTTAGGAAGATTTCAATGTTTTCTTAATATTAAAAATATTTAGATGAAACTGCCCAATTTCCTGAAACGTGCCAGTTTTTTTGTTGCATTTATTCTGATATTGTACCCTGAGTTCATCCCATAAATAAGGATTATTAACAACTAATTTCAATGTATTAGGAACTAAAGGAAGATATTTTATTATAAACAGGAGGATGAAGATTTATATGAAGCCTAAATGATTGAGGTTTTTTTTTTCCCTGTGGAAACATGTTCATTGGATTGAAGTTACTGCATCCAGGTCTGGGATCCCAGCACAGGGAGGACATGGAGCTGCTGGAGAGAGTCCAGAGGAGGCCCCAAGGTGGTCAGAGGGCTGGAGCAGCTCTGCTGGGAGGAAAGGCTGGAGAGCTGGGATTGTTCAGCCTGGAGAGGAGAAGCTCTGGGGTGACCTGCTTGTGGCTTTCCAGGACCTGAAGGAGCTGCAAGGAAGATGGAGAGAGACTATTTCCAAGGGTATGGAGTGAGAGGACAAGGGGGAATGGCTTCCCAGTGCCAGAGGGCAGGGTTAGATGGGATATTGGGAAGGAATTGTTCCCTGGGAGGGTGGGGAGGCCCTGGCACAGGTTGCCCAGAGAAGCTGTGGCTGCCCCTGGATCCCTGGAAGTGTCCAAGGCCAGGTTGGACGGGGCTTGGAGTAACCTGGGCTGGTGGAAGGTGTCCCTGCCCATGGCAGGGGGTGGAATGGGATGGGCTTTAAGATCCCTTCCAACCCAAACCACTCTGGGATCCTATGGAAGAACAGCCCTGTGGAAATCCAAGCTTTGGGAAGGTCGGATTCTCAGCGAGTTGTTGCCTTTGCTTCTCAGCAGATACTTTAAAAAGTGGTACCAGACTTCCAGCCTTTCCTGCTCCACCTTAAGACTGATCCCAGCCTCTGGAAAAAATGCAGCAAACCTGGGATATTCAGCTCTGTGTCCCTTCCAAACCCTTCTCAGGCACACCTTTAATAACTCTGAGTTTCTGGGTGCCTATTTCATGCCTGAGCTTTTCTCATCTTTGGAATATTCTCAGGCTGAGCAACTTTCCGTGGTGAGAAGTCCCACGAGCTCATTAGGCCACACACACACACGAAAAATTTATTTTCATTTATCAGTTTGAATTTTCTGCCTTTATTGGGAAAGCAGGGTTATTTATTAGGGGAAAGAAATAACTCCCGGGCTTTCTGTAGTTACGGCTTCTAAACTCACCTTCTGGCTGAGAGAAAGCAACAATTAAAGCTGGCTCGGAGTTCCATCACTGCTTAGACATGATAGATATGCAATTTCGTAGTTTTCATTATAGAAAATAGGCAGCAAAGTACATCAATAAACTATCTAATGTGAGGGGAGACTGATAAAAGCCTGCTATTAGGTTCATTAGTGCTCATCAGGAGGGAAGCAGCAACGGGGGGGGCTCGTTGGTAACTCTCAGTTAAAGGAGCTCTTTCTCAGGGTGAATGATTTTCAGGGGGGTGGGAGCACTGAGGAGGGACCGGGAGCAAATGTCAAACCTGCCTCATTCCTTGAGCATTGCCACTAAAGGAAGGGAAAAAACCCTCAGATGAGATCATGGAATGAATATTTTTATTACTTATGAGGGCAGAGGAGAGCCCTTAATGGCAGCAGATGAGGTGGTGAAGGGACAGGGAGGAGGGAAGGGCTGGGGGAATATTTCCAGTGGGAATGTGATGGACACTGGTTTGTGTGATTGGACACTCCCAATATGTCTCATGGGGGAGAAAATGGGAGAGGTGGAGGAAAACCTGGGACCTCCTGGCACACAGAGGAAAGGAGAGATCAGGGAAACAACCCCTGTAGGTGCAAGGAGGTCTCTCTGGGGAGGATCCAATCCAACAAATTCCTTGTCATCTTAGAATCCCAGAACCTGGTGAACTTGGTCCCAGCTCATGAATTGGTCACAGGAATTAAATGTGGGGGCTGACCATGCCAAAGTAATTTGGAATTGCAGGGGAAGGAAGGAAGCATGGATCTCTCCCAGAGTCACAAAGGCAAAGTCAGGGAAATCCAGGAAATTCGTTAGGAACTTGCTGGAAAACTTGGAGGCCTGAAAGTTAAGGAGAGAGCCTGGAAGTTGGTTGACAGGGAAAATCTGATGCAAAAAAATCCCAGCTGTGGCAGGGTGACTAAACATATCTGAGCAGTAAGGTGGGAACCTTCCAGGGAGGAGAAAGGAGCAGGAAGGGTGGAAAAAAGACTGATCATCAAAAAAAGCTGTGACAGAGAGGTCGGGAAACGTGGAGAGAATGAAAATGGGGAAATTCCAACTTCACTGGAACTCACCAAATATATTAAAACCTCTGACAAAAGGCTGTCCCCAGAGCCTCGTTTCTGCCTTGTTCTCTCCTTGTGTAGCTGAGGATTGGAGCTGATCTGGGCAGGAGTGAACTGAAAGGAATGTGTTCCCAGGGATTGGGCTGCAGGCTGGCATGGAGGCAGAGGAGCTGCAGGAACAGAGAGGAGCTGGATGCAGAAGGCAATGTCAGCTGGTGGGATGAGGGTGAGAGAGGGGAGTGAGACAGCAGGAACAGCCTCCATCCCTAATCCTGAGATCCTTCCAGTGGTTTTCCATGTCTCCTGCCAGGGGCTGGATGTGCAGCTGGTGGGGATGTCACCCAATGGAAGAGCAAAGGCAGTGCCTGAGGGTATGGGAGGGACCAGCAGTGAGAGCAGCAGGTGAGATGTTCTGAGTGCAGCTGTGCAGGAAACTGTGCAACAGGGCTGGCAGGAAAAACTGGAGAGTTCCAGGAAACCTGTGGAAAATGGGGGAAAAACTAGAACAGGGTTTTTGCTCAAACCAGCAGGGCTCCAGGGGGTCTGCTCCAACCCTCAGCCCTGCCACCCTTCTTGGCAGGTGGCCCTGCAGCTCTGTTTGCCCATGCCATGGGTCAGAGGATGGCCCTGCCTTGCTCTGTTCGTGTGATCCGGCACCGCCGCCGTTGGGTTTGGAGCCGGTGGGAAGGGCAGATGTTGGCAGGGGCAAAGCAGCAACTCAAAAAGCACCCAGAGCTCAGCCAGACTGCAGGATCCTCCCTGTGCTCTGGACAAATATTGGCAGGGGCCAGCTCCACCGGCTTCCTTTCCTAAGAGATGCTCCACCATCGAACACGAACGGGGACAAACTGGAGCAATTACTCACCACGTTACTAATCACCCCATTGCCCTCCCCCTGCTGTTGATTTTGGAAACATTGTTTGAAAAGAGGAAAAAAAGGGAAAAAAAAAACCCCAACCCTTCATTGCCTGTAATACCTAAATGGCAATTTAATCCCCCTTCCATCCACCATCCCCTCGCTGCATTTATTTTCCAGACAGATCTTGATTGTTTTGTTTACTGCTTACTGTGTTTATGATTATTTTAATAGCGAGTGTTGCACGATACATTTTGTATGAAGGTCACTGCTCAGATATTCTCCATAGATGCTTGATTTGAGCAGCACTGATTCCTAATGAATTCACACCAGCCTCTTGCAGGGGGTTCTCTCCATTTCCAGACGGGGGTCCCGCTGTAATCCCACATTAGCAATGTGCTGAATAAATAACATTATCTGCTGTGGAATTGAGCTGCAGACAGTGTAAAGGCCACTGGGAAGTTGCTGAGGCTGATCATTCCAGGCAGAGGTTAATGCAGTGCCAATAAACAGGCCAGCAGTGCTGCTGGAGCAGTTGGCTCACCAGAAGCCCGAGACGGGGTAAATGGAAGATGTCAGGAATCCTTGTGCGTGCCCCAGGCAGTTCCTGAACGAGCTCTGAGGCACCAAACCTCACTAACAGAGAATTTGCCTTTCTTAAGTGGCCCTTTCTCCCCAGCTCTCGCTCTCAGCCTGCTGAACTCATCAGGATTTGCTCTGGTGAGCTGAGCCGTGACCGCTGTCGGCGAATCCTCCTTGCTGCTCCCCACGTTCCCCTTCTGCTGCTCCATATTCATGAGACGAGGTTTGTTTTGTCTCCTTGACCTCCTGGGGGTCGGGTCCCCCTCCTGGCTCTGCCCTGAGCTCGTGGTGAGGGGGGATGCAGGTTCTGCTTGGCAGGAATGTTCCTTCCATGGGCTGAAAATCCACTCGTATTCCCCGGACAAGGTGTGGTGAGCACTGGGGAGCAGCTCTGCCCCAGCTGGGAAGGGAATGGCTGCTAAACAAGGATCCAGCCTGTCCCCCTGGGGGTTTTAATGGATTTTCTGAGCACCTGGACCAACCAGGGAGAGGGAGAAAGGCTGTACCAGCACAGTCATCCCTCTAGACCTCTGCAGACCACAGAGTGTTGGGGTGAAGGATCCACTTCCATGTAAATTAATTTGGGAGCCAGGGAATTCTCCCCACAAACACTCCCTCAGGCTCCAGCTCAGGGGATTTGTTGTCTGTAGAATCCTGGAATCCTTCAAGTTGGAAAAGCCCTGTGAGATCATCAAGTCCAACCATTCATCAGCACTTCCAAGGCCACCACTAACCCATGTCCCCAAGTGCCTCATCTACATGTCTTTTAAATTCCTCCACCACCACCCTTTCCATGAAGAAATTTTCCCTAATATCCAACCTAAACCAGCCTTGGCACAACTAGAGGCCGTTGCCTCTTGTCTTGGAGTTTCTCTGTATCCATGGATTTTTCCTCCTTGGTCTTGTCTACTCTGCCCTTGATCCCAAGTGGGCTCCCAGCCCTCACCATATCCTTTGGCACAGGCAGCACCCAGGGAATGGATGGAACCCATCCAGGGAAACTCAGCTCCTTCTGCTTGTCTGAACTGCTTTGTGTTCCCATCCCTTCTGATCCTCTTATTCTTGTACAGGAAGAAAGGATTATCCAGGGATACCAATGGATTTGTGGCTCAGGTTGCTGTGCTTGCTCTGCTCCAGCTCTCCTGCTCCTTACTCCAGAGAATGGGATGGGAAGGGCCCTGATGGTCTCTCAGGTGTGTTCACCTTCAAGCCTTGGCTGAAACATCTGGATCCAAACCACCTTTGGACACTTTGGGATGCTTTTCCATCTTCCTTTCTTCCTGGGAAGTGGACACTGAAGAGCTCTGGGCTCGGTTCCCATCTCCTGCTTGTGATTAGATGCTCAACAGCTCAGCCTTGGCAGAGGAAGGGATCCCTCCAGCTCCCCCCCAGCTATTATTGTTTGGTTTGGAATGGTCTGGGATCCATTAGCATGAGGCAAAAAAAAAAAAAAATAAATCACAGATCATAAAAAAAACACAGCTCCTAATGATTTTTTCCGCAGTCTGGCTTCTATTTCAACAAAACACAAGCAGAACTCTCCTTCCAAACGTTCCTGGAGAACAGACAGACCCAAATGTTTGACTCCACTCCACAGGCCTTGTGCTTTCATCTCAGGACATCAGGAGACACCACATTTATCTCTGCATTCCTCATCTTCCATCCCCACCACTGCTGGTACCTGAGGCTATACCTGGAGGGGGTTTTTCCCTCTTTAGGAACGTTTTTTAACCATGTTTTCCTCTTCTGCTGGTCCATCCCAGAGCTCTGGGAGCTTTTCATGGTTCATTTTCTCCAGGAAGGGCTTTCTCATGTAAATGCTCAGCCATGCAGCCACTGAATGGAAGTGGGAATTACAAACAAAGGGAAAGGAGCTGGGAAAACAAAGCCCTGATTTACCTTGGCCACACAAGTGTTTGGTCTTCCCTGCAAGGCAATCCAAGTGCATGGCCAGGAAGGTTGGCAGGGATCCTTCTCTGTCACAGGGAGAAGATGTCCACAGGTACAACCAGGAAGGAAAAACCATTCCAAGGACTACCCAGGAACTCTGGCTGCCAAAACTGGTGCTTTCTCATTTTCTTAGTGGACAGTAGAAGCACTCAGAGTGAAAACAGCTCTGCCACACGGCCCCGTTTGCCCATGTCTGGGCAGGGTGGGGTGAAGCTTGAGGAACCCAACTCAGCTCCACTGATAGAGGTGAAAAGGAGGGTCCATTAAATTATGCAGGCACAGGGTGCTTGGTCAGGGCTTTTCTCTTCCATGCCATAAATTAAAGAATATCTTGATAACATCCTTCTCTCTCCTGTCCTTGTCTGTAACAGATGCTTTCTGTCTTTAGCTTGGAAATACTAGCAATAATTCATATTTTGGCTTGCTGCAGATATCTGGGTGACCTTTAGCAGCCTGTGATATATAGAAAAGCTGATTACGTGTTCCTTGGTTTCACAGGAGGGATCAATATGAACAAGATTATGAAAAAATACAGTTTCATTTGGTTTAAACACACTCTGACAGCGGCTTCTTGGAGAAACTCTTGTACCTCCAGCACTTGGAACAGGGATTGGAGAACTGGGATTCAGGGATCCTGGGATTCTGGGATCAGCCCTTCTGTGCCCACAGGAATCCTCCTCCACAGGGATGATTATCCCTGCTCTCTAATGGCTTCAGATCTTTCTTATATAGTGGTGACCAAATCTGTGTTCCTGATGCACAGATTTTTTTTGTGCTTATTATGAAAGTTTTTTTTCTTTTGTAACAGGTGCAAAAAACCTGAGAGAAATGAGGCACTTGTAGATTTTTTTCCTAAGGGAGCTTTTTAGTCCAGAAGAAAACACAAAGTCCAAATACATCCTGCTTGGAAAATATTACTTTATAGACTTTATATTACTTTAAAGACTTGAACAAACTGTTTTGATTCAATACTAGTTAATCGAAGGCATGAGGAAAAACTTGATGCTGCTTAAACTTGGAGTCAGAACTAATGGATTTCTAAGACTGCTCTCTCACTCTGAACTTTTTTTTATCTTATCCTAGTTGTTATAGTAGGAAGGACACCTGCTCAGATATTGTATTTTCAGGCTGTCCCTGGTAGTGGACACAAGATGTGTTGTCACTGGGGGGGGGTGGCACTCCCAGCTCCATGAGGGATGTCCCAGCTCCTGCAGTTTTTTCTGGAAAGGGGGGTGACCACAACCACTGGCAGCACCACACGGTGCTCCTGCTGTCCCATCATGGCTCCAGAGTTTCACAGGATGGTTTAGGTTGGAAGGGAAATTAGGAATCATCTCACTCCACCCCCTGCCGTGGGCAGGGACACCTTCCACTAGCCTAGGTTGCTCCAAGCCCTGTCCAACCTGGCCTTGGACACTTCCAGGGATGGGGCAGCCACAGCTTCTCTGGGCAACCTGTGCCAGGGCCTCCCCACCCTCACAGGGAAGGATTTCTTCCTAATATCCCACCTAACCCTGCCCTCTGGCAGTTTGAAGCCAATTCCCCTTGTCCTGTCTCTCCAATTCCTGATGAAAATTTGAAAATCCTGCAATTCAGCCCCGAGCCTGGTCCCCAGGGCTGATGGAGCAGCTCCAGGGCTGATGGAGCAGCTCCAGGGCTGACCAGCACATGGAGCTTCAGCCTGACCCGTCCTCCCCAGGGACACCTGGCTCAGTTCTCCCCAGGAACTGTCCCCACCCCTCAGTGGGACAGTCTGACATGATCTCCTGGTTCAGTGCACCCTCTGTGGGTTTAAATAAACTGCCAAATCCTCCTGGTTCCTGCCCTGAGGAATGTGCAGCTCTGCCTGCAGGAACATGAGCACATAATGCACTGAAATCAGCTTTTGGAGTAGATGTTGTTCCCAGGAAAGCTGATTGTTGCTCTGAAATCCTACATTTGGGTCGTTAGGAGTGTGTGGATATGACTTTACTCCTATTCCAGATCCTGCACTTTGATTGAAATGTTTTGCCATCGTTTCAGTTGGAGCCATTAAAAGCAAATCCATCCCAGTCGTATTTCTTCACAAAGGGCCATCATTGAAAACAGGAGGATGCAGGAAATCCAAATCCATCATCCTGTCTACAGGAATGACAAATCCAACAAGTGGGAGGGCTGGACTAAATGATCTTTAAGGTCTCTTCCACCCAAACCATTCCAGGATTCCATGAAGTTTATCCAGGATTCCAGTCTCTGCCACGTGGCTCTAACAGAGGTTGTGCAGACAGCTGGAGGGGTTTTTTTGGGAAGGCTCATGCCAAGCACCTCAGTTCTCTCCTGAAAGTTATTTGTAGCATTTTAAAAGGGCATCAGATATTAGGATTGTCCTGTGGGGACTGTGGGGTCCAGCAGTGCAGCAGCTCAGCCCCCCCTTGCGCCCCTACCTTGGCCTCTGAGAACCACGTCCTTCACCCCCTGCCAACACCATCCTTGTCTTCCCTGAGTGCTCCCACTGCCTCTCCCCAATTCCAGGCAGGTTTCTGCTGAACCTGAACATTCCCAATCCTTGGCTACATTATTTGCTGTGGATTCTGGCCTGGAGCCCAGAACTGGCCATTTCCCTGCAGTGCTCTGCACAGTGGACCAGGGCTGGTGGAGTTATCCCTGCCATCCCAACCCAGCTCTGAGGGATCAGAGGTGGGGAATGAGGCAGAACTGGGAGCTGGCCCAGCTTTGGGTTGATCTGCAGGCAGAGAAGGGTCTTGGATGGAGGGTCTCAGCTGCCCACAGAGGTGCCCAGGGTCATTTCAAGGAATATCCACCTTGGGCTGCTGAAAGTCATTTCAGGAAGCTCTTCCATGTGAGGGTTCATGTGCTCTTTGACATGGAGAACTAAACACCCAGAGACATTTCCAGTAAGTTTCAACAGGAGCTTTGTGCCCAGGAGGTGCTGTCCCACCTCCTGGGTGTCCTGTCCCACCTCCTGGGTGTCCTGTCCCACCTTCTGGGGGTCCTGTCCCACCTCCTGGGGGTCCTGTCCCACCTCCTGGAGGTCCTGTCCCACTCCCTGGGTGTCCTGTCCCACCTCTTGGGGGTCCTGTCCCACCTCCTGGGCATCCTGTCCCACCTCCTGGAGGGCCTGTCTCACCTCTTGGAGGTCCTGTCCCACCTCCTGGGCATCCTATCCCACCTCCTGGAGGTCCTGTCCCACCTCCTGGAGGTCCTGTCTCACCTCTTGGAGGTCCTGTCTCACCTCCTGGGTGTCCTGTCCCATCCCTGGGTGTCCTGTCCCACCTCCTGGGCATCCTGTCCCACCTCCTGAGGGTCCTGTCCCACCTCCTGGAGGTCCTGTCCCATGTCCTGAGGGTCCTGTCTCATGTCCTGAGGGTCCTGTCCCACCTCCTGGGGTTCCTCTCTCCCTCCTCACGTGCTCACAGGCATTGCTGGAGAACTTTTCCCGCCCGTCCTTTCCCAGCTGTCCTTTCCTTGCCCACCTTCCTGCAAGAATCCGAGTTCCAGGCGCTCCTGAGCCGCTGAAATCCAGGCAAAAGCCATTTCCCAGCTGGAATGGGGCACAGGAATGCAGTTGGTGCCGAGTGTTTGTGCCATGGCTCCGAGCCAAAGGCAATCAGGAGCCGACATGAATGTCCCCTGCTCTGCACTCACCCGTGAGCAAATGGCACTGCTTGTCCTGTGGGTTAAGGAATGGCACTTTAGGCTGTCAGGTCGTGCTCAAGTTTGCTGATTGAAGGGCTTTGGGGCTGTGCTATTACAAAAACTGTGTTGGAAAAAAAACCCTCTTAATCCCTGTTTTATGAGGCACGAGCCGGAAAAAAAAAAAAGGCAAAGCCATTTCTTTCTGGAGAAGTAGCAGAATCAGCAGCTCCGGCGACGGGAACGTGTTTGTACCCTCCAGTTTGAGCAAAGTCAAAGTGGAAACTACAAATAAAGGTGTTTGTGAACTTCTGAGGGCTCCTACAAGTGATCCTGGGCTATCAGCAGCCCCAGAATATCGTCTCAGTGGGGTGGGGTTTGCCCTCCTGCTGCAGTTTCTCTCTCTGTCTGTTTTCCTTCTTTCCCATTTTTAACCCAGTGATGTGGTTTCATGTTGTCATTTTTCCAGGGCTGTTTGCTGCTGGAGTTGCTGTGTCCTTGTGGGGAGGGACAGGGGAGAGGCCACGGGATCAGCCCAAACTCCCCACCAGAACTGCAGGGAATTCCTTTGAACTGCAGGGTGAGAAGCTGCTCTGCCTGTTGAACAGACTCCAGCCTGTATCCCACTCTTAATGTATCCCTAAAACACTGACACTCCCTGTGACCACTGACCTGTGGGATGAGGGCTGAGCTGGACCCACTGAATTAACCACGGGCAAGACTCCAAACATGTGGAGATTTGCTTTACCTCCAAGCAGGAGCTCTTCTGGTGCTTTGATAAAGGACTCTGGGCGGTGTTTGAGGTCCCTGTCCCCTCCTTCTGCCCTCCCCAGGCCCCTCTGACCTGTTGTTTTCTGCTTTGGGGTCTTTTCCCACCCCAGCCCAGCACCATCTTCTCAAACCCCTGTAACTCTTCAGCTTTCACAGACATAAAGCTTAAGGGACCAGTCTGAACGAACATATTAGCAACTCAGCCAGCTTTAACCTCAGCTGCTGGAAGAAAAGGGTCTCCAAAATACTAAACCTCTTTAAAAAATCAATGGGAGAAAGTGGCACCTGAGCAATACCCCCATAGGGAGGGGGAACTCAGGCCATTTAACGCCCATCTCCTCGACCTAAAGCAATCCAGGGCATTCAGACGTGGCTGAGATATAGAAAACAAGCCACTCCTGAAGGAAACCCATTTTTTCTCCAAGTCATGATGAGGCACAAGAGGCAAATACATCCCCAAATGCCTGGGCAAAGCTGTGTGGGAAATCAGCGAGCAAAACGGGAAAGCAGAATGAAAAATGGAGCCAGGAAATAAACTTTTTAAAGCTGGGGGCATTATTTCAAGCTGCCTCCTGATTTTCTCCAAGCTTTATAGCATGGCAATGAGCATCATGGAGGAATGAATCACCTGGTGATGCAGAGAGGCTGAGGAAGAGGAGGCATTTTAGCTGCTTCTATCCTCTGAAGGTTAATTCCTGTGTGTTACCTGGCTTTAATTGCTTCCCTTAGTCTGCAGCAAGTCCTCACTGACAGGCATTGAACCCTTTTCCTGCCTTCCAGTGACAAAACAGTGGTTGAAGCCCAGCAGGGTGAGAAAGGAAGATGTGGCTTTGCTTTTAGAAAGGTTTTCTAGCACAGGGTGGGGAATTCCAGCAGCACCCAAAGGGTTGGCAGCAAAGATCAGGAGGGGAGGGAATAAACTGAGGAAAGGCTCCCGAAGCTGCTGCTGTTCCTTTTGCTCAGCTCTGGTCCCAGAGGTGGGGATGGGTTTGTTTCTGCTCTGGTTTGGTGGCTGTGAAGGGGGAGAGCTCCCACTCCAGCCTGGGGACACTGGGAATATTGAAGGCTTCCCACTCTGACACTTCCACGAGCTCCTATTCAAGCTTCTCATGACAAAAATACAATGATTTCGTGTAAAGTGAAAGTCAAAACTGAACTAGGAGCAAAATCAGCCCCGACTGTTTTTACCTCATGGAAATGAAACATTTTGGTCCTGTCAAAACAAACCGAGAGGGTTGAAACAATCTGTTTTGATCCTTCCCAGTCGAAATCAACACGTTTCCTTCCAAATGTTTTGATTTCAGTCCGACTGCGTTTTCCTGTGGGGGAAAAAAAAGCCCACAACACTCGTCTGAGATGTTTCCCACCAGCTCCAGTGAGGAATTTATCACAAGAACTTCGGAGAAGGTTTAGAGGGTGGTGAAGGAGCAACCTCAGGTTAGGAACTGGAAATGTTTCCATTATTGCTGTGTTATGATGGGAAAGGAGGAAAAGGCATCCAATGCTTCCTGTGTGTTCCCACAGACTGGGAGAGTGACCCTTAGGAAAAGAGGATGATGGTGCTGTCTCATCCTCTTTGACCTTCAGACAGAAAGTGTCCTGAAGAAGCCACTGGACTCTGGGATAATGGGATGAGCAGGAATTTGCAGAGGAAAATGACCTTAAATGCAGAGAAAATGGAGAAGAAGGAGTTGGAGGGAGTTGCCACCAAACCCTCCTTAGGAAGAGCAGGAAGGGCTGAAGCAGGAGCTGGAATATCTCCGTGCATTCCCTGAGGATGCATGTGCTGCCCAGCCCGGGGGCTCAGGGTTTGGAACCTCAGCCCTGGCTGCAGAGCACCATTTGAGGGAGGGATACTGGGACCAGTATCCCCAGGATTGGCCTCGTGGTGCCAGGTCAGTGCTGAGCCACAGGGCCACCGCCAGCCCTGCCACTGGGACAGGCTCCACCAAAGCCCAACTGCCATCACCAGAGGCAGGGGAAGGTTCTGAGGCCCCTGGCTGTCTCCTAAAAGCTGAGGAGCAGCTCCTGTCCCTCAGTCCATCCCCAGCAGCACACCCAGGGCAGGTCAGTGGGCTGGCAATCCATCCAAGGGCTTTGGAAATGCTCCCAGGGCAGATTCCATGCCCTGCTGCAGCCTCACGTTCAGGAGCATCTCTCCCCCCTCCATCCCCTCCTGCCTCCCTCTGCTCAGCCCAGAACAAAGGGCAGAGCTGGCTCTGCTTTTCTTTCAGCCCCACTCTCTGACAGCCCAGATGCCTCTGATCCCGAATTCTTGGCACGTGGCTGGATAGTGCACATGGAGCCAGGCATGGACTTCATGACATTCCCACACTGTTATTATCTCTTGATCTCCTGATTGCACAAAGCAGATAATTCCTCTCTGTGTGTGCTCTGCCCTGCCAGGGTCACCCACCACCCCCTCAGGAAACAGGATTTCATCCCAATATTTCCCCACCCAGCAATGCTGGAGCTGCTCTGGGGGGTCACCCACTTAAACCATCCCCTCGTGGGGGTGTGACAGGGACATTATTACCTCCACAGCAAGGTCACAGCTCTTTCCTGTGTTAATTAATCAGTGGAATTAAATAGTTTGTTCAGCTAATGCCAGTCCCTGGGAAAGCAAGGCTCTCACTGAAATGCAGCAGGAGCCAGGTGAGGTGTGACAGGTGCCAGGGAGGTCTGGCAGGGCCTCTCAAGCTCAGCCTTGGCCACTGTGCTCTCTGCCTCAGGCAGGTGTTCCCCTTCAGGGGGGTGGACAGAGCTGTTCCAGGACAGGCAGTGCTGGGAAGGAGGAATTAGCTGGAGCCTTCAAGGTCTCATCCCCAGATTGGGGTGGGTCTGTAGAAGGACCCTTGGGGACATCACCAGGCTTTGAATGAGGAGGTGTTGGTTGCTTGAAATCTTTGAATCATGGATTGGTTTGGGTTGGAAGGGACCTAGAAGCCCATCCAGTTCCACCCCCTGCCATGGGCAGGGACACCTTCCACTAGCCCAGGTTGCTTCAAGTCCCATCCAACCTGGCCTTGGACACTCCCAGGGATCCAGAGGCAGCCACAGCTTCTCTGGGCAACCTGTGCCAGGGTCTCCCCACCCTCCCAGGGAAGGATTCCTTCCCAGTATCCCACCTAAATCAAAATGGTGGGTTTAGGTTTGGCAAGGCAGGGCAGGGAGCAGGTCTAGGAGGTACAAACAGCTTTCTTGGCTGGGCTGGGGCTCCCACAGGACTGGGATACCCTGGGCTGGATGTGGGATCTGCAGGGAAAGCTGAGCTCAGGCAGCCCCCACTGCCAGCAGTGTGTGACAGGATCCATCTTCTCCTGGAACAGGGAAAAGAATTAAAAGTCTCCTCTAGTTGGATGGTTCCCTCTCTGAGCTCCATTAACTTTATGGACTCAACTCCACAGAGTGCCAGGGGAGAGGAGCTCTCCTGGAGGCTCTTCAAGCAAGGGATGCCCACGGGGGGGTTGATGGAACCAACACCAGGAGGGGGTTTCTGACCTGGACAGACTTTGTGCCCTGATCTGACCTGTCCTGCTCCTTCAGCCCATCAAAACCCAGGAGCTGCCCCAGCTGATTAAGTCCTTCATCACCAGGAGGGGGGACAAACCCCACCCCTCACCCAGACCCCACGTTCTGGGGAGCAGTTTGGCTCTGAGAAGATGTTGGTGCTGGAAATTTCTTATTATCAACTTGCAGGAAAACACAGGGAAAATCTGCTCAGCTGCAGATGTAAAGAAAGCAGAGGGGGAGAGAGGTTTTCCAAATCCATAGGATCCCAGACTGGTTTAGATGGGAAGAGACCTTAAAGACCATCTGGTTCCAGATGTGTGCCATGGGTAGGGACACCTTCCACTAGCCCAGGTTGCTCCAAGCCCCATCCAACCTGGCCTTGGACACTTCCAGGGATCCAGGGGCAGCCACAGCTTCTCTGGGCAACCTGTGCCAGGGCCTCCTCACCCTCCCAGGGAAGGACTTCTTCCCAATATCCCATCTAACCCTATTTTCTGTCAGTTTGAAGCCATTCCCCCTTGTCCTGTCACTCCAGGCCCTTGTCAATAGTCTCTCTCCATCTTTCCTGTAGCTCCTTCAGGCTCTGCAAGGCCACAATCAGGCTGAACAATCCCAACTCTCCAGCCTTTCCTCCCAGCAGAGCTGCTCCAGCCCTCTGACCACCTTGGGGCCTCCTCTGGACTCTCTCCAGCAGGTTGGTGCCCAGTGATGTAAATGATGTGTCCCAGTGAATTCCATGTTCAGGGAGATCCAGCTTCCTGTCCTGATCCTGGCTGTGCCTGAGGAGCTCAGCAGGTTTCCCAACATTCCTAGAGAAAGGTGAGAAGGCACCACATTTCCATACCCCCTGTCCAACAGAGCTGCACTGAAGGGCCCCACAGTGAGCTCTGGGGCCTGGAGCTGGGTTTTCATGGCCTGGGGTTGCAACTGGAGGATATTTAAGGTCCCTTCCAACCCAAACCACTCTGGGATTCCATGAATCTGCGTGGAATGAGCTTGCCTTCCTCCACAACTCCCCTGGAACCCCTGGAGTGGGACAGAGATGTTTCCCCCCCGGGAAGCTGAGCCATGGGCAGAGGGTGCCCATGGGAATCCCGGGACACCAGAGAGCAGCTGCCCTGGGGAGCAGCCAGGCCCTGACTGGCACGGCAGGACGATGCTTCTTCCACTCACACGCTGCAAAAAGAAGCTCAAATAATTCCAACCTGTCAGCATTTCCTGAAGGACCCTCAGAGAGAGTTTGTGGGGTAGATGTTGGCCTCCTGTCCTGCCCATGGGGACAAGGGGAGGACAAGCAAGGGAGAGGAATGGGAGCAGGGCTAAGGGTTGGACCCTCGTGGATCCTCCACGATCCTCGTGGATCCCTTCCAGCTCAGCACATCCTGTGATCCTCGTTCTGCTTTCCCAGGATCCCGTTACAACTTCCAATGCTTTCATTTTCAGGGCGTTTTTCCCCAAACTGACTGTTTTGGTTGATTTTTTTCACTCAGTCCATGCTCTCCCCAGACCTGCAGGGTTCATTTATTCCCTTCCCAAGCTGCAAACATCAGCGAGAACCCCCAAACTGAATCTCATGTCACCTTTTGAAGGCAAATCTTCAGCTTGTTGATGTCATGAGGTGTGGGGAGGTTATTGCTCTGCAATGAACTGTCCTGATGGTTCAGATATGGCCCATTTTATTGGGAATTTTCAGCTGTTCTTCAGAGATTCCAATCTCCTCTCTCTGCACCACAAGGTTACTGCAGAGTGGCTGCATCCCTCAGAGTTAGATAACAATTACTGGCAGATATAAATAGCCATTTTCACCAGCAATATTGTTTAGTGTGCTAAAAGCTGCTTTAATTTGCTGCTTCAATTTAAAGTGAATTCCTGTCATGCACAGAGCAAAATAGATCAATTATATTACTACTAATTATTGTTATTATTTTCAACTGTGCTTCTCAAGCAGATTTAACAAATTTGTCAATCCAACTCGTTCACCTTCTTGAAACCAAACCAGGCAGCCTTGCATGCAAATGAGCCTGGATTTTTAATGAGCAACAATGATAATTGCAACTCTTTTGTAATTATCTCACCCCAGACAGTCACGATTTATCATTTCTAGGCCTAAAGGCTCCAACATCTTCATCTTCCCTGAGCATCCATACATAGTCCTGTACATTAAGAGCCAAAAAATGGCATTTTCCAGCAATCCTTCCTGCCAGAGTCAGAATAAATAGGGACAGATATAAATATTTGGGGAGAAAACATATTTAACAACCTGGCCAGAAATTTCATGCTGGAAAACCCAACTTTTCCAGCAATATTTTGTGACAATACGTTAAAAATATCAGCAAATATCTTCATTTTCCACCCAGCTCTGACAAATAGCCTTTTATATGTGTGTTTCTAGCCCCAAAATAAAAGTTCAAAGCCCATAAACTATGTGACACCTCTCCTGCCTGCCTGTAAGTGCAGCTTTTCTCCATCAGGATTCCTTTATCAGGAGGTCATAAATCACAGCCACTGCCATTAGGGAGGGTGAGTCTGATAGGGCTGTGCCAGGGCAGGTTCCAGCTGAAGGTATTAAATTTATTTACTCTTTTGGCTGCAATAACCCAGCTGAGGTCAAATATATGTACATATAAACCAGGCTCAGAGCTGTAAAAAAAAATTCCTAATAAAGCCCTGGCAATGGGTGAGCAGAAATTCTGTTTTTGGGGAGGGGTTTGAGGTCTCTGAGGGGTTTGATTTCCTGTGGAAGTCACCCTGCAAAGCACCAGGGGGGGGAAAGTTAAAGGAGAAGGGAAAAGGGAAAAGCAGAGGCTGTTGTGCAACATGGAAGATGAAGATGAGCATCCCAGGACAGATGGGACAGGGAAAGGCAGGAAAAGTGAACCCACAGCCCTTTCCAGGCACAGCAGGAACGGGAATCCCACAGAGACCAGGAAAAGGGAAAAGAGAAACGGATTATTTCCTTCTTTGTTCCCAAGCAAAGCTTCTCCAGGAGCCCTGGCCCTGAGCTCCTGCCAAATGCTTAATTCAACCCGGGAGATGGGCAAGGAAAAGCTTCCAAACAAGCTCAGGGAGACACAGACAGGGAGGGCTGGCCTTTGGGATCATCAGTGGGAAACAGGATTGAGGACCCCTGTGGATCAATGGGATTTTTGAGGGATGGGTCCCCACCCTTTCTAACTGGCCCTCACAGCTCCCAGACCTGTGGAATGTGGTGAGAAGGACTCTCTGCTCATGTGCTCTGCAGCTTCCCAAGGCTTGGGGTTGGATCCTGCCCCAAAAACCCCGGAGGTGTCCCAGGGAGAGGCCGGGCTGGCAGGGCAGGAATGGGAGGAATGGAGCAGTGCTTTCCTAGCAGGGCACAACAGCCAGCTGGGACCCCCAAAGATCTCTGCTGGGACCCCCAAAGATCTCTGGTGGGACCTGAGGGGCTCTGGAGAAGGCAGAGCGATGGGAAAAGGGGAGCATTGCAAGGTGAAGTGTTTGCTGGGCATCACAGAGTCATGGAATGGGTTGGGTTGGGAGAGGCTCATCCAGTGCCACCCCCTGCCATGGGCAGGGACACCTCCCACTAGCCCAGCTTGCTTCAAACTGGCCTTGGACACTTGTAGGGCTGGGGCAGCCACAGCTTCTCTGGGCAACCTGTGCCAGGGCCTCGCCACCCTCACTGTAAAAAGCTTCTTCCTCGTATTTAAGCGAAATTTCATTTAATCCCTTTTAATTTAAACCCATCACCCCCTGTTCTTGCCCCAGGGTGTCCCCCAGGGCACAGAACTGGGCAAGGCCAGAGCCTCCCTGAGGGCCCTGCAGTGGGTTTGTGCAGCACAGGCAGCTCTGGAAAGACCTTTTCTCCAAGGATGCTGCAGGAAAAAAGAGTCCTAAGTCCTTGTACTAATCTTTTTCACTGCTCCCTGCTCTCCAGGCAGAGCCACCTTGCTCAGATGTACCAACAAAACCCAGCTTTAACCCTTTGGGGTGCCCTGGGAGGAAGGGAAAGCTGCTCTGCCACGTGGCCCAGCTGGCTCCACGTCCTGGTTCGTGGTACTGAATTCCTTGGCTTCAGGACATCCAGCAGGGAAGAGCTGGAGAAGGAGCTCCCAGGGCTGAGCTGCAGCAGGGAAATGACACCTGGAGTCAGTGCTGGAAAAAGGAAAGGACAGCACATGGTGGGGGGAGGAATAACCAGCCTGGGCACTCCCCATGGAAGGAGCGGAATGAGCTGTTCCTTGGGAATGAGCCCTGGGAGTGGGAATGAGCCCTGGGAGTGGGAATGAGCCCTGGGAGCGGGTGCTGTCAGCAAAGGGGCTCAGGGGAGGGGAGAGGGTGCAGTGCAGGGTGCAGGGCTCCTGTGTCAGGAGCTCTGTCACCTCAGGATGGTGCCACTTCAGAGGATGTCACTGAGCCAGGGAAAATTCCCAAGGGAAGCACAGAGGGGAAGCAGCATCTGCCCCAGCCCAGGGAATTTGGTGGGAGCACAGGATCGGGAGGAATCCCTCACCTCCTGAGGGATGGGCAGGTGCTCCTGCCCTCACCTCCCACCTCCTTTAATCACAAATCTGAAGCCATTAGAGAGCATCCAAAGGAGGGACACAGAGATGGGGAAGGGCCTTGATTTGGAGCCCTGTGAGGACACTGAGGGCACTTGGTGTGTTCAGCTGGAGCAGAGGAGACTGAGGGGAGACCTCACTGCACTTCCAACTGCCTGGGCAGGGGCAGAGGAGGGGCAGGGACTGAGCTCTGCTCTGGGGGGACCAGGGACAGCACCCAGGGAATGGCTGGAGCTGTGTCAGGGCAGGCTCAGGTTGGATCTCAGGGAAAGGTTCTTCCCCCAGAGGCTGGTTGGGCACTGCCCAGGCTCCCCAGGGCAGTGGGCACAGCCCCAAGGCTGCCAGAGCTCCAGGAGGGTTTGGCTGATCCTCTGGGGCACAGGGGGTGACTCTGGGGGATGTTCCTGTGCAGGGCTGAGGGTTGGACTGGATGGTCCTGGTGGGTCCCTCCCAGCTTAGATGTTCTGTGACATTTCCCCAGGGCATTTATGAGCTGCAAACCCTCTGATTTGTCACCCAGGCCAACAACCACCGTCCCCCCTCCTTCCAGGGAGGCTCCAAAGGAATTTTCTCCCTGTGTTCAGACAGCACCCAACCAGGTTGTGCCCACACCGTGACCCAGAAGGTGATGCCTGCTGCCAGATGTGAAGGTGTGGAGGTGCTGGAGCTGGGCAGGGTGCCAGGGGAGCACTGGGATGCAGAGCCCCAGGCACAGGATGAGTGCAGGCAGTGTTTCGCTCCAGCAGATTGCCAATTTTACACAGCTCCATCTCTCAAAACCCATGTAATGAAGAGAAGATGTTTCAAGCAACAAAAATAGGGAGAATGTAATAAATGCAAAAGAGAATTATGTGGAAAATGCACTGAAGGAGTGTTTTCCTCGCTGGTGAGATGCTCACAGTCTACTTGCTTCATGAATATTTAGAAACAAGAAGGTTGGCTCCAAATGTCAGACTAAATGGACACAGTTTGCCTTTCTATAAATATTCCATTTTGTTCCCAGACAGCAGAATGCAGCAAAGGAACAGCTCAGCCCTCGAAAGCCCCCGTCTCTTGCTCCTCCAAATTGGTTTATTTGGGCTGCAGATTCTTCTGGGCTATGTGATAAAGAGACTTTGCTTTCATCTGCCTCGGAGGTTGCCAAATCCCAGTGATAGGTTGGCCTGGAAGATAAAAGGGGGTATTGTTGTAAATACTTCACACTCTTTCTGGAACCAAGAGCAACAACTGCAAATGCTGGAGAGCAGGGAAATCCAGGGGCTGGTGGTATCAGTGTGAGATGAGCCCTTTTCATTGGCATCCAGTAAATGAAGATTTTGTCCTCGGAAACAAACACTGTGAGGACAAAACACACTCCTTCTGAGTGCCATTTGAAGAGGAATTGTAAATCAGATGGAAATGACGACATATTAGTCCTCCTATCCTGCTCCTGGGGTGTACATTTGGGGTCCTCTCCTTCCTAAAGAGGCTGTTGGGGTTTCCTGGCTCTGTTGGGGTTTCCTGGCTCTGTTGGGGTTTCCTGGCTCTGTTGGGGTTTCCTGGCTGTTTCAACCAGCCCAGAGGAGCTTTGCTGGTCCAGACTGGAGGAGAAGTTAGGATTGCAATGGGCAGTGGGAGATGGGAAACAACCTCACCTTAGTCACCTCAGCCCAGGCAGGGTGGGAGCCTCAGCAGAGGGATCAGCAGGAGGATTCCCCTCCTCTCCCTCAAGGCCACGTGTCTGCTGGCTGTTAATGATTTACAGTCTTCCCTGGCCTCTTCCAGGCCCGGCTGACACCCGGGATCCAATAGGAAAGAGCTCACAATTCATTAGGAATCCCTTATTTGGTGAATTAGGGTCGGTTTTCTCCTGGTTTTTCAATGGCCTGGGAGCAGCATGGTGGTTTTTGGAGCCCTGCCCCTCTAAAGTGCCTGCTGACCAATTCCTGAGGGACATCTCGGCCAAGAGACTGAATTCTCAGGCAGCTGGGGTGAGATTTCCATGTGCTAACCCACAGTGACCTCTCCCCATGTCAGTCCTACACTGAACCTGCCCATCCCAAAACCTCCCATCAGGAATTGCTGGCTGACAGGTCTTTGCAGCAGAAATGTCCCCAACTCGGCTTGGGGCAGAGGTACCCAAGCTGTGGGAGCAGTTGGTGTCCCTGAGAGGTGTTGAGTGTTCCCAGCTCCTGCTGGGCTTCCTGATCACCCCATTTGGATGCTCAACCACTGGCTCCAAGGACAACCCTCAAAGACTGAACTGGGGGCAAATAACTCTCAAGTTGTCTCGTTTCCCGAGGGTTTCATCGACCAAATCACTGTTGCTCTCCCAACTTGACCAAGATTAAACACCTAGGAACCACAAAGGCAAGACCAGGGGTGGCTTCAGAAAATCTGGGGCCCAGCTTTAGCTCTGCAATGTCAGTCTGCCAGCAAAAAATACATTAAAAAGTTGGTTTTTTGAGATGGTTCTCAAAGAAAAAAAGAAAAAAAATGCACTGACAAATTCCCAGCGAATGAAAATTGGGATTTTGTCCTATTTATACCTTCAGCAAATCCACAGACAATGTGAATGGATTTGAAATACAAAAAGGGACGTATTAGGCAGACTAGTGAGAGGTGGTTACATCTCCTTCATCCACAGTCTGCAGTAATCCAGCCAAAATATTTCAGAACTAATTACTCTACAGCCTCCTAATCCCTAGTAGAGAAGAAAAAAAAAAACCAACACCCCATATATTTTTGGAAGTTCATTGGAAGCATCTGTTTAAGATGTTGTTAATCCTTCATTGCAGAATCGTTGACTGGATGATAATGAAACAGCCCTGTTTGTGCTCAGTGTGTTGAGACCTAAAACTCATCTTGGTTAAAGCTGATTATTTCCTACAAAGGGACATAACTCAGTCCCTTTCCTCCTTGTTTTGCTTTTCTTTCTTCTGGTGAGAACTTTTCATCCCTCCTCCGGTTTTCTGGATGGCAGCTGGCAGGAGAAAGCGCCTCCAATCCCAGATTTCCAGATCAATGTGGCAAGGCTCCGATTGATTTTGGCACGGGGGGGGTGACCCCGGGGGGTTCACAGCAACCAAAGAGGACTTTTGATGTTTCTGGACCTTCTTCAAGTAGAATTTTTAAAAGCCTCCCACCCTCCTGAAGATCAGCCAGAGGGACTTTGCTCTGCGGAGCCGCGGCACCGCGGGGGCCTGGCATGGGATGCCCTGAGCCAGTGGGAAGCATTTCCCTCTCCACCTCGGAGCCAGGGAAGGGGAAACCACCCTGTCGTGCCTCAGACAGGTTAAAGGAAACTTTTAGACCCTCATTTGCAGGGAGAAAGAGGCACAGCTGGCCCTGGAAGTGCAGCCAGGCTGTGTCTCCCATCGGAGCCCTGGCTTTGCCGTTCCTCTTCCAAGAGCCTTTGCCAGCCCCTTAAATCCCAGGATTCCTCACTCCTGAGTGCCTGACTCTGTGACTTTACTGCTCTTTAGCCATATGGATTTGTCTGTAATTGGAAATGAGATTCTGGAGGGGTCTGGAATCAATTGCTCTGACAGTCTCCGTGTTTCCAGGCCGGCTCGGATCACTCCTGCAGTTTGGTGGGAGTTTGGGATGTTGCCCAGAGCAAACAAAAGAGGAGCTGTGGGCTTTTTCTTTTCCTTTTTTCTTTTTTCTTTTTTTTTTTTTTCCCCTCCTCCCATAAATTCCCCAAATTTCAGATTTATGGTTGGGGAGCCTTGACATGTTTTTTTATCTGATTAAAGACGGATGAAGAAGGAAATGGAATCCTTGGAGCTGCCAGGCATTGCCAGGCACCCACCTCTTCCTCCAGCTGCCACCAGCTTGGGACAAACTAAGAGTCCTCTCAGTGCTGTTGTTGGCCCTTTTTGAAGCCACCTATGCCACGATCAAGGGCCTGTCTCTCCCCCCAGCAGCCCTAAAAGCTACGTGAGCACCCTAAAAATAACTGATGTGAGACTGATGTGTGTCCCACTAAGTCAGTCTGATGTCCAAGGATAAGAGGAATCATTTCCTCACCTCCAAAAAGCATTTCAGGGCACTTAAAAATGAGGGTTTGCAAGATCTGGTCATGAGTCTGGTCCTGCAGAACCCTTTTGTTTAAGATGTTGTTACACCCATCAACAAGGAGATATTTCTGTCCTCCTCCACGGACCCACTGAACAAACCCTTCTCTTCTTTGCTGACACTGAACACATATTCCCATAGCCCAGAGTGTTTTCCCTTCAGTGTTCTCTTCTGGGAATTAACTAGCCCAAATTCTCCCAATTTTTCCTTGATCGGTGCATTTTCCAAACCTCTGCCCGCTCCTGTTGCCTCTCCCATGGGTGGAACTGAAGACTTTGGGAACACCAAAACCCATAAATGTTCTCCCTAAATATTGATCCAAAATTATTTTGAGTTGGTTTTTTTTTTGTTTTTGTTTTTTTGTTTGTTTTTTTTTTGCAGAAGAATTCTATATTTTGTTGTTTTCCTGACCTTTCTCTTCTGAAAGGACCAAACGAGCCCAAACTGTGCAAACTTTGCCTTGTGACACATTGAGATGGGCATCTTGGTTTGCTGCCCTCAAATCTGCAGCTCAAATAAACCAAGCAATGCAGGGAGGGGGTGTCTTGCTTTTTATTTAACTGTGGAAACCCAAGCTGAAATATTCCAACTGGCCCGAGCAGCAGCACCAACTGCTTCCCATTCCCTGCTCCCTGGAATGTGCTCAGGCATGGCCAGATTCCTGCTGGCCCAGTCTGGGGTGGGATGAGGGGGAGAAGAACCAGCCTGGATCCTTCAGCTCAGCTCAGGGTGGAAGAACTGCTCCCTGCTGGACTTCCCAGGCCAACAGAAATTTGGAAACCTGCTTTTTTTTTTTTTTGGGGGGGGGGTGTGTTTTGAAATGAGTGAAGGTTTTTGAGCGGGAAGGGGACTTGTGAACAAAATTCTGGTGAGAGGAGGTGTGGATGTGGAAGGCAGGGAGGGTTTCAGCTCCCACCTCACTTCCCAGGGCTCTTCCAATTGCTTGGGCCAAGGGTTTCTTGGAATGTTGTGGCCCTGGCAGGGGGAACTGAGCCAGGAATGGTGGGATACAAGGCACCAGGAGCAAAACTCATGTGCAATCCCGAGCTCTGCAGATGTGGGAGATCATATGTTGGCATCTCACTAACCCAGAAGGTTTCTTTGGAACTCTTTAAACTTTGCAGACAACAAAAAAAGAGGCAAAGAGATAACAAAGGGTTCCCTTCTAAAAGCAGAACAATGAAGGCTATTGGTTCATCATTTGAATTTCTTGCCTAATGAAATTGGATACAGCCTGAAATCCCCCCTAAGCCAAAAGCTAATTCATTTCCACATCTGAGATGCGTGGTATCAATTACTGAGTGGAGATCTAATGATTTCCATCGCTGGGTTTGATTCTGATACAAGGCCCTTGGAGGGTTTATTGATGACTTGTGTGTAAAAGTCAATCCTGAGCTGGGCACTGAGTTGGGCTCAGTGGTGTGGGAGCAGATACTGGGGCTTTGAGGCCCAGCTCAGCCAGGCAGGGAAACACCTTCTTCTCACCAGGACATTTGAAATGAAACCCCAATTTGAGAGTTGCTCTTGAGTCCTCCAGATCTCCTGGACAACCTGCACCAGGATGTGGGGTGAGATGCAGGAGTGTCCCAGGGAAGGAAGTCAGAAATGTCCACAGCACCCCTCCAGGCTTCAATATTTGGGATAATCAGGGCAATACAATAATTATCCAGGACCTCTTTAACAAGGGCATAACCTGAAGTGCTCCCCAGCTTTGCTCTCAGGAACAGGTGGATTCCCTGAGCTGAAACAATAAAATTATACCTCTACCTGCTGGCAGCAGATTTCAGGCTGAATATATGGATTTTCAGACTGAAAATAAGGAACTGAGTTGATCTTATCACAGGAAGGCCATGACAGCAGCAGGACAAGCTGTCCCTTAGCCCTGCCCTGGCCTGTCCCAGTAGACCCAGGAGTTCTGCAGGAACTCCTTCCACACAAATGTCTTGTGGAGTTTTTCTGCCTATTCCCAGGCTCAGGTTTTCAGGGTGACCCCGAGGAGCCTCCTGTGACCCCGAGAAGCCTCCTGTGACCCCCTGCTTTAGCCTGGAACAAGTGAGAAAGCCACAGGGGCCAGCAGGACACCAAGGCTGGCCAGCAGCCCTGCCTCACCCGTGGCAGCACTCCCAGAGAAACTGGAGCTGCTTTTCCTCTGCTTGGGGATTTGGGAGGGGAAGAGGAGTATTTTTGCCTGGTTTTTATCAGTGCAAAACTCAGTCTGTCATCAGCTGTTTGCTAAAGTGCCACCTAGGCCTGGCTTAGCCCCAGGAGCTCCTGCTTTCCTCATTGTCCCATTTGGTTGATGTGTTGGATTTGCCTCCCATGCTTGAGCAGAGGGAAGGTCACTGATGCCAGGAGTTCCTGATGCCAGGAGTTCCTGATGCCAGGAGTTCCTGCTCCCTGTGGGCAGAGAGAGGGGCATTTATGGGGTTTCTGGGGGTGCTGGGAGCACCAGCTCCCCACAGGGCTGGGCAGGGAGGGCTCCAGAGCCACACATGGCCCTGTGTTGTGCTCATCCATCAGGGGTGGGATGTGCCCCAGCAGGCTCTGTGGGACCTTCCTTAGGGCAGGAACCCCAGGCAGGGACAGTCTGAGGTGCAGCAGCTCCCTTGGGTAGGTCCACTGGGCTCCTACTAAAGCAACAAGACACTGCTATAACCCTGAGAATGGTTTTATAGGGTTTTATAAAATACCTCATCCCCTCTCTGTGCATGGCAGCGTGGGCTTTTTTCCCCTTTCTTACTGTGTCCTATAAAACCAGCTTCAGATTTTCTTAACACAGAGAATTTATAGAGCCAGAACCCCAATCATCATAAATCAGGCAGAGCACACGAACACAAGAGGCAAAATGTAACAGAGTACATTGCAAATCATTCAGTGTCAATAATCTGCGTTGTTATTTGTAGCCAGCAAAGGAAATTGGAGTTTTTAATATGTAACACATTAACCCCAGTGTCTGCCTAAATGGGGCTGCTTTTTAGCGTGTTGACATATTAACACAAGTGCTCTTTCTCCAGTTCCCCCAGCCTTAACACAACAATAATATTGTTAAATCATTAGCAGGCCTTTAAAGAAGTATTAATTCTCTCTAATAAAATACTGAGTAACACTCTGTGCTGTTCCCTCCCCGGGCACTCACCTGGTCACACCTGCTGCTGCTTGGGGGTCAGGGCTGCAGGGAGCAAACAGGAGCTGGGAAGAGATGTAAATGTTTCCATGATAATTCCAGAAGTCTGGTGGACTGGGTTGGTTTGGTTTGCAATGGCAGAGGGCAGGATGGTTTAACTCATAGAATCATGGAATGGTTTGAGTTGGAAGGGACCTCAAAGCCCATCCAGTGCCACCCCTGCCATGTGCAGGGACACCTTCCACTAGCCCAGGTTGCTCCAACCTGGCCTTGGACACTTCCAGGGGTCCAGGGGCAGCCACAGCTTCTCTGGGCAACCTGTGCCAGGGCCTCCCCACCCTCCCAGGGAACAATTCCTTCCCAATATCCCACCTAACCCTGCCCTCTGGCAGTGGGAAGTCATTCCCTTTGTCCTGTCCCTGCAGGCTCCTCCTCTCGCAGTGCTGCTTTCCCTCTGCTGCTGTGGTTCATCCCCAGAGGGGAGGGTTTGTGCCCAACCAGCTGCTCCTGCTGCCACGAGCTGAGCTCCCAAGAGGTGCCCACACTGCCCTACCCCACTCTGAGCCCCCTGAGCTTGTGCCCAGCTACAACTTTTTCCTTGCCAGAGTCCCAGGAGGGCTGAGGGGAGCTGGGAATCGGGGTCTGACCCAGCTCCAGGAGCTCAGCAGAGCCAACCACGTGTCTGGGCAGAGGAGGCCACAGAGCTGCTGCCACAGGAACTGGATCCTCTGGGAATGAACGTAAGGAAGTGTCACCACAATGTGAGAAAGATCTGAAGCCATTAGAGTGTCCAAAGGAGGCAACAAGGATGGGGAAGGGCCTTGGTTTGGAGCCCTGTGAGGACACTGAGGGCACTTGGTGTGTTCAGCTGGAGCAGAGGAGACTGAGGGGAGACCTCACTGCACTTCCAACTGCCTGGGCAGGGGCAGAGGAGGGGCAGGGACTGAGCTCTGCTCTGGGGGGACCAGGGACAGCACCCAGGGAATGGCTGGAGCTGTGTCAGGGCAGGCTCAGGTTGGATCTCAGGAGAAGGTTCTTCCCCCAGAGGCTGGTTGGGCACTGCCCAGGCTCCCCAGGGCAGTGGGCACAGCCCCAAGGCTGCCAGAGCTCCAGGAGGGTTTGGCTGATCCTCTGGGGCACAGGGGGTGACTCTTGGGGATGTTCCTGTGCAGGGCTGAGGGTTGGGCTGTCTGACCCTGGAGAAGTGGGCAGTGGTCAGCTGCGTTCACCCCTCTCCCCCTGTGGCTCTCTTTATTTTGCTGCATTTTTTTCCTTGTTTAATATGGTGTTTTTATGGGCAGAATGTGCTCAGGCTGGTGTATAATGGGACCAACTGTGCAGAAATGTCATGCATGCGAAATCTATGCAAAGCCCCTGCTATGCTTTTGCCTGAATCAATTTAAGGAAGACGCTCCATAAAACAGGATAAAGCCAGATTAAGTGCATACAAATGAGGCAGCCCAGGCAAGGCTTTCAGAATTTGTTGGAGGCAGATGGAATACAAATGGAGGCCGAGCTTGCACGGGTGCATGTGTAAAACCCACTTGACAGATCCATCCAGGGAGCTGGGAGGGGAGAGAAGCAGCCTGACGAGAAGTCCCTTCGCAGAGGTCACCTGAATTCCAGACACGAGGCCTGTCTGACTTCCCAGGGACACGGCCTTCAGTTTTCCAGCATATTCCCTGGGAAGCAGCAGGGGGGTTTTGTGAAAGCCTGTGGCAGCTTCCTGAGCAATCCAGTGAATTCTGCAGGGGGAGAAGCCACCCAGCATCGCCAGCCCAACCTTACTGGCTTTGCTTTTCCATTTCTTTGATACTCTCCGATCATTCCCAGCTCTCAGCCTGCTGCAGATTTTCCTGCTGCCTCCCCAGGATGGTGATGCCACACGTGGCAAGGCTGGTATGCAAAATATCCCAGGAAATAAAACAAGCAGCAAGCAGATTGGGAACTTCTGTTCTCGTCATGTGAGCGCGAGGGGAGCACACGGGAAATGGATGGAAGGCAATACTCCTTTTTCACACAATCAGCTGCTGGAAATCAGTGCCAGGGGATTTTGCTGAGGCTGAAAACTTGTCAGGCTGCAAGAAATGGATGGGATGTTTTGTGGGGATGGCAAACACACCCTGTGGCAGGGATTTGGGGGGATCGCAGCAGGGCGTGGAATCCACAGACTTATCTCAGTCAGGGGGTTTTGGATCAAATTCCTGCAGAAATGTGTCTCACCACCAGTTTGCAACTCTGTGTCCATGTGCCAGCCTGAGGGTTCTTCCTTCAGGGAGGAATTTGTGTGTCTTCTGGTCACATCCCACTGGAATCACAGAATTGTGATTGGATTGGCTTGGGAGGGATCTTGGGAGGGATCCTCCAGTTCCAGCCCCTGCCACGGGCAGGGAATTCCCATGGGAGTGACCAAGGGCTGCATAACAAAAACAATTCCCTTCCTAGCAGAGCTGTGAAACATCAGTGGTCAGGCAGAGATGAAGGTGCTCTCCCAGTGTGTCTCCTGGGAATAACCCAGCTCAGCCCTGCCTGGGCATAAGCACTGCTAAATCTGGCTCCAGACTCCTCTGGGCACTGTATTCATGGAAACAGCCAAGGTTTCTCATGGATGCTTTGGGAAAACAACATGTCCTCAGGCTGCTGGAGAGAAACTCACTTGGAAACAGAGCTCAAGGGGCTTTGGGTTTGGAAGCAGAATAAAAACCCCCGTGAGGAGGAGCTGCTGCTGTTTTGTGCACGTCCCAGGGAAATGTGGGCTAGTGGAGATGAGGGGCTGCCCCACACGGCACCAGAACCCATCTGCTGTTTTGTTTGGGGCCATATTTGAGAGAAAATTTATGCTGAATCTATTTAGACAATCCTAAATATTTCATTGGCACTGCTGAAGATATTCCCACAACTTCAAACCAAGCATTTGGCCCTAGGAGGAACAGAGGGATGGAAAGTAATGACTATCAAACTCCAAAAACTATCTGTGATCCCCTTTCAACAACAAAAGGGAACATTTAATACCAAATATCTCAGAAAGTTAAATGAATACAGAGACTTATGTAGCTGGCAAGGCTGGAATTATTTGGAGGCTGCACCTCAAATCCTGGGGTCAGTTTTGGGCCCTGAATGAAAAGAAAGACATGGAGGGGCTGGAGCATGTGCAGGGAAGGGAAGGGAGCTGGGAAGGGGCTGGAGCAGCAGGAGGGGCTGAGGGAGCTGGGGGGGCTCAGCCTGGAGAAAAGGAGGCTCAGGGGGGACCTTCTGGCTCTGCAAGTCCCTGACAGGAGGGAGGAGCTGGGGGGGGTCGGGCTCTGCTCCCAGGGAACAAGGGACAGGAGGAGAGGGAACGGCCTCAGGCTGTGCCAGGGGAGGCTCAGGTTGGACATCAGGGAAAATTTCTTTCCCCACAGGTGTTATCCAGCCCTGGGCAGTGGTGGAGTCCCCATCCCTGGAGGGATTTAACAGCCCTGTGGATGTGGCACTTGGGGACATGGCTCAGTGGTGGCCTTGGTAGGGCTGGGGGATGGTTGGACTCGATGATCTTGGAGGGCTTTTCCAACCTAAACAATGATCCTTTGGTTCTTTTGGGTGGTTGTTTGCAGAGATGTTGGATTTTGTTAAACTGCTGGTTATTCAACCCTTTGAGAGGAACCTCCTGTGGCCAAGGAACACCTGGAACTGCTGTGGGGGGTGGGAATTCACCTGCTGATGTTCAAACCCACACGACCATTCATTCTGATTAAAAACTGGAAGCTCTCACAAAAAGCCTGACTTTCCAAGTGTGAAAAGCTGTTACTGCTCCTCAACAAGTCATTTTTCATGATGAAAAACGGGGAGATGAAGCAACACAGCCCATGAAAACACACCCACCCCACCTTTCCTTCGTGTTTTTCTCTGTGTGCTCCCTCAGAGAGCTGTGCTGGGGACACAGCCACGTGCATCCTGCCGGAGAAGAGCGGGATCCTGGAGTCTGCCACGGGGGTTCTGTGAGTCAGGGAGGGGAAAACACTGTTTGGAGCTGAATAATTCAGGGGTTAGGTTTTAATTAAGGTGTCTGTGATGCTGAGAATTTCCCTGCCTTCTCCAGAACAACAAGCCCTTCATTTAAACATGAGATTGGCTTTGGCTGCGAGCCCGAACTGCTCCTTGTGGATTTGAGGAGCACCCAGAGATGCCCAGGGGTGACCAGACGAGCTCCTGTGGTCTCCTCAAGCAGTTTAAGGACCTCTGCCAGGCCCAACCCATTTCCCTGTGCTCCTTGCTCTTAGCAGGGGGTGTTTTCTTGGGTGGGAAGCATCTGGGACACTCGGCAGGCAGCTCCATGGAGATTTTTCCTTATCCCAGAGCAAAGCCTCAGGAGCAAGACTTGGTGTGGGTTGGTGGCTTGGTTCCTCATGGACCTATTTCCCAGCCCCACAGTTCCTGGGTGGGATGGGAAGCTCCTCCCCACCCACTCCCTCCCCGTGGGAAGCACTTGGCTGCCTGGGCAGGAGGGATTTCACACATGGGAGGGGCTGGAAAAACCTTCCCTTTGTCCATCTTTCCTCCTTGCAAACCAGGACATTTCCAGTCCTCCTCTGCCTTCCCCCTCCCCATGAGGATTCCTGTCCTTCCCAGTTCTCCTAATTGTGCTGTTTTCCACTAGAATCTCCTTTACCTTTGTTAGAAGTGTTGAATGTAATTTCAGCAGAGTTGTTTCCACTGACATATCATTCTCCCCTTTTCCCACCTTCCCCAGCATAAAGGATTTTTAGAGAGGTTTTTAGGCTTAGATTGCACTTGATGAACTGTTTTTCTTGCCCAGAAAAACAAAAAGGAGAGAGGAGAGACAGGGCTGGATTTTGAATGTGTGAAAAGTATTGTTCCAGGATTTTCTCCCTGTGCTGTGGTTCCCTGAGGAATTACCTCGCTCTTTCCTCTCCATGTTTTTTATTGCTCAGCTTTTCAGAAATAACATTTCTTCGTTTAACAACTGCCCCAGCCAGGAATGCAAATGCAAGACTGTTGGATCTGCAGCCCCTCCTGGCAGAGAGTGCCCTGGGCTCCTGCTGGGGCTCTGCAAAAGCTGAGAGGGCTTTGGCATTCCCTGGAAATCAGAGAGTCTGAACACCAAGCAGAAAATAAATCATATTTCCTGGCTTTTGGGTGGATCCCAGCAGGATTTGGGAATATATATCAGGTGAAATGTCCTCGTAGAGCTGGAGCTGGGGAATAAAGTCAGTCCAGCCATGTCCTGGCATCCCGTGGGACAAACATCAGATGAAGGAAAGGAGCAGATGTCCCAGGCAGGACATTCCACAGGACTTTATACATCCCTAAGGAGAGATAATTCAGAGCTTTCCTCCCAGCTTTGTGGACTGGTGCTGTGCCAGACAGCAGAACCAAAGGACAGCTCCCACAGCAAACACTTCCCTCCTGATGGCAGCAGGACACTCCCTCTGCTGTCCAATTCCAGCAGCCAGCCAGCTCTCCATTAGAACCATGGAATCATGGAGTTATGGAATGGTTTGGGTTGGGAGGGACCTTAAAGCCCATCCAGTCCTACCCCCTGCCATGGGCAGGGACACCTTCCACTAGCCACCTTCCACTAGCCCAGGTTGCTCCAAGTCCCGTCCAACCTGGCCTTGGACACTTCCAGGGATCCAGGGGCAGCCACAGCTTCTCTGGGCAACCTGTGCCAGGGCCTCCCCACCCTCACAGGGAAGGATTTCTTCCTAATATCCAGTCTAAATTTCCCCTCTTTCAGTCTGACCACGGGCTCTCTGTCAGCCCCAGGATCCTCGAGGAAAGCTGAAAATCTGCTTCTAAATCCTCTGCTCCTGATTGTACCCAGGGAAGGGTATTTGGGCACCCCAGGAAAGGGTATTTGGGCACCCCAGGAAAGGCTAAAGAGGAGGTTAATGCTGAGGGAGCCCCAGAGCCTCCCTGAGTGCCACAGCAGCAAGGCACAGGGCAAGGAGACACTCCAGCTTCAAGGGCCTTAACAGAGAAACCTGTTTCATAAATCCCCTCTCACCAGGCACAAACTGGGGCCTAAAAGCTCCCAAGTGGGTCTGAGTTCAAACAGAAAGTCAGGCTGGGCCCAAACCTGGCTCTTCTAAGTGTAGATAAGCTGCTTGAACTGGCACATCTTCTTTGCCACCCCCAAATTGCACAGGCCTGGAAGAGATGATGTTGGCTTCCCATTGTCATGATGAGAAGGGAGTGGTCACCTCTGAGCTGTGTGTCCAGTGAGGAGGAATCTCCCACTCTTCCCTGGTACTGACATGACTCATTGCTCAAGGGGGAAAGATGTCATTTCCCCCTTCTTTATGCTGCATTTTGGAAATAGAAATGTCTGAACTGAGCTGGGTTAGTCTCTGTTTGGACAACAGAGAGTTTCCCCCCCTCTCCACCTCAGAACTTCCCTCGGGACGAGGTGTGACCGACCCCTCTCCTGCTTCTGGCAGCTGGACTGACCCACGTGGAAGAACACAAGCCATTTTAGGAGCTGCCTGTAGCAAAGTGAAGCCTTGTTTCCTTGCTGCAGCAGCAGCAGCTGCCTGGAGCTCCTTCAGAAGCTGCTCATTTGCAGAGTCATCCTTGTCATTCACTCCGGAGCTGCTCCGATGAGGAACGTGGTGAATCCTCTGCAGGGCCTCTGGGCAGGGGACTTGTGGCAGCCAGGAGGGGGAAGAGGGGAAGGTGACAGGAGCTGGTGGGTTTGGACATGACAGCCAGGACAATCCCAGTGCACAGGTGCTGCTGGAGCTGGGGCTGTGCTCAGGGTGGTGTTGGAGAAGAGGTTTGGCCGAACACAACATGAGAGTTTGCTGCTGCCTGTCTCCTTGCCCAGGTGGCTCTGCCTGACGCTGCTCTACAGGTCAAACAGGCTGTGAACGCTCCAGTGAAGATCAGGGTTTGGTGCCCAAGGTCTCCCCAGCTTCCCAAAGAGTCCCCTGAGAGCTCAGGGAATCTTTCTGGGAAAGGAGGGGAGAGGGGCAGTGGAAGGGCTGTGCCTCGAGGGGAGGTGTGAGCAGCGTGTGCAGGGCCGGGGAGTTCTGGGAGTCACCTGGGGCAGAGGAGGGAATCCCGCTGGAGCTCACAAGTGGACACAACCCTGTAGCTTAATGTGCAAAAGTACTTTTGGATCTCCAGCCTGGCAGGGCTGAAGTTGGGCTGGGAAGGACCCAAATCCATGGCCCTGCCCCTCCCTGGCAAAGAGCATCGTTAGAAACAAAGTGGGTTTCAGGAGGAATCAAAGGGAAAAGTAAAAGTTCTGGAGAGGTGGATGGGGGGACTGAGGTCTTTGAAGGTCCCAAGCAATTCAAATGATGTTTCCAACCTTGGCCAAATCCCATAAGCAGCAATGATCCCAGACTGGACTGGGAGCTGCTGGGCCCTGGCCGTGGATGGGGTTGGGCTGGCAGAGGATGCAGTGTCTGCACAGCTCTGGAAATGCCTTTGTGGCCCATCATATCCCCCTGGGGAGGAAAGACATGCTGGGAATGGGGTCCCTGCTGTCTCCTGTGGCCTCTCACGAGGGTCACCACGCTGTTCCTCAGACCCCCTTCCAGAGCACATCCCAGAAACTCCCACTTTGTTGCCTCCCCAAATCCATCTGCAGGCCTGGTGGGCTCAAACCCTGCTGGGAGACCCCACCCCACTCCTGGAGGCCCTGCTGGAAAGGCACTGCCTTCCCCATCCCTGGAAGTGTTCAATTCCAGCTTGGACAGGGCTTGGAACCACCTGGGCTGGTGGAAGGTGACCTGCCCACAGCAGGGGGTGGAATGGGGTGATCTTCAAGGTCCCTTCCAAGCCAAACCAGCCTGTTTGTCCCACAAAAGGACTGCAGCACGGGCTCTGAAATCACCCCAAACTTGGGCTGCAACACCCCCCCCCCGGGGAGCAGGGAGGCAAAGCAGGTAAAGATTTGCACCAACAAAGGACTCGCATTTTCTGCTCTGATTTTTTTGTTCCCCAAAACAAAGCCGAGCCTGTTTAATTCTCGAATTTCACAGATCCCTCTCGCACAAGAGAGGGGGGAAGAAGCAACAAAAAGCCCAACAACAGGCATGGAAAGAGCCCCAAGTATTAATGGCAGCTGATCAATAACTAATCCTCAGTGTTCCAGTTACCAACTTGATGGAGAAAATTCACGGTGCTTAAGTAATTCCAACTAATCTTAATGAATGCCTCCATGCCTCCTGCCTGCAGAGCTCTGTGAAATTTATAGAAAAATGTCATTTCTGCTCTCAGAATATTTTTTTTTTTTCCCCCTCACAGTCATCAAAGGAGCATAAAAAATGCTCTTAGAAATCTGCTATCTCTCCCTGCCAGATGAGGGCTTCAAAAGGCAAGCACTCATTTTTTTTTTTTTGTGGTAAGCAGGGAAGATTATGAATACATTATCTAGTTAACATTAAAAAAAAAAATTCAAAACACCCACTTTTACATTCTTCCTTATTTATCCCACGCCTCTGTCCCCTTTGTGCTCCTCACCCTCTTCCCTGCTGGAGGAAATAATGCCAAGTAGACAAATCAGCTACAAGGAGGAGAAGGTTGATACAGATTTTTGTTCTATTTTTATTTGGCGCTACTTCGGAACCGTTTCAAAGGGAAAGGAAGATCAATATGGGGGTTTCAAGCCCTCTCTGTCTTTCCCTGCTAAAAGCTGATGAGTTCCTCTGAAGTTTCTGAGCAGCCTGCAGGAGAAAAACCTCTCCTCAGCTGCCACCAAGGCTGTGAGGAGCTGGCTGGGCTGGGCTGAGGTGCTGAGAGCAGAAGAGGAGCCTGGTGGGGACGGGAGGGATGGATGGAGAAGTGAAAAGGGCTGGGAATTTTCCAGTGGAGGGTTATTTTCCCCTGGAAAGCGTAAGGTGGAGTCTTAGCATGGGAAGGGAGGGATTATAAAGGAGATGAGGTTTCTGGGGGACACGGGAGGGAAGCTCTGCTCTGGTGTGAGGGGGGTGGTGAGACAGTAGAGTCCTTTCAGCACCGATTCGGGTCCCCCTGAGTGAGGTGAACACCCCAAATCTGGGGCCCTGTGACACAAAATCATCAAATCACAGAATCTCAGAATCTCCTGAGCTGGAAGGGATCCACCAGGACCATCCAGCCCAACCCTCAGCCCTGCACAGGAACATCCCCAACAGTCACCCCGTGTCCCAGAGGATCAGCCAAACCCTCCTGGAGCTCTGGCAGCCTTGGGGCTGTGCCCACTGCCCTGGGGAGCCTGGGCAGTGCCCAACCACCCTCTGGGGGAAGAACTTTTGCCTGAGATCCAACCTGAGCCTGCCCTGGCACAGCTCCAGCCCTTCCCTGGGTGCTGTCCCTGGTCCCCCCAGAGCAGAGGTTGGATCTGCCCCTGGGGAGGAGCTGCAGCCCCCGCTGAGCTCTGCCCTCACTCTCCTCTTCTCCAGCTGAACCAGCCAAGTGCCCTGAGCCAAATGAAGCCTTTCACCCCCCCACCAGCCAAGGCACTGCTTTGGAAGGTGTAGCCCTGAAACTAGAGGTGCCCAGGAGCATTTGGGGATGGTTTACAGGAGCAATGCCTTCTCCATCACCTCAGGTCACTCCAGCTCTCCCCACAGCCTGAGCCAGCAGAGAAGAACATTCAGCACAATTCATTTTAGCACGTCCATTCTCCCACTGGAGAATCCAGCTTCCCCTTCCCAGCAGGGCCTCCTGCCCTCAGTGGACAGGGATGCCTGTGCAGCTCTTCCCACTTACTGAGAAGTCCTGACATCAAAAGGGTCCCTTTTCCTGCTCCCTTTCCCTGGGGCTCCAGCCATGGCTGTGTCATAAATTGATGTACAAAGGAGGAACAGGAGGATTTTTTTTTTTTTCAGAACAACTCCAGCAATCTTTGTAGTTCATAACTAGGCATGCAGGGTTTTTATTAATTTAACAGTGTTATTCCCCTTATGAAATATTCATCCCAGAGGATTTCTGTGCACATGAAGGTTTTGAAGGAATTGATCTGCAATGCAGTTACTCCTTTAAAAGAATGATTTCTTTATTATCTCTCCCTTTCAGTGATACTCTATATCCAAGCAGTGGCTGATTAAATGTGTGATCAATCTCCTGAAAGCAAACAGATATATCTTTAATTGTGGGGGAATTCACTGTGTGGGAGGAGCTGTTTGGAGAGCCCAGCATTGCTCTGCCAGGTCTTCCTCTGCAAACCCTTGGCCTCCCAACCCTTTGGAGGTGCCTTCATCCCATCTGGCATCACCATCCTGGCCATCAAAGGATGGAGACAGAGCTGCTTTTGGGCCCTGATTCAGCAAAGCAATTAAACACAGGCTTTTCTTTTGCTAAGCTGAGCCTTGGTGACTCTGCTTTCATTGCCCTCTTCCACATTTCCATGTTGTTTTACAAAGATCCATGGAATTCCCCCGGGAGGGCTGCCCTGTCCTCCCTGGACTGGCTCAGGGGGGCACTGAGGGCTGGTTTCCATCCTACTCTGAGGGGAAATGTCCCCTGGGCTGCTGAACTTCTCCCTGAGGCAAAGGAGTTTTAGAATCCCAGAATCCCAGAATGGTTTGGGTTGGAAAGGACCATTTCATTCCACCCCCTGCCATGGGCAGGGACACCTTCCGCTAGCCCAGGTTGCTCCAAGCCCTGTCCAACCTGGCCTTGGACACTTCCAGGGATCCAGGGGCAGCCACAGCTTCTCTGGGCAACCTGTGCCAGGGCCTCCCCACCCTCCCAGGGAAGAGTTTTCTCCCAGTATTTAGTCTAAACCCGGTCTCCTTCAGCTTAAGGCCATTCCCCCTTGTCCTGTCCCTCCATCCCTTGTCCCAGGTCCCTCTCCAGCTCTCTTGGAGCCCCTTTCAGCCCTGGAAAGGGCTCTAAGGTGTCCCTGGAGCCTTCCCTTCTCCAGGATGAACTTGTGTAAACAAAGACCAGAACCTGAAGGCCGTGCAAAGAGAAGAAATGGGAGTCATTGGGAGTTATTCCAACCCCCTTCCCAGCGGGATCCTGGACTAAAAGCCACCAGGGAGGTCTGCCAGGGGAAGCACTGACTCTGCTCCAAGCAGCCAAACATTCCAGCCCCTTCCAGCCTGCACTTGGTCCTTACAAGGGTCTGGAGACCAAACACGTGGCTGTGCTCAGGAATGAGGGGATGGAGAGGGAGGAATGGTGGGATGGAGAGGCAGGAATGGTGGGATGGAGAGGTAGGAATGATGGGATGGAGAGGTGTGCTCAGGAATAGTGGGATGGAGAGGTGTGCTCAGGGATGGTGGGATGGAGAGGTGTGCTCAGGGATGGTGGGATGGAGAGGTGCTTTTGGTGGCCCAGCCAAGCTGACCCTCTCCCTTCCCTGCTCCATCTGATGCCAGCAGCCCCTCCAGCTTCCCCCACACCCTGGGGAACTCCAGGCTGTGATCCCAGGCTGGGATGCACTGGGAGAGGGCTGATATTTACCTCAGAGGCAGGGGGAGGGTCCTCCTGGGGGGCATCCCCCAGCTGTCACTGCGTGGGTCCTGCTCTGAGGGGTGTCACCCTTAGGGAGGAAAATGTCCCCTTTCATCCTGTTCTTCTGGTCCCACATGGCCTCTCCTTGCCCAGGGACACTGACCTGGCACTGCCCAGCCCAGAGGAGCCAGGACAGGGCTCTGCTGGTCACTGGGGTGTCTCTGGAGGGGTTTGCTGGTCACTGGGGGTGTTTCTGGAAGGGGTTTCCTTGGGAGTGTCCCTGGAGGGGTCTTTTTGGTCCCTGGAGGTGTCTCTGGAGTGGCTTTTCTAGTCACTGGAGATGTTTCTGAAGGGGGTTCTCTGGTCACTGAGGGTGTTTCTGGAGGGGTTCTCTGGTCATGGGGTGTTTGTGGTGGGGGTTTCACTGCAGGTATCTCTGGAGGTGTTTGCTGGTCACTGGAGATGTCTCTGGAGGGGCTTTGTTGGTCCCTGGAGGTGTCTCTAGAGTGGTTTTCACTGGAAGTGTCTCTGGAGGGGTTTGCTGGTCACTGGAGGTGTTTCTGAAGGGGGTTCTCTGGTCACTGGAGGTGTTTCTGAAGGGGGTTCTCTGGTCACTGGGGGTGTTTCTGGAGGGGTTTGCTGGTCCTGGGGTGTTTGTGGAGGGGGTTTCACTGCAGGTATCTCTGGAGGGACTTTGCTGGTCACTGGGGTGTCTCTGGGGGGCTGAGGAGCAGCAGGTGCTGCTGAGGTCACGAGTAGCCTGGTCACTGCTCAGTCTCACAGTGTCCCCTGGTGTTTGAAGGCACCAGCTCAGAGCAGGGAAGCTGCAGAGCTCACGTTCTGTTTGCCCAGGAGCACCCAGGAAAGGCATCAGTGTGAGCTGGAGCTGCAGCACAGCCCTTCCACCCCCTCCCACTGCATCCCCAAAGACATTCCCAGTAACACCCTGATCCCCAAAAGGGCACTGAGCCCTCATTTGCTGCACGAGCCTTCCCAGAATGGATATCAAACCACAGAAAAGCTCCCACAGGGAGAGCTGGAGGAATCTGCCTTTCCCCTTGGTCTCCAGCTGAAGGTGTTGTGACCACACTGTGACTGTTTTCCTCCCCACAGTCACTCTGAATTCCCCCCAGTGTGAAGGGGCCACGATTCAGCTCCTGGAAGCCTGGAAGGAAAACACAAATGGCCCTTCACCTGTTTTTGCACTGGGCATAAATTCTCCAGGGAGGTGTGGAAACAGTGGTGGAGCAAAGGGGAAAAAAATCAAATAAGGACTCAGAGAGAAAATGAGGTTTCATTAATTCCCTGTTTCCTTTTCTACACGCCCAGTGCTCTGTAGGAAAAACCCAGGAAGCTGGAAAAACAAACACAATTACTATCCAGGCAGGGAAAAACCTGTAAAATCTTCAAAGCAGCTGCTCAAAGACAGGGGAGTTGGAAGTGGCAGAAGGATTGAAGAGAGAAATGCCATCCTAGAAATCAGTGGAATGGAAAAGCCCTCTGACTATAAACGACCTGGAAGATATTTGTTCCCCCCAACACCATTTCTAGGGGCATTGGAGGAGCTGCAGAGGTGCAGGAACATCCCAGATTCCCAGCTGAAGCAATATGTGCTGTCCAGCTCTATAGGTGTGCACACACATCCTGCCTTGGGGGTTAAATCAGCCCCCTAAATATTGGAAATATCCAAGGCCAGAGGCCTGGGGTTTGCTGGAAGATTCATTGATCCTTCTCTCCACGGAGGATCAGTTCTTGATAAATAGGGGAGAGATTCTGCAGAGCTTTGGCACAATAATTATATTGAAAACCCCGATGAATTGTGTTGTTATCCAGTGCAATTCCCTGCCCTCAGCACTTCCCGTGGCTGCACCTCCGAGCCAGGGCTGTGTTTACAAAACATGCCTTAGGATTGTGCTGTCCCAAGTCAAAATGAAGGTGATTGGAGAGGTCTGGGAATGGGTGAGCCAAAACGATGTTCAGAATAAGCCTCCAAGACTGAGGGGATTATCCCAGGTAACATTCCAGCTAAAACAAAGTCGGTGTTAAATGTAGTTATCCTGAACCTGCTGAAATTGCACCACGGAATAAGAATTGGGGAAGATCCTGAGTTGGAGGGGACTCACAAGGACCAAGCTGAGCTCCTGGTCCTGCACAGAACAACTCCAAAAATCCCACTTTGTGCCTGAGATCACTGTCTAAATGCATCCCAATATTTATCTGTTTGCCAGAACTGCTTCCTTACTTTTTTAGCTCCAACATTTCCCGGTACCTCCATAAATCGCCCATTTCTTTGCGTTCTTATTTGTGTCTTTTGGGGGCCAGAGGTGTTTGCATAACACCTAATCCGGGTTGAATTGCTGGGCATCAGCTTTGGAACACAAATAATCACCTCCCCGTCGGGATTGTTGGCTGGACACGCGCACAGAGTGAGGCAGGGGTGGATCTTAATCGCTCTCACTAATTTCCTGAGCTTTAGCCCAATTCCCTTATTGTCTTTTCCTTGAAAAGAAAACAATGAACTGGGGGGAAGCACCGGCACTTAACCACCTATAACATCGGCTTGAAAGCAAGACTGGCACTCGTGGGGAGGGGAGGGAAGGGAGCAGCAGCGGAAAAGAGGGTTTGATTACCCGGGGTAGGGGCTGGAAACCCGCCCCAAAACAGGACAGGGGCTGTGGGAGCTCCCACCTACTCTCAAACCTGGAGAGCTCTCCAGCAGCTCCCATTTCCCTTGTTCAGAGGCAGCGCAGCAATTGCAGATCCTTCCAGGAGGTGGCAGGAAGATTTTTGCAGAGAGGGAGAGGAGGAAAATGCGGTCAGAGAGAGAGGTTTAAAGGAGGAAAGGTTACACCTGGAAACAGCACCCGGGAAACCTCCCTGCTCTGCCCGTGCTGAGGGATGGGGCAGCCACAGCTTCCCTGGGCAACATCCTGGTGCTGGGAATGGCTGGGAATGCTGGAAATATCAGGGGTGAAAACTAGAGAATCATGGATTGGTTTGGGTTGGAAGGGACATTAAAGCCCATCCAGTTCCACCCCTGCCATGGGCAGGGACACCTTCCACTAGCCCAGGTTACTCCAAGCCCCATCCAGCCTGGCCTTGGACACTTCCAGGGATCCAGGGACAGCCACAGCTTCTCTGGGCAACCTGTGCCAGGGCCTCCCCACCCTCAAAGCCAGGAATTTCTTCCCAATATCCCATCTACCTCTGCCCTCTGGCAGTGGGAAGCCATTCCCCTTGTCCTGTCCCTCCAGGCCCTTGGAAATAGTCTCCCCTCATCTTTCTTGTAGACTCTTTTGGTCCCTTTAGTTCCCCCCAGAGCTTCTCCTCTCCAGGCTGAACAATCCCAACTCTCCAGCCTTTCCTCCCAGCAGAGCTGCTCCAGCCCTCTGACCACCTTGGGGCCTCCTCTGGACTCTCTCCAGCAGCTCCATGGAAATCTGGGAGTGCAAAGGATCCTGTGCTGGGCTGTTGTCCCATTCCCAGGGCAGTGCTGCTTCCCAGGAGGTGACTGCAGGATTCCTGAGCACCTTTGGGTGCCCAAAACCTCTTTGCTCTTCCTGACTCCCTCTGTGGGTGCCATGAGGGAGGCTGCACACCCTGAGATATCCAAAGGTGAGGGGGTGCATGGAAATCCTGCCCTTCAAGGACATGGATTCATGCTTTGAATGGAGAGGGACCAACCCCTGCTGGTGTTTGCTGCTGTTCCTCCTGCAGCAGCACCAGGAGCTGCTGTTAAGGATCAATGTGAGGGTCTCATTGCCCTCCCATCCCAACCTGAGAGCTGCTGGAGCAGCAGGATCTGCAGGGTGTCCTCAGAGCTCACCCACTCCACACAACCTGGAATTACAGCCCCAGGGATATTTTCTCAAGCAAAAGAGCCCTCTGCTCAGAAATTGATTTTTGGCACACTTTAGTGGGACATTATTGAAACCATTTGTAAAATTGCTCTGCTCTTATTCGTGTCGTATCACAGGAGCTGGAGCAGCGGCGTGGAAATGAAACATTTCAATCTCGGTTAATATGGATTGTTTCAGTCTTATTAAAACACTTCGGGAAGGTCAAAGGAAAATACTGTCGGAATATTTTTCTTGCTGAAGAAAAATGGAGGCTTGCCTTTGAAACCCTGGTTTGGGTGACCTCGGGCGTGAAATCTGTCCTTGCAGGGATAAAATAATTCCAGGTTTGGACACGTTTGGACCACACTTCCTACCCACAGGCAAGGGGGATGAAAATAAACTGGAAGAGTCTGTCTTGGGCTTGGGCACAGCTGGGATTGCAGTCCACAGCCACAGCTTCCAAGTGGGATGTGAGGAGACATCAGGAGGTGGATCCTGTGGTTCTGAAGCTTTGATGGAGGGAAAACTAAACCACGGACTTCCAGGCAGGCAAAGATAAGGGGGATCGTTCCCCCAACAAGACACAACTTGCACATGCTCCAAAAAGCCTGCCAAGGAAAGAACCAGACAATCACAGAATTACTGAGGTTGGAAAAGGTCTCCAAGGTCATGGAGTCCAAGCTGTGACCGAACATCCCCTTGTCCCCCAGCCCAGAGCACTGAGATCCTTGGACACCTCCAGGGATGGAGACTCCACCACCTCCCCTGACCACCCTCTCCCGGCAGGAAACCCTCCTGGTGTCCAACCCCAAACCCCCTGCAGGGCCAAGTGTGCAGTTCTAATTTGAAGCTGCTCGAGTTAAAAATTCCTGGGATACGCAGCAGCTTCGGGATCTCAGTGAACCAACAGGAATTGTATTTTTTTCTGTCCCTTGTGCTGGTTCTCCAACCCCTTGAAGCTCCTCGAGGTGGGTTTTCCCCAGTCTGGTGACAAGTGCACAGGTTGTTTGGATTGAGGGAGGATCTTTGGGGTGACTGACTGAGACATCCCAATTTAGGACAAACATCCAGGGCCAATCACTGACCTTTTTTTTTTTTTTAGCCTACTTGTAGTAAACTCATCACTTTTACTGGAGATATAAGAGTTTTTCCTCCACTTTATCTTCCTTCCTTAATCCCTTTGTTGCCTTCCACCCTCCTCCACGGCGTGGAGGAATGAGAAAACATCTCTTTTAATTATTTAGCATATTATTAGCATTAGTTTTCTCTGTTTTCTTTTGCAGGAGCCACCAGGACCTCCTTCAAAAGAGCAGCATAATTGTGCAGTCAGGCTTTGCGTGTCCTGATCGTTAACAAACACGGTTTTATGGAATTCTGGCATTTTTCCACCTCTTTATCAGCGAGGAAAGAAGGAGAAACAACAAACTCTCGTGCTCTCCTTGCTTGGAAAGCATTTCCAAACCTTCTCTTTGGAGTTTCCCAGAGCCTTGTGCCAAGAAAATATTCCTGCAAGGTCAGGTCTGAACTGTTGGAGCTCAGTGGAATTATGGGATCATCTGGCCAGGCAATATTGGCCCTGGGAAGGAGCTTTGCTCCGGGAAATTCACAGCCAGCTTGTTTTTAAAGAAATAAAACCACCTCTTTGAAGGGCCTTATCTACAACTCACACTCCGTGGCTTAAGCCTGAGAGAGCTTGGGATACTCCAGCTGGATTTTGTTCCTCCTGCCCAGTTTCTGATGGACCTACACTCCGGGGATTGGCTTCCATTCCTTGGGAAGCAGGAAAAATGATAAGTTTTGCCCCTGAAAATGTTCCTGCCCCTGGAGAAGCACAACATCCCTGCGAGGGATGTCACAGGGCTCCAAAAAGGATGGGCAGCCCCAGATAATCCCTCTCCTCTGTCACCCCAGAGTTCCTATTGATCACCAGAGGACCCCAGGGGGGGATATAAAAATCCATCTTTTCCCCCTGGATTCTCCCAGACTAAAACCCCCCTGAGCTACCCAGCAAACAGGGAAAACCTGATGTGGGAACTGAGTCAGGAAAGGCTTGTGTGGATCACCTGATTCCCACCCCCTGCTCTGGGATTGGGGAGGAGGCAACAGCTGGAAAGGGTTCCATAGAGATTTAAGGGAAAAACCAAGGAAAACTAAATGTGCCCAGAAACTCCTGATCTTCCTGGTGTTGAGGATCCCCCCGAGCATGTGGGGAGCCGGGAGATGGCTCCAGGTTTTTTCCAGGGCAATGCTAATGCTGTTTTTCCATCAGAAAAGCAGTTTAGAAAGGAATATCCTGGTTTATTAATTCTGGGAAAAGCTGTGCCTGCCTGGAAGCCCTGCCTAGCCAGGACCCCGTGGAAACATCTGCTCAGGGCTGGGTTTGAAGGAATGAGTTTGGGATCTGGCTGTGCTTCCCTTCCACACATGAGAATTCCATTAAATCCACGTTGCCTGCCCGTTCTCATGACAACCCCAAACCCAAACAATAACAACACAGGGGATATGGGAATGGGGGGGGGGGGGAACTCTCCTGGAAATCCCTCTTTTTTGAGGGATGTGTGTTGGGAAGGCAAAGGTGAGCTCCGGGAGGGCGGCTGCTCCTGCTTCCCACCAGGATCAGGGCTTTTCCCAGTCCTGATGATGGTTGGACTTGATGATCCTGGAGGTCTTTTCCAGCCTTAGGGATGCTGTGATTTCTTAAGGATGCTGTGATTCCTTAAGGAGCTGGGAGTTGTAGGGGGATGGTGGGGCGGGGTGCCTGCTCTGAGGGGTTTTGGGAGGTCCCTGATCTGGGGCCTTGGGGTGGTATTGGGGTCCCCAGTTTGGGGTTTGGAGGGAGGTGGTGTGAGGGGTCCCTGGGCTGGAGATTTATGGGGGAGGTCCCTGCTCTGAGGGTTTTTGGGATTCCATGGACTGGGGGGCTGTGGGGGGTCCCTGGTTAGGGGGCTTGGGGGTAGTGTTGGGGTCCCTGGGCTGGGGGGTTGAATGGGGTCGTGTGGGGGGTCCCTGGGCTGGGGGTTTGCTTTGGGGGGAGAGTCCCTGGGCTGGGGGATTGTGGGGATGCTCCATGTGTCTGTTTTCATTCCAGTGGCCCTTCCCAGTGGACCTTCTCTCAGTGCTCCATGAGGGCAGTGAAACAGGTCCCACCTCTCGGTGTTCTCCTCCAGCTCTGTGGGTAAAACCAGTCCCCAAACTGGTGCTGCTGGTGGGGCTGGGGCTGTGCTGGCTGTGCAGGACGTGCTGCTGTGGGCAAAGGGCCCCTCAGCTCAGGGACCAGTTTTGTTTCGCGCCCAACAAAGCTTTGTTTGTGTTTTTAGGAGGAATTTGGGGTGTGCTTTGGTGCTCTGTTGGTATCACTGGTGGTGGGGTCTGTCTGTCCCCCCCAGGTCCTGACAGATACCTGGACACCCTCCTGCAGTGGCTGGAGGTCTGTGATGGTCCTTGGGGAGCAGAGGAGCCCATGCAGGTTCCTTGGCCCCCTCTTGCCCAGGGCTCCAAGAACCTCCCTGGTGTGTTTGTGCCCCTGGCATGTCCTGGTGCCACCAGAGCAGCCCCTGCAGCCCCCAAAATTCCTTCTCCTCCTTGGAATGAGCAGCTCCCACACAGGGAACAGGAGAAGGTCTCCTCAGTGGTTTCTCTGAGCATCAGAGGGGGTCACTCTTTATAAACCATGTGTGGGGATGGGTGAAACAAAACCACCTCTGGGAAGCAACTTGGATTTATTTAGGACGAGTTTTTCCCTCTGATTAATTGTGGGGGCGTGGATGTATGCTGGGAAAGGCAATACTGTTTACTGGAATTGTGCTATAAATGCTTGCTAACTTCTAATTCACTGTGTGATAAATATCATAATTGATGCCACAATATGTTAACATGCAAAGCAGGAGCTCCTCTTTCACATGGATTTATCTTCGTGCACGAGGAGGGTTTGAAGACTCTCAGAGATTAGGGGATCTTTCCATCTTTCCTCTGCATTAGGAAGAGGATAAGACACCTTTTTTAAAGAAGAGATGGATATCACCAGGCTTTTTTTTACGCAGAAATAAGTCGTTGAAACTGTTAAATGCATTTTTTTTCCAAGTTCGCAGAGCTGGGCTGAACAGCTTGTGCTTGAATCTGTGGGAAGTGGTCAACAAACCTGAGGTCTTTCCCTTTTAACGTGTTAAACTGGTGCTAAAGGGTGGAAACCTGCCATGGAGAATCCTTCCTTTGGAGCTGTAACTTCCAAAAGATCTGCTTTTAACCACACGTGAGCTTGGAGAGCAGAATGGAGCAGGGCAGGAAGGAGGGATGCAGGATTACAGCTCCCTGTGTCACACAGGCTGCAAAATCTGCCTTCACTGTTTATTTTTATGCTTCAACTCTCAGGTTCAGACCCTCAAATTTTATTTGGGTGATGGATTTCTGTCAAAATCGGGAGACATTTAGCACCAAAGCAAGTCTGAAATACGAATCCAACGCTTTAGGACTCCTTTTATTTGGTGTGGGCAGCCAAGGGCTCTGACCCCCCCCCTCGTTAACTCTTGCAGGAGCTTCCAGGTTCATATTTTTGGAGTAACAGTTTGGACTTGGTTTCATTCCCTCTTAAACCAGAGGCTGACTGACACAGTGAGCCCCGGGGGGATCTGACAGATGTTTAAATTAGCCGTGTTAATTAGCAAATAGCCTTTGGTCCCACATCTATTTTTTATTTTTTTTTTTTTTTTTTTTTTGACACAGTAGCTCTCACTTTGGGGCCGGGGGTGTGTGGGAGGGGTGGTTATTCCCTCACGTCACCACAGAGTTTGAGGAACATTTTACCTGTCGATGGCTTTTTCTCTCGGGTTTTCCCGGTGTTTTGTCTGCAGCCTGTGGAGATCAGAGGTTGATGGTGGAAATCAGAGGTTGATGGCTGCGTTTGCTCTGCAGGCTCTTAACGGGGGGTGTGTGTGTGTGTGTGTGTGTGTGTGTTCTAATGGGGGCGGTTTTAGTCGGAGGGGTGGGATTTTTTAGGGCAGAACCGTTTCTTTGAGTCTGGGCTCGATTTCCTCTCGAAGAAACAGCTGATTTCAGGAGGAAAATGGGATTAGGCAAGGTTTTGTAAAGAAAGAAACTGTGTTCTTGGCATTGTGCCCTCACAGGATGTGAACATCCCGAGTCCTTTGAGATTAAGTTCTCTGGTTTTATGGAGGAGATGCTCGAGTTACCTCGGGCTTTGGGAGCATTGCCACGGATCCAATCTGTGCTCCAGTATTAATTGCACATCTCTTCTCACATTCAAATCACCCAGTTTGCACAATCCTCGATGTTATCCTGATGTTCCCAGCTGGAAAAACACCCTGTGCACACAGGCTGCTGGAGCTGTTCACTTCCTACCCGGAGGCTTTCATGGAATGCCGGGATGGTTTGGGTTGGAAGGGAGTTTAAGCCCATCCAGTGCCACCCCTGCCATGGGCAGGGACACCTTCCACTAGCCCAGGGTGCTCTAACCTGGCCTTGGACACTTCCAGGGATTCAGGGGCAGCCCCAGCTTCTTGGGCACCTCTTTGGGGGTTGTTTTTGGGCGGGATCAGAATAAAGGCAACATCCCTTCCAGACACGTGGTCTCTGTTCTTCTCTTCAACGATTTTTGTTACCTCTCTATAAATCAGATATTTGCTTGAATTTCTGCCGGTTCAGAGCCGATATCCCTCAGCACTTTACACCCCTCAGCATCCCAAGGTGGCACAAGGCGCGGGACCAGCAGGATCCTCCCTCCCTGGAAACCTTTCCAAGCGCCTCTTTTTGCCGAGCTGCCACCTAGTCAGCCGGGCACACCCCGCCCGCCCGACCCGGGTGTTTTGGGAAGAGCCTTCTCCAGAGGATGGACTGCAGGTGGCAGCAGCAATCTTCCCCTGCGGCAGCCGGGAATGCTGCGGCAGCATCCATTGATTTCTGCGGGATTCGGCTCCCGACAAAACCAGCTCGGTGGTAAAAGAAAACTGTGAGCGGAGAGTGCAAAGATTGTCGTCTAACAGCCGACATGTGGCGACACTCTTCATTTTCCCCTCCCTTTTCTTCTCCTTAAGAGGAATTGGGATCGTTGGAGGAAGGGGAGGGGGAGGACAAGCCTTTCTGATCGCACCGTGCCAGACACACACAATAATCACATTTATGTGCAGGGCTCGGTTACTCTGCCGGGGTTTGTTCGAGCCCTGCATTGAGCAGCTTCAGGTTTTTTTGTGCTTTCGGGGGTGTAGTTGTTTTTTTTTATCCTCCTCCTGCTCGTTCTGTGCTTCTCTCTGATAGCAACGAGCTGTAATTCTACGATCCCGGGATCCAAAGGCAGCGAGTCGTTGCTGTGCATTGTTATTCCAGGCAGGGACACAGCCCTGGGAGCTGCGGGGACGGGAATGCTCAGTCCAGGAACTTTGTGGCTGGGAAAGGGGTCGCTTCCCACAGCCCCCGGCTCTGCCTCTTGTCCCTGTCCCTGCTCCGGGAGGGCCGAGCCCACAGTTTACCCGAGTGTCCCTTGGAGCATCTCCCTGCAGCCTCCATGTGCTGCTACTGCAGCTCTGGGATTGCCAGTGCTGGGATTGCCTGGGAGAATCACCTCCAACCCCCCGTGCCCTGGGCTGATCCCCCAGCGTGGGCAGCAGGGCAGGGGGGGATTGTGCCCCTCTGCCCCTCAGGGGAGACCCCCCTGCAGAGCTGCTCCAGCCCTGGGGAACAGCACAGCGAGGACATGGAGCTGCTGGAGAGAGTCCAGAGGAGGCCCCAAGGTGGTCAGAGGGCTGGAGCAACTCTGCTGGGAGGAAAGGCTGCAGAGTTGGGATTGTTCAGCCTGGAGAGGAGAAACTCTGGGGTGACCTGATTGTGGCCTTGCAGTGCCTGAAGGGGCTACAAGGAGGATGGAGAGAAACTATTTCCAAGGCCAGGATAAAGGGGAATGGCTCCCCACTGCCAGAGGGCAGGGTTAGATGGGATATTGGGAAGGAATTCCTGACTGGGAGGGTGGGGAGGCCCTGGCACAGGTTGCCCAGAGAAGCCGTGGCTGCCTCTGGATCCCTGGAAGTGTCCAAGGCCAGGTTGGACGGGGCTTGGAGCATCCTGGACTAGTGGAAGGTGTCCCCGCCCATGGCAGGGGCTGGAATGAGATGATCTTTAGAGTCCCTTCCCACCCAAACCTTCCTGGGATTCCATGATTCCTGGGGGAACTGCACTGCAGGTGGGGAGGTCCTTCTGTAGCTGAATTTTGGAGGGTGGTTGGAGCCAAATGCTGCAGACACTGTCTGGCAGTAGCAGTTTGCCGTTTCTGTCCCTGTCCTGGATTTGTGACACCTCAGAAAATAATAGACTCACTTAGTTTGGAAAAGACCTTTAAGATCATTGACCCAGCGCTGCCAAGGCCACCACTGACCCCTGTCCCCCAGTGCCACATCCACAGGGCTTTAAATCCCTCCAGGGAGGGGGACACCACCACTGCCCTGGGCAGCTGTGCCAGGGTTGGACAGCCCTTCTGGGGAGGAAATTTTCCCTATATCCAACCTGCACCTTCCCTGGGACAGCTTGAGGCTGTTTCTCCTTGTCCTGTCATTGTTGTCACACAAGCCCTTGAAGCCCAGCAGTGGTGCTGAAGTGCTCAGGTCAGTGCTGGGGTTGGTGCATTAATTCCTGGCCACTGGAGCTCGGATCAGAGGCAGCCAAGAGCAGAGTGTTGTTGGCTCAGGTGCCACCAGGGACAGAACTGGCCCTTCAGCACAAGCTGCTTGTGATGCACCAAGTTGTTGTGGCAGGAGCTCCCCCCAGTTCCCTGGGCACTGGGATGTGCAGATCAGGGGCTGGAAAATTCCAGACGTGCAGGGACTGCTTTGACACCCTCCTGATGTGAAGAACATGGTGAAGGCAAAGATGCTCTGGGGGTCTGGGGGAGAAAAGCAGCAGGGTCCCCTTGGGAATGAAGGGCAGTGCACTAAAGAGTGTCCCATGGGAGGAAAAGGGGGAGATAAAAACCTGGGAATCCATCCCTCGTGTTCTCCTTCTCCTTGAGCTGGGCCAGCCCAGGCAGGGCAGCTCCCTGCAAGGCACTGGGAGTGTGAAAGGAAACTTGGAATCATGGAATGGTTTGGGTTGGAAGGGACCTTAAAGACCATCCAGTGCCACCCCCTGCCATGGGCAGGGACACCTTCCACTAGCCCAGGTTGCTCCAAGTCCCGTCCAACCTGGCCTTGGACACTTCCAGGGATCCAGGGGCAGCCACAGCTTCTCTGGGCAGCCTGTGCCAGGGCCTCACCACCCTCCCAGGGAAGGATTTCTTCTTTATATCTCATCTAAATTTGTTTTCTACCAGTCCAGAGCTGGGCCCTCCTTTTCCCACCTGAACTGTGCTCGCAGGCATTTTAATGCATGTTATTTGTTTTTGCCCAAAATGAAGATTTGCTAACACTGATGCTAATCGTGACTCTTGAGTGATTTGACCAGATTGTTTTAGAACAAAAACCCCTGGGGAGAAAAAGACAAGTACTTTCTGCTGACATTTGTGCAAACTCTTTTCTGTTGAGCTGACTTTTCATTTCAGACCTTTCTTTAACTTGATTTTCGAGACATTCAGGAGCGTTCCAAACAGACTTTTTCAATTTTGTGGAAGCAGATATTGTAGTCAAGGCAGAATAGGTTTCTCTTTGCTCTCTTCTTCTCACCCCCAACTTCACAATGTGCAAATCAATCAAAGTTTAAAAAAAAAAAAAAAGTATTGTTTGCCTGCTGGACTTCTCAGCCAGCAGCTCCTGGGTAGGGCAAAGTGATTGGATTTGTGACCTCTTGGTTCAGAATGTCTGCTGGACAACGCTCCTTTTTTATATTTATTTCTTTTTTTTCCCCTCCTGCTGGGGGGTGTGACAAGATCCTGGGCTTGTCCCTGGTTTGGCTGTGAACAGGTTCAGGAGGGTTGGTCTGTCTGTGCCCGGGGAGGTGTTTACATGTCTGGTTCCAGCAGGGATGGTTGGTGGGCAGAGGGCAGGAGGAGCTGCTGGAGCAGAGGGATCGATCCCGGTTCCTCCAGCAGGGGAGGGGTTTGTGCTGGGCTGGGTTGGGCTCTCTGGTGTTCGGGCAGTGAGAGCACAACACTTTAATTGCTGTTTGTGCAGCCTGAGACATTTGTGCTTCTCCTGCCGCCCTCTGCAGCAGCACTGGATGCTCCTGATGTAAAACACAGAATCATGGAATTTTAGGGTGCAAGGGAACTTAAAGCTCATCCAGTCCCACCCCCTGCCATGGGCAGGGATACCTGCCACTAGCCCAGGTTGCTCCAACCTGGTCTTGGACACTTCCAGGGATCCAGGGGCAGCCACAGCTTCTCTGGGCAACCTGTGCCAGGGCCTCACCACCCTCCCAGCCAAGAATTCCTTCCTTCTATCCAAGCTAAATCTCCCCTCTTTCAGTCTGAAGCCATTCCCCTTGTCCTGTCACTCCAGTTCCTGATGAACAGTCCCTCTCTGTCCTCCCTGTAGCCCCTTCAGACCCTGGAAGGTGCTCTGAGGTCTCCACACAACCTTCTCTTCTCCAGCTCTCCCAACCTGGCTCCACAGGGAGGTGCTGCAGTCCCCTTACCAACCATGGACTTCTAGAAGTGTCTCTGTCTTTCCAAGGGGTCAAACCTCCTTTGGTCTGTAGGTCCTTCCACAGTGCCTGTCCCAAAGCTCCTCCAGCCAAACCTTCCTGCTGGGGGAGTCTTTCACCTCAGGATGGAGCATTTCTGTCTCCTGTGTTCACCCTGCAGGGTGAGGAGTGACCTCCAGGGCTGTGCCACAGCAGTGCCATGGCCCTCATCCTGGGATCTGAGGGAATGGCTGGATATCAGCTGGTTTAGGCTGGAGCTCAGGAAAAGATTCTTCCCCCAGGGGGTGGTTGGGTGCTGAACAGGCTCCCCAGGGCAGTTCAAACTTTGCCAGAGCTCCAGGAATGTTTGGACAACGCTCTCAGGGACAGGGTGGCATCGTTGGGGTGTCTGTGCAGGACCAGGAGTTGGACTGGATGATCCTGTGGGTCCCTTCCAGCTCAGGAGATTCCAGGATTCTTTGCTGGAGCTGTCTGTTGTTGAGCTCTCATTGGCAGGTCCGTGGAGCTTCAGCAACACAGGATGTGCATCAGCCAACTCCAGAAAACTGATAAATCCATAAATAATGGTGGATTCATAAATAGGTGCATTCATCCCCCTCCACCACAATATCCAGATGCATATTGGAGTCTACGAAATAGATAAGAAATAATTGTGTAAGACACGAGCTTCCTTTTTCTTCTTTAATCCTCAGCAAAAAGAACCCATTTGAAGATTTTGCTTGCTCTTTTTAGTTGCAGACTGTGATTTTGGGGATTTTTTTTTATTTCTTTTTAAATCATGATTCTATTGTTCTGTGTAGAATAAGGCTCCCAGGATGGGACTGGCAGGGTCCTGAGTGTCTGTGCTGGGATGCACAGGCAGCCACGTGCAGACAAGGATGCCAAGGGGTTTGTGAGTAAATACACAAATTGCTGGTGGCATAATTTCTTGGAAATAAACCCAGCAAATTAAACTTGTTAAAGCAACTGCCTGAAATGTTTCCTGCCATTGAATTGTCAAAATAGAGAACTGCAAAGATCCTGGGCTCATTTACATGGCACCAAAGCAAAAATAATGGGAAAATAACGAGCAATTATTGTGCCTGGCTCTCCCTATTCATTATCTGAAGTAAAGACATTTATCAATATGGAATTAAGTTGGTGAGATGTGCATGTGATGCAGTTACAGTGGTCAGTCAAAGCTGGGGAGATCTGAGGGATTTGAGGAACCCAGAAATGATCACTGCTGCAAGAAACCACGGGTGAGGAGGAGCACTCAGGGCTTCTGAAGGGTTGTGGCAAGGTCTTGGTCACTAAGAGGGGTGAGAGATGTGGTTTTGGGAGAGGAACAATGAGATTTGGTTCATGTGCTGGGCAAGTTATGTCCTAAAGGTGATATTCATGAGTGATGTCAAATGTCAGGGCTGTGGCTGCCTTGGGGACATTTGAGTGTCACTGGTGGGGCCTGGCAGATTTGGGGCATCCTGGTGACTCCAGGAGCCCTTCCCAAGCTGCTGCAGGGAGAAGAGAGACTGACCAAAGAGTGCCAAGTGCATGTGACCCAGACTGTGGGATCCCAGAACCACTGAGGTTGGAAAAGACCCCCAAGGACCGTCGAGTCCCCCCTGTGACCGATGCCCACCCTATCCCCCAGCCCAGAGCACTGAGTGCCATGGCCAGGCCTTCCTTGGGCACTCCCAGGGGTGGGGACTCCCCTTCCAGTGCCTGACAGCCCCTTCCACGAGGAATGTGTTGGATTGGAGGCCATCTCTTTGTGTAGAAGCCATGGAAAGACCTTCCTTAGGGGTGAAAATCGGGACACTGCTCTTCATCCCTCCCACCTTTGTGTGTGACCACAGAACCACGGGGATTGCAGTGAACTGGAGCCACCACGGGCTGGCTCTGAAGGAAAGTTTAAGGGCCCTGTAGGCAGGTGAAGCTTCTGCTGTGCCTTGGCTTCCAGCAGGAATGGTTCCCCCCACCTTCAACCCCAGTTCTCCAGGGATTGCTGGAAGCTGGGAAGGCGATTCTGCGGGGCTGGGCAGGGTTGGAGCAGCAGTTCCCAGCCCTGCAGGGAGCTCTGACAGATGCTGTCAGTGGATCTGCCCATAAATAAATGTGTAATGGGGCTGCCTGCTACACTTCCACACCCTGAGGAGGGAATTGTGACACTCCTGTCCTTTTATCTCTCCCATCCCTCGGTGGCTGTGAAGGAGCCTCTGACCCGGGCTGCTCGTTTTTCTCGTTCTGCTGCAGCAGGAGCTGGTGCCTGTGCAGCTCTGGGGCTCTGGTAGGAAGGGGGAGGAGAGCAGCAGGCGTTTTGTTGAAGTTCTTAATTGCAGGCACAGCAGGATTATGGAAATGTCGAGGGGGGAGTGACAGGGCAGAGCTGCCAAGCACGTGGGAGTTGTTGTTGATTCACTGCTCTCTTTTCCCCTGGTCGGTGGGTGGGTGACTAGTCAAAGGGATCTTGTGGGCTCCTGACCAGTCCATCCCTGTGTCAGACTGGGCTGTGTTTAGCAGCCCTTGCTCAAGGCAGGCCCAGGATTAGCCAAAAATAACATAGCTGGCTTGTGCCAGAGGAGCTGGGAGGAGTGGCACAGTCACAGAATCCCAGGATATGCTGAATTGGAAGGACCCACAAAGGATCATCCAGTCCAACCCTCGACCCTGCACAGGCCCATCCCCAAGAGTCTCCTCCTGTGCCCCAGAGGATCATCCAAACCCTCCTGGAGCTCTGGCACCCTCTCTGCCAGGAGAACCCAGGAGGAGTCTGACTCCGACAGTCCAAATCTCTGCCTTACTGAGATTTAGAGGATGTCGCTGTTCCATTCCTTCTTTTCCAGTTTGGCTTTGGCACAGGGTTTCATTCCTCATGTCAGGAATTGATAGCCTGTCTTCCCTAGACCTTGGGAACCTCTGCACCCCTGAGTTCTTCTCTCTGAAGAGAGGGCAGGTGGGTCCTGCTGCTGCCACCCGGGTGCCAGGGTGGAACAAGTGGCACGTGTTGGATTCAAGCTTGGAGCTGCTGCAGGGATGGGATTTTCCATGAGCCCTCAGGGCTGCTCCTGTCAAAGCTCCCCATGCCCCAAGGGTTTGCCTCAAAGCAGATGCCATGGTTTCATTCATCCTGCATGTCCAACTGCTCTGCTCGGTGTCCCGGTGGCTTTCCCAGTTGCCTGCCAGCACTGAAAGATGGGAAAATGAAGTCCAAGTTGACACACAGAGGTTTCTCATCCCCTCACAAAGTGAGGAGTTGTCTCCAGGTGGTCTGTCAGCTTGGCTGGGAAAGCTGCAGGGAGAAGCAGGAGTGATGGTCCAAAGCAGCAACTTCATCACAGTCAGTATGGGAAGATCCCAGTCCTGACTGAGCTGGGGGACTGAGAGCTGCAAGGGAAGTGGCTCCTGGTGTGAAGGGCGGTGCTGTCCCACTGATCTGGACCAGGGCACCCACTAACCAGGGGCTGTGCACCCAAAAATCCTCATTTCTGTGCTCTCAGTGATTTAAACATCTCCAGTGCACGTTGGATTCCGTGGGAAGCACTGAGATGGTTTCATTCCTGTGATGTTTTCCCAACCAGGTGGTCCCCAGAGAGCTGCCAGACATTCCCCTGCCAGCCTGAACAGGAGGTGTCAGGCCTGGCAGGGGGGTGGGAGAGGCTGCTCAGTTCACAGACACATCTTTAAAGTGTTTTGGGGACCAGAAAGGAGAAGGTGGAGCCCAAAAAGCTCCCAGAGAGACATGGAGGAAAAGTCAGTGAGGGTCAAAATGGGTGGCTGATAGCAAAGGAGAAGAGGGAGATGACAAGAGAGGGGGATTGGCAGAGGATTAGACTGTTCTCAAAGTGCAGCTCAACCTGTTGGAAGAGTCCAGAGGAGGCCCCAAGGTGGTCAGAGGGCTGGAGCAGCTCTGCTGGGAGGAAAGGCTGGAGAGTTGGGATTGTTCAGCCTGGAGAGGAGAAACTCTGGGGTGACCTGATTGTGGCCTTGCAGGGCCTGAAGGAGCTACAAGATGGAGAGAGACTATTGACAAGGGCCTGGAGTGACAGGATGAGGGGAATGGCTTCCCACTGCCAGAGGGCAGGGTTAGATGGGATAGTGGGAAGGAATTGTTCCCTGTGGAGGTGGAGAGGCCCTGGCACAGGTTGCCCAGAGAAGCTGTGGCTGCCCCTGGATCCCTGGAAGTGTCCAAGGCCAGGTTGGACAGGGCTTGGAGCAACCTGGGCTGGTGGGAGGTGTCCCTGCCCATGGCAGGGGTGGCACTGGATGGGCTTTAAGGTCCCTTCCAACCCAAACATTCCATGATTCTGTGACATATTGGGATGGTGCCAAACACCTGCAGAACATGGAGAGCTGTGACCTGCCCTGCTGCTGTGCTGGCTCCTTTCTAACCCTGTCCCCCCCTCAGGAAGGCCCTGCTGCCTGCTTTGATTATTCCATCACTTCATTCTGATCCCTCAGAGCTCCTGTTCCTCCTTAGGCCTCTCTGCCTTTGCAGCCTGAGCAATTTGGGGGTGTGTTTGCTTTAACCTTTGGGAGCCCCACAGAAACCATCTCAGGATTGTCCTTCCATGGCTGGGCAGGGCAGGAATGTGGCCAGTGTGGGCACTGGGGAGGTGTGCTGTGACTTGGGGAGGAGCTGGGGAACATGAAAGGGGGTTTGTGCCTGATTCCCAGATATTTTCCAGGCATTTATATTTTATTTTATTTTATTTTTAGTCTATACCTGCCTGGATTCCAAGTAAAGCTGCAGTGGAAGGGATAAGACTGAAGGAAACCCCACCCAAAGTTCTGTGTAAGGTTTATTTGCAACACCAGACTCCAGGCACCCAGAACAGGACCTTTTGGTGTCAGGGTGATGCTCTACCTGGAAATGGGGCAGGGACAGGCTCTGTCTGAGGCCCAGGAGGTGCCTCGAGGTCACAACTGGAGGGAATGAAACCCTTTCCCAGCAGTGTCACTGGAATTAGGCAGAGCCCCTAAACATGGAGTGTTCAGGCTCTGCCCTTGCTCATTCCCAGAGCTGTAGCAGAAGGAGGCTGTTCATGCTTTTGGGGCTGTTCTGCTGCCTTGTTCCTTGCTAGAAGGTGTTCTGCTTTCCTGGGGTATTCGAGGGAGTTTGTGACATTTTGAGCTGAATTTGCTTTTTCAGCAACGAAGGTGGTTCCAGGCAATAGTCCCACAAACAGCAGAACTCCTGAGCCACTGGATTTGTGTCCCACTTTCCCAGCCTCTGCCTCTCCCATCATCCTGTTGGCTCTTCCCACAGAGCCCCTGTGCTCCTGTCCCCTTGCTCCACACCCTGGAACTCCTTGGCTGGTGGTTCCCATGTGGCTCCTTGCCAGGCAGAGCAGGAGTTCCCTCAGCTCAACGACAGCCAAGGCTCTCCTTTGGCTCTGCCTCTTCCCCGTCCCCACCATATTTTTTCCCCAGGATTTCTCAGTATTTAATTATCTCTCAGCCTTCTGTCAGTCTGGGGGAAATTTAAGTTCCTGGAGGTAGGAATCTGATGCTCAGATGGACAAGCAGTTGTACAGACAGCAGGAAAGGAGTTCCTGCAGGATAAATTCCTTTCCTGGGAAGCCTGGATGGTGTCCTCTGTCCCTCTGACCTGCATGGGAAGCCAGGTACTGCTGTGCTGCTGGGGGCTGTGGGTTAGAGAGGAAAAGCCAAGGAATAAACAGGAACAAAGCAGGGAACTGAGCGGTGTCAGCAGGGCATGAGGGCAGCAGACACCCCTGAGAGGAATAATGGATGTTTGGGACACTCTGAGCAGTTGTTTGGTGTTGAAGGAGGCATCCCTGGGTTTCCCAGAGAAGCTGTCCCACTGGGATTGCTTCTCTCAGGGCAGGGCATGCCCTTCCCACAGGATTCAGATGGTCAACTGTCTGCAGGAGCTCAGATAAAGCCACTGAGGGCTCAGCCAGCTGGGAATGGGGGAATCATGGAATCATGGGATGGTTTGGGTTGGGAGGGACCCCTTGGGCAGAGGCACCTCCAGGTTATGTGTTTGCCCTGTGGAATGCTCTTGCTGGATGTGATCAGCAGTCAGAGCAGGAGTTTCTCCCTCACTGTGCCTCTGCAATCTCCAACTCCTCACACCATTTTCCCAGCCCAAGCACCAAATGTTCCACCTTTTCCACCCTCCCTGAGTGGAGCTGCAGCCTTTGCACTGCCCTGTGACCCGTGGGGCAGGAGCAAGGGAGTCAAATCCAATTTGTGGCCTTTCAGTATTTAAAGGGAGTTTATAAAAAAGAGGCAGAGTGACTTTTTCCACAGGCAGATAGTGGCAGGGCAAGGAGGAATGGTTTTAAATTAAAAGAGGAGAGATTTAGGTTGGATACTGGGAGGAAATCCTTCCCTGGGAGGGTGGGAGGCCCTGGCACAGGTTGCCCAGAGAAGCTGTGGCTGCCCCTGGATCCCTGGAAGTGTCCAAGGCCAGGTTGGAGCAACCTGGGCTAGTGGAAGGTGTCCCTGCCCATGGCAGGGGGTGGAGTGAAATGGTCCTTTCCAACCCAAACCATTCTGGGATTCTGGGATTCTAAAACTCCTTTGCCTCAGGGAAAAGTTCAGCAGCCCAGGGGACATTTCCCCTCAGAGCAGGATGGAAACCAGCCCTCAGTGCCCCCCTGAGCCAGCCCAGGGAGGACAGGGCAGCCCTCTCGGGGGAATTCCATGGATCTTTGTAAAACAACATGGGAATGTGGAAGAGGGCAATGAAAGCAGAGTCACCAAGGCTCAGTTTAGCAAAAGAAAAGCCTGTGTTTAATTGCTTTGCTGAATAAGGGCCCAAAAGCAGCTGTGTGTCTATCACCGGATGGCCAGGATGGTGATGCCAGCTGGGATGGAGGCACCTCCAAAGGGTTGGGAGTGTGTCTGGCAGCTCCAGAGCCCTCAGATGGGTGTGCTGAGCACAACCAAGCCCATTTCAGTCCAGCTCAGGTTTGGCCACTGTGTGATTGTGCCTCTGAATGTGACCCAACTCACTGAGGGAGAAACTGGGAGAGCCCCAGGGAAGGGCCTGTGTGGTGCTGGGAGTGTCCATTCACCAGCAACACCTTGAAATCTATCCCAATAATTTTTTTTTTTACCCCAATTTATTTTACCTCTTTTTTTTACCCCAGTTTATCACTGGGCTGTTGTCACTCCCCATTCAGTGCCCAGGGTGGACCCAGCACAGGGCTCTGCAGAACTTGTGTGGCTTCAGGAGCCAGGGAATGATGGATGTCTGTACCCATGGAATGATAGATGTCTGTATCCATGGGTGAGGATAATCCAGTTGTACAGCCTGGCTGGATTTCAGCTGCTCTCTGGGAAAAAAAAAAAGAAAAAAAAAGAAGTAGAGGAGTGAAATATTTACTTTTGGGACTTTCACCAGTGGAGATGACAGAGTGTGGGGAAAGAAAAGAGAGGCCTGGTGGGCAAGGGTTGGAGGGGAGAAGAAGTAGGGAAAAAAACTCATCTCTTTGCTGGTAGAAAAGGGGCACAAAGGGGCTTGGCAAGAAAAGAGCCATTCTTTTGATTTCTCAGAGGCCCAAAATGAAGGCAGCATGTTCAATGAACATAACTCCACGTTGTCAGTGCAGTCAGGGATGTTTATGCCAGCCAGTCAATCTGACCCAGAGCTCTGATTAAAAAAAATCAGCCAGCCCCAAATGTTCCAATAAAAAAGAGGTTATGAAAAAAAAAAAAAAAAGAAAAAAACCACAACACTTGTGCTTTGGTTAAAGAGCACCCAGCTCTGGAGTAATTTATTACAACTGAAAGGATTAAATGTCATCAGGGAAACCAAAAGGAAAATGAATCTGTAATTAAATGTTTAGCCCAGCCAAGACAGTGTGGCACTGCCAGGCTGAATAATGTATAGAGGAAACATCCCCAGCTCTGTGCTTTACTTTCCATTTTTTCATTAACTGAATCTATATTAATGCAGAAAAAGAGAGCTGAGTGATTTTCAACATACTCTGGATTTGTTGGTGTTTTGATGATACCAGGACTCAAAGGCTTCAGCTGAGATCAGTGCCAGCCTGTGCTTGGAGTTATCCAGACATGGGCAGGATCTGATACCTGCCAGGGAGAGCAAACAGGACAGCCAGGGAAAACAAGCCGGGAAAAGTCTCCCAAGCCCTGACCCGGGAGAACTGGAGCTGGAAATGCTTGTCCAGGGCATCCTGCTCTTCACCAAGCCCTGCCCTGGCACAGCTGGGGCTGGAAATCCCTGTTTGGGGCATTCTCTTCTTTACCAACCTCTGCCCTGGCACAACTGGGGCTGGAAATCTTCTTTCCTGCCCTTGTGTCTGGGAATCTGCCCAGATTTGGGAACAGACTTGAGCCCTCTCTCCTAACTCCTGTTCCCAAGATGGGGGTTGGCTGGGGAACAAAGAACCAAATCCATGACATTCTTTGGCTTTGGGCACATTGAAGGAGATGAGAAATGATCAAATTCAGCTTATAATGCAGAGCAATCAAAATGGTGCAAAAAGGTCATTTCACTTCACTTGATTGTATGTTATGATTCTGGGAAGACCTTTTTTTTTTACCCAGATATGGAGACTCAGTGCCAACAATCTGAAGTCTAATCAAACTTACCAATTAGTAGAGACATTCTCATTGACAATTGTCAATTAACCTCAAGGTTAGAAATTCAGGATAACCTGAACCATTGCTTAAGTTCATGTCAGAGTCAAAATAATAGTGTGTAATATTAAAATAAACCTCCAGCAAGTTTTCCATGTGTGCAGAGAGCTGGGTGTCAAACCTCCAGTGGACCTGTTGCATCTTTTTCAAGTCTTTTTCCAAATATTTTGTAATTATTTTTGCAGTTAAATATCATTAACCTTCAGAGCTGTCTGTCCTACTTACACCAGTGGAGGCACAGTAACTGGTTCTGTCAGAGCATTGATCCTCCTGTCTCCAAATCAGTGATTTTTTTCTGCCTCTCCCCCCAGCTGGGATCATGTTCTTGTGGTCTCAGACCTTGCAAGGATTTCAGGTTTACCTGCTCTTTTATTTTGCTTCTGTTGCAGTTAGAAAGCACAGGCTTGGCTTTGGGGATCAGGCTCCAGGGGTGCCTCGAGGTCAGGAAGGGATTTTAGTTTGTCTCCCTTTCCTTTTCCACAGGGACAGCTAAAGATGCAGGATAAATGTTAAATATCACAGAAGGTCATTGGAGAGCTGAGACTTCAATCCCCATTTTCTAGGGCACAACAGGAGCTCCTTCTCTGGGCACTTCCCGAGTGCAAGAAATGCAGCCACAGGGAATTTTCCCTCTGGAGCAGAGGGAGAGGCCTCGCTGCTGTGCTGGGCTGTGCTCTGGGGTCACCGAGTCCCTGATTCCAGGCTCCCTGTGCTGGGGGGAGTTACAGGCACCAAACCAGCCTGGGTCAGTCACTGCTGCCCCAAACTACTGCTGTGGGATTGTCCTCCTCTGCTCCAGCCGCTTCCTGCTGGGGCAATTCCAGGATTATTCTTCTCCACACTCAAGGCAGCTGTGCCAGGAGCCCCCCAGTACCTCCTTAGGTCTCTGAAGTGCCCTCTGCCCCTTACCAAGGAGCACTGTGAGCAGACAACAGCCCGAGGTGACACTGCAGACCCCCCTGTGTTGGGCTGTGCTTTGGGGAACCTGCAGCTTGTGCCCCCCCCAGAGGGGCAGAAGTTCTTTCTTGTTCTGCTGAGCCTGTCACTGACTTCAGTATCACAGAATCACAGAAGGGACCCACCAGACATCCAGTCCAGCTCCTGGCCCTGCCCAGGACACGCCAACCATCCCACCCTGGCCCTGAGAGCGTTGTCCAAACCCTCCTGGAGCTCTGGCAGCCTTGGGGCTGTGCCCACTGCCCTGGGGAGCCTGGGCAGTGCCCAACCACCCTTTCACCAGGTGAAAGTCCACCCTCCTGAGCACTGTCCTGCTCCAGCAGCTGCCTCTGTGCAGGATCAGCTGCTGAAATCATCCCCCAGCTGGATGTGGAACTCAAACCATCATCACCTTTGAAATGGTGCCTCAGGAAAAGTCGCCTGCTTGGCCACACCCAGCAATCAGCAGCCCCTTGGTGTGATTCCATCGATGGGAAACAGAGCCCAGAGCTGCACAAACCGGACTTAGGCCCTGTTGATGATGGATTTAGCTCTGGGCCTCGGCAACAGAGCCTGAAGCAAGAGTGTGGGAGGTGATGTATCCTGAAGAGATGCCATCCTTTATCCTAAAATCCCCCTTCCTGAGCACTGTCCGGCTCAAGCAGCTGTCCCTGAGTCTCAGGTCCCTGCTCTGCCTGTTCAAGGCAGTGTTGTGCTAAAGGAGGCTCAAGGAAATCTTCAGGAAATGGCCTCTGTGTTCCCAGGAAGAGGGAACTGCTGCAGGGAAAAATGTCCTTCAAACACAAGCACAAGTCAGTCTAGAAGCAGGTCACAGTGGGATTCCTCGTCCTAAGAGAGATGTGGGCTGAAACAGGGGAAAGAAATGGTTCAGGATTGAGCTCTGGGAGGAATCTTGAGGGTCTGGACAAGGGGATCAGGTGCCCACACAGTCAGTGTGCAGATGATGCCAAACTTGGTGAGATGTGGATCTGCTGGAGGGCAGGAAGGCTCTGCAGAGGGACCAGGGCAGGCTGGATCCATCCTTTCAGGGAAAGGATGTTCTTCACACCCAGCACATTAGAAGAGCCATTTAGGTATGATTGGTGTGAAAGTTCCTGCCAGAGGGCAGGGATAGGGAAGAGGCCTCTTGGGATGGGATGTTTGGCATTGTTTGTGTTGACAGGAGTGTCCCCAAGACTTTGTGTGTCTCAGGGGGGGTTTGGGCACGTGGCCAAAAGGGAGGGAGTCTCCCAGAGCCTGCAGTGAAGGCACACGGCCTCATTAAGACATTGCACTTTATTTTGGTGACCCCTGGGTTCCAAGGAGAATTTTAATGGGCTTTGGGTCCTATCTCCAGGATCCTGCAGCATTTTCAGGTTAATAACACTGACATGTCTTATCACCACCAGAGCTATAATGGGGAAAACCCAGCATATTGTTGGGAGATTTAAAACTGCCTTGAAATCTGTCAGGGGAGATAAAGTATCTTTTATATCAGAAAATAGCTTCCCTCTCCCTATCTTAGGGAACAACACAGAGCTCCAAGAAAGATGCCTCTGCCTAAAGGCTTATTAGGAAGAGACATTCCCAGGGTGGAAAGTGGGAGAACCAAGGGGGGTTCATGAAAGTGAAATCCAGTTTGAGAAGTGAAATCCACCCCTTGGGTTTCAAGGGATGAGGTTTCAGGTCAATGAAAAGACACCTGGAAAAGGGCAGCAACACATCTTGGATGTGCATCCCGTAGCAGATCCTGCCTTGGTGAAGAGCCACCTGCAAGAGGAGTCGAAGCTGTGGGATGAGATGAGGTTGTAAAGAAGTTCCCTGAGTCAGGAGATGGATTTTCTCACGTGTGCCCCAACCAGAGGGTGGAACTGAATAGTCTGGTTGCTGTAAATCCCAGTATCCCACAAAGATCTGGGTGTATTTTGGGGTGGGATAGACAGGTATGACATGGTGGGGGGGTGGAGAATGTCTCTTTTTGGCTTTGGTTTTTTCTCTTAGTAAAGCATTTCCTTCAAGCCACAATATTCCATCTGCCAAAATTATCTGAATTAAGTGTTCCCACAATCAATATCTAAATGACTTCACTTAAATGTGTGGCTTTATTGAACCAAGGCAAATGAAGCCATTACAAACACATCCAGGGGGATGGATTGGGAGGATGGGAACACCTCTGAGGGTGGTGACAAGCAACCAGATGTCCCAAATTACTTTAAGAGGATGATGTTTCCAGCTAGAAATCCTGTCAGGCACTGCAGGTGCCAGCTCAGATGGACCAGTTTGAAAAATCCCCTCTTCTTGCTCCTGGGAATTCACCTCCCAGATCCCTGTGTCAGCTCAGGGGCCATCCTGAAAGGTGAAGCTCCTCTGCAAAGCTCCACATTTGAGGGATAACTGGGGAGAGAAGTAACTTCTGGTGGGATGTGCCTTTGCAAGAGACATTAATCCCAGCATTTCAGAGCTCAGGTGTTTTAAAGGGAGTTAATCCACACCCCACCAGAAGTGAAATCAAAATCAGAAACCAGACCTTGGCTCACAAGGTAGAGTTTTGTCAGAGGCCAAATTTCCTGTGGAAAGGCAATGTGTTAACAGAGTCCTCATTTACTTCTGTCAGCCCCTGGAAGCCTTTTCCTTGGCTGATCCTCAGTGCAGGCTCCTCTGGGAAATGCCACAGTCACTCCCTCTCTGCTTCCTGCAGCTTTTGCCTTGGCACAGATCGCCTTTGGAGACGCTTTGGAGTCCCTTGGTTTCATTAACAGGCATCTCCTTCCTGCTAAAGAGGAGAATTAATCCTTGTTGCACGAGCAGGATTCAGATTCCAGCTGGGACATTCCCACCCTGAGACTTTTCCTTCCCCCCAGCTTTCCTGGGAGAACATTTCCACTTTTAACCCCTGCTGTTGATCCCACTTCCCACTGGAGACTCTCTGCTGTCCCTTGGTGGGAAGAGCCCACTCCCTTCTGGGTGATGGACTCATCCCTTCACCCTTTCCTCCTCTTGGAGACCTTCCTCTTGTTTCCTGTTTGGCTGGGAAGAGGAGTCTGACAGTCTCCCCCATTCCCAGTGGCTTCCTTTAGCTCATTAGCAAACAGCTAATGAGTTTTCCTCAGGCCTTTCCCAACCCTTGGCATGACTGGAGGTGCTGGCACCTTCCTCCAGGTGTGGAGGGAGAAGGGCCTGAGGCAGCAGAGAGGTGCAAATGCATTTCTGAGCAATAAGTTCGATAGGAAGATGCTCAAAACCCTTATTTATCCCACATCCCAATTTTAACATTCCCAAAAGGAACGCTGATAGCAATGCCTGGGATCTGGGAGGAGGGTTTTCTGGGATTTGGTGTGTGGAGAGACCTTTCCAACACCAATTTTTTTTTTTATTTTTTTTTTTGTTCTGAATCCACGTTGAGTGTCAGGTTTTTGGGAGTGGGAGGTTGGCTGCCCTTTCCTGCAGATGGCTCATCAGAAGACTTCCTTGGAGTGCTCACTTCCCTGGGGAGGAAGCACACGAGAGCTGGGGAGATAAAAACAGCCGAGCTGAAGGTCAGTTCCTGCTCTGGGCTGGATTTCACTGCCACGAGCCAGTGTTTGTGCTCAGGAATTGCTGGAGGAGGGGAGGCAGTGGGAGGGCTGGGGGAAGCAATGTTTTTAAATAGATATTTTATGGAGGACATCAACATTTGGCATTTCCCAATTTCAGAACAGTGGAGGAGGAACTAAGAACTTCATCCTGCCTCCTCCTTCCCCCCTTCTCGTGCCAATTAGGAGCCCAGTCTGTGCCCTCCCTCCCAGGGAACAGCCCCTGAGCCCTTGTGCCAGCAGCACCTTCCTTTGGGAGCCCTTTCCAGTGGTTCAGAGGAACAAAACTGTCCCTTGAGGGGGGTTCCTGTGTACTGGGAATGTGCAAACTGTCTCAGTGAAGCAGCTCTCCCTTGGAGGAGATTCTCCCTTCCCTGCCTTTAGCTCAGCTGTCTCTTACCCCTGACCCTGAGGAGGGCTGGGATGCAGCCTGTGCTTGATATTCCAGCCTTTTTCCTCACAGCCAGGCAGGAGGACACTTCCCACCCACCCCAAAACCCACCCACATCATAGAACCCTGAGACTGGCTCAGCTGGTTGGAGCACAGTGCTGGTAATTCCAAGGTTGTGGTTTCAATCCCTGGAGAGACCATTCCCTGAAGAGCTGGACTTGAAGATCCTTGTGGGTCCCTTCCAACTCTGAATATTCTGGGATTCCATCTGCGGTGTCAGGTCCTGCCAGCCCCACTCCAGGGGGGTTCTGGAAGTCCCCTGTTAATGTGCATTTCCATGAGCTGCTGCTTCCTGGAGCTTCCAAGTCTCAAACAGCCTTTTCCTCTCTGTTCTGGGCCGGTCTCCCAAATATTTGCCTTTCCTTTCTCCACATCCTGCATCACCTGCTGCACTTGGCACCTTTGTGTCAGAGGGATTGATCCAGGGACACTGCAAGGTGTTGGGAAATGTTCACTGATGCCCTTCAATGAGCAGCAGTTGTTTCAGCAGCATCTGGAATTTCCAGCTCCTCTCCTTGCTGGTGATTCCAGTCACTGCTCCTTGGCAGGGGTGCAACATTCCTGGGAAGCTCCTTCCTTGTTGTTTGGTGGCTGTGCTGAGCATGGGAGTCCTCAGATCACCCATTTCTCTTGGCACAAGGACTTTTTGTCTGTTCCCCTCCATGTTGTCTCACTACAGGGAGGATGAACAGCCCTTTTCCAGGGATTTCCCACGAGTGCAGGATGCAGGGATTGCAGGAATTTGTGCCTTTGCATTTTGGAGCCCCTGCATCCAAAACCATTTGTGATCCCAGCCCAGAGTCATGCAGTTGGTTCCAGCTTCCTGCAGGTGCTGAGAGCACGGAGCTGAGAGCAGGGAAAGGCCAGAGGAGCCAGGGAAGCTGCTCAGCAGCCTGAGGGGTGGAAGAGGACAGAAAGTCCAAGGCTGAGGTATGTGGGATTAATAAAGAGGGGAGGCATGGAGCAATGTCTGGGTCTCACTGTTGGGTTTAGTTTGGATGGGAGGAGGAGGAGAAATGACCCAGAGGAGCCAGGAAACAAGGAGCTCTTGTGCATAGAACAACCTCCTCTGCCTGCACTCCCATGAGGAAGGTGTGTTCCAATGATGTCCTCAAATCTTTCTGGAGTCACAGAGATGGGAAAAGACCTCCAAGATCAGAGAGTCCCCCCAGTGCCCAATGCTCACCTTGTCCCCCAGCCCAGAGCACTCAGTGCCATGGCCAGGCCTTCCTGGGACACCTCCAGGGATGGAGACTCCAAACCTCCCTGGGAAGCTCCTTCCAATGCCTGGCAACACTTTCCAGGGAGAAATTCATCCTGATGTCCAACCTGACCCTCCCCTGGCACAGCCTGAGGCCCTTCCCTCTCCTCCTGTCCCTTGTTCCCTGGGAGCAGAGCCCGACCTCCCCCGGCTCCCCCCTCCTGTCAGGGAGTTGCAGAGCCAGAAGGTCCCCCCTGAGCCTCCTTTGCTCCAGGCTGAGCCCCCCCAGCTCCCTCAGCCCCTCCTGCTGCTCCAGCCCCTTCCCAGCTCCATTCCCTTCCCTGCACACGCTCCAGCCCCTCCATGTCCTTGTGATGAGGGGCCCAGAGCTGCCCCCAGGACTGGAGGTGCCTCAGTGGTGCCAGCACAGGGACAGTCACTGCTCATATCCAGTTGCCCACCAGCACTCCCAGGGCCTTTCCCAGCTTTCCAGCCCCTCCACCCCAGCCTGGAGCTCTCCAGGGAGTTGTTGTGACCCAAGGGCAGGACCTGGCACTTGGCCCTGTTGACCCTCACACTGTTGCCCTCAGCCCATGGATCCAGCCTGTCCTGATCCCCCTGCAGAGCCTTCCTGCCCTCAGCTCATCCACATCCCACCCAGCTTGGTGCCACCTGTGAACTGACTGTGTGGGCACTTGATCCCCTCATCCAGATCCTCAAGATTCCTCCCAGAGCTCAGTCCTGAACCATTTCTTTCCCCTGTTTCAGCCCACATCTCTCTTAGTACAAGAACTGGAAATCCCAGTGTGACACGCTCAGATTGACAGCCCAGAACTGGGAATTCCATTCCCAAAGCCCAGGGCCAGCTGAACGTGTTTCCAGCAAGGAAATGCTATTTTACAGAGGCTGGGATAGTTCAGAGCGTGGAAGTGGCACATCTCCTGCCCCTCCTGTGCCAACAATGCAGCAGAGATCAGTGGGAATCCTCAGTGCCTTTTATCTTCAGCAACAGAGCTTCCCAAAAGCTTTCAGTTTTTCTCCCTACCAATTATATATATATATATATATATATATATATATATATGTTATGAGCTGTTTTGTCTGGCTTCTAAAGAAAAACAAAAATAAAAGGGCTCTTGGCAGAGTAACACTGTCAGAAATTGTGCTGCTTTGGGGGTTTCACTCAGTTGAGGGGGTTTTTTTTAGGTAGATGTCTTGCAAATTTTGTGCAAACTCTGATGTTTTGTTTCAAATCAGCTCATGTTGTTGAGAAATTGTGTGTAAATTTCCCGAACTTGCTTTGTTTAAAAGGGGATGAGTCTCACAGCAGGGCACTTTTGAAGGTAGGCATGTGCTCTGTTTGGGTTGCATTTTGAGTCTATTATAAATATCTAAGCCTGGAGGACTTCAGGATCAAAGACTGCTTTGGAAATTAGAAATAAAACCTACAATTAAAATTAAAAAAAAAAAAAAAAAAAAAACGCAAAAAAACAGCCTTCCCTGTTAATGCTGGTTATGGATGGATCAACAGAGTTGGGGGGAAGAACTGGAGGCAGGATTTCATCCCGGAATTTTTGATGTGCTGATTAAAGCCAGCCCTGCTGCCGGGGTGTGTTGTGCCAGCACAGATGCCCAGGACAGCCCAGGGAGCGTGGAGGGGGTTGATTTTGAGAGGGTTAAAGAAGCTCAGTAAGGCAAAGACTCTCTTGTTTTGTTTTAGGGAGTATTCAGCTCTTTATAAAAAGTTTTAGGAGGACTCCCAGCTCACCAACTCAGCAAGGGGAGCCTGTCTGGGAATGGGGGAGAGTCAAACTGCTGCAACCAAACCAGGCTGTGCTGTTGGTGCAATATTCCTGCTGGCACTGCAATATTCCTGCTGCCTGTGCCATGCTCCCAGCTCACAGATGGGAGCTGGGCCTTGGCTTCCAGGCCCTGCTGGGAAAACCTGGCTTTGGCTCTCCCAGCCTGTGCTCCCTGCAGTGCCAGCACGTGGCTACCCCATCCCTGGAAGGGTTTCAGGAAGGGCTGGATGGAGCTCTGAGCAACCTGCTCTGGTGGAAGGGGCTTGGAATGAGATGGGCTTTTAAAGTCCCTTCCAACCCAAATCATTCCATGATCCTGTGATCTCACAGGACTGCTGGGCTGTTCCAGAGGACAGCAAGGGACACAGACTTGTGTTGCACCACTGGAGCCATCAGGCTGGTTTTGCTCAAAGCTCTGCAGGGCAGAGTGGAGGGAATGCTCTGGAAGAGGAAGGAATTAAAACACTATCACTGGCACACAGCTTGCACCAGCTGCCTTCTCCCCCTCCCAGCCCCAGCCAGCCCTCAGAGCCCAAGGGCATCAAAAAAAATTCAAAGCAACCCCAGCCCTGCTCAGTTGGGCTATTTGGGGTGATTTGTGGTTTCCTTTCCCACAGACCTTGCTCTGAGGCCCTTTCTGCCCTCCTGGAAGGTCTCAGCTCCTCAGAGCTGGGCTGGGCTGGCACCTCTTTGCTACCAACAAGTGCCCTCCACACCTCCAGCAGCTTTTCCCCTTCCCCAGGAGGATCTTCCCTCCTCCTCCTCTCATCCCGGGCTGCAGAGGAGGAGGGATATCCCAAAATCCCCACCTGGTCTGTTTTACTAGGAAAAGGTGTAGAACAGGCCCCTCTGGAGGGTTCAGCAGGTGCCATTCCTCTGAAGGCAGTGGGTGTGGAGTCCTTGGAGACCAGCCTTGCCCGGTGGTTGTTTTTGGGGAGCCTTGAGCTGCTGTGCCCCCTCAGTGACACAGAGCCTGTGGGATGGAGAGGTGAGGATGTCTCACCACACTGGGACTGTGACCAGCCTTGCTGAGCTCCACATTGCTCATGTCTTGGAGCTGCTCCCAGAGAGCCCAGTGAGTCACTGTTGAACTGGGACACTCCCCATCAGCTCCTGATCCGCTTTGTTTGCTCATTCCCAGCACATTTCCAGAACCAAAGGAGGTGGCCAAGGCCCTGTCCTGCTGGGCTGAGGGCTGGGATCCAGCTCATCCCCAAAGGCCCATGGTGTGCACAGAGCCTCCAATGAGCTGAGTTTGGCTCAGTCCTGGCCAGACAGACCCCCCAGCCCCAGGGTCTGGAGAAGATCATCAGCCACCACCGAGCGGGACAGGGCTGGGATGGAACCACTGCAGGGCTTGTTCTCCTTATCTCCAGTGGAGATGGAGACCGTGTCTCACTCAGGGGCAGGATGTGGGAGGAGAAGCCCGGGGTCTGTCTGGTGTTTGGAGGCTTCAGAAGTGGCTCCAGAAGGGATCAAAGAGGGAGTCAGGAGTGAGTGGCAGGGCGGTTCGATCGCGGCGCCTGCCGCTGCTTGTCTTTCTGTGCCATTTCAGACAGTGTGGGCAGTTTGCTCCATTTTTCCTCTCCAGACGCTGCTTTGTTTGGAAGGTTGTAGACACATGTCAGCAGTGATGGATAGATTTGTTTGACTTCCTGTCAAACCAATGATTACTCATAGAAATCTCTTTTATTAGTTTATCACAGGAAGTTGTGTGTCATTCATCCCGGCGGAGCTCGCCTGGCTGCTGGTGGGAGCAGTTATTGCTGCCTTTATTGTGCTGCTGCTTGCATTCTTTGACACTGTGTTTATTTTTGGCTTTCCTTTTCCATCCCAGTCCCTTGGAAATTTTTCAGGAATATGCCCTAAGTACTAAGGTTTATCCTTGCTCTCTGTTAGAGTCTGACTGGATGTTGTTTGGCGGCACCTTGGCATTTTTGAGCTCATTAAGGTCTTGATTTTCTAGAAAACATGGCAGGGTTTGGGATGGAAGAGGCCTTAAAGATCATCCAGTTCCAACCTCTTGCATCACAGAAGTTGGAACAAATGGGTAGGAATTGGAGGAAGAAGAGGGTGGTGAGTTAGAGGAAAAGCCTTTTGGGCTCTTCTGGATGCAGCAACTTTGCTGACAACCATTTCAAAAGTGGGGCCAAGGAGACATTGGTTCAGGTGTAACTCACACATACAAGAGCTGTGCAAATTACTGAGTCATTTGTAGCTTTGCTTATTTGTCCCCATTGAAAAACTCAGGGAATTATTCCAGATTGATCCAAATCATAACTTTGCCACTGACATTATAAATCACAGAACCATGGGATATCCTGAGCTGGAAGGGACCCACAAGGATCATCCAGTGCAGCTCCTGGCCCTGCACAGGACAGCCCAAGAATCCCACCCTGTGCCTGAGAACATTGTCCAAATGCTCCTTGAACTCAGACAGGCTTGGGGAGTTGATGATCTTGGAAAAATGGCTGCGGGTCACCGGGGAAGGGGAGGTGCTTCCAAATAAGTTTCAAAACCAATCTTCAAACGGATTTTTCTGAGTAAAGTCTCAATTTGTTCAAGAATAATCAAATGAAACATCATCTGAGCTGTTCTCTCCCCAGTAACAGAAACCCCCAGACCTGAGAGTGCTTCCGTGACCTGCTTGGTCCAGAGGGAATTCCTCCAGACCGAGCTGCCGTGGCTCTCCCTGCCCTCTCCACTGACCGAGCACGGGCCGAGCTTTGGAGGCTGCTCCTGCCAGGCTAACAATGCTGACCTCGGGGTTCAAGGAGCAGAGACTTATGTTTTCAGGTCAAGAGCTCCTTGGTTCATGCCCTGGAGACAAACCAGGCAAGGGGGTGCAGGAGAGCAGAGCTTCACTCTCTGAACGCGCCAAAATCATTTCAGCCACCGCTGAAGCGAAACCGCTGGGGGGGAACTGAGGTGGGGCCGACACAGAACCACACTTGGGGTGACTCTGCAGGGGTTGTGGAGGCTGTGCAGCCTCCTTCCCCCCTCCCTGCCTGTGCTCAAGAGATGGGGTTGCCCTGTCACTCCAGAAACTCCCAAACCAGGCTGGGCCATAGTGAATACACTGGTCTCTGTCTTTTCTGAGGACACAAATATCCACAGTCTCTCCTTGAGGAGGGATGTGGGCAGGGAGGAGTCTCTGAGCTGGAGGGGGACTTTGAGCCCTGCTTTAGGTTTGAGCTCAACAGCACCCCCAGTTTTGGATGTCTGCTCACTGAGGCAGGTGGATGCTCCACCAAGTGCCTGGACTGGAGCTGGTGCAGCCCCACATCCCCTCGTGGTCCTGGAAGGTCGTTGGCCCTGCGCTGGGCATCTGGAACTGGTTCCCAGCAAAGCCAGCCTTGAGGGACAACAACATCCAGATGATGTTTTGGGTCATGGTGGGGGCCAGCAAATGGAGCTACGGGCAGAGAGAGGCAGTGGTTGGAGTCTTCAGTGTGAAGATAAAAGCCTCCTCTTAGATCAGAGGCAGGGAGGAAGAGGTGCACAGTCCTGAGAGCAAATAACAACCAAACAACCCGCCTCCAAACATCAGGCTTGGATTTATGTCTAGTGCTGAGCCAGAGCACATCCCACCCCTCCATCAGCAGCTAATCTGACAAGAGGCAGGATGGCCTCCCTTCTGCTGGATCACTAGAACTCAGTGTCACCCTTCCCAGTGCAGGAACCTGCTCCTTCTGCTGGGAAGTGCTTTGAGAGAGAAATCAATTTGCACCGTTATCAGAATTCCTACGCTGCAGTTAATGGGACCAAATATCTGACTGGATTCCCAGGCCGTTCCCAAATTTGTTAGAGGGCCAGGGTGTAAAAGTCACCTGGAGAAGGAGGAGAGGGATGGAGGGATCCTTGGGAGAGGAGCTCAGTGTTTGCTGGCCCAGAGGGGCCCATTAGTTTTGGCAGCGTGTAACGCAGAAGGCAGTGCTTGTTCCAAACAGAAATGATTTAACCTTGAATGAGAGAAACACAACCAGGCAGCAGCAGTGGAACAATAAAGAAATTCCATCTCTGATCTCCTGTGACCCCCGTTCTGCTCAAATGGCTCCGATGGCAGCGAGACATTATTTTCCTGAGTGACTGTAAGTGCATTATGCATGAGAGTGTGGCCCTGCTGAACACACCCAGGCTCCTGCAGGGCAGCAAACATCACCCCCCTGATTCCATAGAGGCAGCAAACATCACCCCTCTGGTCCCATGGGGGCTCCTGCCTTTGAAACAGTGGGGTTGTGCCCGGCTGAGTTTGGCACAGAAAGGGATTTGCCTGGTGTTTCCCTGTGGAATTGTGTGCAGAGGCTTTGCTGGGAAGCTCAGGTGGTAGCAGTGGGTTCAGCTGTCTGGATATGCTGGATTTGTTGGTGGGGCGTGGATTTAGGGGGAAGCTGAAGCATATCTCAGCTTTTGGCATCTCCCCAGACAGTCTGTGTGGTAGTGGCAGTGCCACTTGTTACCCCAGCGCTGGAGGGGAGCTGGGAAGGTGGATCCGACTTTGTCTGCCAATGGCAGAACCTTGGAATACCCAGAGCTGGAAGGGACCCACAAGGATCATCAAGTCCAACTTTTATCCCTGCACAAGACACCCCAAGAATCCCCTCACTGAGACCTCAGCAAGGTCTGCAGCTCCTCAGGAGGGGCAGTGGAGGTGCAGCACCAACCTCTGCTCTCTGTGACCAGGGACAGCACCCAGGGAATGGCTGGAGCTGTGCCAGGGCAGGCTCAGGTGGGATGTCAGGGAAAGGCTCTTCCCCCAGAGGGTGGTTGGGCACTGACCAGGCTCCCCAGGGCAGTGGGCACAGCCCCAAGGCTGCCAGAGCTCCAGGAGCTCAGGACCAGCGTGGGATTGTTGGGGTGTCCTGGGCAGGGCCAGGAGTTGGACTGGATGATCCCTGTGGGTCCCTTCCAGCTCAGGATATTCTGTGATTCCAAGGTGTGGTGAGCAGTGTACAGGTGTGCATGGAAGGATGCAGGATTTTCCAGCTGTCCAGGTGCCATGCCTAGAGATGGATCAGGGGCAGGGGGGAGGTGTTGGGGTGTTGCCCTGGGCCCTGCTGGAGCTGTTTGACCCCTGCCCTGCAGCTCATCTCTCGTTTCTCCCCAATATCTGGTTGTTGCCCTGCACTAAACCAGTGGCTCCTCTACTCCCTGTTTCTGGACTCTGAGTTTTCCCTCTCAAAGCCAGACCTTTCCCAGGGACCAGCACACAGGGCACAGAATTCCCTATGTCCCTGGGATCTGGGCTGCAGCACAGCTGCCCCCTGGGAGCTCTGAGAAGTGGTGGGGAGTGACAACCTGCTCGAAATAAGAGCGTGTTTCTTCATTAGGTGAAACAACACATCAGAGGGAAGGGGATTTTACAACAGCAAAAGGCCCACAGCATATTTTACCTCATTTAATCTTACAAGCTGTGTTTGATAGGCTTTTCTGTTCCACTACAGCTCACATTCTCCTAGCAAAGCTCCAGTTTCCACTCCTGGGCTTTTTCCTGCTCTCCCCAAGCCCTTCTTGGAAGGCTCAGAGCATCTTCCAGGACCTGAAGGAGCCTACAAGGAAGCCAGAGAGGGACCCTGGAATGGCTTCAAATTGAAAGAGAGGGGATTTTGATTGGATATTGGGAAGAAATTCCTCCCTGGGAGGGTGGGGAGTCCCTTGCACAAGTTGCCCAGAGAAGCTGTGGCTGCCCCATCCCTGGAAGTGTTCCAGGTGAGGTCAAACAGGGCTTGGAGCAACCTGGGCTAGTGGAAGGTCTCATATGATTCATGGAATATCCTGAGCTGAAGGGGACCCTTCAGGATCATCCAGTCCAACCCCTGGCCCTGCACAGACACCCCAACAATCCCACCCTGTTCCTGAGAGTGTTGTCCAAACCCTCCTGGAGCTCTGGCAGCCTTGGGGCTGTGCCCACTGCCCTGGGGAGCCTGGTCAGTGCCCAACCACCCTCTGGGGGAAGAACCTTTTCCCAACATCCAGCCTAAGCCTCCCCTGAGATTCAATGCCCTTCATCAGCTTTAGGTCCCAGTTTAGTTTCTGCTCATGAAGCTGGGAGAGAACAAACCAAATTTTCTCCCCTCATCTGGAAAGTCGCTGCTTTAGTATCCCAAAGCTTGGCAATCTCTGCACTGATGTTCCTGCTGAAAAGAAACAGGGATTTACAAGGAACGGGGAGAATTATTCTGTAGGCATGTAAAATATTTGCAAAACCAAAATGTTACATATCCCTGTACTGTCTAAAAGTGTGAGGCTTTTGCAGGACTCGAACAGTTGGTGCTTGAGACTGCACCAAAACAAAGAACCAGGATTTGCAGCAGTCTGGGCTCTGAACTAAAATCCACCTTTCCCCTGATAAGCCCAAGGCTGCTGTTGCTATCCAGCAGATGCCAGGATTGGGGCAGGACTCAGCAGAAGGCTGTTCTCCAGCAGCTCCTGCTGCTCCACAGCCACCTCTCACATCTCAGGCCCTTTGCTGCTCACCGGGTGGGACAGCAAACACAGCACTAATTAGGGATCCTGAGCAGTTCTGCACCTCCTGCTAGTCAGGAAGGGATGATCTGCCACTCCTGAGCCTGCTGAGTGTTGATCCAGAACAAAGAGCTCTGGCATTCCCACATCATCCCAGGGAACCCAAGGGCTCCTGGAACAGTGAGCAGAGCTCCAGACAGAGCTGGGCCTGACCCCAAACAACTTCCTTCATCTCCCTGTTCTTTCTCAGCTTTTGTCATATCCATTCTCTCCTACGTGCTCTGGGGCAGGAATTCTCCCTTATTATGCATGTGCATGCAGAACCAGGCTTTGATCTCGGGGCTGCATCCTGTGCAACAGCACAAAGAGTATTTATTAAGTGACAGGAGCAGCAGATTAATAATTTTAAACTTCTCTGTACATCTGTCTGTCCAGGACATGTGCAGGCCCTGTCTGCTCCCTGAGCCTGGGCTGGGGAGGGCAAAGGGGTCACTGGCCCTGTTTGAAAGCAACTGGTTGTAGCAACTGCCTTCCCTCTTTCCCTCCTTCCCTCCTTCCCTGCAAACCCCTCAAGGCAGAGCAGGAGCAGGACATGTGGGGACAGGAGCTCTGTGAGGGGAGGTGGCACTATGGGGCAGTGCTGTGGCCTGGTTCCAGGCAGGCTTGGGTGATTTGAGGGGTGAGGATGCTGTGCAAGTTGGGAATGGCCCTGGGAATCTCACGTTTCCAGGAGCACTGGGAGAAGAGCTGGTAACTGTTCTCCCTCCTTAGCCTTGTCTGAGCTGCCTCCCTCCTTGTGCAGGTGAGGGTTTGTCTGGCACAGCAAGAACTGAATCACAGCACCATGGAATGGGTTGGGTTGGAAGGGACCTTCAAGCTCATCTCATTCCACCCCCTGCCATGGGCAGGGACACGTCCCACTAGCCCAGGTTGCTCCAAGCCCTGTCCAACCTGGCCTTGGACACTTCCAGGGATCCAGGGGCAGCCACAGCTTCTCTGGGCAACCTGTGCCAGGGCCTTACCACCCTCCCAGTCAAGAATTCCTTCCCAATATCCCACCTAACCCTGCCCTATGGCAGTGGGAAGCCATTCCCCCTTGTCCTGGCCTTGTCAATAGTCTCTCTCCATCTTTCCTGTAGCTCCTTCAGCCACTGCAAGGCCACAATCAGGTCACCCCAAAGCTTCTCCTCTCCAGGCTGAACAATCCCAACTCTCCAGCCTTTCCTCCCAGCAGAGCTGCTCCAGCCCTCTAATCCTCTTGATGCCTCCTCTGCACTCTTCCAACAGCTCCATGTCCTCCCTGTGCTGGTCCTCCCTGCTGGAGGCAGGTGGGGTGGGGAGGGGCCTTTTTCCTCACTTTTCCTGATGAACTGAACACTAAGAACATTGGGGTTTGTCCCAGATTCTTTCAGGAGCTGCTCCTGGAGCTCAGGGGTGTTCCTGCCCAGCCTGACTGCCTTGCTGAGGTGCTGTGAGCCCGAGGCTGCTCCTCTCCATGAAGGGAATTATCTGCACCTTGTAGTGCTGCTGTTGTGAGCCAGCCTGACACAGCTCATTTTCTCCCGGTGCCTTTGTCTTTTAATTTTGGAGGATGTACTTTTCCTGACAGAATTTCCAATTCAGTTCATTCTCTCTGCCTGCAGTAGGAGGGAAGAAAAAAGGTGGTTTGAGGGGCTTGCTGCATGTATTATTAATTGTCCTCAATTCCAGGCAGCGGAGTCTTTTGCTGCCTGATATTCCCATTTTCTCCTCACTAATACTGGCTGCAGGTTTGAAAGAGGTTTGGCATTTGAAATTATACGGATTTCTTCGCGCTGGGAGTTTTTTTTAAAGCTAGAAAACGTGGCTCCTGAAGCTAAAAGGGCCCAGTGTTTGTCAGCAGCCCCGTTGAACTGTGTGTTGTAGAGCAGCAGATTATTGAAGCTGCCTGTGTTTTCCTGGGCTGGTTAAAACATCCCCCAGCAGCGCTGTGGCAGAACCTGTCCACTAAACATCATTAAATCTGCAGGAGCAGGAAGGTGCTTTTGCCCAGAGCTGAGCAGGTTTGGGTCCTTCCCAGCCCTGCTGATCCCAGGAGGAGGCGAGCGTGGGCCTGGATAACAAGCAGCATTCTGGGGCTCTGTGGTGCTGCATGTTGATTTTTCAGGGCTGTCAGCTCATGTTCCCACTGAGCTTCAGGCCCAGGTAGGATGAGTTTAGTGATTCCAGCCCAGTTCCTGATGAGCACTGTCTCATAGCACGAGAAAAGCTGCATTTTCCACTCGTCAGAGCACAATTTAAGCCACGTGTTATTAAAGCTGTTTAGATAAATGGGGCACTCAGCCCCAAGCAGGTGAAACAATCTCCTGGCAGCAGTCTGGGGGTCAAGGGGACTGTCGTGTTCTGACACAAACCTCCCCTGAACGAGGGAAACAAAACATTTCCCATATAATAATTCACCTGGTAATTCATTTCTGAGAGGGGCTGGGGGAGGTTGCTCTGGGTTTGGCTCCTGGGGCTCCTCTCCCCCCTCGGGGGTTCTCACTCCTTATATCCCTTCTCCAGGATTTGCCCTTGCAGCAAACCCTGGGCTCTGTGGCAGGATGAGGGGTGGCTGCTCCTCCCTTTGGGATGTGATGGATGGGGAAGGAGTGCCTGGAGCTGGGACCTCCTCAGCCATCATTGAGAGGACTGGCCCTGGGAGCAGCAGCTCCTTCAGCCTCCAAGAATTGCTCCCATCTCCCAGGTCAGCAGCCAGCCAGGGTTTGGGAAATCCCCTGGAGGAGCAAGGGAAAACCAAGGATTCTCTCCCCCCAGAGCTCCATCAAGGATCATTTTTTCAGCTTCCATGGGCACAGAGTCTGCAGTTCTCCCTTGATCCCAGCAAATTCCAGAGGTGGATTTTACCCTCCTCAGCCCCTGCCCAGGGAGCAGCTCTGCCCTGCCCTTTCACCGCTTCCAGCTGCTGTTTCCTTGCTTTTCCTGGAGCTGTCCAAATGGGATTGGCCTCCCCTCCTCCCTCCCTGCTCCTTCCAGCCCAGGGTTCTGTGGCTCTGAGCTGCTGTGGGATCCAGCACTGCTCCTGCTACAAAGGAAACATCTAAAGGAGCCAGAGTGTGTCCAATAGGATTTGTGGTGCTTCCAACCTCCCCCTGCTATTGACTCCCCCTTTCAAGTGTGGCCAGGAATTTATCTGTTGGTAATAAGGAGAATTAATAATTTCCTTTAGAGAGAGGAAAAAAAAAATCAGTTTTTAAAAACCCCTCCACCTTTTTATTTATTTTTTTACATAAAAAGGCAAGTAAAAGACATAAGAAAGTTGTTTAAAGTTCAAAGGGAATGCTAATCCCTGTAATGTGCACTAATCAACTTTTATCCAGACAATCCCCTTGTATCTCTGTGGCCTCAGTGTGGTGGAGGATTCCCACAGGCTGGGCTTTAACTCCTTTGGAGCTGCTTTAAAGGCTCCAGCTGCTCTTCCCGGAGTGGTGCCTCTGTCCTATCACTGAGAAACACTCGGAACTGTTGGACTCTCAACAGCTTCAAAGGTGCTTCAACTTCCCTGGATAACCTTTCCAATGGCTGTGGAAACACCAGGTCCTTTTCCCTTGGAGGGCTGAACCACCCTCAGTGGAGCTGCTCCAGGCAGGACATTTAGAGTAATTCCTGAGCAATTCCTCGGGATGGTGACTCTGGGAATGACTTCTCCATCAGGAGACAGTGGCCAGTTCTTTTTTTGTGTGTGCCTGGATGCCTTGGGCTACTCCAGCTGCATCACACACTGTAGGTCTTGGGGAAGGACAGACCAGTTCCCCCAGCCAGAAATGTTTTCCTTGGCAAAGATGCTCATCCTCAAACAAATATCCCAAGGTGGTGTCAGTCCCCACACTAAGTTTGGCTTTCATTGGGATCAAACCTACAACAAGAAGCAGGATCCACCACCTGTGATGACAAAGAAGGAAGGGAGGTTTTGCAGCATTCCCAGATCTCAGAGTGGGGATTCCCTGGTTTTTCCAAGTGGTTCTTTGCTGCTTTCAATCCCGCATTTGCTTGGTGCTGAAAGGCTGAGAGGGGGGAGAGGAGACCCCCTTGTGTGTAATGGAGAGAGAGATTCCAGCTACAACAATCCAGCTACAACTGCTGCATGGAAGAAGAGAGACACTGCTGCTCTGAAAGTGGAAAGGATCTTTCCTTCTTCCCTTCTGGACTTTTATTGGAGGGAAAAGAGATTTGATCCAATGTAAATATTGCTTTACCATAGGAGAAATAGGTAAAATTGTGTATATGATTACACAAATATTTATTTGTGTAATAATTGTAATATAATTCCCTTCCCCCCATATTGAGTCTTGTGTTGTGTCTGGAAAACCCCTCTCACACTGGGATGAGTTGTGGGAGGGGGTCTTGGACTTGGGAATTGGATTTTTAGGGGTCTCAAACCACCACAATACCCCTGGATGATCTGGGTGCTGCAAGGAGACTTCTGCAGCCTCAGAGCTAAAACCAGGGCTGGGGATGGTGTTTTTGGAAGGGAGAAGCACTGTGGAATGGCTCAGCTGTGGAGAGAGAGGTCCCTGTGCTCCCCAAATCCCTGCCAGAGGCACACAAACAGCCCCACTGGCCTGGGCCCACTGACAGTTGGGGGAGCAAAGCCTTCTGCTGCTTTTCCATTTGGGAGAGGAGGCTGTGATTGAATTATGCTTTGCTCACAGGCATTTCAGCTGCCCCTTCTCCCTGCAGGAACAGCCCCTGGTCCTGCTTGCCTTGCTGGGTGTGGTGGGGAGTAGTGTGAAGGCAAGGCCAAGGAGCTTCCTGCTGTGTGCTGGTGCTCAGGATGAGAGGATAAACTTGGGGGGCTTTGTCCTGAGCTGGGGGTCATTGTTTCCACTGCCCAGGAATCTGCAGCCTCTCAGGGAAGAGCTTTTGGGTGGTTCTGGGTGTGAACAGGGAGGTGACTGAGTTGGTCTCCTGGAAAGCCAGAGCATCTGGTCCAGCCTGGAGAAGAGAAGGCTTCAGGGAGTCCTTACAGCAGCCCTCCAGCACCTAAAGGAGCTCCTGGAGAGCTGGACAGGGACTTGGGATAAGGGCTTGGGGTGCCAGGAAAAGGGGGAATGGCCTTAAGCTGAATAAGGGCAGGTTTAGACTGGATATTAAGGAGGGAGGCCCTGGCACAGGTTGCCCAGAGTTGTGGCTGCCCCTGGATCCCTGGAAGTGTCCAAGACCAGGGCTTGGAAGAACCTGGGCTAGTGGAAGGTGTCCCTTTGCAGCCATCCAGCCAGCAAACTTCAGGTTTCCTGGTGCTTCTCCAAGCTGTGCTAAAGATCCAATCAGCCATGAAACAGCTTCCCTGGAAAGCTGGTGTACATTGGGGAAAAAAATTGGGCACTCTCAATTGAAATGTTGGATTTAAGAAAAATCAATATGATTTTCTGATTTAATAGCTCCTTAAATATTTTTTAAAAGCTTTGAAATTTTTTAATGGGTAAAATCACTTCTGCTTCCCCAGATAATTTTAGGGGTTTAAAATTTCCTCTTGGAAGCTATCTGGGCATTTTTTTCTGCAATGACTTCCAGTGCCTGGAGTGATTTAGGGGTTAACAGGTTAATTAAACCTGTTGGAGCAGCTCCCTGAGGTGTGAGCTGACTTTCTATCACTTGGCTTTGAAAATCAAGATGGGCCTGGGTGAAGGAATGGTTGGGCAGCCCCTCCTGCCTGGAGGAAGGGGATTAGCCAGGATTACTGGGAGCATTCTCAGAGGACATCCCCGGGTGCTTATTAATTACCTCTCCTTGCCTGGAGAGATTCCCCTCTTGGATCAAACCTTGGTGCTGGTGCTCCCACACAAAGCTCCCCATGGATCCAGGGGGGAGCCTGGTCGGGCTCTGCTCCCAGGGAACAAGGCACAGGACAAGAGGAAACAGCCTCAAGCTGTGCCAGGAGAGGTTTAAATCAGATATTAGGGATATTATTCCCTGAAAGGCTTGTCAGCCGTTGGAAAAGGCTGCCCTGGGATGTTCAAGCACCTGTGGATGTGGCACTTGAGGACGTGGCTCAGTGGTGGTGCTGGAGTGAGTTGGACTTGATGATCTCAGAGGTCTTTCCCAACCTCAAGCATTCCATGATATCCTGCAATCCAGAGGAATTGGGGATGTCTGGGGGTGGCCAAGGCCCTCCATATCCACACCCCCTCCGTGCTCCAAGGTGAGAGGGAGAGAAATCTTTCCATCTCCTCCTGGCTGGGAGTGACTCAAATGTGCCACATCTATCGTTGCATCTCCTTAACTAAATGGATTAATTTTTTTTGTCCTCTTCACAGGCTTAATTAGCAATCTGCAACGCAAATTAAATCACTATCAACTCATTCCAACTATCCCTTCAGAGATAGCCCTTAGCTAACTGAATAATCTGGTTAGCATTGGAATGAGCCCCTGCCCTACCCTGCAAACACCAGGGGGATCTCACAAAGCTGCTTTACAGCTCCTCCCTCCACTGCTGAGAATTGTCCTTCCTAACGAGGGCAGCAGCCACTCGTGCTTGCAGGGTGCACTTTTTAAGGCATTGAAGCACATTTGGGAGATTCCTCCTTTGTTTCTGTGTTTTAGGAGGCAGCTGATCCGTGGTTTTCTGTCCTGACAGAGAGTGGGAACAGAAAATACAACTTGTCTTTTCCCAATTACGGGCTGACTCAAGAGCAAAGTTCCTTCCAAGGACCCAGAGGTGGATCTCTTGTATGTGCCTCTGTGGGCACAGAAACATCAGTGTCTCGGTTTAAATACAAGAATAAGCCTTCAGAAGCTCTTGGGGACATTGGGAAAGCGGGATAAGCCTGTGACCCTTCAGGCACGCAGCCAGGACCTCACAGACTCCAACCCACCCTCCCTCCTTTGCCTTCTCTTCCATGGGCAGCCCCAGCAGCAAACCCTGGGTGTGAAAGCACAGCTCTCCCCTGGCATCATCTCACAGGGCTTGGGCAAGGTCTGATGAAAGCTCTGGGACAGTTCTGGCTCAAGACCTTGCCAGACCTCTAGTAGCTGGGAAACTGAGGAGTTCCCAGTGTCCCACAGAGGGATTTTTGTGCATTTTTGCTCGGGTTGTCTTTAAGTGTGAGGTGCAGGGGGATGGTGGTTTCCTTCCTCCTCCCTTCTGCAGGTCCTTCTGGTCTCTGCTGTGGGAGTGGGAGCTGTTTGGTTGTGGATAATAAATGGATGTAGGTCATAATCCCCAGGGACTGTGTGTTCCCAATAACAGGAATGATCACCAGCCCATTTTTGCTGTGCTCATCCTCCCCACTTCACTTGGCTGCTGCAAAAGGAACGGAAAGAGGAGGGGGATGGAGCTGAGGAATATGAGTGGCCTTGACTCTCCACACTCAAATGAGAATTTATTGGAGCTCACACGTTTGGAGAGGAGGATTTGGAATCAGATTCATCAGGTTCTGCAGAGATAAAGCACAACTTGTCAAAGGGGTGTTGCTGCATTTTTGACAACACAAGACTCAACGGGGAAATGTCTTCCTGTAGTTTGAGGAAGACAATTTACAACAACCCAAGTATCAAGTTTCTTCCCTATTTCCACATGAGGGATTTTACAGACTTTGGGCTTTGGAAGGAGCTGGTTTGGAGCAGTGTTTCCTCCTGGGCAGAGGAAGTGCAAATCCTTAGCCTGTTATAAATATTCCTGACAAGGATCTGGGCTTTGCAGTGGGTGTTGTTGCCTCTTGCCTCCTGTGGTTTACATTAGATGGTTAAGGAGAAATCAAAGTTGGAGGTGGTTGCTCTGATTCCACAGTCGTGCCCAGGGGTCAGAGCTGTTGTGTCAGGTTTCCCTGATGGATTATGTGAAGCATAATTTGGATTTGGGTTTTCTTTTTGTCTTCCCGGAATTTAAACATGGAAGGACAATGGGGAAAGGTACAGGAAATCCCTGAGGGTTTGTGTCTGAAAATCCTCACAGGTCTGTGTGTGACCAGTCTGGTGCAGGGCAGAGCTGGTGGCAGCAGAAGGTGGCTGAGCTCAGCAGGAAAACATCCCAGTCCTTCTTTGTTCCCAACCAGGCCATGGCTGTGCCCGACCCTCTGTGGAGCCCCACGGGCTGACTCATCCTCATTTCTTGCAAAGGCTTCTCTCCCTCTGCAAAGGCTTCTCTCCCTCTTTCCCTTTGGGGCTTAAATTGCAAACTGTCCGTTTTCAGCTGTGATCTTTGTGTCCCCTGCTGCTGTGCCCTGTGTGTCCTGAGGTGGGAATGCTGGAGTGGAAACCACCAGTGACTGGAGAGTGCAGAGCAAACCAGCTGCTTACTCCAGGCAAGGGGATAAAACATGGGATCTGCCTGTTCTGAGCAATAGACCCAGTGCCACAGAATCCCTGAGGCTGGAAAAGCCTTCCCAGGCCGTGGATCCCCCCTGTGCCCGATGCCCACCTTGTCCCCCAGCCCAGAGCACTGAGGGCCACGGCCAGACCTTCCTGGGACACCTCCAGGGATGGGGACTCCAAACCTCCCTGGGAAGCTCCTTCCAATGCCTGGCAACACTTTCCAGGCAGAAATTCCTCCTGATGTCCAACCTGACCCTCCCCTGGCACAGCCTGAGGCCGTTCCCTCTCCTCCTGTCCCTTGTTCCCTGGAAGCAGAGCCCGACCCCCCCAGCTCTCCCCTCCTGTCAGGAAGTTGCAGAGCCAGAAGGTCCTCCCTGAGCCTCCTTTGCTCCAGGCTGAGCCCCCCCAGCTCCCTCAGCCCCTCCTGCTGCTCCAACCCCTTCCCAGCTCCCTTCCCTTCCCTGGACACGCTCCAGCCCCTCAATGTCCCTCTTGTTATGAGGGGCCCAGAACTGGACACAGTGGGAATATTTCCAACCTCCTTGCTCCCTCTGAGCAGGTATTTGAATGCAGTGACGTGGTCTGGGGCAGATAGAGCACCTGAACAGCTCCTGGTGGATCCAGGGGGCTTTGAGAGCCTTTTCCTTCACACCCCTTTTCCCACCCCTGACTGTGGGGGCAATAACAGGGGTTGTTCCCTTCGTGGGTTTTCTAGAGCTCTCAGGGCAGAGGGCAAGGGAAGGGCTGTGTGTGGTGTTGCTTTTGCACTCCAAGTCCTTTCTTTTCCACTGAACAAAGGGAAAAAAGAGCTCCTGCCAAGTGATTGTATAAGGGACTGGAAACAGAAATAGTGGGAGAAGTTAATCTGGGAATAGACAGGAGGCAGAGCCCTCTGCTAATTGACTCTTCACTTATTGTATGGAAAACACTGCACAGGGAATATCCATGGGAAGAGACTTCAGAGGGACACAGAGATAAGATACCAGCAGAGAAGAAGGAAGTGGAACAAGAGGACACCCTTAACTAAAGGAATTACTGGCACAGGTTAGGAAGCAGCTGTGAGTTTAACAAAAAAGAGCCATCCCTTTTCAGCGTGGCCATAGGAGAAGAGTAATCTGGAAGCTTGGACCAGGCTTTTAAAAATATAATCCAGAATTAGAGGGGAGGAAAAGATGGGAAAAAATAATAGCTGCCCATGGTTATTTAGGGAAATTTATTTAGTTGTGTAGAGAAAGCTGATGAAAAGCTGGGAATAGCTCTAGCCAGGCAGGTGACCAGGCAAGGCAGTGGCAGACGAAATTAAATGTTGACAAATGCAAGTTAATGTGCGTTGGAAGGCAAAATACAACCTCCTCATACACACTACTGCATTTTAAATTAACTGTAGCCACGGAGGGAAAAGACCCAGAGGTTATTGTGAACAGCTCAATGAAAACATCTGTTCACTCACCAGACACAGGCAGCTCAGCAAACAAACACCGGGCTGTACAAGGAGCAGTTGATATTATCCTTTGTGTGGTGGGAATGTGTCAGGACAGCAGGGACTGCTCAGCACCTGCCACTGTGCCAGGGGTTGGGGGAGCAGGAACGGGAACCTGGGAGAGAAATCCCGGGTGGTACCGATGGATATTCTTCCCCCAGCCAGCCTGGAACATGGAACAGGGAGAGCCCAGTCCCCCAGCTGGTTGTGGGGTGTGGGATTCCTGGGCAATGGGATGTACAAACCTTCCTGGCATCGTGTTCACACTCCAAAATGTGCCCATGGCCAAAAGCTCCCAGAGTTTTGTTGGAGGATCCGTGTCTGTCAGATCCCAAGCTCCTGGGTGACCTTGCACTTAATGTGCTTGTGGTGAGGCTTCCCTTTGGTGGCTGAGGGAGGTGTTTGATCCAGAGGGGGTTAATCCCTTGGTGTTTGATCCAGAGGTATTTAACTCCTCGGAGCTTGACCCCTTGGTTCTTCTTCCAGAGCTGCCCCAACTGCTCAACCCCCTTTCCTGCTCCAGGGTGTGAGAAAGGCTCAGATGCTTTGGGTCTCCAGGTTCTTTAAGCACAAAATCTTGGGGGGTTTTGTATCCAGAGGTTCTCACACATCTTCCCTCTCTCCTTTGTCCACCCAAAGCACCTCTGGCAAAGTTCCCCATAACCAATGTGTGCCAGGGAGGCTGAGCAGAGATTTAGTGCTTTCCCAGCCCCTGGTAGTGTGATGGAAGATTTAGGGGGTCAGGACTGGTGTCCTGGTAGAAACCATCCCAGTGGCCTTCTGTGGTGGAGTGACTCCATCAGTGGACAAGGGAAAGGCTACAGAGGACATTTATATGGATTATAAAGTAATTTATCTGGATTGCTGTGAAGCCTTGGACATGGTCCCCCACAACATCCTTCTCTCTCCACTGGGGAGAGAAGGATTCAATGGATGGACTGTCAGATGGACAAGGAAGTGGTTGGATGGTCCCATCCAGAGGGTCGTGGTCAATGGCTCAGGGTCCCAGTGGACACCAGTGGGCAGTGGTGCCCTGAGGGTCTGTGCTGGGACCAGTGTTATTTAATCTGTGCATTAATGAGGCAGAGGATGGATCAGGGGCACCCTCAGCAGCTTTGCAGGTGACCCCGAGCTGAGGGTGCAGGGACACACCTGGGGGAACGGGGCCATCCAGAGGGACCTGGACAGGCTCCAGAAGTGGCCCTTGGGAATCTCCTGAGGTTTAACAAGGCCAAGGACTGGTGCTGCAGCTGGGTCGGGGCAGCCCCAGGATCACTCCAGGCTGGGGATGAGCAGATGGAGCAGCCCTGGGAGAAGGGCCTGGGGGGCTGGTGGGGGAGAGGCTGGACATGAACCAGCCCAGACCCCCCCGTGCCCTGGGCTGATCCCCCAGCGTGGGCAGCAGGGCAGGGGGGATTGTGCCCCTCTGCCCCTCAGGGGAGACCCCCCTGCAGAGCTGCTCCAGCCCTGGGGAACAGCAGAGGGAGGACATGGAGCTGCTGGAGAGAGTCCAGAGGAGGCCCCAAGGTGGTCAGAGGGCTGGAGCAGCTCTGCTGGGAGGAAAGGCTGGAGAGTTGGGAGTGTTCACCTGGAGAAGAGAAGCATTGGGGTGACCTGATTGTGGCCTTGAAGTGGCTGAAGGGGCTACAAGAAAGATGGAGAGAGACTATTGACAAGGCCAGGACAAGGGGGAATTGCTTCCCACTGCCAGAGGGCAGGGTTAGGTGGGATATTGGGAAGGAATTCTTTACTCAGAGGGTGGTGAGGCCCTGGCACAGGTTGCCCAGAGAAGCTGTGGCTGCCCCTGGATCCCTGGAAGTGTCCAAGGCCAGGTTGGACAGGGCTTGGAGCAACCTGGGCTAGTGGGAGGTGTCCCTGCCCATGGCAGGGGGTGGCACTGGATGGGCTTTAAGGTCCTTTCCACCCCAAACTATTCCATGATTCCATGGCAGGGCTGCAACCCAGGCTCCGAAATGGATCCATTCCCTGCTCCAAGCAGCCCTTGGTGTGCAAACAGTGCCCCCAGTTTAGTACCTGTCCTTAACAGCAAGGAAATCCAGAGTTATCCCTGGAGTGCTCTGCCTGTGGCTTTGTTATAAAACACAGCTCTTGTTTCGATGCCTTTGTTTAAATTTGCCCCAAGCCACGTCCTAAGCTTAGTTTACCATTTTAAAATTAACATATATTTTTATACAGGTTATAAATATTTAACCTGCTGACCAACGTGAACATCAGCCCTGCAACCTTGGTGATGTGAATGAATTACAGTGGAAAGTCACTGGTGTGGAGTGTGGAAGGAGGACAACATCAGTATTCCTGTGTCCAAAACACTCTGCCTGACTTGGTTCTGAAGGGATGAATAAAATCAAACTCACTGATTATCATTTAGGCTGAATTTACTTTCTGCATTTGGGGGAAGGAGCTCTATTAATCAGCTTCATTTCCTGGCTCCTGTGCACGGATCAGGAGCTCCGTGAGAAACACAAATAAATATATATGTGCATAAGCATAAACATAGGGATGTTAAAACAGCATTAAAATCTGTCTGTCTCCTGCCCCATTACTCCTGGGATTGGTGGGGAGATAAAAACCCCTCAAGGTTAAATTTGTCAAATTTGATTTTCCCATTTCTTGCTAATTTCCAAAGATCTGCTCCCGTAGAGAAACGGGGCTGTTAAAATGTAGAATGAAATGAGAATTTCAGGCTTCGTGGCAACAGCAACCAATGGCAATTTACTGAGAGGTTAAAGGAGAGGACAAGAGGCAAAGTGGGAGAAATCCTTTTAAATCCTAAGTGTAGTCTCTGTTGCCTGCTGCACTTTACTGCACATAAATTGAGGCAGTAATTTGAGGAACTGAAGGCTCCAGTTTAACACTTGTGGTTTCTGGTGGCCCTCAAGTTCCTTTGTGGAGCTGCAACTTCATTATGGAGAGCTGAGGGGATATCATTCTTTGTCTTATCTCCCGTGAGGGGACATTATTCCTGGCATTATCTCCCGTGCCAGCACCGGTGCCACGTTTGGATTCTCCCATGGAACGGGCAGGTCTGTGCTGCAACCACTTAGGGGAGTTTTTCTGCCTATTTGCCACTGAAGTGACTTTTTCTGGAGAAAAGTCTCTTCACTGCATGGAATTCTTGCCTTTCTTCAGGTTACCTCAGCACTCCTGTTGGGATGGGATGGGATGGGTGTCCAGGAGCTCTTTCCTAGGGGGAAAAAAGACAAGATCATTCTGCAGAGCTGTCCCCTGATATTCCAGATCTGTATGGATTTTTTTACCCAGTATTTAGGTTTCTTATGATTTGTCTGAAGAATCTTTCCCCCTTTTCCTCCCTCCTGTTTGTGTACAAGATGAAAGTCTGGGTAAAGCTCCAAGGAGGCTGCATTTATTTCTCTTCTGAAGAGGCTGAAATGTCCAGGTTAAATAAATAGGTTCTTGTCCTTTCATTTAGGGGGAATTTTAGGTCAGAAGGAGGCCAGTGAGCTCCTGTTAACTGAAAATAGTATCTGAGGTCCTTTGTAGGGAAAAATCCCTCTGTTAGGTCCTGGAATGCTGTAGAGCTCAGCAGTGTCCTGATGGTTTTCAGGGATTTCATGGCGCAGGACTGGCCCCTCTTTCTCATTTCCATGGAGAGGGCAGCTCAGAGCCTGCTGCCCTAAAATGGCACTGAGGGCAGCTCTTGGGGAGTGTCCCAGCAGCTGGAATGGGAGACAAGAGTGGAGAACTCCTGGGACACCAGCTCCCACCAAGGAGGAGGTCTGGGAGGTGGGAGCCTGGAAACCCTGGGAGGATAATCTGGGAGAGCTGAGGCAGGTCCAGCCAAGGTTCAGATCCACAGCCTGGTCCTGGTTATCCTTCTCTGGATAACCTGTGCCCAAGGTGCTGGTTGTCCCAGGGACATTGTCCAGCTTGCAGGAGCCTCCTGGCTCCCACATCCCACCCCTGGAGCAGATTCCTCCTGAGATGTCAAGGGGATTGAACGCTCAGCAAGAGCCTGAGCTGCCAGGATCCCAGGAATAGGACAAGGGGAATGGCTTCCCACTGCCAGAGGGCAGGGTGAGATGGGATATTGGGAAGGAATGTGAGGAATGTGAGGGTGGTGAGGCCCTGGCACAGGTTGCCCAGAGAAGCTGTGGATTCCCTGGATCCCTGGAAGTGTCCAAGGCCAGGTTGGACGAGGCTTGGAGCAACCTGGGCTAGTGGAAGGTGTCCCTGCCCATGGCAGGGGGTGGGAGTGGATGATTTTTAAAGCCCCTTCCAACCCAAACCATTCTGGGATTCTGTGATCCCGGGGCCATCCGAGGAAGGATACAAAAAATTCCCATAAAAAGCCCGCTGACCACAGGGAGGGGCAGAGGGATCTCCCGGGTTTTTTCCTCTCCCTCGGCATCTTGCAGTGTTTGTTTGCTTTTCAGGGCCCAGCTGTCGGAGTCAGGGGATCACACCAGAACATCAGGTCTCCTCTCTTAAACAAACAAACGCAGCAGGTCTTTACCAGAGGAAAAACATGAAAGTGCAAATCCCAGCGGCTGGAAACCCTCTGGAAGACAAAAGCCGCAACATTTATTAATTTGTTGAATAACCTGTTGGGGCCTGACTTGATTTTCTAACAAATGGAATTAGAATATCAATAGCAGGATGTCGAGTTGCTAAAATATTCAAAAGCAGCTTCCTTTTATGTAGTGCCTTTCATGAGAACTGCTTCACGAGGTGATTTGCTGTGCTAAATAATAAATAACAACACAGACACGGCACCCAGGAATTAACAGCTGGGGCCAAATAAATTTTCAGCTGAGATGGAGGGAGAAATGGGGAGTCAATGAGGCAGAGAGGCACAGGAGAGGTTGGATCTGGGTCAGCTGGTTAATTTTGACCCCTGGTATTATCAGTCATTGGAGATAAAATACAGCAAGTGCCTCTGGAGCGTTCTTGGTGTACTTTGAATTGCAGGACTCAGGGAGGATGGAGAGGAATAAGAATCCAGCTGGATTCTAAACAGGGAAAGGTTTCCCTGTGGTAGGAGGTGCTTTGCACTGAGGCGGGTTCCTGGCAGGACATGCACAGCCAGATTCCTGCTAATTCAAGAGATTTATGTTAACACAAGAAAACTTTTTTGTTAAAGACAGAAAACTTAGATGTTAAAGTTAGAAAACTTTCTGAGAGCTGAGGAAAACCAAACTAGGGACTAAGGCAGCTCCAATTCCCAGGCACAGATGTCCACCTGGGAGGAAATATGTCCCACCCAGAACTGACTCCCCAGCCTTTCCTACACAGCAATTTTCCCAGTTTCTTTCCTGCCCCTGTTGCTTTTGGTGCTCAGTTCCTTAGGAATAGATCTGTCCTTGGATGGAATTAAGCCCTTCTACTGAGTTCATGCTTCCACTGGGAGATCAAAGCAGTCCTTTGAAACCACTTTCAGCCATAAACTTTGGCCTCATATGGCACTAAAAAGTGATCCCTCCCATGCCAGCCCTGGAGCAGGAAGTGCCTTGGGCTTTCCTGGTGCTTCCCTGGATTTGAAGATTCAGGAGCAGTGGCTTTACAGCTCTGGAAGAGAAGCACTTCCATGGGAAGTTGAGATAAATTATGAATTGAAGCTCCTGCACACGATGAGCTTCAGAACCTTCACAGGGCAGCGGGTTTATCCTTTATTTTCCCATCTGGGAATGGGGAATGTCACCTCTTCTCTACTCTAAGGGACATCAGGACGTGATGTTACATACTAGACATGATATATTATGTACCAACCTGCTCACCATGGGCAGGATTCCTCTTCTGAACTGCAGGTGTTTGTCTAAAGGGGAGGCTGAGCTGCCTGAACCTGAGCTGGGATCAGTGGGAAGGGCAGCAACTGCAGAGGGATTAATCCCAATTAAGGAAGGGTCCAGTATGGGAAGGTGAAATTAGGCAGCCAAACTAGAAAATAAAAGTGCCACTGTGTGTGAGTGAGGAGTTGCTGATGTGTGTGTTTTTCCTTGCTTTCATATGGATCCCCATTGTGCTACTCTGAAAACATCTTTATTTTGCCTTCAAATTTGGGGTTTCTTGGAAAGCAAAATCCTGAGCGTGGCTGCAAATGAAACAATTCCTTAAAAAACACTGGAGGTTACAGCAATGGTCTCAACAGAGCAGAAATCACCTTCTGTTTGCTGCAAGTGCTGGAAAGTACAGATTTTCAGTTTTCATTAAACAGAAAATCATGTTAGGATCCCGAGAGAATTTGTACCCACCTCTAGCTTTTTTTTTTTTTTTTTTTTGTACCCCCTTTTTTCCATCCTGGAAAAAGCCAGTTCTGCTTTTTGGAGGAAAACCTGGTGGGTTTGTGCCTTTCAGGTGTAGCTTTGACTTGGTTCTTTAGACAGGAACTCTCCAGACCATAAATACTTTTGTTTCTCTTTCCCCGAGGGGTTCCCGAGAGTGGGACAGGTTTCTTATCTGGGACTGGGGTGATGGGCCAGTTCGGAGTTAATCACAGCAGCTAATTACCCTTCCCCTAATCGGGTATTTCCTTTGTGTCTGGGTGCTGGGAAAGGCTCTGGGAACTCCTTTCCGAAGAGAATCAGCACTTGGCAACACCCAGAATTAACATCGGTGAGCACAGAGAAAGCCTAGAAATGCAACAAAACACCACACCGAAATATCGGCCCTAAATCTTCATCCCGGGTTATCCTATTTCCCGAAGTTTATCCTGTTATCTACTTAGTGGGAGTATTATTCCGTTTAGATGTGCTCCCTGGCAATTGCTTGCAGCATTTAAGTCTTTAGATGCTTTCAGTGCTTGAAGAATTGCTCTTTGTGTTCTAACACCGGGCTAATTCTCCACAGAAATTGTCCCTCTGGTTTATGGAGAGGTCCTTAAAGGACCGGGAATGGGATGCTGCAGTCCCAGATTTTCAGTCTGGCAGTAGATCCTGCTCCATGGATCTCCTCCTCTCCTTGGGGGTGAAGAGGGGAGAGCTTAACCCTCCCATTCCCCGGTCTGGAGGAGGAACATCCGCCTTTTCTTACCCTTCCTGATAAATAGGAAAGCACCAGGAATTCCTCTTTCCCAACTAGTCACTGCCTGTGATGGCCAGGGACAGGCAAAATACCCCAGGATCCAAATTTTGGGCACGGGAAGCAGCTCAAAAACCCACTGGAGAAAAGTTCCGGTGGTCTCAGCCTCCTGAGACACCTGGAATTCCTGCTGACCCCTGGAATTCCTGCTGACCCCTGGAATTCCTGCTGACCCCTCATCCCTGCAAGGCTCAGGCCCACAAGACCCCCCAAGACTCGGATGAGCTGGGAATGTCCCTCGGGATACATTTCGCACCCGGGATGCCTTGGAGTGCTCATATCCTTGTGGAATCTGATTCATTTTAGCACAATTCCCCCTGGCACACTGATTCCACTGCCTGTCCCCTCCTCTGGGGGGTGTTCCTGTCCCCTTGGGTGACATGAAGGGGGTTTGCTCCTGCAAATGAGGGCCCAGGATTCCCACAGAGGAGCTGCTGCATCCTGACTCCTAACTGGGCTTGGGATGCTGGCCTAGATCACATTTAGCAGACAGCACCTTTTAGATCCCTCCATCTGGGATGTTTTGCTGACTCCAGGCTGGTCCTGGCTGAAGCCTGTTCTCCTTTCCAGGTGGGAAAATCCCAATCCTGCTCCCAGCCCGATGCCCTTCCACATGCAAAGTGCTCCTGGGGTGGGCAGACAGAGCTGCCAAGTGAGGAAAAGCAGCTCGTAGGCAGAAGGTTGTGGGATCAGGTCTCTGATGGCAGGTTTTGTGGAAAAACAATGCTTTATTTTTGGTTTATTCGGTTTATTTCTTTTGGTTTAAAAACATGAGCAGCTGAAGGACGGCCCTGCTGCCCACACAAACCTGCTGCCCCAAGCTCAGCTCTGGCTGTGGGGCAGGGAAAAGGCTCCACCAGGGAGTGGCTTCCTTACCAAATACCTGACAAGCTTTCAGAGTTGTTTTAAGCACCCTCTGTCCCTGTTTTTGGCTCAGCAGTGATGGTGAGGCAGCCACTGGCTGGGCAGGTCGGAATTGCTCTGCCCAGCCCAGCGACCGGATTTGATGGAAAGCTCCGACTTCTCCATCTTTATTTCCCTGCTCTGTCTCCTTTCTCATCACCAGGAGCTTTGGATTTTCCCCCTCCCCGCCCTCCAAACGCTGTAATTCCCCAAGAGGGGATAATCCTGGTGTTCAGAGCCCTGTGTTTGCTCCGAGCAAGTGCCTCCTGCCACGGCCCAACTGTGGAGCTGCACTGGGGTGGAACGAGGAGTGACAGGAATGTGCAGCTCTCACCTCCTGCTCTCACCTCCCTCCTGTGGCTCCTCAGGGGCAGGGAGCAAAACTGAGCCCCTTTGCTCCTGCAAAATGCTTAACTAGGGAGTTTAGAGGAGCGAGAGGAGGATTTTATCCAGCAGCAAACACAGATCAATAATCCTGTATCTGCCCGGCGGCTTTGCTTGCACAGCCCTGAGTTCAGAGCTCTGGGTTGGGCTGGCTTTGTCCTCCTCTCCTGGAGAATCACTTGCTGTCTTCTGCTTTGCCTTCTGAGGGTAAGGATGGAATTGCTACCATTCCTGCTGCTCCCAGGGCTGCAAGGATGAGCTCTCTGAAGAGCTCAGAGTCCAGATTGAACAGGCTTAGGAAAGGTGTGGATGCACTCAGTCTCCCTCCTCTTAAGCTTCTGTGCACGAGGAGCATCCCTGTGGGAATCTGCCCTTCCTGCCATCCCCAAGCCCTGGCTTGGCCTTGCCTGGCTGATCATAGAATCATGGAATATCCTGAGCTGGAAGGGACGCGCAAGGACCATCCAGTCCAACCCTCAGCCCTGCACAGGAACATCCCCCAGAGTCACCCCCTGTGCCCCAGAGGATCAGCCAAACCCTCCTGGAGCTCTGGTAGCCTTGGGGCTGTGCCCACTGCCCTGGGGAACCTGATCAGTGCCCAACCAGCCTCTGAGGGAAGAACCTTTCCCTGAGATTCAGCCTGAGCCTGCCCTGACACAGCTCCAGCCATTCCCTGGGTGCTGTGTCTGTCACAGAGAGCAGAGATGGTGCTGCCCCTCCTGAGGAAGTTGTGGACAGCTGAAGATTTCCTGCTCCGTGCCAGGGATGGGCAATCCCAGTGGGAGAGGGGCAGTGACAGTCTCTGGGACACAATAAACATCCCACAATAAACATCAAACAATAAACATCCCACAATAAACACGGTGTGAGACAGAAGAGCAGTGAGCTGAGCTGGCTGCTGAGCTCACTCCCTGCTGAAGCCAAACCACCCCTCTGGGGCACAGAAAGGCAGCACTTCCCTCCTCCTCTGCTGCCCGGGGTGGGAGGAGGAGGAGGGAGGATCCTCCTGGGGAAGAGGAAAAGCTGCTGGAGGTGTGGAGGGCACTTGTTGGTAGCAAAGAGGTGCCAGCCCAGCCCAGCTCTGAGGAGCTGAGACCTTCCAGGAGGGCAGAAAGTGCCTCTGAGTGAGGTCTGTGGGAAAGGAAACCACAAATCACCCCAAATAACCCAACTGAGCAAGGCTGGGGCTGCTTTGAGTCGTGTTTGATGCCCTTGGGCTCTGAGGGCTGGCTGGGGCTGGGAGGGGGAGAGGGCAGCTGGTGCAAGCTGTGTGCCAGTGATAGTGTTTTAATTTCTTCCTCTTCCGTGCCTGGTTTACACTTTAGTTTAATTTGAAAGTCTCCTCTGTTGTTGGGGGTTTTTTTCCTCTCCTTATTTTTTTTTTATTTTGTACAAGGTGAATGTCGAGCAGTAATGTAATGAAAAGTTGACAGGCACAGATCTTTTTTAATAACTCTTATGTTGTGTAGCTTAAATTGGTTTAACTATAGCTGAGCTGAATAATAAGCAGAGGGGAATTCATCTCATGAACTGTGAATATTTTGTAAGGCTCCTTCAGAAAGGGTTCAACAGCTCTGGTTCTCATTCCAAAAAAGTGGGTTTGTTGTACACTTTTGGTGACTCTGTGAGGGCTGGGAGGTGTCAGGGATGGGACCCACCATTCCCAAATTGAAGTGAGGTGGGAAAGCAAGTCTATCCCACTCCAGGCATCACACATTCCTTATATACTACCCAGTGTGGAGCTGCTCCAGCTCCTGTCCGTGGGTTTGACTGGGATTTTGGGAGGTGCTGAAGACCCAGAAGCTTTCCAGTTGCTCCCAACACCCACCATGGGAGAGACCCTGGGACACCAAAGGCAGAGGAGGGGCAGGATGGAATGTGCCCACTCCCAGGGGGGAATACAAAGTAGAGGCTGTTCAGAGGTGTGTTAGTGACACAACTGAGCAAGGCCAGCGGGGCTGGGGACCCCTCAGAGGTTTTGGAGGGGATGGTGATGCAGATCCCAAACGGAGAAGAGGGACTGGAGTGGAGTTTGCCTGGGAAAAGGCTGTGTCTCGTTTGTCTGGCTGTGGGAAAGAGGCTTCCAGAGCATCAAGGGGCTGGAGGTGGAGGGAAAAAAACTGCAAGTCCTGGGGTGAAAGCTGGGAAATGGTTTCTGCCAAGTCAGTGGAGTGCACACAAATTCCCCCTTAAACTTGTCAGGCTCCAGTGAAAAGCCAGTCTTAGGAGACCAAAGCTCTTCCCACCTTGTCTACAGGTGTTTCCTCTTTTCTTTTTCCATCTCCTCAGTACTCATATCATTCATCTTCCTTTCAGTCTTGTTTTTTCAGGGATGATTTGTTGTTTTTTCCAATTTTAGCCCTTTCTTCCCAATGTTTTCTACGTGTTGACTCCATTCAATCTCTCTGTCATCGTGGCAGCAGCAACACGATGCAGGATCCTCTGATGTTACACTGCAAAGAAAACAGGTAGGAAACACCTTCTGGGGACCAGGAAAGTGCAGGGTTGTGTGTGGCCCACACTCTTCTTTGTGGATGCAAAAAGGAGGGGATCCCTGTGGTTTGTTCTCCCTCAGTGATTTCCCAGTTTTTGGGCTGCTTGCAGCGAGGTTCCAGTGAACCTCGGAGAAAAGCAACTCCTGTGATAAAAAAGTGTGATAAATTTGCCCTATTGAGGACAAGGACTTAAATCACAGAATCATTAAGGTTGGAAAAGATATCCATGGTCATTGAGTCCAACCTGTGCCCAATGCCCACGTTGTCCCCCAGCCCAGAGCACTCAGTGCCATGGCCAAGCCTTCCTTGGGCACCTCCAGGGCTGGGCACTCCAAACCTCCCTGGGCAGCCCCTGCCAAGGCCTGACAGCCCTTTCCAGGGAGAAATTCCTCCTGATGTCCAACCTGACCCTCCCCTGGCACAGCCTGAGGCCGTTCCCTCTCCTCCTGTCTCTTGTTCCCTGGGAGCAGAGCCCGACCCCCCCCCCAGGTCCCCCCTCCTGTCAGGAGGTTGCAGAGCCAGAAGGTCCCCCCTGAGCCTCCTTTTCTGCAGGCTGAGCCCCCCCAGCTCCCTCAGCTGCTCCTGCTGCTCCAACCCCTTCCCAGCTCCATGAACATGCTCCAGCCCCTCCATGTCCCCATCATGAGGGTCCAGAACTGGGCACAGCCCTCGAGGTGTGACCTCACCTGTGTTGATTTAGGGAGCTGGGACCAGGTCTTTATTTCATCTCCTCTCTGCAGGTGTTTTCCTGCACAGCCTCTAATAACATGGTCACACATTATTTATTCTGCACCTTGCTCAGTGCTTGCAATGGGAGCAGGTTGGAAAACGTTCCTTGCACCAATTGCTGTTGGAAAATATGGCTCGAATTAAAGGGATTTTTTTTCCTTGTGAAATTGTATTGATGTCCAAAACTCCTTTAATCCTGGAAGCACATGTTCTTTAACATGAACATTTTGCATTTCCCCGTGGCTGTGGGTTGATTTTCCTTTGAATTAGAATGACTTTTACATTAAGGAGCCTGAAACAAAGAGGGTTGATCCAAAAACGAGACCTTTCATTTGACCCTGAGCACTTCTGCTGTTCAGAAAACAACTTCAGCATCGTGCCTTTCTCATTCTGTTTGGAATAAAAAGATGAAATGGTGGCTCTTTTCCATCCTCCAGAAGCTCCCTCCCCAGGGCAGCTCTGGATTTTGGGAGGGGATGAATGCCCTGCCCAGGGTAGTGCAGAGTCAGGGCCAGGACAGAGCAGCCTCCTGGAGTAAAGTCATGGGAAAATGGGAATCTCTAGCCATGCTGGAGGCATCAGCAGCTGCATCCCTGCCTTTGGAATGCTGGGCTCCTGTGTGGGACTGCAGGTAACTTCAGTCACGAGTTTACAGGAGGTTGAACTCAGCACAGTCAAGGCAGAAGGATGATAAATGCTCGGATAGAGACACAAGGGGTAGCAAAAAACTAGTTCTTATATTCAGTGGGTTTAATCTCTGAGTGCCTCAGTTTCTCATTTTTATATCTGCCATTGCTGGGAAGGGAATTTCTATCTGAAATCATTTCTATCTGAAATCATTTCTATCTGATGTGGCGAGAAATGAACAATTCCTATAGTTTTCAATTACGTTGGTTAGAAAAGCTGAGCCAGACTGAAGAGGAAATGAGCAGTTTTCAGTTTGTTTGAGCCAGGGTTTGCATGCTGTACACTAAATAATAATTAGGGTGATAAAAGCCTAGAGTGAACAATTATCCATTCAGCAAACAAGGCAGGTGTTTTAGGGGGAAAAAATAGGAGGCAATTGGGTAATTAGACTGTACCACAACGTGTGAGCACAATAAAATTTGCACAGACAATTGAAATCTGGCACAGGCCCCTCTCTGAGCACCTGACACGGAAACCTGGAGAACTCCAACGTGGGCTCTGATGGAACAAACACCACATTGCCAACGACAGAGCTCCCTGTGCAGAATGACTCGGGGCTTTCTGGCCGAGCTCAGGAGCTGTAACAACCTGAGCTGCAGAGAAAAAAAACCACAGGAGGTGGTTTTTGGTGTTGGAGGGGAAATGTGGGCTGGCTGCAGCCGGGGCAGGGTTGGCTCTCGTGTGGTGCTGCCTCGGAGCGAGGGCAGATGTGGCTGTTGGACATTTGTTATTCCACCCTTTCCCTGCAGTCCAGTTCCCTGGAAATCCATCCCTGCAAGAGCAGGCACGGGAGGGGGAAGGGGGAGAATTATTCGCTGCTTTGCAAGCAGATCACTCCTGGCTGCTCGGACAGCTCAGGAGCACCCTGACAGCTCAGGAGATCCTGCCAGCGGGGCTGAGGTCCCCTGGCACCCCCGGGATGCTGTGGGGTGGAGGGAAGGCAGCAGGAGTCACATCCCTGCCCCCGGCATGCCCTGCCGGGGTGCGGGCAGCCTGTCCCCCCTTCCCAAGGTTTCTGTGGCAGATGCCTCTCCGTGTCCCCGCGGCGGGGACCGGCTCCTCGCCGGGTGAAAATGTTTCCTCTCCAACAAACACTCGTCTCATTATCTGCCCGCGCCGGCTTTGCACTATCTGGTTACTGCCTGGCTCGGAGACACCTGTTCTGTGTCCAAGCATTTTAGAGAAAAAAAAACCCTCCAAAGCTGTCAACAGCCATAAAAAGGCTCCCTGTTTCCATGGGAACGTGCTCCGCCGAGCCCCGGGGATAATGAGCTGCTCCCGAGCTGCCGACACACCGGACGCTGCTGGAGGAGCCGCGCTCGTTTGGAGCTGCGGTTCCCCGGGGGAATTCCTGTGGGAGCGGGGATGGAGGTGGGAAGGCAGCGCTGTGCCCTGGAGGGGCCCGTGGAGAGGAGGGATGTGGGGCTGTGCTCCGGGAGTCGCGTCCCTGCTCCGGCTGCTCCCGGCGCTCCCTCCCTCTGGACTCAGCCCCTCCAGCCTCCCACCCGTGCCGTGTGCCAGGGGTGGAAGAGTCAGGGATGGAACAGGGCCGTGGGGCTGCTAAAAACCACCCGGGGTAGGAATGTTTAGCCCTGGGTTCCGAGCCTCTTTTGGGTGAGGAAGGAGTGAGAGATGTGCTGTGACTTCAAATGTGTGTCCCAGAGCCACGGAGTGGTTTGGGTTGGGAGGGATTTAGATGTAGTTCCACCCCCTGCCATGGGCAGGGACACCTTCCACTAGCCCAGGTTGCTCCAAGCCCCGTCCAACCTGGCCTTGGGCACTTCCAGGGATCCAGGGGCAGCCACAGCTTCTCTGGGCAACCTGTGCCAGGGCCTCCCCACCCTCCCAGCCAAGAACTCCATCCTAATATCCCATCTAAACCTGCTCTCTTCCAGTGCAATCACATCTGCTTTGAGCCTGGTGTGCCCACCATTTCCTTCTTAGAATCATGGAATTGTTTAGGTTGGAAAAGGCCTTTAAGATCATCAACCCAGCCCCACCATCGTGTTCACCACCAAACCACGTCCTCAGGTGCCACACCCACACGTTTTGTTGAACATTCCCAGGGATGGTGACACCACCACTGCCCTGGGCAGCCTGTTCCAATGCTTGACAACCCTTTCCATGAAAAATGTTTTTCCTAATATCTGATCTAAACCTCCCCTGGTGCAACCTGAGGCCATTCCTGCATTCCCTCTCGTCCCGTGAGCTCTGTGGAGATGGGGACAGGGCACGGCTGAGGGGGTTGCATCCCTTGCTGGGGAGGTTTGTCTCTTCAGCCCACACTCTTTCCATCTCCTGTAGACTCCAGATCAATCCATGGCACTGCAGCAAAGATGAGAGACCTCATGCTGGTGTGTGCCTTCCCTTTTTAAAGTGGCTTCAAAGAAGGGGTGAGCAAACCACCCTGGGAGGGCAGAAATGAGCAGGAGTCTGGTCCAGAACTTCATTAGTGGGTTTTGAGTCCTCACGGGAGGATGAAAAAGCTGAAATTACTGCAGTGTGTCTTGGCATCACAAGGGCTTGTAGGAAAAGCAGCTGATGGGATGTTGGTTCTCCAAACGGCTCCGTGAAGGTCCAGAGAGTTGGAGAGTTGAACTGGGATAACTGGGGGAAAGATAAAACAGACTCAACAGGTGCCTGGGTAGGTGGGACAATTAGTCCTTTGGAAAGGGCAGGGATGAGGCTCCACAAACCTCCTCGGGAAGCTTGAAGGCACCACTGGCTGTGCAGTCAAGGTAAAGCTAGTGGACAAAATCCACTTAGATGTCTGGAAAGCTTTTGCTCAGTCTCCTCAGCAGCGGTGCAGAGTCAGGGCCAGGACGGAGCAGCCTCCTGGAGTAAAGTCATGGGAAAATGGGAATCTCTAGCCATGCTGGAGGCATCAGCAGCTGCATCCCTGCCTTTGGAATGCTGGGCTCATGTGTGGGACTGCAGGTAACTTCAGTCACAAGTTTACAGGAGGTTTAACTCAGCACAGTCAAGGCAGAAGGATGATAAATGCTCAGATAGGGACACAAGGGGTAGCAAAAAACTAGTTCTTATATTCAGTGGGTTTAGCAGCTTAAGGCAACTGAGGCACTGTGGGCTCCCAGGAAAGGTCAGCCCATGGAGAGGGGCTTCAAAGGTAGGAAGAGCTCCTGGGCTCTGCCAGGGAGGGGGGACAGAGGGAGGCTCTGCAGGGGTCTGGGAGGGGCAGCCTGTGCCATGCCCTGCTCCCTGTGCTCACAAACGGCCTGGGAGAGGAGCCAAGGCCCAGGGTGAAGAGAGAGGGTGATATTAAGGGTGGGGAGAAAGGGAAGCAACTCCAGGGAGGGGTGAGCAGGTGATAAACTGGGGGGTTCAGTGCAGAGAAAGGCAGCTGGTGCTTTACACACCAGTGAGGAGCTCTGGGCTGGGCTCTCCTTCCTCAGGGAGGCTCAGGAGCTGCTGTAAATTATCCTGTGGAAATGGCATCACACAGCCCTGCAACTGTCAAAAAGCAAGAGGATTAGTGGGAAAGGCTCAGGGAACAGAGCAGGGGCTGGAGCACAGGTCTGTGTTGTGTCTGCTCAGTGCAATTCCCAACCCCAGCTCAGAAATTACCTCCTGGAGCTGGGAAAGGCACAAAAAGGAACAGCAATGCGGGAAGAAATGGAATGTGGGGAATCATGGAATGGTTTGGGTGGGAAGGGAGCTGAAAGATTTATCCAGTGCCACCCCCTGCCATGGGCAGGGACACCTCCCACTAGCCCAGGTTGCTCCAAGTCCTGTCCAACCTGGCCTTGGACACTTCCAGGGATCCAGGGGCAGCCACAGCTTCTCTGGACAACCTGTGCCAGGGCCTCACCACCCTCACAGGGAAGGATTCCTTCCCAATATCCCATCTAGCCCTGCCCTCTGGCAGTGGGAAGCCATTCCCCCTTGTCCTCTCACTCCAGGCCTTTGTCAATAGTCTCTCTCCACCCTTCTTGTAGCTCCTCCAGGTCCTGCAAGGCCAAAATCAGGTCACCCCAGAGCTTCTCCTCTCCAGGCTGAACAATCCCAACTCTCCAGCCTTTCCTCCCAGCAGAGCTGCTCTAGCCCTCTGACCACCTTGGGGCCTCCTCTGGACTCTCTCCAGCAGGGACAGGAACAAACCTCCCAACAGGTCACTGCAGGTCACTGGTACAATTCTGTCCAGTGGGAGGAGAAATGCAACGAGGAGATGATGGGTTTTGTCTCTTCCAGCACAAGAACAACAGAACTAGGAGAGAGAATATTTAAAAGAATGTGATACTTCCTCATGACACAAATAATCACACATCTCCCCCCTCAGACTGGATGCCCAGGTTGCCAGGCCTCTCACCTGATGTGCCATGACCATTCTTCTGTAAACAGAGGGAGAAAATGAGACAAAAATTTTATATTCACATTGGTAGGTCTCCATTTCCTACTGTGCTGTCTGGTTGTTAGCATAAAAAATGCACTTTGTGCTGCTAATTGTTGGGTTTGTTTTTTTTTTTCAATCTATGTGTTTATGGTCCTTTAAAAGCTTAAAAAAACAGGTTTCACCCTCCACGAGGCTCCTGGTTTTCTTAAGTGAGATTAGACAAGGTGTAAAGGCATCAGCCCTGTCTGCAGAGGAGGGAACAGTGAAGGGTCAAACAGGGAAAGAAGGAAAACCACTCTTGGGAGCACTTGTCACTTCTAGCTGTTATTTCAGGTGTCTGAGGCTCCTGTCACGGAGTTTCAGAGGGGTTTGTTGTGTTTATTTGATGTTCTAGACCAAAGGAAAAGGTCAGCTGATCACTGACATTGGATGGCCTCGATCCCAGAGGGGCTGATCCCGCTCTGCTGCTCCCCTAAGACCCCTTCCCAGCCCACAAACTACTTCCCAGGGCTGCATTTAGCCCAAAATCAAGGCAGCAGGAGGTAGAAGGCAGCTCAGAGCCCGAGCCCATTGCTGAAGTGCTGCAGGGATGATCAGGGATGATTCCACAGCTTCTCCAGGTTTTCATTAGGAGCAGTTCAGTGCCCGGGAGCACTGCTGTGACTGCCACTCTCTCATGTCCCACACGGTGGGAGAGTGAAAGCAAATAAGTCTAAAACTGTGGAATAAGTCATCATAATGTCAGGGATATTAGTTGTAAGTGCCCTGCTGATGGCAGAGATGTGCTTAGCCCCGGGTCAGGAAGGTGTGGGATCACACAGCCGGGAAGGTGCTTCGGCGCTCGTTTATCCCTGTTCCAACCTCTGCAGCCGCCTGGAAGTGCCGGTGCCTCCTCCTGGGGAGCCCTGAGGGCTGGCTGGGCTGCTGGGAATCTGTGCAGTTCCCGGGGCAGGACCCCGAGGGGGAGGCTCGTTGTTACACTGGGCTGCTCTTTCGAGAAGGAAAAAAAAAAAAAAAAAAACCACCATGCCAACAAACCAGCAAATTTAAATACAATAATGAGAAAAGAGGCAATAAAAAGTTAGTTTTGCAAGAGGCTGACAGGGCTGGCGGGGTGTTCATTATGTGCTGTATCAGTAAGTATATGAAATGTCAGTGTGAGGGGAATGCATTTCCCAGTAACAAGCATGACAGGGGATTGAATGGAGCAGAGAGCCTGTCTGCAGGCACCAGGGTGCTGAAGCCTCATCAGAATTTCACTTCTGTGCAGTTTACTTGAGCACTGTGTTCATTTTAGCTTTTAAAAGTCCAAATTTTTTTTGCCCAAAGCAAAGACTGATCTTTTGAGCAGCTGAGCAGAGGCTCAGTGTTCCCGGGGTGGGGGGCCATGGGGACACCCCACCTTCCCTGCTCAGCCACAGGGGATCATCCCCTTCTCAGGCTGTTAGAGAGTGTCCAAAAGGGGGGTAGGAGGATGGGGAAGGGCCTGGAGGAGCAGCTGAGGGCACTTGGTGTGTTCAGCTGGAGCAGAGGAGGCTGAGGGGAGACCTCACTGCAGTTCCAACTGCCTGGGCAGGGGCAGAGGAGGGGCAGGGACTGAGCTCTGCTCTGGGGGGACCAGGGACAGCAGCCAGGGAATGGCTGGAGCTGTGCCAGGGCAGGCTCAGGTTGGATCTCAGGGAAAGGTTCTTCCCCCAGAGGGTGGTTGGGCACTGCCCAGGCTCCCCAGGGCAGTGGGCACAGCCCCAAGGCTGCCAGAGCTCCAGGAGGGTTTGGATGATCCTCTGGGGCACAGGGGGTGACTCTGGAGGATGATCCTGTGCAGGGCCGAGGGTTGGATTGGATCATCCTTGTGGGTTCCTTCCAGCTCAGCACATTCTGCCTCTCTGTGATGCTGTGACCCCTTTCTTTTGTCTTGTGTTTTGCTCCTCCCGGGCTCAGAATTCCCACTGAGGGTCCATGTTCAGCTTCCAAGGACTTTGCACCATCTGCTGTGACTCGGAAAACCTCTTATGGGCAAATCCTTTTCCTCCATGGGGCTCTGGGGAATTCAGCAGTCCTGGGGAGAGGAATATCATCTCCCTGCTGCCACGTGAGGGGTGGGAGGCACAGAACAGCAGGACCAGGAGCAGAGGGATGGAGGGAACAAGTTGAACCACAGGGATGTGATTTATAGGGACTGGCAAGCAAGGACTAAATCTGGATGGTGTAGGGAGTGTGGGTCTGGTCCAAAACCTACCCTGCAGGGTCAGGCTGGAGGTGAGGATTAGTCAGGCTGGAGGTGAGGATTAGTCAGGCTGGAGGTGAGGATTACTCAGGCTGGGGGGGATCAGACAGCGTGAAAACAAACACACACACACATCCAGCCTCTCTGGAGATGGTTGTGCCAAAGTGGAGGGGAAAGTGTGATGTGGCTTGTAATTAGGGAATGCTGCATCCCAGAGCACTGGCAGGGCCTGCCAAAGGGAGGATGGCAAATTTTGGGAGCCTGGGCTCGCTCAGCCAAGCATGAAACTTCTACCAAAGCACAAGAGTTTTAAATTCCAGACTAAAACTCCCCTTCAAAGCAGGCTGTGGTTTTGCAGAGAGCCTCAGGAAGGGCTGGTGGCAGGGAATTACCCCTGCAGGCATTGCCAGCAGGTTGGAGCCCTGGGACTGCTGGGAAACTTCAGTTCAACCAGAAATCCCACTGAGCCCTCCCTGTAATAGTCACTCTCTTTTCCTTGGACCTGCCCTCCTCCCATTAAGTGCTACCCCCAGACAGGGACTCTCCAGAGTTGTGTCTTTCCCATAGTTTTCTTCATTAAAACCATCCTGGATCCCCATCATCCTGGTTGGACCTTTTCCTCTCCTCCCAATGTCTTTTGGAAGGGCAGGACCTCCCTGCTGGGCATGAGCCGAGCTTATGGAGAGTTTGGCTGATCCTCTGGGGCACAGGGGGGGACTCTTGGGGATGTTCCTATGCAGGGCTGAGGGTTGGACTGGATGGTCCTCGTGGGTCCCTCCCAGCTCAGCACATTCTGCCTCTGTTTGATGCTGTGACCCTTCTTTTGTCTCGTGTTTTGCTCCTCCCGGGCTCAGAAATCCCACTGAGGATCCATGCTCAGCTTCCAAGGACTTTGAGCTGGATGGAGGAAACTCAATGTTCCGAGTCAGACTGAGGGACTGCTGGGTCTGACACGGCTCAGATGTGGAATTTATGGCTCTGGGATGGATGGTCTGCAAGTGAGACTTGGCTTAGGTGCAAAAAAAAAAAAAAAAAAAGAAGAGGGAGTAAGAGGCAGGACTAGAAAGATGGAAGTCCTCCAAAAGAGAGACATTTATTGCGCCGTGACTTAGAAAGTAAGACTCAGTATATTATTTTTTTATTGCTACAAGAGTCTGCTCAGTAATTGGTGCTGCCCTATTATTGCAGCAGGATTAATTGCACAGTGGCTGTTCCTGAGCACTGGGGACCTGCACGAGACAGCAGGAGTGGAACAGCCCAACATCCAGAACCTTCGGAGCCGGACTCGGGCGGGGGCCCTTTCCTTGGGATTGAGCAGGAAAATGGAAGAGTAGAGGCTGAAACAAATGCCAGCAAGCCAACCTCCCGCCGTGGTTTTTAAATTAATATCTGCAGCCCCTCTGGGCCACCTGCGTGGGCGGTGCTGGCTGTGCCATCCCGTGTCCCTGCCAAGGGCTGGAGCACCTTCTCTTGGATTTCAAGTGCTTTGATCTGTCACACGAGGCACAGTGATTAAAAAACAGGGGAGAAAATCAAGGCAAGAGTGCAGCAGGAGCCAGGACTGTGGAGGGTCAGCGGGTTTTCAGCTGCCTGCACATGTTTTGCTGCCAGTGTGGCCTGTCCCTGTGGCTGGAACGACTCGGTCACGGCAGGGTCTCTCCCAGGGGCAGAGCTCAGGTGGCAGGAGGATCCCCTGCTCCCAAACACAGCTGCAAACAGAAGCAGGAGTGTGTAAAGCTGGATTTCACATGGATTTGGGAGAAAATAAGCTGTTCCTCAGCTATTTGGACAGACTGCTTCCAGGCTGCAGTGGGTTCTCCCAAACAGAGTTGCCTCCTAAGAGGCAGCTCCCAAGTACAGGCACTCAGGGAGTTTGGGTGGGTTTCTGTGTTTCCAGGGCAGGAAGAGCACAAGCTGTGGGGCTGCAGGTGAGAAGGGACCAAAGGGGGTGTTTGTTTTGGGCATTCCTCTCCCTGGAACAGGAGTGCAGGATGCAGAGCAGCATGTCCTAGCTCTGTGGCCGTGCCTGTGCCATGCCGGCTCAGCTCTGCGGGCACTCTGTTCATCCAGGCAGGGACATGAGCTGCACTTGGCATCTGCTCCACTTCCAGCTCCCTTGGCAGCTCTGGAGCCCACTCCAGGTGTCCACACCTGTTGGACCAATCAGAAGTGTCTCAGTCAAATCCACCCTTTCCCAAAGGGCCTCCCATGTTTTCTCTGTATTTTATCCAGGGCTCCATGGAATCACAGACTGGTTTGGGTTGGAAGGGACTTGAAATTCCATCTCATTCCACCCTCTGCCATTCCCTCTACCCCTTTCACTAAACCAAGTTGCTCCAAGCCCCATCCAGCCTGGAACACTTCCAGGGATGGGCCATATACCATAATCTCAGCAGCTGGCAAAACTGGGATAAGGCAGCAGCTCTGACTCGCTTTCAAGGCAGAGGATGGTGCATACAGCTCCCAGTTTATCTTCCTGTTCCACCTCACAGACACTTTCCTTGGTGTCCTGGTGTCTTGCCACCTTTTTGCCACTTAATTTGTGTTCCACTTCCCTGGGATGGACTCAGCTGGTCGGAGCACAGAGCTGATAACTCCAAGGGTGTGGGTTTGCTCCCCGGGCGAGCCATTCCCTTGGGAGCTGGACTTGATGATCCTCGTGGGTCCCTTCCAACTCAGAATGTTCTGGGATTAATATTCCGTGAAGGAACCCACGTGTGAATCAGGGTGGTGCTTTTAACCATCACATTTTTCCATGGCACCATGACTTCCAAAAGTCTCCTCCAGGCAGGGAAGAGCAGTTTCTGCACGTGAGTGACACGGGTGGACACATGACTGCTGTAACCCGCCCTGGTGGAGCTGCACTCCCGAGTTCTTTGGGAATGGGAGCTGCCTGCACCACTTTCCCTGTTTGGGATAAATGCCTGCCCCTGGCATGGCTTGCAAGGGAATGATCCTGGCATTAGCCCTGTTCCCATTGGGCTCAGATTCCCGGGACTGTTCCAGCCCTCCCAGCAGCACGAGGCTCTCCTCGGGTTGTTCTCCCGACCCTGCAGCTGCTTCCCTGAGCTGGAGCTGCTTCCCAGGCCCCCCCTGTGCCTGGAACTGCTCCTGCTGGACCGACCCCTGGCTGGGATGGGGGACCTGCCGCTGGGGGAGCCCACCCAGCTTGGCCGCGGGGCCTCAGAGCAGGAGCAGTGCCTGGGACATGTTGGGATTTATGGATTTGTGTTCCCTGGCACGGGGGGCTGAGCAGCCCTGCAGGGGCCTGGCGGGGCTGCAGGAATCAGGGAGCCTTCCATGGCTCTGTTGTGTTCCTGGCTGAGGGTTGAGCGAGTTTCCTGCCTCTGCTCCTCTCCTGTTCCCGGCTGGGAGCCCAAACCTTCGGCAGTGCCGAGCACAAAGAGCAGGGAGCGTGCTGGGAAGAGGATCCTGCTGCAGGAGGATGAAGGCTGTGCCTCCTTTTTACTGCAGGCTTTGGTCCAGGCAGGCACTGGAATCTTCCTCAGCAGCCCCTGGGGCCAGGAATGCTGTTCTCCTGCACTTTTGGCAGGATGAAACAACCCCTTGCTGGCGAGTCTGTGCACACGCACGGGATCTTTTCCAGCAAGATTTGTGATGTTTTCAAAGACATAAAGTAATTTGGCTCTAATTAAATCACTGAAGCTGCTGGTGATGGATGATTTGCAAATCCATCTTGTGGCCTGCTGGCAGCTGCCTCAGGGATGGGTGGGAGCTGCTCCCACAGTCCCACCACCACAGGCAAAGGCTTTGAACCCCCAAAACCATAACAGGGATGTTTTAAAGAACTTCTTCTGCAGCAGAGAGATGCTGTGTTGTCCTTGTTTCTTGTTCCTAAAATCTGGTGCTCCCAAGGTCCCATTATCATCTCTGGAATACTGAGCAGGTTTTGGGCATGTTTGAAATGCAGAGAGGGACTAGTTGTTGAAAGGGGAACAAGAACCTGGAGCCCACGACATCTGCAGTGTCCTGTTCACAGGGGGCTCTGCACCAAAGTGGAACAAATTGAAACCACAATAGTTTCCTCTTCCATCAGAAAAATAATCCATGGGAAGCTGGATTCTCCCTATTTTCCTTTTGAAGCCTCCTCCAAGTGGGGAGTTCTAGGAATATGTGGCCAACTTTGCTTGTGCATTGAATATAAATAAAAATAATAAGCCTGTTACAGAGCCAAGTCATGGGAAAATAAGATTCCAGACCTGGGCACTGGGATCTTTGGGACTTACAGGTGTCTGAAGATGGTGTCAGGCTTTTCCCTCTCATTAGGGCTCACTTGAGGAGCACTTGCATTTTTACAGCTGGAGTATGAAGAGGTTAAGAAGCATCTGGAGCTGTTGTACCTCTGCTCCTCAGAAATGCAAATGCCAGAGTGTTCCCACAGTCCTGAGGATCAAAGGAATGGCTCAGTGGATGGGATGCTCATCCTGAGGAGACATTCAGTCCACAGGGAGAGTCTTGGGAGCAGCTGGGAAAGCTGAGAGCAGCCACAAAACCTGCTCTGGCTTTCCAGAGCTCACCGTGTATTCCAGGTTTTCCTGCTGTGCTTCCAGGGCATCAGGAGCTGTGGGAGCACGGGGTGATCACCTGCTGCCAGCCTGGCATTCCCAGGGCTGGGCACTGCACAGTGTGCCAGCTACAGTTTGTAGGGAAAACAGCTCATGGAAACGTCCTGCAAAGCTGCTCCTGTGGACTGGGAATGCTTTTCCTGGAGGTCCCCAGGAGAAAGGGATTCATGTCAGATGTAATGAGTTAATCCAAGTGGCACAGATTGGATGTTTTGCCTCAGGATCAGGCAAAGAGTGGGTGGCTTTTCTCATGGAGTGATGTTGAGTTAGGTCTTCACCTCAAGCAAGGAGATTTTCCTGGGGGAAAGCATTGGCAAAGTGCAGGAATTAATTTCTGTTGGGACAGGGAGCTTCTGGAGCAGGTTCAGGGAAGGCTGTGGAGATGCTGAAAGATGGAGCATCTCTGGGAGCAGGACAGGCTGAGGCAGCTGGGGCTGTTCAGCCTGCAGAGCAGATTCTGAGAGGGGCCCTCAGCCATGTCTGTGGGGGCTGCAGGGAGGGGGCAGAGGATGGACCAGGCTCTGCTGGGGGGGCCCAGCAATGGCACAGGAGCAATGGGCAGGAACTGATGCCCAGGAAGCTCCACCTGCACAGGAGGAAGAACCTCTTCCCTGGGCAGTGACCCAGCCCTGAACAGTGACCAGAGAGGATGTGGAGTCTCCTCCCTGGGGATATTCCAGACCCCTCTGGACACAATCCTGTGCCGTGTGCTCTGGGATGGCCCTGCTGGAGCAGATGCCCCACAGTGGTCCCTTCCAGCCTGACCCATTCTGGGATTCCGTAAAATTGTCTTTTGTGGGAAGTTGTAACACAAAGCGACATTTTGCCGTGTGGTTGTTCCCCAAAACATTTTCCCATTTCTGTGAAAACTTCGGCACCTTTGCGAGAAAAAATTTCTCCCAGGTGGAAACATTTGCCCAAAAACATACTGGGAAAACCATGTTTTCACCACAACTCTTGCACCACCACATCATGGCAGATAGGGAAGGAGGTTTCCCATCCCTAAGGCTGCTGTTCCATGTTTCTTTGGGGAGGTAAAACCGGGTTTCCCCAAAGCTCCAGGGGCACGTGCCGGGATCACTTCGCACACAGGAATATCTGTTTGCAAATGGAATGCTAATCATTCCAGCTTTGCCAGCCTCTCCTTTAGGAATACCTAATGTAATAAAGCAGACAAAAGTTGCTGTGAATTGAGGGGCTTTATCAGAGCTGCTCCCGGGGCGCTCATCGTGGAGTGCCGTGACAGGGATTGCAGGAGGGAAGGCTCTGCGGGAAGGACGGCTCTGATCCCGGGGCTGTCACATCCTGACAGGGCTCCTGGAACATCTGCTGACAGTCTGGTAATTAACTCGACTCACCAGCCAGGGCTCAGGCTGTGGGGTGTAAGAACAGGGATTAATTTGGGCTATCAGTTGTTTATTTATTGCCCGTGCCCTCCTGCAGTGCCACGTCACTGTCAGGGGAGACTGTCCCGTCAGGACAGCATTCCTGTCCCTCCAGGCTGCTCCCCGGGCAGGGAACAGCAGCCAAAACACACAGGCTGTGGCTGCCCCAGCCCTGCAAGTGTCCAAGGCCAGGCTGGATGCACTTGGAGCAACCTGGGCTAGTGGAAGGTGTTCCTGCCCATGGCAGGGAGTGGACAGAGATGATCTTTGCGGGCCCTTCCAACCCAAACCATTCCATGATTCCAACTCTGCCCTTGTAAGAAAACATCAAACACAACCCCAGGGAGTTACAGGGTTGCCCGTGCCCCAAACTAACCCCAGGAGCAACTGGCTTTGCTGGGAAGGTGGGTGGATCTCCAGGGAGGTGGGTGGATCTCCAAGAAGATGGATGGATGCCAGGAAGGTGGATGGATCTCCAGGGAGGTGGGTGGATCTCCAGAAAAGTGGATGGATCTCCAGGGAGGTGGGTGGATACCAGGAAGGTGGGTGGATGCCAGGAAGGTGGACAGATCTCCAGGGAGGTGGGTGGATGACAGGAAGGTGGATGGATTTCCTTTCTCCCCTCCCAGCCAGGACACATGGGAAGCTCCTGGTTGAGCAGCTCAGCCTTGTGCTCATGGTCTTGTTCCCAGCCCATAATGGTTCTGCCTGATATAAATTCTCCCTCTTCCCAATGAAGTGGGAACACCTTGGTGGCAGAGCCAGGCTGTAAAACAATAAAGGGTTTTGCCCTGGGAGGCAGGGGAAGGCAGGCCCTGGGGAGTGATCCTCCCCAAGCTGCAGGAACTACTGCAATTACAGGGCCATTGCAGGGAAAGGAGAAAGGAACAGCACACTTTCCAGGCACACTTTTGGAGCATTAATATTTTTAATTAAGGTTATTGGCAGCGAGTTATGACTTTGGCAGAAGGGATGGCACAGCCGCTGCTGGCAGAGCGTGTGGGCTCCGGGCTGGGGGGAAGACAATGCAAACCTGCTCCTGCAAACTTGGGCCTTGCAAGCCCTCCTGTGCCCCTGCTGTGGGACCAACGCAGTTCTCCTGCAGTTCAAGGACTGTTTTCTGAATATCAGGTCATCATGGCTGGGCTTCACGAATGAAGACTTGGGGAGGGCTCTGCCCACGTTTGTCACAAGCGTGCTGGTGGCTAAAAAGGCCAATATGAGACAGGAACGTCCGGCTGCAAAAGGCACAGCAGAAAGACTCCTTAGGTGGTAAATTCTGCAAGACATGGTTCTTTCTGCGTTGTCTTTTCTCCTCAAGGGTGATCCTGCTGCGTTCTCAAAGGCATCAGCAGCGTTATAGATGGGGTGTCTCCAGACCTCCCAGTTGGAGGCCAGAGTAGACCAGTTATGTTGATCAATATGGTCAAGGCTGAGATGTTGTTTCAGGGAGTCCTTGTATCTCCTCTTTGGGGCTCCTCTCTTGCAGCAGCCGGTGGCAAGTTCACCATAAAGCAGGATCTTAGGGAGGGGGTGGTTGGTCCTTCATCCTTGAGATGTGCCCTGCCCAGCACAGCTGTGTTCTCAGCAACATGACCTCAATGCTTGTGCCTGCTGCTTGCTCTAGAACAGATGTATTGGTCACATAATCTGACCAGTGGATGTTTAGGATTGTATGGAGGCAGTGTTGATGGAAGCGTTCCAGGAGTTGCAGGTGGTGGCTGTAGATGACCCATGATTCAGATCCATATAAAAGAGTAGACAGCACTATGGCTCTGTAAACACTGATCTTGGTACTTTTCTTCAGGTGTTTATTTCGCCAAACTCTTTTATGGAGTTTTCCAAAAGCTCTCTATGCCTTTGCTAACCTGTTGTCCATCTCTCTGTCAATCTTATCATCCGAGGAGATGAGGCTACCCAGGTGATTAAACTGCTGGACTGATTTGAGCTCTGGTTCACCAATGGTGATATGGGGATGAAGGAAGACTTCCTGAGGTGCTGGTTGATAGAGAACTTCTGTCTTCTTTAAGCTGACTTCCAGCCCAAAGAGCTCAGCAGCATCTGTAAAGGAGGAAGTTGAAATCCAGGGAATGTAGTGGAGGTGCCAGAGGATCAGAGGCATTTAATTTTTTGAAAACATCAGGTTGATTTTAAAATCAATCTTTGGTGCTTCTGGAGACTCTTCACCCTCCAGCCCACCTTGGACAGCTCATAATGCTTTTAGGAGTTTAAGAATCTCTCAATAGCAGGCAGGAGGTGCCCTGCCCAAGGTCATATGGAAAGCCAAGGTCAGATGAAGGAGCCAAAGCCAGGTCCAACATACCCATGTACCATCCTCAGGCCAAAAAGTTCTGCTCTGAGGGGTTTTTTTGTTAGTGCTGTGGGTGGTTTGGGGGTAAACCAACAGCCACAAAGAGCCAACAGCCCTGCTTGATCCCCCAGGGTCTTCAGCTTCCAAATATCATGGGTGGATTATCTTGCCAAGAACTAAGGCCATGAAAGCAGGCAGATGTTGCAAGGAGGTTGTTGGCTGGCACAAGAGGTTACTGCCCATCCTGTGGGAAGGATATAAAGCCTTGGTGGTTTGGCTTTGAAGATGGGAAGGCAGCAGCAGCCCAAAAAACAAGTATTCATGTTGTACTAATCAGGAGGGTTTAGTTTTTGAAGAGTCTGCTGGTCCATGGATGCATAACAGGGAAGGAGGAGTTCCTGGTGCTTCCCAAATATCCCCTACAGGGAATAGGTCAGTGGTCACAGGGCTCAGGTTAAACCTTGTGGCAGTGGCTGAGTGAAATGGGGTAATATTCTTTGTCCTTATCCATGTCTTTTGTCTGGAATTGTTATCTAGAGCTCCCAGGTCTCCTTTGCCCTCAGTGACAAGAGCCAACATGGCTTGGTGGTGAACACGGTGGTGGGGCTGGGTTGATAATCTTAAAGGTCTTTTCCAAGCCAAACAATCCCATGGTTCTAAGAAGGAAACAGAGGGCACAGCAGGCTCAAAGAAGATATGATCACAGTGAAAGAGAACAGGTTTAGATGGTGTATTAGGATGCAATCCTTCCCTGGGAGGGTGATGGTGCCTGGCACAGGTTGCCCAGAGAAGCTGGGGCTGCCCCTGGATCCCTGGAAGTGTCCAAGGCCAGGCTGGGCGGGGCTTGGAGCAACCTGGGCTAGTGGAAGGTGTCCCTGCCCATGGCAGGGGATGGGACTGGATGAGATTTAAAGTCCCTCCAACCCAAACCACTCCATGGTTCTGTTTCCATGATCCCCCTTCCCAGGGCTGGTTTTATTCCATGGGCTGCAAGGCAGAGCAGCTGAATCTGTGAGAGCCTCTGTGACCCTCAGTGAGACATTCAGCCTCTCTGTGCCTCTGGGTCTTTATCACTGAGGTTGAGGAACAAGGTTTGGCCTCAGGAGGGATGTAGAAATCGAAGGAGAGGTGAGAAGTCATGGAAATACAGCAGGACAGAGATCTTGAGTTCCTCTGAAGTCGATGACAGTCCTTGTTGTTTACTCTGAAAGCAGGAGGTTTCCTCAAGGGCTCCCAAAACAGTGTCTGAACAATGCCTGTGTTGTGTCTTTAGCCATCTGGGAGCATTCCAGGGCACTCCAGCAGCCAGTTTAGGTGCTGTCAGCACAAATGTGTGCAGTGTGAGCAGCAGGATTGGGGCTTTCAAACCTCACTGCATTCAAGGCTGCATTTTGTGGAGCTTCAATAAAGGTCAGCTCCCCACAATGCTGCCATATTTCAACATTAACACCTTTTCCTCCACTTTGGAAGAGCTTCACCTCCATCTCTGTCAAAGCTGACAGGAAGAGTTTGGTCAGGACTTTCCAAGTGTGGGAAAGGTGAATCACAGATCCCAGACTGTGCTGAGCTGGAAGGGACACACCAGAACCATCCAGTCCAACCCTCAGCCCTGCACAGGAACATCCCCAAGAGTCACCCCCTGTGCCCCAGAGGATCAGCCAAACCCTCCTGGAGCTCTGGCAGCCTTGGGGCTGTGCCCACTGCCCTGGGGAGCCTGGGCAGTGCCCAACCAGCCTCTGGGGGAAGAACCTTCTCTTGAGATCCAACCTGACCCTGCCCTGGCACAGCTCCAGCCATTCCCTGGGTGCTGTCCCTGGTCCCCCCAGAGCAGAGCTCAGTCCCTGCCCCTGTTCCTGAGCTCTGTGGGATGTGATGGAAACTGTCCTGAGCCACACAGAGGGCAGAGGTGGTTAAACCCAGCCCTGAGTCACCCACAGTTGGTGTGTCTGAGCCCCTGGGTGTTGACACCACAAAGTAATAATATCCCCTGTAATTCCATAGGCAGCTCAACCCATCTCTGCTATTTCGCTTTCAGCACAGATGCAATTTGTCAGCAAACAGTGGTTGTTTATTACGTTAATTCACAAGCTATTTGTCAGGAACACACTCAGAGGGGTTTATTAACAGTATAAATTCCCTTAGATTTCTTATTTTACCGTGCCTGTGAGTGTAGGTGCTAATTTAATCACTTATATTTCACATAAGACCTGTCCTCAGACTTCGAAAGGAAAATTCCAGATGGGCATCTCTGTGTGGTGGGATACTTTTCTCTTTAAGTGAAGGTCATGTTGGACAGGGCTTGGAGCAGCCTGGGACAGTGGAAGGTGACCTTGCCCAGGGCAGGTGGTGGAACAAGATGATCCCTTTCAACCCAAACCATTCTGTGGTTCCATGACAGCACTTTCCCTGGAATTCTGCAGCAGGGGATATTTCCCTGGATCATTCTTTCAAAATGCCACAGGACAGAAATCATTCATCCCTTTGCTCCCAGCCCAGCAGCCTTGGCCTCCAAAGCCTTGCCTCTGGCAGCCAAACAAGTCTCCCCTTGTGTCAGCGTGGCCAAAGGTGCCTCCAGGTCAGTCTGTTGGTGCCTCTGCTCCAGAGGAACCCACTCAGGTGCCAGGAAGGTGATTTCCCTCCTGGCTTGGGGGTGTTCAGCAGGTCAGCCTCCTCCTCCTCGGGCTTTGCTTTGTTCCTCCTTCCAGGCTGGGAGTTCGTCAGGCACCAGATCTGTGATTATTGGGTCAGAACCACCCTGTGAGTGTGTGGGGAGAGGGAAGGGATGGGTGGAACCTCATGGCAGGGCCCTGGAACCCACGTGGGGAAGACCTGGAGTAGCTGTCAGGGAAAATTGTAACACCTCACAGCTCCTGGAGCCCCTCACCCAGCAGGGACAGCAAGGACACTGCCCTATAACCCCACAGCTCCTGGAGTACAGACAGTGAGGGCAGTGCCCTATAACCCCACAGCTCCTGGAGCACAGACAGTGAGGGCACTGCCCTATAACCCCCCACAGCTCTTGGAGCCCCTCACCAAGCTCAGAGGGGCAGTGACAGTGAGGACACTGCCCCATAACCCCCCACAGCTCCTGCAGCCCCTCACCCAGCACAGACAGTGAGGACACTGCCCCATAACACCCCACAGCTCCTGGAGGAACAGTGAGGACACTGCTCTATAGTATGTGCTGGGTGGAACATTTTGTCCAGCTTGTGTGGTGCCCTTTTGAACTTTTGCCAAGATCCCTTATTTTCCCCCCTAAATTAATAAAAGTGCCTCTTGGGAACAAGTCTGTGGCTTATTTTCAAGGCATCAAGGAACCCTATCCATATATTTTAAAGTCAGACTCCTGGCTGTGCCCGTGAGCTGCAGCTCCAGGGGCTGGAGGGTTACAGAGGTGCAGACAGAGAAGGAAAAGAGAAGACAGAGGTGCTGTGTGTGCAGGTAAACTCCTTGGCCAGTGGGACACAAGCCCAAGAGGGGACAAAGAGCTTGCCAGAGCAGCTGTGGCATCAAGGCCAGGTTGGACAGGGCTTGGAGCAACCTGGGCTGGTGGGAGGTGTTCACTAGGGTGGAAAAAGGGGGTCTTTAAGGTCCTTTCCAACCCGAACCATTCCATGATTCTGTGATTCCACAACCGGCCTGAAGGTCTGGGGATCAAACAATGTGTGGGGAGAGGGGGGAAGAGCCCAGCCCTGGTGTCTGTGCCCCTGGCAGGGCCTGAGCTGCAGGAGCAGCTCCCAAGAAGTAATTTCCAAGCAAAATTGTTGTAAAGAAAAAAAATTGACTTTTGACATAGGCTGATAAGCACTGCTGTTTGTTTCCAAGGGTTTGTATTTTATGCAATTTAATACTTAACAATGACTGACAACAGCAGTGATGGTGAAAAACATTAAAAATGAGGGAAGTGCAGTCATTTCAAGCCCCGAGCTTCTCTCCTGGTGGGCTGGGTGCTGCCTGCAGCCTGGGATTTCCAGCACAAAGCCTGGCTGGTCATTCATATGCCACTGGTTTTTGCATCCCCAGACCCCAAATTTCCAGCTGAAGTAAACCAAACAGTCTCCTTGAGGGATGCAGTGAGTGTTGTCTCATCTTTAACAGGGAAACATCTTGTCCCTCTGTGATTATCTTTATGAATATGGAAAACAAAGGGAGTGTTACCACAGGGTATGTCCTAAGAAACGCCCCCTAACTGGGGTTCTTGCTGCAAGTCCTGTTTGGAAGGGAAGACAAACTCAGTTAAGCTTGGTGTTTGCACTCATCAGCCAGCCCTGGCTGGGTCTACACTTCCATTGAGACAAATATAATGAGGATTTGGAGGCTGAAGGCCAGAGAGGAATAAGCAAATCAGCTTTTGACTCGTCTTTACTGGTGATTAATGTGTTCTGGTCTGAAATAAATCACTCCAGGAGACTCAGGACCTCTTTCCAGTGTCTTCAGCCTGGCATTCCTTCTGCTCATTCCCTGCTCCTTGTCTTCCACAGGGTGAGACCTGCTCACCCTCCTCACCTGTCCTGCCAATGCAGCAAATGGAGGTGGAACAGCATCAGATTCCCAAGCAGAGCCTGCTGGGATGGACAACAGGATAGAGAGCGTGGTTTAAGAGGACAGGAGGGTTGGAATGTCCTTGGAGTGACTCATGAGCGTTTCTGGAGGGGTTTCCTCCAAACCTGGAGCCAACCAGTGTTTGAAAAGTGCTGTCCCAGATTCTTGTTGGTTTGTCAGCAGAGTGGGGGTACAGGGAGGAAGGTGCAGCCTGGATGTGGTGCCCAGGGCTTGGGGTGAAGATACAAAACCCTCCAGCATTTCTCCTCGCTGTAAGAAGGACATGGAGGGGCAGGAGCGTGTGCAGGGAAGGGAACGGAGCTGGGAAGGGGCTGGAGCAGCAGGAGCAGCTGAGGGAGCTGGGGGGGCTCAGCCTGGAGAAAAGGAGGCTCAGGGGGGACCTTCTGGCTCTGCAACCCCCTGACAGGAGGGGGGAGCCGGGGGGGGTCGGGCTCTGCTCCCAGGGAACAAGGGACAGGAGGAGAGGGAACGGCCTCAGGCTGTGCCAGGGGAGGGTCAGGTTGGATATTGAGAAAATTCCTTCCTGGAAAGGGCTGTCCAGCCCTGGCATGGCTACCCAGGGCAGAGGTGGAGTCCCCATCCCTGGGGGGATTTAACAGCCATGTGGATGTGGCTCTTGGGGCCGGGGGTTAGTGGTGACCTTGGCAGGTCTGGGTTAACAGTAGGACTTGATGGTCTTAGAGTGCTTTTCCAACCTAAAACATTCTGTGATTCTGCAGAAGTTTCCTTAGAGGTAGGACTTTGCATTAAAGGTTGGACTTGATGATCTTGGAGGTCTTTTCCAACCTTACTGACTCTGTGATCCCGTGGAAGTGCCCAGGTGAATATGGTGCCTGGGGACTCCAACTCCTCTCTTGGCTTTCTTTCAGTGCCCTCATCCCCATGGCAGGCATTGACACAGTTGCCCAGTTTTTGTGGACTGTTAATCCAAAGATCCAAACTCTTTTCTCATGTCAGAGCTGATGAACTTCAGTCTGGGACCCATGTGGGACTTGTGGATAATCCTGGAAGCAGCAGCAGCTTGGGGGTGGTTACAAAGTGCTGAAGTGCTGTGAAGGGAGGGTGGGGGGCAGCAGAATTAGTCTGCTGAGAGCCCCGAGCATGAATACTTCATGTTTCCTCCTTCATACACAGACCCTTTGTTTATCCCCGTCTTTATTCATCATCATCATCGTTATTTATTAATTAAGTGCCTTTGCCAAGCCAACAGTGTGAGCTCATGTCTGGACTCGAGTGCATCTATAATTAATTGCTAACTGTTGTGTTATGTTGTTGTGAGCAAAGAAGTGATGAGTCCCAACAAAAAGCTGCTGGAAAAATCCCATATTACAAACAACAATCCAACTGCTCCTTGAGCAGGAGGAAGATCTGGAGCCAAACATGTTGGCCAAGTCCCTTTAAGGGACACGTGGTTGCACCACACCTTAAGAAAAGAGTGAGCCTCTGTCAGCCTGTCAGAAATCTTCCCTAACAGCTCCAAATCAAATCAAGCTTTTCCTTTTAACAACAACTTCCTTCCCCCGCTCTGCTGCCCTTCCAGGGAGAGGCAAAGGGAAGAAGATATCACACGTGAAACAAGAAGAAAGAGAAGCACAAAGAAGGGAATTGAATTCCCCTGAAATGTCACCTTGTGAGTTGGGGTTTATTGTTTTGAGAGCGAAGCAATTCCGCTGACAAATCCATTATCGGCACAAAGCGGAGGCGGGGACGCTCCGGGGCATCAGAATTCCTTGTTAAACAGCGCTGCTCCGAGGGGTGTGTGGAGCACTTGTTAGGGACCATGTAGATAAAAGCATTCCGGGCAATCCAGGCTCTGGAGAAGCCCGGAGAGGGGCATAAATCAATCCTGTTTAAGCTGCAAACTCTCGGCATTGGGATGCACGGCAGCAAAGGGACAGAGAGGAGCAGCCTCCTGTTCCCGAGAAGAGGATTTTCTGCTCCCTGGCAGCGGGGTGCCCTTCCCTCCTGCAGCACGGGGAGGAATTCCCATCAGGAACTTCAGATCCGGGAGGGAAGGAGAAACCCCCCTCGATCCCCCCGCCCTTCCTCAGTTATTGCCCCCCTGTGCCTTAAGCCCTGCTCCTGGTTTATACAGAAGGGGGCTTTCTTCCCACAGGACACAGACCCTGCAGGAGCATCTGCTGGGAATGGGAATTCTGGGGCTGGCAGGTCCCTGCCCTTCATGGAGGGCAGCACAAGGGAGGAGTTGGAGTCGTGCTCTGCAGCCTCACCAGCCCACAGGGCACCGTCTGCCACAGGCACAGGGCAAGAGGGTACGGCCCCAGGCTGCACCAGGAGAGGGTCAGCTTGGACATCAGCAGGAATTCCTTCCTGGAAAGGGCTGTCAGGCACTGGAAGGGCTGCCCAGGGAGGTTTGGAGTCCCCAGCCCTGGAGTGTCCCAGGAAGGCCTGGCTGTGGCACTGAGTGACAAGGTGGGGACTGAGGACAGGTTGGACTCGATGGCCTTGGAGGCCTTTTCCAACCTGAATAATCCTGTGATCCTGGGATTTTCAGAATGGAGACAGGAAGGTTTTTAACAGCTAGGAGTGGAGGTGGGCACAGTTCAGGAGAGTGTGATTCTGAGCAGGCCAACATGTGCTAACTCAGCTTGGGAATTCACTTTCCTTTCTGTCTCTCCAGCAATAATAATTTATATGCTGCTCCTGCCCTTTTCCCATTTTTTTCAAGCTTTCTTCCGTGCTTTTCTTTCCCAATGCTAGTACAGACAACATAAAGTCCAGTTTCTCTGGTTGAAAGAATTTAAAAATGCACAGAGCACACCAGGAGTGAACTTGGAATTTCAGCAGTTTTATCTATTTGCCTTTTCTTCTGATTAAAAGAGACATTCTTTTTAAAAAACCAGCGTGAAATATCTCCATACTTGAGGTTAATTCCATGTTGCAAATGAATCCTAAATGTGCTGTCGGGGGCCAGGACCTGTGTGGGGTTCCAAGGAACCACAGGGATTTATTGGATCTCTCAAGTAACTCCATGTGGAGCTGTGGAACTGCAGTTTTTGTCCCACACTTGTGGGTTGATGGGCAGAGCTGAAGCTCAACCAAATGAGCTGTTGAGGGGTCAGGGCCATCCCCAGTTGCTCTTGGGCTTAGTTTGGTGCATGGGCAACCCTGGAACTCCCTGGGGTTGTGTTTGATGATTTCTTACAAGGGCAGAGTTGGAATCATGGAATGGTTTGGGTTGGAAAGGCCCACAAAGATCATCTCTGTCCACTCCCTGCCATGGGCAGGAACACCTTCCACTAGCCCACGTTGCTCCAAGCCCCGTCCAGCCTGGCCTTGGACACTTCCAGGGATCCAGGGGCAGCCACAGCTTCTCTGGGCAACCTGTGCCAGGGCCTCACCATCCTCCCAGGAAAGGATTCCTTTCCAATATCCCATCTAACCCTGCCCTCTGGCAGTGGGAAGATATTCCCCCTTGTCCTATCCAAATGCCCTCCTTTTGCCCTCCCAACACTGTAAATCCAGGTTAATTCCCAGGTGCTGGTTTTGCAATCCAGTTATCAGTAGGGACAAAAAAACCCCCACTAAATATTGTTAGAGAATTCCTGGTTTATCCTGGTTTCAGCCCCTCTCCAGCTCTCTTGGAGCCCCTTTAGGCTTGGAAAGGGCCCTGAGGTCATCTTGGATCCTTGTCTTCTCCAGGCTGAACACCCCCAATTCCTTCTACCTTAAATATGAGAAAGGAAAAGCAGTTCCCAGCTGGTGTCAATCCCTTCCCCAAAGGCCCCATTCCCACCCGGCTGTGGGGCCAGAGCAGGGCACAGTTTCTCCCCCAGGCTTGGAGCAGCAGCAGAAGGTAGCACGGGGGATGCTCAAGGTGGCCAGGGATGCTGCAGGAGGGAGGCACTGGGGATGCTGGAGGTGGCTGTGGATTCTTGAGGCACTGGGGATTCTCAAGGTGGGGCCAGGGATGCTGGGGGAGGGTGGTGATGCTGAAAGTGCTGGGGGTGCTCAAGGAGGTGGGGGATGCTGGAGGAGGTGCTGGAGATGCTCAAGGGGGACAGGGATCCTGGGGGAGGCTGAGGATGCTGGAGGCACTGCTGCTGGAAATGCTTGAGATGCTGGTGGTGCTGGAGGTTCTGGGGATGATCCAAGAGGCTGGAGGTGCTCGAGGAGGTTGGGGATGCTCAAGGATGCTGGAGATCCTTGAGGTGCTGGGGATGCTCGAGGTGGCAGGGGATGTACGAGATACTGAGGATGCTGGAGACGCAGAAGGCAGCACTGAGGATTTTTGATTTGCACGGAGCCCCAGCAGGGCCCCGGAGCTGTGAATGTGTTCGGCTTTCAGCTCCAGCAAGGTCGTTCACACCGCTGAGCACAATCCCCACACATTAGCGGCAGTGCTGTCCGAGTCATTCGCACCCCATTAAGCAGCAGCCGGGCAGGTTTGACTCCTCTCCACGAGTTCCTTCTCCCCCCATCACACTCAGCGAGTCATCTCTCAGGAGCCCAGGTGAGCAGAACAGATCCTGCTCTGCAGGGCTGGCAGCTGATTCCTCAGGGGGCTGGAAAACCTGAGGCTTCCAGAGGGACACGTGCTGGTGGGACTGGGAATCCCAGCAGGAAACTGGGCTGTGAACTGGACATGCTTTTCCTTGAAGTGCAAGGGACAATGACATCCTGTGGCCTCCACACCTGTGCTGGCTCAGGGACCTTTGTCTGCACTGCTCGTTCAACTTCAGAAAACTCATCTTTCCAAATATCATTCTTGTCAACATTTCATCTTTCCAGAGGGAAGTGGCAGCTGACTTTTCTTTTGCTTCCACCTGGGATCTCCATCAAACTTTCTCCAGCCCCATTTCAGACTTGCTTCCCTGGAGCAGTGCAGGGCTGGGGTTTGACAGCAGCCTTTCCCCTGAGCTGGAAGGAGTCTCTGGGGGTTTGTCTCACTGCCCTGGTTCTGTGAGGAAGCTCCAGCAAAATCTCTCTGCCTCGCCCTGCTTGGAGAAGTGTCAGTTCTGCATGAGCTGGGCCAGCCTGGAGGGTTGCAGGAGGAGACAGGCCCTGTCAGTCAGACTGGAGGAGGTGGCAGCAGGAGAGGAGCGAACTGGTCTCCTGTGAAGGAGATGAGGCCCTTCTCCTGTGGGCAGTCCATGTGCTGTCCATCCAGGAGTGTTCCCAACTGGCAGCACAGCCCAGTGTGCCAGGAGACAAACTCCCTGCTTCCCAGAGCTTCCTTCAGCAGCTGTCCCCAGTTCAGACCTTTTCCTAGAGGTGCTCCTTATTTCCCTCATGGCTTTTAGCTCAGCAGTCAGACCAGTAGGCTGGGGTCGGGGAAAGTTCTGCTTTCGTTCTGGTTCTTCCTCCAACAGAGTTTGTGACTCTGAATAACTCCCCGAGACTCCTCTGTGTGTGTCTCTTCCCCCTTTCCCTGTTTGTCCCACCTGATCAGATCACAGGTCACAGCAGAACGTGTGGGAAGGGACCTCAAGGACCATGTGGTCCAACCTCCCTTAGCAAAAGCAGAGTGCAGACAAAGTGACCCAGCACCTTGTCCAGCCAGACCTTCAGAGTGTCCAGTGTGGGAGAATCCACCACTTCCCTGGGGGTATTATTCCAATGGCTGATTGTTCTCCTTGTGAAAAAATTTATTCCTGTGTCCAAATGATTTCTGGGCGAGGTTTCCTCTGACCCTGCTGCGGTTCTGAGATGTGGGATAGGGAAGAGGGTTTGGAAAAATCTTGAAGCTGGAATTGTCACCTTCCCTTGGTGTGCTGGGCCCTGTGTGGTGCTGCCCTGTGCCAGGGAGAGCTGGCCCAGCCCAGACACTGCCAGGAGGTGCCCACAGTGCCCCTGCCTTGGTTTAAACCCCCAGGTTTAACCAAAGACTTGGTAGAAAAATGGGAGTCCATGGAAATCAATGGAGAAGAGCTGAAAACAATTGATTGGAATCAAAACACGCTGCAATCAAATTTGGAGGGATTGAACTAATGGATCATAAGGTGGCTTGTGAATGGGGCTGATTGAATTGAGCTGAAAGGTCTTGCATCTTCATTACAGCCAAGTGAAACCAGGATAAATGAGGAATTCTCTAACAATGTTTAGTGCCTTTTTTTTCCCTACTGATAACTGGATTGCAAAACCAGCACTTGGGAATTAACCTGGATTTACAGTGTTGGAAGGGCAGGAGGAGGGCATTTGGATAGGACAAGGGGGAATGTCTTCCCACTGCCAGAGGGCAGGGTTAGATGGGATATTGGGAAGGAATTCTTGACTGTGAGGGTGGTGAGCCCCTGGCACAGGTTGCCCAGAGAAACTGTGGCTGCCCCTGGATCCCTGGAAGTGTCCAAGGCCAGCTTGGACAGGGCTTGGAGCAACCTGGGCTAGTGGGAGGTGTTGAAGTTGGAACAAGATGATCTTTAAGGTCCCTTCCAACCCAAACCATTCCATGATCCTCTGAATGTGCTGAGCACAGGTTGCTCCATGGATGTGGACAGGCCAGTGGTTGCATTTTTGAGTTCTCCTTGCTGCTGACTCCTTCATTTGGCCTCACTCAGCACTCCCACAGTGAGTTTTCTTTTTCTCCTGCCTTGTTACACAGAGTTTTGAGGAGCAGGGACGTGTTTCCCACAGAGGCTCTGCATTCAGCCAGGGTGTGCTTCCTGCATTTTTTGTCAACAGTGATTTGGAACGTCTCCTCATATTCCTCCAAATCCTTCAAATTCTTCAGAATTCCCATTACCCTAATGTAACTCTGCTCCTATCACAGACACAGACAGCATGAATGATTCAGTACTTTTTTATAAACCCTCATTTTTTGGTCAGACTGAAGTTCCCCTGCTTCAAGGTATGATTTATTACTGCAGTGATTAAGGGACATTGTTGATATTTCTGAAAATTTCCTTTCTGAGCTGAAGGTTTGCCTGGAGTCAAAAGGCAGGAGAAATATCTGAATAAGTGGGTGTGTAATGGAGCGTTTGCAGGTTCCTATTAGGAAGACTCGTATTTGTTTCATGCTCCCATGGATGAGTGGAGGGAATCAGGAACCAGGCTGTCAAACTGCACTTGTTCTGGGGGAGCCCTGACATGGAAACAGGGAAAAATGTGTTCTCCTGAACTCAGCACCTTGACCTGTGTTGTGACAGCCCTAAACTGAGAGTCCTGGTAGTCCCTGAGCTTCTGATTGTCTTCTGGTTGGGCTCACCAGCACCAGGACACACTGCTGGGATTTAAATCCCTTCTCATCCCCCCAGGGTGAGGGAGGATCTGGCTGTGATTCCCTCCTGGAGTGGCCTGGGCTTTCAACCACTTGATGGGCCTTAGCAGCCCCAAATGTTTCTTGAAGTAGTGGGACCTTCCCACTTCCCTTCCCTTCCCAAACCTTCCCTTCCCTTCCCAAACCTTCCCTTCCCAAACCTTCCCAAACCTTCCCTGTTTCTCTCTTTCTCCACAGTTCCCTTCTCCCAGCTCTGCCTCAGGATGAGCCTTTAGGGACTCCTTTGGACTTCAATCAAGGCTTTGCTGTTGCTGTTGCACTTTGCAGCAAACCCAAATTTGACTTTAAAGGTTGGACTTGGAGCCTTTAAGTTGCTGTGATACCTTTGAAAATTGTCTCTATCAACAGAGGGTGACAAATACTTGCAAAGGAACGTGTGAGGCGAGAAAAGAGAAAGTAAAAAGAGACGTTTCTGTTGCCTGGCACTGATAAACATCCATCCTCGGGGTCTGGCACGTTATTTGCTCTATTTGGGGATGTTTGAGGCCACAGAGTCCAGCTCACCTGTTCCTTATTGAAAAGAAAAGGAAAAATCCCTGGGGAAAATGGCCACTGTCACAGCCCGGGAGGATTTGTAGGGAAGAGGAGCACAAATGTATTTGCATAACAATTCAAATCAGCATCAATCACCTCCCGGAGCTGTCAGCGCCTCCCAAATGGGTCCTGCCCGGCACAGGAGACTGGATGGGGAAGAGCAGATGGGAGGGGCAGGAGGAGATGGGATAGGGAGGAGGAGATGGTATGGGGAGAAGGAGATGGGATGGGCAGGAGGAGATGGGATGGGGAGGACAAGCTGGGATGGGGAGGAGGAGCTTTAAGTTCATAGAATCATGAAATATCCTGAGCTGGAAGGGACCCACCAAGATCATCCAATCCAACTCCTGGCCCTGCACAGACACCCCAGCAGTCCCACCCTGTCCCTCAGAGCATTGTCCAAACCCTCCTGGAGCTCTGGCAGCCTTGGGGCTGTGCCCACTGCCCTGGGGAGCCTGGTCAGTGCCCAACCACCCTCTGGGGGAAGAACCTTTCCCTGAGATCCAACCTGAGCCTGCCCTGACAGCTCCAGCTGTTTCCTTGAGTCCTGTCCAAAGCCTTTTCCTTTTGCTCTTGCTGGTTTTGAGAGGCTGGGGAAGATTTTCTCCCTCAGCTCTAAATGCAGCCCCAGACTAGGTCCAGTTTACTCTCCAGGCTGCAAATCCAAAGTGAAAACTAAAGCTGATCCAGCTCAAGCCCTCCCTAGTAAGTGATTTATTTTACTGGCACAGATCCTACCCCCACAATCATCCTGGGAAGGGAGAGCCCTCCTCCCCCGAGCCAGGCACTCCCAAATTCTGCCAGGGATTGTCTCAGTGAACACCCCAGGGAGAGTCCTCGTGGCCAAGCAGCCACCATGGGGACTTGTCACCAGGCCCAGCTCACCCACAGCTTGGACCCACCAGCCAGGAGCGCTGCAGTTGGCTCAGGACTGTGGGTCCCTGCCAAGCTGGAGAGAGCTTTCCTCCTTCCTCCTTCCTCCTTCCTCCAGAGAGGTGGGAACATCAAAACATGGGCCTGCAGGACATTCTTGGAGCAATGGCTCACTGTCATTGCAGCCACACCCAGGGCAGGCAGGGTGTGTGATAGATCTGGAGTGAGAATCCCGGAATCCCAGAATGGTCTGGGTTGGAAGGGACCTTAAAGATCTTCTTGTTCCACCCCCTGCCATGGGCAGGGTCACCTTCCACTAGCCCAGGTTGCTCCAAGCCCCGTCCAACCTGGCCTTGGACACTTCCAGGGATCCAGGGGCAGCCACAGCTTCTCTGGGCAACCTGTGCCAGGGCCTTCCCACCCTCCTAGGGAATAATTTCTTCCCAATATCCCACCTAACCCTGCCCTCTGGCAGTAGGGAGCCATTCTCCCTTGTCCTGTCCCTCCATGTCCTTGTCTGAAATCCCTCTCCAGCTCTCCTGGAGCCCCTTCAGGCACAGGAAGGCTGCTGTAAGGTCACCCCAGAGCTTCTCCTCTCCAGGCTGAACACTCCCAACTCTCCAGCCTTTCCTCCCAGCAGAGCTGCTCCAGCCCTCTGACCACCTTGGGGCCTCCTCTGGACTCTCTCCAGCAGCTCCATGTCCTCCCTGTGCTGTTCCCCAGGGCTGGAGCAGCTCTGCAGGGGGGTCTCCCCTGAGGGGCAGAGGGGCACAATCCCCCCCTGCCCTGCTGCCCACGCTGGGGGATCAGCCCAGGATACATTTGCTTGTTCAGGGATAAATTAATCAGATAAAATATAAAGAAGTCATTTGTACATGAATTGCCAATTGTTCTTTAGACACCTGTAAAACTGGTGAAATAAGTCATAAAATGTATTGGAATCAGCGGGAATTTGTTAGACACTAAGGGCAGCATTTATTTTGTTAAGCCCAGCTCATCTCCCTAGAAATTAGACATCTGTCTTAATCAGTGCTGGGAGACCTGCACTTCCAGATGCATCCAGACCCTTGCTGGGTTAGATGAGACAGAGCCAGCCTTGCAGCAAAATTCCTGATTCAGGCAGTTGTTGAAGGGCACATCACATGGATTTTTACTCATGGGCCTTGACTATCTCTGGGAGCTCTGTCTCTGTTCATGCCACAGAGTGGGAACCACAATCATGGGTTGTTGTTGGGTTCATGCCTTGTGTTGTCTCTGTGTCTCTGGGTGTCAGTGGCTGAAGGGGCTCCAGGAGAGCTGGAGAGGGATTTTGGACAAGGACATGGAGTCAGAGGAGAAGGGGGAATGGCTTCAAGCTGCCAGAGGGCAGGTTAGATGGGATATTGGGAAGGAATCCTTCCCTGGGAGGGTGGGGAGGCCCTGGCACAGGATGCCCAGAGAAGCTGTGGCTGCCCCTGGATCCCTGGAAGTGTCCAAGGCCAGGCTGGACGGGGCTTGGAGCAACCTGGGCTAGTGGAAGGTGTCCCTGCCCATGGCAGGGGTGGGATGATCTTTAAGGTCCCTTCCAACCCAACCCATTCCCTCTGAGTAAGACTGGGGAGAGCAAAACCAGACCCATCCAAAGCAGATTTACCCCATCAGGAATGTGCTCTTTGGAAAGGGTCAGTGTCAGACACCTCGAGGAAGGGCCACGGATCTGGGTTCCTCTTCCCTTTTCCCATATTCTCTAGAATATTCCATGCCTATTGTGCCCTTCCCACCCTGCAGCTCTCAGGAAGGTGCACAGAGGGCAATCCCTGTTAACAAGGACTCACAGGTCCAGTCTTGGTGCCTTTCCACAGAGATTCCCTTTGTGCTGTGTCTCTCCTTTGTGCTGTGTCTCTCCTTTAACCCCAGTGGAGCTGTGCCAGGTTGTGCCAGGGAAGGGGGCAGAGGGCAGCTCCTCTCACTCATCCCTGACAATATTCCTGCCTGGGAGAGGATGGGGAGCCGTGTATTTGACAGGAATAACTGTGAAAGCTGAACCTGAGGATCCTTTTTTGTCCTCCCTCCACTAATTGCCTTGCTCTGCAACACTGCTGGGGGCTCTGGGGCTCCACACTGGGAAATTTGGCACAGGATAAAACACCACATTCCCTGCAATTGTTCAGGAAGCCTGTGGGGGTTTCACCCTGCCTTAGAACGGGGTGATTTTTTTTTTTCTTCCCCAGTAAATCACCAAGGAATACAGCATTGAAGGATAGTTTTCTCTGAGCATCCCATTAATTTTTTCATTTAGTTGGAGCTGAGCTGATATCTGCTGCTTTTGTGGCAGGGAAAATGGAAGCTGCAGAGTGTTCAGGGCAGTGCTGCTGCCTATCGAGTCCTTGAAATATATCTGCTTATTCATCCCTTTTTGAATCCAGGAAGAGAATCTATTGTGAAATATGTTCAATTTTGTTGATCCAGACAGAAAAAAGGAAAAAAAAATCTTAAAGCACACTTGATATTTTTCCTTGTGTGTTCCTTTTCCTTGTGTGAGTAAGAGCAGCCCATGGACACACTCACCTTATAAACTGACACTTGTATCAGATGAAGAGCAAGGAATTCTTGTCACTTTGATCAGATGCTGGAATTTTACAGTTTGATTTTTTTAATGTAAAGATTTTAGAAATAGCCAGGGGACTTGTTTGGGAAAAAATAGTCATAGAATCAGAATATCCTGAGCTGGAAGGACCCACCAGGACCACCCAGTCCAACCCTCAGCCCTGCAAAGGAACATCCCCCAGAGTCACCCCCTGTGCCCCAGAGGATCAGCCAAACCCTCCTGGAGCTCTGGCAGCCTTGGGGCTGTGCCCACTGCCCTGGGGAGCCTGGTCAGTGCCCAACCACCCTCTGGGGGAAGAATCTTTCCCTAATATCCAACCTGACCCTCTCCTGATGGTTCCAGCCATTCCCTGGGTGCTGTCCCTGGTCACACAGAGCAGAGATTGGAGTTGCTCCTTCCCTGCCCTCCTGAAGAAGCTGCAGAACCCCGGGAGGTCTCCCCTCAGTCTCCTCCAGCTGAACAGACCAAGTGCCCTCAGCTGCTCCTCCTGTGCCTTCTCCTGGAGACCCTTCCCCACCCTCCTGTCCCTCCTTTGGACACTCTTTAGATCTTTCTCATCTCGTGGTGCCCAAAATGCCCCCGAGGACTCTCACATTGTTTCATTTTGCTACAGAACAAGCTCTCCTCCCCCTGCAGCCAGCTCTGAGATGGATATTCTATTAAAAATCTATAACCATTGGCCAAAATAACCATTGTGCTTCAATCAGCAATCCCCCAATATCTCACACGGCAGAGCTTTATTATATCACACGCTTAACCTGCCTTAATGTATTATATAGCACCCATTAGTGGAACAGATTAACTTCAGATGTTCCCTTTGCCACATTAATAATGCAATCAGGAATTTATGCCAGACACTTTGCTGCTCGAAACTGCGTCAGGAAGATCTGAAGAAATGGGAAAAAAAAAAAAAAAAAGAAAAGAAAAAAGGAAAAGAAAAAAAAACCCTCACGTGCATCTATTGAGTAAGAAACGCTCGGGTTTGTAGCGTTTTGTGCGAATCAAAGGGCTCGAAAACAAAATATTTGAGCTGTGGAGCAGCCGATCTGAAGGCGAGCAGAGCAACTGCACAGCAGCACGTTGGTCAAGGTTAAGACTCTTTTGTGGTAATGAAAGATCCGTTCCTGTGAGCTTGCCACGGGCAATGTGTTTGTTCATTATGTGGGAAGCGTAGGAAGCCCGGGATTGTTTCATTTGCTGCCTTTTTAACTGCTGGAGCTTTTGAAAATGAGCTGGTGGGTAATTATAACAACACTCGCTGCTCTGCCATCTTTATTAGCCTTTGGCATCACGGGCTCTTTGTGTGGCTTGGGAGGCTTTTAGTGTGGTGGCCTCAGCAAATCCTTTCTGGTTAAGACAGGAACTATTTGGCTTCTCCTCTCCGATGCTCCTCCGGCTGCGGCTTCTCCGCGGGTTTGTTTTGCTGCGAGAGGAGAGAAAAGAAGGCAAGGCGAACAAATCACCGTCATCTGGATGCAAATATCCCCCATTGCCATCAGGAATCTTCTCGAAATCAGCTCACAGGGTGAAAAACAAACGCTCAGAATCACCCGCCGGGGCGGGGGGAACGATTTCCAACAGAAAGAAACCCCAATTAGTCCCCGTGTGCTCCAGGAGCAGGCTGGATTTTGTCACATACATTATTCCTCGTGAATTATTCACTGGGTCTTACTCCAGGTATTAGCAAGGCAGGAAGTTTTCCTTGGAAATCGATAACTAAATATGGGAACTAGGGAACAACACACTTCTCTCGTAGCTCAGAAACACAACTGTTTGAGGAACAGAGAGGGAAAACGAACCAGTGTCACCTGAGGACCAGTGTCTGGTGCCTCCAGGTTGTTTCTGACTGATGCATCCTTGGTTATCCATATTTTATTCTCGTGCTGAAATTACCCCATTCCAGTTTTCCCCCCCCTGTGAATCCATGGGGAAGTGGTGCCTGGGCAGGGCTGGCTGTGGGTGCAACGTGTGAGGGGAAGGATGAAAGAAATGAAGTGTGGCAGCACCTCCAGCAGGTAAAGCTGCTCCCCCTCCTTCAATCCCTCTCCCTGAGTAGCACAGCCCATCACAAGACATGTCCCAGAGGGATTTCCCAGCAGGACAGGGGCTGCTGGTGCTGGGATTCTGGACTTCCCTCCTCCAGCACAGCCCTTCCCGAGTGGACACTGTTGTTCCAACTCCCAGTGCCACAGGAATGCTGACACACATTTTGGTGCTGTGCCCAGCCCGTGACACATTGCCCATTGCCCATTTCCTGAGGGAATCATGGAATCTTAGGATATCCAGAGCTGGAAAGAACCCCCAGGGATCATGGATCCCAACTCCTGCACAGGGCACTTGGAGCTCTCAGGAGCTCTCTCGAGGAGGACCTGCCCTGTGGGGAGTTTGCACAAGGTTTTGGCCTGGGTTTGGTTCTCCAGGCACTTCCACGAGGTAAATAAATTGTAACCAAGGAGTCACAGGAGTAATAGGAGTGCTGAGGGAAGCCAACAGACCCACAGCCATGGGAGGGCACAGCTGGCACTGATCCATCACCACTGCCCTGCTGGAGGAATTTGCATTTCCAGATTAACCAGCTCCTGAAGCAACAATTACTAGAGAAGCTCTTGGCTCTGCCTGTCCCAGAGGACTCTGCACTCCCACAGCGGCCCCAGCTGCCTCTCCACAGAGCCTGTGGGATTGTGAACAAACCACTGTAGGCAGGCAAAGAAAATGCAAGGTTGGGACTTTCTGCTTGCCAAGGCCAAACTCTTCCGAGTCTGAAATTCCCGTGTCTGTGCATTTAAATTGGATTTCTCTTCATGCCTGTCCCTTGCAGGAAGGGAATAGCTGCAAGCAGGGCAGGTTTCACACATGGTGGGGTCCCTCCCATCCACTGCTGGGAGGGAATCCAGGAATCCAGGTTTGACTTGACCACAGCTCATCACTCTGGTGACACCAGGATGTGCTCAGAGGTTCTGCTCTGCTTCTTGTGTCCCACCCACCAAACATCTGAGGAACCACCCTGGCATGTGAGTCAGTGCCAAATTCCTGGCAGCACTGACCCAGCAGGTAGGGAATCTGAGGACTTGTCCTGTGCCACGCTCATGGGGCTGGAAGTGGCCACCCATGCCCTCCATGTGGCTCCAGGCACGCCCAGCCCAGGGCTGGGAGGGTATGTGGGGTCTCGGGGTCAGGGCTCACTTTTCTATGGAGAAATAAAAAAGGAGGGAAGAGACAAATCCCTCTGTTCTTGCTTTTCCAGCTCACTAACACCTGCCCAGGAATGGCATGTCTGGAGCCACCAACTCTGCTCCCGACACCTTCGAGCAGCTCTGCCCCCACCACAGCTCCCTTTATTTACAGGCCTCACCAGACACAACCTCTCCAGCGGCACAGGAGAGACTTAAAAAATAATTGGATGGAGTGGGAAATGCAGCTGTTGCCTTCCTAAACCTACCAGCGTCTCGTGGGAGCAGGGAGCGGGATCCAGCCGGGAGCAGAGCAGGGACCCCAAGCCTGTGTCAGTGGTTGCCCCCAGAGCAGTGGGAGAACGGCAGCCACTGCACAACAGCAGCTCCCTGACCTCAATTTTCTCCGTGGAGAAAAGAGCAGGTCAAGTGGAAAGTGCTTAAGGAGGAAATTTGTTTCCCTGCAGCCGGGCAGTCGGGGAGATAGGCGGCTGTGGCGTGTGCTGGAATAAACCAAATTAATTCTGTGCTGTGCCCTGAATCGAGGAGAGGGAGGGCGAGGCAGGCAAGGAAGCAGGGAAGATAATGGACTTTGATGTTTTACTTGAACTCAACAAAACACCTGGCAAGAAGCAGCAAGTCACTACAACTGCAGCTCCAAACACTCCTAACCCAGGCAACTGCTCCCCTTTTGTTTTCTTTCTTTACAATCTAATCCCGAGTGTTAACGGGGGGGTTTATATTTCCAGTGTAATAAAAGGTGCATTGTGAAAGGGAGATGGAGACAAGAGGCTTTAATAACTTCCTCTGCTTCCCCTGAGGGGCTTGTGCCATCCAGTTCTTGCAGTGCCACCCCCCCAGCGAGACCCCCGCGGGGAGGGGACGGCTGAGGGACGGGGCAGTGGGTGCTGGGAGGACCTGGCCCTCAAAAAGCAGGATTAAAGTCGTGTCTTTTTGGCAGATTCCTTCCAAATTGCTTTGTCTCCCTGCTGCTGCAACAGGGGCTGGAAGGTCCCCGAATCCTGAGCACTGATATCCTGTTAAAAATGTTGCTGTCAACATCATCTTCCTCTGCTGCCTCATTTTCTCCCTCTCTGTCATCCCTGCATCACATCCCAATCCCTTAGAGCAGCCTCAGCCTGGATTTGTTTTGTTTGGGGGGGTCTACAGATACCTGCCAAGCCTCTCCTTGCTCCTGCTCTCCAGTTTTGGGACGGGAACAGGCGCCAACTATTCCAAGTCTTGCCACAAAAGCCAACTTTGAAGTCAGGCTGGAACAAAAGCGACAGCGCTCTCCCAGCGCCAGCTTCTAAAAATACATCCCGTGGCTGATAATTGAATGTGAGATGAAAAGTAAGTTTTAAGCAGAAGTAAAAGCTGCCTATTTCTGGCAAATTCCCAGCTCCCCCAGCCCCCTGTGAGATGTCACTGCGGATCAGGATCGTCTGCCTGGGAAATTTCCATGCTGGTGAACTGGCAGACGCTGCTCCAGAGGGGTTTTTGCCTTCCCCTGGGAGCACTTCTGGGTTCTCAGGCACAACAGCACCTTCCCCGTGCTGGTTGGGGTCAGAACCCCCTCTGTCCACCTTCGTGGATCTGGTGCAACCAATCCCCCTGTGCTGCTCTCCGTGGAGGAGGGAGAGGTTCCCTGCTCGGGATCCTAAACCCAGCAAAGCACAGGGACGTCTTTCCACCTCCCTGGAGCTGGAAGAGGGGGTTCTGAAATCACAGGATTGGAAGGGACCTTAAAGACCACCCCATTCCACCCCCCTGCCATGGGCAGGGACACCTTCCACTAGCCCAGGTTGCTCAGGGACTGGTTCCTCCTTGGCATGGATTTGTCCTTCATGGCACACCTGAGCCCCAGGCAAGGAGTTCCTGGGGCAGGACCCTGCCCAGGGAAGTTTTCCATTGTATCCCCCCCCAAAAAAGGAGCTTTGTGCTTCCTCTGTGTCTCTATGTCTGGCATTTTGTTCCTTGGACTATCCCTGGACATGCTCAAGGAACAACTGGACCTCAGTGCCCTGCTCTGGTTCACAAGGTGGTGGCTGGTCACAGGTTGGACTGGATGACCTCGGAGGTCTTTTCCCACCTAAATGATTCTGGGATTCTGGGATTCTATTCTAGTGTTAATAACTAAATTCCCAAGCAAGGACATGCTCCTATTTTTTGATTGCCAAACCTAAGAATTCTGGGATATTCCTATAAATTTGTGGCTCTAGGAGAAGGGCTTTCAGGACACTTGCAGGACACCTTTGAGGGCAACTTCCAGGATGCCTCTCAGGATACTTTTCAGGATACCTTCCCACCATTATTTACAGATCTATAAAGCCTGTTATTCTAATTAAACTTCTTTATTAACCCTGACCTGATTTTTCCCAGTTTATCACCTCATTCCAATGCATGGATATTCCTGTTTGGTTAAAAATGGGAAGGATGAGCTCATTGGCTTTACCTTTCCCCACACAGAGGTGTTTTGCAGCCAACCAATGAAATGCATTCCCACAAAATGGATTAGGTAATGCTGTGAATTTGCACTTTTCTGCTAAAAATAGGGGATTTTTTTCTTCCCTTCCACTCCAATCACAGGTTGGAACGTGATGAAATGTCAAATGTCTTGGATGAGAGGCTGGTCCCAAGGCACATCCTCCCCCAGGGGAGCAGGGTGTGGTGTCCAGGAGCCCCAGGGGGGTGAGAGGGTGAGAGGAAGGGTGACTGTTTCCTCCATGAACCACATGCAGGGGGTTGGTGTTGTAGGGTGAGGACCTCACCTGCTGACTTTCTGCTCAAGGAAAGCCCTTTTTCTCTCTGTCTTTTGGTCTGGAGTTTTGGGGGGTCTGAAGGCCACAAGAGGGGTTTCTGTAATGATGCCAACCCTGCCCTGGGCTGGGGATTCTGCCCCTCTGCCCCTCAGTGGAGTCAGGGGAGACCCCCCTTCAGAGCTGCTCCAGCCCTGGGGAACAGCACAGGGAGGACATGGAGCTGCTGGAGAGAGTCCAGAGGAGGCCCCAAGGTGGTCAGAGGGCTGGAGCAGCTCTGCTGGGAGGAAAGGCTGGAGAGTTGGGAGTATTCACCTGGAGAAGAGAAGGCTCCAGGGAGACCTTATTGAGGCCTGAATGGGGCTTGCAAGAAAGATGGAGAGACTTTCTACCAAGGCCTGTAAGGACAGGACAAAGGGGAATGGCTTCCCACTGCCAGAGGGCAGGGTTGGATGGGATATTGGGAGAAAATTGTTCCCTGTGAGGGTGGGGAGGCCCTGGCACAGGTTGCCCAGAGAAGCTGTGGCTGTCCCTGGATCCCTGGAAGTGTCCAAGGCCAGATTGGACAGGGCTTGGAGCAACCTGGGCTAGTGGAAGGTGTCCCTGCCCATGGCAGGGGCTTGGACTGGGTGGGCTTTAAGGTCCCTTCCAACCCAAACCATTGCATGATTCTAAAGTTGACATCAATGAGATGTCAAAGTCACTGCAAGCTGATGGCTCTCACTCTCCTCAGTGATTTCTGAGTATGGACATGTCCAGATCAAGCAGGTCACAGCAAGCTGTGAAAGATGAAGCTGGTTTGAGCCCTGCCCTGCCCTGGTGCAGGCTGAGGTCCTTTCCCCTTGTTTGTGTGACTTCAGGAATGATTTTGGGAGCTGCCATAGCTCTGCATTCCATGACATAAATCCCGGGCTGCAGTTCCTGCAGCAGAAGCCCAGAGCTGCCTGCTCTGCTTTATGAGATCTCTCACATCTTTCACTGCCTTTGCATCAGCCCTCAATGCTCCTGCTCTCCTGCCAGAATAGGAAGTGCCATGAAAAATCCCATCTCTTTGAAGCTGGATTTAAATTATGGCAAATAAATATGTCCCTTCAACACAGTTCCAGCTGCCCACGTTGTTCCAGTGCACTGGGCAAAGATATTGTCTGAGCAAGCAACTGGTTCTGTGATAGCCATCTGACCTCCAGTATTACCCACAAGCTTTTTGGAAGACAAGTAAACTGGCCTCTCCCTGGGCATTTCTTTTTCTTTAGTAAAAAATTTTGCTTGATTTGATTTTACCTCAGTGCATGTCAGAGAATCACAGGAGGGTTTGGGTTGGAAGTGACCTTAAAGATCATCCAGTGCCACACCCTGCCATGAGCAGGGACACCTTCCACTAGCCCAGGTTGCTCCAAGCCCCATCCAACCTGGCCTTGGACACTTCCAGGGCTGGGACAGCCACAGCTTCTCGGGGCAACCTGTGCCAGGGCCTCCCCACCCTCACAGCCAAGAATTCCTTTGCAATATCCAGTCTAAATTTCCCTCTAAATATTGACAATGTCCCTTAATCACTGCAGTAATAAATCACACCTGACCAAAAAATGAGGGTTTATAAAAAGTACTGAATCATTCATGCTGTCTGTGTCTGTGATAGGAGCAGAGTTACATTAGGATAATGGGAATTCTGAAGAATTTGAAGGATTTGGAGAAATAAGAGGAGATGTTCCAAATCACTGTTGACAAAAAATGCAGGAAGCACACCCTGGCTGAATGCAGAGCCTCTGTGGGAAACACGTCCTTGCTCCTCAAAACTCTGTGTAACAAGGCAGGAGAAAAAGAAAACTCACTGTGGGAGTGCTGAGTGAGGCCAAATGAAGGAGTCAGCAGCAGGGAGAACTCAAAAATGCAACCACTGGCCTGTCCACATCCATGGAGCAACCTGTGCTCAGCACATTCAGAGGATCATGGAATGGTTTGGGTTGGAAGGGACCTTAAAGCTCCTCCTGTTCCAACCTCAACACCTTCCACTAGCCCAGGTTGCTCCAAGTCCATCCAACCTGGCCTTGGACACTTCCAGGGATCCAGGGGCAGCCACAGCTTCTCTGGGCAACCTGTGCCAGGGCCTCCCCACCCTCACGGGGAAGATCTGTTTAAACCCAGTTATTTGGATTATAAAAAGCTCCAGCACAGTCCTGGAGCCGTCCCTGACAAGGCCCAGAGGACACCACAGCAACTAATCACGTGGGATTTGGGGTGATTTGTTGAGGGAGTCTAGAGGTTTAGTAATTATTTAATTAATAAAAAAGAAGAGACTCAGTGTTGGCAGCTCATGCTCCGAGCTGGGAAGCCTAAGCAGAGGGAGAAGTTGCCTGAGCTAAAAAATAGTTCCCTGTAAGGGTGGGGAGGCCCTGGCACAGGTTGCCCAGAGAAGCTGTGGTTGCCCCTGGATCCCTGGAAGTGTCCAAGGCCAGGTTGGAAAACATGGGCTAGTGGAAGGTGTCCCTGCCCATGGCAGGGGATGGAATGGGAGGATCTTTATGGTCCCTTCCAACCCAGACCAGTCTGGGATTCTGGGATTCTAAACACAAAGCAGGTTTGAACCTCTCCAAGCTGCTGAAAGTGAAACATGAGCATCAATCCGCCGAAATCTGATTTTGGGCTCCCTGCATATAGGAGTGAAAATGGAGCTGGGGGATTACAGTGGAGTGGGTTCTGTTGATTTGTTGATTTGCACACGAGCAATCAGGCAGACAGGTTCTCCAGAGGGATGGGAGCATCATTCCCAGTGTGACTGCAGCACATAACAGCGTGAAAGAGCAGGGTGTGAGGCTGGAATTTCATCCTTGGTTAACGATGCATTTCCCTGTGTCTGGGCATCAGACACATTGTGCTCAGACCTCTTATCTCCTAAGGCTGCTCCTGGAAAGCTGCTGGTTTAGGCTGGAAAAAAAGGAACACAATCCCAACAGCAGCAGGCTGGAAAAAGGACTGGTGTTTGCTCACAATGCTCCAGCCCTGAGCAGCAAGGTCACTGCCAGAGGTCACTGCCAAAGGGCACCATCAGCTGCAGGGTGTGGGTCTCAGGGCCACGGTTGGGATGCTCCTGGTACAGCAAATTATGTGCCTGGAATTTGGGGTAAGAGCTGGGATGCTCATCACTGTAATTCCAAAGAAAAAGAGGCTCAGGGGGGATCTTCTCACTCTCTCCAACTCCCTGACAGGAGGGGGGAGGTGGGGGGAAGTTTGGCTCTGCTCCCAGGGAACAAGGATGAGAGGAAATGACCTCATGTTTGCCAGGGAGGTTTAGATAGGATATCAGGGATAATTTCTTCCCTAAAAGGGTTGCCAGACACTGGAACAAGCAGTGGTGCAGTCGAGCTTGGTGTCGATAGCACCAAGGTTGAGGGTTCAATCCCCACACAGACCATGCACTTAAGGGTTGGACTCAGTCCTGGTGGTCCTTTCCAACTCAGAATATTCTGTGAAACCCGGGACTGTGAAATCTCTGAAGTGCTCAAAAAACTCATTGATGTGGCACTTGGGGACATGGTTTAGTGGTGAACAGAACAGTGCTGGGTTCATGGCTGGACTCAGATCTTGGAGGTCTTTTGGGTTCATGGCTGGACTCAGGTCTTGGAGGTCTTTTCCAACAATAACAATTCTATGAAAGTGCCTGAAATGCCCTCTCCCACCTGGCACTTGAGATGCAGAGACCAAAGAGTCTTTCCCTCCCTGTCAGTAAGGTCAGTCCTGATTGCTTCCTCCTCCCAACCCTTGGGACACTCCTTCCCATCCCTCAGCCTTTGCCACAACAAAGCCTCGTCCGGCTGTAACTTCAGTGCCCCGGTGCAAACCAGCCCCCTTTGCAGGAGCTCTGATCTCCCTCTGGGAGGTGCAGTTGTCCCGGGAGGCACAGCACACATTCCCTGTTCTCCCTCCCGCTGGGCACAGCCCCCTGTTTGCCGATGGCCTCTGTGCTGTCCCCAAACACCAGCACGTGGATCGATGCCTCTCGCAGAGCTGGTGCATAGAAATGTGCTGCTATTGATCCTCTGGGCTTCACTTTCTCTTCCAACCCGCCAAACATCTCCTTTTAGCCAGCTCCCCTCCCCGAGCCGTTCTCCTGAGCCAGCAGAACGGAAAAGCTGGGAATCCCGCTGCATTTCCTCCTCTGAAAGAAGCTCTGCCCTTTTGTCACTCATACAAGGGGTCTGTTTGCTTCCTCCCCTGTCAAAACACCAAGAATTCTGCTCTAAAAAATAACTTATCCTTCCCAAATAAACTCACCAGCAAATGGCAGGCAGGAATGTGGCTGGGAGCACGCTGGAATTTGCTGGGACAAATGAGCATTAGGCTGGCAATTAGTAGAATCTGCCTTACATCTCCTGCACAGGAATGATTATTAAAAATGTGTCTTCTCAATAGTTTTTTTTATGCTAAAAGGAAGCGACCTGTGGTCGGATTTGCAGCTCCTGTTGAGCTCCCACTGTTTTGACTGGGATAAGGACTATTTTCCTATTTCTGTGGTATGTGCAAGTCCCGTGCAGGAATCTGGGCTCGGTGCCAGTTTTTTGGAATGACCTGGAGGGGAGGAAGAGGAGGTTTTGAGAAGCAGTAATCATTGCTTTCAGCAGGATCCAGCCACTGGCAGAGGTAAAACCCCTCTCCCAGTGCTCCCAAGGCTGTGCCCTTCACTGGGGACATCCCAAAAGCCTGGGACAGCTCCTTGGAGAGGGAAAGAGCTACTGCCCACACCTCAACCAGGAATCTCCTTTCTCTGAAAATCTGGCCTGTTTTCCACTGGCCTTGAGAAAACCATCTCTGCAAGTCTGAGGATCAGCCCTGAACCAAAACATCAAATTTTTGGCCTTTGTTCCCCCTCCTGCCCCACGTTTGTCTTGTCTACTTAGGCTGCAGATTCCCTGGAGCTGGTGTTCCTCCACACAGCTCCTTCCACCACGGGGCTCCTTGTGATTTGCTGCCTCCCAGTGTGCTGGAACACAAGGAATAAAAAAATGGACACTGTTAGTTTTATTATTCACCCCCCAAATCACTTGTGAGAGCGCTCAGAGAATGAACATTCAGGTGTGTGGAGCAGCTGGAAAATGAAACACTGAGTAAAGACTCGGCACAGACATTCCCAGTGCAAAAAGGGGAATATTCCAGGTGCTGAGGGTGACTCTTTGGTTTACACTCTGCTTTTAGAATCAGAGGATGGTTTAGGCTGGAAGGGAACTTAAAGATCACCCAGTTCCACCCCCACCATGGGCAGGGGCACCTTCCACTAGCCCATGTTGCTCCAAGCCCTGTCCAACCTGGCCTTGGACACTTCCAGGGATCCAGGGGCAACCACAGCTTCTCTGGGCAACCTGTGCCAGGGCCTCCCCACCCTCCCAGGGAAGGATTTCTTCCCAATATCCCATCTATCCCTACCCTCTGGCTGTGGGAAGCCATTCCCCTTGTCCTGTCACTCCATATTTTTGTCCAAAGTCCCTCTCCAGCTCTCTTGAAGCCCCTTCAGGCACTGGAAGGGGCTCTCAGGTCTCCCCAGAGCCTTCCCTCCTCCAGGTTGAAACCTCTTCTTAAACCTCATCTGGGAAAAAGGAAAAGTGTTGGACACAAACACCCAGCAGAGCTGGGAGGATTTCTGGGGTCCTGTTTGAGGAGCTCAAGGGCTGTGTCAGCCCTGGGATGCTGCATGGGCTCCCTCAGAGCTGCCATTCCCGCTGGATTTTCCCTGTTATTGCAGGGAGCTGAGCCGGGAATGCTCCCTTTGTTCTCTGAGCCTGCTGAGTGTGTACACCAGTCATTCCTGAGGGATTCCTGAGGGATTCCAGCAGCACAGGGAGAAAGGCCCGTGCTGCAGCCCCACAGCCCCTGTCTCCTCAGCAGCCAGCTGGGCTGTGACGGGCAGGATCACACGAGTCCCCTTCCCTGCACACAGGTGGGACATTAATGGGAAGATGAGGTGGCCAGGCAGGCACCAGCCAGGCCTATGATTTGCAGCTCCCGTTCAAAACCCCTACAGAGTGTAGCCCAGGCTTTATAAAATAAAAGCTAATAAGAATCATAACAATTTTGCTTCCTCTCTGTAGCCCGCAGCAAGCCAGACACAACGTGGGAATTGAAGAATAAAGGCCATCAACTTCCAAAGGCTCCCCTCCCACTCCCTTCCTCCTCTTGCTCCAAATTGTTTTGAAAACATTGCTTTTCCCTTGCCTATTTCATTTTTGCAATGAAGTCATCAAACAAGATGACAGGGACTTTCGAAGACCGAAATCAATCAGCGAGTTTCTCTGTTGCTTTTTCTACTCAGGCAGGAAATGGGGGAATAAATTTTCCCAGAGTCCAAGGGAAGGGAAGGGGGCAACGGGTGGGTTGGTTCCAGCGTGGGGAGGTGCAGGTGAACAGATGGAGCTTCTGGACCACGTCCAGCCCATCAAAAATAAATAAACCCCTGCCATGTGTTCGTTCTGCCGTGAGAAGTTTCAGCGAGTCACGATGGTTTTCTGCTGTCCTCCGGAAAATAAGAGACATTCCCAGCGTATCCCATCCCCTGCTGCAGAGGTTTGGCTCAGAAGGGAGTTGTGGTTTCTCCAGAGCACTTCCCCCCTCCCTCCCCAGACGAAGAGTCTACTTTTACTACTCAAAATCATGTTCTAATCATGCCAGGCTCAAGCTCTCCTCAGATTGTAGGATTGTGGAATGTCCTGGGCTGGAAGGGACCCACAAGGACCATCCAGTCCAACTGCTGGCCCTGCACAGACACCCCAACAATGCCACCCTGTCCCTCAGAGCATTGTCCAAACCCTCCTGGAGCTCTGGCAGGGTTGAACTGCCCTGGGCAGCCTGGTCAGTGCCCAACCACCCTCTGGGGAAGAGCCTTTCCCTGAGATCCAACCCAACCCTTCCCTGGCACAGCTCCAGCTGTTCCTGGTGCTGTCCCTGCTCCCAGAGAGCAGAGATCCCTTCCTGTCCCTCTGCTGCCCCTCAGGAGGAAGCTGCAGACAGGGATAAGCTCTTCCCTCAGTCTCCTCCTGTATTTTATGCAGGTGGCTGAAGGTAATGGAAAGAACTCACCCCACTGCAACTTCTGTGGGGTTTAGGCAGAATAAAACTAATCAGAGGGGTTGTCTCATCTAGGAATAGGTCAGTGCTCCAGATTTACCAGGATCCAATGGAATGATGGCTGGGCAGCTGCATTTCCAGCCCACAGGGGTAGGAAAAGCCACTGTCACGTTTTTGTGATGATTTTTACACTGGTGCCTTCACTGTTTCCCCTTGGTTGTTCAGTGGGAAGAGCCCGTGCATGGGAATCACGGACTCTGTAACTGCAGCCCTCCAAAGGCACTTGGAATGTGGGCAGAGAGCAGTTATTTCCTTGCACATTATGCAAGGAAAGTGCTGACCCAGTAGCACAAAAAAAAAAAAATAAAATAAAATAAAAATGACTGTCAGGAGCCAACAGGTTTTACCGGAAACCATTCGGGTTCAACAGAAAGATTGAGGGTTTAGAAGGAGAATTTGACAGTTTGCCCAAAAATTACTTCTCCCTTTTACAGCCTTCACTTCATTGAAACGTGTGTGTTCTTTTCTTCCAAAAAAAGCAAGGAAATGAGAGGCAAAAACGACGACACTGCCCAAACTCCATCAGTACAAATCTCAGTGGCAACTCACTTTAGGGAAGAATTATCTCAGCTTCACTTTCCTCTAATGAGCATCAATCAGGTTGGTAACTAAACCAGCTTTTCCTGTGAGTCTTCAAGTCTTTTAAAATGAGAGTGTTTATTAGGGAGCCTTCTACAAGGTTTTATGTCTTGCCTGTAAGGATGCTCAGTCGTGGCCAAAACATTCTCTCGAGTGGAACCAAATGTTGGCTCCACTTATTGTTATTTATCCCAGACTCCCACATAGCCAGAGACCTTCACTGGGTCTGGTTTGGGGAGGGGGTGCAGAGGGGGCAGTTGTGGAGTGCCTGGATGCTCCCATAAGCCCCCTGAGCAATGCAGGAGGGGGTCACAGGGGGTTTGCTGACGGGTGGGATCCTCTGGAAGGCACCAGGAAGTGCCAGAGCTCACAAGGGGGGGGGGTGGGATTGTGAAGGTGGAAGTTGGGAGGACTCAGAGGCACCAGGACCACAATTCCAGGGCAGGCAGAGTTAGGGATGGCAAGTGAGAGCCTTTGGGGTGTTCAGCTTGGAGTGTTCATCCCCCCAGCACCCCAGAGCAGCACCGGGGTGGGGATAAATCCCATAAATGCCATTGGGATGGGGACATTGTGCTCAGCCCCTGGTGACAGCCCCACCTCCAGCAGACAGCACAGGGATGTGCTGACACCTTTTATGTGCAGCAGCACCAGCCTCAAGCACAAGTTTGGTGTTAATATGGAAATATGGATAAGAGCTTATGCTGTGACAATGATTTACTGCTTTGGTAACTGCACCTGATAACACAAATTTATCTTGGTCTCTCCACTTCAATTAGATTTTTTCTAATGTGTGTTTTGAAATACAGATTCCCTCAGTCACATGAATTTATAGGAACGACCGTGTGGCTCAGAGAATTCCAATCAATATGGGAACATCTCTTTGCCTTCTGCTCCAGTGTCATCTTATGTGTGTTATACTGTGCCATAGAATGCAGATTTTCACACACTCTCTTTAAAAACATGGGAAAAGGGGAGGCAGGCCCAGGCAGCATCACTGGGATTTGGTGGCATCATTCCTAAAGGACCTGCTGGAGTTTGGTTGCAGCACTTGGATGTCTCTGTGTTTCCAGTCTGGGTGGGGGATATTTCGTGGCCTCCTCCCTTTGATCCAGCTCAGAAGAGACCCAGTGAGGGCACCTGAATCCATGGAAAATACATATTCTGCAAGTGTTTCTCTCCCTATGCCTCCTGGGAGGAAGAACTAAGTTGTTCCCTCATGGAGGAGGAAGCAGCAGGAATCTGAGCACCAGGGCTGAACCTTCCCAAAATTGGGGACAAACCCCTGGTGGGCTCTTCGTGCCTTTCTCCTGGTGTAAGAGAGAGCCAGGCTGGCCCAAACAGTGGGATAAACAGCAGTTAATCCCTCATAAATATGTGGGGTAAGAAACCACCCCAGGCAGCTGCAGCAGCCACAGATCCCTTCCTGCCTCCCAGCAGGAACTGAGGGCACTTCTCAGACCACCTGAAATCCTGCTGGGGGGGCTGTTTGGGATGCTGGACACGAGGAAGCAGAGTTGACCCTCGAGTGGGAGCAAATGCCAGCGCTGCATTTGGTCCACAAATAAAAAAAGGGTTGGAATTTTGCTAGGACAAGTCATTAGTCCACCTGCTCCCACTTCCAGCTGATGGCTGCCATCACTCTTAGTCGCTCTCCAAATTTCCAACGAGAGAAATGGGGCCATTATATTTTTGAAGCTGCTGTTGCTCTCACAGTCCTGCTGCTGCTGCTGCTTTTCCCTGGCTGGGCAGCTGAGCAGCTCTTCCCAGTGCTCTGGGATCTGCAGGTATGTGGGAGCAGATGTCAGGATCTGGCAGGGCCGGTTGTCTGGAACAAGATATCCCACCACAGCTTCTGCTGGGGGGGTGGACAGATGTCTTCTAGCAGATGCAGTGCAGCTCTTTCCATCTCCAGACTCCATCAGTCATGTGTGGATCCCACATATTTGCTCTGATGCCGTGGCCAAACACTGTTAAACAGAGATGTTGCTGCTCTTCTGTTCATCTCAGGGTTTGGGATTCTGGGAGCTGTGCTGTCTCCTGGATGTGGGTGCTGGAAATCCTGCAGAGGTGTTCAGGGACTCAGCACCAAGGACTGGGAAACTCCTGGAAAGTTTTCATCGTGTGATGCAAACCTTCCTGAGATGAGGGATATCTCTTGGAGTCTTGAGCCTTGCGGGAATGCTAGCCCAGAAAAGGTGAGCCAGAGTCAGCCAGTCTGTCTTGTGCACGTCCTCTCTGGGTGTGGAGCTCTTTCCTCTCCATGAGGAGAACACCATCCCAGCAGCACATCCCAACTGTGAGACCAAACTGTGCACAACACATCAAAATCCTGCCTTGTTCCAGCAGGTTACTGGAGCTGCTCCTGGAATCAGGAGGCGTGAAGGTGACACCGGGGTTGGGATCTCCTGCAGTCCCTGAGCTTCACATCAGCAGATCTTCTGAAGGGGTCAAAAAATGAGTTGATGTGGTGCTGTGGTTTGGTGGGCATGGGGGTGTTCAGACAGGGGTTGGACTTGATCACAGAATGGTTTTGGGTTGGAAGGGAACTTAAAGCCCATCCAGTGCCACCCCTGCCATGGGCAGGGACACCTTCCACTAGCCCATGTTGCTCCAAGCCCCGTCCAACCTGGCCTTGGACACTTCCAGGGATCCAGGGGCAGCCACAGCTTCTCTGGGCAACCTGTGCCAGGGCCTCCCCACCCTCCCAGGGAAGGATTCCTTCCCAATATCCCATCCAACCCTGCCCTCTGGCAGTGGGAAGCCATTCCCCCTCATCCTGCCACTCCAGGCCCTTGGAAATAGTCTCTCTCCACCTTTCCTGTAGCTCCCTCCAGGCACCGGAAGGCCACAATTAGGTCACCCCAAAGCTTCTCTTCCCCAGGCTGATGATCTTGAAGGTCTTTTCCAATCTGAATAATTCCATGATTCTCATTCTCCCAGTGCTCCCATTCTAAGGGCTGCCAGAGCAACAAGCATTTGGAGAGAACTTGATTTCTGAAAGGGCTGGGGGGTTTTATTTTTATTTGAAGGTTTTCACCAAGCAGAGCTGAGGAAGGATCACCCCTTTCTCCAAAGGCCTAACATCTCCCTGGAATGTCAGGTGTTCTCCCAGCTCTTGGAGATTAAAAGGCAATGCTCCCCAGGCAATGTGATATTCAAAGGGAGCATTAGTAAGGAACATGGTGCAGTCATTTCCATGGCTGTAAAACCCAGAACAAATGGGTTGGAACCCTGGAGGAGAGGGAAAGTGGAGAGCTGCAAAAAGCTGTTCCAGCTGTTTTTTCCCCCACCTCAGGGAAAATAAAAAATACCGTGTTTCTTCTTAAAAATTGTGCCTTGCCTTTATCTGCCCACTTATCTTTTGTATCTCCAGTCATTACCCACGTTAGTGGAAGTGATCCCTAAGTAGGAAAAGATCTGTGAAGTGCCTGGGAACATTTGGATGGACAGAGCTGTATAAAATGAAGACATCAGCAGCAGCATCCCGACTTTTCCTACTGCTGGTGGATCCATCAGCCGTGGATAAGTCATTCTGTGCAAAGCAGCCTTTCCAAGGGTGAGGGAAAAGCCCCAGCTGTAAATTCTCTGTGTTTGCTGGTGCTGCTGAGCTGGGTCAGGGCTCAGCAGCCAGTGCTGGTTACACTGAGCTGAGCAGGGTAAACAAAGGCTCCACAAACGCCTGCTCAGGATTCAATCCAACCGTGGCCAGGCAAATATTTATTATTTGCACAAATGTACAGGCAGGGACTTCTGCTCTTGTGAGGATACAGAGCCTAGAAAGGCTTTCTGTGCTTTCTGCAGCCAGAGCAGCACAGGCTCTCTCTGTCCTCTGCTCCCTGCAGGAAAGGACAACTCCGAGTTGGATCCTCGGCTGGAATTCCCACTCCAGGGATTGTTGCTTGGCTGTTTTGTGAAATCCTTGTTATCCAGCTTAGAAACACTCTGGTTTTTTCCTCAGAGCCATCCTCTCCTGGTGGAGAAACTTCTCCTTCTCCCTCCTCTAAAGCATCTTCACTTTGTCACTCCGTGCTCCCCCAGCTTGAGCCTGGAGACTGAGCTGTGATCCCTCTCTTTCCCAGCAGCTTCCTCCAAAAGGGAGGGAAGGGAAGGTTTGAGAGGTGTTTATTCATGTCTGTCTAAATTCTATCCTCTAGGAATGGGAACAAGGCTCCCATTTATCCTTCAGAGCAGCGATGGTGGGATAGAATTCCTGGTTAATAGATGGGGTTCAATTATCCTCTAAGGCTTTAGCAGAAGAACCTTTCCCAAGATCAACCTGGTGGGAACAGGCTGTGCACGGTCACCAAAGTCTGTCCTAACTTCAGAAACATCTCCAAACTTCTTTAAATCCCTCATTCCTGCTTTTCCATTGGATGCCAGTGCCCTGTGGTTGGGTCTCTGCTCCGCTGGATCTCTCTGCTGGATCCACTGTGTCTCTGTGTGAAGGAATTTGAGAGGTGGCTCTGAGCAGTGGGAAGCTCCTGCAGCAGCAAACTTGTGCCCAGAGATATTTTGGAGCTTTAGGAGGCTCAGGGGGGACCTTCTGGCTCTGCAACTCCCTGACAGGAGGGGGGAGCTGGGGGGGGTCAGGCTCTGCTCCCAGGGAACAAGGGACAGGAGGAGAGGGAACGGTCTCAAGCTGTGCCAGGGGAGGCTCAGGTTGGACATCAGGAGGAATTTCTGCCTGGAAAGGGCTGTCAGGCCTTGGCAGGGGCTGCCCAGGGAGGTTTGGAGTCCCCACCCCTGCAGGTGTCCAAGGAATGACTGGACATGGCACTCAGTGACAAGGTGGGGATGGGTGACAGGTGGGACTCGATGATCTTGGAGGGCTTTTCCAACCTTAACCATTCTATGATGAGCAGAAAAACTTCATTTACTCCCTTCCACACCTCGTTTTCACCCTTCCCCGGGTAGAAACCTTCCTTTTCTTCTCCCTTTTGAAAGCACTTTGTCTTTTCCCACCAGGCAGAAGTAGTTGGAATAACTGTTTTCACAGCAGCAGTAGTTTTGCTGTTAAGCAAACGAGTAGAAAGCCAAAACTTCTGCCACTTCACATGTTTGTGTTTGAAAACCAAGTTATTTGTTTAGACATACTGGAAAATATAACCACAAACAACCCCTGAAGTGCCTTGCTCGGTTTCAGCGAGTTAACAGAAACCATAAGAGGGAGAATTTGTTGGCCCAGATATTTTCCTTTCCTTTCCAGAAACATTCTTCCCCACTTCCCAACCCCTTGGATTTGTTCCCCTGTGCCACCCAGTGCTCCCACCTGCTCCAAGAGCCAGGAGGAGCTGCAAGGGGAAGGGGGGGGGGGGGAGGACAGGAATTTAATGACTTGCATGGAAAAAGGGATCGAGATCTATGGAAACACTGAGCGCTCCAGCTTTGTGCACCTGGATAAGGAACCGCTGGAAATCTCAGCCCATGAACTCCGTGTTTGACCTTGAAAAATGAAGGCATTAATCCACAGCGCCGCGTGCTCTGTCCTGCTCCTTAATCCTGCGGCTGATGAAGGACAATATTATCACGTTGGCAAAGTCGCCGGGAATGGCTTAGGACGGGCTCCTTCCCTGCGGCTGCTGCTCCGGAATGGGAACTTTATCTCCAGATTGCTGCGGGAAGGGAGGGGGAGGGAAGGGTTTCTACCTGACTCGGGAGACAATGACCTGCTCACAGGCGGCCGGGGGGAATTTTAAAGAGCTCAGGGCACGGAAAGGCTCCGTTTCCCAGGGGCAGCCCTCCTGCATCCCGGCTTTGGGAGGCAGCCCGGAAAGGGATGTGTCCCCACCGCAGCGTCACCATGGCAACGGCAGGGAGGAAGGGATGGAGCTGCCATGGATGGCTCCTTCTCCTCTGCTCTTCCTCCTCCCGCCCAAAAGGCACCTCCCCTGGAATTATAAATAACACCCCTCCATCCCCGGGTAGGGATTCCCTTCCCGAGCTGCACCTCCGGGCTGGAGAGGAAAATATGGGAGCAGGGAAGATGGGGAAGTGATGGAGAGTGGAAAGCCAGGAGTCAGGGAAAGCTGGGCAGGCAGGGAAAGCCTGGCTGCACTCAGGGCCCAGACTGAACAGAGAGGTTTCACTTCATCCTGAGCACTGCTGAATTAATTTTGGACTAATTTAGACTTCCTGTAAGATGCTGGTGTGGATCTCTGGGGCACAGAACTGCTCAGAGCCGTGGGGTAGCAGCATTCCAGGCATAAAGGCAGCCCATGGCACAGCTCAGCTGCTCCTGAGCATCCCTCTGGGATATTGTGGAGAAGGGGCTGGGCGAGGAACGGGATTTGGGGGGTTGCAAAACGTCTCATGGCTTTGGCATTTCCTCTGCACTGGAATATCAGGCCTTGCAAAAGCTTTCACGTTCAACAAGAGGTGGGAAAGCACCCTGGGGAAACCCCCTGCCCAGAGAAGTCATGGAGAGGCTCCAGCTGATGTGTTTAACTTGGAACCAGGACCTGTGTGTGAAGGAGCCCCATCAGTCCTTACATCCCATCTCCGGGGGCAGGAGCTTCCTTCATCCTCCTCCCTCCCTGCCTCCCACCTTTAATGGGATGGAGAAAGCAGGAGAGCCCCAGCAGAGGAGGTTGAGAGGAGTAACTGCACCTTCCCATGCCTCAGGCAGGGATTCAGGGAGAGTTGGAATCAGCCTTTCCCATCATCCCTCCAGCATTCCTTGATCTGCCTTTTCCTCACCTTCATCACCCAGGCTTTGGGAAACCTGCACATCAAAATCAAGGGTTTCTGTGGAATCTGCACTTCCAGGCCAAAGCCAGAAAGTTAAACAATTCCCTGAGTTATCCATGAGATCCACCCCCCTGAGCAGCCCTGGAAACCCTCACTGCTCTGGGAAGGGTCTCAGGGATGGTTTCCACAGCTCTCCTCCACCAGCACATCCTGCTGCAGCCAGGGCTTCCAGGGCCAAGAGAGTGGGCTCAGACAGACTTAGGGCTCTTATTCCCCAATCCAGGAGGTCAGGATGGATTTTCCTTCAGCTTGGGCTGAACCACATGGTTCATTTGAAACGTGAGCTGGGCTCACACCAACCCAGGCTGGGGGTTGTGCTGGGAGTTAAACACATGTCCTGGAAGTTAAATACATGTCCTGAAAGTTAAATACATGTTCTGAGAGGTAAATTCACGTCCTGAAAGTTACCTGGGGCTTTAGGGGGCTGCACACTCGGGGTCTCTCCACTCTTGGATGGCCTTGTGTTTGCCAAGAACATTCACACATGCAGGCAGCAACAGAAACACCCCAGTGCACATGAGCCCAACTGTTTTCCTTCCAACAAATGTTCTCTTTTAGTTATGATGGAATGGTTTGGGTTGGAAGGGACCTTAAAGATCATCCAGTGCCACCCCCTGCCATGGGCAGGGACATCTTCCACTAGCCCAGGTTGCTCCAAGCCCCATCCAACCTGGCCTTGAACACTTCCAGGGATCCAGGGGCAGCCACAGCTTCTCTGGGCAACCTGTGCCAGGGCCTCCCCACCCTCCCAGGGAAGGATTTCTTCTCAATATCTACCTTTGAGGGAACTGAAGCCATTCCCCCTTGTCCTACCACTCCATGTCCTTGTAAACTGTTCTTCTCCACGTTCCCTGCAAGCCCCTTTCAGGCACTGAAAGCCCACAATCCCAACTTTGTTGTTCCTGCTTCTCCAATCTCTTCTCCCGGGTCCTGGGTGGCCCATCAGCCCCACAGACCATTTGTTTTCCTCCATCACCAGCGCTTTCCTTCCTTAAGTGTCAGTGGGAATCAGTGGGAATCAGCGGGATCAGTGGGATCCCTTTTCAGTGGGAATCAGTCCCTCCAATGGCTCATGGCAGAGCGTTCAGGCTGCTTCCAGGGAGCTGCTGGGGTGGGCAGAGCATCACTCCATCTGCTCCATACCCTCCATGCTCTCCATGCCCTCCATACCCTCCATGCCCTCTATACCCTCCATGCCCTCTATGCCCTCCATGCTCTCCATGCTCCCCATGCCCTCCATGCTCTCTCTCCATCCACAGCCTTTAAAGGCTCCCAGTCCCAGCAGCATTCCCGTATTTCCTTTGCCCAGAACAGAGCAGTAAGGGAAGGGGAAGATCCCAAGTTTTCCTGCCTGCCTGGGCAGCCTGTGACAGCCATGGAAGAACCTCAGACAGAGAAAATCTCCTGCTGGGGGTTGAAATCCTCAGCATTTTTGGAGCTGGGTTTGTCAGAGAGCCACAGAGCTCAGTGAAAGGAGGAAAAAGATCTTCCTTGTCTCCTTCCATCTTTTTCCCTCTTTAAATCAATCCCCTGCCCTTCCCACACTATTGGCAGAGTGACCCTTCCTTTCACCTTTCCCACGAGCAGCAATCATTCTCCTGGGATTTTACCTCCAGTCTCTGGGCTATTCCACACTGTTTCCTGACCTTCAGTGGGCTGAGCAAGGGGGAAGTGTCTGTGCCCCCAGGGCTGGCAGCAGAAACTGGAAATGTGGAAACAGGGAGCTGAGGAAGGCTGGAAAAGCTGTTTACACCCCCTCTGCAGGGGTGATAGTGGCCATTACAGGGCTGCACTGGTTCTAATTCCAATCCCACCAAAGTGTCCCAGTGGTGCTACAAACCACTGGGAAAGGACCAGGAATAATTCCAGCAAGGCTGTGCTGGCTCGAGGGAACCTGTGGAAAAACAAGGCATGGGGTGAGGGAAAAATCCAGGGTATTATCTGGGCTTTTAAAGCTTTGTGGATAATGATTCCTTGTTTTTTCACAACCTCCCTCCTTCCATGCACATTTGAGGCTCCCTTCCTTGGTTTTGGCCTCAGGACTTTCCCTCAACACCCAGAGCAAAGCAAAGCTAAAGCTTAACTCAGAGTCTTAGTCCTGGCACTACGAGGATATTTCTGTGTAATTCCTTCTGGCTGGAGCTGAATAAGTTGTTTTCCCATGAGGGTTGATGCCCTTTGGATGTCCATCCATTCTTCTGCTGGGCTCCATCCAGTGTCATCACTCTGGCAGGGCCCTTGGAATGTGTGAGAGTTATGCACTTTGAGTTTGGAGGAGAAAAAAACACCCTTTCCTGGGGCAGAAGATCTTGCCCTGGGCACTGAGGGCTCAGACAGGCAGGTGCCATCCCAGAGGTGTATCCAGGTGGGAAGGGGTTGGGAGGGGTTGTGCTGACCTCAGTGCTGGGTTTATGCCCTGGGTGTTGACTCCTGTGACAGCAGCTCCTTGGAAGGGTTATATGGAGTGTTTGGAGACGGCAGAAAGAAGGGAAGTGGTTGGAAAGAGGAGAGGGAAATGCAGATTTGGGGTCTCTCTTCCACCTCAGACATTGTGTGGCTCAGTCTGGAACCAGTAGGTTCTCCTTTGTCTGTTGTCTCCTGGTCAAGGCAGGGCTGGGACAGCCCTGAGCGAGAACTTCAGCTCCTGAACATTCCAGGGTGTGAGGAGGGGAAGAGTTGGCTCCATTCCTGTGGCCAAAGTGCCCTCCCAGCAGCTCCCAGTGCTGAGCTTCCAAAAGCCACACCTCTTGATGTAAATCTTCACTTTTTTGGGGGACAGGAATTCCCTGCTGACCCTGCCAGTGTTGGGCTTCAGAAAGTCACACATTCGGCATCATTCTCTTGATGCAAATCATAACTTTTGGGAGGCAGGAATCCCCTCCTGCTCCTTCCAGCTGCTTTGAAGCAAAGCCCTGGGTGGCAGAGACACCTTTCTCCTGTGCATTGGGATCCTGATCCCTGCCCAGACACCCGTTCATGAACAACAACACCGGAGGAAAGATGGGGAAATCATCTCCGATTTGTTGGAAGGTAAATACCGTTCCATCCATCGCCCCTGACAGCTGAAATTCCTCCCAGGAGTTCCCTGCCATTAATCACCTTCAAAAAGGATCTTTCCACCTCACAGGTTTTTGCTGGGGCACAAGGTTTGGCTGGAAAGCTGCTCCCACTCTCACCCACTCCTCATTCGGGGAAAACGCGACGCTGGAGCGGAGCCAGTGCTCACTTATCTGCCTCTGCCTCCAGCTGCTGAGAGGAACGAGATGCTTTTCATTTGCTTGGTTTGCTGTGCTTTTCCTTTCCCCTTCACCTCCTTTTTTATTTTTTTCCCCCTTTTTCCCCCTTCTTTTAGCACATCTGAGGAGGGATGAGGAGGAATCCACTTATCGCCGGCTGCACAGGGCCCCGGCGGGCACCACCCGTGCTGAGCCCCAGCAGCACCTTCAGAGCTTTGGGATTAGGGAATGGAGCTCTGCACACTGCTAATAGGGAAAGGAGGGGAGAGGATTATGGTTTTTTTTTTTTGAGGAAAGGGCTTTGGATTATCTGGGCCAATAAACACGGCTGGGACGTGCCTGTGTTTTCTTACGATGGATTTGTTGGGAGCGCTGGAGTCTCCAGGTGCAGTCTGGGAGGACCTGCTGCGGGCAGTGGGAGGTTCAACCCTCCCTTCCTTGGGCTCCAGAACGGCCCTTTGCTGACTTGTTGTGCCCTCTCAGTTTATTGCTGGTGTTCAAAAGCTTCTTTGTCAATTGGCCTTTGCTGAAAGGTGAATTTTCCCTTCCGGGAATGTGCCCGGTGTTCCCACAGCCCCAACCACAGGTTTGCTTCCCTACCCAGGGCTCTGCCTTGCCCTGTCATGTAGACCTCACCAGCACTCACCTTCCACACCTTTAATTTAAAACAGGTCATTTCCAGAATGGTTGGGAGGGACCTTAAAGCCCATCTCCTTCCACCCCCACCGTGGGCAGGGGCACCTTCCACTAGCCCAGGCTTCCCAACCTGGCCTGGGACACTTCCAGGGATGGGACAGCCACAGCTTCTCTGGGAAATCTGTACCAGGGCCTCCCCACCCTCACTGTAAACATGTTTCCCTCATATCTTCCCTGGTGTGGAGTTGGGAATGGACACAGGGACAGAGGATGGAGTTGCAGCCCTGGGGCCAGACTCCCACAGCCCATTCCCTCTGGGCACAAGGAGAGCATGTTCTGCTCCATCTTCTTTTTGTCTCTTCCAAATACTGGACGTTATTTATATAAATGGGTTTTTAGGTGTGGTTGTCTCAACACACCAAGCAGTGCTTTCACGCCCACGAGGTGCCTCGAGGTTGGGAAGACCCCCCTCACCTGGCTGGAGATCAAGCCCTGCTTTGTTTTCCCACAGGAGATCTCTAAAGCAGAGCTCAACATCTGACTTGGGTTCCTGGTGGGCTTTGGCCACCTGGCTCTGTGATCTCCCCGAAACTCCTCTGAAACTCTGGGCTGGAGGGGCCCAAACCCCTCTGGAGATGCCAGTCCTGTGAACCAGGTTCCTTGGAGAGGGAGGGACATGGACACAGAGAGGCTTTGCCTGTGGCAGCAATTAATCACCACCAGCACAATTAGCATTAAACATCTCTGGACACCCCGTGCTGAGCTGCCCTTGTCCTACCCCAGTGTCTTACTGGCTCATTCCCTGCAACAGTTTCTTTGCTAAAACCAGCAAAACTGCTCAAAAACTGCCTCGGGAGGATCCTGCTGCTCCAGGGAGGAACCTGCCTTCTCCAGCAAGGAGCTCCCTCCTTGGCACTGCCATCCCGAGGGGTGTGTGACCCCCCCCCCGGGGGAAGCAGCAGCTGCTAATGAAGAGCTGCTCCCTTTTCTCCCCCATTTTCCCCCCCATTCCACCCTCCCAAGCTCCCCACAGCCATTTAAAACACTCTTTGTCTCCTCAAAGTGCTTTTAATTGCTGCACTTCACCCAGCAGGCTCACAAAAGCAGATGGAAGGCTCAAAGATCTTCCTTTGCTGGAAAGCTGGGCCTTTTTAAAAAATGTGGAAGACCTCAATTAATAAAATTTTCCTCGTTTTTCCAAGGTCAGGCTTGGCAGCCGGGCCTGGTGATCAAATGAGAGCCTTTTCCTGGGGATGTCTGCCTCCTGGAATCTCATTAACACGCTCCTGCAACATTTAGGAACAGTTAAATAGGGCACAAAGGGGCTGTTTGACTTCTCCTCCCCCACGGCTCCTGTTTGAGGCAGGGGGACCTTGTGCCGCTGCCTTTCCCCCTCTTTGCCCCACTAATCACATCTAGTCCTTCACTCAGTGCCAACCCATCCCTCACTGCCCTCACTGCAGATCACTGCTGCTTTGGGGGGAATTGAGGGCAAACCGGGGGCTGGCAGCTGCCTGAGGGGTGCTTTGTGCTCCTGCAGGGTGGGATTTCCCAGCTCGGGGCTGTTGGAATCACAGAATCACAGAATCATAGAATCATAGAATCATAGAATCACAGAATCACAGAATCAGCTGGGTTGGAAGGGACCTCCGAGATCATCAAGTCCAACCCTTGATCCAACCCTGCCGTGGTTCCCAGCCCATGGCACTGATGCCACATCCAGTCTGATCTTAAACACCTCCAGGGACAGAGAATCCACCACTTCCCTGGGCAGCCCATTCCAATGGCTGAGCACCCTCTTTGGAAAGAAATTCTTCCTAATATCCAACCTAAACCTCCCCTGGCACGACTTGAGACCAAGCCCTCTTGTCTTGCTGGGAGTTGCCTGGGAAAAGAGACCAACTCCCCCCCGGCTCCCCCCTCCTGTCAGGGAGTTGTAGAGAGTGAGGAGGTCTCCCCTGAGCCTCCTCTTCTCCAGGCTGAACAGCCCCAGCTCCCTCAGCCTCTCCTCACAGCACTTGTGCTCCAGTCCCTTCCCCAGCCTCGTTGCTCTTCTCTGGACCTGCTCCAGCCCCTCAATGTCCTTCCTGAGCTGAGGGCCCAGAACTGGACACAGCACTCCAGGGGTGGCCTCACCAGCGCTGAGTCCAGGGGAGGAATCACTTCCCTGCTCCTGCTGCCACACTGTTCCTGATCCAGGCCAGGATCCATTGGCCCTCTTGGCCACCTGGGCACACTCTGGCTCCTGTTCAGCTTCCTGTCCATCCACACTCCCTGCTCCCTTCCTGCCTGGCTGCTCTCCAGCCACTCTGTCCCCAGCCCGGGGGGCTGCCGGGGGTTGTTGTGGCCAAAGTGCAGGACCCAGCACTTGGCCTTGTTAAACCTCATCCCCTTGGAATCAGCCCAACTCTCCAACCTATCCAGGTCCCTCTGCAGAGCCCTCCTGCCTTCCAGCTGATCCACACTCCCCCCCAGCTTGGTGTCATCGCTCTGGTCCTGCGTGAACAAGGCCCGTGTAGTGACCCTGCAGTCCCATCCTGTGGGAATGCAGCTCTTGGCTCTTAAATTCCTAAGTCCCCACCAGAACATCCATTCTGATGGAGTTCAGGCCACACAACCTTGAAGGAAATGGTTCTGTAGTTGTGTGTCACAGTGATGTCCCAGGGAAAGCTCCTCCCTGCCCAGTGGGATCTGACTCCTCTCTCAGGGGTCCTTCTTTGGGGGCTCACTGGTATTAGTTCTCATTTCTACAGCTCCATAAATCTGTGGGGCACTTTGGAACAAGCACAGGACATTCTCCCTGCCTTGATGACACCCCTGCCCTCACTCCAACCAAACCAGTGGCATGCTATGGATGAATAACTGGAATATGGGGAAGGAAGGAGGAGGTGCCAGCAGGGATGGTGCAGCCTCAGTCCCCACTGCCTGCTCAGGGATGGAACTCCAGGAGTTCACTGTGTGCAAACTGGGAAGTGACAGGGAGACACGATAGGAGGATAAAGTTGTGTATCCCTGGAGAATCCACATCCACACATCTCCATGGCCAGGAGAGACTTTCAGAACGCAGCTTGGTGAGAGATGGAAGAAAGGGAACAATGTGTGCCCCTCTCCCTTCCAGCTGTGCTGCTTGCTGAGGGGCTGATCTCTGTATTTCCCATGTGGAATCTCTGCCCCAAGTGCCACAGGGACTCCAGGCACTGCCATGACCTCCATGTGCTGTTCCAAGTTGGAAGCCCCCAGGCAGAAGCCCAGCTGGAAGTGCAGCCCAGCCCGGAGTGTCTGCAGCAGCCTCTGTGCTCTGAGCTCTGCAGGAGTTCCATCCAGAGGTTTTTTTCCATGGAAACATGTTTTCCTCCATGTGCTTCAGCATTTGGGAGCACTTTACTCCCCAGTTCTAGTTAGGAAAGATCCCTGAGGGTCATCTGTGCATCTCCCATGGCACGAATTCCTGTCCTTCCAGTGATGTATTCCTGTGAAAGGAGCACATTCCTGAGGCAAAAACAGGGACCAGACTCCTCAATCACCTGATGAAGGTGGTGCATTCCCAGCACTGCAGTCCCAGAGCAGAATTTGGGAGTTTGATGAACATGAGCACCCCCCTCTGTTCTCCTGGGTGGAGCCCAGAGCTTGACTCCACAACCACCACTGCAAGAAAGCAGCAAAGAAACCCCACGTGTATTTTAACCCAGTCTGGATTGGACTGTGGGATAACAGCAAATTTCACTGAACCCTGAGGCTTTCTCAGGCACCACCCCCCCCTCCACCTTCCTAAATCCATTCCCCAAATCTCTGCACGGGCTCTGGTCACCCCCATTTTACCCCAGGAGGCTCCACCAGCCACGGACACGTGCTGGAAGCAAAGCCACCACAGAGGAAGGTTCTCCAGCCCTTTCCCATTCCATGTTTTCCCGTGGGCATGCTCCTCCTGTGTTTTCCACCACGGCTGGGCTGAGCAGAGCACCGTTGCTGTGGCACAAACCTTTTTTTTCCAGGGATTTGGAAGTTGGCTGCCCTCCCTCACCTCAGAGCAGGGACTCCTTGCCAAGTATGTGTTTCCCAGTGATGCTTTTCCAGCCCTGTCCCTTGCAAACACAGCCATTCCCTGCTTTGCTTGGCCTCAGCAGTGCTGGGGCTGGAGGAGGCTGAGCTGGAGCTGCAGGCACGGGGGGATGGATGTTTGCAGGCACAGGGAAGGAACCTGTGCCAAACCAGCCCTGGCAAACCCCACACAGCTCTTGGTGAAGCTCTTGCTCCCTAATCTGAGTCAGCCAGGCATGAAGAAGGATGGGGGGGGCTGGGAAGGGACCTGGTTGATGTTGGTGTTCTAACCATAGACAGGATGGAGCTGTGACAGATCCACCAATGCCATTGGCACTGCCCAGCACCAACACCTTTCCTGCCCACCCCAGAGTGGCTCCTCAGGCAGCTTTTAATCCTTTTTTCCTGACCTTTCACATCACAGTTTGGTTTTGTAAGGAAAAGCAGGCTGGAAGCAGCACAGTCCTCTCATGGGTCTTTGCTAAGCACAGGAGAGATCATGGAATGGGTTGGGTTGGAAGGGACCTTAAAGAGCATCTCATTCCATGGGCAGGGACACCTTCCATGGGATCAGGCTGCTCCAAATCCCATCCAACCTGGCCCTGGACACTCCCAGGGATGGGAGGTTTTCTTGCCCATCATCACTTTGGGAATTTTGAATGTATTTCCCAGATGGAGGGACCTCAAGCTGTCGGTGTCCATGACATTCCCTGCTCCCTCTCTGTCATCCTGGCTGGTTTGGGTTGGAAGGGCCCTCACAGACTACCTGGTTCCACCCCCTGCCATGGCCAGGGACACCTTCCACTCTCCCAGGTTGCTCCAAGCCCTGTCCAACATCCGTGCAACCATTTTCATTCCAGGAATTTGGACCCCTTTGCTGAAAATGCAGCAACAGCAGAACTTTCCTACCAAAACTCAGAGTCCAACTGCAGGGTGGGGAGCCTGGAACCCTCCACACCAGCAGCTTGCAGGGCCAGAGGAGCACAGTGGATGTGATGGGACAGTCCTTTGACAGTCCCCAGTGCTGGGGGTTTGGCAAACTGCTTTCAGGAGGTGCTGGTGTGGCAAAGAGAGCGACTTCAGTGTGTCACAGCAGGCACTTGTGTCCTGTTCCTACCCTTCCCTACAAGTCAAATTTAGCCTTTTACTTACTTTTCATATTCATTTTGGGGCCTGCTACTTCCTGGCCTGCCAGGGCAAGGATTTGAGATGCTCTGGATGAGGTGCTGGGTGAGAGCTCAGCCTGGGATCTGCTGGTTGGCTCCCAGTATTTTTCCCTTTAACAGGGGTTGTTTCCCCTGTGTCTGAGTCTCAAGGGTGTCCCATGGCCTGTAGGGCTGCAAAGGTCTCTCATGATTCATGTGGACACTTCTTACTTATGGAAAGATGAAAACTGGAGGCCCTTCTCACAGTCACCACTGCAAGAAAGCGGCAACAAAAGCAAAGACACGTATTTTAATCCAATCTGGACTGGATTTTGTGATAACAGCAAATTTCATCCCAGAGAACTGAATTTCTGTTGATTTTCAAGTTTAGAGCACAAAAAGCCTCGTGTTCTTCCCGAACAGGCAGCGTTTCCCTGGCATCCATTGGAAATGCAGGGTCACCACTTTTGTTACTGGGATCAGCACCAACCCAAGCCTGGAGCGGGCGGCAGGGACGGGGAGTTTTTCCAGGAGTTATCCCAGCTTGGCAGGATGTGCCCAGACAGGGGAGTGTTCCGTGCCCTCGGCTCTGAGAGTGTCCTGGAGTGACTGGCAGCTGCTTTTGGCACAGACAGTTGTGCCACGGGGTTGAGTGACCCCCCCTGGCAGCAGGAGGGGTGGAGGGGGCTGAGGAGGATGTGATGGACACAGGGATGCTCTGGGCAGCCTCGTGTTCCATGAGCCCCTGCTCCAAGGCTTTTCTCAGGAGGTGGCTGGAAAAATGCACTTCAGAGAGTCATGGAATCCCAGAATGGTTTGGGACGGAAGGGACCTTGAAGATCACCCGGTTCCACTCCCACTGTGGACACCTTCCACTAGCCCAGGTTGCTCCAAGCCCCATCCAACCTGGCCTTGGACACTTCCAGGGATCCAGGGGCAGCCACAGCTTCTCTGGGCAACCTGTGCCAGGGCCTCAGCACCCTCATAGGAAACAATTTCTTCCTCATATCCAATCTAAACCTCCCCTCCTCCAGTTCAAGGCCATTCCCCCTTGTCCTGTCACTCCATGCCCTGGTGAAAAGTCCCTTCCCACAAGCCCCCTTCAGATACTTCCCACCTTGGTGGATGGAAACGTGGAAGGATGATGAGCTGCCTGGAGAGGAAGGAAGGGATGGCATGAGTCACACCATCCTTTTGTGTCCTCTGTTGTCATCCTCTTCCCCTTTGGCCTTTTGATCTTGCCCAAAACTTCCTTTGGGACTGAAGGAAGCAGAGACCATCCAGCTGGATGTTGACCTCAGTAGAGCTGGGCACATGGCAACCAACAGTGAACTCCTGCTTCATGTCCTCAAGAGCTTTGGGCAGGGCAGGCAGCTTCCAGGTGGTGATTTACCCCCTGGATTTTGGATGCTGACAGAATGCAGTGCTTTGCTACGTTTCATGATCCAGTTGGCTCCGTGTGTTCCCAACACCTCCCATCTGAACACCTCCTGGTAGTGCCTTGAGCAATTCAACTGCTTTGTGTGGTTTGTTTTCTCCTCTGGTTCCCTGGGAGAAGGGAAAGCAGGAGAGCTGGAGAGGGGAGAAGGTCGTTGGCTTGTTTTCAGTTTATTTGTTCAGGGTTGTGCTCATGTCGGAAAAATCACACCCAGGAAAAGTCCCTCACACTTGGAATGGGCCTTCCTGGAGAGGCTCTTTCCCTGGATGCTGCTCTGCTGCACAGACAGGCTGTCAGGGACCTGCAGAGCCACAGAACAACACTGTCCACACTGCCCTCACAGTGGGCTCTGCGTGCCCTGCACAGCCCAGGGCACTGCCAGGAAACACCTCCAAAGGAAGGGGCAAGCCCTTGTCCTAATTTGTTGTCTTAATCTGCAGGGAGTGGGCAGAGGATGCAACAGGCTCTGCTGGGAGGGGACCAGCAATGGGATAACAGGAATGGGCAGGAACTTATGCCCAGGAAGTTCCACCTGGACAGGAGGAAGAACTTTGCTCCGTGGGTGACTGAGCACTGAACAGATTTCCCAGAGAGGGTGTGGAATCTCCTCATTGGGGATATTCCAGAACCACCTGGGTGCAATCCATGTGCTCTGGGATGACCCTGCTGGAGCAGGGAGGTGGGACCAGGTGACCTCACAGGTGGCCCCTTCCAACCTGACCTGTTGCGTGATCTGTGATCCTGTGGGTTGCTGTAAAACCCCAGAGGTTGGTCCTGGCTCCTCCTGTTCCTGAGGGACTGTGGTTGAGGAGCTGAGATGTGGCTGCAGCTCTTCCCAGCTCCTCTCTGCCAGCAAACCTTGGCTTGGCTCAGCCTTGGCCAGATGCTGCTCTTGGCCAGGCCTGGCCCACGCTGACAGCAGTTGTGTGGGGAGGCAGGAAGCTCCTGCAGACCATCCCCTGTGCCCAGCTGGAGCTGCTCTGGGGCTGGAGCAGGTCTGGAGGGAGGACAGCCCTCTGTGGGGGAAGTGCAGGTTCCTGTGGCGCTCCGGGCGTATCCACCAGGAAGGTCTCCAAGCTTTTCTCACATCCTCTGGATCGGTGCCACCTTGCAGGAAGGCAGCAGTGCTGCACACTGTGTCAGGAGCAGCCACATGCTGCTTTCATCAGCTTTATTTTTAGGCTCTGTCTCCTCACACATCTGTTCCTCTGCGGGCTGGGCACCATCAGCCAGGAGCCAGTGGCCAGAGATGGAGGAGAGAGATCTCTGCTCATCACACCAAGGGGCCCGGGAGACAAACTCTTTGGGAAGTAATTGTTCCCAGGTTTGTTGCTGAGCCTTTGGTGTTACGGGAAGCAGGACCTCTCTGAAGTCTGGCCATCCTTCACACATTCCCATCTTCCTGCTGTGTCCCAGGAGGGGTTTGCTGAAAGCAGCCAGCTGGGCTGGTTGTCCATAAACAAGATCTCACTGCTCCTGAGCCATCCTGGCCTTTGTACAGACAGCAAGGCCAGCAGGGCCCCTCCATAAAGCTCATCCCACACAGCAGAGCTCTTCCCATGGACCCTTTGGAGCAAACTGTTCTAGGGCAAGATGTCCCTGCCCATGGGAGGGGGTTGGAATGAGATGGGTTTTAAGGTCCCTTCCAACCTAAACCATTCCACGATTTCTATCATTCCAGGGACTGGCCCATGAGGCTCCTCAGAGTCACCTTCTGCTGTAGTGGTGCAGACACAGTGAGTAAATAGCCAGAATTACCCTTTCAGCCCTTTGGATCTTCCTCTGTGATATTCCCCAATCCATCACATCCTCCACACTTTTCATTCACATTCAGATTCACTTCTTCCTTCACAGCCTCCACTCTCCACTGCTCAGAGCTGGATCTGCAGAGAAAGGACCTCTCAGACGTGACTCTGAAAAGTCAGCAGCTCCTGGGATTTATATTCATCCCATGTCTGGAAGATCAGACTGTAGAAGACTTCTCCACAGGCCCTTGAGGAGCTGCTTGGGAAGCTGAACCCTCAGCACCTCACGTCACTTTAATCCTCCTTTTCAGCTCCCAGTGGAACTGATTAGGCTGACAAAGAACTGAGAGCTGCCAAAGCACTTCCTAGAAGCAGAGATGGGGCAAAATGAGGCTGAAGAGGGAGGAGAGAACAGTGTTTCTTTGTAGGGCTTTCCAAAATACCCTCCCCTGATAAGCACAAGTGGCTTGTTGCAGAGAAATAGGCAGAAGGCCCAGCAGTTACCTGCTGACACATCCTTAATTTTAATTCCAGAACATCAGCAAAATTGTTACAACCCAAATAATTTCCTTGAGACTGGACTGAGTGAGCTCTGGTGGCACCGTGAGGTGAAAGACTTGAGGAAAACTAGATGGTCCACTGGGCAGTGGACTTTAAAAAAAGGGTCTTTGTGTCACAATAAAATGTCCAGAAGCTGTGTGACCAAATGGATACAGTCATGGAACGTGACCCTCTCTGGTCCAAGTCTTCCTGTGTTTGCAGCAACCCCTGTATCAGTCGTGGAGTCAATGTGCTCCCTGTTTGAGCTGCAGATAATTAATGATCCTTGCAGGCTGTGGTGGCCCCACAGCACAGAAATGTCATTTGTTGGGCATGTAGCAGCTTTGTGCAGTACCAGGGAGGCCAGGATGTTTCCAGGATTTCATCCAACGCAGCATCTTTCATTTTTGCTCTCAGCTGTAGATGCTTCTCTCCAGGAATGGAACATAACCAGGGGCTGGAGGCTCAGGTGTTAATTCAGGCCCGGGGGAGGCAGATGAAACACTGTGTAAATGAAGAGCAGCACGACAGGATGGATGCAGTGAGTGCCTGTCTCATCCCAGCCTCTCTCCCTGGGCTGGTATTTTGCTGGGAAGGGTTATTGTTAGAGCTCACTGTGTAAATTCTCCGTTTAAATATCCCCTGACTCACACTGCAAATGCTACTCAGGAGTCGGTGCAGTGTCAGGATAAAGCACAGCTTGTGCCTCCTCCCCAGAGAAATCACTGCAGGATCTGCCTGACCTTTCCAGGAGTGTTCCAGACCACGCTGGATGCAGCTCTGAGCAACCTGGGCTGGTGGAAGGCCTTCCTGCCCACAGCATGAGCTTCAAGGTCCCTCCCAACTCAAACCATTCCATGGGTCTGGGATTCTCTGAAGGTGGCTCAGGCTCATCTACCTGTTATCCTCAAAGTTAGACTTCCAGGTAAACCTGCTTTTTGGGGTTCCTATATCTAGTGATAGGCAGCTCCAGCAGGTGGTCCTGCCCTTCCCCAGAGGGGTCCTGGGGCCAGTCCCACCCCAGTAAGTGCAGGAGGAGGTTACAGCTCTCTTGAACAGCTGGACTAGGTGAGATTGTTGCCACAAGGGCTGTACAGCACCCACTGCTTCCCATTCCCTCTCTTTGTCCCTTCTTGGTCACTAGGATCCATTATTTGTCTTAAATATCTCCTGATGTCTGAGCAGGGATTTCAGCCTGTGGTAAGGATGGGAACCAAAATCCTGCCAGCTCCCAGCCTGGGAGAAAGCCCTTCCTGGCACTGTGGGGATCTTGTGTGGCCCCTCTGGCTGAGCCAGCAGCAAGATGAAGCTGGGAAGGTCTCTGCTTCCCAAAGGACTCTCAGTCCTTGCTCCCCAGTTTGCCCTGGTCACTCAAGGCTGGTGCCTTTCCTGGGACTGTGCTGAGCCAGCCCAGCTCTCATCGAGTAGTAGAAGATGCCCCACAAACATGTGGGTGTCTGGTTTTCACATCTTTGGGTTCCAGACCCTAAGGAGCATTTCCTCCTCCTCCTTCTCCTCCTCCCCACAGCTGAGATACCACCCCACCAAAGACCGTGTCTTGCTCTCTCTGCTCTGGGTTTTCCAGGCAAAACTGTGGCATCTCTGTGCTGCTGCTTGGCCTGGACCAGAGTGATGAGGAGCATCAAGTGAGGAGAGAATGGAAGTGATGGGTTTGATCCTAGGACTTGGATTCCCAGCAGAGAGCTCAGCTCTGAGTAACGGGAACTCAGAAGGATCCTTCCATGTGCCACAGCCTGGAAACAAGCAGGTGACCATCTGCTGACCCTCTACTTGTCCCCTCACAGTCTGGAGGTGACATGGGCCAGCTCTGCCATCCTTTTGGAAAACCAACAGAGGTGGAATGTTCTCCACCCATCCCACACAGAGCCCTCTCCCAAGCTGTGCCAGCTCCTGGGCTCCACAGGAGGAGGAGGAGGAGGAAGCGGAGGAGGAGGAGGAGGTTGCAGGTGTTTCAGTGCCATTATCAGCCCTCAATCAGTCATTTGCCATTTCCAACTCAGCTTTTATTCCTGTGTGCACTGTGTGGGCCTCCTTGCTTGCTCTGAAAAGCCTTGTTTTTCCTTGTCTCCTTGATGCTCCTGCCTCTCCCCCCTTCTCACCCTTCATCAGTCTTGCTCTGCCCTCCTCAGGCCTGGCTCTGGCACAGAGGCCCTTTGGAGGTGCTGATGGTGCTGGTGGGGCTGTGTCCTGGGCTGGCTGTGATTCCCAGGAGGTGACACACAGCCTGTTTGGCTGCTGAACTTCCCATGGATCTGCACATCCAGGTGTGAGACAATGGGGTGACTTGGATGTGGCTGGTGGCCACTGGAACAGGGAGTCCCACCCCCCTCAGTGGGATGGGTGGAGAACATTCCACCTCTGTTGGTCTTCCAAAAGGATGGTAGAGCTGGCCCATGTCACCTCCAGACTGTGAGGGGACAAGTAGAGGGTCACCAGATGGTCACCTGCTTGTTTCCAGGCTGTGGCACATGGAAGGATCCTTCTGAGTTCCCGTTACTCAGAGCTGAGCTCTCTGCTGGGAATCCAAGTCCTGGGAACACAGTGGGATCAAGGACAGCCTGTCCCAGGCTTCCTTAGGGTTTGGAATGCAGAAGTTCCTCACCCAGCACTGGCTCATCCATCTGAGCAGCACCAAATCCTCATCCCTAAAGTGACCCTGCTCTTCCCCCCGCCGTCCAGGGCTCTGTGGCTGGGAATTCCCCTGCCATGGAAAAGCTTTGGAAAACCCTTGCAGAGCGCAGGTTTCCACCTTGTCCTGGCGAGGCAAAGCCAAGGAAGTGTAGAGCCGAAGTGTGGAGCCAAAATGTGGAGCCAAAGTGTGGAGCCAAAGTGCTCCTCCCTGGCAGGGATGCAGGAGAGCAGCTGGAAGGAGCTCTCCAGTGGGAGCTCGGCGGGATCCGGAGGCACAGCACCCACACATTCCCAGCAGATGTTCTGCTCAGGGATCAAAGAGCATGTGCAGCCCCACAGACACCCTGCAAACACTGGGAAGTGCACTGGTTCCACCTCCTGCTCCTGCTGGGGCTCTGAAGATGAGCCCAGCCCGTTTCAAGGAGTCCTTGGAGGATCCACACCCCCCTGAGAGCTTTCCAGTCAGTCTTCTGGACCCAGGCTCCTCCCAAGACTTCATTATTTGGGTACCATTCCCAGGTTTGTGCCACCTGCTTCAGGCAGCAGCTGTTGGAGCAGGGATTGGAGCAGGGATTGGAGCAGGAATGGTGTGATGCAGCACCTGGGCTTTCCCCAGGGGATGTGGGGATAAAGCAGAACACCACATGTCCATAGAAACAGAGATTTGCTGAAAGAGAAGGGAGATACCTTTTAGCACCGAAGCTTTCCCGGCCTCTTAGAGCAACCAGATCGCTTCCCAGACTGTGTCCTTTCCCAAAAATCAGAGTGCTCCCTTCTGGGGAGCACCTTCAGGCACCGAGAGCTGGGAGAGCCAAAGGTAACTGCAGGTTCCCAGCCCGGTGGCAGCACAGGGGGGTCCCAGAGCTCAGGGGGGGTATTTGCAGCAGGGGAGCTCAGCGTGGGCCTGCCTTGATGCCACAGGGATGCTCCTCTGGGAAAGGGGGGCAGATCCTTGGCATTCAGCCCCCCTGGCCGTGGGCTGCACAGCCTCTTATCCCAGCTATAGGAGCCACCCACTGCCTCTAATGATTCACATCACTCACTTGTGTCACTTAACCCCTTCCTGCAGCATGTGCTCAAAGCTTCCATAATCTGCTCTTTAATCCTGCTTCCGAGGCCTCCCTTCCATCAGTGCTCCAGCTGGGAAGGGAACTGCTCCAGGAGCATGAACTAGGGGACATGGTGGGATTGTTGGGGTGTCTGTGCAGGGCCAGGGGTTGTACTCGATGATCCTTGTGGGTCCCTTCCATCTTAGGATATTCTATGATACTATAAACTGGGGTGTTTGGGCTGTGGAATGGGAACAAATGGATGGAAACTGGTTTCATATCCTGGAATTCCTCTCCCAACTTGCTCTGGCAAAGCACATTGGCACTGCTGTCCCTGCAGCTCCTCTTCCTCCCCTGGCTCTCTTTGGAGGTCTCACAGGCCATGTGCTGGTAAGTGGGATTCACCCACACCCATCCATGGAGCTCGAGGTTCCACAGAGAAAAGGAGGCTCAGGGGGGACCTTCTGGCTCTGCAACTCCCCCAGGGGGAGCCAGGGGGGGTCGGACTCTGCTCCCAGGGAACAAGGGACAGGAGGAGAGGGAACAGCCTCAGGCTGTGCCAGGGGAGGGTCAGGTTGGACATCAGGGAAAATTCCTTCCTGGAAAGGCTTGTCAAGCATTGGAAGGGGCTGCCCAGGGCAGTGCTGGAGTCACCATTCCCAGAGGGATTTAAAAGCCCTGTGGATGTGGCCCTTGGGGACATGGTCAGTGGTGGCCTTGGCAGTGCTGGGGAATGGTTAGATTCAACAATCTTAGAGGGCTTTTCCAAGCTGAGCAATTCCATTGTATGTGTTGAGCTTTGGCTGCCTGTGGTTCTGGAGTCCTTTCCACAGGCACTCTGGGTGCTCTGGCACCAGAAAGCAAACAAAAGGAGCCCAGTCTGGGTTTTTTTTTTAAAAAAATCACGTTTTTTAAGCTTATCTCATACCTGCTTGGTACCTGAACTGTGGTATTTCACTACCTGGCTTGGGTAATAATGGGAATATCCAACATTTCAGTGCCAGAGGGATGTAAACTTTCTGCAGGAATTCTCCCAGCATTACAGCTCCTCTGGGTTTCTGCAGTGTCTTCGTGTTCCCCATGGCCCAAGAGCTGCAAGACGAGCCAGTGTGGGTGTCCCACCAAGTGCAGAGAGCACCCAGGGCACACAGGAGCTGCTCCCAGAGGGCCCAGGGATCTCTGTAGGATCAGCTCAACCGTGTTCAGCACCTCTGGGACACTGCGAGTGGGGGGAAAATGATCCTGATCTGGAAGCAGCTGGAACAGGCCCCATTCCAGGACTGAGTCACAACAGGGAGAAGCAGCTCCTGTGGAGGGAAGGGAAGAGCCCAGATTAGTTACAACTGTCTGACTGAGTGGGTTAGGCTGGGTTTAGACAGGTTCTAGAGCAGGTCCAGAGAAGAGCAACGAGGCTGGGGAAGGGACTGGAGCACAAGTGCTGTGAGGAGAGGCTGAGGGAGCTGGGGGGGCTCAGCCTGGAGAAGAGGAGGCTCAGGGGAGACCTCCTCACTCTCTACAACTCCCTGACAGGAGGGGGGAGCCAGGTGAGGGTTGGTCTCTTTTCCCAGGCAATTCTCAGCAAGACAAGAGGGCTTGGTCTTAAGCTGTGCCAGGGGAGGTTTAGGTTGGATATTAGGAAGAATTTCTTTCCAGAGAGGGTGATCAGCCATTGGAATGGGCTGCCCAGGGAAGTGGTGGATTCTCCATCCCTGGAGGTTTTTAAGATGAGACTGGATGTGGCATCAGTGCCATGGGCTGGGAACCACAGCGGTGTTGGATCAAAGGTTGGACTTGATGATCTCAGAGGTCCCTTCCAACCCAGCTGATTCTATGATTGTATGACTCATCGGGGAGCTCCCTCACTCCTCCCTTCCCAGCCCTCCTTGGCAGGTTCTCTCAACCGTCCTGGTCACACTTCTCAAGCACAGGCAGCAAATCCTGGTTGCTCCACAGGGTTTGGGGCCCCAGGGATGATGTCTGGGGTTGGCAGTGACCATGGAGTGAGGAGCAGCAGCACAAGGCTCGTGGGACATGGGGACATTGGTGTTGAGCCTTAATGGGTGTGTGACAGCCATCCCATGCTCCAGCAGTGCCATCCTGGCAAACCAGGCCCTGGCAATCCTTCAGGATGCCAGGAACACGTAGGGAAGCTTGAGGAGAGGGTTTCCAGGGTTCTGGAATGCATTATTTGCCTTGGTGGGTCATTTCCCACAGGCTTCAGCCTTTTTTATAGGCTTGAGCTTTCCCCCCCCTCCAAGAGTCAGGAAAAAAGAGCCCCTCCACTACTTGCTTGCAATTGGAATGAGAAACATGGCACAGGGGGAAAAATATTGACCTTTTGCAATCCCAAGTAGACAGAAAAAGCAGAATAAATGAACCTGGTGATTTTAAATAGGGAGCCCATAAGAGGAGACAATTAAAACAGTCCCTCTTAGTCATGCTCATAACATCTGGCACAGGTGGAAGAGATTCATCTTGAAAAGGAGGAGGAAAAAAAAAAACAGGAAAGAAAACCCAGTGGCACATTTGTTTCCAAACAGCTTCAGCCTTTGATGTGCACGATGAGCTGGGAGAGAAGAGGGAGACAAGCCCTCAGAACCCCAATTTTCTGCAAAATCCCAGCACCCACGTGCCTTTGAAAGGCCTGCAGAGACTTTTTGCCCAGGGATTTTCATCCCTGGAAGTGTTCAAGGCCCGGTTGGATGGAGACTGGAGCAACCTGGGATAGTGGGAGGCGTCAGTGGTGGAAAGAAATGGGCTTTAAGGTCCCTTCCCACATAAAAACATGCAGCCATTTGTAGCAGTCGAATAAAGTGAATGGATCCAGCAGTGTCCCTCTTTTCCAGGCTACAGGTGGTGGAGTCACCGTTCCTGGAAGGATTTAAAAACCACATGGATGTGGCACTTGGGGCCATGGGTCAGTGGTCGGACTCAATGATCTTAGAGGGCTTTTCCAACCCTGGTGATTCCATGATTCCATGGCTGGGTTGTACAAGGCCAACTCAGCTGGAGATTGGCTGGTGGGGTTTTTAAAAACCTTACTAGAGCTGGTCACTGTTCTCTCCCATCATTCCTTCCACTTCTCTCTTTGGATAAGCCCTTCTCCATCCCTGGAAGTGTCCAAGGCCAGCTTGGATGGGGCTTGGAGACATTTGGGATAGTGGAAGGTTCCCTGCCCATGGCAGGGGGTGGAACAAGATGATCTTTAAGGTCCCTTCCAACTCAACCCATTCCACAGTTCCATGATTCTATGATCTCCCTGCCAGCTGGAATTTTTCCTGGGAGGAGAGGAAAGGAAAGGAAGGAGGGAGAGAGGGAGGAAGGAAGGCAGGCAGGAAGGCAGGAAGGCAGAAGGGAAGGAAGGAAGGAAGGAATCCTTCACAACTGGAAGGGGCTGTGAAACAGAGAAATGAATTTTATACTTTTTATACCTTTTTCCCCCCTGTCCTCATGCAAATCAAACACACCATCCCTTCCTCCCCTTCCATCTCCCAGAACCAACACCCAATCCTGACAGATCAGGAATGCAAATCCAATAAAGTTGGATTTGGCTTCATTACAAGGAGCTGGAACGGGCTGCTCTGCAGGAAAACCCAAATAAGAAACCACTAAAACATGATGCAACTGGGGGAGCATAAACCTGGCTCGGGGTCCCCACCAAGGTGTGGGTGCAGGGTGGGGGAATTGGGCAAGAGGAGCTCCCTGGGCAGCTCCAAGGGGCTTTTTTAAGCTTGCTGGTGATTTTTCAAAGCAAACATGCAGTGGAGGGAGGGGCAGATTACTGTCATGTATTAATATTTAGCAGCTGAAAAGGGAAAACTGAAGTATTTCCTGACAGCTACAAGATCTCGCTCCTTTTTGTGTTAATTGTGTCTGATTTAAAAGCTCACACAAAGCAAATAAACCAAAGCAGAAACCTCAAAATATTTTGCTTAGAAAACATTGACACAAGAACAGGTTGTTTGGTTGTTTTTTTTTTTCCCTTTCAAGGAACTGTTCCAGAAAAAAGCCAATTCCATTAACGTGGATCTGAAGGAGGTGATGTGAGTGAGTGTTAACAAAGGTGGAGGTAGTGAAAGCATTCCCTGTTTGCTCCCAAGCCCCAGCTCCGGGACTCCTGAGGATGCACAATTGGAGCTTCGGATAAAAATCAAAAAGCTCTTGGTTAAAAACCACACAATTGGGTTTTCCTGCTGCTGGGAATCCAGACAGTGAAACAATCCTGCTGTGACCCTCGGGAGAGCTGAGCTTTCCCCCCGGCCACGTGTCCCTGGGGTGCTGGGGGTCTCCTCCCTGGTCCTTCCTCAGTTCCCTTCTCTCCCTCTGGATCCACCTTAGGAGCACATTTTCCCCCTGCTCTGTCATGACTTTTAGAGTTTCCCTGTTCCCCTCGGGGCCCTGGGGGTGTTGTTGTGACCTGGGAACAACTCCTGCCCTTCCTCCTGCCTTTGCTCAGAGGCATCAGAGCAGCTCGAAGGGCAGGAGCAGCCCGAGCCTCCCACCTCGCTCCCCAGGGAGCTGTGGAGCCGAATCCAACCTGGAGAGAAGCCCCTTCCCAAGGATTGTGTTTAACAGAGGCTTTGGAAGCAGGAGAGCAGGACTGCGGGTGCTGGAGGAGCCCGGGAAGAGCAGTTTGCTTCCTCGGGAGGAATTGATCTTCAAAGCTGTTGATGCCGCGTTTGAAATGCATCCTGCTGTTCCCGGCACTTAAATCACCTTTCTCTCTCTCGCACCCGCCTTTGTTGTTCCAACATCAAAGGAACGCTGCCCTGCCCCGCGGAGCAGTCTCTGCCCCTGCTATCCCGGGTAATTCCAGCCCCACGTTCCACCCCGGGGAGCTCGGGGGGAGGTTTTGGCTCCTCAGGGGACGTGGTGAACCCGGTGGCACCGCCCTGAGCTGGATTTGGGCTTTGGTCCCATCACAGGTTCAGAACTGGCTCTGTAAGAGGGGACGTCGTGATGGCAACGGGGTGATGGGACACGTTCTCCGTGGGGACCAGGGACAGCACCCAGGGAATGGCTGGAGCTGTGCCAGGGCAGGCTCAGGTTGGATCTCAGGGAAAGGTTCTTCCCCCAGAGGCTGGTTGGGCACTGCCCAGGCTCCCCAGGGCAGTGGGCACAGCCCCAAGGCTGCCAGAGCTCCAGGAGGGTTTGGCTGCTCCTCTGGGGCACAGGGGGTGACTCTTGGGGATGTTCCTGTGCAGGGCTGAAGGTTGGACTGGATCATCCTTGTGGGTCCCTTCCCACTCAGCACATTCTGGGATTCTGGGACAGCTTGAGGGTTGGGCGTCCCCCTTCCACCCGTGGTGGTTGTTCCTGTTGGTGCTCTCCTGTTGCCTGTCCTCCCACCTTCGTGTTGCCCAGCACGTGCCATGGCTTTGGATGGAATTCCACGGCCCCAAAAGCCTCTGGAGCAGCCTCTGCTCAGGACAAGGACATGCAGCAAAACAGCAAAACAGCAAAACCAGCTCTCCCTCAGCAGGACGTGCCGGGGGGGTTTGGCAACCAAATCACGTCCGGCAGTGACGGCATCGGCTCCTTGGGCTTGACGTGGTTCCTTCTCCCTCCCCCCCTCCAGGCTCCAGCTCCAACCTGTGCTCCTGAGGAGGCTTTAGAGCTCATCTGTGCTATTGTCACGGGAAGCCTGGAAAAGGTTAAACCAACCCAAATTGCTGAGTCTTTGGAATAAAAGCAGAGTCTCTCCTAGCGGGGGATTCGCTGAACAAAAGGCCTTCAGCGCTCGCCTTGATTTCAGCAGCTTTTCCCCGAGGATTCAGAGGGGTGACCCTGCATCCAAATTCCCACAGGGAGCAAACTGAAACCCCTGGGAGATGAAGTGAGTCTCCCTGGAGTCTCTTTTCTCTCTGGTTCCCATCTCCTGCCTGGATGAGGTGACCAAAGAGCTGGGGCAGCCCAGTGACCCCCTGGCTCGGCTCTCCTCTGTCAGCCCCACCTTGAGCTGAATCAACAGGGGCCACCAGAACATCTGGCTCGTTCTGGGACATTTCCCCTCTGGAGATGCCATTCCATCAGCACAAGTAGCAAAATATGGGGTGGAAGCTTCCACCTTGTGGGTCTGGGTTGATCCTTTCAGCCTCCACGCTGGGAATGGTTCCGTGCCCTGGGTGGGAAATGTCCTCCCTCACAGTTTTTTCTCTTTCCTATTTGCATAATTAAGAGAAATTACAGAGTATTTGGCCTGCTTGGAGTATTTACATCATAAACCTCGTGATAGTTGTTTTTCTTAAGTCTTCCCAGCCATCCCCCCTCCCAAGCCAGCCAGGCAAGAGGGAATTCCATTTGGAAGCATTTCCAGCAAATGCCAAGGCCCGTAGCGGGAGCACAGATATCATCAGAGATGCTCTTCCCCTCTCTGTGAATCACTGTGCATTCTCTGAGGCTCCAAATGTAGAAAATGAGGTAGAACACAGCATTCCTGGGGCTGGGAACACCTACAGGAGACCTTGGCCTCTCACTGAGAGCTGGGGGAGCAATAATCCCCTGGATGAATCAATCCCTGAGTTGTCTGGGACAAGGACAGTGTGGGGACCTTGATCCCAGCCACAGTGTTGCCATCATCAAAAAATAAATAAAAAATATGGCTTTTAATCCTCTTAATTGGTTGCATTACTGACACTCTCTGGCGCTGGCTGGGGAATGAGAAAATCTATAAACCACTCTGGTTTGTCCATCCCAGCCTGTGCCTGAGATTGTGTTGTCATTCAGGGCAGGGAGAGGAGAAAACACCTGAATACTCAGTAAAAAAAAAAAAAAAAAAAGTCCCCTTCCCTCCCCACCAGCCCTGCACTGGGAAACTGGTCCCACTGGAGCAGCTGCAATTTGTAGCACCCAGAAACCACTTCCAGTGAATTACATCGAGGGTCTAATGAGGGAGGACGGACTTTTTTTTTTAATGCTTTGCCTTTGGAGGAGCCTAATTTTCTTCCCTAAACCTTTGCCAATGACAGACAGTCTCATAAAGCATTTTTATTGGATTTTAGAACAATTTAATTAGCGGATCTGGCCGCGATGCCGCGGAACTGGTGTCTCTGGGGGCAGGAAAACAGGAGTGGAGGCAGCGCTCGACAGGCACGGGGTGGAGGGGGAGGACAGGGAAAAAGGACAGGGTAGAAGGACACGGGGGAAAACAGAGCTTGGCCATACCTCTTTTGAGGGCTGGGAAGAAGGCAGGTGTGTCACCATGTCCCCCTGCCTCCTCTGTGCCTCCCTGAGGGGCTTTGCAGGGTGGGCACAGCCCTGAAAGGTCCAGTCCTGGCTGGGTTCGCTCGTGGCTCAAAATGGGGACTTTGGAGCAAACCAGGACATTCCCTTGGGGGCAACAGGAGTGTGTCCAAAAGACCAAGGGCTCTCCAAGTCCAGCTTTGTTCCCTCTTCAGCCCTTGCCACGGCAGAGTGCCCTTGGACCACCATGGGCCAGACTTGGAGAGGAATGAAGTGAAGCTTCATCACGGAGTCATCAAGCAGGACCTGCCCTGCTGCCCCCACCACCACGGGTGAGGAGCAGAGCTAGAGGTTCCCAAGCCCTGTCCAGATATTTTGAGAACAAGTTTCAGCTGGGTTTGCCCAGGTGGGCAAGAAGGCCAAGGGCACCTCACTTGTCCCAGCACTGGTGTGGCAGCAGGACCAGGGCAGTGTCGGTCCCCTGTGCTGGGCATGGCTGAGGCACCTCCATCCTGGGGACAGTTCTGGGCCCCTCAGTTCAGGAAGGACATTGAGGGGCTGGAGCATGTGCAGGGAAGGGAACGGAGCTGGGGAAGGGGCTGGAGCAGCAGGAGGGGCTGAGGGAGCTGGGGGGGCTCAGCCTGGAGAAAAGGAAGCTCAGGGAGGATCTTCTGGCTCTGCAACTCCCTGACAGGACGGGGGAGCTGGGGGGGTCGGGCTCTGCTCCCAGGGAACAAGGGACAGGAGGAGAGGGAATGGCCTCAGGCTGTGCCAGGGGAGGTTTAGATTGGATATTAGGAAAAATTCCTTCCTGGAAAGGCTTGTCAGGCATTGGAAGGGGCTGCCCAGGGCAGTGGTGGAGTCCCCATCCCTGGAGGGATTTAAAGGCTGTGTGGATGTGGCACTTGGGGACATGGCCTTGGTGGCCTTGGCAGTGCTGGGGGAATGGCTGATGATCTTGGAGGTCTTGTCCAACCTCAACAACTCTGTTATTCCACATCAGGGACACCAAATCCCGAGCTGAGCCCCTCCAGCCCACACACGAACCCCCCGTTCCCTCCCAGCCCACCCCGGCGCGCACGGCGGGGCCGAGGGGAGCAGAAACGTGCTGCCCTGGGCCTGACAGCTCGTTTGGGAAGTCAATCCCAGTGATTTGCAGGAGCAGGGAAGCACAGGGAAGCGGGGTGGCTGCGCCAGGCACAGGCAATACGTTTGTGAGCGTGGATTCCAGGGAACAGCCGGGGCTGTCTGGTTTGTGTCAGAGCACGGCACCGGCGCTCGCTTCTTCTTTTATAGGGCTGAGGGACGTGCTGGATGAGGCTTTGAGGGCCCACCAAGCCACACACCGAACTCCTGGGGCCCAGCAGCCACATCTGGGCCGGATTCGGGGGCTCGGCCCCAAAACTGCCTGAGTGCCAAGCCCAAAAGGCAGGAGATGGGAAGCAGGACAGGAAAGAAGGGGAGAAAACCCCAGCGTGAAGTCATGGATGAGGGAAGGGCTGATGGAGAGCAGCCAAGCTGAGGGATTCCAGCCAGCTTCCTGCCGCGGGATTCGGAGGAATTCCGCACTTTCACGGCAGAAATAGGTGCCCTGCACCCCGAATCTTCCACTCCTCCCAGGAACTGGGAAGTAACTCCCAGGGAACTAACCTTTTTTCTGGAACAAAGCCTAGTTTTCTAGCAGATTTTGCTGTAAAAACAGGTTTTCAGGAAGGAAAAGTAAAAAATATCCCGGCAGGTCACGAGCAAGGGAGGGAATGCTTTGCTTATGGCAAAGTTATACTTCATTTTATCCAGTTTATTAATACAGCCTCTATTCCAGGCATAGGGACCATTCTCACAGACCTGCTGCAATCCTGCATGTGCAAATTTTCCTGCCTGGCTTTGAGGGAGTTCCAAAGAACCCCTAAAAGCTTTCCTTCCAAGCTCAAGTGAGTGTGACCAGGCCCTGCTGCTGAGTTTTGGGATGCTTGTCATGCTCCACCACACCTCAATCCCCCACTGCAGCGCTCGGGGCAGGTTTTCCTTGGATTCAGCCTTGTTTTTCTTCGGGAATGTGACACCAGCACAGACTGCAAACCCATCAGTGGGTGGTTTGGACCCAGCTGGAGAACCCTGGGCTACCTGTGGGCTGAGCTGGGCCACTGGACTCAACGTTTCAGCCTTGTCAGCTGGTTTTTGGAGGCAGATTCATCCTTCTCCCATTCCACCCATCTCTCTGACATGGCTAATGGGTTGCAGACCTGTTCCCCCCACATCCAGGAGGAGAGCCCCATGTTTTAACTGCCTTACATTAGTAGGAGATTTTTCTCAGGAGCACAGAAAGGTAATTTCCCCCTGCACAGTGAATTCCAGCTAAAGGGAGAGGGGGGAGAAGCACCAAACGCTTTCACTTTTCTGGTAAAAAGGGGGTGAAAATTATTCCATGGCAGCAAATCTGTCCCTGTGGGTATCCTCTTTGATGTGCAAAGGAAAGGAATGTTTTAGCTGATCTCAATATTTTTAATTCTCTTGCTGATTTCAAAGCCCTCTTTAGCATGAGCTACCCAAGGCTTGGCGGTTCCCCTGGAAAAGCAGTTTTTTGTTATTGTCTCTCTTAACCCCAGCTCGCCTGCAATTTCCTGCCATCACTTTTATTGTGTCTTCTTTCAGCTGGGAATGAACAATGAGCTTTATTAGAAGAAAAGGTGAGAAATGTAATAAGAAAAGCCCCTCCTGGACCGTGCAGAGGCAGAACCCAGCTGGGGAAGCGATGGCTCCTCTGGAACCCGGTGGTGTTCTCTCACTTGGAATCACCTGCAGGGTCTCTCCACAACTTTTATGCAACCACAGAATCATGAAATGGCTTGGAAAGGACCTTAAAACCCATCCATTTCCCCCCCCTGCCATGGGCAGGGACACCTTCCGTCAGCCCAGGTTGCTCCAACCTGGCCTTGGGCACTGCCAGAGGTGAGGCAGCCACAGCTTCTCTGGGCACTTTCCTAATTCAGAAGATCTGATCAAATGTTCTTTTTTTTTTGCCCTTCCCATCAGAGGGAACAGGAATAGGAAGGGGAAAGGGTTCAAGGCCAGGTTGGAGCAGCCTGGTCTGGTGGAAAGTGTCCTTGCCCATGGCAGGGAGTAGAAGGAGATGAGTTTTAAGGTCCAACCCAAAACATTCTGGGATTTTATGCTTCTATGAAATTTCCTATTAAATAAGCCCCCTCCTCATTAATTTCTAAATTTTCCTGGTATGCAAGGAATGTGTCTTGCATTTAGCTTTAAGAATAAATCAGGACCTTAAAAGCCTCCCCTTCCTCCCCCCCTCCATTGTCACTCTGTTGTGCTGCTCCTGCACTTCCCACACAATAAGGATACCACCACCATAAGGATATTTTTGACACCAGGACCAAGTTCCTCTTTGCAGTCCCAGAACACTAAAGATTTTTTTTTTTTTTGCAGTGCAAATAGTCACAAGGTTTACAATTAAGCAACCAATTTTCAGTAGATACTTGTTTCTGCCATCCAATATATTGTTCATGCGCTGATTTTATGGAACCTCCAGTAAAGCAAAGAATCTTTATCCTTCACATTGGAGCTTTCCCTCGCTTCCTCTGCAAGGCTCAGTCTTTATTTGCACCAGGATTGACTCTTGCTGATACAGCTCTGCTTGTGCAGTGAATGGCTGCCTCAGATAATTGTTCCATTGCTATTAACACGAGTTCAACTGTTGTTTAATTGTGGGAATATATGGAATTGTTGCCGAGCAGGGTCACTGGGAAGCTGAGCTGAATGTCAATGGGGCTGCAAAGGCAGAGTTTGTGCACAGAGCTTCCCTCCTTCTCTCAACAGTTGGTTTTTCATATCATAGAATATCTTGAGCTGGAAGGCTCATGGAAGTCCAACTCCTGTCTTCCCAAAACCAGAAATACCCTTTTTTTTCTTTGAATTCAATCAATCTTACACATTCCAAAGATTAAAATAAAGTAACAGTAGCATGAACACTCTTCACTCAGTCTAGTATAGTGTTAATTATTCTCTTCCAGCCTGTACACATCCTGTCTCCCTAATCACTCAGCGATCCCACCAGATGTTCAACCAAAACTTTTACCTGCTCTTTAACATACAATTCCCCAAGTTTCTCCTCTGGCCAGCTAAAATTTCTCTTGCCTCATCAGTTTCCAATCTGTGAATGCTTTTCATCTTTCCCCAGATATTCTCATTACTTTTGTGCTTCCCAGTGAATGCCAATCAATGCTGTATTTGTATATTTTCATGGTACTCCCAAGAAGGAACGAGAAAGCTGGAGAAGGAGTTTTCGCCAGGGAATGTGGTGATGGGATAATGGGGAACGGCTTCCCACTGCCAGAGGTCAGGGTTAGGTGGGATATTTGGAAGGAATCCTTCCCTGGGAGGGTGGGGAGGCCCTGGCACAGGTTGAATCCCAGAGAAGCTGTGGCTGCCCCATCCCTGGAAGTGTCCAAGGCCAGGTTGGACAGAGGTTGGAGCAACCTGGGCTAGTGGGAGGTGTCCCTGCCCATGGCAGGGGGTAGATTTGATGATCTTCTCAACCCAGACTATTCTGTGAGTTTATGATTCATTCTCTAATTATAAGAACTTCTGAAACAGGAGCATTTGAAGAGCTTAAAACTGTCTCTGTCTGAGCTCGACTGGCAGCTATCACAGCCATCAAAAGCCTCCGCTGCAACCAGGCACAGGTTGGGAGGTAAAATAATATCAGGTAAAACTAATGTTTCAAGATAAAGGATGTTCTCTGGGCCGTGGGTGTTCAAACAGAACACAACAACATTTCTATTCAGCGTGCTCTTTAATTCCCAGTTAAAGGAGATGCTGGATAATTGTAGCTTAATCCTGGTGGAAATGACAACTTTCAGTCGAAAGCTGAGTTTTATCGGAGAAATGTTTTCACTCCCTGCGCTGCTCTTCTTCAACATTTGGTTTGCTGAAAGCACCCAGCAGCCACAGAAAAGCTGGAAAACCGCTGGAAAAGGCATCTGGAACCTGTCAAACAGGCTGGGGGGGGGGTTGAGTCAAGAAAAAAATCAGCAGCTTCTGTGAGGTTTTTGTTTGCTCGAGGGCTTCGGGGGCAGGTGGCAGGTTTAACACAACAATTCTGAGTTGCTGTTTGCAGGGATTGGTTTTCCAACACGTAAGTCAACACCATCTCCTGAGGTCTGGAACAAAGACAAAATAAATCTACTCTCATTTAAATTTTCAGCAGAACAAGGTTGCTTTTCCCTGTCTGTTTCCCCTCCAAACACGTGGTCTGGTTCCACCTGAAGGAAAGAGCCTTTCACAGTTGCCACCAGATTTGCTTCCAGCTCCAGGAAGGTATCCAGGGCATTTTCCTGGCCTGGCTCAAAATGAGAGGGCTCAATGGAGATGATTTTGTTCCCCCTTTCATTTATCTTCCCCTGTTTTGGAGTTTCTCACCAAAGCTCCTGGAGAGGCCCTTTTTGCTGGGAAGGAGTATCCCAAGCAAAACCTGTCATCTCCTGGATTAGTCTCAAGGGTTTGTAGAGTTACCACAAGGGGAAATGAGGACTCCTTTGGGACAGAGTCCAGAAAGTCTGTATCTCATTTTCCAGGCTTGATGTGCCAACCTAAACTTGGCCTAGCATCGGACTGGAAACCTCCAAACCATTGTGAAAATAAACTGGATTGCCTATTAGGGAAAAATTTCTTCGTGGAAAGGATGGTCAGGCACTGGAACAGGATGCTTAGGGCAGTGGTGGAGGCACCATTCCTGAAGGGATTCCAAAGCCACGTGGATGTGGCACTTGGGGATGTGGATTCATGGTGGCCTTGGCAGGGCTGGGGGAATGGTTGGACTTGATGGTCTTAGAGGGCTTTTCCAACCTGCATGATTCTGTGGATTCAGCATGGCTCATGTGGCTTTTGTGTGGCTGGAAAGAAAACACTTTGCTCCAAAAAACTCACCCCAGTTTCTTCCTACTGGGAAAACCCAGTTGGGTTTAGGGCCGAACTCATCTCCTTACAGCTGAGTCTGGGCATGTTATGGAGTTTGTGCCTTGGTCCAGCACCCCTTGATGAGTTTGGAGGAAGGAAGGAGGTGCCTGGACCTGAGTAGGCTGTATTTGATGACCCAGCTCTGTCGGTGCCATGGTGGGATTGGTCTCATCCCGTTGTTTTGTGGGGCTGAGGCCCACACTTCCTCCCACAGTCCCACACCCTGAAGCCCTCAGGGAAAATCCTGCTTCATTCCTCCTGAAAACGAAGATTAACATCTCCAGAGCATAAAAAGCCTGGTTTGCAGGCTGGCACTTCCCTGGAATTGCCTCTCCTCCCTCTGTGCTGCACAAGGACATCAGCATCTCTTCAATTGTTTGGCTCCCGTGGGCGTTGGTGTCTCTGCAGAGATAAAGGGCTTTGTGGGAAACCATCCATCCTGAATAAACGCCAAATCCCTGAGCCCTGTGGGACTGAACTCCCTGCTGCGCCTCCTTGTAGTTGCTCTGTGGCTCCCAGTGCAGGTGGGAGGACCAGGAGTGCTCCCCATCCTCGAGCAGGGCCTGGGGCACCATCACTGGCACCATCACTGCTCATCCCCTGGGGGCACTGGCCCATGGCTGGAGTGGGAATGTTGTGCTGCTGTGAATGATTTGGAGGCTGTAATTGGCTTAATGCTTGGCTTAATGCTTGGCTTAATGCTTGGCTTACCCATTCAGCAGCACTAAATGGCAGACCATCAGCTGCCTTCCAGAAATAAAGCTCCCCAGACGTGGAAAGCTCTGCTGGAGTTCTCGCTGTGCGTCGAGCAGCAGTTCCCCTTCCTGGGGGCTTTGAGCTGCAGAAGGATGGGCAGCACAGAATCCCAGAATAGGCTGAGTTGGGAAGGACCCACAAGGATCCTCCAGCCCAACCCTCAGCCCTGCACAGAAACACCCCCAAGAGTCACCCCCATGCCCCAGAGGATCATCCAAACCCTCCTGAAGCTCTGGTAGCCTTGGGGCTGTGCCCATTGCAGTGCCCAACCAGCCTCTGGGGGAAGAACCTTTTGCTGAGATCCAACCTGAGCCTGCCCTGGCACAGCTCCAGCCATTCCCTGGGTGCTGTCCCTGGTCCCCCCAGAGCAGAGCTCAGTCCCTGCCCCTCCTCTGCCCCTGCCCAGGCAGTTGTAGGCTGCACCTTTGGGCATCCCTTGGTCATGGACTGGTCTATCCTTCCTCCAGAAGGACATGGAGAAAAGGGAGAGGGAAAAGAAACTCCATCCCATCTTCCAGACCCTGCAAGGTCCATGGAACATGTTGGTGCCTCCAGCAGCAGCAGCACTGGGCTGATGGGATGCAGCACCTTCCCTGCTCTTCCTCCTCAGCTGGAACCTCTGCCAGTGGCCCAGCAGCTACATTTAAGTCTGGTCTAGAGCCACCTCAGAGGTGCCCAGCAGCTGAGCTGGGACAAGTGACAGGACAAGAGGAAATGGCCTCAAGTTGTGCCAGAGGAGGTTTAGGTTGGATATTGGGAAAAATTTCTTCACTGTTGTCCAGCCCTGGCACAGCTGCCCAGGGAAGTGTGGATTCACCATCCCTGGAGGGATTTAAAAGCCATGTGGATGTGGCACGTGGGGACAGGGATTAGTGGTGGCCTTGGCAGTGCTGGGAGAATGGCTGGACTTGATCTCAGAGGGCTTTTTCAACCTGAAGGATTCAGTGATTCCGTGACTGCCACCGTGCCTGGGAATGGTGTCACCAGGGGCTGCCACGGAGGCTGCAGCAGGAGCTGGGAATTCCAGCTGCTGGTAAATATGGCAGGTCTTGGCTGGGGGAGGAGGGAAGGTGTCAGCTCTTGTCCTCAGAGCCTGCAAACCAGGAGAAACCCCCGTGGATGGAGCAGAGCTGATTGGGTTTGTCTGCAGGGGGAGGCAGGGGCTGATTTCGCAGTGCTAAGAGATACAGGTAATATTTCCAAAACAAAAATCTCCCATTTGAAATCCAATTAGGGTTGCTAAGTAACAACACAGTTAACCAGCCAATATTTGCTAAACCCAGACTTTTGCAAGCAAAGAAACAGCTTCGGCAAATTGCACTAACAATACATAAATACAGCCACGTTAAACCAAACAGCTCCAATCCCCTTAGCAAGGACTGCTCAGATTTTCCCTGTTATCTGTGGCATTCCAGAAGCTGGGTTAGTGTTTTCCACTTCCCTGGCTGGGGGATTTGTGTGGAAACTGCAGTATTGGTGGGCCGGGTAAGGAATCTGTATATCTGGTTTATTGATGAGCAGGCACATCTTACGTGCCTGAATGGAGGGCCTGAAAAGTAATTTGGATGACAAACAGTCGCTTGAGAATGCTCTTTAATTGTCAACTTGCTTCAGTGTAACTGATTTCCCCCCAAAAGTTACTGCAAGTTTTCCTAGACTAGGTTGTTTTTCAAGCCCGTTCTCAGCAGACAGAACCATTGATCTCAAAATTCCCTGTTTGGCTCCGCTCAAAACAGCTCCAAGGACTGTCCTCCTTGCCCACCCTCCTGCAGGGTGCTTGTAGGGTTCTGGGATCGCCTGGGACATCTGCACATCCCAGCTGGAGGTCCCAAAGCCCCAAAACATGGGGGGTTGACCTGCAGCACGAACCCCAAGTCATCCCTGGAGTCTCTCTGTCCCTGCAGCTCTACTGGCACCAGACAAAGCCTGGGGCTGAGCATCTCAGCTTTGATTTTTGGCTCCAGTTTTCCATTTTAAGCACTCTGTGGTCTCTCCTGCTCGAGACTGGCTCGGGGGTTTGGGCAGGACTTAGCAAAGGCTGTTCTCAGTTTCAGTGCTGATGAAAAGCTGGATTTTCCAGCAGAGCTGAGACTCCCTCTGCAACGAGGAGCCTTTCTTCTCTCCTCCAGCGGGTTTAGGACTTCAGCTCTGGTCTCTTCTGAGCATTGGGCGTTAATTCTCCATGGGGCTCTGCATCACTGCCCCATACCCTCAGCCTGGCCCCCTCCCAGCCGTGTCGAGCTCTGCCATCCCACCAGGAATGTGATCTGTGGGCAGCTGAGCTCTCCCAGCTCTCCTGCAGTGAGTCAGGATTTTCCAGCTGACAAGGCTCCAAGATGCTCCACTCCTGGCTGGTGTGGATACCCAGTGCCTGAGCCCTGCTGGCAGCACAGATCCTTGTCCAAGCCCTCCCTGCTCTCTCCTGGCTGCTGCTGTGCCTTCCCACTGCAGACTCACAATCCTTGGGCCTCCCTCAGGCTCCTCTGGGTCCCCACAGGAGTGGAAATCCAAGGCAACGGCCTTTGGCTGATGGGGGGGGCTTGTTAATGTGCCTCCTGCTCCTCTGCTTCCCTCAGTGCTCATCCCAGCAAATTGCTCTGTCTCTGTTCAAGGACCTCTGTAAATATATGGACTAGAAGTGGCAGGAGCTGCAGACTAGCAGGGCTGGGGTTTTTTTCCCAAGGAAAGATTATATTTCAAGCCTTCCTTTACACTGAAGAAGAGCAGGAAATCTTTCTCCCATCAAGCTGTCTCTTAGCCCAGGTCCAGCTCCGTTACCAGCTTCTTCTTTGTGCAGTGCTGTCTGTTTGTTCCCTCCAGCAGCTTCCCAGCTGGAGGCAGGGTTTCTTCATTCCCTTTTTGAAAGGAGTTTCCAGCTCCAACACTGAACCATGTGGAAGATGAGCCCTCAGACAAGCAGAGCACCAGACTGTGCTGCACCTACTGAGGGGAGGCTCCTGGTCTGGCTCGTGCTGCAGGGATTCCTGGGGGATGCTGAGCAGCCCAGGGACCCCCTGCCCAGGCTGTATTCCCAAGAGAAGGGCTAGAGAGGGATGGGAGCAGGTGCTGAAAACTATCTCCCTTTCCAGCTCTCTCCAAGCACCCCTTTGACAGGAGTGTTGGGGGGAGAGAATGCCAACTTTATGGGGGGTGAGCATCATGGAATCATGGAATGGTTTGGGTGTGAAGGGACCTCAAAGCTCATCGCCTTCCAAATCCCTGCCATGGGCAGGGACACTTTCCCCTAGACCAGATTGCTCCAGCCTGGCCTTGGACACTTCCAGGGATGGGGCAGCCACAGCTTCTCTGGGCAGAAAAGCAGACACTGCTCTCAATCCAAATAGCTCCTTCGGAGTTTTCCAGAAACTTTGGAAAGCTGGGCAGATATGCCACTGGAAGAGCTTGGAGCCCCAGGCCAAGCAGGGATACTCCAGCTTCTCCAGCTAATTCCTGTAGCCAGCAACTGCTTCCCAGAATCTGAAACCTCTGGCCCTGGACTACTGTGGGCTGATGTCACACTTCCATGAGCTTTCAGAAGCTGAGCTGGGTCCTGGGAACTTCTCTGGAAGCAAATTATTTGACTTCTGACTGTTCACATCACAGAATCACAGAATGTGCTGAGTTGGAAGGGACCCACAAGGATCAACTTTGAGTGCTGTGTCCAGTTCTGGGCCCCTCAGTTTGGGAAGGACATGGAGGGGTTGGAGCAGGTCCAGAGAAGGGCAACAAGGCTGAGGAAGGGACTGGAGCACAAGTGCTGTGAGGAGAGGCTGAGGGAGCTGGGGGGGCTCAGCCTGGAGAAGAGGAGGCTCAGGGGAGACCTCCTCACTCTCTGCAACTCCCTGACAGGAGGGGGGAGCCGGGGGGGGTTGGTCTCTTCTCCCAGGAACCAGCAGTAGGACAAGAGGACTCAGTCTCAAGCTGTGCCAGGGGAAGGTTTAGGTTGGATATCAGGAAGAAATTCTTTCCAGAGAGAGTGCTCAGCCATTGGAATGGGCTGCCCAGGGAGGGGGTGGAGTCACCGTCCCTGGAGGTGTTTGAGGACAGACTGGATGTGGCATCAGTGCCATGGGCTGGGAACCATGGCGGGGTTGGATCAAGGGTTGGACTTGATGATCTCACAGGTCTTTTTCAACCCAGCTGATTCTGTGATTCTGTGATTCTATGATTCTATGATTCTCTGATTCTCTGATTCTGTGATTCTATGATTCTATGATTCTGTGATTCTGTGATTCTGTGATTCTGTGATTCTATGATTCTATGATTCTGTGATTCTATGATTCTCTGATTCTGTGATTCCATGATTCTGTGATTCTGTGATTCTGTGATTCTACTGTATGATCATGGAGCCCAACACTTAGCCCAGCACAAGCCCATCCCCAAGTCTGCCTCCATCCTCCAGTGAATTTAAGCATGTCCAAGCACAGGAACGGGAACAGGGTGGGCTGTCCCCCAGCCTGCCCAGCCCCACCACCACCTCCTGCTGCAGAGACCAGCATGGTTTGGGGTGGTGGAGGAGCAGAGCAGTGTCCTGGCACACCCATGGGATTTGCATGGGCAAAATCCAGTGTCCTGGGTGTCCCTTCCATGGCACACACTCAGCTGAGACCCAGAAACTGGAGCAGGAGGCTCTTCCCAAAGTCAGCAGGGCTGAAAAGGCCCGTGTCAGCCACTGGGACTGGATGTGATGGAGGTAATGAACAGTGAGGCTCCAAATTAAAATAAAGCTAATGGAGAGGGCAAAGACCTTCCCTGTCACTCTGCTGCAGCTCCCCAGCCCTGCTCAGACTCTGCTGAGCTCACCAGCTCTGGGTAGCGTGACCCTGTGGGGCCGAGCCTGGTGTGCCATTCTAATGATGCCTCCCCAGCCTCCCGAGGGAAGCAGGGTGAAGGGCTGCAGGAGGGAGGGCTCCAGGGCAGCCACCTTTATTTAATACACCATGACAGTGCATAACTAAAGCTCTTTATCTCCCTGCATTTTGCTGAGAGGTGGAAGTTCCAGCCCGGGGCTGATGAAGTCTGTCCCGATCTTTCCAATGACAGTGCTTTAACTTTTGCCTCCTTACTGACTCTTTCCTGTTGCTGTTCTCATTTGGAGGTGAGTGTTTTGTCCTTAAACAAGAAGACTAAGCTGGGAGACCTTTCTAATGCTGGTTCTTTTGCTGCCCCTTGATAAGGATGAGGAAACCTCTCCCACCCATGTGGGATCCTGCTCCTCTGCTCCTCCTGTCCTCCAAAGGTTAGGACCTTTTCATCATGGGAATGGGAAAACAAAGAGAAACTTCCTTTTGCTTTCCTTGAAGGTCTTCTCCAAGCAGAGCAGCAAAGTGGGGTTGGAGGCCAGTCTTCTCTCCAGGTCACCTCTCACAGCTGCAGCTTTGGTTTGAAAATGCTCTTTGAGAGCTGGGGAATGTGTTTGTCAGGAGAGTGCTTTGGAGGAGGAGGGCTGTGTGTCTTGGATGCCCTACAACCACTTCTGGGAGCTTTGTCTCACTCCTGAAGAGGTTTTGTATCTAATTGAGAATTCAGCAAACACTCTTGTGAGCTGAGAAAGCAGAGCTTGGACCTACAGGAGGATGAGCAGGGTGGGAAGAAATCCATTAAGGACCTGAGTGTGAAAACTGCTGGGTTGTGACCCCCGGGGTGTTTTCCTGCTCAGAAATGCTGCCGTGCTGCTGTGTCCTTCTCTCCAAGGAGAACAGGGAAGAGTGCTAATTGTCTTTGCTATTTGCCCACGTGGTTAAATCCCAGTCCCTCCCTGTCAGGTTCTCCATGTAGTGACCGATGGGGATCTCGCTGGGTCTCACTGGGCACCTTTCCCCTTCCAGGGTGGAAGAAGGATGCAGCAAAAATGAGCCTTCATCTTCCTGACACCCTTCACCCAGAGCCTCACCCCGGGGAGTGAGAAGCAGGAAGACCTCCACCTCTGTTTCTTCCACTTCCCACCCGCATTTCCCATTGCATGTGGAATGGGAGCACAGCAGCTGAGGCTGGAATCACTGCAGGGCTGCAGTGGGACTCAGCCGTGGGGTGGAGGGGCACAGCTCCTGCCCCAGCTCCAAATGGGGAGCAGGGATGTCCTAGTTAGAACAGCTGGGACCAGTTCACTGTGTGGGTGTAGCCCAAAACTGTGTATTCTGCCTTCCATGCCACTTACACCCTCTGCCCAGAGCAGCCCTGACTCCTCAGGCTATAAACTGGATGTTAAGAGGCCTGTGAGACAGGAGGGTGTTCCTGTCCTCACACCCATTGTGGAACTCCCCACCCTGAGGGAGGGACTGGGCATTCCTGCCTGAACTGGAGGATATATAATCTTGGAGTCTTGGGACTTTTTTAACCATTTGTGGGATCCAGAGAAGGACTGTGACCACCACTCTCAACCAGACTGTGACCACCACTCTCAACCAGACTGCACCAGCACTCTCACCAACAGGTTTTTTCCCTCTCCTTTTGGACTCAGGGGGCCCAAAGAACACCCCAGGGTGCTGGGTCATACATTTGGGGTTTGTGGGTTAAAACCAATTGTTTGTCTGTATAATCATTTTTATTGTATTATTTTATTAAATTGTTATTCTGATTTATAATCTCTCTTTTGAGTTGGGTTCATTTCCCCTGCTGGTTTACCTTTAAACCAGCACAAGGGATCAAAGTGCTGTGGGACCAAAGCTGAGCAGCTGAGGGTGGCTCCCAGGGAACACAGAGCTCCTGGGTGCTGTCCTTGCCCCCCTCCCAGCCCTTCACCCAGCAGGGTGCTCAGCTCCCTCCCTGCTCCTCCCAGCTTTGCCCTCCCCTTTCCCACGTCTCTGAGCCAGGAGGGGAATTGGAACTCGGAGACCTGGCAAGTGGCACCGGGGAGGGCTCAGCACAGATCGATGCCACGGTAACCTGAGCACAGGGGCAGCTGCTGACTGGGGGAAACATCCCAGGGATAAATTGGATCACAGAGACCGCAGGATATCAGCACAGGAGAGCAGGGACTGTGCGAAGGGAGAAGGGATAACAAACGGCTCCTTCTCCGAGTTTTGGGAATGTTGCCTGTGCAGGATGTGCTGTGGAGGCTGTACAGGGTTGTGAGGTGTGTCTGGGCCCTGTCCTGGCCCCACAGAAGTTGGGGTGCAGCCTCTGGCTATGCTCTGCAGGGACCCTACACCTGGGGCCACTTTTGGGGGTGCTCCTGGGGAATTTGGCTGGTTCCTGCTGAGGGCGAGGTGGAGGGGGACATGTGGCAAGAGCAGGTCAACAAGTGGTTGTGAAATCCCAGGGAATTTTGCTGTGTCAAGCAATGGCTCCATCTTGCCTGGAAGAAGAAGGGAAGGAAAAGGCTTCTGAAACCCTCTGTCTGTCACAGAATCGCAGAATATCCTGAGCTGGAAGGGGCCCACAAGGATCATTGACTCCAACTCCTGCACAGACACCCCAACAATCCCACCCTGTCCCTCAGAGCATTGTCCAAACCCTCCTGGAGCTCTGGCAGTCTTGGGGCTGTGCCCACTGCCCTGGGGAGCCTGGGCAGTGCCCAACCACCCTCTGGGGGAAGAGCCTTTTCCTGAGATCCAACCTAAATTACCCTTCAGGCCATTCCCTGGGCTCCTGGCTCTGTGGTGCTCTTGGCTGTAGTGGGATCCAGTGAGGGTCCTTGCTCCCACTCCTGCTCCGAGAGGGGAGAGCTGAGGGGGAGGATCGAGTCAGGGAGAGGATCGAGTTACTCATCATCACTTAAGCTGCTTTCCGAGTCCCTCAAAGCCCAGCTTAAGGCAGTGAAGCGATCCCTGCAGCACGAGGAGCAATCACTGAGCAGCAGGATGGGCTGGCTGGGGGTGCCTGCCAGGGGGACTCCCTGGAACCAGGGCAGTTCCCCTTTGCTGCTGCCCAGGAGACAAGGATGGGGCTGTGGGTGCGTGGGGGAGCCAGAAAGGATGAAGGCATGTCCTGCTGTGGGAATGAGGAAGTCAGAAAGGATGAAGGCATGTCCTGCTGTGGGAATGAGCCTCTCCCCCGTGTCCCTGGGACAGCAGTTACTGCTGGGGTTTGCACCAGCACTGCTGAGCTCCAGGGGGCTTCTGCCTCTGCTCAGAGCCCTGGAGGAGCTGGGATGGGATGTTCATCAGGAGGCTCAGTGGAACTTAAATACCTCCTGCCTATGCAGTAGCTGCAGGAGTGCTCAGCATCTGCCACTCTCTGCTTGGAAGGGATTCCCATTGCAGGTCCTGCTCCTCTGGAGACCCTGTCATTGCTGCTGCTGGGAACCGTGTGCTGCTGGGATGTGCTTCCAGAAGAGGATGGAGACACATGGCAGCACTAACAGCTCGTGTGACGGAGCAGCCAGAACACCCAGGAGCAGCTGGCACTGCCTTTGGAAGGGGTGGATCCCCCGAGCCGTGTGGGTAATAAAGCACCACGCTGCCCGTCCCCCTGTTCTCCCCGGAGCAGGGGAGGAGGGAATGGGTTCAACCCTTGCTCCTCCCAGAGGTGGGAAATGGATCTGACACGGAGCTGAGGACCTGCGGCACTGATCTGCTTGGAACATCTCAATTGTCACGGCTGGTTTGGAGTGAAATCCGGAGCTGGAGGAGAACAGCAAACACCCGAAGCGTGTTGGAGCCGTGAAATGCCTGGGGAGGTCTGAAGGGAACAGCACAGCATTTCAGTGTGGAACTCTACCCCAAGAGTTGATTAACATGTCACAAACTCCAAGGGAAAAACAGGGGTTTGTGCTGGCCCCTGATGCCACAAACTGATTTGGAAAGGTGGGGCTTGCAAAGGGGCACCTCCTGGGGAGCCTGGTGAGTAATTGGGGCGTGAACCGGCCTGAACAAGGCTCCGAGGAATAATAACTGTGGCCCTGAGAACAGGAGCACTGGTGTGAACAGCTGGGCTGCCTCCTGTCCCCTGCCTGTCCCCAGCACTCCGTGGGCTCTGCTCAGACCCCCCATCTCCTGGGACCTCCCAAACCCCACTGCTGAGCTCCAACCAGCCTTTCCTGCAGCACTTCTGGAGCTGTGCCGAGCCTTTTGGAAGTCTTCTGTGCCTTGTTCATACTCAAATGAGTGTTGTGCCTTCCCACTGCCTTGGACTGTGCCTGGCACTTCATCCAGCCACCAAATCCCTCCCACCTCCTCTGGCTGCTCAGCTGAGGAGTTGAGGGTCAGGAAACTTGATTGGAGACACAGGTTTATGGTATAAAACTCTCACTGGCAAAGGTTCAAAGCAAAGGTCATTAAGATGCAAGACACCTTCCCCTGGAGAATGAGTCTGCTAATTAAAAATGCATTAATAAATCCAATGTTTCGGGCACAGACAGAGTGAAGGAGCAGTCAGGAGTTATTAAGCAGAGTGAGGAGGCAGGACTAGGTGAGGCCAAGTCCTGAGCACTTGGCACGTCGGGGCTCAGGTTGGAAGGAGTCACGGAGGTGGAATGTGCTTGTGGATTGGGAAGGGAGGAGACCCTGAGCACAACTGCTGGTCTGCAACCCTGGGAGGGGCCTCGGCTGTGGATGAGAGCTGGGAAACAGCCTGATGTGCCCAACAGCTGGAATGTGTGCCATGCCACCCTCGCTGATGCCAAAATGGCCCAACCGGCCCTGACTCGCTGTAGGTTCCCCACAAAGGCTGTGCTGCAAGAGCTGCTCCTGCATCACCTCCTGCGTGGGGCCAAATTCCCTCTTCCCACGGGTGAACTTCGGCATCACATCCCCACCTTGCCCCTGGAGGGACTCGCTGAGCACCCAGACAGCTCAGGGAGCTGGGGAGGAGCGGAGTGAGCCCGTGGGAGGTTAAATGGTGTCGCTGTCTCTGGGGTTAATGATGTCCCAGACGATGCTGCAGAGCATTATTTACTGAGGACACTGAGCAGGCAATCGTTCTTCGGGAGGGAGTGATCAATCTTGTTCCATCTCAGTGATCCCATCGCTGTTCCAGCGGGAGCAGCGCCGGGCTCTGCCTGCGCCAGGGACAGGGGGATGGATTTTGTTGTTGTTAGAGCAGAAGGACACGTTGACAAACAAACCCCAGGGTTTGCTGCATCCTATAGGGAGGAGCCTTGGGGAGGCTGATCGTGGTGTCACCGATGGGGAGCTTCAGCCAGACCACCTGGATGGGCATGGACAGGCTTCCAAGGAAAGACCCAGAGCAAGGACACATCTCCTCAGCTCACAGCCACCTTTTCTGCCTGCTCTGGAAGCTCTTCTCACAGAAATCTGCAGGCTCTGGCTGCTGAGGAGACTCCCAGCTTTCCTGCCCACTCCCAGAGATCCAGGGGCTCTCTGTGCCCATAAATTACCAGCCAATCCCACACCTTCTCAGGGGAATGGTTGTTCTAATAAAGTGTTTGTCAGGTTGAATTGCTACCAGAGACATTTGCCAGCAATTAATGCTTCCCATTAAAATCCCCACATGCCAGGAGCAGAGGTGGGTCTTATTTATGACACGGGCTGGCCTCCAACCTCTGCTCACCACGGAGCTTGCCTGAGGACTGCTGGAGAGCTCCATGGAATCATTAAGGTTGGAAAAGACCTCTAAGATCATCGAGTCCAAGCATTAACCCAGCCCTTCCGAACCCCCCACTAATCCCTGCCCCTAAGCAGCACATCTGCATGGCTTTGGAACACTTCCAGGAATGGTGATTCCATCACTGCAGCCTGTGCCAGTGCCTGACCACGTGGAATGTGTCAGGCTCACCTCATCTCCCACTTCGCCAGCTGGGAAAGCCTCTGAGGTCCGTGACTCCTGTCCCAGCGACCACGTGGAGCGGGAGAGTCTCATCCCTGACTCCAAGGGAGCCCCAAACCCTCTGATCCAGCCCCAGCCCCAGCCCTACCAACGTGGGGGTAAAGGTGCAAGCCCTGGCAGAGTTGGAGGGGGAAAGGGGTGGGATGGAAAGACAAACCAGTGCTCTGCAGACGTGAGGGGATCATTCCCATGCTGGAGGGCAGCAATGCCACCCAGGGATGTGCTCGATGTTGGCAGCTCCTTGCACCAAGCCAGGGATAAGGGGACACACAGGTTCCATGATCCCAGCTGGGCAGAAGAGTCACAACTGACCTTCTGGAGCAGCTTCATTTTCTTCAGAACTACTGAAGCTCTTCCCTCAGTCTGTCCCCAACCTTCAGCTTCTTCCTTTGCTGGAAGATGTGACCTTCTCCTCCTTGGCAAGAGTCTTCTTGGCTGGCTGGGAAAGGCATGTTTCTGTCTTGTCAACCTACTCCAGCCCTTCAGAGGGGGGATGGCCATCGATAAATGGATTTTTCTTGGCTCTAGCCCTGCCCAGTTTAATTCTTTGATAATTTACTGGGCCATTTTCTGACGTGCTGCTAAAATGGATGGCAGGGAGAGGCAGGAGAGGAGCCAGAATGTGTCTGTGGAGATGGGGTCACGTCCTGATGGAGGAGGGGATGTCACCTCCTGCAACCCACATGGTGCCCAGAGAGGGTTGTTGTTAATTGAATTGAAGAAGACAAATGGCCATTAGCTCGGTCTCCAAAGGACAATAACTGTACCAATAATGAAGCTGTACTCCCTACTCCTGATCCCTGCTATCCATGGAGTTATGTAATTGATGGAATATCATTAAGGAAGAGGAAAATGTCCAAACGCAGGCGGGGGGAGGAGGAGGGAGTTTAGAGGATTTGCTGAGATCTGATGTTTACAAGAAAACTTCAGAGCCAGCTTTTCTGAAGCGCAGAGACCTTTGAGTCTCATTTTTTATTCTCCTTCCCCGTTTTTTTTTGGAGGCAGGATCACATCCCAGGCGGTGATGGCGGTGACATTACGCTCAAGTGATCAAAAGCTGGTTTGCTGCACCAGTGTCAGCTGCTGAAGGGACAAGTGGCTGTGATGAACGTTTGATATCTGCCCATCTTCCTTGATATGTGTCCCAGGAGGGAGGCAGGGACAATGGGATCAGCCCAGCATTCCCCTGGCATTTCCAGGGCCTCTGGAGCGGGATTTCTCACAGAGCTTCAGGCCAGCTTTGCAGGGGGGATCACTTTTGATGCTGCTTTGATGAGCAGCCTTTGGGCTGGGGGGGCAGAGGAGCTTTTCTGTTCCAAAACATCAGTTTGTCACAACTGAACCTTTTTGCAGGAACCTGTTCCCGGTGTTGGGCTGGAACTGAAGCTCCAGGCAAACCATGGCACCATCCAGCCCACGTGCTGCTCTTTGGCCACCAGTCCCAAATCCCTCTGGAGCAAGGAGGGTGAACTGGGAGCATCTTGGAGCTGCAGCTTTGACCCATGATGGTGATAAATTGCTGGGTGTTGATGCCATGAATTGTGTTCAGAGAACAACGGAGTCATGGAATGGGTTGGGTTGGAAGGGACCTCAAAGCTCATCTCATTCCACCCCCTGCTAGGGCCAGGGACACCTCCCACTACCCCAGGTTGCTCCAAGCCCCGTCCAAGCTGGCCTTGGTCACTCCCACCTTTCCAACAGCCCCATGTTCCCTCTGCTCCTGGCACCGCACACGTGGATCCTTGGGAACATCCCCCAGAGCTGTGGATCCTTGGGAACATCTCCCAGAGCTGCAGGAGGTTGAGGGACAAAGCCTTCCTCCCCCTGCTGAGGGTGCTGCAGGCAGCTGGGGAGGTGCGCAGGTAACTTTGCTTCCCTGGAGGCAGGAACATGGCTGCTATCCCAGAAACCTCGTGCAGAGTTTTCCATAACAATCCCGGCCTCCTCTAACACCACCTCAGTGATTTCCCTCCAGGCTCTAAGGTTAAGTCATAGGAAACAATTTCTATTTTTAATAACATTTTTGCTAAATATCCTGTCCCTGACTTTCCCTGGAGGCTCGGAATCCATCTGCAATAAGGGGGCTTTAAAAGGGCTTTAATAATAAATATAATACCTCCATTCTTTTATGCTTGTAACTATTCAGGCTTGACTGAATTCCCTGAGCTTTTTATGGGTCTGTTGAAATATATTGTGCAAGTCAAGGGCAGGCCTGGTTTTAAGCTGCTTGTGTTGCCCTGCTTTAATTCCTTCTATCCCTAGGTAACAGTCTGGATAACGTGGCCCGAGTGTTGTGTTATCCATGGACAGCACAACCATGCCCAGACCCCACCCTGCTGGTCCCAGGGTTGGGAGAGCCCCATTTTCCAAGAAAAATGCAAACTTCTCCCAAATATCCTTTCACTCCTGCAAAGGAAAATGTTCCCTCTGCATTCCTGTTATTTACACTTGGATGTCAAACCGCTGAGAGATCCTTTAACTGTCCCCTCTGACGTTGCTTTGGAGACCCCTCAAGGAGCAAACATCCTCTCCCAGGGATGAATTGCCCTCACCTGGGACCTCCCCCCACCCATCCTCCCCCCAGTGCTCCCCCAGCTCAGTTCGAGCTCAGGTTTGAGCTGTGCTGGAGGAGTTTCTGTGTTGTTCTCCTTCATCTGCTGCTGTGGAACCTCTGTGGCTCCTCTCCTTGGAGCTTTTTCCCCTCAGAGCTGTTGGTTTCTCTCTGACTGTGCCCCCTTTCATCTCCTGCAGCACAGCCAGGTTTGTGTTCTGCCCTGGACGTGACTTTGCTGAGCTTTTCCTCGTGGCTGAGCCTGAGTTTGTGAGAGCCAGGGCAGTCCTTGGCTGGCTCAGCAGCAGAGCAGAGGGAATTTGCCCTCTGAGCGTGACAGGCAGAAAGATGGGAATTTCTGAACTAATTTGCTGTAAACAATGATCCATAATAGGTCACTTCTCTCTTCAGCAACTCGGCAATTAAATCCATCAGAGCCAGGGATGTAATTGGACTGCTGGCAATTAGCACTCGTGAGCACTGGAGGAGCCCAGAGGGTCCTTCCAGTGATTTCCATCAAACTGCTTTGGGTTTTTTTTGGCTGAGGAACCCCAGTGCCTCCCCCATGGGTGCTGGAGGACCCAGGGATTTGAGGACTGAAGGTAAGGAGGAGGTTTGGGACACCCTCCTGAGGATGAACCTTCATGCAGAGAGGGGGTCCAGGGCTGGGTCCTGCTTAGCCCTGGGTCTGTCTTCTGCCTTAAAGCAAAGTTATGTGCTACAGAAAGGCCTTTTCACTCTGAGAGAGCCCATCTGAGGGTGGGTCAAAGCAGGGGCTCTTGATGGGGTTCTTGGAGGCTTTACCTTCCCCCTGAAGGAGAGGGGTCAGTGGGGAGGAAGGTGGGAACCCTTTGCTGCTGCCTGGCCTGGGAGAGATGTCCCAGTGGGGTTGGGGACCTCCTTATGGACCATCCCCGAGCACCCTTATCATGGCAGTGACAAGGGACAAACTGCTGCAGGCTGGAGAGGCAAAAATGACACAAGTCACTGATGACTTCGTTGCATCCAAGCCAAAAACCACCAGTGTGGACCCACCACTGAAGCAATTCCAGCATGGAACTCTGACCAGGACTGGGTGGGAGGCTGGTCTGTCCTCCCAGCAGGTAAGAAAGGGTTTGGCTCATGCCTTAATTTCATGACACCAAAGCAGCAGAATTTCTCCCAGTAAAAGAGAAAGAAGAAATTTATTAGGGGGGAAAAAAAAAATTCCCAAAAGCTGGGGCTAAACAGGAAAAGAAGTTCTTGAATGAGAATGCTTCTGATCCGAGGTCAGAAAGCATGAAGGAGCTCTTTGAACTCAAACTGCAGAGCAGAGGCTTTGCCAAGATGAGCCTTTGCCTGAAGAGCTTGGCTTGGGGCCAGCCTTGGAGTCCTGCTGCCTCCTTGCTCAGCAGGTCCCTGGGGACACATTGGGAGGATTTCAGGAGTGGCCAGTGGTGATAGTGGTTCTGTTGGAGGCAGCTCAGATCAGTCACCTTGAAAATCAGGGACTTTCACGCCGTTTCCAGCAGGACCATTAAGTCTTGGAGCCCATAAAACCATTCACCTTCTTCTGCTGTGGCCTCTTGGTTCAGCCTCCCCCTCTCCTCGGGACAAACTGCTCCAGCCAGGAAGGTTTGTGTGAGTTACCCTGGGTTTCAGCCACATCTGTTATTTTTCTCTCTCAGATTATTTTGCCTGGCTTTTGAACATCTGAGCTCACTCTTGTTCCTGGAGTTTTAAGGGCGAGGAGCTGATTTTGGGGGGTTTTCTTTCACTTGGGGGTCTCCATTCACTGCTGTGAATTAAGCCAGGCCTGACTGGGTCTTCCTTGTTATAATGTCATGATCCCCTCACCTGTGTGAGAACCCAAAGTCCCCAGTATCCCTGCCCTGTCCCAATTAATTGTATGGGGCTGCTGTTTCATAGGGACCCCAGCAGAATCTTTTTGCTGCAGACATCATTTTAGGAGCAAAGTAGATCCTGTTGAATTTAACAAACAACTTTTTTGATGGATCAAACCCACCCAGATCTGGCTTCCTACAGAAATCCCAGGATAACTCTGTATTGTGATGGTGTTGTCTGGCAGAGTTGGACTAGAGAAGCATAAATTTTTTTTTATTATTGCAAAGCTTACTTTCAGGTAGGAAAAGTGATTATCATCCCCTTTGCTGGACTGTTTTAAGGTCCTGTCTCGTCCCCACTGTCCCACCAAAAAGTTGCTACTGTGATGGGTTTTACTAAAAAGTAGATTAAAAGGCAGAAATTCCAGGAATGGAACATGCTGTGGGAAAAGCTTTGGTGGTGCCTTTAATTTTTGCTGGGAAAAGACCTTCTTTTTGGAGGTGTGCACTTGGAATATCAAATAGGCAGGTGTCAGGGCAGGTTGAGTGCTGGTGGCAGGAGACAGGCAGAGGGGTTGGCATGGCTTAAACTCCCATTTTGTGAGTCAGGGGGTTTATTGGGGTGTGGAGAATCCCCCTCCACCTCTGTGGTGGTGAGAGGGGGGCACAGGTGACTCCAGGTTCCTGAGGGAGATGGGATGCACTTCAGGTGTGTTCTGGGAATCCCTCTGCAAAGAAGCAGAGATGGAGCTTGGTGGGACCTGAGATAAAGAGCAAGAGCTTCTCTCAGCCTGGGGTTCAAACCTGGGCCAGCTCAGAATTAGGGATAATTCCTGATCTTCTCTGTTGGTGAAGAGCATTTCCATTTAAATGCATGGTCTGGCCTCCCTCTCAGGCAGAATAAATAAGCAATAAATTATTCAAAGGAGCATTTAACAAAAGTGGAAATTAAAACTTCCCTCAGGGCAGGCAATGGGCTCCTGGGCATGTTGAGCACTGGGCCAGGAGCAGGGTGGGATGGGGAGCAGCCTCCAGGTCCCCAAGCCCTCAGATGTGGGAAGAACCACTTTTCTCCTCATTGTAGCTTCCAATCCCAGTCCCTAAAGGAGATGTAGGGAATGTGAGGTGTTTCTTCCAAGGCTGGCAGGGAATTCCAGTGCCTGGAGGAAGCTGTGCAAGGGAGATGTGGAGTGGAGAAGTCTGAGACACTCGTGTTGGCTCGTGATGAGAGAGGCTGAGACCTAAGCTTGGAGCAATCCCCATTGCCCATGGGGGAAAACATGGATATCTGCCAGCTCCAGTGGGACTTGCTCCATCCCCTGAGGGAAGAAAAAGAAAAAGGCAGGTGAGGAACTGGATGCTGCTGTGTGGAAGGTGGGATGAGGCAGAGGGGGAGGAGGAGATTTGGTGGTGCCTTGTGAAGCTGTCTCACATCTGGTCATTGGAGGTGACTTTTATCCACTCCTGTCACCACTCCTGGCCAGAGCTGTGTAGGGAGAGGCCTCCAGGGCTTTCTGGCAGCCCTTCAAAGCAGGAGCCCTGAGGCAGGTTTGTCACAGGCCCTGTGCCAGGAGATAAAAGAGCCCCTGGGCCGTGTTGGAGCTGCTGTAACACTGATCTGCACTTCCTGCCTGGAATCAGGGCAGTGCTTGGAGCTGGATGTGCACTCAGACAATCCCTTCTGCTGCTGGCCAGGCTGGTTTGAGCAGGCACTGCCCTGGCACTGCTCCTGGGGTTCCAAACAACCCCTGTCCCCATCAGAACTGCTGTTGCTTCAGACCTGCTGCCACAACTGTGCTCCTTAACTCACTCCTGACCTAGAACCAGAGGATCTCAGACTGCTTTGGGTGGGAGAGACCTTAAAACTCACCCAGTCCCACCCCTGCCATGGGCAGGGGCACTTTGCACTAGCCCAGGTTGCTCCAAGCCCCCTCCAACCTGGCCTTGGACACTTCCAGGGATCAGCTCTGAGTGTGGGTTTTGTTTGATATCAGAGCACTTTTGGGGCACAAGGGAGCTTCCTGAGAGAATATGGGTCACTCCTAATGAAGGAATGTTTGCTCCAGTGGGGAGGAGGTTCTCCAGGGGCTGCAGGACATGGACACTGGGCTTTGGAGCTCCAGGGCTGGGGCAGCCACAGCTCCTCTGGGCAACCTGTGCCAGGGCCTCCCCACCCTCACAGGGAGGAATTTCTTCCCAATATCCAACCTTTCAGTGCTTTTTAACTTGGTGTGGAGACTTAGGACACGAGTGCTAGGAAGCATCACCAAAATGGCAAGAATCCCACAGCAAGTAAGAGGCAACAATCAATAATGACTTTAATCTCTTCTCTTTTTTTTTTTTTTTTTTTTTTTTCAGGCTGCTCTCCTTGCTTTTCTGATTTGCCTGGAGATTTCTGAACTCTTGGGAGCAGAACTGTGATTTATGGGGTGGGGTTTTTTTCCCCTCAGTTTATGCCACTGAGTTGCTGCTCGTCTCTCTGCTCCAGTGAGGTTCAGGGATTTCTCTCCTCATGAGAGCTCTCTGCAGGTCTCATTTATTTCAAGGAATGCCCTGACCCCTCCAACGAGAAAATCAGAGCTCCCTGCAAAGGTAGGTGTTGATCTCTGACAAGTGATGAGTAAAATTGCAGCTGGAATGCTGAGCTTGCTCTTCTCCCCATCTCCACCCACCCTGAGGGATGTGCTGGGGGAATGGAGTGTTATTCCTTAAAAGATTTAGGCACTTCACGCGGCACCACTTGGATTCTTTCCCCCCAGAAATCTCAGGACACTTATTAGATTGGGCCAGGAAAACCATCCTGTCCAAAATTACCAGGTAGTTCCTATAGTTTTTTAGGAGATAAAATCATGGCTTCTTGGAAGAGGCAGTCCAAGGAGCTGGGAATACTGAAATATTCCAGGAGGCCATTGTAAAACAAGGCATGAGGACTTTGCCATGGAGAATATCTTCTCTAAAGTAAGCCAGGTGACTCCAGAATAAAAAGCAGCTATTAATATTAAAGTCAAGTGTTACCTGATTCTGTGGTCCCTGCTGCATCCAAATGCTCCCAGAAAGGAGGAAATTAAGAGGGATACTTTTGGCAGTTAGAATAGGAAATACCCCACTGGACCAACTATGAAACCAGAGAGAAAATGTCCTGTTGGTGCTGCACCAAAGTTCAGTAATTGCAGACTCTGACTTTGCAAAGAAACAGGCAGTTTGGTAACACTGGAATGATCCTCTCTCTGAAAGAGAATTTTCACTCTTTTAGGGGAAGAGAGAGGAGAAAAATCTAAAAAAGTCCTGATGATGAAGTGAATTAGATTTTTCATGACTCTCAGATTTGGTTCCTAAGGAATCACCGAATCATTTAGGTTGTAAAAGCCCTCTAAGATCATCAAGTCCAACCATTCCCCAGCACTGCCAAGGCCACCAGAGCCCCATGTCCCCAAGTGCCACATCCCCATTAAATCCTCCAGGGATGGGGACTCCACCACTGCCCTGGGCAGCCCCTCCTAAATTTGACAACCCTTTTGGTGAAGAAATTTTTTCCCTGATGTCCAACCTGAACCTTTGCTGGTGCAATTTGAGGCTGTTCCCTCTTGTCCTAGATGGCATTCCAGAGCCAGCACAGCATTCCCAGCCCCTGTCCCCTTGACAATGCCAGGTCAGTGGTTCTCTTGCCCTCTGCCTCAGCTTCCCCACGAGCAAACTCCAAGTCACAAAGCTCAGCTTAAGCCCCTGGAGGCCCCAGCACTTATTGTGAGCTCTAAACTGAAGGAGAGGCTTGTTCTGTGCTAATCCTCACAGAACATAAAAGGTCACTCCAGTGGTGAAAGCAAAAATGCTATTTTTAGGCAGAAGGATTATTGTTAGGGTGGCAATGGAAAATAACTCCAAAAGAGGAATTGAAAGCACAAAACAAATGTTACCTGTGTTACACTGAAAGCAAGAACTCGCCGGAGTCTTGGCAGCATCCTTCCTCCTCCAAGGATGGATTTTAGAACAGGGCATGATTAATAGTCACATCAATGGATGACTCACAGGACAGACAAAGCAGAGCCTGATTGGGACGTTGCCATTTTACATTAATTTGATTTCTGGTGGGCCAAGTTTTGAGATCAGTTCAGGGTTTTTCCTCTTTTCCTTCTCAAGAAGGATGTTGGAAATGGTTTCAGCAGAAAGGTCTGTTGGTTCTCAGCACAGACACTTGTCTTTCTCCTTCTCTATAACTAACCATAGAATGGCCTGGGGAGGAAGGAACTCTAAATCCCATCTCATTCCACCCCCTTCCACTAGCCCAGGTTGCTCCAAGCCCCGTCCAACCTGGCCTTGGACACTTCCAGGGATCCAGGGGCAGCCACAGCTTCTCTGGGCAACCTGTGCCAGGGCCTCCCCACCTTCACAGCAAAGAATTCCTTCCTCATATCCCATGTAAATCCCCAAATCTCTCCCTGGAGATGGAGGGTTTGCTGTGATTTGGGAGGGGTTTGCTGGAGGTCTGTTCATCACTCATCTTCCCTGGGGGCTCAAATCTGAGGGGCCAAGTGCCACCTCCACTCTGAGGTGCTTCTGCCTTTTGGGCAGATGTTCTGCTTTGGGGGTTTCTGATCAGCTTTCTGGAAGCATTTCAGTTTTAACTTAAACTGGCACCTTCTGTTTAGAATTTTTCAGGACAAACCAGGTGTTTTTTGGAAGGAACCTGCTCCTCCCCATCTGTGCCTCAGGAGCAGGAATTTTAGAATGTCATGAGTTGGAAGGAACCCACAAGGATCATTGGGTCCAACTCCTGTATGTGACCCCACCATTTATCTGGAATGAAACATGGGGGTGTTTTGGAGAGGTGTTTTTCCAGGTGAAGGTGCCTGAGTAAGTTTTGATGCCAGTGTTACCATGGGGCTGTTCTGCTGTTGAGTAGCTCCTCTCATATGTCCATTCCCAGGGAGTCTTGCACTTCCATGGGCAAGCTGGGAAATCAGGGGACTGGGAATCACCAACCCCATGGAGTTCAACACGGGGAAGGGCCAGATTCTGCCCCTGGGAGGGGGCAACCCTGGATGGACAGACTGGGAATGAGAGGCTGGAAAGCAGAGCTGGGAAAGGGCTCTGGGGGTCCTGGTGGGTGCCAGTTCTCCCTGAGTGAGCAGTGCCCTGGCAGCCAGGAGGGACATCCCTGTCCTGGGGCATCAGGGAGGGGATTGTCCCGCTCTGCTCTGCCCTGGGGTGACCTCACCTCAACATTGGGGCAGTTTGGGGGGGACACAAATCAGGGAGAGATTGAGCCATTGGAGAATGTCCAAAGGAGGCAACAGAGATTGTGCAGGGCCTTGATTTGGAGCTGTGTGAGGACACTGAGGGCACTTGGTGTGTTCAGCTGGAGCAGAGGAGGCTGAGGGGAGACCTCACTGCAGTTCCAGCTGCCTGGGCAGGGGCAGAGGAGGGGCAGGGACTGAGCTCTGCTCTGGGGGGACCAGGGGCAGCACCCAGGGAATGGCTGGAGCTGTGCCAGGCCAGGCTCAGGTTGGATCTCAGGAGAAGGTTCTTCCCCCAGAGGGTGGTTGGGCACTACCCAGGCTCCCCAGGGCAGTGGGCACAGCCCCAAGGCTGCCAGAGCTGCAGGAGGGTTTGACTGATCCTCTGGGGCACAGGGTGGGACTGTTGGGGATGTTCCTGTGCAGGGCTGAGGGTTGGACTGGATGGTCCTGGTGGGTCCCTCCCAGCCCAGCACAGTCTGTGATCCTGTCTGGGGGCTGTTCCTGCCCACACCTGCCCAGCTCCAGGATTTCCTGCCCTCGGGAGCTCTGCTGCCTCCTGATGTGATTAATGATGCTGATCCCTGAGCCTGAGGAACAGCTGCTGCCACAATCGGGCCTCCAAATTAGGTGCCAAAGTGCAACGAAGCAGGGAAGCCCCCCCAGTGCAGGGAGGCCTGGAAACAGGGAACTGCTTCCTGTTGCTCTGCCCTGGGGTGTAAATGCAGAAGAACTCGGTGCACAAGCAGAGCACAGGCCAGGAGGGGGGATTTTCACCCTGGATGATCAGGATCCAGCAGTGCCACAGCTGTTGTGGCTCTGAGCACGGGGCCAGCTTCCTCCCTGGCAGGGCATTTCCCAGGGATTTGTGCACATCCAAGGTGTTTGCAGAGAAAAACCAGGTGTTGTTCCTGCTCCTGGCTGGGAATGCTCCGAGCTGTCAGCTTGGCTTTCTCTCTTGTATTATTTAAAAGACAGAGAACAAATAAGAGAAAATGAACTGCAAATAATGACTAACAGCACTTCCAGCCCAAATATTTGCTCCCATAATCATGTGGAAACTTTGCAGGCTCTCAGATGATTCTGGTGCTGTTTCTAGTACAGCTTGGCCTGAAGATGCTCCTCTCCCAATGTCAGCCCTGCACACTGAGAGCTGCATTCAGGGCTGCTCATCCCTTCCTGCTCCTTGGAGAAGTGGGGTAACAGAAAGATGGTGGAAACCAAAGCTGGCTCTCCTGTCTGGGAGCATCCCTTCGGATGCTGCAGCCTGGGAAAGCCACGTCCCTCCTGGGCACCTTCAACATCTCTGCTTTCAAGCAGGGCTGGTTACCCAGGGAGTACTTGTGGGTTTTAAGTTGGAGGCTGAGTCTTAAATGAACATTACCCAATTCACTCATTTTTTTTCCTTATTTTTCCTTCCTTGTTTGAAGCTGAAGCCAATTTTCCCCCAGCCACGCAGCACTGAGCAGAAACATCCTGGTCACTTGGCTTCTCGAGCAAAAGAGCACAAAAGTTCTCGTTTCAGTGCAGGTTCAGGGGGTTCAGAACCCACTGGAAGTACAGGAGATGGAGCCCTCAATGGGGGTACCTCATGGGTGAAGAGTGGCCTCCCAGCTCCAGGGTTTTGCAGCTGGACACAGAACCTGGGGGAGATGTGGGGAGACCCAACCATTTGACCTTTGACCCCTGGACCTTATCCTGGTGGTTTAATCACTATAAAATAGAACCTCCTGAGCTGGAGGGATCCACAAGGCTCATCCAGTCCAACTCCTGGCTCCTCCCAGGACACCCCAACCATCCCACCCTGCCCCTGAGAGCGTTGCCCAAGTGTTCCTGCCCATTCCAGTGCCCAGCCACCCTCCCCAGGTTAATTCTGAACCTGAAGTAGAAAGTTTTGTGGCTCTTTTCACTGAATATAATTAATTATTTCACTTCTTGTAATTAAGGAGGTGCAATTAGGGGTGAGACAACAAGCCAGGCAAGGTTTGGCATTTACAGCAAAACCTCAGCGTGCAATTTGGGCTCGTTTGCCATCAGTGGCCAGACATTTCTTGGCCATTAAAATATCAAGAGATCCTGTGGAGCTCGGGGTGCTGGTGATTTGTGATCAAATCTAACACACAGGTGGCATTTCTGCAGTTCCTGCAGGGAATATATCCCAAAAAGTCAAATGAGATTATCCAGCTCTCTCTAGTAGAGACAAATTGTGGGAGAAAAGGGCTGGGGGAACGGGAGGGAGGAGGGCAAGAGAGTTTTTTTTTCTATTTTAAAACTATTATTTTAGCCTACAAGTGTTAAGGTGGCTGAAAAAATCTGGGGGAGTTAAAACCCAAAGTAACAGGGAAATGTCCTGGTTTTCCTTGTTTTCTGTGTGTCTTTTGTCCATTGGAGGACACTCATCTTTTCTGGACAAAATCTTTGGAACCCGTGAAACCTTGGGGAAAAAAAGGTTTGTTGTTTGTTCCCCCCTCCCCAAAATGTGTTTTTGGAATGAAAAATTCCTGACCTTTTTTTTGCATTAATCCCAAATTAATACTTCCCAAGGACAGATTACACTGTGATTGTGACTAAACCCTCTCTTTTTTTTCACCAACATTTTTCCTCAGAAGACACTAAGCCACCACCTGGCCTGACTTTGCAGGGACCAAATATGCCTTCGAAAGCTTTCCCTATAATTTTGTTGCCAAATCCACTTGGAAAGGGATGGGATGAAGAGTAAACCCAGCTATTCCCACCCCAAAAAGGATGAACTCCACTACCTGGGATCCTCTTTTAAGTATTATTATTGCATTAATGCTGGTGATGCCCTTAGGTTGGGGAAAGCTTTTTGTTTTATTTCCTCTCCTGGTCTTAATAAATCATTTCACTGCTGCTGGTTGGTGGCCTCACCCCAGCAGAGCAGGGCATGGGAGATCCTGCTGCTGGCCTGGCCTTGCCCCAGCATTCCCAGGAGGCTTGTTGGTGTTTCTCTCTTCCTTAAAACCATGGTGCCTTGGAACAGGGCATTAATGAGATTTTTTGGGTCTTGGAGGCTGAGCTGGCAGAGGGGCAAGGACAGTCCTGGCTTTGGGATGGCTGGACTGGGGGGAATGATTCTTGTGGGACCCTTTCTGCCTGCATGAGCATTTTCAGAGCATGTTCAGAAGCACCAGCCCCTCTCTGTTGGGTGTTTTCCCCTTGTAAATCCTGCCTGAAGAAGGGGTTTGGCTCAGGGCAAGCCTGGGATCAAACCCACGAAGTGAAATGGGTTTATTACCACTATAAATTTATCCCAGGGTTTTTCCTGAAAATAACCAGCTCCCTTCCAAAGGGATTCTGCTGGAAAGCAGAGTTGCCCCAGCTGAAGGTCTTGACATGATAAACCTGAAAACCACTGGGGTGTTTGGCAACCAGGTTCCTCTTGGCTGCTCCGGAGGTGGAAATGATCCACCAGCCTGGAAAAATGCCACCAGCAGAGCAGTGCTTTCTCAGAGGCTTGCAGGTCCCCTGAGAGTGGAGGGAGGTTCCCAAAGACTTCCCAGACTCCTCCAGGTAAAGCTTCCCATCTCCAGATGCATCCAGTGAAATCCAGAGGGGGTTTAGATTCCGAGACACTTCTCCTCTGGTCTCTGTGGCACCAGAGCAGGAGTTTTCTTTGCCTGCTCAGCACCCTCCAGTTGTGGGGGGGGTTTTCCAGATGCTATCTGTGCAGTTTGACCCAGCTCCCTGCTCTGCCTTGGAGCTCAGGTGGGTGCTGAGTGTCCTGTCAGCCGGGACACCCTCCCTTTCCTAGGGAGAGCCTTGGAATGTCTCCTCCTGGCAAAGGGGCAAACCAGCAGGAGCTTAATGATGGGGGCACACCACAGTTGTCAAAAAGGGGTCTGGGCGCTCCAGGGAGTCCCTCCCTTCCTCTCCTTCCATCTTTCCATCTTCTCCTTTCCTCCCACCCTTCGCCTTTCCATTCATCTCCTCTCTTCCATAGGCTGATTCCCGCTTTTCCAGGCGCCTTTCATCACTGCCACTTGTTTTCCTGCTCTCCCTTGATCCATGGGGAAAGGATGAGTGTCGATTGTCAGGGGCTGGGGAGGGGGTTTGGGGTGGCAGATGCTGCAGTGACAGGGCCAAGCCCAGGCTCATCCATCACTTCCATGGAAGGGCCAGCATTCCAAAGGTTGAGCCAAACAGGTAATTGTGGGTGGAGAGGAGGCATTTTTCACTGCTGATGAGGAGAGGGCTGAGCTTGGGGTTGTGCAAATGCCACAGTGAAGGATGAATTCCTCGTGGTTTCTCCTTTTTTTTTCCATATCCATCCTGCTTTGGCGGGCACCGAAACATTCCCAAATGCCAAGCAGCTGGTGAGGCTGAAGCAGAAACCTTTCCAGCAGCCAGGCTGGGCTGCTCTTGTCCTTGTCATCCTCATCACCAGGGTCAAAAAATTCCCCCCCATCCCCCAGGGACTGTGGTTGGGGTTGTGGAGCTGCAGCAACGTTGGGCTGGGTGAGATCCATCCGGTGCCACGGGCAGAGATGGGCAGCCGGGAGCCGGTTTTCCAGCTTCCACATCCCAAAAGCTGCTTCCAGCAGAGCCAGACACCTGCACCAGGGCTTTGCTCCCGCCAGATGCCAGCCAGGATGGCTCAGGGAGCTCGTGCAGGTGTCACCCCACAGGCAGGATGGAATTGTGGTGACACTGCTCCGAGTCTGCTCTGAGGCTTCTCCGCGCTCAGCTCGCTTTGGGCTTCCCAGAGTTTGTTGTGGTTGTGCTTGGATGCTGCCCAGGGCTGTCAGTTAGTCAAAAATAACAGCAGGAATGTTTACCAGGCACGGGTAAACTTAGAGGAGACCCCCATGAGAGGAGTGGGGGAAAAAAAAAGGAGAAGTGAATTAAGGAGGGCAAAAAAAATCATCTGTTTCCCTCTATTTTTAGTTTTAGGCACTTTCAGAATGCAGCCAGTTCTGAAGATGATTTCTAAATTTATTCTGTCCCTTTTTAGAGAACTTTCTGCATTTTTTCCCCCTCATTTAAGAGTGTTCTCAAGTATTTTTAAAAGTGGCAGTCGAGGCCAACTTTGGCTATTGAAATTATCTCACATTTGTGTTTAGGGAATAGCCAATAAATCAAGGCATTATCATGGGAATTGGCAGGACTGTACAAGTCTAAACGCAGCAAAACTTAGTTCTAGGTTTCAGTTGTGATTTGAAAACAAATCCCAAACGCTGCCATCCTCCTCAGGATACACCTCTGGTGGGAAGCAGTTCTGGGATGGTGTCGAGCAGGAATTAATTCCTCACATCCCTCTGGTCTGCCCCAAACCGCTCCCACAGCTCAGAACCAGAGTGGGGTGGGTTGGAAGGGACCTTCAAGATCATCTCCAGCCATCATTCCTCTAATTTTAGCCACTCAAAGCTGAGGTTTTAAGGGTTTTAAGCCTGACTTTGCTGCCGTGGTTCCCCTGTATGTCAGAGCAGAGCAGCCCCCGCAGCACCAGCCCCTCCTCTAAGCCAGGACGCTCCCAGCCGGCCACTTCCAGGGAAAGACTCACCTGCGCAGCCCTCCTTCTCCCTCCTCGCGTTTTCAGAGCAATCTCCCAAGTTTTCCTTCCCTCCCTGCCCCAGCAGCTCTCAGTTTACGCTGCTGGCAGCGGTTTTGGCCGAGGCAGGAGGAGCTGTTCCCCTCTGCAAACACCAGAGGAGCCGAGCTCGGGTTCCACTCGCTGGTTACAACCTCTGCTTCCCCCAGGCTACAGGTTATTCATCCACGGGGTAGACAACTGTGTTCCTTCCTCCTCCTGCTTCTGGAATATTTTCACATCTCCCCGACTCAGTCCCACCTTTAAATAACTGTCTGAATTCCCCGTGGGAAGAGGTCCAGGAGCTCCCACCTGGGCTGTGTCTTTCCAGCTGAGTTTTCCGTGTCGGTGTATTCCACTGAGCTGTGGGAACACGGAGAGGAATTTGGAGGGAATTTCTTTGGTTTAGGCGAAGAGGAGCCAGAGCAGGGCAGGGATGCAGAAGTTTGCACTCCCCATCCTCTGTGTTTGGGTATCTTTTGACCAAAGACATTCAGTTTTCAGGTCAAACAGAAAAGGCACAATTTTTCAAAGTAGGGACAGAGAGGGATCTACAACTTTTATGGAATACTCTGGTGGAAAACAACCAAGGGGAGGATTTTTCCAGTGATTCTCAGCCGTGGGAAGAGGGAGTGTTTCTTTCTGTCCTTCTCAGCATCGTGGTTTTGGCGTTTATGGGAATTTCTCTTCCTGCCTGGGAGAAGTTTGGCTTCTCCTGAGTAGGTTTTGCAGGAGAGGGCTCTGCTTTTCCTTCAGCCCAGGCTTTGGCATCTCCCAGATACCTGGAGGGATGTTTCAAGGCCCATTTGAAGTACAGAGGGGAGGGAAGTGTCACTCCTCCAACCCACTGTCTCATCCATGAGATCCCATGAGAGCTGACCCGGCTGCCGGGTGGGAATCTGCTGGTGCTCCTTTCCTTCCCATATTTCCAGGCCAGGCATCCTGTGGAGAACCAGAGCACCGGCAGTGACAGGCAATTTGTGTCAGACTGTGATTCTGTTTGGGAAAAAAAAAAAAAAAAGCCAAGTCATCCTTAAATGCCTGAAAAGCTGGAATACAGCAGCCATCCTGTGGAATGAGGCACTGTGGCAGCTGGGGGTTACTGGGACAGGGAGGAATCCAAGGTGAGGACAAATTAATCCAGTTAGGAATATCCAAAAGAACAGTTATCGAGGCTCATCCAGCTCGAGGCGGCACCTGCGGAGCACAGTGGGATGTTTCCTCCCTCTTATTTGTACCTTTCCCAGCTGGCGTTACCTTGAGCTGTGACAATTCCCACCTCCTCGGGAGCTTCTCACACCTTCCTGTCACCTCATCAGCGAGGCAATGGGTGTCCTCACCCCTCCTGCAGCCCTGGGGGATGGTTTGCATCTTCCCCGGGTAAGGATGGGGGTTTTCGTGAGGCTTTGAACGCTAGTTAAATTTGTCTCAGCAGAGCCCAGGGTCTGTGTCCGTCCTGGGAGCTGCCTGCTGGACCAAATCCATAGGGAAAATGAAGATATGAGCGGCTTTGCAGCAGGTAAGAAGGCTGGTTGTGGTTGGGAGCCCTGCTGGTGCTGTGTGTTTTGGATGGTCTGTTAAATACCCGATTTTTAGCTAAAATTCCAGCTTCAAATGTGGCCAGTTTTTCACCCAGCTCCCTCCTAGAAAGGTCTGGAGCTTTCCCAGAAGCATCTGGCTGGGACCATACCCTGAGTGGAGTTTTCCAGGCTGTTTCCAACACCCGTGGGGAGCACAGGCAGGGGCAAACTCCAGAAAACAAACTGGTTTGTGCTTATTGACAAACAACTGTGTTAGACATTAATCTCATTACTGCCTAAATGTCAGCACTCCTTATATTTAAAGGCCAAAAAGATGTCCTTGCTCTCATTTTAATGCTGGTTTTTGAGCCCTGCTTGCTTGCAGACTGGGTGTTAAAAGCAGGGTCTGCTGGTTTTGAGGGAGCACATCTGGCTCGGGGCATCCAGACGTGCTGAGTGATGCTCTCAGGGCAGAGGTTGGTCTCTTTTCCCAGGCAACTCTCAGCAAGACAAGAGGGCTCGGTCTTGAGCTGTGCCAGGGGAGGTTTAGGTTGGATATTAGGAAGAATTTCTTTCCAGAGAGGGTGCTCAGCCCCTGGAATGGGCTGCCCAGGGAATTGGTGGATTCTCTGTCCCTGGAGGTGTTTAAGAAGAGACTGGATGTGGCATCAGTGCCATGGGCTGGCAGCCACAGGGGTAGTGGATCAAGGGTTGGACTTGATGATCTCAGAGGTCCCTTCCAACCCAGCTGATTCTATGATTCTATCATTCTATGATTCTATGATTCTAGGGGTGGGAGGGTGGGACAAATGCACTCAACAAAACCCCTTAACCCAACCAGCAGCACTTTGGGGTCTGAGCTGGGACAGGGCCAAGGACTCCTCTGGGAAAACCAGAGGGACAGAGTGACCCCAGGACCTGGTGCATGTGAGCTCAGATCACCAGCATCATGGTTAACTCAGGAACAGCAGGGGCTTTTCCAAGGCTCATTTATCAAGGAACAAAGGAAATTGTGGGTACAAGACAGATACACCCTTCCCACTGTATTTCATACGAGCCAACCACTTCATCCCATAATTTTGGCAGTCAAGGTGAGCTTTCACGAGCTCTGCTTGGCAGGTGATCCCCCCTCGAGCTGGGACACCCCTCAAAGTTGCTCCTTGAGGCTTGAGAGACTTTTCTACTAATGGCAGATCTTTGGAGGGGTCTAATTTGATTCCTTTCTAAACTGCAGCTGGGCTGCACTCCAGGGACTCTCCCCAGGAGCTGGGACACCTCTCATGGTTTGAGATTCTTACCTGGGATTGAGGGAATCTTCCTTACCCAAGAGCCCTTGCTCCCAGCAGATCCTTGGTGAGCTGCTCGTGGTGAACCAACACCACTGAGATCTGTGCAGTGAATTCCTTTGGACATAAACTGGTGTCCAGGTCTGAGACTGAGGTCGGATTTAGCCACAGCTGAGCTGCAACAGGAGTTTAGGGAGCAAGGGATTATCCTCCAAACCCCCTGAGTCAGTGGGTGCCCCTTCAGACCTGTGTAAACCATCTGAGCTCGATTCCACTTCAATTTTTTTTTGTAACCACGTAGGACTGACCGAACCTCCCCGCTGGACTTCACGGAATTGCGTTTTTATAAATTCCTATTACAAGTATTTTTGCTGAAGCCTTTGATGGTGATTCTTTGAGTGACCCAAAATCACTCATTCCCAACAGGGGCAGGGCTGGACCTTCACCCTCCCACCCCAAAAAGCCCAACCCGAGGCAGCAGGAAGGGGAGGCCTTAATTGGAACCATCCCCTGCGCCCCCAGGGTCACTAATTCCTTGTGCAACACGGAATAACAGGTCTCTTTTTTTTTCCTTTTTTTTCTTTTTTTTTTTTTCCTTTTTGAACTGGAAACTTAGAAGCAACAGGTTCATGTTTCTCCTCACATATGCCTCACATCTTTGCCTTTTGTTGTTTTGGCTAAATCTATCCTCCCAGGACCCCACAGCACACCGAGCAGCATATGGCCTTCTACTTGCTTCATTTCCAGCCCTCGTTTTTTCCCACAGTAAACCAGACTTTTTCAGGCAATACTAATCCCTCGTGCCTGTCACTGGGAGAGAAAAGCATTAATAACTGCAGTTATCCTGGAAATATCTGTCACCCACATTTGTTTTTCCTTTCCCTTTGGGTAATCACGCTCCAGATCTAATTACTGCCCGAATTTCTTTTGCTCCGACGAGCAGCATTTTGGGTTCCCTCCCCCCTTCCCTCCCTCCCTCCCGGGCTGGGTGGAAGCCGAACTCCGTGCTGGGGGATCCGTGTTGATTTACACCAGCTGAGGAGCCGCCGCTCCACGTCTTTATTCCGTGTGTGGCTCGGGGTTGTGGGGACGGGGGTGATTGATGGCTCCACAAGCCGTGGGACTGAACTTGTGCAGAGCAGGGGAGTCCAGCAAGAGCAGGGAGAGGCTGAGCGGGCTGGGGATGAGTCTCCGGGAGAGCAAAGAGAGAGGAAAAAGCGCTTTCGTGCTCTCCCGCGGGGCAGGAGCCAGAGCTGGGGGCAGCGACACGGGGAAGGGTGGGGGGGGTTCCCACTGTCACACCCCGGCATTTGGGAGCCACCAGGCACGAGGAGGGAGCCTGAGCTGGCAGGATTTCCCTCCTCCTTGGCTGACTCACGTCTGTGAGGCAAAATGTCAGGGCTGAGCTTTGGGGAGGCAGGAGGAGCAGATTGCAGAGCCCCGGGGGAGGCTGGCGGGCACAGCTCCCGCTTTTCCGCAGGTTCCCTCCTGGTGTTTCTGGATCAGCCGTGACACACATGGATGAGGAGGCATCTCCTCCTCCAGCTGCCAGCAAACCGTGCCCTGGGAGCGTGCTGGGCACAGCCACTGGGTGAACTGGTCAGACTGGGGAGAGGTGAATGCTCACTAAAGCCCTGTGGAACACGAGGAGTTTGCCACGGAATAAAGGGGTGGGAAGGAATCTCCCGGGATGGGATGAGGGCAGTGTGGGGACAGAGAGGGAAGGAGGGAGCAGGGCTGGGAGGGTGGCAGGGCAAGGGGGGCTCTGCTTCAACTCTAATTCACCCACACAGCTGCGACCACAGTGGGCTCAGGAGCGGGACAAACAGCTGGGCTGTTGGGAATGGCCATGGAAAAACCTGTGCTAACACAGGTTATGATTCCTGGGAGAAGGAAAGGGTGTAAGAAGCACAGACATGAACTGGTGTCCGAGCAAAATCAGCCAATTACCCCTCCGGGAGCAGGATCGATGGCACCGTGTGACCCTGGAGGTGATTCAGGGACAGGACACCGACCCTGGCACTGGGGCTGTGAGTCTGCAACGAGCACTTAAAGCAATCATAAGTCAATGGATTTGGGATCTTTCCTGGCTTAGCTGTAGCAGCTGAGGCCATGAGAGAGAATTGATGTTCCAGGCAAAGCTCACCCAACCACTTCCACTTACAGGGAGGCAAAAAAATTTGATATATTGGCCACAAGAAGGAAGAGGAAAATATCGAGTTTTGCTTGTTTTGCTCCCCAGCAATATTCAGGATGTGAAGAGAGAGAAGGGGGCCGGGGAAAAAAATATGCAAGGAATGGGGAAACAAAAGAGAGACAAGACGTCTTTTCTTTTTTTCCTTAATTAATCTTGGGAGGTGATGACAGCCTGGGATGAGAAATGGGAAGTAAATGCTCTGCTAACAGCCTTTCATAAAGATCTCCGGGTTTGACAAATGAGCTCAAAGCCGCAGGACGAGGAGCCGCAGCTCTGGCAGAGCATTAGGGAGAATCCAGCGGTCAGAGGCTCGGAGTGAAGGGGTTGGGAGGGAAAAAAACCCTCAACGCCCCTCCCTGCCTGGGGCTTGTTCGAGCACTGGCTTTGACTCGCGGCGGTCACGGCTCCAGCAGCCCCTCCTGTGCCTCAGGACACGTGCCTTTCACGAGGTTTTAGCAGCAGGATCCCTGGATCTGACCAAAATTCCGGTGGCCCATCCCTGGTGCTTGATCCGGGATTTATCTTGCTCCTTCCGTGTTTGTTGTATTTTTTTTTTTTTGACAAAAGTCCTGATTTTTTTGGGTGCTTTTTGAGGTTCCAGCTGCCATGGGAAAAGGGATCCCAGGCTACAACAGAGAGGTCTTGGGAGAATAAATGTAGGGAAGGCTGTGAATATATTAAGGGTGAGCATCGGGAATTGCAGCATTTTGTGGGACAAAATGAGAAGGAAGAAGTAAAAGAATTAAACAGAAGGATAGGAATGAAATGGAACAGAATGGAATGGAATTAAATAGAAGAATGGAATAGAATAGAATAGAAATATTAAGAATAAGAACAGGAATAGGAATAAGAATAAGAACAGGAATAGGAATAAAAATAAGAATAAGAATAGGAATAAGAATAAGAATAGGAATAGGAATAAGAATAAGAATAGGAATAAGAATAAAAATAAGAGTAAGAATAAGAATAGGAATAAGAATAGGAATAAGAATAAGAATAAAAATAAGATTAAGAATAAGAATAAGAACAGGAATAAGAATAAGAACAGGAATATGAATAAGAATAAGAACAGGAATAGGAATAAGAATAAAAATAGGAATAAGAATAAAAATAAGAATAAGAATAGGAATAAGAATAAAAATAAGAGTAAGAATAAGAATAGGAATAAGAATAGGAATAAGAATAAGAATAAAAATAAGATTAAGAATAAGAATAAGAATAAGAACAGGAATAAGAATAAGAATAAGAATAGGAATAAGAATAAGAATAGGAATAAGAATAGGAATAAGAATAAAAATAAGAATAAGAATAGGAATAAGAATGAGAATAAAAATAAGAGTAAGAATAAGAATAAGAATAAGAATAATTAAAAGGATTTTAACACAATAATTGTACATGTGAAAGGGATTCTTTTTTAATCTGATATCTGACATTTTGATTCCAGAACCGAATTCAGACTTTTTTTTTGCTTGGATTCTGATTATTCTTCAGCAAATTGGGGCCAGGGCTGGCAAGGGCCTCTGAAATCACCGAGAGCAGTTGGAGACACGTAGATGTTACTCCCCCGGGACAGCCCGAGCTATAAACTTTATTACCCTGTAAAGAGGAACCTGCAACATCAGAGGCTTTTCAGGGATCAATAAAATCAGCGTTAACTAAACTGTCAGCAGTCACTCTGCCCTTCCCCCAGCCTGCTCTGCTGTTCAGTTCCAATTAGGCTAAATTGGGACTCCAAATTTTGGGTGGAAGCCAAAGTGTCAATCCCATAATCGGTTATGAACAATGTAAGCAATGTCTGTCTAATCTGTAAATGGCCAGCTCAGCTGAGAGGCTCCTGGAATGATGCTAAAACAGCCACTGGGGTGGGAATTATTCGTGTCTGGAAAGGAGGGGGATTAAATCCCTTTGGGAACTGCTGATCATAGAATCCCAGAATGGTTTGGGTTGGAAGGGACCTTAAAGATCATCTCCTTCCATGGGCAGGGACTCCTTCCACTAGACCAGGTTGCTCAGAGCCTCGTCCAACCTGGTCCTGGCAGTTTAAAGGGCTTCAAACCTCAAGGGTAAATTGAAAGAAAATGGGGGAAAAAGAGGAAAATTGGAGGTGGGAGGGATTTCAGATCTTTTTAGGGGCATGAGTGGGGTGGGGGCAGAGCTGGGGCACCAGGGGCTGCTCGGCATCGATGATGGGAGAGGTTTGAGGTTGGTGGTGAAGCTCTGCCTGAGATAAGTCGCTATTCATGAGGGCATGGCCCTGTCAGCCAGCCCAAAGCCCTGGATATTCAAGTGGAGGCAGCCAAAAACCCCCCAGCAAAGGGACTGCCGGCCCAGCTCTCTCAGAGCTCCCTTTAACCGAGGCAGCACTTAAGAGGTGTGAGAAGAGGTTGCTGTGAAATGCAAACATCCAGCGGGGAGTGCCGGGCTCTGGGAGCCAGGGGCAAAGGGAAATGGGGCAGGAAAACCAGGTAAATAACAGTAAAATTAAATTACTCCGAGGTGGTGGCGACGGCAAGGTGTCTGAAACTTGAGCCTGGGTGGGAGACACGGGAGCTGCCTGGCATGAGGGTTGGGCCAGGGGCACAGTTTGGGGGGAATTTGGAGGAAATTCCACATGGGTGGGCCCTGGGTTTTCCCTGGAGAGAGCTGAGGGCCTGAGCATCCTTGCACAGATCCACGGAATCACAGAATCCCAGGACATGCTGAGTTGGAAGGACCCACAAGGATCATCCAGTCCAACCCTCAGCCTTGCACAGGAACATCCCCTGTGCCCCAGAGGATCATCCCAACCCTCCTGGAGCTCTGGCAGCCTTGGGGCTGTGACTACTTCCCTTGGGAAGAGTTAGTGGGAATAAGAGGGTGAGTTTTGGGGAGGAAAACCCCACTTCTCCCTGTTCTCCACCGCAGTGTTCAGGAGGAATTCCTTAAATCCCTCCTTTCCCCTTGAACACTTATCAAAGCCTCTGCCTGCTCTGCTGCCTTTGCTCCTCTCCAGCAGCACAGGTAAGAATAGCAACGATAAAAAATTAAAAGCTACAATAAACATTATTGATGCCATTCCTAACGAGACAGAGGAAGGGAAGGAAAAGGAGAGGATGCAGGCAAGATAAATATCGTCTGTCAGCCATAAATTAGAGCCGTCATTAGGCTGCTACACCAGGCCCTGACAAATTATTGTGTGGAACTACATGCTCAGCTGAGCCTTCCAGTCTGCACCTTAAAAAAAATCAAAAAAATCAATGCAATCGTTCCTGTATCAATCTGGGATCCAGCTGGAATAGTGCTGGGCTCCCACGGAGCTCCTGGGAATGGCAGTGGGTGGATTTAGTGGGGTGAGGAAGGGCAAGGGTGGGCTCTGCACAGGGCTTGCTGCAAGTCCCCAGCTGGGTTTGCAGGCTGCCAGCCCCCTGCTGACTTCCCAGGGTGAGGATTTGGGTGGGTTTTTTTAGGAAGGATGGGCTTTTCCATGGCTTTTCCATGGCTTTTCCATGGCTGTGTGGGGGTGATGCCCAGCAAGCACATGCAGGGAGAGTCTCTGTGCTGCTGCAGAGCCCCATGGGCCCAAATCTGGGGGTGTAGGAGCCATCTCAGGGGGCACCATGGCACTGGGGTGGGCAGCAGAAGATGGGCACTCCCGATGCCAGGGGCTCTCTGTCCATCTGGGACCCCCTGGTCCCCCAGCCGTGGGGGCTCAAGATGTGCACCTGCTTCCTCCAGAGTTTTCTGTCATTCCAGAGCGATCCCAGCACCTTCCTCACAACTTGGCTCTTCTTAGAGACTATCAGAGAATCTTCTGAGTTGGAAGGGACCCCCATCAAATCCAACCCGTAAGTGGATCATCAAATCCAACCCCCACGGCCCCTGTGGGGATCAAACACACCACCTGGGTGTTATTGGCACCATGCTTGGACAAACTGAGCTCCTCTCAGGGTCCCTGACCTTGAGCTGATCCCTTGGTTCATGAAAAGGGGGTGATGCCTTCAGGGGGATCCCAAATCTTTAGCTCAGCTTCCAGCTCTTCTATCCCGTGCTCTGAGTTCCATCCGGCCTCAACCCACCACACCTCATCCCGCAGGTCCCAGGGCTCTTTGTGGAGTGACAACTCCAGCCCTGGCATCGCCTCCCCCATGCTCCTCAGAGACCTCAAACTGCGGGAAAAACGGAGCAAAGGGGGAAAATCGGGGTTGTGGCGCAGCCTCTCCAAAAGCCATTCATCCCGGGGCTCTTGGAGAGGCATCAAATGAGATTCCTGCAGGAGATGATTTGTTTTGTCCTTCTCCTGCCCGCTCAGATTAATCTCTGCTCCTGAAGTAGTGGTGTCATTTCCCGGAGACAGACGGCACAGGGACCGCAGAGCCCCATAAATTAGAGACAATTCCGGATCCATCCGTCTTCCTTCCCGCTCTCCATCCCCACACCTTCCACAGGGCAAGGGCAGGCCCTGCAGGTACCACCACAACTAATGGGCTAATATAATATAATATAATATAATATAATATATAATATAGATATAAAAATAAATATATAAATAGATATGAAAATATAAATATAAATATATAAAATATAAATACAAATATATTTATATAAATATAAAATAACTATAACTATAAATGTAAATATAAATAATAAAGGTAAATAATAAATATAAATTATAAATATAAATATAATATAATAAATATAGACCAGATATAAGTATAAAATAATAAATGTAATAAATAAATAACAAATATATAAATAATAAATATAAAAGAAATATAAACATAAAATGATAAATATATATAAATATAAATAATAAATATAAATATAATATAATAAATATAGACTGTATATAAATATAAAATAATAAATATAATAAATGAATTACAAATATATAAATAAATATAAATATAAAGTAAATATAAACATAAAGTTATAAATATAAATATAAATATAAATATAAATATAAATATAAATATAAATATAAATATAAATATAAATATAAATATAAATATAATAAATATAGACTGTATATAAATATAAAATAATAAATATAATAAATGAATTACAAATATATAAATAAATATAAATATAAAATAAATATAAACATAAAATAATAAATATAAATTTAAATATAAATATAATATAATAAATATAGACTGTATATAAATATAAAATAATAAATATAATAAATGAATTACAAATATATAAATAATAATTATAAAATAAATATGATCATAAAATAATAAATACAAATAATAAATATAACAAATATATACTGAATATAAATATAAAATAATAAATATAATAAATGAATAACACATATATAAATAATAATAAATATAAGATAAATATAAATATAAAAATAATAAATATAAACCAAATATAATAAATATAAATATAAAATAAATATAAATAAATATAAAAAAACCCCTCAAGATGGAAGAGGTTTGAACATCAGAGGGATTTTGGTGCTCCAAAGCAATTTGCCTTCTGCTCTTTCCCTTTTCCGGTTCTTTGGATTGTGGTTAGCAGTGAAATTCAACATCCCTGATTTATTTGTTTCCTTGTGCTGGGCTGTTTTCAGGGGGGAAAAAAAGGACAGTTTTGAGCAAGAAGAGGAGGTTTGCAACTTCAAAGCTGGACTGAAGGGCTGGGCCTTCAAAAGAGGGAGCAAGTCCAGGGTGATTGGATTTAATTTGGATCACGTGAGGGTGGAGGGATGGATGGGAGAACTCGGAGTGCACCTGATTCCAAACTATCCTGCACACAGTGGTCTCAGACCTGGCCCCTCTGAGCACATTTAATGGGAATATATCCACCAAATATCATAAAACCATTCAGGTTGGAGAAGACTTCCAAGATCAGCAAGTCCAACCCTCAAACCTGTGTATAAATGTCAGTTTATATACACATACCCAAGGCACATATATAAATATAAATACATATGTATACACACATTTAGATTATTCCCGGGTAACAAAATGAAAGCTTGGAGGAGCCAGGAACACCACTATTTATTATTTATGAGCTTCACACTGTGACAAGCCACACACAGGCCTAAAAGGCAGCTCAGCCTCTCCCCTAAGGAGTTTTAAAGCTTCCTCAGACTCAGACAAACGGGCTGGAGAGCCCCGAGGGCTGCAGGGGGCTGGCCAAGGCTGCAGGGAGGGGATGAGGCTTTGGCACTCCCAAAATTCCAGCTGTTCCCCAGTGGTCAGTGTAAGGCAGCATCACCCGGAGTGTGGCTCCTGCATTCCCAGAGCTGCTGTTGTAGGACACCAGGAGGGTGACAGGGACTTGGAGGGGGACACATCCCCACCCCAGGGTGGCTCCCCTGTGGAAAACCACCACGTGCAGGGCCCCTCACCCCACTCAGGAACCATCCCAGTGGTGGTCTGAAAAATAAAAGCTAGACACAATTCCAGTATGAGGAAAACTGGAATGCTTTATTGAACATGAGAACACAATTTTAAAGGCATCTGGGGCTGGACATGGTAATGAAGGGGACAACCTATGTTAATTGGGGAGTTACACAAGTTTTTACTGCAATTTCCAAATAGTTAATTTTTCTTCAAGCAGGATTACATGGGGGATAAAGGGCTTGCAGGGGTTTAGACGTGGTTTTAACAATCATCTCAAAAAGTCCTTTCTTAATTTTTCTTGGAGCCAGATTTATATCTCTGGGTTGCACATCAACAGGTCTCAGGACAAGGGTCCAAATTTCTTCAGATCACGAGATGTTTGTCAGCCTTGTTTTCCAAGGTTTGTGATTCAAATTTACCGAGCCTCCTTTTGCTGAGAGCTGGTTTTTGTCCCCTTCACATCCCCGACATGGGAGTGAAAGGGTAGCTCTTTCCTGTGTCTGAGTGTTCAGAGCTGCCTGCTCTGGGGTGAGGGCCTGTCTGTCTCTGTCTCTTTGCCCCTGCTGAGAAGATTCATTACTTTGATGGATTTGGGTAATTTTTTCAAGTGCTTCGAGTGACAAACAATAACAGTCCCTTCACTCTCGGCTCCGGAGTGAGGAGAGGGGCTGGGGGGAAGCAGGAATCCTCCGAGGGGATTTCTCCCAAGGAAAACTCCCTCATCCCACAGCTTGATCTGAGCAGCTCTCTGGGTGCCAGGAGGCAAAGCCCTGCAGGGCAGTGGGAATTCCACAGCATCCCAGGATGTGCTGAGTTGGAAGGGACCCGCGAGGGTCACCAAGTCCCACCCTTAGTCCTGCACAGACCCATGTGCTGCCTCACACCGTGTGCCTGAGGGTATCACCCAGATTTGGGGTGTTTCCCTCCAGGGAAGAGCGAGGCCGTGGGTGTGAAGAGGCTGCTGAGGCTCCAAAATTCAATCCAGCCCTCCATGTGTTCAGCTGCAGCACAGCAGACAGGCCTGGGGTCAGGAGAAAGGGCCAGGAGAGGGATGAGGTGTCACAGGGAAGGAGGCACGTGGGGATGTGGGTTGTGGACACTGCTGGGTGTTTCCATAGGAGTCCTCCAGAGGGACAGATTCCATCCTGAGGGAGTGACCATCTCTGCTGTGGCTGCAGGGGCTCCCGAGGAATGAGTTTTGCCAGACAGACTCGATCCCTGTTGGTGACAGAGGCCCAGGATTTATGGCTGCAGGATCATGGACAAGGGAGGGCTTTGGAAACCCCTTGTCTGTGGAGATACTGGAGCCAGGCAGCAGGAATGGTCTGGTCCCCTGGCACCCATGCCTGGTGAGAGGAGTGGGAACAGGGACAGGAACAGGGACAGGGAGAGTAGCCAAGGTTGTCCATGATGGTGAAACCAAGGTCAAGACACACAGTGAAGTCCATGGAGCTCTGGCTGAGGTCACCAAAATGGCCTTTTTCTGCCCTAAAAGTTTCATGGTTCTCTGGAGAGGTGGAGGGGAAGGGGCTGGGAAGGGGCTTCCTGCAGCTGAGCCAAGAGCAAGCACATTCCTCGTGCTCAGGCCGTGCCTGCAGTTCTGGTTGAGATCCTTGGCTGGGTTTCCAGGTAATGGGGTTCCTGTGATGAAAACAGGCTGCTCTGATGGCCAGAACAGTCATCCAGCTTTGCCTTCCAACCTTCCCAATCCCCCAGGCCTGCAATAAGACTTCCTGTGAATGCTGGCAGGTCCCAATGCTGGGGTGGCTGATGGCAGAGCAACCTCCTGGCAGAGCTGACCCTGAGCCACAGAGAATCCCCCAAACACAGCCCCAGAGCTCTGCCTGGCTGCCCATGAGCTCTTGGCCACTGGGGAGGGGTGGTCTCAGCTTTCATGGAATCATTAAGGTTGGGAAAGTCCTCTGAGATCACTAATTCCAACCATTAACCCAGCACTAAACCATGTCCCTAAGCAGCACACCTACAATTCCATGTGCCTTCCCTGGCCACATTCCACGCAGCCAGGACAAGATGGAGGGGTCACTATGTCCCCAAAATCAGCCCACAGGGAGCAGGAGGTGAGTCATGTGAGACAGGAGGCTGAAGGAGAAGAAACCCCTAAAACCCCACAGACCCAGTGGTGGGTACTGGGCTACCACCTTCATGACACAGTCTCCACCTCCACCCAGGCTGTGTGGTGTACTCTGAATTTTCACAGGTTATTAACCCTTTCCTGGGCCACCTGCCTGGGCATTTGCATCCAGATGATGATACAAAACATCCCAGGCACCAAAGCTGCTCAGGTTCCAGAGTATCAGCAAGAAAGTTCAGCCAGTTTGTACAAAGAGACAAGGACAAAGCTGGGAGGCAGAAGGGTTTGCTTGGGCCTCACCCTTCAGGAAATCAAAAGCAATAACTAAGGGGAGTGGGAAGGAGAGGCACTAACAGCCTGGATTTATCCAGCTTTAGGAGAAAAATCTCTCCTGCTGACCTCCAGATGAAAGAGCAGAGAAGTGTTTGAGTTTCCTCAGGGGAATAGCCTTGACTGGTGTGTGAAAAAACCCGATTTCTGCTCCTCAGGGGAATGAGCAGAGCCTTGATCTACAGCTCTGGCTCCCAGAGAGCAAATGAAACACTTTCTCTTTTCATCCACATCCCTAAAGGACTTGCCATCCTGAAAAATGGGAGCAACTCCCTCGAAGGGAGATTACAGTGCAATTGCCATGGAAAACCCGGGCCTGGTGGATGCTCCTGGCACAGACACGGTGCCCAAAGCTGCTTCTACCTCCAGGAACCTTCTCCAGCAAGGGTGGGATGGGAATGGAAAGGGAGGGAAGGGAAGGGCAGGCAGAGATTTAGGGGGATGGGGGGGAGGAACAGAAGGAGAAAGGGAAGGGGAACAGGAGAGGCAAGGGCAAGGGGAAGGGGAAAGGGAAATGGGAAGGGGGGAAATGAGAAGGAGGAGGAAGGGGAAGGAAAAGAATGAGAAAGAGGAAGGAGAAGAGGAAAGGAGAAGGAGAAGAGGAAGGGGAAAAGAGAAGGGGAAGGGGAAGGAGAAGGAGAAGGAGGAGGAGGAGGAGGAGGAGGAGGAGGAGGAGGAGAAGGAGGAGGAGGAGGAGGAGGGGATCTCCTTCAAGAGCAAGGAGCAGAAGGCTTTCTCTGCCACTGAGAGTTCTCGTGTGTTTTGCCTCTTGCCAAAATCTCCTCAGTGCCCCTGAAGGCCTCCAGACTCTTCCAGCAGCAAGTGAGAAGCTGAGAAAGCGTGTCAGGGAACTGCTCCCCCAGTGCCTTTGGGATTTGGGTTTTTTGGAGCTGCAAACAAAGGGTTTCACTTTCCTCTGGGGCAAAGGGAGTCACAGCCTGGCCAAAACAAACAACTTTTTTGAGTTTCCTTCCTCGGATGGAAGAAATGGAGCTGAGTGTTTGAAAGACATCTCAAAATTAGCAACTCCAGCAGTCCAGTCTCTTTTATCCCACACTTTTGACCCCAGAATCCTCCAGCAGCACTGGTGCCAAGTGCCAGGTTTTTTTTCCTCTGCCCTGCACAGCCACTTGCTGGGATAAAATCCCTCAGTGGAAGGTTGGTTTGACATCACTTTATCCCCAGAAGTCAGGAAAAGCAGTGAGTCCATCGTGCCCAGTCCCTTCGTGTGAAACGGGAGAGTCTGAAGGCTCAGCTCCTAAAATTCCCAGGGCATTGATTTGGCAGGAATTGAGCCCAGGGAATGGGGTGTTGTCCTGAGTTGGGGCCGGCACTTTTTGCCCTTGAAGATTTCTGGGAAAGGAATAACGGCTTGGCTGATTATTGTTATTATTTAAGCGACAAGAGTGAAAATTGAAAAGAAAACCCGCTTCCCCCACCCAGCAATAGCAGATATTTGTCATCTCTGTCAGCTTTTCAGACCTGGGCAATTCCATAGGTTTCATAAGCCCTCGTTAATTTTCTTGTTTGGGAGGATTTGCTTTTTTAATGAAACCTATTTACACCAGCGACTGCTGGAAAATCATTCATTAGCGGACAAGAACTATTGATTATTTTCCTCCAACTACTCAGCCATGTTCTAGCCAATTACTGTAACCAATAAATAAAGAAATATCAACCTTGCATTCCTGCCACCATCTCCAGCAGAACTTTATTCCCCTGGATAACACGTGGCGTGGCAGCCCGGGGGGAAATGCTGGGCTGGAGAAACCTCTTTTAACATTTATGTCACATTGCCATCGTCTGAGAGCTTCTGGAGAGCAGACAAGCCCCCAGAAAGAGGAGGTTTCTAGTTAGAGCTTTAATGTATTTACTAAAGAAAATATTTACTGGGCACACACTGGGAATTGTTGAGGGAACAGCGCCGGGTTTGAAGAAACGCCAGATCTTAAACTCTTATTTTATTATGCAAATATTTGGCCTGATTTGCAGAAGTCCTAAACTCTGGAGAGGGGGAGTCTCCTCACCTGGAGTAAGAAGTCTGGGTTGTTCAGTGTGCCCAAAAACAACCCATGGAAAGCTCAAGTTTAAGCTCAGCACCTCAGCTTGGAAAAACCAACCTTCAGCAACTTGAATTGGTCCAGGAGTTTGGACTCGTGGCTTTGCTGGTGCTCAGCCTAATAGGGAAATGTTTTATTTAAATATTATATTACAATAGGAGCCGTGGCTTTCCAGTTTTGGCCATTCACACACATTTTAATGGGCTTGGGGGGAAAAAAAAAGAGAGATCTGTCTCCAGGTTTTTGACAGAGTTGTAATTAAAGAGGATTTTTTCACAGAGAACATCTGTTTCTCCTGACAGATATATTCTTGTTGGGAGAAAAAGAAGTGCCTAAAAAAAATAGTTTGTCAGTCTGAGCTTTTCATAGGTTTTCATCCGAGAATATTTATCTTGAGGCTTTTTTTTGACAAAGAAAAAAAAAAAAAAAGAGGTTGATGTTTCCTGGAAAGAGAATTATTGTGATCAAGGCAGAGATTCAGCAAACACTGCCAGGCTGGTGGCAGCCCCAGGTATTTGCTGAGCTGCCTCTGCCTTTTCCACAGCTTCTAAAGTGGGAGAAAAGGAAGGTCTTGCCCTTCCCAGCCACTGTGGAAGCAAATCAAATAATTCCTACGCCATGAAATAAAAATCAGAGAGGAAGATGAATGGCTGGGTGAAGGGGTCACGCTCTGACAGACACGTGTATGCAAATATATATATATAAATATACATGGGGGGGTTTCATGTCTTTCCAAGCACTGAAAGTTCCCCCTCAATAATTTCCCTGTAGTCCTCGTTAATTCCTTAAGATTTTTCCCCACCTCTTTTCAAAGCCTGAAGTTCAAAGCCTCAAAAAGGAGCTGCCTCAGCACTTTCTTTTCCTCTCTTTTGAAAGTTTTGCAGCAAAGCCCAGTCAAGCCTATTAACTCCTTCTTTCTTTTATTTTCCCCACTCCTGGAAGGGAAAACGGACATGGGGCTTGGCCAAGGCTGCCAGATGCCAAGCCCTGCAGGATTTCCCTCTCCCCTGGAGAGTTTCCCTCTCCCTGTGCCGAGGGCAGTGCCCGGTTTATTGCTGGCCGTGTCCACATGGATGTGCCAGACATCCTTAAATCCTGTCCCTGCTCCTGGAGGGCTCTGATGGGGGCTGACCACCCTGTACTGCCCAGGAGGAGCAGGAAGAGCCCCGGCACAGGTCCCTCTGCAGCTCCCAGTGCCCCCCAGCATCTCCCAGTGCCCTCTCCTGGCAGCCAGGAGGGCCAACCTTGTCCTGGGGGCATCAGGGAGGGGATTGTCCTGCTCTGCTCCCACCTGGGGTGACCTCACCTGGAATATTGGGGCAGTTTGGGGGGATACAATATAAGAAAGATATTAAGATATTGGAGAGTGTCCAAAGGAGGGCAAAGAGGATGGGGAAGGGCCTTGATTTGGAGCCCTGTGAGGACACTGAGGGCACTTGGTGTGTTCAGCTGGAGCAGAGGAGACTGAGGGGAGACCTCACTGCAGTTCCAACTGCCTGGGCAGGGCCAGAGGAGGGGCAGAGACTGAGCTCTGCTCTGGGGGGACCAGGGACAGCACCCAGGGAATGGCTGGAGCTGTGCCAGGGCAGGGTCAGGTTGGATCTCAGGCAAAGGTTCTTCCCCCAGAGGGTGGTTGGGCACTACCCAGGCTCCCCAGGGCAGTGGGCACAGCCCCAAGGCTGCCAGAGCTCCAGGAGGGTTTGGATGATCCTCTGGGGCACAGGGTGTGGGGATGTTCCTGTGCAGGGCTGAGGGTTGGACTGGATGGTCCTGGTGGGTCCCTCCCACAGAATATCCCCACAGATATTCTGTGATTCTGAGTCTCTGAGTCTCAGCCTCTCCACACAAGGCACAATAATTACCCACAGGAGGGTAGGCAATGATTTCCCCTCAGAAATCCCCTGGGGATGTGGATTTCTTGGTGTCTGAATGGCTTGATCAGCACATCACCCCGGGCATTACTGCAAACTGCAGCCAGTAATTATCCCAGGCATTAAAGTTCTGTAATTGTACACCCTGGGTGTGTGTTTACAATGCAGCAGCAATCTTGGAGCTGTTATGGTGCTTATTCCTCCCTGGCACTGTGTGGCTGCGAAAAGGCAAAGGGAAACCGCATAAAACATAAAATAAAAGCCAAATATATAAAGGTCAGGGTAGTAAATATAAAAATAAGCATCACATCCCTTTAAATATTTATCATTAGTGACGTTTTCATTGCAGGAGGGCTGGGACTTGCTGGCTGTGGAGCAAACGTGGGCAGGGCAGGCCCTAAGTCTTGGCTCAAGGCCATGAGGGAAGTGAAAAAAGGCTTTGAAATGGGATGAAAATACATTAGAAATGGGATGAAAATACATTTAAAATGGGTATGTGTGGGTTATAAACATTGCTCTGCTGCCTTTGAAGCAGCTTCAGGTTAGAGAGAGTTCAACAAAGGTGCTCCCTGGGGTAACTCTGGGGCACACGGATATCCCAAAGGGAACAGGGATTTGGGGCTGGGGATTGGGAACATCCCTTCTCCTGCCCCTTGTCTTCTCACCACTCCCTTCACTCAGCAGGGACCTGGCCTAAAAACAAAATAAGAACCTGAAGGGCTTTTGTAAATGTGAGAACAAAGCCATGACTGTAACAAAGATGGGCCAGAAGGAGAGAAATAGGATTGAAAAACAAGAATAAAGGCAGGTGATGTCTAATTCCATTTCAAACACCCCGTGCATACTAAAAAAACCCTCCTTGGACCTGAAGGGAAAAGATTCACCATAGAGAAAGGCCCATCCTGGGAGTGTATCACCCACCAGTACAAAGCAAAGCCTGTTCCTACACCACCCTCAGCTCTAGTGATGGAAAACCACCAGTCCCAGCTGAGCCAGAACCCCCTGGATAAGAAACACTCCCTTTCAGGATGGCTCTGGAGAAGGGTTTATTATTTTTAAACCACTTGTCTAAGTGCCGATTCATCAATGCACTTAATCTGTTCCTCCCATCCCTGCCTTAATTGTAACATTTTCCTTTTAATGAGGTGAAGCAGGAAAATGGGAAGGTAATTGTGGCAGTGCTGATGGAGGGTTTCCTTTAGAGTTTTACAGCTCGGGGTGACATGAGGCGTGGAGGATTTCTCTGCAGCAAAGGGCTGCCTCCCCCAGAGCAGGAACAACTGCACAGTCAAGGTGGGTCTCTGTTGCTTCTTTCCCGTTGGGAAGAGCAGCTCTGGGTGCTGGAGAGAGCAGGGTGTGGGGCAGGAAGCAAAGCAAAAGCTTTGGGTGTATGTAAATGTATTCATCCATAGATATTCCCTCTGACACCGCTCGTGGCTTCCCCAGGATAAAACCAGGCTCCTCTGGCAAGGGACGTGCATTTTGTAGCTCCTTTTCCTGAACAAATCCCAAGTATTGATTGGATGCACACTGCCAGCTCTCCCTCTGCTCTCCTGTAAGTGGGAGGAGTGATGGAGACAGAAAAGCACTGGCACAGGGCTCGTTTCCCAGCCAGCCCTGAAGCCCTCAGGCCGTTCTCCTCTGCAGTGACTCCTCAGCACTTGCTGCAGGGGGTTGGCCACAACAACCCCCAGCAGTGCTACAGGCTGGGACAGAGTGGCTGGAGAGCAGCCAGACAGAGAGGGACCTGGGATTTTGGATGGACAAGAAGCTGAACAGGAGCCAGAGTGTGCCCAGGTGGCCAAGAAGGCCAATGGAACCTGGCCTGGATCAGGAACAGTGTGGCAGCAGGTCCAGGGAAGTGATTCTGCCCCTGGACTCAGCACTGGTGAGGCCACCCCTGGAGTGCTGTGTCCAGTTCTGGGCCCTCAGCTCAGGAAGGACATGGAGGGGCTGGAGCAGGTCCAGAGGAGAGCAACGAGGCTGGGGAAGGGACTGGAGCACAAGTGCTGTGAGGAGAGGCTGAGGGAGCTGGGGCTGTTCAGCCTGGAGAAGAGGAGGCTCAGGGGAGACCTCCTCACTCTCTACAACTCCCTGACAGGAGGGGGGAGCCAGGGGGGAGTTGGGCTCTTTTCCCATCAGCAAGACAAGAGGTCATGGTCTTAAGCTGTGCCAGGGGAGGTTTAGGTTGGATATTAGAAAGAATTTCTTTCCAGAGAGGGTGCTCAGCCATTGGAATGGGCTGCCCAGGGAAGGGATGGATTCTCCGTCCCTGGAGGTGTTTAAGGTAAGACTGGATGTGGCATCAGTGCCATGGTCTGGGAACCACAGCAGGGTTGGATCAAGGGTTGGACTTGATGATCTCAGAGGTCCCTTCCAACCCAGCTGATTCTGTGATTCTGTGATTCTCCCCCTGCTCCCAGCTGTCCTGCAGCACTGCCCTGGCCTCTCCCACCCCTGTCCCATACATCCCACCCTTTGCTCTGGGTCCAGAAACCAGGGCACCATCCAGCCCTTCACTAATCTTCAGAGGAAAATCCCAGGGATGGGTTTGGGTGGTGTTGGTCTGCACTGGGGTGCAGGAACCCATCAGCAGTGCTTTGCTCTGCCCCCTGCATGGCCTGAGCTCCAGGACAGCTGGCCAGCAGCATTCCTTCGGGATTTCCTTCTCAAATGTCATGTCATGGTGCCCTGGCCAGGGATCCAGCCTTTCCTACAGTCCATGCACAAGGAACCACAGTGAACTTCTTCCAGGACTGACTTTTGTCCTCCTCAGAAGCTCTGCCAGCAGCAAACGAGGCAGCAGGAGCCTCCCTGGGCTGCAGACCCTGCATTTCTGAGCCCTTCTCTCCCTCAGTGCCCTTCTTCTTGGCTCTGACACCTCTGTCTTTCTGTCCTCCTCCCTGGGGGGCCTCTGAGGAGGACTCAGAGAATAATTGATCTTCTGAGTGTTCAGACCTGTCCCTTTGAGCAGAAGCTATTAATGTTCCTCCCTGCATTGTCCATGGCCCAGGGGGGAGTCCTGACCTTGTGCAGCCCATTCTGCACCTACAGAGACATTCAGGAGCTCAACCAGGAGGCATAAATTGCATCCCAAACCACCATCCCACGGGGAAAGGGGAATTTTGCTGTATTGACACATCTGGGGCCATCTGAAGCCGACACATCCACCTGACAGGAAAGGGGGACCTGGTGGCCCCCCACCACCACCACAGGCAGAGCTGGGAGGGTTGAGGATGAGCCTGAGATGTTCCTGAGGTGTTCCTGTTGCAGCCACATCCTTGATCCTTTGGCTCAAGGCATAGAGGGAAGGGAAGGACATGGGGGCACCTGAATCAAAGAGACCTACTGGCCTGGATGTCATCAGAGTCCCCTCACTCCATCCTCAGTGGAGTTGGGAAGGGGCTGGAGCAGCAGGAGCAGCTGAGGGAGCTGAGGGGGCTCAGCCTGGAGAAAAGGAGGCTCAGGGGGGACCTTCTGGCTCTGCAAGTCCCTGACAGGAGGGGGTAGCTGGGGGGGGGTCGGGCTGTGCTCCCAGGGAACAAGGGACAGGAGCAGAGGAAAAGCTCAAGAGGATTAGACTGGGTTTTAGGGAAAATTTCTTCACTGAAAGGGTTGTCAGGCATTGGAAAAGGCTCGTTCCAGGGCAGTGTTGGAGTCACCACCCCTGGAAGTGTTCAAAAGGTGTGTGGATGTGGCACCTGGGGACGTGGGGTGGGGGTGAACACAGTGGTGCTGAGTCAGTGGTTGGACTGGAGGATCTTAGAGGGCTTTTTCAACCTTCATGTTCCTGTGGTTCTCTGATTCTGTGGGAGCTTCTCTCTGTTGTGATTGTGGCTCAGGCCAGAGTGGGGTGCCATGGGCAGCAGAGGTGCCCTCAGCACACACTGACCAACCTACACTTGCAGAACACCACTGGTAAAAGGTTTTTGGGCCTCCTGGCTCTGAGGGTCACACTTCTTTTGGGTCTGGTTGGTGGCAGGAACTGGTGCTGAGGCCCTGGCACAGGTTGCCCAGAGAAGCTGTGGCTGCCCCATCCCTGGAAGTGTCCAAGGCCAGGTTGGACGGGGCTTGGAGCAACCTGGGACAGTGGAAGGTGTCCCTGCCCCTGGCAGGGGATGGAATGAGATGGGCCTTAAGGTCCCTTCCAATTCAAACCATTCTGTGATCCTATGAAAAACCTGGGAGCTGACTGGTGCCTCCAGAGATGTTCCTGTAGGAAGTTTTCCCAGTCCTGGAACTCAGAGTTGGCAGTGACAAGGAAAAGGTTAACCCTGCCTTGGATTGGGCTGCACACACAACTCCTGGCTGCCTTTTAGCCCTGTTTTTCTCTAATTCATGTAATCACTTCTACACCATCACTGCAGGATGGGCATCACCTCCCCTCCTGCCAGGCTGCCTCCTTCTCTACCCACTGCCACGTGACCCAAGGTACTCAGGCCTGGCAATTTGCCTTTTTGGAAGATTTGTTCTTCAAAAAAGTAAAAATAAAGCTATTTTGGCCTAGAAACTTCAAATGTGATTTAGTACCTTGCCCACAGCAAAGTGTTGCCCCTGGAGAGGTTGGGGCATCTCCCATTATTAACAGCAGGATGTGCACATGCAGGGAGTGTGTGTGGCAGGGATGTGCAGCAGCAGGCACAGCTCAGGGCCTGCCTCTGGAATTGGAATAATTGTGTTGGGGCCCTGAGAACTGTTCCAAGCACTGCTGGTCTCCCACTGGTGTGACATCTGTGGCAGTGCCCCTGGAGAGTCACACAGGGGGAATTGCTGAAGGCACAGGAAGGAGTGAGCTGGGAAACTGCTGCAGGCACATCTGGGCAAGTTTGGGGATGAGAAGTCAAAGTAGCAGAATGCTGGGACAGGTTGTAAAGTCAGAAAAGGATTCAGAACATTTGGTTCAGGTTCTGCTGGAGCCATGGCCAGAGGACAGAGGGGTTGTGGGCTCCCCATGCCTGGAAGTGTTCATGTTGGACAGGGCTTGGAGCAACCTGGGCTAGTGGAAGGTGTCCCTGCCCATGGCAGGGGGTGAGGCAAGATGAGCTTTGAGGTCCCTCCCAACCCAAAGCAGTCTGGGATTCTGTAATTCTCTGATTCTCTGACTCAATGCAGAATTCAGCCCCCCTGGTGTCCCCTGGGAGAGAAGCTGTCCCAGGTCCAGCCGGGCTCTCAGACAAGCACTGAGCTCATCACAAACCCATGGAAAAGGCTGTGGGAAGGTGAGGCACCAGGACACTTCCCAAGGGGTGCAGAGCCCTCTCTCCATCCCACCTTTTCCCACCTCCCCACAGAGCTGCTGGTGGCAGTGACCCTGTGCCCTCCCCGGGCTGTCCTGGAGCAGGAAGGTCAGAACCATTTCCCAGAGACCCAGCCTGCAGGATGAGCCTTCGTGCCCTTCCCTCTGGTGCCTCTCCTGGTGGCCTCCTCTTCCTCAGGGGTGTTCTCATGCCCCCAACAGCACTGGAGACCAGTGGGCCACCTCACCTGCTGTCTCCTGGTTCATCCCTGCTTTCCTGCCTTTCTCCTCATGCCCTTCATGTTCCCATTGTCCCTCCACTTGCTTTCCTTTCCCCCTCCTGGGAAAACACCAATAGTTCACAGCAACACCTCTGCCTTCCCCATGCCCCTTCCTCATCCCGTGCTCCCAGTCCCTCCATCCCCTTCTCTCCACAGCCTCATTCCCAGCGTTATTTGCAGCTCCACCTTCTCCTCCCTCCCTCTCAGTAAAACGTCTTAACAAGCTCAAACCTTGCTTTGTATTAAATCAAAGCCTGAACAGTCTGTGAGGGCTCAGGAAAACATGATTTAAATGGTGCCGTGCCCATTCACATCAGATTAAGCCCATGGAGGTAATTTACTGCATATAGAAACGGGGAGGCAGAGGGCAGCTCATTAGTGTCTGGGATTATTATTATTATTATTGTACTAAAACAGAACATCTTTTTCATTTTATTTCTATTCCTGGCCAATGCAAATTGGAGGCACAAATAAGGGAGCCCTCCCACCCCAGTCCTCGTGGGTCACTCCTGATTTCAGGAGGGGGGAGGAAAAAAAAACCCGGGGAAGAAAAACTGCAGAACAAGAACACGCCAAGAGCCTAAAACCTCACAGAGGCAACAATTTAAAGGATTTCAAAGGCTGTTTTCATAAGCCTTTTGGGACTCAAATGTAGCATATTGATTAAACTTCGGAAGCAGCTGAAAGCAGCTTCAACATGGCTAATTAATACAGTGATGCCCCGATGCCCCTTCTCCTTGTTTTACCGAGCTCCAGCCTGTCAAATCAATTAATATTCCCAGTCCTGATGAAAGCACAAACCCTGTTTATCATTTGATAAACTGATCGATGCATTGACTCCCCCAACATAATGAAGTGACCTGTCCTGTGGGGTTCAATGTGGTGTCCTGCACATGCTTTTGGGGTGACCCGAGACAAGCAGCCCCGTGAAGCCCCTTGTTTGGACTCTCTCATCGGAGCAATGAGGTTTCTGGTTTAAGGAAGCCTTTGATGTTCAGCCAGTTCTCTGCAGACCCTGGGACAATGACAATTCAAGGTGAGAGCTCTGTGATTCCTCCCTGTTTGAATGGAGCTGCCCTACAGGGCTTGTAGGACACCCTGCTGGCATTTAGGATGTGGGGTTGTGGGGGTGTCCTGTGCAGGGCCAGGAGCTGGACTCACTGATCCCTGTGGGTCCCTTCCAGCTCAGGATACTCTGGGATTCTGGAGTTCTACACACACGCCTCATTAGCTCTTCTACACAGGAGAATCATTTCTACACAGGGAGAATCATTTCTCCACTGTCCCACCTGCTCAGTGGAGCTCTGGCAGGTGCTGCCTCTCACTGTACATCAGCTCAGGACTTCCTTAGTGCTGCCACAGCCAGGACTGCAATAACACAATGTACAATGGGGCAAAATATTCCAAAAAGGGGCTTTTGGTCTCCCAAGGCTCCTTAGACTGAAGATGAAACCTGGTTTCAGGTTGCTCTCTTTTGATATTCCTTATTTGAACTGACTCTGAAGAAGTCAGGTACCTCCACAAGACCTCCTGGAAGGTCTTTAAGCCAGTCCTATATTTATGCACAATTTTTTTTAGGACTAAGGAGTCAGATTTGAACTTTCTGGCTCGTTGGAGAAGGTGAACTACTGGGAAAGGAGTGGGACAAGGCAGGACCATGCAGATCATGTGGATGCTGTGCTGAGCAGGGTGACACCAGGCACTGAGGTGCCTTGAGGTGTCTTTGGTGGCTCCCAGGGTGAGCTGGAGGTTTGGCAATTTGTGGCTTTCAAAAGTCAGGCAAAACAACGTTGGTGCACACACACACACACATATTTTTCTTCAGATGAAACAGCAGCTTTGCTTTAGAGCAAGTTTTTGACACCCCTCAACAAACTGCCGTGAGCTGTTTGCTGAATTTTAATTCAATGTGCCTCATAAAAAAAAAAGGAAAAAAAAATTGAAGAAAAAGGGGGAAAACAGTTGAATTAAATAATTTCAGCAACATCTGCTGCCTTTCTGAGATATTTCACCAAAAGCCTGTGAAGATCAAATATTTTCCTCTAATTAAAGCGTTTTCCTCATGAGCAGCTCCCCTGTAATGCAAAAATATCTCAACGCTTCCCTCGCTCCCCAGAGAGCCTCCTGAGACCTTCACTGCTGGCACAAATACAGCTCTTCTGAGGTGTCCTGAGTGCAAACACGTGGCCTTCCCAGGAAGGACAAGGTTGGTCCCTGCTGCCATCCCTCCCTTCATCAGATGGTGATCTCCAATCCGCCACCTGGTTTTGGAATCATTAAGAACAGAGAAGCCCCCTAAGATCGAGTCCAACCGGTCACTCAGCACTGCCAAGACCACCCTTGTCCCCAGGTGCCACATCCACACCTGTTTGGAACACTTCCAAGGGTGGTGACTCCACCATTCACAGAATCACAGGTTTGGGTCGGAAGGGACCTTAAATCCCATCCAGTTTTAACCCCCTGCCACGGACAGGGACACCTTCCACTACTCCAAACCCATCCAACCTGGCCTTGGACACTCCCGGCAGTGGGGCAGCCACAACCTCTCTTTGAAGGAGCACTTCAAACCCCCGCCCTTGGGTCCTGCAAGGATTTCCACGCAGGCTGTGCTGCCAGGGGTGACGTGTTGGTGACGTGGCTGTGTCACCTCCGAGTGCCCAAATCCTGCCTCGGAATCCTGAGGAGCAACTTGGCCTGATGGGAAGGTCTGTGGGGTGGGCAGATCACTCTCAGAGCAATTCTGAGGAAACCAGCCCAGTCTCTGTTCCCTGGGACAAGGACACACCCAGGGTGGGAACGAGCTTTCCCTGGGAGGGGATTGGATTCTCCCTCCGTGCTTCCCTCCCTTGTTTTCCCCCACAACGAACCTTATGGGAAAGAAAAGCCTAAAAACCAATTTATTTTGTTGTATAAAAAAGCCACAAACCAACAGTTTTTAGCCTTCATGAAATCAATGTGTTGCAGGAGAGGGAAGGATCCCTCCTTCTTTAGCCTCTGGGTTAAGGCAACTAATTCAGCTCTGATCCACGTGGAAATTTGCAGTCCATTCCCATGACCAGGGAAGGCAGGGAAGAGCTCCAACACGATCCCAATTATCTGTGGATGATTTATGAGGCACGTTGGAAAGAGCAAAGGAAACCTGGGTTGTTAGCTCTGATATTTAGAGATGATAAACAACATGAAAGGGAGATTTTTTTTTAATGCCTCTACACAGATGCAAGAGCAGCAGTGTGGGCTGGAGGCAGATGAGACATCAGGAGGGAAATCTTTACTCCAAAGGTAAGAGGCACTGGAAGAGCTTGCCCAGAGAAGCTGTGGCTGCTCCATCCCTGGAATTTTCCAAGGCCAGGTTGGATGGGGCTTGAAGCAACCTGGGCTAGTGGAAGGTGTCCTTGCCCATGGCAGGGGGTGAATGGGATGGGCTTTAGGACCCCTTGCAACCCAAACCATTCTATGAAATTAAGAATAGGAAAATTTTGGCAGAGGGAAAAAATCCTGGCAGAGAAGTCTGTAATGAACAGATCTATGCTACAAATTGACTTCCCAAAGGAAGGGCTCCAAACCCTGTTCCCTCATCCACTGAAAGACAGCCTGGCCTGTGCTGTCCCTCAGAGGACCCCTCTGATCCTCCCACAGCAGGGAGGGTCAGGTGAGCAAAGTGCCTGTTCATTCCCCACGTTTTCCAAGCTCTCCCTTAGAATCGTGGGATCCCACAATAGTTTGGGTTGGAAGGGACCTTAAAACTCATCCCATTCCATCCCCTGCCATGGGCAGGGACACCTTCCACCAGCCCAGGTTGCTCCAACCTGACCTTGGACACTTCCAGGGATGGGACAGCCACAATGTCTCTGCTCAGGCAGGAGCTGCCATGGACCTACCCTGCCTGGCAAGAGCAGGAGGGTGTAAATCCATCATCCTCCCTTTTCCATGGGGAAAGAGAACATTTCCCTCTCCGTTTTTTCCTGCCCATCCTCAGATGGATACTGATTTCCCAGTGCCTCTGGGAGGTGCAGCAGGACCACACAGCCCAGGACTATTTTGCCTGTGTTTACCTGTCCTTCACTTGTAATTAATTCCTAAACCACAGCAATTCTTTACAAAGCACAGAATATCCAGCACGACAGGAAGGATCCCAAACCCAGGAGTGCACGGGGACCCTCAATCCCAGCAACCCCAGGAGAGGAGGGACAGCCCCAAACCCGGGCAAACACAAAGCTGCCTTAATTAGCGCTCCTGCTGCTAATTAGCTGATCACCAATGTCTTCCCACAGCCCCTGTGATTCGTAATTGGGGTGTTTCCAAGAGTCTGGAGCCAAAAGGAGTTTATTTGCTTCCCCCACGTTCTGCAGCAATCCTTAATCACCACGTCTGCCAGGGTCGAGTGTGTCCCTCATTAGCCTCCAGAGCGGGGTTTTCATGGCAGTCTGGAGCCCCTGAGATCAAAGGGATCAAAGGTAGAGCGTGAAGGGGGTGGGAGACACATCAACAACTCAAACCCCCCAGATTTATTGGCAGAACGGGGCCTTCAGGGGGCTGGGGCAGCCACAACATCCCAGTGGCCAACAGGACAACTGGGGAGGTTCACTGGGGGCAAAAATGCCCAGTTCAGAGGCAAAATTGGGGCTTTTTGAGGTGACAAATAGCTTTTCACAGTAGACTTGCTAAACTGTTGTACTTTCCAAATTACCACCGACGTCAGTGTGGCTTGGAGAAAAACTAACTGGTTAAAAAGGTGTGTGTCAGCAATTCCAAAATGCACTTGGGAGTTATTCCTACCGAGGATGGAGTGATAATTTTGCAGAAAAAGAATTAACGAAGCTCAGAAAAAAATTTCTCCTTTTCCATTTGAAATGGTGCCTTTGTGGGAAGAGTTTCCCTTTGCCACATCCTGTCTGAACAGACAAATCAAACTCCTGCTTGCTGGACCTGTCCTGGGGCTGTTTCTCCCCGTTCCTTGAGGAAAATCACATTGGAAGGGAGGAGGATGAGCTTTCCCCAGAAGAGGGGAAGGGGCAGGATGCCCTGGGGTCTGGATAACCCCATTCTCAAACTGTGGGATGCAGATGATGATGTTTAAGATCCCTTCTACACTATTTTCTCCCATGATCCTCTAAACATTCCAGTTCTCAGCCCCCTTTCCAGCAGGCCAGAGGTGCCTCAGCCTCCTGGTGCCCTATGAAGAGCAGGAGCAGGAAAACAGCTCCTTTTCCAACCCAAAATCCTGCTGAGGGCAGGCAAGGGCTCTCCATGCTGGAAGGGTTTATTTGAGGACCCTTTTCTAATTAATATGCACAGGTTTGATTATTCTCTCACCTGCTGTGACTTGCAAGTCCCATGCATTAAAAAATCCCCCCAATTTTCAAATAAATCCCAGGCCCACTTTGGAGCTGGGAGCTGTACATTAGTCAGGCTCATTTGCCTATGAACATGAAAGTCCCTTCCTATTTATCTCCCCATTTGAACTACATAAATAGCTCACAGCAAAACCTCCTCATCTGTCCAACGCTATTCCAACAAATAGCAGCCTTTGAAAAAAAAAAGAAAAATTAGCGGCGGGTAATTATTTTTTGCGGCAGATACCGAAAATGATAATTTCTTAAACAATTACTTTGAAATATTAACAATTGTTCTCTAAATTCCAATTTAATCCCTGATATGAGTTATAGTTTGTCAGATCTGTGCTTCTGAAACATTTGTTCCTCCAAGAGAACAACAAAAAAATTCCGGGGTAACCTTTCGCCTCCGCGCCCCCCGAGCGCGGCCAAAAGCCTTCGCTCTTGTTTTATCAACACAAATAATTAAAACACAGGAGAGTGTTCGGGATTTATACAGTTGTTTTTGGCATCTTATTCATATTTATTTGATCTGTAAGATATCATTTTAATTAAAAGCTCGCTCCTCTCTCTTCCTCCCCGCTCTGCCCGGAGAATAAATTATTTATAACGGCCTCGCCGCCGGCACGGAGACACCGCTCGGAATGTGGGATGCTGGTGGTGGGATCCCACTGGGAAGGGACCTGGAGGGCCATGGGCAGGCCCTGACTGTCTCAACTGCCCGTGGGAAGGGCAAAACCCCCGGGGTAATGTCTGGGTCCATCCTTAGGGTCCTAACCCTGATCCATCAGAACCCAGGGACTCGGGAAAACCCCTTGGAAGCATTTCCCCCTTGAAATAAAGAGGTGCTTAACCCTACCCCTGCATCAGCTGTCCTTGGCAAGGCTAAAATCCCTGGGATAATGGCATCAGAACTCCGGGAAACCCCTCGGCAGCTTTTTCCCCTCGAAATAAAAAGGTGTTTTCTTCCACATGAGGGTTAAACCTGATTAAAAACCTCTCTCTGCTGGGGTTTGGGGCAGGGGTTGGAATTATCCACACAGGCTTCCATCAGCAGGAACTGCCTGGGAGGATCAATGGGATGCTCACAGGACCCCTCTCAGCAGCTGGGAAGTCTCTTGCTGAAGCACAGTTACTACAAAGACCTTTTCATCTCATTTTTCTCTTCTCTGCCTTTGCTCCCCATCACACAACCTTTCCTCACTCCTCTTCTCTTCTCTGGGCTTCAGATGCCAACTCAGAGCACTGGGTTAAAAATAAAAAAAAATGGATTTTTTTTTTTCTTAATTATTCCCTTTAAAGCCTGAGGGCTAAATCTAGAGGAGACTTCCCACTGAATACAACCCTTATCAAAGCCATCCTGAAGCCTCTGCAGTTCAGCTGGAGCTTTCCCAGGCCTGGCTGGCTGGCATTTGCACTGGGAAAAGAGTTGCTGTCAGAATCACAGAGTCCCAGAGTGGTTTGGGTTGGAAGGGACCATAAAAATCATCTCATTCCACCCCCTGCCATGGGCAGGGACACCTCCCACTAGCCCAGGTTGCTCCAAGCCCTGTCCAACCTGGCCTTGGACACTTCCAGGAATCCAGGGGCAGCCACAGCTTCTCTGGGCAACCTGTGCCAGGGCCTCACCATGCTCTGAGTAAAGAATTCCTTCCTAATATCCCTCCTAACCCTGCCCTCTGGCAGTGGGAAGCCATTCCCCCTTGTCCTGGCCTTGTCAATAGTTTCTCTCCATCTTCCTTGTAGCCCCTTCAGGCACTGCAAGGCCACAATCAGGTCACCCCAAAGCTTCTCCTCTCCAGGCTGAACACTCCCAACTCTCCAGCCTTTCCTCCCAGCAGAGCTGCTCCAGCCCTCTGACCACCTTGGGGCCTCCTCTGGACTCTCTCCAGCAGCTCCATGTCCTCCCTGTGCTGTTCCCCAGGGCTGGAGCAGCTCTGCAGGGGGGTCTCCCCTGAGGGGCAGAGGGGCACAATCCCCCCCTGCCCTGCTGCCCACGCTGGGGGATCAGCCCAGGGCACGGGGGGTTCTGGGCCGGGCCGTGTCCAGCCTCTCCCCCACCAGCCCCCCAGGCCCTTCTCCCAGGGCTGCTCCATCTGCTCATCCCCAGCCTGGAGTGATCCCGGGGCTGCCCCAACCCAGCTGCAGCACCAGCCCTTGGCCTTGTTAAACCTCAGGAGATTCCCAAGGGCCACTTCTGGAGCCTGTCCAGGTCCCTCTGGATCCCAGCATTCCAAGGCAATGGGGTGCCCCAGTTTGCAGACCTGAGCCTTCAGCACATCCCAAGGGCCACAGATCTCAGCATTACTGGGAAACATTGCCCTGGTCCTAACTAGGTTTCTCTGGGAGTTCTGATGGGCTTTAAATGCAGCTCCCAGTTGTTGTTTTTAAGTCAAATTATCCTTTTTTAACACCCCTATTGATAAGAAACTGCAGCTCAGCATTTGGGCTGAGCCCCCATCCCTTCCTTCTCCAAGGCTGCTCTGACAACTCCGTGGCCACATCATTCCCTGATCTACATTCACAGAGACTCTGATTCCATAAATGAGGCAAAAATTCCTGCCCAGCATAGGTCACCTAATTAAATCCTGGCACCTCGAATTCTTTCTGAGCTTTCCCAGCCATGCAAACGGAGCACTGGAAGCATTTTCATAAGTATTTATGAGGAACCACGAGAAGATCAACCCGAGCCGACAGTTGAAAGCAAGGGATGGTTTGAGCTAAAATTAACCACCCTGCCTGTTCGTCAGAGGGCTTTGTGCCAGCAGAACAGCTGCCCTGGCCCTTCTGGGAGCTTTTTGGGGTTTACTTTTTCACACGAGGAGCTGGAGCTTGGATGCCACTGGTTTAATGCGAGGGAAGAGGCTGGTGAGCAGCTACAGGATCAGCTGGACCTGGACACGGTGATGGAGGTTACAGGGACCCTGGGGGGAGGATCAGGGCCATGGGGCACCTGGTGGGGGTTTGGGGAGATTTTCTTCCCCCTCAAAGGCAGCATCAGTCAGGGCAGAGCTGGCCCTTGGGTCACTGCCAAGCTCTGGGGTGTTCCCTTGCAGCTCCAGGATCAGGGGTGCAGTGTCTTCTCCCAGAGTCCACGTGCTCCCAGTGCAGAACAGAATGGGAGGACAGGGGAAAAAAAAAAACAAAATAGTAAAAAAATCTCCTCAAGGTTAAATTAATGGGGCTCTGCAAGGCAAAATTCCAACCCTGAGCAATGAGAACCTCCAGGGGTGACCGGACCCTTTAGAGCTGCCCATGGAGGCTGAGGAGGGACACACACCTGTGTCCATGAGCTGTCACTGCTTTCCAGCCTGGATCAAAGCCCACTGGAATAAAAAGAGGGAAAAAAATCAAATTAAATCCTTCTCATAATGTCTCTGAAGTAATTCCTTAAGGAGGTGCACAGGCAGGGTTAGGGTGAGGAGCAGGGCAGTCACACAGAAGATGCCTCTGCTCCCCACACAGTCTGGGGATACCTGTTCAACCTGGAGAAGAGAAGGTTGTGTAGAGACCTCACAGCACCTTCCAGGATCTAAAGGGGCTACAGGAAAGCTGGAGAGGGACTGTTTATCAGGAACTGGCATGACAGGACAAGGAGTAAAGGGTTCAAACTGAAAGAGGGGAGATTTAGGTTAAATATATGGAAGAAATTCCTGGTTGGGAGTGTGGGGAGGCCCTGGCACAGGTTGCCCAGAGAAGCTGTGGCTGCCCCTGGATCCCTGTAAGTGTCCAAGGCCAGGTTAGACAGGGCTTGGAGCAACCTGGGCTAGTGGGAGGTGTCCCTGCCCATGGCAGGGGGTGGAATGGGATGAGCTTTAAGGTCCCTTCCAACCCAAACCATTCCCTGATATTCTATAATATATAGGTACAGCCCAGACTGAGAACCCCCCTGTAAGGCACTGTGGGCATTCCCTTCCCCCCTCACAGCTCTCCCATGGGAAGCAACCCCCCATCCCGGACCAGGCTCAGCCACACCACCTCTCCCACATGTGTGCACAATCCTGAGCTCTCCGTGGAGGAAAAGGCAACACCCCAGAGCAGCCCCCCTCCCCACCACACACCAAGCCCCAGAGGGGTATTTCTCCTTGGAGAACTTTTTTCCAGCTCGGTTTGCATTTATGCTGTTTATTTTCCGTGTTTCTTCTGTTCACCCAACTCCCCTTTCCCCCTTTCTCACCAGCCCCAGCCTCCAGCTCTTTCCAAATTTCCTCAAGGAAAGAACCCGCTTTCAAGCAGGTCTAAAACAAACAAGGTCATTGGAAAAGATAAAAAATAATGAGTTCCTTTCCACAGGACTCCTCGCTCGTCTCTCCCTCCCCCTCTCCCCCCTTTCATCTCCCTCCAGAAAAAAGAAAAATAAATCTTGACTGATCCCCTCGGAGCTCTGCCTCTGGATCCGCCCGCCATGCTCGGCGTGGCCGCGCCGCAAACGGCACAGCGGCCTCAGAATCCATGAAAATCAATTTATTGCCCGTTCCCCCAGAGCTCCCTGTTCCCCCCACCCCGGGACCATCACATCCCACCCCCCTGGGCAGGCTCAGAACGCTCAGTGCCCTCTCATGTGCTGTTTTCTCCCGGTCTATTTTATTTTTTCGAAGCCTCGGGGATTTGGAGATTGATGAAAAGTCTCCGAGCTGGGTTTTAAATAGTTGATTAAAGAGCAGGCAGCAGAGCAGGAGAAAGTAGGAGGGAGCTCTTGGGGCATGAAGATGCTTTTGGCCAACCTGTGCTTGGTGGTTCCAGCAAGATCAGCCCTTCCTTCCCCCAGGGCTTGGTCACATCCCTTCTCTGGGCTCTTTAAAATCCCACAAAAAATTCACAAACCCCATTTTTTTTTGTCATCAGAAAACAAATTTGTTCCTCCATGCGTGAGAGAGGAATAAAAAAGTTTTCAATGTTGAACTTTTTCCCTCTGCCACTTTTTAAAAAGGAATATTATTCCAGCTAATGTTCTGAAATGACATTTCGGGCTGCAATTGAATAAAACATTTCATGTGATCTAAAATTAATCGGGGTGGGAAGGAGAAGGGTTTATTTTGGGAGGAGGAAAAAAAAAATCAAAGGGTCTGTACTTTGCATTGATCCAAACCAGTTCTTATTTGCATTTTTTGGTGGAGGACTGGGCAGTGAGCTGAGAAGTTTTTCATTTGCCCAGCTCTAATTGGAAGCCCTGAACCGGTGAGTTCTTTCCATTTGCAAATGCAGAGCGTGAGGAATCCCAATGGGAAGAGTTTGGCCCTGCTCCTGCAGGATTGGCTGGATTGGCTGGATTGCTGATTTTAGGCCTAGGATGACATGTGGGGTGGGGAGGAGGGGAGCAAAGCAAAGAAAATCCATTATGTCATCTTACCCTCTTCAAGGTGATGGAGGGGCTCCTCCTCCTCATCAGATTTCCTGAATCAAATCCAAATATCCACTTTAATCACTAATGCCACATCATGTTTTACCTAAATCCTGTGTTAGTGTCAGCAATGGAGTTTGGAAGCAGCTCTGGAATGGCTGATCCAGCCCAACCCCGTGGTCTTGGGGATATCTCCAGGTGTGTTGAACCCCCAGAAAGAAGAGGTGGTTGGACATTCCCAGCTCTGGATTAACACTGTCAGTGCTGGTCTCCTGAAATATATTTTAAATAAAATCATGGAATCCCAGGATGGTTTGGGTTGGAAGGGACCATAAAAATCATCTCATTCCACCCCCTGCCATGGGCAGGGACACCTTCCACTAGCCCAGGTTGCTCCAAGCCCCGTCCAACCTGGCCTTGGACACTTCCAGGGATCCAGGGCAGCCACAGCTTCTCTGGGCAACCTGTGCCAGGGCCTCCCCACCCTCCCAGCCAGGAATTCCTTCCTTCTATCCAATCTAAATAGGATAAAAAAGAAGTCCCTGTTTGCAGCCGCGCTGGTTTGGTCACAGTTGTGCCAACGCTGCCAGGCTGGGGAGCTGTCAAGCAAAACCAGGCTCAGGGACACCAGCAACTGGCCCCAGCTTGGGTGCACCAGCCAACCTGAGACAGTCTTGGGCTCAGCTGTGGTGGTTGGCCATGTCCAAAGGAGAGTCCCTGCCCTGCAGAAGCAGTGGTGTCACATCTCCGGTTGGACACCAAGACACCCACTGCCCCAAGCTCATCCAAGCCAGCCCAGAATGCAAAGATCCTCCTCTTCCTCCCTGATGCCCCCAGTGCCCACCTGGACACGGGCTCTGCAGCAGCACCTGCCCTGGGGGTGGGGAAGGCAGGTTGTCACCTTGTCACCTGTTCCCCCAGGGGGGGACTGGCAGGGAGGGAGGGCTGGGTAACCACCACGGAGGGCAGAGAACGAGAAACCCGAAAAGCTTTCCATGAAAATTGTTCTAAGAGCACTGCAGAGAGGGGGGAGGAGAGGGGAGGGGGGGGCAGAGAGCAGCTCCACAGCTGTTGTCTTTCATGTCCTTTAAAGCTCTCGTTATGTCAGGGTTTTAATTAAAATGTTTCTTAAGAGGCTGCTGGGATTTCCCGCTCCTCGTCCTTGATGGAGCTCAGGAGCGTTGGGAGCATCCCAAGGCTGGGGGAGGGATGGGGAGGCAGAGCCACGATGCTGAGCCCCCCAGCCATGTGTGGAAGGCACAGAATCCCCCCTGCCCCAGCCTCCCATGCACAGGAGAAGGGGGGATGCAGGAAGAAAACCTGGGTCAAGCTGATCAAGCCCCTTACACCGAGCAGAAATAGCTCTGGATCCCCGTGTTTGTGCCTTGCTTGGGCTCAGTTTTACTGGTTGTTGCTCTCTACCAGCCCTTGGCTTAAGGTTGTGCTGGTGGGTGAGCAGCCTGTCCACACCTGGAAATGTAGACCTGTGTAAAACTCCTCCTTTCTCCTGGTAGAACGTGCCCTGAAAGCCTCACCCATGAAGAAAGGCTGGGCTCTAATCCCAGCCGGCCAGAATTTTCTGCACATTTGTAAAAGAAATGATCTTTCTGGGCTTAGCCAGAGCAGTTATTAATGTTTTCACAGCAGAAGAGACACGCACTGCAATTTCAGGACCTGCTGGTGATGAATAATGAGCACCTAAAAAAAAAAAAGATAAAAAAATCAGCGTTTGTTTATAGGGCATGGGGAACGGGAAGGCAGAGTCACACCCAACACTTAAAAGCACTGTTTGACCCCCCCCAAAAAGCTGCTCAGCGAGGAGGAAACCTTCTCCCAGTCCCCCTGGCTGTGAGACTGGCTGGAGTGAGGGGTTGTGCTGGTGCTAATGGGTGAATGATGGCACTGAGATGAGCAGGGCTCTGCTCCAGCCGGGGCTTTGCACAACATCACGGTTCATTATAGAGGAACGCAGACACCCGGGCAGGATCCTAACCTAATGAAAGTCTTATTTGCCAGAGTAACAGTTCATTACTGGACTTGCTGTGCAGTCTAAACCCCTAAGGTGGAGGGAAAAAAAAACCCTCCTGTGGGCTGCCGGATGCGCAGTGAAATCCTGGCAGGCTCGGACATTTGCAATTCTGCTGCCTCTCGCTTTGCAGGAGGGAAGATGCTGCTTGCTCGGAATTGAAGGGGGGTTTTAGGACTCTGGGGGGGTTTTTAGGATATGTGTGTGGTGAAACACAAGAACCAGTGCCCAGCCTGGTGCTCACCCTGGTACCACGGACAGGTGGGAGCTTGGAAGCTGAATTGAAACACATTTACAAATGGGACAAGATGAGCTAGGAGAGCTGCTGAGCCCCAGGTTCCTGAGCCCTCTACACCTTAGTCTCCCTGCAGAGATCTCAGCTTAGCAGGCTGTCCTGGAGACAATGCCTGGGAGCAGGATGAGGGCAAGGATTAGAATTTCAGAACCCTAGCGTGGTTTGGCTTGGAAGAGAACTTAAAGACCATGTTGTTCCACCCCCCTGCCATGGGCAGGGACACTTTCCTATAGCCCAGGTTGCTCCTACCTGGCCTTGGACACTTCCAAGGATGGAGCAGCCACAGCTTCTCTGGGCAACCTGTGCCAGGGCCTCCCCACCCTCACAGCCAACAATTTCTTCCCAATATTTAATCTAAACCTCCCCTCTTTCAGCTCAAAGCCACTCCCCGTTGTCTTACCGAGGGGCTCTGCCCTGTCACTGAGGAGACTTTCCAAATCTGAATGTGAGAGAAAGGGGAGGATGAGCTTTCCCTCCCCCCATCCTGCAGAGTCACATCCCTCCTGCTCCCCAGGACAACCATCACGGACTGCAGGCCAGGGACAACCTGCCAGGAGCCTGCAGAGGCACGGCTGCTGAAACAGAGCTGCTCAGCCTGGCTTCCAGCAGGAAAAGAAGGCAAAATATTGTCATCTGTGCCTTTTCCTCCCCTCATCTGTTCATAAACGGAAGGCAAAAATAGCAAGACAGCCAAGTGAGAGCTTGTCTTCAGAAGCACACACTGGGATCCCAACCTGGAAGGAGATGCACTCCCAGTGAAGTGCTGCTTTCACCCCAGCCTGGCTGAGCACGAGCAGTGTGGTGGGAGCAGAACGTGAGTCCAAGCCCAAAACTGTGGCTGCTTCCACATCCAGGCCACCTCCAGGCTCTGCAAGCTGCTGTTAACCCAGGTGGCCCAACAGCAGATGTAAAACATGTTCACTGTAAAACATGTTCACAATCTCCTCTGAATAAAGAGAAGGGGAAAAAAAGACAGGCAGTTGTGGAAAGCACCAGTCACTGCTCAGGCAGATAGACACAGAAAGACTTCCCTGGTTCCTATTCCAGCAGAATCTGCCCTCCATGGTTTTCATGTGGCTCAGGAATCTGTTTCCCTGCATTGTCTGAGGACGTAGGAGACAAAGTCCCAGTGGCTTTTGGTGAGAGCAGAGCTATCCCACAGGAGATATAAGGAAGGCTCCTCACTCCCCCAGGTCTGCAATGCAGGCCAGAGCAATTCCAAAGGTCTGGACCTTGACTCTGAAGCCGAGAGGGCCATCAAAATGCAATCCTGCTGTCAGGCAGAGAGCAGCAGGTACACACTGCTCCTTCACTCCACTTTACAACCACCTCCCGTCCTCTTCCAAAGCATCAGCTACTCCTGACAGCCAGGGCTGTTTAACAAATGAGGGCTCACTGTCGGAAATTTTGTGAAATTACAGTTATTTGTGCTTTTTCCAGGAAGGAAGAGGGCTTGTCTCTGCCAACAGCACCGACTGCAAGTCACGAATTTAGTCTAGAAGGTGTCTGTGCTCTCGATTGTCAACAGGATGAAAAAACCTCCCAAGAACTCCTGAACTCATCCCTCACAGACACCCCTCTGGGACAGGACAAATGGCCTTCTGCAAGGAGGAACTTGCTTGTACCTGGAGTACAGAGAGAGTTCAAATGAGCACGCAGCTGATTCTGCCAGGATTGGTGAGGGGAGAGGAATCCCAGCCCATATGGTCAAACACATCACTTCTTCCTCCTTGACATCCTTCACAATTATTGGTAGCACCTCCTCCAGCTTCCTAATGCAGAGTGTTATTGAAGGTGTCCATCACTGCAACAGGGAGCTGGGCTGGAAATAACAGCAAGGAAGGAGAGCTCCTGGTGAGCCAGTGGAGCCTCCAGGCCCTCCGAGCCCTTCCCCAGGGGCATTTTGTCTCTTTTCTACCCTTCTCCCCAAAATCAGTCTCTAGGCTGAGCCCAAGGGAAGTGCAGTGATCCTTCTGCACAGTCAGAGGTGACAAAACACCCACAAACACACATTTACTGATATTGCCATTAAACCAGCCCATCTCTCCTAGTCCTATCCAGCTATAACTGGGATCCTTCTCAATCAGGGATGTCAACACCAGCTCCCAGTAGAGCTCAAAGGAGCCAGGAAACAAAAATTAAATCACTCCTGGCTTTCAGTGAACAGGCCTGAGCGTGATGTGGTGATGGAGGAGGGAAACAGGGATCAACAAACCACGGGAAACAGAGCCCTGGTCCCCTCACTGAGGGTGCCTGGCTGGTGGGACCTCACACATCCACCAGCTGGACATGCTGTGAGGTGGGCAAAGTCCTGCTAGAGCCAAGGAGCCATCCCCATCCAGGGGTATTTCCTGGAGCAGACCCAAGTGCCAATGTCCACACGAGGTCCAGAGGGGAACAGAACACTCAGGATCCAGGAAAGGAGGTACCTGCTGGAGCTGTGACCTCCTCAGTGCTGTCTCCAGGCAGATGGAAGAGCTGCTCCACACACAGAGCTCAGGATGGTGCCTGGTGGTTTCTGCATGTCCCAAAGTCAAATCACAGCATGTAAAAATAAACCCTCAATGTTCTCATCTCCACCTCCACCGCAGGCTTGAGGGGTGAGTGCAAGTAAGGCACTTCTGCCTCAGTTTCCCCTTATGTAAAATGAGATTAACTGCATCAGACCACCTTCAGAAACCACACAGGGTTCTTTGAAGAAAAGGGAACCTAAAACTGGTTGGTCTATTTATAATATTTGCAGGTAATGGCATGCTAATACGATTCATTAACACTCAGACACTGCTCATTAGTGTCTTTTCACTCTTCTTTGGCGAGGCCCATATTTCTATTTTACACATAATCTGTGTTATTAAGCAGTTTCTTAATGGAAAAAAAAGTTTTCTCTTCCATGCATGTTTTTTTTATAAGTCCCCTCGAATTTAATTAGGCCCCAGAAGGTTCAAGGAAGTTTGGGGATGTATCCAAACTTCAGAAAACTCACTTGGAACTCCACCTCCACAGCATTTCAGTTTTCCTGATCACTGCTACGTGTTCCATGTTCTTCCTCATCATCATGCCAGACTATATAATTATTCTGGTTTCCAAGATCACAGCTATCCTGGGGAAGAAAAGGGCTTTTGTAATATCTCATATGTTCCAGCAGGCAAAATCCTGGCACTAGCCCCTGCAAGGGGCTCTGCCCGCCCTTGGAAAAGGAGAACATCCATTTTCCACCCCTTGGAAAAAGAGAGCAACTGAGCAGGACTTGTAAAGTCCTTCCCAGCTGATTTTCCACACTGAAACAGGAAACCTCCTGGGAGATGGATTCTCCTCCTGGACTCAGCTCTCCTTGCCATGGGATGCTGAGGCTGAACCCCAGGACTGCAGAAGCAGTTAAGGTTCACTTAAGCCAGGCTTGATTCAGCACTGGAAAAAGGAAATTAAAGCCTTTTATTTACAGTATCTTGATTGGTATTCCCTGTCACCTCAAAGCCATCAGTGGAAAACTCAACATCCTCAGAGAAACACACATTAGGTTGGAAAAGCCCCCTGAGATCATCAAGTCCAGCCATCCCCCAGCACTGCCAGGGCCACCCCTAACCCACGTCCCCAAGAGCCACATCCACAGGGCTTCCAAACCCCTCCAGGGGTGGGGACTCCACCCCTGCCCTGGGCAGCTGTGCCAGTGCCTGACCATCCTTTCCAGGAAGAAATTTTCCCCAATATCCAACCTAAACCTCCCCTGCTGCAACCTGAGGTTGTTTCCCACCATCACCCGAGCCTGGATCACATCCCAGATCCCAGCTCAGACTTGGTGTGGCTGCACCACCGCTGGGACACTTCTCTGCTCGCTGGAGAAAACATCCCAAACGTGAGCAGTGGTGACCCTGCAAGGCCCCACATGTGTCCCTGGATCTTCACCACTGTTCCCAGTGCTTGTCCTTCCCAGGACAAACACCCTCAAGCTCTCTGATGCTACAGAGGTGCCACAACAGGGGTGACACACCCTTAGAAGCCCTCCCAGTCCCTGGGATCTGCACTGGGGTCTCTCAACCTCTTTTCCAGCTCCCAGGCTTTCCTCCAGCCAGCAGGATTTGCATTTCCCTGCTCCCTTCCCCGCTGTTAAACCTCCCCTCCCTGCCAGATAGAGCATTTTGGAGCTGCCATTGCTCCTCATCAGCATAAACCAGTTACTTACATGTTGTCCTACTTTAGGCAGCAATTGCAATTTCAACTGTAGCTTTAAACAAATGGGAAAATGTTCTAAAACATGGGCCGTTATTGAATTAAATATTAACATAAATACAGAGTTGAATGAAGCGCTGGATTATTAATTTTAATATTTAATCCAACGAGAAACCTTATGGCTGTTTTTGGGTGGTTTATTTTCTTTAATCTAATTTCCCGTCAGCACTAAAATTAAGTTTTCTTAATGAAGGAAGGTGATCAGCAAAGTGTCCTCTCGTGGTGCAGAATACCAGAGGCTGGTGACTGTGAGCAGTGAGATAATAAAAAGAGGAAGCAGGAGCAGCAATGATCCTCCTGTGTCGGCATGGCCAGGAATAAAAAGCATATAATTAATATGATGTGCAGCTCAGACGGATACGAGCCAGAGGAGATTAAAGAAAGCAGGTGACCCTTAAGTGTTTATCATTCAGAGAGAAAACAGCACAGATGGTCAGCTTGGAGGAGAGGACTTTAAACAGAGAGTTCCAAGGCCATCCCTTGAGCTGGGTCTGGGCCCTGCAGCCCTGGGCTGCCCCCATGTCAGCACTGCAGGGGACACCAAAGGCTTCAGGATGAGCAGGGATGTCAGGGAAGCTGCTGCAGAGCCAACCTTTGGGATGATGGTCCTCCTTCCAGCTCCATCTGGGTCCAGCAGCCTTTGAGGGATGTGTCCTGTGGGCTCTTGGGAGGGGCAGAGGAGGGGCAGGGACTGAGCTTTGCTCTGGGGGGACCAGGGACAGCACCCAGGGAATGGCTGGAGCTGTGTCAGGGCAGGCTCAGGGTGGATCTCAGGATCCTTCTTCCCCCAGAGGCTGGTTGGGCACTGCCCAGGCTCCCCAGGGCAGTGGGCACAGCCCCAAGGCTGCCAGAGCTCCAGGAGAGTTTGGCTGATCCTCTGGGGCACAGGGGGTGACTCTGGGGGATGTTCCTGTGCAGGGCTGAGGGTTGAACTGGATCATCCTTTTCCAGCTCAGCACATTCAGGGATTCTGAGTAATACTTTGGAGGAGGAGCATGGAACAGTCCTGGCTACCCAAAGAGGTGCAGCCAAAGGGTTTATGGTCAAACACAACTCACCTCAGCCCCTCTAGACCATAAAGCAGCACCTCCACCACCTAATTCCTGGGCCCTGTGATTCTCCACAGGATGGAAAAGTATTTTCAGATAAATTTATTATTTACTTTCCCTTCCAGAGGGCAATCCACAGGGTAGAGGAGCAAAGAGGAGTTATGGTTCCCATGAAGGAGAGTTTAAAGGAGCAGGTGACAGAGAAAACACCTATCAAAATCAAAGAGAGGGGGATTAAAAGGTGAATAAGTTGTAGGACTGGGGAGTCCATCCAGAGCAGCTCTCTCTACAAGGTTTGGCCAAAAGAGAGATATTTTTCCTTCTTTTTGCAGCTATTGTTCAGATTTACCTTTCCTCACCAGGGTGAACACGAGCCATCCTCTGGGGCACAGGGGGTGACTCTGGGGGATGTTCCTGTGCAGGGCTGAGGGTTGGACTGGATGGTCCTGGTGGGTCCTTCCAGCTCAGCACATTCTGTGGTTCTGTGGCACTGGGGGTGCTGGCAGGGGAAGAGGAGCACAGAATTTCTGGCTCTCAGTTGGCCCCAGGCCTGATGTTTCCGGGCCATCCCCCTGGGACAAGGTGGCACAGGCTTCACATCTGGATGTTACCAGTGACATTTGAAGCTGGAGGAAGACAGAGAAAAAAAAAAAAAAAACAAGCCAGGCAGGAAAAAGCTTTGGAAAAAGCATTTTTCCAACAGCTGCAGCTCGAGTAAACCAGTCTAGCACTTTTTTATTTACACCAGCTGGGCATCTGGTCCAGAAGCCTGGGAGGAGTTTCCTTTCCTCAAGTGGAGCATCCTTTCTTTGGTTTTTATTTCCATCCAGAATTTAGACATGATCTGTTCTCTGCCCTGAAAACAAAATAACTTGGAGGCAGTTGGATTTCCACAGGATGCATTTTGGTGGGCAGAAAAAGCCCCCTTTTCTGATTTGTGATGTCTCTTGGCCTTCCTTTGGCTTCTTGGACAACTGATGCTTCTCAGTAACTGTGAGATGATGAAGGAGGTGAAGTTCTGCTCTGTGACATGAGCTGGGCATGCAGGGAGAGGGAGAGGGGGGAGAGGAGGATGAGGGGCAGTGGGGAGTGGAGGAGACAGAACAAGAGAGCCCAGGAGGCGATGGATGGCCAGGCTTCATTGGGATTCAGAGGTGTCCACGTGGAGAAGCAGTCAGGGCTGACCACTGATCCTGAATAGCAACAAGCTTCCCTGGACAGCTCTCTGCAATTATTTTCAGGCAGCTCCATCCATCTGGAACCAGGTTGGGAATGGCAGTGCCTGGGTGGCTCCTCAGAAACCCGAAGCAGAAACACTTGTCCAGAGAACCCAAACCCTGCCCGTTATTTCCCCCATCTCTGAACGTGCCCTACAACAGCAACTTCCCAAAAAACCTCAGGGACCCCAGCACCCCACAGAGCCACAACTGTTGGCATCAGGGAGAGGGAGAAGCCATGCCAAGGGCTGCTGGGCAGGTTGGATCAGCGGGTCTAAGGTGGCACAACCCCATCAGAGTCATAGAATCCTCATGGATGATTGTTTGGGTTGGAAGGGACCTTAAAGCCCATCTCATTCCACCCCCTGCCAACCTTCCACTAGCCCAGGTTGCTCCAACCAGGCCTTGGACACTTCCAGGGATCCAGGGGCAGCCACAGCTTCTCTGGGCAACCTGTGCCAGGGCCTCCCCACCCTCCCAGCCAAGAATTCCTTCCCAATATCCCATCTAACCCTGCCCTCTGGCAGCTGTAAGCCATTCCCCTTGTCCTTTCGCTCCAGCCCTTGTCCAAAGCCCCTCTCTCCCTTTCCCAAAGGTCTGCACACCTCTCTTACCTCCCAGAAAGGAAGTGAGGAGCCTGGCACAGGCATTTTTCTCCCCAGGCTGATGCCAAGCAGAGCTGTGAACGGGAGAGGAAAGGCAGCCCATCCATGCCAGCACATCCTTACGTTTCATCATTTAAGCTCTTAAGCTGCTATTTGAATTTGAGCTGTAAAACATTGAACTAATTTAAAAAAAAAAAAAAAAAAAAAAGCAAGCAGAAAGCAAAAAAAAAACCTCCTTCAGTCTTCCTTAATCCAGAGAGTAGGGCTGGAGGAATGTCTTTGCTGCAGGGAGGCAGCTTTCTTTAACAACTCCTGCTATTTGCCAGGTAATGTGGGAAGGAGACCTGTCCCTTTCCCACAGCAGGAAATCCAAAGCTGGGTTCTGCCTGGTCCCATGAGTTTTGTTCCTGGTGCCAGTGTGGCAAGAGGCAAAAAAGGCAGGAAGAAACATTTCTGTGCTGCTGCTTCTTGCTGGAGAGGGGCCTGCAGTGCAATCCCTGGATGATACCCCAGACTTCAGGTATTACCTGTCACACAGAGCCAGCAAAACACTCTGACCTCCAGCACGTGCCCGTTGGGGGGCTAGAGATGAAAGGCAGCCAGCACAAAGATAGCAAAGCCTGTCTTGGAAACAGTGACATGGTGATTATTGCTGCTGCTGCTGATCACACATAATGATGGCCCAGGAGAGCTCCATGGCCATGGGGGATCGATTGATAACCAGCCCCTCCTGGGCCAACAGGAAACAACAGAGACAAAAGTCCTGAAATTCCAAAGCAAGTCGCTGAGGAGGGTGTTCATACCTTGGTCAGGAACTGGCCATTACTGGTGATGTCTCCTGGCCCACCACTGGAGCTCACACTGGGCAGGAAAATAACACAGTTATGGGGCTCCTCTTGCTGTTCTTGTTGATAAGGGCTCAGTTTTTTGTTTCACAGAATCACAGATTGTTTGGATTGGAAGGGACCTTAAAGCCCATCCAGTCCCACCCCCTGCCATGGGCAGGGACACCTCCCACCAGCCCAGGTTGCTCCAAGCCCTGTCCAACCTGGCCTTGGACACTTCCAGGGATCCAGAGGCAGCCACAGCTTCTCTGGGCAACCTGTGCCAGGGCCTCACCACCCTCCCAGCCAAGAATTCCTTCCCAATATCCCTCCTAACCCTGCCCTCTGGCAGAGGGAAACCATTCCCCTTTGCCCTGGCCTTGGAAATAATCTCCCCCCCACCTTTCTTTCAGGATTCTCTCAGGCACTGGAAGGCCTCTCCAGGCTGAACAATCCCAGCTCTCCAGCCTTTCCTCCCAGCAGAGCTGCTCCAGCCCTCTGACCACCTTGGGGCCTCCTCTGGACTCTCTCCAGCAGCTCCATGTTCTCCCTGTGCTGTTCCCCAGGGCTGGAGCAGCTCTGCAGGGGGGTCTCCCCTGAGGGGCAGAGGGGCACAATCCCCCCCTGCCCTGCTGCCCACGCTGGGGGATCAGCCCAGGGCATGGGGGGTTCTGGGCTGGTTCATGTCCAGCCTCTCCCCCACCAGCCCCCCAGGCCCTTCTCCCAGGGCTGCTCCATCTGCTCATCCCCAGCCTGGAGTGATCCTGGGGCTGCCCCGACCCAGCTGCAGCACCAGCCCTTGGCCTTGTTAAACCTCAGGAGATTCCCAAGGGCCACTTCTGGAGCCTGTCCAGGTCCCTCTGGATGGCCCCGTCCCCCAGGTGTGTCCCTGCACCCTCAGCTCGGGGTCAGCTCGTGGTGCAAATCCATTGAGGGTGCCCCCGACCCTCTGTGCATGTCATTAATGCAGATATTTAATTACCCCCAGTCCTAACCCAGACCCCTGTGGGGCAACAACGAGCCCTGGGCTGAGGATGAGCTGGGAGCAGCTCCTGCCCACACTGTCCAGCCTGGCCCCAGCACCCGCTGTGCTTCTGTGCTCTCCTGGCACAGACAGGTGTGAAAAATCTGGCAATCACAGGTGGGAAATGGGCTGTGGGAAAGGCTGTCACTGCTTGGAGGACAACGGGAGGAATGACAGGCAGCACTGCAGCTGCTGAGAGCTGGAGCAAGCTTGAGAAGGCAAAGGGGTTGGGTGGTTAGATCATGGTGCTGATAAAGCCAAAGTCGTGGGTTCAGTCCCCATATGGGCCATTCACTGAAGAGTTGGACTTGATGATCTTTGTGGGTCCCTTCCAACTCAGAATATTCTGTGAATATCTGTGGATCCACAGCAGACTGTGCTGAGCTCTGTGGAAAGGGCTCCAAAGAAAGGTGGGAGCATCTTCCCCAAAAAGCCAGGAAGAGCCAGGGCCATGCCTGGGAGGAAAAGAGCTGGGACAATGAAACCAGGGGACAATTGCAGCCAGGTTCTCCCAGCTGTGAGCTCCATGCAGGCACAGCCTTGCTGCTCCTGTGCTGGCAGAGCCACACAGGGCTGGGCTGAGTCCCAACCAGCCCCCAAAGGTATCCAGTGCCTCCCCTTGTGCAGCACAGGTGTTCCAGCAGGATGGAGTGGTGACTAACCATGCCTGGCACCCTGGCAGACCCCAGGAAACCTTGGGGAGCAGAGGGAACCTGCAAAACAACAGCATGCATGAGCAGCTGAGGGGTGGTCAGAGGTGCTTTTGGTTTCCAATGATGATTTATTTGCTTTACACCTGGTTACTAACACTAATAAAACACAATTTGCAGCAGCATTTTTCACTCTCCCTTTTTTTTTCCAGGCAGAAGAAAAAAAAATTCTCCACTTCAAGAGAGATTTCCCTATCCCTGTCATTGCAAAAAGCTCCTTAGGAAACCTTTTTCACAGAATCCCAGGATGGTTTGGGTCAGAAGGGGCCTTGTTTCATCCCCTGCCATGGGCAGGGACACCTTCCACTAGCCCAGGTTGCTCCAAGCCCTGTCCAACCTGGCCTGAAACACTTCCAGGGATCCATGGGCAACCACAGCTTCTCTGGGCAACCTCTTCCCCACCCTCTGAGTGAAGAATATCACCCTTATATACATTTTATTTACATTCAGACAAACCTTAAGGTGGAAAATTCCTGCTGGGTATGTCTTCTCTTCTGCTGGCCTCTCTGTTGTCCCTGCCTGTGGCTATTTCTTGTCCTGCTTCCAGCTTTTCCCTGTCTCATTTTGCAGGGACACACAGGAGTCCCAGCAGTGCAGCCCTGGGAAACTCAGACCTGGAAGGGATTGCTTCCAGGGGCCATGTGTGCTTGGAAACTGGAGTGTGGGTGGGAGAGGGTTAAGCCCCACACAGGTAGCACTGGGCTGGCTGGGAAGTCTCTCCAGAGGGAGCAGATGCCCAAGCTGCAGGTTGGAAGGAAGGGCTGGGAGGAATCTGCAAAGCCAGGGAAGGACCCAGCCTGGCCCAGGGCACTGCCAAGGCTGAGCTGCCAGAGCACACATGGCACACACTCAGTGCCAAAGGTGCCTTCAGGCTCCTCATCTTCCTCCCAGCCCCTCCAGACAATGGATCCCAGGGGCTGCAGGGCAGGGGCAGAGCAGGCTTGGGGTGTGGGGGGATGAGGATCCAGGTGATCACAGCATCCCTGTGTCGCTCCAGGAGTGGAATCACAGCATCCACGAGCTGCTGGAGGAGTAGGATCACAGCATCCCTTGTGCTGCTCCAGGAGTGGGATAACAGCATCCATGGGCTGCTCCAGGAGCAGGATCACAGCATCCCTTGTGCTGCTCCAGGAGTGGGATAACAGCATCCCTGTGTCGCTCCAGGAGTGGAATCACAGCATCCATGGGCTGCTGGAGGAATAGGATCACAGCATCTCCGTGTTGCTCCATCAGTGGGATCACAGAATCCCTTGTGCTGCTGAAGGAATGGGAAGCTCCCAAGATGACACATTAGGCATTTCTGAAGGTCTCCTGCCCCCCTTCCCTCTCCTCCAGCTCTACCCCGGGATCACAGACGCTGGGATAATCTCTAACACAACACATCTCTCTCCAGACATCCACACCTTCCCAGGACAAACTTCCTCTGCTCTGGAAGGCTGGTACCAACCACCCCCTTCCCCACAGCTCATTTTCTACCTCCTTCCGGGGATAGGCTTGGAAACCTGTGTGTGATGAGTGGCCTCCAGCTGCTGCCCAGTAAGCACAGGGCTGTGTTTCTCCTTTGCCTGGATCAGGGGGATGCCGAGATGGTTTTGCACGTGGTCCCAGAATCAGGAAGCTCCAGCCAAAGAGGTTTTCCCCTAAAATCCCCACGCTGTTCCAAGACACCCCCTTCTCCCCTTCTTTTTTCCACGGGCTGCTCCGAGGCTGCAGAGATGCCACAGACCACGAGAGGACACCCTCCTACCTCCGACTTCCCCGGCGCTGAACGGCTGGGTAAAAATATCCGTAATAATATTACAGGGACCGACTGGAACACACACGTCGGAGAGAGCAGCGAGAGCGAAACAATATGTTTATCCTCCTGCTCTATCCAGCCATTTATTTATGCAGCAAGTAGCCCTTTAAATATCCAAATGGCAGATCAGGCTGGAATAGGCAGAGCAGGGATTAGGGCCCTGCCTTTGGGGATTTGTGAGTGTGAGAGGGTTCGTGTGTGCGTGTGTGCCTTGTGTGTGTGTGTGTTGGGCGACTTTAAAATGGAATAAACCACATTTAGCAGCTAGGTAGCTATGGAAACATCACCAAAATTGTTCTCCCACCTTTCTGCCGCACTGCTTTCCGCAGCCCTGCAAATACTGTCAAGGGAGGACTGAACATTGTTTCTTATAAATAATGGAATGTAAAGAGCTACGGAAAGAATCATTAAATCAGGATCTTGAAGTGGGGATAGTTCAGGGAAAAAATTGTCCAGTAGCTCTAATATTAGTTTCTGATGACTTGGCAGTGATAAGGGATTTCATTTTAATATTTTGTCTGGTTTTTTGCAGTTTATGGAGCGATGCAGGCTGAGCAAACACATGGATCCTGGTGTGTGCACCTGCAGGGAGGGAAGTGTGTGTGTGTGTGTGTGTGTGTGTGTGTGTGTGTATAAATATATCTGCACAAACACACTCCAAAACAGGCAAGCACAAACAGAAATGTATCCACAGCATTTCCATGGTTAAAAAGCAAAGGACTTCACCTGCTTCCCAGCTTTTCCCACATGCTGCAGCCACAACCAGAGGCAATTCCAGCTCTGCCCCAGCCGGGCTCCCCAGTTTCTCTGCTGACCTCTGGATTTGCTGGTAATCCTGCCCATGGCCCTCCTGGAGCACTGCCAATCTTGTTGAGGTATTTAGAGGCTGAGAAGGCTGGTTATATATCACAGCTGATTTTAAAGAGCCTTTAAAACTGGGAATTAAATCTCAGCCCACCGGACTCAGCCGGAAAACACTCGCTTGTTTTCGCTGGGGTCAGGATTTAATCCCTGAGATGCACGGAGATTTTCCAGGGCTGAGGAGGCAGGTTGAGTCCATTTAAGCCTTGTAGGGCTGCAGTTTGTCCCCAGGGTGACAGAATGATGTACAATGGCACGTTCCTGCTACCTGGCTTGAAGGACCCTGAGCCAGAGGGGCTGGCAGGGAATGGCCAGGACAAGGACAGGGAACACTGGGGGCCTTGGTGTCTTACAGTGACCACGGGAGTCTGGTCAGGTGTGCCCTGACACCCCCAAATTGATCTACTTTTTGGGTGCAAACTGTCAAATGCAGAGCCCCAAGGCTGGGGTGTCTCTACAGCATCAGCCCTGGTTGAAACAAAGGTCCCTCCAGCCCCACCTCCACCTCCTCCAAGCCACCCACGACTTTCTGCTTCTCTTTTGCTCCTTCAGCCCTCTTAGATCAAGGTCTCCTGGTCATTTGAGGTCCTGCTGCCACCACAGGCAGCTGTGGTTTCCTCTCACACCTCACCTTGTGCCTGAGACATGGGCACCAGAGCCACTCCCAGCACCTGAGCCCTGTGGGGTGCTCTGGGGACTGACCATTCCCATCCCACCAGGCTCTGCTTCCCCCTCCATTCCTTCCTCTGTAACTCCCTGGCCTCTGTCCCCAGCTTCTCCTGGCACTCTGGATTCAGAGGTTGGGAGCAGATCCCTCTCCAGCCCAAAGTGCTGTTGCTTTGACAAACCAGAAGGATGGAAAAACAAAACCCTTTATTGTCTATTGTTAAACTTTACTGTCCAATGTTTTAATAAACAGCCGAGTTCTTCCTCCGCTCATTAAACCCGCAGTAAAGCAGGATGGAGGCCGGTTTATGAGATTCTATCTGCACCACCAACATACAAATGGGAGGGCTTGGCAGCTGCAAACAGCTACTCCCAGTTCCATGGCTTCCTGCCCACTCCAAGGGCTGGATCTGCTGCTGCTTTGGAAGCACAGCTCATTCCTGCTCCTGGGAGGGACCTCTCCAGGGCCCTCCTCAGTCAGTCCTCCACTGAACTCCATATCCACATAGTGCCAATATGTGGATATTCCTACTCATTCTGCTCCCAAGAATGAGTAGGAATTCCTCCTGGTGAGGACCAATGGCACACAGCACCCCAGGATGGTTTCAGACAGGTGAGCTGAGACCTGCTGTTCACTCCTGATTCTCTGGCAACTCCTGGCAGCGTTTTAATGCCCACGTTCGGTGGGCAGGGGCACACTGGAAACTTTAAATTCCCCCCCCCAAGCTCCTGTTGTCCCCACAGCAATATAGGGGGTTCATGAGGAGCCTCAATAATTCACTACATGGGAACCAAACCAGCTACAGAGAGAGCTTAAAAATAGTGAACCCCTCAGGTCTGGGGGGACAGGGATGGGACAGGTCTCACCAAGGGGGGTGCAGTCTGATGCTCCCCCTGCAGTAGCAGGTTCTGCCTCAGCTCTGCAGCACCAACCCTGGGACACAGCTTGGTGGACTCAAGTGCCTGGAGAAACTTAATCCCTCTGTTATCTCTGGGATGACTCATGTTTGCTGGAAAGCATTAGCACCCTTTAATCTTTGTTTTCCCAGGCCTTCAGCTGTTGGTCTTGTGGACTTGAACATGAGCAGTCATGGTGGTCCATCACATTCCCTCTGAGTAGCACCGACTTCTAAACACCTTCCAAAAAGCTTTCAGCCACTTTTACTCTGAAAGAAATAATGATCATCCAGCCCCCCATCTCCAAAGTAATTTTAATAGCTCACAGTTGTCACACCAGCTTTGATTATCAGCAGTGAGGGTCTCCTCTGCTGGCAATACATCCCAGGTTTCCTTCTCACCACCATTTGGGGGCTGTTCCAACCCTTTGTCCAGTCATAAAATTATTAGCACATTATCCCTGGGCAATGACTTGTAATTGTCTATTTTTATTACTCAATAAACAGTTTGAAAACCAACCCCCAGAGTGAGAATAGAAACCAACTTACTACTTACACATCCAGAAGCGATGCTGCAAGGAGAGAGGGTGAAGGAACACTGAAAGGTACCAAAAAGGCCAGCAAAGTGAGGATTTTGTGGTTTTTTTCTTTTTTTAATAATTAATGGAAAACGTGGTGTAGGACATTTGCAGCAGAATGGGAGAGAAGAAGGAAAACCTTGAGAAAACCTGCAGGGGAAAGTTGCTGGAACAAATTTCCTTGATAACATTTTCATGTTGGAACATCACACCGTCATACCTGGCTCCCAAATGTCAGTATTCCCACGTGAACACACCTGGAAAGCCCTGGAAAAGAAAAACACAGCAGTTACCTGACACAGTACAGCCATAGTCATTCCAGCTCTATTACAGCTCTGTATTCCCAGCTAGAGCCATATATTCCCAGCTATAGCTGGGAGAAGGGGCTTTGATGGAGGAAGGAGATTGTTCTAAATGAAATAGAGATGCAGTTTACTGAGAGCAAAAACTAGTCCTCAATCTCAGCCTTAATTGCAATATAAATAGCCTGGATGCTTTCCTTCCATCCACAAGCTCGTTAAACCTCCAAATATATGTATGTACAAGCTCACATTCTCTAAACATTTCTATTCAGCTTTCTGTTTCAATGTGACATTTTCTATTTCAAAGTTGACCTATTTTGAGGAGTAGGAAAATTAACTGAATTCCCCCAAATCAACACGCTTCACTAGGGGTTGAATAAAATGGTGGGAGGGGTTTTTTTTTTTCCTCCTTTTCCAAAGAAATATACTTCTCGCTGGGAACTACCAGAATGGATTTTATTCATTCATTTGAATTCTAGTTCAGCCATGGAACAGAAAAAAAAAAAAAAAGCCCACCCCCTACACAATTTGCACAGCAATGACTTCCAGCCTGCTTTCACATTTCAAATTAAGCTGATCTAATCTATGCCATGGATTTGGGATATAGGAATCTGAAGTGTGACTAGGGATTGATAAATTGAGCAATGGGTTTTGTCTGAAACAAAGGTTTCTTGGGGAAATGTCTTCGGCCAAAGAACTGTCCCCAGCCTGCTCTGTCCTGCTGGCCCTGGATTTCTCTGGATCTCCATCCCTGTGTTCATTGGCAGCTCTGGAGATGAAGGGGAGTAGAGAGTTTGTAGCACAGGCCAGTCTGACAGGCCAATCTCTGAGTGAATTAGGTTGAAATTGGATACTGGGAAGAAATCCTTCCCTTGGGAGGGTGGGGAGGCCCTGGCACAGGTTGCCCAGAGAAGCTGTGGCTGCCCCTGGATCCCCGGGAGTGTCCAAGGCCAGGTTGGAACAACCTGGGTTGGTGGAAGGTGTCCCTGCCCATGGAGGGGGTGGAACAAAATTATCTTTAAGGTCTCTCCCACCCCAAACCATCCTGTAATTTTGTGAATTCACTCACAAGCTCTCATTGGAAGGTCAGGGCAAGATGACACAGCAGGAGGTTTTCAGGGGTTTTTTTGAGCTATCCCAGTGCCATTCTCCTATTTTGCAACACTGGGCTGGAAGGGAAAAAAAAATCCGTTTGGATTCCTATTTACACATCTCAGAGCTTTTGCTCCGGGCTGCCTGAAGGCTGTCGGACAACTCTGTGCTCTCACCAGGTTTCCTTGACAATGCCTACAAGATTTTGTTTCTCAAGCCAGCCTCCAAGCACAGATCTCCCCTGCACAGCAGCCCCTGCAAACCAGCCCTCGTCTGAAGCCTCGCTCGCCAGGGTGTGTGAGGAGCGAGATCTGTGCAGCTTCCCGAGCGAGCGCAGAGCTCTGAACTCGCCCAAACTTTTCACAAAAGGTTGTGTTGGGATCGCTCAGCAATCAGTGCATGAGCTGCTAATGTGCAGCTCGTGATTGCCGGGAGCAATCACGGGGGCCGGGAACAGCGGGATTCAAAGGAAGATCAGCCACTCGCACAAGGTAACAAGGACATCTCCAAACGAGCAGCTATTGAATTGGGACCGGGAGCTAATTTCTCCCGAGGGAAGGTTATTTGTTAGCGGCCTCTTGAGGAGTTTCTGATAGAGCCGAAGGAAGGGCGACAATTCCTCCTGCCACCAGCCCCCGAGGATTATTCATTCGCCTTTGGAATGAAAACTAGAGCTTCTTGAAGGAGGGGGACAAGGACCACAGGCAGCAGCACAGATCACAGAACAGGCTGAGCTGGAAGGCACCCACAAGGATCACGAGTCCAACTCCCAGCCCTGCCCAGGGCCACCCCCAGATGCTTCAGGTTCAAACCCACATTGCCTGAGTGAGACAGAGGTTCTCCAGCCCCACAGATCAGGGCTGACCCCTCCCTGTTTAGGCTGTCCCAGGGTTGTCCCCCACCTTGCTGCCAACCCAGACCCCAAAGGAAGCTCCATCCCACCTGCAGCTGCTGTACAGGTGCTCAGTGCCAGTCACTGGTACCCACCACCACCTCCATTCCCACCCAAAAATGGCTCCAGCCAAGCAGTAGGAGTTTGAGAGACAGAAAATCCTCTTATTCAGGCCAAAGTGCTGCTTCTGACTCCACTGCCACTCACACCCCTTGTTTTGATAGACAGCTCTGTCACTGGGGACTTGCCAGACCCTTGGTTGGCCAATTCCCAAGACCAGAAACATCACAACTGAGTCAGTCTTTACTTCTTTCCCTTTCCCAGTCCTTCTCTAAATACCTGTGTGAGACCATCAGGCTGAGACTCACCCAGGCCCTGCTCACCTTCGGGCACTTCCATGGGCATAGCGAGTTTCCACATGGACACTGTTCCACTACCTTGGGAAAAGAGTCTCCTTGAAGCCTCCTGGAAGCCTGAGGACATGGCACAGCTGGTCAAATGGAGCGAGTCGAGTCCTGTAAAAGATCAATGACACGAGGTTGAGATGGAGAGGTTCAATTTGGCTGCCAAATGTCCACATCTGTGACTGAGGAGCAGAGTTTTTCCTCCTGGGAAGTCTGATGGGTCACCTCCTCTCCCAAACCACCAGGCCACTCACTGCCCAGGCAGAGCTGGTCAGCCCCCAAATGCAGGATGGAGAGAGTTTAACCCCTGAAAGCCCCAGGTGAGGGGAGCAGAGCCCTGCTCTCCACAGGCATCAGGACAGGAGCATCCAGCCCTGGGGCTCTGCTCCAGACACAGAGAACACCAGCAAAGGCAAAACCGAAGCTCAGACAGAGCAGTAAAATAAATCAGTGACAGAATCTCAAAAAGAGACAAATGAAGTTGAAATTCGTCCTTGTTTATTTTAATGTTTGGAACGTTTTCCAGGTGATTTATGCCCCCGCTTCAATGTGCTTCTCTCTCTCTTTGTCTCTCTCTTTCTCTCCCCTCACTCTTTTTTTTCTTTTTTTTTTTTTTTCCCCTAAAACAGGAAAAAAAAATATTTGGGGAGTTAATTGGATTTCCAGGCTTCGCAGCCAGACACTGTAATTGATCTCTGAAGAGATGGATTTGCTGGTTAGCTGGGCATGAATTTGACAACAGGAGAGGGAAAGGAAGAAAAATTTCCCCCTGCACACAGAGCAAAAAGGGGTCACACTGGCAGGGCCAAGTCTCCCCTTTTCCCAGATTTCCAAGTTAAATAGTGCTTGTTACTTTGGGCCCCTTCCAGTAGGAGGGCTGGGAGATCTGAGCTGGCTGGGAAAACCCCCTTGTTTAGAGCTGCATCTTGGAGGAAATGGTTTGGCTCTTATTTTATCCCAGGTTTTTGAAGTTACACATGGAAAAATGCCTGTTTGCCTTTAATCTGTGACATGGGACACTCCTTGCCTTTCCATACCCCCTGTTTTTGTGTCCTGCCTTGGAAGTCTATTATCTCTGGATGCCTCAAGCAAGATTCCCTGTACCTGCAGCTCCTGCCACCCCACACACGCCCCAGTCAGTGTTGCTCCTCACCCTAGACCAACATTCACCCCAAACCCACATCTTTCACCCCTACTCTCCCTAAAAGGGAGGTACCAACTTAAACCTCCTGGAGTTTCCTGTCGGATGGTTCACACTGTGAGGGGAAGAGGAGACACTGAGCTGGGGGGTACAGAGATCCACCTGACCCCTCAGATTCATTTTCCCCCACCAAACCAAGTCCACACTGTTGGGCAGGAGGCCCATGGGCAGCACAACAACCCCTGACCCTGCAACAGAGGTTCCTCCTCCGTTGTACAGAGCAAAGAAATTTATATTCACAGACTCACAGTGTGTGCTGAGCTGGAAGGACCCACCAGGACCATTCAGCCCTGCACAGACTCAGCCCCAAGAGTCACCCTCTGTGCCCCAGAGGATCAGCCAAACCCTCCTGGAGCTCTGGCAGCCTTGGGGCTGTGCCCACTGCCCTGGGGAGCCTGGGCAGTGCCCAACCACCCTCGGGGGGAAGAACCTTTGCCTGAGATCCAACCTGAGCCTGCCCTGACACAGCTCCAGCCATTCCCTGGGTGCTGTCCCTGGTCCCCCCAGAGCAGAGCTCAATCCTTGCCCCTCCTCTGCCCCTGCCCAGGCAGTTGGAACTGCAGTGAGGTCTCCCCTCAGCCTCCTCTGCTCCAGCTGAACACACCAAGTGCCCTCAGTGTCCTCCCAGGGCTCCAAATCAAGGCCCTTCCCCATCCTCTTTGCCCTCCTTTGGACACTTTCCAATGGCCTCAGATCTCTCCCATGCTGTGTCCCCCCAAACCACCCCAATATTGCAGGTGAGGCCACTCTGGTCTCAGTTTAGCTGCTGCAAGAGGCTGGATCCTGCTGTGCTGGATGGAGCTGTGCCTGGAGGTCCCTCCCTGCAGCCTGTCCTGGTCCCAGCTCCACAGCAGATGGGAAGCAGCCGTTCCCGACAGACGGCCGCGCTCCGGCAGCGCCCACGGGGAATCCAGGCTCCCACACACCTCTGTAGGTAAACCCACCTGGGAATTTGGTGCAAAATGCATGTAGCAACAGATTTCCAAGAGTCATCCCTGTGGTTTAGCACTGTCTGTCTCCAGAGGGGGTGAACAAGGCGTTTTTGGGAATGTGGCCACACGGTGCAGCAGGACAAGAGCTACTTTCCCACGTGGAGCATCCTCCTCCCCCTACAGAGCTGCCCCCATCCCTCCCTCCCAAAACACTCAAGCTTCCTAAAGACTTTGGTTGTTTTGGAGAGTGCCACATCCCAGGAAACAGCACTCTACAAAATTCCTCTCTTCAACATAAGGCTCTTCTTGGCTTGTTTCACTTTTTGGTGCACATTTATTCCAAAGACCAGCCTGAGGATTCACTGGTACAGCTCACGAGGAGCCAAGAAAAATCCACAGCCTTTCTGAGACAGACCCCTTTCCCCTCAAGGGTAACTCAAAGGATGGTATCACATTCCCATACACCTGCCAACCTGCCCAGGAGACGTGGAATTGCAGTCCTTATATCCATTAGAGACCTCTTGGAAAAGCCAAGCACAACTCAAGCCTGTGTTAGTAAAGCCATGATGATGTTTTCCTGCTCAGAATCAACCCTATAACAACTGACCCAGCGTTTTGGGGCTGCTGACACCACCCTGGCACAGCCCTGCAGCAGGAAACATGGGGTTTGCACAATGAATAATTAAAGCCTGGAGCCAACTTCCACGGGAAGTCGTCGTGGCCAAGAATTTGTGACATTTCGGAGAGGAAGCCGGCGTGTACACGGGGAACAAGAATAGCTGGAGTTACAACAGCTAAATACCAACATCTCTGCTGAAAAGTGATATTAATATTGCAGGCAACCTCCAGCTATTGGAGATGATGAGCAGATCTAACACGAGGCAGCTTCGCCTTCTGCTGCATTTCCCTTTGCAGCACCCGCTCCCGGCCGCCCCTCGGAGCGGATACGGAGTCACGTGGATCCCATCCAGCTCCTGCAGCTCTTATCTTCCACTTTATTTTTTCCACAGCCTGTGTCAAAAATACTAAACAGCCTCATTTTGCCGTGGTTTGCTCTGGGTATAAAGCTCCGTGTAACGGGAGACTCCCGGAATTGCAAAGCAGGTTTGCGGCGGGAACGCTGCTCCTGCAGGTGGGAGATATCACTCACTGCCGAGCTCTACAGCTACTCCAGCCTGTGACAGGGAAGCAGCTCACAAATGGCCACGAGAAGGAAAACATCTGTTAGGAACTAGCAGGTACACAGATCATGTGCAAATTGCACAGCTTGGGCCCGGGTCTGCCGTGCCTCGCTCAGCAGCTGGCGGAGGCGCGAAGGCAGAAGGGACCTCCACGGAGCAGGGAGGCAAGGCAGGATCAGGCACAGCATCCCACCGAGCCTGCAGGTCGTGCTGCAGGCATTGGTGACCTCGGGATCGCTCCAGAAAGTCATAGAATCATAGAATCATAGAATCAGCTGGGTTGGAAGGGAACTCAGAGATCATCAAGTCCAACCCTTGATCCACTACCCCTGTGATTCCCAGCCCATGGCACTGATGCCACATCCAGTCTCACCTTCAACACCTCCAGGGACAGAGAATCCACCACTTCCCTGGGCAGCCCATTCCAAGGGCTAATTTCCCTCTCTGTAAAGAAATTCTTTCTAATATCTGACCTAAACCTGCCCTGGTACAACTTGAGACCGAGCCCTCTTGTCTTGCTGAGAGTTGCCTGGGAAAAGAGACCAACCCCCACCTGGCTCCCCCCTCCTGTCAGGGAGTTGTAGAGAGTGATGAGGTCTCCCCTGAGCCTCCTCTTCTCCAGGCTGAACAGCCCCAGCTCCCTCAACCTCTCCTCACGGGACTTGTGCTTGAGTCCCTTCCCCAGCCTTGTTGCTCTCCTCTGGACCTGCTCCAGGACCTCAATATCCTTTCTGAAGTCAGGTTATGCTTCACAGCAGCACAGTGCCCCTGCCCCACAGAGCCAGGTCTGTCCCACCCGGAGGATCCCGCTGTCCCTCCCACGGGCTCCTGGCACTGGCAGCGCTGCCCTTCGCCTCCACCTCACACACAAAAGAGTTCCTGGTCTCTGCTAGACCTTTACATCTGCTTTGTGTTATGGGGCTCAGATCAGGAAACAGAAGGATTCTGTTTCCATCAGGCAGGATCTCTGGTTGATCCCCAGCCAGCCTTGGGACTCGGCCGCAGCTCCCAACTCCGTGTGCCGTGGCTGGAGAGAAGAAGCACAGAATCCTACAATGGTTTGGGTTGGAAGGGACCTTCAAAGGTCATCTATTTCAACCCCCCTGCCATGAGCAGGGACATCTTCCACTGATCAGGCTGCTCAGAATCCTCCTCCCTGTGTTCCCACCTCTGTAAAAGGACTCAGACACCTCAGATGCAAAGCAAAGTGCCAGCTGTGTCCAAAATCCTACTCAGGATTGGCCTCTGGAGCCCTTCCCAGCCTTACACAAGCTCTGCCCCAAGGAGCCAAGGGAACAATTTCGCCTTATTCTTTCTCCTTCTTTAAAAAGAAGAAAAAAAAAAAGAGATTGCATTATTTATATGCTCTTTATTCCTTGAGAGAAGCAAAAGGAGCAGGAGAAGGGGATCCATCCCTGGCACTGCACTTCCATCACCTCCTCTGAGCTCCTGCTGCCCTCAGCTCCCTGTCAGACACATCAACGCCTCTGGCACGGGATTTATCATGTCAAGAGGAGTTCACCACTTCTGGCACTGAGCAACAAGGTTTATTAAGTCCAGGACACACACCTCAGCAATCAATGGGAATTTCAGCTGCAACTTCACTGAGAAACGGATCAAACCTTTTAAAATCCCATTCCTCAAACACAGAAGTCTTTTGCACAGAGACATTTTGCAGAACTACAAGTAAACTCGTGCTTCAGGTGGGCAAAGAGTTGCTGTAGGGAGTCTGGTGATGCTCCATGTGAAGCACCATGCAAGCCTTGTCACCCAAAATTGGGGTCAAGGACAGTGAGCTCAGCCTGGGACTGGCTCCAAGGATCATCAGAGCAAAGGTGGCCTTTTTGCAAGAGACAGCTGCTGGGAAAACCTGACTTGTTAGTCAAAGAAAATGAAGGTGCAGAGGTGGTAAAATTGTTCTCTCTCCGTGTATCAGGAGGTTTAACATGAAGGAAGAGAAAGTGCTGTTTGAGGTGAAAGGACAACATCAGCAAAAGGTCACAACTCACTCATGAATAAATTTAGGTGAGAAACTAGAATAAGGCTCCTGGCTGTCCAAGCAATTAAGGGGAAAGCCAATGCAACAGGAATGGTTTTGCAGCCTGGGAGAGGGATGAGTTGTTTCAGGGGCTGCATTAGAAGAGAGCAGGACCTGGGGTCCTGGTGGTCCTGCCCCAGCCCTGTTTTGGTTGTAAAGCAGCATCTCCACAGCCCTGCAGACAGAGCATGTCAGAGCGAAGGGGTGCTGGGACAGACAGCTGAGTCAATTGGAAAAAAACCATGACAAGTCTGAGGTTTGAGTCTGAGACAGAGCAGCACAACCAAGGGAGATAGAAATCAGAAATCTCCACTCGTGCTCAGAAAGCAGCTGCCCAGCCTCTGGGACAAGAGGGTGAAGCACGAGCAGATGCTCTCTGCTGACAAACCAGCCCTGCCTGTCCTGCAGCCCACACGGAAATCCATATAGAAAATCATTAAACAATTACAAGCTCCATCGAAAGGAGATCATCCTTTGAAGACATTTCCCCAGAAAGCTCCGTTTGCAGTTTTCACACAACCCCCTGCTCATCAGAATAATTGCCAGGAGTAAATGCTTTGTACATCAGCAAACACTGAGCAGAAGGAGAGCGAAGCAAAATGAGCCCCAGCAACCCCACGAGTTCTGCCTCTGTGCAAAGTCACAGCCCTCAGACCAAGAGCCCCACGGAGATGTCACCAGCAGAGCATCCACACTCACCAACCCCAGTGGTCTCCAGGGAAATGGGCTGTTCCCAGCAGAGAGAAAGGGCTTTTTTCCTAAAATAATCCCTCTGTGCCAGCTCAGCGGTTTGCCAGAGGAAATGATCCACCTGAAAAAATTACCCAGCCAAAAAAAAAAGTGAGTTCTAATACATTACCTGATTTAACAGACAATATTATCACTCCCTACAGACAGAAGCTTCTCTTATTTTGAAGGTGCTTAAGCACCTGATTTCAGTTAGGCCTGAATACTGCTCAAAAATTTGGCCTTTCATGCAGAACCAAGATAATCTTTGAAGACACAGCAACTCAACCGGCTTTGCTAAATCAATCTCACTGTTATTTTACTCAGCGCAAAAGAAGTTCCCAGGGATCCCATTTCCACTAGAACTTGTTAACAATTTAGAACTATCACCTTGATCATTAAAAACAAACAATGGGAAAGAAAAAGAAATCATTAAATTAATCCTTGAACTGGAATCCCAGAAGAGAAAATGAATTATTTTTCAAGACTACAAGAATTAGGGGCTGGATCGGGTAAAAACCACGGAGAGCAAATGCATGGATACAGTGCCAGGCAGCATCCAGGACTGCTGGGGGCCACAGGGGGGGCTGCTTTGCTTCAGAGCTCTTGGATTTTGTTCTCTACAGAGCTTGGCAACCACAGTGTGTCACAGCAAGGCGACATTCAAGGCAGGATGAGCCTTTGCAGCTCCCAGAGTGACTCCTGGTGGAGCATGGGCTGTGCTGGGGGGGTACTGGGGGCAGCTCGGTCTCAGCAAGGAGAGCCAAGCCCTGCAGAAACCCCACGAGGACCTGGACCACAGCCTGTCACCCCTGGGCTTCTGGGGAAAGCACATCAGGCCTTGGGAGCTCTGACTGTGCTGCCTTAGTCAGAATTCCCATCCCTCCCACCCAGCCGTGTTCCTGTAGCCCAGTGGCCTCCTCATCCCAGCCCAAACTCCTAAATTAAGGCAGGAAGGCCGGTAGGAAACATTGGGAGCTTTTCTTAGAGCAGCTGATAGGGACAGAAACAAGGACACTTCTTGGATGCAGAGGCTGCTCCTGTCTCCTGAGAATCCAAGCCCACACACTTGTCAGGTTTGCGTTGGATTTTTTGGGGACACTTTTTTTTCACCATTTGGACTAAGAAAGGCATTAATTATCCTGTAAAAACCATAGCTAACCACACTTACAACCCCACCACCACTGAAAACAAATGCCTATATTAAATGCAGAATAAGCAGCATGGAGGCAGGAGAGGGAAGCCTCTTTCCATGGGAAGGCCAGGCGATAGGATCCTGGCTTCAATCCCATACCAAGGGAATGCCAACGTGCACTTCATGTCCTGCATGTCACAGACTAATTGCAGGTGATAATGGGAAGGGATGAACTGGAAGGAGAAAACGTTCCCCAGTTACCTGCATTCATTGCAGCCACAGAATCCCAGAGTGGCTGGGGTTGGAAGGGACCTCTGGAGATCATCCAGTCCAACCCCCCTGCCAAGGCAGGGTCACCTGGAGCAGGTGACACAGAGGAACACATTCAGGTGGGTTTGAAATCACAGTGTGCTGAGCTGGAAGGATCCACAAGGACCATCCAGTCCAACCCTCAGCCCTGCACAGGCCCAACCCCAAGAGTCCCCCCCTGTGCCCCAGAGGATCAGCCAAACCCTCCTGGAGCTCTGGCAGCCTTGGGGCTGTGCCCACTGCCCTGGGGAGCCTGGTCAGTGCCCAACCGCCCTCTGGGGGAAGAACCTTTGCCTGAGATCCAACCTGAGCCTGCCCTGGCACAGCTCCAGCCATTCCCTGGCTGCTGTCCCTGGTCCCCCCAGAGCAGAGCTCAGTCCCTGCCCCTCCTCTGCCCCTGCCCAGGCAGTTGGAACTGCACTGAGGTCTCCAGAGAAGGAAACTCTGTGCCCTCCCCGGGCAGCTGCTCCGATGCTCTGCCACCCTCGAGTGAAGTTCTTCCTCATGTCGAGGTCCCCAGTGCTGGACCTGGGTCATGAAAAGCTTGGGAAATTGAGGATTTTTTTCCCGTTTGGCCGAGGGAAACATCTTTCCTCACCGGGCCAACCTCTCCCGGCTGAGCAGGCTGGTCCACCCCCCGAGGGCAGTGCCACCCTGGCCACGGGCCACCAGCCTGCCCTCTGCACCGCTGGCGACCTGCCCGCTGTCGGGTGCCCCATCACGGCCCTGGCGGGGGCTGCCACGTCCCCACCCAACACAAATCACTGGGGCGTCACCTCCGCGGGGCCGGGACGGGAAGGGACCGTCCCAGCGCCGGAACAAACCGACTTCCTCCATGGAAAAGGGGCTGTCGCGGGGAACGGCGGTGGAAAAACCTGGATGGGGGCGGTGGGAAGAGGGGGCCTTCGCTTTTTCAGGCTGTTAACTGTAATTAGCCTGGTTTCTCAGATGTAATTATCCCGCGAGCTCAAAGCAAACACCCCGGAGGAAATTGCACAGTTAAAGACGGCGTGGCATTAAAAATAAATTATGAGAGTCCTGCTCGCTCTCGCTGCGGATCTGTCAGCGTTTTCCCTCGAAAAGCCCCGGCTTGGGGGAGCTGGAATCACCCAGCTGTGACTTTCCCTGCCAAACTGTCTGCCTAGACACGGGATCGCCGCGGCTCTCAGGATGCAGAATTCCAAACAACCCCCCCTGCTCCCGGCTCGGGAGACGTTCGGCTTTGTCACAGCCCAATTACGGCATCGCTGCACTTTGGGGGTGGGGAGCCTGTTTTGTTTGGGGTTTTTTCCCAGAGGAATTAAATTCTGCAGGCTACTTAATCCAGCGCACGAACAAAGCGTGTGAGGTGTTTGGAAACAAGGCAGCCGAGAGCAGATCACAATATTCCTTCCTCTGGCACAAGGAGCTCCCGAGCCTCCTCGCCACTGCCCTTTTTGTTGCTGCTTGAGCGGTTCCAGTAATGAGGGCCGTGCTTTATTCCAAATTTCTATCCCGGGAGGTGGAGGAAGCCAGGCAGTTCAAGAGTTGGAGTCAACAGGGAGCTGGATCAGCCCGGAGGCTCGTGGCTCATCTTTTTGTTGGCTCCCACACACGGAGCTTTGCTCAGCCTCCTGCTCCGTGGCCACCGCTCCGAGATGTGCAACCAAATCACGGGGGAAGGACGGAAGGAAGGGGGAACTGGGGAGCAGCTCTGAGCTCCTCACACAGCATGTGATGAGGCCACCAGGGAAGACTCAAAGCTTTCTGCTGGCTGACTTCTGATTTTGGAGTGCCTTTTCCATCCGCTGCTGTAAGACAACACCAGCCCAGACTCAGCCAGACACTTGAAGCCAGCAGAGCTGTGCTGGCTCAGCTCAGCAGGAGACCTCCCAATGTCATCCCAAAGTGCCTTCCCTCACAGCACTCCTGTACCATGGCAAGTCCCTTCACACGGACAAAACCTCAGATCCCAAGAAGATGTGGGTGACCTTGAGGGAGGAGGTGGTGAAGTAAAAACAGGGTGGGACAGCCCAGGAAAAAAGTGGCACCTCAATGGCTTTAAAAGCTGTAAGAGACATTCACACACCTTCTGAACACCTGTAGAGAGCTGGGATATGGAACCACCCCCAAACCTTCCCTTTCATCACCAAACACCACTTCATTCATCCTGCCACAGCTGAGGTGGGTGAGACACTCCCAGGAGCCCTGGGTAAGATACTTTCTCTACAAGAGACGACCCATTAAAGATCAGCACCGTGCCTTTCATCAGAAAAACAGCTTCCCTCAGGAGTCCTGCAAATGGGTTTCTCCAGAGCAGCCCCTTGCCCTGTGTTGTGGGTAATTAGTGGCTGTTTCTGGAGAATGAGATACAACCTCCAGCAACACCAAGCCCCACTTAGTTAAAACCCTAATACTTCTTAGAGAATGAATCAATCCCAGTGACTCTGCTCTCCACAGATCCAGTCACTCACAGGATGCAGAGAACACGTCTGGAGAGCCCATTAAAAGCCACTCGACTGGAAAATAGTTTCTGGCCTAATTCTAGCGCCGGGGTCTGGGTCGGGGAGAGGAGTCTGACAGCGAGAGCGTGTCTGCGGGGAGGAGAGGCAGGGCTGGCAACTGCTCCACCAATCTAATGTATGGCGCTCTCCAGGAGTAATTAATAATTAATATTGGGAGCCTGCTGAAATCTGTTGACTCTGTAAACCACAGCCTCTCACTTAAAGGCCTCTGGGCATACTGAGACAAACTGCAGAACATCCCCCACGGAGGGACTCGGCACAGCCCAGAGCAGCAGCAAGTCCCAGCTGCTCAGCCCCAGTTTTTATCCCTCTGCTTCTCCTGCCCTCCTTGTCCTGTTGAATTTAGCACCATTCCTTACCTCTGAGCAGAGGTGGATGCAGATGTGATGCTCTCTGGTCACTGCAACGCTGCTGCTGGTGCTTTGGTGGGAGCAGGAGGATCCTGGGTTAGCACAGGACACCGAAGTCACCAAGTCCAACCTCCTCGGAGGGTCTGCTCAGATGTTCTCAGGACATGGACCATGTGTTTCATGCCAGAGGATATGCAGGACAGCAGTGGAGGGTCCCCAGGACGTAAATGCTGCCAAAAAAACAGCGGTCTTGTTTCCTTTCAAGTACTTGGGGTTGATTGGAATGGTAGTTAATTCAATTACTTTCCCCAGGTTGAGCCTGTTTTGCCCATGATGATACCTAGTGAGTGATCTCCCTGCCCTTACCTCAACCCACAAGACTTTCTGTTTTCCCTGCAGTTGAGGAGAGGAGTGATGGAGCAGCTTTGGTGGGCACCAATCCAGCCAAGGTCACCCCAGCACAGTCCAGGAGAGATTATCGGATTTACAGATAGATTTATCCAATTCAGGAGCTGGGCTTGTTGCCCCAAAGATCAATTAGAGCTTTCTGAAGGCTGAAATGCATCATCAGGGCACTGCAGTTTGCTGCCTTTGCTCTGATCAACTCTCCTTCCTAGGGATCCAGGCAGCCCTCATTCCAAGCTGTGGGTATCATTCCCAGTCTCCCTGTTTTCCCCACTTCCCATCCCTGTCACTGTCTCAATCTGAGTTTCAGCCATCAGAAAATGCCTGATCTCTGGGCACTGTGGTCACAGGATCTGTGGGATCAGCATTCTGTGAGTTAATAATAACACAGGGCTGAGGATCAGCAGCATTCCCAAATCCAGCTGTGAGGCTTCACAACCCACTTTGGGTTACACCCTGAAGGGTGGAATGGGGCAGGACAGGTTTTCTGGATGGGAACTACAACTCCCAAGGAACAAGATCTTCTCCTCTAAATGTCACAAACCAGAAGAACTTGAGGGTCTGGGGCAACAGTTTGTGAATCTGGGCTGTGGGATCACCCAAATCTCTGCAGCATCAGCTCCAGGGACAGTCTGACTACCCCAGAGATCACCTTTTCCTTTGACTTTACTCAAGATTCAAAGACAACCCTTAATAACTTTTAAGTATCACACGGTGGGATAATTGGATACACACAGGTTGGGGTCATTCATTATATGTGTCTATTATTACTTCTGCTGTGTTCCAAGTTTGGTAGAAGACAGGAAATGCACTTTTCATTATAAAAGACATTATTCTATCCCCTGCATTACGAGTTATATTTTATCATGGCTACAATTTAATGGTGATGATAGTCTGCTAAGATACAGCAAATACTTTAACTCAGTAGGTCACATTTTATACCTTATTCCCCATGTAAATTTTAAATTCTGTTCAGTTCCTTTCATCAGTATTCAACAAATACGATCCCATTGAAATTTGTTTTTCTTTCCAAAGGGTAATGGAAAAAGGCCTGCTCGTAGCATTCAGATGGGAGCACACCTAAAAATACCTAATATCAGGAAACAATTATACATCTTCACTTGAATTAAGAATTTGCATTTAGAAAGGAGGCAAATATGCCCATAAATAATTTTTCCCCAGCTTCCTGTAAAAAACAAGGGCAACCAATGTGAAGCTGGAGTTAAAAAGTACCGAGGACGTGGTTGTCCTGCAAGGGTGTAAATTTGTTCTAAACACTGAGAAACCAAACCTTGTGAGAAGGAAACATGGGAGAATGTGGCAATTCCTGCACCGTGGTGCAAAAGACCGATATTTTGGGGGGGAAAAAAGCCAAACAAACAAAGCTTGTTTCTTACTTTCCTCTGTTTTTGTGGCTATTGTGTTTATATTCCAAGCCATTAAGTCTTTCCTTCTGGAATCCCTCAGTGAGACGGAGACTTAACAGTTCTGGTTCCCCAGAAGTTCAAAAACTGAAGGAAAACGGAAAAATGAAGAAACATTTTTCTCTTTTTTCCTTTTTACTATAATGAGAAAAACAATCACTTAGGTTTGAATGAAACCTATTACTGAACTTGAACAAAAACACTTCATTTGGTCTCCAGGTCTGTAAAGAGTTCGGTAAAATTTCCAGAAAAACGCATGTGAGGTTTGAAATGTGAAGTTCAGCATTTTCCTTAGGAAAGGTGAACAGAGGGCAGGTTGTTTTGGGGAGCACAACTTCCCTCCCATATCCCATAGTCAAACTATTTGCTGTATCTTTGCTGCAGCCCTGAAATGTGGGAAATCCAAAGGAATTTCCAAGTGTGTCAGGGTTGCCAAAGGCTGGGAGGGGATGGCACGTTAAAAAAAATACTCTTGTGGAAAAACATAATCTACCCATCCATCTTTTTTTGGGGTTTGTTTCTCAGGGAAGACCCAGCGGGTCCAGAATCTCTGCTGGGGCTTCCAGATGCTGAGATGGGCATCACTGTGCAGGGAATGGGAGAGACCCAGTTGTGGTGGTTTGAGACCCCTCAAAAATCCAATTTCCAAGTCCAAGCCCCCCCTCCCACAATTTGCTTCAGTGTGAGAGGGTTTTCAGACAAAACACAGCTACTCAGCGTTGGGGGAAGGGGAAAAATACTTACGAGGTTTATTTACATGCATATATATATATAGGTAACAACTTAACTATCCTTCTACGGTGAAATATTATATTTACATTACATCAAATCTCTCTTTTTCTTCAACAAGAATCCAGAAAGAAAAGAGAAAAGTCCCTTTGTCACTTTTCAGGTCACAGTTCCTTCAAATTAGTTTCTGTGGTATTAGTTAGTGTCCTTTATTTTTTAAGGCAGCAGATTGGAGTGCTGCAGTCAGAATTTTTCTGTTCTTACTTTGTGAAAATCCCAATCCCTCGAGCCCGAGCCTGTCCCAGGACACCAGTGGATCCCGAATCCATGCTAGCTGGTACCACCAGGGCTGCACAGGGCTGCATTAACAGCAGCTGCCAGCTGAATTCCAGCCTTTTCCCCTTCACCCACGGATCTCCAGCACCAGAGGAAAAGCACCTCTTCAGGTCCAAGCAAGATGGATTTAAAGGGAGAGGCATCAGGCTGGACTGCCAGGAACAGAGCTGAGACACACGGAGCACAGAAGGAATGCAGGGAAGTGGCTGTTTTGCTCTGATTTCCATGGATGTTGCCATGAGCAGCATCCCTGAGTCCCCCCTGCTGACCCCGCCACCCACCAGCACTCCCTCAAAACGAGTCTCTCCGTAACCTCCATTCCCTCTTCTCCCCCTCAGGTTCAACCCTGCTGAGCACAACAACATCCCCCTGGAAGAAGGATGGAGCGTGGGAGGTTGGAGAGCATGAGCCTCCTCCCAACAGCAGTCCCACAGCCAGCAGCTCCAGACAACAACCTGCATCTTGCTAATGACTGGAGTAATGCTGGCATTCCAGTTGGGAACTGTGGAGACAACAAGGCAAACTCTGGTCCTAACTGTTGTAAAATGCACGGGAGGCAGTTTAGGGTAATAAATGTTTGGAATGCAGAGAGCACACCCTCACACACAGGGGAGCCCATTGGGAGCTGCATCTCCCTGTGCTGAACAAAGTCCCTCCTGATTGCTCTGCCTGAAGCAACATCTCCCGTGGTGATGCCCAAGTAGAACAATTCCAAGTTCTCCCTGAGTGACAGGTCCTCTGCCCGCAAGGATTCTGGGGGTTGGACTTGATGATCTTGAAGGTCCCTTCCAACCCAGCTGATTCCATGATTCTATGAAAGGGGCTGAGGAAAGCCAAGGAGGAGAAGAGGATGCCTGGGAGACTCACTGAACAGCCACGGCTCCCTGCCAAAGCAAACAGTTGGACATGGAGGGCTCTACATGGCTCTGCTTCGGTTTGACCATCTGGCATTTAGTGAAATTGCCTCCCTTTGTGTTTTCTCCAATGAAGTGGTTTTACATTCCTGCTTTTTCTGCCTCCTTTCTCCTCTCTCAGGCCCTTCTCCTCTCCTGCCCTTCATCTCACATGTCCTTAACAAGAGCTGCTGAGCAAAGAACAGCACCCTGGGGAGTGAATCCCAGGAGGATGGCAGGGACGGGCAGCAAAGGCCTGCACATGGGCAGCCACCAGCTCTGCCTGCCCTGCTACCCCTTTCCTGACACACTCTCCTTCCCTGGGCTCTCAGTCTGGGAACGTAACAGACTGAGGGCAAAGACGGAAAGAGAAACCGGAGCAGAAGTTACCCGGGAGAACAGAAAAGCAGGGAGAAAAAAATCCTTCGAAAAGGTGCAACTGCAAAGTGATGACAGGCTGGTGGAAGGGAATTAGCAGAGAGGAGGGCTCTGTTCACCTCCTCCTCTCCCTGTGATTAGGAAGAAGCCAGCAGAGCCATTTTGTGGGGAACTCTGGCACCCGCCGCTCTCCCGCTCCGAGGGCGAGAGACTGAAATAATCAACATTTCCCGCGGAACAGAAATGCAAACGCTCAAACTCACATCCGAACTGACAGTTCCAGTCAAAATACATCACCCTGACGTTCTTCAATTAGAAAAGATTCACAGGCTCATTTCACGGCCTAGCCTGCAGTCCCAGGCCACATTACACAGCCACACTGCCAGAGTCTCTGTTTCCTGTAAGCCAGAAAGGCTGGGGATGCATTTCCAAGCCCAGCACACAGAGGAACTTTTGCAGTGGTTTTTCAGGAAGCTTGTCCCAGTGGGGAGAAAATAAAAAAAGGAACACAAGAACGAGGGTGTGGAGAGGTTTCCTTTGCCCTGTTCAGCCTCTGAAACCTTCATCATTCAGCACAAGATCTCACCCAGCAAATTCCCACCCCCGTCACTCCGTGCTCTTCCACGATGCTGGAGGTCCGTGTGGACTCCAAGGACTGCAGGAAGGAGCTCAGCAGCTCTGCTGGCACAAATTAGTGGAGCTGAAACTTTAGATCAGCGACAGAGAGTTTTCCTCCTGGGAGCAGTAAATTGCGACGCCGGTCCCTAAAGACCCTCCTTGCCATTAAGTGATTAATGAATTCATTAACACCTCTGAGAACGCAGGAAATATGACATGGACAGGCTGCCCAGGCTTTGCAAAAGAGGTTTTTAAGGAACAGCAGTGAATAGGGACTAATTAAGCTATATGGCCCATGGCAGCACTACTTCATTTATCCAGAGGGGATGAGCAGAGTGGTGAGATTCCCTGTCTCATTCTCTGACCAGCTTTGATTTGACCCATAAGGAGATGTTAAAATCAAGGGTTTATTGCTATTATAAACCTTTCATTTAAAAGGAGGGTGTGGGGGGGGAAAGACTTTTTACTGTAATAGCTTTAATGACTTTCCCAGTGTTCCCAGTCCAGGGGTGGAATGGTCCAGGGTAACTGGAGAAATTGTGCAATGGTCTCTTCCAGCCCTACAGAGAGCCTTAATTCTTGCCCTAAAGCCACGGTCACATGCTCAAGAGCGTTTCACTGACAGTTTTATTTACCAAATGTAACATAAGCAAGGGACTAAACACTTGGGATGAAGTGTGAGCCGGGCTCAGTGTGTGACACCCGCACTAAATCCAGGCACGGGATCACCTCCCACTGTACATCAACAGGACACTCCTGCTGCTCCCACGGCTCCAGCCAAGCAGTGACAGGAGCCCATCCATCCATCCCTGACAAGTGCATCCCACCCCACGTGTCCCAGGCCTGGCTCCCTGCTGAGCCTGAGATTTGACCCCACCAGCCATGGCTGAGGGTGCCCCAGTGCCTCACTCGGGGGGGGGGGGGGGGGATGCCAGTTACCCTCTGTGGCTCAGGAAGGGATGCCCAGTTATCCCCTGTGGCTCAGGGTGGAATGCCAAGTTACCCTCTGTGGCTCAGGGTGGGATGCCCAGTTATCCCCTGTGGCTCAGGGTGGGATGCCAGTTACTCCCTGTGGCTCAGGGTGGGATGTCCAGTTATCCCCTGGGGCTTAGGGTGGGATGCCCAGTTATCCCCTGGGGCATAGGGTGGGATGCCCAGTTACTCTCCGTGGCTCAGGGTGGGATGCCCAGTTATCTTCTGTGGCTCAGGAGGGGATGCCCAGTTACCCACCCTGAAGGGACAAACAGCTGCTCCCTGCAGCTCATTTCTCTTCACTCATCTTGGTCCTTGTACTCATGTCACATATTTCACAGAATCCCAAAATAGTTTGGGTTGGGAGGGATTTTAAAGCCTCCCCCCACCCCGTGCCAGGGGCAGGGACACCTTCCACTAGCCCAGGTTGCTCCAAGCCCTGTCCAACCTGGCCTTGGACATTCCAGGGCTGGGGCAGCCACAGCTCCTCTGGGCATTTGCTGAATTGTTACAGACAATGTTGGGTCCGTCTCCACAGCCACCAATTACTGCAGGAATTCCTTTCTATAACCCAAGTGGGACAAGCACCCTTCACCCCAAAATGGCACAGCCTGGCTTGTGCCTTGGTTTTCAGTGTCCTGTAAGACCTTCCCTGGGAACAGGAGCTTGGGCTGCATCGCTGTTCACTTCCAGAACAGGCTGACAAGGCTTGTGAAGAGCCACAGCAGCCCAAGGAGACAAGAGATGCTCTGCACGTAACACTTGGTACCACTCGAAGGGAAATGGAGGTGGCAAGGAGCCACCACGATTTCCTGCAGGTGCTGGGGCTTCAGGAAATCTGAAAATTGTGGGGAATCAGGCTGAAAAGACAACTCACTTTTAAAGACAGGTGGTAAATTGGAGAGAGCTCAGAGAAAGCCCCTACAAAGATGAAAGGGCAGGAGGTATTGATTTACGTAGGAAGATCAAAAGAGCTATATTTGTATATAGTAGTTTAGCTAAGTGATGACTAAGTGTTTAAAGGGAAGAGTTTGAAGGACATAAACCGAGGGAGGGACCATCAGGGTGAGTGCAGTGAAGAGAGCTTAACAGGAGCAGTGCAGGGAAAGGAAAGGAAAGGAAGGGAAAAGAGGGAAATCTCAGCTGCCTGCCCACAGCTGCCTTTGGCAGGGAGATGTCAGCGGCCCCACCGACACCACACATTTGGCCACCCAGCTTCCCAAAGCTTCCCAATCCCCCTCCTGCGCTTTGCTCGCTCCAGCTCCACCTCCAGAGCAGCTCATGCCCTCCCACAGCATCCAGGAGTACATGGGAAGGTCCTCAAGAGGAGCCAGGGTGCCAGCACAGCCCTGTGACTGCCCCCACTCACACAGTACCCCACACAGGAACAGCAACAAGGCAGCTGCATATCTCAAATCCACTTCTGAGGACCCCACTGTCCTGCTCCATCCACTCCAAAGCCTAAGGAATGCATCCCCAGTCTTTAAACTTATTTAAACCTGTTTGGAACTATCAGTTCTTGCCTGGAAATAGCGTTTGCAAAGCGTTAACCTGAGTATGGCACAAAAGCTAATCCCTCTGCATGGTCCAGTGACATCCCAGACTGCAGGGGACCTTCTGCTTGATTGTGCTCTGCCTTGGCTGGGTTACTCAGGATTTGCAGGGCGAGGGCTGGGACCACAGCCAGCTTAGCCAAGGCTATTCTGTTCCTCCAGGTAACTCAGACCCAAGTGACAAAAAGGCAGTTAAGGTGACTTTTTAAGAAGTGACTTACCCTCAGCCTCCCTCTGTGGGCTCAGGTTGGCAGATGTCTCCCTGGTGACAAGGGACTGACTCCTCTCCAAGAAGAGCAGCAGCCAGGAGCATTTCAGAGGCTGGTGCCTTGGAAATCCTCCATGGAGAAGAATCCTGTGTGCATAAAACACATATTTCCCATGCTGGGGTGAGCCCCAAGGCATGAGGGTGTGCAGGGCTGGAGCTGGGAAGGATCTGGAGGCCACATGCTTCATTAACCAGCTGAATTCTTAAGTTACCTCATAGTCTGGTATCTGCTTACTCTGCTAAAGGCTGCAGCTCTCCACCCCAGTAGTGCCAGTCCAGCCTTTCAGAGAAGGCATTTCCTACCCTGCTGGAGAAGGGAAAGGAAAGATAAGTGAGAATCTGATAAGAGAGCCTGATTGAATCACTCTGCCACTGCCTGGGATACCCTGAAAACTTTATGGCCTCACTTAGCCTGAAAACATCCACAAAAAGCTTTTGCTCCAGGATGAGCAGGGACATCCAGGCAGTTTAGATCAATTCCAATGCTCTGCTCTCTGGCCACATCATTCAGCATTTTATCCACCATTTGCTGGAGTGATTCTCTTAGCTGGGAACATTTATAGACAGCAGAAAGGGAGGTCACACAGTAAGTAAGGATGAGAACAGGGCGGGTTGCACCGGAGGTTAAACGAGATCAGATACCAGGGGCAGGATTCATGGCCCTTATAGAGCCACTAAATACATTTTTCTCACCCCATCCTATCAGGTGTCAACAGGGTCTACCCCAATCGAGGGCCCCCTGATCCATGTGGCCAAGCATGGATTCGGGAGGATAAACATTCCTACGTGGTTGGAAAGGATGACACAACACAAGGGGTGTTTTGCTCAGCCACACGTGGTCCCCTGACCACGAGCTGCTCACCCTGATCTGCACTGCCTGGGCACAGCACTGTGCAAAAATGAAGCCTGATGCAACCAAATGCAAGATAACACCTCTGGGAAGCAGGAATGCAAATTACAGCTACTTACCATGTGAGAGATTACCTCAGAAAGCACCACTGCAACAGGACTAAAGATGCTGCAGTAAGTGAACATTCATCCAAGCAGGGACAGGAACTGGGTTTTCCCTGACCCTTTGCATTTGCTCCCTCTCTTACCTTCCATTTTCCTCCTTCTTTTACCCACATTTACATGACTTCATGTGAAGAAACCCAACCCCCTCCAACATTTTACAGGGAGGCTCAGAGAGCCCTTGTGCAGAGCTCACCACAGCTCTGCATTTGCAGAGCTTTTCCAGGAGATCTGGCGTGTCCACACAGGGAGGGGACACTCCAGGGAGCATTCCAAAGGATTCCATATACTCAACTGGGGGCTGGAAAAACTCCTAACTCAGCTCAGCTCGTTCAGTTTGTCAAAGAGTTGCTTCAGAGATCCCAAGATGTCTAGACACCTCCAACATGGAAACATCCTGGGTTACAGGGGACTTCCCAGGGTTTTGACAGTGACACGAAGAGATTCAATGCCTGGAAGTTCAGGTCAGATAAGTCCCAAAATACAGTGCAACTTCCCAGCAGGGAGGGCAAGTGAACACTGGAGGAGCTCTCAAGGGTGTGGATCCTCCTCCTTTGACACCACTGGCCCAGCAGGAGACAACTTTAGGACAGCCAGGCTTTAATCCAGCTCCTGGGAGACAGGATCCAGGCTCAGGGGAGTGGATCTGGGTGGTGCAGGGCACACACCGCCCCCCCCCCCCCCCCCCCCACCGTGCCCCTGCTCCCTCACTTGTCCCCTAAACCACGACAAGAACAGGAAATTCTGTGTAATCTGCTGCTCAACCTTGGACTCCTCATTAAGCCACTTGCTCTCATCCAGTCTCACTCCCCCAGAGCTCAGCTGGTTGCTGCAGACATGGGGAAGGAACTCATTTATTTGTTCTCCTCCTCCAAGCTCATTTGGCCGGACAGATGTTGCTCGCTGTTTCTTTTCTTTTAATCTCCTCACCTTCCTCTCAATTGCCAGAGATTGGCTGTTGCTGGAGGCACAGCCAGGGTTTGTGGATGTGCCAGGAGTGGGGGGGTCACTTTTTCTGTGCCCTTTGGGCTCAGTCAGTGCCACCTCCCCCAGTCCCCAGTGCCGTGGGTCACACGGAGCTTCCACGAGGTTTGGTTACAATGGTCGGTACCACACACGGAGTTCATAACCTGGACATCACATGCTTTGGCCTGTCAAGTGATACCTCTATTTAGAACCTTCCAGGACTGCCTAAATAAACATATGTAAGAGTTTAAATTCAATCTCTCCCCTGCCCTGTCCCCTGTAAAACTCTTTGATGACTAAGCCCATTAGGGGAGGAGCAAATGGCTTGGAAATGTCACAGCTGATCTCTGCTGACCTTATCAAAGTGCAGGATCAATACACTGACCCCTTCGGAGCAGGAAACCTTAAGCAAGAGCCAAAGAGAAGCAATTAAAGCAGAATTTCAAGAATGGGAGTGAAGGAGATAGAAATACCCCCCTGTTCTGGCTCTAGAGAGTGAAAAACAAGTGAGCCAAAAGAAACGGTGATGCTCAGAATTATCATATACATAATTAGTATGTGATAAAGCAGCAAATAAAACATAACATCCATTCATCATGCTGACAGCTGCAAAGCCACATTGCCAGGCCCTCAGGAGTTAGTGGGGAGGGGGTGCCTTCAGCACTGCAGGTACTAATCCTCACTGCCAGCTCAGGGAGCCCATCGTGCCCGTGGCTCCACAGGATGCTGGCACATCCCAGGGACTGGTTCCGAGCAGGCAAGGCAGGATCATGTGCTCCTGCCTGCCTGGATTTGAAGGATGGAGAGGTATCAGTCTTGGTAGCAGCTCAGGAGTGTCCTGTGTGTCTGTGACTTGAGGCACAGGGACCTTCAGACCTCCTGGGGAGCTAAAGTGACTTTCCTGACATCTGGAACTTGAGCAGCTCCACCATCTCCTGCCTGCAGCATTCCCTGCCATGGCCTTGAACAGACAAGTTATCACCACTCAGAACAACACCTCATCCCATCCTGGGAGATGGCAAAGCCAATTCAAAGAGCCTGCAGCCACAGGGCACTTGATGTGTTCAGCTGGAGCAGAGGAGACTGAGGGGAGACCTCACTGCAGTTCCAGCTGCCTGGGCAGGGGCAGAGGAGGGGCAGGGACTGAGCTCTGCTCTGGGGGGACCAGGGACAGCACCCAGGGAATGGCTGGAGCTGTGTCAGAGCAGGGTCAGGTTGGATCTCAGGCAAAGGTTCTTCCCCCAGAGGGTGGTTGGGCACTGCCCAGGCTCCTCAGGGCAGTGGGCACAGCCCCAAGGCTGCCAGAGCTCCAGGAGGGTTTGGCTGATGCTCTGGGGCACAGGGGGTGACTCTGGGGGATGTTTCTGTGCAGGGCTGAGGGTTGGACTGGATGATTCACGTGGGTCCTTTTCCAGCTCAGCACATTCTGGGATTCTGAGTGATACTTTGGAGGAGGAACATGGAACAGTCCTGGCTACCAAAAGAGGTGCAGCCAAAGGGTTTATGGTCAAACACAACCCACCTCAGCCCCTCTAGACCATAAAGCAGCACCTCCATCACCTAATTCCTGGGCCCTCTGATTCTCCATAGGATGGAAAAGTATTTTCAGATAAATTTATTATTTACTTTCCCATCCAGAGGGCAATCCACGGGGTAGAGGAGCAAAGAGGAGTTATGGTTCCCATGAAGGAGAGTTTAAAGGAGCAGGTGGCAGAGAAAACACCTATCAAAATCAAAGAGAGGGGGGATTAAAAGGTGAATAAGTTGTAGGACTGGGGAGTCCATCCAGAGCAGCTCTCTTTACAAGGTTTGGCCAAAAGAGAGATATTTTTCTTCTTTTTTGCAGCTATTGTTCAAATTTACCTTTCCTCACCAGGGTGAACACGAGCCATTTGAAAGCAACTTGGTGACAAAACAAGAAGGAATCAACTTCTGCCTCTCCAACAGAAATATCTGAGTTCCTGCTGGCAGTGCCACACCTTGTCCTTGTTGTGCTGTGATTTCCAGCTTGGGACAGCTCCCTGTCCATCCAGGGGCACAGGATCATTTCACTGGAAAAAAAACACTAAAAAAATTCCCTGGATTGCTGCAACTGCCCCAATTCCCACGTGATCCATCTCACCATCAACCACGAGCTGGTGGGAGGAACAGGAAGAGCTCCAGTCCCAGCCCTTCCTCCTTCCCTCCCTTTTTATTCGTGATCCCTTCTAATTCCACCCAGTTTTTTTATGGCTTTTCTTCATAAACTCACCTTGTTAACCCAGCACAAGGCAGGATCCTTGGCTCTCCAGCTGACCACCTTTTCCCAGCACTGTGAACCATCTCTTTCAGGGGTTATATAAAAAAAATAAAATTATACAAATAAAGCAATCAAAGAAAGTCTCTGCTGTCCTGGGAAATTCTCTGTGCACTGGGAGGCTCATCAAACCAGGGGAAAGAAAGCAATAGCAACTTTAACAGTGCCATCCACAGCAGCCACAGATGGCTGCAGTTCCTAAATAAGCATTACATTAGTGCAAAGGAGAGGGGGAAAAAAAAGATAAAGGGAGAAAGGAAAATATAACAGCTGTATCTTAAGCCTGGAGGCTGATGCTAAATCTCTGTTTGTAGATGCTTTCAGCACTGGCAATAAATGTCAAGTTGCTTGCCTGGTAAAGGGGCACTGCTGAGTGTTTTATGCACCATCCTGGACCTGCTAATCATTTGGTGGGAATATCCTCCAGCTGTCCAGCAGCACAGGCAAAACAAGAGATGGGGGCAGTGGGGAAAAGCATTAATATTTAAAGAGTATTTTACACTGCTTTGAATGGAGTCTTCTGCTAAGCAAACAAAAAAAAAAACAAACAACAACAACAACAAAAAAAAAAAAATAAATCAATAGTGCACGGTGGCCTCCACTGCACTGACAGAAAGATCATTCGCCCCCTTGGCACTGCTGTCATCCCAAAACCACAGCTCAAACCATCTCCCCACCACACAGCCTGGAATTCTGCTGGATGGACAAAACAGAGGTCAGTGAATTGAGGGCCTTGACTTGAAATCTTGACCCTTCCAAAAGAGAGGAAATCTCACTCTGCAAGGAGCCAGGAGCAAAGGTAGGGTTCATAAAATGAATCATGGAATGCTTTGGGTTGGAAGGGACATTAAAGCTCATCTAATCCCACCCCCTGCCATGGGCAGGGACACCTCCCACTAGCCCAGGTTGCTCCACGCCCTGTCCAACCTGGCCTTGGACATTTCCAGGGATGGGGCAGCCACAGCTTCTCTGGGCAACCTGTGCCAGGGCCTCACCACCCTCACAGGGAACAATTTCTTCCCAATATCCCATCTAGCCCTGCCCTCTGGCTATGGGAAGCCATTCCCCCTTGTCCTGTCACTCCAGGCCCTTGTCCAAAGTCCCCCTCCAGCTCTCTTGGAGCCCCTTTAGGCCCTGGAAGGAGCTCTAAGGTCTCCAGCTTTCCCAGCCTGTCTCCAGAGCAGAGGGGCTCCAGCCCTTGGAGCATCTCCATGGCTGCCTGTGGACTTACTCCATGTCCTCCTGATGTTGTTCCCCAGGGCTGGAGGCAGCTCTGCAGGTGGGGTCTCACCTGAGCAGGGCAGAAGGGCACAATCCCCCCTCACCTGTTGCCCACCCTTCCCTGGGCACAGCCCAGCACACGGGGGGGTTCTGGGTCCCAGCAGCCATGGCCATGTCTTGTTGAGCTTCTCCTCCAGCAGGGCTGTGCAGGGACAGCTCTGCTCTCAGCTGGGGGCTGCTGGAGGATTTTCTCCACGATCTGGAAGAGAAAACATGAGTTTGCTGCCAGGAAAGATCACAGTTGACACAAATACTGGAGGAGCAGCAAGTGATGCCATGGCTGGGTTGGTTACAGCAGACAAGCTGTGCTGGCACAGAGGCAGTGGGCTCTCAAATACCCACGTGCCAGGCTGGGCTGGAGAAAATGATGGATGCACTTAAAAGTGCAGGCAGTTTGGGGAGAACCTCCTGGGGCTCAGGGATAACCCCACTCTGGAGGTGCAAACAGAGGTGCTGTGAGGAAGGAGCCACCCCAGCACTGGGCAAGAGCAGCACCACGGTCCTGAGTCATCCTGCTCTCCACACTGGGGACCATGTCCAACCTGCAGCCAACTGAGCATTAGTCTACAACAAGGTGCAAAATCTCCCAAGCCGTGGAACCTTCTGCCTCTTTTTGACCCGGTCACCATTTGTTATCATATCCATTTATTTTTTTTTACACTTCATTATAACATTCATGTCCTCTAAGACACCTGGGTTCTTCAGCAAACCGTGGGTGCCCTCTGTGGCTGCTCCATCACTCACAAACACGGAGGATTATTACTGTTTTACCATCCTATTCCCACCCCATCCATGAATTAGCTACGCCAATTAATTACAAACCTTTGGGATTCCTCCTCGAGCACAAGCCTTGAGGCTGAGGAGTGAAAGGGATGGTATTACACAAGTGAGCAGGGTTTGGCTGCTCCTCTCTGAGCTCCTTGGGGATTTTCCATCAGAATGTTGATTTCTTGCAAAAGGCACAACTCACCTGGGCGTGTCAATACCAACACAGCCTTGTTTCCAGACAAAACAATGACCTGAGTGTTTTGACAACATCAAAACATCATGTTGCATTATTTGGAGGGCACAGAAAACCTTGATTTTAATTCTAAAACAACTTTTCACTTAGAAGTTTCTCTTACCTTCCAACTGCTTTGAAATGCCAGAATCGACTCAGAACATGTAAACAATTTTTAATGGTTTCACAGGGACATTTCAAAACAAAAAGTACATTTAAATTAAACTCCATAATGGGAAATGCACTTCTTGCTCGGCTCTGAACTCAGCATAACACCTGGATGGGCTTCAACGTAGCTGAGAGAACCCACCCGGGCTGGATGGAGAACTGGGGGGTGTTGGAGATCATGGGAAAATGCAGGCTGAGCCAGGAGAGGAAAGAGGCAGAAGGACGAGCTTGGAATAACACTGTAGGTCAGGGAAATGGGAATTGGTGATGCCAGGTGGGGTATCTGCACATGGGCCAACTTTCAGACAGCTTGGGGGATGTGAACGGAGAAGCTGCCAAAGGAGGACATTTCAGAGCACTCGTTTCTAGAACAATCCACTTTAAATCCCACCAATAAGTGAAACAACCCCCTCAAATTCCCTTTGTTCCCCTCCAGAGCAGACTCCCTGCTGTGCCCAGGCAGAGCTGCACTGGGTGCTCGTGGTGGCACCGAGGAGGAGATCAGGGAGGATCATCTCCACCAGCCCTCTGAGCGTCAGAGAAAGTGGATCAGTGCTGAGTGGGTGGCTGGGAGAAAAGCTACAGCCATGCTCTGAAGCACATTAATTGCTTATTAATTACCCCATTAATCATGGTGACACCTTTGTCTGCATTCCCAGTGGCACACTTGCTGTTAGCTGGGACTGTCACACTGCTTTGGGCAAACTGAGAGACTTTTCCTGCCTCCCTCCAGACCCTCCTGGGTCCCTAAGGGTGAAAAACAACCTCAAAAACCCCCACACCTCGGTGAGAATCCCAAAGGTGACGTGGCAGGTTGGCAACTTACCCCTCACTGGCAACAGGCAGGCCAGGAAAATGCAGATGAGAGAGGACTTGTAGGCCAGGGATGCTCTGGAGCCCTCAAAAGTTTGAGATTTGTGCTACAGTTTACAAAGCATCAGCTTACAGGGCCCATCCAGGGCTTTGTGCAGCTTCCCACAGGCAACTGCACATTCCCATTAAATCACAGGAAGCTGTAAACCAATCACCGGGGAAAATTTCTGTTCCATCACCGGTGCTTTTTCTTTATTTCATTATTTATAGCACTCTCTGATTTCCAGCAACTTTTTTATTATAAAAGAAAAAAAAACCCAAAATTATTTTCTTTGTCTGAAAATTGATAGAAAAAGAAATCCATCTCTCAGCCGTCATTTCTCCTAATGATGTTTACATCAGCAGATGGGGAAAAAATCACTTTTTAAACAGAATTTATTACCCGCTGACCCAAAGCTTTCCCATACATCACTGTGGTTTCACAAAGTTAGTTTCCACAGCAACATGATGTAACTCTCCAGCGTGTTTGGGAGCTGCTGGTGTTAACTCTTCCATTCCTACCCCTATTTCTTTGGGAGGGGGGTATCTGGGCCATGTGGAGACCTCAAAGTTAGATCATGGAATCTCTCCTGAGTTGGAAGGAACCCACAAGGATCATCCAGTCCAACTCCTGGGCCTGCACAGACACCCAGTAATCCCATCATGTACTTGAGAGCATTGTCCAAATGCTCCTTGAGGTCTGGCTCAGGAAAAACTCTGGCTCTGGGAAAGCTCAGGCTCAGGAAGCCTGTGCAAAGAGGGACATCTTCAAGTTGCCTCATTTAATGGGACTCAACAGCTTAAAGCAAGAGTGAAATCCTGCAGGTGTCCCAGGCAGAGGGACCAGCAGCAGCTGGGGAGAGGGAGGAAGAAGATGGATGTCTGGAGATGCCAACCATAGAATCATGGAATGGTTCAGGTTGGAAGGGACCTTAAAGTCCATCCAGTACCACCCCCTGCCATGGGCAGGGACACCTCCCACTATCCTAGGTTGCTCCAAGCCCTGTCCAACCTGGCCTTTTGACCAGTGCAGCTGGAAGCAAGTTCATCAATCCCCACAGCCCTGTAAGTGTTTCTCCCTGTAAGTGTTTCTCCTCCATGCCCACCTCCAGCAGCAAGCTCAGGATGCCAAGAGAATCAGGGAACAAGCTGTTCTGGGGTTCTTCAGAAAGACAGAGGGGACTCCAGGGGCTTGGTGAAGGTGGACAAACAGACAATTCAGACTTCAAAATAGGGGTGAGGGCAAACACCTCGCCCTGGGAGTCATCTCAGTGCTGTGTCTTGGTGCCCAGACACTCCCTGGCTGCTGAGTGACCCCTGTGGGAACATCTCCAGAGCCCTCTCAATCTGCAGAGACTGACAGAGCAGGGACAATGAGCCCAGAGCACCAATCAGCACCATCCCGAGGAGGGGAAGGGCTCGGGACAGCACAAGACAGCTCTCTGCTCCTCCAAAGATCAGCTCCAGGCTTTGGCCCCACAGACACAGCCAAGCCTCAGGCCCAGGTGGCTTTGGCAGCAAATGTGGCTCCTTAGCAATCAAGGTTCAGCTCTGAGAGAGACAGTTGCACCTATCACTGCATTTATTGATTGCTGGGATGTTGATAAACAATTGATTTTTTTTTTTTTTCTGCAAATGTCACCTGGAAGAAGTTTTATACTTCCCTCTGCGGGGAGCGAGAGCCTAAGAAACACAAAGAAAGCAAACTCTCTTCTGCTCAGGCAGATAATTCCTGCTAGAAAGTGGCTGAGTAACAGGAATAAGTTGCTTCTTCGGGGATTTGGGAGACTACCATGGCAGGAGATGGGAAAAGCATTTACTCAGTGCTTTGGCTCAGATATCAGAATGTCACTTTGGCACCTTATCAAAGCAATCCAACATCTCCAGCCCTGTGGCTTGAGCCAGTTACAGAGCAATCACTGATCCACCTGAGGAGAGATGGGAATCAGCTCTCAGCACATGCCTGTGACAGATCACAGGCCAAGGAGAATAAAGGTTGTTGGGATCATGGGAGATATGTGACAATCCACAAACTGGGCAGGGGAGAAAGCAGCCCCACGTAAGACCTATTGGGAGAATTCCATACAGAGAGCTCTTGAGTAAAAAAAAAACAGCCAGCCTTTTAGAGAGGACAAGAAAAATGCAAATTACCTGGGTCTATGACCACCTGAAAATTGATGCTACATATCACATTAGAGACCAGAAATCAGGGAGCAAAATGCGAGACAGGCATTGGGGTTCTTCAGAAAAAGAGGATCTTGTACTACCCTAACTTGGGAAAATTTTAAGTAGCAAAGCAAACTGGGCACACTGGAAACCAGGTCCTGCCAGCTCTGATCTCCCCAGAAATCCTCAGAGCTCTGCTGGGAGAGTCCTGTAAGGAATTCCAAACATGCTCTGTGGATCTGGGCACTTCTCTCTGTGTGTGCTGTCAGGGCCTACAGAGAAAGAGCTTCTTTCTGCTCTCCCTTAAGCATTCCCCAAAAAACCACACAATGGCCAGAAAACATCTCCAACACATACAGCTTCAAAATCCATTGCCCACAGACTGGAGGGATGTGGTGAATCCCTGTGCTGAACCACTTCCCACCTTTCCCAAAGCACAGCTTCCTCAGTAGCTCCAAAAGAGGGAAGTCCTGGTCCTTCTCTGCCTCAATAAAAGGATTTGTAGGATTTGAAGATGTTTGCTGAAACAAGAGCCTCCATCCATAAATGCCCTTTGGCCTCTGTGTCAACTGTGTTCTCATCACTACAATAATTCATCAGCAAACACCTGACAGGTTTGGGAAAGCTGACTCAGGAGACTGAGACCAGATTTAGCCAAAAACACTTGCTCTGATTGATTTTTGTCCTAAAAAAAAACAACAATTTAAGCTTCCTTTTCTGCATTCTGTGTGGCAGCTCTTGCACAAGTTAGTCTCCAGGAAAGCTGCTCTGTGCTAAGAGGCATCACTTCTGCCAAAAAGGATACCAGCCCCATTTTCAGTGAGATGAGGAGTTCACTGATGGGGTTACTATCATTATGAAAGATCAGAGCCAGGATTAGTATCATTATCAAAATCAGCCTACCAATGCCATTTCCTCCACTTATCTTCAAATCCTCGACTCTATCAGAGGATGTTGACCTTTATATCAAAAAATGTCGAGCAGCCTATTTATTAGAAAGCTCCAAATTAGATGACCTAGAAGGAGAAGCTTTTCCAGCAGCTCCTCCCGCCCCCTCAGCGGGCTCCAGGCGCTGCAAAGTGCACAGGCAGGTTGGAGCCCAGGGCTCAGGGACCCAGCTCCAGGCTCCTCACACCAGCCTGGCTGGTTGAAGGAGATGTGCTAATCGACGGGGCAGCACAGCCAGGAGGGGTTGGACAGTTCCTGCCGAGGATTGAGGGATACATCCATCATCCCAGTGGGCTGTGCTGGGCAGGAACTGCGAAACCTCAGCCTTGCTGACAATGAGGGAGGGATTGGGATTGAGCTTGGAACAGAGGAAGCCTCAGCAGCACCTCCCCGGGCAGCACAACAAACCCTGACCCTGCAACAGAGGTTCCTCCTCTGTTGTACAGAGCAAAGAAATTTATATTCACAGACTCACAGCGTGTGCTGAGCTGGAAGGGACCCACAAGGACCATCCAGTCCAACCCTCAGCCCTGCACAGGAACATCCCCCAGAGTCACCCCCTGTGCCCCAGAGGATCATCCAAACCCTCCTGGAGCTCTGGCAGCCTTGGGGCTGTGCCCACTGCCCTGGGGAGCCTGGGCAGTGCCCAACCACCCTCTGGGGGAAGAACCTTTCCCTGAGATCCAACCTGAGCCTGCCCTGGCACAGCTCCAGTCATTCCCTGGGTGCTGTCCCTGGTCCCCCCAGAGCAGAGCTCAGTCCCTGCCCCTCCTCTGCCCCTGCCCAGGCAGTTGGAACTGCAGTGAGGTCTCCCCTCAGTCTCCTCTGCTCCAGCTGAACACACCAAGTGCCCTCAGTGTCCTCCCACGGCTCCAAATCAAGGCCCTGCCCCACCCTCATGGACTTCTCTGGGCACTTTAACAGCTTAATATCTTTCTTATATTGTGGTGCCCAACACTGCCACAATATTCAGGGTGAGGCTGCAATGGCTGCAGGACTCTGGACCAGGATGTGGATGTGCATCCCACAGTCTTTTCCCAGAGCTTTCCATATCCATTGTTTGGGTCAGGCTAAAGCTCATCCCCAGCTCTGACAGCAATATAAGGGAAACACGAATCTGTTGGAAAGAGAAGACCGGGATACAAAAACCATGCCCATAGCAGGTGAGAAGTAGGAATGGGTCCTAAATCTTTGGGATTCCAGCACCCACCTACCACAGCTTGGCAAACATCTGGGCAGGATCTAGCCCTGATCATCTGTCCATCTTCACACCCAACATCCCATTTCCAGCAATCCTGAGGTCTCACAACTCACCCACACTGGGGCCACTTTGGATCTTATCACTTCACACCAAGGGCTGCTCCTTCCCAGCCTTTCTGCCCCATATTTTTACCAGAGGGATCTGTCATTGAACTCAGCCCCAAAGTCCCACACTGCTCATGCAAAACTCCCACTGGAATCCAAAGGAACATAAAATAAAAGCAGCTGCTCTTGGCTGTCACAGCCTAAGTGCATTAATGTCTTTTTATCTTCGTGGGGGCATTGCGGCCGACCCCTGTTTCCATGCAATTGGTGTTAATAAAATCTCTCTCTGCAGAAGTGACAAGGGAAAGATACACTTCAATTGGCATGTTTTATCTGAATTGAAATTCGAGTGCAAGTCTCATGTTTCATGAAAACCTCAGTTGATGGCTCTCATCTGCCACCCTCCTCCGAGACCGGCCTTCGGGCTCATTATTCCCCAAGAAAACATCTATATAAGGCCTCCCCCCAGCTTTGGCTTGCAACCAACAAGTCGTCTTTGAAACACTTATTTCAACCAGCTCAGATAATTCTCACTGCAAAATTAAAAGGAAAAAATTGTCTGGAGACAAAGCATCGCCCAGAGCACGTGGGAAATAAGATACGGAAGAGATCTGGAGCCTTGGCCAAAAACTGGTTAGTCTGGAGTTAGGGAAGAGTCCTTGGAGCTGAGAGGCAGTACCTGAAGGGAGATCTGAGGAAATGAAAGCAGCTGTTGCGGCCTCCTCAGCGAGGGAGGACAGGAGCTGTGGGCTGGAGCTGAGCACAGGTGTCCAACAGCTCCACAGGAGGAAATAATGCTGCAGAAATAGGTGGGAAAGAGGAGGAGAACCAGCTGAGCAAGGAACACACCTGACTGCAAAGCCAGCAAGGGTTCCTGGCTAACTTCAAAAGCAGGAGGTGGGAGGAATAACTCCCAGGCATAGAGGGTTAGATTGCCACATTCCTGAGCCGTGCAGAAAGCCACCAGCGCGGAAGGGAAGCCAAGGGATGCTGAGGAGAGCCAGGGAGCAGCATCCTCTCGTGAGGCCACGGACACTGATCCCTATTCCATGCCATCCCAACAGCCAGGGGTACAACACATGTGTCTCTCTGTCTGTTGGCGTGTTGGTGAGCTGAGGGGGATGCTCTACCCCACGTGCCACCTTCTAGTTCAGCCTGGATGGCCACATGAAACCCTTAAGCCACAGAGAAATTCATCTGGAGGTCTTTCACTGGAGCCTTGGTGGCCAAAGAACCAACACTGTCCCACTGGCTTCTCCAACCTCCCCAGCTATCCCTTTTCCAGCCCAACCTTTTCCCTTCCCTATCTACAAAATAATTTCATCCTGCTTAGATTTTGCTCTTGAAACCAGAGATTCAGGCAGGGTTTTCTTTGGTTTCACGCTGCCTCTTCCCTGCAAATCACTCCTTCTCTCCTCAGTTGATATTAACCATTTCACCAGCAGCTCCTTATCTACACAAGCTGCTATTGAGACCAACTCTATCTGTCCACGCCAAATGCAAAGAAATTATGAATGTGCTCCATCAGTCAAGGCAGGAAAAGTGATAGCAATGCACAGAGACAGTAAATAAGCAAAACATCCACAGAGTATTTCAGACGTAAATCAAGTTACGGAAACAATTAAAGGAAATAGAGATTTTGTCTGCAATTACCATTCCTATTGCTGCTCCCATCCATACAGACAGTTCTGCAGCAGCAAAATGAAGAAGTGACTTGCATTTTTTAAAGTTTCAACGTTCCATCAGCAGTGGAACATTATTTTTTTTCCAATTGGGAGAACAGGTGTAAATCTCCCTCTCTGCTTTCCCATTTATCCAGCTCTGCTGAGAGGGAACTCAGCTGGAACTCGAATATTAGAGTCAAAATCACAGCAGAACTGAGGATAGTGATGAAACCCTGCCAAGGCCACCCCACCCAGAGGTCCAGCAAAACTTTCTGCAGGAGGTTTTGACCAAAGAGCCAATGACTGCAGCCTAAAAGCCCCCTCTGCTCAGCAAACCACAACTGAAGGAATTAATTAACCATTTTCTTGGTGCATTTTTCATCATTTCAAGTAGCAGCAGGTGAAGCCCACTCTCCCCAGTCCATGTGCAAGCAATGACAACAATGATTTCTTGGTCTATGCCATTCCAGTACTGCTGCCTTGGTATTGGAAAAGGATAAAATATTGACTGGCCCTGTCTAATTGGTCATGGAAGGCAAGTGATTATAGACTGGGATAGGGAAGGTGGCAATTGGTGTAAGTTTTACAATTAATTTAATTAATAATCCACAATTAATTTATTGCTGCGTCTCAATAGGCAAAAAGGAGAGGTGTGACTGTTGGGGATCAAGGCACAGCCCAGCAGCTCTGCCAAGCACAGGGTGACAGCTCGACCTTGGGAGGTCCCAGGAACTCACCACTTCCAAATCCCAACCCCCTTCTGTGAGCGTGGGGGGATGGAGGAACCGCCCTCGGAGATAATCCCTGACAACGAGTCCTGATGTGCCCAGACACGTGGGGACAGACGCTGGGACAGAAGGACACGTCTCCCTGCAAGGCACTGGAGCGGAGCAGCCCAGCAGGGTCTTGCCTTCAGCCAGGAAGATGCCCTTGGAATGTTCTGCTTGTTAAAATCTTGCACGATCTGAGCTGCCTGCAACTCCTTCCATCCCGGGCAAGCCGCTCCCAAAAGTGAAATCCTGTGGCAGAGATACACAAAGTACAGGAAATAGAGATTTGCCCTTAGTGTGGAGTTTGTGCAGGGTTTGTGGGACATTTCCACTTGTCTGAATGGATTTTTCCATGAAGTCTTTGTTGCAGATCCGAGGAGATTCCTCGCCCGGCCCAGCCTGGAGGAAGGGTCTCGCTCCCCACAAGACCCCAGTCCCTTCCCTCCCAGGGCAGGATTTTCAGGAGCAGGAGCAAATGGAGTTCCTTTCACTGCAGCCAGGATGGAAACAATGATCTGCACAAGGTGGGAGCTGCCTCAAGAGGAGCCCAAGCCCAGTTAAGACCTTCCTCCCCTCCAAAATCCCACCCTCCCCTTTCCTACCTCACTGCAACCTCCTGTGTGCTCACCTCGGGGGAAGTCCCAGGTAGGGAAACACAGGGTTTCACATCCCTGCCTCATTATCCTGATCATTTAATCACCTCATTAGGCACCTCACATTTACTCCAGCATTGCTTGAGGACAGAGATGAGGTGCCTTTCTCACCATCAGGCTCATCTCACCTCTCCTGCCCTGGGGCAGAACAGGGACAGAGTCCTTCTGGATATGCAAAGAGAGCCTCTAAAAGGTAGAAATAGAAGCCAAAAGTGGCTAAAAATCAGGGATATTGCAGCAAATTATGTGGGATGCTGTTGGACACACATGGCAGTGCCAGGCTCTGCCTGGAGCTCCCCTATCAGAGGTTTCCTTCCTACTCAAAGAAATGTGTCAAATTAAAACAGGGATTAAAATTAAAATAGAATTGCTGTCCTGCAAAAGTGGAGGGGAGTTTTTATGTCTTTCAAAAGTCAGACAAAAGGTCAGCAATCCCTACAATTTGCAAAAACACACAATGAAGAAAACAATAGAGAAGAAATTTGATTATGGTGCTCCAGTCTGAACCAGGGCAAACTGGAGCTTTAATTTAAAGAGAATATTTTAAACACCTCAGATTTTATGCCTCTTTTTTTTTTGTTTAATCAAATGAGAAAATTAATTTTTAAAACTGCTCCCCTGAAAAAAAAAGCAGGTTTTCAGTGGAAAGCAGCTGAGATGAAAAATTCTTTTGCAGGTTTACCCTGAAGAGGAAAAGGCATTTTTTCATTGAAATGGACGGGATCTGCTTTCTTTCCTGATGAAAGGGAATGGTGCTTCTGGACAAACCCCTGCAAAGAGGACAGTCCATGCCAGGGCACTGAGCATTTCCATGGCAGTTCCTCCAAACCAGCCCTGGCAGCTGGTCTCCACTGTTGCATTGGCTCCTGACTGCAGGTTTCATTTAAAGCAAAGAATTTGCCTCAACTCAAAACAAAGCTCTTCAATTTGGACTTTTCCCAGTGGTTTTGTTGTGGTTTTGAAAGCGGAGCTAAAGTCAACAATTACAGAAATTGCTGTGCCTGTGTAACGAGCACGGCAGTGGAAAATTCCCATCCAGCTCTGGACCCAAACTCAGAGCAGACCCTGCACACAGGACTCGCTTTGAAGAGCCAAATGAATTTTCCTCTGAGTTATCAGGAAGCACCAACGAAATATCCTCTTCTGGAATAAAACCCACTCTGCTAACTTCCAGCAAAATCCCAGTTAAAAGGGTTCACTAACGAAGCAAAACTTGTCCTGCCAGACAAGAGCAGTGGTGCCCTCCTAATGCAGAGTCTTGTCCCTAGAAGTGCTTAATTCCATATGCTTCAGAGAATGGAAGGGAAAAAAAAATAATTAAAAGGCTCTTAATGCATCTGGCCAATTAAATAAAGCTGTAAATGGTGAGGAAATAATTCCTTCCTGACCCCTGCAGCAATCAGCTGCTGACCTGAAGCATGAGAATTGATTAGCCTTATCTTACCATAGCATGTAGGACTACAAATGTTATTATTGGCCATAAAATCAGCCAGCCCTTCATGGAACCCACTGGTGGCATTTGGCTCCGTGACCTCCCTAACTGTGAATTTTGCTGGCTGGAAGGAGCACCCTCGGGGTGGGAAAAGCCTCCTCTGTGGAATTAGGACTGGAGGAGCTGTTTTCAGAGGGTGGGCAGCCCTGTCCCAGTTTGCCCCAGTCCAGTCCTCAATAAATTTGGTGCTGTGAGGGGTTAAATGCTCAGAATAAGATAAAACTTGCAGCTCTGAGCTGCTGGTGTCATCCCTTCACCGCGGGGGCAAGGGGAGAGCCCAGGCCCCTCTCACTCCATTAATAACTCGGCTGTCAGCACCAGGATAAGGGAAATCTGCACCTTTTCCTCAGAGACAGCGAAGCTTGGGGTGAGATCTACCCTTGTCTCCCTCCCCAAAACAATCCCACCCTGTTGATGCTCACTCAGACCTGCCCTGGAGCGGAGCCCCCCCAGCCAAAAGCCGCTTGCAAACATTGGGATGTCACCTCTGGGGCTAATCCATGAGGAATTCCTGGCTCTCCCACAGCACAGAGCACTCTCTCCATCTGTCATGCCTCTTTCCTCTTCCTTTGTGCTGGACTAGACCCACAGGGAAGCACGTTTGGTCTCCAGGTCTGGGAAGCAAAGTGCCAGGTGACACTGGGAACAGGGAACAACTCATCTCCCGTAGGAGCAGGAGCTGTGTTACCTGCTGACCTCAGTGAGGGATGAAAACACTCACTGGGCTGCATGGGATGTCCACAGACTCTGGATAAACAACAGCACATGTTGACTTCGGTACCCAAAGGGTGTGGAGGGGATCTCAGTAGAGTTTTGGCCCCAAATCTGCTGTCCATGGTGACTTTTTGTCCAGTTCAAGCCCCCAGGTCCATCAGGGCACAGATATTTCCTGTGTCCCAGACAAATCTACAACACACAGGTGTCTGGAAAGGGGTTGCTCCACGGCAGGACACAGAAGGCCCCAGCAAACTCCAACCATCACTCCAGCCCTGGAAGAAGGAGAGGATGCTCTGAGGACATTGTTACATTTGCACTGCACTGACAAGGGAATGGGAAAGAGGAATGACCAGCCCTGAGCACTCCAGGGCAGCAGCAAAGCCCAGCCCAGTGCTGAAAAATTACTGAGATGGTACAAATGATCCATGCACAGCTTTGAGGATGCCTCTGAGGACCAGTGGCAGGGGCCAAGCAGGAGCAGCCCATCCTGTTTGGGGCACAGCACCACAGAGCGTCTTCAAACGAGGAGTCAAAGGTTATCCAAAGGGATGCTGAGACACAGACTGGAAGAGCTGGTAATTGCACCACGTTTCCAGCCTTTTCAAAGGGATTCCCAGCCTTTTGTAGAGGGCTGCTGTGGAGAGGGGATGCTCCATGCTGAGGAACATGCCCCCCACCCCCTCTTCCTGACACCGGTGTCACACTGTCCCCTCCAGAGCCCAGCACTACCCGTGTGCCTCTCCAGAGTCACTTGGAGCCTGAGAGACACTCCCCCCCCCACACACACACACACTCAGGGGAGCACATTCCCATTCACAACCTCCAAACAAAGCCTTTCTTTCCAAAAGGAAAAGAAACAGAAGGGAGAGAGAAGAAAAAAAGAAAGGCAGGAGGGGAAGGGGGACAAAAGGGACCGGGCAGCTGCACACTTCAGAGCCAGACCTGCCTGAACTCAGCTCGCCTGGAAACTCGTTTCTTTTGATGACAGCCCCAATTAGTGTGTGCTGGCAACCCAGGCAGCAGGGAGCTGGTCTCTATGGAGAGCTGGAGAGGGAGGGAAGGTTTCATTCACCTGGATGGCTGAAATCTTTTAGAAAGCTGCCTGTGTGTTAATATTTAATGTGTTCACATGACTTGAGCTGAGAGGTATCTTGAGTCAGTGTGAATATGCAGCATCCCATCCCATCCCAGAAGGCTCCTGCTCCAGCTCTTCCCTCACCAGCCTGTGTTGTGTCATGGGGTGACACAGATTTGCAACAGAAGGCAGGGCCTGCATGAGCCCTGTGCTTTTATGTGATTTTTCCAGGGATGTCCCTGTGATGGCCAAGACTGATCCTCCAGAGCCTCACTCGTCCCCTTCCCCTAAATAAAGGGAAGGAGGAGCAGAAACAGTCAGAGCTGATAGTCAACCTGGCTGACTATTAAAAGCCCGAAAGAAAAAATAACTTGTATTTTGTTGGCTGCATCTCCCCTCCCCAGCACCAAACCTTCCCAGTTTTTGGGCAGGGCCACGTTCCACGGGGATTGTGGCAGATGGGGACCCTGCAATCTGGGTGGCAGGTGCCAGAAACACAGGAGTGAGAGGGAAATGGAATAAAGACAGCAAAGAAATGGCAACGAGGAGAAAGGCAGCAAAATAAAGAGGTGAGTGGGCACAAGAGCATGAGGCTGAATCCATTAGAGGAACAACTCAGCAGCTGCTCCCAGCCCTCACCCTGAGCTTTGCAGGAGCTTTGCAGTTAAGTCCAACAACAAATACCCACTGTAGCAGGGAGATTATCAACATTTAAACAAGCTGGAGGGGAGGGAGGCCTGAACAGAGAAACAAGCAGCATTCCTGAGGGCAGAGCAGGGCATTCCAGCTCCTGGATGCTGCTGTTTGCTGCACATCCCATCCCTGGGAGCACTATCCCTGGGCAGCCCCAGCCCAAGGCTCTCCCCCCTCTCAGGTTTGGGTGGCAGGACCAGGATGGTGCAGCCTAATGCAGGACCTGGCCAAAACTGGTTGATCACCTCCACAAGCTCTTCATTCCAGCTTATTTTAACCACACGTGGCTGCACCTGTGAGAGCTTTGACATGTGTTGGTCACTCTGCGGTGAAAAGAAGCATCATTTTGGTTCACATCCATATCACAGAATCCTGGAATGGTTTGGGTTGGAAGGGACCTTAAAGATCATCTCATTTCACCCCCTGCCATGGGCAGGGACACCTTCCACTAGCCCAGGTTGCTCCAAGCCCCATCCAACCTGGCCTTGGACACTTCAAGGGATGGGGCAGCCACAGGTTCTCTGGGATTCAACCTGTGCCAGGGCCTCACCACCCTCACAGGGAAGAATTTCTTCCCAATATCCAACCTAAATTTATTCTCTTTCTAAGTTGAAAACATCTCCCAAAGTCTTATCCTGTCACTCCATGCCCTTGCAAAAAGTCCCTCTCCAGCTCTCCTGGAGCCCCTTTAGGCCCTGGAAGGGGCTCTCAGGTCTCCCTGGAGTCTTCTCCTCTCCAGGCTGAACAGCCCCAGCTCTCCCAGCCTGTCACATGCCCAGATGAATGCTCTATAAATACCTTCAGCTGCCTAAAAGAGATCCTTAGAAGAGCAGCACACGTAGAAAACCAGAAAATTCAGTAATGAGGTGGTGCTGAAAAACCCCTGGAGGAGTCAGGACAACAAATGAGACACTACAGTTAGAGTTAAATATCATAAATAACCCTGGCTCTGCCTTCCCTTGTCAAGCAAAAAATCAAAACTCAAGACAGGCCTACAAGTACACCGAGATGTTTGCAGGAAGCATGAAAGCTTGGAAAAGTGGCAGATGGATAACAGCACCATTGAACCAAAAATAATGGATCTCCCTTATTAAATCTCTGCCTGCAAAATCCATTGTACAAAACACATGGCCAGCCCTTCTTATTCAGTCTCTCCTCAGTTTAAATACATCATCCACACCAAGGCAAGGCTCCAGCATATGGATTTCAGATAAATGTAAGTGGTTTTGGAGTTTCCCAGCCAAGCAGCTTTTAGGATTCTGAATTACAAACCAAGTTAGGAATATTTCCCAGAGATTAATTAAAATCCTTTGCTAGACTCCTTAATAACATGCACCTCAAAAAAAAAAAAAAACCAAAACAAACCACCAAACAAATAGAGGAAAAAGAAAAAAAATGAAAGCATTGTTGCTGCATAAGCAGGTACAACTGGATGGGATGAGTATGTTCAAATGCAGTAATTATTTGAAGTTCTGTTCATGTTTCTGTGTCTCCTCATCCTCACCGTTGCCATGTGAGCATCAAACAACACAACTTCCCTCTCATCCTCCTCTTCCAACCTCCCCTTTCCACCTTTCCCCGCACACAGAGGAGGAAAACTGTGCAGTGTAGCGTGTTCTTTCAGTGGATTTTTGATTTGGTAAAAGACTTTTTACTCTTCTAATCTGCTACTTGACTGAGAAGAGGGGCAAGGTATCCCACTCCTGGTGGAGGAAGAGCCAAAACATAGCACTCCCCTCCTGAACACGTGATTTTATGCACAATGCCATCTTGAGTCATTCTCTTCTTGTCCTCTCAGTAAACACCAGAAGGGAATAGAAACACCTGAGGCTGAACAAAAGGGCTCCAAACTAACACATAACAATCTGCTTTTCAGAAGAGTTGTGTGAGCCCTTGGAAAGAATCCAGCAGTCACTTGACTTAATGCTGGAATCCACTAAACCAAATGTTTTGGATGTACTCATGCGTGTTTCCAAGCAGGAGGGTGGAAATACGAACACAGGCACAGGAAAGCCCTCACAGGCACTGTTTGATGGGACTGTCAGTCCTGTCCTAGTGCCCCTTGTACAGGACACAAAGCACTGGCCCAGTCCAGGCTCTCCCTGGTGGCCCAGATCTGCTCAGGTGGTGTCAGAACATGTTTTATGCTGAGTCTCAGCAAACATGACCCATTTCAGGAGATCTGGATAATTCCACAGAGGTGTGACAACGTGCCACCCTCTGTTCTGAATCACATGCAAAGGTCACCCGAAAGTTCCCAGATCACAGAATCCCAGAATCAGTTGGGTTGGAAGGGACCTCAGAGATCATCAAGTCCAACCCTTGATCCAACCCCGCCATGGTTCCCAGCCCATGGCACTGATGCCACATCCAGTCTGTCCTTAAACACCTCCAGGGACAGAGAATCCACCACTTCCCTGGGCAGCCCATTCCAAGGGCTGATCGCCCTCTCTGGAAAGAAATTCTTCCTAATATCCAACCTAAACCTCCCCTGGCACAGCTTAAGACCGAGCCCTCTTGTCATGAAACCACAGCTCCCAAACCCAAATTCTCCTGACCCTTAACCCCTTGCACTTTGCTGAACTTCCAAGAGGTAAAGAGAATAAATGGCACATCATGGAATCACTGAGGGTGGAAAAGATCTCCAAGATCAACAAGTCCAGCCAGTACCTGATCCCCACCTTGTCCCCCAGCCCAGAGCACTCAGTGCCATGGCCAGGCCTTCCTGGGACACCTCCAGGGCTGGGGACTCCACCACCTCCCTGGGCAGCCCCTGCCAAGGCCTGACCACCCTTTCCAGGAAGAAATTCCTCCTCATGTCCAACCTGATCCTCCCCTGGCACAGCCTGAGGCCGTTCCCTCTTCTCCTGTCCCTTGTTCCCTGGGAGCAGAGCCCGACCCCCCCCCAGCTCCCCCCTCCTGTCAGGGACTTGCAAAGCCAGAAGGTCCCCCCTGAGCCTCCTTTTCTCCAGGCTGAGCCCCCCCAGCTCCCTCAGCCCCTCCTGCTGCTCCAGTCCCTTCCCAGCTCCATTCCCTTCCCTGCACACACTCCAGCCCCTCCATGTCTCTCTTGCCATGAGGGGCCCAGAGCTGGACACAGGATCCAATCAGCTCATCTGAACTCAATTATCAGCATAAACAGGGGATGTACTGAGCACTTTTAGGAGATTCCTCAGAGCAGACCCAGCTTGATCACTCATCTCTCCTGTTTCAAAGACCAACAGAGACACACCAAATCAATCTGGGGTGCAGCAGAACTTACAGAGCAGCACCCTGGCACCACAGCCAGGTACTTGGGTTTCCTCTCCCTCCAGTGGCCAACATACAGCAACCTATTTATTTTATTTTCTTTAAAACTAATTGATTCTAAGCAGGAAGCCCTTTTTAATTTCCTTTAGCATTCGGAATAATGTGAGCCACCATAAATGAAATGAAAGACACCCCCCAAAACGCATTTTCAAATGTGCCCTAAATAGCAAACGACACTGAAATCAGCTGCAGCCAGGACTGTAATTGGAAGCTGCAGAGAGTCCTCTTTCAAGACTTATAATAATTGGCATTTTGCTGAAAAGGTTCATGTAATAGAAGTGTTTGCAAATAAGGGCCAGCTTCTCCAAAACATTCAGCTCACTCTGGTCACTCAAGCAATACAAAGTACCCCAAAACTGGTTTTGGCAGCCAGGTAAACTCCATGGATGGTGACCCTGCAGAGCTACAGGGGTGCAAAGGAGAAGGAATACAGCAGGAAAGGTTCATGGAAGGACAAAATGTATGATATGAGGTCTGGAATGGCTTCTCCATGAAAAAGAGCCCAATGGGTTGGGATTCTTCAGCCTAGAAAAGAGGCAGGTGAGGGGAATTGAAAAATCTTGAGTCCACTGGAGGATTGGGTCAGAATCCCAGAATCCATCAGGTTGGAAAAGATCTCCAGGATCATCGAGTCCAGCCTGTGCTCCATCCCCACCTTGTCCCCCAGCCCACATCCAGTCCTTCCTTGGACACCTCCAGGGGTGGGGACTCCAAACGTCCCTGGGCAGCCCCTTCCAATGCTTAACAGCCTTTTCAGTGAAGAAATTCCTCCTGATGTCCAACCTCAACCTCCCCTGGCACAGCTTGAGGTCGTTTCCTCTTTTCCTGTCCCTTGTTGCCTGGGAGAAGAGGCCAAGCCCCACCTGGCCACAACCTCCTGTCAGGTAGAAAATTACTTGTTAATCATCTTGTCCAACCCAAGAACCAGGAGTGGTAGAGGAAATGAATCAAAGAGATCCACAGCAAATGATATAAAATGCTTCTGAGAAGAAGGGGGTGTGGAAAGTTTACAGGGGGTTCAAGGCAGGGCTGGGCAAGTACTTAGAAGTGAGATCCAGCAAGGATCATTAGACAGATGAGTCCTACCAGACAGAAAATATCCTAAGCTGGAAATAATTAGGGCCCAAGAGAGTACTCAAGGAAAAGTATCATGACTTTGCCTCTTCCTCCTGTTCTCCAGGAAAGCAATTATGGCCACTGGATCTCTGCAGAGGGTTGTTCTCTTTTTAAAAACTGCCTTTCCTGGGTCCTCCCTGCAGTGCCAGGGGTCACTCTGACCAAGGCAACCCTCAACACTCTCCTGGGGCAGGGGAAAGCTATGCAGAGAGAGGAAAATACAGAGAGAACTGCTGTCAGGGGACAAGAACTGCAAAAATGTGGGGCAGAGCGAGACAAACACAGATGTAGGTGGTTGTATGGGCTGCTCCTGTGACTCTGATCCTGGTCCTTCCCACTTCAAGTGAGAGAGAGGAGAGGGCTGAGCTGCTGGACCTGGGGGGCTGTAGCTGGGATAGTTTTAGGAGAAGAGGAAGGTGAAGTTTAGAGGGAAAAGCAGCATCAAGTAAGGCAGGTGCTCAGGTGGGGAGAGCAATCTGGAGATGCAATCACAAGCCTCTGTAGAGACCTGTAGTGGTGCTTGTGCATCCCAAAAGTTCACTTCCTTCACTGCCATCCAACCACATCACACTCAACCCAATGACAGATCCGACCCTCCCTCCAAATGTGGGCTCCCCAGGCCTCACTAAGACAGATGATACCCAACTAAGAATCAATAACCAGGCTGGGAATAAGGCAAGATGTACAACCCAGGGAATGGGGACTGAAAAGGGCAAGGCCAGGGGAGGGCTGATGATTGAAAGAGGGGCTGCAGTGGAGCAGAGGAAATCACACTGCTCAGCTCCTCATGCTTCAGGAAGGGAGGACTTTGGAAGAAGAGATGTATCCAGAGGAATCCAGATGCCAGTGAAAATGTATTGGCACTTCCAGAATCCTTCCCAGTGTTACAGGGTTTAGGTGGCAGGAGGGACAGATCCAGAAACCAAGAAGGAGGTAGCAAGTTACAGAAACAGGGATGTTTCACCAAGGTAGAGGTTTGTGCTAGTAACAGCTCAAGAAGGGATTGGGAAAAAAACCCAATCCACTCATCTCAAAGATCCTCTCTACCTCTCCTATAACGCCACACTCTCATTTCCTTAAGTTCTCATCTCCTTCCAGCCCACAGCCCCGTGCCCAGCCAGGCAACCCTCACACTCAGAAACCCATTCCTTCAGTCTTGTGTCTCCCCCAGGATGTGGAGGGAGGCAATAAACACACCTTTTCCAAGAGCAGCTGCACAGCTTGCACCAAGCACGGGGTGCTCAGAGCAGCACTACCCCCGAGGAAATTATTAAAAGAATCGGCTAATTTTGTAATTCACACCTGGGCTGCAAATGTGAAACAGCCTGCAATAATCTCTAATGAAATATTACATTGTTTAAAGAGTTCCCAGTGAAATTCGCCCTTAATTGATTTTTGATCTGTGAAAAAACACTGTGGAGAGAGAGAGAAGGTATTAGTCATACTCCTATCACTCCTGCAAGCACTTCCCTCCCTTTGTTTCCTTTGTCCCCAAGGAATAAACGTGACAGTGAAGAAAACAGCCTGGAAGACACTGCAAAACTAATAAATAACACTCGGGTGGGAATCCTGAACAGCACATGCTCTTAAATCATCCTGAAAAAGGTGAAGGAGTCTCCTAGGACAGCTCAAAAATTAGAGATTATGGGTTCGCAACAAGCACTATCCTGGGCAAACCCCACGGGCTGAGGGCTTCTCCACCCTTCAGGAACCTCCCCAGCAGGCCCAGGCTGACCACTTGTGCAGATTCATGTCCCACCTCACTCTCAGGAGAGCCTGCAATATGAATGACATGTAGCAATAGCCAAAAATCTTGACAGCAAAAAGCTGACAGAGGATTCATTGCAGCGTGAGCGTCCGGCTCGGGATGCGCCAGGGCAGGAGCAGCTGCTGAGGCCAAGGAAGCAGGTCAGCATTAAATCCCGAGATAACTCACTGAAAAGCTCTTCCAAAACCCAGCAGCAAAGTATCATAAAGCAAATGTAAAATATAGCTGGAAGAGATGAGAGGAAATGCATCTATAAACATCACTGGGGACCAAAATAAACTGCTGAACCAGGCGGCTGTAAAACACCAGCCACTCAATAAGGTTTTAACTAACATTTACAACAGCCACTTCAGACAAACCAAAGCTAAGAACAGAAAAAGGAAAAAGCAAAAAAAAAAAAAAAAAAAACACTAAAAAATAAAATTAAGAAAGTGATGTGTAAAGGTTTTCCCAAGAGCTGCTGCGAGGAGCCACAGCACAGACCAGCCAGGAGAACCAGCACAGTAACACCTTCCACAGCAAACAGGCTGTGAGGGCTGTGACAGCAGGCTGAAAAACCTGGGAGGCTGCCAAGCGAAGTGGAAATCCCTGGACATGCTGAACATCATCAACAATAAAACCTCCGATAAAATAAAGAGGATATTTATGAAGGAATTAAGGGGAGAAGAAGAGGCCTCCCAGTTGCCATGCTCAGATCAGCTGCTGCTCAATAACGTGTTTCTGTGTCTGAACCTGGGATAACAGACAGCGCATTGCCTTCATTTCATAGCACTAATAAAAGTTTTATAACACAACCTGGCACAGGTTGCCCAGAGAAGCTGTGGCTGCCCCATCCCTGGAAGTGTCCAAGGCCAGGTTGGACGGGGCTTGGAGCAACCTGGGCTAGTGGGAGGTGTCCCTGCCCATGGCAAGGGGTGTCACTGGATGGTCTTTAAGGTGCTTTCCAACCTAAACCATTCTATGATTTTATTATTATGATTCTATGGTTCTTATGGGAACAATCAGATCAATTTTGCATTCTGTAAAGCATGTGTTGGTTTATACCCCCAGTAAGGGGTTGTGCTTTTCAGCTGCTGCTGGAGAACTTCCCTTATCATTCAATCAATATCTCTGTAGGATCCAGTGAAATGGGGGAATCAGCCAGATGGGATTTGAATGGAGTGGCTCACCTGTGACTGTGAGTTTTATCCTCAAGCAGGACTCAACTGGGACCAGGCTCTGCTCTCCAGGAGTGGACAGGCAGAAGCACCAACGGGAGGCTCTGTGTGGAACTTGTCCATCTGAAGGGCTTTTCTTGTCTGTACCTGTCAGAGGAACTTCCTCCAGCATCTCTCCCTGGGCTGCCTTGTCTAGACTATCATGCTGAGCATCTGGGACATTTCATAACCTCCTTAAGAATTGTCACCTTCAGTTCTGCGTTACAGAGTGACCTGAAAGACTGTCCAAGAAAAACATGAGCTTGACTTTTCAAATACACAAATTCCTCCAGCTCAGCCGTTCCTAGGCTGGTCCAAACCCATGCCACAGTTTCTCACATCTGCCAAGAGCTGCTGTGTGTGAACTGTATTTCTTTCACCACAGTTTTTTTGAGTGTAATCACGCACAGTTACTTTTTAAAAATTCAACAGGAGCAAAATAATTTCACACTTTGCCTTCAGGGAGAAAAAAAAGCAAAAAACCAGCTGCATGCAATAGGTATCAGTGATATGCCTGGAAGATGACAGGGGCCAAGGCAGTCCATGCAGAAACCTCCTGCTTGCTCTTCTGGAGCTGGTCACACCTGCAGATCTTAAAAAGCACCTTGCCTTGGCTCACAACACAGAAGCTGATGCACGAGGACCTAAAGTGATCTGGGCAACAACATCCAGTGGCAAGGACACAACTGGGAGCCAGGACTCCCATGTCTATCCACTCTCCTGGAGGTGGAGGTGCTTGTTTTGTTGTTTAAGGTACAATTTCGTGCACTTCTTACCTGCTTCCTTTGAATCTAATGATCTATGCTCTCGGTTTGATTTTTCTGCCTTGGAAGTCTGCTCCTTGCTAATTCACATTCATCCATCTCGTTTTCCTTGTTCCCTGCACACTGACATTTTTCTGACTGCGACGTGTTCAGCTACATCATCCCAGGCATTTTATTTGTGTGGTTCTGCTCTAACAGCCACCGTGGCTGCTTCAAATTATGCCTTGCTTTCAGTTTTGCTCGAGTGTAAAAACGTCGTGTAAAAATGAACTGCCCTCTGATGAAGGCTTTCAGACTTCCCATCTGAGGAACAGCATGCAGCTCTATAATTTTTTTTTTTTTCCTGGGAGCAATGGGAGAAGGATCAATCCAGCTTTTGTTTTACAGATTGCTGCAATAGGTGGCTTCCCTGTAGGAAGTGCTGCAGCACTATATTATGCTTATGTAAAGGGTAATCACTGGGGACTTGGAGAACTCCACTTTTAGGAAGTGCCTGACGAGTGAGAACAGCAGGTGTAGAGGAAGAAGAAAGCTTAAATGCTTTCTGTCCTGACTTTCTCTTCTTTTATGTTTGGAGACTGAACTCGGTGTCAGAAGCAAGTCGGCTCCTGCAGGTACATGAAAGTGGAAAGGTGTGAATGTGGCAAGACAGAAAACCCAAACAAACAGTTTGGGCTGAAGCCCAGCCCCGGTCCCTGAGCAGGTGGCAATGGAAGGGGCTGTTCCCAGCAATAGGAGGCTCTTTAGCTCACTGTGGGAAAAGTGGGAAACTACAAGAGGGGCTGGATAAAGGAGAGAACAAAGCGGCAGCTAAAACGCTGCTGAAGTGTGGGGGGGAAAGGCTGCAAAGGCAACACAGCCCGTCACACCAGCTGAGAAAAACACACTGAAACCCTGGATAGGCTCCACAAAGCCATTTCTGACCCACGTGAACCTCCAATGCTAAAGGTGCCCCTCTGCCCCTGCAGACCTGATGTTAAATGCACCTTCGTGCTGCTGAACAGCACAATGAGCCACTGTAGGGAACAAACCTGCAAAGAGGGACCCTTTGCTTTGTGTGTTACAGGCACAAAAGGTGCAAAAGTCCAAAGGGGAGACCCAGAAAACGCCCCCAAGATGCAGGATCTGCTCAAGTCTGAGCTGCAGGGGCCTGCAGTGGGCAAAGGGAAGCACTCGAGGGTCCTGTGTGACAGCAAAGACGTGATCCCATCCAGAGGGAGAAATGAGAGGCAGAAACTGCTCCAAACCATGCCATGAGCAGCTCTCTGCACTGAAGGGGAAAATACAATTTGCCTAGTTTACTCCTCATCTAGAAGGTCTCCCTCCTCTTGTCCTGAGCCTTTGGGCATCTCAGAGGCTGAGTCAGAGTTGCCAGGGGGGCTTTCCCAGTTTTGGGGGTCACGTCTGTCTGGGTCACATCCATTCCTTCCCCTGGTGCGTGTCCAGCTCTGTGAAGTCCAACTCCTGGGTGGCCTTTGAGAACAACTGGAATAAACACAATGGAGTAAAAAGCAGCAGGAAATTCCCTGAGTGGAGACTCATGTGAAATAACTGAGGAAGGAGAAAACCCCTCTGCACTACCCTCAACACTGAGAGCTTTGCTAAAAGCAGCCTAACAAAGGGGCAAGAAGCTGCTGGGCCAACACAGCAGTGCACGTGTGCTCCGAGCACGGATCAGGACAGCCCAAGGATATGATTTGCATCCCTCTCCAGGCTGAGCTTTATGAAAGGAGCAGCTCACAAACAAGCAGGCAGAGGGCTGGTGCCGCATAACAGCAGTGAATGTGCTGGACAGCAAAGACCTCCCCGATGCTCTGCGAGGGAGGAAACAAAGCTGAGACAAAACAGAGCCAAATTAAAATGACTCTGCCAGTCACAACAGCACAAAGACAATACGAGTTCCGAGCTGAAAGCCAAGGGAAAGTGCAGACTGAAATACTAAGTGGCACAGTCAGCACAGAAGATGCTATGTGAGCCTAAAATACAACTTCATCCACGAGGCTGTGGTGCAGAAGCTGCAGGAGATGAGTATACAGCACACACACAACAAGAAATGGAGAGGGAGTGACCTCCACAATCCCCACATCACCTCTGCAAGAGAAAACATCCAACAGGGTTTGAAGGAATGGGATGGCTCTCAAGCACACAGCAACCAGGACTAGGGGAGAGGAGAGGGATACAGCAATGTATTCCACCAGCAATATATCCTGGGAATGCACTGCATAAGAAGAAAAGCATTCTGAGAGCAATAGACATTTCTGAGACAGAAATGTCCCCATCACAAGGGAAGGTATAAGGCAGAGGAGCCTTACAATAAAATCAAACATTTACGTGCCACTGAGGGAATTCCCTCCTTCAGAGAGCACACATCCAAATACAAGCAACAGAGGAGACACTAATTCCCTTGGCAAAAGCAAAAGGAAGCAGCAAACTCTAGCTCTGGCAGCAGGACACACACAAAACACACCCTTTGGAGCCAGGGAAGTGGCAGCCTTACCGTAATCTCGATGCTGGCTCTCAGTGGTGCAGGAATGGGAACGTTCCCTGGGATCCAGGCTGCGGGGAAAGGTCTCCAGTGCCACCAGCCAGCTCCACAAACAAGCAGGTAGGATCCTCTCTGAAGCTGCTAAGCTGTGTTTGAACTCCCCCAACATGGTTTTAGGTCTGGAATACAAGGACTAACCCCTCTTTGGCCGCTGGAAGCAGCCAGGAGGGGAGAGGTAACACCGAGACGAGGCAGAGAAGGGATCACACACAAGTGATTTCCCATCTTCAGGTTCCAACCCCATCCCACGAAGCAAAAGCAGCACAGCTGATATCCACAGATCCTAGAGAGACTCAGAGATTATCAGGGCTTGGAAATGATCTCATAAAACATCTTCCTAGTCCTGCTGTGCCCCAACGGCAGCACCTGGACAAACACACGTTACAGCTGCACTAAGACAACACAGCTGCTCTGCAGCTCTCTCTGAGATGCCACGATGGGAAGGAAGGTGAAATCAAACCACAGGATGGCAGGGAACGGGGGCCTAAGCCATCCCATCTACAAAAGGAACAGCTGATACCTGAGGCACAACAATGCCTGGAACAGGTCTGTCTTGCTGGAGAGCCCGCTCACAAAAACAGACGCAATGTATATTCAAAGTCAGAAAGGCTTTGAGAAGAAAGCCTCAAATCACTGCTGAGTGGGTTTTTTTAAAGCCACAGTTTGCAGTCCAAAATACCTCCTGTGCCTCCCACTGAATGTGAAATCCAGGAGCTTTGCCATGTGCTGCTGAAGGGAGGGTTGTTTTCAGGGATGGTTCCCTCCCAGAGCGTCCTCCCAGCAGCAGCTGAGGTGCTGGGATATCACCCCAAAATAAACACAGAAAACTGCTCAAAGGCATAAAAACCATCAAAACAAGTCAGACACTTGGCCAACTTCAAAGCCAGGCTTGGAAAGCCTCCAAGAGCTGTCCAAGACCAAGCTCTCCTCTGCAGGAGCTGCCATCCCTCACCCCAGCAGGATGGGAGACCCCAGTGCCAGTGCCACCCTGCCCTCCCTGCTGCTGGGAAAGGCTGAGCAGGAGCTCAGTGCTGGCAATGCAGGCACAGCACCGGGGATAGGACACAAAGGGGCTCTTGGATTAGGTCAGGGTGTCTTGGAGGAGCTGGGAAGCCATAAAGCTGTGGGAGATAGTGCAGGAGGCTGATCTTCTACCTGCAGTATTCCCAAGAGCTGCTTTCCTGCAGGTTAAGCTGGACAGGAGTAGGGATGCCAGAGGTCTGGCAAGTGCCAAACACATGCAGAAATGCTGATGAGGCAGCAGAGAGAGACATACATGAAATACATGCTGTCCTTCAGAGACCTTACAGCAAAGTTGGAAGGAGTCTGACATGGAGAACAACTTCTCCTTCTCGTTGACCTTTGCTTTCCAGCCTCCTGGAGAATCATCCCACAGGGCTGCAGGAGGCACTACAGGGAACACAGCAAAGCCAAGGACAGTGGCTTGATCCCAACACACAGGCTGTGTTCATTCTCTGTGCTTTTGTACCATTTTCCTGGGAAAGGAAATGGAGCCAGGTCATCAAGCAGGAGCCACTGCAACAGCGAGAGCAGGCCCAGCAACTCAAAGAGCTGGGAATTGGCTCCAGAAAAGCTGCAGGAAAAGAACAGGGGAGCAAGGCACTGTCACAGGGACAAACAGCCCTCTTGGGCAATGCCAGATGTCTACATCCAGCATCTCCCATTCCCCTGTGACTCCAGAGAGCTGTGGTAGGAAGAGGAATAATAGGGGAAGGGAGAAAGGCCTTAAACTTAACAGAGGAGAGATTTAGATGGGATATGAGGAAGAAATTGTACCCTATGAGGGTGGGGAGGCCCTGGCACAGGTTGTCCACAGAAGCTGTGGCTGCCCCATCCCTGGAAGTGTCCAAGGCCAGGTTGGACAGGGCTTGGAGCAACCTGGGCTAGTGGAATGTGTCCCTGCCCATGGCAGAGGGTGGAACAAGATGGACTTTAAAGTCCCTTTCAACCCAAACCACTCTGTGATTCTATGATAAAGACAATACATAAATGAACTAAAATAAGCATCCTAAGAGTCCCAGAATTACAGTCTGCCTGATTCCAGGCCAAACAACCCTTTTCCTTGGGAACAGCCACCCATGGGAAGCAAGCTTAGATTGAACACAGAAACCCCCACTCCCTAACACCACCAACTATTTTATGTACCTGTTTAGCCACATAATTCAAACATTTCCATGGTTAGGACAGTGGTGGGGATGATTATTCCCCTTTGGCAGGTGCTGGCACTGTCCTCACTGAAGCCAGAGGCACATGGAGGCAACTGGAGAGGTGCTGGAGTGGTTATTGATTTGCTGCATGACCTTGGCTAAGTCATTTAACCTCAGTTTCCTCATCTGTATATTGGGAATTATGGGACTTGCAGAGTGCCACAAATTCATCCGAGGGAACTACTTAAGAGCCCTATTATGACTTAATGGGATTTCCCACTTCAGAATGACTCCTGTGAGGATTGAGGCAGCAGGACTGGGATGTTCACAGCCTGACTCCTACTGGAAGTGCAGAACTTTTTTTTTTTTAATATGGTTTTCCCCTCTCGAACACCCATGTAAATCTTACAGCTCAGGAACACACAGCCTAAAAGCGTGTTCAGCCTTGACACTCTTTACAAACAGTTGTTTAAATGACTTTGGCCTCATCAGCCATCCACACTAACAAGCCCCTCTCCTTGACTGATCCATGCAGGATCAAACACACGGAGTTTCAACCCATAAGATGCTCAGCTGGGTACTTGTGGTGTGAAGTCTTCTCAAAATAAGCTGCAAACGGTCACATAATGGCTCCCTGGAAGAAGTGAAAATCCAGAGGATCAACTTAAAAGCTGAAGGTACTAAGAGTGCCCTGGTTCTCTGTGGAAGGCCAGGTCCAAGGTCCAGTTTCTCCCATGGTGCAAGTGCAATCCCACCATCCACAGCAAGGCTTAAATCCCTTCCTAACCCCCACAGAGCCCAGCCTATCTCCAAGGTACATTACAAGCCACTGCCCAACATAAAACAGGCAGTGATGTTTCCTAAGAACAACCAGAGTTCCACTGGCAAAGCAGCTCCAGATACCTGGAGGATGATGCAGGCCAAGTGTTCAGAAGCTTAACACAAAATTCTCCTCTGCAGTGAATTCTTTCCCAGGGAAGGTGAAATAAAAATACCCAGTGTTTGTGCCTCAGTCCAATCAGCACTTTATAACCACACTCACAGACCCACACACTCAGCCATGGCACTTGGAGACCACAGGGCTAAATCCAAAGATCTTTCCTATTCTGACTGGCTCTTCCATGGGGAATGAAACACTTTTACAAGACTGAGGAATATCTACTTGTGCCCTGTCACGCTCCCTTGCTCCTTCCTCACCCTTCCCCTCATCACCCACACAGTCACTTGGTATTTATTCTGCTCTGTTTTATTTGGATTTCCTCTAAGCAGCCTCATTAATCTTCCCTGCAGATGCACAGCTCTGACAGCTGGGTCTTGACACCTCCAGTGCCACTGAAGGACATTCTCATACTCTTCTCTTCTTTTTCCCCTGCTCCTTTCTCCTTTTAAAGAAACCCTTCATACCTCAGCAGCCACAGGGGTTTTGATTAGAAGGTCATGTGAACTGGAGACAAGGGGTCTGTGGGGGAGGAAGGCAAGGGAAGAGGATGCAACTCCCACAAGGAACTCCCAAAGTCCCACTGAAAAGGTCAGCGTGCTTTTGAGTCCTCTGCACTGCTCCCCAACACAAAAACAGATACTCAGCCCAGTGCAGAGATACTTGATAAAGAGACTAATGAAGTGGAAAGAGTGTTGCAGGGAAAGAATAGTCCTCTCTCATCTCGACATCCCATGATGCTCCATCTAGTTGCTATGGAGACTTAAAAAGAGAAGGGGTTTTGTTGTCTTGAAGGGCCTTCTCCCATCCCAGTAACCTTGACCTTTTCCAGGTTGGTGTGTTTGTGTGTGCATGTGTATGTGTTTATAAAAAAAAAAGAGATAAGGAATTCCATTTCTTCTTATCTGGTCATGGCTCACTGGCTGGCACTGATGCATGTGGGGGGCCGTCAGCCTGTGTCAGCCTGGAGACTTGGAGAGGATAAGAGCAAGAAAATACAGAGGGGAGCAGTTAATTAAGGCTGATATTGCAGAGGACATTGTTTGCTGGATAATGAATTCCGTGCGCTCCAGACACACAAGTGCAATTAAAGGTGTGAGAGATGAAGGGCAGGAGAGGAGCAGTGGGTCATCTATTACTGTACAAAATGGCCCCTCTGGTCCTCCAAAACTGGGGCTTCACACAAAAAAACCCCACCATGGAACACAAGCAGAGATTATTTCTTCTAAACAAGGCAGAGGAGTGGCTGCAGGTTCCCCCGGGTGAGGAAGGGCTCCCAGGAGCTCACAGCCATTAGAGGGATGGCAGAAGCATTTGACAGGTTGAAAGGAGGCTGATCCTCCAAGCAGGATGGATATGGGGTTAGGCAGACAGGTCAATGCACAGTTAAGCTGCTCACCAAAAGTCTGTGTTCATTCCCCCCCCGTCACCTGGAGCAGGTCTTTAGTTCCCGTTTTCTGCCAGCCCTCACAAAGATACTCAGAGACAGGGTTGGCACCAGGAGCCCGCTATTTTCATCCTCCACGGTCCCTCCCAGCACCCAGCCCTCATCTACATCTCACAGAGACACCCTCCACCCTCCCCATCTCCTTCTCAAGGGAGAGAGGGACACTTGGTACCAAAATTTCTGCTCCAGCTTGGGTCTCCTCCTGGCTCAGAGGCACCACAGCACCACAGACCCTTCTGCTTGCTCTCCATCTCAGGCCATGAGCTTCTGTGTCCCACCTCGTCACAGGACAAACAAGTGAGGAAAGATGATGAAAAATCATGTTATTTTGTGGGATAGAAGTCACAGAGCTTGGCCTGGAGAACGTTGATATCAAGAGTGGAATGAAGACATGAGGTGTTCCTGCCACATCCTCTACAGCAAGAGCAAACCAGGCAACAGAGTCCAGCCAAGAGCACAACCCCCTCTGGGAGTAAGACCTGGATTTGGATGGAGTGCTGCACAACCCCATCTTTAACTAGTGAGGGTTATTCATGTTAGATAAAGAATCCAACACGGTTTGGCACCTGGATTGCTCGAGCTGTGGGTTAATGAGAACCTGCTGTCCAGGATGTCTTTGGACTCCTCTCAATTACCAGCAGCAGAAGCGTCCCAGGGTCAGATTTCTAAGTGCTTTCAGGATCAAGCTTCTCTGTCCCTAGGGAGATTATGGATAAGGTTTATGGTCACCACTAACCCTCTGTCTGTGCACTCCCTAAATTAACCCAGCACTGACCCAGGCAAGATAAGGAATTAATCTCAATGAACTCCCTGATCAGTGACCTTGGCTGCTCTCCACCCTCCAAGCCTGGCTAAGCTTTCTCAGATCCTGACTGACTTGAAGCAACTCTACTCCACTTGCTGGTCCTGACAGCTTTCCATATCATCCTTTCCAAGGGAGAAGAGAGTACAGAAAGAAAAAAAAAAATCATAAAAATGTTATTGGAAAATATTTCTCTTTTAGCTGAGACTGCTGTTGATACGATCACCTTTTCATTTTCTGCGTGCCTGTGTGTGTGCCTCTCCCCCAAACCCATCTCTCAAGCTTATGATCTGAACTTGTTTGTCCATTCCCAGCCTGCCAAACCATTTTCAATAATAGGATCCATCTCCTCCTGCTCAAGGCTGCATTGTCTTCATATCCTTGGAGATCAGATGTCTGTTCTCCCTTTTATCACTTGAGCTGCACGTGTTTTGATTGTAAACACCCTGATAACACCCCTGTTAGCCCCTCACAAGTGAAATAATAAAGGATAGATAACATTTCTAGACGTGATACTTATACTGTCATCCTACACTGAGATAACAAGAAGCAGACAGCCCGTGAGTCTGTCTTACCCCGATAAAGATCTTGTCACCATAGATACAAAAGAGATAAACTTTCTAAAATAATATCCTTCTTCATGTCACTTTGCTGAAGTTGGAGAAGTGCAATTCCTCTCCCTCCTCCCACCAAGTGTATTTGCAGCTCCTCCCACCCCCAGCCCCAGTCAGACAAACCCTTGGCACCTTACAAGACAGGAGTTTACGTTTCTCACCCAGGTGAGAGCAGCTGACAGATCTCATCTCACAGGGCCACGTTCTGGGAGCAACCAGCCAGAAAACATCCCTGATTGCCAGCACATTGCCTGGAAGATTGGAGAACACACCTGACACTGCTTGGAGAAGAGTGATACCCATCACAGCCCAAACAAGCACCAGTTATCCCTACACACAGACCCGCTGCACCTCCCTGCTCCCAAAGAATCCCGCAGCATCCATGTGGTCCAGGGAAAGCAGCAGGAGCAGGAAGTGCCAGCAAGTGACAGCATTCCAAGCTTGCCTTTCTCCACAAGAACTACAAGAGCTGCTTGACATTTCTGTGTTGAGGCATTTCAGACGTGAAAAAGGGGTTTGCAATCCAAATGAACACGTGTGCAGAAAAACCTCTGATCGGGCTGCAAGGCTTGGAAAGTGGGAACTGAGCGTTTGTCTAATAAAGCAAACTAAAGCACAATAAAATTCTATCAGTTAGTCAAGAAATACATCTGGCAATCCGAAACTGCTGTTACCCTGGGGAGCTGCTTTTATTGTTTGTTTGGTTGGTTCTTAAGAAAGTACTTTTAAAAGCCTCATAAAGCAATTTGAAGGACAAAAATATCCAATTGCTAAATTGACATTTTCTCTTAAAAACAAAGTGAAGTACCTGTTGGTATCTACCACATTTAGCTGTCTTACTGAAGTGGCAGCAGGCAACACCAAAGCAGCTGATGTTTAGTGGTGACTGGTCTCCCCATTGCAGAAAATACCAGAATTTATTCTCCTCGTGGTGAGTATTGACCCTGGCTTTGCTTCACTGAATATTTACCTCTCGGGTCAATAAATCATCATGTTCATCTCAATAGAAGTCAGTATCTGCTTATTATTATATTAACCTTTACAAGGCAGATAACAGTCCTCTTTTCCCTCTAATAAGATATTGCACAAATTGAATAACAAGAAAGATTCCTTTGTGATTGTACTTTTTTTTTTTTTGCTACCAGCATTTTTGCTCAATTTGAGGCGTGTGAAACAACACTCAATTAATACACCACATGGAGCTGCCTTTCTCCTACAACCTGCTTTCAGAGCACACACTGAGCCCTAGGAAAAGCCCTGGGATATCTGGGAGATACACATTCCTGAAGCCCATCCTCTGGCCAACAACATTTAACAAAAAAAAGCTCCATCATTTGGTTCTTGCGGGCACCTGCACGTGGTCAGGATTTCACCCCGGCCAGGTGTCGGCACGAGGCTTTACAAAGCCCCCCAGCACAAAGACAGGGAAGCTCAGCCAAAATTTGGGAAGCCAAGACATGTGAATTTGTGAGGAAGGACAGATGGAAGGCATGAGGATGAAGGCAGAAGGAAGGGAGCCTGGCACACAGGGAAAAAAAAAGAGTGAATTATGGAGAGGAAAGGCCACGTGCTGAAGCCGAGCCCAGCCCTCCATCCCCAACAGGCAGGGAGGGCACAGAGGAGATACCTGGTGAGGCAGAGCCTGCTCCCCTCCTGTCACCAGCCTTTGGGGATCACAGACAGCGTGGCACTTCTTCAAAAGTGCACAAGACAGCCTTGACATCCTGGCAAATTCATCCCTTCAATAAAAAGCACTGACTTGCAAGGCTGGGTGTGAGATATGGCGACACATATGGCTGGCACGTTGTCCCACATATTGCCTGAACTGCCACTGTCACCCTGCACAGCTCCCAGATACAGCTCCTCAGCTATTAAAGGCACAATAGAAAATGTAATTTGCCTTTATATCTTAAGCTCAAAAGCTCCTTTAAAAATGATATATGCACTTCTTCCCTGAAATCTGGGTTTTAACTGTGCTTCTTTCACGTGAAAGTGCTGCCCACAGGTGCCAGCCAGACTTTCTACAGAGGGGAAACCAATAAAACTTATGATAAAACATTTATCATGTGCTTCATTAGACTAGACTGGAATGGAAGGAAATATGTGCCATTAATCTGTTATTCTGTGCTTACCTGTCCAGTGAGGGGTGGTTGGCCTTGGGTACCTGCTGGGAGTGACATCAGAGAGAGCTGAAGAGGAGGGGGAAAGTTTGAGCATCGTGAAAAACACTCAACCAGAGGATGTTGGGCCAAAGGGCAGAACAGAGAAGAAACAGTACAAAGTCATACCCATAATCCGTGTAAAACACCACTGGAGTCTGCTGATGGATCCAAATATGGTCCCAAACATCCCTCTGTTTATAAACACTCGCTTCCAAAAGCTTCTGAGCTGCTGAACAAAAACAAACACCAGCCATGATATGAGATAAACAGGAAAGGAGCCAGAGTAAACACTGCAGTGGGAACAAAGCCTGGGATAGCAAATACAGAGCCCCAGGGGACAGAAGCCACTGAAAACACAGGGAAAGGATGCTCTCAGGAGTGGAACCAACACCTATGGACAGGCAAAGCAGGACGAGTTCCACCAGGTTTTCCAGCAGCATGGAGAACCAGGATCAGCACTGCAGCAACCTCCTGGAAAGACTCAGGGCTTTTCCCCTTCAAACCCCCACAGAACTGCAGTGCCAGGCACCTGGGGAAGTGGCTGGAGCCCACCATGAAATCCAGGTTGATCCAGGCAGGTGCTGAAGCCCTGTAGTTCCTCCTCTCCATGCCAGGAAAAAGCCTGGCTTTGGAGACATCCCACTTCACCCAAGGAACCAGACTTCTGCACCTGGGAAAAACCTCCCAGACTAAAATGTGTCTGGCTCCCTTCCCCAGGGAAAGGACTATGGCCTTCTCAGCCAACCTGGGAACAATGTGTATCACCCACAGAGTGGAGACAGTCAGACACCATGAGAAACCAGAGTTGGGGACAAGCTGCCACTACGTTGTGCTATCCCAGGCTTGCTCCTTGGAAAGATGCTGCCAGACATGCTGAGGGACAGGGGGAATTCCCACACAGGGGGTGGCATCATCTCACCAGCTTCCAGCCTTTGGAATGCACCCATCTTACCTCCAAAATCCAGAGCTCAGAGGACGAAGGACAGCTGTGCTCAAGGACATGTTTCATGATGATGAGGAGGAGCCCAATCCCGCATCCCAAGGACAGGAGGCTTCCCTCTGCAGCAGGAAGGAACTGGCAGGGCAGCCCCTGCTCTGTGGCACACACACTGCATGGGATGATGGGCTCACGTCCAGCCCAAAAACTTTGGGCTTTTTCTGCCTTGTTTTTCGTGTGATGGAATTGCAGGGTTTCCTGCTGTGCTCTGAGAAGGGCAGGAACAATAACCTTTGCAATTAGCACTTGGCAGAACAAGCTCCTGTCCACAATAAATTAACGGAACCAATTAGGCAGGAGGGAAAAATAAGCAGATGCCATAAGGCAAATCCTGGCTCTGCCAGTGTATGAGCAGAGGCCGTTCTGGAGCACTGGGACATCCTGCTGGGTCCAAGGAGGGACAGGCAAAGGCTTCCTCCCAGTGCCCAAGCCTTGTCCCAGTCAAGGGAGGGGAGGAAAGCCAACGCAGGCTCCCTTTTAAAACCTGTCCTGTGGAATTTATCGCCCTGCTCTCACCTCACTCATGGCAACCACACCCCGAGGGGCCTGTCCAGGTATGGGATGGACACAGACCAGGTCCCTCAGGGAATGAGGATCTCAGCTGGGATATGATGGGTGGATGTGTTACAACCTTTTCTCATAGCTCTGTTTGCCCAAAACCCTTCAATTCCTCCCCATTGTACCTTGTGTCTGTAGGACACAGAGGTTCTCCACCTCCCAACTCCCCCAGATAGCCCATCCCTGTCAGGAGGACATCGAGGGGCAGGGCTGCCTGTCCCTGTCAAGCCTCTCTTTGCTGCTTCTGGCCAGGGAGGAGCAGGTTTACCTGACCAAGACACAGAGCTGTTGTCAGGGCCACTCACTGAGAGCAGAGACCACCAGCATGGGCACACGTGCCATAAAAGCTTCCTCAGCAGGTTCCACAACAACAAACAGGGCCTGAAGTAACAAGAACACTGATTTTTCAGCCCCTGTCTAGTCAACATGCTCTGGCCTTCCATCCAACTGAGATACAAAGCTGTATTTCAGCTTCAGAAAGACACCGGATCCAGCATCCCAGGAAAGATCACTCTGATGCTCCCTTCAAATCAGCCTGGACATGAGAAAAGGTGTGTGCTTCAGAAAGGCAGGAAAGCCCCATAAACCAAGCAAAGTGATAAACAGCAGAGTGTCAAGATGGGGAGATATGCCTGGTGGGGTTCAGCAGAGATCACTCACACCCATCTTTTGTCACCTCTTCATTAATGTCCTGGAAAAAGGGGTAAAGAGCAAAGAACAGAATTGGCAGCCCAGGCTATATTAGGAGGTGTTGTCATCCTGGTGAAGGACAGGGACATAAAACAAATGGGGAGTCAGGTCACAAATCAGGGGAGAAAATAAAGAACAGCAAGAAAAATGTCTGTCCACACAGATTTACAGAGGGGAGCAAAAGCATTCCAGCAACCAGAAATTCTGCTCTGCAAGGGGTTCTGGTATTTCAGATTTGTAGGTGCTGTGAGTGCCTGTGGTTCCAAGAGCCAGACAATTATTAACTGTTTGCTGGGGGTGATTCTGTCTGGAAAGGAACGTCTCAAGAAGTCAGAAGCTCATGAATATTTCAGACAGCAAAAACATGAAGATCTGCCCCCATGGACATCTCCACAGTCACCCCGTGGGAATCCAGTCCCATCCCTCACGATCCAAAAAGCCTAAGGATGGGAGTTGGACTTATTTCATAGCCTCAGAGTACATACAACATTTACCTCCCAGGCTTTCCTTTTTCCTTTCTCCTCAGAATCCCTTTTTCCTTCAGCAGGAGTTACATAAACACTCAAGTCCCAGAACAAGAGCTGTAAGGAAACATGAATACTCATAAGAGCCTCCAGCATCCCTCTCCAGTCAGCAGCACAGGAACCTCAAAGGAGCCAAGCAATGTATTCATGCACCCAGAAAAACTCAGAAATTCTTTAAGGAGACTCCATGTAAAACATAAACCTGCAGAAGCAGGTCCATGAGGAGCTGGTTGGAAGGGCTGTTTTCAAAGGCACACTTCAGCTGTAAGACCCAGACATGCACTGGGAGTTCATTCAGGTATCTCCTGCGATTCAGCTGGTGTGGACACGAGAGAGAACAAGATTTAAGGAAGACAGATGCACCCAAACAGCCAACAGGAGCAGGAGGGCTGAATAAATCCACAGCTCTGGTGTTTTAGTGTGTACATACATATAGATTTATTTCCTTTTAAGTACATCCACAATGTTAAGATGGATATGGAGATGCTCAAAAATCTTTGAAGATGACGTGATGAGGACTCGGTGTGAAAGATCACCCTCCCCAGAATTTTTACTCCTTCTTCCAGGTGCATTAGAGAGCCATCACACTGGACTACAAATGAATCCCCAGCAGCACTGGCCTTCTCCCAAGCCTTAAATTGTTTATAGCCCATTCGATCTCCACTTACAGCCTTGGATCTGCTCATCAAATTGCATCTTCTTTCTATAGCTGGACTTTTTTTCCCCTCTTAAACACCATCTTATCTAATCTGCACCATTTACATTTTGTGAAGCCTATACACGGTACAGGAACCCAGTCAATCAGATTTAATATAGCAAAGAGCTTTCTGTGAAGCATTTTTTTATTTAAGTGCACGTACGTGTGCTCAAAGGAGGGATTTGGGAAAATTCTTCATGATCATGTTTTCTTCTCAAGATTTAGGGAAAAACGTGATGCTGAACTGTGGCTGAAGTGGAGTTTCTGTGTTTATGCTCCGTGTTTTCCTCTCCACTTCCCAACCCATGGAGTGGAGATGCTGCTGTGAACTTTCTCTGCACTGAGGTGGAAGATTACCTGGGATAGGTGTGGTTTGTGTGATGGCACAAGGACAGCTCTGGGGATGTAGAGGGAGCACAGATCTTTGGAACAGAGTGTAAGACACAACAGTGGCATGGTGAGAAACCCAGGAGGGCTCTGCACATCCCCAGGGCCTAAACAGCTGGTACAGAGTGATGGGAGGGGTACCAGAGTGATGGCAAGAGGCTTGATGGACCCCCATTGCTGCTCCTCCCTTCTCACCTGCCTTCTGCTGCCTCAGCCACTCCAGGTTCCCAAGAGGCCTTTAGGTCACTTCCAGGCTGCTGCAACTCCCTGTTTCCTGATTTATAAACACTTTTCTCCTCCTAGTGCTTATTCATGCATCAGAGAACATTCCTTTTCCCCTCTGTGCAATTACTGAGCACAAACATTGGCTTTTAATTGCAAGATTAAAGTTCCCATTAAAAAAAAAAGAAATTCCTAGAGACTTAATAACCAAAGATTTTAGGAGGGGACTGTGTTCCTACTTGCAAAGACCTGCCACACAGACCCTTTTATGTTGGCATATCAAACTGGACACGCACTTACTGTTGTTCTCCAGAGAGTCCTTCCTCCAGGTCTGCAATTTCTGTTTCAATTTGATCTCTGCTTTCCCTGGATCATAGCCACTGCTGCAGAGATGCAGATGAAGTGTGCATGTTGTGCTCCAGCCCACTTGCAAAACCTGTTGGGGAGCAAATGTGTCACCTCAGCTTCTTCTGCCACTTCCCATCTATGGGGGACATCAGCCATGAGAGGATTCAGAGGTGTTTTGCCCAATACTCACACAGAATCCTTTGAGAAATCCACCCAAATCTGTATCAAAAAGCAGATTTCTGCTGTTTAGACATGGCATGACTAGACCAGGGCTATCTTTTGTCCTAGACCTCATCCTGCAGGGTTTGAATTAGGAGCAGTGGCTCCTAAGTTGCCACCTGCCCTGAGTCTCTGAGTAGCAGCAAATTAGAGTCAGGATGAGGCCAGAACAAAGATCTGGATCTGTTTGGTGCTATTTTTCCTATACCAACAAACAAAACAAAAAGGGGGAAACACCCACATCTATGACTTACCCACAGACTCATTCACTCCTCCAGTATTACTGCTGAAATAATGGCATCCCAAAGACATCCCAACCCCACTGCTAAAACAGTGACATCCCAAAGACACCCCAACCCCACTGCTAAAACAGTGACATCCCAAAGACACCCCAACCCCACTGCTAAAACAGTGACATCCCAAAGACACCCCAACCCCACTGCTAAAACAGTGACATCCCAAAGACATCCCAACCCCACTGCTAAAACAATGACATCCCAAAGACTTCACAACCTTCTCCTGCTAGACCAGCTGAGTCCCACCATGGCACGGGACAGGTGTCCTCCTCCTCCTCCTGGAAGAGCTGATTCTGAGCTCCAATTAAAGCAGGTTTCAATAGACTTGAATCCAACAGGCTTCACAATTATTCCCTTTTTCTTTCTGCGTGTGTTTGGTCACTGAGTCTTGTTTCCCTCCACAGGGAAGTCTGCTCACTAAGCCTGCCTGCTTATTTAAAACTCAGCAGTCTCAGTCCACTGCCATTTTGCCACCTGAGACCAAAAACTTGGAGTCCTCGAGTCGTCAAAAAAGATGCAATTAGCACCAACACTGCCTGGCTCACTCCCTCCTATTCTGTGCCCATGTCTGAAGCTCCTTCCTTTGTGAGCTCTAATGCGTGTTTAATGTGCAACTTAATTATTTGATTACAACGGCGTAATTATGTAATTGTAATGTATTGTGCAAGTTGGCTGGAAGGAGATGGGAGACATTTGCTGAGTGACGTGGAATACACAGAATAACAACAGCATAAAACAGGAAACAGAATAAATCTAATGAGATGATCATTTGGAGGAATAGTTAAGAAAATGGGCACTTTGGAAAATGAAAATAGCTGGGCTTTTTTTTTTTCTTTAATCTTTTTAATTAATTTATTCTTCCCTCTTGTCCTTTTGTGATCGGCAAGAAATTTCATTCTCGTTGCCAAAGCACAAGTGAGCTGGAAGCAGGCTGGCCTGGCCCTGCCACAATCCTCAAAGGAAAACTGAATTTGTTCCGGGCTGGCCCTCAAAAAATGGTAGCACAGCAAAACACACACACATTTTACTGGATTTACAGGCACCCGTGGCCCAGACACAACCATGTGCAAGCCAATAACGCTGAATAACCTCCCACTTGCCACGGAAATATGAGCAGATGCACGGAGTGGTTCATGGCAATTCATCACAGAGCAGTAATTCAAGTACCTGGATGAGCCCTCAGGGCCATCTCAGGGTGACACGCTTGCTCTCCAACATCTGGACTTTGGATCAGAACGCTCATGTCCGTGGGCTGAACCCAAAAACGAGGGGAAACACACTGGAAGAACATGATCGAGGTAAGCAACAGGCACAGGGGAGTTCACTGCAAGAATTGCAAACCACATCTTGGAGAGCCATTTTGAGCCCAGCTTTGTAAGCTCTCCAGTTTCTCCTGCTCTCCTTCTAAAGGCTTTAATGACTCCCTGTCCCCCAGCACCAAGCACATACTGCAGGAGACCACAGCAATAAATAAGAGCAGCGGCAGGGAGACAACCAGTCCAGCCAACTCACCCAGCTCTGCTGAGCTGCAGTCCACCAGGTTTCTGTGGGAGACACAAGCTCGTGGCAAGTATTTTAGGGAGACCTCTGAACCTGTTTCTCATCAGTAACTGATGGATAGCTGGCTGAGGGCTTGGAGCAGGAGAGATTTCCACGGCCAGGGTTTCTCCAGTCAGAGCTCCTGCAGCGCTGGCAGCCAGACATGAGCCAAGGCCAGGAGAGAGATTTGTACCCCTGACTCTTGGCACTTGCACACACACACTGTCAGGCTGTTCTACAGGTGACACGTTTATACACAACTGGGGTTCCACTCAGGGCTATTTCAGCCAAGTTTCTTTCTTGCAAAGCCGCCTTCCCAAGCCAAGCTTTGGCAAACGTGGGGTTCTGACCCGTTTCAGCAGCAAAGCTGCAGCCTGATCCTGTCTGAGCACAAACCCCAGAGTAAGTAATACTGAAACTGTGCTGATGTTAGCAAAGCAAAGAGGGCCAGTGGCTGCCAAAGTCTGCTGCTATCCAAATAAGATTAGCCAAGGAGCAAACTCCATGGTGTGGAAATGGTCCCTCAGCCAGGCAATGCCAGGAGGAGTGAGCTCCTGTAGTGATGCCAGACAGGGAGGGGTGAATCACAGGATATGCTGAGTTGGAAGGGACCCACAAGGACCATCCAGTCCAACCCTCAGCCCTGCACAGAAACATCCCCAGAGTCATCCCCTGTGCCCCAGAGGATCAGCCAAACCCTCCTGGAGCTCTGGCAGCCTTGGGGCTGTGCCCACTGTCCTGGGGAGCCTGGGCAGTGCCCAACCACCCTCTGGGGGAAGAACCTTTTCCTGAGATCCAACCTGAGCCTGCCCTGGCACAGCTCCAGCCATTCCCTGGGTGCTGTCCCTGGTCCCCCCAGAGCAGAGCTCAGTCCCTGCCCCTCCTCTGCCCCTGCCCAGGCAGTTGGAACTGCAGTGAGGTCTCCCCTCAGTCTCCTCTGCTCCAGCTGAACACACCAAGTGCCCTCAGTGTCCTCCCACAGCTCCAAATCAAGGCCCTGCACCATCTCTGTTGCCTCCTTTGGATGCTCTGGCTTAGTGTTTTTCTTATTGTAGGTATAGGCAGCCTCAATTTGCCAAAAGTTTTATCAGTAACTCTTAAATAACACCCAGTTTCAGTCCAAAGGTTCTGTTTCTCCCTGGGGTCTTCTCCACGTGATTCACTGGATTTCACACACAATTACAGCACAGCAAAGCTTCCCTTCCCAGTTTGCCCATGGAAAGAGCTGCAGAAGCTACTGGGAGGCTCCATCCTTTCCCAGAAACACACATTTTGGAATCTGAATCATAGACCACAATCCTGAAAACTTCTGCCACCTCCTAACTTGCAGTGAGGCAATTAAACATCTACCAAAATAACAAGTCAGCACTCTGAGATGGTACTTCAGGATAAAAGTGTTTGTTTGGTAGAGTTTACTTTTCAAAGAATGTCATCTGAAGCCAGAGTGAAAACATTTCTGGTTTGCAATTAGAGAAAAAGATTTGTATGTTCTCTCAGTTTAAAAAAAAAAAAAAGGAAAAGGCAGTACTCAATGGAATCCTAACAAAGCAGATTTGGCATATCCCACACATTCCCCTGCTTTCCTTCAGAATAAAAATGACAAGAAAACTTTGTGTGCTGAGGCTTTCTTGCTGTTTGGCTGAGTACAAGGTAGAAAGAGGCTGCAGACTGGCCTGTGCCACCAAGGATTTCCAGAGCATCTCCCTCCAAAGCAATCAGGACTATCAGCTTTAAAACCTACCACCGATTCCTCTGCCATTCCAGAAGAATTCATTAACATTTTGCTCCCGGACAAAACAAGACAGGTCTTCTCCTGTGGATCTGGGCAGCTGCTGGGCCCCCCAGCAGCATCCATCACCCAGCATGTGAGGTCTAAAATTCCTCTCGCTGCACCAGAGCATTTGTATGCATTTCTGAGTGCTTGAGAATTATTATGTTGTGCAAAGGCTTGTCTAACTCTTCAGGGAGGTCACACAGACATGTTATATATTCAGCAGACGTGCAATAAACACAATTTAGCACCATCTACCCACCTTCAAACACTCCTGCTCGCAGGAAGAGGAAAACAAACCCAAATGTTAATAATGCATCAGCAGTGGGGCTCACTGTTATTAGATTTGTGGATTTGCTTGGGGTGGTGTGACATTCGTGTCCCAAATACACGCCCAGAGCAAGGCACAGTCCTGCCAGCCAGGGACAGATTGATGTGGGGGAGAAGAGCAGGGCACCCAACGGGGGACAAGCCTGAGTGTGACCTCCCTGCATGGATGCTGCCAGGCTGAGGGCTGGAAGGCTGCCTGCAGGCTGCCTGCTAAACCCAGCCCAGCCCCAGTCTCCCATCACAGCTGCTGCCCATGCTGGCTGACACAAGGACAAAGTTTGGGATGCGTGGAAATTCAGGGAGCTGCTTTTCCAAAGGAGCAGCCTCATGTTCAAACACTGGCATGACCACTTGCAGTGTCCCTGCAGTGAGGGCTGGAGCCCTCTGTCAGGGAAGAAAATCTGGATTAATGCTGCTAATTAAAAGGGACAGAGGACACGGTGCTCAGGACCAAACATCTTCTCGTCAGTGGAGAGATAAACAGAGCATGTCATAGAATCCTAGAAGGGGTTGGGTTGGAAAGGACCTTCAGGTTCATCTCATTCCACCCCCTGCCATGGGCAGGGACACCTTCCACTAGCCCAGGTTGCTCCAAGCCCCGTCCAACCTGGTCTTGGACACTTCCAGGGATCCAGGGGCAGCCACAGCTTCTCTGGGCAACCTGTGCCAGGGCCTCCCCACCCTCCTAGGGAAGGATTCCTTCCTTCCCAATATCCAATCTAAACCGACTCTCTGTCAGTTTGAAGCCTTTCCCCCTTGTCCTGTCACTCCAGGTTGTTGTAAATTGTCTCCCTCCGTTTTTCTTGTAAGCTCCTTCAGGCACTGGAATGTCCCAATAATCTAATTACCGTGATATAACACAAGATGAGCTACAGCCTGAAAACACATACATGGACACTCAGCAGTGTCTGTACCCCCATCACACATCTTCTCATCCTTTAGAGCTGACCACAAACTGCTACAGTTGGCACAGGACCAGGCCTTCATCACCCTGGCCATGAACACTGTCAGGGGAGCTGCAAGGCAAAGGGACAGGGATACAAGGACAAGAGGAATGGGCAGGAACTGATGCCCAGGAAGTTCCACCTGAATGGGAGGAAGAACTTCTTTGCTGTGCAGTGACCAAGCACTGAACAGAGACCAGACAGGGTGTGGAGTCTCCTCCCTGGGGATATTCCAGAACCATCTGGATGCAATCCATGTGCTCTGGGATGGCCCCGCTGGAGCAGGGAGGTGGGACCAGCTGACCACTGTGGTCCCTTCCAACCTGACCCATCCTGTGATTCTGTGGGATTCAACTCATCAGTTTTACCTTTAGGTCAAGGAAGATCCTTGGGATTGTGGACTCTGATGCCCTGGGAACACAAGACAGGGAGTTCTTTCCCATCAGGCTGATTGGGCTGGAGCAGATCTTCCAGATAAAGCATCCAACATTGCAGAGGCTCCACTGCCTCCCTCGGGAAACACTCCAAAACTTTACAAAGCCCAGAAAAACTGTTCCTCCAGGACAGTCAAACACAAAGGTACCTCCCTGACATTGATGCCAGGGCTGGAACAGGACATCAGAAGAAGCACCACCACACCCTTACCACGTTCCCTTTAACTTCTCACCAAGTGTCACAGAGGACACCAAATGGATAAATCCCTGCTCTCGTATCACCCTTCAAGAGAAGCTGGGTTGTTGTTTCTGGGTTGGATATTTTTTTGGTTCTTTGAAGTTTAGACTAATGAGACCTTTGTCTTTCCTCTATCTTTCCTATCTTTCCTCCTTATAGACCCCAATCCAGCTCTTTTATCCCACACATGGCTATGAAATATTGATGTTTTCCCATCTGTCTAGGTCCTGAGCAGTTGCATCCCATCCTCTTCTCCCTCTTTCCCCCTGACTGGACAAGCCCCTTGGCCTCCCCTCTGCCCAATCCACAGGTGAACAACAGGAAAAAATCAACCCAACACTTTCTTATAGACAACCAGCTTTCCTTGTAAGCATTAAATATCAATTACACAAGAAGCCATGCAGTGCTTTAATTATAGTAATGAAAAATCTTCCCATTAATCAAGTTTCTAATCAGTTAATTTCTCATAATAACATGAAAAGTGGTATTTTATCGATTAACTCTTAACAGTCACCCGGATAAATCCATTCTACATTTTTTTGCACATGCTCTGTTTTACAACAAGAAAAAAAAATTCTTCCTTTATCAGAGACTTGCCTGAGAATAAAATAAGTTTCTTGCTGCTGGTTTCTGGCAGTGCTGTGCTTCCCTCTGGGGCTTGTTCATCTTGGTTGGAGTGTGGGCTCCTTCCTCTCACACCCACCATTCCAGCACCCACCATCTCCATGGAATGGGCTCTGTCATCTTTCAAAGCTGTGATTCAGGAGGCTGGGTCCACTTTAGATCAAAAAGACCTGCAAAAACAAAGGGTGATACAAGAAACAGAGAGCTTTGCCTTTTGAGAAGAGATGAAAAGAGCTCAGCTCACTTAGTCTGGCAAAACAAAAGCCAAGAAGGGACATGGCTGGGGTCTAGAAATACATGGAGGACTGGAGGAGGAAAAAAGGGAGGGAGGAAAATAGGGTGAAAAAGAGCCATTTCAGTCGATGAACAAAGCAGCTGTGAATTAATATAAGCTGAGTTTAGAAATACATGCTAAGAGGCTCGGGGGAAAAAAGAATTTCTAACAGGCTTCCCTTGGGAGTTGCTGGGCAAAACCTAAAAAAAGGGGTTTTTTGCATAACTGCAATGGTTAGGAATGAATGTCCTGTCTTCAGAGAGGGTTTTCTGGGCTCCACATCCAGGCTAGATGTGAAGCCACTTGATTAATTATTGCCTTTGCTGACTTTTCCCACCTACTGCTCCGCTCAACCCCAATTATTCAGGATCAGCTCATAACAACCTATTGAAGAGGTACAGCTTTTCATTTGCATAAGCAGTTTCAGCCAACACAGTCTGTTGAGACAGAAAATATACGCTGAATATTTAGCAAGTCTGATGGCATTTCAAAAGCATGTGATGGCACACAATTGATGACATCATGCATTTCTCATGTTTCCTGAAGCTGAAGACTAATGAGGCACAGAACTTCACCCAAAGCTGATTGGCTGAATGTTTTTTTAAAAAAAAGAAAAAAAAGAGAGAAAAAGATGCAGAGTGTTTCTAGATTTAGATACCACTCCCAGAGAATACCATCTATTGACACCAAAGTTCACACAGAAACGCAAAATTACACCCAAAGCCCTTGAGCAGGGATAAATATTTAAGACAAGTATCTCTCTCCTCCTTACAGAGGTGCAACCAGCTGCTCTGGTGAGGTCCCAGTCGGGTTTGACCCACAAAGCCACTGTTGGATCAAGCCCCACATAATCCCCAGCTGCTGTTCCAGCCTGGCAGGTGGCTGTGCTGCAGCTGGAGAAGCAAGCCCAGGTTTCAGAGAGACCTGTTCCTTGCTGTTCAGACCACTCTTCCCACAAAATGGTAAATATCCCTCAGCTGTGATGCAAAAGCCTCCGTGTGTCCTTTCTTCTATCCCAGAGCTCCTTTCCTGGCTCTATTCCCCACGCTCTGCAGCACTTGGAGCAGTCACTAGTCCATTAAAGGATGCTACATGCTCACTGGTCCTCAGGGAGGACAGCCAGCAGCATGCCTGCCTCATGTTATGTGGCCCTACACAATCCCTTTTCAGCTCTCAAATCACAGAATCCTGGAATGTTTGTGTTGGAAGATACCTCAAGGATCTTCCACTAGCTCAGGTTTCTCCTGGCCTTGGACACTTCCAGGAATCCAGGGACAGCCACAGCTTCTCTGGGCAACCTGTGCCAGGGCCTCCCCACCCTCCTAGGGAAGAATTCCTTCCCAATATCCCACCTAACCCTGCCCTCTGGCAGTGGGAAGCCATTCCCCCTTGTCCTCTCACTCCAGGCCCTTGTCCCAAAGTCCCTCTCCAGCTCTCTTGGACATATCTCCCAATCCTATTTCTTTCTTACAAATCTCCCAATCCTATTTATTTCTTCCACCTATTTGGAGCTAGTGCAGAAGAGCCCAGAGCTAGGACAGCAGCTGGGATGGGGAATTGCCACTGGAAAGGGGATGGGATGCAAACATCCTCTGCCGCCTGAGGGACACCCCCCCACCCTCCTCTGCTCCCAGCCCGGTGTGTCCCACGTGTCTGACAAACCTCATGTAGGAAGGAGGGGCACCTGCACTGAACAGTCCCATCAACAGGCCTTGGGAAAATCCAGCAGGAAAAGGATTTAACGCTGGCCCTGCTGGCAGCCTGCTCAGTGCTTCCTCAGGGCAGTGTGTGTGAGGGATGCTGGGCATTGACAAGCTCTGCTTGGAGCAAAATAGAGATTATCAGCAGGCTGAGAAATACAACAAATCCCTGACTGAGTCTGCAGCATCCCAGCCTACTCCCAATATCCTCAGATCCATCCTCTCACCTCTGTGTAGGTACAGACAGGTCAGGGGAAACTTCTGCTCCTTGCTGTTCATCCCAAGCTGGTGTGTTTACACCAGAAGGTGTGTTTATACTGAAAAAAAAAAGCATCTCCACACCACCACGTGCCCAGGACAACAGCCCTGACCACTGATCTGAACTGATACAAAACAGGAAATATTTCCTTACAAATAGCAGTTGGATTGAGGGAGAAAGGACAGCAAACCTCCACCTGCATGCACTGAAGCCCTGCCATGTGCTGCAGAGCATCCCTGCACACACCTCCCCCTTGGTGTTCCCGACGTCCTTCAACACACCACGAGCAAGGGGAGGGAAACCACGAAACCATCCCAGAGCAAGTTTTCTCCCGAAGAGTTCAGCCGCCCGAGCCTGTAAAGACTAACAAATGGCTCCCCTGCGCCGTTCCCACCGCCCTCCCTCCCCCGGGGAATCTTGTTCAGCCTCGGGAACGCTTTCACGTGTGTGGCCCGGGACAGCAGCCCCCAGCAGGGAATTAAAGGAGGGGGCAGGTCCGCGGGCCGGCGCTGGGGAGGACAATGGGGAGCGGGAGGGAAGGGGGGAGAGGGGAGGGATGCTGCGCGCTCTGCCAGGCACCGCTCGGAGCCGGATAAAGGGAGAGGAACGAGCCGGCTGGAAGCGTCAGCGCGCCCAGAGCCGCTTGATTTATTCCCCCGCCGCGGCGATTATTTATTCATAAATAAAGCAGAAAGGGGAACGAGGCCGGATGCTGCTCAGAGGTGGCATCTGTGGGAGGAAGGAAGGTACGAGGACCCCACCCAGGGAGGGCTGGCTGACGCTTCTCCTCCCCCCGCCCCCAATCGTAACCTATCATTTAATTATCTTAACAAGGGGTGAAAAAAATAGAGACGGCGAGAGCAGGCACTGCTTTCCCAGGCAAAGGCTTCTCCCGGCGCCCAGCAGTGGGCTCAGGCTCCCTGTGCCTGCTGCCCTGGACGTCCCCCTGCCCCACATCCCTTGGGAAAAGCCACACGCTCACAGTCCCACTATTCTTCTCCTGGCAGCAGAAAGGCTGGGACGTGCAGCACTGCCCACGGGGTTGATGGAGGGACGTTCCCCTCCCTGTGCCCTTCTTGGAGATGCTTCCCAGCCACATCCAGCCATGCTAGCAAGGGAGACACCCACCCCCCCCCCACCCCCCCCCCCACCCCCCCCTCGGGGATACTCTCAGTAAGGCTAGACCAGCAAGGACAGGCTTACATGTCAAACAATGACTGAAAATGCCCAGGGAAACAAAGAGAGAACAATTCAATGGAACAGCTCACTACCACTAAGATCAATGCCACTGAATAATAGATTTTCAGGCCAAGCCTTGTGTGTCTCAGAGACAGCCTGAACAAGCCAGGAAGAATTTGGGGAGATGTTCAGTACCAGTGAACCCAAGCACAGCTTCCCACAGTGCCAGGTTTGGCTCTGGGATCTGCAGACAGCACACTTTGGGGAGTGGGTATTTGCCTGCTGGCTCTTTGACACTCAGGAATTTCATTTTCCAGGGTGTCAACAAGGCCAGGAGAGCCAGAAATGTACATTTGCTTTTTAGTGACAGCTGAACTACATGAAATCTGGCTCTGGGGCTCTTGGAAAACACACTAAATACCGTTAAGACTTGCAATAAAACTACTCTGCTTGGCAACAGAAGGCTTTTCTTACCCACCACTCCTCCGGGCTCCGTCATCTCCTCTCTCTCCTGCCCAGCAGCTTCATTTTTGCTACCAGGAGCCAGTGTTTGGAGCCCAGCTTTGCTCCCATATGTGAGCAGATCAGCTTTCTGCCCTGGGAGAAGGAGAGAACAAGGTTTAGCAGAGCCCCAAGAAGCTTGACCATGACACCATGGAGCAGAGGAGCCCCTCTCTGCAAGGTCTTCCCAACCCTCTGGCACCCCACAGCTGAGAAGAGGCTTCATCCCAATCCCACCAGGCATTAGTCTGGCTCCATGCTGCTGCACAAAGGGGTCTGTCAAGAGTAAATGGATTTTGCCTTCTCAGAAGGGGAAAATAAAGAGGTGGGAGAGCCCTTGTGGGTCAGCAATCCCAGGTCCTCACTGCCCCAAGTGACACCTACTACAGCTCCATATGGATGTTAGATTAATGCATCCCCAGACTGCTGCACCAGCCACCCTGACCCTCCCTCGTTCCAGCTGGAGCAGCCATCAGGAGGGATTCTTGGCAAGGAAGAGGTTAATCCACCCCAGCAGCAACAGGACAGTTAAAACCCTTCCCCCTCTGTGTTCTCCCAGTGCTGCCTCAGGCTCAGCAGCTCTCCCAGCTCCGGCTCTTCCAGAGTGTGTGATTTAAACTTGGACCACGTTTAAATATTAAATGGGAGAAATTAATAATAAATAGAACAAAAAATATTATTTATCCCTAAACGGGGACATCACTCACAAAAACAAAAGAGGCAAAGGGAGAATGTCCCCAAGGCTGCAAAATGTCACAGCCTCACCTCCACTGTGCTGTCACAGGGTCCTCCTCAGAATTTGTCAGCAACTAAACCAGGAAACAAGGTGTGTGATGAGAGAAGGGTCTTCTCTCCAAAACCACAGCAGACTGCAAAAACCCTCATTCCCAGGCCCAAGAACTCCTCCCACCCAAGGCTGCACCCCAAATCTGGTCCCTGTGCGAGGAGGAGCCAGGCAAGATGGGATCCCCAAGGTCTCCACACCAAAGACAACCCACAGCAGCTAGAGGAGCAGGACATGTTCTGCTGTATCCTTAGGATGGTACTGGATGCCTCTGAGTCATCCTGAGACATTCCTGAAAGCAGGCATGTGAGTTTTCAGGATCTCCTCTTCTTGGTCCAGTCACATCTTCCACGCTTTCATTGCTGGAGAGGACAGTGAGAACATGTCACTCCCAAATATCAGACAGTCTCCCACACACACACAGAGTGAAATGCAGTTTTCAGCCCATTTTGAAGCATGACAGAGATGGGAATGTGCAGCCTCACCATGCCTGGAAGGATATCTCTCCAAAGCTCCTGCAAACGGGCTCCCCAAACTTCAGTGACAGCATAATTGTACATTATCTCCTGCAACTTCACTCTGACAGTTTGGGGGACGATACAAAGAGCAAAGAGACTGTAATATTCGTATTGACATTCCCCCAAAATGCCTCTTTTCCTGATAAAGCCGCTGTCTGATGAATATGGAAGGCTTGCCTGGAGGCTTTGCTCAGCCTCCTGCGTGTCAGTGTTTAATCAGAGGAGGTGGAGCGGGAGCGACCCCTGCACAGCGACAGCCCGGCACTTTTTAGGATGTGCAAGACGTTTTCCATTTTCATGGACAATTCTGTTTACAATCCCTCCTCTAAAAGGGCTTATAAAAGATTCACTCTGCCTCGGTATTTGAAACAAGAGTTAGGCAGAGAACAAGATTCTGTCTGCTATTCCTTCCCCCCGGGGATTTCTAATGAAAACCATTTTTTTGCGTCTAAACTTTTCGATAAGGAACAAAAAGATTTTTTTTTCCCCTTCCTTGGTAAAAAAGGAGTAAAAACTGAAATACTTCAGCCACAGCCCAACATATCATGAATTGAAATGATTGCCAGGGTGTCCAAGGAGAGCTGGAGTGGGGAGGAACAATATCTTATGGACCAAGGGACCAGCTACCAAAAGTGATGCAATGTTTCTGTTGGAAATCCAGTTTCTATGACTTTCCTCAAGGATAAGAATTCCAAAAGCTGTCTGTGCCTTTGAATGCTCATCTCCTAAGAGTAAAGCAACTGGATTTTCTGAAGGCATCTGCTGAAAAGCAAAACCCCTGACAACCCATAACTGGATTGGAAGGACAAGTAAACGCTTGAAAACTTGAAGAGAAAAAGGCATGTCCTCGATTCTCCCCAAGGGTAAAATCCATGGAAGCCTGGGGGATTTTTGTCCAAGATTTCAGCAGGGTCAGGACTTCACCCATGTGGTTTCTCTTCACAGTTCATGGATCTGTTTCCACTTCCCTGATGGACACCCAGCTCCACAGCTGCCAGATGCTGACAGCCACGAGGAGGACATTCCCCCAGCCCCCTCACTCACCTCCTTGCATGCAGATCCTGGCAATTGATTTCTTTCCTTCAGTGCTGCTGCAGAGAAGAGTCTGATTTTGACAGATTTATATTTAGACTCACTTTCTTTTATTTTTTTTTTAATTTATTTAGGGAATTCTGTTTATCTTCTGGGTAGAGCGCCAAGTTCACCCACTGAACCATGGAAAACAACAAAAAGTAAAGGATGGGCTGAAAACAATCCATAGTATTTGTAATACCTCAATTAAGGGAGCATAAGTATTGAAGCCTGAAGTATCTTGAGAATCTGAAGCATCAGTTCTGACAGCAGAAGGTGCCACTACCAGAACTGGGAAAAAAATCTTTGCCTTTTAGCTCATGAGCAGGAAATATCTCTTGCCCTGAAAAGACAAAAAAAAAAATAATATTTTTAGATAGTTATTATAAGTTCTGTTGAGTTCCACGTTTTTGGTTTGACATTGTACCTTTCAGTTTCCTACTGGCAAAACTGGATTTTCCTAATTCCATAAACATTCTGATTCGTCATTTATTGCTGCAGAGGTTTAAAAGGAAAGTTTGTTCTGTTCCATGAGCTGGCCAGTTGTCAGGGATTCAAGGATCTTGAGTATAAAAGGGGCAGGCAAACGTCTGGTCATGGTCCAAATTTCAGAGAGTAGGGCAAGAAAATCTGTTCACAGATGACACCAGTGAACTAGAAAACACCTTCAAAGATGGTCAAACACTTGTCCAAAGAGGCTGGGAATGGGAATTATGTGAAACAGTCATGGTTCAGGGAGCATTTTGCTGGCAGGTGCTCTTTCACTCCAGTTCCTCCCTCTGAGTAGCAGCAGAATGGACAGCACTGGTATTTGGAAAGCCTTTTGTTTCTCCACCCACAAGTTCCTTGGACAAGCCCCCTCCAGAAGCTAAATCCTTCCATTTGATATCCTTCCAGGTCACCGGCCAATCTGTCATATCCCTGGTGTGACCTGGCTTTTTAGGGAGCCAGGAAGCGCCGGGGAAGCGCCGCTTTCATGTGTGCAAAGGGCAGCACAGCAAAGCACCACCCTCGAGGCAGTGCCCCTGAAAGGCCCAGCCACTTCCTCGGCCACCCGAGGCTTTTGTCCCCGTGATTTCGTGCTGGAGGAGGGGTTTTCTTCCCAGGCATGGGAAGCAGTTCAGGAGGATGCAGTGGGCGTTTCGCTCGCCGGCTTCAAAAGACGGATCCTCCTGGGTAAGGGCAGCACATGTCACTGAGACCACGGAACTGCTCTCAGCCTCCCAGCAGCCAAGAGCTTGGCAAGATCACCCAGACCCGGCTGAGCCCTGCCAGGATCCCCACGGTCCTCACCTCCTGCTCTGGGCCATGACTTCAGCCCAGGCAAGCACCATTGTCCTATGGCTGTGCTGGACCTGGAGGGACCTTTTCCCAGGTCATACTGTACTATTGTTCTTCCCAAGGAAAAGGGAGGGATTTTTGTCTCTTCTCACGCTGGGCTGGATATTGGGACCGTCCACCCGAGCACAAAGCACAAGCTGGACCTACCCAAGGCCCATATGTCAGAAGTGGGAAGGACATTCCAACAAACTCACCATGGAAATGATCACAATCTGCCTCCTGGGCACAAATCACAGTCCAGCACGAACCCCGGGGCTCCCTGCATACATCACCTGCCAGCCAAGGACACAGGCTCCATTCCTTCAGCCAGTGCTTTCCATTTAGGTGAAGGGCTGAAACCAAACAACCAGCAGGAACCCACACCAGCAGATTCTTCTGCCACTACCCAGCCTTAATGCAATGGTGGGCACTGGGGGCTCCTTCGTAGGGAACAGTAACAGCAGCCAAGCCCTGGGCATCAGTGCTGGGACTCCATTTGGGCTCTCAGCACTGGGAGACAAATCCCTCATTTTGTTGGCACAGCCTCCTGGTGAGGTGGAGAGCACTTCCAGAGTGGTGCTGAGACCCCTCAGCACCAGCCAAGCGTCCATTCCTCCAATCCAGCAGCAGGTTTTGCCCAGTGATGTTCCCACCAGCTGAGCACATCAGGAAGCACCGCCTGGCCCCGAGCCACGAGGGTTAGTGCTGCATGATGGAGGATGAACTCACGAGCCCAAAGCTTCATTTTCTTGCAATAAAGAAAATCAAGTAATGACTAGCCAAGGGGTGAGCGACGGGGTAATGGGCGAGCTGCCATGGAGCAAAGCCAAAGGAGACCCTCTCCTCCTGCTCTTTGCCTTCCTCCACTCCCCACCCGCTCATGGTGGCCTGTGGAAGTGCCAGACTGGGCCGGGAGAGCTGTCGGACAAAGCTGTCACCGAAGGACTAATTCATGGGCAATTCACAATTTATGCTCAGCCTTTCAGCCCCACTGCTTCCTCCAGCTACAGCAGTTAATGACAGCCCCCCCTGCCCAGCCCAGCTCTGTACCTGCCCAGCCAGACTGCACCACTCCTCTGAACTCCCCACATCATCAATACTGCATTAACAGCAGTTGTTATAGTCACCACTAAGGAATATTGCCAAGTACAGTGCATTTGCTTTTATGGCAAGAAGAAAATGGTCCTGCCTGCACAGACACTCCCCCCCAGACCTCCAGCACAGCTCTGCTCCAAGGGAAGCCTTGAATGGGATGGGTGAAACCCTGATGTTCACTGACAGGGTGAAGTGGTGCCCCCAAGGCAGGTTTGGTTGAGCTTGGACAAGCTGAGTTTCATGGCACCACAGCCTTGACCCTATAAACAACCCAGGCAAGCTCAGGTGACCACTTACCTGTCCCTCTCAGAAGCAGGGCCCTAAAGCAGAGTTGAAGAAGCGTTTGGATGATCCTCTGGGGCACAGGGTGTGACTCTTGGGGATGGTCCTGTGCAGGGATGAGGGCTGGACTGGATGATCCCTGTGAGTCTCTTCCAACTCAGCACCTTCTGTGGTCCTGTGAAGAGTATCCCAATGTGTCCCAAAGCAGTACATGCAGAAACACAGGAATGCTGGCAGAATTCAGGGTGAAAACCCAGCTCCACTGCCTCCCAGATTGTTTTATCCAGGATGCTTCTTGAACCGGAACCACGGAAATAATTTGCCAGTGAGAAACTCAGACCTTCAGGTGCAACCCAGGTATCCATCCTAATTCAATTTTCCCGAAGAAGCAGAGTGTACCAGGACAATCAGAAAAGCAATATGCAGTTTGCCTCAGATGCCTCACTGCAGACCTAACGGGAGAACCACAAATGAGACATCCTCCCCCACACCAAAACGAGCTTTCAGTGAGCCCACCCCCACAACACAGATTAATAAATAGGCAGATGGTTTGTGTCAAAAATCCCAGATCCAAATTCCCTTAGTGACGGGGGAGAATGGAATGAGAACACACTTTGCAACTGCTGGGACTGATACAAGTCTCTACAAAATGCACCGAAATTCAAAGGGTTTGAGAGAGGATTTGACCCTCCCTCTCCCCTGCCATTTGTGTTCACTTCCAATTTCACTCCCACTGAGGCATCCAGATGGACAAACAAGAAGCTAATAAGCTTGGGCTATCACTAGCTTACTGTGACAATCACAGTAGGCCTGGCCTACCAAGGAGAAGGACCACAGGGAAATCATCTACCATGGATCCTGCGATGGAGAACTCTCCTCTTGTCTCGAGCCTTCCCCTCTAAATGGGATAATGGCACTGCCAGGCTTCCACAGACCTTGGGAGGATGGGGGAACACACTCAGCGTGGGAGCTGCTCAGGCACTGTGATCACAGGAGCCGGGCTGGACTTTCACCCAAGCAGCGCATTAAACATAAAAGGGAAGTCACCATGGATGTTAATATATAGCATCAGGATTTATCCCCCCCTCCTGCTCCCAGTATCATGTGACAACATTAATTAAACGTGTTTCTGACCCTGCTGCGCTTCTTTAAATATTTGCCATTCTCCACAAGCACTGTTTGGTTAATGAAATGAAATTAATGAGCTCATTAGATTGTGCCGTAATCTCTCAGATGCGAGCCCGGCGCTCGGAATCACTGCTCCCTTTCTCCGCTCTCGTGCTTTAACTCAACACATTCAGCTCCAGAAGCAGGAGCTGAACAGAGGAGTAATCAATTAACAGGGCAGCCAGCCACGGGAAGGGGAAGGAGGGAAGACCAAGGCCAACGAGGCGCAGCTCACTAACTTTCCCACGGGAGCCGATCCCGGGATTCCGGGCGGTCGCTGGCACATAGCTTTGTTTGGCGGATGCTTCACCAAGGTGAAGATCAGCTACAGGAGCTGAATCCATGGCTACACCCACCCTGCTCTGCGTGTGAAAGCCAACAGACCCTGGCAAAGAAGAGCTGGGCTTTAAAACAACTTCTTACCGGCAGCCCCGGGAGTGGTGAAAGGGAAGGGGCCTCACTCCAAACCAGCAGAGGCCACGGGGTTGTCCCCCACCACTCTGATCTCTAGATCTCCTCCTCGAGCATCCTAGGGAGGAAAGCACTCATGGCCTACATCCCTCCATCCAGGCAACTCCCCACACTCACTTTGATAATTACTTGCCCTAATTCCACCCATTCTAACACAAAACCCCTCCGGCATCCAGCCTTTCCCACGTTTTCCCCCAGCCCAGAGCCGTGTTTGCATCTTGGTGCCCACTGGTGAAATTAAACCCTGAGAGCAGCAAACGAGGCTTTTTGCCTTCAGGCTGCACCACCTCACCAGGCTAGCACAATTCCCACCTTTTTACTTGGAGCAGGAAGGATTCTCCCCAGAGCAGTGCTCCGTTTTCCTATTGTCTTGTGAAGCTTCATCAAAGAATTAACTCAGATCAAAGAGTCTCCACAGCAGCACAAAATCCCCCGACGGGGAGGAAAAGAAGGAGGGGGGTGGACAATAAGACAAAAAACGCTTGAGTAAATCTCTTTCCAAGAAAGCAAATAGGTGTAGTTCTGCATGCACATGAGCCCCACAGTTCAGAGCCTGGGTTAGCTATGGTGACTCCTAATAGCACCAGAGGAATTCGGGGTAGGAAATGTATGCAAATCAAATTCTCTCCATGGCTGTACTCACCAACACATGGGATCTCCAAGCTATATCAAGCTCCCAGTCCCTGGGCTTTTGCAATTTAACTTTTAGCCCAAAAGTCACACGATGCTGAACTGGGCCTGCTGGGATAAAACAAGGGGGTGATGAGCACAAACTGCTTGCCCAAGTGGGTATCACACCAAAAAGCCAGGCTCTGAGCTAAAATATCTCCAGGTTAGCCAGGTCTTTCACCACCCTTCATGTCCATGGCTCAGATTCCTTCAGTGAGGTTTGACTTTCCTCTTGTTTAAACGATCCGAACGTCACTGCCTTCAGTGAGTGATGATTAAAGCAGAGGAGAAAAGCACAGCTATCATTTATCCAGGACCTTGGAGGGGCTGCAAAAAATACTGGCAGGGCCAGAAAGTGGAGGAATGGACATCAAGGGCAGCAGAGAGGATAAATAAAGAGGCCAGGCTGACCTCTCCCTCCCACTCTGCCTGCAGGAAGGAGCTGCAGACACCAGGGCAGGGAGGACTGGAGAGGGAGAGATCACTTCAGGCAGCAGGTATCACACAGGAGATGATGCACAGAGGATGAGCAGGTAACTGAGGAGGGCAGGGATGGAGTTACCACAGCTCTTGGACAACTCTTACCAGATCTCCGATGGGTTTTCCACCAGCAAACTCAGCAGCAATGATGTGGGAGATTCAACAAGGGCACATGGGCAGGACACCCTCAGAGATGGTATTGGTTGAGAAGTTACTCCAAAAGAGAAGACAAGTTAGTCTTTCCACCTCAGGACTCCACGAACTGGTCACCACATTCATACACATATCCCTGGGTTGCGCAGCTGGATCCTGCCTTCCATCTCCCTCCAGAGGCAGCCATCTGCAAAAGTGAGGTATCCCCAAGCTCCCAGAGCAAACATTGCTCTTTGCCAGCTGTGCAGCACACACCAACAGTGACACAGAGCCTGGCAAGCAGGCCAGCAAGCTGGGTTATACACCTGGAAGGGTTCAACACCTGAATCCATTTTCAACCAGCCAGCACCAGCCCTTCCACTGATCCCTTGTGTGGGCTTGGGGTCCCTGCAACATCCACACAGAGCTCCTGTGACCTGTGTCTTCATCCTGGCTTAGCTGGTGTAAGCACTGCTGCTTCCACAGGGCTGGTTCATTCAGAGTGGGTGAACAAACTTCCATTTGTCTAAAAATCAACTCAAAATACAGATTCTGGCTCAAAACCAGCCTCATAACAGCCTGGTTATGCTTCAGTCAGCCCAGCCCCTACAGCAAGAGAGAATGAATACCCATGTCCCCATATGCCCCACACACCTCACAGGCCCCACAGACCTCATGGGCCCCATAAACCCTCTAGGTCCTACAGACCTCATGGTCCCATAGGCCCTATAAGCCCCATACACCCTCTAGGCCCTATAGACATCATGGCCCCACAGGCCCTATAAGCACTGTGGGCCTCTGGAGTCCCCCAGAGTCCCTGGGAGTGTCTCTTGGCAGATTACTTGGCCCTCTCACCTTGCCCTTAGTTCTTCCAAGGGGCAGTGCCCATGGAGAGGGACCTGCAGGATGCAGGGATGCGAGGCAGCCCATGCAGGAGGTGCCTTTGTGCAGCTGGAAGCGGAGCCGAACCCCACGGGGCGGGTTTGGGAACACGTCCTGACAAATGCAACTGCATTTCCGAAGTGTATTTATATCTTATCTGGGCTGTTTACCCATATGTTCAATAAATCATTATTCATTATCTGATAAGGTGCTCGCAGTGAATTCCTGAGCCAGGCTTACAGTTAGCACAGAGCAGGATGCACTGGGAATACAGATGGAAAAATAAATAGAGCATCCGTCTCCAACCAGGCTGCCGTGCCACCAGGGGATGTGGTGACACTGCCAGCCATGGCACCAAAGCTTGGGTCACCCAGCCTGCTGGGCTGGGGACAACAGGTCTGTGTTATGCAGAACAGCTCCTTTTCAGTTAATTACATGTCTGAGATCCCTTCTGATGACAGAAGTGACATTACAAAGCCAGACGTGTTTCCTCTCTTCTGCACCACATTCATCTCTGCCCTGCCCAGAAGCCCAGGACAGCCAAGCAGAGACTGACTCTGCTGCTCTTCAGCACCCACAGAAACCCTGCAAAAACCTCAGCCTGGGAGCAATGAGGGAAAAACAGGGAGTTTAGGTCTGAGACAGCTTGAACAGACAGGAAAACTCTCGTTTTTGCTGTCTGTGGCCCAGCATAAAACTAGAGGAGCAAGATTAAAGCAAATCCAGAGGCTTCTCTAACCCTGTCCTCTCTTTTAGTCTGTTCCAGCATGAAATGCAGAGATGGGAAGCACCAAGAGATGTTGCTCAATGGCACATGGACCCAACTCCTCCTCTCTCCCCTTTGATGCTCCCTCCAACACCAGGAACCCAAAGTGGCCCAGAACCCCAGTAGGCCAGGCAAAGTTTTACCATGGCTTTCAAAACACCCATGGCCTCTCTCACATCTCACATCCAAGGCTTAGCTGCATTGGATGGATATTTCCACGGGGAATAAGGGCGAGAAGGTGGAGGGAGAGGGTGGGGAGTCAGGTTTGAGTCACGTGAAAACCAGCTCCAGCACATCTTAAAAACAGGCTACAGGGAAGTGTGACATCCAATTTCTTGGGAAGGGGAGGCAGAACAGTAATTAAATTTTCTGATCTTGTTAGCCAATTTCTCCAATCACTGCCCCTGAACTGGAGAAGGGGAAGGGAGAGGGGAGACGTTTGCGTCAGCGACGGTTGTGAGGGAAATTAGGTTTTCACGGATTATTGGGTTAGTTCCACTTCTCCCACTTTTTAATTTATTTGTCTGTATGTGCTGCCGAGCTGAAAGGCCGAGAATTTCCCCCTCCCCCTTTTTTTTTTTTTTAATTAAAATCTGTAGTTTTGGAAGATGAAAACTTTGAAAGGGGGGGAAGACTGTAACAATACAACCATGTCAGCCAAAATCTGTTTCTCTCCCAAACTTTCGTTAATCCCTCTTCAAAACAAGAACCTAATAAGATCTCTCATTAGAACTCCAGATAGCCTTTGGATACTTTTACAGAAGGAAAAAAAATTATCAATTCACTTTTTTCTATATTAAAAAAGAGCAGAACTTACTTCTTACTGCTACTTACAGGTTGAACTGTGGGTTCTTCCTTTTTTTTTTTTAAATTTTCCCTTAATGCTACAAAAGAAATTTAAGAATTGCTGCCTGTGCAACCCTTTGCCTCTATTATTTCTCAAAAGACAGTAACACTGCCCCTCTTTCCAATTTCTTTAGAAACAGAAAGAGAAGACTAAAATGTGCCTGTGGGCAGTGTTCAAGTAAATTATCTGTATGATTATTTCCAACCGCCTGGTGAGTGGTTTCCTAGGAACAATGCCAAGGGGCTCTTTCGTTTAAGGTTTCTGAATTTGGGATAAAAGAGAAACAATGTAGTTCACACAGTGCCCGGACTTCCAGTTTCATGAAAGCTTTAGAAAGCTTGTATGGCTACACAGATCATCATTAGGTGGGGGATGCTTGCAAAGGTCTCTGGGAAGCCAACAAAGACTGGAAATAATAGTTTATGAAAAACAGAAAGCATAGCTGCTGTAGGAAAGAGCTGGGGAAAGTGCTCGTCCTACAGTCATCAAGGTTGGAAAAGATCTCCAAGATCATCAAGTCCAACCTGCAACCAAATACCACCGTGCCCACTAAGCCACATTTCCAAGTGCCACATCTGTTTGTTTTTTGAATATCTCACAGGGATGGGGACTCCACCACTTCCCTGGGTAGCCCCTTCCAGCCTGGACCTCTCATGGCACAACTTGAGGCCACTTCCCCTTGTCCAGTCATTGGCATCCTGCAATAACCAGGAGTGGTGTATCAATAGACTGGTTGGGATCAGGAGCCTGTGGGATCATTTCCCACACCAGAGCAGCAATGGCCGAGCCCTGTGAGCTGACCCAGCTTGTAGACTGTGCTCTCTGAGTTACAGATGAGTCTTTTGCCTCCTGGGTGACTTTAAGTCTAGACCAGAAGAGCCTTCTTTAAGGTCTGCCTGTCCCTCCCCGGAACTATTGCTTCTGAAGGCAGGAATCACTCTGCCTGCACAGTTGCCCAGGTCAGCCAGATGGAATGTATTCCCACAGGCTGCCCTGCTGCCCGTTCAACCCATGAAAGATCTGTACAGGAACACTCAAGACTTGTCACTGAGCACAGCACACAAGAGCCATCTGTTCCTCAGGCCACCTACATGTCTTCTTCAGCTTCCAGCTCTCCTCTAGTCCAAGAGACATAATGACCTTCATGGCACTGGGTTATTTGTTCCTATACTGAACACAGGTATAACAGAATCACAGAATGTGCTGAGCTGGAAGGGACCCACAAGGATGATCCAGTCCAACTCTTGACCCTGCACAGGCCCATCCCCAGGAGTCACCCCCTGTGCCCCAGAGGATCAGCCAAACCCTCCTGCAGCTCTGGCAGCCTTGGGGCTGTAGCCACTGCCCTGGGGAGCCTGGGCAGTGCCCAACCACCCTCTGGGGGAAGAACCTTTGCCTGAGATCCAACCTGAGCCTGCCCTGGCACAGCTCCAGCCATTCCCTGGAGCAGAGCTCAGTCCCTGCCCCTCCTCTGCCCCTCTCAGGGCAGTTGTACAAGCCCATAAGAAAACAATGCAGGGAGCAGAGGAGGTGCCAGGGTTAAGCTTGGAGCTCTGCTGTCATTCAGCAATCCTGTGTGCTTCTCTCAACCAGTTTGACTCACGGCTGTCAGGGGCTCCCTGCTCACCTTCACCCCATCACCTGAACTCCCCCTTGGGGTGGGACCTTGTCAAGGACATTTGGAAAGCAGGGTTGGGCTGTTTCTCTCCCCTTTATCCATTCAATGTTGGGCATCACATCCACCCACCACGCTGCCCGTGAGGGAGACCAACATCCACCTCACACTGCCTGTTCACAGGCAAACCACATTCATACCTGGGAGCTTTTGCAGGGAGGTACCCATGGATGAGAAACCCCAGCTGGGATACTGAAGAGCCCAAGCCAACATCACACAGACCTTCTGACCAGCTCAGTACAAAGGCCCAGATTTATCCCACCCAAGTTCAGTTATACACAGTCTGGTCCATTTTCCTCGGAGAATGGAGGTGATTCACCCCCAGGCAGTGGCAGAGGGTTCTACCTGCAGAGCTGGCCAGAAGTAAATTCTTGAAAGGATTTAAGCAAAGCAAAATGCACACAAAAGCAGCTCCCTGTTCTTCCTTCCCAATCAGGGTAAGAACTCTGGCTGGAGCCCTGATTAGGATCCTCATTATGGACGAGCTCCAAGCTGACCCGCCCTCATCAGGCTTTGCACTTTGGAAAAAGCTAATTCCGATGGCAGTGAAGAGGAAGGGAATTTAGGCTGCTCTGCCATGACCCAGACTTCACAGCCATTCAAAAGGAACAGCAACAGCCATTAAAAACTTCACTCCATCCACTGAAGAGGCTCATAAAGAGAGTGTGAATTCACAGAGCAGTGGCTCAGAAAGCCCATTCCCTGCCTGTCCCACAGACTGCCTTTGTCTGAAATATGGAATAAAAGGGAGGTTCATATTTTACTTCAGACTCGTTTCACTCTTCCTTTTTTTTCTCTGCGGGCTGACTAAAGAGGAAGTGATTTATCAGAGGAAAACAAGGGAAGTGGTTCTAATTAATTGGCCATAACCGTTACAGCTGTACTGGCATCCAGCAAACACAGGGCAACAGTGCCGAGACAGAGATGCAGTACCACTGAAAATTCCACAATAATCCTGCTTCAAGCCAGAAAAAAATTAACTTTTTGCCCTGACAGTGCTGGTAGAGACACCTTTACAAGGCTCCTGGCACCTGAGCTGTCACTTTACACCCACAGTCAGCAGCAGAGGGGAACTGAAGGGCATTTTCCCAGATTGAACCTCTGCTTGCAAACCCTCTGTTGCATCTCCAGAAAGGGCTCAGAGTTCATTTTCACATCAGTGTAAGTTCAGGGTGTAGGCAGCAAATGTAGTTTAAGAAATCTCAACTCCAAGCCTAGGATGAGAAGCTTTAACAAAAGCTAAAGCCCCTCACTCCATCAGACCCTGATACCTGTGACACGCTGAAAAACACCATCTCACAACTGGGAGGAGAACATGGGCCTCCTGGTGCACTGCAGAGCCCAGGGGAAAACAGAAAGGCTATTTTGTGTCCAGAAACAAATGTGTTTGTTCTGCTTTCAGCAACATTATAGCCCAGAGAAGGGCCCCCGGGGAGCAATAGATCATACAGTGCAGGTGCCTGGCTTTAGCAGGGGGAAACTCTCCAGCTTTCCTAACTGCATGTGCCAGAAGTTCTGTATCCAAAGTTCATCTTGACCTCAGAGGGCTGCTCCCCAGGAGGAAACAAAGCCTGGGCATAATCGGAACAGGCTCATAATTAAAAGCACTTTAGCCTTTTATGAGCTCCCAGATCACAGATCTGTGGTGGGAGAAGTTGTTTCCATTTTCCCTCATTACACATGGAGCTATGGTAAGGAACAGCCTGGCATGGGCCTGATGTTTGCAGAAAGGGCAGCCCTGCTACAATCCCACAAGGTTACCCCCCCCCCGTGAGTCCCTGCAGGGGGATTTTTATGGGTAGAAGGTGTGGGGAGCAGCTAACCAGGACAGCCTTTTAATACTGGAATCAAGTAAGAGTGGGGGGAAATGTGCAAAAATCAAATAAGGATGAGCATTCCCATTTACCCCTGAGACATTCTGCCCTAAAAACCAGGAAGAAAGCCAGGCTCTGACAAGTCTCTCACAGGAGAGGACACTGTAGCTCACAGAGCATGATAAGCTCCAGCTTGTGTAACAAGTCAAAAAACAAAGACACTAATATTTGCCCAGCACTTAGCACTGAGCTGGGTTATTCTGAGCCATAGGAGATTAACACAAACAGATTGCTTTGTGGACTCACCACTTAGCCACGTCCCCAGGCAGACATTCCTCTGCGTGCTTCGCTAAAGGTCTCGGGATGTGAACCTTCATGCAGCAGAGCTGCTCTAAAAGGCCCGTTTCCTCTCCACCTGGGATCCAGGCAAGCTCAACCTTTCCCAGGGAGCCTGTCTGGTCATCTGCTCCACCTGGGACCTCGGTGGCTGCAGGGCTTCGTGTCTCCAACTCCCAGGGCAGCCTGATGTCTTCGGGAGGTGGTGGACCCCTCTTCCAGCCAAGAGTCTCAGGAATTCCCAGGAGTTACTCATTTGCAAAACAATTTCTGTGCCTTTTGGCAGTTTCTGCTGTGCCAGTTGGAAAAGTAGCAGCCAACCAAAAGCAAAGGCCACTGTACCTGGCTGGTGGAGTGGGATGTTTCTGCAGGGATGCAGGTGCTGCAGGATCCGTGGGGAAGAGAGCAGCTTTCTCCAAATGGAAGAACCCCAGGCAAGTGCTGAGGACACTGGCACAACCACCACAGCCTATGCTGTGCCAGCTTGAGAAAGAGACTTCAAAACAGCTGGGGCCAGGGGGGAGAAGATAAAAATAATAGTTAAAAAAAGGAATAATCACTGCTCCCCTTCAGGGAGAGCCCATGGCACCCCGTGTTGTCCAACTGGTGTTGTATCAGGATGCAACACACAAATTACCACCTGTCACCACTCCAGTTCCCTGATTTCCAGGGACAGCCCAGCAATGACTCCAGAGGCATCACCATGGCACAGAGGGACAGGGGACAAAGGGACAGTCAGGGCAGGCACATGAGGAATGCTCAAGGAAGAGGCAGGATGGGGCTGTACTGGTGTTGGGAAAACAGTGACTTACTCCAGAACTGGGAGACCAAAAACAGCATAAAACAAGCTGAAGGACAAGCACTCCTGTAGGGGTGAAGCAGCTCCATATTGCCAGCTCAGGAGCAGGGGATGGAGACCTTGTCCAGGCAGAGCAGTGGTGCACAATGTTAAGCAGATATTAGACAAAACCCACTGCTTTTGGACGTGGTAGATAGGCCATGTTTCAGACAGGTGCAGAGAGGAAAGTATTTAATCCCATTTTCCACACAAAACTCTAACTCAGTGCCTCTGTTGACCCCTCTGGGGAGAAGCAACTGGCCTGTTACCAAACCCAAAGTATCCAAGTCACAGATCAACTTATACAGAGGGACGGGGGCTGAACAGAAGTCAGGAATACCACGACTGGCTGCTCCTCTGCTTCTGCAGCAGGATGGGGCAGCAACTGCTTCTGCCAGGGACACTCTGTGTCCAGAGGCAGAGACTCCACCACCAATCTGAAGACCTGAGGTCAAAGCTGGCACCGCTCTGGAGCCTCAGTTGGAGGGGATGTGAAGTGCTGAGGAAGGTGCTGACGGCTGGGCCGTGCTCCTGTGTTTGTACAGCTGGGCCCAGCGTGCTGCTGAACGGCTGCTGGGGGGAAGGGGAGACGTTTTAGCACGGGATGTTCATTCCTCATCTGTCGAGCTCCAGGCAGAGGTTTCGATCACTCAAGTGTACACTTGAGACAGCACCTGGGGAGGCCTCATCACCCCATGCACAGGGAGGGAAGACAAGCTCTGCCAAGATCTTGTTCTTGCTCCTCATAGCAAACAGCGCAGTTCAGCCACGCTGGGATGACTGTTAGGAAATAAGGAGCCAAGCACACTAAAGTTGTGCTTTCCTGGGCTGTGAGCAGGCTTTGAACCCACAGCCTTCACTAGGCAATGGTGACCTTCAGTGTAAGTTCCCACCGTGTTGCCCTCTCCATGCCAGCCCTTGCAAGGCTGGGATTTCAAACAAGCAAATCCCAACTCCGGCCCACAGGTCCCTTTACACAGAGGGCAGGAGGAGTTCAGGTTCAAGAACCATGCGAAGGGAATGCAGACCAGTTTCTTGTATCCCATCCCTGCCTGCAGCTCAGCATGCAGGTCCCAGGACGAGCCAACCACACAAGGGTCCTCCAGCACAGGGAAGGCCCCATTTCTTCCCAAAGAAAGCAGTTTTGGAAAGGATTTGAAGATTGCTCTCATGCTAGAAAACAACCTTGAGCTGTCAGGTGATGGCACGAGGACACGTCAAGATGTGAAGGCTCCTGTTCCAAAGGCACTGGACAAGGATGGACCACAGACATTCATCCAGCTCTCTGCTCACACCAGGCTTCTCTCCCAGCATCTGAAGCAGCACAATAGTGTCAGCCACAGGTACACACACTCCTGAGAAGCAACTGGAAGTTATGCAAGGCTCTGCTGTGCCAAAATTAAACCACTGGGGCTCAGACTCCCACCAAAAAAAAAAAAAAAAAAGATTCAAGCATCAGATGTACCCTGGGTAACCAAGTCCTTGACCTGCACGCCCTTCACTCCAGCAGAGCCTCTGCTGTGTAGCACTATGACTGCTATCACTGCTTGCATGCTGCAAGTACCTACGAGAAACCACCCTCGTGGTGAGCAAGGGTCTGGCCTGCGTGATATAAGCAAGAAGAAGCTGCTCCCAAGCTCCAGGAGCACATGAACAGGCAGGAAATTGGTGACAGACCTCCAGGACCTTGTACTGCAAGGAATCATGCTTTGCTCCTCTTCATCAGCTCCCGCTGATTGTGCTGCTCAGAGGACCCTCAAGGAGTGGCCCAATCAAATCTCACCCAGCATCGCTTATTTTTTGAAAGGTTTTAGGCATTTAATCAAATTTTTGATCTTCCACTTTTCGAGCATTTTCCCAAGTTCCTGGAGGCTTTCATTTCACCCTCACTGCCCCAGCAGAAGGGTGTATTTTCACCTGCCACAAGCCAAGCACAGCCTTGAGCAAACTCTTTACACGGGATTTTATAGACAGCAAGCAGGGAAGGTGCAGGATCTCCCAGTCTGATGCACATTTATAGCTTTCTGAAACATCTTTTCAGGACCTGCTTATATCAGCCCAACTGTGGTTATCAAAATACACAAGCCACAAGGAGAAATACATTTAACTTCAACTATCTGGGAAGAAAATGAGTGCACACAGCAGAGGAGCGTGATGCAGCTTGTCTGGGGAATCTCATATTATAGTCCACAGAGATTAGATACTGAAAACCTAAATCCCAGAACCAGCTTATTCCCAACCTCTAATGAGGAAATAGGATCCCACCCTGTGCTCAATTTTCTGTTACATGCACCACCACCAGTGCTGGCAGTGTTATCCTCCAGCCTGACACTTCCTTATCAGACTTCTCTCTGTGCAGTTACTGAGCTGGAACTAAGAACAGTTCAGCTGTAAGGAACCTATAACCATCATCCAGTCCAAGAGCCTGACCCAAAGTTCAAACATGACCTTAAGGGCCTTGTCCAAACACCTTTTAAACACTGACAGGCTTGGGGCATCAACCACCTCTCCAGGAAGGTTGTTCCAGTGCTTGACCATCCATATTCAACTCCCTGAACATCCTTTCCAACTGATGGGACCCAGAACTGCACACAGCACTCAAGGGGAGGCCACCAATGCTAAATACAGAGGTTTACTCACCTCTTTTGACCTCTTGGCTACTCCTGAGCTGCCAACCAGCACCCCCAGATCCCTTTCTGCAGGGCTGCTCTCCAGCCATCCCTGTCCCAATTTATACTTAGAACTGCAAGTTCTCTTGTCTTTCAGCACCTCCCAGTTTAATACCATCAGCAAACTCACTAATGGTGCATTCAGCTCCTGTACCCAGATCCCTGATAAAAATACTGAACACAACTGGGCAGGACTTTCCCTTTGTGAATCCATGCTGACACTGTGCCTGCTGATTTCATTGCCCTTTAAATGCCTTCAATAGTGCCCAGTATGATCCTCTCCATTTTATTTTTCTGCTGTTAGACTAACAGGTCTGTAAGGCTCCTGGGTCTTCCCTCCTTGTAAACTGGAAAAATACTGGGTGGTTTCCAGTCAGCTGGAACCTCCCCAGACTCCCAAGGCCTTTGGTAAAAGATTGAGAAGGATCCTGCTGTGGTATCCACTAGCTCCTTCTGTTCTCTGGGGTGAATCCCATCCACACCTGTGGACTTATGGACAACTGACCATAACTTGCTGTTGTTTCTTGTTGGTCTTAATGCAGCTCTTAATGTGAGGGGTTGGTTGATCTGCCCTTGGTGAGAGCACTTGCACAGATTCCTCCTCCTCTATCCCATCATGTCCTTTGCCTACCATTCCCAGAGCATCACACCTGTCCTGTGCAGGTGGCTGAGAGGGCAAGGAGGGGGTTTCTCTCACAGCTGCATGCAGGAACTTGCTTCCACCCTTCCCTATCCCTCCTAACACTGCCTTCATCCAGACACAAAACCTGCTGGACCCCTCCATGCTCAGCTGTGTAGCAGAGATGGCAAAGCACAGCTCCATCATCTCCATCCCTTGGATGACCCTCATTCTCCCACCTGCTCCAGGAAGAGCAGCTCCTCTCCCTGTGCACAAGGGGGAAAGAGGGTGGGCTCACAGCACACAGAATTCCTGGGCTTTGTGTGCTCAGTCCCTGTGGCAGGACACATCTCCCCATCCCACACTACCACCCACAGAAGAAACACTGATTTTTCTTCTGCCTAGGAAAATCTGGAAGCTTTCCTAACCTGCAGTCAAACAAGCAGCAGAACAGTGTCCCCAGAAAGGTGGTTTAGGGCACTATTGATAGACCTGTTTTAAAAACAACGTGAAATACAATAGGGAAGCTCATCCCTGGGCAATCTCCATGGACTACAGCAGGCCCAGCAAGATACAGCCAGAATTTGTGGACACTGAGTGCTGTGAAGAGCAAAGCCCTGACTCTGCAAGGTGTCCTTGGAGCCCTATTATTTGTGATTAATAAGGCATGATGCAAACACTTAGTTAAATCGGATTAGATCAATAGTACACCATGAATCACTTCTATAGGTTTCCCATAATATTTATACACACTGCAGTTATCAGCAAGACTCTCCTGTAAAATTGTTCCTGTTGAAATTTATTTGAAAAAGTACCTTTTATACTCTATTAAAAAAAAAGCAAGCTGACTTTTTTATTCTCTCGCAGAGCCGAACTTACCAGGCGAAAGCTGGGGGAGCAGCATGTGGCTTTGCAAAACAAACATTTGGAGACTGTGCTGCCTGTTTTATCACCTCCTGGAATGGGAATTCCACCTCTATCCCTGTTCCTCCTCAGCCTCTCAACCACAAACACCGGAAAAGAAGTTCTTTTGCTATCTGTGGGTTGCTGTTGGGAGGACACAAGCAGGAGTGTGACAGGTAGAGAGGGGTGGAAAAGCCAGCAGGGCTTCCACACTGGATCAGTGATGGTAAAAAAACCCACCATGGCAGAGACTTTCAGAGGGTTTCAGAAACTCCTTGTGCACTAAATCAAGGCAGCGAATTTACAGCAAATTAATGAAACTAATTTTCTGACTGGAATCATCATCTGTGAATTATCATGTCTTTACTCATTAAATAAATTATCTGTGTCTTCCAAGACATTACGAACGCACCATAAATTACAGCCCTTCATAAATAATTTGCTTTTTGCCTGGGTTTAAATATAGAGGGAGAATAAAGTGAAGGGAAGAGAAGAATGCAAGAGATGAGGGAAGCAAAGAGGCAAAAAAAGAAAGCACAAAGAGAAGGGAAGTGGCTGAAACAGAGAATGACATGGGCAAAGAGAGGAAAAAAAACATGTGAAAATGGAGACACTGATGTGTCCAGCTCAGAGGGGAAGGAAATGAGGAAGGAAAGAGGAAACAAGGGGATGAAAGAGGACAGGCAGGACAAATAGCCCTGTGCAATATTCCAGGTCAGTGTTAATTGTGACTCAGTGAACACGGCAGGAAATGAACCGTTAATACCCAACCCCGCTTGTGACTTTTATAAATGATTTCATTCCCCTGGAGCTTGTTCCGTGTCAATGAGTACAAACACTCTGCCCAGCACATCTCTGAGGAGGGATGCCAGTGAGGCAAACACACTTTGTCATGCAGCAGTGACAGCATTTACTGAAAGGGGCCCCAGAACTTGTAAATGACAACAGAACCCACGGTTTACTTGTCAAACAGGGGCAAAGGAACAGCACGTGGACTTCTGCTGCAGTCCTGTGCCAAAGCCTGATGCCATCCCTGCTCTGTCTCCCATCTGGCACAGCTCAAGGGCACATTGCTGAGAAATGCAGCACCTGCACACAGATGAAGCCTCCTTGGGACAAGAAGGTGACTCAGCAGTGCAGACCACGTTCCCTCACCAGCAGGATTTCTGAGCAGGGATCACCCGGGACAGCAGCACCAATCACCTTGCTAAGCATCACAGCACCACAGAACAGCCTGGGCTGGGAGGGACCCACAGGGATCATCAAGTCCAACTCCCAGCCTTGCACAGGCGCCCCAAGAACAATTACAACTTTTTCTCAGAGGCTGCAGAAGTACCAGCTAAACTGATGTCCACAGTGACCAGAACAGCTTCTTCCTCAGTCAGACCCTTGGCTACTTCTAGTTTCCTCCATCAATTCTAATGCTAACAGGACTGATACAGATGGGCATCATCTCTTGCACCCCCTTCCAGCCACTGTGAGAGAAATGAACTCAGATCCTGTGAGGAGTAGGGTTTGATGCCTGTTTGCCTGCATAATGGGAGAGCCCCTCTGCATGGAGAGCATTCCCAATGTGCAAGACCCTTGTCCTGAAAACTACGAGTTCTGGTTTAGGGACATTTCTGAGAAGCTGGACAAAATTTGGCAGCCACAATGGTGGTGAAGAGGAAATCTCTTGGTCTTTCCCATGGGACACAGCAGAGCCACGTGGTTTCTACCAGCAGATGTGAGCTCATCTGAGAGGGCCAGAAGTCACACAGGAAAACCAGGAACAACTCCTAGCCAAGTATTTTGCTTCTTGGTGGAACTCATTAGCTCAGCACTGGAGAACTGAAGCCACAATGACTTTTTTCTGGCCAGCTCAGAGCACAGGCACACATCTGCCCTCAAACCCTTACGTGGCCATTCCCCCTCTGAGCCTCCCAAGCCAGCTGTGGTTCACACCCTTGCTTGGTGACGCTCAGTCTCCTGTCCTCCATCCCAGGGTTTGGCTGTGTCAGCTCAGGGACCAGGCAGGGTCACAGCAGCTGGCTCACCTCTGGCCTCCCAGCTCCCAGAAGGGTGTTTCTCCAGGAAGCTGGAGGGTGGCCAGTTCTAGGAGCTCTTGGAGAACGAGCACAATGGCAGCTGTTTCCTATTTGGAAGTGGAAGGGCTCTGATCTCAGCCCATGCGAGTCACTAGTCAGGACCAAAGGAATGTTTCCCCTCCTCTTCCAAGTCAAAACCCAGCCTAGGGTACACGTAGGCTCAGAAATTCTGCTCTGCAACTGTCAGGTCTGCTGATTACCAGGTAACAGCAACACAAAGGCAACAACAAAGTGAAGCCACTGCAGGGTAAGACCCAGAAGACACAACATCAGTCCAAGAAAACATCTCTGGGAAACCCTTAGCTCCCTGACAGCACCCATGGCCTTACCACAGAGTTACAGAACAGGTTAGGAGGGACCTTAGAGATCATCTCATCCCAAACCACTGTTATGGGCAGGGACACCTCCCACTAAGCCAGGTTTCTCCAAGCCCCATCCAAATCTCTGGGTTTGGGTTTAACAAGTCCATCTGAAAGACCTGATTTTGAGAGCCCACCAGCTGTATTTGAAGCAAAACTACAAAGGCAGAGGAATGTGGCCTTTGGTGCCAAAGGGCCTCCCTGCTGTGAACACTGGAGCCAGTGTACAACATTCCTGTACATCCTTCCCAGCACCAGCAAGTTTCCTGCTGACTCAAGTGCCTTCTGCTCTCACCTGCAGGTGCTGACCTCCCTGTGTCATGCACAGGACATTCCTAAGCTTGAACCACTTTGGCATGGCCTGTCCCACTGTTCAGTGTCATCCAGTTTGAGCCTGGAAATGGTTTCCACCAGCTCTTTTCACCATTAGCACAGCAGCCTGCCAAGGCTCCAAGAGCAGCAGCAGCAGGGGCTGGTGCCAGATTCACCACCTCAAGTCCCTACTTGGGGATCCTGGATGCCAAATCAAGCCATTTGGGTGGTCAACAAGTTCCTGAGCAATGCATCCAGTAAATAGGAGGCAGGAGAGGAGGGGGAAAAAGAACAACAGAAACATCATCTAGCAGGAAAAATGACATAACTCGACCTCATCACTTCTGGGGGAGAATTTATGTGGGGGAGTGGCTTCCACCCATTCCCCACAGCTCCCCACCCTGCCTGCTCACACCTCTGAGCAGAGGGGCTGCTGCAGAGTGACATCCTCCTGCAGGACCCAGCTCTTTCCTCATCTCCAGCAGCCTTCCCCAGCAGAACAGTGCTCACACAGCACCATATAAACTAGGGAAAAAGAAAACCTTTCTTTTCTCTGTCCACAACATCCACAGGGTCACATCACACAGGCTTTTCACACCTCTTAAACAGCACAATTCCCTCCTGCTTCCAACTTGGCTGCTTCTCAAAGAGATGACCCCAACACTGTGCAAGCTGCAGTATAACCTGAGTCTGCCCTTCCCATCCTTTCCACCCCTGATGCCAGCAGAACACTTCCACTCCAGCTGCTCTTCCCAGAGGCGTCCAGCCCAAACTCTCCTATCCTCCTTCCCCATGCTGCCCTGATGTTCCTGCACTCAGCCAGCCCTCAAGGGAGGTGATACTTCAGCAACTCAAATAACTCAGAATGGAGGCCAGCTTGTAATGGAAAAGCCTTTCCAAAATCACTTGGAAACTGTTATGGGAAAGGACCAGAGTAGCCAGCCTGGATCCCACCACCTCCCTGCAGCCAGCATCATACCTGGAAATATTTATCTCCCTCTTCCTTGGGTAAAGGACTGTTCTCTTTCTGTACTCTGCCCAAGGGCTCTGCAGATGACTTTTTCCACCACCAGCTCAGACTCTTTTGAAACCCCATTCAAAAGAGGGGATTTTCCATCAGTTCCTGAAGCAACAAGTGAGTCCAGCCAAGTGTGAAGCAGGTCACTCTCCTCCCTCACAGCTTTCCACACCATGTGTTTCGTGTCAGGAGCGTGACAGGAGCCGGCCCCGGGGGCGCTGGAGGAGCAGCTGCCGCAGCCTTTGTTCGCCTGCCCCGGCTCTCGAGCCAGCACACATCTGCCCCACAGCAGGCACACCATCCCTTCCTCCCAATCCACCAGGATGGAGAGCCAGAGATTTATGTACTCCGCGATTTTTATGTGCTCTCAAGGAGGCTGCGGAGGGAAAACGCCGCCGCTCACAAAAGCCTCCATCTGTGAGTTTATTTATCCGTGCTGGGAAGGCTGTTTATTCTGTTTCTGGGTGGAAACTACACTGGGATCGCAGCTTAATTGTATTGTTTGTTGAATTAATTGCTCTGTTTGATCGGCCTTTCTCCCATAATGCCTGGGAATGGAATGGTTTTGCTGCAATGTGGGAATGGAGAAGGTTGAAGTTGTTTCTCCCTGGCAGATGAACACAGCCAGCACACAGCAAGCAAGAGAGGCTGGTCTGGGGACAGCACCACTTGCCTGATGCAAGTATTGTTGCAGAGGGTGTTCCATGAGGTTTGGCATCCTGGGAAAAGGGTATGGGCCAAAGGCAGAGAAGCATATGGGTGCATAGGATACAGGGTTGGTCTTTTGCTTCTTTTTTCAGTTGATACCTGCCCAGCCAAGAGAAAGGACCTGCTGCCAAGGGTCACCACTCACTGACTGGTGGCCTCTAATCTCCTCTCCTGCAATGAGAATGAACACTGTGGATTTTCCAGGTCAGCCTCGGCATTATTTTCATATTGGAACATTTTTTCACTTCACTTTCATTCCCAGCTTTCCCCACCACCACCACTCCTTTTCCCCTTCACATTTCGCCAGCAAACATCCATCTCAAAAGAACCCCAGCTTGCTTCTCACTCCTTTTTTCCGCTTCCACAATCACAGCCCTCAACTTTTTAGGTTTCATTCCTGCCTCTCCCACTTCCCACACACACTTCCTTCTGCCCGCTGGCCCTTCCAATGAAACACAATAACGAGCAGCCGAGTCCGACGTGGCATTTCCCACACACACATACTTCTTTACTTCCCCTCTTTCTCTCTGCAAAGTGAAACCAGAATTAGGACTCCCACGGGATGTCACCATCCCAGATGGGACATCTCTCCATGGGCCATTCCTATCTGTAGAACTTTCTCTAACCAACATTAAAGCCAGGCACTAAAGGTGAGCAACCAGATGACCACCCTCCCACCACGCTGGCAACATCCCAGCACAGACAGCAGACTGATTTCCCCCACTAATTAGACATCCCAGTAGAGTTCAGGGAGCATCTCAGGCCAGTAAGGCAAGATCCCTGGAAGACCAACCCTCCACACTTAATGCTGCCCCTTTCACTTCCATCTGCAGGCTCTGGGAATCTCCCTTCCATGACAGATAGTGAGCTGCTGGAGACAGCAAGATGTTTCAATCAGCAGATCTCTGGTGTCTGAGTCAGCCCCATTCCTTGCTGATAAGGAATGAATACTGTCTGTGTCTGTCCGGGTGCGTCTCTCTCTCTCTCTCTATTTCTCTTTTCTCCTTCATAAAGCTGTCAGACCAAGAATAACATATTAGTGGAAGAAAGGAATGTCAGATGTAATACAATAAGGAGATCAGGAGGCTGGGGGAGTGTGTGTGCCTGGCTGCTGTGCCAGAAATCTCTGCACCAGTGATGAACAGCCACGGTCCAGGAGGGCCTGTCCCTCCTTCACACCCTCTTCCCCCACTGCCCCCCATCAGACATGGAAAATGGGATGATAAATAGGAGGGAGTGCTTATTCAGCACCCTTCCACTCCCAACAGCCACCTGTGTTTCACACTGCAGGACGATCACACATCCCCCCAAGCCAGAGCCTGAGAAACACCAGTCCACAGATATTCCACCTCTGGAAGTGTTCCAGGTCAGGCTGGACAGGAACAACCTCATCTGAGCAACCTGGTCTAGTGGGAGGTGTCCCTGCCCACAGCAAGGGAGTTGGAACTGAATCATCTTTCAGGTCCCTTCCAACCCAATCCATTCTGTGATTCCATGGATATGGCTGGAGTGGCCAGACCTCACCAGGCTGCAGGCCATCCATTGACATGGGGCACAGCCATGCCCAAGGAGCTTAAAAAATCCAGTCCCAAGTGTTGACTGGAACAGGGTCTGGAACAAAACATGTCCCTACAGAACACTGCTGAGGTCAGCTCTTGATTTTAAGATCAGGAGGGCCCTGATGCTGCTCTCTGGCTTATTTAACTGGTTCTTGGCAAAATAGCCTCCGCGGAAAACCAATGACATCTGGTGGAGCACGTCTTTCACATAGGTACCCAACACCACCTGAATGGTTTCCAGCAACAGATCTGGTTGCATCTACTGGGTATCTGTCCCTCTAAGTACTTCTGCAAAGAAAAAGAGGAAATGCATAAAGAAGAAAATGCCTCTTGCTCCCACACAGTTCTCTGATCTTCAACCTGAATGGGTGGGTCCCATCCTGTAACCACCAGGTGAGGAGCCCTCAGGAATCAGGTTCTTCTCACACACCTTCCACACTTCAGGAAACAGCAGTGCATATTTCAACACACCCCACAGAACCAGCCCAGGGCACACCACTATCACATTTCACAGCAGTGCAGATTTTCCACCCCCAAGCACTGCCTTGAAGGATGACATTAATTGAAATGGCTGCAGAAGTGCCAGGGCTGGGATCCAGCTCCGTGACCCGCTCCCAGCACAGGCTCCTGCGTGGCTGGTGCAGCCCTGCTGGCCCCCAGCCCACTGGAGATGTTCCTCCTTGCTATTAAGTGTTCTCCCTCCTGCCCGTTCCCTTCCATTTCCTCCACCCCACCACCACAAATGCAGGACCAGGGGAGCTGACAGGCAGGAGCAGGCACATGGACATGTTGTCCAGTGTCCAATTTGGGGATGTGCCAGGCTGAAGTATAAGATTCCTACCGACAGCACATATGCAAATCAGGGCTCCTTCTGCAGTCTTTAATAGCCCAAAACTGATTTAACTCTTCAAACACAAAGACCAAAATCCCTTTCAAAATGTGTGTTACTGTTCCAAAAATTCTGGCTACTTTTGATATGCAAATACCAACCCAGCCTCCTTATAGAACTTGCCAAGTCCTTTATTTCATTTCCTTGATTTCATCCAGTAGCACTGAGCTGCACAGAAAGATGCAAAGTGTTTCCTTTAGCGGTCACTAATTAATTCAATGACCAGTCCCTTCCATGTGCTGTTTTCCATCCCTCTCCTTTTCAACCTGGTCAGTTGTTGGAGGTTCCTGAGGTATCCATGGAAGGTAATGGGGCAGGAAAGTCACTGGGATGATTCCTCAATTAGCTGTACAAGGATGTGCACCGTCACGGAAAAATGTTTCTCCTGCTAATGAGAACTAACAATCCCAGACCTGGGGGACTCTGCACTCTGATCAAAGCAGTCCAATCAAAACCTCTGCAAATTTCTGATTAGACCAGACAAAAGAGGGGAGAAAGGCACCGAGTCAGATGCTGAATAGATAATAAAATTCCTTTCCACTTTTCCTTCCCAGAAAATGGTAAATCTAATGGGCATGACTAAGCAGCTGTGAGGGGAGACGTGAAGCAAAGGGGAGTTTAAAGTTCATCTCATTTTCCCCTCCTGCAACATCGTCTGCAATCATATTATGATTTAAAGGCCACCTTTCCCCCAGTGGGAGGCGGGTGAGAAGGGTGTGATTCAATTTTGCATGCCAAGTGTGATGGGAGAAGGAGAAAGGCCAGGAGGCACAAGCAGAGCAGCCACATCCCTCTGGCACCATTAAATGTGTGTTGCTTTTTCCAGTTCCTCAAGGTACAGGGGAAAAATATAATAATGGCACGGTGGCATTTTCTGTCTCAGTTTGTACGTGGAAAAACCTTTCACTGCTGGGAACAAAGCCAGAACAAACCCTGACTCAACCAACACCGAGCTCAGGAGACCCTGGTCCACCTTGAGAAACCCCCTGGAAACCAAATGACAAGCCTGCCCTTTTCCAGAAGCTGTCACCATTCCCTGCTGCATTTCCAGCTCACCAGAAAATGGTCCTGCTGCTCTTGGCTTACACCTTTCTCTCTTGCCAGCAGGATTAATCTCATCTCCGTGTCAAGGCATGCAGGGGTGGCAGCTGGGCTGCTCTGATTTGAGGGAATAGGAAAGGATTATCCCAGAGGCTGTAGAGGAATGAAGCAAAGCACCCCATACCTCTGCCTAGGCGTGCTCTGGCTGCTCCTCCTGGCCTGCAATTCCATGGTAGATAACTTTATTTCCAGCTAATGCTCAATTCCAAAGGGTTCATGTCAGGTCACAGTGGTACTGAACCACAGGAAGGGAGGCAGAAATGGAGGAAAGGAGTTGTTTGCAGCATTGGGAAGGAAGAGTGTCAGTGAAACAGATTTAAGAGACAGTTGGCCCATTTAAGAATGGCCAGATCTGGATGCCAGGAGGCCTCTCCACCACCTAAAAGGAGGTTATAGCAAGGTGGGACTCAGCATCTTCTCCCTGCAACTAAAGACAGGACAAGAGGACGTGGCCTCAAGCTGTGCCAGGGGAGGCTCAGGTTGGACATCAGGAGGAATTTCTTCACAGAAAGGGTTGTCAGGCACTGAAAGGGGCTGCCCAGGGAGATGGGGTCCCCATCCCTAGAGGTGTTCAAGAAATGACTGCATGTGGCACTCAGTGCTCTGGGCTGGGGGACAGGGTGGAGACCAAAGGCTGAACTCAGTTATCCTGGAGTCCTTTTCCAAAGTAAATGATTCTGCCTGGACCCTTCTGCCACTGACCTTCTGCAAGTCCACAGGTGTGGGGTGATGGATAGAGTTAAACCCAGAGGGGATTTGCAGTTTTAAGGTAAAAAGCAGCTGCAACTCCCTGGATGGACTGAGGTTGATGTGCTGCCCAATACAACAGTAAACATCTGCTCAGAGAAATATAACAAACGTGGAACAAAGTGGAGACTCCATGGCCCCCCTCCATTCAAATGCCAACAGAACGGGGAAACATTGAGGTCCTGAGACAGTACAAGTATTGTACAATACCTGTCTGATAAGGGAGAATCAAGGTGTTCTGCTGCTAAAGCCAACTACCATGTCAAACCCCCCCCTCAGGTGCCAAGGATGACCACTACCCCCGTCTCATTAGGTACACCAATCAGAAATAAAAAGTATGTATAACTAGAGCCACTCAAACTCCACCCAAACATAAAGAAAATAGTGTAAAAGTAAGTTTGGGGTAGGGGGAAAGTGGGAGAAGACCTCCATCAAAACTGCTGGGATCAGTTGATAGGCTGGGTCCATCTTCTCCCCCCTCCAAGGGGGGAGAAGATGCCTTGGGTGAGAAATATGCTCTACATGCATTAAATGCTGCTTTTAGGACTCAAGTTTGTGTTTGTGCTCACACCATAGCACATTAATTACATTGCTTCCTATCAGAGCTTGTGCTTGCTGAACATCTGTATCAGTAGATTACTTTCAACATACTTTTGCAGAAGACACTCTCACAGACAACCTTCAAACCTTACTGATCTGTCACAGTTTGTATTAATAAAAACTGTTATTCCATGAACTGTTCAGGTGAGTCTTTGCCAGAAAACACCTTGGCAGGACCCACTGAGGGGTTGTGGCTCTGTTGAGTTCCCCCAACAGGGGAGGTTGAGGTGCCCCCCGACCTTATGGATCTGTTGGTGAAGGGTGTCCTTTCGAGACGCTGACAGTCTGTGGAACACCAGGGTCTCAACGTCTCCTTTTCCTGTGACAACAGGCAAGTCATTTTTGCTTGTCTCTGCTTTTCCCTCCCCTCCTGTGGTGGATGGATCTTATCAGCTCCACGGCCCAAGGCAGGGATCTCTGCTCACGCCCAGGCACAGCCTGGCTTGTGCAGACAGGCAGCGGTCAGTCCCCAGCGCCCACCACCCTGATGGGATGCCCTGAGAAGTCACCACTGCCCCACCAAGAGGGCAACACCAGCAGCCAAGCATGGGAAAGAGCAGCTCCCACTCCCTGGCTCCACACACTTGTATCCTCCAGTTCAATAAAACATCATAAAAGCAGAGAAATTTCCCGATAAGCACAAATGGATCAATAGCATTAGAGCTGCTCTTAATAGCTGCCTCAGGCTTTTCATACTACACCTTCCAAAATGTCCAGGAGTGAGTAATTAATGACCAAACCAAGTAATTACTTTCTTGATTTTTCTCAAAACTGGAATTCACTGAAAGAACTTAGAGCTTTACTGGTGCTACACAGTAAATTAATTCGGTAAGTGCTGATATTACAAGTCTGGGCTGCCTGTTAAAAAAACACAACGGTGCTGTAGAGTCTTTCCTTGTTTTCTGATGTAACCCTTTACTGACTGCTCCAGATGCCTGGGAGGAAGCACCTCAACCCTCTATCACCCTGCAGGTTTTGTTCTTGGGCCAGGCCACAGGGAGGCAGCTCATCTTAGGGGAGATGCCAAGACCTGTGTCAGCAGCTCACAAGCAGGGATTAAGGCAAATTCTCACCTCACACCTTTACCATCCTAGCAAACAAACAGGAGTGGGAACAGGAACATAGGGGCTTCCCTGAAGGCACACAAAAGCTGGAGTTGGGACCACAATGACTGCCAGACACCTTTGAACTCTTTTCAACACATTCATTTTCATCAAGCTGGACAGGACGCTTCCCACACCATTGGCAAGTCCAGCCTAATCCAGAGATTTTTAACCCTTGAGGAATGGTAAGAGAGAAACCAAAGGGAATTACCAAATAGCAGCAGATGAGGAACACAACGGAGGCAAAAAGGCAGAGATCAGTGAGCCTGCCTGTGAAGGCAAGGACCACTGTTTCTCCAGCACAACACTCTCCTGGAATAAGAGGACAGATGTGTCTCCAGTTCCTTGCCACATCTTCTATCCATATTCTTGATTTCTGCTAAGAGTGACACGTCTGAAAACAGCCCACGGTGTCACCTCAGAGGTGATCCATCACTTGTCATCTGTGCCTACTAATCCACTCCAGAAGGCCAGGACAGGCTTGTAACAGCCATGGCCCAGCCTGCACTCAGCTGAAAGGAACCTTTGCAGGGTATTTCCAGCAATCCATTTTAACTTCTTCATGGATTTACATGGCTGCAGCCACCAGCTAACCCCGCACCATGGGAGGAATTGCATGTAAAGCTCTTCAGTAAATGGAGGCACAGAAACTCAGCTCTGCACTCAGACTGCCTGCTTGGGATGCTCACACAACCTTAGGAACCCATTGCAGCATCAAGAGGCAGAGGATGATGAGCAATTCAGGCCACCCATTTCCTGTGACTTCCAGACACCCCAGGGAGAAACACACACAGAACTACAGGTCCTCAGGAGGGATGCAACTCTGGCCTTCCTCACTTGGCTTGCCTTTTTTGCCACAAGGCACCTCAGACAACATATCTGAGGGAAAACTACCTCAACAACCCTAAATTTCCAACACTAGCAGCATGAGACACTAATAAAATGTGTTGCAGTTGTGTGTGTGTGTGTATGTGCCCACATGAGAAAAAAACACGACTCAATAAGCAAATTACTGAAGTAATCCTCCCATCCCCACCAGTAATGAATTATTGTTCCCCTGCTCCCAAGAGCGTGGCTGTAGCCTGGGAGCTTAACATTCAGGCTGACATGGACCTCCAGCACACACAGCTAATCCTCCTAAGCACAGTGACAACCAACAACAAACCCCTCAAGCAGAGGAAGCGCTGTGTTTCTGCCCCAGCTTCCCATTACCATATTTTTAATTGCCTGAGAATATCCTTTTTTCTTCTGTCAAAACAAATTCTGCTAAACCACCGCTTCAGATATGAGCAGGGGAGCCAGGAATTGTGAGAGAGAAGCCAAGAAAATCCCTCTGTAAATGAAGATTTCTGCTGATGGAAGCAAGGCAGGGAGGAGCAGGAACAGGGTCTGCTCATCCCTGTTGCCATCCAGCAATCCCCAGCACTGGAAGCGTTCTGAGAGTTTAATGCAGGGCAGGTGATAAAGAGGCTCCAAGACAGAGGAATCTGCTGATTTGGTCAGAGGGAACCTGAGAGAAAAACAGAAATTTTCAGGGTAAAAAGAGTATTTAAAGAAAACCCAGAGGTAAGAGTCCACCTAGAAGCTCAGAGGCCAATACGAGTGAGACAGAGCTCAGAGTATGATAAACCAAGAGCCACTGCTACAGAGAAATCAATTTTAAGAGAAAGAGAAGGCCCTGGAATGGAGATTCTGTCAGAGGGAACATGGCAAGAGCAGAAGGAAGCAGAGGGAAACAACACACAAATCATGCTCATGCACAAAAACACCTGACATGAGTTAGATGCTTTTCCCTTGTTTCCTCTCTACTCCCTCTCAAAGGAAAATGAAGTTTTGACAAAGCCTAAACTTCATGAAAAATCTTCCAATTCTCTGTTTCTTGGTTTTGGTTTTATAGAAAACTCTTTCCTTTTTGACAAAGAGAGAAAAGGCAAACCTCTTTCTTCCTAAGTGAAACGTTTTTCAGGAAGATGTGATGGATGCCAAACCAAGCAGAAGCTGCTGGAGAGGTGGAGGAGGCAGGTTCCTACCCAGTGCTGTGCTCCCTGTGTCCTGGATCTCCAGGCTGACTGCTCAGCATGTCCAGCACAAAGTGCAAACACAGCCCTGAGCAATCTTCCTGCATCCACCTTCACAGCCGAGGTCAGTGAGGAAAAACCTCATGGATCTTGCAGGCAGGGAAGCTGGGACAGGGGGAGAAGTTGTTTAAATACTCTTCCACCCAGTAAATCCCACTGCAGTCAATGGCACAAGTGGCACATGGAAACCTCTCCCGTGTCCCAGCATCCCAGTGAACACTTGCCCTTGCAATGGGACAAGAAGGAGATGCACCCAGTCTAAACAGGCCCACCACAGTTTGGGAAGAACCAAGATGGGATCAGAGCTCCCCATGTTCATCCCAGGACAGACAGCATTGGCTCACATCTTGGTTTGGTTTCCATCCTTAACACACGAACCACAAGTCAGCATTTCCCTCCACCACAGCCCCAGGGACACAGGGGAAGTTCAGTCCCTGATTTGCTTCCTGCACTGCTGGACACTCCATGGCACAGCAGAAGCTGCTGGATCAGCTCACAGAGCTGCAGAGAGGGGGCTAATCCAGGAAAACAAACCCTGACTTCATTCACACACTTAAATGGGGGGGAAACACATGTAGAAAGAACCTGACAGTGCAAGAGGAGGGATTCAAGGCCAGGTTAGGTGGGACTTTGAACAACCTGGTCTAATGGAAGGTGTCCCTGCCCATCCCCATCCAAGCCCATCCCTGCAGGGCAGTTGAAACTAGACGACCTTTAAGGTCCCTTCCAATCCAAACTATTCTCTGATTATCATCAAGCACAGGTTTCAAGAAGCTTCACTGTGTCAGCTGTAAGTCCAGGGAGGGTTGACTTTGCTGTGTTCAAGTGGCTTTTTTTATTCTTTTTTTTTGCTCTTGCTTTGTTTAGTACAAAATGAGTTCTAAATAAATCAGCAACGTACAAGATGTGTACAAATGGAGCAGCAGAGCCTGCTCCACAAAGGCTCTGACAGGCTCTGTGTCCTCAGGGATGTGGCAAACAAGCTGCTCTGCCAGCCTGCTCCATCAAGGTAATTTCCCTGCCCTTTTATTGCACCAGGCAGCCCCTGTGCTCGTTTGTGCTATCATACAACAAGGGCTGTGCACCATAACCTGGGCTTGGAGAGCACTCAGTATCCCTACCCTGGAACTGGGCAGCAATATGGGAAAGACCTGAGGATGACATCCCCAGTCAGGTGGAGTTCCCTGCTCCGTGAGCCCTCCCCACAGCCCAGCACCAGCACAGCCATGGGAGAGCCATCAAACATGGGCATAAATCCTCCTAATGTCTCCAGCATTTAAAGGCTGATTAGTGCTGCTTCTAATAGAGCTGGGCCAGGGAGTGAAGTGGCAGAAGGCATCTGGCCCAGGATTTCAGTGCAGGTGTCAAAGGAATGCTGCCAGCACAGGGACAAGGCTCCACCCTCTTCCCTCATCTCTTGGCTTTGGCCCCAAGCCACCAGCAGACCCAAGGGCAGCATGTACACTGGAGACATAAATCCCACAGATCAGCTCCTGACCTCCTCCATGTTCACAGTCCTCCTAAGACTGTTTTGCACGAGGGCAAGTTGTCCAACCAAAAAAATTTGAGCAGTTCCCATGAAGCTGTGTGGGTGAAACCCTCCACCACCCCTGTAGCCACACAAGGGAAGGTGCAATGTCACCTGACCATGTGACACAGCTGAGGGTAAGTCACACCTTGCACGTGCCTGATTGAACCAGAGAGTATTTCTGAGCACCAGGTCTGTGCCTCTGGGTGCAGAGTTAGACATGTTTGGGTTCTTCCACCTCAGATAAACCCAGAAAGCTGGGAAGATGTCACAACACCCAGAGCAAGGAGGACAACCAAGCCTCCCTGGAGACTGCTGCAGAGCACACCTCCACCTGCAGCTGAATATAGAAATGGGATATAGAAATAGAGAATAGAAATTGGATATAGGAAACTTCCCAGCACAGAGGACACTTGTCATCAGCTGACATGTCACCCACACAAAGTTTCTTGTCCAGGTTGCAAGCCTCTGTACGAAAACAGGTATAGCCAGTGTGTAACTGGGCAGAAAGAGGCTGGATCTGCCTCTTTCCAGAGTTGCCTGGAATAAGGACATGACTTCACCAGCAGCTGTGTCACAAAGCAGACAGTGTTTGCCCTGCAGCAAAAGACTTAATACCCCCTCATCGGAAGTGCAAGCATATCTTTTGAGGGTCTCAGCCCTGCAAACACGTGCAGCCCAGGCTGGCAGCCATCCCACCCCACACCTGCCCAAACACACATCTGCTCTGCAGCACAGCTCCAACACGTGGGTCTGGTTGGGATCTCAGGGACTGCCTGGGGAGGATTTCCCCTCTGGGAGCCTCCTCTGCTCCCCATGGAAAGCCAAGGCAATGGAGCTGGGGTGGGTGCACAATTTGGGGTACCCCTCCTGGAACAGCAGAATGTGAGCCTGCAGGACAAGAAGCTCATGCTCGAGGTTTCTGGTCAAGATTTTTTTTTTTAACCAAACCCAAGGCTCGGCTTCTAATTCTGAGAGTTCAAGTCCTTGGAAATTGAACCCCTCAGTTGAAGCTGAACACAGAGAGAAAGCAGCAAATCCTTCCCACACTCCTAATTGGGCCATATCCTGATCCCACAGGACTGCTGAGCACAGCCCACCACTGACCAAGAGCTGCTGTGCCCAGACCCACACAGAGAAAGTCATTCCCAACTTTTCCAGCACCATTCCAATCCTCTGCCATGGCCACAAGCAACCAGGAGGGAGAGTCCTGCATTCACGCACTTCCCACTCCAACAGGACCCTTCTGTGCATCCCACCACCTGCTGACAAAGCTAAAGCAAGCCACTCTCTGCACAAACACCCACCCTGGCATTGCAGAAAGGGGGTATTTTTTTTGGAGATGCCAGGGACAGCTCTGTGATGGGCACAGCCAAATTGCTCTGCCACTCAGGAAGGCAGCTGAGGGAGCTCAGGGGTAAAAAGCAGAGTGCAGACATGACCCACAATCAAGGCAGTTGCTCCCTCGTGATTTTCTGCCTGGTATCCAGTGACAGGATGCATGGGAATGGTTCAAAGCTGCACGAGAGAAGGTTTAGACTGGACATCAGGAAGCATTTCTTTACCAAGAGGGTGTTCAAATCCTGGAACAGGCTTCCTGGAGAAGTAATGCCTCAAGTGTCAGTGTTTAAAAGACATTTGGACAACGCCCTTATCAGAATCCCAGAATGGTTTGGGTTGGAAGTGACCTTAAAGCTCGTCTCATTCCATCCTCATTCCAGGGACACCTTCCATAGACCAGGTTGCTCCAAGCCCCATCCAAGCTGGCTGTATCTTTTGGTCAGCCCTGAGTGGGCAGGTAGTTGGACTGGATGATCATCACAGGTCCCTTCCAACTGGAACACTTTATCCTTTGCAGCCACCACTGCTCCAGGGCAGCAAGGACTGCCAGGGATTTCAGCACAAACTCAGATGAAGAAGCACCAGTGGGGTCAACCAAGCACAACCCAAGACATTCCAGGTTGGGTTTAGTCTCCAAGTATCTCCAAGTCTCTTAGTATCCAAGGTCTTGCCACCCACCTGGCCCTCCCAGGGGAGTGTGGCAGACAGATGAGATGGCCCCCAACACTCCAGCTACACTGGGAGCTGGGGGTTTTGAATGACACCTGGATTTACCTCAGCAAAGCTGCAACAAGTCTGAAAACCAAGCTAAAATGTGAGGCACAGATGAAGCCCAGCAGGCAGGCCATGGAGAGAAACACCCAGAGATAACATCCTGTTATCTCATGAGAGTCCTTCCCATGATGTTCACCACCCTACAAGGTGAACATACCCCAGTTTGTCCAGTTAAATCCAGGTAAAAACCAACTACCAAAAGATCCCAGGAATAAACACAGAGGGAATTCCTACAGCTTTGCTCTTTGTATTTTATCCAGATATATAGATATTTCTATACCATGCTTATTTCTACTCTGAAAGTCTGAGAGGCTTTAGGCATGAATTTTTCTAGCCCTGGAAGACATGAGGTTGAGAGAAATTCTCTGTGCACAGGAAAAGGAAAGAAAACCCACTGCCAGCCTAACACACATTATTTTAGCCCCACTGTAGAGGCGCAGGTCTCAGAGGATAAAGACTGGCAGCCAGGCAGGCCTTGAGGTTTCAGCTGAGATCCTACAAAGTGAACATGGCAAATGCTGCACACCAAGTCTCTTGTCCTACCTGCTCTGCTGCAGTTGGGCTCCCTCTTCTCTTGCTGCCACGCATTCTTCCATCACTTCTTCTCCTTCTTTCACGCCTAAAATACAGCTTCAGTTTTCTGACTTCTGCAGTTCAAAGATTTGGCTCCTGACCCTACATCTTGCATCTCCAAACTACAGTCACCTCCTGCCTTGATCTCAGCTTCCCAAGCCATTTGGGAACTAGTCTGTGCTCTGACAACAGCAATCTTGCACCACTTGCTTTCTTGAATTTATCTTCCAGTTACTTCCCTGAATTTGCTCTTCTGGAAATCAGCTTGCATCTTCTTTTCCTTCTTCCTTCTCTCCCCAGCTGCTCCAGGCTGCTGTAGAGACTGTGCCCACCCTTTCTGCTCTGCAGTCACATCCTCAAATCCCAGCAGTTAACCCTGAGGAGCCCCTTTCTGCCATCTGAACATGGCATTCCTTGGAGCCAGGGCAGCTATAAAACTGATTTCTACAGTCCCTGCCCACAAAATAAAATGAGCCACATCTCCCCACCCTGCTTTAAGTACCTGGCCAAGGGCTTCCTATTTATAACTGATGGAGATGGGCAGCACCTGCCCAGAACCCATTTCCCCCTCAGACATAAATCACCACAGCTGTGAGGCCCTGGAGCAGTTGCCTCCTCATTTCAGGTGCTCAGAGGCAGCCAGGAGATTGAGTTTGTACAAACCACTGGTGCCCACACTTCCCAGTCTGTGCTCACATCCCAGAGGTCCTGACCTGCCTTCCTGCCTGTTGGTTTGCAGCAGATGGAACCAGCTCAAGGTTCAATCCACGCCGTGATAACCATGGTGGCAGCTCCCACCACTGTGATAAAATAAAGTAAAGTAAAATAAAATAAAATAAATAAAATGAAATAAACCTACTGAGTCACTAATATGGGTGCAGGGATAGAACTCACCACTGTGCAGACTGAGACAGGCTCTCCTCCTCCCTCAAAGTGCTAAATTTTCCCCTATCTGCCATGTCCATCATGCAGGCTCTGGGCTTCAGCAGCCTGAGATCCATTTCCTATAAATTTTCTGCACAGTGCCTACAACACTTGTAGTCTCTCTAAAATAATGATCGGAGGGTGGATAGAGGAGAACAAACAGTTCAGATGCACAGTTTATCTGATGAATTTAGCCTCTTCTCCTGTTCCTGCAATATCAGGTGGACAAATCCAATTTCCTCAAATGCATTTGTTGTTTGAGTTTATTTGACAAATACTTACCCAAACAATTGCCTCTACATTCACTTAGCAAATATTTAAAATATGAACTGTGCTGTTTAGTGAATCCCCTGGCGCTGCACTGGTCCCTGGTGGAGCAGAAAAGTTAGTTTTTCCCCCCAGTATTAGTTATTTCTGCATTTCAAATTAAATTTTTTGCCAGCTCTCATTCTCTAGCTGATAACACCAGATGATTCCCTGGTGCTTATTAGGAAAGGAGCTGGTCAGTTTTCTCCTGATGAAATCGAGTTTTGCTGGGAAAGCAATAACCCATCGGAGCAGACACATTTCATCAGAAACCCCCCCACAATCAAATGACTTGCAGCAGCTGAAGCAGAATCCAGCTCCCAGAAATCCCTGAGGGTTGTTCTCCCAGGCTCCAGCCCTGCATTTGCGTCAGTCACCTGTCAGCTCCACATCTCCAGCTGAAAACTGGGAAGTTCTGGTATGGTCGACCTTCTTTGAGCTGGGGAAGTCCTGTGACAGGCATGGGAATATAAAGAAGCCAGAAAAAAAGGGGTCCCAGGCATTTTTTGCCCCAAAAGGAGGCCAAGGGAGCTGGGCTTAGGGGCTCCTAACTGCAGCTTTCCAGTACCTGTGTGGGGGTTACAGAGGAGCTGGAGCCAGGGATTTACCAGGAAGAGGGAGACAAGAGGCATCAAGTGAAACAACCAGATATAAATAACTGGATATAACAATAACCCCCACAAGGATGGTCACACGTGGCACCGGTTGCCCAGAGAGGCTGTGCAGTCTCCATCCTTGGAGGTTTTCCAATCCTGCTCTGACCCCAAAACTAACCCTGATACAAGGTGTTGGACAAAAGACTTCCTCTGAGTCCCTTTCCACCTGAGTTATTCCAGCCCATGACCCTGGGAAACCTGCTCGAGCACTGATCAAGCTGACAGGAACAGCAACACAGAGTGGCAACAGAGTTGGGGGGATATAACATCATACCTTGGCTGAAGTTTGTTTCTAGAATTGCCTGTTTATACCAAGATTTGGGGGAAAATAATAATAATATCCATTTTTGGTCCAAACTGGACCAGAACCAACACTTGAAGAAAAGCTGAGGAACAAACATCTGCATTTCAGCCAACTCAGCTACAAAGGCTCATCATTTCAGACCTAGGGAAAATCAATTTCTAGGTCTCATGATTACAAAGAAAACCTCAAGAGCTTGAAGAGTTCAACCAGAACCAGAAGGCAAACAAAAAGAAATCACAATTCATTATTCATCAAAATCTTCTCCAATCTGTTTTAAGACCATGTCAGGATATTTTAGCACTGCAGGTATCAATAGCGGTAGAAAAACCTGCAAATGTGACTTTGAAATTTGCTTTTTTTTTTTTTTTTTTCCCTGCCAGTAAAAATCTCGTTGCTTGAACATTCCTGGAAAGGTACCAGGGAAAGGTTGGGAATATCGCCCAAGCAAATTCGCTTAAGAATTCAAACAAACACATCAGGACACAATTTTGCTTTTGTCACCCAGCTCGGAGAGAAAGCTGAGCAGTTTGGGAGAGGGCAGGAAAAGAACAAATGCTTCATTAAACCTGTTTTCAGGCAGAGGAACAACAGACAACCTATTACTGGAACCAGCCTCCGCTGCTCTTTAGTCAACCAAGAGCCTTTGAACGCAACACTGGGTTGGACAGCAGCTCTTCATATTCCCATTATTTATTCTGGGACTCAGAGGGATGCAGCCAGGACAACCCATCCTTCTGAGCTGTGTACCAGTGTGGGAGAGGGAGGGATTTCACATTCTCACTCCACAAACTCCCACTCACTGCCAAGAGCAGCAAATGACACACGAGCACAACAGGCAGGCAGACAAAGGGAATAAAGCAGGCGTTCTGAGACAGCACGAATGCCTTCGCTCATCTCCAGGACACTCTACTCATCCAACAAAAGAGAAAAAGGGGACCAGGGGGTGGACCTGAAGGGGATTTTTTGGGGGTTGTGCTGTTTTTTAAGCTTCAGACCAGCTGTGTTAAACACTCACAGGACTGGGTAAGGGGAGACATGATGGTTGGGGTTTTCACTCATGATGGTTGGGGTTTTCAAGTTCCTTCCTTGCTTTGAGGGGAATAAAGCACCAGCAACTTTCCTCCAAGAAGCACAGAGTTTTTCTAGGCTGGGCTGTCCAGCAGCTTTCCTACAGAAAATTGGGTTGTCAGCCAGGCATGGAACAGCACCACGTCTCCAGCAAGCACCCAGACCTTCAGCTGAGGGCTCCTCCCCTCCTGGGAGATGTGAAAACAATTCCTACCAGCCCATCTCTAGGTCTCATAAAGTTAAAATAATTGGGCTCTACAGCTCTGGAATGAGATTTTTCCAGCTCTCCATCCCTGGGAATGTTATTCTTTGTTAGGTGCCTTGGAGAAGGTGTGCTCTGCTCAGAGGGACTGCAATTGCTCCTGGATGTCCTCTAATCCCTGGCTCCAGCTCTGACTCAGCCTCTTTACAGAACAGTCCATAATGGACTGGCTCACTCTGGCTACATGCTTTATATCTCTTTAGCTCCATGAGCAGATGGAGTCGAGGGACAGCAGGATTTATATTTCTTGCTCGAGTTGCAGCTTGGCTGGGTGGAAATAAAAAATGGGAAACGATGAGGAAACGGCACCGTAACAGCATTTACCTCACGGGCTTTGGAGCCTCTACATTCTACCTGGGTAGGGTTTGCAGTGTCAGCATTAATCCCAGGCCTTCCTCCCCAGCTGAAGAGGAGGAGGCCCAAGGGATGGTTCTCCTCCCCAGACCCAGTGATGGATGGAAGGGAGCGTCCAGAAGCGCGGTGAAATATTCCACTGGCCAGGTCTGCGCATCAGGGCTGATTTAGATAATCCAGCCCAGACCATTTCCTTCAGGCCACATAAAGGAAAACCAGGAAATGCTTCTGACCTCTGAGGGCTCTAAAGGGAGAGAAAAGGAGGTAGAGGTATGAAAGCAAGCAGGGGGATTGACAGGGGCTCAGGAAAGAGCAGCACAATAGGCACCGAAACTCCTTCCCTTTCTCCGTGTTTCATACAATTGGAGGGGAGAAGGGAAAACCAGGAGAGGGAGGGAATTACGATGAACGTGAAAGCTTCCAGATTAATTAATTACCCCTTTTTAGTTCGTGAAAAAGGAGGCTAGAAATATCCACGTCTGCTCCTCTTGGAAGGCAACCCTGGCGCTTGCTCCGAACGTTTCCCCCCCCCCGCCCCGCCCGCGCGCGGGGATAATTAATCCATCACGGGATGGATCAGCCCGCACCGCCGCGAAACAGAGGGATCCATTTCTCCTGCACCGTTCCCCTCCTCCCCAAAGAGACATCTGAAACGTATCATGTAATAAATGTTTCTTGGATGGAAGGGGAGGTATTGTTCTCTTACTGTGGAAACAATCCCGGCCGCGGGGCCAGCCAGGAGGGAGCAGGGCCGGATACTTCACTCGGCGGCTCTTACGGTGTCCTGTATGGCAGGGCGGCCTCCAAAGGACACGTTTCATGATGTTCCCTCTGAACAGCAGCGCTCAGGAGGGCAGGGTGAGCCGGCTTTAGCCAAAGGAGGTGACATCAGGCTGCTCCCCAGGATGCCACAGGTGTCAGAGGTGGGCTTCCCTCTGAGAAGGATCCACGGCACTACCTGGCAGGCAACAGGACACCTCTGGGGCCAGGGGGGTGGTCCAGAGTCCATCACAGCACACCCAATTAGATATTAGAAAAAGGTTCTGCCCCCAGGGGGTGGTTGGGCACTGAACAGGCTCCCCAGGGCACAGCCCCGAGGCTGCCAGAGCTCCAGGAGGGTTTGGCTGATCCTCTGGGGCACAGGGGGTGACTCTGGGGGATGTTCCTGTGCAGGGTCAGGAGTTGGACTCCATGACCCTTGTGAGTCCCTTTCAACTGAGAATATCCTGTGATTCTGTGTGATCTCTGACCAAACCCCCATCCATCCCTCTCCGTCACACCCTGCCAGGGTGTGGCTGAGGTTGGGAGCAGCCGCTCTGCACAACTCCAGACAAAGATCAGCCCTTCTACAGGCACCTCTCCTTCCATTTGACACTTGCCCCTGGTCCAAAGGATCTAGAAACAAGCAGCCCTGGACTCTCAGCTTCCCATTACCATAGAATGGACCATCCTCCAGCAAGTATCCTGATTCTTTTCGTTCCTGCTCACTCTCCAGGGTGCAATGTTTCACCCTCACACACCTTTTTCACCCCTCCTCTGCCACACACTCCGAAGGGCAGGAGCTCTCTTTTGCTGTGTCCACAGCACAAAGCCTGCTTCATCAGGGTGTGGATTTTCCCACCCTGTCTAATCAAAAAAACCCTCATGCTGTGCTCTCCATGCCCCTTTACTGGTGTTTTTGTGGAGCTATGGAAGGTTTCCTGAGGAGAACAGGACAGGCCATCCCTTACCTACCTGAGCCCCTTTGCTCTGCGGTGGTCGGGCACCCTCAAAGCGTGGAAACTGCATGAGATCAGAGCTCCCCAGCACCGAGCTCACCCCTGATCCCAGCATCCCATTTGCATCCGTTTATCAGGAACATTGCTGCTTTCTGCTGACATCCAAATATTCTTGGCGTGAAGGAGCTGCTGACATTTATTCCTGAATTGCCACATTGCAGGAGCTTTGGCTAAGACTCGAGTTACATAGGAAGAGAGAAGGGACTTGTTACTTGGTGAAGATAAGTCTTCTACAGTCTATCAGTCTAGATTAGATTTGGGTCACTTCCTCTATTCATTTCCCTAGATGATTATTTTTAAGGCTCTTTCAAAGAAACACTTGAGCTCAGTACAATGTTCTTGATTGCAACCAGAACTGGCTGAAAAATGCTGAACTAATTGAAAGAAATTTTCTTTTTCATTCTTTCCTCAAAACATTTCCAGGGTTTTTGGTCAGTACTTGGAACCAGGAAAAATCCCCCTGGGCTCCACTGTACAGCAGTTTTTTCCACAGCATCAGCAGCATTTCAAAATCCTGCTAGTTGATCTCACGGCTGCAAAGTGACTTCTCTGTCTATCAAAGACAGAGGGATGTCATGACACTTCTATGTTTTCATCACAACACCCCTCACAGTGACATCCAGGTCATGGAGAAATGTTCCCCCTGTTTCTCCACCAGCACGTGCTCTGAGCGCATCCCAAAGCTCTCTAAGAGCTGTTGCCATCATTAATCCTCTCCCCCACATGGGGAAGCTGAGGCACAGAGTGGCAGCAGCTCCCACCAGCATAGAATCACAGAATCATTAAGGTCGGAAAAGACCTCCAAGATCATCAAGTCCAACTTTCAGGCAAATACCATCATGCCCACTAAAACATATCTCCCAGTGCCACATTCAAAAAAGTGACTTTTTGAACACCTCCAGGGATGGTGACTCCACCACTTCCCTGGGCCTGACCACTCTTTCAGTGAAGACCCTTTCCCTGATATCCAAGCTGAAATCTGCCACCTCCCAAGTCTCTCCACACACTAAACCATGACAGGGTGTCCCACCACACACAAACCTCCACATGCCCCTTCGAGCAGGTGCCAGCAGCCAGCCCCCAGCCCAAACTGCAGAGCCTGCTGGGGCCATCCGTCCCTCCAGCCCATGGCCTCCCCTTGATGCTCCCACTGGCTGATTCCTCCTCGCCAGCATCCTTCTCCATGGCTCCCAGGAAGATGGCAAATTCCATCTCAAACAAGAAGGAAACCAAACAACACACACCCCCCCCACCACGACGCCCGGGTTCTCTGGCAGAGGGGAGAGGTTTCTGCATTGCTCATTTTCTGCCGAGTTAACACAAGCTAAACAGTCTCTTTTCTTCCCCATGCATTTCTTTTCCAGGCAGCTCCCCCTCCCCTTCCTTTCTTTTTCCATTTCAGCTACCTCAAGCAGAAGGCCCTCCGAGGCACAAGTGACTTCAAAGACACCAGGTCCAATGTGCAGCAAGTGATAAAAACCTACACAGCATGTGTTGGGCAAATTAATATCCCCTCCAGAGCCACCAGCTCCTCGGCCCCAGCAGCACCATAATGAGATGTTGTACCGAAGGGGAGGGGGAGCTCAGTGCAAAAGGGGTGATGTATTTAATGTATGCAAATTGACTCGCATGCAAATTGCCACTAAGTTAAAAATAACGCATTGCACTAGGAGTCTGTCTTTTAAAGCATTTGTTTATTCATTAGGGTAATCTCTGCTATCAGTCGCCTCGTTTCCCTCCACATGAAGTGCTCAGTTTCAGGGAAGTTCGTGTTTTGCAAGTCTGGGGGACGAATGTGATTTCCTGCTGATCTCAGCCTGCACTGCAATCACTTATTTCTTCCTTCTCCCTTTCTGCTCATAGGCTACAAGGATTAAAGTCACCTTTCCTCGAAGGGGAGATGCTGAAAGTGATGAACTTCAAGGACAAAAGCTGTCAGTGCCACCCAGAGCAGCTCCTGATAGCCACAGCCTTACCCAGGGCTGGACCAGAGCATCTGCCCAGGCTGGACTTGGCTCAGGTTGACCAAGCTGGATGGAAGGCACAACACCAGCCTCACAACTTCTCTTCTCTCTGGTGACCAGTGACTCCAGGGAATGGCCTGAAGTTGTGTCAGAGGAGGTTTAGGCTTGAGATTAGAAAAAGGTTCTTCTCTCAGAGGGTGATTGGCACTGAACAGGTTCCCCAGGGCAGTGAGCACAGCCCCAAGGCTGCCAGAGCTCAGGAAGTGTTTGGACACAACAAGTGTTGGGGTGTCTGTGCAGGGCCAGGAGATGGACTGGAAGATCCCTGTGAGTCCCTTCCAGATCAGGATATTCTGTGATTCTATGAAAGAACAGTGTAAATGCCTCCTCCTGACACCTCAGCACAATGAATGAAAATTAGAGTCCTACCGGTGACATTAAGCACTGGGATAGCTGCTGACAGAGCCAGGGCATCCATGAGATCCTGGCTGATGGCTCTCATGGCAAATCCAGTGCTGAACCCACCCAGCATTACAAAGGAGCAGCAGGGGTTTGAACAGTGCAGGTGGTGAGAGCAGTAAGGATGGTGGGTTCCCGTTTCAAGATGCACTGCACTGGTCGAGTCCTTCTGCCTGGAGAGGGGGACATTCAGAGACCAAACGCATTTGCTTTGTCCTGAGTTTTAATACTGAGACTCAGTTTGCTTCATCCCGAGTTTTAATACTGAGACTCGATTTGCTGCAGGTTTGGAAGGGTCTCAAGTGGAATTTACTCTCGCTGGAGTATTTTAATACTTTGCAGTCTTTAGACATGCAATGCCTTGGGAGATGGAGGTGGGGTTTATACCCACTGGACTGAAGCACAGAGGGAGTCTTGATGTCCTGGTTTCAGCTGGGATGCAATTAATTTTCTTCCTAGTAGTTGATACAAGCTGCAAAGTTCTTGATGGTGCAGAAGAGGACCAGTAACTAGACAGAAGCTCCAGCCACCCTCAAGCAAAAGAATAATACAGACAAAACTCTGATTTAGCTGTATCAAATTGTCAGGGTCAGAGCTGCTGCAGTCAGACCATCTCCAGGTCCCCAAGGAGCATGTTCTGCACTTCTGTTTTTGATCATTTCTTATTACTCAGCCTAAGACTGACAAAGTCACAGTGTTGGCACAACCCTCCAGCACCTGCCAATAATCAGGAAGTTTCTTTGCTAGTTAACTCTGCCCCTCTTGGGGAATCTTGTTCTTCTGTCCTGGGCATGGTGAGAGCTGTAAAAATCATACTGAGACTAAAAGCAGTCTAAGGACAGCAATCAGCCTTACTTATTTTCTTTCAGCTCAAATTCTAAATCAACATACAAGCACAGACTCACACCTCCAAGAACTGGGATTGCTGTTCTGGGTAGAGAGGGAGGCTGTGCTGAGGTGCTGGAGCAGCAGGGCCGGGCTCCCCTCTCCAAGCACTGCCTGCTGAGAGCAGGCTGCTCCTCCTCTGCCTCACCAAGGCATAGACCTGAGCAGGGACAGTGATGGAAATCCCTCCTCGTAGCAGCAAGGGTGGATTTAAAGTGATTGGCTTAAACTGCATTAACCTCAGTGTGGACACAGTCACTCCAGATTCAAGTGGCCATTGCTCAGTTTAACAGGAGCCACTTCAATGTGACCTAATTCGCCACCTGAGTAAATAAACCAAACCAAATAAAGGTTAATGACTGTGAAGAAGTGCCTCCCCAGAGCAGAGTGATCCACTCGGGGCTTACCTATCAACACAGATTAACAGCAGACGCCATCCCTCATCCCTCTGCTTGGAGCTCCAGCTGGGAAAAGCCCACTGAGTCCTGGGTGGGAGCAAGACAGAGTCAGGGGGTGACCCTTAATTCAGGCAGGAGCAAAGATCACAAGTCAGACCAGCAGGAACACGTACCCCCACTACACAATGTCTTACCTATGTTCTTGCCTCAGCCGAGAAGTTTAAGTGTGCCGAGAGATGGGAATGGGGCAGGACGGAGAGAAGATGCTCTGCAGCCTCTCCCCACACTCAGTGATGTGACAGAGCACCACTGGTGGGAGGCTCTTCAACCCTCATACAGATGGGATGGTACAACAACAAACTCAGCTGGGATGTGGGTGATGGTAAATCAGCATCAAAGCACGGGGCCACCAGGCAGCAAAACTGGATTAAATAGATTCATGGACTTGAGGTAAACTCAAACAGCAGATACTACAAGGAGAAAGAGAGAGAGATACCTTCTAATCCCCTCTTCCTAGATGCTGGACACAACTGCAATGGATGGCAAGAGGGGCCAGACCCACAGGGTCTGATGATGATGATGATGATGGAGGCAGGGAGATGGGTTAGATGACCCACTGATCTGTCCCAGCCAGGCATTTCTACCCCAACATAGTCCAGCTTGCAGGCTGCTCCTCCCCACACCACTCCATCTCCAAGCCTCCTGGCCCCCAGGAGCACATCCCCACTGCTGTGCCAGGCAGGAGTCTCTCTCCTGCCTGTCCAGAAGAGGATGGAGCATGGTATTTATGCAGCAGCAGCTGCTCTTTCAGCTTTCCCTGAGCTCAGCCAAGTCAGATGTTTCTTCCAGGCACCCCTCGTGCAATCCCCCTCTCCTTCCCTCTCGGTTTGTCATTTCCAGTGACATGCCCTGCTGGTGACCGAGAGCTGGTGGCTGTCCCTTTCTGTCACCAAGGGTCAAGGTGAGTGATCCTGCCAGGTGGTGCCTTTTCCAGAGGATGAACAGCGACTGAGCCTGAATCCCAATGAGCTGCCACCCCACTGCAAGGCTTCAGTGATGTTTTCCCAGTGTCAATCACATGTAAATAGATCATCCTGCCCAGCCTGAAGTACGTGGGCCACTTCTCTTTCTCATTCCTGACGCCCCAGCAGTTGCTGGCGAGAAAATAATTCTCTCTACAGTTCCCTAAAAGGGGGGTGTAGCCAGGCGGGGGTTGGTTTCTTCTCTCATGCAACGAGCAACAGGACAAGAGGAAATGGCCTCACGTTATGCCAGAGGAGGATTAGATTGGATATTAGGAAAAATTGCTTCCCAGAAAGAGTTGTCAAGCACTGGCACAGGCTGCCCAGGGCAGTGGTGGAGTCACCATCCCTGGGAGGATTTAAAAGAGGTGTGGACGTGGGTGGCACTTGGGGACATGGGTTAGTGGTGGCCTTGGTAGTGCTGGAGAAATGGTTGGACTCAATGACCTTAGATGGCTTTTCCATTTCTAAATTATTCCATGATTCTATAACGAGCCCGTTTGGATGGTATGTGGTGCTACACCTGCTCCCCTCACTGCATGCTCAGGTTGGAGGCCCATTCCTGAGTGTGGGAGCTTCTCCAGGAGCTCCAAGGCCCAGCCTAATCCCATCACAGAGCTCAGCTAATCCCAAATGACATGTAATGCAGTTTGCTCTCTGGTACACCAGACTAATTTGTTTAGCCCACAACTCCCAGCAAGAGCTGCTGCTGACCTGCTGCGTGAAGACCACTTGGAGTTGCTAAGCAATTTGTTTCCCCATGAACTCAGCATCCTCCATCAGCCAAGTCCTGCTCCTCCTGTAGTGACCCAACACTCAGCTAACCAGCACTTCCAGCCCAAGGACAGGCCAACTCTTAGATGAATATTCTGGTTTTCCCATTCTCTAGTGCCAATGATTGCAGGAGGGGCTGCAATCTTGAGACTTAAAGCTTAGAGTTTGTCTGCTGGTGACTTTGAGCTCATCCCAAATTAGGGAGCAGGATCAGGAATTCCTGCTTTCTCTGCGAGGTCTGTTCCCTGCTAGCATCGCTGAGCAGCCTGGATACGCTCCCCACCACACGGCACAAACTGGAATGCTTCCTAATTAACTGCAGGGGAGAAGATAAAAATCCCCCGCTCTCCCCAGCCCCGCAGAAGTCAGAGAGGCGAGGAAAGCCGCTGCCACCTAGGCAGGGGAGATGGAGCAGCCACGGTGGAACAGGCACCCCCCAAGCACGGCAGTTCCAGCTTGATCACCCAGGGCTCGTTAGGTGGCCACTCCTCGAGGTGGAACACGCCCACGGGACCCCACAGCGGGGCCTGCAAACGAGAGGCGTCACAGCTCGAGGCGCAGGGACGAGCTCTGTGAAGCTCTAATTGCTCGATGCGGGGCGGCAGCAGGGCTGTCAAACAGCTGGCAGAGCAAACCCCCTCACCTCCAGGCCTGCTGTTACCTGACCCGGGCGCTTCAACCGCGGCATCCTTTTCCAGATCCATTAATTCCTGCCAAACACAGCAACTCTGAGGAAGCGAGGCAGCTTGTGAATGCTCATCACATCCCGCAGCCCAAAGCCTTGAGCTGAAGCTCTCCACCGGCCCCAAGCCCAATTCTCAGCTGCTGGATTCAGAGGGGGGCTTATTTTTGAAATGCTCTGCTGCTGCCCATGACCTTTGGCTCGGGATCAGGAAGGTCACGGCTGCGGGAGGCGCCGGGCTGTCACTGCTCCTTGATGGAGCCGTTTCATCACGGCTGCTCTGGCTGCAGGAGCCATGGCTGGGTTCAGCTCCCAGCCTCCCCTCCTGCTGCCCAGGCAGGGCATGTCCCGCCAGGACGGGGAAATCAAGGTTCCGCAGCAGCAGTGAATTATTGCTCACAAAAAGCGAGCGGCGCCCCAAAGATGTGGGGTGAGGTGACCTCCACGAGTACCTGCGCACGCGCTTCCTCTGAGGGTTTGGTGTCTGAGCACCAAGGCTGCACAGTAAACCAGAGATTAATGCAGAGCTGAACAGAGTAGGCCAGAATACAAAGCAGAACAAAAGCCTTGCCTTGCCTTCAGTTCCTTGCCCATATTTTTGTTTTATTTATTTCATTTACTTCAGGAAAAACTTCCTGCGCCCAACTCCCAGCTTACAACCCTGACTTTGCAAAACTCAGGCGTGCAATAGTAGCCTCCTTCCTTTGCAGGAAGCAAAGCTCCTGGAGAGCCAAGTCCCCAGCAGATTTTCCAGGCAGCCAACACACCCTGGAAGCCTCATGCCGCTTCCAGAGGGTCTGGTCAGGCAGAGCCACTCAGGAAATCTACCCCTCAATGCCAGTCATCAACATCCAGGGAGCCACACCAAGGTTTAGAGAGCCCCTGATCATTCAGCAAAAGCCATTAACTACTCCCAGGGAAGGTGTCCTGGGAATGCTGTTCCAGCCAGCTTCGAAAGACAGCCTGCAAAGCAGAGCCAGGAGCAAGTGGGAGAGCAGAGCCAAGAGGTGAGGCTTCCCATCATGTGTTAGCAGGTCATTCAGAGAATCACAGAATCATTAGGGTTGGAAAAACTCTCTAAGATCATTAACTCCAACCATTATCCCAACACTGCCAAGCCCACCACTGAACCATGTCCCCATGTGCCACATCTACAAGTTCTCTGCCCTTGGTACCACATGCTCCGTGCCTTGCTCTGCTTCTAAAACACGCCAAAGGCCAGTCAAAAGGAGTTATCATAGAATTTTTCCTTTAGGAAAAACATTTTCAAGGTCTCCTCCTTGCATCCACACCGCACAGAACCACAGAATTGTTTAGGTTGGAAAAGCCCTCTAAGGTCGAGTTCAGCCATTCCCCCAGCACTGCCAAGGCCACCCATGTCCCTGGGTGCCACATCCACGTGGCTGTTAAATCCCTCCAGGGATGAGGACTCCACCACTGCTCTAGTCAACCTGTGCTAGTGCTTGACAACCCTTTCAGTGAAGAAATATTCCCTAATATCCAATGTAAACATGACTCTAAGGCAGGCTTTGGGATGACAGTGGTCTGCCACACAGGTTGAGCGCTAATAATCCACTGAGAGGAGCACAGAAACACAAACATACTTGTATCTGTTTTCCAAACTACAACGAAGGGTAGGAGGTGCTCTCATGGATTGGGAAGGCAGAGGAGCTTGCATGCCAATACAATGGCTGGGCCTGACCTATTGACATTTCTGCAGGCTCCCCATTCCTACGTGGGGCTGTCGCTTTAAATTTGAATTGCCTGTTTTTTTCCTCTCACAACAGCCTGATATTTTTTGCTCATGAAGAATAAATATTTACAAACCTTAACTCTCGCCAACAAAGGCATTCTGTTCCAGAATTTTCTTGGGCTTTTGTTCTGTTTTTAAACAGTTTTAGAAATCGTTGCCCAACACTTTAATTTCTGTTATTAAAACAAGCAAGTCAGTAAAAAGATACATGAAGGAGGGGAAGGACCACAGCGGCTCACAGTTCACATTCAAAGGTTTTCAGCAACGCGTTGAAAAACGGCTGAGAGCATCTGCAGGGGATAATAGCACAGGAACTCCACACAAGGACAGGTCACCAAGCTGTAGGAAATGTGTTTTCTTGGTAAACTAATGAGGGCTTAACAACTTCATGCAATGTGAGCTTGTAAACAGATTAAAAAAACCTAAAGGACTCAAGACAAAGCCTCGATGCGGCAGCACTTCTCCTCCAGCCAGAGGAGCCGACTCCACGTTCCTCCAGCATCTCAAGAGCCGTAAACAAAAGCAGAGCCCAGGAAAGCAGTGACCAGCTCGCCATTTATCAATCCCCAGGCCTGCCAACCCCGAGTACTTGACAGCCCACACACGTCCAGCAGCGTGGCCAAGCACAGCACACTTCACGGGGACGCAGAGGAGGGTTCACGTCCTGTGTGGGGCAGCGAGCAAAGGTCACGGGAGACATCTGGCTAAATAAGAGCTTCCAGCACCAACCTGAGGCCAGCCACACTTCCCGTGCCCAGTGGAGTATAAAGGGAGTTGTATTTCACATTTCTACCCTGTGCTGGCAAGAACAGTGTGTCCAGCTTTTGTACTCACACCTACAAAAAAAAATATTGTCAGAAACAGCGAGTTCAGACAATGGCTACGATAATAATTTTGGGTGTGAAGAAACAGCCTTAAGGTGAGAACCTTAAGGAGTTCACTCAGCTTAGTTTCCCAAGAAGAAAGTTAAAAAAGCAACTTGACTCTGGTCCATGCATTCCTGCCCAAAACAATGGTTAATATTAGTGGCTCTTTAATCTTGCTCACTGCAATCCAACCGCCGGAGGCTGGAGCTGCAACGTCCAAATCCAGACCTTAGGTGAAAATTGTTGCCATATGGGTCTGTGAGACTCAGATGTCTTTCCAGAAGAGATGTTCCCACTCAGCTGTCCACACAACCGAAATTCAGGGGGTCTATCCTCCTGCCCACATTACGCTGAAGCCAAAGCAGCTCTTCCTGATTTCCCTCACCCATCCCAGCTCCAGAGGTGATGGTGGAGACCAGTTCAGACCCTACGGGGGTTGCAGGGCGAGGAGGTCTCTCAGACCACACAGCTGTAGAAATCTCTGCTTTCTGGATGTTTGTCATAGGAAAACCAGCAGACAAGTAAGGACAAGGCCATGGCTGAGCTGCTGTGGGACAGCAAAGGGACCCCCAGAACAAAAGGAGAACTCCAGCACATTCCCATTACAGTCACTGCCAGAAGGGAGCAGCCAGAATGGGCAGCCAGGCAGCTCCTGTGGACAGAGAGATGGAGAGAGCAGGCTGGGAGCGATGAGATAAATACTGGAGAGAGATGATGCATTGCATACCCCTCACACAATATAGAGCTGCTTCACTCTATTAGGTGGATGGATGGCAGGGAATTTAAGAAGAGAAATAGATTTTTTACTAAGCTAATTAGCTAAAAAGGCTTGTCTGGAAACACGGGCCCCATTGTGTCTGAAGTCTGCTGACACACAGCTCAGAGCAGCATTTTTCTTCCCTGCTATTACTCTGCCTCCCAGAGCATCTCTCACCAGCAGAGAAGAGGGGGTGGGATCCCTGCACCAAACCACAGCACCCTAGACACCCACCAAGATGCCCAAGGGACACAGAAAATACAAGTGTATATGTGTTTATACATGTAGAGATGCACACACTTGCAGGCATCTCCATATGTACACAAACATACATTACTCATTAATACATTCTATACATGAAAATATCAGTATACTAAAAAAATAATAAAATCCACGGAAGAGCAAAGTTTGCCGTCAAAACCAGCCCCACATTAGCCTGCCCTGTAATTTAAAAGCAAACTGGGGGCACTTGACGAAACAAAAGGGCTGTAGATTTAAGAGAAATAAAATAAAAATACGACTTGACCCAGCGCAGTCACTCCTGGAATCCACTACCCCAGGAAGTCATGGAGACACACACCAGTGGAACAGACATTTTAAAGGACTGGATAATTTTATGAGCATTAATAACATTTGCAGCTATGCAAGCTAATAAAATGTTACAAGGGTAATCAAACTTCATGCTTCAATGTGTAAGTTGATCACCTGTGAGCGCTGGGAAGGAATTTCCTCTCTGGTGCTGTTGTGCTGAGCAAGTAGCCAGCTGTGCCACAGGGGTGCATTTTTATAAAAAAAAAAAAAAAAAAAAAAAAAAAGCCTTAAAATATTAAAACAAACCAAAAAAATCAGTGTCACTGCTGCTGCCTCTGTCTCTTTGATTTGGTTTTCTCCTTCTGCAAGAGCTGGCACCCACCAGAGAGACACTGAATAATCAGTGGGAGCTTTGATGTCAACTTCCTTAAGTTTCCTGGTGCCGTTTTGGGACAACATATCTGCCACACTCCAGAAATAATATCACTTTACTCTTGGAGGGTTGTTCCTATGAGCTGGCAGCAGGAATATACCAAGTTTAACCTGTTGTTCCAGGACCACGGATCCCACATTTACTCTTTACTGCTTCCACACCAGACAAGTTGTGTTGGCCAACGAAGCACAGGCTCTTCCATTAACTCAGAGCCCCAACACAGAACAGCTCCAGGTATTCCCAGGAAAACCTGGCAGCTTTTGAGCTCTCTACCACTCCAGAACTAACCAGTGTGTTATTTATAACATCCAAGCAGCAACCTTGGTATTCCCAGTGTTTTCCCCCTTGGAAGTTAACGCCCTCATAATTAATGAGCTGACAGAAAATGCTGCAATCTGCTGCCACAGGCTTGGGGAAAAAAACGACAGACTTTGCTCCTGTGCCTCCCCTTCTGTTCGAGGGAATCCAGACACAGTTCAGCCAGCTGGGGAGGAGGCTGAAGGGAGGATGGGACACAGCAGAAGTGTCAAAATAAACTTTCTACTTAGAAATAACCAGCACGGGGGGTTACAGATAGAAGTCCAAAGGGCTGAAGAGGGTGACTGCGTGCTCAAACAAGAGACCTGCTCTCTTTGGAGAATTCTCTCTCCAAAGCAAAAAGAGAAAATAGAGATTTTATATAATGTATATGGGTAAAACATGTGCTCTGGGCTTTCCACCAGCTCACTGTGGTCAGCACTTCAGGGTCTGCTGTGCTCTCCTGGGAGGTACAGGCCTTGGGAACACAGGATTACAGCCCACTGCTGTACCCTCCTCCATCCACCCATCCCTCCATCGTGGTTAAAAACCACGTGTATCACCATGGTAACCAAATACCAACCTGAATCCTTCACTAAATCCAAGCAGCCACCACTCAGGTCTGGCTTCGCTGCTCATGTTCCACCTGCCCTTGGGAGCACCCTTTCCTAGGTCCAGGAGCCAGGAGTTGGAAGAGGCAGGACACACTTCCCCAGGACAGGAGGAGAAAGTCTCTTATTAGAATTAAGAGGTACATTACTTATCACCTGGGGTTTCTTTATTCCCAAAGTCCTCATTTGAGCAGAAGGTACATTCCAAGGAGGACCATGAGGATCCATCAACCAGCCTGGCCATGCATGAGTTTGGGGCCATATTTCTTCTCCTTCCTCTCTGTCCTTAGAGGACTGCAGTTCAATATTCCTTTGAAGAGGGGAGGCAAAGGACATGAGGATTACAAGTGTCAGCCACCCTTTCATCCCCTAACAATCATTCTCACTGTGACAGGGTCCTCCAGGCTACAGAACCCATATTTTTCTGAACACACAGCACCAAGAATTACACTCACTGCCCTCCAAAGACCTTTCCAAATGACACCCCCTCCTCAGCCACAGCAGCATTTGGCCTGGAACAAGATATGCCCCAAGAAAGCCATAACTTCTCCCCATCAGGAAAGCATTTTAAATCACAATTAGAAGAGCACCATCATCAGAGCCCAGAGCTGACAGCACGTGTGATGTCACACACATGAACCCCAGCAAGCTGACAGCAGCCTTGGGCCCTGATAGACTGTCAAATTACAGGCAATAAAGTATGACATCATGATGACATCATGGAAGGAGAAATTTAATTCCCAGCTCAGAGGCTATCAGTTACTGCTTTACTCTAAAACCCGTCGTTATCCGCGTGAGCAATGAGCAGAATCAATCATCTCCACGGCTCTTTATGGCCACCATAAATTTGGAACACTTATGTCTCAGCCACCTTCCCGGGTAGATTGGAGCCCATCTGTCGGTTCCTGCGATGCTCCCTCAACATCCCTGCAAAACCCACGAGCACATTTCAGGCACAATCGAGGGAAATAAAAGACATTCCCGGTCGGGATGAGCTCACACACATTTGGCTTCGGAGCGTTCAGGTACCTGTCAGCCCTGCACGTGGCTTCCCTCAGCCCCAGGCTGACACAGATGGATTCACCATGGACAAACCCTCCGACACCTGCATCACCTCCAAAAGCCACTTCAAACTCCATTGTGACGAGCACTTCAAGAGGTGCTTCGAGATCGCAGGCTGCCCATCTCGCCCCCTTCTGCCAAGGCTTTTAAAAATAGATGGTAATAAAGTATTAATTTCACATATATAAGAAGCATGTGGCCCAGCAGGTTATAGCAGAGATGAACGTGCTCTCCAGTGAAATTGAAACAGGTGGAATATTTGGGGGATTTTTTTATGAGTAGAAGATACTAATCTGCCTACTCTAACAAACAGGATCATACACACAATTAACTCAGTCTTCATAACACCTCCAGCAGTGATAAGAGATGAATTTTTCATAAGATTCTTGATATAGAAGAGGTGTCCTTTGTCTTTGCCTCCTTTTATTGTTTTTTATTTTACCCATTCCTGAAAAAAACAAAGCAGTGCCAAGACCTGAAAGTTATCTCCTGGAGCATCAAGTATATTGGAGACCTCCTGACTGTGATGAGCCAGGAAACTTCTCCACTGCAATGAACTCTTATTTCTAATTTCCTGACCTCCAGAGCATTAGATTAGGTCAGTCTGATCTTTATCAGCTACCTTGGAAACACAAAAATATCCTCTGTTTGCTCCCACCCCAGACACAATTCCCCACAGGGATTGAATCAGCAGGACTGACCCATTTCCACCCATTGCAACTGTATTTGTTGTATCTTACAGATCCCGTGCAAAAAACTCATCACACACAAAAGTGACCTCCCCATGTTATCAGTGTGATTGCCAGGGACCTTCGAGATATCCTTGACTCAATCCCAAAATCCCTGCCCAGGATGCTTCATGGTGGTGCCTTTAAGGGAGTTCAGTGACAGACATCAAACACGGGATGGAGTTTTGACACATTTGTAACTGTTTGTTGATGTTCGGAATGACCTTGTTGACGTGTAATCCCCGGGGAGAAGAAAAAAAAGTCCCACTGACAGTTGGGCACAAAATATTCGACATCTGCCAAGGATAACCTCGGTGTCAGTATCAGCTGGATCGTAACCCAGTGTGGAGTTCACTTCATTTTCCAGATATTTCGTGAGATAGTCTTTACACTATCTCAAGTCATTACTTCTGCAGAAAGATCAAGGATAACAAGTTTGGAGATGAAAGAACTTTGCAAGTCACCTTTTCTTTTCTGACAGGTAGTGAATAACCCAAAGAACAAGGCCACCTCATTTAAGAAGGGCTGTGGGACAAGTCACTTTTGGCTCTTGGTATTCAGGGAGGGCAAAAAACTGCTAAAATGTAATAACCCACCTCAGTTCTTAGGTCTTGCAGTCACAAAAAAATCACTGTCTCATTTCAGCTCTGCACCTCTGATTACTTGGAGGCTTCCTGGAAGTGTGACTTCGCACTAATATCCAGCACTGGGAATGATTTTAAAAGGCCACTGAGTTTCCCTTAACCCAATTTCCACGGTCCTCATCAGTTACACACGATTAACAGCTAATTATAGGCAGGCTCTGAGACAGCAGCCTGCATGCAACACTCACCACGCTCAGCGTGGCTGACACGCCACATAACTCCACAGCCACCAACCAGGAGAGAGAGAAAAATGGGCAAAGGATTCACTAAATAACCTCAAACCCGCTGTATAAATGTAGCTCAGAGTTAAACATTCAGAGCGTATGCGACCGTAGCACTGGCAATTACTGGATTTGTTACTGCCTCAACCATCATGACAGGCATTGAAATAAATCTCATTTATATGACATACAGTCATCTAGAAAGGCTTTTTTTTTTTTTTTTTTTTTTTAGAAATTCTTTTAAGATGTCAATGCACTACACATGGCTCCGTTTTGAGACCTCTCCAGACTGGAGATCAGACAAGATATACAAGCCTTTCAGCCTGCCAAGTTTCATACTTGTTAAGAGTGAGCCTGAATTCTGAGCGTTTTCTATACAGTGCCTCCATGAATGTGATTAAGGAAGGCCTCTTGCCATCAGATGTTGCTGCAGGGATTCAAACCCCCCTCTCACATCAGCCCCAAGGGCTGGGCTCAGCACTGCTGGGCTCCAGACATGCATTTTGTATTTGCCTCTGCATCTTGGGCCCAGGATGTTTCTCTGGAGCCTGGAGCACAGTCCAGATGTTTCTCCTGGCTCCTCGGGCATCCCCACCCTCCTCTGGTACCCTCCACCCCCCTCCTCTCAGTAAGTCACACAGTTACACCAAGCTGGAAGACAGGGGGGGCTGAGGAATCTCTTAGTTGTTCTGGTCCAGCAATGCCAAGGATTGAGCAAGAGGTTACTGATGTCAAAAACTGTGTCAGGGGGGTTTATGTTGGATCTCAGGTAAAGGTTCTTCCCCCAGAGGGTGGTTGGGCACTGACCAGGCTCCCCAGGGCAGTGGGCACAGCACTAAGGCTGCCAAAGCTTTAGGAGGGTTTGGACAACACTCTGAGGGACAGGGTGGAATTGTTGGGGTGCCTGTGCAGGGTCAAGAGTTGGATTGGGTGATCTTTGTGGGTCCTTTTCAACTCAAGAGATTCTGTAATCCTATGAAACCCAAGAGCACCTCCCTGAAGAGGTCCCATCTCCAAGCTCAGGGTGGTTGCACTCCTGAGAAACAAAGTCCTGAGGTAGCGGCTTCACCGCATCGCTCTGTCCTTAAATACTTTGGAAGGGGACATTATGGCAGATGCCGTGACTGGGACTCACCACATGTACCCACCAAGCAGCAAAGAAAACCACTTGTTACGTTCCTCCATTTGCTCATCACACCACCACAAATTACAGCTCAATTAGTCTCTCCTGGAATCCATCACACATCTCCCTAAGAACATCGTCACAGCTACTGCGCTATCCAAGCAAGTCGAGGCAGTAAGCAGAAAGGGCTAATTGGGGAAGGGGGGAGACACTGTTTCCTGGTGTTAAAAATAACTGCCACTTCCAGGAAATAATGGTATAAATAGAAAATGAAACCATTCCTCCTCCAAAAATATTTCATAATTATGTGTCATAAAAATAATTAGGTTATGGTGAATTAGTACAAATGTTTACAACAAAATTGCCATGCAAAACATTATGGGTAATAACATGCTAATTGCTGTAGAAGCAAAAGCTGATTATGTTTCAGCAATATTAAAAGTTGCCAACTCGGCGCTACTATCCAAGCTTCAATATCTCCCAGCAGCATTTAGGGACACAGGGAAAACTGGTGAGGAGGGAAGGAGGTGGCAGGTAGGCAGCCTGTGCACTGCACTGTCCTTGCTGAGTGGCAACTCCTGGAAAGCTCATGCCAGGTAATCCTCATGGAGAACATACAGGGGGTGAGGTGCCACAGAGTCACAGAATGTGCTGAGCTGGAAGGACCCACCAGGACCATCCAGTCCAACCCTCAGCCCTGCACAGGAACATCCCCCAGAGTCACCCCCTGTGCCCCAGAGGATCATCCAAACCCTTCTGGAGCTCTGGCAGCCTTGGGGCTGTGCCCACTGCCCTGGGGAGCCTGGGCAGTGCCCAACCACCCTCGGGGGGAAGAACCTTTTCCTGAGATCCAACCTACTCCCTGGGTACCTTAGTGAACACAGAACAGCAGCACCCAGGGCAGGTTGCAGCACAGTCACCTCTCCATCTGCTGCCAGGCCCTGACCCAGGCTGGGGCTGCCCAAGTTGGTCAGGAGTGGCTGATTTGGCTCCCCTCAGGAGCGGTGCTGCCGCTCCTGCGGATGTCAGCTGCGATCCTGCTCCACCCAGACATCACCTGAGCATCTGCTCTGCCCAAAGGCAGCCAGCCTGCAAGACTCCATCCATAAGCCTGGGCAGGATGGTGCTGAGGTGGAGCTGACGTGGCTTGCTCATTCTGAAGTCCCTGCAGGGTGGATTGCTCTGTCTCTGCACCCCCTTCTCCAGCACAGCCCTCTCCTCTGAGTACCTGCTCGCTGCCTGGCACATCCCAAACCCTGTTGATTCAGGTGCAGAGCACATTCCTCTGGCTCCAGCCAAGAGCTGCCACACCACCTGCCCCAGAGGGACCAGACCTCTGCCACAGGGATGGTTTTAGCCCCTGGCTGATCCCAGGGCAACACCCTCTCCGCTCTGCCCATTCCAGGTCCTGTGCCTGGCAGGGCCTGCAGGTCTCCAAGGCGTGAGCTCCACGTGCCAGCAGGCAGTGACCAGATCTTCAGCAGCAGCAGCCTCTGCTTGAGGAGGTCTCTTTGACTGCATGGATGTCCTCCTGGGAGCTGAGCTGTCTGCAGACACATCTGCAACCCGCTGCTCACCTCACTCATATGCCTGATGCTTTTTGGGTTGAATCCTCTTGACCCAAGATGTCTCAGAAGAATTGGAGTCTAAGTATTTCTAGAGCACAGGCAGAGATCTTTCACACATCCAAATATGTCAGTTGGGTTCCTTGTTTGCTTGTCCCCAGCTGTGGCCAAACGCTGTCTCACAGGGAGCACTGGGTAGAGTTAGAGGTGAGAGTTTAAAGTGGATTTCCTCAAAGTTAGCAAATCCCTGCAGTGTGTCCTCATTCAGAACCGAAGTGACATTAATTCCAACATCATTTCCAACACAAATGATGTTGACCAGATTGCATTTGAAGGGGGGCATTCACAGAGAACTTTAATATAGTTTAACTAATCTTTCTGAGTAAATTTGGCCTGAACCCTCTAAGTGCCCCCTATTCCAGTTTCTCCTGAAGGGGTTGTGCCGAGTTTTATCTTTGAAAACTTGATCATCATTGTCCCTTTTTTATAGGGTTGGAAATCAGTGTCTTTCCAAAAGGCAGAAACTCTTCCATCACCCACCACAGATAAACCAGTGCCTGAAGCCAAGGCAGTTCTCATCAGAGGAGGGATGACCTGGGTGAACGGTCCCAAGGGCAGGCAAAGCCCATCGCTCATGGAAGGTGTCCTTGTCCACGGCATGAGGGTTGGAACCGGATGATCCCCAAGGTCCTCTCCCATCCAAACCACTCTGTGATTCTCTAAGGGAGCCGTGGACCTTTGACACCTGCTCCAATCCCTCCCATCTGCAGCTCCAGCGATGCCCTTCTCCCAGTGCCGCTGATGCCACTTCCGAGTTTGCAAATACCGGCCGAAAGCAGCCGTGGAAGTGATGTTTTTTACTACGTTTCTTTTTTTCCCCACAAAGCATCGTTTCAGATGTTAATTCCGAGGCTGGCTAATGAGAGGCTGTGCTGTGAATAGGCTCCACAAGCGGCTCGGGGCCGGGCTCGCCCTCCCGCTCAGCTCCGCCGTGTTAAAAGCCGCGCTCGGCGGTGCCGGAGCCCGACCCTCCGCTGTGCCCCGCTCATTATGCGCCGAGTCACACCGGGCAGCTCCCGGCAGAACGCGGGCACGGAGGTAAACTGGTGTTTGGAAACAAAGGAGGGCTCTCTCCATCCTAATTAGCGGCAGGTTGCAGAGTGCAGCGGCGGAAGGCGAAGGTCACTTCCCACAAGGCTCTGCTCAGGATGCCAAAACACCCACTTAATTCAAGCGGCTCAGCAGGCAGAGTCAGACCAGAGCAATTACAGTCCCTGGATTTCCCCACGGAAGGTTTTAACAATGCAACTCCTAGGAAAAAAAAGATGACTGCAGGAGCTCTTTATTGTGCCACCTCGGAGCAGGAGGAAGCTCAGCCCACCGCGCCACCGACTCCGGGAACGGCACGGCTGTCCCTTTGTGCCTCTGCACTGGGAGCCCAGCTTGGAGGGTTGGCTTTTTCTCTTAAGTTTTTTTTATCTCGAGAAATGAATAAGAGCAAATTTTAACATTTAAAAAACAAAGACCAAAAAGACTCACAAACATGAAGACCCTTTTTAGTGGGTTGAGTTCCCTCTGAGTACTCCAGGTTTTCTTGCAGATGCTGCCACTGAGAATTAACCTTTAAAGGAACCATCTAAGCATGAACCCTGGGAGCCTTCTTGGGAGAAGCAGCTCCTCTGCTGGGACACTCCTTGCCTGGCTCAGCCCAAGGAGTCAGCTGTTCTGTTAAATGATTCACTGCACCTCAGCCACCTCACACAGACAGCTCTTCCAAAAGGTCAAAGCACCGCTTTTACCCTCAGCTGATATTTCCTCCTTGCACACCCTCCAGGTGATGTGCGTCCACATCTGTCCTCCTACACACACCTCTCAGCTCCCTCATGCAGCAGCTCTCCCTTCAAAGCATCTGCACAGCCCTTGGCACCTTCTGCCGATGGCAGGAGCATTTCCCAGGGGTGCTGTGTATGAACCCAGCTCCCTTCGTCCCTTCCAAAGGCTCCAGAACGAGGAATTCGTGGTAATTTTCAGTGGGAAAGGAAGACTGAGATTTTTTAAAGTTATTTATTTTTAGCCTGATAAACAAGAGATGCAGACACCATCTGGATCCCTCCTCAAAGGCTTCAGATACAACATGCTGTCCAGATCCCTCTTCCCTGTTCCAGCTCACAGCAAGTGCTCACCAGCACGTACTAGACAGGATCCACCCCAGTCTGTCCTTGGATGGAATGGCTCCAGCCAGCAGCTCTGCAGGAGGCAGGGCAGCCATAAGCTTAGTGCAGCTTTCTTTAAATCATTTGTGAAATACATTTCAGAGGACAACCTGCAGCCCTTTCCCTCCAACACGCTCCGTGCTGTTCAACAACCATCACCCGCCACTGCAGACTCCCTGCCTTCCACACCTGAGTCACAGCTGCCTCGTGCTCCAGAAACCCACCCCCCACGTTGGACCATCAACCCCAAAAGCATCCTTTAGAGCTGCAATTCACCCTTCTTTCCACTCCCAGCTACAGTAACAGTAACTAATACTCAGCGCTGGCATCACAGAGGTTTCCAACTGTTTCCAAGCAGCCCATAAAATCACCGGCAGTGCTTGATGGGGCTCCAGTGTTTGTGCATCGCAGCCATGCCCGCTGCTCCCAGCAAAAAGAGCATGTTTGCCTGGCACAGAGCTGGGGATGGACCAAGGGACATGTCATGTGGGTCTCTGCAGCTCTGTGCCACTCTTGTTCGGTCACAGGCTGCAAAGCCATCATCTATTCTGGCACATCTCTTGGCAACAGATTGACTTTGCAGATCTGGGTGGCTGGAGCTGAAAAGTGGTTTTCTGTTTGCTCGGGAGACGTTTGCCAGGTCCCTTCTGAGAGTGCTGAGATGTTTTTAAGTGCAGGCCTGCCAGGAATAATGATGCTCGATGGGGAAAGGGAGGTTTTCCACCAGGGATGGACAGCTCTCCACCAAGCTGGTAATTCCATCATGCCTCCATCACTCATGTTAAAACCCTGAAGGATCCTGCTTGTCCTCTGGCTGCACTCCCAGTCACCCCTGGCCATAGCACTGGCCACTGCTCCCACAGTGGATCCCATGGAGATGTCAGCTGTTTTTTTCTGGTGCTCAGGTTGTCTCTATAAACACTTTAAGTGATAAAACCCCTGGCCAGGTGAAACAGGGGACATTGGTACCACCACCCTCCTTCCCCCAGCACACAGGGAGAACACACCTTTACCTCTAGGTCTCCATCAGTCCAGGTGAGAGTTAGTTATGGTCAATCAGCCAACACTCACAACCACCAAAACTGCAGCCAGGGCACCCGTGTGCTCGGCTCTTTGCCTCTTCTCCCCATTAAAAGCAAACTCATAAAATCACTAAATACCTCACAACCAGCAACTCACAAAGTTGGCCCTCTCCAGCCTTCTTTCCCTGACACTCATTGCCTGCAGAGCCAGAATGAAGAGCTGTCTCCCTCTCCTCTCCTCCTCCTCCACATCTCCAGATCCTCTGCTCCGATGAAGTTTTAGCTGCTCCTTTTTCCAGGCAACACTGGATTTTTCTTCCTCCATTTTCTTCCCAGCCCCACTTGTTGCTGGGAGATCACTCGAGACAAGAAACTGCTCTGCTCACCAAAGCTCCTCCAAGCATTTGACAGGGCACCTGCTGAGCGCAACAGCCAGTCCCAACACCATTCATGCTGTTGTTATTAAGTGGGAGATCTCTCACACCTCCCAGGCATAAGAAGAGGGTGAAAATACAGCAGTGTAGCCCAGTTCCCTCCCTTCCCACCAGAGCCAGGGAAGGTCCCTGGTCAGCTTCTTCCAGGACAGAGGGTGCTGGCAGGAGATGAGTACCAGTGAGGAGCACTGAGTGCTGGAGCATCCCCGCACTGAGCCAACCCCACAGCTTCCAGGGATGCTCTTCCACTGCTGCTCCACAGGTGCTGAAAGCCACCTGGGACTTCAACCTGCTCTCCCAATGGAAAACATTCTGCCTACAGTCTCCAAACCCACAGGTGGGAGGAGATCTCCATCCTCAGTGCTCTGCTGCCCAACACAACCCTGCACCCTGACGGACCCTCAGAAACGCCCCTTCTCCTCCGCCCACTCCCCCTCCGAAGCAATTAAACCCTGGCTGCCAGGGCTGGGCAAGATAAATGGTGTTTATTGGGATGGCTTTCCTGCATGCCAAACATAAAACAAAATGCCAATCGATACAGCTGCCTCACCTGATGGGTTTATTTCCCTCACCCTCCCACCCCCGCTTTTAATTCCGCTGTGTGCCGGAGCCCTCGGTGGGCCCTGCGCCGTGGTGATAAACCAACAGATCCTCATTAACCCCCAGCCCGTGGGCAGCAGCAAGAATTCGCCTTTTCTCTCCCTTTCCCTTTGCCCCTTTTTTTATTTTTTTTTTTTAACAAAACTCTCCCTCTATCAATATTTGATGAGGGTAATTTCAAAGACTTGTTTAGTATGATCTCCACATAAGGAGTCCTTCGGAGTGTTTATCACGTTCGAGGTATAATTACATTCAAATCCTGAGACACAGTTGCCAGGGTTACAGCTGCTGGTGGTTCCTCCAGCTTTTGTGTGTCTGGGGTTTCTCACCGCCCTCCATGCACACACATACACCCCACGCTCTGCTCCTTTTGTGGCTGGGGTAGGACAGGAGGGTGATGGGCAGGTCATGGACCAGCAGTGGCCAGGGCAGGGCACACCAGCACCTCCCAGCCTGAAGAAGTCAGCATCACCATGCAGGGGGTACCAAGTGTGGGATTTTGGGGTCAGGGATGGGGTAGAGGGAGAGCTGAGCAGGGAGTCGAACATTGCTAACAAAAATATTACAGTAAAATCCTCTACCAGGGACAGCACCCAGGGAATGGCTGGAGCTGTGTCAGGGCAGGGTCAGGTTGGATCTCAGGGAAAGGTGGTTGGCACTGCCCAGGCTCCCCAGGGCAGTGGGCACAGCCCCAAGGCTTCCAGAGCTCCAGGAGGGTTTGGACAACACTCTGAGGGACAGGGTGGGACTGCTGGGGTGTCTGTGCAATGCCAGGAGTTGGACTGGATGATCCTGTGGGTTCCTTCCAGTTCAGGATATTCCCTGATTCCATGAACCTCAGTGGCTGTAGAAGCTCCATGGAAGGAGAGGCAGCAACACTTTCCTTCATACCTTGAATCCCCAAGTGAAATCTAAAGAGTGAAGGCATGAATAACCAGGGATAGAGGGTTGCAGAATCCCAGGGGAGAGGTCCAATGATGCCAGCACTGCTGCCATGCCAGCCTGGGAACTCCAGCCCTCTCAGCCTTCCCACCACGAGGGCAAGGGTGACCACACAGTCCTGCCACAGGCTCCTCTGTTCTAATCAGGAGAAGCTTCCTGAAAGACACTTGATGCCCAAGAACACCAAGGCATTCTTGGGAACATTCCTGGCAGTAATCTGGCTTAAAGCACATATATATGTGTATATATATATATATATATATATATGTATGTATATATATATATGTATGATGGGGGCTATCTGCTGGAGACCTGGTCCCGCATTACTGATCAAGCAGAGAGGGGAAAGGGCTGTTAACTCAAGCTCCTTAACCAAAGCCCAGCTGCAGTAGGGCTGTGTGTGAGAGGCCAGCTGATCACCAGAGCTGGGAACATCCCTAGCTTCACTCAGCTGCTGGTGTGGACCTATTGGGATGCCTTTAAGACCCTGCTAACCTGGAAGAAAATAAAACCTGAGCATTTCCACCACAACACAACATCCCACCCCTGCTGCACCAGCTACTTGAAGATCTCTGGGTCACAGGCAGTGCTTGAGGAGGAGTTAATAACAACCCTCAGGGAAGGGGCAGCCCAAGGAAAAGCCCTTCCCTGCTCCTGCCCGAGCCTCAGCTCATACCTTGGATTTCCTGGACAGTGTCAGTAAATGCTGTTGCATCCCAAGCAGAGAGGAGCTGGGATTGAGTTGCCTTTGTTCTAGTTCCAATTTTAAATAATATGAACCTTGGTACAATAGGCAGCGTTATCACTAATCCCCACAGCTGAGCCTGAAATAAGCTTACAAACCATGCAGTAGGCACTGTGGGAAGAACAATTATTCTGACAAAGGATGGAGAGGGGAGGAAACAACCATGAGCTCCTTGGATTAGATGGAGGGTGAACACAATTGTTGTCAATTCACCGTAAATAAATAATAAATAACATTAAAAAACCCACCAAACACGAAACGAACAAACCCAAAAAACAACTGCAGCATGAAGGCCTGGTAAAATATTTACAATTATTTCAAATAATAGAAAAAAGGTACCCACTATAGCAAATAGGTTGTAAAACAAATTCAGATGGAAGCTATTGTTTACCCCTAAATCATCTCTAATGCACTGGCAAATGTGATTATCTGCATTCTAAGGGAGCAGCAGCATCTGCATTCATTACAGGTGTGCTCAGTGAAGGCTCTCTTGGCCACAGGTTCATTTGTAATTATTAAAATGCATCTTGTTAGCCTTGCAGCAAGTCCCAAATTTCTGGGCACCGGCACATGCAGTATTTGCTTTAATTTATTGTGTGTGCTTTATGTATTATTTTACTGTGTCAATGCCACGGTGCAAATGAGAAACCCCAACTCAGAGACACCAAATGGAACAGAGCTGAGCACTTGGTGTCACCCGTGCACTCACAGCTGGCACGTTCTCAGTTCCATGGGGAAAGCTTTCCCATCAAGGACAAACAACCAGAAAGCTGGCAGCCACCCTGGCTGCTCCCACTGCCAGGGCTAGGAAAGGCACCAGCTCAGTACCTGGGTGCACACCAAGGGGAAAAGCAGTAATACAGGAATGGAGGAAACTCGTCATCTCCCTAAGGACACACGGCGGTCACTGCTGGGCCACCCTGTTATCCAAAATAACAGGGAACTGGCAGAAAAGCAGGAAGGGAGAGAAGCCACAAGATAGTTTGCAGCATGAGATGGGAGAGATCATAGAATGGTTTGGGTTGGAAGGGACCTTAAAGCCCATCCAGTCCCACCCCTGCCATGAGCAGGGACACCTTCCACTAGCCCAGGTTGCTCCAAGCCCTGTCCAACCTGGCCTTGGACATTTCCAGGGATCCAGGGGCAGCCACAGCTTCTCTGGGCAACCTCTGCCAGGGCCTCCCCACCCTCACAGGGAACAATTTCTTCTTAATATCTAATCTAACCCTACCCTCTGTCAGTTTGAAGCCTTTCCCTCTTCTCCACTTCCAAACCCCTCTCCTCAGGGCTGCTCTCCATCCCTTCTCCACCCAGCCTGTATTTGTGCCTGGGGTTGCCCTGACCCAGGCACAGGACCTTGAACTTGGCCTTGTCAAGCTTCATGCCTCATCTCACTTACCCAAGAGGAAAGCAAGGACAAATCCACACAAGAAATCCTGGAGCAGCTCTGCCTCAGCTGGAGCCAGGAGCTTTTAAGGGGAAGAGCCCTCACCTGGACACAGCTGCAAGGGATGCTTGGCTCTGATGGTTAAAGGGTCCAGCAGAGATACCAGAGTCACTGGGATCCAAACACCACCCAAAATGCCTGTACCACCCCTAAAGCAGGGGGGCAGGTGCAAATCTGATCCTGAGTATTTCTGACTATCAGGGAGGGAGGATGAGGTCCAGAGCAGTGTAAAGAGCCCTGCTTTGTGACCTCACCTCACAGCGCAGTGGTACCAGGGATGCTGTTATCAGAGGAAGGAAACGGGATTGAGGTGACCACGGAGCATGTCTGAGCATTCAAATTACAAGCAGGGCTTGTAAGGGACAGGATCTGACATTTAATGCCTCTGTTTGCAAAGTGCTTGACATTCACGATAACAGGAGCGGCACAGACAGGCAGCGAGGGCTGTTGGCTCCCTGGGAAAGCAAGAGCACCATGAAAACAGCCTGGTTTTCCCTCTTCTCTAGCTGGGAAGATCCTTGGGAGAAGCAAACACAGACAGCCAAGTGTCTTACACGAGCACCTGCAGCATCCCTGGGACAGGCTGCCTGCAGACTCCTGGAAAAGTCACCTGATCCCCCCATGCTTTAGCTTTCCACCCCAGAAGATGGATCATCTGTTCTTACAGGTTCTGCAGGAGATGTACCACATGTGTGGAGCACAGAGCCCAAAGGAGCCAGGGTTTGATCTTATCTGGGACTCTGAGGAGTCATTATAAGAAAAATAAAGTTCAACACTCGTTCTTCTCTTGGAAGAACGCAGACTGGATGGAAATAACTTATTTTAAAAGGCGCCTCAGCTGACAGCAGTCCAGGAGTGGAAGTGGAAGAAAGGAAATTAGTGTGTCAGCTAATGCTTGGAAGTCTTGGAACCAGTTTTAATGCAGGACTCAGCCTGGAGCAACGTAGTTGCTACCACTAGTGTGGGGACCTGGGTCCCCAGCAAGAGGAGCCAAGTCCCGGGAGCTGCCCAGATTGTCTGGATGGGGCTTGGAGCAACCTGGTGTAGTGAAAAGAGGGGTGGAACAAGATGAGCCTTAAGGTCCCTTCCAGCCCAAAGTCCCTCCTGTTGCCACGATTCCCTTCCCACTGCACAACTCTCAATCCCACACTGACCTTCAGAGGTTCTCCTGGTGTGGCTGGAGTGATCTGCAAGAGCAGACCAGTCTCAGGGGGGTCCCCCAATGATCCCAGGCTTTACAGGGCAGGTCCTGGCAAAGCTGGGTTCAGGAAGGCTGATGACAAGACATGAGAGTATTGCCACCACATGTGAACAGGCACTTATTTCCACCATGGTGTTGATGTACCATCCAGCAGGGAGAGAGGACTGGTGTGGTGAGAGGGGAGGGAGCAGAGCCCGAGGTCCCGGGAGCACAGTGCAGCTCCCTGCTCCCTCACCCAGCCAGCCAGCCCTGCCTTCTCCCAATTACATTAAAATAACATTCTCCCACCTCATTTTTTCTTACTAGAAATGAACAGATTTAAAGCATTTCCCCTCAAATTATGGTTCACCTGAGTAGATAATTAAAAGACTATAAAGGAGATACACTTTTATGTGTAATTACGCCCACTCCTGCCGCTGTATCGGGGCTTCAAAAATATTTGCAAAACAACTCAAAACTTTTATTTTGTCAGCGCAGTAATTGCTGCTTGTCAGGGCTATCGGTGCCTGTGTCTGCTCTAACGAGAGCAGCGTCTCACAGGCAGCTCTGCTGACACGGGGAGGGTGTGGAGCCACAAAGCACCACAGGGAAACTGCTGGCACAACATCCCTGTGAGCCACGGAGCCGGCAGCGAGCTCACCCGGGGCACAGGATCCACTAGGAATGGCCTTGGAAAGGAGGAGGATGTTTGTTTGCATTTTATGGGGAGATGTCAGGAATGTCTGCAGCAGCAAATGGGAAAGGGGAACAGGCAGGGATGGCATGCTCCTGCACTCTGGAAGTTTCTGAGGTGCCCACAGGAATCCCAGGGACGCGTTTACAGCTACGGAGATACGTGACTTTCCTGTTGGGAACAGCAGCCCCCAGACAAACAATCCAGCAGGCTTCTCTCTGACTTAGAACCGTGGGATTACAGAATGTCCTGAGTTGGAAGGGACCCACAAGGATCATCCAAACTCCTGGCCCTGCACAGACACACCAATAATCCCACCCTGTCACTGAGAGCATTGTCCAAACACTCCTGGAGCTCTGCAAGCCTTGGAGCTGTGACCATTCCCTGGGGAGCCTGTTTAGTGCCCAACCACCCTCTGGGGGAAGAACCTTTTCCTGATGTCTAACCTAAACCTCCCCTGAGTTGTCCTGGGGGAAAATCCCACCCACCCCAGTGGGTGAAGCTGCTGAGATGGTTTAACTGGAGCTGTTTTAAGAACCACCTTCCAGCACCATCTCCAGCTGGACACAAATCTGGGGACCTGGTTGGCGTGCAAAGCTGCACCCTCTTCCTCAGCACTGAGGCAGATGGGCTTCTCAGAGCACCCACACCACAGTCCTGAGGAGGAGTCACCACCCACGACATTGGATCCACGTGTTCACAGAGCCAAGGCACCAAACGGATACTAAATCCAGGAGGGAAGGTGGGTTCCCCGGGGGATGGAGCTGCTGGGATGAAGGATGAGTGGAGACCACCATCTCTGGAGTGGACATCATCCACCCTCCTTGCTGGGATACCTGGAGCTGTCTGATGCTCACAGCCACTGCTGGGTGCCCAACACAACCAGTGTGTGGAAAAGCAGCATTCCCAGCCTCCCAGGGGGCCAGCAGGCTTTGAGGTTCCCAAATCCACACTCAAGCTTACTGTGTATAAAAAAGATATAATACCCCATCTCCTCATAACAGCTCGGGGAAATAAATTCATCAGTGTCTGTAAGGAACTAAGAGGTCTCCCTGAGCCTTCTCTTCTCCAGGTGAACACTCCCAGCTTTCCCAGCCTGGCTCCAGAGCAGAGGGGCTCCAGCCCTCGTAGCCTCTCTGTAGCCTCCTCTGGATTCACTCCAACAGCTCCATGTCCTTCCTGTGCTGGGGACCCCAGAACTGGAGGCAGCTCTGCAGGTGGGGTCTCACCTGAGCAGGGCAGAGGGGCAGAATCCCCCCCTCGGCACTGGCGGTGGCTTTGGGGCAGTGAGGGGGGGCAGCTGTGCAGGTTTAATCAAGGCAGTGCCTGAAATGCAGCTAAAAGCAAATTGTGTGGAGTAAATCCTGCCCTGTCCTGATCCCCCTGGGGTGCAGGGAGGTGCAGGCTGTGCATGAGTGTGTGACCAGATAAACAGAACTGAGACATCTGGCTGGCAGCAGGAGCTGACTTTCTCGTGAGCATCCCCAAAAACCTCTCCCACACGGCCTGGAGATTTCAACACTGCAGCAGCCTCAGCCCTGCTCCATCCGAGCCCTCCTGGCTCCAGCACCACTGCAGCCTGCCTGGCTTGTCCTCCAGGAAATCCTGGCCCTTTGGATAGGCGATGAGGCATCTCCAATAATTCCAGCAGCTGCTGCCAGTTAATGTGGGCTGGCACAAAACTTTATCATCAGACCATATTGCTCCAATTACAATTTAGCCAATAGTCCTCTTGGGCTCATCTTTTATTTGTCTTTCACTGCTGAGTGTGGGAGGGAGGGGAGGTGGGAGAGGACAGGGATGTGTGTGTCTCCAACCTCCTCCTCCTCCTTCACTGCCCCCAGGTGTCTGTGCAGCCAATACATTCCCAGCCGCTTTCTTCCCCTGGGAAGGGCTGTCCTCAGGCCTGTGGCATGGGATGGGAACATCGTCAAGGGAATGAGAGTGTCTCCCACCAGGCCCCACGTGTGAATCCTCCAGGGCACACTGCACCCATGGAACATCATGTCTCCCAGGGAGCCCTCCTTCTCCTATCCCATATCAAGCCCAGTCCCAATTCAATTTTCTCCTTGCAGTGGGGCAAATAAGGATTTACTCCACCACAGTGCCGGAGTTAGTCCGGCATCACGCTGGTGTGCTGGAGCACCGGGTACATCCAGATTTCTGGGAGCTGCTGAGGGGTAATTGGAGCCAACACGCTGCTTCCATTTTTCAAACCTGAGAGCCATGAAGGAAAGATTTTTTATCCTGAGGGTTGGTCTCTGTTCTGGCTGTGACAGCCACCTGTGTCTATATTCAAAGCTCAGGGAAAGTTTTTTTGGATGCTGTGTGGCCTCAGTAAATGACATCTCGTTCCAGCTGGGATGCAAGTGAAGCTGGTGACTGGTTGGCTCGTGGGGGGAATAAAACACAGGGGCCAGAGGCTGCAGCTGTATAAACCAATGTCAGGGAGGTGAGGGTCCAACAGGGACTGGCCAGACACATCCAGGCTCTGCTGAGGGGCTCCAGACCCTCCTTCAGAGCCCCGTTAACCATCAAACTGTCAGCAGGGCTCCTCCAGACCCCGTTAAAAGGCTATTCCCAAGCAAGTTACTTGGGGAATGTTAAGCACTGGCTGTAAATGTCTTTCGGTTACTTAATGGGAAAACCTTGGAGCGACCTGTGTAAAGGATATACCCTCTCAGGGCCCCAAATCCCAGAGGATTCAAGAAACACGAACACTCATTTAAACCACACCAGTAGCCCATTAAATCAAGTATCTACTCAATTAAGGACACACAAACAACTTTGCTCTGCCCTCCATCAGCTGCTGCCTATTTGCATCTTGTGTGTCCAAAGTCCTGCCAGGAGGCTGGATTTTATGGCAGAGATAATCTGCTTTCATTTGTCGGGATGAGCTTGGCAAAAACCACCCAAAACACCCGAAAAAACAGTCCTCCCCCTGTGTACAAGTGTGAGGCAAACTTCACTGTGGTGTGCGAGCCCAGGGCGGTGGAGTCCTGCCCCAGGGACCTGGAGCCACCAGCACGTGGAACTCAGTCAAAAAACCCCATAAACAAAAAAAATCCCAGCTATAATGACCCTGGAGAAGCAGCAAGGACCTGAAGATGGTAACACCCCAAATCGACACCAGCACTGATGGGAGATTTACAGGATGCCAGGGACCGTGGGGATGTGCCAGCTCCACCTCCAGCTGAACCAGCACTCACCTCCCTGCGTGGGAAGCCTGTGTCCCACACCCCCAAAGCTCTTCCAGTAGCAGCTCCTTTTTCAGAACCCCAAATATGTCAGTGGTGGCTGCATATTTCCAAATCTGTCCATTTACAAAACTTCCAGCCCCTGTTTTAGCCCTCGTTGCTGGCTGGAGGATGTTCCCAGTGCCAGCAGGATCAGCTGCCCTCAGGGACTGAGGATAGAATGGATCACAGAATCATAGAATATCCTGAGTTGGAAGGGACCCACAAGGATCATGAAGTCCAACTCCTGGCCCTGCACAGGACATCCCAACAATCCCACCCTGTGTCTGAGAGAGCTGGATGGGTTGTGTGATCCCAGCAGGATACAATGCCCAAGAGCAGCCAGTGAAAAAGGAAGAATTCATTTTCCTGCCACGATGTACAGTAATCCTTAGGGAAAGCAGGTTCAAGATGAGCATCAGCCTTTCGTGGACAGGCTCCAGCAGGACTCGGGAAGCGAGGAGCCGCCGTGCTCAGCCAGCATGGGCGGTGCTTTCATCCCAGCCAGCGCTTCCAGCGCGGCCTCCCCGAGCGATCGCACACGAGGGCTTTGAAATGCGCTCCTCGGGAAAACCTGTGCCAAGAAAACTCCTTCTCCTGGCTCTTTTGCAGCAAGCAACCTCCGATAGGGATCGCCGAGAATAAAGTCACTTCATTTACAAACCGGGGAGCCGGATCTGATAGACATCAACATTCGAGGTAAGTCAAGGAGTGATGGAGCGCTGCCAGCTCCCCAAATGAATATTCATGGCAAATATTCCCCCAGCTCCGAGCTGAGGAGAAGCCGTCAGCGGAAAGGCTGCCCCTGGGAAGGGGAAGGAGAGGGACCAGGCTTCTTTCATCATTTTTATTGAGTGCAATTTTCTCTTTAGTACAATATTCTCTGAAAGTTACTGTTACAAACTCCGACAATTTCAACACAATCAACAAATTGGGGAAGGAAGGGGGGGGGGAGGCGGGCTGGGAGGTGGGGAGGGAGGGCAAAAAAAATTCCAAGGGTTGAAATCTTTTACAGACATCTCACTGTTTATGTACAGGACAGGGAAGGGGGGGACGGGGGCCCGGGGCGCTGCGGGGACCTCCCGGAGCATCGTCTGGTGGGTGGTGGGGGAGCGGTCCCTGGGGACCCCCTCCTGGCGCTGCTGCCCCGCTGCAATGCTGGACTCGATGCCCCTGCAAGGCAAGAGGGAAAGGAGAAAAGGGTGAGAATAAGCACACCCAGTGCTCAAGACTCGGTACATCCTTCACCACCGAGCCCCCACCCCGTCCCACAGCCGGCGGGGACTGCACCCAGTGAAACCCAAAGGCTTCTTGCAGCAGATACAGCCTCTCAAAAAAAAAAAAAAAGGGGGAAAAAAAAAACACTAAAAGCAGGGATTAATTAATATGCTGTCAGAAAAATGATGATTTCACTGAAAGCTCTCTATTTCTCCTCAGGGGGGAAAGGAAAGGAACGGAGGAGACGGATTTCTTTGTGAAGCCGAGATGCTTCGGGGAGCGGAGGCTGAGATGCAATTTTGGGGGCGGGAGAGTTTCCATGTGCCCCAGCAGCCAAGTTGCCTTTTCCCCACCTCCCACAGCAAGATGAGCACCCCGGGGTCGAACACAGGAGCAAATCACAAAGCACCATGAGTCATTTTCCAATGTAACAAAAAATCCCCATCTTCTCCAACTCCTGGGGGGAAGCCAGAATGTCTCGGAACCAGAGGAGCAGCCCCAGGGGCACCTTCTCCTCACCCTGCAACCAAGAAGTGCCGCCCAGCAGCAAAATTCCATTATTTAGCCACTTTGGAGAGCCAAAGACACTTTTAATATACAATTGCACCTTGGAAACATAAAGGCAGCACATTAAATAACAAAGCAATTGACTGCTGGGTCCCTTTGCTGGGCCACCGAAAGCTGGGGCTCACTGGCTAATTATTGCCGGGGTCCCTGTGCCTCTCCAAACATACCGATGCTTTCAGAAACCCACTCCAGCTGTGCCTGACATTTCACTCCTATTAAAATTCATCGTTCTCCTGAATGGAAATAATTTTTTTCTTCAGCAAACCCAGGTAGTAATGAAAGTTTTATTTAGTAATGTAGTGCTTGGTGGAAAAAGGGGCAGAGAAAAGAGAAGAGAAATTGAGATTATCTTTAGAAAAAAGGACTTTCAGCTGGGGGAAAAGATATTGCTGAGTGGTATTTCTCAGGCACAAGGGTCCATTTTTGGTGCCGTGCTTGGAGATTTGGTGTCACAGCTCCCCTTAATGTAACTGGGAACAGAACAGCAAAACAGTTGGAAAAAAGCAGTAACAGAAATATAATTAATGTAATGATGCTGAGCCGGGCGGGTCTTGGGGATGGGTATAAACCGAGGTGGGTGCCCAAGTCCGGGTGGTGACAGGATTTGTATCGGCTGCGGGTTCGGCCACATTAAAGCTGGTGATGAGCGATGGTTGCAGCCCCGGGCACTGCTCCCGGCTCCACCTCCACCTTCCCCCACGGCCTTTCCCAGCTCCTTCAGCCGCCGCCGCCCGACCCGCCCGGCAGCAGTGGGGACGGGGAAGGGTTTGGGGGGTTATTTTCCCTGGGGAACCCGCACCCTGCCGGGGGTGGCGGCTGCCGGCTCGGCTCTCCCGCACCAGCTGCAGCCCTGCCCTTTGTCCTGGCAAAAACGGTCCGGGGACAGCTACAGAGGATTTGGACCGATTCCAAAGGATGGATCCCAAAGGACAGGTCACGAACAGCTGGAGGAGGATGGGGAGGGGACAGCACAGCACATCCCCCAGGTACTGAATCACCCCCTCATCACACCTCCTCCTCCTCCTCCCTGAGCTCCAGCGTGGGAACCCCTGCGAGGCAGCGTGGAGGGCTTTGATCTCAGCCTGGAAGTGTTGGCGTGACACAAACAGCAATAAAAGGGCCACGTTTGTGGGAGGAGAAGGCATTCCATGGGGGAAGGCGTTCCATGGGGGAAGGCATTCCATGGGGGAAGGCGTTCCATGGGAGAGTGTGTTCCATGGGGGAAGGCGTTCCATGGGAGAGGATGTTCCATGGGGGAAGGCGTTATCGGCCCCCAGCGTGGCCACAGGGCAGTGAGCAGCATGGTTGGGATGTGGGCAGTGGTTGGGATGCGGGCAGTGGTTGGGATGCGGGCAGTGGTTGGAATGTGGGCAATGGTTGGGATGTGGGCTGGGATGTGGGCAGTGGTTGGGATGTGGGCTGGGATGCGGGCAATGGTTGGGATGCGGGCAGTGGTTGGGATGAGGGCAGTGACTGGGATGCAGGCAGTGGTTGGGATGAGGGCATTGTTTGGGATGTGGGCAGTGGTTGGGATGTGGGCAGTGGTTGGTATGTGGGCAGTGGCTGGTATGTGGGCAGTGGTTGGGATGTGGGCTGGGATGTGGGCAGTGGTTGGGATGCAGGCAGTGGTTGGGATGCAGGCAGGTGCCAGCCTCAGGGTGCTCTCCCTACCCACCCCCCCCTGTAAAGGGGAGTCACATCTCACTGCCCTTTCCCTGGGGCAGGAGCCTCCCAGAGCCCTCTCCTCATCTGGGCACCATTGGGTTTGTGACATGGCACTGCCACCCAGGCACTAACCCCAGACAAAAGACCAGACCTGAGTCCCTGCCCACAGCAGCCTCTGGCAGTGGACACCTTCCCAAATATTTAGGCTGGGGAATGTGAAGGGAACACCCAAAGCACTGGGGGGAGAAAGCCAAACCAACCAAAGTGAGCATGTTCCACACCCCCCTGTCCATGGAAGCCCTCTCAAGGCTCGAGGCTCTCTCAGCTCCTCAGACAACACTTGGCACAGGCTGTTCCTCCCACCCTCAGTCCTGCTCGGTGTTAATTAGCATTGATAATTGCACTGATGGGGACCATAATTTTCCTGCCCTCTCTCCCCTACCCTCACATAAGGGTTCAACCGCCTAATGAGACCCCTGGGGATAATCAAAGAGAGGAGCAGGTTCCCCCCACCGTGACAGCAGCTCCTGCACCACGTGTGGGGATGGGAGAGCAGAGGAGGGAAAGGCACAGCCCAAGCTGTGGATGGGGGAAGCTGCTGAGCCTTGTTTACTTGGGGGCACGGAGAAAAGTTCACTCCAATTAATTTTTTTAAGTGGATAGGCGTTAATCCCCCTACACTTATCTAGAATTAACACAGCGCTAAGTAGATTTTTGCCTAATCCACTTCCACATCCGCCCCGAAAGGGCACTGTCTGTTTTGGGAGGGAGCAGAGTTCAACTAATCCACTTAAAACACACGCCTGGTTTGTTCAGATTAACCTCCTCCAGCATTTCCCTCCAGAGATGGGCCAGGAGACCTCAACACCATCCCACCTGTGCCACGGGCGGGGCCACCCCATCCACGGTCACGTCACCTACAATGTCCATGTGCTGGGGTCTGCTGGGACCCCAAAACCAGCCACTACAGCAGAGCCACACAGCAGGGTGGGACAGCCAGGGGCTTCACAGCCTTTTAAATTCCAATGGCCAGAGGAAGCAGAGCAGAAGCAGCGGAGATGCTTGGACACAGACAGACAGGGAGGGAGAGAGGGGCAGCTCAGGCTGGAGGGATAATCACAGTGCTGCTCCACGGAGGACAGCCAGCCAAAATAGAAGGCCCTGGAACACCAACCCAAGTGCCAGCAGCCCTGACAACCCTGAGAGGCCCAGGTGAAGGGCACCATGGTCACCACAGGCAGGTGCACTCCCCTCTCCAGCACCCATCTGCTGCTCTGAGGTGAAGCAAAAGACCAGATTTAATGCCATGGATGCTCATGGTTCCCATCTCACACCTCTTCAGGCTACATAAAGCAGAGGAGACCCTCTCCTGGCTGGAAAGCTCCTCTTTCCACACCAAGCCCTGGTATGGGAACACAGCCCATCAGGGTCCAGTGATGGACAGGAGCCAGCAGATCTCCCGTGAGACACAGACACAAAACCAAACCCTGAGGACATCAAAAATGGGAGAGCACAAATTGACACTCTCACACCTCCCAGAGATGGGGCTTGGAGGAGGTTGAGCTCAGCTGGGAAAGACACAGCCATTCCTACATGGCAGAAGGGTTGGACCAGATGATCCCAAAGGACCTTTCCAACCCTCAAAAAATATTAAAGATATAAGCTGGAACAGGAACAGTGTGGAGAAACCACTGATGGGGTGAAACCATTCACTGCAGGAATCCATTGGTGTGGACTTTGCCTCTCCTCCATCACTGCTCAAAAAGTTTCTGGCTCTTCCAAAACTGCGAGAAGACTCACTGGGAATGGCCAGCCCAAGCTGTAATTAGACCAGCACCCACCCTGGCAGGATCCTTCATGGAAGAGGCACAGGAGCAGATAATGATACGAGTGTTAAATCCCCCTTGCAGCTCCTTGTGCAGGGGGGACTTTATGGGAGCAGGGGACATGCAGCACCTGGCTGAGTGCCAGAGCTGGATGTGAGCCCTGGCCCCCACCACCCGCTTTTCCATCGGCAGTTCAAGGACGAGTGGCCTTGGAGCTACAGAACGTTTTGGGGTCTGTAAATCCATTCCTCGTCTCAGAAGCTGATTGATCCTTTTTCTTTTTAAAGTCAGATTCAATGTTTAAGAGTAACGATTTCCAAGTGAACACAGAGTGGCTCGAATATATTGGCAGTTTTTATGGATCAGAGGCAAAAGCCTTAGTTCAGATCCTAAAGAACAGAAACGTGTCTGTCCCCATCACAGAACAACAGCAAGGGTTGGTGGCAGAGAAAAAACCCTTCATAGGTGATGCCCAGTGATTTATCCCAGGCCATGGGCCAGCTGGGATGTTCCCCTGGCTCCCACAGGGATGTCCTCAGGATGCAGGTAGATTCATTGATGAGATCTCTGCAAACCAACTCCAAACCAACCCTTCCCTCCCTCTGAATCAAACACCCTGGAGAAGCAGAAAGCAGAAGAGGAGATCCCACAGGGCTCGGAATGGCAGGTGGGGAGCTCCTGGAGCAGAGATGGTGGAGAAGGGAAGGGGGACAGAGGGACAGAGAGAAGGACAGCCCTGATTCCTCCTTGGGAAAGGAGCATTAGAGGCACCACAAGCTGACAGGCTCGGAAATAATGGTCTGAGATCGCTCTTATTTAAAAACCGGCCGCCTGCTGTTTTCATCGCAGCCCCGCTCCGACTTGCAGCAACATTTAAAATTAAATATACATAAGTGCTTTCAAAGAACTGTTAATTTGAAGGTCATTAAATGGCATAAAACGCATTCCTTTTTTTTTTATAGAAAGAGGCACATAATAACACCATGAATACACACTCCTCTTCCCCGTTCAAACGCTCGCTCCTGCCTTGGATGTGCGAGAGCCTTGGGTCCACCTTTGCTGGCAGCAGCACGACATCTCCTTTTAATTACTGCTGTTGAGAAAGCTGCTGCCTCTTCCACCACACCCAAGGATGGGGCTGTACAAAAGACATGAAAAAGCCCCAGGGACAACCACACAGCTGAATTGCCAACAGGGGTATTTTGAGGGATGACGGGAGCAACAGTGGGGCTGGTGGAGGGAAGAGGCAACGTGAAACCAGTTGGCAACACTCACTCCAGACATGAGCATCTTGCCCATTGATTCTCACACAACACTTTAGGCCAAGCTCAGAGCAGGGTTTTGGTAGCAAAAAGTCTCAGTTTTTTGATTTAACGCTCCATGCAAAAAAGACAAAGCCAACCCAGACACACAAAAAAAAAATAAAAAATAAAAAAGACACAAAAGGGTTGAGGTTTTTACAGTTGCCATAGAAATGGAGAGAAGGAGCTGACAACTGCAAAGTGTCTCAGTGAAAGGACGGGGTCGGGGGCGAGGGTGAGGTGGGCTCACTCAGGCAAGGAGCTGCATCCGTGTGCTGCTGCTCCGAGCTGGGATACAGCCACGGGAGTGAGGCACCAAAGCTCCACCTACAAGCAGTTACAGGGGGCCAGGATCCACCCTGGGGGGTTCCCCCAGCAGTGGGCACCTCCCAGCACTAGCACGTGGCAGCTGAACCCACCAGGACCCTGTGGGATGGATGGAGCCCAGCCCGGACAACAGGCCTGTGGAGTTGGTCCTCTTTGATCCCAAAATGCCTTTTTCTTCCTTCTAAGCCAAAACTTTGCAGAGGACTTAACAATTTTTGAGTCACCCCTTCTCCTTTGGGATCAAGGAAAGGAAGTCCAACACCAACCAGCATGGATCAGATGTGAAATGGTAGTGTTCATTTTTAGGCCAGGGAAGAGGCTCTTGCCCAGGGAGGAGCTACAGGGCACCATCAAAGAGGTGCCACCTTGGCATCTGATGAAGGAAAAGGAGGAGCAGTCCAAACACAACCCTGCTGTCATGGCCAGGCAGGGATAACACTGTCACTCCCAGACGGAAAGGCTTCGGCTTGGAAAACTGATTGTACTTGGAAGAAAGGTCTCTGAAGAAACAAAATGGTACATCAGAAGTCATCTGATGTTTTTATGTTACTTTTTTTTCAATAAAGAACAAAAATCAAACATGGCTGCTTTGCATTTTTCCCCTTGTTTTTCATTAACGGCCTGACAGCCTTTGGTGAAATCTTCCATTTTGGATGAAAAGGCTTTTATAGAAAGGCAGGAGAGCAGGTGGCCCATGGTGACCCTCCCTCAAGCATTCTCTTGACAGCAACTCCCTTGGCCCACGATGCCTCATTTCTGCAGGGATTTGTTTGAGCCACCTGCATCCTCCCTGCTCAGCCCTAGGCACCATCCATCTGCTGCTGGGCTCTCCTGTGACCCTGGACCGGGCTGGGTGGACCTGGTACAAGGCCAAGATGCCACCTTTGTGGGAACAACCCATTAGGAGAGGTGGGATATGGGAATCATCTGCTACAACACAGCCCAGGAGCCATCAGACAGCTGGGAGAGAGACCACCAGTCCTGGCAATGCCCAGGGGCACCGCTGTGGCCATGTGCCAGGGGTGCTTGGCAGCATGGGTGGGCCAAGGAGCACCATCCACCCTGGGAAATCAAACCAGGATGTAAAGCAGGACTCGGTATCTCCAAAAGCATCCAAGTACCTGGACAGCCTGTTTATCCACTCATGAGTACCCAGTCTGCTGGGTGGGATGGACAGGACTGAACACTTCATATTTCATATTCAAGATGAAATGGCCTCAAGATGCCCCAGGGGAGGTTCAGGTTCGACAACAGGAAGAATTTCTTCACTGAAGGAGTGGTTAAATAATAGAAGGGGCTGCCCAGTGAGGTGGTAGAGTCCCCATCCTTGGAGGTGTTTAAGGAAAGATTGGACATGGCACTCAGTGCTCTGGTCGGGCTGACAAGGCAGGGATCGGTCAAAAGTTGATCAATCTATTCTAAACCTAATGATTCTGTATTAAAGGTTTTATATTAAGAAAGGGTTAGAAAGGGTGAAAAAGGGGCAGTGGTGTCACAGAGAGGACCCTGAGCAGGGCAGCAGGACCCTCTGCCTCACAGGTGCTTGCGCAGCCGAGCAACACCACAGGGGAGTCATAAAGGCGGAGTATTGATATTTAGCCTGTGCGGTTGTCATTCGTTCCTTTAAATGCCTTTAGCTTCCTTCTAATAAAAGAGAAATCATAAAAAAACCCACAAAGGACCCTTCACCACCAGTGAATATCAATGTGGCGCGGCGGCGCATTAGCATGCACAGCACCCGCTCCATCTGCATGTTGTATTCCGTGTGACAACATCCTGGAATACAGATTTGGGCCACGAGCATCCCGAGAGGTATTAGGGATCGTCTATCAGACAGGACGAGGAACAGTCCCTGCTGTTGTAAACAAGGGGTGTTTTTCTCTGCCTCTTTCTCTGGGGGGAGTTCAGTGATTTGAAACAAGCTCATTCCTGCCTCTCGTTAGTTCCTGTTCTTCGGCAGAGCGCGGGTCATCTTCCTTGGGCGATGAAAGAAATAGTCCCGGAGGTAAAGAGCATCCCACCCCCAGGTGATGAACCATCAGCACGAGCCAATGAACGTGCTCCTCACAAACCACCATGAACCAAGCACGTGCTCCCCACAGGATACATGGGGGTCCCCCCAGCCACAGCAAACCCCAACGGCCCCAGCACAGGGGGCAGTGATCCCAGCCAGGACACGTGGACAGGGATGGCAGCAGCCAAAGGGAAGGGTTCATCCCTTTGTGTTCGGCAGCAGCAAGAAATCTGGTGAGGTCGGATGTCGGGAATACGACGGGGCAGATGGGCATGGAGCAATCCCATGGTGTGGATGGATATGGGGCAGCCCCATGGCAAGGACAGACATGGGGAAAACCCACAGCACAGGTGGATGTGAGTCATCCTCATGGCACTGATGGACACAGGGCATCGCTACGGCACGGAGAGGTGTGGGCATGGCCGTGACACAGACATAAAGCATTCCCCGTGACACAGGAGGAAGCGGAATATCCCCGCGACAGGGATGGGTGCAGGTCATCCCCACAGTGCGAGCAGTGGGGATGGATGAGCGATGAGGACAGAGGTTGACTGAGGAGGACAGAGGGTCTCCACACACCACACCGCCAAATCCCATCCAGGACCCACAGTCCCGGAGGCAGGGCCAGGCAGCCACCCCACACCACCACTCCCTCGCCACGCGGGCACCGCTGGCTGCTGGCACAGCGCCGGCACAGCGCGGTGATGGATCATTACAGCTCGCACACAACCCTCTAAGTAAAAGCCTTATTAAGAGCTCATTTGTTTTATAAACTCCCGGCGCGATCCGCGGAGGGAAGTCAGATTGCCCAGTCTTACAATATTCTGGGTAAACACTGACACGCGCCTGGTGATTTTAACCGGATCAATTTGCAAAGGAGACCAGTGGAGGAACAACAAAAAAAAAAAAAATTAAAAAAAAAAAAAAAATTTAACACTGGGAAACATCCACTGTGAGAGGCTGCAAGGAAGCAAGAGCAGAAAAATACAGAGATGGACGGCCAGAGAGGCACACAAGACAAACGGACCTACCTCCGAAGCCATGAAACCTAAGTCCATAAATCAATATCAAAATCCTTAGGTCTGCAAGATGGGGGAAAAAAGTCCTCCATAGCCATCTTCGCCGAGGCTCTGGAGGCCCGAGCAGTCCATTTCCCAGAGCATCTCTCCTCCTTCTCCAGCAGCCACCAAGCCAGTCACAGCCCCGCGGCGGCTCCTCCGGTCCCATCCCCACCGCGCGGGCCCTTGGCGTCCTCCTCCCCGCTTCCAGGATGCTGAGCACTTCCTTTGTTACCGGGTGCTTCCCGGCTGCCTCCCGCCCCCGGGGGCTGTGGGCACAACCCCTGGCCCCCCGGGCTGGGGCCCGGCCGGCCGCTGGCCGCAGGGTCAGCGGTGACCGCCGGCGACGGACAAGCAGTGAGTCCACGGTAGGTCGACAACATACACGGGCGCACGAGCGCGCACACACACACACGGGAACACCTCTTTCCGTTTTCCAGGATGGAGATTCCTTTTTTTTTTTTTTTTAATCCTTTTTTTTGTTGTGTTTTTTTTCCTTTTTGCAAAAAAAATGCAAGCGAAAGAGAGAAAAAAAAAAAAGAACAAAAAATGAACAAAAGAAAAAAAACCAAAACCCAAGGTTTTCTATTGAAGGTACATCTCTTCTTCAATATGAAGACATTAACTGGATTGAGTCGGATCCCCCATGCAGTGGTCAGCGAAGTCCTTTGGTAGTTGCCGGAGTGGCACCCGGGTAGGATGTCAGGGAGCTGCGGAGACGTCTGAGGACACTTCCACCCAGTTCATGAGCAGAGAGGGGAGCGGGGCAAGCCAGGAGGGCTGGGGCAGGGAGGGAGGGTGAAAAAAGAAAAAGGAAGCTGGTTTCTCCGGACAGGACGCTCCATCTCATGCCTCTCCCTTCCCCAACAGCCCCTTCCTCCTTCTCAGTTTCAACCACTGCTCACTGGTGGTGGGATTGGAGTCTGGTCTCTAGGGTTTGGGTTTGCTTCCCCAACGCACATTGGTTTGTCTTCATCGTTTTTTATGGTTTTTTTTGTTTTGCTTTGCTTTTTAAATATATGATTTGTACATATTTATATGTATTTATACGCTGTTCCCCATGACATTGCTAAGTGTGCTTCTGTTGGTGAGGAACGGAAGTCACCAGTTAGAGACGAGTCCCAGGAACATCCTTCGTCTGCGTTCGCAGTCCCCGGGCAGCGGCGGCTCCTCCCCAAACACTGCCCCATTGGCACCCGCCAGTTCCTCCCCTCCCACCTCTGCCCCTCCTCTGCGTGCCCTCCCCGCCCCTCCCCGTCAAACAAGGGACGTCATGCCATCGAGGTCGGAGACTGGCTCATCTGTACTCGCATGGACTGGACGCTGTTCAGGATCTTCTTCTGGTGCCCAGCCAAAGTCACCCCTATTCTCAGGAGGTCTCTGGAAGACAGACAGACAGGCAGAGGAAGATCAGTGGGCAGCTGAGGGTGGTGTTTTGCTGTCCCTAAATGAGGAGAGGGATGCAAGCTCAGCTGGAACAGCCAAAGAGCCCAAACGCAGCCCTGTGAGCATCACTGGGACTGAGAGCAGGGACACACCCACACACTGACTCCCAGATGGTGAATGTGGCCACCTCAAACTCAGGGTGGTCCTGCCCAGTGTGAGGGGCGCTCACACCCACCCTTTGCCTTGAACTGACCTTCCCACCTCTCCCAACCCCCAGCCAGGCAGCATCCAGCTTTCGGACACCCAACTCACTCGGACGTCATCTGGGCAACCAGCTGCAGGGAGGTGAAGCCAGCGGTCAGGAAGCTGTCCCGGTACTGGCTCATCTTCACAGCACTCAGCCAGTCGTCTACTGAGGTAAAGGCAGTGAAGTCGGGGATGGAGCGGTCGAGGAGGGGCTGAGAAGGCCTGAAACGGGAACACACTGCTGGGGACAAGCCTGGCTGGCACTGAGGGGCTGCCATCCCTGAGCCCAGCCAGTACACGCATGTGCCCCTCAATCCACCCCAGGCACCCTTGTGGTCCCCCAAGAAAGGCATGTCCTGTGGGAATACCACTGTGCCAAGCAGCTTTGCAATCCCACACGTTGCAATCCAGCCACGGGAGCCACAGGGACGGAGGCGCCGGCAGAGCAGCCGCCGCGCCCGCACGGTCACACGCCATAAAGGATCAATAGCAAAGAATTATTGCTATTGCTTGGCTCAAAACTACATGTTCTTTGTCTGACTGTCAGGCAGAGCAAAGATAGAAACCCTCACTCCCGCCAAACCGACTGATGAATTCTCATCCTTCCCCCTGGGGCCGAGGGGAGCCTTTTGCCGTGGCTCGGGATGCCGGCACGGAGCGCTCCCAGGCGCCGGGCACTCACACAGCGGTGATGGTAGCCACAGTTTTGAGGCTTGCCGGGTTGCGGATCATTTTGTCGAGGGTGTTGACGATCTCGGTGAAGCGCGGGCGGGTGTTGCGGTCCTTCTGCCAGCAGTCCAGCATGAGCTGGTGCAGGGCGGCGGGGCAGTCCATGGGCGGGGGCAGCCGGTAATCCTGCTCGATGGCGTTGATCACCTGCGGGCAGCGGGGACAGAGCGGCACGTGAGGGGCAGGGGTTCGGGGGGGCTGGCGGAGGGGTGAGCGGCGCTCGCCGGCCGCGTGTGCGGGCACGGGTGCCACAGGCAGCCGGGAAGGCCGGCCCAGCCGATCAGCAGCAAAGGGAGCGGGAGGAGACGCTCCCGGCTCCGGCGCTCCCCGAGGTTAATCTCCGCTCTGATGCTCCGCGCGCCGCAGTTCCTCCCAGCGGAGAGCTGCCACTCATTATCTCGGCGGATCGCGCCGGAGTGCAGCAGTCACACTTCCAAAGCTCCTTCCCTGCTCGTAAGCCCTCTGAACATTTTCAAAGGCCCTGCAGCTTGCTGAAGTCCAATTACCAGCCCACTGGCTTTACTTCCCAATTTCCCTCCTTGCATCCTCTCACTCGCCAGCTTGTTTCATCTCCAAACCGAGTGCTCCTGAGGCTCCAGGAAGGAGCTGAGAGCCAATCAGGCAGGGCTTTCTTTAGGGAACGAGCCACCCACATGCCCCCAGAGCAGGCTGGATGACCCCCAGTGCTTACATCTTGGTTGGACATGTCCCAGTAGGGCCTCTCCCCAAACGACATCACCTCCCACATGACGATGCCGTAGCTCCAGACGTCGCTGGCCGAGGTGAACTTGCGGTAGGCGATGGCCTCCGGCGCCGTCCACCTGACAGGGATCTTACCCCCCTAGGGGAAAAAGGGAGAGCAGCTGAGAAACAGCTCCCTTGGCAGAGGAGCCTGGATACCCACCAGCCAGGGTTTGTTTGCTTCTCCTAAAAGCTCAGAATCAGGCTCAGCATCTCAAGCCACCCCACCAAACCAGGGTCGGTCCCAGGGCCAGAGGCCATGCTGAGGGGGTAGGGATGTCAGGAGGGGTAACACACAGAGGGATTGTTCCCTGGGCAAGCTCTGCTGAAATAACCACAAAAAGAGCCCAGGGATAAGGAAAACCACAGACACGGACGGAATTTTCCGGGGGCAGAACTGCATTGTAAATTGTTCAGCACAATTGTTTTCTGTAGCCTTTCCAAGGAAGCGTCAGCTGCTCTTGAGGGATGAATGGCAAAAAATTTGATTTGAATAACTACAAATGAAGAAATTAACTGCTAGGTTGTTTTTCCTGCCTTTTCCCCGGAGCGAAAAGCCTGCTGTGGGAGGCAGAGTGATGCAATCGCAGGCACAGCATCACTTCCCAGCTGCCAGGGAGATCTATTATGGCCTAAATTAAATAAAAACACAGATGAGATAATCTCTTTTTATCTCTGAAGGTGGGGGAAAGACTAATTCATGCCTTGTCTCGGCAGCTACTGCCGGGGTCTTTGAAGGAAAAATAAAAGCTGGGTGTCTGCTCAAAGGCTGCTGCCTGCAGAGGGGCTGGGCAGGGTGTGGGGCAGGTCTGGGGGGACAGAAACATCCCATGAGCAGGGGAGGGAGAACGAAGGGCTGCAACTGGTGAGCTGCTGAGTCAGCCTTAAAGGCATGTCCATGGCTTTTTCATTTTGACAGCTGGACCAGCCCTGGTGTCTGGGCACAGCTTGGCAGCCCAAGGAACTCCTTTGGCAGGAGTCGGTGCAGCCTCGTGCCGGCACCACTGCATGCTCTCCTAATTAATCCTAACTCATCCCCTTCCCCTCTGGTCATCCTGAACACTCAGGGGCTCAGGGCTCACTGGCAGGATGATGGCCAGGGTGGAGAGCTGGGGGTCCCCCAGGGCAGTGGAGCAGGGGAGGTAGGAGCTGCTGTTACCTATGAATGAGTGAATTAAGGAGGAGAGGGGTGGCTGGGGAACAGCAGAACTCCCATTAGGCTTGTGTCTTTAATTAATGCATGGAACAAGTTTCCAGCAGGGAAAAGCAGTCCAGACCTGGAGTGCTGGGGGAAGGGGAGTTAAAACGCCATTGCTGTGCTGTCAGGAGTTGCTGTGATCTCCCTGCCTTCCCTTCCCATCTCTCCAGAGGCCCCTCTGTGCACCTTTCCTCCACGGAGAAAAGGGAAGAGGCTTAAAGGGAAACTGTGGAGGGCAGGAAGATGCCTGGGGAGGAGGGAGGTGGAAAACTCATGAAAAGGAGGAAGAGAAAGGAGGGAAAAGAGGATGACTTGTGGGAACTACCATGACCATACATGATGAGAACACTCATGAGATGCTCCCACCCATGCCAGGGTGTACATCCAGCACCCTTCTCTAAGGTCCAGCTGGCAGCAGGTGCAGGGCAGGCATGGGGAATGCTGGGCAGGGTAAAACCTCACGAGAGGTACCTACCAAGGAGCTGGTGTAGGTGGGGTCAGACGTGTCGTCCTGCAAGTAGCGCGAGAGGCCGAAGTCGGACACTTTGCACACCAGGTTGCTGTTGACCAGGATGTTCCTGGCAGCCAGATCCCGGTGCACGTAATTCATCTCCGCGAGGTACTTCATCCCAGCAGCGATCCCTCTGAGCATTCCCACCAGCTGGATCACTGTGAACTGCCCGTCGTTTTGCTGCGGCCACAAAGAGCAGGTGCTGGGGTGAGTGCACAGAGCCCACCGTGGGACAGGGCGCTCGCCCCAACCTCAGGGGGACGCTGCACCTCCCCAGAGGACCATCCAGCTGCCCTGCCTGATTAAAGCAGAGGTAACCAGCACCAGAACACACATTTTTGGGGTGCATGGCACGCTGCAAACAGCTCCCGACCCAAGCAAACAGGCTGGGATTTACGAACGGGACACCAACATCTCATTCCCGAATCCCACAACCGAACAACAGTCCCCACAGCCCCAGCTCGTCCTACCCGCAGGAAGGAGTCCAAGGCGCCGTTCTCCATGAACTCGGTGATGATCATGACCGGCCGGCTCTTGGTCACCACGCCCTCCAGGCGGATGATGTTGGGGTGGTCGAACTGCCCCATGATGCTGGCCTCACTCAGGAAGTCCCGCCGCTGCTTCTCCGAGTAACCGGCTTTCAGCGTTTTGATGGCCACGTAGATCTCCCGCTTGCCCGGCAGCTTCAGGCGGCCCTTGTACACTTCTCCAAACTCCCCTGCAAGTGCAAGACAATCACAGAATCATTCAGGTTGGAAAAGACCTCCAAGGTCATCGAGTCCAACTGTGGAGCGGTCACCGCCTTGTCAACCAGATCAGAGCATCAAGTGCCTCAAGACCATCTGCTACCACCTCCTCCTCCTCCTCCACGTAAAACATTGCAAAGAGCAGTAGTGTCTTGGGCTGTTTGGTCTCCAGACCAACCAGATGAGAAATGGCAGCCAGTTCACACTTCAACAACACTCTCCTCTACAAATCTGCTCATTTGTCCTCTCTAGAAGGGGCAACGTTTGCTGCTGGGGACGTGTTTAGACTTGCAACCTTCTCCGAGGTGACAAAGCCCAACATCAACACAAGCAAAGGCTGGGGCTGCTCTTGCAGACCCCCACAAGAAGGATTTGCAGAGCAAGAACTTCAACATTTAAGGATGACCTCAAATATCAGGTGTCAGCACTGATAATCTCAGCTGCCTTTTTGCACATCACTTATCTTGGGATGGAAAATAATTGGCCTGTTTACATGTCTGCTCTCTGATTTAAAATATGAAGAAAGCGTCCTCTCCTTTCCAGCAGGAGAGCTTTTCCTTCAGCAAGGCACAATTTGCATGTGGAGGGATTACATCTAAGCCAGGTTTGCAGCTACTTTGCCTTTATGAGCAGCAAAGGGCAGGTGATACATCACTGAACTTGATCACGACCAAACTAAGTCATTGCTTCTTCACAGCTTCCCCCCAACAGCTTCTCACTTTCTCTCCTAAGAGTATGACATAGTTATTTAAAAATGGCAATAGAAACAGCACAGATGACACACACATACGTGCACGTGTGTGTATATATACATATGTATGGGAATATGGCACAGACTACAGTGAGATCTGGCTTTTCTTGTTATCTCATGGAAAAGCCAAGTGGGAAATCCCAAGAGGCCCCATGGTCAGCCAGTGAATACATTTCTGGAGCCTTTCCCACCTTAGAGGCACTTTGACAGCATAAGCCAACCTCTTGTCCACCCTCACCTCTCACAAATCCAGAAATGTCTCAAGGCTTCCTTGACTGTTTCCCGGTGAAGGACCACATGTGCTTCCCCAGAAAATTGCCCCAGGTACGTGTCTGGACACACAGGAGTGGCAGACAGGGCAGGGAGGGATGGGCAGCAGGAGATGGTGAGACCCACCTGCTCCAATGACTTCTTCTATCTTCACAAAGGACACATCGATCTCCTTGGCGAACTCCCGGACTGCCTCGTTGGGGTCCTCGTAGGTGAAGGGGTCGATGTAGATCTTCATCCCTGGAGACCCTTGGTGCAGGAAGGATGGGAACAACAGCAAAAGGGAGAGAATTATAAAAATACAGAATTAATAGAATGGTTTGGGCTGAAAGGCCTTAAAGCTCATCCAGTTCCACCCTCTGACATGGGCAGGGACACCTTCCACCAATTTGCTTCAAGCCCCCTCCAACCTGGCTTTGAACAGTCCCAGGGATGGAGCATCCACAAGTCATCCATCAAGCAGCCTGGGAAACAAAGAGCAGTTGTGCCATGGCCAAGAATCGGAGTTTGGTCCCCCCACTGCACCCAGCTCTCCCCTGCAACCCTCCTTTTCTCCTCTACCCTCCACTCCTCCACTGTTATCCTTCCTCCTCCTCCTCCTCCTCCTCCTCCCTGGCAATGGGAGCAGTTACAGTCCTGAACTACAACGTGCTGGCTTTACGGTGAAGGCTTTATGAGGCTCCACACGTTAGTGAAGAAATATTTATTTATCCAAAAAGGCCTCTGATAGCTTTGTGGCGGCTACTAAATTGACAGAGTGCAGCAATTATAACCAACAACCTGGATGGATCCATGAAAATCTGGCTTGGCCGGGCACTGTGACACGTGTGCAGTCCCTTGCACGGGGGCAATGCGGAACAGGGGATGCTGCAAGTGGGCTCTTGCCCTTTTTCAGTGGTGGAAAAAATCAAAACAGACCCCCACGTTCCCCAGATTGGGTTTGCAGACATTGTGTTTGGACGCCCAGGAGCTTGTGGAGCTGCCAGGGGGCACGGCTGCAGGGCAGTGTGAGGTCACAGCCACCCCCAGTGTTGTACCATGGGGACCCAGAATGGGCTGTGGTCCTCCCAGGGGAAGTTCAGCTTCCTGTGCTATTTCTCATCCAAAAAAAGGGGCCAGGGATGGCGGAGCAGCCCCTCAGGGTCATCTCTGGAGGACACCAGGAGGGACATCACTGCCTGGTCCCCCTCCCCAAGGCACCTCGTCCTTACAGTGATTTGATTACTCTGTCCAGGACATTACCAAGGACCATGATCCTGTCACACTGGTGCTTCCCAGAGTCCTTCTAGAGCCGACACACAGATGGATGCATGGACCACAGCATCACCTCTGCGCCAGGAATCCAAATCAGCTCCCCTGGCTGCAAAGTAATTCAGGAGGAGCCACAAAACCCTTGCAGTGGGCACTGCTGGTGCCAAACAGCCACCGAGGGACAGCTGCTTGTGGGGCATCAAGGACCGGGGAGGGACCAGGCAGGAGTACCCTCACCCCCAAAAGAGGCGCTTGGGGCAAAAGCTCTGCACCTCGGAGGTGGGGAAGGCTGCAATGAAGCCATCTGTGCATCTCCCAGTTCATAAATCCCTTTACAGCTCTGTCTCATACACTTTAACTGCCCCATAAATTTTTTTACAAGAGCAGCTGATGCTCCAGCCAGGATTACAAAGGGATTTACAGGATCGTAACGGAGACTGACTCGCTGATCAAAGTATTGAAAAAATAGAGGAGAAAACAATGCCAAAGTTTCCTGCTCACTGTCACTGGTTTTCAAACACCCTCTGATTTGCCCCAGTGTCTGCCCATGCACTCAGTAAACACCAGGGTCAGCTCCCCCCTCATCCTCATCCAACCCAAATGAGTGGGATTAGGGCAGCTAAACCCACTCTTCAACTCTGCAAACCTCAGCCACCCTAACCCTAATCATCGCTGGTAGAAGCTGAGTGAAATTCCGGGTACTGAAGCACACCACCAAAAGCACCAAAAAGGGCTTTGTGCTCTTAAAATCATCCCAATACTCCTAAAAACTGGATGAGGCCATTTATCACTGCTGCAGACTACGGCAAAATTTTTATCACTCTTCAAAAGTTGTCCCTGAATCCAGTGTCCAATTCCTTCTCGCATCGTTTTCCCTTGGGAATAATTATCTTGGGGACAGAAAAAAACCTCTCCTGCTGAATCGCTAGTGCTTCAGCAGGGTGTTTTCCCTGTTTTTCCAATCTCAAAGCTCCCAGTGAAGCAGTGGCAGGGATAAACCACGAAAAATCACAGCCTGAGAGACCCCATGTCACCCCAAAACCCAGCCGGGGCAGTCCTTGGCAGCAGCAGCGATCCCGGGGGGGCTGCCGGAGGGATGGCAGAGCTGCGCTGGGAGGCTGTAATTGCTGTGCCAGTTAACACAGAGTGATTTGTTCCACAGGATGCTCTCGTTACTCCATTAGTTGCTCACCACAAATTTTCCACCTGTTTTCCTCGAGCATCTGCAGTAACGGAGCACCCGGAGGCTCACTAACCTTGACAGGAGTCCGGGAGCACCGGCACCCCCGGATTTCACACACCAATCCTCACATCCACCAGGTTTAAAAACCAAAGACAGGCATGTGCTTCATTGCTTCCCTACCTAGTTTGAGTATCCCGGGATTTGGGGTGCTTGGAGCAAGCCAGAGACACACATGGGGTGGGGAATGCTTCAAAACCGGGGGAAAATGGGAAAAATCAGTCCACCTGCAGCCTGACACGGGTTCAGCCATCAGGCATCAAATAAATCTTGCCCTGCTCCCTGCAGTGCAGAAACGTGGAGGAAACAGGGAGGAAAAGCACAGGTCTGTTGTACTTCAGGATCACCCGGTGATGCTGGGAAAACAGTTTATTGTTTGCCGGGAGGTTTAGGCCCCCCACAGTGCTGCCATCACGTTGGGAGGGTTTGGGATGAAGCTGAGAAGGTCAAATGACATGCAGTGTGCTTTTCTGGCTTGGCTGGGCCCTCCTGCTGCCTCCAACCCCTTTCCAGCCCTCTCAGCCCTCCTGAATTTTTCTGCCAGGCTGGTCACTCCATCTCCATCCCTCTCCTCTGCTCATCCATTCTGCTCCCTGCCTTCCCCAGCCATCCTTCATCCATCCCTGCATCCCACATCCCTTTTCCCCAAGCAGGTGCCCAGGACCCAGAGATGGTTCTTCCCACAAGGCAGCCAACTGCACCTGAGAGGCATCTCTAGGAGAGTGTAAATCGGATTTACATCCCACAGGGATGGGGCATGGAGCCTGTGGGCACCAGGTGGCAAATCCCCCCACCAAAAAGCTGCTGCTTTGCTGCTTTATTATCATTTCCAGTGCTGGCTGCTGGAGGGGCACCTGACAGACATTCCACACAAATACACCTCGGATTTATTATGGTGCACAGCTCCACCAGCCACAGAGGTCTCTCAGGAAAAACTCAGGCTCTCCCAATTATTTGCCAAGGGGATCAGCAGCCCAAAGCCAGTTAAACCTTCCCAGTCACTGTCTGCACATCCTTCCTGGAGCAGGGTACAGGGCGAACATCAGCCACATGGACAGGACAGCAGCAGTGCCAGCCATCAGCCCACACTCCCCAGCAATGCTCCCAAAATCCATATAGCCCAGCACTGATTGTGGCAGAGGCAGAGCCTGTGGCAGGAGATGAGAAGCTCCTCTTCTCTCTGAACACCACTTCTCTCCTTTCCTTTCTCCTTTGTGAGCCTTCACAGCATCCTCTCCCCAGCCCTTGTTCCCTACATGCCCCCTACCCCTTGCATCCCCCAAAATCCCTCATCATCCCCCAAATCCCTCCTGGCACACTTCTTTTCCCACCTACAGTGCTGCACCACTGCAAACCACCCCGACAGCCTGACACACATTTGTGGTCTTCTCTACTCCCTCCCCATGGTCCTCTCCACCTGCCCAAGGGGTTTCCACCCCTTTGAAGGCAGAGGAGTGGGGCAGATGCCGGGTGCAGGTCAGGGATCACCCTCCCATTCCCTCTTTGCCCCACTCACCTCGGCCTGTGCTGTAGTGCTGCAGTTTATCACTGTACACAGCTTCCTTGCTGTAGGCTCGCTTCCTGGGAGAGGAGAGGGAGAAAACAGACAGGCTTCAGGGACCAGCAGCTGCTGGTGGCCACAACCCGCTTCCCCGCCAGCAACACTCCAGGAGCAGTGGCATCTCAGTGCTTTCTGCAGCTACAGGGGTCCCCCATCCCTCCCCTCCTACCCCAAATCTACACCTTACCACCTCCACCTTGCAGGGACACAGCCTCCCACAGGGACCCACCTGCTGCAGACGATGGAAATGGCCACCAGTGAGACGATGAAGACAACCCCGGCCGCCGCGGACCCCGCGATCAGCGGCAGCTGCTCCCTCAGCTCCGACTTGTAGTCGTCTGCAAGGGAAGAGGGATGGGGTGAATTTTCCCTCGGGGTAAGAGCAGCCTCTGGGAAAGGATCTTGTAATGCCCCCCTCTGATTCCATGGGTGCTGCTCCCATGGGAGGGTGATGGGACAGGGAGGATCCAGGCAGGAGCATCGGTTGAGCCGGTGCTGCATTGCACAGGGACGGACTTTCACACTCAGCTCACACAGCTTGGGGTTGAAAATATGGAGGAGAAGGTCCTGGGAATAAAGTCAAACCGATGTGCGTGGGCCCAGTTTCCTGGAGAGATGAGGTTCACAAGGTGGTTTGTCTGTGCTCTGGCATTTCTCTTTCCTCAATAAATTTATTTATTGAACAACGTGGTCTAGTGGACAGGGGGTTGGAACTGCATGATCTTTAAGGTCCCTCTAACCCCAACCATTCTGAGATTCTATGATTTGAACCTGTTGGTCACTTTGACCAATTTTAACGCGGGGTCTCACAGACACAAAATTCCTACTTGTTGTAGGAAAGGAGGAAGAGAAAAGATCCCATTAATAATCAAACCAGCCAGAGAGTCCACCATGCAACAGATGACCTTGAGAGTGAGGCCCAGGAGAACCTGGGCACCTTTACTGCAGGTGTGCTTGTGGGTTTTAACATCTCCACAGACTGCATGTGACAGCTTCTTTTGCAGAGCCGTGGCAACCACAGCACCCCTTCCCCACTGAGCATCTCTCCAAGCCCCTGTGTCCCCTTGGAACCCTCTGTGTCCCCTCAGCCACCTGCTGTGTCCTTCAGCAGCAGGCTGGGGTGAAAGCCAAGGTGGCACAGGGAGGACTGGACATGCCTGGAGGAACTCCAAGAAAACCACTTGCACCCTCCTGTATCCCCTGCCCTGTCAGCAGTGTGGGTGCCCTCAACAGGCAGCATCCAGCAGATCCCACATTCCTGGGGACTTCTGTAGCATTCCAGAGACACCTCCTTCCCCAATCACCCCCAGTGAGGTCTGCCAGGCTGTGCCAGCCACCACACACAAGGGTTAAAATAAAATTCATCTGAAATAAAGCATTTAGCACCCTTTTATCTGTATTTTTCTACTCTGCAGTTAATTACTGCCAACCAGATTTATCTCTTGCATGCTGCTTAAATCCTGGGAAATTCTCATCTAACAATCAATTATTATTTAATAATCTACACTACCCTTTCTTATTAAATTTCGATTAATTGCTTATTTGAGGCAGGATTTTTCTTCTTGCTTCTCTAATCCTGAATATTCAAGGCATTGGAGGGGGGTTTATTACCATTTCCTTCCCTTTGGTTGCCCTCCGTGGTTTTCCTCTTCCCACTCCAGCTGGCACTCAACGTGAATGTGAGTATGGGGTGACCCAGTTTTAGGACAGAAAAAAAGTTTTAGGAAAGAAGAAAAGCTTTAGGAAAGACAGGCAGCGAGTCTGGGAGCCATGGATGTCACCTGAGCAGAGCAGGAGTCACACCAGCAGCAGCAGGGAAGGGGCTCTCTCTCTCTTCAGGGGTGAGAGGACCACAAAAGGAGCCTTGTTTCACTCACCAGCCTCTGGATTAGTCCTGAAGCTGGGATTACTGGAAAACCTTCCCATGAGTTAGTAGTCTATAAAGGAATCACGTGTTTGTGGCTGTAGGGAAGGGCTGGGGCCAGAAAAAAAGCAGCATGACTTTGGCAAGGAGGCCAGAAGAGGCCATGAAGGTCATGAGCTGAGGGTCCCACCTTGGGGTGGGAAATCACCTTTCAGTCATGGGTCTGACCCTTCCAGCTTTGCCCTGATGGCTCAAATGTGGCTCTGAGTATCCCAGAATCCTTCCTCCAAGGCTCTACAACCCTCCTCCCACCCCATCCCACCATGCCAGGCTCAGAGCCCGTGGCAGGGGGTTCTGTCACCGCGGCTGGAGGCGGCAAAGGCAGAAGTGCAGACGAACAGCGGGGGAAACGCGGGGCCAGGAGATTCCAGGCGGATCACTCCTCCAGCTGGCGGCTAACGAGACACCGCTGTGAATCACCTGGCTCCCGCCACGCTGCCCGCTGGGACAGAGCTGCGTGGAGACAAGTTCCTCTGATCCAATTAAGAGCGTGAAGCCGCGGCTGGAAAGACAACCACCCACCCCTCCCGCGCTCGCTCACCGTCCGTCAGGGTCTGGAAGCACATCTTCCCGCTGTACTTGCCGTAGCCGGCCACGGTGCGGGCCCGCACCTGCACCACGTACACCATGCCGGGCCGCAGCCCCTCGATCCGCGCCGTGTTGGTCTGGCTCCGGGCCATGGAGGAGTTGTACTCGTTGTGGTCCTGCGGGCACGGCCGAGAGGGATGGTCAGAGGTGGAGGGACGAGGGACAGCAGGGCCCACCCGCCCCCCGTGATAGCAGGGATGAGGTTTAGCTGCTCGGGGATAAAGTAGAGGCCCTGCTTCTGCCTCAGGAGCGTCCCTGACACGGAGGATCCCACAGGAAAGGCTGAGAGAACTGGGACTGTTCAGCCTGGAGAAGAGAAGATTTTGAGGTGAGCTAATTGCAGCCTTCCAGTACCTGAAGATGGAGAGGGACTATTTACACTGCCAGAGGGCAGGGTTAGGTGGGATATTGGGAAGAAATCCTTCCCTGGGAGGGTGGGGAGGCCCTGGCACAGGTTGCCCACAGAAGCTGTGGCTGCCCCATCCCTGGAAGTGTCCAAGGCCACGTTGGATAGAGCTTGGAGCAAGCTGGGCTAGTAGAAGGTGTCCCTGCCCATGGCAGGGAGGCTGGAATGAGATGATCTTTATTGTCCCTTCCAACCCAGGGCATTCTATGATTCTATGAAACAGGACCTACAAGCTCTGCCTGGCCTCCAAGGAGCTGGGGATGTCCCTGCAGCACAGGCCTCCCAGGCAGCCTCCCTGGTCCCACCACAGCATGGAGCATGGAGCAGCAGGGAGAAACGATAAGAGCATCCAGATCAAAAATACTCATGAGCCACAAATTCCTCCTCTTCAAACCACTGATGTCCCTGTGCCTTTCAGAAACATCACACAGCTATGGAAACCTGACAGGGGGTTGGAACTAGATGATCCTTAAGGTCCCTTCCACCCTAAATGATTCTGCGATTCCATAAAACACCATAATGTGCCCTACAAGGGTTTGTTCAAGCAGGTTCAAGGGCAACCTGCCTCTGCTGAGAGCCCCAGCCCCTGCAGTCCCTGCTGTGCTGGCTAAACCTTGTGCTAAATCTTGGTGGGAACCTCCTGTGTCTCCAGTCTCATTTTTTGCCACATTCCCTGGTGATTTGCTGGTAAGAGGCCACTGGTGAGATCATCTAATTATTCACATTTAGAGGAATTCATTAGAGCTGGCAAGACACAGGAGGGATGGAACAGCTTGGGCACGGCACGGTTCAGCGCAGGGGTCGGGAGCGTGTCCCCTGCGGGGAAGGACAGCTGCCAGGAAAAGGACTGGATGCAGTGACCCAGGACAGGGACAACCCAGCAACCTTCACCAGCCCTCACTGGCCTCCTCCCCTCCTCCAGACACTGTCCCCTCGCTCCGGGTCCCTGCTCATCCTAACAGATACTGGAGCCAAGGCAGGCACAGGCACTGATGTGCTGGACAAAATCCTGCCCCGGGGGAGCAGTGGCGTAGGTTGGATGAGGCTCTGAGCAACCTGGTCTAGTGAGAGGTGTCCCTGCCCATGGCAGGGGGTTGGAACCAGACGAGCTTTAGGGTCCTTTCCAACTCAAGCCATTCTGTGAGTCTGTGAATTAGCATTTGTAGCCACATCTCTCCCCTCCCCCTGGCTGCACATCGCTCCCACCTTCGGGAGGCAGCCCAGGTGACCTGGTGCCTGTCCCGCCGCCTGTTCCACGTGGACCCTTCCCAGCAGAGCCCAACTCAGAGCCCATCGATGTTCCCCCTTTCCCAGCAGGCTCAGGCCCTGAGCAGCCTCAGTGTGAAGCCCCCGTGCCCCCAGCCCCCCTCCACGGCAGGGTTTCCCCCGAGCTCACCGGTGCCGGCCTGGCGCCCACGGAGCTGCCGACGTCGGGCGTGCAGATGCGGCTCAGCTTCTCGTAGTAGCGGATCTCGTAGTCCAGGATGATCCCGTTGGGCTGCTCGGGCTGGGGCCAGGACAGCGTGATGCTCCTCATCGTGGCACTCACCTGGTGCATGATGGGGACGGTGGAGGGCGCTGCCGAGGAAGAGGGGAGAGAGGGAAAATTAATGGAGAGGGGTAGGGAAAACAGCCCTGTGAAGGGGGAAAATCCCCTGGGCACACAAAGCATCCCAAGTCTCCCACGCCTGCAATTGTCAGACTCGTGGGACAAGCTCACTCATTAGCAGTGGGAAGAGAGGCATCTCAGCAGCTTATGTGGAAGCAGAGCAGTGAGCTGGCGAGGGAATTCTGGTATTTAAACCAACTATTCTTTTTAATTAGGGGCTTAGAAATCCTTGGTGTTCCTTCTCCCTGGGACTGCTCGCTCCAAGGATGTCTCCCACGGTGGGACAGAGACAGCAAAGCTCTCCCCAGTGGGAACAAACCAAGGCTTGGTGACAGCCTCCAGCTCTGCTTGACATCTCTTGGTGTAACAGCCTCTCTGGGGATCCAACACCCAGCATCCAGGGAGACTGTGCCAGAGCTGCCACCCCACGTGCTGTCAGGAATGGGATGTAGGAGCAAAAATCTGCCAGCCTCAGGACAATGATGGGAAACCAGGGGACACCCCAGCAAGGAGCCTGTAGAACAGCTTTGGCTCCAGAGGAGCTGCTGGATCTGCTCTTAGGAGCTCTCGGGGGATGCTCATTCTCATTACTCAAACATGCTTCCCCACAGAGTTCTATTTCCAAAGCCCAAACACTTGCAAAACAGTCTCAAGCCATCTCTCATCTCCTCAGGCCATGGCACAAGGGTGCTCAGAAGGCAGCACCTCTATCCCTGCAGCCCCCAAGACCCCCTGGGTAGCACAGCACAGGGGTCCCGGGCATCCTGTCACAGCATCCCTGGAGAAAGCAGAACGTTTGGCACTGGCATCGGGTCCAACCCCTTTCCCTCCCTGCCACACGTTTCTAATCAGTCCCACCAGCTATGCCACACACCACACCACTCTGCAAAGCAGCCCATAATATTTCAGTTCATGCACCAGACCAGAGCTCAGCGAGCCCCTTCTCCAAAACAGCTGCCAGGCACATCCTCCCCACTGCCACTGTTCCCTGCCCTGCTCCCTGCACCCACCAGAGTGATCCCAGGGCTGCTCGGTGCCTGCTGGGGAGCCAAGCATCCCTGGAGCTGTGCATTCCCAGAGCCAACCATCCCTGGAGCTGTGCATTCCCAAAGCCAACCATCCCTGGAGCTGTGCATTCCCAGAGCCAAGAATCCCTGGAGCTGTGCAGCCCTGGAGTCATGCATTTCTGGAGCTGAGCACCCCCGGCAGCAGGACACTGTCCTTCCACCATTAAGGACACTGAGACACTAAATTAGTCAGGAACCACTTTTCCAAAGGCTTTTTGCCCTGCAAATTATACTTAAAAGGACCAGAGCCGGTCAGTACAGCCCTGATCCTGCACTTAATCCTACCAAAAGCTTCCCAGAGAGGTACTCAAGTCTCTCCACACCCAAAGGGGCACTGGCATGTCCTGTTCACACAGTCAGCTCCCTATCCAGCCCTCCCTGCCCTCCTCCTCGCCATGCCGAGTGCAGGAAAGGAAAATGTTTCCCCTGTGTGGATCCAGGGAAGAGCTGAGCCTGGTATGACCATCTTGGGGCACAGGATCATGCCATGGAGGGAATCCGAGGGTGGCAGGAACCTTGTTCCTTGTGGCCCCAATGGGAGATGTTGATAGTTTAGCACCATCTTTGTTTACCTGGCATATTTAATCCTATATTATTTTTTTTAATCTCTCCACATCCTCTCTGGGGAGATGCTCGTGGGTTGAAATTAAACAAACTGATGTTTTGTTAATTCCAGTTAGCATGGATCAGGCTGGGAAAATGGTTGGAAAAATCCACAGCAAAGCCAAAGGGATTTTAGAGGGAGAGCACTGCCCATGACAGTGCTGCTGCCTTTCCATCAGGTTACCCCATGGCCCAGCATTTCCACATGAACATTCAGTCTTTGCAAGACAAACAGGGAGCACTGGGGTATGGACAGATAGATGAGGGTGACCTGGCTCTTCCCAGCCCCCCAGGGCAGAAGAGCTAAGAAACACCCCAAAATCCCACTCCATAAAAAAGGCCCGAAAAGAGGAAGCAGGTTTGATTGGTCGTGGTTCAGCAGATGGCAATGCCAGCCAGGCACGAGTGTAGATTTGTATTCCCTGGAGGCAAGAGACTGAAATATTTACACCAGGTTTCCCCATCATGTTCTCCCAAGGGAGCAGGATGGTGAAGGCTCCCAGCATTACACGCTCGGTATAAAGCAGGAATTATCATCCCCTTTCTCTGCCCAGAGCAGATGGGTTTCCACCTCCTCCATTCCCTGTGCTACTCAGGGCAGCCTGGGACCAGTTCCCCCCTTGCCACCTGCACACCCATCCCACTGGCATCCCGGTTTGGCCCAGAGCCACTTGTCCAGTTCCTGATTCCTGAGTGGGAAAAGGGAGGCAAAGGGGGAGGCAAAGGGGCAGAGGAGACTGGAAAAGGGGACAAACGGAAAATAATGGGAGAGGGATGTGCCAGAGGAGATAGAACCTGAACTCAGCCCTGGAATGCTGTTCTCTGTGCTTTAATGTAGCCAGGCTGCATTTCAAGACTGGATTCATCCCATCTCCCTGCTCTCACCTGGGGAAAAGTGGGAAATGGCAACGCCATTTTATCCCAAAGAGATCTAGAGCAGGATAAAAAGCACGTATTGGATATCACTCCCACAAGGCAGCTCTCCCTCTGCCCAGGGCACAGGCAAACCCTCCACCTCCCCAGCCCTCTTCCCCCCTCTTTTCCTGGCCTTTCTCCCCACCCAGGGCTGGGGGCAGTTTTACCTCAGCCATCACACCTCGCTCACACCCCGGGGGCTTTTCCTTTGGGACCAGGAGCTTCATTTCACACGGAGCCTGCACCTGGCAGGGGGTACAGCCAACTTCCCCCCTGGGCACAGCATCCCCCCGGGACTCACCAGCCTGGTTGGTGGTGATGTTGACGGAGACGTGCTGCTGCGGGAACGGGCTCTTGTTGGAAACCCCGTTGACAGCCTGGATCTCGAAGGTGTAGGGCGTGTGCGCCCACAGGTTGCTGATGAAGACGCGGGTGTCAGTCAGCCCCAGCTGCCTGGGCACGAAGTCCACGTTGTCGTCGCAGCGGGAGCAGGCGCGTCGGTCCGAGCGGCACTTCTTGCAGACGATGTTGTAGGTGACGTCGTCCCGCCCGCCCGTCTCCCGCGGCGGGTGCCACTCCAGGATGATGGACGTCTCGTTGACGATGGAGATGACGTTGCGGGGGCCGGATGGGACACCTGTGGGAAAGGAGAGGGATTGAGACGGGTTCTTGCCCAAAATGGGATGCTCAGTCTTCCCGTGTGGGCTCCAGCACGGAGAAGGACATCCCATGGCTCCGACTGCTCCACTATCCATCACCTCCTCCCTTAGGAGGGATTTGGTGTCCATGGCTTTGCTCCATTCAGGGTCAGACTCTCCCCACTGGCAACGCCAATCACCTGCACCACTGGCCACAGAAAGGGGTTTCCCAGACGGAGATGAGGACTGTCACACCACAAACCCACTTAATATCCAAGAAAACCCCACACAGAGCACAAGTAGATCCACCTGCGAAGATGGACCCATTTTAATCCCACTGGGAGATGCTGAGATAGATCCAGCACTTTTGTGGAGAAGCACCTCAAACAGATTATCCCAGCGAGAGAAACACCCCTTAGCCAACACAGCGGAGAACCGGAGGAGCAGCAGGAGAGGAGAGAGTCGAAAATGGAAAGTGGTTATTAAGGGTTCGATATCTCTAGTTGGGAGCCCTGGAATTTAACAGCACGGAGGAGCACTGGCACCGCTCGATGGTTTGCTCCGATGTTGGACAAGAGAAGAAAATTGCATTGATCCAACCCGCCGGGAGCCACCACAAATGCTTCGGAGGACGGGAATTGAACACAGCTCCGATTGCAAGCACTGCCGGATCGGGGCTGGGTCCAGAGGGAGCGATTCAGGAGGAATCCAGGCAGGAGAGCATCATCGAGGCACAAACCTACGTCTGCACAGGTCCGGGGAAGGATCTGGGGTCAGCCAGGATGGCTCCGCAGCCAAAACCACAAAATCTGGCTGCTGGGTTTTATTAAATAAGGAAAGCAATGAATTCCTCGTGCTGGCTGGGCTTGGGGTTGCACTTCCCAGGAAGAAATAGGACTTTGCCATGAAACAGGGAGCAATAAAAATGATGGAGGACTTGACCTGCGAGGAAAGGTTAAGAGAGCGAAGCACATTCTGTCTTGGGGAAACCCATCCCAGGGGAGCCTCCACATGTGTGTGCCAGGGAACATCATTACTGGCTGTGGATAAATCAGCCCCGCTAGTGGCCAGGGATGGGTCGGGAAGAGGCGGCTTCAACAGCATGGGGGTGATGTGGATGGTGGGATGGAGAGATCATCCTGCATGGAGGCACTTTGGGAGCCTCTCTGCCACGGATAATGCGGATGGAAGATTTTGTCAAAAATGACAAAAAAAATAGAGAAATGACAGCCCTAAAAAGAAACCAGTAGAATTCCATTCTTTTTATTTCTTTTCCTCCTTTTGGGAGTAAATGTGTCTGTCATGGAGCAGTCATCAGTGCAGCATCCTCGCAGGAAAGGGCTTTCATGGATTCAAAGCACCAAAGATGTTCCATTGTGGGGCTCCCCCATCATGGAGATGTCAAAGGAGGGTGATAGAGGATATGGCAGGAGCAGGAAGAAAGACCTTGATTCCCCAGGGAAATGAGTGGAGGACTCACAAAGGCTCAATAGGATCAGTTAGTTAGGCCAAAAAATCTGCAACCTGTCTCAGGAACCTTAATCCAAACCCTCTCTTCATACCTTAAGCAGATAACATCTTTTCAAGAAAAAAGATTATCTTTCTTCCCTGTCCCTCCCCAAATTCTTCCCCCTTTACTTGCAGCCCCTTGTGCAGGGGCTTGGGGCAGGAATCACCCTCACAGGCATCACCCTTGGGAGGGCTCCAGTCCAGGGCAGCACCTGCAGCTCCACGATGTGAGTTACTCCTCTGACACAGAGAAACTTTGTGGGTGAACAGCTGGCACCTCAAATTAGAACATCGTAACATTAAGCATCGAGAGAGGAAATAAAAATCAGCAAAGAGCCCTTTTTTCCTGGATTCCTATCGCGCAGCACTGCTGTAAATCAGTTATGTAACGAGGCATAATAAAGATCTATAGATTATCTGCAGTTGTGCAACCTGCTGGCTGTTGACAGCTCAGGTGATCCAGCAGAACACACAAATCCTTTTTTCATTTCCCATATGCCCTTCAGGCACTCCCAGTACCAAGGGTCCAGAGCATCCTTGTGCTAAAGTTCCCTGATGGGCTGATTCAAGGGCCTGGAGTGTATCTGGGGGCAGTTGAGGCCAAGACTCATGTTCTCAGTGGGCTGAAGAGCACAGCAGCTCTTTCCTCTCTCCTGGGCTCTTTTCCCACTGAAAGACAGCCTTGAGGACACTGCTGCCATGCCAGGCAGCTCGGGCAGAGAGCCGAGCAGCGATGCATCGCTGAATACCAATGCTCAAGGTACCCTTTCCCCCTATTAAAAAATACTCCATCTGCAAGGCTATGAAAAAGACAGGCAGAGTAGATAACTTTAAATTCTAATTTATCCTGGGGACTATCTCCCTGCCATCACCAGCGCTGCCAGGGTGATGTATAAATCCCAGCAGCTGCCAGCGAGGCGGGATGCGGGGCCGTCCCATCACTCAGCGCTGGGTGCCTGGTGCCCACTCAGCCACCCTCTCCCGCTCCCACGACGGGGGGAGAGAATAAGACAAAGGGCTCCTGGATTGAGAGTTTATCCCTGCAGCCCTCCCTCCAGCCCTGATCTGGTACTCACTGGTGCAGGCAGCTGCCGGAGGGTCGAAGTCCGCCCGGTAGTAGCCGTTGCGGCACGCGCAGACCGGGGAGGCCTCGGCGGTGGAGCGGCTGTTGGGGGGGCACGGGACGCAGACCCCCGCGCCCTGGCTGGCCTTGAACGTCCCCGCGGGGCAGGCTGGAAGAGAGAGGAGAGAGGTTGTGTGCTGAACCATTCTGGGATGGAGGGGAAAGCAGGCCCTGCCCTTGGAATGGGCTGCGAAGATGAAGAGAAGAGAGAGAAGAGAAGAGAAGAGAAGAGAAGAGAAGAGAAGAGAAGAGAAGAGAAGAGAAGAGAAGAGAAGAGAAGAGAAGAGAAGAGAAGAGAAGAGAAGAGAAGAGAAGAGAAGAGAAGAGAAGAGAAGAGAAGAGAAGAGAAGAGAAGAGAAGAGAAGAGAAGAGAAGAGAAGAGAAGAGAAGAGAAGAGAAGAGAGAAGAGAAGAGAAAAGAGGACAGAAAAGTTTCACATTAGTATCAGAACTAAATGAGGTAACACCTTCCTACAAAGCTAGGATGGCCAGGATTTTCCATGCTGTCCATGAAAAATCCATGTCTGGAGCCACCAGACAAACACTGAAATGCCATGGCAATATTTAGCCAGGTAGAGCAAGGGGGCTGCAGCCTCTCTTTTGCTCCCCACTGCTTGCACCTGGGCAGGGGGGCAGTGGGGGATGCAGAACCCCCTTCCCTGGCAGCATCCATGAAGGCATGGGCACACAGTGTTCCCCAAGGACCTTTGTATTCAGAAGGACCCTTTCTTCTACCCCAACAGCATGGCTCAGGTCTTGCATCTCTTTTTCCATGCAAAATTTGAACATTTAATTAAAAAGTTGATGTGACGCTCATGAGTGCCTTACGGGTCCATCCCGTCAATCCCCCACAGCCCGGGGCTGGAGCTGATAACCCTCCCAGCCTCTGAGTTCATTCAAGCAGGAAATGGCAACTAATTCACAAAGGAGAAGATGCTCCAGTTACAGTGAGGGTTTAATCAGCAACGAGGGGAGGTTTCATTAATCACCCATCTCGCTGCTCTGCGGTTCGAGGGCGAGGAGGCAGCGACAGAAATGGGGTCCCTCATCTCTGTCCCACCCCACTGCTCCTCACCAACAAGGCATTGACGGATGGATGCTCATCCATCCCTGACATCTAACAAAATTCAAAGGCTGCAGAAGAGAATGTCTGTATTTTGGCACATGTATCCAAGGAATCAGACTGCCACCCAGGCCCACCACCCGCCCAGGGGAGACTGTTCCTGGTGTGAGGCTGTGCCCCCACGATGCTTTCACCCCCAAGGCACAGCTCTGAAGAGAAACACCCACCCCCCATGCCTCATAAACACGGCGATGATTGAGATAATGGAAAGTGCCTCTTAGCCCCTGTCTGCTGCATCAGGATATGAGGCATCTCCTAGCAGCCATGAAGAGGAAATTAATAGGAGCAAGCAGGAGTAACCACTTTGATGCAATTTCCTTGGGAGATAGTGGACCATCTAATCTTTATTGGAGCCCTTTAACCTGTCATTCAAAACTCATGAGGCCTCCTGCTCACACAGCCTTTCCAGATATTAATAGATGATAAAAAGGAATAAATCAAAACAATATTTTACAATTTCATTATTCAGGAGATTCCCCCCACCCCCAGCCTAAGGCACACAACTGGCTGCAATGAACTGTTTCTTTCCAACAGCAATAAGAGCTGAGTGGGGACGTGGCATCCCAGAGGGACCAGCCACCATCTCCCACAGCCCTTCTTCTTCCCCGCCACAGGGAGACTGAGGAGTCCTCCAGATCCTAACACAGCCATCCCACACGTATGGCATCTTAGGGACACAGGGCCATAACCCACCACCTCCTGTAGGCAGACAGTGAGACCCATGGAGTCACCACTCCGGGCAGGACACAGGAGGGCTTGAGGGGGACCTTCAGGATGCCAGAGCGGAAGGCAGCGGGATGCAGACCCCTCCCCGATCCACAAACACAGCCCTATGTCCCACAACAGCACAAGGAAGCACAAAGAGACACCAGACACACGCACCAGGAGACACAACCACATGTGGACACCGAGGCTTCGAGGTGGATCTCCAGTTCTTCACCTCTCCCTTCCCACCAGCAGCGACCCACCATGTCCCCGTGGCCTTGTGCTCCCCCCAGGATGCCTGAGCATCTGTGAGATGTGCAACGGGGACTTGTGGGCTCTGGAGCTGGAAGATGTGCCAGAAACATGCCTGAAATGTGCCAGGAGCAGGACAGGGAGGGTGGCAGTACCAGGGAACAGCCACCTGTATTTTAATGGGAGAGGATGGGAACGGGAAGGAGGAAGATGAGAGGGTCACAGTGCTGTGAACACACCTCAGTGTTAAGCTTAGGGGCATGTTGATGGGTTGGTTGAAGAGGTTCGTTAGTATTTAATTACAATTAATTCAAGTGATGCTTTGTCAAAACACCTGAACATAGTACCCTGCAACCCAGTGTCCGCTGGTTTCTGTTATCACTTCACTTATCCACAAATTCCTGTAATCTGCAGGCACGTGGCTCTTAATTGCTATTATTACCAATTAGCTTTTCTCTTCTGTAATTACACCATGCTTGCCTAAAGCCTCCCACAGTTTTGGGGAGAGGCTGATGCCTTCTCCATCCTCCCAGTGCTGCACAGGCTGCAGCCCTCCACTCTTGCTGCTGCCCTTGTCTCCTCTCTTTCGGGGGAAGTTGAACCATGAACCTCAGACCAAAAATGAAGCACAAACCCTCTAGGCCCTGCAATGCCATGGTGGGATCCATAACCCTTCAGATCCATAACCCTCACAGTCCAGTGCAGGGCTCAGATGGAGGGCTTGAGCCCAGGAGGGAGCAATAAATCACCCCACCAATGGCCAGAGCAACATTTGTCCTCGTTTAAGGGCTGCTCCAAGATTTTCCCAGAGCTGGCAGGGTCTGTATCCACAACAGTGCCTCAGACAAGCACGGGATGAGGCTCTGCCTCAGCTTTCCCTGCGGGAAGGGGCTCCTTTCTGCAGGTGCCCAGGCTACAGCACAACCTGCATCTCTTCAGCTCTGAGGAGAATTAATTGATTGTTGATTATGTGGGCTGGATAAGATTAATGATGTGCTTAACTATCCATTTCCTCGCATTTAAGCACCAGGGGTGTGTTTGGAAATGCTGAGGCACGCGCTGCTCAGCAGGCCTGGATGCCTGGCCCTTAAACGCCCCCCACAACCCAAAGCTGCCCGTGGATCCATCACCCTGCCAGCACTCCGGGGATGCTGTGCATCCCAGGCAGGAGTTTGCCAGCAGGACCCCTTTTCCAGGGCTGACATGTTTGGGGGTGGAAGGGAGCATCATTCTGGGGCTGCTGAAACTCAGGCTTCTTGCAGCGAGATGTCATCGCTGGCAGTTTGGGAGGGGGGGAATAGGTGCAAGTTGCCCTCACGTCTGTGGGGTGATTGTAAGGGTCTGGCTACAGGGCTGGACACAGCTGGGGGCTCCCAGCAAGAGCTGAACCTCCCTTATCCCCCCTCACAGGCTCGAAGTTGGGATGTGGACATGTCTCACACAAGGCAAACACCCAGTGAAGGCACCACAGACCCGTGTCCCCACCACCGCCTCCCTCCACGCTCCAGCTCTCACAGGCAGGATGGATTATCGAAGCAGTTGTGGCACTGCAAGGCTTTTCACTGCTTAAAACTCTCCTGTATCCTGCACACTTATATTCCAGGTACCAGGAGTCCTAGAAAGAGTGGGAGATAAGTGGGATCTCTCTGCTCATCCATCCCTGCTCCTGCCCGAGGCAAGCCACCGTCACAGCCTCTGTGGAAAGGGTCCAAGCGTGGGGGTATCCAAGCATTTCATTCCTCAAACTAAATCCTCCCAGTTAGCACCTGGAACTTGCACTTTTTAATTACTCTCTCAGGGAAGCTTTAGTCAAAAGAGACAAAAAAAGAAAAAAGGAAGAAAGGAAGGAGACATCTCCTCTACATTAACTTGCTCTAAAGCTCCCCGGGGATGCAGCGTGGCATTTTTCCTTCTTGAGTTTTAAAAGAGGAACTTCTGCAAAGAATTACAGATTCAGCAGCGATTCAGGAGCCCACCTCCTGCCCCCACCCTCGCTGGCACCCCACCATTCTCCCTTCACTCACAGCAAACCGAGTTGGCGACTCCTCATCATTCCCATGCCCTGAGTGTCCCTCCTGGGGCAGAGCTGACCCCATTTGCCAGGTATTCCCAAATTCACACTTGTTTTGGGTTCCCTTTTGGGTCCAGTGCCCTTCCAGGGTAAACCCAGTGTGTTTAAGCACACCTGTGGCACTCTGGCACAGGAGGTGATAAAAAGCTGGGTTAGAAGCAGCAGCACTGCATGAGGTGGTGCCCTCAAGCAAAACTGTGGAGAGAACTGCCAGGTGCAAAGGCTCTAAAGAGCCTGGATAATCCAGCCTTGCTCCAAAAGCATACCCAGCACCTCTGGGAGATGGGCAGCAAGTTTGGAGGACACCACAGGCCAGGAAAAAGGAGGAACTGCAGCTCATTGCTTTTACAGCCTGCTGGAAAAAGATTCAAGGGCCCCCTTCCTGCAAACAATACTTTATCATCAAGAAAAAAAACCTGGTTCCCAACTTAACACTTTCTGCAGGAGACTTACCACTTTTTGATGAAATCCCCCAAAAAAGAAGAGAGGAGATGCTTGCTAGAAACTCTTAGGGCGTTTTGCAGGCACCAGTGAAACAAAATCTATCTTTAAATACAATAAAAAAATAAGGAAAAAACCATCAGTTTTTTAGCCTTTAAATTGATTAGTCCCACTGAGGAGTGTTTTAAAAAGCTCTCCTTGCCATCGCCCTGCCACCAGCCAGGGCACCCTCCCCGAGCCTTTCAGCTGAGAGACACCATCAGGCAAATCAACACCCACACGAAACTGTGTGCTACAGAAAAGTATTTAGAGGATGCTGTGATTACAAGGGCAGGCACTCGGGCAGCCGGCACGGCTTTCCAGGGCTCCCGGCACGGTTTTCCAGGGCTCCCGGCACGGCTTTCGGGGCAGTGCCGGGAGGGGGGACTGGTGACACCTCGGGCTGCAACACAATCGATGCGTTTGCGTTTCAATCCCTTTGATATGATGATGACAGCGGGATGCGGCTGCAGCTTGGGGGGAAAACCAGCAGAATCAGGCAGGTTGTCACCCACGAGGGAAGGGGGGGTGCTGGGGAGGGGGGCTGTTATCTCCCTACCTTCAAAGGGCCACGAGGGCGCTGCCTTCCCACCCCACTTTCATCTCCCTCGTTATCCTCCCTGCAAACATCCAAGCAGGGAACGGGAGCCTGTTGCCAGAGGTTTAATTGCATCCCTACATGATGCTCTTCTGTCATCCCTTCCCTCCTGCGTCTCTGCTGGGGAGAGGCTTGGAGGGTTGTTTTGTGAGGTTTTCCCCACACACACTTCTACTTTTTAATGATCCAATTCCCTTTTATATCAAGCCAAGTGCTTTTCCGGAGTGTCTCAGCCCCGGCACGGCCGTGGCGAGCTCAGCAGGCAGCCGGCAGTGCCGGGGGTGCTGCCGTGCCACCCTCCAGGAGAATCCACAAATTAATCCAGAGAGGTTTCTATATCGGGAGTGACGCCACGCTCCAGTGAGGAGGGGTGGGAGGGTACCTGCATCCAGCCTTCCTGACCACACCAAGAAAGGAGAACAGGATCAGACCCGGCCCTGAAACACCCCATCAGCCACCAAATCCCAACATCCAGTTCTTGTAGGGCGAGGAGAGCAACCCATATGGAGAAAGAGGTAAGTCCAAGCATTCCCAGCCTAAAGTATCCTCACACTCCCAGTGAGATCAGCACATGTTCCTAAGCCAAGCCAGAAACCACAGCACCTTGGGGACAGGACACCCCAGCAGAGCCTTGTCCCAGGGAGGGATGAAGCCTCATTTTGGTGCAAACTTCACCATTTTTGCAGCCAAACGCACAAATTTTGCATCACCCAGAGATGCTCCTGCCTCGGGGCCGTCTGAATTACAAACAGCACCTGCCCCGTTGAGTTCCCTTCTTTCAGCACTGGGTAGGCAGGAACTCATGAGATAAACATGAGCTTCCCAGCATCTGGGCTGGAATCCTGCAGGCACTGGGCTCCATCTCCCCCCCGCTGCACTGAGGAACGCGTGACGCAGCCGGTTAATTAAACCAGCCCTCCACCTCTGGAGGAATGGGTTTAGATCTGCCTTGGGACACATGTAAATTAAAGACAGAGGCTTCTGAGCCGGCCTGCCATGGTTTACTCATGGAGGAAAGGAAAATTCAGTGTGGTGTTACCCCTTCTCAGGGTTTTTTTTCCCCTCCCTCTTTTTCTTCTCATGGATGAGAAATGAATCGAGGTGGGGCAGGATTTCAAAGACGCTTGCAGGGTAAGGAGCTGTGCGAGGCAGATTAGAGGCAACAGGGTTGGGTGCATCCCTATTCACCTCTCCCAAAAAATCTCATCCCTCATCAACCAGTGGAGCGAGGTGCTCACACAGACAGAGGTGCTCACAGACCAAGCCCCCTGTGCTTCACTAGAAGCAAAACACAGCTGATGCTCACCCAGAAGCAGTGCTTTTCCTCCAGGATGGCAGCCTTGGGAAAACTGAGGGTCTCTGGATGCAGAAGAGCTTCAAAACCAACTGTTTACGTGGAATCATGGCCCTAAACAAGGAGCTAAAGCCTAAAACAGGGCAAGGAAGCAGCCGGTTTGGGCTCCCACATGCCCTTCTGCTCACTGCCTGAAGCTTCCCAACAGGTCCAAGCTCACCCACTTAATCACCACTCTGGGCTTCACTTTCTCTGTTTTTCATGGTTGGGGGGATTTTGAAGGTCTAAAGAAAAAGTCTGTCCCCGACCCATGTCTTGGGTGCAAAGGGAAGAGCAGGCACACCCTGGGCAGGCGGTGCCGTGGGGCTGCCAGCTCAGCACAGAGCAGGGAACTCGCTTTGCTCTCCAGAACAGCCAGCGGGGGGAAAACCTCAACGCTTCCCAAGGTGGCTTTTGCAAATCACTGTTCTCCCACTCGGGTTTTGCTCTGCTTTAGTTTCCACTTGGCTCCAGGCTGAGGCTGCCCAGTCCCACACCCACCAGAGTTTCCCTTCTTTTCCATAAACCATCAAATAGAGATGCCCAGCCTTCTGCTCCAGCACTTTGCATGTGGAATCAGTGGTGGGACATGGCTGGTGGGTATGTGGCACATCTTATGGAGAGTCCCCAGCCCATTTCCACTTCTCCATGGTGTTTTCTCACAGAGGGAGGTGTTGCAGGGAAGGATGAGGCCGGCACTGCCTCTCCAAGCACCCACTGCCAGTCATCAAACTAAATAATTTGATCAAACTCCAGACAATTCCCACACATATGCAGGGAGGTTTACAGCAGACACGTGGCCATGGCAGTAATAGGCACAGGCTGCTCCTCATCCTCCTAACTCTGTCCAAGCTCATTATTCTGAGTCAACAAATGAAAAAGGGGGATGAAGTTCTCAGCAATGATTTGAGGCTATTTAACCTCCTTATATTCTTCTTTAAAAACAGATCTAGTGGCTGCAGCCTGCCACAGGCTCTTCCTTCTGCCAGCCCTGCAAGCAGGAGCTTCCAGGGCCTTAAAGGGGCTCCAAGAGAGCTGGAGAAGGACTTTGGACAAGGGCCTGGACAGACAGGAGAAGGGGCAATGTCTTCCCACTGACAGAGGGCAGAGTTAGACGGGATATTGGGAAGAAAATCTTCTCTGCAAGGGTGATGAGGCACCCAATGGGTTTGGAGCAAACAGCTGAGGGATTAAGATTCAGGCCAGGAACTGTCCCAAAAACACAACCCCAGAGATGCTCTACCCTCACCCCAGGCGTTGGGCTCCACAGAGTGAGAGATTCCCCCCCCCCCCGAACTGCAGCAACGTGAGACTCCATAGCCGATGGACACGGACTGGAAGCCACGTGGAAGAGCCAATACTTCCATGTTCCACTAAACCCAGCACATCATGTTCACTCCTCAACGCCGACGTGAGCTATCGAGCCACTTAATGAGCAGGGAAACAAACCTGCACGGAAACTCATGGAGGAGCTCGGAGAGCAGCTCTTCCCCCAGGCACAGAGGTGCAGGCAGGGGCTGTGCTTGGAATGCCCCTGAAAATGATGCACCTTTCCTTAGCAACCAGGGATTTTGGGAAGCACTCTGTAATTCCAGGCCCTCTTCTGACTGGGAAATGGGGCAGCACTGGGTTCCCCGAAGCACAGCCCCCTCCTGGCTGGGAAGCAAACATCTCCTGTTCCTAACAGGAACTAATTAAGGACCTTCTCCTCCTTCGCCAGCTCATGTCACACAGTGTCCCCTCCATCTAGACAACATCAAGTGCTCATTAATTACGTCTGAAGTGGTTCCTCGTTAGTGCTGATGCCGCAAAGGATGAGTCACCCCAGGATGGGGCTGGGGGAGAGCTTCAGCCGCAGGGCCAGGCTGGTGCTGCCGGGGCGGGGATGCCGGCATGGGCAGGGACACATGGACACAGGGACACACAGTTCCCTTGTGTCCATGCCATGGCACTGGATGCCCCGTCATGGAGCAGGACTCCTCCATCCTGGTGGAGATGAGCCTTGGGGAGCTGCAGTTTGGCTCACTGCTTAAGGACCACGCCCAAGGCATGGGAGGATGGATTTGCCACGGGAGGACGTCCCAACCAAGGCACAACTGCTCTGCCACATTCCTCATCCACCCCAAGAGTCCCAGGCATGGAATTAATTAGAAAAGTAATTAAGAAAGTTTCCCTATGAATATTTATAACAAAAGGAGCCATAATTACTGTTCCTGATAGGAAAGTTGCCTTCCTACCCAGCCACAGAGAGGACACACAGCACCAACCAGAGGGGTGACCTTTGAAAATCCCATCCAGCCAAACCATTTCATGATTCCATAATTCCTGCACCAGCTCACCCTCATGCTGCAGCAAGGAGCCAGGGCAGGAAGCCCCCAGACAGGGAAGGGACCTTCTACAAGTGGTGTGAACACTCTGGCACTGCCCATGTTGGTGCCACCACCAGGGACAGGAGAGATGTCCAAAGCTGCAGGGTGGGACAAAACCCACTAGCCCCACCTCTGAGCCCAGACAGCTTCTCCCAGCTGGAATTTCCACCCATGTCCCATGCCAGTGACAGCAACAAGAGGGCAAAAAAAAATTAGTCTCCTCCATCCTCAACATCTGCTCCACATAAGTCAAAGCCACCTGAGATTGCAGGGATTTACTGTATGTAGGCAGCTCTGGAAGCTTTCCTTAGCTGCGAAACGTAATTTGCACCTTGGGCTCTCTAAGAATAAGTTGTCTTCAATAATAACACAGAATTAAGAGCTCAGGAGTAGATCTGACATGGAGCAGGAGATCTGTGATAACTCCAGGTGTCACCCTGTCACCCTCATCCCAGCACTGCCATCCCTGCTCGCCTGCTGTGCTGGAACAGGTGCCTGTGGTGGAACCCAGAGATTCGGGTTTAGCCAGAAAACAACAGACCCTGGAAATGCCCAGACAGCCCAAGAACCTTTTTGCTGTGCCCAGGACCATTTCAAATTCCCTATTTTGCACCAGAGCAAAACCCACAAGCATCAAAGTAATCCCTGCTCCTGAGGAGGGTGATCAGATCCCTCTGCACCACAGAGGGGGACATGTGTGCCAGTGTGCATCAACCCATCCCAAAGCCATGTCCAGGGCAGGTCTGCCTGGATCTTATTTTAATAAAAAACAAAGATGATATCATGTCTCACCTCACAGGTAAGTTACCCTCTGCGCTGCAGAGCAGCCAAAGCTGAGGAAAATTCAATTCATAATTCCCCGGGTACATAATTTCCCAGGATTCCCTTGCATTTAAGGAGAAGTTTTAGGCAGCAAAGTCCAGAAACCAGACCTGAGGCTGAATCCTCCTGGTGTGGCACACACTGTGGCCCAGGCTTCTCAGCTCTCCCCCAAAACAGCAAGGAGGTGGCAAAGTTCTGCCTGCACCAAGCAGAGCTTCATCTCAGAGAGGCCTTGGGGAGGGAAGAGCTGGGACAGGACAAGGACAGCATTATCCCAGGAATCACTCCCTGCTCAGGGGGATGCTGCTGCCGGGAGCCCAGGGATTCTTGTGCAGGATGCAGCCACACCAAGACCACCAAGGTGACCAGCTCCTACCCCAGCCCACGCCTCTCCTTCCTAAAATCCATTTTCACTTAGGAAATACGATACAAGCAGGTGAGTCCCGAGCTGAACACGAAAACCAAGTGATGCAGTTCCCCCCTTCATGCCATCAATTATATTTTCTCAGCTAGGCGAGGCTCCCCGAGGAGCCCAGGGAGGGGGAACAGCAATTCCCCCCTGTGGTGGGCGCAGAACTTAATCTGAGGTGCCCACAACAGAATATTCCCTGTGGTTTGATGCTCCCACATCCCAGGCTGGATCATTTCTTGGCCGTGACTCTGCTGAAGATGGATGGGTTTTCCCATGGCTCCCCCAAAGCCCCGCTCAAGTGCGCGAGCGACGCTGTGATTTAATCGCCCCGCTCCTGCTCTCCAGCACCCTCTGAGATCCCAGGCACCAGGCGTGACAAATGACCACTCCTGACACACTGGGAGCTGACACCCCCGGCACCTCTCCATTTGTCACTGCACGACGGGCTTTGGAGAGCGGAGAAAATTAAAACCTCAGTATCTGCACTGATTGCTTTTCTCTCGTCCTAGTGGGCTCCATCCTTCCTCTGCAGTGTCCCAGTCGGCACATCCAACCCACACGAACCTCCTCCCACAGCCAGGGGAAAGCAGGGCACCTCATTGCACCTGGTCCATGGCTTTTACACCACTTCCAGTTACACAACGGGTCTCTCAATCATTAAAACATCATCAGCAAAGGTCTGTTTCCCCAAGCACGGGTTGTAGGAGACCTGCAAAGCCCAATCGCAGCCCAACTCAGCTTCCAAATGATTCCTTGCACATGAGAGTGTCAATGAATTATAACATGGCTTGGGGGGGGAAAAAATCCATTTTATTACCAGTACTGAATCACAGAATCATTTAGGTTGGAAAAGCCCTCTAAGATCACTGACTCCAAGCATTAACTCAGCACTGCCAAGCCCACCACTAAACTGTTCCCAACTGCCACATCTACACATCTTTTGAACACTTCCAGGGGTGGTGATTCCACCACTAACCTGGGCAGCCTGTGCCAGGGCTCGACAGCCCTTTTGGTGAAGAAATTTTCCTAATATCCAATCTAAACCCACCCTGGTGCTACATGAGGCTGCTTCCCTCTGTCCTGTCACTTGTTACCTAGGAGGAGAGACCAATTCCCCCTTGCTACACAACCTTCTTTCAGGGAGTTGCAGAGAGCGAGAAGGTCCCCCCCTGAGCCTCTTTTCCTCCAGGCTGAGCCCCCTCAGCTCCCTCAGCCGCTCCTGGTGCTCTGGCCCCTTCCCCAGCCAGGGCCAAAAGCCTCCTTTTTTATTTTTTAAATTATTATTACCCTCCTGCTGGGTGAGACACCAGCTCCCAAAGAACTTGCTGTGGGCTGTAGGGAGCAGCACAGCCCCAAACATGGGTGAAACTCTCACCCCTTGGCAAGCGAACGGCAGCAAAACGGCGCCGGCCAGAGCCGTTCCCAAAGGAGCTCTCTTGTGACTTTAAGAAAAAAAAAAAAAAAACACAACAAAACCCAAAAAGGAACAAGTTATAGAAAGGCTTTCAAAGTCCCTGGCTGAGTCACTGGGTTTGCCAGGTGCTGGCTGTTTGCAAACAAGGGTGAAACAATGCGGGTGCCGGACATGGGCCGGATCCAGCGCTTCCTTGCGGCTCTCCCATTGTCCAGGAGAACAATCCCTGCTCCGGCCAGAGAGCAAAGGGCCTTCAACATGATGGCAGCAGGGTGAGAGCCAGGTCTCTGGGCTGGGGAAGTGGATGGGGTTGGGAAACATGGCTGGGTTTCACATCCCCAGCACCACAGGGATGCTCATGGATCTGTGCCCATGGCAGCCCCTGTAAGAGCACATAGAGCTCTGCATCCCAATATCCCCCCAAAAATGAAATTCCTCAAGCACTTCAGTTACCACAGAAAGTTTCCTAAATGGATCATTAACAAGCCAAGGGTTTGGAAGCAGATTTATAAACAGGCTCATGAAAAGATCCTTTGCGGGGGAAATCAAGGGGGAATTTTTCTTCCTTTAAAGTGGGAATTGATACAACCCTCAAAGATATCATGATGGGGAGGGGAATATATAAACGACCCATGGAACAATTTAAGGAGGAAAAAAAAATGATGAGCAGGAAAATAAAGCTCAACATTGCAGCTCATGGGCCATTCCCTAATCCCTCCGAGGCCACTGCAGCAAAGGTCTGGCTCAGGAAGCCCAACCTTGCAACGTTCACCTGGCCCCACTCCTGCCTTCCCTGGGGCATTTTCCAGGTTTCTCCTTCATTTCCCCTTTGGAGGGTTCTGGATCACAGGGATGAGTTGGGGACAGAGCCAGGGAGTGGTAGCTGTGGTGCCTGAGCCTCCTCTTTAGCAGCAGCCAGGACATGTGGACCTTCCCCATCCCTGCTCTGGGGGATGGAAAAGGGCCTGAACCCACCAGAGGCTCATTTTGCCTAATAATATCTAATTAAGACTTTCATTAAAACCCATCACACCCATTAGAAAAAACGTTAACAAGGTTTTTGTGGACATTTTCCTTGCAAAATTATTAAGGAGGTTAATGGATGCCTTCATTAAGGCATAATTTAAGAAAAATCACACTTTTCCCTTTCTCTCTCTCTCCTGTTTTTTTTTGGTGATTCCAATGTGTCTCCTCCACAGCGTGGCCGTGGTAAAACTGGGCTGCCTGTTCCACCCAGTGGTGGAAGCAGGGAGATCGCTGCCAGGGAAAGGCAAAGCCCCTGCAACAAAGGGGAGCATCCCTCCATCCCTCCAGCATCACTGCCAGGATTTGGGAAGGGCTGGGAGAGCTGCCACTTCCCAGCACACTCCAAGCAGGGGGCAAGCAGGGGGAGAGGTTTGGGCTGACGCAGGGATGGGAGAGGGGCAGGAAACTTGATATTGTGCCAGAAAAAGAAAACAAAAGGGGAAAAAAAAGGGAGGAAAAGGCTCATTTTGAGCGGTGGAAGCTTGTGGCTCAGCTAAACCTGGAATAAAACACACCCTGGATAAGAGGAAAGCTTGAAATCCCACTTCTAGACCCACAGAGAAACATTTTCCCTGGAAAACCACCTAAAGCACCGTGAGCATCAGCTGCAGAGACTCCCCTGCACCAGCTGCCAGGCAGAGACCCCGCCGTGTGTCCACGGGAGCAGGTCGGGATGGAAAGGCTTTGGAACAAACTGGCTGAGCCCCTACTGGCCCCCAGGAAAGAGCTTGAGGAACTCTGATGGTTTTTAAGCCAAATTATTTCATTTTTATCCATAGGCTCCCCAGCCCCTGTAGCACCTGCTCTACTCTGTGACGCTGCTGGCCCCATCCCGAGCCCTGCTAAGCCAAATCCAAGGGCAGGTGGAGGGAGAGAGGGGCAGGGCAAGTCCTTTCTTTTTACCTCTTTGGTTTTCTCCTCCTGTTTCAGAGGAGAAAATGTGCAAAGAGAGATCATTTGTGGGCCAGGGAAGCTGGAGTGAGATGCTGAAGTGGTGGAGAAGCAAGGGGCAGTAGGTTCAGCACAGAGGCTGGAAAGAAGATGATTCTCAAACACATGAAACCAGCAGCACGGAGAAAAAATTAAAAGTAAGCCACACTAAAAAGCAAAAAAAAAAGGGCCTTTCTGCAGCCCCTGCAATGCCTGGTCTGCTTACTCTGCCCCAGGCATCAGGAGCTGCAGAACCCTGGGATGGGATGGATACACCCCAAGGCACAGGGGAGCAGGCAGCTGTGTCCCCATGACATCCCTGCCATTCACCCATGGGACAAAACCAACATCACCTTCACCACCAGAGAAAAACCTCTCCTAGGTGCCCCAAAATGGTACAGGGGCACCAGGCTGGACCACAGAGCAGGGAAAAGGCAGGCAAGGGCACAGCCAGAGATCAGAAAGACCCAGTTCTCAGCACAAGCAACAATTTGACTGTGAAAATTTGACATTTCCCTTGTTTTAAGTTGTTTCCCTGGTTAGTAAATGGTTCTACTGCTAATTACAAGACATTCGTAATTAGTATTTTAAAAAAATCACTTTATAAATTCTATTGTTTCCAGTCTTCTGTGATGGACAAGTAGAAGAAATCAATAATTATCACTAAGGTTGCTCAAAAGGAGAGGAGGACAATGGGGGACCAGTGTGAGGCTACTCACTCCTTGACATTCAACTGGTGGGATGCTTTCCCAGCTACTGCCCCTTCCCAAATCCAGCCCTCCACACACAAGGCAGGAGGGAAGGACAAACGGAGAAAAAAACAGAAACCAAAGGGATGAAGGAGACCAGAATAAAACACAGCCCTGCACGTTGGTCGGCACATGGAAAAGGGGGGGGGGGACCTGGATCCAGATGGGGAAGGGGATCATCTGCCTCGTGGAAAGCCAGGGATTCCTGGGAGCAAGGATGCTCAAGGAGCAGCCTTTGCACCATGGGCATCGTAGCCCAGCTTTGTGCTTCTTTTGTGGGGGTTTGTTTAAATTTGCCCCCCTGCTGGCTCAGATTTCCAGCTGCTGGGAGCAAGCAGGCAGGCTGATTATCCCGAGCAGCGGCACCTTGGAGGCTCCTGAACATGCTATGACAGGAATCTGCCAGGAGGGGAAAATGGAAAGCAAGACAGGGCTGGGAAGCAGCAGGACTGCTCTCACACCCCTTCTCCCTGGACTTATAAGTACCACATCAAAATTCGGCACAAAGCTGGTTTAGACCCAGACTTTTTCCTGCTCCGTGCACCTGAGTTAGTGCCTGGTACTGGGAAGGGCAGAGAAAGTCAGTGTGATTCCAGCAGACAAAAATACCCCCCTCCTCAAATTCGAAAGGGATGAAAGCTGAGAGACTCCCGACTGCCAACATTCTAGTCAGGGGTTACCTCGCTATCATTAGGTTTCAGAGCCAAACACCAGCAGAGAGAGGATTTAATTACCTTCCTCGAGGAGAACAAGTGAAACCCCCCCAGCATGCTCATCTCAAGGTTTCCCCTGCCTCCCAGTGATCCCTGCTCCCGCTTTTCCTCCCACCTCCTCCCCAGCTGGATGATGCATTGCCCCCTGACCACGCAAGGAAGCCATAAAGCAAGGCTGAGGGACGGGGCAGAGCAAGACAAATGGATTTAATATCAGCCCGACCGGAGCGTGGGCTATTGCACCAAATGAATTATTCATTTTGGATTCGACAGCAGCCTCCATTTCCCATTGACCCACCGCTCACACGGGCACGAGGTGCCCAAGAGGATGGGGCAGGCAGTCCACTGGGTTCTGGGGTACAGCTGAGAGCTGTGCCAGGAGGTCTGTGCCAAACCCCACCCAGCCTGGGATGGGAACAAATAACGGGGCAGATTAAGACAACCCCCTTCCCTCCCACCCCCTTCTTGGCGTGGTGGTGGAAAAACGGCCCCCATCCCTCTGACCCTAAAACATGAGGATAACCTCCCGTGGCTCCAATTCCCCCCAGTGAGGACGGCGTTGTGCCGGTGCCTCCCGCGAGCAGGTAAGTGCCGATAAAAGCCGGCGTTAATGACTCCCTGAGCGGCCCCGAGCTCTGCTGTCAGCACGAACCCGCTCCGATCTAATGGCCCCATGACAAGCACAGCCTCTGTCCCAGGGGGAAAGAGGGAGAAAAGGGAGCTGGGGGGAGCTAAACAATTCAACCCCGTTTTTTTCCCCACCACGGAGGAATTAAGCCCATTTTCTCAGCCTTCGAATATTGTGGGATTTTCTTTATCGTTTTATTTTTCCTTGGTGACAATTCCCACCGGCTTGTTAAGCGGATAATCTCAGGCTGATGAAGGCCTGGAGCAGATGTCAGGAGCGTGTGCTTCCCAGGAGCTCCCAGGGAGTCATCCTGGCAGCATCCCTGCGAGGAGAACCAGGCAGGGAACCCTTCAGAGAACACAAAGTCAAACAGAAAACCAAGGAATTATTCCTAAACTTTGCAATGTGCCACCTCCTGCCCACCGACTTCTGGGAAGAGGAGAGGTGGGCTCAGGTCTTCCCTGGCCATCTCCAAGGTCCGGGGGGATACAAGGAGGAGCTTGATGGCCAACAAGCTACCAAGGAGCCAGCGTCCAATCCAAGGTCAGATTTTTACTCAAATGCAATTATAATTTTCCAACAGCCCTAATGTAAACCCTGGATTAAGCTTTTAGGAGAGGTTCTAGTGAAGTTCCAGGGGCTGGTGTGTGTATTGGATTTGGGTTCCTCACCACCATGGAGCAGGATCACCAAATGTGCAGGTCTCATGTGCAATCCCAGCCTTTTCTCTGTCCTCCTGACATGGGAACTGGGAAATACTCTCACAGAACTGGGAAAGGGGAGTCATTGGAGATCATCTCTGCCAACAGCATTGTACCAGCACCTATGGGATCATCAAAACAGCATGGTCCTGTCGTCACAGATGTGATTGGTGCCATTTAACCACCTGCTTGCTCTGCACCCACAGCATACTTCAGCGGCTTTCAGGACCCTCAATGCTGTCAGTCAATCCATAAAGGGTATTTGTACTCCCTTAGAGCTGCCAGGATCCCTAATTTTCCCCTCAAGGAGCCCAAATGCAAAGCATGCTCCCCATGCAAAGACAACATGCTCACCAGGAGCTCAGCAGTTTCTCCTTCGGCATCAGCACTCCGGAGCAGCGGGAGCACAGCTGGAGACAGGCACTGCAGCACAGAAACCCCAACAAATCCCCAGCTTGCCAGGGTCTGCTCAGTGTAGCTTTGATGGCATGAACACATCACAACCCTTGTGGGGTTTGCACAAGGAAAGGAAACAAAAAAAGCCACGGAGATGGTCTAACACCCACCCTCAGCAGGTTTGCTGCCATGCCTCTCGTGTGTCCTGCTGCCCTTCATCCTCCACCCTGCCCCAAACTACAAGCATTGAGTAGGTGCATCACACTCTTCCCAGGGGTTAGAAGCACTCACGACCCCAGCTTCCTCCACCACCCCACCTGGGGGCGGATGGAAAGGTCAACACCACCAAAACTTGCCGCGGTTTTACGTTCTCACTGTTTCCCTACATTTCTGGCAAAATGACATTATTTCCCAATTCCAGTGTTTAGCTAAAACTAGTACTTGTTTTCCTATGATAAGAAAATGTCATTTTGCCTTAAAACCATGTGCGTTTTCTGTTTGTTGATTCAACAACAGAGGAACATCTCGCCAGAAACACTCCCGTTCGCAGAGCCCTCCCTCCCTCTGACGGAGAGCTTCAGCTCCTCACGGGAATACACCATTTCCCAGCAGGAACAAAACCACCTCCAGGGTCAAACACAAAACCCAAAGGAATCCACCCACCAGCAGTGCTGCTCGAGCAAGGATTATGGTGGTTCGCCAGTTGTCAGAGCCCTGGCACTGGAAGGCACCGCCATCCCCACCTTAGCCAGGTGGGAATGAGGTTTCTCATGGTGAAAACCTACACAAGTTCTCAGCAAACCAACAAACGAGTTTCTCCACAGCTTGAATCCCAGCTTTGCCATTTTCACATATCCAGAGTTACAGATGAAGAAGAAACACGGTGGTGGCCACCCCAAGGAGCATCACAGCCAAGCCTGGTGCTACACACATTGCCACCACCTGCACTAAAAGAGGTCCAAGTCAAACCTCTTTCCACTACAAACCCAAAACCAGCCCTAAAGCACTTTGACCTTCTCCTTCTCTCCAACCCTTCCTTGTCCTGGTGGTGCTGACCTTCTAGAAGCTACTTGGGACTGATGAAACACAGCCAGCATCTCATGCAAAAATCCTTCTCATCTCTCCTTCCAAGCAGCATGCAAAACCAACACCTTAATTTGGGGGAGGAGAAGGAAAGGGCAGCCAATAGAAAAAAAAAAATAATCCTCCAGTGGTATTTGGGAAATATTCATCGGTGAAAGGAGATGAAAAGCAGGCAGCACTCTTTTCATATTTATAACCCCGCGCTGCAGGACTGCAGCAGGCAGCAGCACACCGGCAGCGTGGCTGGGGGAACCCGACAAACCAGCAAACAAAGTCCCAATTAACGGCCAGGCTCAGAGCAGCTCCACCGCCGTCAGGCCCGGCGGCAGCTGCCCGGCTCCCGCGGCTGTGCCGGGGAAATAACGAGGCAGATGAAAGTGGCTCAGCCGGCGAGCGCCGCACTTTGAAGGCACCGAATCCCGGAGGCGGCTTCCAGCGGGAGGGCGGTGGAAGTGGTGCCGGCACCCGCGGCCTCGCCGAGACTGGCCACTGACCAGAGCACTCCAAGAAGCCACAGGTTGGCCACTGCTCCCAAATCCCTGCCTGGTCCCTGCAGTAAAACCACTTCAGGGCAATGGCACAGAGCCAGTTTCACAACAGACATTGCTCCAAACACCTTGTTTAGGGACAAATATTTTGTCTCAAAACCAACAAAAGCCCCCTGTTGCCCAAAGCCAACCTTACCTTTGCAAGCCACGTTGTTCTCCGGCTCGTAGCCAGCCTTGCAGGTGCAGCGGCCGATGGGGACCATCCACTCCCCGTCGCCGTTGCAGTACAGCTTGATGGGCACGTCCACCTCCTCGGCGTTGGGGATGCAGGTGCCCCGGGCGGTCACCAGGGACGTGCTCTCCGCTCCTGTCATCGTCTCCGGGAAGATGGCGAAGTTCTGCACCACGCTGGGGCACTTCTTGAAGAAGACCCTGACAGACAGCAGAGACATACAAGCCCCGTAGTCCTGGAAGGCCAGGTAAAAGCCATTGCGGGTCAGGGGCCCGAAACTTCTCACTTCTGTGTTCACCTTCATCAACCTGCCCCCAAAGTCCACCTGGGAGAAGCTCTCGTCAGCAGCGATGGTGTCCACTTTGAGGTAGGGTGCCTCTGTCCAGAAGGTGGACTTCTTGGTGGCAATGACAGAGTCTGTCTCGTAGTAGTAGAGGTTGAAGGTCTCCTTGCAGGAGCCGGGGACGTTGGGGAGGCTGCTGCAGTCCCGCACAGTGAAGCGCATCTCGGTGTAGATGCGGTGAGCGCCGCGCCGGTTGATGAACGTGGTGAGGAGCCAGTTGTTCTGGTTGGGCTCGAAGACGTTGCACACCTGGTACGTACGGATGGTGTTGAGGTTTTCGTCGTAGCCACTGACCTCTTCCCACTGCGGGATGGAGAAGGGAGAAGTGGTGAGAAGGAGGAAGAGGGACCTGCAGCGGCCTGTGAGCCGCGGAGGTGCCGCTGACCCTGCATTCGGCATTGGAATGACAATCCCAAAGCTCCAAAGGGGACTTGGAACCTGATTATGGACACACAATGTGGTGCACATGCAGAAACACCACCAAGGCCAGCACCAGAAGAAATCCTCACCCTCTTGCCACTGCATGTGTCACCAGAAGAAATCCTCACCCTCTTGCCCCTGCATGTGTCTCCTCACCGCTCCCAACCGATACTAAAACATCTTTTCCATGTAGGCAACTGCCTCAGTTGCCCTGAGAAGTAAACATGGGAAGAAAGATGGTCCAGGCACCTGGAGGTGGGAGGGAAGGCACTACACAAGGGTACAGCTTCATTAAAGCCCAAGCCAGCACATGGACTGGAGAGCCTGACCCCAAGCTCCCGGCACAACGGGATCATTTCCCCCGGCAAAGAAAACTAACTAAATAAAACATTACTGCCGTGGAGAGAGGGAATATAGATTTGCAATTCGATTTATAGAAGGGCATTAATATAATCCAGGCTACAATTTCAATTAAGGGACAGTGGCAAACTGTGAATAGTCTATGATGGCATTAGAGTCCTACAGACAGATTTACAACCTCATAATCCATTCATTTTAACTAATCCATGTTTACAGTCTCCTCATAACAGCATTATTCATATGGCAATCTTCAGCAGCGCGCTCAGCATCAGGGATAATTTCCAGGAGCGATGTTAGAGCAGCACTCATGCCTGTGTTTACATGGGGGCACGGTGGGTGATGCCAACCTGCCCCATCACACGGAATCTTGACGAGCTGATGCACCACAACTGACCCTGAAACCTCACAGATTTTGCCCTCTTCCCTTTTCCATTAAACAACCACATTTCTCGACTCCTCCCCAAGCTTCCCCCCCTTGTAAACCACAGCCCTGATGTAACAAAATGCAGGTTTTAGTTGCGTTTTCAAAGCAGGGTCCTCTACATGCTGCCAACAAGTGCGGCAGAACATTCACTCCTGAGTCCACCTATTTTGCTCCACTAAGCTTAAACCAAGATCACAGTTCAAAGTTGCACACTGCTGTTAAGCCATGGTTACCACACCAGCAATAAAGCCTCCTGCATCCAGCTGAGTGCTCTTCCTTCTCACCCCATGCTGTGAAAGCACTGCAAAACCCCCTCTCCCCCCTGAACAAGGCGTGTGGATTCAATGCCCCTTCATTACCAGACACCTTTTCAGCAGAAGCGGCGCAGTCCTCCCCAGCCGAGGGGGTTGGCATTGTTTCCCGTTCCCACCCAAGCTTCCCATTGCAGCCCCACATCCAATTAACGCCAGAAAACAAGCTCTCTTCCAGTGTTAACACCGTTCCCATGGCTCTGCTGTCCTTGCTGTGGGAATCCTCCTTTTCATCCTCAAAACCCTCAGAGCCTCAAAACTCAGAGCCAAAACCTGCCAGCGGACCCTGCTGCACTTCAGGGTTTCCTGCATTTAAAAACGACATGAATTGCCCCTTGGAAAACCCTCACGAGGGTTTGGGGCTGCCTTGGGCATCCCCTGGGTCGAGCCCTCCTGCAACCTGGCACAGAGAACAGCAGATCCCCGTGGCTGGAAAGACCCACAGTGCCAGCAGCTGCTGCCACCGATGCTCTAACAGCGACAAATGCATCATTTTGATGAGATGCTACTAAATAATTCACAGGGAGCTGGGGATTAAGTCAATGTTGTTCTCTGTCTCCACTAAGATTTAAAGCACGTCCGTAAGGGAGAGCAGAAGAGCCCACATCCTGCCAGAGCCCCTGTAGCCTGGCTGGCATCGTGCCCTGGCATAAACAGCAACATTCCCCAAGCCCCAAGAGGGCAAATCTGTGAGCTGGGGTGAACTGGGAGCTGGGAGCTCAGCACACACCAAGGGGAGATGCCACCACCCAAAAGGACACAAAGCCTGCACAGAGCCCATGCCAATGGCAACCACAGGGTCAGGAAAGCTGGCTCAACACATCCCTGTGCCACCAGCCCCAAGAGAGCTGAGAGGAGCCTGGGAGAAGGGGTTGATGCCCCAGCAGCAGCCAGGAGCCCCTCTCCCTGTCAGGAATAGTGTGGCAACAGGACCAGGGCAGTCACTGTCCCCCTGTGCTGGCCACTGGTGAGGCCCCACCTGGAATCCTGGGATCAGTTCTAGGCTCCTCACTACAAGAAGGACATTGAGGGGCTGGAGCATGTCCAGGGAGGGAACAGAGCTGGGGAAGGGGCTGGAGCACCAGGAGCAGCTGAGGGAGCTGGGGGTGCTCAGCCTGGAGAAAAGGAGGCTCAGGGGGGACCTTCTTCCTCTCTCCAACTCCCTGACAGGAGGAGGGAGCCGGGGGGGGGTGGGCTCTGCTCCCAGGGAACAAGGGACAGAACAAGAGGAAACAGCCTCAAGTTGTGTCAGAGGATGTTTAGGTTGGATATTAGGGAAAATTCCTTCCCAGAAAGGGTTGTCCAGCCCTGGCACAGCTGCCCAGAGCAGTGGTGGAGTCCCCATCCCTGAAGGGATTTAAAACCCATCTGGATGTGGCACCTGGGGACATGGGTAAGTGGTGGCCTTGGCAGTGCTGGGGGAATGGTTGGACTTGATGGTTAGAAAGCTTTTCCAACCTGAAGGATTCCATGACTGTATGACTTTAAATAAAGGACTTGGCATTTTAAATACTTTGGGGAAGACCTAATACACACTCTTGTGACAGAGAAGCCTCACCAGGAACTCCCAAAGGAGCGAGAGTTGGATGGCTGCAGGGATGTACTGAGGGATGGAGGGATGCACATGGTGGGATGCAGGGATGGGGGTTGGGGAGGGGCTTCACTCTGCTGCTCTGCAGAGGGTGAGACCACCATGCCTTATAACACAAGCTCCCTGCCTGCCTTGCATGGGCTTTCAGCGACAGCAGCTGCAGGCAGCTATTTATATCCCATCTCCATCACCTGCACGTGCCCCTCCTGCATTTTTCCAGCAATTTATCCAGGCTCAGATTATTTCCAAAGCAATGCAGTAGCAAAGCCCCTCATTTCAAGGGGCTCTGACATGCCTGGAGTGGATTTTGTGCCCACTGCATGTGTGGTTCAGCTTTGGTGATGGTGTGCAACCTCATTTCTTTTGAAGACCTAGCCAAGCCAGTCACACCCTAACAAAGAAGCAGCCTGGCATCCTTTCCACTCCAGTGCCACATCCTGGAGTCCCCAGGGATGGACCCTGCTGCTGCTCCAGCCTGCCTGTCCCACCGTGGTGACCATCCATCAGCTCACATCCTCTACCTCCGCTGCTCCTCTCCCCTCAGCTCCATCTCTCACTTTTTCTGCCAGCAGAATGTGAGTCAGGTTATTTTATGCTCCCATTTCTCAAAGGCTGATACTATATAAAAAAGATGTTTTAAGTGCCTCAGGGTGTTTTGTTCCTCATTACTTCATAAAAGTGACATTAATAGCCAAGGAAGAGCACTGCCGAGTGCAATTACGGATGATGTTCCAGGTATGAAAGCTGTTTTGAGCCTGCTAATGTTTCCTAATTACAAGCCTTTTGGCACAGGGAGAGGGAAGGCACGAGCAGGGGGCGGAGGGCAGCGATGGGGCCGGACCCTTCACTGGGAAGGAGGACAGGAAGGGAAGGAGAGAGCACGGAGATGGAAGAAAGTTCCACCTTCACCGAGCCCCCGGGATCGGTTCAGGGAAAGGACGCTCAGCCCGGATCAGCCACGCGGATCAGGACAGCGACAGGCCACCCCACACCAACCTGGTGTGTGTCACTGAGCTCCCACTGCAGCTTCCCCAGCTTCCCACCACAAATAGCAGGGTTAAAAGCATGAATCCCACCAGACTATGTAAGGATCAGCTGGACGAGTGGCACTTACCCCCGAGGGTGGGTTGGCAGTCCAGCCCAGCTCGGCCGTCGCCGTCCGCGTATCCATCAAAGTTTCTGAGGAAACAGAAGAAACAGAAAGTTATTCCCAAAGATTTTGGTTACATTAGGAGCACAGAGCAGCAGAAAAACCTTCAGTTGCTTTCCCACAGCGAGCACGACATTGGAGTGCTCAGGAATCAAACAGCAGCAGCCCTAACCCATCTAATGGACATGGGACAGCTTCGCTCCAGAGCAAAGAGTCCCAGCCTGAACCCAGCCCACACTGCCAGCTCTGACCCTTCCACACCCAGGAAAGGAAAATACCATTACCAACTAAAAAAAAAAAACCTAAAAATGAAAGGATGCCGTATTTCATGGAGTCATGTCATTTCCTACTTTTAGTCTTCAAAAAAACTAAAAACCAACAGAACAAAACAAGAATAATAGTGAGAGCAACACCATCTAGAAACAGATGGGGAAAACCCTCCAGGTTTTATTTATTTGTTTGCAGCAAGCAGACATGCAGATTAATTTCCTCGACTCCCGTGTCCCCACCAAATGGGAGGAGGAGAAGTGCCGCTGGCACAGCCGAGCATCCCCCACCCCTCCCCTTCCCTCTGTGCTCCCAGGTACTCACGGCAGCTTCGCAGTGCCAGGAAAACGGGTGTGACCAGAGAAATAAAGGTCAGGAAATAAAAATCAGCCCAGGAATCTGACCTGCCGCCGGGCTGCTGCTTTTAATCTCTCCGCGCCTGCTCCAGCAATCACAAGCGGGAAACAAGACTCCCATTAATCTTCCGACCCCTCCCTTTGCCGGCTGCTCCGGGATGGGAAGCCGGAGGAGCGTGACCGGGAACTCCCCGCCCTGCCACGAGTGATAAACGCTCCCTCTCCCAAAATCCCCACCGGAGCTGCCGACCTGGCCCGGCTCCCGGGGGTGAGCACGGGCACCGGTGCAGAGAGAGCAAGGCAGCCCCTCCAGAGATGGAGAGAGAAGGGCGTGGAAGCTGGCAAAGCTTCTGCACCTCTAACCAGCCCCAGGATGCTGTCGTGGCACTGCCATGGGGGTTCAAAACACACAGCCCTCCTTCTTTCCATGGTGCCAGGCTGTTCCTGCCCACAGTGCCCTCAGACAGGAGACATTTCACTCCTGCTCCCTACGGGAAACAGAAACAGAAAAGCTTGGTGGCCTTCACGCTATCACAGGTCACTTTACACAGTTTCAGTCCCTCTCCATTTGGTAGAAGACACCTAAAAATGAGATATCCCAGCTGCAACTCCTCCCCAGCCCTGAATCATGGAATCACAGAATGGTCTGGGTGGGACGGGAACTTAAAGCTCATCTCATTTCAACCACAGGCAGGGACACCTTCCACTAGCTCAGGTTGCTCCAAGCACTGTCCAACCTGGCCTTGGACACTTCCAGGGATGGGGCAGCCACAGCTTCTCTGGGCAGCCTGTGCCAGGTTCTCACCACCCTCCCAGGGAAGAGTTTCTTCCCAATATCCCACCTAACCCTGCCCTCTGGCAGTGAAAAGCCATTCCCCCTTGTCCTGTCATTCCAGGCCCTGGTGCTCCAGACCTCCTGCAAGTTTCTAATCCCATCACCTCCAAGCCTTCATTCTCTTCCAAACAGCCCAGCCTCTAATTAAACAGCCCCTAATTAAACAGCCATTAATCCTTGCTATAGCCCTTCAAGTGAGCAGGCAGATATGTCCAAGCCTAAATGGACACGGAGGTGGAAGCGACTGGCCCTGCAAACATCTCCCAGTGCCCCCTGCCTGTTGGCTACATCGGGAGGATGCTCTGAGAGCCCCTAAAACCCTTGGTGTTCTCCCCCACAGGAAACAAGGTGTCCTGTTGTTGTGCCACACAGGGGAAACTGAGGCAGCAGAGAACAGGGTGACAGAGGGAGCGTGGCCAGGCTGGGACCGGGGCTGACTCATCCACCCTGTGATAAATAAGGACACGCTCCCTTACAGGAAGGGCACTTCTCCCAAGGGTTTACTCAGAAAGGGTTTTCACTCCATCATCTCCCTTCCTGTTCCATGCACTTACAGCTTCCTTCCCCGGGGTTTGACAGAGAAATGTACTTTTGATAAAGAACAGCCGCCTGTGGGACAGTAGCACGCGAGGACCAGCTCTGACCCGAGGTGACATTCACCAGGACCCCTCCCAAAATCTCACCCCATCCCTCCTCTTGTGTGCCTCCCCAAAGGCTCCACATTTTGCAAGGAAAGCAGGAAGGCACAGCAGCAATGCTGAAGCAGGAGACTTCAAAATAACTAAAGAAATAGAGAAATAAATTAACAATAAAAGAATAAATGGAAAATAACTGTGGAGAAGCTTTCACTCTGGATGATTCTGGAGTCCTAAGGGGACTCTGTGGCCTGTTGCACAACAGGTAACAAATCCAGTTCTGGTGGCCAACACTTGCCCTTCCACAGCTCCATGTTTCCAAAGCAATTTGCACAGCAAAGGAAAAAGAGGACTGACAGCCTGACCCTCTTAAGAACATCTCCTGCTCAGGTCCTGCCCTGTCTCCCAACAGCACTGCCACAGACAAGAAGATCCAGAGCCTGGCAAAATGGTTGGTTTGGGGTTTTTTTGTTAGATAAAATAAAATGGTTAAATCGCCCTCTCCAGCTCAAATTCCTGCTGAGCTCACCCAACCCTGTGACTGCAGAGGTACTGGCACCAGAAGGACTCAGCTCAGCAACTTCCCATTGACCTCTCCTATTTCCTCTTGGAGGAAACCTTCATTTTCTGGGATGTAAAAGTGACACCATGACCTCAGTGGGACATTTATGGACAGGCTTCTCGGGGCTAAGGCTGCTGAGCATCCTATTTCAGCAGGGGAGGGTTTGCAGATCCCAAGTCCTCACAGAGAAATGGGGGACAAAACGGGAACGCCAGCACTCACATCTGCAAAATATCCCTACAGGTGTGGGGACACAGGGATCCAACCCCCCAACCATCCACCACTTGGGAGCAGGCAAAGGAGGGGCAGGCAAGGAAATCCTTTGCTCTGCCTGCAAACGAGGGGATTAGTGCAGATCAGTGCCTGAGCACCCTTAATGAGCGGAGAAGCCACATGGACACCTGGCATCTCTCCTCTCACCTGCCTCGTCCTTCCATGAGGACCAGTCCTCATTATTTGGCACTGGAAATTAATTAAATCCCCACAGTGCAGGGGTACATCATCTCCCTGTGCCCCGGCATCGTTAACCACGCCAGGTGATCCACATGCTGCCTGCCCACCTGGATCAGCCAGTCCCACCGGGCAGGCTCCGTGCCCAAGTCACTGCCATCCCCTCACCTGCTCAAGGCTCTCCAGCAACTCCTTCCACGCCTGCCCACCCACACGTGGGCACAGCAGGTGCCATGGGGATGCTCTGCAAGGAGGGAGCTCAAGGCACTCGCTGGGAGAAGTGTGTGGGATCTGTGGCTCCGCTGCCCAGGCTGTAATGGCCAAAGCCCTCATTAGGGAGAAGAGGAGCTCTGCTACCGAGAGCTGAGCTCTCTTAGAGTGAAGAATCTTCAGCTGTATACAGTAGATTTTCTTTAATGGACACATTACTTTAAACTAAGCCTTCGCCATCTGTTCCAGTCCCTAATTATCAATACAAAAACAAACGTCTACTCACAATTACACTCGTAACAAGTAAAGATGCCAGCAATTAGAATGCACCAGCATCCCCGTGCCGAGCAGCACATCCATCTGGGATGGCACTCCTGTGATCCAGGCAGGGAGAACTCGCTGCTGTCCCAGGCTCCCCACACCCTCCCGGCAAACTTGCCCACAGCCAGTGCCCGCGGCGGGATGAGCCGCGTCTCAGAGGAGCGAAGGATGGGTTGGCATCATTCCAACAGCCAGGAAAAAACAAGTTATTTGGGCGAGAGTAGCCTTCATCTCACACCAGCTGGTCTTGCCAACCACCCTTCCCAGCAGGATCGAAGCCTCTTCCAGAAAAAAGCTTTCTGGACTATCCAAAATGAAGCAGAACTTATTTCCCGAAATCCCCAGCCTGAAACCCACATTTCAGACCTCCCCAGAGCGGGTTGTGCTGTGAGTAGGTGTGACTTCTCCCTGGCAGGGAGCGGGATCTGGTTATGGGCACACACACAGAGACAAGGGGGCCAGACCAAACCAACCCAACTTGATCACGTTTTGACATTGTCAGTTGGAAAGAAGGAGATACAACAACAAATTTTCTGCTCAGAGAGGCCACAAAGAAACTTCTACGAGTGCATCACTCCTCAATAACTGCCTCAGGGACATGGTCCCTCTCCCAAAGCAAGGAACAGCAGCTCCCTCACTCCTGCAAGGAGATAATGGCAGGAAGCAGCCTAAGGCACTTCAAAGCAAATGCTTGGGCATCTGCAGAGAGACACAGGCATGTCTAAGACAACCAAGAGGAAAAAGATAGAAATTAAGCAAAATAAGGAGAGAGGAGGCTTGATAACAACAGATGGGTAGAGGGAGATTTGGAAAGGATGCCAGCTGCTGGAAATAAGCCCCCTGAGATGCGTGGGGAGCAGAGAGGTGCATGCCCATAGCTGAGCCTTCAGAGATGGGAGGGCAGCCGTGGAGCGAGGGGTGGGGGGCTCAGGTCTGAGGTCCAGAGGGGCAGAGGATGCTCCACAGGTGAGATCTTTGGAGACTCATCCTGATGTCCCTCAGCAAGTGTCAGTGGGGTCAGCACACGGTCCAGCCCCAGAGCATAGCCCCTGGGCAGCCCCAGCCCCACAGCATGACTTTTGGGAGGGGAACAATAGCAGGACTTCTTTTCCATAGGGAAAGCACCATATTTTCCCCTCCATTTCATGCTCATACATGCCAGGCTTCCTTCCTACCCCCTCCTTCTCTCCTGAGAGCTTCAGCAAAATCAGCCCAAGGCAAATGCACAGCTTGGGAAGCTTCTGTCCAAGTTTGGTGACATTACCAGAGAAAGGGAATGATAGGGAAACAGAGCCAAGACGCTTTATTCCAAAGCCTAGTGCTAAATAACTTTAACTGCCATGATATCATGAGCTCTGCCTTCCCGTGGCTGTCAGGACTTCAAGCCCAGCCCAGGTTGCATCATGGCTTCCATCACCATTCCATCACGCCTCTCAATGCCAGTGGAAGGAAAGTCCCACAGGCACCACGGGAATAATTTCTATTTAATTCTCACTGTTACCCACTGATGAAATTATCCTCTACTCTGTTCTGGTGAGATCCCACCTGGAGCACTGCATCCAGCTCTGGGGTCCCCAGTACAGGAAGGACCTGTTGGAGCAAGTCCAGGGGAGGCCATGGAGATGATTAGAGGGATGGACCACCTCTGCTATGAGGAAAGGCTGAGAGAATTGGGATTGTTCAGCACCTAAAGAGGCTCCAAGAGAGCTGGAGAGGAACTGTGGACAAGGGTCTGGAGTGACAGGACAAGCAGGAATGGCTTCAAACTGAAAAAGTGCATATTCAGACTGGATATTAAGAAGTTCTTCCCTGTGAGGCTAGTGAGAACCTGGCACAGGTTGCCCAGAGAAGTTGTGGCTGCCCCATCCCTGGAAGCGTCCAAGGCCAGGTTGGACAGGGCTTGGAGCAACCTGGGACAGTGGAAGGTGTCCTTGCCCATGGCAGGGGGTGGAGTGAGATGAGCTTTAAGTTCCCTTCCAACCCAAACCATTCTGTGGCTCTAAGGAAAGGTTCGAGTACACACCAGGAGGTTGCCTGAGTAATTCCAGGTTATGACCACACTTCTGACTGTAACATCCCACGGACACCGTCCCTGTTTGCCTGTGCAAGTTTTTTTTCTTATATTCTGAAATTCAGACTAAGCTGGGAAAAAAAGCAGGAACAGAAAATCTACCTGGCTCTGTTGGAGGGATCAAGCTGCTAGGCACACAACCCACCCAAAAAGTCTCTTCTACCAGAGGACTGCCCCTTTGATTCTTGCTCGGAATTGTGAGGGAGCGGCATCTCCCACATGGTTTAATTACAGCGCCGGAGAGGTGGGCAAGGCACGAGCAGGACCAGCCTCAGCCCTTACTGCTGCTCTTCACAGTTCCCTGAGAGCACCAGCTCCTGAAAGAGCCTCTTCCAGCACCTACACATTTTCAATCAAAAATATTACAGCAACAACTAATTACGTCCCATCATTCCCAGGGCTCTCTGCCTTTAATGGTGCATTTTGCTGCTACAGAACGACGGCGGAGCGGCTCTGGAAGTGCATAACGAGCTCTCCCCATCAATCTCCCGCGGGTTCGTTATGAAGGATTACCCGACAAGTAACAAACCCAGGAGAGCAGGGAGAGGATGCACTAAACAACAACAAGTCAACACGAAATATCATCTTCCTGTGTTTTGAGGGTCTGTGGGAACCTCCTGGGGGAGAGGAGCAGCAAAGACACCTCAGCCGTTGCCAGCACAAGGAGATCTGCGGTGGCCAAAAAAAACCCCCTCGCTTTGGGCCGGAAAGGGAAAGAATTTATATGCCCGAGCCGAGGAGGAGCATGCTGTGTCAATTTGTGACGGGATGCATTAAGCTGCGGCTGCACAGCACAGTCCGGGATCTCCTCTGGGATCTCCCGTCAATGGCATGGATTTCAGCGTGCAGTGAAGATGCATCGCAGCGGGGCAGGCGATAACTTAATGAAGCTCAGATTTGGGGGTGTTTGCTCAGCAGCTACACAACAAGTTTATCAACAAAGCACCGCCTGCTGCGACTGCAGGATGAGACGCTCTAATTACACGCGGCAAACACTTACCCACATCAGGATACACCAAATTTTAATATGCTGGTTGATGTGCCCGAAAGTGCCAAATAAAACACCTTCTTCCATTTTTGCAAGCAAAAAACCCCAAACCAAAACCCCAGCCTAAAAAGTTCAGGAGGTGATGCAAAGTTTGGAGCGTAAGGACCAAGCCCTGTCTACAAAGCTCACTCCACCTTCAGGCCCAGCCCCAGCATCTCCCCTTGGTTTTCACGCTCCAGAGGGAATTGACCCAACGCGGGTACGTGGTGTTGGACAAGCTCAGCCGAAGCCATACAATCCATTTATCATAATCCTACCGAGGAGAGAGAGACAGTAAATCAAAGAGACAACCCGCCTGTGAATAAATTACTGGGGGGAGGGAGACGAGGAGAGGGATAGAGAGGAAAAGAGAAAGAACTGCAGAGGGAGAGATAAGAGAAAGGGAAGGAAATGACAGAGAATTGCCCAAAAATGCACTCATCACTGGAAAGAAAACAAACAAAGGGGACCAAATCAAATGGAAAGATAAGAGAGGGAAGATAGAGCTTTCAATACCTTTTGTTTTCCAAATTGCAAACCTATTTTTGAAGATTTGAGAACAAGTTTTCAAACATAAGGAGCTCATTTGCTCACAACAGTCAGCTGCTGATATCATACTTTCTATAATTGCACACAGGCCACGGATTCCCAAAATCCACACATAGCATACGCACAGATCACAGTCATACATCATCATTTACAGCTTGGCAACTCGAAGTCAAGCAGTACCAAGGGCTGAGAGTGCACTTTAATGAACGCTCTGGCCAGCCAGGACAGACCCAGCCACCCCAGGAGCACAGCTCCTCCACCACGCCACTGCCAGGGGAGGGATCCGGGCTGGGAAGATGACACGGTTGTCTTTCAGGAGAATATTTTCCAGAACAATGTCACTATGCATTTAAATCCTCATCTTTGCTTTCTCGAGGCTGGGTAGCCAGCAAACATCTCTGAACGCCGCAGCCTGCCCCGAAAATCACCATATGTCAAGCTTGGCAGTTACTCATTTCATCCTCCACAAGATGTGGAAGAGGAACTCAGCCAAGCAGGGGTGGGCAGAGGCTTTCCCAGAAACCTTAACCTCCAAAAAGCTTTCAAGGCTGCCCAGGAGAAGTAGCAGCTTCCAACTCAAGATCCAGCTAAGGGGTGTGAGAAGGTCTGGCTTGAATGGAGGTTGAGGAAGAGCAATCATTTGCTCTTCAGCATCCACCTTATCACCACCCAGGAGCACATGGCAAAGCAGACGAAGGCTGAAGGTCGGGTGCCTGAGGTCCCTCTGTGCCCTGTCATGCCTTTGGGTGGCTTTGGCACAAACTGGGCACAGCAGCATCACATCATGGACTCCTTGGGTGGAGACCAGCTGGCTTGGACAACCACCTCACCAGCCAAGAGAGTCAGGAGGATCCAGAATCCCAAACCTTCACATATCCCAGAGGAGCACAGAGTCTCAAGGATAAACCAAACGTTATTGGGTAGCAATGTCAACAACTGACTATTTTCCACTACTACTTTTCTGTAGCTCACTTCTTGGTCAACCACCCACATACCCGCACTGGCTGCACGTGGTGTGCTCCAGCCAGGCTCGATGGAAGTGAGCTTTCCCAAGAGAAGGACATCCTGCCAGGAGCTCTTCTCTTGGGAAACCTGATCTTCATCATACTGCCAGAAAGCAAGGAATTCCGAAAAGAAGTGAAAAAAATAATAAACAAGGGCAGTGTTTGAGATTTCACAGACAAGGGCCATTGAAGCCTAACAAGTTCCATGGAGTGGGCTCCTTATCAGCTGGGATTCCCTTGGAAATTATTGCCTCTAAATACAGAATTAGTCGCCTGAGAAGACAGAGCAGCCCTAAACATCAATAGCATCTGCAATTACACGTGTTAGGATGAATCAAGAGGACACACAGTCTCCCTGCCTGGATACACAGGACACTGGCCTGTGGGATTGCAGGGGATCGCCCCAGCACTGCGCTCACACGTGTCTCACAGGAGCTCTCCTTCCCTTGCAGGAGTTATTTTGCCTTCCTCCAGGGTGGCACCGCCTATGAGGAAAACTCTAAAAATCAAAACATTTATCCTGCATTTCCCTACACACCAGCACTTCTTGAGAGATTCAGGATGAGTCACTGTCTTGGACCATGTCCCCCAGAAAAGCTTCGCGCTCGCCGCGAAAACACGCGTCTCGTAGAGCCCTAAATCTGAAATGCCAGCCGAGCTGTCAGAGAGCCCTCACGCCCAGAGATGCACCTGGCATCGTCCAGCTCCTATTTACTAGATCTTATTTTAAAATGTCAAAGGGATTCTGCTAAGCCACAAACATGACAGACTGCTCAGACACCGAGCAAGCACCGCCAGGGTATCTCTTCCCCCAGGCACCACTGCTCCCAGCACGAGCGCCTGGTGGTTCCCCCAGACACCAAAATCTGGGGGAAAAGCCTCACTTTTCACCCCAGCACAGAACAGCTTCAGCCAGATTGATCCTGCATTTTTAAAGGCGGCATCTGACAGGTAACTCTAAAGCTTCCGGCGGGGCCGGTTGAAAATTTCATGAGTAAGTAAGAACTAAAAAATAGCATTTCTGGCCCAAGGATGCACCCTGAAGATCACTGTGCAACTGGGATCCCAGGGGGAGAGGAGGGAAAGCAGCGGAACGAGAGCGGAATCGCGCAGGGATGCTCCGGCTGCCGCTGGAGGTGACGAGCGCACCCGCAGCTGCCGGAGCACAGCCGAGGGAAGGAGGTGGAAATATTGAGCCTCAAACGAGGGAAACTGCAAAAGCTCGTCGGCAAGCGGCCCCTGCACCACTCCCCCAGCCCGGCGCCGGCTGCTGTGCCGAGCAGCGTCTCCCTGGTTTTTGCACCATATGGAGTCAGCTCGCGAGTGCAAACGAGGCAAAGGGAAATAAATCTGTGCCACCGCGGCGCCGCACGGGGCTGCCGGCACCGCGTCGGGACACGGACGGGATGGGGGGAGGCTCCGCCTGCATCCCCTGGGGACGCCTTGGCAAAGAGCCCCGTCACCTGCCCAGTCCTCCCCCTCATCCGGCTGCACACGTGGGGAAGGGGATGTGGCAAAGGTCCGTTGGAAAGGGCAGAGCACTCCATGAGCAGACTCCAATGGTTTTTTTGCTCTGGCCCCACATCTAAATGCCCCTTCCTAAAATGCCCTGGAGACACATCCTGGGCTCTCTCAGCTTTGCCTTTTTTTTTTTCCTTTTCCACTTTTGGATTTGGACAAAGCAGCCAGTGGCTGGGATCTATAACTATCCTGCATCCTACCCAAAAAACTTTCCCATCAGACTGAGCCATCTTTAGGTACGTTCACACCCACATCTGGTCTGGTGAGTAAACAACAACACGAGTTTGCCAAGATTTCCAAACAGCCATTCACACAGGGTGCCAGTGGGGCTGTGTTAAATCCTTGTCCAAATTCACCAACAGCTATCAGTGACTGCAATCACCCCCTTGGAAGATGTTCTTCCTCAAGAGGTGTCCAGGACCCCTCACGGTAAGCTCTTGGTGTATAATCCAAACTGCTGCCTCTCGCAGCTCCTGCCAGCATGGAGGCAGAAACAGGGATCCCCCCACACCAGGACCCTCTTCTATGAGAAGGGAGGAAGCACGAGCACTGTTCTAAGTCAACCTCAAATCATAAGATTTTGCTCAGGGCCACTCTTAGGCCAAGCTTTTCCTACAAGCTGCAGTGCCCAGCTGAGCTGCTGCACTGCCACAGCTCCCATGGGCTCTGGGAGGTGAGGAAGAGGAGGAAGAGGAGGATGCTGGCAGAAGGTGCTGCTGGCAGCAGGCCTGCCTGGCACAGCCCTGCCTCCAGCCCCAGTGCCTGCGCGGGTGCAAGCTGGGAAAAGGCTCCAGCACGAGCAGAGCCATCTGCGTGCTGGGAGCTGCGCCAAGGTGGGCTCAGGGATTACTTCCCCCCCTCCTCGCCAGGACAGTCTCCTTCCCAAGTGCTGACTTACCACCCAGGTGACAGCTCACCAAAATCCTTCAGCACAGCTTGCAGGGAGGCAAGCACGGAGAAGGTCACCAGAACCACCCTGGTCACTGGCCAGACCCTGGGAAGTGCCTACAATCCACCGTGGGATAGGGATGGTCTCGGCGTGACCGGCACGGCTCCATTTCATGCAACGCCAGCTCCGCTCGTTTTTAAAGCAGTGCTGGTTGATGATAAAGTTCCCCTGGAGCTCATCTCCATACCCACCTCTTCTCCTGATGACTCTGACCCATCCTCCCTGATTGTGGTTTCCTTGCTGAAATAAATCACTTTAAGTGCACATTGTGCTCTGGGTCTCATTACTGTTCATCATCTTCTGCGCAACGGAGCTGTCACAGCCTCACAAACCCCGTCACCTGGGTGACACGGGAGCCACTTGGGAGGGCAGGAAGGTGGGGAGAAGGAGCCAGCCCTTGACAAGGTACCAGGAGCTCCCCCATCCCTCTCCTCCACAGCTTTTGGACGTTGAGCTCATGCCTTCAGGCCCACGCACCCCTCATGGCACAAAAGCTCAGCAGAACAAAAGCAAGAAGGTGCAACACACGTGCAAGATGGGATTGGTGCACCAAGGACCCAGAAGGATGCCAGGAGGGATGGCAGATACACCTTGATGGCCAAGAGGGTCTTCCTTCAGTGAGGTATGTCCCCACAGGGAAACTTCCCCCAGAAGAGGCAGAAGAAACTCTCTCTCTTCCACAAATTTAGAGCAGAAACACCTAAAGGAGGGAAGGAGGAAGAGCCAGGCACAGGGGCAGCAAAACAGACTTTAATCCTTCTCCAGGAGGATCCTAGGCAGTGCCACATTGAACTCCTCATCACAGATGGGTGCTTCCAACTCCACGAAGTTACTCCAGATTAACCCAGAAGAAAAGATCACGGTCACACTGCACACAGTAAATCAAAAACTTCTCTGTGCCAAAACCCCGCAAGGGCCCATCAGGCAACAGCAATGCAAAGGCATCGTTTGTCTGTCACATCACTTTTGAAAGGCAAACCCTCAGAGAGAGAGAAAGGGAGCGATTAAGGCTGCCACTGATCTTGGAGTGTCCACAGAGACGGGTCTGTTGGGTTTTTATCAAGCAGGGAGTGTAAGTACCATCAGCTTCCAGATGGCCAGAGGCCCCATGAGGGGCTGGGACCTGCCTGGAACAAAAGGCCAACCCAGGCAGCAAGGAGGGAGGTGCTCATCCATAGCCATGTGGCCAACACCCACACCCCTGCACATCAGCACGGCTCCCTGGGAAAAGAAGCTGCTTCCCAGCATCATGTTTGGGAGGGTGCAAAGGTTTGGGTTTCCCACCAAGCACACAACACCTCCATAGACCCTTGAGCGTGGCTGCGGAGAAGACACACTGCTGTCACACCTTCCATAAGGCCAACTTTCACATTTATCTCAAACTCTCCATCTCACCGCCACAGGAAAACACCCCTCACTGCCCTGGAGACCACGGCAGGAGAAGACCCTCAGAAATGTAAGTAGGACAAAAACAAAGGAGATGCAGGAGAAGATCCCCAGAGACGCAGGAGGAGAGGACCCCTGGAGGTGCACCCGCACCAGGACATCCATCACTGCCAAGAAGGACTCCCCAGGTGGTCCCCACAGGCTTTGCTCAGCTCTCCCAGCCCTCCCACCCCACCCCACCATCCCAAGCTGGCTGCTGCAGCCCAGAGACCCCCCGTCCCCCCCTCCTCGCCCAGGGCACTCGCACACATGTTCGCACACGCACGGAGCAGGAGGGGAAAAGCCGCGCCGCAGAAATAACACAGGCACACAAACAAAAGAGCACAAGCCATTAATCTGGGTGAACCAGAGGAAATGAAATCATTATGTCTGCAGCTACAACATCCCGAGGAACAAATTTCCTGCCTGGATAATAAATGGATTCTTTTGTTTCACGTTGGCCCCAGCCATGTGACTCTCTTGGCCTATTCCTCATCCAAAACATCTTGCTGTATAAATACCCAGACGGGTTCGAATTTCAGCTGCTAAAAATATGTTTTAATTATAATAATATATAATAATAATAACAAGAAAAAAACCTCTCTGGATCTACAGGCTCCCCTCGCCTCTTAAACAACCTCTGAAGGCTTTCCAGCAGGCAGGCAAGCAAACAAAAAGTCCCAAAGTTGCCAAAAGCAGCTGAACAGCACAAATAGAGCCTTTGAAAGAACGAGCGAGGCACCTGAAAGCAGCCCCAGGTGAATGTTTGCAATAAATAACCCCTGCCAGAAAGAGAAATGATAGGGTCATGAGTATTTTAAGAAGCACCTCCTAAGTATCTCCCAGCAGCAGGATGGGGACCGAAGTCACACAACACACTGATGACACCTCCAAAGTGAGGGCTGGGCAGGATTGCTTCTGAGCCAGGTTTTCTTCTGTTGGCTTTCTGATGGCTCGCTGGGGCTTGGGATTTATCCCTTAGATGGATGGGGAATGCAAGATCTGGCCTCCTCCAGCTTGGCAAGATGCTTGTCAGCTGTAGGTGTCTCAGGGGACGCAGACCCCTAGGAGAGTTACTGGTTTCAACCACTCCTTCAGTCTGCAACTCCATCAGATCACTTGGTTAAAACCATTTTTGCATCTACCTACATCTTTTGCTTCTGCTTTCAGCTTCCCTTCACTCGCCTTCCCAGCTTTACCAACACATCGCAAGCACTGCAACGAGTCTCAAAACAAGACGCAGTTTTGAAGCCAAATATCCAAGTGCCTTGGTGCAAAAAGTCTAAATTATCTGGATGTTAAAGAGAGACCTCCACGAACAGAAACAAGCTCAAAAATCCTTCCAAGCCAACGGGCAGCCAGAGGCAGAAGACACAACCAAGCCCACCGTGCTCAACCACAGCTCTTACTCAGGGTTGGACTTGTTCTCCGTCACCTCGAACATCCCAGCACCCCAAGGCACAACCTCTTTCTCCAACTTCACACACAGAGGAAAGCAGAGGAAACCCTCCATGGTGCATCACACCAGCAAAGCCTTAATTTCATTTTCCTCTGTGGGTCATCTTTAATTTCAATTATATTTTGGATGCTGGGGAAAGTGTCCAAGCACAGCTGCTGCCTCATTTCAGTCACTTATCGCTGCTGTTTCTTCAAGGAAGGGGAGGGGAGAAAAATTAAAAAAAAAAAAAAAAGTCCTTGGAAACTAAATATTTACACACCCACGTAGGCTAATCCCAGAAGATCCAAGGGTGGGAAGCCTATTTAAAAAAACATCCCTAATTATTTTCCCATTTTAAAGGGAATAATCTGGCCATTAGCTCTAAAGCTTTACTTAAGTAATCACTTATTTTTCGAGAGGAATAATCCGTTGGTGTGTGCACAGACAGGACAGGGGGCTGAAAAACCATTTTTATACTCTTTTCTTGCTACAGCTGCTGACAGTTGAGTGGCACAGAGGGGCTGGAGGCATGGGGGGCACTCTGGGGTCATCACATGCCACTCTTGGGAAGCCACCCCTGGGATGGGGACAAAACCAGCTCAGGCAGTGATACCTCACTGGTCCCTGGATTGCACCACAAGGAAACCTCCTTTTTGGGAAAAATGTGGGCTCTCAAGAAAATATGGGAAGGAAAAATTGGAACAGAGCACCAAACACCTCGAAAGGCCATCGGTCACCTCACAACAATGCCCTGGCAAGTGCCCATATCCCTCCCAGCAGTGTCAGGAGTGGGAAAGCACAGCAAGTTGCTACTGAAATACACTGATTTATCAGCAGCATCTTCCAGTCCCTTTTTGCTGAGGTATTAACAAAACAATCCTCTTATCAGACAATGAAGCACTTTCTGCTGGAAAAAAATCTCAATAATCTGGACATGGGGATGTATGGAAGGACTTCCAAAGCCCCTCCTGTCATGGCAAAGCAAACAGCAGCAATTTGCTAATTGGCAACAGGCACTGTGCTGCTCAAGGAAATGGCCAGAGTCCTTAGGATGGGGAAAGTTTGATGATAAGACACGCACGGCGGATCATTTAGAGAGATAAAACCACGCTCGTTCTGCCGCAGCCAACTATTAAAAGTGGAGAATGTTATTTCAGGTAATAAAGAGCAAGACCTGAGGACCAGCCTGGGAATTCAAATTTACAACTTGTATCAAATTCATCTGCTGTAAAACTTCACCTAGTTTATAAGTTTCTCACCAACTTCATAAAACATGTTTTATTATTATTGTTTTCTGACTCTCCTGCCTTAATAAAATTCTTCTCCCAGCCTGTGTGGGTGTTGCATTATAAACATTTGCACTTTGATTCATTCAAGACTGCGGAAAGCTTTCAAGGTAACCTATTAGGAATACTTTAAATGGTTCAAAGACATCCCAGTTTCCCCTGAACACCGCAAAGCTTTAAAGAACAAAATAAAAACGTGCCTTGCCGCAGAGCCACCTCCAAAAATCTGCTGGGCCCGTGACTCAGGAGATGACATTTGGGAACAACCAAAGCACACACCAGACCCACGGGGTCCAGAGTGGGAAAACACAGGAGTTATAGAGGCACAGGGTAAGGTGGGTGCCTGCCCATCGCTCCTCAAGCCCCATCAGCAGGGAGCCCTGGGGATGCTGCGAGTGGGAGGCAGCCAGGCCATTTTGGGGGATGCTGTGAGTGGGTCCCAATGGTGGGAGGCAGATGGACCATCTTCCAGGATGCTGCTGAGTGGGTCCCAATGGTGGGAGGCAGCTGGGCCATCTTCCCCCAAGTTAGGGACGGTGCAAAAGCAGGGATTTCCCCATTCCCATGAGCCCTGGCAGCAGAGCCCAGCGCTGGCACACAAAGGCAGCGCTGGAGGGGGCTCAAAGCAGAGCCCTTCTCAAAGCAGCCCCTCTTCTCCAGCCTCATCCAGAGCACCTGGAAGTTAGCAGTGTCTTTCCACAGCCTTGGTCAGGCTCTGGAGCTGAGTTGTGAGCACAGGAGCTCCCATGAGCACCCAGCGGTGCAGCCACTGTGGGAATAACCCACACATGGCACATGGAGCAAGAGTAAAGCTGATCTTTAAAGACTGAACACAATTAGGTCGTGACCTTACAGCGCCCACCAGCCAGCACCCCCCTCCTCTCCTCCACAAGGTTGGCTGCGGCATCCCTGGGTCAGGGGCAGCACTGCCAGCTGATGGACAGAGCTCAGGAGGGCTTGACCCAACCTGGGGCCAAAGAAAAAGGCATTGATCCCTTTAATTCCTGCACAGCTGGTGCTTTTCTTCATTTCACTGAGCAAGACAGAGGCTACCTGGCACAACGACACGGCTCGAGATGCCACACATCACTCCCCAGGAGACGTGGCACGGAGCTGATCCTCCTCTATTTTATGACACCAGAAATTACCCCTTTACAGCTCCATCTCTGGTCCAAATGACATCACTTGATGTGATCTCACAGTGCCTCTATTGAGACCCTGATGTGTTCAAACCACCTAGACCCTCACCAGCAATTTCCTCTCAAGGGGCAAAGCATAGGCAGCAAAGGCCATGCATCTCCAAGAGACTTGCACGGAGCTTCTGGAGAGCTCCAGCCAAACCCCACGGGCTGAGAAGCAGCTCCATGTGCCTTGGGTTTGCCTGCAGCCAGATCATGCCCATAATTTCCTTTATTAAATTAAAGATCACTGCCTTAAAAATAACCACAGCAGAAGCGCAGGGATGGAGTTACCACCGAAGGCACCTCCGGGCTGCTACAGACCACAGGCAAACACACCCATGGAGCAACCTCACCAGCTCCACGGGTACATCACAGGAGGCAAAGGTGCTGGACTAGCCAAAAACATTGTAAGAAGTACTTCTGACAGTACAATTCTGACAATTCTGTTATTTCCAAACACGTTTGTTTCAAATGAAAAGCAGAGCCAGCGCCTAATGGAGCACTCCGAGAGTACCCCGCTCCTGCTCTGGCCCTACGTGTTCATCTCCTTCCTTGGGCATTTGGAAATAGGAAGCTACAGGTGTTGGGTAAAAAACTAAAGTGCCCAGCCACCACTAAGGTCAGCCCCAGCCTGTGCCCAGTACATCAGGCTGTCTCCCTCCCAGCTCCCCCCATCCTGAGGGCAGTGGGACTGGAGCAGACCCACACAGCCAGCCCCGATCTCCTCCTGCCTCTGGAGGATGGTGTTTCCTTTTCAACTCTTCTGCCAAGTTCCTGGTTTGCCCAGGAAGACGTAATTCACACCCCTTTGCCTCTTCTGCGGTGATTTAATGTCTTTTGAGCAAAAAGCAATTATCCTCCCATCAACAGGACCCCAGCAAGGACAATAATAATGAGGCGGCTCCAACCCCGCGGCTACGGAAGCGGCTGAAGCGAGCGGAGGCCTCGAGTAATCAAAGACCCGTCCCTGGCCTCTGATTGCTAAACAAGAAGTGAAAAACCTCCATAAAACTTCAAACGTTGCCGTTCCCTGCTCCATCCCTCCACAAGTGGTGTGGGTTTTAGCACCAGGAGACAGGGGACCAACACCAGCTCTGGGTCCACCCCGGCTTTGTCACCCGACTGTGTTTTGGGTGTCACTTGCTGGCTCACCCACAGCACCCCACAAGGAGAGGACACAGGGGATTGACCCCATGTTCAAAGCAGACACTGTTTTCCCAGGTTTTGGGGCTGAAGGAGAAGCAGCCTCCACCTGAAATCAAGCCCAGGAGGCAACAAGCAGGTGACCTGCCCTGCCCCAGGACGTGCAAAAAAAGATGTCCCCATGCCCTGCCCTGCAAATGTAAAGAAAATAGGGAAAGGGTGGGAAAGATGTGGATGTGCAACAGGTGTGGATGTGGGGTTTGCAGGACTGGAGAGGGTAGACAGCAAAACCAGGAGAGGAGAGCACCCAGTGGGCTGAGCTGCCCTTCCCCTCAAAAATGTAATATACAGTCAGGCAAAGACACCAAAACCCAGCCATGCACAGAGCAGTCCAAGGAAAAGGCTGGTTGGGTTTGAATAATCCAAAGCTTGGTGCCCAGTTGCTGCTGGGATGTGGCACAAAGGGTACTGGTGATTGTAGAGGCAGGCAGGATGTGAGAAGGACTTTTGGGGAGAAAATATCATGAAACAATCCTCTGAAGTCACAATGAAGACCCCACCAAGGATGGGATGAAATGGCCTAAAAGTGAGGATTTCCACAGCCTGTCACCTATTCCCAGTTACCACTTTTACTCATTGCATAACAAATTAAAGCTTAACAGCTCCAACCACCAGTAACCCCGACTGGATGCCTCTACAGATAATAAACATCTTATTCACTACACAAACGAGCACATACCTGAGGCTCCACTAATCTCTAATTACTTGGCATGGCTATTTCCAAATTATAAATAAATAAATAAATAAATAAAATCCTAGAATCACAGAATGGTTTGGGTCAGAAGGAACCTTAAAGATCATCTCGCTCCAACCCCCTGCTATGGGCAGGGACACCTTCCACTAGATCTTAATAATAACCTAAATAACCTTACTACTGTTAAAAAGAAAAAAAAAAAAAAAACAACAAACAAACAAGATTAACTTAATAGTGTATTTTTTTTCTTTCCCCATCTGGAAAGATCTTGAAAGGACTCCACCTGCTTATTAAGGGGAATGACTGAGAAAACAAGCAAATTAACACTCAATAAACTAAAACCAATCCTAACTCTCTTGTTTTCCAAGCAACTACCTGCCATCACCTTCCACTGGTCCCCATAAGTGGATGGCACAGAGATGCCAGCCATGGGGATGCTCTGGGGCTCCTCTCCTCCCAAATCAAGACCATCCCTGGTTTAGGCTGGAAGAAGCAAGGCTGAAGGACAGTCATCCTCCCCATCCAAGGCTTGGCACAAGCCCCTTCCCCTTTGAACTATTGCCTCTGTGATTTTTCACCACAGGGCTCCCAGCAGGGACTTATTAAAGCCAGACCAAAGCACGTCTCCCTTTAATAGTAATTAGGTCACCCTGGGTTGTGGGTTTAGCAGGCAAAACTATAATTATTTAGAAACATCAAGTTTAAATGCCGAAGAGTCTTAATGGAGCTCAGCTAATTAACCAATTTCAACTAAGTAACTGATTAGCTTAAAAAGAAGAAAAAAAAAGATAAATCAATGATCATAGACAAAAACATTTTCTTTTAACAGGTTGTTTTCTTGCAGTAATTCTCAATTGCACAAATGGAGCCCAACAACCCCCGCTAACCAAATATTATCGTAATTAAATATTCAACAGAAAGCCTCTTCAATTATTCAAAAGACTGATAACACTTGATTATAATTGGGGTGGTGGGAGAGGTTCGCAGGAGCAGGGATTGCGCACACCATCCAGCTCCGGTCGCTGACGCAAACCCACACGGGCAGACGGGTCGTGGCATCGGCACAGGGTGCTGGCTCCGGCCACCTCTCCCATCCCTGAAACCACACCGGGGGCAGGCGGATGCTTTCCAGCCCAGACGTGAGAAAACAGACCAGATGGTCCCACAGGCTTTCTGGATTTCTCTTATTAGACCGAAAATTTAGGGGGCTAATGGCCAGTTTCCAGGTTTGACACCATTTTCCGACGGCAGCGCCGTTCCCCCAGCGGAGGAGCGGGAGGAAAAGCAGACCCCGGTGCATCGTTATAATTCACTAAGTGGCATTACCATAGGAAATTACAAATTAGCTTTTCAGCAGAGGATACGGACGTACTTAGATTAGCCACGGAGAAACTACAGAACCTTCCAGCCCATTCATCAAAGCTCCAACTTCCAGGGAAATGAAACAATAATAAATATTGAGCAGGGAAAGTTAATCTCCGCTGAACACGCTTTAATAATTCAAAAGTTGCGGGAAATAAATAGATAAATAAATAAAGCGCAGATCCTTTCGCTCCTACAAACACGCATCCCCTGTTTTTCTCACCGTTTCTCGTGATGTGACTTGGTGGAAAATGGATGGTGACCGAAATAAAACAACTTCAAAAATTCAGCTGCGGCTGGAAGTGATTCAGGGAAGGAGGGAGCCCATCCACTTTTGCCACTTATCTGGGAAGCTGTAGAGCTGATTTGGGCAAGAGTTTGCTCTCATTGTCCCTAAGGAAAGGGCTGTGTTGGCTGTACCTGCTGCCTGCAGCAGCTCCATGCCCATTCCCTTCCCTGTGCACTTCCAAACACCCTCTCAACGCCACTCCTTTTTGCAAAGACTGTGGTCTTACCTCTAAAAGCTGGACAGTGGAACAACCAGCTCTGTGTCCACCCAGAGTCCCAGCTCTCTCCTGACATTACTCTGTCGTTGCTCCACCCCTTTCCACACCTTTCTGCTCCCACGCTAACCTGAGGGGGGATGCCGCAGGCTCAGCCAGCAGAAGCGCCATTCACAGGTCATGATGTCCTCTGGATTCACATCCATTTGCCTTCCCCACCACCCACCACCACTTCACAAGGTGCTCTCAGTCGCCAGGGGACCCGAATTCCCATCCCTGGGTTATCTGCACCCCTTCTATCACACCAGCGACCTCTGTAAGTGACTCGCACCCCAAATTCCTACCATTCCAACCGAGGAGATGCCTTCCCAAACTGCCACCCACCCAACATCCAAGCCTAACATTTGCCTCACTCAAGCACTGACTGCATGCAATGCCTGAGAGCTCGAATGTTTGCAGCAGGAGAACAAGGTCAAACTGAAATGGGCTTTCAAATCCTAATGAATATTTGGCAAAAACATTCCCTTTTTCCCTTTCTCAACCCCAGCTATTTACTCAGCCTTGCTGTGCTGTTAAACGACTCCTTATTCCCACCATGTCTGCTCAGAGGCACCGGAGCACCACAGCATCCTTTGGACAGCATCACACAAGTCTGGGGCTCGCTTGCATCAGCCTCATTCCTCAGCATTCCCGCTGCACCAGGACCAGGGTTTCCAGGACTTTGCTGATCTGATTGGCATTGAGTTACCCATTGCCCAACGTACTATTTCCCCCTTTTCATTAAATCTGAGCACTTCTTTAGTTTGCAGAACCCATCTCTGCTAGAAACACGTATCCGCGTCCGGACCCAGAGCCAGACGAACACATTTGGGTTCCTTCATCATCAAACATCCGTATTTTCTTCTGATTTTTTAGGCCAGTGGAAGGTTTATACTCTGGCCTGTTGTGTCAGGAGCTGCACCCAGGATGGGTGAGAGGCCACCTTGCAAACCCCCTGGCAGTTCATGTCACAGTAGTTAGGGCCACCAAACAAATGCAGCAACCCAACATCCAAAAGACCAGGAAAATAAATATATTTATCACAGACTCTCACCTTATCCATGAGTGGAAACACCAGCAATTAGTCAAAAAAAGGCAACCCAGGCACCTGCGGTCTCAAGCCCCTTTTCCATGACTTGACAAAATGCTTTCCCTTCAGGCTGACAAGATCTGGGCTCACTCATCACACCGAGAATAAGGGTTTTCCCCTTAGGGCTTTCTTTTCCTTCCCCAGGTAGCTTGTGCAAAAAAAAAAAAAAAAAACCAAACCAAAAGTAAAGGGATGGCTGGATAGTAGCACTTGTAAATTCCCACGCAGGACACTAGCACTTGCAAATTCCCTCTTGGAGACTTATTTCTAGCTTCCCCCTGGGAACGGCTGTGCTGCGGGCGGAGCAGCTGGGCCAAAGGTGGGAGCCCACATGGTGCTGGTGACGGTGGGAAGGGCAGGGCGGCCGCCGCTCTCAGCCTGCTCGGCACAGGCACAGGCTCCGCTCCGGCGCCGGGAGGAAGCGCAGGAAGCCCGAAGGATGCCCTGCAACAGATGTGCACATCCCGAGCCAAGGCGGGAGGAGAGGGGCGCCCGGGGCGGGCAGCACGCGAGGAGCAGGATCCAGGGACGTCGCTCTCCAACCAAACCCCATCCCTGGTCCTCTCCCAGGCTTGCGGTTCCCAAGCGAGTGGATAAGCACGGGAAGCAAAGCTAAGCCGGATCCGCCAGCCCCCAGCAGGGCTTTCCATCTCCCTCCTGCGCTTTGCTTATCGTGATGCTGCAAGCGCGGGGAGGAAAACGTGGATTTTAAAAGAGCCGACGCGAGGCAGGGACGCAGAGATGAGCGGGGAGGCAGGTGAATTAGTGAAGGAGCTGCACCAAAATGGTCATCAGCCCCACCTGACACCTCCAACCCCGAGTTAAAACGTACATCGTCAGCCCATTACCACCCTCTCTATATGCTAAATGGGATTATATTTGGTTCAGCTAACACGAGAGAGAGCACGCGAGCGGCTCCTGAGCGATTGCAGGGTGTGGGAGAGACGGAGTATTTGGCGCTACCATCTCCTCGCGTCCTTCTTCCTCTTTCCAAGCCACAAAAAAATTTTAAAATTAATACAAACATCCACGTGTCCGGCAGAAAGGGATCAGCTAAGCCACTGGATTCGGTAAAAAAATCAAGAAACCGTAAAAAAAGTCAGACGAGCGACTGTACTACCTCCAGGTTCGCGTGCCGCAGGCAATGAGTTAGCAAGGTTTTATGGAGGATAACTGGAGCGGGTTGTAGGCAGCCCCGGCCCTGACCCCGGCTGCATCCTCCTCCCCTCCAGCCGGGTCCAGACCCCCAGACGTCTCCCCCCGCCATCCCAGAAAAAAAGACTTTTTGTCTCGCTGGCTGATTTGGGATGCAGGGAGCCATCCCTCGCTCAGCTGCTCCTGCAGCCCCGGGCAGAGCCGGGCGCCCGCCGTGGGTTTGTCTCGCTGTCAGAGAGGGCTGCCAGCAAATCCAGCCTTGTGGATGCTCCAGGGGGAAAGCAAGACCCCAGTACAGGTCAGGCCCTAGGAGATGCTTCAGCTCCATTAGAGAAACCCACTTTTCAACCTAGCAAATTCAACGTCTGCTCCAAGAGATTCAGTGACTTAAATAAACCTCATAAAAAGGCATTTTCTTTATGTGACCACGCCAGAAGGATCTCGCCTTGACTCCAAATCAGAAGCGATTCCTCTGCCTCAGAAATCCCCCGTCCAAAATTTTCCCTGAAATCTGAGATCTCTCCTAGGATACTACTTTACTATCCAAGCAACTTCCTCATCAGAGTAGAAATACCACCGCTCCTCAACAGGTTCGGTACCGGGCAGGGACGCTGGCTCTGCCAGCGCTCCCGGGGGTGGCTCAGGACAAGCTGGGGAACACCCCGGGTGACACCCAGGAGTGCCCTCGGACCGGGAAGAGAGCCGAGGTGTCCCAGCCAGCCGCGATTCCAGCAGTGCCTCAAGCAGCTGACGCTGCAAACGCCGGCGAGCCGAGCGCTGCGAGCAGGTCCTGCCTCTTCACGTGCCCGTTTGCACCGCGCTCCGGCAAGGCACCGGCACCTCCGCCTCGAGGCTTTGCTACGGAGATGAGGCGAGGAAGCCCGAGGAATACGAAAAGCCAACACCTGCGTCAGCCAAAAGCCCGTGGAAAAGGGATGCTGCAGCAAGAGGGCCTGCCCGCCCCGATCCGACACAGCTGTGCTTGTGAGCGGAGGGCACAAACCCCACTGAGACCATCGCGGCAGCATTCCAGCTCCTGGACCAGCTCCTCGCTGAGCCGGAGTCTCCGGCCACCTCCGACAGCTTCCAGCTGAGCCACAACCACGCTCACATTATAAATCCCCCCGAGGAGGGTCCAGCCCCACGTCGGCCAGCAGCGGTTTGAGACCCCGCGCACCATCTCCCTGCAACCACACACTTCTCGCTGCCCACCAGCGAGGGGCTGCACCACGTCCCCTGCCACAGCCACCGCTCAAGCGCTGGGCAAGCCCTGCCGCGACCCTGTGCTGTACCAGGAAAAAAAGGTGGCAATGACAAAATAGAGAGAAAAAAAATAAAATAAGCGATACTTGTCCTACCAGGCCTGAGACTCTACCGGAGCCTGGGTCTCAGCTGTGAGCCTTCCCGGTGCCCAGTAAATCCCACGACCAGGCGGGAGACAGCGAAAAGACCGCAGCCCACCGGAACGGGGGCGGGCACGCACCTGCCCTGTATCTCGACGGACGGGCAAGCATCCCCCGGCTCAGTTCATCCCAGGGAATGGAGCCCACCTGCCCACGGCTCCCGGCGCATCCATCCTCCGTCGGCGCTGGGAGGAGGAAGGTTTGCCAGAGGCAGCTCCGAGCACCGCCACAGCCCCCGCAGCGTCCCCGGGGACCCGAGGGGACCCAGAGGAGACCCCGCAGGCGGCCCCACCGCGGTCCCGGGGACCAGAGTGGGGACCTAGAGCGGTCCCTGGGGCGGCCCCACCGCAGCCCCGGGCAGGGCTCCGTCGCGGAGGGGACCCGAGCCGGAGCAGCCGGATCCGGGCGGGTTCCCCCGCCATCCCCGGCCCCTTGCCGGGGGCACCCTCTGGCACGGGCTGCCAGCACCGCGGGATGGCACCGGCGGCGGGGCCCCGGGGCCAGGACGCAGCTCCGCGCCGGTGCCACACGGCGGGGGAGCTGCCCCCGGCTGCTCCCACCGCGGCTCCGCATCCCGCCCGCTCCCGGCGGTCCCGTTCGCCGCTCACCTTCCACGGCGGCCGCGGCGGCGGCCAGGCAGAGCAGCACCACCAGATCCGCAGCCATCGCCTCCTCGGGCCCCGCAGGCGTCAGCCGCTACCGGCGGGCGGCCGTGAGCGGGCATGGGGGTGCGTCCGCGGGCCGGGTCGGGCCGGGGCAGGGCGGGCCGGGGCCGGGACGGGCCGGAGGCGCAGCCGGTGCCGCTCCCCGCCCGCCCGGGTCACATCGCAGCCGCGAGTGGCGCGCGCGGCCACGCCGCCGCCGGCCCCCGCCGCGCCCGGCCCCGCCCCCGGCACCGCCCCGCCAATCCCCGCGCCGCCCGGCACCGCCCCCGGCACCGCCCCGCCAATCCCCGCGCCGCGCCCCGCCCCGGGCACGCCCCCGCCAGCCACGCGCGCCCGTCCGAAGGGGGACGGCGCCCCCTGGCGGGCCTGCGGCACCCTCCCCTTCATGTTTCCCGTCAGCGGGACCCGCGACGGGCCGGCCCCGGCGGGGACAGCGCCGGGACACGGGAGGGGACCGGGCGCAGCAGGGGACGGGACCCGGCGAGGGGCCGGCGAGCTCAGACTGCCGCAATCCCGCTCTCCTCTCTCACCGCCAAAGGCAGCCTTGGGCGAACCGCCAGCCCCGCAGGGATGTGCCCCCTCTGCCCCCCCCACCGCTCCCCTCAGGTTCGGACACAGCGGGCACAGCGGGCAGCGCGGGGTCCCCTCAGCCCCCGCCTTCTCCTGGGCATTGCCCCGGGGTGAGAGGGGCACCGGGGCGCGGGGGAGCAGCTGCCTGGCCCGGGGGACACCAGGGCGCTCAGCATCCCTCAGCAGCACCCCGGGCACTGCCGCCCAGGGCCGCGTCCTGGTGCCCACACACGGCCAGGAGCGATCTACATCCACAGCCTCCCAAAGGAACCATCCAGAAGGACGCTCGCCCTGTCCCCCTCATCCCACCCTGGTCACCCTTCGCAGGGCTCAGCATCCCCCATAGCTCCGCACCCAGACAGCACAGCCGACCCCATCCCTCCCTCCACACGGATCCGCGCATCCCAGCACACGCGGGGAAGGAAAAATAGCATCCCAGCACACGCGGGAGAGGACAAACAGCGCGGGCAGGGCTCACTGCGGTCACGGCCGCCCACCTGACACCACGGTGGGACCAGAAACCCCGCGGAGGCACCGAGTGCTGGAAAACCATCGGCTTTTCAGGGAAAGAGTGTGCCAAAAACAGCGGTGCCACGGGAATAAGAGTTTTCCTTCTGCAGTTGTGCAAAATATATTTCAAGAAGCTCCCATTCAGCTGAGCAAATAACAGAAAAAAAATTGCCAAGAACCTTCTGGCTAAGTTTTAAGGAAATTTGCTTTCATCTTGACAACCCTTCTCCATTTCCTTCCCATGAATATCTCAGCAATCCAGTTTACTCACTCGGAGGATCACAGAAAGAAAACTGTGAAGTAAATGTCAGTATTATTTGCATCTTTATCCAGTCTGCCATAAAAGCAACACCATGTTATTTATCTGATCTAGCACAACTCAGTAACAGCTCGAGTATAGAATATTCATGATGTGCAAAGCAAAAAAATGTTAATCGTTTGAGAATACAAGAGATGAAGAGCTGAGCCTGTGAGTTATACAGAGAACTGCCTCAGTTTGGGTCTTTTTTTTTCCTCACAAATAATTGTTATCAACTGAAAAACTCGCATTCAGAAACTAACGTTTGACCAAAAAAAGCCTGACAATTTCTGTGTGGGGAAAAAAAGAATAAAACATCAATATTCTTCTGATTTCTTTTCAGCTGGCCAAAGAGTTGGCTGCGCTGGGTGAAAGCCAGCTGTGTTTGTTCAAAATGCTTTCTGTTCCGTCAGCCTTGCTCCGAGTCTCCCAATAGCAAAGGCTTCGCTTCTCCTGGAGGACACGGCTCCTGTTGCCATCTGGAGGGTAGGCACGGGAGGTGGCAGCACCGTGCCCCAGGGCCACTCCTCCTTGCTCGCCTGATGGGATTGAGGTGACCAGCTGCCCCAGGGACTATGCCCACCAGTGTCCCCTTGGAGGACACACCAAGGACATTAAAGCCTAGTGGGGTTTTTGGCACGTTTTCCTTCATTCTCCTCTCAGAGCCAGGAGGCTTCTCCTACAGTGCCCCACCCATCACCAGGCAGCCACTGGTGAGCTCCCATCTCTTCCTTTCCCCCAGGACACCCCATCCCAGAGCTGCCATCGGCCCCACGGAGCAGAAGCCCCTGGAGCCCAGGCAGGGGCAGCACCGCAGCGCTCAGCAAACACCCTGGGGAAGGCAAAACCACTCTCTGGGCCACCAGCAACCTCCAGTTCTGCCCACCAGGCACCTGTGCAAGAAGGACATGGGGCAAAGGCCTGCTCAGAGCATGAAGAGCCTCCGGGAAGGCTCTGGGCAGTCGCGTGCCCGGCCGGTCCCTCTGCGCTCGCAGCCGGCAGCGCGTCGAGATGGCGGCAGCCTGCTGCCAGAATTAGCTCTGTCTTAATTAACAGCTTTGCCTTTGTTCTCAGATGCTGCTTCAGGCGATGCCAAACCCTTTGTGGAGGATGAAGATCTGGGATCCCAGTGAAAGGAAGCATCAAGAGTTACAATACACCGCGACACAGATCTCGTAAAAAATCCCTTGTAACTGCTTTTGAGACCAAGGGGGTCACAGCCTGCGCCGGTCCCTGACTGTCCCCACCACACTGGCTGTGATGGGACCAGCTGAAGCTCTAAGATTAATCCCACCAGGCTGCCCTTGTGAGCAACCATGCAGCAAGGGGGCCTCTGGAGGGGTCACCCCAAATCCTTTGAGCTGTGAAGTGGCCAAGCCCAAGCCCTCAGAGCCTGACACATCCTGTGACATCACCTGGAGGGTGCACCAGAACTACCAGCCAGCTCAGACCAGGGGCTCACTGGGATGGTACCCTTGGTGGCAGGAGGATCCTGGCAAGCCACTCACTAACATGGGAGTGGCTCAGAGCAGGAGAAAGGTCAAACAAGCCTCCCCTGCATCAGCCCCGTGGAGCAGCAGAGCTGGCAGAGGACATGGGAGCCTCCCCAGGCCAGAACAAGAACAGAGCTAAAGCAGCCATGCCGCTCCCGGTTTATTTTCCAAGCCGAGGCCAGGCCTGCGGGGAGGGCAGGAAGCTTTGCACACAGCACAGGAGCAGCGCTCCCGCATCCCTAATCCTGCCAAGGCAGCGCAGGCTGCTCCCAGCCTGTGCATTAATTGCAGAGAAAAAGCCTGCACCTACAGCATCCTCCCAGGAGTCGAAGCCTGAGGAGCTGGTAAATCCTCTCCCCCATGAGAAAAGCAGATTCCTTCAGTTTTCCAGCCCTCCAGACTCGTCCAGCGTGCGTCACAACACGCGAGCCAGATGAGACAGGGAACACGGGTGGCAATGGTGAGGAGCATCCAACCCCTGCAGCATCGCCTGCGGAGCTGAACCCCCTCCTGCGAGCCCACATAAATGTAATATGATGTAATGTCATTAATTAGTGGCATTAAACGTTCGGTGTATTCAGGGCACAACTCAGCCACTTGGCACAGTGCAGCCCAAACTGCTTACTGTACTCCCAGGGGAAATAACCTCAGGGAGACTTCTGGGCTTAAACCATCGGGAAGCAAACGGGAGAGAGGGAGGGAGAGAAGTTATTGTCCTCTTCAGGCATTCACAGAAAATTCAGGTGTCTTATCAGAGCAGAAGAAGCTGTAGGAAGGACGACTCCTTTGTCATGTGAACAATTTGAGGACTAAATTGAAGCGAGACGTGAAGAAAAACTAGGTGAGATGAAGGTTAATTTGGCAACCAGAGTGAGAACAGAGGGAGCTGGGGTATGGAAGAGTCTATTAATTCCCTGGGCAAGAGACGCAGCCAGAGCCGGGACGTGGAGTAACTCCCTGCACGGCACTGAAAGATAAATTGCAGGTTCTTCTGCTGGAATATTCTGTTTATTAAGTTCCGAAATAGGAGACAGTCAAGTGCCAAGTGCCTTGAGCCTCTCGGTGCCTGAGAACATATTAATCACTGAGGGGAGCCTCATTAAGGCAGCTCTGGTGGGACTCCAGGCTCCACGTAACACAGTGGACACGCCGTGTCCCCCACTCCACGCTGCCATGCAGGCAGGGAAGGAGCAGGGAAGGCACCTACTCCTCTAGCAATAGACAGCAGAGACAGGTAAAGATCAGCAAGTTCCTCTTAGGAACAAAAAAATCCACTTTGTTTCATAGATGCTGCAATTTCTGCCACCTGGTTTTTCCCCTTAATTGGGCTTTCCAGGGTGGTTGTGAGTCCCAGCAGACACGCCTGCCACGGGACAACACAAGCACAGATCAGGAGTGCCACTTGCTCCTCGTTTTTCCTTTTTTCCCAGCCTCTCCAGGTGGAAGGATCTCTTTGTTCCCTTTGAAGGCAGAGGATTAACAAAGGCAAATGCGAAAGAGAAAAACAAAACTGCTTTGTCTGAGGATGGATGACATCTTTTTATCTGTTTCTAATCTGGCTTCAACTTTCATTTCTTTAGGAAGGAAAAAAAAATTCCAAAGATTAAATTTTATGCCAAGGCAAGCTATAATAAGTGACAGAAACACTCCATCTCCATGTCCCTGCTAGCTCTGTGAAGTCAGAACATTCACAGGGAAGAAAGCAAAATATAGACAGACAAACACTTTCAATGGAGATTTAAAATAAAAACTCTCTTCATGTTCCGAATGCAAAAGCCACAGAAAAATATGTCGCTTCTCCAAGGAAATTTCATTATCTTGAAGCAAAATGCAATTTATCTTTGGAAGCTTTAAAAAGGAAAAAAAAAAAAAAAAGCAGGGAGGGGAACCTGCCACAAGAGTTTCACTTTGTCACAGCGTTTGGCTTGTTGCAATCCGAGCTGTGTCCCCATGTCTGGAAGCACAGAAGAGCTGGCAGGTTTTTAACATGCAAGTCCCTCCAAAGAAGCAGGGACAAGGGAGAATGGTCCAGCCCACCTCATATCTGCTGCTCCTCGGTCCCATTCAGACATTTTTCTGCTGAAATCACCCACTAAAGAGCAAAAAGCTGTCTGGGATCGGCTGCTCACCTCATGCACAGGAAGCTTCCCATTTTTTCCTCCTTTATCGTGATGAATTTCCGATTGTCACCGTGATCAATGGTCCCATGAACACTATCATAAGGGTAATATGATTGTTCCCCCTGTTCCTATCGCTCACAGGGTAATTACATGGATGATTGCACTCAAGGGCATGTGTCCTGCACCCCTGCACGGAGCACACACGGTGCCTGGTACCACTGCCACCCCCAGGGCAACAACCCCAGCTTTTTCCAGGTAAAGGGAACAAAACCAGGAATATTCAAAGCCACAAACCCACTAGACACTCACACAAGCCAGTGAATGTCTCTGCAGGCACTGCAGCCTCCCTGCTGTGTTCACCATGGACCTCGCAGACGGAGGGGTGTGAAGGCCAGAAGGAGCTGCTGCAGCCCTGTAACCTCCCTGCACACACACTAAACCTCACCCAGAGAGTTCTGCCTTGAGCATTTCACTGCTCCCAAGAGAAACCTGCATCCCAACAAAGCCTTTACCAAGCTACCCCTTTGATATCCCAGATATCAAACTGCCCCAGCAGCACCCGTGGGCCTCTTCAAACAGGGATGACGGGCACCACAGGGGCAGTTGGCAACATCCAGGTGGCCCTTCCCAAAGTCCCTCCCAAGGGACCAGCTGCCAAGACCACGAGATGCCATGTCCTGGCTCCCACCATGCTCAAGCAGCCATGGTCTCATGGTCATACAAGGACCAGCTGAGGGACCTAGCGGGGGATCAGCCTGGAGAAAAGGAGGCTCAGGGTGGACCTTCTCATTCTCTCCAACTCCCTGACAGGAGGGGGGAGCCAGAGGGGGGGCAGGCTCTGCTCCCAGGGAACAAGGGACAGGACAAGAGGAAATGGCTTCAAGCTGTGCCAGGGGAGGGGCAGGTTGGACACCCGGAGGAATTTCTTCACGGAGGGGGTTGTTAAGCAGTGGAACTGCCCAGGGAGGTGGTGGAGTCCCTGTAGGTGTTTAAGGAAAGACTGGACATGGCTCTCAGTGCTCTGGAATGGGCGACAAGGTGGGGATTAAGCATAGATTGGACTCAATGAACTTGGAGGTCTTTTTCAACCTAAATGATTCTGGGATGACCCTGCTAATGACCTGCACATCCCTGGCTCTGCTGCATACCACCAACAGGGAGGGGAGGAAGACTGTGCCTGGTTACCCGGCCAGGCAGGAAAGGACAGCTACCTTCCAGGGATGTGACAACTGCCCCATCCTCAGCTCCCACCCCTCCACACCACGGCTCAGGATGCCCAGGCACTGCACTCAGCCACACACAAGTGCAGTTCTTAAGGCAAAGCTGCTGGAAGAGGGATGAAGGGAGTCTTTGCCAGGCTTGATTGACAGGAGACGTCAAGAACCCTGTGAGAGGGGATTTGAGGGAGTTTTGCATTTCAAACAGGGCAGGCCGGCAGAGGTTTACCCGGAGCGAAGAGGGAAGCCGAGGCTGCCGTTTCATCGGTTAACATCTGGCAGCTGCAAAGCTCAGAGATAATTCTGCCTCCGTCCTCCAGAGAGTTCAGATCTGGGAGGGATGCCAGAGACGTGGCAACTGGGAGGGGATGAAATTCCTTCACAGAATCCAAAACAGGCAGTGAAATATCATGATATTCTTCCTCCCTTTAAATAAGTGACTCTGATGCTGATTGAGCCTGTGGAAACGTGGGTTTTTTTCATCTAAGTGGAAGGGGGAGGAGAGCAGAGAGGGTAATACAGGTGGGGGAAGACAGATGGACAACAGCTTTTTTTTTTACTGAAACCAGAGCTTTTGGATCAAAACCTGCAAAGGCTTTTGATCAGGGTCTGCAAAGAAAGCTTTTAACAGTTACCTGCAGTTTCGTTTTTAAAAATCCAGTAGGGACACAAAATTATTTCCATTTACAAATACCAGGTTACAGAAAATGAATAGAAAAATCTGGATTTGGATTTTAAAAAAAAAGAAGAAGCTAAAAGAGATCTTTCAGGCAAAACTCTAGACTTACGCAGGGGTAATTCTGAAAATTAACTGGCAGGTGCTATAACAGCTTGTGCAAAACCATCATTTGCAACTAGACTATTTCAGTGTGGGCAGAACAATCCCCACCTGAGCAGCATTCCATGCCCCTCCACTTCTCTGCCAGCTTTGCACTTTGGGGTGACCGCAGCCAGCCAGAGACAGTGACAGTCCCCACCAGGAAGGTAAATACAGCAGCAAGGGGCTTTTCAGTTACAGAGGAAACTGTCCTAACAAAGCCTGAACACATATGCTGCCCCTTTGCAGGCATCACTCCTGTACGTGCCACCAGGTTCATCCCAGGCCCCTTTCCAGGTTGCACATCCCTGGCTCAAGGGCATGAACTCTGGGAAGAGGCAGCACTTGAGGAGGGTCTCGAGCTCCACACCTGAGCATGGGTCACTGGGACAGTCTGTCCCCATTCCTACACTCTCAGCCTACCTAGAGGTCCCCAAGCCTGAGCAGCAGCTGCCAGATCCAGCCATGGATCTGGGCGGATCCCTCCCACTGGAGAAAGGGCTCCTTGCTGGTACAAATTAGACGAGACGTTTTGGGGAGCCCCCGAGCGAGGAGAGCTGCTCAGGGCTTCACCCAGGCCAGCCGCCTCCTGTCCCAGTTACCCACCAGCAAGGACCAGCGTTAGGCTGGGGCCGGACGCGCCCTTGTGCTGCTGCCCGGGCTGGCGACCTGCAGCCCGAGTGCCCTGAGGCCACTCGGGTGGCCGAGGTTTTCTCCCACCAGCCTCTGGAGGTCAGCAGCCGGCAGCACTGGGGCCCCGCACCGGCAGCTGCCGCCGGAGAGCGGAACTAAACCCCGACCCAGGAAAGGGACGGAACGCGGGGAAGGACCAGGCGGCCTGAGCGCGAGGTCCTCCCTGCACACCACAGGTAACCCCAAATATTTGCAGGGGCCGGCACATCCTCCCTGCACTGCTCTCCTTCCCTGCAGGCACGCGGGAGGGCAGGACCTTCCTCATTAATAGGAAATGATTAATTTCCAAAGCCTGCTTTGCCCATTTAACATCTCCAGGTCTCGTGCCAATTTGTCCACGAGCAAGCCCCGTTCTGGGAACGGGAATGAATCCACTTTTCACTTTGCCAGCCTCCAATGTCATTTGCTCATTTCGTATCTGAAGGACGCACAGCAAAGCCTTTTACAGCTAAATCATTACTGATTTTACAGAAGTTAGGAGTAGCTGGTAGTGCAAAAAAACCCTCTTAGTGAATTTATTACACAGAATCTGACATTGTCCTGCATACATCGCCGTGTTCCTGGGAAATAACAAAGATTTCCAGTAAATGAGAGATGCCAGCAAGAACTTAGATAAGTGAACTGGAGGGTTACCTGGTATGGAGGGAAGCAGGGCAGAGACCACATCCAGACTCCCTGTGCAGAGCAGGAAATGGAATCCTTACCTTCACCTGCTCCAAAAAGGTAAATACCAAAGGAGAAACATGGGAGAAATCCTCCTGCTCTCCCCGGCCACACGGGGCAGCAGCTGTGCCAGGACAAGGCAGATGTCTCCTCCCAGGAACTTGTTTCCTTGGACATCAGCAGGAAAGCCACGGGCCAGCATCTCTCAGAGGCACAGCACTGCTATGTGAAGCTAAACATCAACCAAAAAGGTGGGGTTTCCCTCCAAAAGGAGCTGTAGCAGAGCATCCTCTGCTTGGGCTACAGCCCGCTCTCGGCTGGCTGGAGACAAGCTTTCCTGTCCACTGGCAAAGAGCTCTCATCACTGGTTTCCATCCAGCTCTCTAGGAAAACAGAAGCCCAACTTCTGGGTGAGGATCATTAATCTCATTATTTTTAGCTGACATTTCTAGGTGTGTTCTCAAAGCTCCAGGCTCACAGCAGAAGCACAGACAAGGACGGATCCATCGTGCACTGGTACAAGATCACTCCCAAAAGTGGGTGGAAGCAGATGACAGGTAACACGTCTGGAATTGTGGCGATCAAAGAGGAGGAATGGGGGACATCTGGCAGAGGACAGCCAACTGCTTTCTGCTGTCCCATCAGGGGCAGGGCATAGCACCCCAAGAGCTCTCCAGCAGCTCAGCCATGTCCCTCAGGCTCGAGAAGGTAAGGCACAGATGCTCAGCTTGAGCCACCACTCCAGTGGAAGGAGGGAATGGCCCCTGCTTTGCCAGAGAGGACAATAAGCACCACCCCAGCTAATCATAACTTCCTGCAGTGCATCTGGGCCCTTATTTATCCTGCAACCACATCTCAGCTGAGACTCATTTCTTCCTAACAGGGCTCCTCTGCAGCTGGAGAGCTCCAATGGGGTGCCCCAAGAGGCAGTGGGCATCACTTCTCTGCAGGACCTACCTCCAGCTCTTCCTCACCTGGTGACAGCTCCCAGAGGCTGCCAGCTGTGGAGTTGTCCCTGGGCTATCCAAGCTGAGGAAGATCCTTCAAAAGCAGGAGGAAGGGAGACTGTGGCTGCCCCATCTCTGGAAGTGTTCAAGGCCAGGTTGGACAGGGCTTGGAGCAACCTGGTCCAGTGAAAGGTGTCCCTGCCCATGGCAGGGGGGTCTGAGACGTTGTTTAAGGTCTCTCCCAATCCAAACCACTTTGTAATGCTCTAATTAGGCTGGGTTGATCAATCATGACACAATCCCAACCCAAAGTGCTCCACAATGTGACTGTGGCCAGGCTCCACTAGCACCTTCACTGCTCCCATCCATCAGCATCTCCTTCATACCCAGAAACTTCCCCTCTCCCACACTATTGCTCCCACTTTCCCTCCAGGAGCTTCAAGCATCTCCTGGCGACATCAGGCAACACCCCCTTCCCTTCCCTGCCCTTTCATTTCTTTCATCAAAGTTTCTTTTCATCTCCCACCTCCTTGCTCTGGGCTGTTTTGTTCACCTCCTGGCAGCCCACAGAGCTGAGCTGCTGTGCTGGGAAGGGCTCTGCACCCAGCGTGGAGGTGGGAGCCCACACCAACGTGGAGCCCTCCCAGGGGGGGAGCAAACCCTGGCGTTGGAGCAGCTCAAAGCCCTCCTGAGCCTCACGAGCTCCCCACAAACAGAGCTCCAACAGAGTTCCGTGGGATGAGGCGCCCGTCTGTGTCTGTCACATACGGAGAACATGGCAGACATACAGGGAAGGGTGTTTGAGCACAGGCTCCAAACACGGCGTGTATTCTGTGGGAGTCTCCACGCCCACAAGCATGCTCAGGTCATGCCAGCACAGAGAGCAGTGATCCTGAATGCTAAAGGAGGGAACGGGGAGGAAGATCCCCCAGGACACGCGGGCAGACACAGCCGGAGGCACAAAGGTTATCTGCAGATTACAGGTGCGATGCTCCCACCGTCGGGGTGCGGGGACGGTACAACTCGAGAGCAAGACCCGGAGGAGGGAGAAGAGATAAGCTTGAGCAAAGCGACGCTTTTGAGCCTCTTTGGCAACAGCAAAATCATCCCTTCATTTTAGATTAGCTGATTTTCGTGTGTGTTGTGTTTTTTCAAAGGTCAGCGCATCCATGCAGGTTTGCGTGTTTGAAGAAGAATACTGACCCCTTTTGAGGCTCTTCAGTGTTACACTGAGCTCATTCCCTTCGTCTCTCTCAAAATAATTTGGAATAATCTTGCAGAGCGTGCCCAAGCCCTGTTAAAGGGATAAAAAAGGGTTTGCCTCAGTTTGCCCATGTGGCTGGTGGCCAGAGGCTGCATCACACAGGCCAGACTGAACAGGGGGTACTGGGAGGAAAACACACTTTTTCCCCCTTTGCACTGAATGTCATCATTTTGCCAGAACTCTAGCCCCTGCAGCTGGTTATAAATCATCCATCAATCATGATTTAAAAAGAAAAACCCTTTTGCTTTCCCTCACCACCAATGAGCCAGGCCAGAGCACGAGGCCAATGCTGCTGCCTCGAGACCAGGCAGCACCTCGGGGTTGACACACTCCACCCCAACTGTACATACAATTTTACATAATCCATAAATGTACTCATAAAATAATCTATTTGTTTCTTTTCTGAAATAAAACTATCAACAAGCTGAGAACCACAGTACAACAGACACCCTTAGCTGTGAGCTGCTGATTTTTCTATGATACATTATATCCGATATGCCGACGCAATGAGTGGAACGTACCAATTTGGGTAATTGGTGAAGGCCTCAAAGTGTGTGTGCTGCTGCTGATCTGCCCTAAAATGTGTATTTACCGTGCGGGTTGTTTGCATTCCTGATGATCTGCGACTCCGAGGAGTTAATCAGGCAATCAGCTCTGCGCCTCCTCGGCTCTGGTGTGGGGGAAGCCACCCAGACTGTAATTTTAAAGCTGCCAAACGCCATTAAACTGTTAAACGGAGCAGGGGAAGGATTCTGCCGACACCAGACACCGTGGCAGGTACTCCCTTGAGCCGGGAGGACACCCGGACACCGCGGGGAAACACACTGCGAGGAGCAACTCCGGGATCCAGCGCTGACCAACACTCCCGACAGCACTGCGCTAATTCTTTGAGACTGGTTTCAATTTAAGCCTGAGCACTGGCTCAACTCTTCCCACTGGATGTTAGCATTCCCATTCCTCCACCTAAAATCCACTTGAGTAATCAACTGCAAAGTTAATGACTGGGGCCTCAAATCAGCAAAGTACTTGAGCACATGCTGAAGTCCCATTGAAAGAAATTAGACCTAAACAGAAGCTTTGCTCCAAAGAGAGCGGGCTTTGTGTAAAACGCAGCAAGAAGGTGGTTCAAAGCAAATATAATAGCCTATGGAAGTAAACCTTTCCCACTTGAGTGGCTTCCAAGCATCCTGCTCAGCACTCACAAGGACCTGTTGGAAGCATGGGAAACCTAGAGCCTTAGACCTGGCTTCATTTTGTTGCCAGCCAAGTCTGAGCTCAGGTTCAGAGGACAGACCTGGGACTTGCAGGCAGGTCCCCAGGTCCTGAACGCACAAGAGCACCTCCTGGGGTGCCCTGAGGTGGCAGTCAGGTGAAGGGCACAGCATCTGCTGTCCCACCAGGCAGGACCAGCACAAACCAGTCTGTCCGAACTCCGCACTGGGATCCCCAGCGAGCCGCGGGCAGGCTTTGCCCAGCACCACTCCCTGCAATGAGATCCAGCAGGGAGGGCAGGGTTACAGCCCGGGGACCCCGAAAGGAGCCCCCTCCTCGCCAGCAGCACTCCCCCCTGGCTTTTCCAAGGACAGGACTGAGTCTGCACATTCCCCGGCCCCGCGGCCCCGCTCCCGCCCCGCCGACCCCCCTCGCGCCAGCGGGTTCGCAGAAACCCAGCGTCCCACCCCCCCTGCCACCTCCCGGTCACGCTCCGGAGTGACGGGAAGAGCAAGGATCGAGTTTCCCTGTGCACCGGAGAACAGGAATAACGTTTGGTCCTGCCAAGGACAACACCTCACTCTGGCAGGTTGCACAGGTAACCACCTGGCACAGTTGAAGTCGAGCCGTAAGGTGCCTTAAATGTGGGATTTTACAGCCCCACACGGTGTTAATGTGTATGTATCGATATGCATACACATCAATAACCAACCTGATCCAAGGAGACAGTTTCCCTGGAAGTTTTCCAGCATCTGGATATCTTTATTACGGTGAAATACTTAGGTCAGAGCCCTAACTTGCATAAACTGGCACAGCTCTGCTGAAATCAATACCCCCACTCCAGCTCCTGCTATTTGATGAGGTGGCCCAAGATCTCTACATTGGTTTTACTGTCTTCCTTCATCATTTGCCCAGTTCTCATCTCAAGGCCTCTTGTATTTTTTTGGCTGATTTTATTTCTGTTTGTGGAGTCCTGGGCAAGGGCTGTGAGCACAGAGAAACCACAACAGCTTCGCTTGTAAGTGAGAAATCCAGTCGTGCCCACCATCTCAGGGAGGGTTTGTTTTAGTCTCCCAGCACTAGGAGATTACTTCTTAGTTTTCTGGAGATCCCCAGGTCCAACACTTCCCCTTAATCCCTCTTGGTGTCCAGCCCAAGGGTCGAGCATGGGAGCAGCCTGAGACACGGTGGACCACGAGGCACTCATGCTCTCCCACATTACCCAGGGTGCAGAGACACCCTAAAAAAAACCAGGAAAAATCCTTTTCTTACAACAACCTCTTGCAGAAAGTCAAGAGCAAAGTCAGAGACATCTTTCACAGAGGCAACTGCAGCGGGAGGGTAAGAGAGAAGGCCACACTCGGCCTCCACAGGGGGACCAAAGCAGTTTACGTGCTAATCCCTGTGTGAGCAACCAGAGCTGGCACCAGCCGGAGCCAGTTGTCTGACTCCAGCTCTTGGCAGGGAGGGACGGATGAACAAAAATATGTAGCGCAGGCACTGGCTGCCCGAAGCCACGGGTTGTTGGCTGTCAGCAAACGGACCCAGACGGAAAAATAAATACAGAGAACATCTCGAATTTGGAGAGCAATTCCTGCACAGCTGCAGAGCTCAGCAAGACCCCTGCCCAGGCTTTTCAGTGCCCACAGCGCTTTGATGGTGCGGCCAAGGGCAGGGAGAAAGCTGCCATCCCTCCCCCAGCTCACGTGTCCATGCAATGCTGCCAAGCTCAGGGATTTGTTTTTTCTGGGGAAAAAAAAAAACCAACAACATAATGCTGAAGCCACAGAAGAGGAGGAATGAGGGCAAAGAAGGGATTTTGGCAGGAGGGTGATGGAGGATGATGCTGGGAAGGGGTTATATTCTAGGGAATGTAGCCCGATGCTCCCATGGGATGGACAATGCTGTCCTCGTTGACAGCCTGGATCCAAGTGTCCATCCACACGGATGCTTTTGGAAGCACCACCTGTACATGTGCAACATCCCAGCACTCCATAACGCTGTGACAGGGCTGGCACGGGCAGGGAGGGAGGACGGGATGTGTCTAGATCTAAATAAGGCCACAGAGGTAAGGGCAGGATCATTTTAAACAGTTAAAGTTTCATTTTAATGGATACCACAAGAGGGAAAACATTCCCTGTGGCAAAGGGCAAAGCGTGTACTTTCTTTTTCCAAGGCAGGTTTTGCAGTCAGCCTCCTTGGGGAAACAAAGCACATTTTCATCCACCCCCACTCCCTACCCCACAATTTTAGAACCTGTTGGTTCGTTTTAGCCAGGTCAGAGTAGGGGGGATGTCTGAGGGAATTTCTGCTCCTACACTTTGTAGGTTGCTCCCCACTTCCACATTTTTTGGAGAACCGTGGCACCACTTGCTCAAAACCATACAATATCACTTCAGAAAAAAAAATAACAACAACAAAAAACATAAAAACAAACAAAAAAAAAACCACCACAAAAACAGCCAAGTCCTGACTCGTGTTTCCAACTCTGCCATTAAGCTTGTTCAGCTTGAACAGCACAGATCTACAAGTACTTTGCAAGGGCTTACCCCACCTTCCCCTAAAAAAAAATTCATTAGAATTAGCATTACTGAGACTGGGTCACACACCTACCTGCTGGAAAACCTTGAGGCAGAAGGTGGTGGTGCCTTGGTGCACCAGATGCCTCGTCCAGCCCCAGCTTTGTGAGCCTGTGCTTTGCATCGGGGTGCACTCAGTGCCACTTCAGCAGATTGGCTCAAGGACGATGGATTAAACAAGGCCAAGCAGATCAGCCACTGGAAATAACAGCTCTGGTGAGCCTCACATCCCTCTGTCCTGCCAAAGTGATTGTGAGCTGGGCCATTTTTTCACATGGTCACTAAAAGAAATGTAATATATCACGTTTTACACCGTGACTTGACCCTAGACCTTCCCAAATGTTTGCTGGTAAACTGTGCCACTGGGTGCATCTGCTCCAAAACCATCAGCAAGAACTTTCCTCTTTCCAAAAAGACTTAGTTCAGAGGATAGAAGGGTTTTCTAACTCTTCCTGAGGCTGGTGGGAGTTTGGTCTCACCCACAGATTCCAGCATCCTGCATTACCGGAGTGAGGAAGGTGTGTGTGCCTAAGGGGAGCAATGCCAGGTGGAACCCCACATATCACTAAGCAGAATCACTACAGTGTTTGCTTCACAATTCGGTTTTTCCTGGTCTGTTCTCAATCTCAGTGGGTTTGGGGCTGGAGGGGCAGCAGCATGGTCCAGCTGCTGTTGCAGTCCCACTGGCTCTTCCCTGGCAGGGAAGAATTAATAATTAAACACAAGCCAGGTGAGGAGTAGTGGGGCTAGAAAGCAGCTGCAATATTTCCCTTTTAAAAGGCAGGAGGGCAGGAGCTAGAAGCTAAGTGGCAATTCATCTCCCTTCTGCACAACAGCATTTCCAGGTAAATCATTAGGGATGAGCCAGACACTGCCATTTACGTTTCCCGTAGTCGATGGCAGGGTCCAACATCTCCAGGGTTGGGGGAAACAGCACAGAAAAAAGCTGAGAGCGCAGACCACCCACCAGCAGTATGGTCATGAGTGGAAGGGACCTTCTGCAGAAAGCTGGATGGAGCCACTACCTCCCCACAGCACGTCTTGGGAGCCTTCAGCTAAAACCAGCTCTGAGCCCCTGAGCTCCCTCCACCGTGACAGTGGATTTGCTGCAGCCCGAGTGAGGCAGCCCTGGGCTGGCCACCTGCAAGCTGGGCTGGCCACCTGCAAGCTGGGCTGGCCCTGGAAGCCCTCCGAGCCACAGAGCCCTCACAGCATTACTGAACCTGGTGGCTCAGCCCATCACCTTGACTTCAGGCACTGGCCCAGCATGAGGGCGGGTGATGGTCCCCAACCATTCACTGTGATGCACAGGCTGCTCTTACCTCACCAAGTGTCCAAAATTCTAGCAGGAACCACCACATTCTAAAGCCGATGGCTCCGAGCCCGAGCGCTGCCCTTTAACGGCCCGGCCCCTCTGCGGTGTGTGCGCACAAAGACAGGCAATGTCATCTTCCCGCCGCTCCCTTAACTGCTTATCGATCCCAAAGAGCCCCGGAATGGATTTCTCCAGCTAGCTATCATCCTCCACAGCCCGGGAGATCCCCCCTGTATTAGAGAGCAGACATCTCAGTCAGAGCTTTATTTACTGTGAAGGAGCAATTAAGCCGTCCCGGTTCGATTTATGGCCAGCACAGATAACCCCGCTCCACACGAGCCAAGGCCACTTTAACTTTCACACACTCACCTCTTGCCAGGTGCAAAAAAAACCAGCTTAATTGGTGCATTTTTTATATCTCTAGCCCAAATTCAAACCTCATCTGTGATCAGTGCAGTACAAGCCAGGAAATTATTCCCTAGAAATGCGTTTAATAGATTTTCACTGTGCTCACTGCAGTCACGGAACCAGAGCTCAACTCATCGGGCTTTATTTTCTGAAAGCTGCATCCTGAAGGTGATATTTGGGATGCTGGGGATTTAAATGTCCAGCTCCATGGTCAGGACAGTGTGGCAAAGCCACCAGGCTATAACGTACAGCAAGTAACACCCACAGTGCTGCTCCACTTGGAAAAGAAAGACACTGTCACGAGGGCAGGGACACGACGGCTGGTGATGAGGGGACCCAGCTGAACACCAAGCCAGCCTTGGTGGAGGGGCTGGAAGCCAGGACACCCCTCCCAGCCCCTCCCCAGCAGGCTCCAGGGTGCAGCATCCCAGCACACAAAGCCTCTTGCTGGTCCGAGCCTGAGCTGCTATTCCAGCAGTTTGCCATAGATAATGTTCATGCTTTACGGAAAATCAGCAAGATTGATTCAGATCTGCACTTTATGAATTTTTCCAACTACCAGCAGTGAATTAATCCAGTTGGAGACTGACTAAACTTCTCAATAATGCCCAGATTTTCCACACTATCAAATTCATTTCTCACTACCTACAGTGGGGTTTGGGTGGCAGGTGAAGCATCTCGATGCTGCTGTGCTGCTCCTTCCAGACGTCCCAGCTGCTGAGAGCCCACCAGGAATACACCCAGTGTCCTTCTGGGTGAGAGTCTGTGGGATTTGAAGAAAATCTCTTTTTAACTAACTCTATGTCTTAGCAGGACAGAGCATTAAGACTGGGGAGAGGGGGAAGTGCTACTTACAGACTCACCAAGCTGCTACATGGCACCGGTTTTAAACTTGTAGAAGTGGTTACTTTCATCTTCAGAGCTGGGCTTAGACCAGTAACAGGCTTCATTTCACATCTTCTCAACTGAGCTCTTCTGCATTTGAACCAGCAGAACGTGCTGATGTGCCCAGTGTCTGGGGATGTAACCTGCCCTCAGCTGCAGCCCTGCCCACACCACCTGGAGCTGTGGAACCAGGAACCCCTGCTGAAGAACCATTGTACCCAGCCAGCTCTCCCCTCCTGATGATTAGCTGGACACCCAACAGTCTCTGTTCTCAGCCTCATTTGCCCCTGGCATTGATGGTCTTCCCTGGCTGATGTCCTGAGATCATCTCTGATGGCCCTACAAGAAGGATGCCAGGAGCCACTCAGCTCCTCACCCAGTGCCCAGCACCAGGCACCAATCAGAGTCACCCTGCAACCCAGGGGGAGTGGGAAATGTCTCAGGATGCTGCTTTTTCTTAAGCAGACACTTAGAAAGCTTCTGAAAACTACATAAATAAATAAAAATATTGACAATGATAGCCTGGCTATTTTTAAGCTGATCTTTGCACACCAGCCCTGCTAAACTGATGTTACCTCCCAACTCTGGGGCCTGATAACAGTGAGATTCATTTGGGGCTTAATCTAATCACTGTTCCTGGAGTGTTTTCTAGAGTGTTTGCACAGAGCACTTGGGTGATAAACTGAGAGACCTTTCGAGGCAGTCATAGCCCATGTTGGTAAACACCTCCTCCTGCACAACTGCAGGTGCCACCACCCACCACACCTGCTTTCCAGTCCTGCTTTCTCTTTTGCTTTCACTTCCTGCACCCTTCCAGGCAGCCAGTAAGGAGCAGGGAACTTGCCCCAGCTCGTTTCCTTATTGCCTCTCTGTGCTCCATGGCACCTGCTTGTTGTTGGCATTTCCCTGTGCACTCACACACGGGCATCCCATCAAAACCACCCCCCAGCCACTGCTCGGTACCACACCTGGCCAGGTAGAGAGATCTCCTTTATGAGCTCCCGTAAATGGAACTGTTACTGGAGTTGGCAGGTGCAAAGATCAGCCCTGGTGGGACTATAAACTCCACTCACTTCCACCTTTCCCCACAACTTTTCCCATCTACCCCACGGAAAGCGAAGCTGTGGCCGGTCTGACAGAGCCCCAGAAGGTCTTGCTAACATCCTCACCTGCATGGGAAACATCCGAAGCTTCTGCATCACCTGGGCAAGGAGGTAATCACAATTCCAGGAGGGACTGATGGTGTCTTGGCAGCTGCTGGTTTTTAGAAATCCTGCAGTATCCATCAGCTTCCTGGAGAGGCAAGATGGGAGCACTGGGATGGGAGGTGTACTGGAGGCTGGGAACACTGGGACAGCCATCCATGGTACTGCAGACTTATACACTTATCTGCTCTCAGATAATGAAAATAAGAGGGGAAAAAATAAAATTCCCTTCTAGCCCTTTGGACAATGTCTGCATGTTAATTTAGCAACTTCCAGGCAGGATGGTATTTTTGTCCCTGCCTATGGCAGGGGGATTGGAACTGGGTGATCTTTGAGGTCCTTTCCAACCCAAACCATTTTATGATTCATTCTGTGATTTATTGTATGATGGCAAATTAATTTAAAACAAAAAAAAAAAAACCATTCAGCATCTGAAATAGAGTATTATTTCCTGCAGCATTAATCGGTGGCACTGGTACCACATAATTTGTTACCGGTGGCATATTTCTGTATGGCTTCATTTCCTTAAAAGCACGGGAATTAATTAGGTGTTTGCATTGGGAAGGGACTGGCAGGCACTGAGCATAATGTGGGCAATCACCCCAGAGGCTGCACGGAGGCATTAAGGGTTTGTAAACCACGGTGTAAATACCACAGCTCTCCTGCCCTGCGGGGATTGAGCTGCTCACGGGCAGATGTGATTCAGCAGCTGAGCACCTGCCCCTCTGGATTTAAGTGCAGAACAAGGATTCACCTCATCTAAGTCATACACAGCAACACTGAATCATCAGGATTTGCTTCTCAGCAGCTGAGTGACTGAGTAGCTTTTCCCAGAAGGAAGTCCATCAGGCAGCACACAGCCCCGGGGTGTAACCAGCCCTGGGGTGCCGTCAGCCAGGTGAATCACAGCCCCTCAGCTGGCACTACAACTGCAGTTCACCTCCTTATCTTGTACCCCGAGGAACTCCGGCTGGGAAAATCCCCATCCCTGGTCAGGGCAAGCAGCCCCCGAGAAGAGTTGCTGAGGGGGGGATCTGCTGCTGGGGAGAAGTGTCACCTCCGTGCTCAGAGCCAGGATGATGGAGCAGCTGGAGGCACAGCCCACACCCCCTGCTCCATGGCTGGCTGGTGTGTCTGCAGCCATTCCCAGGAAGGGCAGAGATGGGAGAGGGCTTAAGGCCAGCAGGTCGAGGGGGTGATTCTGCCACTCTATTCCACTCTGGTGAGACCCCACCTGCAGAGTTGCCTCCAGCTCTTGGGCTTCCAACATAACAAGGACATGGAGCTGCTGGAGCAAGTCCAGAGGAGGCCGCAGAGATGCTCCAAAGGCTGGAGCCCCTCTGCTCTGGAGACAGGCTGGGTAAGCTGGGGCTGTTCACCTGGAGAAGGGAAGACCCCAGGGGGACCTTAGAGCTCCTTTCAGTGCCTGAAGAGGCTCCAGGAGAGATGGAGAGGGACTTAGGACAAGGGCCTGGAGAGATAGGACAAGAGGGAATGGCTTCCCACTGCCAGGGGACAGGGTTAGGTGGGATATTGGGAAGGAATTCTTCCTTGTGAGGGTGGTGAGGTCCAGGCCTCCTCTGACCAAGCATTAAAGTGGGTTGCCCTAAGGAAACCTTTCCATGTTTTACAGGAGTTCAGAATTCACTCTAAACTGATCTATTTTATACACATGCATTACAGATTTGTATAAATGTGACCTTTTAAGAGCCGTCCTGTGCACTTGTTGAGCATTACATATAACCCGAGGATGAAATATTTCAACCAACAGCTTCCAGGTGATGTGAGGGTAAAACTCAGGGCTGGGAAAAGGAGAGGAGAGGCAGGCTCAGAACATCAAGTACTAAAGAGAAATGTGCCTCTAACCTCAGCTCTGCAGCAGGTTCGTGAGGTTCTTCACCCTCAGATCTCAGTCCTCACTCTTCGAGACTCAAGCAGGAGCTCAGGTGACCTCTTTAAGGTGTGCTGAGACCCCTGAGGACAAAAACGAGAGATGACAGTGGCTTTAGCTGCCAAAATCCTCAAAACCTAAATGCTTTGGGGGCTGATCAGAAAACATCAGAAATGTTACAGGAATTAGTAAAAAAAAAAATCTCCAGTTTGGTGCTTTCTTATGGGCCTTGTATAAGAGACCTTTCCTACAGATAACTTGGTAACTCCATCATCAAACTTCCACTAAAGCAGGGCAGAAACAGCTCGAGTCTCTGGGTCAGAGCTGGGAACTGTGGCAGTGAATCTCCCACAGCAGCCCTTGCAGTATTAACATTTAAAAAATCACGAGACCTCAAATATCCCGACGCTAAGTCTCATGACCTTTAAGTCAACTAGATTCAGGTTTCTTTTTCTTTGACTCTCGTTATGCTTTTGGGATGGAAATAAAAGACCTTGTTAGGTTTAGGGGACATTGCAGGGAGCTTCCACCAGCCTTTTCTTCCCAAATTTACACTTCTGGTCCCTTAATCTCAGGTATCATAAGTTCTGATTTATTTTTAAGCAGTTCTTTCAATGTTGACACATTTTGTTTTTAGGGCAATTCTTAAAAGATTTTTAAGCTTGGTGGAAATGAGCCTCCCTGTGAGGGTCACTCTGATCCAAACCAGCATTAAGTTGGCTCTCAAAGAAAAATCTCTTTCTGAATAAGGAGTGGCCTCGTGCATTTTACAGGCTACAAGGAGAGCGAGGGCTAAGATTCAAAGACAGAATATTAGAATAATAGAAAATGCCCCAATCCACGTGCTGTGCCACGTCCTTGGGCACACAATACCCCAGGAGTCCTCATTCAATCCTCTTGCCACATTTCTGCCTTTGATAACACGCTCCACTGAAAAACCAAACCCAGCTCAGAGAAAGACGTGCTTTGGGCTGCGTTTGTTTGATTGGCTCAAATCAGAATGTGGAGTCAGGTGTTTGTTGGCAGCTCTTTAGCACTGAGAAAAGCCCTTTCCTGCTTTTCTTCTGCATTCCCAAGGTGTATATTTTAGATAGAAGTCACATTTATGACCGGGGCACTCACTGCTGCTCCCAAAAGGAAGAAGACAGGGCCTGCTCCTGCTCTCCTCCCTCCTTCTCACCATCCCAATGTGCCTCGTGGCTCCTGGCCCTTGGCTTTGCTACAAGCCAGCAGGGACCCCTGACATCCCCTTTTCTGGACAGCAAACGGGCACAGAAACCCCCCCAAATCCTGCTGCCCACATTCAGCAACGCCAAGTTCCCCCTCGGTGCCCTCCAGTCCCTCGGCTGCTCCCCACAGCCCCAAGGCTGGACGGGGCCGCAGGCACAGGGACGCTGGACCGGCACAGCCTGGGGACACCCAGCCACCTCTGCCGGCGGCTGTGTTTGTACGTACAGATAAATATACACGGGGCAGAGCCGAAAAGACAGAGTCAGCTCCTCGCCGGGGTCCGGCGGCTCCTGTTACCGGCGGCTCCCGCGCCCAGCGCACGCACGCTCGTTATAGCAGCCGTCGGGCTGGCACAGAGCGGAGCAGATGGTCAGGGCAGCTTGGCCCGGGGCCACTGTCAGCCCCGGGCTCCTCACCTCAAAGGATGTGCTCACCGAGGCCACCTGGGCCCCCTGCACACCTGCGGGCTGGCCAGGGCAGCGGCACCGGGGGAGAGCCGGAGCGGTTGCTGGCGTGGCAGGGGTTAACACTAAACGGTCCCAAAAATCGCGGTGCCCCCGCGCCAGCATCGCCAGCTGCTACGGAGGGTCCTGCTCCTGCGTGAGCAAAAGCCTGGGATAGCTGTAGGCAGAATTTGGCAGGTAGAGACACCCTGAGCAATGCTGACTGGCAGAGGGATCACAGCACCGCAGGGAAACCCTCAAAAGCCACAATCACCCAGCAACGACCTGCCCTTGGTGGCCGTTGTTGATGCAGCTCCGGCTGCCCAGAGCTCCCAGGAAGGATCTGCTGCCCCGTTTGCCCCTAGGACAAGGGCACAAGGGGCAGAAGGGGCACAGCAGGGCAGCAGGAGGAGCAGGGGAGGGGTGGCAATGGCAGGGGCAGGAAGCAGATCCTGTGCCTGGCCACCACCCCATGGGCTGGGGGCACAGGCAGGGAGCCAGGGCTTGCAGCTGGGCTGCAGGGAGTGGGGCCATGGGCAGGGATTGGCCATGGATATCACCTGGTGTTTTCTGCCCCCCAAATTAGGCATTTTGCACCATCACCAGTCAACTGGGGCTTTCTGGCCAAGAGCAATAGCTTCTCCAGGCAACCACAGGAGAGCTCCCGTGGCAGGGGCACAGTGGGGGCTCTGTGGTGCATCAGAACAGGAGCTCCTGCAGCACTAACACAGCTGTGAGCACGTGAGAGCCCAACAGCTCTGCTCCAAACTGTGCTCCCAGGAGCCCCAGGCAGTGAGCACGGCCATAAAGAGCAGAGGCAGCAGCGCTCCAACTTCCTGGCACTCGGGGAATCTTCCTGGATCACGTTACATTCATGTGTCCTTGGCTCATCTCTGTACAGTTGAAAAACACTGTAAGGGGAGCCAGTTAATTGGGACAGCAGGGCTCAAGGAGCAAAACCCAGGGAACCAGCTCCTGCTTAATTGGAGTCCTGCTGCTGTACCCAAAGCAGCCTGTTTGCACAGCCCTGCTTTCTCAGGTGCTCTCCGGCTGCTGGTCAGGGTCGGCTGCCCACCAAACCTCTGTGTTGCTCCCGGGCTGTTCTGCAACATGGTCCTGAGGAGTGGCCAGTTCCCACTGCTGGTGGGGTGGTTGTGGAGTCCTCATCCCTGGAGGTGTTCAAGAAACAACTGGACGTGTCACTCAGTGATCTGGTCTAGTTGACAAGGTGGTGTTCAGTCAAAGGTCAGACTTGAGGTCTTTTCCAATCTAAATGATTCCATGATTCTGTGATTTTGGCACCAAATGAACCAGAAAGAAGGCAGGCATTAAGGGTGATGGCTGGTTGTGACCCCCACACTGGCACGGATGAGGACAGTGGGGTAGTTGCAGTGACACTCAGCATTCACTCTGCTGGTGCTGCATGTCACAACCTGCCCTGCCTTAGCACGAAAGGCTCCCAGCCCTGAGGGGATGTTCCCAGGCACTGCCACGGTACAAATAAATAACAACAATAATACTCAGTGGGGGGGAGCCCTGCCATCTGACCCAGTGCTGATGGAAAGAGCAAAGAGCCTGTGTTTGCCCCCAGCAATGTGAATCCACTGGCATCTGGTCACCGAGCAGGAAGGGCTGACGGTCGTTTGGAGGGAGCGGCTGTGGCAGTGGGACCGTGGTGACAGAGCTGTGCTGGCACCAGCACCCACACAGCTCCAGACTTTACTGGTGCAAACCCATCACAGGCAGATGAGCTCCAAACACCAAGTGCACCACACACAGCCCTCACACCTAACACCCAGGAGACCTTCTCTTACCTTTGTTATGGATGATTATTTAAGGAATACTTTTAGAGTGATGAAGATGCTTTGCCTCTTCAGTGTTTTCCCTCTCTGAAAGAGGACCAGTCCTCACTTCCTTGGCTCCGTAGGGGTCATCACAGGGGTCGGGTCTTTTTTGCTTGAGTAGTCCTAAAGCAGAAAGGGACACAGATCAGGAGGGCAAGACACACCCTTGGCCCAAAGGCATCAGCTCCAAACGCAGCCCTGAGCCACGGGCAGGGAGGAGGCAGACAAAGGGCCACATGGGTCACCATGGATGTCCCCATAGCACCCTTGAGCTAAACCAGGTGACAGAAGCAAAACACAGATTTGAGGGAGAACTACTCCCTTCCAGGTGGGCAGCTTGGTCTCTCAAGGGACTGGGAACTGACAGTCCTGTTTTCTTTGCAGGCTCTGCCCAGGCTGTGGAAGCGAAGACGACGATAAAGCCGACGATCTCAGTAAGTCAGTTGTGGGACCAGCACTAGAGTGACACTGGTGTTTAAAAATGCAACCTCAAGTACAGCAAGCTGGGGCTTGTGGAAGACTCTGCCTTACTCCTTCTGCTTTTCCACTTCTGGGGGATCTTGGGAAAAATAAAAGAGCTTCCTCTGATCCTACCAAACAAGAGGGATAAACTCCAAGTGGTGTTGTATCAGGGTGCAATACACAAATTACCACTGCCACCACTCCAGTTCCCCAGTTTCCAGGGAACTAATAAATTTCCATAGAATCACAGAATGGTTTGGGTTGCCATGAGCAGCGACATCTTACATGAGATCAGGTTGCTCCAAGCCCCATCCCACTCAGCCTTGAACACTTCCAGGGATGGGGCATCGACCTCACTGGGCAGCCTGTGACATGAAGTTATAAAATATTTCTAGAAAGAAAAAATGCAGCGAGGTGGTTGATGCTCCTTCCCACCCAGTTCAGCTGCACCAAATCCAAGTAGGTCTATCCCTGTCTTTAATCACAATATGTGAGCTTGGCTGGATGAGCAGGGAAGGGGGGTGGATGGTACCTCCAGCTCATCTCCCAAAGAACAAAATACCAAGCTCTGCTGAGCACTGTGGCAAACCTGGGACTCTGTAGGTAATCTGAAGGAGCTGGCAGGAGAGAGAGGCAAAGCAGAGCATCATTCCTGGGGTAACGGCCCATGCACACTCCTGCCCTGAGGCTCAGCCCATCACATTTCCAAGAGGAAAGCTGAGGGAGCAGCACTGTCCTTGCAGCTGCCTCAATGACAGGAATAATGTGCTGCAGAGCTAAGGGGGACAATGGGACTATGATAATGAAAATACAGGAGTGAAAATTCATTACTGGAGTCTGCTCGGGAGCATCCTGAGGGATCCCCTAAGGTTTTCTGGGCTGCTTTAACCCTTTGGGCCTGGCTCTGGTAGTCAGGCCGATGTGCTGTGCTGCTGTCTGTGCTTTCCTTCTCTTTTTTTTCCCATTTCTCTATCAAAACAATGATCTCCTTCTCCAAACAAAGCACTGTGCATCTCGCAGATCCACAGGGCCCTTTGGTCCCAGCTTCCTGCAACTGTGCACACACAGCAAAAAGCATAATGGTTGATTTTTGGTCAGCTGCTCCAGGAAAGAGTCTAACAATGTTTTCTCCTATTTCCAACAGCTCACGTGGAGATGGGAGCAGTGACTGGACAAGACAACCAGCCCAACTCCACAGGTGAGTTCATTCCTCCTGAGGGGAAGAGTCTTCCCTGGCTGCTTTTTGGCCTCCTCAAGCAGAAGGGATCTATTTCAGTGCTGTTAACGTTGCTTAGGTCTTAATGCTGATAATGTTTGCATTCTGTCAGGACTATGAAAAGTTAGAGATTCCCATCAGGCATCTCCATGGCAACCCCGGGATGCTCATCCCAGCCAGGTGCAGTGTCCATGTCAGAGTGACAGGCTGTCAGGTTCATCTCCCACTGTCCTTTGGAAGGGCAATGGGAACTGAGAGGGGGTCTGGCTCCTCTCAAAGCACTCCCAGGCTGCTGAGGAGCAGCACATCAAATGCCTGGGGGCTTCGACCTGGGGAACCAGCCAAGCGGCTCTTCCCAGCTGGTGGCAAAATACCTGGCAAAGGTACTTTTGGCAGGGTTTTTTGGAAGGTATTGGTACCTGGCGAAGGTGGTTTTGGCAGGTTTGGCCGATGCAGAAATGATTTGGTGTTTTGGGCTTCTCCCACTGCCAGAAGGTGCAGCCTTTGCTCCTGACACAGCAGCAAATATGGATAGACCTTCTCAAAGACAAGAGACAGCTACCTCTACAGCTTCTCCAAGTCGTGGGCAAACTTGCTTCCATTGCCACCATTGTGTCCTCAGCTCATCCAGTAGCTCACATGTCCAGGACCACCAGGAGAACATCCAGCCCCTTCCACAGCATCCTGGTACCTTGGGTTAGGAAGAGATAACTCCAGTGAGAACTGTTGCATGATCTTGCCTCCAAATGACCATTCTGGTCCTTTAGCTCTGGCTCCAGGTAAACACAGCCAGGGAGCCTGTCCACCTGCAGGCAAAGTTCCTAAGGAACTTTGCTCTGCTCTTATGGCATCTCAGGAAGGAAGGTTTGGAGGTTCAGTCCTATCATGTCCACTTTCCTTCAAACACCACAACTCACACTGAGCTCCAGGTATTTTTTCCAAACTTGCTTTCCATTTACCTTTGTCATTGTATCAGAGAATACCAGGTTGGCTGGGCAGAGGAGATAAGTGCTTTGTCTATTGGGTCACCAAGAAGGGCTTTGCTCATCTCTGCAGCAGAGAGATGTTGATAAAATGCAAAAAAATAGCACTTTCTGCATCTCCCAGGAAGTGCCATGCCACTTGTTTAATTAGAAGGGGCAAGGCTCCCTCCTGACTAAACCAGAAATAGACTTCCAGGGAAAAAATAAACCTGCCTGGGTATTCTGGGGGACTCTCAGAAGGAACAGCTCTACAATCTCCCCCAGTCTTGCACAGTACAAGAGCCAGAATTTCAGAGGAGGGATATGTGGAGAAAGCCAGTCTGCTCTGGGGGAGAGACCCCCTTCATATTTAATGCTAGTGTAAGCAGTTAGAGCATATTTTCCACTCCCCCCCCATTCCTTCACCTATGTCTCCTCACCCATTTATAACCATGCTGCCCATCTCAGATGCACTTGGTGTCATACATCACCCTCATGTCCCAGGGCAGTTTTATGGTAAGTGGTTGATCATAAAACACATTGCCCAAGGGTACAGCTAATGGATAATTTGGGTTACCAGGACACCTTGAAAAAGGATCCCTAAATCCTCTGCAGGGTCGCACTGGCCCCCATTGCCTTCAAAGGATGAGTTATTTGAAGACTACCCACGAATTGATGTCTAATGACCGTGTGCAGCCCAGCCAGGATCCTCATCCAGCAAGGCCAGCAGCAAACCCAAGCCAAGCAGCAGGGCTGAAGGTCAACCAGACAGACAAGGCAGGACAGCTCTGGAGAGCCTGGCAGCCTTTGGTGGCCAACGTCCTGTCAGCAGCCCCCTCTCTCCTTCCCTCCCTCCAGCAGCCCAAGTGCTGGGACAGAGGCACCCTGCCCAGCAGAGCCCCATCCAGCTGCCAGGGAAGGAGGACCTCCCTGCCAGAGTGCGACCTGAGGTAGCTGAGGACACACAGCCACTCCTGCAGGTCTCTGCCATGGGGCATCCACGTTGGTCTTTTCTGTTTTTAAGAAACCTTAGCAAAGCATCTGCCGAATCTCCAGCTGCTGAAGGCTTGTTCTTCAGGAACAAAGAACAGTGGCCATCACAGCAATGTCACTTGTCACTGAAAAAAGGGAAAGTGGGAGAAACCTGCAGAAATGTTTGCAGTGCTCTCTCTGAGCACAGAGCTGTGACACTCTCCCTGAACCACACTCCACTCCTCACCCTGCTCCGTGCTCCTCACACAGCTGCTTCCAGCACCTCTGTGCAGGCAGGGTGTCCCCAGGCTCCCTCATAGAAGGAGTGCTGTGCTGTATCACAAGCCAGGGGCCAATCAGGCTTGGCTTTTATCCCCAGCAATCTCACCTGGGATGCAGTACCTTCTGCCAGAGGCTGCCCAACTGGGGACAGTTATTTCCCCATAGGAGGTGGAACTCACCTTCAAAGCCAAGTCTCTCCCTGGGGTCGCGCCATTCGACTCGGTTTTGTGCCGACCCTCATTGTCTCCCTGTCATCTGAACACATCCTTGACCTCTCCAGCAGGGCTACCCCAGCCATCAGTTAGCCTCCCAGTTGTGTGGATACCAGGAAACTGGATACATGGGCTTATAGTTCAGTGGAAAGTTCTGCTGCCGTCTTAAATCATAAAGCACAGCTGCTGACACAGCAGAACTGCAGAGTGAACAGTCTGAGCAGCCTGGGGATGGAAAACGCCGGGAGGAGAATAAGGGCAGCGTCTTGCAGCTCTGCTGGAGAGAGGAAGAAAGGGCAGGGAGGTCAAGAGAGCAGATTAAAACTCACCAGAGTGCAATTGTAATGCGTTACCCACCATGGATGCATCCCAGCATTCCGAAGTTAACTTGCAAGGAGCTGAGATTCAATGTCTGCAAGTGCAAAGTAATGCCTGGGAAAAAACAAAACAACCCCCAGACTACAAATATATCCACACGTGATAATGGGCTCTGAATGAGCAGTTCTGAGGAGGAGACACATCTTGGGGGTCTGGGTGGACAGTACTGGGAAAATACCCACCTCCTGGATGGTTAACAATGCCAGGCTAATGCTGGGATGGGACCTGGACAGGAAGGGCAGGGAGAACAGCACAGGAGCCACTGGCACACCTGCACATGCAGCAGCACCACTGGCCCTGGACAAGGGCTCAGAAGAGGAGGAGCAGCAACAGGGAACAGCCCCTGCACGAAGGCTCTCCAGCTTGGAGGTGACACTGCTAACTCCTTCCTGGACAGCAGGGCTGGGAGAAACAGGGATACTCTTCATCGCAACCCAAGAAGCCGCAAGTGCCAAATGAAAGGCAAAGGTTTCTAAGCAATGAGTAATGATGACCCAAAAGGGTCATCAAGGATGTCAGTACCAAAGTACATTAACGGGGGTTCATCTTAACCTGACTTTGGTGTTGCCTCCAATGGAGTTATGTGCCCAGGCTTCCTCTCCAGACAGTGGGAAGACCCCACAGCACTGGGATATAACCATCCCCCCGAGGTGGACAGCTAGAGCAGCTCAGGAGAACATGCTCCGAGGAGAAGGGCAGCCCTAGCACTTTTTCCATTACCAGTATCTACAACAGCCTTGGAAAAGCACTTGGACACCCTCAATCTCAGCCCTGGCAGGACTAAGGTGTCCAGCAGCCCCTCTCTGGCACAGTGGAGGCAGGATATCTTCCCACCACACCTTCTGCAACCCACAGCCTTTACAGACTGTTGCAAAGGCAAAACACCTGCACAAGAGTTAAAACCCTTTCCCAGGAACACAGCCTATAATTTTCCTTTCCACCCAGCGGGATTCAAATAACCTAATTCTTGCTCTACATTCATACTGTCTCTCTCTCCCCCCCATCACCCCTGGAGAAATGCCAGCCATGTGGTAAATACATGTAATCATGGCACTTGGATAGCAGCTCTTGTTCTCCAGCCATTAATTGACCTCCCTGGGATTTAGGTGAACATTTGAAGTCCTGCAGGAAGCCCAGTGAGCTGCATTTATTTGAAAATCAACATGGCATTAACAGGCTTTCTCCTTTTCCTTCTCAAAATGCAAATATTTTATCTTCAAAAATATCCTGGCCCATGGAAAGATGTTGCTGGTCATTGCCTTATCTCAGGCCAGCAAGGGGGTTCCTGTGCATGGGAAATTCATGGCCATGGAAACTTCTTGGAGCAGGAGGACTCCCTGCTGTAGGGGAGGCAGCAGCACCCACCTCGAGCACAGCCTGTGTCTTCCTCACGGCATGCACAGAAAAACACCATCAGAAATATTCCCTTTCCTCTCTCAAGGAAAAAACAGAGGATAAAAGAGAAGAAAAGAAAATGCAAAAGAGCCTTCAAAAACCAACCACCTTCTCCCCGAGGACTGGCATTTCTAGGAAAGCAGAAGCTCCTTTCAGATGCTGTCAGTGTGCTGGGAACACGTGGCTGGATGCAGGTGAGGCCAGCACAGGAAGGCAGCAGAGCTCAGCCCATGGGCAGCCGGGCCAGGAGCACCCAGCTCACCAGGAAGAGAGATAAAATGAGGCTCTACTGAATTTTACAGCCTGGCAGGAAGGAAAGTGCCAGCAGCCCCCAGAGCAGTGACCGCTACGTGCTGGGCTGTGGAGGCTCCAGCTCAGAGCTGCCAGGGAAGGAACACATCAGCTCAACCTCAGCTGGTGCCACCAGAGCATCCACACTGAGCTTGGCTCAGGGTCCCAGCATGGCCGGGGCTGCACCCCTGAAAACCTGCTTTTACCAACATCCCCAGACAGACCTTTTTCCTTTGTGTTGTCACTGAGCCACCACCTCTCTGGAGCTGGAGAGGAATGAGGGCAAGAGCAGATCTGGAGAAGCAGCAAAGGCAGGACACACAGGGAAATCCCTGGGGGTGGGAGGCAGGAGCAGAGAGAAGAGGCTTAGAGCAGAATTTGGTGCAGGGCTGAGGGGAGACCAGATTTAGGATTCAGCCATGCCAATGAGTAGTTCAGGAGATCAGACTGTCCCACCCGGGACATGAGGGAGAAGGGCCCAGAGGGCCAAGGGCTGCACCCCAGATGAGTGGCTGGGGAGGAAAGGGTGCTCTGTGCTGGGCAGGAACAGGCAGGAGCTGCAGGGCTCAGTGACAGGTGAGAGGGGAGTGCTAAAGGCCAACAGGCAGATGGCAAAAGTGTGATTAGAAAGTCACTCCAGCCATAAATCTTGGGGACCTGGAGACGGGCAAGCCCCAGATGGCTTGGAAAGTCTGCCTGGCGGAGCCCAGCCCAGCTCAGCATGCATCTGGCCCTCCTTCTCCTCACCAGGTTTAACCACCTCCAGCCAGCTCCTCGTGGCCAGAGCTGAACTAGAAACCCCTGAACCTGAAATCACTCCAATGAGCAAACTAAAAACAAAACCACTACCTGGACTAACGACAACATCATCATCCATCCCAACACGGAACTCTCGCTCCATTATTGGGGGTTACACACACATCCCATTCCTGACACTCCCCTCCTGGTAGGGATGCTGTGGCACCATCCAGGGGGGCACAGAGGGTGCAGGATGGTGCAAAGATGCACCAGCAGAGCTGGGTGGAGGAAGGCTCCCCGTGGTCACGCACACTATTTCTGGATATGCTGAGGAGCTGCTCGGGGCTGGATTTGCAGGCGAGCACGGGGGCGTATCAGCTGTCCCTGCTTTGGAAGGGGCTCAGGAACAGCACAGGGGCAGGAGATGGGGAGGGAACAGGATTTATATGGAGATCCACGGGGAAAACCCGTGCCTCCAAACATAGTAACATAACACCAGGTAGTAGTACCAGCTCCTGCCTGTGGATCCAGGACAACAACTTTCCCCACGCGCAGCCAGAAGAGCCCACTGCTCTCTCACTCCTGCCTGAAAAGCAACACCCACAAAAAGCACCCCGCCCATGCCAAGCTCCCGAACCCCCTCTCTGCCAGTGGGTGCCTCCTGCAGCCCTTCCCAAAGCTGCCAGAGAGCCCTTCAGCCCACAGGTGCTGTCGCTCCCCCGGGACCCCCGGCCAAGCCAGCGGGGGTTTGGCAGCACGGCCGGGACAGGGGCCAGGGGTAAAATTAGAAAGCCTGTCCCTGCCAGCCCCTGCTGCGACCTGCAGGGACCAGCTGAGCCCAGTTGCTAACCTGCACTGTAACCCTTCATGTCCCCTCTCCTGGAGGCTGGGACAGTTACTAGAAAGCCAGGGATTTGCAGGGCTTTCCTTTTTGATCAGCCATCTCCAGCTACCCCAGAGAGCCGGGCTCAAGGGCTGATGAGGCAGTGGGAGCTGGGTTTTTTGGATCCTTTGGGACAGTTAGGATTACACCCTGCAATTTCCATCACTGCTGTCCCTTTGCACACCGGCCAGCCCTGCAAAGACTCATCCTCCCTGCTGCACAGGCTCGTGCCTGCTCTCCATCCAGCCCCTTGGCCCCACCGCTGCCCTCCTGCCGCAGTTATTGTTATTATTTACGCTCCTAAGCATCCTTTGAGTTCTGCCGGGGGACAGGATCCAAAGAGAAAGCCTTTTAAGGATTTGTGCCAGTGCCGGGAAGCGAATCCCCCCCAGCGAACAGCGGTGCTGGGGGATTTGAGTGCAGACAAGTGCTTAAAGCCGAAAAGGGCAGCGAGGGGAGGGAGCCGGGGGCACGCTCTGAAACCAGACCCCCCCGCCCAAAACGCAGCTCCTTCCTCTGCTTTAGGAAACGGATCCCTCCTGCGATTTCCTTTCAAAGGTGACTTGTAACCTCTTCATTAGGGTCGGCTTTGGCAGAGCCCTGATGGTGCAGCTGGCAGGGCCGGGGCTGCGGCTGGGCGGGAGCGCGCTCGCCTTTCCAAGGCTGGGAAGCAAAGCCGGCCGCTCGCTGCAGCGGCAGCTCGGCGGGAGCGCCCCGGCCATGCACTGATGGGTACCATGGACTTTAAGACAGACCCCAGTGCAGTAACCATCAACCTGCTGCTCATTGTGCGCCCCGAGGAGGCAGCGAGCAAGGAGAAGGGGCAGCGAGAGGGGCCCAAGGGAGGCGGCCGAGGCGCAGGTAACGTCCCACCTGCGGCGGGGCGAGGCGGGGAGGGCTGCGGGCGCAGACGGCAAAGAGAAGCAGCAGCTTTGCAGCGGGGTTTGGGCTTCCCCCCCTCTTTCTCCTCTTTGCAGACATGCTGCAAACCCCCAGACGTGCAGCCGTTTCGGCAGAAGCCCGGCGTGCCCGCGCCGGCGCTCCCGGTGCAGCGGGCAATGCCCGGGGCTCGGTCCGGCTCCGGGGCGCGCAGCCCGGGGTGCAGGAGGAGCAGGGGACACGCACAGGCACTAATCCGAGGACCGTGTTTGCACCTTGCTGTGCCCTGCAGTGGCCCCGAGGTGCCTCCACGGGCTCTCCCGGCTGTGCGAGGGGAGCAGGGAGAGGGCTCGGCCCGTTTCACTCCACACGGTACCTACTGCACCGGAGTACGGGGTAGAACTGTTTTGTCTGCAGTGTGCCCGGGCTTTGTCTCGATCACTGTCCTGAGCCATTTATAGCTGCAGCTTGGGACGGCGTCCCTGGCCCAGCTCCTATCCTGCAGCGGGTCTTCCAAAAAGCCACGGCTGTGCTCTGCAACTGTAAGGGGACCCTCCCTGCAGAAGTAAAGGGAGCAGAAGGAATATTCCTGCTCTAAAACCTTGGGGAGAAGCCGGATTTTCAGGCAACCAGTCCCAGGCTAACAAGGATAGGCAAAGCTATCACAAAAGTTGTGTTCATGTTTCATCTAACACAGCACCCAGCACCTGCCCATCAAAGTGACTTAGATCTGGACTGTTGCACTTTCTGCCTCTCAGTATTTAGCAACAAGAACTGCACCCAGTGCAGCAGATGAGAGAGGGAACGTGGATCCCGATGACACCTGAGTTCAGCTGGGTTGGTGGGTTACATAAGAGGGTTTGCGGTGCTTGGCTCCAGACAGTGCCAGCACCTCACTCCAGGAGGACACCCTGCCAATCTCCTGTTTATATCTTACAGGTCTGGAGGATGATGGCAATGGAAACAGCAGATCACAGCCACCTCAGAGGAGAGACCTTAACGGTATGTGAATGTCCCTCTCTACTGATAAACCAACCCCAGCACACACAGCCCAAAGCCCTCAGCACCCACCTGTGCCTCTGGAGCACAAATGTGCTTCAACCAACCCATCCCTTTCCAGGGGGCTTCAGTGGAGGCACACAGAGGGCTTCCCACATGCCATGGGAAGTGCCCCCTCCATGCTCTCCTCTGCAGGAGGGATGTTGTGGCACTGCCAAGCCCCCACACACCCGTCTGCAGGGACTGTCCTGCCACGGAGCTCGCTCCTGTTACAGGTACACGGAGCTCTTACGTTTCACAGCCAGCTGATGGCAGGGGAAATTCAGTGCCCTAAATCACTCAGGTTGCAGACAGAGCTTCCAGAGACTTCCCCAGCACTCACACAGCTTAGGCAGGGTCTGGGATGTGGAAGGTGAGGAACCTTTGGGGTCTCAACTGTCTATCCACCAGTCTTTTCTTCATCTCCCTCACTCAGAGACTGAGCACAAGGCAAGTGTGATTCCTATCCAGGAACAATGTGACTACTAGCCCTGGATGTTCCCCTGCCAATTCCCAATCCCCTGCCCTGAAGCAGTTCAGGAGGAACATGACCCCAGGACTGCAGTGCAAGGGGATAGAGCAGTTCTCAGGGAAGGGGTCAGACCATCCCGCCTGCTTTCCTGGTAGTCTAAGCCTAACATGGTGTTTAGCAGAGAAAGCCGTGGGCAAAGGTAGAGCAAGACACTTAATTCTCATGGTACCAGACAGTAGATTTTAGCTACACCAAGGAGGAGCTTTGCTTCCACAGGCACACAATAGCAGCATGCAAAAGCCACGGCTGCTCCCAGCAGAATGCTCAGCAGGAGCCCTGACCCAAGTCCCTCTGAAATCAGTGGTGGCTGGAGGGTGCTCACAGTCTGGGAACAAGCAATATTTCATGGCAAGGCAGTACTCTGAGGGTTTTTACAAACCAGGTAACAAAAGCCTCCGCTCTGGGAAGTAAATAAATATTCTGCACTCTCTCCCTCCATCATGCTCAAGAGGGTCTGCAACCAGAGCTGCAGAGCAGAGTCAGAGCCTCCTATATGAGAGGATGGTCTTTATTGATCATTTCCCACTCTGAATTAATGGCAGGAGTATTTAGGATGCACATGGGAATCCTTCCCTCACAACTCTACGTTAGGCATTGTTTAAGCCCCTCTGAGGATTGCTGAGGAATTCAGACACCAGAGGAGCTCTGGCTCCTCTGGCACAGCAGGGGTTAATGAATTCCCCTTCAATCAGCCACACTAGTGTCCCGATGAAGCCTCTGACACCCCTGGTGCTGCCACAATATTTTCAAGCATATAATCCCCAAGCCCACTGAGGCAAAGGGGCTGTGGCCCTACTCCACAAGATCCCATCACTCTGGGGCTGACCCTTGGAGAGGTACCTGGACAAGCTGTGAAACCCAGGTTCCTCTGGTGCTGGTCTCCACTGGCTGGTGGGATGGTGATCCCACAACACTTTGGAAAAGAGCGAGGGATCACCCTGGCCAACATGCACCCTGCCTCTGGCAAGGCTGGAGCACGGGAGCAGTGTGGGAATGAGGGCTCAGTATCACCTGGCATTTGCTGCCGTCAGCACAGCCCAGGGAGCAGATCTGTGCTGCCCCAGGCACACCAGGTGCTTCCCACACCTCCCTCTGCTCCGAGGATTCCCAGGCCAGCCAGCATTGCAGAGACAGCCAGGGACTCCCAGAGGGGACAGATGAAGATGAGAATGACACTGAAAACCACACCAACACTTCACCTCCTCCCACCTACCCCTTCAAACACCCGTGCCCAACCTCCTGACCTGCACCCTGAGCAGCAGCCTGGGCTGGCACATCCCCCTGGAGTGGGGTCAGGCACCCCTGGGCCATGAGCAATTGGGTTTTGAAGCTGGAGGACAGGGTTGAGTTTTTGGGGTCGTTACTTACTTTGCTGCTGAGCAAGGGCACGGATTTAACCCCCCTCCATGCCAGGCACTTCTGCTCTCCCCAAGGCACTGAGATGTTTTCCTTTGTGCAACCAGGCTGGCGTGTCTCTGGGCAGCCCTGGGAGCAGACAAAACCCAAGACAAAACCCATCACTTCGGGCTCTGACAAAGGTAAGTCATGACCCAAGAGACAGAGCAGACCCCCAGTGAGCTGCCAACAAGCTTTTTGTCTAATAAAATAACCTCAGAATACCCCAAAAGGGAGATAAAACCCCAGCCTGGGCCAGCTGCAACCACAAAGCACTTGCTGGCCAAAGACACAGCACAAGAAGAAGAACAAGTGTTTCTTTGAGCAACCTGGTCTAGTGGAAGGTTCCCTGTTCATAGCAGGAGGTTGGAATAAGAGGAGCTTTAAGGTCTCTTCTGATCCAAACCATCCCATGATTCTATGATTCTTTATGAGGATGTCTTGATCAGGAATAATTAAAAAAAAAAGTCATAAAAGCATCAGTGACCATTTCATACCGTTAGTTTTTAAAGCAAGGGACGTAGAACTTTGAAAAATTCCTGTGGAATTACATTTCTCATTTGTTAAATGACTTTAAAACTCACTGGGAGAAGGCATTCTTCAATGGCAAGTCTGTTTTTTGAAAACTAAGAATTTTAATATATGGGCAAAAAACGAGACATTGGAAGTTGGTGAGAAAACCCACAAAAACCCAAAGCTGTAAAATAATCATGAGAAATAGAAAAGGACCCCTGAAAATATAAAAAACCTTAAGGAAATCAAACCATTTGCAGGATTCATCCCTTTGAGAAATAACTTCACTTTTCTTTGAATTAACTGACAAAACACACCAGCCAGCTGTGATCTTGACACCCTGATACCTGCACCACCCCAGAACTGGGGTCAAGCTCTAGTGTTTAGGGGTTTTACAGCTTTTCTTACCTTCTGCTTTTGGAGCTTAAAGGACATCAAACCTCTCTGCACAATCCCAGGAGAAACCTCACTTTTCTAAAGTTAAATGCTATGGTAAAACTTATTCTTTGATGAAAGTGCAGATTCCCACCTAATTAGCAAGTTCCAAGAGCTGACTTTCAAGGAAAACCCCAAATGTTATGAGATTCCTGATAAAATTGGAGGTGGTATCACTGGATGGCAGCCCCAAGGTGCATTAACATCTTGACCTTCAGTCTCCCAGGTAACCTCTGTCTGATCTGAAACAGGAGCCCAGGAGCACATCGTGCTCCTCCAGGGAACCTCAGGGGCTGCAACACCTCCTGAAATACCTGCCCAAAAAATGCAGTCTCTCTCAAAAAAATGATGTAGTTCTTATAAGACACTCCCTAACTTTTTTCCTTGTATTTCTCTCTCTGGAACTTTAAAGACCACGCTCCAATTTCCACAGGAGGTTGTTCTAGAGCATCATGGCACAACTGGATGTGGCTCTGCCAGGACACTGCCTCTTACAGGCCTTTGCCAGACATTTTAGTATCACAAGTCTAACCATTTTCATTGCTCCAAGCCTTTTTCTGTTTAATTCCAGGAAAAATCAATGAAAGACATTGATTCTCTGCTTTCCACAGCTCCATCAAGAGCTCTTTAACATGGTGATAAACCTTTGCAATCACCAGAGCTGCTGCTTTGTCTGAAGTTAAGAGCTGCCTCAGCAGGCAATCCCACCCTTCTCCTCCAAATCCTGGTTAGTTTTCCATTTCTTAGGGAGTTTATCATCATTTCTTCCAGGAACCCAAGTGACAGTGGAGATTCATTCTGAGGATACCCCCCTCAAACCCATCAGGATACTCTCCTTGGAAAAAGGTACATTCCCTGGCTTTAAGCCCTGGCAGAGGCTGGGAGCATCCTTCCCTCCCTGTGCAGAAGCCGGGGGAGCCGGAGGGGACGCTGTGCCCCTGCAGCCGGGGCAGGGCTGTGCTCATCCCACTCACCGTGCCGGGTTGTTGCAGGTTCCCAGCGGCTTCCCGGCCTGAGAGGACACAACAACAAAGGTGAGGCTCTGCTCTACCACAGCACGTCTCCAAGCCATCCCTCACCCGGGGAGCTGTTCCCAGGAGGACGCGGGCTCCTCCTGCCCGTCGGGGGCTCCTGAGAGGCCGCCAACCCCGTTCTCCCTGAGGGGAGATGCTGCTGGTTCCTGCCCATGCCTGCGGCTTGAGGAGCAAAATCCTTCTGCTCCTGGGGTGGGGGGTCTCCTCCTCCTCCAGCCCTGGCACAAGGCAGGTGCTGACAGTCTGGGGGCCGTGGGGTCCCTCAGAAACCCTCCAGGGGCCGCAGAGCTCCGTGGGGTTATAGACTGGCAGCTCTGGAGCTCAGCTCTCCCCCCTCCACCCCTGGGGGGGTTTGGCCGTGGTGGGCTGGGGTTTGATGTCCCCAGCCCTTGGGCTAGAACAGGAGATGCCTGACTGCTGGGGAATGTGGCCTCGGTGGGATGGCAGGGAGGGGACTCGGAGCACACTCCGCAGGGTGCTGACATGCACGTCAGAATGCAAGGGAATGGGCAAAGAAGAGCCTCAATTCCAGCTTCTTCCACCCAGTCCTGCTCCCCAGAACCACCTATTTCTGCTTCTCTTTTCTCCCCTGCCAACAACTTCCCACCTCACGCTCCCTTCTCCACTTTGCAGGTTTCCAGGGAACCGAGGCCCCGCGGCCACCGGGAGCAAAAGACCTGCACGGTAACTCTTTTACCACAAGCGGCGTTCAGCTTCCCAACCCCCTGCCCGTCGGGATGGCTGATGGGGGCGGCTTTGGGAACATCACACTGTGCCCAAGCCCTTCCCAAGGCTCCACAGTCAGGGAAGGCTCCTCAGCAGAGACACAACCCAGACTAACTGCACATCACTGCAGATCTCACTCCTGCATGGAGCTGTGCCTCTATAACCTGGCAAAGACAACCCTGACAACCAAATTTAAAAAAAAAAACAAAAAACACAACGAAATCCCCTTCCCAAAAGACAAAAAGTAATTTTCAAAGCTGTATAGAGGGGGAACCTTTAAACGTGTAAATCTGCTTTCTCTCTCTTTGGGTCAGTGTAACAGCCCCTTTTCAGGGAAAACACAGATAAACAAACAAGCCTGATATAGAAACACGAATTTTGGCATACAGGCCACCCATGCACATCCCTGTGCCTGCGTCCCACCTGGCAGGCAGCACTGGAACTGGGATGTGGGATGTCCCCAAAACCCTTCCCTGGGGCAGAGGTTTCCCGGAAGAGCAGGGCTCACCTTAACAACACACCTTTGCAAGTCAGGAATAGACCTTCTGGCCACCCCCACAGCGGGCTGGAGCCTGGGCCAGAGACTTGGTTTGGGGAGCTGGAGGGGGAGCAGGGGATGAATACAGATTCCAGAGGCACTGCTGGCTTCTCAAGTGGGACAGGAGGCTCTTGCAGCCTCTTGTGCATCCTGCTCCCAGCACTTGCTGAGCAGGCAGAGGGGGGTCCCACTTGCCTAAGCAGGGTCACAAATAAAGCTGAAGTGACCAGCTGTGCCCAACCCCAGCCCAAGGCAATCCATGCTCCAGGCAAACAGCAGCTCCACTGCACTGTTCATTCACCTCTCCCAGCACTCAGGGGTCACACAAGAGGGTTTGCACTTCAGGATCTCTTAAATCCTTTTTTCCAGAGAAATAACAATCCTATGGAGAGAGCTAGAGGAGTGTCTCAATCCTGAATGGCTCTGACAGCACAAGACAGGGGAGAGATGGCTGTAGCACTCAGTTCTCCTCTCACCAGCCAGCAGAGCAGGGAGGGCTGAGGTTCAGGCTCACCAATGGGAGACAGCACTGTCAGCTCATTCCAGGACTGTTAAAAAAATCAGTTATCTCATTAATTAGGGCAAGTTATTAACCCTTTCTTCACACTGATGAGAACCAGGGGCCTGAAGCCTGCAAAGACACAGACAGAGAGTGAGGTACAGTTGTTTCAGACCAACTGCTCCCAGTGTGACATTCCTCATGGGCCTGAATTCCTGCAGAATCGTGGCCCTTTACCATGCAAAACTCCTGGGCAAATCCAGATCTTTATGTGCTTTTTAAGAAATGAAGTTTTTTTCCAGGGCTTGCACAGCACAGATTTTCCCTGCCAGTTCTCCATTGTATCTCCTGCCCCTCCATACGATATCCTGGGATTTCCTATGCTGTTATGCAGTGCCAAAGTCACAGAGGCAGCTCCCACTCCAGCACTGCCCAAATTCTAGCAGACTAGACAGGATGGCTCCTGCTTTCCATGCAGCTGGCAGGGACCTGCTGCGGGTGCCCTCATGTCCTCTGCTCCCTAAGCACCCGCTGATGGATTCCTCCCTGAGCTCTGTCCCCTTCTTCAACCATACAGCCAGGAAAAACACACCCTCCCTTCCCAAAACAATGACAACTCGTTTCTTCCCAGCGTATCCATGGGACAAATCCTCTTTGAAATCCATGCCAGTAGATCTGCAGCAACTTAAGAAGCTGGATGACTACGCATTAAAAGTAAGTCTTGCTTTTGCCTCTGTCCTCCTCCCAGTTCCCCTCCAGGGACGTTCCATGAAACCTGGCTCCCAGAACTGACACCAGCTTAGGCTGAGCTATGGGGCAATGGCCTCAAAATCTCCCAAACAAGCGAAAAACCATTTCCCTGCAAACATCAGCAAAGAGATCCCACACTAGGAGGGAACTATAACCAAAAATACACGGACCTAGAATTGTAGTTCCATTGTTACAGAAACGGGAGGCAGAGGAGTCTCTGGCAGTTGGGGTCTCACTGGTTTCAGAAGAACAAGGGAGTGGGGAGGACAGGAGATCTACCACAGAGATTTCTTCCCCATGACCAATGCAGTGCTTCCTCCTCACACAGGTGAATGTCAAGAGCAGCGTGGAGGACCTTGTCAAAGCCCTGCTTAAACAAGCCCGGACTGAGCTGGAAAAGGTCCGAGCCATATGGATGTGGATATGCCACCACATAGGTAGGCTGAGATCCTCAATGGAAAATAAGGCTGTTGCTGGAAGTTTGTATCTGTGGGCTAGTTCCATGTGCTGGGTGGAAGGAAGGCTTTCTGGAGGTGTTTACCTCAGGTATTTATATCCTGAGGTTTTCTCATCATGCAACGTTATCTATCCTGGAAGAGCACTGACAATATAAACTCCTTTCCTGGATGGATTTTCAGTGAGAGCACTGCTCCCTGGGCACCTCTTCCCACCCAACTCAATCCCGTGATGGGCTGCTGTCCCCATGCAGCAGTAGCACTCACCATTATTTTAGCTGCCATTTCTGGCATAAATACAGAGCTGGGTGCAGCCAGCCAGCTCTGCACACCCCTCAGAGTGCTCCATGTCTTTGCTGGAGGCCAGTGAACAGCCCTGGTGGAATGGCCAGCCCGTCCCAGCACCTCAGAGCCGACACTGGGGAGGCACCAGCCGAGCCCCTCGGATAAAAGACAAGCAGTGGCAGCATTTCATCAGAGCACACACACGGGCACAGAGCCTGCTGCCAGCTTTCCTTCCCCTGCCCCAGCACTGAGGGGAGGCTGAAACAGCTGATGCAGCATTTCTGAGAGCTTTGTCAGAAAAATACATCCGTATTTTAAGAAAGAGGTTGTGGACACGGCCAAGGTTGGTGGGCATTGAATTAACCTTCCCAGACCGGTTCCTCAAGCTCTGCCTGAGGGAGCCCTGCTGTGCTGCTTTTCTGCATTCATTCCAACAAATCAAGACTTCTTATGCTTCCAGGTATTAGTATCACCAGGCTGGACTGGGCTTGGAGCAACCCAGTCTGGTGGAAGGTGTCCCTGCCCATGGCAAGGGGTTGGAATGAGATGGGCTTTAAGGTCCCTTCCAACCCAAGCCACTCTCAAATTTTATGACTCACTTGCAACAAATCACTTCGGGTATTTCCCAACAAGCTGCTTTCTAGGTATTTTTAATACAAACTGCACATAAAGAGTGCAAAAAGCTCAGTGGTTTCCTTTGAGGTAACACCAGTCTGATTCCTTCAAATGCAGAGTGCTCTGGTTTTTACTGGGAACTCTTGAGACTGTAGATCCTCCATACAAGGGCAACCCCTGGGGATGCCCACTCCCCCCCCCCCAAAAAAAAAAAAAAAATCAGAGTTTTCCTCCCATTTGGATTCAAGTGCTAAACCCCAGCCCAGGCTCAGACACAGGGTGATGAGGGGCAGAGCCCTCCCTCTGCCCCCAGCACTGTCCCCAGCACGTGCCACCGCTCCCTTCTCTCCCTCCTCTCCGCTCGCGCTCACGGAGACGAAAAGCAACCCGAGCGCTGCTCCCGCTGCCCATCGATCCCACCGCCCCAGGCCTTTGGATGAACTTTTGCCTGTGTTCCCTCCTGCAGAATACGACGTCGTGGGCTACCACAACAAAAGCCAGCTGTCGAGCAAGGCCGAGGATGTGCTTCAGATGGGGAAGAGCATTTGCGAGGGCTACGCCGAGCTCTTCGAGCAAATGTGCAGGTAAATTAACTTCAGAAACATTCAGTGCCAGGGAGAGTTAACATTCCCTGTCATCTCCGTGCCTATCCTGTCTGCCTTTGCATTGACTGATGTGACTTTAAGCAGGACATGGAACTTCAGCTTTCAAGCCATGCTGTGGAAAAACAGCAAGTCCTAGAAAGGTCAATTTTGCTCCCTCCTCCACTCTCTCCACTCCCCTCCCCAGCATAATTTACTTGGTGCCATCTGCTGAGCTTCGCATTGCATTAACATAATGGCAGATGAAAACACGGAGCTAATTTGATTAGAAGAACTAGGATTTTCCTTGGAGTATCTGGATGTGAAGGTTAAAAGCAGAGCAAGACTTGAACAAGGAGCGCTGTCTGCAACGTGCTCCCGTGGAAGAGGTATGCACACCCCCAGAAGGAGCTTTCCCAAAACCCTCTGGAGATCTCTGTCCCTTCCAGAAGCACCACAGGGACACTCAGGCTATTTTCTGAGGCCAATCTCAAGGTGCATCACCATTGAGGGTAATAATGCACTTCCCATTTTATAGCTACCCTGGCATTTAATGACTAAAAGCCATTCTCCTGCCTACAAAACCTCATGGACTTCACTGGGGATTAGTCCCATAAATTTCCCTCACAACAGAACTTTACAATCACAAATCACACAAGAGGCAGCCCCTTCCTTGGCAGGGAGCACGGGGGCCTTGCAGATGGATGCATCCCAAATCCCTTCTCCCTCACATCCCTCCAATCCAGTAAGGAAAGGAGACGGCTGTAGCACAAGGCAACCCTCAAATGCCACAGCAAGGAGCAACATCTCTCCTCTCCCAGCACCTCTCCTCTCCCAGGAGTTTGCCTTGGATGAGTAGTGAAAGCAAGGAAGGTGCCTGGTGAGTTTGGGGACCAGCCTTATGCAGAAGTGTTGTCCAAGAGAAAACTGGACCTGATGACTCAGGGACATGAGATTGGAAGGGACTTCCTACAGCAATCCTAAGAGGGTGGCTTGTGAGGTGGCTTTCCCAGGGAGCACCTTCCATGTACAAGATTTCCTTGGAAAAATCAAAGACCAGTTATTAATCACATGTGTAAGTAACAACTGGTTTTCCACACCATCCCAAAAGTTTTGGTAAGGTTTTCACCACAAAAGCTACAGGGAAAAGAGAGGTTTAAAGAAAACCAACATACTGAAGTGGAGAGTGCTTCCAACCAACAACATATCCCATGATATGTATTTGGTCCCTTCCAACCCAAACCATTCTATGATATTGTAACTTGCTTTCTAAAGAGTAACATAAAGAAATAGGATGGTGACATGTGAATTTATAGCTGCATCTTATGGAACAGTTATTAACAGTTGAGGGAGGAGGAAATTTGCATCTGTTCATTAAAAAGCATATGTTTAGTTCATTAAAAGCACTAATCTTGCCAAGGATATTTTTGACTATTTAAAGGTGCTGTTGATTTACTCATAATTCCTCAGTTCCAGATTGATTAGTCACTATGTGATTCAGGAAACCTCCCAGTCAAGCAGCCTATTATGTTGTCAAATACTGTTGTCATTTAGCTAAATGTTTAGCTCCTTTCCTGAAAAACTGTACTCACAGATAACACCCCTTTCTTGCACAGACATCTCCTCATCCCTTCTTCCCGTGCTCTCTTCAAGTCTTATACTGAGTTTAAGCAGAAAGACAAGAGGCAAAGAGCAGTTATCTTACAGGGAGGTTTTTCAGAGCCAAGTTTTGGGGGAAAAAAAGGTGTGTTATCATGCCTTTTTTACCTAGCTCCTGTGAGGGAACTTGAACAAACAACCCAATTTGCCAGTCACCAGGAGTCCCCCCCAAAGGTCCTGTCAAAGTCAATGTCTGACACTGATTGAGTCTTACTTGTCCCAGTGCCAGAGGGAACAATTCCTGTTGCAGACACAACTCTGTCACCTCTGAGCACAGCTTTGGCAGCCTGACTTCTTCCCATTAGCTGAGACTCCTGTCACAGAGGAAAGGTGGGCACAGACAGTGGGAAGCTGTCCATGAAACATCACTTTCCAAATATCAGATGTGATTGCAATGAATGCAAACATGGGCTCCTGACCAATATTTCAGCAGCATTTATCAGGAACTGGCTTCTCATCTGACAGGCAAACCTGAGGAGGTAGCACGGCCGAGTGAATCAGGGAGTGTAAATTCACAAATTCAATTTAGGGCAGACCCAGCAGCCTGGATTTAGGGAGAGACTCACTCACCAGGATTAGTGATGAAGGCACAACAATTACTTTCCCAGGAGAGGTTCCAGCAGCACCTCTGGGAGCAAAGCTGGCTGCACTGCCTACAGTGGATCAGCCCACTGAGCTGCTCCTTCTTCAGAACCAGCCTGTAAATAATTCAGGTTTCACAGCCTCTTGCCTCTCCTGTTTCCTACAGTCAGAACCTTTCCCTCTTTTCAGGTACAGAGACATACACCTACCCACCACAAAGATAAACCATTCTCTCCCTCTGGAGAAGCCAGATTTGCTCCTTTCTTAGAGGAAATTATCAAAGTCAACCTAAAATCAAAGGGACTATCTTCTACTCTTTTTTAAACAGAAAAGCAACTTTGTGTTTAACCTCATTGCTACACCAAGCAAATGTTGCCAAATGTTTCTTAAGTCAGTTCTTCCAGTCCAGTTCGTATTTAGGCCATCTTCCACCATCACACTGCCACGTCCACAAGCTCTAGAGACCTTCCCCATCTCTTCTCTCTGCCTGCTTAATTTATCTGTATAAACTCATTTATACAGGATCACTCTTTTCACCACTACAGAACTGCTTTTTTAAAGGATGTTTAAGCCTGGATTTTTGCCTTTTACTAGAGAGGTCACTGTCTAAATGCTCCAGCCTTTCTTCTGGGAACTTCGAACACATCCAAGCACAAACTCTTCTTGCTGCTTTGCCAGCGTTCACTGTAATTGAGAGCAGTGAGAGCCAATGGCAGAACCTGCCCCTTAATGTTCCCTCTGAATATCCCAGCTAACAAGAATGTCTAGAGGAGCCTGGAAGGATTAGACACCAATCCCCATGAAATTAGTGGGAACATGGTGCTTAACTCCTTGAAACTCCCAGGATCAAATCTTCCCTAAAGCTCACCCGGGCCAGCGCCTGGTCTCAGTTACATCATGCAAATCCAAGCTCTCACCAGTCTCATCAGTGGAGTTGTTCCAGATTTTCTGCCCAGCTCCACGACAGAATTTGGCTCACAGGGGACTGTGGGCTGGCAAGGGTTTTCCAGACCCCTGCAGCACCAGGGTACTCCGTGGCATTCTCTGCAGCCTGGTCACATTTGTTCTGGGTACCCACATAACAGGCAGGGCCCCGCTGCTGCTGCTCCCTCCCCTCCTTTGCTGAGGTGCCCACCTTCCCTCGAAACCAGCATCCTCTCCATGGCAAAAACAGTCCTTCCTACAAGCAGCACTGCACTGCCAATTGCCAGCCAGTATCTGTTAGCAGACCTCAACTTCTTAACAGCCGTGCTAATTATCTTCCCCATAAATATCACTTTTCTCCTGAGCTAAACCCACGGTATGCAGACAATCTTGCTTCAGAAGCCTGCACAGTTTATTACTTAAGGTAGTTGTTCCATTTAGCACACTTTTCAATAAGGAAGAAAAATGTCAATGCTGTCCTACACAAAAGACAATCCTCCAAGTGAAGCAATTTTAGATTAATGCTGAAATAAGATGCCAGTGTTAGAATCCACTGCTATCATCAGCGGAGAGCTTATTAACACAGTGCTTATTTAAATCTTATTTACACATCCACGCAGGTATTCATTATGTTTTTAGAAAGAGACTATTTAATCATTTCCACCCTGGGCAAGCACAAGCTCACTCTTTCAGGAAACTAAATCAGCATCCACAGTCCCGTGAGGTCTGAGGTACCTTAGCTGGTGTCAAACACCAGGCCCCCCGTCACAGGAGAGGAACAGACTGCACTTTTAATTTATAATTACAATTGTGGACAGCATCAAAGGGATTCCACTGAGTAACAAGACAGAGAGCAATTAAGCCCACTTTATCTTTGTCATCCTCTAACAGCGCTGAATTGATGGTGCATCAGGCAAAAAGAGAGGGAATATGCAAAAACTGGGAGGGAAAAGGCAAAAACTCCAGCGGGACGCTCCTTCTGAGTCTGTGTGCAAAGGGTGCAAGAACAAAGAGCCCAAACAGCCCTACCCAGAACCTCAGGCATCATCACCTTTTTTCCTTCCACAGAAGTACCTGACAGGTGTAAAACAAATCTGCTGCATCTTATCATTCCCTCTCAGTATTGCAGGGGTCCAGTGCAAGAAGCTGTCGGGACACGCCAAGGGATACGGGTACAAGATCGGGCAGACCTTCACAGGGAACTCTGACCACGCCTGGAACGCTGTCTACATTGAAGGAAGGTGGCATTTGCTGGACAGCACCTGGGGAAGTGGTTCTGTTGATGATTCCTTCACCAAGTTCACCCGCAGGTAAAGAACCACTCTCTAGGTTAATACAAACCCACCACGAAGGCACAAAGAAAGCTGATGGGTTTGGCAAACCAAACAGGGACAAACTTTAGGTGCCACAGGAAGACCCAAAGCCCTGACAAGGTACCAGGGCTGCCTATACAGGGGATAGAGCATGATCTGTAGAAAGGCAGCAGCCTGAGCAGCAAGCCACAACCTGCTAAAGGGCCACTGGTTCTTCTTATCACTCGTTCAGATTTTTGCAATTCTCTGTGGCACTCGATTCACAGCTTTTGTGAATCCATTTCAATCAACACCCAGGGCCTGCCTCTTTCTTCAGGAGGGAGAAAGTGCAAATACCTGGGTTTTATCCCAAAGCTCAGGTTTCTTCTCTGCCTGGAGGATTTCAAACCCAGCGATCTCAGTCTGTCAGCAGCTCAAAGCACTCCAACGTCCTCCTGCCGAGCCCACCATCACTGCGGGGGAAGAATTCAGTTCTTACTATTACTCACATCCCTTTAATTTCTTCCCTCTTTTCCAGGTACAATGAGTTTTACTTTCTGACTCACCCGGCTCTGTTCATTAACAATCACTTCCCAGATAACAGCAACTGGCAGCTCCTGAAACCCACCCTGACGCTGAAGGAATTTGAGAACAACATGCTGCACAGCAGCAACTTCTACACATTGGGCCTGCTGGCCTCGCACCCAGAGACACCCATCATCCAAACAGGTAATACCCCATGGAACAGCAGCTGTAGAGCAGCTTCCCTCCCTCATCCCGCATCCAGCACACGCTGCTGTGCCCTTCTTGAGGAATGCTGAGCACCCTGAGTCCAGCAGCTCTTTTAGCATAAAACCACTCAGGTACCAGCACTGAACACCAGGGCCCATGTTCAAGATCACATCCCTCAGATTTTCCAAGAGCTGCAGGAATTTAACTGGATGGCTAATTTATGAGTGCTGAGAACACAGAGTTAAAACTCTGTCAACAGCAGAGTCAACAACATTTTAGGACTTAATGAAGTCTTCAAGCTGTTTGGGAACAGGCTCACAGGGAGGCAGAGTATCTCATACCTACACAGTGGACTTTGAAGCTCCTGGGAGCAGCTACTGGACTAGCAGTTGGGTCTGATCACCTCTAATCAAGCCCTTCACGAGCACATGGGCTGATAATAAAATTACAGAATCCCAGAATGGTTTGGGTTGGAAGAAACCTTAAAGATTGTCCCCGGGCAGGGACATCTTCCACTAGATCAGGTTGCTCCAAGCCCCGTCCGGCCTGGCCTGATGGCAGTTTCAGTTATATTTCACACAGGCTTTCATGTTCTATTGGACCACAGCTCCATTTCAGACCTCAGAACAGGATAAATGCACATCTCCAAAACAAAGGCCACTCCTTTTTGAGGGCCACAGGTCCAAGCTATGACCTGCCAATTACAGCTCTTCGTTCTACTGTTAGAGAAGCAGCGATTTATTTGGACAGATTAGCCTTCCCAGAACAGGGTGTACATGCAAAAATTGTACTGACACTCCTATGCACTCTTTTTTTTTTTTTATTTCCTAGTAAATGGAAAAGCCTCTGTATCCGTGGATTGCCGCTCTGGCACGTTATTTACGTTTAAGCTGAAGGGAACAGATGAACACGGTTTAATGACTTTGAAAAAGCACGGCATGAAGCTGGATATCTACCCACAGGAGACAGGGAGGCACAAGCTGGAGATCTTCGCCAAGCCCTCCAAAGCTGAGGCTTCGGACGGTGTCTACAGCTGCGTGTTGGAGTACATGGTGGAGTGCGAGTCCGTGGACGAGGCCGCGCGCTTCCCAAAGGACCTGCACCAGCCCGTGGGACCCAGCTGGTTCTCGGAGCGCCAGGGCTTCCTGCGGCCGTCCCACCGCGAGCCCACCATCCACACCAACGACGGGCGCTGCTCCCTCACCTTCACCCTGGGCAAGGACATCAGCGTGCTGAGCTCCCTGCACGCCGACGGCAGCGGCCTCGCCGAGGACATGGGCCGGCGGCACATCATGCAAATCCGCCGCGGGAACCAGATCGAGCTCAAGCTCCACCTCCCGCACGCCGGGAACTTCGTGCTGAAAATCTACTCCAAGAAGAGGTCGGATCCCGGTAACTATGACTACATCTTCAACTACCTCATCACGTGCCTGAACACGGAGGTGAAGTGGCCGGCCTTCCCCCAGAGCTACAGCAAGTGGATGGAAGACTACGAAATCCTGGAGCCGCTGTCGGGCCTGCTGCCCGCCAACCGCAACGTCCAGTTCAAACTCAAAATGCACGGCATAGCCAAGGTGCTGGTTCAGGCTGAGAACACTTACCCTCTCACCCACAACAGAGGCTGCTGGGAGGGAACCTGCAACACCTCGGGGTGCAGAGAGGTGTTTGTGATGGTGCACGAGAACGCCAACCACAGCTTTTACTCACACGTCCTCAAATACGAAGTTGAGGCCCAGTAATACTCACTCCTTGTTCTTTCACTCACCTGCATGAACCAACCTTCCCAACATGCCCCAGGCCAACACAGCTTTAGGAGATCACTCATCCTCTCAGCAAAATCTGTTCTTTCAACAAATGGCAGGACAACGCTTGCAGGCTTTTGCAAGACCACGGGCTCGAAGACGGTCAAAGAAACAGAAAATCCTGTTAAGAAGGGAGCAGCAGTGGAAGACATGAGATAAAAAGCTCACCAATGTTTCAGTAATACTGTCCAGACAAATATATTGAAGAAAACAACTGACTGTCTGGCCATAGGTCACTCTTTAGCCAAGAGTGATTACTGGTTTCCAAATTATGGACCATAAGAAAAGTCTTACAAGGGCTACTCCAAGAAGAATTCACCTAGTTATGGGGCCCGACAAAGAAAGTGCACCCTGGTTTTGAGCAGCAACACTGGGCACAAGGAACTTCAGGATATTTAAACTGAGTTTCTGTACATCTTTAGTCAAGTTGTGTATCCAAGGAGAGAGAGAAGTGTTAGGAAGAAGACACAACATGAAGTTTCCTTGTGCACTTCATTGTCTTACAGATTTAAGTGATACTGCAAAATTGCTTTTTACATTGACTCTTAAATACAATAAATATTTACAATATACAATAATACAATTGTATATACCATACAATCATTTTTACCTTTTTATATTACAGTATTGTAAACACTTTTTCTCCTGTAACTATATCTCAAGCATACAGGTGTTTCCATAACTAAAACTACAGTAAAATGGAGAACAACCACTCCTTACTCCAATCTGTCTACGCAACATTGCATCTAAAAACTGATGGGGTTCTGTGGGATAGCAAGCTGAGTGACATTATTATCATGTAAAAACTATTTGGTGCTGTACTCTTGTAAAAAAAAAAAAACCATGCACAAGGAAAGGGGGGCTTCTAGTGAATCCCACCACAAATGCATGTCCTAAGATGGAGCAACATTTTCACAATTGATTCAGATGTCAGTGAGCATTAGCATGACCCAAATGATACTATGTTTGAGCTTGAATTGAAAATAAACCTGTTATGTTTTTGCACTCTGTTTCCTTGACCCAACAATATGAATTCTCTTCACAAAGCTGCTGCATTTTCCACACAAGAAAGGTGGGTTATTCCTACACTCTCTCCTCCCCCGTGACTGAGTGGCAGGAGTTATTCATGCTGGCACAGGGCTGCCCATCTGCAGGAGGATTACTCCCACGTTACTCCCTCTACCCCAGCACCCAGGTTTGACCTCCTTGACTACCTGGAGCCAGATTCAAGTATCAGAACTCTCTGTGAGGACACAGGATGCTGCAGACACGATTTGCAAGCATAAACACAACATGTAACCTAACAGGGCTTACGCCAGGGTGCCGGGAGTACAGCAATGCTTTGGGGGTTTTTTGTACTTGGGAGACAAGGAGGCTCCATATGTGACATAAAAGTAGGTTTTAAGTCCTCCCCTAAACAGCTAAGTGTCTTTGCCCTCAAAAACTGGTGGCAGCAGCTCCTCCCTGCAGGAACACTAACAAGCCTTGCAGCTCAGCAGGCTCTGCTCCCCGGACACCAACACAGACTGAACAGCACAGATGCAAGACACACTCGGGGATTTTTTGATTACCTAAGGACCTTGAAGGCTAAAGCAAGTATTGTCTGTCAGCACAGACAGCCCTGGTTTATTTTGGTGCCTGGCAGAAGGATCCTTTTTTCTCAGATCCCACTTTTCAGATCAAGGAGGACACACTGCAGCAGCTTTCATTTCACAGGTCACACTGACCCAGTCAAACACATCACTTCTTACAATGGGAGGATAAGGAGGCATCTCAGAGAGCTTAGGGACTACAGAAAACAACTTCTTCCACATAACAGAGTCAAGGATACTGAATCACAGACACCCTTTGTGGAACCAAACACTTGATGTTCACTCACAAACAGGCAGGAGTAGCTGGCAGACACAGCACAGCCTTTCTGCTTAGTGACACTGCTGTGAGCGTGGCCCCTGCTCCTCGTCTCAAAGACTCACTTTCACAAGGTCTCTCTCTAACTCCACATGCTCTATTTCTGTCTCCAGATGGTAGGGGCAACAAAAAATTACTCCAAAGGAATAGAGAGGGTAGTTTATACAGTATTGCCCCCTATATAGCACAATCTCAGGGAGTAATCCCTCTCCCTGCCATCCAACCCTGCGAAACCCAGGCACCTGCAATTACACACATCTGCAGAGGCACAGACAGACTTTAACTCCTCAACGTTAAGAGTGACCCAAAGTACTGCCACACCCACAGCAGAACATTTCTGGCACAATGAAGACAGAGAGAGCCTGCACAGCTTCCCACTCTGGTGATGTACAAAAGTAAGTACTGAAAATGAAGTTCCACACTTTTGTCTCAGACAGAAAACAAACATCTGGCTCAGCCCTGCAAATGTGCAAGAAATTCTTTAGTGCTATCGAAGGCATCAGTTCAAAGACACAGAACCTCTCTCCTGCTTCCTTAATTATAAAGCTTCCAGGGCCAGGTGATTATTCTAAGGCAGGTTTGACACTGCAAAGGCCTGAAAAACCCTGCAGCCCCAGATAAAAGCACCTCAGAAGTCTGCACTTGCTGTGACATCTCCCTCCGGGATAAACACGGCTTCTTCTCCTCCCCCTCATAAAAAATGTGCATTCTTCAGCAAAGCCAAGGCTCCAACACCAGGAGAACAGCTCTGGAACAGACTTCTCACTTATCTTGGGACATCTGCAAAGAAAGAAGGTGGGAAGGACAGAGCACACACACCAGCACAGAGAAGGAACTCAGCAGTTCCCCTAAATTTTACTTTAGGTCACATTAGTTCAAGGTTTTACAGCCTACTCTCTCAACAAAGTTACTTATTACAGGTATTAGAAATTGATAAACACTGTAGGATTATAGCTGCTAATTAAACAAATGGATCATCTTGAGGCTTGCTCTTCCCTTCTGCCAGCATGAACTGCCAGTGTACCTCAAGGAAAGGAATATGGAAGAGAACACCAGTAATGAGGCAAAATGCCTTCTAAACTTCTGAAAACACTGCACAATGCAACACTTGGTAACTAACTTAACAAATCCTCAGGAAATATAGTGCTATTTGGGAGGTATCATTTAAAAAATGAAATTGCTGGCATCCTTAAGGACTTGAGGAATCCCTAAGGGTTCTGGCATATCACACACTGGGTGCACCTAGAGGTTCATCTGCAAAAAGGAAACAGTTTGTTCTGTTTTGCTGTTCAGTTTTTATCCAAATGCCCCATGGCCAACACGTCCTTATTTGAGATCTGGATGGACAAGGTGGATGTTCCAAAAACACTTACCTGTGGACAGCTCTGAAGAGCCAGTTGTGGGGCAGTTCAGCACTTCATTACAAAGGCTGCACAAGGAGAATCCAGAAGGGATTTGAAGGTTTTATCCTGTGCAAAGAACTCCAGAAGAAAGCCAAAATAAAAGGACTTTTGGATTCAAAGGTCTTTGAACTCTGGAATGCAGTTGCATGACCAAGTGCAGTCCCAGTCTGCAGCCAGGCATCACCTTTGCTGGACTCATCTGCCTCACCTAATGCTTGGGTTTTGCATGTGTGGTGCTTTTGAATTCCCGTTTATTGACAGCATCAAGCTGCTCTAAGACAAGCTGAAGTTGACAGAAGGGAACAGGAAACTTATGGACACAGGCAAGGGATGCCTCTGTCCCAAGGTTTGCCCGCACAAAAGCTGAGCAGGCTCAGACACAAGAGAACTGCAGAGAGCCCCTGGAAGAAAGCAAGTTCTTAAGAAATAAGTTCTGTTCACTCATTAATAACTTGCCTTCCTCAAGGAAAGACCGAATATATTCCCAAAGAGAGGTCACAGATGCATTTTAATGCAGCAGTTCAACTGGACTGCCCAGATTCCAACCAGGCTGACACCAGCTCACACAGCAGCTGCTCTGTGGATGAACCTCACCTGTTTGTGGGTTCTCCTCCCATCCAGTGTCATTGCCCATTCCAACTACTCTCTTTTCCAAGAGCCATGACCACAACCAGAATTCAGCCACAATCAGAATTCCTCAGCTATTTTGCAGCACTTCAAGCACCGTGCATGGCAAGATAAAGACACCAGATACCACACAGACAGTAAAGGGCAGAAGTTGCATGAACCAGGAAATACTAAGAAATTCCACTAAGGGCAAATTAACTGGAGAAAATGAAGGTAGCCTAAAGGAAAGAGGAATTATATTCCTTGTTCCTTGAAGAACACAGCTATGCTGTGATGGAAAAGGTGTTGATCCAAGTTCCAGATGAGAAGGCAAGATAAGCCACCAGAGATTCACTTTGTGCATTTGCATGAACAAGAAAAAAAGGTGTTTGTCATTCTGTTTATTTCAGTGCTTTTACATGTATAAAATATACTTTAAATACTTTACATAAAAATTAGCAAGTGATTTGCTTCTTAAAAACACCAAAGTCTTTGTGAGCTCTGATGCAGGTCTCTGACCTACCAAGCTGACTAAAATATTTGTGGTGTAACACCTTTCATCAGAACAAACATGTTAGAGAGGAGTTCCTTTCCCTCAGCTCCCATCCTGCTGATTCAGCTCCAAGTAGGAGACACGGCCTCTCAAATTCTGATGGCAAGTGATTTATAGGCACCACCCCAGTCACAGTCTGGAACCACATATTCCAGCATTCCAATTCCACAAGAAACATCACTCCTGGTGTTCAAACCGTCTCACTATCTTTGCACTCTCTTTTTTCAGTTCCTCAATGTGAGCGTTCAGACATTCCAGGATGTGCTGGGATCTCACTTCTTCCTCTTCCAGGTATCTTGCAGCTATTGATCCAACAGAAGCTGTAGGCAAGGGGCACTAAAGGGAAACAAAGGGATATTAGGTATTCCTTCATTCCAAGTTTCAGCCAGAAACACCACTGATCTGCAAACCACACAACTGAACACGCTCCTGAAGGGCTCTTGGGTCACTTCCACCTTATTGGGCTCAATAAGCACTCAGGTCTCACACCTGTATCACAGGTCATGTCCCTCCCAACAGCCAACATGTCCAGCCAACAGTCATTGCTTTCAACAAGCCAAGATTGCCAAAAAATCAGTACTAAAGAATCAGGGGTAAAGAAGGTCACTACAGCATACCCAGGGTTTTCTCCTGGGTGTTAATGCACCTCAAGGTTTACATCCTGCTTCTCATCTCCATGAAAATCCCAGTGAGCAGCACCACCTCAGAGTTTGGGTTCCAGGGAAGGGAAAGCACTGCCAGACTGGGCCAGCACTGCTGTGTTTTATATACCTCCTGTTCTTCCCTGAAATAAGGGGTTTCTGGTATAATCCCACAGGCAAGTACAGTCCAAACTCCTCTCACGGCTCAGGGAACAGCACCTCAGTCCAGCCAGCAATGGTCAACAAACTACACCAGATTCTTTCCTCTACAGTCAAGAACTATTCCTGCTCCTCACATCACTTACCACAAGTTATTAACTTACAAAAACAACATTGTAAACCAGGCTTAATGTACAAGTTGATGAAGAGAAGCCTCCTGCACAGGGGCTGGCATGTGATATATAAGGTTACTAAGGGGCTGCTTTCCATTACAGATAATTTGCCTCATTGTCTTGGCAAGAGAAAGTTAGTGGTTATTTCCAAATCCTGGAGTCTTGTGGTTTTCAGGTCTTTTATCAACAGCCAGGGACAAAGAGAAGTAGAAAAAGGCTGCAGATAACAGGCAAATCTCTCCCACCCCACTACTGCCTACTGACGAGAATTTCTCCTCTCCTGATGTTAAATGAACTGATTTAAAGACCCTGCACCTGACCATGAGCAGGGAGTCCCAGTCAACACCAGGAAAAATACGTGCATTTCCCTAGAAAGCTTATTTCTACCTCTCAAAACAAAAAGCAGCATGTCCTCTTCTACAAAAATTCAAGCCCTAGAGCTTCTCAGACCCTGAAGTGGAACTGTTCACACTTCAGCTCCAATACTGCAACCTGAGGAGTTTCCATTTAGAATATTACAGTTCCCTGAGCTCCCAATATTGCTTTTTGGACATGCCCACTAACTACTCTAGTCTTGAAACAATCAAGTTTCAAGTAAATCTCATCAAGATCTACAGACCTTACAAGCCTCCACTTATCTGTGCATCAGCCTTAGAGCCTCTTCTCTGGGCTCCCCACAAAACAAAAATAGCTGTTGTCACTGTTAACAACACACAAACAGAGGAGAAAATGTTCTGAACACTGCTAGGGCAAACATCTGGAGCAAGGACCAGTACTCAGCATTCTCCCCTCCCTGAATTACTACAGGAAGAAGTGATTCAGTCCAAATTTCCTGTATCTTGGGCAAGTGCTCCAGCAACTGAGCTGAGGTAAAAGGACAGAGAAACTGCCAACTCTGCTCCCTACTAAAAAAGTGTGATCAGCAACTGGGGAAAATAGCAGCCTCCCCTTGTGCAGTGAAGCAGGGATTTCAGACTTTCCCATCAGCTAGGATAAGCAACTTTAAGTTCAGTGTGCTGACTGCTGCAGCCCCACTCAGAGGGGTCAAACTCACCCTGTGCTTTACAGATGTGCAGCAACCAGTCACTCAGAGACTGTGAAACACTGAAACACTCAGCACTCCACGTCCACTCTGAGCCACTGCTACAGAACCAGGCCAAAGGTTGAGGCAGAACTCAGAGGGGACACGACCTCAGCAGGTCGTGGTACACACTGAGGTACAGCACCAGCATGGAGAGAACCACATGCTCCTGGAATTAGCTGAGCAACAACACAAACACAAAGCCTTTCCCCAAGGAGTTCTGAGGAGCCACCATATGGATGCCACTGGCCAACTGTAACCATCCAGCAGTGGTTGTCCCTCCCTGTTTAATGTCTGTTTTATGCACACCACGCAGCAAAGTCATGCAGTCAAAAACCTGTCTCCTTTTGCCAGATGAGAACCCAGGTCTATTTTCAGCTGTTGAATAGCAACCAGCTCCTGTACAACTGCTTACCAAAGGCACAGATTCTCTCTGATGATTCGAGACAGGCTGCTTGGATGCTTCATCTGCAAAATCTTTGTTTCCATCCACCACACGGAGCAAAGGTTCTGCTCCCAGCAAGGCAGGTGACTCCTGGCAGTTCTTCCTGCTGGTCTGGGAGGGTGGCTCACCCATCTCGGGGGGCACAGGTCCCGTTTCAGCAGCCCCACTTTTCTGGGGCTCCCCACGATGATGCTGAGCAGTCCAATCAGGCTGGAGATGTATCCTGGCTGCTTGTTCATCCTGCATGTGCTGTGCTTCCCGAGCTGTCCTGGAAGGCAGGTTTGAGCACAGAACTGAGTTTGCCTCTTAGCAGCTGAACTCCAGCAAAAACTCACACAGAGGTAACAATTAACAGAGATGTTACTAACAGCCCTGGCAATCCAAACTTGTTTCCACAGCACTTCCAGATGCACATCCAGTCCCTAGGGAATTCTCTCTCCCTCTTCTGCTACTGTAGATACCAAAAACTACAGCCTGTACATCCTAAAACTGCAACAGAAAGGAGCGCAGCTGCCTGGGCCACATCTAATCCTGTCACCAAAAGAAGCACAGACTGCTGCTCAATCAGAGAGAGAGGCAAAGGCAGACAAAAGACAAACACTGCTGGCTCTGCAGAACACAAACCAGCTGGGACTCGAAGCTATTGCACTGCTGAAAGCACAAAGGCAGATTCCCAAACAGTCCTTGTGTTCTCCCAGACGCACGATGTGCTGGAGAGAGACGCCACACACACAGCACGTCGTTAAAACCCACACATCCCCACACCCTCTGCTCTCCTCCACGCTCGGGGTCGTGCCACACTCACCTGTGCTGCACAGCCCTGGTCTGGGGCTCTTTGCCTGGCTCCTGCTGGGCAGTGCCCTGGGGTTCATCCGGGCAGAGCCGCGCACTGACCTCCAGTTTCGCCCTGATCTCCGCAAGGTCCTTCCGCAGCTGCTGGTTCTCAGACTTCAGCTTGTGCAGCTCGACAGCACAGTCTTCCCTGAGGGCTCTCAGGGTCACATCTTTTCCCTAACAGACCGAGAAGGGTTGAAGTCAAAAGTTCTGGTTTGCAGGACACCACAGTCAGACCCAGAGCAAAGGCCAGCAAGAGATTCCTTAAGGCCCATCCTCTAACCTCGATTTTGAGTGGCAAAGCTTTCCAGGCATTCCTGAGGGAAAATCAGTTATATATGCCTCACTGGGTCTGTATCCAGACAGGTTGTGCTGATCCACCTGGGAAAGTAAGTCTCTCACCACTGAATGCTTTCGAAAACAGGAAAATAAGGACCAAGAATAGTTCACCTGTATTTCAACCTGGCCTTTCTTTTTGAAACTCTGAACAACTTGCTTCTTCCCACTTCCTTTTTGCCAGTTCTATTAAATTTAGATGCTTAATTCATTGTTATCACTGCTGTATCTAAGGACTTTCCAAATGTGCATTAGGACCACCTGGCCAAGATCAGCAGCTCCTGTTTCATGGGTCTATGGAGCTTTTTTTTTTTAAAGCAGATTTCTTACTTTGCACCCTGCTACCAAGTTTTTGGGAAGTCACACAGGCAAAAGCCACCAGGAACTTTTCAAGCAGAAGTAATGGGCCTCAGGTTATTCGGTTTCATATCAGCCCTCTGGAAAGCTCTGCTTTTTCTCCATCTCAACAGCCACAAGCTTCTGTTCAACATCCTCCCAAGAACTTGACACATTTGACAATCACCCCAAACTAATAGTAGAGCAAAGTATTTCCTTCCCACAGATCTGACAGGATAAAAGCTCTGCTATATTCCCATTAGGTTGTCAGCTGTCTGAATCCAGTCCTTGCCCCCTGGGAAGCATCCATTCTGCTTTAGGTGAGACAGAACTTGTAAACCAACCATTTCTTCCTTATTGCAGCCACTAAAATGAACCAACTCCAAGGTATTATTCCTGTCAAGGTTGCACCTTTTCCATGCAGGCTCCCCTTCTCCCCTCTGGCCAAGAGGGTCTCACCAAATCTCAGGAGTGCCACAGCAGCAGCAGCCCACCCACCACAGGGCCCCTTCCTGGTGCACTATCCCAAGGCATCCAGCCCATATTCCCAGGCTGCAATCTGCCCTTGGACTGCCAGGGCCAGCCCTGCTGAACAGCTCCTCACCAGGGGATAACATGTTCTCTCCCCAGTTATTTCAAGGACCAGAGCAGTTACAGCTCTGGGACAGGCCAAAAGAACATCACAGATTCAGAATGAGAGGTTTGAGGTAAACTGGCATAAAATGGAAGTGTAATAAAATGTACTACAAGCCAGGGGCTGTTCCTGCAGTTCTTCTCACCACTCTCTGGCTGAACAAACACTCATTATTTCTGCACCTTCTTTCCTCACAAATTGCCCCTTTTGCTCGGGTTTTAAGTTCACTGAACTCTACCACACATTTTGAGAGGCCTGGGCAAAGACTCTGACTGCTCCAGGGTGGGAACATACACCAGCAGCCCCTTCCCATTTCCTGGTTCTCAATGCATACCTCCAGCACACCACACTTGGTTTTTTCCAGCTTCTCTGAGAGATGACGGTTTTCCAACCTCAAGGTTTCCAGCTGGACCAGAACTACCTGAGGAGACAGGGGCAAACAACAAGCTTAGAAAAAGAAGAGAGCACATACCCACGACACCCTCCAAGCATTTTCCACCCTCAAATTCAAGCACAGAGCAAGGTCTGGGCTGTTAGCTGTGCAGGGACTCTACAGAGAAGGCCATAAAAATAACCATGCACAGTCATTTTCTTGAGCTTCCAAAGATGTCATGCATCCAGGTCTAATTAGCGTGAGTTCTGTGGGATTCCAAAGAATTCTTTGGGATTCCAAAGAATTCTGTGGGACTATCAGTTACTGGTTTGAAAAGCAGCAGCAAGACAGATCCAGTGAACACCATGGATTAGAAGATTCCATCAGAAAGGTCTCAAAGTCTTTGTTCAAAGGCTAAAGAGAGAAGGAAACTATGAACATAACTAAAAAGCAGGATGGTATTCCCAGCCTTCAGATCCCTTAAAGAGACAGCATGAGAGTGTTCTGCCTTTTTTACCCTGTGCTCCACTGCTTTCCTCTCTGCTCTTTCAACCTCCGCCCTCAGCTGCTGTTCCAGGTCTGACGTGGAGTCACTTGCCGATGCAATGGTGATGTCCCGCTGGTGCAGCTCCTGTGTCAGCCTGGAGATCTCCCTTTTCATCCCTTCCAGCTCACTGCTGTGTGTTTGTTCAGCGTGAGAGAGCTGCTCTTTCAGCTGGAGGGAGACATGCACACACCACCCACGAGCTTTTAGAAGATGTTTCAGCAAAGAAAGCGAAGTATCGCACACAACAATGTGATATCTCAGTACTGGAAAAAAAAAGGCTCTATGTAACAAGCCCTCTGTGCATGTCTGTCCTTCTTGATTGAAAGCCACCTCATCCCAGTCCTTTCCCACACCAACTGGGACAGGACAGGAGTTACATGCTGTGAAGCACTTTGGAAGATCCATAATTCATCAAATTACGGTCTCTTTAACTCACCACTGGACCTTGGTGACCAACACCAGAGAGCCAAAGGTCCACCATCACTGTGGAAGCACAGCAACACTTGGATAATATAACCTTGCAATTTGCCACTCTGCCTTCCTGAGATATTTAAAGATACCATTTAAGGATGGCAACTTTAAATAGCTCAAGCCAGATTTTTCTTCCAGGAATTAATTTGTCCTAAGTCTTCTGAATCGATATTAGCTTGTAGCAACTAGAGCTACTCATGGCAAACTTCCACCAGCCAGCTACGCACAGGGTAAAAATATATCTCTTTGTTTTCATAACTACATGTGATGACCACTAGTCTCTGCATTATGAGACAATAATCATTCCCTATTTACTTTCCACATGACAGGCATGATTTTATTTTTAGTCTGTTCAATCTCATCTCTTTTCCAGTTTGCTAAGTCCTATTCCATTCAGCTGTTCCTTGTATAAAAAACACTCCATCCTTTGGGTCATCTTTTTCCATACCTTATCTTGGTTTATGCAATCCTTTTTTGAGGTGGCAGACCTGCACTGCATACAGTATTCTGGTAGGCACACTGTATATTTATTCAGTGACACAAAAGAACAACAGCAGCATAATTTCTTCCCCAGGATTCCATTTCATTAGTCAAAAATATTAACCACCCGAACATTCAGGATTTTTCTGAGTATTACAAGCATTTTAGAAAATTGAACCAGATGATCTCTGCCTAGCCATGTAAATACTGTACACATGGTGATTTATCTCCATGTCACCTCAATGCCTCCCAAGTATATAAAATAGAAACAGCCATCATAAATCTCTCTCTCCTCCCCAGCAGCCTGTGGGAGATTCATTTACTGTGTGGCTGTTTAGATGTGTAACCAAGCACACATCTCTGGCAAGATCTGCACCTCTACACATTCAGAATAAAGGATGAAGGATTTCCACACAAGTGATGTTTTTCACTCAAGTCCAATGAGGTTTCCACTCTACCAGGCTGCAGTGAAAGCTCTCACACCAGCTGATCCAGACCATTATTTAAAGTCAAGCCTTGTGGAGGGCTTGTTCCCCTTGGGTGCTCAAGCACTGGGGTGAGGCCCTCGTGCAGGTGAGCAGCTCCATCCTCCCAGCCCCTGACTTCATGTCCAGGTACCAAGCCTGAAACAAACTCTCTAATTCACATAGGGACTAGAACACACTTGAAGCCCTGTATCTAGTGTGATAGGACATATCACAGCAAACTCATTCCCTCTCTGCTCTTCATCCTGTTGGGAGCCTGTATTAGGCTTAAACTCATGATTCCAGACCCTAATTTCTTGGCATATTTGTCCCTCCAGCACTAATTCAGGTATTTTCACAGTGTACAGAAGTACTGTGAGATGCAGGGTAGGCCCAGGAGATGCTCACAAAGCCAAGTTCAGACACCTGCAAACACATCCTCTCAACTCTTCCTGTCAGGTGTGCTCCTTACCTTCAGCACATCCCTGCCTCCACAGCACCCCAGCCCTTGGTCCCCTTGGAACTGTGCTGCCTGTGCACATGGCACACGTGGGATCAGCTCACTCCTCCAGTGCCTTCCCAACCCCCAGGAACAAAGTCACGTTACCTTTTTAATCTCCGCCTTTGACTCAGTCTGGTGGTCTACCATGGACTGCAGCTCTTTGATATTCTCACCCAGCTCCTCCCTCAGCTGCACACACCTGGCATTTGAAGACACCAGGCTGGGTGAAAAAGTAAAAGGACAGATTAGAATACCCCAAGGAGGGGGAAATGGTCAGAGAGAAACTCTGATCTTCTAAGCAGTCTCTTACGTCCATCGCAATAGAAACAGGACTCAACCCAAAGCTCCTCACCAATCCTTTGGGTTTGCCTTCCAAAATCATTTCAAAAGAGACCAGGAAGCCGACCTAACAGATGATAGCTGTTTCTTGTTTATTCCTTTACCATACTAAGATTACAAACTTCCCATGCAAACATGAATCTGAAAACCACAAACTCAGAGAGGAATCACAGAATCACAGGATGGTTTGGGTTGGGAGGGACCTCAAAGCTCATCTCGTTCCATCCCCCTGCCAAGGGCAGGGACACCTTCCATGAGACCTGGTTGTTGCTCCAACCCCCACCCAGCCTGGTGTTGAACACCTCCAGGAATGGGCAGTCCACAATCTCTCTGGGCAGACCCGTTTATAACTCTTATCTCATGAAAAGTCTCAATCTGGTTCTTACCAGCTGCCTAACAAAGGCTCCTTAACCTATTAGTGGGAAGGTGCTCAGCCTAAGCAAGCTGGAACACTGAGAACACCCACAGTGTGCAGTGAAAAGCAGCCAACCAATTAGCAAAAGAGTCTCACTATTACACTGCAAAATGAATAGCACTTGATTTCTTTAGCCCTTTGATATTTAAAACAAGCCTACAAAAATCAGTGGGACTGGTTAACTCGATGAATACAATTAGGTGCTGTATTATTATTCAAGATTAATTGCACTTCCAGGGGGAGCAAGCAGTGGGCTACCTGTTCTCCAGACGAGTCACCTCCGACTGCAAGTGCTGTTCCTTCTTCTGGGCAGCATCCAGCTGCAGCAGCACGTGCTCCAGCTCTGGAGAGGACAACTGCTTCCCTTGCAAGCGTTCCTCCAGGGCCCTAAGGAGAAACCTCAACTTCAGCCTCAGCACAGAAACATCACATCTGAGTTTGCTGATACAGGGAACACGACCACTGTTTTCTTGGAATTCTCTGAAAAATACAGAGCCCAGCAGCAGGTGAGGAAGCAAACACACAGCTGGGTGACAGCCCCTGCCTGAGTTCATGCTGACTGAAAAAGACTACATTTTAGGTTGATGTTGGCCTCCCTGACAGACACAGTCTGGCTGGTAGGTGAGCAACATCCAAGCCTTCTGACACAGCCACCAGAACCCGACAGCTTCTGCACGTTGCCAGTGCAGAAGGGGAAGGCCAAGATGATTTTGTCACAGATGTAGTTACCTCACCAAGGTCCCAGTCTGACATCATTAAATCAGAGAGAACTTTCAGTTATGTTAATAAGCACGTTATCAACCCCGAACAGCCTCCAGCACTTGACTGAAAATGCCTGAGGAAAACAACTTCAAAAGCCCTGTGCTGCCTCCAGAAACCCAGCTGAGGGGAAATCGGGTTCCTTCCACACTCTTCACTGATCATCAGCTGATTTCAAGAGCAATGTAATTTGGCAAACACTGCAAGGCAGCACTTGTGAGAAACTACAGCACACCACTCTAGACACAACCAACACAGATCCAGCTGCGTGAAAATGCTGCTACTGTCCTCACTCCAGGGAGAACCCAGAATGTAGATCTGGATTCAAGAGCCTAAGTACCAGTGAGGTCCAGATGCTACCTGATGAGGAATTCCTTTGTGTGAAGAGTTTCAGTCATCCTGGCCAGTTCTTTCTGTAACTGTTCCTGCTGCAGCTTGGAGCTGTCAATGAAATCCTCTTGAGACTGCAAGGTGGCTTTTAGTTCCCTCTTCTCATCCTGCAGCACCTGCACAGGAGGGAGAAGGAATGACTGTTGCAAGGTGGACCAAATCTGTTTGCTGTAATTTTTTAGGACCTTTGGAAATACTGCAGAGCAGCACAGGGGTACAAGATCAGTTTTGAGGCCAATCAGGAACTTTACAAAGGCTCTAGAAAGAGACAAAAGCTCTGGGATTAAAAGCCTTCCCACTACTTCTCACCAGCACTGCTTTAGACCCAGTTTCATAACAGCTCCTCCACTGACCTCTACCATTTTCTTGGACTGCCTTAATTCCTCTTGCACTCTCTGCTGATCTGCCAGAATCTGGCGGTTGTTCTCGCTCAGGTCATCCACCCTCATGTTCAGCCTCTCCACCTCCAGCTCGTTGGCACTGATGGTGTCATTGGCCCTCTCCAGCTTGCTGGTTAAGTGCTGGATTTCCGAGCGGCTGGCCAGCTCCACCGAGTCCAGGATCTGCTTACGATTGGCAAGCTGGGTCTGCCAACAGCAGTTGGTGTGCATTAAAGGTAAATCACAGGAAACACAGCGTAGCAAACCACATTCAACACAACTACTGATTTCTTGGTGTACTGAGCCACATTCTAAAGTACGCAACGTGACCTTCCAGGGAAGCAGGGAAAGCGCTGCCCCAGGGTTACACCGTGGGTAACACTTCTGAAGGCAAACAGAATAAAAATAAGAAAACGAAAAAAGAAGGGGCCCTCTGACTCCAAAAGGGGTTCAAAGAGAATCTGAGAAATGAGGATCTCAAAGCACTCCAGCTGCACGAGTATGAACTAAGAACAAAGCCACCTGCTGTTTTTGGCTCATGAACCCAAGGCTAGACCAGGACAAACGGCTGCAGGTGAGAAGGTTTGTAAGTACCATGCACAAACCAGAGGTTACCCAACCGTTAATCCCTGTTAATTCCACACCAGGACAGAAAGCAGCTCTGGGTGCACAATGGAAAACCCACAACCACCAAACAGCCCCAAAACCAAACTGGGTAACAGCCAATTTGCTCTGCTCTCTGCACTAAATACGTGGTTCCAGCAGCCTGGGAGAATGTTCACTTTGAATGTTTCATTGTTTTAATGTAGACAAAAAAGTTACAAGGAACCTATGACTAGCAGACAATACATGCTCTATTATTTATAGGCACAATACCTTATTTCATAGCATTTCTTTCCACACAGCTAGCTGGTGAAATTTAACAAGCCAGCTCTCACATAAGCTTCTACGAACATTCATTTCATATATTCCCTTTTCATATAGAACCTTTGAATTTTTAAAGGCTGAAACAAAATATTTGAGTAGTCTTATACTCCTAATTTCTAAGAGTAGCAATTCCTGCCAGCTTGAGAATCACCATGTACCTTGGTTTATTGCCTGGCACATAATGCCTCATAACTTAGAATACTATAGGAACTGTGCATTTGCAAGACTATGGTATAATTTTGATTACAGCCTTTCATTATTATTTGAATAGTCATGGCAGAAAAGCTAATCAGGAGGGGCAAGAGTAAAGCACAGCCTTTCTGCACCCGAGAAACCAGAGTACCAGACTGCCTGAATATTTATTTCTGCATTAAGAAAACATTTAAGCTGTCTCTTATTTTCATCCACAGAACATGCAGGCCAGCACAGAATTCCAGGTTTCACCTGCTGACTTTAAGGCTGCAGGTGTTACAGAAGGTGCTCAGAACTGCAGAAGAATGCCAGGCTTCCCTAAGCTGCTCTGCAAGGGATGAGGGGAAGCCAGATTAAAGGAGAGAGGGGAAGTACTCCGTGGTCATGGATCTCAGCACGACTTTGTGCCAGCAAGACAACCAAGCACACAAAACATACAGAAACATCAAAGGCAAAAATGTAGCCCTTCCATGCTGGGCTTTTCAAGGCAGTTGAGGATCCAGGCAGTCTGTTCACAGTACCTAAGTCACCTACGCCACTTCAGGAAAACCTCCCCAAATTCCTGGTTTTCTGCTGCACCACAGGAAGAGCAACTCTGAGCCCCGGCGTCCCAGCCCGCGCTCCAAGGGCACATCTGTGCTCAGACAATTGAGCCATCAACGACACACAGACAGCAGAGCAGCGAGACCTTCTGCTCAAGGACTCTCTCTGCATTTGCAGATCTACTGGTGTCAGCCTCTCACAAAGGCCCTGTCAGAGCCAGCTTCAGTCCTGTCATCACAGACTCCCTCCTTGCAGGAGCTTCCACTCAAGAGCAACTCAGGAGCCCATTAAGTGCAAAGTCCCCAGCAAGAGCTTCTTATCAGTGTCTGCTGTGATTGTGTCAGTGTGACTTCACAGCTGTGCTCTAGGTCAATTCATCTCGCTCTGCTGCAGCACCACTACCTCCCTGAGCCATCAGCCTTGCAGGAACAGCAGCCTTGCCTTAGGAGACTGCTAAAAAAAAAAAAAAGGAGGGGGGGCTGAAAAATGCTGTTAGTTCAGTACTTTGTTAAAGCCTCTGTTGTAGGGAAAGAATATTTTCCAGCAGCACCCTCTGAGCTGGACCCACAAGGCACATATTTAGCTGCTGGCAGGTACACAGTTTTCAACTAGATAACATGATGTAACAGCTATTTTAAAGTATCATATGCTGTGGTCTCTGCCTCCCAGGGAAAGATGCATCCTACTGTCTTCTCTGCTAACCAGAGGGGTGTCAGGGAGAGCTGCACAAGGTTTATCTAATCTCTGCTGACAGACTCCAGATCTTTTTTCCACACAGCACTTGTACAAGTAAACCTTATTCCACCGGGACATTAAAAGTCACTTCAATGGCAACCTGAACTGGATGGAAGCCTGGGAGATTTCATCAGCCTCTCCCTCCTCTCCCTCCCTCCCTCCCTCCCACCCGCTGGCACAAACAAAACAGAAACTTTGGGCACGTTAATTGTACCTGCACGAGCTCGGAGTGCTCTGCCAGAGCCTTGCGCTGAGCCTCCAGCGATGCCACCTGCTGCTGGTACCGCAGGCGCTGCTTCTCCCACTCGAGCGATTTCTGTCGGAACTCCTGCAAGGACAGCAGGGGCAGCACATCCCCTTCCAGTTCACATCCACATTTGCCTTCTCTCCCGCCGTATCCTCACACACCTTTCCCCACAGCGGGGAAACCATTAGCCAGTCACCTGATGCACCGGCTCAGCAGCACAGAACCCTCACACACTGTGCTCGCTGCATTCCCTCCCCTCCCGAGGTAAAACGTCAGTGTCAATTACTGCTGTTTACAAATGTTAAGTGCCAACAGATTCATGGTTGGTTTCATGGGTTTGCTGTCAGGGGTTTAACAATTCAGACTGGCTTCAGCTTCCAGAACATGCTGCTATTGAAATCACTGAGATGACAAGAATGAAGTGCAGAACTTGAATGCTAATCTCTGCCCCAGAAACTGGGCACTGTGTCAGGCAGGTGTGTGTGTTACCACATCTTTGGGGTACAGGGGGAGAAAACTGAGTGGGGTTGAGCTCAGCAGAGCAGAAAGATTAAAAGACAAGACAGGGTTGAGAAGAAGTTGGACATGTAGCTCCCTCCTCCTCAAAAAAAGTGAGAATACAACCTCCCCACACCAGAACTCATTCCATTCACATAATTTATTATTCTTTCAGCACCTTCTTCCTTCCATTTAGTCTAAGAACAACATCAAGGTTTATCCTGTGTACTCAGAGGCTCCAGTGCAGGAAATTGCCTTTATTACAGAAGCAGTTGAGAAGAGCTACACCTGGAGTGTTGATGAAGAGTACTCCTTAAACAGGATTCACAATCCTCTTCCTAGTTGACAACTCAGTCACCAGTAAATCAGTTAATACATACAAACCGGTCAGCACTTGCTTTTTCATCACATACCTCCAGCTTCCTGGTCAGTCTGCTCAATTCAAACTCATCTCCTTCTTGTCCCTTGTTAGCATCTCCTCTGCCTCCTCTTGCTTTTTTCTTCTGCAGCTTCTCATAGCTCCTCCTCAGCCGGGACAACTGCGAGGAGACAGTGAGAGAGACAGCTTTGCTCAAGGCCCCAAGGCAGAAATCACAGAGCCCTTTGAGAGAAGGCACACAGAATGGTGCACACAAACAATCCCCTCATCAAGGCCACACAAGTGAAGGCTTCCATTGGGATAATGAGCCTATTATACCAACAGTACTGCAAAACAGGCCGAGTTGTGTGAGGGGAGCAAGATGCCACTGAAGTCGTGACATCGGCAGCTTTAATTAAACCTCTGTCTTACCACGATTAAAGCATGACTAAAATGATAAGATGGAGGTTAACATGTAGCTGTCAATGCAGCAAGAGCACATCCCTCTCTCTACAGGTGGCTCCCAGCCACAGGAAGAGCCGGCAGGACCTGTGGCTGATCTCCTCCCACAGAGGAGCACACCCACTACACCACACACAGCGACAGATTCCTGGCTGGATAAAATACACTTGTGCAGCACAGGTGGGAACTGGAACTCTCCCACTTACTGGGAGAAGGAAGATTTGAGAATTGTCATTACCCATAATAACAACACCACTTCATCTGTCATTTTCTGCTTAGATACACCATGTATTTCACAATGAGAGGAGAATGCCAACAGAAAATATCACTCCTACGCCCGCTGCTAGGATGCTGGAGTCATATCAGGAGCAGGAATGAGGAAAAAACTCTTGACATTTAAATGACCCTCTGTGCAAATAATCACTTGCAACTGGAAGAGAGTTTTCCATCTGATGATCTCCCCTCTACTCAACTATTAAATAAAAAGTTTCCAAATAGCCACAGGAATTTGAGAAGGCATCATTCCCATTTTACTGATGGAGAAAGTTACGCCCATGGATGAACAGAAGGACCACGAGAAGAATAAATATTTGATTCAAGACATAACGAATTCAGTACTTCGGTGTGTTCAATGGGAACAGACAGATGTACAGGCTTAAAGTTAATACCAACATCTTTTGCCAAACACATCAGGAGATAAGAGGTTTATTCTTTCTACAGTCTCAGTGAGTTAGACACTGTACCTGTAATTGCACTGGAAATGGTGGTAAACAGAGACAGAAATAATTTCCCCAAACAGTACTAAGAACAGAAGACTGAGGAATATTGGAGCTCAACGTCATCAGCATTAATACTGTGTGGGTAAAACACCCACACACTGTAATTTAGGCCACAACACACTCTGTATTTCAGCCTTAGCAATTTAGGCAGAGCTGCCAGTGTACCTCAGCTTTGCTTTGCAGCCTATGCACAATTCCAGTGGGAGCAGCCAGTGAATGAAGACTGTTAGTCATATGGAACAGTGAGGTGTTTTAAATGAGGACAGATGCCTTCTGTCGTCAGAGCAGAGACTACTAAATTAATTTCACTTATGGTTTAGAGTGAGCAGGAACCAGGCCCAACCCTCCAGAGAAAACAGGTCAGTGCTCCCCGAGCTGCTCAGGCCAGTTAACTCCCTGCCACTGGCAAGCAAGTGGAGACAGGCAAAGAGTTCAGCCCTAAACCTGGAATGCTGTTACACCACCTGCAGCACAGCTACCACCTTGCGGCGAGCAGGAGTTGAAAGCTCTGAAATTATTGTCAAACAGTATTTTCTGAGTATACTTAGTTTTTATTATGTGTATTAAGACTAATGTGCCTTGAGAGGACAAAATCCTTACCAACATCATCAGACTCAAACAGAGGCAAAAAGATGAGACTACACACCACTGTTATTTCTTGATCTCACACGAGCCAGGCAGTTACACTTCCACCCTTTCTGAATTTCAGAAATGCTGAAAGAGCAAACTACTGCTGCCTTGTACCCACGGCAACTCCAGAACCAGCACTGTGGTGACTGGGATGGGCAGACACAGGTCATTTTTGCAGTAAACTTCTGCAGATCTCCAGCACATGAAAACATCTACTCCACATTTCTACTCCAGCAGTTCTCTGTTCGTCACCAAGTCCCTCTGAAGCACAAACAACTGGCCAACTGAACCACAAAAACGTCGCTTTGCCTATGTTCAATGCTCTTTTTTTGCAAGCACATAAACACTAAGAGAACGGGGAGGTTTAAAACCACAGCATTTAAACAAAAGCCACGATGCAAAGTATTTCACCTGTTGCATTGTACATCGAGTGGGAACTAAAAACCAAACCTCTCTTTTTGCAACTCACCTCCTCTTGGAACGTCTTCAGCTGTTGTTCATACTCTCTAGCCATGTCCTGCTTGGATTTTTCCACCTCTTCGACCTGGCGCCGCAACAGGCCAACCTGAACCAAGAGTTAAAAAGCAAATAAATACAGCAGTAGAAGTAGACTTTAGGTTAGTAAGTGCTAGGATGTTTCAATGGGGTCCCTCACTATGAATCAGATTAAATCTATGCCTAAATCTTTGGTAGGCTGGGGCCAGAACTGCTTCAGTTCTGGCCTCTTAATTTGAGCCACTTTCTGGCTTTCACTTTTGGGGATGAAGCTGACAGGTTTGGCTTGTGCCAAAAAGGCTACTTCTATCAGTATCTTCATCAAATTCTTCACAAATATGCATTACAATTTCAAGCTACCTACCAAGAGAAAGGTTGCCCCTGTCATTATCTGCTCAGGTAAAAAAGAAATTCCAAATAATGAGGGAAAAAGAAATAATTGGGGCTTTGAAATGCAGAGAAGACCTCCCTTACACTGATTCAGCTGCTCCTGTGACTCAGTTTTGTCCTTTTTTTTCCCAGGGTACCCACTTTTCTAACTGCAGGTCCAAAGGACAAAGTGAAATTAAAAGAAATCCCCACAGAAAATTCACATGACTAAACCAAAAGCATGAATATACTCCAGTAGTGACTTTAACCAAACTTTACAGCTCAGTCTTGAAATCTATGTTCACTTTTTCGGGGTAAGAAATATTTCAAGTGTCTTGAGAAAACACAATTGATAATAACAATGATAACCTATATGATACAAATCACCATTCCTGCAAATGAAAATCCTGTGGCTCAACTGCAGTTTATGGCCCACATCTTGTGCAAAAATTTCACTTACTGATACTTCTCCACCAATACAGAAATTTTTTGCACTTCCCCCAGGCCTTTAATTAAAGACCATAAAACCTGAGCTGCATAAAACAGCCCTTGGAGAATCTCCCAGCAATATCTTAGTGTAGTTTACAGTAGGAAATTGGGGTTTTTTTCTACCAATGACTGCAGGTTGCTGGGCTGTCCATTGCTGCTACAGCATCTCTGGGTTCTCTCTAGAAACTGAGCATTCAATCTGTGAATTCCACCAATCCTTGAGGAGTTGATCATTTGACTTTGACGGAATTATGAACTGGACATCTTGTTCCAACAGGCCCCTCTGTAAATTCTATTCCTAATTTCCTGATTCTAACAGGTAAAACACACTGGTTGTCTCCAAACCGAAAACAGTATGAAATGGAGGTACCTCCTTCTGTTTTTCCTGCAGAGCAGCCCTGGCAGAGGAGAGCTCCTTCTCCCGAGCACTCAGGCAAGCTTCCAGAGCCTGTGTCTGCCCTTCCCACTCGGATTTCTTGTGAGCCACCATGATGTCGATCTGCTTCATCAGCTCCTGCAGCTCGGCCTCGCAGGAGGTCAGGAACCCGCCGCTGGAAGGGAAGGAGCCTGGAGGTAAAAGCAGCATCACCCAACAGGGGTCTCGGGTCCCAAACCAACAAAGGCAGAGAACACACTGACTTGCACCAAGGCACCAACGGTGCACACGCAGGGCTTTGGACTCTTTGCAAATCAGCTTGCAGAGAAACAGAATCACGGAATCATTAGGGTTGGAAAAGACCTCCAAGACCATCAGGTGCAACCTTTGACCCAATGCCACCCATGCCCACTAAGCCACATCACTTAGGCACTCGTCCCTTTGCCCCAGGACTATGCATTATCTAAGTAAACCAAAGCATGTTTAATTCATATTTTGTATTTGCCTTAACTGCTCTCCAGGCAGAGGCATTTTAGACCAAGCTTCAGTCACCAGAGGAATCTTACAGCCGAGCTTTCAGCTCCTGAAAACAGAAGTTTATCACAAATGCAGACAAACCTCGAAGCAGAGGGGGCTGGATGACAACATGATAATGAAGAATCCAACCCTCGCAATCCATCAGGGAGCACATGTGCCCTAGCAACGCCCAGACTTCTAATTTGGTGCAGTAATTATTGAAGCCAATTCCAGTAACTCCTCTAAAACTTCCCAAGCTGCTAAGCCAGGGACAATATTAAGGCTTGCCAGACACAGCCCTAGAGGGTGGTGAACTCCATAATGATCTTTACCCCTTTAATTTGCCTGTCAAACAGGGAGAACTGAAAAGAAATGGAAATCAATAGGTTAAGGGATAGAAATTTCTCTGCTCTCCCTGTGCGTGTGCACACTGCAAAACTTGGCAGTTTTTCTATAGGGAAAGAAATACTTCTTAAAGGAGCCAAAATCAGTCATATTTGAAGCTCACCCTGTCCTGTGAGCTAACAAAAAATTAGCAGCTATTATGCAGAGCAGGAACATTTCCTTCACAGCATCTGCTAACATGTAGCTAAGTCTAAACTTGATTTTTGCAACCAGTTCTCTGAAGAAGATACAGTATCAAATAAATCTGAGTCGCATTCTCAAGGATGACTGGGAAAACAGCATCAGTGACTTTTGCTTCACGCCTGTTTAACACAGAAAACATTTTGTTCCATTATTGTCACTACAGTCTCTCTTGGGGATCGAAAAGTCTACATCCTTTCACCTCAGACAGAGCATTAAGGATTCCTCAGAGCTGAATGGGACTCTGCAGTTTCAACATGAGCAGGAAATAATCAGATGTTTTCAATAAAAACAGATAACAAAGTCACATCTCATTAACCTTGCACGGCTGCTACAAAATAAATATTTATTCACAAGAAGGGTTTAAAACAACCAGAAAAAAAAAAAAAACCAAAAAAAAACAAGGTGGAAGGTTTTCAGGAAGATGTAAAACTAAATTGCTAACATAATACCTGTCCAGGGCTTATTGCAAAGCCAGCTCAGGCAGTGACTTTGCTTCTGCACCAGGTGAAGGCCACTGCACACTGATACCTGAGGATTTATTCTGAACAGGAGGAAAGGTTAATACTTAAATCCTTTTGAATGACTGCTGTGTACAGTTGCATACACACCTCCCCTGCTCATTTCTCTGCATTCCTTCCAGCAAAGCCTCCATCACCAAATCCTGGTTGCTTCAGCAGCTAGGGGAGTACAGGAAAGCAGTGGTCACCCATGGCAATGCACGAACAAGGCTGCTTCTCCACCCAGCTGCAGAAAAAGCAGAAGCCCACAAAGCAAAGAAGTTAAAAAAATTACCATGAGCATGCAGTTACAGGTGAGGAAAACAATGATCACCTTCACAAACTTGTAAGCCAAATATCTGCCAAATAAAGGAACTCCTTAAAAATTCCTCTTAAGTTATGTCTTAAATTATGAAAATAAGTTGAACAGCTTGACAGTAGCAGTACATCATTTTAGTTAAAAATCACACCTTTTAAGTCACAAAAACATGTACATGTGCACACACATAGAAATTTCACATATTGGTGAAGCAAGAAGGGTTCACATTAAAGGCAAAAACAGGGAATAAAAAGTTACCATGGAACCACAGTCAAAAAGCCAGACTTTATTTCAGTGGCTCCTCCATGAAACTGCAGCTCTCTGGCACAGAAATGGTTAAACTCATCCTGAGGACACAAACTTTGGTTTCACCCTGTGGAGGTATTAACACCATTTCCTCTTTCCAAAACCTATACATTGTCTCAAGTATTGAAGATGGATCCTTCCAACATCTTCCTCAAAGATTAATATGGCATCATTTAGCAATCAACAAAAGGGGAGTAAGGGAGACTTTAGAAATGTAGGCTCAGCTCTGTTTTCATTTCCCTAAGAAGCTTCTATCCCCTTCTAGAGCACTTCAAACACCATCCAGGGATTAAAGCCTGCCCTTGGGAGTTCTGCTGTGTTTTAAATCACACTCATACAGAAAACAGACAGAAAAAAAATCCTATCCCTATTCTGATAATGTTTTGTCTCTCTTTGGTCCTGTCTGTGCTTAACAAAACTCCATCAGTATGCACAACACCTTCGTGGTACTGCTGAGGGCAGGGTGCTGAGGAGAGCAGATGAGCACATCCCCTGAGCTGCTGACAGCATTCCAAGAGTTCTCCAGGTGGCAACAGCAGACATCAAACAGTAGCAGCTCTTCTCAACAATTCTAATCACACCTACACAGAATCAATTTTCAGTGGGCAGAGACATGAGGAGAGAGACAGTATAGAATTCTAGAACAGTTTGGGTTGGAAGGGACCTTAAAAATCATCTTAATTCCATTCCCTGCCATGGGCAGGGATATCTTCCACTAGACCAGGTTGCTCCAAGCCCCATCCAACCTGGCCTTGAACAATTCCAGGGATGGAGCAACCACAGCTTCTCTGGGCATGGGCAACCTGTGCCAGGGCCTCAGTACCCTCAAAGGGAAGAATTCCTTCCTAATATCCAATCTAGCCCTGTCCTACCACAACATGCCCTTGCTTCTGTCATCCCTTAAGCAGGGCCCCCACAGTACACCTGAATCAGCCAGCTTTGCATACCTGCCACCTCACCCAGGTTTTGGGGGAAAGCCTTAAAATCAGACACCTCTACCCTGGTTTATGCTTCATCAGGTTCATTGTTTAGTATTAAATTTTGGCCTCTCGAGCTTGCAAGTCGCACAGTGCCACCGTAGAGGCCCAGAGACATTGCCTTTAGTCACAACAAATCACAGACACCTGAAGTAAAGACCCCCGCAGCTACCACAAGAGAGGACAATCTCCCTCATTAACTACAGCTGAAGCAAGGACAGCTGACTGGTCACTTCTGAAAAAGTGAATAAAATGGAAATATTTGGAAAAAAAACAAACCAACAAAAACAAAAAAAAACACAAAAACACAAAAACAAACGCCAAATCATTTACAAATAAACAAGGCTTATCACCCCGATTCGATAGAGAACTGTTGTAGACTCAAGTGGAGAAAACCAGACAATACACAGGAGGACTTTAAAGAATAGTGCCCATAAGGAAAGACTGGGAATACTTTGTATTTAAAAACATAGAAAGATGTAATTTCGAATTGTTGCTAGAAATATGCTTACAATGAACAGAAAAGCAGCAATAACCTCCCAAAAGCACCGCCACAGACGTGCCAGCGGCCGGAATGCCACCTGCGGCAGGAGCCCGGTGCACGCCACCCGTCGCCGGGGGAAGAATCACAGAATCAGGTTGGAAAAGACCTCTAGGATCGTCGAGTCCAAGCTATGACTGAACATCACTTTGTCACCCAGCCCAGAGCACCGAGTGCCACGTCCAGTCCTTCCTTAAACACGTCCAGGGGTGGGGATTCCTCCACCTCCCCGGGCAGACCCTTCCAGTGCTGGACAGCCCTTCCCGTGAAGAATTTCTTCCCAATGCCCGACCTCAACCTCCCCGGGCGCAGCTAAAGCCTGTGAGGTGACTGCAGGAGTGACCGCGGCCAGCGTGCCCGGGCAGTGCCGCCGGCCCCGGCAGAGCATTCCCTATTCCCGCTGCGCTCCCGCTCCTCCCCAGCAGGAGCCTCCCCGCTCTCCGCCCATTCACGGTGTTTACCCCGCACCCGCCGCGGCAAGTTTCGCTACCCGGGGCCCTTCCAGCGCCGCTCCCCTCGCCTCCCTCCCCGCAAACACCCCGCACCCGCCGGCCTTCTCTCCCTTCCTTCCCTCCCTTTCCTCCCTCCTTCCCTTCTCCCGCCTCTCCCCACCTAACGGCGGGCCCGGCCCGGCCCGGCCCGGCCCGAGAGCACTGCGCCTGCGCGAGAGCCGCGCCTGCGCACGGCAGGCCCCGGATACGGGCAGGGTACGGCGGGCAGGGGACACTGCGGGGACATGGGGGGACACTCGGGGGGAATACCGGGGGGACACACGGGGGGACATCGCGGGGAGTACCGGGGGACACACGGGGGGACATCGCGGGGAATACCGGGGGGACACACGGGGGGTATATGGGAGGGCGCGGGGGGACGCCGGGAGGGGACACTGGGGGACACTGAGGGGGCTGCCGGGGGGATCATGGGGTTAGGGTCTGCGGGGACGGACACTGGGGGGGGGGCACCACGGGGGACACTGCGGGGGCGCCGGGGGAATATTCGGGGGGGTACCGAGGGGACACCGGGTGGGACACCGCGGGGACATTCGGGGCGGTACTGAAGGTACCACGGAGGGGACACCGGAGAGGGACACAGTGGGGATACGGGGCACACGGGGCTGTGTCGGCCGGGAGCAGCGCGGATCGCACGGCCCCGGGGCTGGGACCGCTCAGTCCGGTGCCCATCGCCGCCCCCGTGCAGCGGGGTGCATTTAAATAAATACCTGTAGTCACCTACCCTGGTCTGGTGTAAAATAAATACCTGTAGTCACCTACCCTGGTCTGGTGTAAAATAAATACCTGTAGTCACCTACCCTGGCACGATCGAGCCGCAGGGTCACACCGGGGCGAGTCCCTGACGTGACGCTTCAGGGAGGGCAGAGTACAGTGAGACACCCCGGAGGGATTCTTGTAGCCGAGGGTGAAAGATAGGTCTTGTTTTTCTTCTGTTTTACCAGTTTCCTGGACTTCAGGTTCGGGCAGGATTCTGGGTGCCGTGAAATCCTTTTGTTGTGACTCTCGCAGACTCGTGAAGCCCTGGGTGAGGCACAGCACTGCTCAGGGCTCTTGGCAGAGTTACAGGGGTGCTCAAACTCACTCAAAGTAGGCTTCTAGTCAGTAGATATAAACACGTGTAAATATCATTAATAAAAACCTGCTGGTTTTATATATTCATCTCTGATGCATATCAATCTGCAAATCACTTTAATAGTGTTCTTTTCAGGTGAAGTAGTTCTTCTGTGGTTATAGCCCCTTTTTGAGTGGATTAGGAAAATCAAGTTTAATCTTAACAATTTAATCTTAACAGGAATTAGATCCAAACAAGAGCAAGCTCAGAGTCCGAACTGCAGCTCCTTGGCTGGGGATGTTGTTGGTAACAGCATCTGCTTTGTGTCACAGGTTTAGCTGCACTCACCTGCTGTGAGGATGGACAGCGAGGTGCAGAGGGATGGCAGGATCCTGGATTTGATCGATGACGCGTGGAGGGAAGATAAATTGCCCTACGAGGACGTGGCTATCCCTCTGGTAGGTGAATTGCTGCTTATCAATCTGAGTTAAGGCTGCTGTGTTTATCTCAGCCCCTGCCAAGAAACAGCACAGGGTATTGCTTGTGGTGCAGCTGATTTGTACAAAGGGCTCCTGGGATGGATCTGACTCTTCCCTTGCCGTATATGCCAGTCACTCCTGTGTGCATGAGGACTTGGATGTTTCTGTCCCCCTTCCCCTGACCAGTTATTGAATCTCCTCAGAACTGGAGTGCCCTCCCCTTCACACCGTTTTGGGTTTGGCATCAGGGAGAAGTTCTGGTTTGGAGAACAGAGATGATCAGTCTCACGCTGACAGCTGCAGTCTTGGTTACACTTTATTTCCACTTCCTGAAATTCCATTAAAAGAAGCTGAAAAATTTTCGTACCTGTTTCCAGTCAGTCTTTTCCAGATCCAGCATTGCTGTTGGCAGTTCAAGGACAGCAGTGAATGCACTGGCACCTGCAGTGCCATGTCCAAGGCATGGCAGCTGTCCTTTCATCCAGGGCACAGCTGCAGGGTGGGAGAGGGGCAGCAGGGGAAAAGCTACTGCTGATCCCACAAAGCCCAGAGCTGAAGCTTCAGATCTCCCACTCTGAAACCTTTCCTTAGCTACTTTGAAACTTCCAGGGAAGCAGGAGGTAGCTGAGGATTTTCCCTTTCCTTGTTCTCTCCGGTGCACAAGCTTTACCCTGGCTAGCACTGACAAGGCAGTTGTGGGGATCATGGGGTGTTGGTCTCCTTCAGCATAGACACATTTCCAAATTGTGACGTGGCTCAAGCTTTAGCCTTTCCACCACTGGCTTTTCAGAGAGGACAAGGAGCAGCTGCACAACCCCAAAATCCATATATACAGCACACACGTTTTTCTGCCAAGAGCTGGGTTTGAGGGAGGGATCTTGCAGAACTGTAATTGTCAGATAAAAGAGCCCAAACCCCCTATTGCTTGGGATAACATTTATAAGGCAGGCTGAGTATTATAAACTGGTTCCTTACTGACATTTGCCTTTACCTTGAGTCCAAACATTACTGTTTCTTCCCTTACAGCCACCTCTTGGGCTACTTACAGTCACATACAGATGGCAGCCCCAGAGCAGGAAGTCTCACCAACTAACAATAGAAAGAAAGGCCTGGCTGTGGATATAAAGATTCTCAGAGATGAGATTGCCTCTGATCACATGGGAAAAGTAGCACGAATTCACAGGAGACTTACTCAGGAGCACTGTACAGGAGCAAACAGAATGGCTGTGAAGTGCTCTTTGAGCCTGTCCTGAGCATTTGCTCCAGTGCCCACTTGAGAGATTCCTGGGAACTCAAATGGGCTCGAATCATACACTGTTTTCAAAACTGAAACGTTTTAGTTAGCTCATGCTGGGATTTCCAGAGATCTAGAACTCAGAATTCCTGCCCAAATGGTATCTGGCAGAATAGCACTCACTCAGTGTGACTGCAGCAGTACAGCAACACAGAGAACAAATAATAGAAGGGAGTTCTGACTTCTGGTGTTGCTCCAGCACAGCCACACCTGAGTCCAGCACACAGAGAGGAAGGATTTCTCACCTGCCATGGGAATGAAACACGTTACAGAACCAGTTGTCTTAATAACAGCTATAATAACTGCAGTATCTGTATTCTTGCCAACAGCAGAAGCAGCACATTGCAAACAAGCAGTGGAATAATTGCATTGCACTGTTATTTACTTACTTTGCATTTGCTGTATATTCTCCTTCGCTGTGTGTGCAGTCTGAGTGTATAGCAAGGCCCCAGGGTCCTGGAAAACCAATTTACCTTTCAGATTAAGCACCATATTCATGTGAAAAGAATATTGTTCATAACGGGGCCCAGTAATATTTTTAAGTGGATCAGTATGTATGATATTTATTGTTCAGATGCACCCTCTGGTCTCGTTTCTATTTATCCATACAAAGCCTTAACAACCTGCTGCTTTCAGGAAGTATATTTTGTGTGGAATGCATTGTACCTCTATTTTGTTCTCAGAATGAGCTCCCTGAACCAGAGCAAGACAACGGTGGCACCACCGAGTCTGTGAAAGAGCAAGAAATGAAGTGGACAGATTTGGCTCTCCAGTATCTGCATGAAAACGTTCCACCCACGGGAAACTAGTGAGTCAGTGAGATTTCATGCAGCAGATGCATGAATGCCACATGAAAATATTTTTCAGCTGACCGCTGTTGTCAGAAGCTGCTCTAAGGAAGAAACAGCATTCCTGAAACATTTGGATTCCAGCAGTGGTTCTGCTCACAGCGACCAGTTTAAAATGCTTCTGTAATGAGTGTGAAATAGCAGAGGCTCTCTGACACCCAGAGCTAAGAGCAGAATGTTTCACTTATTTATTTCATTTTTTCTGTTAAATTTTTCTGAAGTTGGTGCCAATTCTGATCTTCAGTGTTTTCTACACATGATTAAAAAGTAGTTTTTACTGTCTCGAGTTGTTAGTGATTTCAAAGCTCACAATGGGATCATTGTCTAGAGTTCAGTGCAGAAACCCAAATAGCTGTGAGTTGTTACCATCTTCCACTAGTGTGTGGCTGGGGAAGGATGTGTGGGGCAGGTGTGTAAGGTTGGTCAACAGATCCAAGAGCTGGAAATGACCTGTAAACACAGGTGGTTACTTGAACTCCTCATCTCAGGATCTGATGGTGGAGGTGGAGAGCATGTCCTGTGCTGACCTCCTGGGAATGTTTGCCAACACACACACCATGAACAGACAGTCTAATTTATGCTAAAATGGTGGTTACTCAAAATCATGGTCTTTAGAGGGATGATTGAGAGTTCCAAGGAAGAGCCTGCCAGTCCCAGGGTATTGCCAGTCCCAACCTATTGAAATGAGAGGCACTTGGATGAGCTACCTCAGAAGGGAAATGGAAATCCAAGGAAAGAAACAAGTAGAGCTTAGCTTCAGGCAATAAGTTGTTACCTCTTTTTGTGCTGAGAAGAAAGGCAAGGCCCTCTTGATTTATCCCATTTTATCTCTGATTCACAGATGTCCTTTGCAACAGGTAAAAGCCTTCTGTTCATCTTCGTGCTTCACTGTTGGACTGATTCTGTCTCACCATTGGCAGAACTTCTTGCTAAGGAGAAAATATTTTGACAGAGTTTAGGATTACTGGTGGGGGTGAGAAAGGAACTGGAAGGAAAACAATGTTTAAATTATATTCTTTTGCCAGTGCAGCAGAAAAAGCACTGTCCTGGACTTCCAGACTCCACAGAAGTTTTTGAGTGTCTTTTCTCAATGTTTATCCTCTCCAAAATAACAAACCCCAGCTTTTGCCTGGGTGATCCGTGCCTGCACCAGACAAGCAGCACACACTTGTCTGAACAGGAAGGAGCTGCAGACAGGCAGCAGGAAGAGTTAGGGATTAACCCAAGAATTAGCAAAGTCAAAAAGCTTCGTTTGCACAGCATGGACCAAAGAACCAGCTATGCAGCTGGGAGCTGTAATAGCTCAGCTCCTCGTTGGATCATCACCAGGAGGAAAAAGCAGAGCCTGTGCTTAATGAGGGAGTTCTGATCCTCCCCAGGTTCCCTTTCCCTCGCCTACAGTTAGAAGAATTTGCTAAGAAAACCTCAGGCAAAGCTACCACCCCGTTTCTATCCAGCAGCCATCCCTGCTCTCTCTTCCCCTCCTCTCTCACCCCTTTTCAAGCTCCCAACCACCCTTTTCTTCCCAATTTTGCCACTATGTCTTCCAGCTTCAATGTCAGACTTCCTTTCCTGCCCCTGGCAGTTGTCTTTGCTTAGCTATCTTCTTCCTCCCATCCATCAAGGAAAGAAAAAGCCTTTCTTACTTGAATTTGTGATGTTCCAGCAGGTCTTCGAGAAAATGTGGTGGGAATGCCAGTTGTATGAGTGTCATCCAAGGCAGCAGATGCTTGGGAGCCCAATGGAGAGCCAGACTGCCCCAAGTACCTTCCCTTTGTCCCACATAGTGCCGTGCACCTGCCTCCTGCCTGAGGGGACAGGGCTTTGTGGGTTAGAAGGGACTCTAGAGAGCAGGAGGAACATGGGAGATTAGGGATCATCGTGAACTTTCCAAAGGCAGGGCCCTGGGAAACCAAGCACTGGCCCTGCCCAGATGCTTATCAGACTTGCAGTGACACCTACGATCCTCTTGACATTCTTTGCAAAAGACAACCAGGCAATAATTTCCTTAGTTTCAACACAGTGTAGTCAAATTGCTGCTTACAGCAGTGATACCAACCCATTTGTGTCTTTGATTAGTCATCTCCCAGGACAAACTATGTCTAAATTAAGGAAACCTGTTAGAATAGAAAGTGCCCCACCTTTTTAAGAAGAAGCTTCAGTTGTATAACTAAAGACTGGTCTTCATTTCTTGGCTGGTAACTTCCTGCTTTCACCACACCTACTGGGACAGGCAGAAAAAAAAAAGGGAGCAAGTTGCTGTCAGAGCCAGCAGACACATGCCAAAGAAATTGTGGGATCCTTAAAGTCTCTTACCCATAGAAGCTCCATGTGGAAGTCCATATGCTGAGGCTGTGTGTTGTGTTCATCTACCTTTTGCACGGGGTGAAAGCAGGTAAGAAACCAACCATTTGTTTTGAATGTTTTTTGTCAAATATAACACACTGTGCTTTACAGAAACATGACTGTGTCTGCCCTATGCATTACAGTTACTGTGTAGGGTTTCTCACTAACATTATTTATTTCGGCAAAGCAAATTATACTGGTTACATGGATGGAGTCAGTTCTAAGAGTTCCAAATGTAAAACCAGAAGTATTTTTTTTATTATCTTTTCCTCCCTTTGCAAACATTTCTCTTATATAAGTACTATCCATCTGCACTGAAAATGTCATTGGAAATCTTCAGAGAATAATGATTTCTTTTCAGGGGTGTCATGTACGACAGGGGCGAAGGATGAATTACCATTTATGAACAGTAAGCTCCATTTGATATCCTCACAGCCCTACAAGAATCAACCTGTGTAACAATAAACAAACGTACTGCCTTGTGTTAGCATACACATGGGAGCAAGTCAAGTTACAGCTCTCTGCTTTGTAGGGAAAACAAACAGGGTTAAAAAAAACAGTATTCTTATAATACTAACTTGTATTTCATCCGGTCCTCTGGAGTAATCTCGGGGTCACGTTTTGCTTAGTTTGTTTAATGCGCTGTAGGAAATGTACTCGCAAGAAGTGGGGAAAAAGAGTTATGTGAAAAGGCAGGAGGAAACCAGGGAGCTATTGAGGACCAGTTTAAGAGGTGGAGGGCACACTCTCTGTGGGGAAGCGATGGAAATCTTCACCAACACTCCTGAGATTCACGTCATGGTTGTGAAGTCTGCTGAAAGGGGAGAGTTATTGTCGATGGTTAAGAGCAGTCTGTTGAAACACACTGTACAGAGCCCAGGCAAGGTGGCACAGTGCCAGAGAGCCTGCAGCCAGACAGAGAAGCACCTCTGTGACCCAAGGGCCACAGCTGAGACAAGTGACCACTGACCCACTGATGTGAAAAAACTGTTGGAACTTTCCTTTGCAAGAGGACAGACTGGTGGAGGCAAAAAAAACTTGGCTGCTCTTCTATTCATGCAGCCAGCTCAGGACCACAGCCCCAACACCACCGTGGCAAACCCTGCCTGTCCATAGGATCAGCATCCAGGACAGACAGAAGAAAAAGCCTCCAAACACCATCTCCAAGAAAGGAATGAGAGAGACCAGGGGAATGCAGGCCTTGATAGCACTGCCTGGGACTGTTCTTGTGACCACAGTACTCCCACCTGGGAGTATGTAACTTCAGAACATACATATTCAAACTGAAAGAGAGTATGTTTAGATAACATATTTAGAAGAACTTCTTCCCTGTGAGGGTGGGGAGGCCCTGGCACAGGTTGCCCAGAGAAGCTGTGGCTGCCCCAGCCCTGGAAATGTCCAAGGCCAGGTTGGACGGGGCTTGGAGCAACCTGGGCTAGTGGAAGGTGTCCCTGCCCATGGCAGGGGGTGGCACTGGATGAGCTTTGAGGTCCCTTCCAACTCAAACCATTCTATGATTCTATCATGATATATACTTATATATGTAAGTTCAGAACCAGGTTATTTTGAAGGTGCCTCTCCTGCTGCAATAGCACCTTGGAGGCTGATCTCAAGCTCAAGACCAAAGATGTCCAGCTCCCAGGCAGGGACATGGATTTCACACATTTTTATGCCCCCTGCTACAGGTGCTGGAACCTCAGAGCACCTTGCCCAGCACACAAGTGTTTTGCCCCTATTTTACATATCAGAAAACTGAGCAGGAGAATTTGAATTGCCAGAGTCTGCCTAGCAAGCTAATGGCCAAGGCAGGGCTGGGGGTGAGCTAATGGCATGCTGGGTTAATTGCCACATTCACTCACCTTTCCTGGAGGGAAAGTTAAGTTAGTTAAGTACAGTGCCAGGGTGTAACTTTCCACCTCACTTATTTGTTTGCAGACTTAATCTCAATAAGCCACTTACCCCAATCATCTGGGAGTTTCAAAGACACTTCCAGCCATTTGGGTAGGAGTCACTGTGCTCATCGGAAGGAAGAGCAAAGCCAGGATAACTGGCCATCCTGATGTGTCAGGATGAGGCTGAGATGGGCACCATCCTGCCAGAAGAGAAGCCAGCAGGTTTTCTCCCCCCTGTAATAATATTATATATTATAATCCTGATCTGCTTTTAATAATCAAACCAGAATCAATTCGTGTCAGGTATCAGCAAATGCTGACCAGCTCTTTGAAAGCTCCTCTGTACCAGGAGGTTTAGGCTATTCTGATGACAAACACACTGCTCCTCTGGGCAAGTCTCAGCACAGGGCAGGAGATACAGACACAAATTAAGCAATCAGTGCAATCTTGCACCATATAGAAGTAATTCTTGCCTGGCATTTCTGCCTCTATTACTACAGCTTCAGTGGCGGTAAAGATGATTAACAACACCATATAATACTGCTATACAATAACTAAAACAATGCCTAGTTATTAGTAAAACCAAGATAGTTGTATTTTTTTATGCTGCAGTAGCACCTAGAGGACAGTTGCTGAGTCTCACTGTGTGAGCTGGCATAGATCAGCAGAAATGTGAGCTTTCCTCTGCCATTCCTCTGAGATCTCCACAGCAGCAGTGCCACAGGAGAGCTCCTGCTGCTCTTTCACTGGAGCTTCTTGGCACTGTAAGAATGGCTGGCCAGGAGACAGCCACCAGGTGACCCTTCCTCTTGGGAGCAGGGCCCAGAGCCACCCTGCCCCTGGGAGCCCTGGGGGAAGCATTAAGGAGCCAGAACACCCCCCATTTAAAGGCTCCTGGTTTCAACCTACGTTCAGTGGGCCTGGCTGAGGGCTCATTTCCCACCACTCCTGTCCCACTGTTCATATGGTACCATAGGCTTTATACAGTAAGGACTCCATGGATTTCAGATGTTAAAATTTATGGTAGCAATTTAAAATATTCAGTTGGATTTAACTGCAACATCCTTTTAGCCTATTAACTTTTATTTCTGGAGCTCCTGGGGCTTCTACAGAGTAATTAGCAGAACTATGGCAACTGAGCAGATTGTTTTATGTGCTGGGCACATAGTATTTATATCACTCTCATGCTCCTGCTTTCCAAAGGAGGAGAGAAGGGAAAGTGGCTCGTAGAAACTGTGAGAGTTTCATCATATAGAAGTTAAAATGCACAGAGCATTGGAGATTTATTAGAGCACAATTAGGTTACAGCTGCAGGTTTTCTAAACTCTTCTACCCACTGCACAGCCATTTAAGCAACAAAGATCAGGAAGATTCCTCTAGGAATTGCAGCCTAAAAATTGCTGCAGCCCAGGGTATATGTGTGAGAGACACTCTCCCCCACAATGTTCTTCAATAAGATTAAAAGGATTTGGAGGAAAGGACTGTGAGCCAGGAAGAGGCTACTAAACCTGGGAGGGCCTTCATAAGCAGCATCTGTCTGGAGACAGTTGTTCCATTCCCTGTCAGTGCCCTGTTGGAGGTTGTACTGGGAAATAAAGGCTCAGCTGGTGCTCTGCTGGAAAAGCAGGGCACAAAGACAGGCTTTCCAAAGGCACAGACCATCCCATGGAGCAGCACTTACACCCAATTCAGTTACTCCTCAGCTGTGTACACAGCACCATCCGTGACATCCCACGCAGCCCAAGGGTGCCCATTTTGCAGTCAGGAATAGCAGGGTGCATCTGCACACACAAATGAAGCACTGAGCTGCCCCTCACACGGGAAATCCTCTGTGGCTGGGCAGCTCCAGGCTGGAGGTACAAACCAGCCCCGAGGACACCCATTTACCCTCGGGCCTGTCAGAGCACCTGGGTGTGCTCCCAAACCAGCACAGCAACCATCCCGCTTGTCAGTCACTTCCTCACACTACTGGGATTTTTGGAGAGAGGCCATGCCATCTCCCAGCTGCCTGTGGAAGCAGGACTGTCTTGTTTCAGGGAATGCTGCTCCAAGAAGGTGCACTTGCTGTCGTTGTTCCAACATGGCAAGAAAACCTACGTTCCAAGGTAACTGCAGTCATGAACATGAGGAGAGGAGACAGGAGAGAAGCAGCCCTGGCTCAGACATGTCACAACACACGTCCCTGCCCCTGTGCAGGGCTGGCAGGTGGAAGCAAATGCACCGGGGCTACACTCCATTTGCCACCCTGTGCTCTTTTCAGATCCTGGGGAGACATGTCCTGCATTCACAGCCCTCAGCTTCTGGAGTGCTTTGATAGGGACAGAGCTGAAAGTGAAGATGCTGCTCTACACCAGGCAGAACCCAACCTGTGCCAAGGAGCTCCACTCAGCAACCTCCAAGTACCTCAACGTGACCAAGAAAACCACCTTCGTCGTCCACGGGTACCGGTTCACAGGCTCTGCCCCCGTCTGGATCCCCGACCTGGTGCATCTCCTGCTTTCTGCAGAGGACATGAACATCATCCTCGTGGACTGGAATCAGGGGGCAACAACCCTCATCTACAATAATGCTTCCAGAAAGTGCAAAAGAGTTGCCGAGATTCTGAAGAAACTTATTGATGAAATGCTGGTAAGTTGGACGTTCACACTATGATATAGTCATTAAGGCACAGTATGTAAAGGGCACAAAGGAAGTGTTTAAAACCAGCAGGATGTCTGGGAATAGAAACTCCTAAAAGGAATACATTAATTTTTGCAGCTATCCTGCAGTGCCAAGTTGTACCCTTGGACTTGGTACAATGGTATTTTGTTGCAATATTCAGTTTGCACTCTGTCTCTACATTTCTGGGTACAAAACTCTACAGACATGTTTTCCTACACACAGAAACTTTACTTCTACTTTCTGTACGTCCAAAAATCAATTTAGGGGGATCAGCTACAGTTCACAGTTCCCCTAAGCTGTTGCACAAGCAATGAAGACACTGGATCATTAGGATCACGGTGTCTGCTAATTCCCTGTAGGAACCACATGTGGGCCAACTGGAATTTTACTCCTGGGGCCCATGAATAGTTTCTGTCTCCAGTGCCCCAGGAAAATACAGCCACTGCCTGGATTGTGTTCATCAGGTATGGGCCTCAAAGAGGGATGCTGGCTGCACTGTGGGACTATCAAAGGGGGAATATTTACACAGAGTGGAACACACCAAGAGAAAATGTGGGGAAAACAGCGAGATGCCTTTACATTCCTCCTCCTGATATTTTTTATGCCTTTCCTGTGCCTCAAATCTGTGACCATGAGTACTTTTAAATCTCAGATTGAGGGAGCATCCCTTGACTCCATGCACATGATAGGAGTGAGCCTGGGAGCACACATCTCCGGCTTTGTGGGACAGATGTTTGGCGGCACACTTGGAAGAATCACGGGTGAGCCTTCCCCCGTCAGTCCTTTGGCCTCAAGGCCAGCACAGCACGAGGCAGTGCCACCTACATGGCTTTGTGTTGCAGGCCTGGACCCAGCGGGGCCCTTGTACCGGGGAACCCCCCCCAGTGAGAGGCTGGACCCCACCGACGCACAGTTTGTCGACGTCATTCATTCCGACACCGACGGTACGTGACATTCCAGCTCTGCAGCTCCACGAGGAAACCCAGGGACTGATGGAGCATGGGAAAGCAGTGGTGTGGTGGGCAGCAGTGCCAGGACCTTTGCTCCTTTGGCCCAGGACAGCAGACTCCTTCACTGGTGCTGGGAAGGACTCTGGGGTGCTCTGTTGCCCACACTGTCCTCAGCACTCCCTCGGGAGCTGCTGGTTTCTTTACACTTCAAAACTTGCTGCTGGATTACAGCAGTTACAGCCTGGTGGCCCATGAATTGCAAGGACCTGGGCCCCGTGTGGGAGCTCCTGCAGCACACAGTCCTGCCAGAGCAGTTCCACACTAACGTCCCACCCCGTGCTCAGGCTGCATCCCAGCACACGGCATCTCCAAAGCTGGTCCCACAGCTCAGTGCCTTGCACAGCAGATCAGTTATCCCCAACCTATGGCTCCCTGCATGATGTTTCCAGTCTCCATCCCACCTCCTCTGAGCTAAACCTTCCTCTAGGGTGAATCTGGACTCTCCCTCAGCCCTATCCTTTCCCAGATCCACCAGCCAGGCCAGCCATGTGATGCCAGCCCTCTGCTCTGCTCCCATGGGCAGCCTACCCCTTGCACCTGGCTTTCCCACCTCATTGCTTCTCCCACCCTTCCAAGAAGTCAAACTCAGCACCACAGCAACACCCAGGTTTCACATCCCTTTTCCTCTCCTGCACACAGTGACACAAAAACCTAAATTTTGCACTGTTGCACACACAGGTATTTGATACCATCACTAAAATGACCCAGCTGGGTCACAACCGCCTGGCCTGCTCCCTAAACAGATGGATGGCATTAATATTCCTGCCCTAATATTTATTCCCTTTTATCAGGACTAGGTTACAGAGAAGCACTAGGCCACATCGACTTCTACCCCAACGGCGGGACCGACCAGCCGGGCTGTCCACTGACAATATTTTCTGGTAATTAATCTTGCCTTGAGCTGCACAAATCCTGACAAAATGTTTCCATTTTCTCCTCAGAAAAGGAGGAGGAAGCCAGAGAAACATCATCACTGCTTAGAAAAGACATGAAACCCATATTCTGGGAAAGCCACAGCAGCAACCTCTTCCCAGCACTGATGTGACAGAGGTTTAGCTCATGTGCGTGAGAGTCAGGGTGACCTTTCTGTGCCCCTGTCACAGTGCAAGTGGGATTAATTCTCTGTGCAAAAAGCCATCAGGTAGATTTGTGCCTTTGTTTTGTGACTGCATTCAGAAAACCCGTGGGATTTTTTGTTTTCAATTACTATGAACACACAAAAGCAGCGGCAAGAACCTGTCCAGAAAATGGGTTCAAGATGAATGTGGAGCAGGCAGTTAGACCAAATCTTGCACCTTCCTTGGCAGTGACTAACAGTGCAGTCTGGAGGGTAAAGGCCTAGTCTTGAATCAAAGAAAGCTTTTTTTCCTTTCAGCCTGGCATCTGAACTGGTTTGATGAAAGCTGGGTGAAAAAGATACCTCACAGAAGAAAAGGCAGCTTTGTGAACTCAACCCTTATCATACCTGAGAGAATCTACACAGGAAAACAGCCTGAACCAAAAATCCCTAGGATATGAGGCTTCACTCACCTTGGTCCTCATGCAACAAGGCATTTTATTAGTTTGGGCTTTCTAAAGAGTTTTTTTACACCAAAATGTGCAAAACTAAAAGCAATATCCAGCTGTCAGGCCTGAGCTCAGAGAGGAAAACACCTGACATGGAACTGGATTCATATTTGGATCCTCTGGAACTGCAGTAGCCATACAAACAAATATGTTTTTAAAACCAAAAAGACAAGAAGAAAAGCAAGCCAGACACAGGCAGAGCTGAGTGCAGTCAAAGGGGAAGGCTGGTGCCCACTTACTGTTTTGCCACAGCCCAGTGCTCCCCAGTGCAATCCCCTGGGTCCAGACTGGCCAGGGACTGTCCACAGCTGTGTCCTGTGGGCATTAATCCTGTTTCCCTGATGAGTGAGGGTTCCTAACAAAATATTTCTTCCCTGTGTATGATTAAGGATTGCAGTATTTTAAATGTGACCACCAGAGGTCTGTTTTCCTGTTCCTGTCCTCCCTGACACGGAGCTGCAACATCACAGCGTATCCCTGCGACTCGTACAGGAATTACAGGAACGGCAAATGTACCAGCTGTGAAACCTTCTGGCCTATGCCATGCCCCATCCTAGGTAAGGATCCAGGGAATGTCAGACCATCCTGAACACAGAGCTTCCTGTCATCACTGTAACTTGTTGTGTGATGTTTCGCTAAAGGACCAACACAGCACAGTGCTTTGCAAAATCATCGAAGTTATTTCCACTGAGGTTTTTGAGGCCTCCCCTCGGCTTCAAAGAGGTCTGAGAAACCTCCCTGTTCTTTGTACCATCACATCACATTGTGATCTAGAACAAAATTCACAGGTAAAGGATCCAGAACTAGGAAAGCCAAAACAAGACTTGGGATCTTTACACTACAGTCACGGAAACAATGAATTAAAGTCCTATAGTTGTAGGGTTAGAGAGAGGGGGGCATGTTCTTGCTAAAACAGTATTTTCTAGTAAATTCCCAGCACCACAAACCTCTCTGTTCTCTAAAAGCAATGGCAGAGGGGTGAACAAAGGGGATTCTGGACCCACAGAGGCATCCCAGCCTGGGTGTGACAGCCCAGCATCAGGCTGCCAGCTCTGGAAGGTTGATGCTAAAACACCTGACACTTCCAGAAAGGAAGTGGCAAAGCCAAGGGGATGATTTGCATTCTGCACTGAATGAAATCCTCCTTGACCATGGATAGCAGGTGTGGAAGAAGATCAGCCTTGAAGTACGTGCTGAACAGTGGCCAGGCATATTTAGTCCTAAATCTGCAGAGTACAGGAGCTTGTGTCACACTGAGACCTGGCAGCCGGCAAACAATACACTATTTCTTAAACACTTGCTTATTTTCAGCCATTTAGTTGCTCATCTACCTGTGCAGTAGCTGTGTTTCATTTTCAAACTGTCACCTGCAGGTTATTATGCCCATGAGTGGAAAAGCTATTTAACACAACAGAGCCATCCAGTGACAAGGATGTTTTTCGATACAGGGGACAAAGAGCCATTTTGCAGTAAGTGACTGAGATTTCCGAGACGATTTGTCTTTTTGCATTGCCTCCTTCAGCAGCAGCTGAGCAGAGATGGTTTGGTCATAGCCAGCATTTTAGAAACAATGCCAGTGGCTGCTGGTCAGAACTGTGTCCAGCTGCAGTTTGCCATGACATTCCTTATCTGCAATCCTGCCCAGTGCTGTGAAAGCCAACTTGCTTACAGTGCTAGGAAACTGGTTGAGAACTTGCAAATTAAATATAAAAGTTCCCAAACCGAGTCTCAAAGCAACACACCATTCTTTTGTGAAAGGAAGAGGTGTGTGGGAATGGTGGGAGACAAAGAGAGGCTGTGCAGGTGAAAAAGCTACCCCTGTAGAAAAGCAAGAGGTAGAGGGAAAGGGGGAGAATTAATGGAAAAAAGGGTGTCACCGAGGTTTCTCCTCCTCCCTGTGATCACCAAAATAGCAAGGCATGGGCAGGGATTATGGCCTGAGCTCCAGAGCTGGTCAGCAAGTGAATTCAGACTTACAGATCAAAGAATTGTGCTCCATGATAGGGATTACAAATGACAGATGCTGAGAACAAAAATGGAGGGGTTCCAAATGGGACAGGAGAAAGAAAAGAAAAGGAAAGGCAATCTGGAAGTGAAGGGGGAAGGCAGGGTGTTAAAGGAGGTGTGCTTAGAGTCATACAGAGAGGCCATCTTGCATGGATAACCCTTTCTGTAGTGCTTTCCTGACACCTCTTCGTGTTTCTGTTAAAAAAATCTCTGCTAGGAGGGATGGAGAGCAGGGAGGAGAAAGGGATTTTGGAGAGAAATTTGAAGGGGTTATGTCCATCCTCCACCTGCAGCTCCACTCCCAGACAGGTACACAGTAGCTCAACAGCAGAGTGAGCCTGCCAGATCTAACCACACTTGTTCTCTCCCTCCCCTCAGTTTATCACTACTTTGTGGATATTGTCACGTGGAACAAAGACACCAGGAGAGGTACGTTCAGCATCGTACTGGCTGATGAGACTGGGAAGAAGGCAGAATCCAAAGTTAATCCGTAAGTCTTACTGATCTGATAATGTGTCAATGCCAAAGAATCACTTGGCACAACTGCAGCTGGGAGGAGGCAAGACATCCTCCTCCATATCCCTGCTGATACCTGCCAGTGCACATGCCTATGGGATTTCCCAGCCCGATGGAATTTCCACAGCCTCCCCCAGCACACACCACCTGACAGCCCAGCACTGTGATTTGGGCCCTTCTCATTCCTTTTAAGGACTGAAGTGGACAATCCCAGCCAGAGGCACAGCTGCCCCTAGGTTTCCACTAAGGCAGAAGGAAAAGCCTCTCCCCCTCTTTCAATCCCCTCCCAGGAGTGTTCTGCTCCAGCTCCCAGTGCCCAAGACAGCTGGGATGAACCTGGGCCTGAATATCTCACATCCAAATCAACTCGTTCTGTTCAGAGAGGCAAATTAATGACTGGTGTTTATAGAACATGCAAATTCTTGATTGATCTAAACACACTTCAGCCAAACAATCCTGCTCAACTAGTTTTCCTGAGTATCTCTAACTGCATATTCCCTCAGCCATATCTGGGATCTGCTTGCAGTGGAGCAATCTGCATTGCTCTTGCACCAAGAGCAGTGCAGATTTCATGCCTGTCTCGAAGTGACTCAGTGTTCAGGTCTGCACAGCCAGCCAGGTACAAACATCACTTGGATCCAGTCCACTGGGGATCAAAGCAGAATCACGGAGAGGATTCTGGTTTGGGACAAACAATATCAGACCTCTGTGTCCCCACTCCCACTCCAAAGAGCTGAGTGCCAAAGTGGCTGAGCAGGTTCACACCTGGGGGCCTGAATCCACACCCACCTTCTGTAAATCAGAAACCAATCACTAATTGTGCCCTCCTCCCCCAGCTCTGCTGCTAATGTTACACTGAATACATTAAACCTGGTGCTATTCCCTTGGGGATTCTGACGCTCTGTCTGCTTTACCTTCAGAGAAGCTGCCACCTTCCAGCAGTACAACCAAATTACTTTGCTCCCGGGATTCGACCAGGATCTTGAAAACGTAGAGAAAATTTCCTTGACATTTTCCACAGGATCTGTCATTGGCCCAAAATTCAAACTCAGGATTCTCCAAATGAGGTTCCAGTCACTCACAAACCCAGAAAGGTGAGCAGAGCTCTACAAACAAACCATTTCTATTGCTGTAGACTGGTCAGAAGCAAACAAATCTCCCAGACTGGTGGCCTGGCTGAGTTTGTGCAGAAGAATTAGATTTGATTTCACATTTAATAATTCTCATGCACATATCATGGGAATAGAATCCCACAGCTGAATACCTACTTGAATACAGAGGCTGTCTTATCGTACTGAAAACATGCCACTAGTGACGTGACTCTGATGTGGTCTGACATCCTGACCTTTGGTCAGGAAAATGACCTTTGAGAAGCTGCCCAGGCCTGAACTCTGGGCTGAAGGGAAATGCAGCTCTCAGGGAAGCAGAGATGCCCAGCCCCAAATGCACATTTTATATCCCAGTCAATTTCTATGGGCAGTCAAGCAGGGAGATTATTTTACTCCTGGAATTCCAGCGACTGGGAGGTGCTGGCCACTCTGCCCAAAGCCCTGACTGCTGCCCACAACACCATGAGGTATCTCCCAGAGCACTGCTGGTGATATTTCTCCAGCTGCTTCAGTCACCTCTTTAGCCTCTGTCTGCTCTGCAGTCCTACCCCTAAGCTTCCCTGATTCCTAGGGCACCTTTGGAGGATGGAATCTCTGCCTGAGCTCAGCAGGCACAGAATCTCTTAGGCTGACTTTGTGTGCAAAAACACCATGTGGACATCAAGCCAGGCCATGCTTTAAGTTTGGGTTAAAACAAGGGCTGCATATCACAGAGCGAGGAGGGTGAAGCAAAAATATTCAGGACTTTTAACACATTAAGTAATCAGTCACTGCCAGGGGAGGGATGCCCTTCCCTCTCTCCTCCCCTCTTCCAGGGCTAATGCTCATGTTTTCCCAGTGAAAGCTTAAGTATTTCCTCTGGTTTTTGGCTGGACTAGCTCCAGGCCAGATCAATGCCTGGTCCCAGCTCAGAGCAGCAGCAGAATTCCTCATGCTGGGAGCAGCAAAGCAGCAGGACCAGGCAGGTGAGCTGGAAGGACCACGTTTTTCGGTGGTGTGGACTGGTTTAATGGGAACCATGGATCTGCAGGCAATGCCTGTTTGCTGGGGCTTTTTGCATTCTGTTTTTCTCACAAGCAAAAGATCACGTAGAACAGAAGAGAAAAACGCTCAAGGTATCCCTGGCCTTGGTAAGGCTTAAAGACCACCTCACTCATTTTAGGTGGACTCGGAGCTAACTCTCCTGAGAACACGAGTTATTTTACATATGCCCCCAGCACATGGCGAGACTCAACTGGAGGATGACAGAGAAAAAAACCCCTTTTTTCACTTTTGGCCCGTGTTTTCACACAGACCCCAGCTGTGCCGATACGACCTAGTGCTGACGGAGAACACTCAGAGAACCTTCAAGCCCATCCCGTGCTGAAGCCGAGACCCGAGGACGCCGTGTCTGGGCAGGGCAGGGCCATTTCACAGCCGTGTGGGGACTCACCTGGCGCTCCCGGGACATTTCACAGCCGTGTGGGGACTCACCTGGCGCTCCCGGGGCGCCTCCCGTGCGGACCGGGCAGCGGGGCCCGCTCTCCACGCAGGGCGTACAAAGGGGCTGTGGGAGCGACAATAAAACAACGACAGCGCGTGGGTTTAAAGCTCGTGCTTAAAACGCAGGTTTAAAGCGCGTGTTTAAGGAGCGTATCCGCGCTGAACCGCTTTTGAACCCGGAGGAGCGCAGGGTCCCTCCGAGCCCTCGCGCGTCCCCTCAGGGGCAGCCCCGCCCGCCATCCCCGCCCTCAGGGGCGGCCCCGCCCCGCGCCTGCGCGCCCGTCTCGGGGCTCTGAGGGCCGGCAGGGCCGGGCCAGAGCGGCGGCAGCGGCGGCTCCGACCCGGGATGTGGCGGCGCCCGGCCGGGCTCCTTCTCGTCTTCGCGGCCGCCACGGCCGCGCTGTGGCTGCTGTCGGTGCGGCTGAGCGCGGGGCAGACGCGCAGGTGGGTGCGGGGGGCCGGGGCTGCCCGTATGTCCCTCTGTCCCGCCGGGGCTGCCCCTGCGTCTCTCTGTCCCTCCTTACCCTCCCCGGCACCGCCCGTGTCTCTCCCCCCTCAGGGCGCTGCGGTTCCCGGCGGACCTGGAGGAGCTGCGGGATCTGGCCGAGGCGCTGCGGGACTACGAGCGGCAGCACCGGGGCGCGGCGCTGGCGCTGTTCTGCGGCGCTTACCTGTACAAGCAGAGCTTCGCCATCCCTGGCTCCAGCCTCCTGGTACGGGCACGGGGGGCAAAGGGCGAGGCCGGCGAGCCACGGCTCGGTCAGGAGGGGCCAGAGGGACCGGCCCGGCCCTGCAGCCAGGGAGGAATAACCCCCTGTACCAGCACAGCTTGGGGGCTGCCCTGGCGGAGAGCAGCTCTGCGAGGAAGGACCTGGGAGTGTTGGTGGGTGACACGTTGGCTGTGAGCCGGCAGCCTGCCCTGGGGGCCAGGAGGGACAATGGGATCCCGGGGGGCATCGGAAAGAGTATAGCTAGCAGGTCAGGGAGGTCATCCTGACCCTCTGCTCAGCCCTAGTGAGGCACATCTGGAGTGCTGTGTCCTGTCTGGGCTCCTCAGGTCAAGAGAGACATGGAGCTACTAGAGAGGGTCCAGTGGAGGCCACAAAGATGATGAGGGGTCTGGAGCATCTCTCTTTTGAGTGGAAACTGCGAGAGCTGGGCCTGTTTAGTCTGGAGAAGACTGAGAGGGGATCTCATTAATCCATATAAATATCTCCAAGGTGGGTGCCAAGAGGACAGTGCCAGGCTCTTTTCAGTGGTGCCCAGTGACGGGACAAGGAGCAAGGGCCACAAACTAAAACATAAGAAGTTCCACCTCAACATGAGGCAGGAGGATGGCAGAGCACTGGAACAGCTGCCCAGGGAGGGCACAGAGTCTCCCCCTCTGGAGACATTGCAAACCCACCTGGACACGTTCCTGTGTCACCTGCTCCAGGTGACCCTGCCTTGGCAGAGGGGGTTGGACTGGATGATCTCCAGGAGTCCCTTCCAACCCTGACTATTCTGTGACACACTGTGTCCCCTGGGCCTCACTCCCTGTTGTCCCCACAGAATGTCCTGGCGGGAGCTCTCTTCGGGCCATGGATGGGGCTGGTGCTGTGCTCGGTGCTCACGTCGGTGGGAGCCACCCTGTGCTACCTGCTCTCTGCTGCCTTCGGCAAGCAGCTCGTCGTCCACTACTTCCCTGAGAAAGTGGCTCTGCTGCAAGGGAAGGTAAGAACTGGTGCTTCTGCAGACACCCAGGATGTCCATGGGTCAGGCTGCTTTTGGGATGGCTTAGTAAAAATGAATGTGTGCAGGGGACACATCAGGTCTGCTAAGGGCAGTCTAGGAGCAGGCTGCTCTCTTGGGGCAAGCCTGTTTGCAGAGGGGCTGTGGGGAAAATCCCAGATCCCAAGGAAAATCAGAAATAAGACAAGGATTGATTGGGAAGTCCCTGTTCTCCAGAACCGCCTCCATCCATCCTTTGCTGAGTTGTACAGCTGGAGGTGGTTCTGCTGTTGCCTTCCTGATCTCTAATTCAGGTGAGATCCCACTTCCATCACTTCCTTGGGACAGGCTGGCTCACCCTTACGCTCCCACACACACATAACGTTGCTGCTTTTCATCAGTTCTGGACTGATGTTGTGGCAGAAGCATCGTGGCCTTTCCAGTGTTACTGCTGTCTGAGGAGCAGAAATAATGTGGAACGTTTCTCTTGGCAGGTAGAAGAGAACAGGAGCTGCTTATTTTTCTTCTTGTTGTTCCTGAGGCTGTTCCCCATGACACCAAACTGGTTTCTGAACCTCTCGGCTCCCATTTTAAACATCCCTGTGTCCCAGTTCTTCTTGTCCGTCCTCATTGGTAAGGCCTGGGGACACAGTCCGAGGGGACAGTGTGACACTGCTGCTCGTCATTGCTGAGCCCAGGGAAGGCAGAGCAGCAGGACTCTGCCCCATTTAACTGTTTGCCTCTGTGCTGCCCTGAGGTCTCAGAGCATTTTGCAAATATGTGTGTCCCCACCTGCTGCAAATCTTATTTACACCCTGTTCTTTCTAAGCACAGACCCTTGTGTCTGTGTAAGGGCCATAAACTAAACCACAGCAAGTTCCACCTCAACATGAGGAAGAACTTCTTTCTGTGGAGGGTGGCAGAGCACTGGAATAGGGTGTTCAGGCAGGGTGTGGAGTCTCCCTCCCTGGAGACATTCCAAACCCACCTAGAGGCGTTCCAGTGTCACTTGCTTGAGGTGACCCTGCCTTGGCAGGGGGAGGTTAGACTGGATGATCTCCAGAAGTCCCTTCCAACCCCAACCATTCTGTGATTTTGTGTGTAGCCTTGGGCATATTTGAGCTAATTTTCCCTGGGGGGATGCTAACAGCTTTTTTCTGCTCTGATTCTTTCAGGCCTTACACCATATAATTTCATCTGTGTGCAGACAGGGGCCATTCTGTCCCAGATCACCTCTCTGGATGCCATCTTCTCCTGGGACACGCTGCTCAAACTGCTGGCAATGGCCATGGTAGCCCTGGTACCAGGGACCCTCATCAAGAGATACAGCAAGAAGCACTTGAAACTGGATGGAGACAAGCAAACTCAGACACTCAATGGCAAAAAGAGTTTCTGATGGTTCAGGTGCCCCAGTTTTGGGGTAAAAGCTGCAGGTCTCTGCAGGGGCTTATATTCTGCATGCTCTGTGCCACCAAGGACAGTGGCAGTTTTTAATTGTCCTCCTCATCTCAGAGGAGGTGTAAGATTCTTATTTTTGATGAATGTTTACCTGTGCATGTACCTGCACGGAGAGAGCGATACAGGGACTTTGTGAACAGTTGGTTAATGTGCCTGTTTCGTTTAAATCATCCCCTGTGTGCCTGAGGGGGTGCCCAGCCCACTGCCATGGGGACAAAAGGAGTGTTGGCATCCTGTGAGGAAGGCAAACCAGAACCCCTTAATCCTGCCCAGCACGGGGAGGCCAAGCACTGCCCTGGAGGCAGGAGGCAGGCCCTGCTCCCTCCAACCCCAGACTGATTTAGCATTTTTGGCCTAAAATGACAAATGGTGCTGTTGGGTGCAGTAGCACAAGCCCCAAGCTGAGAAAATAATGGTGTTTCAAGGTGCAGCTGTTGAAGACTCTTCTTTGATTCCAATGTTAAACCAGCACACCCTGCAGCGAAATGCTCAGGATTTGGGCTGCCTGTGTGTACCAGTCGTGTCAGAACACACAAGATTGCTTCCCCAGTCTGTCAGTGGCTGCTACTCCCCATAAAGACTAAAGGGGAAAAGAAAAGGAATGGATGTGCCTGGCTGACAGGGATTTGTCCCTGAGAAGCACTTTGAAACCTACATATTTGCTCCTGTATAACTAGAAGGTTTCCAAATAAACAAGTGGGTTCTTGTCCCAGTTGCTGGAGAACATAGAATCCAGGATGGTGTGGGTTGGAGGGGATCATAAAGATCATCTCATTCCACCCCCTGCCATGGGCAGGGACACCTTCCACTAGCCCAGGTTGCTCCAAGCCCTGTCCAAGCTGGCCTTGGACACTTCCAGGGATGGGGCAGCCACAGCTTCTCTGGGCAACCTGTGCCAAGCCCTCTTCCCCCAAGGATTATACTCTGGTCTTGGGGTTTTGGTATTTGCACCTCCTTGCTCTCCCTGAGTTTGCCCTCCTCTTGGAGGATAAAGTAATCTTCCTGCCGTGGAAGGGGGCAGATAGGAGACCCCAGAGCAAGGCTTCATGACGTTATCCCAAAGTCCATAAGAACCCCTTCCCAGATCACCAGACCAGCCTGCAGCATTGAAGTACACTGGCTTTTTATTCCATGCATTGTTTGCTTTGATAGTCATTCTTGTTTCCATCACTGTACACTGGTCAATACAAAAAAAATCAAGTTTGTCTCAGGAATCCACAGAGCAGGGAGGAGGGGATGAACACTACTGGACAGGGCCAAGATGAAATGGGTACTTAACACGACAGTGGGGAGGGCAACATTCAGCTCTGGGAGAAAATCTAGGCTAGTGTTCAGGAGCTGTCAGCAGCCATGAGAACTGGGTCAGGGAACTTGGGGTGCTGGAAAGGGAACCCATGGGTTACTCCTGCCCTGCGAGCGCGGTGTTACTACGAGGAGGAAGCAGGCCCACTACACCTCCCAGGCCCTGCTGGGAGGGAAAGTGTGAGGAACCGCAGCACAGGCGCCTGTACAGTGACGTGGAGGTCACAGGTCACGTCTGTGCCATTCCAGGGAGGTTCCACTACGGAAATCCGCCCTAACGCCCTGCAGAATGGACAGTGACCGCCCCGGGAATGTGGGCGGTGCTGAGCCAGCCCTGCCCGCACACAGCTGAGCACACGAGATGTGTGTGCAGGGCAAGGCTGGGGTGGCACCTCCACGGGCTGGGGCAAGGGGGGCTGCCCTAGTGGCATTTCCAGAGGGATGCTGCATTGGAGGCAGCAGGTAGGAGGAGTGACACTGGACCATAAAAGTGCAATGACCTGGGTGTGTGAGGAAACTAGAGCTAAATGTGGTGGCCTGGAGGGTTCAGCTCTGCTTGCCCAGGCTGCAGAACAGGCCAGCACATCCCCAGGCAAGGACGGGGAGGGATCAGCACACACCCGGGACAGCTGGTCCATAAGGGTCCAAAAATCCCACACCCCAAAGCTTCTCTGCGAGCCCAGAGGAGCTGCATCCCATGGTGGAACCTAAGCAGAGACCACAGGTACCCAAACCTCTCTAGGATCTGTTTGACTGGGACTGAATCGTCACAGGCTGGAGGCCCTGCAGAGACTGACAGGCCTGAGCAGGAGGCAGCTCTGCTTTGGGGCTGTTGTGTGGGGTTGCCCAAGGACACCAGGCTCAGGGAGCCTGCCAGCTCTGAGCAGAGTCTCCCCAGGGGCACAGGCCTTCCATCCTCTGCTGGGGGACACCCAATGGCAGTTCTCAACCTCTGTTTACACCACAGTATGTTACGTGCACATAGTTCTCCCACTGCTAAATTCCCACACCTTGGCCTCCAGCCTCCTGAGTAACCATCTGCACCACCTCTGCCACACCAAATCCCTCTCACACCAATCACCTCACAACAAAGCCATCTCTGGCCCTGCCACCTCCTCCTGCTGCTGGCCAAGAGACAGAGAACGTCTGGGAGGAGAAACGAGGGATGGGAAGGGAGAGGAAACAAGAAAGGAGCCAGGAAAGAGCTTCACTCCCCAGGGCATTGTGCCTCCACCCAGAGCCAGCCCTGCTGCTGAGGGCAGGGTGAGCAGGTCGCTCCCTCTGCAGCAGCCTGTTTAGTCCTGCCAGGGTGATCCACCATGTGGATCCACTGCTGGCCACCCTGATCTCGCACCCGCTGCCTGGAGCAATGTCCTTTGGGATGCTCTTGCCAGGGGATCCCGTCACAGTTACTCATTTTGTGGTCAGTTCAAAAGCCACTCGCTCCCTGATCACCATCCCCTCCAGTTCAGGGGCTGACAACTACCAGCAACGTGAGCAAACTGCCCACGAGGAACCTCACACAGGGCTGACTGCAGCCATCCATCCCTCTCTGCATCCTCTCCTGGAGTAACAGCATCCCTGGAAATCACGAGAGGCAGCAATTCCTGACAGCCACTGAGCCCAGCTCTGCTCCCGCCCCCTCGGTGACCAGGGAGAAGGTAACATCACACAAACAGATTACAATTGTGCTAGCGGTGAAGCCAACCTTCTGATCTACAGAAATGATAATAAATAATAAAATAACATCATAACTTAAGATCTGTCTGTAGTCCAGCTACAAAAATTTAAAAATATGGGATAATTTAACTCATACAATACTGCTCTCTGTATAGGTAAGACATTTTCCTTCACTTTGCCATGAGGCTATAAATTACCACAGTTAAATTCAAACCAATATTTTAACATAAAATGTAAACAAACAAAGCAACAGAAGTACCTGTCCATGGTCCATTCCTGCCATTCACCTCAGGCTGGCCGTGCCAGCACGCTGGGAAGGGCAGAGGGAGAGCTCTTGCAGGGGGACATCAACTAAGGAAGGGGGGGGGAACGTGCTCTATCGTTTTGTTCTCTTTCAACATTGTTTTAGAAGAGTAGTGTTTGAAGGGAAGGCACTATGAGTTCTATCAGAAAACAAATTTTTCTCATCTGCCAATGCCTCGGCCTGTCACATACCAGTACTATCCTCACTTTCACCTGCAGAGTTTCAGCTTGGAGGAGAAACAGAGGCCTCGGGGCACACCCGAGACACAGCTGTGCCACAGCCACTGTCACATTCCCTGTGCAACCTGTTTTGCACAAAGCCTGACATGAAGGGCAGGCAGCTGCTAATGCTGAATGTACAGTGAATAAGGAGACAGAGCAGGGCTGATGCTCTGAGCCAGGCCAGTGATTCCCAGTCTTCCCCCTCAACACACAGCTCTCTGCTGGTTATCAATGCTGCTGTAGGTGAGAGGCTGCTTCTCCCAGTCCAGTCCAGGCGTCTCCAGTGTCCTCCCCAGAAGGGCTCAGGCTCTGAGAAATGTGCTTTCCACGCTTTGCAAGTCCTTGCTTTGCCAACACTGATTGGATTGATTTCTTTGACTGACTGAAACAGACAGGAGGTAAGAGGAGGAAGTAAACTGGGAAATGGCACACTGCATCTGAAAGAGGTTTCCCTGCTCAACTGGAGGTCGACACTGCCACAGTGAAGCAAGGACGGTGTTAAGAAGTGCTCTGATACCAGTTCTCGAGAGGATGAGGTTAGAGTACATTTGCAGGATCTCACAACAAAATGCTGATTAAAAAAAGAAACTAAAAATCCTTAAAATAAAACCCACTATTACATTCCTGGGGATGTATTGACTCAGAAGACCCTGGATGTTAGCACCTCAGTACCAGTTTGCTCCAGGAACATGTCCTCCTTCTGATTAAAAATGACCCAGCTGGTTATACTGAAAATGCTTTGTTCACAGGTCACCCTACAGTCAGGTCGTTTTCTGGTTTTCCTCTTTTGATAAGACTGAGTGGTTTAGTTTTCTTGATCTCCAATCTTCAGGGCCACGAGGCCTGGTCCCCTGTGCAAGCAGCAAGAGAATCCCCTGCATCTGTACACAAAGCTGTCCAGGCAGGACTCCCAGGATGTTTCTCTGTAGTGTGCTTGCTTTCTGAACTTTTTTTTTTTTTTTGCAACAAGTCTGTATGTCTATAAATACAATCCACTCTTTACAGTAAAAAGTGTTAAAATGTCAAAAAAATAAATATCCATGTTACAGTAACTAGATTATTCAATAAAATACATCCCTGCCATTCTTGATTGAAATGCTCAAAGAGAATTAATTTCATTTGGACATTTTCCAGAGATTCGGGTTATTGCAAATCACTCCTGGGGTGGGAAGGAGAAGCATCTTCTCTTCCTGTAAAGTGTGATGAAGGGGAATGAAGTGGAATCTCAGGGAAATCAAAATGCCAGTATCAGGAAGCTTTGGGGGAGATCTGTATTACCAAGTAGCAGAGCTGCAGGGCTTATTGGTCCTGACTGTGGCATCAGAACACTCCCCTTCAGAAGAGTCACAGTCTGATTCTCCAAACTGTGGTGGGTTCTGCAAAGCAAAAGGAAAGGGGGAGACTTGAGCAACAGTCCTGTACTGCACATCACCCACACCACCCCAGTGTGAAAGAGCAGCCAGGCAAAGAAGGAGACTGGCACACAGGAGATGGCACAGCACACAACTGCCCTACCAAAGGTCACTTGTCTGTCCTCAACGAGGGGACAGCAGAGAAACACCTGGGCAGAGCACTACCAAACAGAGAGTTAGGAGGAGATGGTGCAGCAGGCTCTGCCCTACCCCTCCCAAACACTTCAAACACAGTAAAAGAAAGAAAATCATTCCAGCTTTGTCAGCAAGGCTGCTGATGGATACGTTTGAGGCAGTTTATACCCATTCCATTTCATTATCTATTTTTATCCCACTTAATGCAACTGCAAATCTCATGGCCTCTCAAAATCACAGTCATCCTGACCAGTACATTATGTTCAGCTTTGTTTGTGTGACTTTTCCCCACCTACTCATCTGCCAAGTATGAGGGAGATCGGGTACTGAAGCAATTGCTTTGCCATAGTACACCTACCACAGCATCTCCTAGGCAGTGTTCCAACTTTCTGGCCCTTGGATTCCTTTCCATAACATTTTTTTAGTTTTTTTTTCCGCTTAGCAGAAGGGAGAGGGGATAAGAAACCTACAACTCACCTCACAGCTGTGTTCATCTGCACAAAGCTTGCCCAGAGACATCTGAGTCTTGACTCTCCGCACGGCGCACTCTTTGTCCGAAAGCCCATCCGACTGCGTGGAGATTTCAATGGGGATCTCTGGAGTTTGGGACAACATGTCCTCCAGCTTCTCAGCCAGCTCATCTTCCAGCTTGGTGCCCAGCTCATCCGGGCTGTTGGAGTGGTCGCTTGTGTTCCCCTCCTCTCCATCGGACACGGAGAAGTTCTCGGAGCTGAAGGTCGAGTAGGACTGGCAGCTACTGATGCAGCGATGGGGTCTGCAGAGGGGAGAGAGGTTCAGTGTCCAGCTTGGATCACACTGCCTCTGCCCTCAGGGAATCTCCTGGGTGCTCTGTTCATCTGCTCTGCCACACCAGGCCTTGGCAGACCCCTCTCCTGGTGGGCTGCCTTCCACATCCTGGAGTTACAGAATTCTACCTCTTTTGAATGATTTACTTCAAAACCCTCATCTTCAAATTCATCTGTTCTTATTTGGTCCTGTCTGGTACACGGACGTAATAGCTGATCTGCCCTGGAGCATATTTGCCTTTCTCAGTGCTTTTTCCTAAAGGAATGCTGTACTGTGGAGTTCAAGATAACCCACCTGGGAACACCTGCACTGCCTGGCAGCGATCCCAACAGCCAGGCAGGATTTAGGTACGTGCACTCAAAAAATAGGTTCATAGCTACTTGACTGTGGAAGTGGCCTCGTGCCAGGATTCAACAGCAATGGTACAACCCATCAGTTGACTGAACATGCCAGGAGACCCATAGCTGGTCATCATATGGAACAGGCAATTTGTTCTCCTTCCAATCTCCCAAGCCAGTAAATCACAGAGGAAGCAACACTCACACAGGAACTCTGTGAGTCAGATAACTCATCCAGCCCAGAGTTCTGCCTCCAGCCCCAGGTAGAAAGGAATAATCTGGGAAAAGTATGAGAACAGGGTGTGCAGGCAGAGCTTTCTCCTGGCATCTCCTCCTGGTTTGTACCATTCAGCAAATCCAATTGCTAAGTCAAAGCTCAAACCTGGATGACAGTGCTCAGCCTCTGATGGATCTGTGCTCCAGAAATTCAACACTTACGGCTCTTCATGGTTCAATTTCCACAGCACACCTTGACAATGAGCTCCACATCTGAAAATGTTCTGGATGGGAAAAGCACTTCCTTTTGTTCATTTTAAACCTCTGCTTCACTGACTGTCCCTAACATGAATGTAAGGAATCGTTCCTTGTCTATTTTCTCCACATAAACTACAATTTCATGCACTTCCAGTTTTGCCTCTCCTCCTGCTAGACAAACACTTCTCATGGATTTAATCTCTTCTTCTATGGAAACCATCCCTAACCACTCTTGTCACGCTTTTCAGTACCTTTCCAAACTTTACCATGGTCTTTGAGCTGGGGAATGAAGGATTTAAGCAGCAGGCGTGCTGTGGATGTGTACAACAGCAGACCAGCTTTTATTTTCTTCTTTTCTCCTGCAAAACAAACCTGTAATCTATTTGCCCACTGGATCACTCCTGCACTTCAAGCAGCTGCTTTCATAAAACCACAGCAGCATTTCCATGATGTCTCTTCTAAGCACAGGACTGTAAAGCCTGTTGTTACCCAGGCTTAGGTAGTAACACTCCCTTAAGTCTTATTTTACAAGCAACGCCATCAAATTTGATCTGCTGTGTTATCACCTGGCTCTTCAATCTTATCTGAATTCAACTACAAAGGTGCTGGAGTCTCCCCCACTGCAGCAACAGTTAATAAACAACAGTGGAAAGAGTCCACAAAAAGCACCAATATCCACTAAATCTCATTCTGGTGAAACGGATGCAGCAGCTACTTTTTATAGGCTGAATAACATTATCTAGCTTGACCAAGTTGTGCTGCAAACAGCCTGCAGCAGGAAAGCTGTGCCAGAGAGAACACCTCAGGACAGGCTGGAGCAGGGAGTAACATGAGGGATCAGCTGAGGGTGGATGGGACCCAGTGGACGGGTCCCACTCTTCTTTTGCCAGCACCTTCCCCAGTTGCAGTGCTGGTGTGCAGCTGCTAGGACAGTTCTCCTCCTGAGTTTTGTCCCACCAAAGAGAGATTAGAGTGAATTCACCTTTTACCTTTGTCTACGAGGAAACTCCACTTCACTGTCTACTTCACCCTCTTCCTCTTCTGATGAGTCGTCACCGCTCTGGCAGAAAACAAGGACAAAAGTGGTGTCACGTTTGTGGAGGCTCAAACGTGGTTGACCCTTGGTCCTCCAGGACAAAGTCACTGTGCCAACGGGCTGCAACAATCTAGACCAGAAGAAAACAGCCTGTGCACCAGGGAACACTGAGCCAGACCTCGTCCTACCAAGGAGGTTATTTCAGGCAGCCCTAATGCTGCCATTCCCGAATCTGGACTCGGAAATACACTGGAGTACTTCTGCAGGCATGGAGTACATAAAGTTCCAGATTGTTACAGGAGCAAATCAAGTAATTAGTAACATATGGAAACCCACATAAATTATTGAGCTGATCTGGTACTCTTGGCTTTACAACTCCGACTCTCTTCTCCATCGCAGAGCAGGATGGGGGATGACACAGCCTTTGCTCATGGGTTTCACCAATTCTGAGCATAGAGCCTTTTCTCCTCCTTTTCCCACCCACCACACTCTTGTCTTTTAGAGCCTCCTCCTACCCTGCCCATCCTGTCAGCCCCTCATTCATATTCAGCCTCTACCTCATCTTGTCATATGAGGTCCCCCTACCTTCATTCTGTGCCCAAACCACACTCACGGTCTGGTAAATCATCCTATTTTCCTTCACTTCTCCACTCAGATCTAATTTTCCTGCTCTCTGAACTCCACTCAGACTGGTTCCTACTTTTCCCGCCACCTGGATGGAAGCAGGAGGAACAAAGAGCTGTTTCTGTACAACTGTGCCATCAGGTCTTTTTGACTCCTGCAAAATCTTCACAAAACACACGAGAACTATGACTTTCAGTGCAGGGGGACAATTTCTGGCAGGTGCAGCAAAAGGCACACCTCCAAGACCATTGTTGAATTCCTGTTCCAAGGAGCAGCAGCCCCACAGATTCTCAAAGAAACTCTCATGTGATATTTAAAGAACGCATTTACCCCTTCCCTTTGAGAAAGGCTTGGAAACATTTTGAGACTGTTTCAACAACAAAAATTCAGCAGAACAAGTTTCACCTCAAACAAAAACTGGTAGAATTGAAATTAACAGAACTAGGCCCTTCCAAAACCTCAAGTGACAACCCTCATCATTGGCAGTATGCTCCAGTATGCCCTACAGCTCCATAAAACTGACTTCAAAAGTATGTCAGATCACAAAGTGAACTTCGACTATGCATGATTTCTTTGAGATAAAGTTGTACGTGCAACTACTACTGCTGTGTGTGTGTGAAACGTGGCTTTGCTGCTGTCCTAGACACCAGCCTGCGCTGCACACCTTCCCCTGGAGGAGAGGGAAAGGAAGAGACCGCTCTTCGTTCTCACCTTTTGAAGGGATCTCGCTTTGCAAGGCAGCACCGAGGACGCCACGTGCTGGGGAGTGCCCAGGGCGGACGCCGCCGTGCCCTGCTCCTCCAGCTTCTCCATGAACTGCGCGCTCTCGTAGAGGGAAGCAGAAGCCGGGGACTGGGGGCGGCTCCCCCCTGCCTCCACCGGTGCCATCTGCCCCTGCCCACTGTCCTCGTCCCTGCACTGCAGACACGACTCGTAGGGGTCGGCGGTGCAGCACTCCCAGCGCTCGGCCTGGCCGCCCTTGCCGTCGAGGCCGCGGCGGCAGTCGGCCTCCATGGCGGTGGAGATGAGGTCGGGGCTGGAGCCGGACATGCGGCGCTGGGCGTGGTTGCTGAGGGGGCTGCGCAGCGCGGCCGCGGGGCCGAAGTAGCGCAGGTTGTTGGCGCAGTTGGCGATGTCCTGCCCGTGGCCGTGCAGCCGCGAGGGGTGGCCGTGGCCCGGCTGCGGCAGCCCGGGGTGCGGGGGGGGGTTGTGAGGCGGAGGTGGGGGTGCGTCGTCCTGCGCCGGCTGGTTTTTCAAGATCCCTGCGAATTCCTGGTAGCTGCCTTTGCTGTTCCCCCGGCGGTGCCGGGGCTTGCTGCGGTACCGGCTTTTGCCGCTCAGCGTTGACATTTTGGGACTTCCTGAGACTGGGGAGCCGTTGGACGCTGCCTCTGTGCTGGGTATGCCCTCTGACTTGAGCAGGTCTGGCCTGGGAGACGGGGAGCAGAAGTTACACATCAAACCAGGAGCAAAGAACTGACGTCAGCCCAGAGCAGGGATGAAGAGGCAGCTGCAGCCACAAGCACACTCTGGCTTCCCAAAATCTACCGGCCGCCCTCCTCTCCAGCTGTTTGACTCCTGCATTTCCTTCCCTTTGATTCTCTCCACTCCATGTCCTTTCCATTCAGCCCATCCTGCTCTACACTCCCTTCTTGCTGCTTTTATCAATAGCTCTCACACACTCTCCCTTTTCCGCTTTTATTTTGATGTTCTCTCCAAAAATAGCTCCCTCCCAGGATCTTGGGGTAGGGCTCCTACTCCATGCATGTACAATGCTCAGCACAATACAGCCCCAATCTGCAGATGATGATCAGCCTGCTCATCTCAGAGCCACGTGGGGATATTAATTCAGAAGTGATTATTCACTGTTAATCAGGACTAACTCCTGGAAATCCCAAAAAAGGAAGAATAAACCAGACAACTCCTTTGGAAAAAATAATCTCACTTTCTGAAAGTCAGGCTGAAGAGAAATAGATGAAAGGACAGCATGAATTCCCAAATTTCAAATCCCAAATTAATTCCTCAACAATGAATCCCCGAGGAGTGGCTGATTTCCACAATCCCTCAACCTTGCTTGTTATAATTCCAGTCAAGGATGATCTAACTGCTCTCTTCTTGGACAGTTAGGAATTTGAGACAGCATATGAGATACCTCCTGTCCAAGCACCATCATCTGCTCAAAAATCACATGGGCCAGCAGTTCATTCCTCCAACCAAAGCATCCTGTGATGCTGTGGTTCCAGAGAGCTGCCCAGGTGCAAGGGATGGCAGGATTCAGCCCTTTTACCTTCAGATAATTCAACAGTTGTGGTTCTGAGGATCAGAGCAGGCCCAAGAGCGAACAGCCCCTTGTCCCACCCTGCGTGTCCCCAGACCCAAAGGGAAGGAGAGGCTGCCTGCTCATCCCAGGGGGGATCTGCCACAGGCTCTGGCACAGGACTGGGTGGTTGTTTCTCACCGTTTAGTCTGGCTGCCTGGTTTATGAGACACTCCTTTCCTCTTCATCAGCTTCTCCACTGTATTGGGGTGGATTATTGGTCTGACTGGGTGGCGCTTGTAAGTCCCAGGGTATTTCTTTTCCACTGCTTGTTCCCTCCTGAAACATTGGGAAAAGAAAAAAGAAAAAAACAAACCAAAACCAGATGAATTCTTTCTTTGTCCAAGTGCAGGTCCTGCTGGACAGGAACATGGCTCCACAGTGAGCCATGGCTGGGTGCAACACAATGTGCTGTGCTGGGAAAGGACACAGACATTTCTGAATTCCCTCTGCAGGGATCAGGCAGCTGGAACAGGGCCCTGGCACACAGTCCAGGAGCAGCACTGCTGTTCATTTTACAAAGGGCCCAAAGGATGCCAGCACCAAATGGAAAGGTGCCTTTCTCCCAGCCAGTACCCCCTGGGACAGACACAAGCACTAAGGGGTGTGCAGGAACCCACTCACAAAGGGCCTCTCTCTGCTTGCCAGCTCCTCCTTCACCCTCTGAGTTCGTCAGGGGACACTAAATCTACAAGTAGCACTACACAGTTTAGAAATGAAGCCTTGCTTTTGTTCTCCTGTGTGCAGACTGCCACGCCCGTGCCACCATTCCCAGAGACACCTACTTGATGAGCTCCTTCTCCCGGACCTCCAGCTGCAGCATAATAGCACTGAGCTCCATGTACAGGTTGTTGGCCCTCTCCAGCTTCCTCTCGTAGTGCTCACGGATATCTAATGCATGCCTGGAAAGCACAAAGGTCATTATTCCACTCTGGGGTCCACAGACCAAGAGAGGAAAAGTACAGGTGCTTTAGGAAAAGGCCTTCTAAAAGTCAAATTTGCCAGAAGAACTGCACTGAACCCCAGATAAAACTAACAGTAAAGGATGACTAAGAGCCTGATACAGCAATAAATCACTGTATGATTTAGGAAGTGTTTAATGGCCTTGAAAGAGTGGCAACACTTCTCCCTAGAGGAGCTGCAAATGCCTCACATGCACCCAGGAGCCCTTTGGCCGAGCCCTGATCATCCTGTTTGCACAGAAAAGGGGCTAAACCAGCTTCTGCAGGAATAGGGAACACTCATGTGTCTGTGTTTCACTAACAGCAGGGTGCCCCCACAGCTCCAGTACAGCTGCAGAAGACAAATGGAACCTCAGCCAGAAGATGTGACCAAGCAAAGCTCCCCTGGGCAGGGGACACTTACCCACCACTGCATCAAACTGGCCAAGACTTGCCTTTGCTTTGACACAGAGCTGCTACTTGGCGTTTTATGTTTCTCTGTCGTAACTATAGTTGCAAATTTGTGTCACAGGAGGTAACACTTTCCTTCTGAAATAAACATCCTGCTTTCATTTTTAAGTTGGTCTAATGCTCAAAATGGGTTTGGGCGGGCTGGTCAAATGCAGTGTGTTCACTCCTCTGCAATAACTAATGCAAGGAAAGCATCAGGGCAGGGAAAGCTCACAGAAAACTGCAAGAGGGATTTCCCAGGAAGATGGATGTACCTGCTCCAGTGCTGTTATCACGAACACCAAATCTCGGGCAGAAATATTCCCTGGTAAACACACAAGCCTTTGCCCATCCTGCCTGGAGCAAATCGTTGAGACTTGCCCAAGGGCAGGGACAGTTCCCACTGTTTCTCTCCAGCTTCCCATCAACCAAGCAGCACTCAAGCTCCAGGGCATGCACACAGGAACTTCAGTTTCTGTGCTCACAAGGGATTTAGGCTGCCCGAATTTATGCCACCAGGAATACTGCATCCTGTTTTGGGACCCTCATTACAAGAGAAGCAGGAAAACTCCAGTCAGGGCCTGGAGCACAGGCCCCAAGAGGACAAGCTGAGGGAGCTGGGCTCATTTAGCAGGAGAAGGGAATGCTGGGTGGGAAAAGTGAGCAGGAAACATAAAGGACTGTCAACAGACCTGAGCTCTTCTCTTCGGCGCCGAATCAATTCTTCATCCAACCGGTGGATACAAGTTCCTTCACTTTTAATTTTCTCAAAATGTTTCTTCACTTCTTCTCTCCATTCAGCCTAGGAAAGCAATTTACTTTTAGGTGTTTACAAAGAATTTGGATCCCTAGGTGCACAACAGAAGAACTCTTGGGCAATGTTCTTTGTGTAGAGCAGAAAATTACAGGTTTGGGTTGAAAATGTATTTCTGTTAGCTGAATTATTTTGGGTAACAACACTGCAGCATGTTTAGTGTCAGCATTTTCAAATGGTATTTAGAAGTTCGAGCTCTGATTAGAGAATTGAAAACATATCTGCATTTTCTAAAAAATACTTTGAAAAATTCCTAAAGCACTTCTGGTTCTAAGACAACATTTTGCTCCTTTTTTTTTCAGTTAAAGTAAGCACAAAGGCTTATGATTTGGAAAGTTCTCTTCATGATAATCACTGTCTAGGGTGATACTCTATTTGCCCATTGAAGCCCTGCTTCCTGCAGCTTTAATAAATGCCCCCATTTTCTCACATCTACCCCAACAGTTCTTCTTTACTAGAGGCAGGGTTTCATTCTCCTTCCCTCTTTGGGAACAGACAGTTTCTTGATGGGTAGGACTGGGAGGGATCTCTAAGATCATACTTTTAGATCTTTCCTGAAAAGTCCCAGAGTCCCTTTGCTGCCCTGTCCCAACTCCGTGTCCCACTTGCTGCCCCCACCTTCACTCTAAATGCAAAGGTTCTGCTCCCAGCAGCCTCATGGTCTCCTGCACAGCAGTGCTGGGAGAACAGCTGGAGCAGAGCAGCTGGAGTCAGCAGGCTCAGGGAGGGAGGGAGGCACCACTAAGCCAACAGATGCCTCAGCTTGGGAAGGTCTGGGTGAAAGATTTTCAAACACCCATCAGTTTGCTTCTCCCCAAGAATCAAACCGAAATCATGGGTCCAGACTCCTGCCTCCAAGAATCAAATCCTTGGAGCTAACTGCAGTGCTCAGGGGCTCCAGCCCTTCCCCAGTTACCTGGGATTTGAAGTAGGTTTCCTGAGGAGTAGCCAGCACGTCGGCAGAGGCGATGTCCAGGTGCATCAGGGTCTGCCGGAAGGAGGGACGGTTCCGGGGCTTGCTCTGCCTGAGGGAAAACAGACACATCCCCAGGCATGGGTGAGGTGAACACTGCCAGCCTCTCCTGCCCTTCTGAAAGGGCTCCACTAGAACTATTCTCTGAACTTGTGCAGATGACAGGCTAGAGCAGAGGAGCTTTTCTGGTTTTCTCTTTTGCTGAATACGAGTTTATTGTGCTAGAGCTGGGGGTTTTTTTGCTGAAGGAGCAAAAGAGGTGAAAAACATTTAAGACTACAAAGTGAAAGATAGGAACAGTTTCAGTTTGTATCCTGATTTGCTTGTCAAGAAGAAACATATGTTGGTCTGTTGTTCCATCAATTTCCAACTTTTACACTGGGAATACTCAATCTAGCAGAAATGATAATTTACATTCAACAAAACAGGGTGTTTATAAGCACCAAAGGTATGTGAGCTGTCACACCATACATGCCTGAGCCCAGACAGTACTGTAATGCACTGAAAAATCCCTGTAAGATCTCAGGAAAGTACAAAACCATTTGTATTTTTGAGAAAAAATACCTCACTCGAGCTTCAGGACTGAACCAGCCTCTTGCTCAGAACAAGAGCAGCTTCTTCAGCCTCCTCTCCCCTACAACCCCCCTCCTTCCACTAGGTGGGGACACAACTGTTTGTACGTCCTCGCTGTAGTACAGAGCTGCACCAGCTGCTCCTGCCCTCCACTGCCCCTGAACCGCCCTGCAGCTCAGGGTCGGGCACACAGCCCCTGGAAAAGATCCACACAGGCTCTGGCACGTTTTCCCCCTTGTGCCACGGAGAGGATGGCTGGTAAAACTCATGGAGTGGGAAAATGCTGGAAGAGCCTTTACACTCTTGTGTCGAGATGCAATTACAAGGACAAATCACTTAATTCATTCACCCAAGACAAAGAACTTCAGCTCTGTTCTGGTATGTGGAGGAAACTGAAAGCATTTTCCATATCTAGGCCTGTAAAATCTGTGTTCCAGACAGAAAGCTCAAATTTCTCTTTGTCCAGTCCCTTACAAGGGGTTTTCAGAGTGAAAAATCAGTTCCCTTCACTCTGGAGCCAGCCTCAAGGAATTTTACCCCTACTTCACTTCCAGCTCCTTTTCTCTTCCCATCTTTTATCCCCTACTCTGCTACAACAAATCAAACCTCTCTTGAAGGCCAGAGGATGCCCTTTGTGCTGCCTGCTCCGGATTCACACTGCACAGGTAACTCAGGGGTAACTGTCACCTGCTGGGGCTCCGTAAGGCTCTGCTCCCACTTCTCTCCTATACAACTCCTTCCTGCTCACCAGCCCATCTCCAGTGTCCGCCCATTCCCTCCCCTGCCCCATCTACTCAGCAAACCAGACAGGTCTCTCCCTACTTCCTCTAACCTCCAAATGTCCTTCTGGGGCCCAACCCCGCTGCCACAAGGAAGCAGAATCCAAAATGTTAGAACTTACTGCTCTCAGGACAAGTGTGGGAGCATTTCAGAGCCCCCTGCTCTGGGCTCAACACTCCCACCCTGACACTGGTTTTACTGGGAGTCTGGAGGGAGCTGGGAGCCAGCCCTAGGTCTGTGCTGTGCAGGGTTCAGGCTCTTACCAGGTTTGCTTCATGAGGATTTTGAAGCCATCTGGGCAGGTGGAAGGGACGGGAAGGTGCAGGCTGTTACTGCCCACTCCCCAGATGATGGCCGAGGAATCCACGTCCTTGTAGGGAATCTCTCCCGTAAGCAGCTCCCACAAAACTACCCCAAACGACCTGAAGAACAAATAAACCAGGATAAATTGAATTCATGCTCTGCAGCTTGAAAAGAACAGTTTGTTAGGCAAAAACAGGGAAATAGGGATGTCTGGTCTGAAATTGCAAGTAGGTGCAACAGTGTTTTTTAACACCCCAGGTGACTCTTCCTCCTCTGCCCCAGCACTAGGCTGAACACCAAACCACACTGGTTTTCACCCACCCTTTCCTATTTATTTGTGAGAATTTAAAAATCCTGAAAGCACATTTTCTGTACAGATCAAGTCTTAGTCCTGTTAAAGAAAAGGAAAGTCAGCTTCTCTCAGATAGACTTTGGACTGTCCTGGTTGGCAAGAACAGATCATTGACTATTGCACAGACAGAACTGAGTGTCTTACAGAGACAACACAACAAAGGTTTAGTGGCTTTTCTTTTTATAACTGACATATTTTTCCCTAGCCAAAAGCTCCCTCTACTGTTACCTGTATGCCCAGGTAAGAGTTTCATAGGTTTGAAACTCAGCACTACAACTACTGCAACCACAGAAATTAGGAAACAATGCCACATGCATAAGTGTCAGTACCAAAAGTACAGGAGGTCTCACTGATATTTCCTTTGTGTTGAGGAAAGCAAGAAAAAAAATTAATTAAGAGAACTCAGTCTGGGAAAGAACCTCCTACAAGAACTGAAAGATGCAGGCAAGGAAACTCACTTTGTTTCTCTTTCTTAATGATGGGGAAGGACATAAACCTTAATTTATAACAGCCAAGTGTTATTTGATTTATTTACAATCTTCACCCAATAAAACACCAATGAAACACCAAACCAGTCAATAGAGAGGTAAACAAAATGCTGCTGAGAACCAACACCACTGTTACTGCACATCAACAACCAGGCTGTGACACAGGTGAGGTACAACCATCTCCATTTCCAACCCAGACGTGTCACCTTACTTACACCCCATCCCCTGTGGGACACCAACCCTGCCAAGCCAGCAGGTCCAACCAGGTGAAAAGTGAGAAGGGTGTTTCTGTGTCTGGCTTGTACCAATATCCAGTTGCTTTTATTAAGTACAGAAAAACTTCTAAGGGACAAACTGCCAGGTCTGAACAACCATCAGCCAGGAAACAACTTCACGTGAAAAGCGTTGCACTTTCAAAGCCCATTGGCTTCAAATCATGTGGGGAAAAAAAACCAAACAAAAAAAAGCAAAGTTGGAACATTTTCTTCTCTTGAAATTTTTATCCATGTGCTGCAGGAAAGCAGGGATCCAGGTATTTGGACAAACTACGAGGAAAGCTCATCTGGTTTCAGCTTTGTTATGACTAAGAACTGACAAAGGATTTTCAAGACTCCTGATAAGATTATAGATTTATTTTTTAGCATGCTGTTAAAGATGAGAGAGAGCAGACATATAAGCAGCTTAGGAACTGTTCTCATTTGTTGCCAGCATCCATGAATATCGTTTTTAACTCGTCTTGGGGGAGGCACGGATGGCAAGGAGGAGTCGGAGCAATCACCACTGCTGTGGACTCAAGAGGACATTGTACCAAAGAGCAGCTCTCCAAGGTTGAGGGAAGGAGTAAAGGAGAGCCCACAGCTCAGCTGGTTGTATCAGACAGGATGCTCCACACAACATTCCTGAACCTAAACCCCTCTAAAGGACAGAAAGCTGAGGGTGGAAATCCAGCACCATTCCTCTTCATGATCCTGTGGTTCAAAGGGAGGAGCTCAGAAGACAAATGCTGAGCGTATTTTCTTTCCAAAACAAGCCCAGAGTTTCTCCCAGCAGGGCTGGCCGTGCTGTGGGCTGTACATCCACACCACCTGAGCAGGCAGAACACCACGTTCTGATGAACCGTGGGCTGTACATCCACACTAAATGAACATGCAGGACACTGTGGGCAGCAGAGCAGCTGCACACCACAGGTCACACCACAGGAAACCCTGCCCATCAGGTTAAGCCCAGCTCTGAGCTCAGACTGGAGCAGCAGGCAGGCTGCTGTCTGACTCCATCACCCCCAGAGCCACCCACAGCTTTGTCCTGCAGCTTCCTGCTGGGCCAAGGATGTGACAGCATCTGAAGCTGAAAAACCACAAGAAGGAAAATTCCTCCTGGCTGTAAAGCAGGGAGAAGGGCATTTGTCCTGGCTGCTGACATTTAATATGCAGAAATAATGAGGCAGAAACAAAGATGCAGTTCCCCTGAGGGCTCTGAAACCTGTGGAGAGGCTTCCCACAGGAGCTCCAAGGCTGAGCCCTCTCAAGCATTTTTAACAGCATGGAAACTGAACCTTTCCTTCTGTTCCTTTGGACACAAAGCATGTTTCACATGGGATGGAAACAGGTTTCAAAACTCTTAGAGCCTCTCCTGGTTTCCTCCCTTTTGGATCCAGGGTTAGAATCACTGGACTGTAATCCTGTGGCTGCTCACGTAACATCCAAGCCTGGTGTGCAGAAAGCACAAGGTGGTGGGGCAGAGGCCTCCCTACAGCTCCAGCATGGCCTGAGAGGGCAGAAAGCAATGGAAAACCACCCTGGCTGCAGAGGTTGCTGAGGTTGCTGAGGGTGTCCTGAGCACTGGAAGAAAGCTCTAGGCTGAATAACGACACAGGGCAGAACCTCTGCACCCGCTCCCTGCAGGACACAGGTTGCACTGGGCCTCATCAGGAACCTCCACACGTGTGTGTCACTCCCCTCTCCATTACAGCCCACAGGAACACAGCTCAGGGCACCAGGCAGAGGGAGAAAGGAACAGTCCACCCCAGAGCAAACCATCCCCAGGCACAGGACGAGGAAAGAATGTGGGAAGTGCTGGAAAACCAAGTGGTTAATCAGAAGGTGAAGATACTTAACCCTTAACTCCACTCACCAGATATCCACCTTCTCGGAGACGGGCTCGTTCCGTATCACCTCCGGGGCCATCCAAGCCACTGTTCCCGCAAAGGACATCTTGGTGCTTTTATCACTGAGCTCTTTAGATGTACCGAAATCTGAAATTTTCACTGCATCTGTGTGTGTAACTAAAACACTAGAGGGGAAAAAAAAAAACAAACCAACCAACAAAGAAATCAGCATTTTATGACTTTTCATGTAGCGCAACAGCCCCCGGGAATAAATCCCTTCTTAATCAACACGGCCAGTTGATGAGGCCATGCTGCTCACAACTGCAGTACAAGAGAAAAGATTATGTATTTTCACTGATGAAAGCTCTCACTGGCTTTGGGGTTGTGTTTTGTTCCTCAAATGCACTTCTGCATGCTACAAATCAAAAATCAATCCTGATAAAACTGCAAATTAACAAGTAACTGAGGATTCAGAGGCACCTCTGTACCTTAAACTGTGCTGTAAACCATCTAAAAGCATTATCTTAATGCACTGTCACAGGCTAAAAAAGTGATGAACATCTAGGGAGTAAGAACATAAGCAGCCAGAATGTTTTAGTCAGAAAGCAACAGAGAAATGAGAGACATGTTCCAGAAAAATCAGGAAAATAACGAGAGATTAAGAAGGAAAAATAAAAAGCACTTTCAAAAAGGACTGGATGCTATGAAATCACTAAGTATTTCCTGACTGCTATTTATCATGTATCAAGGTACTGGTAGCATTTCCAGACTTGTTAAACCACAGCACAGGAGGGGAGTGCCAACGAGTTTCAGTAGTTTCACTCTCATTAGTTTTGAGACAGTGTGGAAAAAGAATAGTAGAGCCTTTTGACCAAACTTCAAACTATCCCTCAAGAAAAAAACAGCACCAAAACTGGGGGATGTTTAAGCAGCTGAGACTCCCTTTGGTGACCTGAGGAACCCAAACTGGGGGATATTTAAGCAGCTGAAACCGGTGACTTGAGGAACCCAAACGGGGATGTTTAAGCAGCTGAGACTCACTTTGGTGACTTGAGGTCTCGATGGATGATTTTGTGAAGGTGCAGGTAGTTCATGCCACTGGCAATGCCCGTGGACCAGTCCACCAGCAGCCGAGGGGTGACCTTCCTGCCCGCCCGCAGGACCTCGTAGAGCTGCCCGTGGGCACAGTACTCCATGATGATGCAGTAGCACGGGGCTTGAGTGCAGACCCCCCTGCCAAAGAGAACTCGGTGAGGAGCTGCAGACACACAACTGGACAGCAAGGCTGGCTTGCCCAGAGAACCTGAGCGGAAGGCTCTTGCCTGGACAAAGGAACACCTGGAACAAGTCCCACCACCTACTTGAACGCGATGATGTTGGGGTGTTTGAGCTTCCTCAGGTGCTTGATATCCGTTTCGTTCTGATCCCTCACTTTCTTGATGGCCACCTCCTCCGCCCGGAATTTGCCCAGGAACACTGCTCCCTGTGCTCCGCTGCCCAGCCACTGCAGCTCCGAGATCTCCTCAAACGGCACCTCCCAGGTATCTGGCACAGGCAGAAAAACGGGATAACAGCCAAGACAAAGACCATGAAAATATTCTGCTGTAAGATCACACCAGGGCAGCACCTGCCCTCTCCTACACCTTAGGGTGGACTTTTCTAGAGGTAGTAGGTGGCAGAAAGCAATGGAGGCACACACAGCACGTGCACAGCCCCAGCATCCCTTTCATCCACCCCAGTCACCTCCAGCCTGCTCATTCCCGTCCTTCCTGCTGCTTTTTCAGAGCTCACCACCCTGCTAACCACTTGGGTGGGCCACTTTGACTTGGCAGGCAGGAACTGAACATGCCAGGGACCCTGGATTGGCAATTCTGGGAGGAGATCCTCTACCCCAACACTGAAGGAGGACAGTATCTCTTACAAAGTACATGACTCCATAGAAAAGCATAGATGAGAAAAAACGTTTAATATTCACAACTGACATAAAAAAATATTGAGGGTTTCCCTCCACCCAAATTGGGCACAAATAGGAAATAAAAGGGAAATCCAGAAGTGGCTGGTCTGTGTAAAACACAGACCAGCAACCACCAAGTCACCCAAATACACAAAGCACATCAACCACCACCAGCAGTGGCAGAAACGGGTCTTTCCCACACCAATGTTGTGTGTATCAATGTCAAACAGGCAAAACAAGCTTAAGCAACCCCTCCTCTTTGGGACCTACACACATTTGTAGAGACAGTCCTGGAGTGGTCCAGTGGCACAGTATAAACTGCTTCAGGAGGGCTGTACCCATCAGAACAGAAACCCTTGCTCTCTGTGATTCACCCTGAAATTACCTTAAATCTCACAAACAGCAAGACAAAAGGTAGATAATTATTTATTTATCATGACTCAACAAATGTGTAAGTTTAGAGAGTAAATTATTTAGCAGAAAAAACAACCAGTAACCCACTGATTTCTGAAATAAAAGGAAGTCACACCTGCACAGAGCCCTGCTGGAGACTGCAAAGGTGTGTCTTTTTGTCTCATCCCTTTCCTGAGCCACCGGGGTATTCCCAGGGCTGCAGCTGGGATTATGCCAAAGTGCACATTTTTGATCCTGTCACTGAAGGGAGACATATCCCCAAACTGTCTGTGGGCTGATCCCAATGGGAACCTTTCCCTCTTTCATCCCTGTGTCAGTCAGACACTGGCTGGCTGTCTCCTGCCGAATGGCTCCCAGCTCCCCTCTGGAGCCAGACCCCAGCACTCCTTCTGCTCACTGAACTAGAAACAACAACAGTGTTCATCTACAGCAGAAATTCCCCCCGCCTTGGCAGGGCAAAGTTCAACCCTGGGCACACGTTCCCCCTCAGACACAAGGCTGTTTTCCACACTGATGGATCCGCTCACAGCCCAGAACTGTAATTGGTATTTAAGTCGTCAGACATCTAGATACTAAAAAGACTTTAAATAAAGAAAACAAATAAAACGAGAGCAGTCATAAATAAATTGAGAAGATCTGTATTTCTATTTAATTCACAAATTCACTGCTCCTGAAAGGAGGTGGCAGATACAGGTGATTTTTGTGTGTGTTGGTAAACAGTGTTTTTATATGGGCAACACTGAAACAATTCCGTTGTACTGAAATAGCTGTTTCTTTCACAGAATCCTGGGGTGCTTTGGGTTGGAAGGGACCTTAAAGCTTATCCAGTTCCACCCCCTGCCATGGGCAGGGACACCTTCCACTAGCCCAGGTTACTCCAAGCCCCATCCAACCTGGCCTTGGACACTTCCAGGGATGGAGCAGCCACAGCTTTGGGAATATCAAGAGGAACAAAGAGACAAACCACATGTAACATACAGTGCAACAGTCAGACTCTTCTGGGCCTAAAGAAACTTGCCCTAAATAAATTAGAGTGTAATAGCAGCAGGAATTACGCAAGAACTTGCGTTTCTGAGGTGATTAAGAACCACTGGAGTAGAATGATGGGAATCTGTTTCCCATGGGGGAAGGAACGCAGGAGCAGCCCGAGCCATTGAGTCAATCTATTTGGAGGAAGTTTTTTCCAGCACTGGCTGCTGGCCAGCCTTGGCACTGTGACAAGAAGCATCTCTGGTTTACAGAAACCCCACCACCACAACCACCCTTGGATGGGCACCTTGCTCTCCAGGTACACACAGAAACCCTCACAGCGACAGTAAACATGTAACTTGTGAAGGGAAAGGTGAAAGCAACTCCTGGAGACAGATTCTTAATCCAAAGAAAATGGCTTGCAAGTCTAATGAGTCTGTAGGAAACACAAACAAGTCTTACTTTAAAGTGCTGGAGTCCCAACAATCCCAATTAAGTAACTGGTAGATGCAAATGAAAGAACTGACTGTATCTCCCTGAAAGCACTCACCAACAGCCTTTAGAAATCAGGGTAAGCAACTGGAAAAACAGTCAGGAGGGATTTTATGGGTCTTTATGGGTCAAATACTTAAACCTCAGCTGGCACTGAACAACACAAAAGCAAACCCTCCCTGCAGGAAAGGCCCCTCACCAAGCAGTGCTGGCACTGCTCAGTCCACCAGCCTGCAGCAGCTCCCAGAGTGGGTCCTTAAGGGAAGCATGGAAACCCACTCCTCTTGATGACCACCCTGGATACTGGGAAGGACATTCAAGGAGTGTTTTCAACAAGAAAATAACGTGGAATCATGTAAAAGTTGTTCTTATCTTTCCCCTCATTTACCCAGTCACGAGCCAGACCTTCACAGGCAATGCGGGCTCAAGGATCAGACATCTGCCAAGGGCATGGAACCTATTTGTATTTCACTAGTTGTAGGCACACCACAACACCACCACCACATCCTAGAGTCTGGGCCTGCAGGAGATCCAAAGCAGGCAGGCAGGGATTATGGAGAGCACCAAAAAGTACCAGGAAGCACCTCCAGGCAACACAGAATGGTTTGGGTTGGAAGGGACCTTAAAGCTCACCCAGTTCCACCCCCTGCCATGGGCAGGACACCACAGACCAGGTTGCTCCAAGCCCCGTCTAACCTGACCTTGGACACTTCCAGGGATCCAGGGGCAGCCACAGCTTCTCTGGGCAACCTGTGCCAGGGCCTCCCCATCCTCACAGGGAAGAATTTCTTCCTGACATCTAATCTAAATTTCTCCTCTTTTAGTCACCTGTCTCTGTAAAAAGCCACTCTCCCTCTTTTTTATAATCCCCTTTAAGTACTGCAAGGTCACAGGGCTGCAGATCCAAACTGGGCTCCTACCCCAGCTGTTGATTCAGCCCAACACAAAGGATTGCTCCTGGATGAGGCTTAAAGTAGTTGTCTCATGAAGAAGGGAAAAAAATATCATCTGCAAGATCTGTGGCACCAGCCCAAAGCTGTACAGAAGCTCCCAGGGGAAGGAAAGGTCACCACAAGCCTCTCCCTGCTGCTGAAAGAGCCAGAGACATTTCCTCAGCCTCTTCTCCAAATGCACAGGACTTGAACAAACACAAACACAAATTCCTCTGTGCTCTTGCTAAAAGACAGCAAAAATAAAAATAATCCCATCAGTTACTGAAGTGCTGGCTTGTATGTAGCTGATGAAATGCACACAAAGATGATTTTCTGGTGGCAAGAAGCAAGAATGAGATCATCTGGAAAACAGAACATGAATATTCTGACAAAATCCTCAAATTTCAGCACAGCAACAGTTTGGAAAGGTTTATCCTTGGGCAACAGAAGTGCACTTGTGCCATCAGAGCAGTTCAGAGGAAAAAATAATAATATAAGAAACATCTCCTTTTCACTCCCATTGCTTATTGTGAAGACACTGAAGATGCAGCTAAACCACACAGGCCATTTACAGCAGATCCCAATAAATCCTCAGCCTTACCACATCTGTAGCCAGTTCAAAGCTGCCCTTTTAGAAGGGTCTGATGCCAACAGCAAACTGCAAGAAGCCCCTGGCTCCATGGCTCTGGACATGCTCAGGGCACAGAGAACAGCAAGACCCCTCTGTGCACAGAAGATCTGTGAGCACCCTCCAACCCAGCCCCCCTCTCAGCTGCTCATTTTCACTCATTAGTGCTTCAATCTTTGACACGAGTGACTTCCATACAAAACCAAGTGCTTCCTCTGGATGTCATCTGACTGCTCACAATCTCCTCCTCCTTCCCAAGGGAGACTCCCCAGCCTGATAGTCCCTTCCAAAACTGTCCACATCCAACTCCACATATTGCAATTGTGCAATCCCAACAGTGTTAATCCCCCAAGGACCTTCCAGTCACTTTTTATATTTATAGTCTGAACCACATGTGACACACTGAATAAACAACATGCAAACAAAATTTAGAACCGACTGTGCCAAAGGATTTCAAGCCAAGCAAACCCTTGCTGAGCACACAGGTGCTGCTCAGGAGCCACCTGCCATCCTGGAATGCCGAGGTGCATTTCCTGCTCCGTTATGAGCTGGGAATGACTGACTCTGGGAAGGAGTAAGTTTACATCCAGCCAAATTCACCCAAATGTTGTTTAACATCTCTGTTCCCTCATATTAGCAGTTGTTCCCCATCCCTCTGGGGTTTAGATATGAACCACTTAGACAGGTTTCTGACCATGTATCTTATAATTTGTCAGTGCTAGAGAATCATTTGATTAATAGTGAGTGATGGTCACAGCAGCACAGGACACTTCTGCCCCATGGTACCATGGTGGCCAGGCTGCTCCCATTTTCCATAAGCCTCCACCATTTCAGCTCCTTAATTCTAATGACAGCTTGTTCTTTTCCCATCTGCCACCTCCCTCCCCCTGTTCTAGGGGAGAAATCAGACACCAACAGCAGAACATACTCTGCCCTTTAGCTTTCAGCAGCACCTAAAGAGACTTATATCTATATATATGATATATATATCATACCATATATAGATATGAAATAAACTGGGACATCACTTATTTCCAAACTACATATTTTATATATATATTCATACTCACATACACTTACACATTTACACTTACACATTTAAATGAAAAAAGGTATAAACCTTATTTCTGGAAAGATAAGTTCTGAATGGAATGGTATTTTAAAGAGGAAAATTACTGCTGAATAAAAAGGCACACAAGTCTTTTTAAAAGAAAAGTGACACTTCTGCTATTTAGGTGGTCAGCTGGAAAAGCCTTCACATACAGATTCCCAATGGGAAATGCCTATGTCAGTGTTGTCCATCTGACATGAAAAACCTCCAGAAATTAACACAGGGATTGTACCAACCACCTCAACAGAGATCCTCCTGATCCCCACGCTCGGTTCAGATTCAGACATTGTCACAACAGACCACACACGGGCCAGAACAGGCAGTCGGTTTTGACTCCATCCCGAGCTGCTTTTGCCACAAATGACGGCCGCTGGCTCTGCAGTGCAGGATTTGTCCTTGCACGCCCAGAAGAGGGGCTGCACCACACAAGAGCGGTCCGTGGGAAGCCGGGCAAAAGCCCCGGGTGCCCTCCCTGCCCGTCACCCGCTCCCCCCGCAGCGCCGCGGGCCGGGTCCCCTGCTCACCTTGCTGCTGCAGTTTGTAGTCCGTGGAGTACGCCTTGCCTATGATGTTCCACACGGGCCTCAGGCACCCGAAGAGCCCCTCGAGGAAGCCGCCGCTGCCGCTGCCCGACCTGTTGAACTGCACCTTGACATCGTCCCCCGCGCCGTGGCTGTCCCCGTCCCCCGCGCCCCGGGGGCCCTGCGGGACGGGCGTGTCGGGCTCGTCCTGCTCCCGCAGCTGCAGGACGCTGTTCTCGAACTGGTCCCGGGAGTCCTCGCTGATGCTGGTGAGCACGGCCGCCGTGACCGGGCTGCTCACGCCCTCCAGCAGCTCCGCCGGCAGCAAACCCTTGTCCCGCACGTCCTCGATGAGCTCAGGGGACGGGTGGGTCCCGGCGGGAGGGTGCTCGTCGGGGAACCGACCCAAGTCTTTGTCCTCACAGAAAGCTTTGCCCATGGAGTTCGGGGAGGAAGACAGGCCCAGGCGCTCCTGAGTGCTGGCCATGATGCTGTGAGTGTGCATCAAGGAGATGGGCCGAGCTGGGGCTTAGAGAATTTGTGCAACACAACTCAGATGCAACACGTGGACCCAGTACCTGAAAGGAGAGGAAAAAGAACAACTTTCAAATTTTTATTTAAGTATTTTCACTTCGTGCGCTTTCACTGAGGCGAGCTGATAATTAACTAGACTTTCCAGACAACTGCTGATACTTGGTAAATAATTACTGCCCTAAAAGAAACAAATAAATAATTCCAACAGAAACTCCACTCAGGCAGTAGTCTCGGTAACCTACTGCAGGAATTGCCTGGTAAACAAACACCACAAGTTTTAAACAAGAGCCTAAAGGTCAAAATCATGAAAGACTCTTTGCGGAAGAGTTACTATAGCATTTATCTGACTGAAGCTGGCCCTGGGGGTTTCCCAGCTCAGGTATGGGTTGAATCCAGTCTCTGTTTCTGGTCTGGCACAGCCCACAAGCTCAGGATTCCTCTGCAAACCCTCAAGACAAGACATTAGAGAAACAAAGCCCAGTGATAAAGGTACTTGAGCCCACCCAGTGATGGTTTGTAGCCGCTCCCTCTGAGCCCCACCTACTTATGACCATCCTGGACCTTTAGTTTAATCCTTTCAAGTTCAGTGTGGCAAAGATACTGTTCAGTTCTCTAATCACATACATGTCACCCTCATAAACAATTACGACTCAGAGTTCACAGCAGACCCTCCTTGCTGATCTCCCTCCTTCCACAACAGCATCTCCTCCCACTGCCCTCTGCTTTTCCCTGCAGGAGCTCCTGGTAAGGTGCACATAAATTCAGAGCTGGGATCCCTTTTAAGAAGTCCCCTCATCTCTTGCTATGAGCTCCACTGAGGGACCCTTTTCCTACAACCCCTTCTGTTACCTTCCCACAGAGCCAGGTCCACAGCCAGGGGTCAGGCTGCCAGAGCTGCCAACCGCCAAAACACTTTTTTGGGACAGAGTCACTTGACAGAATATTCTGAGCTGGAAGGGACCCATAAGGATCATCAAGTCCAATTCCTAAGTGAATGGCCCATACAGTGATTGAACCCACTTCTGAAACAAGAGGCTCTAACTTTGTGCCAAAAGTAATTAAGTTCATTCATCCCATAACACAGAACAAAGTCCGGTTTTAAATTCCATAAGAAGCTGAGAGGTGGAAAAAAATAAACGGCATTAGCAAAGTATTTTGTTCAGAAGTAAGATCAGTTACACTGTGAGCAAAGTCCCGGGCTCTGCAAACAGCCACTGAAAAGAAGAAAGAGGTGGCCAGGTAGGACACAGCCAATGGAAAGGGAACAGCTCAGACCTGTAACTCCTCAAGATGAGGTCATTGCAGAGAGGAGAGATAAGACCTTCAGCCTGTGGGATGAAAAGCTCATGCCCTGGGCTTCAGTCCCTCCCCAGCAGAGGAAGCAGCAAAAGAGAACAGCCAAGAGCCTGGATTACATTCCTCTACTTCTTCCTGATCACATGGATTAATAAAGCATTAAAGCTTTATTAGAAGGATGTTATTTAGGCTGCAGACTTTGTCTTTAAAAGAAAACAAAACAGCAGGTGAGGCAAATGTTGCAGCACAGCCCAGACAGTATAGGAGCTGAATGAGACTCGTACTGGAAGCTGGAGAGTTGGTTATTCCTGACCTACCTCTGACCAGCATTATAAGGACTGACTCCTGGGTGTGGGAAGTTGCAGTGTGACCTCAGTAGTACAATTACTACCAGCAGCAGTGGTTCTATCATCACAGATTTTGTTGCTGATGAGAAAAAGTTTCAGACCTGAACAGAATTTCAGAAAAACACCAAGCCAGGCCCAACTAAGTGTTTCTGGGCACTGCTCCTGCTCACCTCCAACATTCTGAGAGAAAGAAGTGATTCTTTAAACAAAAGCAAAATGTGACCAGTGTTCCTACAGAGAATGTTTGTAACTTTAGGTGACACAGAAACTAAGCAATGTAAATAAAACATCAGTCAGGTTTTCCTGTGAGAAATATGAAAGTAAGGGCAGAATTTGAGGTAACAGTGTCCCCAAAGTATCTCAAATCTAAGCCATGTAATAAGTGCATAAAGGATTAAATCAGACTTGGAGGATAAAATCATTTTGCTATTACCTGACTCTCAGAGTACACTAGTACAAGCTTAAGTTTTTGCTTTTACCTTTCTATGCAGTTTTCTGACTCTGGAATTTTGGTTCAACAGGGAAAGAACAGCTTTTCACAACACAGCTTAGACATGGCTGCAATAGCCCAGCCAAGAACAAACTCCTAGACTGAGGGACATCAAATCTGTTTTCCCAGATAAAATTGCTTTCTCCAACCCTGAGACATTTCAAATAAAAAAAGTCTTTAAGCACAGTGCTCTGCCATCTTACATGCCCCTGGATGGAGAGAGGAGGCAGGCAAAGGTCACAGAAGTATTTTCAAATTGGCATGATACAGCCTTATTTAGGCCCTTACATAAGCAGCCTGATTTTCAGAGGTGTAGCAAACTCATTGTTTGGAGAGCATAAGACAGCAGCACTTATTTTAAAACAACTTCATATCAAGCCAATGTGAAGCAAAATGGTCCAGAAACCCTGGTGGGGGTAGCAGGCAGTTTCTGCCATGACACATCAGTGCCAACTTGTTGGGGAAATGAATTTTTTTAATTCTCTCCCATTACAGTAAATTCTGCAATGTGCAACCTCTTGCTTTAGCAAAATTTGATTCAACACAAATAAATTGGGTTGTCTTCAGCCTCACCATCTCTTCACAGAAAGGAAGAAGAGCATTTTTCAAGGTTTATCATCATGCCTCCTCCAGTCTTTCGGTCAGAGCACCAAAAGGCTGAGATTTTTCATGTTGAACTCTTCCCAATAAAAGAAATCTAAGTTTCATTCAAGGCAAAGAAAAATGTTTTCTTGAAAGTTTGAAGTTTCATTATATCCAGACTGTTTGCCATGTTTTCATAAGGGCACACAGTGACAGGACAAGGGGAATGGCTTCCCACTGCCAAAGGCCAGGGTGAGATGGGATATTGGGAAGGAATTGTTCCCTGGGAGGGTGGGGAGGCCCTGGCACAGGTTTCCCAAAGCTGTGGTTGCCCCTGGATCCCTGGAAGTGTCCAAGGCCAGCTTGGACGGGGCTTGGAGCAACCTGGGCTAGTGGAAGGTGTCCCTGCCCGTGGCAGGGAGTGGCACTGGATGGGCTTTAAGGTCCCTTCCAACCCAAACCATTCCATGATTCCATGATTATGATCTGCATGTGCCTCCTTAACTTTGCCAGGGAAGGGCAGAGCCAAGGGCTGTGCTGTTTCCATCTCAGCCATGCTCCTGCTGTAGCAGCCTTCCAGTCACAAGCTGGAAGCTCCGTGTGTGGGAGGACTGTGCATATTTAAAAGACTCTGATTTCACTAAGTGCTGCTGCACACACAGACTTCAAGGCAGACCCTCTGATTTGAACTGTTCTGATGAGTTCATGCACTCTGCACTAACAAATTACCTTACACGTGGAAGGAGATTTGAGGATCAGTGTAATTTTCTATGATCACAACTTCCCGTAAATGGTTCCATTTCCAGGCAAAGTACTTTTTCCAGGCAAAACCCACCATGCTCAGACAAAAGGAGCAGGAAGAGCATCTCTTCTGGGAAGAGTGAGGCTGCACCTCAGCATGTCAGGCAGCTCAAAACACAGTTTAAAACTATCAGAAAAGTGAGAGTTTACCCAAATCACTGAGTGGATCAATAAGCTATCACAAGGCCTGCTCTCACCTTGCCTGATACAGTGTCTGCCCCTGGAAACAGCCATCCAGAAAGTGTCCTAGGATGCACCCAGAGCCACCAAAACACGTGGCTGCCTACACAAGCCCAATACTTATAAAAGTGTCAAGGCAATGGCCAGGTTTGCAGACACAGCTGAGTTAACCCAATGCCCTGAATGGGCTGTAACTGAAGTTTCTCCTTTAAAGTTTCTCCTTCAAAGAGCTGTGCTAAAAATTGAGTGGCAAATCACCATTCCTGATACAGCACAGAGACAAAAAGTTACTGTGCTGGAAAGGTGGTGTAAGTACAGAGTGTCCTAACAGCCCAAACCTCCAGTAACACTGAGTTAGTTTCCCTGCAGCACTATTTCCGTATTACCCAGCAAAGCACATTCTCTGCCTGCACTTTCAATATGCAAAGGGAATAAAAGCAACTGTCTGATCCAAGTTTAAAGTCTGTAAAAGAGCAGCTGGCAGAAACCAGCTGGCTGAGCCATGGAACTACCAAGGACAGAGATTCCTGTTCATATCACTATTTACATCCAGGCCCTGGAGTTCCTTGCTTTTTCCTGGTACTCAGTGAGATTTCCTTCTGGCTACTGTGGGTACAAGGTAACTACACATTTCCTCACTGATAACATGACTGGAATTGGAGATGTGTATCACCTCCACTTGGGACAATGCCTTAAAATGCCTAAAAATCTAACAAAATCCACAAAAAATATGTTTATAAATCATAGTCATCCTGTTACACATCTCCCAGCTGGGTTCTCCTGCCCCTTCTGACTCTCTCTTAGTTTCTACAGGGAATTTTTACAACAGGCTGATGCACAGTCCTCTCCCATCTCTGCACAACTCCAGCACAGGAACACACAGAGCTGCTGAGCTGGCAAATCCCAGAGCTTTGCCTGTCACTTCTGACCTTTGGGGTTTGAATCACGTCATTTCATTACACAGGATTCCAACAAAGTTTTTCTCTTTCTCACCAGTCTCCTGGTGAGGAAAATGCTGTATGAGTGGATCAGATATTCCTCTTCTGCCACACTTCTTCCATCACCTGGAATATATGCTTGTGTTTTGCACGGTTGTTTTGAAAACAAAAAGTAAAAGATTTATTAATAGAGAATGAGTTACACATCACCAGAAGGCAACCTCTTTGTTTTCAGGGGGGCTGGATTTTTTTTCAAGTTACATTATTACATTAATTAATTACATTACATTTTATAAGTTACATTATCTGTTTTTTAAGGTTAAAAAAACCAAAAAATTACACTATGAAGCTTGCCCACAGTAACTCAGTGCAGACCAGGCCACGCTATGGGCAAATCTCTAAGTCAACTATGGAGCAGCCCAAGGCAAAAGCTTGGGTGTTGTTAAGCCATCAATCTCTTTCTCCAGACATGCTGCTCCTTCAAGGAAACAGGTTTCTTCCCATCTTACACCCACGTGAATGCTCAGCCACAACCCAGCCTTATTTTTAAATATTACAATTGTGACACCGCCAAAACAATCAGTTTATGATAAAACAGTTAAAAATTCTTCATCTGACCCACCTGAGGTTTTCCGTCACTGCAACACCTCTGAACACATTTCTGCATGTGTCCAAACTTACTCCACAATAAACAGCAGCTTTATCTGGGAAAAGGAGGTCTTGTAACACTGGCTTTTTTGTGCTTTACCCTGTTTTTTCAGGTTGTCAGATAAACACTACACTACTTCTGCACATCCTGACTGGAACATACCCTTTAGTTCCTTTCTCCAGTAACTATTTGGATGCCACCTCAACAAAAGACCACTACCTTTTGCAGTCACCACAATCCTCACCTGAGCAATGTGGGGCTCACAACTATCATCATCACCATCCTAAAAGGTTAACAGAATATTCTAACCCAGTCATGGGCATTAAGAACAGCCATGAAACTGTGTTGTTATGGCAGCTATGTCCATGTTCTCCCAACAGAAGCTTGACCTCATGCTGATTTAAGTCAGTCTGAACATATTGAATAAAGGCTACCCTAAAACAGGGATGCACCCTTTTTGGCAAAAGGGATTTTACAGTTGTGATATACTTTTGTCTGTGGCTGTATCAGCAAGAAAGAGAACCCTGTCTAGCTCTGTGGTCTGAACCCTTTCTGACAATGACAAAAATAGCACGGTGTGCCAGTCAAGAAATATCCATAATGGCTGAATTCAGGTTCTGTGCACAGAGCCAGCTGGAGGTTTGCTTGGCACCTCACACATCCCAACTGAGCCTGGCAGAGGAGAAATAAGTGGCACCTAGGCTGCAGCATAGGAAGAAACCACCCCAGCCCAGGAGGACAAGTTCATCTACCCCATTTCCTGCCTCCAAAAGCCAAGGGAAGGCTCTGCAGGCAGCCAACCCTCACCAGAGCAGTGTCACCAGCCCCCCTGCTGACAGCACACAGGGGGGGTTCTCTGCCATAGCCCACATAGGATTTCTCTTGTGCAAATGCATCAAGGAATATTTTTTAACCAGAACTTTGGCAACCACTGTGCCATGGCAGGGAGTTCTGTGGTTTAATTCTGTGGTTGCAGAAGGCAACACCAGCTACTCTGCACTTTGCATGTCTCCCTAATTCCTTTCTTCAAACAGCCAGGTGTTCACTGCTTCAGTGACACCTGAACCTTTAATTCCAGCTGCGACTTTATGAACACTCCATCCTCCACTCCAACATCTTGTTTCAAGCATAACAGTTCCCACTCGACCTTCTCTCTCACTGCATCTCTGATCAACTCTGTTCCACTTCTCTTATGCCACCTTAGAATTATAGAATCCCAGAATGGTTTGGGTTGGAAGGGACCTTAAAGACCATCCAGTGCCACCCTCTGCCATGGGCAGGGACACCTTCCACTAGCCCAGGTTGCTCCAAGCCCTGTCCAACCTGGCCTTGGACACTTCCAGGGATGCGGCAGCCACAGCTTCTCTGGGCAGTTGAGGATGTAAATTGAGAAAGTCAGATCACAGTCAAGATTCCCAGTGAGGACAGAATGCCACAGAAATGCACAAAGGCACAACAATTATTTTGGTTCTTTTTTGCTTTCCTAACTATTCCTCTAATTCCATCTGATGCCTAGGCATGCCTCAGGATGCTAAGCTAACTTCCACGGGTCTCTTACAACCTTAAGATCTCGTTCTTGAGCAGTAAAAGCTAGGTCAGAGCCTAATTCCTATGTACTGGATGTTAAGATTAAATTGTATTTAATCAACACTAAATTGAACTGACATTTTATCACCCAAGTTCACTGGAGCCTTCCAGTATTCCCTCCAGCTGCCCTATGTGGTTATTACCCTGAACACCTTCCTTGGGTAGCCTCACAGTCCAGATGCTCTTGCTTCAGATTATTCCTAAGTGATCTGGATATAGGAAGAACAGGTGGAAAGACTGAGTAGTGAAATCTCCAAAGCAGAGAAAAATATTTCAACAATGTTATTTATCCCCTACACTTATTTCATATACTTTAATCAAATATTTGCTTGAGATGGGCATCCCTGTTATTTTACAGCTGCTTAAGTCTCTTTAAAAGTCTCTGGTAAGTATTCCTGCCAAAATCCCAACAGATTGTGTCAACCAGATCCCCTTTTCTGACTTGCTCTTGACTCCTACAAGGAAATTTAATAGATTTCCAAGGCAGACTTCACCTTAAAAGAACTGTGGTGAATCTTATCCCCACATGCAATGTGTGCATCTGCCCTGGCTCTCAGCATAGGAATTTCAATCTCCACCAAACACCAGACAAATATTTCACTAGGAACTTCTTCAACAGAAGGTCACAAATCTGTGGGGGGTGGAGAAGTGGTGCTTGAAGTGGAAAAAGAAATCAAGCATCCACTTTTTTTTTTTTGGCAAAAGGGACGAAAAACACGAAGCAACAAAAATTCATCCAGACAAAGGGCCCATCCACCTCCTGTGTGTGCAGGGAGACCTCTCCAGTGGCAGGGAGAGCATGTCCTGCTCCACCTGCCAGCCAGGCCTGCCCAGCATGGCTGGGGAATAAGCACCTTACATAACAGTGTATTTCCAGCACTACACACTGAACTGCTTCCTCTATCCTGGAGAAGGTATTTTTGGATCTGTTCAAATGCTACTGTGTTCTTCCAGGGCTTTGCATTCTTCTGCTCAGAAATTGCATAATCTGATGCCATAGGAAATAAGTGATGTTGCATAATGACTCTCATATTCACTGCAGGATTTGGGGAATGCACTTCTCTGTGGGAGGGCAGCTCTGGGCAGAGGTCCTTGGCTTTGGAGGAAAGGAGAACCCATCAGCCACCGACCTCTGGGGAACAGGGGGAACAAACCAAGGACCACACTTACTTCCAAAAAAAAAATCAGTTTAACTTTAATCACCCATTTGCTATTTGTTTCCCTTCCCTCTGGCTGCCACGTGTCATGGCCTACATGCACACATGGAACACCAGCAGTTTCACAGTGTTCTGACACCTCACTGACCATTGATACCCTCCACCACAAGCCCATCAATATATTGCCAAACATTCAGCTGCTACAAAGACAGACTAAATGCTGATTAGCCTTTTATACGGCTGAATTACTGTTGGAATCTGTCTCAGATCAAAATTTAGAAATGACCTTAAGTTACACTTTTCTCTTTTGTCTTTCCAGTTGTTTTCATGGTAGGATCCAGTCACAGGTTCCAGGCTCCGCTCTGCTCCTTTTCTGTTCATCCTTCCCAATTCTGCACTTTTACCTCATTGAAGATCCACATTACATTACTAAATAACCAAAGTATAGTCACTAAAGGACAGTGACTAAATAACAACAGATTTAAGGACTCAAATTCAAATATTTTACAACAACGAAGCCCAGGAAAATCTCCAAGTTCAGTTCACAGAGGCCTTACAGCCTCACTGACCTTGCTACATGATGCCATTAAATGTTCCAGTCCTACCAACAAACAATACCTTGGAATTTTCCCCACTTACAGCACTGAAACGTCATATTTTCCTCCAAGGACTAGCGTTAAAATTAATTAATGTCTGAAAGATCTTTGAGGATGGAGATCAATATCACAGTGCTGTTCTCAGGAATCCAGTGAATGAATCAAAGTCTCACTTTAACTCACGTGAGGCGTCAGACCGGTCTCAGGTAAATTCGCTCACTCCCACGTTTGTTTTTATTTTTATAGTAGACATGAATTATTCAATATTTGCAAAGCACATCTGACATGTAAAAGCTACTCACACGAACTTCTCAGCACTAACAGCTTCATGCCCAGTATTAAATAACTGAACAACTACCCATGGAAGTACCAAAATTCCCGGGGCACGTGCAGCGCTCTGGACTCTGTCCCAGGTCCCAGGACCTGATGGGAAGGGCAAGGACACTGGAAATCCAGCTGGTAGATCTCAGATGAGGAATGACAGTAGTACTCAGATGTATTTAGCAAGCACCATACACAGCAAAGAGGATTATTGCTCAACAGAGCCGAGGCACAATGCCCTGCTCAGGAGCCTGGAGTAAGCCTGTATTAGTGACACAGAGTAAGGTGTGAGCCTGCTCCGAGGCCACCACGGGCTGGGAACACCATCAGGGCACACAGGCAGCACAGTCCCAGAGCAGAGAGCCACACAGGAGCCCCAGAGGCCTGGCAGGACTCGTGGCACCCAGCACCCAGCCCCTGGTGCATCCCCACTGGATGGGCTACAGTGGATAACCCAATACTGGGGGATCTGTGCTGGATTTTCTGTGTGTCAGCAGAAAAGTCACAGCTGTGCAGCTGCATTACTGACTGTGGTGTCCCCCAGAAGGTAACAGAGTATGGGACTGGGGACAGGAAAGGACAAGTGTGCCAGGCACGAATACAGTGTCCACACAGACAACTCCATTCCTCCAGCCCACTGTGCTGGAAAAGGTCCAGCCTCTCACCCACACCAGGACTTTCTCCTTCCTTCCCTCACAGCACCCCTCCAACTGCTCCAGGGGAACCAGCACCAACAACTACAGCTTCACCAGGGGGTTATCAACCATATACTTGACACAGACACATCTACTCTTCCCCCTGGCCTACACCCAACTGTTGCTAAAGCCTTTGAACCCCCTCCAGTCACCGAATTCTCAGCTGAAGTTGTAAGCAGGGAAAGAGGACAGAGGTCAAAACACACACTGAGTATTTATAGGGGTGGGAGTAAGCACACACAGAGCTGCTGCTCCCAGCCCACCACAGCACTTCAGCTGCAGCTGCCACCCTGCCATTCCACCCTGAGTACTCTGTGTTTTGGGTGAAATATTTACTCCCCCCTCCCCAGGAAATGGGAACGATTTGCTGCAATGTCACACAACAGGAGACTACAAAAGCCTAAGCCCCTGCACGAATGGATAAAAACCAAAGTCCCATAAGCTGGACAGGGCTTGGTAAAGTGCCAAACTCCGAGAGCTTCAGAGGTAACATTTCCCTCAGCTGGCTCGTTTTGAGTCAGTTATGGCTGAGAACTCACTGGAAGTTGTACAAGCAGTAAACCTGCTGCTGTTTTCCTCCAAATACAGGATTCTCAGGTGAGAGCTTGGCTAAAAGGCTCAATGCCCCTTCCCCTGCCTGCCCTGGCCCCAGGGACCAGGACTGAAGAGCAAAGTGTTCACACAAGCCACGTCAGATCTCTTAATTTTATACAAAAAAAGCTTCACTTTAAAACTGTGCCATTTTAAGAAGCCCTACTCTAAATCCCCTCCCCACATCTTGACTGCACAGTCTGGAACAGGTACCAGGTGGGAACAACTCCAGTCTAATCACTCATCACCTCATTTTTGCTGAAAAAAAAAAAGTCCTAAGAAAACAGGAAATACTGTAAAATCTTTCTTATCCTGCCACTGCTTAGAGCAGACCCATGTTTAAATAACTACTAATTGTGAAAGGGCTTACCTAGGAAGAGATTTTCAAATAAATCATTACTCAATTTTCTGATCCACTGGAGATAAGCCACTTACCAAATCTTTACAACAGCAGACAAAAGAGGGAGGTTAAAAATGCAACCAAAAAAACCCCCAAACATGGTCAAACACAAATTCACAAATAGCTGAGGAGCAGTGAGAGTCCCTACCATATATTCTGTGCTAGAAGTTACTTGCTAATTCCAGGCACAGGGGTCAAAATGAATGCCAGCTATAAATTTAACTATCAGGCAGCAGGGGACAAAGACAAATCTGAATGACAGGACCATTCTGGATCAAAGACTCACACTGGAGGCCCCAAAGACAGGAAACAAAACTGGTGTTAAAGCAAAACAAACAAACAAAACCCCCACTACATCAAAATCCGGATTTATTTGTATTTCTCAGCGGAAGGCTGTCACAGCCAGAGGTTCAAAGGGCTGCCTCTCTCTAGAAACAAAACCCGCATACATTTGGGGACACAACAAAAAGGACAGTGACAAAAACTTTTCAACCCATGACAACTCTACCCTCCACATTTTAGGGCATCCCGAGGTGTCAGTGGCTGCACACAGAGCAGGCACTGGGAAAAGTGCCCACGTGTCCCTGTCAGACCGACTGAACCTCTCTCATTTCAAATATTTACATGTTTTCTCCCTCAAAATTATTTATCAAAATACATTCCCTCAGCTGCTTCTACTGAACAGACTGCCTATTGCTAAAATCAGTATATCCAAACACATGGGCCTGATGTCATCTTTCTCCAGATCTACTTAAAATACCCCCTTTTTTTTTCATTTACTTAAGAGAGACATGTGGTTTGACATGATTAAGCTATTGCAGTACTTAAACCACCCCCCCAAAACAAAAATAAAGAGCAGCTCCTCTTTTCATTGGGAGAAAACATGACATCATGCCCCATTCAGGTGAGCAGGAATATGACAAATCTTGCCCCAGTGAACAGTATCGTTAACTGCAAAGGTACTCCCAGTTCCCTCATTTATTAGGAAAATGAGGGGTGAAAATCATGTGTTCAGCACACCAGAGACAGCTCAGGCTGCTATTTGCAATAATACAAGAACAAATTCCTGCCTGGCTGACTGAAAGAAAACACATCTCCTTCATCTCAGAAATAAAATTAAATTATTAATCACCGTAGCACAACAGAAGAACTGTTTTATTAGCCCACAAGGAATAAAAATTACAGTTTTGCCTATAAGGTAAAAAATACAATTCTGCCTCTTTATACTATCTCTTGTAATTCTTATGTCATTGCCTGCATATTCCATTTATATCCATTCTCCACTGCCATTCCCTTCCCCTTTAAAAGGGGGGCACAGGAAGATAACGTGCAAAATTGCAAGTGAAAAATGTCTATCACACCGACAGGCAAAGGCCAGGCCAGCTCTCAGATTGATATGCAGTGATGGATAAATTAAGGTTTCACATCTCTCCTCTTCCCTCTCTCAGCATCATTTTTTCAGCCCTTTCACATCACAAATGCAACATCCATCTGTCCTTCCGAAATAAATGGCGAAAGGGGAGCGCTGACCATGGAACACACACACACACACACAGACCCACACACCTCACAAAAACCACATTTTCCTCCGGATACTCACGGGGATGAAGATTTCCTATGTGATGCTCCATTTTCTCGCTTTAAAAAGATGGAAGAGGGGGGGGGGGGGAGAAAAAAAATTTAAAAAAAAAAAAATAAAAAAAAAAAAAAAGGAAGTGTTGCAAAATAAAAGGAAATTCCACCCACACAATCCTGCAGCCTGCTGCAAAGAAGCACAGAGCGTGCTGACGTCACGGATTCATGAATGGATGGAAATCGGGATGCTTGGAGATTCGGCGGCTCCGGCTGGGGCTGGGCACCGGCAGAGGGGAGAGGGGGGCAGCCAATCCCAGCCAAAGCCAGGCACCCGACTGCCTGAGCCCCCCGGAAAATGGCATCAGTGCTGCCACCCCGGGGGGAGGACCAGCGAGGACATCCTCCGATAGCCCCGAGTCTGTGCCGCTCCTGGGGAACAGCAGCGTGTCAAATAACAGCCATCTGGTGCATGAATCAAATGGGTTTGGTAATCAGAAAAGGAGTTTATCATCTCCCCGGCTTCTTGCAGGGTTACAAACCCGGGGTATTATTATTAAAATAACTAAATATAAGCATGTACTGGAAGGAGGCAGCAGGGAGAACAATAGGAGGCTTGTGTTTGATTAGCGATGCAAAAGCACCAGCAAAATAAAAATAGGAGCACTGACAAAATCCTGCATTCAGCTCCAGTCAAACATTCCCAGCAGCGGGCAGACGAGCTCACAACACTCGGGAACACTCAGAAACAAAGATTGGAGCAGGCAGTTTCACACCCGGGGCTACACAAGGAATGGTGGGCACAGCACCCACGGCTCCCAGCCCACCAGTCATTCCCATTCCAGCTTCAATTCCAAGCCAATGGAACACACTCAGTTGTGCAGACCACGTGCAAGGGCACCCAAATGGATGGCAGAGTCCTGGTGAATACTCACAAGAGCAGCTCTGATTAACTTAGACCTGGACAGGGGAAGAGCACAAGTCATGCTTTGTTTTTGTATCCTTGAAATACAGGGGATGGAGTGGAGGGATGAGCATAGCCAGGAATGAAGGTCAAGGTTTGAAGGATAACCTGGGCTGTAAGCTCTGCAATAACACTGTCTCAGGGTTGACCAGAATTCATCCTTTTGGACTTTAAAACTCCTTCTGAACAATCTGCAGCCTCCAAATTATTAAGACACATGATTTCCATATTTTCACCACACCTTCTCCTAGCAAGGAAGAAGCAATTATGCTATAACGGGTTGTCCCAAAATTTACTCTGCTGGTGCACATCTTAAAAGAAAGCCTGAGAGAATCCCACCTTTCCTTATAGGAAGTGGGTAACATCCCAAAATAAACCAGGACTGGATGTAACAACAACAGATCTGGGTTGAGAAATCAGGGATTTTGTTCTACTTGATCTCATGTGAACCAGCACCACTGACACCAGTTCCTGTGGAGGGAGAAGGGCTTGGATTCTGCACTGTGGTTTCTGAGTTGAGTTGGCCAGAGAAAATTAAAAGGAATGCAAATTTCTTGTTACCTACCTCCAAGATCAAGGAAAGCCCCAGGTGACTTTCGCTGAAGAAATATCTCCTCTCTAAGATTTAAAAGTCACCAAAGCACCAGATTTCTACCCAGACAGCACAACAGCTGCACTGCTGTGCCCCAGGGGAAGCAGGAGGGGAGGTGTGGAGAGAGATGTCCCTTCTCCAAAGGGATCACTCTGTGCCACCATTTCAAATCCCAGTTGCACCTGCTTTGACTCCCTGCCTTGCCTTCCCTCCCCCTGCAGAGCCCAGCCCTCAGCCAACACCACCACCATGGGACAAAAACAGCTTCCAGATTTCCCTGGCATTTTCAAAACAGACCCAAAAACGTTATTTTACTCCTGTGCCCTAAAGCAAAAAGGGATAAATTCAGGAACTGGAAAGGGGAGCACAGTAGCACATGCAAGAAGTGGAAGAAAAGGAAGAGAAATACCACTGTAGAATGAGAAAAGTCAGAATAAAAATAGAAAGGAAAATAATTTTCAGAGGTTTCCAAGGGTTAATTGCAGTGACATTAAAAAAAAAAAAAAACCAGCAGGGAAAATAAGTGGGAACAAAACCCCAGGAAGACTCCAGGGGAAGAAAGTAGCTTGCACATAAAATTTCAGATTTTATTCTCTGTGGTGGTTTGGTTCAGCACCCCAACACTCAATTTCATCTATGTCTCAAGAGCTCAGACTAAAATTTTCAAGCACAAAGGTCCTGAATTTAAGTGAGATAACTACCTTAACTCATTGTGAAATAGAAAAAGCAATGTCCCCAAAATTATGTTGGGTTGCAACCAGTTGGGTATTTTCATAGTACACATTGCACAGTTCTTTTGATGCACCACTAGTGAGTAAATAAGTTGATCGAGATTAGAAAGAAAAATAATTTTCCTCCTTCTGAGACAAAAACACTGGCAAAAGCAGGGAACTCTGGGAAGATGCCTGAATACGATTTTATGCATAAATTTAGTTCAGTATTAATGTGAAAATAGAAAAAAAAAAAGTACCAAATACAATAAAGGTAGAAGACACTAAAAATCCAAAGTTCATAAGGGACCACACAACTGCCAGTGAAAAGCTGACAGGCAACAGGATTTCTGAAAGGGCAACCAAGTAACTAGACCACTAGCAGAAATAACAGGCCAAACTGGTGGAAATGGGTGCTAGAAGTATTAAAAAAAAAAATATCTGTTCACTGTATTTGAAAAAGACAGGATAATTAAGTATTTCCAAGCCAATTAACAACTAATAGGAATGTTATCCAGCATCTGCTAGGCATAACGTTTCTAGCTGGCACATCACGTTGATTTGAGCCCAGTCCTAAAATAATCATTTAACAAGTTCTCCAATCCTGTGACCTTCAATTTTAATAAACTGGCGAATGACTAAAATTGCCCAAGACTGAGGATACCAATATTATGCCAATACTCAAAAATAGCAAACATTTGTTATTTATAGGCCCTGGGAACTTGATGGCGATCTTGGGCAAAACTCCTGAACCAACCTTTGACAGGGAAAGGGGGTTCTGCTGCAGGGGACAAGTAATCCCAGTGTCCTGCCTCCAGGGCTGGCCAGGAACAGGCACAGGGAAGCACAGAAACAAAGCAAATCCTTAACACTCCTTGTGGCACATTCCACTGACTACAGCAGAAAATTAGAAGAGAGATGGCAGTGACTCAAAGGTTAATTTCATAATTATACAGCACCAGGGCTGTTCATAAATCTACTCTGCACACACTTAGGGGGACAAGAGGGACAGCACCGTGAAAACTTCTACCTGGATGAGCAAACAGGTGAAGTGAGACAGCAAATGATTCTCCAACAGGCAAAAGTCTGGGTAAATATTGGCATAGATAAGGTGGTGAGAGGAGCATTTCATTGTCAAGTTCTCAACATTTGTGAAATCTCGGATCCACCCTTCCAACCCTGTAGGTAAACACCCCTCTTCTGAGTGTCCTAACCTTCAGCAGTGGGGTGGGTGACAGGAAAGAAGGAAAAAAAATCAGAATCATAGAATCAGATCAAGATTTTAACCAGAATGTCCCCAAATCTGAGACTCTGGACAGTCCTCCCTGCCAAGGCAGGTGAATGGGACTGCAGTTCCACAGGACCAGTGCCAAGAGCCATCAACTGTGACCAAAGGAAAGGAGAAAAAGCCCAAAGTGGGGCATGTGCAAGACATCTGGGTCTGCTAGAAATGAAAGCAGAGAGCTGGAGATGGACACAGACTCACAGACACACAGCACCCTGAGGGAAAGCCCCCCTTGTCAAAAGGGTTTCCCTTAAAAGTGATTCAAGCAAACTCACTGACACTTGTACCACCATTGCACACTCTTCAAACCAAAGTGCTACCAACTCCTCTTACCCAAAAGTGAGGTTTCTCTACAGTAAAACCACCTTCCATGCTGTTGCCAGTTGTGTTTGACCGAGTGTGCTCTGCAAGCCACGATGGGTAGGAGCACATAACACTGTACAACGACCTCCTTTAACCTTATCTTGCCTTTACTGACACTCTAGGAACTAAAAACAAAATAAAAGACACTAAAAGGCAATAACAAGACAAAATGCATTATGTGGTCTCTTGTTTAAGCACAAAGTTGGTATAGATTCTTTTTTTGAGGAGTTTCTGGGTGGTTTCCCATATTTTTCCAGATGAGCTGTGCCTCACAGGCTCCTCACCACAGTAAGTCTGGGAAGAGACAAATCACTGTAGTGTTAACATGCACTCATGAGGCTGGGCAAGTTCAAAAAACTACCTTTGCAGACTTTTACCTTCTGAAAGAAAGACTGCCCAGCTCCTGAGACATAAGGAGAAGTCCTGGAACTCTACCAGGAAGGAAAGAGTGCTACATAAGAGACATTAAAGCTGCTGAAAGGGTAGTTAATGCAGCAAGTGAACAACAGCCTCCCCAGATTTCCAGTGGCTGTGACCCAGCTGAGCAGAGGCCATGTGAGAAAAGCAGATCTATTTGTTCAGGGACACAGGCACAAAAATAATATTCCTCTCTGAGAACATGCTGAAATCAAGCCTTCCATAACAATAATTAACTCCAATAGAGTTGCCAGCAGTGAGAAACACTGAAAAAAAAAATTTAAAAATAAGTATATATAAATAGCAGCTATAAGGGACACTTGTAAAGCCAACTGAGCCAACGTCACCATTCCTCTTCCAGGTGGGGAGCCTGCAAAAGCAGTGAGACCTGACAACAAAACCTCAGTAGCATGTGGAAAGAGAAGTCCTATAATTTATGTTATTCCCATAAAAAGGCACACAAATGGGGAGCCTTTGCAGAGAGGAATTAATGAAACTGAAGAAGTGATTAAAAAATGCAGCTCAATTCCCCAAGGTCAAGTGTTGTTCAGAGGAAAAAAAAAAAAGAAATCACCTGCATAAATATAGAAACAACTTGGAGCAGCTGTGCTGTAGATAAGGGCTGGGGATGGAGAGGATCACAGTTTGAGAACAAATTATAAATATCCAGTTGTCACAAACAAGGCAACTTCTGTCCATTGACAGGAGCACAAATTCCTGATCCTCTCAGTTTTGATGAAGCCTCTGGTGAAGTCCATTTTTGGGTCAGGCTTGTCAGGAAAGAGAGAAACCACACCAGAACTAAAAAAAAAAAAAAAGACAGACAGGTAGTTGGGTGAGCTATGAGGGATGAGTGAGGTAACTCACTGAGGTGGCTCAGTCTGAACAGAGCAAAAAGAGAAGAGATATGATATATTTCCATTAAATATAGAAATGGTTTCTGCAAAGAAAGAGGGAACTTATTCTCCACGTCGACAGTGAGTAAGAAAAGTAATGGACTCAAACTGCAGCAAGAAAAATTTCCTTAGGCCACAAGAAGAACTTTTCTAAGTGGTAAATAGTGAAGCACCAGCCTAAAGAACTTGAGCTGCCTCCTCTGTTAGGAGGTAAAGGACAAAAAAATCATCTCAAAAACTGTCCAGCAATACTGATGATGCCTTGATGCAAAAGGTCAAGATGAAATTTTGGAACCTCTCAGGCCTCTTCTGTGAAGATATCCAAGCACTGAAGTCTTTGTAGCAAGAGCAGAAGCTAAAAAATTCTTCTGATCTTTTGCAGTACAAGGTCTCACCAAATTAAATCTTTCCATCCCTGTTACCGTTACACAACCTCTCCAAGGAATATTATTCGGATTTGTACCAAAAAACTCCAAAAACTGCTGAAAGCCCATTAAGATAGCAAAATTCAAGCATTTATAGGTCAAGAGACTACCAGACTAAGGCTCTATATTAAGCACTAACAGTTTTCTCTGTAGCACTGTGATAGAACTCCTTCAGGAACAGTGGATCAACCCTATGTAAATATTCTCAAGGCAAACAAAACCTGCTCAGCATCTCCCTCCCAGACTCACATCATTCATGAAGCCTCCAGTAGGTTTGGCTTCCGAGTTCACTGCTTTTTCTCCCCTCTCTCCCAAGAGACTCCTGCTCTCCCCCACTGCTCCCCTGCAGACCGTGGAGGAGCCCTCTTGGTCTGTCTGAGGTATCACGATGCAGAATCAAATCACTCACCTCATGAGGAGTTATGACAGCACTTGAAATAGTAACAGTCATGATTAGCAGAATATTGGGGTTGAGAACACCAAACTTGTCAGCAGTGGGGTGTGATCCTTGTTTTCAAGCACAGTGCTGGGCAATGCAGCATATGATGGAGAAGGCACCACAAAGCCCCCGCCACACCAAATACTCTCTGATTTAAGTCACAGAGCTGACCTTAAGGGACAACCAAAAGGGCACATAAGACTTAGCCAGTATCCTGATACTACAGCTCCAACCACCAGCTTTGCGTTGCACAGGATTTGCCCATCCAGGGAAAAATCAGCACCACATCAGTGAATTCAAGTCGTGGCTGAGAGAGAACGAATGAGAGCCACGTTCACAACCACATCAGCTGAAACCTTACCCTGGGACCCTTCCAGGGCTTCACAGCAGTGTTTTATAACCCCCAGTCCTCTACAAATGTCACAGTCCCCCTTAGGGCCAGCCCTTCTATCTTCAAGCCTCCTCTATCCACAGAGCACTCCCATATAGAGTGCCTTGTCTATTAACCACAACGATCAGATAAATTAGAAGCAGCAATGTTGATGAAGCAACTGATGAATTGTCATTGATGAAGCAAGGACAGGGTGGTTCAGGCGACTAATTGCTTTCACTGAGATGAAACCAGGTTCAAATCAAGGGAGAATTTACTTCTTCAGCAAAATACTTCACCTTAATTATAACTCACAACGAGAGACAGCCAGAGTCTAAATATATGGATGCTCTGCCTCTCCAGCACCCACCACTCCTCATAGAATGGGTAAAAATTGACAGCTTTTATATTAAGAAATGAATCCCAAAATGTAGCTCCATCTCACATCTTCCTGCAATCCCACTCAGAGGTGGCTCAGGCACATCCTAAAATTACATCTCTGCAGCTTTCTCTGCACGAAGCTTCTCCGTACGACAAAGATCACATAAATCACACAAACGTAAAGAGAATGTGCAGAACAAAACCATTTTCAGTCTCCCCCAGTGAAACAACTAAATGTTTCCTTGCACTACACATATCCACTCCCTAACTGAAGAAAACTGTAGATCATTTTAGTTACAGACAAGAACAAATGATTTTCCAGCTAGCATCTACAAAGAAAACAAGAAACTATTTTTTATTCTCCTAACCTTAGTTAGAAGGATTAGAGAATTTTTACAGAATTTGCTCCTTTTCAGTTCTTTACACTGCTATATGCAGTTTGCTAGCACACAAGTTTTACCATTTAATTTTTAATACATAAAATAGATAAGCTAAAAAAAATTTTGCATACGACACAATCAACAGATGAAATATTCTTAGAAACAGCAATATCCAAACCACATTAAGCATCATGCTAACATCAAAGGCAATGTATATTACAAAATTATCTCAGGTTCACACAGATGCATTAGAAGATAAGAGAACACGAGACAAAAAGAAACCTCCTGCCATTTACATCACATTTCAAAAGTGGCAACAGACCATAAAGACTCACTTTGAGAACAGAGGGGAAGAATAGGACACTCATAGACCAAAAGCCATCTTAAAGACCCCAACCCTAATCCTTCTCCCATTATTAAATCTATAACCTGCTCAGATCTCAAAGCAGACCACAAATCTCTGCATTTTCTGGAACTTCACTGGTGTCTCTACTCCAGCTACAACAGTCTGGATTCCTCTGAAAAATCCGCATTCTCCAGCCAATCACCAAGGAAACACCACAAAAAAGTACTTCCAACAACGAAAAATACCTCAACTTTATCCCCTCAATACACCCAAAGAGATTCAAACGCTTTCAGAGTCCAAGTCACACCTGAAAAGTTTAAACACTAAGATTACCTATGCAAACACCCCTCTGGCACTTGTCCTTCCCTATTCCCTCCCATGGGAGCTGGATTCCATGAGGAGCCTGCAGGTGAGCAAACCCAGCAGGGAAAGGGCTCTGGACACAACACAAAACCAGAAGGTGAACTCGCCTCGCTCCTAAAAGCAAAGCACATTTAAGATTTCAGACAACTGCAGGAGTGAGCACGTCAGTTTCACACCCTTGAGTTCCTGACCAGTTCCTGGGGTTAAATAACAACTTGCCAGTACCTGATCATTGCTGCAGGTGCACTGAAAGCCCATGTCCTCTTGGCTCACTGCACATGTGCCTCCTTCTTCACGTCAGATAAACCAAGCTGCTCCCTGAAGCTGCACCGTGGGGAGTGTTCAGGGCAGTCCAGCACTGAATTCTTCTCTCTAGAAAGAAGAAGAAAACTCAGAATCCTGCTGGAACGTATTTAAATAACGCTCCCAAGATCGACCCAAAACATCCCCTCGGCACATCGTGATGTTACGTGGCACATTGCAAGGCAGCAGAACACATCCAAATTTTAGTATGCACTCTCAAAAAGAAGCTGGGAGTTGAAAAATACCTCAACATATTTAGTACATCCTTTCTTAGCACAGGCCCACACTCTCTAATCCTTTTATGGTACAATTTTAATCTAAATTAAGCAAGCAGCTCCAGTAAAAGAGCTCAGAGCTTTCCACATTACAAAATTACATCAGGATGGGATTAGCCTTTAAAATAACATACTTTGAGGTAATCTATTAATGATATTTTACACTTAATTTCATACCTAAACTCCGAGTTATTTGTTTTACTAATTTTAAGCAAATTTTAGGAAAAGCATAACTTTTTACAGCCCTCCTACATATATACAACTCAGAACACCATTATTCCTGGTACTACCAGAAACAGGCAAGGAGAGAGGCAACAAATACTGAGATTTCCAATCCTGAGCCTACTGCATCTTCTTCCCACCCCACACAAATCTAACAGGCTGCAAGACTTAGCCCAGCTCCTCATAAAATTAATCAACACCTTGAAATTACAGAACTTTATTGCAAACACTAAACTCACTGGTCTTAAAAAGAGATTATCCCTACCCACACACATTGTTTTCCCTGTATCCATCATCAGACACAACCAGATTACTGCAGCACTGAGGAAGGGATTCAGAAATACCAGCACCAGTGTCTTGCCAGAATTAAGAGACTTTAGACAACAAAATCCACGTGGCCTTGCAGAAACAGGCACCACCTGCCTCATGCTCTGCACCACAACTGAGCTGCTCTCAAGGCCATTCCCCACATTTTAGAAGTTTAGTTATTCTAACTCTTTGGAGAAGTAGGAGCGAGAGCCATTTGTATTTGAGAAAAACACTCATCTTGTCACCACTGTCACTTCCTTTTAGTGCTGTATTAAGGCTCTCCTTATCTCTTCCAGTTTGCCATGAAAACAGGACATGTAGTTCCACATCCCCAAGAAGTAAAAGCCTGTGAGGTCCAGGTTAGGCTACATTCAGAGGCTCTATTTGGGCAGCAGGAGGATGATGATGTAGCAATATTATTCCACAGGAAAGGACCAATTTGCCCTGTACCAGCCTTGTATTAACCATTTTAATTACAGAATAATTTCCAAATAAAACCCAGAGCAAACATAGACGTATTTTAAGAGCTTTACTAGCCAAACTTTAGAGTTTATTTTTTTATATAATAACAATGTAAATATCTGCCTTTGTTTACATGAAAATTACATGGTTCTACTAAGTCAATTTTAAAAAGTCCCAAAAGCCAGTGATTACAATTTTTACCACTATTTTATGACAGGAACAGTGCCTGTAAACACGAGGTTTATCTTCTTGCTTAAATAAAACAAATATTGTGAGCAATGTAAGCATTGTAAGCAATACTACAGATGAAACAGACTTGGAAAAAATAAAAAACAAAAAAAGGAAAAAATGTATTTGATTATTCCTTTAAACACAGTTCACATATATATATATAGAAAACAGCACATAAAATTGGAGAGATGTTCATAAAAAACATGAGACACCAGATGCCCAAAGTTGGCTGAATGCCACTGGAATAAATTACTGAATTTCACAAGAAAAAAATAGAGCTTTTAAGGACAGATTTTAAAGCATCAGTTGATAACTGGCAGCCAAGGTGGGAATGGTCAGTGCCCTAAACAGGAAGGGACTTCAGGGGCTGAAGGACTTTTATCAGCAGATGAGTTCAGCTCTTGCTGCACTTCCATTTACCACCACCTTCTATAGCATTCTCTTGGCTTTTAACACTTGCTTCCCACATCCAGCCTGGAAGATTCCCTGCACCCATAATCCAATCCAGAAGCCAGCAGGGTGTGTGGCAGCTTCGAGCTCCTAAGAATGCACAAAAACACTTACTGGGTAAAAAAGTGCTATTGAGAACAAACACAACCCCCACAGGTGTGTGACACAGAAGTCACACCGCTGGGAACGGGGTTACAAACACCACAGGCTGCTGGGATTTCTTTTCCTCTTTAACATAATCAACCTGGACCCAAGGAATTCTTTCAATCGCCTGTTTCTCATCCTACCCAAATACCAGCAGAACTGTGAGTATTTGGATTCAAGCAGTAACCCCTGCAGATGGATTTTTGTCTAAAGAACTGAACAAACAAAACATTATTTGCCTCAAAAATTCTTCTACTTGTGGTGAAAGCCGAGCTGTGCTGAAATCAATAGGGCTGTTGGCATTGTTTTCCACAGAGCTGGAATTTCATTTCCTGTGCCCCACTTCAGATCTGCTAATAACCACCAGAACAGGGGCTTGCACTCTCTCACAATCACATCTAGAGCTCAAAATACAACGTTTTGGGCAAAATAAACACTCACAGGGAGGGTTGCATAAGCAGCATGAAAGGGGCTGTGGCTGGTTTCTTCTGAGAGGAAACTTTGCCCCCAGCCTGGTTGCTCCGGATTAATGATGTTCCTGAAGCCTTGGGAAGTCCCTACCCCAACCCAGCAAGGTGGGAGGGTTTGTTATTTTATCTGGTGGCTGATTAACAGCTTATCAGCAAGTTTTCAAAGGTTAAACTCAACACACACGCATGGCAAGAGTGCGTGGAAAGGACAAGGGAAACGTCGGATTAGTGTTTCCTGCTGCCACCCTTCAGTGAGGGACAGAACTCTCTCACACACCACGACCTGCAGCAGTGCCAGCAAGGAAACTTTAACCAGAACTCCTGGTTTAACTGAAAATGTCTCTGGAAGCCAGTGAGAAGCCAACAAAAGTGCTTTCTTGCAAAGGAGGAGCTTGCTCTGCCTGCTGTATTCCCACTGGCTGCCACACAGGATGGAAAAGCTAACCCAAAATCTTTAAGTTTGGTCCTTAAACACAAGGCAGTTTTATCACCGCTGCCAAATTTATCACTGACACCACAGCTCCATGACAACTCACTGGAAAACAAAAACAAAACAAAAATCTTCATTTAGGGCTTGCTATGATTTTTATTTCTATCCCAAGCATGTCACTGAACTGTAAAGGGCTGATGCAACCTTAAACCAGAAAAAAAAAAAAAACCAGAGTTACAGACTCATTACTAATTCATCCTGGCTGGAGCTGCATACCAGCAGCTGCTGCCTCTCTCAATTAACAGCAAATATTGAACAGTATTGTCGTTTAACGGTGTTTACTGCCCTGTCCGCTCAGCGTTTTCAAACGTTCTGGCACAATTTAAAGCATCAACATTAATAAACAGAGCTTCATTTAACCCCTTATGTATCAGCAGAGCTCACAGAGGAGGTGTTTTACTCGCTTCAGACATTCATTAGGTGTTTGGCAAAAGCTGAAGCCCAAAGATCCAAGGTGCCACCAAAGTGGTATTTGTAATTCAGAGGCCTGTGGGGTGCTTGGCTTCTGCAGGGGGCTGAGCACAAGTGTGAAAAATGATGGGAGTAACTCCAGCAGAGCAGCTCTTTAGAAATTATTGCCAAAAAGTTGAAACAAAAGAGGAGAAAAAGGAGGAGGCCACACATTCAGCCTCTGCTGCTGAAGATTTAGAACAGCAAAACCAACAAAACCCCAAAACAAACGGGGGAAAAAAATAAAAATCAAGACACAGCCATTCTGCAGGGAGATCACACCAATGCTGTGATTCCTGAGGGCCCAGTCTCTGCACAGGGAAGTCAAGGGCCCACATTTGTACCTTCCCACCCTCCAACGTGCCCACAGCTGCCCTTTGGCCAGGCTGGGTCTGAAGCAAGTAATTACACAAACAATGCAACTCGAGCACTTCCCCAGCCACCTCTGCAGGTCCTTCAGTGCCCTACTTGCTCCGTGGTGTCAAGTTTGCTGGAAGCCACTGATGTACAAAGGACTGAACAGATTTTATGTCGCATTTACACACTGTGTTCCCAGCACACCAGCAGGCAGGAGCATCTCAGGGGCCCTCCAAGAGCCCACTGCCAGCTGGGCCAGGGCCAGAGACCTGGAGCAGGGAGGGGATGCTGAGCCAGCCCAACTCGACTGCAAGGTGCACACTGGCCACTTAGATACTGTGTGAAAACAGCAAGCAGCTTCTGTACTGCATTTATTACAGTAAGAGCTAGAATAAGGCCATTCCAGCTGATTGAAATTGGAGGAATTCAGTTATTTCTGGAGTGCTGGACCTTTGTTCTATTCATTTTGCAGAGGGAACTGCGCTATGAGCAAGGGAGCTCCAAGGAGTGATGCTCTGAGGGCTTGTCAATCATGAGGGAATGGCTTGGAAAACTGGGCAAGTATAAGTAGCTCTGGCCATAGCTCTGTGTGAACATACTCTTCTTGGTTTAGCATTTGGCTGCAAACCCCCTCCTTTCCTCAGGCCCCCTCTGCCTGTGTATCCTGTGCAACATCCAGTCTGGTCTGTTAGGAGGATCCCTTCCCTCTGGGTTCCTGCACCACCTTTGTGTGATGGTGTCTGAGGTGTTCAGATAAATTAGGTGATATGACTAATACCTGCCATCTGCTCTTTGTTACCTTCTCTCTCCTCTCCTCCTGAAGAGGAGTCAGCAGTGAAGTGCTTGTTCTACTCGATCTATTTTAGGAGCGTGGGCTTTCAGCATCCATGCAGCACTGCTTTAAGCTAGAAAAGTTACATCAAAGAAGTAGACCATGCTCTGGCAGAGAAGACTGAGCATTAGGCCCCATTAAAGTCTCTGAATAGGCTCAGAAACAACTGCTTTCTGCAGAAATTATCTTCACTCCAGTGTGCCCAAGAAGCAGAACTCTTGCCCAGGTTTTACCCTAGGCCTCAGGCCACAGAGGAGCAGATAAGATCCAGGTCTTGGAAGGTATCCAACTGCTCTCAGTGGAGACCAAGTCAGCCAACACAGCCTAGAGCATCAGTAGGACACGTGCTGCAGCACTGGGATACCTGGTTTGAGGAGTAAGGAGCTCCTACCCAGTCACACCACCTTGGAATAGACCTTGGAGAAGAGAAATGGTACCAATAACTGAGGGCAGGTCTCTGCACACCTGACTGGGGTGAAACCTTCCAACTCATAGGGAATATAAAGCATTACTTACACCAACAGCTGCTCCCCATATGCTACAGTCAAGATAAAAACAAACTGGACAAACAAAGATGGGCTGGAAGGGAGAGAAGCCAATGGAGGATAATTTAATTTCACTGTATTTCTAGCAGGAGCTGTGTCAAACACAAAGCAAAAAAAATCATCACAGTGTAGGAGGCTGAAAGATGGAGCAGTGAGGAGTCTCTGGCCCCATAAATGTTTAATTTGAGCAAAGCAGCAGATTAGTAGTAAGCACAGTTCTGCTGCTGCTGCTGAACTGCACACTCCTGCTTTGATTTCTAAATGACACAGAGTGAAAACGTAAGTATAAATATAAAATAGGGGAAAAAGAGCAGGGAGGTTTTTATACCTGGCATTACAGATGCAACGTGCACGAGCCAGCAACCTGCCCATCCCTCCCTCCACTCCTGCACAGAGCAGCAGCACGAGGGTGAGCAGACTATGGAGCATTCCCAGACCTTGATTTCACAGCTTTGACAGTCCAACACAGCACTGGGGATAACAGAGCTATTGCACCCCACGTGAGGGAACAGCAAGGCCTGCAGATCTCTGATGCTGCCTGCTAAGGAAGCTGTGAAACTGGAGAACCACAGAACGAAGATGCACATAGAAACACTGGAGAAATGGATCCCCAGAGCCCTGGGAGCAGAAAAAGGACCTGCCTGGAACTGTTCCTCTTGCAACACTGCCCCTAAAAGAAGGGCTGATTTTCTCTCTGTGCTGTTCCCCTTGCAAATAAAACCCATCAGTAAGGATCACTCTTTCCCCATCATTTCCTTTAGTTATTCCCATCCCACTGTAAAGAGTAAGCTCAGAGGGGTTAAATGAATCTGTGAGGGAAGAAAAGTTGATAATTAGTGTTTCTTCCTGCCTAAAATGGAAGAAGAGTGAAAGAGAAATTAATGCATTCCATGACCTTTATGAGACTTCCATCTCCATTTTTCTTCCCTTTCCTGCTCTTTACATCCCTCAAACTGCTACCTGATCCCCATCATCTGCTTCTTTCCCCTCCACCTTTAGAGAGGAGTCTATTTCCTTTCTTTATATATATAAATATAAATATATATATATACACACACACACTTCACTCTCTTTCCTGCTTCCATATCCACTTGCTGAAACTCATACAACTCCTCTGTTGTCTCCACCAGCATATCTAGTCTTCTTCCCAGCCTGCAATCCTAAAGTGTGGCTTCCCTAAAATCAAGCACAAAGGTTCAATCAGACACAGATTCTACCCCGGCAGCACAACTGTTTTATTGGAATTATGCCACTTATCCCAAAGCCAGCTCTCCCTGAGTACTGAATGGACAAGCATGGAATAAGAGCAGGAAAGCCCCTGGCCTAGCCTTCCTCACTCCCAGTAGAGCCTCATCCAGCTGAACACCCTGGTAAATAGGAAATAGCACATGACAAGTGCTACAGAGCTCCTGAAATCTTGTCCAGCCTCTGGAAAACCTCCACACAACAAATGTAGGTCATCCATGAGTATAGGTTTTCTTTTTTAAAAGTATTAACAGATTTAAGAACACATACACCAGTACTCTCATGTTTTGCACTCTCCTCAAGGCTGGGAGTGCATTTGTGACTGTGACCACGAGATGCAATTCCAACAACTAGTTTTCTTCTCTGAGTAGTAAAAAAAAAAATAAATTAAGAAGAAACAGAAACCCACAGTAAAGCCTCAATTAACCTACAAGGACACAACTACATGTTGCAAGTACAGACACAGCAGAAGCCTCTTTTTCACTGCAATTTGCTGCTGGGAACAAACTTGCAAAGCCAGGACAGCACCTTGGGCTCTTCCACCTACACCTGACACGTGAAGGCATCACCTCTCATAAAGCAGGACCTCAATTCTGCCTGCTGGCTGCTCTGAATTTTCAGCTTCCCAAAAGCTGATGTCCTGGCATTTCTCCTTGCAGAGCAGTGACCTTTGCAGGCCTCTGGAGAAAGAAGCCAAATCCAGCATTAAAAAGATACAGATTACAACAAAAATGCTGGTGTGCCCTGCTACTCAAATGACAGAAAACATTAAATATTTACACTGACACATTATGATATGATTCTACTGTAACTGCAATCTCCTGTGACACAACCATGCTATTTTTCCTGATGAAAAACCTCTCCCTTACTCTGAATATACAAGATAGATGGCAGTGAGTAAGTGGAACAGCCCCATCTCTTATCAAACACTGGCTGGTGACCTCATCCTCATCCCAAGGCTGCAGAAGGGAGAAATCTCCGAGGAAGCAGCTCATGGACAGACTCACAAAACACCTCCAGAAGACTCAACCATATGAGTCTTCTGGACTTTGTGCCAGGGGGGACTCTCCTTACCAGGGCCACAGTGATATGGTCACCCCCCAGACCAGGACCCTCTGCCTCAGAAGAAAGCACAGATACATTCAATAGCTCCAGTCATTGCCATGCAAAACCTTCTGCGGCATTTCAAGGGCAACCAGTGAAGATTCCAGCCACCTCTAGAGCTGTATTTTACACCTTCTCACTGGAGAGCCAAAATTCTGTTCTTTCAGGACAGAACCAGCTGTAAATATTGGCTGGAAACATTTATTCCCACTGGGGACAGGCACCTGTCTGTAATTGCTGGCAGCAGTTGGGGGCCAGGGGAGTCTCTCTTGTGCCAAACAGCAGACAAAACAAACCAAACAAAAAAATGATGGCACCTTGCACATACAGCAATACCTGATCCCACAGAGCATCAGTGGGGCCACAGCATATGTGTTTAGGTTGAAGAAAATAGGCTGAAAATGAAAAAAAATTTACAACAGCTCTACTAAACTTAACTATTAAAGCTGCTTAAAAGCAAAATGACTGAGGAGGTGCTCTGTCCTTTATGCTGCACATTGAAGGGTGAGGAAATGCCACCTAAGAGTATGTGACCAGAACACCAGAAGAGGATCACAGGCCTGCAGACCTGCATGGGCACAGTGGTCCAAGGTTTTTCCATCAGTTTTACAACACCAATATAGTTCACTCCATAAATACAATCCCAGCTCACTAGAAATGCATTTCTGACTGAGCACAGTAAATAAAACATGCACCATGAACAGAAAACATAGGTTAATCGATGTTCTGCGTGTGTGTGAAGCTCAGCCACATCAATACAGACTGTCAGATATTTTTCCCCATTTTCTTCAACCAGAAAGTGTCCAGGAATTCAATTAAGCTTTTCATAAGAAATTCTTTACAGAGGCTGATCAATAAACTAAGACTTGGGGGGAAAAAAAGACAATTATTGACGTTCTCCTGTGGGACAATATTTTCTACTCCTAGCAGGTGTCTGTGCAAGCTGGGCTGCAAACCTGAAGGTCAAAGCTATGTGCTGACATGCATTTGTTGACTGACACCAGGAAGACCAAGAAAATAGTAAAAGGAGCATCCAGAAAGGAGGCAGAAAGACAACTTGGTATGTTTTGTGAAGACTATACCAGGTTTCTGCAGGAGGAAAGTTCTGACTGGGATATAAATATGAACTAATCCCTGAGAAACTGCCCAGTTCATCTGCTCAGGACCTGCCAGCCATTCTGTAGGAAGGTAAAATGAATTTATAACCTGGTAAACTTAAGGCTAAAGAGATGGAGAGAAATAGCAGGTGGCCTTTGATATCAAGGTCTTTGCTATTGCAGCTTCAGTACATACTCTCTTGCTCCAGGCAGTCACTTGATTCCACACGATTCCCAGAAAGACCAAATTGTACTTCAGAGGTTGAACAAAGCTCAGGAAACATTTTCTCTCAAAAAACATCTTGGGAACATGAAGCAATCAGAATGATGTGGCTTTTTGCTTCTGCCAAGAGCCCAAGGTAACAAAGGTAATCAAGAGAAAGGCACAAAATAAGAGTCTGACTGTAGATGATCAGTGTCTAACACAGGTAGGATTTTTCTAGGTTGGATTTTGTGAATATAATCATCTGAGACAACATAAAGGACAATTTCCTTTGGCACATAAGAGCTTGCTGAGAAGTACACTTAATGCTCCCTTTGCCTCCCCTTTGGGTTTGCCTTGTATCCTCCTCTGTGTCACAAACAGGTTGATCACACTTCTTCCTTCCCATGTGCTCCGTGGGGAGGCATCAGACACAGGTTCATTGCTCTCAATAGTTCAAAAGCAAATGTGTTGAACAGATAATGAATCCCAGCTACACAGGGACATCTGTACTTTTATCTGACAACCATCAAAACTAACTCTGATGCTGAAAAATACAGACCAGGGAGAGCAAGAGAAGGGATCGTATTTTTACCCAAGTGTGAGAACAGTTCTCTTGCTCCAGACAGATCATCAGTTCAGAATGAGGGAACCAGGCAGTAAAAGTCTGTTCCCTAGGACTTGGAATACCTCCTGCAAGCCTAAACACATTGGTCCATCTTCTTGTGCTGCTGAGAGTGTGACTGGTCACCCCAAAGATGGTTGAAGGGTAGGACAGGGAGCTGCTCAGGACTATTGCATTCAAAACTCACCTGGCAAAGGGAATAATGGAATGAGGTATGGTGGTTTCTGAAGCCAGGCTGCTGATAGAAGAATAAAGATACAGCACTATCAGAAATTACTCCTGCAGATCAATCCTCCAGCACAATGCTGAGTTTGCTCCTTGCAAAGAAGAGAAGAGCAGAATCTCTTCCCTTTAGCAAAGAACTCATTTCTTCTAACAGGTAGTTTATTGATTGTTGCCTCGGACTAGAAGGCTAACAGCCAAAAATATAACAGTAACTGGTCGTGCTGCTGGGCAAACAGCCTTCACACATGCAGCTGCATATGGGACTGTTGTGTAACACCACAACACCCTTCCACTCCTCCCAGTTGTCTTATTACACTTGTACTTCAACAAGAGACCAGAAATTCTGCTTACTGGTAATTCCCAGTAAACCACCACAGGGTGCTGCAGTGGGAAAGTTAAAGACCCCTTTCACACAAGCCCTCCTTGCAACCTCCTGGTCCCTGAATATGCTGCTCAGAAGTGTTACTCCTACTGCAGTGTCACAATCAGATATCTCAAGACACTACAAGAGGAAAACATAATATCCTTGGGAAAGAAGGTGAAAAAGGTACACTAACCAAGTAGTTGATGTCACTCCTCCAAACTTCAGCCAGACAGTGGAAGGGGTTTACCAGAGCTGCTGTGCTGCCTGTGCTCCAGCACAGGGGAAGCAAAGCCATGGGGTGAGGGCAGGCCTCCTGTGCAGCCAGTGCAGCACAGTTTGGTGGTACTGGGCTGGAGAGAAACGGCTCCTGATGGCTCAAGTGTTACCCTTGAGAACAAAGAAGCCTCTCCTGACAAACATGCAGGTCAAGGACAATCCCATATTCCTTTGACCTGCACATCAAATATTCACAGTTTGCCCCCTCCCGCCCTTTTGTTAAATGAAAAATCATTCCTAATCCACTTACATGCAACATCAGTCTGTTTGCACTGGTTACTGCTACTCACCCTTCTTCTTTTCCAACTTCTGGTCCTCTCCCCTCTCACCAGCAAGACAGAGCTGACACGTCCCTCACCCCTTCTTCCTCTCTTGTTGAAACCTTATTTCCACTGCTCTAATAGTTCTTGACTTAACTGGGACAAGGAAAATTATTCTGGGCTTCTCTGTCCTAGCAGTTAGTCTATTCTGTATTAACCATCCAGAGCACTGCAAAATCATACTGAAGCCCCAGGCAACCATTCTAACGCTTCCTTAATTCATGCTTTAATCAAATTGCCCATTTTTACTGGACATGTCTATAGCCATATATATATATATATGTGAACTTTTTGTATAAAAATCCTTCAGTGAAAATAAAATTCAGAAAAGCTCATTTAACAGTATTCGTTCCAAGAGATCCAAATAATCTACATTTCTGTCTAACCCTAAAACAGACGTATTTCTTAGGCAAGATAGTTTTCTTCCCCTCATTCTTCTGAGAAATATGCAGAAACATTTATGATACTCAAGAAGAGAACCCTCAGTAAACATCACACACTAATAAAATGCAGAATTGTCTCCACAAGTTTAGGCATGGAGCTGAAAAGCTTGGCTTTCAAAAGCTGGCTACACAAACACTCCCTCAGCCTGTTTTAACCTAAACTATCACACCCAGCCACCAAAAGCAAAGGGGAAGAATTTTTACACTCATCTCAAACTCTGACCTTGCCTTTGCATTATCTGATGTCCAATATAAATACCACTGCACCATTAAATTTTTTTAAGGGATGCAAAGTGTTTCTGTACTGTGAGAAAGCAAATCCCTTGCATTTTTCAGAGGGCACTTCCCAGAGATTGGTCATCATTTTAACTGCAAGAGACAGCACGCTACATGAATGTACTAGGAATTTGTAGAGGAGAAGCACATCCAGAAAAGCCTTTGCTTTGTGTCACGACACCCGTTTTGAAACTCTTCTATCAGCCGAAAATCAGGGCTGGTTTCGATTTCCTGGAGTCTATGCCTGAAACAACCAACCACTATTCAAGTTCACCACCAAGTTATGCTGTCCAGGTTCTCAGTGTAAAATACTCCCCCATCCACGAGCAAGGAATGAAGCACCAGCTCATTTTGCAGCCTCCTCTCTGCCCATCCTGACTCTGGAAACACAGAGCTGGCTGAGGGCTGGTATCAGCACAGGGGCAGAGCAAATAAAGATACCAGTGTAATCACTTTGAAGATAAGTCAGCCAGTGCAATCACAGCTGTCTAGGAAACAGAAGCAGAGAAGCAGGAATGCACCAAGTAGGGGTTTTGTCAGACCTGGAATTACCTGGGCTGAGATACAGTACCCTGTGCTATTGCTGCAACATTTGGTCACGCAAACATTCGGTTTTCACCTTCTTACCTGCCCTCTGGGGAGAGAACACAACCCATTTAAGAGCACACAGCTCAGCTCTTCAAATATAACAGGAAAAATACAAAGTAGCAGCACACACACACTGTTAGGGCTTGGTGGTAAACTATGAGTAAACTGTGAGTAAACTCAGTTTTTCCTTCTTAAGTGACAGCTGCAATGGACAATGCAAGAATAAGGAATGATAGGACAAGGCAGAACAGTTTTAAACTAAAGGAGGAAAGATTTAGAGTAAATATTGGGAAGGAATCCTTCCCTATGAGGGTGGTAAGGCCTTGGCAGAGGTTGCCCAGAGAAGCTGTGGCTGCCCCTGGATCCCTGGAAGTGTCCAAGGCCAGGTTGGACAGGGCTTGGAGCAACCTGGGCTGGTGGAAGGTGTCCCTGCCCATGGCAGGGGATGGAATGAGATGGGATTTAAGGTCCCTTCCAACCCAAACCATTCTGTGACTCTATGAAACCCTCCAGGTTATTGTAAGCCTTTTTTTTTCATAGATCTATATCACTGCCAGGGGTGTGCCCAAGCCCCCAGTGCCCCTGATTTCAGCCAGCCCTGCTCAGATCCAGCCCAGGTGATGTTCTGGCGGTGCCAGGGGAAGGGCAGGACACAGCTCACCCAAGGCATGGCACCCACTCAGAGCCACCACCCCAAAACCTCTGTGACAAAGCGCTCTAAAGGTGGAACAAAAACTTGGGAGGTGGATGAAATAGCAGCTGAGATTGCCTGCACTTGCCTTCACAGGCTGGGACTTTCATTGGAGTGCATTAATAACAATTTTAGAAAGACCAATATCGACTTCATTTATTTTTACAAAGCCTCTCTCTGCCCTCATCTTCACTGACTACAAGTGTCAGAGAAAGGTCAAAACAGCTTAATTTTCTTCTGCACTGGACAAAAAGGCATGAAGAACAGGCAGTAAATTTAGCTTATTTCATTTACACTCTGGCTTAAGGAAGGAGAGAAGGAATTTATTATCATCGAATTGACCCCAGCATAACCTGGCTGCTTTTATCAAGGTTGTGTAAATTAAAAAGAGAAAACCAGAGATTAAACTTGAGATTAAAAAAGATGCATCAACTCAGAGTGGTTAGATTTCAAGGAAAAATAAATTGTGGTAGCAGACATCAGAACACAGAACTGAGCAGCTTTCCAAACACAGCTATTCGAAATAACAGGCTCAGGCACCAGAGAAAGGAGACCAAGTCAAGTGGTAAATGAATTAAGTATAAGTTAATTGTGGTCCTTTATCAGTAAAATTGAACTTCTCCTTTACTTGGGAGCACTGAGCAAATGTTATTTTAATAGAGATATAAGTCTGTTTCAAGATGGCAAGTGCAATGTGCTTGAGAAACAATATCTTAATTGATAAGGCAACACGTAGAGAGGCAATGCCACCTGGCAAAGCTACAGTTAACTGATTGCTGCACCCATATCATACCAATCAGTATCTAAAAGTTATGCATGATCAGAACTTAATCAAACACAATATTTAAACATAGGAAAAATACACCATGTGAAAATATAACTGTTTTACTCTGCCAGCTGGAAAAACCACCACAGGAATCTGAAGCCATACCTCCTTTTCCCCCCAATGTGGATTTTACAGTTTATTCCCTTAACTAAATGTCAGCTCTGCTTAGCAAAAATTATTTTCTTAATAGCAGATCTTAATACAAGAAAAACATGCAGTGGCTTTTAGTCTGGACACTTACTCTCTAACAAAACTGGACTGCAGGTTCCTCCTGGCACAGTAAGGTCCCAGGGAAGGAATTCCTGAAGTTTTGTTCATCTCAAGTTAATTACAGTGCAGTGGGTGAAGAGCTCACCTCAGGCTGATGTTGATTGTACACTGTGCCATTAAGTGGATCCTATCAGGCCACAGTGGTAATATTTCACATCCAGATGAAGCAAAACAAATGGTTCCCAACACAGCAACTGAAACATCCCAAAATGCCCACATATATCCAGCAGCCAAGCTGTCAAATCCACTGCTGGAATACTGGATATAAATTCAATGTGGGGATGAATCTGATGGATCTTCCCCCAGGAATTTGTGCCTCAGGCTGCTCACACTGCCTGTACCACAGCTGAGTTGCATCTATTGGGCTTTCAGTTCATACCATGGAACCCTCAGGAACCCCAGGAAAGAGAGAACCTCAGGATTAGCTGGACTTCAAGTGTCTAGAGGTGGCTGGGAGAGCTTCCCTTGGCAGAAAGGGATAAGCAAAGCCCTGAAGACAGTATCAGTAAAAGCAAAGGTGTAATTAAAAGTTGGTGCAGTTCTGCCCCACAGCTCTAGTCTCCGGTGGCCTGGTCAGCTCCTCCAAAATGGTCCCAGAAACCCAGCACTTGAAGTGTTCCCTGTCCCAGAGAAAATAAGGATGGCAACCGATTCTGGGTGGGCAGCATCATTCAATTTGTGAGTCTTTGCCCAAGGTTCAAACTGTCCATATTTGGTCCAGATTCAGGTTAAATTGATGGCACATTTTTCTCCTAATGAGATGAGAATTTTATCCAGAAACACTGAGACATTTTGAAATCCCATAAGGCCACAAGTGACAACACATCAGGGGCAGGCAAGCAAGGGAAAGAAGCCACCAGGGACATCTACACCTATCCAGGGTCTTCCATACAGGACAGAAGACTGATTCAGTCTAATCCACATAAAAAATGGACACAAATGCAGACCGTGGGCAAAACCAAGTGGTTATCCAAAACTGGAATGCATGCACACTGGAAGCCAGTCCCATGGTATGTGGGTGGCTCAGTGGATAACATGCCTTATTCCCTCCCTAGCAGAGCTTCCCAGTGAGCACAAACTCTTGAAACCCCCTGTCCCCTCATGGAAGCTTCAGATCTGCTCAAGGAGACACCACCATATCATCATGTGTTGCCCAGAGAGGCTGTGGCTGCCCCATCCCTGGAAGTGTTCAAAGCCAGGCTGGATGGGGCTGGGAGCAACCTGGTCTAATGAGTGGCACCCCTGCTCATGGCAGGGGGTTGGAACTGGATGAGCTTTAAGGTCCCTTCCAACCCAGACTATGATCATTCCTGAGCCACCCCCAGCTGCAGCAGCTGCTGGGGCACAGGGCTCTGAGCCCTGCCTGCAGCACCCAGCTGTGCTGACAGCCAGCCCAGCAGGAAGGAACTGCTGAGAGCTGCAGCTCCTGCCAGCCCTGGGCAGTTGGGGCTCCGGAGCTCCCGCGGGACCCGGGCAGGCACCTCCTGCCCTGCCCTGCCCTGCCCTGCAGGGGGGATGCAGCCGGAGCAGGCACCAGACCCAGCTCGCAGGGCCATCTGGCAAACCACAATGCTGCCTCTGATCGCGAGCCAAGAATCAGAATCAACTGTTTTACTGGAAATATCTCCAAATATTTGCCAGCTCCCACTGAAAATCCACGCTGGAACAAGGCTGGAACAGCTCCTGGCTCCGAGGCAGGTGCCTCTCTCCAGCTGCACACCGTGAGAAGCCCCTGTGCTGACAAAATCTGCTGGGCTGTGATAGCAGCTACGAAAACAGCGAGTAAACAACACACAAGAAGCAGGCACAAGTACTCGGAGCAGTATCAGGAATACCAGCACTGCCTGATATTTACTTAGTGACTCACAGAGAGGAGGATCCACCCCTTCAGGCTTATGAGAACAGGTAACAGAAGAGGGTATGAAGTCACTGGGAGCTCAGCTCCTCCTGACCTCAGAGAACAAAGAAGCCTTATAGCAGCAAAAAATATCCTCTTTTCACTCTTCCCTTCTCTCTCTCTCCACCCTGCTGCCCAGTCTTTCTCCACAGATTAAAGTGGCACTTTTCACAGGCTGGGAAAGCAGAAGAAAGAGGAAGAGAGCAAAAGGAAGAGGAGATATTTCTGTTCATCCACACAACAGAAAAATACAAACTCTACCAGAATAAATATTTCCAGGTGAGATTCCCTAGTTTTCCAGATTCTTTAGGCCAGAGGTTCACTGATAACATCTGAAGAGGACACTTGGAAAACAACAGTCAATATAAGAGAGCATTTTAGAACTTGCTAACACCTTTTACTTTGGGGCTTTCAGTTTTCCATCCTTTTATGCAGAGCTGTGCAGATTATACCAGACACCAAAGAGCACCAGTGATTGTGAACAGTATTTCCCTCTCCAGCCACAAGCTGTTTCTTCCTCATGCAGTAAAGTCCTCTAACACTGCATCTCCTCACCCCTCTGTCAAGTTCTACAACTCCTGAGAGGCTCTCAGTGTTACCAAATATACAGATATTTAAGAAACTCACATAACTAGTGAGACACAGCTGCAAATCTGCAAAACCACGGGGAAAAAAGTTCAGGCTGAATTTCTGCCAGGCCTTTTTCCTCACCCAGAAAAGCATATATGCACAACAGGCCTGTGACACCAATGCTGAACATTTTAGGGCAATTCCTGTGCAGACAGAATGACAACTGACAGCCACCCACGTTTCACCACTTACTCTCCACTATTATCTCTGAGTCTACAGCTACTACTTGGTTCATACCAAAACATAGAAAAAATAGTTATCAATAAAGTAACCAACAGAAAAGCAAATTTATTAGCCTAATTAAAACATCAGAATTAAAACTGCTAAGCAGGCAAACTTAGGCTTACACAGCTTCCTTTTATACATTATTTATTAAAGTGAGAGTAAAGTCTAAACCAAGATATTTTAAACCTTAACTGTCTCAGAAACCCTGGTTTTATTTCAATGTTGAGCACAGGACTTACGTAACATTTCCCATTTTGATTTCTGTTATTAAAGGATTTTAAAACAAAACTGCATGGTCACTGCCTACAGCCCTAAGGGGCCGAGTACAAAAATAACATAAAAGATACCACAACCTCTACAAAATACAATTTTGATTTAATTTCATTCAAGCATTATGTTCCTTACTTTGGGGAAATTACTTTATCATCTTTGATAACAAGCACTCTTCTTCAGCTCTTCTGAACACTGAAAACATCATCTGAGGTACAACTGGAACAGCACTTGAAAATGCCTTGTGCAATTTAATACATTCACCAAACTAAACTAAAGTTTGCCTTACAAACTTAACTTTCTCATCCTGCAAATAAAGCACCTGCATTTTCTCCACTCACCAAAAAATACCCATGTTCCCAATGGCTCACCTCTTTCACTAAGCACTCCAGCTTTTTCAAGGGTTTCCAAATTAACAGTAATAATAATAATTCACTGGTATGGTGGAAAATATTCCCTACTTCCTCCATACCTCTCCCAGTAATAAAATACATCTTTTCACAAGCACATTTCCATGGGCTGTGCCAGCCCAGAGAGGCAGTGTCAGGCTAAGCTGAAATGAGGATGGATCTGTCTTTGGGAATACTGATGGTCAAGGCCCAAGACATCACACAGCTCATCTGTCACATAGAAAACCTACTCACCTTCAAGACATGTTATTTTCCTGGAGAAAACTGTGAGTAGGCTCATTTTGGAAGATGTAATGGTCCATCAGTTTCTGTCCTTAAGTCTCTTTGCTCTTCCTCCCAAACTGGTGCTCTGGAGATATAAAAAGAACATCAATTTAAACTATGGCTCAGATAAACATTAGATTTTTCCTGCTTTTTACCAGGCCCACTGAAAGGTCACCTGAAACCCATCTGATGGGTCCAGCCACTGAATTACTGTTGTCTTATCTCAGAGAAGGCTGTAAGGAATTATTTCCTGCTACCCTCACAGCTTACATCTGCCATCTACATTACAGCAGCATACTGAGAATTCATCCTAAAGGTTGGGAATGGGCAGGGGACTTAATAAAAGTCATACTGGTGCCAGAACTGAGAATTACACTGTGCTATCAGAAGTCCCTTTTCACCTTGCCTGCTACATTTGACATACTGACATATTAACTACACTTAGGTTTATCTCAAAAGCCCAAACATGAACTTCTTGCTGAATTTTGCCTTGATGATTGATTACCTTCTTTAACCTCAGAGACACTTGGCTCCAACTGTGCAGCACAACCAGGGCACTTCTTAGCCTGCCTGGGATTAGGAAGAGTTTGATATAAATTTGGAAAAAAAAAAAACAAAAGGCAAAGCAAAAGCACTGGGAGTGTGTAAGAGCAAATGCCACATTAGAAGCAATTTCCCTGGCAGTCCCATTTTGCAGCCAAAATAATTAGATCACTAGCAAGAAACATCCCAAGTAGATCAGTGGTGCGTTACGAGATTAACCAAGGTCATGTTCTCTTACATCTGGCTTTTTAAAAAGATTCCTCCCCAAAAAACTTAACCCTAGGGCTCCATCCAAATTAAGAATTCACTGTTGATGTACATCAATACAAACCAAATCAAAGCATTCCATAGCCTGTCAAGTGCTGACTGCCCAAGGAAAAGCCACACGTCTTCTAAGCGAGGGAAATCTGCATTTGAGAGCCACCTAGACTCTGTGACTGCTGCTGCTGGGTGTTCAGAGATAACTGCCAACTCATTAAAATCCAGCATTAAAAGTTTATTAAATATGCAAACATTAATGGAATTGGACTAGCAGCTACTCAGGCAGATAAAATTTCAACCCAGCAAATCCTGCAGTTCCCGTTATCAATGTTGCGTCCTTTTGGAAGCGTCTGTGAAAGAGTCACAAAGCTGCTCAAGGCTCCAACTCCTTCAGATTACTCAGGTCACACTCTCAAGGTCCTCACTAGCCAGGAAAAGACACCTCCTTCCCAATAATTACAGCTTGGTATTATTAATTACTGTCCGTTTCCACTTTCACACACTTCACTGCTTGAGATGCAAAGTGTCCCCAGGAACTTTTTCCCCCTTCAGGAATATCCACAGGGCAAGTCTTACAACCCTTTGCAGGCTCACAGGCATGGAGGTCTTGCATATATCCCAAACTCAGTCCTTTCAATTTGCTGTTAAGAGTTTGAAAGAACTACAAAAAGAGGAGTAGAGTGCCAAACAGACAATACAGATTAAAGTGCTTAAAGGCACCTCTCTTGAACTGTCAGGTAACTTCACACATGCACAGTGTGTGTGTAGAGCTCTGGTTGGAGCTCCCTCTCACAGCTCTCTCAAAACAAGTGTCAGAGTCCTCCCTGCAAGCAGCAATCTCAGTACATTTTGCCCCACAAAGTGCAGTTTCATTCCTGGATGACTCTGCAAAGTCCCTGTGCTTGGTGAGCGTCTCAACAAACCTCCAGGTTTTTGCAGTAGAGTGACATCAGACTTGGAAGTGTTCTTCACTAATGCTATCAGCATAATCTGAGCTAGCCCAGGGGAAAGGAGGACAAGGAATATCTCTCATCACACAGAGCATAAACAAGCTCCTAAGAGTCTCTAATGTACCTCCAAGTCACTCTGGCAATAGCCTTGCTCTCTCAGTAGTAGCTTCAAAGAACGACTGGATGATTTAATCCTCCAATTATGGGGGGGGGGAAGTCCTCTCTCAACATACAAGTGTGGTCTAGCACCTCTGTCCTGGAGATGTGAGGTTTCAGCAAAAAGACTGAAATGAAATCCTAGGGAGCAACTTGGAAATAGCATGACTTAGCAGGGAAGAAGGGAAATGAAGGAGTATGAAGTCCTGTCACCTCCAAAGAATACACTGAGCTCATTGAGCACAACGAGGCTGAGCAGGTTCTTTATTACCACCTTTCCTGGTACACACTGGAGAAGAGAGGGCTCTTGTAATTGTCAAGAACTTCCCAGCACCAGTCCACGAGACACAACACAAACCTGAAGTCAGGGTTTTCTTTCAGTCCTGCAACCATATGGATCTCTCAAAATAGAAGGTTCAAGGATGCCTTGGCCAGGAGGGAATCAACAAAATCCCCCATCAATCATCTGATGCAACACCAGGTGTCACGTGTGGTAAACCCTTGAGCAGCCTGCAGTCTGAGGTCAGACATACAACAGCCTCCCACTCCACGAACCAGGATACTGGGCTCAGATTTACACTTTTCGAAAGAGAACCGATACTTCCTGTTGGAAAAGAAGGCAAAGAGACTTCACAGCAATCTGGGTTCTGAAGATGGCACTGACCAAATCTCACACCTGGATTCTGGGGAATGACCTTGGCTGCTTCAGGGTGTTCAGAACCCCCAGGAAAGCAGCCAGCTCACAGTGCTGGTCCCCAGGCCAGCTATTGCCTAACAAAGTAAAGGAAAACCCAGACAAATCCTTTTATCTCTTAAGACACGTCATGATGACTTTCTGTTGCAGGTTGTATATTCTGGCCCCAGACACAGGAGGAAAAGTGACTGTGCAAACATTCCCTAAGGCTTCAAGTGCTAGAAGGCTTCAATCCAGGTCTGCCCTCAGTGGCCAGCCTACTGAGCTCCTCAACTTGACTGCACTAAACAGAGCCTATCAACAGCTTGGATCATCTCTCCCCAGAGAGCTCCTGCCCCCAGGAACAGGCAATGGATGACTGAACACAAAAATAACACCTGTATCTTACAGCCAGCACCTTTCTCTGCCCATCAGGTTGCAGGAGGAGGCTCTAGCCAGGAGAACACCCCAAATCAGTGAAGCAGTACCAGTATTTCCTCCCCCTAGAGACAGGAAAGTACATCCAGACCACAGGACATTGCACCTCGAGGAATATAAATAACCCATTAAAGGAGTGCTCTGTTTCTAAGGAAACCAGGAAGGTCACAGTACTCTGTGTCAGGTGTATGACACACTGACTGCACCCAGGAAAAGAGGAGTCCTTCCAGCAATCCTATCGCTAAAGCAACCTTTAAACACACTCATTCCTAAAGGAGTGTCCTGATGCCACTGAGCAACGTGGTGAACTTCAGGTTGTTACAAGGAAAAACAGGTAGAAAACAAATGATTCTATGAAAACTAAGGCATCCCTGAGGCCCAGACACCAGCAGCAAGAGACCCCAGCACCGTTTCCTCCACCAGCACTGAGGGGCTGGGCTGGGTTGAGGTCTGGCTTCCCCAGAATCCACCAGCACTGGATACACAGCATGAGTGGGAAACTCCTCCTTGAGGGATACCTGAGCAGTGCAGAAAGAGGGGAGGATAAAATGGAGAGGAAATTCCATCCCCTTTAGCACTGAGCCATCCTGCCACAGACCAAAGGCCACAGCTGTAGTGGCCACAGCACCAGGCACCCTCCAGGAGAGTGACAATGCATCCTGACAAGACAGGCTGGCACTGTGATCCAGAGATGTGGATGCTGAGGATGTTGACCTTTATCCAGGAGTCACAGGGCAAATCTGTTGAGCTAAGACAGGAGCAGCCACAACTTACAAGTCTCTGAAATGTGCACAAGGTGTTTCCTGGCAACAATAACAAACTAAGAGAGCAAAATGAATGTTTTCTCAGCAGTTAGCTGTCGGGTGACCTCACTAACAGCCCCTTGGGATCCCCTCTGACAGAACCACCACCACCAGCTGACCCAGCACAGTGACACCAAAGCTGACTCTGCTCAGCTGCAAGGCTGAATGCCCTGACCACCTTCTCCCCGAGGGAACCCCAAAAATAGCTTTGCTAACTCAAGGCAGCCTATGCCTGAATAAACCACAGGCAGGGGTCTCTGTTCACAGCTCCCACCCCAGCAGTTCCCTTGCTCTGTAGATGGATGCAGGGAGAAATGTAGGCCACACATGCAGAGAAAAAGAGTTATCCAAAGTTCAAAGATGCCAGAGATCCCATTGTCAGAGTCAGGAAGTGAATGCCCATTAAAACAGCCTGCAAGTGCTGGGGTACAGCTCAACACGAGCCAAAAGGAAAAACACTTAATCAGAAAGTGAAAAAGTTGTGGTGTTTATCCCAACTAAATTGCCTGATGAATCATTAAAGAAGAATCTTTGTGATGTAACTATTCAGACTTAGACAAAGAACTCTTGTAATTAGCCCTCAAGTAATCCTCTGGCCACCATCTGGAGCTCAGCCTAAATCTTGACCTCAGTCACACCAAGCAGCCACACATCTGTGACACACACCTGAAAGTGAGTCACACCACCACACAGCACTCACAAAGCGGAAAAATTACAGGAATGCTAAAAACTTGAGCCACTTTTTCCTCTACAGGTTCTTCAATTCACACCCATCACACTTAAGGAAACGGTTTCAAAGACAAGAAGTTAAAAACAGGATTCATCAACCCAATCCTGAATCGAAAACAAAAGGTTTCTTCCATCGAAACCTCAGTTTATAGCAAACAAAGTTGACACATGACATACCCAACCTTCTTCTAGTAACACAGGAGAAAAATCTTCCTAGAACCAGATTCTGACAGGAAAAAGACGACTTCAAGATATAAAATAACTTATTCCCCCACATAAAAACAGCTCAAAATATTTTTACTATTAAAGGCTGCAGAAATTCCTTTGCCTAAAGCACTATAGATTACTTTTTGCTTGGTTTTTTTTTTTTTTTTTTGTTACCAACCTTCTGATTAGTTTGAAATTCCTGTTCCCTACAAGCAAATAAGAAAGTCTATAAGATGCCTCCCATGCACAAAGCCTCTTAGCTGGAAAAAAGAAAGTTTTTTTTTTAATATATGGCTCTGTGTCGCTCCCCACAGCAAAGCAGTCAAAAAATGCTACACACCACATCCTGAACAAAATTTATCTTCTCAGTTCCAGAGGGATTCTATTTGCAACGAAGTTCAGCGAGCAGATTTCAGACCTTTCCAAGAAAGCTTACAGCAGCAAGGAGAGAGGGATGGAGCACGCTGGAAAGGCTGAAACAGTTATGCTCAGTTCATATCTGAAAGCAAATCTCTGCAAGAACGAGAAATGTTTATTTTTTCAGGGGATCACGTGTCCATAAGGCACAAAGAGCCTTCTGTGGTGGGAGGCACAGTCCCAGAGCTGAGACCTCCTGCCAGCTGGGCTCCTGGCACACACCACTCCTGTCAGCCAGAGGCACCAGGATGAATAAGGGCAAGATTAGAAAGGACCACCAGGCTTGGCACCGACAATGAGACCCCAAATTCTAGTTATTTCACTACAGAGAGACAGACAAGGACTGTCCCCATGGCCAGGTACAAACGTGATTATCCATTCACATCATCCAGCAGAGACTCCCAACCCTGGGAGCCTCTTCTGGGACCATTCCCCACATCCAGACTGACTCTAGTTTGGTAGAGGGTGATGTTAAGTGATTATATTTGCCACAATACCTTTCTCCTGGCTGCAATTTCAGCAAGGACTACCCAAGACCAAAGTCCTACACAGCAAGTCAATATTTAACTGGAGCGCTGCACTGCCGAGACCCACCTGGAATATTGGATATAGGAGCTTATTAAAGCTTACACTGTCATTTCTACCAAAAAAAAATTATAAAAGCAAGTTATCTTCTCCATCACAAGTTATGAAGGTAAATTCTATAGAGACAGCAGTTAGATTCAGCTTTAATAATTCTAATAAGGGACCTAAAAGAAAATATTTCCATGAAATGAGCCTAAACAATGGCACTTGTAAACTGCAGAGCAGATTCAAGGCAGGGTCAGGAGACCCACTGCAAAAAGCATTTAAAAGTGAACCACACCAAGGTCTGGAAATTCAGCACTTGCTCCAGAAGCAGTATTTTAACAGTGCAATTAAGTCATCAAACTATGTCGCAAAGGCTTATATAAAACTCTTGGACACTACCAGGAGAAGCATTTATTCTCCACAAAATACCTGAGTAAAATCTGTGAGCTGCTGTACCAACACAGACTTTAAAATAACACAGTAAACAGTGATTTTTTTTCAGTTAATTGTTCTTAGCCTTGGTGAAGGTGGCCAAATTGCTTATATTCAACAAACATTCTCTGCATGCATCTGATGTAATTTTTGCCAGTAGTCTCATCTTTTATCATCTTTTTGGACAGAGATCTTTCTGATGTGAGAAACAGCTGTTAAAATACAGTTCAGACCAAAACCGAGCAACTGAGAGCAATTTCTTGTTTCCTACATCTGTTTCAATTCTTCATCCACCTGTTCTCTGTGTCTAAATGTGATTTCTTTATTTATTGTTAGCGTTCCCATCTCTACGTTTAGCAAATACTGGTTTTGTTCTCTAAACACGAGCATCTGTTTTAGCACTGATTCCAGTGGAGTTAGTGGTGATCACCACCACAGGTAAAATGATAAAAATTCTCCAGTTCTACATTTCTAATGCTTCAAAGGTACCAGTTTGGTCACCACCCAAAGGTGAATTTTTTTCAGGAAACAAAAGAGAAGTATTTCTACAGTGAAAAAGTGGAGGGAGGGGGCTGAGGGTATGGGCCACTTTAGGAAATGGGGAGATAGACAGTAGTGCACAGCTCTCATCCAAAAAACTCCAAAATAAAACAACAAAGTAACATCACCAAAGAGCCAAACCACAAACACCAGGCCTGTCCAGGGAAGTGCAGCCTCAGGGAACACTTTCAGGAGCAGCTTAAGTGATTTTGATCCCTGAACTGCCTGATGGGCAGACATGCTGGATGCACCAGCCTAGGTACAGACACAGTTCCACAGATTCCATTTCCATACGGTGCTAATTGGGAGGTGAATCCAGCCTACCACACAACCACTTACTCCTGTCCATGAGAACTAAGGAAAATAGACAAGCAGAGGGCTGGAAAAGAGGTGCACAGGGCCCCACTTTTCCGGAGTAATATAATATTAAACCTGCTCCTGAAATTCTACACTTCCTGATACATATAGTTACCAGGAAAAATGCAAGTTTTCACAGGTCTAATGCCTCCTCGGAAAATCAAATCAGGACTCAAATCCATCCCGGAGTGAATGCAGAAAGTATTTACCTTGATTTTTTTGCTCTGCTTTGAGAACGAGATCAGTATGTTAAGATCATTCTATCTCTGAACTAGTAAAACTACAGGATAAAAGAACAACAACTGCAAGTGAGGCATCAGCAGTTTCCAGCAGCAAAACCCCCACAAAGCTCAAATAAGAAAGGAGGCAGGTTTTTATCTGTTTTCTCAGAAGGTCTTATTTTCTTTGCACTAAACCTGAAAGTGTTACTTACAGCCACCTCCATCCACTTAGCAAAAATAAGGTAGAGGTATGAGATTCTGCCCTGAAAAGTGCCCTTCCCTACAAGAAGGTTGCCATAGAATCATGGAATTGTTTGTGTTGGAATAGACCTTAAAGATCATCCAGTCCCACCCCTGCCATGGGCAGGGACACCTTCCACTAGCCCAGGTTGCTCCAAGCCCTGTCCAACCTGGCCTTGGACATTTCCAGGGATCCAGGGGCAGCCACAGCTTCTCTGGGCAACCTGTGCCAGGGCCTCCCCACCCTCCCAGGGAAGGATTTCCCCCTAAAATCCAATCTAATTCTTCTCTCTGTCAGTTTGAAGCCATTCCCCCTTTCCTGTTTTTCCAGTCTCTGCCTTTCCTCACCAATTCAAGTGCTGCACTTCTCTGGGCTAAACCAGATACTCCAAGTGAAACATCCGCTAAATCCATCCCTTCCACCCTCCCAAACTGCTGCCAGGTGAGAGGAGCATCAAAATTCCTACACTTATTATTATTTTACCGAGCAGGGCACAAAGCCATAGAAGCCCGCACTGATTTTTGTTGCTGTCAACGGCCCCCGGGCCCTTTTGCTCAGACGGGATTAGGACAGACAGACAGCACAGGTTTATCTCCGCCGGGATCTGCTCCAGGTTCCGCCTGGAGATTGACTCCGACGCTTCCTCCTGCCCGGACAGCGGAGATAACGTGACTGTTCACCCGCCTCGAAAGAGGCATCGCCCGCACCTCGGTGGTGCCACGGGAGCAACTCCGGCTGCTCTTTAGAATGAGGAAAAAGTCCTTTTTTTTTTTTACGTATCTAACACACAAGCGCGGGAGCCCCGCGCCTGAAAACAGGAGCGGGCAATTCCCGGCTCAGCCGGGGCAATGGAGAGGACGCACCGGGGAGCACCGGGGCGAGCACAGCGCCCTGAGCGCCGCGGCAACCGAGCACCCCGATACCCCGAGCACCCCGATAACTCTGAGCATCCCAATACCCGGGCACTTCAATACCTGAGCATCACATTAACCGAGCACCCCGTAACCCAGGCACGCCGACACCCCTGAGCACCGCAATACCCGGAGCGCCGCGTTAACCGAGCACCCCGTTCCCTAAGCCCCCCCCGGCACCCCGTTCCCTAAGCACCCCCCGGCACCCCGTTCCCTAAGCCCCCCCGGCACCCCGTACCCCGCTCACCCCCGTTAGCCGCGTCCCCGCCGGCGCGGCCGCTCCGCCCCGCGCGCTCCCGCACACGTCACCTCCGGCACCGCGACGGCTGCGGGCGGCTTTTAAAGGCGGCGGGCGGGGCCTGAGTGAGGAGCCTGGGCGTGGTCTGAGCCAGCGCGGGCGGGGCTGAATGGGTTGTGGGCGTGGTCTGAACTAGAGTGGGCGGGGCTGAATGGGGTGTGGGGGTGGTCTGAGGGGGCATGGGCGGGGTCTGATGGTGTGTGGACGGGGTCTAAGGGGGAGTGGGCGGGGTTTGAAGGGATAAGGGCGAGGTCTGAGTGAGAGTGGGCGGGGTTTGAGTCGCCATGGGCGAGGTCTGAATGGAGAGCGCGGGTGGAGTCTGAGGGGGCGTGGGCGTCGTCTGAGATACGTGGGTGGGGTCTGAGAGAGCGCGGGAGAGTTCTGAGGGGGCGCGGGGGAGTCTGAGGGGGCGCAGGGGGGTCTGAGGGGACGCGGGGGGGTCTGAGGGGACGCGGGCACGGTCTGAAGCACAGTGGGCGAGGTCTGAAGGGAGAGGGCGGGCGGAGCCTGAGGGGGCGGGGTCTGAGGAGGGGCGTGGGCGAGGTCTGAGATGGTGAGTGGGCGGGATCTACTGTGGAGTGGGCGTGGTCTGACGGGCGCTGCTTTGGGCGGGGCCTGAGGGGCGATAGGCGGGGTCTGAGGGAGCCGGGGCTGTGGACTGAGGGGCGGTGGGCGGGGCCTGTGGGAGCGCGCGCGGGCAGTGTTTGGGCGGGAACTCGTGAGGGGCCGGTCCCGGTCGGGTCCCCCCGTTTCCAAGGGCTCAGTGACAGCAGCCCCTACAGCCTGAGATTACCGACCAGGACGCCGGGGATGAGTTAAAACACCGCCTCCCGGGCCAAACTGAATATTAGGACTGAATATTAGGACGCGAAGTTTTGACAGATGCTTTTAACATTGTTCTTTACCGCCGGACACAGAAGAGTTTCTTCAGTGCTACATCGACAACTCTGGAACGGAGAGCAGAAAGATTTATTGATTACATGTATCTTTTTATCGCCCTCATTGACACTGTTACCATCTCCTCCAAGAAACGTCCCTCTACAGTGACTTGTGTCGCTTTCATTCCTTGTATGAACATTTATGTTGCACCTCAGTCTTCTGTGTCCCTCGGCACGTGTTCTTCGTTCCTGACTCCTCGCGTTATTCCAGAGGGTTGGATAGCCCCGTGGCAATGCCAGAGCAGCACAACAGCGCCTTGAGCCACGCGTGAATGCTGTGAGTGAGGGACTGTCCCCGTGGTCTTTGTCCTGGGGTGTTTCCATGCCTCCCGTAGTGTTTCAGCTCGCTCCTAGGGACACCCACGCTGTTTGGGAATGGGGTACGTGGAGCACTAGGAAAGCTTTCTGAAATTGCTCTGCATTTCCCTGTTTCCTGCCAGTCAGTTTGACGGTGGGATAGGGAAAATGGAGTAAATTAAAAGGGCAAAGATGAACACTGACGTCCATGTTCCCGTTTGTAGGGATGACAGCAAGCATCCTTTGCTGGCTTGGGCCGTTTTTGGATAAAGTGCTGCATTGCTTTTGGTGATATCGTCCACTGTAAAGCAGCACCTGTGGTATGAACACACACACACACACACAGAAATAAAAAAGGCAGCAACACCTGTATGGCAGCACTATTTTAAAGAATCCTGGATCACACTCCCCACTTTCATTTCTCCCCCAGTGGGAGCTGTGACAGCCACGTCCATCACACTGTGATTTGCACACTAAAACACGAGGGAGGTTTGCTGCAGGTCACTGGTAGTCTGGGAACAGCTTTCCCAGAGAAGCTGTGGCTGCCCCACCCCTGGAAGTGTTCCAGGCCAGGTTGGACAGGGCTTGGAGCAACCTGGGCTAGTGGAAGGTGTCCCTGCCCATGGCAGGGGGTGGCACTGGATGAGCTCTAAGGTCCCTTCCAACCCAACCCTTTCCATGATTCTACCCCTCCGCAGACTTGTTTTGTCTTGTACCATCCCAACAGGAAGGTCCCTCCCTGCACAAGCAATACCACGGCTTGCCAGGAGGTGTTGCTTTGAAGCCACGCAAATATCTGAGCTTAACAATCATGAAATACCCACAGACCATTGAAAATAACTGACAGATACTTTTTTCTGGCAGGGAGAAATCAAAGCCCTACCTTTTAAGTGGCAATTTTTGCTTAAGATAATTTAAATCTGAAATGCACAGAGCAGTACAGAGGGAGATAAATGCTGAACAGGTGACCCTCTCACTGGGAAACACTGCGGGTTGGAACACTGCTAACAAATATGTTAGACCAGCTCTGTGTGTGCATGGCTTTGTGTTTGCAGGTCTGGATGTCAAAATATGTAGAAATGCAGACCAGGCCTGATGCAGTGGGGAATTTTAGAGAGGGGACTGTGGGTTTCAAGAAGCCAAGGAGCAGAGTGAAGACTCAATAAGGCAAAACTTCTTCAAGGCCAGGTTGGAGCAACCTGTTCTAGTGGGAGGTGTCCCTGCCCATGGCACAAGATGAGCTTTAAGGTCCTTTCCAGCCCAAACCATCCTGTGATTCCATGCAAACAGCTGCCCTGCTCACAGAGCTGGGTCACTGCTCTCCACTCCTGCACACACACATTTTAAAGGCAGATGAGCCCTTTGTTTCTAAGGGGGAGTGCAGAGTTGGATATACAACTGTTCACCTACATATTAAGTTTTAACTACATATCAACAGTGTCAAAGTTAATTATGTATTTAATTATACCCAGCCTTCTTTTACAAAATGGAACAGGAGGCAAAGTTTCCAAGGCATTTAAAACCTTTTTTTTCACTAAAGGAAAAAACTCCTCAAAGGATACCCAGCAAGGAGGAAAAGTTCTTAAACATGTCTTTGTCACATCAAGCTGAAACCACCTCCGTGGCTGAAAGAAGCTGAGGCTCTTCAGCAGAAATTTCAAGTCTGGAATAGGATGATATTCCACAGCCCTCAACATGCCTGGCTGTGTGGATGTCATTGCCACACTTGCTCCAGCTGTGCCTTTCAAAGAGCTCCATGAACCAGCCCTGAGGTGCTGAACTCCAGCTCACTGAGGCCTTGGAAGGCTGGTTTTTGGAGACAGTCTGGAAAAAGGCCTCAGAGTTAGCAGAGGAGGACTCCTCAGGGTGGGATAACCAAAGAAGCCTTTGGAAACTGTTTTATGACCAGATGTTTAATAGTGTTGGTTTTCACCACAGATGAGGGGGCAGAGAACAGAGTACTGGACAGATTATAAAGATGAGGAGATCAATAGCTCTTTTTACAGGAAATAATTTTTTTTAAAGCCAAAAGATAAATTTTACAAGCCATAGCTATTTAAAAAAAGCAGAAAACAGTTGGTGGTGGATTTAGCTGGCCCTCCAAGCCATTGTTTAAACACCAGGGTGTAATTCAGGCCTGATGTTTAGACCTGCTGCTGTCAAGAACAAGCAAGTTTTCAGAGTTCCTGCCCCTGTCAGCACTGTGACCGTGGGTTTTACCCCAAATCTCTGCTCAGATTGCACAGTAGAGCTCATTAGACCTCCCATATTCCTCAGAGGTTGTTTCAGCAGAAATACTCTACTCCTCCAGCTGGGACATCAGTGTAGAGCCTCCTTTCCCAATGCCTCTGGGGTCAGAAGTAGGCAGGGTTTGCACAAAGAGTCAGAGAAGCATTTCCCAGGGGTTTTTGTTCTGTGTGAATAAGGCTACAGCAAATCAAGCTGCATCTTCCTGAGTACCTTGCAGCAATGAAACACTGGAATAAAAATTAAGCTGAGCCTCCTATAAATAAAGTACTTGATTGTAACATTCAACACTTCCTGAACAGGCTGATGATCCCAGGAGGTTGTAGGAGACTTGACACATTCATGTTGCTCCTGCTCGGGAAGAAGCAGGAATATTCCTCTTTTGCCACAGCACATTCTGATGGGTTCAAAAGACAAAACACCACATTCACATCCATTGAAATCTGTCCTTTGGTGAGGAAATCTGTCCTCATTTCCACTTCTAGTAATGGAATTTTTAGGGATTTGACATGGAAATTGTTTGAGAAGCCTTTTTTCCAAGCTGGTGCGGGTGCCATGTGTATTTTCTGAGCACTACCTCTACAGTGTAGTCAACAGAGCAGTAATCAGAGGGATCTGGAATAGTGAGATCTCCTCTTTTCTGGCAGGCCTAGGGCTGGAGGAGCTGCCACCCTGTCCCGTGGTGTCACAGCCCACAGCTGCCTTCCAGCAAAGCACAAACTGCCAGGCAGTCACTGAACAGCTTTAGGACAGAAAGGCTGGGAGGGACCTCCACGAGCTCTTGGGGAAACACAAAAGTTTCCAGGAACAACCTGGCCCATCCTGATTACACAGTACCAAGGCTGAGTGCACCCCCAGGCTCTGCAACCTGCACCCCTCCCCATGCTCAGGGCCAGCCCTGATGGAGCAGAGCTGCACAACCTTGGGTCTCACTGCCATGAAAACTTTCTGGGAGAGGGAAAAGCAGGCCTGTGCCATGCACTCATCTTCCTACACTGCTCTGGGAGCTGGATTTAAGCACTTGGTCCTTGTAAAACTTTAAATTTCTCTGCTGTACACACTGAAATGCATTTCTCCTTCTCACTACCAAACTCCATTTATCTTGAAGGAAAAAGAGGAAAAAAAAAAAGGCAAACATAAGGTTTACAACAATATGCCTTAAACATTTACTGGATCCTTTCCATGCCACTGTAGAACTTCCTTCTCTTTTTTTTCTCTATGAGCATTCTTTTCCTGGCTCAGAAGGGGCCTGGTTTATCACAACTACAGCAGCTGTGTTATTAAAGGACAAGTAAACCAGGCCTGTAAATTTTAAACACAAAGTACAACTCAGAAGGATCTTTGGTTTCATCCTGGTTAATAAAAACACAACAGGCCAGGTAGCCCTTCAAGGTATCGTTTGCACCATTTCTATAAACTCCCAAAACACACTGTTCTACAAACAGGTGGCAGAGTATTATCCCTGGTTTGGGTTGTTTTTTTAACATTACACAATAAATGACAGAAGAGCTGTACTGATCCACTACAACACCTATTACAGTAAAGTTTATATAAAAGCAAGATATATATAAAAGTAACACATAAAGGTTGCTTTGAGTGTAGGACCTTTCAGTACACATAAATCAAGTTCTAAAATTATCTACACCTGTTCCAGACCAGAGAAGGAACTGTAGCCATTCTGCCCAGGGGCTGGCTTTTAAAAGCCAAAAGACATAAAGGAGAGACTATAGATAAAAGTATATATAGATAGATATAAAAAATAGGGAGAGATATCAAAACATTTCGAGTTAACATTCCACAACAAGCTGATCAGAGTAAAACACACATAGTTGAAACCAACACCCTACAACCCATGGGAAAAGCCAGCTCTTATCACACACCTGTGTCTGGGAGAAGCACCAGGGATGGACAACCAGGCAGCAACAGAACCATGCAAAAAGCCATCAGTTCCTCAACATCCCGGAATTTTCCCTCTGAACAACCTTCTCTCTCTCTCTGAAATGACCTTTAGTGTGAAGGATATATTTTGTAACACTAGAATCTACTTTCCCCCCTCCTACATTTTAGCTACTTTTGCAAGTTGATATTTTTCTAAGGAGGATTTTTACCATGTTGGAGAGTTTCCCCCTTCCTCACTCCATGAGTTAATTAGTTCACATGCTCAGTCTTTCCCTTCTTTTGGGCTGGTGGGTTCCTTGGGTTGATGGTCATGATCTGCCCCCACCTGAATTACCTTTTACCCAGTCAGAGCTGATTCCAGCACAGCTGCTGATTTGGCTTTATCAGTTTTTTCCTTACCTTGAGGATTCTACCAAATGCCTTTGTGGCCTGTAACTGTCCCACCATCAGTGGCACATCCTTCCCCAGCTTTGTTAACCCCCAGGTCCGAAATCACTGAAATATGTCAAGCCTTAACGAGGCAATTCTACCAAAAAGTAATTTGTCTTTCCAACCCCTGGAAACGTCTCGTGGGTTAAATCTCCCTTCTTGCTGATTAGGCTTGAAAGCGTACAAAGACCAAACATCAAAGAACATCCTTTCTTAGGAAAGGTTTTACATATTCCGCATTTTGCAACAGCAGCAGAGCCATCGGTTTCTTAGGCTGGTCTTGGGCACAGGAAGTCCAAAGGATGTCTTGCACCCTGCAGGTCTGGGAGTCTTACATGTCTACTTCATCTAAACTCATCAAGTCACTCCAAGGTTATCATGATAATTAGTGAGGATGTAAAGATGATTTTACTGCACTTCTAAATGTTGCAGCAGAGTGAGCATTGCCAGCTGCAATGTAGATGTAACAGAAGAGCAGCAGCTTTCATTCCCTTTTCATGCTCTTACTTGCCTCTTTCGGCTTCTTTTTAACAAACTTCCTCATTTAGAAGTCAAGCACAACTGCAGTGGGTTTTTGCTGGCTTGTGAACAGACACTGAACAGACACTATGGTCCCTGTTTCCCAACAGCTCTTTAACTGCAGATGTTTAGAAAGGGTCTATGTAAAGCCAAAAGCACCTAAGGCTTTTCAAAACACATGGAAAAAGAACATTTCAGGGGCTCCTACAGACGGGTGTTTGACTTTAGTTTTTCACCGGCTCGTGTTTGAGACCGCACGGACCTTTCTCCTCCAAGGCCGGTATTTAGAGGCGAACTCCTGAACCGAGCGGTGGCTCTGCTGCTGTTCGCGGGGGGGGGGCGGGCGGGGAGGGCGGGGCGCGGCTGGCCCGGGACAGCGGGGACAGCGGGGCTGGCCCGGGGACAGCGGGGACAGCTCGGCATGGCGCAGTACGCGAGGAGCCCCGCCGTGGCCGTGATCCGGCTCCGCAACCCGCCGGTGAACACGCTGAGGTACCGCCGGGACCCGCGGGGCTGGGGGGGCTGCGGGGCCGGCTCCGCGCCCGGCGCTCCCCTCCCTTGGGAGCGCCCTTTTCCTTCTTTTCCGCCTCGCTCCCCCTCTCCGTGCCCTAAGGGGGCTCCTCCCGGCCCCAGGGAGCCCCTGCCGGGGCTGTTCTGCACCGCTCGGTACCCGCAGAGGCCCCGGCGGTTCCTGCAGAGGGAGCTTGGATCTCTCTTTTCGAGAGAAAATGCTGAACTTCGCCATGACTTCTGCTCGCTCTCCTAGTTTCTGGGGGGTGTGGTTCACAGCACAAGCGCCGGGCTCAGCAAACTCTACTTTCTGTCATCTCCCATTCCCCTATTTCTCGTCACCTTCCAGCCTTTAAACGCCAAGGCGCTGCTCCCAGCAGGACACAGCACAGCAGCGTTAGCAGTGCAGCGGCTCTCCCTGCAATTCCCCCGGCGCTCTTTGGTGCAAAACAGCATTCCCTCAGCTTTCCTGGTTTCCTGGCCTGCCCACACACTGCACAGTCCCTGTGCCATCCAAGTGTGCACAGAGGTGAGGGCAAAGGGCTCTGTGGGAAGCAGGCATGCCTCAACAACCAGAGCCGGCACCAGAGTTAAACTAGGGCTGGCAGAATTAAAGCATTTCATTTGCCTTTTAAAAACAATTAAGGAACAGACCTCTAAATACTGGTCTTGGAGGAGAAAGGTCCGTGCGGTCTCAAACACGAGCCAGTGAAAACTAAAGTCAAACACCCATCTGTAGGAGCCCCTGAAATGTTCCTTTTCCGTGTGTTTTGAAAAAACTTAGGTGCTTTTGGCTTTACATAGACCCTTTCTAAACATCTGCAGTTAAAGAGCTGTTGGGTAACAGGGACCATAGCGTCCATTCAGTGTCTGTTCACAAGCCAGCAAAAACCCACTGCAGTTGTGCTTGACTTATAAATGAGGAAATTTGTTAAAAAGAAGCAGAAAGAGGCAAGTAAGAGCATGAAAAGGGAATGAAAGCTGCTGCTCTTCTGTTACATCTACATTGCAGCTGGCAATGCTCACTCTTTTGCTGCAACACATTTAGAAGTGCAGTAAGATCATCTTCACGTGCTCAGGTAATTGTCATGAGAAACTGGGAGTGACTTGATGAGTTTAGATAAAGTAGACATGTAAGACTCCCAGACCTGCAGGGTGCAAGACATCCTTTGGACTTCCTGTGCCCAAGACCAGCCTAAGAAAATTTCCAGGCTGTGCTCACAATAAATATTTTATCCTTACCATGAAAAATGCAAAATACAGAGCCTAAAGAATCTTGGAATCACCAAGGTTAGAAAAGACCTTTGAGATACCGACTCCAAGCGTTAACAGAAACAGATATGTGCTTAAGGAACCTTAACTCTCCTCTTTTGAGAAATCCTGGAGAAAATCCAAAATTGCCTTCAAACAGCAACTGCACACAGCTTCTTCAGGACAGACTCTGCTTTTACTGCCTCTTCCTCTTGGCCCCGCTGTGCCCTCCCAGCAGGATGCAGTTCTGGCACTCCGAGGGTGACACAAGGTGTGCTTCTGGTCCTGTCCCGAGTCCCAGGAGGGAGAAGGGAGACCCTGGCAGACTTTAGATCCATTAAACTATAACTTCAGACACGGCTGTGGTCTTTGATGGCATGTCAGGGCACACCTGTTTTAGAAGGGATCCATCATTCTCCCTGGCTATAGCTAGGAAAGGCAGAGCACACTCTGATCCTTGTGTGCTCCTGCAGATTTATGTTCCAGGCACACGGGAGCAGGTCTGTGCCTGCAGCTGGAAGTGTTTGGCTGCACAGGTGACAGCAGGCAGTGAGTTACGGACAGGAGCCGTGTCCTGCAATCCTGGAAATCTCATTTCACAGCAGGTACAGATGCTTTTTAAAAGACTGGTGAGTTTTTGCTGCTCTGCTCCAGCCTCCCTGTCTCTCCCCATTATCCGTGGCACTCGGTGCCCATTCCCAGCTCCCAGGCCATCACACTGGCCTTTAGCACTTTAGCAGCCACTGGTGGGCAGGAATTTGCTTTCTTCTGTCTGGCACCATCCACTGCTGCACAAGTCCCTGCCAGGCAGTGCTTTCCTGAGGAATGAATGCGTGCTGACTTGTGAGTCTGGCAGCAAATTTGGCTCCCACGGAGATGTGCCAAATTTGGTTTGTTTGGAGTGTTTTTTCCTGGTTTGCAGAAGGTTAGTGTTCAGAGATCCACATTTATGAGACTGTGACATCGAGAGAAAGGATTTACAAAGAACTGGGAGTTTTGGGGACAAGACTCACAAGAGAAAGGACTGACCACCCCTTATTAGCAGAGACAGGCTGCTGGCACTGGGAATTAGAAGGATGTGAAGGAGTATTTCAACATGTGAGCTGACAAGGGCAGAAAAGCTCTGGGGAGAATAGAGAAGGACATGGTGTAGGGCAGCTTATGTGTGGGATTCTATGATGTATAACAGCATAACAGGTATGGGTGGAGAAGCTCTCCCTGGCTGCCAGGATTGTCCTTCTTACACCAATCACCATAAATGATCTGAAAATGTAAAGGAGATTAGAGATACTGCAATTTTGGACAGGTAGCAGTGATGGGAGAATGTGATCACCCATTTTGGGCTGGATCAGCACCTCATCAGGATGAGATGCAGAGAGAAAATTCTGGGATGAATAAGCATCTGCTTCCTAAAACAAGTCCTCTAAAATCCCACCAAAAGGATGCCATTCTGGCTTTGGCCTGAATTTATGTGCATGACTATTTGGGCTGTATTAGCAACTTGTCACACAGCAACGTGTGACAGCAGCTACTACACAGCTGGATCTGACACTGAGGCGAGAGACAGCAGAGCAGGTAAATCCAGCACATGGAGATTCAGTTTCAGGAAGGGAATTAGGTAAATACCCAGCAGTTATTTTCAAAGAAAAACACTGGAGGAAGCTGTGCAAAGGACAAGAAGCCTGTGACAAGGGGAGAGCCTGGATTGTTGTGCAGGTTTGGATTTGGAGGTTTTTTAATTTTATTAGAAGCCCAGGTAAACTGTTCAGCAAGTGATGTGGTAAAAGCCCTGCATGACTTGATGAGAAATCAAAGAACACTAAGGGAAAAGTTTGATTTTTCTTGAGAAGTGGAAAGCTTACTCAAATGAGGAGGACAAGAAAATCTGTAAAACAGGACAGGGGAGATGCAAACTGGAAATTAAGAGTGAAAAAAACAGAAAGAATGAAGGCACTCTAAAAAACAATAGCAAAAAGTTCATCTAATAAAAAATATGATCCAGGACAAGCTTACAGGATGCCAAGCTCAAAATTGGCCGTGACAACTCAGGAAGGGATCCTCACCCTTGGATTCAAGTCTCACTTCTTTCAATGTGACTAAGACAATTTTCAGATTCCTTTCAATTGCTTTCTTTTTTTTTTACATTAAAGAAATTCACGTTCATAAACCGCAGCTAAAATCTAAAATAATTAAGGCAAATAATAAAACCTTGTTACAAATCCAGCACATTGCTGCTGCAATGAGTTACACGAAATAAAACCAACCTGGTGTGGTCACCTCCAAGAATATTCTCTTACCCCAGTGCACACCTGTTCCTTAACAGCACCTACTTTGTGTTTCTGAAACCTGGAACACTGAATCATCTCAGCAGAATCACTTTTCCTGCAGTCAGAATAGTTTCCATGGTGGAGCTGACTACATGGGATGCAGCCTTGATGGGAATGCATGGAGGGAATTTTTGCATTGTTACTGCTAAATGAATGACACTGTCACAGTCATGAAGTACTTATGCAAATTACAGTGACTTTTTGTTTCTTTAATGCTCTCACTGTTTGAAGTTGGGGTACTCCTGAGTGTTTTTACAGTTTTACTGTCATACATTTTACTGTGATGCTTTCATCGAAAATTGCATCTTTTAGTACCAGTTACAATGTGTGAGTGACAAAGCAAGGCAGCCTGTGTGTTGGACTGTGACAAATCCAAGGCAAACACATCACTCCATCTTAGGAGAACAAGCAACTGCAAAAAGTCTCATTTTTGTTCCTTCTTGTCCTACAAAAAATCCCACTGGGAAAATGCCTTATGGAGAGAGAAGAAATATTTGTGCAAGTACTGAGTCAAGTTATTCTCTGGCATAAATTGTTCTGCTGGGTTAATAAAAGCCATGTAGGTATTGAACTGTTAATTTCTGGTAGCCTTGATGATTGGTTTTTAATCTGGTAGGAGCATGTTGTTTTAAGTGCTAAGGGCTTGTAACTGATTTCCTGCATAAAATCCTGACCCCTTCCATTTATTGCAGACTTTTAGATGGCCATTTGGCATCTGCTGATCACGTGCCTGGAACAGACACAGAAATGCTTTGATTGCTTCTTGTCTGTTCCTGACAGAACTGTGCCATTTGTCTGTACAATATTTGCAAATCAGTAACTTAACATTGGTTTGGGTCCTGGTACATATGTTTTTCCACCTATTTGCACCATGGTTTGTAGAGTGGAATGACATTTCCTAATGGTTTTCCCTGTAATTCTCCCAGACCCTGGGTGAGGCCACTGTTGCTGTGGCCTGGCTCTCCACTGAGGCACAAACAGAACTCCCAGAGCACTGGGTGCAGCCTGTGGGTGCTCCTCAAATAGCAGCAGCCACAGCACTTGATATGCCAAGGGGAGGGAGATGAAAGACAATTTTTAACATATTAAAACATATTTAATATATTAAATTTAGAAAGGCTTTCATATTCTGGTACATGGACACTGTGTATGCAGTGGAAGGACCTTTACCAACTCACCTCACAGTCTTTCTTTGCCATGGCCAAATTATTCTCATTTTAGGTTTCAGCTTTCAGAACCATTACTAGCATCAGACTTCAGTTGTCTTTGATGTCTGGATGAGGCAATTTGTACATAACTGGCTGTTCTCTCTCCAAAAAAAACCCTTCTCCCAGTCTCTGGTTGTCAGGTCTCAGGACCCCCACTGATCCTTCTGCCTAGCACGACCTTATCCAGGCAGGTGATCCCAGAGACCCTCCTAGACAGTCCCCCTCAGCCAACAGCCCTGATGAACAGCCTTTGCTAATGGCTTGTCATAACTTTGGGGTTTGAAGGAGAAATATGCAGAGGTTGGCTGCATAGAGTCCTTCACACAACCAGCTTACAGGAGACTCCTTGGGCTCCCCGGGTTTTCCTTTTCAGACTGTGGCTTCCCACCATTCTGCAAGCTGTTGCCTTGTATAAATACATGTACACACAAGTACAGTGATGTGTTTTTCACCTACGTTATGACAAGCTTCCTTTTTTGATGAAATGTCCTCAAGTACATAGAAAAACATGCCCAAACTGAAAATGCCTCGGGCCTTCCTGCTAGTTCTGTGTAAATAACAGTCCTCTCCACTGGGCATCAGCAGGGCTCTGCTCCCTTTTCATCACCACCCAGCTTTGTGTAAAACTGGGCTCAGGCTTTGGAGCAGGTCTGGGAAGGAAATTTGTGTTTATAAAGGACTGGGCAAGCATGTGATATTGGATATTCCTCCAGCCTCCAGCTGCTTATGGCCCAGATTTTCTGAATCAGAGGCATCTCTACACGTGGTGTATGAGTACCCACATGTACCCAGGGCAGTCTCTCACAAACTGTATACTTAAAACTGTGTGTATATCAGTATATTTTAGTATCTAAATTATATATACACACAATTTGTATTATTATTATTATTAACAAGTGTTAATGCTTCTATTTTTACCTACCATATCTATTGTTACCACCTTCTAAAACAGGCTATGGTCTCTATGTCAATCCGTACACACACATGTATCTATAAATTATCTTTTAAGAATCAAATGTAAAGTGGATATACAATCAGGTCAGATCTTTTAAGTATCTGATTTGAAAAAATACTATTTATGCTTTTACAGGTCCATTTTGAAATTCTTCATTAATTCTTCGCTGGCCAGATTTACTGCTGGTGTCTGGAAATATCTGTTCACATGAGTCAAAAGACATTTTATGCCCAAAACTTCATGCCCAAATCCCCTTTGACAGGATCCCACACCAGCTTAAGTCTGGACCTACATAGGGATCTTCACAAGCATTAAAATCAGCACAGCCCCAGCCTGTGTCAGGTGTTTAAAAGATAGATTTTTTTTATCCCTGGAGCTCCTTTCCCTCTTAAAAAGTTCTTAGATTATCAGTGGTTTAGCATTAATTACTTTTAAATTATGCCAAACTGTTTTCCTGAAAATGTGAATGTTTAATTCATAAAGACATTTCCAAAAGAAGGTTTCCCTGTGCTGCTGGCTGTGGAAGCAGCAGTGTCATAGCCTGGAGAGGACTTCCCAGGCAGTGACTGACAGGTCTGCAGTTGGCTCCTTGGATTCTGGATCTTGTCCTTGATTTAGGAGGGAGACTAAGGAAAGGATTCACCCAGAGAGGCTGTGGCAGCAGGCAGACTAAGGGACAGACCTGCTCATTTTCACTGGGGTGCTTGGTGTTTGTAACCTCTTGGAAGGGGAATGTAGTTGACTGTTACTCACTAAATCTCTATTTTGTTTCAGTTTTGCAGTTCTCCAGGCTTTAGAGGATGGACTGGAGAAAGCAGATGCAGATCCCTCAGTGAAAGCTGTTATGATTTGTGGTGAAAATGGGAAATTCAGTGCAGGTAAGACATCAAACACAGCCTGAGCAAAAGAGGAAACACTCTCCACCCACCATGTCTGAAGAGTCTCTGCCTCGTAATGCTGATAAAAGTCCTGATTTTGCTGGAAATGGCCACAAGACAGTGGGCTTTGTCTATTCTGCTGTGCCACAGTTGACATGGGGCACATGACAAGCTGGACTGTCCAGGCCAGAAACATGCTGGTCTGTTCATGGTGAAAGGAGGGACAGCTGCTCATGTCCATGATGTACTGGTGCCTCCTTACTCTCCATAGCTTTGTATAAAATATCTGGACCATCACTAGTCTGGTGTACGGAATGTACCTGGGGTGGGGCAGTGGTGAATAACAGATCTTTTCCAGTTGTAGAAGGCCAGGAAGCTAGGGAATTTCTGTGGAGCCCTACACTGCTTGTCAGTAGTAGCTTGCACCTGACTGTTCCAGACTCGACGTATTTTTAATTACACCAAAGATGTTAGCAAATTTCTGCAGTGACTGCATGATCTTTGCAGGTACTCTGCATTTTTGTACTTAGCCTTCCCCTTAGCTCTCTGAAAAGGATCAAGGATCAGGTTCCTTGAAGGTAGTCCCAAAAAGGATTGGTTCCTGTTACCCACTCCCCTGCTCCTCAAGGGAGTGGGTGGATGTGAGCAGCTGTGTTCAGTGGCTCAGAGGGAAGGATTGCTCCAGTCACCGCCTTGCCCACTGATTCCTGCTGATGTCTCTGTGCCACCCCAGGAGCTGACATCCGAGGGTTCTCCTCTCCAAACAGACCAGTCAAGTCCTTGGCCGCCCTCGTGTCCCTCATAGAAAGCAGCAAGAAGCCGGTGGTGGCAGCCATCGAAGGCATCGCCTTGGGAGGAGGCCTGGAGGTGGCACTGGGCTGTCACTACCGGGTGGCACACGTGAAGGTAACACACACTGAGAGCCAGAGAGGCTGGTGGAGGCATCAGGAGCCACGGGCAGATGGCTGCAGGCAGGGTGGGAGCCTGCAGAGCAGTGGGACAGCCTGCCTTTCCTGGGCCCCTCTGCCCAGAGGAGAGCAGCTTTACAGCTCCAGGAGACAAGCCTGCATGCTCAGGCATTTCTCACCTACACCACCACCCTTGATGGGCTTTCATAAGTCCTACTACGTAACTCTCTTCAATCGTTTCTAAATATAAAATTGATTTGTACCTGGTGGGATAAGATGGCTGCACAGGAGCTTCAGTTCCCGCATGTTAATTTGCCCTAGGTCTCGGCAGTCATTATCTATGTTCTGATGCAGACAGCTGTATCTTACTGACTCATGCAGCGTGACTTTCTCTTATTTATTTTTTTCTCCAGCCCTGTGAATATTGCATTCTTTTTCTGCTCATAGCCTAGTTTCAATAGGTAGTTGAAACTCAGCTAGTATGGAGAATTTAGGGTCAAATCCCCATGAGCTCTGGGCCCCCAAGGAGCTCTCTGACCAAAAGACAGCTTTAAGAGTCTTAGGAATTGATCTGGCTCTTTTTTCTTGAATCCCCTCCTTTGAGCAGTACCTGATCTCCTTATGGAGGCTCTTCCCTGGCAGGGCCATCCCCTCACTTTTCCAGTGTGAATCACTGATTCTCCATGACAGTGTGGGTTGCTGTAACAGCATAAAGAGCTATTCTACATCACCCTGTGTGCCACCTAAGGTGGGTGCCACGGAATCACAGAATCATTATGGTTGGAAAAGACCTCCAAGACCAAGTCCAACCTTTGACCAAGTACCACCGTGCCCACTGAACCTTATCACAAAGTGCCAAGTCTACTGGCACTACAAGTAGTGGTCTTAAAGCAGCTCCAAGTCTCTTAAAAGCTCAACAGAAAATTGCAAACTATTTTTTTTTAGAGGAAACAAAATCTAGATAGATTTTTAAGAGAAGGCAAGACCCCGCTTCCTGCTGCCCCTGGCTTCCCTGCATAACTCTGTTGGATGTCAAGTGCACCAAGAGACATTTGAAGGGAGATTAGGGAAAAGTTCAGAGTGTTCAAGGCCAGGTTGGACAGGGCTCTGAGTAACCTGATCTGGTGGAACCTGCCCACAGCAGGGTTTGGAATGAGGTGGTCTCTAAGGCCCCTCCCAACCCAAACCATTCTGTGATTCTTTACTAAACTTCCAGGAACTAGAGTAGGGAGGTAACTGAAGCCAGAGTGCTCTCCAGCATTTGGTAACAACTGCTTGAAAGCCTTAGCTGACACATGGCAATCTGGGGGGTGCTGTGGGCCCCACAGCTCTCCCCCGTTGCTGTGCTGGCACACAGACATCCACAGAAAGGTCATGTTTTCCTTCTGTTGTACAGAAGTCCTTGAAATGGTCGATTGGGCTCTCGTCTTAAATGTCTTACGTGGCAAAAAGCAAGATGAGGTTTCTGTGAAGATGTTTTGAGGCTTCTTAGAGGAGAAATGTATGACATATCAGATTGGTGTCCCCCTGTTCTGCTCAGTTCGTAATTATCACTCATTCTAATCAGTTTTCTTGTTGAATTTTGCTTCATTTTAGGCTCGGATGGGTTTGCCAGAGGTCACCCTTGGGCTGCTTCCAGGTGCTGAAGGCACTCAGCGACTGCCCAGACTGATTGGGGTCCCAGCTGCTCTGGATATGATCACCACAGGTAAGTGCTGTGCCTTGGCCTTGCTCTCAGTATAAGAACATGACGTGGAGTTATACCACCAGCTTGGTCTAAAAAACAGGAATGTTTTACCTGTGTACCTGCTTGGGTTGTCATTCAACTTGCTTCCATTCATGAGGGGCTAATTACCAGCTACCCACCAGTGGTTTGGTCAGGTGGAAAAGAATGAAACTGCCCCTCAGGCTCCACTGTAGTCACCTTATTTCTCTTTTTATCACAGGAAAACACATTCCAGCAACTGAAGCACTGAAGCTGGGCTTGGTTGATGAAGTGGTGGAAGAAAACACAGTTGAGGCAGCAATTCGCCTGGCAAACAAAGTGATTGGTGAGGAAAGAGTTGTAGCAATGCCAGGAAATAATTGGTGATGTTTCAGGGCTGAAGAGAGTCAGAACAAAGCCCACCAGTTTGTTCCAATTTATATGCTCCATTCTTGAGTTTTGGCATCCACATAAGATGGAATTAATTGCAGAATTTGTTTTCTGTTGTCTGAAGTGAAAAAAAAAAAATCACATTCTGAAAAGCTGCAGAAATTCAAGTGAGATTCAGAGAACTGGTACATACCAAATCCTCCTGCTTTTTAATTATATATCCAAACTCACATGCTCCCCTGGGCTGCACCACGCTGGTTTTGGGGAGTAAATGCTCTTTCCATCTGTAGTTCTGGATACAGCTGGCACTGAATGCATTCTGGTTGCACCACCAATAATGGCTGAGCAAAAATGACTTTCTCCCTTTCGTGGAGGGGCTGGCACATCCTCAGACCAATTTAATAATCCATGGTCTGTGAGTGACTCTGTCCCTAATCCTTTGGGTGCCATGTAAAAAAAATGGCCTGTGGAGATGGGAGGGATGTGGAGAGATTTTTTTTTTCCCCACCCTAGAAATAACAGAATGGAATAACACTGGAGTTAACTCAGGAACATTTCTTGTGCAGCATGAGGAGCATTGCCTTGAGAGAAAACAGGATATTTTTCCACTACAAACCTCCTTGTACCTTTGGAAGCAGACCATGGAGTTCCATCAGGAGCTCTGTCACAGTGAATTGAATGCAGGGAACCAAAACCCTTCCTGCTTTGGTCACATGGTCAGTGTTGTCCCAAGATGGGGTGCTGCTTTTGCTCCTCCAGTTCTCTCCACTACAGACAAGGCCCTTTCCTCACCTGTGCTGGAAGCTGAGGCAGCCTAAGCCTTGTCCTAGGGCACAAAGTACTTGAAAGAATGGGCTGCTCTTAAATATCGGTGTCTTGCATCCTTCCCTACACCTTGAGATGTACCAGACAGGTGCTACAGGTATTCTTCAGCCAGGTTTTCTGTAGCAGATGCCCTTCCTTCTCACTCTATTCATCCTATGTTATTTTAGGGCTTTATTTTCTAGTGCAGAATCAGTGACATAAGCAGTCCTCTTTTTTCTTTCCCTGCATGTCAGCAGACTAAACATAATTCTTTAGCAAGACGTGGGTGATGGTGATGTATTTCACTACTGCTTCTAAGAAAAACAAAGATACTTTGGTTCACTGAGTTTGTCTGTTTTGAATGAGAATTCTGCTCCTCCATCTGTTGGGAGAGCAGTGAAATATTATCACTCCTCCATGCAAATTAACCCAACAAACAGTGTTCCCTCTGATGTACCCTCTGGGCTCTGAATGATGCCCTGCACAAGATCTGTTCCAGTATTGATGGCAGCAGCAGTGCATCATGAAATGAGTAATGGATACATTGCTGGAACTGGCAAGCCAACAAACATTCTGGATTTCAACAAATGCTACGTGAAATCGGCTGAAATTTAGATATTTTCATGCTTCTTTCTTCTGTGACAGATATTGTGCAGTGGTTGACAGTTGTGAAAACCAGCTTGACCTTAGGGGAGAAGCTCAGGAAGGAATCAGTGAGCACTCTATTCCTCAGGGTAACTCGTTTTCTGGAGCTTATGTCCACTACCACTACTGGCAAATTCTTCTTCTGTAGCTTCATCTTCTCTGGAGATTGTCACTACCAATTTTATTTTTTTTTTTTTGGAGAGTTATGTAAGCAGACAAGGACCCTGGCTGGATGTTCAGCAGGTAACCTGTCCCAGTTTTACTCATTATTAGACTTTCAATCCGTTTATTGCTGGTTTGAGTTACCCCAGTAAAAATGAGTAATGTCACTGACGGTGTTTCACATCACACTAGATATCAACTCCCACAGGACTTCAAAAATGCTTTCAAACTCTTTCCAACAGCTTTACTGGCATTTTTAGTACGTGGTTTTACAGTGAAAGCACTAGCAAGCCATACAATCTATTTCTTTTCTGCTTGAAAAATTCCTCATTAGACCCTGCAGAAGACCATGACAAGTTTTGATGCACCATTTACCCCCCAGGTTACCTGATAATTTGAAAGAATGGTGTACCCAGAGCCTGTTTGTTCCTTTTGAGTCATTCCTGGCTTTGGCCTTTGCCTGAAATTAATAATTTTCCTGCCATACCAAGGCAAACCAGCACTTTTATTTCTCTCCATCAGGCACTAACAGGCTGCAGAAGAGATGACAGTCTTGCATGGCATTTGTTCACAGAGTTTTGTTTTCAGCGAATATTTTTCAGATAATCTTAATAAAACCTAAGAGTGTACAAAAAAAGCCACGCCAGAAGTCCACTGGCTTTGTGTGGCATGCAGCATTTTGTTTCAGATGAGATTTTTTTTAAACATGAAGCTAACAACTGCTGACTTCTCCCAGAGCAGTCTGGCTAAATAACTAGTTTTGTCACTGCTGGAATTTCTATTCCTGGGAAGGCTGTACTGCAAGATAAGTCTCAAAGAATCAATTCAGAAATCATTTTCTTCTAAAGCTTTCTCAGTGCTGGAGCTGCAGTATCCCATGGCAAGAGATCAGTCTCAAATGACTGGCCCTGCTGTAGCCAGGGTCCTTGATTATTGTTGTGATATACAGTTGACAGAGGGATTGGGAAAGCATCTTCATCCATACATTTTTATGGATTGTACCTAATGAAGAACACCTTCAAAACAGTAAGTGGGTGTAGGAATACACAGAGGCAATTACTGATTCTGAGTTAGATCTTTCATTGAAAGTCAGTAATTATATATTGCAGATGGGAAGCAAGGATAAGTTCCTGGCCCCTCCAGGCAAGAGAAAACATCTTCACTTCTGAAGGCACTTTTTAAAAAAAGGAATAGACAGGAGCCAAATCCTCAGAGACAAGGAGAATGTCCTTTCATTAAATGTGCTTGGTGATCACTGCAGTAATCCAAAGCTGCATTTCAGGCTTTTCCCAGCTGATGGCATCACAAAATTGACAAATTGCTGGAACTGGTGGTGGCAGGCAGCAGCTTGCAGCTCATCCTGCCCCACAGCTTGCTGGCCTGCCCTAGTCTTCCTCAGCTGGAGGAGAAAAGGGCTGCTGGTCCTTTGCACAGCAGACTTTGAAACTCTTCGTGTACAATCACACCTTGCTTTCTGACCACGTCAGCTGACTGACCTTTAGCATCTCCTCAGAGCACACCAGTATCTATGGCTTGCACCAAAGAGCCGGGGAAAATCAGTGCCATTTGGACTAGCTGAGGCCCCACAGGTATTAAACTGCGTGGAAGGATGATGAGTTTCTGACTGTAAAGCCACTGGGAGTGACTGTGGAGGAAGCAGTTGTTTCTCTCGAGGCTCATAAACCCCAGAGGCGTAACAGATCCTGCTGGAGGTAATTGGATGCTGGAAATGGAGACTGGGGGAGAAAGCCTTTCCATCACAGCTGTGAGGGCCTTGCTGCGTCATCTCTGCCAGGATGCACGATATAAAGACATTTTAATCTCTCCCCAGGCTCTTTAGACAGAAGGCCCAGGAAAGTGCCCCCGTGACACAAAGAGAGTTTGTGAAAGTTCTGACACGGACTGGACTTGCCTCTGGCAGGGCTGGGGCCAGGCTCAGCTTTGTTCCTCACAAATTCACAAGCAGCTCACTGCACCAGGAAGACTGTTAGGCTGGCCCTGCCTCTTGCAAGGCCATCCTGCAGTATGCCAAGATTTTACATGGTATTCTTTTCTTTAAATAGCACAATATTTGACACTGCATGTATATGTGGTGCTTTTGCCAATGGTAATTTTATAGACAGGATCTATCCTTCGTGCCACCTGACCCACAAACCCTGGGCAAACAAAGCAGGGATCTGTGCTGGCTTCTGTGTGTGGATGGTGCTTTTCCCTGCAGCCCTGATGTCTGACACTGTTCATCATCTTCCTGCTGCTTTGATTTCAGAAATCAAGCCATGAGTGTCCCACACTGATCTCTTCTTCCCAGGTTTGGATTCTGATCATTCTTTCCTGTTCACAGATATGTCCTTTATTCTTATTGGCATTGCAGAAGCAAAAATATTGCATGGAGATGCTGTAGAAATATTTAGCGAAACCTATTTAGCTTGCAGCTAAATAAGAGTTTTATTACAGGACCCTGAGGAGAGTTGCTTTTCTTTCTTACTCTGAAGAACTGTCTCCTGTCCCCAATCAGTACTTTGCTGTCTGAAGAACAAGCTTAAAGACTCCCAGTGGCCTTCCTTTTTTACCAGTCCTTTCCACAGAGATGTTATATGAAGTCCCTTGATCTGCCCAGTCTTAGGTGGCCTTCCAGCCACCAGATCAGCTTCCTGGGACAAACCTGAGCTTTCTTCTTGTGATGGAATGAAACCCACTATTTAAGTCTAAATAAAGAGCATGTCAGGGTTAAAAACACAGATTTAGGGGAGAAACAAAGGGTTCAAAAATAAAGGAACATGACTAAATCCTGCAATACTGGAGGATAAAAATTACATCCACTGTCAATATAAAAACATTTTTATGAACTCTGATTACAAGGGAAGCTACTTACACAGCAAGTGTTCATCTTTTTATGTTCTCTACAAGGCTTAATTAAAAAGCCTGAGCTCTGAAGACCATTATTTCAGGAAAACAGCATAATAACTCATTCTGGAAACTCACATTTCTGTTTCTCTTAAGCATTACTCAATCTTGCAGGAAGAGCTTGAGTCAGGACAAGTTCTTTGGGCAGTACTGCCATTATTCCTGCTCTTCAGCATTCTCTGGATGACTTACTGAGTCTTCTGCTGGTGCACTGGCATTTCCCTAACTCAGACAACAGGAAAAAAAGGGGAGCTGGATGCAATATGCTGCCTTGGAAGGAAGTGTGGCAAGGGCAATGAGACTGTACCCAGGGAGCTTCTCAGCAGAAGGTTCCCAACCCACCAGCTCACTTTGGTGGCAGTCCCAGCTGCTTCTGGGAACAGCACTGCAGCAATCCATGCAGTGACATGCTGCAGTTAATGATCTGGATGTGGCTGTGATGACAACAGGGTCTTTGTGAAAATGTTGCAGGATTAAGGGGATACATCCTGGATTTCTGATCTTGTTCTTCCACAGTCTTTACTGAGCAAGCTGCCATTAAGAGCACAGGAAGCCCTGAGTAAAGCCAGGTCAGAGCTCTCTCAGCAGGCTCCGAGTTTGTGCTTCTGAAGAAGACATAGGATTTTGGCATCTGAAATATAACTAACTTCTCTCAATTAAAATCCTTTCTAGGTATCACCATAGCAACCTCTGTCTGTAATGAGCTTCACATATTTGTGTGGCTGCTTGATTCACCCCTTGCTGACACAGAAACATGAACTCTCCCTTGTTATTCATTTGCTCCCCAGCTCATGCTGGGTGAGCTTTCCTGGTGGTTGGCCCCCAAGTGAATTGAGGGGCTCCTGCAGTCAGGGAACAGTTGAAATCAGGGTGTATTTCCCAGTCTCTTATCCATGCCTGGATCAGCACCCTGGCTGGAATGCCTCTGGCTAGCAAAGTCAATTGGGCACTGGGTACTAAACAATACTGGAGGAAAACTCGAGTACCAAGGCTTAAAAGGAAGAGCCATATGAATGTGGCAGCTGGGACTGTGGAGGAGGAGAACTGGAGAAGTCAGGGCACTCTGGGAGCTGAGAAAAAGGAGAGAATTACTTCTTTGAAACTGAAATCTTACTTTTTTTGAAGTCTGAGAAGGGACTTGAAAAATTGCAAATGTCAGATCAAGCAGAGGTAAGAAGAAATGTCAGATGTTGTAGTTCTAGACCCATCTCACTGTGCCATGCAAGCCCTAATGCAGTGAGATGCAGAGGGAAAAATAGGTAAACTGCCTTCCCATCCTGTGGAATGGGATGGAAAGACTATGTCTGAAAAGATGTGGACACTTTGTCCTGCAACCCTGTTTCTCTCCCCCCAGGCCAGCCCCTGGGACCCCGCAGGCTCAGCCTGAAGCCGGTCCCCAAGCTGCCCGACATGGAAGCCTTTCTCAGCGAAGCCCGTGTGAGGGTGAAGAAGCAGGCGCAGGGGTGCCTGGCTCCGGAGCTGTGCTTCCAGGCCGTCAGGGCCGCCACCCAGATGCCCTTCGCCGACGGGGTGCGCAGGGAGCGAGAGTTGTTCATGGTCCTGCTGAGCTCGGGCCAGGCCCGGGCCCTGCAATACGCGTTCCTCGCCGAGAGAGCCGCGCAGAAATGGACAACTCCCGGCGGGGCCTCCTGGAGCAGCGCGACCCCACAGCCCGTCCGCTCTGCGGCCGTGATCGGTAAGCGAGGGACAGGGCTGTGGGGCTGGCATGGAACAGCGGGTGTGGGGCACCAGGGAACGGCAGAGCTGGGGGGGATCACTGTGATCTGTGGGGCACTAGGGAACGGCAGAGCTGAGGGGGATCACTGTGATCTGTGGGGCCGAGCACAGGGAACAGCAGAGCTGAGGGGGATCACTGATCTGTGGGGCACCAGGGAACGGCAGAGCTGAGGGGGGATCACTGTGATCTGTGGGGCACCAGGGAACGGCAGAGCTGAGGGGGATCACTGATCTGTGGGGCACCAGGGAACGGCAGAGCTGAGGGGGATCACTGCGATCTGTGGGGCTGAGCACAGGGAACAGCAGAGCTGAGGGAGATCACTGATCTGTAGGGCTGAGCACAGGGAACAGAAGAGCTGAGGGGGATCACTGATCTGTGGGGCTGAGCACAGGGAACAGCACAGCTGAGGGGAATCACAGAAGGCAGGAGTGGGATTCCTAGAGTCACACTCATCACAAGCACAGATACTCCACCCAAAGAGGGAAGTTGTCACTGCATTGGCAAGCTCAGAAATTCACATGGCATCTCATATCCCACTACATTATTACCTGCTGCCACATCTTTCTTTGGAAGAATAACTTCCTCTCACTTCAAAAACAACTTCGTGTGTGTTGACCACAAGGAGTCTGCTCCCTTTTAAACACTCTGTGTCCTGGCTTTGTGTCGTGTTAGAAGCACATTTGTATGAAATTCTCCTCCTCCTGGTCTAGTTCTGCACTGCAAGTGCATGTGCAGAGTCACTCAGGGATATATTAATACAAAAAATGTTTTGACAGCTGTATTTTAAGAAGATTTCATCTCACTGGGATCCACTCCTGCCATTTTGTAGCCCAGCAAGATAATGCCTTCATTAATTTTTTATAAGAGCAATTTAAATAAAACCTTTGATGCACTGCTGAGATTAAAAAAAAAAAATCTTTCAGCTCTGCCTGTTGATAGTAGCACTAAAAAATGGTTAGACAAGTAATGGAGCCCTTGGAAAACATCCACTCTGCTTCAAGGAAATCTCACCAGATCAACACTACTCTTTTCTGGGTGTTTCTCAGAGCTATTGAGCTGTCTGACAGTTCATTTCAGCCATAACACTGGGGTTTTTTGGAAGTTCCCTTCTCTTCATTGGCTACCATGCCATATTTTTAATAAGAATAACACTGGTCCATAAACCCTGGGTGGAGGATCTGTGGCTGTCAAAGCATTCAGGTAAAGAGGCATTAATTACTGCCAAGTGTATACTGTGGCTTGAAGAGCACAGAACTTTGGACACAGGCAGGTCCCATCCTGAAATGTGTGCTCTGCCAGGAGGGGCTCTTGTTGGAGTTTGTAGGAATGCCTGGGTGACTGGAACGGACATTCTTTGCTATGTACTGATAAAACCAGCCAGAACAGCACACTTGCAAAGACCTAATCGCTGTGACAGTTTAGCCAGAAGGGCTGTTAGATCTGATCTGCCTATTTTGGTGCTGTAACTGAGCTACAGAGAATTCTGAGGACAAATTGCAACCTCTCTTTGAAAGCTTCCAGGAGAAACGTAACCTGTATCTCATTTCCAAACTGAACTGGCTGGGCTGCATCTCTCCCATCCATTGGATTAAGTATTTGCCTCATCCCCGGACAGATTTCTGAATTCTGGTCTGAAATTGCCCCAACCTCATGCCCAAGTTTCAGTGTTTTCATAGATGATTACAAACAAAACTCAAGTTAACCATATTTCTGCAGAATAAATAAACTAAGTGCTTTCATACTTCTGCTGCAGAGCACAGTCTGTCACACTCCGGTCCTTGTCATGACCTTGAACTTCACCTAATTTTTCAGCACTTCCTAAACATGCATAGCCAAAGTGGGAACAGCATTCCAGGAGTAATTACACCAATACCAGGTACCAAGAGGTTTCTTCATTGCTCCTACTTAGTATGCTCAGGGTAAGAGCCAACTTTCATACTCGCCACGTTCAACACATCCTGTTAATTACCTGCTGGCAGGGAGCAGCTGCACCCCGGGGATGGGGAGCCAGTGGCAATAACACCTCCTGGAGAGCAGAACCACAGAATCTGCCAGGCAGGAAGGGATCTCTGAATGTCATCTTGTCCTCAAATGACATCACCTGGAGCCACTTGCCCAAGACCACGCCCAGACATCTTTTGAACATCTCCAGTGATAAAGATTCCACAACCTCTGTAGGCAACCTGTGCCAGTGCTCAGTCAACTCCACAGTAAACAAGTTGTTCTCTTATGTTCAGATGGAACTCCCATGTTTCAGTTTGTGCCTATCACCAGTGGCCACAAGTCTGACTCCATCTTCTTTACACCTTTCTCTCAGCTACTTATATTGGTGACATCCCTCCAAGCTGGAGTCCCAGCTCCCTCAGCCCTTCCTCATGGACACACTGCAGTCCCTTAATCACCCTACTGGCCCTTCACTGAACTCACTCCACATCACTCTCATGCTGGGGAGCCTGGGGCTGGACCCAGCACTCCAGGGGTGGTCTCATCAGTGCTGAGTAGAGGGGCAGGATCATCTCCTTCAAGCTGCCAGCAAGACCCCTCCTAACACAGCTCCACATACCATTAACCTTCTTTGCCACAAGGTCATCACTGCTCAGACTCAACCTGGTGCCCACCAGCACCCCCAGACCCTTTCCTGGGGAGCTGCTTTCCAGCCCCCAGCATGTGCTGGTGCACAAGACTGCTCCTCCTTGCGTGCTGGCCTTCAGCAATTCCCCGTGCTGAGCTTCCTGAAGCTCCTACCCACCCATTTCTCCCCCTGGATGGCAGCACAACCCACTGCTGCATCAATATTTACAGTACCTGAGCAGGGCAAGCAGGGCAGGCCCAGAGATCACAGCCAGGACCCACTGGAAGTACAGGTGATCAAGCAAAGTTCCTGGGATGATGCAGGTACCAGATAAAGGTGGGAAGCCACTCTTCAGGCTGAGGTCTGGATCAACAGCATCCATAGCCTGGCACAGCCACAGTAACCCACCAGAACTCCTCCAGCTTGGCTTAGGAAAGGACTGCAGGCTCAGGTCTGAGCTTAAATGGGGCTCAGAGGCCCATATGGGTGGGGGAGGCTCCAGGTGTGGCTGCTCAGGGACATTAAAGCTCATCAGTGCACTCAGGGCCATGACACTCACCCAGACCCTGATGCCTTTGCTGAGTCACTGCTCCTATCACTCAGCCCCCATAGCCCACCAGTATAACTTGCTCTGTTTATGCTCTTGTTGATGTCATATTTTATTTGATGTGACATCTCCTGTTTCGGAGGTTCTTGATCGCCTTTTTTAAACCCTGAATCCCACACCCAAGTGTCACTGATTTCCACCACTTCTTTCTGCCATTTGTTGTGTTTCTTCTCCTTCCTCTAGAAGGTTTTCCTCCTATTTTGCCTTTTGATATCAGTGAAATGGCAAGTCTGTTAAAGACAGGTGGAGAACATGCCAACACAACTGTAATTCTTCTTTCAGGCTGCTGTAACAGAGTCATTCTCCAGCCAGTACAATACTCTACAGTGTTTTGTAACTTCACATTTTTGATCTTAAGTACATCCTTGCAGCACCAGAAATCAAAATTTTAGGGATGGTTTTTGAGAGACTGGCAGCTTTTAAAACAGTGCTGCTCATCCATGCAAGCATTGAGTCTACTGAGGTGACCCAGGGTCTCTCTATTTTCACTGCAGGGAGGAGGACAGGCAGAGAAAGATATTGCATCCCTTTAGGCTGTCAGAAATCAAGCAAACCTCATTTTGCAACCGTGCTGTGCTGTTTCACACACTACACCCATGTTGCACTGTGCTGCTGCTTCCATCTTTTATTGCTGCACAACGTGAAGCAAGTGAGAAGATCACGTTGAGTTTTTCACGCTGACTTTTTGTTTCATTTGCTTGTTCTGAACTCTTGGCTCCCACCTCTTTTCGCTGTCTCTGGCTCCTCATCACCCAGAAAAAGAGCTCTTCTCCCTCTGTCCCTTCCAACTGCATCTCCCCATAGCTCCCTGCCTGCCTGGAGTATCACATTACTTCTGCTTGAAATTAGTACCCTGAAACAGAGAAAGCAGCAGCTCCAGTCTGCAGCAGCCCGCCACCACCAATTGCTCATTGTTGTTTTTAACAGGAAAACTGGAACAGTCTTTGCATATTTTTACCGATCCATAAAGGATTTTTTCCATTGCCAGGCATTTTAAAGTCCAAATATTCATTAGAGTTCAGAATGTTTTCCACTGATCTGTATTTCTGTGGTGCGTGTGACTACACAAGTTGCCTTGTACATATTTCAAGTTCTTTTGTTTTGAAATTTGTTTTTAAAGTCCTTCAATTAATTCTGTATGATTTTTCGTATTCTGAGTACCTCGTGACAGATCAATAATTAACCATCATTATTCACTCAGCTTGCCCAGCAAATGGATTTGTCATACCCATATTTGGCCTGAAATTACATGTGTTCAAGTGTAGTTTTATTTATATGTCAAAGCTTCATTTCACAACAAAAGACCAGGAGCAGGATGGCTGGGCACTGTTCTTGTTCCTGAGGCAGATTTCAGTCTTTTTTGGGAAGATGTGCCTTGGACATGAAAACAGTCCCCTGCCTGCAAGATGAGAATATAGGGTTTTTCATGGTTTGGGGGAAGTGAGAGCACTATTGAGTAAGAAAATGGAACATGCAGTAGAAATTCTGGAGTAGTTCCTCACCGTGTTTTGGTCCGTGTGATCTGAGCTGAGCATGAGACATCTCCCTTCCTCCTCCTTCTACAGCCTTCTCACATGTAAGACCCAAAGATTCCCTACCATTATTTTCTGCTCTAATATATTCTTCCCCAAGATCACTTGGCTTTATGAAACGGAAAAGGGGAGTCCTCAGAAATGCTCTTTCCCTGCTGGATAGCCAGAGCTCTCCTTAGTTTTATAGCCCAATTTTAGAAAATACCTCCAGGGGAATCATGCTGTGCAAGCTCTAATGTAACAAACCCCTTGGGGCTTTCATTACTCTCTCTGCCAGCTTCATTAAACATCATTTCATACAGGCCACTGCAGAGTTCTGGAGGAAGTTGAGAGACAGCTTTTCTAGGTCAGAAACAAGCTTGGCAAGCTCATATCTTATCCGTAAGTCTGTGCCTGTGGCCTAGAAAGTGTAGTACTACAAGCAAGTGTGCCTGTCCATCATGGGATGGCTAAAACCCACGTGGGAGCACTCATGATGAAAGCAAAGAGGGGAATCACCTCGCACCACTGCAGAGCTTCCCTGCAAAAGAAGGCTGGGGAACGTCTGCTCATGGAAGAGGTTTGGATTCAGGAAGAACAGTGTGCTCAGATGGCGAGAGAACTGCTAAGATTTCAGTCACGAGGCTGAACCTGAGAGGAACAGGAGTCGGTAAGACCCAGGATGTGTGAAGAGCTTGGAAATTCTAGGGAAAACCCCAGGACTCCACCCTGGAAAGGAAGAGACTGAAGAGGGAGCCGTGTGGAACTGCAAACACTTAAACCTGATGTCTAAAGACACCTTATAGACAGGGCTGGGCCTGGGGAGTGAGTTACCCTCCTGCAGTGCCCAAGAAGAGAGCAGTTCCTGTAGCTCACCAAAGACAGGGAAAAACTGTCCTTAACTGTACCTGCTCCCACATCCAAGGCTCTGGGGACTGTGCACTATGGAAGGAGCTACTTGTGTTTGGGTTTTTTCAGTCAGCAAACCGTGGACACTGAAGTACTAAGAGCTGATTCATGTTATTCTAGTTTTATTTTCAAATTAGTTTTCAGTAGGACTTGATTATTAAGTAGCAAATCTAATTTCCTAGAAAGGAACTTCAGCACTTGCTTAGAAGTGGTAATGATGGTTTATAAGCAGGCTGCCAGCTAGTGATGTCAGTAAAAACTATCTTCTGGTGGCTGAGTAGGGAGTGTTTGAAATGTCTTGTGTGCACACAAGCTGAGGCTGGGCAGAACTATACCAAGGATGTGTAGCATGCAGGAAAAACGTCCTACCTTGCTTGACCTTGGTTATTGGAACTTCTTTGAAGGATGACATCATTTCAGCTCTTCTTTACAAAGCTGCTTTAGGCAAATTTTTAATCCCCTTTTTTTCTGTATATTTGTTTAGCTGACTTTCATTTGTAAACCTGGGATTAAAAAAAATCATTTTAACAGAATTATAACAAACCTCTGCTTTGTCTGGTTGGTGCTTTACTTAGGATATTAATAATCCTTCCATTCAGATGCTTCACACTTCTAAAGCTGGTGAAATGGGCTGACCTTCTCTTACTGGTTTGCATTAACTTAGCTGGAAAAGCCTCCATCGTGGGAGAGCAGGCTCAGTGGTGTGGGTTGTGTGTCACAGGAAAGGGTAAGTGTGCAGCTTCATTTGATTTCACAGAGGGCAGAGCTGGTGGAAGGGATCAAGCCAGTAATCTCCACACTGGTATTCCTGATGGTGGTGGCACATTTATGGTCTTGGAGAGGAAAAAAAAGCAAAGCATAAATTCTTTAACAGGAATTCTTTAACTGTGTGGTTGGACAAGGAAGGCTGTGACTTCGGGAATCTCCAGATGTTAGGAATGACCTGTGTTGGAGGACTTGGAGAGTGGGTAGAGATGACTGATATGAAGTGTGAACAGCAGGCAAAAAGCTACTGATGTGCCAGAGTGCTTTAAAAGGAGAGAGAAGGTGTTGAATTCTGGATTGGGAATGCTGTGTCACTTCCATCCCGTTTGTCCTGGCAACAAGAGACACACAAGACATTAGAGACAGAGTTTAGAGCAAATCGGCGTCCAAGAGTCTTTACAGAAAGAGCAGCTGAATTTTCCTTGCTCCAAAGATTAAATGATGGTGGTGGAAGAAGAGGAGGGAGACAAAGGGGAAAGTAGGGAGAAGGAGGGAGAACCCAACTGTCTGAGCTTTGCTGGTGTCAAAATCTTACTAGCAAAGTATTTGCATGCTGCCCAAAACAGACCATCTCCCAGGAGCAGTGGGGCACTGACAGCCTCAGGGGGAAGCTTGCTTTGAACCTGCCTGCAGAAGATGGTAGCAGGGTTGCAGCTGTAACTCAGATTTTCTCTCTTTGATCTCCAGGTTCTCACTCAAGTGATGCTGGTTTCCATAGGTATAAAACTTGGCAGGGAGAAGACATGAATCAAATGGTCTGTGCCCACTGGGTGAATCCCACAGGACTTTTGTGAGCTTGTAAGGACACTAACTTGCCTTTGTGCTACTGCTTTTCAAACATTAGGGCTCGCTGAAAGAGAGAATTCCCCTTCTGTTTTCCAGTCTTCAATTCTTTTTTCTGTGTGTGCACCACTTGTTTTGCAGAGACTATCACTTTTTATCCTGGAGATACAAAGGAAATTATACTGTCAAGTGATTAATTTTCCATTCATAGCCTTTGATTCTATCTCACTTTTATCCCTAGGGCTGGGAACAATGGGCAGAGGCATTGTGACTTCTCTGGTTAAGGCCAACATACCTGTGGTAGCCCTGGAGCAGGATCTGGAGTATCTGAACACGGGAAGAAAAGCTGTGATGCTCCTTTTGGAACGTGAGGCAATGAAAATGGGGCTGGGTGCCCAGACCCTGGATTCCCATAACCCTGCACGTCTCCAGTTCACTGTGGACTTTGATTCGTTGCGTGATGTGGATCTCGTCATCGAGGCTGTGTTTGAGAACATGGCACTGAAGAAGGAAATATTCCACAAGCTCTCGAGGATCTGCAAGCCAGGGGCCTTGCTGTGCACAAACACATCAGCCCTGAACATCGACGAAATAGCTTCTGCCACCAGCCGCCCACAGCAGGTCATTGGCACCCACTTCTTCTCCCCTGCCCACGTGATGAGGCTGCTGGAAATAATCTATGGCCGCCACACGTCCCCCACGGCCATCGCCACTGCCGTGCAGCTGGCCAAAGCACTCAAAAAGGTTGGAGTGGTGGTAGGGAATTGCTTTGGGTTTGTTGGGAATCGGATGATGTTCCCGTACGTACAACAGGCAGTTTTCCTTTTGGAAGAAGGAAGCAGGCCGGAAGCGGTGGATCGGGTCCTTGAAGATTTCGGGTTTAAGATAGGCCCGTTCCGCATGTCCGACCTGGCTGGGCTGGATGTGGGCTGGAGGTCGCGGCAGGGCCAGGGCCTCACGGGGCCCTCGGTGCCCGCGGGGACGCCGGCGCGGCAGCGGCAGGGCCAGCGGTACAGCCCCCTGCCAGACCTGCTGTGCGAGAGCGGCCGCTTCGGCCAGAAAACCGGCAAGGGCTGGTACCGGTACGAGAAGGCCGGGGGCAGGACAGCCACGCCAGACCCGTGGCTCCACAGCCTCCTGGCCCAGTACAGGGACACCCACGGCATCGAGCCCCGCTTCATAGACCAGGAGGAAATCCTGGAGCGGTGTCTGTTTTCCCTCATCAACGAAGGCTTTGCCATCCTGGCTGAGGGAATAGCGTCAGGCCCAGAGCACCTGGATGTGATTTACATCAATGGCTACGGCTGGCCAAAGCACAAGGGCGGCCCCATGTTCTACGCCTCCACCGTGGGGCTCCCCCGCGTGCTGGCCAAGCTGCACAAGTACTCCGAGGCCCATCCTGATGTCCCTGGGCTACGGCCCAGTGCCTTTCTGAAAAAGCTGGTGGCTGTGGGGAACCCCCCCATCAAAGAGTGGATGTCCTATCTCAGCCAGCAGAGCTCCAGGCTGTGATTCCACTGGTGGAGGCTGATCCCCTGGAACCAGTGCTGTAATTGCACCGTCTTTTCCAATCAAACCCAAAGTGCTACAGGCTCATAAACAATGTCATGAACTTTCCTGGGCCTTTGCAGGAAATAACTTTGACCAGTGATTGATCCCCGTCTCCCTCTTGCTGCAGGTAACCACTGCCTTCATCCATCCTCCTTCCTCAGCCCCAGCCTCACCCACCTTCTCACACACTGCTGTGTAAAGGCCTGTCTCGTATTGCACTGCCCCTGGGTTGTCACAGCTGTCCTCCTCTTCCAGTTTGTCTATGGGAAGGCAGGGAAGAGCATCCACAGCCCACAATGCAAATCATGGTTGGAGCCAACAGAGAGATGATCACAGTTCACCCCAGACCGGCTGGATCTACCAGATCCTGCCTTCAATCTGTTTCCCAGTTTGTTCAGTTCTTTCCTGTAGAGCCCACCTCCACTGGATTCTCTGGATCTCCCACGGACATCCAGCTGAAGCCTGATCCCTTCCTGCTGCTGTGGGAGTGCTGGCACAAGGATGTGGCACCTTTCAGAGGTAAAGTCAAATGAAGTGGAGAAAGTCTGGGCAGAGAGCAAGGGGCAGGGCTGGTATCATCCCTCCTCGCTGCTGCAGAGGAGACTAATAAATGTCAGAAAAGCCACAAATACATCAACCTGCCTACAATACCCTGTGGTGTTGGCTCACGACTGGCCTTCTACATCCAGACTCCATCCTCCCTTACCATTATCCCCACCTGGCTTTGTCCAAGCAGAAACATCTTCTGGCACCTCTTCAGTGTGGAAATGTGTTGCCATCACTCCCCCATCTTGCCTGCCTACAGCTACCAGGTCTTGGGGCTCAGCAGGCTCTAATTGACCAGATTCAAACGTTTCACATTTTCACATGGGCAGAAAGCACACTGAGAAGGGCAGGGCACAAGAGCTGTGCAGGCAGGGGCACTGCTGCAGACAGGCAGGGAGGTGACAGATCCCCAGCAGAGAGCAGAGGAGAGGGAGAGGGAGCCAAACTTGCTCCAGGCTTTGGGACAAAGTCTCCCATTTCACGTGTCTAGTAAATGTATCTTGCAGCCTGATGTGGGGAATAGACTGGTCTGGGTTCCCTTCTCAGGGACACTGAATGTCTAACTTTTGCTTTTAATTTAATAAAACTACTTTGATAATCTAATGACGGATTATGTGGTATCAAATGGGATAGCAGAAAAAAGAAAATGTGGTTGTTCTTTGTTTTCTCTCCATCACCTCTCTATGTGCTAGAACTAGATAATTTTCCTGTTTGTGTCTGAGAAGGCTGCATGCCTCTTTTTCTTTCCCTCAATATGTTCTTGTTTTGCCCTTTGTCTACTCCTGTCCATCAGTGGGCGAGAGTGCAAAACTGAGGGCAGGAAACCCTTCAGAAGTCCCGAGCCAACCTAAGTGCCTTGTTCCAGGGAGGATTTTTCTCCAGGACCAGAGAAGGATCTCAGTGTAGCCCAGCAAAGTGCTGCAGTTCACCCCGAATCACTCATGTGCAGAGCTGAGAGCAGCCCAGCGTTAGCTCCGAGGTGAAGCGCTGCTCCCACGCCAGCAGCCTCCATGTGACACGTTACACAACAGCCCTGCCTGCTGCTGGGGCTGGCATGGCACCCACAGCACAGCCCTGGACATGGCACCCACAGCACAGTCCTGGACACGGCACCCATGGGTAGCCCTGGACATATCCAGGTAGCCCTGGACATATCACCCACAGGACAGCCCTGGACATGTCACCCACGGGCAGCTCTGGATGTGTCACCCACAGGACAGCCCTGGACACGAGGGTCTGCCCGGGCCAACCTCCCCTCTCCTGTGCCTTGGGCTGGGATGTTCACTCCACTGGGGAGGGGTTGGGAAAGGGCAATTCCCCTTGCAGTGGCAGCAGGCTGTGCAGGAGAGAGCATGCCCTTCCTCTGCAGCAGCAGTGTTATCTCAGGACATGGAGACCCACGAGCTCACCCTGGGGCCAAAACGCTTCTCCTCACCTGCAGCACCTGTGTGCTGGTGCATTTGATGTGCCTGTCCCCCTTCTCAGAAACTGCTGAGACCAAAGGCTGTTCACACCAGTAACGCCTCTCCCGACAGAAGTTCATTTGTAAATTCACATCGACCAAAGCAGCCCGGCATCGATTGTTCTGTCAGCCTGACGTCCCAGCAGCCAGCGGTGACATTGCTGCCGCCGAGAGGTCGCATTCCCAGCTCCGGGAGGGCGGGAGCAGTGCGTGGGAGTCCCGGCCTCTGCCCTGCTCCGCTCCCGGCAGGGCCAGAGCGGCCAAAGGGCCACCACAGCTCCTTGGCCCTCAGCCCTGCAGGGGGACAGCCTGATCCCAAGCCCCTGGTGCCTTCTGACAAGCAGTCCGAGCAGAAGGCACCAGCCTGTTCTGTGAACCTCTTTGGTAAGTTGTTAAAATAACAGCTTTGCACAGTCCCCATCAGCTCAAATGTGCAGTGATGCCAGAAATATGCCCATGAGTGAAATGTTTCTTCATTTAACAGGAGAGAACACAGCCCTGTGCAGAGGAGAACTTGATAACCACTTGGTACAGGATTAGTTTCCCCACCTGTCTTTTTAAACCAGTTAACTATTTCACTCAGTGAGAAAAAATCTGTTAAAAATGTTTTCCAGGTAAAACCCTCCCTATGGGCGAAGAATGTCCCCGGCTCTGCTCACTCTGCACGTCTGACTTGGTGAGCTGAGGTCATCCAGTTCTCAGTGAGGAGAGGCCTTGGTGACACACAATGCAAGCTGGCTCCAGTCCATCCCTAATCTTTGGGCCCTACTTCTGCTTTCATGTGAGTGTCTGGCTGCATGTCTGGCTTTCTGCACAGCGGGGTGCTCGCTTTCAGGCTGAGGAGATTCAGTGCTGGCCCCTCGCATGCAGCTGCAGGATTGTTAGATGTCTTTAATTAAGTCGGTGAACTCTGCCAGTGCAGCAGATGCCTCCATTAACTGCTCAGCCACAGGCATTTTGCAAAACAGTACTGAATGGGAGGGAGTGCACCAAAGGAGAGGTATTGCTTCAGCTTTGATCAGAGTCCCCTGCAGCACTGGGCCTTCAAAGGGAGGCAGAGAGCTCCTTTGGGCTGCTCAGAAGTGCTGTCCTGCAGTGCACGCCCAAAGACGGGGCACTTGGGTCTCATTGGAACCACCTACCCCTGTCTCTGTAACCCACAGTTCACCTCCCTTCACTTTATTTCTTTTGAACAGAAAGTGATCTGACAGCCCAGGCTGGTCTGAGAGCAGCTCTGGAGGTGAGACAGCGCTGGAGAGGGAGGGCTTCATGCCAGCAGGTACAAGTGTCAGTTCTCCTTGGGCTGGGGGTCTCATGGGAGCTGAGCTGCATCCCCTGTTTGCTGCTGGTGGGCTCCAGGGAACAGGAGGACAACAGGGCAGTGTCGACAAAACACCTGGATTTGCAATCAGTTTCTCCTCTGCTTGCAAAGAGCTGAGCAAGGTCCTGAATATTTGCAGATTTCAGTGGAATTTTGGTAAAGCAAAGGCAGGTAAGCCTCGAGGAGGGAGCCAGAATATCCTCTTTCCAGTGTAAGGAACCCTCAAGGCATTTAAAATGTACAGGCCTGTAAAGCTCCCCCAGTCCTGGTGACCAGTGCCAAGGAAGGCTCAAGCTTCTCAGTGCAGCTGGGCACCCATCTTCTGCCCAGTTAGGTTGAGTTTAACAGGTATAGCCCCCATTTCCATATCCCAGGAGGCGAGGGCACAAGCTGGGACACAGTCACGTGTGCCTGGTCCAGCACTGGTGTGAGCAGTGACACATCCCAGGGCCAGCAGAGCTGCAGGGAACAGGTCTGTGCTGCAAGTCAGGCATGACAGGGGGGGTTCAAAGCCTCAGTGCAATTCTCTGCTCTGCAGTTATGACCCACATCCCTTGGTTTGACCCATAAAGTGGGAGCTGGTCACAGCAAGACACCGGCAGCTTGGCTGTTCTCAAGCTCTTCTTGTTGGCAAGAAGCAAATGGTTCTCTCAGAACACCTTCAGGAGGGTGTACAGGATGGGAACACCTCTGGGATCTATTCCAGACCCCACAGGAACTGTCTGGGAATATTCTGGAGAACACAGAAAAATAAATAATTTTTGACTGCTTCAGACAAAGAGCTATTGGGTATTGCACAAAGATAAGAGAGTAGGAAAATGACCATTTGATTTCTGTTCTAGCAGAAAGCTGGCTTTGACTCCCAGTGCTGAGCAGAGCAGCAATAAAAACACAATTTACTTTCAAACATGACAGGGAAACAAGTCCACCACCACACTTAGGAAACAAATAATGTAGCCACAGTTCAAGATAAATCCAGACATTAATTTTGGCCTAAAGATATGATTGTTGGAAATAACAATACACTTTCATATCATTACTCACCAAAATTATATCTACTGGTTAATTTACAAAATGGAAGACAAAGTTTATCAGGGTTTTAAAAATCACTACGTGCTTAGAAAGAAGCCATCAGGGCACAGAGCCGTCGGGGGCACAGCTATCGGGGGGCACAGGCATCAGGGGACATGGCCATAGGGGGGACATCCCCCTCGGAAGACAGAGCATCAGGAGAGAGAGATATGGGGGGACACAGCCATCGGGGGGCACAGCCATCGGGGGGCACAGCCATCGGGGGCACAACCATCGGGGGACAGAGCCATCGGGGGGCACAGCCATCGGGGGCACAGCCATCGGGGGCACAGCCATCGGGGGACAGAGCCATTATGGGGCTCGGCCATTGGTGGTCAAGGCCACCGGGGGATCCATCCCTCGGGGGACCGTCCCTCGGGGCTCCACGCGCGGGTCCCCGCGGGTGCCCGGGCGGGGCGCGGCGCGGGGCGGGGCGGAGCGGGGCGGGCGGCCGGGCCCTGCCCGCGGCGCTGCCCCCGCGGCGCTGGGCGGGCGGGCGGTCCCCGCTGCGGCTCGGCGCCTTCTCCTCCTCCTTCTCCTCCTCCTCCTCTTCAACCTCCTCCTCCTCCTCCTCCTCCTCCGGCCGCTGCGGCGCGGGGGCTGCGGGCGGAGCGGCGGCGCCATGAGCGGGGCGGCGGCGGCCAAGAGCGAGAAGCTGGACGAGGCTCAGGCGCTCGCCCGCAGCTGCGCGGGCAGACCCGACTTCCAGCCCTGCGACGGGCTCTCGCTCTGCGCCACCCACAGCCACGGCCGCTGCTTCCGCCTGCACTGGTGCTGCCACCTGGGATGGTGCCACTGTGAGTGAGGGGGCGCGGGGCGGGCGGGGGGCGCCGGTCCCGGGGGTCCCGGGTGTCCTGTCAGTCCCCGCGCGCTCCTCGCCGCCCGTCCCGCCCCGTCCGTCCCGTCCCGCGGCCGGGAGCATCCCACTCCCGGGGCTGGACCCCCTCCTCGGGGGCTGCTCCCGGGGATTCCTCTCGGGTCCCAGCGCCCCTCGCACCGGGAGGCAGCCAGAGGGTGGGCTGTGGCACCGGCTGCTGCTGGGCACCGCTGTCCTTCGCTCCAGCTACTTCACCCTCCGTTCTAATGCTTTTCTTTTTACAGGCATAAACCCCTCTGAGTAGAGGTAACCGCTTTAGGCTATATATAGCAGATAGTTTCAAAATCCAGTGTTGATCCAACTCTGGTGAAAAGGCGCCCAACGACTTGAATATCTGTATTCAAGATCCTGATGTGTCTAATCATGGAGGCTGGGATTCAACTGTGGATGTCCAAACATAGTTTGATGAATAATTAATCACTTAGAGCCGTGAAGAGCAGGCTTTCCCAGCAGTGTGTTGTTGCGAGGTCAGGAAATGGTGATGGAGCCATGTACTTGGGTCGTGTTGTGTTCAGGAGAAGTTAAAGCCTGGATGGTCAGGGTTAGTGCTGACCCTTGTGTGACGTTGCTTGATGCTGCACAAGGTGTCCCTGGACTCCTGACATCCCATTCTCCTTTTAAACCCGTTGCTGTCTCTCCTTGTAATTTAATCTACACAATTCCCCTTCACATGCACTTTTCTGCAAATTCTGTTTCATGGGGTAAAGGGCCTGCCCTAAAAGCCACCTTTTATTTGGATGTGAGCTTCCATTTGAATTACATAGACGTTCTAGGGATTTTGTCTTGATTTCAGATTCATTTGAAGTCAGTTCAGAACAATGGGTGTTTTCTGTCTGTGCCCTGTGTGTGGCACAACTGGCTGTGTGAGAAGGTGCCACAGTCACCTGCTGCACAGGGACAGTGATGTCTCGCATTTCATCCATGACACAAAGGGCCTCAAGTTATGACCTAGATACACTCTTCCTTCCCAAAATTTCTCTGGCCTCAGTTATTTGTGGTCACCATAAAGATATACGAGCTTATGAGCACTCTGGAGGACAGGATCAGAGCTCAAAATGGTGCTTATAAACTGGAGATGTTACCCAAAATCAGTTGGGGATGGTCCTGGGAGGGGAATTCAACCATGGAGCTGGGAACACCTGGAGAAGCGACGCTGTGGAGAGGGATGTGGGGATTAGGATGGGTCACAACTGCCTGTGCGTCAGCAGCGGGAGCCTGCGTGGTGGAAATGCAAACCCAGACCCCAGCCTTCGCTTGGGGATGCATTACCAGCAGCGTGGCAAGTGTGCAATTTAATTAGTCTCTTCAGCTCAGTGATGAGGAAACCAGGCTGATGGGCTCTGAGCGTGGCACTTTATGGAGCTGTGGGAGAATTGGGGAGGTTCTGTAGGAGATCGCAGAGATCAGCTTTGAAAATGTTCTTTACAAGGGGGTGCAAAAGGAAAGAGGTTGTTTGGGCTGTAAAATATTGAGAGAGGGAGGGGAGGGGAGTTTTGCAAAGTATAAGGTAGCCTTGCGAAGGAAAGTGTGTTCGAGCCCTCCTCTGCACAGACTTGGCAGATAACCAGGTATCACTGACCTGTGGCAAGGAGAGTTTAGGTTTGGGTATTAGAACACATGGTAGGAAGGCAGATGAAGCAGGGGAACAGAGTACTTGACAAGGTGAGAAGCTGTGGTCCTTGAAACCCTTCAAGGGAGCCTTAGACTGGTGTCTCTTAGGCATTACACGGAGCTGCTTCCCTCTCGGAAGGACACTCGAGATCCTTAGCTGCCCTGTGGCAATCTTAAGATTTAAAAATAGTTACAGCTTTTGCAAGAAGTACAGACTTCCTTCTTAATTCCTCCTTTATGGCAAAAGAAACTTTGAGATACCTCTGCCCCATGAAACTGGGATTTTAAATGAAGGAAGTCCCACACTTCCTTGCCTTGTTTAATCTTCTGAAAGCCACGGAGAAGCATGCTCCCTTCTTGCCCCTCATTTCCTAATGCAAATTTCAGAGCTAAGGATCTCTTTGTATCCTGCTCCTCTGGAATGAGTTGGGTTGGACTTAAAAGGGGTAAGAATGAGGTCTATAATGGGAAATTGTATAGAGGTCAGAGACGTAATTAAACAGTGTTTGGAGTTATCCTCCATGAACGCAGTGCTGTAATGCCGACTTGGGAATCCTCAGAGGGTTCTTGAAAGTGCTTTTCTCTGACTCCTAAGAGCTGTATTGGGGTACAGGAAGCTCTACATCAATTAAAAGGGCCTTTGAAGTATTATTTTCCATCCGTGGCCAAGGTCCTGGAGAATGTCAACTCAGTGAAAGTGCACTTACACTGAGAAATTACAAAAACTCACCATGCCATGATGAGTGGATTGTCTCCTTATGTGTATTCAGGATCACATCTGCTTACTTCAGTGACAGAGGCAATTTAGCGTTGCAGAGCCACTTGGCTATGGAAGGAATAATTGAGAAAGAGCCCCGTCTGAATTCCCCAAAGCTGTTTTTGTTGGCGTGCTCAGAAGGGAGCAGCACTTCAGGCGCTCCCTTTACCTCCGACATGTCCGTAAAATGGCAATAATAGTTGGCAGGAGAATCAGAGACTGCTCAGTGTATCCAGACAGCTCTGAGAACTTCAGCTGCCCTGGGTGCCTGTGTGACTTCTGTGTCTAAGGCTGGAGTTTATTTGGGGTCATTTTCAGTTTGTTTCGGGCTCAGTGGGGAGCAGATCTCCTGTGAGGTGGTTCTCCCTCTGTGCCTGGGGAGCTCTGAACCCGGGTACAACCTCCATAAGCAGGTGTGTGAACACTGTGCAGGATGGGGGGCTTGGAGGGCTGGGCTGGGATAGGTGGGTGCCTTGGGTGTCCCTGGAGCCGCTGGGCTTGTGGGCACAGGGAGGGCAGGGAACACCTCGTACCTGCTGCAGCTGCTGACCCTCCCCTCTGTGCTGCCCACTCCTGTCTCCACATGGAAGCAGGATGAGGGCTCAAGCCTTTGGAGTCCTTTTCCCTGCAGGGAAAAAGGCATTGGCCCAGGAGGTGTTTGTCCCATTACACATTGTCCTGCACCCCTCCGGTCTGTCCCTGTGTGCGTTCCCTTTGCCAGGCTGGCAGCCCCCTGGTCACCTTCCTCCCCTCTCACAGCCTGATGGGGTTTGGCTTTATTAGATGCAGGCTGAGAGCCTTAAATTACTCGGATCTACTTTTTCCAGAGGCAGAGAAAACATGCCAGAGGCAGGTCTGCAGCAAGGTGCTGCCTCCCTTTCCTCACCTCGGGATTTCCGCTGCGGCTGCGATTGGCACCGGCGCTGCTGCGAGGCTGCTGGCTGGGAGCTGGTACCTGCTTCTGTCACAGGGGATCACAGCCTTGGCCTTACATCCAACCTGACCTGACAGCAGGACTTTGCCTGTGTTTTGCTAATGTTACTTCCTAAGAATTAGCCGTGAGAGAAAGCATCACACTTCATACAATTACGAGATTGGTTTCATGCCTGGACATGGCAAAAATAGAGTATTCTTTTGCAGCTGGGCTCATTTTTAATCTGAGTATCTTGCATTCTGTTAAACACTCTGCAAACCCCTCAGTACATTGTGCTGCAATTATCAATAATACATGATGAATCGTAGTTCCACAGCAGTTGTATCAATAGACAGTAATTGTGCTACCTTGTATTAGCCTTTCTGTGCTTTTTTCCCCCCTGATTCAGCATCAAAAAAAGCAAGCTTTTCGCTCTTTAAGGCTCTTGCATATCTTATATTGAAAAGTAAATGCAGCAAATAAATTTTGGTTCCACCACTTTTACAAGGTTCAGCTGTTTGGACCATTTACAAGAAAACAAACCAAGGAAGGGGAAAGCTGTGAGGTCTCCATTGGGTGGCCAGGAAGGGAACACAGTTGCCAGGCTCAGGCATGGAAAAAGATTGTGGTGGCAGTAAAGGTTTTAAAAAGCACAGCTGCTCCCCTGCCCTGTGTTCTGCTAAGTGGTGGAGGGCACTTGCAGGTGTGCCCTGAATTAGCTTCCTGCTCCCTTGCGTGCACACGGAATTGTGGCACTGTTACAAGGGAGTTTGGAGCCAGACCTGGCAGGGGCTGCATGAGGTCAGGCAGGCCTGGCAAGAGACCCGAGGAACTTCCCTGGGCAAGAGGAGAGAATGGGCTTGTGTGATGAGTGGCACACCACAAAGGGCACATGTATTCTGGGTGGTTTGGGGGAGGAGAACTTCTCTGAATTTGGCCAGAGGAAATTCTGGGGATGCAGAACCAGAGAATATTTACATTTGTTGTTCACCTGCTCTCTGAACAGGGAGCCCAGGGTTTCTCTTGGCTCTCAGAGCCCCATTGCTCCCTCGTACTGTCTGAGGGCACCCAGGGGGGCACAGCCCATCCTGGCTGGGGTCTCGTTGGTCCTGTGAGCTGGGCAGGGGGGTGACTATCCATCACCCACAGCTGTGCCAGGGAGGGAGCAGATCAGCACAGTCACTGCCCCTGGGTGTGCTCGGAGCAGACACTGCTGCTCACGTTCTTCACTGCCTGAAACACTGGTGTTTTCTTTCATAACAATTTACAATGAAAACATTTGTTTTCTGGCCCACAGAGCTGGTGGAAGCTCTCTGTCAAGGCTATCCTCAATTAAATCCCTTCCAGAGACAAAGATGTGGTGGTGCCACATGGCAGCTCCTCCCTGCTCTCTGCAGGTACACACCTGGCCCAGGGGCAGGTTCTTCCCCTGCCACACAGTGACTGTGCAGCAGATCAGTAGCTCTGTGCACACAAGCAGCATTTCTGAGGGGCTTTCTCCCCTCTCTCCAGTGACAGGGCCATCAGGAGGGGCTCTGACAATCTCCAAAGCCCATTCAGATCCAGTCTGCCTGTGGGAACTGAGAGAGGGAGTCAGCCAGGCACCCTTCTTTCCTGTGGCAGACCACTGGTGAGCTGAGATGGTTATGAGAGGTATTTAGGTGCATCATGACAGAGCTTGGGAGTCTGAAGAGGAGCTGTGCCTGCCTGCAGCCAGCTTCTGTTGACTCCCCCCCCTTAGAGAAGCAGCTAGAGCCCTGGTGGGGGGACCCTAAAATGAGCCCCAGGGTGCTCTGCAGCACAGCAGACACTGTAGATCTCCCAAAGCCTTGCTTTTGTCCTAGTGGGTTTTCCTTGTGCTGGTTTTTGGTGGCTACAAAACTCGTTGCCACATCCAGGAGGGAGCAGAAGGGCAGCAGTGCTCCAGAAGGGGATGTGGATGGAGCTCACTGGAAGGTGCCAGCCTGGCAGTGCTGGTGGCAACTTGAATTTCCAGCAGTGCTGTTCCACAGGGGCAAAACTGTATCCTGATCATTGACTTGTTGGATAAATGGAAAAGGGAGCTGTAAAATGCCTGTTTGAAATCCTGAGGCTGATATTGGAAGAGGTCATACGTTTTTCTTTGCGGGAAACTTAAACAGGAATGGAGCAGACAGGGCTGGGAACTCTGGGGCTGGGCATTCCTGGAAAACACAGCTTGTTCTGGAGGAAGGATGATCACAAATCTTGGGAGAAATAGGGGTTTTTCATTTGCTTTGGCTGTGAAAAGGATTTGGACATCCATCCCGTTTAAGTCCGTGGATGGAATGTTTGTGCACAAGCCAGGCATTGTGCTGAGTGCCAGGCAGGGGCTGCAGAAAGGTGGATTTTTCAGCTTGTAATGGTAAAAGACTTTTAATGAGGATTTGTTGCCTGTGGCTGTGCAAGATCTTCTCTTCACCTGTATTTTGAAGAGCTATGATATTCTAGCTTCGTTCCACTAACCTGTACACAACCAAGGAAAGAATGTCAGCTTAATGTGTTCTGAACTGTTACTCTGAGGGCAAACACTTACTGCCAGTTTTTATGTGTGCACCATTCTGGACCTGGCTTGTGTTTTGTTCCTCTGGTTTTAGTTATAATCTGGAAATCCCAGTACAGGTGTACTGTTGATGCTGTGTCTCGGAAAGAGAACCCACACGTGTCAATTCATCGTACCCTGTGGGAATGTCAGTGCCTCTGGAAGAACCTCCTGGCATTCATTTTGAAACCCTTACTAGAATGTTTAGAGACATGCATGTTCTACTATTATTAAAAAAGCCCCTGATGTCACTTATCAGGAAGAGACCACAGGAAAATCTGTGAATTCAGGCAACTTGCTCAGTACGTTTTGTAGGACTAACTCCTATATGGCTCATCCAGGATTGAATGGAAACCAGTGCTCTTTGTTGTCCAAAAGTCCTGAGAGAAAGGGGCCTGTGTACCAAAACACTCCCTGCCAGCCAAAAACTCTGCTGTGCATGACTGTGAGGCTGTGTTTAATAATCTGTACGTCCATCTGAGGAGAATGACTCACAAAGAATTAAATCTGCTTGCCCAAAACTCAGTGATCTGTGGTAAAAACCTCTGAGAGTGGCAGATAACTGATACCCTTCCTCTGTGGCTGCTTGAAGGGGTAACTGTTGGTTTTGTAAAGCCTGAAAGGATAAGGCTGTGGATGTTTCTTACCAGAAGCAAGTATTCCAAGGAAAAGTTCATTAACCTTGTGTCCTGGTGCGGTTGTCTGGGAATTCAGGGTGTCCTGAACACGTCATGGGGAGGAGCTGGGCCTCTGCTCCTCTCAGAGAGGTTCCTGTTGGGGAAAGGCTGCAGGCACTTTTCTCACTGCAGAGGAACAGCTCCAAGACGAAATCTGTACGGAGCACAGTGCCTGTGGTGAGCGTGTGGCTTCCTTCCTGGACTCTGCAGGTGGCCAAATCTGTTTGCCAGCTTGAATCTGCGAGCCTGCCTGCCCCCAGTGCCCAGTGCAAAAGTGCCTGCTCACACATTATCCTTCTCTCCTGGTTGTTGATGGATGTTTTATGTGCCTTAAGCTGCAGCCCATGGTCAAACCCTCGTGTTGTCGCCTGAGACTGAGTCACAGGATTGTCACCTTCGTGGCCTCCATCCTGCAGCTCTGCAGAGCTGACACTGCTCAGCTTTGCTGGAAGGACTGAAGAGGCCTCTCAGGTACTTGGCACAGCACCTCCAATTTCCTGGCAGCACCTGTGTGCTCATCAAGAACACGTTTTGTCGCTGCTCGTTGGTACAACCAGCAGAGCTGGGCTTGTAGAGAATGGGCATCTTGGGGTGTCCTTATGTAATGGCTCTGGATTTAACCAGCCCCACACTTCATGACTCACTGCCAGCTTTGGGAACTTAGTTCTGCACATTGATAAGGCTCTACTAGAAATTTGTGTTTCTATAAAGGATAAAAAGCAAAATGCTTTACTCACAAACAGTGTAAGATGTTCCAGAACGATAGCTGTGACAGTGTGGGCTTAGCTGCTGATGGATGGCACAAGCTCATACTAATGTAAGAGCTGGTTGACAGTAGATTGGATTCCAGGTAGAGCATCTCTCTCTGTCTGCATATAAAGTGACCCTGGGTTAGTGAGTTGTGGCTTTTCTTCCAGCATCTCCATGAATTTATCTGCCCACAAGATACAGAGGATGTTTTCATAAGTGCTTTGACTCTTCCACTAATCAATTTTTATGTAGTGACTGATCACAGAACTCAAGAATTGCAGTTGGTGCAATTTGGAGGTGTTTCTGCCAATAGTCGAATATATTCACGTAGATGGAAATCAAAAACCTGCTGGGCAAGTAAAATCTGATTGCTTGGCAACAGGGCCTTGTTTTTAACATACCCACACTTTAACTTAGGCCACACAACAGTCGGAATTTATACATAACCTGTGTTGTAAAACAATTTCAACAAGAGGCATGCATTGGTATGTTTGTTCTTGCTGGTGGCTGTGGAGCTCCAGTGCCCCCACTCTGCTCTGGAAGCTGCTTGTTTTGTGGGGTGGTTGCCCCCAGCCCCGCAGTGTGTCCCTGCTGTGCCCAGTGGGAGCAGTTCTGTGCCCATCCCTCTCCCTGCTCCTTGTGGTGCCGGGGCTGCAGCTCACCTGCAGCTGTTCCAGGCAGGGGCTCGGCTGTTCCACGCTTCCTGCTGCCTCTGCTGTTTGGGTTTCAGCGCTTTCCCGAGCCCCACTCGAGGTGTTTGCTCTCCCTCACGTGTGCTGCCTGTCCCTGCCAGAGGCTGGGACACCGTAGGGAGTGCTGGGGTGCCCTGGTCAGCTCCTGCAGCCCTCCAGCTGTAGGCAGGACAGGTGAAACCCTCACCTTTCACTTTGCTTTCCCTGCCTGTGTCACTGGACCTTGGCCTAAGGGCACAGGGACCATTCTCCAGCTGGTTCAGTGGGATCTTGGCTCTCTGGGTGTGAAACCGAGGGCGATGCTCACCCTGCCACTGTCAGAAGGCATCAGAGCCTTGGCCTTACATCTGTCCTGACCTGACAGCAGGACTTTGCCTGTGTTTTGCTAATGTTACTTCCTAAGAATTAGCCATGAGAGAAAGCATCACACCTCATACAATTATGAGATTGGTTTCATCCCTGAACCATGCAAAAATAGGGTGTTCTCTTGCAACTGGACTCACTTTTAATCTGAATATCTTACATTCTGTTAAACACCCTGTGAGCCCCTTGGTCCACTGTGCTGCAAATATCAATAACACATGATGAATCGTGGTTCCACAGCAGTTGTATCAGTAGACAGTAATTGTGCTACCTTATATTAGCCTTTTGTGCCTTTTTCCCCCCCCATGATTCAGCTTTTTGAAAAAAACAAGCTTTTGGCTCCTTAAAGCCTCTTGCATGTCTTATACTGAAAAGTGAAGCCACGAGTGCTCTGTGTGCTCCCACCTGTGCTGTGCAGCAGCTCCCAGTCACTTGCCCACAGTGGCACTTTGTGACACGATGGCCCAGCATGATGCTGCCTCCTCCTCCTTCTCCTCCTTCTCCTTCTCCTTCTCCTTCTCCTTCTCCTTCTCCTTCTCCTTCTCCTTCGCCTCCTTCTCCTTCTCCTCCTCCTCCTCCAGTGGTACCTGGGCCGTTACTGTCTCTTGCAGAGCGTTGCTGGATCCCACACCCCTCCAGGGAAAGGTTGGTGCCCATACCTGCACACACCAGCTCCACATGGTGATGTATTTTGGGTGTGATCTGGGAGGGCAGTCCTTTAAATTCTCCAGAATTGGGTTCTGGAGAGGCCTGTGACAGAAAGAAGATTGGTTTGAATGAAGTGGGCGTGGAGATGTGCACATCAGGCACCAGAAGCAGCAATGGGATGAGGGTTGAAAGCGTGGCCTGTGCTGGTAACAAGGACACTGCTCCCAGCAGTGAAGTTGAAGGTGTTGTTTGTCCAGCCTGAAGGCTCACTCTGGGGTAAGGCACCACAAATACGTGTCAGCAGAGCCCCTGAGCTCTGCCCACAGCAAGGGAGCAGCACAGGTACAGCACATCCCAGGGCTGCCACTGTTTCTCCTGCCAGCCACCAGCAAACCAGGCTGTGGCCACACAGAGGTGTCTGTTCCAGGCTGCCAAACCCACCCTCCTGCCCCAGCTGTCCCCCGTGGGTGCAGAGTGCAGCTCTTGGGAGAAGACTTTTCCTTCAAGGACCCAGTGAGCTGTTCTGCTTATTTGAGACTTCCCAGGAAAACATTCCACCGTATGCAGAGGCTCAGGGTGCCCCCCTGCAGCACATACCACACACATGGGAAATGACTGTCTTGCCTCTCCAGTGCCTGTGATTTCCGTGCACCAGGCAATGCCGTGGTTTTCTGGGTAGTTTGACACTGAGCTGTGCTTATCCTGCTTTGTTGCCATATCAGCACACTGACTGGCTGCATGGAAACCATGGGATGCTGAAGCTTGAGCAGATGGTGCACAGGGATGGGGTTGTAGAATAAATATTTAGCACTAAACCATTTTGTGCTATTTTCTCTACTGAATTTTAAAAATATCTAGTGTAACTTGGGGGCTAAAAAAGAGTGACTGTTCTGCCCTTTGGGGTGGCTTTCGAAAGGGTGTTGGAAGGTGAATATCCTGGGATTCAGAGCTCGGGTTGGGATGCACAGCACTCAGCTGCTGCGCTGGTGGAGGTGTCCAAGGCTGTGCCACGCTTTCCATGCCTGCACTTCCATGTGCCTGTGTTCTTGGGATCCAGCAGGGGCTGGGGTCAGTTGTACCTGTGGCATTTGTGGCATTTTTCCGGGTGCTGGAAGGAAAGGGCTCCTCCAGAACACACATGTGGTCTGTGCTGCTGCTCATTGCTTTTTTGGGTGTCGATATTCTGTTCCCTTGCAAGGGTTAGTGAGCAAATATGGCCCCTTTAAGAGGGTTTATGGCTGCCTGAAACATCCCTCAAGCCTTCTGGGTTGCTTTTCCTTTAAGTCCAGTAAATCCATGTAAGCAGTGAGAGGAAAGAGCAGGGATGATGGAAGAAGCTCCAGGATTCGTTTGCATTTAAGCGTTACCTGCTCTTAAGCTGATGTGCATAGAAGCCCCTGAAAGGCTTAGACAGCTCACAGCATGTACTGTCATGATCTTTTTTGTATTTAAAACAGATCAAGACAAAGGGCATTAAAATACAAATTTGATGAAGACAAACTTTCTGATGTTTTCTCCCTCTCAGTTTCCTGTGAAAAGCATGAGGTCAGGGGCTGGCACAGCTGTCTGTGGCTGTACAGCAGTGAGGGAACACCTCCACAGTGGAGAATCACGGCTGGGGAGCCACTGCAGAAACGTTGCTGGACTGTTTCTTCCCTGTGCTTGGATGGGGCTGGGAATGGGAAGGATTCCTCAGTGCTCTGGTGGAGGTGCTTCTGTGGAAGGTGCTGTTTGCAAGGACACACCTCTGTTAGGTCAGAGCCTGCTGCCCCTTCCTGCTGCACTTCAGACTGCTCAGGTGTAGCTTCTTTTTCTGTTGTTCCTTTGCAGAGTTGATTTGTATCCTTGGAGTCCCTTCTGTGATCCCTCACTGGGCCCTTCTAGCTCTGCCAGAAGTCCTGCAGGTGTGTGGGACGCTCTGTCTGCATTCCCTGCTCTAGAAATTTGTTTGAGCAATCCCAGTGATTTTCAAAGTTGTCTGCATGAAGCACAGGGTAAAAATATCCCTTGCACTGAGGTGTTGCATATCTTTATCTAAGAGGCTCCTTCAACACTGAGAAGCATTTCAGTTATGCCTCATTATAACCACCAACAGCCCAGTTCAGTTCTGCTTGATCTTGTTCTGTAAGTCTGGCAGTGCCTCAGTGTCCTGAAATGTTTTCCATTTCCTCCAGTGGCTTATTCCACATCTCGTGTTCCCCACGCAGTCCATGATGTTTTGCTGGATATGGCATGATGGCTATTCCATACAATACAAAGGAAGGGAAACTGGGTTAGCAGTGGGATTTTTCACATGTGTCATCTGTAAATGCGCTCAGGGTCTCTCCTGCCATTTGTTCTCGCCCCTCTGGAAAAGCTGTTACTGTGCTCTGAGCAAAATGCAATTTGAAGCTGTGATGGTCCTTGGTGAGTATTTATGGTCAGGGCAATCTTTGTTTGCAAAGGGTTGTTGTTCCAAGTCGTGCCTGTAACTGGAGAGGGAGGAGGAGGGGGAAGGCCACAGCGTTGTTTTGTTCGCTGTTGCAGCCTGCGGGGCTGGGAAGCCACGACCCTGGACAGGCCTCAGACCAGCATCACACTTCCAGATGGAATTCTGCTTCATGGAGCACTTCTGAACAACAGGGTACCTCCAGCAGGCTGAGGGTGCTGAGTGCCCCTCAGTAAACGTGTCCAGGGTGTGGGCGTCGAGCTTTGCTTTGGTCTGTGAAGGAGGAAACCCTCGCCTGCCCTGAGGCTCTGCTTTGTCAGCAGTGAAGTGATTCCCTGGTGCTGATCATGGGCTGGGCTGCTGTGGCAGAACTGTCTGTCACCTGTGCCACCCTGGAAGCCAGCTGGGTGTGTGACAGTCCTTGAGCTGCTGTGCCAACGCAGGCAGCAGGGCACCACTCCAGCCCAGAGCTGTCACCTCCTGCCAGACCAGCTCCCTTGGACCGTGTGCCTCTTCCCAAACAGCCAGACTTGCTCTCCTGCCATGAGGTGTGGAACAAGTGCTGCTGGAAGAGCACTTGGTAGTTCTCCATCTCTTGCTATGACAGAAGCAAGAGCTCAAGCAGCTGATCTCCACACACAGAACAGCTGGGGAGTGAGGTCTCCTTGGAATGGTCGGAATCCCTCCAGGGCAGCCCTGCCTCCTGTCACACTGCATTAGGAATGCTTGCTTTGCCTTCCTCCTTCAGAGCTGGGTGGTATTTAATTAGGATGTTTTGATGTTCTTCGTGGCGGGGCCCATTCCCCTCCCGTGTGAGCTGATGTTTTTGGCAGGGTTGCCTGTGGCAATAGGAAAGTCTGGTCCAGCTGGAGTGGGAATTCCATTGGACTTCACAGCAGAGGATCACACTCCTGTTACACACGTGTGGGTTCAAGCAGCACCAAGTCACCACCATTTAAGGAGCAGTTCCCTGCTGTTGAGCCATGGGAGCTGACAGCACACTCCCTTCACACACCTGATGAGGGGCCTGTGTCAGTCCACGGGGCCGCAGCTTCGGCCTCTCTGCAGGATCCACCACAGCCAAAGGCATGGAGATATCCACTGGGATCAGAGCCAGTCCTCCTCCAGCCCACCTCAGCTCCAGGCTCCCACCACAACAGCTCAGCCCACATGGGAGCAGTTCCTAAGCTGAGCCAGGTCAGGTTAAACTGAGCCAGGTCACATTCAATGCTGTGCAATTAACAGGTCTTCGTTAACCTTGGTAATTTTTGGAGATAGATGAGCTGGCAGATGGAAAAATATTTGTTCAAGCAGCTGCAGGAGGAAGAATACATATGGAAAAAAAAGCTTTATGTTTCAGTTAATAGATGTCTAAATGCCCTTCATGTGAACAAATATCCATGGTGTGTATTGCTGACTTGGACTTGTCAGACCCACAGCTCTCTCTTTCCATTTTCTGAAGTGCAGGGCAATTCATGTTGTTATTTATTAGGGCCAGGTCCTCCAAGGTAGCATTTTGAGAGGGTAAAGCTTGAGAATTTGTTATGAGCAACCTCACTCCTGAAAGATGGATTTTTATTGGCTTTTTTTTCAATATGCCAAGCACGTTAATGAGTGTCAGAGGTAAACCAGAACACTGGGACGGAGGGAAGTGGAGAAGAAAATCTTCCAGCAGCACCTCTGATTATTTCATGGTTAAGTTATTTTGTATTAGCCACGGAAATTGCTGCTGTGTCTGTTTGGTGAGGATGCATGCAGACTGCCCAATTAGCAAAAGATCAGAGAGAAAGGACCTCAGGGCTTGTTTCTCAAGGCTTGACACGGGTTTTTGGAAGCAGGAGGCTCTGTCATACAGCTTCCAATCAATCAGCCGCATAGTTCTGGTTATCAGTGCCACAAACATAAGAAATGTTCCAGGTTGCCCGGGTTTGTGGAGATGTGCAGGTGATGCTGGAGCTCACTGCTCTGCTGGATCCTGCCCCAGCCTGCTGGCAGGCTCACCAGAGGCACGGAGCCAAGGCTTTGGGGAACAGCATCCCTCCCATTTGGCAACGGAAATCCTATTCCTGGGCACAGAGCAGCAAGGAGATGAGCACTGCCCAGCACTTCCTTGGACACGTTTGGATAGTTGTTCTGCAGTTGAGTATCGGCTGTAGCGTGTGCCAGGTCCCTGGGGGTTTGGTTTGTGGGCTGGCACCAGGGTCAGCTGAATAACTGAGGAATGGAGACACAGTCAGCCCTTTCTGGTTGTGCACAAGCTGCTGTGGCTGTGGTGGGTCAGACAGGAGGTGCAGTGTTGATGGAGCAGCCGCAAACGAGGCACCGGAGCGGCTCGGGGGGGCACAGAGGGTTCAGTGTGTCCTGCAGACCTGCTCCTGGGGTCTCTCGTTTCATCATCTCACTGTCAGCCTGTGGCTGGCATGGACAACTGGGACTTACCATGGAAGTCATTTTGGCAGAGCCTCATTTCACACGGTTGCTGCTCCCAGGATTGGAACAGGCTCTTGTTTCCCCTGAGCCCTTTTGCCACGGTGGTGGAACCACAGAGCTGGGACTGTGAGGCTTCTCCGTAGCAGCTTGAGAACTTCCCAAACTTCTGCAAATGCAGCAAATTGCTTTCCACAGGATTTGGAGTTTGATTTTTGGACACGTGACACGTGCAGTATTTTTCCTTCCCCACCTCCCACTCACTGGTGGAGAGTGACCCAGGAAACAAGTGGTGATGCAGCGTCTGCTCTGGCACCTGTATTTGTGCAGAACACTGTCATTTCAGGAGCATTCATCAGCACAGCGCAGAGTTCTCCAGCCCACTTGGTTGGAATAAATAGGCAATAAATTCCGTGCTAGCACATTAAATGGGATGGATCAGAATAGGTGCTCAAAACACTGTTTTATCACAGACTGCTGCCAGCTGTTCACAGTCAGCAGAAATACTGCTGTGGATTTCCACGGGTGTTTGATCAGATTGAGATGGATTGTAAGAGAACTTGGGACTTGTGCTTCTGGGATCATTTTCTGTGCAAAAGCCATCCCTGGCAATCCCACAAGCTGCAGGGGTGGGGGGTGATCTTATTTTTAAATTTCTGCATTTATTTTTCATAGGCTGCGTCCCGGCTGACGCGTTTCCATGCATTATGTAGGGTGAGGAGCTGTGAGCACAGTTTTTTCCGTGATCCAGGCTGACAGTCCCAGCTCTGAGCACCTGGTCATGCCTTAAAACAAGTTTAATCTGTCTAAAACAAATAAATTCACCCCTAAAACCAGCTGAAACTTGACAAACTGGTACCAGAATTCTAAAGAAAGGTACAAAGCAGTTCATGTATTAAATCCTCTGTTTTCTGTCAGCCAATTCCTGCTTTACCTTGGCAGAGCTTGTCCTTGGAACGTGAGGAAACCATTTCAGCCTCTGTGAGGTGACACAGACAGGCTCTGAAATCCTCTGCTCCTGCCCTGGAATTAGTGCCAGCGGGGCAGTCCTGAGACACTGCACGTGCTGCTGCAGTGGGAAAACGACCCACTGGGCTCCCCCACAGTGCCCTGTCTGCCCCTGCCACCTCTTCTCCTCCTTTCCCAAAAGGGGAAAAACAAACAACAAAAAAAGTCACACTGCTGAATCTCTGCCTCACCATTCCATGCCCATGCTGTAAAGCTTCCTTGGCTTAATTCCACTGCTTCCTTCTCCCAATATCCCCCAGCCTTCTGCCAGCACGCGGGGCTGTTTTAAGTGAAAATAGAGTCCTGTTGTGCATATACTGTTTTTCTTGATCCTGCTAAAATCTTCACCAGGGCCTTCCTTGGATGCTTCAAGTAGAGGTGGCACAAAACTGAGTTGAGGAAATGCTTTTCACTGGTGTCTGTTGTCAGTGGAATGGGATAGGAGCCCACATGGAAGCCCTCCAGATCCACGGATAAATAGAGCATTGTGCTTTGAGGCAAGGCCAGGCCACACTTTGGTTTCCATGAGCTGAATTTATCAGACACTCTCCCAGCCAGCAGCACACTAATCATCAGCTGTGGGGCTTTGCAGGGCAGGGGCATATTGAATGTTCCCGCATTTCACAGCAGGGTTTCTGGGAAGCAGCGGATGGCAGGAACCCGTGGGCTGCTGCTGTGGCTGTGAGGGCGAGGAGCTGCCCAGGGAAGTTCTGTCAGCAAGATCTGAGGAACACCCATGATCTGAGAGCCCCCATCGCTCAGTGACTCCAGAACCAAGGAGCTGCTGCTCCAAAGGGCTCTGGAGGAGCCCAAGCTTTGCTCTGCCTGGGGCTGCAGTGCCAGCACCTCCTCCCTCCGAGTCACAGCAGGGGTAGGGACCACACCATGGTACAGTAAAAAGAGGGCAAGTGGAGCGGATGGCTTTGTATTTTCTGTCATCCAACTGTAAACAGGTGGGAAAAAACCTTGGTTTATTGTCACTGAGCTTTTCCAGCAGCTCTGTGAACAATTGCCCTTCCACAGATGGCAAGGGGAAAGCATTCCATGCAGTGTTCGAGGGGAGCTGGTCAAACCTCTTCCCAAACTGTTCTTTCCCATTGCTGCCGGCTCCCAGCTGTGCCTGCTCTCTCCCATGGCACACCGGAGGGTTTTCCTGCCCGGCGTTCCCGGTGCTCGCTCCTCTGATCCTGCGTTGGGCGCTGCTGGCATTGCAGCCTCTCCCACACTCCCGTGCTCCCTGAGCTCTTCCTGCGGATCCGTGTCCGCTCTTCTCGGACGACGGGGGTGGGAAGTCCCAGCGGACTTTCACACGAGTGCGTTTCCCTTCCACCACCGCCGGCACAGCAGGGAGGGAAAAGCCTTCCCGGCGCTCGAGGTTCCCCTGGTGACGTCCCCGCCGGGCTGGCAGAGCACAGCCTGTGCGTGGGCCCGGCACAGCCAGGAACACCCGGAGCATCCTCAGCCCCTCAGTGCCAGTGCTGTCAGAGCTCTTCCCAAGGCTGGGAGGCATTCCCAGGCTGAAGAGAGGGGGAGATTTGTCTCCTGCAGAGAGGCGCGGCAAGGGGAGCGAGCTCTTCCTTGGGGCTCAGAGCAACCCGGGCTAGTGGGAAGTGTCCCTGCCCATGGCAGGGAGTTGGAACTCAGTGATCTTTGAAGTCCCTCCCAGCCTAAGCCGTTGTGTGATTTCCAAAGGAATGGGTAATTCTGGGGAGAAAGGCTGCACCTACCTCTGAGCTGGGAGCACAAGAGCACATGGCAGATCTCAGCCCAGGGCCAGCAGGAACTTTCTGCCCCTCACCTGGGGAGCTCCGAGCACCCAAACAGCCCTTCAGCAGCGTTTGCTGCCCGGGCAGAGCAGGATTTGCAGCGTGTGCAGCAAAACTCTTCCGACAGCCCCACTACTTCACAAGGCTTCTGGAAATTCGTGCTTTCCCAGCGGATGAGCCCCTAGGGAGACATGAATCTTTCAGAAGCTTCATGCAAATAAAATGCAGCATTTTACAGTCTTAGGCATAGCCTCGGGTTTCTCAGTTTTTCCTAACATAGTCCCAATTTTCTGCTCTCTTATTTATTTCTTTTACTAAAGATGTTCAGTTCACACTTTGTTCTGCTCAATATAACCAACGTAATCCTATTTTCTTACTACTTAACCAGATAATCAGGATGCCATGAGCATTTCTGTAGCCTAGAAATGCCCTTGTTTTCTGCCTTAAAATTCTAATTGTAGTCATGTATGAACTCTGGTTTATAATATGGAAAAACACGATTTAGACCCCAGGGAAAAGGAACATGGAAACACGTGCAGGGAGACTCATTGGAATAATAACAATACAATAAAATTTTGATCATTGTAGCAAAGATGTAAACTAGAACTGCTCTGCTCAGTAGGGAAAAAAAAAGTCTCTGAGCATCCTGTCATTTTTCTTTCTCCTGGAAAAGGGTGTGAGCAGCCTTGGCATCTGTCCCACTTCTATGGAGTTGTGCCCCTGGAGTGAATTTTCTGGAGTTAGTGATGCCCTTGAAGCAGGGGCAGGGAGAGGAGCAGAGCTGGGGTACGGGAGGTTGCACTTACCTGCAGGATTAGGTGGAGAATCCGCACCAGGAGGGGCCTGAACACCTGGAGGCCACTGAAAGCAGCAGCCGCTGCCTGCAGGAGCTGCCGGTGGTTACTGACGGCTGGGGCATCCCGCGGAGACAACACTGAGTGCCGCTCCTCTGTCTCCCCGCAGGTAAATACGTGTACCAGCCCATGACCCCCGTGGAGCAGCTGCCCAGCACCGAGATCCCCGCGCGCCCCCGGGAGGCCCCCAACAGCATCCAGATCTCCGTGTCCCTCACCGAGCACTTCCTCAAGTTCGCGCCCGTCTTCCAGCCCCCGCTGCCCCCCGACTCGCCCCAGTTCTGCACCATCGCCGACCTGTTCATCGACAACTACCGCGTCAAGTGCATCAACGGCAAGATGTGCTACGTGCAGCGGCAGCCGCCGCCCGCGCCGCACCGGGGCAGGGCCGAGGAGCCGCCCGCCCGCAACGCCTTCATCGCGGCGGAGAGCAACCCGGCCAAAGCGGAGCACTGCTCGTCCCCCTCCAGCTCCGAGGACTCCGGCATCAACGCCGTGGGGGTTCACTACATGGAGTCGTGTGACGAGGACACGGAGGGGGTGGCTGAGCTGAGCTCAGAGGAGGATTACAGCCCGGATAGCAGCTGGGAGCCGGACGAGTGCCCGCTCCTGTCCCCCTCCCAGTGCGAGATGGAGGTGATCGAGACTATAGAAACCACGGTGTGACCCCGCGGCCGGCAGCGGCTCAGGCCCGTTCCCACTCAGTAATGTTGCTTTTGTAGTATTTCTATTTTCTGTTTTTTTCTGACAATCCCTTTTTTCCAGTGCACTTGATATTTCAGATTCCTCATGGGAGCGCGGTCACGGGACTTACATATGGTGAACTAGCAGCAGCCTGAGCAATTTTAACACGTTCTCAGCCTGATCAGCTCTCCCACGTCTGCACGTAAGGTAGTGACAAATCTTGAGACTTTTCTAGCAGAAATAGGCCCTTTTCTTGGTCTGGGTTGCCCCACACCCCACTTCTCCCACGAGGACGTGCCACTCGAGGTGTTTCTCCTCAGAGCACGGGGGATGCGCGCCTGGAGCAGCAAACCGAGTTGCCCTTACTCTTTCTCAAACAGCTACATGAGGAGGGGCGGGCAGAGGCTCCTCCTGTCTCTGTCTGTCCTGACAGCGCCTTGTCCGGCCTCTTCTCTAGTGCTGGTGTGACCCTTCTCGAGGCTGTGGGCACCACACGTCCAGCAGGTTGGAACGGCAGGCTAGAGAACGCACAAAGTGCCTCCCAACTCTTCTCCAGGCTATGCACCGAGCAGCTGCTGGGGCAGGTCAGGCTCTGAAAGCTCCTGAGGAGGCAGCTCTCCCTCTGGAGGGGCATCAGGCACCTGAATCCAGCTGAATCTCTGCCTGGATCTCGGGAAGGGGATGTGGCTGTTGCAGGGGGCAGGAGGGGGAGCAGGGCCATCTAACCCACACCAGGGTGCACCAGGACAGGGGAAGGAAGCGACTACCTCCGAATACACAATCTGCCCTCGGCTCTGCCTGCTGCCTCCTCCTGGGCTGTTCGGGGCCAGACACTCAGGACCAAGTGGCCTCAGGGCCTGCATTTGCCTGAAGAATAACACAGTTTAAACAAACAGCATTTTATCAGCCACACCACTGTGTTGGCAGAGCTTGGGGACGGCGTGGAGGTGCCCGTGGGTGTGTGCTCGTTAAAATACAGCCCCAGGTCGTTCTAGCAGAGAGAGGAGGCTTTGGCTCTTTCACACCCAGTCCAGAAGCAGGTTGGGAGCAGGGGTCCTCACACAGCTGGGAGCACAACCTGCGTCACAGGAGGTTTGGTTTCAGCCCTGCTTGAAGGAAACAAAAATGTCACTGAGGTTTCAGTGGGCTCAGCTGGGTTGCAGTCAGTAACACCTGTGTTCCTGCAGCATTACTGCCGTCCTTGGTGCAGTTCTGTTTGGGTTTCAGAAGTCCCTGGTGAATCCAAGGCTGTAAAAAGGTGTACAGTTAGTGACTGATCCTAGATTATAGTCCGTGGTAGAGGATGGCTCATCTCTCACTGTATCCTGACAATGTATTCCCAATTTTATACACTTTGTAACCAGTATCTTTAGAAGACATTTAGGCAACAGTGTGTGTCTGTGCACATACGTGTCTAGGAGTTTCCATGGGTGGATATAAAGTAATGCTGTACTTTTTAGACTAACACTTTCAGACAAAAATAGGTTTTATAGTTTTGATGACTTACATAAAAAAGTGCAATGCTTGTGAAATGAGGAACTTGGGCCATTGCATGAACAGATACATTCTCACGAGGCACCTGAAAATACTGTTTTTCTGAGGGCATTTAAACAAAGGCCCTAGTAAAACTAAATAGGATTTATTTATTTATTTTTTAAGGGCAGGATTGTCTTTCTTGGCTAACTAAGGTTTCTAACAATGTTTGGGTGTCTTTGGACCATTGAGACACATTCCATAGGTAGAAGGAAACATTATGTATAAACCTACAGCATTTATTCATATTTAACCTTTCAATTGTAGTCTGAGTGGAGAGCTGGACAAGCTCACTCCCCTGCCTGGCCTGCCCGAGCTTTCCTTCCCCAGGGGAATGGCTGGGCTGGCAGCTGCTCCCACCCCAGGGGCTGGTGGGGGCCTTTCCCAAGGGCAGGGAGCTCCTCCCAGCTCTCCCTGAGGGCGCCAAGCAGAGGGTGGGTCAGCAGGACCCCCGGCCTGGCACGAGCTCACCTTGTTTGCGGGCAAGCAGGAGCCGCGGCCCCGCGGGGGCACCGGCTGTGAGCGCCAGGGTGGGGATGGCCCAGACTCACCGTGAGGTCCTGGGGGCCCACAGGGCCCTGTCCCTGTCAGGATCCATCCTTTCTTAACTGTAAGTAATTAGCAATATTCACAAGCTGTGAGTGTCTCCTACCCAGGATTTGTTCAGATGTCTTAAGCACAATAAGCTGCCTCTTCCTTCTGTTGTTCCTGGAAAATGTCAGCGGAGCAGCCTGGGGTGGGATGTTCCAGGGAGTGCTGGGGCAGTGGCCCAGCAGCAGGTTCTCCCTGTGCTCCATCACACTCCCACGGAACCGTGGTCCCTTTCCTTTGCACAAACGCTGGCGTGGCCGTGCCCTTCGAGCCATGCCCTGGGCTGGCTGCTCCACCCTGCCAGGGAGAGGTGTGTATATCTTGAATAAAATACTGAACAACTGGCCTTCTGCTTGTCCTCACTCCCCACGTGCTTTCCATACTGGAGTGAAACACTCCAGCATTTCCAGCAAAGGAAGGGGCACTGACACCCCCCAGGGCAGGCAGCAGAAGGCAATCACCACAGTGGGCACCCCCAGGGCCAGCTGCCACTCCCCTGAAGGGTTGCCCCAGCCAGGGGGAAGGACAGAGGGGACAAGAGCCACCCCAGCTGATGTCTGGCCAAACTCAGCTGCTGCAGCTCCCTGACTCACCTGGGACCAGGTGCCCTGCAGGCTGGAAACAGCAGTGTGCCCTTCTCAGTGCTCGTGGGAAGGAGGTGAGGCACTGCTCCTGGCCAGGTGAGCTCTGCACAACACCTGGTGCTTCTCTGTTCCCATATTCCTGCCATTCCATGTGAGCTCTGCATGGATCAGCCACCAGAGTTCTGTGTGCAGGGAGAACAACCCCCACCCGGTGCTGTGCCCTGGGAGCAGCTGGGACCCCGGGGGTGTGGTACCCCAAAACACCCAAGTGCCAGTGACAAAGTGAGCAGGAGGAAGAGGAGTGTAAGAAGCACAGAAACCCGACCTACACCTGGGTGCAGCGGTGAGAGCAGGTCCTAAAGGTGCTGCTGGGAAGGGACAGGGCCCACTTTGGTGTTACAGAACAGTGGGCTGAGCTTAGAGTGACAAACCTCTGTGACCATGAGCACCCATCACACCCACCCTCTCCCCCTTGCAGCCCCCAAGGGCCCGAGACACCTTTTCACACACGCTCCCCCCACATCCCCACCATAAGGTACAACGAGGCGAGGGGCGAGGTTTGGGCTTCACCCCCAGGGACAAGATTCATCTCTTTCCAGCAGCCCTCACCCGCTCCCCGCGTGCAGAAGTCACGAGAGACGTTCACCCAAGGGCCTCTTTAATGGTTGGGAGGTGGGACACACCGGGCACCGCTCACGTTTCCCGCACGTTCCTCAGCCTTCTCCAGGTTTGCCTGTTCTGTGCCTTCAGATGGGGCCAGGCCTTGGAAAACAGCTGCTTTGGGAACACAGAGCTCAGGTGTGGCCCCAGGCACAGCCCCGGGACACAGCTCTGGGCACAGCACAGGCTCCTCCAGCCCAGCAGAGCTCACTGCAGTGTGTGGACAGTTCCCAGTGCCCCGATCCCAGGTGGGCACAGGCAGCCCCTGCTGTCCATGCCCTGGCACGCTGGCTCTGCCCCCAGAGCTCCAGCTCCCAGCCCAGCTGTCCCCACCTGCCTTGGCTTAGGGAGAGGCCGCAGCAGAGCAGGGAGATCACCCAGCTACAAACCCAGAGTCAGCCCAGAAGGTTCTGGAAAAGGGGATGTGGAGGGAAAAGTGCCACGGAGTGATGGAAAGGCTTCCCAGCAGCAGGAGCTGAGGGCAGGCCCAGCCCTGGCAGCACACAAGCACTAGTCCTCGGCCAGCGGAGGGGGGGTCAGGTGGAGCTGGAAGGTCTCGTTCTGGAAGACGCTGCTGGAGGCCGAGTCCCCGTGGGAAGTGCTGAGCAGCCCGTGCTTTTCACCACCACGGGCCAGCTCCGTCAGGAGAGCCAACTGCAGGGAAAAGACATATGGATCACCCTCAGCACCCCGGGAACACCCTGCAGGGAGCACAGGGACAAAGGGCTGGGGGGTCACCGTGTTCCTGCAGCAGTCAGAGAAAACCCACCTACAGCAAAGGGTGGCTATGGAGGGGCCCTACAGAGGGGGCCACCAGTCCAGAGCTAAACAACTCCCCAGGGATCTTTAGGTTGGTTTAAAATCACATAATTGAAAAACAAGCCCAGAAAGAGCTGAAAGTGCCAACAACTGCAACCAAAACAGGCAGGAGGCAAAGGGAAAATGCCAGGGACAGAGGGAGCTGTGCTCTCCTTGGGACAACATGGGGGCAGGAGGAGGGAGCATCCCAAGTGATCATGGGAGCCACACAGTGTCTGCAGGGGAGGGAGGCTACAAACCCAAAAAGGATGTGGCACTTTTCAGGCCCAGCCCCAAAGCCAGAGGCATTCCTGGGTTTCCCTACCCACGAATTCCCCAGCGTGGCTGCCTCACGGTGTGCACAGCACTGGCCCAAAGCCCAGAGAAAAGCCAGAGCCCTCCCTGCCACACTGGTGCCTGGTCTGACAACGTGCAGAACGTCTGTGAGCAAGTGAAAGCAGAGCAGAGCGGGGGGTACGTACCCGGGACGTGCCTCGGTTCAGCCGGCACAGCTGGTCAAAGGCCTGGATCTGCTGAGGATCCAACAGGGACTCTGAACTCGCCTAAGAAAGAGAGTGAGAAGGTTACAGAAACCACACCCCGCAGGGGGTCCAGTTCCTATACACAGAAATTCATTCCTGGGCCTGGAGCAGCTGCTCCACAGCCTGTCTGAGAGGCTTTTTGAGCCACCTCTCCTTTGGCTTCAAGCCACCGTGTGCACCTCAGTTCTGGGAGAAAACAGTCCTGTTGTGGCACAAAGGACAGATACACCCCTGCATCCTGCCTTCCTGCTGGGCTCTGTCCCTGATGGCACAATACTGAAATACCTTTGGGGGAAGGATAAAAGGGATGGGAAAGCTCCCCCGCAGCCAGCTGGGAAGAGAAGCAATGGGTTTGTGTGGATGAGCAGCCTCTCCAGGGCTCCTCCCCAGGCAGCAGCAGCAGCAGTTCCCCCAGTCCTGTCTCACCTCCCAGCCCTGCTCAGCCCCACACGGCCCCGCTGCCATGGGGCACAGGCTGTGCCTGGTTGGGACAGGAACATGATGGTGCCAGGGACTGGGAACAACTAATGGCATCCTAAGGTGCCTTTTTATTCCCAGTGGGATGTTACAGACTGAAAGGTGGGAAATGAGGGGTGGAAAGGGGGTGAGTGACAGCCATGGTAGCCATGTCCCCTGGGACTGGCCCTGCCCAGCAGCAAAGGGCAGCTCCAGAGCTGCAGGGAGAGGGCCCACAGCTGCACCAAGAGCACCAAGGCAAGGAGGGCTGCACACTCAGGCTGCTGTAAATGGCACCATTTACATATCCCAGGGAGAGATGACAAAGCATCACAGATTCTTGTAGGTTTGTTCCATTTATCACACCACACTGTTTCTATTTTGAATGTTTCTGCTCATCCTGCTAAGGAAAAGCATCATCAAGAAACCACAACAGGAGCCAGGGGAACGGCCTCCCTCATGAGCAGCAGGCTGGCATCTGTTGTCTCTGGGGATCTATTTTTAAGGGAACATACAAATATTTTCTCCAAAATACATTTCCCAGGGGCTATTAACCCAAAATGCTACAGTCCTACCAGTGGGGACTGACTGAAGCTGCACTGACTTTAAACTCTCTTTGGCAGTGGAAGGTGCTCTGAGCCCACCACAGGTTTCCTGAAGCCTGGATAGTTCTGTGACTGTCCTGAAGCCACGTGTGCCTGCCTTTGATCATCAGTCTGGGAAGAGATCCCTTATGCTGGCAGCATGTGCCAAACTCCCTCCCTCCCTTCCAGATATTCTCTCTAGTGCAAATAACTATTTGCTAGTTGCCAGCCAAGCAGCCACACGTCCCATTCCCTGCACAGCTCCCGGAGCCTGGGACACTGAGGGGCAGGTACCACAGCTGGGGGTGGTACTGGCAGGAACTAGCAGGTCATCCTCACCTGGAAAGAGCAAAAAGCAAGGAAAACCTGCCCTCCACAGTGTCTGTGGCCACAGGCACTCAAGGACAAGGAAAATGCCGTATAATTGGCCTCCCCTCTCCTGCTCTCTCCCTACCACGCGTGTGTAACTATCAATCAGGCTGTTCCCAGGCTGATGAGCTGAAATATTGCAGGCAATTCTTTCTGTTGTCATGGAAACAACTGCTGTCAGGCCTTTTCCTTTTTTACTGTGTCACTAAAGGTGTGTTTCCCTTCGGGGGCCGTGGGAGGCTCTGGGGTACAGCAGCAGCACTGTGGGTCAGTGGAAGCCCCCAGGCTCACCCAGAGCACAGCCCCTGCCTCCAGGGCCAGCAGCTCCAGAGTGTCCAGAGCAGGACAAAGCCCTTGGCACCTCCAAGCCACTTTCAGCAAATCCCTACACCCCTTTGGAAAGGCTTCAGACTAGACACAGAACCCCAGAGACAACTGATTCCCTGTGGATCTGGGCCAGGAAGGAGAAAGGCTCCTTTTAATTTTCCAGCTCTCCAAGATCCCACCACGAATGCTCATTTCTGTTGCATAGTTTTTGCTTGCACGTATTCCACCCCCTCTGGTAGTCACCACACAGCCCTCTCAAGCCTGCAATTATCTTTAACAGCTCCAAATTCCATCCTCAGCTGGTGCCTGAGCAAAGCAGATCACAGCAGCTGGAGCAGAGGTACCATCTACAGTCACACAAGAGACCCATCCCAGAGCTGCCCGTCAGCCATTCCTTCCACACAAGACACTGCTGCACCAGTTGGAGCTTCAGAGCTCCACACTGTGCCAGGGGCTGCTCCCTAACACAGGCAGAGGCAGCCACAAGTCCTGGGGAAGGTTCTGGGGTTCCTAGGAACCAAGGCAACCCCCACCTCCCTGTTTAGAGCCCACGGGCAATGGACACCAAGCCCACCCTCTGCCTCCCTCCCCTGCAACTGGGCACTCTTTTCACCACAGCTCAGCCAATCTTACAAATGGGTACACAAACCCAGTGTTTTAATGAAAGCTGAGCCAATTAAGGTAAGGAAATCTGGAAATCTATTTCTCTTCTGTGGGACAAGGCTCTGCTGTTCTCACAGACTCCCAGGAACCTGGAACAAACAACCAAAAAGAGAGCAAGGCAGGCAGCTCTGACCCAAAGTCACTGGAACGACAGTGACATTACAGAAGTGTTAATGAGCTCCAGAGAAAGCTCAGGACACCCCTCAGAGAACAGCAGTGCTCCTGCTGCTGCAGCTCTGCAGAGCCTCTGCAGTGACACTCCGGGACAGACACAGCCCAGCCATGGCTGAGGGGGAACAGCCACACAGCTCAACCCTTCCCTGGGGCCATCCCAGAGCCAGGGATGTGCTGCTCCTCGACCAGGCTCCCAGGGCCTCCCCAGTGCCGTGGCAGCACATCCAGGGTGAGCCCTGGCAGCAGGACAGCCCCGGGCAGGGCCGGCAGGGCCCGGCAGGGCAGGACCCGCAGGGCCCGGCAGGGCAGGACCCGCTGCTGCAGCCCCAGCCCTGACCCCGCGGGGCAGAGCAGCCTCCCCAGCACTGCAGCACAGCCAGGCTGTCCCACAGCCCTGGCCTCCCATCTCCTCAGCAGCAGCATGGGCAAGGCAGATGTCTCTTATTTCCAGCTGAACTTAAGTGAACCTCAGGAGCAAAGCTCCCACTGAAGGCAGGGAGAGCACAGGTTTGTTTGTGCTCTGATACACTCACTGCTGCTGCAAGGTGAGCCTGCAGGGATGAGGGCACAGCAGGGGACTGGCTGTGGCAGGTACCTGGAAGCATACTGGCACACCTCCACACACCCCCTTCAGTGACTCCTGCTGACGCCAGGCACTGCTGGAATATTCCCCTGGCCTTACAACTGATGCCTTCAGCCCAAGGAGCAATAATCCTGTTCAGGATTAATTAGACAAACCCAAACCCCACCCCCCCTCACTGGACACAGCAGACGAGGTGTTCATTCCTAATCCAGCAGGCTCCAAGGGAAGCACAGCAGCACGTGGATCAAGTGTTACAGCAGGTCTTTGCTGGGGCTGAGCCCGAGGACAGAGGCTTCTCTGCAGGAAGGCAGAGAATTCACCAGCTACAGATGAGCCAAGGGGCGTTGAGCAGATCCCACAGAAGACTGAAGGGGTGCAGCGTTCTCTCAACGGCAGGAGTTGGGGAGAGAAAGGGAAGGTAATCCCAGAATCTCCTGAGCTGGAAGGGACCCCCAAGCATGATCCAGTCCAACCCTCAGCCCTGCACAGGAACATCCCCCAGAGTCACCCCCTGTGCCCCAGAGGATCAGCCAAACCCTCCTGGAGCTCTGGCAGCCTTGGGGCTGTGCCCACTGCCCTGGGGAGCCTGGTCAGTGCCCAACCACCCTCTGAGAGAAGAACCTTTTCCTGAGATCCAACCTGAGCCTGCCCTGGCACAGCTCCAGCCGTTCCTCTGGGTCCTATGTAAAGACACAGAGAAGGAAGAAGTCCTACTCGGTGTAAGAAGGGCTAGTGACCCCTCCTGCCAGAGGCTTATTGATAATGTGACCCCAGACCTCACAGAACAGCCCAGGGAACACCTGTGCTACCCATGCCCCCAGGAGCAGCCTGGCACTGCTGTGCCACAGGGAGGTTTCCAAGGTGCTTCAGCCCAGCTCTGCCCTGAGGGCTCAGCAGCAGCTGCCTGAGCCTGGCTGTGCCCAAGCCTCACACAGACCACAAAACACTGTTCTCCTTGTGCACAAGGAAGGTGGGACATGGAAACTGCAGCTTCCCACTGATGGGATATACCAGAGACAGATGCTCACCTGCATTTCCAAAAGCTGCCCTCAGGAACAGCCAGTGCCCCCTGGGCTCCAGCCAGCACCACTGACACAGCCAGAATTCCCTCTCCCACCCTCCCACGAGGGACTGCAAACAGCCAAAGCCTCAGCTTCCAGTTATTTTGCTCCCCTCCTTCAGAGGAACATCAGAAGAGAGGAGCCACTGGCACCATTAACCCTTGGGCCCAATTCCAAGCTGGTTATTCCTCAGCTTGGAATCCCAAAGAAGAGTAGCCATCCCCCCTGCAGGAGCAAATCCAGCCCAAGGAACAGCCTCCCTGGCAGGTCTGTGCAGTTTGGGGGAACATCCAGAGGTTGCAGCAGCCCAGCATCTGCCACTGTATTTAAATGAGTCTGTTCAGCACATCCCCCCAGATAGGGAATGAAATCTTCATCAAACCACAGGAATAGTTTCTCAGAAACTGAGATGCAAAGTCAAGCCAAGATTCTCCACTGCAACTTTCCCATCTTTTCTCTTAACCAGGACATGACCCTTCCCCAGGTCATCCCAGTCCCACTGCTCTTGGCTTTGGGCAGTTTGGAATTCAGCTGTCCCTGATTCTTGTCAGCAGGCAGGGGTTGGGATTGCAGGCAGGGGAAGGAACCTTCTGCCAGGCTGCAGATTGCTCTGTACGAAGGCCAGGAGGCACAATTACAATTCACTCTGATTTTTCTCAAAAAAAACAACAAAACAACAGAACTAACCCACCTCTACAGTAGCAAAAGTCCAAGAAAACAGTCAATTTTGATTTAAGAGCGTCTAAAGGATAAATATGGTTTTCAAATCAGTCTTTCTCAAGTTGTATTTTGGTTTCAGTTTTAGCTTTGGTGCCAGTCCTCCTCTACCTGCTTGTGAAGACACCTGCACACAGTTTTCTTCTTACTTAATCACTTCTGTTTCCAAGCAATCCTAAACACAGTGAAGGAATCCCCCCCCAAAGCCAACTCCAAAGCTGGAGTTCGCTCAGTCAATGTGTATGTGGGAATATTCTCCACAGAGGAGAGAATGCTCAACCTTGTAACTGTATAAAACACTACTTATCTCCTCTTGTTATTGGGGGGATCACAGCTGGTTATTTTCAGAGCTATAAAGCCTCTGCAATTTTTTGTATTGCTGGAGACAAACTAATAACTGATGGTCACTGTTACACTGAAAACAGTTGAACTGGCTCTGTTCACTGATTGATGGAGGTCATGTAATGCCTGGTTGGTTCTACAATAAGTATTGGTGAAAAAAAACCATTCTAAACCTTCACTGTTACCAAGAGAAAGCACCCAGAGGTGCTGCAGAGGGCCCAGTCCTGAGGCTCTGGAAGGCTCACAGGCAGGGGTGCTGGAAGGCTGCAGGACAGAGCTCCAAGGTAGAGCCTGACAAACTGGATTAACTATGGATCACGTCCATTGTCCGTCCTGGCGTGACTTGACAGGATTAAACTCCTGAATAAAACATTTGCCATCTGGACAGCTCCAACAATGGTGTCCTTAGAACTCAGGCACCTCCTCAAACATGGAATAACCAGAGCATGGCAGTTCAGGGCTTTGTGGCAGGGCTCATGGCCCAGGAGCCAGGACTGTGCTCCTCTCCCTGATCCCCGGTACCCAGGCTGGCAGAATCCATGGCAAACACAAACCAGCTCACTGACACGAGGCAAATGAGTTTTGGGGATGGATGGCTGAGACATCAGGAGTGTTTCAGCAGGTATTTAGGCAGAGCCCAGCTGCTGTGCCTTCACTTCAAACACCACAACAGCAACACTGCGAGATTGCAATCGGATTAAAACCCACCACAAACACAAGCTCTCATTTTTGTGAACTCTCACTTATGGGAGGGTAGGGGAGATGGGACAGATGATCCTTTAGCCCCAGAAGATTATCCTTGAGATGGTAGCAAGGCTTAGGGGATAACACATACAGCACAAACTTTTGGTAGCAGAACCAGAGGAGAGAAAAGCCCCCCTGCCCTTCTCCCCTGTTCCCCTTGGCTGGGGTGCCCCAAGCCCTCAGCCCAGCCAGGCCTCACTTCAGTAGGAGCTGTCCCTGATCCTGTGATGGGTCAGTGATGGCTTGTGGCATCTCTCCACCTCCCCAATTTCAGGGACTGGCTACAGCACCACACACACAGCACAGGGCACAGAAACCCTGTCTGTTGGGCTGTCGTTTCACATCCACATCTCAGCCACACTGCACAATTCAAACTGACAGGCCCTGCTTGGGCAGGGCAGAATTAGTGCTGGGAAATGCACTCCAGATGCTCAGTGGCATTTCTCAGTATGAGTCTACTCCTAATTCAAGGCTTCCTGAGAAAATAAATACCTCAACTGAAGATTTCCCTATGGAAAAATAAAAACCACATTAGATTTTGCCCAGAGACAGATTAAGTTTTCAGGGTCTTCGAAGAGGTTGCAAGGAAACACCCTCCCCACAAATCCATGCGTGGAATGGCCTGGAAGCTCTGGAGATGGCTCTCTGGGGTAAGGGAGGGCAGGGCTGGAAGCACAACCCTGTGAGCGTGGCCTCCCTCGGGATTTCCTGTTCACCAGCACCAGCTCGTCCCACACAGAGCTCTGGCTCTGCCAGCAGAGTTAGGAGGGAGCACAGAGAAGCTCCATCTCCTCCACATTCCCAGCACCTCCCCCATCTCAACGAGTCAGTTCTGTGACTCAGCCCACGGCCTGGTCAGAGGAATTGGTACCTCCCAGGGTTAATGAACGCTGCTGAGGGGTGATTGTTCAGCAAACAAACTTCCTGGAGAAGCTGGAGATTCTACAGTCTGTTGCCAAGTCTAAATATACTCAGCTTTTTTAAGCTCTGACTGCACAACAGTTTGGTCACATGCAAGTACAACAGTTAAATATTGTAATTTAAATACATGAGGAACATCACAAACTTGGAGAGGATCTGGGACATGGGGAGGAGGAGGTGGGGGGCCTGAAGCAGTGCTGGGGCTCTGCTGAGCCAGAGCCAAGCTCTGCTGGGCTGGGCTGGCTGTGTGTGGAGCAGGAAGCAGTGGCTTCCCTGCCAAGAGCACATGACAGCAGCAGGGAAGCAGCAGCAGGAAGCATCCCACACTCTGATGGCCTGGGATGGACAGTTTCCAACCAGCACTAGATGACCTGTGCTGTAACCCCTTTCTTCCCCATCCAGTCTCTCCACATCTCCCTTTCAGCCCTGAGTCCCAGCCAGCCCCTCACTTTCACAGACACATCAGATAAATAAAGGGAAGCATCTTCCCTTCCCCGATCATTCCCACTGCATTTGGAGCACTTTCCCCATCTTTCTTGGGATATGTCCACGCTGGTGTTCAAGGGGAGGCACAGAGGCTCTGGCTGCCCATGAGAAACCCAGAGAATAACCCAGTTATCAGGCACTGGGATCAAGGTGTCAGGCACTTGAATGCTGGATGCAGTTTTAGTATCTAATTTTGCCTCAAGCTGTTGAAGTGCAGCCCAGCCTGTCACCCCCCTTTACAGCCACTGCTGGGGAGCAGGAGTGCAGAGGGGGAGATGTGGTGCTGCTGAACCTGCCCAACTTTAGAGCCAGTGCCCACATCCCCCTGCAGCAGGGCAGCACATACACACACACACACCACGTTTGGAAGCAGCCTGGTTGGACCCCAGTGGATTTACAACCTGCCAGGAAAGCTTTCCATGCTGTCACCAAATAAAACACTAACACAACCTGACTGCAGAGACTGCATGGGGCTTTATACACCCCTCTGAGGTTCCTTTTCCTCCCTCCAAGCAGGAAGCCTTTCCTGTCAGTGCAGCAGCTGCCGGGAGCTGACTGATGCCATCAGCCAGCTTTGGATTGGGATGGATTTGGCAGAAATTGGAATCATCTGCTGGAAGAAAACTAAAGTACTACTACAAAAATGTACTGCAAGACTGAATTCTCTTGGTTCCAGCAGTGAAGACTCACTGCTCTGGGTGCATCTGTGTGATGACAATGCACTAAGTACCTCGAGGCACAGGAACAAACCCTCCTCAGTGGCTGCCTTTGCCGAGCCAGAGTTCAGCTCCCCACGTGCAATATCCCTAAAGACACCCCAACAAGCTGCCTGCCAGTGTGGCTTGCAATCCTCAGCACAATGCCAGGGAAGAGACAGCTCCATGCATATGGAGACTGCACTTCTGTTTGAATTAGGGATGGTGAAACTTCTTGAGCACAAATACTGACAATAAGCACAAACTAATTCTCTGTTCTCTCACCCAAATCCAGCTCCATCAGTCTTGGTCACACACAAGCTTCTTAAAACATCACACTTAGCAAAGCCAAAACAATCAAATCAATCCCAGACCTCTACCCAGAGCCTGGTTATCTGTTGGGAAGGTGGAACAGAGGCTCCATGATCCAGCCACAAGGAACATGCCAGCTTTTAACTAAGTTTTATAGAAGACATTCCTGAAAATAGTTTGAAAGGAACTGTCCCCCCAGTGTCCCATCCCAGACTCTCCCAAACAAGACAAAGCAGTGGATGCACGTAGCAGGCAATCAGCTGCCAGCATCCAGCTGGCCCTGCCATCAGCTCCCAGGCCTTCCGGATTAACACATTCCCACGACTTCCACAGCTCTGTGTACCCATCAAAATACAATGACATTCAGGAACGTGACCAGTTGGCTGCTGATACTGTTTGACAGCTACTGTTGGATCAGGGACTTCTCTGGAAGCACAGACACACGAGAACAAAGCAATGACAAAAGCTTACTCCAAGAGAAACCACCTCCCAAACCCTACCTGTGTCAGGGATGCTCCAGTTCCTTTTTTCAGCTCTGAGAAGTTCTCACTGAGCTTTCCTCCCTTGTTACTCGAGTTGCATTTATAGCACATCCACCTCATGAGGCCCTTGGTGACTGTCCCACACTCCTTGCTCAGCAGGCACAGGGAATGGTACAGGTGGCCACAGCTGGAAAGAGAAGGAATCAGTGTTTGGAGGCAGGGCAGCCCCTCCTGAGCCATGCACCGTGGGGGAAGTGGCTGGGCAGTGGGATACAAGGAGTGCAGACAGCAGTGTATGCACTCCCTCCCACCTGCCCACCCTCCTGTGGCACTCCCAGACTCACCACAGTAACAGTGGGTGCCCATCTGCTGGTACAGCCACAGGACAGAACAGCCAGGTAACAGTGACCCTGTCCTACTGTACAGACAGCTGGGCACAGAGGGGAGCAGGGGAGAGGCCAGCCACAAACACAGCCAGGGCTGGGGGGGATCTGAGCTGGACAAACACACACAGGAGCCCAGGGTGCTGCAGTGCCCCAGGAGCACTGCTGGGAGCAGGGACACAGAACTGGGAGGTGATTCCTTGCAGAGAGCAGAGCTAGCTGCATGCAGAGCAGGCTCTGGTGGGTTTGATTAGCCAGCCCTTCACAGGGAGACATGCTCACAGGAATATAGATGATTACTCGTGCAAGTCAAACACCAGGAGCTTTTTTCCCCTTTTAGAACTACTAGCACATCACAGCTGTGACCCCACCCCTTAACTTTACCTGAAAACAATGATTTCATCAGCAGTTTCTTGCCTCCTCTTGTACTGCTGGAGACAGATGCAGCAGTAATCCTGCTTTGGGGTGAGCCCCCTCGTGACAGAGGCTCTCAGGTTACACAGGGACCAGTGGAGATCGTGGTTTAAAAGGCTCGTAGTTGTCTCTAGAAGGGTCTGTGTGGGAGACAACACAGAGTAACTCTGTCAGTCTGTCACCTCCACGCTGCACAAACTCCCTGCTCATCAATTCTTCCTAACAAGCAGCTTAGCAGATCACTAAGAGTAAAAACAACCCAATAAAATCCCCTCTTCTATGTTTTCTATCCACTGCCCTCAAAACACTTCACCTTTCAAGGCACGTTAATAGAGGCAATTCCTCTCCACTCTTAACTAGACAAGCTCTGTATTGATTTTTGTCAAAGAGCATTAACAGAGACATGGCAGGCTCATTTTGGCATCTTTCACACCCTTTTTCCCTCTACCTGGTGAGTTACTGCTTACAACCCCCACTTTAGGAGAAATGTGCTGATAAAAGTCAAAGCCCAAATGCCCCGTGGCAATTAATGCATTAAAAAACCCCTGAAGTGCTCCTCTTGTCCTTCCCAACAGAGATGTCCATTTCTGAAGAGCCAAAAGCCAACACCCTGTGTTTTCAGGGGTCAGGTCCCCTCAGCAGCAGCAGGTGCTCTGGTCTGTGACCTGTGGATGCTCCACAGCAGCAGCTCCCAAAAGGCTGCAGGGGCTGCAGCACTGGCTCACACCTGCACATGCAGCCTGTCCCACAGAGCTGCCAGGCACTGACAGAGAGTTTGTGCTGCTCTGACAGACTTCACCAGGACCCCAAACAGGGCTAAAGGCTCTTCATGTCCAGCCCTCTGCAGCACAGTGATTTCCCACTGTATTTTTACTGGCTGCTGGTGCAGGGAGGCCTGACCCGAGCAGCAGATGGGATGGCAGTGCCACAGGGCAGCAGAATGAGGAGGGTGACTCTGGAGGAAGACTGTGCATTCTTGTTTAGGGGAAAAGGAGTTTTAGAAAGCTACTGAAGTGTGGAGATTGCCTGGGATTTGGGACTGGACAGAGAAAAGCAGGACTGAGGTTAAGATGAAATCTCATCAGGTCACAAAGGAAGTGCAGCATTACCATTGGGAAGTGCAAAACCAGCCTAGTTGAAAAATCTCTTATTTAAAACTGCCTATAAAGACAAAGCATATCAGTTTTGTGCCTTTGAGTCCCTAACTGCAGGATGAGCTGGAGAAAAGCAGATGTTTCTCCTTCCAGCACGTTTAACACAGAACTGAGCTGCAGAGGTGTTCACCATGTACCCATCAGTCCCCTCACCTGCAATCTGTGAACAAAACAAACTCATCCCCAGCCCCCAATCACACAGAAATCACTCACACATCCACTGCCTTTGCCCTGCAGACACAAATGACAGATGAGGGAGAGCAGCAGGGCCACACAGCCAAAATAATCCTGTTTGCAGCATGGGCAGAACAGAAACACAGCCAACTTACCTGTTCATAGTTAAAGGTGTCCAGCATTCCCAGGACAAGCCCTTGAATTTCTCCAAGTTTCCCTTTTCCATAAACTGGATCCTGTGTGAAGAAATGAAAAGCTGTAGTTGAATCACAGGATATGACTGTTCTGATTCTTCTCAAATAATTTTTTTCCTCCAGATTGGCACCACAAACAGAACCTTTGACTGCAGAGTTAAATATGCTGCATGTGCCCAAGGACAGCAGAATAATCCCACATACTGAGGGAAAATTGGTAATTAGCAAAAATCAGTCGATGGCAACATCAATACTAATTAGTGTGCTTGGGTCAAAAGACTTCAGACCTTGGAAACTCCATTCAGGAGGTGCAGGAGCTGACTGGAGAATGGCATGGCCAGCCAGCTCCTGGGCCCCTGCTCCCTGTGCTCTTGCCCACTCAGGAGTAACTCACCCTCGAGCTCATCCCACACCCCCTCAGCTGCAGGAATGCCAGGCAATCCTGACCCCACACCAGATGGCAGAGGGAACAGGGGCCCAGGGCACTCCTGGTGCTGCAGGGGTGATTTCCACATGCCCTGAGCAGCTTTACTTCCATGGCCCAGCAGCATAAGCAAAGGGCTGTGGTACAATTCATCCCCCTGGTGCATCTCACCCTTCCCCAGCCCTGCTCCAGCCCAAACAATCCCTTCTCCTGCACAGCCACCCTGGCACTCTCTGGAGCATCACTTGGTGCAGGACAGGAGCGTGACACGTGCCAGGACAACCACAGCCTCTCCAACGGGCAGATGGGCAAAGCAAGGAACAGGGGAGGACTTGGGCACTGTCCCTCCCTCCTGCCAGGCCCTGCTGCACAGCACGAGTGGGCTCCTGCTCACAGGGGCACTGGACATGCCAGGAACTGCACAGGGACAGCTTGTGGTGGCTCCCAGTGTCTTTAATAAAAACGGGAAGCAAGGCAGAGGAGTCAGGTCACTAGCAGGATCTACTGGCTGCTGCAGGGGTGAGATCCATGTGTGCAGCCCAGCTTGATCCAGGTTCATCCTGTCCCTGTGTCCTGGACAGTCTGACCTGTGAAGAGCAAGGCTGTGCCCCCCTCCATCCCAGGCTGGCACCAGCGAGGCCACTCGTGCCTGTAACTGGAACAAATCTACCCAGGAATGCTCAAAAGAGGGTCTGGGAATTCACCCTTTTGGAACACAAGTCCTCAACTGGCAGACATTGAGTTGGACCTGGAAAACAGCATTTTGCCCTGCTGAGAGGCACAGAAGGACATTGGGGGAAGCTCCTGCTGGGAGCTGAGAGAAGCTGTCTGGTGCAATGGGCAGGACATGGGTTAAAAATAGAGACTGGCAAGATGTGGAAAGGAAACTAACCTAGAGAGCAGAAAAATGGTGGGGACACAATGGAAACAGGAACTGGAAGAACAAGCTCTGGATGAGATCAATGAGAGAAAGTAGGAGCAAGGATGATTCCATGCTGAGACTGGGAAAGGAAAATCCACAGTGAAAAAGTAAGTTGACAAAGACAGTTAAAGCAGCATGGAAGTTACTCTGCAAAATACTCTGAGGGATCACCAAACCAGCTACAGAAAGCAAGTCAGGGAATTCTTGAACAGCCTTCATGGGAAACATGACAGGCAGAAACACCAATGTTCAAGCCTAAATAAAAACAGCACTGAGTCCAAACCAGCTGTGGATTTGGAGCACGTGGGATGGAGCATGAAGAGCTGGATGTGCTGCAGAGGCTCCTTTTCTGCTGGGGGAGCACAGAACCTGAACACTCCAAGGTTCCCTTCCTTGCACCATTTAACACACAGCACAGGGAGCAGGCACACTGCACTGAGTCACCCCAGGAATTATGGAGGGGCAGCAGGGACTTGGGACCTCCAGCACAGCAAGTGGTGTGACCCACAGTGCACAGCAAGTTAGTTCTGCCTCCATCAGATACTTTTCTAAAGCCATCAAACACGTGCCCAAAGAAAGGCAAGTGTCCAGATAGCACCACTTACAGAGAGCAGCTCAAAATTCCTGCAGGTGCAGACTTTCAAAGCCACTTGTTTCTTGTCTGGATAGGCAGAGGAGGGAGAGAGAATAAAGCCCCACCTGCAGCTTTGCCAGGAGGGAACCCAAGTCTGAGGGCCAACTTTCAGTGGCTCATTTGCACTCAAATCACCCTCGATGACCTCCAAAAAGAATGGCAGGTAGGAGGCAAATGGACTGTGTCCTCTGCAGGGCAGGCACATGGTCTGGCTAAGCCTCACACCAGCCCAGTACCTGAGTGCCAGCAGTGAGTCCATGGCCATTCCCTGCTGGCAGTGCTTCCTGGGCCTGGCTGCAGCTCTGCCCCTGGCAGGGATCAATCCACACCCCTCAGTTCACTTCTCCAGCCAGTCACAATGTTTTCTTCCTGTTTGCTGCTTTGAGTCCCCACAGAAGTCCCAGTCACCAGAGCCTTGTGGGATCCATTACTTTTATGGAGGAATATCCTTCATTAATTCCACCCTATAAAATCAGCCTTGGATTGGAATCCATGCTCCAGGTACAAATGTACCCCCCGTGCTGTGGAACAGGCACTGTACCATCCAAAAACAGCTGGCACTGCCCTGGGAACATGGCATTGGCACGGGAAGCCAAAGCCAAACTGGCTGCCCAGTGCCACCACCAACAAGCAGATTGGGAAGCGCTGGTTGGTACCCAGGGACTGGCCAGGGGTGTTCATACAGCCCTTTCCACCTCCTCCAACTGCTTTCCAGGTCCAGGAAATAGCCCTTGCTTTGCTACCAGTGCTAATAAACTCTGAAAACACATTCACTTGCAGCTTCTCCCCTCTGCCAGGGGACAGACCAGCCACTGTACACAGAACTAATCCCAGGGCTGACCTCCAGGACTGGGAAGGAAAAACAGCCAGAGACAGCCCTAAGCAGGAATGGCAAAAAATATAAGGAAAGGCTTTCTGGAACAGTTTTTAGAGATTCCTTCCTTCCTTCCTTCCCCTCTCTGGGTTTCCTCCAGGCAGCTTTTACATTTCTGGCTTCTCCAGTTCTCCATTTTGTAGGAGACATCAGCCCCATGTGCTTACAAAACATTCATGAAGGATTACAGCTTTGTAAGGGAATTAACACTCAACCTCAGCCCCTTCAGAGAGCACTCCCATCCTTAATAACATGGAATTTTTCTTAATGCTCAAGAGGATTCCTCTGCTATCTCTCCTAATGCGGTTAGTTCAGGCTTCCTAGTTAATAAATAACCCCACAACACTATTAAGGATGAGCAAGAACATAAATGTATCAACCTTTATTTCATATGACTTCGATTAGATGCCACTGGGTCGGTGTGCTGTGACAGGCAGATGTCAGGAGCCTCCCCTGTTCCCTGGGAAAGCTGCAGGCCTGCTCACAGCCCCTGCAAGGTGCCCTTTAGCCAAGCATTTTGGTTGCAAAGTTAACATTTGCATAAGGTATAATCTGTAAGCAGTTAAGCCCAGAAGAGGAAGAAAAACAGTCCACTAAAATTGGAATACTCTAATTCCTCTTCAGAAAAGGCAAGATAATCTACCTCAGTTTACTGATGTCATCCACCTTCCAGCAAATCCCCCAGGGAATTCCTGGGCAGCTGTTCCCCCTCCCAGACTGCAGCTCTACCACCAAGCCTTGAGCTCTGCTGGAACAGCTTTGGAGGGCGTTGTCAGACAAGCACCACTCACAATTCTGGGTTTCACCAAAACATTTGGAGGGCTTGGGAAAGGCTGCCCTGCACTCCAGGGCCCAGAGAGGCTGGTTTCAGAGCTGACTTGTGGTCACAGTTAAGGTGGTGCATCAATAACACAAAGAACAAGGCCCTGTGCACTGATCAGAGCCGACACAGAAGGGTTTGGAATTTGATATGGCTTCAAAGAGCAGCCACACAGTTCTGCAAAGGGAACTCCCAGCCAGGGCTAACAACACAGGGCTCCTGCTGTCTGGGAAAGCACCATGCACACATGCCACAGTGGGATTCTGCCCTGCAGGGCACTTCGGTGGCATTCCCAGGTAATCCAAGGAAGCAGATGACAGGGAGGCAAAAAATCCAGTGCTCCCTTCTGCCTAACACAGAGGGAGTTTGTTTCCTGATCCCCACCATGGCAAGGGCTCAGAAGCCCTGAACATTTGAGCTGGGCACCCATGAACATTTGAGCTGGGCACCCATGACATGGCCATGCAGCAAGACATGCTCATCACCATTCCCAACACCAGCCTTCCAGCTGAATCAAAGCAATTCTTCCAAGGGCCAAGCTGTGCATCCAAACAAAACCCACAGAAAGCCTCCCACGGGCTGCTGCAAGCCCTGGAGAAAGAATTTAACACAACACACTACAAACACACAGTGACCTAGAGCAATGCATCACAGAATTCCAGAAAGAAGGGTTGGTGTGAGGGCAGTGTGGATGGAAATGTGGGGTTTAAGCACAAGAGCAAAGGATTCAATGAAGGGTCTGTCTGGAACAAAGGACACTGTTCCCAGCCAACAAGCCAAGGAGGTGCCAAGCACTGAGGGCAGCAGGTGGGTAAGACCCAGGACAGACAAGTGCTCAGTGGCAGAGCCCATCTCCTAAGGAGGAGGATGACAAGTTTGGAGAAGCTTAAGTGAGCTTCAGAGGCAAAAATTCACCTTATGACAGGCAGCAACTTGTACAGGACATGACTGAGCTGGTGGCATCAGTCAGAGGATGCCCAGTGAGGGGCTCACACCCCCTCTATGCCCACAGACCATCCAGGCCACATCACTCCTTCCCACACACCTGAGGGCTTTGCAAACACACGAATGTGAGTGGAATCTGTAAAATAATGAGTGCTAAGTGGCCAAGTCCACTTATCTAGAGATCCTGTAAATCAAGACCACCTCCCCTTCCACAGGATCTTCTCTTCATCTCTACGTTGGTTTCCCTACAACTGTTTCCCAGCTACAAGGGATCAATTCCTGCTCCCATCTTGGAAAATCCTGATATAATGCTCTTTACCTGGAATTCAGTCCTTCTCTCTCTGCAAGCATTTCAAGAAATCATCATTTTTTGCTCTAGTTGTACAAAAATATCTGCCTTTCCCAATCTCTCTTTTGTCAGACTGGATTTGTAGGGCTGACCAGACAAGTGGAATGAGCAGGAGTAGCTCCCCCTGCCTCCAAACCCCGTGACCAGAGCTGCTTTCAGGAATGCCATTTCTGTCCCCAGAGAAGTACTTCACCTGCTGAAGCATCCCCTCAGCCTCTGCACCAGAGCCATCACAGCAACCACTTCCCTCCACAACTGACAAAGACATTTCACTCCCCTGTTGCCTCCAGGACATCAGTGCCACCCTCTGGAAATGGGATTTTCTATTGCTGCTAAAGAGTCCGTCAGAACCAAAACAGAAGGAAATATTTCAAGCCTGCCAACAAGAATCTCTCTTCATCCTGAGGGGAATGGGATCTTCCCCCACTCTGTAACACCTCCCAGCTGTGTTATCTGCACAGTGGGCACTGGTTTGACTCTCACCCCATCCTGGTAGTTCTCAGCATAACCCAGGGAAGCCTCCTTGGCAGTTCCCCACTCACAGCTTCTCCATCATTTCCTGCCTACATTAAACATCAAAGGACAACAGGAAACTAAATCCAATGTCTCAGCTAAAAGCAGACAAAATAAGTTATTGAAGAGCCATTAGGTTTGCTTGACACTTTCTACCTTTGATAAAACCACATTTCGTTTGCTCACACTTTTTATCCACTCTTCTACAAAATCCTTCGCTGTCTTACGATTTTTTCCCAACTCCAAGACTGTGCATAGTATTGAGATCAAACCAGTAGGCTGCTGGAGGTGTGTTCAACCTGTGAAGCCTATAAGCCCTTTTCTCCTCTCACCTGGAGCAGAAGCCCTGAAGAGTGTTTCGACACTGTCTCAACTCTTCAGTCATCCCACTCTGCAGAGTAGAAAATTCTTCTAATTCCTTTTCTGCATTTCTCAAGGCTTGTGATTAAATCCCAAACTCAACTTTCACATGTTTTGCAAACCAACAAATTAGAGTAGCTCATGACCACTCAACCCAAGCACCTGCTTAAAACGATCTCTTCTACAAAATGTTTGCTGCTCACTAACAAACATCTCTAAAATAAAATTGCATCTTTCTCCCAAGCCCACACACTTAGCTTTAGTGTCTTCCCAACTGCCCATCCCAGAACCTTTGCTAAACGACTTTCAACTGATTTAGTTCCAAGTTTGAGAAATTCATTGTGGCTTTGCCTCTAACCCTGCCAAGTTTCAGTTCAAAGTAACTGCAACCCTTGAGATAATATTTTATTTGGTTTGCAGGAATTACCTCAATTATCTTCTCACAGGTTTATGTGTTCCCACGTCTCTGAGATATTGCTATCAGCTTTCCCAACTTACCTCACCAATGAACTTTTACTGAAACATGTGGAACCCAACAATCAGCTGAGCTGATCTCTAATGAACTGGAAATACCTTTTCCCAATAACTGAATGGCACACTTTGGAACTCACCTGGAGGATCCTCTGCAGGATGGAGGGCAGAGCGATGAACGCAGCCATGTTGTTCAGCACTTGCATGGTCAAACTCTTCAAAGCTGGAATGTCAAACACAACAGCCACCAGCACTCCATTAGGATTCAGGGAGTACAGAGATCAGTCTTACAGATAAAGAGAGTTTTATTTCAGGTCACGTTGTTCTAGTTTGTAAACAACTTTTCTATTTTTCCTTCTGCAGGTTTTGCACTAAGCACACACGACCTTTTGTAGCACAGGGTTTTGATACCAGGATGCCTCTGTGTTCTCTCCCACACCCCCCACAGTGAACATTCCCATTTTGACTTACTTTGTAGCACTATCATTCACTTTTCCTACCGCTATCACAAGCCAGTTTGGATGCCTTGTCCATGTTATGGCCCCACAGACTCTAAAACTTCCTAGCAGTGACCTTTGAAACTTGTTTCCAGATGCCCAATTCCCTAAATAAGAGCCAACATTGACATATGTACGGACTCAGCCATTCAGTTTCTTTGGGGGATAATTAGCAGGTGCAGGGAGAAGTGTCCAAAAGGGCTGGGCATAGAAAATGACAGTATTATTATGTCAGGAGTTCCCAAAGCACTGACTACAACCTCCTTCCAACCCACAAAGCCTTTGTGCACGCTGTGCACCTTGGCTCCTTCAGAGACCATCCTCAGTGGAATCAACTTACTAGCACAGCCTATGGCGGGGACCTTCCTCCACTCAGGACAAAATAAAATACAACTAAATTAAAAAATAACTATCTCCCTGACAGCTGCAGCCGACCAAACACCCAGCCTGAGGTCAGTCCTACAGTCATGCAGGTCAGGGAGCAGAATATTTAGGAATGGAGTACCAAAACTGCTTTTCCTCTATTCCTTCAGCAGAGGAGAGACAGCACACAACTTGTGATTCGTATTTGGGGTTACAAGAGCCAAAATACTCACATTCAGAGTATCGACACTGTGAAGAACCAGAGGATTTCTGTGGGGACATCATGGCCTCCAGCAGGGGAAACCACAGGGCCTGAAATCATGGAATGCAAGGGGAAAACCCAGTAAGAACAGGGCAGTGCTAAAAATGAGCTCTGAGCAATGTCAGAGGCCATTTGCAAAGACTCTTCCACGCTCTGAGAACTGCATTTCTCATGACTGCAGTGGGACAGCACTGAAACATGTTAGAACACCCTCAGAGCAAAGCACCTGGGGATCTGCTTTCAGTCTGCATTGCTCATCTCAGACCCAGACCCTGTTTGATCATGGTCTGAGCACAGGCCTTCAGCTCCTCCTCTCTATTCTCACCTGTTTCTTTACTGGGACAACAACCTACTTCTAATTCATCCAACTACTTCCCCCTGTGAGACACAAACTCTGGTGTAGAGACAGCTCACAGAGTGGGTAGCACAGTAAATGGATCCCAGATGGAAAGGGACATCTAAACTCTCTCCCTATCTGTTGCACAGTGACATCCTTGTGGAGAAGACACCAGGAGGTCACCTCTACATTGGACAGTGCTTGTGAAGAGATTACACAATTCCTGACTTCCAGCCACGCCACCTCCTCAGACACGGGAACAAACCATTCTCAGTTCTGAGTTCAGATATGTAAATCATGCAGAATCTTGGGAGTAAAGATGCTTTGGTGAAATGGAAATGCAACCCCAGCCCGAGGAGACAGGCACACCCAGCTCCCTGCAGGAGCTCAAGCCAGCTGGATTGCCTCCACCCTGACAGACCAGGCTGCCACTACACCCAGGGGCTGTGAACATGCTCTGCAGCCACAGTGACAGCACCATCAGCTTTGTGCCACCATGAAGCTGGCAGAGAGCTCACAGTGCCTCCTGCACTGTCTGACTGACATTGAAGCCAGAACCTGGGCTGGAGCTAAAGCGGGGCAGGGTTGGCTCCTCTGCCTCCCCACTGCTGACGTTCTGTGTTTCATCCCTATGAGGGAGGATTTCTCTCTTGTGGGTCTAAAACCTGAACCACTGCAGGGAGAACACAGGGAGGGGAGAGCAATGACTGCCTGAGGCACAGCAGTATCCAGTGGATGTGGAAAGGAAGAGCCACAGCAGGGAAAGTTTCAGGAGACACAGAGGCCTCTGCTGATTTTAGTGACACATTCTTTGATTCCCTTACCTCTCTCTGTTGCTGGTCTAAACTGTGTGAATTCCTCTGGCAAAGGGCAATTGTTTTTATTAAGGTATCTTCAATGTTTTCTAGCAAGGAGGGTTCAGCTGAGCCTAAGAGTTGGTGGGGAAAAAACAAACTGCAATTATGAAAACTATTAGATATGCTAACTCCCAATCCTTCTGCAAAATGAAATCATGCTGCTCATCTAAAGTCTGCTCACTATAGTCAGCAACCAAATTATAAAGACAAGTCCTGATTTTTGGCACTTTTCCTGAATAGCACAATAAATTGGGCAAATAAAACATTTCATGTAATCAAATAAGGAAGATCTTAGCTGTGGTTTAGGATACAATTAAGTAACAACTATGGGCACTGCACTTAATTAGGTGCCCATGAGTCCCTGGGCTAGTGAACAGCACATCTGTGCATATACTCATTTTCTGTAGGCAGAACATTCATATTTATCTGAGAAATTTGCTTCAGAAAAAAAAGCTACTTCCAGCTGTCTCTCATCACTATTCACATGTAATGCCAGCTAAGGCTCAGTAACAAGCTGGAATGGATTCTGACACAGGAAATGTGTCTGGTAAGGCTGTGAGAGCACCAGTCACAATGGAAAAAGCTGACAGGGCACCTGCTCTAGGTCTCTAGCAAGACTAGCAGTGAGAAAGTGTCACCCAAATATCTACCACAGCCAGGTAAATATAAATAAAAAAGAAGTCACTGCAATACCTAGAAACTTGAAATAGGATCTCATTATGCCAGGTGTCAGGTACAAGCACTTTGCATTTTTGTGTTTATCTATCTAATAGAAAATGAGATTTCACTTGATATCTCTTACTTTCATCATCTTGAGTGAGCAGCAGCAACTTGCTCTGCAATCGCTGAAACAAAAGAGAGGACACAGAACAATAAACTTTATAGTTCACTACCAAGAATCCTCATAGAACTGTTTGGAAAAGGTGGGATATAAAGGCTCATCCCCATTTTCCTCCCCAGTATGATTAAAGTAGCATAATGTCTTTTCAAATAAGGAAGGGAAAGCAGGAGCTGAAAGATGATTTTTGACTAAGAAAAACAAATTTCTGCATCTATTATCCACTGGATGTTTGAAGATTCGCCCAAAAAATACAGTGATTTGCTGAGCCTGCAGACAACTTAACATATTGCTATGTGACAGCAGGGAAATGCTTCCATGGATTCTAGTGGGAAACAAATTGAGGAGCAAGGACAACATCAAACCTGAGCACAGACCCTGCTGATGGCAGGGCATGGCAGAAGTGCCACAGTCAGGGTTTCAGTACCTCAAGCATAACCAAAAAGGCACCATGGATATCTCCCTTCTTCTCCAGTAAATACGAAGAAGCTTCGTGGAGCTGATGTTTCTGGGTTATCTGAGTTGAAAGGAGAAAAAAAAAAAAGGTAAATGTAAAAAAAAAAAAAAAAATCTTAAGAAGCCTGCCAGGGTTTGTTTACCCCACAAGACAAGGAGGGCCAGATGGCCAGGCCTGCATGTGCTGTGCTCAGGTTACCCAGGCTGAGCTGCACTCCTACAGCCCCTGATTTCTCAACTATTGCCACCATCAGCACTAAAAAATTACTGTTACCATTGTCATCAAGGGAAGGAACAGTTGCTCTCCCAGCACTAGTCACATTTTGGCAGCGTTGCTTCCCAAAAACCCCAGGCTCATAATTTCACACACCTCCAACACAATTAATCAGCAGTAACACAGCCACCCTCCACTCTGCACTTTCTCAGCAGCTTCAGAGCACTAATGGCCTCTTTCTTATTAGCCCTGAGACCAAACCCAGAGTCAGGGTATTAAACAGACCTAACTGTGCTGCAGGAGAGCAGTTCAGCAGCTGGAGGGAACACAGAGAAGGAGAAATGGACTGGGAGAGCATCCAGGAACTAATCCTGAAGTACCTTTGCAGCACTTCAAAGAGGCAGGAGCTGGTTTGAATGTATCCCCTGGCCCCTGGCCTCGTACATGTCTTTCCTACCTCAATGGTTTCTTCCAGTCTGCAGTATTCCAGAACTTTGAGTGTCTCTAGGACCTGGTCTGGGCTGTACTGGCACAGCAGCTCGATGAACTGCTCAGTGATGGAGGGTGGTAAATGTATCAGCTCTTGGTTAATGCCTTCTCTGCAATAAAACAGGCACGAGAGACTCAAGTCAAACTCTAGCCCAGAAAGCTGGCTGGAAAGAAGAGTTTCTTGTTCCATTGTGTGTTGTCTTTTACCCTTAGTACAGAACTTTAAAAAATCTGGTTTTAAGAGAAAAATTATGCTGTTTCTACTAGTTCCTAGTGCTGGGGGGGTCTCTCAGCAGGCATTTCATTTCTTCCACAACACATTCTCCTGATGCCTTAGTATAAATTAGACTATCAAAGACCCCTGTGAAGAAGAGACCAGCACAGACACATCCTCAGCAATTCCATGGCAAAGAGGCACAAAGAACTCGCCTCATTTCTTCAATGAAACCTTATAGTTTGTCTTTTCAAATCCTGATTATCTGTGTGTCCTACAGCCCTGCTCTGCATGTGTTTGAAGAAATAGTTTGTTGCTTTTTGCTTATTGTTCCTGAAATTCTTCCTTGACTTCCTTCTCAAATGTTAGTGTTTCATCCCTTTGATCCACCTCACTAAGACAGGTACTCAGGCCTCTTTTAGGGAAACATCCCCATTTTCTAATCCCTGGGCTTCTTATTAAAGAAACGTCCAAAGTGGGGGGGAAAAAAGGAGAGAATAGAATTGTAAGCAGTGCCCACATCCCTTTGTCCTGACTGTTTTCTACTGACCTTGTTTTTAAAAAGAGCAACATGAAGCAAGAGACCTCAGAGTGAGGACTGAAAGGATGATGCTCTCCTAGAGTCAGATACAGCACCTGCAACCCTCACATGAGCAGCAGCTCTCTGCCACTGCACATTACACTTCCCATGGCCCTTCTGGGACTGGTGCATCACAGAGAGGAACAGCAGGAGTTCATCCTGCCTAGGAAACAGGGCTTTAAGCTCTGCTGAGGCTCCTGTCAGGAAAGAAAATGGATCAAGGCACGTATTTAGTTTTGTTACTTATCCAAACAGAAATTCCTAATCCGGGAAGATGTGTTGATGTGCAAACCCTACAGTCATGGGATGGAAAAGGTCTGATGTCCAATGTGATCCTGTATTTCCTGAGAGTTACAACAGGAATATTTTCATCCAGGAGAGGCCAGGAGAGTGCTGTGCCCCCAGCAAGCCAACAGCAGCTCACTGTGATTAGTGTCAGTCACTGGACTGGAAGTGATGTGAGCCCAGAAACAAAAGCCTCACCCAGGTACTGAGCAGTGGCCATAATATGGACACAGCTGCACAAAAACTGGTGTCCAAACTCCTGTGTTCTGACATCAGAGAATGGAGTTTGGAAGGGCCAAAGAAGAGCCCTGAATTCTGGCCTCCTGCATTCACCACCCGCTCCTCCCACCACGAACACCCTGTGAACATCCCTGGTGCCTGGGAGGGAGGGAGTGCTCTACTCCTTCTGTGAGTAGATTAAAATAAAGCACTTTTTACCTAAAATCATCTCTTGTCTACCAAAATAGGAAAAATGGCAAGTCATACATTTATAGCACGAGAACAAACTCTAGTCTGGAAATAACTCTGGTACTCAGTATTCACGATTTCATGAGCAAGCTGACCTTTCCTTAACCACTTCATCAAGAAAGGCAGAGAGCAGAGAACAGAAAGAAAGCTGGATTTTGATAATGTCTAAAACTAATCAACAGTCCTGAGCCCTGCAGGTCCTGCTCAGCTCCATGGGGTGATGTCCATCTCCAATATAACCATCCAAACATCTCCCCCTGCCATGTTCTTCCCCAAAAGGAAGAGGTAAGTGCTGGTTTCTCAAAAAAACCTGGCACAAGGGAGCCCTGCAAGTGTCACAGGCAGAGAGAAGAGCCCTTGTAACAGAACTAGAAGTTGAGGTATCTGCTAATGTATTTATAAATCCAGAACACTGTGTTGCTAAATAAGTTAATATTGTTGGTATAACACACAAACACGTTTCACTGTGTTTGGGCTTTTTTAGAGGAAAAAACCCAAGAGTTTAAAGTGGTAACGTAGCAAAGGCTCTGATTAATGAGCTGAGCAACCCCCACTACATTCTTTTTTTCCTAGGGCTGCTTTATGCTACAAACATATAGACATTTGGTTTTAATTTCCCCAGGCAATTCCTGTTAACCCTGTTTCCTCCCTGCCCCCCTTCCACCTCCTCTAAAATAAATCTCTAGCTAAATTAAATGGGCCAAATTAATCCCTAATGCAATTCCACCAACTAGGATCGTTAGACCAGCACGATGAGTTGTGTCCCCATATGATAAAGCAATCATTTGTATTTGAGACCTTAAAAAGCTCATTTTCTGCTCTAAGAGTCTTTATTTTAATAAGAATCTTGTTCAAAAAAAGCATATAAACATTTAGATTGACTGAAAAGAGACAGATGTTTTCAGCAGAACCTAATCACTGTTTTATGTATGAATATACTACAAAGTGTAGGTGTTTCTGCAGAGTAAGATTTTTCCTCCTTCCCTGCCTCTCTCAGGATCCAGTTCAATTCCTTTCAATAGGTCTTAAAGGAAAAAAACCTCCCAGCACTGAGAACAAACCTGGGGACCTGAGTGTTAGTAGAAAAGGGCCATGTGGACCAAAGCACCTCATGGCCCATCAGCCCTGGGGGAAAAGCAGGCATCTGTGGGAAGCTGAGATGCAGGAAGTTGCTCCCCATTGCTGGTTTGAACATATCACATGTTGCTAGTGATTAGAAGGTAAGTACAGCAGAAATGGGGCTATTTAGCTCTAATTATGGCAGAGTGAAATTAGATACGTTTATTACTCAGAGATTACGGGAGGCACTCTGTGCATAAGATTAAAATCCAGGTTAATTACTACCTTCACTGGCTCCCACTTGCTGCAAGTGATAGCACAGCATAAACAAAGTCCTACTTAACTTCCAGCTGGGTTTCATTTCTGCTTAACTTCCTTTTTTATTTAATTAATCATTTATTGACTAAATCACCTAATTTCGTTCCTATAAAACCCAACCAAGATATTTTCTTGGCAGAATTCTGGTTTTGTTTTGACTTCTAAGGTACACAGGAGGTATGGAAATGAACCCCTTCCACACAAACATGGCTGTAAAACTCAGGAAATAACAAAACATGTCTTTGGGTTTCGGTGTTGTGTGTTGGGGTTTTTTGCATTTACATCTGACAAAATCCAGAAAGTGAGTGATTAATTCCAGCTTTTAGCTTCCAAAGAATGCTTTGTATTACACTTCAAGAACTAAATACATTAGCACTTGGACTTGGATAATATTACCTTTTCCTCCTCCTCCTAAAGCACAGTTAGTTTGTAACTAATTGACAAAACAGGATCCCTCCTTCAATTGCATTAACGATTGCTTGAAAGCAACTGGAGCTGTGCATACACAAATGTCTTACAAAATAAATAAATAAAATCAAGGTCTTGTAGCATTTGAAACCGATTCAACAGAAAGAGAACACTCAGTGCTGAAGAACTGAGAGAACAGGAGCAGATGGAGCAAGCAAGTAGGTAAGAGAGGAGCTTGCAGTGAGATATGGCAGCAGTTCTGAAACAGGACAAATCAAAGATGTCAACAGACCAAAATGCTTTTCTGTTTGTGCTAAACCTGGGCACCTCGGTCAAGTAATGGATCAGTGGGTTTCTGGGAAGGGCAATGGTAGGTTCAGTCCCAGGGTCCCCATTCCACAGCCATTCCCAGCTCCCCCCAGCGTGGGGGAGGCACACTGGAGGCACTGGAATGCACTGGAGGCACTGGAATGCACTGGAGGCACTGGAATGCACTGGAGGCACAGCACTCCCCAGGCAGGCAGCTCCAGGGGCTCTGCTGGAGGACACTCCCCAGAACACTTAATTCAGGGCTGTTCTGCTCAGCTTGGGGCAGTTTGAGGAGCAAGTCACCTTTCCTTAACCTAATCTTGCCTCTAGGCTGACTACTGATGCAGTGTTTCAAAGGAACTGGTTTTAATCCATGCTTTCAAGCTGTAGTTTGTAAACAGTCCCAATTTCTACATACCTTGGATCTAGGAGACTCCTCAGGAACTGGAAGAGCAAGAACTGGTCCTGTACAACAGGGGGAGAATATTATTATTCTAAATACTGTGCCATAAAGCAGTGATTCCTGACCTATACCCATTACAGAAAACACACTTCACAGCTGGTCCCTGCTGAAGAGGCTGGTTTGGGCATGTCCTGCACAAATATTCTGAGGATATATTTGCTGACAGTAACTCTGCTCTGTGAGTGCAAGCCATACCGAGCTCCAACTAAAAGTTGCAACCAGCAGCTCTGAGATGGTACATTTTTATGGCCAGAACTCTACAAAGAGGGCAAATCATTTAAATGTAGCAATTCCTGCTGCTGAGGAGCCATCATTTTTTTTCCTTCTGTTTCTGGCACAGCAGCAACCAACTTACCACCTAATCTCAGCAAGAACAGAAGCCCCCAGTCCACGGAGTGGGACACTTCACCTGGAGGGTGGAGACGATGCTCTCGATCTGCTCACTGAAGTGGATGGCTGCCAGCTCAGCTGCCTTCCCTGGGCTCAGCACCAGCAGCTCCTTTGGGAGGGAAGCACAACAAAACCACAACAAAAACAACCTGCTTTTCATTCCATGGGCAATATCATAGAATCATAGAATCAGCTGGGTTGGAAGGGACCTCCGAGATCATCAAGTCCAACCCTTGATCCAACCCCGCTGTGGTTCCCAGCCCATGGCACTGATGCCACATCCAGTCTCATCTTAAAAACCTCCAGGGATGGAGAATCCACCACTTCCCTGGGCAGCCCATTCCAAGGGCTGATTGCCCTCTCTGGAAAGAAATTCTTCCTAATATCCAACCTAAACCTGTCCTGGCACAGTTTAAGACTGAGCCCTCTTGTCTTGCTGATGGGAAAAGAGCCCAACTCCCACCTGGCTCCCCCCTCCTGTCAGGGGGTTGCAGAGAGTGAGGAGGTCTCCCCTGAGCCTCCTCTTCTCCAGGTTGAACAGCCCCAGCTCCCTCAGCCTCTCCTCACAGCACTTGTGCTCCAGTCCCTTCCCCAGCCTCGTTGCTCTTCTCTGGACCTGCTCCAGCCCCTCCATGTCCTTCCTGAGCTGAGGGCCCAGAACTGGACACAGCACTCCAGGGGAGGCCTCACCAGCGCTGAGTCCAGGGCAAGAATCACTTCCCTGGCCCTGTTGGCCACCCTGTTCCTGATCCAGGCCAGGATCCATTGGCCTTCTTGGCCACCTGGGCACACTCTGGCTCCTGTTCAGCTCCCTGTCCATCCACACTCCCAGCTCCCTTCCTGCCTGGCTGCTCTCCAGCCACTCTGTCCCCAGCCTGTGGGGCTGCCGGGGGCTGTTGTGGCCAAAGTGCAGGACCCGGCTCTTGGCCTTGTTGAACCTCATCCCATTGGAATCAGCCCAACTCTCCAACCCATCCAGGTCCCTCTGCAGAGCCCTCCTGCCTTCCAGCTGATCCAGACTCCCCCTCAGCTTAGTGTCATCTGCAAATTACGCAGTCACCAAGTCCATCCCTGCTGTGACTGCACCTTTGCCCAGATGAAGTGTAAAATAAAACACCATCACACAAAGAGTGAAGCTGGAAAAAACAGAAGGAAGGGTAGTTTGGGAAGTTGATGATTTTAATACCCAAAAAGCCTTAGAGAACACAAAACTCTTCACACCAACTCAGTCCTAAGGAGAGGAAGTCATTCATCAGGTTTTCTGACAACTGCCTTTCCCCCCTTCCCAGAGCCAGCAGGAGAGAGGGAACAAAGCCCTCACCTGACCCTCAGGAATTTCTCAGTCCAATGGCAACAGTGTTTAACAGGTTTGAACTGACCTGAACCAGAGGATTAAAAGCAACTTTCCTGTAACTATTCACTGTGACTGACACCTGTCCAGACATGAAAAAACACTAAACAATTTCTTTATTGCAATAGAAGGAAAAAAAAAAATCTTTTAAATGCCTGTGGCTTTGCCTTCTGTCAAACTTGAGCTATAAGGCTTCCCACCATACAAGTTTAGAAAACCCAGAATACGAGCTTTCTGCTTCTAACCCTTCCACATGCAGCCACACTTCCAAATAAATGAGAAGCAACTGCTTCAAATCAATACTGTGTACCTGGTGACCCTTCCCAAAGACCCCTGCTGAGCCTAAAAAGGAGAAAACACTGCTTTACTGAACAAAACCAACTGTTTTATAACAGTAAGAAAAGAAAAATTTCAGAAACATACATGTGGGCAAAAAACCAACTGAAGTTCCTTAGCATTAACTTGTCTGAGGACAGAAAAGGACCACTACTGTGACTGAAGAGAAGCCTTAGGGTTTATTTTCAAGATAAACCTCAAGGGACTATGGCTGTTTAGGATGATGGGGAAAGTAAAAAGTGGCACTGACCACAAACTTCACTTTCCTGGTTTATCTCCAGATCACCCTGGAGGGGACTGACACCACCTAGAACTACAAGTATTATGGATTCCCCACATCTACTGAGGGGACAGTTATTTCAGGCACATCTGCATCCCCTGAAGCAGACAGATTGAAGACATGGGAAAAATGATGAGCTGGAGAAGTCTAGCAGCAATCTGTGTCTTAGAGAGAAGCCAAGACCCCATCTTCCCACAGGTCAGAAGTGCCAGGGTGCCAAGGCTGAACGCTGCCATCACTGTTAAGATGAGGAATTGGACACCACCCACTGTGAGGTCAGGGATGGCCATGCCCTGACCTTGCTGCTGCTGGAGATAAAAGACTTGCTAATGGATCCCCTCCCTGCTTCACAGCACTCAGGAGCCATCACCCCCAATTAAAGCTCCATTATCCAAAGAGCAGCAGGAAACCAGGAAACCAAGGAAGCCAGCCTGGATCCAAGGGATGCACTTACATGAGAGCACTAAACCTTAGGTCAGAGCTGCCTCCACAGCTGGGACTAAACACTGGCACACTTGTGCTCATGGAAGAGCACCAGCAGATCCCAGAGCAACCAGCAGGAGCTGAGGGCCCCTGGGTGCAGGATACACTGTACCTACCTCTATGTGCTCCAGAGCTTTCTGCCACACCGACTGCTTTTCCTCAGCACTGTAGCCAGGCATGGACAGGATGTTGTGAATGTAGTTGAAAACTTCTTCCTGCAAGGCACAAAGCCATAAATGCTGCAGTGTGTTCTGCAGCACTGCTGACAGCACTGGGCTTTGCTAAGGGAGAGCCTTTCTAACAGCCTTGGCAGGGCCCCAGGGTAGCCCTCCCTTAGCAAGTCAGGATGAGTTATCAGCAGGAGAGGTTCTATGTCCCTAAACAGCTCCTGAAGAACTGCCAGGGAAAAAGAGCCAAGAGGAACCCCATGCTAATGTGTTAAGCACTGAGGTCAAAGAGAATTGTTCTTCCACTATTAGAAATGTCCCCCTCTTGCTCACAGGGAAAGAGGACAGGACATCACACTCCAGCCAGGAGCACAGGCAGAGAAAAGAGCACCCTGCCAGAGGGTAGGTCAGTTTTCCCAGCGTATTCCTGAATCCCTCTTTGACATCAGCCTCTGCCCCAGGCTCTCCTGCACTGCCCTCAGCTCAGATGCTCTCCTGTACCATGGTTTCTGACCATCTCACTGTCACAACCCCCTGTTCCAACTCCTTCACCCACACAACATTCAGCATCATGGTTTTGTAAGGAGCTGGTGAGCTCACACTTGCCATACTCTCATCCCAACTTCTCTTGGTGGTAGGGAAGAGAATACCTCAAAAAACTGAGGCTGATATGCAACTCAAGCAGCAGCAGAAGGTAATTGTGAAGAGACAGTAAGGGCAGAGAGATGTGTGCAGGGGATACAAGAGTGGACCGAGGGCAGAAGCCAAGTAGTATTGCAGTTAGCCACATCTGCAATAAATCCCACCTTGCACTCAGGGTTTATGTACTAGCATTGATTAAATTTTAAAATAGAGGAAAACTCTGAGGCTTTAAAAAAAACAAAAAACAAACAGCTCCTCTCCAATACACAAACACAAAAAGCTTTGACTATAACTAAGAAAGCTCAGCTGTAAAAGACATCTTTAAGTTAATTATGACAGAAGAGCAGGGCAGTTGTGCCCATCACTGGCCAGCAGGACAGGCTGCAGGGCCAGGGAGGACAAGGGCCAGGAGCAGCAGATTTCCTCACCTTTCTCATGGGGTCCCGCAGGTAACAGCCGATGATTTTGTCATAGCGGAGCTGCCGCTCGTACATGAACTCACAGATCTGGAAGCTGAAAGGAAAAAACTTCCCATGTTAGGAAACCCCCACTCAGCTGAGCCAGCAGAACAGGAGGCAGCATTGGGAAGCATCTTCCATGGAGGTGTTCAGCACATAGGCTGGGTGGCTCCTGCTTACAGATGCCATTTGGTACCAGCCCCAGGGCAGCTGGCCTTTATTGAGAACATTATCACAGAACAGAGAAAACTGGAGTTACTGAGGTGAGAGACAAGGGACAGAGGACAAAAATCCTCAATGAAATCAGGTTTCACAGGTTCTGCTGTCAGTAGAATTATTCCCACAGCACTCTGCTCTAAGGTAGCCCAATCCACAGAACTCATCTGAAGAAACTCGCTGAACATGACTCAACAGTGTGTCATAACACAGCTTCCTACCTTCAAATTTTAACAAACAGCTTCAATATTTTGAGGCTTTGGATAAAAACAGATGTAACTGAGGCAAAACAAATGAAAAGTTTGATAAATAATATTACACTACAGCTCTGTTAGCTCTGATGGAAGTGGCTGAGCTGGGGGGGGCTGGCTGTCAAATTCTCTGAAGAAAGCACAAAAAAAATATATTTATTGAAAAATTGGATGGAGTCACTCCTTTTAGGACACAGGTATGGCAGCCCCCACCATTGCATGACATCCCTCTGGTCCTTTGTAGCACAGTGGATTCATTCATGTAACACCCAAACTCACAATGGCTGAAGGTGCCTCCCTGGCTGGTTCTTTTCAGGCATGACAGACTTTTTCTGGAATCATAAAGCATCTAAAGGAGATGCTGGAAATTTTTAGCCTTTCCAGACACTGTTTTTGTCTCTCCTACTCACTTCTAAAACAAGTACCACGGGGGTGGCTCCAGACCCCATCGTGCTTTTAAATCCACCTGTGGGTCTCATCCCCACGAGTCACCTCCATCTGCCAGTGGCAGAGCATTCCAGTATCCAACTATACCCCTGCACAAAGCCAGGGCTCTGGGACAGGGAATGCCAAAACTCATCAACTCCCACAGGGCTTCTCCTGAAGGGTTTCCACAGCTCCACCCCCTCCTTTCTCAACAATGCTTTCTGTAAGAACACCCAGGACAGACAGAACGACTGGGACAAAACGTGACTGTCTCAAATGAAGCATGTGAATGTGAATGCACAGGGAAAACCATCCCAAACACAGCTGCACGGGAGGAACAAGAAACGTGGAGGGGAAAAAAAAGCTGTGGAGGAGATTTAAAGGGAGTATTTAAATATCACACACAAGATCTAAAGGCAGCATTTACATAATGTGTACAGCAACTTACAACTCAGCTTTCTCTGCCATTTGGATAAGACGGCTCTCCTCAAACTGCACTATCCCTCCTGCCTGGAGCAGCTCCAGCAGGACCTGCAGAGATTGGACACCAGTTATTTATAGGGCAGCAGCAGCTGGACAGCCAGTGCCATTATAAGTACTCTGCTCCTGCTCTTGGTATTAACACAGGGCTTATCTTCCTGACTTTTTAATTGATTGTCCATTAACTACGAAGGCCATGAACTTCTCTGCTCCTGCTGCTGCCAGGGCTCTCCTGCAGGAATGCTGGGGCAGGACCCTTCCCTCCTGCTGTGCACAGCACTGCCCAGTTCTTCCATGCTGGTGTCTCTGCAACATCACCTTCAGCCAACACATGCTCCCCAAGGTCAAACCCTGCTCCCCAGCCCGGCCTTCCCTGGCGCTCCAGGAGTGTTCCCCTGAAGGCCGTTACCTGCTGCCTCTCGGAATGGCGGGAGTCGTCATCCGGACTGCACAGGAACTCCAGGACCTGCACCAGGGGCACAAGGTGGGGTGAGTCAGGCCTGGACAGCCCAGCTGGGAGCACAAACCTCAGAGCAGATCCTGAGCATCAGCACAGGCAACAGCAACACGACACAGCAGGACAATCTGAGCGTACTCCCTACCTGGTCTCGTGCCTAAACTGGGAATACTGGAGTAACCAAGGACTCCAGGGGGGAAACACGTGACTCTGCACCAGGATCTAGAACCAAACTTTGGGGATCCCCAGGAATGCAGAAGAGCTCATGGAACCCCGTGGTCCTGCCTTGAACTACACACCAAACAGCTGCAATCACTACACTGACCCTCCTGATTTCTCTCCTGGCCTGTGCCATCTCAGCCAGACAAACAGGAAATCATGCAATTCAGAACATTTAATATATCTGGAATTAAAGGGTTTAATCCAAAGCCGTTCAGCCTCCACAGAGTTCTTTAGTCTTTAATTACAACAAAGGACACATATTTTGTAATTTGTTTTTTATTAGTGTCTATATATCCATGTTATCATAACACAGCTGCTGTAGCCAATGACACCTCTTCCCCAGTCCCAGGAATTTCTGAGACTTCATCTAGGATATAAACTTAACCCATGCAAGCTTCAGGCATCCATTGGTGCATCTCAGGCTATTCCCAACAGCAGAGAAGGGTAGTGGCTACACAAACTAAAAACTACCAGCTACATAAACATGCTCTATGACCTCACTAATGTCATTTATTTGACACCCCTTATAGAACCCCAGGATGGTTTGGGTTGGAAAGGACCTTAAAAGACCATCTCATCCCTGCCCATGGCAGGGGGTTGGAATACCTTCCACTAGGCCAGGTTGTTCCAAGCCCCATCCAACCTGGCCTTGGACACTTCCTAGGACCTGACCCTCTTTCTCCCACAGTTCCAGCCAAGCTAAAACACAGAGCCCACTGCTTGGAATGTCACACACACACAGGATACTTGCCTGGTCAAAAAGTGTCCTGTTGACAAACAAGGTGTTGTTGGGCTTGGCAAGCTGACGGGCCAGGAAGGTGAAGAGACAGCCAACCTGTGATGGGGTGAAGTCAGAGTTCTCCACCATGACCTGAGGAGCAGCGGAGAGAAAAGGGAAAAATAAACCCACGAATGGTTGATTCTGCAGCTGCCTTTGGGAAAGGCATCAAAAATTGGGAAAGCAACAAGAAATCCCTGTACAGCCATCGTGTCTCCTCCTACCCCAGACATCCACACCACCTCCTGTGTGAGTCCATCCAGAAGGTGAAAACATAAGTCACCTGAAGACACAGACAGTGGATGAGCCCTTGCTAAAGCACCTCTGTCCTCAAGCTGAATTGACTCCACCTCCCTGCCATAAACTTCTTGCACGTTCCTGGGTTTGGGGTGTGAAGGGGTTCCAAACTCACATTTATCTCCATCTCTGCAGCCTGTGCTGATCTCTGGACACATAATAGGGCTTCTGAACAGAGAAATGTTGTCACGTGAGTAAAAATATAATTATTGTAGGAGAAAAAAAAGATACATTTCACTTCAAGCCCCAGGCACTCACCACTTCAGTTGTGGTGGGCAGAGAAGTGCTCTAATGGCTAAGAAATGGCTGCAGGTTTGGGGAAAAGCTTTTCCCACATTAAATTAGCTGTTAGTCTATTAATATTTTGAGAAATTTGTGGCTGTGCTGACTTGAAATTACAGTAAAAGGAAATATCTGAGAGTCACTACAAAGGAGATTTGAAATTCAAGAAGTGCTTGTCACTTGTCTGGCACATAAAAAACTAGCATGATGTGTCCTGACTTGGTGTCTCAGACTTCTAAAAAATCCTGAACACTAAGGGAGAGTGAAATGCCCCTGTTTGGAGAGTCCCCTCTAGGACCAGTGGGTTTAGCTGGGAGGAAATCCATCACCTGAATAACTCTGTCAGCTGAGGTCTCAGAATTGCTCCAGCAAAGCCCAGACATGGAGCAGCTCAGTTTATAACCTCAGTCAGTCACAGCTGGGGGGATGCAGCTGATTTTTTGAAGTGACCAGAGTCCCAGATTCCCATGAGATGCCCATGGTTATGTGACACAAGTGGAGGGAGGCAGGTCAGACACATGAAAGAATCAAGCAGAGCTCTGCTTCAAACACCAGCTAATGCTTCAAACACCAGCTAATGCAACCATTCTTTTTCAATCTTCATTTTCTGTTTAAAAAGGCCATTTCACGGAGGAGCCTTGACAGAACAGTGTTACCTAACAGCACTAAAAATATGACTCACTAAAACAACTGGAGTGTTTGATTCATTTCAGCTTTGTTTTTCACAAGCTGGGTCCTCATCAGCCAATGTGCAGGTGAAAATACTGTATCCCTGAAAGAGCAACTCCACAGAGGCTGCAGGCCAGCCACAAGGACTTGCTAAAACACCATTTATTTGGCAAAGCTCAGATCAGTATTAGCAGAGTGTCTGTGTTGACCAAACTGTTTTGGAAGTGCAGCTATTAACTAGGCAGGGGTTTTTTTGCCAATGACAAATTTAAATTAAAAGCTCCAAGATTTTTTTTTTTTATTTTTATCCAAAAGGAGGGCAGATTCCAGACCAAGGAACTAACACCAAACTGTTTGACTGAAGATGCAGTGCTGCAGCACCCCTCTCCCCTCCAAGAGCGGGGTGAATTCTGTGGTGGTGGAGCACAGAGTGGTGCTGGTGCCATGGAACACACCCCCAGCACCTCTGGAGCACGGCTGCAGTGCCATCTCCTGCTGCCAGCAGCTCAGGACAGTGCCATCTCCTGCTGCCAGCAGCTCAGGGCACAGCAGAGCAGGGGCTGAGCCAGCCCAGGGGGGACAGCCCCCTGCCAGCCCATCCTGCTCGGCCCACAAAACCCCCCAAGGGGCACTGTCCCACCCACTGCAGCTCTGCCACCCCAGGCACTCCCTGTGCCCTCGACACTGATGGGAAAATGCTACTTGTGCTATGTTCAGCCATAAACCCCTCCAAGTGGAGTCCCTCATTAGTGCTGACAGCTCTGCAGGGAAGGAGAAGGCGCTTGGCAGGGAGAGCTTTTCATGGAACATCCATTGTGAGCAGGGGCTGCACATGACAATGATTTCTGGAGCACCAGGTTGAGAACTCTGACATTCCTCTTCTCTCCCATTTACTGAAGATAGGCCTGTCATTCTGGGAGTGCTCCCTCCCAAACAGCACTCACAGACACGGGGAGCAGGGATTTAGAAGGAAAGCACTGGCACCCTGCCAAGCACAGGATTCCTGGGACCTTTATTCCCCTGCTCAGAAGGAATCAGGGAGTGGATTCCGTGAGAAACAACCCAGGCGAAATCACAGACAGGAAAGGAGACCTCTCTGTCACCATATTTAACATGCATGAATCATCACTTCCAAATATCCAAATGACACCCTTGGCTGAGGTGAATCCATGCTCCTGCCCATCACTTTCCCAGAGGTGCCAGCCAGGGCAGGACTGCAAACACCTCACCCAGCTAACAGGCTTTACTGCTTTACTGCACAGTGCTGTACAATCAGCCAGATGCAAACACAGAGGTTCATTTTCAGGCACACTCACCTTCAAAAGAATGTCCACAATTCTCTGTTGATATTCCACAGCTTGCTTGTCATTCTTAAAGTCTTCAAAAGTCTGCAGGAGGCAAAACACTGACACCTTGAGCAGAATGCTCTCAGAACACCAGCAAACACAAAGCAGCCACATCACAAAGCTGACAATGCTGTGAAGTCCTTCCTCTGCATATCCCTAGGCAGCAGGTTCCAAGGTATAATTTGGTCTTTTGTAACTACCAAAATGGTATTTACATATTCAGGTAAAAGTAACAGGTCCAAACAGACAGAGGAAACTCAAGAAATCTGGAAAGGTAGAAAAGCAGATCTCTGTGCAGGAGAAAGAAGTAGGTACTAGAACACTCTTTACAAACCCATTATTCTTGTTTTACCTGTGCTTTAAAGATGGTCTCTGCTACCAGAGCCTTCAGTGTGTAATGTCACATTCATCAATTTATATTTAAGGACATAAAAGGCTACTATGATTCCCCCAACAGAACACCTCATAGAACGTGCATCAAAGCTGTTCCTGCCCCGAGCCAGGAGGTGATGGTTGTGCAAGGCATGAAGTCACTAACAGGAATGCCACAGGTGGTGCACCATGTGATGGAAGAGCTGGCATTGCATTCTCCCCTGGGGGTCAGAGGTCTCTTACCAGAGCCAGGACATTGAGGAATTCCCGGGTGTCGAAGTGCAGCAGGGTCCGGACATAGGGATACACCTCCTCATCCACGGAGCCCTCCGCCGAGTGCAGCCGGATGAGGAACTCAAACACCTGCCAGGAGAATTCCAACACACCTTCCCTGTGGATTTCACACACTGGCAGCACAAGTGCATGGGAAGGCAGCATTGTTACCTGCCTTGCACTGAGGCTTTAAAGGCCCTCAGGAGCCCATCAGGGTTCCTGCTGGAGTGATGTTTTCTGCTGCTTGTCAGCAGGAAAAAAATTCCCCCTCCCTCAGACTCACCAACCAATTTAAGATCAATCAAAATTCAAGATCAAACAAAAATTAAGGCTTATTTATACTTGCAGATGGAAGTGTGTGAAATTAGAAAACTCCCTCCCCTTCCTGGCAGCTTTCCTGAGAAGCCATGCAACTCCTCCTTATCCAGGGCACAGCTCTCCTTGTCAGCAGTTCCCTTGGGAAGAGCCAGTCACTCTGCCCCCTCACTTTGAGGCACAAAGCTTTTGGCACTGCAAAGACTGACTTTGAGGTGCTATTCAATTCTCTGTCTCCTCCACTGACTTTGCAGTTCCTGAAATTCGAGGTTGTCTTCCAAAATAAAGGAAACTCCCTTTACTGAGCCACTGCCAGAGGTGCCCAGACCCTCCCAGGGAACCAACAGGGCAGTGACAGCTCCAGGTGCCAGAACAGCCTCACCCAGAGCTGGCTGCCAGCAGGGAGGGAGCAGACTGCTCCAGGCTGGCACTTGGGAATATGTGTGAGATACACACTGGGATCCCACGGACACCTGACAGGCAATGTGCTCTCCCAGCCACCCTCAGCAAACACCACCTGCCCTCATTTACTCCTATCCTGAGCTATTTTCCCTGTCACCACAGTGACAGTGAAGCCATCAGGAATTAGCAGCTTGACTTTGGGACCCACACCTTCCCTGTTGGCTTCCTTGATCCTGATATCCACCTGCCAGCTGGGAATGCTTCAGGAAACAAACCCAACCCAGCAGACAGAAAGGTGTTACTGCAGCCCAGCCCTCAGGGCTCACAGAAAGGAGGGGCTGAGGGCTCCTCCCAGAGCTGCTGCTGCTGCCTGGGCTCTGCTTCCAGCTCAGGGGTGTGCAGGGGACAACCTGACAACCTTGGGAGAGGGAAACAGCAAAGGACAGTGGAGTTTGCACAGCCTCTGAGGAAAGGGTCTGTAGTAACCCAGAGCCACCAGCTCTGGATTAGAGGAAAAAAAACCAAACCAAACACAAAAAACCCACACAAACACAAACCTGCCCCACAGTCAAAAAATACCTGTGCCATTGTACTGCAAAGAGAAAGTGCAAAACACAGTGTGCCTCCTCCTACTGAAAGCCTGAAACCGAAGGGAAACGATAGAAACCCCAACAGATTTTTGTGGTAAAAGTGGACAGAAACTCTGGAAAAGCTTTTACGAGCACAGAGGGATGATAGGGAGCATCCTCTCTTTTAAGAAATTGTCTGAGATGACTCCAAACGAGTCAAAAGCCTCAGAGAAACCTACGACCAAGAGCTGCTTAGAGAGACATTTCCACCCACTGTTAATCCCGTGTTATGTGCATTTGAAAACAGGGAAGATCCTCACCTGTTTGACACGTCATAGTCAAGTTTAGGAAGAAGAGAGAGCTACAAATTACTGGTAACTTTGTGGTAAAGAATAAAATAAACCCAACCACCAAGAACTCTACGTTCCCACACCCCAATTTACAGTTGAAAGAAGAATATTAAGTTTAAATGTTCAGACTGCAACAACTGTTTGATTTCATTCTTTAAAAACTAATTTGGTATTTACAGGAGGATACACTCATATCACAAGGATGCAGCTATTAGACTGATGATGATTTTGCCTCAAAGACCCATGAAATAAGACATATGCAGTTTCTTGCAAAAACCTCATATGGGAAAGTTGCCTTCCAAAAGGTTTCTCACCTGATTTTTCACCAGAGGTACCAGATCTTCAGGAATATCTCCCAATGGATATGCACGGCCTGCCAAGCAGCAGCTACAGAAAAGGAGGGGAAAGGCATTTTAACATGTCCAGACATTAAACAGATTGAGGGGAACTGATTTTTTATTTTCTGAGTTAGTTTCTAGATTAATCTTAAAACAGGGCAAACCAATTTATTTTCTAGATCATGAAAGCAAGCACTGCAGGCAGCACTGCTGTTAATATACACTGAGCCAACACACTGCAATTATTTGCATCTGAGGTGTCATTTCACAGCAGAAAAGTGCTGGGGAAACTCAGGATTTCTCACAGAGTTCTTTACTTTTGAATTTTAGGAGCGACCTGCTGCAAATGACAGGCAACACAGCAAGGAGCAACTGAGCAGAGCCATCCCAAAAGGCAGGGCAGCAGGGCCAAAACAGCTGCTCAGGCTGTGGAGGCCTCCTTGCTCCAGGAGCAGCATGTCACACCGAGGACTAGACTGCCTCTAACCCCATTCTGAAGCTAAAAACATGGGGCTGGCATATCAGCAGTAACCCAAGCTCTGCCTCCAGCTTGATCCTGCCTATCCCCTCACACCAGGTGCAACAAGAAAGCACTGCAAATTTAAGTCAGCTGCAGTGAGGACCCACTGCTGTTTTACACACCCTCCCTATAAGATTCTGCAACTACAGCATAAGAGTTTAGCAAATTTAAATGTAGCAAGTTTAAAATCTGGTGCCACAACTAGGCAGCACCTCACCCACTCCCCGAAGGGCCTTACCTTATATACACAAGCAGCTTGTTGCCCATTATCACCTGCTCATCTACAAAACAAAAATTATTTGTCACCTTTTCTTCACAAGACAAGATAGATGCAAGTCTTCTCTCAGCTATTGGCAAAACATCTCATCTGCACGCAGAGTTTATCCCACAGAAAGCTGAGCAGCTTCACACACAGCAAACAGTACCAGAAGACTCTTCTGTTCTCCAAGACCCTTACACTGGGTATGCATTCCCTTTTTGCATCTCTGTTGGAAGTGACTAGGAATATTCAAAACATCAAATAAAAAATAGACACCCTCAAAGGAAAAGAATTCTGTACCTGTGAGAGACTTCCCAGCATTCAGTGGAGGAGCAATGACTTTGAACAGTTTCTGTAACAAGAAAAAAGGCAGTGCTCAAGTAGCTGGAAAAGTTCAAAGCAAAGAACCTGTGTGGTTTTAAAGCAGAGATCAACGGGTGTTTTCCCACAGAAACTCTCTATCACCATGTCTTTTAATTAAAAGGCACAGAGAACTCCAAGACATGGCAAAAGGATGCTTTTCCCAGCTGATGTTATGAAAAAACAGCCTTCATTCAACCAGATCTAACCCCGAGCACAGGCCACACTAAGAAAAAGCAACGTTCAGCAGTCCCAGAAGTAACAGTACGAGTATAACCCACCCCCCATGTCCTGTTCCTGCATCTCCTGCCAGCAGAGATTGTGCAAACCTTCAGCCCACCCAGCAGCATCACCAGAGCCTTCAGTTTGGGTGTGTAGAATGAGGAATTTTCTAAGCACTTAGTTGTAGAAAGCAGAAGAGTTTTTTGTAGTCATACAACTAGTGCTTGGTTTCCGGAAGTTCTTTTTCAAATCATGAACAAGTAAGAGTTTCTTTCCTGAGAAAAATCAAATGAGATTACAGCTGCTAAAAACTGGGCATTGAAGATTTTCACATTCAAATGGCCCCAGCTCTTTGTTTCAGCACTACTCAGAAAACACCAGCAGTGCTTCCACAGTGAAGCACAGGATTTCCCTTGAAATGGAAGAGGGCAAGAACACAGAACACACGGAATGAGAAAAGTTTTGGGTTTGAGCTGCTGTTTCTCAGGAGGAATGTATGAATGAACACCCCAATAACACCTCCCTGCACCCAGCAGCTCTCCTACCTCCATGGGGCTGATGAAGTCGTTCATCCCACTGTTGTACACATAGATCATGGCATCATACAGACGGTTCTCCCAGCACAGGAGAACGACCTGCAGAGCAAAGCACAGTGCAGATACCCAGTTGCTCTCAGCTCACTGCTCCCTCATTCCCCACTGCCATCATCCAACAGTACCACTCAAAGCAAAATGAGACTTTCCACTTGCAGAACTAGTCTCTGCAGGGACCCCAAATCCCCAAAGGGAGTGTCCAGCCTACTGCTCGTGCAGCAAGCATGGAATTGAACTGTTGAGATTCTAACGCTCATATGAGGTTAAAGAACAAATAAATAAAAAATCAGTTCTTCAAATCTCTTGATTGCACTAGTTTGCCTTGTTGTTGGGCTAGTGAATCAAAACATGGAATTTCCATCCTTGAAATGGAAAGTCATGGCACTGGAAAGCAAGATTACTGAGCAGGAACACCTCCTTGCTCCACAACTTTGTTGTGCAAGAGCAAAGCAGGCTGGCAGGCACCAAGCTGACAAATACAACCCAGTTTTTTGTGCCTCTTCAGCCTCTGATGTCAGGCAAGGTACTCAAAATGGAAAAGGCTGATTGGGAATGTCAGCCTAATCCTGAAGGACTAGAATTTTCCAACACACTCAGCTGCTGATGCATTGACCTACACCAAGTCACAAACAGGGGGAGCAAAACACAGCCACACTAAATAATTCCCAGTGCACTGAATTTGATCCCAGGGGCACAGGGCTGAGCTCTGTTACAAATTAGTGACCAAAAGGCACGAACAGTTTGCACTACCTAAGTCTTGTCTGTGGAAAGGTGACACCTTGTTTCCCACATGTTATGCTGTGCTTAAAAGCACAAGATGTTGATTTATTCAGAGGAACTCAATACAGTGTGCAGCACAACCACTCACCTGCTGGATATCTAAGCTGGTGATATCCATATGCACAATGCAGGCTTCCAAGTTTTCCAACCTGTTCTTGTCTTGGAAGTGAAGCAGCAAGTCTTTCATCACCTGAGCTGTGATTCCCATCAGCTTATCACTTAAGATATATGGCTCCAAGCACTCCAGAAAGATGCCTTTGGCTACAGAATTCTCGCTCATCTTATCATATATCTGGTTAAATAGTAGATCCCTAGGAGGAAAGAAGAGTTTAGTTATCAAATAATCTTATTAAAATCTCATTACTTATCTACAGTCTGAGGGCTCTAAATTAAACTCCATTTCCTCTGTATTCCCCAGGCTCAGGAACTGAGTGCCCTGTTCAGCTCCTGCACTGGGACAAGTTACAGGATAAATCAGCTCTGGATGTTGCAGCAACAAAAGCGCTGTTAGAGGGGAAGGGATGATGATGACAGGAAAATCTATCAAGGCAGGTTCTTGGTTTGAAGCTACTTTTCTTCTTTAACACATCAATGAAAATTTAAAAGATACTCTGAGCCCCCTGACTTTAGTACCAGTTTTTAAGCATTCCTCTACACCGTGATGTGAGATGATATGAAGTGATGGGATGGGATTCCTCTAATCCACGTGATGTCATGGGGATGGCACTGGGGGGCTACAGGGAGGGCTGGTGGTGTGCCCTGGGACTCACATGCGCTGCAGCAGGAGACAGTAATCGACGATGACGGGCACCACGTCCTGCGGGAGGGACACAGAAACGGAGGGGCTGACAGAAATCCTGAGCAGCACATCCTGCACAGCTCAAACTGCAGCCTGCCCAGCACAGAGCACAAACAAAGAGGTATCTGAACTGGCTGGGAGCTGGCACAGTCACACTTGGTGACACTTGTGCAGAGGGCACCCAGCCATACCCACGTCCTGGTTTCGTGAGTGCACACGACAGGTGAGAGTTCAGCTGAACCACAGTAAGATTTCTCAAAAACAGACAAGTAATGTTTGGAGCAAAGCAAAGTTTGATTAAAAAAAAAAAACAAAACCAAAAGATTCATACAAGAGTTCTCTGGAGCACCATACCTGAAAGTGCTGCTCCATAACCTGGATTTTCCCTTGGTCAGGACACTTCTTCAAAGTCCGATCAGCATAATGGAGAAGGATTTCAACCATCTGAATTACAAGAAACAAAACATTAATTCAGATCCTACACTAAGGATTTTTCAGGCTGCTGAACACATTCTGAAGCACAAGGCTCACCTGAGCCATGTTTTTATCCGAAGCTTAAGTTCCAGTACCTTAAACAGCAAAACTTAGTTACCTCCAAATAAAATACACAGGAACAAAGTACAGCGATAAGTGTATATTTTAAACACATCCCTCCCAGAAGAAGATTCCTGTAACAACTGAACTGGATCAGTTGAAGAGTTTACTCCATGCCCACATAAACATGGAGCAAAATTTCCATCCTGAGAGGCAGCATGTCACATACTGATCATCACTTGCCAACCAAGGGTCAGGAAACTCTAGAGTTTCCTACACAAAAGGTTTCTCTTCACTGTGAGGGGATCAGAGATCTCCAGGCCTGGATGATAGTGTCACCTTTTGGTTTGGTTTTTTTCACCTAATGCTGCAGATTTTATCCCCACCTTGGCATTTCCAAGTTTTTTCTAAAATCCTGTTCACAATCTTAGCAAGAGAGGCACACAGACACGTTCCAGAGTTAGCTCTGGAGGACAGCAGCCATTCCTCATGGGAACACAGGTAGCACACACCAGCACACATGAACATGCAGTTGGAAGAGCTCAGTGACTCACCCTGTCTGCAATGACTGCCTTCCTCTTGGTTGTGTCCCCAGTCAGGCCTGGAAAGAATGAGGGGGAGAGGGGTGGAAAATGAAGCTTTTCTCATCTAAGCTACCTGTAGAAATACAACAGCTCCCCAGCTCGGATGCCAACACCATTGCCCTTGAGAGGGTGAGGTCAGGATATGTAAACACACACTTTTGTGTTCTACTTTTAGCCCACTCTTCTTCCAAAAGGCTTATTCTCCCAATTTAAAGGCTGTTCCAGCACAGGAATGGCAAGAGCAGCTCTGAGTGCTGTTTAACACTGGGAGGACAGTTAATGGAGGGCTGTCAAAGACTGTACATGAGGGTAATTGCTGGAGGAGGTCTTGATGCAAAGCAGCTGAATGCAGTGCACTAAAAGGGGAAAATAATGGAAATGTCAACTCAAAAAGACAGTTTTTCATTATTCAAAGAATTACTATCTGTTAATTGTGTTATATCTGTGCATTAAAACATGACACAGCTTCATACACCAGCAATTTCACAGCAGGATCTTATCCTGAGAACTTGCAGCTCATCTGTCAAAACCATCAAAAGTTACTTGCTGTAAAATAACACGTCCAGTACAAATCAGATCATTCAAGTGGCAGTTTCTGGCATAATTAACACATTTCTTATAACAAGCTAAGTGCTCACAAAGCATCCTCCTTTGGAGGAAACACGGGGCCAAACCCCAGCAGTTCTTTCAGCCATTGTATAGTCAGAGGAGACCTGAATGGAAGTACCTGCTTGCCAGAGCTGACAGAAAATCACACTGAAAGCTACCCACAGCTCATGCATGACCCTCAGGAATATTTTAGCAGGCTGGATGTTCACCTCCTGGATCCACCTCCTTCATGGCAAAGTGACAGCAGACTGGAGTCACAACACAGACCAAGTCTGATGCTCATTTGAAATCAAACTGTCAAAGGGACTGCAACTCAAAAAAATCAAACTGATCTGTTGCTTCTGCCAACCCCAAAGCAGTACATCCTACTTTCTCTTCTTCAGTTCAATACTCTGCTTTTTTTTTTCTTATTCCCCTGAAAAAGTGATTTCTGTACATGCACAGGTTTAAAACCTTCCCTAGAGGTTTCAGTTAAAAACAAAGAAACCAACCAACCCAAACTTACCTACTACAGCCTTTGCTTTACCTTCATAGAAGGACCAAGCTAAAGCCAGGGCATCTGTGAGACGCTCTTGTTTCAGAAGGTGGTCAACTCTCTGAAATAACAAGGGACACTGGACCTCAGTCCTACAGAGAAGATGATCCTCTCCTCCCATGTAAGATCAGCAATTCCCAGCAGTGGGTCAATCCCTGACAGCAAGGGGACAAGACACCTCAGAAGCTCTCACCACACTGCAGTAAAGGCCAGCACCTCAAAGAGATGCTCTCAAGTGTATATTTTCTGCTGAACAGTTCAAAAAACCTAAGAGATATCAGGCCCCAGTACATCAAACCCCTGGGGGTTACATGTTAGGTCAGGGGTTTGATGGATGGAGACCCACAGCATTAGTGACTCTGATACACAGAGAGGAGAAATCTTCTGTGCCCCATCCCTGCCTCATCACCTGGAGCCCAGCACACACCTCTGCCATGCTCTCAGCACACAGGGGTACTCAGCCCACCCTTTATCTTCTCCTGAGCTCACAGTCAGCAGCACTGAGGCACATCACAAGTATTTTCTGCCTTAAGGAATTATTAGCACCCGAGGTCGAGCACCATCAGCCTTGGTAGGTCAGGTCAAAGAGTTAAAGTATTGTCTGAGAGAAGAGAGATTCCAAGTCTCAGCTCAGCATCCTGTCCTGCAGCAAGAATTAACTCTCACCTTCACCCCTGATCACCACATATTCAATTACAATTCTTAGGTCCCCTATGATAGGGGCACAACTGCAGCACAATACAGGAACTTAGAAAGGGGTTGACTCAGAGTACATAAATCTTGATTGACTTCTGATTTCTAGGAAAACCTGTGCCTGAAATCATGGGTCAAGAAAAGGCTTGTCACCACAGTTTACCAAACCAAAGTCAGTGGTGAATGGCTGGAGACAAAACCAGCAGAGGGAAGTGACTTGCTGAACTAAAAACTCAACCGAGCTGAACTGTTCATATTCCATTAAAGGTGCAGAGAACAGGGAGCAGGAATAAAGAAAGCAATGGGAAGGTAATCTTACAGGAGAAAGAGCTCTGCTCAGCCTTGCAAAACTAAGTCTGAGACAGAAGATGCATACACTGGATAAACATACTGCAGAGTGGTGATCCAGTAAGGAAAACAGGTCTTCAATTCAAGTGAAAAGTACACACAGGAACAGACAGACATGAATAGATCACTAAGAACTTCAGTGTGGAAACTGATAGGGTTTGAGCCCTCAGAGAAATGATGTTCCAAAGAAAATCTTCAGCCAACAAGGATCTAAAATACTATGAACTTTCTCAGTAGCCTTTGATGGATTTTATGATGTGGGTCCTGCAGTAGGTGGAGATAAAATACAGCGAACCAGACTTCCTTCAACTCCTGGATGCTCACGTGGCACACACAAGGGTTGCACCACCACACAGTCCCCGAGTCAGGCACTGCACTATCTCTGTCTCATTAACAGGAGCTGACCCCTGGCAAGGCACAGTGCCTGGTTTGGGAGAGCAGGGGCTCCATCCAGCCTGCAAGGTCGTGCAAGAGGAGTCCCACAGTGTCCCCCACCAAAATCAGGATATCTGCAGTGCTGGCTCTGTGTGGCACTTGGGCATCCTGAGCACAGTGCTCAGAACTCAACAAATGCTCCCTTCCTTCTCTGGACCTATACTTAAGCAATTCCAACCTACTAAGCTGTCCAGTTTCCCTCTCAACATACCTCTCTCCAGCTTCTCAATGTCATGACGTGAACAGACTAGGAAAGAAAAAAGAAATTAAAAGAGTTATTTACTTACAGTTGCTCCTGCAGCCTGTGGTATCCCACTGACCCACCACACATGGTACAGAGGAGCTAAGGAAAGCAACCCTCAAGCTGTATAAATGGCAGCCCAGTTTTCCCTGCTGTCTTATTTCCTTCTGTTTATTCCCCAACACATTTATAACAGAGATATTGAAGCTTAGGCCACAGGAGATGTCAGTAAAGTAATGCTGAGTCTACCCTGAAGCAGCACAAATCAGGATACTCTGAAACTATGACAAGGTCTTACTTAGCCCATACCTGGGCTAAAACCAAATTTTTGCACATTTCTTTAATTCCACAACATAAGTGCACAAAGAGCCCATTCCCAATACACATTTCCACAGAAGAAAAGCTGTCCTTCTCTGGAATAAGAGCTACAACCAACAGTGAGTGGCCTGTATTTTTATTTAAAAACTCTCTCCACTTACCTTAGTTCCAAGGTAAAAGATCTGGCCACCACAGCTGCTGATGGACTGGTAACAAGCCTTCTCTCCCACCAGTGCCTACAGGGAAAAAAACCACATTCAAGTAAACCTGCCTTTTGTTTTTGTAAAATTTCCCAAGATACATAAATGCACTTTAAAGACCCTTTGTAACTCAGAAACCAAAATGAGGCTGGGGAGAGAACCCCACAGATTGCTGGACAGTGGTAAGTCAGAGAGCTCTGCTGTCACTCCTTCCTGCTTGGGAACTTGGCTTAAACTGCTGCTGAGCTCTGGCTACCCAAAAACATGACTAAATAGGGCTCAGGTGCCAAAAAAGTTGTGGGGGCTCCTTCCTTGCCATCTGCTGCTTCCCAAATCTCCCTCAAGAGCAAATGTGTAGGGCACACAGATGGAGAGGCGACTGTTGAAGTGAGAGTTGCTCCAACACAAGTTTGACTGCCAGTAACCAACGCTCCAGTCTTTGGGGAGTAGTATGTAAAAAAATCTCTTAAAGAATAAAGCACATCAGCTTTTGTCCTGGACAGAGCATTCCAAGGTTTGAAGAGCAGCTCCTAAAAACCTCAGTGCACAAAAGGAAGCATGAGCTGTGTGCTAGCTGCCCACATCACCACCATGTCTGACTTTCGAGGTGCTCCAAAAGGGCTTTTCCCCTGCAGGCTCCCACTTGGGGTGTATCCCAAACACAGCTGCTGCCACAGCAGGTCCCTGCTGCCTACCAGGGCCTCGCTGACGTTGCCCCCCGTGGCCAGGGATTTGAAGTGGCTGCTGTTGTAGACCAGCTGCACCTCTGGGATCTCGATGGTCTCCAGCTCCTCCTGTGTCTGCCGGTCTATGACGTGCAGCTTCTCCACGCTGTCCAGCAGCACCGCGGTCCGCGAGTTGATCCACTGCAAGAGCAGCAAGTCCCACGTTCCAGCAATGCAAACACAGACAGCAATGAACCAGGCTCTGGCCACACCTCTGAGTACCAACACGGGGAGTTCTAGGAGGGCTTTGTTACTACACACGGTCACTGCACAGCTGCACACACACGGAACTCCAAAGGTAAGACAGGGGGGCTCCCCCCGGAGAAAAATCACATGGAATCTTCACAGAAAGAGCTGTGGACAAATGGCAAATCCACCAGAGCTCTTGGTGCACTCTTTATGCTCCAGCACACTTTCTATCCAAAGGTCTCAAACCCAAGATGATTACACCATCTGCTCCCAGATCTCTTAGGTAAATATAGCAACAAGAGGCAGTAAAAAGAGATACGGTACAACTGAGTTTAACTCAAAGCCTGTCACTCATATTCTGCAGCTCCTACTTTTATGTTCAAAACCTTGCAAAATAAAAAGGCTTTTTTTCATTGCTTTTGCAATTTTTCATTTATTTTTTTTTAAACAGTCAAACATATTTTTACAAACCTCAAATTCCCGCTGATGTGGATGTCCATATTGATGTGGTATTTTGGCCTTTCATGTTTTGCTCACTGTATTCTGTAAATGTTTGGAATTTAATAGTTTTTGGGTTTTTTATTGAAATTATCAATTATGGTGCTGTACCAAGCACTTATGTATGGAAATGTTACTGGAATGTTACTGAGCCAATTACACAGAAGTTTGCACTTTTAGTTTGAATACAGAATAAAAATCTTTCTTGCCAGATATCCTCTGATCCTGAAAATATTTCCTCAACAAAGCTACCCCTCCTTTCCAAAAAAAGGCAGTATTGTTGCCTCCATGCTACTGATTTTTTATCCTTTAGCTACTACTTGCTATTTCACTTGTGCTGGTTTTCCACAGAGTCCCAGGTTTAAGGGCATTTTCAGTCAGTTAGCACTGGATAAACACAGCCAAGAGCACAGCACTCAGGGCTATTGAAACATATTTACAAGAAAACTAGTGCAAAAAAAAATTAACCCTTCTGTAGTATTGAGACTTACAGTAAAGTTGATGAGATCATAGTGCAGATGAAGCTGCCTCTGCTTAGTGACATGTATTGCACCAGTGTCATCTCTCTTGACCTAAAAGAGAAATCAAAGCTGACTCAGAGTCCAAGACTTCCTTCAGTTCAGCCTCTCAGTTCTCCACAAGACTCCAGGAGTCTGGAGCTCCCCCCAGAGAAGCATCTCAGCAAGACAGGCTTAAACATATCCTTTTCTTTCTGCTCAGTTTTACCAGGACAGAAGGTAGAGGAGAAAGAGGATCAATCCAGACAATACAATGTTCGGATGTTTGAGCAAAGCTTAAGGTCCAAGATGACAGCAGAGTTGGGAAACAAACTTAGCACTCCAAAGCCAAAATGCCAGATTTTCTGAAGCCCAGGTACTGCTCTCATACTGGAAGCAGGCATGAAACCATCTTCAAGAACCATATCTGCATGTGTAACTGCTGCAGACCTAACCAGGATGAGCAGCACCCCCTTAAGTCACACACCAACAGGATCTGGAAGCTCTTTTCTTAGTGGTTTATACAATTTTTTTCCAGACTCAAGTTTTACAGCAAAAAATAGAATGGTGTCTCAAATTCATGTGCCCTCCCTGAAAACAACCCACACTCTACCTCCAGTAGAAATCAGCTGCAAATCAATACCTCTGGAACAGATAAATCTCACACCTCTGGGTTCTCAGGGAAGGACACCACTGCTTGCTGAGGAGCAGTGAGCACCAGGCTGGTTTTGCCAAGCTGCAGCCATGCCCAGTATGCTCAGAGATCACCCTGTCACTGAGACACAGGCTGTGTCAGCTGAACACATCAGTGAGACAGGACTATCTGAGCAGCAGCACAGAACACCCCAGGCTCACCAGCAGGAAGTGCACGACGTCTCCTCGACAGAAGGCCAGCATGGGGTTCACAGAGCTCTGCACAGCCACAAAGTGCCAGGCCAGGAGAGGGACACTCGAGGGGTCCATCTGTCACACAACAAGCACAGCAAGTATTTAGGGCAGGCCAGGCACACCCTCAGCTCCAGGACACGTGTGGCTCATCAGCTTCTCACTGACTTCACCACGTACACACACGGGCTGCAAAGCTAATTCAATTCCTGGCCTGGTGGCAGCTGAGTGGCAGCTCATGCCCCTTGGTGCAGCCCCACGTTTAGTGGACACCCAGTCACAACCCCCCAGTGTCCTCTCTGCCCAGTGAACATCCAATCTCACAGGGATGGATGCACTACAACGAGCTGCAGCTTGCTTGCAGCCTTGTCTCCATTCTCCCACCCTAACATATCCCTCACCTGCCCCCTGCTGCTTTCCAAGAGGAACTATACCAGCAAGTAGTGAAAGTGAATAATCGAGTTCAGAAGCCTGACTAGTGCTCTAATTCCACCCAGCTTCGGCCCCTTTAATTAAGGGGTCTCTTGTATGGTTCCTCTGTAAAACAGCAGCCCCAGTCCAGGGTGACTGTACCCCCAGTCAGCTGAACATCCCACTGCACCAGGCTGCAGCAGGGAAGACAAGCAGCAGAGGGGCTCCTTCCTACCTATCTGTGAAATTCAGCATCTTCCCAGAGGTACAGCTGGAAGCAGCCTTCTCAGCCCCTCTCTGCCCACAGCCTGCCCACATCAGACCATTGGTTATCACTGCAATCCCACAGTGCAGTTGGCAGTGCTGACAAGGGAGTGACACCAAACACCTGGCTCTCATCTCACCTCCTGCCCTCCAGACACTGTTTGTAGCCATAACCCAAAAAGCACCTGTTTGGCTTCATTACTCACCCGACCGTAGGGAAAGGTCATCCACACCTTCAGAGATGGCTTCAGGCCAATAACCAGTATCTTCAAGGAAAACAAGACAAAATGAAACGTCTGAGCACAGAGCAGAGAACTTCTCCTCTGTGACTTCTCACACCAAGCCTCCTGCAAGCAGCACGTTACCTTTGTGAGGGAGGCCATGGCCAGCAGGGAGTACTGGGTGATAGGATGGTCTCTCAGATCAACTTTTGCATGTAAAGGCTCAATACAGCAAACTTCCCCTTTGGAGCCACTGAAGAGACACCGAGATTCACAGGTCCTCACTCCCATAACCCTCCTGCAAGGAAGAGAGATCAGCTCAGGGGCCAGTTATCAAGTAGAGATCAGCCCAACAATCTCATGATGTCTCAGGAGTGATCCTTCAGAAATATGCAGTTTAGAAAGCCCTTTGCACAGTGCCAGGGATCACTTGTAACATGTCACTGGGAGCAGTCCCACACAGCTGCTCAGATACAGACAAGAACTCCTTAAGATCTTATCCAACACTAACATTTTGGAAGCTGCTGGACACGATCAGACTGCCTTGATTGTCAATCCTTCCTCCTTGTCCCTCCTCCTCTTGAAGAGGTCAAGAAGAAAATGAGTGGTTACTGCAGGGCAGTTCTCACTACTGAGCCAAGGAAAACCAAGAGGCAGCACTTCCAGGAGCTGCACAAGAGCCCACAAGGAATGCCAAGATCCTGGACAATCCACTGACCCCTTCACAACTAAGGCTTTTACTCACCTATTGCAGTGCCAGACAGTACCTTGCTTCAGCTGAGAAACTACACTGCAGCCCTAGACTGCACCTTCAGCATTCACACAGCAGCTTTATTGGTTCCAATGGGGTTTTTTTCTGCTTAGATTTTAGAGACTATGGGTCAGAATTGGTTCCCTGTACTTTCTATGGGTACCTCAGAGTTGTTGTCTTACTTAAAGGACAGTTCAAACACGGAGCCTCCGCTGTCGTTGCAAATCGCAAGTGTCGGGTCATCTGTAAACTGAGCAGATGAGCAGGTTAAAAGTGGCCCTAAGAAACAAACTGCCAAAAAATGATATAAAAATATATGCTATGGTAGTATGAAAAGCACACAGAAGTACAAGCATTGCACCTACAGAAAGACACGTTTGATATCCAGAGCTCAGACAATTACTGGCTTTTTTTATGATGTGCACGAGAAGCAAGGTTTGTGTTTCCCCTTCATGCCTCAGCAAGCCCTGCTGACAGATTTTGGTACCAAGGCCCCACTATTTTCTGCTGCAGCTCAGACCTACAGCTGATCACAATCTGTGCTACCACTAGAACAGCTCACAGCCCTGAGCACATGGGCTGGGGCCAGAGCTGCTGAATGGGCTGCAGTCACAGAGAGATCCAAATCAGAAACATCCAGAACTACTAATGAGAGCAAATGATTAAGACAATAAAGGATCACAGTCACAGATCTCAGGGTCTTTGCAACCCAAGATCTAGCAGCACACAAGCACCTGAGGCCACATAAAGCCAGGCATAACATCAGGTATGATTTTCTGTGTGTGGCAATAACACTACGATGAACAAGAAGCCAGAGATGATTTCTCTCTCAACCCAAACATTCCCAACAAGCTATTTGAAAAACTGTTGATAGAAGCAACTTTCTACAGCTCAGACTCTTTTTAAGTTTAAAGTTGGCAAGTCTGTATCCAGGTCAAAACACTCCAAGTTTTAGAGAAATGTGTTCCAGCAACTAATTCTTCATACATTTTGGCGTCAGAGAGAGGAGTCACAACAGACAACAACTGTTGTTTGTTGCAGTACAACTCACAGTTATGTCAACTCTCAAAATACTCAGTTTCATTTTTAAACAGAATTCCTGCTCTTTTTCTCCTCTCTGCATGCCATTGCCACACAGCTCCTGGGTTCTGCTCTTTCTTGTCAGTAAATGTGAAGTACTGCACAAGGAAAGCCACCACACCCATGAGTGATGATGGGGTGAGAGGAGCACCTGCAGTGCTTTTACCTTGATGTGCAGAATGGCTGTTCCTGGGGGGTGAGCATCTGTGATGGAGCGCAGCAGCTTCCCACTGGCCAGGTCCCACATGGTGATCTGCAAGCAGACTGTGCTCAGTACACAGGTACTCTCAAGGGCTCTCTCCACCACCTCGTGCATTACAGTACCTGGATAAATTCCCATATAGCCATGATCACCCCAGGTTAGTAGGGTTTTCATAGCAAAGGAAAGCAACCTGACATCTGTTCCTCCCCTGTTTTTCCAAGGATTTTACTTATCTGCTTATAGCAGACAACATTAGAGTTCTCTTCACAACTCTGAGCCATGTCCTTTTGGCCAGCTGCCCCCCTGCCCCATCTCACTCATCTCACAGCCTGACACCACCAGTAAAGAATGCAGGATAACTCTGCTGCCACACACCACTGTTCCAAGGGGTTCAATGCATTTCTCCCTCCCAGAATCACTGAACAGGTGAAAAATCTCTGCTAACACCCATCAGCAAAACTCCAGCATGTCCATGACATGAACCTTGTCCCTCCTCTGCTCCTGTGCTTGCCCAGAGTGGCAGGTCAGGCAGGAGGATAGAGCTTGGCTTCTGCTTGATATTCAATCCAAGCAATATCTCACTTAAGAAGCAGCAGGTCCCAAGCTACTCACTGCATAGCTGAAGAGTGTTTAGCCCAGAAGAGCTGAGATTACAATCTGAATCAAGTGTTTTATGGGAAACAGGACTTTCTGTGATTCTATACATCACCTATCCACACTTCTAGAACTGCTGCTCCAAAATAATTTATCCAAGTATGATTTAAAACTGGCTGCTGTCCCACATGGATTGAATCTCTACTTCCATGTGGTCTGGAGCAGGCTGGCATTTAGTCCTCCAACAGGCACTGGGGTGTGTTTAATCTACAATGAAGGAGAAAACCAAAGGAGCAAAAGGAAATTAATCTAAAAGGCATAACAAAGTAGCCTTTTTTGTATTCCTTTGAATTTCACTAAGTTAATGTATTTCCATTTTTGTTTAAGTTTGTCTTGTAACTTCTGTCCAGGAATTGTTTTCTCTCCTTTGGTTCTGAGAAGGGCAGAAAACTACAACAACAGACTCAAACCCTTTTTTCCCCTGCATTCCAAAGCAATGCTACTTCAGTAATACCACACAAGATATTAGTCATTTCATGAAATAAAATCAAATGAAGTTTCACGAAATTAAATGAAATCAAAATTTCTCGAAGTGAAATGAAATTTAACAAAAAGAAATGAAAAGTTGATAATTCCTTTTATTTCATGAAATGAACTTTGGGGCTACATATGAGTTTCAAGAATTTCAAGTCATCACCACAGTAAAAACCAAGCACAGGCCTTACAAAGTGACCCAGAAAGACTGAGCAGGTTGTCTTGGTGAGCCACTGCACATTTCAGTTTATCAGGGGCAGGAATTATGTCACAATTAAATCCTTTCACTAAACTCTGCATTAGTCACTTCCTCCCCAGAAACCAGCCCCAAACACTCCGAGTTGGCTCCCCGGATGCAGGGCTTGGCTGCCAAAAAGGCTTTGGGCAGATGACACCACGTGTAACTGCCTCTGAGCACTGAACCAACCAACACACAGCTACACATTGATGCCTGGAACTCCAGACAGTCTCCAGCTCATCCCCTGGGAATATTACCTGTCCCTTGGCAAAGCCACACAGGAGCCTGGAACAGTCGTTGTTGATGCTGAGGGCAGAGATGGCCCCATACTGGGCCCCCACAGCAGTGCTGCCCAGGCACAGCCTCAGGGCCTGGTTCTGATCTAGGGCACAACAACCAGCAAGAAATTAAGGGAAGAGCAGTGACTCAAATTAACATCATGCCATTATTTACAGGTACAATTCACTTGGGGTACATTAACAACTCGCAGACTTACAATTAAGTTCTTAAAAAAAGAGTTCACAAGGTGAAAGCACGTGTTAGTACAGAGAGAATGGGACACTGGCTTGCAGGGAAATACAAAAATGATTTTTAAGAGTACAAACCAGGCACAGGGAGTATAGAAATGCAGAGGCATTACATAATGAAGAAGAAACTACTGGTAAAATCAAAGCAGTATCTAGCATTCCTTTTACTACTCTGCTTTGAAGCATTGAAGATGACAGAAAATTCTGTCTTCTGAGTCTTGTATCTCCATATTTGAACATCAACTGCAAAACCCCAATGTAGGCTTAACTCTATGTCATAATTTTATTATTATTTTGTCATGTTAGTCCCTGGTTTTGTTAATAAAGGCTAGAAGCTGGAGGGAAAAGGAACTTGCTCTCCAAGGGGCACAGTTAAGATGGTCAAGGAACAAAGATGCTTTGTGAGGACTGTTGGAAATACATCAGAAACACCACAGTAACACTGTGTGCAGGAGTCACCTAGAGCAAGGAAGGGAAAGGAAGGGATCCAGGGAAACAGAGCTGAGCACTAGAAAGTCCCTGGAAGGTCTGCCCAAGGCACAGGAAATGTTCCTCCAGGCTTGAGCACTGCTAGAGATGTGCCAGATGTGAAACAGAGCACGTATCCTGCATTTCCTCCCCAAAAGGATGGATCCATCAGGCAGCAAACACAGACTGAGGGCTGAGCACACAGTGGGGTCAGCTCAAATTCCACCTGTATGAAGAGCATTAGTGGGAGAAATGAATATGAGCAAGAAAAGCTGCTGAACCCATGGATTACCCTGAAGCACTGTCCAGGGCGAGCAGAAAACATCCTTGGCCACAGCACCAGAAAGCACCTTGACACCCCTGTGATCCCTGACAGCACAGATCAGAACAGGTCACAGAAGAAGAACATAACTCATGGAAGATTTCCATGGAAGTTCAGACAACACAGAGCTACAGCTGGTAAACAAGTTTCCCAGAGAAATATTCTCCAGATGGTGTCAAGATCCAATTCCTGTTCCAGAGGTCTGGAAATACAGTCCAGAAAAATACCACCTGCTAACCATAAAAATATGTTTGAAAGCAAGGGGAATGCTCCAGCTCTTCATATGAAAAGTAAATGGCATTCTGTACCTTCCACTGCAGCCCAAGCCCATCAGTGAGTCAAGACCTGTTTCGTCTAAGGCATGAAAAAGGAGAATCTTCCACAGCTTTCTCTGTAAAGGCTTTATATGCATCTTTATATGTATCCCCACAGGAACTTTCCAGAGCCCTTTTCTTCTCCCTTCACCCCCAATGTTAATTCCAAACAAACATCCCAAAATGAACTGATCTGTATGAGCAGTGCCAGTCCTTGTTCTTGTTTCCAGCCAGTCAAAAGATGACACACAAGGAGGAGCCATTAGATTAGATTTTCTTTTAAAAAACAACTATAATATGGATGAAATTGCTTCCAAAGCAAAGCAAGATCAGAGAATCAATGAGGTCCTATTAATCAGCTGGCAAAGTAATAAAAATAGATAAAAACAAAAGGTTATAGAAGGTGATCTGATGATTTTCCAGACCTACATTATCAGCTTGGAATTAAGGCACATTTAGGATTAAACATAAAAAGCTTTTCCCAAATGCTTGAAACAAAGGTGGCTATCAATTGTCCAAAAATGGGTTTAATTTTTCAATTTACAAAAGGCAGTTAGTTCTTCATCTGAAAGTTCTCTGGCAGCAACCTCAGTCTGAGGTCAAAGTGAGATGGCCCTTAGACACAGCTCTGCAAGTGCAGAATCAAACCAAGTTTGTGAATGTGAAACAAGTCACTTCCCAGAGCAAAGGAATGAGCAGAGCACTCCAGAAGCTGACACTGCTCAGATCACCAGGCTGCCACCAAGATCTTTCCCTTAAGCCCTGATTTTCCTGAGTTTGAATTGGTTCCCTGCAGAATTACTCCAATATCACGAATCCTCTCAGGGAGGGTGCCAGAACTGCTCTGGATGGAGGTGAGCTCATGGAAGAGGCTTTGTCCTGCCCCAAAACAACACCCTCACAAAGAGCTGTGGACAGGATAACAAACACCTTTACCTGTTCCTGCCTGGGGGATTTGGGAGGGTGCAATGCACATGCATCCCATTAGCAATTCCCAGAGTGGCCAGCAGCAGCATCCACTATTCCTGCACTGCCCTTTGCTGAGCTGGCACCTGGAATGCCAGCACAGACAACATGCAAACTGGGAACACGGGAGCTGGGCATGCAGGGCACGTGCACAGGGCAGTTACTGTACCTTTTCCTGTTCATCCACACAGAAAGGGCCACAAGAGGGAAGAAAAAGCCAGAAATCAACATAAAAGAAAGGAGTGAAGTAACAAACAGCACATATGTGGCAATGTCCAAAGACAGAGAGCCTTCAGAGTTTGCTGAGTGTTTCCTCTGGTTAACGTTTCACCTTCTGATTTATTCAAGAAGTGATGCTGTGATAGTGGTTTAAATACAAGCACTTTAAAAAGTGAGTTCATGAATTTGAACTCCATTTTGTACTGAAGAGTAAAAAAAAAAAAAAAAAAAACAGAAATCTGAGAGGAAATAAAACTGGTAATGTAACAGTAATATCATTGGTAACACTGCTTTCAACCAGTTACCACCAGCCAGCAAATCAACTCCCCGCGAATTTAAAAACACATCTAAGGGTAATCATCCCAAAATTTAGTTTTAATGCTGCCATACCTCAGAGACTCAGGACACTCACCATAAGTTTTACAACCAAGAGAGAAAATAAAAATACAAATCAATAGTGGTACCACACAAATCAAAACAAAGTTTAGCCATACAGAAATTTTTCTGTCTGGAACATCAAGTCTTTATGAAAAATAACACACTTCAGTGAGTTGTGTTTAAGAGCTGGTTTTTGAGTAGGGTAAAACCTCCTGGCTCTTCCAGAAAAATGGATAAAGAAAACCTCTAAAGAGTATTTGTGTGCTCCAGACATCCCTTCCTACCAGCACTTCTGCAACACTTGAGAGTATGTCAAAGAATAGGCAATTAATCCAACTCTAATCCACTAAAAAATGTTTCTCAAAGATCAGATGCACAAACTGAGAAATGTCCTGGGATAATTTCTCGAGAGCCAACAGAAGCTTTCAAAGAATCAGAATGAAAGTTTCCCAAGTCTTCCTTAGAAAGGACAGAGCAGACAAGCCAAGAATACAAGTGGACTCAGGAAAGACAAACAAAATAGCTAAAGTCAAATACATGAAAGAAAAAACAAAGGGTTACAAAATTTCCTAGTGACACAACTATCCAGAGAGTTCTGTTCAACCACAAAATGCACCTATGTTTTTGCAGACAAAAAAAGCTCTTATATTCCCATTGTAAATATAAACCCTGCACACAGTTTACAAGCCTTCAGTAGTGAATCTCACCCTAATTAACACATCTGGTAGAAACATGTTCTCCTAAAAAATGTACAGATACTGATCAGCCTACAGACAAACTGCTGCTTTAAACTGCAGAAGAAACTCAAGCCAGAATGTAAGAATGACTCTTTGCATGCTTATATAGAGTCCCAGAGTCCCTTCTGCAATGTAAAATGCTAAAAATTATCTATTATGACACTTGCAGAGAACAGTTTCTTATTTAAAAGCTTTCTGACTTCCTCATGTCAGCACACAGAGAGCAAAATCAGAGTAACAGTGTGTTCCACAGGAGTGATCCTGGAGAGCTCCACACACTAGAGCAACCTTTAAAAAACTAAAAAAAATCCAAAACCCCACAAAGATTTAGTGCTAAAAACTCCTGTGTTACCTGCAGCAGATAAGAAGTTACTTATATTCAGATTAAGCACAACCTGTAACTGTTTCACTACTGAATTAAGCAAAGGGCAGCAAACAGTTTAATGTCTAAATACCCAGGGAGGTGAGTCTTGCACTATCCCAGTCTTTCCCACCCCTCTCTTGTACCCCATCCCCCAGAATTCTGGATTTGAATAATTTCATCCAGCTTTGAAAAAAAAGTATAGAAGATACTGAGATTTCTGAAATGGTTAAGGAGTTGGTGCTGCACAGATAAAAGGCACAAAACCCAGTGTTTATGGGAGCAGATCAGGAGCTGTTCTGGCCCAGCTGGTAACCTGGATAAACAGAGGCACAGGCTCAGAAACCTTTTTAATGAAGTTCTGTGATGAAAGACTAAAAGCATGAAGGGACACAGAGGTGGGTGATGGTGCAGGGAAGGAGACACCCATGACATGGTCAGAGGCCCCACTTCCCAAGGAACACAATTCCCCTGATGCTGACAGCTATTACATCACAGAGCAGAAGGTTAATACTTTGAGGTGATACTGGTGTGGTTTCTTCCACATGAAAACAGAGCATTTTCCATCTAAACCCAGAAAAGGCTCTTTAGACAAGTGCTACAGAACTAAATTTCTCAGTATCAATGTGCCAATCCCCACCAAAGCAGAAGGAATATGTGAATAAGGACAACTAAAATATTACTTGTGCTTTATTTCTTTGCTGAAAAAAAATCACAAACTTTAGCACAAACTTAGAAGGACATTCCTCAGAAGGAATCCAGACTGCAGTTCTAAATCAGGCTGGGGTTTTCTTGCTTGTGTTTGCATTTTTTTTTAAGATCATTAAAACACAAAAAACCTCCAAACTTTATTTTTAACTTACCAAATATCAGTGCTAAGCCATGGGAAGTCCCCACTGCTATCAGATTTGATGCTGCCTGGAAGAGTCACACAGATAGATTGAAAGCAGAAGAAATCATTCACAGATCCACCATTTACCGAGCAAAGTTTGCCAAAAGGGGAAGATTTCAAAGGTTGTATAAATAATTTCTTTAATTTATAAGTGACAAGCAATTCCTACATGAAGCCAGATAAGCACTACACGTGAAAGAGCACCACATAGATTTTCTCAGGATCAGAGGGCTGCCTTTCCCTCTGCTGTCTGACACTCAAATGCTCTGAGTGGGACCCACAGCGAAATTTCTTCTCTCTAAAGTCAGTCTCATTCTTTTGGTGTAGTTTCTGAATATAAATACTCGGGATTTTTTTCTAATTCAGCTGCTACATCCACATGTGAACTCTTCTACAACCCTGTGCAGTGCTGGTCCCCTGAAGAGACAGCCCACAGCAGGCCCAGAGATTGCACAGGGAATTAAACACAGCTCCAAGATCCTATTGCACTTGCCAACCTGCACTCAATTCACTAAAACCTAATAGAAATCACATAATGCTGTAGATGTATTAATGTTGTTCTACTTTATTTATTAACAAGTCTAAGTCAGGCTAAAAAAATTCCAGTGCTTTAATATCTGGATGTGTAAGCACTGGTTTTTATTCTATGTGCAGAGTCACAGCTTCCAACTTTGCTGTGCAGCCTTTTTAGACAAAAAATATAATTTCTTATGGACTGATGCTACTACAGTCAAAGTGACCAAGCACATCTTTAGTTTCTCTGTAACACATTAGAACTCATTTCACAAAGACAGAACAAACACTTGCTGCATTTCACCTCCTTAAAACATTTCTCATTTACCTACAGGCAGCTTTGTTTCTGACATATTTTAATTAACATGCTTGACTTCGAATTGCTAAGCAGGAATATCCTTTTTTTTGTGAAAAATTTGTATTTTAAGGCCATATTTCAGATACATGAGAGACACAGGGATGTTGACCCATCACGTGGAACACTTTTAAGTTTCTATAAGAAATTGTGAGGAGTCAAAGCAGTAACTGGCAAAGAAATACCCAGGGGAAATTCAGTGTGCCCAGCAGAGGAGGACAGGCTGAGTGCTCTGCTCAGGAGCCCTGGTGAGGAGATAAAAAAGGGGAGTGCTGGGCAGTCTCCCGAGGAAACAGAGCTTTCATGCTCCTCCTCCCATCCCTTCTGTTTGAAATTCATTATCAGGTGTCTTAAATTACTGCTTTAACAAACTGGCATGAAAACCAAGTACAGAGTCCTTGAAAAGTGTGGGAGTACTCACAATTGCAGTGGGCAAGCCAGCATCCACCTTGTCCTGGGGAAACAGGAGAAGTCACGAGTGAGGGAGGCACAACCCCCAGCTCTGTGCATGTCTCTAATTATTACAAATTATTACACGGAGTAAAATCAACACGAGCTGCATTCTCATGGTCCCACCAGGGACCACTGGCCAGAAATATCCAGAGGGATGACAAAGTGCCCAGAACTGGAGAGGAAGCAGCATTTCCTGTAATTCCATAAGGAAGTTTCGTGTGTGCTGTGCCTGCTGCAGGCACTGAGCAGACCTGCCAGTGGAACATTTGCCAGCAGGTTTAATGACACCCAGCAACACAAATCAGTGCTCAAGAGCACCTCCCACATTGCTGCTGCACTGAGTCAGCTCATCCCTTGGTCACTGCTGCCTGGGACTACTAGTTAGTACTTTATGGACCAAGCAGGGACTGCTATGGACTACCCAGAACTAATAGCAGGGAGGAGGGAGGAGATCACACACACCCCTACACACCAAAAGAGTTTCAAGTTTTAACTCATGGATGTGAGCAGAAGGCAACACTTACTGCTGCAGACACTATTTGGGCAGAAATTCCTTTCAGGAGTGAGAGCCGGATCACTGATCCATGGAGTGAGAGAGAATCTGGGAGTTTTTTCTTCCTAAGGAAAAAGAAATAAATTGAAGGCATCCACAAAAGTTTGGAGCTTTGCCTAGGCCACAAGTAAAGCAGCAGGTAAATTCTGCATGCACCTGTAACTCACACAGTTTCCTTTCTTATTCTTGGGGGCCCAGATTGAGATGACACATGGGATTATGAGCAAAGCCTGCTCTGCCTGCACAGTCTGACTCTAACTCACCTCCCAGAGAAAAGTAAGTAGTTCTTCAAACAAATGCTCAGTTTCAAGTGAACCTCAGAATTTATTAATAAAGCCTGAAAGCAACACTTGAGCTCTTCAATGAGTCTTTCAGTGAGCCAGGAAGTTTTAGTCTGTAAGCAAAACTAAACAATTTAGTCTGTAAGCAAATCTAAGCAAAACTAAACAATTGGAAGAGGTTCATCAGCAGAACACAGAGCCCCAGGAAAACTGGGTGTATGCTTAAATAATAACCTTCAATTAAAACACAGCTGACCTGATACAAAAGCTTAAGTGCTTCTGTTTATGGACACATCTTTTAAAACTAACTCGTGTGCAGGAACAGTTATTCCTGAAGAGCACTGGTGCACTCCAGCAACCACAGCAGAGGGAAAATCCCCAGGAAAGTTGCAATTTTGTTGCCATGCTCACCACCAGAAAGCCAAATTCCCAAAACTAAGCCGGAAACACCCGATTCTTATCTCTCCAGAGGTGCACAAATAAGGAGCTCACACACAGAATGAAGAAATATGTTGTTAATAACTTCTATTATGGCTAAAGACCTATAACCATGGCAACCAGCCTCACTCAAAATAACAGGAACACTTCCAGGTTTTTCTGCCTACTCTGCACTGAAAATGTTTAAGCCACTACAGGTAAGATTTCTCTCAGTACAAGGCATCTTCTTCGAAAAAAGAAGGGACAGTGAATCCATACACCACCATATGCCAACAGAAACCACCAGATTCAGACTGTTTATATCCTGTGCAACTGCTCATGCAATAACCACAGCTTCCCACAGCAACACCAGGCAGCCATGGGAGTGGCTCAGGCCATCCCTGGAGTAATTAACAGGTCAGCAGTACTGGAGCTAATTACCACATTTTAGATGTCAGCATCAGCAGTCCACTCAAAGGAGTGACAGCATTTGCCTTGCACAAATAACCACCAGCTGCTGGCACACTCTGGAGGTCAAACACAGCTCTGAAAGATTTTCTTTAAAGTCATCACAGTTCAGCACTACAAAGATTTCCTTAAAACTCAGAGAAACTGAAATATTCTGTCTCCCATAAAATTTGGGCACTTATTGCTCGATGTCCTAGTTAGAACAGCTGGGACCAGTTCACCACTGGATGGGTGTAACCCAAAACTGGGTATTCTATAGCCTTCCATGCCATTTCCCAGAAACTGTTATCAATGAACCACTTACACCCTCTGCCCAGAGCAGCCCTGACTCCTCAGGCTATAAACTGGGTGTTAAGAGGCCTGTGAGACAGGAGGGTGCTCCTGTCCTCACACCCACTGTGGAACTGTGAGACAGGAGGGTGCTCCTGTCCTCACACTCAGTGTGGAACTCCCCACCCTGAGGGAGGTACACTGGGCATACTGGAGGATATATAATCTTGGAGTCTTGGGACTTTTTTAACCACTTGTGGGATCCAGAGGAAGACTGCAGACCACCACTCTTGACCAGACTGCACCAGCACTCTCACCAACAGGTTTTTTCCCTCTCCTTTTACCTTGGACTCAGGGGGCCCAAAGAACACCACTCTGTTCATGCCCCAGGGTGCTGGGTTATACATTTGGGTTTTGTGGGTTAAAACCAACTGTTTGTCTGTACAATCGTTTTTATTGTATTATTTTATTAAATTGTTATTCTGACTTATAATCTCTCCTTTGAGCTGAGTTCATTTCCCCTGCCGGTTTCCCTTTAAACCAGCACACTCAAACAGGCCAGCCCTCAGCACAGCAACAAATCCCACCTTTGCCTGTGTGATCCTGGAGGAGTAACAGTGTGTCCTAGTTAGAACAGCTGGGACCGATTCATCACTGGATGGGTATAGCCCAAAACTGTGTATTCTATGGCCCTCCAAGCCATTTCCCAAAAACTGTTGGGGGGGAGGCCTGCCTGTGGGGGGGATGTTCCTGTCCTCATACCCTTTTATGGAATTCCCCGCTCTGAGGGAAGGATTGACCATTCCTGCCTGAACTGGAGAATATATAAACCTGGAGTTTCAGAACTTTTCTATGACTCGTGGATCCAGAGGAAGACTACAGCTCACCACTCTCAACCAGACTGAGACCACCACCCTCAGCTGGACTGCAATCACCACTTTTGACCAGACTGCAACAGCTCTCCCACCAGCAGGTTTTTTCCCCTCTCCCTTTACTTTGGACTCATGAACCACTTGGTTCATGCCCCAGGGTGCTGGGTTATACATTTGGGTTTTGTGGGTTAAGACCAATTGTTTGTTTGTATAATTGTACTTATTGCATTATTTTAATAAATTGTTATTCTGACTTATAATCTCTCCTTTGAGCTGAGTTCATTTCCCCTGCCGGTTTCCCTCTAAACCAGCACACTCAAACAGGCCAGCCCTCAGCACAGCAACAAATCCCACCTTTGCCTGCGTGATCCTGGAGGAGTAACAGGAGGATTTGTTTTTAAGGGCTCTAAGCAGCACCCCCGGGGTGCAGCTGGCAGGTTGGGGCTGCAGTACCTCTTGAGGTGCGAGCGGTCCCCGCTGTCGGAGCTGGCCACGGACGACGTGTCGTAGGAGTGCGCGTCCGTGTTGTCCACGTTCAGCAGGAAGGGATCCTCCAAAATGAAAGACTCCTCTTCATCATCGGTCTGAGGGGACAGAATCACCACAGCTTGCTAAGTGTTCAAAGCACCACAGCACCACAACTGAAACGTTGGTAAAACAGCACCAATTCAGCTAAAAAAATAAAATGAAGGAAAGGACGAGACAGTCTCATACCTAAACCCAGGAATTATTTCCTACTTTACTGGACTGATTCTGTGGAAGAACCAGTTTCCAGAGTTCACAATAATCACAGGAGTGGGCTGGAGAGAAAATCATTCGGCTCAATCTTCCTTCCCCAGATAATATCTACTCCATCAAAACTTAAACTGACCTTTAACTGAGCTGTTCCCAAGTCTCCCAATAGCCAAGAGAAGGCCTACAATTATCATCATCTACTCCAGCACTTCATCAAGTGTCCCTAAGAGCCCAGCAGTCCCTCCAGCTGCTTTGAGAGTTGATTTTGCTCTGCTCTGTGCTCTTCTGCTGGCAATATCTTTCTCCTTTCAGTCTTAACCCAGAATTTTTTATTACAGTGTTTTTCAAACAGCCATTTTTCCTGATGTCTTCTAAATGTGGTGCAGTTCATGCTCTCTCCTCACAGAGCCAGAGAGAGCAAACACAACAGCCTAGCTGATGCCAGAGGAGCAGAGAGCAGAGCCCTGTGCCCATTGAACATCCCCTCTTCCACTGCAACTCTGCCTTTTTGGCTCAGACAGGTTGTTCTCCACTAAAATCCTTCTCAAAAGGTGCTTTACCAGTCATTTCCATCCCATGTGTAACTGAGATCAACAGCACTGGAGTAAGACTTTGCATTTGTTTGCACTGAACTACGCTTTCCTCATGATTACCTCTTGGGGTTTAAGACTTGCATTCTACTCCTCTGACATGGCTGTCACTGCATCTCCTTTGGTATCACCCAAATTACTCAGTTCCCTCCACCTCTGTCACCCAAGGCACCAGCAGAATCAGGACACACCTCTGTACACTACCCCTACTACTCCTCTCATTCTTGGTCTGGATCTGTTTGGGGCACCTTACACCTGTATTTTTAATGCAGCTTTTTAAAAGAACTATGAGCCCTCCCAGGCTCCTTCTCCCTTTAGGGGAAAAGGAAATCCAGCCACCAATTTCCTCATTTTGTTAAAAAGCTTGTTTTCTTTGAGTTAATCTTTACTTTCACGCTGTTTTTCCTTTTGAGGGCTCATACATAGCTACTGTAAAAAATACACTGAGTTAGATACAAGTGAGACAAAGCCAGCTCTCCCCTGCAAGGTACTACAAGTCACATCAGATGCTGAGACAGTTCATTGCTCCTGCCAGAGGACTAAATATCTAGTTCTCACCTCCTCTCACAACTTAAGAACTACCCAGAAACTCTGCAATTACTTTTAGCTAAAAACATCTGTTTGATGCCCTGACCTTTAACAGACTGTATAGGCTTCAGGTGACTGTCCAGATCCACAGGTGAACGTACTTAGACTTAATAGAAACTTTTTATGTGTTGCAGCTGTGGATACTTTAATTGAGAAAAAAAAAAAAAAACCACCAAAATTCTATGTCACACCCAATAAAGCAATTACTCAACTGAGCACTTCACCAGCTATCACTACCAGGACATCATGAAGTTATACAGTTTTATTTTCCCGGAAAAACACAGGAGAAAAGGAGCCAAAGGAGCCTGTGCTGCCTGCCCTTCCCTGCCCGACAGACACTCACCTCATTCAGGATGCTCTCCAGCGTGGGGGGGGTATCAACCTGAGGGATGTCGAATTCTTTGTCATCAATCTGTACAGCAGAAACCACAGACCGAGTTTAGGTTGCCAACTCCACCTTCCAGACTTTATTTTAACCAAACAATATTTAAAAGCAGCCACACACGAACACTCCTGCAAACACTCCCCTGCCCGGAGAGGCCGGTGAGAGCCGAGGGCTCACAGTTTCACCCGGTTGAATGAGGGTATTTCCTCCTTGGAGGCCGTGTGAGACTTACTTCCAGGAGCAGTTATAGAGCACTTTTGATGTTCTGAGAATAAAGACGCTATTGCACTATCAGGTGCTTTGCAGTAAGAGAGGAGTTAAATGACTGACGATGCACCTGCTACACCAGGCACCCACCACGTACAGCTCGGGGGTTTGCTGTTTGCTTAGTCGAGGCGAAGAATGTGAACTTCATGTGACTGGGACAGAGCTCATGGCAGGGGGCTGGAACCAGCAAAGAGCAGCCTGGGCCCACCTGCCTGCCGACCCCCCCTCGGGGCTGTGTGAGGGACCCCCGAACCCCCCTCTGGTCCGTGTGAGGGGGCTGGACCCGACCCGACTCTCCCTCGGGGATGTGCGAGGGACCCCCGACCCCCCCTCGAGGCTGTGTAAGGGACCCCTGAACCCCCCTCGAGGCTGTGTGAGGGGACCGGACCCGACCCGACCCGACTCTCCCTCGGGACTGTGCGAGGGACCCCCCGACCCTCCCTCACACCCGTCTGAGGGAGCCCCCCGCCGACCCTCCGTCCCGGCTGTGTGAGGGGAGGGGACCGGACCGGACCCCTCTCTCCCGGTTGTGTGAGGGGAGGGGACCGGACTGTACCCCTCTCTCCCGGCTGTGTAAGGGGACAGGACCGGACCGTACCCCTCTCTCCCGGCTGTGTAAGGGGACAGGACCGGACCGTACCCCTCTCTCCCGGCTGTGTAAGGGGACAGGACCGGACCGTACCCCTCTCTCCCGGCTGTGTAAGGGGACAGGACCGGACCGTACCCCTCTCTCCCGGCTGTGTAAGGGGACAGGACCGGACCGGACGCTCCCTCCCTGAGCGGCCCCGGGGCCCTGCGGGAGCGCCCGGGCCGGAGCAGCCCCCGCGGCCCGGCCGTGCCGCCTGGGCGGCGGTTCGCGCCTCACCAGCTCGCTGCGGGAGTCCAGCTCACGGTCGAGCTCGGCCACGCTGAGCCGGTGCACGGGCGGCTCCGTGGGCAGCTCGGGCTCCGCTCCGTCCGGGACCGCGGCCATGGCCGGGCCGGCACCGCCGGGACTCGAACCTGCGGCCGCAGCGGCCGCCCCGCGCAGGCGCAGCGCCGAGAGACCGCCCCCGGGCCCGCCTTAAAGGGGCCGCGCGGCACCGGGGACCGGGGGATAGAGGGACACGGAGGGACACCGAGCCAGCCGTGCTGCCCGCTAATCCTTTTATTGATCGGCAAACCCCGCATCTCTTCCACGCTGCCGGCCGCGATCCCGGACCCGGGGGGTCCATCAGTCTCCGAGAGAAGGAAAGGGACAAAGTCAGTGATGAGCAAAGAAAAGAGGCACAGCCCGGCACCCACCGGCCTCAGCCAGAGCCGGGCGGGTTCTGCCGCGATTCCCGGGGTTTGGTGTGCACAGCCCCAGGCTGCAAACGTGTCCCAGGAAAGCCTAGAAAAAATGTCCCTTTTAGGACCAGAGACAAAGCCTTTGGGAAGAGGTGGCTAATTTAAACAAGGCAGGAGCTGGTGTAACCAGATTTGGTGCCCAGGTGTTTGTGTTTTCTTTTAAAAACCACCTGGAGGGGCGGGGGGTTTAGCAACAGCTGCGGCTGTTTCAGTGTTTGTGTTGGAAACAGAACAAAGCCAAAGAGCCCTCACCAGGCCAGAAGGTGAGGGGAGTCAAATGTAAAATAAAACACACACTGGAAGGAAAAATACTGAGTTTCGGGATATCAGACACCCAGGCTACCCTGGTGTCTTACCCGGGTTCCAAGGGGACACTCCCATGTGCTGAAGGAAGAATTTCTTTCCAGAGAGGGTGATCAGCCCTTGGAATGGGCTGCCCAGGGAAGTGGTGGATTCTCCATCCCTGAAGATTTTTAAGATAAGACTGGATGTGGCATCAGTGCCATGGGCTGGGAACCACAGCAGGGTTGGATCAAGGGTTGGACTTGATGATCTCAGAGGTCCCTTGCAACCCAGCTGATTCTGTGATTCTATGATCTGCCAGGGATGGGCAGAGCTGGGCAGTGCCCAGGGAGGGGGATCTTCCCTCTGGTGCCCCAGCAGAGCTGAACCCTGGCTGAAGGTTCCAGCTTTAGCAGAGGCACTTACCAAAGGCACAGAGAGCATCCTACACTGTCCCTGCCTTACCTGTTCGGCCTTCCCGCTGTTGTCCCTGCAGAGCAGCTGTGCTTCCCTCCTCCTTGGCTCTGTCTCGCATCTACAAGAGCAGGTGGGTGAGCAAGGAAGGTCCCGAGTGTCCTCCTGCCCTCCAGGTGAGCCCCTGCCAGGCAGGGCCCCCCTTCCCAGCTCCACCTGAGCAGGGAGCAGCCCTCTGCTGCCCTCGGGGCCGGGCTCAGCTCAGCAGTGAGGGCAGAGGCTCTGCCTGTCCGGGGTCACCGGCTGAGCTCTCAATCAGCTGACCGAGAGCCGGGGAAAGCCTTCCCAGGAACAGGCCAGCCATTGTCACCAGAGGGAGCCTGCAGGCTTTGGGATGCCTTCAGACTAGCAGATCACACACAGGTATGGCAGTTTGGTTCCTCAGAACCAAAGCAGTCTGCAGCACACACAACAAGCCAGCTCCTGTGGCAGTGGCTCAGCACATTGGCTGGGCTGGGCTGGGGATTTTTGCAAGGAAGGAACTCTGCTTTAGAGCTGTTCTGGCCCTGGGGAGCTGAACCTCTCCTCTGACATGCACATCTACAGCTATTTAAGGTTTTAGTGACTCATTACCAGCACTTGCTCTCCTCCATGTTCTAAAACCTTTCTTTCCCCTGCCAGCTGTTCCAGGATGGTTTTCTGCAGCAGTGGTGCATTCACTCCTCTTACAACGGCCACTAATTCTCCCTCCTGGAAGGTGTGGAAAGCAAATCAGTCAGTCAGTGCTCAGATTGTGCTCTCTGGGCCCTGGAAATCCCCCCAGCAGCACATCATCCACAACATTATGTACCAGGCCCTCCTCCCTGACAGAGCTGCTCTGCTCCACAAGAGGGAAGCTTTGGAACAACCTTCTCTGTGGTTCCTCATCAGTCTTAGGATGAAGCAAAGCAGTTTGTGAGAGGAGTGAGGTCCTGCACAGGCAGGAGACTGAACCTGACGACCCCACAGGGCAACACACTGACTATATTTTAATCCCCACAGCACTTGATCACCAGCAGATACAGAGCAAATAAAATTTGCTCATCACACATTAAAGAAATAGAATATCCCTCCAAAAGGCCAGTTGTTCCCACCAGCAGGTCATGTTTGTTGCTGTGCATCTACTGGGAAAACGTTTTCACTCACAGCATAAAACAGAAAGACAGGCTGGCATTGTCCTCTGTATCCTTCCAGAGCATCAATGGAATCAACTTCAGCCTGAAAGGAACAGGAAATAGAGCAGGTGTTTCTAGGAAAGCATTTCTGCTCCACAGGGAAGCACATGCCTGGACTCAGCCCCCTCAGCTGGCTGGTCCTCACCCCCCACACGGGGAAACACCTCTGGGGCCTGGTTTGGGGGGACAAAGTGACACCGGTCAGAGCCAGGGCCACAACCAAGTCCCAGCTCAGCAGCAGGGACCTGAGAAGCAGGCAGATCTCACCTGCACGAGCTGGAACAGCAGCTCTGCTGGGACAGGGATGTCTATTCCCAGCAGCTTGCCTGGGTGAGTCCCACAGAAGAAGGCTGGAAAATGAAATGGGGGCCTCTTGCCCATGAGCAGAGAAGTGGCAGGAGGAGCTGTGGTGGCAGCAGAGGCAGCAGCAGGAGTGCTGAGCTGTGAGAAACCTCCCTGCCCTTGGCTCTCTCCAAGATCCAGAGCTGCCTTCAGCCAGGAAAGGCACTTACACACGGAATCCCAGTGGGACTGAGGTCGGGAGGGACCACAGAAGGGCTCTGATCCCAGACTGCCCAAAGCAGGGCTGGTCTCAGTGGTACAGGAGGGTGTTCAAGGCTGTGTTAGTTTTGAGCATCTCCCAGAATCAGCTCTGCACCTCTGGGAACTTGTCCCAGTCCTACCATTCCTACACCGAGTACTTTTTCCTTCTCTTTACTTGGATCTCTCCCTGCTGCAACTTATCCCGTTTTCTCCTGTCCTGTTGCTGTGTTCCACTGAGAGATGTCTGTCTCTGCCTTCTTCATCCATCCCCCACTTGACACCTGTCCCTTTTCCTCTCCAGGTGACCAAACCCAGCTCCTTCAGCCTCCCCCTGTACATCAGAGGGACTTTGTGTTAACAACTCTGTCCAGTGTTATTTGCTTAAGCAGAAATCTGGACAATACAGATCCATTAAAGCCTGAAAATTCTTCATTATATGAATTCTTACAGATGTACCCAAGCACCTGTATTTGGCAGGTTCCCTCCCAGCAGCTGCAACTCCTGCACTGTTATCCTTTGGGCTGAATATTGGAAAGACAAAGTCACTTCAGCCTTCAGGCCCCTGCCAATTGCAGGACTGGGTATTGCAGGCAGTGTCAAATGAGATCTTACCACAGCAAAATGCAGGAGATTACTGCCAACTTCATTCCTGATTTTTTGGAAGAGATCCACTACTGTTTTGCACGGGCCACACCAGGCTTGAAATGCATCAACAACTGTGAGCAGGAAAACGAGTGAGAATGAGGTGAAAATGGGTCAGTTCAGACACAGACCAATAGACCAAACACTAGAAGGGCTGGATTCAACTCTGAGGTAGAAACTGTCCTACCCTGGGAAGGTTTGAGATGCTGGATCAGAGGATGAGATCACATTGTAAAATATCGAGCTAATAATTATGTGGAGGAGCCTTCAAAAGAAACATGGGCATGGCTGTGCCCTTTGAGGGACCAGCTTTTCTAGGGAGAACTGCAGAGGGAGAGCACCCTTGGGAGCCAGGGCTGTTCCTTTGCTGGGGACAGTCCTGCTCCAAGCAGTGGCTGGACTGGACACTCCAGAAGCTTCTGGACCAGCACTGCTTGGATTGCATGACAACTGTCCCACATGAACAGGACTACAACCTCCAGCTTGTCTCACCTCTGTTGGAATATTTCTTCCTTCCATTCAGGGAAAGAGGAATGGAGGGACTGACTAAACATCCTTAACACTAATAATTCCCAACAGTCCTGGCATCCTCTAAACACAGAACAAGAGCAACCCAGTGTGCTGACCAAACCTTACCAATGAGTCCTTTGAGACACAGCATTTCTTCCCAAAGCTCCTGGCTAGTGATGTTAATCTGTGTGAAAATGTAAAAACACAGTAAAAGCAACAGTAACTCCAAAGGTACCACCCAGTTGCTGCAAACATCTGGACAAACTGCTTAAAACATCTGGACAAACTGCTTAAGAGGGACACATCTGCCTGAAGAGGAGTTACCTGAGCACTCAGGAAACTCTCCTGACTGATCCTCTCACCTCTGACCAGCTGGGCACGATGTCTGACAGCATCCAGGGAAAGGGAGATGGAAAGGCAGCAGCACCCAGCCAAGAGAAAGCTCTCCCTCATTTAGGGGCACTACTGGAACAGTGGCTGCCAGGGGGCCCCAGACTTGGTGTGCAGAGAAGCCAAGAGTTGTTCTGGGGGCTGACTCCCCAAACTGGGAGCCCAGACCCACAGCCAGGGCCTGTCTGACTGCCCAGAGCTCCAGCTGAACCCACCAGACCCTGTCACCTACAGAGCAAGGGGGAAGGGCTGTGAGACACCCATCACAGCCTCAGGTTCTTCCTGGCACTCTCCTGCTTTTCTGGCAACACAACTCCTTGTGGGGCCACGCAGCAAGATCTGAGAGCAGGACCCAGCTGAGCAGGGCCCTCCCATGGGAGCCCAGAGCAGGAGGGTGGGCTGGGCTGTCCCACAGCACTGGCTGCTGCTCCACAGCCTCCCTTCCCCACACCCAGCTCAGCCCAGTCCTCACAGGGACTCACAAGGCAGGGGATTCTCCAGCAGCAGCTTCTCCCCTGGCCTGCACATGAGCTTATGCTACTTTTAGAGGTTTCAGTCTTGCTCAAATAAAGCAGTAAATACAGAGCTCCTGTGATGTGTGGGCACTAGAGGGAGGCTGAGCCCAGCGTGTCCTCACCTGAATTCCCAGCTGTATCCAAAGACTTCCAAAACACAGTGAACAGAGAATACAAAGTTCTAGGTTGGGAGGGATCTGTGGACTTCTTCATCTAATGCCCTGCTCAGTGTTAGATCAGCTTGCTCAGGGATTTACCCTGTCAAGGATGCCCTAGACAATTCCATACACTGTGCCATGTGCTGTATTATCCCACACTTCCAATACTGTTATTAGAAAGGAAAAGATCTTTAGCATCTTCCCCATCTTACAGGACTTGGCCCTCAGTAGGTACTTAAAAACACAGCAAGTTAATAAAAAAAAAGGCTTCTTGAGAAATGAAGATCTGGTTTTGTTCATCGTGAACAATGAGGATTCTCAATTCCTTCCTCAGCTGGTCTCATCAATCCCAACTACATTTAGACTACAATGGAAGACAGGAAGTTGCCCCAAGGCAATTATTTCACAATAATTAACACCAGAGCTTTTCCAGGACATCCCATCATATCCAAGGTTCAGCTTTCATCTGCAGGTGTGAACAACCAGAGTTTTGCAGCCCCAGCCCCAGCTTTGCCTTGGCTGCCCAAGGGGCACAGTGTGGTTGATGTTCCTCATCACTCAGGAACTGAGCTGGACAAGCAGCAACAGAGTCCATTCTTACCTTAATAGAGAGCTCCTCTTCCTTTTGTACACATGTTCACATTTTCCAATCTCAACAGTGAATAAACAAGGCCAGAGAGCCCATAATCTCTTCCATTATTTCTCTCTTGTGAAGACTGAACTTATTTTAAATTTTGAAGCAGACCTTCAGAACCTACTTTGGGTTTTCAATGTTTTCTCATAGTGAACCACTCCCAGAACCCCTCTCTCCCCATGCAGTAGTTATAAAGCATCATTAGGTCACTTGTGCACTGTAAACAAGGCAAAATTCCTCCCCATATCATTGTGAAATAGGTTTTTTACCCTTAGAATTTTTCTCGTACCTCCCAGCTTTTACAGGGAGCCTTCTGAATACGTGACCTGGCCAGAGATGTTCAGTGACATTTGTGGCTCAGGAGAAACCCCCCCTTCCCCAGTTCCCTACTCCTCGATGTCCTCTGAGCAATTATCCCATGAAACATTTTGATCTCTGACAGCAGCCAAACCTGTGCCAGCCCTTAAGAGCTTGCAACACAACCTGCAGCCCCACAACCACCTCCCTGTGCCCCCACAGCACTGACAAGGGGCAGATCTGGCCTGCCAGGCCTCCCCATTGTTCCCACCTGCCTTCAGGAATGTTTTCCACCCGAGGGACCTCACAGCAGGGCTCTGCCAGCAGCATCTGAGACACCTCCAGACTGAATTTCATCCTTTGCACTTAACTATGAGTTTACAAGGTCTTTCAAAAGCCTGGCTCCTACTGACCTGCAGCTCTACCTCCTTTTTCTTTGCAGCCATCCCTCTGCAGGAACAGGATCCTGTGAGCAGCCCTCCAAGCACAAGCACTGCCGACGTCCTCTGATCCCGTGGGTCCAACTGCTGGCCAACCTGCACCACAGAGAGAGCCTTTCACCTGGCTCTGATCCTCCACCCAGGACAAAGCACCCACAGCAGCACCCTGGCCCTGCTGCAGGGACAGGGGGTGGCTCAGCAGTGCCCAAAATCTGGGCACAGCTTTGCTCTTACCTTCACAGAGTCGAGGTGCTGCTGCAGGGCCTGAACTGCCGCTCGCTTCCAGACACAGCAGCCTGTCCCCCTTGCCTGCAGGGTGGGAGAAGGGGATGGGCCCAGCAGGGCCTGCCAGGACCTGTGTCCAGCTGGCAGGGCCCCAAGGCTGCCATGGCAGCGCTGGCTCTGCCTGGGCAGCACGTCAGCCCAGCCCGCCCCGCTCCCTCCTCCGTGCCCGCTCCAGCCGGGAAGTTCAGCTCTGTCTCCCCTGGAACTCCCCCTCCAGCAGCTGCACTTGGAGCCTTTCTGCCTCCTCTGTCCTGTCACCCCTGCCCAGCTCCCCCCTCCACCACTCACCCCCACTCCAGTTATCCCACGTCCCTCCTGAACTGGGGGCTCAAAGTGAGGTGTGGGATCCAGACCCAAGCAAGGGGATAACCTGCTGTCCCAGCCCCAAACACAGCTCAGTTTGGGGATAACCTGCTGTCCCAGCCCCAAACACAGCTCAGTTTGGGAAGGACCTGCTGTCCCAGCCCCAAACACAGCTCAGTTTGGGGAGGACCTGCTGTCCCAGCCCCAAACACAGCTCAGTTTGGGGATAACCTGCTGTCCCAGCCCCAAACACAGCTCAGTTTGGGGAGGCTGGTTGGTTTTTCCCTTCTTTGCAGAGAGAGCAGTGCCAGTGCCCAGCCCCTCCCAGGTTTTGGCTCACCCCATCCGTGCCCATGGGGTCCTGGGCTCCAGGGCAGACCCTGCTGTGCTGCATCTCATCACGCAGCACACAGGTGGTGGCCTGGTCCTCCAGCTGACCATGGTCCCTCCTGGTTGGGGGTTCAGTTTTTGGTACATCAGTGCCCCCAACATGTCTCTTTTTGCTGAAATCAGCCTGCAGAGGAGCCCTGATGATTTCAACCACCACTGTAATTCTGCACATTGACACCTCTCACATTTCAGGAGTACCAAAGACAACCCATTTCTACTCGAGAATCTAATTTCATGCCCCTCAATTATTCCTCTGTCTGTCGTGTCACTGCTTCAGCAGTTCTGGGGAGGCACAGCTGCTGCTACAACTGGGTGAAATCTGGAAAAATAAATTTTAAAAAATGTGAAATGTTTGCCTTAGGAAGGTCCTGGCACAAGGTGCTTTAAGCAGGTCACTTGGCTTCTGTCACTGCCACAATGCACATCTGTGACTGGAACAGCCAGATTGTGTCTCACTGGATTTTCTGTGTGGGAAAGACAGTCCAAACATGGAATGAAGGTGGTGGGGAGCAGCCAAAGGTCTCACTTGTCTGACAGCTCCTGTCCCAAATTCACTTTGTTGACAGGTGTTACCTCTGCAAGAGGGACTTCCAGCACTAGACCCAGATATAAAGAGAGGACATACTTATCAAAATTCATCAGGGTGGGGTTTCAGCAGAGAAATAGCACAAGAAGAGCAGAAATCCTGATGATTCACATGATGTCCAAACTCTGCTTTGGTTCTGCAAACAGCCCTGGCATTCACAAGCTGCTGCCACCTCATGAAGTTGGGAAAGCTCTGGGTGACCAGCAAAGTCTGTTCCCACTGTGACTCTCAGGCTGCAGAGGGGCAGGCCCAGAGAGCTCAGATTTCTCCAGGAAGCTGAGAAAAATCTCCATGTTCTGGTAAAGTTCTCTTTATTTACAGTATTCTTCTTTTTGTACATACCTATAGCAACATCAAAAATTATTCACAAAGCTTAACTGAATGTAAAAATGTCCTCATCCAACACAGTTTGTCCTCTCAATACCTGTGGAAAACTTCAACTGTTCTCATGCAGCAACGAGATTGTCTGAGCATTGGTTTTTAGTTTTTCTGGCAGAATTGTAGGAAACCACCTCAGAACTTGTACAGAGATACTTTTACTCACCTTTTTTCTGAACACCTTTAGGCACCGAAGTTCTACAGAATCAAACTCAGATTTGCTTTTAGAAATGTGAGTTGGGGAAGGAAGAGAAGAGATACAGAAGAACTTGAGCTCCTAAACACAGGAGTGCAAACTGAGCACATTGGACACTTTTGCACTTACAATACCTGCCTCAGAACCTCCTTCTCAGTTCAGGTAAAAATATATTTGATTCAATTTTATGAACAAGACTTTTTGCTTCTGAGGTACTGAGATTTAACAAGTTCTCACATATTTTTACTGTCCCTTTTGTTCAACCCCCAAAGTCCACCATGAAAAATTTGCAGAAGGACATTAAAAACCTGCCAGTCACTTACTGCAATGCCTGGGGAAAAAGTGTCAGGTGCTCACTTTTATTTGTCTTTGAGAGTGGAAGAAGTTACATGAAATGTAGATATTGTCCTTTGCAACCAAGTGATAACAGTTATCTGATACACAGCACATTCAAATTCCAGGCCAAACTGTGGTGACATTTTCTGACACAAGTAGTTTACCTTGGAAAAAAAGTAAGGCTGTCACAATTTGACCTTCTGATCAGAAACAGAAAATTTAGATACTTATCAAAATTGGTTAGCAAAGTTACAGACCTCTCTTCTTGCTGCAGCCCCCCTAAAGTTCAGTGTAGGAGAAGAAAGATTTGGTTTAAGCCATTGGCTGCAATTCCTAGTGCCTGTTAGTGCTGTGGAAATACAGTGCCTGCAGAGTCTGGCTTAACCACGGGCTAAACTGAACCCCAAAGGGCCCAGAGCCCTGGACTGCACCCCTGAGGAGGCTCCTGCTGCCCTGCTGCTCCAGGTACACCTGCCTGGGAAAACCCTGGGCTCTCCCATTCCAGCCTAACCTCCCACAGTCTTGGTCTGCACTCATGTTTGCTTCTCCACACTTCCAGGCACAGTCCCAGGCACAGTCAAGGCCTCCAGGTGCAGTCCAACCCCATCACAGTCCAACCCCCTCCTTGTTATCCAGGAATCTAAATCCATGCAAGTGTGTATCTGCCTATGTACAGGGATCTGCAGCAACACTGCTGAGCCAGAAAACAAAACCAAACCAAAGCTCTGGTTTTTCCATCCCTCCCCCAACCTCATGCTCCCAGCAGATCCTTTGTGGAGATGATCTGGAAGTCACTTAACTCTTTGTGGAGGCAAAGGATGCAGAACAAAAGCAATCCCTTAACCACTGCTTGGCAGCTCCTTCTGCTCTCTGCCAAATTAATTCTGCACCACACTGGTCGCTCTGCTGGTACCAGTGATCAGCAAATCCCTCTCCCCTGAACAAGCCAATCCTTCAGCAATTAGCTGAGCAAATTCCTGGCTAGGAAAGCAAAGCTTATTCCTGCTGATCCTGCAGCCATGTGCTCCTTCCCAGAAAAGCCAACAGTGCCCCTAACCCTGAAGTATGAACTTGTCTTCTAAAAATGTAAAGAAACCCAAACCCAATCCAGCTGACCCATTCCACGGATTTGAGCACGTTATCAGTACCAGTGACCTTGCATTGTAGTGAAGAACTCTTTGATCTTGTCAGTACAAAATGTGCTGCTTGGAATTTGGGGTCTACTGCCTTCCTCTAGTTCTCTCTTTAAAAAGGAAGTATAATGTAAGTTAAGCTGAAGTTCAGAAATGCATATATTTTACTTAAAAACATTCATCTGTTCAAAATTCAAAATAAACTTTATGGGATACAACAGTTTGGTTTTTTTTTTTTAAATAACATTTCATTCAAACTGTATATAATTCACTGAAGTATTCGTACAGCAAACAATGGTTAACCCTTGAAAACCTGTAGAAAAAGATTTTCACACAAAAAAAAGGAAAACCAAAAGTGAGTCCTCACACCCACCCACACTCACCCAAGCACACACACACCCAAGCACACACCCACACACACAGGCTGCAGCAAAAGCAGAAAATTGGAGGCCCAAAAGGAAAACAATGACTGATTGTTCTATCCAAAGTCCAGGTAGCTCAGGAAAAAAACCCAAAAAACCAAAACAACCCCCCGAGAGTCCTCTGAGTAAAGAAACTACCTCAAGAAAGTTCTCAAGTGCACTGGAGACCTGATCATTTGAACTGTTTCTGCAAAGCAGCTCCCTGCACCTGAGAAAAATGCAGCCCAAGGTGACTTGTGCAAATATAAGGAGTCAGGAGTATCTCCTGCTGTTCCTTAAGGAGACATGAGGGGTGTCCATGGATTCAATTAGTCTTTGATCATGCAAGGTACTGCTGGAGTGCTGTCTTCGCCCTGCAAGGAGGAACAGCCCGTTAATCACCAGGGTTTGGCTTCATGGACACACTGTGCCAGGAGGGGAGGGAGGGGACAGCTCTGGAGGAATCTGGCAGTGGGGCAGAACTGCTCTGTGTGGGCTGTGACTGGTGAAGAACCCACCTGGCACCTCAAAATCAGGTGATCTACCCACGTGCAAGCCGAGGCACCTCCCAGCACGGTGGGACCTGAGGGTTGTGTGTCACCCACTCCTGCAGAACCCTGAGGAGAGCAGGGAAGAGCAGGGGCTTTGCCACACACTGCACTGGGACAGGCAGGGCTTTGAGCTGAGAAACCCAAGAGCTGTCACAACTCAGCACACACCAGAAGCACACCAGTCCTGTCAGGAATCCCGTCAGGAATTTTGGCCCCCACCAAAAACATCCGATGAGGTGGGAGGGAGAAGAGAAGCAGCAGCCAGTCTAACACTGGGATTGATGTGATCTAACACTGTGCAACATTTTTGTTAAGAAAAACACACCTCCCAGCAGTCTGGGGTTACACCTGCATCATCACCTCAGCTAACTCAGGGCTTCCTCCCACCTGAAGTGAGAGGTTTTGCTCTTCCTTTGTTCCCTACAGCTCCCAGTGTGCTACTGGGACCTTGACAGACTCTTCCAACTTCTCCAACTCAGCAACTCAGAGGAGGATTATTTATTTTTCCTTCCAAGTTTCCTGCTGTGATCACAAGCTCATGGAGGGGGCTGGTGTAGCAGAGGTGGGTATCAATATATTCCTGATTATCACCTTCAGTGCTGATACTCTGCCACAGATTTCAAACAGAGAAGCTCTAACTTCACTGCAAAGATGTCTAAGAACACCAGGACATCTTTCATAAAACCAAGAACCCCAAATTCAGTGCATTTTAAAACAATGCACAGTTTTGAGTTGTGTTGTCTGTGTGTGACTTCTTCCAAAAATCAGATCATCTCCTTTAGTTTGTGGAAGAAATAGGAGTTGTTACTAAGTGTAGGTGGGATAATTGCAAAAAGTAAACAGAAACCCACAGAAATTATCCTGAGCTGTTTCTGTTCCATGTGCTTGGGAAGCAACTGGATGATCTGTGTAAGTACTAACAGGAGCAACAGAACAGGTATGTGCAAGGCTACTGTTGAGCTTCGTTAGTTTAAAAGAATTTAAATGAGATTAACAACTGTTAATGATGATCCTGTATGATCCTTTTAATTCACAGAGTTATGTGACAGTTGACCATCGTTCCAACTCTCTGGAACTTTGTCAGTGGTCCAAGTCCACACAAATATTGTGTGTCTGTGAGATTTCACAGGGGACTCTCCATTGCTTTAGAAGATTTTAAGAGTAGTTATTTCATACTATTAAGAACTTCAGTGAAATTCATTATTCCTGAGCAATACAAACCCTGCTCCTTAAATAAGGGCTCATCACCATTTCTTTTTACACTGCAAAGCTCTGTGCAACGGAGCTTTGTTTTTAGGGGAATTTTTTCTGTAATCATAAGCAAAAATTTCCCTTTCATCATCTCTTTCTGTTTTTCTTTATACTCACTTGTCACACAGATTTGGATCTGATGACTGACTCAGTTTATGTAGAATATCCACTATTCCCATGTCTCGGAGTTTATCCTGGCGTTCCTGTGAACCTACGACGACAAAGCACATTGCTGGGAACACCACCAACCCCAAATGCCTGTGGGACAGGAGGGAGGAGTGGCAGCAGAAACCAGCCTAGAGGAGGGCTATGGAACACAGCTCAGCCAGGGCACAGCCATGGAAACACTCCCTTCCCACAGGAGGTCCAGCTCCTTCTCCTGTTGCCCCTGTGCAGATGTTCAGAGAAGAGAAAGTTTTGAAGGCAAAAATCTTTATCCTAAGGTAAGAAGCTTGGCTTGAGTTGGTTTATTCTCATCTCTCTGATTTCCCAGGATTTGTATGCAGAGAACATTTAACCAGAGGTGTTTCTGAGTCCTCTCCACCTCTCACCACAGCTGAATCTTCCTGTGCAGCAGCACCTTCAGCCCTCTCCTGGTGACATCCTATTCTTCCAGGCCAAGACTCTCCTCCCCAAATGCCTTCTCCAATTCCTTCCAGTTCCACCCACAAATCCTTTGACTGGTTGCAAGTCTCACTGCCCAAGCCATCCATGCTGATGAAAATTTCTTTGCAACAAACCCCCTTTCTAATCCATTTATCCTCTCCAGTGAGCCTGTTGCTTCCAACAACAAGTTCCCACAACCTCTTCAAGACTTGGAAGCTCTTACGAGGATTCTCTTTCACTCCAGTTGTTTTCAGACCTCACAGAAATGCTGCAGGTGAAAACCTGCCACTGTGTGACTCTCCAGCTCCTGTTTATTGCCCCTCTGTCTCCCCCAGAACAGCTCTCTACACTCTCCTCAATGTTCTGACCGTTCCCACCCATTCCACATCACACCTAGAATGATGGCTCCCATTACAAATATTGGTTGCTATGCAACAAAAGCCTTTTGACCAGAATGGTAATTTGTCTATGCATTAATAATGAGGCTTTCTTACCTTCCTCTTCATTCCATATGAGATTAGATATACAGAACATGGCAGCAAGCTGAAGTTTAGCATTTGAATGACTCTAAATAGAGAAAAATAGAACTCAAGTTTAGAAGAGAAATTCAGAATTTCATAAGACTTAGATTTTGTCATTCATCCTGTCATAACTACAGTAGCAAAGCTGGGACTAATTCTTATCTACAACTTCTCTCAAAGATAGGGCCATAATACAAGCACTTGAGTAGTGCTCAATCACTTCCTTCCAAATATTTATTGACATCTGCAAGATATGCTTTTTCCAAGATCATGAAATGTTTTCCAAGGGGACTTGGTATTGCTGAAGTCACTGTAACATTCTTATGGGAAATAACCACTGCCTTTTTCTTTTAATCAGCTCCTCAGTACCCCTCTGGCACACAGAACTGCACCCCAGGAATTCTGAACCACCACTGGGTTCCTGGAAGTGAACTGCGTGACAGTGAAGAATTCACACAACAAAATCCTCAAGCACTTTCCTCTTCTCATTCCTGCAAAAGACCAGCATAAAACCCTAAAGAGAAATTGCCCCTACCATGTAGTATTTGATTTTCTGCAGGATGTCATCATTGGTCATAATCAGTTCTTTTGCTGTCGTGCCATCTGCTATATTGGCAAGGATACATAATGTCTGAAAGAGAGAAAAACCAGGAAGTTCTTTGGCCACAGATCACATCCCATGATTTATACAGCTTCCCTGACAGCTCTGAACTCTGACAAACAATTCCTCCAATTAGTTTTAATATCTTTAATCTGGGGTTTCCAGCTTGCTTCCATCTAGGGCCAATGCCAAGGAGGCAATGGCTGTGGGGAATAGCCCTGGCCAGAAACAGTCACTGCCATGTTAAAATGAAAAGCAACATTCATTAATTCATTATAATGAGGAAAATTGTAAGTCTCTCATGGAAATCTGCAGCATATAGAAAAGACTGACTACCCTGGAATACAAAGTAGTCTGTTCTGTATCAGGGGCTGGGGGGAAAAGAAAAAAACAACAGCAAACCCCAACCATATCCATCTAGTTCTGCAGGCCAGGGACAGGAGGGACTGAGGCCTCTCTGCTGATCTAGCAGAGGAGTAATTTGTTTTTGACAAGTCTAATCACAGTTGTTGCCTGCAGAAGTAACTCAAACTACTAATGCAGCTGCTTTTTTCCTGAAAATCAGAGAAGCCACCGCACAGAATTCCCTGGAAGCACCTTGGCCCGTGCTGGCACTGCCTTCAGACAGCACTGATGGGCACAGGCAGCTCCCCTGGCTCTCAGGGGGCACTGGGAGATGCTCAACAAGTTCCTTCCCAAAGAGCTGTGGAAGAACTTCACCCTCATTTCTGGGCATGCAGGGAGGGCACCGAGCAGGACCAGCACTGGTGTGGTTTGTGTCTGAGCTGCACTGCACTCCTGTCAGCAGCTGCACACACTAATTACTGCAAAGCTGCTAATTACATCCTGAGGAGCCAGGCAGGGACAGAGTCCTGCTGGAAATCTGGGCTCTTGTGTGCACACAGGCAGGGCTGGATGTGTGACCTGGTGCTGAAGGAAAAGCAAGCTGCACCCCAGGGACCAAGGAAATGCTTTGTGGATAAAGGCCCCAGACTCCAAAGGCCATATCCATCCCTGGCCCTTTCCCAGAGTACTTCTCAGCTATGCTGATACTCCTCCAAAATAATTCCCAGAGCCTTGGCAAGGTAAATAACCTGCTGCTGCACTAAAGGCCACTCCTGTCACCAGAGCTTTACCAAGGAGAAGCTGGTTAACCCTCAGCTGTCTCAGAGCCATGCTGACTTTGCTGGCTGGTAAGTCTTCAGGGATGTTCTTTGCTAATTTTGCACTTAAACTGCCATCAAAGGCCTGTCTGCCTTCCACCCATTCTCCAGGAGCAGAGATTCAGACCAGCTGTATTTCTCCACCCACCTGCCAGGCTGTTTGCTGCCCATATCCACCCTAAGCCAAGGCAATCCTCTGGAATCTCCCACAGCTTCTCACTGCCCCCATTCTTCATCACCACATGAAGAAACAGGGTTCTCCAAGTGACTGTCCTGTCTGGTACAGGAGTTAACCAGCCAAATTCTGCCCATCAGTGCTCTGACTTTGGTTGTAGCATCCCCACAGAGGTGTCCCTGTCCCCTTACACTGCATCAATCCAGGATGTTGTTCCCTACTAGTCATCTCTTTCCTTCTGCCTCTCCTTCTTCAGTTTTCATTTGTCAGGACAGGTCCCTCCCCACATTTTCCTGCTCTTTCCCCTGCTAGTGCCTCTGTTCTCTTCCTACCATCCCCTTCCTGCCCTGCAACTGCCTCATTTAATTTTTCTGCTCTCACATCCAGCACCCTCCTCTTTACCAAACCTACATTTACAAAACCATTTTGAACTCCATTCAAACATCTTTGTAATAATCCATCAGAAAGAAAAGCATTCTTGCAGGTACTCAAGTTATACATCTGACATCTCAGTAAAATATTCACAGCACATCATAATCCCAAACAAAAATGCCATGTTGTGAACAGGAATCATTCTTTTGCTGTTTCTTACATTTTATTCTGCCAAGACAACACAAAACAAAAAAGGTACCTGCTCTTTGACTTCTATATTGTGCTCCCCTTCCAGAATGAGGGTCACTGCTTGCATGATTTGCTTCCCATGAGTGCTCATTATATGGTCTATGTGCTGCCAAAGCAAGGAGGAAACACATTTAGTTGAACTCCCCAAAGAAGGCACATTCCTACTTCAATCACTAAGGGAAGAGTAGCAACACTGCACACAGAGCCCAGCTCCTAGTGAGCTCTCCCAAATCCAGGAGTTTATCACAGCAGAAACACTTTGTAACATTGCTCTTCATGTGAAGCCTGGTCTTGTCTGAGAGAGCATCACACAGGCCTTGGCTGTGATTTCCCTGTCACCCAGAGGGAAGGTACTGGCTTCCCACTCTTACAGTCTGGAGACTGAATCCTGCTGGAGCCAAGCTCCAAGTATGATGCTGCAGTTAGAAACAAGCCCTTCTCTTCTGGTAACAGGGGGATAATATCAGAGAGGGGTAAAAAAACTGCTGCTTCTTATCTGGGATCTGCTACTCTTACGGGAACACCGTGACCAGGTCTGATATTCACATTTCCAAAGCCTGAGACAGTGCAGAGACATAAGCCATGTGCACTGCTTATGTCTGGGAAAACTGTCCCAAGTTCACTGGATCACAGGGAAAAGGCCATTTGATGACACACCTACACTAGAATAGAAACAATCATTAGAAGTACCAGAAAAAGATAAACCAGATCTACTGGATGAACTGATCCCAAACCTCGAGGGTGACAGGAAACAGGCACCAGAGATGACCAGCACATGGCACATCACAATTCCTTAAGGCTTTAAGGACTTCTTAAAATTGCTATTAATGAGATTTCCTTGGAAAGCTGCTGGATGAGTGAGTTTTGGGTAGAGTTCTGGAGTGAGTTTTGGGTAGAGAATGAGAATGGCTGGTTCTGACTCTAAAACACAGCACAGGAAGTGGGTGAAGCTGGCACGGAGTTCCAGATGAAAAACACCTTAAGTGACAATGAGACTGTGCTGTGAAGAGCTCAGGGTGAGTTTAATGAATGACTGGTTATTAAATATCTTTTCACATTTAGACAGAGCTAATTTTCTATGAAGCCTATTGAGACTCAACGAGTACAAACATCAGAAGATTTTTTGCAGTGACCTTTTTGTGGCAGAAACACAATACGTGATAAATGCACAGTAGAGGCTTCATGGTTTTTTTCCCCCCACAAAAATGATGGCTTGCCAAATGTTTGCTGCATGTTTTCCCTCTGTTCTTCACAGGGGATTACCCCTTTCTTTTCCTCCACCAATATCTCTTTCTCCCTGTCAAAAACAATTCACGGGCTTACATTTTCAAACCATTTTATTTCAGGGTGTAAAACGAACGTAGGCATTTTGTAAGTGCACAGTCCCCCAGTCACATTCACAAAGCCAGTACTAGCTATACAGCTGGGTAAGAACACAAGTATTTCAGGGGTCAAAAAAGAAGAAACACAAGTATCTTTAAGATATGGACCTCTCCACAGGCTGCCTCAAGAGTGCAACCCTCCTACTATTGTGCTGGACAAGTTTCACAGAGAAACTGTCAGGAAAATTATGTTGCTGAAAGGTAATTGCAATGGAATTGAACATCAGTGTAAATGTCTGGCTCTGCACTTGGTAATAATTACAGTGTTTCTGTAGATCTAGAGAATTCTTTCAAACGTTTCCTTACACTGATTTGTACACTTGGTTACAGGTATTTGAATAAATCCAAAGGCTTCAGGTTTTAGCCAGATCCTGAACATTGGTCTTACACAGAAAAATAACCTGTCTTATAAGGAATGTGTTGTGTTTCCTGCACGTGTGATCAGCTCCCAGAAGGGCTGTTTGCAGCTCCACTTACTGGGCGAGTGGAGAGCAGATTCCTGAGCAGTCCCAGAGTCTTCATCAGCACATTTACATCGGAGTCAGAGAGCAGCTGGAAGAGCTGCTCCGTGCTCAGCCCTCGCAGGATGTCCGACTTGATCTTCTGTTCTGCTTGAAAAGCCATGTTCTGCAAGAGACAGACACCTCCTCACTGATTTCTTACCTTAAACCTGGGCTTTCGCTCTTCTAGGAGACTATTCCCTGCAGGAATATATCCCTCCTACATTGGTCTTGCAAAGGCTGTGATTTCTGAGCAACTGCTACACAGTGAATTCAATCTGCACCCGGTCTTGCAGCTGACCTGGTTATTACCTGCTTTTATTTGTCCCCTGGTATGCTACTGACACTTCTTAACTGCTGCCCTGAACGAGCCTGGCAACAAAATTGGTATCAGAACTGAAGAATTTATTCTACTTTATGGACTAACAGATGAAGTGGTCGAGGCTGATACTGTTTTTCTTCTGCAGTTAAATGCAAAGACAAGCCAGATTTCAGCTACTTTATTTCTAATAACGACCGACAAGTTCTTTAAGTTACATTCCCAAACATTTGAAGGAGCTAAATGCCAAGTGGAATTTCATCAGTGTGCTCTACTCACCATTAAAGCCCAAATGCCGTTCACTCGCAAGGCAAGATTCTCACTCTGTGTTAAACTACATAGAAGTTCTATGGCTCCTGATTCTAAAATAGGCTAAAAGAGGGGAAAAAACAGAGCTTTGAAACACTAGACTAATTGCACACATGAAAATGCAAATACAATAAAATACAAATATATAATAAAATAGAATAAAAACGTGTTGCTTATATCTTATTCTTGAGCTTACAACATGTCCAGTGCAATCCCACGAACTGACCACACCACAGCCCATATTCATGACAATTAATAAGTAGCTTTTTATGAAAAAATTCAAGTTTGGCTGAAGCCAATCAGCAAAATTTCAGCATAATAAAGAAAACTGGAGACTTCTTCATAACCAGACTGAAATACAAAACCTTTAAATGACAGGATATGGATATGAAAGAATATCAGATGGCTTAGAGAGGCTTTCAAATCTAAATATTCCTTCATCTTGCACAATCAGTGTTTTCTTTTGGTCACGATGCTTTTGACATGAACCATTATCCCAACAGAAAAAGAAGTATTTCAGTCCACTCTGAAGTGGAAACACTGTGCTGTGCCCTGCAGAGTGACCAAGAAAGCCCATGACCATGGGCCAGGGAACTCTGCTTGGCATTACTGCAGTGAACTTTCTGTCTCACAGACATGAGTGGCACCACCAAGATCAACTGAGCAACCCACAGAATCCACAGTGCCCTGCAGGATCCCCCACACAGCACACTCTTGAACGTTTTCTGTAACTGAAACATATTTAAGACCTGGGGAATTGTTCCCTTGCTATGAAGTGCTGGTGTGTGGATATGATCTGTATGAAATACAGACTCTGCAGAACTCAAGACCAGATATCCTGTACAGTTCATCTGAGAACAATAAAAATGCAACACTCTGCTGTGCCAGCATTTTCAGGATACAGCAGCACTAATTCTCCAAGACAATGGATCACAGTTTGGTTTCTTCTTGTTCATGATTTTTTTAGATAATAATGTTTCACATGTAAAAAGAATGACAAAACTTCATGTCTACTTCTTTTCTTTAGAGACCACATTTCACTATTCAACCGAATTCAGTGTCACAGCACTGAATTTTTTTTGTTATTCACAAGCCATCAGTGACCCAGGCCAAGTCCCATCACAGCTCTGTAACATGGCACAAGCAGTGGCTGCCAATGAAGACACCTTTATGCTTACTGAACCCTTGTATAATGGTCCTGTTCCTGGATAAATACCAACCTCCTTGCTTGGAGAGAATTCCAGAAGAAGATTGCATAGCGTGGAAGATGCTACTACGAGAATTTCATTTGGAGCATTCTGTAAAACCTGCAGGCACAAAGGGGGGAGAGGAATCCTGGTAACTGATATAAGGAAGGGATCACTGTGAAATGGGATGCCTGGGATTATGCTGCACTTTTAGACTCCAGACTTCAGGAGATGCTTGGATGCAGATCCAGACAATGACACCCATCCCATGACAAGCTGGAGCAATGCACTATTTCACAGAAGCCAGACTGGAGAGCTTTCAGGTCCAATTTAGTAGAAATCAGTGGGGACAATCCTTGCTCTGCCAAGGACACATGTGCAGAGGAAGCTCCAGGAGGAGCCTCTTCAACACTTCTGTACCTCGTGCAAAGCACAGAGTGACAGATTTCCCCAGGAACATCCCTTCAGAAAAGAAGGTTCTCCAGCAGCACCAGAACATGCCATTCCTAAACTGAGCAGCTCATCTATTCAGAGCAATTCCCAACGTTTTGGAATGAACACGCAAGTTCCTGATTTCAGCTTATTTAATACAAATCAAAATTAACTGCTGGCAACTGCATTTACACAGAAGTCTGACATCTCAACTTTTAGTTTCCCCCCAGCTCTCCTTTTATGCCAGTTGTGCTTCTTCAAGCAATCCTGTTGTCTTTTTGTTTTACATTTATAAAGGTTTGATGTTTTCATGTTTGGCCTTTCACAAGCTCTTAAAATATTTAAATCATTCCCATTACAGGATGAGAGATGACAGACCTTACACACTTGGATCTCATTTATTCTTGTGGATAATTGCATTATAGTAAGATGTGTCTTTTTAAAGGTCTTGCTGAGCTCTTTGGCCTCAGTTATGGACTGTGCAATGAGATCTACAAGGTAGAGAATTGGAGGAGGAAATGCAGCTCTAAATTCTGTTGCAGGGCTCACAGACCAAGTCCAAACTGTGCCATGCAGTGACAGCATGAAATTAAAGGGCATCTACTCCTCCTAGTGCCCCATGTAAACATTAGGGATAACTTCCCTTCACTCACTGATCACAGGAAAAAAAAAAACAATGAGAAAAGAAAACAAAAACCCCTTCAAAAATCAAGCATGAACCACAGTTCTCTTTGCTGCTGCTTAGCTTTTAGTGATTTCTGGCTCTCTCAGGAGAAGGCCATGGAATTTTGATTTCTAGGTAATTTCCATCATGGTTCTACAGCAAGGCATGTAATCTGAACAGACCCCACGTGCTGCTTTACTGGCACAGAAGCTGCAGTCGCTGAGACCTGGCTCCTCTTCCCTTACCTTCATTAAAGGCTTCCATACAGCATGATCCTGAAAACTTGTCCTGAGCTGCTGTACAGAACGGGACAAACTGTGCAAACATCTGCAATGGAAAGGAAACCTTCCCTGTGAAACATGGACACTGCTGGAAAACATCCACTGCTTCTGCACAAGGACTCAGCTTGGAGCTTGGCAAGTGCCAGGAAATGGCAAAGAGGAAACACTGCACCAGCACAGGGTAACTGCCCCCTTCCCCCAGTACATTGTCCAACAGCAGAAATGAGTTCAAGTCAGCTTTTAGGAAGTGAGCAGGGCTGGCAGCAGGTGCAGCAGCAGACAGAGGGCTGTGTGTGATGGAACAGGTCCTACCTGACTGCAGCCAAGCGCACCTTGATGCTCGACTCGGACAGGCCGTTCACGATACGGTCCATCATGTTCTCAGTCTCGATGATCTGCAGCAAGAGCAATTCATGGCAAGGAATAAAACACTCTGAGCATTTATGGGCTCTTGGCTTTTTGTCTGCAACATTTGGGATATTGCATATAAAAAACTGTAGCTGAAACCAGCAAGTCATGTTCTCTTCCCAGATTCAGTGGAAAGTTTTGTGTATCTGCAGACAACTTCGAAAAAAATCTCCATTCTATGTTCCACTGCTGCTTTTAATCACCAAGGAACAACAGGATTATATATATATATGAATTACCCTTAATGCCAGATTAAAGCTAAGGAGAGTACGTGTGGTTGCACACAATATATACAAACTACAGACCACAGACAGGTTGTAGATCTGTGTGGATAAAAAATACCTTCTAGTTCATCTGTCATATTTAGACAGGGCCAGCACAAGCACTTAAGACCAGGATAAAAGGGAGTTAATACCCAGATGAAAGATGGATTTGGTATAATAAATCAACTTTGTCATGTACACACCCATTGCTTATTAGAAACAGTGTAAAAGAAGGATCCTCACTATTAACTACAGCAACAAAAGAGAGGCTTATGGGTTTGAATTCTGTAGATCCTCATGGATAAATCTTCCTGATATTATCTTTTCAACATGTGTTTTCCTGCCCATACATTTCTGCCTTCTGTTTTTCCCCTTTAACCAACAAATCAACTCAGAAAACCCTCCTGCCTCCCCCCTACTTGCCACCTCTGACATAGCAAGCCCATGCTAATTTTAAAAAATGCTCCTTTTAATCATTTATTGTTCAAGTTCCCTCCACTTTGCACACGTGAATTTTTAACTCAGTACTCCCATCAGCCCCTCCTCTCTTTCCTGTGATGTTTGAACCACCAACTGCTTTATGACGACTTTGGTCACTAGAGAATCAGGAAACAAACTCTGACTTTGCTTCCCAATATGATTGGACTTTCCAGGGTTTATTTTCTAAAAGCCATTTGTTTTGTAACGGGATAGGATGAGAACAGAGGTGTATTCTATCCCTCAGAACACAGGTCTCAGAAATTACTCATATGCCACAACAACACTCCTTATGAGTAGTCAAGCACCACAACATGCTGAAAGACAACTTCGTGCAAGACTCTGCTCCACCACCCTGAGGATGGTTTATATCAATGTAACACACGGAGCCTCCTCATTTCAACCCCTTTACCTCACAGTGGGGAACACAAGGTTGGCAGGTGCCAGTCCCTGCCTTTCAGCTGCATGTTTTGCCTGCTGACACCTGTCCAGGCCCACCTTTTTGCGGATGTCCTCGTCGTTGGCCCCCAGGGACGCGTAGAGCTTGAAGGCGGCCTGGCGCAGCTCGTGGGCGTGCTTCAGGTCGTGGTCCAGCTGGGGGAGCAGAGCACAGACACCAAATTCAGACACTAAGAAGTTGCAGGTGGGATATTCTTATTTGTTGCAGGGTTTTAGCTGCCACCCCAAGGGCAGCCAGAAGCACAAGGAACTCCAGGAGCCCATGTCCACCTTTACCAACTTAATGCAATAACCAAAGTTAAGAATACAGCTAATTTCTCTGCTGAGTTACAGAGAAGCCAACTTCAATTTGAGGCCAAAACAAGGTTAGGACTCTATCCAGGCCATAATCAGGCAAAAACTGTTCTTATCTCCCCAACAAAAGTTCCAGGAACAAGCCAGGAGTGAAAAAACATCAAGGGAAGTTTTATCAAGAGAACTGAAGCAAAAGCAAGAGCCAAAGCTGGTCTCTAAATCTCAGGACTTCTATCTTAAGGTGGGTTTTAACTTCTGCTGTAGGGAAACACAACAGGTGTTGGAGGTTTCTGGGAGGTCACCTCTGAGCAGAGATGCCCAACGGGGGAGTCTGGGGGATGCACCACTGCCCACAGATCAGGAACAAGTGCTTGGGGGTGTGATAATGGCTGGAGCTGTGTCAGGGCAGGGTTAGGCTGGACATCAGGGAAAGGTTCTTCCCCCAGAGGGTGGTTGGGCACTGAACAGGCTCCCCAGGGCAGTGGGCACAGCCCCAAGGCTGCCAGAGCTCCAGGAGGGTTTGGACAATGCTCTGAGGGACAGGGTGGGATTGCTGGGGTGTCCTGGGCAGGGCCAGGAGTTGGACTGGGTGATCCTGTGGGTCCCTTCCAGCTGAGGAGATTCTGTGATTCCATAAGCAATGGGAGCACCAGCTGAAGGGATCGTGGTGTTTGAGGGTGACCTGCTCTGGACAGACAATGTGGCCTCTCAGACCTCCTCACGATCTCTCCAGTGAGAACAATCCCATGATCCTGACTGCCCTCCAAACTCTGTACCAAAGGGTTCCACAAAACAATGCCATCTTCAAAGCCTACACAAAATGCCAGGAAAATGCCAGCACTAAGTACCAAAGTGCTGAAATAACAGAACTGTCAAAAATGAAGCTGTCTGAGTAATTCTCTCCAGGGCAGCTACATTAGAGCACAAGTGTTACCTAACTGGTATAAATATTTGAAGCAGACAAGGGCTCTGTTTGGCAGAGCCCTCACTCACTGCTCAGGCAGTTTTACCTTACAGGGTGCAGTTCCAAGCACTCTGTACAAACCCTGCATTCCCAGCTGGCTGCTCTTACAGACTATCTGCAGACTCAGAGCACTGTCATAATATTTAGAATTGCCCCACTCACATTTGGAACCTGATCATATTTTTGATGTTACAGCCAATGTCCATTACTCCACAATAAGCTGCTAAACTTCTTTTTGCTTAGTTTTGTGCTGCAACCGATTTTTTTTGTATATATTTAATGTCTGTTTTTCCATGAAATTCCAGTAGCTCTACATGCAGAATCAATCCCATTCCACAAAGGTCTGGGAAGTAAGCCTACCTCTTGGGCAGTTTCAGAGAAAAACCAAGGCTCTGTAATCCATTTTTTGGGGTACTTTCTAAAAATCAGACTCAGTAAGAGGGAGGAGCAATGGATATTTCCCTATGTGAAATATCAAAACCAGTCTTGCTTCTGAGGCTGATTGATCCACCAGTGCTTTGGAAGTGTCTGAAGATCTTATAAAACAGTTCATGGGTGAGAACTCCTGGTACAACACCTATGGAACTGAGCCTCCAAGGTGCATCTGGGCTGTGCATCTCTTGCAAGTGCAGAGAGCTCATAATACGAAATGCTGCCTGACATCCCCATGCTTTAACACAGCAGAGCCATCTCTGAAATTCAGAAGGCTCCAGAGAAAGCAGTGAGTGAGTGAGACTTGGGGCCTACAAACATCAAGGAACCGAGTCCTGCTAAACCCTCTGGTCGCCTTTCTGTTGAGGAACTCCGACATACTGTTGTGGTAGTTTAGTCTGGGCCTTCCTTGGTGACCAGTTTGTAACCAAGGAAGTGCCCAGATTTACCTGGTATTCCCTATGATTTTTACATAAGAAGAAAGGAGGAAAGGCCTTTGCCCCTCTTTCCTTCCAGCAGCTTTGGAGGTGCGGGTTCCCTGCTGTTGAGTCTGTCATGTTGGGGAATGAGGCCTGCTGAGGCCTAGTGAGGCCTGGTAAGGCCTTGCCGACCTTGGGCGTCAGAGGTTGCCGGTGGTCATTCCAGCATTACTTTCTGTTGTCCCAAGGAGAGTAGTAAGATATTCTTTTGCTAATTCTTTTAGTTGCTAGATCTTGGGCTACTGACCGTGTATATTTTATTTTGGTTTTGTTCCTTTTTTTCCTTCCCTTTCCCTTTTGAAATTGTACATATATTTCAATTGTATATAAATGTAATATAAATATATTTATATATATTGCTTTAGCTGTCTCTCTCTCATTTCGGTTCTCTTGGTTGTTTTTTTTTTCCTCTTCTCCCTTGGTTTTGGCCAGGGGGGGAGGGAGCTCTTGTGGTGAGGTTTGGAGACTTGGCAGGGAGCCAGCTTCAAAACCACCTCAACGGTTTAAATAGAATATTTAAAAAAAAATATCCTGGGCTCATTTATCATTACTTCTGGGCATTTTTCAGAGCTGCAGGAGCAGGTAAGGGCACGCACCCTCTTGATGTCGGTGATGGCGCTGACGGAGCTGGGGTACTTGAAGTAGTCGGCCAGCATGACGATGAGGTGGTCGGTGATGCTGGCGATGCGCTGCAGCTCCACGTCGGTCTCGATCAGGTAGGCCAAGGTTTCTGCCCCCTCCACCCGCTCCTCCAGCAACCTCTCCTTACTGCACATTCGAACCAAGCACGGCAGAGTCTGAAAAGTTTTAAAAACAAACAAACAAAAAAAAAAACCCCAACCACAGCGGTTTAGTGCAGCTTTGTTCATAAAAAACTCAAAAAAACCCAACAGCTGTCCCAGGGCAATGCTCAGCATTGTGCTTCAGAGAGAACCTTCAAACACATCACTTTGGGGGTTTTAAAGTCCTCACACAAGCAGAAATTGCTCAGGCCATACCAAGTATACAGTGGACTACTTTTAAACACCTTCTCACACAGCCAAAATGATGCAAAGTTTAAAAGGGACCATGGACAAAGTTTTGCAAAAGCTTAAAAAAGAAAATCCTCTCAAAAGTTGGTATTTGCAGGTTTGTTCTTACTACACACAGGAACCAGAAGTATCCAAGCTGTACTTGATCCCTCCTGCCCTTCTGTGATCCATGATTAACTAAGGACAACATGGTCAGAAATAATCTCAGGTTCCTCTCACACACACTGGCTGCCTGGAGCAGCAAGGAAGGGAGGAATTCTCCTAAGCAGCATATTTGGTCACCCAGAAATGAAGCCCACCTGGAATCCAGGTCCACTCTGCCTTACTCTGATGTACCCCCCACCTTGGTTACACTCACATAGCAAGATTTTTGTCACACCTTCTCTACTCTGAACACTTAAAACAATCAGGTCTTTCCTTACCTGAAGCTCAATGAAAAGCATTTAACTGTGGAAAAAGCAATTCTCCAAGGGTTGGGACTCTGTTCACTCAAGCCTCACCAAAACAAGTATGAAAGTGGATGAGGAATAACACCAAGATTTGTGCCTGTGTAACTCTACCAACTTCAACAGAATGACTCCAGTAAATGTTTCCCAGAGTTATGTTTTTGGGGACCTGAAATACCATTTATCCATTGACTGTTCAAATGATCAAATGGATAAATATTTTTCTCTCCACTGCACTGGTAAGGAAGCAGAGTTACAGGACTCCTCTACATTCATGAGAACAACAGATGCTCCCAGCAGGATTACCCCTGGAGCTGTGAATCCTGCAGTTAATCCAGTGAGCCAAAGCACCTCCTCTCTGCACACCTGGCCCTTAAGGCATCAGGTAAGACTGAACATAAGCTCTCAAAAAACTACATTCATGTTGAGTGAGAAAGAAAAGAAGTGGAATTCCAAGTCTAAATCACGAAGACAATGTACTTCCTAAATCCTTCCAAGGTCAAATGGCCTGAAAGGAGCTATTTCTTGGAATTCAGGGCTGGGTGTTGTTAAGTCACTGGCTGCATGCACCCAAGAAACACAAATCTCATGGTTTTCAACACTTAGCAATTCCATCTGCTTGAAATGAAACAAAATGAAGAATTCTGACATTTTAACTGTTCCATTGGACCCAAAGGTCAGTACAATGTAATCCATGCACAGGACAGTGCAGAGGTGTAAGATGAAGAGGCACAAAGCACACCAGATCTGTGCCAGCAGATAAAAGTCTGGAAATGGGCTGTAAGATGGAATATCTAATTCCCAGGGTATTGCTGGGATGTGTCAGTGTTATCTGGACAGTCACTTTCATTATTAGGATTCCAGAGAAATAATTTCCCTTCCAATCAAACCCATTATTTACCAGCCTCCTCTGCCTTCTCCTCATCCCAAGTGATTTTATTTTTTCACATTCCAGGCTAACCCACTACTCAAATTGGGCAATGAAGATAACTTAAAACCATTTTGGGAACACACATCCCTGAGTGGCCTCCAAATGCAGAAAGTTTGATAGCAAAGGGTCAGTAATTCCTGAATACCAAAGGGGTCATTGCCTTTAGCTCCCCAGAGGGAATTTGTGACTGGGTGAACCACCGAGACACTGTGTTGGAACTACAAGCTCCTGGAGAAGAAGTCCCTGGGGCTGTTTGAACAAGGCAAGGTTCCGTGCCTTCCTTCTCTCCTCATTCTTTCATTTCCTCCCAAGTAATACAATAAATGTAATTCCACAGCCTAAAACATTTACTTGTGCTGAAGCAGCTTCCATGAGGAAAAAAAGTGCTGCTGTTGCTGTGAGCTGAGAAGCAAATCCATTCCCAATGGTTTGAAAGGAGGGTGGTTATCCACAGCCAGCTCCACAGGGACAGTGTCCAGCCAGCTCTCAGCAAACACCTGCCACTGCTAACAGCAGCAATCCCTACTCCCTCTGCCCAGAGAGAACAGTTCTGGAACGCTCACGGCCTCACCAGGACATGGCCTGGGGGGCAGCAGACAGGGGGGATTTATCAGGGGAAGATAAATAGATAAATCTTCTCTTTACCAGAGAAGAACGAGGTTTGCAGAGAGGTAGGTTGGGAGAATGGAATGTAGCCCTCAGTTTGCAGGTCTTGTAAGGAGAGAGAAGAGAAAGCAGGGAATTGGACTGTCCATTTGGAACAAAGCTAAGGAGGAGGGAATGAGAGAGAAGGATGCAGCTTGTGCAGAACAGATGCCACTATCCACCCTGGAATGGACTGTACTTAGGACTTCCTTGCACAAAAAGGGAGGAGGGGTGGGCCTTTGTCTCAGCTAACACATGGATTTTTCACCCAGAATGATGGATACCAAAATCCCACTCCCAAAACCTATTGTCCTGGATAGTGAAAGGCAGAACTGTGCTTTCTTGGTGTGGTACCTCACACACAACCTGTTCCTTCCCCTCCATCACCCAAGAGCAGCACTAAGCATCAGCTCCTGGCACTCTGGAGACAGTTCTCCAGGTTAAAATGCAGGCTTGCAGGAGCTGGTGTGGGTTTGCAGCAGAGCCTCAGCAGTGGCCCTTGGTGGGGAGGGTTTCCTGTGTAAGGGCTCTGCAGGGACAGGGACACAGCACAGCACACACCTGGCAGCTCCCTGTTCCCTGAACACCATGGACAGGCCTTCCCAGCCCTTTTCTTTTTGCAGCACTACACCAAAACTCCCATATCTCACGGAAAAGCAAGCACTGTTGGCATTACCTGATCCCTGGCTGATACACTTGCACATGAACAGCTTTTTTATTCCTTTTTCTTCCTACCTATAGAAGTGTGACTATTAAGAAAGAGATTACATTCCTATGGTATTAAATGAAGTTTCCTTTACTGGACGCCCTTATAATGGCACACTCAGTATAAAAATCAAAGCCAATATTTCAGCATGAGGTGTTTTTTTTTAATAACAAATTTCCCTGGCCAAAGTAAGAGGAAGATAAATATACACAAAAACTGTGAAACCTGAGAACTCATCTGCTCATGACAGGCTCCACATATAGACTGTGCAAGTATTCTGACTTCAGCCCTGTGAAATAAGCTGCTGAAAGACAAATCAGTGCCCTGGTCATCTACAGAGACCAGGTTAACAGTGCTGTTTCCATGGTACTTATAATGGTTACTGAAATTTTTACAAATCTCAAATGGATGTGAGTCAAACTCTGGGATATTTATTTCTGGATACTGACCTTCTAGTATGATTCTTTACTTAAAGCTTCTTAAAAAAGTCATGCCACCATAAATGCTTAGAGACACAAAGGGAAAGCAGGGAATTATTTTTTTAAATTAAAGTCAGGAGAACTCGGTGCTTTGGAATCTTTGGTGCAACAGATTTTGTGCCACTTTTTACACGAGACAAATAAAACCAGGATAGACCTACATGAGAATCCATTTTGAACAGAAAATTGTTTAACTAGCTGTCATGGTTAGCACAAAAAGGAGTGGGTTTGAATATTGAAGAGGTGGTTTAAGCAGGACACAGCTCACCTTGAGGACGATGCAGGGATCGTCGGTCCGTATTGCTCCGGCTCTGCACATGGAAGTAAGGCTGCAACAACAACACCACAACACAGTCACCCACCAGGGCCTTGGAGGCAACAACACCACAACACAGTCACCCACCAGGGCCTTGGAGGCAACAACAACACAGTCACCCACCAGGGCCTTGGAGGCAACAACAACACAACACAGTCACCCACCAGGGCCTTGGAGGCACTGGAGATGTTCTAGAACAACCTCCTGTACTAATGGAATGTCCTCCCTTTTGTCCTACCAATGGTTTAAATCCATCAGTGCTTACTAGACTTGGGCACACAAACTACTGCAGGGGTACTTTTAGGCAGATTTGTGGTGCAGGACACCTTGCTGGAGCACTGGTCAGTACAAACAGCACACATTGGTCACAAAGGGGCAAAGCAATGGCTCTGATTGGCACACAAACCTCTTTTACCAGCTAAAAACCCCCAAATTAACAACTTGCATTATGGTAAAGGAGGAATATACCCACACTCTCCTTTGTTTAAAGTACCTGCCCATGCTGTGTGAGCAATGAGGAGAGATCCAGCACAGGGCTGGTGGGGTCTGACAGCTCAGGCAGAAACCACTCAGGCTCTGCACCAGTCCAGGAGATGTGGGATCATTGGGATGTCTGTCTGCAGCAATCAGCACATCCTCACTAATGACAGCCCAGCTAAGGCTCCAAGACTGAACCAACTCTATCAAACAACAACTCAGAGTGGACATGAGAAGCCCAAGGCCTCAAACTGCAGTGCTGACACACAGACAAATGCTCAGTGGCCCTGGTAATGTACCTGTGAATGTGCCCCAAGCTACCACAAAGCCCTTCACCCACCACTACAAGTGTTTTACCTTGAGGTGGTTTAGTTTTTCCCTGCCCTGCTCCAAGGCAGTGGATACAGCTGCAGGGGAACTGCTCTGCACCAAGGATCTTTTGGTTTAGCTTCTGGACTAACCATTGGAACTGCCTTCTATCCTGCCACAGTGCAGGTTAAAGAATACAACTGTATTGCAGTACAGTGACTTAAAACAAACACATTTTGACCCTCAAGTGGGTAAGTGGAAATTGTACAGAGGGTCAGTCAGAATTGCTCAGTTAAGGAGCAGCAATATCCTCACATCCTGTAACCACACCGTGTTTCACCACATTCCTGAGCTACTCCCAAGGGCCCAGAGTGGGTGCTTTCATCTCTTAGAGGGCAACATCACTGATCCTGTTCCAAACACAGCCACAGCTAAAAATCCCACCATCAGAAGTCTCTTTATATACTGTTTCTCAGAAGATAAGAGATAACACTTCACTGTTGGCACAGAGCTCATTTGATAAACTTTTACTGCCCAAGCCTTGAGCTGACAGCAGGAAACTCTCATTTTCACACCTGAACAATCTCACAGCTGCCATTTAGTCCAGTGAGACCCCATTTGCCAGGCAAAGTAGTTCTATTTCAAACATGAAAGAAAGTAATTTTTTACTGCAGGTAAAATAGATTTGGCTTAGTTGGGGGCAATTCTGGTGGGTTTAGCAGAAAAGGTTACTGCTCCACCTGCAGCTGCAAAGCCCTTTCCCAAGAGGCTTCCTGCCCCTCCCTCTGTGCCAACACTGCTGCTCAAGTGAAGGATCCATTTCAATCAAGTCCTCCAGGTCTACTTCAACTGTAGGAAAAAAACAAAAAAGGGAACTTCCTAAGGTAGCCTTGTATGCCAGTGTGGATTCAAACAGAAATTTAAGGGAAGGTTCAAAAATGCAGGGAAAAACCCTTCTAGATCTGTATTTCAAGAACTCCAGTAATAAACCAAAGAGAAACTGCAGATTAATTAACCAAAGTTGGCAGGGCAGGAGTGAAATCTAGTTTAGAAGCAGAAAAAGGTGACCTGTGACATATCCACCTACTACTCACATTAGAAAAAAAGAAGAGGTAGTCTGACTTGGAGGGAATCAAGCAGGGAATGCACTTATAGAAGAAAAGCCAATAAGTCTTTGCAACTGCCAGGACTGCCATGAAACAGAGGCTTTGGAGCCCTAAATAGGATGACTGCTCATGGACTAATTAGAAACCCCATCTGAAACTCAGGATACTGGTTTGTCTTCCATTTTCCTGCAACTTTCTTTTTGCCTTACACCACATCATTTTGTTCCACCTCAGCCAAAGCTCTGCAGAGCACAGCAGAAGATGGGGTGTCCACCCAACTCCTGCCAATCTGAAGCAGGTCAGCAAAAACCAACAGACCTGGGAGTGCCCATCCCAAAACAAGGACAGCCCAGAGGCAGACAATTCACTGAACTCCAACTTGCCTTCCTGACTTACCAACTGCTTTATATCTTGAGATTAGTATAAAAAATTAATTTTCAAAGCATCATTCCCTATGTATTTTCTGACTTCTCAAAGAAACCCATAAATCAGTCAGAACTGACACTGCTATGGTGTAATTAATTTAACTTGCCTTCTTCACTAAGAACTGCTTACCAAAACCAGTAAAACCAGGCCCCAAGACAGACCTCCCACACGGAGGGGGATTACCTAAGAAACCCCTCCACACCTACCCATCTTCATAACTGCTTTTAGAAATGAGTTAGGTCATCATAACCTGGCAATATGACTCAAGAGGCCATCCTGCCTACCCCACCTGCTCCTCACCCAGAATCCTGCACTGAGGCAAGTGTCCATGAAACGAGTTGGTGAACTCAGAGAACTCACTGTTACTGGTCAAAAACAGCCATCAAAAACTAAAAGACTAATCAAACAATACAACAGTGACCAAACTCTTGAGTTAAACTTCATTTTAGTCACTTATAGCAATGGGCAATTTTCTCTCTTTAACCCCCTGAAGTGATTTGTTCCATTATTATCAACACAAGAAAAGGAAAATGGTCTTAAAGGGAGTCAATTCCCAGCTCATGAAGTGCTGCTGTTATGGAACTTGGGCACGTTTTGTCACAGGGTAGAGAGTCATTCTGAGTATGAACACACTGAGGTGCCCACACCAGCAGGGAAACTCTGATTTGAACCACGAAATTAATTAATAACATTAATTCTGCTCTATGAGCACACGAAGCCTGAAGAATAATCTACCTTAATTAAAACAGTTGGGAATGGGGACTAACCCTGTGCACTAAGGTGATGAGGGAGCAGTCCAACACAACACAGTGAGCAGAGTGCTCTGAGCAGGGGTTCAAGGAGGATGGTACCAGGTACCAGATATTCCAGTGTTATGCCCTGCAAGGACATAGGATTGACCACAGCCTATTCAAAGCAAAGCATCATAAACTCCAAGCTACCTGTGAAAATCCACGTGGCTGAACACACATTCCTCACAAAACTGCTGCCCAGCAACATTTTCCCTTGTTTATGCACAGCAAAGAGTGAAAGTTATGTTATAAAATAAGGTGAGAAGCACTTCTTCAAGGGCTTAGATAATGCAAACAGCATCTATAATTATTGCTAAGATTTTACAGCACACATTACTCTGGAAGAAGCAAGGAGGGAGCAGTTAAGCAGTGAGATTACCCTCCATGCTATTTGACTCTCATTCCTGCAGACAATTACCATTTGGCTGACGTGAGCTGCATTTCAATGGGCTTGTCCCTTTGTAACATCTTCACAAAAATCTGTGGTAACAATTCTCCATCCACTGACACTGCAATGAAAGAGAACCCAAAGTCATTCTGATTCAGCCAGTCAATAAAGGGAGTGTCAAAGCAGCAGCATCCCACTCACCATTTACCAGAGTCATGGAGACCTGGGGGTTCTCAAAGGCCAGAACTGAGAAGCATTTCAATGCCTGCATTCGGACCTGGGTGCAAACAGAAGAAAGGAAACAGAAGTGCCAACTGCAGAGCACAACAGTCAGCACTGCTGGACAGGCTGGGAGGAAACAACGCTGTGCAGTCAGCAAGACATGAGGATGGTGCATGAATCAAAGGCAGATGGAAACATCCTACTCACACCTTGAGTTCCTGCTATCTCCCTGTTGGAATTATCCTTCCATAGGGGATGTCGTGAACTATTTGTGAAGAAAACCAGTGAGGATAAAACTTGGGAACTGAACAGGAAATACTGGTCTTACCTGGGATGCCTCACAAAGCAAAAAACAACAGAGGAGTGGAAGTATATCACAGTAGTACTTCTCCTTCCCAGGACTCCCAAGTATGTCAGAGAACCAAAAATACGTGTCCTTAAGATTTACAGTTCAGAAGCCTTTAGAGGTCAGCTTAGTGAAATGTCTAAAGAGAACCATCTGGTTGAAGTGATTCTAAAGTAATGTTAAAATAAATATACCCCATGAGTTTTACTGCCATGGCACAGACTCAGGTATCACTTGTGTGACAAGGACTGACAGATTTCTTCATGCTGGATCTTCCTCCTTCAGTCCAAAATCATGTCTTGGTTTAACTGAATAACCTATTTTATGGTTGCCTAGTTTTTTGACACAGGGAAGATGGACCATGATCATCTTCCCAGTTGTAAAACCAACTGTTATTCCAAAAAATGCACATTATCCCTGTTTATAACTTTAATTCATTGGCATAGAGAGAATTTTTATCATCTTCATTTGGATTTCTTTCATAAATATATGTTAAAACACAAACCATGACAACTTTTAATGTCTTACTTTGTAGGAGGCAGAGACCAAGAGATGTGCAATACTCTGAACAGCTCCATGGTTAAATAAGATTGTCTGGTGATCTGGACCCTTCAAAGGAAAACATAACACCATTAAATTCTTTAAAAGAACATGTAAAAGGTTTCCATTATCTGCAATTCATTGTCAAGTATTTAAGACAGATTGAAGAAGTTTAAGAGAGATTTACTAACATTTACTTTGTAATCAGCTGGCATAACATTTTTTAAATAAACAAGTCCAACACTTATTTTTATAGCATTTGTCCTTTTTTTTGGTAATCATTTCCACTCTTTCCTTCAATAGGCAATGCCATTAATTCTCACAAATGAAGAGACATGGATAGAGCACTTCTGTTTCTACTCTTTCTCTTGGAAACAATTGGAAATTCCTGATTTTCTGTACAAATCACATAAAAGATCCCCAGTCACTAATGTTTTCTTCACTGTTAATATTAAGCATTTTCAACAATTCTAACTTCAGAAGGGAGGGGATTTCATCTGAAACGGGTTCCAGACAGAGAGCGACAGTGCTTTGAGGACAGATTCACATGTTCCTCCAATTTCTTATTCTTATTTTAGTGTCAAACACATTTAGCCATAAATCCAGCCAGCCATGACCTGTTTACTGACCTCATATTCTAAGCTGGCAATGGCTGATACACCAATATTTTTTCCAAAGAGCATTTGGAATTACACACAAATCCTGGATCTTGCAGGAGGAAGGTCTCAGAACTGCTGCAGACTGAGAAGGTTCATAGAGGTTGAACAAAGGCTCAGTGAGGTGCAATCTCAATACCTGCAGCCCTCAGCAGTGTCTGGGCAGAGCTGACCTGGGACCTGCAAACCTCTCTTCTGAAGGGGGTTCATGACTCTGGGCAGCTCTGCATTAAGCACAGGCTGTGCACAGTTAAACTCAGCTTTTAGGGTGGCCCAGCTTTTCTCAGCCCTTCATGCACTGCCTTGACTAATCTGCAAGGGAAGAAAGTCTCTTCACTCCTTAATCTCCTGTGCAAACCCAGCTGAGTTTATGGCACTTCTACACACCCTGGGAGGCATCAGAGACACTTTACTCTCACATTTGAGATGCAGCTGAAATCAGATTCCTCTTATGATCAAAAGAACATTTTTAGAGTACCTCTTACCTCTAAGAAAAAAAGCATAAAATTTACTTTCTATGCTACTTTTTATGTTACTTTTAGATGTAACATATCTGGTGCTTCAAGAGATGCTTCAGCTGCTACTGCCACCAAGAGCTTTCTACCAAAAAATGCAATTCAAACACAGGGTTGAAGGAGGAAAACCACTTACATTGGCACACAGAAGTGGCTGAGGCAATGATTTAAAGCCGCAGCTATGCCAGTGTTGGAGCTGAAGAACAGATATTAAAATATGTGAAAAAAATGAATGAAATTCAAGTAAAAGAAATCATATTGCCCCAGATTTAGTAATTCACAAGTATCAGTGATTCTTCCATGAGATGCAGGCGGTGGGTTCTGTGCAAACAGGCCAAAGGCCCATCCAGAGGTGACACCTGGGTGTGTTTGAGCTGCACAGGGGGATGGACATGAACTATCTCCTCTGTACAGGCTGTGTTTGCACACACCAGTCAGTGTCAGGGTGAACACCAACCCAGAAGCAGGGACAGCTGCAAAGACACAGGTGAAAACTGGAGAATGAAATCTCATTCCATAATGAAATGTAAAAAACAGGTACCTAAATGCAGTTGCACCTTGGATCAGGGATCCAGCACAGGTCTAAGGTCACACAAGAGAAGGGGCCTGGGAGGAAGCTGCCCTGATTACAGGCTTTATCCTGCACCCTTCCCAGACACAGCATTTTAATTTTCAGCTGGCAGTGAAATTAGGCAGAGATGTCACCACTTTCAAATCTAAGTTCCACAAGTATTTTTTCAAATTATTTATACAACCCTGTGTTTCCAAACACACACCTTCTCTTCTTAAACTGATCATTAAAATAGCAAGGTTTACTTACTCCCACTTGCTCTGAAAACAAATGAAGTGAGACAGATTCTTGCAAAGTAAATTTTGACTTGCATTTTTACAGACCATGTACATCAGCCTGATTACAATTTACCTATTTGCTTCTCTGTTGATAGAACCCTGGCTCTGGATGTTAAGAACTGCATCTGCTCCCCTGTAAATCAACCCTTTCCCTTGCTCAGGATGGCTCTTCTCCAGGGTCAGTGCTTCCCACCTGCTAATTTTAACTCCAACAGTGCAGGGAGGAGCAGTCAGAGTAAAAGCAGAAACCAGCAGCAACATGCCAGGAACCCAAATTATGGATTTCCCAGCTCAAGAGAACTGGTCTGAGCTTTTCCAGGTGAGTAAGACAGAAGGCTGAGAAGCAAAACAAACAAGATACTGGCAAGGAAGAGAAAAAAAATGGATGCACCAAGTGTGAGCAGAGAACAGGATGCAGGAACAAGGAGTAGGAGCTGTGATATGTCACTATGAGTTCAATTAACAAAACTACTACAATGAGGAAAGAGAGACATAAAAGCATCAATACCTCCTACAACCTACACTAAGCCTTACTTGAGTATTTGTATAGGAACTTATTGCTTCAGGTAAAAAACATGAGAAAGGTTCTCTCACTCAGGGGGAAATAAAGGTTCCCTCACTCACTCCCCTTTGGGGGAAGGTGAAGTCTTCATCTCAAATGTAGTGAATACAGAAACTTTCAGTATTTAATCATTTTTCAGTTATCAGAATGTACTTTGCCTGTCCATGTAAGTCAGAAAGTGCCCTGCAAATTCTGCTTCACCGTATGAGAAGTACTTTGTTCTGTCTGAAAATACAGTAATTGACCTTATAATCTGGAAGCCCAAAAACCAAACATAAAAGAAGGAAGGGGGCATTTTAGATTTTTATTTAACAGCTGCATTTGCCTGGGCAAGAGAGAAAGGAGTTCTTGATCAATTTGTGATGACCTGTCTACTCAACCTCAAATATTTTTCTTTGTTAGGCAGCTGTTTATTATTCTGTAAATGCAACTATTTCCTAACACTCCTTCCCCCCACCCCACCTTTCTTGTGCAGTCATGTTTCTCTCTGCTCACACAACCATCAGTTTCTTTCCAAAAACTTCATTTTTTTCCAAAGATTCACTGTAAAATTTGTTAGAGAGGGGTCTGGGGGAGGCATTACTAACAGAAGAGCAAGTTCAGGAGCTCCTCCCTGCCCTGCTCTGTTAACCATGTATTTGCTGTGCAAGTCACCATCAGGACTTAATGGAGCTGCAAGGAAGTAACTCATTTGAGAAAAGATGACAATAAGTGTTTTCCTGTTGGATGAATTACTCAGCAGTTCCCTCACAGCCAACAGGGTTTATATTGCCACAGAGCCAACCCTGAGTGTATAAACTCCTCTGCCACCCTATAATTAGTCCTGGGTTATTTCTCTGGAAGCCCACATGGCCTGGTTTTTCACCTCCTCAAACTCCTCAGCCTATTAAGGAGACTTTCAAGGGCCACTTAAACAGGAGATGCCTCACTGGTGTGTTTTTCTTCTTAAAATACCAATTTTTTTCCCCAGTATTATCCCAATATATACATCTGAACTTCCACAGTCCAGTGTAGGATTTTGCCTTCATGTTTTCTTTAAACAATTCTATTAATATCAGCAGCTGAGTTATATCTTTGTATCACACTAACTCAGTTTTCAGTCCTCAGTTTCACTTAATAAAAGGAATGTAATGGGATGAGTGAACATAAATAACAGTCAAGGAAGAGGAAAATAGAGATTTGACAAAGGAATAATCCAGAGTTCCAGAGGACTTATTGCAAGTGATAAGGCAGAAAGATATTTTTCAAGGTAAATACTTAAAAATTCATAAACTTGGGAACTTTCTCATTTGTGAGTCTGGGAGATAAATACAATTTATGATCCTCTAGTTTTAAACTGTTTCTAAGGGGAAAAGATGCTGTAAAAATCTTATTTGCTACACTAAATTATTTTGATATTTTGTTGTATAACCCACTGGTACAGTAACTACAAAGAAACTGCAACAATAATACAAAAATGAGTGTTGTGTGGAAACTCGGAGTGAGGGGAGGGAAAGACAAAACCTCGTGTTTGGGGTGGGGTTGCTGCTGGTTTAAAATTAGTTTTCCCCTCTGAAGAGAATTGCATTACACAGCAGGAATGAACATGTATCTGGATAAACCTGTAAGTGACAGAGCTCAGCTCAGAGCATTTCCCTTCCTCTCAACCTACAGCATCTCTCAGAAAACACTCCCTGGGTTTGGAACAGCTCCTGAAAGCAGCTGCAGGACCTCCACAGAAGCTGCTCACAGTCTTGAGGCTTCTGAGGAAAAATAAAAGTCTTCCAAGATTTATCCTGCTAATAGTGAGCACTGATGTTTGCCCAGACTGTTGGCTGGGTTTAGCAGTCAAAGCCTACAAACCCCCCCCCTTTTTTCCTGTTTTCTTGTACTGTAGAGAAGCCCACACCGACCCCAATAAATCTGCAGCAAATCCAGAGCTGTAACACCTCAGGCATTGCTGTCCCAGCGTTCCTGCCACAGAAGGCAGCACATGCACAGGTTTTTATAGGCCAGAACACAGGAGTTTGCACAAAGAACACGTGTTCTCTTCCTTACTTTGCAGCAGTGTGAGAAGATCTGACATATGTACTCTTGTGTGTATCGAGACCTACTGAGCAGTGCCATGAGGTGGGAGATCACTGTAGCATCCTGCAAACAAGGGAGAGGGAAAAAGGATTAACACTGGATGTCAGCACACTTTCTTCAGTTTGTTACTTCAACAGCACTCCAGATTCTGCACTCAGTGTCCCTCCCTCCACTGAAACTTCTGTGGACACACAACAAGACCAGTAAAGTAGTTCAGGAGAGACTTGAAGGCACAAGTAACAGTTCTGAGCTAAATCCTCACGGAAAAAATAAAAGGTCAATGCAAGTTAGGTATGAAACTTCTGTGATTTGGGTCCAGAATCTTTGTGACAAAACAATGAAAGAAGCAGGGCAAGCACTGCAAATGTGGGCACTGAAAGCATCACTGCAGGAGCTGGCTGAGCACTGCCCTGCTACAAGTGGGACTCACCTCTTCAGTGCAGCTCCCAGGAGAAGGGAGCAGGGAGGGAACAAGGTGCCAGGCTGGACAATGCACAGTGCCCTGGAACCCTGTGGCACTCACTCTGTAACCAATTCCTGGGGGCAAGAACATCCTTTGTCTTTCAAACCCACTATAGACACTGTTGGTGAGTGTGACACCAATGACAGAGAATCCAAATCAATCAGCAAAAGAAAACCATTAGACTCAAGTTGAAGGTTCCCTGCCCATGCAGGGGGTTGGAACTGGATGATCTTTAAGGTCTTTCCAACCTAAACCATTCCACAATTCTGTGGTAAGTTCTCCTCTGCAAACACATCCAGTTACTCAAGCTCTGTGGGAAGTCACAAAACTTTAACGTTTCAGAGCTTTCAGTTACTTTTACCAGCACATTTTAGTGTCACAAACTGTGGTGATATTGAAAGAAACAAAGGTCATATCAGTTTGGAAAGTGGTAAACTAAATTACTTCCATGAGATACAGGGAGCTGAACAGAGGGGAGGATTGAATGAGCCTTCCTTCCCAAAAAACATGTGCTATATTGGCCCTACACACTTAAGTCAGACTCTGCTTCACCTGCAGAATGATGAATAACAGCCCTCTGATCAGGGAGAGTGAGATTAAGAGATTAAAATCAAAGCAAAGCCTTCATCCTCAGCTCCTCTGCCAGCAATAAAAGCAGCACCAGCCTGACTGGAGCTCTGAGGGACTGGAGCTTCAGACACAGCTACTTAGGAGGAGTTTTATTTCCCAATTACCTGAGAAATTTCCAACCACACTTTTTAATACTATCAAAATAAACATCTGTAAGTTTCCCCACTTGCACAGATATTTGAGATTAGGCTAAGATTTGCAGTGTTTATTTTTTATTTTTAATATTTAATATTTATGTATACATACAATTATCGTACTTGTTTTAGGAAGCTTTGCTGCCAACAATCCAGCCTCCTCATTCTCAATGGAAAACAACAGGGCAGTAGAGCCAAGAGACACACTGAGAATAAAACCAGTTTGTTTCTACTGCTGGTTCCTCAATAACTGCAAAAGATCAAGTGTGCAACAGCCTCACTTCCCATTCCAGCATCCTACAGAGAGAAAGTTACTTCCCAAAACCTTCCTCCCAGGTACACCAGCCATACACCCCTGCCCATCTCATGCTCATGTGCACAGGAAGGGCAAGGGACAAACTATTTTTGGCAATGTTCTTGGGCTCTGCCAAGAGCAGCTCCTTTTCCCATGGCACACTGATCTGCCTTTTCCTGTGGCACACTGACACACACAGCATTTCCTGCCAACTCCAGAACCCAAAGGCCAGCAAGGGACTGGTTTGGTGGCCACCAAATCCACAAGCATCCTGTAACAGCACTGATGGTCAGGGCCACAAGGAAGCGTGTCCTGACCTTCTCTGGCAGAGATGACCCTGCAAGGTCATGTGAAATCAGTGGGGACTGGGCACAAGCCAAGCAGAGCAGCAATTTCCACAAGAAAGCAAACAGAAGCAGCCAACAGGCCAACCTTGCTCTCAAGAAACCATCTTACAAAGCACAGCAGGTCCCCAAAACTTCCCAAGTGTCTCCTTGTTTGAGACAAAGTCAAACAAACTGACAACATGCTCAGGATTCCTCTGGGGTTCCACACACTTGACCCATTAAAAGAGATTTTTTCCTTTTCTGTAAACCTTCAGGAGATTCTAGATAGGAATTCACAGGTGTCAACATCCACTGAGGTTCTTGGGGAGAAAAGCAAAGCCAGAAGAGTAGCACTAATTTATTTACTGGGTCAAGGGTGACTGCAGTGGTCCTGTAGAAGGCTTTAGGACTTGCCCTCTTTCCCTTAAGCTGTTAGAAAGGCTTTGTATCTCATCTGTAAACCTGAACCCGTGGAACTGCTTATGAAAATCAGATTTCAGTCAAAATACATAAGAAAAACATTTAGATTACTCTTTATTAACTAAAAAAGTATCTGAAATATATAAAGAGTGCAAGAAGGCAAGCCAGGAGCCCCTGAAAATCAGCTGAAGCAGAGAAGTGGAGAAGATCTCTGATGCTTTCACAGCTTCTATTGGAACATACCTTCCTATATCCTAGTTTTTGTTTCCCAGACTACTAAAAATACATTGCTTTCATTTTTGAATACAATAATTATTCAGTTAAGCTCTTGCAAAGCTGCAAGAGTGCTTGTGAGAAAACTGTTAATTTTGCTCCCTGATTTTGCTAAAATACATCCAACTTGTATAATTATATCAGTATGTCTATCAGAAAAGAATTTAGAAAGAGTAAAGGGATGCGTGGACATTACTGACTTCAACTAAATGTGAATAGTGATTCTGTGTCAATATTAGGCTACATAATTCCACTTTTATTCATATTAATACCTAAGTACAAAGGACATGCCTGCAACCCTAGTGAGTGAGATTGTGTCTACACTCATCATTGACAGTTAAAACACTGAGATTCACAAATCCATTAAAATACTGTCTGCTAACAAAAGTAGTTCCAGGCAACTTATGACAAAAATCTCTACATCACATGTATTGTAACGAAATCATCCAAACAGAACTCAGAGGGAATTAACAGCTGCAATTACCTGCTTGGATCCCAATACCTAATTTCTTCATATTCCTTTTTAATACTAAACCAAAATTTGTAAGATCTATTCCTCAAACATTTCTTCCTAGCAGAGGATTGCTCTTCTTTTTTCCAAGCCAGCAAACTATAACGCTCCTATCCACCCAAATAACTCATATTCAAGCTCCATGAGCTAGAATTGATTATTTTGCAGGTCTCATTTTCAGGAAGCAGTTCAGCCTGGAGAACATTCAGCTCAGCCACCACAAAGAGCAGGAGGAAGGAAGGAGGGAAGCATTAGGAGCTGACCCAGATTCCTCCTTTGGTGGCAGCAATCCCTGAGCAGTGTGGGATCACTGCTCATTAAACACCTGGGTGTTAATCACTGTAACACAGCCTGATGCTCTCACTTGTTCCTGCTCCCTTTCTCCAGGTGACATCAGGTTTTCCATGCCAGCTGCCCAGGAAGGAGCAATGAATGCCTCTCACTTGGCATCACCACTCACCTAAGCTGGAGAGGGGGAGATTGCTCAGACTGATTCCTCATGGTCTGAGCAGCACAGGCTCATCCTGCTGCAGTGCCTGCACTCTCCAAACTCCCTGGAAGGACAGACTCATTCCCAGCAGGGAAGGGGCCTCCTCCTGCCAGGCCAGCACAGCAGCACAGACAGCAACTGCCCACTAAAATTGTACCTGGGTCCACTGAGGAAGGGAAATGGGATCACAGCTGAGAACATCTGTGAGGAAACATGGGCTAGAAGTGTTTTCTGACACGAAATCCATTCTTTTCATTTTAAGTGGAATAATAAGAGTGGTAGTGACAGGATATCACTCCAACTGGATGTGCCTCAGTGCTTCAATCTATGCAGCAAGTCAAAGCACACCCAGCTGTGGTGAGCTGGCTGCTTCCCACGGACACAACACCTCCCAGGATCACCTCAGAACTCAATCATCTTCACCTCAACAGTTCTCTCACCCCTGGACTCCACGTCACTCCACATTCCACGTGCAGGATGGTCACTCTATCCCTCTCAGCTCCAAAGCCTGGTCCCTTCCTCTGCAGGAATTCTCCATAGGATGTGTTCACCTGGCACAGCAGGTCTGGATATAACCTGCTGTCACATCTCAGCATCAGCACTAAACCCCTGCTCGTTCTGAGAGCTCAGGGTTCATCCAGCTCAACACACCTATGGGTGGGGCTGCACATTTTCCCAGGACAGACCCCAAGTTCCTACAGGAAACAGCCCAAATGTTTCCACCTCTGAAGAACTATTTTGTCTGAAGAACTGAACACAATTAATTACACAAAACTGCCACTATTTTATCCTTCAAGCTCCTGTCCATAAGGAAGGGTTCAAGAGCAAAGGTGTAGATCTGACACACAGCATTTCTGCTGGGAGAAATATCCAGGTCCCAGTGGATGATGTGGACCTGTTACAAACACAGAAATGCTTTAAGCAGCACTCTCTGAAGAACTTGTATTATCCTTTTATTTTAACTGAGAGCTCCTCTAAAACCTCTGGAGTGACTGTAACACCCCTGGAGATGTGGAGCCAACTCAGAACTCCTTGTCTTGGAAACAGTCCTGGCCAAGGTTTGAGAGAGAGTGTCCTCTGTGCTGTCAAACCACACAGAAATTCTGGGATAGTGTCCATCTTGGATACACTCAGGATCCAACCTTTCAGAAGTTTTCTCCAGAACTGCTGAGCAGGAATGAAAAGCCATTGACAAACTTAGTCTCCTACCTTTCAAAATAAACCTGACAAAGGCAGAACGAGAGAACTTGTGGAAACGGTGACAGTCTCCCTGGAGCTGCTGGGTTTGGAAACAAAGAGGGAGCAGGGAGGCCAAATGGGAACTTTAAATTCTTCCTATTATTCTCAGTGTGGCAAAGCAGAGTGTCTGTCATGAAGTGCTGATTAGGCCCATAATTACTCCTTTAATTGCAAAGCCAATGTCTCAACTGCTGCCTTGTGAAACACAGCCTGCAGCAGTGTGGGCTGTGGCTGCACCTTCCAGGAGACAGGAAAAACACCTCTCCTTTTCAAAGGATCTGCATTCATTACTTTTCAAATCATGGCTAGAAAAAAAGCAGATTTTTAGAAATAGGACCTTCAGCACAGTCATAAAATAATTAACTTCCAGGTGTCCAACTGGAATGGAAGATGGGAAGATGGGTATTACAATTGGAACTAAGGAGCAAGGACTTCTCACCAGATGCTCATTTCCTGTAGTTATGATTAATTCCAGGACATCCCACTGGCCTGAAGGACTGGGGTAGCAGTTCTGGTGTCACTGCTGTGCAGCAGAGAAGGTAAGGGATGAAACACAGACCCCAGGACCTTGGGCACACTGTTCCCACAACATCAGTGGTAATTTCTATGCTAATGCTGTTCTTTCCCATTTCTGTCCATACTCTTCCCTTTCCTTTCTCTCCAAGATATCAAATCTCTCCTCCAAGTAGGGAGCCATTAACAGTCCCTACTGAGCACTGATCCCTGGGAAGAGGGATGGATGTTAAGGGACACAGTCATCTTTAGCCCTGACCAGAGGCTGAGAGCAGGAAGCAGATGCCTCAGCAATTACCAACTCATAGAGGCTGATTTGGGGGAATCTGGGAACATGGAGTGGAGCCAAAGGAAGGAACAGACACACAGAGAGGAAGCTCTTGGATCACTCAGGAGAGTGGTCACACACACAGTGTGTGCTGAGGTTTGTTTCCTTGCTGAACAGCCAAAAAACAACTGGGAAAAAAGCAGTGAACAGTGGAGGACAAAACTGGCTGTTACCTACACACATCAAATACAAGGTGTGAAGAACTGCAGGAAGACTTCAGGAGGCAGACCAACTAGCAGATGAAGCTCAGGATAGATGTGTGGTAAGACTGAGTCTGTAGAAAACTGCAGGTTTACATACCTACTTCTGGAATGAAAATGTAGGAAATCATTGGAAAAGGAAGAGAGAACAAAACAGACATTACAGCACAGGAATTGGTTTTACTGATGACAGACACCTGATTGCAGAGAAGGGATGAAATCAGAGGCCAGTTGTGCCTCCTTCTCCTCCTTCCAAAAAAGAGGCAGTGCCTGAGTTTGAGCAAGGCCAGGGGACAGCAGTGCCTTCAGAGAGGGCTCTGCCCAGTCACCCCAAGAGGGGCAGCACCAACAGCCCCACTGTCACACACTCCCAGCTGATCTCGGCATAGCAACAGTGCAGGGACATTTCCCACCCTCCTGTCAGTTAAACACCAATCACACACAGAATAACTAAGAGCAGTGACATTTTGGAGGTGAAGCTCTTCCACTGGAAGCACAAAAATTAAGCAAGCACACTCCACACTGGAGTGACAGGACTGTGTCAGATAAAATTAAGCTTCAGAAAGTAATGTTGCCAATATAGATGTGATAGTGTAAACACCATTTAGAGACAGCTTTTCTTCCTTAAGATTGCACAGAGGCCTGAAAATGTTAATTTTGTTCTTATCAGTGTGCTGTCAACCATCTCATATCAAACATGGCTATAAAAGACAAGGGAGACAGATACCTTCAGTGTAGGTGAGAAATGCTGATGCTGTCGGTCAAACATGCCCTTGTTACTACTGCACACAACAAGATTCTTCACTGCCACCACCTCTATAGGTTTTAAAAGGACATAATAATCTGCTTACAACTTACTGTGTACAGCAGATCCTCTGGAGTCACGGGACTGATGAAGATGGTCCGGAGGCATCGCAGGCAAGCTTCGATAAACTTCAAATCTGGGGACAGCAATCCTGCAAGGACAGGCAAAAGTGACCATTCAGCTCCATTATCTTTGCTTATTTCAGTCCTTTAGGAACATCTACTGACATGGAGCATGCAGGAGCAGTACCTTGCAGTAAGGCTGGGATAATATGGCAGTCTAGGAGGGATTTGACATTGTTCTCTGTGCCCATGGCAAGGCTGCCCAGGACCACGGCGCACTCCGTCCTCAGCTCCGTGCTCGAGCTCTCCTGCTGAAGTAAGTACAGCAACCTGCAAACAGAAGGATTTGTAGAGGAAAATTCAGATAAAGAGAAATTATAAATCAAAAAAAAAAATTAATCTGAATCCTGCTATGTAAAGAAGATGAAGTCCTTAATAAAAATACCAAGACTAAATAAGGGTAGATGAACATTTCATTGATAAGAACCTTTTGACACTTGTTCCCACACAGGTTTCACTGGGTGTTATGGCAGAAAGACACCACAGTGCTTTTTCTCAAAAAGGCAGTGTCACAGTCCTGATATCCGGGATGAGGCCTGTCAGGATACCAGGGAGATCCCAAATTTCAATTAAAGGAAACGAGGCTGCAGCATGATGTCAGTGGAAAGGGAACCTCATGCACTCCCCTGACACCCAGGGACACAATTTCTGCTGACACCATGCTTGGTATCTTTAGCAATGATTTTTCTGGGTCACAACTGCAAAATAACTCCCTCCTCAAGCACAAGCAGGGGGGCTGAGAGTACTCTGAGTCTGGAACACTGAGAAATGATCACATAAGAACACGAAGAAAGCCTAGGAATGTTTAATGTGCAGGAAGGCAGCTGAACTGCAGTTGAAGAGACTCACTTGGAGCCTAAAGCACATCTTTGCCAACTACGTCCCCATCAATTAGGATTCTTCCTACAGTACCAAGACACCCAGGAGTCCCTTTGAATGTGCTGCAGGTTACATCAGAAGTACTTGAACCACAGCAGAGATCACCACAGTGGAGTCATGCAAAGAGCCCAGAGAGCAACCAGATTCCTACCTCCCATCAGCACAGGAGATAATCACTGGGGCTCACACCAGCTTAGGATGAAAACAGTTTAACTGAAGGCTCCCACAATATACATCAGCAAAATGAACAGGTAAGATGAGCTGTAACTGAGACAGAATTCCTCTGTACACAGACAGTCACTTCCCTGGAGTCACTGAGCTCAGACAGAAACATTGCCCATTTGGTAACACACTGCTGTGTCTGGTTTGAAAAGGTCTCTCCTAAAATGTACTGACACCTTCCCAAGGAGCAACAAGGAGCCAGAAGCCAGCACTTACCCCAGTGCTGGGCAGGACAGAAATAGGTTCTCAGGTAAACAGATCCCTGAACAAAAATGCCCCAAAACCTGAATTCCCAGTCCAAGGCAAGGGAAAAATAACCAGAAGCACAGTAGCCAAGTGCAATGTAGGAACATGGGTGTGGAATGGGCAGCCAGGGAAGTGCAAGAGGATCTCCAGCACACACTCCAAGTGTTTCCCACTTACTAAGGCAGAAAGTGCTTTTTGGAGTCCCCTACACTTCAAACCTACAGTAAAAGGCCAACATAGCTCAGCCTGTCCCAGGAGAAAGCTGAGATCAAAGGTCTCTTCCCTACCTATAAGTTGCACATTCACTCCATAAAATCCAGGTTATCCCAGGCAGCAGATGATTTACCAAGCTCTTGGAGAGGAACAGCAAAGGAACTCCCCAGAATTCCCTAACAATTTATTTGGATGAAAAGTTTCCTGCCTGTGGATCTGTGAGGAACCTGCTCTGCTCCCAAGGCAGGTTTGCCAGCAGCCAGGGAGTGCTGGGGTCACGTGTGCCACTGGGATGGGGCCAATCCCATGGAGGGAAGATCTCCAAAATACAGGCACATACAAAAAAGATTAAATATCATTTCTTCCTGAACACAAACAAAACAGTTGAAATGTGGCAGAAAATTAATGTGTGTGATGCAAGAAACCCCAAAAGCACAGGTATCTTTCCTCCTTTCAACTTCCTTTGGATTCAATGGATCAGACTGGCATAAATTCAGGACAGCAGAGATTTCCTGAATCATTGCTGTTTTCTTTAACTTGCTCCTTCCACAAACTTATCAAAGGCATCCAGGTTCTTTGTCCCAGGTTGTCTGGTTTACCTGAAAGGCCATTTATTCCTGATATTTAGAAACCTCTCCTAATTTCTTGTATAGATCTATTCCTGATTGACACCATTTTGATAGAGCAAACATATAATCCTTTAATTTGTATTCATTCTTCCCAGTTCCCACAGTGCCCAGCTAATGGTCCTGAGGCACTTTGGCCCAGACCAGCACTTGGTCAGTGGGGCTGATCTGCTGCTTCTCCTCTCACTGAGGGTCCTGCAATACTGACAGGGCAAGGGATGCCAAAAAGGCTCAGAGGACCAGTTGTTCCACAAAAGCATCTCTCACACATTTGTGCAAACCCAAAATTAACCACACCTACATTACCAGCTTCTGGGAAAGGAACAAAACTGATACTGCAGGCAATTAAATTACATGTTCCTAAAGCTCCAAGTTCTGGTGCTGTATTATTTGAAGTATCAGCTGTGCCATGTCCAAGGTGAAGATTAGTGCTGTTTCTGAGGGAGTACAAAAGAAGTAAAATACATAATCATTGTTTTGCAGAATCATCACAAAGGAAAACCAGCGCTCCACTTGCAATCCCAGAGGGAGTGGATAACCTTGCACTGCTGTTGCTGCTCCACAGACACCTGGGTTTGTTCCCTGCCTTGTACATCAGGTGAGGACACACAGGAAGACACAAATGCACTGAGTGATCCCAGTTAAAATTCATCCTGGAAAAGATGGGAAGTTTTGTCTGGACACTGAGCTCCCATATGGAAAGTACAATCTCATCTACTGCTCTAACTCTGACTGACTCCTCTGCTGTATGAGTTGGTAAATATTGATCCAATTAGTAATTTAAAAATGTCAGTAGCCATCACCTTTTTTTAATAGCTTTCAATAACCTAGAGGTAAATTTGGAAATTCAAGACTATTTCCTTCCATTTTCACTAGGAAGTCCTGAAAACCTGCTCTGAGGTGCATCTTCCCTGTACAGATCACACCAGTGGCCTTCTCTGATTACTAAGGACTGGGATAAAAACTCTGCTCCTTATACCCAGAAATGTTCAGTCACAGAATCACAGAATCACTGAGGTTGGAAAAGCCCTCTAAGATCGAGCCCAACCATTCCCCCAGCACTGCCAAGGCCACCACTGTCCCCAAGTGCCACATCCACGTGGCTGTTAAATCCCTCCAGGGATGGGGGCTCCACCACTGCCCTGAGCAGCTGTGCCAGGGCTGAACAACCCTTTTCCATGATGGAATTCTCCTGGAATTCTCCCTCATACCCAACCTGACCCTCCCCTGGCACAGCCTGAGGCCGTTCCCTCTCCTCCTGTCCCTTGTTCCCTGGGAGCAGAGCCCGACACCCCCCCCCCGGTTCCCCCCTCCTGTCAGGGACTTGCAAAGCCAGAAGGTCCCCCCTGAGCCTCCTTTGCTCCAGGCTGAGCCCCCCCAGCTCCCTCAGCCCCTCCTGCTGCTCCAGCCCCTTCCCAGCTCCCTTCCCTTCCCTGCACACGCTCCAGACCCTCAATATCATGTCCTAAAAAGACCTTTTTCTTTTCCCCCACAAAGGATTTTTACCAAATTCAAAAGCACCCTAAATTCTGGAGGTTGTTCTCTTCCAAAGAAAGTAATTGCTATTTTCTTTCCCATTAGCACTCCACACTGGGAACAGATGTTACAGCAATGCTGCTGCTAAAGAGTGAAAATGAACCACACCAACTATAATCTACAGTCTTTCTATGTGCTTAAAATAGAAAGCCTTAACTAAGCTTTATAATTAGTGAAGATCAAAATTTAAGTTCAGATTTTATATGCAATAAGTTTCTGAAATATTAATAATATCCTTTTCTACATCTTTAAAATAAGTGTGTGTTTCAGACTACGTTTTCCACAGAGCTAGACAACCGTATTATAATATTTTCTATTTCTGTCTTTAAAAGACAGAACTGACACCAAGTAACATTGAAAATTAAGTACTAACATGACAAACTATGAAACTACAAAAAGTTTCAAGTCAGCAGAATCCATATAACCACTGAAGATGAAACTGTGCATTAATAAACTACTGTCAAACATTAAAGACAAAGACCATATCCTTCTACTGTCCCAAGGAATATCCTGGACTGGTTTGCTGTTCCAAGGGTCTAGCCTAGACAAATCCAGCAAAGATGGAATACATTCCTCCCATATATTAATATCAACAGAATGAAAAGGTAGAAAAATGGCAAATACTTGCAGGGGGTAATTTGGATTTTGGAAATTTCAAAAATATGACTAAGGTACTTGTCCATAGCCCACATTTTAAGAACAGGCTGTCCCTGCATAACCTGGATCCCTGATCTGTCCAGCCTTATCCCCTATCAGCCACCTCTCTACTTCCCAACCTGCAGAAATACTGGGCCAAGGCTCTGCTCTGAACCACGACTCACTTCCATAGAGCCCAAGAGCTTCAGGAGAAGCCAAAGGCACAGAACAGATACTGTGGAACAGCAAAAAGGGGTTCCTGTTCTTGTTGGCTCTCTGCAGCCCATGATCCTGCAGTGAAGCTCATCACAATGAGACAGGACAGGAAATAAAGCAATGGAAAGATCTCACAACATCTTCAAGAACATTAATCCGAGGTTTTAAAATGCAGTATTTGGACTTTTTTCAAATGTCTACAAGGCTCCTTAAGATAATTTTCTCTAATATTTATACAGAGTACCTGTTCCTCCATTTGTCTCTGCCCTTCTAAGGGCAATGAACTGATTAAAGCCTCTTTCTCAGATGTCAGGAATGTATCCAGGCAATCATACCCAAAGGAGGAAGGTCAGCAAATCCATCCAGAGACACTTCAATGAACACCAGGCACAACCGTGCCCAGAAACCACAGCTGAGGTGTGATGTACTCTGAGCCACTGATCAGACTCACCTGGGAAAACCACGGATTTTCTAAAGCAGAAAAGGAAAGCAGCTGCTGAACAAGAGGTAACTACAGTGCAAGGGAGGTAAACAGTGCAGATTTTCCTGGTTTTGAGGATGACTGAGCTGGGGGAGGAGCACCAGAGTTCCACAGTGTAAGACAGACGTGTGTGATTTAGACCTCACCAATCCAGCCTGAACACGGACCTCATTTAGTTAAAAAAAAACCAGGAATTTCCTCTCTGACACTCCAGCCCACTTCCAAATTGTCACAAAAGCCTCTGAAGTTAAGACACCTGGGAAGGAGATGAAAGTCAGCACTTCCTCAAACCTCACAGCAGGCAGTGGAGACAAAGCTCAGGGTAACAGTTTGATGAAGCTTAAGACACCTTTTATCAAAGTATATGAATCAATAAGAGCTTTAATTCAGCCTTGATTATCTGAATATTTATTATTAGTTCCCTTGCAAAAGCGATGAAAACGTTGTTTGCTGGAATTACCACAATTCTGATTACATCTTTTTCTGCCTGGAAGATTCTTGTCTTCCAGTCCACTGAAGACCCAGGAACTCTACCATGGAAGCACAGATGATGGAATCACTCCTGAGGTGTCTGATTTACTGCAGGCTGACAGGACATGGAATAAAAAGCTGCCCCAGGCACAGAGGTTGAGCTCTGAAGGCGCTGCAAGTCCCAGTGAGAGTCAATCCCAAACTGTGGACTCAACTAATGGATGAGAATAGCTCAAACAAGATAGGGTAACACACTTTTTTTCAAAAAACTGCTCTTTTTAAGGTTTTTTAGGCATTATTTTTCAGACATAACAGGAAGCAATCACTGGCCACAGAATTTTCCAAAACAAGAATGAAGTATAATTTCAAAAGTACTCAGAATAATTTCTGTACGACAACACCTGAAGTGACAAATTAAATAGTTATGGATTCTTACACACAAGGACTCAAAAACATGAGTGATTTTTATGACTCTTAGGCAAAGAAATCTATCCTGCAGTGAGATGTCACAGTCTCCCCTCAGGAAGTGACAAGTCCGTTCCACATCTCCAGAGGTTGGATCCGAGGGCCTGGGCTAACTCTGCTCCCTCAGAAACCTGCACAGCACAGATAACTGCTGCTGAAACAGTTCATACACCACCAGTAGTACTGTCAGCTTCCTAGAAGAGCCAAGTGGAGCAGTATCCACTGTTATGAGTAGGGAATTTATCTGCAAAGAAAGCTTTTCCTCTGGGAATAACACAAGGAGTCTCAGCTTACAGCTCCAGTAATTTATCCTAATGCTGAGACATCCTCACTTGCATTAATATTCCATGAGTTGTTCCATACACACCACAAAACCTGATCCAATCTGACTCTCGTTCACTTAACGAAATCCAATATTGGGGAGTTTTAATATCTGAAGTTGTTCACACGTGCACACTTTTGGAGTGACTTGAAGGATGTTCAAGTTGCTGCAGAACAGCCTCTCCTCTTGGTTACTCCACCAAAAAGCTCATACCCAATGCATTAGCACTGTGAGATCTGCAGCCTGTGTGAGCTAAATTTATTCCAATTTTTCCCCCTAAGACCACTCCATGAATCATTCAGCAAAACATAAATACATCCTGTCTTTGCAGCCATTTATACAAGAATGTGGGATCAACACACAGCCCCTGAAGCCAAACATCAAGGCACTTACACAAACAACACTCACAGCTTTTTAACATACACAGTGAATTACACTGCTTCAGTTTAGTACTGTTCTTGAGATGACAAAAGCTTTCTGCTTCACAAAAAATGTGTTAATAGGTATTATATAAAGCAACATCTTCATCCAGTCTTGCTTCAACCATCTTATGACTTTGCTCAAGATTGATGTCTTGTAAGCTCCTCACTGAACTGTTCATTCCATTTACCTTTACAAAACATCAACATTCAAACTTTATTCTATGTCTTCCAGAAATTCCTGTGTGGAAGTATTTTTATCACATTAGAACATCAGCCAGCCTATGACCACCATCTGAAAAACTACTGCTCATTTAGACAAACCAGCTCTAAAAGGTCTTTGTCTGAGGGTGCCAAGCGACCTTAAAACAAAATCCAAAGTGTTCTGACTTCCCATTCACCTGCAGCTTGAAATTCTCCACTGTTCACAAAAAGATCAAACTATATTCCCACTGAGTTTGACATCACTATCCAATATCCAGCATCTGCACATGAAACAGGACATCAAGAACACATTTTTTAGTATTTTTGGACAGATTTGACTCTTACAGCACCCCAGGGACAAATAACACAATATATCGTAAAGCTACTTTCTACACGACATTTTTAAACCCAAAACTTCAATTCTAACAAAAACACACAACAGCAGAGGTGCTATCAGAGGTACAGGTTCCATTGGATCAGGCATTTCAGAGACAGGGGCCTGCACAGCCTTTAAACAAGTTCTGCTGACTGCAAATATTTGCCTTGACTCGCATGCACTTCAGAGCTGGGCCAGAAGAAAACTGGAACAAGGTTATCTACCACCCTTGTGGAGAGGGTTAGTCCTCATTAAGAGACACCTCGTTATGCAACCAGGCCCTGACTTCTGTTTAAGACAAAAGCAAGGAGGAGCACAGGAGGCTGGGAGGGCCCCTGCTCTCCACCTCTTTCTCCGCTCCAGGGCAATGGAAACCTTGAAAATTATCAGCAGGGCAGGTGAAGCTCCTTCCCCTGAGCACACCAACCCCAACATCTGGGCACAGATCCCTACCCTGTGGGGCACATGACACAAAGGATCCCAGTGCCCAGTGCAGGAAGAACAGAACGAGGCATCAGGAAACTGCGCCTTGGCCTCGTAAGGAGGTCCAAGAGGTCTGGACTGAACACCTCATTAATGGGCCTGGGACAGAGCCACCAAAGGCATTTTCCTTCTCATCTTTTTTAGTAGCAAAGCAGCAGTCTTTTGTTTTCTTGTTTTTTGCAAACTCTAAAAGAACACTGCCTGAAGGAATCTGATTGTGTTTAACAATAAACTGAAATATAAAATCTCAGAGGTGTCCATGTTGGTGTGTTCAACAGCCCTAGAAATAATTTAAAACCTCAAAAAAATCTATTAGTTTTCACTTCCACAGACAACCTGACAGAATGCTGGGCAGAACTGAAAATTCAAAAATGGCACAGAAAGGAATCCATCAGCACTTCTACAGGTCCTTTAAAATGTGCTCCAAAGAACCCCTAACAAATGACTTGGGAAAGGTTACAGTTGACTACATAAGGTTCTTTGAGGTGCATCTACCTAGAGAAAGCCTTGGGAAAAAGCACACTACCACCTTACAGCTGCAAAGAATTGACTGTGTGACAAGAGAACAATCAGCTGGAAGTCAGAAAATCATTTTTGGTAAGTGACAAGAATGATTTAGTGTTTTTGTCAAAAGTCTTGGGTGGTTGGGATTAAGATTTGATTTAAAAACTCTGTATTCATTTTGGAGCAAAGGAATAACTGAAGCTCCTAATGAGAAACTACCTTGGAAGTGGATTAGACTTTAAATATTGCACTCTCAGCAATAAGTAGATCAGCACTAACTTGACTCAGGGAAGGTTTTTGACAGGTAACACAAGGGACAGGCAGACAGCCCTGCTCTGCTGGCTGGAATGGAACCCTGCCTGCTCCATGCTCTGCCCTCCACCAGCTGAAGGGAAAGAGGAAACACATCCCAGGAGCAAAGGGCCCCTCGGTGGCTGGATGACCAAGCAGCAATGCTGCATCTCTCCAGTGCTCCACAGGCCTAACACTGACTCACAGCTACCTACTCACGTGTTCAGTTCATTGAATGCTTCTCTTTTCCAATTCCATCTCTCAGCAGTTACAACTGGGAGAACTGGGAGCAGCAGCACTGCAGACTAAGTGCTAAAGAACACGGGTTAGTCAGTTCAGAAGCCCCACCAGAGTGACAGACAGGAACAATTCACATTTGAACTGAGTACTCAGGCATTTTCCTGGGAATTAGGCTGGGAGAACAACTGATAGAAAGCATTAAATCCTGAACTTGGGCTCTGAGGAGGTGTCTGCCATGGAGACAGACACAAAAGCTGCAGTATTTGCTGTCATAAAACTGTTGAGTAAAGGAGCACACCAATAATTATTCGGGACTTCCTCGGTCTCTGCTGGCACTTATGTGTGGGAGAAGGGAAAAAAAGGTGAAGGACAGTACAAGTAGGAAACCACTTTTAGACAAGGCTAAGTTGGCCTGCCACTGAAAGAACAGGACCTGAAAATAACTCTTCCCCTCCAAACCCTAGAAATTCTATTTTCTGGGATTGCTACTGGAAAGTAACAGTTTCAAACAGTAAGGTTCCTGCAGTCCTGACAAAGGGGCCCGAGGCCAGCATTCCATGAGAATTGAAATTCCCTGATTCTGGGAAGAGATATAGAAAATCTTTTCTTTAGAAACAAAATCCACATATAGGTTTGGCTACATTTACATTCTGAACATCCAAGACCATGTCTGTGCACACATTTGTACAGTTTTAACACCTCTAAGTTTGTTAAGTCCAGACATGGCAATTCTGCCAGCTTTCTTCCATCACCTGGGTTTTTCTTAGCACCCCCTTCAAAACAAGGGGTCAGTGGTGACCACAGGTCAGGCTGAACTTCAAAGGGCCTAAAAAAAACTCATTTAAGGTATAGATACATCTCCCTCTCCAAAGATGACACCACTGAACAGCTCATGGACTCAGGAGGCCACAGGCCCAGAGTTGACAGCAATGCAGTCATTTTTCCAGCATGGAGACCTTCCAGGGACTTTGCATTTCTTTCCAAGCAGTAGTCTAATAGTGTAAAATAATAGGGCTATTACACACATATCAGTAGTATTTGGGCCCATTTAAAACACAAGATACTTCCTAGACTTGTTTCCAAACCTCACATGAGTCTGTTCTAACATGTGAACCCACTGTTTTCTTTTCCACCAAGTGCCAGGTCTGAAGGAGCTCTTTGGCTCTAAAGGGTCTTTTCTGAAAAAGCTTGCTGGAGGAACACTTGGGGAAGAAGGGGGAAGCAAGAAATGGGTAAACAAGAAGCTGAACCACAGGACCAAGCAGCAGCAGAATCCTAACAATTCCCAGGCCACCAGAGGAAAGAATCAATTTCCCCTGGGAGGCTGTGCTCAAACTCTGGGAAAAGGAAACTCTTCTCCTTGTTGACTTTGCAGGAGATCCAATCCAAAGGATGGCAGTTTGCTCACTCCTCTGCTTTTTGAGGGAGGTGTGGCTCTGCAGACTGGAATTCCACAGGTGCCCCTATCTAACAAAAAAGGCCAGTGGATTCCCTCCACCTTGACAGAGCCCAACCAAAAGAGTTCTCTCATCCAAATGGTCTATAACGTGTTTGAGTCTGTCTGCAGCACTTTGGGGAAATCCTACAGCCTTCAGGAAGGCACCTGGGGGCAGATGATGTCACTTAAGTCACAGCCAGTGAGAAGTGTCCTTTCTCACAATTATCCAGTCCATTTACCTTCATCTATTCTCCTCATTTGAAAGCCTTGATATTGGATTTCCTGTCATTGGAAAAAACTTGTCCTGAAGTGAGGACAAGGGTGATAGTTGTTTTTTAAGAGTTTTCCAAATCCAGTCATTTACTTGCAGTTCTAGATTAACTATTTAATTTACCCAGGCAGCCAGAAGGCACTAGCAACAACAAAGAGAAACCACTTGTGCATTTTCATTCCTGGGCACAGAACAAGTAGCAGCAGAAAGCAGGAAAACTGAAGGAACACAAGTCCTACAAAATGAAAGAACGGGCAGAGTCCAGATTTGGAAGTTGGAGATCCTCTGTCACTTTTCAAATGGGAACCACAACAGTCAGCAGGAGTTGCAAAACTCCCTTAGGGCCTGCTGCTGAAAGACATTCCTTAAAACTTCCCATCATCTTCAACAAATGTCCACTTCAATCTTTCCATCTCATGTGAAGTCTTCTCTTCACCTGTTTGTATTCGGTCAAAACAGAAGATAATCCAGCAGGTTTTGTGGAGGGGGTGTCCCCACTGCTAATCCCTAGAGAATTTCAAGGGCTGGCCTTGATACAAACTCAGTCTGTAAGTGAGAAGATATTCTCTGCAAATAAAAAGCATTTTTGACAAGCCAGCAGCAGCTCTCGAGCTCATCAGCTGAAGCAGCAAGGCAGCAATAAAGTATGATCAATGGGGTTTAATCCTCTGAAGCAGGTGGAGAAGACAAGCAAATTATCTCAGATGTTTTTTAATATTTTTAAATAAAATCTTTAACACAGCCTTAAACATTTTCAGTTATGAACTCACCAGGCAATTGGCTGAAGAACAGGATTAAGGTACAACCACTTCCATCCATCATTGATATCAATGTCAAAAATTAGATTTGATTCCTGAGCTGATAAAGTTTAATAAAAATCACCAGGACTACATTAGAGAATTCTATGAAATTCTAAATTAAAAGCATTACTCAACAGCCTGTTCTGTAATACATGACTTTAACAGATATTTCAAGTCTCTCTCAGTTACATTACAGCAAGTATTCAGTCAACTACAATCAAAGTTAAAACAAAAAAGTGCCTGTGATCTAAGGCTCATTATTCCAGACCTGTTGTCAATCAGTGAAAAGGAGAGTAGCAAAGGACATACCTTGGAACTGCTCCCAAAACAATCAAGTTGGCTTTTTGTTTGTTGTTTCCAATTACAGCATTTTTCATATCTCTGTAAATCCAGAAAGAAAAACAAACCCTGGTAAATTACGCTGAGGTACTGAGGGCTTATCTTAGAATTTACCATTTCCATGAAGGCTTAGCAAGCAGTTTTGCACATGTCCATGCTGCACTACAGACTGAGCAGTGCTCCAGGGCACAGTGTCCTCAGCCCACAGGTAACACCCAGAGCTCTGGGATTCCAGTCCATCCCAGCTTCTGCAGGGAAGCAAAAACCCAAGCTATCTCACATGCACACAAAGAGCTCTTATTGCTGCAGAAAACTAGATATATTTGTTCCCTGTGCCCAGACAGTCACCAGACTTCCAAAATAATTTCAAAAACCCCACTACTGGTTGGGAAGTTAAATGTTGGTAATTTCAAATATTAAGTGAATATTCTACAGGAAAAGACAAGCTCAAAGGAAAAAAAAAAAAAGGAACAAGGAACTAAGACCAGTCTCCAGAGACCAGACTTTCACTCTCCTCTTCACCCCAGGCTTCCTTTCAGTAGGACACCTGAACATCTGCATGTCAAAATCTCAGGAACAAAGCGGGAACAAAAGCATTTTCCTGCCTGAGAGTTCCTGCAAGGTTAAACACATGAGAGGCATCCATGCTGGGGTACAGGGACAGGGGAAGCACTTTGGAACGTGGACACTGCTTTTGCACACTAAGAATTCCTGTGCAAATGCGTGGTTTGCAACCTCGTTAGGAAATGGTTACTGTATCCTAAAACCATCCTGAACATACATGAACGTCAGAGAACCTGAAAGCAAGCTGGCAACATATGACCAGTTCCAGAAAATCAAGATGATACATTTCTAGGAAACTTTGTACTTGTAGAGACCTTTAAGAGCAGAGAATAAAAAGAGACCAAATTCAGGTAATTTTTATCAACAACAAAAAATAATAAACTGGATTACTGCAGCGTTAGTTGCAAAACTGATAAATTAATCACTGTTTAACTACGCCCATAATTCATTTGGGTAATTTGGGAGCCTTAGTGGCTGCTTTAAATCAGCGTATTTTCTTGCCACTCTTTCACCTGCCAGCTGCAAAGTTAAAGGGATTTAGAGCAGCCCTGCTGTGTAAGATCCACCCTGGCCAGCAGTGAACACCACACAGTGCTGTGGTGCTCACTGAACACATTGCACTGCAACAACCAGCTGTCCCAAGTTTAACTCACTTCATCAGAGGTAAAAAAACTCCTTAGCCAAGGCAGGCAACATTTGCTGGCATAACAGAACCTTTGTAGACCTCCATTAGCAAAAGGTTCTTCCTGAATTTCTCCCTGTGGCTCGTGCTCTTACCCAGCCACAGAAGAGGGCTCCAGGAATTTTAAGGCAATGGAAGGGAACCCCTGGAGGCAGGATGTGATCTCAGAGCTCCAAGCCAGGAGCCAGGAGCAGTGGCAGCAGCTGTTCTGTGCCCAGCTGAGCCCAGGCAGAGCCAGCAAACCCCAGTGAGCCCTCAGCACACAGGGCCCTGCCAGCACAGACCCCGGGCCTCGCTGCTCCATCGCCCTCAGCTCGCTGACTTCACCCCACGGGACAGGAGGGAGAGGGGAAAGAGCAAGATCAGAAGACAGACGAAGCTGGAAGCCCCAGAAAATTTCAGGAGTGGACTTGAAGACTGCAATAAAAACCAGACACAGGCCTTCAGTGGTTTCTATGCTGAACGCTTGATATCCAAATATCCCGGTCGTTTTTCAAGGTTTTTAAAATACCAGAGTCAGTCCAAAACAGTGGCAGAAACAACAATCAGGCATCTCAAAGGAATAATGGAAGCTGTCCCAACAGATGTGCTAATTCCCTGCTCAGGCCACTCCAGGACTCCCAAAGAGGCCCCTCTCTGGTATCTGAGGCACCAAAGCCTCAGAAAGGCTGCACCACATCAGGGGTCTGCAGAGGCACCTTGGGAGGCCACAGAGGGGACACTAGCCCAGCACTCTGAACATTCACTGATTTGGGTGACATTTTAATGCTCTGCTCAGGAGATTTTACACCATATTGTGTGGAAAAAAAAAAAAAAAAAAAACAAAAAACAACAAACAAACAACAAAACACCACCAGCCAATTTTTTGACTCCTGCCCCAACTCCACAAGAGAATAGCTTAACCCTAAAACCATTTCATACATAATAGTTACTGGCTATTAGAATTCAATTTAGAGACCCTTTCACAAGTGGCAGGAGTATGCCCAACTTCCATAACACTCATATAACACTCATACTGAGAGGGTTAGGGAGGGTAGAGTCCTGATCTGGAAATGATTCCGACGACTTTTTCCCTCCCAGGTCACAAAGTTTCTCATTGAAGTCATGGTGGATAGACAAGAAATATCAATCACAAGCTTGAGATGTCTGACAAATCCAACACATGGACATTCAAACATCTGCACCTGCAAGCAAGTAAAATCAATAGTGACCAAAGCCTGTCAAAGACAAGCCCCAAAGACCCCCATGTTTGGGGGCATCACAGCACTCCCAAGTTCCCCACCACATTTCTCTCTTCCAATTTGCTATTTACAGAAATGAACCTACTCAATACACTGGGAGCAGGTGGATATGGAAAGCAAGAACATCCTCAAAATACCATAATCCAGTGCTGAATAGTAGCAGACCTTTTTTGTGTACTATAAAAAATAATTACGTGATTCCATATTATATTTTATGACTATTTTCCTGATTGGGGAGGTAATTCCTTGAGAAGAAAAGAAGTTACCACATGCTGTCATAGATTTCCAGGTCCTTGGTGAATCATGAACCTTGGAAACACTGAGGGCAACTCCCTTATTTGAAAACATCACCTCCAACGAGTTGGAGCTTGACTGATTTCAGATCCAAAATGCCATGAGATTCATCCAAGGGAAAAAAGCAGCAAAGATCACTTTCTGGTACAAGAGGTGACAAAGAAACCCCAGGAATTATTAGTCCAAAACTAATATTTCCAAATGTCACTGCTCCCATTCCCTCTGTGAAAAGGAGTCCCAGGCATGAGGGAGGAGGGAACAGCAGCACAAACACAACTACAGAGAGATGGGAACTTCAGAGCCCAACTAGTCTGTGATCCAGAGGGAGACAGGGGCCCTTGCCCTTGGACCTGGAACACTCCAGCACTGCTGAGCTCCTCAGCCTCACAACTGCAGCTTGTACAGACCAAAACCTCCCCCAGGAGGGGGGTGCTCCTGAGATGCACTCGACGTTGGTTGGGTTGGGTTTTTTTTTAAATAGCCTGTGCATTAAATCTTACAGTTTATATTCAAACTAAATTACAAGTTTTTTAACAAAATAACCTGAATTACAATCACTCTAATGCAGAGATTTAAAATCTGATAGTTGGTATCTATGCCAACATTTTCCTTAACCCAGCAATTTATATGAAAAAAAAACTTTCAAGAAGGAACAATACAGGCTGCCAACAACAAAATTCAGCAAAGAGATCCTAGCTAAACACTTGAGAATATTCCTTCCTGAAGTGCCCAACCAGCTTTTTCCATCTCCTATGGCTTCTCAAAGAAGTAAGAATGTAGTTTCATCAGCTCAACTCTGTGACCACTCAGCTTTAAGTCAGAAACAAAGTGGAGACTGGAAAAGCAGCAGGACTGATTTTCTTCCCACCAACTCAAGAAAAGGGGGAACAATTACTGGGTGAGGTTTATCAGCTCTAACACAGTGTTCTAGAACATTGCAGCCAGAAGTAATCAGTTCAATTAATTAGCTATAAGTAAAATGCAATGCATGCTAGTTTTTAAGTGTATTAGCACAGCATGAGTGTTTAAAGTATTTTAGGAGTACATTAAACTCACCAAAAAGTCTAATTTCCATCCAACTGCAGCCTGCCATGAGTTACAAGAGGAACTAATCTGCCAACTGTGCATGAAGTACTGTTTTTATTCTGAAGCTAAATGTGTGATGGTTTAAAGGCACCAGATATAGCTGCTTCAGATAAGCAAAAAGCAGTATTAAATATAACAATTTGTGAGTAAAATATGGCCTTTAAGTTTCAAGGATTCCTAACCAATAAAAAATAGTATTATTAAATGTCTAAGCCCTGAGAAAATCAGCACTCCAGCCTGCCAATGGAAATTATTATCGTAGAAGCAAGTTACAGTGCTGAACTTTGTTCTAAACAGAAATCACTGAAGTTCAGCTCTGAGTTTGGGACTCCTCTCACTAAATTAAAACCCAACAGAGCAGCAGAGTGAGCTCAGGCCCCAGCTGGGAAAGAATAGAGCTCTCCAGCATCCCAGGGATCCACCCCTGCACCTCTGCTGCCAGGGAGACCCTGAGGGAGCAGCGTGGAGACAATGACACCCCTGGGAGGATTTGGTTGTGCCTCTGCTTTTAAACACAGGAAATCAGGCACAAACAGAAGAAATAAAATCCTGAGAGGAAGCCCTGGAGCCTTCCTAAGGCAACACAACAGATCTCCAAACAAGCCAGAGTGACTTGAGGAAGCAGCCACAGGAACTCCACAGAAGAGGAGGAAACAAAGAGCCTGCAGGACATTTCCTCATCTATGGCTTCTGAAAACAGAGCAGGTGGCCACATTCAGGGGTTCCTAGACAGAGAAGGATTCCAGGCACGAGAGGAACAATCCCAGAAGGAAAAGTAGCCCTGGACACATCAGGTCAGTGCTTTCACTTTTCATATGAAACAGTTCCAGGAGATCCTGAGCTGATTACAGGGCCAGAGGAAGCTCCAGACAAAGCCCCACCAGGAGATTTATCCACCAGAGGCTGAGCAGAGTCACCAACAATGGGATGACGCAGAGCAGGGTTCTCAAAGCCTTCAAGAACTCAAATGCAGGCAGCCAGAGAGCTGAGGGACTGGAGCTGGTACAAGGACACAGCCCAAATGAAAATCCTCTGCCCCAGCTCCAGGAGAGTCTGAGTTAAGGGTCATACAAGCAAATGGCACCTGGGCTGGCTGGACTCCAGTCAAGAGCTCTCCGTGGAGGTGAGGTTTGGACAATCATGTTTTCTACAGCTTTTCCCTCCTCTTCCTTCTCCTTTTCTTCCACTTTCCTATTTTTATGGACAGATGCAATGCAACACCAGAAATTCATGACAAATGTTGTGGCTAAAGTATGTCCATGGCTACTGTGGCAGAATTCATTTCCAGGATTGACACTGCTGTGGCTTGAAGCTGTTTGCTACCCCCTTAGCTAAGAGTTCAGTGTTTGTACTGACATGATTACTGGTCCAACCAAGGCAATAAAACATTAAAAACTCCTGACAACTCAAGCAAACCACAGAAGTCATAAATCAGCTGGTTTTTAAGGTTAATCATCAAGTTGGGAAGAAAAGTTTCAAGATTTCTAACTCCATTCAAAAAATACCAGTTGATGCGGTGAAAAAGATGATTTTACAGCAAAGAACCAAGTAGCACATGGAGACAGTGTTACTCAACTCATTTGAATTTTAACACTTTAACTGTGACACAATTAACATACAGTGCAAACTAAACAAATTCAATATTTAAACAAAAAAAAAAACCTCAATCCATAGTTTTTCTCAGTTCTGGAGTCTCAGTGTAGAAAATCAAAATGCTGTAGACAAAGCACCTGTCACTGCAGAGCAGTGGAATTTAACATACATAATGCTAAAAGTGATCATTTAGTCCAACTCCTCCATATCACAGTCACAGAACTATCTGAAGTGTCCTCTTTGGAGAGGCAACTTACCTGGTCATAAGTTCTCTTGCCAAGGAAAGTCTACCAAATAGAAAGGGATGTGTTTCAGTGATCCATACTCATAGTTAGAGATACTCACAGCTCACTCCTGCCCTGGATTTATCCCAGTTCCCACGTGTGTGACACACTGCAGACCCCTCTCCTGTCAAACCCTGTGAGAGCTCACATCACTCAGTTCACCTGCTGCCCTTCTGATCAAGCTTAACAAGCTCCTTCCCAGTCTATATTCACTGACAAGAGGGAGAGGCTGCTTTTCCCACCTCTCCCAAGCATGTTTTATCACCTCATCCTTTGCACTGAGTCTGGAAACTGTGCTACAAGTTGCATGAGACCGCTAATGGATAGAAAACTCAGTCTTAAGAACAATGTAGCTCAAAGTTAAACTGCTTGAAGTCAGTGGAGGATGGGAGTTTAGCCAGCTTTTATTATGTAACCTTTACACACTAAAACACATCCCAAACCAACAAAACCACACCAACCGTAGCTAGAGCTCTGTATTATCAGCATTTCAATCTCTATTTAATCAAACTAGGTCCTAAGAGTGAAGAATTATCCCCAAAGAGGTGAGGGGAAAACAGCTGCAGTTCAGCAGAACTCAGAAATTCTCACACTCAGAAAATGCCCTGCTCTGTGACACCAGAGCAGTGAAACACTTCCTTCACAGCTCTCCCCAAACAGCCACATGAAAAAAACATCCTCCACCACTGCTGCCTCAGATGAATGACCCAAACCACCAAATACAAGTAACTGTGTTACTTTTTTTCTTACTGTCTCCCTCCCTTCAAGGATATTTCCCTTCCCAGGATGGTACTGCCTTCAGCACTAGTATCTCCCACAGCTGAAATAAAGATTAAATGAATTTCACTAATCACTCTGTAATACACATTTTTATAGCACTGTCCCTTTATGGGAAGTTACTTTTGTCCATTGTCCCATTTTAAGCCCACCACTCATTATCTACAGAATGTTGTCCACCACAAGTCATCCACGTGGAGAACTATAAAGTTTCATTCAGTACAGGAAAATACCTTAAAATGGCCCTGCAGCACCTGCTTGGCTGCTCTGGAAGTGAGCTTGGAATGCTGTCTGACACTGCTCACTGTACCTTGGGCCAGCACTCCCTGCAGGATCCCCAAACCCTGCTGATCTGACACAGCTATGACCCATTAGATTATAATAACCTAAAGTCTCCCTGACACAAAGCAAAGTCTCTGATTTTTAGCTCCAAATAAGCTAAGATGATGCACTGGCCTCCACACGCTTCAGTCTCATTTTCCAAATGGGGTTACTAAGTGCTCACCAGGACAGAAAGCCCATAATATCTATATCCAAATAAACTCCCTCACTCTGGAGTTTCTGGACATTTCAGACAATGTATGTTTGAAGTATGTTTTAACAAGTAATTTTCCCAGCTAGCCTTCCTGCTACTTGACAGTTCCCAAAGAAAAAAATCTCAACACATTTAAATTATCAGCCCAGCACCTGCAATACAGCATACATACTGAAATCAGCTTAATATCTGGTAGAGAAATTAACTGGTAAACAGAATTCTGTCCTGTGCATATTACTAGAATTGCCAACCCTTTACAGCCTGAAAGTTCCATACTGCAAATGGAAAATAACCTTCTTTTGGACAGCAAGTAAATTCAACTTTTTTTAGTGCTGATTCCAATCAATTCGGACTGGCAGCTTGGAACCAAAAAAACCAAACTGCAAATATGAAGAATCACAAACTCAGCAGTGCTGCTGATTCTGTGGCACACATCCCTCAGGCTCATCCTCTGAGCTCAGCCTTAACAACATCCCACACACCCCAAAGGGCACAAGGACTATTGCTCCCTCAGCTGCTCTATTCTGCCCTCCCTTGCAGGCAGCCCCTCTGCATTTGTCTGACAGATTAATAAAGGGAAGGTAGACTCCCTTTATTAAGATCTCAGAGATAACTTGCAGCATCAGCTGTGCTCAGCTGGAAGTCTGTCACTAAGTCCCACCTCAGGACTTGTGTGACCAATACTCCCTGATTTACACCAGCCAGTCTGACAAAAGCTGCTTTTCCTCCCTCATCCTACTCACAGCCTGAAACCATCACAGCAACAGTATCAGCACTCTGAGGGTGGTGTGGAGAGGGATTGCAGAGAAAAGTGGCTTCCACGTGAAAGGCAGCACTGAAGAGATCAATCCTCATCAGGCTTCTCTCCCAGGCTCAGAGCAGTAACTGCAAGGTTTGAAATATTCAACAGCCCTGCAGGCTGGAGATTGCTGGGCCAATGTCACAGGTATTCCTGAAGCTTAGCCCACCTCTAAATATCAGTCCAGGAGTTACAATACATAGCAATTTACTTGCAGAAGAAGCAATTGTGCATTTGCACCTTTACCTGCATTATAAAGAAAGCACAAAAGTGAGAGAGTACCTTGTTCTGTGACAGGAACACACCTGATTTATGTGCAGCTTCCCTTCTCCCCTCTGCACTATCTTTCCATCTGACTACAAACCCCATTCTATGGAAAACCCCTCTTCACAGAGCAGTGCTTAATTCCCCAATGATGTTTCAGCCTCTCCATTTCCTCTTCTCCCCCTTGGAAAGCTTTCCTTCCCAGCTCACCACTTGAAAGGGAGAAACCACGACCCATACTCCCAGCACCACCTGAACCCGCTCAGATTTCTGTCACATTCTCAGCCCACAGAAACCCTTCCCAGCTCCAGCCACAAGGAGCCCCTCCTGCAGTTCACAGAGCACCAACACTACACTCAGGAGCCTCCCCACACCAATGACTCTGCACAAAAACAACACTTCCAAAAACTCCCTCACTTGTTCTTAGCCAATGACACCTCCAAGTTCCATGCAGAACACACATTTACTGCAGTGCAGTGTCTGGGAGACAACAGAACTGACCCAAAATGTACAGGGGCAAAGTGTAACACCAACAACCCCCTAAGGGCTGCTCTGTTTCCACAGGGCCAAGGGAACATGCAAAAAAAACCAGCTCCTGCAGAAAATTTGGGCTCAGAAGAGCCTACAGACTGAGTGTCACTGCAGCTGTTTGGGATGCACTGGGTGGAAACAAGTGCTGTTCATGACAGTGTTAAAGAAGGTTTGTTTAACAGACATGAACAAGAAGCAGAAGGAGCCTCTTCACAGCTGTCTAAAGGGGGTACCTGTTGCTCCATTAGAACTGAGATGGGAATTTCTTCTCTTCCCACTCCATGAAGTTGCCTCTTATATTCACCCAGTTTTCGTGCAGACACGTGAACTCTGCACTGCTGCTCCCTCCAAATGCCACAGCTGAGAAACACAGGACAGTGCCACACTGCCACCCCAATCCTGCCTGCAACAGCCATGGCAAATCCAAGAACACAAAAATAATACAAGCTGGATGGAGAACAGACAGTGTCTGAGGTGGTTTATCAGTACCAAGTGCCATTTCCACAGGATGTTTCTTTCGCTGTCCTGAGCAATAAAACCTCACACAAGTTTGGAAGATCCTTGTCTAACTCCTGCTGGCCATGAAGGACAGGGACAGCAGCAGCATAAGGAATTCTCAGTGCACCACAAACACGATGATTTACAAGTTGTATAAGATGACACCTTGTGACTGCTGAGGAACAGCCTGATGAGAAACAGTTGGGACCTTGAGCAGCCAGATTTGTCAGAAAGAATTCTCCTTTCAAACTCAGCCTTGAGACAGGATCACACAGCTCTCCACAAAGTGACAGATTGCCACTTTGAAGGCACCGGGCTAAGTGTAAGCATGACAAAATGTCTCTCAAAAAAGCCCCCAGCCAGCAAATAAATTAGAGGGCAAAACTAGGTATCAGTCTTGCATCTAAACAACGTGGTCCTGAGCTTAAGATCAGGTGAAAAGCAAATGGCAGCCTAAGGATCACAACCCAGAATTGTTTCTAAAACAATATATAAATACTGCCCCACTGCAAAGAACAGGACGATGTTGCAGGAACCACCTTGGGGCAAATGAAGCTCTCCTAACAACACAGATTTCCAGAGCTCTGCTCCTCTGCCAATAAGAGCAAACATTTCAGGGAAGCCCAGAGAGACCCTGCAGTACCTGCCCCCAGCGAGTGCCCTGAGAGCTGCACACCTGACACAGTGCTGACCTTGCACTGTGCACTCAGAGCTCCCTGCAGGGAATCTGAGCTGTACAACAAGATGAAGGGTTAGAGGAGCACCTCAGGAGTCACAAAGCAAACCCTACAGACCTCTCAAGCATAAGCATGGCCACAATGTAGGGTTCACGTTTACAGAAGGAAACTACTGTATTAATCTGCTCATCTACAGAGACAGTCAAGAGAAGGTGGGTACACACAGCCACACAGGTGTGGGTATGGAGAGGGGCCCTGAACACTTTGGTTCCCTGCCAGGTGCTGTCAAAGGCAGGGGTCACCCCTGTAGGAACCTCAGGGTTCCAAACCCTGAGCTCAAATTCAGGATTTACTGGCAGGTACTCCAAATTCTCCCCTTCCTACCCACTATCAACACCCAACTGAACGTGGTACAAGTGATGTGAACAGAAGTTCTGCAGGAAACCTGGCATTTTTAAATGAGATCAATAGAACTACAGGCAGCAGTACCAGACAACAGGGTTCTGTTTTCCCATTAGGAGGAAAAGGAAAAATTTCCCAGCCAGGTGAAGCTTCACTGTCTGGACAAAGGAGAATCTGAACACCACCTCTCTGAAAATTCATGGGAAAGAGAGGAAAAGAAGAGATTCTGATCATTTAAATACCTCCAGAATATGTAATTAAAGCTTTCTCAAGTTACAAGATGAAAACTGGATTGGCATGATTTTCAAGTTCAAGAAGCATTTAGCTACATCTTACCTTTATCAAAGCTCATTCAGAAGTTGGGTTTCATTAAAATTACAAGGATGCAATTAAAAAAAGGCCCCAAACCCAAGTTATTCATTCAAGCATATTAAAAACAGGACTATTGTAACTGAAGACAATCTGCAGAAACAAAGCCTCTTACAACAGTCTATTTTCTGATGCTTGATATTCATACAGTTCCATCAATCAAAATAAAAAATCTAGGTCATCAGTATTTCCAGCCAGGATGCAGGAAAAGAAACCAGCACATCTTAGGAAACAAAGACTTTCTGCAAAGGATGCAGCATAGCTGATAAAGCTTCTGAGAGGCACTTTGGAAGAACTGAAATCCTGCTCTACTCCACCCCAAACATCAGTTCATCCCAAATTCAACACCTCTGCAGGCACCCTGAAGTCAAAGGAAGCAGGGAAAAGCAGTATTTCTCTGCCCAAAGAGAACCCTGGGCTGACAGAAATGTTTAATACACACGCTACTCTAAATTCTATTTTTTATATACATTTCCCTTAATTGGACTGTTTCACACCCACCCAGCAATATCCTGAAAACACCACATCTGCCACACAGGACTGGCTCAGAGTCAGCAAAGACACACTCCCACAATGGAGATTCCAACCAGAGCAGCACAAACACAGTTTCACCATCCAAATCTGCCCAGTGAAAGATATTACGAAATAAATTGGTATTTTCTTGTCTTTAAATACAAGAAAAGCATCTCAGCATAGAATCCACTGACACTCACGGACAAGATGAAGAATTTCAGATGTTAACTGAGACAAAGATGCCGCCTAAAACTTCCTGTTTCTGGGAAATCAGTTAAACTTCAAAAGGTATGAATAACACATCAAAAGATAGGGAAGGGATTACCAAGGGTTGTGGGTTCCAGTCCTTTGAAAAGAAAGGAGAGCAGGGAGGGAGCGCCAGCCAGGGCTCAGAGCATCTGCCAAGGAGAAAAGAGGGGCTCAGTCACCCCACTGGGACACTGGATGAGACACATCCTCGCCCCAGGACCACCCCACCAGCCCCTGCAGGAGTGGACTAGGAAGGCCAAGGGGTGGGAGCAAAACCAGACTCTCCTGCAGCAGAGTTAAGAACCTGCACAGAGCTATGGGAGGGCATCACAAGTTTTGTACAGCTAAGGGGGTATTTCAACCAAGGACGTTTCTAGGACATTTTCATGTCTGTCGTGTTTTTCACCTATTTTAAGGGGACATGAATTCTGATATGTTGCCCTGGGGCACCTTTTGGAATAACTGTTTTCATCTGCTACTGGAAAACGCCTCAGGTTGTGCTAAGCAACACAACCAATATCCTTGGCTTTCTGATCCACTCGGTCCTTTGATGTTTCCTGGCATTTTCCTAGACAGGCACAGCCAGCAAGTTACTGGTAAGCCCAAAAAGGTCCTGTTTCACCACCAGAAGTCAGTCCCAGGCAGGGACTCGTTTGCCACATGGCTGTGTGGCTCTGATGGAAAGCTCATAGCCCAGGGACAGCAAGGAAACAACCAGACCTTTGCAGCAGGACAAGTCCTTCCCTCACTCTCTCAGTCACTGCCCCTGACCACTGGCATGCAACAGAAGTACTGAAATATAATTTGCATCCAAATTAATTTCTCTGGAAGCATTTTCTTTCAGCTTGCAGTTCCCATGGTGAGACAGAAGCCAAGCATTAAAAAAATAAAAGCCAACACTGAGGCAGGGCAGCAGGGGAAGAGTAAGAGGCAAATACACTGACTCAGCAGTGGAGGAAGAGAAAAGGATCTCAACAGACCTGGAAGAGGAGCAAAAGGTGGCCAAAAGGAAGAAGTGTATGCAAAAAAGTTTGTCAACGTTCACAGAATGTTAAACCTCATTTTTGGCAACTGGGAAGCTGCATTATGACCCATATGCCCTACAGAGAGTCTGTATCAAAACTGTCCATCCCTACAGCAATACTACCATGTTGGCATTAAGATCTGCCAACTAGATTTCTCAAAAAAAAGACAAGAAGAGCTTCCTGCCCCTGCCCTACAGCTCCAGTGGGATCAAGTACCCCCTGCCTACACACAACCAAGAGCCCAGGGGTGTTCCAATGACTTACATGACACCTTGCAGGACTTTCTGGGGGTCGAGGTCAAACAATCTGTCGACATAGTGGCGGCTGCTGGCTGTGACCTCCTGCAGAGAGAAAACAAACAGCAATGGCAACAGTTTATATCAACTCAGAGAAAGGCAGGAGAACAGGAATGGCTTATGCAGCAGCGGCTCCACAAAACCGCTCAGGCAAGAGGCAGCAAACCTACAGAATGACATTTAAATGTGACGCGTGTTACTGCTGGGCAACATCCACCCAGGGATTAACCCTGTGTTCAGGTGTGATTCAGGGAAGATGAGGTGCTTAATGTAGATAACAACACGGTGTCAGAGCAAGGTAACAAGAGCTATTTATGAGCTGCATTATCAGCACTGCCTCGAATTGGAGTTTTATTATGTTTAATTACTATACTGAATAAATATGAATTCCTGAAAGAAAAAGTTTCTAGGAGCAGTTGATGTTGCTCAAGACACATACCCACAACCTCTCCAAAACAGGGAAGCTGGTAAGAAGACTTTTTTCTGTAACATACCTACACATTTCAGAGCCTGCCCCACACAACTGCAGTGGGGACAGCAGGACAATATTCTCCACAATATTCCCCACAGCATTCCCACAGCGCTTCAGAAGACAAAGCAAACTCTTCCCAGCAACAGGACCATGCTTGTAAGCTACACATTTATGCACTAATGATTTGCTATTCCTTTTGAGAAGATCCAAGGTTGGAGATGGAAAGCGTTCCAAAAAACAAGGGTGGGAAAGGGGAAGGGAATTTTCCCTGCAGGTTCTCATGAACACGTGCCAGGCTGTGCTTCCATTATCTCACCTCTTCTTCTTCTTGCCAGCTCACTTTTTATTAAGCCTTTCCCAGTTTTTCTTTAGGAGTTTTCCTTGAGAGAAGCTATAAGGGAATTGAGAACTCTTCCTTGCTTTTGCAAGTGTCTGCTTAGGGACTGCCTCTGCTCCTGCTTCCCCACCCCGATGTCAGAGGCAGCAGCAGCTCCTTGCCTCTGGTCTCACCTAGCAGAGGAGAGTCATCCAGAGACAGCAGGGCTCCTTTGTCTCCAGGAGTACCATTAAATTGTGCCACATAAACCCTACAGATAAACTTCCATCGTGCAACGAAAGACAATATTTTTCGGAACAGCTTTGAGCTGTCTGACCCATGTATTTGTAGGCAGAAGTTTTTAGGACTTCAGAGACCCCACAGCTGTTTCTAAAATACCCTGACTCTCAACACCACCAGCTACAAGGTCCGCAGCACGCAGAAAGGCGTTCGTGTCCAGGCGAATTTGGGGGGGAGAAAAAGCAAAAGCCCCGACCCCCAGCGCGGGCAGCAGCACCCGGCTGTGCCTTCCGCACCGTTCCTGCCGCACAGCCCGGGACCGCTCGGGCTGTGCCGGGGGCTGCCGGAGCCCCCCGCGGCCCCGGGGGAGAGCCGCGCCCGGCCGGGCAGGGCGGGCGGGCACAGGGAGCCCCTGCCCCGCTCCGCACCCCGGGCACGGGCGGCCCGCGGGAGCCGCCGAGCCCGGGCCGTGCCACGGTAACGACACAGCTCCGCAGCCCCGGCCCGGGTCGCTCGGGGGAGCAAACCCGCCCCGGCTCGGGGCGCTGAGGGGAAGGAGCGCGGCCCCGGCGGGCAGAGCGGGCCCGGCCCCGGGGCCAAGGTCAGCGGGCCCGGCACTCACCGACAGGACGCTCATGCGGAGCGGCGCCTCCAGGACACACGCCATCTTGGCGGAGCGGCCCGCGGCGCCTGGGGCGGGCTGGCGGCGGGCTCAGGCCGCGCTCATGGCGGAGCGGGCGGGCGGGGCGGGTCCGGCGGGTCGGGGCGGGCGCGGGGCCGGGCCGGGGCCGCGGGGACGGGGCGGGCCCAGCGAATCGGCCCCGCCGAGCCCCCGCTGCCGCCGCTCCGCGCATGCGCCCCGCGCGGGCAGCCGCGTGCGGGCCGGCGCGCGCTCTGCGCACGCGCGGCGGGGGGACAGGGCGCGGCCTCCGCCGGGAGTCGAACGGAGACGAGCCCGAGCCCTGCGGAGCCGAGAGGAGCCGAACAGAGCCGAACCCGAGCCCCGCCGAGCCGAAAGGAGCCGAAAGGAGCCGAACCCGAGCCCCGCCGAGCCGAAAGGAGCCGAACAGAGCCGAACCCGAGCCCCGCCGAGCCGAAAGGAGCCGAGCGGGGCCTGAGCCCAAGTCGAGCCGAACCCGAGCGGAGTCCGAGCCCAACCCGCCCATTCCCATCCTCTGCCGCACATAAATGGTTTGGGTTCCCTTTTTTGTCATTGCTTTTGTCGCCCTCTTTGATTTGTTTGGTTTTGAGTTTGCTTTTCGCAGAAACACCCCCGGGACCCCACGGCTTCCCTCAGAGTGGCTGTACAGCTCCACAGGATGGACTGGGTTTGTATCGGCCCCTGTATTTCCCCACTTGAGGTATGGGGATATGGGGATATCAACCCCAAGTCAGAACTAAATGGGGGGCAGGACAGTAAAAACACAAAAAAAACCCAGTAAAAACACCACAGCTCAGGTTCACGTGTCTCACCTTTTGCTCTTCCCAGGTACACAGAGTTTCTCCAGCTGTTAGAGACTGCAGGAGATAATGGGAACTCAATAAACACACTTCAGGGTGCAGCCACAAGGTGACTTTAATAGCTTTAATTTAAAAAAATACTCCACTTGTGAAAAAAAGGCTATTTCTCTTTTTGTTTTCCTCTGAGTAGATCAGTGTCATGCTCTGAAAATACCTGTGTGCTGGCCTGGAATGGAACAGGTGAACATTTTTCTCAAGCACTAATAAACAGCACATACAGTTTTGAATTAAGTGCAAAAGTCATACACCGAAAAATCTGCAGTACAAGGGTCTGACAGAGAAACACTTTACAGAGGTTTCTCGCCAAAATTTCAAAAGTCAAAACTTTTCAAAGAGACTCTAAAGCTTCTTTCTAAAGAGGACTAGAGGCTCTGGGTCTTAAAAGCCAATTTCAAGTTGTCAGCCTTCCCTAGAGTTTTATATACTTTTTGAAGTATTTGGCCTTTACTGGAACAGCTCAGAGCTTCAATGGAAATCTTCATGCAGCAGAAGAGCTTGCCAGCAGGGAAAATCCATAAGGGATGAGAGCAAGGTAGGGGAGGACACTGCAAACTGCAAAGAGGGTGTGGACAACTGGTAGCTCTAGAGATCAGAGATGATTCATACTCCAAAAAATGTATGGTAACTGTATTTACCAGCTGCACTCTGCTCAGTGGATGCTGAAATACTTAATAAAAAAATCCTGAAAAGGTTCAAAAATCAGTACTGTACCTTGTACAAGTCTCCTGCTTTCTAAAGAGCCTAAACATATTTATCAGAAGGGGGGGATGTGGGACAAGACACAACAGAACAACTTTAAAAGCATAAGAAATCAGACTGAAAAGTCTATTCCATGTAAGACACACGTTCCACTCAGTGCAGAGAACCTGAGAGCTCCACACCACGCTCAGGGTCCTCGGGAGGCTTTGGAGTCCACAACACAATTTATCCTTAAAATACTTTATTCCATTATAGTGTTCAGATCACGAGGCACGATTCAGATTTCAGCACTGCAGACCCAGGACCCTTAAGGAGACTCAACTACCTTCAGCACCTTATCTGACAGTTCAGAGCTACTTTACACACCCTGAGGGTCACCCCAAACACTCCCAGGTTCTCCTCACCCCTCAGTACAGCTCTTTGGGGCTGCTCTGACAGAGGAGCTGGTAACTGAACTGAGGGAGCTTTAATTTTGCCCTTTTCAAGCCCTTGAATACTTATACACCTTTAGTTCTCATAGTGAACTGCTGACAGGAGAGGAACCAAGGTGGATCCCAGACATGGAAGTGGCTTTAAAGACAGAAGTCTTGAGCTCAAAGTGTTTCCCTGCTACAGAACTCACTCACCAATCCATTGCACTCACTGCTCCCTGTCCAGTTCCTTCTTCCCCTCACACTCCCCGTGCCTTGGAGGGGGAAAGCACAGGAGCTACTTCTGCTGCCAAGGGCAGCACAGTTGTGGGGAAGTCTGGACTCCAAAAGCTCAGCCCAGAACACCAGAAGACACTGGCAGAAAGGAGTGTAATGACATCTGCTTGAAAACACTGTCACTGCCATGAACTGGGGAAGTTTTGTTATCCTCACAGCCTTTCAGGCCAAAGGAGTGTAATTTGATTGCTAACAATTCAGGGGAAAGAAAAGCAGTAAGAAATCTTCCAAGAGGGTCTCTATTCTCAGCTGAAGGTTATGAAGGTGCTTTGGAAGATTCCAAATCCAGCCCTAAGAGTTCAGCAAGTTACAGCTACTGAAAAGAAGTGACAGGTGAAAAGGGAGGCTGATGATCACGGTGGGTGTCACTGCCTCAGGCAACTTAAAAACATCCACCACCTTGTATGAACAGCACAGCCTTAATTAGTAATCAGTAAGAGCCAGGACAGTGGTGATGCCCACATTTAGGGAGCTGTTCTTCCCAACTACTTGTGTTTTAAGACATTGTTCTCAAGTCTTAAGAAACAGAACACAAATGAGGTTCTAAGAACAGAGATGCACTTTGCCATGGTCCCCATAAAACCGTCATCCTCCAAATCAAGAGACTTGGTTCCCTACCAAAACTCTAATTAAAAGCAATTCAGGACAATACACAGTTTTGTTTACAACCATGAAGTTTTTCTATGGCATGACTATGACCAGAAAAAAAAAAAAAATCTTCATTCTTCTATTGCTGTTTCGTTATCCTGGGAATTCTATTTCCAAATGTAATTCATAGAGCTATTTTGTGTGCTACTTTGTATTAAAAGTTCAGTATAAAACAAGACAAAAGCAATAAAATCAAATCATTCAGTCTTGTAAGTCAGACATCCTCTCACTTGGGCCTGGGCTACATTCTAAGTTCTTGTTAGACAAGCACAGTGACTCTTGCAGAGCTGTACAGCTGAACATATGGAGCATACACAATAACCAGGGACTGAAGCAAAACTGAGTGACAGATAGGCTTTAGATCCTTTGTCAAAGTACTTTGTTGGAAAAGTCTGCTTCTGACTTCCATGTTTAACCCAGATAAATCATCTTCCCTGTGAGAGGTACATCCAGCCCCTTGAGCTTAAGAAAGTAAACGAATAAGATCACGTTAACATTAAAAGCACGAGCAGTCCACCAGTTCTCCCCACCTTCCCACAGAAAGGCTGGCAGAGAACTTAGTTATCCATCACAGGAAGTGCTAATCTGTTTTATCTTCCTCCTCTGCAGCATAGATGGCTTGATTCCTCCTCTTAATCTTTTTAACGCCGCTGTTCCCGTTCTCATCACCCCCCGTGCGCTTCAACGGTCTCTCAGTGGAGCTCTTCTCCTCCCCCTGCTTACTCCCAGCAGACTTCTCCAGATCCTCGTTGTTGGAGTCCATGGCATCATCGGAGGACACCGCCATGGAATCTGGCATGATCCGGATGTCGGAGAAGCTCGTGGAGAACTCGGGGGGGTGATCAGGGGAAGGATCTACAGAGCACGTACTCAAGTCTTCATCGCCACCTTCTTCATCCAGCATTATCTCATCTGGATTGATGGAGGAAAGGCCAGAGTTATCTGTGGTATATTCACTGGGCTCCTCTGCTGACCCAGTGCTGTCCATCTCCTCCTCCTCCTCCTCCTCTTCATATTCACCCCGTCCTGAGCCCTCTTCCTTCGCCTGCTGGATCCTGTCGTTGATGTCAGTGAGGCCAAACTGGGCGCAGAACTCGGTGGTCTGAGGATTGATGGTATGAACTGGCTGCATGTTTTTCTGGGGCTTGCTGGGATCATAACAAGCAGCTGTCAAGGTGAAGTTAGAGGGAATTGTGAGGTTGTGGTTCAGCTCTTCTAACACCTCTTTGATGGCTTCGTCGGTCGCGCTGTAATCCCACCTAAAAAAGTGCAGAGAGTTCAAACAAGTGCAGCTGGTCCAAAGGCACTGCCTGTTCCCACTGCAAAGGAGAGGCTATGAATCCAGCCCACAACAGACACCTCATTTCTCAGGTGATCTTTTCAGGGAAGTTTTCGGTTTCCTTTGGTCAGCACTGAGATTCCCCCCTCCCCACCAAGGATTTGTGTGTTATGTCAGCCCACCCCCATGACCCAGCCTGATTTTCAGCCTCACAATCTGTCTGGCAGGATGATCAGCCACGGGGTATTCTCTGTCCCTCCAGTGCTGGTACCTGAGTTTGCAAAACAAAACTAACAGCCCAGGAAGAGCGGGAAGGAAGCTGCTTGCTCCAGAGTACAGCTCTTAGCATGCCCTTTGCTTCCCGAGGCATTCAGCAAGTCCTGCAGGCACAACAGGCTGCAGGACACAAACACAGCTCTGACACAACTTTACCTCCAGTCCAGCAAAAAAAAAAAAATCCCACTTTCCTCTCTGCTTTGCAGGCAACTTACTTGGCATGGAGGCCATTCTTTTCAGGCATGTTCCAGGAGCACTGAGTCACATTAACCAGGCTGTTGGTGGCCTTGAGCACTGCGATCCACTCGGCATCATACTCCAGGGAGTCACCCGCGTTAGGATCGTGCTCCACATCTATTATCTGCTCACAACACAGACAATAACAACGAGAGAAATTACAGAGTTATTTCTCTTGACATCAGAAACTCATTAAAGTTTTGTTACTTTCACCCTGCAGAGTTTTAAGAAAGTTTAAAGTACACTGAGCTAGGGGTCTCAACCAAACAAGTCCTCTCAAGCCCCACCTACAGGTTTAGACCAGAAGGGGCTAAAAAAGGACAATCAACAACAGTAAAAAAGGCATTTCTGAATTTTAGCTTACAGCAAATAGAAAGCAGAACACCCTCCCTCCCTCCTGCCAGCAACTGTGCAGTTATGCAACTTAGAATTGAATTTACCTACTCTTAAATTCACATACCCATCAAGAATTGATGGCAATGGTTATTCTGCTGCATGGACACACAGCAATTAACAGGAATTGGTTTTAAACTCTTTCAGCCGCTGATGGATTGAAATTTGTCTTCAGTGACATTAACCCAAATCAAAGTGTTTGGTTTAGTCAAAGCACCGGTCAGACTCTGATTTTAAATGATCCATAAAGTAATTCCACCTTTTAAGGCAGTTTAGAACAAAAAAACATAACAAAAGATGCGTTTTAAAACAGAGTTACAGGCAGGGGCATCACCACGCTGTTGGAGGTAGTACTAACCCAGATCAGTTTTGGTACAGGATTTTAAGTCTGGACTAGCACCCCAGTGACCCCTTGCACAGCAAAAGCCCATCCTCACGCTCTCTCCTATCTTCAGAGGTAGCTCCTGGGGCAAATGGATCCCAGCACATGCCCAAAGCACAGAGAACGAACCACCTTCCCTTTAAGCTGATCAACTAAAGCTACTTTCAGACTCATAAAACACTTGACTGCATTTGAAGAAGAGCTGTCAGGGGCTCCCTCTCACAGCAAGGAATTTTAGACTCATCCATATAAGTCAAGTTATTTTTCCAAGGTGAAAGGAGATGGTAGGGATAAGCAAATGCTGCACCTGCACGACAAGACCCGAGGTCTGCTTATTTCAGGACAAAATTATGCAAAGACCATTCCACATATCCCCCATTCCTACTTTCTTTAAAACTGATCAGCACTATTCTCCAGCTGATATCCAAGCACAGCAGTAGCAGCCCAGACAAGTGAAATACTGACTGTGAAAACCCAGTGCACATGTCCATCACCTGCAGGAAGTCTCTGTGTGGCAGGCATTTATCCAGAGCCAGAAACTTGGTTGCTTTTGGCAGCTCTTCTTTGGAGCTTGTCTAGGAAACAAATGGTGTACACACAGTCATTAGCAGTTCTGTGAAATCTGACCATTCTAAACAAGTTGTATAGACAGGTTTACAGGCATAACTTCTGCAGGAAAAATACTTTCAGAAATAGAAACATAGCTTGGGTTTATAAGAAAGGGATGAAGGGACAAAGAGGAGGACAGATTTCCCTGGGAGTCACCCAGGAAGCTGGATGAAGGTGAGAGCAAGATAAAGCAAGAGCCACCTTTCGTCCCTAAGGCTGAGGACAGCCAGCCTTGGAGCAAAAAGGAAAACTGTAACCAAATTAAAACAGACTTGCTGAGCCTGCAAGATCTAGAGTTACATTTTTCCACCCAAATAACTTGCAAACAGGAACAGGAGGTCCCACCACTTTCAGGAATAACTGTTTCAACTACAGAGGCTGGGTTTTGGCTTAACCCAGGCCACCAGGCAACCCCACCTGCCAAGTCTTACAGGTGCCCTGCCCCCCAGGTAACCACACTCTTCAGTGGCTCCTCTATCACCTTATTTTGAAGTAGTCTCCTTCCCCAACAGAGCTGGAAAGAGAATGCTTTCCTGTAAGTTAAATTAACATATTTCAACAGCAGTAACATGAGCTATTTCATGCTGTCCTTGAAGAAGATTGAGGGAGTTACACCCCTGATCCCTGATTTATAACATCTCTTTAAGTTACATAAATTAGTAGTCTTAACACCACTTAATTTTTTTGTGGCTTAAGCCGAGTTTTAACAACAAAAACCGTTAAGCAGTTGCTTTTCTGGCCCTGATGACTTGCACTGGAATTCTAACCTGTGTCTGGGACACACACATTCTTCACTGCCTTTCCCCCTTTACCTCATGCTGCATGAAAGCTGCGAATTTAACGTGCAGATGTGCTGAGAACCAGTAGGTGGGTTTGAGGTGCTGCAGGAGCTCAGAGGCAGCAGGGTTCCCCAGAGTGTTGCTCTCCACTTCTTGGCGGAAGAAGGATTTCATTTTGAGGAGCTGTTTCTTGTTCCCATAGTGGTAAATGCTCCTGGGCCAGTCGTGGGACATGAATATATCCATGGGACGCTTCAGCTGTCAGCCAAACACACAGGGTACAAACAGCACATGTGATATGGGAGTCAGGAATCCCACAGCACAAGGTGAACACATGTCACACGTTCCCCCTCAGACCAACACAGAGCCAGCTGGGACCAACAGCCTCCCTTCCAAAGCCAGGGAATACACTGCCCAGCCCCACCCTGCAGGTGGCCTCTGGAGCTGCAAAGGGACTCTAATGTCCATGGTTTGTTCTACACTTTCTTGGGATAGTCAGCTGTGTTTTGTACTGCCTGAGAAAAGAGATCACATCATCACCATAAGAGTCAGGCACTCAGGGGGAACTACAGCTGTAGAGCAAGTTCTCTGCCCACAATCCAAGGCATCTTCTTCCTCATGAAATTGTTAAAAGCTTTGTTTAAAAGGGATAATGGCTGAGCACAGTATTCCTCCTCAAAGGAAGCATCCCTCAGATCTAATCAACATCTTAAAGCATGTCTTGGTTTAACATTTCCCTCAGTTGTATCAGAACCCACCTCTAGATGAAACCTGAGTCCAAGCAACAAGAAACTTCGAGTGAAACGCATCAACCTCTTAGCAACAAACCAAACCTTCACTCTGTGTTCAGCACCCCTGTAGCCACTGAGCACTTCAGTGTGCAACTGCAACCTGGACAACCCTTCACAAGGTGCTTATAAAGACATGTATTTACACCACAACCTCAGCCAAATAGAGTGGCCCTGTGACACAGCAGAGAGTAGGCAAGAGCTCAAAAATAAAGTGAAACTGTCCTTTGAATTTCTCACCCTGGAGTCAAAAATACTTAAACCATGGGGATTTGGGATCAGCTCGTTTAGCTGGTTCAATTTTGAACAGTTAACTTTGTACCAACCACCTTGGATATTAGATAAGGTAGCATCCACCTTCCTAAAGCTAAGGTAAAGCTGGAACAGAGGGGTATCACTGGAGTACCTTCCACTGAGTTTTATCCAATTCAAAAAAAAACCACAAAAAAATCATTCCTGTCTGTGTCTGATTCACACCAAATTTGCACTGTTACACAAAGCATTGGGGGAGATACTCAGCAGGAACAACAGTGGAACAACATCCAACATAAAATGGTCTGCCCAAAGCAGCTGAGAGTTGCTGGCAAGATTTGCTATCCAACTGCACACTTGGTCAGAGCAGCTGTAACTTCTCACTTCCAAATGAATGAGAACTATTTATCGCTGTTCAAAAAACCCAGGAATTTCACTAACCTGTTTGAGTTTGAAGACTTCAATGTTCCTCACATGGTAAGCACTTCTAATTGTTTGCTGGTTGTATGGGGGGCACTCAAAGTGGCCTGAAACAGGGAAAACAAGAGTAGTTGCCTGAAACAGCAGTTCCCTCCTACACTGCTGGCAAGGCAGCATTTTGGGGTCACACAGGCACCCAGAGCACCCCAAATACAAGGCTGGCAGTAATCAAAGCAGACACTGGATTTCCTTTGCACACAGCATACACCAACAGGCTGCCAATCTTTTATGTGTGAGGCAAATATGTTGTAAAAATGTGCCTACAATAATGGGCACTTCTTCCACTGTGTGTCTCATTTTCACAAATATAGAAAACAGAGTCATTCGGTGTGGAAACAAAACCCAGGAATTTGACTCCAATACTCAAAAGCCAGGACCTGTTGGAAACAAATAACTCCTGGTAGAAAGATTTATGAGGTTTTGCAGCTCTGAGGTGAGATAACAGCCTCAGTACCCCCACAGTGACACTGCACAGCCATGTGCAATTCCACATGTGGAGAGCTGTCTGCTGCACAGCCATGACACTTCTGTATCATGTCATATCACAGCTACACATGCAAACGTGCTGGCACAGGACAAGAACACTGGGGAGATGAGAAAATGCTGAAGTTGGGCTTAGACACAATGAGAGCACAGAGCAAGCCTCTGTGAATGGTCAGTGGTCGGAACATAAATTAGGATGTAACAACTCAGAAAGAGGCATAAACTAAAAGATCACAAAACACCACATGAGAACTGACTCCTGACTCAGGCCACTGAGGCTGTGATTTTCTACGTTTGTTCAAGAGTGCTGCCACCCACCACCAAACTACAGCTTAACAGGTTCAGCAGCAGCTCAGAGATCCGTGTCACAGCCCACAGGCACCACAAACTCCAGGAGCACAAACACGAACCCTGACAAAGGGATGAGTTTCCAGGTTTGCCTTGGGACAAGAAACCTGAAAGTCTAGCATAGCTCCTACATACTCTAAAGAATGCACAGAAAACATACTTTCTTACTAGTCATGGTTATTGTCTCACATGCAATATTTAGGCATACAAAGTGTATGCTTGATAACAACAAATTTAATTAGCATTGACAGGTATTAGACAGAATCAGATGTTCTAGAAAACTAGTTCAGTACTCTGCAGCTTGAAAGCCACCTGCAGAGCTTCTCTGAAGCCCCGTGTCACTGAAGGTAGTACTGTACAGTAATCACAATCACTCTTGCATGTGCTGAGATCAGAAAGAACACTGACACGGGGCATCACCTGTGACAAGATTTTTGCCACGCTTCCAAGGAAGAACTCTCGAATATACACACATATGTGTGTGTATAACCAGAAGGAACTGGATGTATGGACATTAAAACTCAGGACAGGACAGGACATTTATGTAGTGTCAAACTGGGAACACAAGGAAAACCAAAGACTCTTGCACTGCAGGCTAAAAGGACACTGCCATGGAACAACCAAGACTATTCCAACAACACTCCAAAGGTGCCCTTGCTTCCTGCTGTGGTCGCTGGGCAGCTACCGACTCATCATCAACTCCAAAAAAAAACTGGGTATTGAGCCAGCAGAGGTTTCCAGTGCAAGAGCTGGAGCGGGGATGAGGACAGACAGACCCACCCCCACGGCATTCCCTCCCCGCTGTCCCGGTACCTTTCCGGTAGTCGTGAGATTTGAAGATGCCCGAGATGCCGCCGATCCTCACGCCGCGGAACCGCACCACGCCCGCGTAACCTGCGGGACACGGGACGGCGGCCGCTCACACAGGGCAGAGGTGGGAGGGGACACGGCGGGAGGGGACACGGCATAAGGGGACACGGCGGGGTCGGGACTGGAGGGACACGGCTGGAGGGGACACGGTGGGAGGGGACACGGCGGGGTCGGGACTGGAGGGACACGGCGGGAGGGGACACGGTGGGGCCGGGCCGGGGCTGGAAAGGGCCGGGTCCGGGCTGGGGCTGGAAAGGGCCGGGTCCAGGCCGGGGCTGAGGGCAGGGCCCTTACCCAGGTAGTAGATGTTGGGGGCCACCCAGCCGCCGTAGGGCAGCTCCTGCAGGTGGTTGGAAGCCTCGTGGTTGCCGCCGATGAACACGGTGAGCACCGGCGCTTTCTTCTCTCCCGAGTAGTACCTGCGGAGACACGGCAGCTGCTGCACCGGCCGGCCCGCGGGGCCGAGGCCGGGCCGGGCCGGGCGCTCACCGGTAGAAGGTCTGCATGTGGCGGTACTTGGCCGGCACGGCCATGCAGCGCAGGTCCGCCTCGTTGCGCACCGCCTGGAAGTCCCCGCAGCACAGCAGCAGGTCGGGCCGCACGTTGTGCCGCCGCTGCAGCAGCTCCAGCGTCTCGTACATCTTGTCCAGGGCGCCGTGGCAGCACCCGGCCACCGCCACCTTCATCGCCGCCGCCGCTCCGGGCACGCGCCGCGCGGCCCTTCCGCGTCACCGCCGCGCCTGCGCCGTGCGGGCACACGGGACGGCGACACCGCGGGGGAGCCGGGGCGGGGACACGGCGGGGAGGGGGGACACCGGGGAACGGGAGGGACACCGGGGAACGGGGGGGGGACACCGGGGAACGGGGGGGACACGGCGGGGCGGGGGGACACAGTGGAACGGGGGGGACACCGTGGAACGGGGGAGACACCGTGGGACGGGGGGGACACCATGGAGCGGGGGGGACACGGCGGGGCGGGGGAGACACCGTGGAACGGGGGGGACACCGTGGAGCGGGGGGGACACGGCGGGGCAGGGAGACAAAATGAAACGGGGGGACACGGCGGAACGGGGGGGACACCGTGGAACGAGGGCAACACAATGGAACGGGGGGGACACGGCGGGACACGGCGGAACGGAGGGACACCATGGAACGGGGGGACACGGCGGGGCGGGGAGACACCATGGAACGGGGAGACACCATGGAACAGGGGGACACCATGGAAAGGGGAGACACCATGGAATGGGGGGACACCATGGAACAGGGGGACACGGCGGGGCGGGGGGGACACAATGGAACGGGGGGAACCACCGCCCCCGGGGAGACACAACGAAGGGCGGGGGCATAACGGAGCGGGGGAGACACCGCCCCCGGAGCCACTGCCCCCGGGGAGACCCAACCGCGGCTCCCTGGGCCAGCCCCTTCATCACCGGGTGCCCCGGGCTCTAGGGGGCCTTGCCCGGTGACCTCTGCTGGTCCTTTCCAGCCTTATCCGTTCTGTGGCACTTTCTTCACAGAAAAAGGGTGATCAGGCACTGGAAGGGGCTGCCCAGGGAGGTGGTGGAGTCCCCACCCCTGGAGATGTCCAAGGAACAGCTGAACGTGGCACTCAGTGCTCTGGGCTGAGGGACAAGGGCACAGGGTGGACTTGGTTTCAGAGGTCTTTTCCAACCTCAGTGATTTCTGTGACTGGCAGGTGGGACCTTCACCCTGGGCACGGTGATGAGCCCACAGTCCATAACCAGTTAAAAATGGCCCATCTCACACACACCGGGGTGTTGTACAGACCTCAGGTGCCCTTGGCAGTGGGCAGGAGCCCCTGCAGAGGTACAGGGGCTGCACAAGGGGAGTTGCCCAGCTCCCCTGGCCCTACAGCACCCACCAGGCACTGCCCTGCAGGAAGCGGCAGGAGCTTCAGTCTCAAAGACCAGGAGCAGAGTGTCAGTGGAGCAGCAGCAGAGCAGCACAAGCAGTGGCTGTGGTGGCTGTGCCAGCTCCCACCTGGCATTTGTGCCGATAAAGGTCCAGTTGGTGTTTGCAAGGGATTCACCATCCCCGCAGTGCTTGGCCCTGCCAGCTCAGCATCAGGCAGGCGTGGCTTTGGCAGAGCCAAGCACTGGCTTCTTGGAATTTAGCAGCACCCAAGGACAGGAACAGCCAGTGACTTCACCAGGGCAAGGGCGTAGGAGGCAGGGTGAGCAATCAGGCATCTCCCCTTTTCCTCACAGACTGACAGGCTCCCTCTTTGGAGAGCGCTGATTTCTCCTTTTGCAGGGCAGTGGATTGGATCACAGGGTGGTATCTGTGTGTCATGTAATAAAACCTCTCCAGACTTTTTCCACTTCAAGATTCCACTCCAAGACTGGTTTGGGGTTTTTTTTAAGTCTTTGAGGGATTGAACAAAATCGCAAGGACGTAGTTAAGCATTAACTTGCTACTGCCTCCCCTGTAATCATGGAACCAAGCAGACATTCCTGTTCCCCCACTGTAGCAAGTATTATATAATGGCCTCTCTTTTGATACTAAGAAAATATGAGTGTTGTCTCCTACATTTCATAATTTCACAATGTTGGGTTACTCTGTGTTCTTTGGGGCTCATCCAAGCTCAGCTCAAGTGAAGGGGAAAGTTCCTGTGCCTTTCAAACCCCACAAGTCTCCAAGGGAAAAGCATATACAGGAGCGTTCTGGGTGCTTTTGGCTCTTTCATAACCTTGCCGAGACCCACCTGGGCATAGTGTGAGAACTCAGCCAGTCCAGTGCATCTCCTGGGAAAGATTTCCAGCTCCCTGGGGAAGAACAGCAGTCTCTCACATTTGCCATGTCTCAGACTTCCCGAAAGGAAGAAGTGAAAGACAGAAAAGGTCTGTGAGTCTCTGGAAGATAACACCTTACCCAGGATACAGCAGCTCAAGGGCCTTCCCGAGACTCCTGCTTACCCAAATTCATCCCCAGCCAGGCAAGGTAAACTGACACTGTAATTCCTGAGTTTGTTAGCTCAGTCTAATTTCTCATACTCCATGTGCTCCTTATCCCAAGTGAACTGGTGCACAATAAAGCCTATAAGGGTCTTTTATATTGTAGCATTTTTGTATTTGTACACTACTCGTGTTGCATCTCAACATCCTTAATTTAACTCAGTGTTCACTGAGCAAAACCGCTCTGTCCTTTCCAGAGCACAAAGGGAATCAGCCATGCTACTATTTACAGGGTAAGTCAGAGCAAGTTAATGCTTAACTATGTTATTGTGATTTTGTTCAGCCCTTCAGGAGTGTTTAAAAGCCCATGTGACTGAAGCACAGCTCTCTTCCACCGCATGACTGACGTGTGTTTGGCTCTGCAGTCACAGTCCCCTGCCCTGATGTGCTCGTGCATGTGTCTCGTGCCTGGGTGTCCAGTCCTGCAGCAGAGCACCTGCACTTCTCCAAAGTGACCAAGTGCACATCCTGTCCTGCACGGCAGGGGAAGCAACTGGGAGGCCAAGAAGGGAGGAGTCCCACGAAACAGGCTCAGGTCAGTGCACTGCTTGGGTAGGAGGTATTTGCCCTTTTGGCTGTTGCCTGCCTACAATGACCAGTGAGTAATGGTTTTTTCCTGAGTCAACTGTGATAATTTAGTGTCATTGAAGTAGTTCAGTTTTCCTCTCCAGGGAAATGAGGAAGAATGAAAGGCATTCTAAGGGGCTGTGGATGACAGGGTTGTTTCCCTCATCCTCTGAGAATGGAATGAGAGGAGCTTTTGAAGACTTTTCTGTCAGGTGTTTTCTGGTGTTTTTAGAATATACTAAAAGATTTCTAGCACATTTAGACAATCCTAAAATGAAGAGGTGCAGCAAAAGGGAGGCATCTGTATTTGACTTTTGGGGAGGGACAGCGTGGGACAAGGGAGGTACAAGGAGAAGCGCTGGGAGACAGTGTTTGTGAAAGAGAGGGAGATATAATGTAGGTGCAAGTGTTCCAGCTGAGATTTGGAGATGCCCCATGAGGGCATATGGGGTGGCAGATCAGTGTGTGTGTGACTGAAGGGAGAGGCTGCTGCAGCCAGATAAATTGGGAGCTGTCTTAGGAAAAAGCTCCACAAGGTTGGACTGAATATCACAGGGCTCACCTGCAGCAGTGTTCAGGTACCTCTGGGCGCCTCCTCCACAGATCGTGTCTGATAATTGCAACACGATCCAATCTGCAGTGCAGGAACACACGCTGCCAACACAGGGCCTGCTTTGGGCTGAGGCACTGGCGCTGCAGCTGCCTCCCCCTTCCAGCTGCACCAACAGAGCTCTTCTCCCTCTTATTTGTACCTTTTCCCTGAGGAAGCTGCTTTGCCAGAGGGCACCACTGATGGCCCATGAGGGCTAGAAATCCGCTGGAGCAAAAGAGATGAAGCGACCCTCAGTAAACTTGCACCAGTCCTGCGTTCAGCTCTGGGCCCCTCATTTCAAAAAGGATGCTGAGGGGCTGGAGCCTGTCCAGTGAAGGGCAACAAGGCTTGTGGAAGGGAAAACAAGTCTTATGAGGAGCAGCCGAGGGAGCTGGGGCTGTTCAGTCTGGAGAAGAGGAGGCTCAGGGGTGACCTCAGCTCCCTGACAGCACGGTGTGCTGAGGTGGGGGCCCGTCCCTTCTGCCGTGCCTGCAGGGAGAGAGACCGAGGAAATGGCCTCAAACTAAGACAGGGGGGATTCAGGTAAAGTATCAGAAAAAAATTTTCCCTGTTAGGATGGTCAGGCATTGGAGTGGGCTGCCCAGGGAGGCGGTGGAGTCACAATCCCTGCGGGTGTTAAAGAGGCGTCTGGATCTGGTGCTGGGCGATGTGGTTTGGTGGTTTAGGGGTTACGGTGGCAGTGCTGGGTTGATGGTTGGACTGGATGATCATGAAGGTCTCTTCCAACCTTGAGGATTCTACGATTCTGTAATCGTTGGTGGATTTCATGAGGGGAAAATAAAAACCACAGTCCGCGGTGGCTGGCGAACCGCAGGCCGGGGCTGAGGCGGGGGACCGGCGGTGAGGGAGAGAGGGAGCCGGGGGCTCGCTGAGGCGGGACCCCTCCCCTCCTCCTCCTCCTCCTCCTCCTCCTCCTTCTCCTTCTCCCCAGCCCCTGCTCCTCCTCCTCCCGCTCCCGCTCCGCGGCTCTGGGCGGGCCCGGCCGTGCGGAAGGGGCGGCCAGAGCGGGCGGCGGAGCGCGCCCAGCGGCGGGAGCGGCGGGTCGGCTCGGCATGGGACGGGACGGGGCGCTGCCGCCGCGGGTACCGGAGGGCCCGGGGCGGGGGATCAGGGACCCGGGGGCTCGGGGAGGAGGAGCGGGGATCGGGGCGGAGGGGCGGCCGTGGGTCGGGGTCCCCTCAGGGCCCGCGCGGGGGGCCCCGGGGCGGTGTCGGTCGGTGAGGAGCCGGCGCGGGAGTGGCGCTGCCGAGTCCGGGAGCGGCTCTCGGGGTGTCCCGGGAGGGTCCGTCGGGGTGTCCCCGGAGGGTCCGTCGCGGTGTCCCCGGAGGGTCCGTCGCGGTGTCCCTGAGGGTCTGTCGGGGTGTCCCTGGGGGATTGTCGGGGTGTCCCGGGAGGGTCCGTCGCCGTGTCCCTGAGGGTCTGTCGGGGTGTCCCTGGGGGATTGTCGGGGTGTCCCGGGAGGGTCCGTCGCCGTGTCCCGGGAGGGTCCATCGGGGTGTCCCGGGGGGCTGCGGGCGCGGCGGTGCCGGGACCCGCGTGAGGCGGTGCCGCTCGCCCCACAGACCCCGGCGCTCCGCCGGGTGGAGAGGCCGGGGCTGGGCACGGTCCCGGGAGAGTTTTCCCCAAGGGCTGAGGCGCAGCGGCTTTCGAGCCCAGCGCGTTCCCAGCCCGGCGTGTCCCGCGGTGCCGGTGGCTGTGTCGGCGGAGGTAACGCCGCTGAAGGATCACCCCTCCTCGGGCTGTGCTGGTTTTGGGACCGCTCCTGCGAGCTGGACCTGCGATTGTCCTCAGTGCAGTTGTGAATGACTATGCGGTCGCGAAAGTAGGATTTAATTTTTTTCCCCGAAGTATTTCTTCGTGAGCAGGAAAGGGAACAGCTTTGGCTGCAAGACTCCTTGTTTCACGGGCAGATGAATTCAAGATTAATTTGAGCATAACCTTGTAAAACTGAGATTGAGTAACAAATGGAATGATTTATGAAGGAGGTGTTCCTGCTGGAGTAATTCTCTCTGCAGGTCATCAGACTCCACTGGTCTCGAGTAACGTAAATATTTTTAAGCTTCAGACTAATTATATTACCTCTGTTTTTCATGCTGAAGAAGGAAACCCTGGGAGATGTGCTGTTTTGTGCTCCCATCTTCCCAGTAAATGCAGGCTAGGGAGGGATCCAAGAGGCAGGTAGTCCCCAGGCTGTTTGCTATTGAAGTGCTGCCTGCAAGGCTGGGTACATTTTCCTTGGTGGTGGTCTCATGCCTTTAGGCCACATGATGTGATGCCTGCTTCGGGAGATAAATCTTCCAAGCACTTACTGAAAATAGCCACCTCTTCTCTTGATTATTCCTTCTGAATCTCCCAAACTTGGTAGATCTGCTCACACAGGTTGTGTGTGGAGAAGCTGTTTTCCTAAGAACTTTGAGGAGATGGTCAGTACTGTTAGACTTCTTTTAGTTCTGCAAAATTATGTATTTAATGTCTGCTGCATACTGAGAAGTCGAAGCAAGAGACAGTGGTGGGCTGCTTGGTTTTTTCCCCGCTGTTTGTGTATCTTGAAATGGTAACAGTGTGTATCAGTTGCAGCTGATTTATATTTGCCTTAATATAAAATGAAAGAGAAAAGTCGAAGTTCCCTGCTGGCTCAAGGCCAGTTTCCATTACCTAGACCTTTGCAACCGCTGTCATGTGTCGCATTATTTTGTGCTGCTAACTTGCACCGAGGTGCAATGTTAAAGGTAGCTGCGGGCAAAGTGCCTCAAATTACAGCTGACCAACGTGTGACTGCCAAACACTGCAGAGATTCACTGCAAAAGCATCCACTTCATTTCCTTCAGCTGCAACCTGTGGAGCAGGTGATGAATAATGTGGTTCAGGCAGCTCAGAAAGCTCTGTGGTGGAGCCCTGCGGTCTGACGCTCGCTGCTGGTAGCCCTGGAGGTATAAATATGATGCTGCACAGTGGAATTTGTTTTCCCTTTCTTCTGAGGGGTGGGGTGAATGTTGGTTGGTTGTTTTTTTGGTTTTAGTGAGGACAGTTCTCCATGAGGGAACTTGTTCCCCCTTGAATTACACAGGAAACCTGACTGCAGGTAACTCTGAACTTGGTACCTCCTGATGCAGGACAGAGGTTGTTTTGCCTTCGTTGTGTAAATGTTTTCCAGGACTGGTTTGACTTAAATGCCTGTGTGCTGTTCTTCCCCATAAGACCAGGCTTTCTCCTGTTACAATGAACTTTTCTGAAGGCTAAATTAGAGCTTAGATCCTGCGCTCCAATTCTGTCAGAAACTGGACAGTAAAGTAGAACTGTGGGAGGAAGGGAATTTTCTCATCCACAGTTAAGGTAGTTGAGTCCTGTCATAAAGAACTGTTGTCATGTGTGTTAAGGGACAAGATTCTTCTACCAGACTTCACTGCTGTATTTCCTCTGCTGCTTCTGTCCCTGGGTCTGGTTTGTGGAATATCTGTCAGGGCAGTTGTGATTCAGCAGGTGCTTTGCTTAGACCATATGAAACACTCTGTAATGTCAAATACTTTAGAAAATCAGACCTTGAGCACCAACACCTGATGTATTCCCTTTGCGGTGTAAAATGAGGATAACACTGGAAAATAAGTCAATGTTTGAGTAGCATGTAAATACTCTACTGATGGAGAAATTAATAATTCTGATTGCAGAGTAGTGTATGAATAGGATGCAGGAGGCAATACCTGAGGTCACACATGTAAAACACAGGCTAGTTAAAAATGACAGTTCAATGAACATGCACCTTCGTGAATGTGACTTGGCTGTTCACCTAAAGTAAGGGAGTCTTTACATTTATCTGGTTTTCAGTTTGTTTTTTCCTGTGTGTATCGCTTGTCTTTTTAACCTGGTTCTATTTGAATACACATGGAAAGGAAACAAATGGAAGATTTTGTTTGTTTTGTAAAGCCCCCTGAGTTAGTAAAGATACAGGGGAAATTACTTCCTCTGTCTTACCGGGGCGACAGGCTAAAACACCCTTAATTTTCCTTGGGAGAGGAAAGGGAGTAGAAAAGTTGTGCTCCCTTAAATCCTGTGTTGCTTTGATCTCACCGGTCTGCGCCTCTGGGGTGGCTCACGGAAGGCACAGCAGAAGGAGCTGTAGCAGTGCCAGACTCGTTGGATGCCAGGACGTGCTGCACCTTTTGGTGTAATTTGTTACATTTCAACAGCTGCTCCTCTTCCCGGTGCGAGAGGGAGCCAGGCAGGAACGGGCTTGTGGAAGGTGTGACTGCAGGGAATGACTGCCTGCTCCGTGCTCCTGGGATTGTGCCTGGAGGAGAGATGGCAGTGCAGCACCCAGCCAGAGCTCATTGCTGACCCAGGGAAGAGCTACAGTGCTCCAGCTGGGAACTGCCCTGGAGAAATGGCCTGTCACCTCAGACAGAGAGAACTCAACCCAAATCCTGAATGCCTGAGGACCTGAGTGAGTAAAGAGGTTGGATAGGACAGCAATGAGAAATGCATGAGCTCTGAATAGATGGGCAGTGAAGGAAAACAATTTTCTGTTTTAGTTGTTATCAAATTAAGAATGTATTTTCCTCTGCAGATCACTAGCACGTGGCTAGTTTGCTACAGGGGAAATGGAACTTCCAAGTAAGTTTCCTAAGATGGTTTCAGGGAATCTGTAGATTGTAACTTCAGTATCAGCAAGGTCAATGACTGAGGGAATGCTGTCTTGGGCACAACTCTTCCTTTGTTGTTTTAACACAAATCAGTAAAATCACTGTAATTTGTGTAAAGCAATTGGATACTATTAATACTAAATTAACATTCCAGGGAAAATAAATGTATCTTGCTAATATGAAATTATCTCTTTCCATATAAGCTTATAAACAGCCAGGAGACACATTACTTAACCAAGCAGGCTTTCTGACCTCTGCTCTGAGCCTTGCTAATTATGTGCTTTTGGAGCTTGTTCACCTCCAGTGTTTTGCTGGTTGGTCACCTCATTTTCTGTCAGCATGTCAGAGCTCAGGCTTTAACATTGTTTTTATTCCTGCCTTGCTAAGCTTCATGTTTGTTAATGTACTGGGGGCCTGCTAAGTGAGAGAGGTTAAAAGGGGGTTCTACACAGACACGTGGCTGGAACAATTATTAGTTGGCAAAGTATTTATGCATAATGGGTTGGCATTATGTGGAAAACTCGTGTGAGCTTTTACTCTCTTGGTGTCTCATCTGTATAACTGGAAACCAGTCTCATGGGGCACAAATTCCTGTCTGGTCAGTTTTAGTTCCAAGACTGTGCAAACAGAAAGTTGAAGAAAGGTATTTCAGAAAAGCTGAAAAGGGTGACAGCTTTCTTGACATTATTAACCACCTCCTCTGCAATGACAGGCTTTGCACAGCCCATCCATCAGTGCTGCACAGCAGAGTTCTGGTGTGCTTGTGTTCAAGGACCTGCGTGGGGGTGTTTGTGAAGAGGATAGAGGCACTGGAATATTGGATTACCCTGTGACTTAACCTGAAGGAATTGCACTGAGTAATACTGCATTCACTGATGGCTAGTCAGTAATTTAGAACAATAGTTTAAGGACTAGTGCCAGGTTTATTTTTAAAAGCCAGTGCAGACTGTTATTATTGACACTAGCCAAAATCTGAGTGCTGGGCTCGCCTTACGCTGCTGCTGGAAATGCGGAGAGGTTGTATTTAAGTTAGTGTTGGGGGATTTTTTTTTAGGGTAAATCTCTCACAACAGATTTCCTAATGTAAAACTGGACTTCTCTGAGCCCACACTGACTGCAGAGCAGTGTTAACCACCCTGTCAGGGCGGTGATTCTCAAGGTCATGTGTGCCTGGGAGCCTGGCTTGATAAGTGCTCCCCTTGCAGTGACCCCCACGGTTCACTGAGGGAATGCTCAAGTGCAGCTACAGCTGGTAAAGTTCGATGCTCTGAAGCTCCTTGACAAGAAGGCACAAGAGACAAACAAGCAAGAATTCTGCTGTCTCTGGATTTTCAGGGAGAGGTTAACAAAGGACTTTGTTAATGCCTCTCACAGGAAATGAACTGCCATGGAATAGGAGCGTAGCTTTTCCGGTAATTAATACCTGGAAAGGTGTGGGAAGGACTGTCAGCTGTTCCAGTGAAGAGTGATCACTGGTGCAATCCCAGGGGGATCTGTGTTCAGGCTTGTGATTTCAGCATAGTTATAAATGACCTGGAAGAGAGGCTGAGTAATGAAGTGACAGTATATGCTGAAAAACACGGAATTCAGGGAGCAGAAACAAGAGCTGGCTGGAGTTACAGAAGGTTCTTGCAATACTTGGTTGTAGGCAAGTGGTACTTGATACCAGTGGACGTAAAATAATGTGCACAGGGATAAACAACTGTGTCTGTGCAGTGATGAGCTCATGGGAATCTGTGCCCTTCAGGAAAGAGATCTTTTAAGTAATGCAGATAAAACTTGGTGAAACTCAGCAGCAGATAAAAAAAAAAAGTAAAAAGGCAAATAGAAATGACAGATCTCTAAGAAAAGGAGAGGGAGCAAAACAGAATGCCATGCTGTAAATCCGTGATGGTTTTGTGTAATGGATGACATACCCCTTCAAAAGTTAGGGGCAGACACACTCCTCTCTCCAGAGAGTTGTAGTTAAGATCAGGGAAAAGCACCTGATTGAAGAGCTTATGTAAAAACAGCAACCAAATAAACTGGAGCTTAGTCTGGAAAATACATGGATGATAAGAGGAGGGATTGTGATAGCAATCTGCAACCATGGGGATATGAAGTTATTGTTCCCTGTTTATTTTGTCACCCCAACACAGCAAGAATGAAAGGGTATCAAGTGTTGCCCATGCAAAAGGTGGTAGCTTTTGACAGAGGAGGTGTTGAAACGTGGTCTCTTGGTTTCCCAGAACCTTTCTGTGTCCATGTAATCCCTTGATGGGACATTTCACAGGTTTGCTCCGTGTGTGCCTGTTTAAACCTGCTTCTGGTGGCATTGATCACCTGGTGGTTATGCTGGAGGAGAAGGTGGACAGTCAGACCCCTCTACCCTTTCCATGCCACTCATGATTTTGTAGATTGTCATATTCTTCTGAAGTCACCTCTTTTCCAGTCTGAGGTGCCTGGTCCTGCTCCCTCATTTGTCACAGACAAGCTCTTCAAGACCTTTGGATCATCTCTGAACCCTTCTTCTGAGGCTGTATGAAAATCACTCTAAGAGTGAACACCTTCCTCTTGCAGAGTGTTCTCTCAGTAGGTCCCTGCACAGTTTCCAAAGGACAATAGTAGCTTTGTTTCCTCTTGGAAGACAGGTAGGAAGAGGGACAGAATGTATGAATTAACCCAGGTGGTTATGCCAGCAGACATTTGAGAATGTGTTATCTGAAAACAGTGAGGCTTGGAAGGGGAAAGCACTGCACAGGGATAATGCTGACTTTTGAAAGGCAGTTCAAAGATTAATTTCTGCTTGTGGTTCTCATCTGATCTGGGTGTTGTGCCCAGCTTGGGTTCCTGTGTCTTAAAGTGTGTAGTTGAACCAGAAGAGCTTATGAGAGCAGCAGTGGAAGTGATCCAAGGTGCAAAGTGGCTTCTGCACACGAACAGCTGGGTAAGCGAGGGCTAATAATCCCAGGAAAGAGAAGGCAGAGGGGCATGGAATTGTGTAAATTCAGGAATGCTGTGGACAATGTGCAGTGCAGGTCTAATGTTTGTGCTCTCTCTCAGAAAAAGATCCTGACATATTGGAGCTTGTGAGCAACACAGTTGAAAGGGGTGGTAGATGCTGGAATGTCTCCTCAGAAGATCCTCTGGATGCAAAATATTTCTGTTGAATCTGGGGGGTGCTCAAGCACACAGGAGGGAAATCCTCTGAAGGTTAGTAGGTGCTCAGAAAGCACATCCAGCTGCACAGTTCTCCAGAACTGCAAGCAGCTGGAGGCCAGGAGAGCACTCCTAGGAAATATCGTGTGTCTTTCTAATACTATTACTTGAGCATTGGCATTTGGCCACTGTCAGAGACAGACACAGTTTTTCCTGTGTTCTTGTGTCATCCTAAGGGATGGGATTCATCTGATGTAAGTGGTCATCTCAAAATGAGATGATTTTTTAAGTTCAGTGGGTTGATTTTTTTTTTTTTTGAGGTGCCTGCCTCTCTGCATTGCCTACACACAGCACCTAACACTTCACTGCTGTGTGGGTGAGGGAGAGGAATCCCACCCCTTCTAAGTGTTTTGTAAGAACAGGAGCAAATTACACACAGAACTCAGAAAATAACTTATAGCAAAGACTCTGGAGACATCTCTCTTCCAGACTCTCCCTGGCAGTTCTGTTAAAGGCTAAGAGGTGATTTGATTATAGTGTGTCAGTACTTGTAGGTGAGGAGATTTGTTTTCCTGAAAGCCCTTTTAATTTAGCATGAGAAAGTGGGATAGCTGTTTGCTGGAACCTGGTGTGGAACACACTCAAATGGGAAATAATGACCCCTTTTCTAGAGTGCATGTAAGTAAATATTGAAGCACTTGAGGCTATGAAGGAGTTCCTCTGGTTCAAACAGGAGTGCTCAGTCTGAGCAGGTCACATCCTCTGACCTGGGTTAGGAGGCAAGGCAGGATTTGTTGCCATCCCAGTTTGTTGCAGTCTCTGAAGCACAGATTGGAGCTAAAAGCTCTTGGAACTGAACTCTGGTTGCCTCAGCAGTGTCAGTGGTATCAGCCCCTCTGATCCCAAAACTGTACAGGTGTAATTGTGAGTGGTTTGTTTTACTGTACCTGAAATGTGCGGCAAATTTCTGCTGGTCATGAGAGTTGTAAAGTTTAGCACAGCTGCACTTCCCACCTAAGTCCCATGTACAAAAAAGTTCTGCTACCACTGAGGACATCAAAGTATGTAAGTATGTAAGAAGTACAGAACAGAGGAGCAACTCACATGGTTAGATTTTTTTTTTCTCTGAACTTCAGTGTAGGAAGAAATGCTACTCCTTTTAGTCTCCTGTTCATTTTGGAAGGTAATTAATTGTGCAAGTGATAGCAAACTGTAAACCAGTTCCTTTGACAGGGTTCAAAATCATTTATTAAATGTCTAGTTGTAAAATTTCTGCTTAATTCAGCAGAAGTGGATTTGTCATAAAAATTCATTTGAAAGAAGGCATTGCTTTGTTATTTGCCCACATCTGTCTTCTGGAATCAATATAGTTTGCTCCCAAATCTGCTTTGTTCAGTAAACTCTAAACAAAAATCAAGCATTTCTAAATAAGAGGATGCACTTAAAATTTGCTTTTTGGCACCCTGAGATCCTTTAAGAGGGTAATACCTGACACCTGATGACAGAGGTGAGGTGACACTTCTGAAACTGTGCTGGGGACTGTCCAAGAGGCAAACCTGTTGTTCTGTCTTTGTTTCCTTTTGCAAGAGAACCCAACTGGAGGATGATCTTCCACAGACATGAGCAGTTGCACAGTGCTCCTGTGCCGTGTCCTGGTGTGGGAAGGGCTGGTTTGCTCCATGCTGTCTGTTATGGTGGTTTCTAATTTCTGTTGCTAGTGCTCAAGATAAGGGTTCAAGAAGATTTTGGCTGAATTTGAGGCTTTCAGGGGCACTAGAGCCATGTCCTGCAGCTTTTTCTAGACTTCAGTTTGCAAGTCAGTCAAGCACTGGCTGACAGTCCCCATCCAAACAGATTGTCATTGTTCAGTTATTGAACTCCTGCATAATCTTTGCATGAATAGGATTTCTTGTGTGTCCTATAGAATAACCTTTTATATCATTAGTATCTGCAATAATTTTTTCCTTTGCAAAGTGATTCATGTCATCTTGCAGATAGGACAGATATAAAGCATTATTCTGCAGTCCCACAAGAAGCCCTATTCATGGACAGTTTGTGTTGTGGAGCCAGCCCTGTCTCCTCGGGGCTGGGCTTGGTTTCATGGCAGCAATCCCAGTCACAGAACCTTTCTGCAGTGTTTCTCAACTGGGGGCTGTCCCACAGTCAAACTGGAAGGAAGTGGCTGCCTGGAAAGAACCAAGTAGGAAAGTGTCTTGGTGCATTTGGTCTTTTCATTCTACTCCTAAATAGTAGGTTTTAGCCACCCACCAGAAGTCCCAACAAAAGCCCAGTCAAGCTCAGCTTGAGGCCAGGTTCCCAGATCTGGGAACAGGGATGCTCTTAGGTTTTGTCCTCACTAGGTTTACGTGCTGGATCATGTTCAATGGATCCCTCTCAAATAAAGCTGCGAGCTGGGCCTGTGCTACCTGGGTCAAGGCAATGGGAAAATAAGAAAAAGAGTTTCTACTCTGCACCTGTAAGGATTTGTGCTACTCCAGCCCTGGAAGAACCTGAGCATGTCTCTGCAGACAGTGATAATAAAGCAATTAGTAAATAACCACTGAGGAGACAGCAGTAAAACTGGCTGAAAAGAGGATGTTGGGGTTTTGCTTCTGATTGTTTGATTATTCTCTGACGCAGCAGTAAAAGGTGCCGACAACAGAGGCAGGAGGGAGCGATCCTGTGTTGGCCTTGGCAAGTTGGTGTTTGGATTATGCTGGTTTGTGATTGTACCAGAGGAACACAGGCAAAATGGAAAGGGATTAGAGTGCAGCAAGCATTGCATAAACACCTGAAATTATTTGGGAGATAGGAAGTGGAGATGGTGGGAAGAGTGTTCTTGTTGGGCATAGTTGGGAATACAAATTTCAACTGAAAAAAAGGGGAATCTAGGAGACCTTTTCATTGAAGGACTTGTGGAATAATTGTACAGGTGCAAAAAGCTTCAGTGTTTGAAGGTGGCTTAAAGGATTGGAGAAACTGGCTTAGTCCCAGTGGAAGGGGTGGGTGTGTAGGGAGATTACCCTTGGAGTGATATAGGAGAGGGAGACAGTGAATCTGATACATTTTTACTCTAAGAATAACTTAATCGAGGTGTAATTATTTCCCAAATTAGGTATAAACCCAAACTATTCTTTGTTGGTAAAAGGAAGACCAGTCTGTCTGTATGACACAGAGGAGGAAGGACCCCTGAGGAGGTCCCATGTTTTTTTGGAAGCAATATTAATTCTTCATCAAACCTACTGTCCTGAAGGCCTCTACTTTCTCTAAATATTATTTAACATTTATTTCAGGGAATGCAGAAGGCTTGTTTGCAGTTGATGGATGCTCAGAAAAGAAAAAGCAGCAGACCTCTTACCTTGGATGTGTTAGAGGGAATCTGGGGATCGTTGTGCTTTTTGGAGACCTGGAGCACAGGTTTTCCTGTCTGAACAAAGCCCATTAAGGCATTGGGGAGCCAACAGTGCTGTTTTAAACTGTGGCTCTGGTTCAGCAGAGGGTTTAGCACACGTGGTGGTGAAGCCTGAGAGCAGTGACTGGAGGGTGTGGAGTCTCTCCCTGGGTTTGTGTGGGTGGTGTGAGCACCCCGGGGGCTGAAAACGGTTGTGCTGCTGCCCTTTATCATCCCCTGGCACCTGAGTGAGGGCTGTGGCTGGGGCACACCTTGCACACCTCATACACCTCATAGCTCTGCTCAGCCCTGGGGAGGCCCTCCCCTGCCAGGGGGCTCTGGGGCAGTGCCAGGGGGTGGAGAGGGAGCAGGACAGGACAGGAGGAGCTGAGGAGCAGCACCCGCGGTGTTTGGTGGGCAGGTGGCAGCGTGTTCAGATCCCAGCAGGGCACTGGGAGCAGTTACTGCATCCTGAATCGACTGCTTCAGTGCTTTATATCACCCAAAATGTTCCTTGCCTTTGCCTGGGCCGTTGGACAGCGTGGCATTGAGCAGACAGGGCACATCACAAACCCATCAAACACTCTTCAGTCTGTGCCTCTCAGTTTCAGGTTAAGGCTTTACAATGTGAACGTTTAGACTTGTGCTGTGGCCAGTTGTTAATTAGAACAGCCCCAAGCTCTTCAGGCACTTCCCTTCTGTGTGGTGTGTTTGTACAGGCTTACAGCTAAAGGAGGTGGGATGGAACTGCAGGGAGGGCAGTGCTTTCATCAGGTGCAGGGCTGGCCTTTCACACAGGGAACTATTTACCTTTGAAAAAACCAAAATAAACCCATGCTGTGGTGTGGCTTAGCTGGGATATAATCATGGTTTATGAAATAGATTTCTGCACAGGAATAGAGGGTGCTCAGAATTTCGTTGGGGTGTTTTAATTTGAAGCATTAAAGAAAGATGAATCTATGTCTAAATTTCAAGACCCTTAAATCTGAGATTTCATATCTTTTCATAACAAATTTAGACAGCTTTTTCTTTCTGGTGCAGTTCTGACTGATGGTAGGAAATGCAGCTGGAAATGGCTGTGCTAAGTGTGAAATTCAATTCCTAGTTTTCATAGGCTTAACCTTTATACAAATGTTACTATCCTTGATGTCTACTCCAGTGGACTTATTGTATTAACTGTGCTGCTATTTATGGGTTCTAAGAGGAAGGGAAACAGTTATTCCTCCTTAAAACATTTTGCCATGGTCCCAGAGACCTTGGTGAAAGGCTAATGGAAGCCAGGGTGGCCTTTCCTAAAGGCCCTGCATTCTTAGAGCCATTCAGCTACTTTGCTGCAGGCTGTTTGCAGCTTTTTATAATCCAGAGAGCTTGGAAATCCTGAAAGTGCTTTTCTCTACTGCCCTGTGCCTTATCTTTAGAATCAGAAATTCACAACAGGATCAAAATGTTTTGCTCTGTTAGAATTAAAGGTAGTGTTTTGCTCGGTCTGGGGAGGGGAAAAAAACAAGCCTGAAAAAAATTAGTGAGTGGCTAAAATAGAGCTGTTAAAATGGCAGCACATAGACAGGCTGTGTATAAATATAGGCCAGCTCCTCAGCACTGCTCTTATATGGGAGATGTGAGGGAGGGAAGAACATCAGCCTGCTCTCCCTCTGTGCAGCGGGTGTTGGTGGTGTGCTCTGTGCCACACGTTTGGGAGCAGACAAGGCTGCAGAATCCATGGCAATGATAATGACTCTCACCTTTGTTTCTGTTGCAGGGACCTGCACTGCCAGTGTGAGAGGGGACTCTCAAAGGCACACGTGGATTTTTTGTCTGTACCTGCTGCTTGATTGTCTGCCTTTTACTGACCCACCCGAAAAGAGAGAAGAGGGGTCGAACAAAAACCATTGACTTGTCACTTGTGCCTGAGAACTGGCTGGATTTTATGGCACCTGCTGGAGAGGGCACCTGGACCCTTGGAAATGGAGCAGCTGATGCTGCACCTCTGCTGAGCAAGGCTTTCTACTTGGAGTACAAGGATCAAGTTGCCTTAAGCCAAACCATATGTAAGTTGCACCAAGTGTCGTAACTGTACCTCCAAACCCTCTCCAGACTTCTCCAGGCAGGAGCTCCTCACGTAGTTTGGATGTTCCCAATTGACATTTGAATGTTTTCATCCAGCCTGCTGTGGCTGTGAGAGCTGGGGGTGATCTTTTCCCTGGGAAGTTCATGGTGAGTTTTGAAGCCTCGCTTCCCAGCGTGGTCTGTGCCATGGCAGCGACCTACAGGCTGCTGGTGAGCTCTGTGAACTGCTACAGCAGTGTGGTGATAGACCAGCACTCCCAGCACACTGTGCACCACTGCACGGGCACCTGCCAGGTGTTCAGGCACGGGGTGACCTGCATAGTCGCCCACCACAGTGTCTGTGCAGAGCTCAGTGTCCAAGATGCCAACCTGGACCATAAAATTCCTCTTCCTGAAAACGGACTCGCCTTGTCTGGAAATGAGGACTATCACCAAATCCTCCCAAATAACCCAAGGATCAAAAAGGGCTCTTCAGTGCAAGCCTCCAGCAGTTTAAAGGACATTACTGGTGAGGCAATAAACCTTGCCAGTGGTAAAATAAAGGAGTTCTCCTTTGAAAAGCTCAAAAACTCCTCCAGTCATGTGGCCTACAGAAAGGGAAGGAAGGTTCGGTCAGAATCCTTCAGCAGACGATCCTTTGACTTTGACTTGATTTATGGGCACCTCAACAATGATGAGAACTGCCCTCCATGTGGCTTTTTGCAGAGCCCCTCCCCTGTGGAGAAGTGGCAGGAGGGCAGTGATGCTCCAGAAGTCACCGTGAGCCCCGTGACTCCCTTCTGCCCTCACGCCTTCTCCGAAGAAAACTTCATTACCCAGATTTTGGAAAAACACAAGCTAGATGGTTCTTCTGGTGGGGATATCAAGGTGTGCTTGGACATCTTGCTCAAGTGCTCAGAGGATCTGAAGAAGTGCACGGACATAATAAAACATTGCATCAAAAGGAAGTCTGCAGACAGCGTGGGTGGGGGGAACAGCAGCGACCCCCTGCCCAGTTCAGAAATGATATACATGAACCTGATGACCAGGTTTTCTTCCTACCTGAAGAAGCTGCCCTTGGAGGTGAAGCCCCCAGGGCAGAGGGAGGCGAGTGACTGGGCAGAGCTGGTGAGCTGCTTCCATGGCTTGCAGCAGAGCCCCTTCGCCCCGGTGTTCGGGGATGAGCAACCACCCCGCTATGAGGACATTATCCAGCTGCCATCCTCCAGTGCAGGCCCTCTGGCTCTGCCAGGAGATCAGGGGGAGCCGACAAGCACCTCTCAGTCCCTCCACACAGGTACTGTGGCCTTTACCCCCACCTCCCCTCCCAGTGCCCCCCAGAGCAGTGTGAGAGCTGGGACAGACGCTCTACCTCAGCCAGCGGCCCCGAGCCCCCCCGACGGCGAGGTGCTGTACATCGAGGAGGAGGCTGATGGGGACAGAACAGCAGGGAAAGGGCAGAGGGCAGAGCACAGAGGGGGCTGGCAGAGTATGGAGCACAGCTCCCAGCGAGCTGCTGGTTCAGATGGACCTGCTGATGCTCAAGCAGAGCGTGCCCGGGTGGGAGATGCCGAGCTCTGCCCCGCTCCCGAGGACGCGACTCCTTTAACACCAACCTTGGATTCCATGCTGCACGGGGCCCAGGCTGGTGTCCCCAAAGGAGCCCAGACATGCAGTAGGGTGGACAAGGAGGAGATAGACAAACTGCTGCTGGACTTGGAGTGCTTCTCCCAGAAAATGGAGAGCACTTTGAGGGAACCCCCTCGGAAGCAGGGCGAGCCTGCAGGCGTGCAGGTGTTGGGCAGGCAGGGGAGGCAGGTTCCACCTCTGGCTCTGGAGGCCAAAAGTAAACCTGCTGACCCCCCTTCTTCTCTGTCAAAAATCATGGAAACCAATGGTCACAAAATGGAAGAGGACGACAAAGCCTTTTTACTGCGGATCCTGGGAAGCATTGAGGACTTTGCCCAGGAGCTGGTGGAATACCAGACAGGCAAGGGGAGCTTGTCCAAGGAGAAGGAAGTGATGCAGATTCTTCAGGAAACTTTAGCAACTCCTTCACAGTCCCTCCTTGCAGGGAAAAAAAGCCATGCTGGGGCTGCCTGCAGAGACTCTGTTCCAGCCTCAATTCAGCAGGCCCCAGAGGTGATTAAGGTAAGAGAACCGAACTTCTGAGGGGACAGTGAGTAAAACAAACGTGGGGAAGTGTGGGAAAAAAAAATACATTTGGCTAAGTGATTCATTGTACTTTGGATGCTGCAGTGTGGAATGATGTGTTCAACCTGGCAGAAATGTAGCATTTACTGAAATACAAACAAAAAAAGGAAACTAAAGCCCCATAGCAAACAAAATAGGCCTTGATGGGCAGTTTCACCTTTGAGCTTGAGCCTTTCCTGCTGGTGCTCCTGTAGGTTGGCTGTGGTGTAATTGGGTTCTGTATAGTAGAGGGTAGTAATAATTACTTTAATAAGTACTTTACTTCTGGTATCAGGTATTGATTGGGCTGCCTCTCACCGGTTCAGGGAGATCTGAGTGTTCCATCTCTCCCTTTTCCATCTTGGAGCAGACTTGTCCTCCTCATCACTAGTTCCTAAAGAGGGAGATCCTCCATGGCACAAAGGGCAAATCTAGGAAGGTTTAATTTTCTTTTCCCTGTCCACCATGGAGTCATGGTGGAGTCTGCATGGCTTGTATCTCTCAAATGAGGAGTAGGTTTTCCCAGGAAAAAGGGTCTTTAGAGGGAAGCCAAGGCTGGCTGTCCAGCACTCAGTGTTTTCATTTGGTAACAAGTGCCAGATTTCAAGAGAACTTGTTGCCATTATTCCAAGCATTCATTAAGTGTAGAGAGGACTGTCCAAAGTTTCCAAAATGCACCTTCCACACAGGCACTGAAAGAGTGCCCAGAATATCAGTGAACTTTCACAGCTCCTTCCAGCTGGAGCACAATGTGCATGTTTTGAAAACTGTCCACTTTCCCCCAAATACAGGTATTTGGTACAGTTCTGAAAGGGGATGGGTAGGGTGTGTCTGACCCTAAATGAGAGTGCTGAGATCTTTTTAGATGAGGCTAAACCAGTGTTTCTGTTGTTGCTCTGGGCAACTTTGCTCACGGGAAATAGTGGGCATAACCTTGTCTGATATTTCCAGCAAGGGAAAGAGTCTTTTTTTCTCAGGGAGTGTAGAACTAAACAGCTCCAAAAGCTCTGGTGTGATCTCTTGAAATAGCTATTCTTGCCTTGTACATTAATTTACAAAACTTTCTAACTTGTGAACTTCGAACAAAAATGTGTTTTGTAAACTGTGACTGACTTTGTGGCAGATTTTCTTTAACACTTGAAAACTGGATGCACTTAGACTGTCAATGGCTCAGCAGCCTGGTCCCTGGACAGGTTCTGTTCCCTGCTCCCACCTGGCTGTGTGTGTTTGCTCCCAGTCCTGCTGTAGGTTTGCTGTCGTTTCTAGCACAGGTGTGGGTACAAGGCCCTCTGCAGGTGTAGCATCTGGGGAATGCATCCATGCTCCTGGATAAGCCTGACTGTGGCTGGAGCTCAGTGTGGAGTCTCATTCAGTGTTGCACACGTGTGCCTGGATGAATAACGTACAAAGTATTTGTTGTGTTTTCTTAAGGCCCATCAAACTGTTATCAAATAGTTGTGCACATGCAGAAAGCCCACAGCTCTAACACCATGAACACACAGCACAGCTTTCCTTTAGGAAGGTTGTGACAGATTTAATTATCCCTCAAATCCTAAGCCATGACAAAGGAGCAGGAGAGCCCCTTTGGAGTGGGCTGTGCTCTGGCTCAGCTGGCCTGGCTGTGTTAAATCTGGCCTGACTTATATCAGCAGCAAACTTGCCCTTTATCATAAACCCAATTATGATTCTCCACAGAGAACAATAGGGTTGGCTGCCTCTTCATCTTCAAACCCCAAATATTTAGAAAGTAGGAAATGAATCCTGTCTATCAGTTTTACAGAGCCCATAATGAGGGCACGGGGCTGCCTTGGGGCAGCCAGGAAGCATTGCCTGCTCTGAGAGAGGCCAGCACTTCCCACCCTGAGATCCACTTTTCCCTTGCTTATCTCAAAACCTCCCAACTGTCTGGTTTGAAATTTCCTGTTCCATGTGCCTGCCTTAAGCTGATTTTTGAATGTGTTGGGTTTGAAATACGCAGTTCAGTGAGGACAGTGCAGTTGTGTGTTAGGGGCCAGCAAACCCCCAAGTGTCTGCCTGTATTTTTGTCTGTAGCTAAGAGGGCAGTAAGGATCCTGGGTGCACTGGGAGGTGTGAGGGCAATAGGGGAAACTGCAAGCAGTGAGTGGTGAAGAAGGGGGGGATGGGGCTGTTGGGATGCTCTGAGCTGATCTGCACAAAGGCTGAGTGTTGGGGGGTTGGGAAGGTGAAGGGTGCTGCCTTTTGACTCAAATGTCTTATGCAAAGTCCTTGAAGAAGTCAGTGGTGGCTGTTTCTGACCTTCCCCTCCCTGTGCCCTTGGTCTACCACCTGTCCAGGATGGCTGATTGGACAAAGGAAATTCAGGCAATGCTTGCAGAATATTTGGTGAAAGTACCCTGGAAAAGACTACAAAGAAATGTAGTCCTTCTGTGTTCAGAATCAAGTTTGAGTAGTGCAGGGCTCTGCTCCAAGTTCTGCTCATGTGTTTTATTTTAAGACCGTTGGATAAAGCTGATGAATAATTTTGGGACCAGAGATCAGGACCAGGGTTTGATACAAAGGGACCTCTTGTCTTTTGTCCCTCCTCTGCTGAGTGTCCCTTCTCAAAGGGATTACTTGGTGTGATGAGTCAGAAAGAGCAGTCCTGCTTCCCATTTCTGTCTCCTCCATGCCTCTACTTCCTACTGCACGGTTCCAAATCTTCCTTTGTACTGCCTGTGGTGCTTGTATACGAGGTATAAATTGTTAGGCTTGTTTTCTGCCACATTGACAAGTGGGATTGCTCAGGCTGAGGTCAAATGTGTGATCCAGCCCCTGGATCTGGGAGCAGAGGGTTTGCAGGGTTGGGGAGTGGGTTTGGACCACCCTGGTATGTGTTGGATGGTGGAGCCTTGAGTCAGACTATTCCCTGATTCCATGTTCCCCCTGGGCTGTCTCATCCTGAGTGACTGATGGGGGATGTTGCTGGGGCTCTCAGAAGTGTTCCTGACCCCCCGAAATATCGTCCTGCATGTTTTTGTATCAAAATGTCTGTTGTGTGCTTAAAACAGGGGCCCTAAGGAGGCTCTGAGTGGAAACAACTGTTTCATAACCATGTGAAGTTTAGGTTGACCTGACAACTTTGTACTTCTGCCCCCTCATAATTCTGTGTGCTTTTGTGTTTTGCAAATTTAGTGCTATGCTTATGAAGGATCTTGTGTGGGTCGATTAATTGTGAGAAATGGCTTCTATAATGTCATAATAACTTTAACTTTGTTCTGAAATGTACATTTATTCTCAATATGCATCCAAAACATAATGCGAAACTTCTGGAAAATCAGCTTTCATCTTACATATGTTACAAATATGTTTTGATTAGATATTGATAATATCTGTCATTTAAGCTATACACACAATCTGCACTCTTCTCAAGCATTAATTATTCATTACTTCTAGACACAAATAGTGAAAAACAATGTTTTTTTTTTCTTGTTTGGTAATAATTATTGAAATAAATGCAAATATTAAGTGAATCTTAAAGTAGCTCAGAACGAAAGATGGCAAAGGAATAGAAAATTAAATCAGATTAAATTAAAGAGTAAAAAACCTGGGACCAAACACTTAGGGACATGTTCATATGTGGGCACCTTCTGTAACCAGGGCAGATCCAGCCTCTGCTTGTGTGAGGTTGATTTATGTTGAAGTAACATTTAAAGGTGGGTGAAACAGAACCTGGTGATACATATTGAGTTTTTCAGCCTGGCTGACTCTGAACCGCAGACAAAGTCAGGCTGTTGCTGGAGAAGTTCAGTGTGTTTTGAAAGCAGCTGGAGCTGGAGCTGTGCTCAGCTCTGCAGGGACACTGGGTTGTTGGAGCCAGGCTTTGGGTGCAGCCAGTCCTGGAGTGATTTAATCACCCAGATCTCTTAGGACTAACACCAGCTTCAGGCACAGGTGGGATTCTCTCTGTGTTCTAGAGACCTGTGAAGGGATCTGCCATCTCTCACCTTCGTGCTTTAAACTGGGTCCCAGCAAGGAGGAGTTTGAGTTTGTGGTTCAGCTGGTCTGGCTGTTGAGGTCAGATTTTCCTGGGGGTTTTTGCCCAGTGGACTTTGGAGCTGTTGATACAAGATTCTCTTGCTGTCCACTTCTCACAGTACTGCACATTTATGTCTTTATTTATACCCACCTTCTGTGCTTTGAGGATAGAAGTACCATCCTAGAAACCTGCTATTCCAAGCCATTGGAATTCAGACACAGCCAGCCTAGCCTCTGGATTACTTGTATTTTTCCAGGTTATCGGTGCAAAATCCCCCAAGCTTCCAGACTCCTTTGTGCCTGGTTAATTTGTGAATGAAAAGTGATACATCTGTCAAAGGCCGCTGGAGCTGGTCTGGATGAAGCTGGAGGTGAGGGGTTCTTTGGGCTTCATTCCCTCTGCAGTCTGTGAGCAGGGTGAGAGTTCAATTGGAGATGAAGTATTTCATCACTTGCTGCAGATGATTTATGATAAATCACCTCCTGATATGCTGCTGTGTGAGATGTGCAGCACTCCCAGCACATGGAGCCTCCTGGGCTCTTTAGGCATTGCCTTGATGTTTAGAAAAAAGTTGTCCGAGTAAGAAACCCCAAATTTATTCCAAATGTGTTGCATATGGATCTGTGCATCGTTCGCTCAGTCGCAGTGCCAGTTAAAACATTCCTGCCTGCCTTTTGGGTTTGGAGCTCCTTTTTCATTCCCATCCTCATCCTCCTACCCTGTTAGGCTTTGTACTCATTTAGGCTTCATGTTAACCCAGGGCTTTCTACAGGAATCCAGGAAAAAGACACCAGAGGCACATGTCCATTAAAAGGTTTCTGTTTGTGAGGCTCAGTGAGACCTTTTCCTTTCAAATGCAGTATCTTGAGCAAGCCCTCCTAGCTACAAATCAGATGTTGTTCTGTGCTGTTGAACTTGGCTACTTTGCCAGGTTGCTTTCTAAGGTTTTAAAGTCAAGTAGGGAAAGCAGGCCATGGGACTGCGTTCATTTGGTGTGGTAAGAATTGGATTTAGGCCTTTGTCCAGCACCATTCTCAGGACAGGAGAGGGAGAACACGCTTCTAGCAAGCCTGGACAAAGTCTGAGCGAGGGTTTGAAGGCTGCTTGCTCTGAGCTGTGCAGAAGAAGAGCAGACTCTTGTCCCCTGAGAACTGCTTTGCTTTTGCCTCGTCAGAGTTACAGGGAGAGGGAATAAAACGGTGATGCATTTGGTGTCTGTAAGAAAACCTTTACTTAGGAACCACTTTGGAATGCCTGAGCTCGTTATCCAAGATCATCCATAATTGTGTGCTTGCTTGGCATTAAGGAACCAGATGACTTGCTTTTTCCAAGCAAGAAGGAAAAATTGATGTCTTTTGAAAATTGCAACCTTCGGTCGAGAGTGGGGACCGATGCTGGTCCTCTGCCTCATCACCTCATCAGCAGGACCTCAAACCACGGCCATGCTGCACACAGGGGCCTTGCCTGAGCTGGGTTTAACTCCAGCTGGGTCTGGCTGGTCCAAGCGAGCACCTCGGGTCTCAGCATTGGGACACAAAGTAGGAGCTGTTGGGGGAGATGGTATATTTAGCCACTCCTGCAGTGCAGCTAATTTTAGTGCTCCTGGTGGTGGTGGTGGGAGCTTCCTTTCCCATGTTACCCCTGGCCTATTACAAGCCAAGGACAGATTGTCTGTCATGTAGCCAGCAGGGAAATAGATTCGGTTGTAGATCATGTTTCTCAATTAAAGTATTACAAGAAGGCAGAAGATCCTGATGGTACTGAAAGACACTTTGAATACTGGTTAAAGTAGGGAACTTTGGCTTCAGGAGTGAGATAAAGCCTCTAGATGTTGTCCTTGTGAAGAGAGAGAAGACACAGTATGTTGAAGCCATTTGCCATTTTTTGCCTGTAAAAAATCCAAACCAAGAAAGCAACGTGCTGGTCTTGCCGTGGTCTCCTCCTGGAAAGGGCAACATCTGCTTGGGAGCTGCCCAGAATGATGATCAAGGAGAGTTCTCTGCGGAGGGACCCAGACTTGGGAGGGGAACTGGCTTTCCTTGCCAAGGGCTGTGACTTTGTTCTTCCATCTCGGTTCAAGAGGCGGCTGAAGTCCTTCCAGCAGGCCCAGGTTTGAACACTTGGCATTTCTTTTTCCTTTTCTTTGCATTTTTTATTGGATCAGAGGATCAATCTGTGTCCCCTCCAGGCGTGGCTATTTGCAGAAAGTTATTTGCAGCTAGATACCAGCAGGTTTAAAAATAAACCTTCCAGGCTTGGATTGCAGAGTTAAAATGTCTTTGTAAACAAGAGGGAAAATTAACAGCAAGGGCAGTGATTTAATAATGGGGAGAGGTAGTGTAAGACTTAATTATTTCCTGTGTTGTTTTTTTTTTTTAAATACCTCTATGTATGTGATTGCTCTGACTGTTGTTGCATGTGGAAGAACCACAGTGTTCTGGTGTCTGTAGTGGGCTGTGCTCTCAGCTGTACAAATCTGTGCCCAGACCATCCTACCTGGCTTCAGCTTTTGTAATTTTACCATCACAAGGTGCTTCTTTGTGCTGTCCCCTGCTCTCTCTGGGCTGTGGCTGAAGGAGATCATAGATTGTTTAGGCTGGAAAAGACCCCTAAGATCATGGAGGTGTAGCCAAAGAAATGGAAATGGTGCCATGGCTGTCTGTTTTTTGGTAAATCCCAGCTGCTATACTTGATTCCTGGGACAACAGATTGGAGTAATTTATGCCAGGACACCAAATGGACGTGCAGATTTACAGGGGATCACAGTGTGCTGAAATCAGCCCATCTTGAGCTTCATCTCCATTTAAATAATTGGTGACCCAGTGAGAAGTTAAAAAGTTGAGATGAGGAGTGGTGCAGCTGTTTCCTAAGAAGGAGCCATTAAAATTGCTGCAGAGCACACTGTGGGCCGTGTTTTCATGCTTTCTGGTGACAGGTTAAAGGATGTCTGGAGGTTAATCTCTGGAACGTGTGTTTTTCCCTCCCTGGGGGAGGATTGCATGAGGTAATAACGTGCAGTAATGGCCTGGGCGGGCCGGGAGCAGTTGGGAGCAGACTGACAAGAGCTGCACAGCTGAACCCGCTCTGCAGAGCGGGGCTGACCCCGAGGACATCACCGGGGCAGGCTGTGCAGGGACAGAGAGCTGGGACCTCCCGCTAGACCAGCTGGAAAAACTGACAGGCCTTTGGTCCACGAGCCCCTGGCCTGGTCTAAAGCAGGAGCAGCACCTAAATGCATCAGGAATAAGTGCCTTGTGGCTGCAGATCCAAGGCAAGTGAACTGCTGCAGCTGGAAAATGGCCTTCCTCTTCTTTCTTTCTTTCAGTGCCTGTTCCTCTTGCTGCCTCCTCACTGCGTGTCCCCCCTGCCTTGCCCTGGGTTCCACAGGCCTTTCTGTGACCTGGCTTAACTCATAGTGCTGCAGAATATCATCCAGCACCAAAGCCAAGTCTATTTTCTGCCTTTCCAAGCGGGTTAAATGGGTTCCCAGGGGGGTCTGGCGAGCTCTGGAGCTGGCACTTGGGACACGGAATCAGCGAACACCTGGGAGTGCAGGACAGGGATAGGGGCTGTCCCACTTGCAGCGGTGAGATGCTGACTCTTGTGCCTTGTGGGGCTGTACCTGGTGGCTCAGGTTGACCAGAGAGCAGAGGGAACTGGGCTCACTGAGAACACAAACGTGCTCGCAGGTGAAAAGGTACCAGGGTGGTGAGAGGGAGCAGAGCTGAGTGAGGGGTGATTTGTGGAACACGGAGGTGTTGGCCAGGCAGGAAGGGAGGAGCAGGGTTTTGGTAACCCTTGTCTCAAGAGCTGTTCAGTTCTGGTGCTTATTGTTTGCAGGACTATTTATGGCAAGATCAGAGGGCTTCCCATAGCTGGGAGGAAGGGGGGTCTCTGATCCAACATCTCACGTGGAAGAAGAGTATTTCTAACACTGGGTCACATCAGCACTGGCTTTCTCCAAGTCTTGGAAACTCCCCAAGGATAGGAGTTCCCCCACCCCCCTCCAGTGACCCCCTGCAGGCTGTATTACCCTCAGTGTCCTCCAGCCTAACCCTCCCGAGTTGCACTTTATGGCCATTGCCCCTTTTATACCAGGTACCACTACAGAGTTTGGTTCCATCACTGCTGTAACTGCATTTCCAAGAGCTGCAGACCGTGCTTGGCCCATCCCTTGGCTTCCCCTCTGCCTGGCCACAGAGCCACCCCAGCCCCTCAGTCCCTCCTGCCACCCGATCCCGACCCTGCCTGTTGGATTTCCCTCCTGAACATCTCTGGCTGGTTTCTCCCCATCGTTGTTTTTTTTTTTTGAAGTGAAGGTCCCAAACTGGTCACAGTAATGCAGATGCAGCCCCAGAGGAGATAAGTGCTCGTGTTCTCCTGGCCCTGCTCCTGGTGCAGAGTAGGACATGGTTTACCCTATTTGTAAGCACCTCCCCTGCAGGCTCCAGCTCAGCCCAGGACACACCACTCCCTCCACAGCCTTCTCTGCAGGGCTGCTGCTCAGCCAGAGGGGTCCCAGCCTGAACTGGTGCTTGGGATCACTGTCCACAGGTGGAGAACTGGGCACCTTCTCTGCTGGAAGTATTTGAACAGTTTGTCAGGGCCTTTGCCCCTGAGGTCCCGCCTGTCACCGTGCCAGCCTCCCCCCAAGGCAAGTGTCATCTGCACCTCAGGACAGGGGAGAATTGCAGGGGGGTTATACCCACCTGTGTCTTCCTTTCTAGGGTAATCTGGATGCACCCTGCCTGTTTTCTCTGTGGTGTTTTCAGGGAAGCATTTGGAGTGTGGGCTGAAGTCCACCGGTCATGGGAAGCCCATGTGCAAGATCCATAGGCACACTTGTCAGTGGAGACAAAATTCCACTGGAAAAGGGCATGAGGAGCTTGATCAAACCTTAGAATTAGCTCTGTGTCTCTTCCCACCTCAATCCTTTTGTGCTTCTGAGTTGCTTAGGTCGAGTTTGTTTTTGTTTTGCTGTGATTGACTTGGTTTCTGCGGGTGAGTTTATGTTTCCTTGTAGAAAAGGTTCTCTGCAGAAATCATTTTCTCACAGCTCTGTGCCGTTTGGAGCCATGTGCAGATGAGCCTTTGTTGTTCTTACTGTCCTTAGAAATGGGTAGGAAAGAGGCATCAGGAAGGAGATGGGAAAGGGCTTCAGGGAGGAAAAGGAGGGGAAGGTCTCGGGCCATAGACACGAAGCAGCTCTGGAGAAGTGATGAGCGTTGGGGATGGCCTGTGTCCAGTTACCATCACACTCCAGCAAGGCAGGAACTATGAAAAATGAAAGGAGACATGAAGTCAGCTCTGTGGACTGCGAGAGCCCAGGCTGAGTCACTGTACCCTAGAAAAGAGGATTACAGAATCCCTTTGGAAAAAACAGCAAGAAACTGGTAAATATATTATCTGGGACCCTGGTGGACATCGGGGCCAGGAGGAAGGAGCAGAAAGGATTTGAGCACTTGATGTGCTACTGCTTCCTTCCATGGAGTTCTCTGCTGGGATTGGCACATCCCTGGGAGACGGGCTGGGATGGCAGAGCTTTGGTCTGTGCTTTGTTTTGTAGCTACAATGAGGCTGTAGTTCTGTCTGGTTTATTTATAACACACGTCACTATTTTGGTCTGTCCATAAATAAATTGTATGTCTGGCAAAAGATGATATAGTGGATGGACAGATTTTAGTTAAGGTAAATTACACAATGCTATAGAGCAGTGTTTAAAAATGGGCTTTGATTTCACCTTCCTCTTGAGCAAAAAAAAAAAAAAAGTCTGTTGGCTATTGATAACAAACCTAAAAGATTTATTAAAGTATTTGTAGTTTCCTTTCTTAGTTGTCCTTTCCAAAAATGCTCATCCCTGTTGGAGAAGTGTGTTCCACTAAGCAAAGAACATTTAAGGCTATTTTTTTTTCAATAAGAAGGTGTTTATTTCCAAAGAATTCCCACAGAATTTGCCTCCATACCACTTTCTTAATTTTTTTTCCACAAAAAGTTGTGATTAACTTCCAGTTGTCCTCACAGGGGTTCACATCTGGTTATGCCCATCCTAGAGTATTGACTTGTAAGATTGTTCTGGGGAACAGGATCCTCAAGGGCCAGTTGCTGTTTTCTCTTTGTGTCAGACAGCTCATTTCTTATATAAGAAATATATTCTACCTGTTCCTGAGGTAGAATCTGAAGAGAAGCCGTCCCTGAGCAAAGCCTCACCTCGTTTGACTGGGCCTGAGCAGGGGCAGGGAGTCAGGCTCACTGGGAAGGGCAGCTGCAAACCTGCACTGGGTCCTTACTCTGAGGCTTGGCAGAATCCCCTGTATTTCTCCTGGAGATCTCTAACCTTCTGGATTGTGTGGTGGTTGTGGATCAGGAAATTAATGGAGCTTCTGGAGCTGTGGCTTGTGTGAGCTGGTACCAGCTGGTTTCTGGCTTTGGGAGTCCCTGGAGGAGGAGGAATTGCTTTGGTTTTTGGGAGGTGGAGACCTGGGCAGAGGGGATGAGTGGTGTTACAGGACAATCAGCTCTTGTGCCCTATTGGGGTGTATGTGGTGTGCAGAAGAGGAGGAAAATGGCACAGTGCTACTGTGGTCTGCTTGGGGGATGTCTCTGCCCCTTCCAAGAGAGGAAAAATACGATTTTATCCTTCCCTTGTAACGCAAGGGAGGGGGATCTATTGCTGAAGTGAAGTGTCAGAGTCCTTTGAAGGACCGTCTTGGCTTGTGGTAGTTTTTGTTCCAGTTGAGTCATTCCTCCTGGTCCTCAGGGCGCTGGCAGCCTGGAGTGCCTGGGGGATGCAGAGATCAGGGAGCAATAAACCTGTTTGTGAGAAGGGCCTGTCAAGTCCTATTATAGAAGTCAAGTGGCTGCAGTGGCACCTCGGGGTCTGTTCCAGCCCTGCATTGTTTGCTGCTGTGAGGGACTGGCAGGAATTTCCCTCTGCTGGGATCCAAAAGGGAGAACTGCTGAGGGAGTTGGTCCTGGCTGGGCAGGGCAGGAGGGTGGGAGGGGGGTGGTGAAGGCACAAGTGGTGCTGTGGGACAGTTCTCCAGGTCAGATCCCTCTCCCCAGGCACATCCAGCCTAGCTGGGCTTTGCTTCTGTTACTCTGCTGAGGAAAGAGCAGAAGGCAGCCAGGAGAGGGGTGTGTTCCATGATCCCAAAGGGAGCATCCAGCTTAACCCCTGCCACTGCCTCAGGTCACCTGCATTGTTCTGTTGTGGGACAGAATCATCAGGGCTTCCCCCGTCCTACAGCCCTGCTGAGCCCCAGGAACACTTTGGGGCTCAGAGCTGGCCCACTTTGGGCTCCAGCATCGCTCAGGATCAGCCCCAGAGGGGTGCAGTGTGTGAGAGAGCAGGAAAAAGCAAGGAAGATGGGAGGGAGAACAGATGGGGGTGATCAGGCCTGTTCTCCAAAGGTTGAGAGCTACACTTGAGGACTGTTCAGACTCTGAGCACTGGTATTGATAGAAATATTGAAGGCTGAAAGTGAGCTTCAGCTTTTCCTGTGTTTTAAGACACGGGAGAGGAAAACTCGGAGTCCCAAACTCCAGGTTAATGTGTTCTGTACAGAGCTGATCCAGAACAGAAGTGTACTTTGGCTGGCATGTGTGCCAGTGTCCCTGCTCCTGAGTGGGACAGCTTTTAGGAAATGAGAGGTCCTCCTTGTTTAAAGAAAGAGCAGTGAAGCAGGGGAGTGAAGAGGAGAAAAGCCTTCCTCGTGGTCTCTGAGGATTGGGTTATAAAGTATTATAAACTGCAGGTAAAAACAGGGCTTGAGGAAGGTTTTACAGTTCTCCACCTTCCTGAGAGCAAACCCATGGTAGGCTGGGGGATCCAGTGTGTGTTAAGAAAAAAGCTCCAAGTTTATGGAAATTAATAAGGCAAAGAGTTTAGTTCATTCATCATATACATTCTTCTGCATTTAGTGATCTCAGACTTGGCTGCTTTATCCTCAAACCGTTTTGTTTGGAAACAGTCAGAATAAACAAACTGAAAGTCGCAGCTGTATTTACTTGACTGTTGCCTTCTGAGCCTTATCACATATGTTGTTACATTAATAATAACTCCTGCAGTGGAACCATTGTGCAATGGGAAAGCCTATTGCCTGTTCCCAAGGAATAGTGTCTTTGTGGGGGAGCAGGGAATTCATCAGCCCTTGGCATTCCAGCAGCTGAATTCTGCTTATACTGTAACTGCTTGTCAAAGTTGAAAAAATATTCCCTCCCATGTCAGAAAAATTCTCTGGTTTAGGATCTTATTGTGTGCTTAAATACAAATCCTGCCTGTGATGAAAAGCATTGATGTAAGGCTGGAACTAGAGATCCATTGGAGATGTGATCCAGGGGGATCACTATATCAGCCATGAGTTTATTACAGACAGGGGAAGACTGATAGGAAAAGACATCCAAGGGGTGCCTAATGGCACTGTGCTGGCTGCTCCTAATTCTGATGGGAAAATTGGTTTCCCAGTGCTTAGTACTTGTAACAAAATCAGGTCTTGGACTGTAGGAGTTGGGCACATAATGAAGGACTTCCTGAAACTGAGAAAGCAAATCTTTTCTTAATTTGTCTGTGAAGCAGCACTTTGTCAAAGCTAATTGTGTTCCCAAGGGGTAGAAAATGTCCTTGTTGTGAAGGTAACTTTGGTCATACTTGAGGCAAGATGTTTGTGTGGGTGGGTGCTCTATTTCTAAGGGGAAATACTAAAGAGCAGGTTTTGATACTTTGCTCTTTATGGGGCAAAGTGACAACACAGACCAGCATGAGAAGAAATAACCTTGTCCTTGTGTGTGGTGTTGCTGAGTTGCAGAGTGTGTAATCAGTCATAATCCAGAGTTACACATGTCAAATGCACAGCAACAGCATCAAAGCAGGTGTGACATTCCCTAAATTTGCAGTTTCATAAAGCAGGAATTTTTAATGGACTGTTTAAGACATGCATTTTTATCCCTGTGGTGGGTTTAATTTTCTCTAATCCCCGGGAGCACAAGCAGTGTTTGCCTGCTCTGTGTGCTGTGCTGTTAAAAGGTGTTTGTTATTCCTTATCTTTTCAGGTTCAAAGTAAACAAGAGAAGAAGCCTGGAGCTCCCTCCCTAGCCCCCCTGAAGCCCTCAGTTGGCCCTTGCACTCTCCTGCCTGTGAATAAAGCCACCAGCAGTGCCCCCTTGTCCATAAACATTCCACGTTTCTACTTCCCTAAAGGACTTCCCAATGTCTGCACTAACCATGAGGAAATCATTGCCAGGGTTGAAGAGGCCTTTTCAGAGTTTGAAGATGAGAAGGCAAACGTCTGTGAAATGGGGAAAATTGCTAAGGTAACTATTGATGGGCTTGGAGGTCTTTTCCAGCCTTGATGGTTCTGTGGTTCTGTTCTCTGGGATTTTAATTTTTGGGAGAGAAAGAATGAAATGAAAGCAAATCATTTCGCAGCTGTTTTAGGGGAAAAAAGAACTATTATCCTTTTGTGCTGAAGTTTTTTATTTAGATTATAGTAAACAAACTGAGCTCAGTTTGCTGGTTGTCACATTAGATGTATGTGTTCCTCCTTGCTTTGCTTCACAAAATGGTTTTCTCAGATTTTCAGCAAATACAAATGGCATTTTGTTCTTCTGTCCCTCCATAGTTCTGCTCAGAAGGTGGCAGAAACTTCTGTGCCTCCGTGGCTTCAGGTGGTGCCAGCTGCCTTTTTTGGGGCTTTTTGTAGCTGTCCCTCTGGGCTGGGCCTGAGCTGAGGGTGCTGCTGCAGTGCTGTGTGGGAAAGCACTTCCCAACCTCCACCTCCTTGGACACAGAGGAGGGAGATGCTCAGTGAGCCCTCAGCCCCTGAGATGTACATTCAGTGTCCATGACACAGGAGTCCCAGGCTGCTGAGGAGTTCTGGCTCCAGGGAACAGCCCCCAGCACTTGTGTGGGAGCTCAGTGCAGATGGTCCCTGCTATCTCCCTCCCTCTCTCCAGCCGTGGTTTTCAGTGCTGCTGATCTAAAAGTAGCAGTTGTCAGACACATCTTGTCTGTTCAGCCTGCCTTGAGTGCATCTCTGGCACTGTAAGTTGAGCAGTGGTTTTCTTCCCAAGAGCAGCACTTGTTTTCCAAGAAGGAGGGTTTTCCTGAAAGGAGGGACTAGGTTGGTTTTGTTTGTTTTTCGAGGAATCCAGGCACATTATTTGTAAATCTGCTCTGAAAATATAGATAGAAAACCTTCTTTGATTGACCAAAAAAGGTTTGAAACTGGTTTAATGACAAGACAGGCAACTGTGTGGGGCCTGTCATGTTCAAAGCAGGAGGCTGGTGTAGAAGAGATCCCTGTGCCTGGTCGGAGCCAGTTGCACTCCCTGCAAGGCCAGTGTTTTGTGGAAGTTCTGATGCCTGTCTGGAGTCAGGGCAGTGGCTGGGAAGGTCTCTGTGGTGGAGAGGAGATGCCTGATGGCGTGAGCAGCTGTTTGGCACCATCCTCAAGCCTGCTTTGCTGAGGCCCTGGGGAGTCCAGAATGCCTGAGCTCTCACTGATGGCCATTCTGAGAGCAGCAGCCTCTGCAGAGCCTGGGTCAGAAGTGCTGTTCAGAGAGTCCTTTTGCTGGAATCAACCTCTTTCCATTTGTTCATTCCCATTTGTGTTACCCTGCTGAGATCCAGCAGTGCTGGGAAAAGAGGCACTGCACTGAAAACCATGGGATGGGAATTACTTCACCTCCAGGCATTTAACCATTGATTGTCTCTCATTAGAACTGAGGTTCCCTGGCTACCAGTGAGAAGTGAGCCCATAAGGGAATGGGTCAGGTAGGTCTGTGAGGGAGCTGCTGTGAGTGGCAGGAGGTGCCTGTCTCCCTCCATTGCACTTGGTAGGGAATTTTGCTGAACAGCTAAGTCCAAGACAAAGTTTAAGACATTGATAGTCCCTGATCCTTTTCCCAGCCACTTAGCAAAGCACCAAGTATAAAGTTGCTGGTGAATTCTCAACCCTGGCACACAGCACATGGCACACAGGTCAGTCAGAAAGCCATTGCCACCTTATTTCCCTCATGTCAAGCCTCGATGGTGAGTTTGGTGTGTAAACAGGCAGGCTCCTCTTGGGACTGCTCTTGTATTCCTCTTTATCCCTGTGTTTCCTTACAGGTCTGTGGCTGCCCACTCTACTGGAAAGCACCTCTGTTCAGTGCATCAGGAGGAGAGAGGACAGGAGGGGTATCTGTGCACTCCTTTGTGTCCATGTGGAGAAAGTGAGTACAGCAATGCCAAATTCTCCTACTGGAAAAAGAGAGCAGCCTGCCACAGAAGTCTTTTTATTTTTTTCCCCTTACTTATTTTCTACCAGGATTTTCAAATCATTGTCTCTTCTTTAAATGGCTGAAAATCTCCATCAGCTTCAGTTTTCTTCCCTGAAACTCTCTGAACACTTGTTTCCATGTGGCATCAACAGACTTGTAAGCAATTGTATAGATGATAAGTTGTTTGGGTCTAGCTGGCATATAAAATATCCCAACATGCTCCCCAGGAATATGCCAGCTCTTCTGAGATAGCTGATAGGTGTCAGTGGATTTTGGATGTGTTAATCATGGGCCTCATTGCTGCTACACTGGAGCACCAAGGGAGGACCATTTGGGAATTGGGAGAGGAGGTGGATGACTGTGTTCCAGGAAGAAGGAATATAAAATAAAGCATCATCATACAAGTGGATACTCTGGGAGCTTTAATAGTTCCCACCTTCCTCAAGCATAAAAATCCATGGGGTTTGACAGTCCCTTGCACATCCCATTGCCAGGGCTGCCCTTGGAAATGAGAGCTCTGCATGTGCTGGGAGTGGAGGTGTGACATGGAACACACTTTCCCCCAGGGCAATTCAGGCTTTAGTCTGCTTTGTGAAACACCTGAACACCATCTCCATCTCCTCTCCAGAGAGAGTTCTAATTTTTTACTTAATGGTTCCTCTTCAGATTCTTGAAGTAGCCTTTAACCTTGAATTCCCAAAGGGAATCATATCATCATATTTCCTATGATGATGTTGTCAAAACAGCTTCTAGTTACCCTGGCAAAAGTGCAAAAATGTGAGGGGTGACTGTGATCACTACGTTTGTCTTGACACAGACAATTTATTTCCTTCCTTAGGTTCCTCCAATTACTCCTAATTAATCCCTCATGTATGATACCACATATTTTCACTCCTCTGATTTTCACATCCTTCAGATATTTGCAGACTGTGGTCATGTCCCTCTTCTGTATCCTTTTAGCCACCCCTTTTCCAAGCTAAGCTTTCTATGCTTTTCTCACTTGAATTGCTCATTTTAGGAAAACCTTTTTCCCCCTCCTCTTCCCTTTGCCATTTACAAAATCTTTACTGGAAATATGCAAGGCAGAAGAAATGTAATGTTCCTGGTACAGCTGGGCTGAGCTCTGTGAGGACAGGTGTAGCTCTAAAACAGGTATCTTCTGTTGCTGAAGCCTGTTTTCAAGCACCTTAGTAGGTGACCTGGCTTTCAAAATGCTCCATGCTCACTGATCTCCTCAAGTCTATAGTAATTGCTGAATAGAAAATACTCCTGAATGTCAGATAGTTTAGTTTGTGGCTAAAACATGGCCTTGGGATTCTTCTTTGTGTGCCAGATTTTTTAAGCTAAAACATTTTCTGCAGCTGATTTAGAATGTATCTGTCAGTTGACAGTTACCATGATATGAATGTGCAACCAAAGGATTGCTAAATCTAATCTTTCTTTGCTTATTTAAAAAAAAGCCTTTTTTTTTTTTTGTAAAGACTGCTTTTTGTAGAGTAAGGAGGCCAGAATTAGCAGGAAACAAGTTCCAGTGACTTCTCTGCAGTTCAGTGTTGTGTTTGTACACTTTCAGGAGAGGGAGGTGGTGACTAATCACAGTAAATAACCAACAGTGCACTTGTATTTTCACGGTTCTTAAAAAAAACAGGGTGATTTTCTGAGTAATTTATTGTTTCCCTTATACCATGTGAACAACTAAGTGTTTGATATATCCAGTATTTGGTAAATGTCATGGAGTTGCTCTTTGCATGAGTTTTTCTGTTTGGAGTGAATTAAGTAACTGTGATACCTTTGACCAGCAGTATTTTGCATTAGAAGAAAGCAGAGCCAAGAACTGATGTGTCAGATGCAAACTGTCAACCTAAGGAATGAGTTTGCAGGCTCCTCTGAATCCTGAGTCCTGCTAATGCTTCCCTTGTGCTGCTCTCCATCACTGCAGAGCACAGCAGCCACATGGGCCCAACTAACAAGGGATGTTCTTTGTCCTTCTCAGAAGTGATTTTTGTGGGTGAATATTCAGTTGCTGTGGTTTGGCAATGCCCTCAAATATTGAGCTCTAGGAAAGGGTTGCACTGGGGAGGGTATCTCAGGGCATCCCAGGGGGTTGGTGCTGTTGACTCCACTGAGAGCAGTGAGTGGACAGCATTTGGAAAAGTCAGGTTACTCACTGAGTAGCTGCAGAATCAAAGCAAGAACAGCCTCCAGTAAGAAACCTGGTTTGCCACAGCAGTGTTAAAACATGGAAAAAACCTCCTCTGGGTACCTTGGTGCTGCTGAAAGGTGTTGGAGGGTGTGCTGGTAGTGTGAGGTGAGCTCCTGCCTGACTTGGGGTGTGGGTACTGCCTGAGGGGAGTGCTGGGGCACCTCCTGCTCCACCTGTGCTCTGGGGCTGTGCTGAGGGGCAGGGGCTTGGGGTGACTCCTCACCTCTCCCACAGAGTCCTGCGGAACTGCCACGATGATGCTTCCAGGTTCACATCCCTCCTGGCCAAGCCTGGCTGTGACTACCTACAGCAGGAGGACTTCATCCCACTGCTCCAGGTACGGGGAAGGGCTGGGGGCACAGCCACCTTCATTTTGCAGCTTCTTTATTTTCATGTCCTTAAATGTTTACCGAGGGCAAGCAGACCTTTGGTTTGAACAGCACCTGAGTGGGGTTTATTTTGGAGTGAAAAAGAAATAAGCATTTCAAGTAGGCTGTTTTGCTTAAATGCCACCCAACTGTAAATCTTGCTAAAGGATTGTCAAAGTTTTGTGTGGTTTCTTGTGTCTTGTCAGGATTCATGTTTATCAGTGCCTGGTAACCAGGCTGAAATCTGCCCCACTCAGGTATTGGGGAAAATGCATGGTGCTGTTGATGCTCAAGCACAACATAAATGCATATTAGAAAAGTTGTAGAAGTTGCTTGGCAAGACAGTTATAATTGAATTTGTCTAGCAAGGCTACCAGATACAGTATAATGTAGAAATCTTGGCAAAATTCCTGCACTTCCAAGTGTTCTGTGTATGCCTCTCAACTTGCTGGTGCACAAGTCTCACTGCTTATTTTTTCTCTAATATTCAGGCTTAATCTGTGCATCCTGATTTAATTTCTTTTTTTTTTCTTTTCATTCACGTGACATTTTTAACAGCATCAATTTTTAATTATTTGTGGCTATTTAGGCAGGTTCTGAGGAGCTTTAAGGCTTCTTTATAATTTCTCTATAAATCAGATCCATCTCCTGCTCTGATCCTCTGTTGCTACTTTTTCCAGTCTTTTCCACATATCCCTACATTTCTCCCCCCATATTGCCCTCGGGGCAAAACCTCTGTGGAGATGCTGCTTTGGGGAAAGGTTGTGTGTCTGCATAGGCTGTTTCTGTCTCTCAGACAAAAGTGGGGGTGTGGTGGGTAAATTTTGTCACGTCCCTCTTCATCTTTTCCCCACTGGGCACACACTGGCTGGTTGCAGCTCTGCCTCCCAGCTCCTGCTGCAATCCAAGGCATGTCCAGTCCTGTTTGTCAGTCAGGCAAGCGCAGTGACACCATCTTACCCCATCCCATCAGCCCAAAATCTGGTCACGTCACACCCCTGAGGGCACCATGGCAGGGCAAAACCTGCAACACTCTTGGGGGGTAGAGGAGTCAGACACGTGGGAATTACACAGACATTGGTTCATGGAGGACCTGAACTGATCCAGGCAGGATCTGAGCAGTTTCTCCGGTATCTGCTCGTGCAGATTTGGCACCGTGGGCCAGTGGTTCACTTGCCTTGAGAAAGAGGCATCTCCACAGGTACTTCAAGTAAATTTTGGAAAAGCACTACACTATCTGTGAGCATTCTGAGGCTCACAGAGCTTTCATTGTTGTGAAGGACATAAAATGTGATTTTCTCAAGGAATGTGCATTTCTGAGACCTAGCTCTAACAAATGTTGGTATCTTCAATGAATGGAGATAAAAAGAGGTCTTGGAGAGGAGATAGTTGCATGGTCAACTAACTGATTTTTGTCTCATCAATGAAAATGAGTTTTCATCTACTCACTAACTCTCTTCCTTTGTTTTTCTGTCCTTAAGTAAATCAAAATGGCCCAACAGGTGCGTATCGCTCAGAAAATGTCTTATACTTGTAATTCTAGAAGGTTCACTTATAGATTAAAAAATGTCATTTCACTTTTACTGTTAATGCTGCAAATACAGTTTCAAGAGTAAGCAAAAGTACTGGTTTGTGAAACCCAGTAACTTCTCAACATTATAAGGAGAAGAAAACCCATTTCATTTGGCTTCCTTCTATCTTGCAGGATGTGGTGGAAACTCACCCTGGCCTGACGTTCCTGAAGGATGCCCCGGAGTTCCATTCCCGGTACATCACCACGGTAGGCTGCCTGCTTGGATCCCCTGGGATCACTGTGCCAACCCTCCCTTTGGGACCTCTCACTGTTCCCATCAGCAAACCCTTCAGTTATTTAAAAAAAATAGGTGTTTTTAATACGCCTGGCAATGAGGTATTTTAGGAACTGCTTCCAGAGGAAGAACCAACCTGCCTGTGTGTACAAGGGGTTATTGAAAAGGTTAATAATGATTCTTTCTGGTCTTAAGCAAATCTATAAAAACATGTTTTTTGTCCTGATGAAGAGAAAGGAGGTTGTTTGGTCCCTGAGAGTTGCTAAGTCACCCCGAGTTGTGCTGGGCTGCTGAGACATGGAAGGCTGCCTGTAGGAAGGTTTCTGTCACTTGGGCATGGAGAACCTGGGATTGTTCCTGCTACAAAGCATCCACTGCACACAGGGATCTGCCATCCAGCTCTCCTCTTGCCAGAAGGCCTGCCTGGGCTTTCTGTGCCTCCCAGCTCTTGTGCCTGGGGTTTGTTTCTGGGGTTTGTTCTGTAGCTTTGTTCCAAGGCTGCAGTCAGCACTTAGGCTGAGTAAGTTTGGACTCTTTTTGAGCTTGTCTCATGTCGGGCATGAATGTGGAGAAAAGGTATAAATGTGAGGATGTTTTATGTGTGCAGCAGTAACAAATTCAGAGAATGACAGACCTGGTGGGAGCTGCAGCCCAACAGGGCTCAGGGCTGAAGGTTTCTCCTGTTTGTTTGCCAGGGCCTGCCTGGGACCAGCTGCACCACACAGGCAGCTGGGAGGTCACTGGCACACACAGGCACCTTGGGCCTTTCCTGTCAGGAGCAGATGGCAGAAAGACACTTTCCCTGGGCAAACCCTGAACTGTCACACTAATGTTTTTTGGAGGTGTATAAAGGGAACCAATTGTGAATGTTTTAGATGCACTTGAACGTGATGGTGAACACCAGTGTGTGATGAACATGCTCCCCATGGAGCAGGGTACACAAAGCACAGTGACTGTCCAGCACAGGCAGAGCAGTGGCCAGGGAATTATGGAGGCACAGGAGTGGGTGAGTGTGCAAAGTGCCTGTGGCACATGTACTCTGGTATTTGGTGTTCAAGGTGCACAGAGGGGTGAGGGCTGAAAGGTTTGAGGTCACACTGGTGTTGGTTTCTGACTGCAGTGTCAGCAGCTCGGGATGCCACGTGTGATTGTCCTGGTGCTGCCTGTTGGGTGCTGACAAAGGCAGCTCTGTGCTCTGCCTTCACGGGTTCCTCTTAAGTCACACACTCTTTCTGTACTTTTCATGCAAGAAACAAATGTCTTTGTAGGGTAATCTGCCACATGGTCACCCCCACTGCACTTTCTGGATCTCATGGGTTGTGGTCTGAGAGACCAGCTGTGTGAAGCTGAGGTTCCACTTCAAGAAAACTGAAGTGCAGGCTCCTACTAAAGGGCACCACCTTTTTCTTCCTCTCTCCTTCTGCACAACTTCTCTGGTGCCTGGGTACCACCTCTGTCCCCACCATAAAGCAGTCACAGAACCAGACCCCCATGAGTACATGGAGCTCCTCTGTGCTCCCTGAGCCTGCCCATGTCCCCACAGTGCTCTCCTGCTGCAGTCAGAGCCTTGAGCACTGAGTGTTTGCACTCCTGGGACAGAAGTGCAGCCAGGGCAGGTGGTGCTTGTGGCTGAGGCCAGGGCTGTGCAGCAGCAAACCTGAGCAAGGTGAGCTGTCCTTCAGCCTCCTCGTGCTTGGGGTGTCTGTGCCGACAGCCAGGCCCTCCCTGGCTGGAGCAGGGTCAGGAGAGGCAGGGCAGGCTGTGCCCTCCTGCAGTGGCAGCACTTGGCCCTCTGCAGCAGTGGGAGTTCATATTTCTCACCTCTCCTTTCACAGACAGTCTGGCACTTCTCTCTTTAATGTTACAAAATCCAGTATTTCCACCAGGAGGTAATGAAGGAGACAGCTTTGCCCTTGGATTTTGAGACTACTTGGATCATTTTGATTGCTTCAAGGTAGAGTGCCTTATACTTACCTACAGTGACAGAATGCTGTGTTTGCTGCCAGTGCAAGAATTACAGTTTGGTTTTGTTACAGGTGAGGCCTGTAAGGAGACATGGTTTTGTGTTCATGGATACAACATCACTTGTTGAAATCACCTGGAGAGTGAGCTCACAGTCAGAATGGGTAAGATGTGTATGCACCTTTCAATTCTCACTGCCACCTCAGCACCTTGTAAAGGTGCCTTTTGGACGCCCTAGGCTGGAATTTTATCTGTATCATATCTGTGAGCCATTGTGTTACTAAATTAGTTGTGTTTGTTTCCACAGAGACCAACTCCTGAGGCTGGTGAAGATGGTGCAGAACAACATGTGGCATTTGTTGTAAAGCTTTAAAGTGTGACTTCTACCAGAACATTCAGCCCAGGCTCAGAGCTAGCACTGCATGTTGGACAGCTGTCAGCTTAAAGCAGCCTAAAACACAATGCTTGTGGAAAAGTGCTTCAGCTTGTCCTGTGGGACCATGGGAATCTGTAAGGGGAGGATGGAGGGGGTAATAAAGCTTTGTGGAGTTTTCCAGAAGAGATGTTGCTTGTGTTCTTCTAGGGGAAGAGTGGGGAAAGGACTGGAACTCATCTGTCAGTGGTTTGGGTCCTGGAGGTCGATTACATGAGGATAATGGGCAAATAGAAAGGGGCTCCTCCTTGCAAAGGCTTATCAGGAGTTGGACTTGATGATCCTGGTGGTCCCTTCCCACTCAAGATATTCCAGGAGCCTATGATTATGTACTGAATTCAAAATAAACAACCTTCCATGCTGGGAAAAACAAAGCCAGTTATGGCTTTCAGTAAGACAAAAGTGACAAACGTGTCTTAAATACTGCAAATCATGTCAGGCTGGGTGATTATGGTCTGGGGTGTTTCCCAAATGCTTTTTTTTTTTTTTGGCAGTTTGGTTTTCACAACCTGGAAAAAAATACAGAACTGTTGAGATTTTTATTCTGATATATATACTGTGTACTACTATCCATTGCAACTGGACTGTTATTTGAGTAATAAAGCCTGCACTGAGTGACTGGACATGGTAAAAGAGATGAAAATGGATCCCATTTTACCTTTGAGTGCCTTATTTTTACAGCTCAGTGAGGAGGGAGCAGATGGAACATCTTTGTCAGTGTGGTCTGATACATGAGCAGTTTCTTATGTGTCTCAGATGGGAATAGTTTGTTGTCCTTTATTACCCTGCAGGCAGAGGAGAAGAATCCCTGGTGTGGGGTGGGATTGCTGGTTGTGAGTCCCTGGAATGGTGTGAACACCCTGTATCTTTAAGAGCCAGGACAGAGTTGTCAGGTGTGATAACGGGTTATGGACGAGGTGAGACCCACTCCAGTCTCTGAGCTCTTGTGCAACTGGGAAGCAAAAGCCAAACAAAGTCCAAAAATAGACTCCAGAATGGCAGTGGCTGCCAGAGGCATTAGAGGAACAAACACAGAGCTTTTTCATTGTGCTTAAGACCAGAAAGGATCATTGTGATTACCTAGTATGACCTCTGACACAGGCCAGAGAACAGTGCTCAGTGATTGCTGCAGTTGGGATAGATCTGTTCTGTGTTTGGTTTTAATTGATCTGACACCCAACTTTCGAAGGACATCCACCTTCAAGGCCTGGAGTGATGAAGAGCCTGCAGTGTTACCAGTAGGTGTCATGTTCAGCTGAGTCTGTTAATTCTCTCTCTTCAGGATACGTTTTCAATCCTCAAATCGTTCTTGTTGCTCTCAAAATTGTGTGCCATCAGCATTTACTGTCTCACTGATCTGTGTATCCCAAAGCAGGCTGTGCAGAGCAATGTCATACTTGGTTCCAGATCTGTTCTGGACTAAGAAGCAGCACTTGTGTGACTGATCCCGAGCACGGCCCTTCAGTGGTGGCTGCCCACTAGAAACTAGTTCTAGCTAAGAGACAAACCCACCTCCTTTCATTTGTTAGCTGGATTAATCCCTGTAATGTCCATATTGTTGTGTAAAGTTAATTTTTGTGTTGGAATAGGATGCACTGAAGTTTACCAAAATTTTAGGATAATGTGTCAATATTTCACAGACGTCAAAGGTTTGTATTGGGTTTGGTCAACAAGAATTATCTTCCCTAGATTTCAGTGCTGAGCCGTGTTAGTTCTATTTCTCATTTCTCATGCTGGGATGTTTATTTGTTGTTGTTTGCCCTGTAGGTTTATTCTTGCCTGTGCTTCCCTACTTTGTGCTGATCCTTGACAAGGTGACAAGGAGCAGATTAGGAAGGGCTCAGCTTTTTGAGGTGCTTGGGAGTGTGCTCAGTCTCATCCCCTGAGCTGTTTCCTTTGGTCCCTCAGGGCTCTGTGCATCCCCCGTGGTTTTCACTCCCTTTCACCAGAGGGAGATCAGGAAAGGAGACAAATGAGGTTCACAGCTCCCCTGGATAAATGCAGACAGATAATCCCTGTTGCTCACTTTCAGGGAGCCCCTGGAACATGAGACATTGTTACAGGCACAATAGCTCAGACATCAGCTGTGCCTTTCATTTACACTCCTGCTTCCTCTGCAGGAATCAGAAGTCCTGGCATTTTCTTTCCCTAGTACCTGAACCTAGAACCCTGTTTCATTTGAGATCCGTGCAAACTGCAGCCCCTAAAACCTGCTGAGCTCGGTTTGAAAGTGATCCATCAGCACTCTGAACATGTTCCTGCCGTAAATAATTCATCTGCATGCCCAAAGAGGTGAATTAAAAGCAGTGAAAGTGTTTGCAGAGTGGAGACGGGCAATACTGTTTCAAAAGCAAATGTTACTTTTAGGCTGTGTAGTGAATTAAGACAAACAAGATCACCAAGCAGTTTGCAAAAAGAGGTGTCCTTAGGCTGAGTGAATAAACAAAGTTAGTGTTTAAATTCCCAGAGTGGAGTGTTTCAGGAGCTGATTTCAAGAGCACTGCTCATGTGTTGCAGGTTATACAGAGAATATTCTACACCGTGAACCGCTCCTGGTCTGGGAAGATCACTCTGACAGAGCTGAGGAAAAGCAACTTCTTGCAAGTACGTTGGTTTCTGTGTGAGGGAGATCCAGGATGCACTGTCCACGATCCCGTGGCTGTGGGGAGGGAGCTGGGCCTGGAGCAGGACAGGCCGAGTGCTCCATGCTGGGAGAGCACTGGGGCTGGTGGAGGAGCTGGGTCAGAGCTGAGCTGAGAGCAGCAGGGGCTGCAGTGGCCAAGGGGGCACTGGGAGAAGGTCAGGGGGGACCAGCACCAGGTCTGGAGCTGCGTGAGCAGCCTCTGTGGTCTGGCCAGGCAGGAAGGGCAGCAGGGCACAGCAGGGCACCCTGTGCAGTGGCTCCCAGGCAGCCAGGAGGAGCTGCTGCAGTGCCAGGGGCAGGACAGCCCATCTCCTGCCTCCCAGCCCTCTGACAGCTGGTCCTCACCCCAGGAGCTGATCCCCCAGGAGAACAAATGGAGCTGAGGTCTTGTTCCAGTCCCTGCTGTGCCCTTATGGCAGCATTTGGATCTCTGTCCTCTGCATGTTTAATCCGAAAGAGGACCAGCTTAAAACTGTCTAAGGCTGCTCGTGTCCAGCCCAGCCTAAAGAGCCACAAAGTCTTCAGGCTGGAGGGTGAAGGACTTGGCTAAAACAGTGAGAATCTCTTGGGCAGAAAGGCTGTGTGGAGGTTGGCTCTCAGAGCTGTGCTCACCCAGCTTCCTCCAGCCTGCAGCACTTCAGCTGCAGAGCTGCCTCTTCTCTGGGCTTAACTTCCCACTTCATTTGTGCTCTTTCAGACCCTTGCTCTCTTGGAAGAAGAGGATGACATAAATCAGATCACAGACTATTTCTCCTATGAGCACTTCTATGTGATTTACTGTAAATTCTGGGAGCTGGACACTGACCATGACCTTTACATCAGCCAGAAGGACCTGGCTCGGTACAGTGACCAAGGTATGGTGCCTGCAGACTGTGCTGGGACCAGGGGCACTGCTGGAAGTACAGTGTTCTCACTCAAGAGTAAAGCCTCAAAAAAAGCTTAAATGGAGCCATCCATCTCTTAAGTAAATGCTGATTTAGAGAGTGAGCTGCAGGGGCTCAGACACAGAGAACTGCAGTACACACTATTTTGTGCATGAGTAGCTTCAGATGGAGCTTCTGTTCACATGTGGGCCGCTGCCAGAAGGACAAGCTAAAATAATGCCCTGTAACATTATTGTTTGCTGAGGGTTTTGCAGGAATTTGGAAGTAGGGACAAAAAGGACAAACCCATGTGGACTTCCAAGATTGCTGAAGTGCAATGAGAGAAATTCCAGAGTCCAGTGAAGCTTGGGGAAGTTGAGGAGAACATCTCCTGAGTTCAGTGTGGAACCTCCTTTCCACAAGCTGAGCAGGTGCTGTGAGTTTTCAAGGATTCAAGGACCATGGATAAATTAATGGAATACAAATGCACAAAGGGCTAAGAAGCCCCCGTGTTCCAAGTGCAGGTGTTTGTGGAAGGCCATGGGGGCTCTGGGTGAGTGTGGCAGTCCCAGGGTCAGGAGTGGTGATCGTAGGGCTGGGCAGGGTGAGGATGGAGAGGTGACAGGGGACACTTGGTCCCTGCTGGGAGGCTGCAGTGTGGGGGGGAGGGTTTGTTTCACAGGAGGTTTGTGGGTTACCACAGCCTGTGCTCTGCTGAGAAGTGTTTTGTGGCATTTGGTGTGTTATTTTGTCTTGGTAACTGAACTTCTACTGCAGTACACACTGAAATAGTCTCCTGCTACCGGTAGGGTTGCTTATGTGACAAATCCTTCTTCAGCAGAGCAGAAGTAACTGCCCATGTCCAAGGATCCAGATAAAAGTTGCCATTTTCATGGGACAGTGTGGTGTTTGGGAGGATACAGAGACAGACCCACTGGGACAATCGTCCTTGGTTTTCAGAAAATGCTGCTGAACAGAGAGAGGTCAGACAGGCAGTACAGGCAGTGCATTCTGTTGGCAATGGGAAATGGCTTTGTGTAGGTTCAGCATAAACAATGATTGCAGTTATTCCTCTGACCTGTGGCTTCATTTTCTCCATGTTTTCTCTGTTCCCAGCTTTATCCAACAGGATAATTGAGCGAATATTCAGTGGCGCTGTGGTGAGGTGAGGGGGACTGGGAAGGGAAGGGAATTCCTGCTTGGGGAAGGGAATTCCTGTGAGGCTGCTTAGACATGTAAGTTACTCTCAGAAACCCCCACTGATCAGAGTGGTTTCCAATAGGGTGCTCCAGCTGGAGCTGCCTGAAAATGGAGAGAGACTTCTGGGTATCTTAAGAAAACAAATTACAAAATCCTGTAGGATGGGATGGGTGGACATAGCTGGGTGATATTGCACAGGGATAGCTGGAGAGCAATGCTGGAAAGTCTCTGGAAGGTGAAAGAGCCCAGCCCTTGCAGTGGGAGTGGGTGTGGTAGATGAGCCTCAGCTCTGCAGTGACAGCAAACGCTGTGCCTGGTGCTGGAGGTGCAGGGGGTACAGGCTGGATGGGTGGTGATGCCCAATTTTCTCTCACTGATGATTTGGGACTTTTGAAAAATATGTTTGCTGACATTGTGAGTATTTAGGAGCCTGGTGGGTTTTAACACTGTTTTCCTGCTGTGTGTTCCAGAGGCACTGAGGTTCAGAAGGAAGGCAGGATGAGTTATGCGGATTTTGTGTGGCTTCTGATTTCGGAGGAGGACAAAAGGAGTGCTACAAGGTCTGACTGATTTCTGTGTCTGGTGAAAGTACTGAGATGAGCACAGAAGATACAGAAACTTCTGTGACCTACCACTCTCTCCAAGAGACGGCAGCTTGGGTTCCATTAGGAGGAAAGCAACTTATGGTCAACTCTTGATCAGATCATTTGCCTTTCTTGAAGAGAAATTGTGTAGAAGCAGAGTTTTCTTGTAATGTTAAATGTCTTGGTAGTCATCAGTGCCTTTGGTTCCCCTGTACCATGAAGGACTGGCTCTGGGGTGGAACCCCTGAGGAGCTGGCAGAGGTGAGGCACGTTCCCTTCACACGTGTACCGAGCGTGCAGGAAGGGTTTGTGGGGAACCTTCTCTGTGTCCCTTTTTAAAACCTGCCCATGGCCTGGTTTGTAGAGCCAGGGGGAGACTGCTGTCCAGAGCTCATCCAGGTCTGTGTGTGATTACTGGGACAAGGAATCTTCTGCATAAGAATGAGAAGAATTCATAATGTAGGGTTGGAGCACCCAGAGGTGGGGGCATGCAGGGTGGGCTGCCTGGGAGCACTGCCCTCTGTCTAAAGGAGCAGAGCAAAGCAGAGCACACCGTGCCTGCCTTGTCCCTCACCAGGGTCCCCCAGTGCCCTGGGTTCAGACTTGGCTGGATTTGGCCAATTCTTAATGCTGGGCCTGGCAGGGACACCCTGACCTGTGTGAGCCCCTCGGGCTCAGCACAGTGGGCACTGTTACAGCTGCCAGGTGAAACAGGTCATGAGCAGGGCTGTGCTCACAAACCACCTGGGAGACCACCAGGACATGCTTTGGGTGTTGGCCTGTGCCCTGGCCCTTCCCAAAGGATATTTTCATCCCTGGGTTTGTGCCAGCTTTTGGGCAGAGGAGCCTTAGGGGATGGGAGAAGGGGAATGTGCACTGCTGCAATCTGGATGGATTTGTAGTGCAGTGCTGAGCTCTCCCTGTCCCTGTTCCTTTGCCAGCATTGAGTACTGGTTCAGGTGCATGGACCTGGATGGGGATGGAGTGCTGTCCATGTATGAGCTGGAGTATTTCTACGAGGAGCAGTGTGAGCGCATGGAGGTGATGGGCATAGAGCCTCTGCCCTTCCAGGACCTGCTGTGCCAGATGCTGGACCTCGTTAAGCCAGAGAGGGAAGGTAAGTCCTGTTTGAACAGAGTTCTCCTCCTCTCTGATCAGTGGTGAATTGGGAAGGAGATGTCCCTGTGTGACCAGTCTGTAGGTACAGCCCTGTGTTGGAGTGCCAGAGGTGCAGTCACCTGCACAGTCACTGCTCAGGGCTGGCTGTGCCATCAGGAGGCTTGAAAGACTAAAACAAGAGACACTGTGAATTAACTTGCTGGAACTGGAGCAACATGTCTTTTGTGTTCCAGCTGTGGGATGTGCTGACAGTCTAAAATATGAAACTGGACTTTTTTTCACATTCTTTCCCATCTCACATGAATGTCAGAGACCTCCATATGTATGTGAGATTTAAGCCTAATAAACACACCCATTTATTGAATAATGTTAAAATCCTTGACTGAGTTGGGAAGAAATTTTGTAATACTGAAGCCTGCTGATGTTAAAGTTAAAACTGAGACTGACAAGGTCCAGTCTCCCACTAAGTAAGAACTCAGAAGCACAATCATGTGAGTTCTTTTTCTGTAGGAAGAGTAACCCTGCGAGACCTGAAGAGGTGCAGAATGGCTCATGTGTTCTTCAACACCTTCTTCAATTTAGAGAAATACCTGGACAATGAACAGAGGGATCCCTTTGCAGTGCAAAAGGTATAAATCACCTTTATTCCTAAATACAAGCTTTCTCAAACCCATCTTTGCAGTGCTCCTGGATGTAGGGGAAATCCAACTGAATATAAGAACAATTTTTTCACAAGTAGACCAGTCAAACACTGGGACAGGTTGCCCTGAGAGGTTGTGCAGCTTCTGTTCTTGGAGCTTTTCAAGATGTGATGGACAAAGCCTTGAGCCCCTCGATCTGTCCTCACAGCAAATCCTGGTTTGAGCAGAGCTGGGACTGGAGCCCTCCTGGGTCCCTCCCCACACAAGTTCTGCTGCTGTTCCATGATGTGGTTGCCATCCCTGCCCCTCTGGCACCAGCACTGGCAGTGAGTGTAGTGTGAGGGTGAAGGGAGAACCCCCAGAGCCTGCTGAGCTGCCCTGAGTCAGAGGCCAAGAGGGGGCTCAGCCCACAGGGAAGGTTTGGATGTTGCAGATTTTGCCTGCTTCTCAGCCTGGCTGCTCTGTCCTTCATCATCCTCTCTTCCCAAGCAAAGAAAATACAGGAGGAGGGTGTAGCTTTGGGATTTGGCAGCTGCTGCTCCCCACAAACTGTGGGATGTTCAAAGACTTGAGTTTTGTCGGCTGTTGGTGTGAAGGCCCTCAGTTGTGGCTCCCCCTGCACAGCCAGGGAAGCCAGATGTGACTGCAGCTTATTGAGTATCTCCCAGAAGCCTCTTATCTGCTCAAAGTACAGTGGAGGGGATGCCAAAACCAACTCTGCTTCCCTCACAGCTGTTCCCACATAATCTCCAAGAGAAACTTTGTGGTTCCATGATTCAAGGCTCAAATATATCCCAAGACAGAACCACCCTGTTTGTTTGTTTGTTTGTTTGTTTAAACTGGATCATCATAAGAGCAGTCAAGTAGGGCTGGGGAATAACCATCTTACAGTAATTGGCAGAGGGCCAAATGTTTATAGGGAGTTATCCTGTAATCTTCTCTCAGACTTGCCCAAACTTAGCAAACAGTGAGGAGTCCCTCTAAAGTTCAGTTACAATTAACATTTAATGAAAAGATTTTACCCCCCAGGTTCTTCAGCCACTTCCAAAGTGCACAGACACGGGGCGTGCTGAGCCAGGGCAAAGCAAGTGTGTGGTTATTGCCCTGCTGAGATGAAGCAGATGCAGTTTGTTGGCAGCTCAGGTCTTAGAACTTACAGACTGCAAGATGTATTTTTTCATAGCCCTTTATGTGCTGATGCTCAAATACCCCGAGGTAATTGCGGGTCTCTCAATTAAGGCCATTTTCGAGTGGCTGTTTCTATCCAGTTGCTTTCTGTTGCTGGAATTGCTGTTGTGCCTGTGTGTGAGAGCTGCAGGGAGCTGTGACAGTCCCTGGCTGTGACAGTCCCTGGCTGTGTGGTCTCTGCAGGACGTGGACAGTGACGGCCCCGAGCCCTCGGACTGGGACAGGTACGCGGCCGAGGAGTACGAGATCCTGGTGGCCGAGGAGTCCGGGAACGAGCCGCTGCAGGAGGGGTGAGCACGGCCTGGCACTGCCCAGGGACACTGCACCCTCAGCTGGGGGCTGGGAGGAGCATGTGGGTGCCACTTTCAGCAGAGGGAATGGATTAGTGGACTAAAAAGTTGATTTGAATCAGCTCCACCCACCCAAGAAGAGAGCTGGGAGAAAGGACAAAGCCTTTTTCTCTTGGCAACCGTACAAAAAAATCTATCCAGTGACTTCTGCTGGTGTTGACCATGTCACACTGTCACAGATGAGAAGCTGTAGCTCTGTTACATTTATTACACCTCCCAGAGACTTTCTTTGGTCAGATAATTTTACTTTCTGCCAAACTTTATGCCTGTTAGTCCGTGCTTTCCATAAGCTGTATTTCAACGTTTTCATTCATTGACTTAAGTTTGTTGAGACTTTTTCTCTAATACATTTGTTTTCTGCAATACCTATACTCAGGTTTCTGCCTTCTGTAAAATTCTGGACAGACACACCAGCTATCTTTAGTCAGTGAATTTAGGCAGAGCAGTTGCTCCAGAATCTCTCTGTGTGCAAGGGCTTCCTGCAGATATGTGGAGACTCAGTATAATCACCTTTTTGATTTGTGTCTGGGTTGGTATCTTGAGAATATTTCTCTGGAAGTCTCCAGGTTTATATAACAGACGTGCAAGGAGTGCTTCCCCCATGTCAATCTTGCACGATTCAGGATTGCATCCCTTGAACAGCACTTGCAGAGCCATGAGAGCACTGAGAAGATTGCATCATTGTCAGAACTTCCCCCCCTGGGAATTGCTTGGGATAACAGTAGCACCTTCTAATTAGCCACAGAGATTTGCAGAGCCATTGAGAGCTGTTTCCCTCCCTGCCTGTGATGTGCATCCAAACAGCAATGGGCTGTTCCCTCATCCCCTCTGAGCTGCCTTTCTGTGGCCTTCACAATGGCAGATGAGGGAAGGCAGGATGGACATGGAATTGCTGCATTCCCTGCAGCTGCTCTGCAACACCTGTGTCCTCAGCACAGAGAGGGAACAGGAGGCTGCCATTAAAGCTGTGCAGGACCAGGACTCCCCAGACTCCCCAGAGCCAGAGGAAAAGCGGCAGGTGATGTCAGATGTGTGGAGTTTGTCTGAGGCAGCTCTGTGTCTTCCTGTAAAGAGCATGGCAGAACCTTGCTGCTTGCTTTTAAGAGCCCCTGAAAAGCTCTGTAGTCATGGCAGCAGGATTAGATCTCATTTGTGGAGCATAGCAACAGGCCACGCAGGGAAAAAGGAAGGGGAAAGGAAAAACAAAGAGCTGGATGCCCAGACAAATTTGCCAGACACAGCCATTGAGTTTTCACACATCCATTATTGGTGCTGTCCTTTGAGGGTGACAGAAACAGGGAGCGGGGACAAAACCAAGACAATTCATGAGCTCTCTGAGAGAATGGAAGATTTTTGGCTAAGTTGGTCTTTGTCTTATTAATACATTTGAAAACAACCATCATTCAGCACCTGCAGATGATTTGGTGATCGTGTCCCAGGCTGTGGGATGCCAGGTGTGATTAGCCAGGCTGGGGCAGCAGTGGGCATGGCTTTGTTCACTGTAACAGCCTCAGCCAGCTGATGGACATGGAAACCACAGCTGCCCTCATGGAAAGAGATCTTTCTCCATAGGGTGGGAAATATCAGCTGCTGACAGGAAAACATCCCCTTCCTCTGAGCAATGAGGAGCCAGGGCAAAAGGCAGAGCATCCCAGAGGTGGAGAGGGGGACAGAGGCACAGGATCAGATGTACAGAGGCACGGGATCAGGTGCTGGTTTAGGCAGCCCAGCCCATGTCTCCCTCAAGTCACCTGATGGCTCAGCTGCTCATTTCCCTGAACCCTGCAGAGTCAAGGTGGGAAAGGGGGATGAAGGACATCCCTGAACCACCCAGAGCCAAAATGTGTGTTTGCCAGAAGGAAGGACAAAGAATTCCCTGGGGTAATTTGCCTCCTCTGAACAAGCTAGAGCTGAATCTTGAGGAATGGGTGTTTAACTGCACGAGCCCATATTTGTTTTTATGGGACTGTGGAGTTCTGAAACTGGCCTGGAAGGACGGGAGGTGACTGTCTTTAGTGCTGATCCCGTGGAAAAGCATCCCATGGATGCCTCTTGGCCATAAAGGTGGAAGGCATTTATTCCAAGATGGGAAAGGCAGGCACTGTTGAGCCTTAAGGAGCAAAACAGTGCAGTGGAAAAGGAACTCACCAGGGAAAGAGCAATGGGAAGCCCCTTTTGAAGCAGATATGAGAAGGTTTAGTCCAGGAGCAAAAAGCACATGGAAAACAATTTATAATGGAGCTCCAAGTGCTGGTGAATGTGTGAATCTGTGGAAGAGGCCACGTTCCACGTGCAGGAGAAGGAGGAACAAAGCTACCAGAAGTCAGTAAAGCTGAAGGAAAAGGAGGTGCAAAAGGAACAACAGTATTCACATGGAAGTACAGAGTTTTCCTCAGCTGCATCATAAACCAAGAAGTGATTAGAGAAGCTGAGGCACCTCCAAACATTCCCAGTCCATTCCTGGGTGGGGGAAGCAGGGCCTGCCCACAGGGACCAGTGAAGCAAAAAGTGGGCAAATTGCATATTTTCTGGCAAGCTGGCTTGCATGGTCAGAACAGTCACTGGTGTAGGACCCAGAGCATTGTTTCCCTTCTCCCACTTATGCAGGAATCCAGAAGGTGGCAGAATTACTAAGCAGGTGCTTCCCTTTGGGAAGAGTGGATGAAAATGTTGTCCGGGAAGGTCTCTCTGCTGTGTCCCCTCACCACACAGGGATCATCCACCTTCAGCACAGCATCCTCCCCCAGCAGGACACACTGACAGGCTCCAGGGTTGGGTTAGTGAAGGCAGAAACACCACAGGAAGTGGTAGAAAATTCCTCCTTGGCACATCCATGCTGGGGTATTAAAGGAGTTCATCTTTTGCAGCCCAGAGCTGCACTGGAGCTGTTCCTGTGCTGGCCATTGAACACCTGCTCCAGCAATTCCTTGGTGAGCAGTGTTGCTTTCAGAACAAAAGGAAGAATTTTGTTTTCTGGGGAGCGCTGAGAAACTAACCTGGAGTGTGCTGAGACTGAAACATCCAAAAACATCCTGTGCAGGGCACAGGACCCAAGAGCCTGAGCTGGGAATTCTCAGCAAATCTCCTCAGGCAATGAATGCAAGTCCTGGATATCAAACCTCAGCCTGAGTGAGAGAGGGACACCCAGCGTGGCCACAGTTGTGCTGTGCTGTCAGAACACACCTGAGCCAGAAGATGCTCTGCACACCAGGTGTTTCTGGGCAGGCCAAGCCTCCTCTGGGGCCTGACTTTATTTCTGCCCTGAACTGTTAAGGCTCTGGGAGCTACTGACAATTGTTACTGAAACTGGATTCAAATTTTCTCCTGCTGAACACCAGTGGAAATTGGTTCTGGAAGTTCCAAAGGAGGATGGATGGAAGCACAGAGCCCTGGCAGCTCTGAGAGGGACTGCCCACACTGTTCTCAGTGCCTTAGGAACACCCTCCTCGAGCTTCACCTCTTGCATGCTCCTGTCTGTTAGCCACTGAAATAACTTACCTGACATCCAAAACACAGCTTTTAAAGACAGACCTTTTGTCTTTGCAGATCATGTGAAGAAGACTATGATACAGATGAAGTCTTATCTCCCCCTGAAACTGGAGACAAGTCAGACAAGCTAGTTCTCTCAGATCTCTCAGCATAGAGAAGTGGAAGACACTTAACCAATCTCTTTCAAACTGGAGAGCATTCAGTCCCAAGGCACTTGGGGGTTTTCTTAAGTCCAGCATTGGAACAATGTGCTTTATTTGTACACTGTAACTTGAGAACCCTTTTTCTCTCCCTGTGTAATTGCAATAAGGTAATTTCTATAAAAAGGCTTTTTACAATGTGCTCTCGTGCACACTCATTGCCAATGGTGATGGCACCTTGTTTCATTTCTAGATGAATTCTGTTGTGTCCCCAGATGTGCAATAAATGCCAGCATCTAATGGCTGCCTGTGCCAGCTGCATGCAGCACTGACAGTCAGTTCAGCTCTGTGCCACCCTGTCCCCTTGACTTTACACCAGGAATGACAAAGAGCTGCCAAATGAACTCCAATTTACATCCAGAAATCTTTTAAAACACAAGTCACAATCAAGTCCTTTTTGTTCTTCATGTCCTGGAAGTGAAGGCAACATGAAGGGAGAGTGAAGTCCCTCTGTGATTTGAACCACAAGCTCCTCCACGTGGTACTGGACACATTTCCCTGGTGCCCCTGTGGACAGTTCAAGCCCTCCATGATGGCACATTTCTCTGAGAACTGGAGACACAGTTCACATTTCTACTGGGCATAAGATGATCTGCCTCTGTCCAGTGTTTTGTCTCTGTAGAATTCTGCGTTGTACAGGTGGGGTTTGGTGTATTTACAAAAGAAAAGGACATCTGCTGCTGAGCTGGTGTGTTAAACTGCTGTGCCTGTGGTGCCCCAGTCCTGTCCATTCCCTGTTCTCCTCCTCCCCAGAGCCTTCTGTGACCTGGAGCCTTCTCCCAGAGCCTCAGCTGAGATACTGAAGAGAGAAACCAACCCAACCTTTTAACTAGTAAAGGAATTAGTCTGTGTCATTGCCAAAAATTTATTTTCTCCCCATGAATTAAGCCCCAGAGTCAGAGAGGAAATGCTGTAACTAATGAGTTCTTGCTTTAAGTGCAAAAAAATTAAACTGACTTCCCCCAAGAATCCCAACTGGTGTCTCTGCTGACAGCACCCACTGCTGGAGCTGGGCCTCCCAGCCAACTAGTGCCTGTCTTTGGTTCCTAGGGGGTTAGAACATCCTCTTACCAGTTCCAGGGATGCACAAACAGATCTGGGCCTTGCCTTCCCAGCTGGCAGATTTTATTGTAACTGTCAGAGTTGGGCCCCAGTGTTTGGTTGGTGTGTGTGCACTGTGTGTCCTGTTCCCTCCCTGGAGAGCATCCAGCTGTGCCACCTGTGTGCATCCCTGCAGGATTTCTGTGTGCATCCCTACCAGGATTCCTGTGTGCATCCCTACCAGGATTCCTGTGTGCATCCCTGCCAGGATTCCTGTGTGCATCCCTACCAGGATTCCTGTGTGCATCCCTGCCAGGATTCCCAGGATCCCCTCTCCCAGCAGGCCCCTCCAGGTAGCAGAGCCCCTGTGTGTGTCCCCACAGACACTGGCACGAGGGAACACTGATCCCTATGATACCTCCAGGAGTTAACCACCAAATCAGTCATGGGCTGATCACTCCAGTGTGGCCTCAGCTTGTCCAGGAGCCTTTGGAGCCCAGCACCTGCCTCCCAGTGTCCAGTGGGATGTGATGATGCCTCACTGGGGTCAGGAGCTCCCTCAGGATCCAAATCTGAACAAGAGCCAGTTTTCAGTTGTACTGGGCTCAGAGATCTGTTCCTTTTTCCTGACCAAAGCTCAGAGTATACGTTCCAGAGGCACATATACCCCCCAGGATCCTGGGCTTGGGATGTAGAAACTTTCGGATGCCCAGGTTGTTGGCAAAGGCCCTGCAGGGTGACTTGCATTCCATAATGCCAGCTGTGAGCAGGGAGCACTGACCAGAGCAGGAGCAGCCTCTGGGAATGCAGCAAACACACAGGGGGTTTGAATCCACCTCCATCACTGGAACCTGCAGGGGAAAACCCTCCCTGGGGCTCGTTCCACAAAGGCCCAAATGCAGCAGAACCTGGGGAATGACCACAGGATGGAAGTCCCACAACTGTTGGTTGTACCCAGCTCCATCCACCTTTTACTGGGAAGAACCTGGAGCAGGAATTCAGCCCTTCCCTGACTCCCAGGGCCCAGAGGGGCCTTTCAGTTGGATAACCTTTTAGATCTCTCCAAAGACAAAGATTCCTCAAAGCACAAGAAGAACCTGACCCTGTTCTAGGCCCAAGTGGAACCCCCTGGTTCTGCAGCATCACCAGCTTTGAGCTCCAGCAGCACTGGGGTGTTCCAGCCTCAGTCACCCACCACTTCAGGCTCTTCCTCCTTCTGCAGAGGGGCTTAAACTCCACCCATCCATCGGCCCAGGCTCCCATCTCCCACCACACCAGCCTGGACTGGTGCCTTTCTTTGGAGAACTCAGTGTCTGGAGCCTGGTAAAACTCCCCAATTGCCTTCCCAAGCTTTGGCTTCAGTAAGTGGACCCAGGAGGTTGTAGCTGCTCTGCTGAGCCCTTTGGCCCCCTACAGACAGAGCTTCACTGCTGCTACAGCAAAGCAGAGTGAATCCAAACCCAATTCCTGCTCCTTGGTAGGTCAACACAAGCTAATCCAGGAAAAAAAACAATTTGCAGCAAACGTTTTGCATTATATATTAGAACAAGTTACAGAAGTCACTCTTTTTGTGGTGGCAGTGCAAAACCTGCAGGAATTTAAGTTATTTACTCCAGGAGCAGGAATCCATTCCCTGTCACCAGTGTACTTGAAAATATAACTCAGCAGGCAACAGATACTTTAGGAAAGAAGGTCTCCTGCACCCTGTTTGGGACTCAGCCCTGTCCACATCTCCTCTGGATGGAGGATTAAACTCTGCAGGATTTAGGTGAGGTAAAGTTGGGAGCTCCCATCCTACTTCTGAGCTTTTCTTTCTGGGATAAAGACAAGGATGCTTGTGTCCACAGCAGCCTCAGGGCTCAGCCAGCTCCTGGAGCCAAGCAACCAAGGAATCCCTGCCCTGAGGGCTTGGAGGAGCCCCCCTGGCTCTGAGTCTGCCTCCTGTCAGTGCCACTTGAGATGCTGCAGCCCTTTAAGGCCAGATCCTGCCTTTTTCCTTGCAAACCCGGCTCACACTGAGCTCTGTTTTGAGCTGGACCCCTTTTTCCTTAGGAGTGGTCAGAAAAGTGAGTAAATGCAGATTTGCTCGATAAAAATCCCTTTGTGCTTGCTTGTTCTCTCTGGTCTGCTGCTGTCCAGCAAAATTTCTGTCCTTACAAACCCCCCTGCTTTGGACTTTGTGTCCCCCGTGTGGTGTTTGTGCAGTGCTGAGATCACAGACACTCAGTGTCGCTGCTGCCCCGGTCCCAGCGGGATTGTTGCTTCCTCCCTCCCACCCCTCGGGGGCACTTGCTGCATCCCAGCTCCGGGAGCAAAGCCCGGGCACTGCCCCAGCTCCTCCCCGGCCTGGGAGTGGCACAGACAGGGACAGCGAAGGGATTCCAAAGCCTTCCTGCGCTCCTGAAGGAAGGGTTTAAGGGAGCTCCCTCGAGATGCTCTAACAAGGTACTGGGCTTAAGTTTCTGAAACAAAATAAGCCTGAAAGGCTAAAAAACGGCTGATGGAAGTGTGGTTTTAACAGTCTGGATCTGGAGTTTCTAGATCAGGGCTATGCAAAAAGTCTTGAACCTCAGTGACCAGCACGAGCTACTGTAAGGAAAACATGAACAGAGCTTCCCCTTCTGTGCTCCTCTCCTGGCTGTGTCACTGGGGCAGGGGCTTGGAAACTGAGCATTTAATAATAATAATGGTTCTCATACTTTGTAAAAGTAGTTTTGGAGACATTTTGTGCTGGCATGGTTTGATCTTTGTATTTTTACTTCGTAAGTTCTTCTTTTTTTTTGGCAAATAAAGGACTTTTGAGTTTTAAAAGGAAAACCTGTCCATAGTGATGGGGCAGAGTGTGACTGTTCACCTCCAGCTGCTGTCCCAAAATCACCTTCCCTGCTCTGGTGAGTTCACATCAGCACATCTGCCAAAGCCAGAATTCCAGGCTTTCTTCTCACAAACACCAGGACAAGGCAGAGTGACCACTTACCTGCCTCACATCCTCCTCCTCAGCACGGAGCACTGTCCCTGGGATGACTTACCAAGACACCAAGCTCCCTCATTTGAACCTGGCCTGAAAAAAAAGGAGACATCCTCTGGATCTTTTGCAAGTGGAATGAAGGAAAACAAAACAAAGAGGAAAAGGAAAAAAAGAGGTGAAAAGAAAAAACAGGAAAAGCAGCGATGCCTTTTCTAATTTTTATTATATGCTAATGCTCAAGCAGAGTGTTGCATCACCAGGGGGGTGCCCGAGTGTGTCTGTATCACAGTCACCTTTTGGTGTTTTTTTTTAGAATATCAAAAGCACTTCAACTGGAAAAATGGACTTGTTAAGACCAAAGATGTGCCCGTGATGTTCCCAGCACCACCAGGAATAGCATTACCTGCCTTCCAGAGTGGATTTCCTCAGCTGTGCTGCACATTGGGGATGATTCTGCTTCTTTGGTTCGTTTCACCTCTCCAAGCCAGTTAGCAATCAAAAGTTGTTTTATAACTATGATTTGTATAGAATTTAAATCCATAAGAAATGCAGGGGGGGGGGAAGTGGTGCTTCTTGCCTGCAGTAAAAAGGTGCTGCTGTGCTGGATGAGGCCAGAATCTGCTCCATTCCTGGGCCACATCTCTGTGAGCTGTTCCTTGAAAGTCCTGGGGTTTCCCCGGAGGAGCAGCTCCTTGCTGTGCCAGAAGTACCTGCCTGGGAGAACAGGCTGCTCCAGTTTCATTTCCCTGTAACTCTACAGGTTTCTCTGAACACTGGTGTTGGCAGAGGCTGCCTGGGGGGCACTGCTGGCAGGGCAGGCTCTGCCCAGGGCCCAGCTGGTGCTGCCAGCAGGAACATTGGGGACAGGCCCCCATGCCAGGCTCTGCCCCCAGGGGCCACACGAGCCAGAGGGGGAATGGCCCCTGCTGGGAGAGCAGCCAAGGGGCCACTGCGCTTCCCTGTCCCTCCTCCCTCTGGGATTTAATCCCACCCCACTGATTTATCTTGGAATCACTAAGGTTGGAAAAGACCTCCAGGACCCCCAAGTCCAGCCTTTGCCAGAGCACCACTGTGCCCATGGAACAGCATCACCAAGTGCAGCATCCACTCCTTCCTTGGACATTCTGGAACATGTACCACGTGTGATGTGTGGGAAGAGCCTCTCCACTCCCAGGAGAAGGGGGAGAACTTCATTTTGTTGGAAGACCATGGTCAGACCTCACTGGTCACAGCACTAATTTTGTACCACTACCCATGACCATGAACTGCTGCTTTTTCTTTCTGATGCAGCTCTACAAATTACGGGGGTTTTAATAAAGTTTGGAAGTTAATCCCTGTCTCCAAGAGGACTGGGAAGAAAGCTGGAATATCACACTCTTGCCTCTATGAAAAGAAATCCCTGAGCAGCTTCCTCTGTGCTAATGCTGAGAGGAGTTCCCCAGATCCACAGTCCCTCAGGAGGAACACTGGGAATTCCTGCTGGAGCTCCACTGATCCTTGAACTGCCACCAGTGACTCCCCAGGCTGGGATGGGCAGGGGGCAGGGCCCTGCTCTGGGGGTGTGGGGCCAAGGTCTCCCTCTGCTCTTGGACCACAGGGAGGAAGGGCCCCGACCAGGAGAGTTTCCAGCTGGGACCGCTGCAGTTCCTGCCAGCACCGAGCTGAGCCCTCCCACTGCTCAGCTCCTCAGGAACAACTAGCCAGGAGGGCGATGAAACCAAAGCAAGCCAAGCCTAATTTAAACAATTACAGAATTAGTCATCACTGGACTAAGTAGTATTTAGAGTAGTATTCAGACAGTAAGTTCAACATATGCCACACTGATGCCCTCAGCAGTTGCAAAATAGAATTAGAAAACTAACATTTATTAAATCAATTTGAATTTTAATATACATTTCAAGAATGTGGCAGCATAAAAGGAAATGTTTTTAAAAACAACCTGAATCTACCATTTGCAGTTTTACATGAACCATCAGGGCTCTCCTGTCGACAGCTCCAAAACACACTTGACCTAAATTCTCCAACTTTTGGTACCACACTGGATGCAGCAGTGAGATAGTAAAGATTCCAAATACTCCCACATTTCTGGAGCAAAGGTACTTTGTATTTAATTTAATGAAAGTCCTAAAAATGTACCATCAACAATCTCAGCAAAACTTAACAGCTCTGCAAAAGCATTCCCAAACAACCCATGCTGTGCAGTTCACTCCCAGCTCCGGGGGCTGCTTCGCTTACACGTAGTGGACTAATAAACAGATTTACATTAGTAGGTCACGATCAAACCACCAAATTAGGAACTGGTAGGATCCTTCTGGGTCAACACAAAAATCACATACAAGTTTAACTAAATACATTTTAATAGGACATCGTTAAATCTCAGGAGGGCTAAAAAACACAGATCTTAGGTACTCGGGTTGGCAAATAAAGACAAGAATACTAAGAAGCATTTTCCACCATTTACTCATTATCAAAAATATTTTTCAACTCTTCTTGCAAAACAAAAACAAAAAAGTACAGACTGGACACGTACATCACATTTTTCTTCCTATGGCTTTAACCCCCCACCCTGCCCACCCCACAGAAAAGACGGGGGGAGAAACAAACCAAAACCAACAAAAAGCTCTGACCACATTCACAGAAAATGACACCATGGTACACTACAAAACAAAAGGAGGTGCCATTTGTGTCCAAAGGGGTTTGCTCATGTCTCCGGTGAGGAACCGCCACTGTACGTGCTTTGTGCCAGGTCAAAGCCCCCGGCACCGCCCGCGGGGCCTGCGGGCAGGGGAAGGTGGGACCAGGGGAGGAACTCAACAACCCCCACGCTGCTGAACACGCCCTTGAAACAGGAATTGCCTTTGAGATGAGACAGAAACGCTCGTGTTCTAGTCAGCCCACCCTCAGGTTGTGCTGTATCACTGCAAGAGAGGAGAGGTTTTTGCCTTCCCAGAGCAGTCTGACTTCTGTAACTGCACAGCTAAACTCTTGGGCCCCCTGCTTAGGGATTGTGCTGGAATCAAGCATTTTTGTGTAAAACTGAGTTCCTGACAGGAATTCTTTCACTGTAACACTTTTCCAGATAAGCTCTTGACAACTTTGTGTTATGTTTCCATTTTCGAGCCTTTTGGCCCAGGTTGGTTGAAAAGCACTGACCTTCAAAAGCTACTTTTAGCATTTTAGCAGAAAATGAGATAGATTTGGGGTGGAGTGAGCTATACATAGCTTATTGTGTTTGTAGCAAACACCCAGAATGTTTGACCTTGGACAACCATCGATCCTCTGCCCTGGCTGGAAGGTGCCTGTCAGTGGAGAACTCCCCTCAGAGGGAGGAGCTGTCATGGTACAAAGTGGATCAAAGTGCCCCCAGTGCTGTGGAATCTCTGCATCCTGGCACTGAGGGGGAAAAATCAGCCAAGGGGTCTCTCTGTAACCCACAACCCCCCTTCTCTTCTCTAGAAGCAACAGCAGTAAAACCAGCAGGAACTCAAGAAAAAAACAGGGGGAGCAGGAAAGGGAGAGGATGGTGCTACCAAAAGTGGAGCCTTGGTTGGGTCCAAGTGCTGTTCTCCCCCTGCCAAAGCCCGCAGTGACATCACCCAAGGGGAGCTGGCACAGAGGGGTGACTGAGCAGGGACATGGCCCTGGAGCTGCCAGGGGTGATGTTCTTCCCAGGACGGTGTATCCGAGCAGTCTGACCCGGTATCTGCCCGACCCTCCTGCCCCTGCCTGCAGCCTGAGTTGCCTTCTGGCCTGTCAGCTTTGTACTGTATTTACTAATCCTGTCTGTAATTGTGAGCTGTTCCCTAGAGCAGATACCCAGTTCCAACAGGCAGTCAGTACCTACCCTTGCCAGACTGTGTCCTCCTCCCGCGTTTCCCACAGGAGTACCGGGGCATTCCCTGGCCACGGTGACTGTAACCCAATGACAGTCAGTCTTGCACAGCACAGAGATGGACTAACCAGATGCCACTGCTCTACTCTGGAGCCGAAGCTTTGACTGAGCACAAAGCACGAGCAAGTACAATGAGGTCAATATATTCCTGTCAAAGATCTTGTGATAAAATCATTTACATCAGCAATCGATCTCAAACTATGAGGTGCTGTAAGAACTAAAAACAGTTTTAGGGTAACTCCTCCATTATCTGCAACTATTTCCCAGACACTAATACACAGAACATAGCAATGAAAAACACTTGATACAAGTGATCTAAACGCAGGAGCTCCAGCAAGTTAAACAGAACCATAGCTGCCTTAAACCTGTAGCAGTTCCCCTACGGAGGGCAGGGAAAAGAAAGACAGACTCAGCAGTCATATCTCATGTCTATAGCTTCATCCAAACTTTTCTCATCATGTGTACTGGCAGCTAAAAACGTCGTTACTGGTGACCCTGTCACATTGATTACACTGGTGCTCGTGCTGGCATTGCGCACCGCAATGCTCGTCACGTTAATGCCCAAAGTCAGCCGGGTCTGCTCCAAGGCCTTTTCTGGCACTGCAAACGCCTCCAGCTTCTTCTCCCCGTTGGCCATGTAGGAGTTTTGGCAGCCACGGCATATGCAGTCAAGGCAGGCTTTGCGGTTCGAGTAGCAAGGGCAGCGTTGGCCACGGCAGGTAAGAACACTTGGATTTTGGGTGGCACGACCACATTTACACCCTTTCTTTTCTTGTGGCTTTTTATACACAGTTTTTGTTGGGCTTCCTGGCATAACGTTACTGCTGGGAACTTTCTCCTTTGCCTTGTCTTTCGTTTTCAGCACCCCCGGTTTGGCTTTCGGGTGGGATTTCTTAGGGGCATGTTCTAGGTTCTTTTTCATGCTTTTGTTAGACAGGAGCACAGTTTTACTGATTTTGGGGGTGGTGCCTCCGTTGGGTACAGTCGCAATGGGCTGCAGAGACATTTTGTTCTCCTGTTTCACCGTCACGGGAGCCGACGCTCCCAGGGTTGGGCCGCAGATGATGCTGGAGATGGGCAGAGGTTGGACCTTCTCGCTGTCGCTTTCGGAGCGGGACCGCTTCCTGTTCAACTTCACCACCTTGGGCGTGGCCGCCGTGCAGGAGATGCCGTGAGGAGAAGCCTCCGTGGACATGAAAATGTTATGGCTGAGGGGAGGGGGGGAGAGCTGCAGGAAGGGGCCGTTGGCCATGTTCGCCTCCAGGCCGGGCTGCAGGCCCGAGTCGCAGACCTCGGTGCCGGACACGGTCTCCAGGCTGCGCAGCACCTCCTCCACGCTGAGCAGCAGCGACCCGCCCGGCTTCATGTCCTCGCTGAAGCCGCAGATGTCGATGCCCGCGGGGCACAGGTCGCTGCCCGACACGGGGTCGCACACGGGCTGCAGGCCGCCCGGCAGCTCCTCCGTCTTGATGTAGTCCCCGGCGCCGCAGACGTCGATGGCGCTGGCGTGCTCCGGGGATGGCAGGCTCACCCCCAGCTTCTCCCCCGGCAGCCCGTTGCAGCTGGGCAGCCCGTTGATGGCCGAGCCCCGGCCGTCCGCGTTGTGCGGGGCCTCGGGCACCGAGGGGAACCCCGCCGGGGCGTCGCTGGGCAGCTCCGAGGTGGAAGGGACCGGGGAATGCGTCAGGCACAGAGCCAGGGCCGCGTCGGAAGGTTTCTCGGCGTCCTCGTGCAGGGGGGACCCATCCTTGAGCAGGGCCAGCAGGTCTGCCGAGCAGTCCACGGCCTGGATGATGTCCCGGGCCAGGGGCGTCTGGGTGATGTACTCGCACAGCTTCTTGTAGCAGTTCACCAGGATGCTCAGCTGCTTGTTCTCCTCAAACTGCTCATAGTCCTTGCACCAGCTACACGACGGTTTCATCATCATCTTCTTGCCTTTACAGGTTTTGCAGACATAGTGCTGGCATGTGGAGTTGGTGGGAGCAATAGGGTCTTGTAGCAAATTTCCTAAGGGAAGAAGAAAGAGGAAGATTACAATGGACTCAAGGCAGGTTCCCTGGACAGTAGGGGATTAATTTTTTGTACTGTCAAAAAAAATTGCCTCAGAAAGTTCAACTGGTCACCAGAAAACGTCCCATCCCAGTGACAGCCTGGATAAACCTCACAGCTGCCCATCTGCTTTTAAAACTTTAAATAAGAAACCCATCCCACCATCACGGGTTGTGTGCTGCAGCCTTTACAAACACTCTCAGCTCCAACACTACCAAGCCCCTTGTCCCCTTCAGTTCTGTCCACAGAAACTTATGGAACACCCAAGATTTCTAGGACTTTACCAGAAGTGCAACTATAAACTCCTGTGACAAGTTAATGTAGAGATTTTAATGGAATTAGGAAAAACAAATGGCAATAGAGCAGAGGGAAACTCTACACAGGATGTAAAATCGATGGAACATCCACCCCGAAGGGGAAGGAAACACAGCAGACTCTGTGTTACTTTTCATTTGGTGTTTAGTGAAGCCATCAGAATGAAAGGATTTTCTCTGAAATCTTACTGTTAAGAATAAAAAACTACTAAAAATCAGTTGCTAAAGGAATCCACACACACCTGACAGCACAGAAAGTCTCAGACCCCCAGCACTGACAGTCTGGAAGGTTTTGTCTACAGATCCCCAAAACTGTAAAAGCCTGAAAGAGTGGTTTTGGTTTTCCTTAAAAACAACCTAAATATCACCTAAGGATAAAATGGGAAAGAACTAAAATTCTGTACAGAAACAACCTAAGGAGTTCCTATATCCAGCCAGTGACAAGACTGCTTTGCTATTTCCAGCCAGCTCCAGGCCAGGAAGATATTCCATCTCCCAAATTAAATTGCAGAGTATCTCTGCCATCCCAGCACCAGGGCTCCCCTCCTCTCCAAGCAGAACATTCTCAGCTTTGATCAGCCCCTTCTCCCAGAAGGAGCCTCTGTTGGATGAGTTACAGCCATCAGGGAATTCCCACCCAGATTTTCCAAAGTGAAAACATGCTGCTAAGGCAAACGAGTAAAATTAAACCGTTTGGGAAGAGGAAGCAAAATGCATATATCAAACTGACTGAGAGAACAAAACAAACATAACAGATACAAAGATATTTTCTCTCAATGCTCACTTGCCTGATACCTTTTCCCTGCATTCCCTGATCCCATTTTGGGAAAGGGCCGCTCCAGCCCCCACCTGAGCTGTCTTTCGGGGAAGTGTGGCTTGATGTAACTCGTTTTTGAGCCACAAATCACAAGAGTCAGTGCTGAAGTTGCCCTTAGATAGTATATTTTTCATAAGCTGAGCAAAATACAACTGTTTAGAAAGCTGGGAGGTGGCACAGACAGTGTCACCAATGAGACCTGCCAGGACAGTGTGAGCAGACCCACCATGAGAAGACAGAAAACACTCCTCGAGTCAAGCCGTGGAGATTTAAAGCCAACAGGTGGAACTTGGAGTCACAGGGTCCAACCCACAGTGGGAATTCCCATTTTTGTTATCAGTTCCCTTGAAATGACACAATACAAACAGAGGCAGAGGGGGCCACCATGGTCCTCAGAGGGATTTGATTTTGGGAGTCCCTAAGTCCCACGGGGAGGACAAAGCCAACACCTGAAACCACAGCACAAGTCGTGTCCCTCAGTAGGAGCTCACCAACACTGGAGCTGGAGCCTCTCCAGCAGGACAAGCAGGAGGCAAACACCCCAAACACTTCTTCCTTTAATGCTCTGACACTTCAGAGACAGAGCTTCCATGGCCAAAAGCCACCAGCACTAACAGCCAATTAATACCCAATTAGAATCACAGAATCACAGAATCAGCTGGGTTGGAAGGGACCTCCGAGATCATCAAGTCCAACCCTTGATCCAACCCCACTGTGGTTCCCAGCCCATGGCACTGATGCCACATCCAGTCTCACCATAAACACCTCCAGGGACAGAGAATCCACCACTTCCCTGGGCAGCCCATTCCAAGGGCTGATTACCCTCTCTGGAAAGAAATTCTCCCTAATATCCAACCTAAACCTCCCCTGGCACAGCTTAAGACCATAATTAATTAATGACAAAGCAGCTGGGTGTGCTCCTCACCCACCTTCGGCCCCCCTTTGCTCCCCCCGATGCTAAGGCTGAGTTCTGATGCTTTACAGAACTAAAACACAGCGGAGACGGGGCCAAATAAACCAGATACCATTTTAACTCCTAATTAGATTTTTAAAAAGGCATCGCCAACTGTGCGTTTTATTCCTCCCAAAATACATTTGGCTGGAACTCCTGAGTGAGTAGGAATGCTAAAAGAGGGTACAGCAAAATTTAAATTTCCAGAAGCTCTGAGGGAAAACCAGACGGACCGACAAGAAAAAAACACTCCCCCTGCTCTCACTGAGGGGAGAACAGAGCGAGTGCTCCTCTCAGTAAATGCCAGGCAACCTACACGGGAGAGACATTGGGAATGCCTGGGCTCGGGGAAGAGTTTCAGTTGGAGCTCGGAGCTCACTGAATATTCATTCTCCAAAGTTTCTCTCGCCTCTGGATTCTGTGGCACAGCTTTAGTATTGGTAAGTTAAAAAAAGGAAAGCCAACCATGAGATGCCAACTGCCATCCAATGAAGTTTCATGCCTGTGATGCCCAGGAGTGGTGCCCAGCGAGCAGCACAGTCCCACAGCCCTGAGCTGCCCCCTGAACCTGCAGGTCTCCACTGCAAGGCCAAGACTACACCTTTGCCTGGTGCCCATCAGTGCCACCTCTCTCTATAAACTGAATAATTTATATAGATCTGTAAGAAGTAAAAACGGTGGGCCCTGAGAATGTGACAGTTTTTCACAGTAAGAATTTAACATTTCTCTAAGGTAAATTGAATTTGTCGTTCTCCCAAGCAGCCACTCGCCCCTGGGAGATCCTCCACGGTTACCCTTCAGGCCTCCACTGCACTGGTGTTCCTAAACCTTGCCCTGTCTGTTCCCTCTTCTGCAAGGGCTGTATTGATACACCCAAAGCAGAATCACGTTCTTACAAAGCCTCCAATAAGAGACTTCCCCTCCACACCAGCTCTTAACTACCCAACTTCCAGAAAGCTTGGCTTAACATGAGCACTTACATTCCATGAGCAGCATGCACAGGGGGAAGACTTCTAATACCTGAGTCCTGGACAGGCTGCACCGGCAGGGAGGTCACTTAAAGCACAAGCAATACTTCCTATTGTGTTCCTTAATGAGCATCACTTCACAGCTGCAGGGACAGGGGAAGCACCTGCAAATTGTATCTCTGGGACCGAAGGGAGAAGAGGGATTGGGAATCACAGCAAATGGATGAAGTTCACTGGGAAGAAAGGCTTGGAACAGTCACCTCCTGCCATTCTCACCTGGGAGCAGAAAAGGGGCTGAACAGAAATAACTCATTTAGGGTCCTTGGAAATGCTACTGAAACATAATTATCCTGCCTTTTTTACCAACTTCAAATCTTAAGAATCATATTATTAAATCTTAATTTCATGAAGTGAAATAGAAAAAAGTATATCGATTTTTGTTACGAATAGAAATGACTGTGTGGCTGGGGTTGGTCTCTAGCATTGGTCAGGCAGAGGTCTTTAATCCTCAGCTGCACTGGGGATACCAGGACCCCCGGGCTCTGCAGGGCACAGGCAGCACTGGGAGCTCCTCTCACTCCACTGTGGTAGGATGACACCCATGGAAAAGAGGAGCTCACCTGCCCCAGTCAATCTGTGCACATCAAACATCACAACTACAGTGACCCTGATTTCACTGTTAAACCAAGACTGCAGGGCTAGAAATGCTGAGGAACAGGGAGCTCCATCCCTCTGGAGCAGCATACATGGCAAGGACCCCAAAGTCACATCCAGAAGCTGGACTGCTACACTTCCAGCCTTTTCATTTCTGGATGAAACGGGATCTGATTGTTTCTACTAAAATAATTACCAAGAGCCAGTGAGCTCCAACAAATTGCCTCACTGAGGCTCCAGAGCTCAGCCAAAGGACAGAAGCTGGTTCACTCCACAGAGTTTTGTGTCCAGCCATCCATCCACCTGCAGCTGCTCCTGGAAAGAAAAGCTCTGCTCTCCCTTCCACCCTCCCGTCCCACACAGCACCTTTCCACCTCAGGAATGATCAGCTGGAGCCCACTGAAGAACAAGCAGCTCCAAGAGGCTTCAAAGCAAAGCATGCAAAAGGAAACCCCCTCCCAAAGCACAGCATCTCCTGGGCACTGTTTGCAGAGCTCCTGCCGACAGACAGGCAGGCATATGATGAGCAGTGAAAAGGTCTGTCAGCCATCTGCAGAGGGGAGAAAATAAACGTGGGAGATCTGGCTGATCCGGGGGGATCTGCATCCTTACTAAAGGAGAAGGGAACTACACACACAGAGGGCAGAGCAAGGGTTAAGTGCCAGGGATGGCACAGCAGGGAAAGGTCTCCAGCCACAGCCCCCCAGCCCTCCCCCGTGGGCTGTAGCTGGTGGGGCTGATGGACTTCCCCAACACTGCCCCAGGACTCAGTGCCCAGCCCCAGGTCTGGCCAACCCTGCCCTGCCCCACTGCTCCAGGCAGGACAATGTTTGGCAGCCCCTCCCAGCACACAGGACCTGCCTGGATCCCCTGGCAGAGGTGCCCTGTCACCCAGGATCAGGGATCCCACCCACTGCAGCGTTCCCAAAACACCCCAGCGTTTGCAGTGACCACACTCTTGGCTGATGGACACAAATACACACATTCCCAGTATTCCCAGTATTCCCAGTATTCCCAGTGCAAAGCTCTGAACCCACGTCTGAAACATGGGTGGAAGCAAGGGGAGTTCACAATGACAACACTGGAAATATTATCCTTTCAGGGGGGTTGAGACAAGGGTTTGTAGACAGAAATAGTTTCATTCAGCCAAAAACAAAAAATAAAAAATAAAAACCCCCCCCAAGCCTCCCAGCACACGGTCCTTTTTGAGGAACAGGGAGAGTTCACCTGGGAACTCAGGGACACCACTGAAGACACCACCTTGCCCTCAGATCACCACAACTCCCACAACAGTGCCCCTGAATCCAACCAATGACAGTCACAACCACTGACAGATTTCCGTGGGGTGAAATGGAAATGTGGGACACAAAATAGCATTAACAACCCCCCCCAACCAACTAAAAATACTTATTTCAAAATTTCATTAGAGAAAACATTCTGCTGGCTGCTGGATATTCCTGAGCATCCTGCATCAACAAACAACTAGGAAAAATGACCTACAGAAAGTATTAGCCTCATATAGGGATGGTCGTGACTAATGAATTAATGATTGTGTAACTCTTTGGAGAAATAAAAAGGGCACTATTTTTGCCTGAACACCATGGGAACCCAAATTAACCATGATCAGAAGACAGACTATTTTTCTGCATATTTGGAGAATTACAGTCAATCTCTTTAGCTGAACTTCAAGGAAAAAAAAATATGACAACAAATTGCACTTGAAGTGTAGAAGGGACTGCCTTCTTCTCAGGGTCCACACCCTTCATAAGAAACAACAGAACATATTCACTAAATCCTATGTCAAAGTTTTATTTCTGTTTGAAAGTCTTTGTGTTTACAAAATCCCTGACTGGAAGAAAAAATTCATCATTTTCACCATCCAGAGTAAAATTTTCACATAATGGTGTTTTTTAAAAGTCAAGGTTGTTATATTTTCAGAGGTTTCAAATAGCAAAGTTAACATCTCTCCTCTAGGTGTAAGATTAATGTGTTTGCATGTAGCAGAAATGCTCCAGAGAGTTAAAAGCTGCTTTGAAAGTTATGGATTGAGTCGATCACATTCCCCGAGCAAACCAAAGAGGAATGAAAACCATTTTCCCCCCCCAAACAGAAGCGCTTGCACAAGGTTAGCCGGGCACTCCTGGAGTAAACTGTGCTCCCCGAGGCCCCTGAGTAGGAGCCAGCCCTGAGCACACACAGAATAACAAATTACTGAAGGACCTGGGAGTCATTCCTGGGAGGAGCAGGGAAACCTGTGCTGTCCAACAAGCCTCGAGGAAGGCTGTGCTGGGCACCAGCTCTCCACTCAGCTACTGCACTCACAGAACGTTTTCTGGCCTCACAACCAACTCCAGGGGAACATCCAGGAATGCTCAGTCCCTATTTAGACAACCTAATCTGCAAATGGTGAGATGGCAAAGAAAACAAACCCAGAGGAAGGTGTGTTTGAGTGCCCTGTGCCCACAGACTGGGACAACTCGGCCATCCCATAATGTGTGCCTCTTGGCCACACATTAACTCCTCTTGACCCACTCTGGAAGGCAATGGTTTAATCACTGTCCTCAGGGACCAGCAGAGCCCATCCATTCCCTCCAGAGCCTCGACAGGAACACTCATCTCCAATCCCATCAGAGCAAACACTGAACCTCCCCTGGAAACCACTGCCAGCCAGCCACGGGGGAAACCAGAGCCACTTCTCTTCCTACTCCTCCTTTCCTTCTGAGACAGAGCAGCATCTGGAGTTTGGAAACCACTCCCAGTTCAACGGGGAGGAGCTGACGTTATCAACACTTCTGCAGTGACAAGGCACTGCCCCCCAGAGTCACACCCGGGATTTAAAAACAGGAAAGGGACGCAGGGAATCGGAGCGGGCAGATTTTGAGAGGAAGAGAAATCATCCCGCGTGTTCTTGGCTAAAAATTGGTGCCCTCAGAGATGTGAGTGGACATCTGACAGACAACTGGTTCTCCAAAAGGAGAAGAAAAGGAACACCCGCAGCAGGAGGTATTTGAGAGGTACCCAAGCCCCCAGTCCACGCTCCCCAGTGGCTGTTTCAGAGATTCTGGTTATTCTGCACATTCTTCACAAATTCCAAAGTATTTTGGCAACTACTCATGTAACTTTTAAGGGGAAAATAACATACTTTTAAAAACCACCATAAGGCGATACCTGGACAGTATTTTCATCATTGAAAAAAAAGAAAATGTCAATGAAAAAATACCTAAAAAAAAGCCCAGAGCCAGATCACTTCTCAAACGTAAAAGGCAACTCCAATCATGAATCAGCCTTCACTCTCCTTAATCCAGGGAGAACAGACAAGGAAGGAGAGTTCTAGGCTAAACTCTTCCATCACGAAACTTAAATACACTTTTTCACTTTAAGACTTTGATATCTGGGTTTAGCTCAGCCATGCTCATTTCCCAAACAGAAAATCCAGTACCACGCATATAATTAAGTTTTATTACAGTGGGAATTTGTTTCTTCTCCCTCCTTCCATCTCTGTGCCAGGAAATTAAATTTTCTAGAAAGTTTCAGTCTGTTTAGGTGCCACTCAACCCTGTCCCCTTCTCTGAGGGACAGCAGGTAAGTGCTGCCTGCCCCAGGCTGCCTCCCTGCATCCCTGTCTCTCCTCCTCCATCACTGACAGGGAAACTGCTCACTCCAGAGCCAAAATTCCCTGGCATTCCCCTTGCTTGTGGTGCTGCTTCCCCCAGAAACTTGCAGGAATGTTAACATCAAAGATTAATCAAACTGTACAGGCCTAATTCCCATCATTTCCTGGTGACCAAGTGCAGCCCAAAGCACTGGGACACCCCTGAGGACACCCGGAGCAGGGAGGGGTGTGAGGGACACAGCACCTCAGAGAGGGGGGAGGAAGAAGAGGAGGAGCCTTCACATGGACAAAAGGGCACAAATATTGAGAATTTTACACAACTACATGGGGGAATGTCAAACCCAGCCAGCAGAATGGGCCCCATAATTCCACTGATAAGTAGAATTGATTATAACATGTAATTATATTATACACTCCATTCAACCTATATTGGCAGTATCTCAAAAATAGCCTGTTACATTTACACAAGAGCAGGAGGGAAATATCCCTACACTAATCTTTACACAGGAAAACAAGCAGTCAGCAGTTTTTATTTGATTTTTTGGCAATCCATGGCATTCCCACGCTTGGGAGTTGCTTCCACGATGCTCCTGCACCCCTGAGCCTCCAACCCCCTGACCAGAACCACCAAGAGCTGCCTCAGAACACTCGGGGGGGGGCTGCAGGAGGCACCAGGCAGGGCTCTCATGGGCTTTCTTTGTTCCTCCCCACCCCTAATCTCCCTAGAGCCACGTGTTGTCTCACATCCCCTTCCTTGGATTACAGGATGTGTAAGACAAGAACTGTGTTCCCATCCTGTATTTCGCAGCCTGGTTCCTGGCCAGGCATAAAGTGCTGTCCCACAGCCCTGCCACCTTCCTGGCACTTTCCCACTCTGAATCAGCACTAACAATCTTTCACACCCCTTTGAAATATCTGCCAGGGGTTCCAGGGTGAGGTTTCCCGTGGAGAGAACGCTCAGCTGATCTGACTGGCAATTGTGTCTCCTACAAACATTTCAAGAGAGTTTTGGAGAGGGCTGTTATTGCTGAAAAGCAGCTGAACCTCTGACTGACCTGCAGTGACCTACCTGGGGTTTGAACCTGAGAAAGGCACTGTTAGGAGAATTTTATCCCAACAGGCAGGACTTTTAAAACATACAAGTTTGCTGCATAAATTCTACTAAACTATTTTAAAATTAAACATGGTGTTAATATGCAACTTAATAATAATCCCTTTATTCCAGAGACTGGAACTTGTATTTCACATCTTCCAAACACACAAGGCACAGCCTCTCTGCCTAATGCACACTCGGGAGCAGTTATTTTTAAGTTGTAAAAGCTCTAGGAAATACTGTCTTATACATCCCTGTAAAAGGATGATGTATCACCGCCAGCACTGTCCAGGAAACTGTCACATGATCACACTTAAGTCCTAGAAATACACACACGGCCAGAGCTGAAGTGAACCTTCATCCCCCACGAGGCAGGAGGAGCCCTGAACCCCCCCAACAGCCTCAGTGACACCCTGTGTTTGCATTTGGGCTTTGTCCTGCTCAACTCTGTGTGTGCCAATCCCAGTCTGAAACCAGAGCTGCAGTTAGAGTCTTATCATTAACGGGGGCCCAAAAGCTTCTGCCAGCCCTCCTCTGTGAGCTGGGTACAGCACTGTGGGACCACAAGGAAATACTCTGGGAACACAGGGGAAGCCCAGGAATGTCAGGTTTGTAGAGCTGGCACTCATTTCCCCTAAAAACTGTTCCCTAAAATTAAAGGGACAACCCTGAGCGTGGAATTCAGACCTACAGCCTAACAAAGCACTACAGGATGCCCAGAGATCACACACTGAGGGAATGGCACAAGGAGCACTCACCTGGGGAGTAACTTCCCAAGGGAATTCCTGCAAGTCTGACACTTGAGACTTGAACTACCACTGATAATTCAGGCACCATTTCTCCAACAAAGCACAGTTTTTACACCTTTACAGTCCAGACAGCATCTGCTGAGGTCTGTGCATGGGAAGTGCCCCCAGAAGACACCCAGAGTCCTGTGCACAGGAACCCAGAGCCAGGCCTTGGATCTCATGGCCCAAACACACAAACAGGGTAGAAAGGAGTTGGGCATCTGACAACCTTTTATGAATTTAAATTTTAAAAATACCAAAACCACAAACAAACAAAACCAACCCCACACTGTAAAGTTTTGGGTGGTCATTGCACCCACTGCTGTGATCTCCCAATGCAATCTTTACTTCAGTACTTTTAAAACACCCACATTAAAAAGGTTCTGACAGTTGGATAGTTTCAGTGACTTTAAACATGCAGAAGCCCTTAGCACTGAAGTACAGAACAGAAAAAGAGCATTTTAAAAATACCCCAGCGAGGTCAGAGGGATCAAGAGTGAAGGAGGCACCAACAGAAGTGGGAGGAAAGGAACACAACAAGCAAACAAGAAAAAGAAGGTGGATTTGGCTTTACCAGTGTGATCTGCAGGTTTGTGGGTGCTGGGGAACCCCTGAGTGGGCAGTGCTGCCTGCAGGGTCCAGAGAGACACCTGAGGAACTGCAGGACACAAACTCTTTTACTGCAGAGCTTCACAAAGAGCCTGGAATTTCCTGAGGCCTCTGGACGTGCCACCCACAAACAGGAGCCCAGAGGCAGAGATAAGGCTGGGTAATCACTCAGGCTAAATACTGAAATAAACAGCAGCTCCAGTTATCTGAAAGCTGGACACAGCAGGGAAAACATAAACCAAAGGAATAACCTTGACATTCAATTAAAATAAAGGATGAAGAGAGAAAGGGGGACCATGAAGGATAATCTGTAAGTAGGAACATCCATGGAGGCACAAGGCAAGAGAAGAAAACAAACTAAAAAGCGTGGTTTGCTCTACCAGACTCAGAGTGAGAGAAAAGCCAAGCAAGAAAAAAAGCTGAAGAGGGGAAAAAATATTCAGAAATTTGGGCAGAGACAAATTAAAGATAGACGATTTCAATAGCACAGAGTGTAGAAACAGGATTGCAAAGGGCCAAGAAGGGAAGAAGTCAAGGCAAGCAGAACAAAGAACACATTTCAGAAGACCAGGCTTCAAGTGGAGAGGCCAGATAGCACAGCAGTTAGAAACACACAGTCCCTATGTAAAAAGTTTATTAAAAACAAATCAGAACAATATTTGCATATTTTTAGGCAAAAGCACTCTGGTGATTGACCCAAAGCAGGAAGGACTTACGGGGAAAAAGCACAGTTAGGGCTGAATTAACCAGCCTAAGGTAATAAGAAATAAAGAGCAGAGGTGCATCAATACTGACATCAGGGTTCCAGGAGGAAAAAACACCTCAAATTACTCCAGGAAGTGACGCTGCAGAGATCCTGGGAACAGGCTCCCTCCTTCCCACTACAAACAGATCCCTATTTTCTAAGACTTTAAATGGGAGGAGCCAATAGCTGGAGGAGAGGAGGGATAGGAAGCATCCAACACTGGCTTAGCAGCCTCGACAGCTGAAACCCTCCTCCTGAAAATAAATACAATATTTCACTTTATAGACCCCAGTGATTCAATTAAAGCCGAGTGTGAGCACACACAGCAGCAACGACAAACACGGGCAGGAAAACACGAACGCACAGAGCCGGGGCTCAAAACTACCGCAGGGAAAGAAGGAGAATTAACAAATTAATCAACCGAGAGGTCCAAGAGCTCCGAGCCCTCTCCCGACACCGACCGAAGCTGCAAAGGGAAGTTCAAGAAGGGCTGACAGCTTATCCCAGAGCTTCCTCCCGAAGGGCCACGTGCCCCCACTCCACAGACACAGCAGGACGCGGTTCCTTCCCAGCGCTCCCCAGCCTGGAACACCGAAATTCCGGACGCTGCCTTTGCCCACAGAACGCTCTTTTTTGGGGGGAGGGGTATGGGAGTGGGGAAGGCCCAGCAGACCTTCGGCCCGTTTGCTTTTTATGGTGGTTATTGTCACAGGGCATATAGGCACATTAAAAAAAATCGATTATTGTTTATGCCCGCCCCAAATTCCTGGCTTTCAATCGGAATTACTTTTTGTTTACATTTCAAGGGGGAGGGAAGGAAAGTTAGCAGTTCCTCTTTCCCTACCTCCACGGTCTGGGGATTGTTTGGAGTATCTTTTACCACGCTGGCTCTTAGTCGTGGCTTTTTTAAAGCGATTAACTCCACCATGGCAGGGTATTCCAACAGCCACTCCAGCGGGGTGTTCCGACAGCCGCTGGCTCCCGCACCCCGGAGCGGTGCCCGCAGCACAGCGCCGTGTTTTGGGGAGCTCCCACAGCCCCGTGCCCGCCCTGCCCCGCGCCGGGGGCGGGATTATCCCGACACTCTTCCCACTGCACCTTCCCGAGCCGCCCCCCCGGCGGGGCCGCGAAACTTTCCCTGGAGCTGCCCCGGGCCGGGGCGAGGCCAGGCCGGCACAGCCCCGGTACAGCCCCGGCCCGGCCCGGCCCAGGGCCGTGCGGGAGCCCCGGGCAGCCTCATTGTGCAGGAACAAAAGAAAGATCCTCACCGCACACGCAGCAGGAGAGGGACTGCCTGAAGTAGGGCAGGAGCTTGTTAATCTCGGAAAAGGACTGGGGGTCCCCCGGGTCGTAGTTGAGCACCAGGCGGCTCGCGGACACGTAGAGAGCAGTGGCATTCACGGGGTTCATCGCCGCCGCTCGCTCGCCGCCGGCTCCGCGCTGAGAAGAAGGTCCGCGCGGGCGGCGGGCGCGGGTGGCCCCGGGGCGGGGGCCGCCCGGGTGTCACCTTGGTCCGGGCCGCCCGGGGCCGCGCGGCGGCGGCGGCAGCGCGGAGGGGCCGCGCCGGCTCCTCCTCCGCCCCCCGCGGGGCCTCGCTGCGAGCGGCGCCTCGGCGCGGGCGGCGGCGGCCGCGCTACTGCAGCTGCGGGCGGGCCATGCCCGCACCGCGGGCCCTGCTGCTGTCGGCGCCTCCCTCAGCGGCGGCCCGGCATGGCGGCGGCCGCAGGCACGAACCGCGGGCGGGCGCGGGGCGGCGGCGGCGGCGGGGCCGCGCTGCCCGGGGCGGCGGGGGCGGCGGGGCTGTGCGCGGGCTTAGCGCGGCCGCATCCCCCGGCGGGGCGGCGGGCCGGGGCAGGGCCGGGCCGGGCCGGGCCGCTCCGCTGGCGCCGTTAGTCCGCCCGTCACTGCGGGGCCATCGCCGCGCCCGCTGCGCGCATGCGCCGCCCGCGCCCCGCAACGGGGGGCCGCGCCAGCGCCCCCCAGCGGCGCCCGCGCCCCGCCGCGAGACACGGGCTGCGCGCGCCCGCCGCACGGGGGCGGGGCCCATGGGGGGGGCGCGCGCCGCTGACACGGCGTGAGGGAACCACGGGCTGAGGGAGCGGGAGAGGCCCGGGAGTGCCCCACACACCGGGAACCACGGGCTGAGGGAGCGGGAGCGGCCCGGGGAGCGCCCCACACGCCCGGAACCACGGGCTGAGGGAGCGGGAGCGGTCTGGGAGTGCCCCACACACCGGGAACCACGGGCTGAGGGAGCGGGAGCGGTCTGGGAGTGCCCCACACACCGGGAACCACGGGCTGAGGGAGCGGGAGAGGCCCGGGAGTGCCCCACACACCGGGAACCACGGGCTGAGGGAGCGGGAGCGGCCCGGGAGTGCCCCACACACCGGGAACCACGGGCTGAGGGAGCGGGAGCGGCCCGGGAGCGCCTCACACACCGTGAGCCACAGTCTCACGGCCTCAGCCATGGCCTCGCACACCGCCACGGGTTCAGGGAGCAGCTCAGCCGCGGGCTCACACCCCGCCCCGCGCTCTCCCCGCTCTCCCCCGCCGCCGGCCGGGCCGGTCCCGCCCCTGACATGGCGAGCGCTCCCCGCCGGGGCTGAGGGGCGGCCCCGCCTCTGCCCTCGGGCCGCGGCCGGGCCCGGCGGTACCGCGGGTTGCCCTCGGGCACGGAGCGGGCCCGGGCGAGCTGCGGGGCCCGGGCGGTGTCGGGAGCGCTGGCTCCGTGCGCGGGGGGTGCCCCGTGCTCACCGCCGGCCTCCCACACGCGGCACTGTGGATCTGTCCCGAGTGTTCTCGCTGAGACCCCCACGCGCAGCACAGCAGTGCATGCACACCGGCACAGGAGAGAGGTAATGGCGGGAACTACTTGTATTTCCTCTGTAAGCACCAAGGCCGTCCCACAGATCTCCAGATCCTGTGTTGCAACACTGCCAGCACCGTCAGGCAGCCCCCTCCCTGCTTCTCTGCTCGGCCTTTGGGGAACTGCCTGACACAGCTTCTCCTTTTCCCCACTTGGCCCTCGCAGTGTTCACCCAGAGTTGCCCATTGAACTAATCAAGGAGTTCCACCTGTACCTTTTAGTTCTTTGTTCTCCTCATGAATCCCCCCAGCTTTCCAGCCCAGCTCAAAATGAGTGTGCATACAAAATCCAGGAATTTGGGTCTTGACTCCAGATACCCATTTAGCACTTGTGGTGCCCACCAGGCTGTGCAGCTCATTCCCCACCTGGCACTGTTCCACACAGTGCGTGTGCTGCCTCGGTGCCTCTCCCAGCAGACCTACAACACCCTCATGCCCTCCCAGCAAACACTCAGTAGCCATCCCTGGACCACAACGACTTGCTCAATCCCTAATTTGACTTCACTCCAAGGCACACCATCTTCATTCTCACCCTACTGTTATATTGCTTGTAAAATGCCCAATTCCTTCTTCAGCTCACTGCCAGAAACACCTCCTGTGCTGAGCCAAGCCAGCAGGACTGAAATAACATCCAAGCAAATTCCCACCAAGTCCACGTTCTCATATACACCTCCCTGTATCACATCCTCTGCCAAACTCCAAACACAGTGTCCTGAACACTCATCTCCACCCCTCCCAACTCTGGCTCTTATGCAAGGAGCTTACTTGCACCCAAAGAGTTTTACCAGTCCTGTCTGATTTCTGGGATGTGCTCCTTTGGGAGCACAAGCAGTTGCCATTGGTAGTGTTCCAGGACCGTCTCCATGTCCCCATCCACGGCATCACCCTGCACTGCTCTGATGGAGCTCATAAGGACATTTGGATTTCACCTAAGCACAACTACAATTCTGCCAAGACAGATAACATAAACCCTAGAATGGCAAGTAAATCTTACTCTTGAAAATTATGGTAATAATTGAATATGAAATTGTAAGAGTAGCAAGACTGATTAGGTCAGGTCATACCCTTTTGACCAGAGGAAGCCCATAGTGGTTTTTTTCCCCCACTATTCCTGGCTGATCTGCTGAGTTTCACTTTTCTTCTAGCCAGACCCTCGAGTTCAGGGTTTGCCTCCCTCCCCAGACAGTGCTGTTTGCTTAACTTTGAACAAGCCCTGAAACATCCAATAAACCATCAAGAGCACCCCTTTATCTTTGCAGTGGAAAACAAGGGTAGAATAGGGATGTTATTTCATTTTCCAGTTCCTATCAATGGTCTGCCAGTGGCTGTGCTTGGGAAAAACTAGACACTTAATTTAGATTAGGTTAGAACACAGCCTATGAGCTCTGCCAAACACAGATATCTGCACTACTGTCCTGAGTCCTTGGGTGATAATTTCATGGGTTTGTTTCTCCTCTACAGCACTTGAACAGAATAAACATTTAGATCTCGGGGAATGGTTCTTTGTAAATGTATTGTAGAGAACAGGAGGTGTTGAGATCCTTCTGGTATGGGAGTGGTGCATCCTAGAGTGTCTCATTCCCACAGTGCTGTATCTTTAAGGGAAAATTATCAAGTGAGAAGAAGGAAATACAGGTCAGTAGATACACTGCCTCTGAAAGCTTGGATGTGAAGAAAAGGATGGGTTTTGTTGTTGTTTTGTTAGGGGGGGTGTTTTCTCCCTCAGACAACTGCCAATGGCAAGCTTGTTTCTAATTGCTTGCTTGTTTGACTTGATGTAGGTTTCCTTCTGTGTCACTGCATTTTGAGCATGATGAAAAGAGAGGCAGGGAAAGAGCAGAGTGATTGTAACGGTTCCAACAACACAGTGTTTGCTGGGCTGATGTTATTAATGAATTAACAAAACAAATCACACACTAATAAATAGGAAATCACAGAAACTACAGAACAAAGGCACAACAAACATCCCCAGGGCTTCTAAGAAAAGACCAAGACTGACTTGCCAAACAGCAGTCAGAGGAGCTGAGGAGGGTTAGCATGACTCTGCAAAGCCTGGGGGCCTTTGTTAGGTGGTCCCTGGCTACCTGCTCCCCCCTGTTACCATCCCAACAGACACAGCTGCAGCAATTCACTTGGCTGTGCCTCGGATTTTGAATTTGCCCTGCGTTTTGTCTTCTAGGATTGTCCTTCCAGGTTTGTAACCCCCAGATGTCCAAAGGGGGTCCAACCACGTCTTTGGATCCTGGTGAAGCAGAGCATACAGGCCCCCCCAGCCCACTGGGTTTGCCTCACTTTGTATTCATGAATGAACATAGGCTTCCCCAGGAGAACATTGTTTACCCTCTGTGTTCAACAGTGTTCTCTTACATTATTCCAGAGTGGCCATGCCTTTTAGAAAGATATTCCAGTGGTTTGCTAATATGGTATCAACATCTCTCTCTGAGAATTGTTATTTTTGCTTTGAGAGGTTCATGCCTACGATGCCAGGGACACCCTACTTTTACAGGCTATAGAAGTGGCTGTGATGGCCCTTTTATTCAGGTTCACATCCAAATACAAAGAAGCCAATTCTTGCTTTTTTATTTGGGTGTGGTTTTTGTAGCTTTATTTGGAGGGGCCAAATAAAGACATCTGCATTATCAGTCTTAGGACCTGGAGTAGTGCAGTACAATTTGTGTCTTTACTGGTGCAAAGGAATTCCTTGTTCTAAGGCAGAGTGTTTCTTATCTGTTGTTGAACACTGAACACCCAGTGCTGTACAAACATTTTATAACAGTGTCTGTTAGACCCACCAGCTCTTTGCAACTGTGTGTGGGGTTTCGTTTGTTTGGGTTTTTCTTTTTAAACTATCTGCTACTTTTCAGAAACACCCAGCAAATAAACAAGGATCTATTTCTGGTTTGGATTCACAAGCACTTGGGAATGAATATTCCCCAACAATTTTAAGGTCCTTGGGATCTCAGAACAAAACCCACCCACTAAGTCACTATTGTTATGGGGTTTGCTTATTGTTCTCCACAAGCCAGTCACCCACAATTCCTTTCCTTCATTTGGGTCATATGTTTGAAGGGAATTTCATAGGATGAATTTGTAGGACATGTTCTCCAGCATTTATTATTTAGCACAGCTTTCTCCCTTAGTTCTCCCAGCCCTTCCCCACCTGAGCCAGGCTGGTGGGCGTAGCTGCAGCAGCTTTTCTCCAGCTGTGTGATGTATTGTTAGACCATGCCTGGCCTAACAATTGTTCTGTTGGAATGGGCACCAACTGTGGCTGTGCGTTCTGCAGATCATATGAGATCTTTGTAATCAAGTCCTCCTGTGGTTATTAAATTGTGTAGGTATAGGCAGAAGCCACGAGAGGTGTGTCTGTGCAACTCTGAAGTTCTGTCAGATGAGGTCAAATCCCTCTTGTTTTCTAGAATTGGACCTAAGAACTTTTATCAGATGCTGAATATGTTCTATGTTGCTCTACTTTATATTTACAAAAGTACCCTTTTGGGTTATTTTTGCCCTGTAGTGGTATTTACATGGACTGTATGAGTGACTTTTCTATTGTGGCTAATGTAAAAAACATGTTTCCCTTACCTTTCCAATGTGTCACCAAAGAGATTGCCAACATCCCTGTTAGAGGCAGGAGGGTGTTGATAGAGCTCCCAGCAGTCCATCTCCTCACTGAAGCTGGCTGTTTGTTTCTGACATTGCTAAACAAGGAAGTTCAAGTTCTGCCCTGGTACTGTAAATCCCAAATCAGTCCTCTCTCAGCACAGGTGAAGCACCACTCTGCTCCTGCTCTAGCTCTTACCCGAGTTTGCCAGCTCAGGAGGATGACTCTTTCCAAATTGCATAGCAAGAGCTCAAAATTAATTTGGACAGCTTATTAAATTGTAATGGCTTGGGAGGGGTATGTGAGCAAGTTCTGCATTTGCATAATTGAATTGGCATAATTGAGCTGTCCATTGAATTTTGCTTCCAGGAGCATCGTTTCCTTCCCTCTGGACATCTTGCCAACTGCCCACTGGGCTGGGAGGGTGAGAAGTACTACACAAGCTCACACAGGGAGCCCCTCTCTCAAGAGCTCAGTGTTTAGCTCGGGAGTTTGTTTTATTATTTAAGCAGGGATATTCTGGCCTTTCTTCTTTGGCTCTTAGTTGTAAGTGGGACAGAAAAACTGCTGGAAAACATTGGCCTTACTTGTTTCCTTGACTGCCTCGTTCCCAACCCAGGCAAATAAGGATTACTGTGACTTCCTAAAGGTGAGCTCTGAGATCCACGTGTCCTCTGTGCAGCTCTTCTCAGACCAGAGTGTGTCTGGTGCTCTGTAATGAGGAACCTTCTGCCTGATGACAGGGAGGTGGTTAATCCCTGTGCTGCTTTTCCTTGTCCTGGAGTTGTAAGGCTGCAACTGCCTCTTTCGATATGGAGTTTGTAGTTACTCCCCTCACAAACACTTTCTCTTCACTAGGAGGTCTCCCCACAGGCTTTTGTGAGAAACCAGTACAGACTGATTTATTTCACTGTATCAGGCAAAGAATACAAAGTTCTCCCCTTTTTTTTTTGTTTTTAACAGTGCAATCCCAGTATTTGATAGTTGATTAAAATATGTAATTCAGAGAATATGTCACCGAGACAATCCCATGTGGTACAGCATGTCTGAGGTGATCACAGCAGTCACCTCTGGCCTTTGTGTCCTGTCTTAGGATACTGCTCAATTTTGAGTCCCCAGCTAATCTGTGGTGTGGGTTGTGAGTGTGGTCAAAACCTGGGCTTCCAGGAGTGCAGGAGGACAGAACTCCCTTTGGTTTGGAGCAGCACAAAGCAAGTAGAGATGATCTGGGATTAGCACTAAATAGTCAAGCTGATTCTGAGCCAAACTGTCAATGCAGAAACACTGGTTCAGCTCTGCATGTATTCCAGTTTCATTTGGGTTTAGAGGGAATGCTGCTGTACATAGTTTTCTGGGAACAAGAGTCTACCTCTTACACAGCTGAGTTACCCCTGTGACTTAAACAGATCAACTGACATTGGTGACCTTGGGCTGTTTCTACAGGAGTACAGATTGATGATGGAACTGGTTTCTATTCACTACTTCTGTTTAGTAAAAATAGACACTAATTACTATTTGACTGAACATGGGAAAGTTGAATAGCAGGAGACTTTTCTCATGGTTGAAAGTCCTCTTGTAACTGGATTTGGCCTCAAAATACTTTCTCCTCTTTCTCTGATTTGCATTGCGGGGGCTTCTTGAGAAACTGCCTGGAGAATTCTCGCTTTCTGCTGCAGCCCTGTGACAGCCTCTAACTTCACAGCTCCAACAATGCAGGGCTGTAAGAGCGGCTGTGGCAGAGCTGAGTCCAGCACTGTGCTTCCAAAAGCAGGCAGTGACAAATACTTAGGAAACAGCAATAATACTGAAGCAGATAGTATGATTTTTCCAGCGGTCTTGCAGCAATTTGTGTCTCGTGGATCTACACAGACAGCAGCATTTCACATCCTGAGACAGGTCCTCCTCCATCGATGTGTCCAGGACCTTTTTGACTTTTTGGCTGCTGTTGTAAATCAAGCTGATGTTTTTGCAGGGGTATAATGAACTTGTTCCTTTTGCTAACAGACATCCAGGGCTCCAACATGTGTATTCTTGGGGTTGTAAGTGATGCACTGGGGAAAATTATCTACTTGAATTTCATCTCTCTATGAGGTCCTTCACTGACTCTTCAGTCAAGCATCATAACTCTTGTTAACCAAATCACTTGGGCTCACCAGGAACTTGCACCTTACTAGGTCCCTCTTCCACATCTTTCCCAGCTGTGATAAACAGAACAGCTCCCATCTCAAGGAACAGAAGGTGTCCCAGGTTAAATGGTTTCACTGTGAAAATTTACTTTTCACTCTTTCCCCAACAGCTGTTCATTCATGACAGGACCTTCCTTTTAATCTAATGACAACTTAGTTTCAAGAGCTCCTAATCAGGGACATTCTCAAAGGACATCCAAGTAATTCTATGAACAGAATCTCCCTTTTATTTTACATATGTGACTTCACTAAATAAAGCCCCTTGATTTGCACAGCAGGAATCTCTGTACAAGATCTCTGCCAACTCCTCCCCAGTATGTCCAATTTATTTATGTGTTTATAATTCTGGGGTTTGGTTGGGTGTGGCTTTTGTTGGTTGGCAGGGGTTTTTTTGCATTTTGCTTTGTAATTCGTATTGGATTTACAGGTTCATAGTTTTCTTAAATCTCCTAATGCCTGCCTTAAAAACTGACATTGCAAGAGCCACCTGCCATGGGAGTTCTTAGCAAGAGACTTTTAAGTGAGTTATCTCTGAAGGATCTTATAACACTGAGGTGAAAACAGTTTGGTCCTGGGGATGTGTTAGTGTTAATGATTTATTCTTTAACTTAATCTTCTACTCTTTGGGGTGAAACAGGATCTCCAATGTATCCAGTAAACATCCAAGTAAAAAGTGCAAGTTAAAACTAGGGATTTTGGCACAGAAATCTTTTCAAGTTCTGTTGCACTGAATTCAGATGAAAAAACAAACAAAAAATATTGAGTTTTTTCTGTTGTATAGTCTGAGTAATCCCTTTAATCTTGACTTGTCTCATTGCCAGAATCTCTGGCATGCCTCCTTTTCCTCGCATATTTTAAAAAGCATTTACTAGTTTTCATACTTCCAGCAAGTTGTCCCTAAAAGTATTTTGGCCTCTTCAGTCTGTTTTTGAACATGTGACCTGCAACTGTTGACAATTCTGTCTCCCCCTCTACTCCTCTACTGGGCAGAACTTCAGCTACCCCAGGAATGCCTCTTGCCCCTGCTGCCTCCCCTTGTCATGCCAACCTTCCCTTCCAGGGCGGGGGCTTTGTGAAACCTCCTGGTTCCCAGAATGCACATTTCCAACCTCCTTGGTGTGACCCATGTTCTAAACAGCAGTCAGTTTAATTTCTGAGGCTGCATGATTGCACTTCACATTGCCTTTTAATGAAGAAGCTGCTGCAGCCAGCCTGGAGCACACAAGGATTCCCACTGAGGGACAGCAGAGGCTTCAGCTTCAAACATCCGTGGGCTGCTTTCTGCTTGGGCTGGTTTGTGACCAGGAGAAGCCACAGTTCCTGGTTTCTGCCCAAGCCTGCCTGGGGAGGGTGAAGTGCTGTTTGACTGCTGCAGAGGAGCAGTTATCTCACAGATAGGTCAGGAATGCACTGACAGCCTGCAGTTACTCTGGCTGGGGCTGAAACAGCCTCATGCTCTGTAAGGTGTGGGCTGAGGTACTTGGGGCCTTCCTTGTCCTGGCCTTCACTGACAGGATCTCCCTGGGCCTTTGTGCCTTCAGGCAGGGGCAAGGAAAGGGCTCCTGGTAGTGACTGAGTCAGCAGTTTCTGAGAGAGCTGGACACATGTTCTGAGGGACCAACAGGGTGAGCCAAGTGTGTGGAGAGGGCTGGCAGTTGTCATGGTGAGGCCACTGTCATCTTGGAAAGGTTGTGGAGATCTGGGAGCTCCCTGGTGGCTGGGGAAAGGCTGGAGTTGTGCCCTCCACAAAAAAGCAGGACTGTAAGGCAGCCAGCCTCAGTTCGGTCTCTGAGGAAAAACATGGTCCAAGTCTTCTTGGGTGCCTTTTGTGGGCACATGGAGAAGGTGACTGGGAATAGCCAGCATAGATTAACCAAGGGTGAATCATGTGACCTACCTCAGTGCCTCCTGGTGATGAGGTGGTGGGTTCTGTGGATGAGGGAAGGGCAGTGGATGTCCTCTGGCTTAACCTGAACAAGGTTTCTGACGGGATCTCAGCTGTGTCCAGGTTGGGACATCATGGGGAGGAGGGAGAGCATGATGGTGAGGGGCTGGAGCACTTCCCCCAGGAGAGGCTTAGGGACTGGGCTCTGTCTTTGTTAGGCTGGAGGTGACTGATTCCAATAGGATGAGGTTCAAAAGGCCAAGTGCCGGGTCCTGCACTTTGGCCACAACAACCCCCTCCAGCGCTACAGGCTGGGGACAGAGTGGCTGTAGAGCAGCCAGACAGAGAGGGACCTGGGAGTTGGGATTGACAGGAAGCTGAACACGAGGCAGTGTGCGCCCAGGTGGCCAAGAGGGCCAATGGATCCTGGCCTGGATCAGGAACAGTGTGGCAGCAGGAGCAGGGAAGTGATTCTTGCCCTGGACTCAGTGCTGGTGAGGCCACCCCTGGAGTGCTGTGTCCAGTTCTGGGCCCTCAGCTCAGGAAGGACATGGAGGGGCTGGAGCAGGTCCAGAGAAGAGCAACGAGGCTGGGGAAGGGACTGGAGCACAAGTGCTGTGAGGAGAGGCTGAGGGAGCTGGGGCTGTTCAGCCTGGAGAAGAGGAGGCTCAGGGGAGACCTCCTCACTCTCTACAACTCCCTGACAGGAGGGGGGAGCCAGGGGGGTCAGGCTCTTCTCCCAGGAATCAGCAGTAGGACAAGAGGACATGGTCTCAAGCTGTGCCGGGGAAGTTGAGGTTGGATATGACGAAAAAATTTTTACAGAGAGAGTAATCAGACTCAGAGAGAGTAATCAGCCCTTGGATTGGGCTGCCAAGGGAGGTGGTGGATTCACCATCCCTGGAGGTTTTTAAGGTGAGACTGGATGTGGCATCGGTGCCATGGTCTGGTAACCACAGGGGTGTTGGATCAAGGGTTGGACTTGATGATCTCGGCTGTCTTTTCCAACCTGGTCGATTCTATGATTCTGTGACTTGGGGGACATCCCAATAGCTGCTTTCTGGTACTGGAGAGCCCATCTATGTCCTTTCACTAACCCCTCTGACTGGAGAGTGTAGTGAGAGGACAAGGGCAGCTGTCCCCAGGTGGAACAGGGCAGGTTGGTACTGAGTAGAAGGGGTGGGAGGGGAATCAGTTTCCCCATGGGGCCAGTCGGGCTCTGAAACCAGGACTGGGAAAGGTGTGCCAGCCTCTGGCCCTGCAGACTTTCAAATCCAACTGACAAAGCCCTGGAAAACTGGTATGAATTCAGTGCTGTGTGTGTTGTGAGTAGGAGGCTGGACTGGAGCCCGAGAGCCCTTCCAAAACGAGTCATTGTACAGCAGCTTGGATATGCTGCGTAATCCAAGAATTCCCATTTTGGGAGATTCCTCAGCCTTACCCTTGCGGTATCTGCAGGGCCGTGCTCGTGTCCCACGCTCGGTGCAGGGACGCGTCGGGCAGCACTGCCCCGGCCCTGCCGGAACGGCGGCCCGTGTGTCGGGGGCCGTGTGTCGGGGGCCGTGTCGGAGGCGGAACAATGCTCTGAGCACAGGTGGCTGCTCGCAGGCCGGAGCGGCCTGGAGCGATGACATCAGATCTGTGGATTGCGGATCACCGCAGGGAGGGCCCCGCGCGCTGCGTGTTCCCCAGCCCGGCCCGCCCCCTGCTCGCGGCTCGGGGCTGGCCTGGGCCCTGCCCGGCTGTGCAGGGACCGGAGCCAGAGCGCCTGGTCACGGGAGGCGGCGGCGGAGATTCACAGACCGTGTCACGGGGACTGTTTTCGTGATCAGTCCTTTCTGGCGCTCGGAAGAAAGAGGGGACCGCTAATCTTGCGGGCAAACACCTCTGGTTGCCGTCCCCACTCGTGAAACGCCACAACGGCCTCTCCTACGCACACACGGGAAAGGGAAAGGGGCGAAAGCTGATGCGTTTTCACGTTGTTCTGTCTGCGCGATGACAACAGCGATGAACGGCCCGGCCGAGGAGGGCTGGGCTCGGTACCGGCCTGCGCGGGGCCGGGGGCTCCCGGAGCGGGGCCGGGGCCGTGCCTGTGCCCGGGGCCGTGTCTGTGCCCATGTCTGTGCTCGGGGCCGTGTTTGTGCCCGTGTCTGTGCCCGGGGCCGTGTCTGTGCCCATGTCTGTGCTCGGGGCCGTGTTTGTGCCCGGGTCTGTGCCCGGGGCCGTGTCTGTGCCCGGGGCCGTGCCCGCGGAGCGGGTCCGTGTCTGTGCCCTGGGCCGTGTCTGTGCCCGGGGCCGTGTCTGTGCCCGGGGCCGTGCCCGCGGAGCGGGGCCGTGTCTGTGCCCGTGTCTGTGCCCAGGGCCGTGCCCGCGGAGCGGGGCCGTGTCTGTGCCCGGGGCCGTGTCTGTGCCCGGCGCTGTCCGTGTGGGCCGGGGCGGGGCGGGCGCGCAGGCGCCGCTGGGCTGTGCGGGCCATGGCGGCGGTGCGGGTGCTGTGCCGGGCGGCGGGGCCAGCCCTGCCTGTGTCCGCGTCCCTGTGCCTGTCCCGGGCCGCCTCGGGGGCCCGCCCTCCCCCCGTGCCCCAGCGCATCGAGGAGAAGCGCCGCGCCGCGCTGCTGGGCGGCGGCCAGGCCCGCATCGACGCCCAGCACAAGCGGGTGAGCCGCGGGCGGCGCGGGAACGGCCCCGGCACGGCTGGGAGCGGAGCTGCCGGGCCACGGGCAGGCGGGACCGTGCCCCTCAGTGCCCGGCACGCCTGGGAGCGGTGCTGCCAAGGAGAGGCGTCCCAGGGGTCCCGGGCCCGGCAGGAGCGGTGCTGCCAAGGAGAGGTGTCCCCGCGGGCCCGGGACAGGCAGGAGCGGTGTCCCCGCGGGCCCGGCCGGGCCGCTCCGTGCTGGGGACCCTCGGGGCAGCTACAGAGGCCCCTTTCTAGGGAACTTTGCTCAGGAGGCGTCAGACACTGCAGTGCCTGGAAGCCCGGGCGGCAAAAAGAACAATTCCGGTGCTAGTACCTTTGCCTCAGGGTGCTCTGTAATGTGCGTGGGGGGGTAGCGGACGCAGAAATGGCAAGTTATGCCTGCCGTGGGATGGTAAGTTCTACCTTAACACTGCCCAGGGTTTGGAATCACCATCCAGCACAGTTTCATCTTTACACTGCTCTTACAGATGTAAGCTGATCTTCTGAGGGATGAGAGCAAAGAGTAGAGGAGTGGAAATAAGGTAAAGACAGATGGGAGGGATGACAACAGCTGGGTCTTTAATCTCCCGCCTCTGTTCAGAATGTGGGCAGTGCTGGCTGGAGTGACACAGAGGTTTCCTATTTGTGTTCATTGTTTCTTGCTGGGATACCATTTGGGTTTGGTGCAAGGCCCCAGTGGTATCACAGTGACTTGTAGGCACCAAGGAGGTGGGAATGGCCATTCCTGTGAAGGATCAGTCAGTGGTCAGTGTCAGCAGTTTCCCTCTCACATATACAACATCTGAAGTGAGTTCATGCTCACTGAGTTACGTCCAGGACACTGACACACAATAAACAAGCGTTTCTGCCTGTCTAGGGCTCTCAAACAGCTTATGTTTTATATAAATTAGATCTATGGCTCACCTTAGGCCTTCCTGCCTTTGCTGGTTTTCATAAACTTTTTGGCCCACTGGTCAGATGTTTTGTAGAGAGCCTGAGCTGTGTTTTAATGTCCTGTTGGTGCAGAGTCACACCATCCCCTAAGGAAGACAATCCAGGTGCCCTCCCTTTGCAGACAGATGCTTACCCGGGTTGGCAGTAACTTTGCTGGAAGCTGAAGATATAAAGAACTTTGCAGTCATCTGTTGCTGCGTGTCACTGAGTAAGGGATTTGCATATCTGGTCAATTCATGGAGTTCTTGGCCCTTACCCTGCTTGTGCCCATAGCAGTGTCCAGCAGCAAACAGCACAAGAGGGTTTTGTCAGAAGATCCCTGCAGGCTGTCATACTTCCCTTTTCCTCTCATTCACTGCAGTCCAACGTGGAGTGTGGTGAATTGAGCCCTGAGCAGTTGGGAAGGACTGGTTTAGCTGTGGAAGGGCTCCATGGTTAAGAATAGAACAAAGGCCTTAATAGCAGCATTTAAATGTGTAGGCAAAAATAGCCGTGATGCTTTTATATCTTGTTGAAAAGTCTCTGAGATTGTTTCCTTTCTCCTGTGGTGGTGCTGCTCCAACAGTCAGCCTTCTTTTCAGAGTCTGGCTTGCATTATGCTTGTTTTTCAGGAGGATAATCACTATATAGGCCATTTCCAGCTTTGGGGGCCTGCAGTTGCTTAATGGGCCCAATGTAGCAGATAAGTGAGGCTCTGTTTGATTAAACTGCATCTGCTGGGGGTCAGCAAACAGCCAGAACCACCTGATGGCTCCGTTAATTGTTGCTTGCTCTGTTGCAGGGAAAGCTGACAGCAAGGGAACGAATTCTGCTGCTCTTGGACCCCGACAGTTTTGATGAATATGACATGTTTGTGGAACACAGATGTGCTGACTTTGGGATGGACTCTAGTAAGAATAAGGTACTTTTGTCTCCTGTAACTCTTGCTTCAGTGTCCTGTGCCGTGCAGCCAGCCCACTGGTTGAAAATGGGCATGCAATTTCTTTTGTTTGTTTTGTTTTCTTTTCATTTACGAATTTGTTTTGCAAATTTGCTTTAATTACTCTCAGTTTCCATTTAACAGCTTACATAGTTTACTTCTCCATTGTTTAAACTTGATCCTTTTTTTACAGGGTCACCTGTTTGGTTCTAATGCCTCCCTGGGTATTGCTTAGGTTCATATTTTAAACAGTAGAGGAGGCTGCAGAGCTTTGTTGGTGCTCTTCACATGGGATTCCTCCCACAGAGGGAAAATCCATGGCTCCCCAAAGTCTCTCACCATAACATGAAAGTGAGGAGCAGGAGAGCCCCGAGTGTGGCAAGAGGGTTAATGTCTTCCTTGTCCTTCAGAATTCCCCTTTCAGAGAGCTGCACCTTGTGTTTGCAGAGCCCAGTTTCACAACAGCTGACCCAGCTGTGGCCAGTGAGCTGGAATATTAGTTTAGCATTGAATTTCCTGGAGTTCCTGGAACTTTCTGAGGGAGGGTAAGACTTGTGCTGCCATCCAGGCTGCTCTGGGAACTGCCTGGGCTTTGGGACCTGGCTGGCAGTGCGGGTCTGTTTGCTGCTCTCTGTGTGCCAGGAGCCCTGGGCTGGGAGCAGAGCTGTGTGTGCAGCCTGGGGAGAGTCCTCAGGCAGGTGTGACCCTCCTGGGGACAGTCCTCAGGCAGGTGTGACCCTCCTGGGGACAGTCCCCAGGCAGGTGTGACCCTCCTGGGGAGAGTCCTCAGGCAGGTGTGACCCTCCTGGGGACAGGCCACCTTGGGATAAATGGCCTCAGAGTGGGCCCTGCACCAGACACTTTTCTTTTTTCTTTTTTTTTCAATACCAAACAAAAAACATTTCAGTGCCTGAAATTCCTTGATGGCAGCCCAGTAAAGTTTCTTTTCTACTGTTTTCTTTTCTTCTGTATATTTTCTTTACTAGAAAGTGAGACAACATAGATTGAGCACATTTTAAGACTCAGAGGTTCCATTTCCTCTTCCACCTCTTTCTTCTTCCATTATTTACAGGGTGAAAAACGGGACAGGTCGAGTTGAAGCATTTGAGTGACTGTAATTATATTTTTTGACCTTTCCAGGTTTGTTTTTTATCCTGTATCAAAACCTCAATGATTTATATGCTGTGTCCATTCTTTCGGAAACATCAGGTCCTAATAAAAGGCACGTCCTGTCTCTAAGGACATGATTGCCTTGACTCCAGATGTGCTGAAATTTGAAGGGAAACTGCTAAATGCACTGATTTTTACACTAATACACAACAAATAGGATGTTACTTCTAGCTTTCCTTTTCAAGGCTGGGGAAGATCCCTGTGCAGCCCCCACTGCAAACACGGAAGGCCAGTCCTCTCAGGGAGCCAGCCAGTCTTTGGTTTGGCTGGGGCTGAGTTTGTGGGGTTTGTGGTGGCCATCACTGCTGCCTCAGTGTTCCTGCTGACCCTCTGGAATTGCTCTCTCTGCAGTACCCTGGGGACAGTGTGGTGACGGGCCGGGGGCGCATCAATGGCAGGCTGGCCTATGTCTTCAGCCAGGTATGGCTTTGCTGCTGGTTGTGAATAGCATGGACTTATCCTCTGAAATAAAGTCAAACTAGTTCAGTGTGGCCATGTAGCAATGCCCCTGTTTGCCTGCTACCTGTAAGCATAAGCTAGACCTAAGATCTAATAAGTTAGACCTAAGATCTAATAAGTTGGACCTAAGATCCTGTGGGAGGAAGAAGGGCACCCTCAGCCGAGAAGAACCAAAAGAGCTTGTGACAGATAGCTTGTAAATAGATAAAATACACTTTTTATGTTAAAATATAGTTTTTATATTAAAATTAAAAAAAATATTTTAGAGGAAACATCAGAGGCAGAGACCTATCTTGGTTAGCATTACCACTGTGAAAGAAAGGCTTTCTTTCAGCTCATTGGTAAGTGCTGCTCTGTTCTGGGCCACAAAGTAGCCTTTGTTCTGTTTGCCCTTATGGCCACAGTGGCTGTTGCTGTGTGACCTTGGAGCCAGTCGTGCACCCTGCCTGTTTTGTCTTGGCTGTGTGGTTCTCCCAAGGAGGGACACTGTTGTGTGGGCCTGAACTTCAGAGAGGGGCCTGACACAAACCTTGGTTTTACAGGAACACAGGGAGCACTTTTTATATTAAAAGCATTTAAAAGTGCCCCTTCCTGATATACCCCGTTCTTTTTATATTTATATTTAATGACCTTTTCCCCATCCAAATTCAGCTGCCACCTGAGATGCTCCTTCCTCTTTGGGTCAGCTGCTAGTCATAGTTGAGCTGTCCCCTGCTTTTGGGGCTTCTTTGAGAATGAGACTCAGTGGGAATGCACCAGAGAACCTCACCACAGGTTGGCTCTGGGCTCTGTTGGTGCCAGGAGGTGTAAATGTCCCCTTTTCCCTCTGGATCAGTCCAGGGCCTCGTGTTGCTCATTAGACAGAGATCTTGACTCTCAGGCCATGGGTAGCACCAACAGTCAGAGTTGGCCCCCCTAAAAGATCAATCAACTCTTGACATAACTCATGAATACAGAATGGTGACACGTGGTCAGGTTTTTATTATTTTATGAAAGGAGGGTTGGACTGAGCTGGGTTGATCTCCAGGCTGCACTGAGGGAGTCACTTGTTTTGGGGCAGCACACCAAACACAGAGCACTGTAGGACTGTGTGGTTTACTTGCAGTATTTGACAGCATTCTACTGAAATGATTCTTTTCCTAATCTGGAAATTTGCTTTTCCTCCAGGATTTTACTGTGTTTGGAGGCAGTTTATCTGGAGCTCATGCCCAGAAGATCTGCAAGGTAATACTTCACTGGGGAAAATAACCCAAAAAATTGTCGGCATCCTCTTTTCAGTCTCGTTGTGATAATGACTCGGGTGCCAGTGTTTTGTGACTGACTCTGGTGCCATGGCAGCCTGACCACACCTGTGTCCTCCTGTCAGTTCAGGTGGGAACACACAGGAGGGCAGGAAGGTACCCTCTGGAAGCTTTTCCAGGGTAAGAGAGCTTTTGCAGGTAACACACACTGTGTTGAAATTAAGTTGTGCTACAAAAGACGAGAGACTTGCCAAGTACAAATATAAATTAACTAGTCACTACTGGAGAAATGTGAAATGAGCTGGGAGCAGCTTTTTCCTATAAACAGTGGGATGTGGAAGTGTACAATATTTATAAAAAGCAAATGTAACCAGTAAACAGTCTGGAGATAAACATTTTTACAACTCGGAGGTCACCTTGATCCTCAGAGCTGCTGTTATCAGGCACTTGTGGCTATTTATTCCTGTTTGGCTGCTTGTCTCCCTGGAAAAGCTGCTGTTTGAATCCCAGGGCTGGGGACACAAGAACTTATTCATGCCTGAGTGTTGAGTGCTGTGGGCTGGAAAAGCTTCCTGAGTTTTCTTGCTGTGGAATCAGAAACAAAGATTTTTGTGCACAAGGCCTTTTCTCCTGTGGAAATAACTACTTTTTGGCATAGGCACCTCAGCAGTGAGGGGTGTAAAAATTGAAAACGCAAAGCCTTTGGGCTAGATAAGAACAGCTTGGCTTTACCAAACCTTAATATTGGGAAAGACTTGGATTATCCTTTCACATGGGAGCTTTGAGGGTCTGTATTGGGAAGGGATGGTATGGGATTGGATGTTTTCAGCTGTTTTTTTTGATCTCTTATTTCTAAAGCAGCAGGGAGAGTGCTGATCACAGAACTAGGGAAAAGTGTGAGTCCTTGCTGCTTGGTGCTGTTCCTGGTGAGCATCAGTGTCAGTGGTGGGCCCCAGAGTCTGAAGGCTCTGGATGCATCAGCTGCTCTGGGCCTCAGTCTTTGTGTGTTTTAGGATGAACTTCACTGTCTAGAAAGGCCTTGAAATAAATAAATAATGCATAAATAAGTCCCTGGGAAACAGCACAAAGTGTCAGTGAACTTGTTTCACTAATCTGCTCTAATAGGACAACAGGCTTTCTAGGAAGAAGCAACACATGTCAGCTCCAGGGATTTTCAGTGAGGCATTTGCTCATTGCCTGTGTAATGTCCCTGTCAGCAAACGAGGGTAGTCTTGGCTCACAGACTGCTTGCAGCCCACGTGGATCTGTTGGAAATTTGGGATTGCATTTAAATTGTGAAGCTATTCTGTGTGTCTACCACCAGGATATTTCAGCTTTTAAGTAGACATTAAGGATACAAAGCAGCAAGAACCCCTGTTTTCCACAGAATGACAGCTCGTAGGAACAAATCACCCTGGAACTACACAGAACCATGTTCAGGCTGGAATTTTGGGCACTAGTGGCTTGAGTGGGACTTAGTATGGTTTCTGTGTTTCTAGGCAATATAAAATTCAAGGTTGATGCTACAAGCACTCTGAGAGACAGGACTAGAATTGTAAAACTCTTAGTAAGTGTAAGATTGTCTGAAATAGGATACGATTTTGTAACAGTGGTTGAAAGGGCCAATAGTGGGCAGGGAAAAGCAACTTGGAAATTCAGAATGGGGATTGACTGACCATGTGTGATTTTACAGAAGGTTATTTAGGAGCTGAAGCTGAGCTTGATGTTAAAACAGATCTCAACATAATGTGCTAGTGATGTAGTGTTATCAAAATGGCAAACATCTTACTGGAATCCAATAATCGGGAATAGTTTATGCAAGGAATGTAAGGAATTCAATCCTCCCACTTAAGCCTCTCTTTGGAGTATTGTTTATGATCAGACCTCAAAAAAAGGATGTAGAGAGATCAGTGTGACTGAGTGAATGGTGCTTGGCCTGGAACTGTGAAGGGGAATATGAAGGCTGAAGACTTGGGGTTTTTGAATGTTCCCAAAGGTGAAGGCCAGGCAGGAGTTAACTGCTCTCCCTCACTGCTGTGTATCAAAGAAATGGAATGTTTCTGAATTTCCAGAGCAAAGATTTAGTTTAGTCTTCCCAAAGAACTTGTAAGAGGGATAATCAAGCATTAGAATATAGTGCTTAGGAGATTACACATCACCACTGCAATAAACTTGGAGGATCAGATTAGACATGGATGAGGGGGCGCTTAAGGTGCAGTGCAGGCCCCCTGTGAACAGGGATGGATTGGCCCTCTCTGGTCCAGCTCCTGTGACTGAGTCACTCACAGAGCAGTGTCCCTTTGTGCATCACCCAAACCCAGTGCTGAGTGTGGAGGTGCAGGGCTGGCAAGGCAGAGAAATACTAAAGGTCCTGGGAGAGATTCACGGTGTGTCTTGTCCCCTCCAGCCTGACTGAGGCCAAACGTGAACTTCAGGGAGAGTTGGAGACTGAGAGTTGATGTGAATAAAGGAGAAGCTGAGCAGGCACTTCAGATCCTGCCACATATGGATTTTTGTTCTCGGGGATGCACATTCTGGGGTGTGTTGCTTTGGGGTCATAAGGAGGGGTTTGTGTCCATCCCCAGATCATGGATCAGGCTGCCATGGTGGGAGCTCCCGTGATTGGGCTGAACGACTCCGGAGGAGCCCGGATCCAGGAGGGAGTGGAGTCCTTGGCAGGCTATGCAGACATATTCCTGGTGAGTGGGCTGCTGGGTGCCCAGGGAGCTTGGCACCCATGGAGATGGACAAAGTCTGTCCCTACTTGAGCCTGTTTGTAAGTAAACTTTAGGTTATCACTCTGTTTCAGCCAATGGCTAAAGCAGCTCGTGAGACCCAGACCTTGGTTCTTTTCTTGGCTCTGGGCAGATCACTGTGCTGCTCAGGTCCAGGTGTTAAACAAGGGTGATGCTGAGCCCTGCAAAGCTCTGTGGTCCAAGGAGAGGCTTTGGTCATGAGAGACAAAGAACAGGCAATTTGTTTAATTGGAAGACAGTCACAAACAACTATTTAACTTTTTGGTTTACATCTAAATTATCAATTGCCTATATCAGGATGGAATTCCTTTGAACATTTATGAGCTTGAGAAAGGTGGGCACCATAATTCAGGGTTTTGTTAGGGGGTTGTAACCCCCCTCCAGCTGTCCCTGTGTCTCCTCTGCAGTGCAGACATGGAAACAGTTCCACACAGCAGATTTGTTTTCAGTAGAGTTGGTAAAAGGGGGAGGATTTCCACTGCAGAAAGAGGGACTTAGAGTAAATCAAACACTATGCACTTGAAAAAAACTTGAGAAGCTCAAATCAGAAGCAGCAAGTGCCTGTTCTGTCAGGATGGGAGGTCAGTGTGGGGGGGAAAAGGGCTGCAAGTCAGAGGTTTCTGTTCAAAGAAGTGGGCAGTACAGTGTTAACCTTGCTGGTGGGGGATATCCAGCCTTGATATCAGACTGGTGAAAGTTTTATGTTTCTACACGATTTTTGTGGCTAATGCAGGAATTTTTCCTCTAGACACGCTGCTGCTCTTTCCCCCCGTGCTGACATTGTTTTATATGCTTATCAAAACATAACTGCTTTGGAGTGTGTGCACAGAACATCGTGGTTGTGCCTTCAGGAGGAATGTGAGCAGGTGGGGGGGACAAGTCAGATGCTGACAGTCAGTGTGGGAGGAGCAGTTCCAGGGTGAGCTGTGGTCCAGCTGAGCACTGAGCAGTGCAGGTGCTGCTTTTGGACACCACACCCTCTGTGCTGGGCAGCACCCCTTCACCTCTGTGTGCACTTGAGCTGGTGCAGCAACCTCTGCCACAGCTGGTCAGTACAGCTTATATGTGTCTCTGATCACATTCAAATTTCAGGGACATCCACTTCTCCCCAGTGCAGTTTTTGCCCCTGCAGCATCTGTTGAGGTCACTCATTCCATCTCCCTTTGCAGTCATTCCATGGTGTGTAGGAAATCAAGTGCACAGGAACAGAAAGGAGCAGAACAGAAGCAACAAAATCATTTGGGTTCTACTTGCATCAAGGCATTGCCTCCAGATATTTGTCTCCCAGGAAATAAAACGATTCTGTTTATGATTGTGAATTCCTGCAGACTCTGGGCACAGATATAAAGATGCACTTTGCTGGTAAAACCAGATGTCTTTTTTTCCTATTGCAGAGAAATGTTCTGTGTTCTGGGGTGGTTCCCCAGATCTCCCTCATCATGGGTCCCTGTGCTGGTGGAGCTGTGTATTCCCCTGCCTTAACTGATTTCACATTCATGGTCAAGGTAAGGGTGGAGATGCTGTGCCAGGACCTGCTGCTGGGGACCTTGTCAGATACCAACTCACCACGTGGGAATGGGTGTTTTTTGAGATGGTCTCTTGCTTTGGATCAAGTTTATTTTGCATGAAAAGGCAAGAAATGCTTTCCCAAATAGCTTGAGGATAATTGCATTTTTAGTGGATTTTTAATGCAATGCAGGACTTTTAAGAAACTTTCCCTCTGTTCTGCTCTTATTCTGGGGAAAGTGTCTGGAGACTGTGGCTGTTCCCCTCGTGCTTTTCAGCCTTGGCTCTTGCATTCCCTGTGGGTTTCTGCTTTTCCCCCTGCCCAGGACACATCCTACCTGTTCATCACCGGCCCTGATGTGGTGAAGTCTGTCACCAATGAAGATGTCACCCAGGAGCAGCTCGGGGGGGCCAAGACACACACTGCTGTGTCTGGTGAGAGCTGGGGCTTCCTTAACAGGCTGATTGTGTTCACAGGAATGACAGAGGTGTTCTGGCTAAACTGCTGATTGGCTCATGCAGAGTAGTCTGAAGTGATAAAGCTCTGCTTAAGAACAAGTTCTTACTCTGTATGTGGCTCTCTTGAGGGTCTGTTTGAGTAATGGAACACTAAACAGGAAAAGTGGGAGTGTGGGAGAGGTCTGGGATTTGGAAGAGAAAGTAGCAAATCCACAGAAGATCCTACAAGTGGGAAGAGACTGTCAAAGGGCAGGGCTTAGCAAAGCTGGCCTGGGGTGGGGTTTTTATTTGGTTGTTCTCCAGAAATTTGCATGAGTTGAAAGGTTCTCAACAGTCCCTTGTTTGCTCACAGACGTGATTGATTGAAGTGCTCAACTCCAAACGAGTGGCAGTGTGAGATGGAGCTCTTCTTTTCCTCATTTTGTCCCTCTGGGAAAACTCTGAGTCATGAATCTTCTCACGGCTCAAATGACTGTGAGATCTCAAATTCTGTGTGAACTGAGCTGATGATGAACCAAAACCAAACACACAGATGCTGCCCAGATCCAGCTATTGTAAAGAAATTGTGGTGCTCAAGTGCAGCACAGTAACCTGAACAGAATTCCAGAAGGCTGGACCCAGCTAGGCTGTGACAGCTGATAAACCACTTCACATTATTTTAAACATGAGATCAACAATCCAGACCTGTTACAGAGGAAGTCTGATATAGCCACACGTTTTCTAGGTATTTTTAGCTGGTCAGATTTGGTGGCTTAAGGCTCCCAATTATTCATGGCTCAGGTTTAAAGATTTTTACTGTGGCTTCTTTGTATCTTTATTGGGATATATTTGAAAAGGAAACCTTGCACAGTAACTTCCAAACCTGCTTTGCCATTTCTGTGCAGGAGTTGCCCACAGAGCCTTTGAGAACGACATCGATGCTCTGCTGAACCTCCGGGAGTTCTTTAATTATTTACCTCTGAGCAACCGTGACCCCGCCCCGGTGTGTGAGTGCCACGATCCCAGGTGAGAGCAGATGGCTCTGAACACCCAGGGCCGGGGCTTCTGTGGCCCCAGGGGTGCAGAGACACAAGTGCTGTGTGCTGGCACCTTGGCAGGGTGTGGCAGTGTCCCGAGCAGGAATTTCTGTGTGCAGAGCAGGGGGAGCAGCCACCTCTGCACAGGGGGTGCCTGGAAGCAGTGAGTGAGGAGAAAACAGTGAGCTCGAGTGGGGAGCCTTGCCTTGTGTTGTCAGTTGTGTCTGTTGGGTGAGCTCTGCCTGTGAGGGCTGGAGGTGGGGAAGCACAAGGAGGCAGAAGCTTTATGTGTCAGGGACTTGTGGTGTAGCTGACAACGTCACACAGGACAGACCTGCCAGGGGGAACAAGAGTCACCCTGTGAACTTTTATCAGGGCACTTTTCCAGGAGCTGGAGGGACATGGGACACTGAGGGGACAGCTTTGCTGGGACTGCCACAGGCAGAGACTGGCAGGGCAGGAGAAGCATTTTGACCCAAGGTCTGGGTACATCCCAGGTCAGCCCTTCCCGCAGGGAGCCCTCAGAGCTGTGCCCCTCCCCTGGGTGGGAGTGGCACCTCAGTCTGCTCCTTCCAGTTCCTCACACGTGTGTGGTGTGTCCTGGGGCCTTGCATGCATGAACATTTCAACGTGGCAGTCAGGGAGGTTATTCTCTTCATGCCTCACTGTGCTTTTCAGTGGCTTTGCAACAGTTTGTTTGGGGAGATGGTTTTGGGTGAGTTTACAGATCACCTGAAATACTTTGTTCACTTTTGGATAAATAAATTCACCAGTTCCTTTTGGAGCATGGTCAGACAGGTCAATTAGTTACTGGTCATACATTTTTCTAAGGTGTTGATCTCTAAGACTGTTCTGGTTTGATAGTGATAAACCAAAGTAAATCTCTTGTATTATTTGGTAAGTCTGGGGGTTATTTTTGAGGTTATCGTGGTCTTTCTAAGAATTCAACAAGCTGTTCTTGGATAATCACTCTCTGTAGACTCGATTATGGTATTTTATTTCATTATAGAAACAACAGTCCATTTTTAAAATCAAGGTACTGTATAACAGGCGGTTTATTTTCTTGTGAGAAGCTGTCAAGTTATGTTGTAGCTCCTAATGTATAAGAGATTAGCTCATTATTTCTTAAGGGAGACAGCTTGATACACTGTTAGAGGATCACAGAATAATGAATGCCATTTGTACTAAGAACTTCAATTTAGTAGCCTTTATACATGTGAAGACAGATCTAATTGTTAAATTTCCTGGTTTTACAGCAGCATCTCCAATATTTTTCCCATTTGTGGTCCTAATGCATAGATTGGTATTATTTCATCTGGACATACTGACATCTTAATAGACTCCTTTTGCTTGGGATTGATGTGTTTGATCCTCAGGGTGCTCCAGCCCCAGCCCATTTCTCTAGAGGAATTGCTTTCTTATGGCATCATTTTCACACCACAGAAACTTGCCACAAATGATGCAAATCAAATGTAACCTACCTTTGCCTTCAGTGTGAAGTCCTGAGGCTGGTGGGGCTGTTTGGTGTGTTTGTTTGTCTCTCTAGGTAGGCAAGTTCTTTTTGGTGCTGAAAAATGTCAGTCTTGGCTGCTGAAACGTGGTGGAGTTTTTGTTGTCAGTGGCCTGGGTTCCAAAGGGGTGGAAGTTCCTTCCAGAGGCAAGTTGTGTAATGGTGAATGTCCCCTCCCTTTGGAGGGTTCTGGGTCAGGACATTTGGTGTGTTCTATGGTGTGATTTTTACCTGCATGTGTAAAAGTTTGACTTTCTGGAGGAGGTTATTGCCAGCTCCTGGAAACCAAGAGTGGTTTCCCTTCTGCACTGAATGAACCCAGTGTCCCTGTGGGTGAGGCTCTGACGGGCTCTGATGAGGAGCAGCAGTTCCTCCCTGCTGTGGGATCTGTCAGAGGCACAGTTCTCAACCCCAGTGGCTCCAGCAGTGAGCTCCAGGTGTCCTCTGTCCAGAGTGGTTTGAAGGAGATTTTCAAACGTAGTATCCTGGATAATGTCTTCATTTTGATGATGGTCATTTATTTTAATGCTGTTAGAATTTCCCTCAGCACTCCACAGCACTGTGAATTTATGGGAGCACTGATTTAATTTTTCCACTTTGCTTATCCTGTGGGGCACCACAGGTCACAGGCAGAATCTGAAGCACATCTCTATCTACTTTATGGACAAGAAAGTTTTAGAATCTTTTGTAGGTTGGGGTTTAGTCTGTTAAAGTCAGTTTAATTTCATCAGATTAAGGGTTTTTTGTATTGTTTTATGGAGGCATTTGCCTGCAATACTGGTAATCCTGTGGAAGAAGCAGTTGAAGTGTTGCTGTCCCCTTTATTCCACTAATAGCTGGATCTCTTCCCCTCCCAGCGAGGGCTGTGCCTCCCACCCCGTGGGTTTGAGCAGCACAGCCACAGCCACGGGGCTCAGTAAGAGTTTTTGGCTGATTTTGACAAACTGCAGGTCCCTTCCTTCAGTTTTAAATTGGGTGTCCAGAGCCTTGTGCTGTCCTGTTCTAAAGGCACTAAATCATGGCATTGTTACAACAGTTATTCAGTGGGAACTCCACAGAAACACCATTTGTAACAAACACGGATCAGTATTTTTATGGAATGGCACAAACATGCTGATCCCTGAAGCCTCAGTGGTGGCTCCTAAAAAGTGACCCCCCATGGGACTGTGAGTGAATCCAAAGACCAGGGAGGAGGGAACTGATGCTGTGGCTGTGACAGGGAGCTGCATGTGAAGTGTGTCCCTGTTGAGGGCAGGAACAGCAAAGATGTTTAAATGCAGCCATGCCATGGAATAAACTGAGTGTGGATGTGTGTTCCCATCCAGGGATGCCTGGAGGCCGGGGCAGTGGGCATGGCAAGGTGTCCTTGTGGGCAGGGAGGGTCAGTGTGCACTCCTGGGCTGCAGGAGATCAGGGCTGGCACAGGAGCTGCCCCTCAGCTCTGCAGGCTCTGCCCTCCTGCCCTGACACTGGTGCTGTGCCGTGTCCCAGCAGTGCCCCCTGCAGCCCCACAGCTCCCCAGGGCTGGGCTGGTCCCTGCTGTCCCAGGAGAGCCCTTCCCAAGCAAGGGGCCCGTGGGAGAGAGCTCTCCTTCAGGGCCAGGGCCAGGCTGCCCCAGCCAGGGAGAACTGGTTCTTCTCCTCTTATCTGAGGAGGTTCCAGTGCAGTGTCTGAGAGGTGGGATTACTCACCCAAGGCTGTGCTCCTGGTGTCCACCTGCTCTGGGCTGACGTGGCTCCCTCCCTGCTCTCCACAGTGACCGCCCTGTTCCCGAGCTGGACACCGTGGTCCCGAGTGAATCCACCAAAGCCTACGACATGCTGGACATCATCCACTCGGTGAGTCTGCAGGGCTGGGGGCAGAGTGCAGGGCTTGTCTTCTGGGGCTGAATGGCTGTCAGGAACCAGCAGAGTGGCACTGAACAGGCACACTGGGATTTATTTATTTATTTATTTTAGTCTTCACAAGTGGCCGTTTTTACCTGTTTAGTAGCCGTGAGTAAAGGGACAACAGGAACTGCAGGGGAAACAGATTTTAACACATGAAACAAAAGATTTTAGCAAATGAAAGGAATTCTGAGGTTTGTTTTCAGGATACCCCTGATGCTGCATGCACAGCTGTGCAGGTGAGGGAGGCTGTAGTTCAGTTTTCCCTCTGGGGTTGAAGCCCCTTCCCCTTGAGTTCTGTCACTTGCCCCTCCCTGCACCTTGTTCTCTCTGCCTTGAATTCTGGCACTCTTTAATAAAAGTAATAAACTACCCAGAGTGCCTGCGAGGATTTACCCTTCCCTGGTTATGCTGAGAGACAGTTATGTGCACACACTGTACAAGAATATACATTTATTTGTTTAAATTACCAGTCAAGCACTCGGAAACTCCCGAGCTGGTGTTTCATTAAGTGAGGCAGATCTCTGGGGAGGGGGCAGGGAAGGAACATCCTACAATTTTTTTAAAAATCTGAAAGCCAGTGTATAAATAACAGGTTTTATTAAAGCAGCACAGGCAATGCTGGTAATTCTCTTGCCTAATTTTGAGTACTTTACTTTTCCAGGTCTAACAACTCAATCCATTATAAACACCGGGCAGAGAACAGGGTTGTAAAAGAAGTTTTATCACCTGAAGCTGTTACAGCCCCTGTAGAGCACCCTCAGAGTCCAAATTCTGAATATTAAAATTCCCAGCTGCTCCTTCTTCCACTGGGATGTTGAGCAGCAGCTGAGCCAGGGTTAGGGGGCTGCTGGAGCCAGGAGTGACACAGGCAGCTCACCAGCTGTGTTGGTGGGACCTTTACAGTTTCTCTTTGCTTTGACTGTCTCTCCCCACTGTGCATCCAGCCAACACATTCAGTCTGTAACTGGCTGCATTTAGACTCATTTTAGTGCAGAAAGCAAGCTCAGGGTATTTTTAATCTCTGGATCCTTCCATTCTGAGTTTCAGCACTACGTGTACTGAAAGTTAAAAGGTGGCATTGAAAAAAGTCCTGAAGTGAATTAGGAAAAAAACCCCAAACCTTCCCAGGGATTTCGAGATGTATTAAGGAAAGAAATACTTACATTTTCCACAGCTTTTCCGAGGCTGAGGCAAGGGAGCTGACTGGCAGAGTGCAGCGTGTGGGCCCGGCGGGGGCCGGGAATGCCGGCAGGAGCAGCCGAGTGTAGGTGTCGCTGCTGCTCCGTGGATCGCGGGATCTCTGGGATGTGCTCCGTGCGCTGGGGACGGCGCTGGGCAGGGCACACACCCAGCTCCAGCCCCAGAGGGAAGTGCAGCCACCACAGGTGTGCAGGGAGGGATTACAGGGGCCGTGGCCGTTTCTGAGCTCCGTGAGGTGCTGTTTCATCGCTGGAAATTGTTCCTTAAGTCTGCCACTAATTAAGATGTGAGAAAGAAGTTCTTAACATCTGACTTAAAGTTTTAGTTTGTTGTAAGCTAGGAAAAAGGCTCACCACAGTCATAAAGGTCTAGTTAATTCTTGGCACACAGGCTGCAAAGACAAAAAGGTTTCCCTCCCTCCCTTTCTTTCTTTCAAAATTCTGCAAGTTCTGAAATGGTTTAAGAGTTCCCATCCTAAGGTGACAGAGTTTGTGTTTGCCTGTGTATTTATACACATCTGTCTGTCCTCATAAGGCCCTGCCTGACTCTCACCCCTGCAGATTGTGGATGAGAGGGAATTCTTCGAGATCATGCCATCCTACGCCAGGAACATCGTGGTTGGATTTGCCAGGATGAACGGACGGACTGTCGGGATAGTGGGCAACCAACCCAAGGTGGCATCAGGTCAGAGTGCAGTGTGGGACTGTCTGCAGTGCCTGTGCCTGTTTGTCTGTGCTGTGCTGTGGAAGGGGATCTGGCTCCAGGGGTTGGGTTGGTTTGTGTGCTGTTCCGCTCCTTCTCAGGGCTTTTCCACCACTTTGTCCTGACCCTCACTGAGAGCTGTGAGAGCAGGGTGATCTCACTCCCAGGTAATCCAAGAGTGCTGCATCCAGCACACACACAGGGGTGCAAGAGCAGCCTGCAATTCACTGGATTAACCACAGTCTGGGAACTGCCCCCTTCCTTCCACAGCAGTAAAATCCCTAAAACTCCTCTGCAGGGTGAGGGGACTTTTTTTGTCATCTCCCTGTAGCCAGAACAGTGCAAAGCCTTCAGACCCTCAGGTGTGGGGCTCTTGACACCAAATGGTACAGATCACCCTTTTAAACTGTCCAGGGGCTTTGCCTGCTTTGCTCTCTTTAACTCAGTAATTCCTGAAGTGACCTTCTCCAGTCTGAACTCTATGGTTTACTCCTTGGTTTTAATTCCTGTGGCTTCGTGTTTGGGAAGATCAGATGACCAAGTATGATGTTTCATTCTTTTATTATCCTTACAAGATATGCCTATCAAGATACAAGACAAAAGGTTTTAATATTAATTTAATCTTCACTTGATATCAATTTTAACAACTATTTTTAATGGTTCACATAGATGCTTTTATACAAAATTTTTTTTGGTTTAATATAATTGTGCATAATATAATCCTAAATGGCACTGAAACAGAACAGAAACACTTTGCAGCATGTTTACCAAAAATGCTGGTCTTTCTCAAAATATTATTGGACTGTTTAATGTTTTGGGTTTTTTAATGGGGAACTCTGTAACCTTTCAATACGACTGATCTAAAAAAGACCAATGAAGAGAAAATTACAGAAAAAATATTTTAAATGACAAGATTGTAATTAAACTGCTCTGGTTTGGGACAGAAAGTCTTTGTGCACAGGAGTTAGAAAAATGAAATCAGCCTTTGAATGTAGCTTGTTCTGTAATCTTAGTTCTAAACCGGGAAAACTTCAGGCACATTATCTCCACATTACCTCCAGATAAGCCTTTCCTTTTTTTAAAAAAAAGACATTACAGCTAAAACAGTGTGATTTTTTGAGTTGCCTTGAATTACTGCAGGTCATTGGTAACACCTTTTTCTGTGTTCTGAACTTCAGGGTGCTTAGACATAAACTCTTCTGTGAAGGGAGCCCGCTTTGTCCGGTTCTGTGACGCCTTCAACATCCCCCTGCTCACGTTTGTGGATGTCCCTGGATTCCTGCCAGGTGAGCCTGGCCTTGCAGGGCACTCCTGGGGCTGAAAACACATTTTAAGAACTGTGAGAAAGCCTTGACTGTGGTAGACTTGTATAAGCAGGTATTCAAATCCCACTCTTTGGGACAGGAACTCTGTATTCTAAATACAGGAATCATCACAAAAGGATGGTGAAATGTGCCAAAAATTGCAGGAAAATTAAATGGTGCCCAACTGTCCTGCTACTGTCACCATGTTCTGGGATCCCAGCACGGTGCTGGTGTCCCACCCAGCTGGTGTCCCAGCTCCTGTCCCAGGAGAGGGACAGGTCACACAGTTAATGCTGGAATCTCCAGCAGCCTGATGGAGACACTGGGATGACCAGTTTGCCAGGGCCAGGTGTGGGGATATCCTGCTCTGGAAAGCTCTGTCCTGCTGCCCAAAGCTGTGACTGTGGCCTGTCCAAGGCAACAACTGCCCTGCCTGGAGATGCTGCCCTGGCCAGAAGTGCTGGGAAGTTACACTGATTTCTGCATTCCAAGGAGACTCCAGGCCCCTCTGGGTGCTCAGCTGTGTGTTCAGGTGCTGTTTGAGTCCCACAGCTCTGTGCTGGGCACTGTGGCAGCAGAAGGCCCAGCACAGGCTGTGCTGCCCCAGTGCCAGGGAAGGCAGCCCAGCACCCTGTCCTGAGCCCTGGGGGCAGGATGAGGTGAGAGCTGGCACTGCTGGCCCAGGGCAGGGAGCAGTGGCAGCTGTGGCACCATTCCCACATCTGCTCAGCACTGCAGGTACTCAGCTCATACTGGCACATGTTGCTGTCCAGGCTTTGCTGCAGCAGGAGAAACTGCCTCAGCTGCTGGCAGAGATGTGACAGGATGGACCTGTGGGGGAAAAGGATGTTCTTGTTGCCACTGACTGTTACCCACAGCCCCCCCTGGGCATCTCTGAGAGGTTCTCTTGTGCTCCAAGGCCCTTCTCAGCTAAAAATGCCCGTGGTTTAGAGGCTGCAGGTGCATGAGGAAGGACAGGGCTGCAGTGAGCTTGCTTTCAGCACAGGCTCTGGGAGCAGGAAGTGTTAACATGACCCCTCAGAAAACAGGCCATGAGAGGAACAGACACGTTACAGGATCCAGTCAATGTCAGAGCTGTTGTACAAACCACGGGTCACCTCGAGGCTCTCCAGCCATCACAGCACTGAAGTGGCCCTGGCCAGCATTCCAGTTCCTGCTTTAACACTTTGGAGCTGGCACGTTTTAACTGTGAGGCAACACCAGAGGGGTCACAGAACCTTCCTCTCCCCCTGTGGGCTCACCTTCCTCCTGTGACCTGGGCCAGGCACCAGCTTAGTTCACTTCAGGGGACACCACAGGAATCCACATTTGGGGAGCTGCTTGGAATCCAGGTACAAATTATCTCCATACAGCTGATAAAAGTAGTGACTTAATATTGCATGATAGTACACTGGTTTGAAAGTACATAAGCAGGAGAAAAATAAAACAGAGAAAGCCAAAGAGAGGAGACCTTAGGCTTGATTGTGATCCTAAATTGTTCCATTTTAAGCAGTTTGGCAAGATTGGCCCATTATTAACATTAGAAATCTCACGTAACAAATTCTGAGGGTGGCATCATCCCATCTCCCTGTCCAGTACAGAACAGAAGGAATCTGTCACACTGGCTCGTGGTGGTGCACTGAACATCTCAGTGTCAGTGACCCAAACACCTGAATAGCCCCCAGTTTCATAGGTGTGCACAGAGATGACATCTGAGGCATCTATAACCTGTAGCTGGATAAAAATACAGAGTTAGAACAAGTTTGGGACTGACTCTGTGGCTAGAAAAGAGTTTATGTTCATTGGTCATGGGTGCCAGTGTAAATAATTCAAATAACTGAATGATCTTGAAGCACTTTGAGTGACTGGCTGTTCTAGATGTGAATTAGACCCTGGAGTCTGCAAGTGTTCCCCAGCCCCCGAGTGCCCCCAGTGTCCCAGCTGTGCCCAGGCAGGTCCCACTGGCTGCAGGGAAAGGCAAGAACTAAAGTGAAGTGTAGGCAGAAATTATCAGACCCTGAAATCACACTTGAGGGGAAGCATTAAACCAGGTAAGTTACTGAATCTCACTAAAGAATTTTTACTTAAAATTCTTACATTAAAACCCCCACATCTATTAGATGATCCCAGGTACTCTTAGGAGGTTTCTCACGTGCTGAAAGCAAAAGCCCATAGGTGGATTAAACTGCTGGAGATTGGCTGTAGAGTTATACCCAGCAGTCTGAAATTCAGAAATGTTAGAAATAAGTTCCATGGGATTGCTGGTTCCAGTGCAGTCAGGTAGCCTGTGTTTGGGACATGTGGATGACTTACAGTCCTGTTTGCTGCCCGTGACCATTCTCCAGAAGCACCTGCTGTGAGAATCCCTACAGAGAATCCCTCTGTCTTTAAGGACCATCAACTAGGGCTGGCCTGAAGGATGACCAGCAGTGAATGTAGACTGTGTTTCCCACTGCTGGTCACAGGTGGAGTCTGGGAAATGCTGTATTTTGTTCCTAGGGAGGCACCATCTGGTGAGCGTTGCTTTGTGACCTGACACACCAACAGGTGCTGCTCTCGGTCAGAGACTTTGCAGAGCTGCTTGGTATCTTACAGAGGACACTGCCTGGTCTTACCTCCTCCAGGATGTTCACAAGGCTGTGGTGGGGCCAGGTTTGCTGCTGGTGATGGATGATGGGGTTTTGCGAATTCCCTGGAGGGAAATAAATATTTGTCCTTTGTAGGCACAGCCCAGGAGTACGGTGGGATCATCCGGCACGGTGCCAAACTGCTGTTTGCCTTTGCAGAAGCAACTGTGCCTAAAATCACTGTCATCACCAGGAAGGTAAGTTGGGATAATTCCATGGAGATCTTCCAGAGTTCCTGTTTCCACCAGTGGCAGTTTGAGTTCCAGGGAGCCTTGTCTGTGTGTCCCATTGTCACATCTCCATCTGCCCCACCTGGTAACACCTCTTTGTGTCAGGGCACAAGAGCCCATTTCTTCTATTCCCAGACCTCAGTTCCTTCCTTCCTCTTGTCTCTGCACCCCTCTGAAACCTCCTGTTTCTGCCCTGCTTTCTCCCTGGAATGCCTTCACTCAGGACTGTCCCATGTCACCAGGCCTGTCTCGCTGAGGACACACCATCTGCACACAGCAAATCTGCTTTCTCTCCTCCTGCCCCTTCAGCCTCCCCCTCCAACCCCAGCACTGACAGCATCTGTGTCTGCAGGTTTAACACTCATGTGGTGCCTCTTCCTTCACAGCCTCCTGCCACAATCTGCCTCATTTCTTCCTTTCTCTCTGTAAGGTACCTGACACCACGCTCCATAAGCTCTGGGTCCTTACAGGATTAGTCTTTTCCTTGCTCATTTTCTCCCTCCTGCTCATTTTTCTGAGAGGCTTTTGGCTTATCATGGCAAAAAGAAAAAAGAACTTTCCTTTTTTCTCTGCCTTCTCTGATTGTTCCAAGTGTTCCCACGCCGTGCCTGTCAGCCCTGCAGCCCTGCCCTGCCAGGGACTGCACTGCAGGTTGCTCTGCAGTTCTGCAGTGTGTTCATCACTGCTGTCTGGAGCACTTCCAGTTGCAGAGTGGAGCACTGCAGAGCCCGAGTGCTGCACTCCCTGGCCAGGGAATTCCAGAGGCACCCCGACTGCTGGGTGTGAGTGCATGTGCAGGTCGAGGCTTGCAGGTCAGATACACACTGACCCCTCTGTGCTGCCCTGGACAATGGTCCTGGTGACCAGCAGCCCCCTTCCTGCCCCCTTGGAGCTCTGGTGGCAGAGGTGTCAGTCCCAGGAGGCTGTTGCAGCAGTGGGGATGCTCATGCTCTCCTGCAGGTAGAGTTCAGCCCCAGTTCTTGTCTCTGGCCTGGCAGAAGCTGCAGGAGGGGTGTAGGCAGTTGCTGCTGTGAGATCCCAATCCCAGGAGTGAATCCTTGGTTCTGTTCCAGGCCTATGGTGGTGCCTATGACGTGATGAGCTCCAAGCACCTGAGAGGAGACGCGAACTACGCCTGGCCCACGGCCGAGGTGGCCGTGATGGGAGCCAAGGTGAGCCCAGCCACCCTCCCACCAGGGCACAGCCACCAGCGCCCTCCCAGCACCACAGAGGGGACAGGGGACGGGGGGACTTGCTCTGAGCAGCCCACCGTGGTGGGGAGGGTGGGGAGGCCAGGGCTGCCCTGGCTGTCAGCAGAGGGATGGCCCTGACCGACCGCGCTGTTCCAGGGCGCTGTGCAGATCATCTTCAGAGGAAAGGAGGCCAACGCGGAGCAGGAGTACGTGGATAAGTTTGCAAACCCCTTTCCTGCTGCCACGAGAGGTATGGATGTCTCCCCCACTGTGTCCCCTGCTTGGGTCTCTCAGTGCACACAGCTTTTAAGGAAACCTTTTGCTAATGAACAAGTTACTGAGGCAAGACCCGAGTCAGAAAGGTGAGGCTTAACCACAGCTTGTGCATGTGAAGGACAAACACATCTAGACACAACACACATCTTCAGCTGGAAAGAGCCTAGTCAAAGGTGGGGACTGCTCTGAAAAGTGCATCTTCAATTTTGTATATGGTAGAAAGCATTTCACAACTTTTCCTCTGTAGCACAGGTGCTTTTCCAATCTGGTTGACAGCCCTGGATGCAGAGCAGTGGCCTGAAGAAAGGGACAGGATCCAGTTCAGTTATGTGCCCCAGGACACTCTGGAGCAAATTTTTCCACTGTTTTGACCTCTAGCTTTACAGTAGTAACTGCAAATTTAAATTTAAAAATTATTGATGCAGGAATAGTTCCTTTCCAGGCTATTTTAAGTTAATTTGTAACCTGTGAATTTACTTATTCCAAATATTGTTTTGATTTTGCTAATTTATGTTACAGCCTAGGTCAGAAGGCCCAGAAGCAAACCTTCCCTGGTTGCTCAAGTTGGTTTCTCCTTGTTTCCATTTTTCCAGGGTTTGTTGATGACATCATCCAGCCTTCCACCACCCGCAGGCGGATCTGCCACGACCTGGACGTGCTGGCCAGTAAATCCCAGGCCAGTCCCTGGAAGAAACATGCCAATATCCCGCTGTGAGGATGAGCAGGGGTGGCCCTGCAGGGAGACTTGGCACTCTCTCGTTAATGGAGGTCTGCTTGGCAATGGAAATAGCTCTTTGGGTTTTGATTTGGCTGATAACCATCAATAAATCATAGTATATATTTCATTTAATTCTGAGGTCTGACCAGTTCACCTCTCTAAACCTTTCTGGTGGTTAATAATCAACAGCCCCTGCTGTGCCTGCAGCAGATGAGCTGTTACTAATTGCTCAAGGTCAAACATTCCCTTGGCTCCCTCATTCCATAGGCCCTGAGGCAGAGCTGAGTGACCTCTCCCTGCTGACCTGCATTCAGGTGTAGCTCCATGTGCATCTTTGGAGTCTGACTCTACTTGCCTGCACCACAGACTCAGAGAGGAGAATCCTGAGCCTGGCTTGCAGGATCCCAGACTAACCTGTTGTGTTCCTCTGCCAGACTGTCCAAGGCACAGCTTTTCCAGGCCAGGTCTCAGGTGGGTCTCAGAGCTGCAGGCTGGGGCACAGGTGGGAGGTACAGAGAAGGTGCAGCCAGCCCCCTCCTGAAGGGCAAGCAACAAAAAAGGGCAGTTCTGGTGGGACATGAAAATCCTTCTCCCTCAGCACAGGCTGGAACAGAGGCCTCCAGAGGCCTCATTTTTCTGTGATTATCTGCCAGACTTGCAGTAGGTGTTAGCTCAGCTCAGCCCTGGGCCCTGTGCTCGCTCTGCTCAGCAGAAGCTGCATTTGACCCCCAGCCCCCAAGGCAGAGAGGAGCAGCCAGTGTCACCCTTAGCCCTGCTGCACCAGCTGCAGGCACAGGAGGGCCTGGAGTGACCTCAGGGATGCACTGGGAGACACAGCACTGCCCTACCTGCACATGGAGCTGCTGCTGTTCACTCCCAGCACGGGCCTGAAGGAGCAGAGAGGCAGGATGGCCACTTCCCAGGGAGCAGCTCTTCCCAGGTACGTGCAGTGAGTACAGCTGTGGAGCCTGGAGCCTGCAACCTGCGGGGAAAAAAGGCAACAACTAAAAACTATCTAAAAGCACAGTTCAAAAGGAGCATTTCAGGTCCGAGTCCCAGCTCCAGAGGTTTTTGGATGCCTTGGAGGCAGCACACTCAGGTTCCAGACACACTGTCCTGGCTGCAGCACACTGAAGGAGCTGCACGAAGCTGTAGGGAAGCCTTCCCCTGTGGGAAGGGAAGCAATACACACACAGCTCCTGCAGCCTGCCCAGGGTCAGGAGGAGACAGTGAGAAATGCAGTGGTCTTTGCCACAGAGAGAAAAGGACAGCTTTGTTAGTTGTTTCCTGACCTCACTGGTGCCACAGCCTCCATCCTCTCCAGTCCCTTGCCAGCAGAACAGTTTGGATTTTTTCTCTTCATTTCCAAGCAGTTGTTCTTCCAGCACAACATGCTGGAAACAGGCTGGAAAGCTGCTCTGGCCATGCTACTGGAGATCCTGAATTGCAGTCACCTACAAAAACAAGAGGTACAACATAAACTCCTCGCAGCAGTGAGCAGCCCTCGAATGGGGCAGCAAGACAGGTTACTTACTGTGTTCTCCAGGGCAGCAGGAGCTGAGCATGACTTACAAGCATTTGGGCTGTGTCTCAGGAGCAGCTCAGACCTTGAATCTTATCCCTGCTCCTCACCTGCTGCATCTCGTTACCATTCCTGGCTCAGGTGACTTTCCTGAGGTAGTGGGCCAGGTGATAAATCAGTTTTCTGTGGTGCTATAGAGCTGAAATCATTCCTGGGTGGGACAGAAATAGCACCTTGCTCTCATACATGGTAATAATGAGGACATTTCTTTTCAGGAATCTGTAAACTCCATTTGGCCCTGCTGGTTGTTGCAGTTTCCAAGCCTTTGCCACTGCAGCTTCTTCCCACGAGGTCCAGGTCACTTCAGACGTGCAGGGCAGGAGAGGCAAATTCTTCTCAAAATTCGTGACAGTTCAAGCAATTGTAAGTTCTAACAGTGCAGCTTTCCCAGAGGTGTGGGGCCTTCCCAGATTTACAGAATCTCACAATAACCCCCCAGATCAACCAAAAACACACCATGGTGGAGGTATGGAAAAGAAGCCCAGGGAGGGTTTTCCATCACTCTGAGGTTGAGTGGGTAAGGTGGTGGTACAGGACCAGGTTGTGAAGCCTGGACTACCTGAAAACTATCTGTCAGCACTTCCTTTACTAATTCCTTGAATTCCTAGAAGTCAGTGGGATGACAGGATGTGATGGTCCAAAGAGGCATTTAAAAAGTTATAGTGAAGAGGGTGCTCATCATACTCATGATTTTGAATAGTTTATTAAATGAAAGGTGAAGCATCAGTTTTAAATTGTACAAAAGGAAAAAAAAAAACCTCATATTGTAAATGTACAATTTACAGAATTACTAGCAAAACCAATCAAGGAGACACTCATAATACAAAAACCTATAGACTGCAAACTGAACTGGAGACCCATTGCAGGTACCGTGATCATCAATGTTTGTTATACAGTATTCTACAATGTTAAATTAGGAATCAGTTTTCCACACAGAGGACTGTGAAGCACAAGGTTTGTCTGAGAATGACTCAAACCAGGCAGCATCTGCTCTGCCCCGCTGCCCGCGGGGCGATGTGAGCGGGGCCGCAGCCCCGTGCCCCGGGCGCGGAGGGAGCCCCGAGCGAGGGCACAGCTCGGTCTGAAGTGCCAGCTGCTGCTGGGTTGGTCCATCCCCACCCCGGGGGAACGGCTGCAGGGCCTGGGCAAACATTTTTGGCAACTGTGTCTGAGAAGTGCTCGTGTTGGGAGAGACACTGCAGCTGGGTGAGAGCCTCAGCCCCGGGCACGGAGGGGCCGGGTTGGTTCCCAGTAAGCTCCAAAGAGAAAAAAGCTCTGTGATTATTCTGCAGTTGCTAAAAAATAAAAGCACCTCTGAAACTGCTGTGCTCCAAGTGGGTAAGTCTGGTTTGTATCTCAGCTGCTAATGGTGGAGTGCAGGAAGGAAGAGGAACGTTTTGGGGCCGTTTTGGAGATCCTGGAGTTGTGGAAGGCCAGCTCTGCTGGCGTCAGGCCAGTCTAACTAAGGAGCAGCTACTAGGCAGAGTCATCAAATTGAAGCATAATGAAATTCCAAATTATTGAAGACATTGAAAAGAATCTCTTATTACAATGAATTAGCTGAGAATGTTTTGGGGTCTTCTTGATTTTTTTTTTTTAACGTTTTTAGCTTTTTTGAAAAATCATATTTTTTTTCCCAAAGAATTACTCTCAATATGCACAGTTAACACTGAAAATGTAGCTGTAGTCCATTGTAAGCTTAAGAACTTCACCATCTAAGCACAAATTTCTATGCAGCACATACAGTACTTCTAACTGGCAAAATTAATTTACAAAAATAGCGGAAAAGGGTATTTACGGCATGGAAAGTAGACTTTGTTTTATGGTACAGGAAAATTACTTTTCATATGCTAAAGTGATCCTTTCCCCCACCCTTGGACTATTTTTTTTTAATAGGAAAGTTGCTGTTTATGTACCTTGGGTTGGCAGGCTTGAAGTAGGTAGTAAAAACAGCAAAGTGATTACTTGAGAACCATTTGTGTGTTTTACTGAGAATACTTTATTTGCTGGTATAAGTTGCTAAAAATGCACAGAGCAAGTACCAATAGAAAATTTACTGTTTTGTGTCCCCATGTGCTATATAAAATGAATGTTACACAGCATCTGTTGGAAAAGTGGCTTCATGGACATCTCTTACTTTATGTCCCATTATAAATAAAAATAAATCTTCTCAAGAGTATAAAATCTGGGTTTATCATATCAGAATCTGAAATTTTTTGGCAGAGATGCACGTCATTAGGATTCTACCCTCTTCTCTGAGAGTGCTCTTCTCCATGCCTGGGAGAGGACAGGAGCGTACCATAATGTGAATCAGATCCAGTGTGTTCAAAAACACTTCTCTGTCGCCAGAACGACCTGCTTACAGCATCCTTGCTAGTCAGTGGCTGATAGGCATAGGTTTAATAAAAATGGCTAGCTCTGAAAACATAAAAAGGCAAATGTTAAAACTGTTTTAAATTGTACAGCAGAAAAATAAAGTTAAAAAGTTCTGTTTTCACTCAATGTTGTTTTCAGAAAACATATGTAGAACAGTGTTTATTCCGACAGCTGTCTTAACAATTTAAAACTTCCTCCTCATCCAGAAAAAAAAAAAAATCTGTATTAGGACAGTCAAGAACAGGGATACAAATGATTCTCTAGGTCAGCCCTTCTGAGGTGACTGGAGTGGCCAACATTCCCGGGTGTCACTGAGGAGCTCCTCTTCTCTCCATCACCACAAAAAGGGGTTGACCTCAATCATTTGGTTAAAAATCAAACCGTATCACATCAAAAGTGTGGTTTCCATACAAGCTATCACAGTATATAGGCCTCTAGCTCTAAACAATAGAGTTCCAAGTTTGTAAAACGTCTTCCCAGACTTCAGAACATGGGCATGCCAAATCCCTGCAGAGGGAGGAAAAGACAGGGTTACCTGGGGCGGGGCCGGGGGCAGGGCTGGGGGGGCACAGCACACACAGGCCTTACTGAGTCGTCCTCGATGATGGCAGCAGAGTCGAAGAAGTCCGGCCGCAGCTCCGCGCGCTCCCGCCGGTTCCGCGACGGCGGCTGCAAAAGGAGGGGACAGCTGCCAGGGCACCCTCCCCTGCCAGGGCACCCTCCCCTGCCAGGGCACCCTCCCCTTCCAGGGCACCTTCCCCTGCCAGGGCACCCTCTCCTGCCAGGGCACCCTCCCCTGCCAGGGAGCTCCCACACCGAGGGGGGCCCTGGCCCAGGACTGCGTGCCCCAGAGGCTGTTTGCAGCCTAAGTCTGTGCTCATGGTTAAGGACTTGCCTAAGGCTTTTGCTGACTGAGGGATGTTCCTGTGTTGGGCTGCACTGAAATTCTCTTAACTGTCTCGATGCTTTTCAGTTTATGGTGAAACTTGAGCCCTGACATGGTCAAAAAGGGATTTAGAACAAAAAAGGTACTGAAGATAAGATCCTGTAATATTTCTGAGGAACACACCCTTAGTGGTGTCCTTCCCCAGGAGCACAAGAGTAAATGTGAGCTGCACTGGCTTGATCAGTTCCTTCCCTTCCTTGCCTTGGCTGTTCCTTGGCCATCCCATGAATGCTGGCAGTAACCTCAGTGTTCAGCAGCTGCAACTGAATCAGTACCTAAATTCTCTCTCCAGTCCTACCTACAGTAACCTCTGCCTTACTGAGCAGATACGAAAGGAGAAACAGGAAAGCTTCAAAACAGTGGTGTGTGAAATGCAAACTGCTCCCTTCTCCCTTTTCCCAAGGAAGCCCTCATTCCAGAGGGGGAGGCCAGGAAGGTTCCAAGTGCTGCAAAGGAACTCCTGCCTGGAGCCACTGCAGCACCTGAAAGGACCTGGGGCTGCCAGTGATGACAGGACCTGTTTGGGAGCAATTCCAGCGTAAGGAACTCTAGGGAGCATTTGGAGCACTGCAGCTCTTTAACACTCAGGCAGCTGGAAATCAGGCTCAAAACTTTGGAAATTTTTGTTGACACGTCTAAAATTCCTTCTGAATTATCTTTCAACCTTTTTGAACTTGCCATTAGTGAGATTTACTGACCAGATCGATGACCATCGTGTCCTCGAACTCCTCGTTCATGTCCTCTAGCTGACCTCGTGAGGACATCATGACATCTTCAAAGATGGGCTCAGCGTCGTCCTCCATTAGACCTCGTCTGAGCAAACAAAGACAAAGTCACTTCCAGGCATTTAAACTGCCCAGCCATCATCTTTGTCATTAAAAGTCTATCCTTTAATGCCTTCCCCCAAACCCTCATTCTGAGTAAAGCCACACTCTCCAATATCAGTGGGAGGAAAACTGTCTGTAAAACCCACCCCAGCACTGGCAGAGGCTGAAGCAGCAAGTCCCATGGAACTGCACTACAAACAGGAATCAAATTTGCCCTCAACAAGGACAGGGCAATAATCTCTCTGTGTCTGCTTGCCCTTTTCCAAGAAGGAGTGACACTGCTTGCCAGGATCACGGTAAATCCCTGGGAATCCTGCAGTGAATCCAAGCCCAGTTTCTAAGGCTGTAAGGATTCCTGAAGGACTGGGTGGGATCAGCACCAGAGCACGTGGTACTTCAGTGTTCCCCACGTGTGCTCCTCCATCCCTGCTCAGGGGGAACCCTTGGCTGGAGATGCTGTGCAGGGCCCAGAGCAGGCTCAGGGCAGCAGGAATCGCTGTCAGGGACAGGCAGGGTCCCATTTTGGCCCTGCTGTCCCATCCAGGCTCTGACAGGGGGACACTGGGAGCACTTACACTGCGTGCCTTACTCCAGTCCTGCCTTTCATGTAGTTCATTCCTGTCCTGTCCTTCCGATTGAGATCCTCCAGCTTCTGCTGGCCCAGCCACGAGATCTGCATCTGGGGACTGACATGGGACAGCGTCAGGACAGAGACACTTCTGAGCTGGCTGTTTATAGACAGCATCTATCTCCAAGTTCTGTGTCTGGCCATGGCCATGCTTCAGAGCAGGGTAATTAAATCACATTCATCACTGTACATGTCTTCCGGATTCCCTTCCACAACTTGGCTCCTCTCACTGTTCACGCACAAAGAAATCCATTAATCGTTGCAATAAAACCAGGTATGGGAAACTCTGACATTGGTCCTTCATTGGGAACAGGCACCTGGAGTGGGAGCACTGCTACAATTTATTATTAAATCCTACTTCACTGTCTCAGATCAGGCAAAATATGAGCAAGAACAGAGCCAAATGAATAATGGACACGTTTTAAAACGTTCCACAACATGAAAACCAGATTGTTTTTACACACAGACCCTGAACAGCATCACTTTGAGGGCCAGTCCCTCACCCTGCCAGGTTGCACCATCAGTGCCCCCTAAGCCCAGCAGAGTCAGCCCTCTGGGGGGATTTGTGCCCAGCACAAGGGAACAGCAGCAAGGCCAGTGCAGCCCTTCCAGGCCACATCTGGAGCATTCCTCTGGCCAGGATTAACCCCTGAGTTCAGCAAGAGAACCTCAAATGACAGCAGGTAGGGGGAGAGAAAAGAACATTTACAGGTCTTCTAGAGAAACACTTCAATCCAGCCCAGGGACACAAACATTCAGAGGATTAACCACAACTGTGGTGTTATGCTATGAGATAATATTAGCATGAGCAATTTCTACTATTATTTCATTGCAACATAGTCTTCCTGGGACCTGAAGAGAATGGAAGTCTTGCTGAGCTATAGCCAAGGCATGTTCAGGTGGTTGTGCAAAGAAAACTGCATCCATGGGGCCACAGGCTAAGACTGTTGTGTAAGTCATAAGCGACTCCTTTGCCTGGCTCCCTGTATTCAACCCTGCAATTCCAGCACTTACTTGTGTAAAAAGTCCTGTTCAGATCCCTGCTCCGACTCGTGCTCCTGGATCTGCTCCCCCATTTGCCTGGTGTTCTCCCTCAGGACAGTGGAGGTGAGCTGTGGTGCCTGCAGTGCCCCTGGAGTGTGGATGTTCTCGTTCCTGTTCAGCCAGGAGCCTTCCAGGCTCTCATCTGGAGACAACATTGAAATCACTGCTGCACTCCTGGTAACTGCAGGGCAGCATTAGACAGGTGTGCACTGAGGGGAAATGCTTGGAATGGGAAGTTTTTCAGCTCTAATTTTATATTCTGCTCTTCTAAGTAGTACTACCAGCTATTCCCAGCAATAATAGCAATTTAAAATAGGAACACTGAACAAACACAGAAGTTATTGCAAACAAAACTGTCTGGCAGCACTGCCTCCATTGCTGGGCATTCTGCACACATCCAACCAAGGTAATTCCCAATCCCTGAGTTTACAATCTCAACATAAAACTGGTAATCTCATATGTGTACAGCAACCAAGGGAAAGGTGAACACCAAGATGAGGTGAAACCCCAAACTGTGGTCGGCTCAGACCCTTAGAGACATCAGTCAGAACACCTGAGTGGGGCAGAGAGGGGGCACTGGGCACAGGGATCAGAATTTCAAGGGCACTGAAGGTCCAGCTGAGATGTGCTGGGATTGGGAAGGGAGCAAAGCAGAGAGGAGGGAACGGGGGAGACTTGAGGAGAGTGGGACAGAGCAGGCAAGTGCAGCCAGACACATGGAGAAAAAAAGGAAATTGCTGGAGCAACGCAAGTTACAGGGGAGATGGGAACAGAGACGGCAAGATCACGGATTTCCTGACAGGACATGTGTGGTGAGAAAGGACATGGGGATCTCCATGGATCTGTTCATTCTTCTTATGCCTTTTACTACCCTTTAGGATTGTCTAAAAAGCTGCCTGTTTGTTCTTGAATTTACCTTTGAATCTCTTTTATGTTAGGGATTTAAAAAAAAAAATCCTATTGATTTCCTCAAGGCACTGGGAAGAAATGTCCCAGAGCACGTTTGCTCTCAGGAGCAACAGGGAGTGTCCTCAAGCCCAGCCTGTTGAACCCTGAATGTCCTGCATTAAGGGCAGAAAGGAACCAGAGGGGACTGGATATGGTTCTCTGGTGCCAGGATGGTGTCTGCAGTGACCTTGCCCTTATTTTAGATCCTTTAAAGAGAAAGAAATAAGGGAGCTACTCAAATGCAAAGTGTTGGAAATCAATTGTCCCTTCTATAGATCACTGAGGAGAGGGGACACAAAGAGCACAAAAGAGGTGAAAAATGCCTAAAAACTATGTCAGAAGGCTGAGATTTGCCTTATAGGGAAGCAAAGGTGCCACTGCACTTCCCGGGGAAAAAAAAAGGATACTGGCAAAATACAATAAAATAGAATGAAAATGGTATCAAGAGGAAAGAAAGAAACCTCAGCAGTTGAATTCTGTGAAAATCCTGGTATCCTGAAGGAAGGAAAGCAGTGTCTGAGGGAAGGGACCGGTGTTTCCCTACACTCCAGGTTGGCTGTGAGGAATAGGAGCCAGTGCAGGACTGAACAGAGGCTGCAGGGGAGAAGGGACCTGGCTGGACAAGTGCAGAGGGGCACACTTGTACACACACAGAGGAGTATTTTGGGAAATTGCTGTATATTCAGGCAAACTGGCTTTAGATTCCTCTCTAAGGAGTTACTGTCATAGACACTGACTCTGAAAACCCCCTGAAGTTTAAAGATCCCACTTACACCTACTCTGTAGTGGAATAGTAAATTAATATTCACAAAAGTGCACACAGGTCACACAGGTTGACCAGGAACAGATGCAGCCTTGTAAGAAATCTGCTGTCCCAGCCAAATTCCTGATGGACATGCCTGAAGTCTCAGAAAGAGTAAACACAGACACTGGATAGCAACACATATTAACACATATCAACACATACTAACAAAAATGGTGTCTTTTTACTGTTCTCCAGTGGTCCTGCAAAACCAGAGACCTACAGGAGAATTTCTGCCTGGGGTTTCTGCAGCTCCCTGTGAATGCACAGCGGCCCCAGAGGGAGCACAGGCACAACACCAGCAGTCCAGGAGTGAGGAGGGAGTAGTGCAGGTCACTCCACACCTCTCCAAGGTCAGGAACAGCTTTCAGCAGTTCTGACCAGCCAATTCTGGGGCAGACAAACAAGAACAGGGTATTTCCCATAAGGACACGTTCAAGCCCAACAGAACTTGCAGAACAGATGCCTTGGTTTTGCTCCACAGAGAAAATATCCTGTATTTCTGCATTAACTAACAAAGCCCCAGGGCTCCTGAGGAGCAGAGCTGTGACACAGGCACAGAGTGACACACACACACGTGGAGACACCCAGACAAACCTTCCACTCTCTTTTTGTGGAGGGGGGGTCGGCCCTTCTTGTTCCTCACGGAGGAGGCTTTGCTGCTGCTGCTGCCGCTGTTCACTGACATCCTGTCGTCCTCCCCGCCCGTCACCAGGGAGTTCCTGTAGGAGATCAGGGGCAGCCACACGTCCTCCCTCCTCTCCATCATCTGCTCCGTCAGGAACTTCTCCAGGTAGGTGTGACTGCAAACACAAGACAAGGAGCTCTGGATAACCTGGGCACTGCCAGTGTGCCAGCACACAGGTTGCACTGCAGCCACCACTGCAGGGCATCCTCTGGCAGCCCGGGGCAAGGAAAAGGGTCCCTTCAAACACAAGCAGTTACTTTTCCATAGAATGTCTGAACATCTGGGCCATTGCCAGGAGAAGTCCAGAGCACACGTGTTAACTGCAGGCAGGAACCAAACTCCCCCCCTGGGCTGGGGGGCACACAAGTTGTTTTCTTTGTCCAGGGGTTATTTAATTATGGTATTGGAAGTTATCCCTAAAATGAACATGCAAAGGTCCATAGAAGTGACTCTAACGAGTTTCAGGCTGCAGAGGCAAACATTCAGGATTGGTAAGGGAACTACTCGGGTAACTGCAGCATCACTTCCTGCACCCTTCAGTCACCACTGCCTCCAAAAACCACCCTGCCACGTTGGCAGCAGTGGAGTCACCCCCACACATTCCACAGGAAATGCAAGATTTTCCTCTGGTAGCTCATGGCAACTTGGAGTTGTTCCACAGTCCTGTTCAGAAGAGGACAAGGAGCCACACTGGACATGCCTGGGCAACAGTCACACCCAGTTTTTATGGGATTCTGTTCTGATTCAGTGAATGGATGACTTTGCTCAAGAAACAGCAGGTTTCTGTTTATTGTTTTATTCAGTATTGTGAACACTTCTTCCTTCCCCTTTCATGTGTTCACTGAGTGACCCCCAAACCTGGCACTAATAGGAATTTCTTGGTTTATTGTCTTTACAGAACCAAACAGTACAACTCGAGTGCTTCATGACTGTAGAGAATCTACCTGAAGAAGTGTCTTGGAAAGCAAGAAGTTTTTCTGCCTCCATTCCTATTTACAGAACTCGACTGCGTGGTCAGGGCCAAACTGTGAGGGAGGAAAATGACACCACTTGGGGTCCTTTACTGCCCAGATGCCAAACCTGAGACACCTTGTGCTCAGCATTTTGGAGGAGCTTCACACTGGCAGTTCTTACCAGCTTCAACAAAGAGAGAAACTCTAGAATTTCCAGGAGTAAGAACACCAATACTGAGGCTCCACCTCATCTGACACCCATCAGTCAGTGTTTGGTCTAAGCCAACAGTCTCTGAGAGAAATAAATGGAAATAAATGCCTCCAAGGACAATCAGCTCTCTTCTGTCCTAAACTAATTCCTCAGGATTTCCCTCTCTGTATCTGCCATGTGGATTTTAGTATAAAACATCAGTAAATAGTTGGCTATTATATAAATATATAAATACAAACATTTAGCATAAAGCACTAGTATACATTTTTTCCCCAGCTGTATGAGTCTGGCACTTTAAGTGTACAGTTTTATATGAAATCCACAGATGTGAACAGATCCCTAAATGGCTCTCCCAAATTCTGGAGGTCACTCAGAAAACAAGAAGCCAAATAAATAAACATGACAGGAAAACTAAATGAAACCAATGTTGCTGCTTCATTCCCAAACTGGAAATATTTCTCTTTCTTCCCCCAGATAAAAACCCAGCAGCAAAGCAGGAGGGAGGAGGAGCCCTGTGGAAGAGGACTGTGCTGGACTGCCAGGAAGGCTGTTCTGGCCCAGGGCAGGTGACACGTGCAGGTAATTTGGGTTTGAAGGCAGGAAATGAACTCTTCAGTCCCATTCCAGGTGTGCTGGGCAGGTAAGTTGGGTTTGGAGGCAGGAAATGAACTCTTCAGTCCCATTCCAGGTGTGCTGGGCAGGTAAGTTGGGTTTGGAGGCAGGAAATGAACTCTTCAGTCCCATTCCAAGCTGGAGAACTGCTGGCACAGGCAGCCACATGCTTGTGGGACTGTGAGGGTCATTCCTGAGCCCGTGTGGCTCCCAAGGGAGAGCTGGGGAGGGTCCCTGGGCAGGGAGGAGGAGAGGGATCCCCCACACGGGGGTCACAGACCTTCCCAGGCAGCCCCTGGGGAGGGGGAGAGGTCCCTGTGCATGGAGGAGCTGCAGGGAAGGGCAGATCAACATTCCAGTCCAGCTGAGTCTCCTGTCAGAGGAGCACCCTGGACAGGCCCGTCAGGGCAGGAGGGAGGCACCTCCAAGGAAATCTGTCCATACAGGCAGCTATACTGACTGTGCTCATGGTCACCCCAGCCAGGGGCACCCAGGGCACCTCTGAGCTCACCCTAAAGCAGCAATGTAGCACAGAGCAGGTCAATCATGCTCTAGGGGACCTATTTCTTTTCCCTGATCATTTGACTCAGCTGAGGTCAACAGCTCAGAAACAGATGACTACAGCAAAGGCAGACAAAACCAGGAGAAATGGGCTCCACCCCAGTCCTGCAGGAGCAGCCAGTGGCTGTGTGTGTGGGCACCAGTGAGCAGGAGAACCTTGGAGAAGCAATTTAAATGGCAACAGTGAACGTGGAGGAACAAAGTGTTCTAAAGAACCAAATTTCATGCACAGGATCAGGTTAAATTAGACTGTCAGGTACAGAATGATGGAAGTGCACAGGTCAGACACTGCAGAAACCTGGGGGGAGGGAGGAGTGCACAGAAAGGACACTAATTAAACAGGAGAAAGCCCAATGGCACTTAGACCAACAGGGAGGAGAATCTACAGCCATAAAATCCTGTTATCCTTAAGTCCTGTCCTGAAGAACAGGACAGAGGCTGACAAGATTCCAAGATGTACCAGTGAAGAGCAGCTCCACAGAGTGCCAAGTTTACCAGCTGGATCATCCCAGTGTTTGCTGAACTGACAAATTATTGACACAAAGGAAAAGTTCAATGGGTTCAAATGTGTGTACAATAAAAATTATACAAAGTTACCCAGGATGTATTTCTTATCACACAGATAACATATCAAACCATAACACTCATAATTCTTAACCCTAACAGCAAAGTCCTTTAAAACAAATATCTTCCCAGAGAAACTACAGCAAGGCTTGACAGAAAGAGTCAGCTGAGGTATTTATAGTTGATATTTATGACTTACACTCGTGGTCACAAAACTGACTGGAAAGACACCTATGACCATAAATCAGCAGATCTGGCAATTGCAGTTTTTAAATTGTCATGAAGTTATTCAATTAATTCAGTTCTACACTGGGCACACAGTGCTTGGCTGATGTTTGACTGGACACCTCTTCCAATATATTAAAATAAACAACAAATACCTGTTTAGACTTTCTGTATATATCCAGCAGAAATGGATGGTTACAGACTGTAATTTCCCTGCACTAGTAACATCTAATTTTTTTCTTCTAGCCTGAAAAAAAATACTTTTTTATTTTCAGTGCCCCATGGGAAATTTTAAAGAACATTGTTTTGGGAGGTCTCAAACTCACCTCATCAGTGGACCTGATTTTCCTTTTCCCATTTATTTTTATTGCCTTGAAGTACAAAGTGATGAGTAAGTGTGTATGTGAAATGTCTTCCTGGGACTTTCTACAGCCCCTGGTAGGTTGTTGGAACACACCCCCAGGGATGGCAGAGCCCAGAGAAGCCAGAGAGGAACACAGAGACTACTTACACAGTCTTTTTGTCCTGTCGCAGGAGTTTGGAGGAGAATTCACTGAGCACTTCGAGGAAAGCGAGGTTTGGAGGGGGATAGTCCTGTCCTTTCTGGTTCTGGTATTTGAAGGCAAACTCTATGCCATCCCTACAGTAAAGAAACATTAACATGTTCAGACATTAACATTCATACAAAGAGTATTTCCTGCCCCAAACTAAGCACTCGATGAAGACATTTGTAACAAAATAAAAAGCTGCCCAGTTGTAATTTGAATTTAGCAGCACCTTTCTATACTCTCCTATGCAGCAGTTACATAAAAAGCTTCAATCTCCTTTAAAAGATTTCCAAAATATTTTTGGAATTCTTTTTGCAGTGCCTCTGGGATCCCCAGTGGTGTGGGACCAAGAGCCATCCCCAGTTGTTAGACACAACCCACACGAGTGTGCAGAACACCAGTGGCTTTACCTGAACTAAACAAACATGGCCAATCCAATCAATTCCAACCAATAATTAGGTAGCAGCTGGTTTTCCTTCCTTTTCACACACATCCATGCACACCCCCCATCATTTTCCTACACAAACCAGAAAACACACACGCCATTATTGCAGGGCCTGTTGCGATCACATACCTTTACAAAGGGCACGCTGAACAAAAGCTTTAACCTCAGGTAATATAAAAATCTGGTTTATTTACCACCACTCACTTGTGCAGTGTGGCCACCGCCTCCCTTGTCTTGATCTGATCCAGGCCGAAGGTGAGGGCGAAGCGCCGCGCCAGCTCCTTGATGCCGCTCACGTGGGCAGAGGTCCTGTCCAGGTTGGGCCCCTGCTCCTGGACCAGCTCATTGAACAGCTGCAGGAGGGAGCAGTGGGTGAAACCTGTGAGCTCACAAACACTTTCATTGGGAAAGACCTGTGTTCTTCACCTCTTCCACCTGGGAGTGGCCAGTGCAGGGACTTTTTCACTGAGACATAACAGAGTCCACATCAGTTCCCAGGATTTCCTCTGTCCAACTGCTGTTTGCCAAGTGTCCCCACCTTGTATTTGTGTGGACAATACCTCAGAGAGAGTCCTGCACCCCCCTTCCCTGAACAGCATCTCTCCTGGTCCCATCAGCTCATCAGGCAAGTCCTGCACCCTCCTGCTGTTCTCCAAACCCCCATCACCCATCAGACCAGCCTGTCCTCGGAATGTTCCACCTCCTGCCTGCCCAGCACTGCTGCTCCGACCCCCAGGACAAGAATGAACTCTCAGTGGTTTTCCAGCCAGTTCTGCCTCCTCCTGGCACTGCCATTTTCACCACATTTCCCTGAGCTGCTGGTGAGAACATCACAGGAGACAGTGTCAGGGACAATATTAAATCAGGCTGCATTACATCTACTATTCCTCTGATCTCCACAAGCTCTGCTACCATGTAATTAATGACAGCTTAATTTGACAGGATTCCTGCTTGACAAATTCCTCCTGGCTGGTGCCTCTCACTCGGGCCCTTGCAAAGAGCCTGTCTCATTATTTTTTCCTGAGCTGATGTTTGGCTGATGGATCTCTGGCACTTGGCTTCCTCCTCTCCAAGTTTTAAACACAGAAGCTGCTTTGACACTCACCGATTCTTCTGGAAGTACATCTGTTTTTCTCAAGTTCTCACAGATCTCCCTCAGCTTCCAGAATGCTGCAGGAAATCCCTCAGTACTCTGGAGAGAATTTTGGGAGGCCCAGCTGATTTGAGAACCTCTAACCTACAGCAGTAATTTCCCTGTGCAATGGTTGTAGCTGGTACTTCAAGGGCCTGAGTGGTGTTTAGTGTTGGCAGATGAATTTCATCATCAACCCAGTAATTTATGGTTGATGGAAAGCAAATTTTTTCAGGGGAAAAAAACAGGTCTAACAATACTGGAAGACTTAATTAGCTTGAAATCTGAAAAATCAATCAGTATTTAGACAAAATGTAAGGAAGATGCATTAACTCAGCAATAGTCATCCTAATTCTCATTCACTTGGGAGCAGTAAGCAAATTCCATGAACCAAAGGGACCAAACTGCCTTCAAGGCTCTTCTCTCCCTTCCTGCCATTTCTATGTGATCAAAGCTCTGCCAGAGTGGGTTTATGGAGACAGGGATTACTGACACAGAGGACAGGGACAGCCTGACCTGGGAATAAGAGAATCTCCTCCCAGAAGTGCAGCCTTTGTGCTCTGCTGTAAAGGGCACCAGAGGAAAGCCTGCCCAGGATTGTCTGCAGTGAGCATTTCTAACAAAAATCAACACTCTTACCTGTTGCAAACTGAGGATGAGTGTCTTTGCACACTGGATTTTATCAATTTGCCTTGTTTTGCTCAGGGTTTCCTTAATGATATCTCCATAGTCATTGTAGTACTAGGAAAAATGTGAAAGAAACCTCTTTACATTGGACCTCTTATAATACAATTTCTTACAGTTTTCCCAAGAGAAAGATTATTTGTAATTCTTGCTTTGAAAAGGTAGCAGTTGCAAAAAAAAATCCAGATATGAAAATTTAACCTGCACCCAGTGCTAAAGTAGGGAACTTCTGTGTTTGTTATTATCTTTGGTAACAAATATGTTGAAAAACAAACAAAAGAGTATTTCCTGCCCCAAACTAAGTCCCTGATGAAGGCCCATGGCTGCCAGTTCCAAGGAAGAACAAGCCACTGCCCCAGCCCAGTAGAGCCAGCCCATGTGCAGCTCATGGGCAGGGAGGAGCAGGGTGGCCAAGGGAGGGACTCACTGAGGCCACAAAAGGGAGGAATTAGTCAGCTTGAAGTGCTCATTTTCTTTGTGTGGTTGCTGGAAAGCACAGCCTCTGGATCTGACCATTTGGGGAGAAAAGCCTGCATTGTCACTAAAACTTCCAGGCTGAGAACAGATTTTTTCCCAAAGTATTCTTTCAGCCTCATTAATATTTCTGCATTTGCAGACACTTATTTTCATTCCCTCTGAAATGCTGCTCCTGCCTTCTTCGGTAGAGACCCTTCCAGTTTGTATTCTAAGACATCCCCACTTGCAGCAGTACTATACAGAGCTGGTTTTTTTACTGCTGTCCTGTTTAAAACAACTTTCTCTCACAAAAAAACCTGTCTCCTTATGGCAAGCACCAAGCTGGGAGACTGCCAGGGAAACATGACATTGAACAGAGAACTTGTTGTGGATTCTAGGGATGAATTTGAGGAGCAGGAGCCTCTCTGGAAACACTCAGCACCTCCCAGGACCAGCTTTTGGTGCTGAGCTAACTAAAGCACAGCTGCTACACAGCAGAGGAAGTGCTTTGCTGCAGGTGTAAGAAAGGAAAAATTCTTACAAAACAATCAAATAAGGCTGAAAAAGCTTTTGGAAGTGTCTGACCTTTACCTACTGCCCTGGGAGGGATGGAAAGAGGAGCCCTGGCACTAAGGGGAGGATGCCCAGGACTGTACCTTCATATAGTGTTTGAAGATATCGGCGGCCGCGTGCATGTCCACGATGTCGTAGATGATCAGCTTGCTGAAGGCAGCCAGAAGGTTTCTTCTCTTATGTAAAGCTTCTATTTTGTTGGCTTCATCTTCTTCATCTCCCTCTGAAAGCACCATCAACAACAAAATGTTTGTAAGTAACTTATGTTTCAAAGCAACGTTATGGAAAAGGAGCTTTCAGAAAAAAATCACTTCTTGACCATGAACGAGAAGGATTGTTGGGGAAGCTAAAACTAAAAGTGATCCTTCTTGAGTCCTGTCTACTTCAGAACTCCCAGGGAAGTTCAGGAACATGACACACCACTGACCAAGGACTATCCATAGTCCTGGGTAGTCCTGGACATGACCCACATGGGACTGAGTCACTTATTTTCTTGCTGAATGCTTTTGCTTAACTTCTCAAACACAGGCCTTTTGGAGCTGCTTCATTACCTTACTAAGCTATAAATATTTAACAAAAGGAAAATTAGAAGCAGCAATGCTTCTACTGCCTGCCTTGGATTTTCAGATGTGAAATCAATGGCTCTAAACAACAGGAAGTAAAACCCAGTTGGAAGAAGCATTAACATTGAATGGCAGTGCCAGAAGTATTCAGTCCCCATGCAAGACTTCACTCAGTGAATGAAAATTAAACTACACACATAAAATGTTAAGTATTATATTGTATAATAAAAGTATATTCCACAACTTACATAACTCCCTTTGGAGCAAGAATGCATTCTCTGAGACCTTAATTCCATACATGGCTGTCCCTGTGTGTGCTGCTGACATACAAGTAATTGAGTACAGCAGAAATTCAGATGTGCCCAAAAGAGCACTACAGCACTCACTCACCAGCTCTTCCCATAGTTTGACTGGGAATCCATCTCTTGTCCAAAACTACTTAGGATTCAGACACTGGACACCTCTGTAGTTGCATTTAGGTTATTATAACCTATATATATAACAAATAGGCATTATAGCAGACCCCAGCAGCACCAGGTTATTTAAAACCAGGCCTAAATGACAAATCTGCCTCTGCCTGACTGAGAGGCAAAACCCTGAGCCATCCCCGTGAGGAGCAGAGATGGGGCCCCTCAACCTGCCCTCTCTAATCTGAGCCATCCTTGGGAGGAGCAGAGATGGGGCCCCTCAAAGCCCCTCCTCTCCTGCTGGTTCCTGGCTCAGAGCAACCAGTGCCAGGTGTCCAGACTGTCCCAGGCACCTTCCCAGTCTCCAACCACACCAGTGATGTCCTCAGCTTGATTTGACTGTTCTGAGGGAGGAGCACAAGGGCTGTTTATTTAGTGGCATGGGTTTCTTCAGGTCTTCATTGTTTAGAGCTTTGCTGCCAAGGTTTGCCCTCAGGATCCTGTCACTCTGGTAACTCTGAAGGATTTCTCTTCTGTGTGCTGTTCCATTGTACTCCTTTCCCTTGAAGCCCTGTCACACATCTCACATTCAGACCTCCCAAAAATAAAGAAGGGATACTTCTGAACACATTGGAGCAAACTGATCAGAAAACTCCATTTTCTCCTTTCTTCTGTGTCTGTTATAAAAAAAACTAAGTAGAGAATATGAAAGCTTCGAATACCCATGCTCTGGTTTTCATCATCTTGGTCAATGAAGACATGGTCCATGACAAAACTGAGCAGTTCTGACTGCAGGCCTGAGTCTGGGTTGAACACCAAGGGTTGCAGCCCTTCCCGACCCCCTGTCATCAGCTGGTGACTGAAGATCATCAGCAGGTCACAGAGCAGCATGAAAGCCTGGAAGGCAAAGGGAACGAGTGCAGTGAGGAGCAGGTCACAGAAATACAAAATAAAACCCCACTGGTTTCATTTCCAGATATCCCTTGCTATCACTAAATGGCTTCTTAAACTGTACTCGTTGTAGTTTGTGTGCTGTGAAAAGTATCCACAAGGATTTTCTCTAAAATGCAAATGCCTGGGGATTGCCTTTGGTTCCTGTGTAAGGAGCTCTGTTTCTTACCTCTTCCACATCCTGGAGGATTCAGATTAAACTTCCATTTCTTCTCTATGAAAAGAACTCTAAATCTACCTGTCATCTAAGGGCTGCAGCCAAATTGGTAGCAAAGAAAAAACACCTCTTTTGACCAACAAAGCAAAAATATGAACAACATTATGAGGGAAAATTCAAGCTGAGCCACTTGTCAGATCCCAAAAATACAGAGAAGCAGCCATAGCACAGTAATTCTTGCAGAATTTCATCAACAATTCCTGCAAAAAAAAAAAGGAAGTATCTATGCACAGCTTTCAAAGCCAGACAAAAGCCAAGCAGGGCAGAACTGGCCATGATTTCTGCTCATTGCTGTCACACCCTTGTTACCTGAGGACAGAAGGCAGCTCTCAGTACCCTCCCTTCTCCCCAGGGCTCCTCTGGGCACATCCCTGCATCACAGTTACACTGTTCAGCCCCTGAATGGCTCCTGCGGGGGTGTCACAGCCAGCTGGGAACATCTAACTCACATTCAACACCCAATCACCTTTTAGAGAGGACTTTTTAACCTTCTTAATTCCTCTGTTTTTAAGCTCAGGTTCTGAAAACTCGACGCATTTCCCAAATGAAACCTTTGCAAGTGCTGACCTTCACAGGGGCTCACTTATTCCTTGGAGTATGTTCTAAAACCTGCAAACTGTGTTCTGCTGGCACCCTGGAAACAGATGCAGGTGTCTGGGATTTTTCTCCACTTGATCCGAAGGGTTGTGGTTCATTTCAGGGATGATCTCACTGCTCTGACCCCCTCAATACTCAGCAGAATTTAAGCTCATCCTCCTGCAGACCTCTGAAGAAGAGCAGGTGAGCTCTGGCAGGGCTGGTTTGGGCCCCACATAAAGGCAGCAGTGCACTTGCTCACAGGGTATTTATTTCACCCAGTCCAGGAACGTTTCAAATGTTTCAGCCCAGTTTCTCTAAATACTTATTATATTTTTCCCTCCTTTGATATGGACATTGACTTTCTCTGGAAAGAATGTCCAGATTAAGGATCAAATGCGGGAAGGAGACACTATAATTTACACAGAATTCTCCAAAAAAATCCAGTCAAACAAAAGGATCAAGAAGTAGTCCTGCACTCCCAGAAATGTACTTTTTAAGGAAGAAAATAAACAAAAATCACAGAAGAGTTATCTGGGAGGGACCTGTGGAGTCTCCAGTCCAGCCCTGACAGGGACACTTGCTCTCTCCAGGCCTGGCTGGGCCTGGATTTGTGTGGCTGAACCTGGAAACTTCCCCAGAATGGGGAACTGCAAAGGAGCTTCTCTGGAAAGTTTGAATTACCAATGAAATAACCCATAAAGAGAGAACAAAGCCATGTTAATGTACATGAACATGTATTAATGTGGGTGCTAACAGAGACCAGGAACAAAGCCCCTGCAGCCATGGGAAGGACCAGCTGCCCTTGGCTGAGGCAGGAAGGATTCAGTGCTGCCTTAAGCTGTGCTGGGTGGCATTTGCATGGAACTATGTGATATTTTCACATTATAGAAGATTAATACAATATGCCAAGAGTAACTACTCTGAATATTAAAAACCAATTACTAAAGGTAAATCTGCTGGAAGCCAATGACACGAGTGTTTAAACATACATAAACTGCTGACATCTCTGAGCATTTAATATTTATATTTATCAGCCTGCAGAACAGAGTGTAAATGCCAAGCAGAGCCTGCTTTTGAAGAAACAAAAATGTCTTTTAAGAAATATTATCTTTTAAATACCACAGGCCAGCAAGTCTTTGCAAAATCTGGGGAGGTCTGATAGAAATGCCATTTGTAGACAGATGAAATGTCAACAGACCTGACACGAATCAGTGAATATTCACAAACAGCAGCTATGGTGTTCTTCAGAGACAGACTGAATTATTTCAACAAGCCCTTTGATTTAATGGGAAAAAATCCAGAAAGATTCAGCCCATTGGAGGTCTTGACCACCCTCCAAAAGTGCCCACTGCCATCTATTAATACAGGAATTGTCTCCAAGGGATCTCAGGTGACTGAGGCAGATGCCTGAAGCTGTGGGAGCTGGACACGAGCCTGAGCACCCAGGAATTCCTTCACAGTTTTCCAAAAGCATGTGCCAGACATTTCCCTTACCTGTTCCTTGACTGGGGTGTTGACATTTGACAGACACTGCTGGCACACAGCCAGGAAGGATTTCACAGTTTTCCTCAACACCAACAAGTCGTCCTAAAATCAACATTAAAAAGGAAAAGTGCATAATAATTAAAAAAAAAAAAAAAACACTGCTAGGAGGAAGCAAAATAAAAAAATGGTGACAATTTCATACATACAACAAAAAGGCTGTGAAAAAATATGCTATTCAAGGAGCACGGAGTAGAAAAAAGCCATTAATTTTCTGAGGATTGACCCAAAGTTTCCCTGTAATAAATAATAAAAATAAAACAATAAATTCCTGAGTTAAATTGTCTCTGTTTTACACCGAATGTAAATTATAAATGTTTCAGAACAAAAGGTTGAATACATCAAGGTCAGCCCACTTGGTGGTTTATAAAGAATTCCGTGTTCAGATAAATCAACATGGACAAAAAAATAAAACACCAATGAATGTATCCAGCTCCACACAAATATTATCCCATAGACATGGGAGGTGGGAGGGTAAAGCACAGAAATCTGAGGAGTCTCTTATTTTTATGGATAACAAAATGAACTGGGGAAAACAAATCAAACCAGAATGTAAGATATGGGAACATTGTGACAAGAGCAACAGAAATCAGAACCAGCAGAAAAGCCCCTCCTGTGAGAGCCAGGAGTGACTCCAGAGGAACCAAGGAACAGGCACACACTGGGAGAGGGGCTCATCTCACAGCAGTGATGAACCCAACGCCCAGCAGGAAACAAGAACCCCAAATGGCATCAAATGAACACCCAGAGCTCCTGCAGCCCTTCCCCCACGATGCTTCATCAGCTTCCAGGGGGAAGGAGCACATCCTACACAGCAAATCCAACTCAAACTCCAGGAACCCACACCCTGCACGTGCAATGTTTGCCTTGCTGAATGTTCCAGTCCTGCTGCCTGTTCAGTCCCTGACTCTCATTCCTGGTTTTAGTTTTCCTTGTGCTTCCTGCCATGAGATCTTGTCGTTCTGTGTTTGTGAAAAGCCTTTTGGTCCCTGTGTTTCCCCTCCTGGTTCTCAGCAGAAGCAGCTCTGCCAGGGTGCCCAAGCACCCCAAGTGGCCCCAGGGCTCTGAAGCTCTTCCCATTTCCACCAGTGTGAGTGTGCTGTTCTGACACTGAGGGGCTGGGAGTTCTCCCACCCTGCTGTTCCCTGTCAGCTTGTCCCTGCCAATCCAGCCCCGGATCCCTGGTGCCACTGCAGTGCCCTCCCCGACAGGATCTGGCCCACAGCTCTGCTCTGTTCTAAGCCACAGCTGCCCCCTGCTCAGCCTCTTTGTTCCTGGATACAACCTTCCATTTGGCAGGATTAGAATGCCTCTTCTTTTTTAAAATTGTGTTTTGTTTACCAGCTGATCTCTATCCTCCCCACCCTAAACGCCTTCACCTTCCCAGAGGACTGACACAAATGACCAGCTTTCAGCACACTGGATCTCTCCTGGAATGCAGTGGAAGCCATCCCACTGAGGAAGGATTTCTCACTTATAAATTTTCCTATTGTATTAATCAGCTTAGAGCCACTGAATATGAATGACACTGAATCCAAATATTCCCTGAAATGCAGTGAGGTACCAGTGTCTTACAGAAACTTCTCCATCAACAATGCAATCTTCCCACAACAGCCTGATGTGTTCCAGCCTTCCCTCCCGGCCCTGCAGCCTTGTACCAGCTGGGTTTGCTATCTGCCAGTCCAGGGTTTTACCTGGGACTGGTGCCAGGCTTATCAGTTCACTCTGATTCACACCTTTAACACTGGGATTACAATCACTTTAATGCTTCCTACTCTCTATCACAATTACCTGATGGTCATGAATTCCACGGAGAAACTAAAACCTATGGAAAATCCTATATAAAGGTTAAAAACTGAATGAGAATGTCTCCCATTTTTCTTTCAGTCAAAGTGAGTAACACATAGGTACATGTTATTTATTACCCTCTCTCCTGACAGCACCACATGATACAGTTTCCTGCTGAAAAGTTACAGACAGCAGGAGAAAGCCCAGCAGAGCACTACAAGGGAGCCATCTGGGACCTTCTGAGCTTGGAGAAATCTCCAGACTACCACAGAGCGGGGAATTTTTTCCAAAACAGAAAATGGGAGGAAAGAAAATGAATTAGGTTTTCAATGTCTGACCACTCCCAGGCCCAGCCAAGGCTCTCAAGGTGTGAATCCCTGACCTGCTGCCTCCAGCAGAGAACTGGTATGAAACAATCTCCCCATCCTCTTGGTGTTGGGGAAAACCAGGGGGTCACAGCTCTGCACATTTAACTAGTCCATGGCAGGAACAGAACGAGCCAGACAGCAAGGACTGGTGTCTTTGCCACCACCCAAAACCAAACAACTGCTCCCAAGACTGGTGTCTCCAACTCTGCAGCTACTTCCTAGCTTTAAATTTAATGTTTTTTCCACTGAGGACATCTAGAAATGCTGTGTGTCTGCTACATTCATCTACCAAACCCAGAGCTTTTCTCCCTGTTTGCCCACTGCTTTTCCTCTAAAGTCTTGATTTGCACTGTTAACACCCTTCTCCAGCTTGGTCCAAAAGCCACCAGCTTCCAATGTGACTCTGGAATATGGTCCAACTTTCTGCACCTTGGGATTCTTTTCTTCCCTCCAGCTTTTTGTGCCACCTTTCACTGTGCCCATATAAATATGAAAAGCCACCAGGTCACCACGCTGCCCTTTAACCCCCCTCTCCTCACCACACTACAACAGCAATGCCTTTGGCCAGCCTGCCTGCTGCTCACTCACAGCTCTCTGACCTCCCTCTTGCCTCTTCTCCATGTTTCTGTTCATGCTTTTTTTGTTACTGCTCTAAGTTTTTGGACTCTGTTCTTCTGCAAATACTTCCTTTTCATTACACACATGCCCAGTGCACAGGACAATGGTCCTGGGCACCTGATTTATTGAATACATGAAGAAATCTAGTATGAGTTAATCCACAAGTCTCCTACCTCCAGAGGTACTTGCTCCCCAAGATCTACAGACAAGAGAGCTCCTGCTGAGAAATAACCAGCTTCCTTTGGAACCCTCCTTAAACCCCTTTTCACTTAAGAACAGTTTTTCTCCAGGCTCCAACAGACTGCTCCCACAAATGCCATGGGATGAACTACTTCCCCCCAAGAGCACCCTGACAGCCCCCACAGCCATGGCCTCAACCTCCTCTGAACGTGGACCACCAAAGATTCAAGCATTACACTGTGGGTATTTCAAGGTTTAAACATTTCACCCTTCCCTGCTGCAACCTGCCTTTAGTGATCAATTGTTCCTTTCAGATTTTAGACACCAAGGTGACTCCTCAGTGCACCCTCTTCTCCACAGGCTACCTTGAGAAAGAGTCTTAGAGTAACTCTGCCCCAACTCTCTGCTGCATTTAACTGGTGGAATCTTTGTTATTGGGCAGAGAATTTGGAGTGATAATTATCATCCTTCTACTGAATGTCTTTGATACATTTTTATGGTGGTATTGCTCTCTTCAGCTCTCTGATCAAAGCTGTAACCCAAACAGCATCACCCAGCTGGGGGAATCTGCAGAGCACCCCCCTGGTAACTCCTGGAGCTCTGTGTGTCCTGGGGAGGGGACTGGAGTGACGTGGAGCAGCTGAGGGCAGTTGGACATTTGTGGCTGCTCAGCAGCACTATCAGTGCCCAGTGTCCTGGTTCCCTGCTGTCTGCCTGGTGCTTATCCTGCAGATGTGCTGCACTCACTGCACCTTCATTGTGTGCTGTTAATAAATCAATGAACTGACCTGACCCTGATCTGATCTAAACCACAAACATGGAGTTTTCCCCTGCCACGCTTACAAAGCCTCTGGTCCAACACACCTGAACTCCAGCAGGCAGCCCAAATCCAAACCCTGCCCAACAGCTGGACTGGAAAGTGTCTCTCAGGAAGCAATTCATGTGCCTGGGTTTGGGTTTATGCCCAAGTTTCACTTGGAAAGAAATGTTCCCAGCACCCCCCATCCCTCCTGCCAACTCCCTGCACTAAAATGACACCTGCTGGATGCAGAGCATCCCTGATTCAGGAATGTAAACCTTGCCAATATATGCCTGAAATGACCAAACCAAGCACCTCTTCCCACCCCTCACTGCTGTGCTGGCAATCCCAAAATGTTAATATACTTTATCCTGTGCACTGGATGCCTAAGTGGGACCTGACCATGTGAAACACAGCAGCTCCTCCTGGCAGCAGGAACTCACACAATGACCCAGCTGGCAGCACATGAACAGTTCTTACAAATCAATCCCCCCATCTCTGATCTCTCAGCCTGGATGCCTAAGAGAAATCTAAGAAATCATCTTCTAAACATGAGACTGGGAACAAAAATTCATAAATCTGTGGGATACAGAAAAACAAGGACTTACTTTTATGACATTATAAATCCTTTTCTCCCCATTAGCCTTTCCATCTTTTATCTTCCTTCCTTCTCCACTTCTCAGCTCCCACTTTCCCCTCAGTAACACTCACCACCTCACCTTCCCCTGCTCTCACCCCCCTAGAAGTACCAACGACCTTCTCCTTCTCTTTCAGAGTTTACCTGATTTGTATCTAAACAGAAAACAAGCAATTGCTCTTAGCTTGTGTTTTTTTTGTAATCTTCTGCTTTCAGCTCAAACCTGAAAGGCTTGCATGTCCCAAAGCCTCTCTACTTTTTACAGCTATACTCTCTACTTTATACAGCTCTCATAAAGATACCCCCCAACCCCAGCCTGCCCTCAGATCATTACAGATACAGCAAAGTAACACTAAAAACCTGGATGGACCTACATAGTAAAATACTGGGTCAGAAATGGTCCTGTAAAAGCCTGAATACCTAAAAAATGCTCATGAAAGACACTGTTTTTTCTTCTGAGCTGCTGGTGTTATTTCTTTGTCTACCCACACTTCTCAAGTGATCCCCTTTAATGCCTGCCCATTTCCAAGTCTAAATCATGGCTTACACACCAGCCATGGGCCAAATGATCTCCTAATGGATGAAATGACAGATACAGTGCAGATCAAACAAACTACAATGGAAGTTCGACAGAAAACCACCCAGAACAAACTGCTCCAGCCAGCCCAAGGCTGCTCAAGAAAGAGGCTGCAGGGGGAAATGGGAATGAAAGCCAGAATAAAGAAACTATTCTTTTTTTCTAGTAGCTATTTTTAAACATCGATACAGGTCAGCATTCAAAACAACTCTAAGAATTTACAGTGCATTTTTATCATTTTTATGTGCATAAAATGCTCATTTTAGTAGCATTTTAGTAGAGTATTTTTTTTTTTTTGATGCTGATGGGGAAGTATAATTATTACTTCAGTTTTCGTACCATTTTAATTTGATGTATTACTTCTGAAAAAGCTCTAAAAAGACAGGATGTTGGCCTCTGAGTGAGACAAGAGCTAAGGAAAGGTCCTGGAAAAGCTCAGTCTAACAAACAAGTTACATGTCACATTGTCCTGCCTGCATTACACTTGTGTGCATTTCTTTTTATTAGCAATTGTTCCTGCCAGTACCTTACATTTCTACTGCAACATAAAAGATGCAATTAAAAGGTAAGTAAGGTAACTACACATAAATATTAAGCTATCACCAGCATTTCTTAGAACTATTCATCAGCACTGCCAACATCACTTATCAGTTATGCAAACTGCTGGACTCACAATAAATGCATTAATTATCTCGAGCAATAAAAATGTAACAATCAGCTGCCATAAAATCCCGATAAAGGCTGTTTGCATAGCTTAGACACGTGCATGTGATGTTAAATAGATCCTGAAATATGAACAAACCAGACACCAACATTTTACACATGTTAGAGATGACATAAAATTATGTGTTTCATCAGTAAAATGTGCATGACCAAAATCTCTACTTACTTTGGAAGGGGAGCCTTCGGTGATTTTCACCAGCTGCCAGAGAATAGAGTAGTGGGAACACTGCAGTGCCTGGACAACAATCTGTAACAGGAGGAACACACAGAACCCGTGGGTTGGGAATATCACAGCAGTGAAGTGCAGAGAAAATTTATAATGCATTTTGGGGCCAAGAGAGGGGAGCAGGTCTCAGGTAAGTACTAAGAAACCAGCCTACTACAGGTGAACAAACCACTGTGGAAATGCTGGGAAACAACAGGAAACTGCACTGGGGCACAGCAAGAGGTGATGCTGCAGCAGGACAGAGGTACAACCCAACAAATATGTATCTCAGTTCAAAAGCAGCTGTTTAAATCTGGCTTCACTGCTAAACCAGCCCACAAATCTGTCCCACTGTCAAATGAACACATGGCCCAATTGCCAAAAAAAGGGAGAAAATACAACTTGTCTCATGTAGAAGACCAGGCTCATATTCATGGTGCCCATTAAAGCATCCATGGTATCTTGTTAACATTTCAACTCTCCATTAGGTGCTAAAATTTTCAAACTCCTTAGAGTGGTCTCAGGAAGAAACACTAAGGAGAGTTCAGATTTCAGGACTTTCTTCCTAAGCTCAGAGCCATGACTCCCACATGCCACGTGGTAATGCCTCCTTTGCAAAAGGGTCCTTTTGCAAAATACTTACACAGAATTTTGTGAGAATTGGGATTTTTTTTTTTTCTAAATGAAGCTGAGGTAGAGTTAACAACTGTCTTCTAATAGAAAACAAATTAGAACTTAAAATGTGCTTAAATGTTGGAGTAGGAATCCTGCAGCTTAAACTGGAATCCTGGGAGAACGTGAGATGGTTTCTGTGCTTATTCATGTGAAACTAAAACTGAACTAAGAAGAAACAAAGTCCCAGATCTGTTCACTAGAAGAACCTCACTAGGATGATGTTCTTTCCTGGTGTTCATAAGCTTCCATCTTACCTTCAATGCACAACAATCATGTGTGGTAATTCCAATTGCAGCCAAGGTTTACAGTGTAAACATCATGATTTTACATGATTGTAAAATCATGTACATGATTGTACACATGCATTGCTTTTCCCAGCCAGGAACATTAATTGTTCCCTACTTTACAGATGAGAAAGGTGAGGGAAGTAGTTCAACAATCCAAGAATTTTCACCTCCTGTAGTCAGTGCCTGCCTACAAAATAAAGTTCATCCAAAACTCCCTGGTTTCCCTAAATAACCAAAGTGCAGTGCATTAATCTTCTGAATTTCTGTACAGCCAAACTCTTTAAAGCCTTGAACTGAAAGCCAACTGTGCAGGGCAGGTGTTGCTGTACCTGTTCTGGCATCGCTCCGTGTTCAATTCCAGTTCTCAGCAATCTGTAGCAGTTACTGAACAGGTCCCACTTGGTGAGATCATGAGCACTGCAACGAGAGGAGACACCCACATGAGCTGAGATCCTCCCAGCCAGGAGGAGCAGCCCAGAGAGCTCTGGGCTTTGCACAGCTCACACGACCCAGCCTGCTGAGCAGGCAGCTCACACCAGGCTAAAAGAAGAAATTCAGCTTTCTGATAATCCAGAAAAGCGTTTTACTTCATGGGATTTCTGTAGGGAGGAGATAAACTGTCTACATTCCACACATCTAAGTGCAGTGACAAGCTCCTCCTCAGTGTTGCCTCTAAATCATCTTCCCTCTCTGGTTCTAAGCACTGACAGAACTCCAGGAAACTCTTCTCTGACATTGCAGCAGAAACTATGGCCAAACTGTGGCAATATCTTCAAGCAAAATAAACATATATTTTTCTGCTGTCTCCTTTGGAAAGAAATAACCTTCATTATCACTAGATCTTAAATATCCTGAACCATGTGAAATGAGCATGATTTACAAGACGTACATGAGACAGAAAAGGTGCTGCCACCCCCATTCATTGTTTCACATTTCAGTGGCACCAACCTGATCCACCAGTGAGAGGAACACAAATGATATTAGGAACAAACACTCTACAGCCTCACAGACCTCAACAGCTCATGAAGCAGCTTTTTAATACAGAAATGAGAAATACAGAAGAAATTGCAAAACATCAGGTTGCCTAAAAGACAAAAATACTCTCACAAGAAATTTTAGGTTTAACACATTTTTCTGCAGTGGAATTAAACTGAGATAATTTTAAAATTTATAATATGTCTATAAAAAAGCAAACCATCTCAGAAAAATCAGAAACTTGTTGATTAAAATACTCACCTGGAAGAAGGGATACTGAGACTGACCTGGTAAGTCTAAGTTAAATTAAGAAGCCTCTTGGTTCTGGTTCCCTTCCACCCAGCACTTCCATCTCCAGGATATGCTCCCTCTGCCCACCCTTGGTGTCTGCCCTGCTCTGGAGCTGCCTGGCTGGGTTTGAATAATTAACTGCCCTGCTCTGCCAGAAAGAATAACTCTCTGGTTCTGAAAGGGACAGAGGGTGACCTTGGGGCTGGGAATGCTCAGATCCTGTTGAAGCCCCAGGCATGAAATGCTTCCCACTCTGGAGTGTGTCAGCCCTGGGAAATGTCTCAGATCAAAGTTTCACAGCAAACACAACAGTGAATGCCCTCGTGCTGAGAGCAAGTGCAATTTGCACTCCAGGGGTGTGTCACTAAGCCAAGGTGCATCTTGACTTCCAATTCAAATCCATGAATAGAACAACAGCAAAACTTTTAAAAAATAATGGAAATGAAAACATAAAAAATGTAAAAATACTTCACAGACTTAGATGGTCTGTAAAGCACTAAAATAAAATGTTTCATAGATAAAATTACAGGTGTCAGAGTAGTGCCCCAGTGACATTAAGCACATAGATGCTGCTTCAGCAAATCACAGAGCTGCAGCAGGGCAGAGTGGTCCCTCCTTAATTACAGCACTGTAATTAAAGCAGGAGGGTCTCCTTGGTGTGCAGAGGCAGATACCAGCACAGATTATCCCACAGAGAATATGGAAGGAAGAGCTGCCTCATCCCTGCCCTTTCCTGTCAGAGCCCCTGTCAGGCAGCTGGCACAAGGCCTGTCCCACTGCCCCAGCCCTGGGACACCTCAGCTCTGGGCTCAGAGGGGCCAGGGCCCCACAGCTCATCCCAGGATGAGCTCTGCAGCTTCCAGAGCTCCAAAAGTCTCACTGCATGCAAGCTGCACAGGGCTTTTCAATATAAACTTCCTTTGGGAAGAGCCTCCAGAATACATTTAGGCCTATTCTGGCACCCCTTTGTCTCTTCTGAGCTTCCTGGCAATCCAAACAACAGTTATAAAGGTACCCTGGACATCACACGATTCCCACAGAGCTTCAGACTGACACACAGGCTCCCAGAACGAAAATTCACACACCACAGAATTTTCCCTTAGTCCCTTCCGTGTCAGAGGGTCTTCATGGACCAGAGAAAACAAGGTCCAGCATTTCATTTCAGTTTTTTCATCCCTCTGGCCAGCCCTGTCTGCTGGGGCACATCCTGTCTGACAGCTGGCAGCTGAAGGAAAGGCACCAGTTCCACAGTGTTTCAAAAAGCATGGCAAGAAGCAGCTTAGAAAAGTTTCTTTTTGAAGAGATGATCTCTGCACCCACAAAACTGCCTCCCTTTATAAAGAGGCCCAAAGTGAGAGAAGCTGCACCTTGGGCTTTGAACAGCTGTGCTGGACATAGTCTAATTTCTGTGGTGAGGTTTCATTTCTCACCACTTCTACTTTTCCTGGATATAGCAAACTGCTGAGTAACTCAGTCTGAAGGATGCACTGGCCAACTACTGCAAAAAAGACTAAGCAACTGGTTTCTAAATGAGGAAGAGAGGATGTGCTGATCTGACCATGGATTCACCTGTCTGGGAAGTGCCCTGGCTGATCACACTTATACACATAGTGCTTTCATCTGGAGAGCTCTTACAGTTGAATTAGGTCGGAGTCAGTACAGAAAAATTGTCTCCATGTACTTAAGGACAGAAAAAAATGCTACAAGATTTTGGCAAAAAAACCCCAAGTGGATACTCAAGGGGTTCTATTCAGAAGATCTCAAGAAAATTTATTATTGTATTCTAAAAATGTGGAAGGAAACGTTTAAATGATGAATTTCATTTGTATTGGAATACCAATATCCTTGTTTGATGGAAAGACATGAATTAAAAAGTGTGCTGGGAGCCCTTTGTTGACATGACCCTCTCAGAAAGAGGATTAGCTCAGGCTTGAGAAATCTCAGTACAGGAGCTTTTGGTCTGGAAGGCTTTTCTCATAATCCCTTACCATGTATTTTCCACCTTGCTGGTCTTCTTTTTCCTAAAGTGTGAAGCAGCAGCAGCAGCAGCGACCAAGGAAACAGAAGCACAGATAAGGCCCAGTGGAGTTTCTCTCACTGGAAGGAGACAGGGACTTGTTTCCTTTCCAAGTCCCAGCAACTACTTTATCAAGGCACTTGTAGAAGATCTGAAAGGCATCAGTTGTTAGCCTGTGATTTCACCTTTCCACTGATTTAATTTCTTTTGGCTCCCAGTTGCTGACAGACAATGCCAGTCCCAGCCTTTGAGAGAACGTTCTGTGGGAGTTTTGCATTGAACATCCCAATCTCAGAGCTCAGGGAGCAGCAAAAACTCTGTCTTGGATGGTGTAAATGTTTTCTTGCACAAAGAAATCGCATCTCACACAACATTCAGCACAGTAATGAAAAGATTTCCTCACTTCTTTAAATGCAAGTAGATATTAATTAGAAATTCTCACTGAGCTGTAATCATAAATCACAAATCAGCTGGGGAATGACACATTAACTGTTTTTCAGCTGTGATTCTTTGCTCTTCCCTGCTTTGTGAAGGTGGAAGTAGATGTCCCCTACCCTGATTTGTGTGTTATTCAACAAGACTGTTTTTATGGGCTGAATTAACTCCCTACAGGTTTGGAACCCTGAGGGAAAAAAAATATAAGGGAGACTCTCAGAAAAGCCTTGAGATTTGTGCTTCTCTCCTGAATGTGAACTGGAGCTTTCACCAGTCCTCTCAGGAAGGTAGAAGTGGCTCCAGTGTTACCAGGGAGACTGAAAGCCTCATTTGCATATGTGTCAGCCTGCTGCACTATGGAAATTAGTAACGATTTAATGATCTTTGTGGGATTCCTGTTGAATGGAAACAAAGAGTAGAAATGGTTTCAGAATCACTTCATACAGTAAACCCATGCAGGATTCAGGATAAGTGAAGACTAAGCACAGAAAGAGAAATGAAATCACTCAAAGTAAGCTGTATAGAAGAGGCAGTGAAGGAAGGTCCTCTCACACCTTGTGACAAGGAAGAAATGATTTGTGGCTCTGAGCCACCTGCACATGGAGTTTTTTCTATGCTGCCCAGGAGCAAAGTCTTCCTACAGCTGACAGAGGGGAAGATCAGGTCCTTGTGCTCCAAAATTCACAGTTCAAGTGGAATTCTCCAGGTTGTGAGGGTGCCGAGGGCTCTGAGAGCAGCAGGAGCCTGCAGAGCTGGTTTGTGCTCAGGGGAGGAGTTTCTGTGCAATCCACACAGTTAAACTTGGCCAACAATTCAACTGCAGGAAGAAAATGCATCTTCCAGGCTCTCACCATAAACCATTAATTATTATTATTATTACTACTACTAATTAATTCTATAATTTTGAGGAGAAGTACCTCAAAGGCACTGAGAAACACCTCCAGCAGGGCTCTCCTAAGCTGAGGCTCAAAGCACAGGTTTGGTGCCAGTGTCCCTCGGGCACTGTCTGTTACCCAGGGGAGCAGGACTTTCTTTAGTAAGATACTCAGAGTGCAAAAGCATTTAGTGCAAGGGAGGATATGCCACCTGCAAATCAAATCTGCAAAAGCAATGGCATTAACCAAGCAAGGACCCAGATTAATCCAAACAGTGTACACTGACAAATACCACCAATCATCCTGCACTTCATCTTTCAGGCCATATATTTTCTCATTTCCCAACACCTGACATTCCTGATACTTGTTGAAAGGAGAAAATTAACAGAGGGGGAAAAAACCACCTACTTGTGAAAAGAGGTCAGCCTCTTCAGAGTGGAGAGCACGTTGTAAATGTCATCATCATCAGCCTCCTCTCCCTGTAAAGAAAAGGAAATCCATGGAGAGAGTCCACCACTGCAGGGAGGAGCAGTTCCTCTGAGGGTTTATGCTGATACTACAACTGGCTCCAAGTGTTCCAATGACTTGTATCTAGATCCCATAACATTTAAGTAACCACTACACAGCACTAAAAAATAAGCAAGATCACCTGACAATATTAAGCATCATCACTGTGTTAATATCCAAACCAGTACCCTGTGGCAGTGGAAATCATTCCCAAGATAAAATCTGAGTTCTACCTTATTTTACAAGAAGGGCTGGTCAGCTTTAACGTGCCATGATATCATTATCCTCATACTTTATGCAAACTGAACAGCAAATTCCCTTAGCAAAACAAGTGGAAATAAGATACTTCCAAACCCAAATTTCCCCAGCAACTTTCTGAAACTGGAAAGCCACTTAAAACAATTCCTCTCCATTTCATTTTGTTAATCTTTTTTCCATCTAAAAGCCTAAAGTTAAGATATCTTCCTGCCTTCAGATGCAATTGCCAGTCAATGTTTCACTCATTATCAGCTCAGTGGGAAGCCATAAAGCAGTGGGATACTTGCTTGGGTACCCACATGCAAATTTTTTCATTTAAAATGTCTTCAAATTATGAAATAGACTTATTAAAACTAATTATTCAAACTGGTATCACTCAACAAAGAATACCACAAAGGGAGGGGACTCTACAAGACCACTATTTATGGTGGTCTGGTGTGGAGAACTGGGCTGGTTCTGGGCTGGATCTTTGTGCTGCCAGTCCAGCTTTAGCCCTTTTTGCCACCCAAGTCAGCAACAGCTTCCCCAAGGTCTGTCTTGCAGTTTTTGGTTTGGCTGGCCAGAGGTGAGGAACTCCATAAACCCAGGGCTGTGAAAACAGGTGCCAAGACATGGGATGTGGCATCAGCTGAAAGGGTTCCCCTGACACACAGACAGGCAGAAATGGAGCACAAATCCTGCAGTGTCTCCCCAGGTTCTGCTCAGAAGTTTATGAGGAAGTACTGAAATGGCAGCCAGGTGGACAGCAAAGCCAGTGGATTTTGGGAAAGAAAGCAGTGGTGCCCCAGCTCCCCTGGGCTTTGAGGCCCTGCCTCCTGCAGGCACTGACTTTTCAGGCCTGCAGCAACACAAACGTTGTGTTTGCTCTGCAGGTGACAAGGCACAGATACAGTGTGTCTGTATGTGGCATGTTACATAAAAATGAGAAAAAAAGGTGTATTTCCTTTAATATGCCACTCTAAAACACAGACTGCAGCTTAACCTTCTCTCAATGTGCATCAAAAATTAAATGCACCCACCACAGGGCAGTGCATGACTGGAAGGGAAGAACAAGATCTATGCAGCCCTCATGTTATGTTTAAAGAGCATGAAAATTATAACAAATTAAGTAATGCTACACAAATTTAAATTGATGCAAAAGAGGAAAAACTGAGTAAGGTTTCTATTCTTATTTAATGTATTCTGTCTTATGCTTTTTGAAGCATAAATTCTTACAACTAAATCCCAGGTACTTCCAGGTTTCAGACCTGTATCTTTATTTCATTCTTGCCAGGGCTCTTTTAATATGGCATTATAAATATTTTACTAAATCCTCTCTTCCATTCAAAACATAATCCAATCTTGATCTTGCTGCCTGCATATCTATTTGGGACTACTGGAATCACCACAAGCATTAATGTAAATGCAATTTCCTTTGCATTTTTCATCATCTTTCACCCACTTATCTGGGCTGTTTAAATACTAGACTAAATTTTCAGAGGCAGGATTGTCCTGTAGTCTTTCTTTTACAGCATCAATGATTTGTAGGCTTAATGGCCAGTGTAAGGGATTTTCTACATGGAGAAACAGCTCCAAATAATTACGAAATAGCTGCTGCTGCTCTACATCTTCAGATGGACAAATTCATGGCTTGGTCAGAACGTTTTTCTGCAGTTTATTCTGGCATGTTCTAAGTAATTAACGAAATGATTGTGAAGAGAACAAACCTCCTGCAGCAGATCCTCCACAGAATGGTTGAATCTGTCCACAAACTCGTCGATGAGCTGGCTGTGGGCGATGTCCACCCTGTTCTGGATGGTGTATTCCTCACTGCAGAGGATGCTGTAGGTTTTGCTGCAGGCTTCCAGAACATCTGATTCCACGTGCTTTTCCACAACAAACTTAATCTGTTTCAGTAAGGCATCCAGATGCTGCAGATCAGAAAAGAAGTTCAGCTTTCCCCTTGCCTGAGCAGCGGAACTCAGAGCAAAAGCCATTCCCAGAACACACCAACAGGGGATGGATTGTTCCTGTGCCAGGAAGGCACAGCTCTGGGTGCCTGGAATGGGGATGCCAGACCTGAGAGCCCCCAGGGTGCTGTACCTTTTCCATTCTGCCCGTGCTGTAGATTTCCAGATCAAAGTACTGAGGGATTTGCAGGAGATTTGCCACCTTCTCAGCATCAGCAGAGTACTGGAACACATGGAAACAACACAAAACCAGGGAAGTGAAATCAAACTCCTGCACTCAACTGAGAAAGCTTCAAGACAGCTGTAAATCCCCGGGAGAGTTACTTTGTGGAAAACTGTACCTTGGATAGCAACATGGGAAGTGCAATAATGAAATGCTCAGTCAATTTATTTCTGTCATCTATCTGAGTTTTTCTTTCTTTTGCTGTCAAGACCTGCAAGTGATCAAAAATAACTACAGTAAGTTCGATTTTTGCCTATAGCATTCCTTAATTTTTCTAAACGTTGCATTACAGACAAAAATCCATGCAAGTGTATTTTGAATAAATCAAAAGAGGAAGGAACAAATAACTCATAACAAATAACACATTTGGGCTGAAGAGTGATTAAATGGGAGGACCACGCATCCTAAAAGCCGTGACTGAAAAGGATAATATCATAATAAAGGATAATATCATAAGATAATATCATAAAGGATAATATCATATCACCCAGCATGATATTGTTTCAACACACTGACATCTTTTGAGGATTCAAATAAACCCCAAGTCGGTGGAAGTTTTGCTATTGCTTCCAAGCTCTGGCTTTCACACACTAAACCAAGTGTTAATGTAAGACCTCAGGGTGAACTGATGTATAATTAAAAAAACCAAACCCAAAGCACATTGTGACAGTGATTTTCATGAGCAGATTCATGGCCTCATCTCTTAACTGGAATGTAATTCTCAGTGAGAAGGTACATCCAAGTTCCCAGAACTCGTCACCAAGGTCAGGGACAGATATACAGCACTAATGCTGTCACAGCAAAACCACCTGGGAACAAGACAATCACCCAAACATGCCTCAGGAAAGCTTAGAGCTGGCTTCAGAAAGGAAAGAACACTTCTGAAAACAAATCATGGGAATAAAATGCTTGAGTCAGCTAATGATTCCCATACAGCAAAGGGGCCAGACTGCACAGGAAGGGTTACAAGCTGAAGTCAGAGGAGAAACTATTCCACAAGGTGAGTGCTTAATTAGAAATCTGCTTCCATTACAAGTCAGAATAAGCTGGTGAGATGAGGAGACAGGACAAACCTCCAGTGACAAGCCAGAGATGCCTGCAGTTACCATCCCACCACTCATGTCTAACTGGAAAGAAGCAAAAGCTCCATGTCATACCTACATCTCTCTGACAGTGAGGAGAACAGCTGGAAACAAAACACCTGCTGGGGTGACGGGTACTGTGTCAGCAGCAATCCAAACCAACCATGGAGGGGAGGGGGAATGGCTTTGTAAGCAGGGGAAGAAAGCACTGCAGAGCACATGGCCCAGGGGGGACAGGGAGCAGCCTCAGCCCTGGGCACAGCAGTGCAGCACCAGCCACCCCCTGAGAGCCCAGCTGTGCCCTGGGGATCAAACACTGCTGTGCCCTGGGGCCAGGATTAACCTGGGTCCCCAGGGTGACCTTGGGGCTCTTTAGATCAGTCTTCAGAAGGTGAAATTAATTTTACTGATGTGTTTTATTTAGCTCTGAAGAAATACAGACATCGAAAATCTAAGATTAAGCAATTTGCTGAACTTAAGTGAACTGAACTGTAGATCTCTTGAGAAAGTTAACAGTGGCATTATTTGCTGCTCCCATCAGAAAATACAAACATGAAATTTTTGTTAAATTTAAAGGTCACTTCTGCTAGAAGGGTTTGCAGTTTGAGACAAAAAAAGCTGTGCTTACAATACAGTTCTGGTAACACAGGATTAAATTTGTGTAAATTTGATTAAGTGCTTTCATAGATTCCCACACACACACTGAAATGTTTTAATAAATTAAAAATTTCTCAGAACATGCTTTTTAAATTAAGGTACATAAACCATGTTTAAATTGATGGTTTCTTGGAGCCTTTCCTGAGATGCTGTTACTGGACATGAGGCTACTCTGCTTCTGGGATATAAAAATGAACAAGTTAAGTAACTGCATTTAGTTTAACAATAAAGAACTCTGTCCCCAGATTTCACCTTTATTAAATCTGTGACTTTCTTTAATGAACTGGTTACAATTCTTTAGAACAGGAGCTAACAGAAATACCATGTGTTCACACATGTTTATTCCATTTTAGTTTATCCTAAATAAGATGAGGACTACAAAAAATCAGGGGGATACGTTTGGGAAGCCGGGTGTCCTTTGGACATGGATGCTGCTAAGTCTGGAGAATACAGCTGAGAGCCTGGTATCACCCTGACCTTATGACTTATACTGAAAGGTTTAAAAGTGCCTGTCCAGTCTTAGTAATGGACTCCTGATCCTCAGTCACTAGAAGATAAATGGAAGGGGCAGGTAGGGATGGAAACCCAAACCCACAGCTGCATTCGGACTGGTCCCAGTCCCACCCTCCAGCTCAAAGCAGAGCCCACTCAGGGGGCAGACTGGGATGCTCAGGGGCTGTCCAGTCAGACCTTGAAAACTGCCAAAGATGGAAGGGGCACCAACTCCCAGCATCTGTTCCAGTGCTTAAACACTCTCATGGTGAAGATACTGTTGGCTTTTCTGCAAATTTAATGTCCGTATTAGCAGCACATTTCACTTCATGGAAGACAGGCAGAGGTAGTCTTGTTTGCTGCCAAGCTCTCCACTTTCCACTCTAATCCAGATTTAACATTAAGGGCTGTACATGTGGGTACATTACAAGTGTAAGCCAGGGGCCTGATAAAAAGAACATCTAAAAAAAAATCACTAAAATAGACTGTCAGGCTGGAAATTTATATTGCTCAACTTGGCAACACAAACCTCAGAATCGAACAAAGAAACAAAGAAAAGCCCAAACACATCCAGAAATACAAATTCTACTATTTTCCTTCAGAAGAGTTGCCACGAAGCAGTTTAAAGAGCATTAGGAAAGTCTAATCCAGACGCATCAGAACGTGGCGTTGCAGATAAAGGGCCCCAAGAGGCTTGAGGTGCCCCTGGGCCCCACTCACCCTCTTGCCCATGTCCCTGGGCCCCACTCACCCTCTTGCCCATGTCCCTGGGCCCCACTCACCCTCTTGCCCATGCCCCTGGGCCCCACTTAACCTCTTGCCCGTGCCCCTGGGCCCCACTCACCCTCTTGCCCGTGCCCCTGCCCACGGGGGGATGTGCCTCGGCGGCCTGGCGGATGGTGCACACCATGAGCTCGATGAGGGCGCTCTCCTGCCGGTCCGACATGGCTGAGGGGGAAACGGGACAGCTCAGGGACGGCTCGGGGTGTGTGGGGGAGCACAGGGACAGGGAACACTGGGGACAATCTCGTTCTGCCACATTTATCAGGGCTTCCTTGCTTCCTCTTTGAGTTACTATTCACATCATCTTAAAATGCACATGACTGAACCGAGAGAAGTCCAGAGAAATGTAGTCTGGGAAAAAGGATGAATGAAGGGCAATATGATAAAGATCCTGGAGGACAGTCAGTGACACCCCAGTCACTGTCACTGCCTTACACATTTTCTGCCCTTTGGCAGGCAATTCTGGAGGATCAGACCCTACTGGGCTAAGCAGACACAAAGAACCAAAGTGCCTGATTTCCTAAGGAAATTCCCCTGTTAAATGGCCCCACTGTAGCAGGTGGATACCAAAAGGTCACACTTTGAAGCACTGAGGTGATGAGCACATCACTTCACTTCCTGCTGAGGAAGCTGGGAGAGTACCTGAATTTTTCAGCCACCCAACCCCCTGCAAAGGGCCCAAAGCAGGAGAATCACAGAGGATTATAAAGGATCTTGGATGACACCCATTGCCCTTGGGGACTCTGCCCCCAACCTCCCTGGCCACCTTGCACACACAGATTATTAGCAAAAGGAATTTGAAACTAATGGTGAAAGAATCCCCTTAGTTTTTTTCCTCTGGAGAATTCACTGGGTTTTCACACTGCCTGGAAAGCCCCAGATTTAACTAGCACCACCTGAAGTGCTTGTTTATTCAAAATTGCATTACCTATTCAATTTATTGAAATGTTCATGTATGCACTAGCTATTCAAACATTCTGACAGAATGAAGTCCTAGCCTTTAATTTTAGGGAACCACAGCAGAGCAGATTTCACGAGAAGAAAAACAGAGTACAAATAAAGTACAAATTGCTGCTTTTAAAGCAACGTGCATTAAAAATGGATTAAACTAAAATCTTCTTCAAATATGCTTTCTAAACAAACCACAACACACAAAGATATTTCACTGTGGGTCACAGTGGTATTTAAGGAATAATTAACAATACTGTGCAATAGCAATAAGGCAGAGAGGTTAAAGCAATACCTTCTTCTCCTTGGACTGGCTCCTCCAGGAGCAGTTCTGTCATACATTCCCAGTCTTTCAGCAGTTCTTGGGAGCTCTCCCACAAGCTGTCCACCAAATAGGCTGCATGTTCATGCAACTAGAAAACCCAAGGCAACCATCAGTACAGCAGCTGGTACAAGCAGTTCTACAACTTCCCCAGTCACTTGGGCATGCAGAGTGTCTGGGCATGTATGTTATGATAGCTGGAAAGAAAATTCAGCTGGAAACTAACTTGGGAATGTTTTCTTCCAGCTGAATGATACAAGTGCAGTGGGGTTATATTCTAACAGAAAAAATGGAATAAATCTAAACTGAGCTTCTTTTCCATAAAGCTGCTTTCTTTGGCCCAGAAGCTGTAAATTTACCTTTCCTCACTTTCTCACTGCATTAGAAAGAGGCAAGGTGGTGAGACAGGAGACTGAGAGCTGTAATGGATTTGTTTTGTATTCCTTTCTTTCAGTCTACCTATTACTAAACCAAATGTGTAATTTTTAAGCCTTTCCCCCTCTATCTTCAGAACATCCTGTACCTGACAGTTCATCTTCCCAAGTTTTCCTCCACTCTCTTGACATTTTCCCCAAATTACTATTAGTAGGTCTCCCATAAAACTTCCCATATGTGTTGTGTCTACAGACACAAACTATGGGCCCAACTCCCCCTGGGTGTGTTCATCCAGCACCTCATGTCACCACACTTGTTTGCATTTCCACCCTCCAACATTCTCAAGATGTACAAAGCCCTGGAGGGCCTCCTCTAATCTCCAGCTGACTCTGCTTGAAGGCCTCTCAGGTCCTTCCCACTGAGTTAATTGAGGATTCTAATATTAATTTGAGATATTCCGCAATTTTTGTTCCTTCCTGGTTCAAATTGTTTTACTCCACAAGGAGTAACTCCAGGGGTGTTATCCTTGCATGGTTATGCTAAAAAAAAACAACACCCTTTCCATTTGTATGCAACCAAGAGCCCTGGCAGCCCTTCCCCACCAGCAGGGCAGTGTGAGGACAGTGGGGACATGCACGAGCTAAATAAACCACGACCAAGATTTGCAGCTGAATTTGCTTCACGGACAAGGAAATTTGGGGCAGGGAAAAGGGCTTACAGTATTTCTGAAAATATGAAAAAAAAGGAAAAGACAGACAATTTATTACTGTATGATGTCAAATCACTTCTTAAGTTCCAGGTTTTATTAACCATGTAAAGGTTAAAATGAATTTTTTACCTCACTTTCAAGAAAGAAAAGAACCAACATTCTAATAAGGTTTCCATTTGGACTATTTCTCCCCCTCCTCTTTGCTAGAGCCTCTTCAGCTTGGGGATCGTGTCTGCTGAACAGCCTGAAAATAAGCAAAAGGAGCTCTCATGGTTATCACAACAAATCTCATTTCTGCAATAATGATGAGCATTCTTTCTTGACACACCAGAACTGCTCATAAGGCACAGGGAAAGTATCTCTGCTACCTCTTTCAGGGGAAAGAGAGCATGACCTCTGCCTGTCTGAAGAGATGGATTCATCTTTAGAGTCCTCCCGTTCACAGGGCTGAAAGAATTTCACCCAGGAAAAAGCTCTCCAAAACATATTAAAGGGGTTTGCAGAGTTTTAAATATTTGCATCATCAGTCTAGTTTTGCATTGGTAACTTCTCAAGCCCTACAGTGGTGGTAGCACTTCCTCCAGCAGTGCTCACCCTGACTGGGACAGGGTGGAATCAAACCTGACACCCCAGGAACAGCCAACCTCAGGCACCAGTGGCAGCACAAAGGATAAAACATTACTTGGGGCTTTTACAGGTAAATGATCCACTCTGCACTGAGCCCCTGATGGTAACCTCAAACCCCTCCCAATGCTCAAATTTCACAGCTGAAGGAGCTCTCAGCTGGGCCCACGTGACAGTTACTGCAAGGAGGGGTTCACTTGGAGAAGTCTGAAAACTGTTCCTGGCTTTTCCAAGGAAACCACAATCACAAAGCAAATTGGAACATGAAACAGTATTCTGATTTCTCTGCTATAATTCCCTGAAGAGAGGACAAGTAACACTCAAATGTTGTATTTTAGGTAAAGACATCACCTTGTCCCCCTGCTTACCTCACCAGACCAGAAATGAGCCCTCTGCAGGTGCTGCACAACCTCAGGCCGTGCCCCTCAGGGAGTCAGAGAGCTCTGTGTTATTTGCTCTCTTTGCTAAGGACAGACAGCAGGTCTAACAACAGCTTACACAGAGAAAATGAGAGTGAAATGTATAAAATCAGGTGAGACACATCACACCTCAAACGCCTCAAAGAGATTCCAACTTATTTAACTGGGGATTTTCTTCGCAGAAACCAAAGAAAATGAGTTGTTAAGAATGGGGCAATCTTATCTCTGCCTTTTACCTTGGGAGACATCCACAGAACACAGCACAGTATCCTGTAAAGAAAAGTCAGGATAAAGTCTTGTCTTTACCCTGAGTGCATTAAGGTGCAAACATGTCCTCATTTACATCTTCAAGGCATTTTTCAAAATTATTTTGTCACATGTTGATTAACAAAGTAATTTCACTGAATGTTTTTAAAAAGAACCCCACACTTTCCCATAACATGTGAAATGTCATGTAGGAAACTAAATGTAACAGAATTTTGTAAACTCATTCCTTGGAACAGATAATACTTGATCATGAAGCTGGAATTCCACCACTGAAAGCTTACAAATACAATGTGGACTTCTAAATTCATAGAAAATTAGAACACTGGCAAAGGAAAATGGGTGTTTTTATGTATTTTTTTTTCTATTTGTATCTTGGCATGAAAGATCAGATAACCTGGGTTCTCTATGTACATATTAAAAAACTCTAAATGTCACAACCATGAGGGGAAAGAATAAAATTCCTGCTAAAATATTTTAAACTGCAAACCCTAAAATGAAGAGGTTACTCCTCTGCTATGGCACTGTCCTGGCCACAGTTCCTGATGTGCTGTGACTCACATCCAGGGAAAAGGGAGCTCATTTCCTTTGGCAGAGTGGGCACATGGGAATGGAACCACGGTGAAACGCAGGGGAGGTCAGTGAGTTCAGAAACAAACTTAGTAATTATTTACTACAGCAAATTCTCTCAAGTTCACTGTGTTGAAATAAAGTGATTTAAAGCTTGGTAGAAATGATGACTGTCTATCAGGCAGACCATAACAGATATGTAGGCCCTACATATACACATCATACAACAGTAATTCAGAGAGTGCTGCAGGATTTAAACCTTAGAAGTTTATACAGCCTTTGTATATTTAACCCTTGGAGGAGTTAGGAAAAGTTACCTGGATTCTAGAGTAAGAAAAATGCAAATTCAATTTCTTCAAGTCTTTAGGTCTTGACTTTAGACAAGAGAGTAAATCTCTGGTTTAAATTAAATACCTGATTTCCTAAGGGATATTTCACTCTATTGCTTTTTTGCCTTTTGATCTTACCTGTCTAGAAAGCATTCACAGATCTGGTCTTATTCCAGGGCAACTGGAACTTACTTTTTGTGCAGGAACTCTCCAGCTGCCACTGCCACGGGCCGGTGTGCTGAGTACACCAGGTGATACACATTCTCACAGTCCTCGTTGGACAGAGCCTCCTCACTCCCACTGAAAGAGTCAGAAAGTAACACCTGAACCACTGCAGATCTTTCATTCCCAACCCCTCACCCCCCACAACTCACTCTGGACAGACTGATTTCCTTCCTACAAAATCCTGAATGGCTTAACACAGACCTCAAGGATCTCTGGTTCAATTGCCAACCACAGAGGTATTTAAAGGGCCTGTAGGACTGAAAGTTGGTCTGATTTCCATCTCCCAGTTGTATCAATATAGAGATAAAATAATACTATGAAAAAATCAGAATCACTGCTTCCAAATCCCACCCTGCTCATTCCTTAGACCATCACATTAACCATAAATATTGAAGATGCCAAACACTCATCAAACATTAGTAAACTAAAAACCTGGAATCACTGAAACATTTAGGTTGGGAAAGACTTCCAAGCTCATCAGTCCAACCATTAACCCAACACCACCGTGGTCACCACTAGTCCATGTCCCCAGGTGCCACATCCACGGGCCTCTCCAACGCTTCCAGGGATGGTGATTCCACCCCTTCCCTGGGCAGTCTGTTCCAGAGCATCACACAAGGAAAATGAAATTCCTTGCTTAAACTTATTCACTTCTCTGGCTATGTTTGCTTGCTATCAAAACTTTGAATGGTTAAGGTATTGAAATCTGGGCCTGGGACAACCTGCTTCAGCCTCCTGGTCTGCTCCATGCCCAGGAGCAGATCTTTCCATGGGACACTCTGCACGCTCCTGCTGCAGGGCAGGAGGTGGCCTGGGGGGTAGGAAGGAATATTCCCAATTCCAGCTGCTGAAAGGGCCAGGCCAGGTGGATAAACTGTCTCAGCAATGGGAGAAGGCACAGAAATGCTCTGGATTTGGGCACCAGGTCACATACACCACGATGTGGGGACAGAGGCCTGGCACTGAGCATCCCCAAAAACCAACACACAGCCACTTCAGGGTTGAACTGGGGGGGCAGTTGGAGCTCCAATAATGCTGATACAATAAACTGCTTTCCCTTGTACACTGCTCAGTGTCTGACTGCAGACAGACTTCCCTTTCAACACCTAGCAGCTGCATGTGATCATACCCTGCTGTGCTGCATGAAGGAGGATGAACAGTTTATTTTCTGTAATTATTTATTGACAAGAACAGGCCGCCTTTTACCTTTGTCTTGGGTAAAAGACTCAGCTGGGGCTTCTGCAGCTTCTGAGTTCAAGGCAGATTTTGTGTGAGTTTTCTGAAACTCAGAAAAACTCCCATTTCACAGCAGCATTCTTGAGAAATGCTGTGAACTATTATATTCCATCAACAATATAAAAACATCAAGCACTGTCACAATCAGGAGTGTTGCTTCCATCCTTGTTCACTCAGCATTCATCAGAAACGTTTCCTTAGCAGGACTCTACAAAGCCTGGCCTCACACTACAAACAAGTTTACTTGGTCACTGCCCACCAGGATTGCTCCAGACACCTTTTTGGAGTTCCTGCCTGTCAGAACATTGCCCTGTGCTCACCAGTGTGACCCAGACCCTTCTGGTGCTAAATGCATTTAGCTGGGCTTTCATCATGCAACCAGAGGACAAAAAGAGGTGCACTGGGTAATTTTTGTCCTTGAATCTTACTGTGTTCCTAAATGTTGCTAATAATGTAGAAAATAGGAGTGCTCTACATCTCATTTCTGATCATATTTGTTATATTTGCTTTAAAAATATGACAGCAAATGCCAGACTTCCTTTTTTCCTAATATTACAAGTCCAATCTCTGTAAAGCACAGTGACTCATAAATAAAAAAAAGAAGCTCAGATCTCTTTATTGAGAGGAAAAGCTACTGTAATCTTTCATCCAAATTCTGCAGGTCCAAAAACATTCTTTAAAGTAGAGCTACTGGGGATAAAGTATGAAGCAAAACTTTTGTGCATCTGTTTGTCAAATAGATCTCCTTTAGCACAGCTTTTGGTGGATAACCCCAAAAGCTGGGCAGTGCCCCTCCAGCAGCACATCACGAGCCTGGGGGGACAGGCTGGGTCAGTCACACGTGGGAGGGCTCTGGGGCTGGATCTGTGCCTCAGGGAAGCCACTGCAGCCCTGCAAGGGAAAGCTGGAGGCCTGGAATCACCTTCTCCCAGGTGCCTCTCTTTCCAGCTGTGTCAGGTAACCCAGCAAATCTCCCCACGCTGGATCTTCACTGAGTTACTTCAGCAAACATGACCCACAGGCACTTGCTTTGGGGAGGACAGTCATTCTGCCCTGGGCAAAAGGCATAAATGCCCTTGGCATTCTTCCACAACAACGGAGGTACCAACAGCTCAACACAGCAAAACATTTTTATACTTTGCCTACTGTATTTCCATGAGACAGAATCTCTTATTTCAGCTTCCTGTCCCTATTGCCACGTGTGCAGTTCAACTTCATACAAAGTGTAAGGTAAGAAATTCCCTCCAACACACAAGCAAAGCAATCAGCCAATGGAATGCTGCTGGCCCAGGTGATTCCCCAGGGGAGCAGGGGGGTTTGGAGCAGTACTCACTGCAGGATGAGTGTCACTAATCGAATGGCTTCCACGGCCACGTCGTACTCCTTGTCCAGGGTCATGGACACAATGCGGTCCTGGAAGGGAATGGCATGTCAGGGACACACACAAACAACCAGCTACCAGAGGGAGAACTCCAGAGATCACAGACAGACAGTCTAGGGAGAAAGGTGTTTCAACTGGACACTGCCCATCCAATGCCCACTGAGCACAGCCGAGTGCTCTGTGCCCAGGGAACAGGCAGGGACAGCTGCTCAGACTGCCCCGAGCCAGCTGTGCTCCCCAGCAACTGAGGAAGGACACTGGAGTTCAGGCACTCTTCTGGGCTGGGTTAGCTGAACAGGCCTTCTCTGAAAAGGAATGTACTTGGGTTGGACAACAGCACAAAAATCGCCCCACTTCACTCCCCTGAAACCAAACCATTTCAGAGCAAGGAACGCTGCATTTCTGGAGATACTGTGAAGGAAATCACTACTGAATACTCACGTTGCAAACTGCCTATAAAGTTGTGGCCTCTACACCAGGCTACATCCTAAGGTTTGAAGCTGAGCTCAAGAACTACACTACAGATGTTCCCCAGGGGAGCAGGAAATTCCATGGTTGGACTTTGTATTTTCCTGTTCTCTTCCCAGTGGAGACAAGCACACCACTTTGCAGTCCAATCTAATGATTTTATAACTTCAAGGACCCTGTCGTCATGAGAAGTCTCCTAAGGGTTTCTTTCTCCCTAGTTTCAGTTTGCTTACTGGCACAAAAATAGCTGTGATTAGTGTATGTTGTCCTTCCTATCTGGGGAGAATTTCTATCCAGCCATGAACATTCAGGGTGTCTTGATGCTCTTTGCTTGACTGATCAAGTTAATGAAAAGAAACTGGGCCAAATAAAACTTGATTTCTCTGGCTTAACTTGCTTCAGGAAGGCCCAGGTATTATATGACATTTTGGGATGGGAAAAAATAGAAGTCAGGGACTGGAAAAGAAACAAGGGAAGGGTAAGGCAACAACACTGAAAATCACCAGAACAAATCAGGACAAATGAAAGGTTTTCACCTCTTTTCTATTCTATTCCAGGCATTTAAAGGCTGAAGGGGAGTATCAAGTAACTGATGCTTATTTCAACAGAGAAATTCTGGATCAGTATGTGAAGAATGCACCATGGTTGTCCCAAGTGTCACCTCCCAACACCACCAGGGCTGCAGAGACACTTCTTGTCACTGTGACTGAACGGGCCTCTATTAACTACAGTAAGTTCCTGGGGAATTTGATACATTTAACTTTTATCGTGACAGTTTTAGAGACTGTGAGAAGTCCCCAAAGAGACTCAGTGAAACAACTTTCCAAACAGGAAATCCTGTGTATGAACAAGACAAAAAATTGCTGCCTAATTTTTCCTAAGGTCTTGGCCAAGGAACAGCAACCAATACAACATCAAGAGAAAGAGCAGCCAGGGATACTGATCTCACATGTTTCAGTGGAATTCCAGGTACTCCCTCAAAGTGTATCTTACACTCCAGGATACCACAGGGAGGGAACCACCTGCATGCAAAGGAATAAGCACTCAGGTATAAAACTTCTACATCCCTGAAAAAGCCTGGGAGGGAGGGGATCTTCTCTGCTGCCTGCAGAGCAGGAGGGGCCCTCTGAGTCCTTGGGCACTTTGAAACCCACTGATGGAATGTTTTCTTATCCAAAAAGGCCATTCTCTCAAACATCAGGCTTAAAATAAACAGTGTGGAAGTGTCATTTCTTGTTTTCTGCCTTGGTGTGCCACCAGCCAGGCACCAAGAGCCTCCCCAGAGAGACCTGCACACCGAATGGCTCTGCAGGTGGACCTCTGTGCTTTAGGAAGTTGCCAAGTCCAGCTGCTCCATCTGCCTTTGCAGAGATTCCCTGTACCATGTACAGCTGCACAGCAGGCACAGGCCTGTACTCAGAACTTGAAATATTAATTTTCAGTGCCTATGATGATCAGTTTTCCACGCTGTTATTAGGCTGTGAACAAGTCAGACTGAGGAGTAAATACAGATTTGCTCTTTCTGCCTCTCAGGCCGTGGAGACAGAACTGTCCTGCACAGGGTCAGGGACGAGGGACAGGAATTCAAAGGCTGCATCTAAATCTCCTGGTGTCTTGGCTTTGGCACTGATGGTTTCAGTTAATGTGTGTATCAGAAAGGACTTCTTGATGGAAAACAAGTCTCCTCGTTGATGGACAACATTTTTGTTGATGGACAAAGCTTACTTTCTAGCATATCACCTACAACTTTCCTTTGGCAAAGTGACACGAGCAGATCCTTTGACACAGCTATCTGAAAGGTGGTGAAATATTAACACCCCAGCACAAGGCACTCTGGATCAAATTAATTTATTCTTTAAAGAGCCAGAAGACCTCTAGAGAGACTTCTCTTGACAGTTTGAATGGATTGAGCTGAACAGCAGCTGAAGTGTGCAGGTCGATTTAATTCTGATGAGGAAATATAAATAAGCAGCCATGGAACTGCAAATGGCACTCAGGTCAATTATTTTTCAAAGAGGTGGTGGTAGAGTTTGTGATGGCAAGACATTTAACTGATGTATCACAGCCTCAAAAAGCATTAATTTGAGACTTTGCTCGCTCCTGGTGCCAGAGGCCACATCCCTGTCAGCATAGCTGTAAATCCCAGGGCAGCTCTCGGGCCATGCCAGCTTTTGTTCTCTTGATGTGGCTGGGAACTGCAACTGAGAAATCACTGTGTTGAACAATGCTGTTCTCTAGGCTCACAGAGACTTGGAGTTCACCTTTTCTCTTATTTATCTCAGAATGATACAGACTTCTGTAGTAAAACCAGCTCCAATGGGACAGTGAGGATTCCAGACAGGGCTCCCCTCCCTCTGACTGCTTTTGACAGCAACGAAAGTTCCTCGTGCCAACCCAACCCAGCAGCAGTGCACAGGCTAACCCAGCTTCCTCTGGGAAAACTGTCTGCACTGGGAAAAGCCAGGAGGATGTATGTAGAGCTTTCATGTCCCCCCAGTTTTCTGGGCTACAATACTGAGTAACTGTTGCTCCCAGTGCCTCCAGTCTCCTGAAAAGGTTTGCTGGTGGACAGGATGGGTTCAGCCTCAGGGCAGCTCACAATTTCTGGGAGGCTGAGGGAGAAACATCCAGCACATTGTCTCGTAAAGAGAACCAGATAGAGAGACCACGAGGGCTTTTGTGGCCTATTTCAAAATCAATGGAATTACAGAAGGAGCAAATATAAACAAATCTAAATCTGCACAGAGAGAACAGGAAAGCTGGAGGGTCCATTTTTCTGCTTGTCCTGAGATGATAAAGCAAACCAGACTTAGGGAGGCATTAAAGACATAGTCTGAGGTCTGAACCCGCTTGCCAGGGACTTTTCTGTAAGAGGAAGCTTTGGTTTTACTGCAGCAGTCCCAGAAACTGACTTTCCAAAATCAGAAAAATGCAGGCCCTCAGCTGATCTCACACAATGATCCAGTTATTTCTCCTGCTTTAAAGTCAACTATACCCAGTTCAGTCCTATTTATTTAATCTGCCCTTAACAACCTTAAATGACGGAGATTTTTAATAAAGAGTCTGCTCTGTTAAATAACTTTCATTTTGGACAAAAAGCCTTCCTTAATCTTCAGACTTTACTGCAGGTTAAGCATCTTTTTTCTCCATCTCAAGTGAATGTGGTAAAAGGCTGATTATTGTTATGGTTTTATAAATTATTTTTTAATAAATTTTATAAATTTATAATGTTATAAACTATTTTTCCATCCATTTTATTTCCATGTATGGAAGATGGAAAGTTTTCTATATTTTGTGCTTTCTAGATCAAACTGGAGGAGTTCGTAGCCACTGCAATGACAGACAAAACCAGTGAAGCAGTATAAAATACATGGGGAGAAGTTTAAGCCTTGTATTTATGAGTATTTAAATTTCTACTTTTCTAAACAGAATTTATCATCAGCATTATAATCATGATTTAGAGCAAAACAAATGAGTCTTTCCTCGGGGGGCAGCCTTTCCCACAGCTCTGTGCTCTCCAGAACAGCAAGGAAACATGAGAGGTGCCAGTTGATGTGGTGACAGGGCCTGAGAGCTTCCCTCTCACCAGGCATCCCAGAGGAGCAAGGACAGCACTTCCACACTCAGCTCTCCAGACACTCCACTTGGGAAATGAAGCAGACGTGCCACAAAAGGAATTAACAGCCACAGTCTCAGCCAGATATTAAGCAAAAAGTTAGTGCTAATGAAAACCCGTGAGCTGCTCCTCCAGCACTTCTCTCCTGAACAGGACAGCTGTGCTCAGGGGGCTGTCTGGAAGCACAGGGGAAACTCCACTTCTGCAGCAAAAGGGATTTCACTGGTTGGAGGACTGGGATGCAGTCCCAAGCGTGTCTCCCTTCAAACACCACCACATACTGAGCTAAAAAGCTGTGGAACAACCAATCTTTTGTTATAGCCTGTTACTTTCAGATATATTTTAGGTTGTGTAAGTACATGTCCTTAAAATTCAATAAATCTAAATTTAAGTAAGTACAGGCAGATTGAGTAATGACAATATATAAGCTATCAATAATACAAACAGATAAATAGTCATCCTGGCCAAGTCTGACAAATCTCTCAGGATAAAAACTGTAAAATGGATTTGGCTTCATCTCAGCACTCAGTAATACAGTTTTGCTAGTGCAGGTACAAGCCTTGCCACAAAGGAGTTTATTTTTGCATTTAATAGACATGACTCAAAGACCACAACAGGATGAGGACACTTTTACTTTCTGTACTCCTTCCAAAAATTGTATTTCCTCTTACCTTGAATCTATTAGTGAACAGCTCCAGTTTGGGAAACAACTCTCTGTTGGTGTACAGACTCTGAAGAGCTTTCAGACACTTCAACCTCACTTCACCTTGCTAAACAAAACACAGCAAGATTAGCTGATAGAATACACTCATCAAATGCACATGAATATTAAAGAACATCATCATTTAAAATTTAAAATTTTGTGCAAATAGATGACCAAAGCCAACCTGCAATTCAGCTTAATCCAAGAACTTCCTCCCTATCTGCATATGGAAAGAATTTAATGTGCCTTCACTTACATGCCAGTTACTGCTTCCCTTTCAAGTAACTCCACAAAAAGACAAAGGCAGCAGCAAGCAAACACAAACTGAAGATGTCCAATCTGCAGGGCTTGGTGCAGTGGGGCTTCAGGAAAGAGATCCAGGTACTTCAGGGCTGATACCTGCTGTTTGCAATCAGTGCTCAAAATGACTGAGCATGGGCTGAGCAACTCCACCATTTCCCAGGGCAGGGCCACAGGGAATGCACCCTGGATGTGTTTCCTGGAAGTTCTACAGCCCCATCTCTCAGCACAGGACAGCACAGGTTGGAGGATGAAGAGGCTTGAGGGCCCCTCCAGTGGCAGCTCATGCCCAGCTGCTCCTCAGGTGGGACTGCTGGGCTGCAGGCAGCAAACATGGGGATCCCACACAGGGCCTATGGATCCAGGCTTTTATCCTACAGCAACACCCCTGATGAAGGGAAAGGCTGGATCCCCCTGTGCTGCAGGTCCACAACTTCACTCAACTGCACAGTCCAAGCAAACTAGGGATTCTTTTTGGAAAATATTTGTAGATAGCAAAAAGGTTATAAACACAAATCTACTCAAATTTCATCTGTAGAGTTCACTGCAGTGTGCACTTACTGTTATGAAAGTGAAGACACTACCAAGTCTAAGGCCTTTAGCTGCTCAAGAGCTAAAACTAATTATTGAACTTCATAAATAAAGCTCCATACCCAAAGGGCTTCATTTCTGAATTTGTCTATTCTATAATCAGGTCTGTATTTTAAAAATCCTCAAGCTAAAAACTGAAAGAACATTCAGAGACTGACATAAAAACAGAAGATAAAAAATCCTTATTTTTAAATTTTTTAAAGCTTCTTTCCTCCTTCACACCTATTTCAAAAATGGAAATAGAAGATAAAAGAAGCACAGAAGTTGGATTTTCAGAATTTCCATGAGAACTATTGTTCCTGAGAAATCATCTCTTTACATCCATGAGGAGTCTCTGAGCAGCCATGCTCTTTTCCTGGGATCTTTTTGACTACCACTGCAGAGAAAGTCAATGAGATGCAAGTTATGTTTAAAAGGATCTAGCATTAAGATCTTTCAAGGTACAGAAAATAACTTCCTTGAAAAAAAGTTCTATATGGATGTGATCTGGTGCCACAAAAGCACAGAGAAGTGCTGCTTGCTGTTGTCTCAGTGGTGCCTGTGCTGCAGTGCCAGAAATGGCGTCCCCTCTGCTGTGTGCTGATCCCCTCACAGGACTGGGAGCCTCTCTTGGCCTCAGCTTACTGAGCCCCAGATAGTCAGGAGCAGGTTATTCTGGCACTCCAAAGCTACACTGAGGCAGCAGGTTCAGTTCCAGCTCCCTGAAGGCTGTTCCCTCTGTGAGCAGAGGGCCAGGGACTCGAAATGCAAAACTCAAAACCCGGTGCCCACAGCAGAGCCCCAAGGTCTGTGCAGGAAAGGTTCAGGCTGCCCGTGGAGCCCAAAGCCCTCATGGATCAACAGTCCCAGAGCTCAGTCCAGGCCTAATAGTGAGGGTCTCTGTGAGGCCTAAGAGAGCAAATTGAGCCCAGTAGGTTGGAAGCACACCCTTGGGTCCCTGTGTGCCCTGCCAGGAGACTCCAGCCAGGGGCTGCCAGAAGTGTCCTGGCCCAGGGCACTGTCCTGCCACTCCCCATGCCCGAGGCACCGCAGGAGCAGGGGAGGAGGAGAGAAAGGTTTGTCACACCTGGTCCCTCTGGCTGAGAGAGGGACCAGCAGACACAGAGGCACTCCCCAAAAAACAACTGCCCTTCCTGGCAGGAGAATGAGAGGGAGAGGACTCTCTCTGATAGCCTAAAGGTCTGGTTTTAAAACTGCTGGTCAAGGATGGAATCCACCTCTTTGGAGCGAGAAGAGCCCCTGCACATGAGCTTGTTAATCCTGTTAAGAAGGATTTAAAACAAAGTCAGTGGAGATGAGGTACAGGAACACCCTGGGAAGCCTAAACAGCAATGACCTGCACAAGGAGCAAAGAAAGGCAGGAGTGAAGGTGGATACACTAAGCCCAGAATGGAGGAGCAGCCATGTGCTACAGAGCAGCACCAGGCCAGACACAAGAAGTTCGTTGGTAACTGTGAGAATCATCCAAGGACCAGGAGCTTGTAACACCCAAACACCTTCTGGTGAGGAAGGACATGGGTGGGAATGCTGAGTTAGGGTGATTCCTAAGAAACTCAGGCCAGCAGGAGGGACAGGAAGGACAGGAAGAGACTTAGTAAACTAAGAGATGAACTTAGTTATTAATTAGGAGGTTGAGCACAAGAGGAACATCTGCTTCAGAAGAGTCCGGGTTCAGCCTTTTCACAGGAATAGACAATAAGCAAAGGAGAGGAATGCAAAGAAGGAAAACGTGGGTTTGGATGTGTTAGGAACTGGTTTAAGAATCAGGACTGTCTTGGTATCCAGAGACACAATTATGGTTTCAAAACACTTCCAGGCATCAATGAGGCAGAAGAAAATTAAGACTGAACAGTCTGATTTAACCCTTTTTTTTTAAAGAGGTTTTTTAAATGTAATTATATTATAGTTGATAAACATTTAATTTATGTTTCCAGATACGTGGGAATGAAAAAAAAGCTTAAAAGGAGAGAAAGGCAGACCTTGAAACCCACATTCAGATGAGAATCTACAAAACCCAAAAAGCCCTATAGACATTTGTCTAAAATCTGAGAAAGAGACAGGATTAACATACAAAACCTAAGGATCTCCCAAATTAGAGAACTAAACTTCTGTGTTCTCTGTGGTTTCATTTGTATGTCTTCTGGAGTAGAACATGAAACTGCTCAGCAATGTCCTGCACCGCTGCCTCCTCTCCTTTTTGTAGCACCAACTTCAGAGAAGGTGATCATTTTGGGGTGACTGCTGTTCATGTGAAATGCAATACCTCATGGCTATTGCCTCCGCCTTCATTTTTCAATATTTTAAATACCAATCATAGCAAAAACTGTCTCCTGATCAAAGCCAAGACAAATCAAGGAACCTGGCTACCAGCTGGGAAGTTTTTCAGGCAGTGCCAATGAAAACCAGGCTGTTAAGGGATCTTGTACTTCTGGATGGTTTGCATTTTTAATTGGTTCTTATTCCATCTTTTTCCAATCTATTCTTCCCATTGCACCTTCCTCCTCTCCTTTCTGTGCCTCCCCAAATGTCTCTTTCTCTCCATTCTCTCCCTTTTCATGCTTTGACACGTGGCTCACCTGCCTCAGACTCTTCCCATTGTACTCACAATCTGTCTTACTCTATACATCAAATATACACTGCAGCAACAAAAAATATCACCTATCACATATACCTTCACATTAAACAGATTAACCAGTGATTTAAAGACTTAAAACCCAAGGCACTTCTGAGGCCTGCAATGACAAATACTCCAGAGCAGAGGCAGGAGAGCAGCCTGACAGGATTCCTCTGTGCCTGGTCCAGATGGGCCATTTTTTTACCATAACACCATAATTTAAAATTTCTCTGGTGAGGGAACATGAAGGAACATGTCGATCTTTAAAAAGCTGAGGTATAAACATATGTCAAGGCTGCAGGCAGATGACTTAGACCCTGGCCTGAGGTTAAACTAACTGAAGAGGATGTGAGAAAGTATCGGACATGACATGAGAAATCTCTGGATGTGACAGATAAGGGTGTGGGAAGCTGACACCAGTCAGAGACAGCGCCGTGAGGAACGGCTGCATTTCACAGATGGTTAAAGGAGTGAGGGGAGAGATGGATGGACTTCACACACACTGCAAGGGGCTGAGAGCTGCCAGCTGCAACCCTGACCACATTCTGCAAGTGCTGCTTTGTGGAAATGTTCTGCAAGGTTCAGGATGTGCTCCCAGAATCGCACTGCAATTATTCAAGGGAGAATTTATTTTAAATTATAAGTCCCAGTAAAAAGTGAAGCCCTCCAGCACATGTAAAATGCTAATGCTCCCCTCTGAGCTGCCCTCCCCACTGATTTATCTTCCCTCCTGGAGCATGGCACCAGTGAGGCACACAGTGGTACCAAGGGGGCACAGCTGGAGCAGCAGCTCTGCCTCCATGCCCTGGGATGGCCGTGTTCCCATGTCCAAGCTTTCCTGACACACAGGGTTGTGTCTCTGGACTCCACACTGCTCGGGGTCCAGTGCAGCACTGAGCAGGATCTTCCTCCTGCTCAACTTCTTACAATGAGATCTAATGTAAAAGTTTGGGGAAAGTTTGTAAAGAAAAAGTTTGAGAACTTCATGTTTAGAGAGGAAGAAATCCCATGTCCAGTCTCTAGAGCATAGAGGATACTCTTAACAAGGAAATTGCTCATCCAAATCAAGGCAGAATGCAGATCCCTGTCAGCTGTAGCTGCAAGAACCAGCAGCAGCCAACTTCTTCCAGTTGTGAAAGCCTTTCTAACTGATCTTGTTCAGATTTCTTCAGCTGGACTTGAGGATCTTTATGTGTCCCTTCCAACCCAGAATATTCTGTGATTCAGCAAACAAGTGACCGAGTCATATCCTCTGTGTTAATATGATGTTTGAAGTTATTGAAAAATCATCTTTTTAAAGAATCAGCTGTTAGATATCAGTTATGTAAGTCATCAGAATGAACTTGAAAATTTTTGATTTCTTCCACCAGTGCTTCTAGAAGAAGAGAATGGTCTGAATCAGGATGCTGGAATTTAATGAGCATTTCAACAGCACAGGTAGGTCTCCTCTGTTTTCCTTGGATAATGTTAGCAAAGAGTTTAGAGTAAAACAAGTGTTTCTAGAGGTTTTGGTGGGAGTAGGAGGACAGCCAGTCCTACTTCTGCCTGGTATACAAATTCCCCCTAGCCAGAGTGCAAAGCCCTGCTCCACCAGTGTTCAGAAGGGGCTACTCCTGCTGCAGGACCTGGGTGGGTCTCAGAGCTGCTCCCACCCCACGGTGTGCTGTGGGTGCCACCAGCACTGAGAGCTGTGCTGACACAGAAAAGCCCCTCTGGATACAAATCCTTTTGCCTCCACCTGGTGTTTCAACAAGTTTTTGAAGAAAAAGCTAAAGGGAACCTTGAAAAGACTCTTCAAGGGAAAGTGAATTGATGAGAACTCCACTGGTTGTGGAGCCAGTGGTGTCTGTTGGGGATCCAGAGATGTTCTTGCCCCTAACCTTTGATCAATGTAAATGGAAGACATGTGGAAATCTCTGTTCCATTCTGCTTCAGACAGAGGTTCTCATGAGTGGCCCAAGGAGGCTTCTCTTTCTCTTGTAATCAGAAGAAAGGCATCATGGATACTTATCTACCAACATGTTCCATCAGAGCCTGAGAACACCAACAGCAGAGGAACCCAGGCAGCCTGGGAGTGCTGCATCCCAGTGCAAGCACATCCCTAGAGACAGCCTGGTTTAAAGGGAGCAGGTTAGAAAACAGAACAATGTCTTTGTAAGCCAAGGATGATACACAAAGCATGGCCTGGGCAGTAATATCAGTAACACAAGGGCAGGAATACACAATACTTACCCTGTCGTGTAGTGTCCAGCCAACATATTTTAAATAACTATCATTCAGGAAGGCATCACTGTACATCTTCATCCAGACTCCAATTTCTTCAATACAGACAGCTCTAATCTCAGCAATAGCATCACTACCAAGGAAAAAAGGACAGAACAAGTATGAACCAGAGTACAGAGCATTTACTTCTCAATCCCCTTGCCCTATCTGTAATACTGTGCTTTTACTTTTGATGAGCCTCACTAGGTAAGACCTGTCACTGTTCCCACTGCCATCTCACTGGTTTTCTGTTCCTTTGTCCCTGAACTCACTGATCTAATAATTTCAGTATTTCTATATTCTGATATGATATTTCCACTGTGTAAAACAATTCTCAGCCTAGTTTGCTTCACAGTCTATAACTCCAATTTTTACCTCTCTCTTTTCAAAGAGAATTATGATCCAAGCTACAGACCTCCTCTGGACAATTGTTTCTGAAACCATGTCCCTGACATTTGCTTTGCAGCCCTGGCTGTCTCCAGCTCGAGGTGCAGAACCACTGCAAAGTGGGAAAAGTTATTTGGTTTAACCAAAGGCACCTGCCAGAGGAGCAGAATGGAATTTGGTACATAAACAGATATCATTTCATGCCCCACATGAGAGCCCTACCCCAAACCCTAGGGGAATGTTTGCACTTCAACATTGGTTTCCTCCAGTTTTCTTGCTTTTCTCCTACATTCTGACTGTGGTAAGTGATGGGAGAGGCAGAGACACATCTCAGGCAGGCTCAGCAGCTGCTCCCTGAGGAGGGGCAGCAGGAAAGTGTCTGGAGAGATCACCAGAGAGCTGAGGGATGGACAGGATTTCCATGTGATTGGCACTCTGTGCCTGCCTGACAGGGAGCAAGGCACAGCCACTAATCAGGAACGACGGCTCAACAACGGGAAAGGGACTGGGGCCATCTGGCCCTTCAGGCATCTCAGCTCTGAGACATCTGCTACTGTGAGAAAGCACTTGTGCCACTCCAGCTGGCACTGCTTCACAGCTCCAAACTTCAGCTGCAATAAAAGAGGAACAGAAAGAGCCGCTGCACAGAAGAAGGGAATGCCTGGTGCTTAACAAACACTGCACTTGCTTGTAATTGAGATTCTTGTTCTGTATTTTCATTAAAAAAATCTTCTTGGAAAAGTAATAAACATCAATTTAATTCTAAAACAGACCAACAGAGCCCCAAAATGAAATTCAACTTACAGGAAAAAAAGAAAGAGAGAAATTCCAAGCTCCAAGTAAGAGAATAATTGCAAAATAAGAGAAAATGTATTTTTCCTAAAGTCTTCAATTTTACCAAATATAAATAAGATACACTCACTCTTATGGTCAGGACACTTCTTGCACAAGTTCACACACCCAAAGCAGTGTAACAAAGCCATGATCACTCCATGGAACTGCCCATGTACTTCCACCTCCCTCGGTGCCATTGCACTGTCCATGACCTTCCAGACTCCGAGGTGACACCCACGGCTCCACAGGAGTCACAGTGTCCCACAGGGCCAGATGGGAAACCTCTACAGGAATTCTAAACTCTAGGGAGGAAACTGTGCTGATGGACCAGCACAAAGCAGGTATTTGCTGCAGGAATGGGAGGGAAACTCTGGGGAAGGTCCCAACCACTGCCAGCCCTCCCTGCCCACGAGACACACACCGACTTCAGAACTGCCAAACACGGCCCCTGGAGCTGCTCTGACACACCCCCTGAAGGCTCTCCAACCTCAGAACCAGGGCAGGTGTCCACCCACAGTGCAGACAAACCACAGGATGGGCATTTCTCAAACAGGCTGAGAAGTGTAAGGACAGTTGTGCTAAAATCTCACATTCAAGGGTTAGCAGTTGCATTCGTTATGGGGAATGCAGCACAATGGAGACAAGTCTGAATTAAAATCATGAACATATTCATACATATATATTTAATTGTGTACTGCTTTACACTAAACTAGATTAGCAATTCCCTTGTATGGAATTACTTTACAACTATTTTAAAAGCAAGAATGCAAGACTTACAGCACAGTCTAAAGGACTGGCCTGTGTGAATCAAGAAAACAGGGTAGCCACAACAACACAAAAGAGCCACAAAGGCATTTCCAGGAGGGGATGACAGCCCAGGGCCTCACATCCAAGTAGGGTATTTCACCACCTTAGAAATTTACTGACTGTGAAGAATTTTGGAAGGATTTAATGGCCATCCCAAAAAGAAACCAAATGTCAACAACTATTTAATCGTGCAGCACAGCCAGCCAAAAATCAGGAGAAACAATGTTTTCTGTAAGCATGCATTCAATCTTCCCCAGGCAGACAGGGAAAAACTGCTTCTTGATTGAAAAGCTCCTCTGGGATCCCCAGGCACTATGGACAGACACTCACTCCAAGCTGCTAATTTAAAAAAAAAAAAAAAAAAAAGGCTATTCCACTGATTAAAAGATTTTAGTGTAATAAAAATTTAACACCTTCAGTGTAATTGAAAAGGGGAAAGAACCATGAATAAGGCATGTGGGACTAGCAAACACACTCAAGTTGCTGAAGAGGCAGAACTTGTGTGGCACCCTTTCCCACCCCACCAGCATCTCCCAGGTAACTCTCACCAATTCAAATCCTTTGTGTCCTTGCAGGAATCACTAACACAGACTCCATGCCCATACAATGCTCCATCAAACACAATACAGCCCAAAAACCTTTATGCCTTTCTGTGCATCAGATAATTCCTTGTCATTAAACTCTAATTCTTCTAATCTTTACACAGTTCAATACAGTTTAGCTCCTGGTCATAGTTCCTACTCTTGGTAAAGAGATCCCCCGTGATGCAACTTCCTCAAAGACAGAACAGAGGGTGCCTCACCTGCCTGGGGCTTTCTGAGAGCTGGAATCCCAAATTCCCACTCACCCAAGGGACAGGGAATGCTGCAGCCCTACAATAACATACCAGTTATTGTGAACCCAGTTGAACCCAACTGCCAGTTGAACCCAGCTGGGCCTGTCTCTTGGGCTGCTCAGCAGTTTGTAAACTTTTTGAGGATGTAATTATGAGGAGAACTGGACAAAAATGTCTTTTCTACCTTTTTTTCCGGACTCCATAAAGACATAAAAACATAATACATTTTCCTGTCACCTAGGAGATATGTTTCACCTCCTTAGGATAACACATTTAGGGTGGAGGAAAACGGATTTTTCTCTGGTTTGGTTTGGGTTTTTATTTCCCTGTGCTGACTGGTTTTTGCTTCCTTACAAGACTGCCATCCAATATCCCCTCTAGTTTTTGCTCATGCAACCCTCTGGTTTCCCAGAGTGCAATTCCCATGTAACTTGTCACCAGCCTCCTATTTACTCAGCAGGAGGGAAAGCAACACCTTGGAAGGAGACAAGTACCTTCCCCATAAAAACAGAATGTCATCTAGATTTTGCCAGTTTTACCTTTACTGTCAGTCCTGCCCAAACATTCCCTCAGGACAGCTCAGTGCCCTGCAGAAACCCTGCACCCACCGTGTCCCTCAGGCCCAGGATCCCCATTCTGCTCTGCCAGAAGCCAAAACTGTCCTAGTTCTGTTTTGGGAGACAGTCACATCTGGAGAAAAAGCTCTGTGAGCACTGAAAACAAAAGGATATTATGAAGTAGGACTGTAATCAGAATTCTTCCCATCACCATCTCTGCTGCTTTACAGTCAACATGAGCTCAGCACCTTGACCCTGAATTTACTCTCACGTCTTCCTTTTGATGCTCTCAGTTTTAGATTAAAAATAAAATTAGTGGACAACCAAATATGTCACAAACCAGCACAGAAATACTGAGAAAAAGTGATTCAGGAACAAGATAAGGAAATATGCAATGAGGTGAGGACATTTCTTGCATGTTTATTAGGAATATCTCAATTTTCCACCAAATCTGCTGTTAACACTAGACTAGCATTACACCTAGAAAACTGTTCAGCTATTTCTGCAAGTCTTTTTTTTTATTTAATGAGAGAAGCGAGCATTGGAATCTTCCAGTACATTTGAAGCCAATCTACAGAAAGAACAGCAGTAGGAAGACATTCTGAATGAAAGAGTTCTGGGGGTTTTGTTTAGATCAAGGACTTGTAATTTAAGTTACAAAGGTCCCTAGGCATGAATCACTGTGGCTGAGGCTGAATCCCATTATGGGACAGGATTTATTCTCTAGGAGTAATTAAAATAACATTCTTTTGTAGTCATTACCACTTGGTCTAAGGACTGTAAAATCATGTCAAGTTTATAAAACATTTGAACTGTTTGAGAGAAGGAATGCCTAAGAAATTATGAAAGCAGATAATAGTTTGAAATGCTTTCCATTTTTATCCCCCTGGGCCTGGGAGGATAAAACCAGACTGTAACAGGTAGAGTCTTTTCCCAACCCCACACAAGAGCATGAACTACTAGGAAAATATTTTCAGGTGACTTCTTGTTTGATATAACATGCTGAATTCTGAGGGGACAGAAATGGGAATACTCTTAGGGTTTAATTTCTTTAGCTTTTTTACCTCCCTGCCATGGAAGCTGCTTTCCTAAGGAAACAGTGAGTGCTCTGCTGACCCAACACACTCCTTTACCTGCTGGTCCTACACCCACCCTTCTGTTGCCAGGCAGCTCAAGGCTCACTGACCATAAACTACAACCTTCCCTTCCAGACCAGGCTGGCTACTGAAGATCCAAGCTCCAGCTCCACGGGGCACACTCATATATTTCTCAGCACAAACCTGTCCAGCTTTCCTGCTTGTTTTTCTCCATGTTTACAATCACCCCTCTGTCCAACTGAACTATGGGCTCCTCACCACCTTCTAACCCTCTGCTCATACACCCTTTCTTGCTTTCTGTCATTTTTCTAAAAGATTTCAGAAATTCCAAAACTTTAAACCAGAATTTAAAACTGAAAGGTTAATTGCATAGTTTAGTATCCTTGAATTTTATCTTCTGACTTCAGTAAGTCAATTAACATTTAAAGAGTTGGTTGCACTAAGGTGCTGCAGATGCTCTGAGGCATCTCGTGATGTAAAACTACCCTAAATCTATTTTAAAAGACTTCTGCTCTCTGACAAGTCATATTCCCAATCTGCTTCACATCCAAGCCATACAAAAGGCCAGGAAGGCTAAAGACACTCAGCAGCCAAGATATGCAGTGATCATTTGATGAATTTAAGGTATGTCCAGCCTGAGCTCCCACCCTGGACAACTCTTCTTTTCAAATCACAGACATTCAAAGCCCACATTCCCACAGCTCTTTAAAGCCATTTTACTGAATTAGAACAAAGTTGTGTGGATGGGCTCTGTTGTGGAATTAAGGGGGGGTTACACTTAATATGTTCTTCCACAACTTCAAGTGTTTTTCATAGTGCTTTTGTGGCATCTACAATATTACAGCACAAGAGAATCAGCACAGAACCTGCCCCTGCCATTTGTTATGGCTGTACTTTGTTAGCATTTCCTTACCGGTATCTATGAACAAATATACCCTTAAAAATAGAGTTCATCATATTCTCGATTTCATCTTGGTTTTCTTGGAGCTGCAAAAAAAACAAAACAAAACAAATAAATAAAATCCCATTGCTTGTTATAATTTGATATTCTACAATTCCTGGTTGGGAAACATTGGAAGACCACAGAAGAGCACCTTAGAGGAATCTCCATTTCTGCTTTTCCAGCAAGTGCCTGTATTGTGTGCATATACATATAAATATTTACTTTTACACATGCAATGCCTTAATGGAAGAAAATCAACATTCACAATCAACATCAATGCAGTTTCAGATTAGGCCTTTGAAGTGATCACCAATTTTTGCTACTGAAGATAAGACAAGCAGAGACTTGTTCAGTAATGTCAGCAGTGCTGTGTCCACAGTGAGACTGAGCTGAGGGAGTGACAGCTGCAAAGATTAATTTGGACAAAATTAATGCTCTGTTTAGAGAAAGTAGCTGAAGATGTTCTCAATCTTAAGTCTGACTGTCAGTTGTTTCAAACTTCAGCACCCAGGGTAACGGGGTTTCAGAACCAGGACGCTTTCCAGAATTGGAGCACATCTGACATCCAGGCCTTTGGCTGCAAAGAGCCAAACCAAACCCAAAGCCCAATCCCAAACAAGAAAGGTGTTTTATAAATATGAGAGGTTTTTTAAAAAACTTTTTATTTCCTACATAATATGGGCATGTTTTGCAAGTACTACTGGAAGCTCACCTTGTGCCAATGAATATGCTAACACAACTTGGAATTAATTACAGCATTCTCATACTGTCAGCTTTTGTACTACACTAAGTAAGTATGACTTAATTACACCTAAATGCATCTTTTTTAATAAGATGGCACCAATTTTATACACTCAGCTCTAGGAGCAGCCCTGCTCCCACATCCAGAGCCCTCGTTCTTCCATGAGGTGTTCCTTTTGTCCAAGCAGGGCCCCATGATGTGTGGGAATGGAAATGTGCCCATATTCTCAGCACAAAAACCACAACAGAGCCTTGCTAGAACAGAGTGCACATATGTGTAAAATAATGAAACCTGGATAATTGTGGGTGTGCATATTTAACAGATAAAATATTTCACAGCCAGAGGCAGCTTCTTTGACTTCCTGCATGGCAGGAGCTCACAAACACTTTCACCCAGGGGCTTATGTTTTTCAAGCCCTGTTTATAAATATTTCTACAGTATCTTCCAGGTAAGAGCAGAAGTAGCTTGCAGAAATCAGTCAATGAAGCCTCCCAGTTTCCTAAAATGTAAGGAGGTGCTGTCTCCATTTTGCACATGGGGAAAACAAGGCATGAAGTGTTCTTGACTGAATTGCCAAAGAAATGAATTCCACAGTAAAAGGGATTCTGTACAAGGGGTAAAGCTGGTGCCCCCCAGCTCTGTGTGCACCACAGGGCTCTACACCAAACAAGCATATCTAGACACAGTTTCTGGGAACAGCCCTGCTTTCAGCATCAGCTCAACCCAAATATGCACAGACTAACTGCTTGCTCAAGAATTCATAACCCAAAGGGGAGCATGAATTTCTCATCACTCCTCCATTGGGTGACTCCACAGGCAGGTGAACATCCACGGGAACATGGGGGGAGAGGCACAGGGCGTGCAGTAAAATGGGGATGGGAATGAACCAAGGAGCTCAGGAGGCTTTCTGAGAAACTACCCCAGCCCTGACAGGGAAAGGGGAGCTCCTGGAGAACTTGGGCAGGAATCATTGGGATGTGAACACAGCACAGAAAGGAGGTAGGACAGACTGGGCTTCCTGAGCCATGAGACACTTGAGCCGCTGAAGATGACATTAGTTTGAGAGCAAAATGAAGCAGCACAGACGAAGGGAGAGCATGGATGGCTTCCTCCCTCTTCTGCCCAGAATTCACAGCTCACTATCAACACAAATCATCTGGTCCAGGTCTCCAGGTGCTGGGGCAGAGCTGGTGTAGAAGCAGAATCAGCCATTCAGTAGGTCCATGTGAGCTCCCTTCTACCTCTGTGTACTAACATTTAAAGGCTACAATTCCCAGATGTATTTTAGATTCAGTAATGAATTTTCTCTGAAACTGTAATTGCTTTTTACACTCTCAGCTTTTCTAGATCATGCACTTGAATCTGAGTGCTTAACTTCAGGCATCTTGAGAGAACATCTGTGTCTTGGGATTCCTGCTCTCACCAACGCAAAAGTGATTTAATACTCCCCACTCCTGAACCTAAGTGAGGAATGAGGGAAACACTCTCTTGTTGACTCTGCAGGCAGTTTCAGAAGCTCAAAAAGACATGTATGACAAGCAGGAGATTTGAATTCCTGGCAGCAGCTACAACACAACTTGCTGTGTTTGATGGCAGATTGCTCCAGAAATCCCCCAGCTGAGCTGAGAGGGCCCCTGCCAAGGCAGAGACTCCCCAGCAGTGAGCAGGGGGTGACAGGGCAAGGGACACTCAGCCACTGCTCCAGCCCCTCTGCCTCACACTCACCTGCCACACTCAGCCTGGCAGCTGTCCCTCTGGTACTTGAGGAAGAGAAACACGTGTGGATGTGCTTAGGAGGGTTTATTATGATGGCACTTCATCAAAAGAATCGTCTAACAAAGTGCCAGCACAGAATATCCTGTAAATTCAGCACAGTTAAACCCTGGGAATACACAGCATTATGTCAGGAACTGCAATACAAGCTCTGTTCCAGCTATTTTGCCTTTCAAAATGCTTTAAAGCTGGCATTCAGTTTGATATTTCATTTAAAATGTTTCTCTTGCATGGAGAGATTGTTCTTACTTTGTGCCTTAATGCATGATTTTTAAGAACTGTGAAAATCAAATATAATTGTGTTAAGGATATAGGGGTAAAAAAAAATACACAATTGTAATTATCCCTAAACAAAGACTATAAAGTCAAGTAATTCTGAGTCAAAGTTATACTAAAAGACTCTAAGGTGCACACAGGTAAAGCACCCAGACAACCTTAATTACCACAGAGTAAAACTGTGGTGGAGGAAATATATTCAAAACTAATATATTAAAAATAAAAAATTTTAATCAAAGTCACATAAACTTCAATTTTTCAATCACTCTCATGAGTTTTACTTGGCATCTTTACAGATTATGGCTGTTTGGCTGTATATGTATTAATTTTCTAATTGTCACCTTTAAGTTTCTTTTAAGGACAACTCTAAACTGAAATTTCCTATGATATAATACTTTAAATTATTTAGAGATGATTACAGCAACCTTCTAATGTTTTTTCTCCCCTAATGCCAGACTGGTACTTTTGAAAAGTGACTTCAGTGTCTCCCCAGCTTCTTGTCCCTGAGTCCAGGTTCTACAGCCCCACTGCAGTGTTCCTTGAAAGCAGCTCCAACAAGAAGCAGTAATGAGACACTATGGAATAACTGCAGGGATCAGAGGGAGAAATGGGCAGTGCAGGGAGGGACAATGTGATCCTCTTGTCAGAATCTCTTTGCATAATCAGAACAGTCACTACTTACAACTTGAGACTCTTCCTGCCTGGTCATACAGAGAAGCCTGAGAACAGGAATCATCCTGTGAGTGCAAAACAGGCACAAACTCAGCTGAATGTATTCACACAGGATTTAATGTAGCCCAAGTAATAGGTCTGAGGTCACACAAACACCACTGCAGAACTCATTTCTTTCTCACTATGGCACTCGAGTCACAAACCACCCTGGGCTTTCTGTTGGAGGGAATGCACGTGAACAGGCAAAAAAAAAATCATCTTTTCACTTGCCTCTTTTCTTTTCTGAAGCAGCAGCTCCAACCTCTCATTAGCTCTTTTGCCAATCATTTTGTTCCTCTCAGCTTCATACTGCCTCTGTGTATTATCCTGATGGATGCTCAGGTTTAAGGCAACATTCACAAGAGCAGTCATAAGCTTCATAGCTGCAAAGGCAGAAGACAGAACTTGAGTCTTTACCTGTAATCAGAGCTAAACCCCCCCATTTCCTCAGCACATCCACCCTCTCAGAAAACACCCACCTCCCCCTGGCACACAGCCATCTGGAAAGCAACCTCACCAATGCAGAAGAGAAGCTGCTCTGACTTATCCTGCTACTGCTCAAAGCTGGGAACCCACAGGTACTTCTTGCCTTAAGTTTCCTGCTACAGTGAATAATTTCTCATTCAAATTGACTGGCACAGAGGAAAACTGAAAACAAGGACCTTAAAAACACTCCTTCCAGAACTGAAATTCTACAAGTAGATTTTCATAAACTTGATCAAGACTGAGCTCCCCGGTATCATGTGGACCTCTGCTCTGCAGGACAGCAGCATAATTACATGTGCAAACACAGCTTGAAGGCAATCTGCAGAATCAAAACAAAGCTCTCAAGCTCGTTAAAACAAGCAAACAAATAAGTAAATGTCCTGGTATTGTCACTGGTAAGTGCTGGAGATCTCTGGCAGGTCCTGTTCCCAGCACACTGTCAGGTACAGGGTAACTGATGCAGTAACTGAAGTTAGTTTGTGATAACTTTGGCTTTAGCTTCAGCTTTTCCTTGCTACAAGTTTCCAGCTACACAATCCATTCCAAACAATGGGAACTCCTTCTTCCACACAGCAGAGGCCCTGGGTAACATCTCAAACGTGTGGTGCTGTTTCCTTCCTCATACTTTCCAAACATCCCATGCAGGGATGGACCAACCAATCCAAGGGAGAGTGCACAGACCCCACTCCATAAACTCTTCCCTACGAAACAATCAACCCCAATCTGAGCAAACAGCAAATCAAAATCCCCTGGAATTGCAGATGGCATCAGATGGAAAGGGATACAGTTTAAATAACAGGCAGGTATTTCCAGCAGGTTACCTGTGGCTCAAACAGTGTTCACCTTTGAATGCTCCATTTGTAGAGGAAACTCTAAACCTGGAAGGTTTCACCTGCATAATTCAAGGTTTTATCAGCCCATTGCTGAATAACATGAAAAGCACGAGGAGGGGACGAGTTTACAAGAGTTCAGTCACTGTGAGCTGAAGGTTTGGGGTTTCAATTTTAAAATCAAACTCCACTCCAGATTTGAGTTGTTTTTTCAGTATCATTGGAAATCTGCCTCTTCAATTCATAAAGAGAGATGAAATTGTAAACAAATTTTGATTGAGTCTCTTGGACACTGGGTATTACACTCAGAAACTGAGCAAAATTGTATGAGGTTGATTGTGGAAAGACCAAATCAGTAACAAATATTGGCTGTAGCAATATTCAGATTCTGATACATTTCTGTAAAGGTGAACCTTGCAATAAAATGTGTTCCTTGTCACCTGACATGACCAGCTTTAAGCACCAACATCCAAGCCTGGTATTACTTTGTAATTGGAGAAAACCAGTTACTTGTAGAGAGCAATTCATCCATCTTACAGCAGACATAGAGGTCTGATGAAATACACTCTAGAAAAGCCTATTCCTATTCCTATGCTGCACCCAGGGCTCTCCTTACATGCAGGCAGCTGCATGAAAGGTGTGGTGTGGCTGGAGCCCTTCACCCTTGGCCCAGTGCTCCCAAACCTAAAACTGCTCCAGAGTGAAGGTCAGACTGTTCTTATTGGTGCACAGAAATTCTCTGATAATAAAATTATCTTGACACTCCTTAAGAATGAATATGTACTCCAAAATACCAAATTATTAAGACATTCTATACAACAAAGGAACAACTAATAACAAACTCCAAGACATAAGCACAGCACTTCTGATTCTGAGAATCCACTGGAGGCCCCTGGGTATGACCAGAACTCAGTGCCCCACCTACTCCTTTCCAAACTAAAAAGTGTACTTTGAGTACAGCTGTACCATACATGGCACCTGGCTTTGCTCAAGCTCTCCACAATTCTAAGTGCTGGTCAAATCCCAGGCAAGGCAGGAGGAGTTGTCCCAGTGGCTCAGCAGCAGCAGCTCCTGAGCAGCAGCTGTCACTTACCAGCCAAGGTACTGGTGTGCCTGAAGGCCCTGACCTGGGAGTCCGAGAGCCCTGTGAGCAGGGAGATCACCGTGTCCATCATGTACTCGTCGTAGATGATGCTGTACTGGCACTGCCGGATCAGGACCCCGATGAACTCGCAGAAGTTGGAGCGGAACTTCTTCCACTGGGGCCCGGGCATGGTGAGGGGATAGTCCCCACTGTCCTGCAGGGCAGGGAAAGCAAAACAGGGAGTGTTGAGGGGCTGCCCATTTCAGTTATTTTAATGCTGTTGTAGCCATCCCAGGCTGAATTTCTAAGCTCGTGTTCCTTCAAGCCAAGGAAGAATAACAAATAAAACCCACATTATTCTTCAATAAACGGGGAACCTCGGGGGCACAAAACCACTTTTGCAAAGACTTCATTGTAACTGTTTTACACTTGCACTATTGGCTCTATATAGTCCAAAATATGTATCCAGATTCAATTCTTTTCCTTGTGTCCTGGGTTAGGAAGTGGGGGGAAAGCATGAGAAAGGAATATTTCCAATTATTTAAGGTCAAAACCTAAAGAAAGGCTTGTGTAATTGAAAGCTGTCACTCTCCAGCCCCACTTCAACTCCAGGTTAATATTCTATTCAACTGGCTGCCCCTCCCCACAGACTTTGCTTTGCTCAAGTTTACAGTTGAGATCTTTTCAGAAAGTAAACACTGCTCTGTTTTAGCTTATAAACATAGCCTTTTCCTAGAGGTAAAACTTGCCTTCTGACAGAGGAAATGCAAATTTTACTAGAGATTCATCCACTCCATCTTCAAAAAGCTATTACAAGATTGGAGTAGGCATGTGAACACTCAGTTCCTTTAATTCCTCTCCAAGTCTGCCCTGACTGTTCTCACTTCACTGTACAAACTGCATTTCAGTGAGACCAGCCCCACAGAATTAGAACATGCTTCTTGCCCCTTCCCTGAAAAAGCCTGAATACCACCTCCCTGGCCACCTGGTTTGTAAGCCAATTCCAGATTATCCAAACCATCAGGGCAATAATGCTCCAGCCTCAATCTCTCCCCCAGGATAAGAAGTCAGTAGTACCAAAGTTAAATCCATTTGTACATATTCATTCTGTGGTTTTGTGCAGAACAAGCTCTTTGCTCCTCAGGACATGTTGTACTGCCCAGACTGAACCATGTAAAGGTGGTAATGTGGGTGTAGAGGAGCTGCAATCAAATAACCTTGTGCTTAAACTTTATATATTACATTCCCCTGCAGCAAAACCCCTGCCCCTCAAATTTAATCAAATCCCACACATTTCAACCACACCAAAATGATCTGATGGACCTCTGCACATGAACTTTGGTACATAATTACACTTTCTAGAGGTGGGGATATGCAGAGTTTTGGAGCAGCTCCTCAGAATCTCTAGGGCTGTGTGTAACTACTCACAGATGTGTGGTGTATTTTTACCTGCAATCACAAATCACACAACCCTTTCAAAAGGCTTCTGGAGACTGCCCCAAGAACACCTCACCTGGCTGAAGTGGGAAGAATGAATTTACAGTAAAAGCCATTTAGTGGATCTTTTACTGTTGAACACCAATAAAAACATGACACATTAGTGACACTGATGTGATACTTGATGGCCCAGCACTCAGAAAAGTCAAAGCAAACCAAGCCTTTGTTCACCTGCTCAACTCTTAACACAAGAATTATGAGGCAATCCACCTACAAAATGCCTCTGCTCAGAAGCCAAGCACCCAAACAGTGTAGCCAATCGATGTCCATGGAATTCCCCACCTCAAACTGAACTTGTGGCAGCAATGAACAGTTATTTCCACCATTTAAATCCTGCACAGGCATTGCTCCATTCATGAGGAGGAAAATCAATGCTTCAATCCCTGCCCTAAATGCAGCAACTCGGGCTAGCAGCCAAATGATTCCTGCAGCACTGAGGGAACAAGGGGACAGTTGGGATTTCTGGGCTACTGGCAGAGGTGTCCCAAGGGAAATGCCAACAGATAATCCTGGAGGACAAAATATTCACCAAGTTGCAGTCTAACACTAACAATTTGATGCTTTTATACTAAACCCCACAAATTCTCTCACGAATCCACTCAAGTGTTAAGGCAGAAGCTACAGTTATTAGAACTGTAAAAGCTCTGAGAAGTTTTAGGTAATTGAGAAAGAAAGCTCATGCACCCTGTGACTCTGAGACATCCTGCTCTTAGGTACATTCATGCCCTGCATAAGGAAGTGGTTGTTTCTCCTTTGAGAAACAACTTTGACAGTTTTTGAAAAGTGTTTTTGAAAAATACTTTCTTCCATCAGCTGTGGGACAACCTCCCCTGGGTCAAAATCAAAGTTCTTTGGCCTTTGGACAGTGCATTGGTCCCTTATTTTATATGATGGGACTGGACTACACACCATATCCAATGCTGGTTTTTAAATGACCCAAGTAAAATTTAAATTACACCACTGCATTTTAATAACTCTGCTTGGTGATGTTTTAAAAAGAGAAAGTAATTTAGCCAGAATGCAGCATGAATTGATACAACCCTTCGGCTCATCACTGGCCACCCAAATTTTATTCTCTGTCCATGCACACAAACTGCCTGAACACCTGAGCACAGCAAAGGAGCACCCCATGGCTGCAGTCAGGTGTTCAGTGAAATATCTTCTACTGAAGGCCATGAACAAGATGGAAATCATGCAGAAGGAAATCCTGAGAGAGAGCAGTGCTTCTATTTATAGTTTTCCTGCTTAACTTTCTGAATCACAGCCTTGGCATTCCATTTAGAATTAATTGATCAGACAGACATTGCTGTCCTACAGAAAATTCCTGTTTCAGCATTTGTTTTCCTCATTAAATAAAAGGAACGCTCAGAATATCCAGCTTTTTATACGTGAAAATCAAAGGAAACACAGTTTTAAAACCTCAAAGCTAAAAAGCATTCACCATTAGCAACATGTTTATTTGGACAGAAGACACACAGTCTGACTTGTAACACACTTGTTTTCAACTAAATGCTTAGATCTTTTGAAAGAGTACTTCTTTCTGCATCACTGTTCCAAAATGGCACTTTTCATGTCAAGTTCCTATTTGGTTTAAATTGCCATTTCAAAGGAACAGACCATTACTCTGCACACAGAAAACAGCCCAATGGTGCCAATGCTGTGGTTCTGTCTGAGGGCTCTGCCTGTCTCAGGCCCTGCAGTTCTTTGTTGTGTGGTGGCACTTCCAGGAGGTGAATGTCAGGGCCCAGAATGGCACTGCCAGGGGCAGGGGGATCAGAGCCCCACAGTTCCTCCTGTGCTCCTCTCCCTGAGCTCTCCCTGATCTAGGAGGGACACACACACAAGGGGGTCCCCAAAGCCACACAAAGATCCAGGAGGGTCTCCATGGGTCCAGCCCAGGGCTCACATGGTCCCAGGTGGTTCCTGCACAGTCAGACCTGGCTCTGTGACACCCTGGAGTGAGCCTGCTCCCTGCTTCTGTGTGACACTAGACTTCTGACCTTAAAATGCCTAATTCCCAACTTTTCAGTACCAGTATTTCAGATCCAGGGCTTACCCAACCCATGGCACTGACCTGTCAAGGTGAGTGACTATAACCACCTTTCAAATTATTCTATTACTTGTTGGTTGTTCATTATAAATAATACCATTTATCTCCTTCCTAAAGCTCATGCTGGCTTGTTATTCCTCATCCAACAGCAAAATTCTCTGCTTTGCTTGTCAGTGCAATTTCCCATACTGAGACATTGTTTTCCCACTGTTTTTTTGCCCATTGCATTTTTAATTTAGGATAGGAGTATACAGTAATATATTTCATAATATTTAAAGAACTATTTGTATACTCTACCTCATCAAATTCTTCTGTCATTTTCCTTATGATTTCTGCATTTTGCATGTTCCTAAACATTTCAATTCTTACTGTACCTGTAATGCAGTGAAAGAAAAAGAGAAGTTAACACAACCCATTTTTGGAACGTCAAAGTCTCAATGCTTTCCTGCTGCTAAAGGAACAGCTCAACAATACACACAAGAGTATGGAGTGCAACAATAACAGGAATGCTTTGAACAAGGCTGTCTCTTGAAGAAATGGGTAAAAAGAAACCATTTGTCCTGTAATGTGCTTTCAAACCAGGAGTTAGTGACATTTCCATCTTTTCCTCTTGGCAGCCAAGCCAGTGCAAGGCAGCAGTGACAGCAACGGGGACTCACGTCCTGGCTAAAGGTGCCAAGTGTTTTCACTTGGTGTGCAGAACCAAAAGAAGCCCATGTTCCAGGTCCAGCTGTGCCCTCTGTGTGCCCAGCCCTGGATCCCAGATGCCCTGCTCCCTGTGCAGAGACAGGCAGTGATGGCAGTGCCCAGCTGAGCCCCAGCACAGCTCAGGGACGGAGGCAAGTCCTGCCCATGCCAGGGCTCCCAGGCCCAGCAGCAGCACCTGTGGCTGAGTCACTCCTCCCTCTGGGTGCTGCATTCCCCCCAGCACCCCAACAGCCAAGCTGATGGGATTAACTCTTCACTGGGAATCCAACCAAGCTTCCAAAATTGAAAATGTAACAACACAATGGCCATAAATGACAATTCTTGTGACATGATCCAAATTCAATCAGTACAAACAAAATATTTTGACCCTTGGAGCTAGAGACTATCTAAATACCCAATGACATCACCCAAGACAACAGAGAGACACTTTCTTTGCTGCTGCCTGATCTTCTCTTGGTCACTTCACAATCTTCTTTTGTTAATGCAGGAAATGCAGAAAAATTAAGCAAACTGCAGAGCTACAAAATCCATCCCAACACCATTAACATCACAAAAGAGTAAGTCCCACAGCTTTTGCAGAAAGTTCAATTGGATTAATGATCCACTGCATGGCTTCAAAAATTCAAACCCTAACAGAAGCAGCTTAACAGTGAGCAGTATTATCCCTGTACAAGGGAGAAATAAGGATAGTTTAAACATACTGAATATTACATGAATGTTTTAATTCTGGTATTTTATTCCTTGAAAAAGAAGCATTAGAAACATCCACATTTCAAAACATGCCAGCACAGTCAGAGCCTCTGTATGTTACTGGGAGATCGGTTTACAACGCAAATTAAAAAGTGATTTCTTGAATTGGTTTTGCTTCTTCATGAAATAACATTTAATTGTTACCTGTTTCATACCGGGTAACACTGTCAACCTCAGTTCTGACAATGACAAATTTGTGCTTGGTATAATTTCTGTATTATTATTAATAATTTCTGTATTATTAATAAACAATTAGTAATGCAATATATCCATATAAAACCAGGAGCCCAAGAGAATATCATCATGTGACCACTGAAGGTGTGTTTTATCAGCTCAGAAATCACCTGTACACGCAGATATATTTTAGTATTTCCCCCACCACTGAGAGTTTTGTTTTGATCAAGTGCAGCAGTTTCCCAGTATGTCTCAGTACTAATACAGATGGGTGTTCTTGGAAACCCCTCTCAGGTGCAGGAACCCCCTTTCTGTCCCTGCCTGCTGCATCTGCTGCTCTTCTCACTGGCAACACACCCCTCAGTCAGTCAGTGACCTCCTGACCTTTGTTATTTTACTGCTTTAGAGCCCTGATCCCAGTTTTATTCCTATCTGTTTATGACTTTTCTTAATAACCTGGAACAGCTTCAGTTTCTGTGGGATCATGGCCAGGCTCCTCCCTTTGTGTGCCCCGAACTGACAGAGCACCAGCTCCGTGCTGGGCACCCCAGGGCTTCCCTGATCACCTGCAGGGTTACAGGTGAGGTTGGGGGGATCCTACATTCCCCCCCCCAAACAAACACTGGCTCAGTTCTTTGGGAGAGGGATGAAACCACTCCTGATGCCTCCCAGGGGTGCTGGGGTGCACAAGAGCTCAGCTCTGCCAGGGGAGTGCCAGCAAACATCGAAGGAGAGGAGATGAACAGCACTACCCACTCACTGTCAGGTCTCCTTCCTTCCTCCACCTTCTATGGCAAAGTTTACAGGAGGCAGAATGAGAGTTTCTGCTTATCTGGCAGTGGGCACCTGAAGCCTTTTCCTCCCACCACCTTCCCCCCCCAGCCAAAACACAGCCCCACTGGCTTTGCTGGAGCACTCTGTAAACGGGCTGTGAAAGCTCTGCCCACAGCAGGTTTCACGGTGTCATCACCACATCCCCACACTGCAATGGGCAGCAACATTCAGAGTTCCTGCCATTAGTGAAAAGCAAAACTCTCCCATTTTAAAGTGAATCCTTAAACCAGAACAGATTTTCTATAGAATACAATCGAAGGAGTGGAATACATCCCCACAGTCTCTGCCTTACTCATGCTGCTGCCAGTCTTCTATCCTTTTCTGAGTTTTACCTCTATCATGAAGCTCTCACTCTGTATTTAGTGAACAGGACCTGAACTGTCTTAGTTCACTAGAAGTTGAGAAGCCTATTCTACTTCAGGACTAAGTTCTCAGTTCACACCTATTCACATACATCGTGTTTTAAGAAGTCTTCTCATTGACATGTAAGTCCATATCCTTAATTACCGAATTCCAGTTTAACTTTCAGCTAAGGCAGGTACCAATTTAATTTGTCAATAATTAATCATACCACCCAACCCAGCCTGTAAAAGTGCAGAGAAAAAAAACCCCATACATAGGACACAACTTTATTTCAAAGAGAGAAGAGAAAGACTAAAAGGGTCTATACAAAACTGGATGAAAAAAACCCTAAAGTGTGGGCAAAACAAGATATAATATTTCCAGGAGATATAACACACCATGTACTCAGTGACTTCAGAAGAGTGAGAAGAATAACCAGTTATAACAGTGAGCCCTGCAGAAGAGAAGAAACAATAGACCTCCAAGAGCTTTGTAGGGTGTGTAAGCCCTGGAGCTTGAGCAACAACCAGCCTTTCATCCTGGGAGTTACAGAGGGGACCCTCTGGATGGGGGTTGTCCCATGAGCACCTTTCTTCCCCCAAACAGGGGTTCTCAACTCCCTGGCCCCAGGGAACAACCCTACACCAAATGCTGCACTCCAGTGTTCTCCTGCAGGAAAGGGAAGGGCAGGTGACAGACCAGGCCACTGCACAAGTGGGACTCCAGTCCAGCAGTGCCCAGTTTTTTACACACTGCTAATGACACCCAGTAACTGGGTGGGAAATGGCCTCCTGAGACCTAAATCCCTGCTGGCACTGAGCTCCACCCTCTGCAGCACACTAACCACACCTCAGAGTCAGGTGGCACCTCTGTGCCTTTATTCATGGAAGCTACACAGCAATTCCATCCCTTCTCTTTGGGACCACCTGCCCATGCTGAGTAAGCTGCAAGAAAAGCAGTGGGAAAACTGCAGCTCAAGAGTGAAGGCAATGGATATAAAATAAGCCCCCAGCCTCGTGCTAAAGGAGGATTAATAGTGGGCCCTTACATTCATGTGACTGGTTAGTATCTCTCCACCACACAAACTGGAAAAACAGCAGGAAGATTTATAAAGGCATGGAGATGAAGACACCAGAAGATTTGCCCTGGAAAGGATCATATGAAACAGGCAGTGTGCTCTTTTGCATCAGCTCCAAGTTGCTAGTGGGGATCAGAGCACTGGGAATTAATCTGGGCTGCTGGAACTGCCAAGAGAGGGCAAGTTTAATAAAAATCTTGCAAGGATGGATGGTGATTACAGAATTGCTGGATGGGCAGTGTTTCTCTCCCTTAGTATCACTCAATTTGCATCTCTTATACCTTTCTCCCCACTTGGAATTTAGATTATAAGAAAGAATCCACTTCTCTAATGCCCATCAGTGCAGTTTTTCATCTCAGAAGTGGCAGTGACAAATCTCCACGTGAAAGACAAACAAAGGCTGAAGTCAAAGCACCTGGAGCACGTTATTTCTCACTGCTCAGCCTGGGCCATGGTCCCCTTCTGTAGCACTTTTGGTCCCAGAACAGAGCTGCTTGAAGCTCCCCACAAATTGCTCAGGGCAGCACATAGGTTTGTTTTCTGTGCCTTGCTCATGCTCACACATGAACACTGCAGAAGCTCTTCCCTCATTGGAATCAACAGGCATTAATCATTAATCCAAATGGAAGCACTACTGGTAAAGTCAAAGCACATCCAAGGAGATGCTGAGACTCCCAAATCCCACCAGGGCTCCCAACTTTCTATGGATTTCTGTGCTGGAAAACTGAAAGTCTTTACTGAACCCAGAAGTCAGGAGAGAAGCCAATCTAAGCACTTTGTTGAACTTCAGCATGCACAGGAATAGAAGAGGTTTGGTTGGTGTATTCCCCAAGTCTTCCTGCAGCAGGGACTCCACACTGCCCAAGTCCTGCTGCCAGTGAAGCAACATTCAAAAGCCAGGGAGTTCCTCAGAGACACAGACCCAACTCATCCTCAGAGCAGCTTTCAACAGTGAACTCTTACTGAACAAATCAGCAAGAACCCCAGGGGGAGAATAACTACAGTCCTGTGCAAGTACAACCTTATCAAACAAGAATCACAGACAAATGTTAAATAGAATTCTAATGGTTCACCCAAGTCTCCTCTCCTACAGCAGAACTGGAACAAGTATCTGTCAGTTCCCAAAATATGTTTGAATGTGTTCTCTGAAATCTGTTTGCAATGTTAGGGCCTCACACACAATTCACCAGGGAAAGTGCCCTCTCCTGCTGCAGCCCAATTCTCTAACTGACCTGCTTATTCATTTACCTACCAGAAGAGAATTTTGTTACCTTTAACTGTTTTGCATATTTGATGCACTGCTCTGATTTTGTCCATTGAGTTTCTGCAATTCCTGAATCTTTACCTTTGATCATTTGATTTGTCACATTCCATGATGGTTTTCAGACTGTTGCACAGCCCATGACTGAACAAGTAGTTATCTTGCTATAATTCCCATTCCTCCTTTGCCTTAGGTTATTTTACACTTGAGTCTAGAACAGAATTTTTGGAACAGGAAACTCTTTGTTTTTTTCCTTGGTTGTGTTTCCCACACAGAACTTATATATATTTTTAGTACAGTCTCTTCCTCTTTTGAAGATCATTATCTTTGTTTTGCCCTTCATTTGGCTCTCACAGAACTAGGAATATTATTATTCTAATGCCTGGGCTCATTTAAATTGCCATCCCAATGATGAGAATTACCTCTGGAGGAGAGTGTTTTCCATCTGAGTTTTTCTCCTTCTGTATCAAAACCTTGTCACCACCAGTTATAAGAATTCACTGGAAGCCCTTAACTTGCTCTACTCCTTGATGACACCTCCCTGGTTTAATTCCCTTCATCTCCCAGCCCCCTGCACCTCATGCACCTCAATACACCGAGGGAGAGCAGCAGTGCAGCCTCTGTCTCTGCCCTTCCTGCCTTGCTGGCTCACAGTCCATCCTACAGACCACAGGACCTGTGCCCAGCAGGAGCTCTGGCTTCCCACCCTGCTGGCACCACCCAGACATGTTCAAGAAGGCTATTTTGGATTTCAGAACAAAGTGAAATGTTACACAGGACAAGGATTTAGTGGCAAGCTCCTTTTCCAGAATTTTCAGATCCTGATTTTGCTAAAAATCCTTCCCAGCAATCTTCTGGAATTAAAGACTAGGAAAGTCACTCCAGAGAACTCCATTAGGGTCACCAAGTTTATGGCCATGTGTCATTAAAGCTGAGAAAATCTGAAAGGAAATGTTGACTCTGGAATGAGGAAACTTTGGTTGTTGGAGTCCTCCCACCATCCTGAAGGGCCCTTTGGGGCTCTGTGCTCCCACTGCCTGACTGCCACCTCCAGTCCCCACCCTGGGCTCATCCCATGGCCACAGTGACACGTTCATACCACATACACTGCCAGTGACTGAGGCACAAACAGGCACACTCCCAGGGAACACTCCTAAAGCATTTGGAATTCTACCTCCTTCATTACACAAGGCTCAGAAATCCATTATTGCAATGGTTTACGTAACTTATACATAAGGAGGGAAACGCTTCTTCCTTACTGTCATTCAGAAAATCAGCTGAACTGTTTCTGCTGGCCTTTCACACCAAATTCGGGCTAAAGGGAAACATCTCGCCCAGTGTGGACACCTCAATTTACAAAAAACTTTAGTTTCAGGGATGAGGCCCAGCCAGGGTTTAGGAAAGGCAGGTTCTAATCTCCTCCTGTGACAGGGTGACCTGCTCAGTGGATGAGGGACAGGCTGTGGATGTGCCTACCTGGATTGCAGTGGAGCATTTCCCCCAGTGTTCTCCTGGAGCCACTGGTTGCTCAGGGCTTGCTGGGGGCACTGTGCCCTGGGTGAGCACTGGCTGCTGGCTGGGCCCAGGGCAGGGTGGGGAATGGGGTTCCAGCCAGGGAGACCCACACGTGGGTAACTGGGATTGCTGTGCTGGACACGACTGCTGCGCCTGCTCAAGGTTGATGGCATTTCTGGCAAGTCGTGCTTTACAAACCCCCTGCAGCTCCAGGAGGCATCAATAACCAGATAAAAGTCATACAGTTAGGAAGACATGGACATTTTCAAAATTCTATAATGATCTCCTTCATATTTTCTTAGAGGAGTTAATATGTAGTAAGCACAGGCAAGAAAGTTTTCATATTAAAAGACAGGAAAACAAAGATAGCAAAAATGGTCAGTTTTCAGAACAGAATGAACCTATCAATAGATCTTTCTATGTAAAAGTGCTGATAAAATAGGTTACATAGCAGATATAAATGCTTTGAAAGACAGGATAATAATGGAGCAGACAGTTTGCTGGTGACAGAATTCTTTAGAATAGCCAGAATGACAGCTGAGAGCCAACACTGCCGAAGGATTTCAGAGCCATAAAACCCATAAATTGGCAAATAAAGCTCTTCAGGAAGAAAGCATGCTGATTCCACAGACTGCTAGCAGAAAAAGAAGTAGGCTACATAATTTAGTGCATCAGAAATGGTACACTCCATGTGCTCAAGTCTTAGAAGTTTAATAAAGGGAACTTCCTTGCTCTGGGTGTAAGGCAGGTGATGCTGTTTTGCTATGGCTCTACAGCACGTGCATTTGGGAAGTGTGAACTGCTTTGCACCCCCACGTTCATGTCACTGAGTACCAAGAAGCCAAACAATTAATAATCAAAGACACTAAACTTGCAATCTAGTATTTGTACTAAATTATTTCACAAAATAGATCTTCTCAGGCTTTGCTGGCTTGAAGCAGCAACTCTCACATGGCAGCCACCCTTTTTGTCAGACCCGAACAACAGTAAATGACGTGAACATGAGTGAAAAGCTCAGGAGCCTTTGCTGCCCCAAAGGCAGCAGTTTGTTCCTGGGAATGTCTTTTGCACCTGGAAGCATCCAGAACCTCCATCATCCCACAGGCACACCCTGCCCTGTCCTGCCTCAGTCAGTTCACTGTGCTGAATGAGAAGGCTGTGAGCAGTGAGGACACTCAGGCTTGAGGAGAGAGGCAAAGCACACACCCAAGACACGCTCCTGGGAAACTTTCCCCTGTTCCCCCAGCGCTGGTGCCAAGATCCCTTTCTGGGAGCCACTGATGGCTGCAGCTTCCTGCCCATGAGCTGTCAGGGGATGTCTGGGAACGTTCCCTGGGGATGTGATGGAACACAGGGTGACCCAGCTCTGTACCCAGCAGAGTGCACGGGGTGTTGGGAGTGGTGCAAGCACAAAGCATCATGAGATGAGCGTGGTCTGTGGCAGCAGCTCAGGGTGTGCTGGGCTGCAGGGCCAAGCCACACTGGGACTGCTGGATTTAAAGCTGCTGGTGGATCTGTCAGCTCTTAATCCTGTGTACCTTGCATGTCCAACACAACCTGCAGTTTATCTGCACACCCTTCAGAAGGGACATCATTCTGTCCCTAAAGCTGCTGCCTGATCGTTTTATTGGATAAGCCAAGATCTTTTTTTGCAACACAATTAATAACTATTCCTCTATTTGCCATTCTTTACCCCACTGCTTGGGTTTTTCTCTCTAAATTTGTATATCCTTTTGGAAGTGGGATGGTCCCAATTACATTCAGTGCTCAGTGCCCCAGGTGCAATGTAAGTTTGAGAGAGAGATTTTTTCTTTGTTTCTAATACATACACATATAAATGTGTCCTCTATTTCTAATTCTTACCTTGGCCTCTCAGAGCACTGCCAAGCACAGAGGTTTTATTTTCAGATTATTCTCAATTATACTCACAGGAGCAAACTGTGAGTAACTCCAGCTGGTCAGTGCCTGTGTGGAAGCAGCCTTTGGGTGCCTGCTCTTGGGAGTGACTCAAATCCAGCAATATAAACAGAGAGAGCTGGAGGTTGAGCTCAAAGTTAAGTGTAAGGTACAACAATGCAAATATCTGGAATAAGTCCATTTAGGTGTATCTACCCTGAGTGCTTTTATCAAAGGCTGCTTTCACCTCTGCACTCCCCCATCAGCTGCCCTGGGAACATGTCCCCACCTCAGCTGCTCTCAGAGACAAGAGGGGCTCAGGGTGGGCCTGAGCTCTGCCCCCTCTCAGGGGGATCCTGTCTGTGTGAATACCTGACCTGAGGGTGCAAAGACAGCAGAGCCAGACACTTCCCAGGGGCACCCAGTGACAGCAGAGGAGCCAGACAAGCCAAACAGGAGCACACTGATGCTGGGTAGGCAGTTCTGCAGCCAAGGGTGCAGTGACAACCCCACTGCCATGGCTGACGAGAGGCCACAGGCACCATCCCTGTGCCCAGCCCCAGGCCTGGGCTGTGGGGGAGCTCCCAACATGCCACCAGTCCCTGCTGTGGGAACTGGGGCTTGGCACTGGGTGAATCTGCTTATAACACAACTTCAGGGGTGGGATAATGTAATAACCAGGTGTCTCTGGTCATAACACAACTTCAGGGGTGGGATAATGTAGTAACAAAGGCCTTGAAAATATGCAACCTGTCGGATAAACTCATTTCAGCTCAGAGCAAGTGCTTTGTACCACTACTGTACTTTCTACAATATTTCCAAGCAACTACAATAAGCCTCAAAGCAGTTTTTAGAATACTGAGTACTTCTCAAAAGAAAAGTAATGGATTTCTGTTGCACCACACTGGAAGAGGCTCCACGTACTACAGATTCTTTATTATGCATTCTTCTGAATAGCTAAAACCCACAACCTTGGTGTCATTAGCACCAAGCTCTGACCAACTGAGCTCCTCTCAGGGGAGGGCAGGATCAGGGCCAAAGGGATGTCTGCACTTGCAGCATCTCTCCAGTGCCCAACCTTGTCAGCAGTGGCACCACAGACTGCCCACTGAGCTCCAGGCATCCCAGAGCCAATCCTTACCTTTCAGTGTTCACCTCACCCCTCAGAGAGCCCCCAGGCCAAGTGAGACTGGAGATACAGAAACTTCTTTGAAACTTCCTATATCTAAAACATTTGATTTCCTCCATTAAATGAAAGCCACCATCTACCTGCAATGTTTCCAGGATTTTTTCTTAACCTGAAGGAAAAAAATGAGACTTGGGTGCATTTCTGTCTGTAACTATGCTGCTTAATAAAGTCTGAATTATCTGTTTAACCAAATCTGACTGATCTTGGATATAAAGTGTCCCAATAAATTTTACCAAAGCAGGTGAGTGAACAGAAGCCAAAGAGGTCACTGGGGTACAGAGTGAACCACAACCTCAATCTCTGTTAATCTCTCTCAGTCCCTGACTGAGCTGGAGACAGACAGGGACACTCACACTGTGAGTGCTGCTGCTTCAGCAAAAGCCTCAGCTGCAGCACAACCACCCCTTCCCCAGCACTGTGTCTGGGTAGCTTTTCTAGTTTCCAAAAAGCCATGAGGTTCTTCCAAATCTGTTTAAGTTACGTGGCCTTCAGAACTTCATCTCTCATAAAGGTTATCTGACTCTTCACAAATATGTTCAACTGCTTTTGTGTAATTCAGTAAAACTGACCAACACAGATCCACCAGAAACCCCTCTTCATTAGTTCTGCTTCTCATGAAATCACTTATTTAGAGTATATTAAAGACCAAGCATTTACTGCCAATGGTCTGTGAAAAGACAATGCAAAAAATGAGCTGAGCTGACTCAAGGCAATGCCTTATCGTTCCCTCTCTTCAGTTAAAAGGACATAAGATGAGAGGAGACCTCCTTTGTCACATAATTATTTTTCCTGCTTTGCTAGGGAAAAAAAAAATCTATTTTCCCTCAGCTGTTATCTCATTCCAATGTCCCTTTCTACTTTTTGACTGTCTGAACACATGTATGGAGTTTTTTTTTTTAAGAAAGTACAAAGAATTTGAGAAATCCCATGCAAAAAAAAAAAATACCTGATCTTCACGCTGAGAAATTCAAGCAGTGCCAAACTTCAGATGCTCTGTGCAACCTTGCTGCAGTGTCTTTGTGGACCCTGATGAGCCCCCAGGCTCCAGGCCTGGGCACTGTTCTGTGTGGCCTCACCAGCCCCAGAGAACAGCAGGATTTGGGAGGGGTAGGGTTGTCCTGTCTCTGCCATGTGTGCAGGCCCTGCTGCAGCCAGGGAACCAGGGAGGGCAGAGCAGGAAGGGGTGCTCTCCCAGGAGGACTGATCAGGATGCTCCCCACTGCTATTTGCTTGCACTTCTGAGCTCCTGTAAGAGAACCTGAACAATTGAACCTATCTCAAAGCTGGTCCATAACATTCTCCATTTTCCAGCACCTTCCCTGCAGTCCCCTGGATGGATGCCCAGAAGTGCAGCACACAAAGGACTGGAAAGTCCTGGGGGGTGTAAAACCCCAGAGCTTCAGGAAGGGGACAAGGCTTTACTCAGCCCTTCCTCAGGGCACAACAGAAGGGACAGGGCTCAGGCCCCAGCCCTGCTTTGTCCTCACTGTAAATGTGTATCTATCACACTGACTAACAGCTTCAAGTTGCCACTCCATGAACTTTAAGAAACCCAGGTGCTCTGAGCTTAGTCATTAACCAGTCTGAGGAGAAGGAGTAGGAAATCAATAACAGCAATGGTTTAAATGTGTCACATGTTATCTGAGAAACCTCCCCACAGGGAGTGGCACAGATACTGTATCTGCTGCTTTTGATATCAATGACTGGGCCTGGATTAGCTATTCCAGAGCAAAGACAGGACCTTCACTTACAAGGGATTTATAAAGAGAAGAAACCCTACAGAAAAAAAAAGGCTGTGAGGAAAACTTTAATATTTTTTAAATTTTTGACTGGAACTTGGCTACGAGGGAAAAGTGAGAGGAAGCATCAGATCAAAAGTGAACTTAAAACAACACAATGAATATTTGCTCAACATGTTTTGGCATGGGTAAGAGAACAAGAGAGCACATATTAGAGTCAAAATGAGCAAAAGTCTGGATATGCTGCTAAAAATACAATGCAAGAGGGAACTGTCACCTCAGAACTGAGAGAAGATAAACTGCTGGAACACACACAGATCACAGCAAGTGTTGGCAAGACAAATGGAAGTGGAAATGTGGGAAAAGGAGCAGAAAACTGAGAAAGCTCAACATGCAACTTGTTCCTCAAGAGTGTATGTCTAAGATTCACTAAGGAGTGTTTGAGAGCAAAACATAAAACAGATACACCTGTATAAACTTAGTAATACTAGAACCTCAAAACTTTACATAAGTAATAAAGCAGCAAGTCCTGAAAAGAGTGCTGAAAGACAAATAGTAATAAACAGCAGCTGAAATACAAGAGGGAAGGAAGAGTCTGAGCACATTAATTAACACTAAGATAGTGGGCTCAAGGGGGAAAATTAATCAAGTGCTGCTAAGGAAAAAGGAAAGAAGAAAAACACAGAGGAACATTGCAAGTAAGGCAGGCTGAATCAGGAAAATGCTTAAATCTTTATTTATAATCCTCTCAGATTGTTTTAGATCCTCTACCTTAAAAATTTTACAATCAGAAACAGTTGAAATTACGTATTTTGCTCAAGTTAAAAATGGCTGTGTAAACACACCATGTATTACCATGCCACTAATACCATTTGTTGTTGATACCCAAATGCAAGAGCCAGAATAAAGTAGCCACCTTCCTCACAGGACAGTTGGGTTGGGAGGGACCTTAAAGCCCCTGTCATTGCACCCCCTGCCACAGGCAGGGACACCTTCCACCACCAGCTTAACCAGAGCCCCACAACTCCTCTGGTTAGGTCTTACACCTTGGTGGAAAACTCTTTAAAGTGGGAAAATACAGAGCAATACTTATAAAAGACTTTACCAGAACCTACACCTAATGTACTATTTAGTAAAAAACACTTAGTTTTCTCAATATTTTGTAAAAAACAAGAGTATTTTTTCCCCAGCTTTCAGCTGGCAAACTTTCCTTTAAGGTTTCCCAGCACTCCCTCTCCCCCGCTGTCAGTTTAAGACACCTGGAAGTGCTCATATCAGGGTGTCTTTACTGTAACAGGCTCATATTTTAACCATGTTCAAGTTTAACCACAGTGCTGAATTTTCTGTACAGTCCCCATGTTTTGGGTATAACTGCCTTCTCAGCTGTAACTCCCTGTCAACACAGACTGTGTTCAGTAACCCTGCCAGAGGGCAGGGTTAGGTGGGATATTGGGAAGAAACTCTTCCCTGGGAAGGTGGGGAGACCTTGGCACAGGTTGCCCAGAGAAGCTGTGGCTGCCCCAGCCCTGGAAGTGTCCAAGGCCAGGCTGGACAGGGCTTGGAGCAACCTGGGCTGGTGGAAGGTGTCCCTGCCCATGGCAGGGGGTGGCACTGGATGAGCTTTGAGGTCCCTTCCAACCCAAACCATCCTGTGGTTCCATGACATTTAGTACTTTTTTGCTGTTATTACAGGCTGACAGGAGCTAAAAGCAATGCAAGGAGGAGAGAGGGCTGCCCATTTTCACACACCTTGCCATCTCATGTTGTTTCCAGGAGATTAAAGTCTCAGAATACCTGAGGGTTAATGCATTTTTCACCACTGTGGGATGTCTCTCCCTGTTTCCAGGCAGAAGGAACTGCCAGCTTTGCTCAGCACAGGCAGCAGAGGGGAGCAGTCGTGGGGGTGAGGAGTGCAATGCTCCCCTTTCCCAAGAGCTGCCTGGTGTCTGCTCTGCCTTCTGAGCCCCAGGAAACACGAGCCACTTCACAAGGTCAGTTCTGTGTGTACTGCCCTGAAAGCAAGCTGGGGGATATCCATCTGTGCACCTGAAATCTAGATCTACACCTAAGCACTGCACTTCAACTTATCTCACACCTTCACAGCTTGGTGCTAAACCTGGCCCACAGCATCCTTCTTGATTTTATAACCTACCATAACTGGAGCAAAGCCAATGCAAGTAAACTCAACTGTTAATACTGTATACTGAATAAATACAACTAAAAACCAAGGTGTACTAGACTAGTATTCATTACACTAGAATGTACTCTACTAATAGAACTTGACTACACAGTCTGAGATCAATTCACTTACTCTAAACACGTCAAAATTTTTCCTTCATTCCCCAACCTCTGATTACTTTTTCTTCCTAAAACATAATAAACTTGAATTTTATATCCCAATCAAGGAGGAAAAAGAAATAATTATGGCATTACACACATAATATGCAGTGTAGCACAACAGGGAAATCCCTGAGGAAAGTATCAGAGCGATAATGTGATATCCCAAGGTGACCTGACAATTTCCAGCCACAGTGTCTGGCTCAGGCCCAAGCAGTTCATACCCAGCAGTTGTGACTCTGCTCTGACAACACCCTGCAGCAGCTGAACCAGCACTGCCCATATCAGCAGAGTGTTTACACCCCAGATCTCAGTGCTGGGACCTCAGAAACTTGGGGCAGAAGAGGCTTCACACCCGAGAGAGCAGGGAAGAAAGAGGGCACAAGGATCAGCTCAGAAACATATCAATGGAGCTCCACTCTCTGATCTTAACTGAGGCATTTTTAACACAAAGCAATAACTGCAACAAAATGGAATGGAGGGTTATGAGAAGGCTCTCCAAAATTCCACGTGGGACAGAGGAAGTGTAGATGCAACTGTTTGTTACGTCTCAAAGACGTGCCAAGGAAGTCGCCAGTGAACTATCAGAGAGCTCAGTACAGTGATTTTTCCACCCAGCTGAAGAACAATCCTGCTGTTCAGGCTGCCATGGAAACCAGGGGTAAACGGGTTGAGTCTTAGGTATCAAACAAATTTGAGAGGGAGAACATCCTTCCTTGCTGTTACACAGAAGGATTGGCAAGTGCTTGTCATGGGCCTGGGCTGGAACCTTCCCTGTTTGCCACTCTCCTGGAAGGGCTGCAAGTGGAGCAGAACAAGGACACACAAAATCTTTACAGCTCAAGAGGACTCTCCCCCCACAAACAGTAGAAACAGAAGTATCTGTTTGACAGAAGTATACATAACTCCAACTGTAAACATCACAAATTAAACTCTAAGCCATGAATTTAGTTATTAACTGTCAAAATGTATGATATGAGAGAGGATAAGCTGTGTTTTGCACACCACAGCAGTAAGTCACATTTCTGCATCTCTGCATCACCACAAATCTTTGCCATTCTGGGGCCAGCCCCACAAGCCTGGAGTTTACAGAGGGAAAAAAGAAAAAATATTACTTCATCACAAATCTTGAGAACAAAAAGCAAACTAACTCAGCCTAGTTTTCTGCATCATTATCATTAAGATTTGTAATCAAGTCTTTGTTACCTTTGTAACTCAGATAAAGAACTCATGGCACTTTGAATCTCTTTCCTTAGTTAATCAGAACTTAAAATTCCAATCTGTTACTGAAAAATCCACAAGTGGTACCAGGACTGGCATATGTTTTCTTCTGTACATTAATGGAAAGATTTACATCTTCTGGAAGCAAATGCAGTGGTGATTGGTTGAAAAGACTTGTCAACAGCTGTTTGGAAGATTACAGATCCAAGTGCTGCCAACTCACAAACTCCATCTCCTCATCATTCAGAGCACAAGATTCTGTGTCACTGGTCACTTCAGCAATTCAAATTATAAACCAAGAGATGAAATCAAATGGGTTCCTTTCCTCTGAACCCAGACAGTGTGAAGTCTGCTGAGATTCTGTCAGTGCTGCCACCCCAGGATGAATGGATGATCTCTGGACAGGCATAGCAGTTGAATTCCTCTCTCTCACAGCAGCTGTGGCAGTGCATGTGATTCTCTCCTTTGAGCTGACTGTGCCCCAGCAGTGTGTGCCCAGCCCAAAGGCCCCTGTGTGCTGGGCTGCAGCCAAAGCAGGGTGGGCAGCAGGGTGAGACCCCACCTGCAGAGCTGCCTCCAGCTCTGGGCTCCAACAGAATCAGGACATGGAGCTGCTGGAGCAAGTCCAGAGGAGGCCATGGAAATGCTCCAAGGGCTGGAGCCCCTCTGCTCTGGAGCCAGGCTGGGAGAGCTGGAAGTGTTCAGCCTGGAGGAGAGAAGGCTCCAGGGAGACCTGAGAGCTCCTTCCAGGGCCTAAAGGGGCTCCAGGAGAGCTGGAGAGGGACTGGGGACAAGGGATGGAAGGACAGGACAAGGGGGAATGGCTTCCCACTGCCAGAGGGCAGGGTTAGGTGGGATATTGGGAAGAAACTCTTCCCTGGGAGGGTGGGGAGGTCCTGGCACAGGTTGCCCAGAGAAGCTGTGGCTGCCCCACTCCTGGAAGTGTCCCAGGCCAGGCTGGACGGGGCTTGGAGCAACCTGGGCTAATGGAAGGTGTCCCTGCCCATGGCAGGGGGTGGCACTGGATGGGCTTTAAGATCCCTTCCAACCCAAACCATCCTGTGATTCTATGAACTGCAAAAATCAGTTTTGTCAAACCACAGTTTTAGAAAAAGCTCCTCTCTGCAGATCAGAAGTAACTTGTCTTCAAGGGCTCTAGAGAAAGAATTTCAGTGATTTCCACCACGTTCCCAGTGGGGAACAAGAAGTGAGAATCTACAGCTGGCTGTCTACTAAAAGCAAAACCTTAAGACACAGAAGACACAAAATTCTTGTTACAAGACCCAGAGTTAAGACTACAAAGGTCACTTGGCACCTTGACTGGCCCAGCAACTGCTGTCATTTCCATTCAGCAGCAGGTTCAGACTCCAGAAGTGACACAGGTGCCGAGGTCAGAGAGGCCAAGTTACAGCTGCAGAGGCTGTCAGGGGAGTCCAGGCCTTCTCTGGGTGTCAAAAGAGTCTGAAGGGAGGAAGTGCTTCGAGAACTCTGGTTGAGCTCCCTTCAAACAAGAGTCATGTGAGCAATATCTTTGGAATCAAAGGGGCTCCCCACAAACACACTGTCACACACAGCCACTTCCTACAGGAGGAATTCCACGGGAAACATAGAAGCTCTAGTTCAAGATTCTCTATTTCTTTTGGTTCAAAACTTTGGAAAGAGAAAAAAAGGGGACTCTTCCTAAATCCAGCTCTAATTGCAAGAAATTACTTCTGTTTTTATGGAGATCTGTGCAAATAGACTGGTCTCACTTGGCGTGTTACATTTTCTGTTTTCCATAAAGAAAAAACTAGCAGCTTAAAAGCCAGGCTGTGAGAACACAGGAATAACAGCAATCCTTTGTTCACCTCAAAAGATGCTCTTTCGTTGAAATGCATCTGTCTCTTCTTCATCAATGAAAAAAAAGGCATTTTGGTTAAATAAAGTGACTTCAAGAATATAAGATGAAAATCAAAATGAGGGCAAAAATGCTTTGAACCACAGAGCGGAAAATCGCCACTATTTATGTCACCACAAACTGAAATTCCACTACCTCTATATCTATGTAGTTAAATATTTCTACAGTAAGTTTTCACTCTAATGAGTTGATAGAAGTATTTCTAGGCCCTTTTTCCTAAGTCACAAGAACTTCTAAGTTATCCAGAACACTTACTTCAACAATGATGAAATGACCAAAACAAGCAGCAGAGACTGTGGTAGATCTGACAAACTGCATTAAAGGGATTTCCAAAGATGATGTTATGACTTTGCAGAAGCCAATTCCCACCACAGATGGTGCCTATTAAAGCCCCCAGACCATTCCTGAGTGAACAGGCTCCAACCAGGGAGAGCTGTGTTACCCTCCTAGCTGCTCCTGCCGGCCCATCCCACCCAGGCCCTGGTGCCATGGGTGGAGAGGGGCACTGCCAGTTGTTCCCAGCTGGAATGGAAAAGGTTCACAGGCAGAACTGCTGAACTCCACACCTGAGACACAACTCCTGAGCTGGGGAGTCACCCCAGACCAGGGTCAGCTTTGCTGGGGGCTCTCAGGGCCAGGGTTAACCAGGGTACAGACACTGCTGGCAGGGGAGCTCCTCCCTGTTCCTGCAGGATCTGAGAGCACTCCTGTACAATAAATACCCTTTTCTCCCCCTCCAGGTACCCAAAAACATTCCACCACGCCTCCTGCTCCGTGCAAATAAGGGAAACTTCCATAAAAAGGATGTGAACAGTTGCAGGGCTCAGCTGGTCATGGTTCAGGTTAAAGACAACTGAGGCAGTGTGAGGAGACCTACATGAACAAGGAAGGAAGGAGGCAGTGCTGGAATGGGAGCAGCACATGACTGAGAGTCCACTTTTTCCAAATTCAGATGTATCTTCTTTGAAACTCAAGCTTGTCTTAGTTTCCTAAATCCAGCTACTGTTGAATGCTTGCAGATTAAGAGAATACTGGATTTGGTTTAATAACTTTCTTTGTGCCAGGGAATATGGCTTTTTCAATAGGATACAGACTTTTTTAATCATCCCCACATCTTTCTCTCTAGAAGTAATTACTGCACTGCACTTCATCAAATAAGTCTGGGGCTTCCTTAATGCAAAAGAGAGAGAATTGCAAATACAGTGTTTGTTGAGAGAAACGTCATTTTTGCAATTTAATTCTCACCCTTGGTCTGCACAAAGTCTGACAATCTCCAGCAGAATTTGCACCTCTGGAAAGATCAGAGCCATGGGGACTCTTCCCATTTGTAATGCAGTCAGGAAGGGCTAAGATCTGGTGGTATTTGATTGCTTTTGGTAATTAGTTCCTGTCTTCACAGAGAGCACCATCGCTGTCATCTAAAATAAACCCAGCAATGCATCTGACACACAGGGAGCAAACTCGTGTACTGGCAGCATTTCCCCACAACTCCAAGAACAATACTGTCAAAAGGAATCCAAGCAAGGTTTTCCTCATCTGCTCAGTGCAGAGGGTGTCCCTCCTGTAACACATCTGTATAACACAGAAAGCAAACCCCAGTGAAGAGGAAATGGCACAGATCTGGCTGGTACAACATGACTATTCTGAACCATAAACATCAAGAGGTGTTTATTCCTCTTCTCTCAGAAAGTTGTGGCATTAAAGCATCGTCAAACAGAGACTCCCCAGCTGAACCCCTGCAGTCACAGGAGCAGCTCTATTTCCCAGATCGATCTGTCTGTAATTAAATTAATATAGTGGAAAACAAGCAGTAGTATTTCAAAGCCTTACACAATTTATCTCCAACATGCAGTGCCAAAAATAATTTTCCAAGCTCTGAGTTCACTTAGCAGTACACAGGAGCAGAACACAGACTTTGTTCCAGGCTTACAAGGAGTGCTTTCACTTCCAGCAGAGATTTGAACTTATTATACAGAACTGGCAGCGCAGAATTCATTTCAAAGGTAATTTGTCTTTCCTTACATTATACATTTGCTCTAAAGTATTTTAGTGCCACAAGTTCTGTCAATTAATTCAATACATTTAAGTTATTTGAAAGTTGATATTAATTCATACTCATAAAGTAGTTAATAGCTGATTTTAAGCCAGCTTATTTTTGGTCTGCTGTCATGTGAAACATGGCTAGTTCAATATATCCAGGTAGCAAGTCATAAAGAAAACTCCATGTGGTTTAAATTACTGGTGCTCCTGTTAGCAGTTCCCAGAGTGAACTCCTGCACTGAGGCAGAGTCAGCACAGCAGGTATTTCATTCAGGTTTTCAATCCAAGCCCAGAGTGCCCTTCATTCACACTTCCTGCACCAAAAGCAAATTCCTGTGGGCTTTTCCCACTCGCTTCTGAGAGTAGCAGGACACATCTTTGGGAAGGAGATGCCATCACCCACAAGTGGCTATCAAATGTTTTGCACTCCTTCAACACTTCTTTGCACTTCCAGATATGAACAATCTTTTCTTTTAATTTTTTCAAGGCTTCTCATCCCCTGAAGAGTTAGGGACATGCAAAGCTTAAAAGAATCAAAAAAGTAATTTTGTGGCTACTTTTCCCATAGTCAAAGAATCTCTGAAAAGCTAGAGAACAGGAAAAAGAAATAGTGAGGAAGAAAGAGTCCAGGAGATGTCAAAAACCAAATACAAATGCCATCCAGCAGCAAACAGGAGGAAACAGTGAAAACCCTTTTGATTTGAAACAATACACACAATGAAACCAAAGCTTTAGTTTCAAGAATGTCACAAACATTAATTATTTGTATTTCTTCACAAAAACCTGATTTGGATGAAACCACATTAATTGTGTGTGATATGAATTTATTTAACCTTACCTACCTTCCTTTAGAGAGCTGATGAAACATTTAATGCATGCCTGGCAACCCAAGTTACCTTCCACCCAAGCCAGTTCATAATTTGCATCTTATTTTCAGTTTGAATTTTATAAGCTTTCATTGCAAGACAAACACATTGTAAAAATGACCTCGAGGCTCACAAACAAGAAGTACAAAGTTCAGATCTTGTTTATCTATACCACACATTAAAATTAAAATGAAGTAATTTCCACCTTTCAGACTTACCTTCCTTTTTTGAGTGTGGTTAAAGGCATGTTTTTAACTGCTTTGTATAGATCTGGGGGTGTTTTTATTTCTGTATACCACACACACAGAATATTTTATAAATCCCTGACATTGCTATGACAAATCTTGTATGAGTAAATAATAATTTTTCAAAATATATATTAGTCCTTTACTTTGCAACTTCTTCCCTATACTCATACACTAAAAAAAGGATTTTGTTGAAGAAGCTGTGAGAAAGCAGACATTATACCCTCAATAACAATATTGCCTCCAATGAATGAATCACATCATTTTCTAATTTGTTCACAATGCGAAATATTTATGATACCAACTTGTTAATAATAAATAAATGACTGAAGAGATAAAGCCTTTTAACACATGTCAAAGTCAGCAACATTTCTCACTATTTGCAGTTCCTTGCAAAAGGCCCATATGCAGGAAATTATATTTATCACTCTTCATTCCATGCTCAATAACATCCATCTGTCCAGAACAATTGTTCCATCGATCACAAAGCCTTGCACAAATAATTTTTTTAAACCATTACTCTATTTACAATGTTATGCCCCCTATAAAAATATTATTAATCAGAGTAAATAAGACTATTTCCCAGTTAATTTGCTTCCTGGAATCCTGTCCAACAGCAAAGCAAGCAGTTGTTTGTTCATTGCTTTTCCAGACCATACAATGGCCACTTTATGGTGTTTTTTCCTGGTTTTAGACTTCAATATCCTCTGGCAGAGCAGAAATCTTTTAGCTTGCCCTTAATTAAGCACATAGAGCACTAATAAAAATCAAAATGAGCATGCATCCTGTATGCAAGCAAGCCAAGCCAGAATTCCTGCACTTACTGACTCAGCTTGCACCATTCCATCAGGATTTTTCAGAGGACCTTCCTAGAACAGGTGAGGAACAACACAGCATTCCAGGCTGGAGCAGAAGAGTGTGAGGAAGCCCAAGGGCTGACAGGAAACACTCCCTAGAGGTGCTTTGAGCAGGGCAGAGCTCATGCACAGATCCACCCAGCCCTGAGCAAGCCCAGCAACCAGTGCTGCCAGGGGGCAGTTTGGCAGTGACTGATTCCACACACCAACCTACAGAGAAGACTCTGAGGGGGAAAATGCACCATGAGAAACAGGGTCTAAAGGAACTCCACCTGCTTCCTGCACCAACTACTCCTAAGGACAACTTCAGTGTGCCAAATCAAAGAACCCCTTTCAGCAGTGGAGAGCCCTCACATCCAGGAAAGCCACAGCACTCCCGGAACTGAACAGTGAGGGAGTTCCCCAGTTCTGTTCCATCAGCAAACGCTGTCAGAGCTGTGTGACAGAGGCAAGGCAGGCAGTGGCAGCACTGCTCAAACCACTTCTGAAAACCTCCTCAAGAACTCACAGCCTTCTGGCTTACCTGGCAGAAAATAAATGAGGGGAGGAGATGGATATGGGAGAGAAAGAATAGGAATAATGAAAGTACTTGAAACTAGTCAAGTAGTTTCCTCTTCAACCACGAGAGAGACAGCTTTTCCTTACAAAAAAAAGCTTCTTTTCTGCCACAGACTTGATGGCTGGTTTTCCTTCACAGCTCAAGAGACTGTTCCAACCACTAATTGCTTCTGGTGAGGAAAAAGAAATATTTATTCCACAAGTATGGCTCTCTGCCTTTAAAATGCGGGGAGGTCAGAGTGCTGTGGAGCTTTCAGATTGTTTACTATCAATAACAGAAGGCAGAAGCAGACAGCCACGCACATACCCAAGACAGCTCGGAACAGGAGCTCCAGAAATGGAAACAGCCTGGTTGTCATGGCAGCAGAGCATGATACCTGAGCTAATTACTCAGGCTGAGAGGCAGAGCTAATTAGCCCAGATGCAGCATCACCCTGACACAGTGATGATCCTTCTGGGACCTGCACACGTGTATTGCTGAGCAGACATTTCGGTTTGCTCACAGACCTCGGCGTTCCACTCTCTGCTTTGCAGAAGTGCTCACAAAAAGAAAGAAAAAAATATGTTCCTACAAAGAAGAAAGCAATGGAAGAGAGTTCACAAAAAACCCCCAGAAAACTCTGAACACTGACCTGCAACTCTTGTGCAAGGGAGGAGGATGCCTGTGTCCACAGTGCTGCACCACACCACAACACTCAGGAGTATGGACACACCTCCACCCCCAGCCCAGGGGCAGGTCCTTGAAAAATCCCTTTCTCATTATGACAAGCTAAAATCAAAAAGTTCCCTCTTACCTAATAATGCAAACACCCAAAATAAGCTCCTGACTTAGAAATAAGAAGCTAAATACAACACCATCTGCTTTAGATTGTCAATCCTGTGGAAAATAAATACCTACTACCAACAGACAAACCTGGGGTTTTTCAAGGACTGGAAACAGCATTTACTTGCTGTTTCTACAGGAAGAAAATGTATTTTAAAACTAACTTTGTCATCTTTCTGCGGTACTATCTGATACAAGATCCTCCTAGAAGCAGCAGCACATTTCAAAAGGGTTGGAAACAAAAACTAAACAGGTGAGTGTATCAGTCCTTCTTAACCATTCTTCTGCCACAGAAACCCAACGTAACCTGATGCAGAAGACTACACAGACGAGCTGGGAAAGGCAGGGATTTTTGTTTGTATTCTTGGAGAAAAAAACCCAGCAAGATAAAGAAAAATCCCGTAAGAAACTATTTCCCCTCTTCATAATCAAAATCAGCAACAAACAGACTGAGCAGGTAAACTAGAGGAAGGATGGGCTGCACAGGGACTCCCACGCAGAGCTGGTTATTGAACTGAGATGCTCTGGCAGTTCAATAAAGGACACCTCTCATTTCTACCAAGTGACTCCCTGCAAACCCAGGAAGAGCACTGGAGTCATGTTGGAGTGTTTTAATGGACATTAATGTTACAGACATTAATGGCCCAGAACATGTTACACGGGACGGAACTGAGGAAACAGGTACTCAGGAGAGCTAACAAAGGACAGACATGCTCAAACTTTTGGTGCACATTTATTCAATTTTAAGTGGCACAGATCTTTTAAGTTCACCTGCAAAAGTCATTTATTTAGTAGTTTTTTTGTATTAACAATTTACACAACAAGAGATCACTTCTCACTTCAGGAACATCTCTGAGCAGAGCTGGAGGATGCCAAGAGGTTCATTCAAGCATCTGTGCTGCCCAAGAGAATGGGATAAATACATAGAAATCAATGTTTCTCTGAGCAGAAAGGTATTTTTGTCAGGGTCAATACTGTTGCTAAATAAAACAGTTTGGTGCCTCAATGATTTCTAATCTAAGGCAAAAAATAGGCACACACTCTTCACCTGCTTAAAACTTCTGAAAGACACATCCAGCTAAGTGAACTTTATATACACTTAGATACCCAATAATTCTAAGCACTGTTCAAATGCTAGATTTATAAACCTAGCATCACCTTCCTAGTTTCCTGAGGCACCTCCTCCCAAGCTAGTTGTGCTCCTCCCTTCAATTAACAAGCACAAAGTTAGGTATATTATCAGCTAGCAGGGGAAAGAAGGCTGGAGAATGAGACAGTGTTAGTGAGCCAAACTGAAAAGAAGAAAATAAAGGAATATTATGGAAGATAAAGCAGCTGTTTTGATTCACAAGGGCCTGTTATTTATCAGAAATAGAAACAAGCCAGGATGTCAACAAAGTCTTTTAAGGGAAATAAAAATGTCATAATAGAGCATATAATCTTCCCATGACAAAGGACCTTGGTCTTTCTCCCAAAATACAGAACATCTGTGTGTTTCTGTACCTCATTTCCATTAAGGAAAGCTTCACATGCACTTTCCCCTAAGTGGACTATCAATAAAAGCCACTCTCTTCTGATAAGCTTTTATTTATTCTAGAAAACAGGCATGTTACTGGTAACTGGAAAGAACTGCATTGTTTGCCAGGAGTTTAGCCCTGTCCTACAGCTGTTACTGTAGCCACTGCAGAAATTCCAACACATGACTAAATCTCCCATACACACTCTAAGTTCAGGGGATAAGTCATTTTTGCTTCCTTTCTCTAGCCCCTGCTCTTTGGGACCAGAAGGCCACTGGTGGAAGCTCAGCAGAGATATCCCTGAGGGGACAAAGCAGAGGACTGAAAACAGACAGAAAGTCACCACTAAAATAAAAAAAGCCAAGAAAGTCAATGCCATCAGCCACTCTGCTGCTGCCTCAGCCAGTAACAGAAAGCTTTTCTGGGAAGCCCAGGGCTCACAGTGGGCATTCAGCCTGCACCAGGCACTAACAAGAGCTTTAAAACACAGGAATCTTAGCAGAGTGCTGCCTTCTCTAACGAGGAGAAAGAAGGGAAGTATAAATTAGAGAGCAGCAGGGGAATGAAGATATTTATGACATGCCTTCACCAAAAGCTTGCATCAACAAGAATAAAAACATATGGCCAAAGATGCCTTTGGATTAATGCTGCCCAAATTCTTACAAAGAAGCTTCTGGTTTGGTTTTTTTCATATACACCTCTAGGAGAGAGCTAAAAAAAGCAAACAGAACACAACTACTTTCACATGAGCTGCCAAACAGGGCTGACAAATGTTTCAGGGATTGGGTGTGAACAGCACAGACACTGACACAGGCTGGGAACTGAAATTCCAACCTTCAGCCCTTCCACAGAATGCTTCCAGAGGCTTTCCTACCATCCACAGAATAAGTTTATTGCCTTCAGCTAGGAAAAAGGGCTGCTGATCCTCCTGATGGTTCCTATTTCTTTTCTCTGATGCTTTTAACTGTACTTGGGACTTCACCTTATACTTAAGAAGGAAGAAAAGGGATTTCTACCCAGATCATTTGGTGCCTACAGGTATATTCCCATATCAGTTACAAATGAAGAAAAGAAGTTCTGAATTGTGGTTATTTTCAACTCTACTCAGAGCACATTCCAGAAAGCATCAGGAAACAGTAAATAGTTTGGGTGCTACAGAGAGAGAAGAGCTCTGTCTTTGTCTCTTTTCAAGGCTGAGTTAACTGAAAAAAGACAACACATGAAAAATTCATTAGAAGGCAGTGTGGCAACAGAACACAGAGAGTGCTGTAGCCTGGCAATGGAGCTGCTTAAAGAGGGACAAAAGGCAGGGCACTCGCTGCTGACTTGAGAAAGTATCACAGGGGAAGAACTAGGACTGGTGCTTCATCCACGGGAAATCTTTCTTGTTAATCCAAGGCAACTGAAGCTTGACTCCTTCCTCTTCAGATTAAAGAAAATATCATTTTCCTAGAACAGAAGAAAAAATAACCAAGTTAAGGTATAGCTACACCTCCTGACTTCTGTAATGTAACAAATGGGGCAGAAAGAGGAAGGGGAAGCACAGCTATGCCTACCTGGAGTACCAGAGCTTCTGCCTCCTGTTGCTGACGAGCAGAGTGTCTCTGTGGGGACTTTACACTTTGGGATGATGACAGCAAAGTGAGAAAGAGTAGCCCCTGACAAACAAGCTTTAAACACAGTCATTGTGGAATGCAGACAATATTTCACATCACCCATGCACAGAGTACCAGCAATGTGAGTGTCTCCCACACCTCTCCCCCACTGCACTAACACACGTTTGTACAAAGGCAGGTTTATTCCACACAACTTGTTTCCCACGTTCTGTACCTCGACATCCTGAACACTGGATAAAGAAGTTGATTAAATCCAGAAGTGCTATGTCCCTGTCTTGTTTATATGATTCAATCCAGTCGTCCACCACAGACTGTCAAGAAAAAAAGAACACTTATCAGAGACTCTTACCAAGTGCTTTATTAAAGGCAAATGACTTATGGCTTTCAGAATATCATTTTATAGCTGACCATTTATCCTGCATAATTATACACGAGTACAAATTCAGAAATCTATGCACCTTCTCTCAGGGTGGAGACAGAACAAATATTGTCAGAGAGCATCATTTTCTGGTATTGTAATTGTATAAACACAAGTTCAAATTGAAATTTCTGTAATTCCTCAGAATTCTACTTAAGAGTATTTTTTCAGTTTCAAAATTGTGTTGAAAAAGACCCAAACACTGTTACTCCATTCAAAATGGCCAACACATATTCCCAGAAAACCAGTGAGTAGAAACCTTTGGGATAATTACTGATTTTACATTGCACAGTGAACACCTCAGTATTCCTAAAGGTCAAGGCAGTGCATCAGTCACTCAGAAACACTGTACATGGGTCAGGAAGACAAAATGCAATGAGGAATACTGGGTAAATAACATAATACACCCAATTTGGAGGTGGACTGTCTGGGAATCAGCAAGTCAGCTGCATCACTGTTAATAAAGCTGAGCCCCTGTTTCAAAGTGCCCTCAGAACTACAGGTAGCCCGGTGATATTTTTATAATCCCTGATATTCCAAGCTCCTCATCTGCAAAAACATTGTAGGTAAGAAATTAATTTTTTTTAAAAAAAATCACACACATCACTACCCTCATGCCCACAAAACCAGCTCCCACCATGCTGACAGAGAATGAACAGCAAAGATAAAATCCAAACAATTCTATCTCTTAGAAAAATGTGCCTTTTTCTTAGTTAAGCTCTAAGGACAGGATTTCAAAAAATCTCTCTGCAGTTTCCAGCTCATCCAAGAGCAAACTCCCCCACCCAGCAGTGGGAGCTGGGCAGGTGTTTGAGGCAAAGGAAGCAGCAAAGCAGCTGTTTGTGCACTAGAGACACTCCCCCCTCTGAGCTGAGCCAAACAGCCCATGTTTAACAGAGACCACTGTGCTGCCCCTAAACCAGGCTCACACTGGCACTGTGACCCCACTGTGCTGCCCCTAAACCAGGCTCACACTGGCACTGTGACCATGGCATTCTACAGATCTGAACACTCCACTGGAAAGGAATTTTGTGCAGGTTTTGTCTCCTAGCACACACACACCCCCCAGGAGGAGAAGCAACCTTACAAAGGGGTCCCTCTGCTACTTAGAAGAAATCAAAAGGCAAATCTTGGCCTCAAATTAAGCTTTGCCACCCTGTCATTTCATCATGGATTCAGGCCTGTTCCTGTAAGTATCCATCACTTCCATCAATCCCCACAGTTCTCCAGGGCACACAAACCCAAATGTAGCCAAATGTAAAAATTATTTACTAAACCAAATATTGACAGAGCTTAATGACCAGACTGTTGGTGTGCTACCAATGTGCAAGATTTGTTTGAGCAGCTCTGTTACTGCAGATACTGGAACAACATGCAATTGCCAGTAGGTATTTTTTACACTAAAGAAAAGAGCAGTTGTGCTGGCTCAGCCCACAGGCTCACCTGCCCACGGGGGTTATACCCAAGGGGGAAAGAGTAAGAAAAGGGCAAGAACCAACTGCTATTTCTGAGTGACTCTCCCAGACCCTCAAGACCCCAGTGTATTTGTTCCCTCATGAATGTGTCTGTCTAAACCAGAGTTATATACCTATACCACCTTGAAGCAATGTGCCAGGGTTAATTACTCACTGCAAAATGAAAGAATAACGGTGTTTTAAACTTGCCAATTGTTAGATCTATTTGATGCAACAAATCCCAAGCCCCTGTCTGTATTTCCCATGCTTCTGTCTGGTCACCCTTTTTCAGGGAGAATGGTCCTACTCTGTGCCCTGTGGCTTGCACAGAAATACTTCCCTGTCTTTATCTTTGCCCACTCTAGTCACACATCTCTTACCAGTTTCTGAAGTCTACTATATTCTTCTTTGAGCCTGCTTTTCCTGAGTGTTAAAAACTAGTCCCCAGCACCTGTGCACTGTCCAGAGCCTGGTTTCACATTAAACACTTCCTGTGGAAGCAAAGCTGACCCAAGAAATTGCTTCCCACACTGCCTTACTCCTGTTTGTTGCTACAACACGTGGCCCCTTCAGCCACAGCACTGCAACTGTTTCTGGACTGTGCTACAAACACTGCCAGTGAACCCACCCAGACCGGAAAAAGGGGAGCGGAGGGGAGACATCCGGAGGAGTATCTTTCAATTTTGTTTCTGTTTCTTTTAAATAATTATTTCATTGATTTTTGCAGCACTACCTCAAAACTGTAGCATCAGTGCAGCTCATCTCCCTTCTGCTATTTCTGTCTCTCAACCAGAAAGGATCATGTGGGACACACTGTGCCCTTGGGCACTGTCCTACCTAGTGTGGCACCTGCATTTTCAACCCAGAACCACAATGCAATTTAGAGAAAAATAAAGACAAGCAGCTCCTCTCCAGGCTCAGGGACCAGGCCTGAGGCAATGCAGAGTCCTCAGTGGCAGCAGTAGATAAGAAGAGCAGAAAAATCAGACTTAAGGCTCTGAGCACAGATAACAGACAAAGACTGTCTGGACCTAGAACTAACAAAGCTTTAACTAAAATTGGAATGTTTGGGTAGATCCATTTGCCCTGACTTGACATGCACAAGCTCCTCAGTCCCTTTCCACTGGAGATCACATGTAGATGTGAGCACACACCCCCAAGTACAACAACATCCAGTGGAGCTGTCAGTGTAAGAGCCCTCTGGAGCAGGGGGTGCTGAGCCGAGGTGGTTCCTGCTGTAAAACCCTCGGGGTTGCCCTGAGCAGACCCCAGTGACTGTCTGAGGAGCTCAGGTGACAAGTCCCACACAGGCACCTGCCCTGGCAATCAGCACAGAGCCAACAAACTGCCTCCCTAACCCCCCAAAATCAGTGCCTCAACATAACCCCCCCAGTCCCACAGCACTCAGCCCCTCATGCACACTTGGCACACTTGCTGGTTCATTTTGTCAGAGATTACAGTTTAAGGCAACAGGAGATAATGAAGCCAGACTACATATGCTCCAACAGTTGGAACTTAATCAAACTTGACTTTCGATGTAACAGAAAAGAGCTATAAAAACTGAAAACACTGGGATAAAAAATAAAAATTATACACACTGGACCTAAAATAGACACAAGTATCAACTGCAGCAAGACAAAACAGCACTAACCCAAATACCAGGCAAAAAGGTTGAATATGAGCAAACTAGAAATCAAAGAACAGGCAGTCAGGTAGCAAATGGTGCAACACGCAGTCCATGCCAGAAATGGAATTGTTTTGCATAAACTGTATAGAGAGAAGGACTCCTATTAAAAACAAGGATTTCTAACCAACAGCTTCCAGGTTACAGCAAACCATCCACAATGGTTTTATCTTATCAGCCACCTCCACCCAGTCTCCTGTTTCCAAGAGCTTTTCACACATAAGCCAAGAGCAAACCCCGTTTGGTGACCCTGCCCAGAGATACCCTGCCCTGGCCCCTTCATGTCCCCTGCCCCAAACCCAGCCGGATGCTGAGTGAAGACACAGGTGGTGACAGGGGCAGGGAAGGGCCAGGCAGCCCCCTGGACAGGAGGGAGGTGCAGGCAGGCCCCATCCCCACAGGAGCCGTGCTGCCCACCCCCCCAGGGCACTGAGGAACAGATGGTGGGAGCTGCTCCGCTGGCACCCGGATGCTCCCAGAGGTTTTTGCCCTGGGATGCAGCAGAGGGCATGGATTTGCCATATGGAAATGTGAACCCCCATGCTGTGCATGAAACAGCTGATAAATTCAGCATTCCTGCAGCACAGGACCCCCAGCACACATGCTGCAGCAGCCTGCCCAGGGGCAGAGATCCAGGCAGTTGGGATTCACCAAATTCCAAGCACGTGCACAGGGAAAAGGCTCCTTGAAGATAAGCTCAGTTACAGATTATTCCAGTAACACCAACGACCCTCTTCCACTCCCTGCTGTCAGAAAACATCTAGACCTACACCCACACACAATTCTATACATATATATATATATATATATACACACACATACAGATGCACCACATCTCTGGGTCAGTCAACAAGTCCATACAAGTACTTGTTACAAAAATAAGGCTCTTAACCTTTTTGTTTTGAGGCTGAAAATGCTTCTCTTCTTAGAACTGAGTAAAAAAATCAAGGTTCCCTGCAAATGGCAGATGATGTATGGTACAAATACCTAGTCAGTACAAAGATTTTCCAAAGCCAGACAGTGTCCAAGAGTCTCACAGGAACAAACTCTCTGGTGAGTCTGTTTTAAGGACTGAAAGATAATTTTAACTTTAATTTGAAGAATATGCCAAACAAGCAACCCTACAGAAGTAAGAAGCTTAAAGAAAGTCACATAAGTAGCAGAATAGATCCATAGTGTGAGTAAGCAACTTCAAATCAATCAACTTGCAGAAATATTGACTTTCACATCTCAAAGGCTGCTAAAAGATAAACAGGAGAATTTTATAGTCGTGAAGAGCCAGAGCAGCTCGGATTGCCAGTAAAAGCAAGTCTGCTGTAATGAATGAAATAATGAAGTAGTTATCTTATTACCTCCTGGAGGCTCTGCAGCTCTGAATCCAGCTCCTATTCCTTCAGTGCAAGAGCATTACCACACTTGGGAGCATTAAGTGCTGCAGGAACCAGGGGGACTAACTGCAGAGGATACCTTGCCAGCTCGAGGAAATTAGCACAGTCCCACTAAATATTAATGAAAGTTGATTTCAAAAAAGCTATTTCCCAATTGAAATGAGGTAACAATCTGGCAGCAGTGCTACTAACAAAAGTGAAAACAAATGACACCATATAGAGAGTGCCTGTTAAATGCAAGATCTGAGACAACTGTAAAGCAAGGCAAATCGAGGAGAAAGAGCACGGAAGGAATTTGCCATTTCATACAACTGATCTGGACACGCTTCATTTCCAGGGAATGTGACAGCACAAAGGATGACTCTACAGTGGGTCTGCAGGGTGTTTACACTAAGGTAGGAAAAAATCCAGAACTCAAAGCTTACGCTAACAACTTCTGCCAAAACCCCAAAGTTACTCAGATGGAACGTGAACTATATTAAAACAAAAAAAGGAATGGCAGTGAAATTAAAGATTTCAATTAAATGTATAAAGAGCAGCCCAAAGAGAAGAGAAAAGTAGAAATTGTGCTGTAACAGATAGTGAGAAGAACTGAGAGAGTGCACTGAAAATAAGGACCTGGGGAAACAAAGGCAAGCAGTGAAAGACTATTTTTAAGTGAGTCTGTTCAGGTTTCTTTTTTAAAGAATAAAAGTCTTTCAAGGTTAAATTCTGTGAAGACTGAAGCAATTACACAGTTACTGGGGATAAAGTAGTTCCTGGCATGTGAAAGTGTGTGCAGTTTAGACTGTGCCCTACACTGCAAGATGAGTGATTGCATTCCAAACCACAGGCAGCAGGTCTAATATGCACCCACTGAAAAACCTAATGTGGGGTTAATCAAAAGAACTGTAGGTTGAGAAGCTGCATTTTATTCTTTTTCCTCTAAAGATAATTTTAAATTATTAAAGAGTTCATACTTTGCCAACACCTAGCAAACACTTTCTGACAAGCCGAAATTATTATTTTTTTTTTAGCAAAAAATCTCATTTTAAGGTAACACTACCTATTTCTTGATTTTTCATCATAAGCAAAGATGGGAAAATGTTTCGTGCAGTGTCTGCCTATACAGCTTGTTATTTTCTAATGCCCAGAGGGGGATAGTATACAATCCTCAAAGTATTTGTTCCCAACAAAACTAAGGGATTCATACTCCCCATACAGAGTTCTCTCTGTTTGGCAGATTGTGTAAACACATATTTCTCTGCAGTAGAATGGGTATTACATATCAGTGCACAGGGAAATCAGTGTAACACCTTACATTGGACCATCTGGGGGAAAAAAACACTACTTGAAAAAAAAAACATTCAGTTCTCTTCTGAGAATATTAGAATGGCACAGTGTAACTGCCATTGCACTGATGTGCATAAAAGGTACGGGAAAAATTCTTCTTCCAACTGGATTAAAACCCCAGGAACTGCACTGCTCAGGGCTGTAGCTCCTCCCCTGAGCCCTCAGAAAAGGGGGTGCACCGTGCAAAGGCCTCCCAGCAAGCCTGTTTTCCCCATTGTACAGGGATTTTGTAGGTGCTCATCTCTCCCAGTTGCCACCTCACACATCCAGCGGGCTGGGTCTGCCTGAGCTGGGCCAGTCACAGGCAGCAGTGGGTCTGAGATGCTACAAAGCATCAAAACCACTCACAAACACTGAACAGGAGAATGGAAAAATCCTCAAAGAGATCCAGAAACAAAACTGAGTTATTCCAGTAAGAGAGACCCATCAGTTTGTTAAAACACACGACTGGTGCTCCTTTGCACAATTTGTAAAGGGTTCACAGATCACCCCAGATGCTCCAAAAATGTCAGCATTCTGGAGAGGAAAGCCTTCTCCAGCTTTGAATAGTGGGGGTATTCCCAGGTACAAATGCTTTCACACTGCACTGCTGGCACATGTGCTCACATGAACAGCAAATCATCTGCCATCTTATAACATCACAAGGGAAAATAAACCTTGTGTGACAACTGCAGAAACATTCATTTGGTATTAAGGGATACCCTTCTAATTAATTACTGCTTTGTTTGGGGGTTGAATTGTTCCCAGTGTAACAACCGTGGGTACGTGCACCAAATTTTGATTTTGTTTCCTTTTAATTCAGCAGGATACAACCAAAAGCAAGGCAAGATTAGGCTGCAGAAGAAATCCACCTAGCAAAATGAGAAGGAAATACTAGTTTAAATGTCAATAGCAGCTGCAGTCATTTTACCCAGTAAACTTCAGAGAATGCAAACTCAAGCTCCTAAGGAGTTTTGAGACAGTCTGGGGAAACCCTAAGCTATTATCCATCCTTCCAGTTAGACAATACAGTGCTGTTAAAATACAACAAGGACAAGGAAACTAAAACATGCCCCCAACACAAAAAACACGGGTAATATTTAGTATCACATATTTGTATATTATTAATCTTCAAAGACCTTCACTTCCAGAAATAGCTGAGGCAGACACAGAGATATGATCCAGCAAAAAATACTTTTAGTAGGGAGAAGATAAACTCTGGGAAGAGAAAGCCATTAAGGGCACTGAGAACACAGACACCACATTCACCCTGAGCTGCAAAGAGTCAGTGGTGGGAGAATTCCCAAATTCCTTTTCACCACCTTATTCTCTCTCAACTGCCACTGCCAGAGACAGGAGATTGGGTTTTTCATACAGTCCAGCTACAGCTGCTCTGATGTTTTTAATCTCCAGTATATATGTAAAAACATACCCGGAATTCCTCCTGCGTAAGGTGGATATGGTTACACCGTCATTCTAATCAAGAGTAAGTCTGAGCTGCTGCCAGAGATGAGCTGAATCAAGAAGCTTATTCAGCTGAAAAAAATCTACCAGTGTCATGTTCTAGTTCAATCTATTTCTTGGTGTGACTACAAAACACCCAAGAAAGGTGTAAAAACCATCAGCTGTGGGAGCGGCAGAAGGTGGGACTGATCCGTTCAGCAGCAGGATTAAAGCAGGCACATAACAAGGAAGGAGGAAGGACCATTGGGCTTATCTATATTGCATAATGATTAGGTGATTAAAATAACTGTGAGGGGAAATTCCAGGGGTGCTGTTGAGAGCAGGAAAGCAAAGCTGAATCCCTGCAGGATGTGTCAGGAACCGGGCGAGAAAGCTGAGCACAAAGTGGAGTTTGCTCGGCCACCAACCCCTTCCCCAGAGGAGCAGCCTCGCCCTCACAGGCACCACATCCATTTCTCCCCTAAATGCCATGAAAACACAAAAACTACAGAAGCTGCAGGGATATGCCACATTAATGAGACCAATAAAGATGTACCAGCTCTTTGGAAGAACTGTCTTGCATTTCTTGTGCAGATCATCAAATCTCTAAAGGACTGAAGAAAAGACTGGAGGTACCAGGAATCCCAATCAGAAAATAATTTCAGAAACAGATGTTGATGACTAAATGTCACCCCAGCCTGACACACTGTGATGAAAGAAAGTGGCAACCACACCATTAACATGTAGTGCATAGAGAACAAAGCAAGCCCTGATGAAAGGAGGGCAGTGCTTCCTTTACTTCCAACACACCAAACGTGGATTTGTAAGGATGCATCCCCTTTTTTTCTGCATGTAGAACCTCAGTCTGCAACAGGGAGGTGGATAAACCCTGAAAGTCAGCATCATATTGAAAATAATACTGAAAATACTGTTAACAATTCAGAAATATTTTCAATTAGTAATAATGAAAGAGTTTGAATCCTTTCAGATAGTCAACTGAAGGGGAAAAAAGGTTTCCTGATGTTCCTGCTCTCTTCTCAAACCCTCTGGCCAGGGCAGCACTGTGAGCAAGAGCCACACCTCATCACCACGAGCCCAGCAGGTGCAAAGGTGACACAGCTCTGAGGCTGAAACAGGAGAGACAAAGGAAACTTCTTCTGGCAGGGAACACAGTGCTACAAACTGGGACGTTACTGGGACAGGGGAGGAACTCAAAGGACACAAATGCCCACGTGCCAAGGTGTCCACACAAGAGCAGTGAGGAACCACATGCACTGCTGCTCTCTGCAGAGACAAAAAGAACTGTTGGCCCAGTGAAAACTCCCATTTCAGCACACCAGAAAGCTCTGTTTGGGTACATCCCCTAAAATGCCAGCTGGCACACAGTGGAGCCACATTTACTCTGGGCCATGTCTAACCAACACCAGCATCACCTTTACTGGCTGAGCTCAAGCAGAGGGGGCAGTTTTTTATTCCAAGTCAGTCTCTAATCTGTTGTGACCTGCAAACATCAGTTAAGGGTGACTGTAAAGCACAGAATATCCCAGAGCAATCGAGGCATAGATCTGTTTGTGTTCTGCTACAGAGCACCTCCCAGAATCACTGCGGATCCATTCTCTCTGCTCTTCTGGGGAACAAATCCCCCAAGCACACAGGAAAGCAGAACACTGCTTTGCTTGGTTTGACCAACAGCAGTACAAACTTCATTACAGAAAATTGGTCAAAATTTACAGATCAGAAATTTCCAGTCTGAGGCCTAAACAAAATCTAGGATCATCTCAAGCTTTTTAGCTCACTGTCAGCTTCACACCAGGGTCAGAGAGCAGTGCAGAAGTGCCTGTGAAGATTGAACTCTTTGCCTAGGGGTTCAGCTGCAGGAGTGGAGGTTCCCCCAGTCCTTCATTCCCACCATTGTGAAGTCAGGCAGTTTAGTACATGAGAAATGCTGATATAGCCCATTCTGCCTATGGAGGGGGAGGGAGGAAATACAGTGGGTGCAGCTGTCTCCATAAAATTACTGAAGGAAAAAGTAAATAAACGGAAGAGACAAATGATAAAAAGCAGGAGAGTGCCATGTTTGCTTCAGAAAATAAAAAGCACAGTCTAAAAAAGTTCTATGAACAGTCTTAATGGAGGAAAGCTGACAAATGTACCTGCAGAAAACATGAGCTGCATGTCCTGTCACACTTCACACAAAGAGCTGTGACAGAAAAACCTCTGAACAAGTGACTGTACAAAGGGTTCCAGAGCAAACTAATCCCACTGCCAACGATCTGATCCCAACTTCCCGTGGGTATCAGTGGATTTACAGAGCCCAAACAACACTGAGCACCAACACAACCAGCACTGAGTGAGAGGCAAAGACTTTATGCAAAGAGCAGCCCCCAAGTTATGTACATGTGAAATACAAAATATGGAGCTGACTTTGGGATCCTGAAAGAAGGAACCAGCAATAAGCCTGAAGAGAAGTAGTAAATGAATCCTGCTGTGAGAACTAAAACAGAGCAGAAGCTTAAAAGAAGTGGGAATTGAATTCAGCTACGGACTTCCATGAGTTGGCATCACAAAGCCAGGAAAACCTAACAACTAAAATAAATCCTGAGAGCAAACAGCAGGAGCAGATAGATCAGAAATGAAAGCACACAATTCTCATGTCATCTCAGGATATATTAATTGAGTTTTCCTGGGTTTTCATTGTTGGAAGGAAACATGGGAGCACTATAAAAAAAAAAAAAAAAGACTGTTCATATTACAGGGAAAGAAGTAAATACTGAGGAACAATAGGTTCTGACAAATACAAATATATGGCACTTGTTTGAAAATGGGAATACTGACAAAATTGCTAAGATTGAGCACAAAAAATCTGCATCAAAACTATGAAAACCAGAAATGCCAAGCATTCCTAACTGTGACATTAAAATACCTAAGCTATTATAGACAAATATAAGTTTATCTTATAGATAAAGTTTAATGAGTTTAGCTTATAGAACCTTGGTTTTACAGGAGATTCTTGTCCAGAAGTGCAAGTTAAAAACATTAAATCACATTTTAATTGCATTCTCTTTCCTACTACAGGGTTTCTTTTTTTTTTTTTTTATTTTTTTACCAACAGAAATTTTTTCAAAGGTGCAAAAGTAACACATCCTCTTGAAATGATGGCTCAAGCAATTTATGCCTGTTTGTATCCCAGGCCTTTAAATACACTTGCCTGTTCCTTTACTATTTGCATGGAATTGCTCCCCTGCTCAGACTGTGCTGTCTCCTCCTCTCTCCTCCATGTAGGTTGGGTAGTTTAGGCATGTGAGTGCACATATATGTGTGATGTATGTACATACACTCCAGGACACAGACACAGCCATCTACATGGGCATATACAAATGCTCCATTTTGCAGGACAAGTCCTTTGCATTTGAATTCCAAAGGTTAATACAAACATGCAGACAGGTTTGTTTTTTTTAAGAATCTCATCTGCAGACTTCTGGTGGCATCTCTTTTGAAATAGATGACATGTATCAAAGTCAATCCCACACACACACACATGGAGTCATTAAATATCAAAGTAATCACCCATTGCTTTTCATTTGGCTCCTGCAAATATCAATAACTCTTAAGACAAACATACTACATGAAATATATTGTATGTTCTGTATCACAGTAAAACCAGAAAATAGACTCCAGATGCTTCCTCAAATCCTGCCAAAACCGAAATTTGAAAAAGTGTTTTGCAAACCAAGCAAAGTTGGAAGCTCTGATGCAGGCAAAAAAAGGCACAAGGAACCTGTAGCTTTGTTAGCAGCAAATTTGTTCTGTCTTCACCTACTAGATAAGAAGGTCAACCCTGAATAAGTGTAAATACAGAAACAGAAGAAAAAAAATTTCTCATTTTCTACCAGTTCATTACTTACTTAAAATTACATCTCAGACCTTCCACAGATTTGAGACTGAAAGAAAATTTTCAACAGCTTTCATTCATTTGGAACATTTGATTCCTTTGGGAGTTCATCAGACTCAGCTTTTAGCTCCACTGAAAGTAATACTGCAAATGGGACTTGGCACCTCATTTTCAAAATTTGTAATTTCCTCATCTTAGTCAGCACCAAAGCAAACAAAGTGATAACTGCCCAAGCCCTGTTCTGTTGAAATGCAGAGAAAAGGAGGTTTGCTTGAACAATCCTTGAGTAGGAAGGACTGCTAGCTTTGCACTGCCCCAGCTGAGCAGTGTTTTGGGCCCAGTGTCTCCCCTGTGAGTGCCAAACACACTGGCTGCAGCACAGCAGCTTTACTAAAACCATGCACTGTCAAAACCAATCATCCCTGGAGGCTCCAGAGGTGGACTCACGTGGCCCACAGACCCTGTAAGGCCTCTGAACATAAAGGAGTCAGAAACATTTCCACAGGCAGTTCACTACAAGTGCCTGATTTGTTTTGGAATGAAAATTTGCCTGAAGACGTGTCCATGTTTTCGCTCAGACACAGAGGAAGACCAGGCTACTACTTTAGCCTTCATCTGCTGTTCTGATGGGGACAGCCAGAATGCAAACTGTGGTGCAAAGTCCTCCAAACTGCTTGTGGCAGCAGCTATTCTTGAAAACACCAGTGAACAAAACAGGCCTTGGATCCATCACTCATATGATATACTTCTTCCTCCTATAAATCTGATTCCAGGATATTCTTTAATGGGTTGCTTAATACCAACATGTACTTTTAACTTGGAAGTAATGAACAAAACAAGGGAGAATTTGAAATGCATGACTGTCTGATGTGCCTCTTGTCCTTCAGAAGTACACATGACAGCCCTCAATCCAAGCCCATTCTGTCCCACACTTTACACACACACAGTCTATTGGACCAATAGCTATGAGAAAACACAATTGTTTACAAAAGCTTAGACTGAACTCCTGCAATCAGGACACATGGAACTGGGAAGGGGGGACACAATTAGATATTTTACCTGCATAGCACTCTTTCCCAGCTTAACCACCTCAAACAAAGTGACAGGGTCCCCTTCTCCATTCTGCTGAGGGTGGCCATTAGCTCTTCCACGACTCGCTCCTCTGGCTCCGGACTCGGAACGCCCCTTGTCTGCTGGAGACTTGCGGGGTTTCTTGGTGGCAGACTGGGCAAAGAAAACCAGCAGAGTGAAAGTTTATTATAGCCAGACCTGAAATCACCCAAAGGCTTTACAGATTATACATCAGTATTACACATTGATACACACACATCCAAGTATCCCAGGAGAAGCCAGGTTGGAAGGGATCTCCCCAGGTGTGCAGCCTGCCCTCCTGCCCAAGGCAGGGGCAGCCTGGAGTTCAGCCAGGCTGTCAGGGCTTTACCCACTCAGGTACACAGATTTATTGATCACTAGTTATTGAGGAACAGCTGCAAAGCCACTGCCATGGCAAGGTAAGCAGTGCTGAACTCCCAGTGCAGAAGTACCAGCTCATGTCAGTACCCATATTAGTTTTACACAACACAAATGAAATTGAGAACACAAAATAAACTTTAAGCATAACTAGTAACCTTTGTAAGACAATAAGTTATTAAAAATACACTTGTCACATTAACATTCATTTTCTGTATTTTCATTTTAACGTAACTTTTATAAGAAGCTCTGTACAGAGTCATCTCTTCACACAAATCACTGAACTGTACAGTCAGATTTACTAGATCATCACAGCAGCCCCTTGCTTCAAAATTCTATGAGTTAAAACATTTTCCCTGTGAATCTAAATTATTTAATGTAAATTTTCTCAGGATTCTTCAACCTTTTTATCAGTGGTATAGATATCACTTGTAAGGATTCACCTGCTGAACAGTTTGCTCTGAATTTATGTCACTTGTGAAACAGAAAAAAAAGAACTCTGGGGAAAACAATATCAGATTTTTTTACTTCCATATTCTATTTTTTCTACCTACTGAGGCAGAAAAAAGCAAAAGCTGCTGTTTTTCCCAGAACAGTGAAGCTATTTTGAGGAATTATGTTAAGGAAGACAACATACAAGCAAGTCAAAGCTGACATTTAGGACAATCCCTCACAGTACCATTTACTGGAGCACACTGTAAGCCAAACTGCTATCAAAGCTTTGAGTAAAGAACATAAAGTCAACGTTTTCAGTTGCATGTTCCAATGCAGACACATCTTCCTTCAGAGCAAAGGGATCTAATCTCTGGCAGAAGACAGCCCTGCAGTCCAGCTTTGCCATTGCTTTCAAAGGGACCACTGCTGGGGGGGCAGAGCTGAAGAAAGGCCAAGGTAGAGCACAACTGCCTCTTGAAAATATTCAATTAAGGTCTCGCATAGAAATGAGAGCTGGAAAGCTTAAAATAACAGTACAGCCTCTGTGAAGTTTTTTGGGTAACATTTGCACTTAGGATCAAAAGAGTATCTCCCTCACTGAATTTTTAAACACGTGCAAAGCTGCCTGTACCAGCAAGAATGTTTTCAACACGTGAAGTGCTGGAGCACTACTGAGCTCCAAAGAGACACATGATCACTAATTCATAAAATGGCAAAGAATTAGAAGCAAATCGACTCTTTGGAGATGTACAATCCATGTGCTCCTTCAGTCTGGGTGACAGTAAGCACTTCAACTAGCTACAAGTCCTGCCAAATGGAAGTAGGAATGCAAGTTGGTGCACTAATGCAAGCCCCTCTATGCTCAGTTTTTCTCACCATGTAATTCAAAGGGAGGCATTAAACACTGCAAGGATGAAGGGAAAGGAAGCAGGCAGTGGATGGGAAAGGCACACCCCCAAAGATACCTTGTTAGTGGGAAGCCATGAGAAGGGCCACCTGCTTCAGCACCTGAGCAAGAGTACTCTGGACAGTGCACAGACTCAGAACGAGCAGTCACTGCACATGTAAATGCCCAGTTCAAATTCCCCTCTTTGTCAGGTATCCTGGGAAAAGGGAGGGGCTTTGACCAAGACTCGTAGTTTGAACTGGAAGGGTGAGAACACCACTGAGCCCTCAGAAGAGGTACAGAAATAACAAATGTACTTCTGACTAACTGCAGGACAAAGGCAGATTCCTCAAGCCCAAGGAAATATCTCAACATCCTGGCCCTGAATTAACACCAGATATATAACTGAGTCGACTTCTCTCTGGTATAAATTTTCTTTTGACAAAGAGAACACCTCTCACAGGGGAGAAAACAAGTCTTCTATTTAAGAAAAGCCATTCTGCATCTAAGCTGGGGCAGCTAAATCCAGATGCAGGATCTGTGCTGAATCCTGCCTCAAGAGACAAAACAAGCAGACAAAAGATCCTCCACTAGGAACTGAAGAAAATCCAACAGTAGAACTTTCTGAGCTGGGCAAGGATTAACATGCTCTGCAGGTGGAGAGGCACTGTGTCCATTCCACAGCACTCCCACCCAGCAGGTATCTGACAGGGAGCCCAAGCTCAGTCTCACCCAGAGTGCAAACATGAAAGCAAGTCTCACAGGGGTCCTCCAGCCTCCATAAACTGCCTGTTCCTCTAAAGGTTTGCAAGCACAAAGCCCATGGCATTACCTTATTCATGAACACACAGCATTACTTGCACAGCGCCCCCAAATTTACGGCAAGAAACTTTTCAGGCCATGTTGACATGTTTGAGCTTTGTACAGGTTCCACCCCTGAGCACAAAGGGCAGAGAGAAACCTATTTCAAAAGGGAAATGTTTCACAGTGAGATGAAGCAGCGGGCTCCTCAGCGCTGGACACCTCAGATTCAGCCAGACAGGGGGCTGGGCTATCTCTTCTAGTTGTGCTTTTGTCAGGAAAGGTTGGACCAGATGATCCTTGAGGCCCCTTGCAGACACTTACTCTACGACTCTATCCCAGGATGGAGACATCCAACACTGCTGAAGCAAGTGAAGGAAAAGCATGGACTGGTACATGCACAGAAACACAAAGAGGACTCACTCGTGATCCAGAGTATCTGTGGAGTACCTGCAGAGGCAGGTGTTCCTGGAAGTGCAGTGGCAAAGTCAAGCTATGAATCCAAAAATTACATTTGGCATTGAGGATGCCAGAGAGAGGTAGCCCTGCATCCCAGAAGAGACACCTGCACTCACCAAAGGGTGATCCTTCAGCTCAACACAAAACAAACCCATCCTCTAATGCCATGAAGAGCTTCCCCACAGAAACAGCCCTGCCCAAGGATGAGTGTGGCCCCAGCAAACCCATCAGACCATCGCTGACTGGTGTAAAAGGGGATGTTTCATAAGAGCAGAATGAACTTGGAGCAGGTCTTCTCTTGTGAAGACCCACCAAACGGTCATCAAGATACAGGAAAGGAGCACAGTGGTGGTCATTACATGTCCCTTTACACCCTTCCAGCCACAAAGTTCCAGCCTAAAGCCTCCTTACATTGACAGTCAGATATGTTTGTAACTTTTTGTCTTTTTAAGCATTAGACTGTCAGAATCCCAAGGTGGTTAAGAACTGATTGTTTTCCAGACTCAAAACTGATTTTTCTCCTGTTTATGAGAGGGATCTCTGAAAAGTCCTGGAAAAGACAAGCTGGTTAGCAATACCACACCTAAATGTACTCATAAATCCTTGTAACAACTTCCATAATCCAAGTATCTGCTGCAGTGGTAGAGCCAACTCCAAGTATCTGCTGCAGTGGCAGAGCCAACACTGAGGTGAGTTAGGACTACCAGAGGGAGGGATAAAGCAGCATAACAAGGTAAGAATGCTTGAGGTTTTTAATCACACAACACCCCAAGAAAGGTGCTGCTTGGAGCTGTGAGCCTGCAGCAGTTACACCTGCACTTTCACCCTGATACCCAGGACAGCTGGGCTGGTGTGGGACTGAAAAAGGACTGAGGTGCCAAATGAAAACAAAAATTACTGATGATATTTCAGATCTGTGAAGCAGATTCAACTGACAACAACCAAAACTGGGGATTTATAAATTCAGGAGGTCCAGACCACACCCCAGAAGCAGCTCTAAAATGGCCACATTGATGGGCACACAGCTCACCTGTTGCTTCGACGCTTAAACTGAGGCAATCAGGAAACAAAATACTTACCTTGATTGCAATTAAACTAAAACAATGACAGTTTAGAATTCTGTAGCAAGTAACACTTTTCCTTTCATGTCTTTAAAATCATTGTGAAGGAAAAAAAGTGACCCACATTTATAAAATCAAGTAATACAGTAAAAGTTAATTCACACACTATTAAAAAAAAGGGAAAGTGGCTGGACATCTTCCATTAACATTCCCCAAGTTGATCTGATGCACTTCACAAAGAAATAAAGACAGGAGAAGCGTTACAGGTCAGTAACTCCACCTAATGTGCCAGTGTAAAATGATGGCCTCTATGTGCATTCACACTGTAAGTAATTCAGAGCAATAAATACCTCATTTCTCAAGACAGATGGAAGAAGCTTTTTAACCTCCACTTGAATAAGACTGAAGAACTTGCCTCTCCAAAGCATCAGCCTCTTGAGAGACCTCTGTGTTATAACTTCATGTTAAGTGGAAGAGTGGTAATGCCTGAGCTCTCTCTGAATTAATCCTGATTAAAAACCCCATGGCACAACTTGTACCATCAGCACAGTTAATCAGGGGAAGGTTCTTGGATTCAAACAGTCACTCCTTTGGACTTTTTTTGGTCATAGAAACAAACAAGGCGCTCCCTGTGAAAAGCCTCATCCTGCAAATAAAGACAGAGGCAGGTCCCCCAGCCCCCAGCGTGTACAGAGCTGCTCCAGCTGCAGCACTTCCAGGTCAGGACAAAAAAACCAGCAGAGGAGCGTTGGGGATGCTGGGGTGCTGTTATGTAAAAATCTATCAAGAGTTCCAAATGTCATCTTAAAGAATCAAAGGGTCTGCTATAAATGCTTGAAGCACTTCAATCCTTCTAGCTGAGGCAATTGCTACCAAGACCACTACCACAGAAAAATTAAGAATAAATTAGATTGCAAAAATACAAGGACCATCCCACCAAAAGCTTAAAAGGAAAACTTCTAATGCTGTTAGGATTTCTCCACCAGGAAGCTACAGGTGGGGGAATAGAAAAGTCTTCCCACTGATGCTACAGATGCACTGCATTTCTAGTGAAATACAGACCGACTTCAGTTTGAAGGGACAGACCTACAGCATCAGGCAAGCAAGCTGAAACAGGACACTGGTGGAAACCACACCAAACCACAAACCTCCACTGCTGGGAGAAAGTCCTCAAAGAGGATTCCTCCCCGGTATTAATCAGCACATGGATGATTTGGAACTAGAAGCAAAATGCAATCCCCTGCTGTATCTAACATCTATGCTACAAGATTAAATAAGGCCAGGAGTCTGCTGCAAAGTTAAAATTTCCCACAGGAATGCAAAGATAAGGCACTGTGTAGTGTCTACTCCATACCAAAAACTACAGAAGGACCTGAAAGCAAAACTGTCCAGGTTGCTCCGGGGACAAAAAGATCAGAAGTGCCTTGTTCCATCTTGCCTTAACTGGGAAAAGACAGGCAGTGGCCCTGAGTATAGGATGAGAGAGACACCAGCAGAGATCTCCAAATTGCCACCTCTGGAACAGAGGGACTGCTGCTGCTTCTTATCCTGAGTTACAGAGGTTGCATCTGTCTACTCCTACTCCAAAGCTGAAATACAGCCAGGCATGTCTCTCATTCCCTCAGTCTCTAAGAGCTGAGGTTTAAGCCAAGCTATTCTGAGCTCCTGGGAAGGTAAGGCCAGGTAGGTTAAAATAAAGCATTCCAACAATGCTGAACAGTGTTGATCCAAGAGAGGAGACAAAAAGGACAGATAAATAACTGATCTGAGCCAGAGCTCATTAATGTGAACGCTGCATTGCATCACAAGCCTTTCATATCCCCTCCCTGGAACAGGAAAGCACATCCACACCCACGTATTTCAGCAATGCAACGGACAGAAAGGGCATTTGGGCCAATGTTACTGAGGAGCTGCAATCAGAGGACCTTTAGAGGTCACTCCTTAAATACCCCTCACAGAATTCATTAAATGCATAAGCAGATGGGACCTTCACACACAGCACCACATAAAAACATGCACCAAAATATCCCAGTGCCTGGACAGATTCACCCCGTGGCCAGTCACTCCACAGGCAGCCGGTGTTTGGAAGAGGCCCCAGCCACCACTGGTGCCAGAGCAGGACAGTGCAGCTCCTGCTGAATTCACAGCAAGGGCTGGGGACCTCAGGACAATCAGAGATTCTGAGAGTTGTTCTGAAAGCCCAGCACACTTCACCTCTTTGCAAATTTACTGTCTAGCCTACTCAGTGAAGTATTCATTAGAATAGTCCCACAGAAGTGGAGGGGCTGCTTGAAAAGCAGTGTTTGAGAATGGAATGACATGGGTTGAAATGGATCCTAAAGATCAACTAGTTCCAAGTTTTTCAGGAAGGGAAGGTACCCCCAAAACATTATGGTTCTCTATGAATTGAAGAGGTATTTGCTACAAAGGGTAAATTTTCCAAAAAGCACCATCTTCTTACAAAAGTCAAATCTGCAAAGAGGAGTGTCTTTCTTTGGAAGACAGTCTGGAAAATCCCCTAGTAGTAGATATCTTTCTGATAAAAGGTCAAGTCCATTCCATAACTAGAGCAGAAACCTGTTTAAAATACACACATGTATTTAATGGAGTACATTGTGTGCAGCTCTGTAACAGAATCATGCTTCTACACAGAGGAGTAAATTCCCTTCCCAAAAGAAGTCAATAAGTTTATGGTAGAAGTGCCACTGTAGCTCTGATGGCCTAAGGACATCAGCAAATCAGCATTTACAGAGAGATCAAATCTTATTAGACCATAATATTTTAGTAAAGAAAAAAAAAACAACAACAAAAACCAGCACAGCCTTTGGGCAGAACAAGCTTTCTTTAGGTCTACAACAGAAATGAAAAACATCAAAGCTAAGTATCAGTTGATAAAAAAATCTCTAAATTTAACTGCATACTTTAATACATTTCACATCTGAGAGTAAAGGTAAGTGGTACCTGTGGAGGACAAAAAAATCACATTAGTAGAGGGAAGAGTGGGGGAAAGAAATGTCAGAGCTGCACCTCCTGTAAGAACCAGGCAACTCACCTGAGGGAAGTGTCTGGGTTGGCAACATGGAGAGGGGAGAATGTGGAGGGGGAAGGGAACTGAAATGCAATGGTTGCAAACCCAATACCTCAATTACTAAGTCCACGGATCCATCAAATAACACTGTAAATTTAATTGCTTAGATTGGCCTTTCCAAGGTGTTTGCATTTCTCCTCAAGGATATTAGACATTGAGTGGCTTTTTGCTTTTTGGGTATTTTTTTTTTTTTGTAGAAGAACCAGGGGAGAAATTTATCATAAAATAAAATGAAACAGGTAGCTGAGAGAGGCTGTGCAGTCTCCAGCTTCGGTGCTTTTCAAGACCAAATTGGAAAAGCCACAAGCACTGTGGTCTAATCCCAAAGCTGAGCCTGCTCCAAGCAGGAGGTTACAATGAGACCTCCTGAGCTCCCTCCCACCCCATTCCTTGATTGAACATTACTGGTTTTCCACACTGAATTTCTTCCAGTCCTAAAGATACTCTTTCTTGAGATCTTGGGGTGGAGGTCAAGAGGGGAAGAGAAGGTAGAACTGTATAAGTTATTCCAATTTTTGGCAAACTGCAGCCTTATAAAGGACACTATTTCTTTTACTCCCTATTTTCTTCTTCCAAGTTTTAAGACTGGATTTGGGGGTTTTTGACCCCTATTAAGCATTCAGATGATGCTTTCCCAGAATCACCTCTGATAACCTAAGGTCTTGCTCCTTAGCAGCAGCAGGCAGCTCACAGCCCATCACTCTGTGGATGAAGCAATGGCTGCTTCCTCTGCATCTTCATCACCTTACAGCCACACACACTTCATGGAGCTGTTCTCAGCATCACGAGCAATTCCTCGTGTAGAAACCTGAGAGCAGGACCAGCAGAGTGTTCCAGTGAATGTTCCCACAGGAATAAACTGAAGTACAGGGATGAGAGATGCCTTTGGTAACATTCCCCTTTCCTCCCAGCCAATGTGTGCTGGGTACAAAAGACTCCTAGTGTTGCTACAACTTCAGTTCCTCCATTCTGATGAGCTTCTGGGTTAGCAATCAGGTTCCACCAGCCTGGCTCTTTTATTAGATCTGCAAAACCCCATAAATTTACTGCTGAGATATTAATAATTTTTGATTTTGCCCTTTGCCTATAAGCTACACAAACAGATGAGCTGTTCTCTTCACATGCTTCTTTACAGTTTGTTCATGAGCAAATCCATTCATCTGATGAATACTCACATCATAGGGAATTGTTCAAAATCCTTCAAAAAAGGAAGACAACGTGCCCAGAAGAGACCAGGAGTTAAAATGCTGGCTCCCAAAGTAAGTTCAGAAACTGATGCAAAGTGAAAACCAATCCTGAGGAGGAACTTGCTCCAGCTTGGCCAGCACACTGGAGAGGAACACACTCCTACAGCCTCACCAGCCCATGTTTAAAGACTTAAGACTTAGGGTGGAAGCCTTTCAAGAACCAAGATGAAGAACAACATGACACACAGAACTTTCCCTTTATTTTCCAATAAATTGGCTATTTTATCAAACAAATTTAAATAAAAGAGAAGCCTCCTTAAATACCCTGTGCAATAGGGTATGCTTCTGGACGTTCCTACTCAGGGGCCAGCAGGGGCAGAGGCTCTTGCAAACCAGCAGATCATGCCCAGCAGACACAAGGTCCCCCACTGCCCTGTGCCAGAGAACAGGCTCAGGCTCCCAATCTACACGTGGGATGCAGCTTATGCTGATTACAGGAATTTTTCAGATATGCCAATAGATCTTCTGAGGCATCTAGTTAATACTGTGCTGCAACTCTTCCCATCAAGAGATTATCATTTACTGAAAGGATGGCTCAAATGTCATCTGTCACTTAAAATCCATCACAACCTTCAAACAGAAAGTGGTTGTGCTTACTGATATGTTCTCATGTCTGCAAGAACGATGCAATATGGCAATAAAAACAAAACTCTAATGTCCATGTGAGCAGCAAGTGAAAGAAAAATTAATAGCTATCATGAGATCATTTTTATGTCCCTTTTTAGACACTCCAAACACTGTTTGCATATCAATCTGATAAATATTTCATACTACAAGTCTTCATAAAGTTTGACATAGAACTCAATAAAAGCCTATTTATGTGACCACAAGATGATCAGATGAAAAACAGTTTGCAGTCAATTTTAAATAGATGCATAACAAAGCAAAACTAAATTACACATACTGGAGGCCTGCCAGGACGGCCCCTTTTTCTTTTTCCTTTGACTTCTGCTTCTTCAAGCTCACTGCCAGCATCTGAATGCGCAGTAGTTTCGTTCGTAGAATCCCTAGGGGGGAAAAACACTAGATAAATTCAAATGATTTGAAAGCAACAAGTCATCTACAACCCACTGATTAAATACTTAGTCCTAAGCCAGAAAACAGACAAACAAACAAAGTCAGCATTCAAAGGCTTGCCACATTCATCCTGCAAACCAAGGAACCAAGCATTGTTAGCCCTGGCAAACAGCCTTACCTTTTCATGGGCTGGAATGTCATTTTATTGACTGGAAGTTCTTTAAATTACCAGCTTCACTTGAAGCCATTTTATGTTTCCAAGCTGGCCATATTAACCAGCACATCCCCAGTACATCCATCCCACGATGTGTTCCCCAGGATCAACTTTCTTTCCCTCTCAGTGACTGCTGCCATTCTCTCAGGGTCACAGACAGCCCTGTGGGGTCAGTGCAGCTGCCACCTCACTGGGACAGTTACACAGGTTTTACTTGGGTTACACTGTTTGCAGTCACCCCCAGCACTTGCAGCTGTTAATCAAGAGGATTAATGCTGACTGGGAGGCCCAGAAAACTCCCTTTGGTTTGAACACATTTATGATTTTTGCAGTTACAAAGATATTTTCCCTTGTACAAAGGAAAAGCCTGGACTCTGCTCAATGCCTCTTAGCAGAGAAGCCCACACTGCCATTTTCGTTGCTGTTTCAGATTTAAGACCATACTAAGTAGGAGAAAAAAACATTCCCCCAATTTTCCCCAGGTCCCCAGCCAGATGCACAGGTACTTCTCTGCCTTCCCAGCAGACCTGGTTGCTTGAAGGAATCTGATGGCAGCTGATCTCCCCAGGCACAAGATCCTGCCCACATGCAAAATGACACCTGTTACTGACAGGCTTTATCTGTACTGTGCAGGACCACCAGTGCATGAGATCTCTGCACATTTTAATTAACAACTAAAAACGTCCTGGATTGCTCAAAGATGGGGCAGGTGAAAACCAGACCTATGTGGTGTTTAACAGAGCCTCGAACACAAAAAGCAGAACAGTGATCTGGTTTCCAGAAAGTGAGAGGCTTCAGCGAGCTGAGATCTTACACAGATCTTCCACAGTGTCTGGGGGTTATTTTTTGGTTCATAGATCAGGAATTCACAAATTTGTGGTGTGACCGAGAAAGCTATTTAATAATGCAGAAAGATATTCCTGTATCAGAATCAGGAACGTTCTGATACTCCACTGAAATTCCTGTATTGTCTAGGTCTGCTCTCCCTCAAATCATTCCACAGAACTAGGATGAGTTTCCAATATCAAGACTTTGTTTTTCAACTTTTTCCAATTTGCAAGCACAAGAACACCCAGGAGTCCACAGAATCCTTTACCAAAGCCAGAATGCAGAAGAACATATATGAATCTCTTTTTCTGGAAGTAACTTCAATGGATTATCTCTAAATACTCCACACGCTCCAGAAAACCAGGCACCATAGATTAAAAAACAGTATTCAGGTACATTTGAGTTCACAGATAACATGCTTGTAAAACAGCATCTCTACAAAATACTGAAAATGCAGCTTTGTTTTGATGCAATTAAAAAGTAGATTTTCTGCTTCAGAAAATACAAGACTTGAAAAATTGAGTATCGAGCTATGAATTTGAAAAAAAAATAAATAAATCAAAAATGTAAAAAGCCCAAAACCAAATAACAGATACCCCACACAGACTTCAAAATGATTTGGTAAAATGGGGCCACAGCAGAGAAAAGCAATGCAGTGAACACTGCTGAAAACTTGTTTATGGGGGTGTCTGCATCCAGCCTTTACTCAAAGACCTCATCACACTCTGAGTCCACGTGACAAAATGCATATTGCCTCACAATGGCAATTTTAATACCTTTTGAATAGTGAGGAACCCCATAAAAATATCTGCTGCTGCCTGCTGCTGTAGAGAAATTAAAACCATTCTCTCCTGCTCTCTGCAAGAAAACCAAGCTTCTCTCTGGTCTGCCTAGATCCTTACTGGAAAAGTTTTAGGCATGGTGTGTCTGTCTAAGCAATACCCCCATTCCTGGAGAAATACTGTGCTTTTCCAGCTTACACACCTGCACCCCCAGGATCATCGGGATATAAAGATTTCCCTCTATTAAAACCAGATTCAACAATCCTCCCAGGCAAACTGCTCAAACCCTTCCCTTGAAACACTAGAGCTATATAAATAAACTAAACTCTACCACCACTTCACATGCATCTTGTCCACAGAAAATCTGACTTTGCTACAGCCTTGGTTCAGGTCTAGCAAAACCTCTGGAGACGTGTGTATTTAGTTCTGGAAATTTCAATTGTTTCCAAACACTGCATATGGAAGAAACAGTTAAACTATTCACTGTCCTCTCTTCTTTGCCTTAAACAGACTGTTGTCTTAAGCCTGCTTCTCTTGATATTCTTCTGGTATAACTTCTCTGGCTTGCTGGAAGCCTTTTTGGTCTTTTCCCTTTTTGGGAAAGGCTCAATAAATCAGTACTAAGGGTGAGATTCATCTAATCTAAATTTGAGACGTATACAACGCAGAACAGAAAATCTTTAGGTGCAACATGCTTCATGCTAAGGTCAGTGTCCAAAATTGGACACAGTTTAAGTTTTATAAGTTTTATTTTCTCTTCATTGACTTAGACAAGCAGCTCAAGTATAAATGTTTAAAATTAAACAAGATGAATCTCATCCTAACAACAGTGAGGCAGAGAGGAGATTTCTTTCAAAGAATTTAAATACTTAAGGAGCAAGGGGAAAACATCACAAAGTAAATTCCCTTCAATCCTGGCATTTATTTGAAGTAGGGAGACAGAATCAAGGACAACCTACAGTCCTTGGCCGATTTAACATTAAAATAAACATCGTTTCAAGCAGCAGGGAATTCTGCCTGAATCAGGCAACTCCTGCACAAAAACGCCCTTGCAGTGGGGCCCTGAGTTCCTTCAGTTGTGCCTCTTGCTCCTGTCCCAGCCTTGCAGTTGTTCAGGGTACACACACACGTGCCCTTTGCCTCCTCTTTCTGAACTCAGAGCAGGAGCAAAGCATCTCCCAGCTGCCTGCAGTTCTGTCAGGTCTGTAACACTCACTGAGAGGAGCAGCTGGCCAGCATCCATCTCCCTCACTCCCTACACGTCTCGCAGAACTGCTGGGAAGCAATTTATCTGCTGGCAGTTATCCACATCTTAATAGACCAGAACTATCCTGTCCTCATTCCACGGGTGTGTGACCAGTCACCTGAGGGGGAAACTTTGGCTTAGTCACCATTTATCTTTCCTGAAGCTGTCGTGAGGGAAGATAATCTGGGCCTAAGGAGACCTGCCTCACCGGAGAAGAGGAGAAGCTGGCAGTGCCTAAGGCTGAATCTTTCCTCTCCAAGACTCCTTTGACATGAGAGACATGAGAGAATATGGCAGGGTGTGGGGGACCTACAGAACTGGGGTGAGCAGAGCAAAGCACACAGGTGATAACCCCTTTTAGGAGCTCAAGTTCACTCCGCTTTGCTTTCTGGTTTCTGTGGTGACTAAAGCATCCCAGAAAAGTGGCAATAACTCCAGGATCCCTCCTTAAAACTCCAGATATTACTCTGGAGTTTTAATAACTAGCCACTGAAACTATCCATATGCTAATAAAGAATTAACAGATTACTGGGCAGCCTTTTACCATGTCATGCTTCTGAAGAACATATTTCCATAAACACAGTAAATTTCACAAAATAAATCAAAACAAATTTACCTTCCTTCTACTATTACATAAAGCACTAGCTATGGAGTTTACACACCATGCCCCTTTAAAAACACACCACAGTAAAACACTGAGTTTATGTATCAGTTTTTGTAAATAAACACTTCTATAAGCTTTTATCAGTGTTGCTGAGGTGGCTCAAGGTTCCGCAGAGATAAATTCAGTAATTGCTACCACCACCAGATTCAGCCTTGTGAAAAAAAGCATTGATGAAGAAAAATGGCTAAATGCACAGGCTCATGAATCATGGATGAATCAGCTCTCATGGTTGATCCTCCACACTCCAAAGAGGAACATGCCTCACAGCAAACATGAGTCATCCCATTGAGAGAAGACTCAGAACTGTCCATCACAGGGCTCAAATGCACCACAGGTTTTCTCCAAACATCTGAAACACCAGTAAGAGAAATCATGTCTTCACTGGGTTCTGAAGCCAATTCCATGAATGCAGAAAGGTTAAAGATTTCTCCTTTCATGTTCCCTCAACAGAGAATAATTCTGGAGGGGAGTATCTGATATGGTCCTAAGCAAAGTATATTAATATATCAAATTGCTTAAAGAGAGTAGCCAAAAAGATTAGAAAATGTTATTAAAAAGTAGAAATAAGGCACAGAAGTGGGAGATCAGAATAATCCTTCAAAGCAGCTTATTTAATAGCTAGAAAGAAAACCTTGGCTTTCTGGGTGGAACCAGACTGTGGCTTCCCAAATCTGAATGTGTGAAGCAAATACCCCTAACCCAAAGATTGCTTCAGTTTTCCTCACCCTTAGCCAGACTCCTTCCTGATGAAAGCCTGGTTGGGACCTTCTGAATTAGTGCTTATCCCTTTCTCTGATAAATTGTCCACACTAGACTTAATGTTCTGAGCCCTCAGGGGAGTCTCAAAACCCTCATGTGCAAATTCTACTGATTTTTTTTTTCTAAAAAGAAAGATCTCATCTTGTTCACAAGCAATCAAAACTGCAGATATTACTGATGATGATATCTCACCCACCAACACTTTGTACAGTGGCATTTAAATGCTTTCCAGTTCTACCAGAAAAAAAATAGATACATGTTTTCTTCCATTTTTTAATCTTTCTTTGTATTGGTGGCTCATAATTATCTTCTAATTAAAGAATATGCTGATACCCTTAATGTCCCTCAGGTTTTTCAGCTGGTGTGCAGAGTTACTAAATCCATTAATAAGCACTTTTAACCTTAAACTCTATGATATTTCACTCACTTCTTAAGGCCATCTGGGTTCTCAAACTGGGGACGGGAATATCCCTTTCCTACCACGGCCATGACAGAACCTCACAAATTTCGATCCTTGGCATATTTCACAAATATTCTCTCACTTCTTGAATGTGGCACATCCAGGAATACATGAACCCAGAAGATTTTTTTCCCACAACTAATCCCAAAGCTAATCAGAACCCCCCAGGCTGACACTGCCCATCCCCGGTTTTACCCTGTGCTCATCCACAACCAACTTTCTTTAAAATAAAAAAAAAATAATTATAAAACTGTAATGCAGAGCATGTTATGATTAAGGGCATACAAACGATTTTTTTGTCCAAGCATTCAGTTTCTTAAATAAGGGGACTTGAAATGTTAGCTTGGAACGCCACTCAATCCTGATAAACTGAGGCCCCTTCACATCCCATGGTAAAAAAAAAAGATCAACATTAAAAAACATTCCAAAAGGAAAAAAAAAAAAAAATTAACATTAGATAGTTACTGAACATACCTGGTGCAGATGCCTGGCGCTGGCAGTGGGGTGAGCACAGGGGGGCTCTGTGAGGGGATGGGGGGGCTCTGTGAGGGGATGGGGGCTCTGTGAGGGGATGGGGGCTCTGTGAGGGGACGAGGAGGGGGCTCTGTGAGGGGATGAGGAGGGGGCTCTGTGAGGGGATGGGGGCTCTGTGAGGGGATGGGGGCTCTGTGAGGGGATGGGGGCTCTGTGAGGGGACGAGGAGGGGGCTCTGTGAGGGGACGAGGAGGGGGCTCTGTGAGGGGACGAGGAGGGGGCTCTGTGAGGGGACGAGGAGGGGGCTCTGTGAGGGGGCTCTGTGAGGAGATGAGGGGGGGCTCTGTGAAGGGATGGGGGAGCTCTGTGAGGGGACAAGGAGGGGGTTCTGTGAGGGGATGGAGGGGGCTGTGGAGGGGCTCTGTGAGGGGATGAGGAGGGGGCTCTGTGAGGGGACAAGGAGGGGGCTCTGTGAGGTGAGCAATCCGTGAGGGGAGCGGGGCGGGGGGCTCTGAGGGGAGCAGGTGGGGAACTGGGGAAAGGACAGGGAAGAGGGAACACTTTGTGGGTTTTGTCTTTGTTTCTCACCATCATCCAAATCCTTTTTAATCAGCAATAAATTAATTTTCCCCAAGCTGAGCCAGTTTGGCCTGTAGTTATTTCCCTGTCATTACTTCGCCCCACAAGCTTCTTCACCTCGTGTTCTCCCCCTGCCCTGTGAGGAGGGGAGCAGGTTCCTCTCTCCAAAATTCCTTCCTAACTCTACTTGATTTACTCTCCAGCACCTCTCATTACGAACTTCCACTCTGTTCTTCCCAGTAGCTCACTTTCTCCAGGCCCAGCCATGTTCCCATGTGTAAAAGCCACTCCTATTTCCCAGCAAGACTAAAACATGCCCAAGCCACTTGCTGTCTTCAACTGCAGCAGCCAAAGAAAGGCTTTTTGCACAATAAATCCAGCTCATTGTAAGAAAGTGCACAACAGGAACATACAACATGGTCGGTTAGGACCGAAACCAAGACATGCTTCTGAAATCGCACAACATTCAGAAGCATAAAAGTAGCAGAGATCTTGTTTTGCTTTTCACAGCAAAAGTTAAATCTCCATACATAGAAAGAAATACCTTTTAGATTAAGTGGTTTATGTTCTTTTACACAGTTTTTCAGTGTATGAAAACAGAGAAGGCCTGGTACAGTCACACTAACCTGCACTTCTCTCAAGTTTGTGCTTTATCCTCACAATCACCTCTCTGTTTACTTCAACCTTTTTAAAAGCAAAGATTTCAAATACAGAGAGAAACGTATACTCACTGTAGTACTGGCAAATCTGAAGTAATCATTTTTGCAGCACTCTTAAAAGTAAGAGCTACATAGAACTTCTTCTCAAAGTTATTATAAGACAACTACTTGGAAACCTCTTTCATGAAAAGAATGTCAAAGTCCAGTCTGTAAGAGAGAGAAAAAAATTGTTAGATGTGATTCCAAAACACTCATGCATCAAATAAAAAGCGCTGTCAACAAAAAAGGACAATTTTGAAGTAGCACGACTATTAAACCACATGAAATTTAGAATGATGGCCCCAGAACAGCTTGATCATATTCTTGCATTCAGTTTTTACAATTCTGTTTGGGCACTTTGCGTCATTAAAAAAAATAATTAAAAAATTATGTGTTCTGCATTACCTCCCATATTTAACACATTTATGTTTCAATGGCACTACACTAATTCAGACTCCCTGGCTCACAGTTTTATGTGACTGAACTTCACAGAGCAGTCAGAAGCTGTGCAAGTGTGTAACTGCAACAGAAGGTACTTTAACTTGATGGAAGTGAAGTTGTAAGTTTAAATAATAAACCAGACTGCCCCTGTGGTACCACTACACCCACTAGTAACATCTCTCTACCCAAAAGACCAATCAAGGAGTTGACTAATCGCAGCAGACACGACTTTACCACTAAATAACAGCACAATGTGACAGATTCAATAATCTTCAATGTAATAAAGCATACAACTGCCATCCTGTTCTTCCAGAAAATGCAAGTTCTGGAGAAACCAAAATAATTTGTTCCATTCTCCCCTTTTACAGGTCCAGGGGTAATATAAAGAGCTGCATGGAGCACTGCAGCTGAGCAATGGCAGTGAATACCAACTGCATGATTTTAAAACGTGGGATATGTTCGAACTCTAATATTTAAATACTTAATCTCATAGGCAGGTTTTTCTGTGCTTTAACAGCGTTGCACAAGGCAGCAGGAAAATCAAGGCAGGAAGAGGTAACGTGACCTGCACCAGACACAGGACCTCAATGGAAGTGCACCATTCTAAACAAAACAGTGCAACATTAAATTATTATTTCCATCCTACTATACCACATCATTGTTTATTTACCAAACTGTACACCATGAACACTTTTTTGCCTCTGGATACTACAGTTCCAATTAGACTCACAGTTGCATACAACCAGTTCTTCCAGTACTTGGTACTTCATGCTACCAACAGTAGCATCAAATTTAAATTTTTCTCTATATGCTGCCATCTCATTGGTCATTTAATTGGTCACTAACTACCATATAATTAGTAAGCCACTTTGTTGCAAAACAAATGCTAACAAAGGAGAGAGGTTCGTTTGGAGTTAAAGGTACCACTCTAACACTAATGGTTTAAAGGGGGTCATTTTCCACAGCCATGTTGGTGGAAAAACTCTCCAGTTTCACCAGGACACAAAGTTAGTCTGAATTTTCCAGGAACAAAAAATGTTATATACACTATTTGTGCCATTTCCAAAATAGTGTTTCTTCACTAGAGACACTGCCCATTGCTACGGTTTAAAGGGGAACAGCAAGCCCAGTCCACAACATAAAGCAACCACTTCACACACTGGTAAGATTTGTTATAAAACAAACCCAGCATCAGACTGAGTTCAGTTCTGAGTTGATTTCCTACACAACAAAATAAAGGCAGTGCTCAGATCTCTGAAATGGAGAAGTTCACTACAATGGGAACCAGGCTGAAGAAAAAGGTGTATTTTTTGCACACACATGCCTATGCTAACTGGACCTCAAAGGAAACCTATCCAGCTTGGATCTTCAGATTATCTAATTCCAGCAGGATACTGGACAACCTTGTTTTTCAGAAAAGCTTTCTAAAGAAGTTTAAGAAAATTTATGTGTGCTCCACGTGAGCTATTTCCCACAGGTGTTTAAGGCATCCTGCACAACTGCTACATGGGATTTTTCTGTTTAATTTTCTCTTTTAACCTAGTTCTCACCCTTCACAACTGTTGGGCTGTGCATGCTCAGCTGTAGTAACCAGCAGCACACACCCACTCCAGGGAAGTGCTTTCACAGACTGGGAAAAGGATACTTCCTCAGAGAGAACTTATTTGAAAAGCAAAGCCCCAGCCTGAAAGAAAGTATGGGGTGAAGGGTATAAAGGAACTGTTTCAGAGGTGACTGGACCCACAGCCTTGACAAGGTGGTGGGGGCAGAGCTGACACCCCCCAGAGGGCCTGGGGGGCTCTCTGTGCCCCTGTGCCAAAGAGGGAACTGCAGAACAGGGCTGGTAAAAACCCATCCCTGTGGTCTGGTCCAGACTGCACCATCTGAAGAGACACAGCTGCCCTTCTGCTCTCTTGTGATAATAAAAATACAAGAACTGTCAGTGCTGACAAGCCAGAAAACGAACAGCTCAGAGGCAGGAGCCCGAAAAGAAATGGCACAATCCTGCACATGGTGTTACAGGGAATAACAGCTCTCCATTCCACAGCCCGAGCAGCTGTGTCCCTCACACCCATCCAGCACAGCCCTGCTGCTGGGTATCCTGCTCCCATGTCCTAACTCCTGCTTCCTCAGCCCACACAGCTGAAGCAGGAAACCCTGACCGGCCTTGGGATCGCTGCCTTGCGACTTCCATCACCAGTAACATTCCTCTCACTCACAGAAACACCACCACCTCCTTCCAAAGGGCAGCCTTAAATTAATCACCCACATTGCTTAGCAGTGGGTTGGAAATAAAATAAGGCCCTATAGTGAGTAATAACAGGCTGTGCATGCTCAGAACTGTGGAAAATTCATTGATCCTTACTGACTACACAAATATGAACCTTCATGTTTATTCTGGTTTCAGTAAAAGAAACACCTCTGCCTCTTCAGCCTGAGAATAAAGCCATTGATAAAAATATCCTGAAAGCTTGAGACATATTCCCATTTTGTCACCTTTACAGTGAGGAACAGAAGAGCAGGGGAAGGAACATTTCATATGTCGGCATTTTGGGTTATTTAAACCATAATAAACACACCACAGTCCTTTAACATGCTTCTAATTTTAGTTTAAAAAAAAAAAAGTCTGATGTTTTCATTCAGTCTCAATTTTAATGACCTTTGCATGTTTGCAGCTTTTTGAACCTGCACATCTATATTTAAAGATGACATAAATTTATGCTGGTACAGTTAAAATTACCTATAGAGAAATATAAAGCAGGCAACTGAAAACACTAGCCAGTTTAAACATGCATTGGGAAACAAAGGTTTCCCTTTTTTGCCTCTGTTTTCCAACCATGCATATTAATCAGGGCAGACATAATAATCATTATACAAGACTTCCTCTTTAAAAAATGTATTTTCTAGTAAATTGTCAGGTTTATTATATTTTTTCTTCACTAAGTGTCTCAATGAACTCAGCTTTAAAAAAGGCTCTACAATTTTACAACAATGAATCCAACACATGCATTCTATCAATATTTCCTGTAGTTTCCAGTAACATGCAAAGCTACCTACATATTTTGCAGTCCTTAGGTTGTTTATTTGTCTCTTTGGCGCTGCAGTAATTTACCCATTGTAGCCAAAACCCAAAGGAATGAAAAGATTGACAAACCCTTGAAGTCTGACAGAGTCCTGCCAAGCAACTCTCTGGCTGCAACAACCAAATCGAGTTCAATTAACTTTACAATGAACTAGGTACCTCCGCCTTCCAAAGCTGAAACCAAACCTTAAAACAAACAAATATAACAAAGACACCCAACTACCAAATCTAGCAATGAAAGTTACAACATAACTAATTCCATTGCCTGGAAGATTTCCAAACCAGAAGGGAACTAGTATTAGACTGACTCCCAGTTCAAAATCCTTCCCTTGTTGACCAAGTGACTTTGTCCCATCTGAGTGCAAAATTAGTCCAACAAGGGCTCCAACAACCAGAGCAATGTCCTCTACCATTAACTGGTAGTGCCTGTACACCATACCCTCATTTTCCAGATAAAATGTCTTTGCTCCCTCGCTCGGTGCTCCCTGCAGGAACACAGGGTGGTGTGCCATGGCACTGCTCAGCACCCCAAAACAACACGTGGAAAACTTGAGCTTTTCACAGTCACTTTAGAGACGAGATTTCCATATTCTTGTCTAAAAAACACATCTGAGCAATGGCCCCCCCAGCACAAACAATCCTGCTCTGCTCACCCAGGGAGAGCTCCAACGCTTCCATCAACCAGGTGAGAGACGAGAGAGGATCTCGCATGCAGGCAGAGCAATTCTAGCTTTTACTGCTTTATCCAACCCCACACAAGGCCTTGGGTACAACACTTACATCCTTCCTGATATCTTTCCTGCAAAATCCATATTTCACTTGATCATATTTTAGTGAGTGCTTAAAGCAGGACTGAAAATCCAAGTGATAAAAAAATTATCACTGAGCACTAATGAGTTCCTCACTACTTACAGGGCACAGCAAGCTCTGCCCATCCATGGTCTGCAGCATTCCAGCATTCCTAATCCAGTCAAACCATGACAGGAGGAGGAAATATCAGCAGCAAGAAGGCTAGCATAGCTCCACTTCCTACATCCCTCAAAATCATCCCAGACACATCATGAGGAGCACTGCACACCCCTCCCCAACGTGCCTCTGCTGTCTCTGCTACCATTCCAGTAGGATCCTTGGATAGGTGGACAGTTCCCAACCTGCAAAGGCACATCAACAGCCATTCTTTACAGGTATTTCCAGCCATGTCACACCTGTGGGAACAAGAACTATCTCATGGCAACCCTGAGCTGCCCATTTAACGTTGCCCTCAACTGCAGTTGTCCCCTCACTGCACCAACGTGCAGAACTGACTCTACAGGCAAAACAGCTGTTGCTGCTTCCTCTCACCAAATGCTTTCAGCCTAGAAAGGTCCTGCCCAGTCAGCCAGAAAAATCATCTCAAGCCTCACTTTGAGGGTCTGATGTTACTCTGTTATTCTCTTCCCCATTACAAATGCGAGACCTCGCACTGAAAGGTTACACAAATCACTCCTTCAGAGCTGGGAATAAAAGTCTTACAAGACAAAACCAAAAACCTCCCAGTCCTACTGCCACGTTTCTATATTTAGTTCTCTTCTCTAAAAAATGTGTGAACTGCCAAAACCAATCAGTTTTGCTGTATCTTCTGCTCCTGTTTCCAGAAGGTAGCAGCTAATTCCTGTACTGTGCAGTCTGTGCCAAAGCACCCACATCAAGATCACACAGGAAAGCTGATACAATCTTTTAACCATGGTTATAACATTAATTTAAATGTCACACATCACTCAGACAATTCTGTTTGATCTCCAGTGTTTACTCCAATAGCTTTTAACTATATTATCATACACTGCTTTCCTCTAATGCCTACGATGGCCAATACTATAAGCACTAATTAATGCTTTGTGCAATCAATTGCCTGTGGACCTGGCTTGCTCAAGAACAGAAATGTCATCCTTTTCAATTTGTAATTATTTTTTTAAATAAACACAAATTTGAGGGACTGAGCACATGAAAACATTGCTTTCCTTTTGTTATTCTTACAGACTCTTCAGACTCTCACTCTGTGAGACACTTGACCTGATTTTCTGCAGCACTGAGCATTCACAACTAGCACTGAGATCACTGGGGGCTACGGCCACTCCGTCACTCATAAGGCAAATAATTATGGTCTGACTGCACAAGACTAAGAGTTGAGGCACTGAGTTCTAATGTCAGTCCAATATCTGGGTGATTAATGTCTAAATTAACAACTTGCTCCTTCCTGTCCCTTAGGATAACACCAGCCATCTACCAGCCTCCTGCCTACTTGCTCTGAACCCAAAACACACAGCATGAAAAGGGCTCTACAAAGTTAGGGTCTACTACCCTCCAACTGAGCATGAACAGATGGATTCTTGAAGCCTGCTGCTCCTCTGCACCTGTAATTTCCAGAACTCAGGAGTCTTGAGAAGATAAACTCAATCATCTTTTGAAGAGGATGCGAGAGAACTGAGAGTCACAAAAAAGCCCAGGGGACAAATTTTAAGTTGAGAGAGATTTTGCCTATCACAGAAACTGTGGAGTCATCCTCCAAACAAAGACTGAGCAATCAATAAAAACTTGCAAAAGACTGAACAGTGAAAGAGCCACCATAACTGCGAGTTATCAAGACAATTTAAAATTATCAAGATAATTAAATGCTTCCCCCCAAAGGACTGCCCTGCTCAGCTGATTTCTCAGTAAGCCAATTCAGCTCACTAAAATGACCTTCTCAGGGCTGTGCAGAGCTGGTTTCAGTGGGCCAAGCCAGGGTTCCAGGAGACTCCAACATGCCTGAGCACAGGAGAGAACAGGAGAGCACAGCTGGACAGGACTGAAGGAGAAGGACTTCCTTTTCCATAGGTAAAAACTGATGCTGTGGAGAGGGAGAATGAACTCTCTTTCTCAGTGAGAACAGGACAAGCAATGGGTTGGTACAGCAGCAAGGCAAATTCAGGTAAGACACACACACACTTGGTGAGGGCTAGTGAAGCACTCCAATAGTTTGCTCAATCAAACAGGAATTATCCACCACTGAAGATTTTTACTTTTCCCAAACAGATGGGTCGTGTTTGTCAGGTACAACTGGCAAAGTCTGTAGTAAAAGGTTATTCCGAGGAGATTGAAAGGGCTGGGAAAAACCAGCCCAGGAGTTTGGAACACAGCCTGCTTTGGGTCTGAAAACACAGGGTAACTGTTCCTGTGCTGCTGGGGGGAAAGGCTGAGAGCTACACCAACTCTCAGTATCCCTCCTTAACCCCCACTTCTTCTAATGCTTCTGTGGCCTTACCCTCAATCAAACCCATGTGTGACAATAATTAAAATTAAATCCAGTGACTGAACTCACACTCAAGCACTTCAGTGAGTGCTTATTCCTGCAAAATAATCTACATGTAGAGGAAGGCAGGGATCCCTGGTGGAGTCAGACACAGTGAGACAGTCACAAGGCCTTGGATCTTCCTCTGCCTGCAGCACAAAGCACAGCAGGCCAAGGGCACACACAGGCCACAGGCACACCAGAACCACTGCTAATAGATTTTTATGCTACCTCAGGAAAGTGTTTACTCATCTGTAATTTTTCTCAGCAGTGGACATCTGGTGTTCTATTATTCATTGCATCTGGAAAATTGCCAACAATAAAACCAATTTTCACAAAAAGAAGCAAAGCCTGACATGCAGAATGCTAGAATAAAGGAAACAACTCAGAATGGTTCAGGGTTTTGTTCTCTTTGTCTTTTCTCCTCATATGGGACTCCAAGGAGAAACTGAAGAGGAACTACAGAACAGTTTGTCCAGATTATAAAAGAGAACATGCATTTTGAAGTCACATATAAATTAAAAACTCTGGGAAGCGACTGATTCTGGTCCTCATTTGAACTTAGGGGGGATGTGCACCAAGGCTGCATGAAAATAAGGTCACTAAAATACAAATTCCTAAGCTGTTGACAGAAGGGAAGTTCAATGGTTAATGGAGAGAGTCCTGCATGTACCACGTAGAAGGAAATGCAGGACCACTCTGAAATGTAATAGTACCCTCACCTCAAAAGAAGAGAGGCTGCATTCAGTAAAGGGATTATTAAATATAAAATAAATATAAATTAAATATTAAAATATATTTAATATATAAATAATAAATATATAATTAAATATAAATATAAATAAAAACCCAGGCATTTTCTAAGGAGCATAAAGCAATGTCTCTGCAGTGAGGCAGTCTGAACAGCCCTGCTTTTAGTAACCATTTTTAACTTGTACTACCATTAAGTGGACAGGGGTTCACTGATGCTCTTCCTGTAAGCAGGAATAAATTTCAACAAGAAACATAAAAAAGCTGGTTTTCTTCCATTGTTAAATATTTTTAGCCCAGATAACTCTGTAAATGATTAAAGAAAAATCCCATTTGCTTTAACATAAGAGAGCTCCAGTAGCACAGATTTTCTTACTCTTGATTTTTGACACTCTGCTGAAGTACTGACAGCATATATGGATGTACCATGGAGGGGGAGTCATTTCCATATCCTTCCTCTATCCATTAGCCAGAGAATGGTAAATCATACACCCCTGAAAAGCTCCTAAAAAAGAGTTTTTGAAAACTGAACAAGAGCCCTAAAAAGTAGCAGAGCATAAAAGATTAAGTTATTCAAAAGTCATTAAATAGAAATATGTACCTATATAAATTACAAAATCAAACTCTACTTTCCAACCCCAACAATTTCCTGATGAAATGTAACATGAAATCAAACCAGACACACTTCACCTATGTCTTGCACCACTCCAGTCCCTCTCCTGAAACAAGGCACACCTGCAGCCTTTCCAGGAAAACCCAAGCCCTAAATCCCACCATGTCCTGGATACCAAAGGAAGAGCTGTCAGTAATCCCACACCCTGACAATCAGCAAAACAAGCTGCCAACTCTGACTTGGTACCTCTTCACTACCACTTGCTCCAGGTTCTCCTCCCAGTGAACTAAGCAACACTCTTCTCCTACTCCAGGAAGGTTTTTAGGTGCTCCCCAAGACTGAAAGGCCTGGCAGGTCTTTCATCCAAGTACAACAGATGGAACAAAACCCATCAGAACTCATTAAAGAATTTCCCTTCACTATTCAGTGAGCTGGTTATCCACAAGACAAACCAAACTGCCCCTACAAACCACACCATTTAAATCATCCCTCACCAAACCACCAATGCTGCCACAAGCATATTTAGTCAGATCACCAGTTTCTCATTCTGTGAAATCAAATTTTGCCTCACAAGAACAGTAACTCCAGAGTCCATATGCTGCTAAACCCCTTCAATCCATCCTAACCTGACACTGCCCCAGTCTAAAGGCACTGGAACAGACCCATAAACATGCCAAAATCCTCCTGGGCGTCCCTAAGGAAAGATTCTGAGGATATAACCAAGCCTACCCTTCTTCTAAAACACACAGATGACACCTATTTTTCACTGTGAAAACTCATACACTTCCAAAGCCCTCCAATGTGTGATCCCAAGCAGACACTTCCTATCACACTGTTCCCACACTGCCGTTGGTTTCCTGTCCACCAGACCAACACTCCTCCTGTCACCGAGCCAAGCACGTGCAACTCCAACAAGCCCTGAAGTCAGGGAGCTTCCCCAGAGCCCCAGTGTGTGTTGTGAGGGTGGGTGCTCCTCACTGCTCCTCACTGATCTAATGAGAACCTTCCCCAAAGACAGGGTTACACAAAATCCCAGCAGCACTTGGAAGGAGCTGAACAAACCTCCCTGGTGTTCTGCCCACTGTCCATCCCCCATCATTACACATGGCACTGCTCATGGCTTGCACCAGCTACAGTTAAACCCTCCCCTGGAAAAGTACATCTTGAAATACCTTCCTCTCATCCTCCAATCCTAAAATACCCTGGCTCCACAATAAACCCGTGAGGAGAAGCCCATTTTTTCAGTGGACACATTTGAACATGTTGGAGCCAAAACCCAAAAGCCTTGCACCACGTTTGCCAGGTGACCTCATACTGCAATCAAAGTTCAAACCCAGATCCACAGACCCCACACTAACATAATTCACCAAAGGCCCACGATGGCTTCCCCAAAACTACACAGGTGAACAACAACAGGACTGGTAGCAAACACCAAAAGAATGGTTTACCAGCAAACACTTCCCACAACAAAACCATTCCACTCCTAAGTTCTCACTCCTGATCCTGAACACTTAGGAAAGCACATAGCTGGAAAAAAACCAACTCACAATCATTTTAAATAACTGACTCACAGGGGGAAGTGGCTTTATCCCACATTAGTTGCCTTCATCCCTGTAACTTCTCTCTCTGCCCCACGGGCAATCCCTCCCCACCCCTCAGCACAGCTCACAGCAATTAATTGCTTTCTACCTGTACTGAGCTTGAGGATTGGGATTTTATCACAGTCTAAAGCAGCTTGATCCAGGAGCTTGCCTACTTTTTCACAGTAATATCAACCAACCTAAAAAATACATTACCTGCACCTACAAACCCTTCCTGATGCAGAGTCAGACATGACAGGAAAAGAAGAACCCAAAGACTCAAGAAATGAAAGCTCAGGTAACCAGGGTTGGCTGCCCACCAGTGTCCCCAGTCACACAAAACCAGTGAAACGATAAGAAACAGGAGATCAGTTATTATCAAATACTGGTGATAGTTCTGCAGCAGTCCAAAATGCAAATGTCACTAGGGAAATGACAAATTAGCACCTGGGAACAAGATTTACTTTAGCCCAGTAAATAATCCTGAAGAAAAGCTTTTGTCATTCAGTGCTGAGATTAATTTTGGTTAGTCAACAACCCCAGCAAGAACTGGCAGGGGGTGAAACTGTCTATTCTTTGCTGTTTAAAAACATCTTGCACACCACAATAAATCCATGAAAAGGGAAACTTCCCTGGAAAAAACCCACTTGAATAAAACTGGTATTTCTTTCATTGCTTGTTCATTGCTCCAGATACAGGAGTGACTGGACAGAGGGAAGGGGATGATCACACTGTGTGCAACCAAGACAGCCCAGTCCCAAACGGGACCAGCTGAAAATCCAAAGTAGTGTTATGTGCAATCCCAGGAAGAGAGGCACCAACACAGAGGCCAATGCATGACCTGGACAAGGAGCTGGTTCAGTCCCATTTCCCAGGGATCTCCCACCCAACCAGGCCATTTGCCTCCAGCTCCTGACAATTCCTGACACGCTGCCAAACGCCACCAGACCTGCCAGAAGGTCAGGGCAGGTACCCCCCAAGGTTATTCTTGAAACCAAGCCCAGCTGAGCCCAGTGCTGTGCTGAGGGTGGAGGCAGGTCCAGATCAGCTGCTTTTGTCCTGTTTATGGGGACACAGCTCAGAGTGTCCTGCTCTGCCCAGCCCAGGGAGGGTGCTGAGGACCCTGCACAGGAGGTGTCACACACAAGGACAGTTGTGAAGGTGAACTGCTGGATTTACTGCAGGAAGGAACGGGGCAAGAACACCAAAACGTGCTGCACCTTCTTGTTTCTGAACAGTTACTCAGCCAAGCAGATGACACAAACTGCAATCAATGGGGCAGTCTCTGAGCAAGCAGGGTCTGTGTCCCAACTTTAAGGCCAGAAGTGCTTTCTCCCAGTAACACTGACAGCAGTCCTTCCCCCTAGACAAGGAAGAACTTTTTCATCTGGGAGATATTTACTGAAACAGTTCATGGGACTAATGCAGCAGTTTTCAGCTTAATCTAATAGTTTAGATAAAGCTTAGCCCACTTAAACAGAGACAGAAGAAAGGTCTTGCCTCCCTTGGAAAGGCTGCTCCATGATGTTGGGAATGAAGTTTTTGACAGCTCCAGCATGAACTGGCAGAGTGCTTTATTTTTCTAAAGATACCCAAACAGAGAGGGAACCCTGTGGTACTGGAAAGCCAGAACGGGGGATTTTCCAGCAACCCAAACCCAAGCCCTGTCCCCTGCCATGGGAAAAAGGCAATCAAACTTCTTCCCCACCTTGATCCCCAAAGACAGTTAACCTTGACTGTGAATTGAGAAGGAAAAGAGAGCATTGATTACCAATAGACCCAAAACACAGAGTAGCTGAAGTGAGATCCTCACAGGCAACAGAAGAAATCAGGAGCTGAACTACAGGAGCCAGGCTGCACAAACCACCATCTCCCAGGGAGCCAACAACAGGAACCACAGGGAACCCTGAGCCTTTCCTGATACAACCAAAGCTTTACAAAAATGTGGGGGAGGTCCAGGGGTATCTCCTGGTTTCAGTGTCTGTGGAAGGTCAAAGGTCCATTGAGGGCAAGAGTGGGGGAATTCAGGTCGGTGTTCAGAGCACGGATCTCACTGTCTCCAACAACTGGAACAGAACAACACCTGCTGCTCACAGCACCCTCTGCCCAGCTACAGACCTCAACCTTCTGCTTAGATCCATGCAGCCTTACTAACCTCTTCCTGGTGAATGGCAAACTAAGAAAAAGGAAAAATGAACAGATGAGGAAAGAAGAAAATCTCTTGCCTAGAAGAGAATTATCTTCTACCATCAAACACAAGGCACTGAAAATGGAAAAGGCACAGTTCTCACAGCACTGCTGGTAAAACTGCCTGAAACTTCACAGAAGCTCTGGAATAGAGCAGCTGAGGCTCTCCAGAGAGGGGGAAATTCCAGCAGCTCATCCACACAAGAGGATATTTTCCTCGTAAGACTCCTTGGCTTTTGTTTTTGCAGAGGAGGGATCAGACCACACAGTTTTAAATGCTGACGAATTTGCAGATACTTTCTTCTGCCCTTTGGAAATACAGTCAGAGGATTTGGAGTGTCTCTTACACAGTTACATAAAATGAAAATACATCCAGTAACTGATATTTGAGACTGTCAGGCTGGAAGAGCAGTGAGAGTATTTTGAAGCATTTCCTTAAACAGAGTCTCAACTCCCATGAGACAAGAGTAAGTTCTAACTAAAAATTGTAACCCCAGGAGTTAAATAAGGGAATGCTTCCTCTAGAAACAATCCTTACAGAAAATACAAGGAAGACAGAAGTTTCCATTTCTCTTGTACCTGGTTCTAACTCCATCTCCCTACAAATTATTCAAATAAATGTAACCACTAATCTATAAGCATTGCCTTCACCCTTGAGGCAAAGTCAGAGCAAGCTTTTCCAGAGCACACAGTACACACAAGTATATTTAATAAAGCATTCTGCAATCATTTGAATACTAAGAAAGTGTCAAGGAAGGTTTTTTCCCAGCGGTTATATCAACACTTAGCACTTTCACAAATCAAGTTCTCAAAACACAGAGAACATGATTACATATCAGGGAATTAAAAAAAAAAAACAACAACAAAAAAAACACATGGAGTAGAGATTTTCTTTTCCAGTAGAGTTTTGGGCTGAGGTTTCACACAATAGCTGAACTAATCTGATGGGTCAAAAATGCAGTCCCTGCTTTCCTCCTCCCCACACGTTCCTGCTCCTTCTTTTAGGGCAGCTTGGACACCTCAGCAAATTACTGACTGGAGAGACAGGAGACACTGGAAAAGAAGAGAAGGGAGCAAAGGAGCTCCAGCCCCACTGCCCTCCCTGCTCTCCCTGCCATGGTCCCCCCTGCTCCCCCAGAGAGCAGCACAACTCCCCCATATTGATTCAATTGCAAATGCAGCTGGGTCAGGGCTTGGGAGAACAAAAGAGGCAACACAAAAAGTTCCCATGAAACACTCCACACCAGAACTTGAGAAAAATCCAGCAGATCAGAGTGCCACAGAACGCTTCCTACACCTGACATTCTCTTCACTTACCACAATCTAGGATGTGCTCCCTTAAATCATTCATTTCCTAAAATCTTAAGGCAGTGTTAATTTGAGACTGAAAGCAATGGCCTGGCTATAGGTTGGTCACTCTAAGAGAGACACATGAATGCTCTTTAATCAGAGCGGTAAAAATAAAAAAAAAAAAAAAAAAAAAAAAAAAAACAAACAAATAAAAACCCAGGAGGGACTATTAGAGAACTACAATGGAGAAAAATGCAAATGCAAAGAATTTGGGCTGGAGTCCTCTGCACAGTACTTTTAGTTATGTTTCAGAGCAAACTAAAGCACAGTCAGTGGGGAAATAACATCTGAATGAACCCCTGGAAACCCCAGGCAGGACCACCTGTGGCCACTGCCCTGCCCAGCCATGGCCACTGCCCTGCCCTGCAGCCCTCCCTCCTCCCGTGCTGTCCTGGCACTGCTTTCTGCCCACTGGCACAATCCAGGAAATCATCCAGCAAGTTTAGACATTGTTTTCCAGTTGTTTGTATCTGGATCAGCTCCCTGACCTGGTTCATGCCAGGAGCACAGGACCAGGGCTAGGGAAGAGATGGGAGCAGCCACGGGAGAACAGGCCGAGGAGATCTGTGCTGGCCTAAATTGCTCTGGGGGTGTTTTGTATCTCACTGAAAGATCTTACAAATGAGGGGAAAAAAAACCCCAATTTCTCAAAATTTCCACTTCCAGCATAAAGTACAGGTGTATATTTAAAAATAGATATTAATGCTCGAAAAATACAACTCATTACTTCGGAATCAACTGAGTACAGAACCCTTTCCCAACCAAACCCTAAAGATGTCAAAGAAAAAGCAGAGTCAGACTAAGGCAATTTGGAGGTTTCCTTATAATCTTTGCATAAACAGAAAGAAAGCATCTAATTATAGCAGGTGATAGCCAGTGTCTTGCCAACACAAGTAATACCCTAAGTAAGCATTTTCTCCACGGAATTCTCTTACCCTGTTTTGGGGGTGAGGACAGGGAGGGGGGAAGGGCTACCTTCTTCCTGCCTCTCCCATTTCTCATTTTTCTATCAGTATTAGTCTGCATTAACAGCCAAATCATACACACACACTCACACAACACTGCCAGTGACCTACTAGAAAGTTGCTATAGCAACGACTGCTTTCAGAAATACACGTTGTGCATTTTAAGTGCCATCATAGTGTAACTCATCTGTCAATTAATAACCACGGCTCCGAGGAGCACATCACACACTCAGAAAAAAATTAACAAACACACACCAAGGCTTTATGTCCCCAAAAGGAAGGACTGGGAGACCTGCTGCAGGCTCAGACTCACCACCGATGGAACAAACAAACAAGCTGCATATATTTACACTGAGGTGCAACTCTTGTATTCCTGTTAAGTGCATAAAATTCATGAAGTATAAAAAAAAAACTTCACTGGGATCCTGAAGGGGAAAATCACTCCTATGTATCACTGAATATCTAATGGAAGCAAGGCTAAGATGTAAAATCATCTACAGGAGTGTATGGAATAGAATTTAATATAGGTTTCTGTTGGGTCAAAGGCCTGCAATAAGAAGCAATGTATTTTAAAACATGCTGAGTAAATGAAATATTGAGTATCCACTTCCAACCTCAGTAGACTTCATGAAATCCTGTGGTCAAGTTACTTCTAAGACTATCATCAAACTGAGCCTCTCACGCTGCCCCTTTCTCTGGGTCCAGGGGTCCACCAGTGTTTGGTTACAGCACTTGGTGGTGTCAGACACAAAGCACAACCCCAGTAAAGCACTGCACATCTCCAACACCAGCCAGTTATCCTCCAAGAGGACCCTTCAGGAGATGCAGGCATCACAGTTCTGCCCAGAGCAGCTCAGCTGCCTCTGCCTCCCAAAGCCCAGCCTGACCCTGCACCCTGCCAGGGAAGTGCCAGGCCTCTGCCTGTCTCAGCTGTTCATGGACTGTCCTGGCTGAGCTGGGAGGGACAGTGCATTGCCAAGTGGAGAATATTCTCCACAAAACACAAAGGGTGACCAGAAGTTCTGCAGACCCTGGGTCACCAAGCACCCTCTGCACCACTGAGACAGAACAAACACTGCAGTGCTTTCCAGTTCCAGTGGGACCTTGAAGAGGGTTTCAATTTCCTTTCTCACATCCTCTAAATCCAGTTCTAATCACTCTCTCACACAACAAAGATAAACGCTCTCCCACTGTTACATTTTCTGGTTTGAGATAAACATCAAGCTCCCAGCACCCAGCCTTTGGCAATACTGTTGCCACCTGAAATCCTCCTGGAGGACACCACGGGGACCAGAAAGTGGAGCCAGAGACACTGCCCAAACCTGGGCCTGACCTCAGCAAGCAGCCTGGGCTGGGTGAGCTCTAACCAGAATCTCGTGCTGGGTTCAGGTATGCAACAGTTCCAACAGGGACCTTCCACACGTCCTGGATTTCACAGGGAGGATTTTCTAAAAGCTGAATCCCAACCAACCCTTTTGGCTTGGGTAACACGGGCCACCTTTCAAAGTCTGACCCTTCCACATGTATATAAAATACAAGATGAGCTGTGAGACCAACACCTCAGCAAGGCCCAGAGCCAGGGGCACAGGGGCACCTCTCCCTCCCTGCACGGGGCACAGCGTGAGCAGAGCAGGCAGGAGCACAACCAACCAACCCTTCACTCCTAAACACAGTTAATCTGACACTGAGCAACAGCAAGAAAAGCACTGCCTTAAAAACTCCCTTCCCACCTCAAGGTGGGAGCACATTTTTCCTGCTGTCCGTGGACAGCTGGCAGCAGTCGTGAGGCACAGGGCTAATTAAAAAATAGCGTTTCAGGATGACAATCAAGTTTCTCCTAATCTTTCCAGGGAGGTACCAGCAAACACAGTTCTGCAAGTTTTATAACAAGAATCTTGCACCGTAATTAACTTTTTTTAAATTCAGAATTTACCTGATCACAGCTTCATGAATCAGAGCTTGAAATCATTGGGAAAGAGGTAAAATGTCTTAAAGTTATTAAAAAAATGTCTTGAAAGTTATTAAAAAACGTGGTGACTGTTCCTGGCTAATCATTTTTTTTTAAACACCAGTATAAATACATCTACAATAATAAAAACACCACAGAGGGTAGAAGAAAGACCTGTAAAACACTCTGAGGCCAAAAGCCCAGTCATAAGTGCATGTGTACGGCCACACTCCCCAGAACACTCTCAAAATTCAAGTCTTCCCAACTCCTTGTATTTACACACATTAGATTTTGCATCAATATTATCCTTGTAGGTCAAACTTTTCATCCCTAATATTTACCCTGTACGTGAGGGGATTCTCTTATCCAAAAATGTAGTTATATCCCAGCCCAACAAACCCCTCTGAGAACAAACAAGTCAGGTCATCTTTCATTACCACCTACATTCAGTACTATAGTTGCTCTCATCTGCTTTCCAAATCTACCTCTCCCCTCCAGATCTTTTCCTTTATTCACTACAAAATCCCTCCTTGTGTCCTTGCCCCCTCCTTGGTATGAGAGGCCCCAGGTGAGGCTCAGGAGCAGTGACCCCTCAGCAGTCTCCATGCCAGGGCTACCCCAGCTCTCCACCCACCCAGCCAGGCCCTGCTGGATCCAGCTTTCCTGCCTCTCCTTTGCACCTTCAGGAAGGCTCATTTCTCCCACAGACCCAGGGAGAGAGCCCTGATCACAGAACCCTGGGTTCAGCCAGAGATGTGACACCTCCCTGCCAGGAGCCAACCTCCCTCCCCATCCCTTGTCCTCCAATGACCCAAATGAAGGTCCCATCCTGTCCTGTCCTATAACTCTCCCTTGTTACTGTGTCCCCATCTACACTCCTGTCACCAAGTTCAGATCTACCAGCAGAACCCCTTTGGCCTCCTCCTCTAAGAAACATCTCCAGTTGAAAAATGCAATATTCTCCATTTTAGAATATTTGCCTCTGAAAAGGGAACTCTTGCTACGATGCAGACTATGCTGGCAAGAGCACAAACTGGAAAAAGAGGGAAGGAGGAAGGATGGAGGGAATCTGGATACCCCTTTCAGAGCAGCCTGCAGTCAGTGCTGAGGACACTGACTGTACTCTCACCTGCCTTCCATGAAACCCACCAGGAGTAATTTGCTGACCCCAAACTCCTAAATCCAGCATATCTGGGGTTCTTCTTACCCCAAAATGAGTCCCTGCATTTTGCCCTGTGCTGCTGTCTCTCTGTTTGGAGGAGGCACAGTGCTGGGGTTCACACCAACCAGGTGTTTCACACATCCCACCATCCCTTCCCACAGAAACTGCCACTGGAACTGAACACTGAGCTGTGACACTTACCACTGAAAATCCACATGGTCTTTTGGTTCCCATTTTTCTCCAGGTGGAAGTCAAAAAGCCACACTAACACCAGCTTTGCTATCAGGATCCCACAAACACAATCATTTCTTACTGAATTAATGCATTAGCAACAGTATGAAAAATTTACTGTTTAAATGAACCCTACACAGCTTTTTTTCAATAACCTGTTCAACATGCAGATAATTCTCACATTTTAATTCTTAAAAGATACTAGTAATAAGGCTGTGGGACTCAGGCAGGCCTTCCTTTTATTTGGGGATTGGGTTTCCTTCTGTTTTGTGAACATTAAACTGTGTAAGGTTACACTTATTAGCAAACCAGCAGTGATTTCCCATTTGCCATCAGCACTGCATAAAACTCAGTTTGCACTGAAGAGTCAGATTTGAGGGTGTCAAACTTGACCTGAAACCTCAAAGGAACTGAATTTTTCCCTAGTAAGTGGATCACTGCTCCGAACAAGATGTCAAATTTCAAAAAGTACTTCTCAATACAAATAAGTTGCTTCTTAAATTAGAAGGACAGTATTAATCTGTAACATTTTACACAATATGCACAATCCCATCCTGCAGCCCCTCTCTGCCCCAGGGTGACAGGCTGAGGGCACTGACCCCTCTGCCCTCCCCAGGGCCACAAACAGCTACAGAAAGGGAGTCAGCAGTGAAACCATTCCCTCACCTCCAGAGCAAGAAAACCTTCCCTAACAGCACCTTGTCCCCAGATTCCTCCCTGGCAGTGCAGTAAGTGGATTATGTGGTTTTGGAAAGGTCAGGCACAACCTCACTTAAAAAATACTGAATTTCCAAGAACACATCACGAGCCCTGCACTGAGCCCCAAAATCTGATCAGCTGCTGGGGGGGGATTCCTGAGGAGCTGTGGATGCATTTTCTGTCCCCTCTGCTGCCTCTCCTGAGAATGGCATTGCTGTGGTTTAAACTGGGTTGAAGATTTTCTTCTAGAAGAAGCACATTATTCCTGTTTTCAGGACTGACACCCTCAGAAGTCTCTGCTGCCATGCTGACACACTGACAGACCCTCTGTAGGGTCTGGCCAACTGAGACTGCTGCCCACTTATTCCTTCCTCCTGTTTGTCTTTCCCAGCAGTTTCACTGTTCTAGAACTCTGGGGGGATTCTCCAACACGTAACAACAACTTCAGTGCTGCTGTTGCTTTCACTGAGAAGAGTGTGCAGGAGAGGGATGGCAAAGGGAGGTGGTATTAAGAGAGTAATTTCAGCCAGGTATCAACTTTCACAAAAACTGCCGAAATCTGTCTTTTGGACACCTCCCACCCCCCCCAAATTTGACTGAAATTAGTCACTGTGCTAAAACAATTCAATCTTTCTAATGCATTTCAACAACCTGTCACATCCTACCATAAAATCTGAACTCTATTTAAAACCAAGACCAAAAATTAGCAATATAAAAGCACCCCAAGGTGCTGCTCCTTGTCCCCTCCTGCAGCAGGATTCCCAGCCCCTGCTCTGCCCCACTGTCCTGGCAGGGACAGGAGCCACTCCAACACTTGCAAAGCCACAGTGCCTCAGAAAACCCAAGTGAAAATCACCCACCCTCACAAGGTGACAACTGCACAGACATAAATCAGACCAAGGAAAGCCAAGGCATTCCCCAGAAAAGAGCTGTTAAAATTCTTGGGTTTCTATCCAAGCAGCATGTATTTGCCAAAAATCTTTAGACTTCTTTACTATCTCAAAAGCATTTGGAATAAACACAGATAACTAAATGTGTACTGAAGAACTGTTCTCAAGGATTGATTTCTCTGCTTCCAAACTAATAACGCGTTTCTTACTTCAAAGGTTTGTTTCAAAAATCTTCCAGAATACAAACACAGCTAAAAAATAAAAACATTCAAAATCCCAGAGCTTTATTAGCACAGCATTTAGTAGCTCAGCATTTTGTCCTTACTGAGCTGCTGACCTTTTCTAGTTATTATTTATTTTTAGTGGGGGGAAGAAGGGCTCAAAAATTAGGGAAAGGAGGCGGTAACAGCAAAAAACCTTTGACCCATAAGTGGCTTGTAAGAAACAATCTCAGAGAAGAGGAAGCTACTGGTGATTTCTCTGATGGTATGAAAAGCAGTGACATGAACAGGCCACATCTCTGAATGCAGAGAGCTTAATAAATCATTGTAAGGGTTTAGGAGGAGAGGCACCTTCCTGGTCCAGGTCAAGCTGGTTTTGTCTGCTGAATTAACTAACAGCATCATCACTGCCAGAGAATAATCTGTCCACATTAATGCTGACATTGCATCTAAATCTGAGTGGAACCCCCGAAATTAGAAAGCTCTGTATTGATCACAGTCCTGCCAAGAGAAGTGCTGAAGAGCACATTAATGCAGTGCTCCAAAGGAGTGCTCCCAGAGCTCTCCACTATTTTATGGGGAATTTAGTTCAGTGGTCAAGCTAATATCCATCCACTTGTACAGCCAGATGTAGCAAGAAAAGGCACTTTCCCTCCAATCTGAGGAAAGGCCACCTAAACCAATGGCTTTATTTTTCAGAAATACTTCTCAAGGAAGTTGCAGTGAGTGGAAAACTGGGAGCAACGGAGCAAAAGAAAACATTTCCAGTATTATTTGTTCAGTGACACACAAGATAATAATTCTCCTATTTTGGATTTCAAAAGGAGCTGCTGGACATGCTCAAACACCCTTCAGGGGAAGCACTTTACAGTGAGCTGGAACAGCTCAGAATTCAATATAAATCATCCTGTATTTGTTACTCCTGGAGAAAAGTACCAGTGGCCATTGAGAGTCCCTGATGGCAATCAAAGATTAGTCATCAATAAACACAGGTATCAATGAACAAAGATTACTCACCAATAAACAGAGTTTATAAAGGAGCCTCTGCACAGCCCCTGCCCCAAAGGGCCTCAGCCTGAACCTCCAACCTGCTCAGACTCACCCACCTCAGGTTTGGCTGCCATGGCCCAATCTATGAACAGCAAAAGCAGGTGCTGGACAAACAACACCCACATTTTAGCAGGAAGGGGCACATCCAGGTAAGAAGGAAAAATCCTGATTATCCCCAGCAGAAAAAGGTTACAAAAGAAATTGGTGGCAAACCCAAAGACCCCACTGTGTTTACTCAATCCAACACATAAGATGAACCATCACCTTGCTGGCTCAAAACTGCAGGTTTATGAAGCTGTTTTGGAAAAGTGCCTTTGCAGGTGACAGCCCCTCCATATCCAGAACAGCCCACTAAGTCTCTGGTGAGCTTTTGAAGCAGTTTGTGAGACTTGGTAACTTCTCATCAAAGAGCTTTCTCCCATTTCCCAGCAGCTGCTTGGCTGCTCTTTGAGCCCATCCAAAGGCCTGCAGGTGGGTGGGGAGTTTGCTTGGGTCTTCTCTGCCTCCACTGGGAGGTTCCAGCACCAAAAAGTCCCCCAGAGCCTCTCCTGGCTTCCCTCAGGGGGCTGCCACCACCCCAGCAAGGATGGCCTGAGCACAGGGGGCCAAAAACACTTCACCAGCTAAAAATGAGGAAGCTGTTTGATTAGGCAGAAAAGCACAGCTTTTATTTCAACCGTGATCTCAGCAGCTAAAATGGAAAAAAGCCCCAGAAAATACAGAGCAGACAAAAAATTCACAACGGAGTTTCTAATCCCCCATCAACTGAAGTGTAAAATTAGATAAATGTGCAAAGGACTATCCTCTCCAATTACAGTAAGGGCACGAGAATATCCCAAATTATACTATGTATGAGAAGAGGATAGTCTAGTTCCATGTTTCTTAGTTATTTAACTAAATCCAACAGAGAGATGATAAGAATTTAAAAGTAGATTTTTCCTTTTACATTTTCCCTTGTGAGCTGCAGCAGGATTTTTCTTTGCTCAACTTTAATAAATTTTATATATTAAAATAGCATCCTTAATTACTGCTTAGAGCTTCTATAAACTTTCAGTATTCAAATTTTATTGCAGCCATTTTAATACCCTCAGTTACCTCATTCAGATTTTTTATGCTAAATACTCTCAATTACCAAGTACTCCACCACTGCAGTTTTCTAAAACCAAGACAGCTCTTTAATATTACAGATGTGACAGGTTCTCCCATTTAATGTGGTTGAGCTCACCCCACTACTTCATTATCCAGCTCATGTTCAATACATCCCAAATTGCTGGTGGCTCTTTTCATCATTAATTACATATTTCAAGCCCAACACGAATCGATTTCCAGCCCGTGACCGGCAGGAAAGATGAGCAATCCCACCTCTTATTCCTCACCCCAGCCTGCTGTTATTACCATGTTTTCCTCTCTCTGTCCTACTCTGCCTTTAAATAATGGGTTTCAAGCAGGATATGCTGCTTTAATGTGCATTTGTAAAATCTATAGCAAAACACATAATGGATCTGCCCCCAGACCCTCAGGAAGCAGGACACAGTGCAGGGCTGCCAACTGCATTCCCATTCCTGCTTGGAAGAGGCAACAGAAGAGGAATGTGCACTTCCAAAGCTGTGCAACCCTGGTACCATTTCCATCACTGATTTTTACATTTCTGTATCAAAAATGCTCATAAATCCGGTCTTAAGAGTGCCAAGGAGAGAAAATGGGACAGACTTCCTTTCTTAACTAACCCCTTCAGGCTCAGTGCTCTTTTCCAGGAACACTGGGAATTACTCGTGCCTTTCCTAGGGAAGGCACCTGTCTTACCTGCAGGTTGAAACCTGGACTGCACTGGATACTTAAAGCAGGTGTTCAACCTTCTAAAATATACATGTTGAAAATCACACATCCTTCATACATACAACAACTCCTGCATATAGAGCTCCCAGGGAATTTACAGGGAATTCCCATTCAGTACATGGAGCAAAAACTCCACCCTTGCCTGCATTTGAGCTTTTTATGCCTGGGGTTTTCTCCTCTTACATATTTTCAGCAAAAAAAAAAAAAAGTGAAATCAAACCCCATTTACACCTTCGTATTTCCACAGGTACCATTCCAAACCAGGACTGTGAGAAGGACCTGACCCTGCAGAGGACCATGGGCAGGTGTGACAACACACAGCTGGAATTCCCATTCCCTGACAGACCCTGTGGGCACTGCAGCTTTTACAGACAGGCCTGTTCCAATGCCAGCCCAACACTCAGCCAAGCCTTGGACCTTCCTTTGCAGTCAGAACTCAGGGACCTCTTCAACACCTTCCTGTTTTCTTAATTTTATATATATATAACATATATAACATTATATATCATATATGTAGATATTATATATTATGTTTTATTCACATATTAACTGCATTCAATCCAGCCATCTCCCAGTTCCAGACACACTGGGAACATTAATGTAAAATTAGACAGCTTATTAGTTTCAGCAAGATTTTCCACACTGAAGCTAAAAACATCTCTCCAGCATTCCTAGAGCAATGCTGAGAAAATCCTGTATTCCAAGCTAAAGAAAGTTTCAGGACTTCCTTACCAATGGGTACTAGAGCCCCTTGCACAAGTTTTCAATTATTCCTCAAAGGAGGGAGCCCTGAGACACGAGCAGCAGTGGAACAGCTAATGTTTCTGTAACAGGAGTGGCCACGCTGCCTTTGCAGGCAGAAGACATTTCTCAAACATGAAAGTGCAATTTGGCAGCCACACTTGAAAAAGGGTTGTAGTTTAGAGTAGCTGCTGACCTTACTGAAACACCGGGAGAAAGATCTGGGAGAACTGAGTTATGAGATTAATTGCCAAAGGAGGAAAAAAGAAAACAGAATGAGGTTTTAGCTCATTAGAAAAAATGGGAAATGGAACACATTTTAAAGTATCATTTTTAATGGGAGGGGCTTTACCATCCTTTTTATTTAAATGTGAACATTTCAAAGGATATTTATTATTGATTGTTATCTATTGTACAATTTAATTTCTAATCTCCTTGCAAACTCTCAGACTGATGAAGACTTGGATAAAATTAAACCACATGACAGGGAAATGGAAGAGAAAACAATTAGCACAGCAGTTAAATACTGACTTGCAAATATAAGATGGTTTCCTCAAGTCAAGAAACAATTGTCATTACAAGACCAAGGTAAGATCAAAATGAACATTTAAAGTCTGTCTGAGCAGAGCCCCAGGTCACAGGGAAAATGAATCCTTAAGGTCAAAAAGACAGAAGATGATTTTAGGGACAAACTCCAGTCAGCTGGCTGGTGAGACTCTTGCTCCCAACACTGACCCATCGAGTTCTTTGCTGAGAGAAGTAGAAATTCTGCTTTGGGTTGTTACAGCCTGTATTTAGCCCTTTAGCTTCCCCTTCCAACTGGCTGTTGTTCTGCTCTGTTACAGTGTTTCTTCTTCTTAAATTTCTTACTTTAATTTCAGATAAGAAAGAGCTACAAGTCTGTGATGCAAAAGCACAGACTTCTTCTTGCTTGAAAACCAAACTACCAAGTCTGTCCAGGGAGAACTCATACACAGCCACTGTGAAAAGGAGGGGCAGGAAAACAAACAGCTCTGGAGCCTCATCAAGGAGAGGACTCTCCAAAATACTGCACAGTCTAAAGAGAACAGAGCAGAGGGGAACCTGGCAGAACTGAGCCCTGCAGGGATGAAACCAGAGTGACAGAGGCCATAAAACTGAAGGCATTTGGGTTCAAACATAGTAAGCTCAAGCCTTATACACATACAGTGCCAAACCCCCAAGAGATCTGAGAGCAGCTGACTTTTTTCCCTTGGATATTTGAGGGTTCTTAGAAGGGAAAGTAAGAGATTGATGATTAGGTTCTTCCTAGTCTATTAAAAAGGGTGATATATTGTAAGATAAGTGATATAATCACGGAGATGAGCTTCCCTGGGTGGTACGTTTGAAGAACAAAGTACTGATGGTCTCCCAGCTGCAATCAGAGGGAAGAAATCCATATTCCCAGAGAGCTAGGCAGGTTATTTGAGGAATCATTCATTTACTGGTGCACTGGATGCTGCTCCACCCAGTGAAATGTCTGACTGCAAACAAAGTTCCCTTAGGTCGAGAGCCACGGGAGAAACGTGGATGCCACAGAAGTAGAGAACGAATCAGAGAATCAGCTGGGTTGGAAGGGACCTCCAAGATCATCAAGTCCAACCCTTGATCCACTACCCCTGTGGTTCCCAGCCCATGGCACTGATGCCACATCCAGGCTCATCTTAAAAACCTCCAGGGACAGAGAATCCACCCCTTCCCTGGGCAGCCCCTGCAGAGACCCCTGTGCTCCCACAGCCCCCCCAACAACCCCCAGGGCAGAGAGAAGCCCCCAGTGCTGGGGCACTGCAGCTCAGCTCAGACAGCACAGGAGGACTGGCTCCTCATTGCCCTCTCCACATCTCCACTGCTCACAGCCTCGTTCATCTGCTGACAAACCAACCACTAAAAACTGTCCAACTCAGTCAGCATGCTCCCCAACACCACCACAAACTCAGGGGCTGCTGAGGACCTGGCCAAGGCAGCAGGGCTGACAGATACACCCCTACCCTGCTTTCTCCTGGGGGCTGGAGGCAGCACTGCAGGCCTGCAACAACCCCCTGAGCCTGCCAGGCAGGTGACCTTGTGCTCCAGGCATCAGCCAAACTGCTCCTAGAGGAAGGGTGGAGGGAACAGAGGCTCAGCAGTCCCAAGTAGACACTTGGGGGTGACAGGAAGGCAGCAGAGGTGATAGCAGGGATTGTCACCTAAAAAAAAAAAAAGAGGTGGGAAAGCACTAATTGAGAATCAAAATGCACTAAAATAAAAAGGCTAGGTATGTTTATCAGTGTAAAGCTACTAAATGAGCAATATTCAGCAAGGCCTAGAAAACACAAGCTAGGTCCTTTACAATTCCAAACCTTCATCCCACCTCTACCACCATTCCCAAGACAAATCAGCTTGTAAAACACAGCAAGAGGCAGTTTCAAAATAAACAAATGAGGAGTGAAATCCAAGTTCCAACCCATCATGAACTTGAAACGGTAGAGTAACAAACAAGACCTATGTCTGAAGCTATTCACTGAAGATTATAAACTGAGAGGAAACAAATACTGGGATATGAGGAATCCAGGATCCAGACAGGTAATAAATAAATGTTGCTAATGATGTCAAAACTGGAAGATTGGTTTCAGGGCTCAAAACACCCATGTTTGGTACAAAAGCATACCTACAGTTTGGAAGAAACAAAAGCTGCAAATGCTGCCCATGCTGGCAGATAGCTATTTCCCAGGCAAATTTCAGGGGACACCTGTAAAACACAGACTGTGTTCACACTACATGGATCCCTTTTCCACATTTTTAGCATCTTTTCATTTTCTTTCCCAGTTTTTCTCTTTTCTCTCAGAGCTGCCATTATACTTTAACTACAAAAAAGCAAATCCCCTTTCTGCATTGTCAGAAGTAGTCGTGCAGATTTGTACCACTTTATAGCAACAAAAAAGCAGCATCTGAAATCAAAGGAGGTGGAGAAACCAGTGCTCCACAGGCTTTCAACAGCCTGATGCTGAGCAAACAAGGCAGCCTCTTTCCTCAGACTCTTCATGAATATTGAAGACTGCAGCTAATCACATGACAGCAGACAACATCAAACAGGAAAGGCTTGCTTCTCCTCCACAAGAGCCAGGGGGAAGCCACAGCTCCTGTTTGCTCACCTGTACTCCTGCTCACCACACCAGGGAACCTGCTTGGGGTAAATATCCACCGGGGTCACCAGAGACAACTGCTTCCCATGCTGCTTCCCAGCCCTCCAGCTGTGAAAAGGATGAACCTGACCCTCTGGCACAGAAACCAGGAGGGACTCCAGATATCCAGGCACGGGCTCAGGAACCCTGGGATGGCCCACGACACCCTCCATGGGCTCCAGAGCAAAGGAAGAGCAACAGGCCCTCACAAAGAACAACCCAGCAGCAAAGCAGGGTGCCCAGTTTGGGGGGTCAGGCTTTGACATGAACTGACAGGAGAAAGTCTACAAATGGATCAGAAGGCAAAGAAATGAGATGAGGAAACACTGAGAAGCTCAAATACAAAGACACAGTTTGTGTTAGAGAAGAGATCAAGGAGGAAAAAAAAAAAAAAGACAGCTCAGGTTCATTCAGGTACATCAGAAATAGCTCAGGATGACCAAATAAAACCTGAAGTTAATTGCAGAATGTGTCAGTTAAACATCAAAAACAAACCAGTCAGTAAGAATATACTGGAATAAGCTGCTTAGGAAGTGCAGTGAAACTTCCAGCAATTAAGAGATTAGACAAGCATCTGTCAAGAATATTGTAAATTATCTTCCCCCCGAGATAGAGAAAGGGATCAACTCAAGGTCTTTCTTCATTCTCTTGTTTGTTTAGTGTTCTTTCAGGAACAAAGAAAGGCCAGAAAGAGCCAGTAAAGTAAATAAATAACCATTCTAGTACAAGTCCATTGTTGCAGTAAAACACAAGACTGGATAGAGGTCTCTGAACACTACAGTTTTAATACCCCTTAATGGCTGTAAAAGCAAGATGAATTTGGACCTAGAGTTGTGTCCCTAGAGATTCCACCAATGCACACCACAAAAATCAGTGAAAAAAATCAAATTAAAATCAAATAAAATAATACATCCCAATACCAGTCCTTTCACTAAATAAAACTTCAATGGTAGAAGTCTTTCTAGCTTATATTCTTATAACACAGCACGTCCCAGTTAGAGGATGGAGACGTGCAAGCGATAAAGCCTTCGCAATTTTTCAAAAATAAACTTCTGTCCTAAAGGAAAATAATTATAGAACAAAATAATAACTTGTTTCTGCTTGAAAGCCAGGGGTAGAAGACTGCAGAGCAGGTATTACATGGAACTATTAACCACTTGAACACTTGGGGTAGCAGCCCTCAAGAAAACATACAGCAAGGTTAAATCTGGGCTGGTAACACAGGAAAACTCTTATCAGCTGGAGAGCAAGGAAAGAGATTGCAAGGAACAGCATCTGGAGGGGGTAGGGTGGCCCTGATTTTTTTATCACATCCGATCAGGACATGCAGAATTAGTGGGGAGAATGTGTTAGAGGCACTGGGTTCCACCAGTGAGAGCACAGACACCACCACAACAACAAAGTCACCCAAGAGCCCCCAGGAGAGGGGTGGCAGCAGAACTGGGCTGTTCTGTGCAGGGACACTTTTGCTCACCTTCCCACTGCCCTTGGAGGCACAGACAGCTCTGACCCTGAGCTCAGCCAGCCCTTGGCCATGCTCAGAGCAGCTTCCATTGCTCCCTCACCTCGTGTTCCACTGGGACATCTCACACTGCCCAAGCACACAAGTGTTGCTGTGTCCTGCTGCTTGTTCTACTCTCCCCACCCGCTGTCTGCTCAAGTTCCTCTGGGAATTTCATCCAAAATAAATGTTCTCTCCCAAGCAAAGTTAGCAAAAACATTTGCTCCTTATGTGAGCTCTCAGTAGCTTGCCTGCTTTGGAGCAAACACAGATACAGCACAAAAGACACCCGGCTGACAGGGTCCAATGGAGCAACTTTATGGCAACAAAGAATTCCCAGCCTGGTTTTGGGAAGTCTGGTGTTCAGGAGTGGTTTGTGTTCTCACAGTAACAGCCTGATGGCTGTCAGACCCCTGGCCCTCCCCACAGAGCTGCAAGGATGCACTGGAGGTTACTCTCAGTGTGGCAACACAATCTGCTCCTTAAGCAAAATCTGCAAAAAACAGCTCTTGTAGTCCCAACCAAGCTACCACTTACTATTTTGCAGACAATTAGTAAAAAAAATTAAATAAATCCACGTAGATTGACCAGTTTAAGTAACAACAATCTCATTAAAGCCACAGAACAGGTCAACTACAGGCCTTTACTCTAAAGCAGGAAAGCTCAGCAGGAGTTTCCCACTGAAACCCACAGAAAAAAAAATAAATGTGTGTTTACCACAGTCAAAAAAACCCTTCTTAACCTCATATTCGAAAATTAATTTGATTAAGTTTTGTTGGAACAGAATAAAAATAATCAATCTACAGCTAAAAGCCTAATACAGGAATTTCCAGTCTGGATGGTTGGTCTGTCAGAGGCATATGTTATTTGGAACAAGATTGGAGTAACTGCCTAACAACACCCATCTCAACCACAGGCGTGCTCATCCCAGCCATCTACAACAATGTAAAAACCAAAGTTCCCCCTGAGGATTCAAAAAAATCCCCAGCAACCAAGTCCCAAAGTGCCTGAACTCCCAGCAAAGTAAAAATCACACAAACGAGGCTGGTCTGGGTCTTAAGGCTCTGGTCTTTGTTGGCTGTTAAAAGGCAAGCCTGGTGAATGTAAGATGATATTCAGATCATTTCTAACCTTCCACCAACATGTTCTTCCCTTTCTTCCCCACAGCTTTTTGTCTCCTCGGCTCCAGCCTCCGCTGCAGGAACTCTGCCAGTGACGTCAGGGCAGGAAGAGCAGGCCTGTTCTCAGTAACCTGAGCCACTCTGCTGCTTTGGGACCTTCTCTGAGAGCCTGGCATTACCCACAGTCTGGCCAGAGGTTAAACAGGACCCCTTTTTCTTACATCCATGTAAAACAGGCTAGGTCAGGGGGCTGCAGGAGCAGGAATCTCTTTGCACGGCACCAACACTCCCTCCCCCAGCTCACAACAGGAACAGCCTGTTTCTCCCCCCACCCCCTGAGTTGGTGCAAAGGGAGCTTCCCGGGAATTCTTTTCTCCTACAGAGCTGCAAGTCAATGTTTTTGTACATCCCCTGCTCTTTAATGATGTAACTGTTCCACGAGAGCTCAGCTCCCCTGTGCCAGGCTCTCCTCTGGCAGCAGCAGAGAACCCACACACCCCCTCAGCATTCAAAGGGCACAAACCACTCCAGTGGCACTTGGGGACACTTCACAGTGAAGCTACTGGTCACTGCCCAGTGCTGGGGGTGAAGAGATCACAACTGGGGAGCTACAAATCAGCGCTGGCTGTCCCACACTGAATGTCTTTGTGCCCCCAGACAGCCACTCTCTCCTGACACAGCCTGAATGCAACTCCCAGAGAGGAGCAACATCCACACGTGGCCTTTGGGACAGGGGCTAAACAATAGCTAAACTCTGGATGGGGGTGTTATCAAAGCATGACTTCGGTTCAAGGAAGTTGTTTGAGGGACAGACAACAAAGGAGCTGACTGCCAAAAATTTATGGGCAAGGAGGATGTGAAAGGGTTACTCTTAGCTGTGCATTTCACAACAAAATGAACTCCATTGGTGACAGACCCTGCCAGTACCTCAGAACTCACTACAGAAAATGCTGGTGGTACCTCCTGGCACTGCAGAGCCTCCAGGTTCTGCACAAATGCTCTGGATGAAGCTGAGCAATGGCACTCTCCTGCAAAAGGCCTGGCAGAAACCCCCGAGAAAACATTCAGAAAGTTTACAAAAGGATACACTTTCCATCTTAGAAGTTTTATAACAACCCCTTGGTCCAGGAAATAATGGCAGGTACAACTGACAGCTCCTCTCCCTGCTCCCAAATGCGACACTTCACCGCCCTTGATTCCTACTCCTCCCTAATCCCCTTGTTTTTTCCTTCTCAGCTTTCCACCAGGACTCTGATTCCACCACCAGCAACGAGAATCAGAAAAGCAAGGCACACCAGTGGGAAAAGCTTGTCCTACCAGCTCTAATGGCCAAGGCATTCACAAACACTGACCTCAAAGCCAAGAGATTCCCAATTCATCAGCCACCTCAGGCAACAGGATTTACACAAACCCCTCACCAGCGCTCTCAGTCCATGACCTGGTGCCCTACAGTTACACCAACAGCAACACAAGTGTGTAAAAGCTTTCCTGTGCACAGCAACACAAGCAGCTTCTCTGGTTTCTTCCGGGGAGAAAACTGTAACAGTTCAGTATTGAAACACACCCAGAAAAAGGGAATGATTGGGGCACTTCACTGTAATTCCTTTTCTCCTAGTGCCAGTGGGTCACACCTGAAATCTGGCATTGCCTGTGTTCTCCCACTTGTTCTGAAAGTGAGGAAACCCCCAGCCAGGGCACAGGCTGTGCAGAACAGGCTCCCTCCTCCTGTTCCACATTACACTCCAGTGCTGGGGATATTTGAAAGGACTCAACCACAAGTTCTCACTGTCATCCAACCTACCGTCCTCTCCTCCACCTCAGCCAGTGGACAGTGCTGCCATAGCCCAGCCTGGCCATTTTCAGTGAAACACTATAACACTGTATGTGTCCAGCATCTTGTAAAGCAGCACAGTAATCAGTATTCAAAATTTCCCTAAAACATTTTGAAACAGGAATTACATTCCAGCTCCATCTTACCACTTTGGCAGAGAAAACTGCTCCAAATGGAGCTTACAGAGACAAAAGATATTAAAAAAAAATCACTAGTGACCGAGGAAAGCAAAAGAGATGCACAAACCCACAGAAATGATGCCATTTCCTCTGAACAGCTACACTGACCCTTTCTAGAGGGATGATTTCTGCAAATACAAGCAGAACAATCAGCTAGTGCTAAAATAGGAAAAGCCTCAAGGAGCTTAAGGAAAACACTGTGAGCATGGAACAGAAAGGAGACGAAGAATAAACCAGAACAAACCAGCCCTGCTCTGTAACTCAGAGGGCAGAGCAGCCCAAGTCAGGGCAATGTTTCTGAGAACCCCCTCCCAAGGCTGGGGAACTTCCCTGACCACCTGAGCTCTCCTTCCCTCCCACTGCCCTTGCCAGGGCACCATGGGCAGCAGGGACAGGGATCCTCAGGGCTGAGCACAGTTTGGGAGCAGCCAAGGGAGGGTAGCCCCTCTCACCTCAGCTCTGCACACTGGGGGATCTCTGCAGGGCTCATTTGCACTCCCTGGACTGTATTATTTGTTTTGCAGTATTGCTGCAACCCTGTTGTTTTGTTTGGGTCCTTTTAAGCCCAGTATCCAACAGAACAGGCCTACAGGAGTGCATTCTGTGTGTACATCCTTCCCTGTTCTTACCTCCAATTCCACGATCAATAATTATCAGTCTATGGACCAATTTCCACCAAACACAGGAAAACAGAGATAGCAAACCATGTAAGTTCCTCTACCTTTTTAAAAATATTAATTTCTTAGAAAAAGGATGTTTAATTCCTCTCCCACAAGCAGTGTCCTATTAAAGTAAGACTACAGGAAAAAACAAAACTATGAGACACCAAAGAAGCCACATCAGTGAACCAGAAAAAAAACAGCCTTCAAAAAAAAAATTCCACTGCTTGAAGCAGTACTTACTCTTAGCACAATTCAGAGTTGGGTTTACTCCCTCAGCCAACACTGATGTGACAGCCTAGTGAGCCTAAGTTAGTAAAAACTATTCTAGAAAACAGATCCATAGGCAGCTAAAGAAACAATGGCATTTAGACAGGGAAATCAACCTCCCTTTTGCACAGGAAAGTCATGTTCCACAAGCCCACGGGAGTTCTCTCAGAGCTGCCCCTTCAGCACGCACCCATGGACAAAGCCTGCTCTAATTCCCAAGGGACATTCCACAGACTCTTCACAAAAGGCTCCTAAAGAAATGAAGCTGCCATGGTAACAATAGGCCCTGGACAGGTTATGTGGTAAGGACAGAGGAAACAGAGAGCAAACCAAATGTCATCTCTGACAGCAGGGCAAGGCCACCAGGGAAGTCCCCCAAGAACACAGGGCTTGGAGCAGCCTGGTCTAGTGGAAGGTGTCCCTGCCCAGGAGCAGAATGAGACAAGCTCTTAAGGTCCCTTGCAACCCAAACCTCCCTGTGACACTGAATATGTGCTGGAGGCCAGGCCCTCACCTCTGGGAAAGGAGCAGAACACCAACAACTTGCTGGTGACACCAAGTTCCTCATGGGAAGGCTGCAAAGAGGGGAAGAACAAACACGGGCTACAGAGAGCAAAGCTGGCAGAGGGAGGTCAGGAAAGGTGAGGAGTGCCCCAGGAATGCCAGGTTTACACACAGTGGTGGCTCCACACTGACACCCAGGACAGCACACACAGCTCAGGGCTCTGCACCTCCACCTGCAGCAGCAGGGGCTCGACCTCCAGCACCAGTTTTCCCCAAAAATACTCTTGCCACTGACCTTGCATCACCTCTAGCAACTCCTTACCCTGCTGGCCCTGACTCAGTTCAGCCACTGGGCAGAAAAATGCCCCTCCCAAGCAGATGGGTTTGCCAGGGAGGGAAGGGTCAGGGCAGCAGCAGCACGAGCACAAAGGAAGGGGAGAGCTGTGCAGCTGTGGAGGCACACACTGACTCCTCTCTCAGCCCTGGAGGCACACACTGACTCCTCTCTCAGCTGTGGCAGAGCAGCTCAACCATCTTGTGCAATCCCACTGGCAGCAACAAGCTCGTGTGGTCCTAATGAACAGCCCTAGGAATTAACAATGCAAAGCTGGCACACTTATCATTCATTTAAGATGGAATTCATTACCCATTTCCCAATGAAGTTTCACTCGCCATTTATAAACACAAACATCTCCCTGGTCCTTGGGGATTCTAACCCTAAAAGAAGAGAGAGAAACCCTCATGTGGGGGAGAGCAAACAGACACTCAGCTTGTTATTTGATTTGTTTCAAAAAACACCACCACATGCTATGCCCTAGTATATAAAAAAATGTATCCAAGATGAATTCTTTTGATTTTTATTATTTTATTGTAGAAAAATATTTGACATTTAGAAGCATTTCTGACACACAGGACAATCCCTATGCAACTCTACAAAGAAATATCTTTTTCTATGAGCTGAACAATCTGCCAACACTGTTTTCACTCAGCTAACCTGCCAATATAATACAAACCTGCTATATGGAGAGTTACAGAATACAGACTCATTAGATTTATTTATAGAATAAATAATGTATATGCTGCTGAAACCCTGCACAGCAAGGAGCACAGTTGGCTGGATGTTGCCTCGTGCTGCTTTCCAGTAAAACATTACTTTTGGGAACCACCTGAAACAACCTGCCCTTCAGCTGAGGCAGGACAGGCTTAAGAATCCAACCTCCTGCTCTTAATATTGAGATAAAAGATGAATTACTGAGTGGCTGAACTCCCACTATGCTCCCACACCACGCTCCTGTGTCCAACAGTGCTGAGAGGCCTGTCCCACCTAACCATGTGCAGCCAAGGCCCTTCTGAGTCTTCTGAGACTGAGCCTACAAACACACCCTGGGCAGGACAAGCAGCTCTGGGGACAGGGAGAGCACCACAGAGCAGTCAGGGGCCTGAAGGGATGGAAAGCCTTGTATTGGCACCACTTGTACCCAAGATGGAACTACCTGCATTTATAAATTGGGCACTTTCTCCCAAAATATTCCAAAATTAAAGCAGAGTTACCAAATTTATCAAGTTTATGTTGTACCTACAGTCCAAAGCAGGACACGTGTGACACTGGTTGGTCCTGATGAATCTTCCTCTGGGTTCCTGGGCACTGTCCCTCGAGGGACACACAACCTGCCACGTGCTGAAATCATTGCCTACGCTCAGACTTCCAACAGGACATGGCAAAAATTAGCCAGTGGCCACAAAATCCCAGCTAAGGAGAAGATTCCCCCTGCAGCTCCTCCCCTTCAGCTCTTTTAGCCAACTGAAGGTAGGGTTTGCCTTTAAAAATATTAGAGTGAAGCTTCACAAAACAACACTTGTCTTTGGAAGTGTATTTGCAGACTGAAAAGTTGCAACCAACGGTCACAATAATGCTCTCTAAACCACTCACTTTCTAAGGGAATAAAGAAATAAGTCATTGTGTTCTGATCACAAATTGAACACCCAAACCAACAAGGGTACACCAGTATGGAAAAGCAAAATACTGCATATCCCTAAAAGGCCTGCTAGAAACAGCAAAACCATCTTCTGCAGGTGAACTCAAACTCTGCAGGATTTCTTTCTTGGAGAAGAAAGAAAACCAACTCTGCTCCTTTCTATCTTTAGCCAAAGGAGCAGACACAGTGGCACTGCAGGGGAGAGATGACAATCTGCAACGGGAGCTTCAGAGCTCCACGTGATGAATGAGAGTGACTCCAGCAAATCCCCGAAACTTTAAATAAAGCATGAAATATCATGCAGATGCTGGTTGGCATTTTAGGTCCTGAAGCCAGTACACCAGATTTAGACAAAGCACTTCCTTATCTTGGCACCAGAGCCAGCATCACCTTCTGGGTCTGACTCCAAGCCCCAGAAGGCAGAGCCTCACCCCAACACTTGGGCACTGCAAGGTGCAGCACAGGCAGAGCCAGGTCTCACCCAGCAGTGCTGAGTCCAAAGTCAGGCTTTAATATTCCCAAACCACTTCAGTTCGCTGCTTTCAGTGTGTCTTGTGTTCACTGCAGAAATGGCACTTTGGAATTTTCAGCAGGGTGGGCAAGTCTGTTGTGCATGTTACCAGAAAACAGATCAGAAACGTTTCAGGAAAGGCACGTTCATATCCCAGTAAAAGGATTTTTCTTAGAAAGTCATCACCATTTAGCATTTCGGCCCCACTGCATCCTTACACTTCTAGGAGCTCACTTGCCTACTAAAATGGTATTTAAATTACCAATATTTAGCCTTATATCAGGGCAAGCCTTTGCAACAGAGGGAAAGAAAGGAGAGAATCCAAAGTCACCAGCACGAACTTGAGGTACGTGTTGTTATTTCAAATCAAAACATATTCACTTGTTGAGTTTCTGACTATCCCAAGGAACTCATTTGGTCAGTGCATCCAAATATTTAATGTTCACAAACCTTCTCAGTTATCAGAAGGTGACTGCAGTTGCAGAAGTCACATACAAGTCTACACAACACGAGGGCAGGTTATGGACAGGGACAGGAGCTGAAAAGCTCAGAGACTCTAGAGCAGAGCTACAGTACCAGGGTTTCAGCTGCCCTCACAACTTCTGACCACTGCATTGGGTGGGCATTTGGCCATAAATGCTGCCTCTCTCAGTGAGCTCATCGACTTCAGCACGTTTGTAAAACATCAGGACCACCCCAGCCCGTGGGCTGCCGACGGCCAGTGCTCTGAACACCGGGGTGGGGACCCGCTCCTCTGAACCTCCAAACTGGCCCTGAGTGCTCATTAGCTCTGCAAAGGCACTGCTTTCACTACCCACCCCCACTGCTGCACATCCACAGCGTGCCCATGAGAAGCAGCAACCCAGAGTATCAACTGAACACTCTCTGGTGAGCAGCCAGTAAAAATTACACCCTCTCAGATTCATCACAGCCCTACAGCCAGGCCCCTGCTCACCAGGAAATCCTGCTGCATCACGGGTTGCCTTGTCATTTCCAAACGCTCTGCACCCACCACGTGTTTCTCAGGCTTTCCATCAAAAAGTCATCACAGTTGAGTCAGAAAGAAAGAATAACTTGGCTTCTAATTCTGCAAAAGTAAGAACTTCTTCACACGGTCAGAACACCTTTCCACAGACAACCTGCACACTGCCTCTTGGCCCTGTGATTTCCTCATGGATGGATGGACTGTGATGTTGAAACACTCATCAAATGTCCCTGCCATCTCACCAGACAAGGTAAAACTACTCTGGATCCAGAGGATCTGGACTAGCCCTTCTCCAACACCACCCCTATCACCAGTGTAATAACTGAGCAGTTGAGCAAGTCTTCAGAAGCCTGAACCCAGGCATTAATGTCACCCATTCCCCCAAACACAGACACAATTCAAAAGCAGTTGTGTCAGTGGTGTGACCTGAAGAAGGTTTTTTGTTCCTCAGCAACTTAATAGATGCCATCACTAGACTAACTCTGCACAGCTGCAGAATTGTGTGGAACACAACTGAAATAATCAATACTTACAAAGCAGCTCAATTTAGTTTAATTAAACTCACACTGTCTTACCAGAAGCTAAGTTTTTTGACACTGGTATTGGCAGTCACATCCCTTTAAGTTGCTCTATGGATACTACAACTATCCTCTTTCTCCCAAGTCCCTCTTGGTCCCAAGCAGTGCTCCCGCTGCCTGTTCCGTCCCAGGAGCACGGGATAAGCCGAGTGTGGCTGCCCAACACTCCCAGCACGGGCCCGGCACCGTGTCTCCAGCACCACCTCTGCTGTGAGTCCAGCAGCTCGGGCCCCAGCCTGGCGTCCTGCCTCTGCCCGCTGCCAGCCCCGGTCAGGGGCACTGCCTGTACCCGGCTGCTCCGGAGGCACAGCCCCGGCCCGGGACCCCGGCACCGCCGGCACCGCCTCCCCGCCGCCGCCGGGCTCAGCCGCCGTTCCCGCGCCGAGCCCGGGGCAACCCCGGGGCTGCGTGACCCGCCCGTGCGCCGGGCGAGCCCGGGGCCGCCGCTCCGGTAACGGGATGAGCAACAGGAGCGGGGGGTGCCCGGCCCGGGGCTGCCCGGCCCGTCCCCCCGGAGCCCGGCCAGGGCTGGGGCGGCCCGGGCACTCCCGCGGGCCGGGTCTCGCTGGCGGGCCGGGTCGGGCCGTGCCAGAGCGGGCCGGGGCCGCCCCCCGGCTCCCGCAACTTTCCCTCCTCCTCCTCCGCCGCCGCCGCCCGGGGCCGGCCGGGGCCGGGGCCGCCGCCACCGAGCCCCGCGCGGCGGAAGCGCCTCCCCCGCTCCTCCCGAGCATCCCCCGCCGCCCCCGCGGGCCCGGCGCGGCCCGGCGCAGGGCGCAGGCCCGGCGGCGGGGGAGGCCGCCCGGCCCGGCCCGGCCCCGCGCCCCCGGCAGCCCCGGCGGGGACAATGAGATGGCGGCGAAGAGCGCCGCGCCCGGGGGACCCGTTGCTCCGGCAGGAGCCGCCCCGCCCCGCGCCGCCTCCTCTTCCCTCCCCTCCCCTTCTCCTCTCTCCTCGCACGGGCAGCGCCCGCTCCCGGCCCGGCCGCCGCGGAGACCGAGCGAGCGAGAGCGGCCCCGGCCCCGCTGCCCCCGCCCCTCGCGCCTCCATCTTGGATCGGCGCCTCCCGCGCGCTCCCTCCCCGCGCGCCGCGCTCACCTCGGGCCGCGCGTCGGCGGCGCCCCGGGAGCGGCCCGGGAGCGCGGCGGGAGCGGCGCTGGCGGCGGGGTCCGGCGGGCGCGGGCCGGGGCCGGGCCGGGGCGGCGGCGCTGGCGGGGCCCGTTGGGCTCAGCGGGGCCGCGATCCTAAACCGCCACCTGGCGGCATTTCCGACCCGCTCGGCGCAGCCGCCCCGCGCGCCGGGCGCGCAGCGCCCCCTGCCGGACGCGCCGCCGCACTGCCCGCCCGTGCCGCGCCCGCGCCGGGGAGGAAGGGGCGGGGCCGGGGAGAGGCCCCGCCCCCGGCGCGCGCGGCGCGCGGGAAAACGTCTTTCGCGCGAAAACGGCCGCGCGTGCGCCGAGCGGTTACGGACACTCGGGGGGGGGGGCGACTATCGCGACAGAGAGGGGGTGGTTCCGAGCTTCGTGAGGCCATGGGGACCGGGACACCGGGGCAGGGGGTTGACTATCGCGACAGAGGGGGGGTGGCCCCTGGCTCCGTGCGGCCGCGGGGACAGGGACATCGGGGGGGGGGTGTGACTGTCGCGACAGAGGTGGCGGGGGGCGGCCCTGAGGCGGCGGGGACAGGGACACCGGTGACAGGGGCGACTGGCGACAGAGCGCGGGCCCAGGGCGGGCCGGAGCGCCCCCAGCCCGCGGCGGTGCCGCCCCAGCCCGGCCGTGCGGAGGGCGGGCCGGGGGTGCCGGTGCCGCGGCCCGTGGCGGGGCGGGACCCGCGATCCCGGTGATCCCAGTGATCCCGGCGGGGGAGGAGCGGGAGCGGGCGCGGGGGGCACGTCCGGAGGCGGCGGCGCCGGGCGGGGCTGCGGCACCGACACCGGTACCGTGAGTGTCGGGAGCCCGAGCGGGGCCGGGGGGCGGCGGGACCGAGCGGGCAGCGGCCGCCCCTCTCCCCCATGCCCGGGGGCTGTGCCGAGCCCGGTGCCCCCAGAGAGCCGCCCTCCCGGCGGCCGCAGTTGCCATCGCGCGGTTGCCGCACGGCTCCGGTGCCCCGCTGTCCCCCCGCACTGCCGCGGCCGTGCCCAGCTCTGCAGCTGCTTGGGAGAGGATCCAAAGCAGCACGCGAGGTATCTCTAATCTTAACCTGTCCTCTGCTGCCGTGAGCCCCAAGGTACCTTCCCGTGCTTCACCTATTGTGCTGTACCTCTTACGGCCTTTCCTAAGCTAACCAAGCTGGTCTCCTATTTTCCTGTGCTAGAGGGGACTGTACGTCAGCGTTGAGGTATTCTCTGTTCTCTCCCTGTGTCTAGAATTGTGATCTGAAGGGATCTGTTTTGGAATGGGAAGTTTTCGGGCAACAAAATCACTGTCATGCAAGTGTAGCTCTGCAGAGGTAGTAGCTGCAGCAGGCAACAGGCATGAACGGAGAAATTAGAAAATAGTATTTTTTCATGGAAATGGACCCCTATGGAGCCCTTATACAGCAAGAGAATAGGTTAGAGAAAGCAAGGGAAATAAAAGGTGTCATATACAATCCCACTGAAACCACGTGTGGTGGCTTTAGAGAGCTCACAAATACAGCTCTTTTTTTGGGTAGCAAAATATTCTCAGGAATATACTGACAATTCTTGGGGCTGAAGTGTAGGGTTTATATTTGTGTTCTGTGAAGGCTGTGCTGGTTCTTCCCTCAGGCAGAGCTGCTGGACATGACTCAGTTAATCTGAAGACACAGGATACCGGTTTGTTGGTTTGTGTGTAACGTTTGTCCTTGTGCTTAAATGCTAAAGACTCCTTTCATGTAATTGCTCCTTCATTTTCTTAAATACCTTTTGCTATTCATTAAATTTTAATAAAGACTCGAGTTTCTTTGCATGTATTTTTAATACCATTGATTTGTATCAATCTGGCTAAAAAAGGTAAAGATACTTGGACACCACGTGAGTGTAGATCCCTTGGCATGTGCAGCTGCCTGAACTATCAAGCACCTGAGAATCTCCAGCAAGGTTCAGGTGATTTAATGGTGCTGAATCAGGAATTTAGGAGATTTCCCTGTCCCTGGTAAGGCATCAAAATCAACCCCTCATGTTGAGAAGTCGCTGCACGGAAGTGCTTAGTGAAGGTGGCACGAGTTCAGTCAGTCCTGTGGGTTTGCAGGGGTGGGAGGGTCTGTTGTATTGTCTAATGTGCAGGGAGAATTGTCAGTCCGTAGTTCTCCTGTAGAGATTGCTCCCACCCCTCTGCCAAACTCAGCCTAACCCGTCAGAATTGTGGGATTTTCCACAGAAGAGGCACAGGAGCATCCTCTTTCAGAGCCCAGGGATGGCTGAGCTCTCATTCCAGATGGGCTGCAACTGCCATGTCTGTGAGTCCTTCCTGATAGCAGTGCAGTCACCTGACTGATTAGAACTGAGCTGGCAGAAGATGAGAGTATTTTTCTGTGAGTTTACTGAAAATTGGTGGTTAGAGTCACCACTCAAAGGCTTCCCTCCTTCAGGCATGGCAAGGAGAGCTCAGCCTCCCACCCCCGTCAGTCAGGTGGCAAATAATCACCTATTTCTACCTGGGTAACCAGCATATGCAGTGACTGACCAAAGAGGGGACTATTTGGAGGGTTTTTTTCTTTTAAGAGAAATCGTGGTGTGTGTACTATTAATGATTTGTGCCATTTACTGAATCCACAGGAAAAACAGGGTTCACACTTTGGCAGTCAGTGATTTCCATGAGCTGATGTTCGAAACGGGTGCCTCAGGTTGTTGTTTGAACTGGGGATGTTTGTTTTGTTATGTAACTTGAGGGTTCTGCATGTGCTTCATCTTCAGCCTTGTATTAAACTTGATTCGAAACCAAATTACATTTTTCATAGAAAATGTAAATAAACCATGTTAGTTTCCAGATACGAAGGGAAAATAAAAACCTCATGTCATCTCCACAAAAGGCACTGGCAGAAAGAGCAGTAGCAGGTTGTCTGCACAGGCTGTGCTGATCCCTGTCTATTTTGAATGTGTGTCAGGGACACGCTTCAAGGATTTGGGATATGCCCTAATCTCAGTCCCTATGGAAAATCTCACTGGTTAAAAAAAGCAAGGTCACCAAGGAGAGCAAATAATGTACTGTGGGAGGGTTGACATCACATTTATCATACACTCAGTATTTAGCAGGGAGAGTAAAATTTTGGGTTAAGCACTCCTGTTATTTTCTTGTTCTTTGTTAGGTCTCATCTCCTGCCTGTCACACGTGTTTGCCCTCCACCTTGCAGCCCTCCCAGCCCTTGTGTTCCCGGTGCTGGAGTCCCAGGAGCAGTGTGTGCAGCACAGCCATTTTGAGCTGCTGCTGCTCCTGAGCCATTGTTTTCCTCCAGGGAGATCCCTGAATATGTTACACACGTCCACTACCAGATTTGCAACTGTTTTGTTGAATTTGCAACTATTTGTTGAAAGATAATGTTAATTTAATGTCAGGAAGCAAGAAAGTTGCCGTTTATGCTGTGGTAACAAATTAGCTGTTCTGGTTTTGTTTTCCTGGACAGTTGCAGCGTTTCCCCAGCTGTTTCTGAACCAAGTGACTGAGTTTACCAAGCAATATCTGCTGTTACTCTAATAATAATGCCTGTTGTCTGCGTTCTGTCTTCTTTTCCTTCCACTTATTTTGTCCCTGATCCATGTGTTGTGCTTCGAACGAGGAAGATCCTAGTTTTGTTTAAGACAGCAAGGCAGAGCTGCGGGTTTGTAACACAGTGAAAACACCAGGTAGGAAAAGCTGTGCCGAGGAAAACCACTGCCTTGCTGGGCTCAGGCACTTCGTTCTGCATTTGCATGTGAAAGATTCTGATAACAATCTGGCGGAAGAAAAAGGGCAGGTGAGACAGGCAGGTTTTTGGCAGGTGTTTGTAAGCGTTTGACGGGCAGGTGTCTGTAAATGTTTGACGAGTTGTTCGAGCTCATACCCAGCTCGTTATTTACTTTCCCTGGCACTGCAGCTGCTCGTTCTCAAGCTCCCTGCCCGTGGAGCTGCCCTGGGCACTCTGGAACACTCCCCCCCCCCTCGGCGGGTGCTGGGCACGCTCTGGATTTGGGGCAGCAGCACACCCGTGACCCGCAGTGCTGGGCGAGGCCTCCTGCACAGACCAGGGTGCTTCTTGTCCTCGGACCCTCTCACTTGTGCAGGTCCGAACCGGTGCTGCCCTTCCCCCAGGGCTGGGGCCGGGGCTGCCCCTCTGCACTCCCGTCCATCCCGATCCCTGCCAGGGCTGCCCCTCTGCACTCCCGTCCATCCCGATCCCTGCCAGGGCTGCCCCTCTGCACTCCCGTCCATCCCGATCCCTGCCAGGGCTGCCCCTTTGCACTCCCGTCCATCCCGGTCCCTGCCCTGCCTGCGGGGAGCAGGGCACGGCCGAGCCGGGGGGCAGCAGGGGGGTTGAGGAGAAAAGCAGAGCAGCCCATTCTCAGGTAAACCGTGTTTGTGAGGAGACAGGCAGTGCTTGGCTGCCACAGATCAGGGAGGGAGATAACGCCAGGGCTCAACCTGGCCGCGGTATTTCAGTGTTTGTGTGAGGAGCTGCTGCACACACGGTCACACTGCCTTGGGTCTGTGTTCTGCACACACATGGTCACACTGCCTTGGGTCTGTGTTCTCCTGCACACACAGTCACAGTCACACTGCCTCGGTCTGTGTTCTCCTGCACACACGGTCACACTGCCTCGGTCTGTGTTCTGCACACACAGTCACAGTCACACTGCCTCGGTCTGTGTTCTCCTGCACACACGGTCACACTGCCTTGGTCTGTGTTCTGCACACACAGTCACAGTCACACTGCCTCGGTCTGTGTTCTCCTGCACACACGGTCACACTGCCTTGGGTCTGTGTTCTCCTGCACACACGGTCACAGTCACACTGCCTCGGTCTGTGTTCTCCTGCACACACGGTCACACTGCCTTGGTCTGTGTTCTCCTGCACACACGGTCACGCTGCCTTGGGTCTGTTTTCCCCGACAATCCACTGCCGTGCTGCTCAGCCCTGATGTCCACGGGCGGTGCTCTGGCACACTCAGGACCCCCCTGCTCTGGTGTCCGGTCCTCCCCGGGGACAAGGACCGCGCACCCCCAGCCCCTGCTGCCCCCGCAGCGGCCGAGCCGGCGCTGCCCGCGGGGCTGGGCGGGCTCCGGGGATGGATGGATGGAGGGGGGAGGATGAGTCCTCCCGGGCATTCTCTGCTCCGCAGCGCTGTGTGAGACACGACAGCACGGAATGGGGAATCTGCTCTGAATCATCACGCTGTAGGAACCTTACGCTCACCAAACCACCTCTTGTTCCTTGGATCGATTCCATCAATAATTCTGGGAGAGATGGCTGAGGAGTGGTTTTGGCAAGGTGACACCGATTGCTTTCTCCCCATCTAGAGGTTTTTGGGTTGTGTGGCTCCCTTGGGTTTTACATTCTGTGCTGAGACGATTGTAACCCTTCCTCTGGGACGCCTGAGAGCAGCTGCTGTTTCTGTCTAGACACCCGGGCAAGGATGGATATGACGAAGAGCTGTTTTCCTCCTCTGGCTCGGGATTAAATCTCTCTGTCACAGGTAAGGTCTGCACAGGTTTATTTGCTGGGGTGAATAGAAGGCAGGGAAGGTTTCATTCTTCCTGCTGCCACTTCACGTGGAAGGGCTCTGCACAGATGGTGGGGGGTGCTGTGAAAACACATTTCAGTGAGTCTTTCTGCCTGAATTAACCTGCTCCCCCCTGCACAAATGACAGGCACCGCTTGTGTAGCGGGAAATGGACCTTCCCTGGGAGACAGGAGGGTTTAACACTGCCCAAGTATTGTTCAAAGACGTGTTGTTATTCATATGCTAACTGCTGACTTGCTCAGGGATGCTCCCTGCTTCCCTGAGTTGCTCTCTGTCATCTCCTCCAGCCAAATATCTCCCTGTAACACTGGCAAGCAATTAACTATCATTCATAATTACAGGGTAAAAAGCTTTGCAAGGAAACTGTCTCATTAGAATAAGAATATACCAGAGTGCATTATACAAACCATACCATACAAAATGAGAACGTGTCATTTTCAAAAATTAGTGACTAAAATGAAGAGCCATGGGTGACTTTTAAGGAGATCCAAATGCCCCAAATATCAAAGGTATTAAGCAGTAACTCAGTGGAAAACTAGAGCAAAAACAAGAACAGTCTACTAGTACTTGGGCTTTGTTGATAAAAACAGCTTGTAAACACTAACAGCATTTACATATTAATGAATCTCTCACTGACCATTAAATAACAGGGTATCTCTGGTTTTTTTCTTAAGACCAGAGCATTTCTCTAAGGAAATGGATACGTCTTCCCAAAAATACCCAGTCAAAAAGCGAGTGAAAATCCATCCCAGCACAGTAACAGTGAAATACACTTCTCATTATCCCCAGCCAGGAGGAGAAGGATGTGAGGATGTTAATGAAGATCCTGGAGTATTTAACGAGGATAATCCTAAGAGAAGACTACTGAGTGATGGGAGAAGGAGAGAAAGGACTTTTTTTGGTACAATAGACACCAAGCCAGCACAACTGCCCAAACCCGGTGAGGTGGGGCAGTGCCAGCATTTTCCTGAAGGGAATGCCCTGCAGTCCAGGAGGACGTGGGCAGTCCTGTTCGGCTCTGCCGTGGCTCACGGCTGCGTGGCTCTCATCACCAGATTGGTTTCTGACCGCTCCAAAGTGCCCTCCCTCGAGCTGATCTTCATCCGCTCGGTCCTGCAGGTGCTGTCCCTCACTGTGGTGTGTTACCACCACGAGCCTCCCTTCGGCCCCAAAGGCTACAGGCTCCGGCTCTTCTTCTACGGGGTGTGCAACGTGGTCTCCATCACCTGTGCCTACACCTCCTTCTCCATAGTGGCCCCCAGCAACGGAACCATCATGTGGAGGGCGACCACCACGGTGTTCAGTGCCATTCTGGCTTTCTTGCTCATGGATGAGGGAATGGCTCACATAGACATAGTTACTGTGGTCGGCAGCGTGTTCGGCGTTTGCCTGGTCATGATCCCCAACATTGTTAAGGAGGAAAACTCTTTGCTGAGCACCTGGAAGGAAGCTTTTGGCTACACCATGACCGTCATGGCCGGCCTGACCACTGCCCTCTCCATGATAGTCTACAGGTCCATCAAGGACAACATCAGCATGTGGACAGCCCTGTTCACCTTCAGCTGGACGGGGACGCTGTGGGGAGCGGCCACCATGTTCCTGCTCCAGGAGCCAATCGTGCCCCTGGATGGAGAAACCTGGAGCTACCTCCTGGCCATCTGCCTGTGCTCCACCACAGCCTTCCTGGGGGTCTACTACGCCCTGAGCAAGTTCCACCCCGCGCTGGTGAGCACCGTGCAGCACCTGGAGGTCGTCATCGCCATGGCCCTGCAGCTCCTCGTGCTGCGCATCGTCCCGGGCGCCTGCGACCTGCTCGGGGCCGCCCTCATTCTGGCCAGTGTCTTCTTCCTGGCGTGTCACAAACTCTCCTGGATGAATTTAAGGCAGCAAGATTATCAGGAGATTGTGGACTCCTCCATTAAATGAAGCACAGCTTTGCTGTCTGAGTCTGGCTGTGACCACGTGAACATCACTCATTTCAGCTCCCGTGCCCCGGCCTCGTGGCCAGGCCCTCTCTCTGCCATTTCAGTTCTCAGCTGATGTAGCAATGTTGGTGTTCCCAGACTCCCATGCCAGGTGAATTTGTTCTACTGCACATAACGACTGACATTTTGTCATACACAAAAGGGCACCACACAGGGTGCATGAGCAGAAGCACAGGCTGGCCCACAGGAGGGAAGGCCAAGTCACACGTGTTCTTCCTCCCCTTCCCTGGATAAGGCAGTACAGAGGGGTTCACTAGTGACTCTCATTCCTGTGCACTGTGGAAGTAGGAAAATGAGCAGTAAAACCATTGCAGTGGTCCGAGTTCTCTGTAATGCTTCTTAAGTTTTGCCTGCAATATTCTAAATGAAGTAACGTTAAATTTCTGTGGCTAAAACTTATGTTTCCTGTGTGTATAGAAGTCAGTAAAGTTTCTTGTGCTTTGTGGTTAAATTTCTGTCTGAACCAATGCAGGAAGCCCAGACCTCCTGTAAGGGAAAGAGAGCCCCAAACGCTGAATCTCCAGTTGTGCCACAGCTGACAAAGGTCCCCAGGAACTACAAGGTCTGTGATGGATCAAAGATCTACCCCTGAAGCAGAGCAAAACCCTTTCTATGGAACCACTTTTTCTAAAAGAGGTTTCAACTATTATGCAAAGGAGGGGAAAAAAAGGGAGAAAATAAAGATTGTGTTTGAGGTCAAGGTGTGAGCACTGCTGGTAACACTGACCAGCCTGGAAGGCAGCAGGGACTTCAGTCAGGGTGCCTGGGTCCCACCACTGCAGTTAGAAAGCAGATCTACAAAAAACCCCAGGGTTCTGTGGTTGCAAACACTGCTCCTGGCCATGCTAATGTCCAGCTGTAAAGAGAAAGGCCAGCACCCAAGACTCTGTCAGTGGTCTCCATGCCAACCAGGCCCAGCAGGCACCTCCCCACCCCAGCCAATTGTGCCTCTGTTCTGGGACGTGAGCATTTTCCAAGGAAAAATGCATCACTCAGATCACCCCAACCACTCCAGCTTCCCCCATGGAAAACACATTTTACTTGGAAAAAGCCACAGCAGCAGCAATTACTTTTATTCCTATGAATAGCCCGGAGAGCAGGTTCCCTGACAGCAGCCAGCCCAGGTCTGTGTGACACCCACGTCCTCCCACGTCGCTGACCCCCGGTGTCAGGGGGACAGGGTTCCTCAGGCACTGGTACAGTGACAGCTGCCCCGACCACTGTTTCCTTGAGGAGCAGGAGGAGCTGGCAGGAGGAGTTGTGCCCACTGCAGGAAGGACAGGAAGAAGGGGAGCAGGTAAAGCAATGTGGTGCTGGGAAAGCCGTGCCCGGCCAAAAATCCCTCTGGTAGCTCAGGGCAGGGCAGTTCCCAGCCCAGAATCTTGCTGTGCTTCTATCAGCTGATTTCTCTCTGGGGCAGATGGTCTTTCTTCCTCTGACTGCTCAGACAGCAGGAAAGCTTCCTTTATGGAAAGTAACCAGGGCAAAAGGCTCCAGCTCCCACAGCTGCCGTGCCTGTCCCGCTCCGCAGGGAGCTGAGCTCGTGACTGTGCCTCACTCCTGCCAACACATGCCATGCCTGCAGCCAGCTGGGCACCTGCTGCCAGCAAGGAGCACTCGGCAGCAACACTCCCCAGGAGCCTCCCCTGAGCAGTGGGGATGAGTCCTGAGCTGCCCCAGAGCAGCAAAGCCCCCTCCTCACACCCTCCCTGCCCCCCCCGGCACCCTGAGCGCAGGCTGGCAGAGGCACCCAGGAGCCAAGCAGGGCACAGTCCCCCCCCCAGGACCTGGGTGATGGCTGGGAGGGTGCCCAGGGCTACGGAGCGTGGTGCTGCTCCAGCTGTGCCACCGCCTGCAGCAGGTCCTGCACCGCCAGGTCCACGTCTGCCCGCGAGGTGTGCCGGCCCACGCTGAGCCGCAGGGCGTTCTGTGCCACGGCGGGGGGGATCCCACAGCCCAGCAGGATCGGGGAGGGCCTGGGACACAAGGGGTGGGCGGGTTGGACTGAAGGCCAAGGAAACACACACCCCATCAGGAACCTCCCCAGGCTGTGAGAGGGAGCCCATGTGCTCCAGGCAAACCTGTCTCCTGTACAGCACCCTGACTGCTGTCCAAGGGCAGCCGCTCTCACTGCGCTTGTTGCCCTACGGAGGATCTGGCTCTTCCCCTCCCAGGAAGAACCTGTGCCATGTCCCCGTGGGTTGGCAACTCTGCCATATCTAAAGAGCACTGCTCTAGACCAGACCAAAAGCAGCTGCTGTTCCCACCTTCCCCAGAGGAGCCATCTGGAGACCCAAACGGGGCTGCAGTGAGTGAGCCAGACACACGTGGACATAAGGCAGGCTCCCTTCTGGCAGCGACAGGAGTTCCAAAGTACTTCCAAGCTCAGCTGGATCACCAAAGCTGGGAGGGACAAAGTCCCTCCAAGCAGCAATCAAGCGTTCCAACTGTGTCTCCTGCAATAATCCCCTTCCCAGCCCTTCAGCCCCTCTGGAAAGCTCTGTACTCTCTCTGCTCCAGGTGACACTGCCCAAGCCCTGCAGAGGCCCCTTCCCTGCCCCATTTCCCTCCCTTGGCAGACCCCAGGCCCAGAGCAGTCAGTGCTTACCGCTCCCCCTTGTCCGAGTGGCAGGCGGCCCCCACGCTGGCCAGCAGCACCTTGCAGTGAGCCAGCACCCTGTGCCCTGCAGGGACACAGCACAGCTCTGCTCTGTGCCAGGGCCACCCTGCCCCATGGCCACCCTGCCCCACAGCCCTGCCCGCTGCCACAGTGGGCACGGGGGCTGTGAGGGGCAGGGGCTTGGCTCCGTGGGCACAGCACAGGGCAGTGCTGGGGGAAGAGCTACCTTGCAGGCCTGGTCCCAGGATGGAGAAGTTAGAGGTGTTGCAGAGTCGCTTGGAGCCCTTAAAGCGACTGTTGAAGTGGATCCTCTCCTTCCCAAAGGAGGCCTGGAGAAATCAGAGGGCTGTGAACTCCTCGAGGTTCACGAGCAGCTCTGCCCTCACGAGGGGGTGGCAGGGCCAGAGGGACATAACCCACCCTGCTCCAGGCCCTGCTCTGCAGGCTGACAGCCCAGGAAGGGCCCAGGTGTGCTCACCTCCAGCCTGGCCTCCAGGTAATCCCGGACATCCCGCATATGAGCCTCGTAGGCCTCCCAGTTCTTGCTCACCAACTCTGCAGCCTGAGGACATAAAATCCCGACACTCTGATACCTCCCCCTGTGTGTGGTCCCTGGAATGAGAGTCCAGCCTGGAACAGTCTCTGTGATTGCCAGTTCCCTGTGTCCCCCATGGCCCCTCGGTGCCCTGAGCTGTGTGACTGCCAGGGCAGCAAACCTGCAGCAAGTGCCCCGAAGCACCTCATCCCACTGGCACCAGAAAGCTCCATCTTCCTTCCCTGTAGTTCTCCTGCCCTCCTGCACCCTAACTTTGTCACTTCTAATGATCAGGAAGCACAAGTGGCTGTCCCTGTGCTGGTTCTGCCAGGAAGCACCTGCAGGGAACCACTTCAGCCCTGCCCATCACCAGCTCACCTGGCCCAGGCCAGCAATCATCGGGGTGTTCTCGGTGCTGGAATGGAAGAGGGAAGAGTGAGTTATTTCTCTGGACCAGAAACCCAGCCTGTGGCACAGACATTCCCTGGGTGGGACCCCTCAGCACTGGCACCTCCCTGGGAAGGGGGCAGTTCCACTCTGGGGTCCCAGCTGTGGCGAAGCCTGAGCCCCAGGGAGTTCCACACATGGATGTGTGTCCCTGCTGTGCCGGGCTGCTTGCCCCAGGGCTGGCAGTGACACAGCTGCCAGCTCAGCTCAGATAAGGCAGCCACCTGTGGTTTGGCCACCAGCCCCAGCTCCCGGGCCACCCCCACCACCTTACCCTGGGCGGAAGCTCCTCTCCTGTCCCCCCCCGAAGAGCAGGGGGTGCAGGGGGGCCGTGCTGCCGGGGCCGCGCACGTACAGGGCACCGATGCGGGGGCCATAGAACTGTGGGACAGACAGCACTGTGACCTGGGGACACTGCCAGCCCCTCCCGTGCTCCAGCACACACCCACTGCCCTCCAGGGCTGGGCTGGCCCCTGCCCATCCCACGGGCACAGAGCACCGCAGGGCTGTGCCCCATCCCTGGTCCCCTCCTGCTCTCTGCTCCAGACAGGGCCCTGACCCGCAGGGTCTGCAGAGCCCCAGCCAGCAGGAAAGCTTCGGCCACTGACAAGGCACTGAGCTGTGGGGCCACCCAAAGTCCCCCTGGCACCCCACAGAGATGTATGACAGGGTGAACAGTGGCTGGGCCAGGTGAACAAGGCCACACCCTGTGTCCCCCCATGGTGAAGAGGGGCCATACCCTGTGTCCTCATGGTGAGGAGGGGCCTTACCCTGAGCCCCCACAATGAGGAGGAGCCGTACCTTGTGCCCCCCATGGTGAGGAGGGGCCTTATCCTGTGCCCCCACGGTGAGGAGGAGCTGTATCCTGTGCCCCCACAGTGAGGAGGAGCCGTACCTTGTGCCCCCCATGGTGAGGAGGGGCCTTACCCTGGGCCCCCCATGGTGAGGAGGGGCCTTACCCTGGGCCCCCCATGGTGAGGAGGGGCCTTACCCTGTGCCCCCCATGGTGAGGAGGAGCCTTACCCTGTGCCCCCACAGTGAGGAGGGGCCGTACCTTGTGCCCCACGATGGTGAGATAGTCCACGCCCAGCTCCTGCACGTCCACACGCCCCTTGCCGATCATCTGGGCCGCGTCCGTGTGCAGCAGCACCCGGGGCAGCCCCTGCCCCGCCCTGCGCTGGTTGAGGGCTCTGACGCGCTGGCTCAGCTCCGCCACGGGCTGTGGAGGGTGAGGGGCTGTGTCCAGGGCCCCCCGCTCCCTGCTCAGGCACCTCTTTGCGGGGCTGCCCCACACTCACCATGATGACGCCGGTCTCGTTGTTGGCCAACATGAGGGACACCAGGCAGGTGTTGGGCCGGATGGCAGCGAGGACATCGTCCACCTCGGCCCGCCCGCTCTGCGGGGACACGGGCACAAAGGTGGCTTCTGCGAGCAGAGAACAAGCACGAGGTTTGCCGGGGAGCCCGAGAGCACATGGGGCTGCCTGAACCCCGCTGGGCAGGGCAGGAGTGTGGGGCAGCAGGTGTAAAGGCCCGAAACACGTTCCTGAGGGAATGGGGCACCCATTCCTGAGGGAATGGGGCATCCTGGTGGAGTCAGAGCCCTTTTGGGGGAAAGGGGAACAGCATGGAGTTCGTAGGTCCCACCATCCTCCACAGACATGCCCGTGGACAGAAGTCCACCACGCAAACCTCACCCTGCCCCTGTGCCACCCACCTGCCAGGCTGTCCTTGCCCAGCTGCTCCAGGGGTAGGCGGATGGAGTCGTGCTCCACACTGGATGTCACGATGTGCGGTGTCCCCGGGCTGTCCCCGGTCTGGCTCTCGAGGAAGTGCCTGCGAGCGGTGTGGATCACCATGTTGTTGGCCTGGGGAGAGGAGACAGAGGGAGGTGAAGGCCCGGAGGAAGCAGGTGCCCTTCGTCTCCACCGACCCCATCGCTGTTTGCTGGGGAGGGGAGCGGGGCTCAGTGCTCCCACCTCCGTGCCCCCCGAGGTGAACACGATGTCCTCAGGCCAGGCCCCCACCATCTGTGCCAGGCTCTCCCTGGCTCTGCCAATCAGCTCCTTGGCCTTCCTGCCTGCAGGACGACACTTGGCAGCTCCCATGGCCCCCGGACACGGGTCTGGCCCAGGGAGCCCCCCTTGCCCCCCTGGTCCTTACCTGCAGGGTGAGCACTGCTGGGGTTGCCCCAAGCCTGGCTCAGGGCATCCTGCACGGCCTGGGCTGCCTCAGGGGCCAGCGGGGTGGTGGCGTTGTGGTCCAGGTACACCCTCCTGGGGGCAGGGGGTAGGTGAGGAGCACTGGGGGAAGGGGGGGGGACACACAGGGCAGGGCAAGGTCTCACCCCTCAGACGGGTCACAACGCGCCTCTGCCGGCTCCGTCCCAGCGCCCATCGCTGCCCGCACTGTCCTGTCCTGCTGCCAGCACCGCCGAAGCCCTGCCCTGGCCCCGCCCTGGCACCCGGGCACAAACACGTGGGCAGCACGGGGAAGACCAGGACCCACCCTGCCTGTACCAACACGCACCAATCAGCTCCCTCCTGCCTGTACCAGCGCCCACCAATCAGCTCCCCCCTGCTTGTGCCAGCCCCACCAATCAGCTCCCTCCTGCTTGTGCCAGCCCCACCAATCAGCTGCCCCGTTACAGCCGCGCTCCCCGCTCGCTCTCACGCGCCGTTCCCGCGGGCCTCGGCGGAAGGGGCGGGGCCAGGTGCGCGCGATTCCGGCGCGCGGGGGGCGGTTCCGGCGCGCGGGGGGCGGTTACGGAGGGGGCGGAAGTGGCGGCGCTGCCCCAGTCCAAGATGGCGGCGGCTCGGCCAGGCCCGGCCCCGCGCGCTCCGCACAGGCCCCGCGCGGCCCCGCGCGCGGTGTCGGTGAGCGCGGGGGGGGGGCGGGAGCGGGGCCAGGGCCGTGACTGTGACTCAGCACCGGGGCCATGACTCGGCACCGCGGGCCCCGACACCCCGCCCGGGCCGGCGGGACCTGCGCGGGGCTGTGCCCGGGGCGGCCGCGCCGCGTGGGTGCGGGCCGGGCCGGGGCTGAGCGGGGACTCGGGCGCTGCCGGGCCGGGCCGGGCCGGGCCCGCTCTCCCCCTGGTTGCCGGGATTCCCAACCCGGCGCGGGGCGCGGCACCGCCGGCTGTCGGCTCACGCTCCGTATTAGGCTCGGAGCCGCTCCGGGGAGCGATCGGCCCGCCCGCAGAGCCGGGCAGGGGCCGGGCCGGCGCTCCGGCCGCACGGGGCCCAGAGCCCCGCTCTCACCGGGGGCCTGTGCGGGAACACGGCTCCCCTGACACCCCTCTCCTCTCGCTCATCCCCCAGGTCCTGTGGTAGCCCTCGCACTTGAGCAGGGATGGAATCACTGGACACCGAGGTGCGGGTACGCAAGACTCTGGGCACTGTGGAGTACGTGGAGTCGTCGGGCTTCGCGCAGGGGGTGCTGCCCACCAGGAAGGATGTGGTGCAGAACATGCTGTACCTGCTGCAGCCCAAGAGGGCCGGCCAGGCCCAGCGCTCCAAGGAGGACGCGGCACAGCTGCTGGCAGAGCACCTGCAGGAGCACTGGCTGGTCTGCAACCTGCACACCATCGCCACGCAGAACATAAAGAAACTCATCCTCAAAATGTACGAGGAGTTCACCAGGTTGTACCAGACCAGGAAGCAAAGACAGAACCAGAAGTTCTCCGATCGGGCCGACAAATTCAACGAGAGCTCGGAGAAGCTCTTTGATGTGTTCTGCACAGACACACAAATGAGGGATAAACTGGAGGAGTACAGTGGGATAAAAATGACCAGCATCGAGTGGAAGTTTCTGGAAGACCAGAGGAGCGAGAGAAAGATGTACTACGAAGATTTCACAGAGAAGCAGGAGCTGAAGATGATGGAGAGGAGGCAGAAGATCCAGTGTCTGGAGCACTTCAGGAAGCTCGCCAGGGAGGAGAAGGAGGGGAGGAAGGCGAAGGCGAGGGACCGGGGCGAGGAGCAGTCGGACGAAGGCACGAGCGTGGACGAGTCGTACCCCGCGGAGGAGGAGAACGGCGGCGCCCCGGCCTTCTCGCTGCGGGGCCGGCGCAAGCGCCGCTGCACCGCCGGCACCACCGCGCCCCTGGAGGGCGAGCACATACGGATGAGCATCCGCAGGGTCAGGCCTGGCTTCTACGAGACTGTGGAGAAGGTGAAGAACTGCTAGCGCCCGCCGCGGGCTGGGCACGGCTGCTGGAGTGCCAGGGGCAATGCACACCGGAGGCAAGTTTGAAACCCCACCACCCACTGGAAGTGATTGTTGTGGATCCCCAAGCCAGAGCTCAGGAGCATCCTGCCTCCAGGGAAGAGGGCTGGGATGATGCCGACTGCAGCAAGGACTAAACCATGTGGATTTGGAAGGATGAGCTGTTAGCGGCCAGCGATGCCGAGGCTCAAACGTGGCCGATGATCCAAGGTTACGTAGCGTGTAAGCCTCTTATTCCAAGGTCCTGTCTGCATCCGTGGAGTTTGGAAGTCTCTCAGCATTTCTGAGCCAGTGGTGGCCTAACAGTACAAGCCAGGACTGGGATTTGCTGCAGGGTAATAGCTTGGACTTGCTGCTCCCAGAGAATCCACGCGCTGAGGAGCCCTGGCCCCCGTCGGCTGCAGCAGGGCCAAAGGGACTCGGCCCTTCCCACAGGAGGCGGTGTTCCTGCAAGGAAGGAAGTGGGTTTGGAGCATGTGTCACCCAGCCCTAGAGAGGCACACTGCGCTTTTGGGAGGGCAGTGCTCTCCTGCTCAAGGTGGGGGGAGAGATCAGGAGACAGTGGAGTGCTTTGGCTGTAAAAGCATTGGTGGTTCTGAATGTTTTATTCTAGATTCTATTTTGATGACGTTTCCTTGATCAGGATAAACCTTCCTGTAACTGGATGAGTTTTATCATGAAGTCCCTAATATAGCATCTGGGGTGTGAATCCTAAATGAAGTGGTAATGTTTTATCTTCGGGGGGAGGGGGGTAACATAGGGGGGAAATACAAATTGCATTATTTAGTTTTAAGATGAGAGTAATTTTATAAACTATTATCCTACCTTTTTAGGATGTAGGGAAGAAAAAGCCTTCCCAGGTGTGGGTAGCTGTGCTGTTCTCAGCAGCAGGCACCCGGATCTGGGCTTGCTTTTCCACCCTCAAGGTCATGCAGACCAGCAGTGGGGAGATAGTAGTTTTCCACCCAGAGATTGTTTGAACAAAGCGTGACCCTCTTGCCCACGTACATCCTGAGCAGTGACGTGTCTGTGACTTTTTTAGTTAGAGTTGCTTTACTGGTTTTTAAAGATGAGAGACTTGAACTTCCAGTGAAACCCAGTGCTGGAGATCTCTCTGGTGAGGTTCCCAAACCTTGCCAGACCACACTGAAAATGGAAAACCCCCAAGTCTCTATTTGTCCACAAAAGATCTTTGGTAGAAAAAGCGCAAACTTGCCTGGTTTTAAAATTTACCTTCCAGTGTGAATGTTGGTTTCCCCACTCCAGTATCTCAGCTTTTCCCCATTTCTTTCCTCTCCGTCCTGCACATCATTTACTGACATTAACTCGTGCTCTTTCATTCTTTGGCTTTTGCTCCCTTTAACAATAAATGCATGTACAAATAATTTTGACAGTTCCTTTCCTTTTGATGAATCAGTGCTCAGACTGCTTTAAAGTCCCGTGCCAGAGGAGGAAGGGAACACAGAGCAGCTCTGGGGCCGTGGGCAGGGCTGGGCTGGCAGCCCTGGCTGTGCTGCCCCAGCAGGCCCCGTGTCCCGAGCGCTGCAGTTCCTCCTCGGGCCCTGGCTCCTCAGGCAGGGCCAGGGCCTGGCTCTGTGTCTGAGCAGCTCTCCATGGGAAGATGCTCCAGGACGTGAAGTGCCGTGTATTCACATCACTCTAGAGTTACAGGTTTGATTGCAGCACCCCCAGCCTCCGCTGCCTGACACTTGCAGCCTCCCTCTCTCCTCTGATGTGCTTCACTGACTTCCCCGTGCAAATTATGTCACGTTTAAACTATTTGCCTTCCAGCCCTGAAGTGCTGGACTTGAGCCTCTCACTGGGCCTCTACACCAGCAGCTCTGTTTCAGCAGGGAATATAGCCAAGCTCGGACCTCGCCGAAGTAGAAGTGTTTTAATAACTGCTGTAACCCCCCTTGTATTACAGATATAGCTGACAGTATAAATGCTTGTGTGTAAAGCAAATCCACCGGGGTTGGCTCGGATACGGAACACAGCTGTATAGTGCTTTATGATTTTCAGGGATTCAGGGAATTTAAGGTTGTCAAATCTGACTTCCTGTTTACCACAGGGAATTACATTTCATTCAGAAGCCCCACACTCAGCCTGCTGGTCTCAGTTGAACTGACGTGTCTGACAGAAAGTCGAGCCGAAGGTGTCAGCAATCTGCTGCCTTCCTCGTTGCCTACTTAGTGATTTGCCACCTTCACTGTTTCAAAAAATAAAAAGAAGCAAAAACAAGGCCGACCATCTTCTAGGCTGGGATTCTCTTCATGCCATCCTGTACAGGCTGAGCAGTGTGTATCCATTGAAATCATATTTGGGGCTTTTTTAACTGAGTTTGACTGTGGATAGAGCCAAAGCCTGGCTCTGTTTCTGCTGCAACAGGGGGGAAATTTCTAAATCATGTATTCTGATTACTCTTCTTTGGGACCATGGTGCCTTTTTAATCAGGACAGCAAATCTTGTCCCAGGATTCTGTACTTTTGTACGTTAACAGTTGTTGACTTTCCTTTTTGGTGTGTCCCAAATAAATTAATATAACATACCTCTGGGCTTTTGTTTCTTCTTTCTAAAGGGGGAGGAAAGAGGAAACTGAAGCTAAAATAAATCTTCTCTGCTTCAGCTCTCCCTCATGGGCCCTGCAGGAGCAGCTGTGGTGTGTGCAGGGGGACTGTGTGGGGCAGCAGTAGGGAAGCTGCTGGAAATGGGAATCTAGCCTGGAGCAGCCCAAGGTGAAGAGGGGGAGGGATGAAACCTCTGCATGTGTTTGCAGCATTTCATGTGGGCTCTTGGTGCCTCAGGTGTGGGATGGGAATTGGACACAAAGGCCTGGTCCCACACGTGGGTGTCCCACACGTGGGTGTCCCACACGTGGGTGTCCCACACATGGGTGTCCCACTGCTGCCTGTTCTGTCGTGGCTCAGGGGTTTGGTGTGGGAGATGAGTGAAGGGCTGGGCTGTCCAACAGACACACAGGGCTGTGGTTTGCGCCACAGACCCTCAGCGAGGAAGGGAAGTGGTAAAAGAGGAAATGCTGGAAAGGGCATGTTTGCTTCAACGGCTCTTGCAGGAGGGAACCAAGTGCATCCCAGGGGTATGGACACTTTTGCTGGACGCTGAGTCACTAATTTAACCGGGCATTTGAGGAGAAATATCTTCAACCTTCGCACCCTGAACCTTTCTGCAAGGGGAGCAGTAGAAAGGAGAGGACACCCTGAAACCCCTGCACCCCAGCCTGGGGCCCTGGCAGCCAGGCTGGGCACGTGCCAACCCCAGGGAGGTTTTACACCCCTCTGCAAGGAAAAGCTGCCTTTTCACAGCCCTTGCAAGTTCCTTAGAGCTGCCCAGGCCAGCCCTAAGCGAGGTCGCACAGAAATCCCCGGCTGATCTCCCAGCACGGATGTGCCACTTCACATGGCACACAGCAGCCACTGCTCTGCCTCCTGCCCGGCTCAGAAAGGGGAAGGAACCGAAAAAAACAACCCAAAATGCAAATCACGGCACTACTGAGCAGGCTGGATGTGGAAAACAATGCCTGTGACTCAGCACAGAAAGAGTCACAAAGCTGGAATTTAAACAAGTCCAGGCCCAGCACTGTGGGCACACGGCTCACAGTGTGTTGGGCAGTGCCTGCTCACCAAGGAGGTGGATGGGTACAGGGAGGGGGAAGCGCCAGAGCCCTGTCCTAGAACTGCCAGACAGCTTAACACAGGGGGACAGGGACAAATTGTGGCACTCCAGGGAAAAAAGTATTCCCAGAAAGGGTGGAGCAGACACGTGAAGCTGTGTCATGACTGTGCTTGTGCTCAGCACCTGTGGCTGAGCTCCAGGGGAGCTCCAGGAGGGGAGATGAACCTCCTGCTTCACCTAACACCCACACTTTGTCCCCTGGAGGAGAGACACAAGGCACAGGCAGTGGTGAAGCTGCCCCCACCACGGCAGAGCTGGGCACCAAAATCCCAGCATGGGGCACAGGAACCCAGCACGACACCTGCCTGACCCTCATCCCACTGTTCCTGCTGCCTCCATGAAGAGTCCCCCTGAATGCTGGAAGGAGCTGCAGCGAGCATTTCCAGAGCAAACGTGTTAATTCATTAACCAGACATGCTCGAGGGTATTTCCTGCTCTCACGGAGGGTGTTGTCTTGTTATTCTTCCCGAGTTTCTGGACAGCAGATGCTTCCTCCTGGCACGGCTTTGGAGCCAGCACATACTGCTCCCATCTCTTAAGACTACTAATCCAAGTTCCTCCCCATATTGCCTGGCCCTGCCCCACAGAGTCCCCTCTCACACACTCTCTGGTCCCGCTGAGGTTGGGCTGTGCTGTACAGCAGGAGCCAGCTGGGGTGGGGACAGCTCTGCGCAGCCACAGCAGCCCTGGCAGAGCCCGCTGGGCAGCAGGGACACATCTCCAGAGGGAGGGAGGCTGGAAATTGATCCTGGGGAAATCCAAACGTTTGGGAATTGGGGTAGGAGCTTTTTCTTTGCTGGCCACCTGGTACAGAGCAGCCAGGCCCTCAGACTTCCCTATGCCATATGCTTTCAAGGACCCAGTTTCCCGCTGGCTCCAAGTTTTTTACAGCTGCATATGTCCAGCGAAATCACTTTATTGCCCAGTTTTGGGAAGGGGGTGAGGACAGAACTGCAGGCAGCACCTGCCCAGGTATTCCCTGGGCTCGCTCATGGCACTGCCATGGCTCTGGCAGCCTGTTTGCTTGAACGGTACCCCAACAACCTTTTGTGGAGTTTCTTTGTGAGTCACTGCTTCCTGCTGCCCCACAGAAGCTGCCTACAACCTCAGGAGACCAGTTGGCCCAGCCTCCAGCAGCATTTTACATCCTTTTGCAGCCGACGTGCACCAAAATCACTCCCATCTCGGCTCCCCCTCTCTGGAACGCATTAATTATGAAAGCACGGCTGACGGTTCCTCCTGCAGTACCCTCAGGGTGTTCCTATCTTGGGACAAACCACATTGCCCTTCAGAGATGGTGGGAAGGGAAGGGAGGGTATGGGGGGAGGACAAACTCAAAGACCTGACTATCTTTTGTTGTATCACATCCCTTCTGTTGGGCCGTTACTTCCCACATGCTCCTGCAGTTTCTGGATGAGAGAAGCAGGTGCTGTGGAAAGTCCAGAAATTTTGGGAGACGCCTGGCTGACCACAGGGACGAGAGAGGTGGGACCCCCTCTCCGCGGCCCCCCCGGGTGGTCCTTGCGGGGCAAAGCTGAGCCGCCCTCACGCCGGCTGTGGGTGCCCAGCGCTGGGAGCAGCCTGACCCCAACCCGCGCCTGGGGGGCACAGGGGACACAGGGACAGGCCCGGCCGCGCCTCGGGGCCAGCGCAGCGGGAGGGACGGCTCAGGTTACCGGCCTCGTACAGAAATGAGTGCGGCCGCGGGAGCCCGGGGAGGTTTGTGCCGTCCGCAGCCGAGCTGTATTAAAGGGGAGCGGCGGGGCGGCCGCGGGGCTCCTCCGGCAGCCTCCCCTCGGCATGGCAGGGCCGGGGGGCGACGGGGACCTGCGGCGCCTGCTGAAGCTGCACCGCACCGAGATCGCCATGGCCGTGGACGACGTGTTCCCGCTGCTGCACGGCCTGGCTGACCACGACGTGGTGCCCGAGCATATCTTCAAGGTGAGGCGGCGGGGCGGGAGGAGACGGGCATGCCGTGGGGGCCGGGACCGGCTGGCAGCGCCGGGACGCGTGCCAGCGGGCCGTGGTGGCACTGGCAGGAGACGCTGAGCCGGGCGGAGCGGGAGGGCTCCCAGCGCGCTTTCCATGCACTGCTCACCTGGCTGCTGGGCCGCGACGCCGCCGCCCTGCGCGACTTCTGGGCCGTGCTCTTCAAGGACTATAACCTGGAGCGCTACGCCCGGCTCCGGCCCGTCCGCGGCGCCTTCCCCAGAGGTACTGGGGGGTCAGGAGGGACGAGCATCCCGGGTCCTGCCAGTGGGCAGGGGTGGCACCCCGGGCTGGCCGCGCCTGTCCCAGGCCCTGTCCCTGTTTCAGAGGCGGAGCTGGGTCGGCAGCGCCGTGGCAGGCGTCTGTCCCCCAGCCCCACGGCACCGGCCCCACACAGACCCCAAGGCAAGAGGAAAGCCCCTGAGGAGCGGGACAAGGCCCGGGCAGCACAGCCCTCCCCACGGCACACCACCAGTCCTGGTATGGAGACCCCGAGTGGGATGGAGATGGGCTGGGGTGCTGGGGGGTGCCCGAGGTGTAGCGGGGTGTTGTGACCCCTGACACCCACCCTCATAACGCTGCAGGGCCCCTGGCAAAGGCAAAGACTGTGAAGAAGCCGGAGGGCGCAGATACCCCCCGCACCCCTCGTGCCGGCGGTGAGTGCCAACCTCCCCAGGGCAGCATCTGCCTGTGCCCCCTGTTTGCCCACAGCCATGGGCAAAGGGGCTGCTCACCCCACTGAGCCCCCCTCAACCGCAGCCCTCCAGGCAGTGGCTGCCTCAGTGCAGAGAGCAGTGGCTGTGGCGGGTGGTGAGGTGCCCATCAGCCGTGGGGCCATCGAGGGCATCCTCATCAAACACGTGCTGGAGCCAGGTAGGTGCAGCCCAGCTCAGCCCAGCCACCTCCTGTCCAGTTAAGCTCCCAAATTCAGGAGCCACCCTTATACATGAGAGGAAGCTGGAGCTGCCTCTGGCCCCTCTTGCAGGCAGCTCCAGGACAGGCAGCAGAGCTGGGAATGAGCCATACACCCAGGCTGCCCGCGACGAGCTGGGGGCCAGGAGCAGAAGCCACAGCCTGAAGCCCCCTGCCCAGCCCAAAGCATCCCAAAATGTACAGATGCCCACCCACCTGTTTTCAACCTCCCTTGTGCAGCTGCCAGGGCTGTGGCAGGGGGTTGTCCTTGCATGGCATCATGGCCATGGCCTGGGAGTGTCTCCCTGTGCCAGCACTGCCTTTCCAACCCTTTTCTTTTCTCACCCGTAGAACAGGGAACCCCAGCTGCACCCCCAGGGCCAGTTGCCAGTGCCCACCATGTACAGTCAGCAGCCTGTGCCCCTCCAGGTGAGCCCTGGGTGTGACACCCACTGCACCCCCGAGAGGAACTGTTTGGGTGTCCCTGGCATGTCCACTGGCCTGGCCTAGCACAGGAAATCCAGGGATCAACTACTGGGGGGCTCACCAGGTTACAACGCCCAAGAGACAGGCAATTCACACCCTGAAGGGGTTGGTGTGTTTGGTGCAGGGTGAGTGATACAGGGGGAGAGGGTGAGGGGGACGACAGACACTACCACAGCCACGGTTTCAGCCTGGTGGGTGGTGGTGACCTCCTGCCCACTCCCCCGGGGCAGGAGAATGAGGACGAGTGTGCAGCCTGCGGTGACGGCGGTGAGCTGATCTGCTGTGACGGCTGCCCCAGGGCCTTCCACCTCACCTGCCTGGTGCCCCCGCTGCCCCGCGTCCCCAGGTGAGTCCCAGGGTGCCATGGGGACCCCAGAGCACCCTTGCTGTCTCTCACTGCCCTCTCCGACTGTGCAGTGGGACATGGCGATGTGGCTCCTGTGTGACGAGTGTGGCTGAGCCGGGGCAGCTGCTGGAGGCAGATGTGGCTGTGCAGCGACCCCCCGAGACCGCCGGGGAGGAGGGATGTGACACCCGGCTGGGTGGAGCTGATGGGAGTGTCTGTAGCCGCTGCTTCACCCGGATCCCCACCCCCCAACACTGTCCCGCTCCCAGTGCAGAGCCCAGGTGAGCCCCCATCACCCCCACATCCCAGCCTTAATTCCCCCCCCGGAGGGGTCTGCCCTGACAGTCTGTGTCACCCCGGAGGGTGTAGGGGGCTGCTGCTCTGCACATCCTGCGCACGCACCCCGGACACGGGCAGCCTGGACACCACCACAGCAGCTGGTGACCAACCGGCCCAGGCAGCCAAGGTCAGTACAACTCGAGCCAGGGAGCGCTGGGAGAGCGGGTACAGGGAGCGGTGAGGGGGAGGAATGGTGCTTCAGGCTGGGACAGGGACAGGCCAACACTAGGTGGAGGCAAGTTAGTGAAGCTGTGCTCTGGAAACATGAGCTGAGGCTGCACCAGGTGAGGGACTGAACCTGGTTACTAACCCTGACCAAAAGGAGTGCGAGCTGAGGGCAGGCAGGGGCAGGACATCTCTCCTCCCACAGGCAGAGGAAGGAGCCCTCAGCAGTGACCCTGTGCTGAGCCGGGATGAGCTCGATGCGCTCCTGGGTGAGGTAAGACTCTGTGGGACACCAACAGGCAGAGTCCATCTAAAGGGGACTGTGTCTTAAGTGTGACCCACAGGGTAGCAGTGGGCTGTTGGTCAGGGAGGGTGTGCCTGGAGACCCCAAGGGGGCAGGACGTGGGATGGAAAGCAAAAATAAACCCCCGGGGCTGTCCCACAGGGCACGTGGGATGGGATCTTGCAGTGGGCATTCCAGAGCATGGCACGGCCCCTGGCAGACACACACGGGCTCCTCGCCTAGTGCACACTATCCCGGTGGCACCACCGACATCACAGGAGGGCAGAAGCAGCCCCTGGGGCAAATGTGCCACAGGAGGTACACAGGCATCACGGCAGCTTCAGAAACCAGACAGCATAAATAACAGAGCCTCACAGCACAACCCAAAGCACTCGGACACTGGCAAACAACACATCACAGCCAACGAAGCTCAACAGAGCACAGGCAAAGCATAAATGGCCAAAACTATATGAAAAACAAAATCAAGAAAGTATAATAGAATAGGAAAAAAAATCTAAAATATAAGCAAAAAGAGACTAAATTTCCAAAGAAAGTATTGGTAAACATCACTAATAGGTATAAAAAAAAAGCAAAGGCAAGGCAGTAAAGACTGAATAAAACTAGGCATAAAAAAAAGGCAGGCAAAAGCCTACAGCACCCGGTATTCCCAGGCGGTCTCCCATCCAAGTACTAACCGGGCCCGACCCTGCTTAGCTTCCGAGATCAGACGAGATCGGGCGTTCTCAGGGTGGTATGGCCGTAGGCACCCCACAGCCCCACAGTGCCGCTCTTGCCCACCCACAACACCCACTCGCCCTCCCAAAAATCCACTGGTCACCACGGACCAGACACCTGCCTGACATGGCCCACAGACACTCAAGCACTTGCCCCCCTGCCCACACCAGCGGCCACGCCAAAACAGCCCCGGCGCCCCTCAGCCCGCAGCGCCCGCCCCAAACGCCCCGAGGGCAAAAGAAGGCACGCTGCCCGCCAGCACGGGGCAAAAGCCAACAGCACCCGGTATTCCCAGGCGGTCTCCCATCCAAGTACTAACCGGGCCCGACCCTGCTTAGCTTCCGAGATCAGACGAGATCGGGCGTTCTCAGGGTGGTATGGCCGTAGGCACCCCACAGCCCCACAGCGCCGCTCTTGCCCACCCACAACGCCCACTCGCCCTCCCAAAAATCCACTGGTCACCACGGACCAGACACCTGCCTGCCTTGGCCCACAGACACTCAAGCACTTGCCCCCCTGCCCACACCAGCGGCCACGCCAAAACAGCCCCGGCGCCCCTCAGCCCGCAGCGCCCGCCCCAAACGCCCCGAGGGCAAAAGAAGGCACGCTGCCCGCCAGCACGGGGCAAAAGCCTACAGCACCCGGTATTCCCAGGCGGTCTCCCATCCAAGTACTAACCGGGCCCGACCCTGCTTAGCTTCCGAGATCAGACGAGATCGGGCGTTCTCAGGGTGGTATGGCCGTAGGCACCCCACAGCCCCACAGCGCCGCTCTTGCCCACCCACAACGCCCACTCGCCCTCCCAAAAATCCACTGGTCACCACGGACCAGACACCTGCCTGCCTTGGCCCACAGACACTCAAGCACTTGCCCCCCTGCCCACACCAGCGGCCACGCCAAAACAGCCCCGGCGCCCCTCAGCCCGCAGCGCCCGCCCCAAACGCCCCGAGGGCAAAAGAAGGCACGCTGCCCGCCAGCACGGGGCAAAAGCCTACAGCACCCGGTATTCCCAGGCGGTCTCCCATCCAAGTACTAACCGGGCCCGACCCTGCTTAGCTTCCGAGATCAGACGAGATCGGGCGTTCTCAGGGTGGTATGGCCGTAGGCACCCCACAGCCCCACAGCGCCGCTCTTGCCCACCCACAACGCCCACTCGCCCTCCCAAAAATCCACTGGTCACCACGGACCAGACACCTGCCTGCCTTGGCCCACAGACACTCAAGCACTTGCCCCCCTGCCCACACCAGCGGCCACGCCAAAACAGCCCCGGCGCCCCTCAGCCCGCAGCGCCCGCCCCAAACGCCCCGAGGGCAAAAGAAGGCACGCTGCCCGCCAGCACGGGGCAAAAGCCTACAGCACCCGGTATTCCCAGGCGGTCTCCCATCCAAGTACTAACCGGGCCCGACCCTGCTTAGCTTCCGAGATCAGACGAGATCGGGCGTTCTCAGGGTGGTATGGCCGTAGGCACCCCACAGCCCCACAGCGCCGCTCTTGCCCACCCACAACGCCCACTCGCCCTCCCAAAAATCCACTGGTCACCACGGACCAGACACCTGCCTGACATGGCCCACAGACACTCAAGCACTTGCCCCCCTGCCCACACCAGCGGCCACGCCAAAACAGCCCCGGCGCCCCTCAGCCCGCAGCGCCCGCCCCAAACGCCCCGAGGGCAAAAGAAGGCACGCTGCCCGCCAGCACGGGGCAAAAGCCTACAGCACCCGGTATTCCCAGGCGGTCTCCCATCCAAGTACTAACCGGGCCCGACCCTGCTTAGCTTCCGAGATCAGACGAGATCGGGCGTTCTCAGGGTGGTATGGCCGTAGGCACCCCACAGCCCCACAGCGCCGCTCTTGCCCACCCACAACGCCCACTCGCCCTCCCAAAAATCCACTGGTCACCACGGACCAGACACCTGCCTGCCTTGGCCCACAGACACTCAAGCACTTGCCCCCCTGCCCACACCAGCGGCCACGCCAAAACAGCCCCGGCGCCCCTCAGCCCGCAGCGCCCGCCCCAAACGCCCCGAGGGCAAAAGAAGGCACGCTGCCCGCCAGCACGGGGCAAAAGCCTACAGCACCCGGTATTCCCAGGCGGTCTCCCATCCAAGTACTAACCGGGCCCGACCCTGCTTAGCTTCCGAGATCAGACGAGATCGGGCGTTCTCAGGGTGGTATGGCCGTAGGCACCCCACAGCCCCACAGCGCCGCTCTTGCCCACCCACAACGCCCACTCGCCCTCCCAAAAATCCACTGGTCACCACGGACCAGACACCTGCCTGACATGGCCCACAGACACTCAAGCACTTGCCCCCCTGCCCACACCAGCGGCCACGCCAAAACAGCCCCGGCGCCCCTCAGCCCGCAGCGCCCGCCCCAAACGCCCCGAGGGCAAAAGAAGGCACGCTGCCCGCCAGCACGGGGCAAAAGCCTACAGCACCCGGTATTCCCAGGCGGTCTCCCATCCAAGTACTAACCGGGCCCGACCCTGCTTAGCTTCCGAGATCAGACGAGATCGGGCGTTCTCAGGGTGGTATGGCCGTAGGCACCCCACAGCCCCACAGCGCCGCTCTTGCCCACCCACAACGCCCACTCGCCCTCCCAAAAATCCACTGGTCACCACGGACCAGACACCTGCCTGCCTTGGCCCACAGACACTCAAGCACTTGCCCCCCTGCCCACACCAGCGGCCACGCCAAAACAGCCCCGGCGCCCCTCAGCCCGCAGCGCCCGCCCCAAACGCCCCGAGGGCAAAAGAAGGCACGCTGCCCGCCAGCACGGGGCAAAAGCCTACAGCACCCGGTATTCCCAGGCGGTCTCCCATCCAAGTACTAACCGGGCCCGACCCTGCTTAGCTTCCGAGATCAGACGAGATCGGGCGTTCTCAGGGTGGTATGGCCGTAGGCACCCCACAGCCCCACAGCGCCGCTCTTGCCCACCCACAACGCCCACTCGCCCTCCCAAAAATCCACTGGTCACCACGGACCAGACACCTGCCTGCCTTGGCCCACAGACACTCAAGCACTTGCCCCCCTGCCCACACCAGCGGCCACGCCAAAACAGCCCCGGCGCCCCTCAGCCCGCAGCGCCCGCCCCAAACGCCCCGAGGGCAAAAGAAGGCACGCTGCCCGCCAGCACGGGGCAAAAGCCTACAGCACCCGGTATTCCCAGGCGGTCTCCCATCCAAGTACTAACCGGGCCCGACCCTGCTTAGCTTCCGAGATCAGACGAGATCGGGCGTTCTCAGGGTGGTATGGCCGTAGGCACCCCACAGCCCCACAGCGCCGCTCTTGCCCACCCACAACGCCCACTCGCCCTCCCAAAAATCCACTGGTCACCACGGACCAGACACCTGCCTGCCTTGGCCCACAGACACTCAAGCACTTGCCCCCCTGCCCACACCAGCGGCCACGCCAAAACAGCCCCGGCGCCCCTCAGCCCGCAGCGCCCGCCCCAAACGCCCCGAGGGCAAAAGAAGGCACGCTGCCCGCCAGCACGGGGCAAAAGCCTACAGCACCCGGTATTCCCAGGCGGTCTCCCATCCAAGTACTAACCGGGCCCGACCCTGCTTAGCTTCCGAGATCAGACGAGATCGGGCGTTCTCAGGGTGGTATGGCCGTAGGCACCCCACAGCCCCACAGCGCCGCTCTTGCCCACCCACAACGCCCACTCGCCCTCCCAAAAATCCACTGGTCACCACGGACCAGACACCTGCCTGACATGGCCCACAGACACTCAAGCACTTGCCCCCCTGCCCACACCAGCGGCCACGCCAAAACAGCCCCGGCGCCCCTCAGCCCGCAGCGCCCGCCCCAAACGCCCCGAGGGCAAAAGAAGGCACGCTGCCCGCCAGCACGGGGCAAAAGCCTACAGCACCCGGTATTCCCAGGCGGTCTCCCATCCAAGTACTAACCGGGCCCGACCCTGCTTAGCTTCCGAGATCAGACGAGATCGGGCGTTCTCAGGGTGGTATGGCCGTAGGCACCCCACAGCCCCACAGCGCCGCTCTTGCCCACCCACAACGCCCACTCGCCCTCCCAAAAATCCACTGGTCACCACGGACCAGACACCTGCCTGCCTTGGCCCACAGACACTCAAGCACTTGCCCCCCTGCCCACACCAGCGGCCACGCCAAAACAGCCCCGGCGCCCCTCAGCCCGCAGCGCCCGCCCCAAACGCCCCGAGGGCAAAAGAAGGCACGCTGCCCGCCAGCACGGGGCAAAAGCCTACAGCACCCGGTATTCCCAGGCGGTCTCCCATCCAAGTACTAACCGGGCCCGACCCTGCTTAGCTTCCGAGATCAGACGAGATCGGGCGTTCTCAGGGTGGTATGGCCGTAGGCACCCCACAGCCCCACAGCGCCGCTCTTGCCCACCCACAACGCCCACTCGCCCTCCCAAAAATCCACTGGTCACCACGGACCAGACACCTGCCTGACATGGCCCACAGACACTCAAGCACTTGCCCCCCTGCCCACACCAGCGGCCACGCCAAAACAGCCCCGGCGCCCCTCAGCCCGCAGCGCCCGCCCCAAACGCCCCGAGGGCAAAAGAAGGCACGCTGCCCGCCAGCACGGGGCAAAAGCCTACAGCACCCGGTATTCCCAGGCGGTCTCCCATCCAAGTACTAACCGGGCCCGACCCTGCTTAGCTTCCGAGATCAGACGAGATCGGGCGTTCTCAGGGTGGTATGGCCGTAGGCACCCCACAGCCCCACAGCGCCGCTCTTGCCCACCCACAACGCCCACTCGCCCTCCCAAAAATCCACTGGTCACCACGGACCAGACACCTGCCTGCCTTGGCCCACAGACACTCAAGCACTTGCCCCCCTGCCCACACCAGCGGCCACGCCAAAACAGCCCCGGCGCCCCTCAGCCCGCAGCGCCCGCCCCAAACGCCCCGAGGGCAAAAGAAGGCACGCTGCCCGCCAGCACGGGGCAAAAGCCTACAGCACCCGGTATTCCCAGGCGGTCTCCCATCCAAGTACTAACCGGGCCCGACCCTGCTTAGCTTCCGAGATCAGACGAGATCGGGCGTTCTCAGGGTGGTATGGCCGTAGGCACCCCACAGCCCCACAGCGCCGCTCTTGCCCACCCACAACGCCCACTCGCCCTCCCAAAAATCCACTGGTCACCACGGACCAGACACCTGCCTGCCTTGGCCCACAGACACTCAAGCACTTGCCCCCCTGCCCACACCAGCGGCCACGCCAAAACAGCCCCGGCGCCCCTCAGCCCGCAGCGCCCGCCCCAAACGCCCCGAGGGCAAAAGAAGGCACGCTGCCCGCCAGCACGGGGCAAAAGCCTACAGCACCCGGTATTCCCAGGCGGTCTCCCATCCAAGTACTAACCGGGCCCGACCCTGCTTAGCTTCCGAGATCAGACGAGATCGGGCGTTCTCAGGGTGGTATGGCCGTAGGCACCCCACAGCCCCACAGCGCCGCTCTTGCCCACCCACAACGCCCACTCGCCCTCCCAAAAATCCACTGGTCACCACGGACCAGACACCTGCCTGCCTTGGCCCACAGACACTCAAGCACTTGCCCCCCTGCCCACACCAGCGGCCACGCCAAAACAGCCCCGGCGCCCCTCAGCCCGCAGCGCCCGCCCCAAACGCCCCGAGGGCAAAAGAAGGCACGCTGCCCGCCAGCACGGGGCAAAAGCCTACAGCACCCGGTATTCCCAGGCGGTCTCCCATCCAAGTACTAACCGGGCCCGACCCTGCTTAGCTTCCGAGATCAGACGAGATCGGGCGTTCTCAGGGTGGTATGGCCGTAGGCACCCCACAGCCCCACAGCGCCGCTCTTGCCCACCCACAACGCCCACTCGCCCTCCCAAAAATCCACTGGTCACCACGGACCAGACACCTGCCTGACATGGCCCACAGACACTCAAGCACTTGCCCCCCTGCCCACACCAGCGGCCACGCCAAAACAGCCCCGGCGCCCCTCAGCCCGCAGCGCCCGCCCCAAACGCCCCGAGGGCAAAAGAAGGCACGCTGCCCGCCAGCACGGGGCAAAAGCCTACAGCACCCGGTATTCCCAGGCGGTCTCCCATCCAAGTACTAACCGGGCCCGACCCTGCTTAGCTTCCGAGATCAGACGAGATCGGGCGTTCTCAGGGTGGTATGGCCGTAGGCACCCCACAGCCCCACAGCGCCGCTCTTGCCCACCCACAACGCCCACTCGCCCTCCCAAAAATCCACTGGTCACCACGGACCAGACACCTGCCTGACATGGCCCACAGACACTCAAGCACTTGCCCCCCTGCCCACACCAGCGGCCACGCCAAAACAGCCCCGGCGCCCCTCAGCCCGCAGCGCCCGCCCCAAACGCCCCGAGGGCAAAAGAAGGCACGCTGCCCGCCAGCACGGGGCAAAAGCCTACAGCACCCGGTATTCCCAGGCGGTCTCCCATCCTAGTACTAACCGGGCCCGACCCTGCTTAGCTTCCGAGATCAGACGAGATCGGGCGTTCTCAGGGTGGTATGGCCGTAGGCACCCCACAGCCCCACAGCGCCGCTCTTGCCCACCCACAACGCCCACTCGCCCTCCCAAAAATCCACTGGTCACCACGGACCAGACACCTGCCTGACATGGCCCACAGACACTCAAGCACTTGCCCCCCTGCCCACACCAGCGGCCACGCCAAAACAGCCCCGGCGCCCCTCAGCCCGCAGCGCCCGCCCCAAACGCCCCGAGGGCAAAAGAAGGCACGCTGCCCGCCAGCACGGGGCAAAAGCCTACAGCACCCGGTATTCCCAGGCGGTCTCCCATCCAAGTACTAACCGGGCCCGACCCTGCTTAGCTTCCGAGATCAGACGAGATCGGGCGTTCTCAGGGTGGTATGGCCGTAGGCACCCCACAGCCCCACAGCGCCGCTCTTGCCCACCCACAACGCCCACTCGCCCTCCCAAAAATCCACTGGTCACCACGGACCAGACACCTGCCTGACATGGCCCACAGACACTCAAGCACTTGCCCCCCTGCCCACACCAGCGGCCACGCCAAAACAGCCCCGGCGCCCCTCAGCCCGCAGCGCCCGCCCCAAACGCCCCGAGGGCAAAAGAAGGCACGCTGCCCGCCAGCACGGGGCAAAAGCCTACAGCACCCGGTATTCCCAGGCGGTCTCCCATCCTAGTACTAACCGGGCCCGACCCTGCTTAGCTTCCGAGATCAGACGAGATCGGGCGTTCTCAGGGTGGTATGGCCGTAGGCACCCCACAGCCCCACAGCGCCGCTCTTGCCCACCCACAACGCCCACTCGCCCTCCCAAAAATCCACTGGTCACCACGGACCAGACACCTGCCTGACATGGCCCACAGACACTCAAGCACTTGCCCCCCTGCCCACACCAGCGGCCACGCCAAAACAGCCCCGGCGCCCCTCAGCCCGCAGCGCCCGCCCCAAACGCCCCGAGGGCAAAAGAAGGCACGCTGCCCGCCAGCACGGGGCAAAAGCCTACAGCACCCGGTATTCCCAGGCGGTCTCCCATCCAAGTACTAACCGGGCCCGACCCTGCTTAGCTTCCGAGATCAGACGAGATCGGGCGTTCTCAGGGTGGTATGGCCGTAGGCACCCCACAGCCCCACAGCGCCGCTCTTGCCCACCCACAACGCCCACTCGCCCTCCCAAAAATCCACTGGTCACCACGGACCAGACACCTGCCTGACATGGCCCACAGACACTCAAGCACTTGCCCCCCTGCCCACACCAGCGGCCACGCCAAAACAGCCCCGGCGCCCCTCAGCCCGCAGCGCCCGCCCCAAACGCCCCGAGGGCAAAAGAAGGCACGCTGCCCGCCAGCACGGGGCAAAAGCCTACAGCACCCGGTATTCCCAGGCGGTCTCCCATCCTAGTACTAACCGGGCCCGACCCTGCTTAGCTTCCGAGATCAGACGAGATCGGGCGTTCTCAGGGTGGTATGGCCGTAGGCACCCCACAGCCCCACAGCGCCGCTCTTGCCCACCTACAAGAGGCTTTGACCCGTAAGAATACAGTACTCTGTAATACAACCCAAATTTCTGTTTTTGTTTCAGGCATAGAGTCATCGTCTCATCTTCACAGTGATGTTAGCTCCAGCTCCACAGGTTTTATTTCCCTCCCAGCTCTGCTCTCTCACCTCCAGCTTTACATCTTCCCACCTCTGCCAGGTGTAAGTTTTCCTGGTTCTCACAGCAGGATCTTCATTTTGTCTCGAGGTGTACAGTTATTTGAGCTCCATTTCTATGGTTGGGGCCCTAACCCTTACCCTGCCCCACAATGATTCCAGCTATACTCCGTATCCGAGCCCCTGAAGCCCTATCTATCCCACAGTGATTTCATCTCCAGCCCCATAATCTTCATATCTCGCCAGTTGTGCTGTCTCAGTTTCAGCTCTGCATCTTCCCTCTGCTGCCAGGTGAAGTTAATCCTGGATCTTTTCTAGAATCCATATTGCAACTCCAGTTCTACAGTCCTTATCCCACCCCCAGCCCCACACTTGTTTTAATGCCAGTCCCACCTTTGTGTGTCCTCCAGCTCTGCTGCCTCAGCTCCAGCTCCTCAGCTTCCCACTGGCTCCAGCTAAAAGCTGCTCCTGGGTCTCAGTGCAGCCCAAGGCTGTTGATAAGGCCACAAATCAGTCACTGTCATCACTTAAACATCTCTAGCAGCTATCATAATTGTTCCAATGGGGTCCCAAATTTGGTGGCACATGAGGCCTGACCCCCAACACACACCTTCCCCCTCCCCATGGGTCCCCCACCTGCCCACAGCCCCTCCCCAGCCGGCAGCACCGGCTGGGAGCAGCCCCTGGTTCCCCATTTTAAAAGGTGCCCTTGGGTTGGTTCTGAGACCTCCACTCCCAGCCCGTGCCTGGTACCACTGCGTGGGGGGCTGAGACCCTCCTGGCAGCTCCTGGGCTGCAGCTCCATCCCCTTCCCCATGGGATTCATCCAGCTCCAGCCACAGCACTTCCATTGCTCCACATCGGTTTGGGTGTGGATCCAGCCCCAGGGGCTTTAATGTCCCCTCTGGCCCCACAGCCAGTGTTTCACACCCAGCTCTACAACCTTTATTTAAAAAACTTCATATATCTAGTAATAGAATAAAAAATAATAGAATAAAATAAAAATACAAGGCAATAGCACAACGTTAACAAAATAAAATAATGAATAAAGAACACCATAATAACTTAGTAAGAGAATAAACAATAAAATAGTATTAACAGAAAATGAAAGAATGAAAATGATAAGATAATAAACCAGTTTTATAGCCTTTATTTTTAATATTACTTGAAACTCCACAGCCTGGCAGGGCCGCCTCTGCCCCTCTCAGTCGGGGGTCACAACCTCCACCACCCCGGGCCAGCGGCCGCTGCCCCCGCGATCCCGCCTTCCTCCCTTTCTCCCGGGAGAACTCCTGGACCGGCCGTGACCGGAAGCTCCCCCCTGTCCTCCCCTGGACCCACCAGCACCTGCCGGGGTTGCGGCCGCGGCTCCGCCGGGTCCCGGAGCGGCGGGAGCGGCGCCTGAGGGGAGCGGGGGCGGGGCCGGCTGAGGGGACACGGCGGGGCGGGCGCGCGGCCGGGCTGGGGGCGGGCCCCGATTGGACGGCGCGGGGAAAGGTGGGCCCCGATTGGACGGGGCGGGGAAAGGTGGGCCCCGATTGGACGGGTCTGGAGCCGGCGGGGCTGCGCGTGCAGCCCTGGGAACCCGGAGCAGCGCCCCCTGGCGGCGGGGTGAGGGGGAAGGTGCAGGGCCGGAGCCGAGGCGGCGGAGCGGGCGGTGGAATGAAGGGATGGGACTGTGGGGATGGAGCTGCGATCGGGACTCGGATAGGGACTGTGGGGATGGAGCTGCGATCGGGACTCGGATAGGGACTGTGGGGATGGAGCTGCGATCGGGACTCGGATAGGGACTGTGGGGATGGAGCTGCGATCGGGACTCGGATAGGGACTGTGGGGATGGAGCTGCGATCGGGACTCGGATAGGGACTGTGGGGTTGGAGCTGCGATCGGGACTCGGATAGGGACTGTGGGGATGGAGCTGGGATCACTGAGGGGCTGGGAAAGGGACTGGGGTAGGGGCTGGGATAAGGACTGGAGGAATGGAGCTGGAATCACTGAGGGGCTGGGATAGGGATGGGATAGGGACTGTAGGACAGGGGCTGGAATCACTGTAGGACTGGGATAGTGATGTGGGACTAGGATAGGTAAGCAGACCAAGACGAGGGAAGGGGAAGGGTAGACAAGGGAAGACAAGGCAATGTAAACCCTTGCCTTGCCTTTCTTTGCTTTACCTACCTTTCCCTTGCCTCGCCTACCCCTCCCTTGAGGCGCTCTCCCATCGGTGGCCATGCCCCAGAACTTTATTTCCACCAGATGGCAGCCTGGTTTTGCTATTGCTCGTTTCACCCTCATCTGCTCATTTTTCTGGACACCCTTCAGGCACAGAAGTGCCTCTGGGCTCGTTGTTCCTCGGGGTGGCTCCCAGCTCTCTCCTCCCCATACCTCTCTGGTGGAAAGAGCGTGGCACCGTGTTAGGGCAAAGCGGTTTGGGCACAGCACATATTACCCCTTCCACTCAGCAGCCGTGTTTTCAGGTAGTCCTGGTGTGATACACCTGCAGTGGCCTTGCTGTGCCTCATGCTTTGGTGACCCTCCTACCATCCTGACACTCCCGACCCTTGCTGGGCCAGCCTAGAGCTGGCCAGGCTGCAGGCAGGGTCAGGGTGGCTGCAAATGGCCTCAACAGTCATTTTCTGAGGAGGTTTGGTGAGAATGAGCTTGCCCAAGAGGGTCAACTGCAGGTCACCACATCAGAGAGCATTAGAGAGCTGGTTACTACCTACCTGGAGGTGTGAAACAGCCACAGAACAGCCCCTGGGACCGGTTCCCAGCGGTACGCAGGCTTGGGCACGCGGGGGCCATAAGGAGGCGGCACCTCCGAGCGGGTTCTTTTCCCTCCCCCCTCCTCCCCGGTGGGTAAATCCCATCAGCAGCCACCCTAAATCGCCCCACGCCAGCCCTAATCCCATCTCAGGGTACGCCATCAGGCTCCCATCAGCCGGGCGAGGGGCACACAGCCCCGGGAGGAACACCCCGAGGGAGTCGGGGGACAGCAGGGATGGCCCTGGGCACTGCCCGGGAGGACCAGCGGCGTGCTGGGAAGGGGCCGCCTGCCCCTTCCGTGCTCTCTGGAGAAGGAGGGGGAGCGCAGGGCTGAGCTGAGCTTTGCCCTGGGTTAATTTTAGACCAAGGAGATAAGAGGAGGCGCATGGCGGGGCTTAAGGGGTCTCTTAAGCGGGGCCTCCGCCGTCCCTGCAGTGGCGCCCGGGGAGCTCGCGGGGTCCCGCTGCTCCCGCCGGCCGCGGGGGCTCCCGGCCGGGCCGGGGGCTGGTCTCGCCCCCCGGGACGGAGCGGTGCAGGCAGTGTTGTGGGGTGAACGCCGCCTGTGCACCGCAGGGCCAGCGCAGCGCCCTGTTATGGGGTGCAGGGAGAACCCTGTCCTTTGAGGGCGCGGGGGAGAGCGGCCATGTGGCGGGGGGGTTTCCCGCATGAGGATGTGGGGACACAGCCTGTGCGGGTCACCGGAGAGGAGGTGACTGCTGTGTGGGAGGGGCACACGTGAGAGGTCGGTCATGTGCGGGACACCCCCGAGAGCAGCACCAAAACCCCCGCACGGCCCCCACCGCGCCTCCTTAAGCGCCCGCCCCGTCCCGGCCTCCCTCCGCCCCGTCCCGCCCCGTCCCGCCCCGCTCCCTCCAAGTGAGGGAATAAAGTTGCGGGCCGGGCCGGGCGGGCCCGGCCGGAGCGGAGCGGGGCTGCAGCGCGGCCGCGGCGCGGGGCCATGGCCTCGGAGGAGCTGGCGCAGAAGCTGCAGCGGCGGCTGCAGCTGGAGGCGAGCGGGGCGGCGGAGGAGGGCGAGGCGGAGGTGGCCAAGGGCGCGGCGGAGGAGGAGGAGGCGGCGGAGCGGAGCTGCCTGACGGCCAGCGCGGGCGCCGAGCTCAGCGCCAAGCTGTGCCGCCGGCACGACATCAACGAGGGCGCGGCGCAGCCCCGCCGGGCCGCCGTGTTCAACCCCTACACCGAGTTCAAGGAGTTCAGCCGCCGGCAGATCAAGGACATGGAGCGCATGTTCCGGCTGTGAGTGGGGCGGGGGTCCCGGGGCTCTGCCTTCGCCCGCGGCCCCTCCCGGCGCCGGCCCCGGGGGCACATCTGGAGAGGGGCTGCTCGCTCCCGGCCGCGGGCTCGCCCTTCTCCGCGGTTTTGCGGTCGGGCTGGAGGAAGCCGCGGCGGGTTCCCAGCGCCATCTGATCCCCAGATTGTCCCTGTGCTTTGCGGGGGGGTCGTAGGGTTCGCCTGGGGCTCAGCCCTGTGTTTAGTTCACGGCTTCTGCTCTACCTGGGTTTGGGACGGTGGCCGTTTGTGGTGGCACCCGTGAGCTGCGGCTTTGGGGGACGCTCTGGGTGGGACGGGGGGCTGCGACAGCGTAGGGGCTGCTGCCTCACACCCTGGGGCACGGGGTGGGTCTGTGTCCCGGGGCCCGGCAGAGGCATTGGACACTTATCTGCAACAACTGCGACCCTGAACACCCCTAGCAGCTCTGCTGGCTCTGCCTCGCGGTGTCCTCGTTCTTCACACAGTCCTGTCTGCCAGTCTTGGTGCTCCTTCCCGTGCACCCAAACAAAGCTTCAGCTTCCTCTTGCTTCCCCCTTCCTGAGGGCTAGGCTGGGATTCTTCTCCTGGCAGGAAGGTTTGTGTTAAAGTCAAGCTGCTGGTAGCAACAGGGAGAGCTGCTTCTCTAAGCAGGAACGCTTGTTCCTCCCTGGGACCATGCTCTTGCACCTTATCTCTCCTCCAGACCTGTCCTGGCTCCTGCAGTTGGGCTGTGCCTGGGTACCTTTGATTGTGCTCGGGTTTCCCTCCAGCACCACAAACCTCCGAGCTCCTGGGGGCCAGTATCCTCCCAGCCCCAAGAGAGGGGTCAGACAGGCTGCCAGACTGGGGGTGAGCTGCTGCTGGGCATGAGGGGGCAGGACTGTGGTGGCTGCCACAGCAAGGTGCGGAGATTTACTTAAGCTTACGGAGGTGACTGCAGTGGGCTTTGTAACTTGTCAGGTCCTTGTTTTCCTATCTGAAAGCTGCCTTGGGCACCCGGGATTGTTGTGAGGAGCCCAAGAGGCTGGTTGAATGCTACCAGCTCCCAGCACTGTGGGGTGTTGCTGTGCCCAGCCGGGGCTGTTGCCGCAGGAGACCAGGCAGTGGGCTTTTGTGAGCTTACTGGAGTTTGGAGTTCTTTGTTGCACAGGCAGCGTTGTGTTGGCAGCTGGTGCGGGAAGGGAGGTGGTCCCGGCGAGACTGCTGCTCCACTCTGTCCTGTGTCCCTTTTGACTGTGCTTGAAGGGGATCCCACTCTGCAGAGGCTGAGCCGTGGTGCTGCGAGGACTGGAGGACAAACAATGCAGGCAGCTGCAGTGCCCAGAAGCTGTGGGCAAGAGGCTGGAGCAGGCACTGCCTCAATAAGGAAAAGGAAAGGAGCAGTGGTGGTTTGGGGAAATAAAAAGTGGAAGAGCTGAAATGCAGCTGAATTTTTCAACAATGAGCTCATTAAACGCCAGCCTTGTAAGCGGGAAAAACCTCGGCTTTGCAGTTGAATGCTAATCAGCTGGTCAGTGTAGCTGGAAAGCATTGCATGCCCTGTGAGGGCTATGGCAGCTGAGTGCTGGCTGCTCCCACCAAAAGGGGAAGAAGGTGGGCTGTGTGCTCCCTTCTTGTGCTTCCCGGACAGGCAGACAGAAAAACCCGTCCTGGTGTTCACTCTGTTACAGGCACCTGAGGTTTGCAGTGGCAGAGGATCTGGTCTTTGCTCCATCTGCTGCCACTGACCTTTTTCAAGTGTTGGCTGACGCCACATGCTCCATGAGGAGAGGAAATGTTCCCCCTAATTCCTGTCAATCAGGGCTTGAGTTAATGTGATTAAGGCTTTTATTCTCTGTATGGCTTATTGGCCCTGACCACCACAACCCAGGGTCTTTCTTACATCCCTGTCTCAAAGGCTTATTTTTCTCCTTTAGTATCTTCTCACTGCCACAGGATGCCAGGTTTCCACTGGGAGACTTCCCATCCAAAAAAATGTTTCTTGCCAGTTTAGTGGAACTTGTAAATCTGTAGTTCAGACTAAACCTGGGCCTGTGGGTCCTGTGCATGGTGGGGACTGGGTAATGGTGCTCCAGCTGGAAGGAGGTCCTGGTGAAAGCAGCTTCTCTGGTGCCTGTCAGGGCATCCCATGGTATGGATGGTAGCTGTGACTGCCCTGTGACAGGGTGGAAGCAAAGGCCTTGTCTGAACACGGGACTTCCCAAATTCCAGTGCTCCATGCGGGTGCTGTGTGCTGCTGGCTGTGCCAGGGGCATTTTTCCAAAGCAGAAATGATGCTCCTTGCTCCTGCTGCCATGGTTGGCCTCACTTTTCCCCTGCTCTTGTCCAAGCCTCTTCTTGTTAGCATCCCCCCATTTCAGCCCCATTCTGCCAGAGATGGGGTGCAGATGTCTGCTGGGGTGCTGGGTGCAGGCAGCTCTCAGGGTGGGTATTTTTTTGCAGAGGGACCAGGAAGTCTACAGCTCAGGCTAATTATAATGCAACCTAATTAGCTACCTATTCTGACAATGTGTGAGGACTGATAACCTCTCTTTCCTGAGTCATTTTGAGTGAACTCTCAGGACTTCTGCAGTCTCAGAGCTCCCCTTGGTCCCATCCTTGTCCAGGGAAATAACAGAGGGGAGTGTGAAAGCCAGGCAGCGAGGCTGTGTCTGGCAGGAATGACCTTTACGAGAGACCTATGGGGGAGGAGAACAGACACCAGCTTCATTTGTGGAGTGCGAGGGAGTGGAGAAATTCCAGTCTTGCTATTGCTTTGTGTTTGGGGAATTTCACGTGTTGCCCACATGTTGCACAAGTGCCTTGTGTCTGGCGGGTGGGAGAGGCTGGGATGTCCCCTTGCCCTCTGGAGCCCCTTGGGAGCCCCTTTGCTGGGTGCCCCTGGCCTTGCCTGCTCTCCCCAGACCTGCCTGTGCTCGGGGTGATCGCCTGCCTCTGGTCTGGGACCAGCTCTCTGGGGAGCCCCAGTGGTCAGAGCCTGTTCTTGCCCCCACCCTCATACGGAGGAATTGTTTCCAAAGCTTCTGGGAAGAGAATAGAGTATTCCATTTGGAGGGGACCAACAATGATCACATCTAGTTCAGCTGCCTGACTGCTTCACGGCTGACCAAAAGTTAATCCTTGTTATTAAGGGCATGGTCCAAATGTCTTTCAAACACTGACAGGCTTGAGGCATTGACCACCTTTCTAGGAAACCTGTCCCTGGGTCTCACAGCCCTCTCAAGTTGAAAGAAATGCTTTCTCAGGTCCAGTCTGATCTTTTCCTGAGGAACCAGTTTTGAACCATTCCCGTTCACCCTGTCACTGGATATCAGGGAGAAGAGATCAGCACCTCCCTCTCCATGTAAGGTGAAACACAATGGTCAGAGGGAATAAAATGCTGCTTAGAAAAGATTTTGAAATGTTTAAGATGAGATTGTCATTACTTCAGCGTCATTACTTCAGCATCATTATTTGAACTGCTTTATTTCAAAACCTGTCTTAGGCCATTGCAGCATGCAAGAACAGTAGGTTAAAGTACAGGTGCCTGTAGCATGTGGAGCAAGCTCAGGTACAGCAAACAGGTACAGGGAGGGCAGGTTTTCTTTCCAGCTTTTCTCAAGAAATATGAATGTTTAGAAACTGCTCTTTGATCCTTCGGGATTTGTTATTTCTCATTCAGCTGTCATTTCTTTGTTGCTTGGGTTTTTACAGGCAGCTGGAAGGTGACTGCAGAGTCACTACAGGTGATGCAGTCCTTGGCATCTCCTTTCTCTTTCCTCTGTGAGGTAACCCCCTATCTATGCTGCGTGGCCCCCGTGCAGTGCTTGTACTTGGGCAGTAATTGTGTGTAACACACTTCCTGCTCTCAAGCAAGTCTGTTCAGCAAACATTCCCTCCTTCCTTCCCCCTCACTTTGGCTCCTGCTTTCCTCTCCCAGCCAGGCACGCTCTGCAGTCCGGGTGGAAGTGAGCCAGTGTGGGAATCTGGGCACATCCTCAATGCAGCAGCTCTTGGCAGCCTCTGCCTGTGTCCCTGTGTCCCGTGTGTGTGTGCTGTCCGGGGCCCTGGTGCTTGGGGTGTGCTCGGAGCTGCTCCGGCTGCCCCGGACCCGGGGGGAACCTGCCATGGCCACGGCACCGACCTGTGCTGGAGCTGCCTGCCCGTGCCGTGAGAGGTCTGTGCCTGTCGGCCCGAGATTCCCTCTCTAATGCCTGACATCCCCCGGGCGAGGCTTGGCTCGTGCCCCAGGGAGCTCCGAGCCCGAAGGAAGCAGAGCTGTGGTGTCACAGCAGGACAGCGGCTGAGGGCAGGGCTGGCCAGGCACCCGAGTGCTGCTTGCTGTGCCACTCCTGGAGTACAGGATGGGGCGGCTCCCCAGGATGCTGGGTGTGTTTGAGGACCAAACTTGCCCCGGTGCCCTCCTCCAGCTCTGCCTGTGAGAGCTGCCAGGTGTCAGTCCCCGGGACAGGGCTGTGCTGCAGGCGTGTGTGTGAGCAGACAGTGGAGTTTTATGGACCCCCAAAAGGCAGGCGATGGGGTCTTTGGGAGGGGTCAGGTGTGCAGGAGCACCAGCTGACCAGCAAGGTGCAGTCTGGGTCCTGCCCCACTGTGTCGAATGCCTGTGGCTGCTGTGGGGAATGAACTGCTGGTCTCATGCCCTATAAATATGCCTCTCCCTAAATAGTCTGGCTGTGCAGCAGCAGAGTGGCTGTACCCAGGTCCTAAAATACTTGGGCTGTTTTAGGAGGCGAGGGGGGTGGGGAGGGAATGCAGCAGTTTGCAGGGTGCTGCCGTTGGGTTTCAGTGTCCCTCTGTGTGCCTGTCCCCGAGTGCAGGGGACTGGTAACCTGATTTTTGGGAGCATCTCGGCGCCAGCTGTACTCCAGCCCAGCCTGCTCAACACCCATTGTGTGGCTGGTACAGTGTGCTGCTCTGCCACGGCCTGCTGCTGGCAAGACCCCATTTCTCACAATCCTGGCTTTGTGCTGCCTCTCTGCAGGGATGACGAGCCCTGAAGCTGTGCCCCATGCTTAACCCTTTCAGGGCAGCAGCCCCTGGGCCACTGTTTGCCTGCAGGTCGTGTGTGTAACAGGAGGGTGAGATGAGCACAGCAGGCACGGGCTGGGCTTGTGCCCTCCTGCATTCACCTTTGTAATCCAAAGCTTCTCTGTGAGGCCAGGCAGTGTCCCAACCCCACATGGACAGCCCTTGGAGGGGACCTTGCTGTTATTTTGCTTCTGCACCCAGCTAAAGGGCAGCATGAGCTTGCTGGGCCCAGAGAAGCCCAACCCCAAGTGCCTCTCTGCCATTAGACACTTTGCTGCTGTGTCTGATCCCAGGTGCTGCATCCCCAAACACCCTACACCGGAGGAAGGGCCCTACACCTGTTCTCTCAAACTTGACAGAAAAGCAAATTGACCATTAGATATTGCACTTATTATGCTTCTGTGATGTCCTGGAAGTGCATCTCAGTGCTGGGCTGGGTAATGCTGTGATTGGGTGCCTTAATTAGCTGACACCTTCCTTGTGTGAAAAACCCACTGCATTTCCTCCCTGTGATGTCTCGGGTCTGTGACCTGGTTTCTGCTCTGAGGTTTCTTGCCTAGTTTTTCAGAAAGCTGTCCAGCCTAGTGGGTACCTGGGTCTGCTGGGTGCAGAGAGTGCAGGCTGGTTGGCAGCAGGAGCTGTGTGCCAGCCTGGTCTGGGGGTGATGTCCCTGTCATTTGGGGTCTCTTGGTCCTGGGACCCTTGGAAACAAAGAGGCACAGAGAGTATCAAAACTGGTTGTGGAGGTGGTGGGGCTCTGCAGAGTCGTGGATGCCCTAGTTTGGGGAATAGCATGCTGTGCCTGTGCCCCTGAAGGCAGGGGCAGAGCTCCTGGCTGAGCCCTGCCTGCTGCCCACGCCTGCCAGCAGTTTGTTGGGCCTGTCTTTGCCACAGCTTCCTCTGCGGCTGGGAGGCTTCTCCGCTGGAAAGGGCTTTCTTCCAGGGAAACCACAACTGTGCACATTTCTGTCTGGGATGGCTGCAGCCCTCATCTCTTTGGAAGGGAGCTAACAGTCAATGAAAGATCAGGGGTGGGAAGACTTGACCGGCTGCTGCCTGCTGGAAAGCTTTAGTGCCGTGCCTGGGGTTTCCTTACTGCCTGGTTGAAAGGATCTAACGCTGTCAGGGCTGAGGTGGTGGCCGGGGGCAGTGGCAGGCTGTGTGCCAGGGCTGAGCCAGCTTGGCAGACCCTGCCCTACCCTCTCATGTGGGCCTCCAGCTGTGTGCTGAGGGCAGGATCAGGACGAGAGGGCTGTGTGATAGCAGAGGGCCCATCCCTGCAGCCTTTGGACTCTGACAGCCAGCCATGGCCCTGGGGGTGTGAAGTGTGGCTGCTGGGTGGGCCGGATGCTGTACCCACACCCACAGCACATGTTGGGAGGAATTGGTGCATGGTCCCAGGCTGTGCACAGCAGGTCACTCGCTGCCTCCCTGTCCCTAAAGCACCTCTCCCCTTGCTTCCACCTCCTGCAAAGAGTCCTTGTACTCCCTTGTTCTGCATTGGGAGTGTGGTCCTGCTCCAGTCTTGTTCCTGGAGGTGGGCACTGGTTTCCTGTGGTGCAGCCCTGGCACTGGCTGGGTTTGCTGTGCTGCCCTGGGACTGCCTTTCTGCTCTGCCTGGGGACAGAATAAACAGCTGCCATGAAGCAAGGTGCTTCTGTAGTACAGAAGTGTTCTGGAGAGAAAAGATCTTAACAGCTAGAGGGAGTGTGTTTGGCTTACAGAGAAAGATTGCTTTCTGAGGAGAGGTTCTGGTTGGTCTCTGCTCCCTGTTTCTCCTTGAAATGAGCAGGAGGCCTGGCTCTGCCATGCCTTTGCCTCATCACACTGGTGCATGGTGTAAGCTGCGTGCAAATAACCTTTGTGCTGGACAGGCAAGTGGGTGAAATGGAAATCCCACTGAGATAAGCTGAGGTCCTCCAGGTTCCTTCTGCGTGGGCGGTTTGGTCTGAGCTCCCCTGCACACTTCTTCCTCTGGTGAGACAGCTCTGAAAGCTGCCAGCTACTTCCCTGAGCTTAATATATCCCAGCACTGACTGTGTCAGCTTCCCCTCTCTCCCGAGCTTTGAACCACACAGGGACTTCATCCATTTGCATGGTTCCTCTTCTGGGAAGATGGATGTGGGGATGATGGTGACTGACCCGCTCGCCTTTGCACCCTGCAGGTATGACTCAGGACGGGATGGATACATCGACCTGATGGAGCTGAAGCTGATGATGGAAAAGCTGGGAGCACCACAGACCCACCTGGGGCTGAAGAACATGATCAAGGAGGTGGATGAAGACTTTGATGGGAAGCTCAGTTTCCGTGAGGTGAGGAGCCAGGGAGGTGGCTGTGGGGCAGGGGGAGGAGGCAGCCAGGCCCAGTGCTCTGGCTGTAGGGAGCCCTCCCCCCTCTGTTTTTCCAGCTGTGGGGTGCAGTGGAGAAGCTGGTGAGCTTTCCCACGCCAAGAGTACGTTGTCAACCTCCATCTCCATGTGGCAGTACTAGGACCTGATGCCAAAGCTCTCCAACCTCCCTGCTGGCTTTGGGAGCACATTTGAGCCCTGTTGCAGCTGCACAGGAGTGCTCACAGAGCTCCCTGCTATAGCTGGAGGGGGTGTGTCCCTTCAGTCCCAAGGTGTCATTGCTGGGCTCCTGTGGCACAGCGGCTCAGGCCTCATTTTGGGTGCAGGGCAGCTGGTCTCAGGGCTGTGAGAGGATCTGCTCCAGTTTCTGTTGGGTCCCTCTCTGCATCACACAGTGACCAGCCATGACAGGCTCTGCAAGGGCTGGTCCCCTCCCTGCAGCGAGGAGTGAACGTGGGGGTGCAGCAGTTTGGTGCTGCACTCTGGCTCAGCAGGGACACACCTGAACAGGCCTGTCTGTCACCACTGTGCTGAGACAGCTGGGAGCAGTGTGGGCAGGCCAGGATCCTGTGCCAGGCAGAGGAAGAGAGGGGATTTGAGCAGTTATGTGCATGCCCTCAGGGGTACCATAATCATCTCAGCAGGAAGGGGGAACCCAAATACCAAAACCTCCTGTGTGATCATTTCCTCCTCCCAGACACTGAGTGCTGGCTCAGTCAGAAGTGAATGTCACACTGTGGCTTTCTGAATTAACCCACAGCCCCTTAGGCAGCAGCAGGGCCAGTCTGCCCTGGGTGTGAGGGCTGTGCTGCTGTCCTGCCTCCTGCCCCACGGGAGGGCTGTGTGGGCCCTGAGCAGCTGGGCTCCCATGTTCCTGCAGGGGCTGTGCTCTCACCGAGCCACCTCTGGGGTGGGGTGGGGGTTTGCTGGTGGAGATGAGGTGCAGAGCTCTGCACAGCTCAGGACATTGAGTTTTTGCTGTGGAAGTGCCAAGAGCTTTGGCAGTGCCTGGGAGGAGGGCTGGGGCCCATGACCAGCTGGGCTGGTTGGGGCATGAGAGATGATTGGCAGCTCCACAGAGCTGCTGCACCATCTCTCTGTGCTGGCACATCACACCATCTCACCCCCCCCTTTTCACCAGCGTGATGCCCCATGGTCCAGCATGTGGGGTCCTTGGGACTGACCCTGTGCTTTCATGTCCCAAGGGTTTTGTTGCATTTCTTTCACTGCGAGAGGGCAGCAGGAGAGGACAGAGGCCAAAGATTGTGTTATGGAGACCAGCTCTTACAGAAAAAGGGAAAGACATGGAAACCTGGGGAGTGAGAGCCTGTCTCTGAGCTCTGTGCAGGGAAGGAGATGTGCCCGGTCAGAGGTGAACTGGGGGTAGCAAAGAATCCAGTGGAGCAGGAAGAGCACCATGCCGTGGCCCCAGGTCACTGATTGCCAAATCACTGTGTGGGCTGAGGAGCCCTCTGTCTCTAGGTGCCTCCTGGGCCACCCTTCACCCTGGGTGAAGAGCTGGGGACAGCCTCCAGGCTTGCTGCAGGGGTTCTCTCCTGTGGGAGAGAAATGCCTTTATCCTCAGGGCTCTGAAAGATGCCGTGATGTCCTGGCACCAGTGGTGCAGCACGAGTGGCAGAGCAGCTCCTCTTCTGCTGCCACCTGTTTGGAGCACAGCCCCTGCCTGGCCCCTGGCACAGGCAGGGCTGCCTGTGCTGCCAGCTCCTGGCACAGGCACGTGGCAGCTGGTGCTGTGGAGCTTCTTGCCAGATGCAAAGCCAGTCAAGCAAATGCTTGAGTAGCCCATGGGTTGGAATGAGGAGCATCCCTGGCAGAGCTCTGGGGACAAATTACACAGCAGCTTTGGCACATACCCAAAGCTTCCTGTGGCAGAGAGGAGCAGGATGCTTCTTGCCTTTTTGCAGATGTGCCCTGTCTCTCTGGTCTGTTTGGGCAGAGGGCTGGCAGAGAGACAGATTTCCTGATGGAGGAGGAGGCCTGAACCATCCCATAGGCCTGTCCTGCTCTGCTTTTCATTGCTGGTGATGAGCAAGCATGTGGAGGGTGACTAAGCTGAGTTGGGGCACTCAGACAACATGAGGAGAAACCTGTTGTAAATGAGTGTCTGAGAGGAGCAGGGTGGAACTCAGGCACTGGGGGGCTCCTGGCTGCCTCCAGAGAATATCGAGTCTTAACAAGACACTCTTCTTTTGGCCTGCCAGAGAATTGGCCAGGACCTCTTTCACTTGCAATAGGTCACTTTTTTCTGCTGCCTTGAGCAGTGTCCTCCAATCCCAGATAAGCTGTTGCCTGGCAGGGAGGCTCGTGTGGCTCTGACTTGCTGCTGCTGAGCCACTGGCCCTGCTTAGCAAAGCTGCCTCCTACTCCTGACCTTTGAGCATCCATCAATACATCAACAATTAAGTGCACAAGACTCCCTCCGTGACTCAAGCAAGAAATTTAGGCTTAAAAGGTTAGGTATAGTGGGGAGAAAAAGCTCACACCTGTCTCTCTAGTTCTGTCACTACCACAGGAAACCAGAGTTAATTGCTGTAATACTAATGCCTAATTGTAGCTGCTATCTAGAACCCTCAGAAATCCACCCTCTGTCCCCCACACCTGCTGAAATGCTGACCCACATCATGTGTTTGCTCCCAGAGTTGGTGCAAACCACAGCTGCTTTTCTGGCAAGCTGTTATTGCAGGATTGCTGCTGCCCATCAAACCTTCCCCTGCACAGTGGCCAACCTGGCACTGGGGGGGAGGTCTTGGCTCATGAAGGATGTGGAAGCAGATACAACTTGTGAGGTTAGTGGGTTGGAAGGTGTGGGTCGTGTTGTCCTCTTTGAGAGCACAGCTTTAAAAGGTGCCAGTGTTACTCACTTTTGCTTCTCTGTTGACACTTCCCTGAGGCTTTGCTGCACATGGAGCGTCCTGGGCCCAGCAAGGGGGTGAGACAGGCTGGGAGTGGGAGCTGAATGCAGATTGGTGGTGTTCTCTAGTTAGTGAGAAGCAATGCCTTGAGGGTGGGTAGCTGGTGAGGTGAGCTGCAGGCTGTGTGCTGGCATGAGGAGGGATTGCTGCTGAGCTCCTGTGGAAACCAGCATGTGCCCCATGGCCCACCCTGCGGGGTCCTTGGGACTGACCCTGTGCTGTGTCCACCCCAGCTGGTGACTCAGTCCCAGGTTTCCTTTAACTCAGCCCCCCCTTCAGGGCCATGGCAGCCTGTCTCTAGAGGGTTGCTGCCCCATCTCTTAGTTTCAGGGTGATTCATGCTTACTTGTACTCATGACCCAGTCCCTCCCCAGGTGACAGCTGTACCAGACCTCAGGATTGTGCTGCCTCCACTGCTCTTTTCCAATGCCAGGAAGTGGGACTTGCAGGGTGGAGCAGGAGGAACCATGACTAATTCCAGCCGAGCTGCCAGCCCTCTGTGTCACATGCCAGCCCTCTGTGTCACCGTGCCCAGTGGTGGTGAAGGGGAACTCAGAGCCCAGCAGATCTGGGCAGAGGGCGAGGGCGTCTTGGGGAGGATTTGGGTATTTTCCAAGCAGGGTGTTTTGCCCGTTCAGCAGAGCACCATTTAGTTTCTTATATGTGTGTGTTGGGTTTCTGTGGCCAGGTTTTGGGAGCAGGGGGGCTCCAGGGGTGCCTTCTGTGAGCAGCTGCCAGAAGCTTCTCCCATGTCTGGCAGAGCCAATTCCAGTGGCTCCAGGACAGACCCACTGCTGGCCAAGGCCGAGCCCAGCAGAGATGGTGGGAACCACTCTGTGATAACATATTTAAGAAGGAAAAGGTGTAATTGGGTCAGGAAAGAGCAGAGTGAGAATATGGGAGAGGAACAGCTCTGCAGACCCCCAGAGCAGTGCAGAAGCAGGGGCAGGAGGTACTCCAGGCCCTGAGATTCTGTGGGGAGGCAGCTGTGCCCCTGCAGCCCATGGAGGGCTGTAGGGCATGCCTGAAAGGGGGATGTGAGCCCATGGGAAGCCTGTGCTAGAGCAAGGTCCTGGCAGGGACCTGTGGACCCAAGGGGAGAAGAGCCTGTGTGGGATTCCAACTCCTCTCCCTGAGCAGGGACAGAAACAACCTGTGATGAACTGACCATAACCCCCATTCCCATCTCCCTGTGCCGCTGGTGGTGACAGGGAGTAGAACTTGGGAAGGAGGGAGGGGCAGGGGAAAGGTGTTTTAAGATTTTACTTCTCATTATCCTTCTCTGATTTTCTTAGTAATAAATTCAATTAATATCCCTAAGTTGAATCTGTTTTGGCCATGACAGAATTTTGGTGAGTGATCTCTCCTGATCCTTATCTGAACTCATGAACCTTTGTTACATTTTCTCTCCCCTGTCCGGATGAGGAGCCATAGAGTGGCTTTGGTGGGTGCCTGGGTCCCACCCAGCCAGGGTCAGCCCAGTACAATGTGTTTGGAGGAGTAAAAGTTCCCTCCAAGCCCAGCTGTTCTGGCTGCCCCGCGCTGAGCACTCACGGGTTACGAGGCCGTCTGTGAAGCAATGCCTGGTGACGCTGCCTCTTCGAGAGGGCCAGCGCTGCTGTCATCCCCCCACCCTTCCCCAGGGGAGCCCTTACCAAACTCTGGCATCCCCAGCAGCTCCTGCGAGCAGCTGGAGCAGGGAGTGCCTTAGGGCTGGCGCGGTGGCCGGGACTCTGCTGCCCTCTCCGGGACATCTCTGGCTCTCCGCGGGGAGCAGCGCAGTCCCCAGCCTGGCAGTTCGAGAAGCGCAGCGCTAGAGGTGTTTGATGTTTCTGTGCAAATGGATTTCAGGGCAAGCCTGCCTGGTGCCTGCAGCCGTCTGGCCTGGGCTGAAGTGGCGCAGCTTTGTTGCTTGTCCTCCTTTTGTACCCGGGTGCTTGTCCTTGTCTCTGTTCTCTCTGTGCTGTTCGGAGCACTGAGACACCTCCTGGGGTGGCCAAGAATAGCAGGGAGTTATAGGACCTCTCCAGGTACACACAGAGCTTCCACACCTTAACCTGGGGTTCGGTTGGCAGCTGGAAGGTGGTGCAGAGGTCTTTGTTTTTAAGCAGGAACGTTTTGCTCCTTCTGTAAAAACACAAACCAGAAGAGTGCTTTTATGCAGTGAAATAAAACTCTTTTTTTGTTTGTTCCTTTTGCAATTCACTTCCCAGTATACACTCTGCTGTGGTCGCTCTGGATTTGTTAAATGTCTGTGATCCAGTGTGGGGACAGAGGTTTCACACCAAGTTGCTCTGTGGACACTTGTTCAGGCCCTTCTGTCACAAGGGCACACACGCACTTGGGCTGCTGTTGTCTCTCACAGGAGTGCATTGGTGCCTCTGTTCAGGGAGCCTGGGGTGAACCAGGGGTGTCTTTGCTCTGCTTTCATTGTCATGGGATGTGATCTGAGCCCCCAGAATGCTGGGGAAGCTGCTGGGGGGCTTGTGAATACACCATTAGCGTGTGGGGACATAAAGAGCTATGTCTGAGCCCACCCTATGGTTGTATTGGGTGGGTGCAGAGGTGCCCTTCTTCCTCTGGCCACATAGCAGCTTAGGCTTGGTGGGAACTGTGCTTTACCAGGGCTCTGATTCCCGGGAAACCTTCATTTCCTGTGAGATTCCTACTGCTTTTAGTCTGTAACAGGGCTGTGCACAGGAGCACAAGTTCCATGGTGCCACTTGGTTCATATAGACCTGGTTTCCTTTGCTCAGAAATGTGAATTCCAGCCCCCTGCAGGTGCCTGTGCTGTTGGTATTTTAAGTTGTCTGAGCCTCAGTGAAAAACTGGAATGTTTCCTCTCTCTCTCTTGCTAGTTCCTGCTGATTTTCCATAAAGCTGCAGCTGGGGAGCTCGAGGAGGACAGCGGCCTCTTGACTCTTGCGAAGCTCTCGGAGATAGATGTGTCCATTGAGGGAGTCAAAGGAGCCAAGAACTTCTTTGAAGCTAAGGTATGGTGTGGCACAGAGGAATAGGAAAAAACTCAGCCATAGCTTTTCCCTTCCCTATTTTGTTGGGCTCTGGCTACAGCCTTTTCTGTGGATCAGTCAACACTAGGACAGTGTAATGCAGTGTCTGTGCTCTGGGTATTACCCTGGTGGAGCTGACTGGCCAACCTGTGTCCCTGGGAGCTCTGAGGGACTGGCTGGCTGACTGCTTTTAAAGACAAAAGTGTCCTGAAATCTAATGTAATAGGGACAGAGTTTCCCATTTTTCAAAACCTCCCTCGAACAGAACACTCTGAGTTCGGTGGTGAATGGAGTGTTTTGGAGTATAGGATTTCAGACATCTCTTTCTCGAGCAGCTCTCTGTAACCTTTGGAATCAAAATCATTCTGCAGGGTCCTGGGGTTGGCAGAAAGAGCTTTGCACCATTCGAAGCTGACAAAGCACCCTTTTTGAAAGCTCTCTTGGAGAGAAAATAATCCTGCTTGTTTATATAAGAAGTTTTTTCCCAGGAGCATAACACAGCTATTGCACAGCAGATGTACTGAGATGAAAGCTGGAAAAATAGCCAGCAAGTAAACAATGTCTCTTTGATCTGCAGATTATCCATGGTGTAGTATGATGTTCTCAGATTTGGCTGTGATTCAGAGCTGTTTTCTGCAGTAGTTTCTCCCTCTGTATGCACACAACCTGTGCTCTGCTGCCTGCTTACAGAAATCATGTACATGACCCAGTGCTGAGGGTATTGTGTTGGTCACTGCTTAGTGACTATTAGTAAATGACCTTTCTTTTGTTGATTTTTAAAGCCAAGCAAGCTCACAGGTATTGGGTGTAAATACCCAAGCACTACAGCATAATTCATACGTGACCCATCCTGACAGGGCGTCCCAGCAAGCCCTGGGAGGTGCAGCACACACTTCTGTGTTGCTCATCTGGGCGTAGCTCAGGCTCTGGCTCTCCCTCTGATGCAAGGCTTGACACTGGTTCATTTTCTCTTTCCCTCCCAAAGGCCCAAGCCCTCTCCTCAGCCAGTAAGTTTGAAGCAGAGATAAAAGCCGAGCAGGACGAGCGGAAGCGGGAAGAGGAGGAAAGGAAGCACCGCCGAGCAGCTTTCAGGGAGTTAAAATCTGCATTTACCCAGTAACCAACCAGCCCATATGCACTCTGAGATTGCACAGGACTTGGTACGTTCCCCACATCAGGGCTCTACCTGGAGAGAACTGCTTGGATCCTGCCTAAAACTCACCACAGCTTCACTAGCCTTCCTCTCCTGAAGATCCTCCTGAGTTTCCAAGGGCACAACTCTTGCAGTTACTATGCATTCATAACGCTGTGAATAGTAGGAGCTGTATGTGCTGTTTGCTCTGAGCTGCCAGGAGCTCATCACCCTGGAGCAAAACCAGCAGATAGCAAATCATGGGTGAGCACTGACAAGCGTCATGTTTGCCTGCTTCATTCTTCCCTGTACATCCTTTGGCTCTTAATCCTGTATTAATTCATTCCTTGCTTACAGGCAAGTAGTGAGGTCTTGTGTAAATCAGGGTGTACAAAGTACAGCTTGTCTCCCTGTACGTTTGTACTGCTGTTGGGTGTTGTCACCCTTTTCTTCTTCCTCAAAGCCCTGTGCCACAGGCACTGTGAAAACACTGTGAAGAGAGAAAGGTAGTTACTAGGGACGTGGATCAAACTCACTAGCATTTCCTGTAGCATTTTCTGCCACCCAGCACGTTGGAGAGTCTTCCAGTTTTTCTTCTCAGAAGTGCCATAGTAACAAACCCTTCAATAAGAGACGAGGTTTCCCAAGACTTCGAAGGGAGGAAGCTGGCTCTCTGCAACGAGGAATAGAAAACTGAGTTGCCTGACCATTTCTCTTCTTTCACATTCCATCACATGTAGTGTACTGTATGGCTTCACTGTATTTTCCAGCCTTAGGCAGCTGTATCTGTTTTTAAGGGGTGTTGCCAGCTGGACAGTGCAATTGGATGGCACACTGGCGTTTTCTATTTGGAATTTTGCTCATAGCGTTAATCATGAAGGTGACATTGTTTGATTTCCTTAGAGCTGTGACGTAGGACACCAGCACAGCATCCTGAGCAATCCCTGCTCAGAGAGCAGCGAGGGGAGCACGTGGAGCTGAGCTGAGTTCTGAGGGCTTGCACAACACTATTGGCCACCTGCTTTTGCAGACATGGGGAACTTGCCCACAAATGTCAAGATGCCCACTGCTTGTCTGGGTATAAGCACTGTAGGTCATGGCAGGGCAGCTGTGTTCCCTCAGAGACTGCTCTCGAGACATGGATTTGCTCAAATTCTGCCTCTGCTCTTGCCCCAGTTCATGCATTTTTATTTTTTCTTTCCAGAATGAAACTCACCAGTCGTCTTTTCACTTGTCTGTTTTGCTTCTTAAACTGTGAGCACTAAACTGTGAGCGTGGAATAATAAATAGAAAAACCTCTACTCTTTAATGTCAGGTGAAAGAATTGCTAAAGAATTAAACTGTGTATATATCTTCACAGATTATATTTTATAAATCACGCTTTTTAGGTAAATATTTATAATTAAATGTTTTTATACTTTACAACAAAGCAGATAATTTCATCTTCAATTATTCCTCCTTTTGCTGAAATGTACAAATAAAGCATTATCTCCAGTCTTGGCTGTGGTTTATTTCAGGTCCCTGAATGTACTAATTTATTCACAAATTGCAGTAGTGATCCTCAAAGCTCGACATCCTGACTCAGATGTGTGGGGGGAGTGTTCAGCCCCTTCTTGGTAGCACTTCCCCTTGTGCTCAGCAGTTCTGGTGTAGAAAGCCCTAATGTTTGCAATTCCTTAGAGAGGGCCATGGCTGTGTAACTATTTGAAATAGTGCCCACTGCTCGGTCTTGACATCTGAAGGTTGTCAGCTTTTCCTTATCTTAAAACAGGCTGTGCCTCAGCCCCGGTGCTGCCCCAGCTGGGAGCTGCACAGGTTGCTTCGGCTGCATTTCCCTTTGCATTTCCTCTCTCTGCCTTTAGTGAAGGGAAGAAGAAAAGAAAGAAAATACAGGGACATCTGAAAATGTGTCCAAGCATCTTGTTGGTCCTGCTGCTGATCTGCTGAGCTCTGCTGGCACGGGGGCTCAGCAGGAGGTTTAACCACGCCCGATTTCAGGTGCGTGGGGAAGTGGAAGGACACAATCGTTTCAGCCCCTGCAGCTCTGCTCTGTGTGTGTGGGGGGAGTCCTCGGGTCCCAAGGTCAGGTGAGATCAGGGTGAAGGTTCCTTAGTTCCTGTTGCCACGGGAAAATTGCAGTCCTGCAGCTCTTGATTTTCCCTTTTCCTCGTTTTTCTCCCCAGCGGAGCAGGCACTGCTGACTCGTGCTGCTTTGCACGTGCAGCTGGGTGAGCAGCCTGGGGCTGTGGGAGAAGGAGGTGGAAAAAGGCCTTCCAGTGGCTTTACTTTAATAGAATTGAGTCAGCTTCAGCTGACAAGTTTCAATAAGGAAACGAGCATTGTGGTTAGCTTTTGTTCAAATAGGTGCTGTTACCTGGGGCAGTAATTTGGTGCAGTGGACAGTAAGCACTTTTGGATGTACATTTATTTTGGAGTTGCAGCAATGTGCATTTTGAAATTAGCTTTGCAAAAAACTGACATTGGGAAATGAATTGCTTTCTAAATTGCTCTGGTTTGCTGGTAACTATTGAATTGGATAACAGTGTCATTAGGGTAGGCAGAAGTACTAGAAAGAAATTGTCTAGCTGTATCTCCCACCTAATTCCGTGTGACAATACTTAATTGTATTTACCTATAATTAATATATTACAATCCTTGATGCTCTGTCCTTTTATGCCTCATGTCACCATAGGTGGCTCTCAAAGGTCCTGGCAATCCCAGTTCTCTTTAGTGGTACATTAGTACCTGTCTGGAGCTCCTGATGTGCCCCAAGTGGATCTTAAGTCTGTGCTGGCAAGTGGAGGAGTTTGGTGAAAAGTCTGTTGCACTTATGGGTCTCTCTGAGAAGGGACAAAGACTTGCCTCAAGTCCTTCATCTCCTAGAGTGAGAACTCCAGGTAGTCCTTGGTCCCTGAGGGGTTTTGTTTAATGTTTCCCAGAGTAGAAGCAGAGTGGAGGAGTCACCAGCATTTCAGCCCCCACGGAGGGTGGGTTCAGCCTGTTTGGATGCTCTGATCACAGCGGATCTCTCCAGGATGCTCCTGTCACTGCCATGGCCACTGGCTGCAGGGGACAGCCTGTGGTGGCCAGGAAGTCTCACCCAAAGACCTCAGTGTGAACACAGTGGAGAGAAAGGGAAACAGCATGATCAGGCTCTTCCTGGGTCAGGCTTCAGGGTTTATCTGCGAGGATTTACGGTGACCGAATAACATTTTAGCCTCATGGGAGCATCCAAATAAATCCCTTTGCAAGATGGATTGGAGTAACTGGAGCACTTAGTTGTTGCATTGCAAGCTAAGCTTGCCACATGTGGGAAAGATATCTAAGAGTAATTGAGTGTTGCAGAAGTAGCAGCTTGTTTGTGGTGTTCTGTCTTTCAGCATAAGCCACCTGAGGTGACAGATGCATTGAAGTGACTGACTTTAAAAACTGCAGTTGGATGTTTGCCTGCTTTGCTGCTGTTTTCATTATTTTTAGGGATGTGACAAATGAGGACATGGAAAACAGAGGCTGCTGAGGCGACGTTGACTCTTCCCAGACAAAATCCCTGGTTTTTCAACAAACGGGGGAGTGCCTTTTCCAAATAACGAAGGGGGGGTTGGGAGGCAAGGGCAAACATGACTAGGGCACATCTTTCTGGGCTGCTTTATGACCATTATTTCTCATTTCCAAGCTGTGCTGTGTTTGTAGCTCCACTGCTGTACTGAGAGGGGCAGGCTCTTGCCTCTGAGCCAGGATGGGCACAAACAATGGGATGATAAGGAAGGTTTCAGTTTGTTAGGAATGCTGCTTCCCTGCTCTTGGATTTGTCATAGTGAGGAGGAATTGGCACAGTAATCCAGGGCTCTGAAGTACATCGTGCCCTTGGTACCCAGGCTGGCTGCTGGGGTGATTTCACACCTACACAATATCAGCTGAAGTTCTGTGATTGAGCCATGCGGGAATTTTACTGCACGGGTACAGATGTGAATTTTTATGAGATTCTCCCTGTTCTGCTTGAATGAGTGTTGTGGAGGATTTAAGATGCATCTGCTATTACCAAAAGATTGTCATCTGAGTTTCCTTGAGGTACTCTGCAGAAATGCCAAGTTCTGCAGATGAGGCATGTTTCAGTCACTCTCTTCTTGAATTTTTTTTTTGTCTCAGTAATATAATGTTTGTGCTAACTGGGATAAAAAAAATTTCCACAAGTGCTAAACATCTCCCATCTCAGATAAAGGTTGTCTTAGAGCATGTGAAAATATTTTTGAGTGCTCAAGCTCATATTTGATAAGTAGAATAACAAGGCACAGCTGCTTCTGCAGTGAAATCGGGAGTTTATCCTGACAGCTTGAAATGCAGCTCTGCCTGCCTCCCTCCCTCCACAGCTATTAGTATTGGCTCAAGCTGTGTAGCAACAACCAGGGGGATCGAATGCAGCTTGTCAGAGGCCAGCCCTTTTCTAGGGAGCTTTGCTTTTCCATACCAGCCTCCTAAAGGAGAAATTCCATTCTGAGATTTTTGGGTGAGGTAGTTCTGTGTTGCTCTCAGCTAAAAATAAGCCCCAAGAATTACAGGCTTTCAACCCATTAGCTCAGAAGAATCACCAGTGTTCACTGTTGCATCATTTTTGGCCGGCGCTCAGTGCACAATGACAAGTATTTATTCACCTAGAAGAGGAGGGAGAAAGCTCCGCGGGTTGTGGCTGCCATGAGGGTTGGAGTGCAACTGTTTCAGCTGAGAGCGGTTATACCTTCAGCAGTGCGTAACAGCCCAGAATAGTTTTTTAGGCTGAAGGAACCACATGGGGCTATTCTGCATCATGTACTAATATGGGTTTGGGGACTAAAAATAAACTGGTATTTTTAGCTGAAAAAAAGTTTGCCCCGAGCTCCTGATTTTTTCCATCAGGAAGAGTCAAAATACGAGCCATCCGCTGTCCTTTCTGTGTCAGCGGCAGCCGCTCCCCGGGGTGAGTCCCACGGCAGCGCATCCGCAGGACTCCCCCGGGGCCGGGGGGAGCGGCCCGGGCCCGGGCACGGAGTGCTCGGACCACGGCGGCTCCTCACACGGCTCCTGTGGCCTCTCAGGGCCCCGACAGAGCTGAACGGCCCCGCGGAGCCCGCACAGAGGGGGCGGCTGGGGCCGGGGCCACACCGCGCTGCTGAGGGGGCCGCGTGTGCGGGACAGCGGCGGGAGGGGACAGGGCCACGGACTGACAGGGCCACGGACACACAGGGCCATGGACTGACAGGGCCACGGACACACAGAGTCATTCAGGCTGGAAAAGCCCTCCCAGCCCATGGAGTCCACCCTGTGTCCCATCCCAACCTTGTCCCCCAGCCCAGAGCACTGCGTGCCACGTCCCGTCCTTCCTTGGACACCTCCAGGGATGGGGACTCCACCACCTCCCTGGGCAGCCCCTTCCAGTGCCCGACCACCCTTTCCAGGAAGAAATTCCTCCTCATGTCCAACCTGACCCTCCCCGGGCACAGCTGGAGGCCAATTCCCGTTGTCCCATCCTTTGTTCCCTGGGAGCAGAGCCCGACCTCCCCCCCTGGCTCCCCCCTCCTGTCAGGGACTTGCAGAGCCAGAAGGTCCCCCCTGAGCCTCCTTTGCTCCAGGCTGAGCCCCCCCAGCTCCCTCAGCCGCTCCTGCTGCTCCAGCCCCTTCCCAGCTCCGTTCCCTTCCCTGCACACGCTCCAGCCCCTCAGTGTCATTGCCGAACTGAGGGGCCCAGACCTGGACACAGCCCTCGAGGTGCCCCGGCAGTGCCAGCCCGGGGGGAGCCGGGCAGTGGTGCCGGGGGGCGCGGGGACCCCCGGCCCGGCCATGTCCCCGGGTCCCCTCAGGGCCGTGAGGGGCGGGGCTCGATGCTCCGGCAGGGGGCGCTGTAGGCCTGCCCCGGGGTGACGTCACGCGGGCGGTGGGCGGGGAGCGCGGCCGCTCATCCGGGTCCCGCGGCGGGGCCGGGGGGCGGGGCCCGGCGCTCACGTGACGCTGCGTGGCGGCGCACCCGCCATCTTGTGTTGTTGGGCTGAGGAGCCGCCGCGGCTGTGAGGGACCGTCCGCTCGGAGCGCAGGTACGGCCGCCCTGCTGGCCCGGCCCGGCCCCCCGCGCCCCGCCACACCCGCCCGACCGCCCGCCCCGAGGGAGCCCCCGCCCGCCGCGGCTGCCGCAGCCCCGAGGCGCCCCGCGGCCTAACCGGGAGGCGAGGCCGCCCCGGGGGGGGGGCGCGCCCTGAGGGGCCCCCTGCGCTTCCCGGGGGCTCCTGCGGGCCGAGCGGGGCTGCGGCCGGCGGGCCTTGCGCTCCCCGGGGCCTTATGCGAGCCGAGCGGGGCCGCGGCCGGCGGGCCCTGCGCTCCCCCGGGGCTCCGCGGGGCCTGTCAGGCGGCACCGTGTCCCCTCGCACTGACCCAGTGAACTCACCCGTCCCTGCCAGCCCGCCGCGGGGAGCCCCGCTCCGGCACCCCGGCCCTGTCAGGGGGCACAGCCCGGGGAACGTGGCAGCCCCGAGCCTCCCCCGCGGGCAGCGGGCGCCGGGAGCAGCCGTGACCGGCAGTGTTTGACTGGAGAGGCCTTGGCAGGCCGAAGGGACCATCGATCAGCATTGTGTGCCTTTGGTATTGATCCAAGACAAGTAGTTTCAGTGTCAACAGAGCTGTTTCCGCTCTTTTAGTCCCGTGTGGCTGCACTTTGAAGTGGGACAAGGTGTAGGCCAAAAGGAGGTGTTGCCAAGTAGTGCTTCTGGAATAAAACCCTACATTTTCCCCAGTAAGCTTCGGTTCAACGTTCGTGGTGTGCTGCTCTTACTGTAACTTCTGAGTGTCTGCCTGCTTGGGTGGGTGGGGAAGGAACTTCTGAACTCTCATTATATTCTTCTAACTTCTCGCTGCTCATTCTGTTTTCTTGCTTCAGGAGCTGACTTGGGCAAGTTCCTGGAAAGTACGTGTAATTTTTTTTTCCTTTTCCCATAACACTGCTGGTTGCTTTTGTTCTTAAGAAACTCTTTAATAAACACAAATTCATCTGCTGCTTTGTGAATGGAACATTTGGTTGATGCACAGTGTGATAATTGGGAACCTTTGTAAACAAAATTGGTTGCAGTTGTCAACAGCAGAAGCTTTGTTTTGATATTTTTAAGCTCTTGTTATTTGGTGTTGGCTGCAATAGATAATAAGAGCATTACTACTCTGAGGTGCTGGTTTTCTTGCCATTCCCTTGAATAAGCATCCTTTCAACAGTTGGCTGGTGCTGAGGTGAAAACGGGTCCCAGTCGATCCTGGGTGTGCCAACAGAAATGTTGGAGTGTCCCTTGCCCCTTCTGCACCTGTTTTGCTCCCCAGGTTCGTGTAGTTCTACAAGTCAGCTGGTGTCAGCAGATGTGTGTTGGTGTTAATTTCTCACTGAAGGTGTGTTTTATAAAAAAAAAATTAAAGATTCTGTTTACTAGTCCACTGGATTAAAGAGAAGGCAGAGATTTATTCCTGGAAGGGGGATGTCACCTCTTGTGCTGAGCCTTTGGTAGCCCCTTTCAGTGTGTGACAGTACTGAGTGTAAATCACGGGGTTTAATGTTTTTAAGAGCTGCTCAGGCCCTGGATACAGGAACATGCATGGGGGTACCTGGGCACTGTGTTTCTTTTGGGGCCTTTTGTGAATGGTTTCTTGACCCTGTCTTTTAATAAAAGAGCACAGAACTAAAATGCACAGTAGTCTTGTAGCAGGCATGATTTGTTTTGTAGGGTGCTTAGAAAAAATTCTGGTACCACAGCAAAAACTTGGACTCTTGCAGATCCTCTTTTCATTACAGGTGTTGGTCTTGAGGTAAAATATCATCAGGTGCTCCTATTAGCATTTTTTCTTGCCTTCTAAAACTTACAGGAAATTAAAAATATGATCTCTGTGAGGATGTGAGTGGGAAAAAAATGCTTGTAAATAGACAGTTGAGGCCTTTACAATTAATTTTTTCCCTACTGTTTTGTTCCTGGATTGAGGAAAAAATTTTGTTTGTAGAAGAGGAGTACTAAGAAGGTTTTGGGTGTTTCTAAGGAATTGAGACTAAGCACCATTGCATCTCTGCTGAGACCAGTTGTCTGAATGAAATTCTATCACAAACTGGAGTTCCTTGTACCCGAATATAAGAAAAAAATTGGCAGGTGTTTTAAGATCTGTAGGTACTTCATTAAAATAAAAACAGCTGTGCATGTCAGAGTCATCTGGAACACCTTGTTGGGGCAGCTGACTGGCTGAAGGGCTGTGCTGGTATTGATCCACCTGTCTGTGCTGAAAGATCTTTGTATTTAAACCTAGAAGGGAAACCCTGGTTCACAGTAGCTGCTGAAGATGACCTGGGCACGTGGACCATGGGCTGGGCCTTCCCCTCTGCCCCCTCTTTAAAGTAATTCAGGCCTTCAGCTCTTTGTTTATTAATTTATTTGAAATGCTAAGAATATGAAATTTGACTCTGCCTGCTTTTGTCTGATCTTGTAAGTTCAAGTAACTGTCACGTGTGTGTTGTTCTTTCATTGAGGTCTTTAAAATTCTTCCTTAGGGCTTTTTAAAGTATGGTACTAAGTCTGATTCAGGAAAAAAAAATCCCTTTCCTAGCATTTTCCCCTTATTTTTCTGTTTTTATTTTTTCCCCTCTCAGTGCTTCTGCTCAAAGATTAGTGGAGATAAGCTATATTTTATTCATGATTATAGACAGAGCTAAGGGGCAGAGCAATAAAATTTCTTTTTGTGGGCATAAAAGCACAGGCCTGATCTGCCTTCTCCTGCCTTCTCCTCTCTTGCTAGAGATTCATTGGGTGCTTTGGTAAGGAGAAACCCAACTCTTTGTTACTGGGGAAGCATTTGTGTTGAAAGGGACTTCTCTTTGTGTGGTTTTCTCATCAATTTATTTGAATTCAGGGAGTGACGTTTAAGCACTAGGTGTGTGAAATGCTGCAGGGGGATGGGGTTTGCTCTCAGGGGAACAAACTCAGTTTTCTGCCCAGCTTAGCTGCTCCTTTTCTCTTTTGCTATCAACTCCTGAACATTTGTTTGGTTGCACAAGTGATCTGGCTTGAAAATGGCCAGAACTGAGAAAACTTGGCAAGTTTGCTCCAGGTGCACCTGAGTTCTGGATGGAACTAAGAAGAGTGAAGTGCTCTAAGTGACAAGGTCTGTACAGCATTGGCCCTCTTGTGGTTGGTGTGTAGATATATATAACCATGCAGTTCACCATGGGGATGTTTAATACCATTACTTTTTCATGTTTAGCTCAACTGGGGGTTGTAGCAGGCTGAGGTCTCTGCGTGGCTTTGTCAGTAGCTGAGATTGCCACAGTGTGTTGGTTGCAAAATGTGTCCACTTCTCTGTTTTTGCAGAGGGAGGTTGGTCAGTCCATTTCCTCTAAAGGTGATTAAACATTGCGTGAATTCAGACACCGTGTGATGGTTTGATGTTGCGTGGGAAACTAAGCTGCAATTGAAATTTGTATGTCCTTCTTGCTTTTTTTCTTTTCTTTTTGTAATGGAAAGGATGCATAGAATTGTTTTGATGCATCCGAGGTTTTTGGCAAGTGTGAAATCGAAATGTGTGTTTTCAAGAGTCAGCCTGTTCTGTAATCCCTAAAGCTTGGAATACTTAGAAGCTGGATATGTAGACTCCAGGATTACAGAGAAAAGCAGAAGGAATACCAGGAGCTGTGTAGAGATTGTAACAGAGTCTGTAGGTCAATGAGAAATTCTGATGAACACTTAGAGAATTGTTTTAAAATACTGCTTTGTTGATGTGCCTTTTGGATCACTTGCTGTTTTTTGATTCCCTCAGCGAGTTATTAAAACTGTGTTATCACTTTCTCTCCTTTTGGCCATACATTGGAAAAAATCTAGGGAATCTAGAAAAATCCCCCTGCAGCATTTCACACTTGATGGCTTTAACAGTGGCTCTTGTATATGTAGTTTGGCATTGTGAAGAGATAAACAAGCTTACATATAACACCTTACAAAAATTGGCCAGAAAAATATTTTGGTGTTGTTAAATATTGTTCTTCTGGTGAAAGCAAGCGTGATGCATTGCCCTTTGGGAAGGCAGTGTTTGCTTGGGGGAACTCTGTCCTTTTTATTCAGCAGAGAAATACTTGTTTCGAGTCGTTGTTACAATGAAACACTTTAAAAAAAAAAATCTTCCTCCCGTCACTGACAACAACTGTAAACACTTGGCATCCTGTTGATAGTGTTTTATGATAAAGATACTGACTGTGTGAGTGGGGGATTCAGAGGCTGTGGATGTCCATGGGCAGGTCAGTTTGGGTAAAAACAGATGTGGTGTGTGTGTGGTGGTGGGTCAGTTCAGACTGGAAGGAGCAGAAGGAGAAGAAGAGCTTTGGGCACTAAGGAGGTGACTTGGGGTGAAGTTCTGTGGTGATGGATGGAGAGCTGAAGTCACGAGCCTTTAGCCTTGGTCAGAATGCTGTGTGGCAAGGAGTTGGTGTGGCTGGCAAGTGATGGGGTGTATAAATGGGTTTTTGAGCCATGTCTGTTAGAATCTGAGGATGGTTTAGCTGGAAGAGCCTTGGTGGTTGTCTGCTCCAGCCTCCTGCTCAAAGCAGGGCTGACGTCAGTGTTAGACTGTGTGTGATGGAAAGTGAGTGGGGCTCATCATGGAAGTAGCATATGGTAAGATTTTTAAGTAAAGGCATCTCATAACTTGATTTAATAAATGAGAGGCCCAGTTCAACTACCATTAAAGCCAGTGGAAGCTTTTACAATAGGCTTAGTTAATGCTGAATCATCTGTATATGTAATTTTCTCTGTTGCACTAAGCTTTAAGAGTACTAAGGCAGGACCAGACATCACAAGTCGATTTTGAAAGATATGGTTCTTACCTTAAAACAAGTGAATATCTTCAGCAATATTAACATGAAGAGAAGTGGTAAGCTATTAAAAAAAGTGTTGCAATTCATACATAGTAACCAGTTACCCTCTGTTTCCCTGGCTGACCAAGGTATGCAGTGTGATACACCTTGTAATTCTTTGTTAGGACCTTTGTCAGACACACTCTGTGTTGAATGTTTCCTGAAGTATAGGAGTACAGGCTCAGAACTGCATGAGTAGGAAACTTTAGGAAGGCGTGGGGGGAGACAATTCCCACAAAGCCCAAAGAAGCTCCTTTATGTCTATGACATGTAAAACAAAGCCCCAAGCCCCCACAAGAAGCCAGATTTGTTAATTCAGTGAATGTTTTCAGTGAGCACAGTCTGAACTGTGTTCTTCCACCCTGACTGTGTGTCTGGGCTGGATAATGTGTGTGAGGAGGGTGAGGGAGCTGCTGCAGCACCTCTGCGTGTGTAGCTTTGGGTGCATTCGCATTGCTGGCTGCTGACCTTGCTGGGGAGCAGGGAGGCAGACCAGGCATCCTGATCCCTAACATCTTGTGGAATGGCACAGACCAAATATTACTAAAATTATTATTATAAATATTACTAAAACTACCGGCAAGTTTTGGATGTACAAGGTACACAGATGTGGAAGTGATTTTTTCAGCTGGAAAACAAGAGTGCTGGCAGGATTTTGGGATAGGATTTGGAAGGAGAAGTGTTTGTGTTTCAGCCAGTGGCAAGGCCAAGGGTGTGGTTCCCTGACTCTGCTTGGAGCTTAATCGCTGGTGTCTGTGTTTGGCTGGAGACTGGGAATGAAGGTGGAGGTCACGCTGCCTTCTGGGGAGACCGGGAAAAGTGTTCCTGGCTGTCTGTGTGCAGGTGGAGCAAGGAGAGGGGAGCTCCCAACCTACCTCCAGCCACCAGGCTCACAGCAGGAGGTAGGAAAGGGAGAAAACATCTGGAGTTGTGGTACTTAACGTTCCTTTATTTCTTGGTTAGGTGTGTGGGTCTCCTTAGTCTCTGGTGTCATCCTCTCCTGGAGGGGATTCTGAGCCTCCCTGTGTTTGTCACCCTTGGCTGGAGTGCAGCCTTTTGGGAGCTGCAGTGCTCCCTGGAGCTTTACAGGGATCTGTGTGGAGTGAGCAGGGGAGTGGCAGCTTGGAGCTGCCATTTGAGGGAGTCACGGGCAATTTTTGACCAGAAACTGCCGAGAGATTGAAACACTTCTGCAATGGTTTGAGACAGGGAGGTTATAAGACTTGAGGAGATCTAAAAATGTAAGAGTAATAACAGAGGTGTGATTTCTGGAGAAGTGAACGGTTTGGACATTGTTCCCTTGGGAAAAACTTGGCGTGTGGGTAGATGGGCCTTGGAAAATCCACTGCCTTTATCAGGAATAAGGTTGGGCAAGCCAGAGGGGACTCCTGTGACTTGTCTGGCATCTTGTGTAATGTGACTAATGGATTTTTTTTCCTGACTCATTTTCTGTTTAAACTAGAACATACCTTTTAGAAAATTTAGTGTTGACCTGAAAACAACTCACTTTGCTGTTTATCCTCACATGTCCCTTCACTGAATAAACTTGAGTCTTCAGCCTTTTTAACCTGCACGATCATTTAAGACGGAGCAAAATACTTAATTTTTTTCTCAAAGCTTAATAAATAGAGCCTTAGTGTGGTGTTGGTGTTTCTTCTTGTCACTGTAAGTTGTATCTGTCATGTTCTATCAATTTTTGAACTCCTGATTTATCAGCTCTTTTGCCTCTTACAACAGAGCAGGACACAGTATCCCTTCAGTGACACAATTTGGTGTATATTTACTCTGTATTTCCTTATTCCTGTGTTAAGTGTTTCCTGTGAGCTCTTTTAGTCAATGTTGTATCATGTGCTTTTTTTCAGCTGATTAATGTCATAAATCTCAGCTTGGTTTCAGGACTGTGTTTTTCCAGAATAGTCCTGCATTAGTTGTGTATCACCTGTGTTTTCTGCTAGTGACTCTTCTGACCTGGCCTTATACAACCTGCTGTACTGGACCGAGGTGAATAATTCATGATGGCACCATTGATGATGTGTCATTCCCATTATTTACCATGTCCATGTTTTCATCCTTAGGTTTTAGGAGTTTTGTGGGCCAGTGCTACAGACTCTGTAGAAGTAGGAGAAAGCTTCTTAACGTGGTTTTGTGAATTTTATTCCTTCTGAGAATGGGTGGTTGTGTATTCTTTGGAAGAGGGGATTAAAAGAAAAAGTATCTTGTGATGATTTGAGACCTTTCATGTGGTTCTGAATGATTTTGTCCTTTTTAGAGTTCTATTGAATTGGAATGTCCTGCTGAAATTAAAATTTATTTCACCTACTTGCTGGGGCAATGAAATTTCTACCCTTACAAAAGTATATTTTGATTGACTGCCTTCCATAAATCCGTGTTGTCTGGCCATAATTATGTCAGAGTCCTTTAATCAGTGTTGTCTGCTTTAGCCAGTGATTAATATCAGACAGGCAGGTAGGGGAGCCACCTGAGTCATCCTGTTTACCACTGTGCTTAAAAAGTGGCTTGCTTGCATACAGTTATGGATCTTCTTTAATATTTCAGGAATTAGAGAAAATCAGCATTAATTATTCAGTCAACCTGTTAATTTTTTTTAAAAACACAGCTGCTGGCACTGCCATCAGCCAGCTAGAGTAGCTGCCTGTGGAATGTTTTCTTGCTTGAGGAAGGTGAGCTTTTGTCATCCTGCTGTAATGTTGCTGTTGCATGGTGGAACACTGCTGTTCAATTCCTGTCCCATCTTTATTTAAGGAGAACCCAGTTCCGTGCACTTCAGCCTGCTTAGGTTAGATCTCTGTTGTGTTCTTTGGTTCTCAAAGTTTCAGCCAATTTATAGGTTTAAAAGGCTGTTTCAAACCTGCAGTAGTGACAGTACTACCTTGGAAGGAAAGGATATTTTTCTTCCTAAACACCTCCAATCAAAGAGTAGACAATTTCAAAATAAAATAGCTGTGTATAGGAAGGATCAGTGATATACCTTTTTTTCCCAAGGTTTAGGTTTCCAAAGTTAATAAAAACCCTAAGCACACAGCAGCCCCAAAGCTATAAATTGCAGTGACAGTCCAAATCTTTAATTTTTTTTCTGTCTGTAGGAAAGATTAGATGGGCAGACCTGAATGCAGCCACTGCCTAGACTCAACTTGGAATGCTGAGAATCAGTGCATCTCTATCTGGAGCAGCAGAACAGACAGATTGCCAAGTGGTGCAAGCTGACAGAGTTCTGTAATGGAAATGTAGGAATTTAACATTGCCTGAAAATCTTAATTCTGGTGCCTGTCAGTAAGGGATAAATCTTAAAATGGCATTTTTTGGTATATTCTGAAGTTGAGCAAGGTCTGGTACAACATGGTAGTTTAGGACTTTCAGAGTCTCTGAAAACAGCTTTTTGCCTGGATATTTATTAGCTAGCTATATGTTTTAAAATACCAGAGCTTGTGGGCAAAGTGTGCCACAGTAATTATAGACCTCCAACTGAAACATCTTGTGCATTTTAATGCACAAATCTGGCCGGTAGAATCAAGTTCCAACTTGTGTCTGTAGCAGATGTTTCTGAGAGCTTTAATAGATTTGTCAGGTACTAAGTAGCAAGCTTGAAAAATAATGTCAAAAACTGCAAGCTTGGTAAAGTAACCATTTTACCTGCAGTGAACCAATGAAAGGAGTGTTGCTGATAGCAACTTGTGCATCTATATTACCTGGTAATTGTGAGTGAAAGCCACTTAAGGGCTTAATGTTATTGGATTACATTTTATGTCTGCTCGGAGGATGGACTTCTGATTTTCAAAGTGCTAAACAGCTGACAAAACACAGGGGTGGTTTTTCTCTTGCTGGTCCACAGGTTGATGGTGGGGTTGGTGTGATTTCTTCTCTTTTCAGCCCTGCATGCTGACAGCAGGTTGGTGGGATCACCCCAGGAGAATGGGGTCCCAGTTCAGTTTATGAAGCAATTCCATTTTCCCCCCAGATATGCAGGAAAACTGCAGCCATTTGTAGGGTTGCACTGGCACCTTGATCAAGGATTGACCTGATTTGTAGAAGACTTTGGGGAAAATGTTCCTCTTGGGTGGACTGGTGGGAAGCACTGGGCAGCCTTCTTGGCCAAGCAGAGCTGTTACCTGGCCAGGATCAAAGCAGTGCCTCAGTTTCTCCCTTCAGCTTGAGTCTGTCCCTGTGTGCTCTGCCCAGATCACATCTGTGGCTTGGGGATTCCACCACTGATAGCCATTTATTTGTGGAAAACCCTGATTCACAAAACCAGCAGTTCAGAAAGGGGCTTTTCATTAGTTATGTTATTTTTGCAATTTGCAAATACATGTTATTTTTGCGATCCTTGATTAATAAGGAGGCAGCATTGATAAAAAAGACCAAAATCAACGTTTCAATTATTAATACTGAAGTTCAAAATGTAAAAAAATTATCTAGATGATAAAGATGTGATAAATTCATGCCTTTTCCTTGGCCAAAATGGCTGAATTCATGACCTGCTCATTCATTCCCTTCCCTTAATTTCTGCTCCTTTTTTCTTGCTCCACCCTGACTCTTTGCTCTCGTGAAGGGAGTGCTGCCTGGTCCACCCTGACTGGCCTTTCCAGTTGGTGCAGCTTCTCCTCTGCACCAGCCAGGTGCATTGAGCAGGCCCTGTGGAGGTTCCTCTCCCCTTTTCCCTGCTGTGGGAACCAGGAGAAGCAGCACATGGTTCCTGCTTTCCCTGTCTCCTCTGCTCTGACACAGCTCAGTGTATTCCTCTGGCACACTTGCTGTCTCAGCTTTCCTGAGTCTTTTCCCTGCTCTCTGCCTTCCTCCTCCCAAGTCCCTGCCCATTCCCAGAGTGCCTCTTTTTTCCAATGGTTTTCTCTCAGCTTTGCCTCTAATTTCTTTTTCATGTGTGTTTTATTTCTGGGTAACGTTGCCTATTAAATCCACCTGTTAAACCTCTTCAAATCATCTGCACATCTGGGGTTTATTCTGTTTTGGGGGTCTTTGGGGGCCTGTTCAGTTACAGTTTCACTCACTTAGAGGTGTCTCATTTCAAAATCCTTACAGTCAGAACTTGTAGGGAGGCAGTAACCTACCTCAATGCAATACAGAAGGAGGAAGCCAGCAAAGAGTTCTCAAAATGAGTGTGGTGACCAAAGTGAGGGACAGGGAAAACTGTTTTGCAGCTCACTGGGATGATACTGGAAGGCTTTGAGTATTGTAGGTACTCGAGTGCTTCGGAGTCTGGCAGAGAAAGATGACACAGCATCCTTGGTTTTTTGGGAAGGGAATGCAGAGGCTGAAGAGGGTGGGGCCCAGTGGGTCCAACCCCAGTAAATGGCTCAGTTGTTACTGGTTTTTAGTGCTTTGCCCTTATGTCTGATGCTTTTCAACTGTGTTTTGGTGGCAGTCTAACATTCAGTGCCAGCCCTTTTGGTATGACTTGTTACTAAGCTAGCTTTGATGTTAGGAGCTAAAGATCCCAGGTTCCCTGGTGATCCTCATGGGCTGATCTGGAAACTCTCCACCCCTCCAGCAGCAGGATTACAGGCACTGCAGGAAGTGCAGGGGCAGAGCCATCCACTTAAGGCTTCTAGGAATTGTTTTAGAGGCTTGTCTCTGCCAGAGTGTGCACGATGGTTTGCTAGAATTGACCTGCAATATTGTCACAAGTGGCTGCTTTGTCTTCTTTGGGTACCTCACCCTGTATTATGATTGGAAGAATAATAAGTGATGCACAGGGAACGCTGTAATGAGCTGTCACTTGCTTCAAAAAGGCAACTCAGACCAAAATCATCTCAAACTGGGCCTGTAAGAATAGCTGGGTGTTTTTGTATTAGCTTTTGGAGCAGGTAGTGGGGATAATTCCATTTCATTGTATAGGGTTATTGTGAAAATAAAAATACTAAGGTTTATATATAAATTACATTGTGTATGGAAAAAAATGGGTATTCCATGTAGTAAAAATCCATAAGCCAGATGTTGGTTGGTAGGTTTAGGCTGCAGGGAGTTCTATAACTGTTTGTAATCTTATGCCCAAAAGATTTGGGTAAAATGTGTTCTAGTGGTTTTAGCATGTTTGGTTTTAGCATGTTTTGTCATTTTGTCACTTTGAGGGTCTTGATTTATTTTCTTTAACTTTAGTATCATTACTTCTGTAACATGTATATAAGAAAAAAGTGTTTCCTTTGTTTGGTTAAGGAATAAAGTTCTGATACAGCAGAGTTCCCTCCCTCCCATCTGTCCTGGATGGGTTCTTCAAGTCTGATCAACCAGTGTCTGTAGGTAATGCTTCAAATCCTTTTTTCTTTGGGCTTTGCCTACAGTGTGTTTGATTTTTGAAGAGCCAAACCTCCTTCCTCTGCAGGTTTGGGTTTTGCTGCTGCTGGAAGGAAAGAGGGGCTGTATTTATGGCTGCAAAAGACACTTCTCTAGAGCTTCCTGGGCTGGACTTGGCTCTGACAGAAAAAACTTTGTAGCCTTCCCTTAGTCTTGTCCCTTCCCTCCTGTGTGGCTTTCTCTACTCTTGTCCATACACTCTGCATATGTAGGAACATACCTTTGCTGTGTCTGCAGGACCTTGGCTGATAGGAATGAAAGTAGCTCAAATCTTAAGTTAGGCTTTTTTTTTGGCCTAATAAAACTAAGAATGAGAGAAATGCTGTCATTTGCCTGCAGATTTTTGGAGGATGTCATAGCATTGGATGTACTCAGGCTTTAGAAGGCTTATTTTTCAAGAATGAGCAGTGGAAATTTCTTGAATACTCTGCCACTCAGCTGGCAAATCTGTCTTGCTGTAATTCTAGTAGGTTTTTATCCTCTTGTAATTGTCAGGAAGCAGCAATTCTGTTAATTAAGCATTACTGTTCTTACAGAAGGGGATTATACATCAAGTTCTCAGTGTTTGTACAAATTATTTCCTCAGACACACTGATCCAGAGTTCTGTTTGATCTGTTAAAAGAGGGATTTAGGGAAGAGATCTTGATGCAGTTGCTCCTATATTAGTAAATTAATTATGTTGGAGAATGAAATGGATTCCTTAAAAAAAAATTTCCATGTCAATTTTTTTTTCACTTCTTTGCATGACCAGATGTGCTTTTCTCTTGTGAATTAATTTATGAAGGACTGTATCAATCCAGCTATTTTCATTGTAAACAATTTTATTTTTCAGGTTCACACTTTTTAAGAAAAGAGGAATAGAACAGGAAAAAAATGGCAGCAGAAACTCAGACACTTAACTTTGGGCCTGAATGGTAAGTTTTGTCTGGTTTGTGAGACTCCAGAACCTCGTCTAAAATGAATTTCTGTCCTTTGGAACAGAACTGATTATAAGACTGAATGGGATATGATATGTTTGTTGTTCCATCCTGCTTCACCTCAGTCCCTGGCCTGGGGTTGAAGGCAATGTTGTAAGATTAGTCTTCACTTTGTGTATGAAATGGGTTGGGTTTTATGTTACATTAAGGCATGATATTTACATTGCTACCAAGTAGAATAATGTGTATGATCCCAGAGGTGTGCACAGGGTGACTGAAGATGTGCTTGTTTGGTCTTTCCATGTGCTACATGTTAATAAGAAAGTTCTTAAACTCTCCTCACTGGACTTAAATCTGTAGCTAAGCAAGCTTTTTCTTTTTTCACTGTTCAAAAAACCTAACCCCTGTATGGAACATGATGAAAGTGAGTTTTGTGTCATAGTATCCTGCATGTGTGCACTGCAAGTGTCAGGAAAAATGAGCTGCTGCATTAAAGGGAATCCCTGATGTCCTGTCATTTTGTCAGCTGTTAGTTTTCAGCTTGTCTGACATGCATTGTCCTGGTTTTTGCTAAGGGATGGTTGCACAGGTGTGATTATTCATTATTTGTTCCAGTCTCTCGTTGAAGTGTTGGTGGCTTCAGTTACAAACAAGGCTTGTGGGTGGTGTGGTTTCTGGAGAGGGATGTGATCCTGGGGGTGTGGAGTGGGCCTGGGAAACATAACTGCTGCACAGCATGTGGGGAGACTTACTGGAATAACATCTTCACTTCTGCTGACACACTTCTCTGCACAATGCCCAGAAATTGGAGAGGATTCAGCCAAGAAGGAAGACATGATTTGCGGGCTGGGAAACAATGAGAGCTCAGTCTATTTTGTTAGATGGAAAGGAGGTTAAAGAATGACTCTATCACTGTCTATAAATACACCCACCAGGAAGAGATGTTGTGCTGGAGTGCTCCTCAGTGTAAGAGACAGACATGATTAGATTCTTGATGGATGGGAGCCAAAGTTATATTAAAAAGAAGGGGGAAGACAACTCTAAAAAAAGCACATTTTAACAGTAGCTCGATTGCTGTGTCATAGTGAAGGGACTTCAGTCTCCATTTAGTTTAAAAACCAGATTAGACTGTGTATGGAATATGTATTATACTTGAGTGAGTTACTAGATTTTTACAGGAATGATGGAATATAAGGTTTATAATTGTTGCTTTGGGTTGCAGTGCAGTCGTGTCTGTCACACAAGCTGCTGTATCACTTCACAGTGAAACTCTGGGCCACGTTTGGTCTGCATTGATCAAACACTGAACATTGCACTGAGCCATCTAATCCTTGGAATAATTCTTCCCCAGGCATGTTTTGTTTGGAAGTGGTGTGTAAAGGACCTGCCACGGGGTGGCACCAAACTAAAAAAATAAGATCAACATTTGACTTGCAAATTGCTTTTTCCTTTCTGTTTAAAGAACAATAAAGCAAATCAAAGCATGCTTCAATAATTAGGTGAAAGGTAACCTCTGAATCACTGTTACAGTTTAGAGCACCTTCCTTTCCGTGGATTTCTCAGTTGTTGAGAAGAGGTTTTGTTGTTTACTTTTCTAAGATGCACATTAAGGAAAAAGTAGGAAAATGGTCAGGGTTCTGTTTCTTGACACATACATCCTTTTGTGAAACATTCTTCAAAAAAAAATTCCTAAAAATATAGAATATTTGTGAAGCTGAGGAAATGACTGTATGAAGGGAGACTAATGTACTTGCAGGGTGGGAATCACATACAATGGTAAGATGTTATGTGCAAGAAGTCCATTAACTTGCCTGTATGGGATGGGAGCAAATGTAATTGCATATTTATCCGTTACCATAAGTTAGACTACTGCTGGAAATGTCTCTGAAATAGTGGCACTGTATTTTGTGCATCTTTTTTATTGATACCCCAAGCTAAATGATATATGCACTCTAAAAAAACCCCAACAAACAAACCATTAATTTTAATTTCTGGAAAAGGTTTTGTAGTAAAGAAGCATTCCAGAGACACAAGAAGAAAACCCATTGCAAAATTTACTGTGCTGTAGTGTTAAACTTTGCCAAACAGCTGAATAAACTCGTGGTTAATGTTTGCTGCACTGTCCTCAGCATGGTAAGAATTTTTCTTGTCCAAAAGAAGATGTTGCCATGAATATCTGTGGAAGATGGACAACTGATTTGTGTGCAGGCAGTGCAAGCAGCTCAGGCAAGGCTTTAGGGGTGCAGTAACTTGCTATATGTTCAACATAAGAGTTTTCCTGGGCCAGTTCAGTTCCTTGCTGTGCTCCTGGGAATGTTTTTTCTCTCTGTCCTGGCTGTGGGTGAAATGAGGGAAGCTCTTCACCGCTGGAGCACCGAGGTTGAGTTTTGAACCGAAGCTGTGGCTCGTCTTTCCTTTGCACGTTGTTTGTTGTGCCTGTGCAGGGGGGGTGGCCCAGTGGCGCGGGGGGGTGGCCCAGTGGCCCAGGGGGTGGTGGCACCCCCTCAGTCAGTGCCATGGCTTGTCTCTGTTGCAGGCTGCGAGCCCTGTCCAGCGGTGGGAGCGTGACATCCCCTCCGCTGTCTCCGGCCCTGCCCAAGTACAAACTAGCAGACTATCGCTACGGGAGAGAAGAAATGCTGGCACTTTTTCTAAAGGATAACAAGGTGAGCAGGGAAAGGCCTCATGGGTGTGCTCCTAGTGAGCCTTGAGATCAGGAATACTGGTTTGTGTTTTGGGATTGTGGGCAGAGAAATCATGTGTCCCTTGGCATCCCCGACTGAAGAGGTCTGATTTGGTGGGGGGGGGTTGTGTGTGTGTGTACTTATTTGATCCCACTTTTACTGCATTCATTATGTTTGATTCTTTTTTTGCCTCTTTAGGGGCAACTTCCTGTACCCTGGAGAACAAAAAACCTGATTGCCATATTCAGTCCCACTGCCACAGATGACTGAGGGTTAAAGTCTCCTTGCAGCTGTGCATATTTGCTTGCCTCAGTAGGATTTTATTTATGTAGGGCGTAATAGTTATTTGATTCAGCTACAAAGTCAGGCAATAAATCATGTTAGCAGATCATCTGAAAACGGCAATGGATCCACATTTATCCCAAATTAAGGCTGTTCGTTCTGGCAGGTAACTGGCCCAATGAGAGCAGTCCTCAGGTATTCCCTTCTCTGGGAATCAGGACACAAATACAATCAGGCACATGGAATGCATTAGGACAGTGTAGAAAGTCAAGAACTTCCTCCTGGTTTCATTTCAAACAAGGCTCTCAGTGGTGTAAAAGATGATGTAAAATTTCAGAGGTCCTTTCAGGCAACATTCTGCATTTGTAAACCTTGGGTTTTCCTGCAGCTGGTGACAGAGGTTGGTTTGTTGTTGAAGCAGCGTGCAGTGCCTTGGGAATCTCAATCCCTCATGTGAGGGAGGGGCTGCAAGAAATGGTGTCAGGTTGTGCCCTGAGCTTGGCACAGGGCTGTGCACACCCAGCTCTGTGTTCCTGCCCTGCCATGGCCCTGCTGACACTCCGTGCTGGGAGCCCTGTGCTGCTTCCACAGGGGCACTGAGTGTCAGGGGTGTTTGTGAGCCTGTGAAGTGTGTTCTCCTGAAAGTCCTGCTCTGACATGCAGAACTGTCCTGCTCAGCCTTGGGAGCTGTGATTTAAACCTTGGTGCTGTGCTGGAATAAGCCAGCCAGCCAGAGGCTCACTGTGCTAGAGCAGGTGCTGCTGAGGCCTCTGCACTTGTGACTGATCCAGAACAACCTTGGAATATCCTGTGTCACAGGAAGTTCCCCATCCTTAGGAGTGGTCCAAAAGAAGATTTTCTCCCTGTATGTTTGCCAGAAAGGCATTATCATTACACTGAGTCTTGCTTTTGATACCCAGGTGTTTCCAGAGGGCTGAGAAATTCTAGTTATCTTGACAGTCGTTCTAGTTAACTACTCAGGGCAACGTTTTTAAGCTGTGTCTTGTACCCTGTCCTTTTTCACTGGGTCATCTTCAACTTTGCTTCATCTTCAGCCAGCAAAGATTGCTTTTCTGATTAAAAGATACATTGACTGAAAGCAGGAAAGCTTCTGCTAGCATGTGCCCAAATGAAAATATAAAAAGTCTTTAGTATTCTGAACTAAATGTTTTTGAAACAGATTTCTGTTGGCATAATTAGACCTCACTTGGCTGTAATTGCAGCTTCTTGTCCAGATTCTCAAGGTCACATCTGCTGATGGAGCTTCTGATTCAAAATTAGTGTTAAAGTTTATTTTGATTTAAATCATCAGTGTTCTCTAGCTAATTTATACATATAGTTTTGTTTTACTTGGGTTTTTTGTTTGTGGTTTTTTACTCTCCTTGTTGGTTGTAAATTGGACTTGCTGACTTTAAATCAAATACAGCCTTTGTGCTGTGTGTGGTAGTTTTGCTGAATAAAAGTCTGGCTATAAAGTGCATTGGAGTTAAAGCAATAGTTTTTAATTTACCAAATGAAATTTCACTTGGTTCAGGTTTGAGCTGCAGTGCTGTGTAATTTTGTATTCTGATGTCTGTGAACTTGTGTGTGGGGGTTCTTTGGAAATCTATAAGAATTTTTTTTCTGGGGGTGGTAAATTTGCAGTTCCACCCACCCCTGGTAAATGTTATGGGAAGCACTGGTGCACTGGGTGGATGGACACAGAGCTGGCAGGATAACATTTCTTGTGAATCAACGTCTGTGGCATCATCCCTGAAGTGGAAATACTTGGATATAGTAGAAAGCTCTTTTCCTTTGATACAGATACCTTCAGACCTTCTGGATAAGGAATTTCTGCCTATTTTACAAGAGGAGCCCCTGCCACCACTGGCACTTGTACCTTTTACAGAAGAAGAACAGGTTGGTATCCTTTTTTTTGTTTATGTTAAATCTTTAGATTGTCAGTAGTGTAAAGACAAAATGAAGAGTATACCATAAAACAACAAAATGAAGAGTAACCATAAAATTTGAGATTTGGAGAATTTGGAGAAAGAAATTATGAAAGCACGGTGTCAGCATAAAGTTTAAATTCTGTTCATGCTCAATTGTTGTCTTAAATTTGAACAGATATTTTGTCATGCAGTGTTCTGTGGATGTCAGCTTGTTAAATCCAGGATCACCATCTGGGAAATGTTACCTATTTTTTGAGTATGTGCCATTTTCAGAACAGTAAAATTTTCTCCAGGTTTTAGATCACCTTCTCTTTTGTAATCATAGAGTCCTAGAAGTGTCTAAGTTCTGTAGCTTCAACTTTGTGCCCTTTGGACAACTGGTGAACTTTTTTGACTGTTAGCATTTTTTAGAAGGATCCAGTGCTCTTAATGACTCCATACACAGGCAATTGCTTGATTATCTCCTTTGGTCTCCATAGGTATGTGGTTGATTGGTGAACAAGATAAGAGTGAGAACAGGCAGTCCATAAAGATGCCATTTCAAAGATGACTGATCTGGGTAGTTGAAAAACCCTGGATTTAAATGGCATTCCTAGTGCAGAAAGCTGCCTGCCCTGCTCTGGACAGTGCCTCTGACGTTTGACTCTGGATTGATTCCCTCTTTATGGCTGTCAGAACTTTTGATTTTGAAGCTGCTCTCCAATTTGTCATGTTTCTTAGCACTTACTCCATAATACTGTTGTTTGGTTATTTTGTTACTTTTCTAATAGAAAGCTGAGTATCTTTACTGGCTTGAGCACTTTGATTTTTGCAGGGGTGGGTAGTGTTACTATTAATTTAAGATATAAGAGCACCCTCCTTCCTTTGCTCCGTGCTGTTGTGTTCTTGAATTCTTCATTTCATTTTGTGCCTGGGTGTTCTTGTATATCCTCTTCACCTCTTCTGGAATTCCTCCCTCTTCAGAGTTGATTCATATTTCTTGTATCTCTGTAGGATGCTGTCCTTTGACACGAGGTGCTGATGGTTTAGTTTGTAATCAGCAGTTGTATTTGAGTTCACATGGATACATTGTAAGCACTTCATGTCATGTCACAGTTAGACTAAAAAGGGAGCTGAGATTGAGAGGGTGCTTTTATGGGAAGTCTTAGCCCAGCTCCTGTTCTTGAGCAGGAACAAGAAATGCTCAGCCAGACATAGAGTAGCACAGCAGAAGAGTGAACCTCGGTGTAAATACCCTGACAGATTTGTTTGCTGCAGCACAGTGGAGTCCTTCAGAGAGCACTGCAGGCCTTTGGCTGTTCAGGGGGACACCCACTTTTGGAGGTTGTTGGTGTACTCTGGGAGGACTAATACGAGTTCAGGGCTGTGGTATTGAAAGTGTGCTGAGTGGCCTCTTGGCACAGACAAGATGGGAAGTGCTGCTGAGCTTCAGGGATAGGTGGTCCTCTGCTGCAGTGCCCAGTGTTTCACCGGTCTTGAAAAGTCCTGAGGAGTTGGTGTGCCCTGTGTCACTGCTCTCTCCTGCTCCTTTTCACCTGTAATCATACAGGAACCTTTAGGCACCTTAACAGTTCTCCACAATCTCCACAAAAATCTTAATCTGAAAGAAGAGGTCCATATTCCCTTTTTAATAAATTTCCATTAATGCTTTCTGGGGACCCAGAGGACGAGAACAATCTGGTTTTCTATGTCCATTTTCCCCTCTCCATGGCTGATTTGAGATACCAGGGGAATGCCATGATTTAAGCTACTAGAAATTCCTGGTGTTTGTTCCCATGACATAATAAACATCATTTATCATCAAGAATCATGTTCAGAAGTGATCGTGAGGTGAATATTAATGGATTTGCTGCCAGTCCTGGTACAGGGCAGTTCTTACCGCTAAGATTGATAAAAGATAGTTTAAAAGTCCCTTTTTACCCCCTCTGTGAATACTTAAAATAGAATTATTGTCTCAGAGCTTGGGGGGCAGAGATTTGGGAGTCCTGATTAGAGCAGGGGTACTTTGGGTAGGGTGCAGGTGAAGCTGTTAGCATTTCTCTGTCAGGCTTTTGCTCTGGGCCTGGATTCAGAGCAGTTCTTGCAGTCCCAGCACCCGCTGGCATTGCAGCTGTGTGTGTGCTGTGGCTGGAAGAACTTGTCTCAGGCTGATGGAAAGATGTGTTATCTGGGTGTGGGTGGTGGGTTATGGCACTCTGTGAATTTAAGCTTTAATTTGTTTAGTCCTGTAGAATTTAACTAGCGGATACTTGGGGTTACAGTATTCCCTCTTACAGGTCCTGGGTCTGCTTTGGATGGAGTTGCTGGTTCTTTTTATGTAGAATGTTTCTTTAGTGATAATAGAGTTGCTGAGCTAACCTAGAGCTCAACTGATTGACCTTGTAGTAGGTTTTGTTATATAATATCACAGATTTGTCTGAGATCTGTTTCCATGGAAGTGTCTGAAGAAAAGAAGGTTTCTGTGGATGGCTTTAACAGAACTTTCCACCATGGACCACTGGCACTGTGGAGCACGGGTTCCTTTGCCTTTCTGCCCAGCCCCTTTATTCCTGTTTGTAACAGGGAAGAATTCAGTGGTTTTAGTCTTATCTGCCCGTGGAGTAGGGGAGGCTCAAACTCTTGCTGATTGTGATGGAGTTCCTGACATCTGTTTCTTAAAGGCTTCTTCCATTTGCTCCTAAAGCATTAACTGAGCCCCTGTTTTGGGGCAGCTTTGCTCTCTGGTGTGCATTGTCAGGGATGGGCATTGAAGGAATACACTGATCAGTAGGAGGGTGGGATTTGCTGTTTTGATTTTTTATTGCTTCCTGTGATCTCTCCATGTGGGTTGTTGTCACTGTGCACAGGAGGATCTCACCCTTTGCCACAGGAGGAGGGGGAATTGGCTCTGAGTTCAGACAGAAATGGCAAAGTTAAAGAACATTTGGAAAAGGGAGATAACTATTTTGTCCTTACTGGAAGAATTAAGGCATAAAAAATAAGGAATCTCCTATGCAAGACAATGAATCTGATAAGTAGCTTAAAGATGGTTTTGTAGGGAAATATTCCCTTCTTCATAAAAAAGCAGAAGTATCAACAGCAGGAAAGGTGGTGATTTGTTTCCAGGCAAATGGAGGTGGTTCCTTTTGACTTGCTGATGAAATGGTTGCTTTAAACTTCAAGAGCTGGCTGGGAAAATAGTCAGATTTACTGGAGGCTGACCTTGCTATTTTGCCGTGCATGACTGCATTTTTTCTTTCCCCTCAAGTCTTCTTAGTTACCAATTCTCTCTTGAAGGAAGATCTACTTTTCTAGGAAGCACATACCAAGCAGTTTCTGAAATGGGTTAAAACTCCTTCAAATGCCTGTTGGCTCTGATGTTAGCCATTTAGATTTTAAATAGTATGTAATTGCTTGTCTCATTGTTCTCTGAAGACCTTCAAAGTCATAGTAATTCAGATGAGTTGATGTAAGCACTTGCCTGCTTTAAGTGTAACAGCTGTTTGGAGTCCTTTGCATTCTAATTATTTAAAACTGGCAGTCAGAAAGTGTGTGTGAATCCAGGTTTGCTTGCTAATGTTTCTGAACTTGCTCCTGAATCTTTTGGCCCAGTTTTCCAACTATTTGTGTTCAGAGAATGGGGCCAGAGTTGGTTATAATTATCCATTCTTTATTGAAATAGCTTTTTCTTTAGCAATTAATATGAAAATAAAATTGAATTTTACTGGTGTTTATTGCCTTATTAAAAGGAGTATCACTTAGATTTCAGAAGTCTTAAGTACACTTAGTTTTCCCCAAAGCATATTACTCCTGTGACATATTTAGAGAGGGGGGAAGAAAGGCTTATTTCTGCAGAGAATACTGGTAAATATAACTTTATCCAAGTTCTGTTACTCTTTACATGTTTCTGCTTCGCCAAAGAATGAAGTTTAGAACTGCCATTAATTCATGGTGTCAGGTGTAGGCAAGTGCCAGTCTCTTTTTGGAGCAGAATGTCTGTGTTCAGTCTGTGTTCCAATTAAGTAATGGGAACATCATCTGCCAAAGGAGTAGGTGCTCCACTGCTGCCTTTAGAGCAATGTTAAGTGAGTAACTCGGGAGCACTGATGTCCACCACATCCTTTCAGAGATGCTCCTGTGCCCGGGGAATCCTTTTCCTTACTGGTGTCAGTCCTATGGGCTTGTGCTGAGCACGGGGAAAGCAAAGCCGGGGTTAGGCTGAGTTTAGGCTGACGATAAGTGCTTGTGGTTTCGGTGTGTGTGTGACTGACCCTGCCCTGTCTCCACAGAGGAATTTCTCGATGTCTGTAAACAGTGCTGCCGTCCTGCGGCTGACGGGACGCGGAGGAGGAACGGTGGTGGGGGCTCCTCGAGGTCGAAGTTCCTCTCGAGGTCGAGGTGAGCTGCCAGTGGGATGTGCTGCGCTGTACACAGGTGATCCAGGCTAAAGCTGCTCAGGGCTGTTCGTGGAGCTTGGCTAGAGCCAGCTTGTCTCATGCCTGCTTTCTTTTCCCTTAAAGCTTTGAAACCTTCCCAGTAAGGTGGTGGTAGAGCCCTCGTGTGCTTCGGGGTGGTTCTGCACACCTCAGTGCACATCTGGGACCTGTGGTACATGTGCTACAGGCCTTTGTCAGGGTGGTGGGTGGGGAGAGCAAAAGGGAAAGGTGGTTTTTATAGAATCATAGAATCGATTGGGTTGGAAAAGACCTCCGAGATCATCGAGTCCAACCCTTGGTCCAAATCCAGTCCATTTACTAGATCATGGCACTCAGGGCCATGTCCAATCTGCGTTTAAAAATCTCCAGGGATGGTGAATCCACCACCTCTCTGGGCAGCCCATTCCAATGCCTGATTACTCTCTCTGTAAAGAATTTTCTCCTGATATCCAACTTAAATTTCCCCTGGCAGAGCTTAAGCCCGTGCCCCCTTGTCCTATTGCTGAGTGCCTGAGAGAAGAGACCAACCCCCACCTGGCTTTGAGGTGGAATATGAAATAGTTTGGTTCAGAATTGTTGGAAATAACTTTATTAAAGCTCTAAAACCAATTTATAAGGAAAGGGGAGAAAAATGCACAAATATGTTTACAATGTCAAGGTTGTAGTAGATGGTGTTCAGTATTCTGAAAAATCATCTTCATTTGTTAACATCCTGAGCATAAACAGGAGAAGGTTAATGGGAAGACATAATTGAATTTGGGAGAAATTTGAGTCTTGCCAATTATAGTGCCTTGCTGTAGTTGATGTCTCATCCAGGATCACTTCAAACATTTGCTAATGAATTGAGAAAATGTCCTCAAGCCATATTCCCTAGTTTAAACCAAACTGTTAAATCCAGGGTTTATCTTATCTCTTTCGATGTGCATACTTCTGTGAACACTTTTTTTTTTGAGCTTTATATGTAAATATGATGAGTTGCATTTATAATAGTAAGAAGCTAATAACTTGGAAATATCATCAGGAGTAATTAATCTTGTAACCTCTGTCTTTGCAGGTGCTTAGGTGAGGTTTCTCTTAGAGCCCTTTCTAATTTAATTCTGAATGTCCTTAACCGGTGATATTTTAACTAACAACTTCCATACATAATTAAATGCTTGACCAGAATTTTGCTCTGACTTAATGTGTTCTCTCATTTCTCTTCTCCTTCCTTAATGCTGCTTTCTTTTTTAGCTTACATCTTTCAGATACTTGTAGGTTGTTGTCTGTCCTCTTGTGGTTGCTTCCCAGCAAAGACATATGAATTTAAACTTTTATTAGACTGGATTTTCCCTGTTGCTTCCCCTTCTTTATTTATCATTGTATTTGCACAAGTGCTGAGGGTTTAGTTTAAAAAAAAAAGGGTGTGCATTTACATAAATTTGGGGTGACATTCTTACTTATATGTACCTTGTTATATTTCTGTTCCTCGTGTGGAAGTTGTTGCTTTTTGCTGTGTGTATTGCTACCATCTATTTCATTTTGCTAAGAATACGTGTATTAGCTATTTTTTAGGTGCATCAGGGCTTAATTGTGCAAATTAAATGAATGCTGCTTAAAATGTGGTGATTTGAGGTCCTACCACCACTAGTGTGCTCTCTAGTTTGAATAGAAAGATCCCTTGACTGTTTCTAACTTTGTTATTTTGTTTTCTTTTGTCAAATTTCCCTTGTTTTCTTGCTGCACCGTTAACAGTGAATGCCATCCTTCTGCAGTGAGCAGTGGGTTGCTTTTTAATTACCCCCACTAGTTTCAGTGAGGTGGCAGGGTTAAATGTGGCAGAATGTGGCTTCTAATCCAGACATTCTGGTATCGAATCTATTCGTATGCATGACAGTTTTGTTTGGCAGTAAACTTTGATTCCTTACATATGGGTGGACAGAACTTAAAATCTATGCAGTATTAAGATGTTTGAAAGCTGCTGCCTGTATTCCTGGTTTTTCATAGTTCATTTTTAAGATGTGTTAAGAAATACTAGCAAGAACTTTGCAAAGTTTCAATCTTTTTCACTTTTTTTTTTTTTTTAGTTTCATCCTCATCTAATCTTTTAATTTGTTTGAATTGTTATATGCTGTGCTTGTTGGGCTGCTCTGCCATTCTTCTGCCAAGCTGTAAAAGATAATTTCTCCAGTAAATTTCCTCAGCTGCCTGAGCTTTCCTTGATCCTGGGTGCTGCTTGTTTCTTCCCCTCTTCCCCTTCTCTTCCCATGAGCAATTAGTCTTGGGCTCAAGGCATAATGAGTCTTCCCAAAGTTTCTATATCTCAGCAAAGAAATTAAAAGTTTCTGCCAGGACAAAACTGTACAATTTTCATAATTATACACGTCATGTTCTTGTAATTAAGGACTTTGTTTTCAGAGTTATTTATTAAAAGCTCAGTCTCGGACTGTTGACAAATGACTTAGAAGAGCACATTACTTGCAAGGAGCAGGCTTTAAATGCAGTTCTGTTTTTTCAAGTTACAGTAAAAAGAACTTGGAATTTCTTTGGAGTTTGTTCACTAAATGAACTGCTTCACTTGCCGGTTGGAAAACGTTCTTATTGCACTGCAGAATTGCCTGGGTTTAAAAGGTTATCTGGTGTTTTTCATGGACATTATTACATCGTTGTGTGCAACAACAGTGTGGGCTTCAGCCTCCCCAAAACCAGATTGCTGTCTGGGAGGGACTTCCCAGCAACTGGGGAGCAGAATTTGCATGTAGGATTAGGTTTGTTAATTAAGTTCCCTTGTTGAGACACAAATCACAGAATTGTGTTCCAGCGTTTGGGAGCAGGAGGGGCAATCTGTGACACATTGGCAAAGGGAAGAACTGCTGGTAAAGGAGGGTTATTGTTAGAATTCTAAATGGGATTCACTTCCCAGGATTTGAAACTATAGCGGAACAGTGAATATTTTCTGGGAATTCACACCAGCTCTTACTGACAACCATTGCGTTTAGATGATGTGAAAACGATCACTATGTGAAAGCTGCTTTGATTTTTTTTGTTTAAAAAAAAAAAAAGAAGTTGTAGTCTCTAAAGAAACCAAGTACTTGCACGTGACTCTTTCCTAATTGACTTGTTTTCCTGGGAGCTCCCTGTGGTGTGCAGTTAAGCCTTGTGCTTTGTGCTGGCGGGGCTGGAATGTCAACATTCATGAATAAGAGCCTCAGATGAGGAGAGATTTAAATGGTCCCTGGAATGGGCTGTAAGCTCACAGACACCTTGTTTTGTAGCTGTTCTCCTTGTCGGTTAATACTCTTATGAAGGGTCCTTTGCTTCCTATTCGAAGTCTTTCCCCTCCCACCCTCTTTGCTCTTTGTAATCTGCCTCTGCTGCTGTTGGAAGGCGTGTAAATGGTGTGAAAGTGGAATGTTATCATATCTAAACAGCAGTAGTTGAACTACAGTTATTCAGCCTTTCCCACGCTGTACTGTGGCTGTGATTGTTGACCCCAAACTCCAGTTATGCTATAATTTGAACGATTTGCTTGTTGTATTTTTAGGGAGGTTTTTTTTTTTTGTAATGACAGAATGACAGTTTGTGCTGCATCCTGCCCTCTTGCTTGTGTCTTACATTTTTACTTAAATTCAAACTTGTCTATTTTTCAAGTTAGAGAGTTGGGGCTGTTACTACAGTATCCAGTGGAATGATGGCCTCATTCCGAGATTTTTAAGAATTACTGAAATACAAATGACACAGTTGCTCCACTCAGTTCCTAAATGGAAGGGTTTATTGACATCTCTTAACTGTGCATTCAGTACTTTGTGCAACATCTACACTTCAAAAGTCTGCTGCTCATGTGCCAGGCATTTTTTTTTCAGAAGTGGCATTCAGTTTAAAGTAAGCCAAGAAGTGCAGAACCAGAATGTCAGTGCTTCTCTGTGCATTTTTATCCCCCCTGCAAGCATTTCCCAAGCATTCTGTTAGCACTGTTAGCTGTGTCCTAGCTCAGACCCATCTGGGGAACACTTGCTGAGTAACTGCCTTTGCACAGGTTTTTTTGACTGGCTGCTGCTCTTCTGTGCCTGGTGGGGTGTGTTTGGTGCTTCCCACTCAGGGTGTGCCAGGTGTCTGGGCACTGCAGAGGGGCCCTGGGGCAGTGCAGGGGGTGGTGGCACAACCAGGGCACAGGTGGCCTCAGCAGAGCCTGCCCAGTGCTGTGGGGTGTCAGTGCAGCTGGGAGCCCAGTCCTGTGCCCCATGGGCAACCACCAACTGAATGGCTGAGATCACTTGGTGGGCATTTTGCAAGGTTGTTGTGTCACTGAGACCATTTTGGTGGCTGAGCACAACTGAAGTACTGATGAACATGGGGGTGGTTAGTGAGGGGAGGTTTCTCAGGCTGTTGTTTCATGCATTTTTAAAGCAACCACAAGCCATGCTGCTCTTAAGAAGCTGGTTCTGTTCTTGCTCTTATACAGGACTCTTGTTTTATTTGCTGCTGAAAACTCCCATATGACCAGGTCTGGCCCTGCTGGTGTGTGGTGTCAGCAGTCAGTGTGCACTCCTGCCTGCTCATGCTGCAAATGTTGCCACTGCTCACTGTAAAAAACAGAAAAGGACAACCTGTTTTGTTCCTGTTGAAAAAGTGTATGCAGCTTTCCACCTCTGCTACCTCAGAGGCAGGAGATGAGTCAGTGCCTTTGTTCTGTGTTGACTCTGTGAATTTTTGCTTTACTATCTCTTGCTAGAGGAAGGAAGAGAGCTTTCCTGTAGTGAAGAAACTAGGCTAAGGTTGCTATTGCATGAGATGCTGGAGCTGTCCTGGGCTGTATTTGTGAAGCATAACAGCTTGGAGTCCTCTTCCAGGATTTTAGGGGATCCATGATACCTTCCCTGGATAAACTTTGTGCTTCTTGATGTTGTTTCACATCTTTCTCTTTCTTGCATTCGCAGCTTGTTTTGCACTCATGACTGTGGTCAGCCTTGTGGTATCAGACTTGCCACAGTGAAGGTATTTGTGTTTCTAGTACAGTTGTAGCTCTAACACTAATCTCTCCTCTTTTGCCTCGGGTGCTCAGTCAGCTCCTGTGCCTCCCCCTGAGTGTGTGCAAGAACAACCACACTGAATCTGGGAGGGGCTCGCTCAGCTCCGTGGGCTCCATAGTCTGGAAACAGCCAAAAGAAGGCACCTTGGCCAGAGAAAAAGGGCTGAGTAAAAATGCAGAGGTGAAGAGGCTCAGCTTCCAGATATTTGCATCCCAGTGTATTTCCAGATGTGGCCTCTGTTTCTCTTTTCCCAGTTTGCCCAGTCTCCATCTGAACTGGTGAGGAAGGCATCTCTGTGATGGGATCTGCCACTCAGCAGCTTTGGGTCTACAACAGGACAGTCTTGTCCAAAGAAGAGTTTTGAATTTTTCCTTGTACACCCTGCAGCCTGTTCTGCCTGATACAAAGTCAGCTGTGTATTTAAAGAGCCCAACTGGATTATCTGTGGATCACTTTTTTCTTTTTCCCTGCCAGGAAAGCAACTTTTATTTTCCCCCACAAGATTTGGTATAGAACAGTAGAGAAACTGTTGCACCTGCCTTGATTATTTCAGTTTTTTAGAGCCTCATTTCATGCCTTGGTGCATCCATTTGTCTTCAGATTTTACATGTAGAGGCTTTTTATTATTACTTTCTTCAGAAGACTCCCAGGACTGCAGTCCATTCTCAAGGTGTTTGTTTCCTGTTTGGTCATTCTGTCTTGTTCCTCTGGATCCCTGGGCAGGTTTGCACCTCGTGCTTCAAGTTGATTCTTATCCTTGAAGTCAGGAAAAGAGAAATATGAAAGGATTGATGTTTGAGATACTTTCAGGGCTAAGAATTCCTGTTATCAGGTGCTTTTTAGGTTCTAGAACATGACTATAGAGACTGCATATGTGCATGTAGGAAAGGCATTGTCCTGACAAACAGCTGATTGACGTTTCACTTGTTTGTCTTCCATGAGATCCTTGACATGGTAATTTAGCCTGTTCTTGTGCTGCAGCACTGTGTGAAGCAGTGTTTATCTTTTGGTAGATCTGGAACCTTCCCCCCAACCATTAATCTGAGGGTACTGGGAGCTGTCTTTAAGGTCTGGGGATGTGTGTGGGTGTTGTTTTTCTGTTGTGTGGGGTTTTTTTTACCCAAACACCCCATGCCTTCTCAAACGCTGAAGATGTGCTTTGAGATGCTTTGTTTGAGGACACGTGTGTAACTTTTTGGCTGGAGGCTTGATACATGGTAGCTGTCTGTGGAGAATCATTTATTGAAAAAGTGAGTAGGACGATTTTTAAGCTGTGGCTAATGGGGTCCCTCATTCTGCCCTGCCTGTACCCACCCTGTGATCCTTCTTTTCTCCCCACTGCTCCTGCGGGAGATTCCTGCTGGCAGTCACTGGTACTCACTGCTGTGAGGCTTCCTTCTCCTTTATGACCCCTCACAGCAGTAAGAGGAGTATCTCTGCAGAGCAGTGCCTCTACACTGGGGTTTGCTGGGAAAAGGAGTCTGGGTTTTGAGTGTGAAGTACACATGTGCAGTGTGGATGTTGTGTGAATAATGCATCCTTTCTTGGTGATTTCTGTTGGGTAAGTATCTGTTTTCTGTGTTCTTCTGCGTGGTATTTATTTTAGAATTGTTTGCCTGTTCTGTCTTGTCTTGCACTTCTTGATAAGAATTTTTACACAAGACTCTTTTCTTCGGTCTTTGTTCCTTTTTTCCTTTGCCCCAGGTAATTTCACTGGGGCTTAAGACTGCAAGATTAGTTCACAGGGACACCAGGAAAGGGAAACCTACCTGATTCTTTCAAGTTCTATTATTATTTATACAAACACTTGTGTTTTTTGTCTTTTCAGGCAGAGGCCGAGGAGAAAGCGGTTTCTACCAAAGAAGTTTTGATGAAGTGGAGGGTGGATTTGGGCGAGGAGGGGGCAGGGAAATGCACAGATCACAGAGTTGGGAGGAAAGGTAACAGAACTCTAGCCCTTAAAGTTTTTTACACACATCTGTTCAGCTTCCATTTGTGCCTTTTGACTTCATAAAAACACTTTAGGAAGGGTGATTAGTTGTATCTGTGAGTGGAGTGTCTGAATTTCTGAGATGGGGTACACAGTAATGTTTCTAGAGGCTCAGGAGCAAGTAAAAGAGCATTTTTGCAAAGACTTTTTCTGCTGAGTTCCTGGGAAGAAGGAACTACGTTAAGAAAACGTAAATTATGACAGTTGCAGTGGAAATGATGGGTGAAACTGTGGATTGCTGAAGGATTTGCTTCAGTTTTAGTCTTGATGTTGCTGACAGCATTTAGGGGCACATTTCAAAACATACCCAGTTGCCAAAGGCTGTGTGTATTAGTGTTCCTGAAAATTTCACTTGTCACTTGGACCTCTAAAGATACTGTCCATCAAGCTCTGATTTTAAGAAAGTCCCCTCCAAAAAAAAAAAAAACCAAAGCCAAACAAGACCCATACCTAAAATGAGTGGAGCAGTTCCAAAACCTTATTTGAAACTTCTATTCTGCCTTTCTAGGGGAGACAGACGCTTTGAAAAACCAGGGCGAAAAGATCCAGGTATGGTTTTGTTACTGTGTGGGCAGAAAGTGGGAGGGAGGAGCAGGGTGTGTTTGGGGAAGGGATCTGTACATACATAAACCTTTCTTATTGCTCCAAGTATACTGTTGATACAAGATTCATGATACTGTGCCAGGTTATCTAAGTGTGTTCTCAAAGTGCTGGTTCTCCTATTTTGTGTTGTTTTCACTATTGGACATTTGAATGTTGTAGATAAGAAAAATCTGCAGTGAGTAGGTTCTGTTTGTTCAATGAAGATGAAGTCTACAACTGGAACTAAACTCCTGTACCCCTGGGAAAGGGGCTGTGCTGGTGAACAGATGTGCTGTGACAACAGCCCTTTTCAGGGCAGCTTTGAAACGTGCCTGGTGTGGGCTGTTTTGGCACCCAGGACTTGCTGACCTTGTGAACAGTTAATTTTTCTGAATGCTTGCCAGCTGAGGGAGATCCCGGAGGCAGCGCCCCGAGGCTCCCGTGCTGGTGGATTTACTGGGTATCAAGTTAGTGTAAGTCATCACATGAACCTCCTGATCCCCTGTCTGCTGTTCCTCTCCTCTCCTGTTTCTGAAATGCTTCACACTGGCCATGTTCAGGCAGAATGCTGGATCCTTAACTGTGGCCCTGTGCTTCTGTTTGAGTGTTCAGCTTGAGCTGGAGTGGGTCTGTCATCTTGGGGGTGGAACACAGGCATTTGGGTAAAACCTGTGTTTGGAGAGTGGGGAGGACACTGAAGGAGACTGTGGCTCTCTGGTCATGGCAGTGACTTTTGCTTTGTGGGCTCATGCATTGAGTGTTCTCTGGGGGGACTCTGTTCCTTCTCCATGGATGTTTCCATGAGCATGGAGCTCAGCTGTGCCTGGTGACAGGTTTTGTACAATAAGAGCTTGTCTGTCTGGGACCCAGAGAATCTCTTGGTCTTGGCTGAAGGCTGAGTCCCTCTTTGGTGAACATACTGATAAAGCACAGATCAGGACAGAGAACTGCAGGTTGGATGTAAAGACAGACAATGAAAAGGTGGCAGGACTGTATTTTAGTCCTTGCTTAGCTGACAGTATTTTTAGCAAGAGTAGCATAAAATGCCATATGAATAATTTTCCAGATGTGCATGGTGGCACATGCCATAGGAGTCTTAAATTATCATCTGTGCTTTCAAAGCCCTCCCAGTCCTATCTGTTCATAGATTTTAAAGAGTGCTTTTATTTTTCTGCTTGTTAAGTTGAATGTTAACACAAAGATGTTGCACGTTTTCCTCATTGTTTCCTTTAAAAAGAGGATACTTCCAAAAAATAACTTGAGATTGGTTTGAGATTGTTCATTTTGAAATGCCAGTAGTGAGACTTTGGACTCTGTATGTGTATATTTAGAGAACTTCTGGGGAAAAAACGAAAACAGGAGAAACTAAGTACTACTGAGGTTTCAGGACTGCAATTTTTACAGAAGACAAACAGGTGTAAAAGTAGTACCCACCTTCCTGTTCTTGTGACTAAAGTTACAGCACTTGCAGTTCCGGACTATAGAATGTACTACATTTCTGATAAAGATGGATAAAAATATTGCAGTATGGGATGAGGTGTATCTCTTGAAATGGAGAAGAATTTGCAGTGTGCACCATAATCTTACTGTAGCTTAACCTCTGCCAGAGGTTATCTGCAGCTGGGACAGAGTGGGTCTTGTTTGTAGCAACTCCTAGGAAGCAGGACTATGGAATGCATCTGCCAAGAACCCTTTCCTGGAGGAGATGGTGTCCCTGTGTGATTTGTTGGAAGTTGATTGCCAGGGATGACGTGCTTATTCTTAAGTTAGGAAGCTTTTTGTGGTACCTGATTGCTCCTCTGAAGTCTGGTATTGTTTCTCTTCTGGTCTGATTTAGGTGACTAAAGGCTCTGTAGCTCAGTATGATACAGGAAGGAGCCCTGCAATCTTTCTGGAGTTTCTTTTTGTAAAAATGTTGTTTTCACAACAGTAATTTATGTTTGTGTATTGCTGTGTTAGAGGTTAATGTCCCAATGGGTTGGAAGACCATTTTGCTCCCCTCTACCTTCAGAGAAATGGAGAGCACAGAAATATTAACAAAGTGCTGGTCTGTTTGACCCGAGCCTTGGTTAGTTACAAATAGTTACTGTTCTGTAAAGGCTTTCCAATGACACGATATTTTGAGTGTGAGGAGGGTTACAGATGTGTCACCAGAAGTCCCAGTTAATACAAGCACTGGTGTCCACATTCAGGGAGGGCACTGACATGCAACCTGGAATTCAGGCTGATGTGCTTTAGCAGATGCCTTGGATTCTGGTACTCTGGTTAAACTCCTTAGTTTAGGATTTTATTATCTGATTTTACTGTGCTTTAGTTTTTCATTGGTCCTTCACAGGGCCTTGGATTAGCCTCAGATTACATAATTTACTGAGTTGCCAACTTTTTCATGTCCTTTGTTGTGGATGATCACACTACAGAATAAGAGATCAAATATTAAAGTCTTCTGGACATTCATAATGGATGCCAATGCAAGAACCTCTCGATTAAAAATCATGGGATGAAAAAAGTGATAGACCTTCAACAAAGAATTACTTCTCAAAAATTATCAGTATGCTATTCTTCAAAATTAATGATTGCTTTTTCAGTGCTCACAGTAGTTTGCAAGGTCACATTTGACTGATTCTCAGCATAGACAGTATCTGTCCCTGGTTTCAGTTTGCAAATTGGGGATGCACAAAGTATTTGGGGGTTCCTGTTGCAGATTGTCACAGTTCTGACGGTCTTCACTGAGAACCCAAATGGTTTCTGGAAGGCTGAGGCCGTTAGCAAAGAAAATGAGCAAGTTGTTTTCTTGAGCACGTCTGTCTCTGCACAAAAGCTGCTTAATCTTCCGTGCAGCCTCTCCACTAATACCAGCTTAGCAACTGAGGGGATTTGATTAGTTACCAGCAGTTACACACTGGTTGTAAATAATTGTTATGTAGATTACACAGAACTTCTAGCAAGTCAGTTGTGGAGCCTGATTGAGTTCTGTTGAACGTGTGGGGTTTGGTTAGGTTAACAAGACTTGAATATAAAATGTGTGTTGAAGTGGCTACAAGAAAAGGGTGCTGGGTTGCTTTGAATTGCACTTGCCCTTGCTCTGCCTGGTTTGTTTTCCTGCCTGCCTCGTGGCAGGAGGTGCATCCATGAAGGTTGGGCCCCAGTCTGCTCGTGCAGTGCTGAAGCACAGGGTGCTGTGTTGTGGCACCAGAGCCCATCAACCCTTTTCCAGGGCTCCTCTTCCAGTTCGGGCCATGGCACATTTCCAGTGCTTTCAGACATCTGTGGTTCACCAGTTCTCTGCAACTGTAAAAGCATAATCATTGTTTTTTCTACCCCTTGTTCTGCAGCTGTTCTGAAGTAACTACAAAGTTCTTTGTCTGATTTGCTTCCTTAGTATTATTCACCTTTACATTCCAAAATGAAATATTTGAAGATTGCACGTAGCGTGTACTAAACATATTTTTTCTTTATACTTGCTGTTGTACCCCCTTTTAAACGAAGTCTGGAAATAGAAAATTATTTTAAAAACAGGATAACTTTTAAGTATCACATCATTCAGAAATCAAATGAAGCAGCCTGCACTTTGATTAGATGTTAATTGAAGTTAGAAATAGCTTTTTATAGCTTTGGCTCTAAATCATGAGATTATAATCCTGTCCTGTTGGGATTATACATGTGAATTTGAGAACAATTGGTTTGTCTGAGACCAGAGTATGTGATATATGGGAAAAACAGTACCTCACCCAGAATACTGTCAAACAGAATATTCTCAATACCTCACCCAGAATGCTGCTCTAAGTGGTTAGTTCAGACTTCACACAGGGATCTGTTCTGTGCTCTTGCACTGGGTCTTAATTTGTAGGACTCTTATCAATGTCTTATATTGGTCGTGAATGTGGAAAAAACACTTGCAAGAAATGCTTAAAAGTTATTGGTGCTGACACGAGGCTGGAAAAGGGACCTTTAAATTGTGTGTGGGCCAACAGCTCAGAAAAGCAGGGATGAAGGCAGGGTAACTTGGTGGTGTGCTGCTCTCTGAGCTCCACAATCTTCATGAATTCTTGTCCATCAAATTAAATTTGAAAAAGATTTTGAGGGTGTGTGATAACCCAGCCCTGTCTGAGGTCTGCAGTGGGGAAGGCAGTGCTTGGACAGTTTTGGAGTGAGAGCTCAGTTGCAGCAGAAACACAGCCCTTCTGCCTCATTGCCCTGCCTGTGCAGTGGGGCTGGGGGGCTGCTCCCCATCCCCAGACCCTACACCAGGAGCTTCCTCCTTTCCCCTTTTGGGACTTGAGAAGAGTTGAGTTAAACAGAACCTCCTCAGCCAGCTTGTGCCTGTTTTTCCTGCTGCTGACCACTTGGGGAAGTTAAAAGGAGGCATATTTGTTAGTGCTTTATGCTCTTGGCAGTGAAAGTTGCTATTTATGCCATGTGGGTTTCTGGGAAAAGTCTTCCAACTTTGAAAGGTAGCTTTATTTTAATACTTGACTGACCAGGTACCTAACAGGCCTGGTTTTGGACACCTGACAGGCACTGCTTTTGTTGAGAGCTTGGAAATAATTATTCATCATTCTGTTTTTCCTTTAACATCTTAAATTATTTAGGAGCTTCAGAACAGTGTCTTAATTGCAGCAGGTTTATGAGGCACTTAAATACAGAAGTCTCACGTATGGTTTGTTTTAATTTTTTATTTCAAAATTGATCCAAGTGTCTCTAAATATTTTTGTGCTGTGTGTACAGGCAAATATTGATGTTAAAAAGCATAAAATATAAATGGATGTGGTTCTACTTCTCCTAGATATAGTGCATCCCTCTGGGTCAGATGTACTGCAGACAAGCAGTGACAATATGGGCAATGTATGGGTCTTTAAAAAAAAGTACATTCATTCATTAAAAATAGTCTGTTTGCCACTGCTAAATAATTTATTCAGTGTTTCCAAATATGAAAAAATTTCCACTGCAGCATTTGTCATATATATCAAGATTTTTTGATAGTGTCTTCATAGATCTGTCTGGAAACGAGATGTTCTTTTGCGTGGCAGAATGAAGAACTACACTTGGTATTTACAGTTTTGCTTAATAAGCACAGCAGGAGTGCTTTTCACTGCCACGAGAGATTGGCAGGACTTTCTGAGAGTGAATTCAGCCCTCTGAAAAGTGATGTAACTGTATTCCCAAAGACTTAAGAGAACAGAAAAACTGGTGTCTTGGATGAACAGAGTTACTTAAGGCAGAACTAATGCATTTACTGAGTGACCCCGTATTGTTTTCTGCTTTTATATTGTTGTCCATTTTGTCACAAGCTGGTGAAGTATGATTTTGGTCATCTTTGGGAGTTTTGAAGATCTCTCCTTTTTGGGTCAGTGTGGCATTAATCACAGTCTGGGGAATTCAGCAAGTAGCTCTTCTGGTGCTAGTACCGTGGTTCTTGTACCCGACTTCATCCTGGGTGGCTCATCCAGCCTCTCGGGGCACTCACGTTCTCTTCACTGTGTCACATTGTAATCAAAAGGATGGAAGTACAAGAGAAGGATCACTAGAAGATGGCAGGGCAGGCAAGGAGGGAAGGTTGTAAATGGAACCTGAAAGTTTAATGTAATAATAATTAAAAAAAGCTCCAAGTCCACAGTCTGTTCTCTCTATTCTGTGAGGCCAGTCTCGGAGAGCTGGAAGCTGTCGGCATGCTGCCCATTGATGCGGATCTCCTTGTCAGTCCTCCTGGGGCTCTTGGAGCCAGCTGCAGCCGGGAGCTCAGGAATAGTCTTGTCAAAGTTCTCCATCTGGATGTGGTACTCACCTTGGGCACTGCGGGCCAGCACGGGGGCGAAGCGGTGGCACAGCAGGATCTCGGAGGGCAGGTAGGACGTTCTCCTTTGACACGTTTCTCCCGTGCCCTCCTGCACAGCTGACAGGAAGACGACCAGCTCAAAGTGATGAGGAGCTTCTCTCTGGAGGAGGGCGGCCAGAGGGCTGGATGGAGAGATGGAATGGTAGTAGGTCAGCGGGAAGATGAAGAAAGGACACTCGGCCGCAGTAACGCTGTCGAGGTGGAAGTCGACGCTCGTTTGGTGCAGCTGCCCGTTCTCCTGCTCTTGGTACAGGATAGCAGAGATCTGGACGCTGGTCAGGGGGCTGGAGCGAGTGTTGGCCACCTGGAACATGAGGTGTGGCTTGCCCTCGGGATGTGTCACCACGGCAGAGCGCGTGAAGCGGATGGAGAACGCCCGGTTCTTCGGGCGGGCGATCTTGGCCACGAACGCACCTGGATCGCGGGAGAGAACAAGCTCAGGGCCAGCACAGGGCCTGGGGGCTTCCTGCAGCTCCCAGCTCCTCCAGACAGCCAAGGGAGCAGGAGCAGGCCTGGGAGGACATGCAGGCTGGAAGGACTGTGTTTGAGAACTGCTGGGCTGGCATTGCACTCACCCACTTGGGTTTAAAAGAGTAGAGTTGCCTAAAATGCTGCTTTTCCTAAGCTGTGTTATATTGGGAAGGGATCTGGAGCTGTAAGAAGAGCTGTCAGCTTGCTCTGAGTTACTGTACTTTGTAATAGTACCTGATCTCGGTGTGTTACACCATAGAAGCTCTTTCTAGTACACAGTAAACTAACCTATGTATTTTTAAAGTATTTTGAATGACTTTAAACCTGAAAATTATTTAAAATAACTGAAAATACTTCAGAATAGCTGTGACACTGTAACATCTTCGTTACATTGGGTACTGAGGAATGCTTGAACACTGAGTTGAAGATCAACTTCAGTTTCAACTACGAAAATAGTTCAGCTAGAAAAAAGTTTGCCTTAAAAATCAAAACAAATAGACTTTTTAAATATTGTAGTTATATGGAAAAAACTTGGAGAGATAATGGTATAAGAAATAAGTGATTGAGAGTGATAAGCAGGGATTTGCCACAAGTATTGTCCAATGAACACCGGAACTATCAAGTCCAGATCTTGATATCAGCTAATTGATGCCTTTTGTTAATGAAAGGTGTTTTAGTACTACATAGCTGGAATCTCACCATCCTTGTATTGACTGCCTTAGTTGTTCTTTCATATATCCAAATGATCAGTATTTCTAGCTCCCTCCCCAAACCCAGTTGTTCCACCTGTTCTGTTTAAGGATGGACTGGGAAGGCTTACCTGTGATGAAGGCTTCCAGCATGAGCCCCAGGACCATCTGGATTGCCAGCAGTGCGATGGCACTGGGGCAGTCCCCGCTCGGGAACATGGTGCCGTAGCCGATCGTGAGCTGCGTCTCCAGGGAGAAGGAGAAAGCAGCTGTGAAGCTGGTGATGTACTTGACACAGATAGTGTGGTTGTCAGGGGGAGCATCGTGGTCCAGCTCCAGGTCCCCGTTCATCTCAGCCAGCAGGTACCAGAGCACCGCAAAGACCAGCCAGTGGAGGACGAAGGAAGCGGAGAAGACGAGCATCATCCACCTCCAGCGCATGTCCATGAGGATCCCCCAGGCGTCGCGGAGATAGGCCAGGCCCCTGCCCCGGGCACCCTCCAGCTGCAGGGTGCTGTGCCCGTCCTTGGTCACCATGCGCGGGCGCCGCTGGGCCAGCAGGGGAGCGCTGGCCTTGGTGTTGTTGCTCTCCATCATGTCCGTCGTCATGGGCTGGGAAGGAGGGGAAAGGAGCGGAAGGGAGACAGTGCAGCATGTTTGTATTTTGCCTAACGCTCACAGGTTTTGACACATCAGCAGGGGTTGAAATACTGCAGCCAACAAAGGAGGGCTTATACATTGCAATCCAGAGAAGATTAAGGCAGGAGCCTGGAGAGGAATTTACCACTGTTTGTGGTAATACTTTGTTAAAAAAGATTAAGTTTAAAAATCTGACTACTTCTCAAATTTTCCCTGCTTAGTTGTTTAAATATAACTTTCATGCTTTACCTTCCTAAATGTACGTTGGAGTCACATGGTTTAATTCTTTGGGGGTGAGTGGGACGGGCTTAGCATACTGTATCTGAAAAGAAACTGGGTTTTGTCTGATTATATCAGGTTTTGTAACTTTTCAGCAGAGTATAATAACTTACCAATACTATTGTGAATACTACTAACAGTAGTCCTATAGAGATAATGTTTATTCTGTTATTTCTCTGACATATTTATGCATTTTAAAGGAATGCTGTAGTTAAACTAGTAGCCCTTTCAGACTTCCCTGGCTCTGGAAGTGTCTGCTGTCTGCACCCACCATGTCCAGTTAAACAGAATTACAGTATTCAGGGCAGAGCTGCTTCAGGGAGGCTGAGGCTGTTTATGTAAGGATCAGGTAAAAGGAGGGCAGGGGACCAAGACAGAAAATACACCGTGACATAATTTGCAGTCTAGTCTACCTGAGCAGTGCCATTTTTATTAGTAACCAAATAAGAAAATAGGACAGCAGGCATATGGGAGTTAAGGTGGAATTGCAAATGTGGGAAGCAGAATGGGTTCCTGTAGGTATTTGACATGCTGGGCTCCTTTGGTTCCTTTTAAACCTCAGAGCTTGCTGAATTTGCCAGAGGTGCTGAATGTCTTTTGAAAAGACACCAGTCACTCAAATCCATAAATTTTATAAATACTGGATGTTTACAGTTCACCTGGGGTTTATATAAAATAGAGTTAATAATGTGTACCACCTGCTTAAAGAAGGTGGTGAGGAAACTCGTTTGAAGAACAGCAGAGGATTTAAAAATGCATCCATATTCTGCAAATCATGATTATACAGGGAGTATTTAGTCAGTTTTGGTTTCCTATCACTTTTGACCTTTCTCTGAATTAGACTATTTCAGTATGTAATGCACGTTTACAAACATCCAGAGGAAGTGGATCTTTTTCCCTCCAAGAGTGCTGTCTTAGTTTTCTCTTGAAACACATTGTATGTGAGGATACTGAACTTCAGAAGTTTATGGAAGGTAAAAATCTGTCTTGTGATCTTTGGTTCCATAAGCCAGCAGTTTCCATGACTGTTTATTTAATCTTCATACCAAATTTTAGTAATTACAGAACATTCTCTTTTGCTTTCTAATGCTTAATTCCTACTGAGGTAGGAGTAGGAGGATTGACATATTTAGCTAAATATGTCAATATTTAGAGTGAATTAGAGTGAATATTTAGCTAAACTTTCATTTTACTTTCTTTCCCTTCTGTAGATTCTCAGAACTGTCCTGCTCTTCTATCCATGCTCTAGTCAAAAAGGTAGGGTAGCTGATGACCTGGGTGGAATTTGATAGGTTTCCCTTCATTTTTATTTTCCAGTTCACATCTCCTAGAAGGAATATTTTCAAACTGCTCCCTCTGCCAAAGAATACAGTGGTCTCTGGTACCAGGCCACTTTTTTTGGGCATTCTGGTCATAGTCCATTCTGATCAGAGCCCTTTCAGCCCCCCTGCACTGAGTTTGCTCTTTAATCTGCTGCACAGCTCCCTAAATGACAGTTCTCACTATTGCTGCACTTTTACAGATTTTACAGTAACCTGAATGCAATTAGAAATGCTGCAGTAATCAGATGATCAGTGGCTGGTCTGCAGAGCAGAGTCCTTGTACTGAGGTGTAGAGGAGCCCTTCTGGATGCCTTGAAGGAGCTGGAAAACGGGCATCTCTGAATGGGAATGGTGGTGGGAACCAGGCTTATAGGGAGCTGGGAACAGTGCCTTGGTTTTACCATCTTAGAATAAGCAGTACTGACAAGAAACACTTGTGTGAACAGAGGAGAACACAGAGAACAAAATGCCTCTGGGTGTAAACATCACGCGTTATTGGGAAAAAAACCCAAACCCCCAAAACCTCTGTGTTTCCATAAATTCTCAGGGTACTTGGAGGACAGCATCTGCTTTGTAGCCTCCAAGCAATCTAAGTTTGCAAAACAAACCCATGTTGTGAGGATGAGTGTGATACTGACTGACTGGGGCCTGATCCTGCAGCATTCCATGCACACATCTGTGCTTTGGGGCCTGGTTCTGCACTGCTACAGACATATATGAGAAAAATGGTCCATTTTTCTTGGCTGTGCTGCAGATCTGTACAGTGCTGAGGTAGTGTGAGAGAGCACCTCTCTTCCCCCCAGCAGCAGGTCTCAGAACAGTGCTGTGTCTCTGCTCCTTGAGCATCCTGGCTGGGGAATTTGCCTGCTGAGCTTAACCAGGTTATGCACTGGTTCATTTGATATAGACCTGTTTTTTATGGTCTAGGACTGTTTAAAATATTATGTATCTAATTCAGTGGCAGTGGAAATGTCTAAACCTGAGTTCCAAAACTGTTTTTCTGCGAACACTGTTGATGGCATTAAAGGCCACGAGCCTCAACTTGCTGGGGTGAGAAAATGGGTAGGAAACTGTGAATAGCAATGCAGGTGGGTGAGAGAGGTGAAAGAACAACTGCCCTGTGAGAAATCATTTACCCAGGCTGGAGGATCGGTCCTCTATGTTCTCAAAAGCAGAGACCACTTAAGGGCAGATGTGACTTAGAATTTAAAAGGAATTACTGTCTTCTGTCTGCTCCCTTCCTTGCCCACTGTAGTAAAACAAACCAACACCTGATCTGATCCCCTGCCTGGCATGGTCCCTGATGTCCCCAGGTAAATCCCAATCTCAAACAGTGTGTGTTTTAGGAAAGACACTCAACTTTGACTTGGAAAGAACAATTCTGCATTGTTTGTTGGAGAATGCTTGTCTCCACTGGTACACACATACTGTTTCTCATCCACATTGCTCCCCTGTTATCTCTTAACCACCTCTGTTGTGCTGTTTTAGTTCTGCCTTTCCTGGTTCCTGACTTGGGAAGCTGTTGTAGCTTTGGGGTGTTCCTTGTCCCTCCATCTCCCAGTTGATAGCCCCTGACTGGAAAGACAGGAACTGTCAGAAATTACTTTTCTAAACCTCTTTTGGCATCTTGACCAATCTTTCACCAAGCATTCATTCTGTCTAATCCTTCCTGTTGCCAGTCTGTTGAAGACTAAATTATCACCAAGGCCAGTGTGTATGCCAGCTCTTAGCTTTTTCTGGTTTTCCATCTTTTACCACCTTGTTCCTCATCTTGACTCCTTTCTTCTATACACTTTTCTAAAACCAGTCAAGTTAGGGTAAACATGGACTTTTTAAATCAGAAGTCACGGGTTCCTGCTCCTAGCAATGGGGCAGGTTCTAAACTGACCTGGCTAGCTAATGATTTATGTGTAATAAAACAGCTCTAGGCTGTAGGTATGAATTTCTGAAATTCATGATCCAGCACACTGATCTCCCACGCTTTGCCTTTTGATTGAGATCTTCTTCCTGCTGTTGTAACAGTTTTTATTACATTCCTGTTCCATGCCACCACCTTGCTTTCCTCTCCTCTTGCTTGGCCTTTCTCTTGGCAGCACAAACTCAGCTATTTTAACTCAGGGTTGTAGGGGAATTAATTTGGAACCCTGTCCTCCTTTCCTTTTCATCTGCCTTCTCAGGTGAAGGCGTTCGAAGTGACCCTTCCAGCCTGTTTTCAGCTCAATACATTGATGCACCTGCAGCCCTTTCTGGAGCCTGGGTGCCTTTAGGAGGAGCTGTGCTCAGGGGACACTTGTGAGTTGCTGCCCTGCCTGCCCAGCTCCTACCCTTACCAAATTGTCTACAGACTGGCTGGCAACCTTTGAGGTGCTCTGACATTAATATTAGGAAATGAAGATTTTTTTTCAGTATGGATGACATGATTGAATCATATAACTTACAGTAGGGGACAATTTTAGAAATGTAGGAAGCAATTCATTTTCAGTAACTGCTTTGGTTATGCTGGTGTTGTGAGTAGGACAGTTAAGGTTTCAAAGGTTTGTCCTTTAGATTTTGTAGCTAGTGCCTCATTGAGATGAATGGGAATAGTTTGTGACAAAGCTGTTACTTCTGAGCGATTTGCAGAATTAAGATAACAGTTTTCAGGACTTGTTACATTTATAGGTAGGTCTTGTAAAAATGGGAACTTGAATTCGTTGAGCCCAAGTCACATTTTTCAAAGCAAGTGCCCCAAAGTCCAGGGTGTGAGAACTCGTACTTTTGGCTTTCTGTGACAGCTTACTACAGAATGCACTTTAAAGAATAGTGGGAGACTGTGTCTCCCTTCATAGTACAGAAAACAAGGCTGCCTAGAGACTTGATTTTTGGGAATCCAAATAATGCTCCATTTTGTGTATAATGTATTTTCACGGTAGTACTCTGAGGACCCATATGAACACTTAATTCTTGATTGTGAGGTAGCATCTGAGAGGACCAACTAGTCTGATCACCTTTAGAGAAGCAGAAAAACTTAACATTTTGGGAAAGGCTTTAAAATATGCTAGCATGTGTTAATTCCTTCTAAAGAAACAAAAATGCCAAATGAAATATCGCCAACGGAGGAGTCATTTGACAGTTAGGAGGGAGGATTGTATTTGATGTGAAGCTGTAGCACTAGAAGTCTGCAGCCACCCATACAGTGTGGAGTGAGCTGTTTTTGAGGAGCAGAGTTCCCCATGGCTTGCCTGCAAGGACTGGTTTTCCAGGCAGGATGAGGTCCCTCAGTGCCCAGGTGTGGTTTCCTGTGCTGGCTCAGTGTGTCCATGAGCACAGGGATGCACTGACTGAAAACTATTGCAGGTGTGAGATACAGGGATGGTAAATCAGACTTGAGCAGGTAGGAAGCTCATTTCTTTTAATTTGTGAGGGAACTGAAGTGAAATGCTGAGTTATGATGAATGCAGCAAGGTGGGGAGGATGTTTTCCTGACACTTGACCAGTCTCATAACACCCAGCTACCTGAGCTGGAGACTTGCAAATGCTCCCTGTCTGCAGAGCATTGCAGAGTCTTTCCAGCACTGCTTCTCTCAAAAATGTTCTGAAAAAATACTGTATAATGCCTTTGATTTTGCTTTTTGTGCTCTTAAGACCGTGGTCACCTGAGAAAGCATTTTCTTCTTTTTGAGGGGGAGAAATCAAATAATTTTCTTTAAGATAATAGTTAATTCAGCACGCTTTAGAAATAAAACTCTCTCCCCTGATAACTACTTCGATTTCTTTGATTAAAGAATGACAGAACAATTTCAAATTGTACAATAAGAAAAAGGGGGGAAAAATACGGTTTTGTTTACTTACCAGTCTTTGAAGGGTTGTGTGCAGGAGGAAGGGGTAACCTGGGCTCCAGGAGAGGGATTGGGCTGCTCTGGTGTATTGGTCCCACCACTGGTAAGAAACTTCCCACAAGTGGCTGGTAGAGATTTAAAAAAACCCACCAAAACCCTTTAAAAATGGGTTTGTATGTCTCATTCCTGTGTTTATAGTGCTGGGGGGCTGGTTTTCCTCTGAAGCTGATTTGATTGGTCATTTTGCCTGCAGGGGGGCCGGTTAGCTCTGATCATGTGGAAAAGAATGCTGGTTTGTTAGGAGCCTTTCTTTACCCAACACAAACCCTTAGCAGCCAAGGAGAAATCCTCCAACACTTACTTGGAGAAGGGCTGCCTTCCCCCTCACCTCCTTCATCAAGATCATTTTTTTAGGTTTGTATAATCCTAAAGCTTTACACGAAAGTTGAAAAGGCCAAAAGTCTCTTGGAGAAGTTGAGTGGAGAAGTTCCTATATTGCTGCTGAAAAGCCACACACTGTTCCCTGGTACTTTCTCTCTAACCAGTGTCAGGTGCTGTGTGTTTAGGTGAGGAGAGGAACTCTTGTGTCTCCCTTGCTGCTCTGCAGTGCCACTGGTTCCCCGGGGGTTGGTCCCGAGAGCTGCGGAGCGGTGGCGTTCCCAGGAGGGGGTTCTGAACACCTCCTGCTGCCCAGAAACACAGCCCTGGCCATGGCCACGCTGCTCCTTTGTGGGAACGTGGACTCAGTCCCGGGACTCTGGAAAGCCCAGCAGTGAACAGTGCAGATGAGGTGGCTCGCTGATGGCTGTGGCAAACGGAGCCGCTTTCACTGAAGCTCTCGCTCCTCAGATGAGAAGAGTTACTGGGTTGTGCTTTAGCTGAGTGGCTGCAGAGCTGCACTGCTAAACCAGCTCTGAGGACAGCTCTGGAACCCAAGAGTAGTTCACACTTCTTTTTTTTCCCCTTGGTGAGCTGCTGATGTGAGGGCTTTGATCGAACGTCACATGTAAGAGGATCTGAGAAACAAAGGCTGTGGTTGTTTGCAGTAAAACTACTGAAGGCCTGCTGGGAAAATTATTAATGTAGACTTTCCTGCTTAGGAAACAAAATCCTCCCTATTTTTTTTTTTTTTTTTTTGCTTTAACCTTCCCCCAGCCCTAAATTGCAAACCATTAATTCTTTGCTTCATTAGTATGGAATATTTTAATACATGTTCAGGCACAGCACCCAAAGTTGTGATAGGCATAGTGTGACCTTCAGAACCTGAATAATGTGGTTCAAGGGGGCTCCCACCACTGTGGCAACCCAGGAGGACAATGTCACTTGTCCTTCACCCTTCTTGTATACCCCTGCAAAGCTGGCCTTCCACTACAGCCAGCCTCTTTTATTCACAAGAGGGATTTTTTTGCAAACAATATTTTCATACAAACCATGTTTTGTCCTGTAGAAAGCGCTGGTGTCTGGTCACAGGTTTTCTAATCTGACTCAACTGAATGAATTGAAAATCTGACATGATTGTGCAGCAGGTTAAATAGGTACAGTATGTGATTTCCAGGTGTGTTAGAGAATTAAACTCTTGTTAATTCCTTTGAATCTACCTGTTTACCCCTACCCATGACAGTGGATAACGGTCAACTTAGTGAAAAAAAAATCTAGAGTGATGTTTGAGTAGTATGTTTTTGAGACCTACTGGTGAGATTGAGATTTTGTGGAGAATGTGAAGCTAGAAATGGGATTGAGAACTTCTGATCCCTGTCACTGATAGTCACTTCCTGGAAATGGGATTGAGAACTTCTGATCCCTGTCACTGATAGTCACTTCCTGATGTTTGTATTTCTGTAGTGTCCCTACTCCAGTAGTGTCCTAATGAGAAGTAGTCTTTCTTTAAAAACATCATCTTAAGACCGTTTCTTTTATTTTTCTGTAAAAGGAGCTACAAAATTACACATCTAGGCCAAGTTATTTCAATTCCTTTAAAAACACTGGCTGCAAAGATTTTTCTCTTTATCTTCCTCTTGAGGGAGTGTGTAGTGTGCAGCAGAGAGAAGTTAAAGCACTTAATAGGCTCCCCTAGTTTCCCCCCTCTGCAGAGTGAGCAGTCCTGCTGTCAGTCCTGGCTTTCCTGTTTGTTCTCTCCAGACAGTGAACGTGGCACAGGGAACATGGCCTGAGCCTGGAGAGCAGGAGTTATTGGCCATTCTGGTAGCCAGTCCTCTCCTAAATGCGTTGCCATGGGGCCACATCCCAGAATCCCAGTGCTGTCCCTGCAGCCAGGATCCCTTCCCTCAGTGTTGCACAGCTGTGGCCTTTTTGGCTGGCTACCACCAGGCTCTGTCTGAAGTTTGCTGTAAACACCGCTGCTGGCTTTGTGACAGGCTTGAACAGAGGTGCCCTTTTACTGCTCCTTCTCTTCAGGAAGTCCAGGCAATTAGTCCAAGGCAAAACCAGAGATTGCATTTTGGTTTCTTTCATCCTTAAAATGCTGCCAAGTCCTGATTCTTTGACCTAAGTCATTTCAGCTGAACGATTGTTCTCAAGTCTAGGAACAGTTTGCAGAGAGCGTGCCGGGGCTTTGGGAGTTATGGATTTAGCTGAGGTTCAGCTGTAGGAGTGTCCCTGTACTCAGTTTGTCCTAGTCTTTCTGTCACTTGGGTCACTTGATTTTTCTGATTTTAACCTGTGACCGGTTCGCGTTTGTAAAGAACCAGTTTCTTGGCTGATCTCACTGATCTTCAGGATCATCTCATGCCAGACCTGTTTGGACACATGCCTTGCTGCCCTTAACCATTGCTTGCTGTGTCTTAGTACCAGAAACCTGAGTATGTCATGATACACTGCATTTTTTCTCTTAATTCCACTGAGTGTGACATCAGAACAGTCTCTGAGGTGACACACTGGAGTGCTGCTGTATTTGCAAAGGTTTTGGAATCACAGGTGATCCCATCCTCAGATGAATATAAAACTGACTCCTTATAATTGATTTATTTTTTTCCATTTCTACATTTCTAGCTGTAATTTAAAATCAGAGGAGGTGCAGGTTCCCACTTGTGTCTGATCTCGGCCAACAGCTTTTGATGTTTTATCACCTTTGCAGAGATGTGTTTCAAATGCCATTTTCTGCAAGTTCAGAGTACAAAACCTGACTTGGATGATTCAGTTCTAGGGAGCAGAACCAGCTGTCTTAAGGACTGACAGAACCTGAGTTGCCTTGGTGGTGCCCATAGCATGAATATATGTGCAGAGAGGCTAAAGCACGTGGATTTACAGTGGCAAAGTAGACTCCACGATATTCTTGAAGTGGCTTTTTCCCCCCAGTGTTTTTGGAAGAGCAGAACAGAGCCTGTGAGCTGATGGGTTGTCAAAGAGCAGTCTCCAGATTCAATTGAACTTGATAACAATGGAAAGGAATAACACCCTTCTTTTTCTTAATTGGTAGACTCTAAAATATCTCCAATTAATGTTACTCAATAAGTGTCAAGTAATAGCTGTGAATTTTTATGAAAATAGTAGATAAATCTGAAAAATTTTTTCTTGTCCCAGAATAGTGGTTTGAATAACTTATCTTTTGGTAACTTTAATTTTAGTGAGATAAAACAAGTGTCTTGTGCTGCAGAATAAAAAAAAAAAATGGATTTTTTGTCCTCCTTATAGCATTTTAAAAGTAAGTTCAGAAAGAATGAGACACATCCTGTGGGCCTCAGGCTCCCCTGGCCTGTGGGACTGATCTCTCCCCTGGACCTACCTGTGTTGTCCTTTCAGCTGACTTGTCTCTGGAGCTCTGGCTCTTGTTTCCTACCATGTGAAGCCCATTCAAGGAGCAACGTTGAGAGGCTCCTGTGCACTGCCTGTTACCTTTGTGTACATCACATGTTTTAGATGCCCAAGGTGAGAAAACCAGTGTTTACCAGCCTTAGATTTTCTGAGTGGCTTGTTACCTTGCTGTGTTTTCTGTGGAGAACAGAGAGTGGCTGACCTTCATCTGCAGAGGTTTGTCCACTCCAGATGAGAGAATGTGCCAGCATTGCACCTACCAAAGGGAGGGAGCTGAGTCCCTCCAGCAGCTGTTTGGAGCCAGCATCACCAGAGACTTCCCAAAACACTGTTGGAAGGGTTTTGTTCTCAAAGGCCAGCAGGTACAGGAGTGATGTTCAGCCCCTGTCCCCTGTGGTGCAGTGAAGGTGTGAGTGGCTGATGCTACCCCTCGTGTCTGGGGTTGCCTGGTGGTGCTGAGGCTGGGCTCTAAATTAGATACTGCTGGGTGCTTTAAATTTACCCATGTGCTTTAGCTCTTCAGAGAGGAACAACAGGAGAGGAAGGGATTCTAGAAAATGTTGAGCTGGAGAAAGGAAAAAAAAAAAAAGGTGTTTTTTCCCTCCAGTGTTTTGAGCTGGTGGAGAAGGGATGTTGGTTTTTCTTCAAGATCTGTGCCAAGTCCAAAGCCAGTGTGCATTTCCTGTCTCCAGAGGGCAATATCTCTAGGTAGGAAGAAATGTCAAGTTCTGATATGCCACAGAATTTCAGATAGTCTGTTTCTTAATTTTTTTCATTGAAAAAGCTGTCTGATAGAAAGAAAGGGAAATGCATTCTGCTATCCTTCCTTAACTAAATTCTTTAAAATGTCCCTTTCCACCCTAGGAATCTTAAAGCATAATCATGCTTTATTTTGTTTATCCTAAGCAAGCAGGCACCAAATACCATCTTACATTTTTGGATTTTAAGACTCTTAAGAAGGAAAATTCAGTATACCTTTCTCTAGTACTTGAATACTTCTTTTTAATAGATAACAAGACAATTTTAGGTTAACACTGGGTGTTAACCTTATGAGTTAGGAAGTGACATCACCGTGGTTCCAGTGAGAGTTTGGTGCTACACAGTTGAACATATTGAAAGAAATATAAGATCCAGAAGTCCTCAGGCTGTTGCTGTCAGTTATTTCAGTGGTGCTGTATCTTGTCAGGGTGAGTCAGCAGTGAAAGCAGCATCTGTGTTTAGCCTGGGCATACTGGTGTGTGATGTGGTGGATGTACTGGTGTGTAATGGAGAGCTTTTCTGTAAAAATACTTGTATCATCCTTTTCCCACAGTCTTGCTCTTCATTTAGTACTTGAGGATTTTCTGTTTTGTTTTAAACACAACATGATGTAAATTGGGAACTAAAAGACTATCCTGAACTTTTTCTAGATTGCCCTTGAGCATAATTGCTTCTAACTGACCCAGAGGATGGATTATAATAGCATAATGTTAACAGTGTTAAGTTTTTTCTTGTTCCTCAATCCTACTTTAAACTTCTGGTGTTTCCTGAAACATTGCAAGGGTGCTGTATGTCATGTTGGATTAAATATAGAGATCTCACATTCTTTTTGTTACAGCAGTAGCAAATGTTTGATTTATGTATTGTTTACAGTTTACTGCTCTCCCACTTTCCTTTAGCATGAGACTTTTCATGATAGAGCAGTTTATTCTTTCTCTTCTCTTTCTATTACACTTCCTTACATCTCCTAAACTGCCTTTTTCTCCTCTATCTTTCCTATTTATGTTCTAATTTCTTGTATGCTTTGCTTACTTCTGGTATGTTTCTTATTTCCTCAGTCTTTCCATCCCAAGGTACATAGGGACCTGGATTTCCTAAATCTGTCATGCTTCCTTCCTGAAACTTCCATTCCTCTCCTAGGTTCCTACAACCAGTTCTGATGTGGTTTTGCCTCCAAGGGAGCAGGATTTCAACCCTTTTGCTTCTGTGTTCCTAAAGACAGAACACATATTGACTGGCCTGTGTTTGCTTTGCAGTGAGACCAAACTTTGAGGAAGGTGGGACAGCGACAGCGGGGAGGAAACACGAGTTTATCCGCTCTGAGAGCGAGAACTGGCGCATCTTCCGGGAGGAGCAGAACGGGGAGGACGAGGACGGAGGCTGGAGACTGGCTGGGTCCCGCAGGGACGGAGAGAGGTGGCGACCCCACAGCCCAGGTGAGAGGGCAGGGGCCAACAGGCAGCCCTGCTTACAGGGAAAGGGCAGGGGGAATCAGGGCATGAGGAAAGGGAGGTCCCAAGTTCGGGACAAAACCAGGTGAGGTTCGTGTGGTTTGGGCCATGAAATACTGGGCGCTGCCACAAAATGATCAGCATCAAATCACGTGCTTTTGTTTTCTTCTGAGCATCTTCCATACCCTTACCTACTTAAGGGAACAGTATTTTGCAGGTGTGCACTTGTCTGGGTTGTGTTCCAGGTGTGTATGTACCTGGTAGAAGCAGGATTTTTCTAATTTCTTTGTGGCTGTGGCAATGAGGGGAGAGAAATGACCCACGTTAGGCAGCGTTTCTGAGGCTGTGGAGGGATGCTGACACTAAACCATTCTGCTCAGCGACCTCTTTTTCGAGTTTTCCAGCTGTGTTCGCAGTGCCAAGAGGCATCCTTGGAAAATCTCAAAATATACTGCTCTGTGCATTTTGTAGATAGTTAAAGGATGTCTTTTCTCGATAAATGTCAGGCACCAGTTTGGTGTCACTCTGCCCTTCCCTGACCTGACAAGGTAGGTCTGTTCACTTGTTTCCAGCATTAAATGTATATATTTATATATAAATATATATAAAATATATATAAAATATATAAAAAATATATATATATATAAATATATATAAAAATATATATATATGTTTCCCTTCTCTTTGGAAAAGATTCAACCATACCTGTTGTGGGATCCTGGGTTTGGATATCTCTTGGCTGCAGAAGGATTCTGGGCTACCAAGGGAGGATCTGGCTCTTCTACTGTTACATCTTCAGAGAATCATAGAATTGCTTAGTTTGGAAAAGACCTTCAGGGTTGCTGAGTCCAGCTGTTCCCCAGGACTAACCCACATCCCCAACTGCCACATCTACACATCTTTTGGATTCCCTCCAGGGATGAGGACTCCACTGCTTTCCTGGACAGCCTGTGCCAGTGCTAGACAACCCTTTCAGTGAAGGTTGCTCCTGATATCCACTCTAAACCTCCTCTCAGGTAGTTGTAGAGGGTGATAAGGTACCACCTGAGCCTGGCTACACTTGATAGGAAAGCAAAGGAAGCATGAGACACCCTTGGGGCTGAGGTGGACAAGTTCTTCAATAGAAGAGTCCCAGTTGCTCTTACAATGAGTCTGTTGCCCTTTTTTAACACCTCAGAGGACTTTGAGTGCTGTTATTGCTGTGAGTGCCCATCACCTCTGTTCCAAGCCCTCCCCACAACTGTGTTGCTCTGCCCTCAAACAGCTGCTCGACTGTACTAAAATTTATCAAGGGGCACAAGGCTAGATTTATCATCAGATGTTTTCTATTTAGAGCAAGGCTGGAGGGCAAATTTTGAATAATGTTATTTTCCTTTCCCCAGTGTGTGGTCACAGTTGTTCATTAGACACTGCTTCTTTGCTATGTGGGTCAGACGACAGCAGGCCGGGACCTCATGATGGTCAGATGCAGCTTTGGATGAGGAGTGGAAGGCTGGGCAAGTGCAAGCCCACATCCTTTAGCTTAAAAGGAAGCACAGACCTCAAAGTTCAGAAGTTCATTCATGTCTTGGGCTTTTTTTTGAAGATCTTCTGAGGAAGATTTTGAAAATGATCTTACTTCTGTTATGGAAAACATTACTGGTTATTTGAATGTCTGGTGTAGTAGACAACTAACTGAACTTCACTTACAAGTTAGTTCTAGCAGGTTAGTTCCTGAAAACCTGTTCTGAGAGATCTGTGAATGTGCAGAGAAGTTGCTGATTTTGAGATAGCCTGAGCTGACAGCTGGATTGTCCTGTATTGGCTTCACTCAGAGCTGGGTTTGAATTCTCCTGTGAGGAGTAGCCACAGGACCATCAAAATGGTTTTAATCTCATTTTTACTTTAAACAATGAGTTTAACTCAAATTGGCGTGGCTTAAACTGTTGCTTTGTACTTATTCTGGTGTTAGGCAATAGTACTAATCATGTGTCCTGCTAAAAATAGAGAAATATCTTGAGAGGGCTGTCATTTGTTTAGCTGGCCCTTCCTTTGGCTTGGCTCTGTGTATCCCTGCTGGGATTTTAGACAGGGTTAACTGTCTGCAAGAAGAGTGTGACCATGGAAGCAGCCAGTGAGTCTAAATCTAAGGTTTTTTTCTTTTAATTTTTAACCATCTTTAATGATTTAATACCTCTCTATCTGTTGTTCCAATCCTTGCATTCATACAGTGATTGCCTTTTACGAGTCCATTTTGTCAGGTACATATACAAACCTGGTTTGGTCTCAAAACTAGTGAGTGATGTATAGGTGTTTATGTTTTGGTTACCAAGTCATCCTTAAGAAATAGGAATCAGTTCTTCTTGCCTAAAATTTCTCTCTGATATGGTTTTGTGTCTTTCCTGAAATACCTCTGTTAAGGTCTTTTTCCTGAAAAGCATTTGGGAGAGTCCTTAGGCTGTAATCTCATAAAGACTTTTTGGTTGCTGCTTTTTTTTTGAAAGACTTTTCAAATCATCTTGGTCACTCTATTTTCAGAATCAGTTTGTGATTCAGGTAGAGCTGAATTTTTGGGCATTGTTCCTTGTGCATATTAAATATCTTGAAGCAACTGAAGTACGTTGGAGAATCTTTCTCTAAAATTGAGCAAAATAAGAATTAGGTTCATTATGCAACATATGCCAAAAAGTGTGTACTATTTTTTGGTTAAGTATTTAGTGTTAGTTTAGTATACATTGAAAATTTCATTGCTAAGTTAGAGAATATAACTTTTAAGAGAGAAATAGCTGTTAATAATTGAGGCTAATGTGTACTTGGATTTCCTGCAGTGGCCAGTAGTCCTGTCTTCTACCTACAGTGTCACCATAAATTACAAGGGATAAATTAAGCTTAAAATTATGTCTTGTAACTTGAAGTCTTGGTCATATAAGTGGTACCTGGTGATAGTACAGGACTGAATTTAAAGCTGTGTTTGTGTCCTAACTGTTGGTTAAAAAACTTTGCAGAAGAGTTGAACATTTATCTTTACTTTTGTCTTGTTTTAAAGGTTGGCAGCCTGGTACTTCACTCCTGAGTTACTGCCTATATTCTGACTAGGCTTTTACAAACAGAGTTTGTTATTAAGAAACAAAGGCTTCCCCCAGCTCTGAAAATGAGGGGGTATAAAGGGTGCTGTGACTAAATCTTTGCAAGCAGAGGAAATGGTTCTTAACTGGGACTTTGAAGACGCCTGGAATTAACAAAATGCTTAGAATTCACTTTCCAGGCCTTGTTTCTGGGTTGTACTGTGAGGAGCCTCTGCTCCTGCTGTAGGGATGTGAACTGTGGAAAAGCAGAGGCTTTTCTCTAATGCAGGGACTCTACATGGCCCCTTTATGGCTGTATAGGGAGTTCTTAATACTGGATTTTCCTGCTCCACACAGAAGGGAGGAGGAGAAGAGATACTCAGCCATTTGTGAGCCCCTGGATGGCATTGCCAGGCTCAGGCCATGGCTCTGTTTTTCCAGGTGTTGGGAAACCTGACCTGGATGTTCCTGGTTGTGATGAGATGTCTGGCCATGGCTTTAATCAGAAATGCAGGCTGGTTGTCAGCAACCTCTCACACTTCAATCTCCTTCCTTAATGACATTGAAAGGTTGCCTCAGAATATTCATTTGATGGTTTAATACTTATTTCTAGAAGCATAGATGAAGTTATCCTGTGGAATTATTTGCAAATAGGCACATGTGGTATAGTGAAGGCCTTGTTAAAGTCTAACCTTTTGTGTTTCCTTTGTAAAATTTAACACTGAAGTTCATAATGTTTCCAGAAGGAGTTTGTTTTACATCTCCTATATTTGTGATACAAAGGTAGGTTTTTGCATAGCTAATATTAATACTCAGGGTATTAAGGTCAGTGTGGAAACATTCATTTTCATATGAAACAGGACAACATTTCTCTCCTTTACTGTGATTTTTTTTGGGGGGGGGAGGGAGCCATTTGGTACAGTGAGACTGCACTGATTGCACAGATTGAGAGCAAAAAGTAGATTTTTTTTTTCCTTTTTTTTCCCCCTTCCAGAAAAGAACAAGTGCCACTAAAAGCATTAAAAGTTAAGGTGGTTTCATTTTTACTTTGCACCTTTCTGGCAAAGGTGCTTTCTACTGCAGGGAAAGCTGTGTACAATCCTTTCACTCCCAGTTTGTTTTCCTTAGCAGCAAGTTCTTTACAGTTTAAATAGCATTATTGCACTCAGGATTTGAAACTTGGCTGAATGAAGTTGTCTTCTGGATATAAAATTTATACTTGAATTTGGAAGGTTTTCCTTCTTCTTAACATTCCAAGTTTTGGTATTCCATGGCTATAAAAATGACCATTCAAGAGACTTTCCAGTCCTTTTAAGGGTATTTGAACAGTTGTCACTCCATTTTTCATGTGTGTGCACAAAAGCATCTCTGAGGGCATGAGGCAAAAAGCATGTTTCGTTCAGGAGTGACTTCTGCAGGTGGCCTGGAAGGAAATACAAAGTCTCACACACAGAAAGGGGCCAGAAAAGATTTAGGTCAACGATGGCTGGTAAATTCTATCAGCAACTAGTGTTTCTTGCCTTATTTTGGTGCATGCTGTAGATGATGCAGCCCAGCTTTCTCAGCCTGACTTGGTTGTTAGTGCTCACAGTAGAGTTTATCACTCGGGGACGTGCCGCGGACAATGTTCGTTGGCAGGATTGTCCTTTCCTCTCCCTTGCCCTGAGGTTGCCCCTTGGTCGGTGGGCCGTGTCCTGTGTGTTCATTGCCCGTCTCTGGCCCTGCCCTGCCCGGGCTGGGGGTGCAGTTCCCTGTCCTGGTTCCGCAGGCTGGCGGGAGCACATGGAGCGGCGGCGGCGGTTCGAGTTCGATTTCCGGGAGCGCGACGACGAGCGGGGCTATCGGCGCGTGCGCTGCGGCAGCGGCAGCATGGACGACGACAGGGACAGCCTCCCGGAGTGGTGCCTGGAGGATGCCGAGGAGGAGATGGGGACCTTCGACTCCTCTGGGGCCTTCCTCTCTTTAAAGGTGAAGGGCTGGCCCGGGCCGTGGGTGGCCGTGCCCGACGTCCCGAGCTGTCGGGTGGGTCACGGGCCGTTGTGTTGGCTTTGCAGAAGGTGCAGAAGGAGCCGATACCTGAGGAACAGGAGATGGACTTCCGACCCGTGGAGGAAGGGGAAGAGAGGTCCGACTCTGAAGGGAGCCACAACGAAGAAGCCAAAGATCATGAAAAGACCAAGAAAGAGGGGGAGAAAACAGAAAGAGTAGTGGCAGGTAAGGGGGACTTCTGGTGCAACTGCCGGTGTAGAGTTTCTGTTAATTCAGTCACACAGAACTGTGCCATCTTACAGAAGCTGGGGAAGAAGCAGCCCAGGCATCATCTCCAGCTGCAAGGTCAGACACCCCACCAAAATCCCAGCCTCCAGACCCGCTGCAGACAAGCCTTTTTGAAAGGAAGGAAGAGTCTGTACCAGAAAGAACAGAAAAAACAGAAGATAAAGAGAGTCGACCGGAGAATACACCTCCAGCCAAAATGTCCAGCAGAGGGGAAGGTAAGAAATTTGGCAGATAAATTTAGTGAGTTCCCACTCTCTTGGTCTCTTAGAAGAGGCAAGGACTGGATTCCGGTGATAAAAAGCTGGAATTCATCAACTGGTCTGTAAAGACAGGATTTGTTGGATATGCCATCTCAAGTGTTTGCAGGGCACTGGTTCTTCATGTTGCAGTGCAGTTCAGAGAAACATGAACCAGTTGTGGATGTGCATTGTTGTGGTAGAGCAGATCAGTCTGGACAAATGGTGTGGCCAGGGGATGGGTGTGCTGAGTTCTGCACTGTTAAACTGAACTGTTTGTTCCCTCAAGTGAGGTTGGGTGCCTGTGCTGTAAACACAGTACATTCAGGGACATCTGAAAATTCTTTTGCTTTGGTGCTAAATTTGAGCTGTTAGCATTCTCTACAGTAAGTTTTTAAAAGTAATTTTATGTTAATGAAAAGACAATGAACTAACTTTAACATTTTTCTTTAGATTTGGCTTCTCTTGCTCAACCTTTGCCACAGATTTCTGCAGACACAACTTCTTCTGCTCATCTTTCTCCTCCTGTTTCCAATTCAAATCCTGCTCTGCGGCCAGTTCAAACACCTGTCACAGCTGCTCCAGGCATGGGCAACATTCCCACTGATCCAGATGATGAAGAGGGCCTCAAACACCTAGAGCAGGTAAAATGTCTCAGATTCCTTCCTTGTTGACAATCGTGGGACTGGAGGAATTTGGAATGCAAAAAAGTTTTGAAGCCCATAAATCAGAAATGCAGCTGAGACTTTACAATCCATGGTGTGTACTGAAAGCTGCTTCTCTCCATTACTTTTACTTTTTGAGAATAGTTTAAGCTTTTGTAGTATTTTATGCAGTATGGATCAGGGTGCCATACTCTGTATTAAAAAACTAGAGACCCTAGTGCTTATGATCACTGTAAAGTAGCATTATGATTTGCCTGTATGTGTGTCCAGTGTGTTTAAAATATGCATTTTTCACCATGATACTGTGTGATACCTTCTTGGCAAGTTGTTTTAAAGCTTTGCTTAAGCAGGTGAACTGTGCTTGTTGAGGATTCTGACAGTGGTACAGAGCTCAAGGTTTGTGTTGCAGTCACATCCTGGCAGTCCTGGCCCACTCCTGAGCACTGGGTAGCACAAGGTGGTTGTGTTTGGCACATTCACTGTCAGATCTGTAAGCACACATCTACCTCTTGTATTCCTTGCTGATTTTGATGTCTCCTGCAGCAAGCAGAGAAGATGGTGGCATACCTACAGGACAGTGCCCTGGATGATGAAAGATTAGCAGCAAAAATTCAAGAACACAGAGCCAAGGGTTCCTCTATGCCACTGTTCCATGAAGCCATGCAGAAGTGGTACTACAAAGATCCACAAGGAGAAATTCAGGGTAGGTCTGTGCCCTTTACACTTCCTCTTTTGTTTCACAAATTGTTAGAGTTCTTCACAGAATTACCCCCAACAGATACTGGCACTTGTTTTTACAAAAGCAGCACAGGGACTTTACCACTCTAGAATTGGGTTCTGCAAATATCTTCAACCCATCAGTGCCCCCCTCAGCTCAGCAGGCCTCATGTCCAGAGTTAGGCTTTGTTGTGGGTGAGGTTTGCCATCACTTTGTGGTTCTGTAAATTGAGGCTACACTCAAACCTGTTTTTCATGCCAGCAGTTACTCAGATTTCCAGATAACAGTGGAAACAAACCAAGAACGTGACCACTCGAGTATCTTGTGGAAGAATCCGTGAGAAACATTGAAATCAGTTTTCTAGGCTCAGCCTCAAGACATTGAGTATTCAGGGAAAGGTAATTTGTTTAGAATCTAGAGCAAAGAGGCAACAAGTTTCCATAAGCCAGTGCTCATGCAGAATCTCAATTTAAATTGCACTTGCAGCCAGTGCAGTGTTAGTTCATAGAATACAAATAAACTCTTTCATGCTTGCAGTTTTTGCTGAAGAGTTTTTTTTTTTGCAGTGAAAGTTAGAGCAGGCCTTTCATACAGATATTTGCATCTTTGCTTTCAGAAGGTACTTTTCTGTTGGAGGTCTCTCTGGGCTCTGTTTTAACAGCTGCTTATCTACCTCCCAAAAATGCAGTTAAACAGTGAATTCCTCCCTTGCTGTCCCTCCACACTGTTTGTGTGAAGGACTCCTTAGCTGTGGACTCCAGATAGGATTGGTGGGGGTGTTTTTATGGGATCTGTGCCAATCTCTTGTCTGCAGGTATTGCACATCCTTAGGGTTTTTTCCTCACTCCTTTAAGTTGAAAGGATGTGAGCCATAAACTGCTTATATTTGCTCAGTTGCTTTACACAGTATGTCAGGCACTGCTGGCTGTACTTCCTTGTATGTGACCTCCAGAAGTAAACACTCCCACCTAATTTTTTTTTTCTTGGAATATCCTCTTTTGGTTTTATATTCTCTGAAAGGAATTACCTTCTAGAGATGCTCCTTACAGAGGAGGCAAGAGTTGCTAAATGTTCTTGCTTTTCAGAAAACATTTTTGCAAAAGTTATGTGGCTCTTACTTGGTTAAATAATATTTTTTTCTACTGGCTTTGTATCTATTTGGATATGTAAAATTAGTATAGGAGCCCTCCTTTGAAGGCAATTACTGAAGTCTTTCTCAGGAAAAAGAGGAAGAGAAGGAAAAATGTAGCTTTTTGAGAAAGGAAAGACAATGGATCCTCATTACCTTACCAAATGTAATTGTCCATCCAGAGGTGGATCTGCTCATCTGCTGAGTTCCAGAAGCAAAACTTCTGTAAAACATATGAATTCCTCCAATGTGAAGGCAAGAGTAGAACCAGGCTAAGGTTGTTGAACGAGCTGTGTAGTGCACCTGGGGAGAGCAGCAGTGTGGTTCTGTCAGCTCGTGGGTGCTGCCAAGGGCCAGCCTGGGAACTGTGGCTGTTGTCAGCCCAGGGCTGAGCCTGGAGCAGTGATGAGCTCTGCTGAGAGGCAGGAAGGGTGTTAGCTGGGCCAGGCTCCACAGCACCCTGGCTGCTGGGCTTCCATCTCAGGGCTGGCCTGTCCCCTCCGGTGCAGGGGGAGACTCTGGGGCAGAGCTGTACCCCTGTAAAGATGCAGATCTGTGCATGGACACTCCAGCCTTGGGGGCTCAGTGTGTGCAATCAAGGGGGGAGATGGACAGGACCTGCTGGTGCTGGTACTGTGACTTTAACAAGCACTGTGCTCTTTGTTTCCAACATGCTGAACTCAGCCCTGCTTCTCCTTCCCTGCAACATGTGTTGGTTGATGTTCCTTCAGGTCCATTCAGTAATCAGGAGATGGCAGAGTGGTTCCAGGCTGGATACTTCACCATGTCATTGTTGGTTAAGAGAGCCTGTGATGAGACTTTCCAGCCACTTGGAGACATCATGAAAATGTGGGGCAGGGTCCCCTTCACTCCAGGCCCAGCACCACTTCCACATCTGGTAATTGTGTGACAGAGTATTCAAATAGTCCTGTAACAAATAGGAATGAATTCTTTAGTAGTTGGGTGCTTTGTCTTGGAATTGCAGGTGTTCTGAGCACCGAGGCTGAACTCGGTGTTAAATTACCTTTGTAAGAGAAGAGACTAAGTTTAAAAGTGTCTGTTTTGCCCTGTCTGTGGCTGGGAGGTTTAGCCCTGTAATATGTAGGAATGCTGTGTACTTCATTCACTGTGCTACAGGCTTTGGCAGTCTCTTGCAATTTTTCCGCTTTCATTGACTTTTTTGTTCAAAGTACAACTCTTACATTGCTTGCATTTGCAATATGCTGCTCTTACATATATGTATGTATTATAATGAAGTGTTTTATTCCTGAACACAGGGCGAGCTGGACCAAGAGCGACTGACTAGACAGCAGGAGTTGGCTCTGATCCAAATGCAGCACCTCCAGTATCAGCATCTTTTAATACAGTAAGACTCCCCAGAGTGCCAGAGGTGTTCCAGTGACTGTGTTCTGCTCTGCATTTTTGGTCATCTGGGTTCAGCTTCTTGTCATTGTTTTCTTGGGCACTGGGGCTGGGAGTGCTCTACCTCCAACAGCAATAGCTGCTTCCCCAAACACCAGAGGTGTCCCCAGTGTGCAGGAGCAGGACAGTGTGGCTGCCTCAGGCACATTTGTCAGTTGTTTTCTGTGTCACACATACCTGCTTGGGTGAGAGCTGCTGTATGGTACCTGTCAGTCTGGTCAGACTGAATCCCAGCTGTGCTAGTAATGCACTTCAGATGTTTTTTGAACTGGAGATGGAGAAGGTGGAACTTCCTTTTGGTCTACTTGCTCAACTCTTTGAAGATCAGCAGGAGGTAACTGCTGGTCAAAGAAGTTTGTAGTCTATTTTGCCAAAGCTGTCAGTTGTTCAGTTCTGGCCAGTTCCTGACAACTTGTTTTGTAGGGGCTTGGAGGAAAGGAAACAACCAGACTACTTCTTCAAGGGGTCCTGAAAGCATGTGTCATGATCATATTTTTTTTTAATACTGATTGTCTGCTTATAGTTTGAGGTGAGAGCCTGCCCCTGTGCCAGGCAATGCCTTGGCATACTGTGGAAGAGACTGATAGTATGGGCATGGAGCAAAGCCAGATTAATTTGAACTAACTTTATAGAATTTATAGAAGAAGGGAAGTAGTGTTGCACAAACCTACAAGAGGGACACTGGGCAGTAATACCCAGGTGACATAGTTGAAGGTGAAGAGAAATTTGGTTCTGGTCACGTGGGCCAATTGTTTGTATCCTTACATTTTGGTTCTTTCCCAACCCCCATTGTGTGCTTTCTACTGGTGCTTAGCATGTACATTATATAGGTCAGTGGGCATTAGTCCCAGAGGATGACTCTGTAACCTGGGCATAAGTGAACAAACCCCAGTGACTCTCTGCTTGTCTTTTGAAGACAACAGTATGCACAGATGCTGGCTCAGCAGCAGAAGGCAGCCCTCTCCTCCCAGCAGCAACAGCAGCTCGCTATCCTCTTGCAACAGTTCCAAGCCCTGAAGATGAGGTGAGTTAGCCCAGCCTTGAACTGAAGTCCATTCTTTCTGTGCTCTAGCTTGTATATAACAATAATTACATCTTGTCAGCAGCCTGTCCTAGTCGAGTTTGCTCATATTGGAGCATTACATATTTTAAAGATTGCAATAAGAATATGAAGCCGTTCGGGATGTTGAGTACTGCTTTACAGATGTAGTCTTTGTCTTAGAGAGTGTTTATGGAAGTGAGGAGGAAAAATCTCAGAGTTGAAATCATACCTGTTTGACAGATGGGCTGGTACAGAATGGCTTTGCCAGTCAAGTTCTGCAGTACTGGATGCTGGAGCAGTAGCTGGCTTAGCCCTTGGCTTGGCAGCAGGGATGAGATCAGCAAGAACTCTACAAGCAATTGGTGTTGTCTGCGTGGTATTTTTGTTTTAAATAGAGGCGTGGAAGGAAAGGAGTATGTTACAAGTTACTGAGTGTCATGTGTGTTCAGAGCACTCCTGTCCCTGGAAGTGGCATGTTGACTCTCCCTGTTGGTATTGCAGAATATCTGAACAGAACATGATGCCACCTGTCACAAGGTCTGTGTCAGTGCCGGACACTGGCTCAATATGGGAACTTCAGTCAGCTTCACAGCCTACAGGTAAGAGGCTTTGCCTGTGCCAGGGCTACTCAGAAAAGCCCATGCAGTAAGAGTCAGCATCTTTGAGATGATCACTCCCTTTTTGACACCAGGGGAAATTAGTTCTGCATCATTATTTTTAACTGGATCAGCCTACTTTGCCTCACAGTGTAAGTTCCATTTTGAGAGCTGTGAAGAATATGGTAATTTTTTGATGGTTATGGGAAGCTTTGATCTGAAGGGGTTGTTATATTCTAAGGATGTTCTGCTCTGTTGGGAGGAGTTTGAATAGCTGGTTTTTCTGTAGAATTTTGTAGGAGACCCAGCCTTGCTTCAGACATGGACAAACCTTGTTCTGCAGAAAGATAAGGTGGCCCTCTACTGACTAAGAGTAACATGTTATCATGATTTTAGTCCATAAAATGTAGTAACAGCGTATGCAAGATTTCGCCCTTTCACTTATGTTTGTTGATGTGCTTATTTTTGCTTGTCAATGTTTGTTTTCTTCACTATCTAGTCTGGGAAGGAAGCAGTGTCTGGGATCTGCCCATTGATACTGCAGCTCAGGGACCAGCTCTAGAACAACTTCAGCAGCTCGAGAAGGCCAAAGCTGCAAAGGTCAGAAACTGTTTTGTACTGTAAGAAGTTGGGATTGCTGTTCTGCAGTGTAACTGTGGTTCTTGAGCCAATGGAAGACCAAGTTCTTCAATCTGGTCAAAATCTGTGATTGACTAGACTTTCATGGAAAGCACCATAAAGAGAATAACCCATAAAAACCAGTTACAAAACCCTCGTGGACTGCTTGTGAAAACCATTACTGTGGAGGTACTGCTGACCTCTGAAGTAGTGCTTGTGTTCTACATTTGTGGTTAAAACCTCTTCATTAGCCACCTCTCTTTTAAACTGAGATCATCATGAGCTGTCATGCCAAACCCTGAGTTGGGATCAGGTAGTTGTTCTCTTAAGCCATGTGTTTTTCACCAGCATTGGTTTTGGGAAATCATAAGAGTCTTATTTGCCAGGGTTATTTCACACATACTCTAGTATTAAATTATTTCTGTGAGTTTGAACCTGTTTGATTCTGTACATTTCCTGAAAATGATTATTTCCTGATCACTGCAAAGTAACTCGCTACAAGCTTCTAAAGTCAGAGGGTATTTTGAGGAGCTGATGTGGAAAGACTGACTAGAGAGCTGGTGTTCATTACAGAACAGAAATTGTCCAAAATTCTTCTAGACTGCTTGAGGAATCTGACCCCAGTAGGCAGCCAGCTGATAGGTAAAATGCCAGTTAAGGGAGAGTATCTGTCAGAGGCTTCATCTGTTAAGCTGTTACTGTAATTTCAGCAGAGTTGCCCTAAGAAATGGTGTAGGAATACGTTACCTGCATCTGAGTATAGTTTTATGTGAATTGTAGCTAGAGCAAGAGAGGAGAGAAGTGGAAATGAGGGCCAAACGAGAGGAAGAGGAGAGGAAAAGGCAGGAGGAGCTTCGGAGGCAACAAGAAGAGCTACTTAGGAGGCAGCAGGAAGATGAGAGGAAACGACGGGAAGAAGAAGAACTGGCCCGCAGGAAGCAAGTGAGTTTCCTCAATGTAGTTAATCTCTAATTATAATACTTTATAAAACTCACTTTAAGAATCCTGTGGGGTCTAATTAATCTTTGGTAGGTGTGTATGAAGACAGTTTGAATATTTTTCATGTGAGTATATGAATTTATGATTCTCCTGTACTTGATTTTAAGAGCCCAAATTGCAGTCTAAGAAATGGGCTTTGATGCTTCAACTTTAAGATAGATTCCTGTTTGAGAGCAGAGGGGCTTTATTCCATGTGGAATATTCCCTCCTGACTTTTTAGTGTCAATATTAGACTGCAGTTAGCTGCCCACTTGTTGTATGTTAAGTCTTTATTTGCCATTTATGCAGTGTAGTGTTTTATAAGGGTATGTTCTGGAGTAGATGGAGCTTGAGCAGCTGTTTCAAATGAATAAGAGGTAGAGGGCTGTAGTGGAAAAAAGTGGTGTGACATTCAGCTTATTTTTCTCCTGTTGTTTTTTTTAACTTAGTAAATAATTTTGAATGAATTATTATCTTCATAATAGAGTCTGTCAGCTTTTTTTCCCCAGTTGAAAAGGAAGAGATGTAGTTTGGTCAAGCAGATCTCTTAAAAAAGAATTATGTGATCAGTGTTGCAGTAGAAGAGTGAATATGGGAGTTGTATGTTCTTAATCTTCCAGGGATAAAAAATGGAGACATTACTAGTTTGACATTTTTAGCATTTACTCTTCTGAATTCTGCATGGAAGAGAATTAAGTTGTTCCTTAAGTTTTGTAGGAGGGAAAGACAGTGCAAGGTGAAGTTTTCACTCTGCGTGTTAAGGATAAGGGCAAGCACATGGCTGAGCTTATACACTAAGGAGTTTAAATGCCCTGAGAAGCACCACAGTAATTATAGGCAGAAGTAATAAATAATTGTGTCCTCTATAATATTTGCTGTGTGTTTAGATGGGCAGTTGTAAAGCACGTTCCTGGTTCAAGCATCAGACACTTCAGAGGAAGCCTCTAAGAACCTCTAGTTTTATTTGTAAGTTAGTTGTAGACCTCAGTTGACTCAGGGTTTGGGTTTTGTCACTGAAGATCTCTTTTAATATGACATGTAGGTAACTGTCATGGAATCTTTTGGGATCAAGTCTACAAATGGCTCCTTGCTTTAATATCTCTGCTTTGTGTACAGGAAGTCATTATGGTGTACAGTGGAAAAGCATCCTTTGCTTGAGGTCAAACTGTAGCATGGAAGCAATAATGTACTCAAAAGTTTAACTTTTGAGTCAGAGGGCTTTAGATCTGGTGTAATAACAACTCATTTTTCAGCTGATCACCTGGTAACTCAATGTGTGTCATCCATGGTGGCTTCAAGTAGACTTGGGTTGTTTCTTTTCAGTCTAACAGTTTTGCTACTGTGTATAACTCCATGTCTGTTAAATTCCAAAGTTTTGTTGTCCACTTTGGATCTGTACAGTAAACATTCTGACTCTCCCTTTCTGAGATGCCGTGGGAAATAACTGTTGACAAGGAGGAAGCAGAACGGGGTTGAAAAGCTGTAACAGCAAGTATGTTAGTTCATTACCAATGCATAATTGCCACAATGCTGAATTCTGAGCAGTAATGTCTTGAAAAGGTAACAAAGAGTTTAAGCATTTCTCAGGAAAGAGAAAGTAACATTGTGTTTTGTATTTAAAAAAAAAAAAGAAAACTGGTCTAATATTTGAATCTGACTTCTGTACTGGAAGGCATTGTAGCATCAGGGATGAACTGATTTATTAGCATGGATTTATACAGAGGAGATGATGCTTAACAAATTTGATTAACTTCTTTTGAGGAGATGACAGTGAGAGCTGAGAGGGGTGAAGCAGTAGACTTAATCTGCCTGGACTTCAGGAAGGCTTTTGATGTAATACTGCATAAAAGACTAGTATATAAGGTTAGTAAATATGCTGTTGATGGTGAATTCTAAATAAAAAAATAACTAATAGAAATTCAATTCTGTAGGATGAAATGTCATACCAAATGTTGAATTCAGTTCTGTTCATAGTTTTCATCAATTACTTTGCACTGTGGAATTGCAAACAGTAATGCCCAGCTTGTGTAGCTCCTGTATTTCTTTTTTGTCTCTGGTCTGATATCTTCTGTTTTGTCATGATTGATTGCTTTCAGGAACAAAATTGGAGGTTTAATAACTAGCTAATGATTATTTTCTCTGAATTATGTTTTTAGTGCTCCCTTTAAAATACCTGTTTCAAAGATGAGAGCACAGAGATTTGTAAGCCCCAGTGATACAGACAAGCAGAACTGCAGGTGTTACCAACTGCAAAAAATTCCCTGTTTTATTCAAGAATCCAGAGCCTGTTGAACTGGGGATTGCTGCTTAAGAATTTTCTGTGATGTTACAGATATTTTAAAAGGTCTGAAATAAGCTGTCTGTACAGCAAGGTGTGTGTGCTTGAAAACAAATATTATTAAGAAAGATGCTAAAAAACATTGGGATTCTCTTGGAGCAGGAAGGTGCAAACGTGGGAACAGCAAGAGCCAAAGGATTGAGTGTTTCCCATACAAGTCAGTGGCAGGAAGCTGGAGAACTTTGAATGTTTTTGGTCACATGCTCAAACAAAAACATGGAATAATAAGAAGATACAGAAGTAAATATTAAGACAACCTTTTTTATAGCTGTGAAGAGTAGGAGAAAGGAATTGTATCAGCCATGTGGTTCCCAGCTTTTCAGAATCTTAAGATGTTTTTTTTCTCATCTTGGTACAACACTGTTTGTCTTTAGCTCTGTAGGGGACAGAAATCTTTTAATTGCTGTCATTCAACAGTGTCTCTCCTGGCATGCCTGAGCAAGAGAGAGATCCCTGATACCTGCTGGCCTAATGGCAATCCTAGCCTCATTCCCAAAGGGAAAGTAGGGCAGGGATGTCAATGAACTGCTGTTCACTGGTGACTTGGTTGATCTCAGGTACCACGTGTTCAGTCAGTGACAGCCCCCCAGCCTGGCTGAGCTGGGCCTCCCGAGCTCAGATCCTGCTCTGTGGTCTCCAGCCAAACAAAGGAGCCTGGCACACCCCCAGCCTCCTCAGGAGACTTCTCAGGGAAAGAAACAAGGAGCAGAAATTTTCCAGCACTTGTACTGGGGACACTTGACTCCTCTGACTCGACTGCACGTGTCCAGTTAATACAGTTACAGCCCCAAGTTACAGCAGTGGCTCAGGTGGTTCGTGTTGTGCTGCAAGTTTCTGTGACTATGACAAACCAAGGGCTTGATTAATGAGCAGATGAATCACAGGCTATTGTTTTATGTCCAGTTAGTGGAAGAGAAACATTCACTGAACTTCCATTTAGCACTAAACCGCTTCAGTGATACCCAGGAACAAAAATGAGTTGTCAGCTTGCAGCCAGCAGCTCTTCAGTGCTATAGGATTGGTTATAAAAGATGTTCTGTCTACTGACAGCTCTGTTGCAGACATCTGAATTTTATTGTCAGAGGAACACCCAGGCCAGCTGTTCAGGGAACTGTAGTGCAGTTTATCTCTGCTCTGTGGACATGAAGGTTTGGTATCAAATTGAATAAAAGGGTCTTAGTTTTCCCAGTTCACTCCCCTGATTTGCCAGAGTTTACATCCATGCTGCACAACTAGTCACCCAGCATCCTGGGAATATTGTTGCTCATAAAAAGCTTGGAAGAGTACGACTGCACAGTAGCGGTCATTTTAAAAGGAAAATAGATTTATAAAAGCTTAAAAAACTTCTTGTCCAAAAAGTAGGATCTTTAGGTTGAGTTAGTAGGATGTCAGAAAGTGGAGAGAAAACAGAAGGGATGAAAAGCAGGGCGGCCTTAACTCAGTTGCTGAATGTCAGAGATCAGAAAAGGCTGCACAAACTGAGGCTTTTTAATGCAAGGGAAAGTCAGAACTGGGGGAAAGGTCCCTCAGGTGTGCTCCCATGTAACAATATCCAGGAAGCCAGCCAAAGGCTGCTTGTGCCCTATTCCTCCAGACACAAGTAGCAGGATGGAAAAATGTCTCTGACCTTGGGGCAGTAGGAAAGGGTACTGCTTTTTGAGTAGAGTAAATAGCTTTGCTACTTGGAAAACAAAACATAATTCATTGGAAGCTCTGTCAGCAGTTTAGGGACAGCCCAAAATCAAAGCCCTTGAGAGACCTTTTGTTGGCCATAATATTTAAATAGTATAGGGACAGCCCAGTCCAAGCCCTTGCATAGAGTCACATCTCTGAGACTTCCACAGCTACAGCATCTGTGTGTGCACTGGGCTGCTTCAGCTTCCTTCTTATGTCTGGACATGTGGGTTGAGTTTTGTAGTGCTCTTGAATTGTCAGGGTTCAGAAACTTCTGTAAGTAGGAAAAGCTTCCAACTTACAGCTGACACCCCAAAAAAAAGTAATTAATGATACCCATATGCTAAAATACATGTATGTGAAGTACTGAGTGCACAGTGGAAAGAGGACTCTCGCCCTTTGTTGTCATTCTCCACACCATTCTTCCTAAAACCAAAGACAGGCAATGATTTCATGTGTTTGTTTTTTCATTAAAATAATTAATTTATGTATGAGATGCACATTGCATCAAAATAACTTGTTACCATGTTGGTCTGTAGTGTTTGATGCAATGTTTTGGTAGAGCTTAGCTTGGAGCCAGGGAGCTTTTCTTGAGGCCATTCACTTGGCCAGACAGTGCTGTAATCTGTGTTCTGATGTGCTTTGTCAGTACGAGGGCATTTACAGACTGACATCTTGTTCCCAACTGCAGGAGGAAGCCCTGAGGCGACAAAGAGAGCAGGAAATTGCACTAAGGCGGCAGAGGGAGGAAGAGGAGAGGCAGCAGCAGGAGGAAGCACTTAGGAGATTGGAGGAGAGGAGGAGAGAAGAGGAGGAGAGACGGCAGCGAGAGGAGTTAATTCGGAAACAGGTGACGATGGCAAAAGGGACTCCTGTATTTCATTCTGGGGCTGCCAGAACAAACAGGGGCTGACACTTGCATCCCTGCCTGAGAGACCATCAGTTCTGGTGAAAGAAAGCAGAGATTGTAAACAGTATTGAGGGAATGAAGAAGAGGTTGTTTACCTGTATCCTGATTTCACACAAAATAATCGGGATCCGATCTGTCCTTTGGAAAAGAGATTTGGGTGGAGTGCATGTTTTCCTTTGTGCCTGAGCCTTAAGAATGGCTCTGCAGCATGGTATTTCTGCTCCTTTCTTCAAAGGAAAGGCAGAGTACAGTACCAGAGTAACAGTTTGGTTTGAATTACCACTCTCTGGGCCTTTACTAGAGAATTTTTATCTTCTACTGTCACCTGAGATGATCAGTTCTGCCAAACTGGCATTTCTGTACAATGCCAAGACTATGTTCCCTACCAGAGTTTCAGCTTTTTTCCTTCCCTTTTCTTGTCTTATTTTACAGCATCTTTTCTTATTGGGGTCAGCTTTAGAAGTCCATATTAGGGAACTTGAGCTTCCAGCCCCCTAATTTATACTGTCACAGTCCCTCAGTCAAACTAACCTTGAAACATGATTGGCTTCACATTAACTTCCAGGTCCATTTCAGAATTCCCACTTAGTATTTAAAAATTCCTGTTCAGGGTCCTCCCTTGTAAGATGTTCACCTCGTTTCTGTCCCACTGCACAGTTGTCTCCTTTGTCTGCAGAAGCATCATCCCTGCACCTCTGGGGTTGAGTAACTCCAGTAAACATCTCCTTCTTTGTCACCTGTTCCTTCTTTCATGTTATTTTTGCCATGTTGTATTCCACTGAAAGTGTGGCAGTACTGTGAGCAGTATAAGCAGGTAGAAGCTCAGACTGAAAGGTGCATGACTTCTAGGAAGAAAATATTATGAAGTGAGCTTGTCTGAACTAGGGAGATGTCATTCTCTTCTGAATTCCCTGGTGGGGCCACGGGAAGCTTGTATTTTTAGGGAATATAGGCTAGACTACTGGGCTTTCTTGCCTGAGAAATGTAGAGGTAAACAAAGAGCCAGATTACAGATATAAAGGCCTCTCTCTGTTCTCTCAGAGTATCAGTACTGTTGCTACCCGCCCCAGGAAAAGAGGGGGGAGGGGGTAACCCAGGTTTTATCAAAAATTCCTTTGGGGTGGATTAAAGCGAAACGACACTAAATAATCGGGGTATGAAAACATATCTTGATAAGATTTATTTTAACAATTTCGAATCAGTAGGTAAGTTAACATTTTTGGGTGCTGTCATAACCTTTCTGGGGAGGAGAAAAATGCATAGGGGAGAGAAAGGCAGGATAAGAGCAAGGGAGAGTAAGGCAAAGAAAAGCTGACAGATGTCCATAGTCACCGCCCACGGGGTCCAGCGATGAAACTTGATAGTTGCAGCTTCCATGTCTGTCACTTGAAGTGGTGGCCTTGATCTGCTGGGGGGGAAGGAGGGAAGCCCCCCCACTCCAAGAAGTTATGAATTATCATATCCATGGTCAGTGTCACGGGCCATGCCTCGAGCCTCCAACCTCTCCCTGGGCCCTGTGCAAGAGCTGCTGTGTCTGCCCTGGGATGGGCTCCCATGGGCCACCAGAGGTGCAGTGCAACAGTCAAAAGCCTGCAAGCCCGGCTCTTCCCACCTTTTTGGGCTTGACATCTTCTGTGCTGGAGGAGGGGGGATAGGCCCAGTTGCCCATCGAAAAGTCAAAAGCCTGCAAAAGTCTCCTAGAATGCATAAATCATCAAACACTTCAGTCTCTGACACCACCCCGTGATTTATGCATTCAGTAATCTTTTGTCGTTCACTGTGAATCTTCTTTGTGGGTGGTGTTTTTCATATAGTGGATAGGAAGACAGAAGAGTGAAGGAAAGGAAGAGACAAGCCCCAATGCCCTGCAATTCTCCCCCCTCAAAAAAAACTAAACCAACTTTATAATAACATAGTAGGCTAATCTGCATTAGTTACTCTCTCCACTCCGTGAGTAGTCATAGGGGATGTAATAGGATCTCAATAGTTGCAATCAAATTTCTTAACATTAATAAGGTTACAAACATATACAAATAATTGAAATTATACATTAAAAAACATTGAGTTACTTGGGAGCTGGTAAAAGGCTTTCTTATATTCTCTTCAGGAAACACTTTTTTTTGTTTTGTTTAGATTTAGTTTCATTTGTCAATATTTTGTGAGATTTAGCCAAATATAAAATTTGATGCCTTCTGAATACATATTTGTATGATTTTAAATATTCATAACTTCTTGTACTAACTCCCAGGCTAAATTTGATTGAGTTTTCTGATTCTCGATTGATTGAGACAGAACTACACACGTCTGAAAGCTTTTCTCAAGCTAACTCACTTCCCAACAAAAAGACAAAACAAACTTGGCAAAAACTAAACTAGCAGTACATAAAATGGCTTGTCTTACACAATCTTACCAGTGAGTTGTTCATGATAAAAACACAAATAAGTCAACAATTATTAATAAGCTGATAATACAAGCAGTTTTGGGAGTAGAGGAGACACAAACACAATGTTTGTGGTAAACTTTTGCATATTGCAAACTTACCGACACAAAAATACATACAGACATGCATACTACAAAGTTATTAAGATAAAAACACAAACACATGTCAAAGAACAGTATAAGTCTTCAGTCTTGTTGCTACTTCGTTTTCTCATGGGATACTTGTAAGCTGATAATAGGAGCAGTTGTGGGGGCAGTTATCTTTTCTGCCCATTGCTGCAATTGAAAGCTTTATTGGTTTCATGCAGTTTGATCTCATCTGCTGGCAGGTTCCTGCGGGGAAAAAAAGAAAATCTGACCCACTACGGACCCATTATTAAAAAGAAGGAACTATCTATTTATCCAACTCCTTTTCTTATCTGGCATAATGTCACTAGGGCAGTAATAATAGAGAAGTTTGGAACATGTTTTCTCCAAAAAACAAATAAACTCAGAGCATGCTGGAGTTCTTTTTTACTTCTCAGCATCTTTATTTGCTCTGGGGTGGCCAAGGTGTCAGGGGGAAAACACACTGTTACTTTTCCTGTGGGAATCTGAAGTCTCAGACTTTCTAAGTGGGTGATAGTACTTGTCTGAGTCTGGTCCACTGTGGTGACATCAACAATCTGGGCAATCAGTTCAGCTTTGTTATGTACAGCAGCTGTTTGTGAGCCAGTGTCAGCGTCGAGGTAACTCACTGGCAGCTGCCACTGCCCATTAGGTTTAGGGACAGACCATACTGTCCATGGTGAGTGTATAGGGACAACTACTCCTTGCTCCTGCAATTCTGCAATTTCTGGGGTAATGTTTTCACGTGTTCCTAAAGGGAGTGGGTGGGGGTTTACATTTGGTATTTTAGAAGGAGGCAGACTTGGAGCAGTTTGCAACAGACGGACAGAGGGGGGTGGGAGACCAAACACTTATTCTCTCCCTCTGGCGTCTGTCCAGGCCCTCCCCTTTAGCAGATCTAACCCCAGGATGTTAGCTGGTAATGGTCCCACAATCATGATAGTTTCTGTGGCTGTCTCATCTCCAGGTAACCAACATTTCACTCGAGCAGTGTACTGGGGTCGGGATTTGCCAAAAGCATCAGTTACCCATAACTTTTTTTTGTCTGGTTTAATGCCACACTGAATAGCAGCTTCAGTTTGGAGTGCTGAGACCTGTGCACCCGTGTCTACCACGAATGTAACCAAAGATTTAAAAGGGCCAAGAGGAAAAGTGATTACCAAATCTCCCTGGTTGTTTTCTGTAAGCTTTCTCTCATAAACCCACTGGCTATTTTTTGGCTTATTTACCGAGGGCAGTAAGTCCAGTTCCTTGACTCAGAACTGGTCAAACTGGTTAGTCCGGTTTCTGGAGAGGCTGAGGGGATCACAGTGTTGGACTCCTTAGAGGGGCTGCCCTTAGGGGATGCCTTGTGCTCTTTGATCTTATCCCAGTGCTTTATCAAGTATTCTAAATTAGCAGTGGGTAATTTATCCATCACTTCTCGAGGAATTCCTTTTGCAACACCTTCTCTCCACAGACTGTATCTCTTTCTCCCGCTAGATGACACATTTTGTTGACAAATACCTGACGAGGCAGGTTTTTGGACTTGCCCTGCCCTCCTGCAGTGTATTCTCTGGCCATTGGTACCAGAGAGCCCCAGCTGCTGACCAGTAGCTATTAAATCTTGGGCTATTTCCAACCAGGTTATTCCTGATGGAGCACCCCTTCCTCTAGGTCTGGGGGTTGCCTTTATGCGCTCCTGTAATTATTTAGCATAAACTTTTAGTGCATCAGGCAGGCCTCGAATTAAAACTGGAAATCTCTGTGGATCTGCCTCGAGTTCCATTGGGGAATTTCGTTGTGGGTCTAATAATTTTGTATGCATTAACTGGAGACATGCCGTTTTTTGTACACTTTTTACAATGTGGCCAATTGTGGGTGTTTTAATCGTGTGAGGATCTCCCCTTTCTATAGGGTCTAACCCACCTGCCCAGTAGGCAGCTCTCTGGGTCAGGGACCATGGGGCTCGGTTATCACTTGTGGTCAGGAAGACCCCTGGGCCCCAAAATCCTCTGGCCTCATCTTCACTTAATAAAATTCGGTCTCCCCCGGTAAGGGACACCCTCCACACATATTCAGTCTCTGATTCACTGGCCTTACGGCTGTATTTCTCCTGAATTCTGGCCAGTGCTTCCCCCGTGTACGGGGTAGTTCGTGTGGTAGTTTGCCTGTTTGCCCCCTGGCCAGTGGTTTCAGTTTTAATGAGGGGACGCATATGTATTACCCCCTCCTCCGGGTAACTTTGCTTCAACTCTTCTAATTCCCCAGAGGGGTACAGGGATTTGTTAACATCTACCGGTTTAGGGTATTTGGAATTAATGTCTCGCAATTCACAATTTTTCATTTCCGGTATCTTTTTAAGCCTTTCATTTTGTTCCTCCTCATCTTGCAGGGCTGACCGAAGCAATGAGTTAATCTCTCTCTCTTTCTCCAGTGCCTGACATTCAGCAGCTAACTGCTGGCGTTCTTTTCTTAATTGCTCCTGTAATGCCTTCATTGACTCTTGAAGAGATCTTATCACCTCACCGGTAGATTTTTGAATAGCCTCTTTTTCTAGCTGGTCCTGCAAAGTTCTCAGACTCTTGGAAAGATTTTATCACTTCACTTACAGATTTCTGAATAGCTGATTTTTGCTTTTGCACTGCTCTAAGGAACACACCTAAGACAGCACCCACAAAAACCAGTTCTAAACCAAGGATAACTATCAGGAGGGAATAATCCCCATATAACTCAACCTGGGGTGTCATCCCCTTTGCCTCAATCATTAACCCAGCTTAGGTTAATGTCTCTCTCCCCCTTAACCCTCTGAGGGCTGGTTTGACTCTCTCCTGGAAAACCTTTCAACAGGTCCAGGTACCAGAGAACCTTTCAACAGGTCCAGGCCACACTAGGAAACCTTTCAACAGGTCTGATGTGCCCGGGTCACACCGAGAGGAGAAAAATTCTCACTATAATTTTACAGCGAAGGGATAGTCACCATTTGACTCACCCTCGGTATCAGTTTTGGACTACACCGATTACTCCACTACATCCAAAGTATCCTGTCCGTGACGCCAAAAATGTTACGACCCGCCCCAGGAAAAGAGGGGAGAGGGGGTAACCCAGGTTTTATCAAAAATTCCTTTGGGGTGGATTAAAGCGAAACGACACTAAATAATCGGGGTATGAAAACATATCTTGATAAGATTTATTTTAACAATTTTGAATCAATAGGTAAGTTAACATTTTTGGGTGCTGTCATAACCTTTCTGGGGAGGAGAAAAATGCATAGGGGAGAGAAAGGCAGGATAAGAGCAAGGGAGAGTAAGGGAAAGAAAAGCTGAGAGTGGACAGATGTCCATAGTCACCGCCCACGGGGTCCAGCGCTGAAACTTGATAGTTGCAGCTTCCATGTCTGTCACTTGAAGTGGTGGCCTTGATCTGCTGGGGGGGAAGGAGGGAAGCCCCCCCACTCCAAGAAGTTATGAATTATCATATCCATGGTCAGTGTCACGGGCCATGCCTCGAGCCTCCAACCTCTCCCTGGGCCCTGCGCAAGAGCTGCTGTGTCTGCCCTGGGATGGGCTCCCATGGGCCACCAGAGGTGCAGTGCAACAGTCAAAAGCCTGCAAGCCCGGCTCTTCCTGCCTTTTGGGGGCTTGGCATCTTCTGCACTGGAGGAGGGGGGATGGGCCCAACTACCTATCAAAATGTCAAAAGCCTGCAAAAGTCTCCTAGAATGCATAAATCATCAAACACTTCAGTCTCTGACAGGTACCTCAAAGCAGGAGTATTTTAAATTTTGCTAAGTCTACTTAGACTTTGTTCCTCTCTGTCGTGGGAAGGAAGAGGAGGCTGCCAAGTGGGCCCGTGAGGAGGAGGAGGCCCAGCGGCGGCTGGAGGAGAGCAGGCTCCGCATGGAGGAGGAGGCGGCGCGACAGCGGCTGGAGGAGGAGGAGCGGAAGCGCAAGGAGCTGGAACTCCAGCGCCAGAAGGAGATCATGAGGCAGAGGCAGCAGCAGCAGGAGGCTCTGCGGAGGCTGCAGCAGCAGCAGCAACAGCAGCAACTTGCACAAATGAAGGTGAGGGGTTCCTGCAGTTGGACTGCCTCCTGCAGCTCCGCGGGGCAGAGCCACGGCTGCGTTCAGGGCAGTCCGGGGTACCTGGGACAGAGAGAGAGGAACTGTCTGGAGAGGGGAAAGGCAAATAGTTGAGTGTGAAAGTGATGGAAAGAGGAAGAGGAGTTACAAATTACAAAAGAGAGAGGTTCTGTCAGTAGAAGCACACTGGGAGGGTCTCACAGGTGGGTAAGGATGTTTATTCTGCCACAATGACCAGGGACCAGTGCAAAGTTCCTAAAGCTTGGAGTTCCTGAAGTCTTGGAAATCTAAATTGCTTGCTGTTTTTCAGGCAATGATGTGTTACATTATTCTTGATACACTATGATACATCAGAGGGCAATTCAAAGAAAGTGCAGTTTATACTTTGCACTTTTTCTTACTTAATTATACCATTTTATACTTTCCAGGGTTTTGTTAAACTTTGAAGGTGGCTTATAGTGTTTTTTTTTTTCATGACTGTACTTGAGCAGTATTCTCTGGAGAGTTTTGTAATTCCTGATGATGTCTGTTTTGGCCCAGCTCCCTTCATCTTCAACATGGGGTCAGCAATCAAATTCAGGAGCTTGTCAATCCCAGACCACACTGTCATTGGCAGAAATCCAGAAGTTAGAAGAAGAACGAGAACGGCAGCTTCGAGAAGAGGTAAATCCTAACAGGAACAGAGTCTGAGCTGTTGGAGAGTGGGCTCAGCCACGTGGCTGCTTGGCTGTCCCTGAAGTTATTAGAAGGAATGGTGAGGATGAGGAATGATTTTTGCAATAGCACAGCTCGAGTAAAATCCTCTGTTCCAGGCATCGGTTCAGTAAGATTTTATAGCTTCTTAATACAAGTGTCTGAAAGGAGGGAAGATGCACCCTTTTAACTCCAGGAGTACAATATGTTCACAAACCAGTATAAAATAATTTGACATCTAAAATATGTTTGCAGACATGCACAAGACCAGGGCAGTCCAAGGAAGAGTGGGCTGGGTGAGAACAAGTGATGGTAGTAGAGAAGGTATTCTTCCAAGACCCCAAATGCTTAGCTGACTGCAGTCATGATTCAATAAATTTAGTCTTTCCTAGACTAACAAACAGTTTGTATTTCCTGGTTACTTAGTGTCTCCCTTTTTGGAGGAACTGTAATGACCCAAAAGATAGTAGGTCAGCCAGACTTCTCCAGAAGAAAGTGAAATCAGTTTAAAACCAGTTTCCAAGTTAGACCTCTGAATAGTAACGAGCCTCTGTGAGTATGGACAAACACTTTTGTCTTGCCTGCAACAGCAAAGGCGTCAGCAGCGGGAGCTAATGAAGGCCCTCCAGCAACAGCAGCAGCAACAGCAGCAAAAACTGTCAGGCTGGGGGAATGTCACCAAACCAACAGGCACCACCAAGTCCCTGCTGGAGATCCAGCAGGAGGAGGCAAGGCAGATGCAGAAACAGCAGCAACAGCAGCACCAGCAGCCCAACAGAGTCCGAAATACCACGGTAGGTGTGCTGTGTCCACAGGAGGGAACAGCCCCTTCCCTGGGTCTGCTCATTGCTGCTCTACCAGCACTGCTGCTCATAACCAGGATCTCTTGGTTCTGTTTCCACAGCACTCTAACCTGCACACCAGCATTGGGAATTCAGTGTGGGGCTCCCTAAACACTAATCCCAGCAACCAGTGGGCATCTGACCTAGTCAGTAGCATCTGGAGTAATGCTGACACCAAAAACTCCAACATGGGTTTCTGGGATGATGCAGTGAAGGAAGTGGGACCTCGTAACTCGACCAACAAAAACAAAAGCAATGCCAGCCTCAGGTAGGAGCTGTTGCAAAGAAAGGCTGCCATTCATGAGGTGATCACTTAGCAGTTATAACATCTTCATGTGTTCTCCTTTTTTTTCCTGTGTCACTCAGGATCTGTTTTGACAACAAAAATAGTTAAGAGGTGATCATTCACAGTTCATTTTGTCATCTGCTTATAAAATCATTTGGTTCTTAAAAAGTGTTTGCATCTTGTAAAATAGTGACTCTTATAACACTGTACTGTGGATAAGTCTGGTAGTTGATAACCTAACATATGCATTTTTTTCCCCTCAGTAAATCTGTAGGTATTACAAGTAGACAAAACAAGAAGGTAGAAGAAGAGGAGAAGCTGTTGAAATTGTTCCAGGGGGTTAATAAAGCCCAGGATGGATTCACTCAGTGGTGTGAACAGATGCTTCATGCACTCAACACGGCCAACAACTTAGATGGTAAGAGGTGGGCAGGAATGTGAGAAGCAATATCCAGTTTTTCTGACCAGGTAGTTCTGGGGGACTGTAATGATATCAAAGGACCATTTTGAGTGCAAAATGGCTTCATTAAATAGTGACCTGAAGAACTGGCCGTGTCATCTTCTCCATGGTTTTCGTTGTCCCAGCTACAACAAATCAGTGGGGCCTGGAACCAGTTTTAAAGTGCCACCCAGAGCCTGCTTAGGGTTTCTAGTGGTTGTGGAAGCATTAGCAGAGATGAGGATCCAATTTCATCATGGATTGCATGGCAAGGCTTTATTGCCCCCTCAGTAGGGAAGTTGGAAGGGCAGGCTGTTTGCCATGGCTGCTGGATCAGCAAATCTGTGACACAGAAATCCAAAGGTTGTGTTTCTTGCACATGTGTGTTTGCATGTCAGGGTGCATTCCCTCACACTCTGCCTTCTTCTTGCAGTTCCCACGTTTGTTTCTTTCCTGAAGGAAGTGGAGTCTCCCTATGAGGTCCATGATTACATCAGAGCCTATCTGGGGGACACTCCTGAGGCCAAGGAGTTTGCCAAGCAGTTTCTTGAGCGCCGTGCCAAACAGAAAGCCAGTCAGCAGAGGCAACAGCAGCAACAGCAGGTAAATCCCACTCCCTGCAGTCCTCAGGAGTGTGTGGAGACCTGGAGTCTGGAGAGGCTGCATTCCTGCTGCACTTCACTTTTATAGGTCCTGTGAAATGCAGAGAATTAAGCAGATTTCAGATTCTTGTCCTTCATAACTCACAGTTGAGGCCAGCTGTGGACCAAAGAGTGTCTGCTTGCTGACCCAGGAAATGCTGTGGAACCATGAGGTGGATGCAGCAGTGCCTGCTGCTGCCACATGGGATGTAGGAGATGCTTTGGGCTCTTTGAATGTTTTCTGTATAAATAAACCAAACATAGTTGTGCTTTACAGTTTTGTCCTGACTTTGTTTTGTAGGATTCAGTGTGGGGGATGAACCACAGTTCACTACATTCGGTCTTTCAGACCAACCAGAGCAACAACCAGCAATCCAATTTTGAGGCTGTGCAGGGTGGGAAGAAGAAGAAGAAACAGAAGATGGTTCGGGCAGATCCCAGCTTGTTAGGTCAGTCCTCCTCTTCAGAAATTAATGGTCAGTTGGGGAGTGGGAGTTGGCCTTGTGAAGTGTGGAATTCTTATTGATCTTGAGTGGCAATACTGAATTTGAGCCAAGTTGAAGTGTCTTCAGAATTTGTTTCAATACTATTATTATTTAATGATTTGAAAAATTCCATACCAGACTCATGGAAAGCTTTTGTCAAACTTTCCCTCATGTAAAGGCCTCTTGATACCTTGATTATTATCTGGAAACCTTTAAGTAGTTCAGGGATGTCAGTTAAACTGCCTTTCCTCTTGTGAGTTGACCTATGCCTATTTTATTGATTTAATGCTAATTCATTCTTTGAAGAAAAGCATGAAGTTCCTTCATGAGGAGCAGCTTCCTGAGGCTGCCTTTGTGCCTTCCCACCCTTTTACAGGAGCTAACCACCCTAGGCAGAAAAAATGGCTCAGGTGGAATGGTCACAGACTTTCAGTTGGAGGCAGATGATGACATCATTGGCAGTCCTTCATTTATTCTCTTCTCCATCTTAATTTTTATGTGTGGATGGTATTAACCAGCTGCTGTAGCACTGATGGAAAGGTTTCTTTAAGATTCAAGGGCATCAAAGAAGTCCCTGAGACTGTGGGGTGTAGTTTTTGTAAAATAAACGTGTCCATGTTTGTGCTCTGTGGGACAGAAGGAAACCAGGGCACTGCACTGAGCAGTGCTTGTGCTGGGCCTTCTTAACCCACATTTATGTAAAGCAACCTGGTATTATCCACCTGAAGTCACTGCTTTTTTAAGGCTCTGGCAGAGCCCTGCCTTTCTGTCTTTTGTTCTCACCAAAACCAAAACTCTTCACCTGAATCAGTGATTTCTGCATTGATGAACACTGAACTTTTCTGTGGAGTCTTGACTTAAACCACCCCAGTGAGTCTGATCTGAGGACTCAGTTGGATATATTAGAAAACCAACTCGTGTAATGTGAAGTCACTAAATACAAATTAGAAGTTTCAACTGTAAGAGAAGTAGCACATGCAGCTTTTTACAAATGAATACACTCTTTTACAGAATAATTTCAAATCCTTGTAGGTAACACACTGCCACGAGAGGGAACCAGAGGGATTTTCCTAAACCTACTGAACAGAGCATTTTTCTCCTCTCTTGAAGATGAGGCTGTGGAAAGCAGTTGGTTCTCTAGCACAGAGCAGCCTATATGGCAGTCTCTAGACAATGAAATGTCAGCTTTGTGTTTAGTAAAAACACAGGATCACTTTCCCTTTTCTCATACTCCATATGGGGTTGTTGCAACCATAAAAATGGGATTTCAGTAGGAAAGTTGCATACGATATATTGGATATTTTCCTTGTTGAAAGTGTTTTCACTTTTTTTCACGCTTTTCTCACGTGCATCATGTCCTCAGCACTTCATGGCTAAAAGGTTGGGTAGAAATTTGAGTGCATTTTAGCCACCTGCATGGCCCTGTGTAACTTTACATTTTCATGTGGTACTCCAGAGATGGGGATTGTAAAAAAGCATTTCACAGATTTCATAGATGCACCTATTTAGACTTTAAAGTAAGGGGTAGAATTGCTCACACCCCCTGAAGCGTTGGGCATGATTCCACATTTGGATTCCAAGTTCTCAGAAGGTCCATTTCTGCCCCCCAGACTGTGGCAGGAGGGTGTTGGCAGCCACTCCCCAGTACCATTGACTTCAGTGTGCTCCCATCCAAGATGTTGCAGAACCTCATGGGCACTGGTGTTTCTGATGCTCTTTGGTCTTGCACTGCTGCTGCACATCCCAGACTTATCCCACCACACACAGCATCCCCCAGCCAGGTGTTTAACCCCAGTCCTTTTTGGTTGCAGGGTTTTCAGTGAATGCCTCCTCAGAGCGGCTCAATATGGGAGAAATAGAGACTTTGGAAGACTACTGAGCATGTGCAAATCAACTGGCTTTTCCTGCATCTGTTAACCATGGATTCTCCGTTTGGACACAGTGCTCTCCACCGTGTGTTGTTCTTCACCTCGCAGTGAATCACAGGATCAATCATCTCAGGCTGCTTCCTCTGGCCCCAGCAAACCCTTTGTGCCCAGGACTGCACAGGCATCGTTCCTCCTGTCAGCCCAGAGTCCCGTGGACGTTGCTCAGAGCCCTGGGAGGGTGGGAGTTAGGATTCCTTCTCAACAAGGCTGATTTGGGCAGCGAGCTTTCACTGTGCTGTGATTCCTTCTGCTGACATACCTGGAAAAAAAAAAAAATCAATTGGGATTCTGCAAACTATTGCTTCCCTCTCCTGGTTACTCTTACCACATCCAACATGTGCAGTCCCATGGAGAGAGAGAGAGAGAGTTTGTGGTTAACAGATGTTGGTCAAACCCCAATGCCACAGCTCCTGCCTGGGCTCCCAGGACGGGTGCTCTGCCGGGCCAGGGGCATCATAAGCTAACGCAGAACTGGCGACAGCACGAGAGGGGCGGTGGCGGGCGCAGTTTAGCTTGGGTTGGTTTGAAGTTGCACACCCCCTGCCAGCCCTTCTCAGCACATTATTTTTGGAGGGAAAGCTCGAGTCTGTCTTCATTAGGTGGTGATGCTGGAGCTGCTGGAGTTCCCCGTCGACGTGCTCCAGCCTTCCTGGACAAGTGGGGACTTCTGCTCTGGGAAAAAAGGGGGGTGGCATCTCTTCTTTCAGGTCGAATTTACCCCTTACATGCTACTTTCAGAGGGTTAGGACCAGTTTATTTTGAGCTCTTTTCCTGCAAATTTGTCTCGTTTAAGAGGCAGTGGGATGTTGACGTGTGGCTGTGTAGTCTTTGCAGAGGGTGGACGCTGGCTCTCAGACACGTGCCCCAGCAGGCTCAGCTGGTTGTCGTTTCAGTGCTTAGGGAACGAGCAGAGATGCCCTTTCGTCGTGAGGAGAGACACTGGAGGATGAAGCTTTGTGCAATGACGGCCCTGCTTATCTTCTACACCTTAAACTACTTCGTGCACCTTCACTGGGATCCATAATCTGAGTGTTTATGGAATCATAACCTTCCTCTCTCACCGAAAGATTAACACCACCTTCCCTGCTCCACCTGCCCACCCACCCACATGCACACACCGCAAAGAAAGAGAAGAACTGCCAAATGCACTTAGTTTGACCCCCTGGTCCCATCTCCCGTCCCCAGAGGGTTTGTAACCTGCGAGGGAGATCCGCTGCAGTTCTGGTGGAGTTGTGTAAAGGTGTCTGTTGTTCTGTCATCACTGCCTAAAGAAAACAGTTCGAGTTGCTCAAGAGCAGTTTGGCTTTGGATTTTATTTCATTTGGTTTATTCATTTTTTGGGGTCACCTTCCCCTCCTCCTCTCTCTTCCCCCTGCCCCCCAAACATGTACAGTAACTATACAGAGACTGCTGCAGACTTGTATATAGTTTTTGGATCCAATAGCATGGAGAGACTTGGAACTGTTGCAAATCTGGTCTCCCTGTCTCCTTTGCTTTGTAAATTCATAAAAGGGGGAAGAGGGGTAGTTAAAATGTTTACAAAACTTTAAACTCCCTCTGAACTTTTGCCAGTGTGGGGGGGAAAAAGAGAGAACTTAAATAAAACCTGGTTGTATTATATCTGAGAGAAAACTTTCTGCTTGCTTTTGTCAAAGCCGAGTTTTGAGATTGAATTCCTGGTGCTAAAACTCACCCCAAACTCGACTTGCATCAGTTTTCATCAAGAAACAACAAGCAAACACACAGGATGTGGAACAACAACTGCTGCTTTATTTTTTCCCTGGTGAGGAATACTGGTGGGTTTTTCTGCTTGATAATTTTAGAGTTCAAATAAACACCAGTAAGTTGAGATTGGAAACAAGAAAGCTTTAATTCTCCCCCCACCCTGTACAGAAACACGTGAATTCGTGCCCGTGTTGTTTGTGCAGGGGAGATCAAGCCATGGCTGGTTCTCTCTCACTCCCTTGCAGTCGGTGACCACCCCACCCACCCCAGTTCACTGCTGTCAATGAGAGGTTTGATTCCTCCCCTCAGCCTAAAGTCCACACAGACACCTTGGAGGTTTCCCTTTTCAGACTTAATTTTCCTTTTTTTTTTCTACTTGCTGCTTATTTTTGTGTGGAAAATCCCAGTAAAAGGTAATGATAAATGTTCTCCTGCCATTCACATGACCACAGAAAGTAAGTGTGCTAAGGCCCAAATTACACAGTGCCTTGCATGATGTTTAACTGATGTCTCAGAGAGAACAGGATATGTTTAGGCTGATAACCTGACTTTGTTTTAATGTCTTCTCTTTTTTTTAGCATATGAGGTGTCTGGTTAATAAGTGCTTTCTGTTTTTTAATGGTATGATCTGATTTCTACAATCCAGTTTTGGACTGCTCTCTACCATGTAACAAATACACAAAAGCCCATTAATTTCCAGCTCAGATGGGGGACAGGGAAGGAGCAGCTCCTTGATTGCTACATGAAAATGCAGAAATGCAAGCAGGGGAAATGTGCAATAGACCCTGAGGGTCTCACTCAGCCTCTCAGAGTTCGTCCATAATGGACCAGTGGGGAAGATCTTGTTCTTGGTACTGCAATGTGCTGGTTTCTGTGTTTGGTACAAAGGGGAGGTGCTGGCATGTGTGGATTGTGTGCTCAGGTGACTGCCTTGTCACCTCCTGTGACAAACACGGGGCCTGTTTCTTTAGCAGGAGTTGTTTGGATCAGTAGGAATGGGAAAAATAAGAGCTGTAGCATTTTACCCGCTGCTGGATGTATTTGCGTGCTTTGAGCGCCTCTGCAGACAGAACCTGCTGGGGCTTTGCTCCAGGTTTGACAGATGATGTTGAATTCGATGCTGGAGGTGTCTGAGGTCTCTTTTGAGCATGATTCCCCAGGTAGCTGCCTCATTCCTTGTTTCACTGCAGGGACAGGACTGTTCTCTCTGGTTTTGCTGCTTCCCCTCTCAGCCAGGCATTTCTTGCAAAGGCATGCAGCAAGCAGTGATTTAAAGGGACACCTAAACTGTGTCTGGCTGCCTGTCAGAGAAAGCCAAAAAGCAAAGAGTTCTCTTAGCAGAAAAATCTGTATCTGAAATTTAACCCAAAAATACTCGTGTCATATTTTCAGAGCATAAAGTACTGACATTGGGAGTGTTTGTGTACTTCATTACTTGAAGGGAAAACATGAAGTATTTATAAAAAATCCTAATGGATTTCTTCTGTGACAGTCAGCTGGAGTGTTCCCCTTTTTATACACTTCATCCTTCCCCCAGTCTCTGTTGGTGCAAATGTGATTTGAAACAAGCCTGTTTTCTGTGCTGTGACCTTCCCATGAGCCCCCAGGCGGGCAGGGCCGATGGCAGAGCTGGCAGGAGTGATGTCTGTGCACTTGGGATCCCAGGAGGATGCTGGCCCTGCCCTCCAGAGCCGACTCTCCTGCAAGACTTCCCAGCATTTTCTGGGCAGCGAAGACCACCCACGGCTCCCAGTCCAGCTCTGTAAGTATTCCACCCAGACACTGGTGCCACGGGGCTGCTCTGGCTCTGTCAGAGCGTTTGAGCTCTGATTGAGGCCCTTGTTCTTTGCTGTGCCCACCCTGAAGTACCTGCACGCCCTGAGGCAGAGCCCTCAGAGCCCAGGGCTGCGGGGTTTGGGGTGAGCTGCCCCAATGGCTCCTGTGTTGTTCTCCTGCCGAGGGAAGGCATTCCAGGAGCATCCCCGTGGCCTCCGGGAAGGGCTCACCAACAACTGCTCTGTGTGCACTGGCCTGGCAGGGTGAGCTGCCTGAGGCTGGGCTGCTCGGGGCCTTTCGGCACAAGTTTGGGAGGGTGGAGCTGCCTTCGGGAGGAGCTGTGCTCCTGGAGCCAGAGCGAGGGAGGCTCTGCTGGGCTTTGCACTCTCTCTACACACTTGCTGTTGTGAAGGGAATTATTTTTTTTTTTTACCTTTCTGGACAAGATTTTTATTGTAGCAGTGACATTTCCACGTTGTTTCGTACTTTGAAGAGTTTTAAGGATTCCTGCCGACGCTGTTCCTGAGGGAAGCCATGCCCTGCCACAGAGCCCTTCAACTGGTCCTGCTAACACTGTGTGGCATCCTGGTCCCTGCTGTGCTGGCAGGTAAGGAGCTTTGTTTGCATGTAAAGCCCAAAAGCGTGGAAGATCCTTTACTGTGCTGCCTCTCTCTTCTCTCACTTCCCTGAAAACATCTATAAGTACGTGTTGAATTATAACTGATTAATGGAAACCAGCTTTGGAATTGGTGGCTGGTGGTGAGTAAGGTTATATTTTCCATCCCAAACCCATGTTTCTGTTGGGGAAAATGGAGAAAATTCCTTGTAACTTTTCCTAAGCAGAACAGCAGTAGCACGTATGTGAGCGTGGGTGGCTGGAGATCAGTGGTCACATCAGTCACAGGAGATGGAAAACCTCCCAGCAGCTGAGGGGACAGGCTGTCCCTCAGCTTTTAATGGCAGGAAGAAGTTACAGTTGTGAAAAGAAATGGGTTTTGAGGCTAAAGCATGTGGGGCAGTTCCTGGTTCCTTCTGTACTCTGCTACAGCAGGGAACTCCCCAACAGCTGCTGCTGGCAGAAATAGGGAAGTGTCCATGAAAACCTCCATCCAAAGCCAAACTCTGCATCCTCAGGGGGTCTGTGCAGAGCTGGGGGTCCCGAGGCAGCGCTGGGAAGGCTCTGCCCCATGTTCAGTGAGGGGATGGGAATCAGAACAGGTGAGGTGCCTGTTCTGTAAGGCACCGTTTTTGAGGGAATCATCAGTAATTTCAACCCTGCCTGCCCTGCCCTTGGCACCCTGTGCTGGCTGCAGGGAGCACAGGCAGCCTCCAGGCTGCAGGGCTCAGGTGGGTTTCACAGGGGAGGGAAAACTGGGCCTCCAAACCCGCTGTGTTGATGGGCTCTGAGCGTAGAGGTGGAAACTCCTGTGGGGAACTGCTCCCCTCAAAGCCTTTCCTTCAGTGGAAGTGAGGCTGAAGGGATGGCTGGGGCCAGGATAACAGGCAGGAGCACAGCATTTGTTTTCCTGAATTCCTGTCCTACCTCCCTAGACCTGGAGCAAGGCTGGTTTGCAGTTCCCTCCCTGTTTGTTCCAAGCATCTTGCCTAGCAGGGAGATCCTGGCCAGCTGTTTAGCAGATGAAATTATGAAATCACTTCTTTCTAAAGGGGCTTTCATAGGGGTAGGAGAATTCAATGCTGTGCCTGGCTGGAACAACTGTGGGTACAGGAACAGAATTCCTCCAGCTGGTATCCTCCCTGTGGAGGACACCTTCCTGCTGGGAAACTTTTAAAGTAAATAAGAAATGAGCACTAAAAGGTGCATACTTTCCTTCTCAAACCCTCAGCCTTTTTTGTACAGTGGAACTTTAATCACTTTAGCACAGTTTCAGTTTGTGCCTTGCTCTTGCTCCCAGGAGCAGTGACCATGCTCTTGCCCTGCACCAGGTAAGATCTTTCTTCATCATTAACAGTATTTCACTCTGCAGGAAGTGATTCATTTCCAGTGAGAATTCCATCTGTTTCCTCTCCGAGCTGGAATTTCTTCTATGGTGTTTAAATTTCCAGTATTTGGTGCATATTTGCTCTGCCTCCCTCCTTGCCAGCTTTCCTGTGGGCCTGCTCTGGCATTGCCCTGTCACTGCCTCCCTGTGTCACTTTGCTCCTGTGAGATACTCCCAGGTTTACTGATTCCTTTACTGGCTGAGCTGTGCTCGTGCAGCAAGGCCAGTGCTCTCCAAGGGCTTTGTGCTGGTGAATGCAACGTTCAGATCCTGGTGTGCAGGACAGACTTCATGCTTTCTCTGCTTAAGGCCTCTATCAAGTTGTTCCCTGCTCCCTCAAAGAGGACATGAGGGAACCAGCATGTATGGGAAGCCATCCCAGGAGCAGAGTGACTCTCTGCTGCATTGGGCATCGAGAGTTCCTGCCCCAGCACAGAGTGGAATTTTTTCTGCCTTTTACTCCATTAGAAAAGGAAATTTCCTGCCTGGTGCAGACAAAGAGGGGAAGGGCACAGACAGCCCTCTGCTCTGAGCACATCCCCACGTGGCCCTGCCTCTCTGTAAACAAGTTTGCTCCCCGTTCCTCAGGACCGCAGCGCTCCGTGCTGTGGCACTCAGCAGGCACAGATGCCCTTTGTGCTCCCGGTGAAGGCCTCTTTTCATCCTGCCCTGGCCCTGTGCCACCATGGCCACCTGGGGCTGGACAGCCCGGTGCTGTCCTCAGAGTTCACCAGCCCTGCCCTCCCATCCCAGCACCTCTGAGTGCACAGCAGAGCCCTCCCCGGGGCAGGGGCTGCCCTGGATAGGCTGCAGCTGTGCCAGCCACTCCATCAGCAAACCAGGGTCAATTCCTAGGATAGATTAAGAGCTCCAAGTGAAGTGGAAGTGAGTAAAAAGCCTTTGCAAGGTGTGGGCTTCTGAATCGTGTACATATTTGCTATTTGAATTCACCTAAGGGCTCCTGAGTTTCTTTGGTTTGAGCTAGTGTGGAATTGTGTTGTACTGTGGTGGCACATCAGAAGGAGTTTGAGGGGAAAAGCAGCAGGGCAGAAGGAAAATATACAGGACACCACCTTGACCAGGGACATCTCTGTAGCAACTTGTGTGTCCTCATTCTCAACTATAGGAGACTAAAAGATCATTAGGAAGTTTTTAAAGCTCAAGTACTAGAACATGAAAAGCAGCAAATAGGTTTTGTCAGGGAAGTTTCTGGAGAAGATGTGGTTCAGTCTTACAGCAGGACTTTGGCCATTACTCAGCCTGGCTCTGAACCAACGCTCCTTATAAATTACTGACACTGCTACTGACTCCTGGCTAAGGTTGGAAGTGGGGAGTGAGGATGACAAGGTGCTGAAACCAGCTTGTGTGAGGAAGAGTATTGGTCACTGGGGAGCGATCTCGGGGACGAAGATGTGAAGTGGCCACATCTGCCAGCCCTGAGGTCTTGCAGTCTGCCTGTCTGGGAGGGTCTGGCTCCATCACATTTGGTTGGCTTCCTCAAGACCTGTCACTTGTGGAGACTCTTCCAGTTTTACCTTTGTCACTGAGTACCTGGGGCACTGGCCACCATGTCACTGTGCTGGCAGCTCGCCTCACCTCCCTCTCTCTGAGCATGGAAACAGCAGTTTTGTCAGGTTGCCCTTGGTGTCATCCTCTCTGGATCTCTCTACAGCCCACGTGCCTGGAGTCCCTCTGAGTTCCTGCATCCTCAGAAAACTTATGGTGGATTTCTTTACAGAAACTCTGAGATTTTCTTCCCTTTTCCTGGTCTCAGTTGTAACTAACCTGTGCTGGATAGTGGGAGAGGACATAGTGCAGCTGAGAGATTTCTCTAAAATAAGACAATTTGTAGTGTCAGTGTGTGGGAAGGTAGAACTGCCATCATCCACCTGGCATACTGGAATACTTTTAGTATAGTTTTAGTACAGTATCAGTATTCCAGTATTACTTTTAGTCCATTTTGTCCAGTTCCTCCTCTGCCCAGTAAACCCCCAGAGACATTATTGTATGTTTTTCTCTTAAGTATTCTCCAACTGTGTGTGTCACAAAGAGAATTTCACTGTTAGTCTGTGGAGAAGAAGTTGCCCTCAGCCCGTGCTCCAGTGCCGAGACAGGGCTAATGCTGGGGAATAACTCCGTGTCTGCACTCGAGGTTTCCCTCCTCAGAGCACCCACAGGGAGCTGTGGCAGCAGTGGGGTTACCTGTGTGTGGCAGCAGCCTGGGAGCCCCTCCATCTGCCCACCTGCTGCCCCTGCTGAGTCCCTGTGGGGCAAACCAACCGTGTGAGTGTGCCAGGTGGGTTTTTCTAGAGACAGGACTGGTCCCAAGGCTGATGACAGCACAGCTAATGCATGGCTCTCACCCAGATGTTAAACATCTGGTCTTGTGTTGGAGGATGTATTTTGAGCATGTTTCTTGCTAGTTCTTTGTAGAAATAAAGTTCTTGGGTGTGCAGGAAAGCCATGTGCTACCTTGCCTTCCATATCTGGTTTCCAACTCTTGGCTGCACCCCCTCACTGGAGGTGGCAACGTGTTTGGGTGTTTTCACACGTGAGAAATGCTGTTCCCTGCCTCCAGGGCTGTGGAGCTGCCCTGTAAATTCCTCTTTCCCTGTGAAGGGCTTCTGCTGGGTTGGAGCTGTCCCAGAGGTGTTTGCTCAGTCACAGACATGTTCCCCTGGTCACCCTCAGGGTGACAGTAACTGTGTGGGTGCTCAGGCCTGGCTGCACTGGTGCTGCTTTCCCTGTAGATGGTGTTTAGAGTCCTGGTCTCCTGCTTGTGCACAGAGAAACTGAGCCCAGGAGGGGGAGAGGGACTTGTGGTCCCCCAGAACATGGGCAGCAGGCAGAGAACTGAACTTCCTCACTTGGGTCCTACACCTGTACACAGAGCCTGCCCAGCCTCCATCCAACAGGTGACCAGAAGAGGCCCTCATATCTCACTTGGAGACACGTGAGATCTTATTAAATGTGCTTGTTGGGTTCTGGCACCTGACACAAGCTCTGTCCTTCCCCCTTGCTTTTCTTGCTTTTCCCAGAGGACTGGAGAGGGAGTGTGGTATTTACTGCTGCTCTGTTACAGATCTGCCACTCCCAGCCAGTGGCAGCAGGGCTGACACTCACTGGGACTGTCGGGGAGAAGATGTGACACCTCTGCTTGGTAAAGAAACCTGCTGGATGCGTGAGGGTGGGTGGATGGGTGCTTGGACTTCTCAGCCACGCAGGAGTGGAGGCACATGAGGACATGAGCTGTTGGTTTAGGAGGGAAGATCAAAGATGAGCCATGGAAAAAGTGCTGGCCACGAGCAGGTGCTCTGCCAGGCTGCAGCAGTCAGCTCTGGAGGGACCTGCCTGCTGGCAGTGTTCTCTAGGGGTGGGTTTTGTGTTCCCCCACCTGCTGTGCCGGTGGCAGGGCTCTACACCTCGCTCCAGCAGCAGTGAGGGGAAGGAATGAGAAGGGGACCAGCCCTGCCTCCTGTGACATTCACTTGTTGGTGTTTGACTTTGTGCACGACTCTGCTGCTGCCTCTGAGCTGACAACCCTGTTTGTGAGGCACCAGAGCCAACTGAAAGGGGTTGTGTTTCCCTCGGCTGAAGCGCCGTTAAGGTGAAACCACAAGAACTCGGACAGAAAACGTGTGGTTGGCACACTCTGCCCCTTCTGTGGGGGCGAACTGAAAGCATCAGATGAGGGGAGTTAACCAAATACAGACCCAGCAGCATCCATGTCTTGAAAAAATCACAGAGATCATAAACAAAATGAAACCTGTTTCCTCTGTACTTGGCTATCAAAAATAAGCTCTGTGCCCTGCTTAAAGAGAGCTGCAGTAGATTTTTCAGGAATTAGATGCATTCTAAGAGGGGACAGGAGAGATTTTCTGGGACCTGTGGGTGTGGTTAGATAAAGAAACTTTGCACTCTGGCTGGAAGGGGTACTGCTCCCTCCTTACCCCTTTGAGAGTTGGGAAGACCCTGTCCAGATCCTACAGGCTCCCTGGGTGGTGCTGCATCTGTTACAGATCATCAGAGCTCACACCTGTCCCTGGGCAGATGTGAGGGACATGCCCAGCTCTGGAGAGAAAAAACATTCTTGGGAAAGGCAGCAATGCCATCCTCCCAGTACAGTGTTCCTCTTTCAGCTGGGGACAGTGGCAATGCTGGTGCTGGCCCCAGGGTTGTTGACACAGTCAGCAAGGTCATAGCTGGAGTGTGGCTCTTCTGTGTGGGGTTTCTCCCCTTGCAAAAGCAGCCTGGAACAAGGGCTTCAAAACTGTTCCTTACGTTTGGCCTGTTCTTAAACCAACAGCTTCTCCATGCCACTGTTGCCAACTAATTAGCCCAGCTCTGCTCAGTTCCTCTCCCTGTTGTTTTAACTACCTTTACTCACTGAATTCTGTATTTCCTCCTGCTCTGTCCTCTGGTAGTGAACCACAGGATTTATAGAAGAGAGCTCCACTGGAAATGACACTTTCTGGAAGAGCCTCTGGATGGGATGTGAGTCTTCAGCTCTGCTGGTTGGTTTGGCAGCACAGGTTGGGAAGGGCCCTGCAAAGGGCTCAGGTGTTTCTGGGGAGCCCTGGTGGAACACAAAGCTCTGTGTGCTTGTCTGGGGGAGCTGAGCTCACCCCTTTGGTGCAGTGAGCACGGATGTACCGGGTGTGTGAGGACACGGTATGGACGCTACGCCCGCTCCTCCCCGGCGGGACAGCCAGCCCGGGTGTGCTGGGGACCCTGCCTGGCCCAGCTGGCACAGCCCACATGCTGGGGACTTGTCTCTCTCTGTGCTCAGTGGGCCAGAGTTAAACCTGGTAGCTGCCTCACTGAACATCCTGTAGCTTTTATGGCTGTAGAAAGGGCTTTTACAACTAGTTTAGAACATTGTTTTGTCCCCAAGACTGTGGGCAGCCTGGAATAGCTCTGGGGATGGTGGGAGCTACTCTCTGAGGCAAGCCCTGCAGTAATTTCTCAGTTGGTTTGTCCAGGCAGAAAAGGGGAGTGTTTTGGTGCTCCTGTTCCTTTGGATGCAGGGCTCCTACAGGAGAACAGTGTGTGGTGGAGCCTATTAATGACAATTCTTCCTGCTCTGGGGGAGGCGAGGAGGGCTCGAGGTACTGAGACCTGAAGTGGCACTGCCAGGATGTGCTGCTGCCATCTCTCTTCCCAGGCCATATAGAGAGCCTGGGACACCAAGGGTTGACATGCCAGAGCCAGGGTACCGTGCCCCAGGGAGCCTGGGTTGCTTGCTCCAGCTCCTCTGACTCCCTGTCCTGGTTGTGATAACCGTTGTGTCAGTTCAGGAGGGCCCTGGCTCTGGATGTTTGTTTCCCCCCCACACAGCTTTTTTTTCCCCATCCCAGTGCAACATTCCCAGCGGTTTCAGCAGGGAGCTGTGGAATGTCTCCTGCTCCCGCCAGGGCCCATCCGAACAAGCTGGGCATTGACAGGGAGTGCTGGGCTGAGCCACACACAGACAGGGAGGGCTCTCTGCCTTGGGCCCTGACCCACGGGAGGAAGGAATAACAGGAGACCATTGGTAACATCAGAGCCTGGCCCAGCTTTCATCTCCCTGGCACAGGGGAGGCGCAGGAGAGGGAAGTTGAGGCTCTGGGGTCCTGTCTGGGGGAGCCGTGTCCTGCACTGTGCCAGCACCTCTGGCATCCTGCACTGCATGGACTGGGAGTGCAGGACAGAAAGGCCCTGAAATGCTGGGAATTTGGCCAGCACAGGTAGCCAGGTGGCCTCTGCCTGTTGCAGACATGTGACAGCCCAGTCCTACGGGTATCCACGAGCAAAAGAGCTGTGGGTGTTCACAGGGCCTCTTTGTGTGTGAGCAGAGGTTGCACAGTCCGAGGAGCTCCCTGTTGTCCCGTGTGTGCTGTGTGTACACCAGAGTGCCCCAAAAGCCTGTGGCAGTGGCATCACCCTGGGGCTGCTCTGGGTGTGGGTGTTGAGTGGAGGTGGTGCCCTCTGTGGGGAGGGCTGTGCCCCACCGGGTTTCTCAGCGCTCAGGTCACCCCTGCACCCACCCCAGGGGCACCTGGCAGACAGCTGGAGCCCAGGGACCTGCTGAGCTGTGGTTGTCACCAGCAGCCTGCCTTGGCCCCCATGCCCATGGGTGCTTGTCTCCCAGCAGAGTACCCCCAGGGCCCGGTCCCCACCCTGTGGAATGAGCCGCCCGAGCTGCCCTCCGGAGCCGGTCCCTTCGACGCTGCCACCACCACAGCGCGGCTGTCGGACGCCACCGCCTTCCCCCCGTACACCTCTGAGCTGGAGCCCGAGGACACCACCCACCTGCACCGACTGGACACCGGGGACGGTACGTGGCTGCACCGTGGGCCACCTGTGGCTCACCCCTACAGGGGCTGGGGTGTCACTGTGGGTTGGCTCTCTGGGGGCCTGTCACCTCCCAGGAGGTGCTGAAGCCACCAGAGGTGGCCTGTCCCCAGCCACACTGCTAGGGAGGGGAAGGGCCGCCTGTACCTCCTGCTCAGGGGAACTTCCCCACTGAAAATCCTCCACTGTGGAGCACTGGCCAGCCCCAGAGCTGCTCCAAGACCTTTCCTCTTGCCCCCGGTCTGACCTGTCATGGCAGGCACCTGCAGAAAGAAGTCTGAGCACAGGCAGGGCTCTCCAGAGCAGAATGTGCCTGGAGCTCCCTAAACAGGGAGTGAGCACCTTTCCTGGCTCCTGACTGACAGCAAAAGCCTCTTTGGATGCAGTTTTGCCACAGGCAAAGGAACTCTAAGTATGGGTGTTAAGAGAAAAGCTCAGTGCCACAGACCTGCTTTGTGGTAGCTGTCCCTGGGACCTGGCTGAGGGGGCAGTGGCTGGCTACAGCCCCTGCCCAAAGGTGCAATGCTGCTGGGGCACAGGACCACACCTCGGCTGTCTGGGGACGTGGGACATCCACCATGGCCAGTGCATGAGCTCCAGGGCAGGAGCGTGACCCGATGGCTGGGGACATGCTGGGTGTGGGGTGATCCCTGCAGCCCTTCCCATCTGGGGCCCCCTGACTCTGCTGACCTCACACCTCGTTTTCTGTCCCTGTAGGCTCACTGGGGCCCGGAGCTATCGGTGCCATCGTCATCGCTTCCCTCCTGGGGACGTCTGTGCTGGTGGCGTTGGTCATCATCACGCTGAGAAAGTTCTCGGCCTCCTGAACTCAATAAAAGATTTTTCTGTTACACAACCAGTCTGCCTCCAGCTCTTGCCTGCTCCTGCCCCCTGTGCCTGGGGCCCTGGAAAAATGCTGCACACCAGGCCCTCTGCTGAGCAGCCAGGTTGCAACTGAGTGCTCTTTGCTCTTAGTGTGTGCATCTCCTAGGTGCACCCAGACCTGGCAGGCTTCACCACCCCAGGCCCTGTCACCCCCCTGGTCACAAAGGACTTGTGGCAGTGTGTGGCTTTGAGCTTGGAGCTCAAAGGGGCCCTGCTGGGTCTAGCCTGGGTGATGGTAACACTGTGGGGCATCCCTCAGCACAGCTTTCCTCGGGAAGAGTTGTTTATTGGCATAAACCACTGCACATTCATGTGTTCAACCCCACTTCCACCCGCTGCATTTGGGCCAGTTGCTCCCTACCTATTGCACTGGAGGAGACTTGAGAGGAGGCGAGTGATCAGTGCAGGGGAGGAAGGAGACACACACAGGCTGTTTTGGCGCTGGCTTGCTCAGCTACATTTCATCACACGGTAAAACGAGACAACAAGAAGTTCCCCTCAGTTGGCTGAGGCAGCCTGGCAGGGGCCAGGGGGCTCCAGCCCCTGCTTGTGGGCCGCAGGCCCGGCCCTGGACAACACTGGAGACCACTGAAACGGGGGCGTGCAGGGCTGGGGCTGAGGAAGTAACACTGGATGCCACTTGGTGCCTGAAAACGGCACAGCCTGTGGCCGGGGGCTGGAGTCACAACAGAGCAGGAGGGGCTGGAGCAGTTCCAGGGCTTGGCGGGGGGACAGGGCACAGCAGCCCCACTCCCTGGAGAAATCCAGTGAGGACCTGCTGTCCTGGCACTGGGGAACTAGTGAAACAGCTGCTTCTCATTGATGGGTAATCCAGCTTTTGTGTCCTGTGAGAAACACCCCAGGTGGGCATGTTGGGCTGCAGTGCCTAGGCTGGCCTGGCTGCTGGGCTGCAAAGCTGGAGGATCTGCACTGTGGTGACTTCTCAGGTAATTTTAACAGATTCCTCGAGCTGGAAGTCCCTGGGGGTTTGCACTAGTAAATTTGTGGCTGCTGCAAGGTCAGAGGTTTGGTTGTCTCAGAAAGCTGACTGTGGGGTGCTGATGGGGAGCCTGGCTTGGGGTGTCCCCATTAAATCAGCCTCCTGTTCCAGACTAGAGGCTGCAGGTCCTTCCTGGCCCCAGCTCTGGGCTGGGCACTGGATGGTGACCTGGAGCCTCTGGCTGGTGTGAGCTGCCCAGGGGCCCTCTGCCAGGGGTGCCACAGGTGGCTGGGGCAGCACAACTCTGCTGGCTGTGGTCACATGCTAAGGTGGTGGCACTGAGCTGGACCTGAGCAGGCAATGCCTTCTCTCCCTCTTCACTGCTGTGGCTCCCACCACTTCGGTCCTGGGACTGGCTCTGAGCTGGCTGTACCAGAGCTGTGGTGACAGTAGAGGCAGCCCCAAGGACAGCCCTGGCCCCCCCTCAGCTGTGTCTGGCCTCGTGCTGCACACCCCATATGTAATCTGGGCCCCATATGGTTCAAAGACCAGCTCAGGATCCTCCCTTCAGCAGCTTCCCAGCGTCCTGTTTCCTCCTCACGCTGCTGCTGGCACGGTGGTGCCTCTCCCCTCCATGCAGGTGGCTGGTGTGTGGTTCCATGGGCAGGCAGCTGCTCTCCATCCCCTCCCCAAGCACAACTGTGGCACCGCCAGAGCATCCACCAGCACAGGCCGCAGTGCCTGGAAGACAGTCCTTTGCAGAGTTCCAGAACAGTCCCAAATACGATTTTCCTGGTGGATGCTGGCCACAGCTCAGGACCAGCCTGCAGCTCCAAGGCCCTCGACTGCAGCCGTGTGTGGGAGCTGAACAGCAGGCAGGGGCTGTGGGTCTGTCCTGTGCCCCAGCTCCTCTCAGTGCTGTGCCCTGGGCTTCATGCGGTGCTCAGTGCCACAGCTGGCAGGAGGGATGGCTGTGCTGGGGCAGGGTTTGGGTGTGTACATGGAGGGCAGCCTGTACAGTGGGGCTGGGGGTTACAAGCATGCAGGCAGCGATGGCTGGGCCTCCCACAGCTCGTGGGCCAGCAGCTCCCAGGTCAGGGCACTCCCTGCTGCGGGGCAGCCCAGCATGCTGTGCTCCCCTGGGCTGTGGTGCTGTGCAGGGAGGCGCTGGCATGGCCACCCTGCGCTGGCCTTGCAGGGAGCAGCAAAGACCACGAGTGCCAGGTCACTGGGAAAGGCCACGGTGGGGGGGCTTCTGCGGTGACCCTGCAGAGGGAGGCGGGCTGGGCAACAGGGGCTGAGCCTCAGGGCAGGGCCCAGGCGTGCTTCCAGGCCATCGGGCAGGGAGAGATGGAGGTTGGGGCTGGCGAGGCTGGGCTGCTGGTGGAGCAGGGCTGGGTGTGGAAGCAGATTGAGGGTCTGCCTGTAGGAATAGGCCCAGCAGCTTCTCAGTAGGAGGGGAAGTGGAGGTCCTGGAGCTTGTCCCAGCTTGTTGCCAATGGGCTCTGAGAGGCAGCGAGACAGCTCCTTGGCTGCAGTTCCTACCCCTGAGGGAGGCTGTGTCCAGAGCACCCCAGACTCGGAAGGGAGCAATGAGCTATGAGTGCTCACACTGGGTGGTGTTAATTGCTCAGTGATGTTGGTGGCCATGTGCCTTTCCCAAATGGTCTGAGCCAGCCCCAGCCAGCACATGTGCAACAAATGGGGCTCAGCCGGCCTTCAGGCAGTGTCCATGGGGCTCATGCTCTTTGGGACTTTACAGAACACCTGGAAAAGGGTTATTTTACAGTTTAGAGCACTGATCTCTAGGAAAGGATCAGTGCTGGGGGGGGCCAGGAACGACAGTCAGGTTGTTCACGGGTGTTAGTGCCTTGTCCGGTGCAGCAGGTCCTCCACCATGTCCCACAGCTGCCACCTCTTCCCAGCTGGCAGCCTCTGTCTCCTGCCCCTCTCCCGGAGGCACTCCAGATGCTCGGGAATGCTGCCAGTCACTGGCGATTTCTGCTGCCCAGTTTCCTTCTCTGACTGTCATCTGACTTGTGCACCCGGAAACACTCCTTCAGGTTCTGGGCTCGGATTTTGGGGTTCAGGATCTCTTCCCCAATAGAACTGGGGAACCAGCCCCTCTCCTGGTCGTGAAGACGCTCCCCAAATATCCAGCCTGAGCAGAGACAGAGACAGGTATAAGCATGGAAGTCCTTTGTTCCTGCACTGGGAGAGTTGTGCTGCAAAGAGCCTGCGGAGCTGGCAGAGCTTTCTGGAAGTTGCTCAGAGGCCTGTGCTGGAGCAGACTCAGTCTGTCCATCCAGCAGGGATGTGCCTGAGCAGCACTGTGTGTGGACAACTGGCTTGAGGGATGCCAGCAGAAAGCAGGCACTGCTGCCACTGAGTGCCCTCTGCTGCCCCTGAAGCCACAGGAGTGGTTCCCAGCAGAGACCCAAAGTGACAGACCACCAGGGTGTTCCAGAGAGCAGGACTGGGTGGCTGTGAAGCATCATGAAGGTAAGAACAGCTCTGGGATACATCTGGGGTGGCTGTGCCAGCCCTACCATGGCCCACAGCTGGTACCAGGGTGGCTGTGCCAGTATTGCCACAGCTTAGGGCAAGCCTAGATTGTCTGAGTGTTAGGAGAAGGCAATAACTCCCTTCTCCTGCTGTGACCTCCCTCAGCTGTGATGCCAATGCCAAGGTCTCTCTCTGGCTGAAGGGAGAGACTCACAACTGCCTGCCCAGAGCAAAGCCCAGCCCTCCACAGGGACTCCCAGCTCATCCCCACCCTGTCCCCCGTACCATCGTCTGTCTTGTCCAGGATGTTGAGGACATCAGCCAGTTCCAGGGACAGCTCATCGGGCTGCTGGGCCACATACGGGTGGACACACTGGATCTGTGGGCAGTCTGCCAGGGAACAGGGCACGGTGAGGGATGACTGGGGTGAAGCCCAGGGCAGGACAGCACAGCTCGGGGGGTGCAGCGCTGCCAGCTCTGTGCATGGTCCCTCTGACCTGGTAAGGAACCCTGGGGAGGCCAGAGGATGCCCCAGCAACAGGGACCAGTGGAGCAGCTCTGTGGGAAGGGAGCTGGGTGCACATCACCACCACAGTGCCAGTCATGAGCAGCCTGGGTGGGAGGGAGAGTGCTGGTGCAGCCCAGCCTGGGTTGGAGGGGGAAAAGGTCAGGGCCAGGCCTAGAGACAAGCAGGTATTGATGGTGGAAACACAAGGGGAGCCCAGGGAGAGGGTTCAACTTTGGCAGAGGCCTCAGGTATGTTGCTGGACTGAGATCAGGCAGAATAAGGCACCCTGGGGTGGGGGCGAAGAGCTCCTGGCTCCCATGCCGTGTCTCTTACCAACAAGTCTGGATGTAAATGAAACAAACTTGGTTCTCCGGTTTGGGGCCAGTGAAATCATCCAGCGTTTCATTTCACTCCTGGATAGGGCAGACAAACCAAGGCCGTCAGCATGCAACAGTCGTAGGGCCTCCAGCTCTTCTGCCCAACCAGCCCTGGGCTCTGAATTCCTCCTCCCAGCCCCTCAGGGGTCCTGGACTCAGCAGTGATGCTGAGCCCCACTCTTGCACACCCTGGTTGGGATGTCACTCATGGCACAGCGCTCTGGGCCCCGCAGCACAGCCCTGGCTGTCCCCACAGGCAGCAGTGTCCCCACAGGCAGCAGTGTCCCCCTCTGGGGAGCAGCACTGCTGCTGGGAGCCAGCACACTGGGGTGGGGGCTTGGGTTCTCTGAGATCTAGCAAGCAAAGGCAGCTCTGGCTGGGCTGGTCAATAGGGGCAGTTTTTCCTGGAGATAAGCAGGACAGGAACCATTTATTCCCACAGCTGCTGTGCAGGAACATTTAAAGGGCAGAGCTGATTAATTCCCTTGCAGACAAACGCTGCAGCACACCGAGGGTACCGCTCACTCTGCAGGGGATGAGACAGACCCATGTGAATGCACCACCAGCCCCAGCACACTGCAAACCCTTGGTCTGCAGCAGGAGGGTAAGATCTCGCAGGTGCTACAGAAACCCCTCGAGGCTTCCCTCAGCCCCACTTGGAAATGGGGCAGTTTGTTTTCACAGGCTCCTGCTCCTGCCTGGAGGCCCAGCTGTGCTCCTGGCTCCAAGGGAACCAGAACTTTCTACCTCCTTAGGTGGTTTTAAAGCCTGAATTTGACACACATCTAAAGCCACTGGAGTGTCTTCTGGGAGGAGAGGGGCCTGAAAGGAAGGCATAAAGGACAAGTGCTGGCAGGCTGATCTGTGGGGCTGGGAATACCTCGTGCTTCAGGGCCAAAGCACAATGCCAAGGACCAGTGGAAACACCTTCCTGGTGTGATGAAGATGTGCAGGATGAGGGCCTTGTGCATGGAGGAGCTGCCATGTAGAGACCAACCCAGGGGCTTGCCATGTCTGTCTACAGGCTGGCCTTGCACACAGCTCTTAGGATCCTGTCTGCAGCACCCTGCTCCTGTCGTCCTGCAAGGAGCCCACCTGTGTTCCAGTCCTATCCCTGCAACCAGCTGTGTCCAAATAAGCTGCCAGCTCCTGGCAGTGCCCACCCAGGGTGTTAGCTGAGAGCTGCCACTGAGCAAGTCACCATTGCCATACAGGTTCAGAGCTGCAAGAGCTGTGGAACAGATGCAGAAGGTCTCTGTTTGGCACCCACTTATCCCTTCTAATTCTTTAGTCTTCCTGTCCGTGCCTGGTACTGCCCCCATCATCCCAGCAGCTCTGGAACAGCAGCCTTCAGCAGTTGCTCTATAACACTTCAGTGCTCAAGATCTGTTGGCAAGCCATGTTCTGGATCATATACTTGCTGTGGCCACTTAAAAGATGGAACAGGATGCAGAGCACAGACCTGTGACTGCCTCCCCTGGCCTGGTTTATCAGCCTCTGCACAGCCAAGCCTCGCAGACGTCAGATGTGCGCTTGCCCTGCATAATGTGACTGACATCTCTATTTTCAGTGCAGCAGAGCTGCAGCCACGTGTCTGGGGAGAAGGGGCAGCTGCTCACTGTGCTGGGGGCTCGTCCTCCTGACACTGGTGCTGCGCTGTGCTCAGGGGGTCAGGTGCAGCCCTGGGGCTGGTGCTCACCTGGGGAGGTGGATGATGAACACCAGCCTACTGACAGCAGGTAATATCCAGCTGGGGCTCTGCATCGTCTCTAGGAGCTGTTTAGCTGGTGGCACAGATGCTGTGCCTAGAAAACATGGGCCTGGTAACGCTCAGGCCAGTGAGAAAGCTGTGCCCTGTGCTCCAAACCAATCGGCTCTGCGCTAGTGCAGCTGAATCATTTGCCCAGTCTGAGCTTGCTGGAGCCTGAAGTGAAAAATCAGTGAGCCAAAAAACCTGTATCCAGGGAGACAAGGAGGCCCCCAGCAGCAGAAGGGCTGCACAAGACTGGCACTGGCTGTGGAGACATGGAAGAAGCAGCCAGCAGAGCTGTTGGAGTGTGCCAGTGCACTTCCTTCTTGGTTTTACTTTCTGAATATGCTGCAGGCTGTAAAGCAGCTGGGCCCCTCTGCCTGGGCTGAATTCTGACCTCTCTGTCCCAGAACAGAAAGTGCCTGTACATCCTCCACCCCAGATGCCACAAATACACTGTACAGGAGAGAAACCTGCCTCATTCACCAGTGCCTTTCAGTAGGAGGGGGCAAAGGCAGCCTTGGGAGAGTGATGCTGGGCAGAGAGGGTGGTAGGGCCAGCCCAGCTGCAGCAGTGAGATCCCTCCCTGCGGGCCCCTGGAAAGCCCAGAGAGCTGGTCCCCGTGCAGGCAGAGTGTGAGGGGAGAGCACTGCTGAGTGCTGGCAGGGTGCCTGGTACTCACTGGGACGATGCCTTCAGCATGTAGCTGGCCTCCCGGTCATCTGCATTCTCCAGCAGCCTCAAGATGAAGACATTGGCCAAACTCTGCCCCTGATCTTCCAACTCCTCTACCCGAAGAAGCCCTCGGGGAGCAGAGTCAAACACCTGGTACTTGTCCCTGGGAAAGGTTAGAGAGGAGATTAGGAAAAAACGCAGTTATTCCTGGAGACTTTGGCTTCAGCCACCCAGAACTGTACTGAGGACACAGACCAGGAACCTCTGCATGGCAGGAGGAAAAAAAGATGTCCTGCTGTGGGAAGGGATGAGCAGTTGACTATGAAAACCCACCGCAAAGTAAGAAACCCTCTCCTTGCTCTGCCCCAGGCATCCTGCATGGCCTGGAACAAGTTGCTTGCTCGGAGCTCCCCATGCACAAAACACAGATGGTACTCCCTCAAAGGGGACTGTGACGCTTAATTCATTCCTATTCATGAAATGCCCTCTGTGTTTTCTGGATACCAGTTGCCACAGAAGCAAAACATTTCCCCGCACACAGACACTGCGGCGACACGTTCGTTAGGAACGCTGGGCGGGCGAGATGCTCCCCACCAGTGGGTCTGGTTCAGCCCACAAAGAGTGTGCTGTTCTCTGCTGCTGTGTTTAACCAGTGTCCGCTTGCACAGGAGTCAGTCCTCAGCATGAGAACATCCTCCTCCTCCTGAGGCAGGTTACACCCTGTCAAATATAACTGCTGGCCTCAGGCCTACATTTATACCCCTCCCTGCTGCTCAGACTTTCTAGTCTGCTTTTTTAGAGGCTTAATTGACTAAATCTGAGCTGTTCCTCAGGCAGTGATGAGTCAAAAATCACTTCTTGACAGGAAGGCAGGCCTCCTGGGTCAGCCCACCAACTCATTGCCACTCTGCAGAAACTGCTGGATACAGGCTCACTTACCCTGCTGGAAAACCTGGCCTGGGATCTGTTTAACTCCTGTTTGCCATAAAGTTTCAGCCAGTGAGAGCCGTGCCACCCATGAAGAGTCAGCTGTGCTCAAAGGCAAGGTGACTGACGGAGGGAGGTGTGCAAGCCAGGGCAGGCCCTGTGCCTGGGGGACAGGATGGGATCACAGCTTGGATAAACCCAGGGGCAAACAGGACTAATGAAGTGTCCTGTGTACTACCCAAATTTTGCACTCACCCAGGAATTTGCCGGCAAATCACCAGCAGATCATTGAACAAAAACAGGTAGATTTCTCTGAAGAGTTTCTTGGTGCGAAGTGTTCGTGATGTCTTTGGACCATTCATCTGCTGCAGTTCCCCCTGCTTCAGCAGCCAGCGGGAGTGGGAGATGATGGGCACAGACTAGAAGGGAGGAAAAGATGGCAAAGTTCAGGAGAGGAGCAAAACCCCTTGGATTCAAGTGGTCAGGATGTTGAAAGTAAGAAGAGGTGCAAAAGGAGGGGTGGTGAGCTCCTTTCAGCACAACCTGCACTGCAGAGGCTGCAGCAGAGCTGCAAGGAGAGGGCAGTGCCCTCTGCCATCCACAGCCCAGCCCAGCAGTGTGACAGCACTCAGACAGGGGCACAGCAGGGGCCTGAGAATGGACAGACACCTAAGGATGGCAATGCTGGATTGAAACAACAGCCCAAGCCCTGAGCTCTCTCTGGGAGAGCCCATGTCTCATCAACTGGGCTGAGCTTTTCTGGCCAGGGAGACTGACTTTCAGAAACATGTATTTGGCCTTTTGGCTATAAAAAAACCCAGATTAAATGGGTTTTAACTGGTTGTGTCTGGCCTAGCCAGGAGGAGATACTGTCCACGAGCCACCACAGCACTTCTGCTAGAGTTTTAACACACACTGCGTTAAAAACAAGAAGCCCAGAACAAAATACATCTTATGCTAGAAGAACACTACACTTCCCATTGACCAAAATATTGAAAAATATCTGTATAATTGCTACCCTTTCTACCTTCTCTCCCTTCCAGTGTTTGCCACATGCACAGTGGCACAGTCCTCACACTCCCTGTGCCAGTGCCCAAGGCAGACCTGCTCCAGGGATGAACCAGCTCCTGCCTGTCATTACAACCCAAGCTTTACCAGAAGTGGAGGCAGCTTTGTAGCTACCCCAATGTACTGCTGTCCTGTGGGCTGTGGTCTAGCCCCGACACACTGGTGAAGTGCTCTGGAAAAATCAAATTTTTTTGTTTAGGTTGTTCAGGCACATAAAAAGGTTGCTGGGAAGCTAAATGTGATCCTTAAAGTTCATGAAGCAGACAGACCTGAGAAGCATCTCCATGGCACTCATGAAAAGGATTGACAACTTTATACTCAGCGCTGGAGTTTCATGGTATATATTAAATGAAATCTGGTCAGATGTTCCTAAATATTGATTTAGTCATTCCCTTAGTGGAGCCAAAATACATCACCAGGTAACTAGAGACTGTACATAATGTATAAATGCAGTGATGAATTAAAATGCCATGACAATCTTCATCTGGGTATTTTTCAGCTTTCAAGTGTTTCCCTTTGTAGCTTTCATCTACCTTTAACATCATTACCAGCCTGTGCTTATACCTTGATCTTGAATTCCAGCTTCTTCTGGATGCTGATCATCTGCTCTGTTCGGCTCATCTTCCGGACACCTTCATTACAGGCTTTCACCACCTGGGAAAAGAGAGCAGAAAGGTTTGCCTCCACTGGCCTGAAGTGCTGGACAGCATGGAAAGGCCTGACCATCAGGGAAGTGCCCTGCTGTAACAGGAATTGTCCAAGCCAAGCTCTTCTATCAACATTGTGTTTGCATGAAAAAGAGAAGGGGAAAAAACCTCAGAACCCAAACGACCAAAAGCCCCCAAACACCCAGAAGATGTTACAGGTGGAACTGGCTATCAGAGGACACATTAGGTGGCTCCAATCAGTTACTGAACCAGACAGTGTAAAACAATGTTCCTGTTGCACAGCAAAAGGAACAGTTCATTTTCCGGATCCTGACACACCATGTATCTCATCTCCCCTGCTCCCAGCACTTGAAATGAGGAACATGTGCAGTGTCATCTTCAAGAAGAGAAAGGAGCCAAACATCTTCATTTCAAAAATGCAAATGCTGTGGTTCTGCCAAGCAGCATCAGATGCCAAGGCTATGAAATGTCCCAGGGAAAGAGACGTCGTTCATCATACAGAGCCCAGCTGTGTTCTGAGTGCAAACTTTTAACTGAAAACCCACAGCCAACTGCAGGCACTACCCTGTTACAGGGACCTTAACCTAGATGCCACTGTCTGTTTCATAAGGAGCAACTCTCTGGAGAACTGGCTTGGCAGAAAAATTACACTGGAGAACAAGCTCCACTTTGTGCTCTGTTTCTGCAACTCAAAATCCACCCGAGTATCAGCAACTGAAACAGTGACCACCTCTTGTCTCTCAAACAGGATCCCTACAGAGAAAATAAGTGCTGGATGACCTCTGTTGTGATGCCTGTACCTAGCTGGATATGAGGTATCTAAGCTTAAACACTTACAGATCAGTGTTTAACCATGCAAAGGAGTTAGCAAACTGATCATGTGAGTCACTGATAACTGAATATAAAGCCAGCATTTTTCCATCAGCAGCTGTAGTCACCTGCACGCCACAGGAACAGGCCTTCCTCAGGCTACTGACCAGTGGGAAAAGAACTGGCTATCAGATATATCCAGAGGGATTCTGCAAACACTGACATAGCACAGAACATCCTTCACTGAAAGCTCCATCTTCATCCAGAGCAACCTCCAAGTGTACACTTCCTAGACTAGCTGAGGGCAAATCCAAGAGCCACTTCTGTCCCAGTGTTTCAGTCAGAAGCTGCAAGCCCGTGCTCAGGGTAATGTTCTAGCAGAGTTTTCAACTTCAAATGCTTATGTTGAACTGCAGGAGCCAGGAGATGTTCCAAGCACTCTGTCCCAGCACATGTAGCTGCCAGCTACGTCCAGACCATTCATACATGAAATCAGCCTGTCTGACCATGTCAGGAAGAGCCCAGATAGAAAACATCCCACTGCCTTCCCGGTGTTTTGTACACAGAAGTAACTAGCACAACTGAACACCACATCTACCTCCCAGACTCAGGGAAGAGGGCTAAAGGCAGTCTTGGGGACTTCATTAGGAAACTGTTATTCTAGGTCAGAGGAAGAAGTGTGTTGTGTTGGAGGAAACCTGACACAGTTGTGCTCTGCTGCCTGCTGCCACTAATTACACCTCTCAATGGGATCCATCACCTTCAGGTATCTGCAAAAACGGCTTGTGTTCTTGTGTTCTTGGAGACCCCGAGGAAAAACATTCCCTCTGCCCTTTCCTATGGCAGAAGCACACACATCTGCTGTCAGCAAGGGATTCCTTGTCACTGACATTAAAGTGCTGCTAGCTTAGTCCATCTTTCAGACTTAAGAAAAAAAAATTAGTCTTGAAATGCAGTGACAGAATTCAAAGAGACAGCTCCAGAATGAAATGTAGTCCGTAGGTCATTTTTTGAGGGGTGTGTGTGCATGAAATGAGCATCATGGTTTAATCTTAATGGTCTTCAGTTAACCTATTCAGACTTACTGTTTCCAATTCTTTATGTGCATCCAGGGCTGTAGATTCCCTGTCAGATTTCTCTTCCACTTTCTTCAAAATGTTCTGCAGGGGAGGAAAGGCTGTGTTAATGGTGATCCCAACCTGAGAGCACAGAAAGGTCTTCACTAGCCTATGAGCTACTGCTGGCCATCAGTCTAATTACAGGAGAGGTGACAGAGTACAGTGACTCTCACCTCTTGGTTCCTATTTCTCATTAAAACCTGTTCCCATATGACCTTATATCTAAGGGAAATATAACAAGCAGACTCTTATTTTATAAATAAATTAATAAATAAATATAGCTAGAGCTGGCACTGACAGATAATGTTACTGGTACTGCCACTGGGATAAGACCATTTGGGACTGAGCTGTTTCCTCATCCCTACAAGCATGTTCTCCAGCAGTGTTTAGACAAGCAGGCAAAGCACAGGAGGAAAATGGCTGACAGTCTGCTCCAAGCCATCATATGATGTAGCATCCCCATGTCCACCAGCTGTTCTGCATCTGTGTGTCACCATCCTAACCATCAGGCAGCTGGGTTAATGGACTGCTGCTGCCCTTTCTAGCAGCTCAATGAAGTCCCTTCCCACTCTCTCACTCAGTAAAAGCTATCTGGCAAATCCAACACTAACTTGGGGATGGTCTCTGCAAGACTGAAATCTTTTTTCTGTAGTCATGGGGAATGTCTAATTCTGTGGAAAGGCTTCTCCCAGCTCTAGGGTTGATCATGGCTGTATCTAAGCCCCATTCACAGCTGCTGGAAAAGAAAATTACAGGAGTGATCCAGAAGACCTTTGTGACAGAGATAAGAGCAAAACTCTACCTGCACCAGCAGCTTGAGCCGAGTGATTCTTTGAAATGGCAGAATCAGGAAGGAAGAAAAGGACAGGCCTTTGCACTTGGGATCCTGCTCCAGCTGTGAGATCACTTCCCGGAAAGCTGGTTTGTCCTGGCTGAGAGGAGAGACAGAGAAGGTGAGGACTTGGAGTGCTACCCTGCCTGGGACTCGCCTATATGGCTGGTGACCCAAAAGCAGCTTGGTCTCAAGAGACAGCATCTGCCACAGAAGATAAGAGAGGAGGAGGGGACTGAATGCCTCTAGGTGTATTTTAGTTTGAATCTAAAACTATTTATAGTGTTGGGGGAGGGAAAAAATAGATTTCTAATGTACAAGCCATGGTAGCGTTCACATATGTTCATCTCCAGCTCAGCAGCATACACTGCGTGCGTAGGTGTGTGTGAATGGGGTGTGTGTCCAAGTACATGACTCAGAACCATAATTATATATTTTTACACAGTTGGAACTCTGTGACAAGGTGAAATTCACACAGTCATAAGAACAAGACAAGCCACAGAACAGCTCAAGCTTGGATATTCCTTGCTGCTTAGCTGGAGGATGGCAATCATTATCTGGCCTGAGAAGGGCAGGGGCCATGCCCAAGCCTTCCCTGATGGTGTTCCCAGGAGATGAGGACATGGGTGGGCCATGGACACAGCTGCATGGAGCAGTCTCAGAAGGCCCAGCTGCCACAGGCAAAGCCAAAGCTTCCTGGTAGTCACAGGGCTCCAGGGAAGGCCGGCACTGCTGGAGCCCTGGCCAGCAGAACCAGCGTGGAGCCAAGGAGGCTGCTAACGGTGCTAAACCTGTCTGTACTGTGTGTTCCTCACGACATCCAAGAGAAGCCACTGGCAGTGCTCCCTGCTGCAGCAGGTACTCTGTGATGGTGTGACTCACCTGCCCAGTGGGGGGAACTGTGACACACCTCAGGCTTCGAGTTCAGCCCAGTGCTGCAAAATTCTTGTGCTAGCTGGGAGCCCGGGCTTCGAAGGGAGCCTGCTCTTTTCGATTTGCCTCATGTATTCTCACAGACAAAAAATGCTGCCCTCAGAATTCACACTGAGGAATATCTCCATCTCCAACAGGTCCTTTTTAAGCTCAAATAATCCAGCCTATTGCTGCTTTGCTTCTGAGTGTTTAGCTAATGACTGTAAGCAAACTGTTTCTATTCTGTAGTTGCACTGCTCACCTCTGACTGCAGGAACCCTGTCATACCCTCCTTTTGGAGAGAACAGCTGGCCAAGCTCAGCAGAAGCCCCTTAAAAGTAGGTTTTTTCCTCAAAAGCTGGAGAGTGGGAAAGGAAAGGACTTGGGATTGTTACACTTGCCTGAACCAGCTGCTGCTACAGGAGAAAAAACACTGCAGCATGGGCAATGGGCTGTCCTGAAAGAATCCAGGACACCGTAACTAAAGAAAAATTAAATCTCCTGCTCAAAGACAAGCTTGTAGGGCACTCATTGTTTTGAGCTGGTATCAGAGAATTCCTACTGGACCAAAAGACTTGCTAAACTTGAAAAATACTACAAAAATATCTTGGATTATACCCTCAGGCCTAAGGCTGTATGTGTAACACCAGAATGTGAAGCAAATAGCGTTTGCTTTTTTTTTTCCTTTTAAGAAAATTCTGTTGTTCTGAAAAAGAGTTAATTGGGAAGGTCAAATGTCTTGCTGAAAAGCTTGGGAAAAGCAGTGGCTGTTTGTGTCATCAGAGATCTATATTTCCCAGTTGCTCCAACCAGGACAATTATATTCATGGCCTTTTATCTCTTGCCTCTACTTGCTGTTTAAAAATACGTGCATTTCACAGTCACGTGGCCCTGTGTGCACCACAACTATTTCCCACAGTTGGGAACTGCTGGTTCTGAATTTATTTGCCATGTTACCTGCATACTATATAACCCCATCTTTACTATAAAGCCTTTAATTGTGGGGGTTTTTTTATGGCTGTAGTGAGAAATCAGTGAAGTGGGAAATCCTGTTTCCGTGCTATCTAGCCCTTTCTCATACATATCAAAATTACAGCTAAATCCATGGCCTGTACCATTTTGCAAAGTAATTTAGCAACAAGGACTAGAACTCACAGAAGCTGCTTGTAAGCTCTCTCCTGGTAGGTCTGGTTGGACACGTAGGTGATGTACACTGAGAAGTGATTGACCGTGTGCTGGTAGACGATGTCGCACACGTCCGAGATCACGATGTTCTCCTCCACCCGCTGCTCCAGGTCCAACAGGAAGCTAGATGAGAAAGCCAGCACCCATATTTAATTGTGGCCTGTCTGTGGCAGGCAATCCCCAGGAGCAGTCAGCTCCTCCATCCCTGTATACAGCTGAGGTTAGCCTAAGCCATTGCCTGCCCTGCCATTCAGCAGCTGCCTTACCGCTCGCTGACAGCCATCACGTCCAGGACGTTGGAGAAAAGGATGTGTGCCTCAGACGGGTGTAAGATCTTCTTCAGGCGTTCATTCTCCATGAAGTGAGACACCAGCAGATTCAGACTCTTGTAATATGAGGCTTCAGAAGTAACCAGCTCAAACATGGCCTGGGGGAGAATCCCAAAGAAGGCAATCAGCAGGTACCTTCTGCTTCTACAGAGAGGCACCCCGGCGTTGCTGAGAACATCTGTGCTGCACAGCCACGGGCCTTGCACCCACCCTCCAGCCCAGAGCACAGGGAGAGGGAAGCCTGCAACACATTTGCCACATGTTACAGGGGATAGTGACTTGAACAGGGAAGGTTTCCTTCCTCAACCATCTGCCCTGACCCAAAGGAAATAGAGCTGTTACTGTCCGAGTGAGGCTCCCTGGTCAGCCCTGGCCATACACTTTTCTGGCCCAATCCACAGAGGACCAGGACGAGACACAGTAGTCCCTAACTAATACCATCAATCAGAAATTAACTCCAAATTTCAGCCTTTGCTTATCCTATTAGAAGAGAAAACTCTGGAGCAAGGCCTCAGGCCAAGGATGTGGTCTGTGGAAGCAGAAAGACAAATTGGTGGTTTGGTTTGGAGATAAAGATCAATTTAATGAGATGAAGACATATAGTCTTCTGCCTACAGTCGGTGCCACAGAGACGGTCCACTATTGGCACACAGAACTTCCTTACTCTCTGAGGGAGTCTTTGTTGCTTTTGTTCAGGATGAGATACAAAAGGAGAGCATTTACACAACTCCCATTAGTTGAAGTAAGATTAGCTGAAGATTCTCACGAGAGCTTCATGAGAGCTGAAAAATTGTTAGATCCTCCAGACATCTGTTGATGAAGGTGCATCTTGGGCTCCTTGTCCTGGGGCTGGCCCATGCAGCCACTACTGAGAGAGGAACCTTTTATAGGTCAGTGAAAGTCTTGTTTCCTTGGATCCAAAGCTACTTGGATGCTCCCCTCCTGCCCAGGGCAGGGCAGTGGCAGGGCCCTGAGCTCTCCCAGCAGCTGCAGGGCCCAGCTACAGCCAAGGACATCCAGTGGAGCTACAGGTACATGCAGGACTTTTTGTGCTGTGCATATATTAAGATATCTTCTGAATTAGCTGGGGGTCTGTGTTGTGGTTTGCTTGTTGTTTGTTTGTTTGTTTGCTCTTTTTAAAGAAATTACTTGATATTCTCCACTGCTCAGTTTCTGGCCTTTTCCTGGAAATATCACTGTGCACCACAGAAGAACCCAAGGCAGAGACCTGGGCTGTGTCCCTGACACTGTGCTGCAGTCCAAGATCTGGAGGACAGGCACAGCAAGGAGGGACTGTTACTCAATCCAGAGCTGCTAAAATAGCAGTTTAAGTGATGTTTCAGCTCTTTGCAGGGTTGGTAGCCCAGGAAGTATTCCCAGTGGGCAGTAAATTCAAACATGGTCCTTTCCTGCACCGGAGAGGGAAACTCAGCTCCCCAAAGGAAGATGGATAGAGATGACTCTATCAGTCAGTGACTGCATCAGAGAGTGTTTAAGGAATAAGAGGGTGCTGGATTTTTTTTCAAGACCAGTTTTCTCATGAGAAAAGCAGAGGAGTATCAGCTCAGCTTCTCCAACAGCTTTACCCAGGCACCTGGTGAACCTGGGAGAGAACCTCTCTCTTTCTGCATGACCGGCTCAGTCCTAAATGCAACTTTTACAGCTTTAACTGTATCTTTTTATTTGAGAAATGAGAGCAGAAGTGGAAATACAAAGATACAACAAAGAATAAGACTGGGCATGTTGGGACAGCCAACTATCCCTTCCAGATATCCTGGAGGTTGACACCTCCTATCATTTTTTCTGCCAAATTTGATTGCAGGATGGTTGTGAGAGCCAAGATCAAGACTTGCCACTCTACCACAGCCTTTAAACCTTGAGCCAATTTGCTTCCTCTAGGAGGTTGCTTCCTGGTCTGTAGAAGCCCCTCTGCCTGTGTTTGGAGAAATCAATTTGTGTGTGTTTGCTGTTCACCATAGTGGAGGGTGCATGGGCAGGTGCAGAGTGCTGGCCATTCAAAAGAAATAATGAAATCCCTAGGGAAAATATCCCTGCACAGGGTTCTGACTTAAAGGAGATGCTGAAAGTAAAGAACATCTTCACTGGTTGGGACAAGCTTCTGGAAGTGTTCATAGCATGTGCAAGGTGCCAGATTCCTAATTTACACTGGAGATCCAGCTAGTCCTCTGCAGACCAAAAGGACCTGCTCCAGGCAGCCCAGCCAGTTGTTTGTGCTTTGGAGGAGGAAAACAAGCTGCAAACCTCCTAAACTGGCACCAAACATCCACCTGTGACGTGATGATGTGATCCCTGCGGAGTAACTGAGCTCTGCCAGCTCTAAGCAGTCACTAGAAAAAAGAGCATCAACCTCTGGTCTCAGAAGTGCAAAAATATTAGGAAAAAATCTGAACTAAATGTCAGTTGACATATTGCTGTCTCCTGAGCCTGAAACTCTGTCTTGGAAACAAGACCACACCATCAGTCCCCCGGGTCATTAACTTCATGAAATCTCATAAGCATGTAAAAGCCATGCTATCACTTTCATTGCTTATGTTTTGGCAGGGACGCTGAGAAAGGAAAAGGGATGTGAAGCCTAAGGAAGAAGGAAATGCAGACGATCGAAAAGGAAAAGAAATAAGAGTCACCAAGGACAAGATTAATCCTACAGGCTCAATTCCCACTGAGGCAACATGGTGTTTTATTGCATGGACTGGAAATACCCATTCCTGATGGCCCTGCTCTTCACATAACCCACCAGGTAAGAAGGGGAGTCCTGGTCTAGTCTAGGAGGGACATTGCTCTGACCCCTTGCCACGGCATTGGCTTTGATCAGCTCTCAGACCTGGTTGCCTCCACAGGGTCAGTGCAGTAAGTTCAGCACAAGAGCACTCTGAAGGTTTGAAATCTAAGATTTACCCAGTGAAGGAGACTAAATTAAGTATTTCCTGGACATTTTTGTGAAAATGGAACAAAAAAGAAAGACTGCCTGCTTGTCAAGTGTGCTCTTCTACACAAGCCATGCCACCAGTGCACACAACTTTTGCTCAAGCAAAGAATATTTCCAGAGCAGCAGCTCTCTCACCTAAATTCACACCATGGGTGCAGACTAGTCTGTCTCAGCCCTTCTTCTAACACCAAAGTGACCTGAATCCAAAAAATACCTGGCAAAAACTTCTATCAAAGCTCATACATCTCAGCAAAAATGGTTCAGTTCAAAGACTGAGAATAGTTTGCTAAACTATTTTCATTCCCAAATTGTTTTGGATGAGTTCCACTCAGCTCCAAACCTCCTTAAACACAGAAGATAAACAGGGTGTAGGAAAATCAGAGGCCTTTTCCAACCTAAACAGTTCTATAAGACAGAGTCCAACCATAACATAACACAGTTAGCAAGCAAGAAAGGTCAAAATGAAGAAACTATACAGTAAATAAAACAAGGGCAGACTGAAAAGGAGAGAAACGAACTAGGAAGTAGGAATAAACCACAGAGCTGCTCCACAAAAAGGCCATACCAGTATTTTACTTAGGCTCATGCTGAAAGGATTTTCACTGATTAAATGTCATTTCTCTGGATCACTATCTCTTCAGAGCCTAGTGCCTTGGGGACAGAGTTTGTTTTAATGTAAATCTCATGTAACACAGGGAGTGTGTTCTCTCAAGGCATTTCTTCCTCCTGCTACACACACGTGCCTGTTATTCCTTCCACTCTGTCTCCATGTCAGAACCCAGAGCATCTCTTTTGGCTTGTTCTTCTTGCATCATCACATCTTCTTAGGGAGTTAGAAGAAAGCCCTTGGTGATCCATGTTCTGCTGTGTTTGCTCAACACACACCTAGGTAATTAAAACTACCCTATCAATGACTGAGTCGCTTCTGATAATTATTCTGGTAGCACATAATTTTTGTATTTCCCTGACCTTTGTGGTCTGTACCGTGTATTTTTCTGCATTTGCAGCTGCATTTTTCTGGGGTGCTCCCAGCTGTTGTTTCGTATCTTTCTAATCTCACTTGTGCTTCAGATGGGAAAGGCTGGTGTGGCAGAGGCCATGGCTGTCTGAATTCTGAGTTCCCAGGGTTAATGGGCTGTGCTGCAACATTTTTTGTTTCTGAAATTGCTGAAATGTGGATGTGGATTTGGGGGCGGTTGGGTTTGGGGTTTTTTGTTGTTTTGTTTTGTTTTTTTCTTCCTGAAACTCCGTTTTCTGACTCATCTGTTCCAATGGGGACAATAACAAATTGCCTCCCATGACACTTTTCAAGCATTCATTGTTCTTCCAGTCAAGTTTCTTGTTTTGATGCTTGAAAAACACCTGTCTTTTTTTGCCTTGCTGCAAAAGTTGCTGAGGCTGCTCAGCAACTTTCCATCATTGCCCATAATGAAGACCAGATTCCTCTTCTTGTTCTTGTCTCTCTCACTTTGAAGATTCCTGCAGATGTGTGACTTTTCCTGAGTGTTTATGCCCTGCTCTGTCACATCTACAGTGACGTTCCCTTCCTTGGCTGTGAAGAGGGGTGTTAACTTCAACTTTCTTTCAATTTGTGTACCAGTACTGTTTCCTGTGGTCTCAATAATACTTTTGTTCTATCTCTCCTGGCTGAAGAGCTACAAGCTCTTCTAGGCCCTGTGTTTACTGCAGCTTTGAGGATAAAACAGGTCAGACGGGTACGATTTTGTCCTTAAGATGTTAACTCCATAATTTCTGCTGTCCTGTACTTCAGGAAAATGTCTCCAATCCTCCTTTGTGAAGCTGAACATTCTACATTCACCAAAACCCTCGTGTACAGCTCACACTCACAGTTCACATCCAGCTTGGTCAGGGTTCCAGCACTGCAGGAGCAAGCAGTGCTTGCTTATAGCAAGGCTGGATCCAACATCATCTCCTCGATTGCCTCAGTGATTCCTCCAGCCCTCCTTGTTTTCTGTCCTTGACTCTCCTCACAAAGCAAATTCTCCACTTTGTCCGTTCAATGTTCAGCCAATTTCACAGCTTTCTGGCTTTGAGCAGCATTATAATCTCTCACTGTGCTAATCCCAGAACAAACAGGAAGAAAATTTCAGCTGTGATAAAGTAACGCTGGAGAAAGCACAGCACTTCTTTAAGGCAGCACTGTCCCATTCTCCATCTGCTTTATTTCTCTTGTTATTTAAGCAGAGAGGAGAAAATTGAGCACACTTAATGTAGGGATTTAGCAGCACAGAGATTTTTTTTCCTTAAAACACCTACAGGTAATGAATGTAACTTAACGGAAATGGCAGGCTTTGAAATCTATAGTGCACACTTTTAAGCAAATATTTCTCTGTAAAAAACTCTTCATTTTGAAGCAAAAAAAGAAAAAGAAAAGCTTGTAATTTTTCAGATGCCAGATTGTGTTTGTAATGCTGGCACTTTGAAGTATCATGTTTTGCCAGGTAAACAGAACAAATCTGATATGGAAATAACCAGTGCAGAAGAAGAACACAAAAAGCAACAAATCATTTCAGTCACCTTCAGCCCTAACCCTGACTCAGTAACAGCCTGTGCTTGCCAGCCCAAGGTACTGTGTATAAACATGGGTCCATTGCACTAAGGGTGTGAGTGGCACAGCCCTGCCCATCACAGCCCCTGGGGCACAGGATGAGCACTGGCACTGTGTGCACAAGGAGTTCATCAGTGATGATTGTGCAGGTCCAAGTAAACTTGGGGGAACTGCTCACACCCTGAGGTGTTCTTCAACACCTCGGATACAATCTCACAAGCCAGAGATGAACAGACACACTGCCACAACCATCTCAGCAGAAGCAATGCTGGTGCAGGAGCATGGTCGGACTCAAAGGATGGAGCCTTTGAAGTCCCCTTGCTCGTATTACAACGCACACCACACACTAAACAAGGCTTGTCATCTGCTCTGAATGCAGTGCTATGTATTGACAGAGAGCACTCAGGCTCCCCACACTCCCCAGAATAGCAACCAGTTGTAAATTGCTGTGCAACTGATGTTTTCATGACTTGTGGCAGCTACCCCCACCCACTCCTTTCACTGTGTGATGCAGCCCTGTAAGTCAACAGCATGCAACTCTAAAGCAGTGACATCACTGCACTGTCTGGCTAAAACACAAATACACCTGTCATTATTTTTTCCTGTTTTGCAATAGAGTCCAAGTAACAAAAATTAAATATAAGGAAGTTTATCAGTCTCCATCTCTTCTCTTTCTATTAATGCCATCACATTCAAAACCTTACGGTTGAATTCTTCTAAGATTTCTAGTGGAAAGTATGTGTCCTGCTAGTAACTTCAGAAGAGGATTAATGTGCACTCGAATCAAAAGCTCTACTGTAAAAACCTCCTCATTATCCCTCTTCCTTTGTAAATTGCTCCTAAAGCTGAATCAGAAAAGGGAAAAGTTCTTTTTGCCACAGAAATGTCCGGCAGCAACAGAACATACAGAATATGGAACAACACCTGTAGTTTCAAGAAAGAGTGAGTGATGCTAACCAGAGCAACACAGAAAATACTCAGCAGGGCAAGGCTTGTCTGTGACTGCTGTGAAGCTTTTAGTTTTTAAATCTTGATAATCTACCTTAATCCACTCTCACTTTTTAAAGTAGCAATGCAGTTAAGAAGCACTCTGCCTTCCCTCATTACCTCCTGCAGCTTGATCTCATCTGGCTGGAGGATGCTGAGGACGCCGCTGCTCCGGATCTCGGGAAGATCTTGCCATAAGTTGAACCTGGAGTTGGAATTCCTCAGCAAACTGATTTGTGGTGGAGCTTTGTTTTCGGTTGTACTTGTAGGCTCTGCTTCAGACGGGGTTTCCTCGCTGGGTGAAGTCTCCTCAGGGTCTGTCTGTGAATCCTGCAGTCGCCTGGTTTCAATCTCCTCGCGTGTAGACTTATCTCGATATTCCTGGTACAAGAGCCCTAGGAGGGAACATAACAGGTCTGAGAGGTGACAGCTGAACAAGAGAGTAGAAAAGTGTTATGGGAAAAGCAATTGCTTTGTTCACCTCAGCGGAGGTGAGAGAGATCCCTTCTGTGCAGAGCAAAAAGCCAATTATGGCATTCCTACTTCAGCCAGAAGTGGAAACTATAAATGGAAGGCCATTCCTAAATCTACAGTGTTGTCAGCAACCTGCTCTACAAAACATTTAGTAACACAGTCAGAGGAATCTGTGATCAATCAGAAGACCTAAAAGAAGCGGTTCATCATTTGCCAGGCTTTTAATTGTCTTTTAAAGCTCGATTTTCTCTTATATTACTACGTTACAAGTTTTATAGGTTGATATGTATGTTTAAATGTGTGTCTGGAAAAGTAATACTGCCTACATTGAAACCACTTTAAAGGAGCAATTTGATGGCAATGAAAATCCTTAATGAGGAAACACGGAGCTGCTGTTAAGGCAGGTGAAGCTTTAAGACAAGAAGCTACAGTTACTAGTTTGTTTTGGTATGACCTTGTGGTTAGCCTTGAACATGTTGCTTAATATCCCTCTGCTTTCCTTTTTGGTTTCTATGATGACTGAAGATACAAAATTAACATTCAAAAGGTACCTGAATGTTACATCACTAAGGAACAGGGTCTGAATTGACACCATCTGGCAGTACATCAATCACAGGACGTGGCTTCTGAGTTTCAATTACTAACTTCAGGAGTAGATGAAACAACTGAAATTTGCCCCCACCCCTGATTTCAGCTGACAGCACAAAAAAGGTAGGACTCCTGAAATTCCTTGGTCATCTTTAGAACATCCTTTGTCTCTCTGAGGGCTTTTGAACGGTCCCATTTCTCTTTCTGAACCATCTGTAGGACCCAGAATTTTAACTGCTTGAATACAAAATGTAATTTAGAAGATACGTGAAGACAAGAAAACATGAACATGCTCTGAGTCACTCTCCTCCCTTACTGAAATTGAAGAAGCACAATTACATTATCTCACTTGGTTTATGCTTGAATTGTAAAGTGTAACACGAATGAATAAAAAGTCTTTGATGTTAAAAAGAACACCCTACATAATTTATTTTATCTGAATCGCTAGAGGTTAAAATTTATCTGGTCACATGCATTCACAATATTTGATCTCAGAAGCAGATTTTGTGTGTAATGAGGTGAGAGACAACAGGGTCAGGAATTTGTCTAGGGAGGGCAAAAGTGTAGATGCTGCTGCCTATTAAAACTCTGGACCCATATCCACAAGGCTCTGTACCAGTCACTGCTAAAACTACATGGGAAATACGCTGGGGAAAAGCACAGACACAAGGACAGCGTTGCTGCAGTCTGCGAGTGTATCCTGTTATCTGTTCTTCCTGGAAAGATGTTCAACACTGGATTAAAATAGCAATAAGGGGAGCTGTGCCTAGGAAACCATATAGTCTTCTGTTAGCTTCCTACACAATGCTGAGCAGAGGAGACTTCCCCTGAAGTTTTGCATGCTGCTGCTACTTATGTAATTTCTCTCTGCGTCAACGAGGCTTATATGGCTTTCCTAGGCATCACTGCCTGTTCTTCAGCTTCAGGGAGGGTGCTGAGGATGTAGCAGGGTGGAAAGGCTCCTCCAGGAAAGAGTGGAGAGCCTGAGAAATGGGAGCTGCCTTCAGTGGCACTGATCTGCAGGCTCAGCCTGTGCTCAGGGCTCTGGGGCAGCACAGCACTGGGTCCTTCTGCCCCACAGAGAGCAGGACAGGCTGGGCAGTAACACCCTGCAGGAGCGTGGGCAATGCTCCACTCGAGGGAAAATACGCTGGGAAGCTGAAGTGAAATCTATTTTACTCATATTGGAGATACTTACATGCAGTGTTGACTGTACAGCCATGTTGTGCTGGTGGGTCTGCCTTGCAAGTCAGAGGATATTTTGTGTAAGGGGGATTTTAGGGCCCCTTGTGCAGATCTGGAGAGCAGCTCTTTAAAAAACGTCCTCAAGACTATTTCCCCCTTGCTTTTAAGGAAACAAAACGCAGACAATGAAACTTGATTTTGTTTCCAGGTTCCCTGACTGCCCAAGAGATAAGACCTATGGAGCCGTCAGTGGCAGGCAAAGGCAAATATAGACATGGAGAGATCTGACTGAAGAAACTCATCCAGAAGTGACAGCAAGGGAAATAAAGAGAGACTGGTTGAAGCTCTACCACAGACAGCAATATGGAGAGAAAGCAGGAAGGTGGTACCAGAAGAAAGACAAAAGGCAGGTAGGTAAATGTTTTAGGCAGAAGCGTAGGAAGAAACAAGGAAGGCTGTGCCAGCAAGAATAAGAGATATTCCCACTTTCTTGGTCTAAAAGGTCTATCCATACGTCAGTAAAGAGGATACAATGGGTAGAGAAGTGACTTAGATGAGAGAGAGTGAGAGAGAAGCTATGCCAAAGCCTCATCCAGACGGACAGGAGATGGCCACAGTACAGGACAGGTAACAGATGCAAGGTCAGGGAACAGGGTCTTGACATGTTGACAGGAGAACAATACATCTGGGAACTGACTGTGTAGAAAGAAGATGTTGAATGTGACTCAGAGGATATAATGATTTAGTAAATGTTTACATTTAATTAAGTGAACAAGTACAAAATGTCAGGGACCTGTACCAGCTCCATTCATTCCTTATTGTCCCAACTGTCCTTACTGTGACCTGTGGTCTGTGGTCAGACCATGAGTTTGGTGTTAATTATTGACCTTAGTGTTTAAGGCTGACCTTCCTAATGTGTGTTTACATAGTTTTTATAGTACATAACAGACTTTTCCCTTTCTGTTTATTCCATCTAATTTCACTGTCACAGTCTCCCTTTCCCAGCTCTCTCAAAACCTGGGAGGGTAATTGAAAAACTAGTTACTAATTGTGGAAATCCTTGCCTTAGAGAGTTAGCAGTGCTCTTAAAGTAAACGTTATTACATTGAAAGCTATGTAAAATCTCAGGAGGCCCAGAGACGTTTTCTCTGAAATTCTCTGCTCCAGTTTCAGGCAAAAAGTCCACTAATGCCTCAAAGGTAGGAGGGAGGGAAGGGAGCCAGCGTTCTCCAGCCATTTGATGTGACATCTCTGTTGGGGACAAGCATTGCATCTCTGGTCGTCAAAACCCTGTCTCCTCCATCAGGGTCAAAACAGACCCACTTGCAGTTACACTGATGTGTGCAGAGCTTTTGCACACCTTCCCTCTGACACACAGCACACAAAAATATATATGAATATAGCAACTGGGTTCCTTTGAAATCCTGCTGGCTTTAGTATTTTTATCTCACCTCTTAGCTGCACAGTCCCAGTAAACTGACAACGTTTTGACACATCTTCCTTGGGAGATTAGTACCTCCACAGCCAAAAGCAGGTAACAGATCTGGTAACACGCATGCAAATTGTTCACCACTTTCCTCCAGAAGGCCCCAGACTCAGCTGCTTTTTCTGACAGACGCTGGCAAGCTGCTGGCTTCACACCAGCCTCCTTCCCCAGCACTGTCCCAGTGGCAACAGGCACAGCAAGAACCAGTCTTGCCTGCCACAACCTGACAGCAAACAGCAAAGACATCAAACAGCGTGAGAAGCCTCCTCATTCGTGCCAGGGAGGTTTGCTTTGCTGCTCGTGAGAGTTATCTCCCCGATTTTCCCATGCTAAGTGCTGCATTCCTGCCCTCTAGATTAAAGTGTGTTTGTTTCATTTCCTGGAACCGAGTAGAATTGTTTAAAAACAAAGCTTCTATATTCCCATCACAAAACCTGCCCTAGGACGGGGTTTTACTTTGCCATTGCCCAAATCCCGCTGAGGAAAGTCACAATTCCGATGTGGGAAATAAAAGAAACAAGCTGTGAAGGTCCTCTCTGCATGCCACAAAATATAATAATAATTAAAAAAAAAAAAAAGAGAAATAAACCACAAAAGCAAAAGCGTGACAGTCCTCTCTTCCACAACCACCCAGATAACCTCAACTCTGTGTTTTTAGAGACCACAAATGATAAAATCACTTACTCCTCTCCTGCAAGTGCTATGCCAGTGGCTGTTACATCGACTAGATGCGAACCCCGTGCATACAACCAATGTCCGACAGGACGAGTGACACAATACTTTAGTCTTATGTCTTTTGAGTACACAAAATCATATTTTGCCAGAAAGTTTGGGGTAGCCTGAACGATTAATTGCTTCGTAATTACAAGAAGTAATCGTTGTTTATGAACGGGAGTCAGGCTACTCAGCAACTGCATTAATCTCCTGCCAGGCAGCGCACAAACCCGATGCCCCTAAAGACGGCAAAAGGCCACGGCAGTGATGTTTGACAGCGACAGCTCGGAGGTTCCCAGCACGGACAGGGAGCTGGGGTCCCGCAGCACAGCCGCGCCCGAGGCCCCCCGGCCGCACACCGCGTGGCTCCAGGTCTGGTGTGGGGGCTCGGGGGTGGGTTTGGGAGCTCAGGGAGAGGCGGCCGGCTGGGCGGAGGGCACCCGGCGGGGCTGCTGCGCCGCCGGTGGGGCGGGAGCGGGACGAGCGGCGAAGTTGTGTGAGGGCGCGGCGGCGGCCGGACAGCCCGCCCGGCTCCCCCCGGCACGGCTCCTTACCGATGTGCTCGATGAGGTTCCTCCACGAGTCGGCCGTCATGGGGTGTGCGGGCGGCGGCTCGGCGGTGCCGGCGGGGGTCTCCTCAGCGGCGGCGGGGGGGTTCCTGCGGGAGGCGGACGGGAGCCCTCAGAGCCGCGGCGGAAAGGCGGCGGGACAGCGGCCCCTCCGCCCGCCCGCGCCCTTCGCTCCCCCGCCCTCAGCCCCCCCTCACCTGCCGGGCTGTCCCGCCGAGCCGTCCTGGTCGAGGGCGCAGGCGGCGCTCAGGGCCGCGGCCAGCAGCTCCATGGCCGGCGGCGGCAGGCGGCTGCCCAGCAGCTCCGGCGGCGGCGGCGGCGTTGCGGGGCTGGGGGAGCCCGGGCGGTTGCCACGGTAACGGGGGTAGGAAGGCAGCAGCCTGCGCGGGAGGGAGAGGGGAATTGCGGCCGCCCCCGGGGCACCCCCGCAGCCCCCCGAGACCCTCTGAGCCCCGAAACCCCCTCAGAGCCTCTGCTTAGACACCCCCCACCCCAGACGCTCTGCCCCCAAGCCCCCTCAGAGCCTCACCGCTCCCCTCAGAGCTTCTCCTCAGACGCCCCCCCAGGCGTCCTCATGGCCCTCCCCGAAAATCTCTAGAGAGCCCCCTCAAATCCCCTCAGAGCCTCCCCTCAGACCCCCCGTCAGGCATCCACAGGGGCTCCCCACCAAAATCCCCTCAGAGCCTTCCGAAACCTCTTCAGCGACCCCCTCCGGCTCTCCCGCCAAAACCCCCACGCAGCTCCCTCAGAGCCTCCCCTCAGACCCCCCTCAGAGCCTCCCCACAGATTTTCCTCACAGAGACCCCCTCAAACTCCCCTCAGAGTCTCCTCTCGGGCTCCCGCAAACCCCTCACAGCCCCCCTAGCCTCTTGCAGCCCCTCTCCTCGTTCCCAGATTTCCTCCGAGGCTCCACGGAGCTCTGCCAAATCCCAGCGGAGCTCCCTCAGCCTTCCCCAAATCCCTCCCGAGACCCCTCAGAGTCCGGCAGAGTTCCCAGCCCCGCTCCCTCGGAGCCCCTCAAACTCAGCCCTCTGAGCGCCCACCTGACCCCAGAGTTCCCCCACAGCCTCTCAGAGCCCCCTCTGCACACCCTTTCAGCGCCTCCAAAATCTTTTCCGAGCCCCCATAGACGCCTCAGGTGTCGTTGCTCCCCTCTCGGAGCCCCCAGCCCCTGCCCGGCACCCCAGCCCGCAGAGACCTCCTCAGCCCCCCGGCTCCCCTCCAGCGCTCCGGCACAGGTCCCTCCTCCGCCGGGAGGATGACTCCCTCCTCCCCAGGGGCCCCCCCAAAAGGCAGCAATCCCTGCCCCAGGGCCCCCCACCTTCACAGGCACCCCTACCTCCATCCCCCCTGCGCTCCTGCACAGAGGCTGCTTCCTCAGATGCAGGGAAGCCCTTTTTCCATCCCCTACCTTCCCCCCAGCAAGGCACCCTCCCCCAGTGAGCACCCACACACCCCATCCCACCCCATGCACCGGCCCCAGCCCTTTTCCTCCATGCACGGCCACCCCACAGCGGGCAGGGGTCCTGCCCTGGCACTGACCTGTCCTCCCTCAGCCCCGGGGCGCAGCGCTGCCCCCCATCCCCTGCACCTCTCTGCCTATGTGCGCCTGGCGCCGGCTTTGAGGGAGAAAAAGGGGTGGGAGAAGGGGGCTCTCCTGAACTGCTTCCAGATCTGGTGCATATGGTGCATTTCTTCTCCAGGGGCGAAACCCTGAGATGGAGGAATGTAACTGGGAAACTCAGCCTAATCCCTCCTGCCGGGAAGTGCACCCCTGGTTACCCCACAGGATTGGCCGCTATCTGCCTCTCCTCCTCCGGCGGGGCTTCGCACCCGATCGCTCATTTCTCCCGTCTCCCTTTCCTTAGCGTCGCTACTTCCATAAGGATATATTGCCTCGTTTAGGCAGTAAGTATCTCAATGATCTCTATCTCTCTTCGTTCAAGTAATTGTTTTTCCGCCTCAGGGATAAATCCTCTTGAGCTCCAGAGTACGGTTACACCCTCGGATCAGTTGGAGTGCTTGTGGACAGGTTGGGTGCAGCTCTTCCCTACACGTTAATAACTCTCGGCAAAAAAACCCGTCATCTGCACCACATTGCAACTGAGGAGTTAACAGAGGGAAAGTGCTCAGCTATTCCTTGCGCTCGCTTTCTCCCTGTTGCATAAATAACCGTGATTTTTCTGTACATGGTAAGGTAATTTATGTAACAGCATAAAATCTGTGTATTGGTCTGTATGTGTAAAATGGTTTCCTTTTAAACATTTTTATATTGGTTTTGCTAAATCATATGCCAGGATAGCTTCTAATCAGTACATGATGGTATGTCCAGAAAAAGTCCTTCAGCTTATGTGAACTAGATCTTGATCTGGCACACTGGAAAGCTCAGTCATTAAGTCATTAAGAAGCAGAGCGGGAAAGAAAAACAGCTGGAAATGTCATTGAAGGCTCAGAGAAGGCTGTGAGTCCAGTTCATGTCCAGTCCCGGAGCAGGAGGTTGGAAGGACCAGACAACCGAAAGGAAATACCAGGGTGAGGGTGAGAGCTGGAGCCTGCCTTGTGCTTAGAGAGGAGGAGGAGAGCCTGAGAGCTGGGACTGAGATTGTCACTGGGTAGGTGGTCAATATGGGATGACAGTGGGTTATCACCATTAAATGCTGGGGATTAGGGGGTTTAGGGAGAGAGGTGAGTGAGGGGGCGGCTAAAACCTTGTGGAAGGGATAAAGCGGCAGAGACTGTGCCTAACGACTGATGTTTTGGTGGTTTGCCGCTAGGGCAAGAATATTGTCAAGGGTTTTAGTGAGTGGGTGGGATGCTAACAAGCTTCTTTCTCAGAAAAGAAGTGATCTTTAGTTATCCTGAAATCTGGAAAACCAGATATGCTGTTTACTCTTTTCTAAAGGGAAGGGCCAAGAGCAATGGGGAGTTCTCTCTCATATGCAAAGGAAAATCAGTGCATAAGCTCTGATGAATATATAGGATGAATATATATCTAAATATAACTTTTGAGTGTATTTACTAAGGAAAAAAACTCTTTCAGAAGTATGCTTTAAGAGTTTAACAGATTCTAACCCCTCACATTGCTTCACTCCGAAGGTTAAATCTGTTGCAAATTGAAATTTCTTTTTAGAAAAAGTGTCTGGGTCATGCTATGAAAAACTTGCAGAAATAGAAAGCATCTTTTCATGATCCTATAACTGTCTGGTAATTTGATCCTGCCCGTCTTCCATTTCCTTCATTTCTTCTAACATAATTTCACTTTTGGTCCAAGATGAAAATCTGAAAATGTCACTGGAAGCACTAACGATAATAAAAACATCGGAAGCTCTGAAGAGGTGAGAACACCAGCTGCGAGTGAAATGCCCCCTGTGGCCATTGGAGGCCGCAGCTTGTATGTTCCTGTCTCAGAGAGCTCTTCCACTGAGTAGCAACGACCACTACTCTACTTTTCCTTCCTTTAGAACTTTTTCCTTTCTTAATTGCAATTTGGTCTTTCAAACATGTTGTTCTTTCTTCCTTTCCAGCTTTATTCTTGTACTTTACGTTGACATACAGAGGATGGCCAGAAACAGAACGAGTGCGTGAGAAATACTTTTTCCCTCAAGTGAAGTGACAGAGTGTTCCCAGTACTCTTGGGACTGGAATAAAAAGTGATATTTAGCAAGATGGAGATATTTTTGTTCTACAAAATGTCCTGGGATTTTCTAAATCGTGCTTTTCTCTTTGGAGACAAAACAAAGCTTTTAAAGTTTGTCATGCAAACTAAAGGCAGGCAAACAAGTGATTCTGTCACAGGGGTCTGGTGACTGGGATATTCATGCTGGTCATGGAGGATCCAGGTCAGAGTCACGGCTGTGTCATTCCCTCACATCCCACATGCCTGTTCCAGGGTAGGTCAGTCTCTCTTCCTGCAGCTGCTCTGCTTTCTCTGGTCACTGGGAAAGGTGCTTCAACCTGGCAAATGCTTATTCACTAAATACCAAATACCACTTTAAGTCAGTCAATACTGAGCTATTTATGTGGAGCAGCTCCAACATAACTGCCCCTTTCTTCCTCCCTAGTTCCACAGGTGCTAGGACTTTGCATGCAGTTTAAGCTGATCCAGCTGCTCAATTCCACTTCTCACTTGACCCCCTGAGGCAGATTTCTACCTCTGCTGTTATGCCAGCACTCACTCGAGTTTGTCTCGTTCTCAGTGAACAGGTTTGGGCAGCTAAACTCATGGAAAATGATTCATTTTTTTTGGTAGAACCAGCTTTGTGTGTATGGTGTCACTACAGGGTGAGCTCAAAGCGAGTGCCAGCAGAGCAGAGGTGGCAGACGTGCAGATGGATGGCAGGACCGTGGCACTGCCACCTTGGATCCTTTTACACTGCTGTGGAACAGCAGGCTCAGGCCTGGAGAAGTTCCTACTCCACCTAATCTTAACCATCAGGTAGGAGTTTGGAGGAGGTTTTCTTTTTTTCTCTCACTGTAAGAACAAAGAATTTGATGCAGAGCCTAAAAAGCTTTCCCCCAGTTATCAAAATCAGTACAATCTCCTGATGACAAACCAGTTTTCTCACCAAAATCCCTCCAATTCATCCTAAAATTCCCTGTCCAGTTGTAGGGGGAAAGAAAGAATCTGATTACTAGAATAACAAAGCAACTGGTTGAAAATCCTATCCCAGCACTGCACAAGCAGTGCTGCTTGCCCTGTGCTGTTGTTGGTGACAGAAGCCCCACAGTGCCCCAATAGACCAAACCCCAGTTCTGTCTCTGGAATCCTTAGGGTCCTGAAGCTCCCTGGTGGCCATGCTCTGCTGCCACGGGGCAGGACCATGGCTCAGCTCCCTGTGGGCAAAGGGAAGTGGGTTTGAGCTTGCACCTGTTCTGCAGAGAAGGGGTTCGTGTGCTTGCAGACTGTTCCCAGCCTCACTGTGCTGCTGTTGGAAAAGATTCTAAATGTTGGCTGACTTGGTCCATGGTTGTGTTAAAATGTGATAATTGGTGTGAGTTTATAATTAGTTTATTACCATTATCTCATTTAAGTTATGCTTGGGGGATGAATTTCCAATCTTGGTTTGTATTTTCCGGCACTAGTAATTTTGAAAAATGAGTAATCATTTGAATTAAGATTTATTATGTGCATTTCAACTCAAAAGCAATCCTTAGAATAAAGCTTGTTTTCAAATTAAATTGAAATGCATTTTTAAAATGTTCTCTTATGGCAATTTTTAGAAATTAGACCCTCTCTTCTAGAAACTAAAAAGAGAAGAGGCAGTCCAGCAAATCGTATTCATGAAAAATTCCCCAGACCCTTCTAGTCAGTGGGAGTTTCACACCAAGAAAGGCCACAAGATGAGGTAAGAAGCACTGTTTTAATCTGAACTAACCAAATTTATGGAGAAGTGTGAAGTTAATAATAGATTTGAATAATGTTATACCTAGTCAAGGATATTTTCATACCTCAGGTTCATTCAGATTCCCTCTGTTCATGTGTGGTTTTAGCAGTGATTTTGGCAATGGGTGTGTCTGTGCAGTTTTTGTTCCTGATTATGACTTTTTAATGGTAGATAAGCAGAACTCCTCATCCCTAGTATTTTTAGATCCTAAAGGATAAGAGCATATCTGTTCTCCTGAACCTCCTTAAGCTCTCATCAAAATACTTCAGTTATATCTGTTGGGGCTTACCAATAACTAAAAATGTTCAGAAATTTCATTTATAAGATCCTTACCTTTAGGTGCTTCTAACCTTTTGGTGCTCATAATCATCAAGGTTATGTTTTTACTTACTGACCATCTGCCACAGACAAGTTAGTTTTTTATATATTAAAAGCAGTTAACAATTTATTAGACTTAGAAAAATATTATTGGATCCCTACTAAAGGAAAACAGAAAACCTGTTGTTCTGTCCTTCCAAAAGCTTTGGTTTCTGTTGATATGCAAGTTGAGATTTTGGGGCTTTCCAGGATTGTGTTTTTGCCAGACTTAAGAAAATCCATAGCATTTAGGCCCTTTTCCACTCTCTGCAATACACACAAGCTTCAGACTTAGATTGTAGCACCTAAAATCCCTGGGCTGCTGCTCATGGAGAGAACACATCCTCTGCCGTGGGCTGAGACAATCATTTCTGATACTGTAGCTGTAAAAGCTGCCTGGTCCAGTTCTAGGCTCTGTGAATGAAGGCCTCTTTAGGTATAAATAAATATTTATAAATAAATATATAAACATACAAATAAAGACCTTCCTGCGGTATCCTCAGTGATCCTTGTGCTGGATCCAGTCAGCATGATGAGAAAACTACCTGACTGAAAAACAGAAGGGGTAAGACTCAAGCATGGGGAGGAAGAGGTCTACTTCTAGAGCAGGAGACTGCTGTGAAGAGAGGAACTCACGCCCAGCTGGAGGCTTCAGGAAATGGTGAGTTGGAAAAGGCTGTAAAATTTGGCACTGGAGCTAGGAGGAGGAGTGGGATAATAAGATTGTATGAGCAGCCAAAGGGTGAAGAGCCTGGAGAACAACAGGACACTGAGATATGAGCTGCAGGAGGGAAGAGAGAGGACTAATGTGCCTGAGAAATAGCAGGCTGAGGAGATTGTGTGGGGAATTACAAGTTGAAGCTGGTAGAAAAGGAATGAAACGAAGAGACTGATTGAGGAGCTGAGGAGTCCAGCTGAAGCAGATCAGGTTGGGAGACATGGAGGGCAAAGCCTGGACCTTGCACAGTAATGAAAACATGACTAGCTCAAGAACCTGGCAAGCAGGGACTGTGTGGAATAGAGGGGCAGACTGGGATTGGGATCTCCTTTGGCTGCATGCTGGAAGGATGCTTCATTAGAACTGTGTATGTTATTGCTTGCTATTCTGTGTGATCCTGTGAAATATGGGATGTTGACAGTAAGGACATTTTAATACCTACAGAGGCTATTTTTTCTGGAAATTTACTAGTTTTTAAAATACTTCTCCCTGCAAATACAGTTGCCCTTAGTCTCTTTAAGATGTAGATTGTACAGAAAGGGACAGAAAAAAAAATCTGTCTCTATTCATTTACCTCTAAAAGAGCAAAACGTTGTAGAGAGATGAAATGGAAAGATTTGCTCAACAGGTGTTTGCACCAGCTATTGCTGACTTCACCACTTGCATATTGAAGCACCATTGGCAGCACAGAGAAGAATTGACTACAAGAAATGTATTTCATAAGCAGAAGGAAACTGCACAAGTTTCTAAGGCCTTTTGCAATCCAGCTCCCGGCCTCTCCAAAGGTTTTCCCTACTTTTCTGGTTAAATCAGGCTATAAAAGCAGTGCCCTCTGCTGCCCAGGACCAAGAGTGCTGGGCTAAGGGCTGGTAACCCACACTCACACGAGCACCTTTCAGAGTGCTATGCTATCTCACATGTGTACTACTCCTCTCTAATAAGTGTTTGCATGAATTCAAACAAGTTGGATTCCCTCTTGCTGCTGAAGGTGACTAGTTGTATTCACTGTGGTAGTACTTCCATTCTTTGAGCTCAGATCAAACATAATCAAATGATTTTTAGATGACCCTTGTTTCTCTGAATGGGACGTTTCATAAGCAGCACAAAGAAACAGTTTGCTCTGCACTGGGAGACCCATGATCTCACCATGAGCTTTGCAAAGTGAAACTTCACACTGAATTTCTCTTCCAATGTATCTCGTGGCCCATAATAAAAACATATCATTTTTGGAATCTGGCTCGGTGGGAAATGGTAGGTAAATAATGCAGTCATGCTGCTAAAATATCTGTATTGCACTAGAAAGGAAGAAAAGTGAACATCCTATTAGCTGACAATATTTAGTGAGTCTCCTTTCTAGGGTCTGCAATGACTAATTTTCTGGTCTCTGTGGGAGCTGCTTTCAGCTGGCAGTTGTGGATGGACACTGTGGGTGGATGTTTCTCTTTGGTGGCTTTCTGTGATCTCAGTCTGGAGCTGGCAGGACTGCTCACTGTGGGCAAGAGCAACTTTTGCTGAGTTCAGTTCCTTCCAGGGCCTTGGCTCAGGTTGCTCTGGAAAGCAGGGGTTGTGCTGGGAGCTCAGCACTGGGATGCTCAAGGGCAGGTCTGGTGTCGGGAAGCAGCTCGTCATGGTGGGGGTTCAGATCTTTGTACAATGTGGAAGGCTGAGGGGGAGCCCTGGGGTGTTGTGGAGAACTCTGGAGTGCTTAGAGGGAGTTGGAGGTGGCACAGGAAAAAGATCATGGGGGGAAAAGCCACCTGAGCATAAAAATGCTCTTAGGAAGTATTTTATGGAGGGCGCGTGGCAGATTTTGGAACACCAGAGAATGTTTGAGGAATCTTGTTTTCAAACATCAGTGTTCTGAGATCACTGAATTACTCTACTACTCTCAGAGCTTTGAAAGACACATAGATTTGAATCAAAGTCTGTGACAATTCCTTTTTCTGAGCTGTTTACTACGTTCCCCAGCTGTGTTTACCTCCTGCCCTGAATTATGCAGCGTGGCTATATGTGAAGTGACATCCCTACCTGTGAAGAACCCATTTGTGTCAGACCTGCTGGTTATCTTCAGGCAAGGAGAAGGGATTGTGCCTGCCCAGCCCTAGCATTTAGATGGTTGCTGTGGGATGCTGCTGACTCTGAAGAGATGCAGCACTGCTGCCCCGCTTGCCCTTGGGGTGGTTCACTCCTCAGAACTCCATGAGCTTTCCAGAGCTGGCCAGAGGTGCCTGCACTGTCCCTTCTGCAGAACTGCCAGCTTCTGCTTTCAGAAGAATGCTTTATTCTTCTGATTTATTCTTCTGGGGAGAGATTAAATGCATGTCTTGAGACTAGTGATAATATTTTTGATGTCTTATCTGCATAATGGCCTTTTTTTCCAATAGGAGGGAGATAATAGGAATTACTGTAAGTAATGGTAACATTCTTAGGCTCCTGCAGGCTTCCCCAATGCAGGTTTCTAGTGGTTCTGTTATAAATTACAGTTGATCTTTGGAGAAGGGCAGAGGACATGGGTTGAGTTTGAGCTGGAACTCTGGTCTCATTCTCTGTCAAATGTCTGTGCTCAGCTTCAAGAGACCATCGATGCCGCTCAGCAGCACTGCCTGCTTTTAGCAGACACATGACTTAGAACCTGTACTGACCTGTCAAGCTCTGCACAGCATCATCTTCGACAAACCTGACTCCCAGCACAGGCTCATTGTTTCCAGCTCCAGGGAGAATCAGGATTTGCACATTTCAGAGCTGCCTAAGTGCTGGTGTCAGGATGTCAGACACCGACTGTGACGATTGTGCCGCGAGGAGAGGAAGACAGATGGGTTTGACACCACAGCAGACTGTGGCTGTCTATTTTCATCTGCTCACTTTACGGCCAAAGGGCAATCAGTTTTAGCCAAGGCAATTAATTTATTTAAATCCGACTTGACATTTGGCTAAAATTGTTTTCCTGGAGTCCTCTCCGTAAGGAAAGGTGCCAAGGCACCACACACCAACACAGCTGGTGTGGCACAATGCATGCACCCTTAGAGGACAGGGGCTTGGTGCTTCCAGCCTGATCTTCTACAGTACCAGCAGGGACTATCTCACAGCTGTACACACCAGAGGTGAGTAGCTGGAGAGGGAGTCTGGGAGAATACCTCAGTCATATATGAAAATGTAAGGCTAGGTACATGCTCCTCTCTCTAACTGGCTGCAGTGGCAATAGAGCAGGGCTGAGGGTAGATTTATGGGATGGATGTACCTTTACAGGTTGTGGGATCAGGGCCTTTTCCTGGACATTGGTTGTTGAGGGATTTAAACCAAAAAGGGCTCCCTCACTGAAAGCCTCTGTTGCTTCTCAGTTCTTCAAAGTAAACAGCAAACAGAAAGTCAGAATACTGTAGAAAACATCTTTGTAGCTACTTCTTCAGCTATAAAATCTTGTTTTCCATGTGGGGTTGTATAACAGGCTTCAGGAGAGCTCTCTAGGAAGGCCAAGAATGGGATCACCCTGATGTTGGGATGTTCCACAAGAAAATGCCCACAGGCTCTCCTTATTCTCTTAACAAGCTGCTTAAGGCAGTCTGCCCACTTATACCACTGGATGATCCTGCTTCACATTCCCCTTTTCCCACCACCTTCCCTACTGTCTTCTTGTTGCCTCTTTTTCCTTCACTGTCTTCTCCAAACCCATATTGACATGACCCTTTGTACTGTCACACTAATACTAAGCAATATATATCATTAAGACTGAAAGCAGCACAAGTCAAGGTGAGAAGGCAGGGATCAGAGCTACAGTTTGTCCAGCTGTGCTTCCCCAGACAGCATTCCAGCTCTGACACCACTCTGACTGTAATTTTCAGTGGAAGCACAGTGAATTCCCTTCTTACCTTTGGATCCATAGTTCGTCTAACGTTGTCTCATCAGAGTTTGCTGGAGATGGTGATCCTTTATGAGATAAAACATTCAGAGGCTCTTTGACAGGCTCATTATTTTTGAGTGAACCTGTGACATAAAAGAAAGCCAAGAGGGTATTAAAACAGTTATCTTTTTAATTTACTTTTACTGTAGGCAGTGGTTTGCTTACACCAAAGGCAACAGAAAGACCACAGACACAAAGGTGGTTACATTTCAGCTTCGATTTTCAAACAAGATCAAAGTGTCATCAGCTTGCACAGTGCAAGATGGTACAGCCTTTGTCACAGCTGCAAATGCAACTGAGAAAAGGTGAAGTTGGATATACGGTGTCAGTTCTTACGTGTGTGAGTAGCACTCTCACCACTGGTCCCAACGTGAGTGATTTTCAGTGCAATCCACTGAGCAGAAAAGGTTTATCTGTGTGTGCCTGTGCATGCCAGTATTTGGTTTCCCAAGTCAAGGCTTCATGACTGTTCTGCTGTCAGGCATACAGTAGATGTTCAGTTTACTGGACAAATCAAGGTTAGATTTGGGTGAAACAGGAGCTTTACTTTTAATTGCTTCTCCAATTTCCCTCAGATGAACCTCTGATCCCTTCACAGGGAGCCAGAGTTGTATTAAGTCCATGGCTTACTACTGTAGTACTTGGCAGGAGAGGATGCATCTCACTTTTCAAATGAAACCTCCTGTTGTTTGAGGCTTGTTGATATATGGCCTTGTTGTTTTTTATTAGAAATATTTTGGTCTAAGGCATAATTCTGTTTGCATTTCAAACTGGTGACAGCACAGTCAGGTCAATGCTCTGACTGAGGCTGGTTTCTGATGCACCTTTTTAATCAATTTTCAGAGGGAAGGTGTGACATCCAGAATTTTAAAACTTGCTAAACTAGTGCCAAGGGCTTATGAAACAGTAGTTTGAGTTATTCACTTTGAATAGTTTAAACACTTTATCCTTCTGTCCAAGGAGATTGCTTAAAAAAAACCCCAACAACTGTTTTTCCAGTTAACGGAAAACATCTATTATGTTTTACAGCTCCTAGGCTATAAGCCAAAGCTGGGCTGGTGCAAAGGGTGAAAACCTTTCCCTCTGCTGAATTTAGATTATTTTACATTGGTTTTTGTGATCTGATCTCTTGAGTCTTTATTTTTCTCATTTTGCATCCTACTTTGTCTTTTCCCCTGTATCTTTCCCTCTCTTCCTCTCTTCTTTCCTTCTCCTCTCCTCTCCTCCAGTCATTCCCTAAGCAAAATGAGAACAGGTTAACATTTGAGCTTGACTCATATTCTTGGATAGCTGCTGTTCAAATGGGTTGGAAGGCAAGATAAAATAGCTCACCCATCCCTTGCTTCCATGCACGTCAGCAAATGCTGTCAGAAGTTCCTGCTACAAATGAGGCTGGTGTAGAAGCACCCGCTGTCCAGTTTCAGGGAGAGGGGATGGAATCAGTGAAGTAGAGGGAGAGGGCAGAAGAGCTGTTCACACAGTCTTAGCTGAATTTGAAAGCTGTAGCTCTGAGATGGACTTGCTACAGTCACCCCGGAGGAAGAGCTATTGCTCCTAGCCCAGGTCTTGCTGTACAGATGGAGAAAAGAAACGTTCCCAGTGTGTCTTGTTGAAAAATTGCAGGTATGGAAGGAAAAGCCCTGTTTGGAACCGATCCCGTTTCAGCAGCAGTAACACGGGGAGGGGGCGGGAGAGAAGCGCAGGCCAGCCCCTGTGGATGCTCTAATGACTGCTAAGAGAGAAGCCCTTCTTTTAGCTTGTCCTTCCTCAATGTCCCTGGCCGGACATGAGGGATGTCCTCCCGTGCCGATGTCCTGATGCCGTGACGCTGCAGGTGTACGGAGAAGGCGCGTCCTCCCGTGCCGGTGCCGCTGCAGTGGCAGCCGCAGGTCGCAGGGGTGAGGGCCCCTGACAGCGCTGGGACGCTGTGCCGCCTGTGCTCTGCTCGCTCTGCCCCCGGGGCTTGGGAAGGCGGGGAGAGGATGGCTCTGCTCGGGTCCTGTCTGCACCCGCAGGGTGGAGAGCGGCTCTGCTCTGGCACAGGCGACACTCAGTTTATCCACAAACCTCATTGCAACAGTAGCAGAATATTAAACAGGAGCTCTGTGCCCTGCCGCTGTCTGCTTGGAAACTTGGAAAAGGGAGGGAACTTTCCTCCTGTCCATGCCACAGGGTTGAATGGGCCTTTATACTGCTGGAATAGTGTGGCTCCCTTGGCAAGGCAGGCAGGAGACACCTATTTTCTTGGGGACATTTCCCAAACCTCTTTTATTTTCGGGTGGAGGATGTTTGTTCTTTGTTTTCTTAGAGAACTTGGTCTACTTTCAGGGGCTGAAGCAGTGGCTTTACTGCTGCACAACAAAGCTTTCAGGCTTGAACATCAGTTCAGACTCCAGTGCATTGATTCTGTCAGATTATACCCTGAAGATAGGACAGGTATATTTGCTGTGAAGGAGTTATAAAGTTCAGTTTCTCTGAGCATCTGGGGGATGAAGCAAAGGGCATTTTCTGTGTTCCCAGTTTCAGTTCACTCTCATTTAGAGTTTAGATTAAAACCACTTAAATTTTCTTCTTGCAACCCTGTTTCCAGTGCTTCTGAGTGTGCTGCAGTAGCTCCTTTCCTGGCTCTCTTCACTTCTCTTATCTTTCTCTTGCTTCTTCACAGACAGCTGCTCAGACAAGGTTCCAGCTCAGTGAACAGCCTGGCCTTGCAGTCATGCTCTGTACTGCTCATACTCAGAGAAAGCCAACTCATTCCTCTTCTACTGAAGCCGTGGCTGAATGCATGTGTGTTCTGGATGGTGTTCCTCTTATTTCAGCCTCCCAGTTCAAAGGGGGCTTAGGTGTTTCTTACAGCTGTCTTCAATGCAAAGTGGCAGCAAAGGCACTTTCAGAGAAGCCCTGCTCCCCCCTCATAAGAGCCCATTGCAGTTTCCTCTGGCTCTGCTGACTGTTTTTCTATACGTCGCTCACCTTGCCAAACAGTTACTTGTACGGTTCTCACTACTTTGGAATATGTCCTTTCTGGGTGCTAAAGAAGTCCCTACTTCATTGGCAGCTTCATGTCTTTCCTTGGGTAAGTTATTTTCCTTTTAGAGAGCAGAGGGGTGGCAGTGCAGAGCCCCACAAATGTTTAGATTCTCTGCCACAGCATGTGTTGAAATGTCCAACCATGTCACACTTCCATACTGAGCACAGAGGGATAGCACCCCTCTGCCACCTGTGCCATAGGGCAGGGGTGCTCTGTGATGTGCTGGCTGCTGAGCTGCTTTCCACCTTCCCTGTCCCTTTTCTATTCCCATTGACCCCTAGAGTTCCCAATCTCACTGCAAAAGGGAGCATAATGCTGTTTGGGTCGGTACTCACCTGGGACACGCCCCACGTGCGCTGCCTCTCTCGAAGTCTTTCTTTTCCCTCTGTTTGGCAGCCTCATGGATCGGTAGTACTTGGAATTTCTTTGGATGGCAATGTAATGTGTTGGCAAGTCCCCCTCGTGCACCACTGGGTCAGCACCTGCTGACTCCTCCTCACCCTCAGAGACCGACCCTGACTCTCTCAGTACCTGCTGAGAAAGGCCCTGCCAGAGCCCACCAGCGGAGAGCCTGTGGGTGGCTTCTCTCCCATGCTCATCCATGGCTTCCAGATCTTGTCTCTATGGCAACTGAGATGATGGATCAGCAGCAGAGCAGCAGAAGACAGGTAGCCTCCACAACTCCATCAGCTGTATCCGAATCAGAGCTGGAGATGGACAAACAAAACACAACCAAACAAGAGAAGAAAGGACAAAGTTCTGATTAGTTCAGAGGCCGTAGTCCATCATCTGTTTAGGATAACAAAGACTTCCAGAACTTTTTTTCAGAGATCATTCTGAGATCATCATCTCACAAGCCTTATTCTAATGTCCTGAACATTGCTTTGATGTGCTCATGGTTGTCCTTCCATGGCACGTGGTAGTGCTACTGATGTTACTGGGAAAATGTAGTATTTTCTCAGTTGATGACCACTCCTTTTTGTCAGTTGTGAGCAGCAGATTACTAGTTGATTTAGAGTAGATAACAGGGAATGGTCATGTCCTTGTTTGCGAGAGTGAAACTGTTACTGAACAGAAAGTAATAGCTGAAGAGAAAGCTCTGTTAATCTGTCTATTATCTGAAGAATTATTGCCTTTTACAGGGTGCCTTCTAATACTTATCAACAGCGCTCACTCCTGCTGTGCACATAAGTGAAGTAAAAACCATGTAACTGTCCAGAAGTGAAGGTAGAAGAGACAAGATTATGTAGTGCAGACACTTGATTTATTTTCCCAGCATTGCCCTCAAGTGCCAATGTGCCTCCTCAGTGACATGGGGACCAGCACAGGGGTCCCACTGCTCCGTGTGTCAGTATGTGGACTGTGCCACTACTCCCAAGCATTTTTAGGACTCCAACAGCAAAACAGCAATTGATCCTTCAGCCTTTGCACGACTGGGTAAAATGGGAACTGATTACTTAAGCATTCGCTGCTCCTTTGTCTGCTGAATTCTTAGAGCTGTCAAATTCCTTCTGAGTACATAACGCGATTTTGTGACTGATGGAGGCTATCATGAATAGTAGAAAGACATGCTGTACAGGAAATGTGAATATAAAATTGACAGCTGGCTGAGAGAAGGGCATAAAAGGGTGCTGTGGATTAGTCATTAGATGCTGTTTTGAGAAGTTACACGTATCACTGATTTGTTACATTTACAGTATATCCAAGACACAAGATACTCCAGAAAGTTAAGCATTTCAATTTTTGTTCTTGGTTTTCTGCAGTCTCTATGATCCCATGTGTGCCACAAGCCTTTCCCTTGCTTGCCCCCCAGGGTCACTCCAGCTGACCCTGGGCTATCAGGGACAGGTGGGACATCATCTATGAATCCTCTGCTTTCCAAAATTTTGAAGGGCCCCATGATTTATCCTTATAAAGGGTGGGTCACTACCTGAAATCATGCACTGGGCATGAGCTTCCTGGCTCTACAGAGCTGCTTTCTCCCTTCATAACCTGAACCACAGCATGCAGCTCACAACTGCTAAATTTGGATCCTGACTTCAATTCTGCCGAGAGTTTTGGACTGTTTGGAACTGGTGGTTGCTCTGGGACTGTTTCCAGTGTTACTGGAACTGTATGAAGGACCCATTTATTGGTTGTGGTGCTAAGTTTGGTTTGTAAATGACTCTGAGGTATAGAGATTCACTAAGCTTGTTTCTGTGGAATAGCAAAATAAAACCAGCTGCTGTTGGAGACATTTTGAAAAGAAAGAAGAGGCTATTTCTTTTCCTGGACCTCTCTTAGTGTCCCAAGACTAAAGCCCCAGAGGCTTGATCCTTGCAACTGTGATGGACGATGTCTGTTAACTGGACCAAAATTAGGATTACAGCTGTATTCCTTCCTAACCCTAAACTCTAACAATTGCTAATTTTTGATTTCTTTCTCTTCTATAGATTGTTTTATGCCTTGTCTTTCGAGGAGATGAACCTGTAACAATCTCCTCTATATCAAAGTTCCTGTGTGCTTTGAGTGGCCACCCTTTGTCTATGTGATTCAGACTGGTGCAGAGACCTGTCTCTCCTGTGGCCTTTGCAATGCTGACATAGTTTGCAATGCTTAGCAAATTGCTGTTGGTGTTTTCTTCAAAAATGAGTTAAATTTTTCACAGGAGCTGCTCAGCAGTTAAAGTTTTCAAGGGGATCATTAGGCAAAGAGATGCTCATGTGTGCATGAAGAAGACTGTTTTCCCCTTTCACTTATCTGGTGAACACAGGAGTACCTGGATGTCACTGCTGGGCTTTTACAAAGAAACTTGGCAGAGAAGGAGCCTCCAACACTCAGCTGGGTTGCCCAAAGACGTAACTATGTGTTCAGCAGCCCTGTCAAACCAGTGTGGTTATCTTTGCCAGATACTCCTCCTTTGGTCCATCAGAAGAGTGAAGGTGCCCACCCCACACAGTCAGCTTGCTGCCAGGCTACCAAACAGTCCCTAACAAACAGAATCCTTGACCAGAACTGAATATAGCAATGGATGAGAGAAAGACTTCCATGTTTTCTAGGAGAGGCAGAGGGGGCACTTGTTTATTGTGGTGGTTATGAACAATACATACTGGTTTTTTCCTTTCTTCAATGAAGAGTTCAAGAACAGAATGTATTTCTGAAGGCAATGCTTCTGATTCCAAAACTGATACTCTAAGAAATTACTGAGAAACTATTTACTGATATCAAATAGCCCTGGCTTTTGCAGTTTTCAGGCCTATTAAAAAACTAGGGATGAGTTTAAGAGAGACATTCAAATTTCATATTACATTATTCTGGTAGCAGTCAAGCTATTCAGTGACAGAGAATGAATGACTCAGGCAGGTGTGGACCATAACTATCCCTGTCTGAGTGTTTGCAGGGAATTTTTGAAGAAGGTGTTTACCTCTGATAATCACAGGTGAGTGTCAGGTCTTGCATCCGGAGTAACCCATCCCAAGCATATTCCCATGCCACCTTGAGATCACATGGCTGCAGCATCCCCACTCACCTGGATGTGCTTTGCAGGCAAACACACTTCCCTGTAGTTCATGGAGATCAAAGCAGAAGTCTGTAGAGAAAACAGAAAGATGGCAACCTTGAAGCCAGTATGTGACGCACATACAGAACACTAGAGATATGCATTTTGACTCACACATAATTCAGCCTCCAGGAATTTGACTGGGTAGAAATTTTACTTGCCAATGGAAAAAACTGACACTTGCCAGCAAATGCCATGACTTTTGTACAAGAACAGTTGACCTCAGGGATGCTGGGTAAAATGCTAATAAAAATGGTGTAAGGGACTGAGGTTCCTAGAGCAGTGTGGACCTGGACACATGGGTACATGCAGGAAATAAGGATCACTGCTGCCTCTGGGAGGGTGGGACTGGGTGTGTTTTCAAGGCATGGTCTGGCTGTGAATGGCACTAACTGCTGGTCCCTACTGTACAAAGAGAGTGGGTGATAGGGATTCAAAGGGTCTCAGGTGTAGGAAAGGCATATCAGGTGTGACTTTAATCAGTTAGAGCTACTCAAGGATGTTTTTAGTAGCAGAAGATGCAGACTGAAAGATGAGATTGCAGCCGTGTAGACCTGCAAATGGGTTTGTTCTGGGCAGTTTGATCTGGGAGTCTGGAGTAGGAGGTACATTCTAGCACTGGTTGAGCATCACTCCCTGTTTGCCCACCCCACGCCGTGCCAGGTGGGTGCAGCTGCACGTGCCATGCCAGAGGGAGGCTGTGTGACAGGGGCAGAGTGTGTGACAGGGGCAGAGTGTGTGACAGACAGGGGCAGAGTGTGTGGCAGAGGGAGGCTGTGTGGCAGAGGGAGGCTGTGTGACAGGGGCAGAGTGTGTGGTCTGTCACTAGTGGCAGAGGGAGCTGCTGGGGGCTGGCAACCCCAGAGAGTCAGGGGGGCTGCCCCAGCTGTTACTGAGGCAGGAGTGGTGCATGCTGTGTCAGCTGCTGGAAAGTGGCACCTCCTTCCCTGCCAAACGTGCTGCTCCACATGCCTGACCCCTCTCTGTGCTGCTCCACATGCCTGACCCCTCTCTCTGCAGCAGTTCTCCAGGGCTGCAGCACAGCCAAGCAGGCAGCTGGATCCTGGATGCTTTGCTGCCCCTGGTAATTTGTGGCCCTTGGTAATGGGCTGTTTTGCTACGCCTGGTGCTGGCCCTGAGCTCGCAGCCCCTGTCTCTGGGAGGGTTTTTTCTGCTCGCTCCCCTCTGCTGCCACAAGGCAATCATAATCAAAACTTATCTGGGTCCTTGCACTCAGCCTTCCCTGCCATGGAAGGGGTGCAGCAGGATGAGAGCAGTGGCTCTGCTTGATAGTGAATCCAGTCCTTCTTAAATTTCTAATTCCCCTTTAAAGTGGGGAGGTGTATTGTCTGACTGAAAAGTGCTAAGTACTGTAGTAAGGAAGTCAAAGAACGCTTAAGGATTTTGGAATGAAAACTGCTCAATTTGCTGATCTTAAACAATGCTGTTGCCCAGTCTGGAAGGGTAATGAAGATTGCTTAATTAATATTAACACAGGCTGAAATCTCCAGCTGTGCAACTCTGGGGGTGTTTCAAAGCAGGAAGTAACAGGTGTGAACACAACTTGACTGCATGGTTGGCCTATCCAGGGACATCCAGTCACTGGAGATGAATTGCCCTTGTCTGATTGTGTAATGTGTCCCCACCAGCACAGGAACAAGATCACAGTATTGATGTGTCTGAGTGGGCACCCAGCCTATGCAGGTGGGTGCTCTCAGCAGCCAGGGCAATGAACCCCCTCACTGAGTTACCTACTGGTGTGTTCGTTTTGGGGCTCAGTGCAGAAATTACTGTCTTGGTTTTGGCTGTAGGGGGTTTATGCTATAGAAAGGCAGAGGGTCTTATAATATTTTCTTCCTTTTTATGTGTCGAAGTTGTTTCAAGTATAAAAGCCCTCTTAATGACTCATCTGGAAGGTTTTGCATGCTGAATGTAGGGATGCACCTTTCATGTATATTTGATGAACCAGATGGAGCTCTTTTAAGAAAGTATTTTGACTTCAAGCCCTCATAGATAACATGGCTCCTTTAATATTTCTTCTTTAAATACAGTCTGAATGTATATGCAAGTACTGATTTAGCTGCATCTTAACAGTTTCTTTCTAAAATGCTTTTTTAAAAGTCTCATGCAAACCAAAAACAACCCTCTCCCTCCCACCACCATCAGTCCCCCATTACATCCCTGCTCATGCATTAGGTATTGACTTCTTCCCATCTTCCTGGGTTTTAAGTGGAGTAGAATGTCATCTCTCAGCTCTTTCACTCTGCTTGGTAACGAGGCAAACCCAGCTGTGCCAGGTTGGAGCACAGTCCAGGCTCCAGCAGCAGCCCTTACTCATGGGCCACTCCTGCTCACTCAAGGAGTGCCATCCCTCAAGGAGTGCCCCGTGGGAGGGCCCTGCCAAGGCTCAGGGCTCCACACAGGCTCAGGCCTGCGTTTGCACGGGGAGATATTTCTGTCTGAGTCAGGGGAATAGTAACACCCACAGACTCAGCCCCAGGCTCTGGCAGATTTAGCTCTCAGCAGATGTAGCTATGAATTCATTTGGCCTCATCAGTGGTTTAGGGAAGGCTCAGACTTTGAGCCACTGTGAGTGAGGTGCTGAGCCACCCCTGCTCCAGTGGGGCTGACTTCCAGCAGAAGGGTGTACAGGCAGGTGGGCATGGGAACACCTTACTCTAAAGCCCTCGGGGCCCTGAACTGCCTGACCACACATACATTTATGCTTTCATTGTTACTGGTCAGGATCACCATCCTTGAAGTGTTAACAATCCTTGACCCTTTCTATTAGGTGGTGGCAAGAGACAGTTAAGCACATGTCCCTGTCCGAAGCAAGCTACATGACATTTCACAAAGGAATTTCAATTATTTAGGTACAAGGCCAAGGTATTATTTGATTAAGGCACAGGGGTGGAGACGAAAAGGAGGAGCATGAGAATAGACTGACTAAAGATGAGACATGGATCAAAGAGGTTCACAGCAGAAGCCAGACAAAACTAGACAGTAAGTCAGGGGATGCTGGCTAAAAGAATATCAAATAATTTGACTCCCCATGTTTCCAGTAATCAAACATTTTGTACTTATTATGTAAATAAGATTAAATTCTATAACCAGCCTTAACAGAATCAAAGTACAACACTCCAATTTTGAGATAGTCTTTCAGGTGAGGAAGGTTAACAGAATGGTTCTATTGCCGTGATTTAGTGCTGGTACCTTATTTATAGCAGGCAAAACCAAGACAGAATTATGCAGTTCGTTACACTCTTGTGACAAAACCCCCCTTTATGTCTTGCACATATGTTACAGAGAACCTGTTTTAGAAACACTTCAGGGACTAAAAATAAATCCATTGGACCCATTTAATATAGGCTCCAAACCCTGTGCTTTAGGCACCATGAGACCCAGGGAGCAGGGCTTGGAGGGAGAAACAGTACATGTAAAATGGCTAAAAATTACTCAGATGGTCTCACTAGATCTAAAACTGTTTCCAGAATTAAGTCAGGCATTGTGGGAAGGTCTCTGGATAGAGGTAAGCATACATGTGTAAACATGGACACAAAACGAGTGTGTCCTATATTAGTTATTACATATGACAGAAAAGGATACGTGCCTTCACACAGTGCCCTCTGTGTGAAACATGGGCTATTTATAGCAGCTACTTTGTGTTAATTAACTAATATATCTCGATATATACTTAATAAATAACACCAGATAACTGCATATTTTTCTGCTGCAGCATGATTTATCTTTTTGACTATTTACTGGTTCTTTAGAATTCAAAACCAATTATTTAAAAATGTGCTTTCCCGTGTGCCACTAATAATTGACATCTCTGATCAAATCATGCATCTCAGAGAGTGATCCTGCCCTATCCCATTAAATTCCATGCTTCATCCCCTGGGTCTCATGTAGTAGATGTAGCTATGGGCTATAGCTAAGATGTTAAAGAACTCCCCCTCTGGAGCTATTCTACATATGTGTGTGTACATATCTATGCATATACAAACACACACATGCTCTCCCACTGTGGAAGAGGAGCCAGCCTCACTTTTAAAGCATACAGAAGAGCAGAAGTGGAAATCTGCAAGCCTTTCTGGTTTTTATTATAAGCTCTTAGAACTAATTAGATGAAAATTTGACCTCATTTCTATTCCTTTCCTTAAATTATTTCACATGCAATGGTGAAAGTACATCTTTGCTTGAAGATTTTGAGAGAGTCCTGAGAAGTAAAATGGATAAAGCCCATCCTGTTCCTCTGACATCACTGACATATCTCTCTACTAACAAGAAGTCTTGGCTCTAGAGGAAGCCCCTTTCCTTTTCCTGCTGTTTATGAAATGTTGTTGTCCCTGATGCCACCCCATTCCTTATTTCTGCTTAGAAGATTCTACTGAAACTGTTGCTAAGTAGCTGTGGTTTGAAACTCATGAGGTTTTCCAGGCTTATCTCTGGAAGAAAAGCGAATAATTAAAACCAAATCCCCGCATCTCCAGGCTGGGGGGAGTACACAAGCATCAGCTTGGGGCTGGATATGCAACATAGAGCTTACACTCAAAAAGACTCAATTACTCAGGTATAGAAGCTTTAGTTTCCAATGAAATGGTTTAGTCAAAAACACGGTTTGAGGACTGATGTCCTGGGCATAATTCCTGGCTGAAGGCAGAGAGGTTTGGTAATGCCAGGACACTCAGAAAAGGAGGATCAGCAGATGTCTTGGCTGAAGCTTTTCAAGACAGACTAGTTAGTAAGCAGACAGGCCCAGTGTCCCTTGGGCAGACAATACCTGCACTGCTCTTGGGGAAAAATATAATGATGCTCAGTTCTATTTCTAGATTTGCTGGCTGTGTATGAGACACTTGTTATGGAAAAAATGAGCAGGGGTGGTTGTTTGAACTGCAGAGAGGTAAGAACTCAGAGGGGGTTTTATTTGAAAGCTTTCATGCAGAAGCAGGGAAAGAGAGGGCTGACTTTGTTGATCAAGAAATAGTAGAGCTCTCAGTTTTTCCTCCCTCAGTGGTTATTGGGTGGAGGGTCCAAGGAGTGCTTGTTTGGTGAATCTGCTGGCAAATTTGTAGCTGCAAGGGAGCCAGAAGTCGGTAGGATATCAGAATACTGTTAGGCTGGTTACTGCTGGCTTGCAAACCCAGGCAGGTTTGGAGTGCTGCTATGCCAGGCTGTCCTTGTCAACTGCATTAAGCTAATTTCAGCTAATTTCAAACCTGACATAAGCTGATACTATTCTTACAGCCTGTTACTCTGACTGCAAGTGCCTTTAGTAACTCAAGAAAAGCAGTTGATACACAACTCTGGAAACTGTGCAGCAAACAGCGTGGGCTGATGCAAACCTCCCCTTCAGGAGGGCTCCTTTGAGGCCCCACGGGAGGACCTGGCAGGACGGGAAGCTCTCAGGGCCGCAGCTCCTTCTCTCCTGCTTCTGGGGGACTGGCTCAGGGCCTAGGCAATCCCACCCAACCCTCCCCCACTGGCCTCTAGTTTGCCAGCTCCAGCCCTGGCGGTGCTCCAGCTCCCTGTGCATCCACAGGGACTCTCCAGCTTTGGGCCAAATGAGTGTGTCTGCAAGCAGAACTCTGTAGCTCACTCCACCCAAGTGCTAGGAAAGATTGGCAAACCTTTCCCTGTTGGATCTTTCCTTCTAACAGCCCTTGTTACCCCCCTCTTCATCCCCAGTTTTTAAGCATGGAAAGAGGAAGGCTGGGATAGGGGCAGTGAATCTCACAGGATCCAGGATCTTGAGCATGTCAGAGAGTTTCCTGAGTCTTAGTTCCCCATCTCTACACTGGGATTGGTATATAAGTTTATGAATACTATATTTCTTCCACAGCCTTTTTTCTTCTGAGTTACTTGAGCAGGAGCTTAATGTAAGTACAAGAGCATGACATGAGACAGCCTAATGTGTTCCAAAGAGCCCTGGACAATACTGTAATTAAAGGAAAAAATGAACCAGTTTGAATATTCTTTTTTTGATTATTTTTCATTTGATGCTTTATACATTTCAGACTCCAGGTGAAAAGCAGGCATTTTTTCTAGGTTTCTAGTTCCTCAGTGTCCCTGTTGTTCTTCCTCAGTTTCATTTGAACTGGTTGCAACTTCTCCTAAAAAAGGGTTCTTGTTTTAGGAATTGCTCCTTTTCGGAACAGCAAAGTGCAAGTTTTGCATATTGAGTAACCTGCTTGACCTGGTTTTCATAGACATCTGTTTGAAAGATGATTTTGGATAGGAAAGACAAGGCAGGGAGGAGATGCAATTTCCACATTGTTTTAGGCTTTACTGAGTCTTGTCGGTTTTCCTTATTTTAGATCTAATGGGACAGCTTCCATGGGGTGCTGCTTGGAAACATGAAATATTTCCTCCAGGTGCTATGGTGGGAAAAATGATAATTGCCTATAGAAATCATAGAACAAGCTACTTTCAAAAGGAAAATCTGAGTGAAAACCCCAGGCGCTGGCCACATACTCAGGGAGAGATGACGGTAATTATATAGTCAGAGAACTTTATATTGTCTTGCAAATGTCCTCTCCAAATTATAGCAGTGTGGGACAATGGCTTCTTTTTCTCTGGGCTCTTCTTTTCTGGCAGTTACTGTGGTGTTTCACACATACTCCTGTATTTACAGTTGGTCTTAAAGTGGATTGAATCTGGAAAAAATCAGCCCTGACTAAAATTTCTGTCCATCTCTTAAGATGGATGTCAACCAGTTAGTACTTTTTGCAGGTTCAGCGAAATATTTTAAATACTTTTCATTATTTTAGAGCAATTTCCTACTTTCAACTAGATCTGGAAGGGACAGCTGCACTATAACTGGTGGAATCTGTTGATAGTTTAGTATCTCAAGAGCTGTCTTGTTCTTATGAAATCCGAGTCCTTGTTTACTTTGTGCATTTAAAAATATACCTAATTGCTGGGACAGAGTTCACAGCTACATTGGATTCCCAGCAACTGGTCTCTGAGAGTGAAAGGAAAGATCAGCTAAGGGGAAGGATCAGCCTGGAGTTAAGAGGAAAACAAGCTGTTTTTCACATTTCCTGTCTTTATTTGTATATTTTTTTTAAAGCCAGATCACACATAAACGGTTGCCAGGAAAAATCACCACTTGTCCTGCCCCTGGAAAAAGACACAGTTTGGTTGGCTGGTTTGGGGGTGTTTGCTGTTTAGTTGGTCACATTAATGCTGCTCTGTGCAGGCTCTGACCAGGCTCCCTCCCTGGGATGGCTTTGGTGCCTGCCAAGTTGTGCCAGTGGCGTCTCTCCTCTCTGTCAGCCAGTATTTCAACAGTGTCACAACTGTGCTCTCCCTGGCTTGCACACAACTCCTTCAGAGTGGCTTTGCTTGTAGAGCAAAGCCAGATCTTTCCTGGGCACTGGATTTGTGCCTTTGTTTGTGGCCTGCCGTTTCGTTCCTCTTCCAGTATCCCCCCAGATTAGGATTTTACTCACCTGACACTCAGAGGCTGAACCAGTCTCTCATTTGCCATCGGGATGAGGTATGTCCAAAAAGTCTGAACTAAGCTCCCCCAGGCAGTTAGAGATTTGCAATTCAGTAGTGAATCCAGAGGCAGGTATGTCCCACAGAAATTTGCAGTCCTTCAGTCCTTGTACCTTCCTGTCAGTTCTGCTTGAGAGTAAAGTTTCCCTCAAACTTTGTTTGCTCAGTTTCCAGAGTCACAGCAAACACAGTTTAAAGGCACGGCTTTCTCTTTACCCAGATAAGTTAGTACAAATATGCCCTGAATGTCCTTTGCACTGCTTGTGCCAAGGCTTAATGACAGGGCATTGTTAAACCTCCCATATAAATCTTTAACAACTGGGTGAAACTTCAGTCCAAATATGAAAACTCAAATAAGTGAAAACAGTAAATGGCATTTGCTTACACTTTAAGACCCACTGGCTCAGAAACTGCTCTTGCTTTACATTATTTACAGCCAGTTGAGATGAAAAGACCTAAATGTTTATGACTATTTTTAGATTGCCATTTCTTAATTTCATGTGTATTCACATACCTGGGCACTGGGGTGGATATAGCAGTGCCAACTTGGTTTTATTTTAAGGCCTTTTGGATCAGTTCATCCAAATGCCTGTTATAATTTCCTCCCTTGAAATAAATAATTTGATTTCTTATTCAGGTTACTTGCTTGCTTTCGATGATTTGAATGTCCCTCTTCTGGGGGCAGCTTAGGCCCAGTGCTTCAAAGGAAGACAAACAAGTCTGTAATTGCTGTAGATACTTGTGCAGTGCTATACTTAGGAAGGAAGTTTTCCCTCATCCTCGGATAACTCACTTAGTATTTTTAAGCCTGCAGTTGGATCGACTCTTACAAGAAGCATCACATCTCCTGCTGAATTTTATGCTAGTCTTTCCTTTGTTTTTTATTTCTTTTTGAAGTTCACTGGACTTGCCAAGTCCCTTGTTCATCTCAAAATATATTAATTGTTCACGACATTACCCTATTCCTTTTAAAATGCCACTGTGTGCCCAGCCTGACCATGCGGAAGGTCAGATGTTCCTTGAGTTAAGCTTGGGTTAATCTGAGCTCAGTCATCACAGTTTCATGGTCAGCAGTGTCAGTGTCCCTTTATATCAGCTGAGGGCCTGGCCATAGAGGGCTGCCAGCAATTAATCCTGTAATGATTAATCAAGGTCACCATCAGACCTGTGCACTGCTGGTCCGAGAGCCAGCAGGACTGGGAGTGAGGGATGCCGTGGAATCTGGGCTCCTCTCTGTCGCAAGAGCTGCCCAGGGTGACTCTAGCTAGCCTCGTGCTTCAGACTGGCTTACCTGAGTGTCCCAGCACTGCAGAGTACATGAGGCAAGGGACTCTGGTTTTATTGCTTTTTCCAGCCAGTAAATTGCTCCAGTGACTCCTTCTCAGTGTTGTTATTTTGAGAGTAAATAAATCCTACTTCTACAATCCCCTTTTTGTGTGTAAATCTCACCACCTCTCTTCCTTTGCTTCCCATGGATTGTGCCATTCAGTTTGTTACAAAAATAAGGTACATTTATTTCTTTTTCTCTTCCAAATGGGCAAAGTAAATGGAAAAATATAATGGGCAGGATGTTTATTGGGTGTTGTCTCTCCCAGGGTAAGGCAGCTCCCCTGTGACAAACTCACGACTCACCGTGGAGAGTCAGAAGGCTCACAGGTCTTACAGGCTATGGGGTGGCTGCTACGCTTTGGGTTGAGGGAGTATTTTTTGATTTACAGGTCTTACAGGCTATGGGGTGGCTGTTACACTTTGGGTTGAGGGAGTATTTTTTGATTTAGTCCAATTTTTTCCACAAGGTGAGGAAATAAGTTGTGAAAGGCTATGACTTAGTGGGAGAGAGACACTGGCAGAGGATTCTCTGCTTGCTCCTGCTCATGGAAATCAACAGTAATGTAACTGGAGTCAGTGGGGTGTGACATGGTGCCCAGTGAGTACCTGCTCATCCTGCCTACTGCTCCTACAGTTGATAAGGATAGCGAGGTGCTGGTCTCAGATGTGCTCAGAGGCTCTTTTCCTTATCTAGAATTGGCACTAAAAGAAAGCAGTGAATGTTTCCTCATTCAGTGAACCCTGTTTCCCAAAGAGCTCTGCCATTAGCATCTGTCCGTTATATTCATAATTATTATTACTCTGGCTTTTCCTTGTTTGCTTTTTTCCCCTCCCCTGACAGAGCAGACTTTCAGTCAGAGTTCAGGTCTATAGGATTTATCTCCTGCACCCTATTCCCCAGCACCTGGAAAGCAGCCCACGGTGTTTGGACTGCAATGTGCAACCTGGTGTGATTGGTGCCTCGCATGGTGTGACCCCACAGACCTCCTGGGTTGTTAACCAGCATCCCCAGGACAGCAGCCACACTGCACTGCAGAGAAAGAATCCTGAATTACCTGGGCCAGCCTTGCCTTTTAATGGTGCCAGGAGTCAATGGGCACAGGTTTAACATTTTGCAAGGGAAATACACTGTGATAATTTTCAATGGACTATGTGTCACTCACTAAATACCAACTCTTGTTTTCCTCCTAATTACTTTTCACATACACTCAGAAGCATTAGCTTCTGAATTCCTTTCCTCAGCCTCCATTTGCAGCTATTGCTGTATCTTTCCTAAGAGGTGGCACCCAAAAGTGAATGTGGTCCTCCAACTTCAAATGCTCCATTGTTCAGAATTCTGTCATTATATTATATTCTGCATTATTTTTATATCCTCTTATTAATGCACCCACACACCCCATTTGCATTTTTTAACCTTTTTAAAAACGTTTTCATTACAACAATCAGATAAGGGCAATGAAGTAAGCGTGGAACAATAGAAGTGAAGAGCTTGATCCTCCTCAGACTGAAACCTGTTTTAAACTTCACTGGTGACACTGAAAGGAAAGAAGGAGAATCAAGCTGTGCACATCTACAGAGGGACATCCACTTTTGATACTTAATAAGGAACAGGTTTGTAGAATAGTTGCAGCACACAACATGTTTGGAAAAAGCACTTTTATCAGCAAGGATGGGTTTTGCAGCTAAAGAACTGTGGTATGGGCTGAAGAGCAGTGCTGGAGCCTGGATGCTGGCAGTGCTTGGTGCTGACTGTGCAGGGAGGCAGCACAGGCTGCCCATGTTGACTGTGGGTTTGCCCTGCACAGGCACTGGGGTTCACCCAGTTTAACCTCCCTGGAGGACTAAGCAACACATTCTTTGTTTTGGGAGTAGTTTGAGCCTCTGCACAGCCCCATCTGATACCTGTCCTGAGGAATGGGCTGAAGGCAGAGCACCCCAGTTGGCTGTAGAGGAATGTGTAGAGTCCTACTTGGAAAGGGAGATGATAAAGGGAGATGAGAGGTGGCCTGAGGCACAGCCACTCTGCCATGTGTGTGCTGCCACCATAGCCCATGAAACCACTGCCACCACAGCAAGCACATCTGGGACTTCCACTCAGAAGAGATGGACAATCAGTTTTAAGCTGCAGCTGGACAAGGTGATTTCTGTTAAACAAATGAGTATTTATGGGCTGTCTGGCTGCAGCAGCCAAGTGTCTGACTCAGAAAATCACCCGAGTAACACTGCTGCTAGCCAGGGAGAGGAAAAAAGGTGAAGAAATCCATAAAGCAATAGCTCATGTCTGGCATTCTGGCAAACCACACCTTAGAAGCCTCCTTCATGAATTGCTTCTGCTTTGGATTTTCTCCAGGAGTCACTGTTGAAAGTTAATATCTGGTGGATATCAATAGCATTGTCTCTGGAGGGACTTTTCCTCACATTGATTGTTGCTTGATTCCAGGTAAAGCATTGAGATACAAATGCCTTCGGGCTTCTCTAGTGTGCCCCAGTTAGGCAGTACTTCACTTGCCCAGTTAGACAAGGTTCATAAACACGGGGTGTGGTTTTACCATGCAGCTAATTAGCCCCGATGGCTAAGTGCCAGTCTGGGAGGTGAGTCTGCTCCTCCTGTCAACAGCTTTGAGCTCCTGCTCCTACTGCAGATTCTGCTGCTTGTTTGACTCTTGCTGACGCAGTCCAGGACAATGACCTAGCAGAAACTGTTCACTTTTTTCTTTATGGATTAGTGTTCTGCCAGACTGACATCTTCTGATGGCTTGCCAGGGTAAGATGAGCATCCGTGCTGTCACAAGAAGGGATACAAGGTTGCTCAAGAGAGAGGAAGGAGAGCAATACAGAAGCATTACATTAATTAAGGTAGTCAGATTGGTTGTAAATCCACACCTTTGCAACTCCCTCTTTGGCTTGCACAGATCAGCCACAGCTGCCATCAGTTGAAGAGATTTCCTTCCCCTTCTGTCATTACTAGCAAGATCTGTTTGCAGGATTGTTATTTTCATTTTTTCAGATCACTTCCAAGACGAGAAGTATTAATGGCAGCAATGGAAACAGCAGAGAAGAGGAGAAAGCAGGGGATGCAGCTAGGAAAGGTCCTTTCTGACAGCAGTAGCACATGTAGTGGTGAAATCATTTGCTTGAGTACTCCCAGCAGCTGCAGGTGCAGGCTGAGAGGCTCTAGGCCAGGCAGGGCATAAATGGGAGAAGGGGTGCTGCCTCTTCCTCTTCCTCAGCTGTGACCCCAGGCTGTGCTCTACCCTTTGTTCCTCAGCCTGACCCTTCCCCATAGCTCATTGCCTGCAGCTACTGTGATAGTTTGGTCTTGGAACACCTCCACAGAGGCTCTGGGAGCTGCACCTGCCTGCACCGGCATGTCATTCCTGTATCCCTGCCTGGGCTCCCCTGTGTTAACCCATTTCTTATCCAGGAAGAACGTGCTGGTGGATTGGAGGTGTGGGGAGCCAGGAGAGGAATGCTGGATTATCACAGCACTGTCACCTCCTGGTTATAACACTTTTGTGAGGTCTTTTGGCAAACTTTCCCAGAGGTCAGGATCACTCTGAGAGGAAGCACTGGGACCAGAGGGACTTTCCTGTCCTCAGCCCCAGGGCAGAAGAGGTCCAAGAAATAAGACAGCACAGGAACTGTACAACCATTTGGAACAGCAGCTGCTCCACAGCGCTGTCAACCCGTGCAGGTAGAAATATGCTGCTTAATTACTATGATAATGTAAAAGTCTTTCCCTATTGTTTGTCCAGCTCACATGGAGCCACCCCTTATATGCAAAGCAGGTTTGCTATTTAAATGTCAGCTTGTGTATACATGCCAGCTCCTGGTTTTCTTGGGGATCCAAGACAGCTGACATTGCTGCCAACATAAATAATTTTGCAGGCTGGAGATAGTTGGTAAGAGCGTGGTGAGCCTCCCTTTTATCTACTCCAATAGGAGTGCTTTTTGGTTCTGGTGGTTTGTTTTTATTTCCTTTTGACGTGACTTCCAGGAGACACAGAGTGAAAAAGGTATTTATTTTTCTTTTTTTCTTTTCTTTTAAAAACAAACAAACAAACAAACAAAGTTTTTCATAACAGGGACATTGCTAGAAACGAAAAAGGTAAATACAACATTTTGGAGGTTCAAGTAGGAGTGCAATTTGTGTATTCCTCCACGAAACATATTTTAAGAAAAATACTACTGCTTCATGTAATTCCTCCCTATTGCTAAGAAAACCTCCACTCTAGGGCACAGGAGCTACTGCCAGCCTGAGCCACAGCAGTTTGAAAACAGAACTTGGTTGATTGGTTAGGAAACCATGTAGTGGGGAGCCTGAAAATCCCCATGTAAATGTGGTATGAAGTTTTTACCACAAGAGAAACTTTCTGTTTCTAGTGTGGTTAAAAAGTTTAATCCAATTGGCTGCTGGATTAATGTAATTCCAGTTTTGTGTCTTTTTCAGTTTTGAATTCTGAATGGTTTAGTTTGTTTAAGGTTTATTGTTTGACAGTTTCACTGATAAGGTCTTTCTGACTTTACATTGAGGGTGATTTATTGGACTAAATAAATGTGTGTTGCCTGCTTGTTATGAATTTCTATAGCCTAGATTTAGTGTGGGATCTGGTCTAAGGGCACAAGCAGGCTGGGGATGGAGCACTCCAGTGCTGGGCTGTGGCAGAAACAGGCACAGTCAGGCTGTTCAGCAAGGAGGAAGGGCTTCCACACAGGAATACCCTGTGCAGCAAGGATTCGAGAAGCAAACCGGGTCTTCTGTTTCTTAGTCCTATACAACTGGAACATGGCTACTCCTGGGAGCCCTCTGTGCAATATCCCAGTGGAAATGCCTTATTTTCCTTTAAGTGAAACAGAGAATGTGTTTCAGCATTAGTTGAAATGCTTTACACATTTGGAAAACACTGTAAATCCAGGACTGATGTTGAGTACAGAACAACTTATCTTGGATTCTTATGCTTACCTTGCAAAGCAGAGTTTTAGTTGGGTTTTGTATTTGGCTCTGCCTGGGGTTTTTTTTTTGTGTTTTTCCCCCCAACCCCTCCCTGAATGGGTTGTCTGTTTTTTTGGGACCTATCTAAAATCATTCAAGAACAAGCTGCCTGCTGTACAGAGTGTAGAGCTCTCTGATGGAGACCAAGGGATAGAGTTCAGCTTATTACCTCATCTCTGCTGGTTTGTTTTTAAAGACACGCTGTCATTTCAGCTTGGATCTGAACATGTTAAGAACAGGTCTATACAGAAGCTGAGGCCAGTGGAAATGTTATCATTTTTAGTCACTAAAGCAAATAAACATGCAAGGGCTCATCCTGCTCTATAGACAAGTCCATGTGAGCTGCCCTGAAGGACATGAGGAAGGAACAAGTACCCTCTCCTGGAGTCTGCCAGCACCTATCCCTTACTGCCACTTGGGCTCCTTCCAGGCATGAGATCCAGCACAGATTCATTTGTTGACAACTGTTATTTTTTTTGACTCTTCTGGTGTGCTGGAAACAGTCTCTGCTTTGGAAATCATTACAGCTGTGTAACTTGCAAACTATGAGTAATGGCTTCCTCCGGTTTAACTCCCCCTTCTCTTAGTGTTTGCACTGTGCTCATCCTTCCCTGTCTGCCTGGTCCTGCCCGGAGGTGAGGTACTGGATCTCGGTGCAGCAGCTTCCCTTGTGCCTTGGAGAGGAATTGCAGGTAAACATCATTCTCCCTGAACCGGACACTTGGCAGGGATAAGCCTGGGAAATGAATTAAACACTCCAGTAAATACCAAAATGACGAAGGGAATATTGGCTTAATGGCTACAAGATTAATTTCCCTTCTCCTCACCAGCACCTCTCTCATCTGGGAAGAGGTGAGGAGCTATGTTCTTTTCTCCTAGGAAAAACTTACCTTTCTCACTCTTTTACCTCAAAAAAGTACAGCTAACTCTTCTCTCCAGGGTCATTGAGTTCATGGAGATCTGAGCAATTTTTGTCTTCTTGTGTACAGCTCTCCAGTCTCCTGCTTGTGTTTCAGGCCTTTGTGTTCCAGAAGTTTATCTTTTTTTTTTTTTTTTACCTAATTATAGCTCTTGGTATTTCAAAAGATACTGCTGTGATCTACAAACTTTGCCATTGTCCTTGGGTCGTGCTGCCTGCAATACTCTCTTCTTCCTTGCAGGCCAGGCAGTGCTATTTCAGTAGGGTTTAGGAGCAGAGTAGCATCATGGACATGTGCATCCTCTGGCAATTTAGCCTTGGAGGGACTGGTGTGTCTGATTTGAATTCCTGCAGTGCTGGAGGATGAACTTAGGAACATTCTTCCTGTGGCTGTCCTGTCAACGATTTGCCCATTTTACTTCTCTTTTATTCAGGAGGGTCTAGTTAGTGGGTTTGCCTTTGAAAATGGGTAGAGGTCAAGAGAAAAATCAATTCCTTTCAGTTGGCTGGAGAAGTAACTAAAGCCAGTGCTATTTTTTTCTTTAATATATAAATATTAAGAACTTTAAGTTTATTTAAAGATCCTGCATTTTGGATTCTGTGTGAAACTCAAACTGTTATGACTCAATCTCTGCTTGAGGATCCACGAGGCAGAAGGCAGAAGAAGCTGAATACTGACTTTAACTGTGTTTAAAAAAGGATGGAAGAGTTTCTCTGCAGATGGATACACAGTGTGTATATACATGCATCCAGCCATAAGGGCCACACTGTGTGTAGGGAGCACATATACAAGTGTGTGTATGTGTGTGTATATACACACACTCACACATACCTCTCTTTAGTCTCTAGATAGATGGAGAAGCCACTTGGTTCCAGTATTTTCCTTGGTTATAGTTGCGGGTGCTGTGTCCAGGAGCCTCAGGCTTGTTTCTATGGCAGCTATTCCCAGTTCAGTGAGTTCCTCAATCCCCTTTTGGCAATAAGGGGAAGAGTGTTGTGACACTCACACTGACTGTGTCATGGAGGGCTGAGAGTGTGGGCAGAGGTGTCTGCAGGTGACAGGCTCACGTGGGAGGGACTCAGGTGCAGCACGGCCTCCTGTGGCACTGGTCTGGATTTCCATCAAGGGCTTCATGACCCAGATCTCTCTTTCTCTTTCTACCTCTCCTTTATATCTTTTCTTGGTTCTTTTCCTTCCCTCTTGCTCTGCCCTGAAGCAGGACTGCAGTATCAGAACAGCAGACTGCAGTACCATGAGCAGGAACGCCAGGGAACCTGTGCTGCACTAGACAGGCTGACTAATTCCCTTTAAATAATCTCCCTTTAAATAGTCTGGAAGCACGCTGGTGAGTTCTGTTTCAGGAGCCATGAGCACACAGCCACGGCTGTGGGCTGTATAAATAGCCACAGCCATCCTGGGAAGTAGTGAACAGCACAGCTATTTGTTCTAGGAAGGTCTTCCTGCTTCCTTCATGTTACTGCCTGGATAGCTGGGATCCAGTTCTGGAAACATTTAGTACAGCAGAGGTGAGGTGACAGTTGGTGACAGTGAGGAGGGAGCAGCTGCTCCTGGGAGATGGACTTCCCTCTGCAGTGGCTTTGGATCTGAGTGGCAGTGGGGCTGTGGGGCTGGAGTCTGTACAGGTCACTTTAGCTCAAACAGTGCAGTTCAGACCCTTCTGAGCAACGCTGTGAGTTCACAGATCTCACTGGTATTTATAGCAGCTGCAAGGTGAAAGCAAGGAAACACTCCCTGTCTGGCTATGGATCTGGAGAGAGTGTAATGTGATGGTGCTGTCTGAGGAGGATGAACTCAGCCTATCTGTGCTGTCCTAACTCAGGAATCAGCACTGCAAAACAAAACAATTTAAACAAACTGTGGACCTAGTCAAGGTTAGTTACACTGGCTAATACAAGCTTTCCTCTTAAACATGGAAGAGTGCAAACTATTCTCCAGGTAGGTACATGCACTCTGCAGCTGCCTCCACAGCTGGTCCTGAATTGTCAAGGGAGCCTTCAAAAACACGAGGATCTGATCCATGTCCAATAGCTACTATAGCACTTTCCAAGACTTGGATAAATAGGAGAATCCTCAATGAAGAGTGCAGCAAGTCTTGCCTCAGCTGAGGTAGGAGGCATTTGAATTTCTTACTCATAGTGTATTGTCATCTTCTCCCTGCCATCCTACCCACTCGATGCGTCAGAGATCTAAGGCTTGATTTTTTTTAATATTTATTTTTCTTTTTTTTTCTTCTCCCCTTCCCTGCTGAGCAAGGGATATCCAAGCCTTCAGTTTCTGGTGTATCATGTCAGAGACATGTATTTTCCTTCTCTCTTTTTCTTTTTTTTTTTTTCTTATTTTTGCCCCCACCCGTTCAGAGATAATTCCCTCAAGCCCACCGGGTTTTTACCAGGGTAGGTTGGCTCACAGGAGGAGCTCAGTGCAAGAGGACAGTGGGCTGAGTGGGTCTTGGGAGAGGAACAGAAACTGTGTGGGGCATAGCACAGACCAGGTACACAGAGGCAGCTTCCTTAAATTCTCCCTCATGTTTGCTTTCCTTCATAACGTTGCTTTTAAGTCACTGTAAAGAGGACAAGGTTTTCACCTGGTCAGAAGTGCCACCCAAAGCTATGGGACACCATTCAGACTGTTCTTTAATCTTACAGAAGGAGGGAAGTTCTCTTCCTTTCTTTATTCGTGCTCAGTGCTTGTCATCCCCCAGCTGGGGCACAGCTGAGGTCAGGGATTGCCTCAGTGTGTCATTTATATGAAATTTTAAACTCATATTTAGCAAAGCAGAAGTTCTGTGCCAGGTTTTGGATACACCATCACCAGAGACGTTAATGGTCTTCTGAGGGCAAGTACTACAATGTCTTATTATCAACAGTCCTTCTGAATTACAGAGTAAACCCGCAAAAGTCCTGGCCTGTGAATTTAATTAAAAAGACAAAACAAAGCACAGCTTTTTTATTAACTGTATTTAGTGCACTTGCCTTGCAACACTCCAGCCATATCAACCAGGCTGCTCCTGGGGTAAGTCTGGCCTCAGTTCCAGCTACTCTGCTCCATACAGGTTCTCTTTGGAAAAGCAGAAGAAAAAGACAGAGCTGAAAGTAGCAGAAATTGTTTCAGTGCAGGACAGGCCCCACTGAGCAAGGAGAGCAAAAAGCAGCGCCCCATCACATTTTGCTGGGACAAAATGCAATGTGCTTTGTCTTCCCTCCAGCACAATGGCTTCATTCCCTGTCTTGGAGCAAGAGACGTTGTTCCGGAACGGAACCTGGAGCTATCGCATTCCAGCCCTGCTCTACCTGCCCCGGTTCAGCATGATCCTGGCGTTTGCCGAGGAGCGGGAGGATGTGGTGGATGAACACGCCAAGCTCATAGCGATGCGCAGGGGCGTGTATGACCCCAGCACGCACCACGTCCAGGTACCAGTGTGGGGAGGGAGCGGGGGCACTGCCCGCCTGTGCTGCTCACGTGGCTCCACAGCGCTTCAGTGGATTTACCCTCTTGCTGGAGGGACAGGGCAGCTTCTCCTCCCCAGTTACAGGAGACAAATCTGCCACTAAATAATGCACGTGATGCTAAAACTGCTGGGATTCAATCCTGTGACCAGGCAGCTGGTGGGGGGACTAACAGGGGGTAGGTACAACAGATACTCCAGGAGAGGCTTTGGGCCCATCACTGGGGATGGGGATGGGGATGCAGACAGAGAGAGGAGACAGAAGTCCTGTTGTGGCAGCCAAGATGTGGAGGAGAGGCAGAAATGGGGAGTGGCACAAGGACAAGGAGAAGTAAATTAGCCATCAGTTGCTATTTTTTTTTGTTTTTAATTCATCATCCTAATACTAATTTCTGGTTTAAAAAACAATTGAGAACAGCAAGTCTCCCCACGCAAAAGAGCGTTGTCTGGTGTGTTGGTGCCAGGGAATTGGCTACTTTATTAACCTACCAGTTATTATTAACAGTTATCCTGCTGGGTGGCTGGGGGTGGTGGATATTCTATTTATAGTAATTTGTTTGCATTTGCAAAGGCATAAATGTGTTGGGAGGAAAAAAAGTAATTATATTTTTGTGTTCCAAACCTTCATTAGTTGTCTTTGATTGTACACTCCTAAGAGCTGGATTCTGCCTTGCAGAAGCAGCCTCTGAGCACATCTGCAGTATCAGACCATTCAGGTTGCATCTTGTGTAACTCTTTGTAATTCAGTTAAGTAGGGCTCAGTTGGTCATAAACTTAGTCATTTGTGTTCACATGTTAGATTTTCTTAAAATGGAAATATTAAATATTCAAGAAAAGTTAATATAGGCTGAATAGACAAAGAGAAAACATGATCAAAAAGGGGAATCAGCAACTCAGGGCAGAAAAGCGAATTAGTATAATCTTACTGGAAACCACTGCTTCTTTTACAAAGCCAATAACACTATTTAGGCATAATTTTCTAATAGCAATGTTAGTGTTAGAAATGTGATTGTGTTAGGTGCTATTCATTTAAAGAAAGAGAGGGCTTGCAGGGTAGTTATACCTGCTCTTTTCTGAATCGGACAGCTCAGGGCCCAAATCTCCATACCAGAGCATGGAAAGCCATCCAATCAGCCCAGCAAGGGTCCTCAGTGTAGGCTGGGATGCCCATTCACACATGGATCACAGTGGAGGAATAGGAGTTCGAATGGAAAGGAATTTGTCAGCATCCAGGATACTTGCAAAGGGCTCGGGTACCTCTGTGGCCTCTTAAGAAGCACTGACACAGCACAGTGTCTGTACCAGCACACTTTGACCACTGGGCACGTCTGTGCCAAATATGTATTTGTGAGAATTTCTGACAATTCAGCTCCTGTAGCTTTCCAGACTGTGTCATCAGTCACCAGCTGCATTGAGGTATGGAGCTGTCAGCTCCTCGGGGAGTAGTAATTAAAAGGGACATAACCCACCTGCTTGGTGATGTGCATGTGCTTTGTGTCATCCAAAGAATTTTCACTTACCTTTGGTGATGCCAGATTATTGTTTTCCCATTTCTTGCTCTATCCACTAACCTGCTTCTCTTCTGTTCTTCCCATGCTTTTCTGTAACTTTTGTCCAGGCATCCTTGCACTCTAACTTGGATCTGTTTGTAATGGTGTGTTTCGTTCTTGTCTCCCTTCACGTGGGCCCTGGCAGTGGAATAACATGGAGACCCTTTTCACTGCACAGCTGAAAGACCACCGATCTATGAACCCCTGCCCGGTTTACGATGAGGTCTCCGGGAAGCTGATCCTGTTCTTCATAGCTGTCCCAGGAAAGATCTCCGAGCAGCATCAGCTCAGGACAAAGATTAACCTGGTACGCCTCTGCTACGTCACCAGCATGGACCAAGGGCGCACCTGGAGCGCTGCCCAGGATGTCACCGACGGCACCATCAGGACCGAGTACAAGAACTGGGCCACGTTTGCGGTGGGGCCGGGTCACGGATTACAGTTGCTCAACGAGGCCCGGAGCCTGGTGATTCCCGCCTATGCCTATCGTATCTTGGACCCTAAGCAGCACCCCACCCCTCATGCCTTCTGCTTCATCAGCTCTGACCACGGCACAACGTGGGAGCTGGGCAACTTCGTGGGCGAGGAGAGCGCGGTGGAGTGCCAGGTAGCGGAGGTGCACACCTGTGGCAGGAGGGTCCTGTACTGCAACGCGAGGAGCACCAGGGGAGCCCGAATCCAGGCCATCAGCTACAACCATGGGCTGGACTTCGAGGGAGGGCAGCGGGTTGAAATGCTAGTGGAACCTCCCTTTGGATGCCATGGAAGTGTTACTGCCTTTCCACCTCCCCCTGATGCCAGGTGCCAAGACAGTTGGTTACTCTATGCTCACCCTACAGACCCAAAGGGTCGGAAAGATTTAGGAATTTACCTCAACAAAAGCCCTTTAAATCCAGCACACTGGACAAAACCTAGCATCCTCTTCAGGGGCCTGTGTGCTTATTCGGATCTGCAGTACATGGGTGTTGGACCCGATGGCTCACCCTTGTTCTCCTGCCTCTTTGAATATGGGACCCGCCGGCAGTGCGAAGAGATGATCTTTGTCATGTTCACCTTGAAGCAAGCCTTTCCCTCAGAGCTCTGAGTCTCAAGCCTTTCCACCAGCATCCCTCCAAACACCACCTTTGCTGATACTTTTCACTATCACTTCTCATCTTTGAGCAGGAGGTTTTTTGTACTCCTGCTGCACACTTAGTTTGGCGTTGGCTTGCGGCGTCTGTAGATTATGAAGTCTATTAAATGTAACAAAACTTAACGTGTTTGGGTTCGTTTTCTGTTGTCTGTTCCCCCTTTTTGCCTTTCCCTTTGGCTTTCCCTTTTTACACATCCCGTGCCCAAACCAAGTGTGACCTTTGTATGGGGCTTCTCGCCTTGAGGTCTCCGATAGACTGGATCAATGTAGCACTGCTGACAGTGTTCCCAGGGACTGCCTGGGAACAGATGGCAGCAGTTTTATGCTGAGTGGTATTTAGTAAGTTGTGGAGAAAGTTCTAGAGAGGGCACTGGGCTTACTGCCCAATATCTGGTGTCACCTTCTTCAGGACACTGCTTTGGCTCTGCTTGGGAGTACTGCTTCTCGCAGACGGTGTAGGAATGTGGCACCTCTAACTTTCAGGGCTTGCTGGCTCCTTATTTCAGCAAGGCTGTGGGATGTCTTGCTCTGGGGATATTCCTTGCCCACTTCTGCAGTTCGTTTGGAGTTGCCTTGCTGGGTTCCCAGGCACCCCAGGGACTTCTGTCAAACTGAACCTTCTTCTTACTTCCCATGTCATGTCCTTGCTTACTCGCCCTTTTGCTTACACTGCACTGACAAGCTGCAGTTTCTCTGTAAGAAAACCAGAGCCTTGTGTGCTCTAGTTGCTCCCTCTCCCTGGATAGTGGCAGTAGGGGTCATGGAGGACACCAGGACCCTTCCACGTCTGGGGACAGGACAAGTGGCCGAAATGGCATTTTACCTCTATTGGAACTGCAGGATCAGGACAGGTCTGCAGAGGGAGCTCCCAATTTAGAGTCAGGAGGGGAAATGCTTGCTGGTCTTTCTAACACAAGTATGATCCATGCAGCTACTGCTTCTGTCGCTGGCAACCCCATGTCTTTTTATTACAGAGTCTTACTGGCATATGAGGCAGTATGTCAAACAAATAACATTGCCCCCCTTCCAGTAAAAAAGCACCTGTGTCAGAGGGAGGGGACCTGACCAAGCCCAGAGCAGCATGAGAACACTCAAACTGGAAGGCTTTCCAACATAGGCAGATTTTCAGCAGATTTCTGAAGGAAACTATTCTAGTTTTGGTTAGAGAGACACTATTTCTGACGCTCTGGTGTGGTTTGAAAGGAGGTTTTATACAGAGAGTAGACAAGGGACCCACCAGAAGTGAATGGGTACCAAGGGAGACATGTCAGAGCAGGTGGAGCTAGGAAAGTGTTACCTATGCCTCTGGACAAAATTCTGCTTTATGAACCAGTCTGTGCTTGTTTGCTGGGTGCTGTATCCTGTGTGTGTGCACGTGTGGAATGGCTGCAAGGAAAATGTGTTTGTTTGCTCTATTGGTGCAGAATAACACCTGCTTTCCAGAGAGCTCTCAGAACACATCCCCTTGGAGAAACACTAGCAAATGCCATAGGATCCTTGGCACTGTCACTGCTCAGGTCTGCAGGTCCCTGTTTGCTCAGTGCCCCTACCCTGTACTTTTACTGCTGGCAGCTTTCAGGGGTGGTGGGAGAAGGGGCCCTGATTTTTCTCACTGTCTGAATTTGTTTCAGGGCACCTGGAGGCTGCAGGTACCAAGAGAGTAATGAGATCTCATGACCTTCACAGATTACCTGTAATTTGCCAAGCCCTTCCCAAGCAGCAGGTCAGTAACGTGCTGGGCTGGCGTAGCAGAGTGGCTCAGGTAGCCAGTACTTTGTGGGTATTACTCATGTGCTCTTCAGATGTAGGCCAGAGCCTAAATGCACCTTTGTGGCCAATAGCCTGTCACTGATGCCTAATGAGGTACTGGTATATTTAGACCTCAGCAAAGCTACCTGCTGTCCTATAGATTTAACCTCCTCATCAGGTACTATGGAATACTTTTGTTTCATGACATGGAAATGCATGTTTAAGAAGTTTTTATCTGGTCATGCCTGGCAGCTCCCATGATGATGCAGAGTGGACAGTCTGGCTACACGTGGGGGGTTGTGTGACATCTTGAATGATGACAGTATTTATTTACTGGTTCTGGACAGGCTGGTGAGTTGACAGCCAGCTGGTACAATACTACTACATCTGTAGCAAAACCAGTTTATTGCAGTGTCTGAGAGATGGGGTATTATTTCAAGCTAACGAGCCATTAGGGACCACAGAGCTGTTTATGTTAGGGGATTGGGATTCACCTTTTGAGCAGCTGGAGCTGTATTGTGCTTTCTTTTACAACTAAGAAATACTCACAGAAACCAGCCTGCACATCCAATTGCCACAATCATCACATGTATTTGGATCCCTTCGCCTTGTTTATGTCTCAAAGTAAAGGAATTGTGTGTGGCTGGATAAGGGATTTGAAGAAATAACAGCTAAAAACTGAAACTGGTGGAGGGGTGGATAGGAATTAAGTATACACCTAAGTAGTCTGTCTAACAGCTAATTAGATGTCTAACCAGGAGTTGTACCTGCTACCTTGTTTAGCTTGCAGAAGATCAGGAGAAGCTTTCCAAACACAGTTTCATTCCGGCAGAACTCCTGGGGTGATCAGCAGCTCTGTCCACTCTGCATCCAGATATGTGTCCATTGCATGGAGAGCACTGTGAGGCCAAGCAGTGGTTTAACATTCAGAGCTGTTCTGCCTCCTGCTGCAGCTGTACTCCAGAGAAGCTACTGGAGGTGCCAGAAATCCCAGGCAGTTGGTGCAGGTGAGGTTAGCAGTGGTCTGTGGGCAGGCAGGGAGGAGGAGCTGCACGGTTCCTTTACCATGTGCAGACACTCCTCCCGGTGGGGAGAGCAGGGTTTGTAACCCCTCTGTAGCTTACAGCCACTGCCCATGCACAGCCACTTCATGGCAATCAGCATGTGACTGCATTTAGGCTCCTGAATCCATGGCAGTTTGTCTCCTGGAGCCCTGTGCGGATCTGGGCTAAGCTGAAGGTCGGGTCCAGCTGAGCTAATTTTGGTCTGCAGACAGTGCTTGCTCGGCGTGGTCAGGAAGCCCTGCAGGGTGCAGTTCTGCTCGTTTAGCAGGGCGCTGTTCTGGCCACACAGCTCTGAGCTGCTGGTGCCCTCAGCCTCATCTCAGAGGCAGAGGTTAAGCTGGACACTGCAGGGCAGGTGTCTGGAGAACTGAAAGCACCAGGAAGGCCTGCAGGAATGAATGCTGGGTTGTGCCTGTTCACTCTCTCTCCATACCCACAAATTCTAGCCTCTCCCTATGCAGTGACAGTCTGTTCTCTCCTGCCTTGCTGTCCATGCTATGTCCATGATCCAGGTACTGTGGTTCCAGTACTTCTCCTGGCTCTGTAAAGCAAGGTTTGCATAGGGTTAGCAGGATCTATGTCTTACCTGGGAACTTGCAAGTCAGAGTCTGAGCTCAGTTGCTGCTTTTAGGTATAGCTCAAATGTGGATGTGCAGAAATGCTGCCTTCCAAGGCAGAGTGGTTGGAGGAACAGACAAAGCAACCAATTTTCCCTCACAGGCAGTGCCCCTGTAGCAATGTCCTGGCTTGCTGCAAACGTGTCCCCTGTGCTGTGCCTTGGAGATGCAGCACTGAGCAGCCACCCAGCACAGCTGAGGGACAGATGTACACACCAAGAAAAGGGAAGTGAAAACTCCAGTTCTTCCCTCTCTGACGCAGGTTGCCAGACACAGCTTTGCTCCATCCCACCTTTGGGGATTTAGAGTAGGAAAGATCTTTGAATTCATCTCACGGTAGCTGACAGGGAGCTTTGGTCACAAATCCCCAGTGCAGATCAGCCTCTCAGTCTGCTGTGCATGGAAACCTGCAGTCATAATTTTTTTCTGTTCAGTTCTTTGAAGTCCCCTCCTCACACCTAACTACCTATGAGGACTAGTCAAGGCAGGAACAGGGCAGTCAGTGTTAGGTATCCTAATACACAGTGTGTCTCTGATCAGAGATTTATTTATTGCCCTTGGAGCCCTGTAGCGGGTAGGACAGACAGACGGAAAAAGATGAAAACTCACAGGGTCTGACAAGAGCTCGTAAATGGGACAGCAGGCCACCAAAGCCTGGGGGACTGAATCTGTGAGGGAGCAGAAGAGATGCCCAGCTGGGACTTTCTGACATGAAGGGGGCGGGAAAGGCAGGGAGCATGGGCTTGCAAGTCACTTCAGCTGCAGCATGAAGAGGAGAGCGGGGGCTGCAGGAACATGTCACGCTCACTCTCTGAGCTGTTTGAGTTGAGGAAGTTGTCCGTGGCTGAGTTTCCTTTCCCTCTCTGTACTATTGAAACAGGAAGCTGGTGAGCTGAAGCTGGCTGATCGTTACACACAGACACACAGGCAGCTCTGGCAGCTCCTGGACTGGAATTCGGGTTTCCTCCAGCTCCAGCGATGGATCAGTGCTGGTACCACGGCAACATCACTCGCTCCAGGGCCGAAGACCTGCTCTCCAAAGTAGGCAAGGATGGCAGCTTCCTTGTGCGGGCCAGCGAGTCCATTGCCTCGGCGTACGCGCTCTGTGTGCTGTAAGTACGGCGTCCGCCCGCGCCCCCGCACCCGCTGACCCCGCTTGGGCAGGGGCACCCCTGCACCCCCCAGGTGGGCAAACAGCCGCTGGACCCACGGGGAACGTGCAGCCCACACCAGAGCACCTGACTGGGCCATGGGGCAAGGAAGGGTTGGGATCAGAGCCAGGCTGGACAAACCCGTATCACTTACTGCTGCACCGCTCACGCTGCCCTTGCGCCCGATTCAAAAGGAGAGAATAATCAAAGGCACTGCAGCTGTGCTCTGAGAGAAAATAGCATCTTGAACTTTTGGCCCCTCTTAACAACTTGGGTCAACCTTGAACAACTCCAGTACTGAGCTTGGTACCCTCCCAGGCACTTTTCTTGCCTTCAGTGTGTGTTTGACCCACCTGTTTGTACCGTGTCCCATTCAACAAAAGCTGAAATAGTTCCTGAAGCTGTGCATGGTACACCTGGCACAGCAGTGATTCTGCCTGCATCATTAATGTGGCTCATGGGGTAAATGTTTCATGTGGGAAACAGGGAGAGAAATGCTGGTAGCCCTGACCCCCCCATTCTGGGAGACCAGAGAGCAAGGCCTCCTGCCTTGGGTTTATGAGGAGCAGGTGTTATTCCTGGAGGCAGGAGAGCAGGGGCCAGAGGAGACTAAAGTCAGTAGGTAAAATCTGAGGTGTTTGACTTTGCATCACAGAGAGATAAGACAGTTGCTCCCTGCTTAGGAGAGATCAAGAGAACCCCCTTGGGACCCTGTTCTGCCCGTCAGATCCTCTTTGCTGCCACTGCGCAGCAGATCAATAAAACTCATTGCATCCTTACCCCACATTAAATTACACAGGTTTCTCCTTTTCCTTCTGAAAGTATATTTCTTGTAGTGGTGAACGTGGTGCTGCTGTTTATAACTCTGTTCTAACTGCTTGCCTCTGCAGCAGAGGATTCATGTGCAGAGGAGCCTGGGGCTGGATAACTGCCCTGTGAGCGTAGGTGTTGGACTGCCACAGTGGTGGCTGGGTCATGGGGGTGTTTACAAGGTGCAGAAAGCCTTTGTACCTGCCTGTTCAGGTGCTTGTAACAACACAGGGAAGAGTTTTGTCTTTCTGGAGGGAGCAGAGAAAGAAGGCCAGTTGCAGACAAATAGGCAGGCCAAGCAGGAGGCAGGAGAGACAATCATCATCACTGGCCAAGGGCCCAAGCTGCCAGTCAGGGAACACTTTACTAGAACAGACTGTTGCTTCCATTGAGCAATTTTAGTATGGCCCCATTGATATGACTTGTAACTAGTTGTACACAAAATGTTTTTACCAAGCAGTGGTGGGGATTATAGTAAGGGAAGGTGCTGCAAAAAATGCTAAACATGCATTTGCATAAATTTTTCCATTGTAGATGTTTATGCAGCCGATTTTGAAAGCCTTTTGTGACTTGAGAGACATGGGATCAGGAAATAGAAACAATATAATGACCAGGATTTTCTGAACCGTGAGCCAAAGGTTATTTTCTGAAATCCATTCTGAGGTGGTGATTAAAGAACTGGGGAGCACACAGCCTCGCCAGGCAAGAGCAGCTGGATCTGAGGTGTGAAGTGATGGCAGAAATTTCACACAAACTGTTGTCAAACAACCTAACAAGCCTTCAGCTTATGCTGGTTTGTAGTTAGTTTGTGGAGAGAAAGAGTTAAACGTGGCGAATAAGTCTTTCCCTCTGAATGTCTTCTCCATAAAATGGGCAGCTTTGCTGAAGCTGAAAACTTCCTCAGGAATATATCAATTTCAGCTGTGTTAATGACTGGGAGGTGTTTGAGGTTTGGGCTATTCAGTTACTTCTGTTTAAAAAACAGAGAGGCTGGGGACAAAGAATGAGGGGACTTGAAAGCTGACAGCAAAATTGTTTCTACAAAAGTAGAATTATTTTGAAAGGGAGAAAGTGTCAACTGTGTATAGATAAGGAAAACAAAAACCATGAAATTTCCTCTGAAAAAGAAATGTCATATTCTACAGAGCTCTTATATTTATTGGGCAGATCAACTGAAAAACAGCAAAACACTTATTATTAGAATGTCACAGAATGAAATAGTGATTTTATTGAAGAGCTACTTCAATAAACAGAGGAAAACAGGATTTGTATAAATATAGACAAGTAAGGGATATGTATTTGCAGGGCCTTTAGGAGTGCCTCCCCTCTTTTTCTGAAACTTAGAACAGCAGCTTCTAACTTGGGGAGTGAAAGCTGGGGAACGCTCCTCCCCTGCACTGCTGGCCCATGGTCACACTGCCCCATAAAAGGCAAGAAGCAAAGCCCTTTTCCTCCTCCTTTCTCTGTGCCTGCACCATGTGATCTGCCAGTTTATTGACAAGAAATGGGCTCTTTAACTCACCTGAAGGGGAATGCCTGGATCCTGAAATCCGAAAGAGCCTGCTTAGTGTTCCCTGCAGCTGAACTGGTACCATTCCTCCAGGGGATCTTCTGTTGGTGGTTCATCCATGGATGGCTGCAGGATTAACAACTCTTTAGAGATGACCCTCAAGGGCTAGCTGCAGCTTTGGGACCCCTCTAAGTGCCTGTGAGATGCCATGTCCAACTCCCCTGCCTCTCTCACGGTGCACTTAGCACCATGTCTGGCATGGCAGCCCTGTGTAGGATCTCCAGGCACTCCCAATATGCAGGTCATCACCTGCACATAAAAACACACAGCAGGAGAGGAAAGAGCAAATATCAGCCTTGTCCCCTTTCCTCCTCTGCTTGGTTGAGAGGACAGAGAGACGAAAAAGTACTTGGAGACCTGTTTAAACTGGGGCTGATGTTTTATTTACCTTCCACATGGACAGCCTGAACAATGGTTAAGCAATTCTGAACTCAACCCAGTTTTTAGGGAGGACCTGGAATGTGGTGGTAATTGGGATCACACAACTTGACAGTCAGGATGCCAAGGAGAGAAAGCCTAAGGGTAAAAATGAAGTAAGAGTCCCAGTCTTCTTCATCCACATGCAGTAAATTAGAAGACTGCTAAAAAGGATTCCTGCTTTTGATCCCAGGAAGTGCTCCTCTCTGCACCTGTCTCACCTAACTGCCCTTCCTTCCTTGTTCTTCCACTGATCTCACCTGTCCTCAGCCCAAAGCACTTTACAAGGTGAGCTCTGTGTGATGAGGCACTTTCTGTGGAGGCAGCACGAGGGTCCTGCTGTGATACAAGAGCCATTGAGCTGGTTCGTTTATCAGTTTCATAATCTCCACACACACAAATTGTCTCTCATGAGCTGCATGAGCAGTTCTGCTTAGCCCTGTTTGCATATCAGCAGGAGGAAATGGTGTAAGAGAGCTGCACTGACAGATAAAAACAAACCCCATACCCTTTCTTGGGGCATATCCTCATCTGGCATCGATTACCCTGGGATTGGTGACATTAGCAGTGCTGTGGCTGCCCACAGCAGTTGGGGATCATGTCTGTGACTGCCAGCCCTGTCCCAGATGTGTGAATGAACAGGTGCCTGTGGAATGAGCTCTGGGAGCAGTTAGAATTCTTCCATGTCCTTTGCATTAATGCCATCAAAAGATGCACGTTCATGTGTGTGCACGACCAAATTCTCCAGACACCCTGGAAAAGCTCAGCTATGATCTATGAGTAATTTATTTGCATTTCCAATGTCTTTGTGACTCCTTGTACAAAGCTGCCTAAAATCCTGGCAACCTCTTCTCTCTCCTGCATGGAATGATTCTGAAAGGCATATGATGAACAGACTCACGATACAACTGTAAAAGAGATTAGGATGTTTTATCAATCTGCCTGATCTCCCCAGTGGGGGGGCTGACCTCAGGCCACATTTTGTGACAATTCCACAGGTAATGCAGAGTTTCTGTTACAGCCAAGGAAGCTCTAAAAGCGGATTCTGTTCTTTCTTTTGAGAGGAAGGTGTTGAAACCAGCACTGTTTGCTGGCTCAGAGAGATATTGTATGCTTTAACAGAGTGCTTTGCAGGTGACTTAAAAGATTGTTGTTCACTTGGGAGAAAAGTAAAAATATATCTTTTTAGTCAATACTTCTTGGATGAGATCTACAAAGCTAAACAGCTGCTGAGGAAGGTCAAATTTGCTACCTTACAACACTGCTCAGGCTTCACTTGGGCTCTTGTGCATTGATGTGACCCTTCACTGGGAAAAAGGCTCTTCCATCTCCCCTTAAATAAGAATCTAATAGAATTTAGCTGGGACAAAATGTTTTTTATGGCTGATCTACAGATGCACATGTACAGTGTGCACCCACACCAGGATGGCGAGATGGGTTTTCACTTAGGCTGTTTAAGACTTGTGGATGAAAATGTGCCTAGCAATCAGCTCTTGTACTGAGATTTAGCTGAAATCTATTATTTGTTTTTTCCAATACAAGTCAATGCACATACTAGACCTTCAGTTTATTTGTTCACTGCTGATTTTGGCCCCGTGTCTTTTGGCTTTCTGCTTTTCCATTCCTTCCTGAGCTGCCCTCTCTACTGACAGCTAAAGCCATTTGGTGTTTTCTCTTTCTGGCCAGAACGAGAGTTGAATAACTCACTCTGAGCTGATGCTGGTACCACTTTCTGCAGTGACATCTGCAGATGTGTCAGTGTCCAAGAACACTTCAAGCTTGTTTTAGTTCACAGACTCCAGGGAAAGCAAGAGAAATGTTTAAACCTCTTGTGCATGAAGCCACCAGTATGTCTCAGAATGTCCCAAAGCCTGTTCTCATGGGGAGGGGTACCATGCTGAGATTCCCTTCTGGACACGGTGTAACCACATCACCTGTGATCTGTTCCAGGTTCCGGAATTGTGTCTATACCTACCGAATTCTGCCTGGTAAAGAAAACAAGCTCGTTGTCCAGGTAAGCCCTGCTGTGTTACTATGTTGGCCCACAAAGATGGCCCTGACAGCTGCTGGGTTTTAAAGCAATTCTAACACCAAGAGAAAAAGGATACAAGGAGTTAAACTAATGCCCTGGCCAGCACAGTGCTGGTCTCCAGTCCACTGCTGGGCACATTTTAGTCTTTGGTCTGGTCCTGCCATGGCCATCGGCACATGTCACTTAACACATGTCCCTGACAGGTTTTATACGACTGAGAAGCGCAGCCCATGGAATACCTTTTCCTCTGAAGCCAACTTCCTATCAGTACACTGTGGATCTTTTCAATCCAAAATTGCAGCACAGTTTACCTACACCCAGAGAACGTAAATTGAGTTCTGGTCTCAGGATCCAGAAAGTACTAGATTGAGGGCAGGACTTTCAGACCTTCTGTTTATTCCTATTCTGCTTTAGTATCCTAAATGAGCCACTTCCCCTTCCTGTGCCACCTCTCAGCTCTGGTTTTCTTAATATGGAGCATGAAACTTGGGGTGGGGAGAGAGGCATGGTCTCTTCCAGCCCCAAGAATTGGGCATGGGTTTATTAGGCAGCAGTGGGGCTGCAGCTGACTCCATCCTCTTGGCACAGCCAGTGCTGCATGGGCATTCCCTGCAAAATTAAAAGGAAATGCCCAGGCTACCAGTCTGCCAGGCTATTCAGAGTCAGTCTACAATCATTCCTTCCCATTTCAGATGACAACCAGCTTCCCACACTAGAAATCAGATTTCTACTGACTCCACGTGTGGCTCACATGCCTCACATGCACCATGTCACCCGTGTATTTCCTGATGTGCTTTGGGGTCACCAGTTTCTCTTTGAGATCTGCAGTAAGAGGCAGCATGTCTGAAACTGGAGGCATCAGGTTAGTGAGAACAGCGGAGTGCTGGCAGCTTTCTTTCAGCTGTAGGTTGTTGATAGGAATTGTGGACTGTGTGTCCTGGGTGCACACATCCAGCTTGGCTTCTGCAAGAGCCACTTTTTGGGAGCTCGAGCTGTTCTTAGGAGCCCCACTCAGATGCAGCTCTGCACAAACACAGCTATATTGCCACCCAGGCCAATTCCAGGCTCTCAGCCCTGTGCTCCAGAGGACTCTCTGCCCAGGGCCAGCCACCATATCCCACTTGGCCTCGACAGCTGGATTCCCCAGTCATTGAGATTCCTCTGCCTCACTTGCACTTCTGTTTTTAAGGAGGAACTGGCAGTGGGACACTGTGCCAGACTTGACCTGGGTCTGTATGTGTTACTATGGCAGGTCACCAAAACTCATCCACCTTCCCAGAGCACTGGGGAACACCATACAGAGGAGCCTGTGCAGGCTGGGAGCAGGGCTGGCACACAGCTGGAACCAAGAAGCTGCCATTCTGATCTGGCTCCACAGGGTGCAGCAGCCTGTTTGTAGGAATACTCAGTTTTCCCCCATCATCTGATCTAGCCCAGCCTTACCATCATAACTAATGTGTCTTGGTGTGTTGTGGTGGTGTGGTGCTGTGATGCTGTGATGGTGGCATGTGTTCAGAAGATGATCCATTGTTTATCATTGCTCCAGTACCCAGAGCAGCTGCAGGGGTCAGGGTCTCATTGTGCCAGAGAGCTCACAAATGAAGCTCCCCTGGGCAGGGAGAGTGTTGGGGGAGACCTGAGGGTCAGCAATGGGCACAACTACTTATGTCCACACCAGCTCTGTGGCAGGGCTGGGGTGGGAGCCTGGCACTGCTAATGATGTTCTTACTCTTTGCCCTGGCACTGAGGTGAGGAAGGGACATTGTGGAACCCTAACTCTGAATGGCTTTGGAGTATGAGTCTGACAGCTGCTTTGTCTTTTGGAAAACAAGCACAGAAATGATCCTATGTTGTTTATCCCCCTGTGGGAGAGGAAGAAAGGTAGGCCAAAGAGTACCTGCAAAGGCAGCCAGATGGCCCCACACTTTGTCCCTTTGTGTCCTGGGCAAGCCCTGTCCCCTCCTGGTCCCTCAGTGCCCCCTGGTATGTCGTGTGAGCAGTGCTGTCTGCAGCCTGGCCTGCAGCCTCTGCTGGCAGGACACTGGTGCCAGAGCAATGGGGGTTTGGAAGCTGAGTGGAGAGCCCTGTGGCCATGTGTGCAGCCCTCCAGGGAGTGCTGAGGCACAGGCTGGCCCCAGTCCTGCCCCCAGGGAGCTCTGTACAGCCCCCAAGGGTGCCAGCTACGCTCCCCAGCTCGTGCTGGGTCTGAGAGTGTTTCTGCCATGACAAAAGGGCCTGTTTTCATGTATGGCTGTTCCACTTGTCTGCAAGTCAGAGCCCTGCAGCCACAGGAAATCCATTTCTCTCTGCTGTAGCAATGGGCAGTTCTCATGCTGGATCAAGGTTTATGAACATGTAATTTTTAAGATTCTCTTGGGATCTGTGTTGTGATTGTGAGGGATTTCTCTTGTTCCTATGTCATGGGATGCAGAGGGACTGTGGTGGAATACCTTTGTAAGCTGGGTTGCCAGGAACTGTAGGTTGAATATCAGGAGTAGGCTAAATAAAGTGTGTTGTTAACTCATGTTTTGAAGACAAAACACCTCCTGCTTTGTGCTGCCTTATTCCAGTTCTGTGGGAGAGGCAGAAGAAGGAGGGTGGCTTCATCTGGCAAGAGAGGGACACAGTGAAAGTGGTAATTGAGGCTCAGAGGAAAAACAGTCTCATGTGGTTGGCTGCTGTTCTTGGTACAGTGTTCCAGCTGGGCCAGGCTTTTTTTGGTTGCTTGTCTGTTGATTTTTGGATAAAACAAAAACTACTTCATGTGTATTACAAGATCAGACTTTTGAAAAGATTACTTCTGTGCAAGGATATAAAAGCTGTTGAATAGGATGGAGTGTTGACATTTTAAAAAATCCCATTAAAAAAGGAAGGAGTCTACTAATCCAATGGAATTAGAACAGGTGTTAAATTAATACAGCAATCGGTAAGTGCTTTTCATTTCTGAGTTTATAAAAATTATATAGGAAAAATTCAGTACTCAATCCTGAGATTAGCCTGCATTAGTTATGAGCCCTGATTGTGCAATGTGACCTTTTTTTTTTGCCTGCACAGTGCTCCTTCCTGAAAAAAGCTGCCTTCCTGCCCAGAGCTGGGATGTTGTCTGTCAGGAGCTTGTCATGATGACAGCAGCTTCAGAAGAGGTCCCATGTCACAGCTACATACACGGCACATGTGACAGGACAGGCTCTCCCTCTACCACTTGTGGAGTTTTTTCACCTTTAAAGCTGCAAGGTGCTTCACTTTTTCATTGAGTCTTGGAGAGGCCATTTCATTTTTCTCTTTTCTAGTTCGACCCGCCCCAGTGGAATGATACTCAGTGTCATTTTTTGCATGGTTACATTATCTGGTAGCAGAAAGGGAGGTGTGCATTTTTGCATTCTGAGATGCACTTTTTCACATTCAGGCTGAAGAAAATGATATTTGCATATGTCCTTCCAGCATTTTGTGCCATGGTCTGATGTGCCATTGGGATTCTGCACCTGCAGCAGCTCTACATCAGCTAGCATGGTCAGGAATCCCTCTGGCCTGCCATATCTGGAATGCAGCTGGTGTCCTCCCAAAGCACACTGGGCTGTAGAGGTCACCATCACAGACTGTTTTCTTTACATACAAAGGAAATTTGTCCCCCTTCTTTTCTGGAACTGAGTAATTTTCTCCTTCCATTACTTGAGACTTCAAAATATGGGCAAAGAAAGCCATGGCTTGGATGAATCAAACTTGCCTCCTGCTGATGAAAACATATTTAAGGAAGGAGGGTAGGAGTAATGAAAACCCCTTGAAACACAGAATCTGTAAGAGCCAGTAGAGATCTTTAGGCTGAGAACAATTAGTCACAGATCTCCCTGCTGCCTGCAGACTCTCACTGTAGTGAAGCACTGAGAGCTGAGAATAGGAAGAGAGCAAATAACAGTTCCACAGAGATCGAGGAGCAGGGCACGAGGCTGGAAAGAACTGCCCCTGAGGTGGCTGAGCTGCTGCCTGGGGGTAAGTCACAGCTGGACTACTTCACTTTCTTCTCTGGGAAAACAAATATGATTTTCCCTTGCTCCAAAGGGGAGGCATAATCAATGTGTAGTTATGGAATGTTTGGGGATTAGCTGAGTGTAATCATGTTTGTGCAAAGAGGGGCGAAGCAGCAAAGGAGTCCTTGGGTATTGCAAGATCAAGCTAAACATGAGAGACAAGACTAAAGACACTAACATTGTCTTTGTTACCTAAGCATCTATAGTCAGTTCTTGCCATCCAGATTCACAGAAGATATTACTTTCCTGTGCTGTCACTTAAAGCACCTCGTTTATCCAGCTGGCTGAGGTTTCAATATGACCCTCTTCACTGCCCAATCTGCATTCCTTGTGATCTTAGCATCCCCCCAACAAATGGGGAACTTGGCCCAGTCTGAGGATTGGGTTACCAAAAATAATTTTAAATAGCTATCCCTGGCTGACCTTACCAGGATCAGAGGATGTGTATCAGTATGCATCCCCCCATTTTAGATGTGCAGTCAAAGCTGTCACGTAGCCAAAGGTGAGTTGTATCTCTCTAGTCAGCAGGAAAGAAATGGGTTTCTGATCTGGATGGGCTGAACTGTCCTTAGTGGGTCCTGTCTCTGTTGTCTAAAGAGCCCAGAGAACCCCCTTAAACTGCCAAACTTGGCAGGCTGCAGTCAGATAAAGAGATTCCCAGTACAACTGTCTCTTGTTCAGTGTGAGAAGGCACTGAGGTCAAGAGCTGCTGTTGAAAAACTGTGATACTGCCTTTGCCTAATGCTTTACCCTGGATTGCCTCGACATACTGCTATTTTAAAAGGTCACTGTCAAGAGTATAACCTGCCTTGGGAGTGAGAGTGCTTGAAAGAGGTGGTGAGAAGGAGGAAGACACTGGTGTTGGCTGGTCAGTGACAATGGATTGGTACAGGGGGGTGTGGTACCATTGTTAAAACCTGATGGAGTTTGATCTCTCTTGATTTCTGGTACATCTCCAACAGGAGTTCCCAGCTCGTGTTATCTGCTGGCTGCAGTCAGTCAGTCAGTTCTCAGGGGCAGCTAGATTGCATCTTATTTTCTGCTCTTGGCCAGAACTTATTTTCTGGTCTGTCAGATAACGGTCCATAGGTTGTTTGCAGGATCAAGCACAGGCCTTGTGCCACTGCATGTGGAGGCTGGGGGAGATATCCTGATGGAGAGATGGCACCATGGCACAAACAGGGCTGGCTCCGGAGATGCCCTTGGTAAAAGCTGCTGAGAGAGAGCCAACCTTGTCATTGTGGGAGCAGCTTTGGCTTTTAATAAAGGTGGAGTCTCCTTAAGAAACTGGGGCACCTGTAGAGCAGATGTCCATGCCAAAACTGGGGTGGCCTCACCTTGAGTACTGGGGGAGTTTTAGTCACCACAATACAAAAAAGACATTAAGCCATTACAGAGCATCTGAAGGAGGCCAGGAGGGTGGTGAAGGGCCTTGAAGGGAAACCATATGAGGAGTGGCTGAGGGCCCTTGGTCTGTTCAGCCTGGAGGAGACTGAGGTCAGATCTCATTGGGGTCTGCAACATCCTCCCGAGGGGCACTGGAAGGCAGGCACTGATCTCCTCATTCTGGTGACCAGTGATAGGAGCTGAGGGAATGGCTGGAGCTGTGCCAGGGCAGGGTCAGGTTGGATCTCAGGAAAAGGCTCTTCCCCCAGAGGGTGGTTGGGCACTGACCAGGCTCCCCAGGGCAGTGAGCACAGCACCAAGGCTGCCAGAGCTCAAGGAGTGTTTGGACAATGCTCTCAGGGACAGGGTGGGATTGTTGGGGTGTCTGTGCAGTGCCAGGAATTGGACTGGTTGATCCTGATGGTCCCTTCCAACTCAGTATCTTCTGTAACTCTTTGATTCTATAACTGTGTGCTGTGTCTCCTGTTCTGTGGCAGAGTCTCCCTCAGCCTGAGGAAGGCACAGCTTGCCCTGCTTTCCCGTGGGTGTGACCTGGTGCTTCAGCTCACTCAGGTAACATTCCCATTCTGCCCCCCAGAACTTGCATCAGACGTGTTTTTCTACAAGCTCAGGGCACGGGCGTTGCCTGACCACTGCTGCTTCCTTCTAGCAAGGTGCTCTTCCTTGCCCTTCTTGCCAACCTGTTTGGTTTGTTTGTTCCCATATTACCCTCAGTCTGCTCTCCCATTCATGCCACCAGCTGAGCTCTTGCCTCAAGCCATGTACCTGCCTTGAGATATGGTGGGCTGCCAAGGATGGAGGCTCCAACCACCCACAGTGCCTTGAGAGCTGTTTGCATCTTCTGGCTGCCCCACAGGAGAGGGCAGAGATGGAACTTGGCTTGAGCAGAAGCAAGAGCCACTTTGTATTTTCAAGCAAAGTGGAAAATTTAAAAAAACCCTTCTTTCAGGTGAAATGTTTCATTTTGATTTCGGCCTTTTCAGAAGTGAGCATGGTGTTGCCAGGATGTTGAAGAAAAACGTTGTTTCAGATGGAAAAACTGGATCACTCTTTTGAAAAAGTCCAGATAAGCAATTTTGAACTTGTCACCTTCTTTTAAAATTAATAGGGGAAAAGGAAATTGAACAAAGACTATGCCTTGCATAGCACATGCTCCAATCCCCTTCGTGTTTTTGATAAACTTTTTTTTTTTTTTTGCTTTGAGCAAAACTGTTTGATCGATTCCAGAGTTTTGTGAGCATTACTTTGTTGTGAGAAGGAATTGCTAAAAGCTACCTTCTTCTCATACTGCACAAGAGACTGTACTACAATAAGGAAAACATTAGAGTTTTAAAGGTTATTGCCTGTCTTTTTCTTTCCACTTCAATGTCCCAGGTTTGACAGAAAGCAGCAGTGCATGCATCTTCCTGCACCCCCTCTGTGGGTGAATGTAGGAAACATTGATTTTGCAGTTGTAGTACCAGATCATCATTTCTGGGAGCAGGAACACTCCTTGCATTTGTGCTGAAATCCCCCAGTTAAACAAATTGCTTACATTGTACTTACTACCTGTTGCAAAGGGAGGGCCTGGCCCTCGTTACTTGTGGGCTTTGCTGACTTCAGTGAAAATTATAGATGCCCTGGCAGCACTGTTTTACATTGAGTGATCATAGAGCTTTTTTTTTTTTAATTTTTCTGGTAATTTTTTGCTGGTCTGATACGGGGCTGTGACAGGAAACAAGTGTGCTATGAGAACGTTTAGAAGGCAGGCCAGCAGCTGTGACTCACGGTGCCAGCTGACACAGGGGTGGGGCACAGTGTACTCTGAGGCTCCCAGGAGGTGGAGAATCCCTAAACACTGTGTGTAGGGACTTCTGCTGAAACCCTTCCTCCCCAGCATGCTTCTAGAAACACATTTTTGGGGAACACCTTGATTTGTACTCCCTCTGTGTGTGGGTCGGCTAAATATGCCAGAATGAACTAAATCCTCTGTCCTGGGACGGGCAGGATGTGCGATGAGGGGGCTCTGCTCGCGTCAGCCACCACAGGACTGTCCCTGCTCCGAGCAGGATTTGTCCTGGCCTCTGTTTATGAGTCCTGCAGGGTGGAGCTGGGCCTGGAGGCTCCATCCGGAGTGTGAACCTGCTCTGGAGCAGGGCTGCCTGTCCTGCCAGCAGCATCTGATAAGAGCTGGGAGTTTAGGTCAGTTCCTGCATTCCTGGTGTCACTGCTGCTGTCACCAACATCAGAGGCCTGGCTGTGGCACAGGCAGCACCCAGTCCATTGTCAGCCCTGTAGAGAGGTGCAGTTTTTGTTGTCTCCTGGTTGCCACACTGCAATCCCAATGTGCTGTGCTGCTCTGACTCGTGTGGCCAAGAGGAGGTTTCCTGGAGTAAGGACTTTGTGATTTGCTGTGGATTTTGCTGATCTTCCTGTACCTGATCAAAACCTTTCAACTGGGGAATTGCTCTTGAGCTGGTTTCAGTGGGTGACAAAGCAGAGCTCACTGTTTCAGGTGAGGCTCAGCCATTCACCACTGCAGCCACTTCTGTCCCTGCTGGGTGAGGGGTTTGTACCTCTCAGACTGATGGCAAACCCTCCTGGTCTCCAGTGGGGACGGGGCAGGCACAGGCCTGCCCCAAATGCCCGGTGCAGGTTGCACAGGGGCTGTGAGACACCCCTGTCAGGGCAGGGTAATGATGAGAATGGCACTGATTTCACTGGAGTTAGTTCCTACCACAGAAAACTCCATGTGCTGGTGGGACTCCATTGGCACGGAAGGGCTGAGGGATAATCAAGGGGATTACTTTTCTTGAAGAGAAACAAGGGACAACTGGACATCCAGACAATACTTATGGGGAATGCATTGAAACATGGGTAGGACAGCACATTTCTAGTATGCCCAAATACATAATTTAATTATACTAAGCTTCATTTTATTACAAAAACCGGTAGATATTAAAATTTTAATATTTTTCAATATAATTTAATGTTGATTTAAATAAGTTTGTAAAGCTCTTTACATGTAAGACTGAAATTACACATGTATCTCATGTTTCTGCAAACTATCCAAATCTGTTTATACAAGAAAAATGGTTTTTTCTGCTGTTGCATCTGAGGCAGGAATAAACAGAAGGCATTTCACAGGTTTTGGAAAGCTGAAAGAAGCAGCATTTAATAAGAGAACTAGGTATTTCCTGAAACATGCACATTCCTGCTACTGAATCTCTCAGTATACAAAATTCTTCATACAAACAAAGCATATCCAGCTTTTGTCTAGTTTGAACCCTTCCAGAATGTTTCCAGTTTCCTGAAATATAAAAAAACATGTTCAGAGAAGATGGCTTAAATCAGACTAAAGTGGTATTATTTTGTTTTTCAAGCTCCAAGAAATGAAATCAGGTATTTGGAAGTTAATGACATGAACTGAAATCCCTTTTCCTTTTATCTAGATGTCCTTTCAGATAAAATCTCTAAGCAGTGAAATGCCAGTGCATGTCATCAATTCTCTTGCTGCTTGCCTTCCAATAAATGTGTTATCTCACAAAGCCTTCATCACACTCAAACAATTGCAAATTGCAAATAGCCAACCCTCTGGGGTTGCAAAATCCTTCCAGATTCAGGAGATAAGGATTAGGGCTGTTACACAGTGACCAGCTGACCAATTACTGGTTTAGAAGAGTTCTTGTCTCACCTATTATCCTTTGGAAAGGCTTTGGCCCCCAGCAGCTCTTTCCCACCCCACCGGATATTCCAGCTCCCGTTACAGGAGCTCCAACAACCAGGTTTGTTGGAGAGGCCAAATGTCCAACCCTGACTGAGAGGAGCCCCTGGGACACACCCACCTCAGGGTCTCCAGGACTACCAAAATGAAATTTTTCCTGAGATTCTAAACCTCTTATGGCAGATGAGAAAATATAATTGAAAACATAGGCAACCGACATTCTCAACAAGAAAATATTCTTATTTTGCAGTAATTTGAGGGATATTAGCTTTAATATCATTAATCACATAGTGTTCAAACCATTTGATTGTCTTAGCCTTTTTATATTTTATCAAAGACTTCTGATAGTCTTCATAACTCAATTTAAGGTATTCAGGGACACAACAGATTATTTCTCTTTCCTCTGTGTGGTAATGAAGCACTGTTTTATTGCTTCTGTGCTTTGAGGCATGATGGGTCACGGAGGAAAGTGCTCATTTCCAGGCAAGTCTTGAGTTGTTTTCTCAAAGAAAGAGAAGTTAATATATTGTTGGTGCTGTATGAGGCTTCTTGTCCTGATCATTTAAGATAGCAATGAGTCTTGGAAAACACTGATATGAGATTTATTTACAATGAGACTTATGGCAAATATTGCCATCAATACAAAATTGTTTCCACGCTTGTTCCCAACAGGATGATGCCCTTTCTTGTTCAGAGATCTATCTTGATTTGCTGATGAGATGGATCATTGCAGGCTGCATTCCCTCTCCAAGCAGAAGTGGAACTTATCCAGCACAGCACAAGTAATACTTGGGGTCCAGTTAGATTTTGTTCATGTGATCTGCATTCCAGCCTCAGGAAATGAGACCTATACACCCTACACGTGCAGTAACTTATTGCTGATATAAATATAAAATATAAAGATGCAATGACCTTTAAATAACAACATTTTCCATTGAAAGTATTGTCCTGGTTGCACTTCTTTTAGGTAAACGAGGTCTGCTCCACCATTACTCTTCAAATTTACATTTTGGTGGTTAAAGTGTGTTAAGCCCAGTTTTAGGGGGCAAAGTGTAACAAAACGTGTAACATCCGCTATTTTTATTCCAGGTTCAGGGGAGAACATAAAAGGAGAGGGTTTGAAGGGTGTTTTTTGTCTGGTTTTAGTTTTGTGGTTAGTTTTGTTAAATGATGATGCTTCTTCAGGCTGGGTTCTGTATCTGTTCAGTCAGCAGGGATGGCTCAGGGCTTCCTTTCACTGAGTAAGGGTTTGCAGTAACTGAATGAAATAAGGGACAGCCCCTTCAAAGAAAGTACAAGTGGTCACCCCAAGTGTCACAAAAATAGAAAACAATTGCTGTAGCAAAAGACTGAGAAATTTTGCAGGCTGAAGACAGGAAATTGTAACACTAAGGTGCTCACCCTTATCTGCGCATTTCTTGGAAGTTTTAATTATGCAATCCCAGAAAATTATGCAGTTCTACGTGGTGAATTGTGAATGCAGTTGTTTCCCATGAACCTTCTGCCTGCATTGCTCTGCTTCAGTAGCATGTCTTCAATAAGTATGGCCTCTTTAGTCTTACCTTTTCTCTTTTCCACTTGATTGTTTTTTGTAATTTATGCATGTTTAGTGCTTGGTGACAGTTGGAACTGGGATTCATTTAGGCAAGAAGACAATAAAGAAAGCAGAGAGCTGATTGTGGATCCTCCCATGTCTGCTGCACAGGTTAGGGGAGACCCCCAGCAACACAGGGTAAGACTGATGTGAGCTGAGGGATCCTGCCCAGCTGTGCAGGCAGAGCCACTCTGGGCATGTTTTCATCTGTTTCAAGGAAAAGGGAGCTTGGGAATTTGAGAAGAAAATAACCTGCAATATATACAACTAATACATGTATCTGAGAAGCAGATCACCTCCCCAGAGGCAAGTAACCTGCAGGAGTGTCCCAGCCCAGTGTCTGTGAGCAGGGGGCACTGACAAGATCCCACACCTGCACTGAGTGCCTTCAGGAACCATCACTGTGTTGCATTTGCTGCCTTGGTTGCCTTGCCAGCTCTTGGGGACCTGGTTTTTTTCAGGTTTGTCTTGGTAAGCACTGGAGCTGCATGCTTTTTGAAGAAATGAAAATGGAAATTTTTATTTGACCTGAAGTGCTGAAGCTTTTCAGTGGAAAACCAAAAAGCACAAGGCTTATGATATAATTACAGAAGTTGTTAGAAGTAGTGTACTCCAAAACTTTTACTTAAATTCTGCCCACACACTACAGAAGTGTTAAAAAAACTGCACCAGATCCTCAGGGATCTGCAGTCCTTGCTCATTCATCACCAGCTCATCTGACTTGCACCCTGTAGCTAAATTTAATCCCAGTCCTTCATGTTCTGTCATGGACTGTACTGTTGTTTGCTTGTTGTTGATGTAAATCTTCTTTATTATAACACAGAGAAATACTGAAAGGGTTGGTTGCTCAGCAGGTTTCTTGTGGTGCTACCAGCTGAATGCATGTGTGCTGTGTTGGCAATATCTTTTTTGATGGCTGGAGTTTGAATGGTTTATTTAATGTGAAGGACTAACTCGAGTATGGAGTGTTGATGCTTTCTACAATTGCTTGGTGTTCTTCCTGGCTTCTGTCTAACTATATTAGTTGGATATTTGGCAATTAACATACTTTTTATGTGAATCATGGAGTGTAGGAGAAGAGTGGAATGAGGTCTTTATGTAGGACCTGAGTACATTATTTTTATGACCTATGTCTTTATTATGTGTGGGAAAATGCTGGTTCAAAAGACTTCCATTGGTCCTTTACCTTCTAGAACTTCTAATATGTTTTACTCTAGGATGTAGAATTTTAACAAGGAACTTGAGATAAAAATTTGGCAGGCAACCATACCCTACTGAGAAGTCCTTTCAATATTCCTTCTCTTCAAGACTCTCCTAATTTGCAAGTGCCCCAGTTCTGCCATGGGAGCTACCTGTGAACATGACCAGTGCTTGGGCTGCCAGAACAAAGCCTGGTGGGATCACAGAGAGCAAAACCCTTGCAGGGCCAGAGGAGATTAGCAGGGGCAGATATGACAGTCAGGATCTTTTTAAGATGAACTCCAGCTGGGCTCACACTCCACACACAGCACACATTAAGCATTTGAAACCCAGAATGAGCAAAGGTAGGAAAAAGTGAGATGGCCATTCCAAAAATTGGAAACCTTCAGCATTTCCGTTTTTTGGTAATGTTTAATAAGAATGGAATTGTGATGCAGTGTGAGTAATTAATACACAGAGTCTCTTAAGTCATGCTTAGAGAAATGGAGCTTGTGGGAGAGGCAGCATGTACTGGTATCCTTCTGTTGCATTGGAGGAACAGAGGGAATTTTATAAGATTGACAACATAGTAATTTTCTTTTTTTTTTTTATTTTTTAACTTAGTTTTGTTTGGATATCTGATGTTCAGCCAGGATCACAAGCTGGAAGTAATATGTACTTAGCTGTTAAATTGCAATTCCTTGTTTCCTTCCATGAATAATCTCTTTCAGAAGTTCTGAAAACCTCTTTCCTGGAACTCTCTGAATTCCATGGTTTCACCCAAAGTCTTAAACTTAAAAGGCCACTGTAGCAAAAGTGACATGGACAAGCTAACCTGAGCATCAGGACCAAACCGTATGCAGGATGAGACAAGAAAGACAGGGACTATTCACCTGCCATTCCCCCCAGCATTGTTAAATTTATATAACTTGTAACTGCGCTTCCATTGTGCCATTCTCCCCAAAATCTGTATGATTCTTTTTCCAGGTGAGGAAGTACTGCCCCACCCACCCACGAGCATCCTCTGCCCCTGTTCCCTGGATTCTTCCCCTTGCCTTTTCTCTCATGCTGAGTTCCCTGGCAGAGACCCTCTTGCTGAGCTTTACGCAGCAGCAGAACTCCCTTGCCAGCTCCAAGTTCCCACCTCCTATCAAAGTTCATTTCTTTACTGCCCCTCTGTGTCACAGGATCCCTCTTTTCCTCAGCCACACACTTACTCCTCTCCCTTTGTGCTTGCTCCTCAGTAGCTCCATTTCTTCCAAGCCCCGGGTGTTGCATTCAGATGAGGGTACATTTCTGGGTGGCTTGTATTTTGGGAAGTAGCTGTTTCTCCCAGCTGTGATTCCTGTCTATGATCCCATTCTTGTGAAATGCTCCTGGAACTTCTTAGCACAAGATTTGATCTAAAAATAAGGCATGTTTTCTAGAAAAACAAAACCAAAACACAACCAGGTTGCTTTAAAATGCTGTAAAAAATAATTTACCAGGAATTTTGTAGCTCTTAGGATCCCTTTTTTAGTGAAATGTAAAAAGCTTGCCTACATGAGAACCAGAAGTAAATTTAAAAATGCCACCTAGACATCCTAGCTAACAGTCAGTCTTGAAGATTTTTCCAAACCTGAAAACCTAGAATTTATTTTTTTTTCAAATCTGAAAGGAGAAAAGTTCCTGCCAGCCTTTCTCACCACAGTAGAAGCGACCTGATTTTCAGCTTCCATTTAAGCTGGTGGGCATTGCAAGAATTTTATAACTTTAAAAAGTTATTGCCTGTTACTGAAATGCCTACATATGTGTTTAAATACCTGTTTTAAGGCACTCTGGTTAGAAAAGATTGACCTTAAGCAATATAAGCAGATGACCAGTTTCCTAGTTCCTCCTTGTGCCTTGGCACAGGAAAGGAAAACACTTCCTCTTCCTTCTGAGGGCCCCAGACTTCCTGTGCCATCTATTTATACAATTGTTGTAATGAACCCCAAGTTAACCACTTCCTCTCCTGGCTTAGCATAGGCTTTACATCTTCTAAATCTCTTTTTACTTTGTGTCTTTATACTCCATTTGCAACTTCTCCTAAAGGTGTGTTCAGAGCTGCTCCTCACCAAACCCGTGTTTGGAGTGTCTTTGTCGAGGTGTTCTCTTGGCCAGGTGGCAAAGGAAGATTAGGTTGTCTCAGCCATACAAAAACCTGCTGAAAAGTCCAGGTGGTTGAATTTGCAAAGGGGATCCCAAGATTTAACCAAAGACTAGTGATTAAAGGCTTTAGTCGTGCCTGCTCTCATGAAATGAACAGCCTGGAAGCCTATTCAGCAGGAAGACAAGAGCAAGTTGCAGCTAGTGGTGTTCAACCATTGTACAGTAAGGATAGAGAGGATTGGAGGGATTGATAACTGGAAGGACCTGCAGAACTGAGGGCAGGGTCTGGAGGACAGGAGACACCAAGACATCCTGGGGGAAAGGGGGCTCACAGCCAAAAGGGCCGGAATCCAAAGTGGGAGATCTGAAAATCATGGTTTGGGATGCAGCTAAAATGGCTGGGCTGGTCACAGTCAGCTTTAGCTGTCTCCTTCAAGGATACAGCAGGATGTGAATAAAGGCAGCTGGCAGATGTGCAGAGAGATTCTCGTGGTTCCAGGATTAGGGGTGGCAGAAGGCCTTGCAGGTCTCCCCCCAGCATTCCCGTTTCCCCAGCAGAAGCAGGATTGGATGCTGGCTATGAGGATTGCCTGGGTACCCTGCACTGCAGCACTTCCAGAGACATGGACACACTCTCTGTGTAGCCCAACTTTACTGTCTCTGCCTGGCAAAGCTGCCTGAGCTCTAGCCTAACCTCCTCTGCTGCAAAGCCTCCCCCACCTCTGCTGTCCCTCGGGGACTTGCAGCACATCTGGTTGCCATCTTCTTTATAAGAGAATTTAAAACTTGTAAGACTGCTGCTGTGCCATCTCCAGGCTGCCCCTTTGCCAGACCATACCAGTCCCTTTCTTCAGAGCTTTCCTTGCAAATCCCATTTTCCAACTCTTCAGCCTTCCTTGGAATTTTTCCTTGGGTTTCTGTACGGTATTTTTACATGTTCCATAAGAATTGGTGCCCCAAGCTGCACAGAACAGTCCAGCTAAAGTCTTCTGGCAGGAAGTACAGTAGAGGAGTTTCTTTTTGCATCTTGTATGACACTCCCATTAACAGATCTTAGAGGGACTCGTGCTTCAGATGCAGCTTCCCCCTGTAAAATTGCTTCTCACTGTCTGATTCACTATTCCACAGATTCCTTTGTACAATCCTGCTGCTTTGTGGGCTGTTCCCTAAATTGCATCTGTTCACTAGGTGTTCCCCTTCTGTGTGTTGTGGCTGCCATCAGCACAAAGCTGAGGTACCAGCAGGGATGCTGGAGGAATCCCCCTGGAACTGGGCCTGCCCTCCACACCACTCTGGTGTCCTGGCAGACCTGGGAGCACGTTTCTGGGATGTGGGGTGTTGCCGTGGAGATGACACTTGCCATCCACATTTATAATGACCTGAAACAATTCACTCTGTAATTAAAACAAGATCTGTGCTGCCATAACCCCAAGGAAATAGTTACTCACTGGAGGCGGGCAGGGGGGCGGGAAGTGGATTTCATTGTTGGCTCTGCTGGGGTGGCTCCAGCTCCCCCTGCGCTGCCCCGTCCTGCTCTGCTTTGCTCACAGGGCCTGTTCTGCCTCTGCTTCCTGGCTCAAAGTCCAGAACAAGTTTGTGTAAAGTCTAGGCTGCGTTCTTCCTCGCTCTTGTCATCCAGAGCAGTTGTCTTCAGGACGTTCATTCAGTGTTCCCTCAATCCAGTTTTTGGAATTGTGCTCTGCAACTACCTGCAAACTGACTCAATGCCACTATTTTACTATCCACCACCACTTTTCCTTCCCACCTCTAAGCCTTTGCCACAGGTTCAAGTGTGAAGAAAGCAGGTGTCCCTGCTTTCCTTGCTTGCTGGCAGAGACCAGCCTTCAGGTGGGTCATCCAGCAACCCGAGCTCTGGCGGCAACATTACTGAACCAGGTTTTCTGCGTTCAGCTGATGCTACTCAGGCATCATCCCTGCAGAGCTGGCTGGGAACACCCCACAGCCTGGGTGATGGTCCTACTGCTCTGTAGGCTGGGAGCAAAGTGTCAGGCTGTTGGATTTGGAGGGGCTCATGTGGCACAGGTGGTATCCGAGCACCTTGTGGTTGTGTGTCGAACAATGTGCCGTCTGTCACGCAGGCTTTGTTCCCATCCCTTCCCCAAGGGGAGAAGCAAGTGCAACAGGGTCTTGCTTTTACTGTCCTCTCTCCCATTTCAAACAATGTGCAGTTTTTGCTGTGCCTCTCTGCAGAGGGAGGCAGTGCAAAGCAGAGTGCTGTGCTCTCTTTGGGGGAGTGGGGAAATCTGGGGGGTGCTTGGAGCTGGGAGGAGCTCATTTCATAGTGCAGGCAAAAGGCAGAGAGGATTGCTGGGTACTGCTTTGTGCTGGAGGGGCGCAGCCCTTCCCACACACTTCCTCTGTGAGGTCCCTGCAAATAATAATGCAGAAGAAAATGAGTGAGAATAATCCAGCAATTTTGCTTTCAGACTCTCGTGATGGCCAAGCTGATGTGTAGCGAGGCGGTGCCGCCGCTGTGGCCTTTGTGGTGCGGGGAAGGACCTCGAGCTCCCCCACCCCACTGAGCGGGTGCTGAGCAGGTTTGAGGTTCCCCATCCTTCCCCCTCTGCTTGGTCATGGCTGGTCAGAGCTCCTGACCCTGCTGGTTCCCCATTTTCTTATTCCAGCTCTCGCTGTCTCTGTGCAGTTGCTCGAGACTAGGCTCAGTTCTTTGCTGAGTTCTGTCTCAAAATATGAAATGCAGTCCTTTATTTTGCTTGTGCCATGGAGAGTTGGTCCTTTTTATCCTGAGTGGACTTGGGGAAGGTGGGCTTTCAGAGGAGCTGGCACTGCTGGATTGGAGGCTGCCTCTCTTTGGGAAGGAGTATCTGGGTACAGATGCATGCAGATCCCAGCTCCTCAACATGGCCACAAATTCCAGTTACCCTTGAGAGAGGAGATGGTAGGCTTCATCAAGAAGGGTGGCTGGAGGTGGTGGGCCAAGCTAGCAGGGTAGAAAGGGTGCATAGCAGCAGGGCCTCTCTGCTCATGTGTGCACCCAGCCAGCTTGCACGAGAGCTGGGGCCTGTGGGGGATTTGGGCTGCACCACAGGCTTGGGTCCACTCCTGAAATGCAAGGAGTTAGAGGAAGGAGGCCTGTTGCAAAATGCTCCTTCTTCTGGTTACCACAGAGACCAGCACGGTTTCAGAGACTGAACTATCCTTGGTAGCAAAAAGTGCTAACTCAGCCTTTCCTCCCACTTCCATCAGGGCTCTGTTTGGCCTTAGAAGAACCGTGCAGGGCACTGTGGCTTCTTGCAGGTGCCCTGGGAAAGCAGGAGGTGAGGGGCGGGACAAGGCAGTGTTGGGAGGGATGCTGTGCAGTGGAGAGATGGGGTGTTGTGGGGACAGTCACCAGTCAGGGGAGATCTGGGGAAGCAGGCAGACAGGGAGGTAGTGAAGGAAAGTGAAGTAGGAGTGTGAAGACGACTTTGGAAAGAGAGGGAGCAGAGTAGGCTGCAGTAATTCAAGAGGTGAGAGAGAGCCCCGATGGCAAAGCTTTCCTCCTACAAGGATGCACATGACAAACCCTGACCCTGCTTACCCTTGGTGTTTTTTAGGGTATGTGTGTGGTCTGATGAGGCTGATGCCTTTGTCTGGGTGCTCTTTGGGGTAGCTTAGGGCAAAGCAAACCATCACAAGCCTTGTCTCTCATGAGCTCCAGCCCATCTACAAGTGCTGTAGGTGGACAGAAGGCAGCCCAGGCAGGTTAATCTGGAGGATGAAGTGTGGGTGACCCTGCCATGGGCTGGGCATGGGTGTTACCATCCCCCTGTCAGTGCTGCCAGCAGTGTGCTCTGGGCTGCTGGCAGGGCCACTGGGCACACCTGCCTAAATAATACAAAAGTGGGCATTTGGGAGCACAGGAAGGTGCTGCAGGGGAGGGGAACAGAGAACTGGCTGAACTATTCCAGGTCTGTTCCAGCTGGGAACTTCAGGATCCTTTGCTATAACAGATTAGAGCAAAGTTTCTCCCCTGATGATCTTCCCTGATTCCCAGCCTTCACGCTTGGCAACAAGAAGCAGAAAAATCTGGGAGGAACCAGACACTACTTGCATTAATTGGTGTAAATGAGAAGTCATTCTGATTGTGCTGAGTCTGTGCCCCTCTAGCAGAGCAGGATTTGGCCTGTGCTTGTACAGTCATGTGAAGTTTTAACCAGCAATTTGTTTCAACTCCTCTGGACTCACCAAAATATAATCCAGTATTTGCCCAGGCATTGCCTTCATGTTTTTTTTCCCCAGTGTACGAGAATCTTGCTAAAGGCAGGAACATTTCTGTGTGAGACAGAAAAGGAGACTGTACAGGCAGAGCTCTCAGAAACATCATTCACATTTGTTATGAAATGTGTCTTCCTGAGCCTTTAAAGACAAGCAGGTGTAGTTAAAAATGAAAGGTGTTTTTGGTGGCAGGCCTGAGGGCACTGACGGCTTCAAAGACTGAAAGCAGTGTCCTAATTTCTGGCCTGAGATTTTATTTATTCCTTAAGAAAAATTAAAAAGAAATCTTGTTGCTGCTAGGACTCACCGCAGACATTTCTCTGGGTTCCCCTCGCTGTAGTCTTTGTTTGCATTACTCCTGTTTAATCTCTTGGGTTTGCTACATTTGTCTTTTAAACAAAAAAGGTGAACACAAATGGCAAGTAAATAAGCTTGTTCAAAACTCTGTGTGTCTTAATTTTTACAGGCAATAATTGCAAACCCAAAACAAATTTAAATACCCTGCCTTTTAGTCAGAAGCAGAATGTCTAAAGTGTGGCTGTGCAAGAAATTACTTCAAACTGGAGACAAAGCTTTAAAGTCATAGTTAAAGTTCAGCTGGCTCAGTGTCAGGCCTGGCACGTTCTGTCCTCCCCGGACCCTGAGCCTCAGCCCCCTAAACCTCACCCCAGCATTCCTGTACAGGACAGTACCATGTTTCATTTGAGCCTAGTTCTGAGCCTTTGACACCTGAAGGGATCCAAATGTCTGCATCGAGCCATGTTTATCTTGCAATTTCACAGAAAAGTCTTCCTGGATACCTCGAAATAGAGCACAGTCTAGGGGGTTTGTTCTCACTAAAGGAGGGAATGCAAAGATTAATCCAGGAGAATTCCTTGTTTTTAAAGTCTTCCTTTGCTGTGAAGCCAAGCACGCTGAGTCCAGCGAGAGAGCTCTTGCACTTGGCTTCAGTGAGTCTTTGAGGTTGGTGTTTGTGCTGACTCTGGCTTGAACTGTGAGCATATCTGTTTCTGTTTGTGCTGCAGGAGCTGTTCCGCTCAGCCTGTGCTCACATGGGCAGCGAGAGCAGGGCTGGCTCTCTCTGGACAGCACTAGTGGCTTTCTCCTCTCTCTGTGACTTTATCTTCTGTGTTTCTGGCTAGGAAATCCCAGAGCATGACTGCCTCTGTGTTTTGTTTCAGGCATCAGAGGGTGTTCCTGTGAAGTATTTTGAGAACTTGGAGGAACTGATAGAATTTTACAGGAAGGAGAACATGGGTCTGATATGGCATCTCAAATATCCAGTGCCACGGGAAGAGGAGGAGGCTGCAGATGAACTAGAGGAGGATGCTGGTAAGAGACCTGTGGGGTGACTTGGTGATGCAGACCCTTGACTCTCATCCTGAGACTAGAGATCTGCAGTGCAGGCAGGGGGCCAGAGCATAAAATGGAGCAGAGCACAGAGAGGCCTGAGCTGGCAGGACGCTGAGTTGTGTGGTACTGGAGCATCAGTTCAGCTCACCTGAGGGAATACACTGAGACCCTCTGTAGAGTTATACTCTGTCTGGTGTGGGGTGGCTAATCTGTTGTTCCTCCCTGGTCTCAAGCTGGTTTATGTCCAGCCATGTCCCCTGCCTCTGCAGCCCTCTCCCTGCACTGCACCCCTGGGGGCCCTGTCACAGCAGAGATGGGCTCCCCAGGCCTTGGAGCTCTTCTCTCTGCAGTGCCACACACCTGCAGCTGCAGAGGGTCTGGGGTCCTCTGAAACTCAGGCCCCCTCAACTGCTCTGATCTAGGGGGCATTTCTGACAGTCAGAACCAGAGGGCACAGATCCAGCAGTGGCAGACAGTCTAACTCTGTGTACAGAGGCAGATGTAAGATGAAGAGATATGATTGGCATCATCCCAACTATTTTATATGAAATGTCATGTGTGTTCCTGACACTCATTGGTCTTGGATTGTTCCTTGGATTTTGCCTGGATCATCCCTTGGATCTGTCATTGTTCTCCTGAGCCCCAGGGGAAGGTCATGCCCACAGAGCCATCCTTCCTGTTCTTTCTGACGTCTGTCTGGAAATGATGAGCACTACAATAAAATTGTCTGAAGGACACAGTCCCTGGGACAGATGGACAGGCCTGTGCACTACAGCAGATCAATGTGTCTGTGTGCATTTATGTAACCCAATGCATATCTGACAGGAGCTGGAAGACTTTGGTATGCCATCCTCCTGAAGAAACTGAACAACATTTTGCAAAGCTGCTCAGGAAAGATGTTCCTGGTTTTTGGCCAGCTGCACTGAGTCTCCAGGGCGGGGGAGGCAACTACAGCAAAAATAATACAGAGAGAGGCAAGCAGCAGGGAATGAAGTTCTAGCCAAGACTAAGAGCCTTCAAATGGAGAGAGATTTTCACTGGGGCTGGGCTGCTCGTGTACAGAGTTGGATTTTGTTAAGGCACTTTGGTGCCATGGTGCTGGAGTCATGTAGGGCCTACAGATGTCTGACCATCTCAGATGTGGAACTGCAGAGGTGGAAGATGAGCACCCTGCAGATGCACCACCCAACTGTGCCATGGCTCAGTGCTTTGGTGGCTCTGTGAATCACAGCACTGCCCACTAGTAGTGGATGAGTCCTGGGGATCTTTTTGTAATGCAAATTCCACCATTAGGAAACAACCAGCCAAAACCTCACAACTCAAATGGCTACACGTGACAGGTGTGCCAAAGTGTTGGAGCAATTGGTATGAAAAGAGAGGTGACCATGTCTGGGATCAATGGAGATGAACCCACTCTTCTCCCAGGAGAGGGAGGTGTGTTGAGCAGCAGGATGACAGAGCAGGAAAACCCTTTGTTCTTCCAGCCCAGGACACAAGGCAGGATATTTAGTCCCTCTGCTGGATCATGGGGTCTATTTTCTCCATCTGTATTTCCTTACTTTAGCTGCTCACTTCTTTCCAGTTTCTGGTGCTCTTTCTATTACACCCCTCCATCCCTTCTGCCCCAGCAGCAGATCCCCATGATAATGGGAATGATATGGGTGAAGAACATCTGTGTTTTGTAAAATGCTTAGAGTGTATATTCAACTCCATTGCTGTGCAGATGGGATGGCCAGCCTGGCTGGGACAGGGTTGCACTGCCAGGCACAGGCAGGTGCTGTCTGCACAAGAGGGCCAAGGCTGGCAGCTCATCCCTCTGGTGGCACCCCAGTGACATCCCTGGGAACAGGGCCAGGGCAGTGCCGAGCCCTGGGCTGTCCAGCTCTGACAGAGCCCTCAGAAGGGGTGGCTGCAGGGACTCTGGGGCTCTGCCCTGCCCGGGCTGAGGGGGATGAGGTCTGATGGCTTTACTGGGATGACTGTGCCTTTCCCTTCTTCCTCTCCAGACCTGGTGCCCACGCCTCCCATCCTGCCCCCCCGCAACATCCTCATGGCACTGCCGGGTGGTGACACAAAGGAGGTCTCCTCTCTCCCTGAAAACTCCAGAGTGGCAGATATTAATAAACTGTCCCTTTCTGAGACACTACTCCAGCGCCTGCAGTACCAGGATACGAGCAGGTGAGGATGGCAAGTCACAGGGCTGCAGGATCAGCCTTCAGCCCAACCCTGTGCTCTCTGGGCCTCTGTGTTTGGGACAAATGAGAATGTATTTGACTGAATGAAATTACTCCTCATTTATACTACCGGTGACAGTGCATTGGCTGCTCTTTACAGTCCAGCTGTCGTCTAGGAAAAACACTTTTCTGAAGTATTAAAATTTAAATTATTAAAAAATCAAAAGACTTTCTCCACTGAGGTGTAGCTTTCTAATATAAAGGATGGTATATTAGCCATATGCCCAAACTAGACATTGTGTTGGAAAGCACCAGCCAGTCTTCAGAAGGAATAAACTTGCGTGTGGATTTCCAGGTGCTCAGATTTACTGATCTGCCCCAGCTATGGGTCTGACTCACACTGTCCCACATGCTGTGTCAAATCTGGACGTACACTGAAGCCTTACAGGAAGCCACATGACATTTAATGACCAGATCTGCACAGTGTAAAAATAAAACAAAAATACCATCAGAAGACATGTCTGCTGGCAGGGCAGTGGGAGGCTGTGAGCAAACAGTGGTCGTGTGCGGCAGCACAGGTTGTGTTGTGGTGGCCCAGTAGCAGCTGACTGAGAGAAACCCAGTTTTGTTCAGCTGCCTCCACCATTTCATCTGCATCATCACAAGCAGCCAGCTGGGACTTTCTGCACTTGTCAGGCCACAAGACAGCACAGCACATACAGTCTGCCTGGTTCACCCTTCCCTGAGGTGCTGGAGTCCAAGCATCACAGAGACAGGGAGGCGTACAGCTCTGTGGTCTCAGCCCCCTTAAGATTGTTTTGGATTGTTTGGAATAAAACCTTCAAAGTGGAACTTGGTGAGGTGAAAGGCAGTCTTCCTCTCCCTAGAGCTCCTGAGCTGCTGACACTGGTGATCTCACAGCAGCCTGGCTTCACCTACCGAGGCTGGTGATGCCACCGTGGCTTTGGCACTTTGGCAAAGCCAGGCATCAAAAGACTTGCCCTGGTGTGGCAGCTCAGGAGTCACAGAGGGTTTGGGGTGGGGAAGGAGGGCAAGGAGAAGGTGTAAGCAGTGGCAGGAGATCCATTGTCCCGTTCTCAGAATTGCATGTTCATACTGAAATCCAAGGCAAACTACTCCCCACCTGGCAGTGGGAAGTTCAGAAAATTAAGAAAGCTGTTTGATTATTGGGAGTAGAGAGAAGAGCTGGCTTTTGACCTTACTGTTTCTTCACAGTGTCTCTGACGAGCATCTTAAACTCATCCAGGATTACCTGCGAGTTCACATCGTCAGTGACTTCGAGATGGTGCAGACTGGCTCAAGCAACCTTCCTCAACTGAAGAAACTGCTTACAGTTCTTTGCAAAGGACTCTTCAGGTAACTAGAAGCTGGTTTGCAAAGGATAATGCTGTAACACTGTAGTCTAACACAGGTTCCATGTGCATGCATTCAGAACCCGCATTTCTGGCATAGGAAATTGGCTTGCCCTCAAAAACAGGATATTTAGATCTCATGACCTGTGATTCTGCTCCAAAGATATGAAATCTGTATAAAAGACAAAGCTCTGACAGTGAAGTTTCCTTGTAGGTGCTTTCAGTTAGTGGAGTATTGTATTTTATGCTTTGTTTAGAAAAAAAACAAAACAAAAATGCACTAACTGATTAACTGTATAATTTGGTAACACATAAATCACACCCACAGAATTGTCAAGCACAAGTAATTTATGGAAACAAGCACATATTGGTCTATAACTAGGTTTTAAACACTGATTTTCCTTCCCACTAATGCACTATGAACTTGGAGTGATTCCACTGATGTTGGTGAAGTCCAGCTCAAATGAAAAAAGGAACAAGCCTAGACTCTAGACTCTACAAATTTTACCTTTCCTATTTATAGACCTTCCATGTCCCAAATAGAAAAACTCCAACAGGGAAGTAAAACCTTGCAGAGCTCTGTCTTTCTCTGGTGGAAGAGGTGATTCCCCTCTTGCTGCCCGTAAGCGAATGAGATCAGCCCACCCTTGTGCAGAGATCCTGCAGCACATGAGGGCACATCACTCCTATCCATGGCTTGCAATCCTCTTCTCTCTGGTGCATCAGCAGTGAGGCTGCTGGTGCTGCTGGCCTGCTCTTGCTCCCCTAGAAGCCAGGTGCCCACAGCCAGGCCCCTGGGAGGATGAGGGCAGGCTGTGTGAAGAGCTGCCCCTCTGTACCCTGCCTGGGGGTTTTGCTGCTCTCCCCCACAGAAGGGGAGAGCCAGGTGGCTGGCTAAGAATAAACCTGAACAATGGAAACTAAACTCAAATGAACTCACAAGTGAGAGTCTTGTGTTACTGAAACACCTCCAGTGCTGCTGTTCTGAGGATGGCTGGATTCATCCATTTCCAGCTTCTTATTCTGCTTCAGCTTATCTGGGTTTCACAACCCTACTCCTCATAAATGCATGTGGAATGGTAAGGAAGGAGGTGCAACAGGTCTGTAATTCCTTCAACTGCCAGGGCACTTTTTACATTCCCAGATTTTCTGTAGGAGTTTTGGGGACTGGACCTTGTGAAGTGACATCCTATAACTATGCCCTTTGCAGTTTGGGTGTTATCCACGAGCAGGTGCAGGACCCTTTTCTGACCAAGGAGCTCAAGCACAGCTGGGCCACAGCAGACCAGAGTGTGAAGTTTGTGAGCTCTTTAATCCCTGGTGAGTTAAGCAAGGACTGGACCCCAGTGTGCATCAGAGACTGGGAAAGCTGGTTTAACTCTGCTGCAAGCTGCTGCTACCTCCTAGAGCTAGCTGTGGCCAAGGGGTCAGGACAGCCATGGCATATCTCCTTCTCAGAGCCTGGGGGCAACGGAGCAGCCACTCTTGTACCGAAAATGGAACAAAAGAGACTCGTAAGGCTGATGGGTACCTTTGAGAGCCATTTGGTGCTAAAAGCAATTGGCATACAAGGAGTTCCTTGGCCAGGGGAATCCTCCAGCAGCTGGACAGCTGACTCATGGAGAGTGGGGACTGCTCATGTGAATGGATTTGTTCAGCTTTAAGCGAAAAACACCAATAGTGACCTATTCAATCTGCTACTGTCCAAAGCCATCATTTGGTCATCAATTGCTGCTCTGCATGTTCTTGTTTATTCTCCCTCACTGGATAATTTGCACAGAGAGCTTTTAAGGCAGTTTTTCAAGCACTTGTGACACCAGCACTTGTGCCACTGCATGTGGCTTCTGACACTTCAACAAAGATCACTAAATGTGTTTATACTGTCAAGAAAAGAAAACGAAAGGAGTTACAAGTGCCATTAAAACCACCCTGTGGTTTTGGTGAGTTTGAATGCCTTCAGATGCTCTTCCTCCTCATCATACTTACCCTACAGGTTGCACTGTAAGCAGAGGGCAGTTTTCCCATGAGAAATCACTTCTGAGTTGCTTCAAACAGCTCCTGCTGTGTGTTTTCGAGAGACAGGCCTGCACTTTTGGTCACAGTAAATATCCTTTCATTCTTCCCAGACTGAACTTGGCCCAGTGCTCCTGCAACTGCATGCAGTCTCCTGGGGCCTGGTTCCATGGCTGCAGAAATCAGTGGAAGTCTTGGGTTTGGGGCCAAAGGCCTTTGCAGTGACACTGGCCCTAGGGGATCCAGAGCTGAATAGTGGTGTTGGAGGACTAAGATTAGCAGAACCAGACTCCTACAAGTGCCTTGTACTTCTTTGCGCCCCATGGTTCTTTCAGACTGAAATTTCACACATGAATGCTTAATTTAGGCCACTAATCATCCATGGTTCAACACCTAGACAAATATCTGATCTCCAGACAGCGATACTTTCACTTTGGAGCACTTTCCCCAGCAAACAGGGCATAAAATCCAGTCCATTCAGATGTAGGAAAGTGAGGGAAATCATTAATATCCAGCGTTGACTAGACACAATGCAAGCATGCCAGCACTGCTCCCCAGCATTGCCTTCCTGCTGACCTGTGCTCCCTGGCTGCTCTTTCCCTGATGAGTCTCCTCATTATCGCCGCAGCTCCTGTGCCAAACTCACACGCAGCGTTTGACAAATGAGCATCCTGTGCAATCTAACGGGGAACTGCTCAGGGAACCTCATTGTTACCCAGGGCTCTGCTCAGGATGAAAGGCTGGCCCTTCCACCCTCCTGCTGGGCTCGGCCCCTCTTTGTCATGGGAGATGAAACATCTAAGAATTAATTTCCTCTTTGCACGCTGTCCCCAGCACTGTCCCCAGCACTGTCCCCAGCAGCCTGTGTCAGCCTCAGCAGCTACACAAGACCTGTGTTGAGCTGAGCTGCTCCCACCCCTGCAGTGTTCAGAGGCACCAAACTGCACTGGGCTGTGAGACATTTGAGTGCACTTTGATCTGTGAGCTGGCATAGTTGGGTTGATGCTGGTTTTACACTGTGTCCTCAGGTTTGGCCAAGTCTGGGGTATCTTTTTGGGGAGAAAGTTAGCATCTCCAGAACAAACCCCAAGGAACAGCCAGTGTGGCCAAGCAAGGCAAAGTCACTGCCTGAGTCACCTGCCTCGTTGGCAGTGTCACTGCAGCAGCTGGGAAATGCTCCCATCACCCTCCCAGCAGCTCGGAGGGCACGTGGCGAGGGCAGGCCCAGTGTGACCGTGTGCCCACAGTCTCTGCTGTGCAGCTTTGTCCCAGTGCTCACCAACCCAGGGACCCTTAGAGCCAGAGCCTCAGACCTCTGCCGTGTCTCTGTCCCCAGTGAGGCCTCTAGGACTCTGCCATCCCTGGAATCCATCCAGAAGGTGTTTGAGCAGCAGCTGCACCCCGGTGTCCACCAGCGCTCCCAGGTAAGGGGGCTGGCGGGTGGGAGGGGAGGAGGGGCCAGTGTGGCTGGAGCAGGGAGGGGCTGGGGGAACAGGTGCCACTTCTGTTCTCCTCAGTGCCTGGCTGCAGTGCAGGGGGCACACAGTGACACATATCCCACATAGCCCCTTATGCCTGCCCCCCTTTCTGCCCCAGAGGAAAGTACCACCAGCTGCCTGAGGACTCCACCTCCCCACCCTCCCTCAGCTTGTGGGCTGGGACTGCACACTTCTTTTTCCATAAACTTCACTCCAGGATGTTTCACTGCCAAATCCTTCCTTCTCCCAAACCCACTTAAGTCCCCATGACCTTCCTCTCCCTGCTAGAAAGCCAAAAGTCCAGGACTTCTGTATGTTGAGCCCCAGAGCTGGTCATGCAAACCTGCCCCCCAGCAGCAAGGTGACCCCCTTGCATGGCCAGCTGCCTCTAACTTATGGAAAAGGCTTTTGGATTTGTCCTTCTATGCTCCCATACTTCTGCATGTTCAGCCACACTCCATGCTCTTGTGCTGCCCATTACAGGTCATTGTGGCAGAGGTACAGGTGGTGCTCCTTGCTCTGTGTGTGGGGTGTTCCTGGGGCTGCACTCCAGGCCATGCTCCAGGGATTTGGAAATCATCCACCTCTCTTTTTCTTTTTGTTATTGTGCTGTGGTTTCAGATGCTTGGTGAAGCAAGTCCAGTCAATATTGTATTGAAACTCAACCAGCTGATTTCTTTGCTGTCTTCTATTGAAGAAAAGGTAGAGTTCTAAAGCTGTTTTATGTTGTCTTTCTGTCATCTTTTGCCTCTAGTTATGTTTCTTGTTCATCATCAGTGCAGTCCTCTGCTACACTAAGATTAGATTACTCTGATCTCATCGCTGTCAATGTAATGCAGAATCACCAAATGCAATAAATTACACATAAATTCTTTTACAGGTGAAAACACTGTTGATTGAAGGTCCTGATTCAACACACCGGCGCTCCCTTATTCCCCCTGTCACTTTTGAGGTAAATGTACTTCTTTAATGATGCTGATCATAATGTGGAAGGACAGTAACACAGATTTATGTTGGCATCTCAGTTCCTGGGAACTTTGCTGTGCTGCCACAGAGATAACAGCTATTCTTGGATGCTGTTTAGCACCATGCAAAAGCTTAAGAGATGTCTAGTGAGATTGGCATAATGATATGTGTCCAGGAATTCAGGGGAATGTTGCATTTGTAATAAGTGTTACTGAAGCATAGATCGCTCACAAGAAACCTCTCTGTCTTCCAATAGGTGAAAGCTGACTCCCTAGGGATTTTCTCAAAAATACAACTCAAGGTTGATGTGGAAATGGGAAAACTGATTATCAAGAGATCTAAGGATGGTCCAGAAGACAAGTTTTATACCCACAAGAAAAGTAAGATGCTTAAGGTCACAAATGCTGGACTAGACTCTGGGTCTCCAGGATGATGGGGAGGGGTTCCCTTTGGCTCCACTTGGGACAAGGCTTGGCCCAGAGGGCAGGGATTTCTGCTAGGTCCTGGGTGTTGTACAAGGCTCTAGTCAGGCTAGACAGAGACCAGGGAGTCGTGACTGGGATAACCAGCTTTCACAAATTGTTTTAGGCCCTGCTTTCTGGTCTAAATGAAGACACTAGGACTACAGGGGAGCAGGTTTTGGTAGAAGATTCCCCACAGAGCTGGTTGCAATGGACCCATTTTTCTACTGAAAAGCAATGTCACTTGAAGAAAGACATTCTGCAGGAACATACTGACTTCTCTGATGATTTTTGATGGTAAAAAGCCAAACACTCAGTTTCAGTAACATTTTTCACTGAATTTCCCTTGATTTTTTTTGTATGTAAATCAGTATGTGCCCTGATGAGCAATGCCAGCTTGGTCTGTGAAGGCCCAATTCAAACAACTTCCCTTTTTTTTTTCTGTTGTGTTTCTGGACAGGCAGCCCACTGAGACTGAGCCAAACAGATTTATCAGAGAGTAAACAATGCCCTTGGGCTCTCTGCTGCTAGAAAATCAACCTGTTGCTGGCAGCGACTGAAAAGATGAGCTTTCATATATGGCTTTTTCCACCTGGTGTTCATAGTTACTTAGCTGCTGTTTTAGATGGGGAGAAATCACCTTTACCACCAAATGAGGTTTTGCATCCTCTTTCGCAGATGGGGAAGGAATATATGTAGGCTGGCTCAGAATACAGGATTGCCTGCAGGAAGCCAGGGCTTCACTTCAGGCTGCAGGGCTTGAGATGGGCAAGATCTCCAGGTAGAATGAGCTTTGGAGGTCCTTTCCCTTTGAGTCCAAATCTGTTCCTATAGAGAGCAGGATTAAGCCACATTAAAATGCAGATCTGTGGAGCAAAGTGGGTCCCAGTCACAAGAGACCACGTAAATCCCGAGCCTGCTTGTTCTGGGGGGATCTTCCTCTCAATGGCTGCAGCTCATGACACCCAGCCTCTGTTCAGTCTTGCAGCTTATCAAGTCCCAGAAGCTCCCAAACAAACTGGTGATTGTGCTGGAAACAGAAAAAGAAAAAACACAGCGGAAGGAATATGTTTTTTCTGATTCCAAGGTACTTACACGGTGCTCCCTTCCTGCCAGCCTGGAGCAGGTACCTGGGGGGAGTGGCACATGGGGCATTCCTTGGCAGAAAGAGGAGCTGCTGAAGGATGGTGCTTGGCTTTGCAAAAAATAATTTTCTCCTTTGTTCTGGAAACGTTCAGAAAATGAACAGGTGTGTGTAAAGGGAGGTACTGGAGAGCCATACTCGGGGCTGTCACTGGGGCAGGAGGACAGTGAGGAGAGGCAAGAACTCTGTGATGGCAGCTGCAAAAAGGCTCATACAGACAAACAAGAGGGAAGAAGAGACTTCTGACCAGCTCAGCACTTGTTAGAGCAATGCACAGGCTAAGTGCCTAAAAAAGCACCACAGGAAAGACATCCTCTTGGAAGGTTTCAGGATGGTGGAGGAACAATCTGCCCTTCAAGTGTGCTGGGAATTTCCTGGTTCAGCTAGTTTGTCAGGAGGTTGTGTTGGAGGAGTTAAGCATCTCATTAATTGTCTCTGCTCCTCCCTGTCTAGAAGAGAGAAGGGTTCTGTCAGCTTCTGCAACAGATGAAGAATAAACACTCAGAGCAACCAGAGCCTGATATGATCACCATCTTCATTGGGACCTGGAATATGGGTATGGGCTCTCTTCTGACACGGGTGTTCCTTCAGACACTTGCCAAAATGTGTGCTCAGCTGCCGGGGTGAGCTCCAGACACTGTGTGTGTTCCGTGGCAGGTCTGCACACCAGGGCTGTCTCACTGGCACAGGGCAAGAGCTGAGATCCAGACTTATTCCTGCATGTGGTTTGACACTTCTCGTGGCTCCAGTCAAAGGACCATGAGGTTGTCCCTGATGGGTACTGGAGGATTCTTCCAGTGCCAGGGAACTGTGGCTGGCACAAAGCTGGCACAGCAGTGTACATCATCCTCCACCTTGCAGACAGGACAGGAGCAGCTCCACCACCTGCCTGTCAGCTGCTCTGACCCTGACTAGGATGGTTCATGTCCAGCCTGGGAAGAGAGCTGAGGCTCTGCAATATTTAGAGAAGGGGACAAGGTGTGAGGACAGTGGGATTTAAGTTCTTTTTCCCATTTTGGGAGAAAAGTCTGGTTCAGCTGTTGTGAGCTGAGCTGTCTTTGCTTGGTCATGCTTAAGAAGTGAGGTGAAGGCAGTGGCAGGCCAGGAGGAGTACAGCTCCCTGCCTTTACCCTTGGCTAGCCTTGGCTTTGGTAAGCTGATGAAGTAGAGCAAAGTGGCCAAAGCAGAGTCACTCCTTCATTGGTGACTCAGGTGGGGATAACATCTTTGTCATCTTAGAAGAGTGTGATACGGAACTGATGTGTGGTGGAGTCAATGTGAAGGCTGTCATTTCTGTCCCCACGTGTTATCTGCATCCTGGGTTTGACAGGACACACTCTGATTTCCTTTGGCGTTGGATTTGTTAATAAAAGGTGCAGCACCTCCCCCAAAGAAGATCACCTCCTGGTTCCTCTCCAAGGGGCAGGGGAAGACCCGTGACGACACTGCTGACTACATTCCTCATGACATCTATGTGATTGGCACCCAGGAGGATCCCCAAGGGGAGAAGGAATGGCTGGAGACACTGAGACAATCTCTGCAGGAAATCACCAGTATCAGCTTCAAAGTGGTGAGGAGTTATTCCAGTTATTGCACGTAACTTGGGCACATGAGGAGAGTACATGTTGTTCAAATAAAAGAAATAGGAATAAGTGGGATTTTGCCTACATCTCCTCCCCTTCCCTCATTGCATTTGGATGAGGGAGAGTGAACTGACTGTGTGGAGATCCTCCCCTGGAGCTGGCCAGATGGGTGCATTGCTATGGACAGTGACCCCCCACTGGCAAAGCAGGGACCCTGCCAGGCTGGCAGCAAGGGCAGATGCTGAGAACTTGACTCAGGTGGTGCTGTTATTTTGACCTTAAAAAAGGAGGATACTGTAAAACCTCCTGAGCCAGCTGTAGCCAAGATCTTGCCCTAGGCTATTGCACTTTCAAGGTACACAGCCACAGTCATGAAATAAACTGAAACTTAATAAGACCAGGTTTGGACATTCATGAGTTTCAGTGATGTCAAGAAACAAATCTAAGCATATCTGGAAAGCCATAGGACTTCTAACTCTCATGGTGATTAGGAAACTATCTTGTGCAAGCAAGGTAATCCAAAGTTCAACTAGAAAAAAGCACTAGAAAATAGCGAGGTCCTTCCTCCCACCTTTGATTAAAATGACTGCAAACATATCCTGAGCACAGGAAGAAAATCTGTGTAGGAGAAGGACTACAGAAGGAGTTGGAAGGCTGCAGCTATACTGCACCTCTGCAGGGATGTGCAGAAGTGTAACCTCTAACCTTCCCATCCCTGCAGATAGCTATCCATACCCTCTGGAACATCAGGATAGTGGTACTGGCCAAGCCAGAACACGAGAACCGCATCAGCCACATCTGCACAGACAACGTGAAGACGGGCATCGCAAACACCCTGGGTGAGGAGCAGCCCTGGTCCCATCCAGGGATCTGGGATCTGTCTGTGCCAAATGTTCCTTGACATGGAACAGCTCTTCCTCCACAAGGCTCCTGGGACAAAATTTATGTGGCACCAGTGGTCCTAAAGTTGTATCCCAATAGCACTGATTACCTCTTACTCTGTAAGAGAGGAAATCTATTTGTGTGTGTACATAGCACACACATATATATTTATATTCCCAGCAAACACATTTGACTGGCTATTGGGTTGCTCTTTCTTGGGTTTCATTGGGAAAATGCACTTCTTTTCTTTCAACTAAGTTATTTTAGCATCCTTAATAAATTTGTTGCCACAATCTGTGGTGCACGTACTAATTCTTTCTCTGCATGTACTAATTCTTTCTGTGCTGATTAAGTCAAGTTATTTCTCTTCTCCATCCTCCACTTCACTTAAGACGTTTGGTGCATTATTATCTTTGCTAGACTCAGTCTGGAGGTGGATTGATTTCTTGACATTTTTGGTTTATCTTTTTCCAGGTAATAAAGGAGCGGTGGGGGTGTCATTCATGTTTAATGGAACCTCCTTTGGGTTTGTTAACAGCCATTTGACTTCTGGAAGTGAAAAGAAACACAGGTAAGATACGTCCTCCCCTTTAAAAAATGGCTGTTGACCCAGGGTGAAATTCTCTGGGCCGTGTTTGGAAGGGGGGGGCTCACTAGACAGACACAAACATGTCTTCCTGACCATAAAAGAATTGTTAATGTCTCCTGGGAAGGCATTTGAACAAGGGACTTCTGCTATGTGGCCCTGGGTGCAGGGAAAACAGCCAGCAAAATGATTTCAGAGCTGAGTGTAAATGTCTCACACAACACTTGCATGACCTGCTATGCAAGCCCAGTGAACAAGGAAAACAGTTCCCAGATCTACGATGTCTTGGAGAGATGTGGGAAGGTTTCTCCCATCCCAGAATAATGTACTGAAGGGGACTGTCTGCCTCCTCACTGTAGGCAGTGCTGTGAGCACAGGAGCTGTGCTGTGCCCTGGGGAACAGCTGAGAAAGGTCCTGCCAGGCAGAGCTGTCAGGAATGCCGAGAGGGAGGCGTGTGTAGCACAGGAATATCTCCATGGTGGCTGATTCTCTATACCCAGCTGTGAAAGGAATGTTTCTGGTCTAGGTGGGTTCTGCACAGGACTGGAAGGCAAAGCTCCTGACAACAGTGGGAGATCTGTGCCCACACTGGGAGGAGCCAGAGCTGTTGGAAGGACTGGTTTTGAAAGCAAAGAGGACTTGAAATGAAGATATTGGCTTTGCCATCTTGACCAGTGCAGAACACAGATGGTGTGGGATTTCTGCACAGGGTCTTTGCCACTGATGGAGTTAACTCTTATGGAAGAGTTCTCCAGGGTCTGGAATAACTGCCAAAATCTAGTTATTCATTTGCAGGTGAAATCTGAAGGCAACCATCTAATGCTGGGTTTCTAGGACATGTAGCTTGGAAAGAGAGAGCCCTGGGAGGCAGAAAAAGTGGCTTTAGGAGCACATTCCCTGGTCTGAGGAGCAGCACGTGGCTGGGGTGGCAAGTTCTGTTTCTGACGTGCTCCTCTCGAGCTGTCGAGTTGAATCGGTTCCTGCCTGGGAAAGCAGCAGCCCCTGCCAACCCAGGCACTGGGGAATTGCATGGCAATTTAGTGTGTCAGGCAGATGTTTCTTGTCTTGACAGACGCAACCAGAACTACACGAACATCCTGCGCTTCCTGACACTGGGAGACAAGAAACTGAGTCCGTTCAACATCACTCATCGCTTCACTCACCTGTTCTGGCTGGGGGACCTGAACTACCGCGTGGAGCAGCCCCCGGCGGTGAGGGGGGGCCCTGACCCCTGCAGGGGCAGCTCCCTGTGCTGCCAGAGCAGCTCTGTCTTTGTCCAGCCTAGGGCAACGTGGCAAAAAGAGAGGAGACAGAAGGGATCCCCAGGGCATGAGTGTGGTGCCAGTTGAGGGAAAGTAAGGAAATCCCCTTTGCCCTCTCCAAGGATTAATGGACCCAGGAATGCCATCTGGCACACTTTGCTGCTTCAGGCAGCCTCGCTTCCCCAGACCTCCCAACTTCCCTTCCCACTGTGAACAAGCATCTGCCTTTCTACTCTGTTTGATGAGCTTGGAATGGCTCAGAGCAGGCCTTCAGGAACAGGCAAGGCATCATAAATACTGGATCCGTTTCAGTAGGTGGGAGACAACAGCAAGCCTGGTGTTGATGTGCATGTGGTTGTGTGTGTGCTTATGCAGGGGATGTGTGGGCATTTTGATGCCTGTTTTGATAGACAAATGTTCATCCATGCAGCAAAGAGTGAGGCCTCTCCATGAAGGGAAAGGTGGGGAAGTGGCAGGGGTACAGCTCTGTGAAACAGCTCAAGAGCATTTGCCAGTTCACCAGAGAAGGGAGTATTTATAAGAAGGTTTTGCATCATCTGCAGCTCTGCTGTTTCCCTGTTGGCAGGAAGCAGAGAATATTATCCAGAAGATCAGGCAGCAGCAGTATCCGGAGCTGCTGGCTTTCGACCAGCTTCTCCTTGAGAGGAAAGACCAAAAGGTGTTCCTGCAGTTCGGTGAGGTTTTGGCTTTGCTGGCAGGTTCTCTCCCACTCCCACCAACTCTCTCTGCCAGCCCTGATGTGGGGCGGGTGCACAGGGGCAGTGGCTGTCCTGCCCAGAGGAGGGTTGCCCACGGGCCAGGCTGTGACAGAGCTCTCCCTGTTCCAGAGGAAGAAGAAATCACATTTGCTCCAACCTACCGCTTTGAGAGAGGCAGCCGGGAGAAGTACGCTTACACCAAGCAAAAGGCTACAGGGGTAGGTGAAACCTGAGTTCCCTTCTGAGGTACATGGCAGAGCAGGGAAAGTACCTCCGACAGAAGAAAATTTCCTAAACCAATCTCTGCATTTCCTGCCCTTGTAAGGTTTCGAAAGGAGTCAATACAAACAAACAGACTTGACACAAATATATGGTGCTTGGGGGAGCGAATTTCCTGTCCTTTTGTGAACTAGTCCTTTCCCCTCTTCTTGACATCGTTTCGGTTTTTTTGCAGATGAAGTACAATTTGCCATCCTGGTGTGATCGAGTGCTCTGGAAATCCTACCCCATGGTGCACGTTGTGTGTCAGTCCTATGGTGGGTAGATAACAGATTGCAGATAGCAAGGCAATCAGTCTGAAACGGAAATGATTCAGAGCAGAGTCTGCAGGATCTCCCTGCACTGCCAGGCACTCAGCATAGAGGGACCTGATGTTAAACCAGGCAGTGGAGAGCCAAATCTCTCTGCCTGTAACCTTCCAGTGTTGAGAATTAATTCTGTTATTCTTTTACGTGCAGAACACCACTCGAACAGCTGCAGCTGTCCAGCTCTAGGCCATGCTGTAGGATCACTTTACACCAAATATTTCCTGGCAACAACCACCACTTTTCCTGTGCAGTTACCACCAGGAACTCCTCACTTGGTGGTGCCAGCAGGGCAGACCCTGTGTGCACAGTCCAGTCTGCAGAGGCTGGAGCTGCAAACCTCTTTCTTCTATCCAATCATATGCCAGAAGGACTGTGTGGTACCAAGAGCCTGTTCCCTTTCCTGCTGAGAAGCATCACAGAAGTGCAGTGCAGGGAAGAGAGAAAGCCCACAAGACCTGTTTAAAAAAAGACTCAGATACCAGTTGCTGAAATGTCAGTGGCTATATGTAGGACTGAGCATCTGAGTATGATGTTGATGGTTTCCTATTCATGGGATTGAGAAGAGGGCTCTCTCAGGGGATCAGGTGGACTGATCTGATCACCAAGCCATGATGCTGGGGTGTGTGGTCAAATATGCACCTGTAGAAAGACTGGGCTTGCTGGATCTCAGTGTGTGCTTAGGGTAAATCAGGCCCTGCTCACTCACTGTTAACTTAGGCCAGGAGTTGCTCTGTAGCACTGAAGTAGCACCAGCGTATTCTTGTGTAATTTCCTGCCACATTAGAGCTTTAATTAGCTGTGCCTGTTGCAGAGGCAACCGGGAAGCCTGCAAAGGATTTTTGTGCTGGGGAAATCCACCACTGACAGTCGCTTGCAAAATGATATGGTAAAACTGGGTCCATTAATCAAATCTTTCTGTGTTCTGACAGAAGAGTTACCTTCCTGCATACTGACATGGGATTATGTAAAGAAATACCTTTGACTAGAGACAGTTACCACAGTGACTGTGAGGTTTTCTGGAAGATTCCCACCCAGTATTTCTGTGGCAGAGATCTCCCTGGAGCAGGGCAGTAACTATCCTCCCTTTCTCGCTGGCAGGCTGCACCACTGACATCATGACCAGTGACCACAGTCCTGTCTTTGCCACCTTTGAAGTGGGAGTTACCTCACAGTTTGTCTCCAAGAACGGTCAGTCAGGTTGGGTGCCAGTGTGCCATCTTCACCTTGGGATACAAAATGTAGTGCTTTGTATATGCAGAAAGAAAAAGATGAGTCTTAAAGAGTCCACTTTAAAATGCCCTCTCTTTATCTCCTTCCTCTTTCCTAGACTCCAAGTACACAGATTCCCAAGGGGAGATAGAGTTCCTGCACTGCTGTGCCACTCTGAAGACCAAGTCCCAGACCAAGTTCTACATTGAGTTTCATTCTAGCTGCTTAGAAAGTATGGCTTTGCTCATCCTTATTACTTCTGTCAAAGTTTTCTGCTTGTTTGGATTAGTTCCCCTTCTTCTTGCTTTGATCTAAAAAAATAGCTGTGTGGATCACTTGTTCCAGTGCAAAAAAGGGATGTCCTAAAGATTTGTTGTAGTTTACAAGTCAGCCCATACTGTCAGCCATACAATCCAAACCCCACAGCCAAGGGAGCTGTAATCCAATTGCCTTTCACCAATTCTTCCATCTTCTTTGGCAATCTGACTGTTTCCTTCTTGAAGAGAGACACGTGCTGTTCTTGCTCATCACATAGAAAATCTCTACTTAGAAAACGTGATTGATTAAATGTCTGATTGTGCCTGCTGCAAAATCAGGTGCTTCCAAAATAATGCACCTGCATTATGCTAATAAAGATAATTTTAAATAATTGAATTACCGTGGTTTAACAAAGAATAAGTCAGAGCATCAGCTAAAAGTGAAAGGAAAGCAAGTGGTTTGCCTGTGTAAGTGGGACTGTGTCCTCCCAGTGCTGCAGGTTTCCCTCCCTGGCCCTGTGCTGCGGGGCTGAGTCTCAGCTGTTTATGTAACACGAGCCTCCCTGCCCTTGCTGGGGTTTTTTAAACCCCCATCCCAGGGCTGCTTCTGTAAGTGGGACAGTGTGCTGTGGTGTTTGCTTCAGCACATTATCGCGTGTCAGAGCGCGGTGGAAGAGACAGTTCCATAAAAGATTATTTTTTGGCTGTATCAAAATTTGCATAAATTTCTATGGAAACAGTGTATTACGAATCTTAAATTAGAATTTCAAAAGTGTGCTATCTTGAGTGGCGTAGGAAGACCTGTCATGTTCTTATCCTCCAGTCCATGGATGCACTCAGCTGTTCAGTGCCAAGTTTAACTGTAAAATTAAACCATTTAACAATGCTCCAGTAAAATCACTTGTAAATTTACTGTGTAAACATTCACCGAAGCTAAGGCTTTAAGCTTCTTAATAATTTTAAAATCTGTGTCCAAGTGGGAAAATAACTGTAGGCCTTTTGGAGCGTGGCATGTGAAAAGGATTTGTAGCCCCATTCTTGCTGTCTCTCTTCTGGTAAACTCCTTTCTTGTGCCTTTGCAGGTTTTGTAAAGAGCCAGGAAGGAGAAAATGAGGATGGGAATGAAGGGGAGCTCGTGGTAAAGTTCGTCGATGCACTTCCAAAGGTAGACTGGGACTATCCTCCCATATCCATATGGAAGAGAAGCCTTCCACCTTCATCCCATAAGCAACATATATATAAACATTTTGTGCAGGAATGTGGTTGTGGTCTTGTTTAGACTCAAAGAGACTGTAAGAATGCAGAATGGGCTTAAGCTAAACAGAGCATGTTATAAGCAGGAAAGGACTTACATCTCTACCAGGAATTTTGCTGGCATGATTATGCCATTCAGGAACATGACTTTTTTCTCACCTGTTTATTGAGTGTAACTATGCTGACAAGTGTTTTAAGTAGGCCCCCCCTTTTTTTTTTTTTTTTTAGTTTTAGATGGAAAATAAAACATCTTAAAGGATAGCTCTGCCCTGGAGTTTTTTGCCTGGTCAGACAAAGTTTTCTCTTGGTATTTTTTAGAAGGGTTGATTACATATTTTTTACCTATGTTAAAAAGAGCATCGATGGCCAGAAGCAGTGTTCTGTGTGTCAGTGTCAGACACAAGTCCTGTCCTTGAGATCAGAGCTAGTCTCCATTTCTTGGCATGGTGGGAGCTGGAAGAACTACAGAAGCTCCTGGATTTGGAGCAAATGTTCCTGTCAGTACCCTTCTAAATAGCCCCAAAAGAAAATGTGCTGATTTTGGAAAGAGTGCATTACACTGAGAGCTTAGGGAAAGGCTCTTCAATAAGTGATTGTAACAACAGCCAAACAGATTTTTGGGAACAGACTGTAATCAGAGTCCAGATCCCTTCTTCCCTGAGCAATTTTCAGGCCTGCACTGCATGAGAAAACTGCAGTTCATCCCATGAGTGTTAGATTTGCAGCGTCCCATCTGCTGTGCTGGGAGCAAGAGTGTGCAGCCTTCTCCCACAGATGTCCAAACACCAGCAAAGAGGCTGATCCTGGAGGTGACATGATATCCTCAAGGGTTTATCCAGCAGCTTTGTCCTCATTTGGGACTGAGGCACGGGAAGAACTGTGCTCCTGTAGCCCATCTATTGTATTGACCCACCTTAACTTGTCTTTGCAGCTGACCCCAATTATTTCAGACCCGGAATACCTACTGGATCAACACATCCTGATCAGCATTAAGTCATCAGACAGTGATGAATCTTATGGTAAGTGCTTAGCTCTGAAGTTCTGGATGAGTCAAAATCTACTTAGATTCTTCCAAACCACTGAAAGAGTGGGAGAGAACAGAAGTAACTCTTTCAGAACACCTATGATACTCTGACTTCTGACTTAGAACTCAACATACACAAAAATACACTGTGGACAATAGTTTGTGAGGTAATTATGATTAGAGAAATATGAAGCAACAACCTGTGTGAGCTTTACCAGCTCTAAAAGAGCAGTGGCTTAAAAAGAAAGTACAGGAATTAAATCAGGAGTCAGTCTGGTTAAATGGGTTTATTCAGAATATTCAAATCCTGTTTCACTTGCACTTACTTGAGGCATTTCTCCTGGCTACAGAAAAGGATTTGGCAGTGCTGCTGGCTTCCAAATTCTCAGCAGCCAGAGACTGCAGTCCTTGTCCACAGAAGGCTCTTTGCTGAAATCCCATTAACTGAAATAGCAGCCACAGGCTCGTGTTTTCCTTACCAGGAATGGAAGCTCAGAACACTGCAGTCACCCACAGGTATCTCCAGTGCCCAAATCTTTCACACATATTTGAAGTTAAATGAATGCCCCTGATTTCTCAGGAGACAATACACTCCTTGCTGTGATCCAAAGCAGGTTCTCTCCAGTAATTGCAGCACAGTGATAGTAGATGACACAAGAGATTTCAGTGCTTTTTTTCCTCAATCTCAGGCTCATTGTCTCCTTGTTGTCTTTTAGGGGAAGGCTGCATTGCCCTGAGAATAGAAGCAACAGAATCCTTAGCTCCTATCCACACTGTGCTGACACACCATGGAGAGAAAACAGGAGTCTTCCAAGGTGAAATCAAGTTGCAAACATCACAAGGGAAACAGAGAGAGAAGCTGTATGGTAAGGAATGTCATCATCTCTGCAATGCTCACCCTAGAGAGTATTCACCTCGAAAGATTTCTGATAACTGTCAAGGAGGTGAAAATTACCCCTGCAGTGCTTATAGTCCCAAAGAGGCAAGTCCCTTTGATGCTGACTGAAAAGAGCTGTGAGTATTGTTAGTTCTCAGGAGGATACCTGTACTCTTTCAGAGAGACAGAGCAATTCGATTTGGGTATCTTTTTTTCATCATTCAAGTAAATTTGGCAGACTGAGAGAGCCCCCTGTCTGTCACTAATACTGGTTTCATTGAATTGGGATATCTAACTTCCACTTGTAGTGGCTATATGAGAAGGTGATGAGTGAGGCTCTGAAGGAGCAGTTCCTTAGCTAAAGGATCACAAACCTTTGTATTTCAAGATACACATTTCTTCCTATATCAACAAGAATTACATGTATTTGTGGGCAGTTGAAAACATAACAGCAACAACAGTTTAAAACTGTGCATCATTCTGATGGACAAAGAGAGATGCCTTAATGCACAAAACTTGGGCAGACTCTGAAGCTGCCAAAACACTCTTATGCCTTTCCTTTCCTCCAGATTTTGTCAAGATTGAACGTGATGAAATTGCTGGGCAGAAAACAAGGAACATCAGCAATTTAGAGCCTAACAAAGAGTGGGATCAGACTAACAGGTAAAGGGCAAGAGGGTAAGTCAGTACCAGAAAAATGGTTGGCTCAATAAAGGCCAAGCTGGGCTTGCCGTGGGAGCAGCATTAACGGGTGTGGTGAGCACTGGGAAGCTGCTCTGTGGCTCTCTGCTCAGGGCTGGTCAGTGCTTCTGTGCCCAAAGCTTCAGAAGCTGAGAATGCATTAGCCAGACCAGGTCCCTGAACCCCACTTAGAAAGGGCCCTTTTATTTCCAACAGAAAGTCAAAATCTACTCATCTGATGGCCAGAGAGGCAGCAGCCGTGGCTCGCTACTGGGGGAGTGCTTCTCCTTCTGCAGACACCGCAGGAAAGGAGGATATCCTACGGTAACCTTGCTGCTTTACCTCTGCCAGCCTGGGGTGGCAACCTGTGCTCAAACTGCCTGTCTTTTCCTTTTTCCAAGAGTCATAGGATGAGTCGGGGCAAGGCTGTCCTTTCACTCCGTTTTCACAGGGGCTCTTCTTTGCAGGCAGTTCCTGCTGGGCTCAGAAACCCGTGAAAGCCCCTGGATGTGGCTGCAGAAGCTGAATGCTCTCTGCAGCCTGGAAAAGGAAGTGTCTGCCACAGCCAGAGGAACTATTTTGGGGTTGGGGGAGGTGGCCTTGACCCAGCTGCTTCCTCTCTGGTGACCCAGGGGAGGGAGGCACTAACAGGACTCCCACTTATTCTCTGATTCTGAAGCAAGTGACAAAAAAAAGTAGGTGGTATTGAATCTAAGCAGTCAGTGGGCACTAACTCCTTTGTAGCTGGCAGGGAGACAAAAACCCAAGTGTATCTGTGCATGTACCTCCCTAACAATATTTCTTGTCTTTAGCAACTCCACCCCCACAGACATCAGCAACCCCAACTACCTGGGGATGGCTCCCTTCTCTCAGCAGCCCTCTGCAACCTGCCAGCTTAAGCAGACACCTTCAGCAGACCAGCCACCTTCTCTCTGGAACTATGAGCAGCAGCCCAAAGAGACCACCTCCCTGATGGGACAGAGTCCCTCATCCTCCACATCACCCTCCTTGTCACCTCTCTCCCCAAAGCCATCCCTCCAGCCCACAGCAAACAGAAGCATTTGTAGTCGGAGTCAAGAGTACCTGTGAGTCTTTGAGCGTTGCACTGGGGCTGGGCCCCTCTCTCCTGTTCTACACTGTCACTGTTTCATTATCTGTATGAAGAGTTCAGCCTTCAGCATATTCTTTCCATATTTTATCTCTAGAATTAGAAAAAGATAAGTAAAGGTCACAAGTGCAGACATCTCATACTCAAAGAAAACAAGTGTAGTAGTTCCTCAGACCTTTATGAAAGGAAAGCCAAAAATATATAAGTTAAACTTACAACTAAACAATAGAATCTTAGAATCATAGAATGGTTTGGGTTGAAGGGACCTGAGAGGCTGTCTTGTCCCACCCCTTGCCACGGCCAGGGACACCTGCCACTAGCCCAGGTTGCTCCAAGCCCTGTCCAGCCTGGCCTTGAACACTTCCAGGGATGGGGCAGCCACAGCTGCTCTGGGCAACCTGTGCCAAGGCCTCATCACCCTCTTAGTAAAGAGCTTCTTCCCCAAATCTAATCTAAATCTCTCCTCTTTTAGTTTACTAAAACTGCTCCCCCTTGTCCTGTTACTATCTGCCTGTGTAAACAGTTGCTCTGTAAGTCCCCTTTGGGCATTTGAAGGCCACAATAAGATCTCTCCAGAGTCTTCTTTTCTTCAGATTGAACAACCCCAGCTCTCTCAGCCTGACAGAGGTTTAATTCTCTGTCAAGAGAAAAGGAGAAGATTACAGAGTTGACTGTAATAACAAAAGAGAAAAGGGGAGAGTGTGGCATAGATCTTTCCCCTGGATAGGAAGGAGAGCTCCTTCAAGTGTCATATGTGAAGTACTTTCACTGAATTTCCACTTGCACTACTATACAAACATCCAGCTTGCTAAGAAGCCAGAATCCATGTGCTGCATCTATCACAAGCCTTGATGCAGAATTTCCACCTGGCAACTGAAAATATCTCATCCCTACCCAACTTAGTAAAGTGATGAGGCAGCTTCACCCCAGTGCCTGTGTGCAATCTGTGTCCTCGTTCCAGACCTCCTTTTGACAGCGACAGCTGCTCTCAGAGCCTGGGCTGGAGCTCACTGTAAATGGATGTGGCACCCTGCAGTTCAAACCCTGCAGTGCTCCATCCATGCTCTCAGCTCTGCTCCTGCCTGCACTGACTAGTGAACACAGCTGGAAGCCAGGAACACAACTCACCTGAAGGCACCCAAAGAACACGTGCCACTCACCCCTATTCTCCTCTGCTCAGTGATACTGTGGCTGATTTTTTAAGCCCTGTGGTGGCTCTCCAGATTAAAGCCTTGCCACACCAGGGCATCGCAGAAACCCCCAGATCTGCCGCGTCCCACTGTGTCCCAGCTGTGCTCTCATTCCAGGCTGAGCTGCTGCTCAGGGGGCTCCACTGTGAACACACAGGAGTTGTCTCACCCTAGAGGATAGAGCTCTTACTCCTCTAGTGTGCATTTGGGTGCAGTAAGGAGATTTATCCCTTCCTTAGGAATACCATGCTGCGTTGGTAGCAAGAGATTGACCTAGTTGTAAAATGTTACAGGATGATATGAGCTCTTACGTTAAGCCTCCAGACAGCCATCCTGTCCGACAGATCTGAAGATTCTTATTAATATTCAAATTCAGATTTGTGTGTGTCACAAAGCCATCAAAGCACTTGGCACAGTCTGGCTCAGTGGCTTATCTCTGTTTAAAGAGAAGCCAAGTATCATTTTGACAGGACTGTAGTCTAGCAGGGAGTTTATACAGGGCCATGCATATCTGCTCTCTGCTGTCATGTTCCTAATGATTAAAAACAATGCACAATTCTGTTCTCTCTCCCTGAGTTTAATTGTTTTCCTGTTACCCCTTTACACAGTTTAATTTTATCAGGCTCATTTGCTATTCATTTTGTCTCTAACTCAGTCAGTATCTCTTGCCTGCTCTTTACAAGTCTCCCTTACATGCTGTTTTGATGACTGCAGGCCACCTGAACTGGGGAAATCCACAGCAGAGCCTGTGCTTCTGGAGGAGGGACAGCAAAGGCCGGAGATGTTTGAGAACCCTCTGTATGGCTCCATGGGCTCCAAGGGCAAGGTGCCTCCCAAGAAAGAGCAGGAATACCCCAAGGCCTTGCGGAAAGAGCAGCTGCCACTGCCTGAGCAGAGCTGTCATCTCACAAAGCCACAGGAGCCTGAGGGCAGCAAGACCCCTGGCAAACAGCCATCCCCACCTTTCCTGGTCCCCACACAGCGATTCCGGTCCTACACCTGCTCCGGCCAGGCGGAAGAAAAGAATACAGGTGAGAAGAGCCAAGGCAAACTGAAGGCGACAACACCACTGGAAAACTCGGCCCAGCTCAAGAAACTAGTGAAGCCATTGAGGGCTGAAGTCAGCCTGAGCACCCAGGGACAGCAGAGCAAGCCGCCCCTTCCCTCGAAGAGCCGGGCGGTGCTGGACATGCAGAACTCCAAGGGCCGAGATTATCGGGACAGCTCAGAGCTGCCGCACTCCGGGAAGCACCGGGCAGAGGAGGCACCCCTGGGCAGGACAACTACACCGGTGTGTTCCTCATGGGAATAAGGCAGGCTGGAAGGTGCATTAGGCTGTGGGGTCACTGCAGAACATGACTAGAGTAGTACTGGCTTAGTTCCTGAGTCCTTGCTCCATGTTTCCTGTCCCAGCTCAGAGCACTGTCCCACAAACCCAAGGGGTTGCCAGGGAGCATCGTAAAGCTATTGCTGCAGAAGAGGGCGTGTTGTGAAACTATGGCCTTAGCTTTGCATGAATTTTTAACTGGTTTTGAACTGTTTAAGCTTGGTGGCCACAAGAGGAATGCAAGTAGTCCGTGCCTTGTTATGGCTTGTTTGGGGCACCCTGCATCGTTCCTGAGAACGCCCAGACCTGGCCTGACAGTGCAAACCCACAGTACTGGCAATAGATTTGCCTTGCTGTAACTAATAAAAAGATGATTAAAAGTAGTTAGTGGTAAATACTTAGCAACTTAGAACAGCAGTGTCCGAAAACATTCCTGGAACCTCTACAGAAATAATCACACATATACTTTTCTGGGCTGATGGGGTTTTTTGTTGTGGTTTGATTTGGTCTGGTTGTCTTTGTTGTTTTTTTTCACCAGAACACCATGAGCTAGATGAGAAGGAGCAGGGGAGGCTTTAGTAAGTGTGTTTGGGAGCAAAAGCCCACTTGAGCGAGCTGTAGGATGTTTTTTGACTTCTCCATCAAAACTTGTAGAATTGACAGTAGACAAGCTGATGTCTTCTTTTGTCTCTACAGTGAACATGACACAGCAGCCGGCATCCCAGGAAGAATCCTGATGGGAAGAACGATGGAGATTGCTGCTTTGTTCACTCATCTCCTCTGGTCTGGTTCTAAAAAGACTGAGGATTTTTATTTTTGAGGGTGGATCCCTCCCTGTCATTATGAAAATGTTCTAGCTGAGAAGTTTATCCTATGTTGCTCAGATCAAGAGGAGCCAGGAGCACAATACCAAGTGCAAGTTACCCTTTTGAGTGTCACTTTGGTACTTCCATTAAGAAGCAGTGGCCAAGTACATACATTAGTAAGTGTTTTGAAAAAGAGGAAGGTACGGTGTGTAAGGACTAGGAGATGGGAGGGGTGGATTTAGAGAACCCCTTTCTACAAAAGCAAGATTTCTATTTTGTTACAGGATTCCTATTAAAGAGTGATATGTAAAAGAAAGCATCTTGAAAGCGGTACAGCTCCAAAAGCATGTCCTGTCCATGGAGCAAGGAATTAGGGGAGGGAAAAGAGTCTGAGTAGCAGCTACTGATGAGGGTCCCACACTGTCAGCAGAGCCAGCTTTGCTCTGTCTGCCGCGCTCAGGTAACGCAGCGGGTGAGGCACCGCGGCTCCTCCTCCTTCCAGCGGGTCGGGCTTTAATACCCCAACTAACAGAGGGAAACCAGAGCTGCGGGAGGGGAGGAGAAGCAGGGCCCAGGGGCAGCCTCGGAGTGCAGCTCCGGAGTCCCCCCGGCCTGTCTGACAGCAAGCACTCTGCTTTGGAAGGACACTGGCCAGCTGATTGTGTAGCATTCCTAACAGATTAATGCTGACCTTACTGTACACGTGTGCTCAGTGACTGAATGATGTTAACACACTTGTCAGTTCTGTTGTGTTCATGTAAAGTGTTAATTCTGTGGTTACAACCGGGTTATGCCTGTTGTGACTTAATCATGGCTACTGTTTCCATGTTGATTACTTAAAAAATAATAAAATAGTTTTCTGACCATTCTTTACTGAAAATTTAAAACTGCCTGCCACACGGTGCAGCTTTAGTTGAGTGTTACACCAGCTCATTTAGTGACAGTAGTCCCTGCCCAGAAGAAACAAGGAGGAGAGCAGGAAAGATACACCAAAGACAACTGAGGACACAATTGTCTGTGTGCACACACCCTCTGTGGATACAACTGGCTTGAAAATTATAGCCCCTGTTAGCAGGTGCAGTTACTAATTGTATGAGTGTAGAACATGTACAGTAATTCTACTGGAGCAGAAGAGGCCATGTGAGAATGTGTGGAAGAGGACAAACTGTAAGGCAAAAGTCTTTTAAAAGGAGATGTTTTTCTGCCATGCAGGTTGGAGTTTCAAGGCGTCATTACTGAAGCACCTGGCTCTCTAACCTACAAATCAGCAAGGCAGACCACGAGCTTACATTCCCCTGGCTTTATTCAGCAGAGCCCTCTCTGTAATCCCCAGAGTTCAGTGGCTGTGGTATTTTCCTGGCCCTGGGGAGCATTTCACTTTTCCAGGTTGCAGAAGAACTTGTATGGCCACAGAGTAAAAGCTCCCTGGAGCAGGTGAGCTTTCTGTCTGATGTGGAGAGTTAGATCAGTGCCTGGTAATTCTGGGAGGTGTTCTTGTGTGTGTGGAGATGGAGATGTGACAGGCTCTCTACAAAAAATTTTTAACTTCTCAATAAGAAAGGCTCAGATTTTCTGTGTTTATCCACTGACTTGCTAAGCTGTAGAAAAGAAAGTATGTTCTCCAAAGCTTACAAACTAAAACTTGATATAAAGCAAGTATAGCTTTTTGTGTAAACATTCTTCTGATTGGGAATGCTGGTTAAATTGGGCACAGATTTGCAGATGAGCAGAGTTTGAGAGCAATGGACTTACTAAAAACCGAAAGAACCCATCCAGGTACTTTATTTGACCTCTCCTTTAGAAAAGTGTGCTGCTGGGGGAGAAGAGAAGCTCTCTGCCAAGTTTCCAGCAGAAAAAAAATAGATCATTATTCCCCTGATAAAAATGCATTACTTACCCATCTGGGGTTCCAAAGACAGTCTGAGTTATGATGGAATGATGACAAATGCCACCAAGATTTTTGCAAGTGGATCATGTTCAAAGGAAGGCTCTGTAAAGAGCTTTCTGAAGCCTCTGCAGATGAGAGACTTCTCAGGTGAACAGCTTAGACATGGAGTGGAGCAGAGGTGGGACACTGCACAGTACTTGTCTTTATGGCAAGACTGGCTGTCCTTGAGATGGTAGAGTTGGTAACACCAACTGTGGGAGCTTGCCAGATGTGAATATTAGGAAACTGGATTTAACAAATTAGTCTGTGCTTATGTTTGTTTTGGTTTGGTTTTGATTTCTGTCACAAAGCTTTTAAGATGATATCTATTGGTTTTACTGGCCCGGGCCTCAAACCACATGAAACTAGGACTGAGCACAAGGTTCTGCTTTCTCTTCCATCCTGGACCTGTGACTCTTGCCAGAGCAGGCACATTTCTCTGCCTTCTCTGCTGTTGTCCAGTTCAGTTAGTACAGGCAGGATGAGTAGAAGACATGAACTGAAGGGTATGAATTGTCCAAAAATGTACTGATTTCCCCCAGATGCAGTGTCTATCTGTAACCTTCCGGCATCCTTTATTTTATGTTCCTAAAATAGCTGGAGTCTTTTTGTACTTATTTCCATGGAGACCCAGCTGTCAAAAATGCTTTAAGTTCCCAGCTACAGGATAGGACATTGTAGAACACAGTAACTTCAAGAAACCCTGTTTCCTGCCTGCACCTGAAGCATCTAACAGCAGCTTACTGGTCCTCTCAGCAGTAAAACCATCACAGGACACTGTTAAAGCTCTTCCTAAAATGCCATTGTGGGCTACACATTTCCTTCCTGGTAAAGGTAGGCTCTTACAGAAAATGGCTGAAGGAGGAAAAACAGAAGGCAAACCAAATGAAGGTGAGTTACTCACTCCAAAACAGTGAGGGGAATTACATTGCTTAGGCCCATAATCTACTGGGGCCAAGCACCCTTTGCCTGTACAGCTTAAAACTAACCAACGAGTCACTACCCTTCCATTTGTTTCTAAAATGAAAGGTTTGCTAAAATTTTAGCATGTTTTTCTGCTGTCCTTGTGATAGTACAATAATAGTCCATATGACTGAAGGATTGTCCAAAAATGAATTGATTTACCCCCAGACAAAGCTCCTGATTTTTATAACATTGTGAAGACTCAGATATTTGTGTGTTAGTCAGGACTAACTGACCAAGGTGAGGCAAGACAGTTCCCAGGGATGTCCCAGCCCATGGCCCCAGGTGGCAGCAGATTGGTTGGAAATGGACAATATCCAGATATTTAGTTTTTATTTCCCTAATCTCTGCCTGAGGGAAAGCCACACTTTCACCCGTGGGACATTTTCCAACAAGACTCCATCCCTGCCCTTATATCTGCCACCAAAGAGGTGCTGCAGTCACCAGGGCAGTCCTGCAAGGCCCATGGAAGGACTTGTTATGCAAGAGCTACAGAACAATCCAAATACTCATTTCATCTGCCAAATCTCCCTTGTGCTGAAAAGGTGTTAGCTGGAGAGATACAAGGTGTTCTTTCTCTCTCTCTATATATAAGCAAACATCAAGTTATTATTCACATGAATATGAATATGAAAAAGATCATGTGTGTGCATGATGTTGTTTCAAATGAAGCTCCTAATAGGAATTATTTTAGGGTTGCATTTGTGTTAAACTTCTGAAGTCTCTCAGAAATTCTTTCACAGTTGAATGCCAGGCTGACAGAAGAGAGAGATTTCTTTATGCCTACCATAATTTGCTATGTTTTTTCTGCTTTATCTTATTATGCACCATCATAAAGCATTATCTCATTATGCATCACCAAATTTACCTGAACTTCTGTTCTCAGCTCATTACCATTATTCTTTTTCATTAATTTTATTTGCAGGTAATCCTTGCTCTAGCTCCCAAGTCAGCTAAACTAAAGGGTACTTCAATGTACCCTTTTAGATCAAAACTGACTGTAGAAAACTATAATCAAAACTCTATTCTCAAACCCCAGTATTGCAGGAGACATCACAAAGACTAAACATAAGCCTGCTGAGATTTGGGGCTTGGACTAGACAAACTCCAGCAGCCCATCCAGTCTCAACTGTTCCATACTTCTGTGATTCTGTTTAACCCAGACCATTCTGTGCCAGGGCTGGTAATCTGCTACACGTTACAGTTATTATTAACACTTTATTGCATTTTTTTCTCAAGGTCTGGTCTGGATTATATAAATCAATCTCTCATACCAGGAAGTATTAGATTATACCATAACTAACAGAGATAAAGATGGCACAGAACAGGGTAGTAAATGCTGGGCTCAGGAATGAGTAAATGAATAGGAATGGGTGAAGGAGTCAGTGTCCAGCAACAAGCAGAAAGGTTGCAGAAAAGCAACCAGCAAAGGAGGGACTTTGTGGAATGAGAGAGAGTCCAACAGAAAGGAGGTGGGTAAAAGCTGTCTCTGATAGAAACAGGTTGACTCAGAAAGGGGAAGAACGTAGAGGCAGCAAAGAGATTGGAAAAAAAGGCAAAGACTTTGCAACAGAAAGGAGAGTTAGCACAGAAATTATGTCTGCTCCACACTTTACAGTAGTTTACATCTTGACATCACAGCTCGTAAGCACAAAGAAAATGACCAGGTGTGGGACATGTTCCCTCTTTTCAAAGGTGCACTGGAAAATCTAGAACAAAGCTGAATTTCAAAAGGGAGCTCTGAGTTTAACTTTGGGAAGGATGCTGGTGATCAGATCTCCTAGAAAGTGAACATTTCTGGTTCTGAGTGAGAAAGCAGTGAGGGAAGGAGGTGAATCTGAGCACCAAGCTTCAGCCTGACCTCACAGCAGGTCTGAAGGGAACATCCCATCAGGAACTCCTCCACTGCCCTTGGAGCAAGGATCTGTTCTGTCCCCTAAGTGCCAACCACAGCACAGCCATCTCAGAACAGAATCTCCCAGGAATTAGGCTGGAGGGGACCCTGGAGGGCCCCATACAATCCATTCCCCATTCCCCCCCAGCACAGGGTAAACTACAAAATCCTTCACAGAACTTTTAAGTGGCCTTACATACCTCCAGTGTGAGAGTTTCTCACCTGCCTCAAGCAGTCTGTTTCTGAGCCTTCACCAGCCCTTCCTCATCTCTAGTGGGCATATTTTGGTGAACTTTAGGCCTTTTTGGTGTAATCCTGTCCCATGTGGACAAGCAGATCAGGTTATTTTAATTTTCTGACACACCATGTTTACATACTGCTGTCATGCTTCCCAATCAGCCTTCTCCTCATTAGAGTAAACAATTCCAACTGCCCAAATCTCTCTTCAGAATCAGATCTTCTCTGTATACTGGTCACTCCTGGGAGGTTACTTTGCCACTCTTAATTTTTCTTGAAACGTACTGGCTAAAGCTGGACACGTCTCCACCAGAAGTCTTGCTTTTGCCTCTGTGGATGTGAGTACAATATTCATTGGAGGCACAGTTTTTACTTTTTCGCTGCAGAGTGAGTTTTCTTGAAATCATGAGATTTGTTAGCAGTCTTCAACTGTTATTCCTGAATCAGGCTGGTGAACAAATTGGCAGATTTTAATGGGGGTAACAGAAAGGTGCTTCAAGGAGGCACTTTCAGCCTGAAGGAGCTGTTTTATTGCAGCATTCTTACAGTTCTTGTTGATCTAAAAGGAGAGCAGGATGACAGATGATGACATGGAGCAGGGATGTGCTATTGCAAAGACTGCCAGACACTTCAGCTGAATTTAAGAATATTGTATTTGGGGTGAAAGAAGCATTATTAGCAAGTACTGTAAAGAAATTCAGGATGTCCTGCCCACTAAGGAAATCACAAGTTACGGAAAGGTGGACATCTTTTTAAACATAGAGTAGTTTTTTTAACTTCAGACATACAGATGACAATTCATCAAAATCCTTCCCTTGGATCACTCTAGCAGTTGCTGTAAACAGTAAAACATGTACAGCATTTGAAGTAATTTAGCTAATGCTTGAGCACACACCTTTTCTTTTCCCCATGTCATTTCTGCTCACACTAACTCTTTTTCCTGCCCTGCCGAAAGAAATAGTGGACAATTATTTTCCCTCCCAGTTTTGGTGAGAAAACTTTCCTCTCAAAGACAGGCTGAAGGCTTTCTGCTGGAGAGGCTGAAAGAAAGCAGGGGGTTGGCAGTTCAAGGGCAGTGAGGGACATTGGGGCTGATTATATATTAAGGCTAAGGTAAAAGCCTCAGGAGAGGAGTTACTGAGTCTGAGCCCTGTCTTTCTGTGTCTCTGCCTTCTCCCTTTTTTGTCCTGCCTCATGTCTGCTTTCCTCTTTCTCTGCAGAGGATTAAGAGGTAGAGAAGATCTGACAGGATGAACTTCTCTCAGCACTTCAGTTCAGTAACTATATGTACAGAATTAGGATTTAAGATTACAGTTACAAGTAGTTTTAGGTTTTTAAACATCTGATTTTATGATGTACAAGCAGAATAAAATAGGCTTTGTGCTTACTATTATTTTCAGAGAGAACACACAGAACCTCACGCATTGTGTACTTGGAAAGACAGAGCTGAGCATTAACTCAGACAGCAGCACACTCTCCTCCAGTCTAATAATGTAGTGAATAATCTATTTTATGCTGTTACGGTGTTATAATTACATCCTCATTCATTTACTCAAAAGAAAACCAGAGCAATGTAGGTAGTCCAAGACAAAAGTGTTATGAATCTTGTCCAGTTTCAAATTCAATTACAATAATATAGTTACCTAATGCGTTACTTCAGAAGTTGAGCAGTTAAAAATAAAGCAATGAAACAAGCTGTTACAGATTTTTTTTTTTACATTTGCCAGCAAACGTGTGGTGTCTTTGTGAGGCTGAACAGTATGCCGTAGTGGAGCGAGGGCTGCAGGGCAGTTTATAATAATTAAATAGATAATAATTTTACCTAAAAAGCCCCAAACTAGAGTTCATTTCACCACAACCCTTCTTGAAGGCTGAGGTGTGACGGTGGCTGGTGAGGCAGGATGGCCTTGGTGCCACAGGGGCGGCCACTCGCCTCAGCCAAGCGTTAGTGTCACTCGTGCTGCTCTGCCGTGCAGGGCGACCGAACAGGGATGGCTTTAGGGCCAAACAGTGAGTGTTTGGGATGGCCTTAGGGTCGAACAGGGAGTGTTTGGGGCAGCCTTAGGGCCGAACAGGGAGTGTTTGGGATGACCTGAGGGCCGAACAGCGAGCGTTTGGGACAGCCTTAGGGCCGGCTTCAGGGCCTGTGTTTGTGTGCGGGACTGCGCATGCGCCGCGGGGCGGCCACGGTCCTCTCAAGATGGCGGCTCGGGGAAGAGGCGGAGTTGGACACACTCAAGATGGCGGCAGCGCATGGATGCGCTGGCGGGAAGGACACAAAATGGCCGGCCCGAGGCCCCCTCTCCTCAGAAAGGTGCCCGCCCGTCTGCCTGAGCCGCCCCTGTCTCCGCCCCCGCGGTGCAACGCCATCCCACCGCTTTTGCCCCGGTGCGGGGACAGGGTGGAGGGTGAACGGCGCCGGGGCCGGCCGGGAGGAGAGCGGGCGGCTCAGGCAGCGCCGGGGCAGCCGCGGTCGCGGCGCGCCGCTGAAGCGTGAGGGCCCCTGACGCGGCGCGGGGCGGTGGCGGGTCCGGCCCGGCCGTGAGGGATCCGAGGGCGCTCTGAGGGCTCTCCGAGCGCTGTGCGGGCTGTGGGAGCTCTGAGGGCTCTCAGGGGGCTCCTCCCACGCCGCCCCCCCGGCCCGCCGACATGGCATCGGGGCTGCGCGCCGCCGGGTTCCCCCCCTGGAAGCGGCACATCGCGGCGGAGCTGCGGCGGCGGGACCGGCTGCAGCGCCAGGCCTTCGAGGAGATCATCGTCCAGTGTAAGCGCTGCTCTTGCACCCGTCCGTGCCGTCAGTGCCTGCGGGGACGGGGCAGAGCATGGACCAGGCTCTGCTCGGGGGGCCCAGCAATGGCACAAGATGAACGGGCGGGAACTGATGCTCAGGAAGCTCCACCTGGACATGAGGAAGAACTTCCTTGCTGTGCAGTGGCCGAGCTCTGAACGGGCTGCACACGGAGGGTGTGGAGTCTCCTCAGTGGGGATATTCCAGAACGCTCTGGATACAATCCCGTGCCACGTGCTCTGGGATGGCCCTGCCGGAGCAGGGAGGGGGGACCAGGTGACCGCCGTGGGCCCTTCCAGCCCGAGCCGTTCTGGGATTCTGGGGTTGCCCCTCCTCGAAAGCGGGAGAACCGGGGGGGCTCAGGGCCCGGGGCCTCGCTGTGCCGCTGGGACGTGTTTGTGGCAGCTGGGAAAAGTCGGGGTTCTGCTTTATCGGGGAAAATGAGTAGTTGTTTCTCTCAGTTCCCTCAGAGGATGAGGCGCTTTGTGGTGCGGACAGTGATTGAATGTGTGAATTGTCTGCCCGATTCCTGCCCAGATGCTTGTGGAGCTGGGAACAATAGTGCTATTGACCGTGCTCACGGGCCTTTGTACAGCCGGGAGCTGCTCGGGGGCCGGCACTGTCTGTGCGGGGCTCCCCTGCCCGGCCCTGTCCGGAGCGGTCACCCGGCACTGGGCACACGGGGCTGGGGCTGGGGCTGAGCGGGGCTCTGCAGGGCTCTTCTTTTTGCTGTCCTCCGAGGGGCTGTAAAGAGCCTGAACTTCGAACTCTTCCTGTTCTGTCAGATAGCAATGCACTTGAGCAGTCTCTCTCTCTGTCTGTTAAGCTTTCTTACACCAGTCCCACACAGCATCTGGACTAAGGAGGAATTCTTGGGGTTATAGGTGGGTAGTGCCTTAACCTGCTGAGATCAAAGAGGAGAGAGAGCACACTAATGTGGTGGAGGCTCCCATAGCATTTGGTTGTGTCACAGTAATTAAAGAGACTAGATCATAGCTGGTGGGAGAAGGTGGGAATCTGGATTTGCTTTCTGGTTATCTTCTTATTTGCACTTTTTGCTCTTGCAGATAACAAGCTGCTGGAGAAGTCAGACCTTCATGCAGTGCTGGCTGATAAGCTTCAAGCAGAAAAATATGACATGCAGAGCAGACATGAGATCAGGTGTGTAAAACTCCTCCTCTGTGGTGCACCCTGTAACCTAAACCTTACACAAACAGCTTCTGGGACACCACAGTGATCTGGCACACAACAAACTGGGAAATCTGTTGAACTAAAAATAAGTTACAACTGTGTCTAAGCATGTGATGAAGTTACAGTACATTTACAGAAAAGTCTGACCAAGTTTGGGACAGAAATTGATTTGTCACAAACTCACAGTGTGCAGATGGACCAGAAGGAGCTGCTGCTTCTGATCTGTTTGCCTTGTAATGCTTATAATATTTACCTGCTCTTAATTCCTAAGGATTATGAAATTGTTGGATTGCAGTGCAGGGAGAAAACGATGTCTTGATTTCTTTCAATCCGTGTTATTACATAGAAGGAGAGAATAGAAAAAAACCATGATTGTGAAGTGCCAGTCCCAAATAAGCACCAGATGCTAAAAGGAAGGTTTCTTCTGCCTGCTGTTTAGCAGGAGTCCTCTCTAACCTGGGAATAGCACTCTGGTGCTGCAGGCAGAGGTCATGCTGCTCATTCTGCTGGTGTTTGACTCCACAGAAAAGCAGTGTCCTTTGGACAGCCTCTACATCCCATGGGTTCTGCCCTTGGTGTACCTGAAGAAAAGGCAGGGCTAAGGAGGCCAGAATTCCTACTTCAATGGGAATTGCTTCCTCTGTTGAAGTTCTTTTTGCCCTTGTCCTGGAACCAGCGCAGCTCTGTAATGCAGAACTGTGCAGGTGTGTCTGACTGGAGTACAAATCAAATCAATATAGCAGAGAAGGAGGATTTGCAGGCAAAATGTCAGTGTTTGGCCAGCAGGCTGGAGTGAACTGTGTGAAAGTTCCCAAAAGCTTCCTGATGGCTGCAGTTGTCTTGAACCATCTCCAGTTTATAAGAATCAGATCCTGGTTGAGCACCTGCTCCAAGAGATGGGGCTGCAGTTGATGAGGATGAGAAGACAAGCACAGAAACAGCACCTTGAAGTAAATACTAAGCTAAACTCTGATACTGTGCTCAGTATATGACAGTTTTGTGAAACAGAATTACTCTTCTAATCCTAGATAGCTGAGGAAAAATGTTTTTACTTCCCTCAAGGCCAAGGGAAGAGTACCTAATTCTGGCTATAGGGGTATGCATGGCCAGAGTTATAGGGTGTGTTGGATATTACCACAGGACTTGGCTTCCTGTCTGTTTGCACACAGTGTTTCGGGAATGCAATTAGTGCAGCATTAGTTCAGCGAGGTGTTGATTGGTTGGTTGGTTGTTTTTTGAGAAGAGCATTAAGTTACTGATATCACTGTGAGGCCTTTCAGCTTCTGGATGCATTATCTCTTTCCCACTGGACTGTTACATCGTGAAATGACTGCAGAAAGGGATGCAATTGCCTTGTTCTGTTCGTCTGCTATAATGAAGTTAAAATTACGATTTTTTAAAAGTTGTAATTCAAAATATAGCTGCAGATGTGCTCAGAGTCTGTGTGTGATGTGTGTATGTGTGTATATGCCTTTTAAAAGCCTGTTTTTCTCTGTTTCTGCCTCTGTGCTTTCAGAGACATGAGTGATAAATGTTACGGTCACAGTTGTTTTGGGGAAGTGATATGTGTGTTCTGGTGTGTAGAAATTCAAGATTATCTTACAGTAATACTGTGTTGTAAAACACAATTAGTAACCACTCCAAAACTTACCCGCAGTCAGGGCATAGACAGCACAAAGGACAAGTGACTTGTCACACCTGGGACTGTAAACCCAAGAGCCTGGGAATTACACCCCTGATTCCCTGGATTTTGGTTCTATGCCCTCTCCAGATACCCAGCATCTTCAAGGTCCACCAGCTCCCTCCAGAACAAATTGAGGGGGTAAAACATTTGTAATTGTTCCAGCATTTGGAGAGTGTGCTTTTAAGACTCGCTTTTCTTCACGCAAATTTAAACAAAGGCTAGTTATCTTCCATTTGATTTTGAATTCTGTCTTACAGATGTACAAAAAGGTGAATGTAGTCCTCGGGAAATGTAACTCTCCAGTGCTGTGTAATGGCCTTTTGGTTGGTGCAGGGGTGTGTGGTGTGGGAGCCAGGTTTGGTTTGTTGTGAATGACCTGTGTCTCTGGTGCAGTGTAGAGAATCCAAGGGAGGCAATGTCCTGAGACTGTCAAAGGCATAGAAACAACTGATTCCGGTTTGTGACATTTCTTCTCTCTCCAGCTGCAGCCCAGGACACGATGGCACGTGGAATGATGCTCAGCTGCAGGAACTGGCACAGCTGAAGATAAAGCACCAGGAGGAGCTCACTGAGCTGCACAAGAAACGTGGCGAGGTCAGAGAGTCCTCTCATGCTCTGAGTGGTCCCTACATGGCCCTCAGGGGGTGTGACCGTAATTTTACCAAGCTTATTAATCATCATTTTTTCCTCCTTTTGTGTAGGGCCTTTTTAAGCTTCCCCAATTTTTGATGATTAAAATCAACCAGTGTTACACTGGTCTGTAACACTGACACCAGGAGATGAGAGCTTACATTGTCAGCACAGCATGATTTTTAAGTGCTTAATTTTGTGTTTCACTAATAGGTTTTTAACTGTACTGGAGGAGGAAGGAACTGATGTGGGTCACAGAGCTGTGTATGACCACTAGTTCTGCACTGAAAAGTGAGAGCATAGGTGGCATGTGTGGTTTCACTGGTCTTGCTTTGCAGCACCACTGCTGTGAGAGGGGACGGAATAAACGAGCACAAGCAAAGGTTGGAAGAGCCACGGTGTTGGACTGGAAAGGGAGTGCTGAGTCACAGCCCAGGAGCTCTGTGGCTATGGCACTTGGGCCTGGAAGAGAGGAAAAGCCAGGGGGTTTGAGTTTATGTTTTTGGAGGATTTTTTTGACAGGGAGATGTGGAGGCTTCATCAGCAGAATTGGGGTTTTTAGAAGCACAGTGGTGGACTGAATGAGTCCAGAAGCTGGTACCTGAATTGTACTGCAGACTTCTATAGGGTAAAGGTGTGAATGACCTGGAAAATGCTGTCATGCTCCTCTGAACACATTTCACTGGAGGTGTGGAAAAGCTCCAGTGTCAGCAATTCTGAGCTTTCCAAAGAGGAGACAGCTTTCTACAGGAGGTGTGCACCGACTAGTCAGGGCTCTGACAAGTCCTTCTTTCCCCCCAAGGTGGTGTTCTAAAAGCCACCTGCCCAGGCAGGTACTTTTCTCCCAGCTCTGACTGGAGAGTTGTGATCTGGCAGCTGCAGCTCTGTAGTGTTGGCCTGTGCACTGCAGACACTCCACCAGCAACTTTCTTTGGGGGAAAGCTCTTGGTGACACCTGAGTTTACAGTAGGACCTGCATGTCTCCTACAATGGTTGTCCTGGCCAAAGCAGGAAGATTTGTTTCTTGGTTGTCAGCACTTGGTTTACTTACTTGGCAATTTTTAGTTTCTATATTAATTTTTTTACTACTAAAATTTCTTCCTAATATGCATTTTGTTTGATGTGACTTTATTAAAGAAACTTTTCGAAGGAAGAGAGGAAGGACAGTAACTTTTTAACAACCCATTTTTGAAAGTGGATTCTCTGTTTTAATGACCCATGTGATAAAGGACAGTAAACAGATCTGCATAGGAAGCTGGGGAAAAAAGACCTTAAAGATGTGATTCATACTTTGAATTGGATCACAGCTAGATTGATACACAGACCACCAGCGTGTGTGCACTGGTGGCTGCTCAGGGTGTGTTATCCAGCTGGCACCCCTGCAACTTGTAACGTGATTTTCTCCTCTCTATAGCTGGCCCAGTCTGTAATTGATCTGAACAACCAAATGCAGCAGAAGGACAAAGAGATGCAGATGAACGAAGCCAAGTGAGTAGGAACTGTTTTGTCTGGGGCCAGACTTCTGTTGGAGTTCTTCATTAGAGTTATAATGTTCTCTAGGAGTCCTAGCCAGGGGCTAAAAATGCCTTTGTGAGGCATTGTGCAAACAGCACAGAGAAGATGGCACGGGTCCCAAAGGACATCCTCATTGTTTTGTATGTTTTGTTGCCATTCCAGGATTGCAGAGTATTTGCAAAAGATTTCTGACCTGGAAACAGAGTGCCAGGAATTGCGTAGCAAACTGCAAGATCTTGAGCGAGCTAATCAGACACTGAAAGATGAATATGATGCTCTCCAGATCACCTTCAATGCCTTGGAGGAGAAACTGAGGAAAACTACTGAAGACAACCAGGAGCTGGTCTCGCGTTGGATGGCAGAGAAAGCACAAGAAGCCAATCGTTTAAATGCAGAAAATGAAAAGGATTCCAGGTGAGATCCATGACCTCTGTTTGATAAACTCAGTGTATTTTTCAGTTATGAGTGCATAGGATAAAAGCAGATTTAGTTTTGATCTCTGAGATCTCTGTTCTTGCACAACACAGTGAGAGTGCAGAACTTTGTGTTCCTTCTTCTGGCCAATGCAGACTGATGCTTTGTGAAAACATTCCTGTCTTTTAAATGAATAAAACATGTTCTTTTGTTTCTTGAGCAACATTTAACTGTGGCCTGAAGATTATAAATCAGATAGAAACTGGGGTTTTTTTGCTGGTATTGTATTTGGACTTCTGTTCATAATGAATCTTGTACTGCTCCTAGTTTTATCCTTTTTTGGCTTAACTAACTTCAGTGTTTTTTGCATTCCTCTAAAATGAGCATCTGCCATTAGACTGAGCTATGTATAACTTGCAAAAATAGGTTTGTATGGGTTTTTTTCCTTGTAAATTATTTTTTCTTCTGAATTGCTTCAGCTTACTTCCCAGCTAACAATACTTGGAGAGTAAGGGCTATACTGTGAGCCTCATAGTAATGGGCAGTTTTGTATTAGCTTTACTAACAATCATTATTTTGACAAGTTTTTGCCCTCCAAACTAATCTGTATCCATATGAGTCATAAAGGTCCATGGGTTCACTTTGCCTTATTGCCACACTGGAGTGATCTTGTCCTTTGCTATTCACTGTAAGAAAACTGTGTCTCCTGCTTTGAGTATCTTGAAAATCAGGATAAAATTAGGGCAGTGGACTGATTTTTTTTATTTTATTTTTATTTTACTTTTTTTTTTTTTTTTAAATCTTATGAAGCCCATCAAAACTGTGCAGGGTGGCCTTTGGAGTGTGCTTTTTTTAAATAACCCTGGGTTCTTTTTCTTAGGAGACGCCAGGCCAGGCTGCAGAAGGAGCTGGCAGAAGCTGCCAAAGAGCCCCTGCCTGTTGAACCGTAAGCAGTCATGATTTCTAGAGTCTCCTTCATAGTTCGTGTCTCAGGTCTCTGCAGATGCATGTTAAATGGGATCTTTGTTATTTCTAAGTTGGGTGAGGGAAAGGAGTGTTTAAACTTTCATGTGAAGTCAGAAATGCACAGTAATTCTCCCTGCTTGAACTTACAGAAGAAGGAGCTCTGTCAGGACTCAAAATAGATGCTTGGGCTGAAAGTCCCAGGAGTGGTTCATATGGTCAGTGTATGTTGTCATCTCAGCATAAAAATATTTGTTGTATGATGCCTTTGGTCTTTAAAATAATTCTTCATGAAATAATGAAGTCATGAAACAATTACTCTGGACTTGCCTGGATTTTAAAGGGTTAGACTACAAATGTGCTCAAGGATTTCCTGTAGGAACAGGTACCGAGTGAGTCAACGTGGGTGAAAATATACCCCTCACTTCCATGCTGTGAGGGATTTATTGTCTGAGGAAAAAGTAGATCAATGTGGAGTTACTTTACCTGGTAAGCCAAAGAAAAATCTCTCTAGTCTCTTGTTCTTTCTCTGCTGTGTTTACCCCTGGGTGGTGTTCAGGCAGGTGACTGAAGTGGGCAGTGGCTGATAAGGTGTAAGCCCAGTCCAGGACAGCAGCACCTGCTGCACTGTCACTGGGCACTGCTGGGAGTCTCCAGTGCAGTGTGCAGGCTCCTTCCTGAGATCTGGGTCTTTATATTCACATCCTGTAATCCTGTTGGGTCCTGTGCTGCACGTCCTGGCACATGACAGGAGCAATGTATCTGCTCTGGAACAGGATCTGCACGAAAGTTTGGGATGGGGAGTATGAGAGAGCTTGTAGCATAATTGCTTCTGTAAACTACTCAAACTGCTTCACAGATGGTTTGGATTTCTTCTTTGATTTTGTAATTGGAGAGAGTTTGTGTTGTATAAATGTGCTGCTTACTGAAGGGGAAAATTGCAGCATTTCAAGGGGAGTGCCCTGGTGTTTATATTCACTTAAAACTATGTTGTTAACATGGAAAGTTCTTTTGCTACATAGTTTTAATAGCACAAACTTTAGATTTTTAAAAAGAAATATTGGCAGAACTTGATAGTGTTTTATTGAAATCTCAGCTTGATACATTAAATCAGAGTATATATTTTCCATAGCCTTTTCATGTATACTATCCTCCAAAATCTTAGAACAGAAAGTGCAGCTATGCAACAGTCCCATCCTTTTAACTTCTTTTGCAGCTGAGTGTTACCTGATGGCAGGAAATTGGTTTACTCCTATTTAAAACCTGAATTTAAACTTCCTTCTCAGTCAAATGGCATTAGGTTGGTCAAGTGTGTTTAAAAATAGTTTGTCCTGCAAAATCAGCAGTGAAGGAAAAATCATCCTTGAAGGAAAGAAATACTAGTTGTCAGAGCCCATGGTGACTAATGGGGGAAAATGTTCAGCATTAGCTGAGTAATTTACGTGGATTAATTTATGGTACATGTGTTGGAACCTCACACTTGTGTTCAGTCATACAGCAGCACTTCAGTGGAATGAACCAAAACATCCCTTGTACTTAATGGTGCATCACCTGAAGTACAACAGTACAGAAAGTATGAGGATGCCTTTGGTGTGGGTGAAGGAGGACAGTTCAGACTCCTGTGCTTTTTTTAACACCTCCTTGTTCTGAAGCAGCAGAAGGTGCTGATGCAATATCACCTGTATTTGGTGGTGCAGTAACTCGTGTTTCTGTTGTTCTGTAACTGATCCAGCAAACACAATTAACTCTGTGGTGAAGCCTCCCCTGAATGTGGTAGGTTGTTACAGTGCTGTTTGTAGCACCGAAAGCTGAAATGGAATGTCTGTAGTAAGGAGAATCTGCAGAGGAGGTCTGGCAGTAGAAATAGCGGCTGTGGAAACCCAGCCCTGTGACCAGGGATGAGGAATTGGCAGCTGGAAAGAAAAAACCTGAAATATATTTGCTGCCTGTGTTTGTTTTCAGACTTAGTATGTTGAGTGTTACCTCTCTGGCAGTGACAGCCAGGTCTGTGTGTTGTCTGGACCTACCTGCGTGTTACTGCAGCTGCATAAACCCGGAGTGGGTTGGGCATGGACACTGACAGACCCTGGAGCAGGGTCGCCCTGTCAGTTGTGCCTGTTGCTGGGTGGTTTCCATGGGAAGCTGTGGCTGGTTGGGAATGAGATGTTCTCTCTCACTCCAGCAGGGATGATGACATCGAAGTGCTGGCGGATGAAGCCTCGGACACAGCGGAGGAAACGTCTCCGGTGCGAGCCGTCAGCCGCGTGGCCAGGTATGTGGGCAGCAGGGCTGTGGAGCATGTCACTGAGCCAGAACAGGGGGCATAGGAGAGTTGGAGCACTGTTGGGAATGTCACCTAGGGTTTTGAGTTGCCTTTAGCTGGAACACAGTTTAGTACTTCCACCAGAGCAGTAGGAAACTCGTGTCCTATGTTCTGTTACTGTGCTTAAGATGTGCTGGTTTTCCTGTGCTGCTTTAACTAAATTACACTAGTGCCTAAAAAATCTGTTTAATCTTAAAGGTTTAAAAACAAAATAGTTAATAACATGGGTATAACAGTGCCTGTTGTGTTTTGCCTTCATTACTACACTTGATATCAATGTGACTTTGCAAAAAGCTGGGTTTAGCTGAAATACTAAAATAATCTTCACCTAGATTAAATGCATCTGTTTCTTTCTCTGAAATAGCAGTGAGTGGAAAGTAAGAGGTAGTTACATGAGTTCACAGATTAATTTGCTTGAAACTTCAGACTTTGCACACTCATATCTAAACCCAGCAATTCACAGGGTGAGGTTGAGGGAAGTTACAGAAACTTGACTCTCAAGCCATGTTCTGAGTTGCAGTTACTGGTCACTTTTGCACTGATGCCTTTGGTGTTCTCTGTCTCTGGGCTGGGTCTGCAGGGGAGGGAGTCCTTCCAGGGACGTGTTGCTATGAAATGTGTTTGTATTGATCTTTATGTGGAGAAGCTGTTCGCAAGGTTTAAACCTGTGCTCCCCTCCTTCAGTAAGCGACTCTCCCAGCCAGCTGGAGGCCTTCTGGACTCTATCACTAATATCTTTGGGTAGGTTAGAACCCTTTCACCTCCTTGTTTTGTATATTGGTTTCAATGTACGCCAAAATCTTGGTGATACAGGGAATACGAGCAAGTATTTTCAGCCTTTCTTCTAGCTTCTGCCTTTCTTTTTTTTTTCTTTTTTGTTCTCCTCAACTTCCTGTTTCTTCCATCTTGCCGTGTGCTGACCTCTGACCTTTCCCTCCAGTCTGTCTGAGTCTCCCCTTTTGGGACATCAATCTTCTGATGCTGCCAGGTGAAAACATTCTCCGCGCTTAGTCCAGCATGTGAATGTACTCCATTGAAGTAACATGGAACCCAGCTGCATTGTCCTGATTAGATTTCAGATGTTGATAACTCTGGCTAGAAACTGTCTACAGTAAGAGAGTAATGAGCCCCTCTTTGTGGAGAGAGTATGTGGGGTTTGCTCTTACTTTCCACTGCACTTTGCTCCTTTGATAGGGTTGTTTAAAATAAGTCATTGGGTTCTGTGCTTAGTGTCCAGAGTGGAGCCAGTCCTTCTAAGCCAGGCTCTGCTTTAGGTAGATGGTCTTTGCTTAAATGGAGCAGCCCAAGGTGTGGAATGGAGCATTTTGCTGCCAGGGATGTAGTGCTGCAATGGTGTTGAGTCTCCCTAGACATAATGATGGAGCTGCAGTCATTGCCATGTTTCTCTTCTTATTAAAAAAGTAAGGACTGCTCCAAAATGAGGTCAGTAATCAGTTCAGGTAACTTATCTGGTGAACTGTGAAATACCTAAAGCCACAAGTGAAGGTAGTGTTATACAACAAACGTAATTTTTGAAAGATGGGATAAAAAAAAGTTAAAAGTATCTTCCCCCATTTTTTACTTGCTGTACAGGGTAGTTAAGTGACAGGTACAGATGGATGAACTCAAGAGAAACAGTGTTCCTTGTTCCTTTTAAAGTGTTTCTACTTTGTTTCATCTCAGGAGGCGTTCTTTATCCTCGCTCCCTGCCCCCCAGGATAATGTAGAGCCACATCCAGGTGCCAGTAAGGAAGTGAGAGTGCCCACTACTGCCATCTGTGTCTTTGTGAGTATAGAACAAACTCTCTGCTCTACCATTCCTTTTACTGTCTTTGGAGGTAGTGAATCCTCTTGGTGTGGGAACTGATGTTCTGGAGCTGTTTCTGTTAGCACTGCCAAACAGGAAGGAGTTCTTGGTTTGGTAGCATAGTTCATTCCCTGTAAGTCTTAGCCCAGGTGTTTCCCAGAGCCAATGTGCTTGATGTCTGTCTTACTGAGGTCGATGATGACAAAGAAGTTTTCTGAGGGCACAGAGGAATTACACTCCATTACCCTCTTGGCTCCCAACAGTCTCTGTTCTGTCATGCCATAGTAGAGCTGTGATTGAGGAAGAGATTGCTGACAGTTTTGGATTAATTCAGGCCAGTTCTCCACAGTGAAGGGAGTTGTGGCACCAAATGTAATCCAACAGACCTGGTTAAGAGGAGCTCATGGTGGTGGGGTGTCTTCATTTGCTGTGCATGATCAAAGGTTTTCAAGCTGAGACCTCCTTTATGTGTTCTTTGGCCTCACAAGGCGAAACTTAAATTTCTGTGCAGGGCATTGACTTCTGAATGAAAGGTACTGCAGGAAATTGTCTTGTAATGCAGCTGCTTGTTTGAACAGGTGTCTGGAGCTTTCTCGGGCTCTCCAGAGCTGGATGTGAGTTTTTCATGGGTGTGAAATGACTTGTGTTTTTCATCCATAGACCCAGCGTGGCTCACTGCAGCGTGCAGGCTTGTGTATTCCTGCCTGCCTTGGTACCAGCCTCCCTAGCAGAAGTCGTGGGGTGGAGGAAGAAGCAGTGTTACCTTAAGGGAGAATAGGGTCATGACTTAAGTGACAGCTGGAGCTTGAAAAGGGACCATCAGCAGAGGAGATGTTAGGCTTTAGCTCCTGTGATTTGAACCCAGATAAAATGTCAAGACACATTTGGTCTGGCACAGCATTCCAGGAATTAATGCAAGGACTCTGTGGCAGAGGTGTGGCAGACACAGGGAGCAGACTGGGCTCAGCTTTGGAGAGATAAGTAGAAGGCAGAAAAGGAAATCACTTCAGCCATCATTCTCAGCCAGAGCTTCTAGGCAAGGCCTTTGACCAGCTTTGTTGTGAGTGGCTCCTCTGCACCTGCAGGGAGATCAGATTTGAAGTGTAATGACCCCTAAATATGAGCTGGCAGACCAAGTTCAAGCAACAAGTTTCAGAAAAATATAAGAAAGGCTGGTTTTGAAGGAGCAGTTATTGAAAAGACTTAAAAAGGAATGCAGCAAATTAATTGATAATGTGGTAGTAATACTGTGTGGGTAAGTAGTTTAAAGCTGTGAAATTAACAGGGCAGTAAAAAGGAATGAATATCAAAATTTTCATAGGTTTTAAAAAGTTAAGAATTCAGAACATTAAGCTGTGAGAAAGCAGGGGTGTCACTGCAAATGCAGATAGGAAGCACAGCTTAAGCCCAAGTTCTCTGGAGAAGGTGCTGTCACACTGTGCTGGCACTACTTCGTCACCAGTGTAAGGCAGCATTATCACCAGTGCACTAAGGGAATGCAGTTCATCTGTTAGGCTGTTTTCTAGCAGACTTACCTAACTCAAGCCTGACTTGAGTGTTCCATGGCTGCATGAACTGTTTGGATCACGTTCTATGACTGTCTCTAGATGGAGGAATGAAAAGCTAGTTTCCTTCTACAGAATATCACCTGCTACTGTTTTCTGTCCTCTCCTCTCTTTCCTTATTTTTTTTTCTGGTGTAACTTAAAAACCACACCGTAGGAAGCACTGTAAGGCTTTTGCCAGTTTATTATCCCTGCTGAGTCCTTGCTGTGGTGTGGTTCTTTATGTGCCTTTGTTTTTTTCTCCAGATAAGGATCAGCCTTTTTGCTGTCCATATACCCCACCGGCCGTAGCAGAGTTTGTCTGTGGCTTTATTTCCTATAAACTGCTGAAAGATCCACAGCTATGATTCTTTGTAACCTTTTCCTTCTGTGGCTTTGTGCTGTGTGGGGTTTGGGCCTGTGCTGATCCCATTTTGGGTGGCTGTTCTTTCCTCCCCTCAGGATGCACACGACGGGGAGGTGAATGCAGTGCAGTTCAGCCCTGGCTCCCGGTTACTGGCAACAGGAGGCATGGACCGGAGGGTTAAGCTTTGGGAAGTCCTGGGAGGTAAACCTTTTTTTGCTTTGGGGTATGGTGGGATGCTAAATAAAGTCCTATTATGGTTCACTTTGTGTCAGCTTCTGTTCTAATCCGTTGCTGAAGTTTTTGTTCGTCTTTCTCTGTGCAGATAGGTGTGAGCCCAAAGGTTCCCTCTCTGGTAGTAATGCTGGGATTACAAGCATAGAATTTGATAGTGCTGTGAGTATCTGTGCAATATCCACTGTTTGTGATTGGGAATAAATTAATGGAATTGTGTTGTTCTCTGCTATCAGTTTCCATTCTAGTTGAAAAGTTACCTAAGAAATGAGTGAAAAGCCAAGAGTAACTGCAAATAATTAAAAGTGTACAAAAGATCGTTATTTGGTAAGCTGCAGTCTGTAATTCTCATCTTTGCTTTACAATTCAGAAGATGATATGCAGCTCAGACATTGGCTGTTATGGGCTATTATGATAAAATTACAATAAAATACACTTGGCTTTGTCTAAAGTAAGAAATCAGTCTTCAGCTTTCCACTGAAGCTGGTGTAACAGTACAAAAAAGCAAATACACTGAGGCTTTATTTCTGTGAAGTTTATTTTTAAAGTGTTTTACTGAGGTCTGTGATGAATAGTAAAAGGTCTGATTATCCCAAGACTTGCACTTCCATGACCTTTTCTCCCAGCAGTTTCTCACCAGTCACGGCACAGTAATGTTGTGGCTGGCAGAGTGTTTGCTGACAGCTTGAGATGTGCTCAGTTCATGTTCACCTGGAGTATTGGAGACATGACTGGGATCAGCATCCTACAGTCCTGCTCCAAGGAGTTTGGGGTCTTGGATTGTTCTAACTGGACACATGATCTGACTTTTGTGCTGAGACCTCTTCCATAACACAAAGCTGACATAACTTCTGCCGTTTGGGGATGATTCTGTGTGCCAAACTTTACTGACACCCAAAAGGATCCTTCCTGTGGGCACTGACCAGCTTATTAGAGATGTGCTGGTGCTGTTCATCTGCAGGAGAAGCTAGTTCTGATTTTTGCTTGAACACATTTGAGGTGAGAACTACCTGAGGTGAGATGTTAGTGGACTTACAAGGATTCAGGAAGGTCTTTTGAGGTGGACAGGGGCGCAAGCATGAATTCTGTGGTGCCCATTCTCCATCATGGATGACTTGTGAGAGCCTAAAGCCGTGAACAAGTCAATTTATCTCTCCTCAGACAGATTTAGTTTTTGGAATCTTAGCTTAAAACATTAGAATTTTAATGAAAACTGCAAGAATCAGGCTAATTCCGCTCTGAGGCCTGTCTAAGCATGGCTTTTTCCCTGTGGTGAAAAAATAAATAAATAAAAAAAGAGTAAAGAAAAATATGCCTCCATAACAGATGAGGGCAAACTAGAACCTGTTTCCTCAGTGCAGCAGAAGGGAAAGGAGAATGTCCTTTTTGGTCTGGTTATAATTGTATATTCTTATAAATTCTTATTGTTATAATAAGTATATTGTTTTATCTGTAGTCATGATTCTACAAATCACTCCCATTTTGGTGATAAGCAGAAGCTGTAGCCCTTTTGGAAGGAACACACTAACTTTCCAGATTGTCATATGCCACTGTGTTTTTGGTTTTATTCTTTTTTTTCCTGTGGCAAAATAGCACTAACATGGTTTTAATGATTTATTGGAAATATTTGAGTTTAATTTGCATCTTGACTAGTGGAAGGAGTTTTAAATGAAACTTGTGTTCACAGGGTTCTTACCTCTTAGCAGCTTCAAATGACTTTGCCAGCAGAATCTGGACTGTTGATGACAATCGATTACGGGTGAGTCTCGTGAAGCAAAGAGGTGTTTCTGTCTTGTATTCCCATTCTGCCTAATGGGGATGTGGCAATTTTGGAAGTTGGGCATTTACAGGCACTTTTAGTAGTTCTTTTCCTTAACAGGTGCTTTATCTCTCGAAGGTCTGTGTAGGTGCAGGGTTGGTCTGTGCACAACCTTGCAGGAAGTCCCAGTTCCTGCCTATTTTCCCAATGCAGCCCCCCCACTGCAAACCTTGCCACATAAAGTACACTTCTGTGCCCCCCTCTGGGGAAGATTAAATGCTTCCTTTGGTTTATGGAGAGCCACCTCAATGTTTTAGCCTCACTCCAAGGAGAGGGCTGCTGAAAAAGGGTTTGCAGAAGACAAAGAGGGACTTTTGGTTTAAGTCAGGAGCAGCTTTCTTGAAAAGGAGCCTCTTGCCTGGCTGTCCAAGGCAGCAAGCCTGAACCTGCCAGACTGTATTCTCAATGTCTTTTGAAAGGTTCCTCCTCTCCTCCTAACTCCTTTTGACTCACATTCTTCTCTACCACTTGGCTCTAATTTAAAGGAAGTTTGACCTTTGATTGACCGAAAGAAAAGTTTCGTCTCAGCTTTCCAAGAGTTTGGGGGTTTTAATTGTAATTTCCTATGTACTCTTTTCCTCAACTTTTTGTTTTAGGAAGATGCTACTTTGATATTCCAAATCTTCTGATATTTCACATGTTTGTTACAACCAAGAGATGCATGATAATTCACCGAGTAGTTCTCAGCGTGGAGATGTGAGGTCTCAGTTAGGAAAGGGAAGAATATCAGTTCTTTTGCAGCTTCTCTTTGTTGAATGTGAATTACAGGGAATACCAGTTTAGCAGAGTGTAGGTTACTTGCTACAGAAAGTTAGTTATGCCTGCAAACATCCACCTGGCTTCATGTAATATTCCTGTAATTTTTTGGAGTGCATTCACTGTTTGCTGAGATAAAATAGTGCACTCTGTTTTGAGAGTGTGTGGTATGGATTTGTCTTGGCTTGCACATGAGCCAGGGGCAGTGAAACTGAAGTCAGTGAACTGTGCCACAAACTCCCTGCTTAAATGCAAATATCTGCCTGTAATGTCTGTGCAGCAAGAGCAGAAGAGAGATGCAGAGTGAAAGTTAGTCCTTGCTGGAGTTTGTGTCCTTTTTTAAGATAAAGGGGTCTTTTTGAGATGATCTTTGACTCTGTGTTGTGTATCAGGGCTTTTTTTTTTCCAAACTTTGTTCCCGTTCTATTCTAAAGGGTTTTTCTTTTGTGTTTCCCAAGCCCAGATTGCTTTGTGTAGTTTGATAGTATTTAAAAAAATCTAAGGATATAGAAATATTTCTCTATTGTTTTTCATAACTCTTCAGTCGTTCATGATCTGTTTTATGATTTAGGATGTAAATATTGAGCAATTCTAAGTGAACACGGTTCATCTTCTCAGCCCCACAGAGCGTCTCCCTGCACTTACAGAAGCTGCTGCAAGGAGTTTTTCTGAAATCTCTGGTTGTCTCAGCTTTTAGGCTTGAAGATGTAACAACAGTCGGGACTTGATACCCTGTTGTGTCCTTGAGGGAAGCTCATTATAAACCCAGGAAGGCACAATTTCCATTTGCAGCATGGTTTAACCCCTTCTCTTGGCTCCTGCAGGGCTGTGTTGCAGTTGCCATGTGTCCATGAAGTGTAGGTGAATGGAGGGTTAGGAAGGGAGCTTTTGCAGACTCCTGAGTAGCAGGAGAAGCTGCAGCCAAAGGTGACCTGTGTCTCCCGGCTTCAGGACGGACTCTGTGGTACTTACTGCTCCTACTCAGCGTTAGCCTGTGTTTAATTGGAAGAGATGTTTATTCCTCCAAACAATGCAAGTTGTGATGGAAGCCAGTGGAAATACACAGTTTCAGCCTGTAAATCTCTTGTCCCCAGCACACCCTGACGGGTCACAGCGGCAAAGTCCTGTCAGCCAAGTTCTTGCTGGACAACGCGCGCATTGTTTCGGGGAGTCACGACCGGACCCTCAAGCTCTGGGACCTCCGCAGCAAAGTCTGTAAGGAGACATCACTTCTGTCTTTCATCCATGTGCTTCTGCTGAATGGACATGGGAGTCTGGCATGAGATAGATTATTTCATCTCCTGGCTAGTCTAAAGAAAGGAAAAACTAGCAACCGTGCCGTCGTCTGTTGTTATTCAAGTAACTGGACTTTTTCTGCCTGTTGCCTGCAATAAGGAATCCTGTGTGTGCAGGAAGCACTCTTAGTGCTATTACACTTGATAGCAGCTGTGTTTTGGGAGGGTTCTTTCTTTACCAGTCTGAGGGGGTGTGCTTCAGTATTCCACTAAAAACTTGGAGCCAGGTCAGGTTTTTTAACCCTGAGGTGGATAGAAATGTACCAAAAATTTCAGTATCTAAAATGGAGAAATTGCTAAGGTCCAGGTTTTTCTTTGGGAGAAACACCTTGTTTCCTTGGCTTTTTTTCCTATTGATGGCTCTTAAACTTGCTTGCACTTGAGAGACCAGTTGAAATTCAAGGTTACCTTGATACCTGGATCATGAACAGAGGTCAAGGAGACAGTTTCATGTTGTTTAACAGCAGCAAATTAGAGCTGGCTAAATATGAAGTAGAAGTAAAGCAGCTGTCACAGGCACATTTAAAGGGATATTAGCCCCAGCAAAGGAGATTAAGAAGGGCAGAGAGGTTGCTGAAGACTTAAATCAGGATTATTCTAAGACAGAGTTTGCCCCGTGGCACTCCTTGGGCACTGCTGTGTGTGACCACTGTGTGTGTCAGGGGGGTTAGTAATTGTTTTCTGTCTCTGTTTTCCTCAGTTTGTACAGTATGAATTTAAGTGTGTCACCATTGGTTTCTCCTTTTTAGGTATAAAAACAGTGTTTGCAGGATCTAGCTGCAATGACATCGTGTGTACTGAGCAGTGTGTAATGAGTGGACATTTTGATAAGAAAATCCGTTTCTGGGACATCAGGTAAAACTGTCATAGGAGAGCTTATGGTGTAGGAATGGTTATGGGACTGCTGTCAGGTTAGTCTGAGCTAGGGGATTTTTCTACCTGAGCTGGGAAGCCAATGAGACTGTTGTAGGAGTTGCAGAAGGCCATTGAAAGAGACCTTTTTTTACTACTTTTATACTATTCGGTGTTTTGTATTTTGGATTTTTTTTGAGGGGATGCCATTTCTTTTCTGAAAAGGCAACCTACTTGGTGGTAAATACTCTGCATTGGTCAGTATTTGCTGTTCTAGGATGGGGTTGTTAGGAAAGTTGTATCTATCTGGAAATGTTATCCACAAGGTGGGATCTAGCTTGGGAGAGAAACAAAACGTAAGAGTAAACCAAGTAATCCTTTTTCTCCTCTTCTTCCACACTGGGACAAGTCAAAGTTTTGATACAGTGGTTTGGCTTCTGGATCCTGGTTCACTGCTGCCTTTTTCCCTTCCCTTTTTTTCCCTTTCTGTCTTTAGGACTGAAAGCATAGTAAAAGAGCTGGAGCTGCTTGGAAGAATCACAGCCCTGGACCTGAACTCGGAGCGAACAGAGCTTCTGACCTGTTCCCGTGATGATCTGCTCAAGATCATCGACCTGAGGGTTAGTGCTGTCAAGCAGACGTTCAGGTGAGCGTGTTCTTCACAAGAACAGTGGGAATTTCAGAACTGGGTTGTGGATTGTCCTCAGTACTGGAGTGTTTTTCAGTACCACCATGGAGAGAGCAGTCTCCTAACTCTTTTTCTACATGGTGGCAAAGTTCTCTAGAATCTGACAGCAAAGATGCTGGAGTTTATTTTGAACCATGCAGAAATCCTTAATGTGATCTTCAGAAACAACCTGAAAGTCTCTCTTCTTATAAATTAGTTAACAGTTATCTGATTCTAACTTTTCAGTGCCCAGGGATTCAAATGTGGCTCTGACTGGACGAGAGTTGTGTTCAGGTAAGGTCAGATATAAGCAAGGTGCCTGATAAATCTTTCTGCAGCCAAAGTGAGCGATTCCTGATGCTTGGCTGCATTGGTCCCCACTTATAGCCAGGAAAACTGGGGTGGAGTTGGTGATTCACCCAGTGTTTCCTCTTGGTCAAGATACTGTTATCTCTAGATGTTGATCCAATGTCGTGAAACACTCTGATTTCAGAGTGCTTTCACCTCTTAGTGCTGGCAGGTGGTAACACATAACTCTGAAAAGAGTAGTTAATGCCAAGTTTCTTGCTTAGGAAGTTGTGGGTGGAATGATGATGTGTGCTGAAAATTGCTGACTTGTTCTTTGCCTTCTGCACCTTGTTTGATCTCGTAGCCCTGACAGTAACTATGTGGCTGCTGGTTCAGCTGATGGGGCCCTCTACATTTGGAATGTGCTTACTGGGAAATTGGAGAGGACGCTTGCAAAGCATCACAGGTGAGGAAGGCGGGACATGCAATCCAAAGTGGGGATCTGGGTTGTGAATCTCACTGAGCGATGACAAAGTTATTGTTGTACAGCCTTGCAACTTACATTGGTGTGTGAGAATTCTTAATATGCAGATTCCTTATGGGTTCATGACAGTATTCTCTAGGTTGAATTAGGTTAGATTTGTTATTGTTACCTTCTTAAACTGAGATATGGTTCTAATAAAGTACATTCAATATATTTTGAAGAAACTGTACCTCTCTCAGGCTTATTAGAAGGCCAAGTCTCTTGAGAGCTGAGAAAGTGCTTTTTAATTGATGATCACAGTATTATAGTATTTCATTCCTGTGTTCAGTGTTGTGGAATTCAGCTTTCTTGTAAACTCACCCCTGGCTTCCATTTCAGTTCTCCTATCAATGCAGTGGCGTGGTCGCCAGCGGGTGCCCACGTGGTCAGTGTGGACAAGGGCAACAAGGCTGTGCTGTGGGCTGAGTTCTGACTGCCGGAGGGTGCACGGCTCTGTGTGGTGCTGCTGCTGCTCCGTGGCTGAACAGGAGGGACACCCGAGCCCAGATTCATCCTGAGTTGGGATATTGACAAGCACATGGGCTTCGCTTTCCAGAGGGAAGTTCCAGAGCAATGGAGAAAGGAGCCCGAGTCAGACTTCTTACGGCCGTCACTGCACTGTGGCACTTGGACTCGGCGAGGGATTAGCTGTTCTGGATGGAGAATGCTACTTAGTCATGCCTTTACATGCAGTATCTCTGCACCAAGTGGAGCAGAAGATACTAGCAGGATTCCTCACCAGACAGCTGTGCCAAATATCCTGTCACACAAATGTATCTACAGCACTTCTGAGGTGGAAACGTTGGGAAGGAGTTACTGTGTATGCTGACTTAAAACATGTCCTGTCTCCTGTGTTCTGTTCTCGTGGCCAAGTTCAGGTGTGGGGTGAGAAGATCCTGAAATGTGGACAGGTCCTGGGCAGTGTGAAGTGTTGGAACAGCTTTTAAAGAGAGTCTCCTGTGGCTCTGGCAACTCTGCCTTGGAGTTTTACCAGCTCTGTTTGGATCTGCTCTGATCCTGGCACAGGCTCTCCAGCACTGTCCTGTGAATTCCTTGTATCAGTTTCACTTGCTCCTGAGGTGATGGTCTGTTCTTCAGGACTTCTGCACCCGCGTGTTGAAATGCCCTTCAACAGCTTGGGCATCACAAAATAGAAGATTTTTAATCTTTTTATACCACAGGCAGTTTGGTTTCTGGGTGTGAGGAGAGAGAAGTTCAGCTCGTTGAACTCGTTGTGGAAGTTGTGCTGCTGTGATGAGGAATGTAGTCACACCGTGACTTCAGTCCCAGAATGTACGTGTTTGGTCCCTTTCCCTGTTCATCCGTCCTGTCCTGGCGGCTGTCAGTAGAACACAGGGGAGCAGTGGGGTCAGATCCCAAATCCATTGTTTGTTTTGGTGCTGGCAGTTCCAGGCCATTTGCCCCTTCTCGAGCACACGTGCAATATTCCCCCTCGCGCTGGAGCCCTCTGTGTTACGGAGCGGTGTCTTGGCTCTGCCCCTGTTCTGGCACCCCAACCCATGATGGGGCTGGGAGGGACCTACCTGGCATATCTTTATCCAGCCAAACCTTTCCACATCGTCTGGGCCTCAAGACAAGCCACCAGCGTTTTATTGCCTTTTTATTTGCACTTTATTTTCTTCTTTCCCGATAGTGTTTTACTGAGGAAGTGTGTTCTTCTCAGGGGCTGGGCTGGGGGCAGCTGCTCTGACAGGCTCCCTCTAACCCAGCCTTTTGTTCAGACACTTTCTGCAGAGGGGACTTAGAGTATATGGGGCAAAGTTTTTATTTATTCAGCTGCCCATAAGAACTTGATTGTAAATAAACCTGTGTTCTGCTTTTAAAACCCCACAGTGCTCTGATTCATTTATTTGTGTGTCTCTGTGAGATCTCATTGGGAATGAGCACAGAGGGGAACCTGAAATGTCATTTTCCTGGTGAAGTGTGGGTTTGTGTTCAGCCACATTGTGAGATTTGGTCTATAGGGGGAAAGAGGATAATGCTCCAAGCTTGGAACTGGACATCCCACAGGTGCAGCCTGGGTGTGCCCTGTCCCAGGAATACTGCCTTGAGACTGAAGGAAGTCTTGCCACACTGAACAAGTGCCTCTGTCCTTGAAAGGCTGATGTACTCTTGGATGTTTTGGATAAACTACTGAACAGAGGAAATCAGGATCTGTATTTCAAACACTGCTGAGAATAGAAGGCTTTTCCTGCCGTGAGACTTCAGCTGCTACCTTGTGAAGTTTTGAAGCCAGGAATAGGAGTTGCACGTTTCTTTAAAAACACAAAACCCCCTGTTGAAGATGGTGTTCTGGTTCCAGCTTCAGAGTAATGAAGCAAAGCCTTCAGCTCTTCAATGTGCACATTTCATAACTAAGAGCCATTGCTCGTCACCCTCCTTTTGTCATAAGAAGCTTCTGTCCAGGTCAAGGAAGTGAGAACTGTAGTAAAAATGAAAAGTTGGTATTCTGAACCATTTCTAAAGGCAAGGTGTTTTTTCTTCTGCCTGTTGCAGTGGCAGGCAGTCCTTGGAAAGGCACCTGCCACGAGTCTGGGTGACCTTGGTTACTGTGGAAAAGCAGATCCCTAAATGGCAAGTCAGCATGATGAAAGATTAGTGGGAGATTAACGTAATCAAAACTGCAGGCTCTGCTCAGGAGGATCAGAATGGGTTTAGGATGTTTATAATTTAGGCTGCTACACTTGTGTTTTATTACAGCATAGACACAGATCTTGCACAAAGGGCTTTATTTGGCCCCTTGATGCTGTTATGAAGCAGGTTAATAATGCTGAAGGGTAATGGCCAGCTAGCTAAGACCTTAAGCATTTTAGATTAAGTTCCTTAGCAGCAAGGTATGCAGGAAATTCTAGTGAGCAATTTTAGCTTTTTTTCCCCCTATATTTTGATTACTTCCATTGCCTCCTGTTCTGCTTCAGCCTGAAAGGGAGGAAGAGCCAAGGAAGGGACCTGTGGTGCAGAAGGGGTTGTTGCAGTTTCATTTCTAAAGGTGGAGCTGCCCTTCAAGTGGTTTTGGGGGTGGGCTGGGCATCTTTCCCTGGATCGAAGGGTTATGGAGGAGCTGTTTCCAAGGTCCTCTGAGAATGTTTGCAATGGCACATGTACCAACAGGAATGCTCATCCTCCCCTGGAGGACTAATGACCCTGCAGTGGCTGCAGCACAAACTTGTACAAACTCAGCACTCTCCCTTTTGCTTTTGCAAAGTGTGACTGAAGAGAAGTTGTTAATTTGTTGAGCTAATTTCTGGAGTTTCTTCCCTACTTCCCACAGTCAGGACCTGGCTTTCCTTCTGCAACACTGGCACATGTAAATTTCTGTGGTTTAAGCCTGGCTGGTTTGTGTTTGCTAGAGTTGAATAGACAGGGTAGTGATTAAGCTCTCCAAATAATCCACCTCCAGTTAATAAAATGTTGTTGGAATTTGGAAAACTCTGAAAGAGCTGAGGAACACTGGTTCTGTGGTTGGTTTTTTGGAAATAATCTGTGTAACCTGGCCACTATATTCAGGCAGATGTCGGTGATGGTTTGCGAAAAGCAAGCCTGATTTGTGACTGCAAGGTTGCCTGAGCTGGAGGGGCTCTTGGGCTGGCAAGTTGAGAGGATATCATGTGATCCCTGGAATCAAAGGAACACATGCAGCCAGAGGAAAGCTACAGCTGTTCCTGCAGCTTGCAAGCCAAAAATTACACATACTGTAGAGCAAAATATCAAGGCCAAATTCACTGGTGGGGGGTAAAGCTACTCTTGGAAGATTTATGAACAGAAAAGCTAAAGGTAATTGAAATATCTGTTTCTTAAATCCTAGATGATGTGCCTCTCTAAGTAAATTAAGGGAGGGGGGTGTACTAGCCAGCAACAGTGTTTTGCATCACATGCCAGTGGGATGTTGGTGAAACAGTAATAGATCCATTGCTTAGTGATTGTGAGAATAACACATTGTTCTCAGTGTTTGATGGTCCATCAAAATGGCATTTTAGTCTTTTCTAAACTCCTTTTCTCATAAATGGCTTTTGTCCGTTCAGCTCCTTACCAGGCTGGAAGTCTTGGAACCCCAGGGAGGAGGAGATGGAGCATGAGAGTAAATAAAGCTGCTTTTGGTAACTGTCCTGTGCTATGTAAGTGTGCAGTGTTTACAAAGCATGTGAGTAGGACGCTGTAGACCTCTTCCCTGACTGTCTGAGTGTCCTTAGGTAATGCCTTATGTTGCTGACTTAACCACTTCCCAGTTGACCCTTAGCCCAAGTACAATATTTGCTCTTGGAGGGGGATTAATTCTTGAAATCCTGGATGGACGCAACTAGAGATGAGCTTTCAAATCCCCTACAAATTGTCTTCCTTGTTTGTGAAGAGGTCAGTGATTCCCTCTGGTAGAGGCAAAGAAGAACAGGACACGACTGCCTGGAAAAGTCATCTTTCCTTAGGAGTTCAGGAGTCCCCATCGTTGTCTGTGGAAGCTCCTGTGTCATTGGGAACACAGCAAGGTATTTAATGTTATTTGCTTGTTTGTTTATTTAAGTACAGCATGAGTAGCACATCTAGTCAGCAACATATACTGGTCTGGACATGGAAAACCTACTTCATAAAATAGAAATTCTTAAATGTGTACAGTCTGTTTATAACCTCTGCCGTACTTTTTTTCAGCTTTCCAAGAAGCAAACTATTTCCTTTTTTTTATGGTTTGTTGTCTGCAAATAGGCCCTAGAAACTGTTTCATTCTTGGAGCAGTTTTAAAATGGGAAAGCAAGCAGGGAAATAGAAAGGGAGCAAATGGTGAGGACAGTCCTACACCAGCAGGCCAGGGGTGTGTCTAACAGTGCCTAACCCCTCACTCTGGTGGGATGGGGAGAAGTGTAAGGACAGGGCAGTGCAGCATCGCCCTTTCCTGGTGCTGCTCCTCAGCTTCAGCATCTTACAGGGGTAAGGTTGCACCTGAATCACCCTGTCCAACGGCTGCCAAAAACCTGTCCCTGTGAATGTGTCTAGTCCTGTAATCCAACTCATATTGGTGATTTCCAGAGCCTTCTTGAATCTTCTGTTAACTGGGGAAGAGCTCCACCTTCTTTTGAATTTGCTGTCTGATCATTAACTGGATGCTATTTTATGACATAACAAAATGAAAAACTAATCTCTCTGCTTTGTACCACTTAGGTTTTCTGGACTTCTCACTCTGGATATCTCTTGTGCCCTTGTGGTCTCCCCTTTCTCTTCTGTTTTTTCCTCCCCTTCTCTTTTTTTTTTTTTTCACCCCTTCCCTTCCCCCCTGCCTTTTTTTCTCCTCCTGAAGAATTTTATTCTGTCTGTTGTTGTCCTTTGGGTGGAAGCTGTTCCCTACCCCTGATTATAACTGTTACCTGTCTGGGCAGGTAGCTGGACTGTTCTATTTCTTAAAGTCCATTCTGGTTTGAGTTCAGTGATACCCTGCACGTGATGGGTTGCATTGGGTTGAGAAAAATGCAGTAGGGCAGATGTGTTCTTATTTTGGGTTCAGTCTGACTCCTTATCAACACAAACCACCTTTGTAGCTCCTAGACTGAGCCTTGGCCAACATTTGGGTATGTGTGGAGCTCTGAAATGGCAAACTATACGTAGGAGTACAGTGCTTTACCCACCAAGTATGATTCTGCTTTTGTCTCATCCACCTGTTTTCCCCAGGCATCTTTCCCAGGACATTTTGGGGCAGAAAACCTTCACTCACCCACAGTCACATCCCCATCTTTAACTGTCAGCTGCCCTGAGGCTCAAAAGCCAGGGATGGATGGGAAGAATGCTGGTTCTCCACAAAAACAAGTTATCTTCAAAAAAAGCACCCGTGACAAAGCTGTGAGTACCATAAGAAGGGGTTTATTTAGGTATGAGTTTCACCTGTAGTGAGACTGGAGACTAAATAGAAAACTCTTTCCTGTCGCCTTCATTTTTTCCTGAAGAAGAACCATGAACCATAATTAGCACTAAGTTTGAGGAGATGATGTAAACAATTCTTAGGGCAAACTTCTAATGTTATAATAATACAAGAGGAAGGCAGCTCACCTCACCCCCCTCCTGGGTTGTACTCCTGCTGGTAGATGTTTAAAACATCTTTCCAACCTGATGGCACCAGAAATCTTTAAATCTACAGTTCTTGGTCCCGTGCACAAGTATTTGTGTTGTACTTTTGGGAGTTGGTCTAGATCAGGTCTTCAGTTCTGATGTCTGGAAGCATGTGGATAATCCTGGTGAGTCCAGGTGGATAATCAGTAATTTAAATAATTACTCCATTTAAAATGGAATTGTCCTGATCTCTGCAAGATTTACATCTCTCTGATGCGTGTGTGTCCCCCTTCCCTCAACACACAGTCACAAACATTCTGTAGTTCAACCATGGTCATCTCCTCCCCACAGCTGACAATCTACCTGGGAAAGCGGGACTTCATTGACAACATTGGGAGCGTGGAACCTGTGGGTAAGTCCACAGGGAAACGTGCTGCCCTTCCTGCTCTCTCAGCCCTGATTAGCCTCTGTTAATCGTTGTTTTTTAACTTCCTTTCAGATGGCGTTGTATTGGTGGATCCTGCTCTTATCAAGGGGAAAAAAGGTTTGAGGTTTTATGCAATGTGTGTCTCAGAAATTGTTATCTTGTGAAGTGAGATGCTGAGATAGAACCTTTTTATTGTTCTGAGGGTACAAATGGGTTTCCTGCTCAACATAGCGTAAGTTGTTACGTGTGGTGTGAATACTCACTGGGTTATGCAAGTGTTGAGATGAGTTTCCACGTCTCTAGTGCAGGAGCATTCCAGGTCCCACCCTGGCTGCACTGTTACCCTGCTGCAGGCCTGACTTGTGCTGTGCTTGTCCCCAGTGTACGTGTCCCTCACCTGTGCTTTCCGGTACGGCCAGGAGGACATCGACGTGATGGGCCTCACCTTCCGACGGGACCTGTTCTTCTCCAGGCTCCAAGTGTTCCCTCCTGCTGACAAGCCAGAACCTCTTACCCACTTGCAGGAATCTCTGCTAAAGAAACTGGGGAAAAATGCTTATCCCTTTTTCTTTACAGTGAGTATCTCAGAATAGCCTCTGACTCTTCTCCTTGTCTGTTCTTACCAGGCTGTTGAGGCCCAGTGATGGACCGAAAGTGGGAATTAATAGTGAATTCACATTCTGCAAATTCCAGTTTTGAATGACAGGAGGTGTAAAAATGTGGTGTTTTTTTTTTTTCTTCTTGCTGTCCTAAGAAGTAAAGTGCAAGATGATCCTAACTGCACAATGATCACTGCACTGGAAAAGGGCTTTCTTTGAAATGGCAAGGGAATATGCAATGGCTTTGTGCTAGCAACAGCCCCACATACCTATGCCTTCCCATTCCTGAGGGGCTGGAATACTTTATAGCATTGCCTCAGCACCAAATCCTTTTGCTTTAAGACCCTTATGGATCAAATAAGCAGATGAAAAGCTCTTTAGCAGATGCTGTCAACAAATAGCAGCTCCCTGCCAAACTGATTCTGACAGAATATGCTTCCAGTACTGTCGGTGACATGTCTGCCTCAGCATTCCCTGGGAGGATCCAGGTTGTGCCTAGGCTTTTTTTACTTTTTTTCCCCCCCCCCCTATCTTGACTGTTAAAGTATTTTTGGAAGAGAGGGACTTGTCACACAAGGCAAGTGTACCAGCCAGAATCCCAAAGGGTTACTGCATGACAGGGATTGACCCGTTGTCTACAGAATTGTTTTTGTGAGGAATAAATTACCTAGAATATCTGTGTAATATTGCTTTGGGGTATTTTCTCTTCTTCCTCCCACAGTTTCCAGATTACCTGCCTTGCTCAGTCTGTCTGCAGCCTGCACCTCGTGATGTTGATAAGGTGAGACCAATGGGACACTTCTGCTTATCATGGCTGGGGAAAGTCAGATGGAAAAAAGTCACATGAATATATTTGTCCAGCTTGAGAGTAGGAGAAGGTGATGCTGGATTTTACTGTGGTGTGCCACAAATGTCAAGAACCTGACTTAAGGGCTACAAGTGTATGTCACAGAGTTGGAATCGAAGTCCTCAAAATAAGAAAGGGAATCCAGACAAATAGCAGCAAGACTACAAAAATGTGCAATGCTGTAGCTTCCTTAAGATTACCATGTGATTTGTTGGTTGGTTGCACATAAAATGGTTGTAGCTGTGAGGCTACATGAAAGGAAAGGAGACAGAGTGCCTAAAATAAATTAATATATATTGCTATAAATAATACGTGTTAAGACCTGCTCTGAATTAAATGCAGAAAAGGGCTGGTTTGTGCATGTGTGTAAACAAACCAAAGCCCTGGAGTAAAAGTCATTAAATAATGAGATGTTCTGCAAGGTTTCTGATACCATTTAAAATATTCTTTTTATACTTCACTGGATGCTTCTCTGAACAGCAGAACAGGCAAAGTGCAGAATCCAGTGCAACAAGGATAAGCTGTGTTTTATGTCAGGGAATGATATTCTAGCAAAAATTTCTCTGTAGAGAGTTACTTGGGACTCACGCAGATGTCTCATGATACTATAAACCTGTTAAAGCAAAGGTCAGCTGGGCCTGATCACTCCCAGTCCTTAGATGCTGGGAAAGAAGGTATTGGCATCACAAAGCCAATTCAGAAATTCAGTTCAGAAATCCAAGGTGGGCTGGAGAGCCCTGCACACTGATCAGTCTTATGCTGTGACCTCTACAGCACTGCTCTCACAGAAAGCCTTTCAGGAGGCTGGGAATTAGGCCTCATTTACCAGAAGCATCATGGAACAGGTAGATTCTGCCACCTGGGTTGGCAGGGATCTCTTACAGTGGTAGGAGGGCAGAAGAATTTGCAGCTGGCAGGAATCTGCCGATTTCTGGTGGGCAGAAAGATGTTGAAGCATGTGCAGATGCTCCTGGCTTCTGACCCTCATCTCACAGGTGTCCTCTCTCTCTCTGGCAGACCTGTGGGGTGGACTTTGAGGTAAAAGCTTTCTCAACAGAGAATGTGGAAGAGAGAATTCATAAGAGGTAACAGAATGGATGTGTCTGTCTTCAGCTTTGCCCTTAAAGGGGGTGGGTGCTCCAGCGATGCCCCTCGGTTGCTTGTTCAGCTGTGCCCCACTTGTCAGTGGACTTCCTGGGGGTAAACACGTGTGAGTGCAGAACTCCTGCCTCTGCCAAGCACAAGGTACCACCACGTTGTCCTCTGCTGCTTCCAGGAACTCTGCTCGTCTGCTGATCCGCAAGGTGCAGTACGCTCCAGAGGAGCCGGGACCCCAGCCCTGTGCAGAGACCACCTGGCAGTTCTTCATGTCCAGCAAGCCCCTCCAGCTGAAAGCTTGCCTCAGCAAAGAGGTGAGGGAGACACTTGCTCCGGGGCTGTGGACAGCCCAGGATTGGCAGGCCAGTGTGCATTTTGCTGCCCAAAGCAGCTACTTCATGTGTTGCTGTCTCAGCTCAGACTGACTTGTCCCACCACTCAAGGGCTATAGGGAATGTAATTCCTGTCAGCAGCTGCTGTTAGGGGAGGCTGAAACCCTGTTACCAGACACATTTGAGGCTAAAGAAGTCATTGAAAGAAGGGTCATGAATCATTGGGAAGGGTCATCTTCCCTTATTCAGCTTCTGTGAGATGTAATCTGGGGGAACTAGAGGGAATTAGGGCTTGGGAGAAGTGTCCTGGCTGGATTTCTGAGCATCAAATTCCTTCCAGGTGTACTACCATGGCGAGCCCATTCCAGTCACTGTCACCATCAATAACAGCACGGAGAAAACAGTGAAGAAGATCAAAGTCCAGGGTATGTTTTGACTGTTGCTTAGGATTCTTTGAGCGGAATAGGACTGAAAGAGAGCCAAAATTTAGTGCTTGCAACAGTTTAAGAAAGTGATTAGGGAGTACAGAATTTGTCCCTCCACCCTGTCTGTTGCTGTTCCTTTGCTGTTCATCAAGTGAAACATTGCAGCTTTTTTCCTGACTCTTGTGGTTAGTTCTAAGTCTTAATTTGAGGCACCAGATTGTTCCATCTAGTAAAGAGAGAGGGTCTGGCACCTGCAGTGGGCAAGCAAGGCAGGTGCTGTGGGGGAAAATCCACCCCTTTTTGGGAAGGGCAGTGGGAAGGACTCCCTGTCACTGTGATGCTCCTGCTAACTGTGAATGTGCCTCGCTCCCATACAGCTCTGCCTGGTGTTCCAGAAACAAGGCAATGAGAGGAACAGCTCCTCTGCCAGCGATGCTGTGATTCCTGAGGAGCTGAGGGCAGGGGCTGAGCTCAGCACTGTGCCTGTGTTATATTTGTGGCACTACATGTTCTCATGCCACAAGCTGCAGAGCTGAGGAAAATGGTCTGAGAGACAAGAGATGAGAAAGAGAACAGAAGGCAGGGAAGGAACAAAATGGCTGAGGTTCCTACAAAACTCTAAAGCAGAAAAAGCCATTCCAGTGCCCATCTTGGATGCACTGTTTGGTGATTCCCAAATATTTTTAGTCTGATATGCTTCTATTAGGCTTTAAAATACCTTGTTGGTCCCCAGATTCTCTCCTCATCAGTGTTTCAGTCAGAATTACCTTGGGGGGTTTTCTGTTAGACTGCAGAATATAAGCCACTTGTTATCACAGGCTCTTGACTGCAGTCTGTGTGATGATGGTGTCTCCTGAATGCAAATGCACGTGCTGTAGGCACACAAGAGATACCAGGACCAGAGATAAAAGCAGACATGGTTAGAGAAGGAAGAGGTAGGTCTCTATAATGGAAAGAGAAGGCTCCCAAGGGAAACCATGGGTAATTGAGTTTCTGTTGTCTCCAAATCAAGGCGGGTGCCTTTCATGGGAGATAGGCCCTGGCCTTGGTGTGCTGTTGGTCTCTGTCCAGGTCAGGCTGTCAGACCTGGTGGTCCTTTCAGGCTCCAGATGGATGGCTTTTCCTGCTGTCCTTGTCATGTTTCCCATTCCTGAGACTCAGGGCAGGGGCAGCTGTGTTGCTTCTGGTGCACACACATGACTGATGTTCACTTTCTCCTTCCTCCCTCAGTGGAGCAGGTTGCCAATGTGGTGCTGTACTCCAGTGACTACTATACCAAAGTGGTGGCTGCTGAGGAAGCACAGTGAGTGAATGCTCTGCTTCTCCCTTCCTGCTCCTTTGCACCCTTTTAATGACCCTCCTTGTGAGTAATGGGGGGTTCTCCTAATTACAGCCTGTCGTTGCAGTGCTCTCTCCTCTCTTCCCTCACGTGTGTGCCACATCCATGCTCTATAGATGCAGCTGGTCTCTTTTTCAGAGAGCCAGCAGGGACCCTGCACAATGTTTCAGGGAATGGGGAGGTTGCAGAAGAGGTTTGAAGAGTAATTGCTTACTAGACAAGCTTAACAGGGGCTGTGGAAGGCTCCCCGTTGCTGGAAATCTTTAAATAGAGGTGCAGCACTTTTCTGAAAGGTGCTGCTCTTTGAGTGGCAGGCATGGATACTCTAGCTTGACATGGATACTCTAGCTTGAGGCCGGTCTTTTCCACACCATTTCATTTGGTTCTTTTTGGCCTGAGAAAGTCCATGAAAACCTGGAGCCTGTTGGCATTATGGAGAACCACTTGCTTTTTTTCACTGCCCTGGCAGGGTAGCACTGAACTTCACTTTGTGAGGAGGGTTGGGCATACCCAGATACTTTACACTTGTCTGGTGTTTTGCTCTGTAACTTAGGGACATGTTTTCCATTGAGTATTGGTCTTAGCTAAGATTCATTTTGTCCAAATTTGGAGGTCTGCAGCATAGAGGAAATGGCCTCAAGTTGTGCCAGGGGAGGTGTAGATGGGATATTAGGAAAAATGGATGTGGCACTTGGGGACATGGTTTGGTGGTGGCCATGGCAGTGCTGGGTTAACAGTTGGACTCCATGATCTTAAAGGTCTTTTCCAAACTAAACTCATGTACGATTCTATAGTTTTGACCTACTCTTCTGCCTTAATGTGAAATTAAGCATTTCCTGTAAGTACCTGTTCTTCTTTGCTGATTATAAAGGGAATTTTACTGACTAGATGAGATGCAGACATATGCATTGCAGGCAACTAAATTGGGCTAAATTCCTCTCCTTTTGGGGAGCTTTGTAATTTCTGTTTTGCAGTTCTCTTGGTTGGGTATGTAACACAAATCAGTGTATCATTTCCCTTATTATTTTCAGGGAAAAGGTGCAGCCCAACAGCAGCCTGACCAAGACACTGACACTTTTGCCCTTGCTTGCAAATAACCGGGAGACGCGGGAAATAGCTCTGGATGGAAAACTAAAGGATGAGGACACCAACTTGGCTTCTAGCACTATGTGAGTGGAGTTTTAAATGGTCCCAGGCGGTGGGTGAGTTATAAAGCAGAGGGGAGGATGGAGGAGACCCTTCTGTCAGGACTTTGTAACTGTGTGTCCAGGTGTGAGCAGCACTACTGACCCTGTCACACTCACTCAGGGTATGTGGTCACAGCTCTGCAGAGCTGGTGCCTGTCCCTGAGGCTTGTCTGCTCCACCACGTTCAGGATGTTCCCCTAGTTCTTGCTCCAGGTGTGTGTTGTGCCATGTTGCTGTGCCACCTCACACTGCTGTTTTCTCTGGCAGCATTAAGGATGGAATAGACAAGACAGTGATGGGGATCCTGGTTTCCTACAAGGTCAAAGTGAAGCTCACTGTTCCAGGGTAAGTGTGACACCCTTTCTGCTGTACCTACCTAGAGTTAAGCGAGGGGAGTGTGTGTCCATCAGTGAGGGTGGGGAGGGAGCAGGACAGTCCACCCCAAGAGAAAGGGCACATGTTGTAGGACGTGAGGCTCCTCCTAAAGCCTAAATTTCCTGGAAATCAATCTTGGCCTGTCCAAAGAACTTGACCTGAACCAGAGGGTTTGGATTGCCATCTGTAGACACCACATGACTGTATGGCTCAAGCAGGAACCTCTGGTTTGCATTGCAACATTTTGTTTCAAAGCCATAACCTGTTTTGTGAGAACTTAAGTGAAACTTTGTGTGAGCCTTTATGTTGGCGTTGTTCTTTCAGACCAGAAGGTGAAAACATCTGCCTGAAAGTCATAAATAATGTAGCTCAGGTTCTGTACTAAGCCAACTTTCTGGGAAAAGCTGATGTTATCAACCTGAGCTAGTTCCAGGATATAGTGCAAAAGAGGACAAGGATAATAACTCTCAGTTGATGTTAGCCACTGTTTACATTTGTATTTCATTCATCTGTCCTTCTTTCTAGCATAAAAATGAATCAGTGATTTGCCCAATGCCCGATAAAATGCCTGCTGCCTTCTGTGGACCTCCAATTGCTCCTTTGGCTCTTGGAAAAGGGGCCATGCCCAACACTTGGTCAGGAGTTCAAAAACTTAGGCTCTTTCTCTGTGGGAATGACATGAAAAATGAAGATTATTTTTTTAAAAGCAGGTTTATTTGGATTTTATGCTTTGTGGCAAGCAGAGAACAGTATATGAGGACAGTGATTTCCATAGTCTACAATAAACCAGCATTTGGTAGAGCACCAGAATGGAAAGGCATTAAATATTCTTTGTTTTTCTCCTTGTTTTCTTTTGTAGCATGCTGGGAGACCTCACCTCCAGGTAAACATCATCTTCCTTTTCAGACCATGCAGTCCTAGCTGTTAATTCATCTTTTTACCCTCTTTCCTATTGCCATTCCCACCTCCCTAAAAAAAATAACTATCCCTTAAGCTGATAGGAGCAAGAAGTTTGTGCATTCAGCTGTGAAAATGAAGCAGTTACAAAGATATCTCTGATTTTATGTCCATGCAAATACACTCAGCACATAATAATAAACCCAGTTCATGATCATGGATATGCCTGAGATATCTGTGGAGAAACTGGAGTTTACCTCCTCTTTGAGGGGAAAATTATGATTAGAAAATATGAAAGAATGGGTGAAGGTGGTGCTGGGGGCTCGGGCTGGCCTGAACTGGGAAGAGGTCTGGAGCAGGCATGAATGGAGCTGTGGGTCTGATGCAGTCTCTCTTCTCCCCCAAGTGAAGTGGGCACAGAGCTGCCATTCCGTCTCATGCACCCCAAACCTGAGGAGAGGAGCCCAGCAGGTCAGTGACACTTGAGTTTTGCCTTTGTTCCTTAACAGACTCCAGTTAGATCTCACCAGGGTAAGGCTTAGAGGGATTTGTGCTTCAGGAAGCCTTTAGAGCCCACAGGGCTCCAATATGGAGCTGCTCTATGTGTGTGTATGTGTATATATATATATATATATATCTATCTCATCCTCAAGGCACAAAATAACAGGCAGGAGGGATGCTAAGATGGGAGAAAATGGAAACGAGTCATGTTACCTTTTCATCTTTCATCTGTGGAATCACAGCTCAAAGGACAGGGGCTTGAGGAAGCACTGCACAGTTAAATCTCATGACTGCAGAGTACAATGTCCCAAATGAAGCTGTCAGCAATTCCCAGCCACATTCCAGGATAAGAAAAAAAAACCATCGGAAAATACCTAACACACGTGAGCATTGTAAAAAGCAAAATGCTTTTAAGCAAAGTTAAGAGGTGGTAAAACTATTGATGACTTTGGAGACCCTGTTATCCTGATGTGGCATTGGCCATGGTGTTTATGATGTGGCCTTTATGTTCAGTGATTAGCCAAGAGGAATGTCTCCTCAGCATCAGATCTGTGCAGGGAAGTGTGGGAACTCTGGAGCAGTGTAAGGAGTAAGCCTTCTCCAGGCATCTTGAGGCTTGGGATCAGATGCCAAAACCACAGGCTGTCAGGAGCATCTGTGTTCTCCTCCCACTTCCTCAGGCTCTGGCTGGCTCTGTTCTCCAGTGGTGAATGCCAGAGACAAGGTAGTCACACGAAATCAGAGGCTCCTGTCCAGCTCTGAAGCAGCTCCTGAACACAAACACAGCAGCCTTTCTGTGCTGGGGCTGTTACAGATGAACCATCTTGGCCTGCCCCTGTGTTTGGACAGAGCTGGGGGGCTTCAAACAAAAACCCCATGGCTGCTTCTGTGTTGCTTTTTCTTTCCTTTTTTTTCTCTTTGGACCCAAATGTACCTAAAGCTGCTGTTTCTAAGAATGTGACCACAGGAAGGTGGTGGCAGAACCTGTGAGAAGAGTTACCCTGAGATAGATGCTCTGTTCTGTACCAGCAGCATTAGAAACATTGAGTCCTTGCTGTGAAATTGTTGCAGGAATCAAGTGTAAGCAATAAGCAGAGATGCTGGTGATCCACTCTATGCTCTGGGAATCGGGGTTTGCTAATTATGGATGTGCTAGAGTGGGCAAAGGTAGGTTTTATTGCACTCCAGGAAACTCTCATTTTCACTGGGAAAACCCCTGCTGTGAGCTGTGCCAGCACAGCCCCTGAGCACAGACAGAGCATGGTGAGGGGCTGGGATGGCACTGGTGGCCCCAGGAGCAGTGGCTGGTGAGGGCCTGTGGGCAGCTCAGGATGCAAAATCCAGAGCTTTCATGGACACCAGGGGAAGCTTGAAAACTTCTAACGAGGCTCATCCAAAGGCATAGGCAACTGTAAAGAATTTTACATTTTTAAAACGGTGAGAATATTTTTGCATGAGTTTTTTTTGGTGTTAACAATGCCACAATCCCCTTTTTATTACTTTATAATTCTGGGAAAAGCATTTGTAGTATGAGGAAAAATGGAAATCGGGCAGTTTTCCCTTCTAAGATCAATTCAAAGGAGGGCTGATGTATTCCTTTATAAAGGACACTCAAAAGGATGTGGGCAGAAGACTTTGGAGGGGAAATGGAGAACTGTAATATTTCTCAGATCACTTCCCCCAGCACATCCTCTTACCAGGGGCACAGCCCATGTATTGTTTGCTACATCAAAGTCTTGCAGGGGCTTGCTGTCAGAAGACAGCTATGGTCCATGCATTCTGTACACATGGAAACTGCAGCTTCCTTATAAACTGAAGGAAAAGGCAGGCAGTTTCAGGAGCTATCCCCTGGGAAAGCCCTGCAAATGGTTACCTCGGGAAATAAATGGTTTCTCTTAAAAAAAGACACTTTAACACAACAGAAAACTCCTCTGAATCCTGCATAGCTGACTTGAAAATTGTGCTGGAATGTGGGGTCTGAGCTTATTGCAGTGAATAAAATAGCCTCCCAGATGAAGCTGGTAAAGTCAAATCCTTTCCAGCTTTATTGCTGGTAGTTTTCCATGCACTGTGCCTAATCACTTTTCCCAACTGTGAGTTCAGGCTTTTTAATTTTTTATTCTACCACTTTAGCTCATGAGCCCTGAGAAATACAATGTGTTTCATTAGTAAAACACCATCTAATTTGGAATCAAGCAAATCAAGACTTAATTGCAGAGATGGAGCTTCAACAAACAGTGTTTAGACTCTCAAAGGTCCCAAAAGATGGAACTTTTCTTTGTTGGCTCATTCAGCAGCCTGTGCAGTGGATGTAGGCAGGGGTGCATGCCTAGGGAATTTCGAGATCACTCCTCATCTTCTCTTTCCCTTCCCTTTTGTTTGTACTGATGAGTCAGTAGGAACCAGTTTGCCTCTTGCACCTCCCTGCTGCACTTGACTTTGTCTGAAGGCACAGCTGGGAGAAAAGAGTCAAAGGAACCAACTTAGAGAGTCAAAGCTGAAGTGGGACTAAAAACCGCCACATATTACGATTTATTCCTTGCAGGGGGGGAATATCCTTTTCTCCAGCCAAGGTGATTTATGGCAGAAGTTAAACATAATGCCTGTAATCATGCAGAGGTGACTTGAGAGTAGAGAACTTCAGAAACACAAGCTTCCCAAGCACATGGTTTAATTTTTTTAGGGCCAAGCAGGGTGAGTGTGACCAAGTGCCATGTGTTTTATTCCACGGCAGATTGCTCTGCCCTGTCTAGCTGTCCATGAGAGCTCTGGAGCCTTCATTCCTTAGGGAAAAGCAGGTCTGTCCCAGTGCATGGCTATTGCAGATTGCTTGGTCCTTCTTCCCTGTGCCCGGAGGAGACAGAAAAGGAGAGGCTTGCCACCTTCCCTTTCCTGTGCTTATTTACAGCTTCCTTCTCTCGGACCCCTGGGAGTCTGGGATTTGCATGTTTTATCTGTGCTGGGTTTTTGACTGGGTTTAGACCCATGTGGTCCCTGGGGGGTTATTTTTAGGCGAAGCAGCTCCTGTCACACTGGCAAGTCTGTCTTTTCTGCCTGCTGACAAAAAATGTGTAGGGATCTATTTCTTTTGAAGATAGACTCAAACTGGGCTGTGTCCCTTCATGCTTCCAAGACCTTTCCTGGTCAGCAGTTAGCCCAGAAGCTCCTGCTGGGTTTTCCTCAAGGCTGTGGTCTCAGCGTGAGTTCTTTGGTCTGGGGTTTTCCTGCCCATCTCCTGATGTTTTACATTTTGTGGGCTTATGTCTTAGACCCTGGTCTTTGTTTTGGCTGTTGTTCAACAAAGAGTCGTTTATCTGCTCCCTGGTTAAACTTGCACGAAAGGGCTGCTTTCAGGAAACCCAAAAATGCTTTGTCCCTCTAATAGTAAAGCAATACCTTCCCTGTATTGGTGTTGTGACTTCCAGAAAATAGCGAATTTTTAAAGCACTTGAATGCCTTGAAAAATAACAGAAGCTACCTTTTTTTTTCCCTCTCCCATAAAGTTAAGAGAGGTTAAGCAAGCTTATAATGAAAATTACCGTATGCCACAACTTTAACTACATGGAATCATTTCTGTGGCTGCATAATGAAAGCTCACAGAAAACCCTGCAGAGAGGATGATGGCATTTCTGCAGCCGCATCAGTCCCCCTCCCATCCCAACCCTCAAAACAATTGCTGGAATGTTAATTAAAAAAAGCAAAAGTCTACCCATTTTCTGGGAATTTTTCAATTTTATAGTATTAAATAAGGCACTGGACAGAAAGAGGACTCTGGAGCAGGCCTCTTGCAAGGGTGCCAGTGTGGCACGTGGGAGGCAGTGCCACAGCCTGAGGGTGAAGCAGTGCATCTTTGAATGCAAACTTGAGCCTTCTGAGCTATATAATAAGCATTACTCTGCTGCCACACTATGTATTGATTCAGTAATCATTTATCTCGCAGTAAAGTATGTGCCCAAATGAAACAAAACCTATTTTCCCCTTCAATCGATTTTGCAAAATTTGTTTCAAATTACATTGGTGGGATCTCGCTCAGCTTCACCCACATCACTGACACCACTGTTCCCATAGCAACGAGTGTACCTCAGAGAGCAGACTCTTTAACAAATAAAAATTGGAGGAAAAATGAAATGTGAATGATGTGTTGGAAATTTTAGAAGTTCTAAAAGTTTTACTTTAACTCCGTTGCAATCAAGCATACATGCCTTGAGACTTTCCAGACTTCATCTTGGCTTCTGGGAGTAGAGGAAACCATCTGTGTCTGGATAGATACCATCAGGACTGTCTTTGCATGATCCATCCTTTGAGGCATTCTGAGGCATTTTGGCTAGAGCAGCCCCATTTGGCACACTTTTGATGCTGACTTTTCCAGCAGTGCTTGTCACCACTCACTCTTGATTTCAGTGTGTGCTGTGGATGAGAATTCTCCAGGTAATGAGTTCTCCAGTTGCTGAGGCATCCCAGATCCCCAATGACTTCTGTTGAACGAGGTGGGCTTTGCTCCCTGACTCAAACCCAGGACAAGTAAGCCACTGAAGTGACTGCAACTTGCTAAAGATAAAGTAACTGTGAGAACAAAAACATCCCTGCAAATACAGTCTGTTCTGCTTATTTTAGACTGTGCTGAAACAGCTTCCAGGGAATCCTGCTAGCAAGCAGCATTTGTTAGTGTGGTTAGCAAAGATCCCATTAAAGAAACACAAATGCCAAAGGTCTTGGGGCTATTTTTAGGGAAAGATGAAATCAGGAGTGTTGCCTCAAGGGCATAACCTATCTAATGAGAGACCATGAGGCCTTTCTTTACTCTGACCTCTGATCTTAGTCCCCTCATGTTTATTGAACAAGAGCATGTCTTCTCTTCAGCTGAGTCCTTCAGTCACAGTGACAGAGCAGTTAAAGCTGACACCATGTCACACAGGCCCTGTCAGCTTGGAGTCCAAGTGTGTGCCCAGATGTCTCCCCCAGCTGTGACCACAAGCAAGCATAGATGGGAGAATCTGTCTTGCTTTCTCAGCCCTTCTGATGGCTTGGACAATGTTGCTGGAGTGCTTTTCCATTTGGGAGATCAAGTTTTGCTTCATCAGGTGCATGTATGCACATTTTGAGACTTTCTGGAATTCTCCTTATACTGCTGCAAATCCTACTGCTTGTCACTGCTTTGACTTGTCAGTCTATACATCTTTGCATTAAACATTTTGCAAATGTTTCAGCATCTCCTGTTCTAACTACCTGGCGTGTCTTTTTTCCCTCCCTTGCTGCATGTGGGTGACTGCAGGGAAGGATGGGTAAGTTTCTTTTAGTATTTCACATTCTGGCTGCACTTTTGCTTTGACTCTTTTGAAAACTTCTCAAAATTGTCCAAAAATCCCCAGCTTAAAATCCAAACTGAGCAAGTTACTGTGGCCTGCCAAATGACTGCTCTCAGTTAACCAGCAAGGGCTGACCATGTGAAATTTGATTAAGAGAACATGTTTTGCCTCACAGCTGAGGGAGAGGTATGTTCGTGCTCACCTGATGTTCTGTAGCTCAAAGTCTCAGGAACTTAATAGATTTGACCATGTGCCTCTATTTTAGTACAGAGGGAATAAGGATGAAAGGTTGCACATTTTATTCCTGGACAAAGCCCCTTTCAGGCTGCAGGCTGTTCAGATAGCTGATAAATATGTAGCTGGAATGGACATGAGTCAGTACCCATAAAAACCTCCTCAGTTTGTGTCCTGACTTGCTCAATCAACTGCTTTTCCTGTTAGCTAGAATAGCACCAGTGAAGATGGTGCCTGTGGGGATGTGATCCAAATCCCCTGGAAGTCAAAGGAAACATTACCAGGCTGCTCCAGGCCTCTCTTCTCCCTCCTATCTGTTGCTTGTAGTCTGCTGGTACAAAACATGGCTGACATCATTTTCAAACACCTGTGTTTCTGCCATTGCAGTGAAGCAGAGCTGGTATTTGAGGAGTTTGCTCGTCAGCAGCTAAAAAATACACCTGATGAAGAGGACAAGAATTTGCCCTCAGCTGATGAGTGACTAAAAGAACAAGCTGCCAGAGGAGCTGCGTAGTCAGACTTCAATTAGGAATTTAGGACCTGAGTTTCTAGTAAACTGCATGTTTTCAATGCACACGTGGTCATGCAGGGATCAGCCCTGAGATCAGTGGACACAACATCATGGATCTCTACTGCTTATTACAAGCTTCACCTCTGGGAGAATGTGGCAAACACAGCCCCTGGTGCTTACTCGAGCTACCAGAGGAGGACGGGGAGGCTGCCATGTCATGACTTCTGCTTTCAGGGCTGCCTAATAAAAAGGTTGGTTGCTTTCAGCACTGGTGAGAGTTAAATGAGGGTTTGTGCAGCCTGCCTGGACTTCCTCGGTGTCAGGATCTGTGACTTTGCAGTGCCAGTGACCCAAATCCCAGCCTGGAAGGCTGGCTTGCAGCCCTGAGTGATTCACTGAAGTTTCTCAGCAGACTATACAAAACTGATTTTATTTCCTTTTGGTTGCTTTTGTGTTTATGCTTTACCACATTCATCCAGTGCATGATTTCAGTGCTTGGACTGTCCCCGTGTGGATAACAACCCCTTTCTGTACCATTAAATGTTCTGCAAGTCATCTCCCTCAGCAGATATAAGGCTGATACACAGTATTTGCTTTCTAGCATTATGCTGTACAACCACATTGTGAAAGATGAGATAATGTGCACTGTCCAGGAATTCCTTAACAAAGCTCCCTGTATGCAACCCCAAAGAGAGAACTGCCAGTCCAGGCTGATCCTGTATTTAATAGAGTTTCCTGCAGGCAACACTGCTTCAAAAGAGGGTGCAGGAAAATTAAGGAGGAAATTATGAGGCAGCCTTCCCTGAGGAGCCTTTTCCAAAATGCATCTGCCAGAGGTTGGTTTATGCTCTAAGAAATGAGACTGTATTCTGCAAACTGTTCTCTGTTGTTGATCTGGATATTCACATTATTTATGTAAATGTCTGATCCCTTCCTGAATCTCACTTAGGTTTTAGCTGAAGTGAGTTGCATCAGCTAATTACATTTTGCATGTAAAACAACTGGTGGGTTTTTTTTCTCATTTTTGCTTTAAATCTGCTTTTCAGTGTCCGGGTTTAGATTCTCCTGAAAAGTCTGCATGCAGGGCCTAAATTTATTAATATAAACTTATCTTTCCCACCCTATACGCCAGAAAATGGCATTAAGAGCATCACTCTTATATCTTAGTTACCGATGTGCTTGTAACAGAGGAAAATGAGGGAGACCTTTTTGAGATGCATTTCTGCAGAATCGTTCTATATACAGGCTGTGTTTTCTGAGCAGGGGCTGGTTTGTCTTTTGTTACCGACATCATCGTGGCTACAAGCCCAACTTTTACAGGTGGTCCAAAGGCTTTAACCAAACATCTTTACATGGGGCCTCCAGCACAAAGAGTTGGGGTTAAAAGTAAAGCCCTCTCCTGTTTTGCTTTTGTAAGCTGCTCTTGCTGGAAGCAGTGAGCGAAGACTGTGGCTGTCCTCAGGGTTCCATCAGTGCCCTGATCCCCCTGTCCCTGGCTGAGGTCAGGGTTCCTGAGACACCTGTCCCCCCGTGTGTCTGTTATCACAGCTGTCTCACAGTAGCTGCAATTGCAGGAGGCAATGGTTTGCTCTGCTCTTTCTGAGCATTGAGTGCTTTGCTGCTAAAGAAACCTGTGGCCATTTCAGGTGTTTGTGGTCAGTATGATTTTGGTGTGATTTCAGCTTTGGGTTTGGGGGACGGTCAGGCATTTGCACCTGGATGTATGGGGAGGCTTTTCCCTGATATTTTTATTACTGATTTCTTGGTGGCTCAAAAAGATCACACAGAAGACACAGTAAGGTTGAACAAATTGCTGGTTGTGAATATGGTGGTCTCAGAGAGCTGGTGTTCAGAAAATCCTTTGGAGATGCTAAGAGAAGGAGGGGGAACAGTCTTCCAGTTTTGCTTCAAACCACAGCTTCCTCCACAGAGGTGATTCCTTCAGTGTTCCTGGCTACTGGACCTGTAAGTACAGGACTAGCAAACTCAGAGATCTGATTAATTTTCTTTCTTTTTCTTTTTCTTTTTCTTCTTATATGTCAGCCTTGTGAGGGGCCTCTGTCACTACCTGACTTTTATCTCAAATTCAGCTGTGGTGGTGACTTCTGTAAGCTAAGTGTGACAAAATCACAGTGCACTCTGCTGTGCAATGGGGTGGAGTCAAAATGATTATTAAATCTGTTCTTTTGCCTGGGCTCGGGAAAGCACTTTCTGACACTGTCTAGCTCATGCTGGACGTTTGCTCAGAGAGCAACGAGGGCTGGTTTCTGCAGCTCCCTGTCCTGCGGGACAAGCTGGACTTCTGTTCTCCTGCCCTTCAGCCAGCAGATGCTGACTTCTGTCAGAAAAAGGTCTCTAGGTGGAACTGTTTTCCTTTTATCTTCCCTTTCTTCTGGTTGTGGTGTTACGTTGATCTTCTGCCGAGTCGGACCTGCTACTCCTTTGCACAGCTGGGGGAGCAATCCAGTTTCTTGACTCCGTTTGTAGGGAGCCTGCCAGCTCCGGGAGCGGGATGAGCTCTGGGAGCCGTGGCATCCCTGGCACCGCCGTGTTTGAACACAGCTCGTATCAAACACGGCAGGGGACGGGTTTGGTGCCATGTGCCTTCCCCACGTGCAATTCCGTGAGATCCCAGCTGGAACACGGGGCCCGTGGGGAACCGAGGGGGTGCCGCTGCCCCCAAAGTGCCTTCTGGGCAGGGTGTCGGCTCGGCAGGTCGAGCCTGGGGAGGAGGGTGTACCCCCAGGACTTGTTAAATCCTGGGAACAAGGGCAGTGCTTTGGAAGGGGCTGTCCGGGGAGGTGGTGGAGTCACCGTCCCTGGAGGCGTCCAGGGAACGACTGGACGTGGCACTCAGTGCTCTGGGCTGGGTGACAAGGTGGGGAGCGGTCACAGGTTGTACTCGGCGATCTCAGAGGTCTTATCCAACCTGGAATAGTTCTGTGATTCTGTGCTGGAGCAGCCACAGGAATGGGGACCGAGGTCCGAGCTGCCGGGCTCCGCCGCAGCAGGGCGGGCTGCGCTGAGCGCCTTTGCGCTGGCCCCGGGGAGCCACGGGGGTGCTGGGACCTGCCGGGGTGCGAGCGGTGCTCGGGGGGCCGCGGGGCCGAGCTCGGTGCGAGCGGTGCCCGGGCTGTTCTCGGGGGGCCGAGCGCGGTGCGAGCGGTGCCCGGGCTGTTCTCGGGGGGCCGAGCTCGGTGCGAGCGGTGTCCGGGCTGTTCTCGGGGGGCCGAGCGCGGTGCGAGCGGTGCCCGGGCTGTTCTCGGGGGGCCGAGCTCGGTGCGAGCGGTGCCCGGGCTGTTCCCGTGAGGGCGGCCGGGCTCCCCGTCCCCCCCGCCGCCGGCAGGGGGCGCTGTGGCGGCGGGCGGGCGGTGCAGTGCGCGCGGCGGGCGGGGGGGGCGCGGGTCGCGCCGCCGGTCCTGCAGCATGGCGGCGGCGGGGGCCGGGGCTGCGCAGCCCCAGCCCGGGACGGGCGCCGCCGCCAGCGCCGCGCCCGAGGAGTCGTCGGACAGCGAGCCGGAGCAGGAGCCCGGCTCCCCGCAGAAGCTCATCCGCAAAGTCTCGACGTCCGGGCAGATCCGCCAGAAGGTGCGTGCGGCGGGTGGGGGCCGCGGGCAGGGCCTCGGGCTCCCGGCAACGCTGCGGCCGGTGCTGCCTCCGCGTCTCGCTCGGTGCCGCCGCCGCCGCCTCCCCGTCCCTCCCGGCACGGTCCGCGCTGCCGCCATCCCGGGCCGCCGCTCTGGGAGTCGCCAGAGACGTCCCCCAAGCCTCCCCCTGCGGTCCGCCACGGAACCCCCTTGCGCCCGTCCCTCAGGCAGCTGCCGCCGATCTCCCCCACACCCCGCTCCTCTCCTCCCACAACGACCCCTCAGGGGCTTGCCGGCGGCCACCTCACACCCCTTAAACCGCCCCTCAGGGATCTGCCGCTGACTCCCCCAAACCGCCCCTCGGGGACCTGCCAGCGACCGCCTCACATTCCCCCAAACCGCCCCTCGGGGGCTCGGCCATTTCCCCCTCACCCGTTGCTGGGAAGGTCTTTAATTGTAAAGGGGTTGTGTTAAAGGGTTTTATTTATCCCTACGTTTTCGGTGACACCCCCAGCCGCCCCTCAGGGACCTGCCGGCGACCCCCAGCCCACACCTCAGAGACCCCCTGAAAACAGCCCCCACACTTTCCATGGACTTGCGGACCCCAAAATGCCTCGTAGGGATCCTCATAACGAACTCTTTCTCAAGTGCTCGTTAACAGCTGCCCCCTAAATGCCCTTCAGCATCTGCCAGTGCCCCCCCGACTGCCCTCAGGGGCTCCTGCAATTGCCCCTGACCACCTGGCTGGTTGCCATCCCCAAAGTGCCTCTCTGAGCCTCCCCAGTTCCCCTGCCCAGTAGCCCCGCTTAGGCCACGCTCTTCCCAGTGCCCAGGTTCAGACCTGCCCGGGAGCTTTTCTATTCCGACAGTGATCAGTGTGCCCAGGCTCAGCAGGACGCTGCCTTACCTCTTTCCTTCCTTACTCTCTTCTCCTGTAATATTCAGATTTGGGCTCCCTAGTGCTGCACCATGGTATGAACTCTTAACGACATCCTGTCTCTTCCCACACCATGAGGCTGCATCTCCCCTTTTCTCCCCGTGTCCCAGTTGCCAGGGGCTCCCTCCTCACCTTCCTGAGAACCCCTGCACATCCAAACCATGGCTTCCCATCACATTGTGCCATTATCACTTTCCAACACCCCACTCCTGTGGTCCCGTTGGACTTGGCATTAGTCACTGGCTCATAGTCAGAGCTCTGCTGTGGAAGGTGCAGCCCTTGCTGTTATTCCCTACAATCAGTGCGTTCTCCCCTCAACATCTTCCCATCCTTTTTGTGGTTGCAGCCCAATTTTCCGCATCTTATACTGTGCTTTTACCTTTCTGTAGCCATGTAGTGATGCTTAGCTTTCTGTCTGGTCAAACAGGGATCTTAAAGCTGGTTAGTCTTTGTTCCCAGCTTTTTCTGTCCTGCTTTGCCTTCCGGGTAAGGTAACAGTCCTTTCCACCAGGATTCCTTTGGCCCAGTCATATTTTACCCCTCTGTTTCTTGTTCTGGAACGATAAAACCATTTTTAGGGGCAGCACCAGCATTCTGCAACTACAACCACAGCTGTAGTTCCTCTGTATTGTTACTGTAAGAGAAGATGCGAAGATTTCCTTCAGCCTTAGGCTGGGAACCACCCATAGGGAGTTTCCCTTTTCTGTACTATTTTTATTATAGCAGCATGATTTTTTCTTTGTAGCCATTAAGCTCCTGTGTAACTCTTGGACTGTTATGGGATGTGTTTCTGCTTAGAAATACAAGGTTAGTTACTGTGCCATCACGTGCCCTGAGATCACCCTGTCTCTGCAGCGTGGGCAGGCGCGGTGCAGCCGTGGGGATGCAAAGGCTCGCTCGGCGCCGGTGCTGCAGCTCAGTGTTGCTTCTCTGGTATTCGAGGCAAAGGAGAGTAAATGTGTCTGCATGATGCAGTATCTGAAGCGTTATTCAGAGGGATCTTTTTCCTGCTGGCTGGTTTGCCCTGCTTTCAGACACAGAGCCTGTCATCGTTTTACTGCTCGTTGTTGTTTTGCCACGCGGGTCCTGGTTCTGCAGCCCCCCTGGCAAAGCGTGGCCGTAGGTGGGGACACGGCAGGGCTGCTGCCCTGTCTGCAGCGTGCTGCTGGCACTGCCATTGCCTTCTTGGGGCGAGGCACTGCAGGTCTGGGCTGTGAGATTGTTCTTTTGGCCACCCTGGGAAACCCTGGAGCCCTCTAAACTGGTTGATGTTCTGTATCAAGCAGATTTCAGCTGTACTGTAGCACTAGGTGACCTAAGCCAGTCTGTTCTTCTGCTGAGAAAAAAGATAAGACTTTTGACATCTTTTCCTGCGTGCAGAGTGCCGAATATTAAGAATTTGTCTTACTGGAGATCAGATGAACCTGGTGATTCTTAACACCCCTTGTGGCAGGGGTCTCGTGGAAAGGGAGGAAGGATGCTCTAGTCTGCCTACATGGTGGTATTTGTGATGAGACACAAAGACTTTCTCAGTAGAGTGAGAACTCTTGCTTCCAACAGGATGTTAGAGATGCTAAGATGAAAGGTGCACTGGATTGTATTTTTGTTTGAATATAGCAGAACACGTCTCCCTGTCCCTACTTAATAATTTTCCCTGTTTTACATCACTTCCTGCATCAGCATGGCTGGAAAAAGCTGTTTGCATACACAACCACTTGTGCATGCAAACATAAACATGGTGACAACAAGGATTATAAACAGATATTGTCTACAGCTATTAAGCCTGCTGTGTGCTAATCTGCAGAAAACCTTTGACTAAACAGTGTCAGATTTTCCAAGTAAGTCCAGGTATTATGGTATCAAGGATTGATTTGTTCTGTTGCTTGTTGATGTCTTTTTGTTCCACCGTTGTCCTTTCTACGTGCTGCTGCATGTATACATTTTCCTTGCCTTCGGGGCAAGGAGCAAAGACAACTTTGTGAGTAATCATAGTTTTGATGAGACTTTGAGGAGCTTGCTTCCTGTGTAAAGGCAGACCTAATTCTGAATTTGTTTGATGAATGACAGAGTGCAGACTACTGTAAGCTGTAGAAGCTGTTGGACAGGTCTCTCAGTGACAGTGAGAGATGCAGGCAGACTTTTACTGCGGCCTGAGGATATAAATCTCTTCTGACCACATCTTTTGCTGCAGTTAGCTTAGGATTATGCCTGTAAGTACAGCTAAATCGCCATGGAAGCTTACTGTTATCACAGCTTGAGTGCAAAGTCTGCTGTGGCCATGGAATTCCTCAGAATTTACTTGTTTGTCACAGTTGCAAACACTTTGAAGGTATGTTTTCCTTCTGCTGGTCCTGCCATCTGTTTTCCTAAGAAATGCTTTAAAATAAAGCTGCTTGCCTGCAAGACCATAAAATGTCATTGAACTTGCTTCTGAGCCCACAGGTTGCTCATCTGTGTTTGGCTGAAGTAGGTTGGTGTGGTAGTGGTGGGGCAGATGAAATTGTTTGGATGTTTTGGGACTGAGAGCTTGGTGTGCAGGGTCTGAAGGCAAATCACAGCTAACATCTCCCTTGTGAGGCAGAGGGCAGAAGGAGGAGTGGAAGGCTGAGTATGCTTGTTTGCTTTTGACTAGAAAGAATTTTTGAGGCAGAGAGGAAGGTATAAGGGAAGCACATTTAGCAGTCTTTTAATGATTATTATTCTGGGTAAAGAAGAAAACCTCATAGGATCAGGTATAGCAGGTGGTGTGGCTGCCCTTGTCTCAGTTGGCAGAGAAGCAGAGGCTGTGTAACGTGTTTGATCTGTCATTTTTAGACCTGTCAGGCTTGTACCAGCATCCACCTTCAGTGTGCTGCTTCTAGCCCCTCTCTGTTGGTGCAGCTGCAGGAACTGTTGATGGGCTGAGGTGCAGTGTCTCTGAATGGATGGGAATTAGGAAGGAGATTAAATAAACTAAGAGAGGGAAGATGTGTGTGAGGAGAGGCAACAGCAGGATCTTTCTCCCACCTCCTGAGCAGAGCTGAGGCCTCAGCTGGAACCAGCTGGAGTGGTAATGTCATCTCATTGTCACTTGGCATGGAGGAAGGCACAGGAACATCCAGAGCGGTCCCGGGAGCTGAGGGTGTGAAATGGAGGAGCACAGCACCTTGTACGAGCTCTGACAGTGAAAGGTGCTGCTTCCTTTGGACCCGACCTTTCATTGCCAGTGTCACATCACAACCCTCGGGGAGCAGGAGGGTGGGTGGACAGGCCACCTTCCCGTTTCATTCATCACTTCTGGGGGAGTGCTGAGCTCTCAGTTTGTTTACCAGACTGGATTTCAGCAGCGTCCTTGGGTGGCATCAGGGGGACTTCTTGTTTAGACTAGTTCAGTCTAAGTTCTGTTTACTTTCACAAGCTATTTCTCTCTTATATTTTCATTTTTATAACCATTTATCGTTGCCTTGAACTTTTAAAGACAAGTTTGCAGTATATATTTCATCAGAGTTGCAAACAGAGTGAGCAGCTATCCAAACTGTCTGGGATATTGGAAGCTGTCTAGCTCCAGTAGCAGAGATATGTCAAGTTAATTTATACTATGAAAAGCAGGATAAATTAACTGGTACTGAGCATTGTGCTGTGGTGGACAGACTGTTCAGTATCTGAAATAGCACGTTTCTGATCTCTGTGCTGTGTACCAGGTACAGATGATGCCTTTTGTGCTGTGGGAAGTTGTGATTCCCTCTCTGATCAGCAGCTTCGAGGTCTCAGAGCCACCCTGCAACATAAAGGCAAAAAAAAATCATTGAGAGGAAGCAAAATGTTTCTCCTCGATTTTGTGCAACTTTCCAGAGTAGACTGAGCCCTCAAACACATGGTGGGCAGTGTGGGCAGCTGAAGAAAGCTCATTTTGTTTCTTCTTGCACTGCCTATTAGATAAAATGTCTGTTCTGTAGGTAAAGAAGTGTTATTTTTATTTCTGGAGGGCAAATGTTTAAAGGTTTTCTGAGATGAGATTAGACTGAGGAAATTGGAGAAGTTTATTAGTTTGAAATACAAGTATTGAAAGAAGTATTATGATAAGAAGCAAAGTATTTCAGTAAAGAGACATTATAAAACAGATGAGGAAGGAATTTTCAGGAATTTATGGCTTAATTCATATTCTGTCTGTGGCATCTTCCACTAAAACATATTAAAATGTCTATCTGGTTTTGGTTTACTGCCTTCTAAGAGTATCTGAAAGAGGACACTTTAGGAGCTTCACGTGTCATACATGGTGGTGGCTCATGCTTTAATCCAGGTAGAAACTGTGAACTTTTCACTTAAAGAGAGGGAATTGTTGCAGAAGACAGGTTTTTGTGATTGAACAGAGACTGAACATCTCGGGTACAGGTTTTGAGGACGTTAATTTTCTTGGATTAGCAGCATGAGCAGCCCAGTTTGTTCTCTGAGCACTGAGGACAGATGTGGGGTGGTAGGCTGAACGAATGTTTCTGCCCCTTGACTCAGTCTCCATTCAGTTTGCTCTGCTCTTCAGGCTCATCTGCCCTGACAAAATTGGGAAGCTTCCCAGCACTGTGTTTCCACTGGTGTACTGCAAGTTTGCCTCGCTGCTGGAGAGTTTTGGATTCTGTATGAAAGCAACAGCTGTTACTTCCTTCTTAAAAAAAACCAACCCAAACTAAAAAAACCCCACCACACAACAAAACAAAGCACAAAACCACACGCACTTGTAGCCTTTCTCATTCCTTCTAACTATAGATCAGGTTCCAGGAACTAAAGAGCTAACATTAAACTTTTTGCATGTTTTGAGAGCATGGATTTACTTAAACCACATTGCTAAAAAGTACATTGCCAGGCTGCTAATTATTTTCTCAAATAAAATTACAGACAAAATAAAATAGGTATTAAATGTTTTCTTTTTTTTTTTAATAAAATTAAGTCATATATTTAGAGTATTTCCCCCCCCATCCAAACCCTGTTGCTACAAAATATCATTGTTATTTTACTTTGGAGGAGTACTGCATTATAAATGCAGACTGTGAAATGTGTATCTCCAGATTACCTGATTAGAAAATCCAGTGTACCATAGAAGACATTACATAACTTTACCTTCTTTAATTACAAATCCAGTGTGATTTTTTCTAAAATAGCTGATATACCTGCATATGTCAGAGGAAGCAGAAGTGAGACAGAGAGGGGTTTGTATTCTCTACTTCCTGGAAAGCTTAAGGTTTGCCCTAAATATTGGCACAGCAGCATTGGAAATTTCACGGCAAAATACTGTCCCAAGTGAAAAGCACCTTCCTCTTGGAATGTGGGTTTTTTTCAAGGTTTCAAATGTACAAACCATTATTTGAAGGAATTTTTTATTAACTCTCCAATGAAACCATTTGTTCCCTGCTTTTTCCCCCACTAAGTTGTTATTGCTTCAACGTGACCACTTCCAAGTCAGATAATTGATTAATATGTAATTAGCTGCGTGCTCTTCAGACTGCTCTGGGCTGAAGCAGGGCAGAGCACTCTTTTGAGAATGTGTAGGTCTATCACTGAGATTTTATTAGAAATCAGGATTCTGGCCCCTTCTGTTCAGCTGAAAGTTAACAAAACGGTGTTCCCAGGGCTGTGCTCATCTTTCTTGTTGTTGCTGGTGCTGGTTAAGATGTCTTGGCATGGTCAAAGGTATTTGCAGGACATTAAAACAGGGAAAGTGGAAAAACAAATTAAAAGCTTTGGAGTATCCTTTAAAAACTATGTTAAAGAGATGAGGAAAAAAAAACTTAAAAGCATAGGTTGTTTAATACATAAATATGGAAAATCTGATAGCGACAGTTGTTACAGATGAGATAAAAATAAGTTCTAAGATACCTAAGTATTAATTAAATGGCCAAAGACCAAAAGCCACTTTCTTCTCTGGCCCCAGTGTAATACCAGTTGGAGTAAAAGGATGAGGATTTGGCCCTGCCTCTACCAGTCACTACCAAATAAGGCTCTTTGCAGAATTCAGTAGCAGAGTTGCTGGGAATCCAGACACAGTGGGAGGAAGCTGTCTTTCTCTCAGCCTCCTCAATACAAGGGCAAAGGATTCAGTTTTCTTCCTCAAGGTGTAACTTTCGCTTTCCCATGTGCTGAAGTTCTCCTACCAGTACTTGCTGCTGACTTTTCCTTCCTACTTGGCCAAGATCTCCGTGACGTGTGGTGGTGTGGGAAGGATGGGGTGGTTATGATTGTGAGGATGAGATCCACAGCTGTATTCTGGCTGTGCTTTCCCTCACATTGGCTGTTCCTGTGCCTCCCCAGCCTGACACTCTCATATCAGATGGCCCTGACAACCCGCTATGGTGAGTGCCCAGCTCCTTCTGCCTGCTGCTGAAGAAAATGGGTTGACTGCAGTGTGTCTTGGTAATAACTTGTCTCTGAATGAATAAGAGTGGGACTTAAGCTCTGGTGGTGCTGGCTGCAGCATTAGAGGGTTCTATGGACAAGCTGTGATTCCAGATGAGGTTTTATTGCTGCGTCTCAGCAGCAGAGCCACGTGCTTCTGAGTTCAGAGGGGGGTTCTGTGGTGCTGGTGAGTAGCCTGGGGACAGGCACCTCTTGGAGATGAAGGTTTCACAGCGGGTAATGTGTTTTGACATTTTTTGTGTTTGGGGGAAAATGCCCAAGGAAGGGATGTAGTTGTGCACGTGTAATTTTAGATGGTAGAAAAAATAACTGTCAAATTTGTCGTGTCTGTTCTTAAATGTATGAAGTTCACATTTAATTAATACCCTTTAACATTTTATTCCATTCCAAAGTTTTCAAGTAGCTTTTAAACTGTTGCCTTTTTCCCTTTGGTTATCTCTGTGGGTGAGTTTGAGCCTTTATCTTCCAGCTTTACTATGGTTTGACTGAAGCTTTGTGCTCAGTTCCCCTCTTGAGATAAATGTGTTTGGGAAGGATGCCTAGAGCCTATGGAAAGCACACTGAGGGCTTAAGCAGTTAGTGTGCCAGGAGTTGTCCTGTTGCTAACTTATCCTGAATCCCTGTACTGGTGTGTTTTTCATTCTCTCCTAAGTAGCTGACCAGGGTATTTATCTGTTTTAAGTACTTTGCTTGGAGCTCTCTGACTGAGCTCATTTTGCTAGAGAGCTGTGTGATGATAGGCTGTATTTTGTGTTTCCTTTCCCATATACCTTTGTATGTGCTTTCAAATTTGTTTTCCTTTGGGAATTTGTTCACTTTGGGTCTGTGACTGTGCGTCCCTTTCAGAAGAGTAATTCAGAATAGTAGCAGCTGGACATGGTATTGAAAAGGAGCTGGTTCAAAGACCTGTTCTTTGTTTACTGGCTGCAGCATGAACTAATGAAGAATGAAGTATTTGAGCATTTGTCTGTGCCAAGGCAAATTCATGCCTTTTCAGTATTCATTTGATACAAACTCCTGTTTTTCACTGCTGATCTGGAGAATGAGCTTGCATTTCCTGTTTCAGTACCCTTCCAGCTCTGTGTGGCCCAGTCACTGCTCTCTGCTGTGGACTCTGCTGGGCTCAGGAGTGGCAGGGAGGCTGGAGGAGAGCTGTCACACTCACTGTGTGGAGTGCAGCTCACTCGGCAGAGATGGAGGTTACAAAGAGGAGCATTGGGAGGATGGTTGGTAGGGGAGTTTTTGCAGGCTTTCCCATGTGGTTGTGTAGAGGTCTGTGCTGTAACCTCTCGTGGGTGCTTCCCAGTTTATAAGGCACAGGTTACTAAACCAAAATGGAGTGAAGCAGTGTACAATGAGGGCCTGGCCAGTGCCCCCTTCCTCAGCAAGTGCTCAGCTGCTGGCACTGGATCACTGGCTCACTGCCCCAGCTTCTATTTTGACATTTGATGCCTGCAGCTGACCTCTGATTTTCTTTTCTTTCTCCCTCTTCTGGAGTCCTTTTGTTGCAGTGAGTTCACATATTGTCTTGTCCTTTGGATACCAGTGAAAGAAATCTTAATCCCATTTTCATTTTTTTCAAGAACCAAGTGCATTTAATGTAGAATTTCCAAATAGGACTACACAACCTGTAAGTCCCTTGTGCTCCTCTATAGATCTGTATAGCTCTGTGTGTCCCATACTTAGAATTGCTGTACTTATCCAGATTTCCCCCTTCCAAGCTTCCTGGAGTTAATTTCCAGGGTGTGACCACTGTCTGGTGGAAGGATGTTGCTCTCGGATTAGCTTGTTAACCCCTACCCTCTTGACCTTTCATGTCTTATTCTGTGGGGTTTGTTAGATTTATTCCTGTAGTTTCTTTGTTGGATTTACTGTGTTTCGGTTGATTTCTAAATATTTATTAGTTCCGTGTTTATGACCACAAAGAGCTTTTATGAAACCAGGTACTAAAACTGTTTTACCCAAAACAAGGCACAGCACTCCAGATATGTACCTGCCCTAGCGTGGCAGGGCTGTCTGACCACGTTTAAGCAACCACAGATCTACTCCCATTTTTTTTGCCACAGTTTACCCAAAATCAGTGACTAGATGAGATAGTTTGGTGGTGGGGATCAGCTGTCTGTAAAATTCCCTAGGAAGCACATAGGAAGATAGCCCGTCAGTTCCACATGTGCTTTTGTGTTTTGTTTTCTCCTCTGTGCATTTGGTGCTTTCTTAGTTACTTGTTGTTTGGCATCAGTGCCCTGCTCAGTGTTTTATGATGCATACAAATAAAACCAGTGTGTGCCCTGAAGTTTTCACATTCTGAAGACACATGGAAAACAGAGAAATCCAGATGCTGAGGACTCCAGGTTTGGGATTCTTTAGTTGCTGTTTCGATAGTTCTTTTTCTGCATTGGAAAGAAATACCAGTGGAGCAAAATTTTTGTTTTAGATATGCTCACTGAATAACTGCCCCTAAGAATATGTCATGACCTCAGCAGTAAAATAGGGTGCACTGTTCTTCCTGTGTCTGTATGGAACACGGTTTGGACCTCTCTGTGCCAAGGGACACTTGCCAGCCTGACAGGTAGGCAGGCCTGACAGTCACCCTCAGTCGGGCTGATAGGGCCTTGTTGTCCAGATTTGGAGATCAGTTTTATCAAGAGCCTTACTTCCAAATGGGCCAGTAGGCTTAAGCTTCAGGAAAGGATTGTCTGCTCCTGTGTTTCCCATAGTGAGCAGCACTGCCTGCAGGAGAACAAGGGATGTAATCTGAAAGCAGCTGAAATCTGTCGTGGTTGTTCCTGACTTTTAGTAGAACCACTCGTGTTATCAGTGTGGAAAGCATTTAATCTGTGTAGGCTGTCTCTGACCTCCTGACATGGGTTACTGGGTGCAGAGACACCTCAGATGAGCAGTGCCACAAAAAACACAGCTGTGTCTTGCTGGTTTTGTGAATGGCTCTTGTTAATCTTTTGGCTTCTTGTTCTTATGAGGTGGTACTGTGGGAAGGGGAAGCAGTGAAGCACAAGGCTCTCTTAAGTCCTTAGTTTAAGTCCTCTGAGATGTTTGAAACCATTCCTGTTGACAAAACTTTTCTTTCGTCCGTTCAGGATTAGACCTGAACCCTGCACCCATTTTGACAGGAGAAATCTGAGAACATATTATTTCTCTTCCTAAATGTCAGTTTTTAAAAGAGCACGAGTTGGGGGGAGGGTTGTGTATTGCTTGCCATGAACTGAATTTTTTTCTGCAGGAAGTTGCTTTTCTTCAAGGCCAAAGATAAATAGTAAAATGCTAGAAACTTCCTAGGCCCTGCCTTTCAGCTGTCTAATCCTGTTCTTTGCAGACTTCATAAGACTCTCTGCTACGTGCAGTGTTGCTTTAAATTGTCAGGTTTTTTTGCACTGATTTGTAATATGATAGAAGGGGATCACTGTTGAAACCAGTAGCACATCATTTTAGGCTTGATCCAAGAAGAGAATTCATTTTTTCAGTGTTGTCTGCCCATGGAATGCCATGCCACAGGACACCACTGGAGAGGGACTCAGCTGGATAGAAAGCAGTCTGAATAGTTCCACTGCAAACAATTTTAGTATTTATCCTGGATAGGATGCATATAATCAAACCTCATAATGTTTCAGGGCAGTAAGTTTTCCTGTGGGATCCAATATATGACACTAAAAATAGATTTAACTCTCTCTTTTCCTTATGGGAGAAGAAATTTCACTCTTATCTTGATGAAGTACATGCCCAATAATCTGATCAGAGTAGGTCCTCAATTAAAAAGCTGCATAGAGGCTGGTGAGCAAAAGTAACTGTTCATCTCCCCCCGATCTTTCATTTGGTGTCACTTTGCAGTCAGGTCCTTTCCCCGGTTCATTTTCTCCTGCTGCATTCCTCTGCAAGTAGCAAGTCCTTTGGCTGTAAAATCAGAAGAGAGGAGGAGAAAGGCAGCAGTGCCTGCATCATTTTATAAACTCATCTTGATCTTATCTGTGGCCCTTTCCGCCCAAACCCCCCGAGCCGTGCGCGGAGTGAGTGCCTATAAATAGCCGCGCTGCTCTCGTGCAGGGATGGGCAGCGCTGAACCAGAGCCGTGTTTGCTCTGAGCGCTGCAGCGCTGCTGCTCTGGCCTTTCATGCCTGAGCTGGGGAACTGAGGTTTTCTATACATAGAGCCTGGCAATGACATAAATGCTGCTTAGGGCGGAGCAACGTGACCCCCGGGATTGTTGCCTTTTGGTAAAACAAAAAAAAAAAAAAAAAAAAAAAGAGGGTTTAAAAGAGGAATGGAGGAATGCAGGTCTTGTGCAGAGGTGAGTGAGCCCAGCCGAGGTGAGGGAGCCCTCGGAGCCGAGCGGGAGTGGTGGGAGCTGAGGGGAAGCAGAGACCCGGTGGCTGCTGGTGGGCTGGGCAGGAGTGTGAGCGGCCACAGGGCCACTGCCTGAGCCTGGGGAGTGTGGGGTCTGGCTGACCCCATCTAACCAGAGCTGTAAATAACCATTGCAGCAGAGCTCTGAAATCTCCGCCTGCAAGTTGGTTTTTTTCTCATCAGTCTCCTGGCTGACTTGATATCTTCAGACTTTGCATCCCAGGAGTCTTCCCCAGGATTTTTAGTTCCTCTCTGACTTTGGTTCAGGGCTTTACAGAGTTCAGAATCTACTTTCTCTGTCTCATTTTTTAATTATATGTATTTTTTCCCAAGGAATCCAAAAGATCACTCCATGTTTCTGTTTTAATCTGGAAAATCTCCTTCCACTTTCCCATTTTCTTCCCTGTAAAAAGTGAACTGCAGAAATGTGTGATTTCTTTAGCATGGTAATTTGGATGCTGTTGCTTTACATTTCTCTTTTATACTCAGGTGCTGGAGGTTAAAGTAACTCATCAGAGAGACATTTATATGTATATATTTTAGTGGGTCTCCACAGAATTGGGTGGTGCCGTTTGTTCCATTTGACGTCTGGAGGATGGAGACACGGAGAGTGAAAATTGCTTTATAACTCATAAAAAGACCGTTGCAGAGTAGGAGCATGAATGCACTTTCCCGGTTCCAGGTGAATGCCTTCAGCTCTGGCCTTGCCTTTGGGACAGCAAGGGATGCTGTTGGGTCAGTCTTTGCACTCCATTTTCTCTTATGCTGAGGCTTCAGATTAAGATCATGGCTGAATTTCAGATTCTTTACATCACACCAGCTCTGAGGTGGTTTAACATCTTGTCTCTGGGTATCGCTATAGTGTGTTTAACTTCCGGACCCTAAAGCCACTCCCAGATAGATGCCTTATGGCTTCTTAAAGAGTATTCCTACTGCTGTGTCCCTGCTGTGGCAGGTGGTGGAAAATGAGTGCCAAGATGCCTTTCAGTGACTGCTCCAGAGCTGATGTGGGGCTGGCTGTTTGCTGGTACGAGCTTAGTCCAGGATGGTGCGTTTTCATTTTCTGTTTCCACTCTGCAGGCAGTGCCCTGGTACTCTGAGAGTCCCGGGGGAAGCAGGCACACTGAGCTGCTGTTTGCCTGAGCACTGGCAGGTATTTCTGCCAGTATTACAGAACACTGGGAGATGGGGAGGCTTGAGCTGTGCTCACCTTGGAATTGGCCAGGTCCCAGGATCCAAGATAGGTGAGGTTATTCTAGGAGATAGGGGAACTCTCTCCCTTTTCTCTTTCTCAGCACAGTGGAGGAAGACTAGAGTGGCTTTTGTCTCCGACAGCTCTCTTTGGGATCTGTGGGTATGTGGAGCCCACTCCTTCCCTGCTGATTTGGGAGTAGAGGCTTCACCGTGGGGGTCCAGACCGTGTGATCTCCCAGGCCAGTCTGAGGATGGCTCTGTCTGGCAAGAAGCATGGATTGGTAGATGGATGTTTCTCCTTATTGTCAGCATTTTTTCCAAGTGCTTGTTGAGGAAACTTTGAGCTTGGCAAGGGCCAGTGTATGTGGAAAGTATTAAAATCCGCAGCTGTTTCAAAGAGGAAAGACCCACATTAGAAATACATATAGCATTTTAAAAGCAAGTTTAATGCCCTGGAAAGGATTTCTAAAATGAACTAAACCCCGTGGATCAGTAAGAGCATTTATTTTGTGCCCTGTAGTAGTTTATTTTGTGCCCTACTGTAGTAGCCCGACAGTGTCCATTTGGTGCTGTTTGTGAATTAATTGATACTCATCAGTGACCTGACTTACAAACCTGAGTTTCGCTGAGACCTCTGGTATGTTAAAGCTGTGTCATTTTCCTGGCACCAAGATACAGAATAACCTGTCTTACAAGATTGTCAGACCATTTGTTTCCTGTGTTTTAACTGTGTGTTTATCACGTTCGGCAAGAAGTAGGTTCCTGGGACTGTTTCTTGGGGAGAGAAGTAGGTTTCTGGTGGTACTGAGGCCTGACGTAGCACTGTTTGCTGCTCCTAGGCAGTACTTTCAATCAGGAATTTGGGGCTGGACACTGAGACTTTTCTGCCTCTTGTCTTTCTGAGCTTTAGTTTTTGAGATTATTTTCGTGTAGCTGTTGGTATTCAAAACCTGTCCTCAGCAAAGGAATCAAATGGATTTGACAAAGCAGAGTGAAGCGCATGTGGATTCAATCCATACCCCCATGTATGCATAGTATGTGAGCGAGCATCTGGGCCTGTGTGTGCTGGTATGTCAGCCTAGTTCTAAAGCAGTTAAAGAAAAAAAAGGCAGCGTGCGTAGACAGCTTTGGCACTGCAGCCCTGGGAAATGGCAGCCAGCCAGAGTGCTGATGCAGGGCCAAGACTCTCTGAGGAACACCAAATGCTGAGCTTGGATGCAGCTCCTTCTCCGCTCTAGTTTCACTCTTCACCCCCTGGGCTTGCAGCTTGCCAGCCCTGTGCCAGGTAGATGCTGATAATTTCACAAGGCAGAACTGGAAACAGAGGCAGATATCCCGGTGTGTATGCACTGCTAATCAGATGCCAGTGAAATGAAAGGCACAATTACCTGCGACTGAAATCCGACCTCAGTGAGTTTAACTGTTACACTCCTCGAGTCACTGTTAGACTTTGAAATTCAGTCTCATTCAGTCATAAGTTATTTATCTTTTTTGATATCGTGATAGCACTGGAGACAAGGGTAAAACCGCACCGCGGTGTGGGTTGTGTGTTTGTGAGGGCTTAGTCTTGTTAAGTTTCCTCAGTGCTGCCGACTGACTGTGAAACGCTCCCAGCAGAGGGCACTGGGGTTATTGATCTCCAGCTCCGGTTATTCCCCTGCGAGTCTGCACTGGGAGAACGGGAAAGGTCCCTGTCAGTAAAACCCGTGCTTCACCCTCTGCTCTCCTGGTTTTGTAGACTGTCATAAAGGAGGGGATGCTGATGAAGCAGACCAGCTCCTTCCAGCGCTGGAAGAGACGATATTTTAAGCTGCGAGGACGAACACTCTACTATGCAAAAACTGCCAAGGTAAGGTCCTGCCAATCCCTGGGAGTCCAAGGAAGGCAGTCAGTGGTGGGGCTCAGAGGCAGGTGGGTGTCGGTGGGAAGGCAGCCCTCAGCAGAGAAAGGAGCACGTGCTCTTTAAGCCCCTGTCTGCAGGCTTTGTAACTACTAGAAGATCCCTGTGTTTTGCCTCACACTTGGAAATCCTCGGTTTTGAAGTAAAGCATTGAGGACCTGTGATAATGATTTTTCCATGTTTTCCCTCCTTGGTGCATTTTAGTAGGGAATGGGCTCTGAATCAATAGGAAGGAGAGAATATGAATGAAAAGAGAAAGTGCAAGCAAGACAAGCAAGGCTAAAATGTATCAAATCAGAGCTACCATGCATCTGGTTAGTCAGCTGATATAAAACTGTCTCCTTTCATGGGAACAAAGCCTACAGTTATCTGGTTTTTTTTAAATAATTCTTTAATAAAAATAAAGTAATTGAGTTCACTGACTAAAGACAAGCCAGAGTGAGCCCCAGTGTATGGAACTAGACTTCCAAGTCCATTATGTTGTTGGTGCTGGATGTTTACTTTGGATCACAGAAGGCTGGGATGGACCATGCCAGGCAGACTCCCTTTGAGTCTGCTTCTTATACACTGGATTCAGTAATTCACTGGGATTTTGAATTTTTTCTTTCCAGTCCATTATTTTTGATGAGGTGGATCTGACAGATGCCAGCGTGGCAGAATCCAGCACAAAGAATGTCAACAACAGCTTCACGGTAGGACTTTTTGCATTATTTTCCATTCTTCTTTCGTCTTTTCCTCACTCCCATGTCTTTTGCAGATTGTAAAAACATCTGAACAATCTTCACAGCGTCTTTCACTGAAAATAAAAAAAAAATTATAATCTTGTTTTTCTTTACGACATGCTAACTCATCTGTGTGCTCATGGGAAGTACCTCGGGTTACTGTGTATTGTGCTAAAACTCAGCATTCAGGGATTTGCTTACCTATAAGCTGGGAGGGCTTGATAGAACCCATTCACACAGTGGGACAGAAAAATTTGTTCTGCTGGGGGAGTTAAGGGTAATGTTGATGTTTATGCTGCAGATCTTGGAAAAGGAATTTAGTTTTCCCTTCAGGCATTAAAATATGTAAACTTCTTTCTCTGACTTTATTTGTGTGTGTCTGTATGTATGTTTATATATGTGTGCTATATATAGTGGGAAAGCAAAAGGAGGAACAGAAAGAAATAGCACAGAAATAACTGTGGAATTGGTTCAGGATACTTGTTAGATGTGAAATGTGTACCAGGTATTTGCAGTCTGGAGATGTGGTGGTATCCCTGCTTTATTTTCTCCAGGCTCAGGAAGTAGGAGGAAAAATTATTATATTTCTGAGGTGCAGGTGTTCTTCAAGCTCCGTTTTGAGGGGAGTCCCTGGTGTGCAGAAAAAAGCCATTAACATCAGCCATGCAGGCTGAGTGTCAGGTCTTGGTGTGAGTTTTGGAATTGAGCAGCAGTAACCTCCATGCAGCCCCTGAAGGGCTCAGGAGGGAGGAGGATGTGGAGAAGGGAGGCAGTGCTGCTCTGAGGAAGGGGAAGGGGGAGTAGTCCAGGTGGAGGGAGGAAGCTGACCCTACAGGATGGTAACCAAGGCTGAGCAGTGTGCCTTGTGCTGCAGCAGGAGGGACCTGCTGCTTTAAACATCTGCCAAAGGCCATCTCTGTTGTGTAGCTGTAGCTTTTGGCTTTGCAGTGCCTGTGGAAAGCAGCTATGGCACCCACCCTGTGTCCAGATAAAACCCCAATACTTCCCAAAGCTTGAAAATACTTTCTACATCCATAACTGGACAGGTAGGAGCCCTGATAGTAAATATTGATATCAGTTGTCAACGTGTGAGCACAGAGAGGATTCTGTAGTGATTTCAGTAGGGGATACGTTTTCAAGAATGGGAAGTTACTTACCTGTTAATAAAGCATTTTATCTTGGATCTTGCTTCAGTTTTCTCAGATATAAATAAAGACTGATGTTTCAGGTAAGTGTACTGTTACTGTTTTGCTTGTTGGTATAGTTGGGAGAGATCTAATCTCCCTCAGGAACACTGTGTTTAGGGATGGAAGGAAGTAGTGTGTTTGCTCTCTCAGATTGCCCCATCCAAGTCCAACAGTGAAGAGTTATTTCCAAGACTCTGGTATCAGGCTCTGCCAGTCCCTGCCTTCCCTAGTGTGTAAAAGTACAGGGTTACCATGAAACTCAAGGAGCAGGTACAGTCTGCACTGGCTCCAGCTGAGCACTGTATCATGGGGCTCGGGTAAACTTCAGGAAAAACATGTTTCCTCTTAATTTCTGTTTACTCTTTGTATCATGGCTTACAGAGGGGCTTGACTGTGGTTTACTGTGAGCTCTGAAAATCCTTAGAAGATCAGAAGGTGGCCTGGTGTTGCTGCTGTTGGCTCTGCCACATCGCTGCTGTCAGTGCTTTGGATACCTTGCAGTCATGCAGTTTTCTGTTGATTTTCTTTGAGAGCACTCTGTTTCCCCTCTGTATTTCCCCGGCTTGGTTCCTCTCTAAAATTCAGAATTCTTTGATGCATTTTTTTCCCCTGTTTCAAATCGGTGGGACACATGATTTGAGTTTTTCTCCTAAACTGAAAGCATGCAGCACTTGGTGTTGTATAGCAGAGTTTTAGATGGCCTGGTTTTCTTTTTGGTTTTCTGTTTTCTTCAATGGAAAGTGGTAGTTTGGGATTTATGAAAGAGTGGTTTCTTTCTGAGGAAACTCAGCCTCTCTCCAGGCATCTCTACTGCTTAATGTATAGATTCTACAGGTCAGGTTGCATGAGTGACACCCCTAAGGTACTGACAGAGGAAGTGGGAGACAAAAACACCAGATAAAGCACTTAGAGGAGAATGTGTATTTAAAACAAAGAGGTAATAAGGGCTGACCAGTCAGAAGAGAAATTGGTGTCCGGGCAGTGAGGAGCATGAGGAGGCAGCATCAGGAGAGAAGAATACCAGAGCAAGAGCCAGCAAAGGTTATGCTGCATACATAGAGGAATAAGGTTGAAAAATAGCTGCCAGTAAACCTTTTGCATAGGACATGCCTGACAGGTAATTTGTTTGCTGTCAGCAGGCAGGGGAGTGAGAGAAGTGAGTTTTAAGACATAGACCTGTTCCTCTAAGAAGAAGAGTGTGTAATAACTAATTCCACTGTTGTTTACTTAGTTGATCCTGCATAGATTTCCTCAGTAAGTGTATCCTGTTTGCAGTGGGGATAGTTTTCTGGACTGCTACCTGGAGTTAATGGATGGATGACTACAGAATGGGCTGGGAGCGTGTGATTGGGGCATCTTTGACTTAAGATGTTGTACAACTGTGTCCCCTGAGGTGTAAGAAAAAGCTTTATGTTTAACTGTTGTTCCTTTATGTCAGTTAGTGTGGCTGCAGAGGTATTTAGCAGGAAGCCTCTGGGAACAAATTTTACAGCAGCTCCATGCCAGACCTCTCTTCTCTCATTAGGCCAAAAGGTGTGGTATTTGCTGATTCTGTCATATTTCTGCCACTTCTGTCCTTCAGAGTCAGCTGTCTACAAGGTAAATTCTTTTGGGATGTGTTGGCTGTAAGTGAAGGGGGTTTCCACCTGTGATCCTTCAGGATGTGGTGCCTAGATCTCTCACCAGTGCATTTTCCTAGGGTTGCTGTCTTGCACAGGGCCTTAGAGAAGATCTGCTGTGGTACAAACTCAATGAAAACTGTGTTGTCCTGGTAGCTCAAGACCCTTTATTTCAAAGAGAGCAATCAACTTTTAGCCTGGATTCTTGCCATCAGTGTGTGCTACATTTGTACTCATTATGGAATAGAATCATCAGCATTGTATGGCTGAGGGCAAAGCCTGACCTTGATTTCTGAGCAGAGCTTTCTCAGCAATACCCTCAAAACCTCTCATGATTTCTAAAGAGCAGATGATTTGGGATCACACTGGGTGTGTTGAGTCTTCCCAGTGAGACTTCAGCTCTTTCCATGAACGTTTTTTCTTGGACAGTGCAGCTTTGCAGTAACATGATTTGGTAAGACACCCACTTAATGGACTAGCCTGCAGCTGTGCTAGGAGCATTAAAGCAAAGTATGCAGTGAGGATGGGTTCCATACTGTAACCTGGAATAGTGTTTTCTCTAGAACATGCCAGCAAGCCCGGCTTTTACTGATCTCTCTCTCAAAATGACTCTTTACTTATGTCGTGAACCTGATCCATCCAATACGACCCTTATCCCTTTTCCCCTACAATGCTCATGAGGTTTGGGGGACACCAATCACTCTTGCCTGGTGCTCAGGTCAACACTTTGCGTCCACAGCTGCCCCCACAAGAGTTGTTGAAAAGACTTTGGCCCAGTTTTGTAAGTGTGTGTGGTGAACAAATTCTTCCTCCTCAGATCAGCTTGTGGGCTGAAGATCTGCTCTTTTCTAGAAGGTGCCAGCTGAGTTAAACCTGCTGCCTTCAGTGCAGTTGGCACGGTTGATGGAGTGAGTCCTTATCACTTCATTGACCCTTTCCTGCCTCGTGGAATATGTATATTTGTATAAAGATAAAATATGTGTTCTTTAATACTAGTAAAAAACACCTGTCGTCATCAGGAGAGAGCCTGGAAAGGACATCACGTCTTTCCAGGTACAGATTTTGTATTCCAGTATGATTCTCACATGGTGGTTTTATAAGTTTTCCAATTATTGCTGCCAAATGGTGGTGTGGACTTTCACCCTCATTCACAAAATATGAGTCACAGCATTCGCTCTTGTCCCCTCTGATTGAAAGCTTTGAGATTCCATAGGAGCCTCTGTGGAGAGAGAGTTGTGTGTAGTTTGGTTTCTTCTTTCTGGTGGTGGAAGCTGATGGTGTAGTGGAAGAGCCATGCTGGTGACCCCTCCTCCATAGTTAAAGGCTCTGCACTAGAAGAGGTGGAGCTTGAGCTCCTGAGCTCCTGTAAACCCTTTTCTGTTGGGAAGTACCTCTCAGCTCAGCCGCAGACAGGAAACAGCATATTATTCCAGTCAGCGCCTGCCTCTCCACTGTACTGCCGGCAGAAGAAAACTTAGCCCAGCTCCTCCTTAAGCAGCCAGCTAATCAGCTTGTGGCCAGTGGAACTCAGCTCAGAGGGACTGACCACAGATGAGACAAATGCCAGTCATTGCACGTCAGGCACTCTGGTTAGGCTTTTCCTGAGGGACTGGGCTGCTCTGGACGCTGGTGTAGAGGACGACTGAACGTGAAAGGTAAGAGCAGGATTCTGAGTTTCCTGGACTGAGCACTGGGAAACGTGGCTCTTGTGCCAGCATAACAGATCGTCAGGAGCTCAGGCGCTTTGGAATATGTTTGCTACAAGCTCTTACTGTTCAGGTGTTCCCTCCTGAGGGGATTTATGCAGATGAGTTCTCCAGAACAGGGCTAAAGGGAAATGTGCCTGTGGTGCTGTTGGAAGTGCTGCACCCATCAGTTAAGAAATTCTGTTTATTAACTGATGATTCACCCTGACCAATGTCCCAGGAGAGAGGAAGCATTGAGATTAGAGTAATACCTCTACTCCAGAGCACTTGTGTGACTGGAGGCGACGGTGGTTGTGGTAGGTTGAGGAACAGGGAGTTGCTGGTGCTGGTGAAGGAGAGTGTGCTGTCATCTCTGAGAAGCAGTATGGATGTAGTTCTCCAGCTGTACAGAAGCCTGAGGTGTGCTACAATTTTATTTTATTATAACCTTGTTACTTAGTCCTGACTTTCCAGCAGCAAAGTTGCCAGTTTCTGTCTTGTGGAGTTGTACCTTACTATCTGATCTCCTCTAGACTGTATTTTTGCTCTACTGTCCCAGGGATTATTGATGCTGTGGAGAAATAGCATGAGTCCTCATTTTGGGGGAATGAACCGTTCCTAAGAACAGGGGGCAGAGTGCTTGAACTTCAACAAAAGATTGAAGTGCTGAGGGTACTTCCTGGTGGGGAGAGTATGTTGTTATTGTCTGCAGATTCACTCACAATGAAGTGAAAGTGCCTTTGCCTCTTCATGATTTTCTCTCAAGTTGAATTATTTGTATTAGTGCTTTTAAGTGAAAATAAATCCTTTTTAGCAGAGAAGGCAGTGAAGTCTTCTCTGAAGAGTTTGGTTTTGAAAGAGTAATTAGAGTTGCTGAAGCTACAGAAAGTTTGCCACTCACGTGTAGCACAGGAGCTGCGTGCCTGTAACACACTGCTGGAACAAGGGGGACCCACATCAGAGGTTATTTGTGCTGATTTGAAATACAAGCTTCAGGAAAGAGCATGTGACTTATTTTTATGAGGAGAAAGAATATTAGAACTTTTGTTACAAGCCGTTTGCAGAAAGTCAGACGTGGACTTTGAGCTTGGGCTGATAGAGACTGGGGAAATCTGCGTGGTTTGACACTTGCACAGATTCCCTGAACTGCCCCGAGTGGCCTCTGAAAACATGAGATCGAACATATGCTGCAGGGAGTCACTGGGCTTCCTAGCAAGGGAGAGGATCTTCCTCCCCTGCTTCCTCAGCATGGGCTGAGGGACCAAAGGGAAGGCACCAGCTCTCAGCACTGGGCACAAAGAGTGGCTAATCTGGGGACAGAGGGACACAGGGGAGTCACGAGGTGTCCAGAATCCTCACACAGTCATGGATTGCCCTAGTAGAGTTTGGAAAATGGAAAGATTAGAGAAGAGGGACTTGTGGACAGGGTGGTTCTTTCTTCCATGTTTGTAAACTCTCCTCTCTAAGCCAGGCAAAATTAGAGCATACATTGGAAATTCGGGTTTTGCTGGGGGTTGTTGTCTTTTCCACACCCATGTGTGTACACGTTCAGGAATTGTACACTCTCTACTAGTGTTCCTACTCTGTTTGTATTGGCAGCTGTCAGAATTTCCTTTATAAGCAGCTGAAAATATGAGTAGACCCATATACTGCCGTGTCCAGAGTCACTCTGCTGGTTTTCCCCCTCCCTTCATTAAGTGCATTTCAATCCCCATTTCCTGTCAAAACTGCTGCAGTTTCAAAATACTTTGCTATTTTAGTAGTTTGTAATCCAGACTTCAGTGCAGTTTTTTCTCCTTGAGAAACGGCCCTTTGGTAAACAGACCATTCTGAGTCACTGCTGGTCAGTGAAAACAGTCATTTAAAATCCTTTCATGTCAAGGATTTTTGGGACTCTTAATCCAGCCTCCTGTGGGAGCTGGTCATTAGTCTGCTGTCACAAAAGAAGGAAAAATCTGCAGAAAAACCATCGAAGAGAGGATAAACATGGAAGAAGAGTTAAAAAGTCTGAAGAAGTTGCTGTGGGTGGAGAGATCTGGCGATTGCTACTGTACATTACAGAATGACCTGAAAATATACAGGAGGTTTTGAGAAAGATGAAGTTACTGTGAGAGGAAGAGGTCAGACTGAGCTTTATGTGTTTTACTGTGGGACAGGACAGACAGGGAGCTGGCAAGTGAAGGCGACTGTTTGTGAAGAGCTTTTGTTTCCTTAGAGGGAAGTTTTCTGCTTTGAAATTAGTGTCTGCCCTTGTGCCTGAACACTGGGAGCTTTTGTTTGATAATCTCTCTGCAACTGCATCTTCTCCCCTTCCAGGTGAGACACAAAAGCAGAACAACCTGTCGTGGGCAGGAGGTCCTTTGAGAACATGTTTAGTTTTACATGGGAGCTTCTCTAGAAGGAAGACTCCTTTTTATGGAGGGAGAGGCTTGCTAACATTACTGACAGAAATGCAGCCTCCCTACTTGTAGTTCTTGTGATAGTGTGTGAAACAGGACTTGTCTTTGCCTGGTGACCTGGTGTGGAAAGCTCCTGGATTCATCAAGCTGTTGAAAGGGGCTCATTTCCTTTTGTGCTAGCTACCAGCCTCCTTTCAGCACAGCTGAGCTTAGGGGGCTGTGAGGAGCTGTTCCTAACAATGAACTGTCAGTCACAGGTCATCTTCCTCCTGTGGACAAGATCTTTTATTGCCCAGTGCTGTGATTTATTAGCTGCAAACCTTGCTGTGTGTGAGCCCAGTGAGACAGCAGCTCCACCACTGGGCAGCACTGACCTGCCCTCTGTTCTTCATGGGTTTGCTTCTGAGTGAGTAGGGAGGTTTCTCTGAAATATCCTTTACCTTCCCAGATGGGCTGCCCTTTCTGGACAGGATGCTTCTGTTTAGAAACTCTTCCTGGAAGGGCTGTGTGCTCTGGAAAACAGGTGAAGGGATGCATCTGCTGCATGGGATGGAGGTGCGTGGATATGGAGCTGCTCTGGCACTTGGCACGGCAACCATTTCAGATCCCATTGGATGCTGCTCCATCCATGGACATCTCTAGTGATTCATAGGCCCAAATTACCAGGATAGTTTGCATTTCTTACCTGCTGACAGTGGCAAGGACCTTGCACGCTCTGGTTTTGACATCTGGTAAGCGGTTGCGAAAGTCCTAAAATCCTCTCCTTGTCTGTGTTCCTCTTACCAATTGCCAAGAGCAGGAATGTGCCTTGTTTAGGAACAGTTTCCAGAAGCATGTAGGAATGTGACCCTGGTATGAGAGATGATAATTTTCCCAGGGAATGCTCTGTCTGGTCTGATTTCCCACTGCAGCATGGGGGAAGATAGGGACTGGGAGAAGTCCCAGATGGAGGGTCAGCACGAGTTGAGCTTGACCTGTGGGCACAGCATAATGACGTGAGTGCCAGTGCTCAGAGATGCACTGGTGCCCTGGCAGAGGAGTTACAGACTGCCAGATGCTTTAGCCTAATGGTGTAAAAGTGGTCCTAGAGAGACCACAACACTCGCTGGTACCTGTTTTCCTATGGAAATGAGCTGTCCTGGATTTTACAGATTGAAAGTGAAGGTAAAACAGTTATGTGGAAAGTGGGGGTAAAATACCCAGTATATTGTGAACAAAGATTTGGGCACTTTGGGCTTTGAGGAAAATCTTGTTATTGCTATTTAAAAAAAAAAAAAAAGGAAAGGAATTTGGCACAACTATAAGAACATTAATAACTTATTTTATTTGGTGGAGAGTTTCCATAGGTAGAAGATGGTCATTCAGCAGGAAATTAAGATCTCACATTATAAAAATAAATACAAAACTGGTGTGTTTCTCCAGAGTTACATGAAAAGCTGCTTTTTTTGTTCCTGTAGCATCCAGGTTTTGGGGGGAGAGAATCAGTGCAATTCTACAAAGCTCTAAGTGAGCTCTGCAGTGAGTTAATGGGACTGAATTTGTTGGCAAAACTGGGTGAAAGCTGAATTGCAAAGCAGAAGAGGGATATTGTCTGTGGAGGAAGGCAAGGCTCAGTCCCCCATGAGTCTAAGCATTGATACTCGTATTATTTCTCCCTTTCAATCTGTGGAAACCTACTGAAGTCATACTGATGTGCTGTCTAAGGCTCTGCTGTGCGAATTCAGCAATCGTGTTTGAAACATAGAGTGACTTTACTGGTTTGTGAATCTTGCTGGTTGAACACAGGGAGGTGTTTTACTGTACTCCAGTGTTCATTTCACTGCTGCTGCCTCTGGAATAGGAGCTGACGTGGAGAAGTGGCTGGGTCCTCATTACAATCTCACCCAGTTTTTCTTCCTGAGTTTCGGGGCTCTTAGGACACCAAGAGCAAACTCCACTGTACGAAGCAAACATAGCAGTTGGCTCTGTTTCCCCACCTTTGCCATACGTGATAAGCTGAAGGTTTTGCAGCTTTTAAATTTTTAGTTGCTGGGTCTTTTGAACTCCAGAAATTCCTGTTGTCTCTGTGCTCCAGTCATCAACTGGAATAATGTGGGATCGGATCTCTTTGGGGCATTTATGGCTAGCACCTTTGAACATAAGTCTATATTTGAACAGGATATGAGTAAAAGGAAGCAGTCAGAACGAGCAGGTGTTCTCATACACCCGCTTTTGGGCACTCTGAGAAATGTATCACATCAGGAAAACTGTATTTAGCAAAGCTGTGTGTCCCCCCGTCCCATCTCCCCCACAGCATTTCTTCTGCCAGCTCCATGATTGGGCCAGTGTGATCTTAACTTGCTTTGCCATCTTTTGTGGTCACCAAGCTCAGCAGATCTACTCTGATAACTCACAGTCCCAGGGCATGCCTGGCCAGACTGTCACTTTATTGCTGAGAAGTTTGTGGGCAGCCAGAAAATGCTGCAAGAGGAAGTGAGCAGGGGTGATAAAGTTGTCTTGTGTGGCAGCAAGACCAGAAAATGAAGTTTATGCTCCAACTGTTGTGTGGGGGAAGGTTGCTCAGTACAGCAAAACAGCAAAGGGTGAAGTAAAATTTGGTCTAATATAGGAGTTTTTTGGACTGCCTTTCTAATCCGATTATTCACAGCTGTTCATCGGGGAAGGACATCCAGGGACATCAGTCCATTTTTAGAACGTGAAATGGGGAATTTTCTTTGGTTGGCTGTGTTCTTTGCCAGCTGGCTGGATTTGAAATGTCAGTAAAGTGGTGTTAGTTTTGGACAGAGGAGTGTGGGTCAACATGAGAGGTGATGGGGGTTAACAGCTGGTAAGAGGGCATGTGCCATGTCAGGGAGAGACAGACAAGATAAAGCTGAATTTGAAGTGTCAGGGGAGCATTGGTATTTGCATAAGAGAGCCAATGAAGGCATGGCTGTTTTCAGATTCAGGGTTTTTTAGATTTAGAGTGAGCAAGCCTGAAAATGGAGAGTTTCTCTAATAGACTTGAGCTGATTCATCTGCAAAGGGGGGCACACAACTGCCTGCAAAGGGGTGACCTGCTGGGGAGCTGATTGTCACCCTCATTTCTGCAAAAGATATTTCCAGGGTTTCATATTCAGTTTGTAGTTAACCTGTGCCCTAATTTGAAATGTCTTTAAGCCTTCCTGCCATTCCCACCCATCCTTATGGCTTTCTAGGACTTATTAAAGGATTCAAAGATTTTTTTTTCCCCCATGACTGTGGAGCTGTTTTTCTGGTCAGGATTAGGCCTCAGTCATGTCACCATGTGGTGAGCTCTGGGTATCCAGTTCCTCCTAAGAATTGAAATCTAAAGAACCACACCCAAAAGTTCAGTAGCATTTAGGATCAAAAAAGTATGTTAGTTTTTAATATTCCCTTTTTAGGAAGAACACACACTTTTAATTTGCGTAATTGCTCATATCGAGATAAAATTCTGAGCTGTTTCAGGACAGGAACACTCAGAGTTCTGCCAATCCCCAAATGTATGAGATCATAAATAAATCTGAAGACTTTTTATTGTGGGGTTTTTTTTACTCCTAGCAAGGCAGCCTTCATCCTAACTCAAAAGCAATCAGGTCGTTGTTTTCATGCTCTCCGTTTATATGAGAACAAGAGGTCACTAGATGACATTACTGCTTTGTAAATTTAGAACAAATAAAAGGAAATGCTACTTCACCTAGTGCGTCGTCATCCTGTGGAATATACTGTTCCAGGATGTTAGTCAAGAGCTGTAGCCGGAACACAGAAAAATAGCTGGACTGGGCTGGTTTGTAGCCACATTTGCCAACAGGGATAACCAAGCCTCATGTTCCGCAGCGCCGGCTCATCGCAGCTGCAGCTGGGAGCCAGCTCCCTGGTTGGGAAAGGACAGCTTTCCAGGGGGAGGGTTGCTTTTAAGATGACAAGAATCACTTTATATTTTTGGGTGTGAGGTGTAGATGGCTCCTGGCTATTGTCTGGGCAGCGCAGTGTCCGTAACAGCCTCTGTCCCTCTGTCAGTGGCCTTCGGCAGGTGGGTGTCTGGAGCTGAAATTACTGCCTCAAGTAGAGGGAGGTAAAAGTGGTAGGAGGAATGTTTTCCTTTCCCTGGGAGTGAGAGCCTCTTTCTGTTGCTCAGGACAGTGCAGTGGCTCTCCTGCTCTACGTCAACCTGTGCAGGTGAGAGCCTGGCAGCTACTGCGGTGCAGGGAAGGCAGGAGTGTCCTGTGCTCCCAGGGTACCTGGGTTGGCTGTGCAGGGAAGGCAGGAGTGTCCTGTGCTTCCAGGGTACCTGGGTTGGCTGTGCAGGGAAGGCAGGAGTGTCCTGTGCTCCCAGGGTACCTGGGTTGGCTGTGCAGGGAAGGCAGGAGTGTCCTGTGCTCCCAGGGTACCTGGGCTGGCTGGGCTGTGTGTGAGGTGTGTGAAGGGCTGTTGAACCACTCTGTGAAGGAAGTGTCCCTGTTAACATGTTTCTGGATTCCTAATTATCCCCATTAAAATGTTTGACTGTAACACCACTGCATGTTAATCAGGAAAACAGATCTGTATGGTTTCTTCATTTCCCCAAAGAACTGGTGCACTAGTTACCTTAAAATCTTATCAGTCCTTCACAGTGAAGCCTGGATTGTCCCGATTTGTCCTTCTTAGGAGTGAGGTTTGAGATTTTATTCTTTTATTTCCCATCTCTGGTGATACCAATAAATTGCAATGCAAATGTTGCTTTAGAACTGACTAAATGTATCCTGCAGTTACATTTTATTTGCAGTTTTGTTACACAATAGACCCTTTATTTTAGTTCTGTGACTCTTCATCTGGATGATTCATGTATGAAAATCTTTTAATCTCATTACTTATCCTCTTGTCTTACGAACTTTGTTCTTTGAACAGAGGATTGTCTAACACTGAATGTGGGTTTTTTTATGATGATGCAGTAGGTGACTTAAGAAGGGATTAGTTGTTTTCTATACTGGATGGTCTCTCCAGTGATCCAGTAACTCAGTAGCCTCAGAAATTAATTCTTCTCAACAGTATCTGCATTTCTGTATTTTATGCCAATATTTTAAATTTCATGTCTTCCAATGTGATTAAAAACTATGCTATAATTTGCATTTTCCTTTCTCCCCTGCTCCTCCCCCCCCCAAAGGCAGAAAAATAGGAAAGGGGACAGCACTGAGTAGGAGCTGTGGAGTTGTTTTTCCCCAGTGCTCAAGAGCCAGTGGCTTGATGAAAGAGCTGGTGGTTCCTTACCACACCTGGCTGCTTTGAAAGCAGTGAGAGGTCCTTGGATACTTCATCCTGGGGTGTTTGGACTTTACATATGGTACTGTTGTGCATATGCAGTTATAGATGTTCCTGGGTTTGGTGCCAGAAAAAAGGCAGGCGCAGTGCTCTCTGAACAAATTAGTTGAACTTGGTTTTACTTCCAGAGAAAAAGCTGCTTCCTCTTAGCAGGACTCAGAGATGCCCCTTGTTCTTTTCTAACTTCATGCTGATTTTTGCATCAGTGTTTCACGCTCTGTAAAAACTTTCTCTAAGGTAACCATTCCTCCATAGCAGAGTTTTTGATGGAAATGCATTTAACTACTCACTTCTCCGCCTACCCAAGTAAGAAGAAACATTCCTGTGATTACCTTCTTTGGGAATAAATTTTATCAGAGCTGGAATTGTTTAAATGAAGGTGAGGGAAGAGAGAAGGAATTTTTTCAAAGTTTTATTTTTGGAATAGCGTAAATATTTATTTCTGTTTGCTTACAGCTGATACAGATCAGGTCATTTTGTCCAAGATAGAATGGTCCAAATGCCAGAACTGTGTTTCTAATATGAATGGCCAGTTCCTGCTTTGAAAAGGGATTTAGCCCCTTTCACTACCCGTTTAATGTGTCTGTAGCACCCTTTTCTAGGCATTGGTCATACCTTTGAGTCAGGTTGATGTTATTGCAGGTGAATGCTGCAGAAATAGAGATTGAAAATTGAAGATCTTAAAATAAAGCAGAAATTTCCAGGTATATCTCTTTTGTTGACACTACATCCACATTTCTTGGCACATGCTCTGAGGCACTTCAGCATCAACTAAAAGTTTGATGTTCAACTTCAGAGGCTTTTATTTTTAATCTGTTTTATGAATGATAATGAGAGAAGTGAGAAACAGAATGGAAATAAATAGGGGTCACACATTGGGGTGATATGTGTGGGTGTTTGTGTTCATTAACAGAACTTTGGCTGCATAGTTGGGCCTCATCAAATTGGCCCAAACCAAGTTTATTTTAATCCATTCTTTGAGATGCTAGGGTACAATTTGCTGGAAAAGCATATTATGTAGGCAAATTTTTTCATGTACAAAATGTAGAGGAGTGCAGGAAAGGAAAAAAGGAAATTTTTAGAGTTGACATAAAAGGGAGCCTTTTGATTTTTGCTGGTGGTGCTCAACCTTACGCAGCTTTTCCTACATCCAGGTCTTGCAAACACTTCAGCAGTGGTCTAACTTAAGAAGTCAGTTTGATGGAAAGCAGTTGGAGGTGCCAATGAGATACCTACAAAGTGGGGAAGAAAGGCTTTTGTCTTAGGAAGAATAAGTGTTGATTTCTCTCAGGGCTGGAGCCCAGGGGACTGGGCAGCCCCGAGGACAGCTGCCATGGTCCTCTGAAGAGCTTTATTTCTCTCTGCTGCCGCCGTGTGACTGAAGGAGAGGGACTGGTGGCAGGGGAACAGGGACCTGCTGCCTTCCTGTGCAGAGGGGAGCGTGGCCCCCTGCATACCCTCTGCTCTGTGTTAAAACACTGTTTAACACAGGGCAGCTAATGCTGGGAATTAACCCAGGACAGAAACACATTGAAGACAGGATTTTTAGAGGGAGGCAAGCTCACCACAGCCTCCAGCTGCTAGGGGAATATTTGTTGGAATATCTTTCAGGTAATAAACATAGAAGGAAACATGAGGGTTCAAAATACAGTGATTGCTCTTCTAGATTACTTATTTTGTTCTATTCCCCCCTCCTCCCTCCCTTCTTGTCATGATGAAACAGATTTTTAGTATGATATTATAAAGTATGTTATCTGATTGATTAATTGCTAGAAACTGATATATTATACTATTAACAAAATGTTTCAACGTTGTTGCCAATTTAAAACCACTTATGCAAGGTCTGCAATCCTACTGCTCTGTGCTTGATTTGTGCTAGGTGGTTATTTGGGTGTGAGAGATTTCTTTACTCAGTTCAGTACTGGGAATGACAGCTCAAATCTCTGTGGTTCTGTACATTTAGGAAGGAATTAGAGTATGTTATGGTGGAAGAGAAACATGGCTGAAAGGTGCAAATAAGTTCTGTTGTGCAGCTCCCTGCCTCTGAAAATAGCTTCAGTAGCTGAACTAGTGACAGGGTATCTCTTGCTGTCTCTCACTGATGTGCCCAGAATACACACTCCTCATTTTCTCTCTTCAGATTATCACTCCATGTCGGAAGCTTATCCTTTGTGCTGATAACAGAAAAGAGATGGAAGATTGGATTGCAGCACTGAAGACTGTACAAAACCGTGAACATTTTGAGGTAACAGGAAAATGTGTTCCATTGTACTCTGTGTCTCATCTGCTCATGCACAGCTTGTTTGAGATTGCAGTCAGCTTCCACTGAAGTCAATATAAGTCATTTCGTTAACTACAGTGGGTGGTAATAGTGTTAGGCCTTCTGTAAAACTGATCCCAAATACACTGAAGTGATTCTCAAAAGAATATTTGTGGCTTTGTATGTGCTCCCTTGGTAACCTTGATAGCACTTTCCAGAGTAGGGGTAGGTTATGAAACACAGTTCCCCTCCCATTATCTTTTCACTCTTCAGTTATCCTCCCTGTCCTAATTCCCATCTCGCCTGTTTGGTATTGTGCCTGCTTCAGTGCATCTGCCTGCTTCCTGGGGCTGGAGTGAGGCCAGCACTGCCACCAAGAGAAGCTGTCTTCTGTTTTACCCACTCTGATCTTGCCTCCTTTATGCTGGCACAAGCACCCTCTGCTACGCAATAAACCACATTGGGGAACTGATCTTGCTGAAAACTTAATCCAGCAAAAAATGGGGATAAATTCTCCAGAAGATAAATTCTCCAGTTCATTTGCCTACATACACTTGTAGTGAGGCAAGGATGAGAGGTGGGACAGGAGCAGGAAATCTCTTTGGATTTGAAGACCTTCTGGAGTTACTGCTAGTGTGTATAAACTGCACACGACCTACTCTTCCCTGGTAGAAAAGTGTTCTGTTTCTTCCTTTTCTGACTGCTTTGTGCAAGTCTTTGAGGAAAAAAGTCTTGTTGGTTCTCTTTAGACTCTGCTGTAACCCATTTGTGCTGTTAGTCTACCCAGTACAGCATGGACCATTTCTCAGGGATGCACAACTGGTACGCCTGCTCGCACGCCCGGCCCACCTACTGCAACGTGTGCCGGGAGGCGCTGTCCGGGGTCACCTCGCACGGGCTGTCCTGTGAGGGTAGGTCTGCTCCCTCTCCTACTTTTATTGCTACTGTTCCCAGAGACCCAAATACTGCCTTCCCTTATTAAAGTCCTGCCCCTGCAGCGAGCTGATAACACACTTCTGAGGTAGCAGGCGGAGTATGCGTAAGAATACTCCTGTTCATTAAAAAAATTCTGTTTGTAAGAACGTCCTTGTTAAATGTGTGCATGCCAGGAGGTTGTTCTTTCTCAGCTCGGGCTTAGCAGATGTATATGGCTGTGCACAGCTCATGCTTCCAGTGTGAATGAGGTGGCACCCACACTGTGCAAAAGGATGGAGGAGTGTATGACTGTATAAATCATGTCAGATTTAACAGGGCAGTAACTGAGCTTTGTACAAGCAACTGGCAAAAGTGACAAGGCAAGAATTTTTTATAGCTAGATCCTCATTCTCAGAACACTTAGAGCTGATTGTTTTGGCAGTGCTAACGAGGGTAAAGCTATTTCTTCAGGAGCTATTTACACACCTTCACATTAGACTTTTGAGGAAGGATTAATATGTCCTTCTCTTCCTCCACAGTGTGCAAGTTTAAAGCTCACAAGCGCTGTGCTGTGCGGGCAACCAACAACTGCAAGTGGACAACTCTGGCCTCCATTGGGAAAGATATCATTGAGGATGAAGATGGGGTAGGTGTTAGCCTGGACTATTGCAGCCTTACTTTGATATGGAAGCACTGGCCCTGTAAAAAGCTCTTTAGTTTTTCTTTCACTACATAAACAGCAGATTCTGCCTTTATGTGGGAAGGGCCTCTAGGGCATGAGATTCTGTGTGAAAAGTTTGACCAGGGTATCAAGGACTCTAATAGGAAGAAACTCCTGCTATGGACTGGGGAATTGAAGGTTAAATAATTGGAGACACAGGAAACTTGGTCTGAGTTTTGGCAAAACAAAAGTAAATGAGTGTTTGGAACAGCACCTTAGCATATGATGCAAGTCAGTGTTTCCTGGGTAGCCTGGGGTGAGTCACCTGGACTCTGTGCATGATGTAAAATGCCAGAATTGGTCCTCAGGTGTTTTCTAGAAACTACCTCTCCTCTTCCTAAACAGTGCATATGAAGACTTGCTTCTTTGTCTGTCTCAGAGCCGCTGTGCCACCTGCCCCTTTAGTTTGCCCTCTGCTAAGTCCATATTGCTCCTGTCCCTCTGTGCCGTTTGCAGATCTCGATGCCACATCAGTGGCTGGAGGGGAACCTGCCCGTGAGTGCCAAATGCACCGTGTGTGATAAAACCTGTGGCAGTGTCCTGCGTTTGCAAGACTGGCGCTGCCTGTGGTGCAAAGCCATGGTGAGTTATCATTTCAGTAAGGGACAGTCCTTGGTCAGCTCTGGGCTGTGTTCTTTTAGTGACATTTACTCAAAACGAAATCTCTAACTGTGCTGTCATGTCCTTCATTTGCCATGAAGGGCTTTATTGTTCTGCAAGAGATAGAAATTTAATTGTGCTGAAAAGTGTCACTATGATGCATAAAAGTAACCTGAAATAAGTACCTGGCTTCTCTACAAGCTCAATTTATTTTGAGAGTGAGCTTTCATAGAAGAATCTAATTACACTAGATATGAATCAATGCTTCAGGGATGGAATATGTTGGATTTTAAGGAGGCATTGTTTGTTATTTCTACAAGTTGGAAAGGTACAACAAACTGTAAAGAATGCTCAGCTGTTTTAATAATAGCAGTTTCCCTTCCACTGCAGTAGATTTCTCTCGCCTGACCACTGCAGTGGTGCAGATCTTGCTGTGTTTCCAGTTGTCTGTAATACTAGTCAGAGAAGTATCACAAAATAAGCGTTTAGAATGGGGGCTCAAACCACAAGCAAACCCTCTGTCTTGCAGCCCTGGTGTACCAGAAATTACTGGAGTGCCCTGCTCTACTTTGTATTTCCTTTCTTGGGGGGCTTCATTAATCTCTTCTTCTCTTATGTCCCTCATGGTTTCCTGCTTTGTTTTTTGCTTTCTTGTTTTCTTGAGTTCCCAGCTTTTTCTTTTGTTTCTACTCTGTATCTCTCAGCTGAGGCTGGGATTTTGAAAGCAGAATGCCTGAAGGCTCCTAAAGTCTCAGAATGTGTTACCTGGTCCTCTCAGCACTCAAAATGCTGGCCTCACAAATTCAAATGGCAAACTACATACTAATGAAAGGAGGACAATTAGAAGAAGACTGATTCTTAAAATAACTTTTATCAATAAATTTATCAATTGACATTTCCTGGTCATTTCACCCCCACCACCTTTCTTTGGTCTTACAACCTCTTGTTGGGTGGCTTTAGGAGTTACACCACAGTGCCTGAGAGGGTCTGAATTACTTTTTTGGTGGTGTTTCCAGGTACACACAGCATGTAAAGAGTTGCTGCCAAACAAGTGCCCTCTTGGGCTGTGCAAAGTGTCTGTCATTCCCCCTACTGCTCTGAACAGCATTGATTCAGATGGTAAGTACTGCGAGTAAGTAGCTCTTGTTTCTCTTCCTCTCAGTCACAGTCCCTTCAGCTGACACTGTTAATGCCAGGCTCTGTCAGCTGAAAATTCTGCTTTTGGTGTTGCTGAAATTCCCAACTGGAAGCCATTGCTGAGTGAACTGTTTGCTTTGCTTTTGCACTCAGTTTATCACCCTGTAATGTCGGTGTTTGCTGAGCTGCAGCTGGTGAAGTTTATTGAGAATAACGATATTGCAGAAGCAGTTTGGGAAGGTTGGGGAAGCTGAAAATTTTGGCATACTGCTAGGAGATAAGTGTGATACTTGGCAATATGAGGTGTGGTTCATGCTGGATTCAGGGCTGTGCACGTTTGGCATTTGCCCAGTGAGTGCCATAAGCACAAGGCAAGTATTAGCTGCTTCATAGCTGGGCTGGGCTGTGGAGTGTTGGTATTTTTCTCTGTCCATCTCCACGGACAGCTTCACATTTCTTGGCTTTTCCTCCCTCTCCCTTCCCTTTTCCCCAACAGGTTTCTGGAAAGCTACTTGTCCCCCTTCTTGCACAAGTCCTTTGTTGGTCTTTGTCAACTCAAAGAGTGGAGACAACCAAGGTGTAAAATTTCTACGAAGATTCAAACAGCTGCTGAATCCAGCCCAGGTCTTTGACCTCATGAATGGAGGACCTCACCTGGGGTAGGCAGATATTCTGTAGAAACACACATTCCTTGTAAATACCAGAGAAGTACAAGGGATTTCTTTGGTTAAGCTCATCCTCAAATATAACAAGGAACCTATTCCTCAGAGAAAACTGACCACTTACAAAATTTGGAGGGGTTTTCCTCCCTCTGTGTTTAGTGTTATTGATTAGCTAAAACCAAAAATGTTGTTGAAAAAGGTTATTATTTCCATTCATGAGTAACAGCAGGACAGCTTGAGGCCTTTTGGGGGAATTCCAGAAACACTCCCCTGGAAGAAGACCAAGCATAGAAAGCTTGAATCCAGAAGAAAACTTGTCTGCAAACAGATTGTAACAGGCATTCCTGATTACTGCTAAGGAGAATTAACTTCAGTTAACTCAAGTGAACAGACAGATATCATGGATAGAAAATTAATATTGTCAAAATGAGATTTATTGAGAAATAACTTACCTGGGAAGTATGTGAAACTTCCATCCCTTAAAGATTTTATGGTGATATTGGGAAAAGATCTCTTATGAGTGCATTTGGTAAAGTTGGTTCTACCCTGGGATCTTGGTGACATTTCAGACTTTTTAACTAGAATATCTGTAAATTTAAAAAAAAAGAGTACTGTGGAATAAATTTCTTTAATGTATTTCTGCAACTCTCATTTAAAAAAAAGGTTTAGTCTTTAGTTTGCCCACTTCCAAATGTTTATCTGTTGCATCAGATTTGAGTAACTTTTGTTGCAAATTGATACTCCTTATAATAAGAGCCAACACAAGGTAAATTTCCCTCATCCATTTCTGACTGTGACTCCAAGTCTTTGACTAGATCTGTAGATGCAGGGAACTAAATCTAGGAGTGGTCACTCCTGGATGAGTGACCATTGGGTTCTGCTCTCCTGAGAACTCCTGTGTTCTTTGCCATAGCACATTGCAAAATGCTGGCATTTAAAACTGCAGTGTGCTGTCCAGGGGATGTGTTTGGCTGAAAACTAAGAAGACTTGTAAAATTAAGTATTTTTCTTCTTCCCTTCCCCAGTTGGGCTGACTGGAGAGAGGAATTCTGCTTTTAAGCAGGAGAGAATGGAAGGGAGGGAATTAGTTATTTTCTCAAGCTGTGGTGCACACCTTCTAAAACAGCTGCTTTTCTATGCTCTCTCAAAAGGGAAGTGATAGTATAGGGTAAAGGCTGCTTCTTGATAATTTAAATATTTTCAACTGGTGCCAGTTAGACTGTACCATAAGATGTTGTCGTTTCTGGTAGCCATTTTTTGTGTGTCAACAATGCCTGATAAAATAAGGATTTCCATGTACTCTGTCAAATCCTGTTTAGGTAATAATAATAAAAAACATACATGTAAAACCAAAGTAAAAGCAGGCAGTAGGTCCTGAAGATGTTCAGTAAGAAGCACAGTTTCAAACAGCTTAAGGAGAGGTTTTTAATTATTATGGAAAGGGTGAATAGAGCAACTCACAATGCTGAGCTGTTTGCCTGCCTGCAGGACAGACCAGGTGCCAGAGTATTGGTTTGTGTTGCTTTTCCAGAAGGAGGACTAAAGCTTGTGAGGCTTTACATTCTCTTGCAGTTGTCTCCTTGCTGAGTGACTGCATGAAGTTCCCTGTCTTGAAGCTTTACTTTGATTGTGTGGCCTCAGAGCAGTCCAACAGTGACAAGTAAGTGGTGTGAGGCTGCAAAAAGGAGTTAATTCAATGGATAATCAGCTATCACATGCTTGTTTCCTCTTCTGTACAGACAAAAGTGCCCTGCTTTAGTAGCAGAGCATGTCTGGGAGATATTTCTGTAGTGAATAGCCATTGTAAGTTGCTTGGCTGTATTTATAATAACCATTTTAATTATAACCATTTTAATTCATCTGTAGTGTGACAGTGACCTGTACTCATTGTGAAATCAGAGCCTACAGTAAGCAAAGCTGCCACGTTCATTACCTGGATTGGAATTGTTTATCATTTCTTTCTGTAACAGCTTATTGGTTTTCCCTCTTGCTTTTTTTCTCTCCTCTGTAGTTTACGCTTATTCCAGAAATTTGACACTTTCCGGATCCTGGTTTGTGGTGGGGATGGAAGTGTTGGCTGGGTTCTCTCTGAGATTGATAGCCTCAACCTTCACAAACAGGTACCTGCCCAGGAGCTTGGTGGGGTGAAGGAATGAAGTAACAACAGCATGGGCTGAAGAGACTTCCCTTGGTCATGCAGCTGTAGTTTGCCCCAGGACTGAAGCTGCTGGAAGCTCACCACAGCAGGGCTCTTCACGAGTTTTCTGCCAGAAGCAGGAATGGATTAATTCATTATTCCTGACTCCAGTGCTCCTCCACAAGATGAAGCTTTTGGAGTACTCCTGTTCCCTTGCCAGCAGACATGCTCTGAAAGGGCTGCAGTTAGAAAACTTGGGAGTTCCACGTGGCCTGTGCTCCTCATCTATTTAATTCCTCATCCCTTTAATTCTCGTGGTGTAATTTTGGAGTCTTGGCATAGGCAGAAACTTCATCAGAGTAGGTGTTTAATTTTAGTTTCCATTTTGTCTGGGAGCTGTGTCTGCTAATTTTACAGAAACACAGCAGCACCACCTGATGGTTACATACAAACCTCTGTAGGAGGGGTTACTTCAGCGGTGTGCTCCTTCAGGTAGTAGCTGTAAAATGCTTCCCTCTCAATTAACAACTAAAAGCAGAGGAAATTTTTCTACATTTGCATGCTCTCCTGGCTGTTTTCCCCATCCAGTTACTTTCTCCCCACCCTGGGATTAGTTGTTTCTCAGTGACTGGTGTATTAAGGAATCAGTAATGTTACTTGTGGCTGTTCCTGGCTTGTGTTTTCCCATTTGAATATCACTTCTGGTTTCCTTTTCTCTAATGCAGTGCCAACTGGGAGTGCTGCCCTTGGGGACAGGGAATGACCTTGCTCGTGTGTTAGGCTGGGGGTCTGCTTGTGATGATGACACCCAGCTCCCACAGATCCTGGAGAAGCTGGAGAGGGCCAGTACCAAAATGCTGGACAGGTGAGTAACCATCACTAACATCCTCTGCTGTGCAAGAGTTGTGTGAAAATATCCTTCCAGAGAGAACAGAGCTGTCTTGATTCTGCCAAGCTGCTGGACCTCTTACTAATGCCAGATAACATTTTTTTTTTTGATAATCCCCTGTCACCCTCTAGCAACAAAAGGTGGTCTGGCTTTCCATGTCAGCAGAACAGTAACAAGTGAAATTGTCTGATGTCTTGTGTTCTCTCTTCTGTTCCAGAGTTCTCATCAATTGAATTTTTCACCCTTAAAGTCATGACTTATTTTTTTAAGCTATGTTTTTTTCTTGGTAAACTGGAAGCAATTTATCTTGAGTTTGTCTTAGAAATGAAAGCTGAATGCAGAAGTGGCTGTCTGCCCCTACTATTGATACCTCCTATATTTTCGTACATTTAAAAATGCTTCTTGTTTTTTGAGTTGCATTTTGGCATCTCTTATGTTGAATTGAGTAATGCCCGTAGAATTTCTGTGAAGAGAGAAGTACAGGGAAGTTCCCTGTGCTGTAGAATATTTGTTCATCTTGTGATCCTTCCCTCTTCCCTAGTTCAGCCCCTTTGCATTTCCATTCCAACTCTGTGGCTTCCGTGTATCCGTCATGGCCCCCCATAGTGCAGTTTGTTCTGCCTTGAGGTTCTAACCTGTTATGTCCTTTGGATAAAGGATGAAATCATCTGCATTGTAGTGACAAGTGTGGTTTTCAACAGATGGAGCATCATGGTGTATGAAACCAAACTCCCTCGCCAGGCCTCTACTTCCACAGTCACTGAGGATTTCAATGAGGACTCAGAGGTACCTCCCAGGATGCAGAGAGCAGGGGACTGGAGCACCAGCCTTGGAGCAGATGGGAGACAGTGGTTGAGCTCCAGTGGAGCAGACCTGAGCCATGGCTTGGGTGCAGCCAGAGCTGCAAAGATCAGGAGCTTTAAAGCAATGAAGTATTATTGAGAAGGATGGAGGTTGGGTTACCAGAGTCAACAAGCAGAACGAGGGATGAGGAGAAGATCCTGGGAACAGGACAGAAAGGAAAGAATTGACTTTTATTTGCTGTCATGACAAAAAGTTGTTGAAATAGTGACAAGCTGCATAGCAGTCATAAAAAAGTGCTTTTAGATCTGCAGTTGATCAGAGACTCTAAGAACTGCTCTGCTGATCATTTCTAGGTTCAGAAGTAGTTTTTTCCTTAGATTCAGGTTTTCAATGAGTAACTGAACCCTGGACTGTGGAACTTTTCAGGGCAAAAAGAACCTGTAGAGTGATTGGTACTCTCTGGGGAGCCAGGGTTGCACAGCATGTGTTGTAATGTTGGGAAGCAGCACCCCAATGACTTGTTTCTGACTGTCAACAGGTGCAGAAGATTCTCTGCTATGAAGACTCAGTGGCTGCTCATTTGTCCAAAATTTTGACTTCTGACCAACACTCAGTGGTCATCTCCTCAGCCAAGTGAGTATTTGGAGGACAACTTCTTTAAGTGAAATCTGCAGTGTGAAAATCCTGTGACAATCTTCTCATGACTTCGTTTTCACTCCCTCCCTTGTCCAGGGTGCTTTGTGAGACAGTGAAGGATTTTGTGGCTCGAGTAGGGAAAGCCTATGAGAAGGCAACAGAAAGCTCAGAGGAATCAGAGGTCATGGCCAGGAAGGTAAAATTTGAAAATTGTTTGGCTTTCTACTTCTGAAATGTAAAACTGCTCTGTTTGCAGAGAACTAGGACAGCAGCAGTTCAGCAGGCACTAAAAAAATGAGCTACCCAGGCTACTGTTATTTCTACTCAAATGTTTTTCTTCTCCTTGTAGTGCTGCGTCCTGAAGGAGAAGCTGGACTCATTGCTGAAGACACTGAATGATGAATCTCAAGCATCTTCATCTCTGCCAAACCCTCCTCCCACCATTGCAGAGGAGGCCGAGGACGGGGATGGGTCGGGCAGTGCCTGTGACTCCGGGAGCGAGCGCTCGGTGGGCTCGTCCTGCACGGCGCGGCCCCAGATCTTCCGGCCCCGGGAGCAGCTCATGCTGAGGGCCAACAGCCTGAAAAAGGCCATTCGCCAGATCATAGAGCACGCAGAGAAAGGTGACTGTCAGGAGTCCTGCCTGGCACTTCTGCAGCCTCTTGAGAAGAATACGTTGTCTTTGTTCCAGGGCAGTAGGGTTCTTTATTGACAACAGCTCTCCTGAGCTAGAGAAGCCACTCAGTAAGCCTGGTTATTTAGTTTCAGTGCCATCTCTGCCAAACCCACCTGTTGGACACATTGCTTGGTAAATGAGCCTGAAGATCAAGGTGTCTTCTCTCCCATTGGGCTGGTTTAGGAAGTTCCTGCCCTCCCACACTCTGTTAATTTGCATTTCCTGTCTGTCCCCACCCATACCACAACTGTGTCAGTGCAGCTGTTTGTATGGCCTTGCTGTAAAACGGATCTGAAAATACTTGGGGAAAAAGCATTTTAAGTGTTTTAACTTGGATTGTTTCAGAAATCTCTTTATAGCAGAGCCGAGCAAAACATTGCTGTGGCACAACTGCAAGAGCAGGCAGGAACTTCTTGAACAAGCTTTGTCCCTGGGAAAAACTTACAATGCTGCACCTTTGGTACAAATCAGTTCTGTTCTGTTATTAACTTCTTAGGCAGGTGACCTTCTTCTCCACATCTTAACTCTTATCTCTGTCCAGGTACACCCCCCCATAGCTCAAGGTTCTATTTTCTTTGAAAGGCATCAGTTTTCCAGATGTTAGTCATAAACAAGGGTTTAACTGAGACCAAAGGAAATACTTTACAGCTTGTCACTGGAGGTAAAAGCATTGAAGTTACAGATGTGGCATCAGGGCACACCCAAATGTGCACTATGAACAACTGTGTAGTAAGTTACAAAGTGTTGCAGTGTTGCCTGGATTTCCAGCACTGCAGCACTGTATACAACCTCTCCTGAAGGTGAAGTAGGAGGGGATGAGGGAAGTGGAGCAAACAGCCTGCTTCTGGTGAAATAGAGGCCTTGACCTCACTGCTGCTTACCTTAGGCCAGTTTGGTGTTTATGGAGTTCTTTTGGAGCCCAAGCAATTTGCTTAATCCAGCCTGAAGTGTTTCTGTTTCTGATGGGCTGGTGGGTTGGGTTGCCTTGTGGGTAATTTTGAGGAACTCCAAAGTCAGCACAAGGGAGGGGAAGAGGCTGCAAGAAGGGGAGCCCGTCCCCCTGTGGAGGCGAGGAGCTGGTAGAGTAGCTGTGGTCAGTTTAGAGCTGTGCTCTGGCAAGGGCTGCTGGGGAGGAAAAGGCCTGTTGATTACATCCAAAGGAAGTTTTGGTTTCTTTAGGCAACATGCTAGTGTTTATATCATGTCAGCTCTCCAGCAAACTCCAGTTACATTTCAGATGTGTTTGTTCAACTTTTCCAAACTGTTTTTCTTCTTCCAAAGTATGTAATCTGATTCTTCCCTTTGTTTGAATTGGTTTTTACCAACTGCTATTTTCTTCCTCCTCCACTATATGTGTCTAAGTGCCCTTTTCAAGTGGCTGATGTTATTGCACCACTACAGATTAAACAAACAGAAAATTCATTAATCACTTCATGTCTGTCTGGTTAGAATTCATGGCAACATCTAAATGCAAATAAATGGAAGCCCATCACCTGTAACACAGTTTACATCTCAAGATGTCTGAGTACCTGAGCTTTTTGTTATTCCTGTTCTTTCCTTTAAGGAATTGGGACATGTAGAGTCCCATCCTGTTTTTATTTACATCAGTGGGAGGTATTCCTTGCTGGAAGAGCTGTGAGAAACTCACCTACTTTCTCTCTCCATACAGCTGTAGATGAGCAAAATGCCCAGACCCAGGAGCAAGAGGGTTTCCTGCTTAGTCTGTCATCCTCTGAGGAGGGCAAGGAGCTGAGGAACGAGGATAAAATGTCCCTGCAGTCATCACACAGCAGCAGCTGTGGAGTGTCCAAGGGGAGGAGGAAAGGTACTGCTCTGGAGCCGCCACCAGGCAGGTCTTGCCTGTGCATTCCAGTTGTGTTAGTTGTAAAAAGGGAAGGTGGTGTTACATGTATTACCTGGTGTGTTGTGTTTTTCTCTAATTTTTGCATGATTGCTCTTCAGGCCCTGCATGTTTCTGTGCATTATACACCTCACTTTTTGCTACCTCTCTGATGGCTGGTCTGTGCTCATAGCATATGGAGCCTAGGAGTGATGAATTTTCTTGCACCTTAGCCAGTAATCTGGGTTCTCTTGGCTTTCAGTGCTTGGACAAGGACGGTCTTGAGCATTTTTCATGTCGTGTACCTGGCAACATTTCCCTGCCATCCTTTGCAGATGACAGAGAACAGCAGCCAGTTTGCTTTAATCAATGTGTTATTTGAGTAATTTGTTAGAGATCCCTGAGCACTGCAGATATATTTGAAACTTCCCTGAGTGTTGATTGGGAGCCAAATACTCTGTCTTACGCTGCTGGCACCAGCTTTTTTTCATCTCCACATTTTTCATGTGGCATTTTGGTGCTTCTAGTCTGTGAGTTTTTCTGGCAGCACATATATAATGTCTCTGTCTCTTAATGACTGGTTCTGTCAACTCTTTGTTTTCTGGTGGCTCAAGTGTTTTGCTGTTGAGTGAGTCCTGACCCAGTCTTGCTGCTTGGACTGCGCTGCCCTGTGCTGGTCTGAATCACAGCATTGTTTGTCAATAGCCATGTTTGTGTTGTGTTTTACAGCCTCCAAGTCTCCTTGCGAAAGACTAATAAACAAAGGAAGTTTGTCGCTGGGCAGCTCTGCATCTCTTCCTCCCCAGACAGGAAACCGGGACAACTTGCCAATGCTGAACACAAAAATCCTCTACCCAAGTAAGTGTGACACCCACCTCTTCCCACTGAGGCAGCCAGCTGGAGCATGGGTGACAGTAGCACAGGCTGCAGTCCCCACAAGAAAACATGACATTGTCCTGCCAGATGCTCTTTTGTGCAGGAGAGAAATCCCCTTATGGATGACTTCAAGAGGAGGCTTGGAGTGAACTGCAATAATTTCCAGTTTGTAGCTAAGACCTAGACACAGATTATCATTAACACTGTGAAGTGGCAGAATTTAGGTGCCAATTGCAAGGAGATGCTGATCTCAAAGTAACCTAGAGAAGGGGGATATGAGAAAGGTTTCTGAAGAGTGGCAACCATAGGTTGGGAGTCCCTTCATGTGACGACTGAAGTCACTGGAAGTGCACAGACCCAGCAGAATTCCCACTTCCCACATCTTGAGCAGCAACTTCTCCCCATCACTGTGGTAGTGTCCTTCCACCTCTTCCTCCAAATTACTTGTACAAATTGCCTCTTCTAGAGGCAGGTAATTTCCTTTCTCTCTGACAAACCTACTGTTTGTGGGTCACCAGTTGATAATTTAAGAAGCAGGAGACAGTAGTTTCTTGAGCAACTTGGATAATAACTTTACTCTTACTCCAGTAACTGGAGGAGGGACATTACGTGTCTCACCGTGGAACAAAAAGGCTACTGCAGAGAACACACTCCTATTACCCTTTTCCATGTTCCTGTACAACTGTGCTGCTGGCCTTAGGCAATACACTGTCAGGCAGAAACCCTGCAGGCAGCCTCAGAAATCCTTCTGCTTGTCAAAAGAGCTAAGCCTCCAGAGTGGAAGAAAGCACTAATGCTATTTGCTTTCTCCACGAATGACATGGCAGAATACATTAACTCTTGTTATCTTGTCTTGGAGATTGAAGTTACCTGTTTTCTGCTTATGATTAGCTGCACTCTCCTCCATGGCCAATTTTCCTACAGATATCCGTGCTGGCATGTCTGGTTCTTTGCCTGGGAGCTCTGTCATCAGCCGGCTGCTGATTCACGCTGATCCCTTTAACTCTGAGCCTGAAAATCTGTGAGTATGTGCAGGAGTTTGAAGAGAGGGAGTGGGCATTTCCAAACAGACCTCAGGAGAAGTGGATTAGTTTCCAGAGCAGAGTAACAGGCTGCAGCAGCCCAGACTTACATGACTGGGTGCCAGGGAATGGCAGCTTATGGAGTTAGACACGCAGTTACACATTGGACACAGTTGGGCTGGATGGTCTTTTCCACCCTAAGTGACTCTGGGATTCTGTGTGAGATACACATCAAATGGTACCCAGAGTTACAAATGGGAGTTTTGTTCTGATTGACAGTGAATGTTACACAGAGAAGTGTGTCATGAATAACTACTTTGGAATTGGACTGGATGCAAAGATTTCTTTGGACTTCAACAACAAACGTGATGAGCACCCAGAGAAATGCAGGTGGGTTTGGCTTTGACCTTTGGATTGATGCTAGAAGTGACTGAAACCACTTCATTCTTCTGTGTGGTTTGGAAGCTGGTTGTGTACACATGTGCTGAATAGGTGTGTTGTGTAAATAATCTCCTTCGAGGCTTGAAATCATGACAGAGGAGATAAATTACTGATTTATTACTGATTTATTATGCTATAAGGTCTTTAAGTAGTTATGTTGGTGTAAATTGAGTGCATTTGTTCTTTTTATGTCATCTCAAAGGTTTTTCTCCTGGGCTATTTAGCCACAAGAGGAGCACAAGTGCCACAAAGGCTGGTTTTGGCCTTGATCCTGTCTTAATACAAACTTCGGGTTTGGCCTTTTGAATACCTGGGCAGCTGCAGGATGCTTTGTGTAGCCCAGGATTGGTACATTTGCTGTACTTGAGCTAATACAGCCAAACACTGTTGATGTCCTGATGTATGAGATGGACAAGTTCTGTGCCAGGGGAGTCTGTGTATGTTCCTGGTAGCGTGTGTTACTCAGTCATCCTCAGTTCCTACCTGACACATATTTAAAGGGAAGTAGTTCCCTAATACATATGGTGACCACTCGGAGTGCTTGACCCTTTTGGAAGCAGAGCACCTTTGTGTTTTAGGACATAGCAGGTATCATTTCAATGTGAGGTTTTTCTTCCTTCTTGGTGAAAGGGTAAATGTCTGTGCTGACTTCTTCTCTTTTGATTTGCCCCCTTAGAAGTCGTACAAAGAACATGATGTGGTACGGAGTATTGGGGACCAAGGAGCTGCTGCACAGAACATATAAAAACCTGGAGCAGAAAGTCTTGCTGGAGGTGAGGAATTAGCATGCTCTTCTGTTCCTAAAGATGCCTAATTGCATCTGGGATTCTGGGATTCCTGGGATGCCTAATTGCATCTCCTTTGGGCGCTGTGACTTTGGCATGGTGATTCTACTTAGTGACATTTGCCTGCCTGATACAACTAAAAGTGGCTTTTCCTGGTTCTGGAGGATAACTTGTATTCTCAGACCATAAGGGAAGTATCATCTCGCTGGAAAGTGTCTGCTGTTCCCAGCTCAGTGTTCAGCATGGATTGTTATGGTACAGGTGGTACCTAATGTGAACACATCATTTTAGATAGTAGGTGCAGTGGAAAGCTCTTGATTTGACTGTGCTGTAATGTGCATCTGACTGGGTAAAATTACTATTGTATAGGCCATATAAAACATAAACAGGTAACTTGCAGGAGGAGACCCTCATCACATAGGTGTTTCATGAGTTTTATTCCCCTTTCTGGAGGAATAAACCACGACGTTTTGCCAAGCCCCTCAGGTGTTCCCTGTTCCTGTTAGAGGAAAAGAAGCAACAGTATCTCTCTAAAATCCATGTCTGCCAAAAGAGGCGTGGCTCTTGAGACTTGAGTGGATAGTTCTACTCTGCTAGGTCAAAAACAAACAGGAAGAAACCTGAATTAATGTATTACTAAGCTGTGTTGGCTGTTTTCTGTTCTTAGAGCATGTGGTCTGGCAGGAGGGGCTCTCTCCTGCTGGGCTGAGAGCAGTGTTGCCTTCTTTTCTGTGCAGTGTGATGGGAGGCCAATCCCTCTGCCCAGTCTCCAGGGGATTGCTGTACTCAACATCCCCAGCTACGCAGGGGGCACCAACTTCTGGGGGGGAACCAAGGAAGATGATGTGAGTATTCTCTAAGGCAATCCAGGAAATGTTTCTACTTACTGTTGCTTTTGAAGTCAGAGCCCCTGAGAAGAGTACTTGCAAGAAGAGGTCAAGGGGCCTGTCTGGTTGTACTTTCTTTGGGAAGTGGGTAAGATACTGAAATTCAGTCTTCAGCAGCTTTGTACCCAGGCAGTCTGTAATGATTCAGTAGAAACATCACCAGACTATTTGGAGCTGCAGGAAGTGTTTTAGGTTTACCTTGTCACCATAGACTGGTGGAGAAGTAAAGCCCCTTGAAGGCAAAGGCAGGTAGATTTACTCAGAAACATTGTATTTATTGTATTTATTGAAGGAGTGCCTACTCTGTGAAGTATAATTATTGCCTTGTGTCCTACAGCCTGTGTGTCTGCATTATACTTTAGCCATTGGAAGCACAGTGGAACTATCAAGCCTCCTTTTTCTCCCTGCTGGTTCACTGCAGATTGTCAGCTTCAAGCCTTGTTAATTTTATACAGATTAAAGACCGCATTTGAAAGCCGACCCCCAGATCTGCACCAGTAAGGGGTTAAAGGAAACCTCTTCATCAGAGCTGTATGTCATCTAAATTCTCTCTCCCCTGTATCTGGCAGACATTTACAGCCCCTTCCTTTGATGACAAGATTTTGGAGGTGGTGGCCGTGTTTGGCAGCATGCAGATGGCAGTGTCACGTGTGATCAACCTGCAGCACCACCGCATTGCACAGGTACCACCCGCTTTCCTGAGCTCTTCGTGCCTGCCCCTCTCCAACTGGTGACTTCAGAGCCAGCTTCAGTCAGTAAAGCCCTCCTTTGTGCTCTCTCTGGTCCATGGAAAGAGCATCCACCAGGGCTGGAAAAGAGAATATTCAGGGGCGATTTGAGCATGGAGTTGTTTGCTAGCGTTCACTGTGGTAGGAGTTAGACCAACAACTCAAATACAGGTTCATCCAAAGACACAGCAAGTGCTCCCTGCTGCTCAAGGGCAAGGTGTGCCCTGCTGCCCAGACACAGATGCCTCAAGTAGCACCAAAGCTCCAGCACCTGGGGAAGGGCTTTGCAAAGACAGAGAATGGCTCATGCTTTTGGAAAACCAACATTTTAGAGCTTTTCTGATGCAGTCACTTCTTGCAGTGTCGGACGGTGAAGATAGCAATCCTTGGAGAAGAGGGAGTTCCCGTGCAAGTGGATGGAGAGGCCTGGATCCAGCCTCCAGGTTACATTTGGATTGTTCATAAGAACAGGGCACAGACCCTCACCCGAGACAGGGTAAGAGCAGCCTTGCATACACTCTTGCAGCACACACGTGTTTTTATGTCTCATATTTCTGGAGAATGGGGCAACAGCCACACGTGAATGTTATCTTTGTGAATGCAAGAAGCATATTTTGTTACACACCATAAAACTTTTGGGAAAGAATGTGATCAGACTTGCATTCACCACTTGGGAATTGGCATAAATAAGGTTGTTTATGCAAGCTTATTTTACTTCCTTTTCTAGGTGCCTGGTGACAGTGTTTCTTAACACACTTGCATGCTGTTTTTCCCACAGGGTGCCTGCCTCACCAACTGCCATGGATTGTCTAGATTCAGATGGTTAATATCTTAATTTCTCATTACTGCTCAGTATGTGGCTTATACCTCATTGACCATGTAAAGCAGCATCTTATGCCTTGTTCAGAAGTGTTTGTCAGTCTCATAATTTTCAAATATATCTGATGAGTACTAGCAGATAAGGAAGCCTCCTTGCTCTTTTACTGCTTATTTACTGACTGAGGGTAAGCCAAAGGAGAGGATAAAGGCTTTGCTGTGGCACAAACAGGCTTTATGATTCCTCCCAATTCTGTGACTGTCCACACATAAACAGTTAAGTTGAGAGCAACTCTTGACACTTTGCACCACAGTGCCCCTTTACCCAGTTTCCAGAGCAAATCAAGGTCCTCTGCAAAAGACTCCTCTGCTGAATTACAAGAAAAGAGAGAAGAGCAAAGAGAAAAAGTGAAAGCAGCCTCATACAGGCAGGAAGTTATAAACATGGTAGTATGAAGAGAAAGCAAAGGTGGGCATACAAAGCTGCTGTGGGTAATGATCATAGAACCGTGGAATGGTTTGGGTTGGGAGGGACCTTAAAGGTCATCTAATGCAACCCCCCTGCAATGAGCAGGGACACCTTCCCCTAGACCAGGCTACCTAAAGCCCTGTCCAACCTGACCATGAATGTTGCCAGAGATGAGGCAGCCACCACCTCTCTGGGCAACCTCTGCCAGCATTTCATAACCTTCATCATATGAAATTTCTTATATCTAGTCTGAAGAGAGAGAGCAAGGGGAAACACGATTCCTGCTGAAATGGTAAAGGGAGGGGAAAAAAGGAGAGGCAGCTTATATGTGGGTATGGTGGGGAAGGTGGAGTGAAGCACAAGAGGTAGAGAGGACACAGCAGTCCCTTGTGAGTGTGCTGTGTGTTGGGCCACCTGAAGCCGTGGCTGTGGTTGTGCCATCCCATTCCTCACTGCCTGCAGACCTGATTTTGCAGGCATGGAATTGCTACTGAGGAATAGGTTCCAGTTTTGCAGAGCAACATGCAACTTTGTCGTGGCCATGGGCTTATCCTTGTTTTTCCTGCTGTCCTTTTGATGATCATGGCACACCCCTTCCTTCACAGAGCAAACCTGTCCTATTCAGTTGATGAACTGGGGTCCTCTCTTCATGCATGTGACCCTGTACCTTTGGTAACATTTTTCAAATGTGATTTTGGATATATAGTTTCCTAAACTGAAGATGGAAAAAAATTCCCTTATGTGGCCTCATCTGGACCAGTGAAGAGTCATCAGCAGGACTGAGATCAGGTAGCTTGCACTGAGCTGACAGAGCTGACTGAGCCTGACAAAGTCCTGGAGGAGGGGCAGTAGGGGAAGGGATTACTTTACCACAGGGTTCCACAGTTTTCATTCTCACTGTATTCAGTTTTGATCCTTCTGCATTGGATCTGTTTTGGTTCTTCCCACACCACTAGCTGCTGCCAGGAATATCAGTAAGGGTGCAAACAGGACAGGTCCTAGCTCTGAGTTCAGTTGCTTGACCCACCAGTTCCTAGGGAAACACCATTTACTTCCAGATATGGAGGAGCCTTGAACATTTTTAATTTCAAGCTCTGAGGTGTCACAGTAATAGTGAAGTGTAGAGGTTATAGAGCCACTCAAAGAAAAGGCTGTCACCAGTAGGAAATGGATGTATTTTTACTAGTCTGGCCCTTGGAATTGGCCTACCAATTTTGACTAAAACTATGCTTAAACAAAAATTAAAGCAAAGCAAGCATGTGGCATGGAAAACTTCAGTCCACCCAGCTAGTTAGCAAAGTTCTAGGCATCTCAGCAGCTGGGTCCTGCAATGAAAAGTGTCTGGACCAGATCTACATGTTTTACAGGTGTAGGCACAATCGTTGGGTTTTTACAGGAGCTTCACAAGGTACCTGATAGTTTGCTTGTTGTGTTTTTAGGCATTTGAGAGCACCCTCAAGTCCTGGGAGGACAAACAGAAGTGTGAGTTGTCCCGACCCTCGTCTTTCTCTCTGCAACCAGAGATCATGTCTGAAGAGGAATCCACTCAGATCAACCAGTTTGGTCAAGCTGCAGGTGCTCTGATCCACAGGTGCGACTCAACCTGCTTTTGGTGATAGAGCCCTCCTTTGGAGTCATACTTCCTGTTCCTAGAGATGTTCCTGTTCACTCTCACCCTCCACAGTGCTGGTCCATGTCACTGGGAGCAGCCTCATTCATTATGCACTGTCCCATCTGCACAAGGTTTGAAGTTGAATAAACTTTCTTAGGCCATTATGAACAAAAAATGTTACTGTTGTGAGCAAACATGGATACTTTAATCTGAAAGAACCCATTATCTTTGAATATAAATTACTTTTTATCAGAAAAGAAACAAAAGCCTCTCTGGGAGCTCAGATGACAACCTGGGTTCTTGTAACCCTGATGCCCAGCAGAGATTTTTTGGAAGAAGTCACTGTATGCTCATCTGTTCATCCTTTGGTCAGACATTCTGCACCTTGGTCTGAGCTTCTGAGAGAAAATTCCCAGAATCATCAGAGAAGTGTTAATTAAGTTGCCCTAAGTGCAGCTGCCTTTCACTTCACCGTGGCCATACTAAAATGTCTGGGTTGTATTTCACACTGATCCCAATTTGTTTGCAGAATTGAACATGCACCTGGAGTTGTGCCCGTGAGATCTGCCTGTGTGTGCTCACTGTGGGGGGAGAACTGCCCTGCTTTGCCAGGGGCTGTGCCCCTCCTGTGCCCCAGCCCTGCCCCTGTCGCTCAGAGGGGTGTTAGGAGGAGATCCCCAGTCAGAAGAGATCTCCTGCTTTGAGCATGTGCTGATGCAATCTAATTCTCTCCTTAGCATTCGGGAAATAGCCCAGTCCTATCAGGACATGGAACAGGAGCTTGCCCATGCTGTCAATGCCAGCTCCAAGTCTATGGACAAAGTCTACGCTAAATCCAAGTCTACAGAGGTACGTCACTCATTGGCATCTCCCATTTTGTCCTCACTCCATAGCTCTTGGTTTTCCTTTCTGATTGACCAAAAGTAGGCCCTGCTTGTGTAAGACTTCTTCCTTTTGACTGCTTAGACTTCTGCAGTATCAGGCTTAACTTGTGCATGAATTGCTTCCCTGCAGGGTCTGAACTGTAGCCTCGTGGTAGAGTTGGTGAATAATGTCAAAGCCCTGCACAATGAGACAGAACTGCTGCTGGCAGGCAAGATGGCTCTGGTAAGGAACACAAAGCAGGAGGAAAGCAGCCTCTCACTTCCTCCCCTCTCCTCCTGTTACCTTGGCATAACATTTTACTGGTCTTGGGCTTCCTTGTCTTTGTAACTCTACAGTCAGTTTAAATGTTATCATCCAGGAATTAGGATGATTTTGCTACATGGGCATGATGAGCAGTCAAGGTAGACTCTGTGGAGTTTGGAGCTCAGAACAGATGAGAATCATTGGCTTGGTAAGGTCTGGACAGAGTGCTTGCTGTGCACTTCCTTTTATAAGGAGGAACTGCTTTGTTAGCTAGGGATTTTGAGGCAAGGGCCTGACTGTGTGTTCCACCATGTGGTTTTAACTCTACTCTGTTTCCATTTCTGATCTAGCAATTAGATTCTCCCCAGAAGGAGCAGCTCCAGGCAGCCCTGGCAGACATGGACCTCCAGCTGAGGAAGTTGGCAGACATCCCTTGGCTGTGGCAGCTTATGGAGCCCTGTGATGAGGAGGTGAGGAGAACCAGGGCTATTTTTTCCCTAGCTGTTCTCTTTTTCCCTAGTTGGCTGTGACTGTATGACTGATGTGAGAAAACGTCATTAAGAAGGAAACTCAGCTCCCCAGGGCTAAAGAAAGTAATTTCCTGCTAAGATCCCTTGGCTGACATGGGATGAACTTTCTCTGCTTCCTTTCCTTTCTTGATCAGAATGAGTTTAGAATTTTTTTTCCCTCTCTTACAAGGTCGCGGAGCTGAGCTTGACAGTGGTTGTTGCTCTTGGTTCATCCCAATCAATTTACAACTGAGAGCCTGATTTTCCCTTTCTGTTCTTGCAGAACCAGATGCTGGATTATTCTAAACGCAGCCGCAGTGGCAAATTCCGCCTGGTGACCAAGTTTAAAAAGGAGAAGAACAACAAAAATAAGGAGACTCATAGTAGCATGGGACTGCCGGGTACCCAGTCTGCTCATTCACTGTGTCTCTTTGTCACACTACCTCTTCTTTGTCTGTCTCCTCACATATTCCTCCTGTTTCACCTGCATCTGCCTTTTCTTGGAGGTCTACTCAGTCGTCTTCATGTGGCAGAGTAGCTTGTTGCTCCTTTTTGAGTCATGATCCCCCAGTACCACGCAAACATTCCTGAGCAGGAACAGGAGGTACCCTCTGAAGAATTCTCTCTACATATTTCCAGGGATATTTCAGGGGGTGTTTAGGGAAGTGAATTTGAGGATTTTGGCATTTTAAGTATCAAAATGACTGTGGGGCCCAAGTCCGCATAACTCCAGTTTCTTCACTGCTAATTCTCTGTGATATGGTAAATGTTGTTTTCTCATTGATTCACCTTCAGGCTTTAATCAAGTTTCATGTCTAGTTGGTTGGGCATCAGCATCACCACAGGTGCACCCTGACCTTTAATCCTACTGGTAACTAGATAAAAACTGGCCATGAATCAACAAGTTGCCATTCAAGATACTTTCTCTCCAAATTGGGTTAGTTGATTTTTGGTCTGTGCTCTCCTTATGAAGGCTTTCTTCTAAAATTCAGAAGTACTACCTGTACTTTTCAAGATACTTTCTCTCCAAATTGGGTTAGTTGATTTTTGGTTTGTGCTCTCCTTATGAAGGCTTTCTTCTAAAATTCAGAAGTACTACCTGTTCTGTGGGCTCCTGGGTCCTGTCCTCTGCCATGGGGTTGTGGGTACAGTCTCCTTCTGTCTGACAGGCTGGTGTTCATTCGTTGCCTCCCAGAACTTGGAAACTTTATTATTCTCTTATTTAGAGGCTGTGCAAGAAGGTGGAAGTCTAAACCTCTAAACTCCTCCTCTTTTCCTCAGACAAGGGGGAGTTTGCCATTTTGTTTACTGAGCACAAGTGATTGTACATAATAGCAAAGTAATCTGTGCTGTGATTCTTTATCATGTATTTTATCAACCTGTTGTTTTGTACACAGAAGAGTATCAGTGAATTGACTCTTCTAAAGCGTGGGGGTAAACTTTAAAAAACATATCCAATCCCATCAAAACAAACATGCACTTCCTCCTGGCTGTACCACAGCAAGCCTCTACTTAAGGGAACACCTCTTACCTTTCTCTGTCCTACCTCTTTTGTTTGAGATCGTAGGTCATGCTGCCCTCCCCTTGGTTTGAGGCTGTGGTCCTGGCTGCCCTCCTCCTCTGGCACTCAGTGCTGTGGTGTCCTCATCTCTCACTGTCTCCTGGGATTCTGGGTACTCAATGCACTCCTGCTTTTCCATCTCTGACAGTTCACCTCTGGGGAACGGAGGAGGTTGCGGCCTGGCTTGAGCATCTCAGTCTTTGTGAGTATAAGGATATCTTCATCCGCCATGACGTCCGGGGCTCTGAGCTCCTGCACCTCGAGCGGAGGGACCTCAAGGTACTTTCATGGTTGGCTCATGAGAAATAGCCAGCTGCATCTGCATGACTTCTGTGCTGAATGTGCTTGGAAGTGGTCTGCCTGCTGTTCGTTCCAGTGCCCTGGCAAGACAAACAGGGTCATCGCAGTCTCGTTTTGTTTTCTCACTGTTTTAGGTCACCTGGTTTTTAATAGTGGGGAGGTAGAAGAGGTAGTTGAGGGACCAGCTGTCCAGTTCTGCCACAGTCTTCTAGAGATGTGATACAGTCCAGCATACAGATTTCAGACAGTGTTCTTGAGAGTCTCTGATTTTAATGATGGAACTTTTCAACTTCTCGGCTACTGTCCCATCTTTGCAGAACGTGCTGTGATTGGCAGAATTTGGTTCTTACTGTGCAGTGACTGGACAAATAGATCATCACACTTCTTTGTTACCAGAAAAAGTGATTGTGCCCTTTGATGAGGCTCATAGACAGAGAGAATCTTTTTTAATAGTGCTTAGCAATCACATTGCACAACTTTTCATCTCCTCACCAGGAGACGCTGTCTCTATGGAGAGAACTTGAAAGTGCTTTGTATGTGCAAGAGACTTATGTCATCATTGTGGTCACTTGCATAGAGCAGGAAAACACTTATGAAGTGGTTTGTGGCATTTGTCAAATGTTCCTTGGATCTCATGTGTGATTTTGACTGTGTTCCCATTGGGAGGTTTGCTGTGACCTGTGTAGCTGATCCCTCCACATGCCATCCAGCTGCAGCCTGGGTTTTGTTGCATGGTAACCAGTTATTTGATGTGACTGGTCGGTTGTTCCTGCATGTTTTGGCTGCTAACTTAGGTCCTTGATCTGTGTGCTCTTTCTGTTCTCTCAGTCTTTGACAGCCAAAGCAATTTGTGTTTCTGGCTAACAGTCTGCTGTTGTTTCTCTACACTTCTCTGTGCCTGCTCTGCATCCTTAGTAGCTTTTTGACATGTGGTTGGAGGTGCTGTATATAACCCTCAGGTTTGTTATCTTTCTGGTTGGTTTTCTCCTCTCTTTGTAACTGGCTGACTAGTTTGTAACCATTGCTTGGCCACCTGGAGTTCCCCCCTGCCTTTCTCTGAGGGTAAGGTTTTCTCTTTTCTTCCAGGACCTGGGTGTGACCAAAGTGGGTCACATGAAGAGGATCCTGCACGGGATCAAGGAGCTGAGCCGGAGCACTTCTGCCAGCGAGGCTTAGCCTCTGTTTTCACAGCCTGTGTCTACCATTCCCGCTGACTGCACAGCAGTCACCTCACCGAGCAGATGTGCTCACAACTGTCTCTACTGAGCAGCCAAGTTGGAGCTGTTCAGAGCTCATATCAACCAAACATGGTGCTACTTTTTCCTGTGGGGTACGGCTGCATCCAGTGGAGAGGCACCTGATCTGCAGTCGGCAGAGCCTCCCGGAGGGAACGCACTCGCTGTTGGAAGAGCCACGTCCTCTGACGTGGGAAGTTCTGGTTCCAGTGACAGTGCAAGACTCCTGAGAATTGCAACACAGCTACCTTTACTGGATAACTTCATCACAGTAGAATAATTCAGGGCAAAAGATATATTGGCCAGTCTTAGTTCAGGAGCATCTGACAGTCTCTTCAGACCCAAAACTTTCCCACTCATCTCTGTGCCACACCTGTATTTAGCATATATAAGTGGGACAAAGCTTGTCCTTTTGTCTTACTGCTCCCTTTTTAATACACCTGTAGTTGCATGCAGTTTGCATCCAAAATTCAAAGCCAGTACAGACCTCCTCCAATGAATATCAGTGATTCTCACTCACTTATGCCTTTGCAACAAACAATGCATGTGGTTCACCAGCTGGCCAGGCCTCCCACTGGGCCTGGCTCTCCTGTCCCAGCCAGGGGCAATGGTACATCATCAGGTGTTCAGGCATCACAAACAATTGTTCAGAAATTCTGGTAGTAAGAAAAGACAAAATTCTGGAGAGCCAGAAGGTTGCAGGAGATCAACTCTGACATTCCCTCTTCTGAATTCATCTTCAGGAGGCCAGATAAAAGGGAGAGGAAAGCTAATGAGATGTTTGGGCGGCACAGGAAGTGTAACATAATGAAATGAGATATAGGACAATTTACTCCATCTCGGTGGAGGGAGCAGAATGATGGGCAACAGCCTGCCCATTTAGTGCCACTTCTGTGGCCACAAACAAGAGAGCTGTTTCTTTGCTTCAGCTTGCAGTGCAGAAAACTATTTCTGTCACAAAATATGTGATTTATGTCTAATACTTGCATCTTTTCACCTGTCTTGGTCTTAATGGCTTTTCCATCTTGCTTGTCTCTCTTGCTGCCTTGCTCCTTCACTCCAAGGTGATACCAAAAGACTAGGATGGCTCAGTACCCCTTAGAGAGATACCATGTCTTCTCAGACATCAGAGCACTGAGAGAAGGAGGATTGTTACTGAGGACATGAGCATCTTAATGAAAACAGAAGTATGTTGATAAATTGCCCTTGGTTCCATCAACAGTGTAGCATGGAAAAATTCATGCCTCTGACTCAGAGTTTCTAGGTGCCTGGCCTCAGCTGGGTGACTGTTAAAGCCCAAGACCAGCATGGATAGTTATCACCATGTTTATCACTGCAAAGGAAATTTGAGAACAGCCAGTGCTGTAGAAGTTGGGAGACAGCAGAAATTTTTAACTGCTCTGTCAGTTTGTGTGTGTTTTATTTTTTTATTATTACAGAGTGGCACCTGTCTGATTGTGGCTGCAGACAGAATAGGCCACATACACAGTGGCATAAAAGATCATTACCTGAGGACATCATTCTTCTTTGTAAGGATTTTTATCAAATTGATATCACCTCTCTAGTCTAACAACAAGCAGTCAAGTTAGCTTATGTAAAGACTTGACAGCTTATAAATGTTCTGGGCTGATTTCATTCTGGGCAAACTCCATTGGATTCTCCATATTTCACCAAGGATTATTCCAGCTCTCCCTGTCTGTTCTAACCAGTCAGCCTGGTGAGTGACAGGTTTTCCTCATGAGAAGATAAAAGAAGATTGATGTGCTTGATCCAGGTAGAAACATTTCTGGTATAAATACTGTGGGGACTGAGCAAGAAATACGTCCAGCTTTGCCCTGAGTTTGTTTTTCCTACCTATACATTGGCAATTGCTTCCATAGCTGTATTTTTATTTCTCAGTACAGACCCCCCTCACTATATTGAATTCCTGAGGCATCAGGTCAATAAGAATTGCAGACATAGTGTATTTTTCCACTTGCTTGGTGATGCCCAGAGCAGTGTGTGGATGCCAATGAGAAGCCTCCCCTAAGGAGATCTCCAGGCTGCAGCCATCCTCCCTGCTGACAGTCCCAGGAATGGACCTGGCTGGGACATCCCAGTGCCTTCCCAGGAGAGTGCAGCAGGGGAGTGAGGCAGGTGGGAACTCTGGAGGAGAGGTGAAATCTGTGTTTGTTCCTCTTTGTGGTGAAGGAACTGTTCTTGCTCTGAACTTTCCCCAGGCAACCTCGTGGTTAAGGATGCATAAACAATATGCACTTGCCTTGCTTGCATAATCCCTGAGGGATTAAATTATTGCCTCCATAGAAACAGCTTCTCTCTACTCTTCCTGCCCAGAGCAACAGAGGAATCCAAAGAGTTTTTACGTTCAGGCATGTTCCTTAATTCGTGCCATATCTGTCAATATTAGCCATCTGCTCCGAGTGATGATGCCTGCACAGACCCATCTTCATTTCTTTTGCTTTTATGATCTTTGTGTCAATGCCTTCAGATCCTTTTTGTGTGCATGCACATTTATCAAAGGGTTGAGAGCCAGTATATTCCTGTCTGTTGCTTATCAGAGGCAGGGAGGGAGTTCTACCTTCTTTTAAGAGCTAGAAAATGGGATCCACATTTAACCTGAGTGCCTTTGAATATTTGTTAAGGTATAGATCTAACAAAAGGGCCATAGCTCTGTGTGTCTCACTGGGAATAATGCAGATTTCTGTTGCAGAGATTTTGTGAATAGATGGAGGCAATTTGTGTTGAACAGTGAGAGCCATCTGCAGAGTAGGGAGCTGAACTCCTGGGTACATTATTCCGAGTTCCTCTTCTGGCATCTGATAATTCTTTTGTGGGAGAGAAACTCAGGAAAGACAATTAATAAAATCTGCTGCTTTGCCAAAAAAGAGACTGTCCAGCAGTCTCAGGTAAACACCAGCTTGAGAGAAGCTAGGACTGCACATATCACACAGTGTTTAGTCTCTTAAAAAATGCAACTCCTGGGAGAGCCGCGCGGCACCTTCTGTTCCTCATCCCTCCCCTTGGCAGTGGCTGCAATGGGCATAGGGTTCCTTCAATCTGTTCTCTCACGCTCTGGCACGGTCCTGGATATTTGATGGCAGATTGTGGGGAATGCCATTGGGGTTAGGTGGGGTTGCATGCACTGGGGACTCCAGGGACGCTTGGCCCGTGAAGCAGCTGCCAGTGGTGCCCTGCTCTGGGCTCCCTCTGCGAGGGCTGATCCAGCCTGTCTGTTTTGGCTCGGGGGATCTTCGTGCCCCCTCCTCTGCAGCAGAGGGAGCTGTACAGAGGTGCTGCCTGGCTGGGCTGCACAGGAGCCTGGGGGCTTCCAGCTCTGCCAAGGCCTTCAGTGCCAGTCCTGGGAATGTTTCTGCACCCAAATCGAATGGAGCTTCGTTCATTGTTCTAGTGTTATTTAAAAATGTGCATACTAGCCACCTGATTTATAAAGACTGTTTACAAGAAATATTTTGTATCTTAAGATGTGTGTACTGTAAAAAGAAAAAAAAAAGGAAAGGATGAAAAATTATGCTTTTCTACAGCTGTTAGCAGTGACTGCGTGTCCATATCATTGTCCACCGACTGTTGTTCCTCAGGGGTCTCCCCGCCATTCCTGTGATCCTGTCAAAAGCATAGGGAAGCAAGTGAATCCCTGTACAGGCTTGGGAAGAAGGTTTTGTGCCTTAAGAATGGGACCTGCTTCCCTCCTATTTATTATGTTAATTTATACAGTGACTACCATGGCAATGTCTCTTGTATTTTTTTTTTGTACATAGTTTACTGTTGATTGTTGTAAATAAGTTTTTCTTGTATATAAAGTAAACATGTTTCTGAGCTTCCAGTAAGGATTCTCTGTTACTGATTTTGTTGTGAGAGGGCTGCTGTGCCCGTCTGGTGGGAACCAGCTAATAAAAAACTGTGCTGTGATCAAGTGGCTTTATCTGACTTGCATCAGAAGTTGAGAGCTGTTCCTTAGAGGGGAGTGAAATAGTAAATGGGAGTGTTGTAGATTAGTTTTGTAGCAGCTTTTTGTGCTGGTTTAATTGGAGTAGAAGACATCAGGTAGTTTATTTTCATTAGCTACATCTTGCAGTGAACAAAAGATGTTTTAAATGTGGTGTTTCTGCTGGTGCTCATCCTGCTCATAGCTCTGCTGCCTGCAAACCCCCAGCTTGATGGGCAGACCCTTCCAGGAACACAGCAGGGTGTGTGTTGTTACCTCATGTGTTTGCAGAGCTCCCATGGGTGCTGTGCCAGGGTGAGAGGGGAGCACTCCATGTACTGCAGGCAGTGTATACAGTGACTGGAACGAGTGAAGGTGCATTTACAAAAATGTGGGAGAAGGGAATTTTCTCATGGACTGTAGAAACTCAATGCCATAAAAGGACACCTGTAAACTTGATAGAATTTGGAGGTGTTTGGGTGAGGAGTCCGTAGAGCTGATTGTGATAAACTTTCTCTTCTATCCATACAGATTGGTGTGTTCATGAGATGCTGACAGGAAACTTCAGCAGACTAATTTAAACTGGTTGTAGAGTTCCACAGTACTGTTGCAAAGTAGATGGAAAGTAAGTTATAATGGTCGTGAATATTTTCTATGTGAAAAACACCTTTGTACTTGATAGTTAAATGGAAGTGTGGAGAGATACTTTGTGTGACAGGAACATGAGAAATCATACTAATGTTACATACTCTTGCAAGATGAAAATGGTAAAATTTATCATTACGATGTTACCTAGAACAGGAATAAGGAGAAAAGAAAAATCATATCAGACCTGAGTGTAAGGCTCTTCTTTAGGTGGCACTACAGAAAACATGCAAAGAAAGTAACAGCAGAGGCAGAAGATACTCTTACTTCTCTGATACAGGTAATTTGTTTTGGTCTTTTTTTTAATTATGTGACAGGAGCCAATAGCAAAAAACACATTGCCCCACTCAGTGTCTCATTGCTGAGATGTCAGACCTGCTCAGGGCTGCCATCCTCTTGGTTTGATTTAACTGCCACGTGGATCTCAGGAGGTGGGAGTGGATGGGAAGAGAGGTGTGCTGTGAAGATCTTGAAGTGCCAATGAGTTTTAAAAACACAAAGTATTCTTATTCTTCTGGTGTTTCCCTTGTCCTAGGTGGTGTTGGGTAGGGAGGGTTTATGTATTTGGGTTTTTTAATAGAGTGTAAAGTGTCTTGAGAATTGAGGAGAAGGCAGGGAGATCTGCTCCAGCCGAATGGGCAGCTCTGCAAACTGACAGGTTCAGAAACAGCCCTGCCACTTCTCACCTGTAAAGCAGCTGCAGAGTCATAAGGTAAATTCCTTGTTTGGCTGCTCTGTGGTTGGGAGCAGCTCGAGATGTTTAATTCTCAGAAGGTTCTGAGAATTAAGAACCTAAGAAGGTTCTGAGACTGTGGGAAGTTACATTTCATGTTCTAACAGCTGAAAGATTTATGGCAGTTCTTGAGCAACTTCTGTTTGAAGAGTTCCAGTGACCAAGTGACCTTCATGGTAAAATACAAGGTCATTTGTAGCCTATGGCTTTTCCTCCTGGGAGCAGGGAAGGGGTGGCCTAAGCCTTCTGGTCCTTCTCCAGGAGCAGGTTGGTTTGCACTCATGGGCTGTGCTTTTTCGTTTCAGGTGGTTCATGGGGAGAGATGATGGCTCACAGAACACTGGGTTTCTGCAGGTCTTGCAAGAAATCAGGGCCCAGGATGAGAGGGAGACCTTGGTAGAGCTGTTTGTGACAACTGTGAATCACAACTCTCCACAGTGTTAATTTAAATTATATGGAGCCTCTGTCTTGCCATCCACTTGTGAAGTTTCCTCTTTCTCCTCTTTACCCTTTTCTAGCCCTCCTTATAAAAACCCCTTTTTTTAAATGAAGGTGAACTAGAAAGCAGAGAGCCCAACACTGTAATTGTTTAGATTGAAATGATTCCCTGGCATGCAGAACTGGGCAGATTTTGAGGTACCCTATAGTATCTTTCCTTCAATCCCCTGCACCAGGAGTTGTAAGATCATCTGATAGCCCAAGTGCAGGCTTTTAAAATACACATTTCTGCACTACAGTGGCAGGAGAAATGGGAAACCAGGATAATAAAGCCCTCAAAACACAAGGGCTGATGAAGTAAATTCTTTCTGAGTATCAGTATAGGGGTTTAAAAAAAAATAAGAAATTTTTAGGAGACTGACACACAGGTTTGAATCTTCTAGATTGGCAGTTAATGTGCATGTCCTAAATTTCCAACCTATACCAAGTCTTAGACTTGGTGTATATATATATATATACACTTTATACCAAGTATTAAAACCCATGCAACCTGTGTGGTAGCAAATGGCAAAATCAGCTACATATATGAATATATGTAATATATGTAATATATGGTCCTACCTGTGTTTCCTGTATTCAGGTATGTTGCATAAACTTTAATTGCCACAAAAATCTGTTGCCATTAATGTCAGTGGAAGTTTTCTTGTGGAATGGCTGAGGATGAAGGACACACCAGCAGAGCTGGCAGTGCACACACCTTCCCCAGCTGGGATTTCGGATGCCACAATCTTTATTTTAGCCCCCAGTGGTTGAACGGTGAACCCTTCGTTTAAAGAGAGCTTGTTTTCAAGAAAGTCCATGGTCAAGTTTGTGAGGTGAAAATGAAAAAAAAAAAGAAAAGTTTTATAAGCACTCAGTGCTCTCCTGAACAGTGTCAGGGGATGTGAGCTGAGATCCCAGGGCCAGCGGGCTCACCTTTCACTGGACCCCAGTGGCACTTTCCGTGACAAAGGACCCCTGAGGACTCCTGCCAGCACAGGTAATTTGCATGAAAATGCCATGTCCTCAGTATTAGGAAGAATTTCTTCACAGGAAGAGTGATTAGACACTGGAAGGGGCTGCCCAGGGAGGTGGTGGAGTGGCTGGATGTGACACTCAGTGCTCTGGTCTGGGTGATGAGGTGGTGATTGGTCACAGGTTGGACTCAGAGGTCTTTTCCAGCCTCAGTAATTCCGTGACTGCTGCCCAGCTTGCAGAGGTGCTGCTGTACACAGTGTTCTCAGAGAAGGGGAAATGCTGGTTCCCCCCACCTCCAATGCAAGAAAACTTCTGAAAAGGACTGAGGGTTTTCTCTAAATGTTTAATATTCAGAATTCTGTAGAATACTTTGTGCTGCTGAGAGCTAACCCAGTATACCAAAAGATGTGGCATGCTGGTACAAGCTTCTGGTACCTGCTCGTGGCTGTCAGGGGGATTAGTTCCCTTGGCTGTTTTGGGGGGGGAATCTTGGGTGAGAAAGTAAAGTGGGAGGACTCTTAAAAATTGCAATATGTGTCTCTTTTGGATGATTGCATGCTGTGAGAAGATGGTAGGATCTCTCAAGAGACCTTAGCACTGGGTGGTTATGCTTACAAACTAAATATAACAATTTCTGCTTGCCAGAGAATCTAAAGAAAAAAAAAACAGATTTTCAAAAGGCAGAGTGGGTGCCTCAGCTATTTCACTTTTCCCCTGTGTGCAGGTCATTTGTCAAGCTCCCCCTGAGCACTGTTTGTTTAACTTCATGTCACTCCAAAGAGTAAATATCTGAAGTTATGGATTAACTAAGTTCCAGCAGAGCTCATGGCGGAAGAATAGATCACCCTCATTCCCACTGAACAAAGCAGTAAGTGCTTCAAAAGTATTGCATCCTTCAGGATTTCCAAGGAGAGCTTGCTTTGATGGAGCAGGAAGCTTGTCAAAAATGTCCAGTGGCAAGGGGAGAGTGTCAGGGCAGACATAAAGTGTTCTGGGAGAGCTGCTGATGGGTTAGAGGGAATGAGCAAACAGGTGTGGAGGGACTGAGAATGGCCGCTCCAGAGCTGGAGTCGTCGAGTCAGGCCTGTGACAGGCCAGTGAAGGAGCTGGCTGGGCCAGCTGGGGGGGAACTGTCTGCAGCAGGCTCTTGCTGTCCCTCAGCAGTGTGCTCCTCTTCACACCTGCCTTCTCCTCAGGTGACTCCTGCTGCAGGATGTGGAAGCACCTCGCCCTGGGGCTGCTGCTGGCTGCCTGCTCTGCTTGGGTCTGCGGCACCTCAAGTAAGTTTTCGTTTTAGAGAGACCCTTCACCCTTCCCCAGTCGCTGCACGTGCATTTCCTGCTCCTCTGTCAGTCAGATGGAGCAGCTGGAATCCTTTCCATTATTAGGGGGTTTGAATTCCTCCAGCAGAGCTGACAGGCAGTGCTGGGCCATGACAGCTGCCTGGTCACAGCCCTCCTGAGCCCCTGAGCTGTCAAGAGTAGCACAGAGCAGGAGCTGGAGCTTCTGCAGCACAGCACAGACAGACTGGTGTCCAGGGCAGCCCCAGGGGCTGGTGCTCTGCTAAGTGTCCTTTGGGAAGCACCACTACTAGTTTTCAGCCAGCTCTTTTCTCTGCTTGTGCTTTCACATTTTTGCTTCCAGTATTTTACAGCACTGAAGATGCAAACCAGGTCCTGAGGATCCAGAAGCGGGCGAACTCTTTCCTGGAGGAGCTCAAGCCGGGCTCTGTGGAGCGGGAGTGCATTGAGGAGCACTGTGACTTCGAGGAGGCCAGTGAGATATTTGAAACCAAGGAATCAACAGTAAGTTGTTTTTTTAAGGATGGGTGTGGGAGTTACCCAATCAATTATTTTCTTAAAATACTGCAATCCAGGGCATAGAAGATCATGCTGTCGGCACTAAAAATGGATCTCTCCTGATTCCTAAGGTGTTGGCATGGTTTTGAATGTCATTCTGTTACAGTGATTGTCGTGTTACCACCTGTATGGGCCATAAAACTTGGCTACTCGTGCATGTCCCACCTGACCCAATGGTGAGGTTTAGGGCTCAGCCAGATAATTCCAATCCTTGCTTGACCCCGCTGGCTATTCTTGCTGCCACTGAGTTTTTCCAGGTCCTTCCAGTCTTTGCCCTCTGTTGTCCATTCACCAGCCCTGGCTGCTTTTCATTGTATCTCCCCAGTGTCCCAGTTGGGCATGGCAAACGTTTCTCTCATCACTAGGTTCTCTCTTTTTGTCCAAACTCATATTTTCAATTGGACACTACCTTTATCATCAGCATCACTGACTCCTGCCCCTTTTCCACACTTGTTCTGTCAGCTTGGATTCTTTGTTACTATGTTGAGCAAAGCAGCTCACAGCATAGGATGAGCCAGTCTTTGTTGTCCCTCAAACCCCAGAATGGAGAGGGATCTGTGTTTGGAACGCCCACGTTTTTGTCTGACTGGGCACAAGTGAACTTGGATGCCTCACCTGGCAGTAAGTGACAAGAAAACAGAGAAGCAGTGGGGATATTGAGGGGCTTTGGTGTTGGTAGGTCTGCAAACAGGGCAGGGGAGATCTGTGCTGAGTACAAGCAGTATAGGATCATTTGGCCAGTTTTCTTGGTTTGTAGTGCCAGTCACTACACTGTCAAGAAGAATGAGACTGATGCTGTTGACTGTTCTCTGATGCTGTTCTCTGTTGGCCAAGGCCATGATACACTTTAAATCCCTCACTTGTTAAAAATGGTTTTCTCACCATAATACAAATTTTGTTTCTCCACAGCTCAATTTTTGGAGCAAGTATGTAGGTAAGTAAAAGACTTTCCTAATCACTTCTCTGTGTTTCCTCAAGAGTAACTGGTACTCAGCCTTCCTCCTGCCATATGTCACATACTGATTCATATTCTCATTTTCTCCTATATGGGGTGTGCAAAGAATGTTTTCCCCTTCTATCACACAAGCAACCTTCCAAAACACTGTGCACCTGTAGCTGTCATCAGTCATCTCCCCAGAGCTAAGGAATTGTGCTGAAAAGTGCTTTGGTGCTCTAACCTTGTCTGATGTGGGCCAAAGAGGAGCCCCACCCCTGCAGTCACCTGCCACTGCCCTGTCTGCCTCAGGCTTTGCCCTTTCCTCCCCTTCTGCCCACCCCACTCTCTGTGCAGCTGTAGGTGAGAACCCAGAGCGATGCCCTGTCTCTGGGCGAGTGCCATGGAGGTGTCACCTTTAAGTGCCAGAGGCTTACCACCCATCACATGGGTGATGTTTGGGAATCTGGGGAGGGCCTGTTCATGTTGATGTTTGATCTGTGAGCTCTGTGTGATTCAGGGACTGGATTTTCCTACCTCTGTTTCAGATGGAGATCAGTGTGCGCCACAGCCTTGTTCCAATGGCATCTGCAAGGACAATATTGGAAAATTTTCCTGCATCTGTAACAAAGGCTGGGAGGGGTTTTTCTGCAATTATGGTAATGCTGCATTTAATCCACTATAAAATAACATCCTTTGTGACAGAGGTTTCTGTGCAGTAGGGGTCAACACTTCAGTCATTGCACAGCTTACTCACTTTCTTTACTAATGTGATTTCTCTCTTGCTTCATGATTGTGGTAGGAGGTTTATTTGTGCTTATCTAAAGCAAAATTAACTTTGTGTTGCCATAGGAGAAGTTCGGAGATCTGAGATATCTAAGTTTTGAACAAGTACTGAAAATAACTCTGTAAAGCAGGGATTTCAGTTACTTTAGAACTGTCAACCCAGGGATGATGGTGGTGGTTTTAAATACAGTGTATTTATTGTCATTACTGTGACAATTGAACAAAATTGAACAAAAGCTGGACAGCATAGTTAGGGATGAGCACTGTATGTCCTGTATCATCAACACTTTGCACTGTGTGCTTGCATGTAGTGAGAGGGAATTTTCTGTTCTCCAGTCTACCTGCTCTGACAGTAATCTGTTTCCTCCATCTCCCCGCTGCCTGATTCTGGACTAAGGTTGTTTGCTGTCTCAGGGCCCAGGTGCTGTTAAAGCCCACAACTGTCATCCCAAATCACTGACAGCTGTTGCCCACTTTGCCACATTACCTCCCTGTGACTCTGACTTTCAAACTTCTCACATCTCTCTTGCTGTTCCTTTTTCCCTCAGAGGTCAAGTACACCAACTGCTCCGTGGATAACGGGGGATGTGACCATTTCTGTCGGGATGACCCTGCCAACCAGGGCCGCTCGTGCAGCTGTGCATCGGGGTATCAGCTCATGAACGACCACATCACGTGCAAGCCTGTAGGTAAGAGGAGGATGTCTGTGATCCACGTTTGACAAAGGATTATTCAGACTGAAGTAAGAGAGTTTTAGGGCAGAATTGTCGGCAGTGCACTTTCTACTCATTTTCAAAACACCTATTCCGTGCAGAGTAACTCTGCCTGCATTTCTCAACTCCATACCTGCTTTATGGCCCTTAATCTGTGTTTGCCTCATGGAGACATAGAGGGGAATCAGGAGACCGCCTCCTTGCCAAGCACTGAGGGACTTCCATGAAGCCTCTGACCAGTATTGCCTAGGTTAGAGACACAGAGGGAGTGCTCTAGAAAGTGGGTTTGTGTTGGGTGATCTGGGCTTTGCTAGTGAACTTCTCTGCATCTGCACAGTGGAGTTCCCCTGTGGGAGAGTGAAGGTGGACGACACTGAAGCCAAAGCAAACCTCAATATTCGGCTCATTGAGGGAACAGCTGCAAGAAGGGGAGACAGCCCTTGGCAGGTAGGAGAAGAGAGTTCTTCACCACAAGTAGTTTAGGCTCTTACCAAAAGCTCTGCCTGCCTGGCTACTCCAGAAGGGTTCCTACATTACTGGTGGTGTCACGTGAAGCTAAAATTTCCTTAGTTTTTTCAAAAGCAACCCCAAAATTGGAGTAGCAGGATAAAATGGTTTAGTATCTGTTTGGACTCGACTTTGTCACTGTTGCCAAGTTTTTTACCTTACCTTGCCAACACTATCAAGAGAGAGGATGGTGATTACATTCACCAACTCTGTTGCTCCATCCTGGGAAACTCATGCTGTGTGATGGGATATCACAGAGAGAGACTTCATAGAGCTTATCATGGAACTAATGAATGCAAATAATCAGGGCGTGGTTCTCTTTGATATGAAAGACCCTTTTACACCATAGCATGAGAGCTGCAGTCTGAGATGATGCACTGTCTCTAGTGTGGGACACAAGAATAATCCCCTCATTTGTGCTCTGTGTTTCAAAGCTTGGAGTGCAAAGTGCTTCTTTGCAGTGCCCAGCAGCACCCCATGCTGATTTGGATGAAGCCAGCCCTCATTCAGGAAGAACATTCAAAACTTGTTTGTAGGTGTTCCACAGAGACTTTATTCATAGGGCTTTTGTCCCACTGTGGAGCTTTGGCTTCAGTGCATGTGCATTGGGGTGTTTGGTGCATTGGGGTGTTTGGCAGCCACAAAGAAGGTTGTGCACAGTGTTTGGTGAGCCACTCTCCAGGCACTGTCACACCTCACACCTCTCTGGTTTCAGGTTATGCTGCAAAGTACAAGTGGGAAGTTTCTGTGTGGGGGTGTTCTCATCCATCCAGCTTGGGTCCTAACAGCAGCACACTGCCTTGACACACCAAAGGAGCTCAAAGTAAGACTTGGTATGGAAAATCATCTATCCCTGTGTTTTTTAAATGTAACTGTTTCATTCAAAATATTTATCATTTCAGGGAAAAGATAGCAGGTTCTGAAGGCAAAAGTCCTTGGCTGTAGGAATGGACTGTCTAGACAGTATTATTTAAATATGCATCTTAGCTTAAAACAAAGCTTAGTAAAAATCTGATTTCATTTGAGCCACTATCAGCCTTACTGTGGAAGTGAGCTGGTGTCTTCTGAGCACTGCTGCTGGTCTATAAAGCAGAAAGACTTGGTCTCTTCTCCTTGTGTTTTTCTGGTGCTGAAAATATTCAAGGTCATCCCAATACTGAAAAAAAGGTCTTGATCCCAGGAGGAGAATGTCACAGGGTGTCTTCCTGCCTTTTCATGCATTTAAACACTGTTACTTAAGAGAATTTCATTGCAGAAGGAGGAGAGGTGCTGTAGAATGGCAACACTGCCTTTACTTGCACTGCTGCTCTGGAGCATGAGAAAATGTCACTATGTCAGGTAGCAGTGCTGCTCCTGAATTAACAGACAGAAATAATTAGTGTTCCATTCACACTGAAGTAATATGGGATTTTTTTGGATCAATGTTTTCTATGTACCATTGGTGCTGAGGCATAACAACTCAGCTGCTTGCTTTCTCCATTAGTGAAATGATAGGATATTCCCAGTATTTGTTGAAAGTCCTGCCAATATATTGTCTGTGTACCTCTCCTGGAAAATACACAGTCTGTATGCATGTTCCATAGAGGCTGTGGATGTGCAGGGGTTTGAGAACAGAGACAGTAAGGCACACACAGATCAATGTGTTTATGTACTTCCAACATACAGGATGAATAGAAAAGTATGTGATGCAGCCTTGGGTCCTCTCAGTGCCAGAATATTCACCTTTTCACAGGGAGACATCCAAATAGAAGTGTATGTGATAGTTTGGAAATGTGCATAAGTTATGTCATTTTCTTCCTTTTTAAGCATTTTCCATTAATTTTGGTGAAGCCCAAGAAGAGCTTCACAAAGGAACCTCGTTAGAGGAAAAACAACTGTCAGATGTGGTGTTGGAGTGTTCTGCTTTGTTAGATGTAGCTTTGAGCATAACTTGGGAGGGAATAACTCAGTGGGGAGTTGGTAACTGGGGCAAGTATTGAGGCTGCACTTAACATTGTTCCACCCTGGCCTCATACTGCAGGTCTTGAGAGAGATCTGTGCAGTCTGACAAGCCTTCAGCTGGGATTAACCATGCCCTGAGATGTGTCTGCAGCAAAGAAGGAAGGGGTGGGATCTGTCAGGAGAGTCCAAATAAAATGTGATTTTCAGTGGGTGAAGAAATGTCAGCACTTGAGAACCCTGATTTGAGAAGATTTTGTTCTGTTCAAATGAAACTTGAGAGATGTCTCACACCTGAATTTGGGGCAAGTATACAGAGAAATTTATAGTGTAAGGATGGTTATCAGTGGGGCTCGGCTTTCTCTCGCTCTCATACTTGCCCAAAAGACCTTCCTTATTCACAGAGGAAGAATCCAGTGTGTGGCCATGGATGAGAGTTGTGAAGCACAAGAGGAGTGAGCCCTGCAGCACGTGTGTTCCTGCTCATCCACACTGCCTTCCTTAGAGGAGCACTTGAGTCCACAGTTATTTCTGAGGCCTAAAGCAGGGTTTGCACCTGTGAAGGCAGGAATAAAGCCCTGCCTCTTCCCTGCCATCCCCCAGCCACAGTGGCTGGAGAGTGCTCCAAGGACACTCAAGGAAGACAGGTTGTGCTAGGAGAAAAACACTGATTTGTGATTGCTGGCTTGATACTGGGAAGTCCTTCAGATTCTGGAACTACTTAATACAACGCGTCAGAGCAGTGTCAGCCACCTGCTCTGGCCAGGTATGAATTTTCCATTGGATGTCTGCAGAGGAGCAAGAGGAGAGGCTCTGAAATAATTGCTCTGGAGGTCCAAGATCCAAAGCTGGACTTAAGGAGTCTTTTGAGAATATGTTTCTGTAGCTACTGTGGCTCATAAGTCCCTACACTTGGAGACACTGACTCTTGACAGAAAAAAACAGCTGCAAGACCTCGCTGATGGCCTACAAGAAAGACCTGTCTCTGACTTTCCTATACCAGTGTATCACAAAGGACTTCTTGCCTTTCTGGCCCTTTTCAACACAGTTTCCTGCTTACTGTTGCATTGACTGCTTGGCCCCTGAAGTGGCTGTGATCATGTAGCACAAATAGCAACCCAGAAGTCTTTAGCAGTCAAAAGTTCATTAAAATACAGATGTAAGATTTCAGAAAGGAATAGGCTTACCAGTCAGTCACCTTTATTTATAAATCCTGACGTTTCGTTCAGGCAGCATAAAGCTCATGTCCTGTCATGAATGTCCTGCTTTGCATGTGCTTGCTCTTCCAGCTTTTAATGCTGGTTCCAAAAAGGTTGTTTTCCTCCTGAAGGAGGTCTCTCATATTGCACAGGTGTACTGAAATGTGAACACAGCAGGGCATTTTGGTTTCTCAGCTGATGACCAGAGCTCTAGGGCACCAGTTCATTTACTACTGTGTATTCATGATTTCAGTAAATAGGGAAAGTTTATAGGTTAGTCCATCTGTTAAAAACACTGTCAACCTGTGACATAACATGAGCAAATGTCTGTATTACAAGGGAAGTAAAACCCCAGGAGTACAGCATATTCCAGATGCTTTGGTGTTCAGGGGGAAGGAAAGTTCGGCAGCATCTGTCTTCTTCTTGGTTGCTCTTCCAGGGAAATTCCTTTTCCGTCGTCGTGATGTCGACGAGCAAATCATTCGGGTGGACAAACGGGTGATCCACGAAAACTACACCAAGGAGACGCTGGATAACGACATAGCCATGCTGCACCTGGCCGAGCACGCCATGTTCTACAAGTACGCGCTCCCCATCTGCCTCCCCGCCCGCAACCTGGCCGAGCAGGAGCTCACGAGGGGCGGGCAGCAGGTGGTGGTGACGGGCTGGGGCAGCACGAGCGACGTCAACGTCAGCTACCCCACCTCCCTGCACTACATCGAGATCCCCATCGTGCCCCGCAACGAGTGCGCCCGCGCCATGGCCTCGCCTGTCTCCGACAACATGCTGTGTGCCGGGAGCCTGGGGGACAGGAAGGATGCCTGCCTTGGGGACAGCGGGGGCCCCATGTCCACCAAATACAAGGATACTTGGTTTTTGGTAGGACTGGTGAGCTGGGGCCAAGGCTGCGGGAGAAGGGAGAAATTTGGAGTCTACACCAAAGTTAGTCAGTACCTGGAGTGGATCCAGCACCACATAGAGGTGTCAGCTCCTTTGAAGGGTTGATTCTGACCCCGAGAGTCTGGAATGTTGTGCTGGTGGCAATATGCAGTGTAATGTCAGACCTTCAGTATTAAATATTGAGTATATGTTGACCTCATGTGCTGTTTTCCTTGGGACTTATTTTTTTCTCTCCTTTTTTTTCTTGTTCACATTGGTTTGTTGCAGGTTGTGTTGTTTATCTGTGGCATGGCCCTACTTAAGCCTTACGGGCAAGAAAAAAGAACCCTGTTAGCTGAGATGCTGTACAGCATTGTAGAAAATAAGGTGATCCCTGGTCAGACAACTCCATCTTTGAGGTGTAAAATATCTGAATTGGTTGGGGTGGGGGGCAGGAGGGGACAGAGAAAACTGTTTTTGCAAGTCACCATCGAGATGCAGTTCTGTCATTTCAGCTGTACCCACAGTAACTGTTTTGGTTTGCTCTGTATTTGTATCATTTTTCTTGCAACACAGTGAAGTTTTTGTAACATCATTACTGCTTCCAGTCCCTCACATCCTACTCCAGTGCTCACAGATGGTTGATTCAGCAGGTGACTAGAACTTCTCTGTATTTTCTATTCTTTGCACACCTGATGCCTGATTTTACCCCCCCAAACTTCCTGAAAAGAGAATGGGAACTGTATAGTGTTATTCAAAAAAAAAGAAGAGCTGTTTAATTCCAAGCTATTGCAGGCTCTATTTATCTTGGGGTCTGTAGCAGTCTTCTAATTAGCAAGGTAAGCAAATGCTTCTCTTTATTGCTGTTCTGGTGACTGCAGTCAGCTGCAGGCTGTGTGAGCATTGCTAATGCTTACTGATAAATGGTGTGTGTTTGCATCTCTGTCTGTGTGTGTATATGAGTAAATGATGCAGAGCACCAGTAAGTTCATAGGAAGTACCAATAGTCCAGGTGAAGTTTAATATCACAGTTTATACTTGTTTCTAATCTTAGCACTTGTTAAATAGAATTAATCTTGTAGGGAAAAAAAAAAAAAGCAGAACTCTTTCTGCTCTAGTGATGTGCGTTTCCAATGTGTGTTCCAATGTCTCGAGGGGTTTGGATCAGTGAAGAACTTCAGTCTGCTCCTGTGATGAGACTTAAACGAAAAAAACCTCAGGTACAAGGAATTGTGTTAGTTTGTAAGAAATTTAATGTGGTGTCAGCAAAGAGGTTTAATACCTTTTGTATTTGTGGACTTGTTGACTCAGGAGCTGCCTTGGTGCTTGTTACCCAAGTGCTGGTGTTGAGTCATTGCTGAAGGAGCAGTCGGGGTAGGAGCTGTGCTCGCTGGCTCTGGCTCTCTTTTCTCCTCCCCCTTTTCTATTGGGACAGGACTTAAGGATGGAGGAACATTAAATAAGAATGCTTTGAACAGCACCCTTCTCAGCAGGCCTGCACCAGGAACAGGTAACCTGTAACCCTGAGTTGAAACATGGTTGTGTTCAAAGAAGGGTGGGGGGTGGCAGTGCTGGTGCTGCGACAGGGCAACATTTGCCTGCTGGTGACTGCAGTGAATCCTCCTGCACACTCCCAGCTCTGCAATATTTCAGCACCTGTTTACAGAGTAGCTGGTGTGTTTTCCAGATCAGTTGGCCTTGCCTACTGTGAGGTGACAGTGTCAGAAATCTGCTCTTAAAAGTTCCACATTTTCCCGAAGAAATTTATTGCAAAGCAGTGGCTTTTAGTATTGGAGGATTATTTAAAAGACTAAATTCTCTTTTTAATGCACATGTGTATGTGTGTGGAAACACACACTTTTCTTCCGATTTTGAATTTCTAATGTGTCTCATAGAATCCAGGTTCTCTCTCCTCTGTCAATATTTGTGACTAGTTAATGATCAACCTCTTGACCTCATGGCTGTTCCTGGTGTACAGCCAAATCTCTTTCCTGTCTTCCCCTAAAAACAAAAATAAAGAAAAACGTGAGTATAACTGCGTGGTTCTGTGTAAATTGAACTCATTCTGGATCCTGTGGTTTTGAAAAAATGCTGCAGGTAGCAGAGAGGAACATGCTGTTGAATCCTGGTAAATCCTTTAGCCTGGGAAGGTAATAAGAAGAAATGCAAACCTCTGTGCTGTACCTGTGACTGCTGGTATGTGGTGCTTGGTTCCTCCTTGGGGTCTGTGCAGGGTCTTCCCATCAGCAGTTGCACAGGGGCTGGTTGTGCTCCCGCCCCGGCTTCAGCAAGACTGGGCTGGGAGTGGCCTCTGCTCCATTTGGACCGTGTGTTCCCATGCTCCCCATGGCTTTTCCATGGCTTCCATGGGCTTTGGATCAGCCCCTGCCCCACAGCTCAGCTCCTGCCTGTTGGGGTGTGCAGCATCGGCGTGGCTTGGGGAGACAGGGGACATGAGGTCAAAATGAACTGGGTAGAACTTGCTTTCTTTGTCTCTTCTTATCCTCTCACTTCTTTTTCATCTTTTTTGCAGGCTGTTTTTGTGACAACATACTAATTTTATTATTCTTTTCCCTCAGAAAGAAATCAGGAGGTCAGTGTTCTGGATGCTCACTAACATGGAGAGCAGCTCCTCACTTGGGAGATTTCTCCTGCTGATGTGCTTCATTGACAGCAGCTGCCTGTTTTCATATGAAGGTAGGTATTTCTTATACTTTTTTAATTAAATTGTCTTTTTATGGCAATGTTGGCATTTAAACAGAAACTATGTTCCTGTTCTGAACACAAAGTCCTTTGGGTTGAAGGAATGCTTCCTGAAATGCACAAGAAAGAAATTAATATTCATATACATATTTGCAAGTGAAATCAGCCTTTCTTAGATTTCTGTTTAGCCCACTCTCCTGTTGAAAAAGTATTCTCCCTGTGACATGGAACCCGAGATCTGAATTGGTTTTGCATGGTGGAGGTTTCCAATTTGGAAATCTAAAATGAGGCACTTTCAACATGTGTTCTTGGACCTCGTGTTGATTGTACAACTACTACACAAGGTTTGGAAATGGCTTCAGAGAGCTGTGGGACAGGCACCAGAGTGTGCAGGATCTCAGGAATCATTGTGGCTGTCCTTGCAGAAGAGGAAGAGCAGAGCAGAGTATCTGCAAAGGCTCTGTGGGACACCTGCTTAAAGGAGGGAAATCCTTTAAGGTGACCCAGAACACAAGAGGTGCTGAAGGGAAATTCTACTGATGTAAGTGAAGGAAATGTTCTCCATTACCAGACAGCAGGATCTGTGCAAAGCTTTTCTCCACTGAGTTTTTGTGGGCTGTTACTAATTGCCTGGAAATGAAGCAATGTAATATCATTCTAGAATTTCAGTCATTGCTGTAAATACTGATCCTGCAACTGCAAATAGATCTGTGTTTTCACAGTCCATCTCCAAAACTGGGTTCTTTGCCAGAAGGTTTGACTTGTCCAGGGCACTAATCCCTAGCTGGGAAAAGCAGTGCTGTGTGGATTTCCATAGGCTTTTTTGGGATTACAGAGTGAGCTTTTGTCTCATAACACTTAGAGCAGCAGCCTTTCCATCTGCCAGGTGGGCTTTGGCCATGGGGCTGCACTTCTGGGATCAGTGCACCCACAAGGGGTGTGGGTGGAAAAACCCTGGCACACTGCTGCAGATAGAGGTGCCCTAGCAAAGATGTGCTGTGGAGCAGAGAGGGTGTGTGGGGAGGACATTACTGACACAGTCCTTCTTTTGGCCATTCCTCCCTTAATTTATTGGCAGTAACAGCTTAAGGCATCACAGGAGGAGGGCAAATACCTTAGTGAGGCAAAGTTGAGATGAGCTAAATGTAAGCACAAAACTGACAATAATATTTCCTCTTAATGAGGGATTGGTGTCTGTTCTATTGTGGCCACAGCAGAACCTGGAGAACTCTGCGACTCCATAACCAAATATCAAGCTAATAATTGCTGTGAATTGGGATGGTTAAGCAGAAAAATCTAACCAGCCTCCAGAGAAAAAGCTGCAATACTCAAGAGTCTTGTGGAATTAAAAATTTCTGCACTAACCTGCAAGTCTCAGTAGTGGCTCTTTTGACTCACTGAAAGCAAGCTCAGACTACTGATATGTTTTCCTGAAACACAGACTAATTTTATTTTCCTTTGGGCTCTTTGTGTAGATTCCCGCTCCCCTCATTTATATTGTTTTTTCCACTGAAAGCCCATGTGACTGTGACTGTGGCAATGCCACTGTGTTGCCTTCAGCACCAACTGTTCAGTTTTGGTCTTCTAGTGTTTGTGAGAAAAGACAAAGCCCACGAGGTGCTGCGAGTCCATAAACGTGCCAACTACTTCCTAGAAGAGATTCGTCCAGGGAACTTGGAGAGAGAATGCAATGAGGAAAAGTGTTCATTTGAGGAGGCCAAGGAGATCTTCCATTCGCAGGAGAAAACGGTGAGAAACTTGATTTTAGGAGAAACAGAGGAAAGTCAATGGTGAGGTCTAAGTAACCCTGCCCAGGTCACCTAGTGTGGCTCTGGAAGTGTGTGCCTCTGGATTCTGCAGCTTGGGTCACTTCAGGGTGATTCAGGGAGGGTCACCCAGGGCACCTGTGAGACTGCACTTTGTGAGTGCTCAGTTTGTTGTGTAAATGTTAAACACAAATCCTTGGAAGTATCTAAAACCCATTTCTGAGAGCATCAATCCAGCAATGTGATTGGGACATTTTCAGAGGTCACTTGCTTGTCCAGACCCTCCAAATCCAGGGGAGGAGTGTCTCATTCCCAGGGCCAACAGCATCTGGCTGGAAGCAGGGCTGGGGCCTTCTGGGGCCTTGTGCTGAGGCAGGAGTTGGAGCTGCAGAGTTAAACAGGTGCCTGGTCTCTCCTGGATCCAGCCCAAGGTGCCAGGAATGTCTCTGTAGCAGGTAAAGCAGCACAGTAGAAATGGCTCTTCAGAGCAAAGCAGCTGATGCTGAGGCCTTGCAGTGACACCTTTTGGGGAGGGGGGGTGTGGTGATGGTGTCACTTGAAACTCCTGAGCTGGTGCCACAGACCTTTCAGTGGCTGGAGCATTTAAGGATCTGAACTTTCAGGTTCATTTTGATTCCAGTACAGCCCAGTTTATGCACTCTGTGACTGGTCCATGGTACATGGTCCATTTACAAAAGTAAATGGCACGGTGGTGATCAGGAGATACTGTTCTGAGATTGTGTTTGTGGCTCTAATGAAAATGTCAGTTTACATGGACCCTAAAAAGACAGCTTTCTAAACTATGTCTTCAGTAATCCATATGACTGTTTGTTACCTGTTCTCTTCATTTGTGATTTCCTCTTGCAGATGGAGTTTTGGTTCAATTACAAAGGTAGGTAAAGAAGGAATTTTTAAAAAATGTATTTCGTGTGTCCCTCCTGGGTACAAAGAACTATGTGGCAATTGAAAGCCAGGCTTCTCTTAATTCCTGGAGTTACACCGTGCCTTGTTTCTTCTCCTTAGGTTTAAATCCATGTAGTACAAATCCCTGTAACAATGGTGGAGTCTGCAAAATAAGACATTACAGTTACTTTTGCATCTGCCCCCCAGAATTCAGAGGACACAACTGTGAAATAGGTGAGTGCAGGAATAGACACATTGGCATTCATTGTGAAGGAAGGATGGCATGTGGCCATCTCCTATCTGCTCTCAAGAAAGGCCCCTTTTCATCACTTTGGAGGGATAACAACTCTAGTGACTCCTGCACTGGAGATTGTTCATGGTGAGGCTCTTCTCTTTTACTGAGTCAATCAAACAAATTAGCCAAAGCTCACTGAAAGGGGAAAAGTCTGCTATATTTATGTTGTAATATATGAGTGATGAAAAAGGAAGGATAAAAACTGCCTTCTCTTACCAGGTTTTTCATCCTCTGAAATGCTCTATCCAGTTTGCAAACTGAGGCATGAAATAACAGCAAAAGCCAAACTGTGGAAACTAAATTTTTTTCCTCCAAGTGCTTTTGTTGACCTTTTCTTTGTACAGTGAAGCAATTAAACATGGCTGTTTTTAATGTAACAGTGAATAAAAATCTCAGCCAGGTCGGACCCCCACCCAGTGCCCGGTGCTTTAAACCTGTCATGATATAAAAGAGGAGATGTGCAGGTGGATCAAAAACTGATGCATTTAGAAGTGTTTGCTCTTCCAGGCCTCTTCTTACCCCCTGCTCCACAGACAGAAAGGCCCAGCCGTGGCCTCAGGGCAAAGCTGGCAAATGGGAGAATGGTCAGAACAGAACAAACCAAACATGAGGTCTGGTTTGCTGCACACCACTGTGCGTGTCTGGAACTGGAAGGGGCGGTTCCTTCTGTTCCCCTGAGCGCTTCCAGCAGATGTTTTCCTGCTTTGCCTCATGCAATAGTAGCTCCGGGAGCTGGGTGCTGTAACCGCGGGTGTTTCCCCGGCAGAGAGGTTGGAGTGCTGGTACAAGAACGGCGGGTGCTGGCAGTACTGCAGGGACAGCAGCGCCCTCCACGTGGAGTGTTCCTGCGCCAGGGATTACACCCTGCACGAGGACGGGAGGAGCTGCGTGCAGGCAGGTAAAGCACGGGCTGCTGGGCCACCTCAGGAACAGAGGAGGTTTGCAGGCACTGACTTTCCCTCCACTGGATGCAAAGAGCTGCACATGCTGTGGCTACTGCAGCTTGCACTTACTGTATGAAGAGATCTGTCTTATTTGTAATGTTTATTTTAAATGTTAAGGTTCCTCTCTGCCTGGTGTCTGTAGTCCAGTGCCCCTGTGAGCACATACTGGGTCAAGGAGCAAGCAGGACAGTTTGGAGTGGGCCTGTTCTAGCACAGGCTTAAATCAGCTAAACTGAGGCGTGAGGCTAAAGTGCAGGGGTGGGAGGGGAGAGGATAGGACAGGGGGCTTTAAAATGTGGTGTCAGGCAGAAGGGGAGGGCTGGGTCAGTATTCTTTCCTGAAGAGAGCCCTCAGCAGGCTGCTCCTGGCTGATGGCTCAGAAAAGACACAGCCACACCCCCATTTCTGGGTAATGAGTTCTGCACACTCAGCCAAGGGGGGGCAGGGGGGAGTTTGACATCACGAGGTCAGAGTTGTTCCAGGGGGGTCGAGTCCCATCCTTGGACAGGAAAAGTGCTGCCTTGTGTTTGAGTTCAACATGACACCAACACACCCTAATCTCAAATCTTGGTTTCTGTCATTCCTTCTTCCAGCACCGTTTCCCTGTGGCTTGATCAAAGCCAGGCAGGCTCTGAAGGAACAGCGACAGGGGCCAAAAAGCCTCCTGAGGAGCCAGTGGGAGCACAGGGATGTGCCTGAGCTGAACAGGAGCACAGAGGGCACAGCTGGGCAGATGGAGCTGGAACACAGTGATGTTGGGGAAAAGGAGACCATAAAGGATGCCTTCGGGCATGCTGGACAAACGGAGGTGACGGGAGATGCTTCCAGCTGCAAAAAGACAGTGGTGGGCTCTGTGTCCCAGAAGCCCCTGGGGGAGGAGCTGGATGGCCCTGAGAACCACAAGGCAGTGGAGGGAACTGGGAGAGGCCTGGCTGAGCCAAGCCAGGGCCCAGCATGGCAGAACAAGAGCACAGCACCTGCTGCCAGGCAGGAAGGAACAGGGGGAAACACCACAGGGCAAAACCAACAAAGGGAGGGCACTGGCAGGAACAGAACAGGGGCTGGTCAACACAGGAGTGACGGGCTGCATCAGAGCAGGGACGGGGGAGACGGTCTGGACGTGCCTCAGCCCACCCAGGCAAACATCAGCTCTACTTTGGAGCAGGGGGACCCCAGGATAACAGGAGGAATGCTGTGTCATCGTGGACATTGCCCCTGGCAGGTAATACCTTACTTCCAGTCTGGCCAAACACCACCTCTGAGTGCTTTCTTGCTTTAACTTTATTGGGTCCTTCAGGAGCAGAGTTCATCAAGCCATTGTAAAGTTTTTTCAGGTCGAGAGCAATGGAACCACGTGTATTTCTCAGCCTTCAGCAGGGCTTTTTGATGATACAGACTTTAGATGCCTTTGATTCTTCCCGTCCTATATATGTATGCTTTTGGATTAGAACATAATACCTTCTATCTTAATCCAGTCAGATCTCCTGTGCTGTTACTTAGGTTGTGTCTGCGTGTCCTTAGGGAAAAGCTGAGCTTCTGCCTCCCTGTGGAAGGTTGGAAATAGTTTTCCTGAGGCAGGTTCTGTGGCCAGGTGAGATTCAGTAGGTTTGGGGCTTTTGTGTGTGTCCTTATTTGTTACTAATTTTCACTATATTGTCTCTCTCTGGTCAATGTCCTGTTACTGTTTGCAGAGAAATTCTGATCTCAAACCCTTCACATTACCCTCACTCGATTTACTGCTGGCACACAAGTAGATTTCCCAATTCCACATCAGAAGGTATTTTTAGGTGGAAAAATCATAGGCTGAACCTGGGTGGACCATGCATTGTGCACTTTGGCAAGCTGAAATGTCACTATTAGCCAATTTTATGGGTTTCCATCAGCAGCTGCTTCCCTTTGGATCAGTAGACTGATTTTGGGTTGTTAGATGGGAATGTTGTTTGTTGTCCAACCTTATACAGTTTCTTCTGGAAATGAAGTGTTACCACTAAGCTGGTTTTAAATTGTCATTACATCAAGAAATTTAATGTTGAATTTAAAGTGTATCTATCTATAAATATAATTTTTAAAGGTTTTTGTAAACCTTTTGCATTCTAGGTCTTCATAACCTAAGACAGCATTTTCTGATAAATGTTCTTTGCTACTTTTCAATGTTTATTTCTAGCACCACTGAACAGAATTAAAAGCATCAATAGTACACATAATTAATAATTGAGGAGATGCTGAGGCATTGATGGAGCTTATAATTCTGAACAGACAAGACAGACAACAAACACTGAGCACCATGTTTTAACTTCTCCATTTGCTACTGTGTAGATCATTACAAATTTTATTACCTGATTACTAATAAACTGCACCTTGTGTTTCTGTTCTCCACCACTCCCAAAACATTTGACGCCACGTGAAAAATAAATCAGTCATACTTGTTCCTTCAGAAGAACATCAGCCACTGCAGCTCTGTCTGCATGAGCTCGTCGAGCTTAGTTCATTGAATACTCTGCTCCCCCATCACAGCAGTGCAGGGATTTTATTACTGTTTTCACTGCCCTTTGCTTGGTGGGCCGGTGCTCCTGCCAGACGTGTTCCTCACCTGGGTCAGAGCCCACAGTGTGTGCACGTCCCCGGCCCAGCCGCGGTTCTGCCTCTCCCTTCCCGCAGGTGCTGATCCGGGACAGCCGGGGCGTGGGGTTCTGCGGCGGGAGCCTCCTGAGCAGCCGCTGGGTGGTCACGGCCGCGCACTGCCTGGACCTCGTCAGCCCCCACCACGTCACTGTGGGTGAGCACAGGGCAGGGAGGCACAGCACAGCCAGCCCCACCTGCACTTAGCGACCACTTCAGCTCCTTGGCAGCGCAGAGGTGCCAAAGGGCTCAGCTGGTCCCGTTTGTTTTCATGGAGAACCTGGGGAAACAAGGCAGAGATCTGTCTCTTCTGTCATCCATTTTGGCAGACTCACTGTGCACAGAGCCTGAGCGCATCTTGGTGACCAAGGGGGAAGAAGGGTTCCTCTAGGTGACTGTCTGCTATCAAGGCCATTTTGGTTCTTAATCAGCCTTAAGGTTAATTACCTGCTGTGCTGCCTCTTCCTTATTGCCTGTAGCTGCCTGGGAGCACAAAGCCCCTCTCCTCCAGTTACAGCCACAGGAATTGGCCCCCTGCAGCAGGAATGCTGCAACAAACACAACCTTGTGCCACAGGGACCCTCCCGAAATGTGCAGGAGGAGCAAACAGCACTGGGGAACTGACAGGAAACAATTCCTCAGCCTTAGTCCCAGCTGCAGCTTAATGCTGGTGTCATGTCCCTGAGAGGGGAAACATTGTCCCATGGAAGTTTAGACACAGCTCTGCTTACTAAGAAGGACTGACTGTTTATGGGAAATCATCTCCATTAGTATCTCATCACTGAGGCCCCAGCTCTGCCTAAAGGACACCTGGAAAGTCTGGTTTGCAGGATCACAGCTGTCCTTGTTACATGCAGGATTTGGTTTGGGATGTGCCTTCTCAGGACAAAATATCAAAGCGTTAACTCCCCGCCCTTCCTGTTTCCCAGTGACGATACCCCAGAGGCTGTTTAAGTTTGCTTAACGTTTTAACTTGTCCTGGCTGCAGGAGACTTTGACAAATACCAGAGAGAGTTCAAGGAGCAGAAGATCGCTGTGGAAAGGACCTGGACGCACCCACACTACGATTCCAACGACTACAACGGTGACATCGCGCTGCTCTACTTGAGCAGTGCCGTTGTTTTCAACGAGTACGCGATTCCTGCGATCTGCCTGCCCAGCCCCGGCCTGGCCGCGCTGCTCTCCGAGGAGGGGCGGCTGGGGGTGGTGAGCGGCTGGGGAGCCTCCCACGCCCGCGGCTCCCCCCTGCGCTTCCTCATGAAGGTGCGGCTGCCCCTGGTGAGCCTGGAGCGCTGCCAGCGGGCCATGGACAGGCTGCTCACCGACAACATGCTCTGCGCGGGGCACGGCACCGCGGCCACCGACGCCTGCAAGGGGGACAGCGGGGGCCCCTTGATCGCCTCCCACCGCAACACCTGGTTCCTCCTGGGCATCGTCAGCTGGGGCGAGGGCTGTGCCCAGCAGGGGAAATACGGGGTGTACACCAGAGTAGCCAACTACATCCCCTGGATTAAAGAGGTGGTTGAAAGCGTAGCAGATTCAGAAAACTTTTCCATTAACTTTTCTTAATGCCAGCTACAGGAGCAGGAATAATTCTACTTTTACAGTGTTTCAGTCTACAACACTGGGCCTGTTCTTGTCCTTAATGGTGTAAAATCAAGCTCCTTACCCTCAAGGAAATTTTGAGAGGGTTAAATTGCTTAATCAAGTATTGCTAAGTAAAATACTTGTGTATAATAAAGAACTATTTGCAAGTAACAGAGGAGAAAACAACTTTTCTTAATGTAAATTCTTATCAGGAAGATTTTTTTAAGAGAAAGCAAAAGCTTTACATTTCTCAGGCCTACCTCCATCTCACAGACAGGCACACTCAGTTCTCTGTACGAATTCAGTGCTTAGCAAAGCAAGTGCAGTTTGGGTAGTGGTGTCTGGCTCTAGTTGTGAGACAGACAGTGCTGAACACAGCAGGGAGGGAGCTCTGAAGTTCTGGAACCAAGGACGTCAGTTTACTAAATTACAAATGTTTTCTGATACAAAAAAGTCTATGTGGAACTGGGCATAAACGGAGCAGGAATCCACCCAGCTCCAGGAAGATTAAAGGATTGTGCAGTAAAATTCTCAACAGGTGATCCATATCAAGTTTTGATTTTGTGACCTCTCCTACAATTGACTGACATTTTAGTTACACCCCCCCAGCACACTCCATTGTTACCATTCCACAAGAAACGGAACCATTCTGTTTGCCTCAGAGAACACACAGTGTTGAGCTATTATGATGAATTTTGATAGGAAGAATTTGAATTAGGCCTTGCACAAGACCACCAAGCCCAGTACCTCAATGAAACATCTCCTAGGATTTAAAAGTAGCCCCTAGCCCCCAGTGACTAGAAGATTGGACTGAAGCACCAGAACTACAAAAAAAAAAAAAAATTGAGAGAAGAAAAAAGAATCCGTTGGACTTTTAGGGCCAAACAGACCCTGGCTATGAACAGCTCTGCACAGTTTCCTTGTTCTTCACAGTTGCACCTGCCACTATGGCAGTAAGGAAGGCTGTGGCTTTCAATAAATTCTTAACTAAAACTGGAAAAAACCCCAAATCCCTGAAGGTCTCAGCATGCTAAAAACACACCCCTGAGGCGGTTACTGCAGCACACACATACCTGGGGAGAGCAGGTGAAGTTGTCTCAGGAGCAGAATCCCTCTCATGCCCCAGCCAGCACAGGCATCCTCCTTGTGAAGTTGGTGTCCCAGCACACAGCTCTGTTACTGTCACTGCCTCCAGTCTCACAGGGCCACATTTCACATGTGACTCTCCACACTCTTGCTTTCACCCCTTACCAGTGCCAGCAGTAACTCACCCAAACACCATAATCCCCACCTCGAAGAAGTCCCAGAATTACAGAACACACATTACAGCAAAGAGGTTCCGCTCCTCTGGAAGGAAGGCAACTTTCTCACTGAAGAAATTCCAACTGCCAGTTATCCATGCAAGGAGGAGAGTCCTCTTCTTGTAGGCAAGCTCAGCAGAGACAACCATTTGTGGAGGTGAAGGCAAAGAAGCAACATGACCAGATGTTGCTCTGCTGTTGTTCCGTAGCTGCAGGGACAAATAAATAGCAGCATGATCCCCCCAACACAGAGACAGGAACCTTCTCCTTCCCACTGGTAAAACAAACCTTTTGCAAAGTCACTAGTGAGCTACAGAAACATTTTAGCTGGAAACTGCTGGAATTTTTAGTGGTTGGTCTGCTGGTCTTTCCTCGACTTTACATCACTCTTCATGAAGAATAATATCCTTTGTGTGGAAAATGGTCAGTATTTCTAATCAAAAGCAATACATGTAGATCTCCAAAGACATAATAACTGATTAATAAATCACTGAGTAAAGAGGAACTGGACAACTCTGAACAGAAAATTAACCATTCACAGCTTTTCCACATCCAAGGTGGTCTGTGCATACCTTCCCCTGAGTAATCAACAAGCAGCCCAAAAAAACAGAAGATGTTTTATTGTCTGAAGTGTTGCAATACAACAAATACATGATCTGTACAAAGGACATGATAGGGCCAGTTAAATACTATCAGGAGAAAGAAGTCTTCATATTCACAGTCCTCAGACAACATCTTATACCAGAACCTGAACCAACAATTCAAAGACTCACTTAAAAAAACCCCAAACAAGTTGTAAAAAAATTTAAAGGTCTCCAAAGAGTCTGTGGGTGCACTGTCTTACAGCAGAGCTCATGGGGTATTCTGTGAAGGGTCACAATGGCATCTTATTACCCTCAATGCTGATTTTCACTGCATGGGCCGATCTGCTTTTTTTCCTGATATCTGTGAATTTCCGCATCTGTTTGTCCAGTCGACTCACCCCTTTCTTAGAGGTCCCCTGGAACTTAAAAAATAAAACTAATAATTACCACTGAAAAAAAAGCAGACGTCCCAGAGGCCCAAGGCAAGCGGCGCATGCGAGGTCACCCCCGGGCCTGGCTGGTGTCTCTGTCCTTCCCCAGAGTGGGAAAGGCTCCCCCAGGATCTGCACGGCCCGTGTGGAGGCAGAGCCACTCAGCCATCACCCTGTTTGCTGGGTACAGTTTGCAAGTTTTCTCTCTACTGGCTGGAGGTGTGTCAGAACCACAGTGCACCAGTGTCACCCAAAAGGGCTTCCTGGGGGAGTTCAGACACGGATACACTGTGACTGAGGCTGACACGGCCTTTCCAAACTGCCATTTGTTTTAAAGGTCATGGATTAGTCCTTATAAAGCAAGAGATTACTGGGAGAAGTGTGTAGGGAGAAGCCAGAGAAATGCTAAGCTGACCATACAAGCTCTTTAGAAGTTATTGCATCTCATCTCTGTATTTGAACTGCAAGTGAAAAGCAGGCAGTGCAGCAGTTATTCTGCCCAGATTAAACACAGTGATGCTGTAACAAAACATCACTGAAGACAAACAGCAAGGACCTTCCAAGCCATAGCCCATACTTCCTAGAAGGCAATTTCCCCTAAGTAGACAACAGAAATAATAAACAATGAAACTGTCACACCTTTAAGTTTAGGAGAAACAGAGATATCCAAAACATGCTACATCGTATCTGACAAAACACATCCATTAGAAACTTGTTCCCATTGCTGAGGAAGGTGCCCCTGACACACTGATTTTAAATAAACTTTATTCATAAAACTGTTTCACTACTCATTGAAATTATAGCTGAAGTTTCACAGTGATTTTTAAGAAAATATTTTTTTTAAAACAAATAAATATGAAGCTTAAACTCAACAGTTATCTATCACTTGTGCTCGTCTCTTCCTGTCACTGTCAGCTTGTGGCAGCCCTGCTCAAAGCACTGAAATGCAGACCAGGAATTGTCAGAACAATTCCCACACTGATGCATGTTCTCCCACCCCACACTCACAATGGGGTGCTTCTTCTCCCCCGGTCTCATTCTCTGCCTCCCATCAACCACTCCTAAAGTCTCTTCACACTATCACATCACTCTACTTCCTTGAAAGAGGTGTGAAAAACACCTCCCTGTGCCCCCCTCAAAGATCAGCCACAGATGTTGGTGTGCAGTGACACGAGGTTCTGTACCAAGGGCTAAGAATTCCCATGTGTCGGTTCAGGTAAACCTGGAAAACCCAGTTGTGTCAGAACAGCACTTAAAACCACAGGTGGTGCAAAGCTGGTGCTGAGCACAGGTATTTTCACTGGACACCTGTCATTTGGGTACCCTGATGCTGTGCAGGCAGGTGCCATGGCAGGTGTTATGTGCTACAGCCTGTTTTCTCCTGTACAAGTTGCCTTGTAGGTCACAGTACAGACACGAGAGAATACAAGGAGAGTTTTCCAGGTTTAGGTTAGGGTGTACACACTGCTGTCCTGCATGTGCAAACTGCCAACAGCTGAAGCACATGCACTGTTCACACCTCCCTCGAGGGATACCTCTCCAACTTGGGAAGGCAGTGGCATGGCTACAGGGGCATCCTGTTGCCTTCAATGCTGAACTTGATGGCCCGATGCACTTTGCTGAGTCGTTTCTGTTCAGCAAACCGTCTCTTGTGCTTTTCCAAGCGACTAATACCTCTCTTAATAGTCCCGGGCTAGAAACAACATCTCAATTAATGCACAGAAGGAGAGAGAACAGCAGCAAGCACAGCAATTGTTACTTCTTCCATTTACACATACTCTACCACGTACACCCCTTTTAACTGAAACTGTACCAAGGTAGATGGATGAACCACAGAAAGCAACACAAAGGCCTCCACCGAAGCTATTCAAGTTTACCAAAACCTCAAAGGTTTCCCAAACTGGAATATTATCAGAACATGATAATGTTCTGGGGAGAGGTATAAAAATATCAGTGCAGTGACAGAGGTATTGAACTGCAGGTCTAGGTCAGAATGCTCTAAAGCAAGAGGCCTGTGATCAGATTCTCAGCCAAGAGAGAAACTCTGCAACAGTTATCTCAAAAATCTCTTGTCAGAGAAGCAATGAAACCTGAGTGAAAGCATCTGATGAGCTTAGAACAGCCCACTCGACAGAGAACTTACTGTCTACTCCCATTAGAAGAGCCCCTTAAAATAACTACCCTACTGTGCATGGCAATACAGTGACAGATCCCCAGGCTTAGGGCAGTCACCAGGAGAATGCCAGCGCTTACCCTGGAGGACTCCATCTCCACGTTCCACTTTGGCCTGACCACGTAGTCCTTGTTGGAGGGCATGGGCACCCTGGCACGGGCACAGAACCCGGGATCCCCGGGCCTGAGAGCCCTGCAGGAAAAGAGGACGTGACTGTTACGGACAAATCTTATCCAGAAAGAAGTACAGCAATGTGGTGTGTTCTCCTCTGACACACACTGCATACCACTGCCTCTAAAACCTCCACGCAATTGCCATATTGGTAGTACCACCAAAATACTTAAATCAAGTTTTTTTGAAAAAAACCCCAACCTACTTTTCCTCTCCAGTTAACACTTTCTCCAGGTCTCTGCGGGGAGTCTGCCCACCAGAGCTGCAAGAAAAACAAGTGTTTTTAAGCATCTATACACAGAGAAAGACAGAAATTTTAAAAAACGAAGTGTGGTAAAAGGAAAGAGAGGTCATAACTTATTATCCTTCTGTTTCCTTAATATTTACACAACATTTTCCTTGATGGAGTCTTAGAAAGAAGGATTTTGTGTTTCTGCCTGCTACTCCTACCTGCTCAGTTTCCTTCGATGAGGCATCTGTTCCAAATCTCTCTGTTCCCTCTCTTCTCTGGTCATGCCTTTGTAGTTTGAGGTAAGGCCAAAGATGGGTCGAGACCACTCATCTATTAAAAGAATAACTGGTTAACACAATGGCCAGGCCTCTGAAGTTTCTCTCACACCATTCCGGTGATCCAAGTACAGCTTTTAAAGTTTACGGCAAGTGTTTGTGCTTCCTTTCAACCAAACAAATGATTTGAGCCCTTAATACTTCATGGAAATCCAGCCTTGGGGACAGTAAGCCATCCCTGAAGTCTTGCTGTTGCCTGTTCTTTTGGAATCCCTCTGAGCTCTCAGAATACTCAGTGTCAGGAGCTCCTGCACACCAAGATGCTGTTTTAGAAATATGCAGAAGAGTTCCTAAAGAACACAAGTCCATCCTCAGTCTGCAGCCACTCCAGTGGTAAACTCTCAGTCAGCCAAGTCCTCTCTAAAGTCCATGGAATAAACAGCCCTCTGGCAGCACCCTCCTGCCTTTGCAGCACATACATGAGGGTCTGGACAACAAACCAAGAGAGGACCAGGGCAAATAAATGCCATCTGACTTAGGACAAGAACGAACTTCTGCATGCACCTTGTCCTGTTTAGTTCATGTAACAGTGTCTGTTAAGAGCTCTACAAAGTGATGGAACAGATCAATGAGGTTCCTACATGGCAGAATTAATTCCACTACAGACAACAGCAAAAAGTGTGCACTAGAGATTGATGCAGAGATTCCAATCTCAGCAACACAAAGTGAAGACAGGTCTACATACTGATCAGCTTCCCTGCCATGTCCTTGTTTGGTCTCGACTCTTTGGGGTGTTTGTAGAGATACATCACAGCCCGTCCAATCCCACTGTGCTTCAGGGTCTCTTGGCTCACACTGGGCAGCTGCAGGGTAGGAAAAGTCAGAAAATAGCAAGAAATTATGTCTGAACATTATTGGCATCACTGAACTTCACAAAAAGACCAAAACTCACCTTCACAATAAGCTCAAAAAATTAATCTTTTTCATTGTCCCACTAGAAATTGTTTAAAGTGTCAAACACCAAAAACTAGAAATCTGCCTTAATATTCTTGGGTTCATACACAAAATGAAGTAGGTTTCCAGAACTTTTTTACTCCAAATGCTCTTTAGCTTACGCTACCCCAAAACTGAGTTACTCCCTTCAAAGCATTCACTCTATAAAAATAACAAGTTAGGAGGCAAAAGCAAACATTTCCCTAAAGCACGTGACTATAAAACCACAGAGAAGCCACGAATCAAATGTTAAAAGTCAGTTCCAAACCTCTTGCAGGATCTTCAGAAGCTCCTCCCGTATCTTTAGTGCTGGCAGACTTCGGTCTGGAAGAGGAGAAAGCCACTCTTTGATGGCAGACATAACACCACTATCGATGAAAGTTTCTTTGAGGTCCTGCCTAGAAAGTTTAAAGAGAATCCCCAGAGTCATGTAATACAACAAAATCTTAAGATGTGGATGTGTTCCTTAAGCACAGTAGTGCATTTGAGTTTGTTTCATGTTAAATTAACAGGCAAAAATCACATGTAAGTTTAGGTTTTTGAGGTCACCTAGCTCCAACATTTACTTGGAAGAAAAAAAACTGCTTTACTGCATGTTCTGTAGAGCTGCAGTGTCACTCCGTGAAATCTAACAGATTCTGAATATTCCCCAAGGTTATAATTAACTGGAAAAATAACAACTCACTTTTTAAGATGCATAACTACAGTTGGTAGCAAAGTTAATTTCTTTAGTGCTGGTTTCTTTTGTGTATTCAGCTGTCGATCCTCCTGTAGGGAGTTGAAGAATCAGCACAAGTTAATCACACTTTAGTCAACATTTTCCTTAAAAGCATCACATTAGGAGTGTCCCCCTAAATTTACATTTTTTTCCCACTTCATGACTTCAATTGACTGCAATAACTGGAGTTCTCCATGCTATGCAGAGATAACCTCAACACTCTGTTAGTAAAACCTCACCTGAAAAACAGAGCAACGGGAAGGGAGAACACAAATATTCCCTTCAGCTGTGGGTTTCAAAATTACTGCCATCCAAGGCATTACTGTCATATCTGTTCAGTACTTGGCTCCCATATCTGGAACATCCACTGCAATCAACAGATTGCTGTGGTAATTCCTTTCTGCTCATCTTAATCCACTGAAGGCTCTTTCTGCACAATGGTTTTTTTATTGCAAGGGAGGAGATTCTTCTAATGCGTCTCTTCCCCTCCTCATGCTCCAGTATTTCAGACTTTACTGCCTCATTTGAAACATCTGGCTGTCATCTTGTCCAAAGAAAGACTTTCTTGCCAAGACCAAGGAAGTCTCAGTTATCTCCCAGAATGCTTTCTCACTCTCCCTGTCCCCCTGAACTCACTATCCTTCTGATCTTGTTCTCAGGAAAATGCTTCTGTTATTGCTATTTTTGAACTTCCTCAAGTTCTTATCTCAAATTGATTTTAATGTGTTTCACAGTGCTGTTTGTTCATTTGATGGCTTCTCAACAAAATAACAGAAGACACCTGACAGAAGGCAAGACCCCAATAAACCTTGCACAGTAACATATTAAACATTTCTCCTCGAAAAAGGCAGGCTGCCAAGGCAGAACTTCCCATGATTCTGTTGCTCTGTCATTTACCACAGCACTGTCACTCAGTTTAGAAAAGGGTCCTTCTCAGGAAAAAATAACCAAAGTACAACATATGCCAGTAATCATATAATGAAATTAATGCACAGTCCCTTTCTCAGTGTTTGATACACTTGTATATAGTTTACAGAGCACGTATATATCCCTTTTTATAGAACAGCTGATCTCAGCTGAGCAAATTAACTGATTTTAATTTTTAAAATTAGTATTCTCTCGAAATTTCAACAGAATAAATGTTTTAATTCAGAATAGCAAAATAACATTTAAACAGTTACACAGACACTGAAAGCTTTCCGATGTGTACAGATCACTCCTCCGAAACACAAGCCAGATTTTTGTATGTTACTGATCACAAGATTTTCCCTTAGAATGGAGTTGAATTTTAAGGTGCCTTTGGAGCCTGGAAAACTCACCTCAGCAGCTTCATTCATCTTGACAATCATGGCACTGACCACGTCGTCTGCGTCACTGATGAACGTCCCACCGTCGCGGTTCCGCCGGCGCTTGCCGCTCATACTCTTCTTCCGTTGGAGCATCATGTCAAAATCTGACATGAAGTCCATGCTGAAATATGAGAGAGTTGGATAATTTTGTATTTCCATCGTGTACAAACACTATGTCTCAAGGTCCCTGTGAGATAATTAGTGTGCAAAATGGAAAATTAGCAAAGGGCTCCAATGGCTCCAAGATGCCCTTGGACCTTGTTGCAACGGCCAACACGTGCACACATATAATATTCAAGGTTCAAAATGTCCTCAAGCTGGCACTGCAGCTGACAAACATTTAGCTTTCCTATACCTGCCATACACTGCTCTGATGCTACTGGAGCAGCCAGAAAGGAAACTGAAAACATGCTGATGGCAAGTCTTGCACCAGCAAAGAAAACACACCTACGACTCCAACGCTGAACTGCTAATGCTTGTTTGATTTCACTGAGGTTTTGATGTGAGCTATGAAATCTTGTCTCTGAGGCAGCAGGACAAGTAATCTGCTCTGGACTGCCACTGACCAAACTGCACAAGCTGGGACAGGACCTTGTCCTAGTTCATGAGAACACTGCAGAAATACAGTCCCAGACCTTTCTAAGCTAAGAATTCCAGCCAGTCTTTGGAGGAGCCCTTTCACCAAAATCTTGCATTAACAAATGAGTATGTAACACACTGACTTACTGCTTCCCTCTTTTGATGTTGTCATCAGAGTCTGATTCATCTGCTGTCTCCTTCATGTCTCCATCACCCTTCTCTTCCTCCAAATCCTCCTGGTTAAAACCCTGATGGGTAAAGACAGTGCAAATCAGTGTATGGATTAAGACTGAGCATCTACTCAGGCACCTGACACTGACAAGTCTGCAGAGGATCTAGAAAGAAGAGCAAAGTCTTTCTAATTCCACCTGTGACTGTCATACCAACATGTCTCCCAACAGAAGAGCTGTAAATATTATTTAACCCCGAGACTACCCCAGTGAGTCCAGCAGACACAAAGCTGATCTTGTACAGCATAAGCATTCCCCCCTTCAAGATCAGACCTAGTAAGTGAACGGGAGACATCCACAATAACACTTACTGTAAATTCCTCCTCTTCCTCATCACCAGATTCTCCAAATATATCTGCAATCAGGTTCCTGTGAAGGAAACAGCAACATTTAGCTATTTGGATGGCAACAGTGAGATGTGCCTTTTCTGCAAAATCTCCAGTGACGGTGTGGAGATCCCCTTTTTGTCCTGCCTCCTACTACTGACCTTCCTCTTCACATCACCAATGAAAGTGGACAGTCATTCATTCCCTGGTTGAGATTCATCCATTCTCCATTCAACATCACTCCCACTACCTGCCACCCTGAAAGAATTCACAATCCCAGAAGCACTTACTCTTGTTCATTTCCAGATTCACTGTCACTGCCAAACAGATCTTTCTCTTCTTTCTTCTTCCCAGCATTTTCTTTTCTTTCTTCTTCTTCTTCTTCTTCCTCCTCACTGTCTGATACAATGTTTTTCTTCCTTTTGTCAGACTTCTCTGAAGCAGCATCACTATCTGATTCTTCCACATCAGAAAGGATTCGTACCTTTTTTGCAGCTGCTAGCAGAGAGGAGCATTACTACATGTCCCAGAAACAGAGGATACAAGTGGTACTCTCAAAAAACTATTCCCTGACTAGTCTTCCTACACAAAATCACTGCCATTTCTTAAAAGCATATAAATTCTAAACTCTGTTTAATTAAATCAGCAACTGGATTTATCTACCTATCCATAAAAGATCTATCCACATTTATCCATAAAAAATTGTAATTTCAAATCTGAATCTCACTGTCAGTACACAAAAATAAGAAAAAACCCATAGGAAAAAAAAGACTAGAGAGAGAACAACAAAGTAGAGAAATAACAAACTATCATGACAACCAATGCCAGCATAAAGCAAGACCACTACTGTCTTCTCTTCTGTTACACCTACTTATTATTCAAAAGTATTAGATAGATATTCACACAGCAAAGCAGTTAGACTAACAGCCTCTACGAAATTTTGCTCTAAAACCAAACCTGATTCATGGTTTCTCACTTAGATGCTTTATTCACATGGACACAATGAATTTACTTTCACATCCCTGCCTGTCACAGCACACTTTCACAGTATAGTTCCTTACGTGTTTTCTCGCTCTCATCCTCGCTGTCAGAAAGTATGGCTGTTTTCCTCTTCACCGTCTTCTCCTCCTCTTTCTCATCTTCATCACTGTCCGATATTTTACGTCTCTTAGGAGCTTCATCTTCACTGTCAGAGCCCTGAAATCCTTCCCTTACACGTTCATTATCCGAATGATGGGAGTCATTCTGCACCTCCTCCTTCCTGTCCTCCCCATCGCTGTCCTCAGACTCTATCTGTTTGTGCCTGGCCACATCCTCGCTCTCCGAGTCGCTGCCTGGCCGCTTGCGGAGCTCCTCGCTCTCCGAGTCGCTGCCCGGCTGCTTCTGGAGCTCCTCGCTCTCCGAGTCGCTGCCCGGCTGCTTGTGTGATTCCTCGTTTTCAAAATCACTGCTGGGGTCCCTGGGAGGGTCTCCATTGTCAGAGTCACTCGCTCGGTGATTTAAGGCCTCCTCGTTTTCAGAGTCACTTAAAGGCCGGTTTGGATGCTCCTCAGCATCAGAATCACTGTCTTTCCCTCCGTGAGCTGCTTCATTGTCTGAATCACTCACATTGTGATTTGGAGGCTCCTCATTATCTGAATCACTGTCCTTTTGCCTTGGGATATCTTCATTTTCAGAGTCTGTCAAATGAGGCTCTCCCACTTGCCCATCGTCTTCTCCATCGCTGTGTTCATTCTGAAACAGAAAAATAATCTCAGGCAACTAAGCAAAAAAAACCTTAACAAGTAAAGAAAAAGATGTTCTGAATTTTTGCTTGTCCTTCCTCCAAGATACTGCAAACTGAAATACTTTCTACACAGAAATAATTAGACAATTTGCATCAAATACTATCAAATACTTCAGCTCAAGAAAAACATTAAGAGATCAATGGAGGTTTGTCTGCCCTGCAGCTCAATCATGTTTTGGAAATGGTACCAGAATTTAAAAACCACTTAAATAAACATGTTCAAGAGGGGTGCAGTTCCTCAAGGGTAAGGGCTTAGTACCTTTATTTTAAAAGGTCAGGCCTTCAAAATGGTTTAGTTCAGATCCTCAGTAACAAAGCAAGAAACAGTACCTTGCATTTGTCATTTTATTTTCCTTAAGATCTCAAGCAGATATTTTCTGTATGAAATACATTTTACTGAAGCTGCACGTGCATTATGCTTCAAGTGAAGCTCAAGAGAGCTAGTGCCTGTTCCTTCTTTGCCCAGGAAACCTATTTAAGAACAAGCCATGACCAAAAGCCTACCAAAAAACAGGAATAAAGTTTTAGTCAGACCTTTCAGAGTATCATTGTTAGCAAGTTTTGTGTTTCAATGTGTAGGAATTTAAGAACAGATTTGACACTTGTCTCCCTTAAGCTGACAGCTCCCATGCTTATCCACACACTGGAGAGAAACCACGCACCCATCTGAGAACTTGAGCACTGAAACACAATCCTTTGTCCTTTCTACACAGCAAAAAATACTGAGCCACATGCTCCATTTTTGGAAGAACCTTTCACAAGCCACCTTGTCAAGTCTAACTACTGACAACATTGTCTTTTATCTTTCCTACAACACCTAAATTTCTACTTGGGAAAAAAATCTCCCTTTCATTTACCTGAGGATACAAATTAGGCTCTTGGACACCCAATCCATTAACCCAGCACACCTCTCACAGCCACTGCCACCATAATCCTATTTTCAGCTGAAAACAACAATATTGTACCAGGAACTTCTCTTCTGCACACCCAACTCAACTCCTCAGGGCTGATTTTGTCCCAGCTATGAACTCCTTTCTCCACTTGGAGAAAACTGAGTTTTTATTGTCCTGGTTAAGACCTGTATGTCCTGTTGTTTCCAAATCCTTTTTGTCTGTAATTTAATTTCCTCGGAAACAGACTTTCTGTCTACTTTTATTTTCTATAGTCATTCAACTCTCACATTCAGAGCCATACAAAATAATGCACGTGTAGCTATCCTAAAACAAACAACATTACTAATCTTTAAAATGCATGATTCAGGAGGAATTTTAAATAAAACTAATTTTAATTGCTTTTAGGAACTACTCCCTGCAGTACTATTCTAAGTGGCAAACAGCACTGTTTTATAAGACTTTGGACCGTATGCATTTATTCCCTTGGCTAGCACTTGATAAAGATCTTCTGAATTACTGCAAAATGACTAACAGAAAGTTACTGCACAATGAAAAAACTCTGGGACTATGTAATTTTAAAACATGCACTTCAAATACAACTTCACTATTTCCACGTTACTTAATGCTAACTACAAACAGCTGCTGGGACAATCTGAGTTGTTTCTCTTGCTGCTTGTTCCTGTTTCTACAGCAATGCATCTTTTGAATCCTGCTGGTATTATGCAGTACTTCTTCCTCCTCACAGAAAGGAAACATGGTTCTGTTAAAACCTGAATTTGGAATTTTAAATAATTAAATAGGAAGACTAAGAAGTTACAGAACTGAGGACGACCATACACACTCAACTCTCAGCTTGTTACAGAATTTTATTTACTACTTTTATTGCCTTACCAAAAAATCACTTTGACTGCCCTCTCCTGTATCTCCCACATAAACCAATCACAGGTACATGATTTTCTCTGACTATTACTTGAGATTAAAGAAAATTGCAGCTGGGAACAGAACAGGAAACTCAAGATTTCACAGCAGTTACAGATAAGGTTACAGATCAGGTCACTAAGAAGTACTGAAATGCAGAGATCTACACTGAAATTGATGTCTATAGTAACAAAAATTCTTTAATCCTTGTTTTCCTACCATTTAATTTTGGTGGGTTTGTCCGTCTTCTCTCAATGTCAGATGGTGAATAGTACTGATAACTATGTCAGCAGTAATAAGACATTTTGCTAAACAAACCCAAGGAAATTAATTCAAATACCTCTGTTAAAGGTATTAGGCTCATCACCTTCCTGACTGCCACTTTAGAGATTCTTTGTGAAAAACTAAACGAAACCAAAAGCAACTAGTATCAGTAAACATTTCTGATATTTCTAAGGTCAAAAGTGTGGCTGCAGGTTATATAACCACCTGTTCAGAATAAATTACTAAATCACAAAGACTTGGTAAGAAGACATTATAATTATAGAGCATTATTACAGAAGCACTTGACAAGACAGTGAACTTCTAATCTTGTTACTGCAAACTGACAATCACTCCTGAGAAGGAAGATGTTTGGGGAGGCAGAGCAGCCCCACAGCTGACCAGCTCACACTGGTTACACAGAAGCCCTCCAGCAGCTCCATGTGCTGCACTAGCCAAGCCACAGCTGAGGTCCCAGGGGTGTCCCTCCACTCCTGGGCACACCTGAGGTCCCAGGGGTGTCCCTCCACTCCTGGGCACACCTGAGGTCCCAGGGGTGTCCCTCCACTCCTGGGCACACCTGAGGTCCCAGGGGTGTCCCTCCACTCCTGGGCACACCTGAGGTCCCAGGGGTGTCCCTCCACTCCTGGGCACACCTGAGGTCCCAGGGGTGTCCCTCCACTCCGGGGCACAGCTGAGGTCCCAGGGGTGTCCCTCCACTCCTGGGCACACCTGAGGTCCCAGGGGTGTCCCTCCACTCCGGGGCACAGCTGAGGTCCCAGGGGTGTCCCTCCACTCCTGGGCACACAGCCCTGCTGTGGGAGCTGGGGCAGGGCTGCCCCAAGCAGCACCCCCGCTGTCAGTGAGCTCAGCAGCCCTGCAGAGCTGACACACTGCCTCAGACCAGCACCAACACAGCTCAGCACCTCCTGCAGCAGTGCTGAGCCCCAGCACAGCCAGGCCCTGCCCACAGCCCGCAGTGCAAAGGGCTTCTGCACACAATTCATGACTCAGAATGTTTTGGAATGTGACTGATATCAGAAGTGCATGCATCTTCACAGTGAAATGACTAAATGCTACTGGATATGTTTGATAGGCTTCCCCTCCCCTTTTTTAATTTACTAAGTCGTCTCTAAAAAAGTGTTTTCAAAGAAATCAAGTATGTAATTTTGGAGTTTTCTAATTTTCCTTTTCCAAATAATTAAAAGATTAGACATCCACAAAATCAAGTAGGTCTCAGGTAACTGCTACTGCATTTTTCTCTAATTCCTTTACTTTCTTTTCTTCCTCCTCTTTATCTATAAACATTTTAATTGAGATGTCCTTAGTTTTGTTTTTTTTAACTGAAAGAATTCTGTAACATGAGGCTTTAGTACAGTATAAGGAATACATCAAAAATCAAATTTACAGTGTTATCCTTCTAAATAAAAAATTTCAGTTAGCAGGTAGTTTATTGGAGAAACATGCAGCCACTTTTAAGAGGTACTTCTTTGATAATTTGGTAAGTTCAACAAAATTGACCCATCCACTACAATCTCATGAATGACAAGTGTTAAACTAAGACCTACATAACCATCATAGGCAGATCAGCAAGTTCCTCCTTTTTCAGAAGTGTCAGATATTTGTGTGTGTTTGTTAACAGTGACAGTGAAACCAGAACTCAAACCCTGAAACAGCAGTGACTTGGTGAAAGTGTAAGACTTAAGTCATTACAGATTTCCATATAAGCCTGACTTGTACAAACACTGTAAACATGATTTCAGATTCATTACTGTACTAAAACTATGTGTTATCTAATTCTAATTGCCTAAAGCAGAATCAGTAAGGACATCAAGAAGAACATTTATAGATAAAGTAGGACTGGGGGAAGGAAAGCCAGAAAAGAATTGTGGAAAAGAAAAACCCACATACCTGAGACCTACATAAGTAATTCCTCAGGATTCCCCTTTTCTTTAAAGTTAAGAACCTGAAAGAAAAGTTTGAAATTTTAAAACTTCAGTTCTTTACATCTGAGTTCTAAATTAGAGACGAAATAGTAATTAAATAAACTTAACTGATTAGGCTGCCTCAAAGGTTTTATTACCTTTGAGTGTCATTCTTCCCACATACTCCTTAACATGATGGGAATAAGAGGATGAGAGAATATTTAGGGTAAATAATATGAGAGATGACTGAAAGCTACTCCTTTCAGAGAGAGCTGCTCCACATTATTGCCTTTGGAGTGCAAAAATGAACTCCATCCATGGAGGGAAAGCTAAGAATTAAGACTTCATAACAAAACAAAATATTCCAATGGTTGATTTGAAGTGAAGCAAATAAAGCATTAAGGATTGAAGGTTCACATTTTTACTGGACAGAAACCTGGTTTAACTTGGATTTATTTTTTTTTAAGATGGACTTTCTAAAGTATTTCTGAGGAATATTCAACAGCCAGCACAGAACAGAGCCCTTAAAATAAGTCAGCACATGAAGAGAATCAGTTAACAACAACAGGTACTTTTGAGTTACTTAAATCTGAAAGAAACACACTGCAAATTTAAACAACAGTCAACTATCTCTTCTTTTGGAGAGATTGCAAGTTACTTTGCCACAGTAAATAAAATTTAAATCCCAGATGAGCATAGAAAAGCAAGAACCAACGATCAAGCTTTTGTACACAGCAGAAAAAGTTTAATATTATTGTAGCAGCACCATGACTCTCCATGCAGTCACTATTTTTCATTAAAACAGAAGTACTAAAGCCCTCTGACAGACAGTTACTTTTCCCATTCTCCCACAGTGGGAGATGCTGCCTTGCACCAAATCTATTCTTCCATTGTAAATATCAACACCTTCTAAGAAGAACTAAACTCCAAATGTGGTTTACACTCAAGTTCAAATACATGGAAAGAACTTTCATTTTATACGAATACAAAAATCTTCATCTACTTTCTAACTCAGAGGGAAGTATGAATTCAATAAAGGCCAGGAAGAAAAGAAAAGGACTGCAAGTTACACCACAGTGGAATCAAGCCTTCTGACACATCAGCCTATGTCACATTTTAAGCAACTTTTAAAATGTATAACACTGAAAACCTACTCAGAGTAAATCCTTATCTTTACATAAAATGCAACAAAATATGCAGAGCACAGTGAACTTTGATTACAGGTTTTGTGAGTATCAAAAAGTTGTCCCTAACTTTGTTGGTGGACGACATGAGTTCACATTCCTTCTTACCAAGACTTGATGTAGCTCTATTGTGAGTCACAAAAAATTCTTTAAAATTAATCTTAACTACCAAACTGTCTTAGAAATCTAAAGGTAACTTTCACTTTTATCAGAATCTCTTCTCAACCAAAACAGTGAATCCACAAATGAAGTGACTCTCCCTCAGACACAACCCTGGACCAAAGGCTCTCCAGAGTGAATGCTTCTTCTAGTAAGAACCTCTTCAGAGGAAGAACAGGTCCCATTTAACCTGCTCCACACGCACCTTTAATCTGCTCTTTTGGGAATGACAAGGACAAAACCAGCACAAAACAGACCTGAGAGTCAGTGACCCCATCTGAGATGGAAGCTGGAAGAGCATTTACACTCTGGCAAGGAAATCTTCGTCTCCAAAACGCGTGGCTTTACATTACTGTGTGGAATTTCAGGTACAACTTCCAATTCCTCATAATCCACGGCTTAGAATTTCAAACCTAAAAATGTTATCTTTGTGCAATTGAGTATAACAATATTAAACTTATTCAAGTTCAAAACAGTGCGTGCTATTAAAACAATTAAGAAGAAAAATGAAAAAAGACCCTATCCTACATACCGGTTAAGAGATTATCCAACTTTTTTTCTAGAGGTAAAGTTTTGCCAGATGGGACCCTTAAGAACTGAATAAAACATGAATGTCTGGGTTAAGAGAGAATGCCTCTTTAAACAACAACAAAAGAGAACTGAGAGAATAGTAAACTTTATCTAGATAAAGCTCCCGTAGTACCTCTGAATGGTGCCCTACACTTCCATTCTCCGATCCAGAATGCTGCTCATTTCCTTCATCTTCCACATCAGATCCCGAGTCTCGCTCGTCTTGCACTGGAGTAGCTCCTCCATCATCTATCCCCAGGTTAAAAACAGAAAGTAAAACTCAATGACACCTCGCAGCATTTAAAGGAGCCGTCCAGGCTCCCGCTCTAACGCGGAGGGGAAAGAACCTCGGGTCCGAACAAACCACCTCAGACACCCCTAAAGAGTGCACAAAACCATCTATACCATGCGGGCAGCGACTGATACACTGCCCAGACACTGGGCTGTTAAAGTCTCCGGCCCCGCGGGCCCCGCTGTGCCCGGCGCCCTCCCCGGCAGGGCCCCGCGCCGCTACCTGACTGCTCCCCGCCCTAACAGTTGTGTCCATGGTGCCCGTGCCGGCCCCGCGCCCCTACCCGACCGCTCCCCGCCGTAATAGCGTGTGTCCATGGCTGTCCGTGCCGGCCCCGCGCCCCTACCTGACTGCTCCCCGCCGTAGTAGTCGGTGTCCATGCCGGGCCCGGGCTGGCGGCGGGCACTGCCCTCGGCGCTGCCCCGGCCCCGCCGCCCCACACAGGAACAAGATGGCGCCTCCCCGCTCAGCACCGCCCCCGCCCCGCGCGCGCCGCCGGCCGGGTCTCGCGAGACCTCCCAGGGCAGCCGCCGCCGGGGCCGTAACGTCCCCACGCGCGACCGCGCCCGGCCGGGTCGTTTTTAACCACATCGAACTAAACGCCGTTCCTTCCTCCCCCCAAAGTCTTTTTTTATTTTCCCCCTAGAATATCGTTTGGTTTCAGCTTGATAACTGAAGCGCTGGGGAAACTGAAGGAGCCTTTGAGGAAAAAAGGCTGTTTGTAGCCCCCGCGTGACCGCGGGCAGCGCACAGCTGCAGTGTGACACGAGTGGGATCCCGGCAGAGGGCTTTCCTTGGGTGAATTCCTGGGGGAATTTCCAGGACCGAAACATCTCCTGACAGCGTTCATGGCTCCCCGAGCCCACAGCCCTGAGCTACACGAGGGATCCCTACATCTCCCTTCTGCCAGACCAAGGCACATCACCACAGGGATAATGGGTGGGAGACCCACAGTGTCATCTAGAGTAGAATAGATTTTGCCATTTAAATAACAGGTAGATTTATCTGCTCCCTACAAACCAAGTGAGCACGATTAACGTGCATCTCCACAAGAAGGCAGCAGGGCTCGGGTACAGGCACACAAGTGGGCTCGGGACGGGGCAGTGGGGGCCGGCAGTGTCCGTGTCACCGCTGCCCAGAGAGGGACCGCGGCCGGCCATGGAGAGGGAGGAACAGCCGGCCCAGCAAATTTAGGTCTGGCTGTCCTCGCTGAAGCTGCAGTTCAATCTAGTTCATGTGTGGGTGGTTCCTCCAGATTTAGCCTTCAGGATTGACTGGAAGTTTGCCCTGAGCTCCCAGGTGATGGTGACTTCCGGAGTAAACACAGGGGCAGAACAATCCCCATCTTTTCCAGGGATTGTCGTGTTCTGTTTCAGTAACCCTCATCCTCTGAGCAGTGTTACTACTCAAGTATTTGGCATGCCCATGATATGTCAGTAGGGGATTGCTGGTGATGACTATCATTGATGCATAATTTCAAAATGGAAAGTCTAATAAATGTGTACAGTGCTGGTCTCCTGCCCCTCAGTCTTCATTTTCTGGGAGGATACAGGTCAATGTGAGACACAGAAAACTGCTGGGTATGTCATTTGGCATATTTCTAAATGGCACTGATTTTTATAATCCTACATGCTACACTCTTGTTCAGGGACATCAAACTTTGGTAAGTTGATTATTCTGGGCAAAATGAGTCTATTTGTTCTGTGCTAGAGGCACCTTAGAATGGATGGCAGGGAGGTTAAGCCATTATTAACCAACACACTCCAAAAGCAAGCACAGTTATAATGCAGGGAGTTCAGTGTACCAGGTTAAACACAGCTGAGATTTCAGGATTGAGTTATTACTCAACATCTTCTACATCTCACTTAGAAGGAGAAATCAACAGTGAAGTCAGACGTTTCTTGGATACAATCCTATATTCTTAGCAAAAACGCAGAAAACATTTTTTCCCCCCTGAAAGCAGGATACCTAAAATAAAATGTCTCTTTGCTTACAGCTCTACAGGTCTTTTCCAGATTGCCCCCATTCCCTCAGGGATCCTCGAGACTACACTCTTGATGCTATCACGTTCTTTTTTCCTGCTTCTGTATGACTTTTACTGCTTTTAGGTCTTTGTGTGGTGTGGTTTCACTTAGATCTTTTCTGGAAGGAGCAGGCACACGTGTTGTCAGTATGTGATGGGAGGCCCCTGTCATTTCACTTGTCTGACTTCCATAAAGAAAGGGAATGGCTTTATACAACTGACTAAATAGAAGGCAGGATGACAACTTTGCAACACAACACATAAAGTTCTCTGCAGAAAAAGCACTAAGGAAATAACTTGGGAGTAGTGTAACAGAAAATAGAAACTAACAAAAAAAAAAAAAAAGGTTGAATAATGTGTACAAAGGTACACAGAAGTTGTACCAAGGGACCTAGAAAACACAGGAGTCTATCCCATACTAAAGTTCCATGCAGTATCAGAGTATGATGGTAGCCTGCCTTGGAAATTAGTCCTTTATAAATATGTGTCATGTTCTGCAGTGATGGCAAGGCAGTGTCCCAAACTCCAGCAGCACTGAGGCTGCATTGATGAGTGAATAGAGATTTTGTGCATTTAGTGAAAGCGAAAGAAGGCACAGAGGTTCCTTCCTAACAGTTATGAATTCCCATCTTCCTGAAAAGAAACCTTCTAACCCCAAGCCACATCCACCACACAGCAGGGGGGGCACCTGTGTCTGAAATAACCTCACCTCAGCAATGCTGAATGACTGGGCCTCAGTCCTGACCCCCATTCTGCAGGTAACGTGTCTGTGCACTCTGCTGTGCACATGCCTTTGTCCCTCATGAGCCAGAGCTTGGCAGACATCAGCCTGTAATATACTCTTGTAATGCCATCCTGGCTGCTTCCCAAGAGGAAGGATGGAGTGACAGTCAGACCATAATGGGATTGCACAGTGGGGGAGAATGACCTGTCTTCCACCAAGCAGCGTAAGCAGCAAGCAGCGCGCACTTGGCGCGTGTGAAGGTGTGTCATGACACAGATCCCAGAGCCCCGCCAGTCTGTCTCCCTGGGCAACACCAGGAACTGGCTGGAATGAAATAAGCCTTTCCCTGAGGGACAGAATGCTCAAGAAAACCATGGGATGCACTTGGAAATCCTTTGCTGGTACGTACTGCTTCTTTAGTTTGCTTTGTTCCCTGCACTGCACCTTTCAGAGTTAACAGACATCAGTGACTTAGAGCTACAAATCTGCTTAGGGAAAGGAAGGAGGTTAGTGTAGGCAGGAGGGCTGCTGAATGAACAGTTTAAATTGCAAACTGTTACATCCAATCCACCTCCCTTCAGAAATCTCAGAGAAATAACTAGTTTAACATAAAATGATGTTTGGCATCTAGGACTTGGTGATACAGAAATGACAAGGCCACTTTGATTTAGCTGGAGAGAAAATGGGAAAGCTAGTGCCATGTGCAAATTAAACCCTTCGATCCTGACATCAATCTCTTAATTAGGAAGCTGTCAGGAAGAGCTAGTTTTGTTAACACATGTCTCTCCGGACAGACCTATTGCTTTGAACAACAGCAGGATTAAATTCACTAATGATTATCCAATTTTAATTTGGTGCATTTCTCAGTGCATTATTTATCACAGAATCATAGAATCCCAGAATGGTTTAGGTGGGAAGGGACCTTAAAGTTCATCTTGTTCCACCCCCTGCCATGGGCAGGGACACCTTCCACTATCCCAGGTTGCTCCAAGCCCCATCCAACCTGGCCTTAAACACTTCCAGGGATGGAGCAGCCACAGCTTCTCTGGGCAACCTGTGCCAGGGCCTCACTAAGGTGCCATTTAATAATGTTTTTAGCTTTATTACTTAAGCTGTGACTTCACAGTCTTCACCTTCAGCAATTTGCATACAAGAAAGTTTACAACAATTAATCAGCATAGACCATGCTACAAATTATCCCTAATCACCACTACAAGTACTCCTGTGCCCTGCACAGTCCCTCCCCAAACTCTGCCTTCAGCAGAACACTGAGCTGCTCACTCCTGGCAAGCTCCTCTCCTGTCCTTCCCTGTTCACACAGCTCAGTGACCCCCCAAAACTGAGCTACCCCTTTGCACTCACAGTGCCTTCTCTGACAGCCCCTTTAGCAGTCACTTGCTCATCTCCCACCAGGTACATGTGCTGTGCAGAGCATCTTGGCTGCTTTCCCTTGGTATGCCAAGTCTCTACTCCTTCAGCTTTTGTTTTCTTGCCCTTGAATATGTCTAGACTGAACTGTAGAAATCAATCTCCCTTCCAATACGTATTTCAGCTGTGCAATGAGTCATACTTCTCTTTCAGACTTACCTCAATTTCCCTGTGTTTCCATCTCATACAGTTTCTATACTGTATTAGGACATAAATCCTGTGCTTCTCTGTGAAATAGCATAGCCATGGTGCCTTGGGCACATGGGTTAAAAATGGAGATTATTTTGAGAATGAGATTTTCTGCCCCCAAACAGGCTCCATCTGGAATTTCAGCAGATATGTTTCCTTTGCTGAAGGAATACAAATGGTACTTTTTCCCCCTGCAGTCTAATTATACAAAACCTTTGGTTTTAGAATGTACCTTGGTGTATAAAGGTACGTACTTTGATTTATTTGCCAATATTTGTCCTTCACCTAATAAAATCAGCACTTGGAATTTTGTTAATCACTACAGCATATAGACTTCTAAAAATTGTATCAGAAATAAGTCTGATAAACAACTACTTTGAGGCAAAATCTTTGGGTAAGAATGATTTGTGCAGTTAGAAACTTGAAGAAAGCTCTCCTTCCTCTCTGCCTTGTGTCTTCCTACCTCTCTCTGAAAGTCTCTGAGCCTGAAAGGGCCCATGCTCTATTTCTGCACCTGTATTTTCATGGCTGCTGTAAAACTTAAATAAAAACTCAGGTAAGGAGACTGACCTTAAAACACAAATATGTGAAGTGGACAAACACACATTACTCCCAACTATTTATTGCTGTACTTGAATGCTTACCTCTGATTTGGATATGGAGCTACAGCAGGAGCCCCAAGAATCTGACACGGGAGCTTCTTGTTGTCTTTCCCATCATACAGTGCAGCCACACTGAACCTAGGGAACAAGAAAATAAGAATTAAGGTATTAGTTATACTAGCAAATGTTCACATGTCCACAGTTATTGCACATTTTCATTTGCATGTTTAATAATGGGCACACAGACATAACTTTCTTCTGCATGGAGCCCTGGAGGAAGGTGACACAGCTGCATAAAGGTAGATGGAAAAAATCTCATCCTCACTGTTTGGGCTCGTCATTAGGATTGGAATGTGCCTGACTCCTGAGTTCTTGCTTTGGCTGGAGAAACCCTGTATCTGCCTTTCTACAGATATACTACACTTCTGTTTCTTTCCCATACTGGAATGTAACCAAATTTGCAAGATGAACACAGGATTACTGAGAGTACACGTGGAGCAACCAGAAAGAGGGAAGCTCTTGACCACACTATCCTATTTTGGAAAGAGAGAAGTGGGCAAATAGGGAGTTAATATGCACCTAGATTCTGGAACATGGTGACAGTGTTTGCTGGGAGGTAAATTAAGATAACAAAAGCAAGATGTGTTGTCCCTTTATGTCAGTGTGTGTATGAATTTCAGTTGTCATGAGTTTATTTTGCTCTGAGCTCTAGGTACTGAGCTGTGAAACACAGACCACACCAAACACAGACTGATGGGTGTTTCCTTGCAGAAGAGAGCTATGTAAAACCAAGAGGAGGTTTGGATGATGAGATGAGGGCCTGATTTTCTTCATATTTAATAGGGTGAGAAAGAACCCCAGGGAAGTCCAGTGATGTTGGAGCAGCATAAGACTAGATGCTAAAGGGTTTTCTTCTTGGAGTGCTTTCCAGAAATCTGAAAGGATACAGGCACAGCGGGGAGATTGAAGTTTAAGGTTCATCCAGGCAAGAATTAGCCTTCGTGCTTACTGGAACATCTGACTTGGAAAGGAGGTGTACACTGAGCTGGGAGCAAAGTCCTGTAATAAATAACTGTGCTTCAGTCATTTCCTCCTCTGTGCAGCTGCGAAGTGGCACTTTGTGAGGGATCCCTTAATGGCACTAGTGCCAGTTTCACCTTCCTTTTCCTTCTTACTCCAATGCTTATGAAAAAGAGGGACCTAAGCTGCAGAAGCCACACGGTGAAGATTTCTTCTGGAGAGGTAAATTCTCATGCCATGGGGTTACATTTGGTTTATGGCACTGTATCACTCTGGGGAGAAAAGCAGCAGGGAGAGCCAGGCGTTGCCAGGAAGTGGCCATGCAACCAGGCTGGGGGGGGTGGCCACATAAATTCATTGGAAATAAGCATTTTAAATGTTGGAACTGTGTATCCCGGGACTATAAGGGATCTCCTCCCCACCTGTCTATCCTTGGCTCTGGAGCCAGCTGTCCCTCTGACAGGACACAGTCTGGCTGTCTCTGTGTCTGTGGGTGCCACTCCCTCTTTGTTCAGGGGCAACAGTTCTGCTCTGTTGCTGTATTCTGGTTTCTGGTGCAGGTGAGGTGCCTGTCAGTTGTGAATCACTGCCCATGGCCCATCTTTAGCCTGTGTTTGCCAAGGGCCATGCTTCTGTACCACCCTGCATTGCTCACAGGGACAAGTCATCACAGTGCTGAAGTTGGTAACGCAGATACAGCTCCTGAGTCGTGAACAAGAACATGAGGACCTTGCCATAAGAACAATTGATTATGAAAGACTGAAGTTCCTTCTAGAGAGAGTGTACAAAACCAGCAGAAAACCCCCGAGCAGCCAGAAAGAACACGTTCATGTTGCATTGCTACATTTTTGTGGATTTTGTGCTACAAAATTGAGGATTGCCTTAGTTACAGATGAGCTCTGGAGTCTGCCTTAGTCTCACAGGGGAAAGCAATTCTTAATATAGACAGCAGGTGTTGTGTTGGGGGACACAGACTTTGCTGTTTCTCTGGCTTTTGTTATTAATGTGACATTTCACCTCTCTTCTTGTTATTGGAACGCCTTTGTGAAAATTACATTTAAAATTCCTGGTTTAAAATGTGTGTTAGCATTGGACTTCTACATCAGCAGTCTGCCATCTCTTGAAGCTTCTAGTTCCTTTTTACTTTGGGATCCCAATACGTAATTTTGATAGTTCTCTTATACATTAAGTGGTAAATCATCCTGGGCTTGCTTAGAAACTCCCTTCAATCCATGCTACAGTGTAGCCACAAATAGGGCACAAAGATCATGGAGCTTGTCAAGCACTTCCTGCTTTCCATCTTGCTACCCCGACAGCCCTCCTTAAGAGTCACAGAATTGTTAGGGTTGGAAAACACCTTTAAGATCATAAATTCCAGCAGTTAACTTGGCACCATCAAAGCATGTCCCCAGGCACCACATCTACATGTCTTCTAAATCCCTCCAGGGCTGGTGACTCCACTGCTGCCCTGAGCAGCCTGTTCCAATGCTTGAGAACCTTTCCTGTAGAGAAATTTTTCCTAATATTATTAAAATTTATTATTATTAAAATTTTTCCTAAACCTCCCTTTCCTAATATTCAGTCTGAAGACCCACAGCAGTGGGATATATCTGCAGGAGTGCAATTGCTCCTTCTGTTTAGTCTGAAGAAAAGGTCGTTTATATACCCATCAATTTTAAGTAAGACCATGATTTATGGAAGCTATTTACACCCCTTCCAAATAACTTAAGTAAAAATAAGTGGGCAGCTAGAGGAATGGTAAAATGAGCTCTAATTTTCTCACTGCAATGTTTTAACATTAAAATTCAGTAAAACAAGAGGAAGAAAACAATAGTACCCTGAACTTAACCTTGAGGGTTTTTTAATGGTAATCTTCATTCTTCAAGAGCATGAATTTCCAAAAATAGAGTGGTGACTTGAAACACTTTTCTGATAACTTAGCTGCAAAGTTCTAAACCTCAGCAATTTGTATACCCCCACCATAAAATTAAGATAAATAATAAAATTATTTAAATGATTCAGTCAAAAGAGTAATGAAATCTGGGTACCTCTTAAAATATATAGCATCCATATTACATAAGATTGTAAGTAGTTATAAAAAATTTTAAACATCAAATTTTAAATCTTTTACATGATAGAAGAAATCCCAAGGCTGTCAGTGAAATTACTGATGAAGTATTCTAATAATTACTAATATTAATGGTACTACAAACTGAGATTTTGCTCATTATCTGTATAGCACAGGTAGAAAATGGATCTTCCAACTAATTTAATTTACAGTTTTCCTGTTTTGTTCAAGTTTTCCAGAGAACCTGCCCAAAACCTAGGAAAGTATAATTTAGGGCCTTAATAAAATAACTTCTCAAAAGGCTAAGAGATAACAAGAAATTTAGTTTTGAGTGTCAAGATAAAATCAGAACAGATGTCTGTCTTCATCATAGGGGTTGTTCCAAGAGATCATGGACTTGCCTGGAGTCAGTGCCAAAGCTCCTTTTCTGGTCCTGTACTGTCCATTCACCTTGTAAAGTGGTTCTCAAGTGGAACACACAGAAGGGATGCAGATGGTTCAATATGTCCTCACTGACCATGGATTGTAAAATGTGTTGAGATAAAATGCTATAATAATAATAATAATAATGTTATCACTGGTAACAGATCAAAAGAAAGTAAAAATAGGTTGAAGTTTTGGACCATTTCGCTCATTGCAAACGTTTTTTTTCTTATTATTAACTCTGAGCTCAACCTTTTCTCAGGTTGTGCTGTAACAATGGATAGAGGGGAGATCCTTTAGAGGAATGGGGGGAGCAGAATGGATCCCACAGCTGTGAGAAGTTTGTGAATATGGGGCTGTAGAGACAGGCTGATAACTGAAGTCTGCTGCTCACAGCAGCTACTGAATCACAGATTATTTGCACAGGAATCACTCCTGCTGGTAGGAAGAGGGAAAAGGGAAAAATCCCTGTTTGGAACTCTAGAAACATTTAAAGGGAACTTAGCTGTGATTTCTCACACATAGTAGAAGACACACAGCAGCCTTCCCACTGTAACAAGAGCAGGAGCTGGCAAATCACACCTAGTCCTGGAATGGCTCCCAAGATCCAGCTCTGTCTGTGGGACAGAAAGCTGCTTCTGAAGACTTTGATTCCTTGGTTATTCCAAGGAAGACAGCCTGGACAGCATCATCCCTTAATTAAAGCACTGCTGTAGATTTCTAGCCACGGATATTTTCACTGTTATGTTCTTGATAGCGAGTTCCTAATTTTATTGTGGTTCCCTGCAGTTCCTTATCTTGCTGTTCGTGCCTTGACTGCAACCCCTTCCATTCCAGCTGAGGAAGATGAACTCTAAACCTCAGTTTCTGTATGGTGGTAGGTTCAAGCTGGAGGGTCTGAGGGAACTCAGCCAAAGGGAACTCCATTCTGCACCGAATTACATTGCACTGTGGGGTCTTTTTATTAGTGACCCAGCTCACTAATACTTCAGGCAATAATTGTGCCTGGCATTTGATTGAGAGAAGCATTTGACTGAGGGAATTATTTGCTATGAAAATGTGCACAGTGAAATCTTCAGGGCTGAGAGCATCTCCAGGGTTATGTGGTAGAACACAGACCACCATCCCAGTTCTGCAGGTTCTTTGCTTTGGTAGATGGTGCCATTGTTTCTACACTAGGTGTAGGTTATTACAATCTTTTCTGCTTAACAAAATTATTTAAAGGCATTTTGCTGTTATTTTTTACAAGGAAACCCCTTTGTCTGTTCTGGTCAAAGCCCTTTTCTGGCCTAACGTTATGTTCTTGGCACTGCAGGTTGCATACAGTGATCTGAAACATAATGGTGGTTTTCAGAAAGGTAAGTCCTACTCTTCACTGTGATTGACTGATTAGCCTGAGGCCCAAAGAGGAGAAAATTACCTCAACATCATGGTTCAATCAAAAAGAAAGTAGCAATAATCCATAATCAACAAGGTATAAAATAACTTCAGCCTAGGCTAGGGGAGCAGAGGTGTCTTGACAAACCTGGATGTGCTGTGATTGAGCAGGTGACCTCTGTCACAAGGTGTGGCACTGAAACCACACAAATTACTTCTGGAGTTTTATTCAGCACAAATGAGAGCTCTTAGTCTGTAACATTCTTCATAACCTGGTGCAATGTTTAGAGATGCTTTACACTGGTGGTTTGGTTTTAAATGTAAGCCCACAAAGTATTTTGAGAGGAAAAAGAAGTATTTTTTCATTAAAACATTGAAACTATGGCAATAAATGCTAGAGTATGTAACAAAAGTTGTATGTGAGGACAGCTAGAAAGCCCATTGAAGATCTGATCCACAACTTTGTTCAGTTTTTATTCCATCTTTCTGTTTGAGTCTGTATTAGTGCCTGGAGCAAGAGGTGGTGTTCCTGAAGGCCTGGAGCAGGGGAGTATAACCAGGATGCTAGTGCAGGTGACATCAAGATGCTGCTAATGTCTAGGAAAGGGCAGCTGTGGCTCACCCCTTCCTCCAGTGACAGCAGAGCAGTTCTTGCTTGCTCTGCAGAGTGGCAGAATGTTGCCAAGCCTTTACAAATGTGAAGAGAGGAGCTGGGCTGGATAAAGAATGTTGGTGGTTTTTTTCCTTAAGAGAGATCATGGATGCACTCCATTTCAGCTACAGCAGGAAGAATATGTATCTAAAAGTTGTCACAACAGTCCCCTACATTTCCAGACATTTGTTTTTTTGTTTGTTTGTTTTTCTTTTTCCTGGTAAAGTCTATGTTCTCAGGAATCTCTTCTGAAAGAATACCACCCCTAATTGTGAGGCTGCCAAGGCACTCCACCAGCATGCACTGTGCCCTCCACCAGCCTGGTGGAAGTAGTGGAGCTGCATCACTGCTGTCTTTGAAAAAGGTGTTGCCTCATTTCCTGCTGTGAGAGAGCTGGGTTTGATGACTTGTCCAAAGTCATGTTTTAGGTCAGCTGTGGAGCTGGGAGTAGAACTCAGAGGTCTGTGAATGTACTGCCTGCAAGCAGTAAGAACTTAACTAGTTAAACACTGCTAAAGAAATCAAAGCGCTAAAAAAGGAAGACCAAGAAGTGTTTGCCTGTGAGCTACATGGCATCAAGTATGTCACTGGACTTGACAGTAGATTTTTATTTCCCAGGGTGATCATGTGTGGCTGGACACTCAACCAAACAGTGAATTTAATGTCCCTATTGGGGCAGTTGTGAAGGAATCTGACTCAGGACGGATCTTGCTGGAGGACGATGAAGGCAAGGTGGGCCATGCCATAACCATAATCATGTAAAAGATGAACATAAAATTTAAAAGTATAAAATACAAAAGAAGGGCCCTTTTGGGTCAGACCAAAGCTCCATCTATCCAGATGGTCTGACTTTGATAATGTTTGGTAGGATATAATGAAAGAAAGAATATAAAAATAAGGCAAGCATAAGATGATGCCCTGGCATTCCCAGCTCCAAGCACTATGAAGATTCAGAGCTTCTTGAAATAGAGGTTATATCTATATACTTAAGAAAAAGAAATGGATGGGCTCCAATCCCTAAATTTGGTGAAGCTTTAGGTGAAAACATGATCCCACTAAAATCAGTTAATCCCTACCACATACAATGTTGTAGCTGTGATGACCTGACAGAGCTGCACTCTGAACAGTGTTAAATTTGGTGATGTTCAGAACCCACCCGAATGGCTTCATTTAGTGTTTTAAATCACCCAGTCCTGGGGAGCAGCAGACCAGTTAATTCCTGTAGGTCAGACACCTGTTTGTTAGAACATGCTTGTTTTGATCATGGATTGCACTGTGGTCTAAGGCAGAGCTCCCCTGTGCTTGCCTCTGAGCTGCAGCATCACACATTCAAGGCAGTGCCTTGGCTTTTCCAGGAACACTGGATCACGGCTCGGAACATGCACATGGTGCGTCTGATGCACCCCTCCTCTGTGCAGGGGGTGGAGGACATGATCCGCCTTGGGGACCTCCATGAAGCTGGCATGGTGCACAACCTCTTCATCCGACACCAGGAGCACAAAATCTATGTGAGTGCCACAGTCACCAGGCCAGGTTGTTGCCCGTAAACAGAGACACAAACCAACAGAGTGCCGGTTTATGGGTGCTTTATTCGGGGCCCCGGGAACCTGCGGGCTAACGCCCCAAGTCAGGATTCCGACGACCCTCGTTCTCAGTTCAGCTTTTATACACAAACAAGTTCACATGTATTCTCACGGCTAAAACAATTACAGTTTCTATAGCAACCCAGGTGCAGTAGTTTATAACAATTAACAATCATCTACTCTAATCATAAATCTGCTTAAGTTGTCCTACCCCCCTAGAAACTGTTTAACAGACCCTTACCACATCTAAGGTACAAATCGTTACGTACATGCTTGACTAAATCTTTTGATTATTGTTTCTACTTCTTCAGTACATTCTATTCCCACGAACAAGGCTGCTGCTTAACTCACTACTGTAATGTGTTGCTTTCTAGGCCTTACCCTTTTACTTAAGCCTTAGCCATTCTACTACTAAATTTAAACTGCTTTGCAACAAGGTGGCTTTGAGGAGTGACCTCTCTGGCACACTCAGTGGGTGACCTGAGCAGCCTGAGAGCCTTTCACACATGCAACCCTCTGAGTCCTTTACTGATCAAGGGTGCCAAGGAGACACAACACAGTTTTTCTCTTCTTTCATTTGAGTACTTTGGCTGTGAAGAAGAGAGCTAAGAGCAGACTGCAGTCACAACTCTGTGCACAGGTAGTGACCCTGCTGACTTTCTCCTCGAGTGATCATTTCCACCAGTCACTGACAGTGAGCTAAATCCAGCCTGTGTTACAGCTTAGTGCTGCTCTTACCTGCAGGATCAGTCCAACTAGTACACACTGACATGACTGTCCTCCAGTCCAAGCCAACATTTACTTGATTTTGATTAATAAAATAGATAAGAACAAATCCAGATGTTTTGCCCGTTACAGGTTTTTTCTGTGACTGAGCAATCTGGCATTTTTATTTTCTTTGTTTCTTAGTTTCCAATTTGTAATATGATAATTAATATTCAGGGTTTTCCATGCTTTGCCTCCCATGTTATATACACTACAGGAGAGAAGCTACCTCTTACAAGATAGGTGTGGTGATGTTTAGAGTAAACAAGGACTGATTTTATAGATGCTGCAGTTATAACTACCAAGGTGTGTGTGTAGACCTGTTGTATTTGACTCTAGCAGTCTGCAGTTGTCTTATGTAGTTCTTGAACAATAATATTGCCTTGTGTCTCCACAACCTTCAACAGCATCCTTCGTTTCAATAGTGGTGCTGTTTACAAATGTTACTAAATCCCTGTGTATATATAGCAGAAGTATAACTTTGCTCACTAGCAAAGTTCAGCTACATCTACACTAGAATACAAAAGCAGCTTAACAAAACATTGCCAAACAGCTTATGATAACACAAAAATGCCAGGTCAAATTGGACTTCCATGCACTTCAGCTTGAGACAGAGCCCCAAGGTGTGGTTTGGCAAGGAGATTACACCCAGCATTCTTCCTTGGGCAAAACCCTCCATATCCTAAAATTTTAACAGCAGAGCCTAGTGAGGAACTGGGCTCTCAGCTTCACCTAGTGTTGCTATGATCTCCCAGGCTCCCCTCCTGCCTCTGTTGAGGTTTATACAGCAAGTGGCTTTGTTGTATTCTTGTTTGCAGGTTTGCTGCCAGCAGTAACGCTCACAACTGTTTTGCAGACTTACACGGGATCGATCCTGGTAGCAGTGAATCCATACCAGCTGCTGCCCCTCTACACAGTGGATCAGATCAGGCTGTACTGTAACAGGAGGATTGGAGAGCTACCACCTCATGTCTTTGCCATTGCAGACAACTGTTACTTCAATATGAAGAGGAACAGGAGAGACCAGTGCTGTGTGATCAGGTGACTGGACCGAGAGGACAAATAGCAGAAACCAAGTCTGGCATGGTTTTGGGGAGCCTTTGTGGAGACAGCAGACTTTCCAAATGGAAGGGCACAGATATAGACAACAGGAAGGAAATATTTCTCCCTTGCTTCTTCATTTTCAGTTTAGGCTGCAAAAGGGACCTCTGAAGTCCACTGTTTTCCCCCAGAATCTTTGATTGTGGCTGTACATTCTGCACATGGTCACTACATATGGAAACATAAACTATGACCCTATGTGATGTAGGGCTATCTTTTACCTTGGAGGCATATTTCTGTTACATGTGGTTCCTGAGAACAGACATTTCCTGGAGAGAAATAACCTCTGCTAACCTGAAGATGGAGGGAAGCTTGCTTTCATCCTATAAACAATCCATTTTCTGATTGTCATCAATGTGAAGAACTAGATAATCTCATTTCAGTAATATCTGATTATAGCTGAGGCAACTCAGTTGATGTGATAAGACTAGCATTCACAATCTAGTAATGCAACAAAGAAGAAAAGCAAGTGGTCATTTAACTTGCACAGGTACAGAATGTCTTCCATGGATTTGCTTGGTTTTAATTAGTGGGAGAATTTAGTCCTCAGCCTAAGTCTAAAAAACAAATTTGAGCAGATAAGATGGTGAAAGACTAGAATTTTCTAGCCCTCTATGAAAGAAAGTCTGATCTACCATTCACAGGGTAAATTTAAGTGGGTTACTTTTTTTTTCACTTGGTCTGCCATTTTGCCACCCTATCCAAAAAAAGAAAGGAAACCTGTAATGATCTTGTTTCCTATTGCAGTGGAGAATCTGGAGCTGGGAAAACTGAAAGCACAAAGCTAATACTGCAGTTTTTGGCAGCTGTCAGTGGCCAGCATTCCTGGATAGAGCAGCAAATCCTAGAGGCCAACCCCATTCTGGAAGGTGGGTTATTTGGCAAACGTGCCAGATTTACCACATTTATCTCAGGATAAAAAAAATCAGAAACAGATGTTTGAACTGTTTTTTCTGCATAACTGCTAAACCCCCTGAAAACAGTGGTGATGCACAGTGGCTGTTCTCTGTACTTCCCTGCCCTGTCTCCATGAATCCCACAGCAGCTTCCACACAGTGGGAGGAGGTGCCACTACAGTGTAACCCTGAACTGCTGGGACCACAAGAGTCCTTGGGAATGCAGAGCCCAAGGCAAAGCCCCCTGGTGTACCATTCACCTTAGACAGTGGCAAAGCAACATGGATGTATCTGTAGGGGAGCTCCCCGAGACACTCATCTTTCTCTGTACAGGGATCAAATGTGCTCCCAGTAAACCCTTCTGGAGGTGTTCAGACTCTCTTGTCTGGCCAGATACAGACCACATTTGTATAACTGGAATATGTCTTTTAGGACCCCATTATCTGGATGCACAGTATGCCTGCCTCTCTCTTCAGGAGGCAGCCAGAGACCAGACATTCTCCAGTGCTTGCCAGCGCTGTCTTTTGGAACACAAGGTGTAAAACACTAGCAGTAAAACAGAAGGGCATAAAAAAGAGACGATGTTCATTAACTGTAATAATCCAGATACTCTCTCTGTCCCTTGCCCATCAGCTTTTGGAAATGCCAAGACAATTCGAAATGACAACTCGAGCCGCTTTGGGAAATACATTGACATCCACTTCAACAAAACTGGAGTGATAGAAGGAGCCCGGATAGAACAGTTTCTTCTGGAGAAGTCCCGGGTGTGCCGGCAGGTGAGGGCACTGGCAGGTGTGCATTCTGCCTGCTCCTGTGTTACAAGCTTGTCCTGACAAGGCTGTCCATTGGCCTGTTTTGGTTTTTTTTAGGCTCCAGAGGAGAGGAACTATCACATCTTCTACTGCATGCTAATGGGGATGAATACAGAGCAGAAAAAGATGCTGAATCTGGGCACTGCTTCAGAGTACACATATCTCACCATGGTAATAGCCTCTGCTTTCTTCTTTGTTTATCCATCTGCCATTTGCTTCTCCCAGTGAGCAGTTACAATCAGTAGGAGCTGCAAGTGGTATTTACCAAATATGAACAGTCCTTTCCTTAGAATACCAGGAGCAATAACACCAAAAGTGCTGTGAGCCTCAGTTTCAGAGACTTATTGTACTGTTCACCAGTGGGAAGCAGCTTGAGGCAAGTCAAAGCTTTCTATCAAAGTCAGACTTAAGAAACATAAAGGACATATTAAAGCAGGTGGAAAACATCCCCCCACTTTTCCCAGGCACTCAGATTTCAGAGGAATGCAAGGGATCTCATTCCAGGGAGAACAGCAATCACATATGTGTACCTTAGAGGAAAATGAATAAGCAGAATCCTAGTCCTTATATCTAATGAATCTTATGTACACAATGCAGGCAGCTGGCATTCAATATAACCTCCCACAACTGATGTTAATGTCCCTGTCTGGGTTTATGATGCCATTGTGGTAGCAGTGGAATGTTCATAGGTGAGATTTTTGAAAATAGCTAGTTGTTTGGTTTAGGACATGAAAGCCATAATGAAAATTCTGTTCTTTAGTCTGTATAGATACCTCATATTAAACATGTCAGCTGGTTTGATTTGGGCTGTTCTACAGCTGTGGAAAAAATGGGGCTTAGTCCTGCCTCTACTGAAGTTAGTGGAAGCTAGGCATCTAGTTTCAGAGGAAATCAAATCAAGTCTATCATCCCTTTCTAAAGTCTCAAAAGAAAAACCATTTAAGTTGCTGGAGATTTTTTCAAATGTAATGTTTTCAAAATAGCAGTGATCTTGCAGCAAAAGCTGACAAGTACAACTAGTGCAATTCAGCCATTGTTCATTCCATAAAAAAGGCCCCTGGGTCAGCAGTAGGGCAGTATGATACAGAGATAGGAGGACTGGATTAAAGGAGAACATATCCATGGTTTTGTTAAGGTCAGCTGTTGGCACAAGCTGGCATGTCTAGATGCTGTAGACTGAAATGTCTAGGAATATTTCACTTTTGTCAGAAATAGCAAGGATAAAAAAGGCATTTCCCCATCTCCATTAGGGCTGAAAATAGTTTCTATCAGGAGCAGCATCCTGGGACCAGGCTTTGATGAAGGTTGTTCTGATGCTGCCTTGAATGCTTCCATTTGCCTTCCACTAGAACCTAATATTTTTATTTTGAGATTTGCCTTCTAGTACTGATCCAATCCTACTTGCTTTGATTTGGGATAAGGGCTCTTAATTGTCCATTGACAAGACAGAGGGAGGAAACCAAAGAAACTGGCATGGCCTTGTAAATGTAGGTAACCTTGTCAAAGCTTCCTGTCCTTCTGTGCTCCAGAGCAGCCTTCCCTTCAGCTTGTCCTTTTGGCCTCCCCAGAATTCTGTTTAGCCCCAGAGAAATATATTACTGAACCCTCTGCTAATGGGTTCTTTAGAGTAAAGATGAAGGAAGAAGCAGCCATGGGAAGAGGATATAGGATATCTAAATAGGTTTTTACCTTGCATCTTGTGGCAAGTGACTCACAGGATACCCACACTGTGTACAAAGGTTTGTCAGCCTGCAGGTCCCTTCTTCCTTGTATGGGTACCAGGAGGATTCTCCTCACCTGTGGGTGTGGTGCCTTGCAGGGCAACTGCATGTCCTGCGACAGCCGGAATGACGCGAAGGATTATGCCCACATCCGCTCGGCCATGAAGATCCTCATGTTCTCAGATTCCGAGCACTGGGACATCAGCAAGCTGCTGGCTGCCATCCTGCACCTGGGGAATGTAGAGTTCCAAGGTAAACTCAGCACTCTCTGTGCTTGCCTTTCCTCAGACTCTATGGTAAAGGTACTTCCACTCGGTGCTTCCTGCTTCCATCTGTACAGATCAGGTTGTGCTGCTCTGCCGTGCATTAACAGGTCAACAGAGTTGGAAGGATGGGCAGATAAGCACCATAAAATTCTGATCTGTGACTCCACTGCCTAGTGTTTTGAAAAACAACATCTTATTGTTATTCTGTCATGCCATCAGGTTTCCATGGTTGTAAATAGGCCCTTATCACACACACTGAAACAACAGAAAGTATAATGCCGTGTTACATTTGCTGATTGTTGTGCTAGGCAAGCCAGAGGACATAGGAGCAGCTGAGTGGTGTTTGCTGTGGAGATAACAGCAGTCATCCTCCTGGCTGAGTCTGGTAAACACTCACCTGCATAGGTGCACTTTTGGTATGGACAGGCACGGTGTGACACCCACCAGCGGGATGCCAGAATCTCTCACATTTTAGAAAAGAGCTCCTCACTTCGTGATACAGGGGGCCTGATGCACTGATGCCATTTGGATTCTTTGGAGTAACGCTGGCTGCTAAAATTAGGGATTTCCTTCATTCCCCTTTGTTGTCCAAATTTCCTACAAGCAGACAGACAAAAAATATTTTCAGAAACACATTTTCTGGAGTCAAATATCACTTCCCCAGACCCTCAATAGCTACTATTTTAAATTAATAACCTTGTCAGTTTGGCTGCTGTTTTTAGCCTGATGTTCTGGAGTTGTGAGAGCCCTGTAGATCCCAGGATCCCTGGGTGAAATCCTTAGTAAAATCATCAAACCTGGGAGTTTCAAAAGAGAACTGGGTGCCCTGCCACATTCCCAGAGCTACGGGATCACAGAAATGCAACTGCATTAACAGCACAGGCCGCTACTGTAGCAGAAATGGTTCCCTCCCAGACCACCTGTGTCCTCTTTGCAGCGGCCGTGTACGACAACCTGGACTGCTCCGATGTGATGGACTCTCCACACTTCTCCATCGCCACCAAGCTGCTCGAGGTAACACACTCATCTCCTCCTGCTCGTTCCTCCTTCACCCTTGTTCCCTGAGCACACCGACAGAGCACGTCTCTGGAGTGTCTGTGCAGGGATGCACATCCAACAGGCACATCCCCTTCTTCCTGCTGAGACTCCCGTCATGCTGCTGCAGGTGTCTCTCTGAGTGGGGAGATATTTAACTGGGACAGCAAATTGCCTGTGAATGCTGCCAGACATGCAGTTTGTCACAGCCCTCTTCCCGATACACACTTTGCTGGATCTCCTTTATTCACCTGGAATGACCAGGTTGCCATGACTGTTCCTCCAGGTGGACTCCAGTGAACTCCAGAACAGCCTCACAAACCTGTCCATCATTGTCCGAGGAGAAAGTGTGTCTAGGCCTCTGAACGTGGCTCAAGCTGCCGACGGCAGGGATGCCTTTGTGAAGGTACTGGTGCTTACAGCTTCCATGTTTGAAGACTTTCAAAGACTTCCATGTTTTGAAGATGCTTTCAGAGCTCTCTGTCTTCCTGGCTGAGGAGTCTGATGTGACATTCACCCAGAGGGCTCCGGGCCTTTCTGGTTCTCAGGCACAGTTTCACAGCAGCACAATAACAAGCAGTAAGCTATGTCCAAAGACTCTAATGATGGGCTCTAATTCCTCTTGCATTTTTTCCTCAGGGAATATATGGACGGATCTTCCTGTGGATAGTGAACAAGATCAACTCAGCCATTTTCAACCCAGCTTCTGAGAAGCATAAGGACAGACGTCAGTCCATTGGGCTGTTGGACATTTTTGGGTTTGAAAACTTCAGCAACAACAGGTAGGAGACTCCAGATGAGAAGCTGAAAAGCAGCTGATGTAAAGGGAAAGAATGAAAAAAACAGACACATGCTTTTTCATCATCATCCTGATTCTCAGAAAAGCAGTGACATTTCCATGACTGGATTTTCCCAATTATGATCATGCACAGACTCCATTTTTCTTCAGTCTTGGTCATATTTCTGCCTCCTCCCCCGCCTTCATTTTAGTACATCCATTACACAACTATTCCAAAACCTCAGGAATTCTCTCAGAGGAGATGGCTATGAAGCTGCTATGAGCAAACAGCCACTATGTGAGGATGTAGTATGTCCCTGTGTCTCTGTACCAAACTTTCCTGTTCCATTGCATTTTACAATGTCTCTTGGGATACATTTGGCATATAGTGCAAAGGAGACCATTTCAGCTCATGCTTACATCTTCCTCAATGTTCTCCCATCCTTTTTTTTTTTTTTTTGGCTGCTGCATTTCTCCACTCTTAAGGACAGGACAGCAAAGTCCCTGGTCAGTATACCATTGTACCACTGCTGCCTCTTCCACTGGTGGTTCCAGTCCCAAAGCACCATCTCTGTTTGCTGTTCTCTCTGGGGGCAGCAGCTCTCTTAGTTACCATATCATCAGTCCTTCACAAACCATCAGCACACTCTGCAGTCTTTTTTCAATCCATTTCAACTGATGCCTCTTGCCTTCAACAAGATAATATTCCTCACTGACTTTTGGAGCAGGATCTAGGATCAGTTTGGTCCGTCTTCTTTCTTTTGTGTTCTCTCCTGTTATTTTATGCTGTTCCCAAAGGCTGCAGTCCCCATGGGGCCTCACTGTGGTGAGCACTCCACAGGCACATACAGTGTGCCACAGCAGTTACCAGGTAACACTCAGGTGCAGCATAAAGGAGTAACTAACCAAAGAATTGGTAGTGCCAGTGGGAGCACATGTCACACACTCATGCAGTCGAGATTTTCACAGTTCCCCTTTATCTCTGGAGTTTCTTGAAACAAGTAAGAGATCTTTCCTTGCCTACTCAGCAACACTCAATCACCAGTTGGCTCACTGCTGCTGACCTTTACCATGGCAGAAAATGCCTCTCCTGTATTGCTAAGATTGGCAACATGCAGTGATGGTGTCACCAGCACTGTGGAATTTAGCAGTAGTATCTCTGGATATGTATTTAATACAGAGAATAAACAAATAACAGAGAGCAGTGCAGCACTGGCCAAGGATGACCATGGGCTCTCCTCTTGTCCTTCCTCAGCTTTGAGCAGCTCTGCATTAACATTGCAAATGAGCACCTTCAGCAGTTCTTCGTGCACCATGTCTTCAAGCTGGAGCAGGAGGAATACCTTGCAGAGCACATTGCCTGGAACAACATCGACTTCACTGACAACCGCCAGGCTCTGGAAGTCATTGCACTCAAGCCCATGAACATCATCTCCCTCATTGATGAAGAGAGCAGGTTCCCAAAGGTAAATTTCTGGTCTCACTCGTAATGCCTGGCTTTGCACACAGCTCACAGGTAGCACTTGGTTTTACACAGACAAAAGTGCAAAGGTGGCTTTTGGACAGATTAGGAGAGGCAATGTGTTCTCCCCATAGATGTTTCTTTTAAATTAGCTCACTATACAGCTGCTTCACTCTCTGTTGGAATTTGCTCTTCCTGGTACCTCGCTGTTGAAACTCTTACAGCTGTTCCAAACAAAGGAAGGAGTCCAGATCATTTTACAAGGGCTTCTTAGGAAATATTTGAAATTGTTTGTTGTTTGAGTATTGTTCTGCTCTTGGTCTGGGCTGCAGCTTGCTCTTTCTTCTCCTGATTGACAAACCTAATTAGAGGGAATGTCACCATTGTGAGGAACTGAAGGGGAACTACAGGCCTGTCAGCCTGACCTTGGTGCTGGGGAAGGTCATGAATACATCATTTTGAGCACCACCACAGAGCACATACAGAACAACAAGGTGATCAGGCCCAGTCAGCATGGGTCCTGTTTGACTAACCTGATCTCCTTCTATGACAAGGTGACCTGCTTAGTGGATGAGTGAAAGTCTGTGGCTGTTGTCTACCACAATTCTGTGATTCTGTGAAATGTTATTCTGCAAAGACCAGGCATCTCAAACAGAAGAGCAGACGTGAAAGTAGCATCTGATCTCAGACATCCCTGCAAAGAATTTTCAGCCTCCAGAGCACAGTGAGGCTAAGCAGGATTGCTAGTGCAGGAATCAGATGGCAATGGGGTTGTCCAGAAAAGCCAGCCCCTGCCTCAGCTCATCTGTGTCCTTTGGGTAACAGTTTGAGAGGATCACATACAGGCACACAGCTTTCCCCTTTCTTCCCTAAGAAGAGGGTGGTCCCACAGTCAGGACGAGAAGGCACCTCTTCTATGACTCCCAGAGCACGTGAATTCTGAGAGCACAGCCCTCACTGCCCCTAGAAGGGCCAGTGCACAGAGTGCACAGTGTGAGTGCCTCACATGCACCACGAGGGGATGAGATTGTGATGGCACCCCTTGAAGAGAAGCACCCAGCTGACTGCCTTGCCTCTGGAACTCACAATCTGGGCATGCTGACTGGTTTTCTGCTCAGGGAATCTCCCAGGGATCTCTGAGTCCTGCACCAGCTGCAGAGTGAAAGAACTGTGCCTGCCCAGGAGAAGGAGCAGGCACCCCTTAGAGTGTCCTGGACAGGATGGCGTGAGAACGTCTGGTGGGGGGCTCTGCTTGTGAGGTCCAAAGATCTGAGGAATTCTCAGTGCACCTGGTGATGTCAGTACTGTTATGGGGGCTTGTGTACAGCCCTAGAACACCAGGCCTTAGGCTCTGATGGTGTGTTCTGTCATGGTGCTTGAGAGAGAGGTCTGTGTAAAAGGGAAGATACTTTTGGCACTGCCTTCCTCCAGATCTGCTACACAAATAAGGGCAGAATTTGAGCTTTTGCTATCTCTGATCACCACTTCTGTTTGTTTGCTGAGCACAGGCCAGTGCTGGGGACAATCTGATAACTGTCTGGTTTTGCCTGTTTTTGTTTCTAGGGCACAGATGCCACCATGCTTGTTAAAATCAATTCCCTCCATGGCAAAAGTAAAGTCTATATCCCACCTAAGAGTGTTCATGACACCAAGTTTGGCATCAACCACTTTGCTGGGGTTGTCTTTTATGAATCAAAAGGTGAGTCTTTCTCTGCTGGATACAGAGGGTGAAGAGAAGGGCAGGACATGCCCTGGGTATGTGGCTGTTCAGGGTAGTGTTGATCTGAAGCTGATCAGGAGGCCAGGAGAATGACTCTAAACCAATCTGCAAGTTACTGTAAATGAGTTGGATTTTGGGCAGACAGAGTGGTGCTAGAGCCAGCAGGCTGCAGATGTGATAATTTTGTTTCCATCCTACAGATTTCCTGGAGAAAAATCGTGACACACTGAGTGCTAACGTAATGCAAGTGGTCCATTCCTCCAAAAACAAATTCCTGAGAGAGATTTTCCAGGTGGAAACGACCCCACCTAGTCTGGGACGTGGGACCATCCGGCATCTTGGAGCTGACCAGATCTACAAGGTTGGCTTACTGGCACTGGCTTATAGAAACAACTCATTTCTCTTCCCTTCCTCTAGCTGTTCTTGACCTCCTCTTTTTTTTTAACCCCCACTGTCTCTGCAAATTCCTGTCCCTTTCATTCAACTTGTTTCTGCAAAGGAAGCTGCAGGAAAGTCGGGGTCTGGTGTTTGTGCTGTAAACAAGTGCACTGTCAGCCCTGTCGCCCAGATCTGCATCCCTGGACATCTGTGCAGCCATGCCTGCAGGCTGCCCCACATCCCTCAGTCGTGGTACCTCCCCCACCTGCTGGCATCAGCTGGATGGGTTTGGTCTGCACCTTCCTGGGCATCCATCCAGCACCCACACTGCTCAGAGGGGTGTAAATTATGAGGGGGTTCAAAACGTTCACTGGAATGGACAAGGCACCAACCAGAGAGCCCTCAGCAAAGCCAACACAGCAGGGAAACTGCTGCTGTGCTGCACAGGCAGCCAGTCTGCTGGGACCAGAACACCAAAGGGGCTCACTGGGCAGTGGGTCCTGGCCTTCCCATTCTTATTGAGGGCTGACAGGTAGCACAACAGAGCAAAGAGCTGTGCTGTCACAGAAAGATACTCTGTCTCCTTCTCCCAGTGACACCTGTAGAGAGAGTCTCACTGCCCTGCATACTGCTGCAATTTTAGCTCTCCCTTCTTGCCCAGAGGCTTTATGACAAAGTTCATGATGGCTCATTGTCACAGGCCCATCTGTGCCTGGTGGTGGAGGGAGCCTTGTCTGTGCTTAGTGAAAATGAGGGTGTAAAGTGTAGTGGACTGGAAACAGCGTTGGGGCAGAGTTTGGGTTCTTTGTGCTGCTCCAACTTTCACAAACTGTGATTTCTGAGCATTTAACAATGTACTGTCATCAGTGTGTAAAGGTACTTTTGCTTTTACTGTTTACATCATTGAGTTTTTCTTTCAGGACGCAGAACAGCTTGCTACCTTACCTCTTATCTGTCTATTCTCCTGGAACTGTTTTCTGATCCTGTTCTTTCTTCCTCTGTCTTTGTCCCAGTGTGGTTTTCTGCTGTCCAGAACACCTGGCCATGGACAGGTAAACATCCTGGGGGCAAAGAACATCAGAAGTGGTACAAGCAGCAACAGAGAACTGGCTTAGCGTCTCTTAAATGCTGTGAATACCTTCAGATTAAATATCAGGTCTATCTACATTGCTCTAATAGTTTTTGTTCCTATAAATAAGTCTGCGTTATTGATAAAAAGCACAGCAGCATGTCAAGAAAGGAGATACTAAATGGGGGCTACCCATTCCAAAATGCATAGAAATTAGCTGAAATACCCCTATTAATTTTCAAATAGGTGGGGCTACCATTGGGAAGCTTAAGAAGCAGGCTACAGAAAAGAATAATGAACTAAGGGCCAGAAAACACTTTTTTGTCCTGAGGTCCCACAGTTCCTCTCCTGACACACCAGGGCAGAAAAGTCACCATTAAGCCAAAAGCCAACAACAAATTCAGCTTTAACAACGTTCCATGTGTGAAATCATGAGGGCATGGGCTTCAGCCTTTTGTGGCCTTGCCACTGAGGGTACAGCAGAAAGGCCTCTAAGGTCTGGGAGTGAAAACTGCTTTTAACTCTTACACAGCTTAAATATGTATATGCTGTTATCATACCTACTTCAGATGCTTGCTAGCCTTAAGATGCATCAGAGCTGTGAGAAGACATTCCCAGGAGCTGTTTTCCAAAAACATGAGTCGATCACTGGAGGGCAGCCTTGCCCTGCAACTAAAGCAGAGGGTGGCAATTTGAGTGTTCAAAAAGGCACTTTAGATGTAAGAACAGAGCAGAATGAAGTACTGTAAAGACCATGGAAGTGAGAGGAGCCACTGAACTTTAAATTATTTACTTGGAAAAAAATAAAAAACCCCCCACAACCCACTAACCCCTCCCCAAACGAGCAAACCAGCTGTGTTGTGCTGCAATAATTAGCTCCATGCCTGTATGTAAAAGGCCACTGGAGCCCTTCTGTTACTTGGAATTTGTACTGGTGTCACTGCAATTTAATGTGCCCATACTGAGAGATAGAAGCTTGAGCCTAATGTGATGATTTGTGTGAAAAAGGCATAGGTGGAACTGTGCTGTCAGAGAAGCTGGGGAAGTCTGGAGTGGCTCTCACCTTACTCCAGTAAAAGTTTGCCTTCTCCCTGCTTACTGTAGTATTAATGAGCAAGGCGATCAGTCATCTTAATCCTTAAGAAATAGGCTGTTCTGGATCTTTAGCATTCTTATCTATTATGGCACAAAATGTCTGGCCTGGAGGTTAGTACTGCTTTGGGAGGGGCTGTTTCTCACTAAGCTTTCAGGCACACACCCAGGAATCACACTTGGCACCCAGGCCCTACACTAAACACAGCCTTGGCTGGAAGAGACAGGCGTATGTGGGCTCCTGTAGGTGGAATTCCTTCTACCACAGCCACCATCATTGCTAGAACTTAGTGCCCAAGTAGGTGACAGCACTTAATGGGGTTTCTTTGCAAGAATAAACCAAAATTAATAAGATGAAAACGACCAATTTAATTCCCATGTAAGTAAATAATTTTTTTTCTGAGAGTTGTGTGATACTGCTACGCTGTACAAAAATACAAAGTTTTATTAACTGGCCTCTGACAGTGAATGATGTAGCAGTCAGCACGTGCTTACTCTTCCCAGGGTTTGGATACCACCAAGCGGCTCTCTACTCTGGGAGGACAGTTCAAGCAATCCCTGGAAAAACTAATGAAAATCCTGGAGCAGTGCCAGCCATACTTCATCCGCTGCATCAAGCCTAATGACTACAAGAAACCACTGGTAATGTTCTAACAATATGAGCTCTTGTCTTCAGTAAAGTTTTTAATCAGAAAAAGCTGTCAGTTGCTGTGTAGCACTTTATAGCTGTACTTGGCTGCAGCCAAGAAGAGCTGGAGTACAGGCTATTCCTGCAATTAAGACAGTAGGAGGATATAACATTGTTAATGTACAGAAACATCTCAAAAAAATACATCCTACAGTAATGGATGGCAAAAAAGCACATACATGTATTCCTGAGCAGAGTTATATAGTTATATTTTCTGTAAAGTGAAAGAGAGTTTGCAGCCCCTCAGCAAGGGGACAAAAAAACTCATTAGGATCCCACAATGCTCATAGTATGAAATAGCCTGAGAGAGAATAGGAGAGCTGTTGGAGTTTGTGAGAGGGGTGATGTGGCTTAGTCTGACACTATGGGAGAAGAGGAATCAGTTTGTCATTAAGACACTTGTCTGGAACTCAGGAGATCTCGATCCGGTTTTACACTTAAACTTGGTATGGTGTTGGTCAAGTGAATATTTTTGAAGTACTGCATGTGGCTTAGTGAGCCTGTTAGAAACAAGCAGCACACCTGCTATGCTTTGCATGGTATGCCCAAAGGGCCTAAGTTTTTCACACCTGCAAATGATATGAACAATTCACTGTTCATCTGGAATTGTGGTTCTGGAACTGAAAATGGTTACTAAAGCCAGAGTGAAGTTAATGGGCTGTATCTTCTGCTCACATACACAGAACTGAGCACCCTCTGGGGTAACTTGTTTATGCCCGTAATGAATTCATTCAGTGCAATTAAAAAAAGCATAGTTGGCCATTTTGCAGGCCCTCTGAGGCTGAAGGTTAATAGATACGTTCTGGGGGATGCTGGATGTGTACCTGCTTTCAGTGCTAAGTCTCCTCCTCCTCCTCCTCGTGTGCTTTCCCCTCCAGCTGTTCGACCGGGAGCTGTGCATCAAACAGCTGCGATATTCGGGGATGATGGAGACCATTCAGATCAGGAAAGCTGGGTACCCAATTCGCTACACCTTCGAGGAGTTCTTTGAGAGATACAGGGTTCTCCTGCCATGGTCTCTTCGACAACAGGTGTGTAAGCAAAAACCTGGTTGAAGGCTAATTTAACTTTTCCTTATGAGGCTTTAGTCTTTTCCACGGTAGAAAGTTCTTGAATTACTGCTGGCACAGTTGAGAGAGCTGCCATGGCAGGAGCTGCCATCATGGGAACTGTCACCACAGTAATTACAGCTAAATACTTACTCACTTGGGCCTTAGCTGAAAATGCACAGCTGTTTTTAGATCCAGCTGTCATTGGCCTGCTCCATACAGACATCCCAGGCAGGATGTGCCTTCAGATGTTTCTTTTCTGTAATCACATACTTCTCAGGTCTCTGACATCCTCCTCACACTTGAACTCTGGAATGTTTGGCCATGCAGTCGTGTTCCTCCTTTTCCTGACCATTTGAGTTGAACCACTTTCATTCACTATACTGTCAGCCCAGAGGTCAGTAAGACCTCATCTCTTTCTGTTCTTCGCCCTTTGAAATGCAGGGCAGTAGATCCTTACCCATAGCACAGCTGCTGTGTTTCACAACCAAGCCCTAACATCATCATGCTTTTGCACATCAGCTGAAGAATGATGCTCGACAGAGCTGCATCAGCATCTCCGAGGCAGTGCTGGGCAAGGATGAAAGCTGGCAAGTTGGAAGGACCAAGATTTTCCTTAAAGTAAGTAAAAAGGACAGTTTTTTGTCTCTTCTCCTGAAAGACTGGATGCTTCACAGTACAGCTTGACCTCCTTGTGCAAGAGTGGTGACCTAGGAGGACTCGGCTGTCTTATAAACTCTCTTGAATCTGAAGCTGTATCTTTGTTCCTGAAGGCCAAATAATTCAGTAGAGACAGTTTGGTGTAGGAGAGGCTGATCCTGTTCCTGTGTGCCATCTTTGCAGCTGAAACAGTACAGTGCAATGTACTGGAGCATAAAAAAGAATGGGATACCAGGACACTGTTGCAGGAAACCACCTTGCCTGTAGCATTCCCCCAGGTAAAACAGTCTGACTGCTTGTTTATGGCTACAGACAGACCAGTGTGCTCAGGTGGCGTGTACTCGTCCTACTGAAGTCCCATAAATGCATTTTAATCACATTATGCTCCATCATGCTGATTTTGGGCCTCTTTCAGACCATGTGCCCAGTTTTCAGAGGTGGTAGGTGTGTCTGCTCACCTGGCATATCTTTGTTTTAACAGGATCATCATGACACTGTATTGGAGCTGCAACGCCAAAATCTACTCACAGATAAGGTTCTTCTTATCCAGAAGGTGATGAGAGGATTGAAGGACAGGTCAGTGATTTTGTAAGAAGGAAGTCACTTTGGTTTGAAGCAGTGCATCTTAACACACTCTGTGCAGCATTTCTAAGTATGAAACACACCAATCTACACCTTCCACCAGCCCTAAATTCCATGCTCATCATGTAAGAGTGCACAGTGTATTATGCAGATTTTGCACAAGGATTTGGTTTGGTTCAGTTTTTTTATTTTCACGATGCTTTTCAAAATGCAGGGCTGTGGCACACACAGCTTGTATGAAGAGGAAGGGTTGGAAGGAGGATTTGTTCTTAATATTTCTGGTAAACAGTAGACATCTCAAAAGCAGGAAATCCCCATGCAATCTGTGTCCTTCTCAGAGCTACAAGAATTCTCTTATTTAGGATGCTTCTTTGATACAAAACCTAGAAAAGAATCAGATAGAAATTAACTAGTCCTTCTCTTTGCCAAAGATGCATAATTCTTGCATTTTGTCTGGTTTTAGTTTGAAATATCTTCAGAAGGGCAATTTAGTCACTGTCAAGTAAATATTTGTCCTCATTGAATGCTCTGTGTCATGATTTCTTCTTATTTACCTTGTATCCCCCCAACCAGAACCATGATATAGGACTGAATCCTGGTTTAGTTTAATAATATTCTTGACAGTAGAGAGCAAGAACCAAAAAACATGACACAAATGCCCCAAAACTTCCCCCTTTTTTTTTCAGACTCTGCCTGCTATCTAACAGAGTTATCACCTCTCCCTAAAAGCCTCAACTTGCTTTTATTTTTAAGCCATCAGAGCTACGTGCCAGCCTTGGTGTGACAGTTTGTACCATGGGAAGTTCATCTTGCTCAAATGGGCTACTTGTCCTGGCAGCAGGACACTGGGGAGCAAGTGGTTATTAAGTGGGGGAGTTAACTTATCCAACCTTGATGTAAGGGGTTTTCAGTTCTTACAGAGCTCTCTGACCATAGCAATGAATTTGGTCTGCAGTTGCTGTGAGTATTTTTGCAGGAAACAAGGCTGAGATCAGACTGGAGACATCCCAGGAAAAAAGGAAAGAAATGCCACCTTCTTCTTTACTACTGTCATAAGAAGCAACAGAGATAACCTATTGTTTGTCACCTCACATGTCTGTCTGCTTAGGAAGCAGTTCCTGAAACAGAGGAAGTCTGCTGTAGCTATTCAGTCAGCCTGGAGAGGCTACTGCTGCCGGAAGGACTTCAGAATGGTAAGATGAAGGTGTACACATATATGTGTGTGTGTGTGTGTTTGTTTGTTTATCTACTATGCCCTGCCAGACTGAGTAGAGTATTAGGAATGAAGATATTCACAAATGAAGGGAGAAGAGGCAAGATGGCAGGGTGTAAGGAAGGCTGTAAAGTCCAAGGAGGACTCTGGGACATCTCAGGGCTTGCTGAATTCTGCTTTCTGGTGAAATAGGAACCCTCCTGCACTGCTTCTCTTGCAATTGCCACATCCATGGCTCCAAGGGTGTGACTTTGCTTGCTTCCATTCACTTGCTTCATGTCTGCTCTGTTCCTTCCCTTGTCATAATCCCAGGCTATCACTGTCACTCTCTGGAGCCATTCCCTGAATAGATCCCCCAGATAAATCCGTATATCTTGTTTTAAAGTCGTTTTACTGGCAGGAAAACCAGTAAAGTACCTTTTAAAGCATAAAAGCTACTATTACATTAGCTGCTTCCAGTGTCTTTATGCAGTCCCTGAATTTTGTTGTCTTCTACCCATGCCAGCTCACTGGCAGTCTCCCTGGTTTTGAAGTGACCCGCTGTCTCTCCCATCCCTCAGGCGATGCTGGGTTTCGGGCGCCTGCAGGCGCTGTACCGCAGCCGGCAGCTGGCCCAGCACTACGGGGCCACCCGGGCCCGCATCATCAGGCTCCAAGCGCGGTGCCGGGGTTACCTGGTGCGCCAGAGGGTGGCAGAGCAGAAGAAAGCCGTGTGTGTCATACAGGCGTACGCCAGGGGCATGTTGGCTCGCCAGACCTACCAGAGGAGGAAGGGGGAGGTACGCTCACGGATAACTTGTTTCTATGAAATTCCAGTCTCACGAACAGCAAGCGTTGCCGTGGCATAGCGCTAGGTGCGGATATTCATTTGGGGATATTTTATTTTGAGCTCTTGTAAAGCCCAAAAGCAGAGTGTTAGGCAGACTGATCTTGTTTACATTTGCTTTATGTGATCATTAGCATGGGGCAAAACTTCACTGACACAGCTGAAGCGGTTTTGACAGAAGGCAGGAGAAAAGATGTGTGTGCATGGATCTCTCCTGCAAGGGGAGATCCTTTTCTACAGAAAGGCCTGCTAATGGCACTCAGGGATCCATGAAGGGAATCCTAACGCAGTGTGTCTTGTTGTGTGCTACCAGCCCCTGATAGTCCACAGCACGTTGGAGGCCTCTCCATGACCTCCTTGATGTACTAATGTCCTGTATAAACAGGACAAAGCCAATTTGCAGATTTCTGCCTCTTCCCTAAAATGCCCGATCTAGAACTGAGTCCCTGTTGGGAAAAAGTGCTGGTGTGGACAGCTCGTTAATGGCTGAAGGGACCTGGCTCAGCAGTTGTACAAATGGTCACAGAATGTTGTCCACAGAACAAGCTGGAAGCCAGGAATATCCACCTGGAGGAAGAGGAAGGTCTCATCCAAGTCCTTGGACCAGTGAAAGCAACAGAAGAAGCTATGAGATTACAAAAGGTAGGTATGTTGGTGGAAGAACACTGAGTGATATGTTCCTTGGCTAACAAGACAGCTTGCCCTTGCCTAGACCAGACCTGCAGACTTGTTCAAACATCTGAGCACTGCTATATTTTAAGAAAGAGAAAACGTAGTTGCAAACCTATTTGTAATAATGCTTTGAAAATGGGACAAGCCAAACACATACACGTTTCTGACTGCAGCATGAGCTGGCACGTTAGCCAAATATGCCCAATGCTATTACAACCCCCTGACACAAAACCTTTTTAAATTTTAAATGTTGTGGGGGTTTCTGCTGTTAGAAATTCTGTGTTTTCCCTGTATTATCTCTTGTTGATAAAGTTCTTGAATAATTGCACATCATTATCAATAGGCCAACAGTCCATAAGGACAGCTGTAAGAGCAAGGCCCTGCTGCTGATGTGCCAGATCTTTGTGACTGCTTGACACAAGCAACATTTGATTTCCCATTCCACTACTGCACTGGTAGGGCTGGACCTCACTGTCACACACCTTTGTAATAGTGTTTCCTCTTCACACTCCTTCATTCTAACAGAATGATGTTCAAGTCATGCCTAACCTATTTCTATGTTTATTTCTATGCCTGGCAACTCAGGAGAGAGAGGAGGCCGAAGCAACACAAAGGAGTAACACACCAACAAATCATGATGTTATCAGTGACCAAGAAATGGTGGACAAAATTTTTGGGTTCTTACCTTCTATGATTGGAGGCCAAGAAGGACAGGCTCCTCTGGGTTTTGAGGTACAGAGCTGCAGACTGGTAATGAGTCATGCTTATCCCTTGTGTAAGTCCACTGACTGCTGGAATTCCATCAGTGGTCAGTTCTGTTTAATGAACTTCTGTACAGTGAAAGAATCACCCAAATTAGTCATCCAGACAGTCGCTGTGACATCTGCTTTCAGAGGTCAGTTCTCAACCGTTTTGGTCACATGCATTTTGAGAACTATATAGCTTCTAACTGCAGATTTGTTTCTTTGGCACAGCCTATTACACTCTGGAGTTTAAGCCAGAAGTTGCCCAGAGTGGTTATATTTTATTTAAGACTTTTTAAAAGCTTTTTGGTTCATTATATCCTCTAATTAGCGTCCAGAGAAAAAGTCACACACTCTTCTCTAAGATAAATACTGTTAATTTAATGAAAAGATATTTTGGCAAAAGGAGTAAAATACAACCAAGAAAAAGCATTTCACTACAACACTCAGTACAAAAACCCATCCCACAGAATCAATGTACTAGCTGTAGTAAAACACAATTCATTGGTTTTAAGTTACCCACAAGAGAAGGAAAAGAAGAAGAAAACAGATTAAAAGAGTGAAGAAAAAGGGATGAAAGAGAGAAGTAGAGAGGGGAAAGTGGAGGCAGCAGGAGAAGAGAAAGAGAGAGAAAAAAGAAAAATAGTTACCCACTAGATTTGATGGTTCACATGGTTCAGGTTGGTGGTTTTCTGCCTGAAAGGTGGAAGTTCATAACCCAAGTTATCCCATGTTCTTAAAAGCAAAACTTGGTATATACTAGTCCTGACAGCTGTAGATGATGGAATTGCATAGGGAGAGGTGGGCAAAATAGAATGGTCTTAGTGCAGGATATGAACAGTGAGGTAACACCTGGATTTTCCATCAGCAATATTGTTGCTGAGGACCAAGACAGGAAGGCCATATGAAGTGGATGTATCTCAGAAGGACAAGCTCTGAGTTCAAATGATCTTTTGGTAGCAGCTGTAAATGGCTTTGAGGTTAGCTGGAAAGGAGGACCTATGACCAAGAAAAAAAACCCCAAAAGCAAACATAAGATTATCAGAGTTCAGGGAAAGAAAATATGCTTCTTCCTCATGTTCTGCACAGGACTTGGAAACAAAGCCTAACAAGCTGGAGGAGGTGGACCTGGACATGGTTCCCATGAGCGTGGAGCTCGAAGAGGAGGCAGATGGTTTGGAGGAGTACACCTTCCCCAAGTTTGCAGCTACTTATTTCCAGGGGTCTTCTACACATACACACATCCGGAGACAGCTACGGCACCCACTGCTCTACCATGATGACAGGGACAATGTCCTGGTATCTTGCTCCTTCTTGTTGTTGCACCTGCTCTGTCCACAGCCCTAGCTTTACAGCTCCCCTCATCCTTGGGTCCCCTGCCTCTGGCACAGCCCTGGGAGCCAGAGACTCTAGAGCCAAGCAGATGGTCTTCAACACTTGTACGAAAAATAACAGTTCTCATCAGCATTTTCTGGCACTTTGCAGGCAGGCACTTCCCACAAACACCTGCCCAACACAGGATCTCTAGTTACCTTCAGTCTACCCAAAGAGGGAACTCAGAGGTTTGTTTTGACTTCTCCAGAAGTTACCCTTTGGGGGCAAAAATGGACCAGAGAGAAGAAGCACCAGAGCTCACCCATTTCTCTGCCCTTGTTAGGGTTGCTGGTCTGTGAGTTAGGACAGAAGGGGGAGGGCCAGGCATCCAATATTCTGTTGAACCAGAGGGGGATTAGGGAGGGTGTTTTCCTTGATGCTAAGCAGCCTTGCAGAACCGAGGATCCCACGTGTCAAGAACTTCACTTTTACTTGGCTTTCTAGTTCTGGGCATGAGGGCTCCTGGAAGAGTCCACTCCACTGCCCAGGTGGGTAAATGCAGGGTGCAGTTCAGCCAAGGTTTCTCCACCTCACTCCAGCCACAGCATACCTGCAAGGTGCCAGTAAAGGGAATGGTGAGGGCTCAGCAACCACAGAGCAAATCTGATATTCTCACCAGAGCTGTACCCTCTTCCTTTAGCATTAAAGTGTTGTGAGTGTTGCTCTCATGTTGTCTGACATGAAACTAAACTCCTCGTGTAAGTAGCAGGAGGAGATGGGAATTTTAACAACTTGGACTGGGTAAAGGAAGAAAATGCTCTTATCTAAACAGGCAGAAATGGCATGAGGCATTGGTTCTCTTGGAGGTGTCTGATTTTGCTTTCTGCTACTACAGGCTTCTCTAGTTGTGTGGGTGATCATCCTGAGGTTCATGGGGGACCTGCCAGAGCCAGCAATGTTTGCCAAGAATTCCACCACCAAGAGCAGCTCTGTGATGACACAGATATATGACACACTTGGCAGAAAAAACCAGGTCCAGTTGAAGAATGACAGCCCGAATATGGTGAGAGAAGCAGGCTGTGTTTTTGTTTTCATTTGCTTTCCTTGGTTTCTGTGCTGTTCTACCAAGAGAGAGAAAAGCAAAGGAACCCTTTCATGCTACTGTACTTGAAATGCTAGAAGTACAAAAGGGCTCCAGTTAGTCCTGGCAGGACACTGCAGCTCCTTCTGGCAGGAGAGGACAAAACAAAAACATCTTCACTTGAGCATCTTTCTGTCCTTAATGAATCATTCTTGCTGTGCATTGAACTAATTTCCTATAGTGGTAATGTCTGTTGCAGAGAGAAGGCAGAAGGGATAACAAAATTTTGAAGGGGATCTCATCCCTGAAGCTGAAACGGTCATCCAAGCTGACAGGGAAGGTAAGAGGTGGAAATAAATTGCTTCCTTTTCTTCTTGCCTGGAACCCTATCTTCACCTTCTGACAGATGTTATGTGACAGCAACCTCCCAGCTGGGAACTTGTTCCCCTGAGAAGCCAGTGCAGCCCTGTGTGGGATACTTGGTGCAGTATTCTTTGGAAATGATCCCCATGGGCAATGCTGTCATCCATACTCTGGCAGAGAGCACAGGGAACAATTTATTATTGAGAACTCTTGGCATTACACAACAGTTTGCCCAAAGCCCTGAACAGACTGAGAACTACCATGTGCTTAGGGCTGTACAGGACAGTACAAGAAAGTTCTCCAAGCCAGTGATAGTGCTGTAACAGTGCATTTAAGGAGTTACCTGGAGACAGAAGGGGGGAATGTGGCCTGGCTCTAACTGCTCCTGCACTGAGCAGACAGCGGTTTATCCAGAAAGATAGAAAAGGAGTGTCTCTCATTTCTGAGAGAGTTGCCTGCTAAGAGGGGGGGTTTCTAGAACACTCTGGGGTTCTACTTGCTTTCCTTCAGGTGACAGACCAGCTGCGAAGTGGAGAAGAGGCTTTCCAAGAGGACACCTCGATCTCTGAGAGACCGATGTCCAACCTAGAAAAAGTGCACTTCATTATTGGCAATGCAATTCTGCGTCCTGCCATCAGGTAGGAAGTTTGTACCTCCTTCCTAGGACTAGATGCCCATTACATGAAGGAAATCCAGCATTCCCTTTCCACAGTCCTGGAGAATGACTCCTTTATTGTTTTTCCCAGTATTTTCATGTTGCAGTTTAGGCCAGCTGCCTTCTGAATATCCCGCGGGTATGAAACGGGGCAGAGCTCAGGGCTGTAACCCAATAACATCTGGTGGAACATAGCCCTAGGATGAGGGAGAAGAGTCACTCAGAAGAGTAAGAAATATGGAGTTAATGGATGAGAGGTTTCCCAATAGCCTATTGCTGAGTCCTCAAGCAATGTCCCCAAATCAGAGGCAGCTGAAGGTCTGGATTGCTGAGTGTATCAGCCACTAAGAAGAAATCCTGTCCACAAGCAGTGTGAGGCTGGACCTTAGGCCAAGCTTGGTGTGAGGATAAGACACAAGCTGGTTGGTCCTGGCCTGACCCCATGAATCTTCTCCTCTGTTTTAGCTTACGTAACATTTTTCTGTAACAAAGCCCACAGGCACAGGCCCTGCCTTGACCTCAGTCATGGGCTGCTTTCCTCTCTACACTGTGGCTTTGTTTCAGTCAAGACACTCCCTGAAGCAGATTCTCAGCTGGAAAAATTGCCTTCAGTCCATGTATCATAACAGCCACAGGCTAAGCACCTATCCCCTTGCCCTGTGTTTCATCATATGTTCTATCAGGGAACCAAAACCTTATCCGACTTATGTCCTCCCACATCAGATTTGCCAGATGTGTGTTGCAAGAGTCAAGAAAAATTAAGATGATTTTTTAAAAGAAGTTTTGTCTGTATACAGATTTTTGAATCTGTTTCCCATACTTCCTTGCTGCAGGCAATTTGCATTTTCAGAAGCTCACTCTGAAGTGCCTGTCCAAGGATTCACTCCAAGTTTGTATATAAATATATATACCAAAAAAAAATATATAAAATTAAGGAGGGTGTCCCACCATCCTTATCCCCAGAACCACCTAGGAGCAAACAGACAAAAGCCAAGGTACAAGCCACATGCTCTAGAGAGCTTGGAGCATGGTGGGACAGCAATGCCATTTCCCAGCTGGATGACCTAGCAGTTGTTATCCCTGCACAGTACCCCTGCTTGTCACAGGAGGTACCCCAGCATGGGAATTATTGCACTTAAACTGCTTGAGGAAGAAGGGGTGGCAAAGGGCCCTGAGCATACCTTGAGCCTTTTCCATGACCAAGTTATTTCCTGTGGTGCATCACGGGTGGTATCCCAGCTAATGCAGTTAAATCTAGCTCAGTTAAATCTAGCATGATTTCATCATGCTGCAACTGCACCATGCTTGCAGTGGAAACATAGCCAAAGACAGCTGAAAGACAGTGAATCATTATCTGTTGCTCTCACATATTTCATTACAGAGATGAGATTTATTGCCAGATTTGCAAGCAACTCACTGAAAACAGCAACAGGAGCAGCTACGCTCGCGGCTGGATCCTTCTGTCCCTTTGCCTTGGCTGCTTCCCTCCCTCAGACACCTTTGTGAAGGTACACTGCTAACCTTTCCAACAGCACCTCACGTGCCTGGGCTCAGCTGGGGTCTTGTGTATTTTGATGATTTGATGCTGACAACCACACAAAAATGTTTGGCTGCCACAGCAGCTGGTGCTGTGGTTTCAGCAGATACTCTCTCATCTCATATCCTTATCTGAGAATTTAAATAAATTATTGCTACATTCACGTTTAATTTTTTTTCAATCCATGTCATACAGGTTGGATTCTGTTTTTCATCACAGCTCTCATTTTAGATCTCTAATCTGCAAAGAATCTGGCAAATTTTAACCTCTCCAATTCTACCTTTCCAACATTTAAAAGGTGTCTCCAGTTTAGTGATTAAATATACTCAGGAGGCCAGTATAAAATCACCCCTCATATTTTACCAATTCTTACCCTACATTTCCAAGCCCTAAAAAATCCAGTAGAGATTTGACCTTTTCTTAAATCATGCATTTCCACGTTTCATCATCATCATCATGGCTGGGCTTCACGAACGAAGATTTGGGATTTCCAACTTTAAATGGATGATAAATCCACTTCACCACAGGATAAAAACCCAACCTGTGGCTCCAACTTGATATCAGCCTTCCTCCTAGATTTCAAAGGCAAACAGGATCTATGGATGTGCCTGAAAATTCAGCCTTGCTTTACTGACACCCTAGTTCAAATGATTAATATAATCATAAATGCTGCTAAATGGACACTACTTGTAACAAACCAAACACATCATATTTTGATACCAGGCTTCATCCAAGGACTCTGAACTGTGCAGAATTCATAAAAGACATGACCTCTAGGAATCCTGAATCATTAAAACAGCCAGGTGAATGCCCATGCTTGCACTAAATACAGATATGCAAATACCAGTCTGTGTCACCCAAGAGCCACACAGTCTCCAAAAGCTCAGTTTATCCAATTCTTCTCTTCCAAAGTCCAATCTTAATCATGGACTTCAGCTACTGATATTGCCAGAGAACTTGATAAAACTGAAAGTATCAGTCATTGCCAGTTCTAACCCGCAATTAACTCTCTTCCCAGCACTGTTCATACAGACTTCAGGCTCTTCAGTTGAAGAGTTAGTTGCTCTAAGCTAATCATAGAATAAAGTGTAATATTTTTCACATAGTTAAACAAGTGAATAGACTGACACAAGTCTTCCCCTCGGGACTGAAAGCTCTGAAGAATGAGTGAAAACCAAGTGTCTCAAACCTCCTTTTTGAAAACCCTAATTCCAACTCTAACCTTTAATGCTGTCTGATGAACTGAAAGCTAACGGATCGCTCTGATCTAGTGTGTCAGCTACAAAAGGCTTGTGACATTTTAAGAGGATCAGTGTTTCCTAACTGCCTCTCGTGCTCTGTGCACACAGTACCTGCTGAATTTCATCCACCACGGGCCCGCGGGCTACGCTCCTTATTGCGCCGAGCGCCTCAGACGCACCTACGTCAACGGGGCGCGGACTGAGCCACCCAGCTGGCTGGAGCTGCAGGTACCAACTCCCTCTTTGCCTCCTTATGTCCATCTGTGACATTTTATACTGCTCTGCATTTACTGACCTGTACTAACAGATCTTCCTAAATCCGGTCACGGAAATCAATCGCGCAAGGGGATTGCAAACCAGCTGCCTTGGCCTGGGCAGTTTCTTGGGCACACCTCTTCTGGCTGTTCAGTTAGCCTAAATTCGGCAGAGGATGTAAGTTAAAAGCTGCAACACATGATTTGAAAGGAGATACCTCCATCCACTCAGGAGCCACAGGCCAGAAACGACCTCCTGAGGGAAGCTCTTACCATCACTTTTGGAAAAAACGGAGCAGGGCTTATGCTTTTAAAATGGAGAGGAGTTTAATGGGGCTATATTGTCCTCCTCTTCCTTTAAATGTCATCCTAGTAATTGTAAGTTACACACTCCCTCTTCAAGGAAAAGCCTCAGTTCAATTCCTTCCTAAATCTCAGTGACCCTATTGCCTAACACACATCTTCCTGGGCAAACTACTTGATTCAGGCCATCTCTCCACTGATGTGTGCAAGGCTGTTCCCAAAAGTCATCAGGACAACAATGGCTCATGAAAAGTCTATCAGTCCACACTGTTGTGTGATAATGACCTCTCCTGAGGAGAGAACTTGAGTCCAGTGCTGCTCCAGGGATGTAATTTACATTTCAGACTCACTGTGCATTGAAGAAACTGTGTGGGTTTTGGAGATTCGCTTTTAGATTGTTGAGTGTGTAGTACAGTGTGTGGAGCTCAAATCTAAATGCCTTCTTCATTCTTCAGAGAAAAGTGAGGTTTGCCCATAATTTTTTTCTCTCATTTCATTCTGACTAACAGGCAACAAAGCAGAAGAAACCCATTATGTTTAACGTCACCCTCATGAACGGCCAAAGCATCACTGTCCCTGCAGACTCTGCTTCCATTGCCAAAGAGATCTGTCAGTTCATAGCAGACAAAACCAAATTGAAGGATGCCTTTGGTTTTTCACTCTACATCGCTGTGTTTGATAAGGTAAAGTGCAGAAAAATAGAATGAAAGCTCCCTTCTCTTTCTGTGGAGTTGCTGCTGCCCACCCAGCCTCACTGAGGACTCCCTCTGACTTCTGGAGCACCCTCAACCCAGTCCTGAACTCAGACCAAATCAGTTCTGAATCCCAGCTGGATCTCAGGACCTGATAATCCTATTCTGCCTTTCTGCTGGCTCACCACTTAGCAATTCCTGCTGCAGCACTGTAGGGTTTCCTTTGCCAGGTCACATAACTAATAAAAATACATCCACTTACCCCATACAACTTGCACACCCACCTGCTTATCTTTTCAGAGGTTTTCCTGCTGTCGGGAGACCAGGAGCTTCGTGCCTGTGGCCCTTCCCTCAGCCCCAGGGCAGGCATGCCAGTAACGCAGTGTCCCTCTGTGGCAGGTGTGGTCGCTGGGCGGGGGCCGGGATCACGTCCTGGATGCCATCTCCCAGTGTGAGCAGCTGGTGAGGGAGCGGGGCACCCACGAGCGCCACGCGCCCTGGCGCCTCTACTTCCGCAAGGAAATCTTCACCCCCTGGCACAGCTCCCAGGAGGATCCTGTCAGCACGGATCTCATTTACCACCAAGTCATTCGCGGCGTCCGGTTTGGCGAGTACCGCTGTGAGAAGGTGGGTCTCCCGATTCATCTCCGAAAGAGTCAGAACTGTATTAACACTTCCCACCTTAAAAAAAGCATGAAGATGAACTAAGTTTGCAGTGGATGTGGACAGTCCTTCCCTTCTTAGTGAACAATTCCTGTCCAGGTGATTGGGCCAGATGTCACACTGGCAGCTCTAATTAGTATTTTTTCCTTCCCTGCAACTTTCAGTTTATGTGGCAGCAGGAGGCATGTCCAAAGGGGCAAACTGGGTCTTATTTTAAAATATCTTTGCTAATAATTTCTCTGATGCTATGATTGTGTGAAGTTCATCCCTCCTTATACTGGATGACTCTTAAGAGTTTTCTAGACAAAAATGAAGAAAACCCCATTCCTAAACTGGCTTCAAGGTTGAATGAGGCTATCTGGCCTTTTTGACATCTTTCTAGGCCTCTTTTAATGGATTAATTGTTTCAGGAGGAGGATTTGGTGGAAATAGGTGCAAAATATTGTTATATCCAATTTGGAGATTCCATCCACAATGAACTTGTGCAGAAGGTGCTCCATGACTGTATCCCAGTGAAACAGCTGAAGTCCAAGCCCCTGGAAAAGTGGGTGAGCCTTATAACCTATGCACATGCTAAGGTAAGAGGTTTGTCTGGCAGTGCTGGGTAACCACTCTTGAGCACCAGCTTCTGCTTCTTTTACCATTTCCATTTACGAATAGTCTGTAGGGGGAAGAATAAAACCCAGCTCAGTTTGTATATCCCAAATAGCTTGTCAGGGCTGGGGCAGCAGAGAACCTTTCCACTCACTCTTCCATTTAAGACTCAGCAGGGGGCAGAATGAAAAAGTACATTTAAATCTCTGAATAGATTAGCTTTTAAGGCAACCAAGTCAGGATGAATGTGGGGTGGAATATTGGTTTTGATCTAGAAATGGATTACCTGAATTATTTCCATGGCACCCAAAGTGTGTTAGACTCTAAACAGATAAGTCAGTGTGGACTGGGGGGAAATTTGGAATCTGCATGCCTGTGGGCAATCTTAGCTGCATGTGGCTTGGGCCTCTGGAGACTGTTCCTGATTTACTTACGCCAGGTAGCCTTGGCACCTGTGACAGCAGAGGGTTGTTGGGAATCTCTGGGATCAGGCTTGCTCTTTATTGTCTGCAGATCATGCAAACCACATTTTACTGAGAAAACCTCGGGTGTGTTTTTATCCTGCAGGCCCCATACACACAGGACCGTCTCTCCTCTCAGACTGTGAAGGAGCAACTTGTAGATTTTGCTCGCTTTCACTGGCCTTTGCTTTTTTCCCGATTCTTTGAAGTCACTAAGTTTTCAGGTAATACCTGGAGCCTGGGAAGTAGAGGACAGCTATAAGATCAATAGAAGAAGACTTGCATAGCATTGCTAAGGATCTTTTTCTGTATTTTCAGGGCCCAGCTTGCCTAAGAACCACTTCATCGTTGCTATAAATTGGAAAGGTATCTGCTTCTTGGATGAGTCAGAAAAGCGGCTCCTTGAGCTGACCTTCCCAGAGATAACTGGCATCCACACCAACAGGTGAAGGCCCCAGAAAGACAATATCTGCCGAAGGCATCTTTTCCATACTCAGAAAGCATGCACTTTCTCTGCCATCTCCTTAGGTGATTTGATCTGCGCCTGGAAAGGTGGCTTAGCCTAGGTCTGGGAAACAGAAAGGGAAAGCTTCTGAGAAGCCTATAAAGGAAATACTGAAATGGTTAGATCCTTCCAGCTGATGGAACATGATCCTCCTCAGTCAAAAAGGTGTAAGGAAGCACAGATAAGCATAAAGACAAGAACAGCCCAAATAACTGACATCGTTAAGCCACTGTCTGCCGTGCATGCTGGGAGTTCATTTACTTCTCAGGTGTCATGGACCTGAGCAGGATAACGAGGGAAAGAGGATAACCACTGGCTAGCTCAGGGCACACATCCTTGTGTCACTCAGAGAAAAGGGTCTTACATACATGAAAAAAACCCCTGTGAGGACCGTCAGAGATTCTGCCTGGTTACTCCAAAAGAAGGATGTTCGTTTGTCTATAATGAAGCACTTTTGTACAAAACATGATGGAGTCCAGAGTAAAGCTGAACCACTTCTGACCTTCACACCTACCAGTTCATGGGAGGGCAAATTAAGAGCTCCCGATACTGGCTGTAAGGGAGTTATCTGCAAGGTGTAGAGGTGCCTTGGCTGTGTTTGCAGATGGGTCTCTAAGCTTTTCAGATGCTCTGGTAACCAATTGTTCCTTAATACATAGGGCAGTGAAGTCATTTGGACAGAGTTGCACACTCATCACACTTCGTGCTGAGGAGTTTGTCCTGACATCTGTAAACAGCGTCGCCATTGCTGAACTGGTGGTGACATTCCTGGAAGGACTGAAGAAAAGATCACCATTTGCTGTGGCAATGCAAGAGAAAAAATCCCAGGGTAAGTCTTACAACTTTTCTACAGGGTGGGGAAGAAATCTGAATTGTTGAAGGTGCTCACAGAGGACAGGAGGAACTTCAGCAAGAGTCCCTTTGCTCCAGGAGGGATGCCTCAGCACAGCAATGCAGAGCACAAGGAAATGGGATTCAGTACCTTTGCATACAAATCACCTTTTCCTCCTCCTTCTACCTCTTTGCATATTTTATTTAGAGAGTACACTGTCCGAAAACTCAGCTTGGTTATAGTAGGAAGTTGGGTCTGGGCTTCCTGGAAATATTTTACAGAAGAATTTCACAGAGGCAGTAAACTGGAATTTTCTGTGGAATACAGTTGGCTCAAACAGACATGAGAGGTTTAAGATGTAAACGTTAACTTCAGCTACTTAAACTACTGAGTTTCTCTTCATGCTCTGCTGCCAGTCTAGACACAAAGTCAGCATCCAAGTGAATCAAATGGAGTTTTACCACTGCCCTGAGTGGATCAAAATCAGGCCATCAAAAGAAACTAAAGTGATATCTCTGAAGTTTTACTGTATAATTAGCCCTATTTATAGAAATCACTTTCTGTTGCTAACTGAATTTAGGCCTTCAAAAAATACAGTTCCCTTGTCTTTCCTGTTGCAATCCCTTTGCATTTTCTTGGACTGTCAAGCCAGAACAGTACTCCCTTATTCTGTCTTCCAGAAGACCCTGGCATCCTGTCCTTCAAGAAGGGAGACTTGCTAATCTTCACCGAAGACAAAAGGCTGGATGAAGATTCTGGCTGGATCCATGCCCAGAATGAAAGGACAGGCAAAACAGGGAATGTATTTTTGGAAGACATCTACATCATTCCTTCTCTCACAAAACCCTCTAGTCAAGTGCTGGTAAGAAAAGCTAAGCACTCTCTGTGAAGAGACTGGAAGATAAACGATAATAACAATGTTAAATATGATTAAATTTATAGCTGGAAGATAATTGTTCCTCCAAAGTCAGACAAGTTCTATACCTCCCATTGAAACAAAGCACTTCATTCTGTCCTGTCTGAAAACAAACCTAAACCTAGCCCAGACTCTAAGGACAAGGCTGCAATTGCACAAAAGCAACAACTTTTTAAAAAACACCCAGTTTGTTCACCATGGGAGATTTCAGTGCCTGGAACTGGTAGCAATTAGTGGATATGGGTGTGCAGCTGAATTTCCCTGCATTCACACTGAGTTGAGTGGTGATCACATTATGCCTCAGGGGAAGCTCTGAGTGCAGCAAGCTACTTTGAAAGAATATGATCTTTGAGGGAGTCAAGGTTTGCCATTGATCCCTCTGCTAACAATTTTGTCTTCAGTTTTGGCAATTCAGTATGTTGGATACTCTGCTAACAGGAAAAAAGCAGAAAAACTGGAGACAAAATACACTGGTGATAAACAGGTGCATTGAAAAATGTGTCGTGCTTTGGAAAGTCACATTTTTATGTGTACTGCTGTTGAGTCTGTGGAAATTGCTCTTAAGTCAATTGTTCCTAGGTCTTTCTTGAGTCTCTGGAGATGCTGCTTTGGGGACAGAAGGTCTTGGGCAGCACAGAGCACTACCTGTGCACATATGCTAAGTAACACCCGACAACCTGTGCAGAGACCCGTTCCCATGTGACACCTCTATGTGGCTGTGTCATTACAGAGTTTGCTGATGATGTCTCCAGACCAGAGGAGGACAGCTTCACAGAACTCCTTCATGGAGGAACCTGATGAAGAGGATGTCAAAGTGAAGCCTTACACCCTGGAGGAGTTCTCCTATGAACACTTCAGGTGAAGCTCTCTGTGTAGTGTACGCCCTAGGAAAGTTCTCATTGATCAGTGATCCTTAAAGCCTAGGACGAAATGGCACCTCCCATTTCTGATTGGGTTTCTTCTCTTTGTTCCCTGTAATTGTGACTTTGGATGTGCAGAGATTCTGGCACATGGTCTATTATATCTTAAGTCTGCAGAAATGCAAAGGGGAGAGTAGAACCCCAGCTGGAGTCACTTCTTCCCAGCAGGCCCTATTCTTAGTTCTCACCCCTTCTTCAACAAGGGTACACAACATTTCAGGCCTCAGAGAGAAGGGGAAAATTAGTTTTCTAAAACTTCTCTTCTTTTTGCAAACCTTCTCCCTTCTGGATATACAGGAAACTACATTTTCCCGCTCTTGCTCACCTACAGACTCAAAGGAGATATGAGATCAATGTCTTGGGAAAGAACATGTCTAGAGATATGACTTTGTGATAATGACCTGCTATGTTCCCAGCAATACTGATCCAGTAATGTTGTATTGCCTGCACTTGTCTTCATTCAGGACTCCTGAGAAGGAATCCATCAGCAAAGCTGTTCTCCAGAAATCCCGTGGGCGCAGTCAACTGTGGGCACACTCTAAGGAGCCCCTGAAACAGCCGTTGCTGAAGAGAGCATGCACAGACCCTGATCTTCGGGATTTGGCCTGTCAGGCCTTCATTGATATCCTTTCTCCCCTTTCTTTGGGACCTCAGAACACTCAGGGGAAGGAAAGGCTAGCTGCCTCCACTAAACTTGCCTTTGTTGTCATACCTTAACTGCACTACAGGGCATACATTCACATAAAGGTGGGATGTACCAAATCTGTGTCCCCTGTCTACAGAGAAAAGGTTCCTATTCCCTCCCAGTGCTCAACAGCTCCTGATGGCTCACTTAATTGGGAATGTGGCTTTGGGAGAGAGTGAGACTTACTGCATATGCCCAGAGCAAGCAGCTAACACAGTACAAATCACAGCCAAGCAGTGACTGCTGCATAGGGAAAGGGGGCAGGGGACAGGCAGGGAGCATGCTCCAGACCTTCCTCCAGAATTTGCCACTTAGACATCAAAAGATCCCCAACGTGTTAGGATCCAGATAAAACTTACCATTTGCCTTCCAAACTTGGCCTGCTTTTCTCCTTAACAGCACATTCACCCATCATGAAGTTCATGGGAGACTATCCCTCCAAACAGGCACACTCCTCCGTGGAAGTCACGGACCAGATATTTGTGGCAGCTATCCAGGAGGAGGTCCTGCGGGATGAGATTTACTGTCAGATTATGAAGCAACTGACTGAGAACAGAAACAGGTATTCCCCTGGCTGCAAACACCCTGCTCCTCACAGAGCCAGGCCTCAAGTGCAGGTGGGGATCAGGAACAGAGGGGAAGGATGGCTGGAGTCACACTTTCCCTTTTGCCAGGCAGTGCTGTGGGACTCACCTTTGTGGAGCACTCAGGACCCCTGCCTGGCAGTGAGAGGCCACAGAACACCATTCATCTCCCCTGAGCTGCTGCTTTGCTCCCATCAGCATTCCACACTCCTGTCTGTGCAGCACAATGTGAGGCAGGCAAGGTGTTTTTGAGGCTCTCTTGCTCCCAAGGCAATCTGTATAGAAAATATGACACTGCATAGTCCTTGCATCCCATCAGTGACTGCCCTGCTAACCCTCCATTTAAGTTTCCCAATGGCAGCATTTCCCTTCATATGCACATAGTTCACACTAGATTTTTACCACCAGTGAATAAATACTTTGGTTATATTGATTAGGTTACACAACTGCCTTGCAGAACAGATTGGTTTCACAGGCCTCTGCCCACATAAAGTCTCTGAAACAGGCTGATGTTTTCTTCCCCACTCACAAAATGAGAATTTGACCTACTTCCAGGGGAAATCAATTGCCAAAAGAAGCTTAAAATCATACTAATTATTAACAAAATGGTTTGTCTGTTTCTGGCTGCATTTTGTCACTGCAAAAGTTCTAGAAGGAGCTTCCATTTATTTATTTTCTTTCTTTCTGTTCCACGACTATTACTCCTAGTGGAACCTTCACCATGTTTGTAATCACTGACTGTTACATTTCCTTGCAGGCAGTAAATCTTACAGGCTATTTAATGCATAGCCTGTAACCATGGTGCCAGAGCCATGCCTGATGTGCTCCACCAATTTAGTCGCTGTTTAGAGCGGGATCACTGATGTGGAAAAAACAATGCTTGAAAGGTGGCTATTTCCATATACTTTCATTAGAACAGCCAGAGCAACAAATCTTTCATCCTTCCCAGGCTGCTGTGCTGTGGACCATGTCCCGTTCTCGCACAGACACAAACACCACTCATCTATATAGTATAAAAGAGATTAAAATAGCGTGTCTTCATCTGCAAAATGAGAATAGTAAATGGGAATAGACAAGCAAGGATCTCTTTATTCAGCAAAGTCTGGTGCCCTTTCAGAGCCAGACATGCTGACTTTCCCAAACAAAACCACTTCACACCACTGGGTATTTCAGAGTAATCCTGGGACACACACAACTGAAGTGTGTTCTGCTCCTCGCTTTGAAGGCAGAACGACTGACCACCTCCAGGCTGCAGAGCCTTTACTGGTGAGAGCAAGGTGCCAGAAGAACTTCAACTGGCAGATTCCACAGGTGCAGAGGCTGGAAGAACTGGGTTTCTGCCTGAAAATGGTACCAACTTGATGTGGGGTGTTTAAGAACTCTAACTACCACATAACACAGTGCCATCTACATGTTCATTTTTCAGAACAGGAGCACATGTGAGGGGAAGCCAGTGCATGTGAAGTGCTTGTGCCCTGAGCAAAACTCACCAGTGCAGAGGGCAGGTGACTACAAACCACTGAGAAACCACAATCCGAATACATGTGAGCTTGAGCAGCAAATGGCTTTCCAAGAGGATGGCACCAGGGTCACTGCTGCCCAGATGTCTGTTAACCTGAAGCTCATATTTATTCATGAGACTTGCAACTGTCACAAGTATTCCTCATGCACTGTTTTCACATGCAGGCTGTGGTTGTTGCACAGCAAATGACTGCCAGAGCCTGTGTGAAGGCTCTGTTGATTTGCAGCTCTTTGTTGAATGGCACCATGATGGGAGTGTGTTTCTCTTCCCTGTGGCTGGTGTGTGGTCAGACAGAGAATTATGTGTGGCTGTAGCAGAACTGTTTGCTTTGTGTTCACAGGTACAGTGTGACCAGGGGCTGGCAGCTCCTCTGGCTCTGCACTGGCCTCTTCCCACCCAGCAAGTCACTGCTCAAACATGCCCAGAAGTTCATAGAGACACGTCAGAAAGAAACACTGGCTCCAGCGTGCCGTCGGAGGATTCAGACAGTAATGAGGTAAATGATCTGGCAGATAACCAGCTCAAAGTGTTCAAAAATCAACGGTCAGGCTCCAAAAACCACAAGGGCTAAAATAATGTGACTCTTACTTTTCTTTCCCTCTTTACAGCCTCTTTTTTACAAGTGATAATTATTTTTAACTCTTTATGGGCTTTGAACCACTAAAAGTGATCTGTGTCACAGTTTCACTTTTTTCTTTCACAGAGTTAGCAGCATTTTTAAAAGGTTCATCATCACACATAATCACTTGACTCCCAGAGCTGGGTATTTCAAACCTGAGTGTTTCAAACACAGCATGCAGCTTGAAATGACATCATTGATGATGTCCTGACCTTACTTTTCTTTGGTGAGGCAGCACGTCCTTGTTTCTCTTGCATGTGCCTGAGGATTAGTCTGGAGTTTGTTGACTCTCAGTAGCAAAGAGCTGCACACGTGCAGCTAAAAATACAACAGTAGTATGTTTTACTCATAGTGGAGGGGCACCACTAAAGTCATTGCTATCTGCAGAGTGCTACTATGGCTCTGTTGGTTTTCTGATGGTGAAGTAAAGCAGATCCATGCTGGGAGGAGAAGATCAACACAATCAATTCTTCTCTTTGAAGAAATCCAAACGAGCAAAGCCCGGACACTTACCTGGCTCAGAGCAAGGCACTTTTCCATCCACTTGGCATTACCTGAGCCTGGTGAGGGTTGAAGCAACGTGGCCCCCAAACCACAGTGCTTCCTGAACTTCTGAATAACTTGTTGTTCTAATGGACATGACACAACCAGAGAGAATAGAAGGGCTACCCAGATTTCAGGAAGGATCAACTGAACTGTAGGGGGAAGGTTTCCCTAGATTGCTCCAGGCACTGGAATTACCCAGCTTACCACTCTGAGAACAGAGTTTGGCATCAAGGTTGACTCCAGCCTCCTCCCTTTTGATGATGCTGTGATTTACCACCTGCTTGCCACAGACCTCGTCAGTAAAGAAGCTGCTCAATGATTTCTCCTTGCAGCTCCTCCATCCTCCCCTCTCTCAGGCTGAGCCCCATGTTTGGTCTGTGAACCCTGTGGGTCAGGCTCTAAGGGAATGCTAACACAGTGGATAACCCCCTTGCAGTGCATGGATTTTGGCACTGCTGAGGAAATGACACCACACATTGAACTCGCCTTTGAAGTCCCTGAAAAATGCATGGCAAGGAATGCTATTCATTGTTTATTTCTATGGAGAAGACTTGAAAATTCCTGCCTCCCTATATCATGTGCTATTCATGCTCTAAGCCCTGTTGAGCTTTACAGAGCTGCTTTTGAGAGGGCAAAGAGGGAGGGGAAAGCAGAATGGGCCGTTTGGGAGCAGAATTCTATTTGCTAAACTTCCCCAGATCTGGAGCTTGGGGGATGGGAAGAGGAACGAAGACAAATCTTGTCTTCTAAGCACAGTTCTTTTCATAAGATTAAACCTGCACCTGTTTAGAACAGCACAGAACAGCACAGAATAGCATAGCATAGAATAGAATAGAACAGAAAAGACTATTTCAGTTGGAAGGAACCTTCAACAATCATCTAGTCAAACTTCTCCCTATAAGTAACCTGCTCTCTTTGGAAAGGGGAGGGCAGTCAGCTCAAAGGACTGACCTATGATACATTCAGGGGAGGCCAACTGAGCCCTCGGGTACATACTTTTTCCTCCATAAACAGCTTTACAGCTTCATCCCCAGAATCCTGGCCACTGATCTCACCTTGGCAATGAATTCCTAGCTCAGGCTGCAAAGAGAGGTGGCCCTGTGCCTCTCCAGCCAAGCTGCTGCACTTCCTTGAGCTCCTTGAGATGCCAGTTCAGGAACAGGTGACTGAGTAGGGAAGGTCCACACTCTGTACAATACCTGCACATGCTGTTCAGCTTGGCTGAACAGTCAGGTTTTCCTTCTCCAAATGAAATTGCTACTTTACTGAATGGAAAAAAATATTAGTTTTCAACTCTACACAACCGAAGCTGGATCCAGACTAACCTCTTCCTGAGAGACTGACCCAGTGTGAGAGGAGTTTGGCCCATAAGTTATGGTGTACAAAATCTCTGAACAGCCTGCTCTGTGCCACCGAGGGTAGGAATATACCAGCCCCAGGAGGTAATGTGCTAGATTTTTCCTCACTTTAACTGTGTCAAGGTTTTGGCATGACTCAGACTTCAGTTCCTTTGCTTTAAAAAGCAGCTCTGCTCTGAGGTATAATTTCAAAGAAATGGGTTTGTACAGTTTAATAGCTCCTGAGTCAATGATTGCATTCCAGCTCTTATATAAAACACTTTCAGGAGCCCTCCAAACCTTTTTGGTACTTGCTTTCTGTGCTTTAAGTAATTTTGAATCTGAATACATCTTTTCCTGATGCAAGAATTAAATAAAATGTATTTCTCCTTGTAGCCATTATCTTCACACTTCAGTAAGGAAAAATGCTGCTGAATCTATAGAAGGGGCAATGGTACTGGCTAGGAAGGTGCCTTGTTCATGCAATCTTGTTGCAGAGTAGAATATGCTTTTAATATATTTGCTAATGAGACTCTCAGTTTCTTGCTATTAATATACTGAATTTCACTGGGGTGAAAGTCCACTGGAGCCCACCCCACCACACAGCACCAGCATTTTGAGTGGAGTCTGTTGTTCAGCTGGAATACTGTTGTTCAGCTCCTCAATGATTAAACATCCAGCACTGATCTCTCTTATGATGGTGGTGGTATTTTCCAGGAGTGGCTGCAGGAAGTGGGCACCTCATCCTGTGGAGGTTGAGGCCATCTTACAGAACAACACTAAGATCTCACACAAGATCTGCTTCCCCAATGAAACACAACAGGTGAGCACTTACTTGTTTTCCCAGCCTTGACCATTTTTCCAGCCATGGTGTGTTCACCCAGGAGCATGTCTGAGGACATTCAGTGCTCTTACTTCTTCCTCTCTAACAAGAGTCTTGTTATCTCATAGACATTTGATGTGGGAACAAACACCAAGATCCGGACCCTGTGTCAGAACATCGCTTCTAAATTGCAGCTGAGCTCCTGGGAAGGTTTCAGCCTCTTTGTGAAGATTGCAGACAAGGTAACTCTTCTCAACTGTGGCCAGACTCTCCCTCCTCTCTTATTTATTTACCAGACTACCTAAACAACCACATGAAGCTAAAGACCAGAGCAGGTCATTACTGCTTCTGTCTTACTGAGTCTTACCTAGACTCAAACTTTTAGCACCAGACAATTATTTTAAATCTCTTGAAGGGGCTGGATGGAGATGCAAGTTTCTATCAGCCTGCCAATACTTAGGTGGTACTAAAAGCAGAGAAGACATGGGCTTTCTAGCAGCTGCTGGGATTGTTGCAAGCTGGATGTTGCCTAGTGCTGGATTCAGCCCTTTTCCACTCAGGCTTTTCCCAGGAGTTGTGCTGCACATATACAGTGCCCACTGAGATTAAGAAGAGCAAGGGCAATCAGCACCAGTTGACTGCTCTCTAGTTTGTCAGGAGCTTGCCTTGCTTGAACTGAAGCTTGGTCTGGCTGCCTTGCTGAGAGGTCCCTTCTCTCTGGAACTGTGATCAAGGCAAAAGTAGCAGTGAGCCCAAGCACAGGGAGTTTCTGATGTGCTGCCTTCCTGAAAAGAGGAACCCAGTACGTGACAATATTTTACAAAGAGGAGAATAAGCTGAGAATAAGGTAGGCATCTTCAGCTTGACTTCAATAAGCAGCTTCGAAAGCAAAAAGAAAAACAGGATGCAATAAAAGTCCCCATACAAAAGGTAAATAAATTGAACCTTCCTTCTCCTATTTCTCTACTTCTTTCCCCTTGCCTCTGTCTTTCCTGCTGTAATTCTGCCCTCTTACTGTAGACAGGGAAAGAAAATTCAGCCTGATATTTGGGGATGTTGGCACTGGCAGTATTTTATATGATGTGCTAATCCCTCCTTTCTCTCCTTCATTGCTTGGCCCCTGCAGGTGATCAGTCAGAACGAAGCAGACTACTTCTTTGACTCACTAAGGCAGGTGACAGACTGGAACAGGAGGAACAAACCAGGGAAAGATGGTAAGGAGAATGCCAGCATGACAAGAAGCTGCATGACATGCTGTGTTGTACTGGGAAAGAGCAGATTTATCCAGTAGGATTCACTCCACCTTGGGAAGTGTTTAGCAGAGTCTTTTTATACCATTTTTGTTTGTACACATGGTTACTGCCTGCACCAGCAGCAAGTGACCCAATGCAGCCAAGCACAGGCTATCAGAAACACCAGAGCATCTCTGTGTGGGGATCTCTCCAGAAACTTTAAATTGGTAACAAAGATTTTTTGACCAAAAATCTTTTGGTGTATCCAAAACACACCGCTGGATACACACAAGTTATACAGGTTGATCCTCAAGTATTAAGCATCAGCCAACAAATGTAAATAGGTTCTTCATGGTGTCACTTACATTCCTTGGGTTGTCAGAAAATTTTTAACCAGATTATTACCTGGTGATACCCAAGCACAAGTTACTTTGTCAGGGAAACAGCCATTAGAATAAAGCAATGTAATACTAATAACAGCAATTCCTTGCACTTAGCCCCCCCCCATGTATAACAAACATTTTGAAATCTACATCAAACTCCACTCAAATTTCTTATCAATTTATCCTGATCTTTGCTCATTTCAGGACAGCTGAGGTTCAACTTCCTGAAGCTCTGTCGATGTATCTAAGACTTTCTAACTTCTCTCCCCACAGCTGATGCAGCTGCTAGGAGCCCCAAAAACCACAGCATAAAGATGTGGGTCCACTAAATCACAATTCGTTTGTGTAAGCACAGCCCTCAGGGAATGTACTGGCATCAGTGTACCAGAGTTCAGGTGTGCTGCACACCAGCAGGCAGCTGTCATGAGCACCAAGAAATAACAAACACTCTATGGATGGCACCCTCACCTTCTCCTTCATTTCTGGAGAGACCCTATCTCAGATCACTGTGTGAGCAGTGTCCAGGAACTGACAACTAAGCACTTTCTTGGTCATCTAAAATGGCTTTTTGTATTTTTTTGGGTAGCAATTTTATTTGTTACTATTAAAACCAGAATTACTTTTCTGCAGAAACTCACAAGCCATTTAAAAACTGCAGAACTGCCAGTGATGCAGAGAACACTAATAAGATCTGGTTTCCTTAGGGACTGCTATGTCTGTGGCATATGAGGTGTACTTCATGAGAAAGCTGTGGCTGAATGTCACTCCTGGGAAGGACCTGAAAGCTGATACCATTTTCCATTACCACCAGGTAAGCAGCTCCCTAAAGCACAGATATAGTGTGATCCCAGAAACACTCCTGAGGAAGTATTACTGTCCCTCCCCAAGGCCTGCATTATAGAGCCTCCAGAGGAATGCCTCCAGAAGGCACAGCTCAGCCTCAGAAGCAGATTTATTTCTCACAGAGTTCACATCTTAACTATGATACGAGCAGAGCTCCCTTACCAAATTTTTCTGTGGAGATGCTTGTCTTGCTCCATAAATTGTACAGAGAATGACAGAAAGTTCTGAGTTGTAAAGGACCTTTAAAGATCAACCCAAAATTTCTCAGGATGTCCTTGGACTGTGTTTGGCAAGACTCACATCCTGACCTTACGGATTTAGAATGTTTAAGTCAGTGTTTGCTTCAGCCCATCGTGCCTGAATTCAGAGCTGGTCTCTTCCAGGAGCTGCCAAAGTACCTTAGAGGTTACCATAAGTGTTCCAAGGATGAAGCTGTCCAGCTGGCAGGGCTGATTTATAAAGTGCGTTTCAATAATGACCGCGCACAGCTGGCAACCATCCCCAAAATCCTGAAGGAGCTGGTGCCAGACAACCTGCTCCGAGCAGTCTCACCAGATGAATGGAAGAAGGTAAGAACATCAGCTTTCCTTAGTCATACTGTTTATAGAGAGCTTTAGGAGAGAAGATAGACATCGAGCCACTTTACATTTTTGAGCTGACAGTCTTTGAAAGCACTATGGAGGGATGCTATTGGATACTGCTGGATTTGCCAGCAGGATAGTGAGACTATTTGCTTCTTACAATCCTCATTTTGCATCCTCTCTACCAAAGCTCTGAAAGATATCTGCAGGCCTGGATGACTTGATTTGAGATGTGCATGTTTCTTGATGATAGTAAGCTGCTTCCAGTGCTCAGAATAAGAGTTAGAGACAGGGAAATCAGTGATGGGACTGGGAATTTGAGGATATTGGACAAAACCAGAAAATTAAGGTGTGTAATAAAGTATTTCATAGTTTGGCACCAAATAAAATTCCTTGCACCATGTGCATGCTACTTACAGCAAAAGGCTCTTTTCTCCATGAAAAGGCAAGGAAGTTTCAGCAGGTACTTCTTACTTAGTCCTCTGAGGAAGACCCAGGACACTATTTCAAATGACCCTACATGTTTCAGCAGAAGATGTGATACATGTCTGTGGGTGATGAACACTGCCTTTCTTTTGTTTCATCCTACATTGCCCCTCTGACCTGAAGTCCATTCCCTGGGGCTGCTGGGCTTCCTTCACCCAGCACATGAATAAGAAAAGCTGGGGATTCTGGCTCCCCCTTGCCTCAGGGCATGGCAGGATCCTTACATCTTCACAGTCTTCTGTTGCTGTGGGAAAAAAAACATGATCTTGGTGATGATCTGGTGCTGTCTTTAGTGCTAATGCTGGGCACTGGAAATCTGCCTGTCTCCCAACTGAACAGGCCTTGTATCTGCTTTTCCTAAACAGAGCATTACTGCAGCATATGGTAAACATGAGGGAAAAACTGTGGATGAGGCCAAGATTGCCTTCTTGAAAATGATACACCGGTGGCCAACATTTGGATCAGCCTTTTTTGAAGTGAAGGTAGGTTTGAAGGCCTGTGTGACTGGATTTGGGAGTAGATCAGTACTAGGGGATACGGACTTACTATAATTCCATACCTGCATAAGTGAAAATACATTAGAAAGCTGAGTTCCTGTGAACTATTGAGGAAAACTCAGTTCCTTCAAAGTGGGGAGATGGGTTCTTTATCCACTCTGAACTATGTCTACTGTTTACTGGCTATGCTGTTGTTCCAGTTGTAATACCTATATTACAGGTGTGTACTAGCAGTAGGGGGTTAGTTACATGGATGCTTAATTGTCCTGTCATCACTCTCCACAACAAAATGCTGCCAAATCTTGTCTCTGTGGGGACTCTTCCCTTAGAACAGAACTGTATTAATCCTCTCATTCTGGAGAGGATACCTCCCAAGAATCATTTCCCACTTGCTACCTTTAATTTCTCCTTGCTGGGCTCTTCACTTCCCTTAACTGGTTTGCAAGCAACTGTTAAGCCTGTTATCAGTGTAGTAAATAATGGACCTGATTCTGTTTTCATGCAGCAGTTGCTCAAGTCATCAATATAGGGCCAAAAGGTTTCAGTGTTCGTTTTGGGAAAGAGAACAAGCAGCACTGGACACTGTTAAAGGTCACCGTGCACCTCATACAGACAATTTCTTCATTTTCTGCTTATCTTTCTGTGTTGTTCACAGCAAGCCTCGGAGCCAAATTTCCCAGAGATTGTGCTGATTGCAATCAACAAGCAAGGAGTCTCACTGATACATCAGAAGACAAAGGTAACAATTGCTTCTCATGAGTCCACGGAAGGAGGGATCTAACTGACTGTGCTAATTTAGGGACAGCAACAGGACCTTCTCCAGGAATGATAAGAGAGGATAGAGGCCCTCTATTCATTTTTTGTGTGAAAACAGAAGAAAATTTCACTGCCTCAAATTACTTCTTTGCAGTTTCTACACTGGCAAAGAAACAGTGTAGAGCATCTCTGCAAAGAGACATGGGAATCATGATGCACCTGAGCAAGGTGGTAAGATGGATGTGCAGGATCAGTCAGATGGATGGGCAGTGCACCTGCTTCAAGAAAAGTGTTTTGCAGGAAGCCCAGGTGTCTAAAAGCTCAGGCTGAATGGCAGTGTTTAGCTGCTGCCTAACCCCAACACTCTGGTCTTACCAAGTTCCCAGGAAAAGGGAATATCACTATTTCCTTTTAATAATGAAACGACTATGCAGTGAGTTTTAGATTACAGTAAATATAATGGCAGTGTGCTAAGGCACAGATCAATATATAATGAAAGGAAGTCTCACTAGTGTGATTAAGATTCACCTGCTTGGTGAAAATACAATATAACACTCATTTAGATGCAAGAACTACCTTGATCCACTGCATTTATAAATGAAGTGGGAAAGAAAAAGAATGCTCTGGCTCTACCGGTTTTCTCATGTAACAGCCTGTTTTCATTTGAGAAATGTTCTATAGTTCAATTTGTTTCCCCTTACAGGATATTTTAACAGTCTACCCATTCAATAAAATCTCCAACTGGAGCAGTGGCAGCACATACTTTCACATGACAATAGGGAACCTGGTACGAGGAAACCGGCTCTTATGTGAGACATCTCTGGTAAGAAGACTTTCCTCAACTTAGACAAAACAACCTCCTGATTTTTCCTTTACATCCAGAATTGGTACAAAACAAGGGAGCCAAAACAGATAAATACCACTGCAGATACAAAAAGCATTCGCTGCTGTGTCAATAAAATTGCCATTTAGAACTGGTTCCATGCTATATCATGCTATCTGATGCAAAGATTTAAGACACAGGACACAATGAAAATAGTAATTTCCCAAGTTCTTCCCCTACATCAAAATTCTATCCACCTGAGACATCAAGACTGAAAAACTATGTAAGAGGCTTTTTGTCTTGCATGTCTGCCTCCATCTATGCAGGAAAGCCAGCCTTGTAAGACTTTATACTTTCCAATGATTGGTACCAACTTTTTAACAATTGGCTTCAGACTGTCCAGAGGCTCAAAGAAGTATCACTGTGTTAATATTTAATGGTAAGTTTGTAAAGATAACAAAAACATTTGTAGGCTAACTTCTCTGACACAAAAGCCTGGATCCCTAAATACAAGAACCTTAGAGTACAAGTCAAGCTATAGAGTGAATACCCAGGTGACAGCAGAGCTATGCTCTGTAAAGTTTTGGAAATCAATGAAGAGTAGAAATAGGTAAGTCATTACTAACACAGTAATAGCTATTGAAAGAGATGTTCATGCAGGGAAGAACCTAAGAAGAAGATAAACCAGGGAGGAAATTCTAGTTATTTTTACTTCTGGAGCTCTCAGAGAGATTTAAGACTTTTTTCTTTCCTGACAGGGTTACAAAATGGATGACCTGTTAACATCCTACGTACGCCTGCTCATGAATGCTGTAAACAAGCAAAAGAACCTCCCAGCCTGAGAGTGGGGATAGAACCCACGACCTGTGTTTGTGCCAAACTACCTGTAATTTCATCTCTCATAAGACATGCCATTTAAAAAAATATTAATCTTGGTGATCAGTCTCCTGGTCACACACTGGAAGAACTGAGTTGCTGAAATATTACTATGAGAGAAGCTCAAGTGAGCATGTGCTTTCAAATATCTGTAACACTTGTCTTAGATGTAGTATGAGAATTCCATTCAGATTTTGGATTAGGTGGATTTTAATGTTATATGGGAGTGGGGGAACCTTATGAAGGCCTCTTATGATAGCCTGAATCTCCTCCATTCAAAGAAAGACATACATTAACAGTTGTCTCCCTTTTGGAAAGAATGACCCTTGTTGTATATGCTCTTACCAAATGCATAAAATCCATGCTTCTTTGGAAACAAAAGTAATTATTTTTTCTCCTACTGGAAATTCTAAGAGTGGAGCAATGCCCCTTCAGTAGTAGATAACTGGACACTTTGAAAGGTAAGATGCTGGTTTTCATCCTTTGATCCCTAGGTTATGTGTTGCACCTTACAGTAGCCTAGGACAGCCAGTTACAGAATGTAACTGTACTTCTTGAGTGCTGCTAAATTAACAGGCTGCCCCCTGACTTACCACTGCCTTGGTTAAATTAAATAGTCTTCTTTCTTCTACCTTTTATAATGCTCTTGGAAACTAACAACCACTTTTACTATGTGGTTTCTAGTAAGCTTAAACTTTAAATGAGTCTGGATTTTGGGTCCATTACTTTTAGTTGCTCCTATTTCAAGTTATAGATGTACTATTCAGTGCAAATCAGAATTGAAGAACTCAGTCTAACAAAACATCTGTTGAAAAGAGACTTTTCTACTCTATAAAAATGTTCTCAACTTGAAGTTATGCAGACATTCCTTTACGAGACAAGAATAGCTTTAATTTCTCCTGATTCTGTTTCCTGTTTAGCAGACAGTTTGAGTGGTAAAATTTGATTCAGCTCTTATGTTCATCTCTCAGACCTTTGCAGACACACAGCTTCGGTCCCATAGCAACCAGAGTGTGCTGAGTGTCTAAAGCAGATATGCACTGTGGTGGGAGTAAGCTTGGATGATCCCCCCTCAGAGAAAAAGTACTTCTCCCTTGCTCACAGTGAAACATGGATGTGTCTTAAAGCATTTACACCGAATTCCTTGAGACACAATCTGGCAGTGCTGGAAAAGCAGCTCTGCCTGATCTCTCAGCTTTGCCAATGGATGCACAAAGGGTCGGTCCCTTGTTCCCTCAGACGTGTGTGTGTGTGAAATTCAAACACTGATGGGATTTTTGTTCATGGGTGGCAGGGAAGAGCCCTACTCTGTGCATCTAAACGAGTGCCACACCTGTCAGAATAGTGATCCTTCTGCAAGCAATTAGACACTCCTGCTGTAATGTCCATTGCTGGCAATGGAAACACTGGAAATTCATTACTTGGAGTGGTTTTGATCTAACTGGCTATAAGTGAGAAGTGTTCAATAATTCACCTGTACAGAAAGAAATTCTGCAGCCAAACTGTACTGTTCTTGGTTTTTAAATAAAGATTGCAGAAAATCAACCACAATGTCTTTTTCTTAACAAGAAACTTGAGTATTTGCTCTAGATCCATGTAACTTAAATCTAGCAAATATCTACTACAGCCTGTAAGTGATCATAGCATCCCATCTGTGTACAAACACATTTTGTACAACACAGCCTCTAAAAGGATAATACCCCTTTCTGCACATCCTTATCAACCAACAGATCACCACAGAAGCAGCACAGATCTAAAACATGAACTCACCACAACAGTGTCTCAGGTTTGGGCAATCCCCAGGGTTCCTCAGAGTTGGTAATGCTCTCTGGTTCATCGTTGCAAATGCAGTATTTTTTTTAACTGTACATTATACAAATTTTTTATTTTTGTGTGTGTGTAAAGATTTAAAATGTATTACAGTTAACTTTATTATAGGAACATACAAAGATACGATATTACAACATTTCAATCCACAATCCCACTTTTTGGTTAGACAGCACCTGTGTGATAAAAGGAGAGCTCTACACGATGCAGAACCTACACTGCTCATCAAAGCCTGAACCAAGGCAGGTAGCTGCTAATTCTTTTCTCAGTCTATAACACCCTCAGCACTTAACAGTGCTTTACAGACTAGTACAACCACATTTATTATGTTTGCCTGCAATCTATTCCTTCACCATCCAACCACTTCTGAAAAAAGTGTCAAGTCATATCATCTAACACACACCATGTGACATCAGGAACCCTCTGTACCAAAGGCTGACCAATATTTGCCAACATTGCACAGGCTGCTGTAAAAATAAACACCAGGATGCAAACCCTAGAGAGCAGAGTAGTTGCCACAAAGACAGACTGCAGGTGATTAGCATAGCCTTTGAATACAAACAAGCTTCGCATACTGTGCTTTCTAAAAGCAAAACCATTTTCAAGTGTACTCAGTTTATGTTAGTGATTTTAATTATGTAGAAGTAAGAATGTAAACTATAAATGCATGGAATGAGACAACAGCTTTTAGTAAGTGTAGGCTTCTGAGCCAAGTTCAACCTTGGTATAAATCTGTACTCTCCAGTGGTGTGATACTGAGGATGAATTTGGCTAGCAGGCCGATTTACAACAATGGAAAAAAGCATGCAGCTTATTTCTGACTGACACCTTGACTTTACTAAAAAAGAAAACAAACATGTCAGCCTATCAACACACTAAGGAGAACTCATGAAGCCTGCACTATATTCTGCTTGGTTTTTAAAAAGTAGACTCACAGAAGTAGAGGAAGATGCATTTTTTTAAACTATTTATTTCTCCTACTCCTTCAATTCTACTCTCTGACAAAAAGTATGGCAGTAATATGCACCACTGTAACTCTGCACATTGCAGGCTATGGGCAACAGAAGTATAAGAAAAATAATTGTGAAAAATTAATACTTTAGGAGATACTAAGATTATATCATCTTCCACTAATACAGAGATCAGGGATTACAAAGATTTTTTTCCGCCCACTGATTTTCCAAAATGTCCTGATGATAAGGACATAATCCAAATCCTAGAGAACTGAATGGCCTATCAAAGAGAATGATACAAACTCTTCTTTGAACTCTGAAGCTTACAAGGTCTGCTGAATTTCTAGCATGAGACAAGATAAGGAGCACACACTAATTCTCTACTTGCACTACAAAAGTAATTCCATTCACCTCCACATCCACAATTTTCCATTGCTGAACTTGAGTGGCCACTGAAAGAATATTACCTATTGCCTGCTAGTTACATAGTCCTTTCCTATTTACCAGGAATGTGCTGCTGTGTGTTCCTCCACCTCCTTCCCAGGAGGGATACACAGCTGCTCAGATTCAGCACAAGGCATAGCCTGGGACTGAGATTGCAGGAACAGACCAGAATGCTTTATGCTGAGGAGGATCTGCATAACCAACTGAGCTGAACCTAGAGCAGCACTTCCTGTGTTCCGTGCTGTGACAAAAATGCCAACAACAGGTTTACAGGATGTGTGTTAACAGTGGCCACACACTACTGCACCAAAAGACACATTCTTTGTGCCCTTAACTAAAAGTCTGTTTTAAGGCTAGTGAGAGAACAGCAAGTAGCCACGTGTTCTCCTAAAGCAATGACACAAGCACCTGCTCTCACTGGAATCTACAGAGATTGTGGCCAGGAGAGGATAGAAGAGTTTGCTGTCAAACCTAGGCCATCCCTTCAGCAGTGCTATAGTGGAATCAGTATAACACAGTTAAAAGTTAATGGTAACTTAGGGCAACAAAAAGCAAAGCAGAGGAGGTAAACTGAGTTAGCAAAGACAGGGAGGATCTAAGGGATGCTCTGACAGGCGGGATTTTCATCGCACACAGTTAACCAGGGTTTCCCCCCACTGCTCTGCTATCAGGGGTGCAGTTCCATGGGTAGGAGATCCAGCAAGCGTATTAACACAGTTTTAAAGGAGATTATTGCCCCAATCCAGTTGCTGCTCACACATACAAGAAATAGGGAAACTTTAACTTCTTGCTAGCTAATTCACCTGGGGCTGCAGGGTGGTGCCTGGGCCCAACTGCTGTGTTCATTTGACCTACTCACTTTTCAGAAGATTTAAATCATGCAAGGGACAGAAGTCCTCCAGTGCTTGTCAGCCTCACAAAAGTGGAGGCACAGTCTCAACTGAAAGGGATTTTGTGGTTGCTCAGCTTAGTTGACAAGAAAATATAGGGCATGCCTCCAGAGCACTGAAGCTCACTGTGATTATACAGCATGCAGGTGGGCTCAGGAGCAGCACTGATGATGGCTCACCCCTAAAGAAGTATCAAGAATGTACAACACCAGTAAATTCCTCAGCACCTTGAGTTGTAGTAGCAGAGACAGCAGGACCACTGAAACTTCACTGGTGACAGGCAAAACTACAGAGCAGGACTATATGCTTGAGATGTACACATTCATGACTGAGATCCTCTCTCTAAGTACACTCAGGTCTTAAGAAGAAAGGTGATGAGGAAATCTTATTTGGGTAAAAATTTTAAGAGAAGTACTTTCTGAGTTTTTTTCTGCACAAGACCACTTTTGCTACAAACTGTAAACATTAGAAATGCCTTCATGTAATTGGGCTTTCTGAAGCATGACCACCAAGCCTATATTCAGCTTGCAAATAAAGTGAGAAAAGAGACACTTAAGTGCCTAAACTGTTACCATATTATCCACTTGATTTCCCTGTGCAGAAGAATAACCAAGGCTCCAGCCACACTGCCTCAAGAAATATTAGCTACACCAGTGGATAGGACATGCTTTGTGTTGACCAGCAGAAGCTCTAGTAGCCATGGAGTAGTAGAGAACAGGGAAAATTAAAGACTGTTAATTCTAATAGAATGTTTTGTTTCCCCATAGTCATCTCCTCATCATGGAGAACCCTGACATGGCCTTGACAACTAAAATCCCCTCAGTACTGAACAGGGAAGCAGCAAAGCAAACTTCTGCAGCTGTCCTAGCACTGGGCCTAAGACATAGGAGCCAGCAGTGCAGATGCCATAGCTGTTGGTTCCTGAACCTTTCTAGTAAACCTACAAACCAGAAGGACTGTACAGCACCCATATATTCTCAGAAGGAAAATGGAGAAAGACCAGAACTTTTTGCATGTAGCAAAGACCAACAACTTTCAGAATATTTGCCTAGGTACTAAAAAGCCTAAAAATTTCTGCCCCCACAGTAAGAAGAAAAATGCCGATACTTTATCTGAAAAAGAGCAAATCAGACATTTCTTCCAGCTCTACATTAAACCACTGTTTCCAAATTCCTTAGACTAAGAGGAATGGACGGAGAACCACAGTTCAGTCGAGGAAGGAAAGATTGTGTACAATTCCACAAAGGCAAAAAGTGTTGTTATTAGCAAATTAATAACCAGCCTGTAAACTGCTCAAGCACAAACCATACTCCTCTTTCTGCCAGTGTTAATAGACAACTGCTTGAGAAAAGGGATAGTCTAGATGCAAGCAATACTACCAGAAGCAGGGGAAGGGACTACTTATCTTTGGTGTCACTTCTTAGTAATTGCCTCTGTAAATCAAGAGCTGCAGTGAGCAGCAGCTTTTGTAAGAGTGCAGTCAGGAGACTGACAGACCTGTTTAAGCAGAGTTTAAATCTAGAGCTTTGGGATGGGCCTTCTTGGATGCCAGCTCTGACAACTTCTTCAGGCGTTTCTTCAGCTCCAGAGGGAATTTCTCATAGCACTTCTTGCAGACAGGTTTCATGTCAAACTCCACAAATTTGTTCCTTTAACACAAAGAACAGTTATTAAAATGGTATTTGCAAACTATATGCTTCACTAATTCAAATCTCCACGCACCTGCACTTATAAAACAACTCATTTCCTCATCTGGTGATGTAAGAACAGAGATTGGGTTCTTACCAGGGAACTTGGGTCTTTAGCACCCCTAGTTAAATAAGGAGCAAGATTTTGCTATATATTTGTATGTAACAATCTAGAATAATTTTTTTGTTATTGTAGAATGCAAGTGTCACTTCAAAGGTCCTCTTTGTGATGAATTAGAGCTCCTTGGTGGAGCCAACCCAGCATAGTAGGGTAAGGGTTTGAACCTGAGACAGGAAGAATGTAGGATTGCTTTTTTCCTGTCCCTCTTCTACATATCTGAGGCAAATAGCATAGTATTTTATTTCAAACTAATCTGTGGAATATTAAATATTGTCATTGAGGGGAGCATGCAAATTTAAGGAGACATGGAGGTTGCAGGTTGTTCAGGACAGGCAGTTCCTCAAAGTTCAGAGCCTTCCCTCTGTACTGCTGAATGAGTTCTCCTCATACTCAACCTTCTTACAGAACAGATTAATAAACAAAAATAAATCAGAGAGGATGCTGTGTCAGCTCCCTTTTAATCCTGAAATCAGTGGAATTATAAGCACCTGCTCCCGCAGAGAAGAGGTATATTGCCCCTCAGAGAGCCTCTGGTTCATGGCTCCCCCAAGCTGATACCCCAGCTTAGGGGTGAATGTCTCACATGGTCCAAAATATGAACACTGACTTACTTCAGTGTGAGCTTGATGTTGCAGGTGGAGCAGGAGAAGCAATTCACACACCAGGCCTTGTTAAGAGCTGACACCACTGCAAAAGCAAAAGCACAAAGTAAGAAGAAACTGCCAGATTATCTGAATTCAGATTTATGTCCACATTCAAACGTCGCCAGATGTGAAAACAAACACTGGTGCCTTGCAACTGAGGGACTGCAACAGCTGCACCAACAAATGGAGCGAGGACAGCAACCCAAAACAAGGAGAGAACAAATCTTACCATCTCCCTCTATCACGTGGCTGCAGTTGTAGCAAACATCTCCAAAGAGCTGCAGAGAAAAAGAAATAAGAACAGGAACTCATGTTGCTGACTACTCATGCTCCCCACATTATGCAGCTGGTGTGAACATTAAATCCTAATAATCAAAGAATTCCCAGATGCTACAGTGGCCCCCAAATATACCAATTTAAATCTTCTGAATAACTTCTCATACACTTGCCAAATAGTCTATGTTCCTTTGGATCTCATACCACTAAATACTACAAAACCTTTTTTGTTGATGCCTCACACTCTACCACTGTTATGGGATCTTAAAGTTCTGTATATGTGGCAATTGGAGAAGAAAGGTTCAGTAGAGTATGATGCTTACTGTAGACAAACATCTCCTGATGCTCAGCTGTAAATACCAAAATAAAACATGGAGCTTCTATCAAAACAGTAACACTTACCTCATTTATCTGACAGAAGAAAATACCAAACTCATAGCTGTTCCATAGAACCATACAGAAAAAACAGAGTTTGATTGGCTTTTGAAACATAGTTTCCCATGCTTTAGACAACATAATAGCTGTCTCAGGCCCATGGAAGAAAGTATTACCAAAGATGGCCACACAAATAGTTTAGAAGTACAGTTACAGGGATTTTAATCACAACCCGTGGTCAGTGCTTTTCTGTCAATGGCACAAATTAAAATCAGTATCCCCAAGACATTTCTATTCTGTTCTCAACATTGCTTTTCCACCTATCAAGAAAAACTACTTTTTTCTGTTAAATCTCACAAATTTCTTAATATTGCATTGCCTCTACAAATTCAGATTATGCAAAATCTGCAGCTTTGCATATTAAAATGCAAAAAAGCATTTGCCAGTCACAGCAAGTACCTCCAGCATAGATGGCAGAATTTACCTGGTTATAGTGAGTTTCACAATAAGCCAGTCCTTTTTTCTCATAGTGTCGGTGCCCCAAGAATGGCTTCTCACATTTGGCACAAACAAAATGCTGTAGAAGAAAAAAAAAAAAGACATTCCATGGCAGAAAAAGTGACTTTACCATCACCAGGGAAAAACTTACATGGCTACAAATTATGGCTTAATACATGACACTTAATGGTTTGGGCTGGAACGGACCTTAAACCCATCTTGTTTTACCTGCTGCCACGGGCAGGGACACCTTCCACTAGCTCAGGCTGCTCCAAGCCCCATCCAACCTGGCCTTGGACACTTCCAGGGATGGGACAGCCACAGCTTCTCTGGGCAACCTGTTCCAGTGCCTCACCACCAATTCTTCCTAACATCTAATCTAAATCTACTTCTTTCCGTTTAAAACTCTTGCCTCTTAATGCTTTAATGAAGCACAGACAGGAAAATCTTTACAGAAGCGAAAGAGAAGAGGAGATATTTAGTCTCTATAGTAACTAAGAGTTGTATTAAAGATAGGTAGAAGACCTGCTGGAAGGACAATCATCTTGTGTTCTATATTGATAGACTTGTGCATTATTATCCTGCTTGTTTCAGAGAAGAGAAACAGGAACATAAAACATATGAATACACTTCAAATGAGCAGCAGCATCTCTCTCAGTTCAAGCCCTAGGAGGCTTAAATGACTGAAAACATAAATCACTAAAACACTTCAGAGCAGGTTGTGATGACTCAGCTGAAAGTTATAGAAGCAATGAGCTGAAAAGGCAGTAGGAACTGCACTGGCTCTGTCTGCAGCAGGAATTCCAACACATTTATGCACCTGTTAACTGCAATGGGAAAGGACGTATCTTAAGTATACCATAGCAAATACAGAAATTTATTAGTAAGTAAATGCTGTTCAGTGAATCATATTCTGCAAGAATCTTTACAATGCAACTCAGGCATTTTAAAAATAAGGTTATTACAGTAGCGAGAGCATAGCTTTCTGATGGCCCTGCTGCACTCATTCACACACAAAAGGTGAAGACAGTCTGAAACATAAGCAATTTGGTTTTGTTGGAATTCACACATCACAGATCACCTACGTGTCTACAGCTTCCAAACAGCACTAGTCCTTTCCCAAACTGGCTCCTGAAGGAAGTTTCAGATTCGGAGAGGCCTCACCTCGACATGCCATTGCTTTCCCAGGGCGTTGACCACCCGTCCCTCGATGGGCCTGCGGCAGGCCCCACAGATGGGGATCCCCATCTTGTCGTGGCAGGGCAGGCAGTACAGCTCTCCCTTCAGCTCCCGGGCCTCGGCAGTCAGCTCCTTCCTGAAAACACACACATGCCCTGAAGCAAGGACACTAAGGGAAGCTCTTTAACACCCAGGATGAAATTTTGGAAGACTAAACTGGAACTTAGGCAACATTCATGCTACAAATGCAGTCATTAAGCTAGTGAAATACAGTCATTGTCAGCTCATCTTTCTCAAATTGCCTTCTCAGTTTGCCAGACAAGAACTTATGTAGAACACCATGTCTTCAGCTACACACCCTTGCAGAAATACAAGGCACACTTACACATGGAACAATGCAGTGCCATGCTAAGATTTGAGCTGTCTCTGAATGGGAGAGTTCAGGTACAAGGACTATCCTAGCAGTGCTCAACATTGAGTTACCTAATTGTACTGTTACCCAGTCTAGGGCTGTACTGTGCCCCAATTATACTGCTTTTGTGGCAAAGTAATTCAGGTCAGACAGCGTGGTAATGGTCTGTGCCAGAACACTGACACAGCTCTTTTTTTTTTCTACCCAGGAATTCAAAATGAAACTATTTTGAATAGCCTGATAACTGCTATCTTTGGACAACACTACTATGGCAATCTGCACACAGTCTTTCAGGTAAGATCATCCCAATGAAATATTTTCATTGTAAAGTAGTGTCATTCAAGGTTAGAATAAGAGAACACTGAATGGCAAAATAAAACTAAAGCTTCTGTAGGCTTTCCAAATTTATTTCGATTTCTCCTCACCCAATTTCTGTTTGTTCAACAATGTGAAGGCAACAAAGTTCAGGCCTTGGGAAGGACTGTGCTGCTGACTGAAGTGTTTGTCTCCTTTCTTTTTTGTCAGAGTTTACAGTATGAGAACATACCCACAGTGGGTGCAGTTGAAGTGATCTGGATGGTAGGAATCATTCCTAAACATCAGAGGCTGCTCATCAATTATCAAGTGGCACTTCTGACAGATGTACTTGCCCAGTCCCTTGGCTTTTTCACGGTTATGACAGGGCCTGCACAGATGCCTGGTTGAACAAAGTAAAGGAAATAAAGTATTAAAAATGCTTTCTCTTAAAACAACATACAATGCATACTATAGGAAGTACTTTATTTAACACAAGTGTCAGACTAAATATAATTCACTTTGGTATCCAGTATTTCACACCAGTTGCACAGAGAGGAATATGTGGATAGAGCAGTCACAGAGCTGTGTTTCCTTAGAATACTCCTTCAACATTCATGGATTTACATCCCATATCACATAGTTATTCTTCCAGGTATCCTTTCTAACACTTTAGATCTTTTCCAAGAGCTGGGCAAGGAAAGGTGGCAGTGCCCTCTCTCTATTACTAACCATGGGATCCAAGCATAACAGAGGCATTACAGCACTGGGAGGGAGTCGAGGACAGAGAATAAAAAGCATTAAACCAAAGTGCATTGCTTGCATGCCTTTACCATGGCTGGATTCATTAGTCTTCAACAGCCAGGACAAACAAGACACAATTGAATGCTGGCTCTTTGACATACAAATTCCTCTTAGTCCTAAGTTAAAGAAAATAAAGAACTATGCAATTTGCACTTTTGTGTGGTAAATGCAACTGTGTTCCTATCACATGTTCTAGAACACTTTACAAGTACATCCCTGAACAGGTAGATAAAGCAAGTTCCTGGTAGAAAAACTCAGACAAAGGCATAAAAAAATTTGTGTAAAGGCTGATGGAACCCACCAGTTTTATCCCAATATTTAGGAGCTCTGAGGAGAAGCTGTTCAAGTTTACTTGCCTATTACCTAACCCTCTAGCTGCAACACTGTGTGCTGGGAACAATTTATGATAAAACAAACATGGCAGAGAAATGACTTCTGTGGGTTGCTTTGTCCCAAAACTACCAAGCCTGCTTAATTCCTTTCACTGTATCACTATGTCAAACACTTGCTGAGGTTTACAGGTGTCACATGAAAGATGGGAGTTTAGACTTTTGCCTGTCAGTACCCCCAGGAAAGTCAAGACCTTGGTGTTTGACAGTCTGTCGGTGTCTTGTAACGAGACCCTTCACCAACAGATTCACAAGGTTGGAGGGCACTTCAACCACCCTTTTAGGGGAAGCTCAGAAGAGCCAAGACCCCTCAGCAGGCCCTGCCAAGGTGTTTTCCACTGCCAGCAACTGCGAAGACTCACCTGAACAGTTCACAGAATAACCCTCTTTATAAACAGAAATTGTGACACATTAATAAGGTTTGAAGGTTGTCAGAGACAGATTCTAACTGCAAAAATATGTTTTAAAGCAATCTACTGATACATACATTAAGCAAGCACAAGCTCTGACACCAAGCAATCTACTAACATGCCATAGGGTGAGCACAAACACACGCTCTAGTCCTAAAAGCAGAATTTAACAACACAGAGTATAATTTTCACCCAAGGCATCCCTCTGGGGAGGGAAGAAGATGGACTGAGTCTGTCAATTAATTCCAGTAGTTTCACTGAAGGTCTTCTCCCACTTTCCCCCTATCCCCAACTTACTTTTATACTATTTTCTTTGTGTTTTGGTGAAGTTTGCATGGCTCTAGTCACAAATACCTTTTATTTCTGATTGGTGTACCTAATGGGAGGGGCAGCTGGTCACGGTTTGGCATCTGAGGAGGGGGTTCGACATGGTAGTTGGCTTTAGCAGCAGAACATCTTGATTCTCCCTTATCAGACAGGTATTGTATGGTCTCAGTACCACAATGTTCTCCCATTCTGCTGGGATCTCAATGGAGGAGAGCTATGTAGTCTCCACTTTGTTCCACACTCTGTTATATTTCTCTGAGCAGATGTTTACTGTTGTACTGGGGAGCATGTCTACCTCAGTCTGTCCAGGGAGTTGCAGCTGCTTTTTACCCTAGAATTCTGAATCTCCTCTAGATTTAACCCTATCCATCACCCCACAACAGGTCATTCTCAAAACAAAAGGAAAAGTTCAAATGCAAAGGGCAGATTTATGGATGAAGCAGTGTGTTCTTCCTCCAAAATTCTGCTGCGATGAATCACTTACCCTTAGATCTGTAAAACAGGGATAAGAATACAACACAGATGTTGTTGTGAGACCTCAAACACTTATGACCCTCAACTGGCAGGCGCCTGCCTAAGTGCTAAGTATCATTATTATTCTCTCAAAAATCTGAGTCCTCCTCTCAGCAACTGTCTCTGTCCAGGGCTGGAACTACTGTTTGCCCAGACAGAGTCCAGAAAAAGCAGACAGCACCCCATTATAGGGAAATATGCAGCTGTGCTCATCTCGGCATAAAGGCATCAATTTTATTCAGCACTGTCAAATGCAGAGTAATTATACAGGGCAGGACATGGGGACCCCGAAGCAAGTGTCCTGAAAGAGACCCCTCTCACTCAGCTGAATGAGATGCCTTCAGCCACTTGCACTGATAAACCATTATCAACCCCCTCCCCACTCACAAACCCTCTGCCCTCCCACAGACCCTCCTCTATTGCAAGCAAAGGGAAGTGTTGGACAGGCTAAGCTGTTGCCATAGCAGCCTCCCCTCTCCCTCTACCCCTCCCCACTCCCACCATTATGGAATTATCCCATTCTGAAATGTCCTGTTGTGTCTATTAATACTAGATTTCCCACAAACAATGCTTCTCTCCACCCTCCTAAAATAATCAAGGGACTCCAAGGAGTCTGTGTTCATGGCTAGGAGTTCAGTAGCAGCCTTCAGTAAGCACCATGAACACTGGAATATTCATGCAGGATATTCCTATCTATACAGGCAGCAGCACCCCAGTGCCAAGAGCTCAGCTGGGATGAAGACTGCTCCTCAGTGCTGAGGTCTCCTCTCCCCTGCTCTGTTGTGTGACTGAGTTGATAATGCACTATCAGAGCGAGGAGGACACTATATAGAGGACCTCCCTCTCCACCCTCAGCAACTCTGCAACTCTGCACTCTTTTGGAATCATCTCGTTTTCTCCATTCTGCTTCTATTTGGTTTGCTGTCATCAGGAGTTCCTTCAGACTTTCCCCAAAAGGATCCTATACTCCACCCACAGGACTGCACTGTAAAGAGGTAAGAGACACAATTCTGTTAGAAGGGGCTTTAAGAGCTTTCTTCTTTCAGGAGCATTTTTTAGGAGCTTTCCTAATATCATTAGTCTTAGCCAGTGAGGAGCAAAGACACACATAATGAGATGGCTGAATATAATGTAAATGTCTGAACCTAAGAATAGGTAGTATTTTTTGAATTTCAAAGATTAATTTCCTTGTCTTTCTTTACATTGCTCTTTCAAAACAAAAAAGTTTCCAAACTTTTGTACCTAATGTATATCCATTTGTGCCAGCTGTATGGTATGTCCAGTGCTCTCTGACACTGCTCTGATGCTCACAAAAACGAAGTATTTCAGCTGAAGGGTGGTGGTCTCAGCAGGGAGTGATTTTCAGGAGAATAACTTCAGTCAGAAGCAGACTCTTTCTAATGAAGAGTACTCTGATTGAAAGATAGGAGGCACTCCCATTTGACAAGACACTAAATCCATAATCATAACAACACACAAACAGTGTAATCACAAACCAGAAACTACAGTAGCTGGGGGCAAGAACAGGAATTTTTGATATCTACCACAAACCCTAACGTAGAGTTCATATTTATTGGCAGTGGGTGTTCTAACAGAGCTCTGAACTAGCCAGGTAACAAACTTACAGTGACCTACAGATTTCTTCTGCTAGTTAATTGTTTCATTAATGACAGACGGAGCATCTGCTGTGAGAGTGATTGTGTTATGTCCACACTGACAGCCTTGTGGATTGTTATCTTGCTTGTTTCTGAGCAGAAGAGAAACAGGGCATAAAATATGGTCAGTGTGCATACACTTGGAATGAGCAGTGACATTCCCATTACAGCTCAGCCCTGGGAGGCCTGGGATAATTGGCCCTTCCAGAATAGTGCTCTGTTTAGCAACACATAAATCACTAAATATTCACACAACACCAAGAGCGCAATCCAAGCGGAAATTATTGGATAATGAGCCAGACTCCTAAAGGAGTTTGTGAAGTCACAGCCTCTTGCACTATATAGCTTAACACAAATTACACATTCTAGGTGATTTGGCAAGGTTTCTAGTTTGCTCCTAGCATTTATACAGACTAGTACGACAGGCTTTCTAGGACTCCCAGTGCTTTTTTTGTAAGCATAAAAATCCAAAAAGGAAGAAAGAAACCTAAAAACATTTATTTTAAATTGATAGGCTAAACCCAAGAAAAATAGAAGTGGAACTGCACATAACAGCAGGGGCTTTCAACACTGTCTACAGAACACACTGGTCAGAGAATGATTACTTTTATAAAATTGTAGCAGTTTGTTGAAAACATATAAATTCTAAAAATAAGATCAGCAATTCATTCTACTGACATCAGCTTTTTCCCTAACCTACTCAAGTGCTACACCACAGTTTTCACCCAATAAGCAGAATTGTAAAATACATAAAAGCTTTAATTAACATTTCCTTCTAATTTAAAATATAAACAAAATTCGAAGGAGGACCATTTCCCTTTTCTATGATTTTTAATCAGATAGTGAAAAATATCTGCCTTCACCTTGCTCTCAAAAGTAAATTGGGTAAGAGCAGCTCTCCTATGAAGGCACTCATTTGCAAAGACTGAATTTATTTCAATTTTATCAGTAGTTCTAAGCCTCTCTCTTCCTGTCACTGACATAGTGGGCTTCTTAGACAGCTCTGACATTCTCCTTTTTACTCCACCCCACAACACTTTGCACTGAAATCCATGTCTGGATAGAAATTCATGGCAGACCCAATGCTGCCATCAGTGAGGATTAAACTCTCAACTTTCAAGTCTTGCCTATTCCAAGTCTGGCACTGAAACTCAGCTGAGTCTGAATCCCCAAGATCCTCCTTAGGAACTCGGCTCAAACAGAATCAGTTCAATGTATCATGCTACTAAACCCCTAATAAGCTTGCAAAGAGGGAAAACTCTGCTTACTGCTTCTCTTCCTGAACTGATTTAAATCATTTCAATAAGGTAAGAGTCATCCCAGTCTGTTCCATCAGACTTGCTTTTGCCTTTTCAGCTTGCTCAGGTGTCACAGCCATGGATACAGTAATGTTTAGCCATCAGACCACCCCACCACTGACATAAACATCATCTGATGACTTTTTTTGCAGATGAAAAGCACAATTCAACAATGGGTCTGACACAAAAAAAGGCTTAATAGCAAGAACATGAGGTGATAGGCACTACTGTAATTTAACAGTAAAAAGGCATGGTCTTGTGCTTCTCCTTTGGTGTGCAACAGAAAAGCACATGCCTAAACTAATTCCATCCAGGGAGGACAAGTATTTGAGTTAACATTACCATCACAAACAAACTTCAAACTCTTGTGTTCCAGAATACTTCTGAGTCTTACTTGGTAAGGGACAGAGGAACACTAGAAACAAAAAATTGCAGACTTCTCTGCAAACCCCCGAGCTTCATACAAAAAACCTGCAAACAGGGCATTTTCCTTTAGTACATGAAAGCAGGATTTCACATGTGTTTTTATGGATGAAATTCCCTTGGACATAAGGGCTGTACAGTCTTCCTTGCACATGCAGTTGCAAGTAATGGCAAGATAATAACTTGTTATTAAGACTCAAATCTGGAAGGATATCCAGGCAATGCATGGAGTAAGAAGGGCCCTCTGTGGCCATAGGAAGAAATTTCAATTTCTGAATTTCATTCAGTCCCCCTTCTGTTGATTCTGTCTCTTCAACTGTGAATCAAACAGAAACAGCCCAGCACATTAACCTCTAGCTACTGCAGTTTTCTGTTCCCCTGAAAGTAACAGTAGCCAAAAAAAAAAAAAATTAATTATCTGGAATTTTGCTTATATTTTCCAATACATTTGTCTGTCCTTAATCCCATTTCAGTTTCTTGATTATGCCAATATTTTTGGACATCTGAATAATGAGCTATGTTGGGAATCTGGATGCACTGTATATTGAATATATTGAAAGACGTATTGAATAATATGGAGAAATGATCAGTCAGTACAAAATGCAATGGTTAAGCACAATGGAGGTACTGCTGCACATACTGTAACACCTCTGAGGAATCCAAGAAACAGAGACAATGCTGGAATTTCAGATGGCCTGCATTTTCCCACCACCTACACCCACTGATGAGCAGTGTATAAAAAGCCATGGGGAGGTGCCCAGAAAATCTCATCACTTTTTGTTGATGCTGTTCAGGACACTGCAAACACAGACTGGCAAAGCTAAGCTCAGTTTTACTAAGCTGCTACTTGGAAAAGGCCCTGAATAAGCTACATGGAGCTCAGACTTTTGAGGGAGGAAAAGAGAGAGCTATGCTGGGGGAGAAAAGCTGTAGGGAAGGATGGCACTTTGACAAGTGACTGACAGCATGGGCATTATTAATAATCTCTAAGTCAATTCAGTGTCAGATGGGATATTGTTACCCATCTGAAAACTTTCCAACTATACTGGAAATAGGTGCATTTGCCTTAAATACAGGACTTTAGACTAAAATAATCCTCAAAGATTTTCAGGAATCCTGTAGATTTTTTTAGTAAAAACAAGACCTGACCTGTCTTCCATCTCTTCTAGGAACAAGACAGATATTCTAAGCTAGGTCACCTTACAACATATACCTGTGCTCAGAAAAGCTTACTCATTAGGAGCCCCTCAGTCCTGAATCAGGATTTCAAATTAAAACATGGCAAATACTTTCTAGCTAGACATATAAAACCCACTTCTACTCCTCTTAACTAGACACAAGCATCTCACTACTTGGTTATACAACTGACCTCGCACGGGTTGGATACAAGCTCATCACCAGCCAGCCAGCTCTTTAATAAGGTTCCCTCCACAGCAATTACTGGTCTGGAAAACCTGGCCAGGCAGGGGGGATGCAGGATTTTAATATAAGGGTTTATACTCAGACTGACCTGTCACATTAAACACCAATAATAGCAAACAGGAGACATCACTGGTTTCCATGTGTAGTTTTTTGGGTGTTTTGTTGGGGTTTTTTTTGGTTGGTTGGTTGGTTGGTTTGTTCCACAAACCCAGGCTCTTTTGTAATATACTGTCTTAATTCTTTCAGGTTTAGGGTGAGTTTTTTCCTTCAAAACTGTGGGGAAAAATGAATGGCCCGGCAGATTCAAGCCCACTCTTCAATTGCTCAAATCAATCACATTTTGCTTTGGAAACGTCAGAGCAATGTGGCAAAGAGACACACATGGAGAACATCCTTTTTGCCACTTTCTACTTCCTGGACTTCATCCTGGCTTTTGCTGGCAATGCCCTGGCTCTTTGGCTCTTCGTTCGGGACCAAAAGTCAGGCACACCCGCCAACATCTTCCTGATGCATCTTGCTGTGGCCGACCTGTCCTTTGTGCTGGTACTTCCCACCCGGCTGGTGTACCATTTTTCTGGTAACCACTGGCCATTTGGGGAGATCCCTTGCAGACTCACCGGCTTCCTTTTTTACCTCAACATGTATGCCAGCATCTACTTCCTCATGTGCATCAGCATTGACCGTTTCCTGGCCATTGTGCACCCCGTCAAGTCCATCAAGCTCCGCAGGTCCCGGTATGCCCATGTGACATGTGCCTTTCTGTGGGTCATTGTTGGGGTGGCAATGGCACCTCTGCTGCTCAGTGTGCAGACAGTCCAGATGGAAAACACAACCGTCTGCCTGCAGCTCTACAGAGAGAAGGCCTCACGTCACGCCCTCGTGTCCTTGGCGGTGGCATTCACCTTCCCCTTTGTCACCACAGTGACCTGCTACTTACTCATCATCCGAAGCCTGAGGAGTGGGAACAGAGTTGAGAAACACCTGAAGGAAAAAGCTGTCAAAATGATCATCATGGTCCTGATGATCTTTCTGATTTGCTTTGTACCTTATCACGTCAACCGCTACATTTACATTCTCCACTACAACGGCACCAAAGCCTCCTGTGAGACCCAGCGCACCCTGGCCCTCAGCAACCGCGTCACCTCCTGCCTCACCAGCCTCAACGGGGCCCTCGACCCAGTCATGTATTTTTTCGTAGCCGAGAAATTCCGCGAGGCTTTGTGCAACCTGTTCTGTATCAAAAAGACCGTCATGCTGCCTCAAACGTACGAGGGTAAGACAAATGAAAGCTCCCTAAGTGCTAAATCTGAACTGTGAACGTGACTCCTGTCACTGCTTTGACTTAAGGACGCTCACTTCCACCAAAAGCAGCCGAGAGCACAAATAGCTGGTGGGACAGTCCACACAGAGTCAAACTCAGCCCGAGAAGGGAAGTTCTGTTGGTTTTGTGGGACTGCAATTAGCAAGAACTCCTCTGACAACAGAGATCACATCTGCTTGTCTTACTGAAACTGCAAACAGAAGGACACTTCTACTGATTTCCAAGACGTGAAACTGAGGATTGAGCACTTAGGAACAGGGAAAGGGGCAAAGAGGAAAATGGACCTTTTTTTTTTTTTTAAAGAACTTAATCCCAAAGCACTCAGTAACGACTCTTCTTCTGCACAATGCATACAGCCTTCTCTAAAATTTCATATTGTGCCAGCAGTAGAGATCCACTCCTGAGACAGACCTGCCTGATGAGAAAACAACACCCTAGCACATCTTGCCCAAGTCTCCAAATTCAAAGCATTTATACACAGTAGAGAGAAAACTGGTACTAAATGGTGACAAGAAAAAAAAACACCAAATGCTGCAGTGAACCTAGCCTGGACTGGAATTAAGACAGGCCTTACAATGTGGGGTTTTTTAATTTTTCCCAGCATTCAGAGCTGGAGATGAGCACAAAACTTCTCACTACCTTCTCTATCTGCACTCTGCCATTGTCTCAAAGCTGCAGACAGCAGGTGGACAACATTAATTCACTGTCTCTTTTATGCAGTTCCCTGCAAAACCCCAGATATCCTGATAACCCTCAAACTGAGGAGTGGAAAAAGGCTGTTTAGGAATATAGCATTCATGTTTGCTACATACTGAATTGTAAAAATATGAACCCAAATGGCAGAAGTGAAGAAAAGTAAGTGCTTGAAGAAGTGAAGTCTACTTGGTCCAGAAGAGACTCCCATCTTTAAAATGGTTTACAACTTTTTTGTGACTTATCTAGCAAGACTATTCCTTCCCTGTGGATAATGCAGGGATTATCTTTATTTTCACTAACACAAACTGCATCATGTAGAATATGCTTGGAACTGACAGGCAGACTAGAGAAGACCAGGTACAATAAGAGGGGTGAAAAAGAATGCAAGAGTTTCCAATAATATTTACTAGAAGACTGCTTCAATGCTATGGAGATAAATATTTTAGGAAATCATATGAGAGGTGAAATACATTTTTATAAGCTCTTTACTACCGCAGATTTGGCCCACAAATTATGAAATCAAACATACTTTATCTTGCTTGAACTGCTCCAATCCTAACTGCTTTGCCAAAACATCTTAAGTGCTATCCCAACAGCCCATTCTAACAAGCTTAGGTGTCAAAGAAAAATCAATTATGCCCAGCTCCAACTGGCACAAAGGCACAGAAGTTGCATACAGAATGGAAGGGAAGAGGGAGTTGAGAGGACTCCCTGCTGGACTGGATGCAAGTATATAACCTTTCCTTCCTTTCTTCACCATTTAGCTAGTGAAAATATAAACTCTAGGATAAACTACTAGGCTTTGCTCATGACATATGAAAGCCTAAAATAAACTATGAATTGTGCACTGTCTGCTAACTGCTGGATTGTTTTATTTTCTTATCATGGAATGCTTTTGTATAAGCTCTCTTTTGTGTTTTTATTTCTTACTTTTTAATTAAATGTATTAATTGACCTCTATGACTCATTTTTATATTTCTGTATATAAAATGAATGATTTCTGAAGACCAGTAAAATCACATGCTGAACAGACTGCTGTGATCATCGTGTTATTCTCTTGGCCTTTTTCTATATCCTGATTTCCTGCTCAGCAGCTTACTCAATAAATAGCCTGCCCGGGATCACATAATTCCTTTTTCTCATGTACTGTTCAGCTTTCTTCCTGAAATCCCTTCCTTCCGCCTGAAATCCCTTTCTTTTCCAGAACCCATCCACTAGCTACTAAAATTTGAGTTTCTACATGTTGCATTGGATGAAGAACACTGCTCTTCATTCCATTTCCCATATAAAAGGTTATTCCTTAAAGCTTCTCCTGTACCTTTTCAAGCTTTTCCTCTGTGCACAACTAACTGACCACTCTCAGCATCTCACTGCTGCATCAATAACACACTGATAAAACTTTCCAAGCTCCTTCTCTGTCTTACCTGCCAGCATTCTTCACAAAGCCCAGATCAGCAAGGGTTACATCGCAGAGCTCACAGCGGAAACATTCTGGGTGCCAGTTGTTGTTCATTGCCTTGATAACACGTCCAATAATGAACTCACCTGCAAAAGGAAAGCAGCAGCTTGAGATGCATCAGAAAACAGGCATCAAAATCTACTGCCTTCATAGTCCTTTCACTTCAATTTCACAAGTACAGTTAACAGTCTAACTTTGAAGAAAACCCAATTATTCCTACAACCAGGATACCCCAAATCACTGCTGCTATCATGCTTTGTTTCCATCCAGAGCTCCTGCTCCTTTAAATGACCTCAACAACCCCAGCCCAGGGCTGGATGTCACAGCAATGCTGGAAGGTTTGCACAGCCCTGTAGCTGTTACCCCACGTTGTTGACATGTGCCACATCTTACCACATTCCCCACAGCAAGGAGCAAACAGCATCTGAAAGTCATGCTCACAGTACTTCCGACCTTCAAACTGCAAACAAAACAAGAGAGAAGGAGCCCTCATGAATAATTGAACTACTTCTACATTTCAACAGTTCAGCATGACTGTCCAATTGAAATGACCAATTAGTCAAGGTCACTCAAGTTCTCCAGTTTTAGCCCCCCCACACACCTGTTTTGCAACTCCTAAAGGCTTTTCTTAAAGAAATATCCAGATACGACTTCAGTCTCGTGGTGGATTTGCACAGCAAACAGTTAAATTAACAGCAATGTTGCCATAAGACAGTAAAAATCCTGAAGAATCCCCAAGTCCTTTTACTATAGTTGCCTTTAATTTAATTTTTGCTTTACTGTAGAGTTCAGAACTATTCCTACTACACGAGGCTAAAACTAGTGCCAAAAAAATACGGCCCGTTTAAAATCACGTGTATTCATAATATGTGCTCATGCATATTCTGTAAAAAAGAGTCAGTGTAATTTTTAAATGGGTTCACCTATTTCAGGTGCCCAACTGGAGAAGTTTGGTCCAAAATGTCCAAGAATAGAGACAAAAATTCACTCATGTTTAATGAAATATTAAGGCCAGGTTGGAGGGGGCTTTGCACAGCCTGGCCTAGTGGAAGGTGTCCCTGCCCATGGCAGCAGGTTGGAACAAGATGGTCTGTAAGATCTCTTCCAACCCAAACCATTTTATGATTCTATGATGATTAAGAAACACATTTGGTTTTCTTTCTGAAGTGTCTCTTATCCAAAAGAGCAGCTTTTGCTGCTACTGAGGGAATATATGAGAAGAAAAAAAAGGGAAATTAAGTTGGAAGCTCCTCAAAAAAATGGCAACAGAGGTTTAGGGCTAAGACATTAAACATGCAAGAAAACCTGAAAATTCTTATATCTGCCAGAATCTCCACCTCATTCCTTGCATTTTAATAGAGCTACTTCTCCTGTCCTCCACACAGCCTGAGAACTCACCTCGTAAAAGAGTCCCTCTGGGAACTGCCGGAAGCACTGAGCGCAGACAAAGCAGTTCTCGTGGTAGAGCTCCCCGTTGCTGTTCACAATCCTCTCGGCGGGGTTGAACCGCGCCTGGCAGCGCTCACACACCGCGTTGGCCAGAGCATCAGACATGTTACTGCAAGGAAGACAGAGAGCAGGGACGTGAGCAATGTCACAGCCAGTCAGGCGAGCACAACCACGTCACCCAAGTTCCCCCAACACCTACGAACGGGACGTTCCCGCTGCTTTAAACTCCCCTTTACGTGACCAGGAAAGATCAAGGAGTCAATTCATCACTGACAGCAGCCAGAAATAATGTCCTGGCCACTCACATGTGTCAGATGCGGTCATCTGGCGGACTTATCTATTGTGCACTTCTGGATACTTCAACAGTCTTTCACCCCACTGTGTCATCCTGCTAATAGCTCATAGCAAATATTCACAATTTTAAATAAACTAGCAGTTTGGAGAGCAGCAAACCCAGTGATTCTGACTTCTCTGGATTTCTGGTCAGCATGTACACCTCGGAGGATTTTCTGAGGTGCACTAAGCACGGACATCCCACTGGAGTCTCCCCTTCACTGCAGGAATTAGCAGGGCACTTTCCCCTCCACACGCCCTGCCTTCCTGCCAAATTAACTGAAACTCTCCCAGTGTTACAAAAGTATAGGAAGAGAGAAGTACCTCTGGATGGCCTGCCCAATATATCAGCTTCATTTGCTCAGAAAGTGAGGCTAAAAACCCCCCAAAGCCACAGTCACAAAACACACAGCGAACATTTCCTCTATCTCCCCTAAAATATGGAACGACCCTAACCTCTTTCACAAAATTTTCATGCTTGCCATCATGTTAATCTAAGTTAATGCAGTTTTAAAATCATGTCTCACATGTCCAAACGGAGAGGGAAAAATTATAAGACAAGTCTCAATTTCTTGCTGCAATGCAATCTTTCTTTTAACCACCAGGCTATATCCAATAACATAAAAATTCAATATTGTTGCACTTTTAGATATAGAAAAACTATTTTATGCCTTCTGGGCACCTTTTGAAATGAATGATTGGAAAGACTGAAGTTTTACAGATAGGAATATAAAAATTTTCCAGCATGTTAAAAATCTCTGAACTATTTGTATAGTACTTTTCCTGAAGTACGTGACGTAAGCATAAAATGAAAGATGGCTCAGTTTAAAAGATTTTTTCCTTTCTTTTTACATTCAGAGCTATTCTGAACTGAATTTTCATTGTTAGTGTTATTCTACAACCCAGCATGCTACTTTACACACCTTTTCATGGAGAACAGTAATTCAAAAAGCACGTTCCAGTAGCAGAAGATCCTCTTTCCTCTGGTCCCCCCCTCAAAACACACCACTGTCTGTATTCCAGGGCTTTGTACTATGAGCACAACTGGACTGAGCAGGCAGCAGCCTCATACCCCTGAGGCAACAAAGCCAGCCCTGCACACCAGCTGGCCCAGCTGAGCCAAGTGTCTCCCATCTGCAGCCTGCACAAACATCCAGCACTGTGACCTGGAGCGACCGCTCAGTAAAAGAGGACTTTCTTTCTACTGCTTCAATTCCAAGAGAGGCAAAAAACCACGGGAGACTGTAATAATTTCAAGAATGGAGCACCAATTTAGCAGAAATTTGTTATAGCTTGTTTCCTTATTGCAATATGAAGGAGTTTTAAAAAACAGACATGGAGCGGAATTATGGACTAGCAGGAAATTCTGTAATTTCATAAACTAGAGATCACAGGTTAAAAAGACATTTTTATCCTGACACAGTACCAAAGGAATAGGTCAGCACAAAAACACCAAGTGTTTGCAGCAAAGTTGAGAGACTTAATCAGCTTGGTTTACAGTCACTGCTCTCTCAGTTATACCATGTAAACACGTGGCAGGACTTGAAAATATAATCTTCCCATCAAGTATTTTTTTCCTCTTGAAAAATTCGATTCCAGAATTCCAAGACTTGAGCTAGCCAACAGCCATCATTAAGGAAGACTCCTGTCAACATAGTGGAAAAACTGGCAAGAAAACCAGGCAAGCCAGCAAGTATTACACTCTACATATTAACAACAAAGCACCATCTAAGGTTGTGTTTGGTGGGTTTTTGCTTTATTGACATGAAATCAACATTTTTAAAAATCCTGGTTTTCTTTTTTCCTTTCTCCAAAGGGACCCATCAGTGCCACTACCAACTTGAGGGATGAACTCTGCAAGACCAGAGCTGCCACCTCCACAAGGGCAGCTCACAACAATCCCAGCCTCCAGCCTGCACTGCCACATTCCTGTGTGGAACACAGCACAGCAGGGCCAGTTCACACCACAGACCAGGGAATACACTTGTTCCAGGAGACATTTCCCACACAAGTCCCACAGCTGTGTTGGCAAGAACAGGAACTCCCTCAGGATGCTGCTGTTGATGCTGACAAGATTTCCTCAAAGGCAGAAGGAAGGTGATTGTGATGCAGTCTGAGCTGTCCGTGCAAATGAGCTAATGAGTGTGACTCATTACTCACACAAAAGAAACTATCAGTCCAGGAAAACTTAAAATAAAAAAATCAGTACACAAAATAACACAGTTCTCTGCTGCAGCTAAAACCCAACTAAAATTTGTTGGGAAGAGCCATACTAATGGGAGTCAACTAAATCACACATCAGCTCCTGATCAACGTGTCTCCTGCAACACAAACCAGCAGCTGTGGCTCTTTGACAATCACAGCTCAAGTTTTACCTCCCTGCTCTCTTTCCACTCCTAAGTTTGCATCCCTTTTCACTTAAGATGCTTTTATGTTTTACACTCAAGATAAAATCTGCCAGTTCAGCTTTGCCCTAAAGATATGACTTGGCATTTATTCAGAAGTTTTACTTTAATATTTTCCAGTTGCTTAATTTCTCTCAAGTACACACCCCTGTGTGTCCTCTTCCTTGGGCAAAACAAAGCATTTAGTCAGCTTAAAATTGGTTAAAATTAACCAAGGCTGGAAGGAAGAGGGAGCACAGTGCTGATTCAGAGCAGTTTTATGATTCAGTTTACTACACTGCTGCAAAAACACTGCTGCCAGCAGCATGGGGAGAGGAAGGGCAACACATAAACCATCCTTTGGATGGTGGTGTACCAGGAGTGACCACTAAAGTTTGACTTGCTGTGTCAATCATGAGATACTTAGAGCTAAATCTTTCCCACAAAGGACAGTCCCCAACACAGAGTGCTGCTTCTATTCTGTTTGCTCACTGATTTTTTGCTATTCAGTAAAATAAAGAATCTTCCTCTGTTTTAACAATAAGCCAGTGACACAAAGACAGGAAAGGCTATTAGATGAGATCAACATCCTGAAGTTATCCTGTCCTGCACAAGCTCAAAAAATACCAGTTCTCAAACAATGCCTTTTCCAATCTTTCACCATTATGTGCTCCATCTTTAACAATCTTTGTCAAAGCACGTAACTTACAGAAATTAGCTTTTTACCATTATAACCAGGTTTCTCATGCTTTGATTTCTCAGAAGTATTTACTACAAATTGCTCTCGAGTGGAAGGAAAAAAAAAGAAAAACAATAATTCCTTATTTACAAGTGGACATTAATTAGGAGACCCATTCTCTGCCACAGGTACAGGTGCTACAGGAATATTTGAAAGCATTTTACCTTCTGTCATTAAAGTCAAAATTACCTCCTTTTTCAAACATTTTTTCACAGGGATCTAGCACTGGTGACAGATTGAGGAAAAATTAGCAAATCTAATAACTGCATTGCTAAGACAGCAGAAGAGAAGCTCCAGCCTGTGCATTAGTAGAATTCATTATCTTAAATGTGGCTGCAAGACAAAATTAACCAAAACTGGACAAGCAGAAGAGATGAACAGTCTCAGACTTTGTCAGGTTCAAGAAAGGAACTGCAGAAGCAAGGAGTGCTTCTGTGAGAAAAGCCCAGCAAAGAAAAAAAAGAAAAAAATAAAAATCAGTTTTCTTTAATTGGTTTCCAAAGCTTTTTGGTTTTAGTGTCAAATAGAGTTCTCCTTCATCACCATGCTGATGAAGAATCACTAATACAGACGACCCAAAATCTTACAGATACTACAAAAAGAAAGGAAGACAATAATTTGAGATACAAGAACCCAAGGCATTACCCAAACCTCAGCAGACAGGCACTGTAACTGTGCTGGGGAGCCCTATAAAAGTATTCTCTGCTCATTCTGGTTTACCAGTAGAAACAAGTGTATATAGAAAATATCCAAATATGATCACATTGACATGGTCATTTCCACTGTGCAGGCACACATGGGTAGGACAGTGAAGAGTCAAAACCAAAAGAGCTATCACCACTTGCACATATGACAGATGTCAGCAGCCAAGGTAAACATCAGAGCACTCCAGCTGAGGGGGTTCTTCCCACCCCCACAGTTCGGCTGAGAATCTGTGGCTTCGAGTCCTCAGTGTTGACAAAGCCAAAAAGAAAATCTGCTGGGACAACATCAGACTTCATGATTAATTTCACAGATAATGACTAATGCAAAGACAAAAGAAAGAGGAAGGGTATCAGTTCATGAACTTGTGCTGAAAACCAGCCCTCAACCACCCTTACCATTCCGAAATCGCTTTGCTGCAATTGACTTCTATCTGGACAACATTCCCAAACTGAATTAACTTCTTCATTATTAAACTTGTCATAAAGTGTTAGAAAAAAAATTCCCATTTGTTCAATGTATGATTTGTCGTGCATCTGTTAAACTGTGTGCATAGCTTAACATTTTCAGCATTCCTCCTTCTGCTTGCATTAAATTTTCAGTTCATTCTGATTAAGTATTTTTGCATTGGCTAAATAAGAAATTAGTAGTGTTTATCTCAGTATATCTTCCTTGAACATGCAGCCCTCAAACTCTCAATGAAATGAATGTTTTTTGTTCTTATTTAGAACACAGGGATAACGGAAATTAAGAAAAATATACAACTGCAACTTATGGTCATAATATGGAAAAAACCCCCAATCTCTCCTTGGCCTACCAGCAACAGCAATTTGCTGTAAGTAGAAGCCAGGGGTTTAAAAAAGATTCCACATATGTCAGCTGAGACCAGAGTACAATGTCCATGCTTGGGAAGCCGCTGTCAGGCAGAACTTTGAGACCAGCAGCAGCAAAGTCTGATGATATTCACACAGAAAAAAATCCCATGCCCTGGGTACCTGGAGGTCCCTCTCAACACAAAGCAATACTTATTGCCAGTAAATCATGACCAATCACTTAAAAAGACACATTTAGCAGTGTTCACTCAGCCCAGGCAAACATCGACAACAAAAAGAAATGTGCAGGTTTTAAATAAATTATAACTCTTACACAGGAAACCCACTCTTTAATTATCAGGTATGTACCACTTCACTCAGAATGTCTATTTGATAAATAACTCCTAACACACGTTTAATCTTTCTCTTCTTCACTTTCATTCTCTCAAAGGAGCTTAAATGTGATGTTTGTTTACCAGCACTGATAACACAAATCATTCCCATTGTGTTCATCAATTATCACCACCTAGCAGCAGTACTTTTGGATTCCTCTTATCTGCCTGAAGAAAGATCATAAACTATCAGGACCCATCAGGAAGAAGTAAAAATTATCAGTAGCTCAAAAACCGTGGATAAAATACTACAAGACAGGAGACAAATTTCTCAAATGGATTATAACCTTCAGCACTGTCACCTGCTGAGTAAAACCAAAACATGTTGGCTTTGTGCTCTCCTTGCTTTAAGAACTATGATGTGAAAAATGTACTCAATTTACTGTACATATGCTTTTTCAGTGCTTGTTTTCTTTTCTCTCACAGGTCCCTTCCATGCTTCTCACTCTTCCTGAACAGCATCCTCTCCATTTGATGGCATCATCAGTTCCTTCACTACCTTCTCACTTCCCTCCTTGCTAAATTCTCATACATTCACACCCACAACTTTGTGCAGTGAAAAGTGAAAATTTATCAACTGACCAGTAGCTACTGGCTAAAAGGAAAATAGTAGGAAAAGTCGGGTTCTAGTAAGGGATCCACAGTTCAAATTGAGAGGCCAAACCAATCCCTTGATTCCAGGCAAGCATCAGGTCTATTTCCTGCTAAGAAAAGGCTGAAAATTGGAACTCCTGACTGCTAATAAAAGAAGATCTCTCCTGCATGCTCAGTGCTCTCCCCAGCAACACAGCCTTCAGATCCCATGTTGCTGCTGCAGCTCACAGTTCTCCTGAAATGCAAGAAACTAAGTTCTATTTAACTCCTTTTAATTTATCTCCTGCACAAAATTCACTAATGAAAACTCAGAAGTGAAGTAAAATTTTAATGTGAAGCACAGAAAAAGTAATGATCAACTCAAGCAATGGAATTGTCTGGACAGATTTAAGGAGCTCTGGTTGACATGTTCTAAACAATCTCATGAAGCAGCTACACTTGAAACTTCAGTTTCTGCTGGATTGGAGTCATTTACAATTACAAAAACTAAAATCAACAGGCTTTCTATTAACATTATAGGTGAAAAAATGGACTACTGAATCCTAAAAACCAAGGAACAATAGAATTTTATTGACACTTTGAAAAATTACTGCATTTCATCATTTTTTTTTATTCCCATGGTGCCCAAATACTTCACTATTAACAACACTAGCACCAATGCTGGTTCTGAACAGTCTAGCCCAGAGCTAGAAACGGGAAAGGTTCTCCATTGTTGTTTTCCTGTTATTGTTAAAAACCGAAAGTCCTTTCCCTCATAATCTACTTGGAAACTAAAGTAAACCTCATCCCCTCTGGTTGTGTGCAGACAACTCCCACTTTAAACAAAAAAACCCCTACCTACCACCAGAACCAAATGCCTTTGAAAGCCTGGAAAATGCTGCAGCAACACCATTCCCTTCACCTCAGAGACATACCCCCAGGGCCCAGGTGCTGTGTGTGTCCTGGTGCCCAGCAGTGAGCCGGTGCCACTGAGCCGATCCTGCCGGCGCTGGTAGAGCCTGGAGGATGCCAACCCCCGGAGCCTCAGGCCAGCCATGGCACCCAAGGCCACTGTCCAGGGGAATGCAGAGACAGCTGGAGCCAACACCAGCGACACCGACACTCAGTGAGTCACCTTCCTTTGGGGAGTTGCCTCCCCAAAGAGGAAAGCAGGATGCACAGACCCCTGCTCGAGCATTATTCCTTACAACCTGTCTCCCATTCTGCCACAGCCTCAAGGACCTGACAACTTCTTTCCTGTATTCCACCTTTCCTGTATTCCACCTTTCATGTATTACTTATTTAATGCAGCACACCAAGGTCTACATCAGCACCTCACTCTGTGTTAGCCTGGCAGAATGGATCTGTATAAATGTAATAAGTGAGGTTAAAAAATAAAAAATCCCGTGTCTTTGCATAATTGAGACACTTAATTCAAGAAAACTTTCTGATCAAATCACAGAGAAATGCAGCAAAGCAAAGCAGATTACTAGAGCTCTTGCCAGCAAACACTTTAGTTTACTGCAGCTCGGTATCTGACCCAGGCATCTCCAAGTACTTCCTGCAGGCTGCTGCACCACACAATGTCCTACCAGTACTGTAAACAACTGAACTGTTCCTTCCATTTGGATCAAACATATTCCAAAAACAAAGCCATGAAGGCTTCTGCTCTCCGGACACGCTGTAGCCAGCAGAAGTGGCATGTAACAGACGTCAGGAAGCAGGGAGAAGGAACATACTTGGCATTCCAGCCCCCAGAGCTCTCTGCTGGGGACTGAACAGGGCCTTCAAACAGGAGTTCACTCTTTCTAGCACTCCCCCTGTCCACCCAGCACTGCAAGAGAGAAAGAGGATCACACTGCACAGATACCTCGGGCCTGGTGTAGGGATTGGGAAGAGTAAAACCTGGGAACACAGAAGTCACTTTCTGAGAGAATAAAGGGAAAGGAGTGGAGGACATGAGCAATGGAGTCAGTGTAATTTGTTCAGCATCACCATGAAAAAACATCTTAAGAGTCATTACCAACAAATTCCTTTTCAGTAAACTGTAAAAAAAAAAAAAAAAAAAAGGATTTTTGTAGCATGAGCATGAAATACATAGCATGACTATGGCTTGGCAAGCTACAGAGGAAAAAAAGACAGGAGTGATGACTTCATGAGTTCTAAATCAATATTAACCAGCAGATATCCCTTCTGACAAAAAAGAGAAACAGAAGGGTTCTGCCCAGCAGAACAAGCACAAATAAAGAACAACATACTTTCAAATCCACAAATTAGCAACCTCAAAATCTATAATTCACCCTACATGTCACTGGGAGTTTCAGCTCCTGACCTGACAGCAATCTGCCACTATAATTTCTTTCAGATTGTAAGTGTGGTTTATCCATTTCTATTTCATGATGTAAATGGAACAGAAGAAAAATGTCCTCCATACTGGGTGTTTCGCTGAGCTTTTAAATTTTAGAGCAATAAACCGCTTTTAAGATGTAAAATTAAATCACCTTTTTATTTTTTATTAAATCACCACCACATTAATCTCCCTTAACCTTCAGCAATCTGGTTAAAAACCTCTTTCTCTCTCAAACACCTAAACTTTTACTGTTCTGACTCATATGACATGATTTTTTTGGTTTTCAAATGACCATTCTTCCACAGGAAGTATGACTCTTCTTCAAGAGGGAAGATGAGGGGATTAGAGAAAAAAAACCCATCACAACAATAAATATCCTGTCTTCCCATCCCTCAGCACAACCTCCCTCACACACTTCTCTCTTGCCACCTCATACATAAAGAGTGAAAAGGCACAGGTTTGTTTTTCTTTCCCTCTTGGCAGATCACTTTTAAGAGACCAGACTGATGACAAAATCTTACACGTGGTTACTCTCTGGGCCAAAGCAGAGAAAAATGCAGCTAGACTTCTTTCAGGCATTAACAAGTGGCTCTTCCTTGAAGAAGCACCTCTGTGGCCTCAGAACAGACTAAGGACTTTCCAACAAGATAAAATCTATCTAGAGAGCCACAGAGAGCAGATTTAGACAGAAAGACAAGATCAAAACCACATTTTCAACCCAGAAGAGCAGAAATGGTTGCTACTAACTCAGAGAGATGAGACATCTTCTATTTATTTGATGCAGGTACTTTCTACTCAGCACCAAGAACCTTTCTTAGTATTACCATCCATTATACTCCCTCCTCCTCTTTTAAACCCTTTTACTTGCAACTGTTTCATGAAATGGAGCACATGCACAGCAGCAGCAGCTCTCTACTCAGCTAAAAAACATCTAGTCAGCTAGCCTAATTAAAAATAATATACCCTTATTTCTTACCTCCACTGGATTAGGAACAATCAATAAGTGTATCTGTAAATGCAGCTGCTCTTCTTTTGTTGACTACAGGAAGTGCATAGGCGTATCCATATCCCAATTTAACCAAGTATAGTGATAATAAAAGTTTCTTACAAAAATAATTATGCTCTGAAACGTGCATTTAGGAAAAATGTTTTTCTTGAGCTTTGTATTAATTTCTAAACGCAATAAAACAGCCCAGGCATATTTTACTTTTGTGTTTTCTAATCAACACCACAGCAGCAAAGTCTTAAAAAGAAACTCTCTTCCATTCTGGTTTAGTTTCTACTTTGGGCATTGGACAATGTTTTGCTCACTGGTTATTCACAGATGATCTTCCTTAGGAACAAATCCATCACAAAGACAAAGAAAAAACCCCGAACTATTAAATGAAAAAACCCAAACAAAAAAACAACAAACAAACAAAAAGAACCAATCCCACCCCAAACTCCAACAATCCTCAAAAATGCAAAAGTCAAAATGAACAGATGGACCAAATACATCACATAGAAATTCTAGAAGCAGTCTTCCCTTATTTATGAGTAAGGAAGGACCACAGTAAACTTCTAAAGGCACCAAAAATCACACCAATTGTATTTCCAAACACTGCAAAACACAGAAAGGCTGCTTAGAAACATACTGATTTTATATCTAACGTCCCATCTCCTATACAGAGTTTATTTCCAAATGTACTTAAACAACATGTGAAGTCATAAAACCACAATGTGTGACCAGCAGGTCGAGGGAGGTGGTTCTCCTCCTCTGCTCCACTAATAGCCTAACCCAGACTTGGCAGACACAATTACTATTTGCAAATTCCAATTATCTAGTTATCACTTTTCTCTAACAAAACACAGTCCTCACACTCTAGCAATCTAACTAGTAATACATGTAAGATTTGAATTTCATTTGCTAAATAGTCACCTAATTTTAATAATTTTCTACTATGAATACATAGAAGTGCACATCTTTCTTTTTTTTTCCCCTGGAGTTATATTTTTCCCTAATGCTAAAAATCAATAAATCAAATTACTGCATCTATTTAAATTTCCTCTGCAGCTGAATGGGACAGAACACAATGAAAATTGAGTTATTTTTCATTTATTTTAATTACCATCAGTAATCAGAGTATCTAGAAGAGAGTCCTTTTGTATTTCATTTGACAAGAAAGGTGAATGAAAAAGAATATTGTTTGAACACCTCATGTTTTCCAGTCTTCCTCACTTTACCACACTGTGAAACATCACAGTCATTCCCTTCCCTCTGTCAAGTTTCAAGACCATTTATATCCTGTTCCTGGCTGGGGAAGGTTCCCACATTGTGGGGGTGCTCCTGCCATACAGGTCTCGTTTTGCTGGGAAGCTGCCACCCTAAATGGATGATACCATTAACAGGGAAACAGCTGTGACAAACATCTTGGACAGAACAGTTAATTGTTCTGTCCTGGGAACAACAGCAGACAGAGCTTTAGATATGTTCATAGCTGACAAACCTCCCAGGACAAACATTTCTGAAAACATTAAATAACACTTGCCTTCACTTTTCACAAGCTAAAGCCAAGCCTGCTCATTTTAACAACCCTCTAAATACACCCAAGGAAAAGGAGAGAGAAATCCCTGCATTGCTTTGAACTGCACACTCTGCAGTGTCTCAGCCTTGGAACTCCCCACTCAGCCTCACACAGCTTCTTGTCACTGAATGGTGTTGCATTTTTACAGGCAGGTTCCAGAGGAAGCATGGAGAGAAGACAAGGATTACTGTCCAGCATTTCCCACTGTCCTCCTCAGCTGAGTGATTTCACCTGAGGTAAAACCTGTCATTCTAAACAGCACGACACCACAATTCTGTAAAAATGAAATCAGCTGGGTTCATACAGCCACAATTCTTCCCAGGTCCTCTCTTTCTGTCTCCATTTAGAAGCTGGATAGGTACCCACGACTTGTGAACATTTAAGACTCTTGAGTCTGCCTCAAGTTGTAAGGAAATGAATGTAAGCTTGTAAATACGCACCTATTTCACATGTCAGAAAAAGAAAAAAAGGAACCATTAAAGACAAGAGGCAAAACCCAGAAGTGTTTTGATGATGTACAATCACCCAACAGCATCAATTAACACCCACCTAAATCACAGATAAGCATATAGAATTATTCAGCATGTTTTCATACCCAACAACCTACCAATTGGGAATTATCAAATTATCATAAGACGCATAATACAAACATCAACACATCACACAAAAGAAAAGTGAATACTTATACACAAAAGTATAAGTATACTGTGGATCCGTTTCAGTATTCCTAGTCGGGAAGAACAATGCTTCAGGATTACAATAATGATAGTAAGATTCAGGAGGATGAGTATCCTGAAAAGGGCACCCTACTAATTTTAGTATCACTTTTTCATGCTTCTCATCTCCAAGACATTCAACAAAAGCAAGCTTATTTGCACAAACTGCTTTGTAACGTCTAGATTTTATTTGACAGATGGGAGAACAAAGGGGCACTAAAGCACTTGTGCAAACCCTCGCAAAATGCTAATAAATGCTTTTCCTACTGTTTTCCTCACTTATATCCATCAATTAGGTGACTTCACAGAGTTCTCCACTATCAGACAGCACAGGTGGAGAATCAAGCTCCATAGTTAAGCAGCTCCTGGGACATGTTAACCCCGAGGGCAGCTCGAAGGAGAACAGAGTGCCTGTGTGGGCAGAGGGGCTGCGTGTGGATGGGTCTGTGTGGGCAGAGGGGCTGCGTGTGGATGGGTCTGTGTGGGCAGAGGGGCTGCGTGTGGATGGGTCTGTGTGGGCAGAGGGGCTGCGTGTGGATGGGTCTGTGGGGCAGCGATGCCGCGAGCCCGGGTCCCGCCATGGGCCGCACAGACCGGGCTGCTGGGCGGGCACCGCTCGCACCTCCGGCCGCTGCCTCCCAGCTCTGCTGCCGGTCCTCCCACCGCCCCTCGCCGTGTCCCGGGCAGCCGGGTGAGGCATAGCGGAGCTGCCCTGCGGGCCCCGCTCCGCCCGAGCCTCACGCAGCGAAGTGTCCTCCCCCTCGCCCTCCCCGCCGGGCACACCACGGCGTCACCCAGGGCGAGCAGGAGCTGCTCCCGACCCTTCCCCGCCTGCCCAGGGGCTCCCCGGGGCTCCCCCCTGCCCGGCCTTACCTGCCCGTCATGGCTGCGGGGCTGAGGGGCCGCGGGCTGGGACCCCTCTCCGGCTCGGCCGCTGCGGCCCCGGCGGGCAGCGCTAACCCCGCCCCGGCCCGGGCTCCTCAGGCGTGGGCGGGCGCCGCGGCCCGCGGTGACTCAGGACAGCCCGCCCGGGCCCGCGCATGCTTTTCCTATAAAGGGAAAAAAATAGGGAATAAAGAGGCGGCGGAGCGGGGGGGGGCAGCCGGAGCACGCCGCCTGCCCCTGCCCCTGCCCCTGCCCCTGCCCCTGCCCCGCCGCCGGAGCCGTTCGCCCCACCGGGCAGCGAGCAGAGAGCGGCTACTGCGAGCCCGTCCCGGAGCGGGGCGGCGCTGGCCGAGCCGCTACCTGGTGCCCGGTTGTGTCTGACACACCTCCCTGAGGTGACTTTTGGTTCCCGCGATCAAAGCAGCCGCGCTCCCAGCCCGCCGGACAGGCTGGAGCGCTCCCTGCGCATCCCCGCAGGGGGAGTTTTACCCTCGGGGCAGCAGAAGGCACCTCGGGAAGGCTCCTAGGAAGTGGTGATGGCAGCCCTTGCTGCTGAGGGATGAGGGATCGCGTTCCCTATGAGGGACACCTCCAAGTGCGACGTTTTTCGTAACATCTAAGCCCTTCTTGCCTGTGATCAGATGTTCTGTGACATACTGTATCAATGCTAAGGTGATCCACCAAATGGGATGGGGAGCTTCTGCCCAAAAGCAATTTCAAGCGTTGTTTTCGTCTTATGAGGTAGCCTGCTATGATGTGACTCACCACTGCTACATATGTTGTTGCAGCTTGGGACTGATGGTGGAAATCTGTGCTCTCTGTGTTTCTCGGCGTCCAAACATCTCATTTTTCAGCCCTGCAGTAAATATTTAGAATTGTACAGGTTAAATTAGCATTTGATGGGTTTATTACTTACTTAAATCAGCGTGAAGAATTGAGTTAGAGGGGTTTATTTTAGTTTAACTTTTGGCTGAGGAAAGAGTAATAGACAATAAGTAACCAGCAACTCAACAGATTTGGCTGAGGGCAACAGCAACAGACAAGCTCTTAGTCATTCTCTCCCGTTATAATGGTTTCTGAGTGCCATCATGTCATCTCTTTACGCCTGCAGTTCTCCTTTAGAGAGAAGCACAGATTACTGGGATTGGATGTGCAAAGGAGACTCCAGGTATTTCCAAGGGGCTGGGAGGAGCACGGCACATGGCAGCACTAGGGCTCAAGCCACCTCCCAGCCACTGGGCCATCAGCACAGCCAATCCTTCCTCTCGCCTCCTGTGTCCAGTGGGGCTGCTCTCAGCTGTATTGATCTCAAATACCATCTTTCTCTTACCAATCCTGCAGAGATGGACTTGTCTCCCAGGCAGGGCTTGTCTGCAAAACACACATCCCAGGGATGGGAACCCAGTGATGGGCACTGGGATGCCTGGGCAGCTCTCGGATGGGCATGGATAAAGGTCTGCCTGCAGTCCTTCCACCATGGGCTGCTCTGAAGAGGCACCATGAGATGCTTCACCCCAGATGGACCCCAACACCCCAAAAATACTCGAAGAAACCAGCTGGCACTAGGGAATGTTGGCACATTGTGTTTGCAGAGGAGCACAGACAGCAATTCCCGGTGCCAACCTCCCAGAGCTGCCACAAAACCCCACGTGTGTTCCTGCCCGCCCCAAATCTCTGCCCTTCCAGCCTGAGAACATCATCCATCATCAGCATTAAAGCCAAGGGAATCTTCCATCACAGAAATTAAACCCCAACCAATAGCCCCCAGAAATACCTTAAAGTAAAGGGTTTTAGTTGGACAAAGTTTTGTTTGTATTAAGTTTGGAGTTTTTCCAAACCAGAACTGCAGAACCCATGGAAAGCTTTAACAGGTGGGCCAGACCTGAGATGCCCTGAAGGCAGGTATGTGCATCCCTCTCCTCAGGGAAATGAACTTCCAGAGGCCACTCCTGAGGCTCTGAAATGAAACTGCCTTCCTGCACAGAGAGATGTCCTCACCTGTGCTCAGCTGCTGCCTCACCACAGGCCGGGAGCGTGTCCGGCCACCCCCTTCTCCTGGGCAAACACATCCCTGGAGCCCAACCTTGGGAGGGGGGGCAATTGGCTGAATTCCAGGGAACTCAGTAAAGTTACCCACAGGGACATCAGTGGGGCTGGGGGACAAGGTTATAAATAGCAAATTCTATGGAATATAAACCTGTCCTTGTCCCGATGCTGCTGAGCTTCCTTGGAACCTTGGATGGTTCCTGACAAACCTGGTGTTAGATTGGTAGCTCTGCATGGGAATATATGGGCTCCATGAGGTGCTGTGAGGCTATTCCAGCAGGAATTCATCATGGAGTTCCAGGCTATAGGTAGAATTCATCTAAACCAGCAAAGCTGATACTGAAACCCACAGAGAACAATCTTTGTGCTTCTGTGTCACTGAAAGCCCCTGGGCTGGGAAATTTTGGCAGTCCAATGTGTGGAATTCTATGCATCACAGCAACCAGCATGACCCAAGGGGATAATCCAAGTCCCAAACAACTTCTTTTGCCTCTCCATAGTGACAGTGACCCTTGTTTGGCCCTGTATGTTCATTTTGGAGTAGCAGTTTGTGCTGGTTTAGATTCCACGACTCCACCCACAGTGTGAAAACGTGGTGTTGTGCTTCTCTCCTTCCAGCAGGTTCCCAGATACTCCCATAATCCCTATTTTTTTACCCTTTAGGTGAATTCTGCACAAGCCAGTCACCCATTCCCTATCCAGGGTGTAAGTGCTTGTGTCCATTGCACAGTTAGCTCTGGCTGGGCAGGAACTGAGAGTAGGAGGCACGGGAGAGCAGATCAGCTCCCCAGGGAATCTCCAGGAGATGAAGCTCCTGGAATCTAATTTCCATCAGCTAAAAACATTCTTTTACTCCTGAAGCCTGTGAGATAGGATGTTCCTATCCTCACACCAATGACTCAGGTGTGATAACTCCCCTCCGGGGAGTCATTAAGCATCTCCACACCCAGCCTGAGGGGTCATGTCTGCTAATGGGCCACCAAGGATTCCAAAAATATCTCATGACTGTGGAACTTCCCGCCCTGGGGGAGGTACTGGGCATTGCCACTCCAACCTGAGTGTATATAATCTTGGGGTCTTGGGACTTCTGGGCCCACTTGTTGGATCCAGAGGAGGACCAGAACCTCGACTGGACTGCGACCACCACCCTCAACTGGACTGCAGTCGCCACCTTCAACCAGACTGTGACCAGCACTCTCACCAAGAGATTTTCCTTTCCTTTTACTTTAGACTCAGGGGGACCACGTGGGGCTCAGCACGGGGGGCCAACGAACACCACTCTGTTTGTGCCCCAGGGTGCTGGGTTATACATCTGGGTTTCGTGGGTTAAAACCAATTGTTTGTCCATATAATTGTATTTATTGTATTATTTTTATTAAATTGTAACTCTGACATAATCTCTTTTGAGTTGGGTTCATTTCTCCTGCCGGTTTACCTTTAAACCAGCACACTCATAATGCCCCAAGATTTAAATTAAATTAGAGAACAGCACAGACCTGTTCCACGGGAATGCTCCACTTCTCTTCCACTGATCATTTCATATCATGGAATCCCAAAATGGTTTGGGTTGGAAGGAACTCTTAAGGATCATCTCGTTCCACCCCCTGCCATGGGCAGGGACACCTGCCACTGTCCCAGGTTGCTCCAAGCCCTGACGAATCTGGCTTTAGACACTTCTGGGGATGGGGCAGCCACTGCGCCTCTGGGCAACCTGTGCCAGGGCCTCCCCACCCTCACAGGGAAGAATTCTCTCATAATACCCAGTCTTTCCCTGTTTTCTGCAGAAAGTGGGCTGTGACTAGGGAACTGGCTCCAACAAGGCTGAGGATTGGTGCGGGCTCTGCGGCGGGGATGACTCCGACTGCTGGACAGGGAAAGGGGCTTTCCACCCCACTCCCCAAAAGCTGGGAAGGGATAACATCTGCCTGCTGCTGACTGGAGTTCCTGTTGGCTCTGGGGTTTCTGTCCCATTCGTGGCCACAAGATAATGCCAGAGTCATTCCAACCCTGGGAATAATGGACTGAACTCCAACCCTGGAGGCTGTGCAGGGCAGGCTGCTGCCCATCAACACCTGGTGCTCCGGATTAAATCTTGGCTTTATAATGTTAAAAGAGTGGGTAGGGTAAGGGGTGGGGCCTGGGCAGGGCCGTGGCTATAAAAGGAGTGGGTGGGACCGGACCACGATCAGTTCTGGGGCTCAGAGGGAGAGCTCCAGTGCTGTGTTTGGGGGGCTCGGAACTGAGCCCGAGTCCTGTGATTTTGGGCTGGCAAGCAGAGACCCAGAGTTGCCTTCTGGGGGCTCAGAACCAGCGTCACTTGGTCAATTTTTGGGGCATGGGACACGTTACCATCTTTTATCTTTTGCATGATGTGATTCTCCTTTGATCAGAGAAGGCAGAGAATGCAGCAGGAGGGCAAGCTCATTTAGTTTCTGTGAGCTTCAGACTTGAGAGAGCTGCAAAGCATTTTGTTTTCAAATGTTCCTACCAAACACAGTCAATTTTAACCTCCCTTGCGCACTTTTGGATCCTTCTGTGCTGCTCCTCCTCAGATCCTTTACCTGGGAGGGGTGGGCTCAGAAACCCCTCCCTACTGGATGGTTTTTACCTGTACAAGATTTTTTTTCTTAGAAAAGCAATCAGGTCCAATGAAAATGTATTCTGTTTACAAACCATATGGAAAGCAGGTGATTTTGTTCACTAGTCTTGGGCTTTTTTTCTTTAACCTGTTCTTAGGAGGACTGCTAAACTGGAAAATTAGAAGTGAGGGAGAGGATGTTGCTTTTAATTTTTTTAAGTATTGCATTGGATTTTAGTACCTTAAGTGATACCACTGAAATATAATTGGAACGATGGAGCTTCAGCATTCTGCACTTAATTCTTTTAACGTGTTTCAGTGACTGGAGGTGCACGAAGTGCCAAATCCCAAAGCAAGTACATGACTGTATGACTGTAACATTAAGTGCAACATCGTCGAGGATGCTCCTTCAGAGGGAGGAGGCGGGCAGGGATGAATCTGCTGATTCTTGAAGGAGTGTGGGAAGTGATCTTCTCCAAATGCACTGAGGGGTCTTGGAGGGAGGTGGTGTGACTTTGGTCCCTGCCTTTCCCCTTTTAACTCAGGAATGAGTTGGGACTTTGGCCCAGGCTGTGTGTTCACTGAGGAGAGAACGTGGAAGACGTGCACGAGCCAGGGCATCCAGCTGCTGTAGTGCAAGGATGTGTGTGATGCTGTTTGCTGGGTGGGCCAGTGTTTGCAGCCCAGTGTCTGTTTACAAAGGGAGGCCATGGACTGTTATGGTATTTTCCCCAATATTTTGAGATAGTGCCCTGAATTGTTTTATTTCTACCTCCCTCCCGATGGTGTTTCCCACAGCAGCTCGTGGGCAGTGCAGCTGCCAGAGGTCCCTGTGGACTAGGGAACAGGCAAAAACCCCACGGCAAAAGGACAACCTGGATTTTGGAAATGGACAATTTAATGGCATCAGTTTGAGCTGTGCCACTTCACTGAATGCCAAAGGAAAATCCAGGACTTCTCCAGTGGGAGTGTTTTTTCAGAGGTATGTAAACACAGGCACAAGATTTTAGCAAAAAGAAAGTTCCTGAGATTTGGGGTGGTTTTTCCAGTTCCCTCTGTAAGTTTTCCCTCTCTCAGCCCTGCTGGCTGAGCGGGAGGAGCAGCAGCAACACGAGGGCTGTTGGGTGGGTCTGGGAGCCCAGATTGCCGTCCCGGTGCAGCCTGTCCTGCAGCCATCCCGGGGGGATGTCCCTGCAGCAGCGCCCTGGGGAAGGGAGGAGACATCTCCCGGCACTGCTGGAGCTCAGGAGCTGGAGTGGGAGGCGAGGCACTGTCCGAGCACTGCCCCTGTGCCTCGGGGCAGCCGCCAGCCTGTGGGACAGGAGCTGGGAAGGGGAGGACTTCAGCCCTTTGAGGGGCTTTCCTGCCATCAGTTTTCCAGCAGAGCCCCCTTTTTTGGGGGGAGAATGTACATTTGCCAAAGGCAGTATTAAAGCAACGTGCTGCTGTTCAGGGCAGTTTGACTCGTTTTGTGCCTTCTTTAGGGGTGAGCAAGAAAGGGGGGGGGGGTTGGAGCCTGGGGGGGGGTGATGGTGTCTTTTGGGACACCCCAATGTCACTGGGAGACCAATGATGGGGTGAAGGAGAATCACAGAATATTCTGGGTTGGAAGGGACCTACAAGGACCACCGAGTCCAGTCCCAAATGCAAGGCCCATATGGGATCAAACCCTTGGTGTTACCAGCACCAGGCTCTCATCAGCTGGGCCACTCTCAGGGCCCCTCTCTTCCCCACCACGTGTGGGCCCTCGAAACCAGCACTTTTCACCCCAAATTTGCAGCTTTCCCCCCCAGATTGGCCCCTTTCACCCCAAATCAGACCTTTTCATCCCAAAATCTGCAATTTTCACCCCGAATTCTCCCTCCAGACAGCAAAATCAGCCTTTTAAATCCCAAATCTGACTCCAGACCCAAAAATCTGCCCTTTTCACCCCAAATCTGCCATTTTTACACCGTATCAGCCCCTTTTCATCCCCAATCTGCCACTTTTCACCCTGATTTTGCCTTTTTGACCCATATATCTGACCCTTTCACCCCAAATCTGACCGTCTTTGCATCAAATTTGCCCATTTCTGTCTCAAAATCTCCCTCCAGGCATCAAAATCAGCTTTTTTCAGTCTCAAATCTGCCCCCCAGGCCCTAAAACCTGACATTTTCACCCCAAATCTACATTGTCCACCCCGATATTTGCCTTTTCAACCTCTAGATCTCCCTCAAGGCACCAAAATCTGCCATTTTCACCCCAAATTTGCCCTTTTCACCTCAAAATCTGCCCCTTTCACCCCAAAGTCTCCACCCAGACACCAAAATCTGATATTGTCACCCCACATCTGTCTTTTCCATCTCAAAATAACCCCTCTGATTCCCCAGTCTGCTCCTTTTACCCCAATTCTGCCATTTTACCCCAGAATCTCCACCCAGGCACCAAAATCTGACTTTTTTACCTTAGAAATGTTCTCCCACCCCCCAAAATTTGCATTTTCACCCCCATATCTGCATTTTTACCTCAACATCTGCCCCTTTTACCTCAAGATTTCGTCCTGCACTGCCAAATTTACCTTTTTCACCCCAAGATCTGCCCCCAGACCCCTAAAAGATGAACTTTTACCTCAGAATTTCCTCTCACTCCCTCAAAGAAGATGAGTGGGGAATCAAGGGGGTCAGGTGGGATCCCCCAGTAAGGAAGGTTACAGTCCAAAAACACCTGAAAATTCATAGGAAGGGTGCGTGTGTGTGTGTAAAATACTAAAACTTTTAAAGTTTCTAGCATTTGAAAAACACAAATGTGACTTTTGAATATGTAAACGAAAAACCAAAGGGCTTGAAAATGTGAGAAGATGTGCCCGCTCTGAAGGCGGCAGAAAAAGCTCTGCGCACTGGGAAGCTTTCCCAGCCCTCTCCCTGTCCCCCCTCCATCCCCGCCCTGGGCGGGCCGGGAATGGCCGCTGTGGCCCGGCCGGGGCCGCGCGGCACTGCGCATGCGCGAGACTCGCTGGTGACACCTGCCGGCTCAATGCAGTACTGCAGCAAAGAAGGGCGCACATGCGCAGTCGCTCCACTGAGCCCGAGGGTCACGTGATACGCAAGGACAAAGTACCGGCAGGCTGGCGCATGCGCACTATCAAAACCGAAGGATCTGTCACGGGGTAAGAAAGGGCAAGATGGTGACACCGTTCGCACATGTGTAGTCAGTCTTCCGGGGCGCTGGGGCACGGCCCCGGGCGCGGAAAGGAGCGAGAGAATGGGAGCTTCGCCTGTGCGGACAGTGCCATCGTGGGAGTTGAGAGGGGAGCCCCGGAACAAACAGAAGAGAAGGACAACTCTCAACCCGGGCAGATGGAGCTCGTCAGCCCTGTAAGGCCATCCATCTAAGAGAAGGTCACTCTAAACAAACCTACGTCCTGAGGACCTCACTGCCACCGTTCAAGCTCGCTCGGCCCTGGCAGATGAACCTTAGGATTAAAGGGTGGGCTCTGAGTTCAGCACACACTGTCTCTCACCTAAAAAATCCATTGTGCAGGCTCGAAGGCCTTAACCGCATTTATAGCCACCAATGCTCTTGTAACAAAAGTGGGTAGAGCCCTTCCCAAATCTTCCTTCCGAAGCCCAGCCATGATGATGATGATGATGATGATGATGATGATGATGATGATGATGATGATGATTGATGATGATGATGATGGAGTCAGTTGCCCGACGTATGGTGTCACGTGGTCAGTAAGCGCTCCCCACCGACAGAAAGGCGCATGCGCACTGACTTCAATGACTCTCCGGTGCCGCCTGCCGATGAAAGAGCGGTACCGCAGGCAAAGAACCAGCGCTCGGCGCGGTTGCCCAGGGCGGGTGGGGTCGCGGGGGCGGCCCTGGGGTCATTTGGGCCGCGCCCCCCCCCAAGAGGGCAAGGGGAGCGGGGAAGGGGAACGTGCATCACACTCCACCCGCTGGAGCTGCTGAGCAAGGAAGAGCCGCTCTGGGAACTCCTTTCCATGGCGTTCCCTGGGGAGCCTGACGGCCACCGCTGCCTCCCCCTCTCTGCCCTCTCTCAGCCGCAGCTGCCCGGGACGGTGCCTGCACGCTGTGCTGCTGCCTGGGCACAGCCCTGTGCGGGTCTGGGCTCCTGCCGGCCGGGCACCCCGTCACTGCTTCCTACCTTTCAGGTTCTGCACTGCCTGGACACGAGAGAATGCGGTGACAGGGTCCTGCAGATCCTTTCTAGGAAGTTGTGTAGCACATAGCGGCATCACCTGGTGCTCAGAGTCCTCGTGGTGCTCAGCAAGGATCCCTCGAGGATGAGAAGGGAGCAGCTGGTTGAAGCCGTGCCAGCAGCGTGCGGCTGTGCAGTGCAGTCACTTGGACTTGGCTGGGTTTTGGCAGCTGTGGCAGCTGCTCCCAGCTCTCCTCCTCCCCGTTCAGCTGCCTGAGTCCTCTGGGACACGCCTTTGGCCTGTGGGCCCCGTGACAGCAGCGTGGGGCTGCACCACCAGAGCAGTGTTGGCAATGCAGCCATTCATGGCTTCACAGCACAGCACTGTGTTCCTCACAGGACAAGAGCATTTGTTTGGAGCCTGAGTGAAAGCCTTGTGGAGCTACTGCAGGATACAGACAGAGATGTGGTTAGGTTGACCCTCTCTGTGTTCACAAATGTGCTCCAGAACAGGCTCCAGACACAGCTCCAGAACAGGTTCAACAGGAAATACATCCTAATATCCATCTGTACTGGCCTGCAGCTGGCTGAGGTGCTCAGGCTGCTGTTTCAAAACGTCTCTGTGCCCCCCCCCATCCCCACGGGCTCTGGGTACTGCTGGGAAACTTTGTGCCCTATGGATTTTGAGGCCTATGCCTACATGAGCGTGGAGAAGCTGGTGCTGAGGTCTTTTCCTCTTTCTTTCCACCAGGACCACAGCAGAGTGCAGGAGCTCTCCATGGTTCTCTTCATTGCAGTGATGGAACTAATAGAGCGGGAAAAAAGCCCCTGAGGAACTGGGGGGCAGAGGCCATAAGCAGCCCCAGGCAGCCACCTCCTTCCCTGCCACCTGGCTGCTCTGGTGCTTTCTCGAGGCAACTCCCAGTCCTGTGGCAGAAGCCCTGGAGGCCTCAGCAGCAGGGTGGGCACACCCCCAAGGTGGCCAGGCTGGCCTGGCTGGGGACAAGCAGAGGAAGGGGGCCCTGCCGGGGCACGTCCGCCGGGTGCTGCCGGCCAGGGGCAGTGGCACAGGCAGGGCTGGCAGCCAGTCCGGGCCCCTGCGGCTGCCCAGGCTACAGGGCTGTGGCCGACACCCCTCTGAGCCAGAGCTCTGGGCCCGCAGAGCTGCTGCCACCGCGGGCAGGGTGCTGGGCTCCTCAGGCAGGGCTGTGCAGTCACTGCTGCCCAAGCTCAAAGAGTGTTTGGACAACGCTCTCAGGGCCAGGGAGGGATTGTTGGGGTGTCCTGTGCAGCGCCAGGAGTTGGACTTGATGGTCCTTGTGGGTCCCGTCCGGCTCAGGACATTCCATGATTCTGTAGTCTCTCCGGCCGTGCTGTTTGCTCTGCATGGCAGGGGGTTTTATAGGGAACAAGGATGGAGAACTGCCACTGTAAAACTAGTTTTAAACCCCATCACAAACAGGCACAAAGCTGGAAAAGCTGGAAAAGCACTTCCTCTCCCTAAAGTGTATCCCTTAATCGCATGTCATGTGAAATACGGGATAGGAGCACGTATCTCATACATCCCGCAATAGGCGACGTATACAGACGGAAAACTGAAGGTAATTACGTTTATGACACTGGAATTCTGCTTATTTCGCAGAAATAACGGGGTTTAAAAAGGATTCATCCGCGCGACCCCGAAAAACCGCGGCCGCCCGGCGCGCACCGCCCTCAGGGCGCCCCTCCCCTTGGCCACGCCCATTTCCCTGGCCACGCCCCCGCCCGGCCGCCCTGCGGTCCCCGCGCACGGAGCGCCGGGCGGAAGTCCCTGGGGGCTGGCAGCGGAAGTGACGTCGAGGGAAGATGCCGGTGGCGGTGGCGGCCGAGAGCGCCGAGAGCTTCAGGAGGCTCCTGGAGCAGTGCGAGACTCGGGAGCTGGAGGTGCAGGAGCACGGGGAGTAGGGTGGGCAGGGCCCGGGGCTGGGGGTGTGTGTGTGGAGTGTGTGTGTGTGGAGTGTGTGTGTGTGGAGTGTGTGTGTGTGGAGTGTGTGTGTGTGGAGTGTGTGTGTGTGGAGTGTGTGTGTGTGGAGTGTGTGTGTGTGAGTTGCGCAGGGCACAGTGTTCAGAATCGTCCCCTGGGCTCGCCAGAAAGCCCTCGATAAACTCTCGAGTTTCAGACAAATTAGTACATTTCCGTGCAACCCTAATTCTGTTGCCCGAGCAGCGTCCAGTTGCTGCGGGCACTGTCGGGGCTCCGGGCAGCAGCCGGGGCTGCAGAAGTGGCACCACGGGCACGGCACAGGCTCTTCCCGCGTGGCATCCAGAGAGATTTATCCTTGGGCAGAGTTCCCAGTGCTTGTCTATACGTGGAGCTCACACATGCCGCTCGCTGCAGTGATCTGAAAGAAGGGTGGGCTGCGAATTTCGCTCTCTGGGAGCTCTTGCGATCCTGAGTTTAGATCTGGCTGCCTCAGCAAGTGGAGGGAAGTGGGTGATCCTGTGTGTGATCCCGGGCACCATCAGAACTTTGGTGCTGGGCACAGAGCTGTGCAGTGGAAATTCCCTCCTGCACTGGAAAAGGTCCCTGGTTCCAGGGGAGCAGCATCCAGCTCCAGCTGCTGTTCCTGTGCTGAGCCTAGGTGCCTCTCGTGTGCCCAGCGTGGTGCTGCAGCCTCCTGGTAGCCCTGAGTTCTGTGGGGAGTGCTGTGGACCTGGAGGGAATTGTGCTGGAAGCAGGAGCTGCTGCTGCCTCAGGTAATGGGCACCTGGGCTGAGAGGAGCAGGAGAGTGCCTTGTGGGGGTGGGAGAGTTGAGTATGGCTGCCCCTTCCAGCCAGGAGCTGTGAAGGTGCATTCCTGTCCTTTGGAGGAGCACAGGGTACAGCTGTTCTCTGCCAGCTGTGCCTGAGGGCAGTGTGGCACTGGGTGTGCTCCCAGCACTCCCTGGGAGGGAGGGCTGGTTCTGATTCCCCACATTCCTGTAAATGGACTTCCCTTCTGCCCCATTCCCAAGCTTCAGAGCAGTGGCTGGTACGTGGTTTGGGCAGCCTGAAGCTTCGTTGTAAAATACAACTGCATTGATATAAAAAAAATTGCCCAGACCTATAATGTGATGTGGAAAAAAAACCCCCAATCTTGGAGTGTTCAGTTTTCATGAAGCTTGGCTTCCTGCTCTGTTTTGTATCCTACTGCTCTAAAAATGTGTAACAGAACGATCTGTGTTTGTTTTTAGGCTCCTGGAGGAATTGCAACCCCCCTTGTTTATGGCCAGCTTCTGGCTTTGTACCTGCTGCACAATGACATGTGAGTGGCTCCTCTCCACCTGTGGCTTTAGTCCCGGGGTTTGTCACCAGCAGCTTGAGCTGCAGTTGCCAGAATGTGAGGAATTGGTTGTGTGAGTAACAAAATGCCAGTGGGCAGTGCTGTGTTTAAAAGGAAAGAGTGATATTTATGGGATTAAGTCTCTTTGACCCCTCGATCTGACTCTGGGAAATTACTCTCCTTTGTTTGGTCCTCCCCACCCTTTTGAACTGTAGGGACATTTAGGATTAAAATTCCTTAAACAGTGAAGTTGGCTGCTTTGGGCAGTGTTAAATATTTCAGTGTTTTGATTTATAGCTGTTCAAGGCTGAATTTGTTTTGAGGGTTTTAAATTCCAGCAGGATAACTCTGGACTGTCCATGTTAAAAATGAGGGATACTGTTGGCTTGAAGGAGCTAAATCTGCAGGAAGCAGAGATCCTGTGAGTTTGATCTGGTATGGGATTGCCACAGCCCTGTATGAACTTGATTCACTGCACTTGGGATTTTAGTGAGAAATTACTGATTATTTATTCAGGCAGAAAAAATGTCACTGCCACATTTGCTTACCAAACCCCAAAGGAAGCAGTGGTGTGGGGAATTCCAAGATTGGAGTGTTTTCCTGGATTGTAGATGTATATTCTTCCAGGGCAAATTCCCTGAAGGCTGATACTGAATATTTAATGCAGATAACCTTGGTTCAGAGGAATTTGAGGTTTTACAACTGTGAAGTTTTAGAACTGTGCTTTAATGAAAAGCAGTGAGTCTTTTTCTTTATTTAACATTTTAAATTTTAGAACTCGTAACCATTTCAGTTTGGCTTCTGTGCTCTGCAGAGAACAATTACTAAATGTTTCATATGTCCCAATCCCCAGAATGTGTGTGGCAAACCTGACTTCTGAGAAATGCTGCACTCAAATGAAAAACCTCTCCCAAACTGGCTAAATGAGGCCATTAATGAACTGTTTGCTGTGTTACTCGAGTCGTGTTGTCTGCTGGAGAATAGCTTTGCTTTTCCTCTTCAGTGTAAAATATTCCTGCCTAGAAGAACTGTTTCAAAGCACTGAGGCTGTTCATGACAGATCAGAACAGACCTTTTGGTGTTTCCTTGCAGGAAGCATTTGGTGTCTGAGAATTATTTTAACTTCATTTTTTTTTAGGAATAATGCACGGTACCTCTGGAAAAGAATCCCTCCTGCCATCAAATCTGTAAGTGCTTCATCAGCTGCCTTTTGGTGCTATCATAGTTTCATGTAAGCTTGCAAATGGTGAGTTTTGACCTGAGAACTCTGTGAGTAGCCTCGGGCTCGGGTCTGTGCTGGGAACAGCTCGCCCAGTGTGCTGGGCTTTAAGATCTCCTTGTCTGTTCCCTCTTTCCCTTCACAAGGAATCTGCTGCAATAGAGTTCAGTCAATCTGTAGACTTTATAGTAGGAAGTCTCCTGATAAAGGGTGGTCAGCTGGGGAAAAGCAATGAATCCAACTCTGGGATGGGGCACATTCCACAGGAGGGGACAGAAAACCTTGGGCAGGACAGAGTGACTTCAGATAAGTTGCATCTCCAGCTGGATAAACTTTCTGAAAGCATTTGTTTTCCACTTAATCTGGATCAAAGATATGTTTGGAGGATTCAGCTAAATATAGCACCAGAAATGCTTCCAGACTCCTCTGTTGTTAGATTTTTGATTTGAGATCACACATTTTACAAGAAAACAACTGTTCTGTAGCCTTGTTTAAGAAACCTCACGGTCAAGGTGGGACAGAGAGATAGTTCTGGAATAATTTTCTTTAAAGAGAAAAGTAGTTACATCAGCTGAGTCAATGGTATCTGGACCACAGTTAACTCAGAATCCTGCTGTATTTGGTGCACAGCAACACTGTGAAAACCTGGAAGTGGAAATGGGTTTATAGCTATGACCACTATAGAGAAGACATTCTTCTGGATTAACACCTGGGAGGGTTTTTTTGTCACAACAGGCAAATGCTGAACTTGGTGCAGTTTGGTCAGTGGGACAAAGAATCTGGCAGAGAGACTTCCCAGGAATCTATTCAACCATCAGTGCACATCAGTGGTCCGAGACCATCCAGCCAATCATGGAAGCACTCAGAGGTACAAAATGGACTTGTGTGGGCAGCAGGGAATTGCCCAAAATGATTCCTGTGTGCTCAAACACAGAGACAAAATAGACAAATGACTAGTTATGAAAAATCAGAACTGTTGCCAAATTTTTGTAGGTTTTCCCAAAAGGATTTTAGATATCAGATGTAAATAAAAATCTCGTGACAATACCTGGTAGCAACAAACTAAATTGTTTTTATTGGGGTTGTGTCTGTGATTGTATATTCTTTCATACTGGAATTTCATAAACCACGTGGTTTGTTCTGTAACAGCAAAACTGACCAGTAGTTACCCAGTTTTATCAGACTTCTAAGCAGTAATTTAGGGAATGTGACTTGGCATTTCAGAACCTTCTGAAAGGTTTATCTGTTACCTGTGATTTGAGACAAATGTTTTGACAGTTTTAGAGACTGTGAAACAGTAACATGCAAATTCTTGCTACCAGAGGGCTGCACAGACTGCTAAGAAGCCTTCTGAGGTATTCTGCAATAACAAATTCTCTGTAGCTGTAGAAACAACTGATTTTTAGATGCCATTAATAATTTAATTAATTGTTGTAAGAGATTTTTTTTTTTCTGCTTCTGAACTGTTTGACACACAAGCCTATTGCAAGTGGAGAATGCCATCAGATGCAGGGTCTCCTGAAGTGGTTTGTGTACTGGTGGGAGTGCCCAAGACCTGCATTTGGAGGTCACTGTGGTCTCAGAGGGGTTTTGTCCTGGCAGAGCAAGTTGTTGTCTCTGGCTGCTGACCGTAGTACGACAGTGAAGTGTGGGAGGGGAGGGGGAACTTCTGAAGTGCTCACTTTGGGGCTGGTAGTGGTTTTCCAAAGGCATCAGAGCTGGGAAAATGTTCTCAGGTTTCCTACCTGTGGAGATGAGCCTCCATCTGCTTACAGTGTTTCTCTGTCCTTAGATGCCACCAGGAAACGAGCCTTTGCACTGGTTTCTCAGGCTTATACATCAATAGTTGCAGATGATTTTGCAGCTTTTGTTGGACTTCCCGTAGAAGAAGCTGTGAAAGGTACTTGGCATCTATTCCCTGAGTAGTTGTTGCATGGGTGATTGAGATCAGAGAGCTCTAAGTGATGATTAATAAAATCATGTATACAGATTCAGAGACTGTTATAAAGACAAGTGATGGGGCATAGAAATAATGTCTTTATTCTGAATAATGGTTGTATTTTTTTTAATTATTGGCCACTGGTTATTGTTTATTCTCCCCTTCTAGATGTTAAAACAATTCCAGGGGGAGGGAAGAGTGAAACAGGAAGCTAATTCCATGTGCTTTCATGATGTTATTTGTTGAACTGCATGTCTAAATATAAATATTGTAGTAAGAAATCTGTATTGGAGTTATGGCATAGAGGCAGTGACCAGAGATACTTTTCTACTGGCCTTAATGTACATCTTTGTTTTGCATGTCTAGCAATCACATAAGAAGACTGTTCTTACAGGTGTAAAAATGCTTTTCCAGGTGTGCTAGAGCAGGGCTGGCAAGCAGACTTTGCAACTCGCATGGTGATGCCTAAAAAGCCAGGTAGGTGGAGCTGTTATTTCCTGAATCCTTGGGTTCAGCCTTTTCGAGGAATTAGGTGGTAGTTTTTAATTAAAACTTCGCCCAGAATTCTGTTAGATATTTTTTGGAGGCTAATGCTGCTTGTAAACGTGGGGCATGTATAAATGTAAGGAAGTACAAAGTAGTGGGTTTGGTTTGGACTTCTGAGTAGTTTGGATTAAACTACATCCTCCCATGAACTTTTTTAAACAAAAGCTGTCAGGATACACTGTGATTGCTCCTGCTCCTCTGCTGCTGGCTCTGGGTGACCTGCAATGACATGTCTTAATCTAAGAAAGATGAGTAAAAAATACACTATTTTGAACCTGAGAATTCTTTCAGGAGAATTAGAACTTCTTTGGGCAGGGATTGAGTGAATCCTTGTCTTCTGAGGAGCTCTAGCTGTTGGTGTAATTTCCTTTGCTTTTAAAATTTATTCTGCTGGATCTTTTCTTCACTGTCATTCTGTTGATGACAGAATTTCTGCTTGTGCAAAGCTTGATCTGCAGAAATAAATATTAAGCTATGAAAGCAGTATGGAATGACTGGTCTTAAACTGCTCTGTGCAGCTCTGGAAGAAGGAGCCAAATCCCAGCATATCTAAAAGGGCCAGATCTATTAGGCTAAGAAAATACACTGTTTGTAGGGGCAGTTTTTAGGTGTTCAGAGCTCAGAACAGCATAATAAAGATGTGCCAGGCAAGGTGTTGAAAGTTATTCCTCAGAGCACAAGTCCAACCAGAGCCCTGAGCTTTTGTCTGTGATCAGGTGGGGTTTTCTATGAACTGGTTGCAAACTAGGCAGAGCTTACAAGTACTGGGAACTACTTATATGTGGGGGATTTTTATTTTTTTTTTCAAAACTGAGTGCAGGAACTACTACTGAGGCAAAAAGAAGGAGGTGGGAGACTGTAATCTGTTTTGAAGCAGCTAAGGCTTGGGTATTCTGCTTTTTATCTATGTAATAAAGTGTGATAAACAAACAGGTTTGATTTTCATTACCTTTGAACCCAGTTTTGACTTGCTGTATAGAACTGTTTAAAATTGTTCCACTGGACTAACTTTCATGTGTTTTTCTTCAGGTGTGCTGGAAGCCTCCTTGAAGAGATTTATTCCTTCATCAGGTATTTTTGTTTATATATAGTAAATGTGCATTTAGATGGATTTAAGGATTGTCACCAGCACCACAGAGTGGGAATTAAGTTCTAGAGAAGTGAGTGTTGTCACTGCCCTCTCAAAAAACCCAAACAAATCACCCCAATCAGGTGTTGGGTAAACAGGATCATTTATCCCTCTGTCTTCTTTCCCTCACGTTTAAGAAGCACCTGAGATTGCTGAGATTCCCACTTCCATAGCTGAAGGAGGGAGCAGATTCCAAGGCAGGGGTAGAACAGCCTCTGTAAAACAATTTTGGCTAAAACTGCTGCTTCACCAAGCAGCTCTGGGCAGGTTTCATTGCTCTTGCATAACGTGGGACTTCTGAAGTCCTTCTCCCCTGCAGAAACAGCCATTTCCTGGTTTTCCTCAGAGCTCAACTATAGATTGAGATGGAAGACATTATGTTGGATTCTCAAAAAGCTGTTTTCTCTTGTTCCCAAGACAGTGACAGCAGGTCTGAATAGGTGGCTTCCTGTGTCTAGCAGTTGCCAAAATGTCTTAAGTATAGAGATTTAATTCCAGGAGCTTGCTTTTTGAAAACGTTCATTGGACTGTCAGCCTCCTCTGACATGCAATTGCAGCCCTAAGCAGTGTGGGTGCTTTCACTGTGTTCTGAATGCTGGCCTGATGACTCTTCAGGAAGAGTAAATGCAAATTTTCCTGCTACTGTTGTTTATATCTGCTTTTTAATTCCTAATTTTTGTTCCTGGCTTTAGTCACCTGCCTTCCAACTTGTTGTTAACCCAAGATCTCAGGTCAGCTGGCACTTACCTAAGGATCTGCATGTGCCCTCATTCTCCTGCAGCCCGTGCAGTCCTGTGTGTTTTGTTTGTCAGATCCCCCAGTAGATTTGTTTGGTGTCTTTAGAATGGCAGCTTGTAAGGAAAGGAGCCACCAAAGAGCACCAGGAGCATTTCTGTCAGGTGAAAGTACTGTCAGGCTTCATTATCCACACTCCATTATGTGCAAAAAAATTCTGGAGGCTGCTGACAGATGGGACTTGTTGCAGCAGTTTTTGCTGTTGGTAGCTCTTGGACTACTGAATGTTACAGATGACAGCAAACTCCTGTCAGCTAGAGCTGTGCAGGTAGAAGATACAGTTAAGGTGTGCCCCCAGGAAGCTGTTCAGCAGTCTGATGCATTTAATTTTTTCCTTACTGTTGTGATGGATGGTATTGCTGATGGATTTGCTTCCTAAATTTCATGAATGATGCATTTGTTTTCTCTTTTTAGAACCTGCCGCGGTCCCACCAATTCCCAATGAACAGCAGTTGGCCAGATTGACTGACTATGTGGCCTTCCTTGAAAACTGATTACCTTGCTCCTGTGTTCAGAACAGCCTGGGAACCCTGTGTGCTGAGAGTTTTAGTAATCTCAGATTTATTTTATTCTATATCTGTTAAACATTGCAGTGTCCCCTACTCAAATGTGTGAAGTCTCTAGTGTATGTTGGCCCAGCTCCTGTTTTGCCAAAGCCCAGCTAGCAGTAGAAAAACTCCTTTAACTCCTGTAATATTTATTCAGTAGGTACACAGCAGTATTACATAGTAAATTTTTGTATTAACTCCTAGCAGCAAGAGACAGAACCTTTTTCAGGTATGTTAGAAATGGAGAAGAAACAACTTACCTGGTGAGTAGTGCAGTGCTTAGCACAGAGCTATTGCATGTTGAACTAAAGGACAGAGAGTGGAAGACTGCCCTACCCTATCTGCAGAGAGAAAAGATTTTGAATATTGAATACTTTTTAATATTACTGAACAAAAACAGTTTTACAGTAACTCTCTGGCAAGTAGTTTTATGGCAAATTTATTGTTGATTTTTTTCTTGTTCTCTCTGAATTGTGAAATCTTTCTTTGATGTGAGAAATTTCACATCAGGTGTATTTTTACAGCAGAATAATTGGAATTGTTTAAGAAAGGCAAATCTACACTTTGAGGAAGAATTTTGACTTTTGGAAGATTTTATTTGAGTGTCAGAAGACACCATATGTTTTGCTGGTAACTCTACACCTTGAGGTCTGTCATGTCTTTGTTGCCAAAACCAGCAGGAAATAACTGCTCAGAGACAAAATTTGGTCTTTAAGCAGCAAAGGTATTTATTTTATGCAACGTTGGAGAGCTACCAGTTCATGGGACAAAATAGCTCTAAAGTTTTCAGTGAAAAGGCAGGCAATTCTTACAGTCTTGGTGAGGGATTACAATATTTCACGTGAATATTCATTAAAATTACAACATCTAGTGATAATATTCATATTAGGCAGGGTTCAGGTGGAGCTTGAGGCGGAGTCATCTCCTTTTGGGGAGGTTCCTGGGGGTCCTTCCAACTCTTCAGCCTCATGAGGGTCATTTTTCTTTTCCTCATTGCCAATGAACTTTTCAGCTCTTCCTGACTATGTGCTAAGGTCTTGTTAAAAACCCCTTGACTCAGTTCTTCTTCCCCCCCCAGATGTCCATCCTATCTAATTTATGACTACTAAGCTGACCTTTTTGTTATCTTTCATTAGAACAGAACATACCAAACCCAGGCAGGCCTCTCGGAGCCTGGTACCTCCTCTCCCTTGGCTAATCCCATAATACCTGTTCTCTCACTTTTAACCTAAATGTAGCATTCCTCAGAGTGGGATCTGTGAACTCCTTCTCAGAGCAAGATTCCAGCTTCTAAAAATCCTTGCTGTGTTTCATCTTGGTTCTTCTCAGCACATTGGGCCAGGATCTACAAGAAACAACAACCTTTAGCTGTCTTTAAGCTTTCTGGGTTACCCCTGCAGTTACTGGAGAGGAACTTAAAGGTTCAAGTGGGATCAGAGAGCAGCTGGGAGGGGATGGATGATACACTGTGCTGCAGTGTCAGTTTGAGGAACATTCTCTTTGTCAGAGCAGTGCTGTGTCAGTCTTGGGAGCTGAGAGTGGATTTTAGAAGCAGACATGACTTTCATTCCCATTTGTGTTATGTTGGTAAAAAGGCTTTGGAAAAAGGGTGGTGCTTTAGAAGGCAGCACATGCCTTCATTTGCTTCTCCCCCATTTGCTGTTCAGGGGTTTCATGGAAGCTGGCACGTGTGCCCTGTGTTGTGATTGTTTCCCCAGTGGGCAGTGCCCACTGTACATTCTCTTGGTGGGGATGTGTTAGCAGGGGGAATTGCAAACTGCTCTGCTGCCTTGAGAGCTCCCTTTATATGGAAACACTTTCTCAAAATGATTATTTATTTGAAACCCACTCAAGACTTGGATTTCTAATTTTATTGTGAGTGATACTGAAGGATATCTTTACTCTGACCTTGTGTACTTGATATTTTAAGTTCTCCTTAGAGTGCAGTTCTGGTGCGGTGAGTTTTTAGATGAATTCTCACTGCTCTAATTTGGGTGGCAATATGCAGTATAGAAATACCATTGCCTGTGCCACGATGGGAATGGTCACCTCCAAAACAGGGGTATGGACAAGGCAGAGGTGTTTAACCCTTTCTTTGCCTCTGTCTTCAACACGGATGATGGACCAAAGTGGGGAGGAGGGGAAGGGTAGTTCCCAGTAACACCCTCCCGCCCAATTTTGGGGGTCCAGGGTGTCTCACTCCTCCCTTTTTGCGCTCCCTCCCACCGGGTGAGGGGGGCGTGGCTGCCTCACACAGCCTTTAAGGAAAATAATAAAAAAATAATTAAAAATACTAAAAAAAAACCAAAAAAACAAAAACAAAAAAACAAACAAAAAAAAACCCAAAAAAAAAAAACCAAAAAAAACCCAACAAAACCAACACAAACCAACAAAATTAAAAATAAATACAACATCGGCTGGGGGGGAGGGCGCGCGGCTGCAGTGCCGCTCACGGCCATATCCACCGGAGCCGGGATTCGAACCCGGGGCTCTGGAGAACGACGCGTTCCCCGGGCCGGCGCCTGAACCGCTCGGCCGCCGGGGAGGGAAGGCGGGGCTTCCGGGCGGGGCGGGGCGTGCCCGCCTTACACGGGCTTTTAAAGAGAATAATAACAATTTAAAAATACAATAAAAAATATACCAAAAATACATTAAAAAAGAAAATTAAGTAAAAAGAAAATTAAGTGAAATAAAGAAGCCAACTCCCAGGGCGTACGCCAAGGCTGCCGGGCTCTGCCGGGAGCTCCCCCGGCGGGAGGAGGGCGGGCGGCGGCCCCGAGCTGGGCTGTGCCGGGGCTCTGTGGGGCCGCTCCGGCCACAGGGCCGGGCAGCCGCGGGACGCGGGGCAGGGCTGGGGGCTGTGCTGGCCCAGCCCGCTGCGGGGCTGTCCCTCTCTGCTCCCGTGCAGAGCAGAAGTGTCCCTGCCAGGCTGGCGGGTGCCCCGCAGGGAGAAGAGCCCGGCCCTGAGGAGGCTCAGCGTTGCTGTGACCCGCGGTCCGTGTCACCTGCCCTCGGCACAGTCCCCACAGCTCCATCGGCCGGGAGCACCCAGCTGAAGGATCCGGGAGGTTGCAGCTCCTCTTTTGTAGGAGGTAAGGAGGAGGAGGGAGTGCAGGAGGGGTGTTTTCCAGGCAGGGAGGCAGAGGGAGCAGGGAGAATTTGTAATAAAGGCCACTGGTAGGCAGCAACTACTCTCCTTAATTGGGTGACCAATAAGCCAATTTGGGTAGACCAGTGGCCACTGAAAGGAGAAAAGCTACAAATCCTTAATCAATTAGTTCAAGAATAATTAGATAAAAATCATATAGAACCGTCAACAAGCCTATGAAATTCCCCCATCTTCATTATTAAAAAATCCTCAGGCAACTGGCGACTTTTACAAGATCTCAGAAAAATTAATGAAGTAATAGAACCAATGGGATCCTGTACCCGGCTCTCATGCCCTCTCTGGCTCAGAGCTCTCGACTTATCTTGCAGAGAGCTGAGGCTGTCAATGCACCTTCCAAAAGCATGTCCCTTCAGCTGGCTCCGAGATTCCTGCAGTCGCCCCAGGCCCTGCCCAAGGCCCTCCCATCAGGGGCTGGGCCCTGGAGCCAGGGGACAATCCACTCGTGGCTTGGCCCTTCTTGCCCAGCCCTGCTCTGGCCCAGCCTCCTCCCCCTGCACACTCCCCACTGCCACAGGCTGGACTGGGGCAGCATTTCCTTCCTGGGCCCTTTCCAGCTGCCCCCATGGGGACACTTCCATTTTCTGGGCCAGGCACCAGAGGCAATCCCAGCCAGTCCTGCCCCTCGTCCCCAGCCCGGCTCACTGACTCCTGGGGGCCCCTGGAAGCCAAGAGCCAAAGGCCGACCCCCCCAGAGTGCAGCCCCACCATCTGCACTGGGGCCCCAGGGCTTCCCTCTACCAAGCAGTCCCTCCAAACCTTTGTCAGAGAGAAAACTGGGTGACCCGAGTCCTGGATGCTTTTAGTAAAGAGGTCTGAACATTTCTTGAATAATGGAGAGGGCTGCCTTTTTTATTCTTGACCTTTCCAGTTCTCCATTTGGGGGCAGGATGTCCTCTGGGCCAATGTTTTGTTCCCTTTGCAGTGAGTGCAGCCTCAGAGGGCTGAGCCCTCTCTGGCTGGGCTTGGCCTCTCCTGGAGAGACTCAGGCCTGGCTGGGCTGCCCCAGGCAGACGCTGCAGGAAGAAGAGCTCAGGCCGCCTGGGTCTGGTGTCCCTGGGGCTCAGCCTGTGCCCCATTGCTGGGCAGGGGCTGAGCCCCACCTCTGCCTCGGGGCCTTGGCCAAAGGGCTGCCAAGGAAGAGGCCCAGGAGCCTTGGGGCCTGCCCAGCTTTCCTCCTCCCTGGGGGCTCTCAGTCCTCCCCTGACACCATGTGGGCCCAAGGCCTTGCTGGCTTCGGGCTCATGGCCCACCAGCACCATCCCAGCGGCCTGACCCCTGTCACCACCAGTGAGGAGGGCTGTGTTAATATTCCCCCAGTCAATGTAAAACTGCAGGGTGGAATGTAAGAGATTATTCCATCTCTGACTCGCTCCTTTATTTTTACATTGACCCGTGTAATGAACAATTAGTAATTGGGCTTCTGCTGAGGTGTTAGACTTGTTAATGAGGCAATTAAACGCCTTGGGCAAGGCTTCTTGGAAGTCCTTTAAAGTTGCACAAGCGGCATTTAACCACTTCACACTTAGGAAGCTATTTCCATCAGCTGAGGTACGTGCCAGGTGTAAGTTTTGCAGGCTACCAGGAGCCTCCCCGGAGCCCAGTGACTGAACAAAACAGCAGACACCGACTTTAGCCTTTAGCAGGGCTGCCTTCATCCACCTGGGGGACATTTTGGCCTGCTTGCTGGCCTCCTGGAGAGTCTCCAACAGAAAGTTGCTACATTTTCCCACCTTGGCAGAGCCAGCCCGCCTGGATACCAGCTGTTTGACCAATCAACACTGTGGAAAGATCTTCCCGGAGTCAAGCTGGCCGGTGAGTGCCCACAGGGGGGTATTTAAGGCAGTGCCCAGTGCTGTTGTCTGGTACAGTCCTGTTGGTGTTGCCCAGGGTCCTGTGCTGGCTGCTGGCCCCACTCCTCTCTCCGTCCTGCTTGCCTCTGTCTTGCTGCTTCCCTCCTGCTCTGGTCCCACTTGCCTGTGTCTGTGTCTTCTGCTCATCTTGGATCCAGGCTGCTCACCACCTGCTTCTCTCCAGCGGTTCTTCCCTGACTGCCTGAAGCTGACTACACCCGGTTCCCTCACTGGTGGTGGTAACCTTTTTCCAATTTCCTTTTGTAGCCTTTCTTTTTCCTTATCTCTCCCTCTTCTTCTCCCCACCTCCCCCTCGCTTTTACTGTTACTTATTTTTACAATAAAGCTAATGGTCTGTTTGAGACCCAACATTTGGAGTTTTGTGCCTTAATCTCGCCTTCGAAGTAATCATCTAAAAGAACCACGTTATAGCCTTTAACCGGTCTGTAACAGGCGAGGGGCCATTCCTGTTTGTTGCTTCTGTGCTGCTTTGCTCGTCCCCATGGGGATGCAGCCCAGAAGGGGAAGATGAAAGAGAAAGGGAAAAAGGAAAGGGGAAAGGGAAAGTTCCCTGAGACTCCTTGAGTAGATCCCAAAGGGGCCGGTGTGTGCTCTTCTGAGGGCCAGGCTGAGGAAAGAAGCCAAGATGGAGGCTTGGGGCAGATCCTCCTCTCCTCTCCTGGCCCTGCACACCCCTGTGCCGTGGAGGGCTGGGATCCCTGGGGAGGCTCTCCGGGCTGGCACAGCCACCAGTGAAAGGGCACCTGCCTGCGAGGGTCTCCTGTGAAGAAGCCCAGAGCTGTTCCGGTCCCTCCCTCTCCAGACCCTTCCCCAGCTCCATTCCCTTCTCTGGACATTATTCAGCCCCTCAATGTCTGTCCTATAGTGACAGGGGTAACTGTATCTGTTCAGTAGACACAGGTTGATGCTGTAGCTTTCCTAGAAAACATAAAACCTCTCCTAGATTTCACTCTATTTTGTTGGGGTTTTCCGCCAGGTGAGGCATCACAATTATCTGGGCACCCTGTCATGCAATCCATAAATAGGAGGCAGCACCAGACCATGAGATCCCCACCCTGTTTGCCTGCTGATATGTTTCAAAAGGCGTTTGCTCAGTAAACACCTGCTCCACCCAGTTTCCCTCGATCAATACGGCCTTTCTGTCCAGGCTTCATCTGAAAACCACTTCCACTATTTTGTTGTGGGCACCAGGCACTGCCTGAGGCAGAGCCAGGGCTGGACCCAGCACTTACACACTCCTCCAGCTCAGATGCAGCAGCACAGGGCTCCCGCTGACCCTGGAGAATCCTAAAAGCATCTTTGGCCATTCCCAGGTCAAACACAGCTTCCTGAGCTCCAGCAGCCTCCTTGCTCACTCTGCTCAGTACTGGTGAGGTCACACTGCTGCTGCTGGGTCCAGCTCAGGGCTCACCAGCACAAGAGAGTTCAACTGACTGAAGCCAGTTCAATGCAAGGCCACAAAGGTGATGAAGGTCTGGAGCATCCTTCGTACAAGTAGCAACTGTGAGAGCTTTTGAGTTGTTTATCCTGGGGAAAAGTAGTCTCAGGGGGACTTCACAGATGTGTATAAACATCTGATGGAAGGGAATGAAGGCAGGAAGCCAGGCTCTTCTCAGCAGTACCCTGTGACAGGACAGGAGTCAATGGGAGCAAACTAAACCGCATGAAATTCACCCACAGAAGCACAGACTGGGTCAGGCTGGAAGGGACCACAGGGGCTCATCTGGTCCCACCTCCCTGCTCCAGGAGGGTCATCCCAGAGCACATGGCACACAGTTGTGTCCAGACGGTTCCGGAATATCTCCAGTGAGGGAGACTCCACACCCTTTTTGGACAATCTGTTCCAATGATCGGTCACTGCACAGGGAAGAAGTTCTTCCTCATGTCCAGGTTGAACTCCCTGGACATCAGTTTCTGTCCATGGCCTCTTGTCCCACGGCTGGGCAGCCTTGAGCACAGCCTGGTGTAACCTCTGACCCTTCCCTGCAGACACTGACAGACATGGATGAGGTCCCCTCTCAGTGTCTCTTCTCAAGGCTGAACAAGCCCAGCTCCCTCAGCCTTTCCTTGTAAGAGATGCTCCAGTTCCTTCATCATCTTTGTCACCCTCCTCTGGACCCACCCCAGGAGCTTCATGTCTTTTTTGTACTGAGGAGCTCAGAACTGGATAAAATTTAATGACGGAGGGGGGGGAGTCTTCCCATCTCTGCTGAGGAGGGCCCATGGCATCTTGTGCTTGGGATGCCCACTTTTGTTTCTTCTGCAGACAGACCAGCAAGTCCTCCCAGTAACATGTAACCAGGTGTTTTGTTTGGAGAAAACAAGGATAGTCTCAGGACGGTTCAGAAGACCCTGGATCCCACAAGGCTCTGAGGGATCTGGTCTAATGTCAAAGTTGCCCTAAAATATAGAGTTCTCTCAGTGCCCAAGTCCTGCAAGTGCTGCAGCCTTCAGAGGCTCCAAGACAAAGCCCAGGTTTGTGAGGCATCACCCTAATCTCTTGGAAGTCTTTGGCAAGCAAACAAAACCAATCAAAAAGAAACAGCAAAGCCTGTTCCTCAGGTAAGCAGGGATGTGTTTGGTTGTTCAAAGGATTCTGATAAGGTGACCAAGATTAAAGAACAAATAAAAGTACAATTAGGGGCAAAGTCCCAACACCAGCCAAAACTCATACAGAGGAGCAACAGCGTCCTTCTCACCTAACCCTGAGCTCATCCACCTGCTCTTCAGCCTTCCCACTCAAGAGTAGCTCTGCCTGGTGCTGGCACAGGCTCTGCCTTGTCCCCTCTGGGACAAGGTCCCCGTGACAGTGGGATCCCACACAGCACAGCAGCCACAGCACTGGTCCTGCACTCGGCTCTCACCACCCCTTCCTACTGACTTCCCAGGTGGATGCGTTTGCTCCCTGAGCATCCTTCCAGAGAGAGCTGGTATCGATGGGCACAGCACCACAGAGCAGGCTGACTTCCATGTCCCGGGACAGCTGTTGAAAGCTGGTCAAATGAGCATGCCCAGCTCGCTCTGCAAAGTGTAAAATTAACTAAATATCAATTTAGGTGGGCGGTAATGGATGGTGGCAATGGCGGCGGAAGGGGAGGCCCATGGTGTGATAGATTTCAGAACAACTTGGAAAGCAAACTTGCACATTGCTGATAACACAGCAGGCTGGATACTCTGGGAGAGTCATCTAGAAATTATCATGGGTCGCTCCATGAACAGGTCTGTCTGGAAATGGGTCTGGAAAGCAAACAGAAAAGCTGCACAAAGGGTTTGCTGGCAGAGAGGGCACAGCTTGTCCCTCTCGTTTCTCTCCATTGGGAGTTTTGTGGGAATGTCTACAGACCTAGGAAATTGGTATGTCCCAGACCCTGGTTTCCCCAGTCCATCACTGCATTTGGGGCTGACCTGCTGCTGGGGAGACAACAAACCTCTTGTCTTTCCATCCCCCTTTGAGATCCAGCAAGCTCCAGGCTGCTGGGGTACAAATGACATGGCCAAAGTGACCATGATGGCAGACAATGACAAAGAGAAATGCTTGCTTAAGAAAAGCACAGTTAAATAAATAAATAGAATTAAATACAGGGGAAAACATGCTGATGTGATGTGAATAGGGACCTTGCAGTCATACCCAGGGAGGAATGGGACCCAGCCCCACATCAGACATGCCTTCCCTGACTCATCCCAGTGGTGACAATCCCCTTCCAGGTGCTCAAACTCTAGCTACCTGCAAAGGGACAAGTCTCCAGCCAGGATGCTCTGGCCTCAGGCATCTGGACTCCCACTGCAGATGCAGCCAGTGCCACCCTGGTCCTGCCCTATGGGAGGGCTCCTCATCCCCTTGCACCAACCAGGATTCCTTGGAGGTCTACCCTACTATCACGGCACTGCCAAGAGGTCTCCCTCCTAACATGAGATCAGTAGCATTTTTACTCCTGGCCCTTCACAGGATAATTTCAACCCTGGATATGGCTTTTTTGGTAGCACATTGGTTTTCCCCCTCCAGCTAATGGCTTTGCCCAGAACTTAAGCAACATTGGCTGCTTCTTTTAGAGGTTTTGTTGTTTTTGCAGATGTCCTACTTTGGCTTCAAAAGCAAGAAGTCATTTCCAGCAGGAACTCCATCTCTGCTAAGGAAACCTCTGCGGGCCACGCCAGCCCCAGGAAATCCCACGGGGTTGCCCCCAGCCTCTGTTGGCAAAGCCCTGCAGCAGTTTCCTCATCTTCCCCAGGACCCCAGACTCTGCTCCCTACAAAGACACCTCCCTGAATGCCTGTACCTTTCAGGCTGCAGCTGCCTCCCTCTTGCCAACACACACAAGGACACTGGTGTGCTCATTAGCCAAGGAATTGTCCCAGGGAGCAGCAGTGGCCTTCCTCCTGCACCTCACTTCCACAGCACTGTCCTGGCATCCAAGCTCTCACAGGAGAACAGAGCTCTGCTGCTCCTGCCTGGAAGGTCCTGGCTGGCTCTCACCTCTCCAAGGAGATGTGTTGTGCTGCCCACCTGAAGGCGGCTGCTCGCACCTCGGGGCTCAGCAGGGAGTGTTGGTGATGGCAAACAGAATCTGCCTCCAGCAAGACCAAACAAAAACCCACACACAGCTTTCTGCTGGGTTGGTTTTATGCTGGAGTGATCCCAACCCAGCAGGAAAAGGAATAAGGTGTGGATAAAGGCAGGAAGGTGGCTGGTGGATGTTCCAGCAAGGCTCAAGCCCCTGCAAACCCCAGTGCTTTCCCTTACACCACCCATTGCTCTGGCAACTGGTCTAGCCTCAGGGTTGGAAATCCAGCTCACAGGTCTCCTTTCCTCCTCCCCATGTGTCACTTTCCCACATGTTCCACTTCATCTCAACCCCTGGTACAGGCTTGCAAATGGATGAGAGATGACTGCTTTCCAGGTGCAGCTTGTCCAACAATCCAGAGGAAAACCCTCTAGCAGCTCCTCTAGGCCATGGACAGGCCAAGCTGGAAAGCCATTACATCAGAGTGGCAAGGGACTGGGCATCTCGAGGCTGGCTGAGATTTCCTTGCTCATCATCTGAAGCAGGGATTACATGTGGAAACTGAACCTCCATGAGGTCACCATGGAAAAATAGGCTTGTCCCTAGGGAAACAAGTGAGCTGAGCAGCAGCCACTGAGCAAGAGGAAACAATCAAAGATGAGCAAGATCAAGCCTGTCTGGGCACCCTCACACTGACGAGCCTCTGGATGATCCCAAACATTCTATTGCCCTGCAACCATAGAATGTTCCCCAAGGTCCTGCCCGGGGAATGCTCACAGACCCTTGGTGACCTACCCCCCCATCACCATGCCCCAAGCAGCCTTATCCAGCTTGGATTGCATGGAGCATGGTTGTGCAGAGGGAAGGAGTGGGAAAAGCACCAACTCTCAGTCCCTGCATCAGAGGGGGGTTTGATCCCCGCAAGCGAGCTCATATGTGGCTCTCAGGAGCCCCAGACTCCCAAATAAGCTGCCAGCCTGGGCAGAGAGCCAGAGCACAGGATGGGTGGAGAATGCGAGAGCCCCACAGCAAACTTGTGGTTTCGATGAGGTGGACAGGGAGAGGCAGCACCTGCCTGTGCCAGGGTAAGAGAAACAGCTGCCTCCCTGCCAGCCAGAGGGCAGGGAGGGAGCTGGGCCCTTTTGCCCCTCCAGAAAGCCAAAGTCTGGGCTGGAAGTGACTTATCTGCCCAGCATGTACTTCCTGAGCCCTGTCAAGGGAAAGCACATGTGGCCAAGGTCCTCTCCTCTGGGGCCAGGAGGCACATGGGGTGACTGGTCCTGCAGAGGGGATGTTGCACAGCCTGAGCCACTGGCCCTGGTGGCCCACGTCACAGCCACCCATCTCCACCTCCCCAGGTGTCTGTGCCCAAACAGGAGAAACACACAGTCCTGCTACCTGGGTCCCTGGTCATGCAAAGCCGTGGATGATGCTGTGCAGGATGCTGGGATGAGTTTGAAAGGGAAGGATGTGGAAGAGAAGCTACTGCAGAGAGAGGAGACCCTGGCCAAAGGACCGGCTGTGGACTTCCATTGTGGAGAGCAGCTCCCAGTCCTCCTTTGAGTTGTCTCAATTTGTCCACCAGCCAGCAAGAAGCAGACTCAGTGACCACTTTTTCGCTGGTGCTGGAAGCCAGTTGGCTTTCTAGCAGGGCTGTCCTGTTGCTGATCATCCTGGTGCAGCACAGGGCTTGGGGACTTGGCTGGCTTAGAGGAATATGGGAGGCCATCTGAAGATGGCACATACAAGACATCAGTGTGTTCAGTGGTGCCTGGAGCAGCAAGGGGAAGCACAGGAGGGAGCTGGGGATTGCCATAACCCCAGCCCAGCGTGGATGGAGCCAGGCTGCACTGGAGAGGACTCCATGTCACGGAGGTGTGATTCATCCTGCACGGACCTGAAGACTGTACCAACAAAATAAAGAGCTAAACACTCGTGACTATCTCTGTTAAGAAGAAAAAGTAGAACATGAGAAGGGAAAAGAAGGGACAAGCACAAAGAGAAGAGCAGGGGGCAAAGCCCAACAGCCATGGGTGAAATCAAGGAGTGACACAGGGACACACACGTGGGTGGCGTGGCCCCACCATCATGCCCTGCTCAGCCTGCCCCCCCTCTGCATGAGGTGGCAGTGCCTTGCAGGGCTAAAGTTGGCACTCACCAGAGCAGAGCCTGGTCAATCCCTGGGGCAGTGCTGGAGTGCAGGGCACCAGTGGGAAGGTCTCTGCTGTGGGATCACCATCCCAGCTGCCCTGCCGGGGAGGGGCCTCTGGCTGCAGGCACACAAGCCGGGCTCTGGGTGTTTGCTTTGCATTCTCCCAGGCTGATGATAACCACCTGCTCCTCAGCCAAGGCTCCAGCTCACCATGCTGAAATTCAAGAGGTATTTGGTCACGTAAGTGGATTTTTTTATGTATTTATTTAAGTAAAATACTGTTTCCCTAAGTAAAATTCTCTTTCCAGCCTACCCAGAGGTGATGTCCTTGTGGGTCCCCCTGTGTTGCAAAACAGTTGGAGATTTAAGTGGTGATGGGAATAGGCAGAGGAGCATTTCTGCTCTGCCTCTGTGCGGTGCACTCTGGGGTGATGGGGCTTCTCTCTTCTGGTGAAGTTCCAAGGGCAGCAGGAAAACAGCACCTTTTGTAAGGCTGTTACCACAAAAGAAGGAGTATGGCAAAGAGAGAGCAAGTAGGATCATAGGCTCATAGAATCACAGAATGGTTTGGGTTGGAAGGGACCTTAAAGATCATCTCATTAGATCCCCCCTGCCACGGGCAGGAACCCCTTTCACTACATCAGGTTGCTCATCCAGCCTGGCCTTGACCACCTCCAGGTGTAAAGGCAGGATGCTGGTCCCTCCTGCTGCATCCCAGGCAAGGGGATCACCAGCAGAGTAGATGTGGAGCAGAAACCTGGCTCTGTGCAAGTCTTTCACATGGCCAGCCCAGTGAGTGCAAGTAGGGTGAGGTGCCTCTTCCACAGCCTCCGGTTTGGAGAGGATGGACAAGGATCAGGGAAGGGCAAGGATTGACTTCACAGCAAAGTTGTTTGGCTGGGGGAGAGCATTTTAGGGCTGAGGTGCAAGGGGGCTCAGGGTCACTCCCAGCCCAGCTGTGTCAAGGGTAGGGTGGGCACTGACACAGGTAGGCAGTGCTGTTGTGCCCTCGTTGTGCTGCTCTATCTTCTCCTGAGTGTCCTGCTGATCATTTTGCCCATTTTCTTATTTATAGTAAAAAAAAAAAGTCTGGAATTACTGGTCAGAGGAAGTAGGCTGTGGCTGGTGTACAGATGGTGTACATTAATTCCCCATGCAAAATTGCTGCTTCCTGGAGCACACCTGGGCACAGCAAAACAATAAAGTCTTTTTCTGCCACTTATCTGCCTGGTGAACTCTGCCCCAGCACCTCCCACAGCAGGACCCTGCAGGGCTTGGCATCCACCTGACCATGGACCCATCCCCTGCAGGGATTTCTGTGTTGGACTGGGACAGGGCACAGGTCAGGCAGAAGCACATCCTCCACTGCTTCAAGCAGAGGGAAAATAATGGCAGGGAAATCCACAGTACTGCTGTGAGCCAGCAGCACCTGCTGCCGAGCAGCACCCCAGGCACCCCCTGCCCTGCTGGGACACGGCACTGAGACACTCCTGGGGACATCATCCCTTGCAAATAAACCACCAGCACACTGGGTTTGGATTGAATCCCTTGAGCCAGCACAGGAGGATTCAGCTGCTGTGACTGCCACTGTGACCCCTCACAGCCAAAGGCATCCCTAGGGTGCTGCATACATGTCTGCACCCTGGTTTGTCACTTTTGGAGGTGACAGCACACAGGCTCTGATCTGAGGGGGTTCTTCAGCTACAGCCTGCCTGCAGGGGGAGGCATCTTCAGAGTCTCTGCAGGAGCTGGGCTCTCACAGCCCAACCCACCCTGCAGGGCAGTGCCAGCTCCCAGCAGCTCCGAGTGCACCTTGGACATCTTCTGGTGCTCAAGTATTTAACTCTGCCCCAAGGCACTCATGACCCTGATCCCATCCTGGTGTGTTAAATGGAGAGAAGGCTGTGCAGGGGTTACCCACAGAAGCCAGCTACAACTCATCCAGCTGCTCCAGCCTCCAAGACAATGACTGTTCATGCCACATGTGCCATTTAACCCCAGTTTTGCTGCCTTCATTGCAACTTCTTGGTATCTTCAGCACAAACTTCAGTGCTGCCACTTGCTCAGCACACCCTCCTTGATGCCTGCATGTCCCCCCAGAGCCAGCCTGGAGGAAGGGAGGAAGGGCTCTGTTTTTCTGCTGTCCTGACCAGACCCAAGCAGCCAGCCACGTGTTATGTGTTCTCAACTGGGTGTTCAACCAACACAATGACCATCTCAAAAGAGCAAAAGGACCTGGATCTTTCCCCCAGGTTCTCTACAGGTCGAGAGTTTAGGACCTTTGTGGAGGCAAGTCAAGAATTATATCTGCACCAAATACTTGAGGAGAAGATTTGCATCATTCTGCTTTTGTTACTGGGTGCTCATGCAGATTCCCCCCAAGAGAGAGTATAAATGTATCACTAAATATCACAGTTATTCACCTCTTCATTCCTTTCTTGGTGCTTGTGGTAGGCTTACCTTGAGTGTTTGGAGAGTTGGATTGAGTTGCCAACCAGATCTGTCAGGCAGAATCATCCTGGAGCAGCTCCTCCCTCACTGCCTTCTCCCTCTTTGGTCTCTGACCTTTCACACAGAGTTACTTCAACAAGCCTTTCCTCACAGCAGCTCTGGGGCAGCCTCAAGTCTCTGCTTCCCCCTCTCCCTTTAACATCCCTTGGCATTTTATGTGCTGTTAAAGCATTTGGCATTTTTCTGCTCCTTTGCTTGTTGTGCCCATTCAGCTCTGACAGCACGAGGCTCTCCTGGTGCTGCCAGTACAGCCAGGCAATGAGCCAGGGGCACATTTGCCAAACACCTTGGCAACCTGCTCCTCAAGTGGAAAAGGTCATGGGTACCACCAGTTTGCCATCAGGTTTGGGGATGCTGTGCTGCTGACGTGTGGTAATTACGTGCCTTTTGAATCCCCAGTAGCACTGCCATGACCTAAGACCTCCCAGTCTTCCCAGTCCCAAGTACTTTAGAAACTACAAACCTCCTGGGGGGGGAGCTCAGTGCTTCAGGTTGGTAAAGGATGTTCTTGGGAGCAGGGCAGAATCATATCCATGAGTGTCCAAACCACTAGAAGCAGCACTGTCGCTATCAAACTACTGCTTAGTCATAACAGTTGATGTTTTTTTCTGGAACAAATCCAATTTCTCAGTAACAACCCCAAATTTCTGACCTGTCTGACGCACGTGACCACTTTGGACAGCCCACATTTGTGTCACTGCTGGCTCACCAGGCAAGTACTGCTCCCACGTGTCACAGGACTGCCTGGAGTAGGAGATAAAGCATCATGAAGATGAAGAAGCTCCAGGACAAGAAGGTCTGTGCAGTCCCAGTCCCACTCTCTTGGTTCAAATCTGACCACTGCAGGAAGCGAGCAACACCAACCAACACAGATTAGCTGTCAGAACGTGGCTTCTAAGCACACTCTGACCAAATTCCTGCTTTCATTAACTCTTTCTATTTAGATCCCTCCATTTCATGCTCAGTAAAGCAGCCTGTGACCCTTCCTGCCTCAGAGAGGGGAGAGCAGGCATGTGGGGCTGGCAGGCTGGAAACCCCCCCCAGCAGAGCCCACCCCAGAGGATTTAACCAGATCTTCAGCACAAATCATCTCCTGTTAGACAACAATTGGCTTCCTGGGTAGAAACCAGCAGAATCACAGAATCATTCAGGTTGGAAAAGCCCTCTAAGATCATTGAGTCCAATTGCTCCCCCAGCACTGCCAAGGCCACACTAAACCATGTTGCCAAGTGCGATAACTACATGTCTGTTAAATCCCTCCAGGGATGGTGACTTCGCCTCTGCCAGGGCTTGATTATTGTTTCCACAAAGAAATGAAATGCAAACTATTTTTTTTTCCAGGAAACTTAGTCCCCCAGCTGCTCCACTAAAGATTAGGACTACAACTAAACTCCACCAGGATGTTGCAGCAAGTCCTACAAGCAGTAGAAGCCCCGTGGCAGTGTTTTCTGTGGCCTGGATGTCACCACAAACAACCCAATCCCCCACAGCGCTGCACTGATGACCTGTAGAAATCACACTGCCCTTGCAGACTCAGCTAAAACCAGACAAAAATCCAGGCCACACACTGGAGGGGCATCGCTGGGGCCCCCATGGTGGCATCACATCTTCAGCCACTGCTGGAGCCTCTAACAGCAGGCACTGAGAGCAGGGAGAGCAGGGCAAACAAAGATTTTATTGTCCAGGTTGATAGAGATGGAGTCCTGATACTTCTAGACCAGGCAGGGCAGGGAATACGCAGGGAGCGCCTGCTCCTGGTGCCAAGGTGGGAACCCAGGCTGCTCCAGGAAGGTGTCCCTGAGCAGCCAAGGGAGTTGGCAGTTACCACTGTTTACTTTTCAGAGGACTATCTGTGGCCCATCTAGAAATTTCCACTGGGCTCCAGCGCTTGGCACAGCCTGGAGGTCCCTTGGTTATCACTGCCTCCGCATCATTTCCGCCCGCACCTGAAAGAAAGATAAAGAAATAAAACAAGCCTCAAGGCACCTTTGCCTCACACATTTCCCCATGAATGGTCTGAAATATCGGTTTCCTTGCAGGAAGCTGAGTGCAGTCTACAGGGTCCAGCCAGGTCGGCTCTGGATCTCCTTCAGCCTCCTCATCCTCCTCCTGGTCGCCCTTCAAGTCGTGGAGAAGCTGCAGCCTTCCAGGTAGGTCCAAAGCAGGATTACAGAACTGCACCTTATCCTCCAGCCTTTTGCTGACCACTGAGGTGGGCTCAAAACCACTCTTCTGAAAACCACCCAACAGGGTCTTCCTTAGACAGGGAGGAAAATCCAAGTGGGAGAGGACTCTCTGAGGCTCCCACATCCCACCCCTATGCCCTGGTCAGAGCTGAGCCCACTCTGGGGTCAGGCCAGGTTGCTCTGGGCTTTGTCCTGGCTCACCATAACCCCCTACAGATCTTGAGCCCAGTTGTCCCAGTCTGGGGTTATCTGCAATTGTTCCTCCAGCTTCTCTAGGCAACTTGCTCTTCTCTGACTTTGCCTCCTCTTGCTTTGCCCCTTCCATCGTGCTCCAGCGAGACAAAGGCATTGACACAGGCTGCTGACCTGTCCTTCTCTTCTTCATAGAATCATAGAATCCTTAAAGGTTGGAAAACATCTCTGAGCTCATCAAGCCCAACTTCTTGCACCCATCCTGACTCCCCAGGGCAGGGGTGAAGCCCTACACCTACCAGCAGTGCCACCTACCCCAAGAAAGATGGGGAAACACACTTGGTGGTATCTGTGGGAGGGCTCGGGGGGGCTCACTGGGCTGCAGAGGAGTTGCCCTCTGCACATTCCTTCCGCTCTGATGCAGCTGAGCATCGTGTCCTCCCCATTACAGGAACTGCCAGTGTGAGGTGGAGCGTGACCTGCAGCAGAGCACGGGCCAGGGGCTCAACTCTGGCCTCCAGACACCTGACCTGCTCTGGGAGGACAATTCCCTGCAGTGGCAAAGGAAAGCTGTGCCAGACCCCACTTCGACTGAGGACCTGCATGTCAGCTGGGAGACCTCACTGGAAAGCAGCCCAGGCAGCCCAGAGGAGCATGAGACACGGCAGCCTGTGGAGAGCAGTAAGAAGGTGGAAGCTCATCTATTGCCCACGAGGCTGAAACCCCAGCTCCCTGTCCTGAGAAAAGCAGCCAGAGAAAGTCCTTCTCCAAGCCTTCCTGGCAGGATCACCACAGTTTTGGCAGAAGCTGTCACCAGGAATTTCATTGTCTTTGCAAACAGACTGAGCACTAAGGAGAACGGGCAAACGTCACCAGCCAGAATGACACAGGTGGAGGTACAGAACCAGTCTCAGCCTCAAGCCGTGGCTTCCCCCAGCCATCAGAGGAGCAGTTCACTGACAGATCCCGTCCCAAACTCAGCTCAGCCCCTGCAGGCAGAGGACTCTTACGAAACACGCCCAGAGACAGGATTTTTCCCAAACTGGACAGCAGCCTCTATGGTCGAGGAGGGGACGAATGGAGGGGGTCGGCAGGCCAGAGGAGTCGCCCCTCAAGGGAAGGCGTGTGAGCCCCAGACTGACATTGTTTTCCTCAAGGTGCACAAGAGTGCCAGCAGCACCGTCATGAACGTCCTCTTCCGCTTCGGCGAGACCCACAACCTCACCTTCGCCTTCCCCCTCGGCGGGGGCTTCCAGCTCTTCTACCCCCGACACTTCATGGCGAGGTTCGTGCAGGGCTTCTCCCCCAGGAGCCCCCGGCGGTTCAACATCCTCTGCCACCACATGCGATTCCTGCAGCCGGAGGTACAGGCAAAGCCACGACCCCTGGGAAGGGCGAGCAGGGGAGGGAGACAGGGGCTCATGGGGCGCAAGGTGGGGCACCTGTAAAGCACGCAAACTCTTCAGGGATGAGTCACAGGCAGCCAGGATTGCCCACGGGTACCTTTCACGTTGTTGGCATCTCCTGAGAGCTTTTGGGAGCAGGTTTGATGAATCACTCTGCTTTGACCCGTGACAAGATGGGGGACAGCACCTGTAGCTGTCAGCAGCTATCATCTCCTTCTTGTCTGGTGGGCCCTTGGAGACATCCTGTTCTCTGGACAGGCCATCAGGGAACCACCAGAGGAGAACATCTAAAGTGCATCAGTTCAGGTCAGCCATGCCCAGCATCCACCCCTCTGGATGCCACTTGATGATACACAGGTCTTGGGAAAGGCAAGGAGACAGGATGTATCTCCATCCCAGAAAGCCCACACAGGTGTGGCAGCACATGGTGGGGAGGTTTGGTCACTGCCCCCCTCATGTGCCTCTTCTGGGGCTCTCCACAGCTCCTTGGATGAGCTGCACCTTGAAACCCTCCCCAGCACCCACTATCTCCCACCCCAGTGAGCACCTCTGCTTGCCAGGACTGTGGGCAAGCAGGCCCCTTGTCCCCACCCCACCTTTAAACTCTCCTTTTTCTCCTCCACAGGTGCGGAAAGTGGTGCCCAGCTCTGCCACCTACTTCTCCATCCTGAGGAACCCCGTGCAGCTCATGGAGTCCTCCTTCACGTACTACAAGGGCGCGTCGGCCTTCTCCCGCGTGCGCAGCCTGGAGGAGTTCCTGAGCCAGCCACACCTCTACTACGACCCCGCCAGGGGCGACAGCAACTACGCCAAGAACCTCATGACCTTCGATTTTGGCTTCAACCCCAATGCAGAGGTGTCTGCTGAGCGGGTGCAACTCATGGTAAAGGCCATCGAGGCGTCCTTCGACTTCATCCTCATCTCCGAGTACTTCGACGAGTCCATGGTGCTCCTGAAGGAGATGCTGTGCTGGGACCTGGACAGCGTCGTCTCCTTCCCACTCAACACCAGGGACAGCAGTACCAAGTCCTCCCTCTCGGACAGCATCGTGGAGAAGATAAAGGAGTGGAACAGGCTGGACTGGGAAATCTACACTCACTTCAACAGGACCTTCTGGGAAAGGATCGACCGGGACATCGGCCGGGAGCGCATGGAGCGGGAAGTGAAGGCGCTCCGGGAGCGGCAGGCGGAGCTGGCAAGGACCTGCCTGCAGGGCACGGGCAGCGTGGCCCCGAAGGACATCAAGGACTCTTCCCTGAAGCCACTGCAGCACGGGGGTGCCAGGATCCTGGGCTATAACCTCAAGCAGGGCTTGGATAAGGAGACGGAGCACATGTGCCGGCGCCTGGTGACCCCGGAGCTGCAGTACAGCAGCGCTCTCTACAAGAAGCAGTTCCCCCCAGAGCCCCCCGAGACCCCCCAGCCCACTCCCTCTGGGCAAGGCAGTGCCCCACAGCACCGGCTGGAGGGCACCCAACACTGAGCCTCCCTGCCCCTCCAGGCATCTTCTCCAGCCGCCTCGGCTGAGGGCAGCGAGGCACTCAGATCCTGGGCTTGGGGACTGCTCCTGCCCTGGAGAGGGGGTGGGCTGGGGGCTGCTGGCAGCCCCCTGTCACCTCTGTCTGTGCAAGACTGTGCACAAGCTCTGGGTGCTACACACTGCTGTGGAGCAGGATGGGCTGCAATGGGGGGTCCCAGGGGCTCGACATGACTTTTCCAGAGGGAACCCTCCCCCCCCAGTCAGCAGCTGAAGCCTCGGCAGCAGGGAGCAGATCCAGGAAGGCAGCCCCAGTCCCCACGCCAGAGACTGCAACAGTGCAGGGCCAAGCTGTAAATCAGAGCCGTGGAGTTTGATTTACAGCTTGGGAATGAGTCTGTCTGTCTGTCCAGCTGCAGCTCTCCTCCGCTCCACCTTAACGCTACCGTGCTGGAAAAGCAGCCTCTTAATTAAAAATAACAATATCCACTGCCACTCCTTAAATTCCCCTTAATTACATCAATTTGCCCCAGTAGACAATCTGCCTGGTAGACACTCTCCCCAGCAGCCCAAGAAACAGATCCCAAATATCTGAAAAGCAAAAAAAAAAAAAGGAAAAATCCAGCAATATTTTTTCCCTGGCTCTGTGGTGACGTGTTGCCTTCAGACGCTGCATTTATAGGATCAGCATCCTACCCTGGAGCTGATGATCTGGCACCAGGGTGTCAGACTGCAAGTTCCATACCCATGGGACTGGGGGAGGCCTCGTGAGCATCTCTGCAGCCAGACATCTCAATCCACCGCCTGGAGCAGCCATAGGAACATCCTATGCTCTGCCTGGGGAAAGGGACCACAGGAACGGGTTGTGGTGGGCGAGTCAGCCTTACTTTTCGCACCCTGCACTTATCCACAAATCAAAAGCAGAGCCAGCAAATCAGCTGGGATAAATGGAGGCCCCACCTCTGGGTTTTCAGCTGATTGCCAAACCAAAAGAGGTTCAGGAAAAATTGTGCGGGGGGATCTGAGCATCCCGGGCTCTCCCTGGGGCAGCCACGTCGAGCCTCAAAGGTTTAGGTTTACACCCAAAGGTGTCCTGTTTCCTGCTCTGTTTGACCAGGATAAAAGCCAGACTGTGCTCCCAGTGCCTTTTCCAGGGCAGTGCCAAGCATCGGGGGGCGGGCACGATGTGGGGGCACCATTTTGGGGGTGTTTGCTGCACGGTTTTTGGGGTGTTGTTCATTCCATAAAGTTTAATCTCTGGGGCACATCCACACATCGCTGTGTTGGTTCCTTCCCTCATTTCTCCTGTTGGGATGTGGTGTGGGCTCATGCCTTGCAGAGGTCTAGATCCTCAGGAAATAGGAGGAGTCTGTCCCTGCTCGAGCTCCTGCCAAGCTGACCCAGGGCAGGGACACTGGCACAGCCGGAGCATCGTGTCCCCCCTGTGCTCTTCCCTGGGGAGAGAGCCCTGGGATGCAGCATCCATGGAGGGCTGTAGGGCCAGCACAGCCTGGGGGCATCCCCGTTCGCCCAGCAGGTGTTTCCCATTTTCAGGGATCAGATGGGCTGATATCCCTCAGCAGAGCTCACAGGAACAACATCACTGACTCAAATGCCAACCACAACATTTTTTATTATTATTATTATTATTCCACAAACCACAATTTTATCTTTAGGAATATTTTGCATAGACGAGAAACGGAGCCCAGGGATGCACTTGCTCAACCACACTGGCTGCCTGGGTCTCTTTTATTTTTTCTCACCACAGACCCTTTGTGCACCATTTCTTGATGTTTTACAGCGCCAAAACCCTGGCCAAGCACACCCCCAGAGGAGCAGGGTCTCCTGTGGCCAGTGAACTCGCCTTGGAGCATTTTTAATTCCTCTCCAAGACCTGCCAGGTTCAGCCTGTGCAACTCAACATCCTCAGTTCAAGTCTGACTCAAACCCCACCACTTTTTGACCAATGTTCATTAATAACTCGAAAGATCAAAGCCTGCTTCCTCCCCATCCTAAGTTTCCAAGGCAGTTACTGGTTTATACTTTGGTTTTATGGCTGCAAGAGACCCAGTGAGGTTATTTCAGGCGTTGTACAATGCAATAACCCAGGGTTGCTCAAGCCTGCCCATGTAATAGTCTTTCTGGGAGCTTCCTGGCAATACAAGACAATTAGCAATTTATGCAAAAGTGTTAGTTTTTTTCTCACTGAGCTAACAACAAAGGCTTGGAACATTTAGGGCTCTCCAGGGAGTCTTTCAAAGCTATTCCCAAAGGAGCTCAGGGACTCAGACATCCTGCAAGGATTCCTCTGCGATGCTTTAAAACAGTCTCACCTGGTGGTAGGGACTGAACACGCAGGATGAGCAGCAAAATCTTCCCTGCCTGGAAACCCTATCCCAGGAGAGGGGCTGCCAAGACCCCCTCTGCCCCACGGCTCAGGCACGAGGCTCAGAGTTGCTCTTCCCCCCCTTCCTCTTCCTCTTCGGTTCATCACCCTCCTCGTGCACTGTCACCTTCACCTTGGGTATCTTGTATTTGCTCTTCTGGCTGTAGAGGAGGTTTTTCTGGAAGAGCCGTGGGATGTTGCCCTGGTAGAGCAGGAGGGCAGCAAACATCCCTGGAATGAGAGCACAGACCCTTCCGTGTCCTGCACTGAGCACCTCCACCCTCCCCACGGCTCAGCCGCGATTTCCAAACCCACGACCTTCACCGTGAGCAAAAGGCAGCTCAGCACCACTGAAGCCCTCACTGAGAGCTGACAGACCTCCTCTGTATGGCTTTAAGAAGAATTTAGCCAGTGTTTCCCTAATGTAATAAGCTTGTTTTGACCCAAAAGGGCCGCAAACCACCCCAGTAGTCTTTTGCCACAGAATCATTCAGGTTGGCAAAGCCCTCCAAAACCACTGAATCCAACTATTCCCCCCCCACTAACCCGTATCCCCAAGTGCCCCATCCACATGTGGCTTTTAAATCCCTCAAGAGATGGTGACTCCACCACTGCCCTGGGCAGCTGTGCCAGTGCCTGACCACACTTTCAGAAAGAAATTTTCCCTGATACCCAACCTAAACCTCCTCTGGCACAACTTGAGGCCGTTTCCTCTTGTCCTGACCCTTGTTACCTGGGAGAAGAGACCAACCCCCACCCTTCTTCACCCTCCTGTCAGGGAGTTGTCCCCAATTTCTGCATTCAAGGCAGCCCATATCCAGCTCCCTGTGATCATCCCGAAGCTGTGGACAACCCCAAACCACAGCTCAGCTTGTCATTGCTCTAAAACACCTTTGCTTTATCTCCCCCAAACTCAGGCCTCAGGGAGAGTTTTGCCCATGTCCCGTGCAGAAATTAGATTAAAAACCTGGATAGCCAAGAGATGACTCCAGAGACAAGGAAGCTGGAGGAAAAATAACACTTGCCACTGCCAAGACCCAAGTTCAGCCCCTTGCAGGAATGATTTGTGTTACACCCAGCATTCCTGCCTTGCCCACTGCCCCCCATCCCAGCCCCTGCCCCTGGGAAGATCTCACCTGCGAGGGGCCCCAGCCAGTAAACCTGGATGTAGTCCCAGAAGCTGTTCCCTGTGCAGTGGAAGGTGGTGGCTGTGGCCAGGGCAGGGTTGAAGAAGGCCCCTGTGAATGATCCAGCTGTGTGGGAAGAGAAACATGGCCAAGGGTCTCACCTGCATCCTTTGGGACACTGACAAAGAGCTGGGCCCACAGACCGTGACCCCTCCTGCCTGCCCAGAGCATCCCTGCTGCTGCCCAGCTCCAGCACCTGCATCCCTCGGGTGGGGAAAATCCCACCCTCGTCATCCTGAGCTTTGCAGGAAGCAGAAAAGCTCAGTTTGGGGCCAAGGGGTTGCATTAGGGGACACTGAAGGGAAGTGATCCCAGTCCTGGGCCAACTGGCTTCTCAAGTGCCAACATTCACCTGCTGCCCAAATATCCTAAACTGCCGTCTTCATCCCAAAGCGATTGTTCCCCAAAACAAGTAGAAAACAAACATCTTGGCAGTTGTTACCTCGTTAATCGTTACCTCTCCAGTCCTAGAAGATGAAAGAGGGGCTGTCCCTCCCCCACAAGTTAGGTGTTTTCCCAAATGACTCAGGAGTGCTGCTCACCTGTGTAGGTCAGGAAGGTGACGGTCGCTGCCAGCGCGGGGACCCGGCAGATGGGGTGACTCTGACGTGACTTGAGGAGGACGAGGTGGAACAGGAAAGAGCAGGTGCCTTCCACGAGGGCAGCGTGGGGCAGGGAGGTGTGGATGGAGGAGCTGCACTCCGATGAGATCAGGCTCTGGATGAAGTGGAACTGCGTCAGCTCCCAGGACCAGAAGAGCTTGGTGACAGCCCAGCCTGCCCCCGTGCCCACGCCCTGGGCCAGCAGCTTGGCAGCTGTGGTTGCGAGACTGGACTCGAGCAGCAGGAACTCCTGGACAGAGACAGTTGGGTTGGCAGATGCTCCATCAAAAGAGGCGCCATGAACAGCGAAGAGAAGGAAGAGCAGAGTCAAGACCATGTCCAGGCCAAAGCCACCCCCCCATGGGCCCATCTCCATCAGCATCCTCAGCTCCAGGCAGCTCGTGCACAACTGTAACGAGCCAGCAAGTTCTCTGGCAAGGCAGCCATACGCTCTGGGAGACAGGAGCCTCTTGGAAAGCCACCTGAGCACCTGGCACATCCCAACAACCAGGAAAAAAAAAGCAATGGAGACATTGAGGGTGTCCATAGTGAGGGCTGTGCCGGGGGAGAGTCCGGACCAAACCCTGGGAAGGAGCAGAGGAAGCTCCCGCAGCTCCTCTTTATAAAGCTCCGTGTGAGCAAACGTGGCACAGCCTGACAGGCCTGGGAAATGCCACATGTGTGGCCCCTGCAGGGCAATGCCAGCTGCCTCCAGGAGCTGATGGAATCACAGCAGCTGGAGCAGCCAACACGGTGTTTGTCCCAGGAAGGAGGTGCCGGTTTTATTCCCGCTGGGACCCCAAGCACGGCATTCACACCTGAGAGCCCCCAGCAGCTCCCCAGAGCTGCCAGGTCTCCCAAAAGGAGCAAAAATCTTCATTTGTTTTCTGCTTGGCTCCAATCCCTGTGGCTGCCCCATCCCTGGAAGTTTCCAAGGCCAGGTTGGATGTGCCTTGGAGCATCCTGGGCTAGTGGGAGGTGTCCCTGCCTGTGGCAGGGGGTTGAATGAGATGAGCTTTAAGGTCCCTTCCAACCCAAACCATTCTGGGTTTCTATGATAAAACACAACCTACCACCCCATTCCCAAAGCTTGAGACATGAGGGGACCCAGCAACCTATCCAATGGTTCCCATTTTTTCCAGAGAATAGTCACTCAGCCACAGCAAGGTCCATCTTCAGCCAATTTGGAAACCTGGCTTGCTCACTGCCCCCCACCCTTGTCTTAATACCCTGGTTTGGTGAAGGTGGCACTAATTACACGTGCCATTGGTCTGCAGGTGGCATTTTTGTGACAGCAACATTTCAGCTGCTCCTGCTGGTAACACAAATATTGGCGATGGGATCTTTCCCAGCTCCACCAAAACCCTCCCATGGCATCATCATTACCTGACTTTGTAAACCCATTGAAACATCTGATCTCATTTGGGCTAAACCCAAACAATTCTTCCCTGTGAGGGTGGTGAGGCCCTGGCACAGGTTGCCCAGAGAAGCTGTGGCTGCCCCATCCCTGGAGGGTCACGCTGGAGGGGGCTTGGAGCAACCTGGGCTAGGGGAAGGTGTCCATGCCCTTGGCAGGGGGTGGAATGAGATGAGAGTTAAGGCCTCTCCCAACCCAAACCATTCTATGATTCTATGACAAACAATTCATGTGTCTCCTGGGTCACTTCCCTGCTCTGCAGCAGCAATAAGAACACCCTGACCCCACGTTTTCCACCCCTACAGGCAGAACAGCATCTCCTTCATCCCCAGGGCAGGGGTGATGGTGGGTGTCCCAAACTCCTCTCAGCTCCCTGTCACACACAAAGAGCCAACAGTTTCCATTAATGCCATTTTATTCCCAACCCCCATGTTATTTATAAAAGGAATTGCCAGGAAACACAGGTTTGAAGCACACTTGAGCCAGGGATGAGGCACCTCATACAGTTCAAACTGGCTACAGTGACACAGACCAAGCCATGAAAACCAGGAGCGGACGCTCCGAAGGCATTGGAGCCGCTTGGCCTCTCCTCAGATAGCCCTTGGCACACTGAAAAAGAAACAGGACCTTTTGGGAGGGCATTTTGGGGATCTTGGTGGAAGTCTCAGCTCAGCATCTCCCCCTGCAACACTCTCCCTCTCCTCATCTTCCCTCCCCCTCGTTTCCATCCCCAAGTGCCCACCCCGCAGTGGTTTAGGGAAGGTCCCCTCAGATCACTGGTCACAGCACTTGCTTTGGAAACCATGGGAAGTCTGAGCAAGGAGAGGGACCACGCTGCCAAAAGCCCATCACCCAAGGTCTCCCCTCCTCCCCCCCGAAAACTGCCCTGCTTTTGGTCAGCCAGCCTCAAACTTATCCCAGTGTGACCATTTTTAACCCAGTTCTCCCTCCAGGTGACAGGTCAAGTGTGCATCTTCCACCTCAAATGAACAAATGGCTTTGCTCGAATAACAGATGATAAAACACGCTTTAAGAGACTCATAAAATAATAATTTTGTCATGAAAATTGACCTCTGACAGTGCTAAAAGTGCTGGCCAAAGCTGCTCAGCCCTGCAGAACCAATAACAAAAAGTTGTAACATCACAATCCAGCTCATTTCTTTCCATCTCCTGTAACTTCTGTTTCTCAGAAGTAGAGAAACCTGCAGAGTTTTCTCTTTAGAAACAAAACTCTACAAGGACCCAGCAACACCAGCCCAAATCAAGACCCTGGAAGAGAACTGCCAGCTCATGGGAAACAGACTGTGATACCCACAGTAAAACCAGGAAAAAAAATCCAACATCTTTTCCTTCCCCCAGGAGCTGATTTTTCCATTCTTTTCAAGTGTTTTAAGAGTTGGGCCTTAGGAAATAAATGTTCTGAGGTGTTTAAAAACTATTTGCCATCCACTATCTGCAATTATGCCCACAGCACATCCTGCAATTGTGGGACACTTAACCCAGGCTGGAGAGGGGAGCTGGAAGCTGCTGATTCCAAGGATAACTGTGGGATTAAATAACGCCAGGGGCTTGTTCCCTCGCTCGTGTTAGTGCTGACAGCAAAATCCACACAGCTTGGCAGGGCTGCTCTTCTAGAAACAAGACTGTAAAAATTCAGATACTCCCACCAAAATAAACTTCTCTGTGAGTGGAACATCAGTGTCTTTTCTAAACCCAACTTGCTTCCAAGGCTGTCAAGAACAAAAACAGCTTAAAATGCAGATATTTAAATAGGGGATTTTAGCCATGGGACAGGGAACCAAGTTGGCACTTCCACAATTAAGAAGAATAAACACTCTCCAAAAACACAGGAACTGAACAGAGCCACCCTGGCTCTCCCCACCAAGAGGTAACAGCTACAAAAACCCCACAGTTATAAGGTTATTTTAGGGGAGTTTTGGTGGGCAGGGGGTGGATAAGAGCCCTCCAAGAGCAGCCACCTGCTCTCAGCTGCTGTGATGAGGCAGCAGGAACCACAGCAGGTTTCCTCCCAGAGAGAGGCAGGGAAAAGGGCTCCAGGAGAGCCAGGAGTTAATTATGCTTCATGAAAAAGGCCAGAGTCCTTAGAATAAGCATTCACTGGAGGACAAAATAACAAAGATGTGTCATCTCTGGCTCTAGAAACCTTGAGGAATTCCAGGGAGACATCTGTGCTGAGGAAGGTCACCCCTTACCCAGTGTGGGCAGATGTTCCCCTTCCAGAGCATCCTGTGGAGATTCCCTGAGTCACATCAATATCTCTGCCACTGATCCACAGTTACTCCAAGCTGGATTCATTATTCACCAGCCCTTCAGGAAACACCAGAACCTGGAGTGCATGCATTGAGACATCCATGAACAGAGACATATCCAGGCCTTGGAACAGACTGTCTGCTCTTCCAGGCCCATCCTTCTCTCCACTGACTCAACACATCTCCAAAGCAGAAGTCTGGTGGCCTGTTATGTCCTAAAGAGAATGAGCAACCAGTAACTTCCCAGTGGGAAAATCCCATTAAAAAATAACTATGAAAAAAAAAAAAAAGTCATGAGTCCTTACAGGCTGTTTCAATACTCGGGTCAATGGGTAACTGGCATTTGAAATCAAGGTTGGCTGTTGGACTTGATGATCTTAAAGGCCTTTCCAACCTTAACAAATCTGTGAATCTAAGTTATGATGTGCTGCAGGATATTCCTCCTGCAGACACCAGTCAGAAAAAGCAGCATCACCACTGGGATATGGGAACAACAGCATGAGGAGCTGTATTGCCCCACCCTGCTCCCTTGTAGGTAGAGAAGTTACAATCAGAAATTCATTGTTCTCAGTTGTTGGTATTTTCCCCTCCCTCCCCTTCTTTCTTCGAGGAAAAAAAGTCTTTCCTTAGGCTGAATTCCAAATAGTGAAAGAATCTCCTGGTAAAACCTGCCTCCTCCACACATCTGGAAAGGAGCACCAAGAGTTCAGCTGAGCTCAGCACACTTTCACTTCACTTTCTCACATGACTGAGGATGGCTATTTTTATTAAAGACAATCTTGAGAGCAAAATGCAAGTTATAGAAAAAGGAAAAAATGCAGCTGTACAAACCCCTGGGAGCAGCAACTGCAGACACTGCTGTGCTCCAGCACAGGAGCCACAGGAACTGCACTGCACCCAACCATGTTCTTCAGGTACCACTGGGAAAATGCCAGTGAAAGGAAGATCCACAGTTTTCAGCCATCCTGTTTTTAACCAGTGTGTGGCTCAGCTCTGCAGTACACTCACTGCAACCAAACAGCAGCCCTGAAAGGGAGAAACTGCTGACCCCAAACTGACTCTCTTCAAGAACATTGTTTGAAATACTCAACCTTGAATAAACTGATCCCCAAACATGGAGTTTAGTCTCAGGCAAGTACTTGTAAGGGATGACCAAGTTCACACAAGACTGACAAAGATTTATCAGGGACATGCAACTTTGAGCTGTGCAAACCACCATCAGCCCAAACCCATCTCTTCAAGCAGCTCAAACACCAAAATACAGATAATACTGAGTTCCACCAAGCACCTTCTCCCTCCTCCTGTTCACTTCTTCCCCCATAAATTAAATGCCAAATCACTTTAAGGCAGTGTTAGAGAAACATCAGTTTAAATGCATAAAGGGTCAACTATATATAAAGACAAAGAAGCTCCAAAAACTGATGAACCTGAGGAGAACAACTGTGCAAACCAACATTCTTGTGGCTGGGTGAAACAGCTGCTGGAGACAAGTGGTTTCTTCATTTCCCTTTGTCAGTGGTATGAGCAAGAAAGGGGAAGAGCCCATTTCCCAATAACACATGGGAAACACAGGACACGGCGAGTCTTTGACATTCACAACTGAGACAGGAAACTTCATCTGGAATCAAACAAACCGGACTCAACCCTGAAGTAAATCATTAGGTGTCCTTGGCTTTAGCTGGACTGGCAGGCCTAGACCCCACACCATTTTTGTAGGTTCACTGGAAAGCAAGAGTGACTCCCTGCAGCCATGGAGGCCAAGAGGCACCAAGGATGTCATCCCAAGTCCTCAGAGAGCTGTGGACACTCCACGTCCTCCTTCTGATGGTCAAACGCTGATCAGCGGAGACAGTGCAAATCCAGGAGCCACATCTTCCCAGCAGGCACCAGGACAGCTCAGTGCCTGTGCCTCCCATGCTGTAATGTTTATGTGCAGGACATGGATGATCTCCAACAAAGCAGCTCGTTCGGAATAGCTACGGAACTGCCACGACTGCAGTTCACTGGCCCGTCAGTCCCACCCTGCTCATGGCAAGCAGATGGTGGAAAATGTGGCTGTGAAAACCAGGCTGGCCTCTGCCTTGCTCCCTTCACAAGGAAATGAGGGATTCTCTCTTCCACAATGGGTGTAAAGGGTGTTCCAGAGCTGCTCTCCTCCCATAAGCAATCCAGAGCTTTCTGTGGGGGGCACAGCCGTTCCCTAGCACTGCATGGCAGGAAGGAGAGTTTGTGGTGACCCCAAGGCAGGTACAGACACTGATGAGTAACAACATTTTAAAAGAAACAGGCTGGTATAGCATGAAATTATATCCACTACCATTAAAGCCTAATTACAAATACATTCTGTTAATCTCAGTAAGACACCAACACATGAACTCTTTCAGCTACTCTTGTCTTTGAAGGTATAAATTCATGACAGGGAAAGGGGGGGAAAAACCCCAAATGTTTTTTAAAAGTTTATTTCTAGCCCTGAAAGAACAGTTATTAAACAAAGTCAACAAATACAGTAGTTAATATTGCAGTAACAATTAAATAACATAATGGGATTAAATTACACAAAAAGGCAACATTAACATCTGAAGACAGTTAAAAAAATAAAAAGAAAGCTTGCACCTACTTCCATTTCCATCGACAGCGTAAGGAACAGAGGGAAAAACAGACCAGAGAGATTTATTGACTCAATTCCAGCTGGAGAGACCCTTAACCGCTTCCTTGTCCCTCCCCAGCCCCTCTGACAATGGGACCCATCTGCTTTAGCCAAACCCTCGCACCTCCCTGCACGGAGAGCCGGGGGGAAGCTCCAATTAGTCTCATTAGGGCAAAGTGCACATTCCCATGGTTGTTTTTAAAGAGAAATCTGGTTTATTCTATGATCACAAGAAAGTCCCAGGAGTCTCACATCCCCTGCACACTGCATCTCAGCCAAAAGCTGCCCCACTGACCACACAGGACACTTCAGACGGATCATGTGCACATTTGATCCTGACTCAGGATCTCATGTGGGCACCCAGGAGAGAGGCATGGGAATGCCCACATTGGGATGCAATCTGTCCCTTCCCATCACCTCCTCAAGCTCTGGCTGGTCTCCACCTGCCCCAGTGACAGACAAAGCAGAGCTGCCCAGCCCTGCACCAAGCCTTAAGGACTCCAACCTACTCCCACCAGGGGAAAAACCACGGCTTGCAGTTTTAACCTGGCACACACATCCAGGTGACACCGCTGGAAAAGCGATGCCCGACCCACCAAGACACCAAAGCACAGCACAAAAACCTTCTCCTGGCTCTCCTCTCCTGCCAGCTCCACCTCTGATCCCCAAGAGAGACCTCACCACATACCAACCGTGCTGCATGGGGAGAGGGAGATGCTGACACTTCTCAGCCTCAGAGCTAAACACCTTCCCAGGTCACACACACCATTTGGGAACTTTGGGATTGGGCCAAGTTTTGTGTGCTAAGGTGGCTGAAACTTCAGAAATCATCTCCAAAATGGACTAAATTGAACGAATTTTTGTAACATATATTTCAAACCATTCTCTTTCATCGATAAAAGTGAACTAATAAGTTAAAATTACTTACGATTTCTTGTTCTCTTTCTATTAAAAAAAGAAAAGCTAAATTTATATAGATTGTGTCATTTAAAAAAAAAAAAAAAAGAGGAAAGAAAGAAAAGCTCCCAGTTTAAGTCTGGCACAAGGAGTTTTACCAAGTCCATTGCCAGCAACGGACAAAGAGGGAACCATTGGTACAACATGTTTTTTCCTCAGCCAAGCCTCCTCGCTGCTCCATTTGACCAGGGAGCCAGATACACTCAACCTGGGGTGATTACAGTGTCCCTGGCTCCCAATAATTTTTTTTCCCCTGGGAAATGCATCTGGATTTCCTTGGCTGGAATGAGACACCTCCTTGAATTTAAAATTTAAAGCCATATTCTTACACTCACAGCTAGAGGGATCTATCCCTGTGATGGAACAGTTAAGATATTTCACCCAACATGGATTTTAACTACCACACAGGAGCAGGACACAAGCTGAACCTGCCCAGCAAGGCACTCTGCTGGCACCACACAATCCCCAGGAGCTCCTGAGTCCCAGCAGATGCTGTGAGACCCCAGCCCTGCTCCCCTCCATCATCACCCAAACAGCCTCCACTGTCCTGGCTGGCTGCTCTCAGCTGGAAGTTGGTTTTGTCATACCTTGGCTACCAGTCCTCAAAATGTCATTATCTCTATACAGATACTGATATTCTCTGAATATGACTTCTATCCCCTGCCAGCAATGTTTGGAAAAGTGTGCAAAAAGGTTTTTATTCAGGGTCCTCTGTCCATACCCAACCATAACTCTGTCTGTCCCAGGCCCTGCCCCACTGGGAATGCAATAAAATCCCACTAAAGGCATGGTTGTTCTTTCACAGACTTATTTGGCACATTGTTACTACAGTTGGCTCTTCCTCAAACACTCGGGGAGGTTGAAATGCATAGACTGTAGCACTCAAAGGAGCCAGGGGCACAGGCTCTGCTACACTCGCCCCTGGCAGCACCCCAAGAACTCAACCACTCTGGTTCTCACTGTCCTTCAAAAGGAGGCACTTTTTCTTGCATTGAAGGGTTCACTGCAGCCGTCCTGGCTGGCACAACGTCTTTAGTGAGAAGGATCAATGTGACACGTCCCCTCAGCACTGTCCTCCCCTCAGCTTCCACCTCAGAACAGTGCTTTGGCATCTCCAGGTGTTCATCATCTTCTGTTTGGATCATAGTTTAAAAATCCTGTATCTTCAGTGTCCTCAGATCTGGTTACTTGTTCTTCTGGTTTCGTTAGTACAAATGGAGCACATACAAAACTGGAAAAAATAGCTCTAATACTTAAACTCTGACAACTCCATAGGTTGATGCATTATTCGCTTGGGGGAAAAAATTACAACATATACAAAAATGTATTTGATACAAAAAAGGGAAATGTAAAATAAAAAAGTCAAAGGCACCAGCATAACTTCCAAAGCCCAAGTCAGAGCACAGATACATGTTTTTAAACCACCCACCGCACCAAGCACGTTAACCCTTAAGCTTCTGGCCAGCAAGTCTAACAGGGAAAAAAGAGCACACAAGGAAGACAGCTGGAATTTTTTCTTGCCCTGACTAGAACTGATCATTTGATCATAAATAAAGTATCTGACCCCAACCTACATATCCATAACCCACATCAAAAGACTTGACCGATCATTACGGTTCTACAAAGAGCCCACGTTTTTGATTAAAAAAAAGTCCACAGAGCACAGGCATAAGAAAAAGCTGAACACTTCTCCTCCCCCCCTCTCCTTATTCATCTTAGAAAGTGAAAAACATCTCCATGCATTACGACTCCCTAAGTAGCCAAGTTGTCAATTCTACAGTGCAGCAACAGCTTGTCCGTAAAAGAAATGAGGGGCAAGATGTACCTTCACATTCGCCACACCTGCCGTGAATCTCGTCATGGGGGAGCTTTACCAGAGGGATTTAGAAGCCAACAGGTAGAGGGGAGGAAGAGGAGAGTCAAAGAGATCAGCAGGTAAAATTAGTACTGCTCTCTGAAAGCTTGAACCTGTCATTCAAGTATTGAAAGTACCCAGAGGGTACAACGAACAGGAGCTGTTACAGCGAAGTCGTTAAAAACCCTTAACGCCCCGGGCACAGTAAGTGGCATTTCTGGGCTGTCTGGGGAAAAAAAAAAAAAAAATCAGGATAAAACACAGCTAAAGGCCAGTAATTCAGTCCTCAATTCCTTCTGGACCCCAGGCCGGGATCGCTAGAGTCGCCACAATGTATTTTGGGTGTCTTCTGGATGAGAGTTTCTTCCCTTCTGTAGACGTTTCCCACCCTCCTCCCCCCCCACCAAAATCCCTTCCCTCCCCACTGAAGTGTAACAATTTCATATATTATAAAGATTTGTAAAATACAAACAAACAAAAAAAGGAGGAAGGCTGTGGCAGGATGTTAGCGGTTACTCTTCATTGCTTCTTTGGCTGCCAAGATCAGTGGCGTCAAGCTGGACAGAGGTTTGGCCAGTTTCAAGAAGGGATGCTGCCAGGAAGAGAGAAACACTGGAAATCAGTGAAAGACACGGTTTAAAAGGTCAGCAAAGGGTTACTTTTCAGCAGGATTCATGTTTGTGTGGAGCTGGGCAGGAATGATTCTTCACTTTAACTGCTAACTTTTCCACGCGTTTCTCCTGAGGTTTATAGGGAAAAGGTGATCCCAAGCTGGCTGGGATCATACTGCCTCACCCAATGGGGTTTCTCCTGGAATAGCTCACCACTTTTGGAAAAGGTGAGTATTGAAGCTGCACTCACAATGAGCAAAACAGCAAAGATGTGAACATGGAATAATCAGAGAAAGACAAGGAGCAGCAGCTGGCTTTACTGGGAAAGCCTCCGCATCATCTGGCTTCCAGGCTCAGAGCTACTCCTTGTTCTCCCCAGGAATGGCCATCAGTGATTCTATCACTCCTTCACACAGGAAAAAACCTGAAGGTGTTTAAGCCTGTGAGAAGATCTCATTTTACAAGCCAGCTTTTCTCCAGGAGGCATTTAAATCCAAACTACAAGGAGAAATGGTGGCACAATGGCAGGTGCAATGAGCTCCAGCTGCTCAGCTGGTAAGGCAGAACCCTGGGGAAAACAGCAGCTTTTCTTTTCAGGGCTTGAACACTGACTTCAGACTAGCAGATAAACAGTTCTTTTAAAGAGCTCTGAGGAGGATATTTGCAAGTGAAGACATGAAAAGCAATGCAAATGCTATCAGGGGCCAGCTCCTGAAGGGAGTTCATAAATTGCTGGATGCTTTGGCAGTGGCAGAGTGAAGGCACAGACTGTGATGGAACGACTTTAGAGTGCATTACAAATCTCTGATGACTGTTGTTCCTACCAACTGTTCTCACTACAGTTCTCAGAAGAAAACACACACACACACAAAAAGGGTGCCAGTGTGACATGTGGTTTATCACAGGCTGACATTACTCGTGGCTTCTGCACTTCACACTGTGAGGAGAAGCTGAGTCTCACCTGTAGCAATTCTTTGGCTGATCCTCTTTTCTCTACATCCATCTCCAAACATCGGTTCAAGAAATCCCGGAATATTGGGGACAGTTTCTCGGGGTTCTGGAGTTCTGGTGTGCCATTAGTTGCTATCAAATATAAAGCCTGTAAAATGAAAAATAGTGTATAACAAAAACAAATCTTTAAAAGATGCCAAAATGTCCTGTCTAGTGGCAAGCCCTTAGTTGAGAAAGGGCTCGGCTGCCTACTTCTCAAACTTATGAGATTTAAGCTGTAAAAATGCCACAGTTATAGGCAGTCACGACTTATTCTTGCTAGTAGCAAAATAATATTCAAAATCTTTTGGCAACAGATACTTATTTTAGCAAAGAAAATATCAGATTGTGACAGAGCAACACTTTTCATAACCTGATGGATTTACTTTCCCTAAACTATCACAGAATCTTGAGGTCAAAATCTTCCATTTAGAGGATTTACCTGCCTGTAACTGAAACACTGTATTTTGACCTCAAGATTCTGTGATAGTTTAGGGAACTGGTTCGGGTTGGAAGGACATTAAAGACTATCTGGTTCCACCCTCGTGCCATGGGCACACCTTCCACTAGACCAGGTTGGTTCAAGCCCCATCCAGCCTGGCCTTGGACACTTCCAGGGATGGGGAGTCAGGGTAGGGATGACTGCAAATTCAAGACAAGTGTCTTCCCTTGGAGAACTTCTCTTGCACTGCTGAAGCTTCTTGGCTTTTTCATTTCTTTTATTGTAGACACAATTAATGACCAATTTGATACAGTGAACACCCACAAGCAGTTCCAGCCCCGAGGCTTCTTACCCTCAGGGGGTTTTCATTGAGGTACGGGGGTTCTCCTTCCACCATCTCAATAGCCATGATGCCCAGAGACCAGATATCCACTTTGGGGCCATATGCTTTCCGTGTGACCACCTCTGGAGCCATCCAGTACGGAGTTCCCACCATGGTGCTGCGCTTGCTCTGCTCAGGGGTGATCTGAGCACAGAAACCAAAGTCGGCTGCAGGACAACAGAAGGATGAAGAGGTTAAACTGGTGCACCCCCAGGAGTGGGTTTCCTAGAAGACTTTTCTATTGCTACACATATATTTCATTGAGAGGGGTTTAGGGGGGTTTCTTCTGCCCCCCCTCCACATTCTCCATATTAAATAAGCCAACGTGCAAGATAAGATACAAAACCTGAAGGTGTTTAAGCAGGGCAGAATTCTGTGGACTGAAGACAAGACTTTTTGTCCCCTAGAAAGAAGAATTACCCTGCAGAAGAATGGTATTTTGCCCAGTCCTTCCTTCAGTAATTCTAGACTGGTAGCAGCCAAAATAAGCAATCAAGCAGAACACAGGAGGCAAGTGTTCTGCACTTGGTGTGTTATACAGCCTGAACCAGAAGAAATGAATCCACAATCCATGGCTTCTGCCCTTCTAAACAGATGGTACTTGTGCAGCTACTGAGTTGAACATTTCACAGCAATCTGGCCATCTAGACAGGTACTACAGCTGACAGGGACACGGAAACAAGGCTTCAGGTAAGTGCAGTGCTACCCCACTCAGCAGGAGGAACCTGGACAAACAAACCTTTCCACAAGGTAACTACCAAAGAGAACAACCACACTCAAGAAAACGAGAAAAGTCACCTATTCCTACAGCCTTCAGGTGCAGCAGCAATGCACGTTCCATCATGTTACTCTATCCAGCTGCAGCACTCCCACTTCCCAGGCATGTAAAGCATCAATAAGAACACAGTTAAGGCAGGAGACAGATATTACCTTATCATTGACACTAAGTTAGAGAGAGAGAGAGAAGGAGAGGGAGGGAGAGAAAGAGAGAAATTTAAATTTTGAAAGTGTTATGCCAAGCAGTGCTAACAAAAGAGCCACAGTCATGGAAGTGCCAAGTTGTACCAAGAAGACAATTTAACAAAGAACTATCCCCACCCTGATAGCCAAAATGCTGCCTTAAAACCAAACCAAACAACCCCACACAAAACAAAAAACCAAAAACAAAACAAACAAAACCAACCAAACAAACAAAAAATAAAATCAAACCTACAGGAGTCACCAAGTTTCTCCTGCAGTTTTTGGCCTTATCAAGGTGTCACACTCGACTCACAGCACAGCCCATTTCAGTGACCACCCCAGAGAAACAGCAGCAGTTTGTGCCTCCTGACCTCCCAGCGAGGCCTTCAGCACCACACCACCAGCACAGAGAGAAAAGACAGGCAGGAACCCAGTTTCCCCCAGCAGTCCTGTGTGTAGGTGTGTGCAGCTGTACAGTGGTGACAGTTGTCCTGTCACCAGACTCCCTCAGAGAAGGGGAAGAGCTTAAAAAGAATGTGCAACTTCTTCCACCCTCCAACCCTTAACAACTGCTAGGAGCTCTACAGTCACACAGCCTCAGAAGAGCTTGTCTCAGCACTGACTACAACACCTCCCCTTCACACAGGGCATTTTTACAGCTGACTCCTGTCTTCTCCTGTGTCTCCTTCCTCCTCATCCTCCCCCAGTCTCCTGGGGTGATGCTTCTTGATTCAGGCTGCCAACCCTGTCCTTTGGCCACTCTGCTTTGCTTTGACACCTCTTTTGTGCAATTTTGATCCTTCTCTGGCTACTTCTTCTCAGCCACATCCTCTGCTGTAAGTGTTCACTTCTCTTCAGCCTCTGAATCCACAGCTTGTGCACAAACACATCACACCCTTAAAACAAATAACCCCCTCTATGCAAGCGAGCAGTGCATCCAAAGATGCTGGTAAGCAAATCATGTTGCTCATAATCTTCCTTCACACTCCATCTCATAAACAAAATGAAACTGAAAACCATCTAGAATAAGGAATACTGTTATGACATTTTCATGGCACTTCAAATTCCTGCCCAACTGTAAAAACACTTTTTACTTTACACCTTTTTTTACCTTAACTCTTCAGTTGCTATATGTTTTACACATTCCTGCATACCAAAAATTCAAATAATGCACCACTTTCTGAACAGTCCTGACAGCTACAAGTGGTTTCACATCATTTTTATTTACACATACCACGTACACAAGTCCATGCATGCACAACAGTTGCCTGAAAAGCAAGAAGTTTCTTTTGCTGTGATTATATTAATGAAAGGCTGTTACACTTCCAGCCCAAGAAAAGGCACAGGGTAAGACTAGACTGCAATATAAATGATCAATAAAGCACAGTTTTCTCGTTGGTGGCCTTCTAATGAGTGGGGCAAAGCACTAAAATCAAGCCATAACATCCTAACAAAGCTACTGCAGTTTGCTGCAACTTTTCTCTTGCAGTCATTCCCATTTTGCTTCACTCTATAGCACCAGTTACTTCATATTCACCAACGTATTCATGTGGCCGCAGGTTTGCTTCAACATCCTTCCGGGCTAACACGTTCACAGCCCGAGTCTGAGGGCCCTCAGAATTTCAGTACCTGCTGCCTGTTACACATTTTGTAACACAGAATGAATTTCTATTCCTCACAGTCAATAAAAATCCACCTCAAGTTTCCCTGTCAACTCTCCTTCTACTGATTTACACACTGAGTCAGAGATCACTGGAAAGAAGAAGCAGAGCATTAAAACAATTGTCAGCTACTCACTTAATTTAACTGATCCATCCATTCCCAAGAGCACATTGTCACTCTTAATGTCTCTGTGGATGACCTGGTTGGCATGGAGGAACTCAAGTGCTTGCAAGCACTGGATAGGAGAGAAAAAACCCATCATTCAGCACATGGAAACACGCCTGGTATATGTGAACACAAATTCAAGGCAATGTTTACACCCTCAGCCAGCTCTGAGTGCAAAAATGTAACAGGTATTATTGCAAATAACCAGCAGAGGAAGCTCTTGGGCTAAAAAATACTCTCCAGATTTCAGGAAGACAAAAATCATTTAACCACAGACAGTTTCTCTATCTTAACAAATGCATATGTAAAACTCCTCACCACTCAAGATGCTCTCAGAAATCCCAGATGCTAATTCTGGTACATCCCACAGATTCTACAGAGGAACCATAAAGGATTAAGTGAGAGCTTTTTAGGTTGAGGTCTCACCAAGGGGAATTGGTGAGGATTCATTCCCAGCATCCACACAATTTCTACAGTGAAATCTGTAAAACATCTTCATTCTGAAATTCACTAATACTGGTTTTGCATTGTTTTCGGATTAAAACCTTTCCCACTAAGTTTCTGCCCAAAACCATAATGAAATTTACTTTTGTTATTTGAGAATAAAAGGCAAAAGAAAAAAGTCAGATCTTTCTTTCAATACAAGCAGAACATTTGCCATTTGCTGCTTGGCACGGATGTCCCCAGTGAGTTTTGTGTATCTTTGTTTGCTTTAGCAAATTGACACTGATTTGCAAAATAAAGTGGGCAGCAGAGTTTTGATGAGGTACAATACTTCAATATTTGACTTCTTCCTCAGAAAAGTTCATTACTGTTACAAGAAAGAGTTACTTTGGGTTCTCTGCTTCCAGCTCTGGTTCCTCAGGAAACCATTACCTGTCCATGCATGTCCCTGCACAAGTTTGCTCTCCCTGCCCTCCCTCTGGGTGAGGCACAAAAGCAGACGTCATGCTGATGGAGTCAGATGGGCTTTTTAAAAGCCCTGGTCTCTCCTGCACAGCAGATAACACAATTCTCCTTCTGCTGTAATAAATCAAGCCTGAGCTGGATGCTGGCACTGACTCAGGGCAGAAACCACTGATAAGGTGTGATATCAGCTGCTTTTAACTCTTTCATTTGAAATCTTCCAGCAGCCTTACAATTATTCCAACTACAATCTTCTGGAGAATTGTTTTCCTGAGAAATCCCTCAAGGAAGCTTAACTGGCACAGAACTACAGATTTCACACACTGTGAGAATGACTAAGAGGGAAAATAGATAATCTGCATCCAGTTCATCTTTGTTTTAGTACATGTTTCTTAGAGTACTCCTGTCTCAGCAGATCCACTTTCACACTGGGAGCAAACACAGTTCCCCTTCTTCCTTCTGGAAAACACTTGGAAGCTTTCAGGTTTTTTCCTTCTCTTTTTTTTTTTCTACATTACCCATACATGAATACTCAAGACTTTTTCTTTTGGTGCCTTTGAATGTTCTTTGTTAGTTGAAGTTTAAAAAGCCATTCCTTGCAGCTGCTAAACTTCTCCATTGCTCCTCCCTGAACTTCAGTCCACATTATTCATATCTTTCTGTTAACACTGTCAGCAGGATGAGGCAACACAAGTACCAAACCCAAAGACTTTATTTGCTCCCTTCCCTAAGTTTCCCAAACACTCAGATCAAAACCTGCCACAGCTCTTTTGTGTTATTATAACTTGCAACCACCTCAATTTTCTCAGTTAACCCAATTTTGTTATTTTCTGTAACTTTAATATTGATTTCTACTCACGGTATCATTCATTCTTAACTCAATGGCTCCAACAGCAATTGTTGCAATTAGTCCTAACCTTAGCATTCCATAAAAGTTATGGGAATAGAGTGCACCTTCATCCCTCTACCCAGCAAGTCCAACACTCACCTCTCTGCAGACAGCAGCAATCTGTGCCTCATCCATACATGTTTCTGTGACCACATCTGTTAGGGAGCCCCCAGCCAGATATTCCATCACCACAAACAACTCATCTCCTACGAGGTAACTACAAAGAGAAAACCAAAAGCATGTCCATGTGCCATCAGGGTGACCAAGCCTAAATACAGACTCATTTGCTTCCAAGACCCTCAGGTACAGGAAGTCCAGGTCTGTGTAGGGTATAACTTCTTGAAACCCTCAGGGGTGAAGGAATCACCAGCTGGATGCATTTACCTGTCCAAGAAGTTGACTATGTTGGGGTTCTTTAGCTCCTTCATTACCAAGATCTCGTTAATAATCAGCTCCTTCTTGGGCTGTTTCTGAAGGTTGATCTGTTTAATAGCCACCTGAACAGGGCAAAATAAAACAGCAATCACTGAAACCATTAGAAGCTTTCACTCAATACAGTGAAAAGTCAGAAGGAATTCTGTAACAGGATTAAAGTTGTTTATCACAGCTTGCAGCTGGCAAGTTATTTATTTATTAGCACACAACTTAATAGAATGCAGCCTGATGAGCACACAACTTGCAGCCGTGGCCAACAGCATCCTCTTGCAGCTGAAAGAATCCACAAACAGTAACTGAGGCCAGAACAGACAGAAAAGGGAGCATGCAGGAGATAAAAAGACTCGCCCAATTTCCTATCAACAGGCCTGAAGCAGCAGAGAATCTTGTAGCAACTCAGAGAGAAAGTCTGAGCCTTCTAATGCAAGATGAGGCAATTTGTTGTTCTATATTCTGACCAGATTGGTGTTTGGGTATAAGGAATGCTGGGAGGCAGAAGGAATTCCTCTCAAAGCAATTAAATCAATGAACTGTCCCAGAGAGAAAAGGGGAGATAAAGGCCTATCTTGCCCAGGAAATAAGCTAACCAGGACAAGTATTCCAGAGTTTAAAATGGAGAAGAACTGTCCCAGCTCTGTCAGCTACACTTTGTGGAGGTAGTTTGGAGGTCTACAAAACAACCTACCCATGAGACCAAAACCAAACACAAGAACCAATGTAATCTTGTAGAAATTATCATTATTATATTGCCAGGGGCATTAAAGGAAGAGATTCTTGTCATTCTGTGGCACAGAATGATACAATAACTAAGAGTGGAGGTGGAGCAGGTTGCTGAGGGTCTCGTGTAAGTGAGTTTGGAATGGAGACCTGAAGGAGCAGATACTCCACAACCCCTCTGGGCTCTAAACTCACTCTGCAGCCAGTAAGAGGACATGAAGTAGAGAGCAAGTTAAGAGACACAAATTAAGAGATGATAGACAGGCTCATGTTTTATCAAGATGTGGTGCTCCACTGCAAGACTGGTAAATGTGATTACTGCTGAAAGGGCAATTACTTACCAGTGACCTAAGAAATGGTATTTAAATGGTATTTAAATACTTATTTAAAGGAAAATTAAGGAAAGAATTTAAATAGAAACATTAAAAGAAAAGTAAGGAAATCTAAAGTTAAGTAGAAGCAAATAAATCCTAAAATTTGAGTCACAGAAACCAGAGATGGCCACTTGATGACAAACATGCAGAGTATTGCTGATGTCACCAATTTCACTAAGTGAGTCTGGAGAAACCAGGGGGTAAAAGCAAAGAGTAGGATGTGGAGAAGATGTTTTAACTACAACAGGGAATCACAGGGGACAAGCTGTTTCCACGGAGACAGAAACAACCATCACTTTTACTGAGTCGGGACTAGAGAACATGTGTGCAAAGCCTAAACAAACATTTACTTCTGAAAACACAAGACACCAAGGCCTGCAGTTCTTGAAGGATAAACCGTTTTCCAAACTCATTCCTGGAACACCTCACTCCCTCTGCTTTTCACTGGAAAGACAGAACTCTATTTTCAAGCTTTCACCATCTGATTACTATAGAACAAGGCACACACTGTTACAATTGACTATGACAAACATCCTTCTGAGAGCTGATAGCAGATATGGGAGGCACTGAAGGAAATTCTGGCCACCTCCAGAAGGATATTTTGAGAGAAAACGAACGCAGGAATCTTACCTCCTGCCCTGTTGCCACATCAATAGCTGTGAAAACTGTACCTGAAGCCCTGTGAAGAGAAAGGAAAATGTTACAGCAAGTTGCATCTCTTTGTAACAAACACACAAGTCAACAGCCAAATCACAAACACAAAATTGTTTCAGCTTTCAATTCAAAATTTCCACCACTGTGTAAAGCCTTCACTGTTTATTTACTATACAGCTTGTTGCCCAGAGAAGCTGTGGCTGTCCCTGGATCCCTGGAAGTGTCCAAGGCCAGGTTGGACAGGGCTTGGAGCAACCTGGGATAGTGGAAGGTGCCCCTGCCCATGGCAGGAGGGTGTAATGAGGGGAGCTTTAAGTTCCTTTTCAACCCAAACTATTCTGGGATTCTGTGATTCATCACTGCTGAATGCAGCCAACATTTCTGCCTGCACAGAAAGAGGTGGGTACACGACAGTATGAGACAGAGAACAGCACAGTGCTGCCAACACTGGCCCACTGGGAATAAAAGTTGGGGGGAACACTTACCCCTGCCCGATTTTTTCATATCTGGTATATTTTTTCTTGGGATCTCCTATGCTTACAATAGTGCCTAAAAGAAAAAACAACAGAAGAGTCAATCCAATCCCACTGTCCCCCTTCAGCAGGGCTGGCCTGGCCAAGATATGTCCAAGTTCAAAGAGCAAAGCTGATGCACAAACAGCCAAAGCTGCACAGGAACATTAATACGCTGAAAAATTATCTTCAAGGTGGTTATGGAACAAGCCCCAGCAGAAACTACTTTGTGTTATTATGGCTGTAACATACATGCAGATCACATTATCACAACTGAACTCTGATTAAAAAAAAAAAACAACAAAAAAAGCTGTTGTATAATATTTTTCTACCCAACAGGGCTCTGAAGATTATAAATCAGCATAACCTCTGAGTACGTTTTTCTCAGCTCCTGACACAAAACCAGCCGAGCGTGGTATCCACACAACTCTTACACAGAAATAAGGACGAGGGCAAAAATTTAATATTCCTCTCCCAGTCCTAAAGCCTTTGTTCATCTGAAATAAAATCACCTACGTAGTTTTTCCATGATGTCTTCATCTGACATTTTGGTCTTCTTTTTCTGCTTATCCCCCGATTTCGTGGCGCTGTCAGCACAGGAGTCACCAGCTGGGGCAGGGATGGGGTCAATCACAGAGCGGGTATAAATCTGTGAAGGAGACCATGGACCTGAGCATGGGCTTTGCAATCACTGACCTTCAGCTGAAAACAATCACAGCACTGAAAAGATCCCTAGGCACCATTTTGTAACAGGCAGGAGGCAGAAATTAGACCTGAGAAACACTGAAGTCCCCTGGCAACAGTACTGACCTCTGAAAGGCACCTCCTGAACAGAGTGGATGCCAGGAAGTTAACCCCAACTTCCAAGGACAGATGTTTCATGAGTTTTTTACCTGCTTATTCTTTATAACCCATGCTAGTTAACAGAGAAGTAATCACTGATTAATAGTGAGATTAAGATCTAAAGGAAAAAGACTCATGCTTGCCATGAAAAGAAGCATGAGATTCTAAAAAATTTCCCACTTGCCCCCAATTTGAGTTTTTTTAAAAAGATTTAATTTCTTGGAGATTTATTTAATTTCCTCCTGAGCTGTTCAGACATGCACAGCTACTCTAGAAATATCCAGCTCTCACATTTTTTATATGTCTACATCCCAAGAGTGGGCAATTATAAAGCAGTGCCAGTTGACAAATAAACACAATTCACATTTGCACTCCTGGAGGGAGAAAAAGTGGGCAACAAAGAGGCAAAATGTACAGCTACCACAGCCAAAGGAAGGAGCTGGAGTAAGTGGGATCCCTGGGATGTTACTACCAGGGTGGGTAGTTCAGGGCTACACTATAACTTAATGAACAACTGAAGCATTTAACTGTTCATGGGCTGCTGAGGGCTTTGTGAGTGAAATAAGCTTTCAAGTCTTGAATCTGAATTGGTTTGGGTCCAGATAGTGTATTTGGTGAGGCTGTCACACTGCCACCAAATCACATGAAGAAAATCAAACACACTACACTTGTGCCACTGGGTTGGGCCAAGTTACAGAAACTACCCATAGATTTTTAGGACTAAAAAGCCTCCTCCTCACACACTGGGTTGAAGGATAAGCTTAACTGGATACCTTCAACACAAGCTAACCAAGAGATCACCAAATCTCAGTGATCTCAGAGGTCTTTTTCAACCTAAATGATTCTGTGATTCCACTTACTTCAGGATTTCTGGTCCAACTGACATCCAGAAATTAGGTATTTTCTTGGCAAATTAAAAAAAACAGAACTCTTCCCAAAAATCTTACAACAGCTCATTTCACAAATAAAACACTTTTCTAGAGAACAGATGTAGAAGTCCTGCAATACAAAGAATCCCAGAATTCTGCACTGTCAAGTTTTCCAGCTGCTCACCGATTTTGTGTGATCTGGCCGTGGAGCAATCACAGGAGGAGGAGCTTCTTCATCATCCTCATCCTCATCTGCCACAGTTGTTGATGGTTCTGAACCTTTGGCATTGGTCTACATTTTTACCAACATTAAAAAAAATAAATAAATAAACAAATGTGTCTCCCCCACAGTATTAAAGACTTGATTTTTTTTTTCACATTAAGATAAAAGAATTCTTACGGATGTCAAAAGAAAATAACAAACCAATCAACCTATCCCTAAGTTATTACATTTTATGAGACTCAAATACTGTCACTCCTGTGAAAATATGCCCTGCTGACCCCCACAATTTATGTTTTTATTCCACAAAGAATATCCTCATTTTTATACTTTTAAACGTCATACAGTTTAATATTTCGAAATTCAGGATATAACAAATACAGAAGACCTGAATTAGTATGCACCTAAGGATATCCAAATAATAATAAACACACTCACCGTTGGCATTCCTGAAGGGAAACCATCTTTTTCTAAATAGGACAAACAGCAGAATACATAAAATCATCAGAAAAAAATAACACAAAGTGAACTTTATAGAGCAAAGAATGAAAGTATTACACAGCCTAAGCTACAAATAATTTGGAAGAAAAGTAGGCACAACTGTACCTGTTTGCAGGACAATCCTTCTCTCAGCCCTCCCAACTGGCTCCCAATCTGGGAGTCACAAATTATTTTGCATCTTTGATGTCACCAGCTGGTGACATCAAGCTCACAGACAACTGTGAGGAGAAAGGGTTCCAGCATGAAACCAGTTCATACCACTCTCAGAGCTCCAGCTTCAGAAACACAGCCCCTTCAAGTTCATTTTGGCTGCTATTGTGAATTATCCAGTTCTTTCTTCCAACTCTCCACTTAAAACAGGAAATTAACTGGACAACGCCAGTTTCCAGTAAGTTTTAAATCCACCTTCAAGTATTTGTTCCTCACTGAATCAGCATTTGAACCTGATTTATTATTCTGAGAGGAAGACTGTGCTCCAAATACCCAACTCCAATATGTCTTGCACACACTTGGCTCTCACCTGGAGCAGAAAAACTCAGATATTTCTGTTTTGCTGTGTCTTTGGAGTCATAGAATTTCAGCACATCCAGTACTGCCTGGGGGTTCTTCTTCTGTTCTAGCTTGGTGATATTTGAGGTCTGAAGCAACCGAGCCCATTGTTCTGGCATTCCCTGAAAAAACAGGGGATTTTAAGTGTTCTAGTGTTTTAAAGATTTTTAAAGAGCAAAACAAACTTCTTCCCTCTATAAAAAGCATAACAAGCACAGCCTTAAGCACATGAGCAACATGTGCTTAATGGGGAGCCACAGGTGGCAACACAAACCATGGTGCCAACACAACAGCACCTCTTCCAGCTATATTGAGCCAGATGTGAGGAATGGGGACACAACACCACTCAGCAGAACCACTGTTACCCACTAACAACAGTAAAGTGAAGGAGGTTTGTCAGGGAGGGTTTTCCTGCTGTGACACAAAGGACCAGATGTGACACTGACACTGGAGAAGCACTAACAGGTCACGGCATCATAACTCTGTGTGCTGTACAAACACACAGGAAAATTAGTTCTTTGATATAAATAGAGACTAACTTGCACTTTAACCTAAAGCACTGCCTTGGCTTCACTACAGCACTGACCACGAGTGTCTTCCAAGGCACCCCAAGGCAGGAATACTCACTGTGAACTCTCCAGTGACAGCATCAAAGCCAACATGGATGGTGTGTTCAAAATCCGACGGTGGGGAGATTTCTGGCCGCTCCTTTTCTTTCTTCTTGCTTCCTGAAAAAGACATTCAAAGATCTCGATGTCAGGAAGAAACTCTTCCCTGGGAGGGTGGGGAGGTCCTGGCACAGGTTGCCCAGAGAAGCTGTGGCTGTCCCTGCATCCCTGGAAGTGTCCAAGGCCAGGTTGGACAGGGCTTGGAGCAACCTGGGCTAGTGGAAGGTGTCCCTGCCCATGGCAGGGGGTGGGACTGGGTGGTCTTTAGGTCCCTTCTGTCCCAAACCATCCTGTGATTCTAAGAATCAATACCTTGTTCCATTCAAATAATTTATATTACGGCAGCAAGAAAATAAGTGATTAAGAGCACCAGAGTGCTCTGTTGAGCACATGAAATCTGAACTTTTTAAGTGTTTACAATGCAAAAAAGGACATTTTAATATGGATTAAGAAAAGCAGTGAAGACAACTTCAGTTCAACCTCAAGTTCACCCTAAAGACACCTAAAACTCAGTTGCCTCACTGCTTCAATTCAAGTTAATTAATGCAAAATAGGACTTCCTGTGATGAAGATAAGAGTTTATAGCCTCAGAGCAATTACCTAATTTAAATTAAAAGGTGAAAAAAAAGCATACCAAGTACCAGGAGCAGGAACAGATAATTAGAAAGACCATGCGCACAATCCAACCCAGATCCAATTAAATTTATAAGATGTTTTCTAAAGCCTGGGGCTTTGGGTTTTTGTTTGTTCGTTTGTTTGTCTGGGGGGTTTTGGGAGAGGGTTGAGGGGGTGTTTAAATTTTTTTTTTATTTTTCTGCTTTGTTTTTAAATTCACCTTAAAAATCCTGTTGTTTCAGTACAGAAAGAGCAGGTAAACCAGCACCCTCTTCAACACCCCGCAGCAAGCAGAGACGGTGCCGCTCAGAGCCAGGAATCCGCCTGAAATCCCCTCACGCTGGCGGGAAGGGAAGGACAGGCAGCGAGGACAATGCTCCCAAATGAAAAGCCATGTGGGCTGCCTCCAGCTGAACAATGCCGTGGAAAGACACGGCTGCTATAAACAGGATATCTTTAATATGGCTGCACAGGGCAGAGCCAAAAAGCAAACGGGCTGTCAGACGTTCTCATTAACAGCCTTCGGTCACGGGACAGGAGAAACTGCTGCTGTGAAAGCTGAGGAAAGCACCATTTCCTCCCTATTTCTTCCCAATTTCTTGCAGTTGTGTGAAAGCAAGAGGGGGGAAAATATATTTTAAAAAGTTATATTCCTTAGGAAGGTTCCTGTTCAGGAACACTTGACATGTAGGGAACAGGAGCTGGTGCTCAACCCATCCAGCATGCGCTGTGTAAATAAACCCCCTCCTTCCAAAAACACACAGATCCCATCAGTAGGCAAGGCAAGGAGACTAAAAGTCATTCCTCTGCCCACAGGAACAGTGGAGCAGAGCAGCACTTCAAACAAACAGCTCCTGCCAGAGGCAAGCCCGGTGAGTCATGTGCTGGCAGGACATCCTCGAGCTCTGAGAACAAGGCCACGGGGAGGCCACACTGCTTCCCAGCCTCTGGCTGGGTCTGGAACAGCTCTGGATTGCAAAGGGAATCCCTTTAGTGAAGGGCAACGCTTGTCTCAAACAGTAAGTGAAAGCAGGAAGTGGTGGTCTTTTATTGACACGGGTGGGCCTGAAAGAAATAAGTCTGTAAGCTGGAAGCTACTACAGGTTGGTGGCAGCACCCCAAGAGAGGTTCCAGACCTCTGAGGGTGGTGAATTTGGGTGCTGAAGGTGGCAAATCTGGGTGCTGTCAGCTCGGGGTAGTGGCACGTGCCTGGAGCAGGTTCTGGCTTAGCCCTTCAATCCTGCAGAAACTGGTGTTTTACTATTAAATTGTTGGTCGTGGGAGAAATGCCAAGACTTTGCCCCTTGGACCTGCAGGGACAGCAGCATAATCCCCCTGTTCCCGGGAGGAGAAGACACACAGGTCCTTTGGAAGGATTTAGTGAGCTGGAGAAACGCTGTGTGATTAAGGAGGTGCCTCAAAAATACAACTCAACTCAAACACAACTGGACTCTTCCCCAAATGAAGCCACAGGCACTCGCAGCAAAGGCATCACCCTGGGCACTTCACACATCCCTGGCTTCCCACCAGCCAAATTCCATGCACAAGGCAAGAATCACAGTTGTTTCCCAACAGCTGGTGGTAGCAGGCAGCTGACTCCAGGTGAACATCTGTAGTTACTGAGCTCCAGCTGAAACCACACCGAAATCTGCCCTGAGCGCGCCACATGCATGACCCTGGGTGGTGCCCTCAGCACCTCCTTTAACACGTTCTGCTCAAACATTTCTTCTTTTAGGGGACTATTTTAAAGCTTTCCAAAACCACACAGAGGTTCCTTTGACTTCAGAAGTCAAGGCAAGGAAATTCATGGTGATTAAGTACTCTAGTAAGAAGATGACTATCGCTTCATTTATCCTAAACAATGGAACCAGGGGGAACAAACCCTCCGTGACGAGGTGATTAAATAATCCCTTCAAACTCTTATGATTATTTCAGCACAGAACGAGCTCAGACTTGGGGCAGAAACTGTGTAATTGCTACATCTCATCACCTGCAGGGAGTCCCCCAAAGCACATCCCCTCCTCAGCTACAGAAACCTCCCAAGAGGGAGAACCTTGCAAAATCATATGGACAGAGATTTTCAGACAAAGCCAAACAACATTCCTGGATAACAGCAAGGGCATCCCTTCATTTTCTGAAAAGGAGAATTTACCATTTTTGTAGTGATTTGTTAACTTTTGTACCAGCTGGAGAAATTTTTCCCCATGGCAAAATTTCTATCCCAGGCTGACAGATTATTTTGCATCTAGTCCCAGTGTATTTTTTAAATCCAAGCACGAGGCTAATATTTCTATAAAGCTTCCCAGCAGCTGAATGTCAAGAAAAAAAAGGATTTAACTGAGCATTTCTGGGGAGGGTGCATCCCAGCCATGCTAATGAACAAAACAACTACCATCTGACTATTGTGTTAGTGCCAGAAAGACACTGTGTCCACTTCTGTTCTGCTTACATTTGACAGCCAGTTTTGCAGACTTGAGGGCCAAAATCCTTTCTTTGGATGTTTGCATTAGCCTTGTTGTGGGTCATCCAATAGACAAGTTTCTTCCAAATTAAAAAAACTACACCTTTCAGATAGTTTCTTCCAGTTAGGTAATTCAATTTTCATTTTTCCTAACCACATTATCTCGACTAACAGGAAAATCTGCCTTTTTTTTTTTTTCAGAAGTACATTATCTGAATGAATTTTTGACATCAAGAAAACACCAAGAGACACGATTTTTCTTAAAATGTATTTTTCTCAGCAGAAATTACTCCTTCCATTTTAATTTGCAACACTAAGTATCAGTAGATAGACACACATTCTAAGCAAGCATGCAGATAAATTTCCCTAAGTTTGGTACACACCAGCATTTAGAGTGGTCTGAATAAACTTAATAGGACTCCAAAGCAATGTCAGATGAGCCAATACAATTTTAGATAATTCCTCAACCACCTCCCCAGACATTTCAGCAACCAACAAAACCACCATCAAGATGGAAAGAGAAAACATCCGTGGAGAAGAAAAGGTGCTACAGAATGTCACAAAGCTCTCCAGCTGTACTGTACCCACTTGTATTCATAATTCATTTGTCTTACTAATTCAGAGCAAGCAAAACCTTCCTTCACATGGGGTTTATGTTCTACTTTACTATAACTCTGTCTGTAAAAAGGGCTCGAATGCTCTGACGAACCACCAATGCAACATGACAAGTGCCATCCCAGCTCCTAAACCATTCTTGCCTGAAGATGGGCAGGTCTGATTCCCCTGCAAGATTTCCTTGCAGCACTCACCATGACAAATTCCAGGCATTTCCTCCCACGACCAACAATTTAATAGTAAAACACCAGTTTCTGCAGGATTGAAGGGCTAAGCCAGAACCTGCTCCAGGCACGTGCCACTACCCCGAGCTGACAGCACCCAGATTTGCCACCTTCAGCACCCAAATTCACCACCCTCAGAGGTCTGGAGTCTCTCTTGGGGTGCTGCCACCAACCTGTAGTAGCTTCTCACTTTCTGCTTACAGACTCACCTCCTTCAGGCTCACCCATGTCAGTAAAAAGACCACTGCTACTCCTGCAACCCAGCCATGGGCGGCTAATTCACTATAAGTGAACTTGTGAAGTAACTATGCTGCTTCCCAAAGCTACACTGGCCAAAAATCCTTCCATCCTCCCTAAAGGAATACACACCTACTGTTGAGAGTGGAAAGCCAGACTTTGGAATGAGAGGGAAGCCTGCCCTCCAGGTTTTATCTCCAGGGTGAGGCATGGCTGCAAAGGGACTGCTCACACAGCTGAGCAAGAGTGAAAACCAGTCCTGGGGAGAACACTCAGCCATGAGAATAAACAACCAGAGCAGCAAAACCTCTTGAAACAACCAAACCTTTGTTGGCATGACCAAATCAGCCCTGCACCTCTACAGCACACCAGCAGCAAGGCACAGGGAGACAAAAGAACAACTAGAAAGAACTAAGAGCAGCAGGGTCATATTAATAGTGACCAGAAAAATGTTAACTAGTAGATTAATAAAATGCTTAGCAGATACAGGTCAGGCTTAAGTCCCTGAGCTGCTTCAGGTCAGGTTTAACTGCCTGTGCAGTTTTACCACCCAGATGCTAGAAGATATTTCTATCTATGCACCTTTCTGTTGTACATGGGTACAGACATCCTGGAGAGACAGGATGAGACTCCAGTGCTGTATATACAGAAAAGAGGACAGAAACACAACCACAGTCTAGTTTCATTATAGCAAAATTTTTCCCAGAAATAATCCTGATTACAGCAACTCAGGTTTTCCCCCACGAGTAATCAATCCTAACAGTGAATTTCCACAGGTAAAAGGATGTAATTTCTCTCCCACATGCACACTGTACTTTCACCACTATTTCTTTACTATCTTTTTTCCTCCTCAAGGTGCCACATGAATGATCATCAACATGAAATAACTTCCAAACCAGCTGGATGCTCAGTTTAAACCAGAAATCTGCATTTAAGTGACATGATCCCCAGGAATGCCAGACACAGATCAGGGTTGTTTGGAAGTGCATTTCTTCAAACTGGGCAGCAAACAGGAGAAGCAATAGGTGGTGGTTTTCCAGTCCCCTATGTTTGGACAGGCTGGACTCAGATGTCTAAAGGACTACCAAAACTTCCAAGGAGAGCAAAGGGATACCTTGGGAAAGAGAGGCATCTTACCTTTTTCATTGCTATAGAATATGGAGATGATTTTCGACCTAGGTTTTCTCTCTTCTGGGACAGAGGGCAGGGGTTTCAAGCTGTGGTTGGCGGCCAAAGGATCTTTGCCCCCTGAACTGAAGATGACACTGCTCATCCGGACAGGAGGAGCTGGTGGCTTGTCTTCCAGTTCTCCGTTGTCAGACATGGTTCTCAATAGCTAGTGAAAGCCCTGGAAGAGAAATATTTGTGTTAACATAGAAAAAGAGCACAGGAATGCAGGAATGTAGCATTTCTTCTGTTGGACAAGTGGAAGGAGGTGTGAATTCAACTTTGAGGAACACAGCAAGCACTGCACGGGCAGGCACTGACACCTCCACCAAAGGAAGCAAATCCCTTCGTCATTCCCACTTCTGGGTCACCCATTCATTTGTGCAAGCAGCAGCATTTGTGGGATGGAGAAACAAACATTTCCAGTGACAAAACCAACCCAGACAAAATGAACAATTCCCAGATCTGGTTCCCAGCTCACACAAAGGGCGCAGTAAGGGCGCAAGCACAACATCTTTTAAGGGTAGCTCTAGCCCAAAGAGCTTCATGCTCTGGTACCAAACAGCTTTAAAAGCCTTAGATGTTTTCCTTCTTGTCATTTATCAGACAAGATCTTGGGAACAAAAGAACTGTTTATGTTAGTAAGTCACAATTCAGCACACTGTCCACATCAAGCTGCATTAAGAATCTCTCTACCCATATTACACAGCCCACATTAAAGAGCACAGGACTAAGATCCACAGGGTGCACTCCACTTCTGAATGGGGCCTTGCATTGCTTCCCCACTTGGTGCCACACCTTCTCCTTTTCTAAAAAAGCATATATAGTATCACCACAATCCTTTTTGAATCCTGAACAAAAACATGAGCGAGAACACGGACAAACAGCAGCTAAAGCTAAAACCACAGCACAATAAAACATCTACATGACACATTCCCTATTCAAAAAAATCTGCGCTGGCATTTCCTCCCTCCTCATAATATTTTGGAGATTTTTCTCTGATCACCAGGAAACAGGCACCTCTCTGATACAGAGTAAATGGCACAAAGAAAGATTTACAGAAATTACCTCTCAATAACAGCTGAGTAACAAACAAGCACCTAATTCCTCTGTTCACTCAAATGACAAGCTACCTCTTTGGAACAGGAGCCAACATATTTCCTCCTCCTTCTCCTCTCACAACAGTTTGGGAAATGAATGGCCTCCTGGTGCCTACCAACTTCCCATCACGGTGCCAGGGCATGACTCAGTCACAGCCACATGTTATCAGTGTCATTATTCACAAGAGCCAGGACAAGACAGTGCAATCCCCTCTCAATTATTGTGCTACCCAACGACTCACAGGACACCTGCATCCTGCCAGCAGGGCCTGAGCAGCAGAACTAAAAGCTCGTGGACTGTCATTCCCTGTCATTTCTCAGGGTGGGTGAATGCTGACAAATCCCAACAGATGGACACAGATCAGGCCAGCAGCCTGGACTGGGGCAGCACAAGAGCACACTGGTTTATGTCGTTAAGATCCAGGGAAATTAAAATTAATTATCCCCATAAATGCCCACGAAAGCACACCATTTCTGCACAAACACCTTCAGAGGCACAAGCAGCACAACACTCTGGCAGTGCAGTAAAAACTGGACATGTGCTGGTTGCTCCACTGACTTGGAGGCTGCTGGGGAAGAGCTCCCCGAGCTGTGCAACACCCACCTCTACAGACCTGCCCTGGAGCCCTTTGCTGATGATGGGGTGATAAATAGACCTGCCACACCCCAACGAGTCTGCAGGGATGCAGTTGGGAGTCAGGCAGTGATTCCCACTGCCCAACACACTTCCAAATTCACTTACTGATTGCCCTTTCAGAGGCTGCAACTTATCTACAGGACATTCTGTGGTTTCCAGCACCTGCACTGCAACATGGAGGAAAAAAATTAAGTATCCTGCAATCCAACAGCAGGCCTGAGCAGCCTACCCACAGAGATTTTAATTCCAAATGCTTCCCTTACAACACACCAAATACCTGACACCAATTTGAGGTGTATAAACGAAATAAAGGTATTCACCTTATATATATATACACAATATATCCACCAAGTGAAACTGATTTATTCAATCAAAAATGTAAAAAATGTATGTTCATACATACAGATACGTATGTATATTCCTAAAAATATATATTCATATATACAGACACATATTGGAAAGTCCTACTGAAGTTGGGTTTGGAGTGATGGCAGCACAGGGGACCATAATCTATGTCCCTTCTGCTAATCAAACCTCAGAAAAGAGCAGGATAGAGGGTCCTTAGCTATCCAAGTGGGAACAGACAGTTAAAGAATTCCTTCTTTTGAACAAATGCAATAAGACAGCTAAAAAAAAATCACAGTAGGCAAATAAGCATATCATATAGCTTGAATGCCAAAATGATACAAACTGTGTGAAGAAAGAAACATCATGAGTAGCCTTTTGTACTTTTCTAAAACAAACCCGATAATTTCCTCCACCTGTGCAGATTTTTTTGAGCTGTCTGATAATAGCAAGAGCAGGATGTAGGGATAAACAACTCACCTGCATCTGAAACTGGACAAGAACAGACTTGGCCCTCCAAACCCACAGTAATTCCCCCACACGCTCCCTTAGAGAGCCCAGTCACCAAATTAACGATGCTGTAATGTGGTATTCAGGTTACAAATCAAATAAATAAATAAATAAATAAAAATTAACTGCACTTCTGTTGACTCATTTTTTAAATAAAATTCTCACTCTAGTAAAAATTCTTCATTTTCAGTGACAGAAGCAGCTCATCACATGCTCAGTATTAGAGATTCTTGATCCAAAATGAGTTATTCCTTAGCATCTTGTGTGGCCAGGAGAAGAAACTGTGAAACAACAAGCTGGAAGCAAGTATATGGAAAATCCAAATCTATTCCAGAAGAAAATCAGGCACTTCAAGAAACTGGTGTAACAGCATCTGAGCAGAACCCCCAGAGCTGCAGCTCCCATCAGCTGCTGAGTGTTCAAAGTGTTCAGAGAGATCCTTGACCCCGCTGGAAGTACAGCCCGGGAGCTCCACAGGGGGAGAACAAACCGTGGGGCTGGTGGAGCAAACTGGAGTGGCACAAAGAGCCCAGGCATCAGCTTCCCACCTGAGGGACTGGCTCCTTCCAGCCCATTAAATCCGTGGTTTAGGAAAACCTCAGCTTTGAGGAAAAACTTCAACCGTGATTTATTTACTAACACGAAGTAGTGAAATTTCTGAGCGGCTGCTTCAAAGATCATTGTTTAAAATAAAGTGCTAAATTCACACCTAGTTTACACAAAGGCAATGCAGGGCAGCTTCGAATTCATGATTTAAATAAATCACACAGCTCCGGGAAGCAGAATTCCAATCCTTCAGTGACCATCAGAGGTGGGGGGGGGGAAAAGAAAAAAATCAATCATTTTGTCCAGGTTCAAATCCAAACAGGTCTTTTTCTTCTGCACTCAGTTGAAGAAAAGAGCAGTTCCCCTCTCCTCTATCCTTACCCTGGCTTCGTCAGGCAAGGGAGATTTCCACGGCGTCAGGAAGTGCTTCGGAAATTGCTACGGAGGTTTGGCATTATGGGCAATGCCTGGAGGAGGGATTTTAGAAATGGGGGGAAAAAAAAAAATAAAAAGAAGCGTGCAAATACACTCTGAAGCTCCCTTTCTGCTCTCTCAGTCCCCCACAGAGGAGAAGGAGCCCGTTCAGATCACAGCAGCCAGGCGTAATCACTCCTGCACCACCACCCACGTGTGCTTGTCCTGCTGATTCATGCCTTGTGCAGGGAACTGCGAGGACATGGGGAATTTTTTTTCCCCCGTGCCTGCCAGCAGTCTGTAACCCAGCAAAGGAGATGTCAGGTTCATATTTCTCTGACAGAATCAGCCAGCACAATTAATGGTGGGGTTTTTTTAGGTTTGGCTGAAAGACATTTACTAAAATAGTTAACCTGAGCTTGAGCAACCTCACAAAAGTATGTTAAAGGTAATATGTGGAAGAGGGATTCACTTTCATCTTTGCCAGTGAAGGAAACACCAGTAATAATAATGTATTCAAGCACATCAGCAATTCCCCCACAGTCACTACTTGCACTACACTTAATACAAGAACTAGAAAGCAATGGATTGAACCACAGAGACGAGCTGTGAAGCTGCAAATAATACTTAACTACAGCCTTCAGACAGATTCAGTACCACCACAGGACAGCACTGCAACCCACTACATACCCAAAAAAAAAAAAAGACATAAAAAGAGCTAAAAGCTTTTCTCCCCACAATTCTGCTGCTTAACCCACAAAGCACATCTGCAGGTGGCAGTGCTGGTGACCACAGGGCCCTCTGACTCAATCCTCATGCCCAGTATATGACACTCCTCCCAGCTGCTGTCCCCTCCTTTTGACAAAGGTTTCCTGCCCTGCACTGAGGCAGCAAAAATGAAAGTACCCTCTCCATCCTCAGCAGCCTCGGACACCTTCTCAGTACCCACTGCAGCAGCTGAAGGGCAAATGTGCTCTTCTCCTCCACTGCAGAGTGTCCAGACAGGGTCTGTGCTGTCTAAATCACTCACCACCAATGCTGGAGACCTGAAGTCAAGCTCCTCACAACTGCAGCTCCTCTCTCGATGAATCATGTAGGCTGGGAAAGATCTCTCCCATCACCAGGTCCAACAGTTAACTCAGCACCATTAACCTTCCCACCTTTGCCAGGCAAGGGTGAGGCAGGACACACACAGGGAGCAACTCCTGTAGCTTAACCCACCCTCCTGTTCCTCCCAGCCCCTGCAGAGACTGATCTGCACATGTGTTGAGTTTCATTTTTACAACCTACACCCTGCTGCTCACTACCTTTCTTCCTTTTGGGGATGAAAAGGGCCCGACAACCCACGGCATACCCAGGTCACAGGACAGACAGCAGTTCCTGTTGCTGCCACTGGTGGGAAGACACCCAGAAACAACCCTGACAGTGAGTAAAAGCTGGAAAGTAAAGTGAGAACTGGGCAGCGTTTTCAGAAAGCCGACGGACACACACTGCTGCAGCACATTAGTCAGAATGCTCTGGCTTTGACTTGCTTTTCTGTTGTTTCTCCCCCCCAGGTTCCCTTTGTGTGAGTGTAAAGCTGGGCTGCCTCCTGAAGAACTTCCTAAGCCTGGTTCTTGTGCTGGCCTGGCTTCCCTGGGCTCCCTTGGGATGGGGATGGAGCCTCACAAGCACTCCCACTCCAGCCAAAGCCCTGTGCTGCTGTTTAGCTCCTCTGAATTCTAGAAAAGGACAAACATTTTTCTCCTCAAACTTGTTTTTCAGAATGACTAAAAGGAAATAAAATTGAACTGAAGACGATCATTTTCCTCCCTGCTGCAGTGCACACTCACACTTTCCCTGGAGCACTTGTATTTGAGCAGATTAAGTTTTAAATCTGTGTTCTGGTCACACATAGCAGCCTTGCAAGGCCCCAGGCAGGGGTGGGTAGATGGTACCTTGTGTCAAATCAAACAGCTGCTGTAGAAAGTTCTCACATTGTGATAACTTGAATTTGTCTTCTTAAGATGTTCAAATTAATGTGTTCGAGGAGTCTAGGCTGCACCTGTGATTTCACTGCCTGGGATGTGATGCAAAACTAAACTGGACTACTGTTTGGAAAAAGAAACCAAAACTGATCACATCAAGCTCAGAGCTGTTTGACAACATGCACATAAAATTCCTCTTCCTGGCACACAATACTGTGCTTTACACTGCCACTGATCTCTGAGGGCCAGAACTAAATCGGTGAAATAAATCAAATAAATCTGTGACAGGAAAATCACAGTGCTGCAAACTGAACTCAAGTTCTATTTACTACAAGTAAAAATTACTCAGCTCATTTACTATCAGCAGCACAACACAGAAGGAGCAGCAAAAACATCAAATTTAAGGTCATTTTGCACGGCTGACCAAAAAGGAGAAGTAATAGATTTCAGGCTAACAATGTGTTAAGAAACAAAACCACTTGTTTCTTGAAATCCTAATTCTTGATGTGCCTCTACAGCTGCAGGACCTTTTTGGGACAACACCTGAACTGCAGAACACTTGGGCCACCGACACAGCTTGAAGGCAACACAGCAGAACTGCTTGTGGTCTGACAGAAGGAATGGAAGAAGAAATGAGAGCAGCTCAAAAGCGAAGGAAGGGCTGACAGTGGGTGCATGTCCCTGCCCCTGCTCCAGCAGCGAGTTCCCCCTCCAGCAACCCCACGGCTGTCACCCCTTCCTGTAGGGCCTTACAGGGTGCCACTGGCAACACTTGTCACAGCATCCGGGACAGCCACGTCCAGAGCACAGGAAAAGAGCAAAGGAGATGCCTGGAAAGAAATCTCCAAGGCAGATGTCAAGTGAAAAAGGGCACAGAGTAACTAAAAACAATACAAGTGCCAGCACGTGATGCTCCAGTGAAAGACTGGTGTGACAGGACAGATTTAAGACAGTCACATCTCACTCTTGCTTCATATTATAAAAATCCTTGTTGAAAACGTCTGGAGACTCACTCCCAGTGCCCCCAGTAGTTTTGGTACTTTGGTTATACACTGCCTCCCCATACCACCACCTCTTCATACCTGAAAACCACCTTCCAGGAGGAGATGAGACTTGACACTTCATTATTCTGGAAGAGAGGTGCAGTTTTTAAGAGGAGATTGGAGGGCTACTCGTTTCATCAGATATTCCATTTTCTTAGATCAAACAGGTTTTGGAGTCCAAAAGCAGAATGAAGTGTCTCCACGGGTATTCTTCTTTCCTCCCCGCCCCCTCCTTTTTTTTTTTGTTTAAAGGCTCCTGTTGAGCAATAGATTTCCTGTGATTAGCTCACTTAGTGCTGATTATAGCTCACTTCCTCCCAGGGATTAGCAGAAAGCAGCTTTCTGACAAGTTTTTATTCAGATGGTGCTACCTAGCCACAGCTTCCTGCCCCATCACTAACAGCCTCTTAGTTCAGCAGATCAACAGCTTGAGATTATTTCACTGCTGCAGAAAAAAAATCACAAATCCAGCACGTCTCAGACTCGTCTTCTCCATGAAAAACAAAACAAGTCTTTTAGGATGTTTATCTTTCCAACTTGAAGCACTTGGATCCACGAGATTTATTTAATCAGATCCAAAAAGGAGTTTTTTGGAACAGAATGAGACTACCTTCAGAGACCGAAAATACTTATCTCATCATTTCGACTCAGAAAATGGTGCCAAAAAAAAAAAAAAAAAACACCAAACCCGGCAGTGGCAGACAAAGAATTACTTTCTTGCAGACTTGGCAAATGCAGTAGCAGATCTTCTGCCTGCCAAGAGAGGACTCGTGCAAAAGCACGGAGCAGAGTAACCGTGAGAGGGGCCAGGAAGAGCCAGCGGGATCATCCCTTCCACCTACAGTTATTAGAAACACGTGGGGGTGCTCCAGCACATCCCACCTCTGGAAAGACAGGCACCGACCTCCACGTGGCGTGCTGGAACACGTCCTTCCAGCTTCAGGGGGTCGCAGGTAAAAAGTGTTCGGTCAGTGCCAAACCTGTGAAACCCCCAGTTATTTTTATTTAGCTTTTTTCTTTTTATGGGGAGGGGAGAGGAAACTCCGGTAACCTAAGACGCGCCAAAGATCTGAGCAGATCTCCCTAATTTAGAAGCACAAAAGGTACTCGCCCTTCAAATGATGCAGTTGGGATAACAGCTAAAAAAAAAAAAAACCCAAATAAAAAATATCTGAGCCCAACATACGTTTCACTAAGATCTACAAAGGGACAAACAGTAACCAAACCAACCACCATGAAGTTTATAAACAGGTCAGGTCCTTCTTATCTTCCCTTTGCTGCTACATGTGGCAGAGGAAACACATAATACTGTGACTCTAATGAGAGTAAAGGAGAAACTCAGCCTGATTTGGCAAGATCAGACTGGATGACACACAGAACATGCTCAGCTAAATTCTTTCCAATTTGTCTTTTTCCAGCCCCTTAATTTGATTTTTGCCCAGTCATAGAAATAGAAGGGAAAAAATCAGCACAAATAAATGCTGTTTAATTGCCAAGTGATAAAGAGATTATGGGGGGAAAAAAGAAGATAAAAATCACGGTCGAGCAGAAGAAATAAAAAAAAGCAGAAAGGAAACTATCTTTAGTGCAGAAGAAGGGATAGCCTCTCCCAAACTGTAATAGACGTGCTTCCCATGGACCAAGTTACACAAGACAAATATCCTGTTCAGGGAATATTTCAAAGTGTTACTAAGGCTTCAAACCCACTGCCAAAGTCCATTACAACCTGAAGCACTTATTGACTCCTTAAGGCACTGAGCAGATGTGCAGAATCCTGCACTGAAAACAAGCAGTCAGGCTGCAAAAATAACGTTTTTGAAACTAAAAGAGATCCCAGTTTTCTGAGGAAGACTGTGAATGAAACAGATATCAACAAGGAAAATCTGAGGAGGCCCAGACTAGAGACAAGACGTGCAAGAGTCCTGGTAAAAGCCCATTAGTGCATAGAAAATTTAAGCAAATTCACAATACTTGGCTTCACTGAACACTGGGGCCACCTGTGAGTCTTGTGATTCATCTTCATCCCTTTAAACCTGCAGGGAGATCAACACCCACCTGAGCCCTCATTTCTGCTTCATAACATAAATGTGGCTCTAATGAGTTGAGGTGGCATTTTACCACCAGGAACCTCTGCTCTGTCACCTCTGAAATAGCCCAAACACCACAGGCCACAATACCAGACGGGCCTCAGAAGTCACTTCCCAACTGCTTTTGTGTCCCATTTCCCGTAAGTTTGGCAGGAAAATTCCCTTGGCAAGGCAGCTGATGACAGGAGTGCACAGAAATGAGCCAGAGGGACGAGCTGATGGACATGGATGCCCATTCCCACCTCGCTCCCAGGCAGCCCTTGCAGGCCCACAGAGGTCTACAGAGTGTGGTGGAGGAGGAATCAAACCAAGAGGGATCCAGGGGATCCATTCCCACCCTCTGCTGCGGGGCTGGGGAGTTGCCGCCTACCAGCTGAACTCAGTTCCATTTTACACAGCCCACAGCCAGAGTTTTCCTTCAAGGAACCACTGTGCTAAGATGCATAATGATAACACAAGGTGTCTGAACCAGCCTGTTCGGTGCTCAACCAGGAAATTATCCCTGCTCTGCCTCCTGAAAATCCTGAGTCAACTGAAGGCAGACAAGGCAGCCGGCGGCGGGCACAGCACATGCAAATCCAGGGTTCGAGGTGTTTGTGCTTACTCATATTTCACCACCCAGCAGGCACTTTTCAGCCTCTATTTTCACGAGCTGAGGTTTTCTAAAGATTAAAGGAGAATGGGGAAAAGGGCAAGCAGGGAAAGTTTACAAGAAAATAATAGGAAAAAAATAAGTCTGCATCTCATTGCTGAGATTCTCTCTTAATTAAAGCTGACATTTACAGGCAGGGAGGGACCACACATTCCAGAGCAAAAGTTATTTGAAAAAAGGCTGCCCTGCACGAGGTACCTGTACAACTTGGTGCACTTCTGTATTAACAACATCATTCACAGCTGTTTAACCTGGAGATTCACCACCCAACAGAGCAGTGACACAGCTCTAAAAGCATCATCAGGCTGCTGGTCGTGTGCAGAAGGATCATCAGTATCCCTATCAGGGAAAGAAACCTTTTTTAACCTTTTTTATTAACTTCTAGAAATCCTACTGTGCAATGGTAAAACAAGGTTGTGGCTTCTCCCCCTCCCCCCTTTCTAATCCAGGTTAGGAGTAACTGGAAAGAGAAGAGGTCACAAAGTATGTATGAGGATGGCAAAACCAGGAAGAATCCAAGGTTAAGGGATCTGTCACTCCCTCATCACGCTGGTAGAGCTATCAGCTATGGGAAAAAAGGAATAATAAGGGAAAAGACAAAGAGAAAAGATGAAATGTCTCCCTCCAAAAGAGCTCTTTTTTCACAGGCATTCAGAATAGAGCTCTTTGTTTCTCTCTAGTGGCTGCCCAAGGCTTGCTTCAACTGCAGTTAGTGCAGCTTGGCAAAACAGCCCTGGGGGCCAAACCCCCAACTCTTATTACATTGCCAGCCTGCCACGAAACGAAACCCCACAGTGGGAAATTCTGCCTCTTCCCAGTCAGTTTTCCCAGACACAGTGCGCACCAGCACAGTGCTGCCACCCGGACAGCACGGCCACTTGGAAGGGTTTGCCAAAACCCCTGCGTGACCCAAGCTCCAGAATCGTCCATCTTCATACCCACACTGGACATAAGTTCAGCCAGAAGGAGCAAAGGCTGCAAGAAATCAAATGCAGGACCTGTAAATACCAAAAGCACTTGGGCGTGGCAACAGGTCTTTCGAAAACAACCCCCCCAGCCCGAGGTGGCTTGGGTGGGCATGGCTCATGTCCCCATTCTAGCAGCACCACACAGAAACCACAGATCATTTCTCCTGGGAGAGTTACATTCCATTTGTGCCTTGACAGACTACACCGACTTCTTCAAACACTCAGACTCCTACAAGAGAAGAGCTCCCTGCAGCATCCCACTTCTGGGAAAGTTGTCCATGGAAGTGACCATAAAGTTCATCCAGTTCCACCCCCTGCCAAGGGCAGGGACACCTTCCACTAGCCCAGGTTGCTCCAAGGCCTGTCCAACCTGGCCTTGGACACTTCCAGGGTGGGGTAGCCACAGCTTCTCTGGGCAACCTGTGCCAGGGCCTCCCCACCCTCACAGGGAGGAATATCTTCCTAACATTTCATCTAAATATCTCCTCTCTTAGTTTAAAACCATTCCTCCTTGTCCTCTCACTATCTGCCCATGTAAAAAGTTGCTCTCCCTCTTTTTATAAACCCCCTTTAGGCACTGGAAGGGGCTCCAAGGTCTCCCTGGAGGCTTTTCTTCTCCAGGCTGTACACTCCCAGCTCTCCCAGCCTGGCTCCAGAGCTGAGGGGCTCCAGCCCTTGGAGCATCTCCATGGCCTCCTCTGGACTTCAACAGGTCCACATGTTTCTTCTGCTGAGGACTCCAGAGCAGGATGCAATACTCCCAGTGGGGTCTTTTAATTACTTAATGAGAAAGCAACACACTCAGGAGGGGTTACCCCAATGTTTCACTACCAACATCGGCTCAGTTCCGTGGGATGAAATCAGATCTTTAGTAAAACACTCCCAAGAGCTCCACAATAAAACCTCACACTTCAGCCACAGCGCTGGCACAAGTGCTTCAAGACTGTCACATTCAGAGGGAACTCTGTTACACAGCTGAGGTTTCAAGTTTTACAGGTTCTGTACACACAGACAAGTGACTATTTTATTTTTTCCTGGCATATTTAACTCTGTTAGGAGGGGTGAAGCACCCAGATGGGCACACAACCAATTCTGCAGCCACTGCACAGCACCACAGGCAGCCCCTTCCCCACTATTTCAAGGCACAATAAACAGAACAAAAAAGCACACCTGCAGCTGCCACAACTCAAATCAGCCCAAACACTCCCCTACAGTTCTGGACATTAGACCTGCATTCACCAACAGAAAACCAAAAAACTGTAATATACTTTCCTTTAAAAAAAAGAAGGGAAAAGTGAGCAAGGGAAAGGGTCTCTGTAAATCACTGGCCCCTGTTCACACTCCAGTGCTCCTGCTGGGACACTGCACTGGTTTTCTTTGTGTGCTGTTACAGATTTTCTACTTTAAAATTACTTGCACACATACAAGCAACATACTCATGTACAGCCTAATGCAGCAGTTCCCTGAAATTTGGGCAAATGTTCTTGCATGTCTTTCAGGGAGCCAGAGCACTCATTTGAATGCTGGAAATGACAATTTGCATTAAAAACACTGGCTGCCAGAATGAGTTTTTAACCTAATTTTCTAATTTTAGGGTTTTTTTTAAAGTTATTCCTAGTGAAACCACTTCTCACTCAAACAGCTTTTTATCTAAAATACTGTTAAAACAAACCCAAAGCAACCAGAAACGGAGGACAGGCTACAAATCAAATTATATTAAGTAGCCAAAAAAGCATGGAACTGTATCGTAATTCAAAAAATATAAATAATTTTTATGCTGATGTGGAAATTATTTTTTTGCCAAGCCTACAGGAGAACTACAGGAACCAGTAAGTAAGGAAAAAATAAATATGAAAAGCCCCAACCTCTTCTGTGTTAGTACTACCCCATATGCTTCTTACTATTCATAAATCAAATGCATGATAAAAATACCCAAAATATGTAAAGAAAAGTGCAATGACTTAAACACCATCTGTGAGTGATTAAATTCATCAAATTTTCAATATGATTTCATATATCCCACCAATATTGACACACTTTGAGGGAGTTACTATCCACGACTGTTTATACAGGATGCTGCAGTACCAGGGCCACAAAAAATTGATTTTACAGCTCAAGAATGAAATACTTTTTAAAACATAAAAATACAGACTGAAGAACACCATTACCAAATGAATAGACAAAAGGCCTGTGAAAATTACAGCCCCACAGGATAACCAGCACCCTGGGAAGCTGAAGAGCTTCCAAAGGAAGCTGTCAAGTTAAAATAATATTGAAACAGTTGACAAAACATAATATCAAACCTATAAAGCTGCGAAAGGCTTTAAAAAAAACCCACTTATTGTTGTACAAATTCTGAGTTTAACAAAGAAGCATATGTAACTGTGCCTGTTCAGTACACAATGAGTGACATTCCTATGGGCAGAATGGTAAGATTTCAGTGATATCTTAACAGAGCAAGAATAAAGCTTCAGAAAATGCATTTTTGTGAGGCTCAGGCATTTTACACATGAAAAGGATGCAGTTCTCAGACCTAGTTCTACCTTATTATCTCGCCTCAATAACAGTTGTGCAATCATAAAGCAGCTGAAGATGTTTGTGAGGATGAGACTGAACTCACACAAAACAGACTTCAAAGACTTACCTCCTACAAAAAACACAAACTCACCCATGACATGGAGGATTCCACCCATGAGGTCCTCACACACACATCCCACTCCAATAGAAAAGTAAAGCTACTTATTTCAGTAGAAATAAGAGAGATCCCACTTATCTGAGGGGTCTAATTCCATTGCAAGGGATGCAATAAATAATTACGAAAACCATCAGACATTGCTCTTGCTGTGCCATCAACACATGAGCTGCAGACAAATCACAGCACTGCCTTCATGCTCAGCACCAGCTGAGCCCTCATCACAGGAGGGTGAAGGATGTATCAGGCAGGGAACACCAATAACCTATTCTTTCATCCAGAGGTTCAGGAGACCAAGCAAGTCCTGGGCCGCCTCCCAGCTCCAAAAAGCCATTTAATAGAGTCCTTACACTAAAGCTGACATTTATCAAGAAGAGATGACACACATTGACAGCCTGACCCAGCACAACACTTCTACGCTTTCCAAATCTTCCTCTTTTTAATTCACAATACTACTGGCTGCTACCAGCAAGGGTGAACGTACAAACGAGGACATAAAACATTATTGTTGCAACAAATGAGCACGGAAGACTTACAGATTCTGTGATTATGAAAACTCAGTTCTTTTAATTAAAAAAATAATAAAAAAAATCCTCCTCTCATGAAATTTATTTTAGCCATGGAAGAAGCTAACCTTAACATCACACCTCCAGAAGTGGTCAGCTTTCCAAGAGTTTGTCATCTAAGGGAAAATTTTCTCAGGTCCTTCCAATTGTTAAGAAAACAGGAAGCGAATTTCAGTAAGCCATTTCCATAGAGCAAAACAGAGATAAAAATCTCTATTAAACCTGGCAACAGAGAGAGCCCACAGAATATCAGTTTGAGCAGCAAGTTGAATATCAGCTTGCCACCAGCCTGTCCCCACACTGCTCACTGGGGAATGGCCCACTGTCCACTGCACATCAGCCAGGTTGCCCAGAGAAGCTGTGGCTGCCCCATCCCTGGAAGTGTCCAAGGTCAGGTTGGACAGGGTTTGGAGCAACCTGGGATAGTGGAAGGTGTCCCTGCCCATGGCAGGGGGTGGCACTGGATGAGCTTTAAGGTCCCTTCCAACCCAACCCATCCCATGGTTCTGTGACCGGGTGTGTGCGAGCGCAGAGCCAGCGAGTAAGAAACCAAAAGGAAAGCACTGATGATACCCACACCTTGTTTAGGAAATGGACAGTAAAGACAATAAAGAGGAATACTGACAAGTTATTTGACAAAACCTTTCAGGGTCAGGCAGAGAAAGTGGCTTCAGCAGCACAGGAAACACAGTCACTCTGTTAACCAGAGCGATGTGGAACAAAAACCCACATCTAGTTCCAATCTTGACCAAGGTCCCTGAAACAAAGAGATTTCTCCAGTTCAGATGCAGTTTTAAATTTAGAAAGCTGCCTCCCTCACTTTGGTCCCTGGGCTTTGGAAGTGCTGAGGAAGTAAATTACAACCACCACCAGTCCCTTTGCCAAGTAAGACCTGGGAGAAAAGTGCTGCCAAAGACTCACTGCCAAAGATTTTCCATCCCATGGTAAGGAAGATCTCCAAGAAGCCATGCTAAAAGTATTACAAGATAAAATTCAATACCAACCACGTGTCTGACAAGTATATCTTAGCAGCAATGAGGGAGTAGGGGGAAAAAAAATCATTTAAATTCTGACAGTGTTAATAAAAAATTTGTTTTTTCTGGACAAAAAAAGTCATCACCACCACAAATTAAATCAAATTAAAAATAATTTCATCTGGGTATTTTCACTTATCCTTCATTCTTTCCATTTATTCCCCAACCCTTCTTTCTAATTCTTTTTTTAAAGACACTAAAACTTTATTACCTGAGATGCTCCAAGCTCTAGTCAGATTGCTGTGGATTTATAAATTTACCAGGTGCCTTAACTTCTTCCACAGTAAAACTCCATCCAGGTTTACTAAGCCTGAGTACATTTCCTTGTGCTGCAAAAAGACTTTCCAGCATGCACACAACGAGCCAAGGAGAATGAGAATTACACCTCTCAAAGTCAAATATTTTACAATGGAATAATTATTAATAAGGAAGAAAATAAAAGACATCACAACCACACGCTGAAACACATTGCCCTGCTCGTGAAGAAACCATCCAAACCAGTTGTACTGAACCATCTTGAATTTTTATTTTGCATTTCCAGCAACTACCTGGAAAAATAATCCTCACTGAAAAATCTCAACACAAGATTCACTCTAAAAAAAAATTTATATAAAAATATATATAAAATAGGTCCAGAAGGGCTGGAAAGAAAAAGTAGTAGTCACAAAAGTGAGTTCCCAGCACTGCCAACACATACTTTGGGAACTGCAAAACAGCCTCATCCCAAAAATCAAGAGGTACTTGCCTGAATTTCCTGGCTGCAGCAGTCAGGACCTTCTTTACCACAAAGAATTATTTCCTAATCTTGGACACTGGTATCAAAGAGCCTTAGCATGTTGGCATCAAATTAAAATTAATTGTCCTTATTGCTAAATAGCTTTGAAAATCCCAGATCTCACTTGTCTCCTTGTTCCACTCAGGGGCGAGAGCAGAAAATATTTCACACTTGGTGATCATGCCCCAGCTCTGACAAATCAAAGACTTCACATCATTTATTTTCGTAAGAGTGACAGCTGGCATCTCACACGTTGGAAATAAAAGGCTTTTTCAAAGTAAAAAAATCATTTCACAGCATTAGAAACCTGTTTGCTGAGCCACAGAAAATGATGGCAGCATTTTGTGAGGAGATCCTGTTCAGTTCTGCGTTTGATCTGAAGTCACATTCCATGAAAAAGGCAGAAGGAGCAGAAAGCCAGACAGAGAACTCTCCGGCTTTTCCAGACCATTAGTGTCAGATCACTCAGCAAAATTCCCAAGCCAAGTTTAACATCAGGAATTCCCTTTCCAGCAGTTGAGTTCCTGACACGGATCCCCACACGCAGGGATGTCACAGATTGGGGCTGGCAGGAACCCAAAATCCCTGGTCTGGGGCCAGGGGAGAGCCAGACCCTCTCCCTGTGCCCCTGCACCCCAAACTGGGGCTGGTGCCCCTTGCCCAGGTGGCAAAGCAATCATCCACCCTGTGGTCAGTATTTCTGTCTAAATTAGGGCCAGCAGGTGGATGTAACGTCCAGGTAAAATCCCAAGCACTCAGCTGATTTAACACTAGTATAAAACAGCAAGTTTACCTTTTCAGTGATGTTTCTGAATTTTAAAAGTTGCTCACTTCCAAACATTCACATAACTTATTAAACAACTATTTTTTTACACCCTAAAGCAGATAATTCATGAGCTGAAGTGCACTTTCAATTCAGCCCCTTCCAGTGAGCTACTTACTGGAATCTGCCCAGCCAGCTCCTGCCTGAATCCCAAATCCCCAGATCCCTTTAAAACAGGATGGCCTTTTGCTGTAGACAGGCTTAGGGGAAAGATTTTCATTCCTCCAGGTTCTCACTTTACTGGAGACCTTTCCAAGACAAAATGGATTAAATATTCAAAGGTGATTTTAAACAGCATCTTCCAGGGACAGTTTTTCCTTGCTCTGTCCAGGAGATACCTCTGCTAGTTAAAGCAGTTCTAAAATGACTGTAAATGAAAAACAAATGCAACAAAGAGTAGAAAGTATCACATTAGTTTCTAAAATGAACCCCATGCCATCAGATAACTCTAATTTCACTCATTAAAGAAGTTATGGGAAAGGCTTCATGTGCTGACAGTTTAACTCCTGTGGGTACACACCGAGTCAAACATCCACCACCTAAAAAGCAAGGAGAAAACTTTAGGAAAAAAAAAAAAGTAGAAGTTGAATTGGAAAGACTTTTTAATGCATTTCCATTCCCGAATACACCTGCCAGCTGCCCTCATTGCTTCACATGATGTTAAATCCTTTCTTAACACTGAACACCACTTAAATCACACTCACTGCAGCCTCAACATGCTGGCTCCTTCCTACAGCTGCTTATGTTTTAAATGAAACTATAGAATTAGAAATAATTAAACCTGCCTTGTCAAAAGGACTCCTTTAAAGACAAATTTTGCTAATTGCCAGAGAGAAGAGCCCTGACCAAAGATTCAAATATCACTGAACTTCGGGCATTGCCAGAGCTGCACCAGCACAGAGTTCAGATCCTTTGGGAAACAACAACCTATCCATTATACAAAGCCCCCAATATTTTCTAGGAGCCTTAAAAATACTGTATTTCCTAGTAAGGTGGGCTCACTCGAACAGTTCTAAGCACCAGTACATTCATTAGCAGCTGAAGACTTTTAAAAGCGTTTCAAAATTTACAAACAGAAATCAGACACATCAATTTGAGAATTTAAAAATCCACTTGCTTTGCCTGAAGGAAAAGAGCTGCCTCACTAATTCCTGAAGCTTTTCAATGTACTACAACCTTTAGAAAGCACGAGGAATTCCTTTTGTGAATTCACGGTGTGTCCGATCAAAATTTATCTCAACAGAAAAATTGAAACCCTTCTCAATTTTAAGGCATTTTCCTAACACATCCCTGCCTGCCAGGTGAGACATTTTCAAAGCCTGGTTAATCCCCATTCCCAGCTGAGAAAATAAAAAGAAGCTGAGAAAACAGAAAGAATGATCCACTTACAAAAACTGTCAAGTCAGAGAATTAGGACCAAAACCGGCATTTCCAGCTCTCAGTGACAGACAGTGATCACTGCATCAGTCAAAATACAAACACTGAAGTGTGTATTTTCACGTTAAAGGAAATAATTTTACCAGCTTTAGGTAAAACCATGGTCTGAGCTCTCAAAAACCTTGAGCACTGAAGTAAGGCTCGAGCATTAACACTGAGCTCCATCTGCTCCTCACATCCCAGGTAGGTCACGAGGAAATCTCTTCTTCTCACCTGAAAACATCTACTACCTTTTACCACCTGTATTTAAATGCAAATAAGAGCTTTCCAAAGTCTTAGCAAGCTCAAGACACAGTAATTCCAAACAGGAAAGCCCAAGAGTCCTTAGGCCTTCGGGGAACACTGCAGTGTTTCCTTGCTAAAATGAAACTGCCCTCAAAACCCTGCCCTGCCCAAGGGTTCCTTGTCCTTTGCCCCCGGGTGAGCGCCCTGGACTCCTTCCCTCTCCCCCACCTCCTCCTGAAGGCTGGCAGGAGATGGAGCCTCCTCCACGGTGCTTCCCCGGTCAGACTGACCTTGCCAGGAGGCAGAATCAATCCAGCTCTGCATCCAGTGGACTTTATCGTTCCCAAGAGCCAACCTGGCAGCCCAGCCTGGCACCCAAGGGATTGGTTATCTCTGGAAGTGCTGCCCTTGGGAGGGCGAGTGGGAGCCTCAGCGCTGGCACCTGACGAGGTTCAGTGCCTGGCACTGCCATGGCAGGGACAAAAACCCCTCCAGGACACTGTGCAACTCCAAAGAGCCCTCAGAGTCTGGGGCCAGACAATCACATTTGATAAGGATTTAGGTGCCTGCTTGGAAAACTGAAAATGGAGCTTGGTGCAGCCTTCCTGAATCAATCCCAGCCCAAAAGAGAGCCCTCACTTTGACAGGGCAGAGCAGGGTGATCGCAGCAACCACCTTCCCAGGGAAAGAAGGGAAAGCTCCACAACCACCTTGTTTGGCCTTTTCCCAGCTGCCAGCAGCAATATGTTCATCAGGATGTTAATCCCTGCAGCCTGGCTGCTGAAGTCCTCTCCTTCCCCTTGCTCTCCCCACCACCAGCCCTCTGCCACCATCTCCTCGTGGATGCTTTGGAGACTCAGCTCCATTCCAAAGCCCTGTCTCAGGACTGGAAATTCTGCTGGTGCCATCCCTGGGCCCTCCAGAGCAGTGCCTTTAACTCAGGGTTGTTTGCAGAACAAAGAGCTGCTTCTCTGTTGTGCCGGCCACGTCAGAAAACGTGTGTGTTGTGAGGAACGAGAAAATACTGGCACAGACCTCCTAATGCAGGAAACAGATAAAAGGGGAAAAACCCAAACAAAACCAACCCAAGACAGATGTAAGAGCTCTGAAACTGAATTATCTTATTAATAACACACAGACCTACACTGAGGTCCCTACAGCTTTTTCTTATCACGAGAGCAGAATCTGCAGCACCAATCAAAACCCTCAATTCCAAAGTTATTTCAAAACCAAAGGTGCTTGAATAACTCTCCCTTTTAAACACAACCAAAATGCTGACAAACAACACAAGTACACATGGGATTTTAAAAGGATATTATTTTAAAATAACCCCAAGACTGGAGTTGCCATACATGGTCCCAGCATCCACCCACCCACCCACTCCAGCATCCAGCCCAGAGAGGGAGCACGAGCAGGTGCCTCCAAGAGGAAACTCCCCCAGTTGGCCAAAGGTCCAAGTTGTATCCCAGTACAAATTTCATCCTAGTAAATCAACCTCTGACGAGCTGCTGCACAGCAGAGCACAGGCCTTGGATGCAGTGGTGTTAAAAAGTGCTAAGTGCCCAGACAGAGCCATTATTCCACAGCTAAGAGCCTGATACTGTTAACAACCATGTCCGTGCAAAGATGAGCCAAATTCCACACACAACGTAGATAACACAGAAGATTCGAGTCATTCTCCTTCAAGCATTTCTGTTCTGGCCTCAAGAACTGCAATATCCACCCAGTGAACTTTGGAGTGAGGCTTTTCCTGCCTCTAGAACATTACCCAGTGCACTTTGTTTGAAGTGCTCCTATTAGCTCAAAGATTCCACTCCAAAACTCATAACATTTTTGCATTTTTATAATTCTACTTTGCTTCCACTTTATTTCAGTCTGTAATAATGAACCAGTTCTCTGGTGTAACATATTTTTTTAACCTGCCTCCACAATATCCCTATGAGTTTAATTACCTTCATCTCCAAAATGAAGAAACTGAAGCACTGAGTAGCAAGTCCCTGTTTTTTTAGGGAGATGCCACTCCAGGACTCACACTGTGAAGGACACTCAAGCTGCAAAGCAAATCCCAGACTTTCTCTAAAGCAGGCTCTATTTTTCAGGTATAAAACCCACCAAAAAACAGGCAGAAACCCAAAGAAAGACAGAAATAAGATGATAAAAACCTCACAGCATACCATGTTTGAATCGCCCTTAACATAGCTATTAGTGTAGGGCTTCCAAAATAATGATTGTATTATATATCCAGACACTGGCCATAAGGCAGCACGTGAACTGGTTTATTTTGGCTACAGCAAAGCACAGCACAGCTCCTCGAAAGCAGCTGATGAACCCTCTGCTCCGAAATCAGCCTTTAGGCAGTTGCCACATGGACCAGGCTAAATCCAACTTTACCCTCCCTGCTCCCCATTACCATTAACCTACTAAAAGCAGGTTGAGATGGGATATTGGAAAGAAATTCTTCCCTGTGAGGGTGGGGAGGCCCTGGCACAGGTTGTCCAGAGAAGCTGTGGCTGCCCCATCCCTGGAAGTGTCCAAGGCCAGGTTGGACGGGGCTTGGAGCAGCCTGGGCTAGTGGAAGGTGTCCCTGCCCATAGCAGGGGGTGGGATGGGATGATCCCTAATGTACCTTCCAACCCAAACCATCCTGGGATTCTGTGATTCTAAACCACCATGCGGGGCTTTGACGGGATAAACAAAACAGCGGCGACAGAAACAAGGCAGAAAACAGCGGAAGGAGGAAACCCCGGCGGGCTCGGGGACCAGGAGCAGGGATTACCCGGGATGGGGAGCGGGAGCTCGGGCGGCCCGCGGGCGCTGACAGCGGCCGCGCACGGCCCGGTGCCGGGATCCCCGCAGTAACTCACCCCGGGAGCTGTGACAGCCCCGCTCCCCGCCGGGGCGGAGGAGCTCTCCCTTCCCCAGGGCCCCGGCCCGGGGCCGCGCTGGGGGCGGGGGCCGCCGGGCCCGCAGGAAGCGGGGCCGGGCCGCGGATCCGCACAGCCGGGGCGGGCGGGGGCGGCGGGGCCGGGCCCGGCGGGGCGGGGGGCGAGGGCGGCGAGAAGAAGGGAGGAAGGGAGGGACGGAGGAGCAGGGAGGGAGCGGGGACAGGGCCGCGCCCCGAGAGATCCCCACCGCGGGCCCGGCCCGGCCCGGCCGCACAAAGGGCAGGGGGCGCGGCCGGCAGGTGTGAGCGCACTCACCGGGTGGGCCGGCGCCGCCACCTCGGCGGACGGACGGACGGACGGGCTGGACGGGGCTGAGCGCGGCGGCGGGACCGGGACCCGGCGGGGCGGCGGCGGCGGGGCCGGAGGGGAAGCGGAACCGCCGCGCGTGGCCACAGCCCGCGGGGGCGGGCAGGGGCGGGGCACCGCCGGCAGGGCACCGCCTGCCGGAAGCCGGAAGTGGGCTCCCCGCGTGGCATAATGGGAGTTGTAGTACCCCTCCCTGATGGGAAATGTGCTTTATATCTGTAAATAATATATATTATTTATATATATGTTTATCTATATAATATTATATTTCTCTGGGCCACAGCCAGAGAAAAATAAAACTGTCTAACAGCCCTAAAAGAATAAATGTGTTATATATATATATGCACACATATATATGTTATACATACATGGGGTATATATATATAATGTTACATATATAAAGTATATATATAAATGTATATAGATTTTATATCTGTTATATGTTATATTTTTTGTTATATATACATTATAAATTATCAATATTAAATGTTAAATATAATATGCATATAATAAATGTTATGTATATAACATTTCTAGATAACATTTATATGTCTTTATGCTAGATTATATAGATTACATAATATATAATATATATTATATATCGTAGATTTTTATTTATTATATTTACATAGATTTTAATTTTATATATATAACATATTTTTCCTAGAGGCTTTGCCCCCTGCAGCTGGATATTGCCCACAGCCAGAGGAGAATAAAAGAGCTCAACAGTCTACAAAAAGAATAAAGGTTATATATATATAAATCGTTATAAATCTATATCAATAGATATAAATTTTACATATATAACATTTATTATATGTAATATATTTTATATTTAACATTTTTGTAGGTAACATACTATATAATGTACATTTTACATAATATATAATATAATACATAGTATATATTATATATAGAACATCTATATAAGCATATATGTTATGTATATGTAAATATATAGAATTTTTATATAGGTATATAATTCATGTACTTTATATATAATATATATAAATATATATTTATATGTATAATTTATAAAAAATTATTTACAGCTCTCTGTGGTGTCTCTTCCCACCATCAGCAACCCAAACCCCCACTCAGATGTGCAGCTTCCAAGAAATCCAGTGGTAACACAGCTGAGAAAGCAATGGATGGGCCCTAAAGTCCTGCGAGCCGTTTAATCTTCCACATGACTTCCCCAAACTGCCCTGCAGCCTAGACTTCACCTCCTCTGTCAGTCCTGGCTTGAAGCAAGGTCTGGTTTTCCTCTCAGAAGGAGCAGGATACACACCAGGCAGCTTCTCCTCACGTGGGTCTTGGGGGAAAGATCCACAAACACCTCAAACCTCCACACAGGTCTGGGCACATCAGGCTCCCCAGCCTGTGCTCCCAGCCAACACGTGCTGGCTGTCTGCTCCCTCACTCTGAACTACTGCAGAGCTGGTGGTCACAGCACACTTGCCCCCACAGACCTGCCATATTTCAGCCCATTTTCCAGGAGCAGTATTCCAAAGTGACCCCACTGTTGGCTCTGAGCCTTCCCCCTGCGGGCACGGCCATCATCTTTGCTCCTCTTTCCGTACACGTTACTTTCCCTTTCTGACTCAGCTCCATATGTGATCCTCCCAGGATCAATTAGCTTTTGCTAATTCACCTCTGCATCATCTCTGGAGGGACCACAGCGGGTTTGTGACTTCACCCTTCCCTCAGCTCTGCTTCCCATCCCCAGGAGGCACCTCACCCTCTGTGCTGCCTCTGCCTGCTACCCCCCAATCCCTCTCAGCTCCTGCTTCCTTTGCAGAATCCTGACCCCCCTCCAATCCTTCTGCCTCCCTCCCCAGGCACAGCTTTTTTTACAAACTAGGAGGGTTTTTTCTTGGTTGGTTTTTTTTTGTTATACCCATTAATTTGTATTCAGAAAGCCTTAACTCCCAACATGGCCTCTAACACTCCATCCCCTTTTCTCTCCCCGCTCTGATTCGGTCTTTAGACACATTAATGATGGAAGTGTTTGTGTCCAACCCTTGTATTGGTGTTTTCTTGCCAGGAACACCTCATTTTTGTCTCCAAAACTGCCAGAATTTTTGCACAGGCATTACAGATCATCTTCTGGTGTCTTGGTGATCCACGTGGGGCTGGCAGCTGCATCCTCCTGCAATGGCACACCTGGGCACACCTGCTAAATTCTGTGCTGGCTTAACAGTAGCAGTTTCTGCTCTGAGAGGGAGTCTAACTGGCAAATTCCTTTGTACTTAACACTACTATGGTTATTAGGTTTATTTACACCTTTTAAAGAAAAACCTATCTGCTATACTTATTAGGCAAATGCTACGGATTTAAAAACAGCAAATATTTGCTGTAACAAAAAGCATTCCTTGAGAAGCTCTGCCACTCCTCTCATATTTTACTTTAATCAGAATCTATTACTCAAGTGCAGCTGAAAAGCTGATTGATGGGAATCTTGACATGTATTTTACTTACATGTATTTTTGCCCCTTGCAATATTTTTTCTCATTTGTTCAAAAGATGAGAGAGTAGGTTTAGATTGAATGTTAGAAGGAAGTTCTTCCCTTTGAGGGTGGGGAGGCCCTGGCACAGGTTGCCCAGAGAAGCTGTGGCTGCCCCATCCCTGAAAGTGTCCAAGGCCAGGCTGGACAGGGCTTGGAGCAACCTGGGACAGTGGAAGGTGTCCCTGCCCATGGCAGGGGTTGAAATGAGATAAGCTTTAAGGTCCCTTCCACCCCAAACCATCCTGTGATTCTGTGATTCCCATTTCCTTCCCCCAGGGTCTGATATCAGGCAGCTTGATTTAACTGAAGGATTCAACCTGTGATTTTCAACTGGTATTATCTGGTGTTTAAAAAAGAAAAAGTGAGTTTTCAGGAGATTGCCCTGCCACTGAACTCTGGCAATCTGGGATGTTGCCATTCCAAGGGTCAGACTGCAATACAGAATTACCTATGTAAGACAGAGAGAGCCCAGGAACAAATTCAACTCTGGGAATTAAGAATCCCACTCGGAGACAAGTACTACAATGCTGGTCCCAGCACTGATGGGGTTAAACAGCCCAAATCTCTCTTTGATTTTTGCCTTTTCACGTCTCCCCCCAGCAGATGCAGAGCTGACCCCTCTGAGGTAGTGGATGAAGTCCTGGCACAGCCACCGAGGGCAAACAAGAGCCCAGTGTCCAAGCACTTGCCAACCAGTCGTGGGCGAAGTCACAAGACGAGCTCTCTGTAGAATTCCAGGAGAAAGATGCCCAAGGGATCCTGAGGCTACACTTGGACAGCGGTGAAAGGCCAATTCTGCTGCTGGGAAGCCTCGGCCACACACTGAGCCCACAAAAGGAGTTTTCATTCACGTCCCTCACACACGCACTCCCCCAAATCACCTGCTTTTCCTGACGTACCCGCAGTTCCCAGGGAATAAAATCCTCCACGTGGGAGTTACTGTGGGCCCAATGTGCCACCTAGTGACAACTGCAGACAGCAGCCGAGCGCCTCCGCCGCTCCAGAGCCACTCAGCTTTTCCATTGGGTAATTTCCTTCTCCATTTCCTCGTATTTATCAACTGTCCTGGCGACTGAATCCAAGTCTTCTAAATATTTGCTTCCAGTCACTATCTTTTCACTGGCTCTCCTCTTCCAAGGGGCTCTTTCCGCTCCTGAAATAGGGTGAGGTTTCTTTTAAACTTTCTAAACTTCAACTCTGATCAACTGTTCAGCCTGGAGAAAAGCAGGCTGGGAAGGGGGGGGGCTTCTCCATCTCTACAATTCCCTGACAGGAGAGTGGAGCCAGGTGGGAGTCTGGCTCTGCTCCCAGGGAACAAGGATGAGAGGAAGCAGCCTCACGTTGCACCAGGGGAGGTTTAGGTTGGATATTGGGAAAGATTCTTCATGGAAGGGCTTGTCCAGCCTTGGCACGGCTGCCCAGGGCAGGGGGGCAGTCCCCAACCCTGGAGAGATTTAAAAGCCATGTGGATGTGGCACTTGGGGACGTGGGTTAGTGGTGGCCTTGGACTTGATGGTCTTAGAGGGGCTTTCCAACCTAAATGATTCCATGATTCTAATTTGACCAAAAGCAGCCAATCCCTCCCAGTTATGAGAATGGGAGAGACTATTTCAGCCTTCTCCTGTCCCAGGTATACACAGAATGTCTCTTCACAAATTCATACATAACACATCTGCACAACAAGCTTAAATTTCAGACACTTCAATGACTCCATAATGTTTTTCATACCCTTAATAATCAATCCCTAAGTCAAGAAGTACAAACAGCTCTACAAGAGGCATCACTGGACACAGGCTCTGGACCAGGAGGGAATAGGAGCCCCAAACTCCACTGCTGACTGTTGTCCCATTACCCACAGCAGTTTTCAGATTTCTGAGATTTTTTCCTCCCCTCTATCTGCTTTGGCTACAGACAACACATCCAAACTGTCTTCTGGGCTGTGGAAGGTGTTTCCAAGCATTAAGGCAAAGGAACTATAACTCATTATGGGACCCTCACACCCCCTAAGATACAAATAGCAGTAGAACAGGATCCATCTAGGAACCTGATGTAATATCCAGTTAGTTTTGCTGGATGGGGGTCAGTCATTCCACATTTCCTCCTCTGAGCAGGTCACAGGGAGAAGTGTCCATGCCTGCAGGTGGCAGCGAGGATGAGGCTGGCACAGAGCAGGGTGGTGAGCAGGGTCAGGGCACACACCAGGTAACTGTGTTCCCTGAGCCCCACGGGAACCTCCAGCACCAATTCCTCCCATGCCTGCAAGGAAAAACAAATGGATTGTACTCATTTAACAAACGGCTCCTTTTTGCCTGCAACCAGACCCTGATTTAACCAGCCCTTGGCCAAGGCTTCTTCTGGGATTTGAAATCAAAACCAAGATGGGACATCCCCTTTTTAATGCTCAGCAAACACAGTGCCAGCCACTGCTGCACTGCAAAGCTCAGTAAATGGACCTGCTGGCACTTGTATCCCTGTATCTCAGCTCCTACACCCCTGGGGATGTGTAGGGAATACCACACGGAGGAGAGCAGCTCTCACAGTGAAGTCAGATCAATGAGAAGACAGATTTCCCCAGGGTAAACAACTATTTGGTTTTTTTGTGGATGCAGGAAGCTCCAAAGTGTTTTTGGACAAGAGCTGCAGATATCCCAGGCATCTCCAAGCATCTTAAATATAAGAAGGCATGTGTGTTGCAACAACAACGGATTTTTTATTATATAAATCAAGTCTTATTTCTGAATTTCTATGCTACTGCAACCCTTCTGAGCATCAAAGGCAGTTGTTGAACATACTAAAGATCCAACTTCCCTTGGTTTTGAACACAGAATAAGAAATTTCACCTTTCCTTACCCAATCAGATACCAACAAACAAACAGAAGTGGCCTTTTTTTTTAGGATGCTATTCCTTAAATCTTTGCAGTTTTACCCCTCCTTTAGTTATATCATCAAGTAGTTTTTCACTCTGCTATTCCTCTGAAGCACCAACATCGTAAAGACTTTTCTTAATTTGACCAGAGCCAGTTATATCCTAGAATTCCAAGTAAACTAGTAAGGAAAAAAAAAAATAGGTGAGAAGAGCAGCCATCCCAAAGGGCCAGAAGAGCACAGAGTGACTGTAAGCACGGCAGAAGGGCAGGATGACCCCCACCAAAAACCACTCAGAAAGGAAGAAAGGAGCCTCACACAGGGAGAACCACCCAACTAGTCTTCTACTGATTAATTCCTGTGCTATGGAAGTTGCTAATCACACCAAAAAAAGAAGCAGGAAATGTTAAAAAGAAGCAGAAAGGAGAACTCACGGGTCTGTGTGTTGTGCTGTGCCACTGACAGGGACCGACGTTCTCGGCCAAGCAGGGAGCTCCCACTTCAGCAGGCTCCCAACACTCTGCTGCCAGCTGACCTAGGGAAGGCATCAGTGCATCAGCAGGAGCATGGGGGGATGAAGCAATCTGGCCTGCAAGACTCTGCCAAATAAGGGATCTTTCCCCCACAACAGCTTGACAGAATCAACTCCCTGGACGGCAAGCAGTGAAACAGCACTGACAGAAACATGCCAGCTCCCCTGCACGGCCAAAGTGATGCTGGGCACTCCTTCCTGTGAACTCTGCAACAGTTCCCTTCCTGATACAGCAGGTAGCCAAGAAAGAATCTCACTTGTGTGGCATCTTGGCCCTTCTGTCTTAACAGGGCAAAGAATTCCTGGTTAGCCTATAGATCCCTCAACTTTACCCATACTTACTTTGGGGAAAATTCTAAGTAAGTCATTCTTCCATTTCGCCTTCTTGGCCTTCTGTCAGCACATGCAAGACCTCCCTTCCAACGCTTTACACATTTTCATAATAATAATAAATGTTTTCCTGTTCGTAAGGAGTAAATGTGGCAGAAAAACAGGAAGATTTCAGGCCCCTTTTTTAAAAGAAAAGGCAGTCTTGCCTGTCCCTGCCTTTACCCCAGAAAATCACTGCTCAAATGATGCACAAGTGAAGATAAAGGAGTTGAAAACCATTAGTGTGTTTGATTTGGCAGCTGGCAGGAATGATTTTGTGAAGGGACACAAGATTTGCAGCAAAACTATAAGATTTCATTGTTCATATAACTTGAAATATTCATTGTCAGTGGTATCAGGTTCTCGTTTCATCCGAGTTTGAGACTCTGACCATTCTAAGCCTCAGGCACAGTTTCCTACATTCCCCCTTTACACAGAGGGAATGCAGGAACAAAGTGTCAGAAACCATCAGAATACTTTGATTCCTCTAAATAGGCGACAGTGGATATTAAATACACCCTGCACAGCTTCAGCTGCCAAGGGAAACACTGGGAGCATGGTCAGAGCAGGAGGCCTTTGGCAAGCCAGGGCCTGCCGGGATCACAGCAAACACATGGATCGTGACAACTGCCAACACTTCCAGCTGGAAGAACCCAGACAGCACAGGGGTACAATGGCAGCAGCATAACACCAAGAGGTGTGCTGACAATCCATCTGCCTTTGGGCAGGCAGCAGCCCCCAGCGAGGAAGACAACGTGGTCTTTATCAGGGCCACACCTTCCCCTCGTGCTCACACAAGCACCAAGAGCTCCGTGTCCAGCAAAAAAACACAGAGCCAGACTCCAAACTCTGGATTACCCATGGTTATTCCTCTCTCCCCAGAAAAAACATCATGGAGAATCTCACTGTGGCAGCAGCAGAGCAGCACTTCTGGGCTCTCCAGAACGACCGAGGCTTGCTGGCTGCCCTCGGCGGGGCGGTGGTACCGCGCGTGCACGGGCACAGCAGCGCGGAAACAGCGGGAACACCGCGGGTCTGCCTCCAGGGACAGCACCAGGACGAGAGCCGTGGCCAGGTACTCGGGAGCCTCCACATCAGTGACATCAGGAATTAGCACGGCCTGCGAGTGGGAAAGGTACAGGTGTGGCTGTGATCGGAACTGACACCGGGGGGAAAACAATTCCCCTCATTTTATTTTCTAGCACTGGGCTTGATTTCGTGGTCAGGATGATCAAGCTGGAAATTCTGGCCTTAAGCTGCTCCACAATACCTTTCTAAGTCCCTCTCCAATGAGTGATTCTTACATGTGAAAAGCTTAGTGTCACTGTGCCTGCAGCCAAACCTGGGAGGCATCAGCTCAACGAGGTGAGTAAGCAAGGCCGGACCTGCACCTCAGGCACCCCAAAGGCAGAAGGTGCCCACAGCCTTTGCATCCATGTTTTAACCAAATTAAGCACCTAAGGAAATTTAAGCCACAGCCTTTGTGCATCTCTATGTCCAAAATGTGAAGCAAAGACTGGAAAGTAACACAGAAAGCCAGGATGAAAACAAAGCTGGGAAGCTACTCCATCCAAACACACAGCACACTGCTTACAGCTCCCCACCACCTTTCTGGGGGCTACCCTTCCCCCTTCTCAACCCGAGTGCTTTTCCCACAGCTGCTCACCTGGGGGCTAAGCAGAGGAGCAGCAGCTCCACCAGACAGTGTATAAGAATATCAACAGCACACGACACAAAACTGATGCTGATCAAACCAGAGATACAGTGAGATGTCACGAAGATGATTCTGTGTGGCATCTCCTTCCAGGGATTAATCCCCTTGGTGCAACAAACCAGATGATGAGCAGAGATTACAACTCCCTGAGTCCTTATCCAGGTCACTGCCAGATCTCCTGGCATTGGGGCCGTTACCTTGGTTAAATTTTGCTGCTGCAGCATCGCCAGCTCGTAGGAATCCACGTAGATTCCTGGTGGAAGATGAGTTCTAGCTGCCACTGCACATCCCCCTGCATCCTCCCCAAGCTCCACCTTCACCAGCAGGTCCCTTCAAGCAAAAACAGAAGCAAAACATTTATACCTGCCCTTCAAAAGTTGGCACAAACCCCCTGAGAGACATTTCCCAGATGCACAGAGAAGAGATGCAGCTCTCACACTGTGCAATTCATTCAGAACACAGTTCCCTCCAAGCCATGGTCTCCTTCACCCCAACTCCACACCCATGGCCAAAATGAAGTTTCACTTCTTTGTTAACTTCTCAATTACCAACTGTCTCCACAGAGATCTTAGAAAGGGAACTCCAGTGAGGAGTGTTCTCCTCCACTAGAGCTTGTTAATCATTTGACCATGTTAATCCATTCCTGAAACATGCCCATGGTTCAAGAAGTTCATACAACTGTGCCTGAAAAGAGGAGAAGCTTCTTCTCATGTAAAATCAGTCCTGATGTTGTACTGATGGAGGGCTGGGAGAGCACTCACCTGTGAAACCCCTCTTTGAGGAGCTCCTGTGTGACTGTGGTGTCCCGACAGGCTGCCTGTACATCTGAGGTGACACGGAGACAACAGGTTACAGTGTGCACAGAACAGCACAGAGATCACAGCACACTGATCACAGCACTCAGAGAGATCACAGCACACACAGAGATCACAGCACACTGATCACAGCACACACAGAGATCACAGCACAGTGATCACAACACACACAGTGATCACACGGGCTGGCAGCTTTAACTAGTGAAGCCATATAATCCATGAATATCTCATCTGCAAAACCTCTCACAGCAGAATTTGACTGTGATCAACAGCAGAAGAGGTTTCTTGGGCCACTGACTGAGATGTGCTTCCCAAATCATGGAATGGTTTGGATTGGAAGGGACCTTAAAGACCATCTCGTTCCACCCCCTGCCCTGGGCAGGGACACCTTCCACTAACCCAAGTTGCTCCAAGCCCTGTCCAACCTGGCCTTGGACACTTCCAGGGATGGGGCAGCCACAGCTTCTCTGGGCAACCTGTGCCAGGGACTTCCCACCCTCAAAGGGAACAATTCCTTCGCAATATCCCATCTAACCCTGCCCTCTGGCCGTGGGAAGCCAATGTCCCTTGTCCTGTCTCTTCAGGCCCTTGCCCGCAGTCCCTCTCCAGCTCTCCTGGAGGGCCTTCAGGCACTGGAAGGGGCTCTAAGGCCTCCCCGGAGCCTCCTCCTGTCGGTGCTGAGCACGCCCAGCTCCCGCGGCCTGTCCCAGCGCAGAGGCCGTTCCCGTTGCCGCGGGCACTCACGGAGGGCGCAGAGCAGCGCTCCCAGCCCAGCGCCGACCCGCCGCCCGCCCGCCATGGCGCCCGCTCCGAGGGCTGCCCGCGGCGCCGCCTGACCGCGCCAGGCCCGCCCGCGCCTCGCTCCGCCGCGCCGTGTCCCGCAGGCGTTGACGTGGACAGCCCGGAGGGGGCCTTCGGAGCAGGGGGCCTTTGCCTCCAGAGCCGCCGTAGCCATGGCAACCGGGCGGGGGAGGAGGAGGAGTAGGAAGAAGCAGCGCCTTCTTGCCCGGCCCTGCGGCCGCCCGAGGTGAGGGAGTACAAGGGAGACGTGGGGCTCCTGGAGCGGGTCCAGCGGAGGGTACGGAGATGCTGAAGGGACTGGAGCATATCTTCGAGCAGGAAAGGCTGAGAGAGCCTCCTCCAGAGGAGACGCTGAGAGGGGCCCTTATCCATATCTGTCAGGGTCTGCAGGGAGGGGCAGGGGATGGACCCGGCTCTGCTCGATGCTGCCCAGCAGTGGGTGCCCAGCCCAGAAACCGATGCCCAGGAAGTTCCACCTGGACATGAGGAAGAACTTCCCTGTGCAGTGACCGAGCCCTGAAGAGAGACCAGAGAGGGTGTGGAGTCTCCTCACTGGAGATATTCCAGACCCCCCTGGACACAGTCCTGTGCTGTGTGCTCTGGGATGGCCCTGCTGGGCAGGGAGGTGGGACCAGGTGAGCCCCTGTGTTCCCTTCCCGGATCCATCTGGGATCTGGGAGGGGCGGGAGGGCCCGGCCCTGCCCCGCCGCCCCCCCGGGCCGCTCCTGCGGCGGAAAAACGGCTTTTTAACGGCAAAAGCGGCGCCGCTGCTGCGGTAGTGCCATAAAACACACCCTCGGATCCAAAGAGCAGCTGCTCACGTTTATGTTGCTCGTCTTCACAGAATCCCAAAATGGTTTGGGTTGGGTGGGACATTAAAGCTCATCTCGTTCCACCCCCCTGCCATGGGCAGGGACACCTTTCACTGTTCCAAGTTGCTCCAAGCCCTGTCCTGCCTGGCCTTGGACACTTCCAGGGTGGTTAATCTCCACTATTAAGGACTTTACTGCAAATTTGAACTCTTTCCTATGTGGCTTTTAACAAAGGAGGAAGACTTTTCAACTCTACTTCAAAGCAGTTTTTGAAGAGTAATGTAATTTTTCTCAATTTGGAGACGTACATTGATTTTTTGGGGGGTATAATTTGTTACTTTGGCTCTCTGTAGGGCAGTCCGAGCTCACCTTCACATTTGGCATATTTTCACTTATTTAAAACCAAAATAAAAGTAACACACTTACTCAATGCTGTAAACTGAGCTGGGAAACAAGATCTGCAGCAGACTTGGATCTTTAAATCTGCTCCAATTTAATTCCATAATTCATTAATTTTTACCCAGAAAGGGGGTGGAGCCAAGGGCAGAGCAGATGCTGAGAAATTCCCGAGAGCATTTGGAGACAAATGTGATAAGGCAGAAAAGAAAAGTTGTTGCTGCCAGTCAGGCTGATGTTCCTCCTCTGCTGCTACAAGACCAAATGCTTCAGAGAAAAGTGAAAAGGATAATTAGGGATCAACTTCATAACCTCCTCTGTGTAGTAGCTTGACTGAGGTACTGGTACCTGAGAGTTCAGCAGTCCTTACTTTAAAATGAGACATCTCCACTCTTTAAAAATTAATTCCTATTTTTGTTGTTAACTAATAAGGAGTTTTGTTATTTTTGGTTTTCATTTCTGACTGTTCTCTCTCCTTGTCCCGTCTGTCACAGGCAGCAAGATCACTCTGAAGCTTCAGAAAGGAAACACTGACTGGGTGCCCCTGCTCTTAAAATCTTAAAAAAGGGGCAGCCACAGCATTAGATACATCAACACTGTGGATGCAAGGCTGTCACTCACCATATGAAATCAGGAGTGTGATATGCCCAGGCTTGTGACAAACAGAGACAATTAAGGGAATTCCTCCCTGTGAGGGTGGGGAGGCCCTGGCACAGGTTGCCCAGAGAAGCTGTGGCTGCCCCATCCCTGGAAGTGTCCAAGGCCAGGTTGGACAGGGCTTGGAGCAACCTGGGCTAGTGGAAGGTGTCCTTGTCCATGGCATGGGGTGGAACTGGATGGTCTTTAAGGTCCCTTCCAACCCAAACCATCCTGGGAATCTGGGATTTTGCTGAACATGTCACTCTACTCCTGACAAAAAGACCAGCGCTGAGGGACACTCACACTTTGTTTCCTTTTTCCCTGTTTCCCAGTGAGGTTCACCATTGCTGAGGAATCTGATGAGGCCACTCCCAGCACCAGGACCAGGATGACTTTCACTGCACAGAAGTGTGGGGTCTGCTTCCAGCCCCCCTCCATCGTCCTCATCTACAGAGACCACAGCCAGGATAAGACTCGCCGGCGCATCATGCCCGTCAGGAATTTCTCCAGGTTCTCAGGTGAGGTGCATTCGTTCACTTGTAGCATTCCCCAGGTCCCCTCCAGACACAGAGAGAGGAACTCACTGTAACAGCATTGTTAGTAACCACTGAGTAGCCTCTTACCAGCATGCAGAGCGTGCAGACAGGGGTGTTTTGGGGTGACACTGCCTCCCCAAGGAGCCCAAGGCTCCATCTCAACCTGAGCAGTGCCTCTCTAAGTCTGGAGGGTTTGGAGAGACACCCTTGGGAGGGACTGGGAGAAGATCTGTCTCTGGGAAGAGCTTTGCTTGCAGCTCTAAGTCCTCGTGGTGGTTTTTGTCTCCAGACTGCAGCATGGCTGCCGAGCAGCTGAAGAACAACCCTCGGCACAAGCCCTACCTGGAAGGGGTCTCGCTGCGGCAGCTCCAGAAGCTCTACAGTTTGCTGAGAGGTCATCTGGGAGGAGAGAGCCTGGCTGAGAGCTTGGAAAAGTTTCGGCAGGAGGAGACCATTGACCCAGAGGAGGATATGAACAAACTAGATGACAAGGAACTAGCCAAGAGGAAGAGCATCATGGACGAGCTCTTTGAAAAGAACAGGAAGAAGAAGGATGACCCCGATTTCATCTATGACGTTGAGGTGGAGTTCCCACAGGATGAGCAGCTGGAGTCCTGTGGCTGGGACCTGGAGTCAGATGAAGAAATCTGATTCCAGATTTCTGTCCCAGCAGAGAGGATGATGTCGGTGCCACACAGAACTGATGCACATTGGCTACAGAGAATCCGAGGGACCACAGCAGTCCCAGGGTTAAGGGAGCTTTGTTTAAGAAGCCAGACTTGATGAAATGGAAACCGGGCAGCTGAAATTGTTGGGTGGTTTTAGTCTTTTCCTACATAAAAGAATTTATTTAATCTTTCGATTTTTTTTTTTACATTTCAGTCAGCTTTGGCTGAAAATGAAGTGTTAAATATTCATGTCCTGAAAGCACTGTTAAAGCTGCATTGCACAAGTAGAGTGTTTCTTATTGCCTGCTGGGAAGTTAAATATATATCATTCTTTCTATATAAATCAACAGTGCACTGAGGATATTACTCTCACATTTCCTGAAAAATGCTTAAATCTCCAGTTTTAGCTTACACAAATATAAATCCTTATATTTAAGAAAAGGAATATCTAGAAAATGAATTAGTCTTGAAAGCACTTTTGAAAACACAGTGATTTCAAATTGCTGCAATGGGGTGGTTGGTTCCTTACACTGCTGGATGATGCTTTCTTATAAGTGCTCAATTCTGGGAGAATGTGCTTAAAGTATCCAAAAAAAAATAGAGTGGTAGAAAGTCAAAGGCCAGGGTTTAGAGTAAAACAAAACCTTTACTCATCCCACTGAAGCTTTTATTCCCACTGCTAGTCTGTACCAGCCAAATCCTTCTCTCCTGCAACAACTGGAGGACTAAGTTTAGGATTTTTTAGGAAATTGCACAACTCCAAAAGCTTCCCGAGTTTCAGCTTTCCAAACCCAGGCAGCTGTGAGGGCTGTGGGTGGGATGGGCCTTCATCCTGAGCTGTTGCCTGAGGTAACTCAGAGGAGTTGTAAATGGCCTCCCAGACTAGTTCCTGCCTTCCTTCTTGCAACCACAAACTAAATAAAACATGTTAAATTTATCAGCAAGATGTCTTGTGGCAGCCCAGGCGCTGGAGCTGGAGGAGCTCTCCTCCCACACACCGAAACGATGGAGTCACTGCTGGGAAAATCTGGAACGGGTCTCCGTGAAACCACAGTGCTGTGCCACCACTGCAGAGCAGGAGGGAGCTCACACCTGGCCACGGGGGGCTTCAGTTAGGAACGGAAGCTGGTGCCTCACTTGCCACAATTAAAGAAATCTAAAGCCTGACTCAGCAGTCCCAGGACCGGAAGGGGCATGTGGGGCTCTGGCACAGGCCTTGCCTCAAAGACTGCAACAGAACAGCAGAGAAAGATCTCCCACTTGAGCGGGAGGGGGCCATGGGGACTCCTCCTGCACACCCATCCTGCACCCAGCGTTGTCCTGGCTGGGCTGGGAGGATGTGGCTGCACCCCCTCCCTGGGCATGGCCCTTCTCACAGTGGGGGCTCAATGAGGCCTAACCAGTGCCCACTTGAGGGGGTAATCACCTCCCTGGACCATGAGGTTCCTGCTGGCCTGTCCCTCTAGCCCACACCAGTCCTTCAGGATGAAGCCCTGCTGGTCCTCCCAGTTTGGGCTCATCTGTGAACTTGGCACAAAGCTGCTCCACAGCCTTCTTTAGGTCATGGACAGAGATGAAATGGGGCAGATCCCAAACCAGACCCTGGTGTTTTCTCACCAGCCTCCTACTAACCACTACCTTGCGTGCTTCATCTTCCAGCTGATCCTTACCTGCCTGGCTGCCCATCCATCCAGACCATGACATCCACACTTGGATGAAGAATGTTGTGGGACAGTGTCCAAAGCCTTGCTGAAGCTGAGGGAAATGGCACCCACCACTTTCCCCTTGCCTACAGACCACCAATTTCATCCTGAGAGGAAAGCAGGTCAGGTAGGCACAAGTTACCCTCATCAATCCACGCTCACTGCTCCCAGCCACCCTCTTCTAGAGGTGTGTTCCAAACAAAGGATACTCCGTGGTTTTCCCAACATGAAGGTGACTGCCCAGTTGCTCCCTGGGATGTCCTTTTGGCCATTACTGAAGTTGGGTGGGACACTTGGGTTCTCCAGTCATGGAAGGGCCTTCCCTATCGCCATGACCTTGCAGAGATGGTGAGAGCAGCTTTGTAAAGACATCCACCACTCTGAAAGTGGAATCTCCTCCTGTTGCCCTGACATCCCATGCACATCCCAGCTCCAGGTGAGCCTCAGCTTTCCAGGCACGTGATGGAGGAGTGTGGATTATCCTGCCCATCAGCTCAACAGAACCAAGAACCCCTGCTCTTTATTTGTGCCCTGGGCAGTGCCGGGTGCCCGGGTTCCTCCCTGCCTGTGTTCCCACAGCTGCACCCCACATCCCCCTTCCAAAAGGAGGTGCAGCGTTGGCTGGGGTGGGGGGGAAGCGAGCCCATCCACAATCCAAGGCTGGCCCTGGCACCCACAGCAGGGGAAAACACCCCCAGGGACTGGGGCACCTGCTCACCCTGCCAGCAGGGAGACACTGGAATGCTGCCAGGAGACAGCACAGGGATGTATTTTTAGGTCATTGCTGTCCCCCAGGGGTGCAGCTTACGGGCAAAAGAAGGGCTGAAAGAGGCTGAGGGATTCCCCAGCTGGGGCCTGGTTTGGTTTTGGCTAGTTCAGTCTAAAATAGGGCCAGAAAGCAGCCATTTCTGAGCTGGGTCTGACAGTGGGGTTCCAGAGCCTTGGCTGCACTCGGTCCCATTGGAGCTGCCAGCATGTCCAGTGGGGTCCGACCTGCGCCACTTCCCAGCCCGGCACGGCCATCGGCCACACCAGGCTCACCCAGTCCCTGTCCCACACCTCTGCCGGGGAGGGGGCTGCCCTGCTCCTGCTGCCTGCACCACCCCTGGCATCTTCCCGGCCCCACGCCAGCCTGGGCATCTCCCTCCACCACCTCCCAGGACAACTCCAGTGGGCTTTAGCCCCCAGCACACCCCACATCGCCCTGCGGAGCCCACCCACATAAGGACATGCCCCCGGCATGCCCACAACACTGCGGCTTTCCCACCCCCCCTGTTCCCAATTAAACACGTTTCACTGGAAAATCCCAGCAATGCCAGGGAATAAAGCCGCTCCAGTTCTCAGAAGGGCTTTTGAGTTAGCACAAACCACCATGACTTCTCCTTCCCCCCCAGAGACTCTCCGAGGAACAGAGCAGCACTTCCCCAGGTAGCGCTGCCCCTCCAGGAGGGACGGTGTGAGCTGCAACCGGAGCTGGGTGGAGGAAACCCCCCACACCCACCGGAGCAGGGCTTCCACAATGAAGGGAAGGGCTTTCTCTTACTTCCTTTGCACGTTTAATCCAGCACTGCTGGCAGAAAATAAGTCCATGATAAAATATAAGCAGGATACAATTTACTCTCCTGCCTTTCAATCAATATTTCACATCGTTTCACTTGGGCTGTTTGTAATGGACTTTCTAACCGGGACTGTGGCTTACCAAAGAAACAAACCCCCAAAATGTGTCAGTCCTGCCGACAACGCCCATCTTATCAGCGCACGCACAGGGTGCACGCCCCGGGCTGCCTGCGGGTTTGCAGTGCCCGCAAGAGCACGGTGGGAGGCTGAGGGTAGGGAGAGCCTCCTCTGCAGCGCCCGGGTGATGTCTGCTCCAGCCCGGGGCACCTCGTGGAGGCCGTTTGCAGATCTGGAGGATGTTTTGAGGTGGGAATAAATAAAAGGAACTGCCTGAAGGTGGGGGGGGAGGGGGGAAACAGCACTGGGGAAAACAGTCACAGAATCACAGGATGGTTTGGGTTGGAAGGGACCTTAAAAAATCATCTGGTTCCACCTCCCTGCCATGGGCAGGGACACCTTCCACTAGCCCAGGTTGGTCCAAGCCCCATCCAACCTGGCCTTGGACACTTCCAGGGATGGGGCAGCCACAGCTTCTCTGGGCAACCTGTCCCTTCAGCCAAGAGGTGTTTGATGTCGTGTCTGCTCAGCTCTTGTCCACACCAGCCGAAGATTTCTGCTGAAGATGTGTCCCTTGAGGATTCCCAGGCTCCATCACTGGACACAGCCCTGAACCCTTTGGGTACCGTTAGGGCTCACCCAGCACCCCGTGTCCTAAAATCCATCAAGTCTCCATCTCACCCACCTCGGAGAGGTTATCAGCTGTAATCCTGTAAGCAGCCAACCTCCCACTCGCATTCTCTGTCCTGAGACCTTCCTCCTCCTCCTCCTTCTCCTCCTCTTCTTCCTCCTCCTCAGCCATCAGTAAGGGCTGGAAACCCCACACCGGTTTTTCAGCAGCTTCAGCAGCTTCTCCTTGAGCATGAGGAAGACGACAGCGAAGGCCACCAGGAGCGTCAGGCAGGTGGGCAGAGCCAGCACGAGGTAGAGCAGCGCCAGGTCGGCCGTCTGCCAGCGGCAGCTCCGCAGGACGGGCTCGGGCAGCGCGCCGGGGCTCAGGGCGTGGGAGCCGTGGCTGCAGGTCACCTCCCGCCCGTCGGGGACGCGCAGCCCCTCCACCCGCTGCAGGGCGTCCCACCAGCCCAGCGTGCAGCAGTTGTAGGGGTTCCGGCTGAGGTAGAGCTCCCGCAGGCTCCTCCCCAGCGGCGTCCGCGCTGTGTCCGGCGGCAGCACCGGGAGGCAGTTGTCCCGCAGGTCCAGGCTGTGCAGCTCCAGGGCGCCCAGCGAGGCGGGGAAGGCGGTCAAGGAATTCCCCGAAAGGTCCAAGTGTACGAGGCTGTTCAGGGTGGAGAAGTCCACGGCTGTGGAGGAGAGGCTGGTGTTCCTCAGAGACAGCACCTGCAGCGTCAGGGCAAGGTCCTGCAGCCACCCCAGGCCCCCAGACAGTGCCTGGCAGTTGTCAGAGAGGTCCAGGTGGATCAGCGACGTTCCCTGGAAGGGGCGGCCGCCCAGCCCCCGCAGACCACAGCCGGCCAAGGAGAGATGGGTCAGGGTCTCCACGCCCCTGATGTCTACGCAGGGGGGACTCTCCGCCTCACCTGCAACGTCTGCCTGGGGACAGAGGTCAACCTGGTTGTGGCTGAGGTCCACAGTAGTGATCTTCCTGGTGTGGGTGAAAACGCCAGGAGGAAGCGCCCGCAGCCTGTTGGCACTGACGTTGAAGAGCTGCAGGTTGGGCAGGACATCCCCGACACCCACCTCTGTCCCCAGCTCCACCAACCGGTTCTGGCTGAGGTCCAGCTCAGTCAGCATGGCTAAGGGGCCCTCCTCCAACAGGTGAAACGCCTCCAGGCAGTTCTGGTTGAGCTTCAGGTGGGTCAGTGAGGGCATCTGGGCCAGGAAGCCCTCCGGCAGGCCCCAGACCTGGTTCTGGCTCATGTCCAGCAGGCGCAGGGAGGAGAGGTTGCTGTAGCAGAGCTCGTCCCAGAGCCTGACCGTTGTGATGTTGGTGGAGTTGCCATCGATGATCAGGAACTGCACGGTGACGTTGGCCAGGGACGTGCCGTTGGGGAGGCGCTGGTAGAAGCTCATCCTGTTGTCCTGCAGCAGCAGGGAGTGGAGCTTGTTCTGCCGGGGCAGCACGGGGAAGAACAGCAGGCGGTTGTGGGACAGGTCCAGCACCTCCAGCTCAAAGAGGTCATCGCTTTCCAGAGCCAGAAACCACTCGATGATGTTGTTGCTGACATTGAGCACCCTGAGCTGGGTGAGGCCAAACCCCACCAAACACGGGAGGTAGTTGTAAGCTATGTTGAGCCTCTGCAGACTCTGCAGCCCTTCAAAAGCTTCATCAATCTCAAAGATGTAGTTCTTCTCCAGGTTCAGCTCCAGCAGCTGTGTCATGTTTGTAAAGATGGACGAGTCCAGTCTCATGATGACATTCCTGGCCACAGACAGGGACTCCAGGGAAGATAGGTTCCAAACTAGAACCGACACCATGTCCTCAGTGAGGCGGTTTCCAGCCAGATCCAGTGTCCTCAAGGCTTGCAGAGCAGAAAGAGCAGCTGCTGTCAGCGAGTAGTTGGTGAAGAGGAGGTTGTCTGACAAGGAGAGCTCCTGGAGGCCTTGACTGCTGTGGAAGGTGCCGGGCTCGATGAGCTCCAGCCGGTTCCTGGTCAAACTGAGATGGCAGAGCTGGGTATATGGAAGCAGAGAAGCATTTCCCAGGACCTGGATAGTGTTGTCATCGAGCAACAGCTCCTCGGTATCACCTCGCAGGTTTCCTGGGATGGAGCTCAGCCATCTCCCAGTGCAGTCCATGGTGCTCTGCACCTAAAGCAAGAGGAGGATCTGTAACACCACTCTGAGAGGCAGGAGATGAGGAGGGAGAAGTTTGGGGAGCAGAATGAGTATGGAGGAGGTGGCTCTGTGTTTAGAACCTTGGCACCCCAGTCCCCTCCAAGCCAGTAGCTGGGATAGGGAAGGTCTGGAGACGCTGAGGCGCCCGGGCTTTGCCAGGCAGGACCAAGCATTCAGAGGGGTGAGGGTTCACAGGAGAGGACTTACGAGCTCACAGCGACCCGGAGATGGTGCCCAGGCTGCAACTGCCCCGCTTCCCCTTCCCACTGCTAGGAGGACCAGAAGCAGGGAGAGACCAGGGAGCGGGGCCTCCATCTCAGCGGCGGCACTCCTGCGGAGATGGAAACAGAGCGAGGAGGTCAGAAGCTGCAGGCTGCTCACCCCAAAAGGTGCAGGTGACCTGGGCCACCACGAGCTGCCTGTGGAGAAGGGACAGAGGGCCTCAGCACCAAGCCCACCCACCCCAGCAGGAGCCCTCGTGGGGCTCCCCCAGTTTGAGCCTGGAGGGCAGGAGAAGAGCAGGGACAGGGAGGTGGCAGCTCGGTCCCCGCATGGGGCAGCACACGTGGGAAAGGCACCGTCAGAGCTGCACAGCTGCTCGTGAATGCCACTGAACTGCATCCCTCAAGCAGAGGAGTCCCCCTGGCAGGGCTTGTGTCCCCTCTCTTGGCACCAAATGCTCCCCCAGGGGACACTGACCCAGTCCCCCCTGAGCCCCCCCAGCGCCCGTCCCCTCCCAGGGAATTGGAAGCTCTCCAGCACAACCTGCCCCGTTACTGACCTGGTGGGACTGGAGCCGATGACATTTGCATCTGGGGAAAAGCTGAAACTCAGGCAAATGAGCAGCGAGGGCTCAGCAAGGCCTCGGCACACAGCACTTTCAGAACTGCCACTGCTTGAAGGAGAAACGGGGGGTTATCTTGGGCAGCCCTGCAGCTGGAGCCTCACAGCACAGAGGGAGCAGGGGCATGTCCTGGGCTGTCTCCTTCCTTGGGACAGCCAAAAGGACAGAGCTGGTGCCTTATCAAAGCAGCATTTATTAATCAGGGGGATGCAGAGGAAGCCCCCCTTCCCCGAGCTGCAGCTCACACACAGCACCTTTTGCCCTCCCAAGCCCTTGGTCTCCAGCAGCACCTCATACCCAGCAGGGAGCAGGAGAGGGACCTTGCTGAGTCTCAAAAACTTTGACTGCACCCAAAAACCAGCAGCTTTGGCTCTGGCTCCTGAACTCCTCTGGAGAAACTCCCACTTGCCTTCAGCCAGCCCAGCCTTTCTTGGCCTCTCTGAACACCAGGAGCACCTCCATGCTCCCGCTCCTCCCTGGAGCTGCAGGGATGGCACCTGCCCAGCCAGGAGAGCAGGCGGCAGCCCTGGCAGGAAACCCCTGCCCGCAGCCCCACACCAGAGCCCACATCCAAGAGCTCTGGGAGCACCCAGGGTGCTCCCCACACCTCACACCAGCCCAGCCCCGGCCCACGCAGCCACAGCTCTTCGAGCGTGGGCACCAGTGACACGCAGCCACCACACACCCGCAGACTGGCACCGAGGGCTCCCCAAAAACCCCCGTCGGGGCTTTCCCCCAGCACAGGTACGGGGGGCAGGTACTCACCGGGTGGGGCGGCGCGCAGGGTTTGGCACAGCCCATCCTGAGGCCAGCGGCCCCCGGGCTGCGCTCGGGGGGCTCTCGGGGCCGGGGGCAGGGGTGACCCGCTGGGTGTGTGACCCACCCGCCCTCCTGCCGAGCACCGATATAGCCTTTGCGGAAGGAGCGACGGAAACTGCAGTCACATGGAGGCAGAGAGCGCGGCCGAGCTCCTCGCTTACTGATCTCAGCACTCACAGCCGGGGTCACGCACTCACACACAGCTCCCTGGCAAGGAGGAACCTCGGCGGCCGGGCAGGGAACCAGGGGGTGCCAGGGGGAACCAGCTCCTGCCTGTCCTGCTGCTCCCAGGGACAAGCCTTGCACTGGGACTCCTCTGCCCAGCTCCGGCGGCAGAACCCCTGCTCGGGTTTTGGGCCGCAGAGATCTTGACTGAAGGGAGGTCCGTGGAGCCACGGCACCGGTCCTGCGGCGTGGAGAAATGCCACCCCTCTGCATGGCACCTATTCCCATAGTGCCCCTCCAGCTCCTGCTTGCCTCCAGTGCCCAGCACAGGGACTTTGACAGGAGCCCAGGGATGTGCATCCCATGGGGGAAGAAGGGGCTGTTATTGCCTGTTGCATCCCAAGCCAAGGTTGGACATGTCCCAGATGTTGAGTCCCCACTTTGGGACACCCGTGCCCAGCCCCTCACATTGTGTAGGTGAGACTTGGGATGCTCAGATTCTCCACCCCCAATCCTTTGGGTCTCCTGGGGCTGCTCAGGATTTCTGCAAACCCAGCACCCAGGGCACAGGTCAGACTCATCTGGATACAGGGACTCCTGAGTGCTGATCCCTATGGGAAACTCAGCAGAACTGGCTTTTCCCACAGCTGCCAAGAAACAACAATCCATATTTCCAAGGCAATATGAGCAGGGAGGTCCCCTTACTCCTCATCCCCATCTACTCCTGCTCTCTATCTCCCCATCCCATGACTCCCTTCTCCCAAGGTCTCCACGCATCCCCAACCCCAAATCCAGCCACTGAGGAGGAAAACAGTTTGCACTGATCTACCTAGCTGGGGAAGGGTTCAGAACTATGGAGAAGGGATCCAGCCCTGCAGCAGGACCCTGTGTAGTGGGATCAGCAGGTTCTGCTCTGCAGTGTCCATGCTCCACATGCCATGTGCTCCCTGGCACCAATGGGATATTCTGCAGAGCTGAGAGATGAACTGCAGCACACTAGGACATCTCAGCTGGGATCCCCCCTATCTGCCAGACCACGTGGCCCCCAAACTCCTGCAGTCAACACAAATGACCAGGGAGATAATTTTTTTTTGCCCTCCTCCTAAATTTAATTTCTTCTCTGGGAGAAGGCTGAGCTGTCCCATGCCACTCGTGAAAAAGCCCTGTGGTTTCATTTCCTCCATTTTCAAGGAAGTTTGACATACAAAAATCAAGAAGGAGAAGAGAGAAGTGAACAGGAGTGGCAGAAACTGCAGTAGGGCACAATTCCCATGGCGTTGCTCAAGGGCACACGAAGGGCTGAGACTGGCCAATGGTTATAAACTGCTGATCCCAAACCGTGCCACAGGCCCAGCCCTCACCCAAACCCCTCACCTGCTGCTTGGAGGTGCGGGAGCTGGCAGAGAGTCACCTGGAGCTGTAAAACTTGAGCATCCTCAGCCCTGACCATACTCCACTCACTGGATCTGGAGGCTCCTGGGAGACCTTCTGGTGAGATTCCTCCTTGTAGTGCCACCAAACACGGTGATGCCTCGAGGGTCAAACCAGCTTCCTCCTGCAGCCCAGCAGGAACTGGGAGAGAAAACAACTTGTTTCATGCCCTGCTCCACCCCCAGCCCGTCCCCAGAGCCAGGGCAGTGTAACCCCCTCTCCCCGGCAGCGAGGGCACCGTGGGGTGGCAGAGTCCCTGCAGCACCCACCCAGGTTTCACCCACCCCACTGTTCCCAAAAGCAGCCCCAGGCCAGGGCTCTGTGCTGGGGCAGTTTGGCAGCAGGGCTGCACTTCACACTTTCCCCACATCCTGCAGCTGGGTGGTTCTGAAAACGTCCCAGAGCTGCTGCTTGGTCCCCTCCTTTTCCTCCCCAGCAGCATCGCACCCCTCACCCCCACCCCCCAGCCCTCACACTGGATTTGTGGTTTATGGGGGTTTCATTTATTTTTTAATATCAGCACAGTAAAGGAACAGGGACTGAGCTGCCAGGACCTGCTGCTCCATCCAGCTCTTCAGGAAGCTCCAATCCAGCCCAATGGCACAGGTGGATTAAATTGAAGGAAATTCAGCTGCTTGGAGCTGTGTCTACAAGAGCAGCTGCAATTCCTGCAGCTGTAGGGGAGGGCTGGGAATCCCCACATGGTTTTACACTCAGTGAACTTCCTCCGTTCCTCCCACGTCCTCTTCCTCCAAACCATCTTTTCCCCTTAACAACCCTCAAATTGTCAAGCACAAACCAAGAGAAAAGTTGTGACAAGAGGGCAGGCTCCCAGTTACTGCTGGAATGCTGCACCCAGGACAGGATGCTTGGGAAAGGAGAAACTGCAACAGGAAACAGCAGCCCCATTGCTGCACCTGTGTTTTCCTGCAGGAAATGTGATTTATTCCAGAGTGGAAGCACCAGGAGAAGGGTCACTTGGTAGCAGGACCACAGCCTTGGTGAGTGGGGGAAAAGTGAAACAGAAATGGGCTTCTCCATGGGCTTCCCTGATTCCCACTGGAATGGAGAAGTGGAGAGAATTAAACAAGTGGCTCTGCAAGGGAGGATGGTGCAAAGCATCATTAATTTAATTAATTTCATTTAATCACCTGCTCTGGAGAAAACAAGGGAAGCTCCAGGTTTGCTGTATCCCAGGAGCTGCCAGTAGCAGTAGTTGCCTCTAATTTAAGATGAACTGTGAACATAAAAAAGAAAACAGATCATTTGTTGCATGGGCAAAAGGGAAAAGCTAAAATGGCCAGCTCGATGGCTGAACACTTTAAACTACAGCTCTGGAATTTCATCTGGCTGAATTTCTCCACAGGAATCCACCCAGTTTATCCCCAGGGAATAGCTCAGGATGTGTCCCATCCCAGGATGGCACAGACACGTTGATGTACAGGAGCAGGGGCTCCCCCAGCCCAGCACCACAGTGGGACGGGAGCTCTGCAGGAAGCACAGCTCCCCTGGGTGTAGTTCCTGCAAGGGGAAGCCAAGGGCCAAAACTCAGCAATTTATAATCAGCTGCAAAATCTTCTTCCCCCCTCAGCTGTAGCCAAACCACCTCCCTGCTGCTTTACCTGGCCATGTTTGGGTGTCCAAGGAGAGGCGTGTGCCAGCACTGACATCAGCCACTAAAGCTCCAGGCTCTGGTTTTGCAGTGACTCCTGTGCCTGGGACCCCCCAGAGCCCCAGCACCTTCCTCTAGGCTGACTCCCCCACCCCACTGCTGCTCCCCTTCCAGCAGCTGCCCACACTCCTGGCTCTCTCCTGCTCTGCAGTTACACATTTAGCCACAGCCAAGCCCAGCTTTGCTCCTGCATTTTATGGAATCCCAGGATGGTTTGGGTTGGAAGGGACCTTTAAAGCCTATCCAGTTCCACTCTCTGCCATGGGCAGGGACACCTTACACTATCCCAGATTGCTCCAAGCCCTGTCCAACCTGGCCTTGGACACTTCCAGGGATGTGGCTTCTCTGGGCAACCTGTGCCAGGGTCTCACCACCCCCTCACAAGGAAGACTTTCTTCCCTGTATTTCCAGCTGTCCGGAATCTCCTAGCTCTTGCCAGGTTTTCTGATGGGAAGAGGGGTTCAAAGAAGACTTCTTTGAACCCAGAATTAGTTCTGGGTTGTTCTGAGCAGAGCACTGGGCTTGCTCACCCACCTTTGCAGCCACACGCTGGCTGCCGACATCTGAAGAACTGGGGCTGTGGGAGCTCAGGGAGGAGGGGGGAGGCAATAACCCCCCAGGACTGAAAACGTGCAATGAGCCCACAGGTGAGTCCCAGCACAAACAATTGGGAAAATGAGGCCTTTGGGCTTGGATGACACCACAGCAGGACTTTCATAGAGGCTCCCACCTTTGACCCTTCAGTCTCTCAAAGGTTCCTCTATGGGAGTCAGAAGAGAGGCAGGAACAGGCCTTAGCAGAAAGGAAACCCACGTTCCTGGGGGCACAGGGCCGTGTGGGAAGGGAAGAGGGGAACTGGTCGGCGGCTCAGCCACAGCCCTTTCCCGGATCCCCGTGCCGGGGTAAGGCTGCACCCTGGCTCCCTTCCCACAAGCAGGTCCAGCCCAGGCAGCTCCATCTCCGTGGTCACTGCTCTTCCTCCTCAGCCTGTAAATGAGGAGGAAGTGGGACAGGGAGGGCAGAGCCACAGCAGGATCTTGTTTCCCCCGCTCGCCTGCACGCGTGGCCATCACACCCCTGCCCTGCCATCACACCCCAGCCTGGGGGCTGCACAGGATCCAGCACCACCATGCCAAGGGAAACCTCCTCCTTGGAGAGCGGGACAGCAGCTGGATCACACAGAGCAGAGCATGCAGTGGGATGCACTGGATGCTGAAATAGTGCAACCTCATGTTTCTGCAGCAACTGGAAGCCAAGAGCATCCACTCCCTTGTGTTCCGAGACATTCCAGAGACACTCAGGAACTCACCTGCAGGAGAAGCAAGTGCCCAAAGCTGGACAAGGCCACTGACCTTGTGCCCAGAGAAGCTGTGGCTGCCCCATCCTTGGAAGTGTCCAAGGCCAGGTTGGACAGGCCTTGGAGCAACCTGGGATAGTGGAAGGTGTCCCTCCACGTTGCAGGGAGGTGGGACTGGATGGGCTTTAAGGTCCCTTCTAACCTAAACCTTTCTGTGATTTTTCTCCTACATGTCCTCAAGAGCTGCAAACAGCCCCACGACCAGGTTGCTTCCATCTAGTTTGGTCTTAGATTGCAGCTACGCCCAAAAGTGTTGCCCAGGTTTTTCCCAGAGGATTGCCAAAGGTGGATAAACTGACTTTATCTTTGCACTCTACAATAAAATAAACCATTGAAAGCAGTAAAACTCCTTGACCCATCTACTCCAGCACATTCACTGAAGTTTTTAACCATAGAATCATGGAATGGTTTGGGTTGGGAGGGACCTTAAAGCTCATCTCATTCCATCCCCCTGCCACAGGCAGGGACACCTTCCACTAGCCCAGGTTGCTCCAAGCCCCGTCCAACCTGGCCTTGGACACTTCCAGGGATGGGGCAGCCACAGCTTCTCTGGGCAACCTGTGCCAGGGCCTCCCCACCCTCACAGGGAAGAATTTCTTCCCAATAACCAATCTAAACCTCCTCTCTGTCAGTTTTTAGCCTAAAACTCTCAGGACTAGAGACTGTAAGTCAGCAGAAGGAGAAGGTTTGGACAAGTCACTGCCATGACATCATTCAGCAATGCAAATTGTGGCAAGAAAAACTACTCCCATCTGCAGCCCCATATAGTCCCTTCCTGCTGCTGTTCTGCTTCTAAGAGAAGTGAGTAATTCTGTTGAGAATGCAAAGGGAAGTGAAACTCTCTCAGCTCCTTGCAGAGCTGAGCGTATCCCACCCAGCTTTCCCCTCTGGCCAGGAGGGCCAACATCCCTGCAACGCAGCCTGATCTCACAAGCAGCTCTTCTGGAAGCAAAGTCACACTCCAGCCTTTTCCCAGGTTTTCAGCTGTGGAGTTCTGCATCCCTCTTTTCCAGCGTGCTTGGGGGACGAGTGACAAAGAAAAGTCTGTCTGTGGGGCCTGGGGATTGGAGCACCCTGTGGCACGTAGGACATACCCTTGTCTTGCACAGAACAGAAAAACTGACAGGACAGAAGTTGCTGTGGGTTTTTTTAAACAATCTCCAACACAAAAGTGGCATTGCTGCTGTACCCAAAACCCAATCCCTGCAGCTGTACCCGAGAGAGACTCAAAGCACTTTCACCTCTCTGTTTGGAGACCTGGATTCACACAGGAGTGCAGGAGGGGCAAGTTCAGTCGGACACTTTGATCAATACACAGATCCTCCCCTCCTGCCCTCTGCTTTCCTGCCAGGAAGAGCAGCTCATGCTGCCAGTAAACATGAGCTACATCCCACCTGGACACGTAAAACCACCTGGTTTCCATCCTGCACACTCTCCTGAGTCCCACTAATGTTCCAGCTCTGCTCCAGTTCTGCTCCTGTCAATTATTTTTCCAGGAATAGATAAAATCATATGCTGAAACTGAGATAAAAATCTCTTGGTTGCTTCCAAAGTGGGATCCCACCCTCCAGCTCTGCTCTTGCACAAAATCTCGTGGAAGGGCTCAGGTGCCCAATGTCAGATGTCACCTGAGCACAGAAAAAACAAACAAAAAGCCAACAAAAAAACCCCCAAATGTGATTTGGAAGTGGCAGAGGCTGAGCAGCCTGGTCTAGTGGGAGGTGTCCCTGCCCCATGGCAGGGGGTGGAACTGGATGAGCCTCCCAACCCTCCCAACCCAAACCAGTGTGTGACTCTATGAAAAGCTTTAACCACTGCAGTATTTGGAATATGATACAAAAAGCACTTTGGCCAACATCCACTTCCTCACTGGCAGGTTTGTCCAGCACTTTCTAAAGTCACAGAATGGAGCTGGCAGAGTTTACTCTCTCAAATTGCTGTTTAAAAGTGATGGGATAAGGCTGAGTTCTCCTAAGCACGGGATGCTCAGGATTAAAAAGACAAAATAAGTCAGGCAGACATGAAACCACTCCAGGTAGCTCACACCACACCTGCCAGTGCAGGCATGGAGGGAAAATCCATTCAATTCCTGACCTGGTAAAATTGCAGAAGAACAAACAACACTCATAACGTACAAACAGTTTTATTTTTTAAATCCCTTTTAAATGATTCTGATTTTTCTTTCAGCTGCAATGACATTTTTTTAAATAAGTTTTTGCTGATATCACTATTTCCTGATCATAAATGCCTGAGAGGAAGAAAAGCAAGTCTGGGAAAGAGTGGAACTTGAATAGCAACAGGGACATTTTTTTTTTTTGAGCCTCTCAAATCCCTGTCAATCCTTTAAGGTGATTTCAGAGCCTTGGCTCAGTCTGCTGTCACTAAAAGTCATTTTCTGAAATGCAAATATTTGCTGAGCCTAATTAAACCCAGGGTTTAAACAAAGGAGTGAATTTAAAAAAAAATCCATGTCCAACATCCACTTCCATTGAGGGTTTTTAGTTTTGTTTTTTGAGGAGGACAGGAAGCAAATGCTAAGGGAGAAGGTTCCATATTAAACATTTAGTTTGCACAACACTTAAGCAGCTCCACAAGGTTCCCACAGTGCTGTAGCTTTGCCCTCTTCTGGGGAGGTGGCAGAGTTCCTTCAGAAGTCACACACCATCATCCAGCAGGAGACAAAAACCTGCTTAAGGGATGAATTAGCAGGTTCAGCAGCACTGCAGGAAAATACTTCTGTGTTCACTCACTGCTTCATTCATTTTTGTTTCAAATGCATCATACTGTGCTGCGAGGTGGGCCTCTGTCACTTAGAGAATCAAACACAGCCACTGCCAACCCCTTAAAAACCTGGTTTGTAAATTTAGAGAGGACCTTAGTGCAGGTTTCAGTAATGCTGCCTTCTGGCTGCAGATTTCATTGTATATAAATGAAAAAAACCCAAACAAAACCACATATATCTAAGAGCTATTTATAACACGTAAAGATTTAGGACTGAAACATCTGTATGGAAATACACAGGCTCAGGAATGACTGAGGGCTGGTAGTATCTCAAATACTTGGAGCAAATCAGTTTTGCATGATCAGACTATGATCAGGCTGAGCCTTATTTTAACTCATCACTGCTGTCATCATCCCAGGGAAAATGGAAAAGGAGAAAAAAAAAATAGAGGCAGGAGAAAAAAAAAAAATAGAGGCAGCCATCTGGAAACACACCCGTGTGCTCAGGGAGTTTGGAAATGTAGATCACAGATGAGCAGGGAGGAAAGTTGGATTTCTCACTGTCGGATTCCGAGGCAGGCAGGGAAGAGCACAGCTGCATCCGAGGAGCAGAGGCTCAGCCCACACCACCAGGTCCATCTGCTCCTGCCTGGCTTTGTCACCTGAAACAGGGGGCACAGAAACGACTGGGGTTTGCTGGGGGAAGGCACTGGGGGCTCTCAGAAATGCACACTCACTGCTGCGTCTTCAAGTGGGGAAAAAACCCACCCTTTTCCAGGAGATACCCCTCCCAGGGTGAGTTTCCTGCTCCATCTTGATTTAGCACTTCAGCCATCAGCACCTGAGAAGTCACACAAGTGGCTTTGGGCCAGCACGAGCTGCCACCAAGGCCCAGAACAGCCTCTGCCTCCAAACCAGTGGCCACACCAAGCTCCTCACCTCCTCAGAGAGGTGGGATGGGGGCAGATGACCAACTGCTCAGCTCCCAACACATTTCACAGCACACTAAAATCACAAGGAATTCTGGGTTTTATTCAAATGATAGACAAAATGCTTGCTTATTCCCAAAATCCTGGCGTCCTGCAGGATTCCAAAGCCAAGACCTGTGAATTTGGCTGATTTCTGTTTGGGGGCCTGTGAACAGTTGATATTCTCCCTGACCAAAGCAGTTAATCCCTTGTCAGGGTTAGAAAAATACCTCAAACAGCTGCTCAGCTGACCCTGAAGTACCTCAGGCTAAAAAAAAGCAAATCCACCTTCTTGGCAAGCACCAAACCCCTCTGCTCCTGAAGGAGCTCACAGGGATGTCGGCCAAAATTTACTGCTTAAAAACAGATTCTTGATGCAGAAAGTTTGGGAAGTGCCTCAGAGCTCACAACACAGTCCCCTGCTTCTTCCTAAAAGCGCCATGAAACATTGAACTTCCATGGGGAAAGCTGAGGGAACAGTGGGAAGCTGACGTGGGAAGGAGGCCCCTGAATACAGCAGTGTGGCTGCAGCAGTGACCACCCCACCCCAATCCAGAGGCCTCCAGCAGTCAGGAATGCCTTTTCCCCCAGTGCTGAGCTGTTTCAGAGGATGCAGTTTCCCAAGCACAGCTCTCAGACCACTGAGTTTCCAATCCCTTGTTAACCACTCACCAGACTCCATTCTCCAGCAGTCACACAGCAAACCACAGTCCCAGCGGCTCCGTCCTCCTGGTGCACCAAACTGCAGCTCCCTTCTTCCCATCTGGGGGATTCCACAGGTGCCATTCCAACAATCCACACCGACACATCCTTCTGAATGGTAGCAGAGTTTATTTTAATATTTTGTACAGCCAGCATTGGTCTCCAGGAATAAGTTATAATCTTACATAAGTGAGTCCACCCAAACCCACCCTTAAGGAATGTTCGACTTTCAGCATTTCTGATTGAGAGGGAAATTATTTAGAGGGAAATTATTTGGAGGGTAAGACGCAGTCTGAAGAATGGAAATCAATCTGAATTGGTGATTAAAACTCCTCGGAAGTTCTCAGGGTTTCCTTGCCTCTAACTGGATCATGGACAAGCACAGAGGTCACGTCTTTCAGGACTGCACTGAGAATACATTCATCCCGGGGACTATTTATTTTCCCAAATTGGACAGGGTTTTGTTTCCTTTATCCCCAACTCCACATCCCATGGTTCTGCTCTGCAGATACAGTCCAGTACAATCAATGCTTTGTAACAGATTTGTCCTGGAGGCACTGGGATGCCCATCCCACCACAGCCTTTATTCAGCTGCTCTCACCACCACCTAAAACACCTCCTCGCTCCTGGCTGAGGCAGGAGGGGGACAGACCTCGACAGTGCCTTCCAGCAATGAACACACAAAACAAATAAATACTTTAAAATCCTTTAAATGGTAATGACTCACACAGTTCCAGTGCAGAACCTGGTGATCTACCAGGCAAAAAGCACTCCAAGGGCAAAGCCTCACTCACCTCCTTGCACTGCTCTCCTTGAGGAACTGGGGGGATGAGCAACAGGCTAAGGGGAATTCCTCCCTCTGCCATGCTCACAGAGTTGCCAGTGTCTGACATTAAGCAACTGGCATTCTCCAGTGCAAGAAAAGCAAAAAAAAGAGGTTGTATAAACATTTCCTTATCCTTCTCCCTCTCTGAAAAGTAGCTCTGAAACAGCTCAGGCAGCTCTGGGAAACGCCAACCAGCACGAAACCAGTCATGGGACTCACAGCTTTACTGCCCCACGAGAGAGCCCTTCTGGGGCTCCCTGCAGACCTTCCAGCCTCAGAGCAAAGTGGTTTCACCAGGGAGCCCCTCCTCACTACACCTGGAAGTTTCCCAGCCTGCACATACCAGCACACGGACACACCTGAGGGTCTGTGCCTGGCTTTGAGAAAACCAGTGCAAGTGAAGAGCCCAAACATTGAACATGATCCAGAATCCCCATCAAAGGGCTGGTGAGAGTTTTACTCCTCCTGGGCAGGTGAATATTCGGGTACTGGGGGGATTTTATTTAATTAAAGAAAGGTTCAGCCAAGCCTTAAGGTCTTATAAAGCCATTTAAGCCAAAACCAAGGTCTGGATGCAGAAAGTGAATGCTCCTTCCTCGTTACCTCGAAACACTTTGCAGCAGTGATTAGAAAATGTAAGAATGCTTTTAAAAGTTGGTGGGTTTGATGTGGAAAGGAAGGCAAGCTCAGCGCTGTGCTGAGCCTTCCTTTCCCAAGGGGAGTGCAAGTTTGGTGAAAGGAAACGTGTTGTGTTTCTTACAGAGGACAAGCCTGTCACAGAAGCCATGGAAACTGTCACAGGAAACGACCCAAAGTAGCACCATACTCCACAAGAGCATCCCAAAACACATTAGGATACAACAGAAGGGCACTGACATGAACGCTGGACACCTGCCCCAGGTGTGTGTTCCGATGTCACCGAGTGGGGTGATTTTTTTTTCCCCTTTAAGAAATTATGTTCCAGTTAGAATAAAGGCAAACCCTTTCTTTTACCTGTTCTTTTCAACGTGTTCTGTATATACAACCCTTAAAATACACTTAAAAATAGCTGCCCACGTGTTGTGTCGTTACACTGGAGAAGGGCAGTTACACAGACCCTGCCTCTCAGTACATTAAAAATTGGGAACACCCCCAGCAGCCCCGCTCTGCTCCGGCCCCCACGCTGGCCCCGAGGAGGGAAGGAAGGAAGGAACAAGCAGCTTGGAAATGGGAGTCTCTCACAAAACACACCACTTACAAATCTCGGAGTAATTTCCTCAAGCAGTTTTGTCTCAAGTCCTTTCTGAAATGTCTGAGGTCACACTGCCATCTTAGCAATGAAATCTGTTGCAACATGCATGTGTCAGCTTCCCACTCAACCAACTGCAGCCCTGAGGATTTTTTCTGGCCTGGTAGAAATAGGAAATGTAACACAATTCCTGATGTATGGCTGGTCCTCTGTTTCCAAACCCAGTGTGGTTCCCTCGATGGTTCTTGGACACACACCCACGCTTTTTTGTTGTTTTTTTTTCCTCTAATACACGTTTCCCTCTAACCAACATGCAGATTTCTCCTCCCAATCATCCACATCTTGACGTCCCAACGAAACAATCCACATCATCCATCCAGAGGTTTTCCCAGGTAGACCAAAGTCACTTCTGTGTTACCATACACAGCAGACACTGCTGGATACAGGCAAACTTTTGGCAGTCCTCTGAAGGCAACTCCCAGGAACTCATAGCCCCTCTCAAACGCTAACGTTTTGTCTTCCATGTCCAGGATAACTCGGATCCTTTCGCCTATCTGGAAACAGGGACAGGAGAAGTGGAATAAAAATAACACACAGAAAGAGTCAGCATGCTCAGATGGAGTTAAAAATAATGCAAAGTGCAACACAGCAGAGAATTTTAAAGCAAGGCTTTCCTGCTTCTCATGCTTGATTGCTTTAACGATGGGAATTTCCCAATTTCACTCAAATTCACCACGATCCCGAGTGCCTCTGAAGCAGGGCAGCCTGTACCCACCACCTGTTTATGATAATAAACATGACCCTTCTCATACAAACCTGTGAGAGCACTGAGAGCGAGCACAGAGTGCCTGGTGCTCTGGAAACCTTGCCATGGCCTCCAAGATCCCTGAGCTCGGTGTTCAGCTGCTGCTATTGCTGAGCAGGTTCTCCTTTGTTAGGAGCAATTTTAAAGACAATGTATTTTTTAAGAAAGGCAAGTGCCACCTACAAAAAAATCCCAGAATAGACCGATATGCAGGTGCTGTGGCTGACAGAGGTGTTTTCTCACCAAGGCTGGGGGAAATTCCACTATAAAAGGTAAAATAACCATGAAAAACCGAGAGTATATACACACACGAGTGAAACCAACACGGATCTCAGCAGGAGACTCTGATCCAGGCAGGCACAGAGCTCCCTGGGTTATTTCAGACATCAATACAAGTCCCAGAGGGCAGCCACAAGCACAGCAGGCGCCACACAAACTCCTGACTCTTCTCCAACCAGCCCCAGTGCTGGGGATTTCTTCCAGCCAACAGATTTTTTTTCCAACCAACACTGACACACTTTTGTCTTCCCTTTAAATACGTTTTCTATGAGCAGATCACTGCACATGTCCAAATAAACATAAAATACGCCAAAGGATTGCTGATTTTAACTTTCACATGAAATTTAGGAATATCAGATGCAAGTTGCTACACAGATCTTCACCCACAAGTGAAACATAAGCCAGTGCAAAGCCACAGCACTGGGGGCTGGACTAGATGATTTTTAGAGTCCCTTCCAACCCAAACCATTCCACGATTTCGTGATTATGAGATGGAAATGACAACGCATCCAGTTCAAGCAGTAACACGAGCAAACCCAGTAGCCAAAACGCAGCTGGGTGAGCAGGCAGAACGACAAAGACAAACACTTCCCTAAGGACAAAAAGGTGGGATAGCATTTGCTCTTTAATACCCTGAAGTTATCTGAACATCACGTCCCAGCCAAGGGATGTCACCCACGGGAAGGCAGCCAGCCAGCAAACGCAGCACTCAGCACTGCTGCAGGAAGACTCTTACCTAAGCACTAACCTCAGCTCACCCTGCCAGACAACAACAAAGGGGGAAAACAGCTCAGACACTCACCTTGCTGTGGGGCAAGTCACTGCTTCACGAGGCTACAACAGTCTTTTCAGCTTTTACTCCAAAAAGCAACACGGTGTCTAAGCAGACACGCACGGCACACGCTTCACACTCAGCGTTTGAGATTAAAGTGTGGAAACAACCCAGGGTCAGGTGCACTGAACACCAGACAGGTGTAGCCTGTGGAAGCAGTAAACCAAGGGGGAAAGGGCTCACGAGGCAGAATCATCTGCCTTCTGCAGGGGAGGCACATAGATCCTTAAGAGGGCATTTAGAAGCAATTCAGCAGCCAGCCAGGACACCCGAGGAACAGCCAGGACAGGGGAGGGACAGCCAGCACCCACGAGACCCGCGCCAAGCCCCCTCACCTGGTACTTGGGCGCGTTATTGCACTGGGGGAAGCTGCCGTTCACCTCCCCGTTATGCAGCAAGTTATTGTCCACCAGGTTCCAGCCCCAACTCTGGTCGTCGCTGCCCAGCAGGGCCACGTATCCCTGGCACTGCATGGCCGCGCGCTTGGTGGCGATGCCGATGACGGCCACGGTGCCCAGCGGGCCCTCCCACCACACCTCCCAGGCGTGCCGGCCCTCGCTGAAGCCGATCTTGGTGCGCGCCCCGTCCGTGCTCTGCGCGATGGGGTTGCGGTGCAGCGTGAAGCCGTTCTTCTTGATGTAGACGTTCCTCGAGCAGTCGTTGGTGCTGAAGGCGTGGTGGAAGGCACGGACCTGGCGGAGAAGAAAAGGAGGGTGGTGGGGGAGATGGACGGGACTTGGAGCAGCCTGGTCTAGTGGAAGGTGTCCCTGCCCGCGGCAGGGGCCGGGAACGAGATGAGCTTTCAACCCAAACGAGATGGGCTTTCAGCCCTTCCAAGCCAAACCACTCTGTGGCTCTACGACATGAAACCCCGCAGTGTTTTCCAGCCCCCCCTTGGTTTCGGATGGCGAGTGGGCCGAGGGTCTGTGGGGGTGTCCCCGGGCGCCCGGGGGGTCGCTGGGCGGCTCTGGGGGGTGTCCCCGCGGGGCGAGGGTCCCGGCCTCACCTTGCCCTTGTAGGTGGGCACGTTGCAGAGGATGTCGGTGCGCAGGGCCTCCTCGGCCAGGCAGCGGGCGGCCAGGCTGCGCCACACCTCGCTGTTCTCGTCGCCGTGCAGGACGCGGTGCCACAGCTTGCAGACCAGCGCGCAGCTCCGCAGCTCCCGCAGCTCCAGGTACGAGAACACGAGCTCCAGCACCCGCCCCGGCAGCCGCCAGCCCGGCCCTCCCCACGCCGCCGCCCCGGGGCCGGGGCCGGGCCCGGGCCCCGCCGCCATCGCCCCCGTCCCCCCGCGCTCCCCTCGCCCGCCCGGTGTCGGCGGGGCCGGGGCCGCCGAGGCCTCACGGCGCCGCCATCTCGGCCGCGGGCACCGCCCCGCGCGTGCGCGGCGGGCGCGGGGCGGCCGCGAGGGGCGGGGGCGGCGCGGAGGGAGCCGGGCTGAGGGAGCCGGGCTGAGGGAGCCGGGCTGAGGGAGCCGGGCGAGCCGAGCGGGGCTGAGGTGAGACCCGCACCCTCGGAACCCCCGGGGACGGTCCCGGCGGCGCGGGGGGCGGCCCCAGGACCGGGCCTGCCGGGGCGGGGGGCTCGGGGCGGGCGGGACCAGCTGCCGCGGGCGCGGAGGGTTGTGAGGGAGCGGCTCACGGGCGGGCGGGCGGCCGCGGATCGGCCCCCCCACGCGGCCCGCGGGAGAGGAAGGTGTCGGCCCTCTCTGTAGGTGTTACTTAATCGCTGAGACCGAAGTTTTACTGGTGCATTGAATGGGTGCTGGCTGCTCTTTAGACGTGTCCCGGCAAAAATCACGTGGAAAGCGTAACATGGTAAAAAATACCCCAAACGAAAATAAGCCGTTTATTGCCCAGTAACGCGATAAACCCACGGAGGGCAGCGAAGCGGCTTCTGGGCTGTCACACGAGCCCCACGTTGCCTGTGCCCTGCCCTGCCATTAACTCGCCTTTCCCCACAGTGTCCCAGCCCCTCCAACGCTTATTATGCTTTTGTGCCACTCTTTTTATTTTTTTCCTCCCTCACTTAATTTTCTGCTGATGTCCCGTAAGCAGGGCTGTGGCACAGGCTGTGAGCAGTCACGCCAGGGAAGGGTGAGCTTGGCGAGCTCCATGGGCGTGCTCTGAGACCCAGTTAAACGTGTTGCAACCCTTGCAACTAACCTGCCTTAAACTGGTAATGCTGCTTTTAAAAGGATCGTAGAATCATTGTGTCCTTTAGGTTGGAGAAGACCTGCCAGCACCTGGTGTTGCTGGTGTTTGAGCCAAAGCTCCACGTGGGTACTGAGCTATGCCTGCTTTACCTGGACACTGAAGTTTCAAGTACTTTGCAGGATGATCCTGTTTTTTGATAACTTTCTGCTGTAATGTGACCAACAACCAGCTCAATTCAGGGTTTTTTTTTGTTTGTTTCAGAGGTGTCCCCAAAGCATGGCAGTCAAATGGACTGGTGGACATTCCTCCTCTGTCCTGTGCCTGTCTGTGAGCGCAGAGGGGCTGGTGGTGTCCGGCGCGGAGCGCGGGGAGCTGGCGCTGTGGGATGGGGGAGGCTCTCCAGCGGGACAGCTCCGGCTGCCGGGGGAGGAGGATGTGACCTCCGCGGTGTTCTCCGCCCGCCGCCCCAGCACCCTGTACACCTCCCACGGAGAAACCATCAGCGTGCTGGATGTCCGGGCCCTCCAGGAGCCCCTGGAGCGCTTCCACGTGAACGAGGAGGAGATCAACTGCCTCTCCCTGAGCGACACTGACAGCTTCCTGGCCGCGGCAGATGACTCGGGGGCCATAAAGGTTGTGGACTTGGAAAGCAAGAAAGCCATACGGTCCCTGAGACACTCCAACATCTGCTCCTCTGTTGCCTTCCGACCTCAGCGGCCTCAAAGCCTGGTTTCCTGTGGACTGGACATGCAGGTGATTTGCATACACGTAGATGGTTATTGGTGAAGTGAAACAGTAATAACCCCACCTGTCGTAGTGAGGCACCCACAGACTTTCACTGAAAGTGAAGGTGTCCAGCCTGCAGTCACTGGGAAGCTCCATCACTATTCAAAAGTAGTTTTGGCCCAAAAACCAAGTGTCAAGGCTGTTTGTGCCATTTTCTACTCAGCAGTTCCTCTCCCTGTTTTTATCTTCCTCAATATTTACAATCCAAAAGTGAGCGGGGTGGGAGGAAATCAGAATACAGTGCAAAGCTCCTTTACTACAACGTCTTTCCAAGTGGAGCATATCACTAAGGACAAGTCATTTTTACAACTCATCCTTTGTTCTGATTGATCTCTTGGAAGCATGAAATGTTCTTTGCCTTTTTACACTTCTCTGTCCTCGTCAAGAGGAAACTTTGTCCTTTGCATTCTGAGAAGAACCGTGCTAGGAGTTAAGTTCAGAGCCTGCCACCCAGAACAGATGTTTTTCAGTAATTTCTTTCCAGTGGTTGAGATCTGACCACATTCCTGGTTTAGCCCGAGATGGAAACTGTCACTTCTCAAAGGTTTCTGTGGTTCCAGCATGTCAGGGTGAAGTTTGTTTGACAGCACTGAACAGTTTCACTCTGTGTTCTTGAAACCAAAGCACATCTCAAACCCATTAGAGCAAATACATGCTGGTAGTTAGGATAAATGGTAATTTTCCACATTAAATTCCTGATGATAGATCTAGTCTGAGAGGAGTAAATGCTCGGTGCCTTAGCTGGCTTAACTCAGGACCCTAAAATGCAGATTCACAAGCCTGGAAGCTTTTTATCAGAATTGTAAGCATTTATATACCACTAGGTGCAAGTGAGCTGGTTATTTTTTTTGTGACTTTTTAGTATTAGTTTCTTTTATTGTAGCTCAGCAAGCTGGGTTTTAGGTGAAAGTCAATATCCCGAAAGAGTTGGGATTCATTAGTGTGTTTTTATATAGTGAAAAGAGCATTTTTCTGCATCGAGGCTGCCTTTAAGATGCATCATTTCCCAAAGGGGAGCTGAGCTGCAGAGCTCTGGAATGCTGTGCTGCAGCATGTCTTTGGACAAGTTACGAGCTCCACGAGCATCCAAACATGTTCTGGATTCACAGTCAAACCCTCGGGGAAGCCGTGGCTGGTAAGAACTGAAATTTAGGTTGCTGCAGTTCTTTCAGGAGTTCCAAGGAAGCAGGGAAAATGCCACGAGGACAGAAAATACTTAGTCTGCAGGAAACCTGTCAGCAGTTGATGGATTTATCAGGCTGTTGCAGTGCTGTCCGTGATGGAAAAAGGAGTATTTTCTGTAAGCATCACCCAGCCTCTCTGATTTACAAATCAGTTGTTGTGGAAAGTTTTCCCTTTCATCCATAGCAAAGTAGTTTTAATGCAGCAGCAAGAGCAGTCACTGAAACAGGAAGGTGACAGGAAATGATGTGTTGCAGATGTTTTAGCGTGACTTGGATTCCAGAAAGGCAGAGCCAGGGTGACAGCTCCTTTGTGGCCCAAATTTAAAGACTTCTGGTGATTACTGCTGGTGATTACTACTGGTGATTGACTGCTGAAGGAATATTTTTATCAACAACAAATTAAAGCTTAGCTTTATGAAGCAAACAGCACAGCAGTGCTGCATTAGACTGAGTTGTGCTTCTGGCTCTGTTGGCCTTGAAAATGCTTATTGTCAATTCATATCCTATGAAAGTCTTGAGAGAATTATTTTTAATTGGCTCAGTATAAATCTGTAGTGCTTGAACTGCTATATGAGAGACCCAGGATTCGTGTGAAGGCACAGTTATCACTTCAGAGGGGGCTTGGGGGTGGGGTGGCATTTGAAAAGCAAGACTAAAAGCACAACCTCCCCCCATCTCTTCAGGAAAAGCACACCCTACTCGATAGCACAAACCAGATCTACTCACTGGATATAAAAAGAAATACAAATACACCTGTTTAAAAATGAGAGCCTCAACTGCTGTTTGCATTTTGCTGTCCCATTTTTCAGACACATTCATGGTGATGATTATTGTAGGGCAAGTGCGTAGCAGAGACAAAAATCCAGAATGATACTGATTTCTATTCACTGCGAGTGTTTCCATGTCCCTCCTTCTCAATAATTGATGTGCAGTATGTCAGGATTGCTGTTGCTGAGATAAATGCAGAGGCTTTTAGAGCAGGGTTTGCATCCCCTTCGTGGTCTAAAGGTCTGAGTCACTGACTGCAGAGTATGGCGGTGGGGGTTTGGAGACCAGGCTGGAAAGATTTGCCATATTTATCAGGGCATCTTCAGCCCCTCCTCACCACACACCCTACACCTCTTGCACTCACGCACAGCCTTTGCTCTGCTAGAACCAGAAGTGTGGTGGTTCATTTTTACTGCTAAAGATCGGATTTTGTGTGAAATGGACAAATCATTCATTCGTCCTGGTTTTTTCCAGGTCATGCTGTGGAACCTGCAGAAGGCTCGCCCCTTGTGGACCACAAACCTGCAGGAGTGTGGCCTGGAGGACGACAGCCCACAGTCAGCCGGGCAGTTCTTCAACCCGCCGCTCGCACATTCCCTGTCCGTCGCCTCCTGCGGGAACGTCTTTGGCTGCGGAGCTCAGGACGGTAAAATCAGAATATTCCGAGTCACTGGTGTCAAGTTTGAACGTGAGCTGGAGTTCCAGGGGCACAGCTTGGGAGTCTCCCAGGTCCTCTTTATGCCAGAGGCGTACTGGTTGTTGTCTGGAGGAAACGACGGGAAAGTCCTGCTCTGGGATGTCGGCAGCGAGGTTGGGAAGCAGCAGAAAAGTCCAGCAAAATCTCTGCAGAGGAGGAAGGCCCAAGCACCTGCTTCCAGCAGGAAAAATGGGAAGCTCAACAAAGTGTCCTCAAGTGAACAGACTGGAGTTGTGCCAAAGCTCACCATCGAGCACGGAGAGAAGGTGAACTGGCTCTCGTGCGCAGAGATCAAAGGCTCCAGGAGGGTGCTGGTCGCTGACCAGAGCAGCTCTGTGTCGGTGTATCCCTTGCCAGAACTGTAAATACCCAGGTGTTTGCAGACATTGGGGGGGCAGAACCACTCCTCAGAGCCAGTTACATCCACTGACAGTGACCTGGGCAGTGAACCCCCACGTCCCTTGGAAGGGGAAGAGATTTGCTGTGCACTCGTGGTGTCCCTGGCCTCATGCTGGTTCTCTGTGGCTCTTGTGTTCACAGCTGCCATCTCCTGCAGGGTTGGCAGTTTGCTGCTTGAATTAAGTGAAACGGGTCTTTACATTTAGGTGGTATCAGTCCATGACTAAGCTGATGTAATTAAGGCTGGAAGAGGAATTCAGCACTGAGGGGACACCCCGATGCTGAGTGAGGGTGCTGAGCAGTGACAGGGCTGTTGCTGGCTGTGCTCTGTGGGGTTTGCACTGTTGCAGTGCTCTGTGTGACTCTCCCCATGAAGCTGTAGCCCAGTTGGCTTAAACCAGCTGTAGTGGAATCTATTTTCCATCATTCTGTAAGACCAGGGAAGCGTCAATTAATGAGTAAATTAAATGAGTTTCCCTGTTGTTGCCAATTGGTTTTGCTCACGCTGCAGTAAAGGAGGGAGCAGGGGAACTGTTAACACCTGTTTGATGGCTCAGCTGTCAGTTGTTTATCCCAGGGAAAAAGAACTATTACACTTAAATAAATGCCTTCTCTCTCACTGTTCCCTTGTGCTTAGACTCACTCTAATATTGCCAAACTCACACAAAATTCTGTCAAAAAGTGTATTATACCCCTGTCACAGGGGGAATGTGAAGGGCCAAAGGCATGACTTCTCCTTACCTAAATACTTCGTCTTCCCAAAGCTTTGGAAACACAGTGAGCAGAACTTGGCTTGCTAGAAGCATCTCTTCATTTGCAAATTGAAGGTAGGAAGAACTAAGTGGGAATGCTGCAGCTCTTGACATGTTCAGTTCGTGCTGGATTTCCCATGGAATGGGCAAATAATTTAAAAAAGAGGATTTTTTTTCTCCCCAACCTGTCCTTTACCTGTCACAGAACTGAATTCCTGGTGCTGGCTGAGGACCTGCTGCACTGATGGGGAGTTTGTGCTGCCTTTTTCACCAGCTGGGCTCTTACCACACCCATATTATTATTATGGAAAAATTTCCAGGTCGTTTTCTTGCATACCCAGCTCCTGATAATTATTAGCTGGCAGTGCTGGCTCTCCATCCTTTATAGAAGAGATTCCTGCTGTCTTGGTTTAGCTCAAAGCAGCTCCCTGCAAACAAACACAACTCATTCTCATCCAAATCTGATTTTACCATCATATCATTTTTAATTAAAGAAACCAAAGGCAATCTGCTTGTGCAGCCTTCCCCAGCAGGAGACTTTGGCCCAGGACCTGAGCTGATGGGCACCACAGCAAAATGAAGCCGAAACACAGCAGAAAATCAAAAACAGAACAGTGTAATTTCCTCCTTGTGTGCCACCTCTGAATTAGTTTCTGTGTGCAGACACGTGGTCAGTGGGGCAGGGGAAGGGGTTCAGGTGCGTGGTTTGGTGTGTGATATATCCATGAGCATGTGCTGGTGCATCCATGACCTATATTTGGATATACGGGCTATAAAAAGCCTTGGAACAAACAACCTCCTGCAGGACCCGGATCCCCTGTCCCTGCTGTTGCTGCCGGCTTCAGGAGAGAGGAGCAAGCCCAGCTTTTACTTCTCCTCTTGGTGCTCTCCAGGAAGATGGCTAAAGGCAGCATCTCCCTCCGCTCCCTGAATGAGACGCTGAACAGGTCTGAGCGGCACTGGAAGGGACCGGGAGGGCTGGGGCAGGAGACCAGGCAACCTGTGAGCATGGCACACCTGTGCTTCCCTGGAAACATGCCTGGGGAGCAGGGTGTGCACACACACATCGTGTGTATGTGGGGAGGGAGCGGTTCATGGGCACTCTGACTTCTTCACTCGCTGGGGAGGGAAGAGGGACGGAGCCACCAGCTCCATGGTGGTGGTCAGTTCCGTGGCTGCTGTCCTGGCTGTTTGCTGCAGGATTTGGGCAGTGGCTCCACCAGCCAAGGCCTGCAGCTGGATGAGGTGTTGCCAGGTGATTTATAACCCACAGGAAGTTCAGGTTTGCTGTTGTTAATGGGAGATTTGGGATGAATTACCAAATTTCGGAAAATGCCTCAGAGTCTGGAGGATTCAAAGATCGGGAGTAAATGGTTATCATTAGCAAAAAAAACCCAACAAAACAAACAAGACTGGACCTTTCTTGTAAGTTTAAAGAAAGCAAATCAGTGTTGCTGTGGGATCAGGACACGGGTGACACTGATTCACCCTCCACTGCCAAAGCCTGCCCTCGGCAGAGGAACGTGACCAGCAGGTCCCCTGGCTTCCTGTAAAACAATCCAGCCCCAGCTGCCCCTGCTGGCACCGCTCCCTGTGCTCGGCTCAGCTGCAGGGGGACAGAGGCTCAGATCAGATACAGACCATGAGCACGGATCTTCGGGAGGAAAGAGTCAAAAACGGGTCTGGAATTGTCAGCAGTTAGAGACAGGCAGGATACTGTTCCCTCCCAGTGGATTTTCACTTCTGGGCTTTCATATTACTGTGAGGGTGGGGAGGCCCTGGCACAGGTTGCCCAGAGCAGCTGTGGCTGGCCCATCCCTGGAAGTGTCCAAGGCCAGGCTGGACAGGGCTTGGAGCAACCTGGGCTAGTGGAAGGTGTCCCTGACCATGTCAGGGGGTGGAAGGGAATGATCTTTAATGTCCCTTCCAACCCGAACCATTCTGTGATTCTATGATGTGTTGCCTTTACAGTAAAAAGACATTTTTAAGCCAACTCAGCTGTCACACATACAGTGTGATTTACCTGCAGTAAAAACGATCACTACCAAGAGTATCACAGCCAATGGGATGCAGTACTTCTGTTTAGGAAATGAACGATTAGGTGTTGACAGACTGACTTGGAAAAAAACTGCTCCTCTCCTCGAGATACTAACAGGGTTCCCTCCCTCAGCTTTTATGACTCCAAACAGTGGTGACCACAAAAATAGATACTAGAGACCTGACCCAAGGGAGAAACACTGGAACTGCTCCTGAAAGAAAAAAGTGAAAATTACATCTGTGGTAAACTTCTTGAAGAAGTGTCTGAGTGAGTGAACAGGGAGAGCTTGGAGGCTGCACTGGCCTGGAAAATAAAACCACGTGACAGCTCTAAAATGTCATTTTCTGTAAATGCCTGAATAGCAGAACTAAGGTTACCCATACGACCACACTTTCAGAGAAGTGGGAATGCTGGTGCTTTTACTGCATAGCTTCCAAGTATGTTCTGTGGGCTAATAAGAGAGAGAGGGGAATTTTAAATAGCTTTCTGGTAAAGAATGGGGATGTGGTTTGTGTGTACACTAGCCAGAGTTAGAGGTCACTGACTCAGTGGTAACTTCACTCACACTAAAGGAAAAGTGTTCAGAGGTCAGGATTGAAATGAAAGCAGGAGGTTTAATCTGTCCTTCCTCGTTTTGTTCTAAACTTGGATCAAGAGGCAGCAGCACTGAGTGTATCAGAATTCACTAAAAGCTGCAGGAGACGGGCCCTACCGTGGTGTAACTGAACTGATGTTTTTAGACCCCAAATTAGCAAATGCTGAAATGTTTGTTACAGGTGCTTAAAGATACATAAGATCGATTTACAGACGGGCAATATACCCCCCAAAAAAGTGCTGGAGAGACAAAAATGGTCAACTGGTAAAGCATTGGACTAAAAGGCTGCTGAGAAACAAACTACCACACTGACAGTAGCATGACTGATGAGATCTTCGATAACTTTATTTGTAAAGGAGAAGGGCCGAGAATGGGCCACGAGGAAGCTTATTTACCATGATAAAAAGCTGCAAAACAGGGAGCAATTCACCGGCGAGTATCTCCCCCAGGACACTGATTTTCTGACACCTCCCCCCCTCTAAAACTCATTCACACCTCATTTTATCCACTTGCTCTCTCTGTGCTGAGGGACTCGATCCCCTTATGACACATCAACCCTTCCACTTCTTCTCAACTCTGCATTTGTACATCGCACAAACTCAATTTTCCGATTTAAGTTCGGGTTTAGTCCCCAGATTCTTGCTGAGGCAAGAGGAGTCCTGCCGCAGGAAGATGCAGAGGAAGTCTTGTAGCCTCAGGAAACAACAGAAAATCGTTAGGAGGATGTGCTCAAGCGGCCAGACAATGAATTAAGGTCTGGGGTACTTAGTAAAATGTGCCACGGTTGATGTCTTTTTATTTTTTCGTCGCTCAGGTCAACTGCAGACAGAACCCAAAGTAGGCCTTGGAGAAGGAGGTGGCAGGAGAAGAGGCAGCAGGGAGAGGGGGGAGCTACTGTTAGGGAAAAAATGGCATTCTTGGTCCTTCTCTTACAACAACTGGCTTTAAAATACCTTGGAGTACTTGTGAAAGAATGGAAAACTATGGGTAAATTATCTAATCTGCTGTTCATACAGTGTAAAATTAATTTGTTTGTTCGGAGGGTTTTGTTTGGGTTTTTTATTTTTTAACGTCACCACCTGAAAGCTGCTGTGTATTTTTTGTACAAAAAAAGCCAAAGGTATGCATAATAGTGCCACAACAAACAAGGCAAAAGACCTGAATACAGTGTTTAACACAAGTAGGTCACAATTCAGAACTCCATTCCCTGAACATTAGAACAATACAATAATAGTAACAGAAGCAGTAGGGCAAACTGGGGGTGGAGAAAGAGAAGCTAAAGGGAAAAACGCAGGGTCTTCTCTGTAAAAAAAATTAGCAACGGTGCAGTTTCTGTTTAGCTAATATAGTCTGAAGTTCTGCCAGTAAAACAGAAAGAAAAATCGCAAAAAATTCTCTAAGAAGTAGCTGATGCTCTACTAATAAACCACACATTGCTTACATAGTAGTGAGACAGTTGTTCAGTATTTAGGAAGGAACTCTGAAGGATTTATATCTTGATAGCTTTGAGATCCTCAGGACTCTCAAGAACATGCCTTGTGCCAGTCAGATAACAGAGGAAAAGCTGGAGAAAACTATCTTTCCAAAAACCACCTGGGGGGACAGAAGCCCAGCACAGCCTGTCTCTCCAGCAAAGAAATGGGCTCAAAGCATAAATACTTGCATTGCCTTGTAGTTTCTCCCTAAATACAGCAAATTCTCTTAAATTTGGCAGTTTTCTTCAGCAAAAGTGGAGTGGAATAGCTCAAAACCCAAAACCTCTTCTTTGGTCTTATAATTTACGATTTTAAGTAAGGAAAAATACAACAGATACCAAGTAATGAAAAGCAGTTAATAAATAAAAGCTATGAAGCAGTTTTTATCACAGAGCTGTTCCGTGGAAGAACAGTCCTACAAAAGGGAGAACCAGAACAGGACGAGCTGATGGGAGAAGAAAAACACTGCGGGTGGGTTTTTTATTATTTGCATCATTCTTACTCCGAGGAGAAATGAGAAGGCACCAAATGAAAGTGATTCAAAACATCACGATACTACAAATAAAAGCATAAATCACCTCAAAACGTATTAGAGAAAAAAAAACACCAGCCTATGCCACTAATAATGCAAATGTTTGAGACCTGCAAATACATGTCCACACTGATTTTGCAGCTGGTTTTAGAGGTTGTAAGACCTCCGCACCAGAAAAGGGCCAAAAAGACATGGGGCGTGAAGAAAAAACAAAAAACAAACAAAAAAAACCAAAACGTGATTTTTAGCGGCGTATGTTCTCACAGCTTGGGGTCTGGAGCTGTTGGCGGCGCAGTGCCGCGGCAGAAAGCCCCAAACCCTCCAGAGATTCCCTTCCCCTCGTCTCCCCCGCTCAGGGTGGAAGGCAGGCTGCACGCCCTGGAGGATCGGTTCGCGGCCCTGGACCGCAGCCTGCAGGGGCTGCAGCTGCGCTTCGACCTGCAGGCGGAGGTGCTGGAGCGGGACCTGCGGCGGGATGTGCCCTGGGCTCCCGAGGGCAGGTGAGCGCGCCCCGGGCCGGCCCCGGCCCCTGAGGGCACGGCGCTTCTCCCGGCAGCGGGGAAGGATCGCCTCGCAGTGTCCCGCCTCACGCCGCCCTCTGGCAGCGGGGAGCCGCTAACCCTCACTTGTATCGCCACAGGCAATCCCACCTCTCCGCGCAGGGCCCGCAGGCTCCCCCTCCCAGCAGGCTCGGCGGCGGAGGAGGGCAAGGAGGAGGAGGAGGAGCCGGTTCCCTCAGCAGGACGGCGGGAAGGGCCCCGTGAGGGGCGGGGCGCGGCCGCCATTGCGGGGCCTGTGGCGGAGCCGCTGCGGTGGGTGCGGAGCGCTCGAGGGAGCCCTGAGGGGCCGGGGCTGAGCGGGGCCGGGGCGCGGGGGGGAGAGCCCTTATCTCTGAGCACCCGCGCCCCCGGGGGTTAATTTTCTAATCAATAAAAAACAGCGGTGGTAGTAAAACCCGCCTTAAAGCGTGTTTGTCGCCATGGCGAGTTCTGTGTGGGGAATCGCAGCCTTTCTCTCAAACACCTCCTGTGGCTGCCTGTTTAAGAAGCTTGTAGCTTATAAATCGGTCGTTTTATTCTTTCTGCTGCATGTGTCTTATTTTCTCTCCCACAGAGGCCAAGTGGAAAAATCCTGTGAGGAGCCAGATGGTCCCCATTGTTTCAAGTCATACAAGAAGGTGCTGAAGTCTTAATTCTTCGTTTATCATAGGAAAAAAGTATTTTTGCTTTTTGGTCTGAGCTTGTGCAAGCAAATGAACGAGAAAGAAGCTGCTCTGCCCTGATGATGTATTTCACCTTCAGAATGTGCTGGAAGCAAGTCTGTGCCAAAAGCAGCTTTTGAAGGACATGGATGTACTGAAAAATTGAGCAAATGGAAGGTTAAGGTAACTGGGATAACATATCCAGCATAGCTTGTCATAGCATAGCACAGACAGAGAGGGCTGGGAGAGAAGTGGAGTAATAGAAGTGGCTGGAAGAACTCTCACCTTCTTTCCCCCTCTCGCCTCACCACTGGGTTGCCATCCCCAAAGCACCTGTTACAGCTCACAGGACGCTGCAGTAGGAAAGCCTGGTACAATTTTTCCATGAGTTTTGGAAAGATTTGAATCTTCATCTAGAATCTGTCTAGAATCCTGAGCAAAAGCAACCACTTAGACAGGCTTCTAAATCCACTAACATTTTCTTAAAGTTGTTGTAAAACATTTTCTGTTTTATTTATTTTAGTTCCCATAAGGAACCTGAACGTTTGACTTTGCTTTCAGGCCCTGATGTTGTCCTAGTCTTGTTTGTCTACCCCGAGTCAGTATGTCAACGAAATCCAAGGCCCCACTTTCCTTGTCTGACTGCCTCTGCCAAATTTGCATGGAGATCTTCGTGGAGCCCGTCACGCTGCCGTGCAGCCATACCCTCTGTAATTCCTGCTTCCAGCTGACAGTGGAAAAGGCCAGTCTTTCCTGCCCTTTTTGTCGGCGTCGAGTCTCTTCTTGGGCACGGTACAATGCCCGCAGAAACACTCTTGTTAACTGGGAGCTCTGGGAGAAGATTCAGAAGAATTACCCGGAGGAGTGCGAGAGGAGGATTAACGGGCAGGACTTGGACGAGGAAAGTAAGTGAAATGTCACTTGTCCTGGGATGTCTTTGCTTTGCCACGGTAGTTACTGTGGGTGGACTTTGGATGTTGGGAAATGAAGAGCTGTGGGTAGGCAGGTGGGCAAGGCAGAGGCAGAGCTCTCCTGCGAAAGGGGCAGGGAAGAGTTGGGCAGTGCCTCTTTCATTTGTAGTACAGAGAGTAAAAATGATATTGTCAGGTCACGGCAGTGGGTATTTGTTCATGCCTTTGGCACAAAGTGCTGGTGTGTAGCTGCCTGGCCTTGCAAAAGCACCAGTTCTTATTACTCGTTTTCAGCTGTAGTATCTGCAAGCAGTGTTTGGGTGTGCGGGTGTGTTTCTTTATCACTGTCAAGTAAGTGAAGTGGTTAGAAGTTTTTTAAGTCGATTAGTTTGGTTAGAGATTCCAGGGGTTTGGTCAATGCAAGAGTGTCTGAGCCTGAAATTGTAGTGCCAGAGAGAAGGAAGTGAAATCTGACTGACTTTTTGAAGAAGCATTTTGGGGTTTATTATGTTGCAAGCTCCCTTGGGGGAGACTTGTTGGTAGGTTGGCTCTATGGCACCTTGTTCCACGCGCAGTGTTATGAGGTCTTTTTAATCACAACAAGTGAAAAACACATGTTATGGTCAGTGTACCAACACAGGATGAATCATGGAGTGGTTTGGGTTGGGAGGAACCTTAAAGCCCATCTCATTCCACCCCCTGCCACGAGCAGGGACACCTTCCACTATCCCAGGTTGCTCCAAGCCCCGTCCAACCCGGCCTTGAACATTTCCAGGGATGGGGCAGCCACAGCTCCTCTGGGCAACCTATTCCATCATATTTACTTTATATACAGTGCTTGGAAATCACAGCCTGCTCCTGCCACTCTGTGACACTGTGCTTTTCTACTGTGGGAATTTTATTCCTTTGTAACACAAAGTGCTTTTATTTTTTTTTTTATCACAGCACTTGATTTCAGTCAAATCATTCCTGTGACAGGGTGTGAAAGTTGTCTGTTGTTAAAATAGTTGCTGACTGTCATGATCTTGCTTTGTTCCTTACTTTGTTTTTTTTCCTATCCATTAGTCTGTGCCCCCAAACCACAGCACCAGCTGAGCAAGCCTGGGGAGCTGAGGCAGGAATATGAAGCAGAGATTAGCAAGGTAAGTCTAAAACTACATTTAAAAGTAAAAATACTTTGGATCCAGTTACTTGAATTGCTCCCAGTTATATGAATTTTTCCCACAAACAGCTGTTATGGTATTTAGTGATAAAGATACTTTAAAGCACATTGCAACTGCAAGAACATACTGGTCACTCCTAAAGGATGGATTACATTTATGGAAGAAGAGAGATTTCCTTGTGTTTGACACGAGGTGACATTTCTCAAGTTTTCTTGATCTGTACCTCCTACCTCACCTCTCAACCAATGCACTTAAAAGTAGCAAATGTAAATATTTGGAACTGTTTGGGCTTTGGTTTTATGCTTGCCTTACAGACCACAATTGGATGAATACAGTGTTTTCTTTCTTCTTATTCTGCTACCTCCAGTCATTTGAAAACCAGAAGAAAATATTTTTAAGAAGTTTCAGTTTTGCCTATTTAAGGATCCCTCTTCCAATTCAGACACACTAGTATTAAGATTTATAGTTGGAAAATATGCAAGAATGCTCCTTTCCCTGACAGCCCCTTGCTGGTGGTTACAGGAGCAGGGGGAGTGTGTGAGTGAAGCAGAGAACTGGAGGTAATTTCCAAATTCCCTTACCCAGTAAAGAAAGATTTATTCAGTCTTGAAGTACTTTGCTGTCCTCGTGGAGTTGTTGGTAACTGATCTCTCAGTGGGTATCTGCTGGAAGGAAGGCAGATGCAAAATTCTGGGCCTGCTGCTTTGGGTTTTGTGCATTTCAGGAGAGCAGGACTTGTAGAAGAGCTGTGCTGTCACTGGGGTATGTGATGATACAATGACATAAGCAAGTTGAGCAAATGCTGTGGAATAGCTGCCATCCAGCCTTAGAAGGAATCTTAATCCCAGTTGCTCTGTAGATCCATGTATTGGAGATCTTAGTTTTCGTGTGAAAAGGTGAGGAATGGAGTTTAACCTTGCAGGTGGGCAAGACTAGTGGTGTAATCTGGCAGAAACCAAAAGGCTGTGGTCAAACCCAAGGCCCTGCACACGGTATCAGGGTGATTTACACCTTTGGAGACTCGTGCAGTTAATGCTGGTTCTGGTTTTTGTGACCAGCGGGTGGTTCGCGTTTAAGGAGCGTCAGCTCAGAGGTTCTGGTGCAGAGTGTGGTCCTGCAGCTGTGACCAGGTGGGTTCCCAAACACTTCTGTTGTAGGTGGAGGCCGAGAGGCGAGTGCACGAACAGGAGGAGAACAAGGCAAGCGAGGAATTCATCCAGAGGCTGCTGGCAGAGGAGGAGGAGGAGGAGAACAGGTTGGCAGAACAGAGGCGGAGGGAGATGGAGAAACAGCTGAAGCAAGATGAAGAGCTGGCCTGGCAGCTCAGTAACAGTCTGGTGAGTTAGGGTCGAGGGGGGACAGCAGAAAACAGTGATACAGTGCCAGCAGCTTCTCAGAGATAAAGCTAAAATTTGGAATAATTTGCATTTATTTTAGTTGTAGTTGGAAGCTGTTGTCAGCCCCCAGTACTTCAGAGCCTTAGTTGACCATTAATTTTTGAAAAACCAGCGGGAGGGTCAAAAACCCCAAACATTTCTGCCTGTAATACACACGTAATACACACTTGAAGTCCAGCATCCAGCACATGTGCTGCATGTTGTCATTGTGAAACATTTTAAAACCTTGGTTTTCTCCTGAAAACTTCCTTTTCCCCATGATTTTAGAAATCCTTCTTTGGAACAAAATAACGTCTGTAACCTGTACTGGAAAAAAGGAACACACAGGGAAAATTTACCTTATCTTTTGGGGTTTTTTTTTGTTTTATTAATTTGTTCTGGTTAGTTGGAGTTTTTCTACCCAGTGAGGAAAGCTGTGTACTTATTTGAGCAAATCCTCCTGTCCCTCAATACTAGATCCAGGAAAGTGTATGCAACGTGTAGCTTTTCTTATTCCATAGAACTATCTGTTACTTACAGTTCTAGAATTCTTTGGGCAAAAATAACTAATTGTGCAGCAAAACCAAAGCAGTTCTCTGGGGGTTTCTCTGGTCTGTGTTGTGTTCTGTTTTATTTATATAACACTGTTTTTACTTGCCATGGAAGAATGAGGATTCCGAGGGACACGTGCTCAGCAGCCCGTCACCAGCACACAGCCTCTCGCCTCAGACATCCCCAGCACACTTGTGCAAGGCAAAGAACAGACCAAGCAACGCTGGAGACATTCAGAAGTAAGGGATTCAAGTGTTTCTTGAATTGAATTATTGATCTGTTTCTTCCTGTAGTGTCCCTCTGCTCTATTTGCTTCCTTGGAATCCTGCAGGGCAACTTCCCTGGATAATCGGGGACAAATGTGTGAAGTGCTGAAGGTTACAACATCTCCTCATATGAGAAGAAGGGAAACACTTGCCCTTCTTGTTGTTTTGGTTTGTCAGAACGAACCTGAAGATCTTGATTAATGCAAAGGGCTGACAATTCAAGGAAAAAATGTTTAAAAGGGTGTACTTTTATTTTTCCCTTTAAGGTACCTATCTCCGAAGCATCATGGTACGTTGGGACCAGCATTGTTCTGTAGTACCACGGGAAGAAGCAGGAGCAGCCCTGGCTCAGTGGTAACTGGAATCATTTTGTTATGAATCTCAGTGTTGGTAATTATGGGATATTTTCCCTTTGCCTGTAGCATTCCATCCTCTATTCCCCGTGCCCATCAGTGCTGGGCAGGTTATCTCACCCGTTTTAAGCTACCCTCAATATCTACAATTCCCAGTTCTGGAGCCTGCTGGAGGGGGGCACACCCTGATTTACATCTTTCCATGTCTGTCTGTCTGTCTGATCGTTCCTGGTAGGCCTCAAAAGAACATGAGCAGGCCTGAATGGTTGGTTTGAGTCACTGATAAGAGGAAAACACTGCAGTTGTGGTTTCTAGTCCTTTTAGCTGGGCTTCTGGAGTTGTTTTAAATATTTTCATGATTATTAAACAGTTAGGTATTTTTTAAAAAAGACAAGTATCCAAGTTGCTCTCCCAGAGCAGTTTGGGGCCGTGCAGCTATGAGAAGTGAGATTGGCATTTATTCACACCTGTGGGCTTTTAATAAATTTACTTTCTTGGTGGTCTCTCCCTGTTCTTCAGGAGACCAAGAGCAATGAAGGCAACTGTTCTGCATTGCAGGATGAGCAAGAAAAAATGCCGACCCTGTCTCCACAGCTGACCAGCGTAAATAAAGATTCTGATGCTAAGGATTTGTTTTTGGAATCATGCATGAACTATTTCAGTGCCTCGGCTTCAGGTGAAACCACTACTGTCAACCAGGAAAAAACACCAGGACCAAATTGTTTAGGAGATGGAGTTCCAGGTGCACTTCATGAAGCCACAGAAGGGGAAGGGTCTGGAACAGCTCTTTGTAGATCCAAAGGAAAAGATGATGAAATCGAGACAAACAGTGGCAGTTTAACACGTGTAGAAAGCATAAACATTGAAAACTCTCCTCAGACTTGTACCTCTGTTCAGTCAGGGATGAATTCCATGATGTGTGACAGGCAGAGTGCAGGATGTGGTCTGGGGAAGGTGGCTGCACACTCAGATGAAAAGGAAGCAGAGGGGCTGCAGAACACTAAGGAGACTCCCAAAAGGAAGCTGCTGGAGGCCCCAGCTGATGCCGTGACTGACTCAGGGGTGCTTGACAAGAGGAGAAGAACCTGTTCGGAAGGTGTGGAAGAAGAAGGGGTGCAGATGAATGATTTCAGCTTGCAAACACAAAGAGCCTTTGAGCAGGAGTTCTATGAAAGGCGTAGGCAGGAGGAGCAGGACAGGCTCCTGGCTCTGCAGCTACAAAAGGAGCTGGACAAGGAGGAAAGGACACTCAACCGGCAGAAGGGTTCTCCAGACGAGTATCTGCTTCGCACCAAACCACCTCAGTCTCTGAAAGACTCTGCTGCTAAAAAGGGGAGTTCCAAGGTGGCCAAAGACTCCAAGGGATCAAAAAAACAGGCCGAAACCAATCACTACAAGACTCGGAAAGGTTCCTGCAATGAAAACTGGCAGTCGCCTACCAAGGTCCGGGTGAAATCCCCCGGCATCAAGGAGGGAAAGGTTTTGAATTGTGTGGTCAATACCAGTGACAAAAACGAAATTTGCTCGCTGCCTAAGAACAAGCAAAAGACGATCCTGCAGATGTTTAAAAGCCCCGTGGCAGAGTAGATCAGCAGAGCCACGGACACGTGGTAGACTGGGAATGGGAACCGTGGGGATGTTCTCCCGCGTTAGGCAAAGCTTCCTTAAGCAGTTCCCAGTTGTTGGTTTGGAGGGGAATGGCTCTGGGCAGTGGTGGTGTGAGTTCTGAGTTTTAGCAGTGTACGCCCCCAGACTTGAACATTTCTTAATTGCTCTTTTCCTGAACTTTATTTTCTAGCACTTGCAGCACTTCTTGCAGGACTCACAGCATTTCTCATTTGCTGGCGCTTGGGTTTACGTGGTTTGGAATGTGAATACCAGTAGTGTTCAAAAACGAGGATAATTTAAAATGAGAATCCAGAGTCTTTTACGGAAAGGATGCACGTTCCGTGGAGGAAGCAAGCAAAGAACGAGCCTGTGTTCCCAGCTGGCTGCCAGCTGCAAGGCTCAACCCTCAGCACAACCACTGCTCTGTAAATTGAAGCATGTCACTGAAATTTTGGCTGTTTCTGGAATTGCAGCCCGTTTACACAAGTGGAACCAGACAGCCTCTCTTTCCTTCTCATATGCTAACCCCTCCCTTGGATAAAGAGGGAAGAAACAGGTCATTCTTCCGCTGCCAAAGCCAAGGATCTTTCATGGATGCCAAGGCTATGGGCTTGTATTCACCTCTATTCAGAGAGGTCCCTCCTGCAGATCCCATTTTCCTTATTGTTAAGAACAACATTTGTTTTCTTACTGCTAATGTTCTGCAACTTTATTCTTCTATAATAGTGTTACCTGTATTTGGTGCCGTTTAATTTTCATACTCAAACTGGTTTGAGTCTGATTAAAACCACATAATATTAAAAAAAAAAACCCAGTCCAGAAGCCAGTTATGATGGAGAAAGTTAAACCAAAAGGGGAAAAGCAACTGAAAACTGGAGTTGTCAGTAATGATGTAACTGCAATTAAAGATTCACCTAACTGCCCTGCCTGGCTGTAACTGTTCCCCTCCATTATTAGAGGCACTACCAAATACTGTTCCCATTGGGTTTAAAACTAAAAGAACTTAAAATAAATTGTAATTTAGACCTGGGGGTGCTGAGGCATGTAGGAAGTTGAGGCTGGTGAAGAGTTGACCAGGTCCTACTCCACAGAGGAAGTTTTCTTGCCAGTTGTTTTATATGTTGTTTTATATGTTGTTTTATATGTTGTTTTATGAAGCCATATTTTGGCTTTTCTTTGCTTCTTTGGAGCTGCTTTTGCACTGTTCATGTTTAAAATGGAGCCAAGCACTGTCTGTAAGTGCTGAAGGGTGTTAGTCACCAAAGGCAGCAATTGTTTGAGATTTGTACATTTTTTTGAACCCCACTGATGACTTTAATTCTGTTTTGGGAGACTTGTAACAAAATACTTCAAATCATTATCTTCTGATGGTTTAATTTTCAAGAAAGCCCAAATTTTATGGAAAGCATGACTGGCACACCGAGCCAAAAATCTGACTTGTTGGGTTTTTTGTTTCCCTCTGCCTGTATGTCTCTATCAATGGTGGGCTTCTCATAAATAAATGGTCTGTTCTGAGATGTTTTTTGAGAAAGTTACAAAAGATGACCTGCTGCAAATCCTTCTGTTTTCCTCCTGCAGCCTCAGCCATTGTGCTGGAAGCCTTCCTTCAATATGGATCTGGTTCTCTTTCATCCTTACCTGAGTTGAGGTTGTTTTCTGTCAACAGAAACAAATATGTCCCTTCATTAATTCAAGTGCTCTTTAAGGCAGAGCTACTGGCTGTTTCCATGCTGGTGACCCTCGGCCTTTCCAGTCAGGATAAGCCTGTAAAAAATAACTCCATTTTCAAAGCAGAGGAGGAGAAAGAGCTTATTGGCTGCCCAAACCCTAAGTTTATGCCCAAGTACCAGCTTGGGCACTTGGGGACTCCCCACAATTTAATTCCACACGTTAAAGTGGTAGAAGAAGCATTAGGGGTAGAGAAGGGTGAGGGAGAAGGGAGAATTTCCCTTTCTGGCAGCACTGGCTTGAAGCCACATCCCAGTACGTGGATTTGCTGCATTTCACACCAGCCCCATTCCCTTTTCCTCCACAAGCTGTTCCATGGATTCTTTCTTTTCCCTTTTAATGTGTGATTATGCCTCTTCCATATAAGATTTGTGACATGCACTGAACTAATCCCAGTAAGAAGTTCAGCAAGGGAGGTACTCCCACAGCCTCCCTCACCAGCAACAGCAAATCCTGCTGCTGTGACTCCTTTGGAAATCAGTAAAAAAAATTACAAAATTTGCTATTTCAAAGGTCTAAATAGCTCACAAGTGGGTTTTGTTGTGTGTATATACTGGAGGGTGTGTTAAAGGATTTGGGGGATATTTGTGTTTTTCCAGCTCGCTGAATTTTGTCTTCAATGGCAGAATGGGCTCTTACATAAGACTTGTTATTTTTGTAAGCAGAATAGAAAAAAACAAGGGGGCTACAGACTGATTGTTAGATAAACCCCATCCTTAACTGCAAAATGTCCAAAACCTGTCACCTACAGCAGCAGCCCCATCTGAGGTGGGGGACTGCCAGCCCTTGGGTCCCCCCCAAACGATCCCATTCCCTACCACACACAATAATCCTCACCAGGCACAGTCCAGCCTGTCCTCTTAGATCTTTATTGTGAGAGGGTGGAATTTGGCCACCGCTGAGTGGATTTTGGTTGTACCAACAGCTCGTTTCTGTCCCTGTGATCCAGGAGCTCTGAAGCAGGTGACATGAGCTTTGTTTTAGTGGTGTTTGTGAAGCAGGAGTCTGTGTTTGGGCGTCTGGGCTGGTGTAACAGTTCACTGCTGCCCGGAAGGGATGAGTTCACCTGCCTTCAGCTCTGGTGATCCACGTGTCCTGTTTGTGAACCAAGTTCAGCTCACCCAACTGCCAGGAAAAACAAAACAAGCATCAAAAAAACAGATACTTTACAGGCTTGGTCGCTTGCTTGAGGGGATGGGAGGCAGAGAGGGCATAAGAGAGGGAACAGATGTACCTGTTTTCATGGCAGTGAGGTATTAAATTACTAGAATTCTAAGGAAACCTCAGCTTTCTGTGGTGTTCACTGTAGCTGACAAGTGTTACTGGCTGGGTGCTCAGCAGCACTCCAGCCTGCTGGCAGCAAGCCAGGCATGTTCCTGCTGTGCAGGCAAACTGCTGAAAAGAGTAAACCCCTCCTTTTCTGCCACTTCTGCAGGCGGCCTGGGCATCAGAAACACCCGGCACAGTGGGTGGGGACAAACCCAGGAGTTGGACTTTCAGAGGTTTCTTGTTGCCAATTTGCAGTAACACCTCTTGTCCTTCTGCTGGGCCCCCCCAAGCAGAGCCTGGTCCATCCCCTGCCCCTCCCTGCAGACACCAACACACATGGATGAGGGCCCCTCCCAGTGCCCCTGGAGGCTGAAGAGCCCCAGCTCCCTCAGCCTATCCTGCTCCCAGACATGCTCCAGTCCCTTCAGCATCTCTGCAGCCCCCACTGGACCTGCTCCAGGAGCTCCATGTCCGTCCTGTGCTAAGGAGCCCAGAGCTGGATTCCAGATGTGCCTCGCAGGGCAGAGGGGCAGGATTCCCTCCCTGACCTGCAGCCAGTGCTCTTCCTGATGTCCCCCAGATCCCATCGGCCTCTTGGCCCCCAGGACCCACTGCTGGCTCAGGGACAGCTTATCGGCCCCCAGGCCCTTCACCGCAGCGCTGCTCTCCAGCAAGTACCCCCAGCCTGTACCGGTGCTCGGGGCTATTCCCGGTGTCTCCCCCCTCGCAGCGCCTGGACCCGCTCCACCCGCTCCTCGAGGCCTGCGTGGGGTAAACCCTCTGTGACGGGGTAAATCACTGTCGGACCCCCCGGCCTCGCGTGCTGAGGGTGCCGCTCCGGCACGTGCCCGTCGCGTCCCGCCGTTGGTAGCGGCGGGCCGGGAATGCCGGGGAGGATCCCTCGGGAAAGCCGGAGAAGATCCCTCGGGAATGCCGGGGAGGATCCCTCGGGAAAGCCGGAGAAGATCCCTCGGGAATGCCGGGGAGGATCCCTCGGGAAAGCCGCTGGGGCGGTGCCGGGAAGGGAGGGGGCGGCGTTGCCATGGCAACTCCCGCCTCCCGCGCGGCCGTGGGGGGCGGTGCTCGTCACCACGGCAACCTCGGCCACGCCCCCTCCGCCCCTCCCGCCTTCCTCCCGGGGCGGCGCGGGCCAGGGAGGGAAGGTGCGCGCGGGCGGGCGGGCCCCGCGCATGCGCAGCGCGCGCCGGCCGGCGGCGCGTGTGTTGTGTTGCGGCGGCGGCGGCGGCGCAAGATGGCGGCGTCCGGGGGCTCGGCGGGCGCCGCGGCGCTGAGGGCGCTGGTGCAGCAGTTCACCGCCATCACCGGTGGGTGCGGGCCGAGCGGCGCGCCAGGGCTGCCGAGGGCGGGTCCCGCGCGGCCCACCCGCGCCGGCGGGCCGTGGGGCGGGAGGCGCGGGCCGAGGCGGAGCGGTTCCGGGCGCCCTGCCCCGCGGCCCCCGGGCCTGTCCGCGGGCGCGCCCCGGGGCCCGCCCGCCGCGGCGGAGCTGCCCCGGACCCCCCCGGCTCCGTGCGTGGCAGGGAGTTCCCCTCCCTCCCAGCGGCGGCTTGGGGGTTCCTCCCGCTTATCCCGGTGCGTGTCCCGCTCCCTCCGCGCTCGTCCTGCCCTCCCTCCCGGCTCCGCTTCGCCCCGGGAGCCCCGTCCCGCTCTTGCGGGGAACGCCGGGAGCGGAGCCCCAAGTCCGCGTATGAAAATACGTAATTATCGTGCGGTCCTGGCGACTTGCGGAGGGTTGAGTTTGCTCGCGGAGGTGGCAGGTCGCTCTTACGTGGAAGTTTGCGTCAGGTGACAGCCCCTGACAGCGCCGGTCTGTGTGCTCGGAGCGCTTGACCCACTTTGTGCTTAATCTGCTTCGCTGTGGTTCCCCCTCGCTGATGGCTTGGCGTGTCAGATGCTGCAGGGGTGTTTAGTAGGATGTATCCACTAAACAGCCAGAGAGAAGTGAAACTGCTTTTAGTTGGGTTGCTCGAACCAGCTCCGTTTCAGGTTGTGTCCCCGGGCTTGGATGCACTCAAACCCTGAACAGGGATGTGAACACCGCGTGAGAACAGGGAAATCATTGATCTCTCAGCTATCACGAAAGAATCCTTTCAGGGTAAACTCCCGTGAACAAAAAGAACTCACATCAAACATGTTTTCACTGTACTGTGTGCCTATGTGTGAGATATTTGCTAAAAACAGCCAGAACAGGCAGAGCTGTGCTGGTTTGCTCTTCCTGACGGCTTTTTGTGCTTCTGTGTTTTATGTTAAATGTAAGAACACCCCTCTTTATGTTTTCCAAGATAAAAAAAAAGAACCTGCTGGGCTTTGCCTATCCACTGTCCAAGTGGAGTTTTGAAGCTTTGTTTTTTCTATTTTAATAGAATTTAAGGTTATATGCAGAAGTGTGTTGTCGTGGAGCTTGTCTGGCTGATGTTGGTGTGGTGTGACAGGTGCTCCGAGTTCACACCTCAGTGGTTTGTGTTAGCAGCTTCCAGCTTGGAGCTGTGTGTGTATGGAATCACTCCTGTCCATGGGGAAGAGACTGAGGGAGTACTCCACAGTGTTGGATAGTAAGGGATGAGGAGAAATAGTCCTTGATGCTTTTCTTTTATCTGATGGCAGACTCATGTTTCTTTAGTGCTCTCATCCAGGAGAGTACTGCTAAGAGGATATGGCTCCTGCATGTCTTTCCCAAAGAAATGATGGGATGTCTGTGAAATTTGCTTTGAAACTTAACAAATATTTACCATTTTCTGTTTGCCAGCACAAGAACTGAAAGCTTTCATGTGGTGGCTCTTTGCTCAGGAGTGATGAGGAATCAGTGCAAGCACTTTCTGTGTCGGTGGCTCTTTAAATAGCAGAGCGTTGATTTATCATTTTTATTCTAGTTCTTGCAAATGAATGGCTTTGCATGACTGTAGAGTGAGGTGTGGGGTGGTGTGTGTGTGTCCCAGACTCACAGGTGTGGTTTCATTGCTACAGTTGACACTGAAATGAGCTGAAAATGCCAAAGAACAATGTGGGAAGAACCCGAACTCCACGTCATTTTTTGGGATGCCACTAGTTTTTATTTTGCACTTTCTTCACCTTGATGAAGGTCTTACAGTACAGCTGCCTGCCATCCCCACACGCTTGTCACAGCAGGTCGGGTGTTTAGGAAATCAGTTCCCTCAGTCAGTTTGGCTTTCTCTGTGGTTTGATGTGCAGGTTATTTAGGACTGGTTGCTCTCAGTTCAGTTTCAAAGGGTATTCTCTGTTTGAGCTGGAGCTTCTTGTGCCTTTCCCAGAAAATCTTGAGAAACATCCGAATGTGTTTTGCCCAGACTGATGTTATCTGTGAGCCTGGTTTTGGGCAAAGCATTTTGTTCGTTTTGGTGAACTTAGGAAGAATTGCTACAGATCCCAAAGCTGCTCCCAGACAGGTTTAGCTGCATTTTGCTGCTGTTCCTCTCCACCAGCCTTTCCATAGGAAAATAAGCTCTTTGGCAACTCACCACCTGTGGAGAAGGTGCTGTACTCAGTTAGACACTAAAAAAGGTTGGGTGCAGGAGAGCTTCCTTTGCTGAGGGAGCTTCTGCTGATGGGATGGTTTTGGAGGAGAAGTTGGGAGGACTCTTTCCTCTGAGGAAAAAGTCACAAGTGATTTTAGAAATTGCTCTTTCATCCTTGGCAGCAAGATTTAAACTGGGATTAACTGCTCTTTAAGAGGTGTTCAAAGGCGTGTTGGACAGGGCTTGGAGCAACCTGGTCTAGTGGAAGGTGTCCCTGTCCATGGCATGGGGTGGGACTGGGTGGTCTTTAAGGCCCCTTTCAAACCAAATCATCCCATGATTCTATGATTTTAATGAATGTTAGTCATTATACAAAGAACTCTCTAGACAAGTGCTACTTTCTCCCCCTTGGCTGTTTTTTTTCCTTCTTATATGAACTGAACTTCTGCTGGTTTGTTTTTGCCTTTCAGCACAATCAGTTAATCAGGGAGCCTTTTCTTCCAGCTCTAAATATCTGTTACAAGTGAGTAAAAAAACTTTTTAGCAACTGATTTAGTATTCTCCCTGTTAAAATGTTAAATCAGGTTTTCATTTTTCTTTGTGTATGCCTACTTGTGTTTGGAAAATTCACAGAATCATGGAATGGTTTGGGTTGGAAGGGACAATAAAGCTCATCCAGTTCCACCCCCTACCATGGGCAGGGACACCTTCCACTAGCCCAGGTTGCTCCAAGCCCTGTCCAACCTGGCCTTGGACACTTCCAGGGATGGGGCAGCCACAGCTTCTCTGGGCAACCTGTGGCAGGGCCTTACCACCCCAACAGGGAAGAATTTCTTCCCAGCATCCCATCTAACCCTGCCCTCAGTGGGAAGCCATTCCCCCTTGTTCTGTCCCTCCAGGCCCTTGTCCAAAATCCCTCTCCAGCTGTCTTGGAGCCCCTTCAGGCCCTGGAAAGGGCTCTGAGGTCTCCTGGATCCTTCTCTTCTCCGAGCTATACACCCTCAGCTCTCCCAGCCTGGCTCCAGAGCAGAGGGTCTCCAGCCCTTGGAGCATCTCCATGGCCTCCTCTGGACTCCAACAGATCCACATACCAGGAAAAATTATACCAGGAAAAGGTCTGACCTCTAGAAGACCCCTCAGATGGCTTCCACTAGATTTTCTGTTGCCATCAGGAAGAAGTCTGGCTGTCCTCCGTGCAGGCTTTCCCTCCCCCTGAGAAATGTATGTTTTTCTCATTCCATAGCTGTACTTCAGGGATAAATGGCAGCTGATGAACTGCTCTTCCTGATTATTAACGCTTTGAGAGAGGAAGCCGTTCTGGGCGCCTTTAATTTTCCTTTGGCATTGCAGGTGCCAGCGAGAGCGTGGGGAAGCACATGCTGGAGGCCTGCAACAATAACCTGGAGATGGCTGTCACCATGTTCCTGGATGGTGGAGGGATTGCAGAGGAGCCCAGCACCAGCTCGGCGGGGGTGTCGGCCGCGCGCCCGCACACCGAGTACGTACCTGGGGGACGTCTGGCCCAAAAATGTCACAGTGTCAGGCACAGCAGACAGGGCAACTGTCACTCCTCACCTTCCCCCAGCTCCCTGCAGTACCTGCTGCTTTGATCCCTGTTAAATTGATTGCTCCAACGCTGTGCTGGGTAAATGGAGTTGTTACGTAACTCGGTTTGTGGACCAGCAGAAATTAGCCTCTTGTGTTGTGCTTCAGAAGTTTTCTGTAGCTCACATGTGCTGTTTTTTTACAAACAAAGCACAGGACGTTAAAGTGAGGATCCAGTAATAAGAGATTCTCACTTCTAAATTGCTCCGGAAATTTTACTTTACAATGATTTAGTCCCATTTTATGGAATTCTGGAATTGTTGAGGTTGGAAAAGACCTTTAAAATCATCAAGTCCAGCTGTCAACCCAGCAACTCCACCACGCTCACCGCTAAACCATGTCCTCAAGAGCCACAATGACACGATTTTTGAACAGTTCCAGCAATGGTGACTCCACCACTTCCCTGGGCAGCCTGTGCCAGTGCTTGACAACCCCTTCAGTGCAGACATTTTCCCTAATATCCAGTATAAACCTCCCCTGGCACAGCTTGAGGCTGTTTTGTCTCACTGTGTCACTTGTTACCTGGGTTTTTTTGTTTGTTTTTGTTTGCTTTTTTGTTTGGCTTTTGTTTGTTTGGAGGTGTTTTATCCCTGTCTTGCACTGAAAAGGCCAGACCATGTCTACCAGTGTGCAGAGGAATCAGCAGCTACAACATCTGTATCAGTGTCTTGCACATCAGATGCCTGTAAATGGAAGAGTTTTTCCACTTGACCATGGCAGAAAGGCTTTTGGTGCTGCCTGTTGATGAGTCTGTTTGGGACAAATGGAATGTTTTCAGTGGAAATGAGTTGGTATAAATCACATTAATTAAATATTGTAAATTAAACCTGGCCAGGCTTTTGTCTTTCTGAAAATCGTCCACTTTGGGGAAAAAGACAGAGGAAAAGCCTTCCCCCTCATACTTCTGAAGCACATGTATAAATTTAAACAGTTGTTGTGGCACTGACTTTTATAGCTCATGTCAAGTGTCTTCCTGCTTGAACCTTTGACAGGTGATGGAAGGTAAAACTCTGCATTTACAGGTGTTAGCATTCTTATTTCTAGACAACTTTTGGCACACTAGTGACTTAAGGTTGAAGTTTTTCTTCGAATACTTTCTTTTTTGTACTTGACACCCTCCAGGTGCTGGTCAGCTTAGTGTTCCTTCTAGGAAGAGAGAACAGTAAATATGCAAATGGAGAGTAACCAGCTGCACACAGCAGTCAAAGATGTGGAGGTTAACAGCAGGGTTACAGCCAAAGATGTGGAGGTTAACAGCAGGGTTACTGCATCCTGCTGACATTCTGAGTTACTTTTTGAAACCTGCAGAGCCAAGAACCATCAAGTGCAGACTGTACACCTTGGAAGAGTCCAAGGAAAGAGGGAGTTCCTAGACAGGATGTAGCAGTGGATGAACCCATGTCCTCCTCCACACAGATCCAAGGGCCAGCTAACTGCACTAGTTAAGTGATGTTTCAGAGCCCTTGTGATTCCCTTTCTTATCCTAATTGCAATTTCAGATTATCTGTAAATCTCTGCAACCATAACTGAGCTGTTGATATGTGAGGGAGCCCAGTTATGTGAGCAAAGAATTGCTTGAAATGGGGGAAATGGGCATTTTGACCATCTTGTTTTTCCTTCCTCTGGATAAGAGGGAGCTCTGGGTTTTAAGTGAAAGCAAAAGGTCTTCCAACAGAAGAAAGCTGGTAATAAGGAAGAGAATAGTTTTTGTTCTCTATGTAGATAATCAGAGGAGGATAACAAATGGGGTAATTAACAGCTTTTGCTAAGTTTTAAGGAACTTTTCCAAGTTCTAACAAAGTTATTAAAGAAGAAAAAGCATTTAAATAGTAGATTGACAAAGCCTGGGATCGAGTCATTCAGGGGTTTGTGTAATCTTCTATCAAAGGTAATCCATGCCAGAACTTGATGCAGTGGGTACCAAGCCCTGCAGCAGTGCCATGAGGGGGAATAGATGCTCTCTTGAGGTCCCTTTTAACCCCAAATCTCTTCACTCTGTGCAATGGTACAGCAGCATCCTTAGCTGGTTCAAGTTGCAGGAGCTTTTGGAGCACAGTGAAATGTGGTTTATGCATTCCTTTGAAATATTACCATCTCTCTGATCTTTTTTTTTTTTTCTTCTCCTTTGATAGGGATGAAGTACGAGCTCCAATTCCTCAAAAGCAGGAAATTTTAGTAGAGCCTGAGCCCTTGTTTGGAGGTAGGCTTGTGTTGTTATTTTGTTTCTGTTTTCTTTACATTGAGATGAGCTAAGTGACAAAAGAAAACCAGAACTTGCTAAATATGAAGAAGTAACACCAGTGGCATCGAAAACCTCACACGTGAGAGATGCTGCGTTCCCAAAGGTACTAATTTTGCTAACTCCTGTTTCATGAGACCTGGTGAGGCAACAGCCAATTAACTTAATTAAGTACACATCTGCATTCTGGGGGTTCAGAACCGTGGGACACTGCTGTGGAAGTGTTCAAGGTGCTGGGATGAGACATTGAGCCTTGGCTCGATCTTTGTTAAAATGAAGTGAAAATGAAGAGGACAAATGCATGCTTCCTAGGGAGATGAAAGATCAAAAGGAAGGGGTGACCTGTGTGATTATTACCCATAGCTTTCTGCATTTCTCATTTAGGAATTTAATTTGCTCTTTAAGCTGCACCATGCAGCTACTTTTCTTGTTTCTGTCCTTCCTGTGTTGACCAGGCCATTTCTGGGCTGACTTTTGCCATGTCAAGTGGATTGAGAACCTCGCCCTTTTTATCAAGGAAGGCCATGCAAGTGCTCGTCACTGAAGTGGTCTCACACCCACAGGAAATGCTCTTTTTTCTTTGTTTAGTTCTTGTGTTAGAAAGGAGAAGGAGAACAAGCTTCAGGTTTACCTGGGAACTGGATTTCTCTTAAACCTTTGTTTCAACATCAGAGAGGTCTTTAGCCAGGATGCACAAGCTGAGAGGTGGTTCCAGAGGAAGGTGACCTGCTGAGGCCTCTCTGAAGACAGACAAGCTCTGTACTTGTTCCTGTGGCCTGACACAGAGTTTTTGACAAAGTGTAGGCTCCTGTGGGTTCAGGAATCTCAGTGGTGCAGGGTTAAGATCTGCTGACCCTAATGGTTGGTCAGATTCTACCCACCTGTCACACACTGATCTCAGTCACAGTCACTGACCACCAACTGAGGGGTCCTGGGTCAGTGATGCCCTCCTGGCCCTTCTGATGCACCAGTGCCACTTATGTTTCAAACATGAAGCAGCCTGAAAAAGTAGCTGAACCTGGAGAGATGCTTCATTTGTCTTCTCAGCTCTAACCTCAAAGCAGGGGAGATGCTGCTTACTGTTTTTAGCAGCATCATATTGAGAGGTGGTGGTGTGAGCTCAGGTGTCTTCCAGTTGAAGAGGTGATCCTGTGTGTTTGTGCTCTGCCAGAGACACGGATCCCATCTTGCAGGGCAAAGGATGACCAGGGAAGCAGCTACCTGGGCTGCTGAGAACCTGTTCACCTGTGCTGCCAGGCTGGGGCTGAGCCTGCAGGGACATGCTGCTTTTGCTGAAGTGGTCCTTCAGTTCCTGTTCTCAGCTGAGTTGAAGTTGCTCTGAGGTTGGCTTTGTTGGGCTGTGCTTGTCCCTAAGCTCTCGGGGTGAAGATGTTACTCACTGGAGTTGAGATGTTATTCACAAGCATGTTCCTTATTCAGGCTTTTTCCCTGATAGTCTGTATCAACATGCTTCCACTGGGTATAGATTGTATTTGTCTTATTTAATTTGTTTGTTATTTATTATGTCTCGTGGCAGTTGGGCTTTGAAAGTTCTGTATTAAAATTGTTCTGCTTTCAGTTGATAGTAAAGCACACAAAGAGCTGCAACAGGTCCCAGCGAGCAGTTCTGTTTTCATTCTGAGTGCAGTGGTTGTGCTGGACCTTAGGACTTCAGTGGGACTTGGGGTGTTATTTCTGACATCTGCCTGGGCTGCTGTCTCTGTCCAGCTGCAGATAATCAGTTCTGAAGGTTTTCTTGCAAACAGTGACACTGGATCTAATGGAAAAATGTGGCTGTTGCCAGTCCAGCCACAGAAGTTGGGACAGGGTCAGAATGAGAGTTTAGAAAAGAATAGAACTGCGTTGTGGAAAAAAAAACCAAATGTGTTTCCTTACAAAGAAAATATTCTCCCGTGGGGTTTAATCTTTTAAAGATTTTTGTCCACTTGAAGGCCTTTGGTAAAATCTTGACTGGATTTGTGACATGGTGATGCTGTGACAGCACTGCCACTACGTGCTGATGGGCCTTGGTGAGCCCATCAGAAGGGGATGACTTTAAACATCTGTGTGTTGTTGATTCATGTGTTGTTTCTGAGGTAGGGTTTGCTGGAGGCAGGACGCGTTGGAAAACGGGATTTACAAACCACCTGTTTCCATCCTCCTCTGTCCCTTCCTCTTCTTCCACATCATCCCTGCTTTGGATCTCTGTTCTGTTTTCTCACACGTGTGATGGAAAGTACTAATATGTGTTTGTTTTGATGAGGCACTTCTGACATAACTCTTGAATTTTGTTTATTTTTTTAAGCCCCTAAAAGACGCAGACCCGCGCGCTCCATATTCGATGGCTTTCGGGATTTTCAGACAGAAACCAGTAAGTGTCTATAGATCAGTAAGCCTGACTTCTGTTTTATTGCTTTTAATTCAAATAAGATTGAAAAATTGTTTCCCTTGTAGGCCAGGACAGCTTTCAGTTGTTGAATGGTTTTTAAATTGCCTGTGGTATAGAAGTTTTTTTGAATAATATTATTAGATTTAGAGAATCATTATTATCACGGTATATTCTGTCTGCTTTCATATGGCAAATACTTTCTTGCTAACTCTGAAAAAACCTCTTTTTGTGTTCTAGAGGGAGTAGAAAAGGGGGAAGAATCTCTGACACCCAAGTAGAATATTTCTTGGCTAGGCAGTGGTCATTCTGACACTTGAATTACATTTGAGTAGCCCTGAGGCTTCTTCCTTGGCCACACACGAGGTTCTCATGACTTGAATTGCTGTTTGCCCCTGTCTGTTCATACACAGGATTTCCAAATGCCAAAGCACTGGCTGTTGTTTAATCCATTAAGTTTCACAGAATATCACTGTGACAGCACAACAGCAGATATTTCCCAGCTGAGTTATGGCTGTTGTGCAGTTCTTGTTGCTGGTGTTGTTGGAGTATTCCAGAAGTGTAACTGTGGAATCGTTAAGGTTGGAAAAGCCCTCCAAGACCATCGAGTCCAAACATTCTCCCAGCACTGCCAAGGCCACCTACTAACCCATGTCCCCAAGTGCCACATCCACATGGCTTTTAAATCCCTCCAGGGATGGGGACTGCACCCCTGCCCTGGGCAGCTGTGCCAGGGCTGGACAGCCCTTTCTGTGAAGAAAGTTTCCCAAATATCCAATCTCAGCCTCCCCTGGTGCAGCCTGGGGCTGTTTCCTCTTGTCCTGTCCCTTGCTCCTGGGCTCCCACACAAGTGGGACCATGTTCCCACACAGGTGTGGGCTGCCAAACTGAAAATAAGTGTTGATAATTACTTTGTTTCCCCTGATAGGTTTGGTGAGAGTTTTGCAGTAATAATAAACTCATTAACTACAAAAATCACTGGCAGTTGTGTAAATGAAAATGCACCATTTACAGAATCACAATTTTTATTCTCACCATCTTCCAATCTGGTCTAGTGGAAGTGTCCCTACCCCTGGCAAGGTTTGGAGCTGGATGAGCTTTAAGGTCCCTTCCAACCCAAACCATTCTGGGATTCTACTCTAAGACATTAAAGATGCACAATATATAATTCATTGTGAGGGTTTATGGTGAAACATTGTCATGCTTTTTGGTAAAACTTTATAGATGAACATCCCTGTCTGTCTGTCTCTGGAAAAGCAGCCCTGGCCATGAAAGTCCAGTTTATTTCCTGTGTCCTAGACCTGTTCCACAGGGATACTTTATCCCCTCTGTGTCTGCTCAGACATGGTTTGTACACTTTGGCCCATTGGCATCTCCTTCCACACTGGAAGATTTTTGGTCCTGGGATAGTTATTGCCCATTTCAGATGACTTGGTTCAACAAAATACATTGTGTATCTGCTGTGTACATGTGTATCTTTATTGTACATGATCAGGTCTGTGTAGGAAATATGTTCTGTGTTATTTTGGGTGGAACTGATGCAGTTAAAAGACACATTCAAAGTGTGATACTTGGGAATAAACAAGGCTGAAAACCTGTTCACCCAAGACAGTGGTACCTTGAGCTGATTGTGGGAAGATTTGATATTAAATATAAACATCCAAAGAGATTTCCCCATATAAACTTAATCTGTTTGGATTTTCTTTTCTGTGGGATTGCCCCACAGTCAAGTAATGGAAACACTACGGTAGAAATATTACATTGCTACAATCTAGCTCAGTTTCCCCTTTTAAAGCATCACTGGGGACAAGTCATGGCTTCTTTTGACTTATTTGTTTTCAAATACTGGTATATGACCCCCCTCTGCTGATACTCAGGTTTATTAAGATGTTTTTTAAGAGTTAAAGTCAGAGAAAGCTGAGACAGGTGGGATTCTGCCCTTACATACCAGCTGATCTTGTTTGGTGGGGTCTAACCCTGCGCCTAGCGCTGAAGTTTTGTGCTTGAGCGTTCAGCCAACCATAAATCCCCCCTGTGAGTGTCCTTTGTCTAACCCAGCCTCCTTTCCTCTTGGGGCGGTGCAGTTCGGCAGGAGCAGGAGCTCCGGAACGGAGGGGCCGTGGACAAGAAGCTCACGACGCTGGCAGATCTCTTCAGGCCTCCCATTGACCTGATGCACAAGGGCAGCTTTGAAACGGTGAGGGCTGAGAGGGGGGGGTGCAGCTCCTCTGTGTCAGGCTGCTGGCATGGGGGGATCCGTGGCTGGAGGGTCAGGAGGTTGCAAAAGACTGCGCAGTGATAAATATTTGGTGAACTGTGCATGGGAACGTTGGTGACATTGAAGAACTTCACTAGTGGTGGTATCACCTTGGAGGGGCCACCAAGTCCAGCAGGAGTTGATGATGACCATGTAGAGCCCACTGCTTATGTTTCAATATCAGTGTGGCAAATCACACCTGGTGAAGGACTTTGGTGAGCAAGGGATCAGAACTTCCATCAGAATGGAAAAATTGAATCCCTTGGAGTATCTCCCTATGGCACGATACAGAAAAAGCTGGAGGAGGATAGGTGAGGAAGGACTTCACAAGGGGCAGGGTAGTTTGGAGCACAGCCCTGCTGAGAAGCTCAGGTGGAGTTAACACAGCTGAGTGGTTTTTGATACCTGAGCTACTAAAAGTATTTGAGTGTGGCTTTGCCATGAAACCACAGCTTTATCTTCAGTAGAGGCCCTGCTCATGTATAAAATGGGTGTCTTTTGCATCTGGTAGTGATGGGAAAAGTATCCCAGAGATACAGGGGACTTGGCTTTCAGTAATTTCAGGTGTCACCTTTCTTGCCTGTGTAGGCACGTGTGGATCTCATCCTAAGTTGTTATGATGTGGATCAGCAACGTAACTAATGATTAGAGAATATGGAGATTGGTATATGTTTTCATTTTTTGAGCCCATAATTTCCAGATATCCTTCAGAAGTTGCAGTTACTACTGAACTTCCTCCTGGTCATCTTTGAATAGCTGAGATTGATGATGGTAATGATTATTATTATAATATTATTTAATGAGAATGCAAAGTAATGATCAAATGGTTCAGTACAGATGTTGGAGAACTGACTGCAGGAGCTGAACAAAAAATATTATTTACCTTGTTTTCATATGTGCCTCTGCTGCTGTGCACAAATACTAGAGCACTGCTGGAGAACTTCTGATGAAACACTATGTGCCTTTATTGAGTCTCCAGCTCTCATCCTGTTACCCTCATCTCTTTTTGTGCTTCCCAAATCACCAGGGATCAGTTGCTTTGTCACTAATTCTCCTGTTCTGAGGTGCCCTCCATCTGTTTAATCTTCTAACAAAATTCCAGGTGTGAAGGGATGCTGGCAGAGAACAGCAGTGTCTACCTTGGGAAGGAGTTTGGAAGCAGAGGAGCAGCCTGAAGCACTTGGTGCTCAGATGTCCCTGTGATCTGTGGTTTAGGGTTTTCCTCAAATGAAGGTGTGTCAGGTCTTCCAGCTGGTGATACCTCCTGGGCCGGGGGTTCAGAGCTGCTGCTGAAGCCACCAAACACATGGTTAAAGGCAGCAGTAATGGGAATTCACATGGAAACAACCAGTGCTGCTCCAGGACAATCAGGGAGTACCCTCTGAGCTCCTTGTGAGCCCTCTGTGGAATTTGAGATGTGGGCTGGTCCTTTCTCAGGTCTTGTTGAAAACACATCAAGACTTTAGCAATGTTAATTGTGGCATCTATCACAGTCAAAAGTAGTTTCAGAGAGTGAAACAACTGATTGATGGATTTGTTTGTCCTAAAGTCTCTGCATTCTGATTCACTCTTGAAACTTAAAGAAAAAGGAAGGGTGGGCTGGGAGTGGGGAAGGGGGTTGTATATACTCACCTTGTTCTGTGCAGGAGCTCCTCTCTAAAGACATGTGCACTTTCTGGTGTGTGTTCTTGTACAGTTCCTTGTCCCATGGGATACCCTTCATTTCACTCTGACGCTCCTCAGCTTCATTGCAATAAAACTCTTTGTCTTCTCAATGTGTCGCCCGCTTGCATTTTACCTTTTTGGACTACAGACTGCTCTGCTGCTTCAGTCTGGGGCAGTGTGGGGCCTCAGTGACCAGAGTCTCTCAAAATTCATCTCTAGCAAGCTGCTCTTGGCTTCTCCCTTCTCTGTACGCTGAGAGAAACATATATAAACCAAAGGATAAATCAGAGATACTCATCACATTCCAGAGTGCCAAAAAACTAAATACTGTCATTTTGATGCTCTTGTAGTTCAGTTTTAATGTAAGTGGGGTTTCCTTACCATGGTTGGTGTGTGGTGTGTTCCAGCCTGTGGAGGGCTGTGCAGGAATGCTCAGCCAGGCTTGAGCCATGTGCATTTATCATGGAATCATTTAGGATTTAGGACTTCATTCAAACCTGGCAGGAGTGGTGGCATCTGGTCTTATTAATGCTTTCACGTATCTTTGTTGCTCGTGGTCTGTTGCTCCTCTTTGGGTTTTTGTTGTCAGTAAGGTCCAAAAAGTTGCCATTTCATTTTCATTTTTTCAGTAATACAAGCTTTAGGAGTAGGTGAGATTAACTTCCACTGAAGAAAAAAATTCAAACTTTGAATGACATTGGGTTTTTTTTTAACTTGCTGTATGTGAAGATGCCTTGTGCTTCACATGCAGAACAACTTATGATCACAGTACTTGTAAAGTGTGTGATTAACTAAACTAAACAGAGTTCTCTCCTTAGTGTGGAATCTGCTGGGAATAATTCACCTGAGCACAATAAATAAATTGCACCCCAAAAATGCTTGGTAGAGAACAGTGGTTTAGTTCTCATCTCAGACTGCTTTCAAGAACTGCAGGTGTTCTCCCTTCGTGCATGTGACGTGAGAGATGATTTAATTTGGGGGCTACACACTGAATTGCCTTAGTTTACCTTTCTTGTTGAGGGAGGGGGTGGTTCTGGTGTGTGCAGTTCTGTGTTTAACACTCATTAGGGATTCATTGAAGTGACTGGATGTCACGGTGCAGAGCTTCGAGTCTGTCTGTGTGATTTTTCTGCCCATTTTACAAGTCAAGCCTTTTCTAGCTGCTCCCTGCTTCACAGCTGAGACTGATTTTTTTTTTTTTTTAATTGTTGCTACTTAACAAACAGCAATGATTTGGAAGCTGATCTGGTCACTGTGTTCTAGTGGTGCATAAGGTGCTTCTGTCCTGGTTTGGGTCAGCATGGCCTGCAGTTACAGCTGTGGCACAGGAGTGGCTGCTTGGAGAAAGGATCTGTGCCCTGCCCCAGGCAGGAGGTGTAAGTGTGGCACAAACAGGAGATTTCTTGTTGGATGATCTGCTCTGACTCTCTGTCACCTGTTATCTTCCACCCTGAATCACAGAGATGTCCAGAGGGTCACAAGATGCTTGGCTCCACTTCCTTCTTCTCCCTGCTGACTGGAAGGAGGATTGCATTTCCACAAAGCTGAGCCACCCCAACAGTTTTAAACCATATATGTTCAGAGAAGTCAAATGAGAAGAAAACTTGTTATTTTTACTATTGCAAGAGCCAGAGGTTGTGCAGTGAGATCCAGCACTGGGTGTAAAACAAGACTTGTTTCACAGATGGTCTGACCAGTTTGCTGCTCTAAGTTGTAGTGATGAAAAATGTGGCTGGGAAAGGGTAAAGGCAGACTTAGGACAGATTGGGGTGGTTTGGTTTGGTTTTTGCATCTGAGTTCCACTGGCTCTGCTCTCAGAGTGGCTGTTCTGTAGTGCCCTGTCTGTGGGCTCTCTGAGTGCCTGGTCCTGGCCTTTGTCCATCGAAGGGGGAGGAGAATGGGGGGCAGTTGGGGATGGAAACAGTGGATCTAAATCCATCAGGCAGCTTTTGGGATACACAAGGCAGCTCTTGAGCCTTGTTCTTTTGTCACTTACCAAATGACCCACCTATATAATCTCCAAACCCTCAGCATTTCTTCCCCCCACACTCTTCTCCTTCCACCCCCTCTGAAGAATCCCAGGAGCAGTGTAAGAACAGAGCTGTGGGTGTGAGATAGCAGCAGTTTAACTGTGTCCTTTTAAATGGTAAATCTGAAGCCTGTTTTTGGAAGAAAGTTCAAAGTAGTTTCAAATGCTCTACCTGCTCTACAGGTGAAAACTCATCTTTGCAAATGTTCTGTGTGGAATTTCCTGCTTCCATCCTTCAAAGGACTTTTAGCTGGACAGAGGAGAGGTAGAGCAAGAGGTTTTCATTAATATTGAAAAGTATACAAAGTGCAGAAGAGCGAGATGCACTTTTCAGCTTTCTAATTATATATTTTTGAGTTTGTTCTTTTAATCCAATACAGATTAGATTAGGACACAGGACCAAGGCAATCCAATTGACTCAAGTAACACAAGGATTTTTGTTCCCTATATATTTGGGCACTACCTCTAGGCCTTGTCTTAAACTGATTTCCTAGATTAAATTCTCAAAACCCACAGTTAGCTCAAAACAAGTCTTAAATAAAAGCATGATGACTGTATTTATGACCCTTACCAGTTACTTAAATGTCACCTGCCCCATTTTTCTCACCTGGTGACCTGGTGGATTCTGGCAGTGTGATATTAGTGGTAAGTAGTCAGTGGGAGGCCCCTTTTGAGAACAGGACTGTTCCATGCTTCTACATTCATTTTTTTGGATTTTGTTGGCTGAGGTTCTTGCCTTGGTGAAGCTGAGTGTGTGGGGTTCACATGTCTGTCTGTCACGCAGTGGACAGGCTGACTGTTCCAAGCTACACTGGCTAAAATTCATTTCAAAAGTAAAAACTTTGGTTTGGGGAACACAGTAGTGCCCAAAACAGCAAAATCTTGCATAACATCCTGATTCCTCTGAATTTTTTTTCTTTTGAATTCCTTGACAGCACATTACCAGCAGGATGGTGAACATAACTTAAAAATATATATTTTTGAAAGCAAAGGGAGTTCCTATGCCAATTCCAGTCTTTCCAGGTGGTAAGAGCATTCCTGCTGTTGATCTAGCCCTCTTTTTTTCAACAGGTATGACAGTTCAGCGATCAGAATTACATTCTTGATCAAACTCCTACCATTAACCAGGCAATCAGACAGTGCCAGCTTTGTGACTCAAACCAGTAAGATTTCTTCCTGCGCCTTCTTGTCTTCCTCCCCACTTGCAGTCTGGATAAGGAGCATCAAAAAAGGATGCCTAATTGGGCAGTTGGACAGTCATGGAGTAACTCAAAACTGGGAGAGGAAAAAGAAAACAGCAAAGTGGTCCTGTTGAATTAATGAAAGTCCTCTGTCAATTATGCAGCCTATTTAACTAGATGATCCACGGGTTTATCTTTAGACTGAGCAGGTCTTTGTTGTCAGACCAGTGTGACTGACTACACTTTTTCCTGAATAAATACTTTATTCAGCATCGCCATGTGTGTCCCCCCTCTGAGTTGCTTTTCCCACCCTGTGCTTGGCTTGTTGAAAATCCAGCAGCTCTGTTCATCGATGTGATTCTGTAATTCAGCCAGGCTCATTTAAAGCAGATCCTTCAGCCCTGCCTCCTGTCTTGTGGATGCCTTCTCACTAGCTCTGTCCATCTTCCTCACTGGGAAGGGTTTTGGTGGAAGGTCTGGCAGTTTTAGAAGCCATCTCTGATCGTTGGTGGTGTCTGGCTCTTCAGTCTGATCTCACAAAGCTTTCCTCTCTGCTTCCAGGCCAAGGAGTGTGGTCAGATGCAGAACAAGTGGCTCATGATAAACATTCAGAACGTGCAAGACTTTGCCTGCCAGTGTCTCAACCGCGATGTCTGGAGCAACGAGGCCGTGAAGAACATCATCCGGGACCACTTCATTTTTTGGCAGGTGAGGAATGGAATGGGGCTGGATCTGTGAGTGACTTGGGGCCTTGGTAGATGGAACAGTAAAAAAAAAAATAAAAAGGACTTATTTGAATGCAATGGCATAATGGAGTTCTCTTGAACTTGCAGAGATGATGTGTGTCATGGAGTGTGTGTAGTTTATGGACGTAGATGTAATTCAGGGATATGCATTTGAATGCATAAACTGCCTTTCACCTGTGCAGTCGAGGTGTTGCCACGTAGCTTCTAATACATGGAGAGGTGGAGGCACATTTTCAGCTTGTCACAGTTGCTGAGAACTGTTTGTACCTTTTGTAGTTTATACTGTAAAACAAGAGAAAAACTTGGTGCATTTTCAAGGCACAGTTTGTTTGTGTTCCCTCTCCAGCCACTGATTTGCCCAACGTGGTGTTTTGCAGGTGTACCACGACAGCGAGGAAGGACAGCGGTACATCCAGTTCTATAAATTAGCAGACTTCCCTTATGTCTCCATCCTGGATCCCAGGACAGGTAAGGCATGTCACAGTTGGTTACCTGGAGTTATTATCCCATGGGGAGGACTGGCAGTTGCAGGCTGGAATACCTTCCACTGCAGTGGAAGATTCTTCTTCGGCTGAAGAATCTCTACGAGACCTTGTTGTCGCTGAAGCAGTGACACAGTTCTGGAGGAACTAAGGGAATAAAACACCCCAAACCTGCAGAAATCTCGTGTATTTGAAGCTTAGCAAGTACTTTGCTTAGGAGGTGAAAATAGTTCCACCTGGTGGCAAAACTCTGAATTTAATTCTTTTTTTTTTAACTCTCCTTTTAAAAGCTTCTTGAAATCATATGATGAATAAGCCACAATATTTGTAAGCACTACATGAATCGGCTTCCTGCTCCTTCCACACTATTTTTGTGAGGCTCAGTGGTGACTTTTTAAAATGCATCTTAATTCTGAAATGCTGTTTTGGCTTCAGGTTTGTTGTTTGGGGGGTTTTTTGTTTGTTTGTTTGCAGTTTTTACCTGAACAGTCAGACTTCTGCCTCTCCCTCTAGTTCTTTCAAAAGTTTTACTTTTTCTTTTGTATCCCAGCACCTTCTTTTATCATCATATAATGCAGCTGTCAGGTCATATAATGCTTGTCTGGTCTCCTTCTTCTAAGGACTGAAGTAATAATGTCTGTGATCAAAGCTGAGATTTCTTCGTGTTTGATTTAAACCAGCCAAAAATATATATATTTTTTTAATGTTGCAACTGAAGTTAGGATACTCTTCTTACCACTTTACTTCTGGGAACAAATGCTGTTTGCCAAGGGTTGGAATCAATTTAGCAAGAATGTAGAAGTACTTCTTCATAAACCAAGTGGTTTGGTGTTTATTCATTTTGAAGACAAATTCATCATTCTGTGCTCATTTTCCTGTAGGTATAAAGAAAAGAAGGAAATAAACTGAGTCTGTATTTGTGTCTGTCCCTTTTCAAGGGAGTGGAAGGAGGAAGCTCCATAATTATCAGGTGGTAGCCTGTGGGAAGCTGCAGTTCCACAAATGCGGACTCTTGCAGCAGTGAGTTGGTGTGTTTGACCACTGGACTGCAATTTTTTGCTGAAATGATGTTTCATGATGCCGTTTGTTCCCCAGGCCAGAAGCTCGTGGAGTGGCACCAGCTGGATGTGACTTCTTTCCTGGACCAAGTGACTGGGTTCCTGAGTGAGCATGGCCAGCTGGACGGGCATTCCACCAGCCCTCCCCAGAAATGCTCTCGCTCGGTGAGTATGAGGCCCTTTGGCAGGACTGGAGGCACCTGAAAGAGCACTCTGGCCTGTCTTTATCCAGCTCCACTGATTTCCCAGACAGACTCCCAGAGTTAGTGCAAGGGCATGCAAAAATACAGGGAATGCCTTCTCCCAGGATCGCCGTTTTGTTGTGCAGTGCGTGCTTTCAGCATTTGGTTTGGATTTAACAGCGTGTGTGAGAGGAAAATGGATTACTCCATGCAGAACTCCAAGGAGAAGCCATTAACTAATAATAGCATGACTAGCTTTCCCTGCTGTTTCTTCCTGACAGGTTTAGTAGCTTCCCTTTGGAAGACTGATGCCCTTTTGATTTTCAGTGCATATTTAAGAGCGGTCCTGATGTATTTGTGTCGTGCCTGCGTTCCACAGGAGAGTCTCATTGATGCCAGTGAGGACAGCCAGCTGGAAGCTGCCATCAGAGCCTCCCTGCAGGAGACACATTTTGATTCCTCGCAGGCCAAGCAGGAGAGTCGGTCGGATGAGGAGTCGGAGTCAGAGCTTTTTTCTGGAAGCGAGGAGTTTATTTCAGTCTGCGGCTCTGAGGAGGAGGAGGAATCGGAGATTCCTGCCAAGCTGAGGAAGTCTCCACACAAGGACTTGGGGTACAAAAAAGAGGAGAGCCGGAGGCCTCAGCCTGAGGCCCCTGCAAGGACTGAGCCTGGGACGACATCCAACCACAGAGTTGTGCCCTGCATCGACGCGGGGACGCCGGAGGAGTCACCGGACAAGCCTGAGAGTGCGTTTCGGGGCCTGGATGTGAATGGTAAGTTAAAGCTTTTTATCATGACCTGGCTTTTGCTGTGGGTTTTTTTTTTCTCTGAAACTGTTTATACTCTGCCAGGCATGGTTTCATCCCTGGTTTTTAAAAAGCTGAATCTCTTCTGATTTACTGACTTCTTGCCACCAGACAGTGATTCCCCGTGGCAGCAGCACCACTTTGGCTCAGCCTACAGAGTCCAGTTAGCCATAGTGTCACAGAACCTCCTGAGCTGGGAGGGACCCATAAGGATCATCAAGTCCAACTCCAGGCCCTGCACAGGACACCCCGACAGTCCCACCCTGTCCCTGAGAGTGTTGTCCAAACACTCCTTGGGCTCTGGCAGGGTTGGTGCTGTGACCAAGTCCCTGAGCTCAGGTTTCTTACTTTGAGACCTTGCCCAGGAGTAAAGCACACACTGGTGTAATGCAGGTGCAGCGTGCTCTGGGCACACTGACTGGTTCCAGTCACCACCTTTTTGGAAGAGTCCTGAGTTTGAAGGGTGTATTTTAAGTACCTGTGGCAGAAATACATCTTCATAGACTGGAACCCTGTGTTTGTCTGCAGTCCCTAACCCTGCTGTGCTGTCGCACCTAAAATCTACGCAAGAACTCAACTCAAGTCCTGTTGTTAACTTGCAGTAACTTCCTTTGTGTAGGACCAAAGGCACAGCTGATGCTGAGGTATCCAGATGGAAAGAGGGAACAAGTTTCACTGCCCGAACAAGCTAAACTTCTGGTGAGTGGAGTTAATGGGAATCCTTGTTTGAGTAGAGGAGGGCTGAACCTGCAGAATTACTGTACCTCTGGCACTGCTGAAATCAGATCTAGTGGAAGAGGTCTGTCCAGGGAGTGCTTGCACTGTCCTTCTGTTGTGTTCCATGTCACTCCTCTCTGATCAGCAGACCCTGCTCACTCTGTGTGTTGCCATTGCTGCTTGGGTTCCCAGTACACTCCAGTGTCTTCTTTAATCCCCAAACTGCTCATTTCCATTCTGTGGTGGCTCTAAGTGGCTTCTGCATTAATGATTAATTACCATAAAACGCCCTCAGCTCACTCATTTGTTTCTAAATGGAAAAGTTTGGTTGGTAAAAGCAAAAGCAAAACTCTTCATTCTCATTCTCCATCACTCCCATCATACTTCCACCCTCCCTTCTGGGCATGGATGACACGGCAGACTTTGGAGGAAGTTCCCCCCAAACAAATTCATTACAATATTAATTTCAGTTTCACGGTGAATTCACAGTTTCAGCTGTGCTTTGGCCTCGCTTCCCTTGGAGAAGTCGATGTGGATGACATTTCCATCCAGATTTTGTGGGTGCTTGCCTGGAAGCAGTGTGCTGAGAGGTCACTGTGTTCCTGTTAGCCATGAGCTCTCAGGGCATGGTGACCAGTTAAGCTCATTTCTGTGTAATCAGCCTAATAGTCTTAGGGAAGGCAAAAGCACACCTCTTCAGAAGGATTTTGTGCAGATTTGGGAGAGAAGTGTCCTATCTCATACAGAAAATGAGGCTATCACCTAGTCTGCAGCGCTTTAGGAATGTACAGTGTCCTAAGCTCATGCTCTTAACTCTCCTGCTTGAAAATAAATGGGGGAAAAAAAAAGCTTAACTGCTTTTTGAAAGCAGCCTGCTAAGTAAATTTGTGTGTGTTATTAAACATGTAGCACTTTTGAACACTTAAGGGATTTATTTAGGCAGTACATAGGTGTGATACTGAGATATCCCCTGATAATCCTGCCTTCTGGTTTGACTCCTTTTATGGACTGTTGAAGTTAAAGGAAGTTTATCTCAGCATGTGATTTCCTTTCTACTCTACAGTCAGCAGAGGAATTGAGCTGAGTCAAGGTTTGTGGGTAAAGATATCTTTTGATTGCAGAGCTGAGCAGGCAGCTTGTGTGCTCACCTCATATGATCTTCTAAAGCCGTTTCAGTCAGATCAAGATTTGAGTTTCAGGTGTTTCTTTGTGAGCATCATTTCCATGATGATTTTTTCCATTTTAAAACTGACCAGAACTAGAAAAAGAAATTGTTTAAGGAGACAGTTGCACTTGAGGAGTTTTAACTGATGATACCCACCAGTACTGGCTGGTTTTAAAACTGTTTTATTTTTAATCATTGTGTTGTTATCAATCAAGTGTGGCTTCTTTACATGCTCTTGTTTCCAGGAGATGCTTATGCTTCCAGTATTACCATAATCCCATTTCCCCCCTTTTCACAGAAGCAGTTGTTCATTATGTACAAATTAAGTTGACTTTACTCTGTTCAGCAGCTCAGCTCCCCCTGAGTACCTTTTGTTTGCCAAGTGCTTCAGGTGTGCAGGAAAGACTGGCTTGTAAAGGGGACAGGGAGGGATATGGGCAGGAAACTTGGCTGAATATTTAAATCCAGTGGTTTGTAAAGGAATTTTGATCATCCTTGTTGCCTGAGAAGGAAGTCAGCCCATTTCCCTGCATTCCCCATCAGACACAGGCATTGTGATCTGCAAAGTCAGTTGGAGACCAGTCCTGGTAAAGGAGGAGGTTGGGGAACAGTCTCCTCCTGCCAAAGGCTTTGGATTTTGAGGAATTTGGGGGAAACCTCCATGCAGGTCCTTCCCTGTCTGTTCTGCACTCATCAAACCTTGGAAAAGTCCAGGTTGAGCAGAATCCCTGGAGATCACCTGCTCTAACCCCCTGTTGAAAGCAGGGCTGTAGATGAGCTTGTACAGGGCCCTCTCAAGCTGAGTCCAGAATAATTCCAGCAAGGGACATGGCACTATTTCTCTGGGAAGTTTACTCCAAAGTTTAATTTCTCTCATGATAAAGAATTCCTTTTTAATATCCAGATGAAATTGCCCCTGGGGCAGCTTGTGTGTGTTGTCTCTCCTCACTGTGCATCTCTGGGAAAGAAATGCCTCTGTCATTGTTATATTGGAACACTGTGATGATAATCCCACCAAAATCATACCAGTGACATCCTGGATCTCTAGGCAAGCAGCAAGCTTCCAAGAGTGGGTTAGGTCAGAGGTTGGGTCCTTCAGGAACCCCTTCCATCATAAAATCACAGAGTGGTTTGGGTTGGAAGGGACCTTAAAGCTCATCCATGGGCAGGAACACCTTCCACTAGACCAGGTTGTTCCAAGCCCTGTCCAACCTGGCCTTGAACACTTCCAGAGATCAAGAGTCCAAAACCTCTCTGGGTAACCTGTTCCAGAAGAGTGCTGCAGGCTGCTGGAATTTACTGGCATAAGTTATCCACCAAAACTATGTAACAGTAGTGTTGAAACTCCCCCTGTTTTTTCACACTTTCTATTTTATTGCATACAAGACATTTGTCTTTTTTCCCCCCTCTTAAAAAAGCTTCAGCTTTCCATTCTGCCTGTGTCTTGCTCTGTTGCAGTATCCCCTTTTCTTCTTCCCGTCTCTACTTCTCTATTCCTAATTTTTGCTCTTATCTGCCGTATTTCCTGATGAACTTGGGAAATTTCTCTTATCACAGCAAGGACATAAGCTCTTCCTGAAGCCTCTGCTTGTTGGATTGTGAGGCTGATACCCCTTCATCCCAATGCCCTCTGTATCCTGTCCCAGTTACCACTGTAGGCAGAGAAGTCAGTGAGTTGAAAAGAGCTTTAAAAACACAAGTCAAACAACCCCAAACCCTCCTGCTTCTTGAAGGCAAGAAAAAAAATAATGAGTAAAAGTACTGCATTTATTTTGGCCAGTGCTACCTCACAAAAAATGCTTCTTTGGTAGCATTTAGGTTTAGGATAAGGATTAATATCTGATAAACAAGTGAGGAGGCTTTTATTTGGGGGCATTTAAGGCTTTTTTTTTCAGATTTTATTTCAATTTTTTCCCAATTTTTTTCCACTTTTCCAAATTTTTATTTTATTTGCAAATTTTAATTTTTTTATTTCTTGCATTAATGTCCTATTATGTATAGTTTATCCTACATGTATTAGGTTCCTCTTTTGGATTCTGTGACACTCCTTTGCCTTTCTTTCTCTCCAGGCCCTCGTGAAACACGTCCAGTCCAAAGGATACCCCAACGAACGCTTTGAACTGCTCACCAACTTCCCCCGGAGGAAACTCTCCCACCTGGACTATGAGATCACGTTACAGGAGGCAGGCCTGTGTCCTCAAGAGACTGTCTTTGTGCAGGAAAGGAATTAGCACTGTGGCCTGAGTTCTCCCAGCCTTCCTCCCCTCTTCCCTTTGCCTGGAACACCGACTTGTTAAATATGCAGTTAAGGGTCATAGGATTGCAGTGCTGGAATCAGACAGGCAGCTGACTGGCCCTTCCCTCTCTTCCTCTCTCTTCCTCCCTTCTCCTCTCTCTTCCTCCCTTCTCCTGCTCTACTGACCAAATGAGAGTGCTCAGAGTTTTATTTTCTTTCTCAGCTGCAGAGAGCGTTGGGAGGAACACCTTCCCTCTGCTTCCCTGGGATAAAGTGATCGGTGATCGGTGTGTCCGGCGTGCTGAAGCTTGGAGTGGCCATAATACACAAACCCTTCTCGCTGCTATTCTTAAATCTGTTTTGTTTAATTTATTTTTGAAAAGAGTGTGTGATAAGGCACTGAGTCATCTCTCTAAGGAGAGAGCGTAATCTTCAGGACAGTCTTTCCTTTGTTTGGATTCCCTACATGAAAGGTGTCCATTAACCTTCCAGCCTTCTCAAGGGTTCACTTACCCAACACTCTGGTTTTGGGAAGGAGTTGGGTTGAGCTGTGGTAAAGTACTCTGCCCCCATCTAATTTAAAAACTAGGTTGACTTCATGTTTTCCTCCTGCTTTAAACTGCCAGTGGACATAGTAAAAAAACCAACCAACCCCCCCAAAAAAGCCAGCTGTGCTCTATTTGGGATTGACTGCTTGGCCCAGAGGGAAAGCTGTGTGTCCACTGCTGGAGCAGAACTGACTCCTTTGTGGGAGTGGGTGGGTTTTCCAGGTTCTCTTCCCAACATCCTCAAAGTGTCTTCTTACTTGCTCTCAGGATTTTGCAAATGATTACAGAAGGTGATACTGTGGAGATCTTGGACTCTGAAAACACCTACCACAGACTTGACAGTTAGTTGGCTTTTTTTTTCCTTGGCACAGTGTCTTGGTTGGTTTTCCCAGGACTGACTGGCACAAATTAATGCTTCAGAAAAAGCTTCCCAGCCTGGTGGCTTGAACTCTCTGTGATGATTTTTATTCTATTGCCATGTTCATCTACTGTCACTTACCTCTAAGGCTGGGGGGCTACATGGGAAAGCTGCTCCTTTGTTTAGGCTTTCCTTTCAGCTCTGGAGGTTGGCACCAGAAGTCAGTGCCCTGTTTTTCCTCCAGTGTCTTCTGTAGACGTGGAGCTGTCGATCAGTTGGTGTTTCAGGAGTTAACCAGCACAGCCATCAGGGTGGTTGGTGAATTTGCCTGTTTACAACTAAAAACTCAGTTTGATGTCCTCTTCCTCAGTGAGGAGAAGGGCAGCTGGGACCTGCCATAACTGCTGACTTCTTCTGCCACTCTCAGATGATTGTACATGTTAAAGACTTCAGTAGTCAGAAATCTACCATGTTCAAACTTTTTTCAAGATATTTTGCCTTTAGTTTCATACTAGCCTGGATACTTAGGAGCCTTTAAATGTGAGGAATCACAGAAAATGCCTTGTGTTCCCCAGAAGGATTTGAGCTCACGGCTGTCTTCTGCTCATAATTGGGTTTGACATGTAATCATGCAGTTGTATAAATTGATTTCCCTTCTGCACGAACACTGGCTGCATTCTACTGCAGGATGTAGTGTCAGGAAAGCAAAATCTGACCACAGTTTCCTGATCAGTATCACCAGATGGCATTTTGGTTTGTAAAGACACCCTGTCATGGAAGCAGCTCCCAGTGTGGGACAGTGAGGTGCCAGGGCAGCAGAGGAGAAGGGCGGTTGTGTTTGGCCTGTGAAGCAGCAGTGGCACCTCTGGACTGAAGGATCCCTTAGTTTCTGGGATATCCAGGTCCATAACTTGTGTTTCCATGTAGATCTAGTGCTTCCTGAAGCAGCTGTGTAGTTGGAATAATTCAGTGTTTGCTGCTCCTCCATGGTCAGCCCCAGGCAGGTGAAGGCAGGCTGCCAACAGGAGGCAGAACCCAACAGGTGTAGAGTGACAGCCCCTCGTGTCCCTTGGGCAGTGGGAGCACAGGGACCTTCCCTGCTCTCCTGCCCATGCACCCTTGGTGGTTCCAGGGTCCTCTCTGCACTGTGGCTGCTTGGCTGTGTTGGCTGGTGGAGGCCTAGCTCAGTTTGGACAGGCCTGGCTTTGTATCCCCTCTGGGAATGTTGTCCCACAGCAGCTTTCCTGCAGTTAGATGTGCAGAATTGACTCTGCCCTCTCACTCCCAGGTCTGGTTTATGGGCAGCTTCTCTCCCCCAGCCCCTCCCTGGTGTGTACTCACCTACTCACTGGGCTGTGAGCTCTGTGAGGACACCAGGAGTTGCTCTAGCAGGGAAAGAAGAACATGAAGTTGAAGATTTACAATGAAAGTGGGATGTTTCTCCCATCTTTTGGTTTCTAGTAGTTTGTTCTGTTCCGAGAAATCATGATCCTGGCTTGTTGTTGTTGTTGGTTTCTGTGGCACAATGTGTTTTTTCTATCAGTTTTCTTTTGCTTTGCTTCGAGAGCAAGAGACAGAGAAAAGAATGTTTAGGGAATGTGTGTCCCTACACGTGGCTCTTTTCTCCCTTCATTCCTCTCCCCTCTCTCCCTTCTTCCCAACCCAAATAACACCCAGTGCTGTGGCACACATGTCAGTCAGCTGTGCTGTGGGGGCTGAAAGCTGTTAAAAACCAGCACCAGCCAGGACACAACCCCTTCAGATCTTCATTCCCGTTGAAGCCCTTGGGAGGACGTGTTTTGCTGTCCTGAGGAATGGGGGTGAGAACATGAACCAAGCTGTAGCTGGGACAGCAGCAAAGGTGAGGGCTGGTTGGACACTATTCAAAGAGCCTTTGCAACAGTCACTTCTGGATGTGAAATCTGCAGCTCAAACTGCCCTTGGCAGGTTGGAAAAAATGCGCTAGGTCTGGTTGTGAAATAAGATGTTGACATACAAAGGACAAAGGAAACAAATCCTTTAATGGCTGTGGTTTGTGGCTTCAGGTGGGTGTTGCTTGGTCAGAATTTGCATGTGGTGTTGCGAGGGCTGGGTTTGGAGGAGCAGCAGTGCATGTAGGCAGTGGAGGCTTTTCTGGGCAGAGAACTCATCAGGGCTATTTCCTCTGCCTGTGCTCTTCACCCCACAGGGCTTCATTTTGGGATTTGATGTCCAATAGTCCCAGTCACAGCCTGGATTCACAAACAGAAAGTGAAATGAGCACTGGCTTTCCCTACCAGGTGCTGCTGACACATTTACTTCCTACTTGTGATCCTTCAGAGGCCCCCAGAAGGATTTTGGATCTTCCTGATGCCACATGCTCTTAAGTCAAGCTGATTGACCAGTTTCAGCCTCACAGCATGATGTCAAAAGGGCAGGTGAAGGCTGTGCCAAACATTTCTGGTCATACTTGGGTTATTTTTGTTAGGCTTTGAATTAAGGTCTGTGATTTTTACAATTTCTGACATTGAAGTGTGTTGCTTTTCCTGATAAATCAGCTCCATTAACACCACCAGTATTAAAGGAATGTCCAGTATGTGCACATAGCCTTGTAAGGTATAGTGGACTATAAAAGGCATTCAAAGGTACTGTTGTTCCTAAGGAGATTTAAACAAGAATTTTCCATCAGCTCCTCCCAGAGCTCCCTGACCTTTTGCCTCTCTGTTACGGGGAGGTGACACCTCTGCTCTGTCCAGCTTGTGTTTCACAAGGTCCACGTCCTTCAGAGCCATGTTTTCTAAAGATTACCAAATTTGTTCACTCACCTGCACCAGCTTCTGCAGCTTCCCCTTCTGCCAGTGCTGTGGTTTGTACCCTTGCAGAAACTGGGTTTAGTTCAGGTTTTAATAACTCCACCTCCCTGCTGAAGGGTCTCGAATTCCTGTTCCTCCCAGAGCACTGAGCTTGTTCATGGGGACTCGAGCAACAAGGGCTAAACTAAAACCAATATTCTTTTCTTCTGGGGGCAAAGCATCACTTGGGCTGTGTTTTGTCAGGTACCAAACACTGCAGAGATGCAGAAACGTGGTGTTTGTGGTTGTTTGTCTAAACCACATAAAACCAGATTATGAACATAGAGACCTGTGCAGGAGTGTCGGTGCAAGTGGAAAGATCTGTGTCATTTCAGGAACTTGTCACTTAATTTTTATTCCTTTTTGGTTTGTATTAAATGCCACTGCTTTCTTCTGGTTTAACCCCTTTTTGATCAAGTTGATAAAACAGGTGGTCTTGTATTCCAAGAGGAGAAGGGATGGCAGAGATGTGGTTCTGGTGGGGGAAGAGCAAAGTCGCTGTCCCATAAGAACTGGCTGTGCCTTGTCTGGCTGTTCTAATAGATTCAGATCCAGCCTCTGCTCTCCCTCACCCTTTCTATTTATTTATTTTAACAAATTATGTTCTACAAACCGAACAGCTCCTGTTTCAAAGACAAAGCAAACTGACCTTGAGCCCTGTGTTGGCCATCTGGGTTGCTGGAAGTGCCCATGGGTGTGTTTGGATTTGGAGCTGGGAAGGTTAATGGATGCCCTTTCTACCATGACTTTTATTCCTGTCTCCTCTTGTCCCTGAGATGCTTGGTGTCTGTCCACTCCCAATAAATAGAGCCATATGTACATACACACACGTGTTCTTAGTCGGAGAGCGCAGCACTCAGCACCGGTGCCTCAGCCTGCCTTGGGATTATCCAGGGTTTTCCATGGGTACCTTGTGAGTGATGGCAGAAATCCAGGACTTGGTCACTGGCTTTAGTTGCTGTGAGTGTCTGCAGTACAGAGAAAAGTCATTGTGTAACTGCTTGTGAAATGATGCTGAGATTTAAGGCACGGGAGGATCCAGGAACTGTCTGCAGAGCAGGGGACGAGGTGCTATTTTATAGACCAGATTTATATGAAGAACCTCTGGGTAAAACTCAGCTCAGAGACGTGGTGCCTCATCACAGACACCACACTCTAGGACAGATGATTTTTTTTTTTAAATGAGGCTGTTTCCTCGAACTGGGGAACGTCCAGTTTGAAGTTACAACTTTTTACAACGGTCGCTTTCTTCTTCAGTGATGTCGAACTTCACGTGGGAGGAGGGAGAGGATTCATTTGGAAGATTTCAGCTCACTGTGCTGGGAGGGACCAAACTCAAGGAAACCTCTGATCTATATACACAACTGCTGCATTTTTTATAAATATATGTAAATGTCCTATTGTAATATTTGATCCTGGAAATAAAACAAACTGTTTTCAGTAGCTTTCTTCAGGTCTTGGTTTTTCGGTTTTGGGGTTTATTTGTTGGTTTAGTTGTAATGAAAGTCTGTCCTTGTTTTACATGTGAAGTTCCAACTGTTGACAACAAGTGCACTGCTTGCTCAGCCCAAGAAAACTTCAGCCCATTCTAGAGGGTACAAAATCTTGAAGTGAGACAAACTTTTGGGACCTTGATGGGAAAAACACCCTTATGAAAATGAATAAAAAGAGGCAGGAATAGGATTTTCCATTGGAAGAGCAGAGGAAATGGGGCTTTCTGTTCTGACCTGTCAGTGTCCTCCTGGTACAGTTGTTGTCAAGGCAGAGCCTCTGCTTTCTGCAGTTGTTGTGGGGCTTCTTGGGATGTTCTGTTGTGGCCTCACGTGAAATGTCGATGAGCAGAGGCCCTTCTGGACAAGAACTTGGCAGGTACAGTGGGGTAACAATAATTAAGAAATTAATTTTGGGTCATGCTCGTGTTCCTGACTGTAGGTAGGTCTCCACTGAAACAGTGACCTCAGCCATTGCCATGGTCTTGCCCTGTTTGAAGCTGGAAAACACCTTTACCTCTTCCTGCAGCTTAGGAAGAAAATATTTCCCATTCCTACTGGCGTGGAAATCTTTTTTTCATTTGCAGGTCAAGGAACTACAGGGACACCTCAAACTCAAGATACTTCTTTGGTTTAATTAATTTATTTTTCCTTTCTGCAGGCTTCTTCAGATTTTTAACGGGATTGGTTTATCTGAAGTATTAATTCAGGTGACAAGGGCACTAAAGCAAATCCTGTCCAGCAGCATCGTGTTGGTATTTCCTCAGGCAGTTCTAGCCACAGACTCCCTGCAGGGCTTGTCCAAGGGGATTTTGGAGGAGTCGTGGCTGACTTGTGGCAGAAATGGATTTGCAGATTCCACAAATAGATTTGCAGAGAGGAGCAGGAAGGACCACTGCGCTGAGCATCCTCTGGCCAGGACCGAGGTGGAGGCTGGTTTGGCACAGAAGGGTTTCATCTCAACACTTCCAAGTCAGCTCAGCCTCTGGTCCTCCTTGAAGCCAAACCACACCTGAAACCCAACCTGTGGCATTTCCCCAGCCCCCAAGGAGTTTGGGCAAGGGGAGCAGGGAAGCAAAGAAGCTGTGAGAAGAAGTCAGAGAAGGACCTTGCTGAGCTGGAATTGCTTTTCGTGGGACCAGGTTTGGCTGTGCCATGAACTGGGTGGCCTGGCAGCAAATTCCTTGCCCATAATTGCTGTGCTGGTGCTTTCACAATGAAGCTCTCGTGTGAGAAAGGCAGGGGCACAGCCCCTCACGTGCTGGGCTAAAATTAGCCTTTTATTATTGTTGTTCTGGTTACTGTTCCGGGTACAAGGGGAAGAGCAGCAATCCCAGATTGTCCCTGCCGCCGCCCCGGCGCGGCGTGGCAGGAGGTTTCCTGTGGGAGGTGATGGAGTGGATCATGTGTGGGGCAGCGTGGGAAGCTCAGATCGCCGTGACGTAGGAAAGGCACAAGATGAGGTTGCAACACATTTTCTTCCAGGAGCAGAGGAAAGCTTCCCCTCTTTCTAAGTAAGAAAAGAGAGGAAGGAGAAATTGGATTATTCTCGGCACTTTGCTGTCCTGCATGTTTTGCCTTTGCTGTTGTCTGCCTTTTAGAGACCAATTTGTCTTATTTAGGAATAAAACAGAAATTTATGTGCTGCTGCAGACTCTGATTTTTCCTTTCAGAGGAGCTGTTGGATAATCTGCTCCTCTCATTTTTCCTAGAGGAACAGAATTGTCTGATGTGACCTGGCCTCACCCATTCATGTTTTCCCATGTGACTCTTGAGGGCTCCAACTCCACCTTCTATTTCTTCCTGTCTGGGAGCACAATTTATATCCTCGACTCATTGATTTGAAAGCAGGAAAAGCCACTTTGAAACAAATCAGCAAAGGGGTGTGGGTCACCCTGGGTAGAGCAGGTTAGGGTATGGACCAGAAGGCAGCACTCCAGGTGCTTTTTTTACTTACAGCATCAGAGCAAGACTCTGTGCCTCAGGTCCTCGTGAACACACAAGGAATAGGAGCCATCTCAAAACTCTTCTTGGAGAAGATTCTTCCTTCTGCCTACACAGCCCATGAGCTGTTCTTCTCTTTGCTTGTGCCACCTGCAACTCCTCTGCCAACAAAACTGCCCCATTTCTGCCATTTTTTGGTGCTACAGTTTCTCTGTCTCCTGTTCTCGGACACAAAGATCATCCACATTCTCCCAATCCTGTTCCCATACTGCCAGACCTTTCCTGTGGGAGTAGCAGAGGAGTTTCCCTGTTGCACAGTAACTGCCAGCCATGGGCACCTCAGATGGGAAAAGGTGGTGTCCGAGGACTTGTAATAATTAAGATGTGCAGAAACCTTTGCCTCTCAATCTTGTCTCCAAGGCACGAGATATACTCAGCACCTGAGGAGAAGCTGGGCCACCTGTGAGGAAGAAAAAGGTGGGAGTTAGGAACCAGCTGAGACATGAGAATGCTTATTTAGAAGCTTTTATTAAAATACTAGTGAGAGAGGGGAGTGTTCTCCTAACATAGTCACCACAGGTCATTCCAGGAGCAACGGCTTCTCAGTGGTCGAGGCATTTAGTGCAGAAGTGGTAGAAGCCTTAAAATCTGAAATTGTGCCTGTTTTGATGAACTCTGGCAGTGAAAGGGGGAAGGACCGTGCAGAAGGATCCGGCACAGCGCCGGAGGATCTGGCTCATTCAACCAGGACAGTCACCCTTTGAATGGAAGGATCATGACTGATGCATGGGCGGACCTTGGGTGGGAGGGGGAAGACAGGGAGCACACCCTGGGGCATCATAAATAGTCAGCTGGAGGGAGATGCCTCCAGCACAGAGCTCATCTGAGGGGTGGACGCTGCTGACGCCACGTGGCATCGCTCCCAGGTAAGCCAGGAAGCAGGGAGGACAGGCTCCCCGGGCTTTGCTGGAATCCCTGTGCTTTTCCATGGAGATGTGCTGGCGGAAGGGTCGAGGCTTTTGAGGGTCCTGACGGAGACTGGGTCAGCTGGACTTTGGCTTTACCTCCCCTCGTGCAGGGGTTTGTCTGTGCTGGCTGAGAGGGAAGCTGCTTCTTCAAGGGGAACGTTTCGAGGGGACAGCACACCACGGGGAGCTTCCTAGGGGAAAGAGGCCTCCTGCCGTCCCCAGGGAGAGGGCAGCTGTGGAGGGAAGGAGAATCCTTGGAGAGGTTGAAGTTGCAGAAAACTCTGGCTGGTGAGAGCCTGGGCTGTGAGCTCAGAGGAGCAGGAGCTCCCCCGTGGTGGGGAGGTGGGACTCAGCACTGGATACTCATGGACAACCACGCACGATCCCTGGACTGCAGGCAGGACCACATAGGGTGAGGGGCCCTAAATTCTGTATAACCAAGGCAGGGAGGATGGAAAACAGAGGGGAGGTGGAACTCCAGGATGGGGGGGAGCTGAACTCCAGGATGGGGGGGAGCTGGTGGTCCACTCGGGCATCTTGGCTCGTGTCACCCTCCGCACAGGTCTCCCAGCCCCTTCCTCCATGCTCAGCCCCCCCTGGCATCCTGCTGGGACTGGTGTGGCTGCTCCCCAGCCCCTCGGGCCGTGCTGGGCTGGATGTGCTGCCTGAGCTGCTCCTCCCCGGCCCACGAGGGGGCTGAGGCAGCTCTTCCCACGGGAACAACTAACAGCCACGTGGGGCAGTGGTGCCACGGCCACTTCTGCTTTGCAAAGCCAGAGCAAGCTTGAAAAAGATTATCCAGAGCCAGAAGCAGCTCAGTCTGGGGAACTTGTGCAAAATGGGTCACAATCCACCAGGAAAGGGGAAAATGCATAAACCCAACCCGGAACAAAAAGAACACAGGGTAGAAGAAACCTGGGAGCCAGGACAGCACCAAACCAGGTTGTTTTCAGAGGTCCCAGAGTGACCAGTGGGCATCCCTGTCTTGTAGGTGCAGAAGAGAAGTAATTTTGGACAAGGTATCACCTGGAGATGGGCAGGTGCTTTATAGGTGAACTCATAACTTAGTAAGATGTCAGTGGAGTTGGAGGGTAGGGGATAACATTTTCTTAATTAACTTTAATTAGTTTCAGCATACTCAAACCTATGGCAGGATTCATGTATGACAGGAGTGGAGTTGCTGTTGGATTTTTGATTGGAGACTGATGTGCCTTCACAAGTCCTTGTCCAAGGATTTCACCCCTTTCCTGGCTCGCTGTAAACACTGAAAGCCAAACTGAGCCGTGGTGGGTGGTTTGCCCCCTGCAGTAACATTATCACAGAATCACAGACTGGCTTGGGTTGGAAGGGACCTTAAAGACCATCTTGTTCCAACCCTCCAGCTCTGGGCAGGGACACATTCTGGAGGAGCCAACCCTGAGGTTGCACAGGTCTCAAGGCTTGGTGTGGGACTCGCTGTTGTCTTAAACTCCATTGCCTGTTTGCCAAAGAAATATTAGGGTTTCCACTGGAAATTGCCCTCAAGTAGGGGCAGTGCCAGTGAGGTGGGCTGGAACCCAAACCCAAGACCCAGTAACTCCTGCTCTCCCACAGCTGTGGGATGGGCTCAGGGTGGGGAAGCCGTGGGGCCCCACGAGGCTGAACGCAGCTCTTTCCTCTCCTCCTCTTCCTCCCTGTTCCCATGCAGGACTGAGATGTGTGTGGGGAAGTGCAGCCGGATTGTGGGTCCCTGCCTGCTGGCCCTGGGCACGCTCTCCATGGCAGCCAGCATCCTCCTGCTCTTCCCTGGCGGAGCATCCAAGTACCTGCTGGAGGGGCACATCAGCAGACATGCCCTGGCCGTGCCGGGTGTCTGGGGAGGCGGCATCCCCGTGAGTACTGTGGGTCACACCCGTCCCCCCTCACGGGCCTGTGGAGCAGGGACAGAGGGATGGAGCAGGGCAGGTGGCTTCTCTTTGTCCCCCAGCCTCATTTTCCCTCCCACAGGTGCTGCTGGCAGCGACCCACATCACAGCACTGGGGTGGCGACGTGCCGGCTGCTCCACCTGCGGCACCCGCTGGAATGTAAGGGACCCCTGTGCTAGAGCGGTGCCCAGCAGCAAGGGGTGGGATGGGGGGGACTGGCAGGGTGCCACCTCTGCCACGGCCCCACGGTGGGACATGGCATGGACCCCCTCTCCCCTCATCCCGTGGTGGGATGTGGTGGGTGGCCCCTCTCCCCTGGCAGGTCCTGGCAGGGTGTCCCTCTCCAATGGCCCTATGGAGGTTCATGGCACAGAGTAGCCTTTCTCGTGGTCCCATGGTGGGATGCTGCAGGGTGGCCCCTTCCCAGAAGACAGGCTTTCCATGTGTGCTGGCATGGGCTCTGTCCCACCAGGCTCTGCATGGCAGACCCCTGCCTGTCCCTGCTCCTTGCCCATTTCCATCCCTGCCTATCCCTGCTCCTTGCCCATTTCCCTCCCTGCCTGTCCCTGCTCCTTGCCCATTTCCCTCCCTGCCTGTCCCTGCTCCTTGCCCATTTCCATCCCTGCCTGTCTCCACTCCCTGCTTGCTTCTGCCCAGCCCAGCAATGGCTCCATCCACAGCCACAGCTGCCCGGGACCGGAGCCCCTTGGGGTGAAGGGGAGGGGAGTTTTCCCCCCTGCCAAACATGCTGACAACCAGCAGCTGTGTTTTGGAGCCCACCTGACTCTCAGTGTCCCCTCTGCCTGCCCGGTGCTCCCCACAGGCCTTCATCTCCACCGTGCTCTCCAAGCTGGCGTTCCTGGGCGCTGCCGCCTGCTTCGTCCTCTCCGGGGTGGGTTTGACCAACGGCCCCCTCTGCTTCTACAACGCCTCTGAGCACAGCCTGGGGCACGGAGCCCTCTGGGGTTACCCCTTCCCAGATGCCGCTGGCCAGGTGCCCGATGCCAGGTGAGGGGCTGAATCACCGGTGCTGCCTCACTGGCTTATTGCTAATTAAGTCACTGTTAATTATGGTGGGGGGGGTGGGTGCTTGCAAGACTCTGGTAGCTCGAGGGGTGCCCACCTTCCATGAATTCCTACATGGTGCTTTGCACCTCCACCACCCCCCTGACCCCACTCACCCTCGGGCTGAAGGAGGGATGTCTGGGACACCCTCTGTGGCGGAAAGCGATGGGATTCCTGACCTGCCACGGGCAGCATCCTGCATCTCCTCCCCTGCCCGTCACACAGGGCCAAGACCTACCTCTACGATCGGCACACCTGGAGCATCTGCCTGGAGCCAGAGGGCATCGTGGCCTGGAACGTCGTCCTCTTCTCCATCCTGCTGCTCGCCAGCGTGGCCGAGATGGTGCTGTCCTTCCTCCAGATCATCAACGGGTGCCTCGGCTGCCTCTGTGGCCTCTGTGAGGGCAAGTAGGGCCCGGGGCCAGGGCCAGGAGGAGGTGTCACCCCTGGTGTCACTTGGCTGGTGGCACATGCCGAACTGGAGGTATGGTAGGAACTGTGACACCGGCCCTTTGGGGTTGGAAAGCAGCCAGGTGAGGGATGGAGGTGAGGACTCGGCTCATGGCACCCCAGCATGAGCCCAGCGGCTTCCTCGGCTGCCTCCACCCACCCCAGTGCAAGATGTGACCCAACAGTGTTTGTAGAGACAAGAGCGGGACACTAATTTAATTTTTCTTAATCAGTTCGTATTTAGGGCAGCTGGGCTGGTGTTTGTCACCTGCAGAGGGCAGGAGAGGGGAAGGAGACCAGAGAAGCAGAGCTGGGCTCTGGCTGGAGCACTTGGATAGAGTCCTGCTGGAGGAGGCAGGGCTGGAATTGAGGTGCAGCCCCCCAAAGTTCACCCACACACAAATGTCAGAAGCAGCTGCTGCTCATCCCCAGGACCAGGACCCCACTGCTGTGCTTACAGGGGGGTCACTGGTTTCAGTGCATCTCCCACTCCCCTAAACCTTCACAGGGACCCAGTGTGGGCCTGAGCCTGCCCATGCTGGGAGGGTGTTTGCCCCCACTGACAAGGGCCAAGGAAAGCAGTGATGGGGGCAGCAGATTAAAAACACCAAAGCACTGAGCCAGATTAAACAGTAACTGGGCCACTGTGGTGGTTTAACCCCATGGGATGGATGGGGAGAGAATCAGAGGCGTAAAAGTGAGAAGACTCATGGGTTGACATAAGAGCAGTTTAATAACTGAAATAATAATAATAAATTGTAATGTAAAGGAAAATAATAAAGAGATAGAAATAGAACCCAAGACAGACAAGTGATGGAACACAAACATCTCTTTATCGTCAGCCCAAATTCAAAACCCAGCCCCATCCCAGCTGTGATGAAGGAACTGAACTCTACTCCAGCCCAAACCCTCGCAGTGACTTCAGGGAGACCACTGAGAAAAAGCCTTTTCATGAAAAAGAAACTATTTAAGGTTATATAACACGAAACATTTATATAACATATAAAACATTTATAAAACATAACTATTTATAACAACGGGAGGGAAACTCCCGGAGCAGGGTGGTGGTGCCAGATGTGGCACAGCTGGAGCACCGTGTCCCCCTGACCCAGCACACAGGGATGGCACAGGGTGCCCCAGCTGCCTCCTTTTGGCATTGCTGTTGCCCCCCAGTATCTGTTTCATGAGGTGGCTCTTGCTGGAAAGGAGCCTGGGGCTGTGTGGGACCCACAGGCCTCCCCACCAACCGATACATAATTAGAAAAATAACAATAAAAGTGAGATCCAATCCAGCCTGGGAATGGTAACACTGCTCTGTGCGATGTGGCCGTGCTGGACGGGGGGGTGGGACCCCAGGCTATGGGTTGTTGTCCCGGGATGTGGCACTGGGGGGGTGGGGGGAGCTGGCCTGGGGGGTCACTAGGACACGGGGCAGCTCCTTCGGCCCCGCTTCCCGCGGCGCCGGGGGCTGCGGCCCTGGCGGGGAGCAGTGGCTGTCACGGGGATGTTCTGGAGCACGTCGTGCAGCGTGAACATGCTGAAGGAGATCTGCTCGTAGGGCGACCTCGTCCCGTTCTCGTAGAGGCAGGCGAAGGCGATGGCCGTGCCACCGGCCACCGGCGCCTCCGTGTAGGGCAGCTCCATGTAAGCCAGGTCTGAGTAAGCGCTCGGGCCCTCGTAGATGACCCAGGGCTCTGTCCAGCTCTCTGCATCCCTGGGGAAGGTGCTCAGGTGAACCCCCATGTTGACCCGCGACATGGAGCTGGTGGGGTGGGAGTAGAGGATCCATGTCGGCGCTTGGAAGAAGGGAGTGGGGCTGGGGGTTGCTGCAGGGTCCCCCTGGGCCAAGGTGACACTGTGGGCTTGCTGGTGATGCCCTGGGGTAGGACAGTCCTCATTGGGCTCGTTTGGCTCGTGGTGGCTGCTGGTGGCCACAGTGGGCAGCCCATCACCTGCTGCCTTCTGGGTGGGCAGGTACTGAAAACCCTGGAACATCCTGGGGAGCAGCCGTCGAGCTGAGCCCCGGAGGGGCAACACAGAGTCCTGGGAGATGGTGGGGACATACACAAATGGTGCTGGGAAGCCGATGACACTGCCATGACAGCCATGGGGGGGCTCGACCAGCCGCTGGACCAGCTGCCCCCTGTGGAAGACGGCCCCGTCATCCGTGCTGAGCGCCTGGACCCTGAAGCCCAGCGGGCTGCGGGCGTTGCAGTACAGGACGTTGGATCCATCCTCCTCATCCACCGAGACCAGCTGGCACTCGCCCGTCTGCAGGTTGGGGATGAACTCCCCGAAGCGCCAGCCGTGGCCGTGGTCGTCGCTGTAGAAGGCGAAGGAGTGCGGGGTGGTCTTGCAGAGCTGCCCGAAGCACTCCTTGCAGTCGATGTGGTAGCTGTAGGCGGGCACCAGCAGCCGGCCGGAGCGCAGCTGGATCCCGTGCCCAGGGCCCAGCGCGAACGTCGCCCAGTCTGCGGAGCGGAGACGGGATGCGGTGAAGGTGGAATGGGCAAACAGCGACCACCACGGTGCCCTTCCATGCCCAGTGTGGAAGGGTCTCCAGGGCTTCCCCTGCCCAGCCAAGCCAGGTGGTGGGGTGGGAGAGCAGCCTCGTGCTGCCTGGTTGTCCTCACACATGGTCCTACCCTTGGCTGTGGGGAGGTCTCCATCTTCTTCCTACCCCAAGTGATATAGATACTCCCTCCATCCCCTCTCCCCTCTGCTTAAGGTTCTCTTCCACCCTCTTGGAAGCCTGTGGGCTTCCTACTCCAAGGTCACCTCCAGCCACACCACAGGTGGTTCCAGGAGGCCAAAACCCACGGTCACCTCCTTGCTGGCCATCCTTCCCCCTCCCCAGCCCTCTCCAGCTGGGTACCTTTGATGGCTGCACCAATGACCTGCTGTGTCAGGTCCGTGGCTGTGCTCCAGCTCAGGCCCTGGTCGGCGCTGGTGACGCAGCAGAGGCGGGTGACATTCTGGCCAGTGACAATCTGGTAGGCTTCGGGCGTCCTGCCCAGCACCGTGATGAAGAAGAGGAAGAGGGTGCCCGTGAATTCATCGTACAGCGGGCAGGGGTTCATCGACCGGTGGTGCTGCAGCGTTGCCGTCTCCAGCACGCGCATGTCTTCCCACTGCCCAGGGAGTAGGAGCAGGAGGAGGAGGAGGAAGAGGAAGAGAGAATGGAAAGGGATGAGACAGGTGAGGAACATCCTACTTTTTCACCCAGAGAAACTCTGGCTGCCCTGTCCCTGGAAGTGTTCAAGGCCAGGTTGGATGGGGCTTGGAACAACCTGGTCTCTAGTGGAAGGTGTCCCTGCACAAGGTGGGGGGTAGAATGAGATGACCTTTGAGGTCCTTCCAACCCAAACCACTCTGGGATTCCATGATTCCCCTCACCCACCCAGCCTCCCCCCGCCACGCAGCCGCCTCCAGGAGCTCAGCTGTGCCACACACAGGCAGCGAGGACAACCACCCACCCGTCCCCACGTCCCCAGCCCCGCGTGTCCCCCCAGCCCGGGGTGTGCCCCCGTCCCACCTCCACGTAGCTGCCGTAGATGGTGCCGCGGCGCAGCACCAGCAGGTTGGCGTGGGCGTCGTCGGCGCTGAGCCGCTCCTCGGCGAACGCCAGCAGCTTGGCCACACAGGGCAGGTAGAGCAGGGCGGGCACGCGGTACGTGACGCCGTTGGATTCCCTCTCAAAGAGCACGGTCCGCGCAGGGAAGTGCCGGGAGCCCATGGGGTCTGCAGCAAAAGGATGCAGCCCCACCACAGTGGGTCGGTGAAGGCGGGGGATCGGCTGCTGGGCACGGCCAGGGGCACTGGGTTGTCCTTGGAAGGGTTGGGGATTTAATTTGGTGGGTTTGGGCTTGGGGAAGCCCCCAGGGAGCAGGGGCAGGGCTGGGGTGGAGAGAGGCTGAACGTGCACTGCTCTGGTGGGGAGTCCCTGCGGCTCAAAGGTTGGCCACGACTTTGGGTACCAGCAAGGAGGCTGACCTGGGGACTCCAAAATAAAATTAAATAAAATTAAATTGATCTTCAAGATGCTCTTCTGGGAAATCAAGGCCAGTGAGCAAAGGAGCTCCCTGCTCCCTTCAAGTGGGCACTGGGAGGGCAGAGCCCACCTCTGCACACACAGGACCCCCAGATCAGCCTGGGCTCATCAAGAGGGGGTCGGGGAGTGTTTTGTCCTGTACCTCTGGTGCCTCCAGCACAATGTACCCGGTGGGCTCCTTGTTCCCCCCCTCTGTGGGGGGAGCCTGGGGTGCACAACACAGACCGTGGGGTCCCTGGCCGGGCTGTCCCTGCAGCAGTGGGTGCGAGCTGTCCCCAAGTGCCCTTCCTCTGGGGAGAGCAGGAGTGACACCACCATCAGCTGTCCCCAGGTTACATGTCAGCTGTCCCCAGGTTACATGTCTCTACGTGTCCCTGGGGATTATTACCACAGGAAGAGATGGGCACCCCACTCCAGGCACAGCTGGAGCAGCCAAGGCTGACTTTCACCAGTGGTTTAATCAGGAGCTTTTGCTGATCTAACCCCCCCAGAGAAAGCGAAGGCACTCACCGGGTCCTGCTCGGCTGGGCTGTCCCCTCTGTCCCTCGGCCCCAGCAGCTCCCGCCGTTGCTGGGTTTCTGCAGAGCCGTCTCCTCACTGCTTGGCTGCCACCCCTCTCCCCTTGCAGGGTCCCCCCACCGATGGGTCACGGGGCTCCCGCGGTGGTGGTGGCCAGGAAAAATCCCTGAGTCAGCAGTGGAGCTGCTGGTGCTGTGCCCGTGGCACAAAGGCACCGTTATGGGCCCGGGCACAACCGGGGCCCCGCGGCTGCTGAGCCTCCTTCTTTGGACCCCGGGGATGGGATGTGAGGGGAGCCATGATGGGGGAATTACAACTCCTGCCTCAGTTTCCCTCCTCCTGCAGGCTGGGAGGTGCTGCAGCCCATGTTCACCATGGTCCACCCTGCTGTGAGCTCCCCAGCCTGGGGGTTGTGGTCTGGAGGGTCCCAGCCCTCCCAGGACCCCCAACCTTCCCAGGACCCCCAGCCCTCCCACGATCCCCAGCTCCACCCAGACACCCAACCTTCCCAGGACCCCCAGCTCTGCCAGGATCCCCAGCCTTCCCAGAACTCCCAGCCCCCACAGGACCCCCAGCCTTCCCAGGATCCCCAGCCTTCCCAGAACCCCCAGCCCCCACAGGATCACCAGCCTTCCCACGCCCCCCACACTGCCCAGGATCCCCACCTGCACACAGGTCAGCTACTAAGAAACTATTTTTACACCTGTCTCTGTCATCAACTTAGCTTAAAGGGCTGGACAAAATTCACAGGGTAGGTCATGGATCAGAAGCTCCAAGGGGAAAACTGACGCAGAGGCTGCAGAACAGCCCCTGAAGGGCCCCTGGGATGGCTCGAGGTGACCACGTGTGGCTCTGGCTGCTCCACCCTGCTGGCACAAACGCCTCCTGAGCCTCGGGTTAGGAGGGTTCCTGGAGCAGGGAACCGTGAAAATGCTGTTAATCTCTGTTGTTGCTGCTGGACACCTGTGCTGTGAGGAGCACAGGTTGCAGGGCAGGTTAACCCCTGCCTCAGCTGCTTCCCTGATGGATTTAAACAGAATTGAAGGAAATCCTGGGTCTGCTTCCCACCCTGCTCCCCAGACAGCATCCCTCATACTTCCCAGCTGGAGCTGCTGCCCCACAGCTTCAATGTTGCCCTGAGGCAACACTGCCAGCCAAGCAACCCCAGATCCATCCTTCCCATCCCGCCACCCGTGGCCCTGCTGCTGTGGCAGTGCCAGGAACGTTGGTCAAGGTGGCAGCACCAGCCCTGTGGATGTGGTGACCGCTTGTCACCAGTTCCCAACACACCCCTTGGTGCCAACAGTGCCAATAAACTTAAGAGGCTGAGCTGGTGTCTCCTGCTTGCACCAGCAGGTGGACCAGTGGGGACCTGGATGGCACCAGCATGCCCAAAGCAGTGCCTCACCCCATCCCCTCCTAATCTGTGCCAGAGAGTTCAGCCAACGCAGCAAGGGGAGACCCAACAAACCCTATGCTGATAAAGGCCTTCAGGGATGCTGATCCCAAAGGACCTTCCCTGCCCACAGACCCTCACACAAGAGAGAGGGGCAAAGCCACAAAACGTCCTCCCGGAGGAGCACCAAGGTGTCCCATGTGGGGCAGAGGCTGCCACACCTCGTGACACAGGTGAAAGGAACATCTCACATGCCACGGAGAAAGGCAGCCAGTCAGCATGCCTGGCTTTGGGACAGATGCTTGGGACTCCCATCCCAAAGGCAGCCCCCGCAGTGCATGGTGGTTACTCCATGGTTGGGACATCCAACACGTCTCCTTCTCCTTTGAGAGCTGCATCCCCTCGTTGTGCTCTCCTTGTCTCCCTCCCCCTCCCCTAAACCCAAAAAATCAGGACTTGCTCCAGTGAGCTGTGACCAGACTGGATGTAGTGGTGGATATCAAATGAAATTAAAGCAGGCAAATGATCACACCTGTAATTAATGATTGAGAAGCTGGAATGTCTATGCCAGCTGCAGCCTGCCCAGCACTCCCCAGCTGGGAGCAGGCAGGAAGGATCACACAGGATCTGACCAACGCAGAGCCTTTGGCTCAAGGTCCCCAAAAAGGGACCAACCACCAACTCGGTGACCCTGAACAAAGCCCCCACTGCCTCCCCCCATGCACAAGAGTCCTGTCTTGTGTCAGTCAGTCACATGACAGACATGGGGTGATGCAAAGCAGTGGGAAGCCACAGTGGGTTGTCATGTGTCCTAGCTGGTATTTGGGAGCTGCATCCTCTCCTGGAGACTGGTCCATGGCAATGGCAACCCCAGCTGCTTCTCCTTCTTGTGCGGGTGTTGGACAGTGTAAAGGTAGGACGTGTACTGGAGCTCTGGAATGACCAGTTTCTGGCAGTTTCTCAGAGTCCTGTTGTCCAAGTCCTGTCTGAGGTTGTACCCCAGGATATTTGCAGCCCCTGACTGGTAAGGCTGGAAAGCTTTGTTCCTGATGTGATCCTTCCCCACTGGCTCCTGCTCCAAGAGACAGGTCTCCATGAGCTCCTTCTGTCTGGTTCGCAGGTGATCCACCTCCTTCTCCAGCACCTCCAGCCCTATGGTCTCCTCAATTCTCCTCCAGAAGCTCTGGTTGAAGTGCAGGTAGAGCTTCCAGTCCAGCGAGCACCACGCTTTTACCCGCTCCTCACTTTCCGGAGTCAAAGTCTGGACAGTGTCCTGACTTCTGGAATTGAGCTTGAAGTAAATCACATCATCCAGATCCCAGCACAAAGTGTGCTTCAAGAGGATCATGGACTCATCAAAGTAGTCTGCTATGAGGATGAGGTGGAAGTTCTGCTCGATCTCCTCGAGGATGGCCTGGGCGTACTCTGTGCCGTCCTCCGCGTTGTTGTCGTAGCCAAAGTCAAACCACATGATATTCCTGGCGTGGATGTTCTCCCTGTAATCTGCTGGGTGGTAAAACCTCGTGGGTGATGCCAGGAACTCGTTCACGTCCTTGGAGCTCCTGAAGGCGGGGACATTGTTCTTGAAGTAGATGTAGGAAGACTCCATCAGAGGAATGGGGTTCCTCAGGATGGAGAAGTAGAAGGTGTTGGGTGCCATCACCTTTTGCACCTATTTGTGGGAGGAAGAAGAGGTTATTCCGGAGGCACTGCTGTCCCAGCCAGGTTTCTCCGCAGGTGTTGTGGCTCTTTCTTACCTCCAAGGGGTTAAACCTCAAGTGGTTGCACATGATGTTGTAGTTTTGGCCTATGATTTCAAAATCCTCCACAAAGTGGGCCCTGAAAATCCTCGGGTAGCCGAGGTGGAATTGCTGGCCAGCAGGGAGGGCGACGGTGAGGTTGTACCTCTCTGCAAACCTGAACATGATGTTGAGCACGGTGCTGCTGGCTGTCTTGTGGGTCTTGAGGAACATGACGTTTGTCTTGGCATGGCACGGCGTGGGAGGGGTCAGCAGTGGCTGTTTGAGATTCTGCAGGAAGGCGACAGTTTGGTCCTCGTGGCTGTTGAAGATTCTGCAGGAAGGTGACAGATGGGGCAAGCGGCCTCTCTGGTGCTGCACCCCATCCCTGAGACCCTGCACAGCCAAACCCAGGGGCTCCTCTGACACCACACCTCCAGCTGGTGCAAGGCTGCACCCAAACCAGCCCCATCCCTCCAGTGCAGATGTCAAGAGTTTCCTCTCTCTCCTGTTTCTCCCTTACCCAAAGGCTTCAGCTCAATCCCTTTTTAGTTCCCTACCCAGCTGATTTTGCCCTGAAGACCTGCATTTTGGCTAATTTGATTCCTTACCCACCCAAACATGGACCTAGCACTTATTTTGGGGACACTGACCTTCCAGTATTAGCCTCAGCCTCGTGAGAGCTGAATCAGGTGTCACAGTTAGGTCGTGGCTGCCTGGGCACACAAAGCCTTGCCTCTGCTTCACTTACCCATAATCCTTATCCTTCCTATGGAAGAATCCTGACAGGAACATGAGTCCCAGCAAAAGGCTGAAAATGATGAGACATCTGGTATGCCTGGAAAAAGAAGAAGAGTTTCAGTGGAATTTTATCTGATAGTCCTTCCCTGAACCACCAAACTTTGCGTCTTACCCTCGGGAATTTTAATCCCTGGGAGCACAGTTTTAGGTCTCAGTGGTGGCAGCCACCTTTGGCACCCCCAGCTGTGTCAGCAGCTCTGGTGTTAGAGACAAGACAGTGAGAAATTACATTTTCACTATTATTCTCCTAATTTTGGCCTTTGGCAAGACACAGTGTGCTTCACGAAGAGCCTAAGCTTTTTCCAACAGCCTTCCACTCTGCTATGCTGCCTTTTGTTTTGCTTTTGTTTTGCTTTTCTGGGGCTTTGGAGCTTATTCACTATTCAAACTCCCAGATTATTCACTAGAAAACGAGCCCTTTGTAGGGCTATAAAGACTTTCCTGGTGAGAAACCTGAGCAGCTCCTGTAATCGCATCACTCCAGAAGATGGGGAACACAAAGAAACACTAAATGGAGGGGTTTTTTTTCAATGTAACTGAGATTTTTCAAGTCAGAAAATCAATTAATAACCAAACAAGGTTTGGTTTGTAATGATTAATTACACCCCACTTTGAAATGGAAGGGCTGGGTAACAAGGAGGGGGAGAATGTTTTCCAGCACTAATTAGGCAACCACCATGTATCAAAGTGTCCTTGCCTGTGGCAGGGGGTTGGAATGAGTCCGGGGGGTCTTTAAGGTCCCTTCCAATCAAAACCATCCTGTGATACCACGATCATCACCAGTGTCCTGCTGGGACACAGAGAGGATTTTTTGAAGGTGTTGACACCCACCAAAAAGGAATTTTTCATCACCAAGCTTGATCTGACTTCTCTGATGTTTTAACTCATTGTGAATTCCATGTTTTCAGCCACCATTCCCAAAATGCACTAGATATGGCTTTAAGCTGTTTTGGGAAGATATAATCCCAATTTACAGCATGGTATGGTGGCACTCATGGTTCCCACTCTCCCAAGGGAGCAAGCAAGGCTCCAAACCTTTCTCCAAGAGCCCTTCCCAAAGCCAGAGAACACCCTCAGCCACAGCTGGTACCAACCTCTGACAGGAATTTACAGCACAGCTTCTGCAGGAATAGTTTCAAGACATTGCTGCAGGCAAGATTTCATCAGGATTTCCTCAGTTTTGGTCCCAGGTTTGTTGGGGGGCAGGAGTGGGACAATCCCCTGTCCTTGGAGATGGGATGGGAGAAGGAAGGCAGAGGGGCCCACAGGCAGCAAGCAGGCTCACATCAGCCACATGCAGCCCCTGCCAATCTTCTTGGTCTTTTCATTTAAGCTGAAAGATGTTGCTGGTGCAATAGTTTTCCACCACCCTGCCTGCCTGGAGGTCCTTCCTGAGCTGGTCTGGCAGTGTCCTCCTTTTGCACCTTTTCTTAGGTGCAATTAGTGCCATAATGGTCCATTTATTTGTTTGGGTGGTGTCCCCAGAATGGCGACTCTGACTGATGTCTTATGGGGCAAACAAATCGCACACACCCAAAATCATCCTGAAGGCAGGTCAGGCTCACAACATGCTCTAGAAGGACTAGCAGCCCCTCCTGCTGCAAGAAGACAGGCTCTGTAGACCTCTGCATCCAGTCACCTTAAGGAATCTCACGATATTTTAATAATTGTTTACTTAAATAAAGGATTACAAAGTGCCTTCCTGCCTCCAAGCACAGTGAGTTTATCTCCAGCCTAACTGAATGCTCTCAGCAGACCCGTTTTGTCAGCCCCAAACCAAACAGCTGGGTTCTGCATCTGGAGACACAGTGGGGATAAAGGTCCAAATTACCTAGGCCAAAACCACGGCAGTTTTAAGGAGCAAGAGTGACTGATTTCTGTGGCATGTGGTCCATGGAGGTGCCAGGATGCACAGAAATAACAGGCTTCTTGTCCCGGGGATGACAAATGATGCATTCTCATGGCACAGTGCTTGTTCCTCTGCCCGGGATGGAGGGATGGATGGAAAGATATCTGCCTTCCAGCTCAGGGAATGAGCAGGGAGTGGGGACATGGAGGGGACTCTGCTGCCCCTCAGCCCAGCAAAGGCATGCAATGCAGGGGAAGGGCCTGGGGCAGGGATTGAGGTGATCCCCAGGGAGGACTGTGGGAAAACAGAGAGGGGGGATGAGAGGAGGGGCTGCAGGTATGTGGGGTGCTGGTCAGTGCACTCGTGCAGCCAGGTCCTGACCCCCACAGGGGGTCCTGTCCACATCACCCCCTGGGCTTGGCCACCCACAGCTGCACTCACAGGGGCTGCCACTGGCTGCAGCATGGCAGTCCCACACACCGAGTGGGAATAAACCCCTCATGGACCAAACTGACAGGGGACTTTCCCTCCTCTTATGACAAATCTCCAACATTCCTGCAGACCTTGTCCTTGTAAACAAGTGAGCTCTTGAAATGATTCAGGGTTTTTACTGATAGAAACTGTGTAGGACCTTTACCCAGAGCATACACATCCTGTTTTAAACACAGTGCCACTGCTCTGCCAGGAAACAGCACAGGACCAGTGTGGGATTTGCTACCAGACCTTGCTTCCAGTGACAACCGAGTAAGACATGACAACTCCTTGAAAGTCTGCAGAGAACAACAATTACATTTCAGGCTCTATATTCTTCAAATACACCTCATGGAAGTTATGAGAATATCAAGATTTTGGACAGTGCTCTCAGGCACATGATGTGATTTTTTTGGGTTATCCTCTGCAGGGCCAGTAGGTGGACTCGATGATCCCTGTGGGTTCCTTCCAGCTCAGGATTTTCTGTGATTCTATGTCCTGCAAACCTGCACTGGGGTTTCACCCCCTGTTAGGCTCCCACCACCCTGGCACACCTCTGTGAGAGCCTTAAAGACTGTTCCCTTAGTGTCATACAGCCCACCCTTTGCCACAACACTGTGAGTCTCTGACCTGAACAGAATCACGGAATCATTTAGGCTGGAAAAGACCTCCAAGATCTGGCAAAGCAAAGCTCAAGAGAGAAAGCCCCAACTCGAGCACCGCGCTGAAGTTACCTAAGCATCTGTGACACACAACTGGCCTGGGAGCCCTTGGAGGAAGCACCTGGGAGCTGACTGTGAAAATACACAGTTCTTCTAAGAAGCCAAAAAACCTGCGGAGCGCTCGGCAGGGCTGGCGCCGGAGGCTCCACTTGCCTTTCCAACCTGTGCTGTGCCATCTCCCAGCTGTGAAGAACACATGGAAAACTGCCTCTCTTGGAGGTGCCTCTACGGATGCTTTAAGGCTTGGGGCAACCTCCTTGTTGCTTTGGCTTAAGCAGAAAAGAACAGACCTCTGCGTCAACTTCACAAGGTTCTTTCAAATTAAAAGACCTGGAACACCGGAAAGAATGATTCGTGGCAAAATTAATCCCTTACACTGGAGCAAACTGGAACTAAGTCTATAGGTTATTAACAGCTTCCAGGGATTACCTGAACCAGAACTTCCCGCAAAGTGAGTTTTAATTCAGCACCCCGAGCACTCGGCTCCCTCTGCCCTTACCTTGGAGTGCACCCAGGGCTTTTCATGCTGCTCCGAGCTGGGAAATGTCTCATTTGCAAATCGATTCCAGTACCCTTTTCATCTCCTCTGCCTCTTAGTGCCCACGTACCTATTTCTAGCATCCCCTCCCGGCTATAAATAGGTAGGTGAGGACACAGGGAGTGGCTAGGTGTGTTTCCCAGAGTGGGTGGGAGTTAATTAATAAGCCATGGAAAGCGCTGGTGTGGCGGGACATCAACAGAGGTATAATAAGCTGCCCCAGGACACAGCATTTGCAACAGCTTTGCAGGGAAGGAAAGGTTTGGCAGGGACCCCTTAGTGGGGACCACCCTCTCTCCTGCCTGCAGGTGTGGGGGGCTCACAGCAGGATCCAGGCAGGGTGCTGGTGGTGTGGGGCTGGTGGAGGGCACTGGTCCCTTTGTGACCCTGAATGTCACAGCACCTGCTGTGCCTTTCCTCTGCTTCTTGCACAGTGGGTTGGCACTGTAACTCCCTGCCAGACGCATTCGGTAAGAGGAAATTGGGGACATCGGCAAAACAGGAATGGTGATCACCTACTGAAAATTCCTCTTAAAACATTTAGACTTCCCACTTTTTGGTAAAAATGAAATTATTGTAGCTGGAGGTTAAGGGCTTAGACACTTGGCTGCATCCAGGCCTTGGTGGGGGGAGAGCTCTTGCCCATAATCGAGCCTTATTTTATGGTTTGTTTGCAAAATTACTTCTTGGTGCTAACTACCATTACAACCTGCATTATGCAGGAATTTAAAATTCCACCGAGGCTGCTGTACACCAGCACTAGACAAAGTGGGTTTGACAGTTGCAAATTGCCCTGGTGAGAGCAGGATTTGTCCTGCAGCTCTGGAAGTGGGGTCATCTCCCTCTTCCCTACGCAGAGATGAAGCCAATGCTCTCCTCATTTGGGCAAGAGCGTAGCCACATCTCCCAGCCTGGATCAGGGGGGATTAAGTTGTTGCTTTTTGTCTTTTATGGCCATGCCATGTTCCATGCATCTCCTGGTGGTCCCCTTTCCCTCCCCACCCACGGTGTCAGCTTTCCAAACCTCGTATGCTGTGTCCCAACCTGCCCCACCAACAGCCAAGTCCTCAGAACTCCTTCACCCATGTTGCTCTGTCTTCAGAGTGCCCAAAACCTCAGCATTTCCTTTTAAATCACAGCTTCCCCAGGCCAGCCCCAACCCCAGTGCTTACCAAGATCAGAGATTAGCAAGGTGTAAGGTTGCTTTCCCTGAGTTTCTTGCTAGAACACGAGTCAATGTGCTCTTTTACAGAGAATTTCTAGGGTTACTCTTGGCACAGCACCCACTGCTGCTGGCAAAGGGGGCACATTTCATGGACCTCTTTCTCCTGTTACGTTGCACACGTCAGCTGTGCTGCTTCTCACTCAGGAGCTGGTACAGCCCATGGATCACAAAAGCCCATTTTTTGCACTTTTACAATTGATTCATTGCTCTCTCCTGGGCTGTTGCACACGAATCATTAGGTTTGGTTATGCTAAAAAAACCCCAAAACGATGCCAGGCAGGAATATTTGATTTCATATGGGAGTGGGCTGCTCGGAGACCAGGGCAGTGAAGGTCAGCCAGCTGATGCAGGATTAGTGAGCTGGGGCACTGGACTCACAGCTCCAGACTGGCTCTGCTCCATGTTGGGGGGCAGTACTCTCACAGTGGGATGGGGACAATCAGAGGGGTGAATGTGCAAAAACTCATGGGTTGTGATAAAGGGAAGCAAAGCTTCCTATTCTGGGAGAGCTGGGCTCCATCATGTGTAAAGGTGACTTGGGAATGCCCTCCTTCCTCCCTCTTCCCCAGCTTTCATTGCTGAGCATGGGTCCTACACGTGGGATATCCCGGTGGTCAGGCGGGGTCAGCCGTGGCCCTTCCCAGCTCCTTGCACACCCCAGCCCCTCACAGGGGGGGCAGGGTGAGGAGCAGAAAAAACCTTCAACTGTGCAAGCACCACTCAGCAACAGCTACAACATCCCAGTGCTTCCATCACTGCTCTAAACAGAGCCCCAGACCAGCTACTGTGAAGAAAATTAACTCTATCCCAGCCAAAAACCAGTACAGAGAGAGAGGCAAAAGCAGTACAGAGAGCCAAGTGCTTCCTCACTGTGCCAGAAGACCACTGCTCCAAAGTGTGGAGAATCCACATCATCCTAACACTCCAGTCTGTCCCAGAAAAATATAGAATTTTGGAAAAGAAGTCCCTGCCACAATGATTCTTTGTAAAAATACACACACATGTACCCACCCTGTCTCTCCCCCCCTGTACAACAGTGCACCACTATTTGAAAGCATCACTGAGAACATGGAACAGGAGAGTAATGCTGGTGTTTAAGGTCTAGGAAAGCTCCTGTAAAATTACCCTACAATAATTCCTCCCTTCTATTCTCTCAGGGAACTGCTCTATGGTTTAGTGAAACAGTAAAACTTACATGGAGCTTTAGGATCTTCATGTGTAAGGAAGATGGTTAAGTGGAGCTGTGCCAGAACTTCCCTGGCCACAGCACTAGGTTGTGTGTCAGCCTTGACTCCCTCCCGAGCACTCTCTCCATGTGTAGCTGAAAAGCAGGAGTATGGAAAGTTCTGCTTCCCAAAAAGAGCCTTTCACGTGGAAAGCCTGTATTTTAAACAGTGATGGTCAGTAGTTTGGGGGAAAAAAGAGAAAGAATGGTGTAGGAAAAAGGCAGAGAGTATAAACAGTCTGATTTGGAAAGAATGAGCTGCATCAGCTTATCCTAGCAGAAAACAAATCCTGCATATTTTTCCCTGAAAACATCATAGACTTTTCATATTTTTGCATCACCCCACATGCAAGTAGCACAGGCTGACTGTGTTCCATGGGCTGTCTCCTCCTTCACAGAACCACAGGATTCTAGAATCATTTAGGTTGGAAAAGACCTCCAAGGTCATCGAGTCCAACCTGTGCCTGATGCCCACCTTGTCAACCAGAGCTGAGCACTGAGTGCTCATTCCTTGTCATTCCTTGGACACCTCCAGGCATGGGGACTCCACCACCTCCCTGGGCAACCCCTTCTGATGTGTAACTCTTTCTGTGGAGAAATTCTTCCTTTTTGCTAATGACAGCATTGTTCACTCTGCTTCACCCAAGAAGAGGTCGATCAGCTCCTCTCTAACTCATCCTGAGGAATAGAGAGGTGGGGAGTGTCCCATAGCAGAGAGAAAGAGTTGAAGGGACAAGATGGGAGGGCAGGACTAGATACTGGCAGGTAATGCCACCTAAGACACGGAGGTATTCCTGTCAAAAGCATCCATGTGGCCAAGCTGAGAGAGGTGTGATCTTAGAATTGTATCGGGAAGGGTGTTTGCAACATGGTGCTGAGCATAAGCCAGTATCCTTAATGCAATCCAACAGCTCCCAGCGTTGTAGAGACTGTGTTCTGGGCTAAAACAGAAGAAAACTGACTCCCCAGGAGGATTCCTCTTCCAAGGAAAAGGCTCTGGATGGAACTTTTATGTCACTGCTCTGCAAAGGAGCCAAAATCACTGAAAAGCAGCTAGCAGAGAATACAGCTACTGTGTCCTACCCTCATGGCATCCAGTAAGGCTTCCCAAACCAGTACATGGGAGTAAAAACCACCAATGAGCACCCTTTGAGCACAGCCAGCTTCTGACCTGTCCCACAGCCCAGGCAGCTGCTCTGTGCCTTGCCAGCTTGTCCAGGAGAATCACAGAATCATAGGATGGTTTGAGTTGGAAGCTCGCCTCGTTCCGACCCCCCTGCCATGGGCAAGGGGACACCTTCCATCGGACCAGGCCGCTCAAACCCCTGCCCACCCTGGACAAGACTATGGGAAAGAGCATCAAAGGCTTTGCTGACACCCACGTGTAGGGCTTTCCCCACGTGTAGGGGCAGCCAGACAGACACCACCGTCCACCTGGATGATAAAAGAAGAAAATACTAAAGCAAAAGTATTCTGGTCCTAAGCTAGCCAGAGCTAAGATTAGTGTGTGTGAAAAGAATCACAAGGTCAAGCTGGAAGGCCCCTTGAGGCATAACTGTTCTTTGTGAATGAAAGCAGTCATGTGGGCATGTGTGGGGATAAGAAACATCTGGCTTGCCTTGATGTCCTCTATATACATGGGGTAAAAAATGTATATATGGGGTAATAAAGTTATAAGGTAGAGCTGCCTGGACAACATCTGTCTCTGCTTGGATTCATCAGCTGCACCCATGTTGACAGAAAGTGTCATTTTGTTGTAGAAGGTGATCAGGTTATTTACTTTTGGCAAATCCCTAGGCTCTTCCCAATCATCACCTTCGTTTGGACACAACAGAGCCTGGGTTAAGAGTGACAGGTGCTGGTAAGTGCGGATATGACAAGCAAGCACCAAGCAGACCAGATGACTCACTGCCATCTGTAGCGGAAGGGTGACAGTGTGGTTTTGTACAACAAACCATAAATTACGATGTCTTCTGTTATTTCAAAACAGACTGTAGCAAACAAAACCAAAACCCCAAACCAGCAAAACCCACCACATTAGAATAGAACAGTCCAGCTGGAAGGGACCTGCGACAATCATCTGGTCCAAGTGCCCGACCAGTTCAGGGCTGTCCTAAAGTTACAGCATTGTCCAGGTGCCTCTGGAACACTGACAGTCTGGGGACATCAACCACCTCTCCAGGAAGCCTGTTGCAGTATTTGGTTGTTCACTCTGTAATGTCCAGTCTGAACCTCCCCTGGCACAGCTTTGAGCCGTTCCCATCAGATCAGCACCTCCCTCTCCACGTCCCCTCCTCAGGAGGCTGCAGAGAGTGATGAGGTCGCCCCTCAGCCTCCTTCTCTCCAAACCAGACAAACCCAGAGCCCTCAGCCTCCTCCCAGGACACGTCTTCCAGCCCTGGCACCAGCATGGTTGTCCTTCTCTGGACACATTCAAGTACCTTCACATCATCTTTAATGATGAGGCCCACCCTGGCACACAGGGCTCCAGGTGAGGCCACACTAGTGCTGAGCACAGTGGGACCATCCCCTCTCCTGCCCTGCTGGCTGTGCCATGTGAGATGCCCCCAAGATGCCTTTTGCCCTCCTGGCTACCACTGGTTCCTACTGAGCTGCTGCCAACCAGGATCCCCAGATCCTTTCTGCAGGGCTGCTTCCCAGCTGTTCCTTTCCCAGTTTATACTTGTGCTCAGCGTCACTTGGTCTTGGGCACAAAATCTGGCACTTGGACTTGTTAAATTTCATGCCACTGACAGCTACCTGGTCTGGATCTATCCAGATCCCTCTGCAAGGTCTGTTGTTCCTCCAGAGTCTGTAGAACTCCCGTCTTGGAATCCCAGGATACTTTGGATTGGAAGGAACTTAAAGCTTATCTTGTTCCATCACCCTGCCATGGGCAGGGACACCTTCCATTAGACCAGGCTGCTCCAAGCCCCATCTTTTTGGATTATCCCTCTGGGTGATTATAATGTCAGTTATTATCTCTATCCAGCCTGGTTGGGAGGGTTAATTTTACATCTCTCTGTGAGAGCAAATCATGACTTGCTGTCAAGGACAGATTGGAAGTCAAGGAAGCAGGAAATACTGGCATGCCTACAGCCTGCCCCAGCCAGACAGATGTCCTGGGGTCCCCTCCCTCAGCCTGGCTGCTGGCATTTCCCCTCAGTTGATAAACCCCAGAAGCTGGGTCTCCAGGCACCCTCACTTCTCTGGCCAGTCTTTCCAGGACTGCAAACCTGTATGTGGGACAACACTGATGCTTATTTGGGACAGCCTGGAGCTGGCATCACTAAAGAGGCCATAACCTGATGCTGTTGTGGGCTTTGGGATAAGTGTATTACATAAAACAAGCTAGGAAGAGCAACATCTTCACTTGGAAGATTTGCATCCACAGGTTCTGCTGTGTCTCTGATGCTTCACTTGCACACCCCAAGTGAGAAAATGCCTCCTCTGGTTGGTGTATCTGAAAAATCAGAGCAAATGCAGAGAGCTGGGATACCCAGACACAGTACCTGCATGTTTGGTTTCAGTGTTCAGATTAAACAGGAAGCACGGTAGTGTGCTCTTCAGCAAGAGCAGGCACCCCTGAAAAGAGCAACCATGATCCTTTACTTGTTCCACCCCGATAAAGAAATCAAACACAGAGCACCCCACGTGCCTACTGATGCACCAGTGTGTTTATGGCTGAAGTGCAGGTGCTGGGCCACCCTCCGCCGGCCCCTCAGCGCGTGCTGCTCTCGGGAGCCGAGGGCAGCGTCTTGTAGGGGTTGAGGATCCCTTTGGGGTCCAGCATGGCTTTGAAGCGCTGCATGAGCGCCACTGCCTCGCTGGGTTTGCTGTACTGAATGAACTGCTTCTTCTTGAAGCCCAGCCCGTGCTCGGCGCTGATGCTCCCACTGCACCTCGCGGTCCACTCGTACACGAAGGGCTCGATGGCATCCAGCAGGGAATGGCTGTAGGACTCCGCCGTGATGTTCAAGTGCAAGTTCCCGTCTCCTGGAAGAGAACATCGCAGAGGTGAGTCTGGAAGAAAAACTTGGTGGCCCTGCAATGGAGACTCATTCCTGGCTCCTCCACATACTCAAACAATGGGGCCTCTGTTGGTCTGCAAACTGTATAAAAAGGACAAGCTCACTGTCCCACAAAACGTCAGCCTCTCTGTGCACGAGTAATTCAAACTGGATCTTTGTTTTTCCGTGCTTCCACTGCAATATTTGAGTTATGCCACTTTCAAACTCCGACTTTTGTGATTTTAAAATTCCCACTGTGCTGCATCAATTACTGTGCCACCACTGTGATGCCGTGTCAAAGACTTCCCCAAGAGCATTTCAAAATGATCATTAGATTTTAACATGGCCCTTCATCACTTTTTCTCTCCCTATTATGTTTGTGCAGTGCTCTAAATGCGCTTTGGCACTGTGTCAACAGAAACAAAGAGAGCAGAACAGTTTCTCCTTTTGCCACTGTTTGATGGTATTTGATTAAGCACAGAGCTGCTGGGTACTCTGAAGATAAAACACACAAAGATAAACAAAACTTACTCATCCTCCTCCCTCCAGATCCTCTTCCTGCAACCCAGCAAACCCTCACTGCACACAGCTTAATCCTCAATACCAAGCACTACCACAGGGAGCCTTTGTTATGCAACCTGTCTTTCAAATCATCCCTAATCAAGTGTGCTCAAGAGTGTTCCGTATTTTTTTGTACAACAGAACAGTTCTGCTCAGCAACCAATTTACCTGCTTGTAAAATCAGATTAGTTTCCCAGCATGATGACAAATGTATCAGCCTTTCTCTGCAGTATCTTTATACTCTCTGTTGGAAGGTTAATGGCTCACAAACAATTCATTTCCAGTAGGACTAATCACTTCAGACAAAAAAGAGTTTACCTGCCAAATATGTCCAAGCACATTAACCAAATTGATGGTCCAATCGAACAAGTTAAATATTTAAATAGAAAGTACAGAGAAAGAAGATATAAATGACCAGGTCCCTGGCTGGCAGGCCAGCAACCTGCCATTAATGTATGGAATACAGTCTGAAAGCAATGAAATTCAAACACAAAGATCCTGATGCACCCTCCTCTTCTGACAGCCCTCAGTTTATGCCTCTCACTAATCTAGAACACTACTCTCAACCCAAACTTTAACACAACTAGGAAGCTGCACAGCTAAGCCTGGAGCACAGAAGGGCAATCACCTCCTTTCCCAGGATCCCCACGTACCCAAGTGGCCGTAGCCCACCACGCTTTTGGCACTGTGGCCCAGCCGAGCCCTCATGTCAGTCACGAGGTCATAGAGCCTTCCCACAGGCAGGGAGATGTCGTACTTGTACACGTAACCCTCGTGAGTGAGGGCCTCTGTGATCCTCTCCCGCAGGCTCCACAGCGTCTGAGCAACCAAAGATCACAGAAATACCAATAAACCAACTGGCTCTTGGGTTCCCTGCTTATACCAAACATCAGTCTGAACAGTTCCCCGTGAAAAATACAAATCCAGCCTGAAGAGATTTGTGGAAGAGCAAACACTGACTTGCCTTTATTTTCTTATCGTCTGTTGCCACAGTTCCATCGGTGACCAAACCAGAAGCTGTGGCCTGTTCTAGGAAGTTGTTCAATTTTTCTTCATCGTGGGCTGAGTTGGAGCCCGAAGTTTCAATTAGAACATAAAAAGGGTTGCCTGAAAGTGAGGGAGACCAGAGTAAGCAGATGCCTGGGATAAAACACAGGAATTTAGGGCAGGTTTTGGAGCTTCTCCCAAGCTTGGCACATGTTATGTGCCCAGACTCCCTGGTGCCAGGCAGAAGAGGAGCTCAAGAGGCAATCTTTTATCTGTAGGGCACTTCACTGACATGCTCTATCCTTTGTTTAGCCAGCACTTTTCAGAAAACTATAAGTTTTGTGGGAACAAGCAGAAGTAAAAAGCCTTATCTTTAAAGATAAAAGGTGTTTGGAATGGAATACTGGGTACAAAAATTATGAGGGATGCTGACACTCTGACTGACTTTTCAAAAGCCACCAAGTCAACTCTTTAAGAAGTGTTTAAAACTAGGCCAAAAATTCCCAAGTAGTACAATGCCTCTTTCTACAGCATGAATGTCACCAGTACCTGTCACTGGGCTGGACAGCTTGAGATGTCTCTCAACCAATTCCATGCACTTCTCATCCATGAATTCATAAGCAGACAGGATCTCGCCCAGCATGGCTCTGCAGGTTGTGAATGTTTCCAGAACCTTAGCGAAACTCTGACAGCCTTCAGACAGAACACAGAGAGCAATCAGGAACAAAAACAGACCCCCCCAAAACTCCTTGGAGGTTTCTGACAAAAAAGGCTCAGAAGGCTCCCCACAAATAACTCTGTCCCTGCTGAGGGACACTCAGAAGCAGCTTTTAAGCAGCTGTACTTGGCCACATACTCCGCTGATCCAGACTCTGCAGACTTGACTTCCCAGCCTTGCCTTGTCATCACCTTGTCACCTGGTGGCCCTTGGATGGTGGCTGCCTCTCCCTCTGTCACAGACTTGCCCTGCTCACCTCTTTTGGATACTGTCGGACTAGGCCTTTGTCTATGAGGGGACTGTCCTACCTGCGTCTTCACCCTAATCTCCTGGTTCTACTTTCCTTACAGAGCAATCTGCCCCTGCAGTTATTTCAGCAGATATTTAATACCTGCACAGGTATTTCAGCACAGAGCCCCACAATATTTCCCAGGAACCAGCCAATGCTGGCAGGCCAGCTCAGCAGGCCGAGCAGTGCTTTCTCCTCTCCATCCCCCTTCCCTTCCCAGCCTCTGAATTCAGGTGTGAAATCATTACTATCAGCTCCTACCTAGGAATGCCACGTTTACAGCCTTAGGTTTCTGAGGACAGAGTATGGAGACAGCAGTGATAACTCCCAAGGTCCCCTCGGATCCGATGAAGAGCTGCTTCAGGTCATAGCCCGTGTTATCTTTGCGCAGAGAGGCCAAGCAGTCCACAGCTGAGCCATCAGCCAGCACCTGTGGGAACAAGGAGGCCCAGTCAGCGCTCCCAGGTAGGAATCTGATGTCATGAACTTGTCTGTGACCAAGCTGCCGCTCACCTTGAGCAGGGGGACACCAGCTGCAGCCCATTCCCACACTGCTCCTCCACTCCCAGCTCTTCCTCCCCTCTATATCCTACCTGAGTAGGACAGAGTAGGTATTTCCCTCATACTTCTCTCCTTCCAGCAGTACAAGTAATAACAGAAGATACAGTTTGCTCTGCTTTTCCTACCAGTGGTGGAGAAGACCAGCCATTCTCGGCAGCCCTAGCTCTGGGTATTCAACAGAAACAAGAAATACTACTTGAAACAGTGAACAGTTAAGCAGAATGAGGTAAAGTCACTTGAGCCTGAAATCAAGGTTGAGTATCAACCAAGGCACATTAGTAAGGGCTATTTTGACACTAGAGGGACTGACCTGAAAGACAAACACTCTCCCTTCTAAGCCTACACAATAAAACCAAGCCATGCTTTTGTTCCCTGCCCAATTTATTTCCCATTAGTGCTCTGCTCCCCAGCCCTGAAATCTTTTAGAACCCCTAATCCAGCCTTTACACATTGAGGCACAGGCCTGTAGGGCAGAAGCAGCTGAGGAACAGCAAAGGCTCTAGGACAAAGCCAGCAGCCAAATGAACCCAAAGCAATTATTATGGGGTGGGCTTTAAGCCTTAAGATGATCTTTAAGATCCCTTCCAACTCAAACCAACCTGTGATCCTGTGATTCTATTAAAAGCCAAGTGAGCAGCCACTAGAAAAGAGTGCTGCAGGATGGATTAAGCAGAGCGTTCCAGACACCTGGATTTAGCAGACTGCTCAGAGGAACCAACCTCATGCAGGTAACCTGGGAACCCCCAGTAGAGATACCTTCTTTTCACTCCTCTGGATTAGCAAACCACCCAACAGCACCTCTGTCAGCAAGCACAGAGGAGGGAGCTGGAAGCTGCCGCAGCAGTAAGTGATGCGACACGTGCTGACCCTTCTCAAAAGAGCCCAACGAGGAAAAGTTAATAGCAGAAGCCTGGAGGGGAACTTTTCTGCACGCTTGGATAGCCAGAGGAGCAGGAAGCAGTAAGAAGCAGAGGATTAAACAGAGAAGGGAAGTGCCAGGTACTCGCCTTACCACTTCCAGGCCCAGCACCGTCCCTCGCAGGGAGCCGTATCGCAAGAGCCGCAGGCCCCCGGCGTTGGTGGCCACGTTCCCCCCGATGTGGCAACTGCCTTTGGCTCCCAGGTCGAGCGGCATGATGAACCCCTGCTCCTCCAAGTACTCGCTGAGTCTCTCCAAGACACAGCCAGCTTGGCACACAAGGATTCCTGGAACAAAAACGCCCTGCTACAAGCTGGTGACTGAGAAGAAGGTGCCTCCCCAAGAGGCAGGAGCAGTAGGAGCAGATGCAACCACCTCGTCCTCCAGAACCTCCTGGGGTTCAGTTTAAATGCACAAGGAGTCTGTGCACGCTCCAGGGCATTGTCCTACCCCTCGGGGAGCTTTGCCATCACCTCATCATCTGGTCACCCACAACTCTGGACTGGTAAAACACAATCACATTAAGTGTACCTCTGCCTGTTCTCTCTCTCTGAATTGAAAGACTCACACCAGCCTGATCCCTAACTCCAAATCCAAACAAACCTCTGACACCCCTTATGATGATGCTGGGCTGAACCCTGCTGATCCTGCTGTTATCTGTTCCCAGGATAATGCCTGTTTTGAGGCCCGGGGCTCATTCCTGTGCCTCACATCTCTGTGATATTTACCTGACACCTTGTCAAAGCTGATGACCCGGTTCATGAGAGCAGTGGAGAGAATAATCTCATCAAAGACGGGAACGCTGCCCCCAACGAGGCCCGTGTTACCCCCCTGTGGGGTCACTGCCAGGTTCCTCTCATAGCAGTACCTGGAACAAGAAAGCTGCCTGAAATTTTATGCAATTTAAGGCCATAATGCAGTCTATCAGAGGAGTTTCACCTCCATATGAATGTCTGCTGTTATGACAGTGCTCAGTGGTCCTTAAAATTCAGCAGCATTTAGATTAAATTTAGATTAAAGATTAAGTTGGTACAAAGGGACACTTTCAGTGCCAAAGTGAGAAAGTGCAACTCCTGCCTGAACTCACCCCAGCACCGAGTAAAGGAATGAATGCCTGGGGTTAGCCCTGTGTGCACCTACACATCTGGCACACGACATCTGCCTGGAAATCCCTGCTCACTGTTCACACCTCAGCTGTTTCTGCAGCAGTCTCAGTTAACAGCTTGGCTCCCTCTGTGGGCTCTGACAGACAGCCTCTGGCAGTAGTTTCAGACATGATTGCCCTCCTCCTCCTCCTCCCCCCAAGAAATGAATGCCCTGTAGGCAATAAAAGGTGAACCTGTGCCTCAGCTGCTCCACCTGCCACATCCCTGCCAAGCACACCCACCATATCCTCTCTGAGCTCCCAGCCCCACAGCACCAGAGTTCCTTCAGAAGCCCTGCTTGCCTTTCCTGTGCTCCACACGCCTGTTCTAACACAGTCAGGAGCAGGTTCCTGCAGCTTTAGCTCTTCAGCCAAACGGTGATCCAGTGAACCAGGGGACGTGGATGAAACAGATCCTCAAACTGCCCAGTTCTGATCTAACCTTCTTTACCTTTTCAAACAGACCCTCCTGAATCCTTCTACACGACTGCTCCTCTCTGAGTACCTGTACAACACCTAATTTTAACCATTTATCAGAGCAGAAAAGTCATGCAGAAAGCAGCCTCAGCAACTTCAATACTTAAGGAATTGGTGTCTGAACACCTACAAGTTCCCTTTACCTGCCAGGTCCTCCCTGGCTAAGCCTGAGTCTCCTCAGCACCAAGCCCAGCAGAAGAGGTGCAAGTTACCTGAGAACCTGAGACACCTCTGCTGTTGTCTGCGGCTTCAACACCAGCTGGCTGCAGCCTGCAATGAAAGCAAGGGACTCTCAAGGCAAGCTGTGGCTCTGCAGGGGTCAGAAAGAAACAGGTGGGAAAGCATGAGGTGGGAAATAGCAGTGCTCCCTCCACTGCGAGGCATTTTAAGCACTTTTAAAACAAGCACTTCAATAGCAACCGTTCCCTCAAAGCCCTGTGAAAACTTTGCGTGGGTAGGTGGACTTGGTTTCCAGTAGGGGCAATGGGAAAGGGTTTGAATTCTCATGAAATCTTTGACAGAAGCAACAGAAAATTCACAGTGCTTTGTTTAGAGTCACAGAATCCCAGGATGGTTTGGGTAGGAAGGGACCTTAAAGCTCATCCCATTCCACATCCTGCCATGGGCAGGGACACCTTCCACTGTCCCAGATTGCTCCAAGCCCTGTCCAACCTGGCCTTGGACACTTCCAGGGATGGGGCAGCCACAGCTTCTCTGGGCAACCTGGTCCAGGACTTCTCCACCCTCACAGGGAAGAATTTCTTCCCAACATCCCATCTAACCCTGCCCTCTGGTTCTCTTGTCCTGTCACTCCAGGCCCATATAAAAAGTCCCTCTCCCTCCTTTTTATAAGCCCCTTTCAGGTACTGGAAAGCTGCAATCAAGTCTCCCCAAAGCTTCCAGATTCTTCTCTGAGTCAAAACTGTTAATTGAATCAATTTGTTTCTGAAAAAATTAATTAGTAAGTTAGAGGGTTTATATTATTTTTCTTTTTAATGAAAGCCTGAAAGTTTACCAGATATCAGGTAATTCTTAAAGAAGTGTTTTTTATGAGAAAAACTCATTTTGGAGGGGCAGCACAGATCTCTGTAAAGGTAAAGGAGATTAGATCAGAACCTGCTCTCTCTGACCAGTGACAGGACTCAAGGGAACTGCTGGAGCTGTGTCAGGGGTGGTTTAGGTTGGGTATCAGGGAAAGGTTCTTCCCCCAGAGGGTGGTCAGGCTCCCCAGGGTAGTGGTCACGGCCCCAAGGCTCCCAAAGCTCAATGAGTGAGTGGACAACACTCTGAGGGACAGGGTGAGGTTGTTGGGGTGTCTGTGCAGGGCCAAAGGTTGAACTGCATGATTCTTGGGGGTCCCTCCCAGCTCAGAAGGTATTATATCCCTTACCATTTATCAATCCCTATAAATTCCTTTAGCATGTTTAGTCTCCTTTTCAAGGTAAAATTGTAGAAAAACACCCCTGTTTAAGAACATCTCACTCTAGGCCTGGACCAGGAGATATCGTGCAGACAAGGCGACCTCCAAGCCCAGAACTCTGGAGGAACTCCAAGGACTGTACTTGCTTTGAAGAAGATGAAGATGAGGAAGAAGGGGTCCCAAACGCCCCCAGGCCCAATTCCCGAAGGGGCGTGTCAGGAGGCAGAACCAGGGGTGGACAGATCTGGGATTGGATGGCCCTTATTATAAAATCCTAGAACCACTGTCTGGGGTGGCACGCGTGGTGTTTATTCCTCTAGGCCTACGGCATCATTAAAGGGCCTGCTCTCTTTATCTTATACACTACATTGGCCTGCAGTCTTTTTCTCCACGGTCTTTTTAGCCAACGCAGTGACACTGTGACTGACAGGACTCTGCAGGCTGTGCCAGCGGTGCTCCCAGCACGGGGAATCGCTGTCCGGTGGGAAGGACATTCCGCGGTCCGCACAGACGCGATGGCCATAAATAAAAGCGAGATTTCCTTTTGCCAAACTTTTCGTACGGAAAGCGGGGCGGGATGGGGGAGAGGAGGCTTTACCAACCGGCTTCCCTTACCTCGCACCGACTTCAGCCAGTCCACGTTAAAGGGCTTCACCTCCTCCTCGCCGGTGACCACCCTGCCGGGCATCACCCTCTCGAAGAACGCCACATCGCTGTCACCCAGCCGGGCGAAGGGCAGCCTCCGCACCGCGTAGCGCTCGCTCGTCGCCACCACCTCGGCCGAACCCCTGCCCGGCGGGTCCCCCCGGGGCCGCAAGACCCTCCCGCGGCAGCCCCTCAGCAAAGCCCACAGGGCTGGCGAAGCCATGCCCCCTCGTCCTGGAAACCCGCGGCTCTGGCACCTCGTCCCCTTCCTCCCCCCCGCCCACCTTCGCCGTGAGGGGACGCGGCGGCGTGTGGAGGGCGCAGAGCTGGTTTAGAGCCTCAGCGAGTCTCTTCCGCTGCGACAGCGCAGCGCCACGCACCCCTTGGGGTTAAATTAATCCGGATCGGGCGGGGAAGCCCGGGATTATCCCGATAAACCGGGAGAAGACAAGGATTTTCCGTGGCTTGGAAGCGCGGTGCGCCGGACCTCCAAGCCGCCAGGGGGCGCTGCCGCCCGCCCGCGCTCAGCGCGAAGGCGCTCAGTGCTGGTGGGGGGGCAACGCCCCCCAGCGGCCGGAGGTTGCAACAGCACCAACCCCCCGCCCCCGCATTCCCCTCACACCTTTTATTCCCAAAAATACTTTATTTTATAATATAATCCATCATCTCCAAGATCCAAAAATACAGATATACATTTGTTTTTAAATTTTACATTCCTTATTTCTTTTTTTCTCGTTAAGAAAGGAAAAAAAAAAGGTTTATGTTGGTTTTGTTTTGGTTTTTTTTTCAGTTACGGGTCTTAATTCTGTTACAAAAGTAGGATTTTTGGGTTGAAGTTTCGGCCTCCGGTTTGGGTGAGCTGTGGTAAAGCTGAGCCCCCGGGTGGGCAATCTTTAGCAGGACATTCCTTCAGGGGTCACCCTTCCTCCAGGAAACATTTAACGCTGTACATTCAAGAGTCAGATTTAAATCCTTTAGTAAGCAAAAGTGAAGGCTACTGGTATTTCTGTCTACAAGGAGTTGTTAAAAAAAAATTCTCAACAACCAGGTGTAAAGAGGGCAGGAGACACTCCTGAGCCCATCCAAGCCCTGCACTGGTGTGCTCCCAATGGGAGAATTTATTGCTGGTATCAGATCTCAGATGCTTTACACATCAGAGGCGTTGCAAAGAAGAGGAGAATGTTGTACCTCACATCATTCCTAGCAAATCATCCATCCTTTTGAGGGCTCTACCTTCTAGAGCTTGTTTTCCTTTTTTTTGCATTGCTGGTTAAAGTGGAAAACGCTCTTCCAAGCCCCAAAGGTACTTCTAAAAATGTGTTTTGGAGCTGAGGGAGGTCAGCTCCACACAGGCTCACGCAGAGCTGCTCTCTTCCCTCAGGGCATGCTTCCAGCAAGACCTTTAGAGTGGAATTCTGAGACTGTTTCAAATCAAATGCTTAATCTATGGTGATGCCACTACCAACAAAGCCTTAGGGAAAAAGTTAAAAAAAACCCAAACAGATAAATACCATTGGATGGAAGGGGAAAATAAAACCTGAAACACCATCAACACAGGTCATGAGGACACAGCAACGCTCCGGATGAATCCAGTGCAGCAGCTGCAGCTCCCACCCACTGGTGACTGGATTACAAGCTGGCTCAGGAGGTATCACAGATCTGCCCTCATAAAGAGGCAGAAAGAAAACAAGGGCTGGCTGCACCTCCAAGTTCAGGTCTGTGTGCCTGTGCTGTCCCTACTCCTTCCCTCCAGCATTCTGTTTTTAATTCCTCTGCCTGCTTTCCAGCTGCCATTCCATGGCAGCAATGACAAATGTTCATCATCTCATAAACAGGGTTATGAAAACTTCATCTCTCTGTGATGTAACGTAGTGAAGCCACATGCAACATCACACTTATTTTAAATGACAGGACCCTGGAGACGGGCATTTTTTTCCCAGTGGAGATGCAATAAATCCAAATGTTCACAGAAAAGCTGCCTCAGGATTGAGAGGTTTCCTCTATGTCAGCAAGGCACAAAGTCCCACAGAGGGGAGGAGGAGTGGTAGGGGCTGTGTTCTACTTTTCTTCATTGCAAAACATGATTAAGAGGCTCAGTAAAACAGGAAAAGCCTTTTTCCTTTTGAAAACAGGTGCCAGAGTCTGAAAAGTGTTTTTAATCTCCTGTACTGCTGATTCAGCAGAAGAAAAGTTTATCTGGAAGTTTCTTCATGCCTTTGCAGCAGTCTCCAAGAGCTCCTGCACACTGGTAAGGAAAGCAGCTCACAGCCCTGCACAGAGCCAACACCCCTCAGGGACCACGGCCAGCAAACTTCAGGAGTTGGGGGCTTTCCTTTCCCCCCTCCACCAGCAGAACAGTCCTTCCCCACTACATCTTTCATTGTAGGCAGGTAAACCTTATAATGCAGGAGACAGATGTAAAGACAAGACTTATCTCTGGTCAACCCTCAACTTCTGCATCCACTGTAACTCAGAGGAAGTAAGAAAACAAAGACTTTTGCTTTCCTACTCCTGATTTCCTCTCTCCCTTCCATGCAGCCACTGACACTGTGTCAACACAAGGATTCACATTCATCATCTGAAAGGCAGCTTAAAGAAGTCAAGAACATGCAAATGTGGCCCAATAAAAAACTAGAACATAGAGCCACACCATCATGGGAACAAACACAGTGTCCTCATGGAGCCTCTCCCTAAAACCTGATTTCCTGATTTACCCACACAGGCAGTCACAGCTGACAAGTCAGGCCTTCATCTTATTTTCTGAATAAATCCAACCTTCTCTCTCTCTCTCCAAGAATACTGTAGGTTTCATCTTCACAGTGAGGTACTTAAAAGGATCTTCAGGGAAATGGAAACAGCCAGGAAAGGCAACACCCTCTCAATATTACTGTGCAAGAGTAACATAAATAAAATCTCTGTGGCAAAGGGATTTGGGACTCCCTCCCAAAGTCATTTTCTTGTGAAAGAACAGGAATTACAACTGGCCACTGGATAATTAAATACCATACCGGAAAAAGATGGAGGGCAGATTAACAAAAAATAATCAAAGGTAATATTGCAACGTGAATAAAGGAATATATTAAATTCTTCTTGCTTCGGCGGTGCATTCTCCTCTACTCCTTACTTCTTTTTCTTTCTTTCCTGAACACAACGAGGACAAAACCTACAGGGAAAAAGAGACAGTAATTAGCTCCTGAAATTAACAGCACAGAGCCCAAGAACTGCTTTTACTACTCATGAACACTTAAGACTGTTTCTGACAGGTACACTGTTACTTAGTTTTATCTAATGGAGTGTTTGAATCTAAGTACAGATCAAGTCCATGATTCTTCCCAAGATGAGCACATACTTAAGTAAAACCCTGACAAGTCTTCAAAATCTGCCTCCAGAAGTGAAAAAAATGTATGTCTCTCAGTTATAAGCAGAGCCACAACTAGTGACAGTACAGCAAACCTCAGCTGTAACCTGTACACGTTACACAAACCTCAGGCCAAAACCTGCTGTTTGACAGGCAGTTTTGCTCCCACTAGAACCCAAGACTCCCATGGAAATGGATTTTAGAAAGAAGGTTCTCTTTGTACCTTCTACTCTCAAACACAATCCCCAATCATAGAGGATGCAAACCTTCTGATGAGAAGAGTAAAGCTCCTCTGTCAGGAAGGGTCACAATAGGGTTTTAATTCTTGTTGTCATTTTAATTCTTGTTGAGGCAAACTGCAGCTTGATAAAAATCCCAAAGCTGTATGTTGTCACACTCACCATTTCCCTTTTGGTTTGGTTGTCAGGTCCACACAGGCAAAGTGGAACCACTCGATGGGGCACTGCAAAACAGAAAGGAAAAACCCCAAGAGATGCTTAGTGGTTCACAAACATTCCTGTCATTTGGTATGATCTAACAGAGCAAGGGCCCCCTCCTCAGATTCCACAGGGTTGGGATACTGCAAATATCCAAAAATAAACCATATCTCCAGTGCTTACATCTGGGTTGTCACAGCCAATCATCTCCCCATAGGACACCTGGTGACACAGGCAGTAGGTGGGTTCATTGGGATCCACTGGCATGTCCAGGACATCTGAGGGATGCACTGACAGGATGGTATCAGCAAACTCAGACCTGTGGGCAAGGAAAGAGTGAGGACAAAACATTCCCAGCTGCAGGAAACACTGTCTTACAAGGGCCTGGAGTGACAGGACAAGGGAGAATGGCTTCCCACTTCCAGAGGGTTAGATGGAATTTGGGGAAAAAATTCTTCCCTGTGAGGGGGGGAGGCCCTGGCACAGGTTGCCCAGAGAAGCTGTGGCTGCCCCATCCCTGGAAGTGTCCAAGGCCAGGTTGGATGGGGCTTGGAGCAACCTGGGCTAGTGGAAGGTGTCCCTGCTGTGGTAGGGTGTTGGAACAAGATGGTCTTTAAGGTCCCTTCCAACCCAAAGCATTCTGGGGTTCAAAGATCTGAGTCCCACTCGGGAAAATTAGTATTTTACAATTATCTTCCCTAAACCACACTCACCCTACTTTAGAGTTTAAATTATATTATCACATATTATCCAATAATTAAAATAATAAAATAGGTTGATCAAACACAGTATGACTATAAAGGATTAAGACAATTACTTGTAGATGCCGTGACTAAAGTAACAAAATTATCATACAGATCACTCCTGTTTGTGGGCAGAATAACCTGTTTGGGCTTTTTCCCCCCCATAATAATATACATTATTTTCTCATTGTCAGGTATGAGTGAACCCTCTTGCTCTGCCAGGAATGTGCTGACATGTCAGCAGCAGCTCACAGAAACTATTTTTAGTTTTCTGCCCCACCATTTAACCAACTGAAAGTATCAGAATAAACAAAGCCCCTTTAGTACAAATCACATCACAGAGAGGGGACATGCCTTCCTCCTTGCTTCCCAAAACCAAATCAGATTATTCAAGGATATGTAGGACACGATCCTTTGAAAACACTCCCCTAAATTCTCCAAGATTTCCAGAACAACAATACAACATCAGTTTCTGTCCTGATGGACAAGTGTTTCTTTTTACCACCCTGACAAGCCACTGTTAAAAATAGCCATGTGACAAAAATCAAAGCTATTTTCTCTCAGCTTGCCAACAGCAACAGAGGGGCTGATCTTGTCCTTCCAGTCAGAGTGTTCCAAGCATGCTGAGCTTCCACATGCCAACCAAGGAGTTAATTAACAAAGCTGGCTCGTCCCAAGCAGGACAGTAATGAAATGGTGTAAGACCAGAACACTCTAACCATCCGGACACGAGTCATAAATAGGGTAACACGACCTCGTGGAAAATTCATGAAGTGTCAAGCACAAGTCCCCAGAGCTGTGCCTGGCTCTGCCTTACCCTCCTTTCAGCTTCTTTTTCTTTGGTGTATCTTCTTCAGATGTTCTCCTGCCTCGGCCACGAGAGCTCCTTTTGTCTTTCTGACTCCGTCCCTCTAGAAAGGAAAAACAGCCACATCTTTTCAGCCTATTTGGGAGGCAGAAACATCCCAGGGTGTCATTCTTTTGGTGCAGTTATTGTCTTGAATTCCTCATTTCAAATGGAATTGAACAATCCTTATTTCATCTGTAATTGAATATGCTGACTCTGAAACTCATTTTTATGCCACAAATAAACCAAATTAGCAAGTACAACTGAGCCCCAAACTCTTTTGGCAATTAAAGCACTGCAGTGTGTTAGCACAAGATATAAACAGCATCACATTTGATTAGACTGGCAGTATTTTTTTTAAATCTCAGTGCATTTTTAAACAGTTAATAGGTTACTCAATAACTAAAGTAACTTTTATCTCCACCTCCCTGCTCTTACCCCTTATTTCATAGTTGAGAGGCATAAAGCTGTGCTGTGCTGCTGTTATTCACTCTCAAATGTCACTGTAATCACACAAGATTTCAGTCTACACTACAAAAACTGGTATCTTCCTTTACCTCCTAATTTTTCCTGCTTTTTTTCCAGCTTGATTAGTATTCGGATTCTGGTAAAAGGAGGAAAATAGGCAAATCTCCCTTCAAAAAGAGCACAGAACTTACTCAGTAACAGATCAAGGTTGAAACTCCCACCTTTACACACATCAGTGCAGGTTTGGCACAGTCAGTTGCCCCTTGGCCAGCTCCCTCCTTACAACCTCAGGGTGATCTGTGAAACACCAACTTTGATCCCAGCACTACATTTCTCTTTATCTATTGCCCAGTGTAAATATCTTGAAGAGCATTAAAGCCAAGCAGAGCAACTATGGTGCACTTCTTTCCCTCTTCCAGAAATAAGGGCCTATTTTAACATCTCGGCCTTCCTGCAGTGCTGGAAAAGGCTCTCAATTGCATAAAATTCACCCACTTTTCAGGCTCCGAGATCCAGGGGGTTCGAAGTCGCTGCCTTCCAGTTTGTCTTTGAGATCGGCCTCGAACCGCGCCAGGTCCGCGTCCAGCCGGCGGATGTGCTTATCCACCTGCACCCAGGGGAAACCACAGACTCAGCCACAAAGAAAAACCCCCAAAAAGAGCCCCACACGGAAACAGGAAGGGCTAAGGCTTGGCTGTTATCGCCACCAACAGAGTGTGGGAGCGCAGGACAAGGCGGGGAAAAGGGAAATGGCACACACGGAGCGAACGGAGGCGGAGAGAAAACGAGTCAAAAAGCAAGGGGACCCAGTCCCTCCAGGGCAAAGAGAAAGGGAGGTGACATGAGGGAGAGTTAAAGGAACTCAGGCTAATTGTTTGCAGAACAAAACACGATGAGAGGTACTAAAAATAACTTGTTAGTCCCTACAATTTTCGCAGTTCAAATATTGCCCTTGAAATGCATCGAGTGGATAAGTTCATTTTTTCCCCTGGTACTACACTGTCATGCTAATTAAAGAAATACAGTAATAAACACAAGCAGAAACTGACTATCCCCAATATCAAATCAATGCACATCAATTAAAGTACCTTGTACTACCCTGGCTGCAACAATGTGACTTACACAACAGGGATGTGGCAAAGGTATTTTAAGCCACCACCCCCAAATTGTGCCACTGCAACACTCTGTCATCAAATTAGTTGGCCAGTTATCTAGGCCACTGATATTCCTGTGACAATTTCCTTCTCTGAAGTGTTTGAGGGCAAGAAAACATCTGTAGATGCAGCACAACCCAAAGCATCTCCACATGCTGGACAACACACACTTGGCACAGTCAGAAGGATTCCCTCGAGTTTTATCCAGGGGGTAAAACACATAGAGATAAGAATTCTCAAGGGGCAGCTACAGGGTCACAGGAGTAGGAGCAGAAGAATAAAAAAGTGGAAAGCTAGATCTTAAGAAAGAGGATTTTCCCACAAGGTTCATCGAGGAAATTTTGATGTCCAATAAATCAAGGCAATGGAGCAGATCTCCTTCATTCCTCCACAATAAAGTACTGCAGTTGACTTAAAAAACCTTGTTTGCAACCAAGACCAGCCCCAAATAAATTATCAGGTGACAGAGGAGCTGCTGGGGAGGAGGGACTGGGGAAAATTCTCTGGCATTATCACACAGCAGACGGGTGCTACGGACAGAGCAACTTCCAAGGGAGATAAACTCATTAATTCTTCAGCACAAGAGAAGCCTTCTTGGCACAAAGCCCAGTGACACAGGAGGAGGCTTTTTGGGAATGGCAACAGTGAGGAAACTAAGCTTGAGAACCAATAATTTGTTTCAGTAAGATTTTAAGCAACAAAATAGATACGCCAGGAGAAGCTGATGCGGTGGCAGTGCCTCCACGTGCACCACTCCAGAGCGTGCCCGTTTTTCCAGAGCCTCACCATCTCATAGGTCTGCATGGCCAGCTGCACTTTGTCATCACTGTACTCCTTGCACTTGCTGTAGGCACTCTGGATCTTCTTCAGGTGCTCCACTCGCTCCTCAGGCAGCATGTTCTTCACTGACTCGATGTACTCTGCGGCCAGGCTGTCGATCTCTGCTTTCTTATCTGAAAGGCAAAGGGAGAGAGTTGTCTTCCAAAGCAGGCATTTTGGCTCTTCTACTTCTCTGTGGTATTCAGGAGACCCTTCCTGAAAGTTTTCCCCTCAATTCCTCAACGTATTTTCCTTTTTAAAAACAATTTAAAAAAATTAAGTCAAAGGTATTCGCTCTTCAACATTTGTGGTGTGATTCTGCTTTTTTCAAGTGTTTTATAGCAACTTCAAGGGCTAATTCAGAGTTAAGATCAGAAACCAAACCCACAGCTTCACAAGCTTCACCCTCTCTTCCCACACGCAGAATATTCTGTTTGTTGCACAGTTACTTACTGTTCTAATGGTTCAAACTGAAAGTCTTTACTGTGCAGTCAAATATGAACAAAAAGTTCAAAAAGGAAAAAGAAAACAGTCCTGTAAAGCACACAGCAACCTAGGACTTGGTAGATATGGGAATGTAAGCAAGCAAGACCCTCCAAGGGGTCATCAGGTACAGTGATCACACAGCTACGAAGTAAAACTCCAGGGCTGAACACAAACCCAAGTCCTGGGAGCTGCAGCCCTCATAGAGAAGAAACAAACAGTGCAGAGTCCTCGGGATGAGGAAAGGAAAAGCAATAAGGGGAGACACATCCTCTAAAGTCCAGTCTCCCCTGGGCTCTTCCCATCCTTCAGGTGAGACTCTCTGTGCCTTCACTTGCTAAAATACCTGAACACACCTTCTGTTCTCTGGTCCAGCTCCCGCATCAGCTGGAAGTTCCTCTGCAACTCGCACGGCAGGTTTTCAATACCTGCAATTAAAAATACCAATAAATCCTCGAATCGACCTGGTCTAGCGGAAGGTGTCCCTGCCAGTGGCAGGGAGTTGGAATGGGAGGGGCTTTAAGGTCCCTCCCAAACCAAACCATCCTGCGAGTCACGTACCGTGAGCCGGCTGTTCGCCTCAGCGGAGCTTGTGCACCAGACCACGGGCCTTCGCAGGCCGGCACCGGCCCGGTACCAGCGGCCCGGGACCCCCTGCCCACCGTGTGTGGGGGGAGCGGACCCCATGCCCACTGTGTGCATGTTTGTGTGTGTGTCTGAGGGGTGTGAGCGGACCCCTGCCCGCTGTGTGTGTGTAAGAACCGGATCCCCCCGCCCGGCGAACCCCCATAGCCGCCATCCCCTCACGGCCCCGCTGCCCGGCGCGCGCCGATGACGCACGCGCCGCGGCGCCGGCTGATGACGTCTAGCGACGGCCCCGCCCCCCGCACCGCCCGTGGCGCAGTTCTAATTCCCGCGCCGCCGCCGCCGCCCCCGTCCCCGTCCCAACTCCACCCGCGCCGCCCCCGCCCCGGCCCTGGCCCCCGCCCCGGCCTCCCCGCCGCCCTCCCCGGCCCCGCCGCCCGCGCCCCGCGCTCACTGTCCAGGTAGTGCTCCAGGTACATGGCGGTCGCCATCTTGCGGCCCGCGCGCCGCTCCCCGCCGCGCGCCGGCCCCGCATGACCAGGCCCGCGGCCTCATCCCGTATGCGCGGTCCGCCCGCCGCCCATTGGCCGCCGGCGGCGCGCGTTATGCATATTCATGAGGGGCGAGGCGGGCGCGCATTGGCCGGCGCGGGGCGGCGGGGGCGGGGCGGCGCGGCGCGGCGCGCGCGCGGCGATGGCGGCGCGGCGCGGGGCCCTCATCGCGCTGGAGGGCGTGGACAGGGCCGGCAAGAGCACGCAGGGACGGCGCCTCGTGCAGGGGCTGCGGGCCGCCGGGCACAAGGCTGACCTCATCCGCTTCCCGGGTACGGGGCGCGCAGGGCGGGCCTCGCCCGCTTCCCGGGGGCGGGGGGCACGGGGCACGGGGCCGAGCTCATGGGGCACGGCGGGGCCGTGGGGCACGGGGCCGGCCTCGTCCGCTTCCCGGGTACGACGGGGCGGGGCCCCGGGGGGGCACCAGGCGCTCGATGTGAACAATGACACGGGGGGTGCCGGCAGGGGGCTCTGGTGGCGGATAGACCCCCTCCCACGCCGGATGGACCGACCGCCCCCCACCCGTGAGAGATGGACCGTCATGCTCGGATAGATCGACTGACCGCCCCCCAGCCTGGGACAGGCAGATATTCCTATCCCCGGACGGGCCGACCGCCCCCCACCACGACAGATGGACCCCCCATGCTTGGGCAGGCCGACCGGCCGCCTCCCATCCTGGGACAGGCAGATACTCCCATCCGTGCTTGGACTGAGCTCTTCCCACCCGTGGCAGATTGACCTCCTCCCAGTCTGCCACAGGCTGGGAGATTCCCATCCCCATATGGACTGGTCTCCTCTGACCCGTGACCAACAAACATACCCCCCACCCCGGACAGACCAACCTCCCCCAACCCGAGACAGACAGACCCCCACCCTGGATGGACTGACCTCTTCCCACCTGTTACAGACAGACAGACTCCCAGGAGAGAGGGACACCCCTCTGGGAAGAGCAGCTTAGGGCAGCCTTTGCTTCTTCTCCCCCTTTTTCCCCCAGACAGAACGACAGAGATTGGGCAGCTGATCAGCTCCTACCTGGTGAGGGAGAAGGACCTGGAGGACCACACAGTTCACCTGCTCTTCTCTGCCAACCGCTGGGAACATGTGTAAGGAGGAAGTTTCTTCAGTTGTAGAAGAAAAATGGGTGGTGTTGAATCCCCCTGGGGTTTGAGCTTGCAGTGGATACAGAAAGTACAGGGCTGCGATCCTGTTCAGCCAGGGAAACAGGCTGGAAGTGATGTCTCAAGGACTCTTCCAGCTTTGGATTTAATCATAGAATCCCAGAATGGCTTAGGTTGGAAAGGACCTTAAGGACCATCGAGTTCCACCCCCTGCCAAGGGCAGGGACACCTTCCACTATCCCACATTACTCCAAGCCCCGTCCAACCTGGCCTTGGACACTTCCAGGGATGGGGCAGCCACAGCTTCTCTGGGCAACCTGTGCCAGAGCTGCACTTCCTCACAGGGAAGAATTTCTACTCCCTATCCTATCTAACCCTGGCCTTGTAAACTTAGATCAGGTACCACGGTGTGGCTTTTTGGAATCATTGGTACCATATTTCCAGTCCCTGTTCCATACTGGATTAAAGAACTGGGGAGCTGAGACTGAACCAGCCTAGACTGTGAATTTACTCTTTTCCCTGAAGAGGCCTTGCTTTGCCAGGCAGTCCCTGTGAGTGACAATGGTTAAGGAATTGCCCCCAAATTTCCCCTCAAGCCAAAGGCTGTGTTCAGCCATGACTGGCTGTCCTTGCTTTAGCCCCCAAGGCTTCGTGTGTGGAGGTGGGGAAGTGGGTGTTGGCTGTTGTTTTCACCTGGAAACCTATATTGCAAAATGTTCTCATTTTACAGAAAAGCTTTTGTGGCTCTGCTGTAGTGGCAGTGACAAGGAAACTGTGAGTAAGGCAGATGAGTGAGCTCTAATAAGAACTGTCATTGTGAATAAAGGGGGCAGAGCGTATCCCAAATCTACTGCACCACCTAAAGAGGGTCATTCATATCAATACAGTTCAGTTGTGATCTTGCCTGTAAGCCCTGGAGCTGCCTAGAGCAGTGCCCAGCCCTTGGCACCCTGAATTTGGGTGTCTTGAAAGGATATTTGGTTAATGCCTGTCAGAGAATACAAACAGCTCTTTGTCTGCATCACAGCTGACCCTGACAGTGATCTCTGGTAATACTGACATACTTGGTTTTTTAGATGGAACTCCTTTCATTTCTGTCACTACAAAGGAGTGTAACTAACTTCATTATTTTATCTCCCACATGGTTTCAGACCACTGATGAAAGAGAAGCTACACCAAGGGATCACGATCGTGGTTGACAGATACGCCTTCTCTGGAGTGGCCTTCACGAATGCCAAAGGGGTGAGTGAGTCCTGCAGCAGCCCCTGCCCCTCTCTCTGTTTGGGGGAGCAGCTCCAGGTAGATGCCATTGCTGTGAGTGGCCCAGGGGCCATTATCCTGCTGGGAAATGAGGATTGCAAGTGAGGGCTGGAAGTTTCAGCTCAGGTGTTGACATAGTGTGTTTGTCCGGGTCTGCCCTTCCCCAGAACAAAGAAACTCACTTGGTTGCTTTCTGTAAATCTGGACAGACTCCTGGACTGGAAGCTGACCTGTTTGACTCTGGAGAATGATTCCAGGAGTTTATTTAAGACTCTCCGTGCTTGCTCTGACTGCTGGCCCATAAACTTGCAAAGAATAACAGAACCACTTATGTTGGAAAGCACGTGTGGAAGTCATGAAGCCCAGCCTCCAGCAGGGCTGACTCGGGCCCACGTCCAGCCAAAGTTTGAGTCTCTCCAGGGATGTAGATCCACTCCTTTCTGGGCTCTTCTTTGCTCACCTTCAGAGTAAAAAGTGACTTTCTTCATTTAGCCTGAAGTTCTCACGTTCCCACTTGTGCCTTTGGGCCTGTCCCTGCTTCCAGGACAAGTCAGCTCTGTCAGCCTCCCTGTTCTGCACAGTCACTCTTGTCCCATTCCATCAGATGAGCCCCATTCCTGCTGAGTAGCCCTCAATCCTCAAAGAGCACCCTGTGGTCACAGAAGCTGAAGCCAGGCCTGCAGCACCAGTGTCCTGCATTAATTCCTGCCCAAGCCTTTTCCTGCTTCCTGGGAGGATTGAGGAGATCTGGGTCCCCATGCCTTGCACCCTCACCTACATCTTTGTCCACCCTCCTGCTTCCCCAAACCTGGACAGTGGGGCTTAACCCTGAGATGGATGCATTAAAGCATTAAGGTGCTAATTGGGTGTCTGCAAAGGCCCCAAATTAGGAGCGAAGACATGTAACACAGGCTGAGTCAGTCACTCCAAAACAATGATCCCAAGCCCATATGGGCACAGCAAGGAATGTTCTGCTATCCAGTGGGGGGAAAAATGTCTTAAAGTGTCTACATTTCTTTGACTGCAGCTGTCAACCTGCAGCACTCAGGCATATGGATGCAACTCTTGGGAAGCAGGGATGGCATCCTTTGCTAGAAGGGATCTCATCTACTTGTTAAAGGAGTGGAGTTTGACATGTTTTTCACTCCAGAAGCATTCCCAGAAGGAGGGAAGATGTTGATGCCCATATCTAACACAGTAGTTACCAGCAGCCAGAGCTCATGTCCAAGATGCTGTGGCACTTCCAGCTTCTATCACACCCTCAAGGGATTAAAAACTCCACTGCATAGGCATCCAAAAAACACCCAAACTGCTGGGATACAGAACATCTGGGGAGAAACTGGAGGGCAGATTTGCCTGCTCCTCTTAAAAGAGGGATTTAGGATTTGGATGAGCATTAAGTGGACAAGCCTCCATGGTCTCCCCACACCATCATGGATTCACGTGCCCTGATGGAAGTCTTCAGATCAGTCAACAAGATCCAGAAACTGGAGAACTGCTTCTCTTGTGTCTGGACTGAAATTCCTGGGTAAGTGAGTGTTGAAAAGGAGCCTCCATGGGCTCAGAGATCCACAGGGAAGCTGTGTGGTGTTTGTATTTGGGAGCAGCTTTCTTTTGGACCAAGCACGAGTTTTGGACTGATACAGGCTGTGAGGAGGCTCAGGATGTGCCTTGGTAGAGCTCTGAAGGGCTCTGCAGAAGAGGCATTAAAATTTTTAGCTCTGTCCAACTCAAGTGAGCACAAGGGGTGCACAGCACCCAGCAAAACCTGCTCCCCCCCAAATTACCAGGACTGAATTCCCACATGGTAAGCTGGGATATTATCGCTTTTTGTGTTTCTTTCACCTCAAGTTTGGTTGTCTTTGTTTGGGACAGAACTTCTGCCTGGACTGGTGCAAACAGCCCGACGTGGGACTCCCAAAGCCAGACCTGATCCTGTTCCTTCAGTTAAGCCCAGAAGAAGCAGCAGAACGAGGGAACTATGGACATGAACGTTATGAATCCAGCTCCTTCCAAGAGAAAGTTCTGCAGTCCTTCTATTGTCTGATGGAAGACAAGACCCTGAACTGGAAGGTGAGGAAATAACCCCAATGGGCTGGTCATGGACTGGGGTGGGGGTCTCTCATGAGAGCTCCCAAACTGTGCCCATCATATCCCTGTGCTCCCCCTTCCTGCTCCTGGTCAGGGGGACATGCTGGGGACCAGCCAAGGGCACTGTGGGCTGTGGCAGAGGGCACTTCCCTGTTGCAGAACACCCTGGTCAGCTCTTGGAGCACCAGTGATGAATCTCAGCTTACCTGCCTCTATGTATCTAACACATCCCAAAGAGTGTCAGCAAACAACATGCAACAGCAGTTTCTTCTGTTTCCCTTCACCCAGCCCCACATCTACTTCTTAAATGTCTATTCCTAAATAGATTTTTCCCAGTTCCACTCCAGAAGCAGTGCACAGGAGGTATAATTAGCTCATTTCACTGCTCAGGAACAGTAACAATATTGAGTAATGAGGGGGAGCAGATGTTAACAGCAAAGATTTTCTCATTTTCTGGTGTCCAGTAACATGTTTCTGTGTTTTCTGTATCTATCCTGTTTTGGTTTTTTTTTTGGTTTTTTTTTTTTTGTCTTGGAAACAGACAGTGGATGCTTCACAGAGCATAGAAGACTTGCACAGAGAAATCAAGTCCATTGCAGAGAAAACCATGGAGGAGGTTCAGAATAAACCTCTGGAAGAACTCTGGAAATAAGACTTGATACAGGGCAGGTCTAAAGGAATAGGGGAAAGCTCACCTCATGGATGACTCCCTTACATATCACTCTCCAGTAGCTACAGCTCAGATCCTGAGTATTCTTCTGGGTCCAACGATGCTGATGTCCTTGTTATTTCATCTGCTCCTTCCCCTCCATAGTCCCTTCCACATTTTTTAAATGAATATGCCATAAGCATGAATCAAATTCTTGGTAAAAACTTCCCTATCCCAAACAGGAGCTCTTGTTGCAGCTCGAGTCCTGGGGTGCAGATGTGGGTGTGAAGCCCAGGGCCACCCCTGAGCATGGAGAGTTTCCAGTTCAGGGAACTGCCGTGTTTCTGATTATTCTGCCTCTCTAGTAAATGCACCCTGCATGCTCAAACCGGTTTGTAGAGGACTTGCTAATAAATTATTATTTTTAAGCATTTGGCACAGGGCATTTTTTTTCCCAGTATGATCATTTATCTTCTAGAAGGGCACGTGGGAGGTGAAAGTGCTGCAGTTCAGGCTCTAAATCCAAGGAAAGCTGTTTGCTGGAGCTGTGGAATGAAGGGAGAGGTGAATTCAGGCCTCCTTCCCAGATGTGCACTGAGAATGGGACAGAAAAGTGCTGTGAGCAGGTAAGAGCCTGAAATAGATGGATTAGCTCACAGCAAGGCCAGTTTGGAGGGTGAGTAGCACATAAGCTATTTTAGACTGGCTAAGATGAGGGGAATCAATCTGTGGCTCCTACACACCCCTCAGTGCAATTTAAACAGCCCATAAGGGCTGCCAAACCAGACCAGCTATGAATCACCCAAGCCATCAGTAACAACCAGCAAACCACAACAAACTGGAATGTTAAATCATTTGCAAGGGGCACTGAGAGATGGGGATGCCCAGGAGAGTTCATGTCTCTGCTGGACAGTTAACACACCTTGTAGCAGGGTGGACTGCATTAATCTCCTGCTTGAACTCTCAGAGAGAGGCAGATTGAACTGATTCCCTTGCAGGGAAAGGAAAGCTAAATGTTTAAAGCAAAATTGCTAATACAGACATCAGCTGAAATGGAAAAAGCTGCTCCTTTCCCTCCACAGCTGCCCAGCACTTGGCAGCCAAACACTTCTGGTGAAGCAGATGAGTGCCTGTAATGCTGAATCAGGCCCTGACAGCACCACTGACACAAGACAACACACAGGGAAGTCATTTAATTATTAGCTTTAAGGGCCTGACTGAAAAGCCAGAAATACCTGTTAAAGATCTTAGACAGCTGAGCTTAGTTCTGTTATTGGGGTTGTGTTAACACTCAGGTAAAAACCTGTCTGGCTGAGCTGTCCTTAACCATGAAATCATGAACGTGAAATAAGCAGTAGAATCACAGAATGGTCGGGGTTGGAAGGGACCTTAAAGATCATCTTGTTCTATGGGCAGGGACACCTTCCACTAGCCCAGGTTGCTCCAAGCCCCATCCAGCCTGGCCTTGGACACTTGCAGGGATGGGGCAGCCACAGCTTCTCTAGGCAACCTGTGCCAGTGTGTCAGCACCCTCACAGGGAAGAATTCCTTCCCTATATCCCATCTAACCATCTGGCAGTGGGAAGCCATTCCCCCTTGTCCTCTCATTCTAGGCCCTTGTCCAAACCTCTCCATCTCTCTTGGAGTCCCTTTAGATACTGATTCTTCTGGTGAACAGATCAAGAGGGTGATGTGTCCTGAGTGATGAGATCTCAATGAAAAGGACCTGCCCATGCCAACAGAGCGTACAGCCTTCCAGTTAAAGCTCTGTGTCCTGCTGTTGCATGGCAAAACAGGAATAATGGTTATTGAAACTGGTTACAGCATTCCCTATCACAGGGCAGGGTCACTGGAATGCCACCCACCACCTCTTTCAACTCGTGCAAGGACATTAGAACAGGCAAAGATTTTAGATCTGTTTATTCAGATAGAAATTGAAAGCAGATGAATGGAGCACAGCCCCACTTCCTCTGCTGCCTCTTCCCCTGACTACATGAGAGAAGAGGAGAAGCAGGCAGAAAGCAGCAAATAATAATTTAGTGACAGAAGCATTGTGGTTCCCAGTTCAAACCTCTGCTTTCGGATAGCACAGGGACAGAGCATCAGTAGGTCAGTCACAGGGGAAACGGGTCATGTCTACCCAGGTGGCACCACCCTTGGTCACAACACCATCATCTGACAGGTTCCAAACCCGAATGCACAAACCAGAGCCTTGTGAACGGGGTTGCAGTGTGCAGCATGCACCAAGGAACTACGGCAGCAACTTCCCTTGCAGTTGGCAGAGAGACAGCTCTGCTCCACCCTTCTCTGTGTGGAGAAGAGCCCCAGGCAGAGCTACCACCTTAAAGCAGCTAAAATTGCCAGTATAATTGGACCTTCTCAAGGCATTCTGCCCGTTTGGGATGATTACCTGACAGGGGTTTCTCCAGGCTGGCTCCTACAGTACCTCTGTGCACACTCTGCAGGGAGGGGGGCAGGCAGAGTCAAGGTACCAACAGCTTGGAATCCTACCGACCTTCAGGTGCCTCTTCTGCTTTGGAAATGGAATGTCTGACAGGAGTAGCTGGAGGAACTGCTGATCAGTGCACCGAGGGCACCTTGAGGAGTTTCACAGCTCACGTTTTTGGTACGACAGGATTAACTCCCCAGACGCTGTGCCAGCGCACGAGGGCACAGGCAGGAGCCCGGCAGATCTCCGCTGTCCTGTTTCACCTCTCCCAGCTGGGTCTCTTTCCAGGCCTATGGAATCCAGTTCTCTGCTTGAAGCAGCTTTCCTGAAGGTACTCGCTGTAGAGATTACATTGTAGAAGCACATGGATTGACTCACTGAGCAACACACACATTTTCTATTCTTCCATTCTCTCTGCTGTTATTTAAACTGGGATTGAGATGCTCCTTCTCAGCAGCACAGCTCTGTTCCACACTTCCCCAGGCAGCCATTCACTTGTTGAATTCCCAGTCACTTGGAAGTTCCCTCAGTGCCCTTTCCATAGAGGATGAGCAGGAGAGGAAGCGCTGTGTCCTGCAGAGCATGAACAGGAATTGTACCGTAGGGATCTGCACTCCAGAGGCTTCACAGCTGTCTGTGGGACGTGGCTGCTGTTCCTTGGCATTGTGAGCTGCAGTCCAGGTTGGCCAGTGAGAAGAGAAGCTGCTAAAGGCATTAACTGGACATTTCTCCTGCAAAATGATGGGTGGGCTCTACTTAAGCTTCAGCGGGGAGTCCCCACGGAAGGATCCGGCACTCTGCTGATTCCCGTGCCTCCCCCGGAAGGCCCAGCTGACCTGCTGATGTAACACATAGGCTTTGAACTCCTAAGCACCACTGCATCCACTTCCAGCAACTGTCTGCTGCTGAGAAATTCTGACTGCAGCCAGTAAGGCTGTAACACCCACGTGGTTCTTCATCCCACCGCAGACACTGCGCGCTCTGCTCCGAGGCTGCACGGAATGCCGGGATGGACAAGAGGCGGGGATGGCAGCAAGCGCCTATTGAAAACCGGTAGCCCCAGGCTCTCCAAGGAGCTTCCCTCCCCCCTTCTCCCCACACATACACAAATTTGCAGAGTCAGTTTCCTATTTGTTTTCAAAGGGACAGGATTTCAAAGTCTTCATCTTCTGAGTCAAAGAACCTTTCCAATCTGTCGGCATCGGAGGAGTCTGGAAGAGAAGAAGAAAGCACTGCCTCCGTGTGACACCCTGACTGTGAGACCAGCAGCTGGAGGGCATCACAGTTTGAGTGCCAAGTGCCCACAAGTTCCAAGACTCAGTGACATACCCGAGTGAAGGCTCTGAGCAGGGATGAGAACATGTCAATGGCATGGAAAATGCACTGGAGAGAATTATATGGAGCACAGAAGTGCGTCACCTTTCACAGATCCCCAAAACAACTCTGCTGTGACTGTTCAGTACAACCTTGCTGTGCCCCAACTCTGCATTAGCAGGAGACTGTTCTGCCTCAAGAGGCTCAAAATAAAGAGAACTTGCCCAGGTCTGGACTAATATCCATGAGGGTTTCTGGCTCAATTAAGGGATACATTCCTGCCATGTATTGGAGAATTGTTTCTACTGTAGTTACCTTTGGTACAACTGTTAGGGAATGTGATTACACAACATGCACTCTCCCAAAAGCAATTGTACAGTATAGTTGATCCCTCCTGTCCATCCTTCCAACATATGGTGAGGAAGGAGCTCACACCTAAAGGGGAAGCAACTTTAGCACAGGGGAAATTCAGGTGAGACCAATGGGCAAACTGAGGAAGGAGAAACCTGTATTAACTCAGGCTGGACAGTCACAGAATGTCAGAATGGTTCGGGTAGGAAGGGACCTTAAAGCTTACCTCATTTCAACCCACTGCCATGGGCAGGGACACCTTCCACTATTCCAGGTTGCTCCAAGCCCTGTCCAACCTGGCCTTGGACACTTCCAGGGATGGGGCAGCCACAGCTTCTCTGGGCAACCTGTGCCAGTGTGTCAGCACCCTCACAGGGAAGAATTTCTTCCCACTATCTCATCTAACCCTGCCCTCTGGCAGTCTGAAGCCATTCCCTTGTCCTGTCACTGCATGCCCTCTCCAGCTCTTTCGGAGCCTCTTTAGGCACTGGAACGGGCTCCAACTTCAATTACTCCTCCTAGTGAGGGACAGGACTACGCCAAACAGAATGGCCATGGCAGATGGAAGAGTCGGTACAAGCCAGGGAAGAGGAAGAAGGACAAGCAGTCCACTACAAAAACATTTTTAAGAGTAGGAAAGGCAACAATTGGGGACAATTTAAGAGAGGCAAGGATCGATTGGCTTAAGGGAATCGAGCACTCTTACAGCACAGGACAGTGCAATAAGGAAGGCTTTGAAAGTTCATGCTACAGGGAGACAGTGAGGAAGCACAGGGTGCAGGAGGCAGCCTGGTGCCTGGTGTCAGGGTGGGTTTGCCCACACACACTCACTGCTCTTGGCAGAAGCTGCCAATGCCTCTCTATCTCCTGCAATGTTTGTGCATGTTATGAACAAGATAAGCAGAGCCTGACAGTCAAGACTGGTGGCCAGCAGTTGTTCCTTCTCACACTGGCAGTGGTACATGCCAGGAAGGAGTGCCTTATGCTGGAACTAAGTGTGACCAGCCCTGTCTTGGACCATTTTCATTACATAACTACTCAGCTTTCAGCCTTTTCAACGGACCCGTTTGATTCCTCCAAGCATCCCTTAAGAAATCCTAGATTCACATTACTGTGACAGCCTGTGAGCTTGTTTTTCCTTTTCAGTCACCATCACCATTCACAGAATCGTTCTAAAAATCATCCTGAGACACTGGGATCTGCAAACCACTAGTTGAAAGCCAAAAAAACCAGATCACTTGATCCAGGAACTCCAGCTCAAACTCCGGAATGAACAGGAACATATCAGAAACCACTGTGCAACCTCAAAATTTCCAGAAAACCAAAGGGACTGGCTCACCCCAGCTCTCCCTCCCTGCGTGGCCTCACCTGGTGTGAGATTCAGGACGTCGGGGTTGGAGAAGTGCGAGGGCTGGCGTTCCACCAGCTCGAACATGGGCAGCGCTCCCCTGACCAGGGCCAGCTGTGGAGACAGAGCACAGCCATGAGAACCAACAGCTCTGCACTCCTGGGGCTCTTTAGGGGGTAACAACGATCTGTTGGCACTTCACTGCAGCTGGAAAAATGTTTTTCAAATCTTTTACTTGTGTCACCAACAGAATTTCAGAGCTATGCTCTCCTTGGTAGTTTAATAAACTGTTTTAATATGCTTTAAAATGGGATCATGCTGCTGAGAACATGGTCTCTGTGCAGTGGTTTGGCAACAAGACAATACCTGATACTCCTTTCAGTAAGAGTAGAATTAGACTCATTAATGTTAGAAAAGACCTCCAAGACTGAGTCCAGCTGTTAATCCAGCACTGTCAACACCACCACTAATCCATGTCCCCAGGTGCCACATCCACATGCCTTTGAATACTTCCAGGAATGGTGACTCCACCCCTTCCCTGGGAAGCCTGTTCCAATGTCTGACCAGATCTATAAACACAAACCTTTTTGATTTGCTGGCACCAGTCATTAAAGTCTGCCTCTGTGTTGCAGAAAAAGCCCTGAAAAGAAGAGAAAAAGATTTTATCCTTCTATATTTTAGATTGATTGTTTCAGACCTAAGACCCTGTATTAATGCCAAGCAACGTGATCAGGATTGTGAGCAGTTATCTACACCCAACTGCCTTGCTCTAAAACCATGCATGACACTACCCTGTGTTAAGTGAACACTCCACAAAGGCTGATTCTGACCAGGCTATCCAAGTGCTGGAATCATTAATGGCTGCTCTACTGCAGAAGGAAAACCAGGAGGAACGACCCCCATGGAAAAAAAGGGCAGGCATCTCAGGCTCAACAGAAAACAAGCCACAGTGCATCCTCATATGGATTCAGGAATAGCTGCAGATCTGCCCATCAAGACAGGAATCAAAGCCCAGACTAAACCTGAGAGAAGGACACAGCCCCAGGAGGAATGGCATTTAATTGCCATGCAAGGGGGACTTCCCTGGGACAGCTTCCTGCACAAGGAGCTGCTTTATGGCTGTCACCAAAACCCGGGGCAGCACCTGACCAGAGCACAGCACTGCAGAGTGCCCAGCCCATCCCCACTGCCTCTGCCAGTTCCCTGGGGAAGGAGAGAGCTGTGGAACAGAGGGGCCCCAGCACTGCTCCCCGTGGGATGGGGAGCAGGAACCCACCACGGCGATGGAGGGGTCGAGCTCAGCGATGCTCATCCTGCACGGAGGGTGCTGGCAGTGGAAGCTCTCGTCGGGGAGGCAGCCGCTGTCACCGGGCTCCACCGCCGGCTGCGTGGTGTGGGGATCCAGGTAAATGAGCTCCTCGCCTGGACAGAGAGGCAAGGACACATCAACAGGAAGAACCATGCCAGCACCTTGGTCTCTGAGAAGCGGTGAGATAGAAGGAGTAAGAGCAACGGCAGAGCCAGCTCTCGTAACCACACAGAGGAAGCCACATTCTGGGGACAACTTGCTTCCAGCCACTTCCCCAAATGCTTCTCAGCCAGGCACAGAGCCAGCTGCCAGAACCACGGTGGCCACTCCACAGCAACCCCCTGGGATCGAGGTACAGGCACTGTTTGGGTACTGTCCCTGCTCACCCCTTCCCAGGTCCTGGGTAAGCTCAAGTAGACCCCAGAAATCTAAAGCACAAGTAACCAGAGGTCTCAGGCAGAGAGAGAAAAACAGAGGAGAGTAATGACAGTTTGTAGGGTTTGAGGAAGGGTCACCTAAAGGACAGTTATATCCAGCCAGGCCCCAGAGGGAGATCAGTTCTGAACTCGGGAAGCAGGTTCTGTGCACTCCTCTTACAGACAGGATTAGTGTTACACAGGGGCAGTTTATGGCCAGTGTTCAAATCTACACGACTCAGGTGAGAGGTTCGGCCCACAGCAGCCTTCCATGCTTCCAGCAGGGAAGGAAAACCCTGCAGCATTCCCCACAGGCCAAGCAGGAGAGCTGTGCACCCCACAAGCAGCGGGGGGAGATGCTTGGACAGCCTTTGCAGTCCTCTGGGCACTCACCTACATAGCCAATGAAGTAGTGAGCACTGTTTGGCTTCCCTCCGATCACTCCCAGGGACTGGGGCATCATGAAGCAGTGCTGGAAAAGCAACACAGAAAACACACAGCTGACAGACAGTGAGACAGCAGGTGGGAACAAAGGCAAACATCCAAAAATGCAGTGAGAAAGATGGGACAGGGACACAGAGAATCTGCAACTCTAGCAGCAAAACCAGCCATTTCTGGAGAGAGGCTCCATCAGGAAGGTAGAAGGCTACAACACAGGGCCTTCTAGGAGCATGGAAGCAGCTCAAAAACACTTCCAACTGCTGACAGGAACACAGAGATGGACCAAATGGAAGAAGCTGCACTACTCCAGGACTCAGTAGGGGCGAGTCCTGGCTCTGCTGCCGTCAGTGGCGAGATCCCTGGAGCTGTCATCAGGCTGCAACAGTGCTCCCGGGAGGGAACAATCACTCAGGAAACAGTTTAAGTTCCTCATCCACCTGCAGCATCCAAGCACGATCTACTGAGATAAGGGAAGTAACCTCACAGGAATTTGGAGCTGTCTTACCCACACAGCTCAGAGCCTGCCAGCACTAGGACAGCAAGACAATGTGCACTCTGTCTTGTGCACATACTCTGTACACCCTTGCTTCTGCAGCTTCTCAATTCCCCCACCTGCAACTGCCTGCCAGCTCCTGGCCTTAGTCTGCAGCACCAGCTCCAGCCTCAGAGCCACAGGAGTGTCCAACATTGCATTAACCAATACTCAGGTTACTGCCAAGCAGGGTATAGTTGTGCTGAACAAATGCTTCAGCAGGTTGGTGCTATCTAAACACTGAGACCAAGCTATGAAGTAAAATCCCCAAAAGAAAAAAAAAAGCAACCTCAAAAAGGCACAACTCCCCGAGCCCCACCCCATTTTCCTGACTAGAGCCTGCAAGAACCTGTATCCTGACCTCTGACGTGAGTTGTCTCTCAACATATTTTTCTTTTGCAAATAGGACAATTATTTCTGAATAATTACTTCATTCACGACAGGATCCTTAAGCATCACCCCACCAGGAATTCAGCTCCAAATCCCCTACCTTTAGTGTTTCAATATAGGCTTCATTGATCTCTGTGAGCCCGAGGCGGAGAGGTATCAGCAGCACCAGTGGTTTCCACAGCACAAGCCTGTCTCTAACCCCTGGTTCCTCTGGGTACCCGTTATAGAGCACGTCTGACTCCAGGGCAGGACATGCTGCAGCTCCAGCACACGGCAAGTTGGACTGGCACAGCCGCCCTATGGAAAGGAACAGGAGCAGAGAGCATCAGGAATCACCTCCGTTTCCAGACCCTGAGTCGTTCTAGTCAAGCTCTGATCAACAACTGCTATTTTCTAAAAGCCTACAGCACTTAAAAACAACGAGAAAAGCTTGAAGAGGCCCAGTGCTGGGACTGTGTGATGTGTGTACTCCCTACAGGGCTGCTGAAGGGCTCAGCCTTTCAGCCAAGCTCACACCACGTTTACGGCAGAGCACATTGTACTCACAGCTACCATCTGCTGGGCAGTGAAAATGCCAGTTCTTCCACAAGGTGAGCAAGCACCTGTGCCAACAAGGTTGGATGAGCTGATTAGGCTGTCAGGCAACAGTCCTGAATTCACAAAGCTTGTAGGCAGAACGAGAAAAGTGTGGAGTGTCCAACTGCAGAGGAATTCACAGAGGATGTGAATGAACTGAACGAGGACAGTGTTATGGCTTAACACAGGAAATGCTCATCTGTAACAGTGCTGTAGCAAGATACAAACATGGCATCTGTCTAGAGTAGTTATAATTTTCCTAAGTTCACTTAAGTTTCCTAAAGGTTTTAACCTTCACAAATTTTGTTGGGGATCATTCAGCAGCCTCTTCACAGACCTAAAGCAGGATTGTCATTGAACTCTGCAATTTCAGCATAAGCTTTGCCTCTAAGATGTGGGGCAGCAGAACTCCTCAGAGCATACACATGACATAAGCACTCTGCATCCTCATTCTACAGGCTTGACAAACACACAGCCAGGTTGTAATGCACCCAGGTTATGTAAATTCTGGTCCAGAAAGAACTCGAAGCTTACCTGTCTCACTGGCCAATTTCATTACTTGCTGGGTGTGTCAAGAGAAAACCTCAAACTCCGAAGAAACCCACAGCACTTTAATGATGAAGCCAAGGCAATTAGACAGAATGCCAGAGGCTCATTTAATTTATTCCTGGCCTAAATTGAAGGCCAGGACACTCTAGCAGGTAGGACACAATGTAAACAAACACCTTAATCACCAGCCATTTGACCTTGGTGTTTGTTCACTACTGAGAGCTTCAAACCCAGCTGAACAAGGGCAATGTTACACCCAAATTTAGAATAAATACGACTTTGATCTAAAGCCTCAGGAGGAAAGACAACCTGCATGGATGTCTGCAGTTTCTCCCTGTACTGTCCCTCAAGAAGGGAGAAGGTGTACGTGTGCATCTCATGCACAGACGTAGTTACCAGAGGTCCTGAGGAAATTTTAAGTAGTGATTTCTCCTGTTAAAACAGGTTCTTTTGTTGCAGTAGCCTGCCTGTCCTGGTGATCTGACATCAGCTGCCAATCCAGGGCTGTTGCTGCATGGGCTGTCACTGCAGGTTTCCTCATCAGGTGAAGCACCTGGCAATCCTGCGCTGTGGTGTGAACATATTTAACTCCAGTTTAAGCAGCAGAGAGCTTGGCACAGACTAAATTCACCTTGGTCTTTGGCAGGCTTTGCACTGCTATGGTGGCAGAGCGTAGCAGAACTTGTCTAAAGCTTCCCAGTTGGATCCAAACTATTTACTGCAAACATATTCCAACAGATCTGACATGACACCTCTCCTGCTGTGGCTGCTGCTGTCAGGTACTGCCTTGGAGCCTCATCACGTTTCTGATGCACAGGATCCTCCAATGCCCAACTGAGAGCCCCCTTCTGATGGAACACAGGGGTAAAGGTGGATGTTTCTTCAATGCTGTAGCAAAAGGCATTTCCTGTGAACCTTTGGCTTAACCTTATCAGTGACCAAATTAATGGATGTATGAAACAACATGACTTCTATCGTCAATGTCTGGGGCACAAGGTATCTAACACAAACCTACAGACGTGTAACACATCAGACCCACTCACACAGTGACCTTCAGGCCCTGTACAGGTACATTATGATCCACATCTGAGGACAACAAACACGGCCTGCCCATGACAGGCGGTACGGACACGCCACTTGAAGCAGCATCAGTGCTGAATAGCCAGTGCCACACAGACAGAGCCTGCAGCACACCCAGGCCTCGCAGCCAGCATGCTTCAGCTCTACAAGTGATGTTTTCAGGCTAAGGATATAAGACAAATCCAATTTCTGGTTTTTAAATTGGCCCTTGTTTAAGCCAAGGACATCAGCATGTACCTTCAGCTCAGGTCAGACAGGCACTTCTCAGTCAGATCCAACTGAGCTGCCTGACAAGAGATGGAGCTTTGTAACGTGATTGTCCTGCACTCCAGGTAGTTGATGGTAGTTGATTCTGGTTCTGTGGCAGCCAAGAAGCCTAAATGATGCCTGCCACAACCTCACCTGTAACCTTGCCCCAGCTCCAGCACTCACCAGAGCATTGTACCTGCCATTCCAGAGCACTGCCCTGGCAGAAACACTGCAAGGTTTGTGCTGAGTGAGCTCCCTGCCTCGGGAGCTGGCCTAAAGCAAGCCAGGGGAAGGGCTGGTGAGGCCAGGGCCATGCAGGGCTGCAGCAACCAGCAGTGCAGGCACTCAGCTTTCATTACTGCAGGGCTGCAGCCTGAGCAGGCAGGCTCAGGATGGGCACCAAGACCTGCTCAAGCTCCAGAGCCAGCCTGTGGGCAGGATGCACCAAAAAAACCCCAAACAAAAAAAAGGGAAAAAAAAACCAACCATGAGTGAACACTCCTTAAAATGATGAGATTCACTCTAGAGATGGATTCCCTTCTTATCCCTGCCCCCTGCCAGTTTTGTTCACTTTTCCCTTCAGTGATTTGTTCTAGTTTTCTTATCCTGCCTAATAGCAGAGGCATCCTACCCATTATATGAGAGATGAAGCAGCCATTTACTGCTTGCTACTCGTGGCCATAAACAAGTCCAACATTGCCATCCAAGCAGCTCCCACTTACTGTCTGAAGGTCAGCAAACCTTCCCTCCAGATAGAGAGGCCACTATGCCAAGCCAGAGGCTTTATCAGATGAAGCAAAAGTCAAACAAGGGCCTTCCTTGCCGTAGAACAGCAGTTCTCACCTGGTTTCAGAATGCTTGGCTGTAGCTTTCAGAGACCAGAGAATGGTGAGTGTTGGAAGGAGCCTTAAGGCTCACCCAGTCCCACCCCCTGCCATGGGCAGGGACACCTTCCACTAGCCCAAGTTGCTCCAAGCCCCATCCAACCTGGCCTTGGACACTTCTAGGGATGGGGCAGCCACAGCTTCCCTGGGCAACCTGTGCCAGGGCCTCCCCACCCTCACAGGGAAGAATTTAAGACAGAACATGTACTTCATGTTTGTTGTGCTCTCCAGCTTTTTTCTGGCTTGTTGCTGCCAGAGGATACATCACATTCTACCTCTGTGTGGTACTTACGGATTTCTTCCATCACTACTGTGTTGTCCATGGCTATATGTACTGCCAGGGAGCTCCACGTATCAAAAGTTGCGAGTTTTCTACAGGAAAATTAAAAGCAAATATGTAAGGAAGAATTAATACAACTACATGACAAAGATGGTGGGGTAGCAGAGAGGAGAAACTGGATTAGGAGGGACTGGTGTAATCAATTATGCTATGAAGTGTGCTTTGATAGAGGCAGAGTTGTAGACTTCATTACTGCCTGAAGAATAAAGAATAAACAAGGTTGCAAATGGGATTACACCTGGGAATCTAATCTGCCCCTCAGCAGCTACTAAGTACATGAGCCCTGATACAATCTCCAAGTGGAATTTCTTAACTGCTGGTTACCAGAAAGTGAGACAGCATTAGAAGTGAAATAAAAGCACTTTGACTTCCCATACATTATCTCCTGACCACCTGTACCAGAGCCTGGGCTAACTCAGCCTATGGCCTGACCTGGGAAAGCTGCCTTTAAGCAATCCCAGCCTACTCCAGGGAACTACCTGCTCACGTACCAACGTGAGGGGAGAACAGTGAGAGGAGGGAGGGTGTCAGTCAAGGCAGCCCATGCTCCCACAGTGGTCAGAACCCTGTAAGCTCAGGTACCACACCCCAAATGACCCCACACTGCCTGGTTCAACAGGCAAAAGGAGAAAAAGCAGCCCTTACTTGAGCACCTGCGCGACTGTGTTTGGTCCGTACCACTGGCCTATGGATTTTCCCTCTCCAACTCCCATCTGGGCTGCAGCACAAGGAAAAAAAAATTAGTAAGTAATTTCACCCACACTGCATCCCTTGCTCAGCAGGCTTGTATTAAGTAGGGAAGAATTCTCACTCGGAAACATTGAATCAGCAGAATGTACCCTGTCATGGGGTATCTTCTTGTAGGTGGGGGTGAGCAGCTCATCCTGAAGGACTGTAAAGCAAATCCTTTCCCCAAAATGCAGCAGCACAGAAGTTCAAAGGGCAATGTTGCCTCAGAAGAAATTTTACACAGAGTGTTTGATCACCAGACCACCCCTGTAACCCATGTTCTGTTCACTGGAGCTGTGGGTATCTTAACACCCCATAGGAAACAGGCAGCTTCTCTTTTATTTTTCAGGGAAGTTTGTATTGAGGTGAGATCCTTCCTTACTCCATTTGCTTCTTCTGAGCATTTCTTTCCTCTTACCTATCTGGTGAATGGAGTAGTAGCTGTCTTTTTTGTCAATGAAGGCATTAAGAACGTTGAAGTAATTATCCATCTGCCTCTTCCCTTTTATCCACCTCCAGTCTAAGAAAATGGGATATATGAAACAAAGCATGGTATTTGTTAGCAACTAGAGGCTGCAAGCAACAATTCTCTTCCTGTGCATCAACCAACTGACCTGATTTTCACATTGTTATCTTACTATTAAGCATCTAAGGCATTTCCAACAGTAACAGACTAATTTTAAAAGAACAGAAAGCATCCTCACAGCTAGGATAAAGGAATGCCACCCACAGAAAAACTAATAATAATAATAATAATAAAAATACAAATATCTATGTAGAGTTGGAGAAAACAGGGAAAATCCTGCTGAAGAGTTCCCAGTAGATTTCTCTCCCAACAGCCCTGAACTTGAGAAGACTGAAGAGAAAGTCACAGAGCCCTCACAGCAATTCCCTCCTGTGCCCTCGTCATCTCTGTCCTTACAAGTGCTGCACTTGTGGGAGCACACGGCCCTGGAAGTCAGTGTGGGCTGGTTTACCTCTTCCCAGATGCCTGCAGACCAAGGCCTGAGCAAAGATCATCTGGCCACAGCGCAGCATACAGCCCCAGCCGGTGTCCGACGTGGGACCGGTGCCTCCTGCAAACGAGGACGGAGAACAGACACGGAATGAAGGGGGAAACAGTGCCAAGAGGGAGAGAAGTGCAGGCACAGTGAGTCTGCGTGGGCAGCAGGCTCACAGAGACACGAGGCAGGGAGTAAGGACTAGCTTAGCTCACACACCCAAGGCTGAGAACCAAAAATGTGGTTAACAATGAGTGACTTAATGGTGTCCCTTAAAAGCAAATAAACAAACCCCTCTAATGCCAACTGAAAGGGGAAAAAAACTTCCAAGGGGAATCCAAACAGCCCAAGAGAGAGCTGAATTTCTCAGGAGCACAGTGGCCTCTAAGCCTGGCTGCAGACTCCCAGCCCAATTCAGAGACAGCTCTATACAGAGGTGTCTGCTGCACGTGACTCTTGCAATCCTCATCTTGAGAAGGCAACTCAACAATTCCCAAGGAATTCCTACATAAGAAGCAGCAATGACAGGCTAATATTCCAAAGTGAACAGTGTAGTTTGGCCAAAAGAAAAGGGATCAGACAAAAAAAAAAATAAACCCCCCCCAGCAATGAAAGAAAGACATCCTACATCATGTTGGAGAATAAGCTGGATATTAGCTCACACTGGAAAGTCTGAGACAAAGACTTCCAAGACAAAGCTCAAGGCTGGAAGCATTTCCCTGACAGACCTTCCAAAGGAAACTGCAGCTCCTCCACTGCAGCTCTGGCTATTACTACAAATAATAGAGATAAACATTCAGTGTGACCACAGCAGGTGAGCTGTCTCATGAGCACACAGCCAGCTGTGCCTGGGCAAAGCTGCCAGAAGTCTTTGTAAGGCTGCCTCTGTCTTTTAGTCTTAAACAACTACTCTCCACAGGGAGAAAAATCACCCAGAGAACTATTTAATCAACATCTGGATGTTCAGCAGCTGTCTTCCATGATTTCACCAGTAATTTATAACATATACAACTTCCAAGAATGATAATGCTTTACCAAATTAGCATTAGACAGTCCCCTAACCCTTACAATATTTAAGTGGGCAAGCACAGAGGGAAGTGACAAACAACAACAGGGATGACTGGAAGAAGAAAAATACTAAAAAAGGTTTACTGTATATATGCAAATAATATTTATTCTGTAAATGCGAAATGACTCAGAAAATGGTGTCTGCCTTTGCCTCACAGCCTTTAATGACTCACAAAACCCCAATTGTGTCTGCGAGCCAGTTCAATATGTGCTAACCCTTCAGTCTCAAACATGTGTTTAACTGTGGTGCACAAACATGAATTTAAAGGAATTAAACTACATCAAAGATGTCTGAGGGCTTGTGAGACAGAGGATTTACCAGCAGGGAAAGAACAGCACAAGCCAGAAGGACCAGTTACTAAGAAGTCTCTTTTCCAAACCTGAGCCATATTCCTTCCCCACTGACTGCTGGAGATGGCACTGACAGAAGGGGGATATGGGTGGGGCTTGGAATCCCATTTGCCTTAGATCCTCTTGGAATCCCCTTGCTCTTAGATCTCCTCTGATATACCTTGCACCCAGAACACAAAACTAAACCCCAGAAGAGGCCATACAGAATATCTTAAGGAACCAAGACATCCTCCTTCGAGTTCACTGGGAAAAATTTCCCATATCACTACAGCTCCTGTGTGTAACAGACACTTCAGGCATTTAAAACCCCCCACACAAACAAAACCCCACACACAGTCTAGAGCAGATGCACAAAAGCAGCAATTTCCATATCATATCTGTAGCTTTCATAATTTTAATCCACTTCAGGCCCAAGACCATTATTCAATAATATTTCACACTAGACTGATGTAGGATGTGATGAGCATGAAGCACAGAAATCTTCCCAAGCTGCATAAAAAAAAAAAGAGCAGGCTTCCCAAACTCCTCCTTGTGTCCTTTTTGAAACCACTGCTATCCCTCACACCCAAGGGGATGAGGAATTCTCATTATCAGATAAGCAAAAGTGTGTCCAATCAATTAAATGAAGTGCATTTCAGACTTCTTATGAATGGAAATGATGTCATGCTTGTGGGGACTGCTTTGTCAGGGACAACCAGATTATGATCATTTCCAGGATGTCTTTAGACTCCCCCACAGTACATACCAATAGCAGGGAAGTTCTTTCTGTAGGTGAACCAAAGGCGAGAGGTCACATCCAACAGGATCTCTTCCTTCTCTGAAAGGTGTCCAGCATCGAAACGCACACGTGAGGGTGGCACCACCACAGCCAAGCCCACCTCCCACTCACCCTCCCTGAGGACAGCAGCATCTGCTCCTCACAGCCTGCATGCCCAGAGAGGGAGAGCCTGGCTGAGGAACAGGGCAGTGCTGCTGTGCAGAAAAAACTTCCTTTTCCCCCCAAAACAGCTGCAATCAACCCAAAGACACTACAGCCACAGGCAAATTATGAAGAGGCAAACCATCTTCTTTCCTCTGAGCATCCCCCTGCCTCCACCATCCAGCCCTCACGACATGTCCCAATAACTACTGTGTGGTAACTTTCTGCACAGAAATATTCCAGACTCCACAGAAATGGCCAGACAGACAGAAGCCTGGCAGTTAAAACCCAAGTGCAACACTAACAAAGTGCTCTGGAGCATCAGAACGTTGCACTGCCCATGACAATACCTGTAAAAACGCTGTATTTCCGGCCGAGGATCCAGACGGGTTCTTTGGTCTCAGGGAAGTCTTCATACTCAAACCTGAGGGTGTCGTAGGTAAGGGTAGCTGGAAAGAGAAAAGAGAAATTACAGACCTTTCATAGCTTTTCCTTGTGTTCCTTCCTGCACTGCACCCACAGGCTCTGGGAGGCACAGGGGTGATCCAGCCCTGACTCGCTCCTGGCTGCTCCACAGGCACAAAAGCAGAGGGATTTCCAGGCTAGGCCAGCTCCAGGTTCTGCCTGGGGCAGAAAACATCTAAAACTTCAGCTGGTAGCTATATCATTTTCCAGAACAGGCACCATCCTGCATGTCATCAGCAATGATGTTGAGGTTCTCTTTTCCAGCAAGCAAAGTGGTAAAAATCCTCTTTCAGAGAATATAAATTTGGAAGGAAGGACACACAAAACACAGATCACCTTCAGGTGGGAACTAAACCTTGCTCAGCCCCTCCTCAAGAGGCAACAAACCCAGCAGAAGCCTTTACAGGTGTCACCCACAACGTGAAGAACGCAGAGCTGTCCGGATGTACCTGCACACAGGTGACAGGCAAACCTTGTCCCTTTTACTGGCTCCCTTCACAGCACAGCCTTTGGAGCAGGGCAGCTTAAGCTGTCATCACAGGGAGGAAAAACCAGGAGATACAGATGAACTGTGCTCCACCAGGTCCGTGTTTGGGAATCAGGCACTTTAAAGTAGCCTGGGAACCCTGGAAATGAACCAACTGATTTTGCAGGAGTCAATTCTTTAACAAACCACACCTAGAATTCAAAGCAGAGCTAAGCCAGACTGCTCTGTAACTATTAAAGCAGTGACTGAAAAATCCCTCTCACAGCAAATGCAGTAAAATCTGCAGTAATGGGAGTTGGGTTTAAAGCAGGACAAGGGAAAGCAGCTCCCCTCCATGTCACACACCTCGCCTTTGGCTTCCTAGGAGTCACCTGCTGCTACACAAGAGACTTTGGCCTCCTGTAGGTATCTCATCAGCCTTCTGCCCCTGGGCTCTCTGACCTGGAATTCCAAGTGTCCAAGAAAACACTGGAGTAGCAGCAGCAAGACACCCTCACTAAGACCAGCTGCTCTTTAAGCAGGAACTTTGGCAACAGAGATGACAACACGCTCCTAAATAAAACTGTGCATCAGACTCTGCCTTAAGTCGAGCCCAAAAGATCTGGAGCACATTCCCTGGGTGAATTAGTCCTTAAGACTGTTTCAGGCACATTTAGGATAGCACAGGCCACACACTCCCATTCCCATTCCATGATGTGACTCCTCAGCAAGCCAAGCAAAGCAATTCTGTTTGTACAGAGATGTCCCAGTGAACTACTGCAGTCTCCTCTAACAAACTTTAGCAGGGAAATTAAGGATTTCTTTCCCATCTACTACCCAAAGTTTACCAATTTCCAGACTTACAAAGATAAGAGATATGATCTTAACATAAAACCTGAAGTTCTCAGGAAGGTTTTAAAGCTCCAAGGAATATTTTGTGGTCTGTCAGTTCTCAAGCTTGCCAAGTATCTATCTCTCTGTCAGGGGCCCCAAATTGTTTGAAGAAAATGACTGAAACAAGGATGCTACACAGGAACTATCAAATGACCCACCATCCCTCTTTCTCCTTCTCAGCAACATTCCCTTGCCTGCTCAAACGTCACAACCTCTGCAGCCTCACATTTTGCAGGGCACCAACCAGATCCTTAGCAAAGACAGGATTTGCAACTGGATGCTTCCCTCTGTATTCAGGGAATGCACCACATGTGCCATGACACTGCACATTTGGGATGAGAGTCCCAGGCTTGCAGCCCTTCAGCTGAATGCCTAACATCTGGCTGTGTGTGTCCAGCTGTGCATCCAGACATTAGTGCCATACTGGTATTTTGGGAGAAAACACTTGAAAGGGCACAACTGCTAAACACAGGAGTTCAGGTTTCCCCTCTGCAGGGAGACAAACTCAAGTGACTGCTCCCAGTTAACATCAAGGACATTATAAAGGCAGCAGTAAACTCCTCACAAGGCTTGAGGTCACTGAGTGTTTCCCTTACAAGCATCCACCCTCACGTGCTCCAGCACTTTTCCAAGCTACATCCCTTGTGCTATTGCCCAGATGGCCTAAATATGAGCCAGTGGGGCCTGAGCAATTCAGGCAGAGGCACAAAGTGTCACAGTGGGCACAGGAACCTTTCTCTCCTTCTTATAGCCAGAGAGAAAGGGTCTGAAAAGAAGTGAGCCTGGAAATTCCCCAAGCAGAAATCCTGTTTGAAGCTGCTCCTCTCAGAGCTGCAGAAGCCGGGTGAGATCAGCACATTTCTCAGGCAGTGCTCCAAAACTTCACCTTCAGAAAGCCCTCAGTCTGCTTTAATTACCGACCTCTGAGCATCCAGGACAGCAGAGCAGCAGTTCCTGCAGAGAAAGATGTGCAGCTGCTGCACATCAAACACAGCAGTTCAACTTCACACGGATTTAAAGTTAAAAGGCAGAGTGTCAGCCCTGCACAGCTCACCCTGAGAAAGGCAGCCTTGCTTCCTAGGGGTCTTGGACACACTGAGAATGATGTGAGGCTCTCTGGGTCTCTGCCCCATGGGCACACCACCCATAGGATCTGCAGAACACCTTCTCCTCCTAGAAAGCCTCAGCAGAAAAGGCAAAGCTTTGTACACACCTCTACAGAATCACAGAATGGTTTGGGGTGGAAGGTTAAAGACCATCCAGTTCCAGCCCCTGCCATGGGCAGGGACACCTTCCACTAGACCAGGTTGCTCCAAGACAAATCCAATCCAGCCTGGAACACTCCCAGGGATGTGGGAACAAACACCACTGCAGAAGACACCTGTATTAAAGGAATTTAGTAGTAAAGGCACTCAAACTCAAAGGACATTAAATACCAAGATAAAGCTGAAATGTTTGAGTTCTCTTCCACTTCTGTGCACATGGTTGAAGAGCAAGGAACCAACCCCTGACACACCCAGCACGTGCCCACAATAACAGTGACCTTCAACAGCACTTTACTAAACATGAGTTTGGGTGAGGTTACTGAAAAGCTCTGTAGCATCACAGAATCCCAGAAGGTCTGGGTTGGAAGGGACCTTAAAGCTCATCCAGTTCTACCCCCTGCCATGGGCAGGGACACCTTCCACTAACCCAAGTTGCTCCAAGCCCTGTCCAACCTGGCCTTGGACACTTCCAGGGATGGGGTAGTCACAGCTTCTCTGGGCAACCTGTGCCAGGGCCTCCCCACCCTCACAGGGAAGAATTTCTTTCCAATATCCCATCTAACCCTGCCCTCTGGTAGTGGGAAGCCATTCTCCCTTGTCCTGTCCCTCTCCAGCTCTCTTGGAGTCCCTTCAGGCACTGGAAGGGACTTTAAGGTTTCCCTGGAGCCTTCTCTCCTCCAGCTGAACACCCCCAGCTCTCTCAGCCTTTCCTCACAGAAACACATCTTGACACAGCACAAGAACAACTGTCTAAATACACAGAATTAGGGTAGAGGGTGAAATTTTCCCTCCCTACTTATATTCCTAAGCTGCACAACAAAACACTCGAACTAAAAACGTTATCCCAACTTGTACCAAACACACAGGGAGAGGCAGCCGGGGCTGAGAGCAACCCTTGAGCACTGCTGTCACTCTGCAAAGTGCTGGAGGCCAGACCTGTGCTCACAGCAAGTACAGAGCCCCTGAAAGCCACCAGCTCCCTCTGCCTCACCATCACCAACGCCACTTGTTTCTCCACCAGCTCTGGGAAACAAATAACCAGTCAAGACTTGGTGACTCAAACAGAAACGCAGCAGGTGATTTTCCTTGTGGTTTGAACGGCACCAACCACTCAGTCAGAGCCTGCCTGCTGAAAACCTTGTCATGCAAAATACTGAAGCGGAGGTTCTGAGCGTAGCGCTGAGGGAAAACCGGGCTTTGCCACACCTCCCTTCCCAAATTGCTTCCCCCATTCTCTGCAGAGGCTTGGCTCTCATTGCTCCCCAAATCCTTCAGCCTCCAGTGAACACCACCAAAAAGGAGTCAGGAATGAGGTGGATGATCCTCTCCCTCAGCTGATGCAGAGGGCAGGAACGTTACTGAACGTGGAACATTTCAAAAGAGAGCCAAGAAGAGAAGGTAAATTTACTACATTAGTAAAGCTCATTGCTGAAAAACACCAAACAGCTGGAACCCTTCCTTCTGGCCTCTGCAGACAAAAGATTAAATCTTTTATTTCCCCTAAGCTCTTTCAAACAAGACAAATCCTGATTATCTGAGCACCAATGAGGAGTTAAAGGACAGCTAGGAAAAAAAGTCATTTAACTGGAGAGTAGTGCTTCCTTGGACGTCCAGAGTAAACAGTTCAAAGTCTGCCTGTCAGGTCCTGTTCTGGGAGGGGGGCTGGACACCGAGGGGCTTGATCCCAGAGACCCCCCTGCCCCTCCCCTTTGCACGGAGGAGATCCAGCCCCACTGCCCACCGCAGCCGGGCTTTCCTTCCCTTGTACCGATCACACCAAGGGACAGCAAACACATCTCCCGGCTCGGGGTGTGCCAGTTCACTCCCTGGACCGCGTCCTGTTCCCAGGTGTGACACTGGATCCAAGGACGCTCCGGCAGAGTCGGGACGCTCTCAGCCGGCCCGAGCTGACAACAGCAGCGCCAAGGACGAAACAAGCCGGGACAGCCGCCCGGGGGGACGGGAGCTGCGGGCTGCCCGGGACACACGCGGAGGAGGAGCCCGCGGAGCACAGGGAAGCGTTTGTTGGGATGGAACAAGGCTTATCTCTGCGGTGGGGGGTGGAAGCTGCTGCTGCACCAAGGCTGGAGGGAAGCGGGTCCCCACACCAGAGCCAGACACTTATTTTTACCCTCCTCTGTAAGAAAGCAAAAAGCTGTACCGCAGACAGCTGTGCTGGAGCCCTCGGGGAGGGCGATGAGCGGCTGAGTCGCCCTCCCACCCCTCGGCGACACCTTCTCACCTCCCCGAGAGTCACCCTCTCACCCCCAAGCCGCACGCTCGCCCCTGAGGCCTCAGGGGGAGCGGGGCACAGGGACACGGCCCTGCCACCGCCCCCGCCCCGCTTCCCCCCCGGGCAGCCCGGACCAGGAGGCCGAGCCCCGAACCTCCGAGAAGCGGCGGCACCAGCGGGGCTGGGGGTCAGGAGGGACCCGCCTGCGCCGGCCACGGAGCCACCACTGCCACCCCTCCGCCCCGCCGAGGGGCGGCCGGGCCCCGCAGGGCCGCGGCTCCCGAGGAGGCGAGCGGCGCCTTCGCCGCCGCCCGTCGGGGAGGCCGCGCCGGTGCGGGCGGTGCCGGGGAGTCGTGAGCCCCGAGCGGCCGCCAGTGCGGGCGGTGCCGGGGGTCCCGGGGGGAGCGGCCGCCGGGCCGGGGCTGGGCCCGGCCGGACCCACCTGCGTCCATGGCGGCCCCGCCGAGCTGCGGCCCCGCGACACCCGTGCCCGGCGCGGCCCCGCGCGGCTGATGGCGCGACGCGCCGCGCCCGGCCAATGGCAGCGCCGCTCGCCGCTGACCCCCGCGCCCATTGGCTGTCGGCGGCGCTCGTCACGGCCCGGCGCGCCGCGCCTCTCCCCTCGCGCGGTGTGGGCTGCCATGTTGCCGTACGGAGCGGCGGCGCTGGGCGCGGGGAGGCAGCGGGGCGGCGGCGGAGTCGGGGATATGGCCAGGCGACGGGGTGGCCCGTGATGGCTCCGCTCTTTGCGTGGAGCGCCGGCACGCGCAGCCCGTGACACGTACGCCCAGGGAAGTTGTGACAACGAGGCGCCGCCATCTTGTTGTACGGAACCGTCCGAGCCCCGCCCCTCGTTCCCTGTGAAGGTAACCCCCCCCACCATGCCCACCCCTCTCGGAGTCGCTTTTGACGGCTCGGCCGCCGCGGACCGAGCGGCTCGTCGGGAGGCGGACGCCCAAGAGCGCGGAGAAGGCAAGCGAGCGGCGCAGGGAGCGACCCCCTCCTTCCCCACCGGCCCCGCGGCACCGGCGCCGTACGGCCGCGCCTCGGCCAAAATGGCGGCGGCCGTGTGGCGGCAGCCATGTTGTGCCGTACAGAAACCCCTTCCCCAGCGGCGAGGGGCGCCGCGGTGACCCGGCTCCGCCATCTTGCCGTACGGCGGCGCGGCGGGGCCGGGGCCGGGGCGGGCCCGGCCGGCCGAGGGCGGCGGCGGCGGCCGGAGATGGTGATCTGCTGCGCCGCCGCCAACTGCTCCAACCGGCAGGGCAAGGCGCGCCGCGGCGCCGTCTCCTTCCACAGGTAAGGGCGGCCCGCCCGGCCCGTGCAGGTGCCGCGGCCGGGCCGCCCGCCCCCCAGCCCCGCTGTCCCCGCCAGGCCCCCCCGGCAGCGGCCGCCCTTTGTTTCCCTCGGGGGGAACCGGCTCGGGGCTCCCGGAGCCTCAGCGCCGGGCCGGGCAGCGGGAGCGCCCGTGGCCGCGGGGCCCGGGCCCACCGCCGGCCTGTCTCCACGAGCCCCCTCCGTGCGAGCCCCCCGGGCCCCCCATCGCTCCCTGGGGCGGGTCCCCAGGGGAAGGTCCCTGTCCCGGGAGTCCCATTGGAAACGGCGCCTGGTTCCTCTGCTCGGGCTTTCTTTCACTCCAGGCGTTTCTACACCTTATTGAATGCAATTAAATACACCCGGTGTCAGCATCGCCCGGGCAGCGGAGGCAGCGGTGGGGCAGCGTGTTGGCTGAGCTGGGTGTTCTGGTGGTGGTCACATCCTCCTTCCTTGTGGACAGGGTGTTCCTCGTGGGGGAGGTGAGCGGAATAATGGGTCGATTGCTGATGAAAACGGAAACAACACCTTCTAGTCCTGTGCTTTTTTGTGAAGCGGAGCTGTTAAAGCAGGGAACGAATATCAAATATTTCAGCCCAAAGTGAAAAAAATCTTTAAATGAGTGGAGCCTCTCAAAACATAGATTTCACCAGAACCTCTTCAGCCTGACCATCACCTTGGATTTGATCACCTTAGAGGTCTTTTCCAACCTTAACAATTTTATGATTCTGTGGTTCTGTGATCTGAAGAGCACTGGCCCTTCTGATTTCCCAAAGGTGGCTTATTTTTTCACGGAAACCCATGTCTCGTTTCTTTTTTAGGTTCCCTCTGAAGGATTCGAAGCGCCTGATTCAGTGGCTGAAAGCTGTTCAGAGAGACAACTGGACCCCCACCAAGTATTCCTTTCTTTGCAGCGAGCACTTCACCAAAGACAGCTTCTCCAAGCGGCTGGAAGACCAGCACCGGCTGCTGAAGCCCACTGCTGTCCCGACCATCTTCCAGCTCGCGGAGAAGAAGCACGACAAGCTGGATTATGTCAGGAGCCGAAGGAAAATAGCGAGGCAGGTGCGGGATGGGGAAGCCCCGCGGGAAGGAGGCGGTGAGGTAGCGCAGAGGGACGCGTCTTCTGGACAGGACTTCATGGTGATGCAAGGGAAGGAAGAGATGGAGGAGGCGACTCTGCAAGTGGAGATGGGATCGATGTCGGAGGAGACGGAGGCCCTCCGCAGCCAGCTGGACGGCCCTCGGAGAAGGACGTTAGGGGATAGTTTGGGTGCGAAGCCTGGAGCTCAGAAGAAGCTCGAGAGGTCTCCTGTGGAGGAGGACTGTCCCAAGGGCAGCTGGGCGGGGAGCTGGGTGGCAGAGAGAAGCGGCGTGTCGGTCGACGACTTCACCCCTCCTGCCTCCGGTGCTTGCAAGTTCATCGGCTCCCTCCACTCGTACAGCTTTTCCTCCAAGCACGCCAGGGAGAGGCCATCTCTCCCGAAAGAGCAGCTGGAAAGGAAGAGGCCAAAGAGAGAGGTGGAACCAAGCTGCAGCAGCCATCTCCTGGGACACGACAAGGCCGTGGCAGAAGTGTCCCCGACTTCCTCCCTCACCGCAACTCCCCAGAAACCCTCCCAGGGCCTGTCGGCGTCCCCGGCGGACCTGACCCCGCGCCCGGCCGCCGAGGCCGTGGTGGGGCGCAAGGGCGACACGGACGCCAACCCCATGTCCATCAACGAGGTCATCATGTCGGCCTCGGGGGCCTGCAAGCTCATCGACTCCCTGCACTCTTACTGCTTCTCCTCCCGGCAGAGCAAGAGCCAGGTGTGCTGCTTGCGGGAGCAGGTGGAGAAGAAGAACGGAGAGCTGAAGCTCCTGAGGCAGAGGATCAGCCGCTCTGACAGCCAGGTCAGGAAGCTGAAGGAGAAGCTGGATGAGCTGAAGCGGATCAGTTTCCCCTACTTGAACAGCCTGCTATCCCAGGACTGTGGTCAGTATTCCCAGGGGTGCCGCGTTGAGGCAGAATTCCGCGTTTTCTTAGAGGCTGCTAAAATTGGAGGTTGTAGAGGTGCGATGGGGAAAAGGTATGAGCAAGGGACATTTTGGGAGGGAGAAGCGGTAGCCTGTGTTAGACCAACAGATGCAGGTGAAAGAATTCCTTTTGGGGGTACACTAGTTAGTTCTCATATGCCAAACCTTTCCGAGATGTGGAATGGGAAGTTAGGTTGAGATGTTGCAGACAACTCTCTTGATGAATTTATGTTTTGTGTTTTGTTTTTTTTTTTTTAATTTCCTTTATTATTCTAACTTGTTTGAGACTCAGTGACACCTGTTAGGATTTGCCTTCTTCCTTTGGAGCGTGCTGGTGATTTTTTTTTTTTTTGGGTGTGTTAATGAGCTGTCATGGCAGCAGATATCTGTGAAAGCTGTTGTCATCTTCTCCAGTGATGTAAGAAGCACTTCTGATCTTGGATTTCATGCACTGCACTCAGCACTCGGGATACAGGAAATATAAGTGAGGTGGGAGGTATCCAGTATGTTGTGGTACACAGCGAGGTCGTGATTTATGAGCAAATGTCTGTGTTTGCTTTGATCAGTTCCTCCTTCAGAAGGCAGAAGAAGTCAGGAAATGGATAATAAAATGGGAAGCGATGGAGAATGACTTCTCTGTCAATTAAAAAATAATGATTAAACACCTGAAAGCATAGGGAAGCTCCGTGAGGGACGAGGTCATGTGAAAAATTTGTCATGTGGAAGTTGAATTGGGCTATAACCATTTTTCTTGTGAGAAAAAACGTCTTTTAACGTGCAACTTCTGCCCAGTGACTCTGGTTGCAAGGTACAGTTTGGGGCAAGAGTTTAGGACCATCTGATGATGTTTGATGTTTGTGTGGCTGCTGAGAAAACGTGGGGTTGCCTTGTGAAGGATTTGTGACAGGGGGCTTGCTTGAAATCATCACCCATGGAGGTTGGGCATCCCCTGATGGTTAATTCTTGCCTCTCCTTTAGGAGAAAAACTTCATGGCTTCCTCTGTAGCCGTTGGACACAGTCAGAAAGGTGATGGTGGCATAGACAGGCACATCCCCCAGGCTGTTACTGAAGTGTAAGAAAGCAGACCCTGACAAAATTTGTGAAGGTCAATACCCAATGCTACTTTTCCCACATGCATCTGATTTTCCAAAGTATGGGAGAACTCACACTTGATTTGGGTTGAGGAGGGAAAAGAAGGGGGTTTTTTTCTGTGTGGGAAATCAGCCTAGTCTTGTTTGTGCCTTCTGGTCTGCATTTTTGTATTGTTTTGGTCTCAAACTAAAGAAAATAACTAAATACAACTTTTAGGGTTCCATAGTTGTTAATATATATTTATATATATGGAAAAGGATGTATAACTGTGTTCATATATATATATATACGTATTTTTATATATATGAAAGGGATGTCTAGCTTTGTTGGAATACCATCAATTAGATACTAATTGCAGGAAGAGTGTCTTTAAGGACGTTTTTCTTTATTCTGGTGAATGCTGAGATTTTTATCCTCTTTCCTGAGACTGATGTTTTTATACGTGTCTTTGAGAAGTTAGAATTTTACGTTCTTACAGAAGATATTCTTAATGAGTTACATATTCTATTCTCTAAAGGAAAATGTCATTTTTTTTAATGATTTGACCAATTTTTTTACCTGCTCTGCCATCTCTTACCAACTAAACTGGAGATCAGTGTGTGACAATGAACCGTTTTGGTGATTGTAGCTCGCTGGGATGGGAAGTTTATATGGAACCCTTTGGCTGGGGACTTTTTTAAAGCATTTGTTGATGGCTGAGTGGTTTTATTATTTATTTTTTTCTTTTTTTTTTAGCTTAATCTTGGTGCTCTTCTGCCTTGCACTGCTTTTTGTGTGGTCACAGAAATAGTTTATGGCAGTGAAAATAGCTGATGAAGTGCAGCCAGCTGCTGCTGGGCAGAGCCTGGTTCACACCCAGACACTGAGTTTTGCTGTAATACGAGGCTGAATGGAAGAAAGGCTTTTTGGTATTCATAAAAATACAGTCAGGTAGCATATGAGGTTGATAACAACTATAGTCTTTGTTATTAGTTCCGTTTCTGTTGTCCCGAACCATCTGATGTGCTGTTGAGGTGATGGTTTTAGCTGTGAACCTGACCTTACATTATTTCCTTCCTGCTAAAGGCAGTGTCTTGGGGATGGGGAGTGTAAGTGAAGCACCTGACTGGACTGACCATGCAGGTTCCCTGTCTGCATCCCAGCTCCACGTGTTGCAGGACCTCTCTTTGCTGCTGCCTTATGTTCAGCCACTACCACAAAATCCCGAGCACAAAAACAAGCTTTAGGCCCACACCCACTAAGCAGAACTTCATTTTGGTGCTAGTTCTCACACACACTTTCCTCTAATGAGACAAATAAATTTCTGCTGGCTGTATCCAAGCTACAGCCGGCTGGGAAGAGCAGGTTTCTGCAGGATTGCTGCACAGCAGTCCCTGCCAGCCACGCTTGAGGCCAGGTGACTCAGGCTGGGTGAGTGGCTCCCGGCCTGTTCCAGCTGTCACAATGTGTGTTTCCCAACCTGTCTTACCAGAGGGATCGACTCACTGCTTTTAGGAGGAGCCCCAGGCTGTTTCCTGCACAGCAAGGCTGCCACGGTGGCCCTTTCCATCTGAACTTTGAGTTTAGTCGCTCGTTTGGTAGGAAAATGTTTCCTTCTGTTTCCTGGGCTACTTCTGAGGGGCGTGGACCAAAGGTTGGGGAATGCTGTCAGGCACAGTGCACCAGGCAGGATGGCGTTGGATGCACCTTGGAGAAAAACAGAATGCACTGGGAGAAATTAGGGAGCAAATAGGGACCCAGTATCCTAGGGAAGGGCAGACTGTTCTAACAGCACTGAACTCTGCTACACAAGTGCTGTCTGTTTGTCCTGTTCTGCTGAAGGTCCCACAGCTCCTCTGCATCGCGTGTGCTGGCACAGGCAGGAGATCCGAGGTGCTCCTTCCACAGCTCCAGTTTGGTGCCTTTGCAAAACTACATCTCCCAGCAGGCAGTGGGATCCCTCTTACCCAAGCGTGAGATCACTTCCCTCATATCCATCTTACCACCCTGCGCAAAGCGCCTTCTGGGGGCAGAGGGGGCTAGAGGTAGAGCAAATAGCAAAATATCTGCAAATATGGCTGGCCATGGAGCAAACACAGGTATGGTGCCATGGGGCTGGAGTGTCTGTGCTCACCAGAGAGGTGAAGCTCTTAGAATTCGGCTGCTTGGGTGTGTGGGGAGCCTCTTCCACGCTGCATGTCTGCTTTCGTGAAGGTCATGTTAAAGGCAGGAGAGTTGGCAAAATGAGTCCGTGTGAAAAATGGTTAGCATTTTGCTAGGGATCTGGGGGAAATAATAATTCCTTCCAGCTTGGATTTGTCTTTGAATATTTGTGCAGAGCCAGTGTAGAAATTGGGTCGTTTGTAGTACTTTTTACATGCAAATGAGTCACAGTTAGTGAACTCCGGGGACAAGCAGAAGGACTTGAACATTAAATGTGTTTTTGTGCCCTGATGCCTGGTCTGTGGGGCCTGAGGTGGTGCTCCCTGTCGAGATGGCAACAGGTTTTCATTCATGTTGCAGAAAACAAATAGCAAAATCCCATTCCTCAGTGGCAGTGAGAAGTGGGGTTGTGCGTGGATGGAGGTGCTGTGCCTTCACCTGCCTGAGCAGGACTAGACCAGCAGTGGGGCCCTGTCTGGTTCAGCTTGGAAATTAAATGTGTCTAATGGGTCACAGAGATGTGCTGTCAGAGAAATTGCCTCTGCCAGGGCAGGCACTGCTAACCTGGCAGCTGCATGTTAACTTGTAGCTAGATTTTAGAAGAAAAGTGCTTTTATTCTGAGACAGCAAGTGCTGCCTGTGAGGGTTTTGTGCCTCATCTGGGATGGGCACATCCAGGGTAAAAGGCTGGTCCATAGGGTGGATGATATAAAGAACAGGAGAGCTATAAAGTGAGCTGAGAGCAAGATAAGGAGTAGAAATATGTGTGCAGAGGTTAAGAGTGGAGCTGAATCCGTGGCAGGAAGTGTCTTGAGAGAGGCTGTGTGAGACTTCACAGCACCTGTGGCCTGAGCACACGGGTGGGAGGTGAACTGCTTCGAGCTCCACGTGGCAGCAGGCACACCAGGTCAGGGACTTGGCTGAGGGGAATGGCTCTTTGACCTCCCCCTTGGGGAAAAAGGCAGTTGGAAGGGAGGAAACAAGACTTTTTGCTCTGCTGTTGTGTTTTTTTCCAGTGGAATGGTCTTGTTTTTTCCATTTTTTTTCCCTGATAGCCTATAGAGTTTGTGCATTAAGCATTTAATTCTGCAGCACGTTGGCAATGACTCACAACAAAACTCCAGCTTGCAGCTAGGAAGCAACGAAACAGCCAACTAAGGAAAACTCCAGAGAAAGTCAAACAGGCTGAGGTGAGCTCAGGTAGGGTGTTTGGGTTTGGGTATAATTTAAAGATGTTTTCTCTGTGCTTTGTAATGCAGAACTCTGACACTGACTACAGGCACTGGAGCACTTACCACAGAGGCAATAACACATTGGTGCTTGGCTATGAAATTAATTACTGAGGCTGTAATGTGAAAAATTTTGAATATTACTACATTCCCAGCTTTTAGAGCAGAGATGGGATGATCCATACAACACCTGGTCTACTGACACCTGACAGGATGCACCTTTCTCAAAGGGAGAAAGAGTTGTAGCACAGGAGCTGGTGGGGCTTGTTGACAGAGCTTTAAACCAGCTTGGAAGGGAGAAGGGGCGAAGGTCAAAACCAGGCTCACCAATGATGATGTGCCAAAACTTGAGGAAACTGATGGGATCCCTCAATTTGCTTCTCAAGGTGTTGGCTATAATGTACCACACCTGAAATGTTTCTACACCAGTGCACACAGCATGGGGAACAAACAGGAGGAGCTGGAACCTTTGGCCCAGTCCCAGAGATCTGACATCACTGCATAAGTGAAACCTGGTGGGATGAGCCCTGTGACTGGAGTGCCTGTTGGATGGTTCCAGGCTCTTCAGGAGGGATGGGCAGGGCAGGAGAGGTGGAGGGGTGGCACTGTATGTGATGGAAGGGCTGGAATGTCTGGAGCTCACAGTTGGGAGCCCCTGGGGCAAGCAAATAATGTGGATGTCATTGTGGGATTCTGCTCTAGACCTCCCAGCCGGGGTGATGACACCCACGAGGTATTCTGAGGAACTAAGGGACACTTCCAAGTCAACTGCCCTTGTCCTTATGGGGGACTTCAACTTGCCAGAAATTAACTGGGAGCATCACACAGCTGGTACAACCCAGGCCAGAAGATTCCTAAAAAAACCTGGATGAGAGCTTTATGGAACAGGTCCTGAAGGAGCTGACTTGGAAAGATGCCCTCCTTGATCTGCTGCTTGTCCACAGAGAGGATCTTGTGAGTGAAGTGTAGATTGAGGGCCATCTTGGTCACGAGGTGATTGAGTTTAAAATCTCTGTTGGCAGGAGAAGTGCCAGCAAAACCTCAGCTCTGGATATGAGGAGCAGATTTCGGGCTGAGCAGGGAATGGGGGAGTAAAGTCCCCTGGGAAAATGTTTTTGCAGGTGCTGGAGTCCATCAGTGCTGGTCACTTTTCAAATCTCACCTCCTAAGGACACAGGAGAAGCAATTCCCAAATGCTGGAAGTCAAACAGCTGAGACAGAAGGCTGGCTTGGCTGAGCAGGGATCTTCTCTTGGAAATAAGGCACAAAAGGAAGGTCTGGGCCCAGTGGAAACAAGGTCAAGTGACATGGGAAGAATTCAGAGATGCTGTTTGCCACTGCAGGGAGAAAATTGATACGGCCAAAGCTCAACTGGAGCTGAAGCTGGACAGAAATGTGAGGAACAATAAAAAGAGTTTTTTTGAAATACATTAATGGGAATAGACAGTGTTCAAATAACATCAACCCATTCCAGGATGAGGATGGTCACTTCACAAACAGGGACAGAGACAAGGCTTCTGTCTCCAACACGGCTGACAGACCAAGGGGGTCTCAGTGCCCTGAGCTGGAGGACCATGACTGTAAGAACAATCAACTCCCAGTCCACCTTGAACTTGTGCAGGATCTGCTGCAGCTGGATCCCTACAAATCTGTAGGGCCTGATGGGATTCAACCCAGAATCCTCAAGGAGCTGCTGATGTCATCACAAAACCTCTTCATTTTTGAGCAGTGTGGGAAATCCAGGGAGCTCCCAGCTGACTGGAAGCTGGAAATGTTGTCCCAGTTTTCAAGACGGGCAGGAAGGAGAACCCTGGAAACTATAGGCCTGTCAGTCTCACTTCAGTGCCTGGTGAAATCATGGAGAAGATTATTCTGAGAAGTATTGAAAAATAACATAGTCATTGGTCACAGCCAGCATGTTGTCATTGAACCTGATTTCCTTCTATGACAAGGCAGCCTACCTGGTTGATCTGGGAAAGCCAGTTCATGTAATCTTTTTGGATTTCAGCAAAGCTTTTGATACTGTCTCTCTCAGGATCATTCTGGACAAAATGTCCAGCCCACAGCTGGATAACTGTGTTACTCAATGGGTGAGCAACTGGCTCATGGCTTGGGCACAAAGGGTGACAGTGAATGGGGTGACATCAGGCTGGCACCTGTCACTAGTGGGGTTCTCTCAGCCCAGTTCTTTTTGACATCTTCATTAACCCCTTGGATGCAGGACTCGAAGGGATGCTAAGTTAGTTTTCCAAGGACACTAAATTGAGAGGAGCTGTTGGCTCCCTGGAAGGCAGGGAGGTGCTGCAGAGAGACCTCAACAAATAAGAGGGATGGTCCATCACCAACTGTCTGAAGCTTAACAAGGGCAAGCGCTGGATTCTGAACCTGGGATGGGACTACCCCAGATGTACGGACAGACTGGGAATGAGAGGCTGGAAAGGGCCCTGGGGGTCATGGTGGGTGACCAGTTGGCCCTGAGTCAGCAGTGCCTTGGCAGCCAAGAGGGCCAACCCTGTCCTGGGGGCATCAGGCCCAGCATTGCCAGCTGGGCCAGGGAGGGTTGTCCCGCTCTGCTCTGCCCTGGGGCGGCCTCACCTTGAGTTCTGGGGGCAGTTTTGGGCACCACAATATAAAAACAGACATTAAGCTATTAGAGACCACCCAAAGGAGGGCAACAAGGATAGTGAGGGGTCTGGAGGGGAAACCTGGTGTGGAACAGCTGAGATCACTCAGTTCAGCCTGAAGAAGAGGAGACTGAGGGGAGACCTCATTGGGGTCTTCAGCATCCTCCTGAGGGACGGTGGAGGGCAGCACCAATCTCTGCTTTGTGACCAGTGACAGGACTCAAGGGAACTGCTGGAGCTGAGTCAGGGGAGGTTTAGGTTGGATATTAGGAAAAGGTTCTTCCCCCAGAGGGTTGTCAGGCACTGGAACAGGCTCCCCAGGGAAGTGGTCACAGCACCAAAGGTGTCTGAGTTCAAGAAACATTTGGACAATGCTCTCAGGCACATGGTGGGATTCTTAGGGTGTCCTGTGCAGGGCCAGGAGTTGGACTCAATGATCCTGATGGATCCCTTCCAGCTCAGCATATTCCATGATGGAGCCAGAGCATGCTGGTGGTAGGAATGCTTTACTCGTTTGCTGGGGAGAGCATCAACAAAGTGCGCAAAGGGCTGCAGCTCTCAGGGAAGAGCAGCAGAGTACAAAACCACCTTCTGTACTTAAATATGGACAGAGTATGCTGAACAAGGCTGCTCCTTAGTTACCAGAACCTTGATGATGATGAGTTAAACCCAGAGAGCGACCCAGCTGAAGGAAGAACTGCAGGAGGCTGCCAGCTGTTGCCGCAGACCCTGTACTTTGAAGACAGTGTGAGTTAGTTTGAGTTTTGTTTGAGGTTTTGTTTTGGGATTTTTTGGTGGGTTTTTTTTTGTTGTTGTTTGTCTGAGGTTTTTTCTCAAGTTTCCTGCAGCAAGTATTCCCCAGCTCAGGGGAGTAGGTTAGCTGCCTTGTTAACAGCCAGCTGGCTGCTCACTGTGGCTTTGCTGATAAAGCTGCGTCGGAATTTGTGCCAGCATAGCTTTCTGTGCCAGGGATCCCACTTGAGAGTCACGCCTGCTGTGCAGCCGTGGCCTGAGGGGGCTCTCCAGCCACTGTGTCTGGTTTGTCTCACAGCAGGGAGAGTGCCTGTCTGCTGTTGCAAAGCCTGGACAGCTGGTTACAGTCTGACTGTGTTACAGTGTGGGGTGGGATTTGACTTCTAAACCCTCCGTGAATGGGAAAAATGTGGAAACTGTCCATCTGCGAGTTTGGAGGGATGGAGCAGGGGTCAGGTGGTGAAAAGGAGATGACTTGTGTGCTCAGGGCCTGGGCATGGCAGTTTTGGCCTGAGTGGCTTCCTGAAGGAAAGAGATCAAGCTGCTTATGGGCTTATGGTTTTGTCTCCCAAGCTGTTGCAACTTGTGAGCATCGTGGCTGATTTCAGCTGGATTTCATAGAATCACAGGATGGTTTGAGTGGAAAGGGACCTTGCTGCTCATCTCGTTCCAACCCCTGGCTGTGGGCAGGGACATTTTCCACTAGACCAGGTTGTGGAGGAGCAGGGGTCTTGGAGATTCTGGATTCAAGGAAGTGTGTAATCTGGTAGGGGAAGGTGACTGTAGGAGTGCCCTTGTTAAGAAAGAGGCTGCAGTGGGAGCTTCCCTGTTATTGGGTAAAAGAACTGTGCATGTGGATGCAAGAGAACCAGCATTAAGAGGACCCCATCTGAGTGTGAAGCTTTAAGCATGCACAAGGGTGACCAGGGTGCAGATTCTCAGACATGGTTGGTGTTCTTGATATCACCACATGCTTACTTTTTAAGCCACATTAGCAGGTTGTTTGTAAAAGTGATGTGCCAGGATTTAGATCCTTGGGACATGCAGGCTCCTTTGCCAGTGTCAGAGAAGTTTCTCTTGACAGGGACTGCATCTTTAAACCTGTTGTTCGAAACAAAGCAGCTCAGCAAAGAATTTTTGTTGCTACAATAGTCTTGCATTTACCTGCTCCAACATGACATAAAAAGCAAATTTCAAATGACTACTTTTTTTTTTTTTATGGACTCAATCAGACTCTCTCCTGTCTGGCTCCCCTCTTGCTTTTCCATTCTCCCAGCCCAGCCCTCTGACAGAAGGCTGCCAGGGAGGCAAATGGACTTAGTCCACCAGTCAGAGAGCAACACTGAAGGTAAGAAGAGCACTGCATGGAGTGAGATCAGGATGTCTTTATTCCTCTACACTTCAATGAGTCTCTGTTCCTTATTCCCACCAGCACTTCTGCTGCTCTTGGCACTTTTCAGTGACATGAGAACTAAAAAACTCACATTGGCTTTGCTGCCATCCAGGTAGTTTGGAAAAGTAAGAATGGTCTCTTGGCCATGTTGTTTGCCCATGTGCCATAGACTTAGGATGTACAGTTACATCTCCACTTTTCAGCTGGCTGGAATTCCAACTCCTTGGAAGTGAGACCAGCTTGCCCAGTCAGGCACCTCCGGACAGGCTGGATGCTGCACAGCAAGACAGAGATCAAGCTGGGGGGGCTGGAAACAGTCAGTTGGCTTCTCTTGGTTTATAATGGAGTATAAAGAGTAGCAATGGCTAAAACCATTCCTTTCCAGTGTTGTTTTGTTGCTTTTTCCTGAAGTGCTGCAAGCAGAAGAAAAGAAGTGCCCTATTAAAGCACTGTAGTGACAGAAAGCATCCTGCTCCTGGGATGCTGACCCAGGAGAGGGCAGCAGCAGCCCAGGCTGCAGGCTCTTCCAGCCTTTCCAAAGCTTTGCTCTTTGCTTCCACAGTGGGAGTGGGGCCTGCAAAAAGCCTGGAAAGAAATGCAGTGTCTGCAGTAGGGAGTGAAAGGCGAACACCAGTCGGACGGGGGAGTGGAAGGCTCCTTACCCACAGAACTGTGTGTTCTCCACTTGGAAATGCAGAAATGAGTACAGTGAAATACTGTCTGGTACACTGATGCTGCTGTGTGGGGTGTGGGAACCCCTTCCCAACCCCTGGATGAGCTGGTGGGGAATGCACAGGCTGGAAGGGCGCTCTGCAGAGCCTGGCTCTGCTGCTGTAGACTTTTATTACCTATTTCCTGGTGAGCTCTCATGTTTGTCATGTCGCTTCACTTTGCAAAATACTTCAGGATAAAGCAGAGTTATTAACAGCACCTTGCTGACATGCAGGCTGGCTTTCCAAACCTGCCTGTCTGTGGGAGAATGAGTACCAAAAGTGATCTCTTTTACCCAGGAAAGCTTCTATTCCTCCTCCTTTGGCATTCCAGGTACGGACTGTCTGTTCTTCCTCCTTACTCAGTGTTTTTAGCCTGATATTTTATACAGAGCACAGTGAAACTCAGACTGATCAAGCAAATTTTGACCACAACATCACCTTTTTAGGCCCAATTTCTCCCTGCAGCCTTTCAGACCAGCCAGACAGGCAGCTTGTTCTTGTATTTGGTGATCTCACTAGGTGTGGAAAACACTCCCCTGGAACTCCCACCTTGCTAGGATGAAACATTTGTCCTGTGAGGGGGAGGAGGACATGCTTTAAGCATACTTCAGTCATATTTGTCTGCATAACAGACTACTCCTAGAGTAGTGGGCACACATTTGTATGGGAGTCAGGATCCCAGGGGTGCTGTCTCACTTTCCCTACTTACACCTTAGTAATGGTTCTGCTCTGCTTTTCACGTGGCTTTAAATTGTCTGTCTCCGTCTCTCTGATTAATTTTTTCAGGTCACCACCTCTGAAAGCAAAGTGCTAAACTGTTGTTTATCAAAGCTCTCCTAAAGAAGCTTTAACTGTGAAACAGACTTTGGTTGCTCCTTAATAAATGCAGTGACAAAGGGAAGTGTCTTTCTCTTCCATTTACTCTTTAACTTACAGGCACTCAAGTCTTTTTAAAATGTTTCACTTAGTCCAGAACCTAAGCAGAACAACTTCTGAATGATCCCTGCCCGTCTCTTTGTATAAAGTTCAGGTCACTGTTAACCTCTTAAAAAAATTATAGCCAAATTTTGATCTCAAAAATGAACACAGCCTGATTTTCCTCTGAAGTGAGGACTCTCTTCCTTGGTCTCTGAAAACAGGGAAGGCATGTACTCAGTGCCTGAGAAAGATCAGCCCAGAGCGTTAGAGAATTTGTTACAATTTAGTGATTTTTCTTTACACTGAGATTTCAGTCATCTTCTTTCTTGCATGTAGATGGGAGGGGGCTTTCCTTTCGGATCAGACTACGGAGAGGAGTCAGAAATGGACCACCTGGAAGAGTGCTCTTGTTCTATGTAAGGCTAGGAGCAGGTTTGGAAACAGACCCAATTTCCATGACCGTTCATTGTTCCCCATCTCCCCTTGCACCTTGGAGGTGGCGCTGCTCTGGAGAGAAGTGTTGTTGCAGCGTTTCTGAGGTGTTTTGTGTTCACCTCCAGCCAGCTGTAGAGCACAGATCCCTGAGTTTTCTTTCTTCTTTCTTTCTTCCTCCACAGAGACTCCCCAGCTGAACCCTGTGATGGAACCCCTGTCCTGGATGCTGGGCACCTGGCTCTCGGACCCGCCCGGAGACGGCACCTTCCCTACAATGAAGCCCTTCCAGTACCTGGAAGAAGTGCACATCTCTCACGTGGGGCAGCCCATGCTCAACTTCTCGTAAGTCAAGGGTTTGCCTGTGTTGGCAGCAGCTATTGGAGTGCAGCAGGCATGGCTCCAGTGTGATTTGATATGTTTGTGTTTCTTTTCCAATGGCAAAGTACACAGATTTTCACCTACCAAATGAGATGATGTCGTGGTATGTGACTACATGGTCTGACTTTTATTTTCCTTGAAAACTTGGCATTCTTTGGGAGACTCCCACTTACAGATAGAACAAGGGGAGGGAGCTGTGGCATGGCTGCCAAGTCTGTCCATTTCAAACTGTGGTCCTCAGCCTTCACCAGTGTAGAAATCTGAAAAGAATTAGTCTTTGTCAAACCATATGGGATGGGAGGCAGGTAGCTTAACTGCTTTGGCTGCAAGTGATTGTTCCAAGAGAAATCAAAAGAAATCTGGAGAGAGAGAAGTGACATGTTAGCTGCTGCTCAGTGCTGCTCTGGTGCTCGTTTGGGAGGGGTGAGTTGGAAAATGTGTTGCTTTGAAAACCAAGAAAAGAATAATTACAAGATGTAAGTGTTGTGTGAGAGATGCCCTGTGTTCCTCGAGTGTGACAGAGCTGCCAGCTCAGCCTGTGACAGTTTTAGTCCAGTTTCCAAAAGAAACAAAGCTCTGACAGTCATGCTCTGGCTGCACCTCCCTCTCCAGCTTGTGAACAGTTACTGATTTGAGTCACCTGGGTTTTTTTGTCCTTTTCTTTGTGCCAAGAAGATACACAGCCTAGATCTGTTGAGCTCTGGGATGCATCAGGAAAACAGGCAACAGGCTTGGAGGACAGAGCTCCTGGCTCCTGGAGCAGTGCTGCATGACTGATACTTATACAAGTACCCCTTGAATACTCCAAGCACTGAAAAAAGCCTGATTTAAGTTTGTTTCTCCCACCATGAGAGCTCCATAGGGTACCTGTTTTCACTGGCTGCAGAGCACAGAGGCTGGGATGCTCGGACAGCCCTTAGCAGGGATGCAGCCCTGCACCACTGACAGAAGTCATTCCTGGCTCTTCCTGTAGCCACATGGTTAAAAGGAGACATCTTTTATTGAGAGGCAAAGCCAAATGGGGGGAGTAATTTGTGTATTTGTACCCAGAGGACAGCCAGAAGCAGCTGCAAGCCAGCCAGACTCTTCCTAATTCTTCCTTTAGCTGTGCTCCCTCTTCCTTGTCTCCACTTCTTTGAAGCCAGTGGGTTTCTGTGGGGTGTAGGGGTGCCATGTGCTGCACCTTGTGCTGCTGGTCTTTCAGGAGTCTTGACTCTGTGTGATCCATTGTTACTTCATATAGGGAACACTTGCTTTGGACTTTTCAGCCCTCGGTGCTGCTTTAATAAATAATGGCCCCAACTAATATAATAGATAAACACATGTGATACATATAATCACCCACATGATGGGTGACCAAACCTACGGTTTTTAAGGCCTCCTGAAGAATAAATAAGAATCTGAGCTGAATTTATCTTTTTGAAGGGGGTGATGGGAGAAATATGTCTGTTCTGTTGCTGCCTGCAGCAAGGAATACACAGAAAATACAACTTGCCAGGGGTAAAAGCTAAAGATGATACAGTGATTCCAGATATTTACTGGAGAAAAGGAAGTATTTGAGGCAGAGTGTGGCTTCAGCATATATGAAATGTCTGAGTTCCTGAGGGGTTTCTGAGCTAGCTCTTAGAAAGACCCAGGAGCTGTGGAAAATCTAGAGCTTGTGCTGAAATAACTAACTCCAGCTCTAAGAAATAGCTGTGCCTGTAAAGTAACCACATTTTTCCAAGTTTACATCTCCCAGCTGTGAAGTGTTGTCAGTTGTTTACCCTTCAAAGAATACTGCAGGCACTCACACGGTTAAATAAGAGGAAGCCAGGGCAAACAGTGTCTTTTCATGTGAAACACATCAGCTTTTGTGCTCTGATTTCCCCTCAGGTTCAACGCCTTCCACCCGGACACCAGGAAGCCCATGCACCGGGAATGTGGGTTCATCCGCCTCAAGCCTGACACTAATAAGGTGGCCTTCATCAGTGCCCAGAACACAGGTACACACCTGATACCCATGCTGGGGAAAAGAAGAAGTCCTTACCTCACTGGGCCATTTCATCACTTTCTCAGAAAGTTGTTGCACCTCTCACAGTTTTATTTAATTAACTTTCCCCGTGGGCATCGCTGCTCTTGGGTGCTGGACCCACAGGTCTCAACCAGGAAGTCTCTCACGGTGTGGATGGAGCACCTTGGTACTCGTTACACATCTGGCAGGGACTGAACTAGAGAGAACCACATCTCAAGTGTTATAAGTGAAAGTGTTAAACCCCAGTTGGTGCTTAAATTTGCATCTAAAATGGCAGATGCTGAAGGGAAAAGTGCCAGTTGCCGTGTGGTACTCATCCCACATGGTGTGAGTAAGGCTGGCTGGATTTCTCTGAGCAGCATTCCCTGTCTGACAGCGTGTGGATTTGCAGTTGTCAATAATACTTGGGCAAATAAAACCATTCTACAGGGAGAGTGATGGTATGTTATGTACCCTAATAGATCATGGAATGGTTTGGGTTGGAAGGGACATTAAAGTTCATCCAGTTCCACCTCCTGCCATGGGCAGGGACACCTTCCACTATCCCAGGTTGCTCCAAGCCCCTTCCAGCCTGGCCTTGGACATTCCAGGGATGGGGCAGCCACAGCTTCTCTGGGCAGCCTGAACCAGGGCCTCACCACCCTCCCAATATCCCATCTAAATCTCTCCTCTTTCAGATTAAAACTGTTCTCCTTGTCCTATCCCCATCTGCCTGTGTAAAAAGTCACAGAATCACAGAAATCCTCCTTCTTTTTTATAAGCCCCTTTTAAGTGCTGAAAGGCCACAGTAATAATTGTGACACAGTTAAATAACCTTTGTAGCCTAATAATGTGTATGCCCTTGCTTCAACCTAGGTCTGGTGGAGGTGGAGGAAGGGGAGGTGAATGGACAAGAGCTCTCTATAGCTTCTCACTCCATAGCCAGGATCTCCTTTGCCAAGAAGCCCCACGTAGAGCAGGTGAGTGCACACACAGTGAGCAATTCCCGTAGCATTGCTCACCCCAGGAGGAGTCTAGTTGACAGGATAGGTTAATTAGCATGCTTTAATTACAGAATGCCATCAGGAGTTCTTGGAAATACTGCATGGCATCCTGGCTTATCCTTTCTGTAACAGCCTTCAGAAGGTATTTTGTACATTATGAGACCCAGAGGGATCATTAAGATAAGAACTGACGAGCTGGATCAGACCAGCCAACCCAGAATCCTGTCTCCAGCAGTGGGCAGTAGCAGGTCCTTAGGGAAGAGAATAGGAAAGTCTTGTCTAAATACCCTTCTGTGGCAGTGGGGTTAGTTCTTAATGCTGTTTTTCTGGATTGATTGCAGGATGAGGGTGCACGTATTAGGTACAGTCAGTATTGGGCCTCATCAGGATATTTTAGGAACACCTAAGGTCTTGCTAACTTGCTTTTCAGGACATTCACACCTTGCTCTGGGCTCTTTTCCCATCTGTGGCTGCAGGGCAGGGCTGACATTTCCTATCAGCTCCAGCCTTGGTTAGTTGCTTTTAGGGTCTTTTTTTGGGTTTTGACTTGTTTTGAGTGTGTATTTTTGGGTTTTGACTTGTTTTGAGTGTGTAGCAGGGGGTTGTTGACACAGCTGGAAGGGGTACAGCCAGCTGTGAGTGCAGTGGCACTGCTGGGGGCAGTGTGGCATCCTGAGGTCTCAGTGTCACATCTGAAGTTGTCGTGGCTGACCAGCAGCTGAGAGAGACAGTGAGGCTGAACAAGCTCTCACAATCTGGTTTTTATGTGCTACAAAACTTACCCATAGACAACACAGAGCACAGGTTTGTGCAGATGTAGACAAAAATTTCATGTGCCTACACAGTGTCCTAACTTTGGAAAGTCCTAACTCCCCTGCCTTTAGATGCATATTTTCAGTTGCTGGGTTTCCCCTTTCCCAGGAACAGCTGTGTTGCCTCCTTTCTGTAGCAAAACTAAAGCCATTAGATACTATGGATATCAGCAAGGGAGCAGAGCTCTTAATTGCAGACATTTAAACAAAAGGGACTGTCCTCTCTGAGTCACTGCCTGAAATGTGAGCTGATGGTCTGGCAGGAGGAGGGGGAGAAGCACAGAAAGCCAGCAGATGTCTTCCTAGTTGAGGGCTCCAAGGCTGGCTTTGGCTGGAAGAGGGAACCTCTGGAGCTGGAGGTCCATGCTCATCTGGCACCTGAGGGCAGCTCAGGCCCAGGGACTGGTCCCAGTGAGTATCTGAGAGGCCCTTGCTGGTGAAGGAGAATGTAGAATGAGAGAGTAACCAACTCCCAACACCTTTTCTCCTTCACCAAGAATAACATAAATTGCCCATGGAAGCAAAGATGCCACAGGTGTTGTGAGAGGGGCACGTGTGCTGATACTTTAGTTGCTCACTTTGAGAAAACTTCACTGTATTACATTCCTGCTGAAAAGTGATTTGGCTTGGCTGTGGCTCAGCTGAGCTGTCATGGAGGCAGGAAGACCCTTTCCCTGGGCCAGGCTGTGTTATGAGTGGTGTAGGTTGCTTGAAGAGTCACCATCAAAGGGCTTATCAAAGCAGGTTTAATACAAATTTCTGAAAGCACAACTTAAAATTTGATGTGACAGGGTTCCCTCTATTACTTACTCATGGGTGAAACATCCAAAGGAAAAGTGGATTTGAATCAATTTGGAATGATTTACACAGAGACTGAAGACACAAAGGATAAGGGAGACCCTCCCATTGAGTCACGAGGTTCTGAGAGGATCCCCTTGCTTTCCAAGCTCCTGGTGGAACCTGGGTGTGCAGTCCAGACCCAGGTCCAGACCCAGACTCAGTCAGGGGTTTATGTTTAAAGGGAGAAATACAAGGAGTAAGGGAGACCCTCACGCTGAGTCACTCGGTTTGTGACGAGCATGTGGAGAACCAGCAGGTTTTCAAGCACTTGTAAAGGTCAGAACAGTCCTGGCCTTATGTGGGCACTGAGGGCACCAGGTGAGGCACCTGCAGAGCTGCCCCGTCACCTGTGAAAGGTGATGGAGATCAGCAGAGTCCCCCCAAGGCATGTGGGTCCCCCATGTTAAAGATGAGTGACTTTTGTATCCTTTTAAGCGCTTTTTCCTGCTTAGGGAATTTGAAGAACACTGGTGCATTACAAAGAGAGCCTCATCAGAGCAGCAAATAGGAATCCAAGCATCATGTGTGTGTTCCTGCTGTTGTTGCCCCTGTGGATGTTGGACTGATGGCGTGTCCTCTGCACCCCTGCATAGCTCTGATTCCAGGAGGAGGACATGTTGGATATGGGAGCTAAGGGCCCACTGTGGGCATACGAGTGGATCTGTGAACAGAGAGTATGGAGCAGAAAGACTGGCAATAGCTTATGGATGTGCCCTTGAGTGACTTCAAGGCAATGAATGAGTTTGGAAAAACCTCTGGACGTTAGGAATTTCTAAATGGGGCTGGCTGAAATGACTGTGAAAGAGTTGTGCTTGCAGCTGCCGTGCCCTGGCGTCACCCACACGGTGCTGTGGCCGTTCTCCTGCTGGGCCAGGTGGCTGGAGTGACACCCTCATCCTTCTGAAACAGCACCTGAGGTTCAAAAGGGTGGTCCCACTTCTCTCCTTTATTTTGACAACAGCTCAGAGCAGCCCTACAACCTGTGCTGAACACTGGATGCTTCAGGCATCTGCTGGCACAGGTCCCAAGTGGTCCAGCTCCACAGGGCAACCCCAGATTGCCTCTCTCAAGGGTTGGTGCTGCACAAGCGGGCTCACAGCCTGCCTGGGTGCAGAGATGAGGATGATGTCACCTGTGGAGCCCTCCTGGCAGATGGCAGTGCTATTCCCTCCTGCCCAGGGCTGGACCTCAACCTGGCTGCAGGTGCAGGCCGAGGCTCGGCAGGCTCCAATCTCCTCATGTAGTCGTGTCCTGCCTTACCCTGGCACGGTGTGGGGACCTGCAGAGAGCCCAAGGGGTTTGGAAGGCTGCCCTGGTGAATGATGGCTCATCCATCTCCCTGAGCTGCCAGCAGGGAGCCATTCTTCTGGTGGAGGGATGTGGAGGACAGATGCCTGTCTGTACTGAGGTGATGTCAGCTGTAGTGCCAGGACCTTGCCTTGCTCCATGGATGATGGGCTTGGAGCTGGTATTGTGGAGAAGGCTGCTTGCTTTAGGAGAGACAACTCCTTGTTTACTCGCCTGCTGTAGTGAGGATATCCTTGACAGCAGGCACGAGGATGGCAAAGGGAAGGTAGAAAGCACAGGTAAGGGATTTACCCATGGATGCTGTTTGCTTGATTTCCTTATTTCTTTTCTTCCCTCCCCCATTTAGATTACCAGAAAATTCAGGCTCAATTCTGATGGGAAACTCGAACAAACTGTCTCAATGGCAACCACTACGCAGCCCATGACTCAGCACCTCCACATTACCTACAAGAAGGTGACACCCTGATGCTGGGAGTGCTGGGTCTCCCTGGGCAAGGAGCAGCAGCAGCTCGGGAGCACAGTAGGGCAGACCCTGGAGCCTGCTGCCTGCACTCATCCCCTGGGCCCCGGAGCTGCCCGTCCTGTTGAGAATGTTATTCAGATCTTTCTGTAATGGTATATAAAAAAAAAAATAAATAAAAAGCTTTTATTTTTATGGCTGTGTCTTTGGTGTGATTGCAGGGTGGTGTGTGCCTCCTGCTGCTTGGCAGTGCTTACAGAGGGCTTTGTGCTGCTTGTTCCTTAGTAGGTGTTGCATTAGAGATCCAAACTCCTGGACGACCTGGCTAACACTGGAAGAGCAGAAAGTTCGGGAATGGATTTGCACTGCAGGGACAGACTCTGAGAACTTGAGAGCCTGTCCAATGAAACTTGACTTAATTATTGGGAGGGAGCACCTTCTTGCTGTGGGACAGAGGAAACTGTCGCAGGCCCTGATCCCAGTGGTGCAGTCCAGCAGTTTGAAGGGAGTTGGTGCAGTGCTGGAGGCCAGGGCCAAACCTTACTGAGCTTCAGTGCATAATATCACAAGACCTTCGGGGATAACTGTGAGCCAGCAGAGAGAAGAGAAGCAGCCAACAGTAGGGATCAATCTCAGCAACTCTTTCCAAGTCTCAAATTCCAAGGCAGCCTTAGACTTTAATGAAATCTGTCATCGAGTCCCTCAGCAGTGAGGGAGGCAAAGGACTCGCACCACTACTGGTCTACAGTAGCGATTCTTCAAAAGGGACTTGGGCCAGGTCCATGCCAACCCCAGCCAGTTTAGGAGTGTGACACTGGCACAAGCCCACCAGCAGCAGGGACCACCCTGGAAGGGAGCTGGGCAAACGCTGCCGTCGCCACCTCCATCCCTTCGTGCTGCGCTGGCGGCAGGAGCGGCAGCGGCGGCAGGAGGAGGAGCAGCAGCAGCAGCAGCAGCAGCCGCGGGGTCCTGGAGGTCGCCGTCGCCGGCGATTCTCCGACGGGGATAGGGAGCAGAGTCCCCCCGTGCCCCCGCGCCGTGTGCGGAGGGAATTGGAAGAGCGGCTGCACAGGGTGCGGGAGGAAGAGCTGGCCTCGGGGGACTACGTGCGCCGCCTCCCCTTCATCCCCTTTGAACCGGAATCTCCATGGGACCTCTGAATTAAAACTCCACGAACCTCAGCTGGTTTCTTCTGCTCATTTGCTCCTTGCTGCAGGACTGGGGGAGTGGGAGCTGTGGGAGAGGGTGGGATATGGCTGAAGAACCAGTAGAGGGGGAGGAATGTAGATGATGGAACTGGAGGAAAGGGTCATTCCTGGTAGTTCTGGGTTGCTTTGCTCATCTCCATGGGGATACAGTCCTGAAGGGGAAGATGAAAGGGAAAGGGAAAGTTAAAGGGAAAATCCCCTGAGATTACTAGAGCAGATCCCAAAGCGACTGGTCTGTGCTCTTCTGAGGGCCACGGTGAGAAAACAGGCTGAGATGGAGGCTTGGGGCAGATCCTCCTCTCCTCTCCTGGCCCCGCACACCCCTGTGCTGTGGAGGGCTGGGATCCCTGGGGAGGCTCTCCAGGCTGGCACAGCCCTGGCACAGCCCTGGCCAAAGGGCACCTGCCTGCACTGCCCGTGGGAGAAGTGGCCCCAGCCGGGCTGGGCCTCGTATTTAGGGGGTCTCCTCTGAAAAAACCCACAGCCCCTCCCTTCTTGGGGCCATCTCCAAGAGCTGTGCTGTGGCCATGTGTCCTGAAGGGTTCCAGGCCTGTCCTGCCACCCTGCTCCCATCCCTCTGGCAGACTCGGTTGCTGGGGGAGCTCCCAGTGTTGGGGCTGAGCTACTGCCCATCCTTCCCTACCGCCTTGGCAGTCAGTCCTTCCCTGGGATAGGCTTCAGAATTAGGTGTTGAGAGCACTGGGGGCTGTTCCTGCCCCAGCCAGGGCAGCCAAGCATTGGGTGAGGCTGCTCAGGGAGAGCATGGCCTCGGTGCCTTCTTCCCTGGAGGTGGATGCACAGATGGAAATCTCGTGGAGGAGCAGGTGGGAAAGCACTGGCAAGCAGGAGGTGAGTTTTAGTATTTCCCAGCAGCTCCCTCCGAGCAGCCCTCTCTGGAGGTCCCAGGCTACCTCTAATGGATCCCTTGAAAGGAGGCATTCTTCATGGGAACTCCTCAGAGAGAGAGGCACAAACAATATCTTTGGGGTGTGGGGGGAAGAGGCAGGAGAGACCCCCTTCCCCTGGCAGACCAGGGCACATGTCCTCCCTTGCCAGTTCATTGGAATGCCTTCCCACCTGAGGAGAGAGGCATCCTCCATGCTCTGCTGCAAGGTTCCTCCTTTGGAACACAGGACAGCCTCCAGCACCCACAGCCAAGACAGCACCACGATGGCTTCTGGGAGGACTGAGCCCGAGCTGGGTAACAGCTGAGAGAGACCTGGAGTGAGGGGCTGATCCCAGCGGAGCCTCCCCAGTACCAGCAGGTTTGCTGCTCTTTGGCAGGAAAAAGCATTCTGGTTCACAAATTGAATGTGACCTGGGGCACAGGACGTGTGTGCAGGCACAGCCTCCGAGGGCAGACAGAGTCCTCCCTATTCCCACTTCCATCCTCCCACTGTCACAAATGGATATTAACTTGCTGGGAATTGCTCTCAGCCTTGCTGGTTTTTAGCTAGGCTTTTAGGAGGAGCAGTGGGAACCACCCCAGTGCTGGCTCCAGGCAAGTCTCACTGGACCATGGTGGTTTTGGCATGTGCAGAAATGAAATAAAAGCCCTGGTCTCTGGAGAACCAGCCAGCAGAGAGCGGATGAGCATTCCCATTAATGTGTCATTAGTGTGCAGCTCTGGCATCGGCTCTTTTGGCAGCTTGGAGGTAATTACAACCAAACTGTAAAGTGTTGCACATGGATTTATTTACTGCCTTATTAGTGGCATCTGTTCTCCCAACAAAGCAGCTCAGCTGTTTGCTCTTGTTTAGGGCAACCAGCATGGATGGTCTGTGCACACTCACATCCTTGGGCTGGAAAGTGTGCTAAAGGAGGTGACTGCAGCATTGCCTTTGCATTTGGATCCTGCTTGTTGGTTTAATGCCTCGTCCCAGCTGAGCCCACTGCAGCCTGAAGGGGCACAGGGCTTCACCCCACACCTGAAGGATGTGGATCTCCATTTTAGATCCAGCAGCATCTCTCTTCCCAGCTGTCTCCCAGCACTGCCCCATGATGTTTTACCATCATAAAATCACAGAATCATGGAATCATTAAGGTTGGAAAAGCCCTCTAAGATCATCAACCCAGCACCACTACCACGTTCACCACTAAACCATGTGCTCAAGTGCCACATCCACATGTTTTTTTGAATACATCCAAGGATGGGGATTCCACCACTGCCCTGGGCAGCCTGTTACAATGCTTGACAAGCCTTTCAGTGAAGAAATTTTCCCTAATATCCAGCTTAAACCTCCTCTGGCACAACTTGAGGCCGTTTCATCTCATCCTGTCCCTTGTTCCCTGGGAGAAGAGCCCAACCCCCACCTGGCTCCATGCTCTTGTTAGGGAGTTGTGGAGAATGAGAAGGTCCCCTCTGAGCCTCCTTTTCTTCACTGCTGTAGCATCCACTGCCTTGGATGCTGGCCTGACCCGGCTTTGCTGCTTAGCACATTTCCCAAGGAAGATGGATGCTGTCTTTGTTAAGTGAATCTTGTGGCAAATGCAAGTTAAGTGGCTGTAAATCCATTGGAGACTGGATTCATTTAGGGCACAGAGAGTAATGGGAGGAGGAGAGCATCTGGAATGGGGAGATGGGAAGCACTAGCCAAAAGGCTTTTGTCACCTGTGGTGTCACATGAGGTTCCTCAATAAAAGTTCATGCCTGGCCTGTGCTGACCAAGGCATCAGGCTGGGATGCAAAGCATGGAATTACAAGGGTAAATATTTATTCATTGGCATGAGATGTCCCAGCCAAATCAGGGCACCCAAATGTGGTTTTACATGGGGTTCTCACACCCATCAAACGCTCAGGTACAACACGACTTGACAGAGCACTAACACCCACACTACCAAATCTCCAATCACAGTAAAATGTGGCAAAGCCACTCTGTTTCTGCAGTGTTCTGCTGCTTATCTATCGATCCAGGTGCCCCTGAGTCCCCCTGGCTGCAGTGACCAATCTGGGACACCGGACGATGCTGGGAGGGTCTCAGAGCCCTGCCGGAGGGGTGGGATCCTGCAGCACCCTGGGTGTCCCAGGGATGTTCTTCATCCCTTGGGGACTGTGTTGAGCTTTGCAGAAGCAAAATTCTCCTCTCCAGGGCTGGTCTGTCCTTTCATTTGTTTTACTTCAGCACAAACAATACCAAAGTCTCCAGTAAAATTCACTGCCTCCTTACATTGCAGTGGATCATTAATGTATATAGTGTGTGTGTATATATATATATGCGCACACATACATAAAGTTAATACACTTTTGTAATATAAAGGCTGTTTGACAGTTAGGGAAGGGATTTTTCGTCACACTTGCCGAGCCTGCAACGCACCCGAGCCTCCATCAGCGCCGCCGCTCCTTTCCGGCAGCATCCATGTGCTGGGGTCCCAGCAGCCCCTGGGACCAGAGGGAGGGTCGGGATGGAGCGTCTCGCCCCGCGTGGAGCTGACGGCAGCGAGACTGCGGGGAGTGGGGAGCGTGACTCAGCCTCTCCAGCAAACTCGGGGCTTGCCTGGGCGCTGCAGCTCCTCGGCAGGGATCGCTTCCGCAGCCTGATTTGCTGGGAAGCTGCCAGCCGCCTGCCACCTCCTCCTCTCTGCAGGCAGCTCTGCCCTATTCTCCGCTCGTCGCCTGTGTCTCCAGTGACAAAATGACTCGCCGGAGGAGAGGGACGAGAGGCTGAATCCCTGTGGCAGGAGCGGAGCGGAGGAGCCGGTGATGCGGCCGGAGGATGCTGCAGGGAAGGTACGGGCAGCCGCTCCGGTGGTGCCGGCGGAGGGGAGGGCGATGGGCAGGTTCACAGGCAGTTGTTCGGCTTTGCACCCCGTCCCGATGGGTGCTGAGACCACCCTGTGCGGCCGAGGGGTGACCTGATCCCCCAGGCTGGGGCGGCAGGCAGCGTGTGCTGCGGGAGAGACTCTGCCCTTGTCCCTGAGCTCCTAAGGACGTGTATTCCAGGTGTGAAGCCCAGTTGTCTCTCCCGAGGTGCCCATGGAGGACTCAGGGTGGGAGCCCTTCCTGCATGGGCTTATGAGCTGCCTCTGTCCATGCCCCAAGCCCCCATCACCCTGCCTGCCTTGGGGGGCCACAGGCAAGAATTAAGGGTGCATTTGACCTTATTTTGACAACTCTTTCTCAAGAAATCAGATCTGCTGCGGGTTGTGCTGATGCAGAAAGCCAGTCTGCCAAAATTTGCCTCCCAAGGTCAGTGGGGCTGTGTAGATCCCAAGGGGGAGGCTGATAAAAGGGCTTTCCCTTGCTGCTTCATGATTTTTCTTCACTACTCCTTGTTCCCACAAGGACTCCCCACCCTTGGGTGTGATTCAGAGTTTGGCTTGTAGAAAGGCAGCCAAAATCCTCCTTAAACCCCACAGCTTGGCCAGAGCATCACCTGAGCTTGATGCTTCCTCTGTTACCTAATCCCAGCTCCCCTGAGAGGACACCATGCCCCTTCAGGGGACACCATCCCCCTTTGCTCCAGCAGCTCTCCCATCTCAGCAAAGGGGGCTATGAGTGTTCAGTGGGGGCTCAGGAGTTTTGCAGCCCCCACCATGCAGAGAGCCAGTGTGCACCTCAGGGCTCTTGGGGCACCTTTGCAGGGGACACTGGACCCTGCACAAAGGAGCACCTGGTCTCTGCAGCCAGTGTGTGTCTATACAGGTTTTCCATGCAGGGCCACACTCGGGCTGCTCACACAAGAGACCTAGTTCCTGCTCTCCCTGCTGCCAGAAATATCCCAGCTGCCTGCAGCAGAGAGCAGGCAAGGAGAGCTGCAGGCTGGCAGGCTGAAGGTGGTGGGGGCAATTTGTGGGCACTCCAGGGCAGCATGGTGTACACTAAGACTGGTTCACCACCCATGTGGCCCCTGTGTCAGGATCGTGGTGAGGGGATGGCAGGTTTCCCAGGGAACAGTCTCCACCCAGGGAATGATGGATAAAGCTCCTTGGTGCTTTCAGTTCATGGGTATCCTACTTTGAAGGCCCCTCTGGACGGCACTTGGAGCAACCTGGTCTAGCGGAAGGTTTCCCTGCCCATGGCAGGTGAGGGTGGAACAAGATGAGCTTTAATGCCCCTTCCAACCCAAACCACTGCCTGATTCTCTGATTCTCTTCTGCTGCACTCAGGATGGGGATGTTCAGGACCTCCCAGCCTAGGAACAGGAGAGAGGAGGCTGAGAAGCACAAGACACAGGAGCCATGTCCGTGCGTGGCCGGTGCGCCAAGGTGCTCCCCTCCGAGCTGAACAAGGTGTGCCCTGAGAGAGGAGATGACCCTGCCACACACCCCAGGAAGATGAGTGACTTTGAGGTGGTCCCCAACCTGCAGCAGAGCAGTAGCAGCGTCTCGAAGAGCAGGCGGAAGGCGCATTTCCCCACTGGCAGCAATGAAAAGGCAAGTTCAGGAACCTCCTGAAGAGGGGGTGGTTGGGCACACACATGGGCATAATGAGTGCTCATTAACAAGAGCATTAATAACGGATCAGATTAGTTTTAGGGACAGACAGAAACCCCCCAGATATCTGAGGTACATGCTCAGCACTCATATCCCCTCTCCTGGGGGTACACGTGGCTTTGTCCTTGCAGACAGCGATGGAGCTTTCATCCTTCACATCCAAAGAAGCACCCAGATGTGCTCCCACTACCTGGGTGTCTGGCCCCTGGCACAACTTCTGACCCTTTCCAGGAACCCTGACCCCTTGCTGCTTTTCCTGCTCCCTCAGGAAAATCTCATCTCCTGGATTCCTGAAAACATCCGGAAGAAGGAGTGCACCTACTTTGTGGAAAGCTCCCAGACATCAGATTCTGGGTAAGTCAGGCAGTCCCTCCTTCCCCTCCCCTGCCAGGAGAGCAGAAGCAGGTGTTGGAGACAAAGCTACAGCACCAGAAAATCCCACCTTTCTATCACAGGGATTCCCAAATCCCTTTTTAACTGGTTCTTCACCCTGCTGTGTGTCACCACATGGCTGAGATTCTGTGTCCCAGACACCCTAACCCTTTCCAATGCTTTTGCAGGCAGTCACTTCAATCCTAAATATTTGTGTGCTAAATCTCTACAGGTGGAAATATCTATTCTTTTTTTCCTAAGTTTCCCCCCAAACAACACCTTTGTTTCTGCACAAATTCTGAGCTGGAGGAGGGGCTGGGTGGGAGGTGTGGGTACCCACGGTGTTCCTAAGGAGAACAGGAGGGCTGACCTTGGGCCTTTCGAGTTTCAGCTGTTCTCAACAAAGTTGGTGTGTGTTTCAGGAGGATCGTGTGTGAGTGTGGCTACCTCAGGGAACAGCACCTGGACGATGGTGCCAAGCCTCCCATCTTCCTGGGGAAGGAATGGGACCCCAGCAGGCACATCCAGGAAATGCCGACGGATGCCTTCGGTGATATCCGCTTCACGGGCCTGGGGCAGAAGACAGGGAAGGTGACTGGTTTGTCCCACCTGTGGTGCAGGGGGAGCCAGTGTTTGGGCCTTGCCATGGTGGATGGCGTGGGAGTATTTCCCTCCTGAGTGAGAGGATATTAGAAAAGGGTGAGATTGCCCCAAGGGCAACGCTGACCCGAGCAGAGGAGGGGGATGGGACAGGAACCCTCTTCCCTCTCAGTCTTAGTCCATTTCTGAAACCACAAGGCTGCTCTTCACACTGTGAGACCTGTGATTAAAGGAGTGGCTGTTCCCTGTCCTTGTCCTTAGGTTTGTCTTGGGAATGTTTGTTCACAGGGAATCTATTGGGAACAGGGTCATGGACAAAGACCTGGAGCAGCAGCAACATGACTATGCTGGGAAATGGGGTTGGGAAGCCTCATGCTCTTTGGTGGGAAGGGAGGGATTGTGGTGGAGGTGGCCTGTTACCCTGACCCCATTGTTTATACCCAAAATATGTATATGCTCCCTTTTTTTTGCAGTATGTGCGTGTCTCCTCAGACACCCCTCCACGGGTCATCTACCACCTCATGACACAGCACTGGGGCCTTGATGCACCCAACCTGCTCATCTCAGTCACCGGGGGAGCCAAAAACTTCATCATGAAGCCAAGGCTGAAGAACATCTTCCGGCAAGGGCTAGTCAAGGTGGCCCAGACAACAGGTAAGAGATCACAGAATCATCAAATCATGGAATCATAGAATAGTTTGGGTTGGAAGGGACCTTTAAAGGTTATCTGGATGCAGAGTGTCTCCCTGTGGTGGTAGTGGGTGAGAGACATGTCACCTAGCCACACCAGGTTCCCTGAGTTGGGCTGTTCCAGAGAAGCTGAGCTGGTCCAGGAGACCTGTAGGTCCCTGCCTGGACCACCTCCACCAAGGATGTTGCTTAGTCACTGCAGGCAAGCTCAGAGGGAGCTGGACTGAGAGAGGTGCTGAAGAAGGCATCTCCTGTGCTGCCAGGGCAGGGATGGAGCATCCCTGAGGACCTGCAGGAATAAGGGGGATGCTTGGAGATTGCTGTGAGCAGAACCTCTCCCTTTCCATGCCCTTCTGTGACCCCCAGGAGCCTGGATCATTACAGGGGGGTCCCATGCTGGTGTGATGAAACAGGTGGGAGAGGCAGTGAGAGACTTCATCCTGAGCTGCAGCCACAAGGAGGGCGAGATTGTCACCATTGGCATTGCCACTTGGGGGACCGTGTACAACCGGGAGAGCCTCGTCTGCCCCATGGTGAGCCGGGCAGAGCCAAAGGGGGGATTGCTTTGCCTACACCTCGGCTGCCGGGGAAGTCCTGCCAACAGTTGTGGTGGGAACAGCTGCTTCTAGATGTCACTGTGGCTGCCAGTCCCAGTACAACCCAGCTGCACCAGAAGGAGTGCACCAGGTCATAGAATCACAGTCACAGAGTGGTTTGGGTTTGAAAGCCCCTTAGAGATCATCCAGTTCCAAGGATGCCACAGGCAGGGACACCTTCCACTAGACCAGGGTGCTCCAAGCCACATCCAACCTGGCCTTGGACACTTCCAGGGTCATGGGCTGATATTTGCTTGTGGGTGTGAGGGTATGTGGGGCAAGGCTGATGTGAGCGCTGGGGAGGGGGGCAGGGGACGGCTGTTTGGCCAGACTGTCTCCACATGCTGGCCCCACATGCTGGTTACTTTGGCTATCAGGTGCTCCTGTGCCAGGCTTCTCCCAGAGTGTCTCCTCCTGCACCTTACAGGGTGGCTTTCCTGCTGAGTACGTGCTGGATGAGGAGAACCAAGGCAGCCTGTCGTGCCTGGACAGCAACCACTCCCACTTCATCCTGGTGGATGATGGGACCCATGGGAGGTACGGGGTGGAAATCCCCCTGAGGACCAAGCTGGAGAAGTTCATTTCGGAGCAGACCAAGGTGAAAGGAGGTAACAGCGACACACAGCCCGGCCTGAGGCAGGGATGGGCCATTCCCTGGTGAGGGTGTCCATCCTGGGCTCCAGTGAGTGGCTGTGGCATCCCTGGAGGATCTGGGCAAGCAACCTGAGAGGATTGCCATGATAAATGTAGAACCTGCTTCCTCAGTGACATAGATCAAAGACCCTTTCTCTACCAGCTGATTGACTTATGGGGTCACCAAAGATGTCCCCAAACCTTGTGTTGCTGAGCTGATCAGGGAAAGTCATTTCTCCCAAAGGGCCAGGCTTCCAAGGAGCTTTCCAGGTGGCATCTTCTTGCTGTGCAGATGATTTTCTGTTCTAACACATGCACACACATACATCAGCAAGCATGAATCATGGAATCAAAGAATATCCTGAGTTGGAAGGGATCCATAAGGATCATTGAGTCCAACTCCTGGCCCTGTACAGGACACCCCCAAAAATCAGACACCACGTGTCTGATCTGACATACCAGACAAGCACCTACTATGATTTATCCCTGCCTCTCCTGAAGCCTGACATGTCAGGGACAATGCTCCCACTTTGCCTTTCCCAACCCACCACTCAGAGGGGACCACATGAGGGGGATCTGCCCTATGGGGAGGTGACCCTGGATTTTGCTTCCCTGCAGGTGTTGCCATCAAGATCCCCATCGTGTGTGTGGTTCTGGAAGGAGGCCCCGGGACTCTCGATGTAAGGAACTGCTGCCGCCGAGCTGAGGATGGGGCAGGTGGTGGGGGCAGCTCTTTCCCGGGGGGCTGGTCTCGGTGTCGGAGCGAGCGCGGTGCCACCCTGACAGGAGTGTTGGGAGCAGCAGAAAGGGTCTGCTGGTGCCTGGGTGGGATCAGGACCAGCCTCCCCACCCTGTTGCAGACCATCTACAACGCCATCACCAATGGGACGCCCTGTGTGATCGTGGAAGGGTCTGGCCGTGTGGCCGATGTCATCGCACAGGTGGCCAACCTGCCCGTGTCCAAGATAACCATCGCCTTGGTCCAGCAGAAGCTGAGTGTGCTCTTCCATGACACCTATGAGCTCTTCACTGAGGGCAAGCTGGTGGAGTGGACCAAGAAGGTGAGCCCCTTGCAGGCTCCTCTGAGCTTGTGGAGACCAAAGGGGTCCCCAGGGACCCTAGCCCATGAGCAGAAAGGCTCCCAGCAGGAAATTAAAGCTCATGGGGTGAGCACCCCGTGGCCTCGAGCTCTGCTCCTCTGCTGTCTGCTCCCTTTGGGCAGAGAGGGAGTGTTTGGGATCAACCACAGCCAGGCTGTGGGCCACAGCACAGGGGTTCTGCAGGCAACCCGAGTGGAGTGAGGAATTGCCCTGCACAGGGCAGGGAGCTGTGGGAAGCAGCAGGGAGGAGATGCTGCTGCTGATATCTTGCCCATGGCTCTTCCTGTAGATCCAAGACATAGTGCGGAGCCGGCAGCTCCTGACCATCTTCAGAGAGGGCAAATATGGCCAGCAGGATGTGGATGTGGCCATCCTCCAGGCCCTTCTCAAAGGTGAGGGGCTGCTTAGGAGGATGGGGCAAGGTAAACAGGTTGGGGGGTCAAGTCACCTCCTGCAGCTGCCTGACTTACAGGATCACCAAAGTGGTCCCCAAACCTTGTGATGCTGAGCTGATTGGGAAGAGATGTTTATAGCAAAGGGCCACACCTCCAAGGTTGATCCTCTGTTCTAACATATGCACTTTGCATGCAGCATCCCGAAACCAGGACCACTTTGGTCGTGAGAACTGGGATCACCAGCTGAAGTTAGCTGTGGCCTGGAACAGGGTGGACATTGCCCGGAGTGAGATCTTCACAGATGACCATGACTGGAAAGTAAGGCAGTATCTGTGGTGCTTGTCTGGTCAGGCTTAACAGCTTGTCAGGACTGTAGATATGGAGGACACTTCTCACCTCAGCTGTGCTTGGGGGGAGTTTTAGAGCTCCCACTGCATTGCCAAGGGCTCTTAATATCTCCTGTTTTTCAAAAGTGCTCCCAAGCAGAGGTCAAAGCTGAGCAGGTTTATCCATCCTTTCTGATGGATCTGTGGGACTTGGAAGGGATTTTCCAATTTTGGTCACCAGTTTGGGTTCCCCCAGGTCATGTACCTTTGGTGGGACTAGGAAGAGCTGGAGGGAACTAGGAATCAAAAAATGAAATATCTGGGGGTATATGCCCCATCCCTGGAAGTATTCAAGGCCAGGCTGGATGGGGCTTGGAGCAACCTGTGATAGTGGAAGGTGTCCCTGCCCATGGCAGGGGGTTGGAACAAGATAGGCTTTAAGGTCCCTTCCAAACCAAGTCATTCTGTTGATTGTGTGATATTCATGAACTTGGGAAAGCTGTTCTCTGCTCTATCCATCCCTCCACCTGGCAGCCAAGCGAGCAGAGGGCTCCACTGCCAGAGAATCGAGTGTACTAATCCACCAGTGTGTCTCTGGAGATGTCCCACAAGTCCTAGTACTTCTCAGATGCTCTTTCACATCCAGAAACTCCTTGTGCACTCAGGGATAAAATCTTCCCTGAGTGTGGAGCTTGGTGGGGTTCTGCTCTGAGACCATGGAGCCTCTCACCTCTGTCTCTGGCCTGCCAGCCCACAGATCTCCACCCCGTGATGGCAGCTGCCCTGATTTCCAACAAGCCAGAGTTTGTGAAGTTGTTCCTGGAGCAGGGAGTGCGCCTCAAGGATTTTGTCACCTGGGACACCCTGGTTTACCTGTATGACAACCTGGCACCATCCTGCCTGTTCCACAGCAAGCTGCAGAAGGTGCTGCTGGAGGAGAGAGAGCACACGGCCGGCTCCAAAATGCCAAGGCTCCAGCTGCACCACGTCTCCCAGGTGCTGCGGGAGCTGCTGGGCTGCTCCACACAGCCTCTGTACCCCAAGCCCAAGCACACGGAGCGGCCCCGGCTCTCCATCCCCGTCCCGCACATCAAGCTGAACGTACGCATCTCCAGGTTACCTGATGGCAGGGTTGCAGTGGGGAGGGGGCACCAGCTCAGGGAGCCGTCCTGGAGGTTGCAGCTGGGCCTCTGTCCTCTCTTTCTGCTCAATAACCCTACTGGAAAACCCTTAAAGCCCTGCCCGAGTCATCCGCCCTGCATTCCAGGTGCAACTCTCACCCTCCTCCCCCTGCAGCACCATGTGGCTGCATGACTGGTGGGCAGGACCCAGTGGGGTGGGTGCACAGCTCCACCTGATCCTGGCATTTCCAAGATAAGTCCAGTCTTGGCCACCCCTCTATCTAGGCAAAGTCCCTTCCGTGGGTGGTGGACACAGTACCCAGGGTTTGGGTGGCTCTGTGCTGAGGGAACAGGTCTGACCATCACACACCTTGCAGGTTCAGGGGTCGAGCCTCCGGTCCCTCTACAAGCGCTCTGCCGGCCGAGTCACCTTCACCATGGACCCTGTCCGAGACCTGCTCATCTGGGCTGTGGTCCAGAACCGCAAGGAGCTGGCAGAAATCATCTGGGCCCAGGTATCACAGCCTAGAGCTGGTGGTCATGGCTGAGGGGCTCAGGTGGGGCCAAACCTTCCAGCCCCAAGGGCAACAGTGGCACCTGCTGGGATTTGGGATAGCAGGCAAGCTGTCCCAAGCCTGACCTCAGCCAAAGGGAAGACAGCCTCAGGGGATTTGGTGTTCATCCCCAGCTATACCATGAGGCCAGATCCCTCCCTTCCTGGCCAAAATGGGAAGAGGGGATGCTCTGAGCCAAAAGTGGGCTAGTCCTTGCACAGGCTGAGAGAGGGCTGAGCACACAGGGGCACGGCAGCTGGGTTGGAGAAGGCTTCCACCCATAAACAGCACCCCAAGACAAGAGGCAGTGTGGCTGGTGGCATGGTGAGCATGCTGAGGAGTCACTCCATCCCATCACCTAATGCATCCCATGAGGAGGGCAGGGTTGTCCCTGTATTCCCTGTGGCAGTGGGTTACCCAGAGAGGAGCCCAGCTGAGCTTTTGTCACAGCAAGCTGTCCATCCTGAGTGCCAGTCTGCTTGGGACACCCACCTTCCCTCCCGTGGGAGTTGGGGAGGGCTTGGCAGGACTGATGGAACTTGACAGACAGAGTGTCCACGCTCTCTTTGCCCTCTTCTATCTCAGAGCCAGGACTGCATGGCAGCTGCACTCGCCTGCAGCAAGATCCTGAAGGAGCTGGCCAAGGAGGAGGAGGACACAGACACCACTGATGACATGCTGGCCCTGGCTGAGCAGTTCGAGCACAAGGCGATTGGTGAGCAGGAGGGCACCCCATAGGGCTGGCAGGCATTGCCTAAGAGATGTCTGGGGGTGATGGGGGGGTCCCGTCATCAGAATCGAGGTCATGATGCTCCAAGGGCTCTGCCAGGTGGTGGTGGGAGCGCAGGGAGTACCACTGTGAGGTGCAATGTCCTGATCCTGCTGCAAAGGGTGACTCTGTGGGTGCCTTGTCCCAGAACTCAGCCTCATCTCCCTGGTACCTGCCCGTGCAGGCGTGTTCACAGACTGCTACCGTAAGGATGAAGAGAGAGCTCAGAAGCTTCTCACCCGTGTCTCTGAAGCCTGGGGGAAGACAACCTGTCTGCAGCTGGCATTGGAGGCCAAGAACATGAATTTTGTGTCCCACGGGGGTGTCCAGGTGGGTTCCCAGCAGCTGTGCTGGGAGGGGACGTGTCCAAGTGTCCCCAAGATCCAGGGTTCTCTGCAGGCAGCAGTGGGGCTCTGCCCTTCATCCCCTGTAACCAACACTCCTCTTCCTCCCTCCTCACAGGCCTTTCTCACCAAGGTCTGGTGGGGGAAGCTGTGTGTGGACAACGGGCTTTGGCGGGTGATCACATGCATGCTGTTCTTCCCCCTGCTCTACACCAACCTCATCACCTTCAGGTACTTCTGGCTCCTGGGGCACACATGCACGGAGACAGGGATTTCCTCCAGCCTCACCCTGTGGCTGGCTGGAGGAAGCTGCCGTGGAATCTCGCTGGGCAGCTGAGCCCACGCCCCCCCTGCTCCCAGCAGGGAGAAGAGGCTGCAGCCCATGGGCTGCCTGACACGCCTCCGAGCCTTCTTCACAGCGCCCGTCGTCATCTTCCTCATGAACATCCTCTCTTACTTCACCTTCCTCCTGCTCTTCGCCTATGTCCTGATGGTTGACTTCCAGCCGACGCCGTCCTGGCGGGAATACCTCATCTACTTCTGGCTCTTCTCCCTGGTGTGCGAGGAGACCCGCCAGGTGCGGGGCAGGCAGAGCCAGGGCTGGGGGGTGGCAGAGGAGGAGAGACACCCCTCTGGGGGCTCCTGGGACGTCCTGAGCAGCTCACGTTCCCGTGCTGCTTCTCACGTCACCATCCATTCAGAGAGGTCCTCCCAGCACATGGAACCACCAGATCCCCCCATCTCTGAGGCTGGAGAACCTCCTTGGCTGCACCTGACCTAGCCATGTGCACGTGCAGAAGAACATGGGGGTTTGGGGAATGTCAGGAGATGGAGGACTCACCTCCTTCCTTGGGTGAATTCCCCGCAGCATCTCCACGCTTTGCTTGATATTCGAGGTTTCTTCAGTTTTTGCTTCAATACCTCAGTGCCTTTCTCCTCCAGCCTGAAGACCCACATGTCCCAGGTGTCCCCATGCTCCTTCCATGCCTGTATAGAAAAGGCCATAGGCTTAGGTTACCTTTGGGTCAGCGAGAGTGTCCAGTGATGGCCAGCTGATCTCTGTGATCCCTCCCCTCTGTGAGGCACATGAGTATCTTACACCCAACTCCTCTTCTCTTCCCAACAGCTGCTGTATGATCCAGATGGGCTTGGACTTGTGAAAATGGCTTCCCTGTACATCAAGGACTTCTGGAATAAGTTGGATATCTGCGCCATCCTAGTCTTTATCGCAGGGCTGACTTGCAGGTAAGCTGCAGAGCTTGATAGTATTTTCATAGAATCATGGAATCACAGAGTGGTTTGAGTTGGAAGAGGCCTTAGAGCTCATCTTGTTCCAACCCCCTGCCACAGCAGGGACACCTTCCACTAGTCCAGGTTGCTCCAAGCCCTGTTCGACCTGGCCTTGAACATTTCCAGGGATGGGGCAGCCACAGCTTCTCTGGGCAACCTGTGCCAGGGCCTCCCCACCCTCACAGTAATTCCAACCTAAATGATTCTATATGACTCATTGGTGGCACTGAGGTGTTTCCTTCCTTCTCTTCTGTGCCCAGGCTGATCCCATCGACATTATATCCCGGGCGTATCATCCTGTCCTTGGCTTTCATCATTTTCTGCCTGCGCCTGATGCACATTTTCACAGTCAGTAAAACGCTGGGGCCCAAGATCATAATTGTGAAGCGCATGGTGAGAGCTCCCCTTCAACCCTGCCAGGGTGATGCTGGACCATCCTGCTAGAGCAGCCGGATGTGCCACCCCTATTATCCCCTCCTGGACAGGAGTTTGCTCCAGGACACAGTTATCCTTCCCCTCTGCTGTCTTTGCAGATGAAGGATGTCTTCTTCTTCCTCTTCCTGCTGGCAGTGTGGGTGGTGTCCTTTGGGGTGGCCAAGCAGGCTATCCTGATCCACAACGAGGAGCGCGTGGAGTGGCTTTTCCGTGGCGTGGTTTACCACTCTTACCTGACCATCTTTGGGCAGATTCCTTCCTACATTGATGGTAAGGGACAGCACATGGCACGAGCAGGGTGGCTGTGACAAGGCCAATGTACCAAAATCATGCCATGTTGGCCCATGGAATTCCCAACAGGTGGCAGTGAGCAGAGCACCTGGGATGTGGCAGATGGAGGTCAAATCCCTGCCTGGTGCTCCCTGGGACACCCTGAGGCTTGGTCGCCACAGAGTCATGTTGTGCCCTCCCACAGGGGTCAACTTCAACATCGACCAGTGCAGCCCCAACGGGACCGACCCCTACAAGCCCAAGTGCCCAGAGACAAACGCGGACAACAAGAAGCCCATCTTCCCAGAGTGGCTGACGGTCATCTTGCTGTGCCTGTACCTGCTCTTCACCAACATCCTCCTCCTCAATCTCCTTATTGCCATGTTCAAGTGAGTCTGAGGGGTTAGCGGTCTGGTGGAAGTAGCGGGATCCCGCTTGGGGGATTATAGATGTGATGGAAGTAGCAGTTGTGGGTCAGGGCTGATCAGGGAGATGGGTAGGAGCTGGGACACCATTCAGACATGATGTGCCCCCTCGCCCCCCTGGCACGGCTGACACCTGGGCTCTGCCCCAGCTACACCTTCCAGCAGGTCCAGGAGCACACGGACCAGATCTGGAAGTTCCAGCGGCACGACCTGATTGAGGAGTACCACGGCCGCCCGCCCGCGCCCCCGCCCCTCATCCTGCTCAACCACCTGCAGCTCCTGGTCCGCCGTGGGCTGCTCCGCCGGCCGGCCACGCACCACAAACTCAGTGAGGACCAGCCTCCCTCTCCTCTCCCTCTCCCTCTCCCTCCCTGGTCCTCAGTGAGGACCAGCCTCAGGGCACGAGGCTGGGCACCTGGGCTGTGGTCCTGGGGTTTGAGATGCCCCGAGATCTGACAGCACTGCCATCCCCTTCTTCCGGCAGAGGAGAAGCTGGAGAAGAACGAGGAAGCTGCCCTCCTCTCATGGGAGATGTTCTTGAAGGAGAACTACCTGCAGCACCAGCAGTGCCAGGAGAAACAGAACACAGAGCAGATGATCCGGGACATTGCACAGAGGTACTGTCACTCCTGAGACAGAGAGTTCCTTCCATCCTTCGGCGCCCTGAGCAGGGAGCAGTTGGGATCAGTGCAGGAGTGGCTGCTGAGGGGGTTGTGATCTGCACTGTCCCTCCAGGGTTGATGTACTGGCAGAGCTGCTGGACTTGGACCGGGTGAAGAGGACGGGGGTGGTGGAGCAGAGACTGGGCTCTCTGGAAGACCAGGTGAGGCAAAAACAGAGCAACTACCCAAGAAAGGTAATATTTTCCAGGGGCCGAGTCAACTGAACAGAGCACAAAATCTGCCTGAATCAATACCCCTTCAGACAGTTTGAGTTTCATTGCCATTAGCATCCAAGTGGAAAAGGTTTTTGAGGAATGTTCTGTTTGACTCCGAAGTGGGAAGTGGTGGGATGAGCCACTGCCTCCACTGGTCACCAGAGAGTTAGAGCTGACCCAGCTCTTCTCCTTGGCCTAAGAGGACCCTCCAGACCTCTTGGAGATGGGGACTCTGTGAAGCCGTCCCCACCCCTGGCAGTGGGGTGGCCAGGGAGCTGACCCAGCCCTGGCACCTCCTGTTTCCACTTCCATTTCCACGTGCTTTGTAAAAATGTTTCCCTGGAGGTGGTTTTCCAAGGCAAACATCAGGACACAGCCAGGATCGCTGCTGCCCATGGGGACTGGCAGTCAGTGCCAAGGGCAGCAGTGCCACCTGCCAGGGCTGGATCCTGTACTACTCAGGGGTAGGGGGACCTGGGGGTGACCCTCTGCTGTCCCCCACAGGTGCACCAGAGTGCCCAGGCCCTGAGGTGGATGATGCAGGCACTGCGGGGCAATGGCTTCAGCTCAGGGGAGGACCTGCCAGCCGTGGGTAAGTGGAGCACAACTCAACCCCAGCAGCACCAGGGAAGCCCAGGGCCCAAGACCAGGGTTGAGCAGGCCCTTGCACCTCTCTGTTCAACATCAAGGCAGAGATTCCTTTGGTCTTGGGAGCTTTGGTGGCTCCATGAGGCCATCCAGCCCTTCCTGTGGCCATTTCCACCCTCCCTGAGGTTTCCTCCAGGACCTGTTGGAAGGGAAGCCAGGGTCCAGGTCCCCAGGGGATGTCAGCATCCCCATGGAGAGACCCAGCCAGCCCCCTCAGCAGAGCCCTGGTCCGCAGTACTGGACTCAGTGTCCTGCTTTGTGGGACCCTGCTGTCTGTGTCTGTCTCACAGGCTCCTCTAGAGCCTTGGACTTCAAGGAGGCTGACCTGGAGGGGAAAGCTGAGGAGAGACAGCCCCCGTACCATGTGCTTGCCCGAAACCTCCTGTACCCAGGCTCTCACACCCTCCGCTTCCCTGTGCCAGATGAGAAGGTGCCCTGGGAGGTAAGATCTGTGACCCTGGGCAGTGGGGCTGGGAGGAGGGGGTGTGGGGCAGACCCTGGCAGTGGTGGGAGGAGGAATAGACCCATCATTGCACTTGGGAGCTGCTGTTCTTCCAAGCCCTGAGACAAGTGTCTTCCTGGAGCGGCTGCACTGAGGTTCTCCCAGAGACAAGGGCATAGTTGCTGCTGGGATCTGCAGTGGTAGGGATGCCTGGGGATGCTTGGCTGGAGACAGAGGGTACAATCACCTGCCTCTGCACTTCCTGAAGCAGGGCTGGCTCAGGGTCAGGGACAGGATCCAGCACTGACTTCCATGGGGGCATGATCCCATCAGCCGAGACCCTGAGCTCAGCCCCCAGCAGAGCCAGGGCAGTGATGCTAGAAGCTGTGCAGAGCAATACACTGGGGCATAAGGTGTCCCTGGACATCCCAGTCCCTGCCTGCCACCAGAGCAGAGATGCAAGGGAGTCCTGACACAGCCATGTGCTCCGCAGGTGGACTTCCCGCTCTATGACCCCCCTGCCTACTCGGCTGACCACAAAGACATGGCTGTGCAGGACCCCTTCAGCCTGTGAGTGTTCCCCCACGGCTCCCCACTCCTCTACCCCTTTCCTGGGTGGCACAGCCAGCCCTCCCTACCGGGCTGCCTCCCACCCCCAGCTCCTTGGAGTCTCTCCTGAAGATCAACTACAACACCATGGATGGGCTGATCGACCGGCAGAGCTTCCACGGGCTCTACACCGTGCAGGACGGGCTGCCACTGTGAGTGCAGCCACCACAGGGAGCTGGGAGCTGGGCTGGGAGGCAAGCACCAGGAGACAGAGTCCAGGGGCACCTGAGCCCATCCCGCTTTCCTATGGCTAACGGTGCGGCAGGGATAATGGCATGCATCATGCTCAGGGCTCATCCCCAAAAAACCACCACTGCACCCCAAAAGAGGTGGGGTGCAGTGGTAGGGAAGTGCTATAGGGGTGCACAGAGGGATTGTGGCACCGTCCCAACCCCCTCACTCTCACTCTGACAGGAACCCCATGGGCAGGACGGGGCTGCGAGGCCGTGGGAGGCTGCACTGCTTTGGGCCCAACCATGCCCTGCACCCTGTCGTGACCCGGTGAGTGTGTGGGGACATGAAGGTGTCCTGCTCCAGCATGGGGCTGGGCATGTGGGATGGAAAAGGGGGCATGGAAGCACCTTGGAGAGACTGGGACCTGGCCAAACCCAGTTCTGCCAATACGACCACTGCTGGGAGGAGGGGAGCCAAGTGCAGCTGCAGCATGACAGGGGCCTCTCTCACAGCTGGAGGAGGAATTTGGATGGGTCCATTATAAGGAAGAGTCTGAAGAAGATGCTGGAAGTGCTGGTAGCCCAGTACCCACTGTCAGACGTCTGGGCTCTGCCTGGGGTAAGACCTGGGGGAAAACAGCTGGTGCAGAAGATGGAGATGGGAGATGGGAGCAGTGGATGGATGGATGGATGGATGGATGGATGGATGGATGGATGGATGGATGGATGGATGTCCCACAGAAAAGGGGGAATGACAGGTACATGTTGTGGCCTTGGCTGAGGAGGTACCTCTGACCCTCCTGCAGAGCATCTGCATGCCAGGGCTGCTGGGTGAGCAATGGTCCCATTACAAACACCCACACACCTGAGCCCCCGTCTCCTGCCTCTCCCTCCTCCTCCTCCTTCACAGCTTCAGTTCTCACATGTCCTTCATTGGGAGCATGTTAAGCCATTGGCAAAGCATCCTTTCACAGGCATTGCACCAGGCACATTCAGACATCTGCCTGGGCAGAGCTGAGGGCTTCAAGCGGGAGAGGGAGGAAAGGAGGCACCACGAGAGCTTGTGGCATCATCTGCAGTGGTGGCTGGCAACTGCCTGATGGCCAAGCTGGTGGCAGGGAGGGAGGCTGGGCTGTGCTGATGGCAGGCCATATGGCTGACATCTCCTTTGGCACAGGGGTCACTGGAGCCGGGGGAGACACTGCCACTGAAGCTCAAGTGGATCCTCCGCCGGGAGTTCTGGCCCCAGTTCCAGAACTTGCTGAAACAAGGCACTGAGGTGGGGGGCACACGGGTATCCCAGTGGTGTTGGGTGACGTGAGTGTCCCACTGGGATGGGGGCATGCAGGCATCACCCCAGGCAGTAGAGGCACATGGGGACATCTCCACAGTACAGAGACATGTGTCCATTCATGGTGTAACAGGGCCACATGGGCACCCCAGGGTACAGGGGCCACTGGTGGCCACTGCTCCCACCAGGGAGGAATGGCTGGAGGAGGTGGAGACATGCAGTAATGCATGGGTGAGGGTCTGGAGCAGCCCAGAGAGCGGGGGGTGGCTGCCCACTCCAGTGTCTGTGCCTGCTGCAGTCACTCTCCATGGCTCCGGTTGCAGTGGAAATGGGGTGCTGGTCTCCAGTGGGGCAGAGGAGCTGCAGGGCAATACCCCACCACCCCCAGGGCCTCTGGTGCCCTCAGAGATGTGGTGGGGGCTCTGCTGACGTGGCAACTCTGTCACTGAGCACAGGTGCACAAGGGGTACCTGGATGACCCCCGCAACACGGACAACGCCTGGGTGGAGACGGTCGCTGTCAGTGTCCACTTCGACAACCAGAACGACGTGGAGATGAAGCGGCTGAATTCGGTACGGGGCTGTCACCCCGTGGCTCCCTGACCCACCTCTCAGCAGGAGTGGGATTCTCCAGCTGCACAGAGTGGGGGAATAACATGGGGATGAACATGGGGTGCCACCCCAATGTGTGCCCCAAAAAGAAAGGGCAGGAGGTTGGGGACTAGAAGTGCTGCTGAGTGTGGCTGGCGTGGCCCCTCACCAGCAGCACATCTACGATGTCTGTCCCCTTCCAGTTCCTTCAGGGTTGCGACCCAGAGCTGTGCATCCGCTGGCAGGTGCTGGATAAGAGGATCCCCCTGCATGCCAACCACAAGGAGCTCCTACACAAGGTCTCAACCCTCCTTGGTGCTTACTACTGAGGCCTCAAGCACAGGCCAGGGCTCCTGCTGCCCCAGAGCAGGTTCTGGCTGGGACCTGCAGCTCCACCCCAGTTCACCTGTGAGACCGTGGAAGCTGCTGGAGATGAGGTACTTTGGGTGCTGCTGTGAATGTACATTGCAGGTCTCTGGGAGGAAAAGTGTCCCCTCCTTGGGGGCAGGGGCTGCCTAGACAGTGCATCCCAGTCACCTGAGCGACCAAGCTCAGCCCCAGCTTGTGTCTTGGTGCTTCCACATTAGCCCACAGCACTAGCCCAGAGCTTGGGCCATGCAGAGCCACAGGGCTGTTCCTGCAAGGTGATCCCTCCCTCAGCTCCAACCTGCTCTTGGCTTCGGGGTGGGCACTGAGGGCTCACCAGTCCCAGCTACTCCACAAGGATATCCATCTCTGCTCCCTGCTCCTGCTCTGAGCCCTGGCAGCCCCCGTGCCACAGATCCCAAAGGATTGCTCTGGAGAAGGCTTGGAGTCCCCCCTGTGGCAGCTGTCTCCATATCTTTGGTTGTCTCAGACCCAACAACATGGTCCTGAGCTGTGACCCAGCACTTCCAAACGTGTGAGCAGCTCTTGCTTATATATCTATGGTTTCATAGCTCTGCACTGGCCCACCCGCCATGCCCCACACTGATATGTAATCCTGTGTGTGTATGCTGAGCTCAGCTTGTCGCTGAACTCCCTCCCTCTGTCTGAGCCAAGGCACCAGCTAAATGTCACCTGCCTGTCCCCACCCCCTGGTGCACGTGGATGGAAAGGGGCAGCTTGCTGGGACCAGGTGATCTGTGCTCTATGGTCCCTTGAGCAGGAAGGGACAGGAGAGGGGACAGGAGTGTGTCAATCCCAGATATCCCTGCTTTTAAGGGGTCTTTCACTCACATTTTCTGTTGCCCGCCATGGGGAGAACTAGGCACAGTGAAGACATTTCTTGGTCACCCAGAAGAGCCCCACAGTAGCAGGTTATGCTTGGGACTGCTCAGGGTGGGATTTCAGTTCCCCCACCCTCTTCTGATGGATCAGACACTGACCAGCCTGGGCTATTCATCCCACACTGGTGGCCACCACAGCACAAAGGCAGTTTCACCAGTGACGTGCTGGGGCTTGGCAAGGAGAGGGGGCTCATTTTGGCAATGTATTCAACCCAGCTCAATAAACCATGTATTAAATAACTACAGGCTGGTGGTCTTTTATGCTGTTTAAACAGGGGCCATTCCTGAAGGCCATGCTTGGAGCACACTTCCAGGATGAGCCCAGTTTGAATGTTCTCACCCCAATCTTGTTGCACAAACTCACTTTGCTTGTTGACTCACCCCCAATGATGGCTGAATCACAGAGTGCTTTGGGTTGGGAGGGACCTTAAAGACCATCTCTTTCCAACCCCCTGCCATGGGCAGGAACACCTTCTACTACACATGGGTGTTTGAGATGATTTGACCTCTTTGGAGTCCATATGGGAGATGTGCTCCGAGGTGTTGGCACGGCACCTTCTCCCATTTCTCGTGGACTGTTTGATATCTGCTCCTGGTCTCCCATTGCTGAGAGGTCAGGAGACCATCTGCTGACAGCCCACACGGGTGCAGGGAGGTCCAGCCTGGAGGCATGGCCAGGGAGGGAAGGGGCGATCGATCGCCCCTTACAGCAGCTGATCAAGCTTCCAGACCCGCAGTCTGGACGGCAGCCTCCGGAAAACTGCCGAAACCTCATTAGCAGCACTTAATTTTCCGTACAGGGGTGCTCCACGCGGCCACTCTCCTGCAGCCCCGTGGGGATGCTGCCTGGCTGTTCCACCGCCCTGGCCCCCAGGTCCCACTCCCCTCGTCTTCCCGCACCGCCCCCCCGCTCCCGCACCGCCCCCGCACCGCCCGGTGCCGCCGCGGCGGGACCGCCCGGCCCGGGGCTCCTTGGGAGCGGCCGCAGCAACAGGTGGGGCCGAGCCACGATCGCGGCCGAGCCGCCGCGCACCGCAGCGGCACCGGCACCGGCACCGGCACCGGCACCGGCACCGGCACCGGCACCGGCACCGGCACCGGCACCGCACCCGCACCGGCACCGGCACCGCACCCTCACCGGCACCGCACCCGCATTGGCACTGAACCCGCATCCGGAGCCGCCCCGGAGGAGCCGGTAAGGGACCCCCGGGGCTTCGGGGCGGCGGGGGGTGGCGGAGGGCGGTCGTGCCGCCCGCCGGGGTCCCGGCTCGGGGCGGGGCAGGAGAGCGGGTCGGGGCATCGCCCCCGCACACCCCTGGGGTCCGGGAGGCTGCTACTCCTCAGAGCCCCTCTGAGCCCTTCCAGGCGGTGAGGACTGGCATCGCATAACTCGCCCTCATTCCCCCGGAGAGACGGAGCTGGCGGAGCCCGGTACCTTTCGTAGGGCCAAGAGGAATTCCCGGGAAGCAGAACTTCATCTCCTCTGGCAGAGCCCACAGTGCCCCAGCCCTGGGCAGGGCCACGGGGTAAACCACGGGTAGCATCCACCCGGTATGAGCATCCCTCGGGTATGAGCATTCCTCGGGTGTGAGCATCCTCCTGTGGTACCCCGAGGATGCTCACACCTGAGGGATGCTGCTGTTCCCAGGGGAATGCCATTAGCAGAAGGATGCTGCTACCAGGTGGGACAACAACTCAGTGCCCCTAATGACATCACCATGGGCCATTTAATTCCCAAGTGAAAGGCTCCCTTGGTCTCTCACCCTTCTTTCCATGGAGATTTCTTCCCCCCAGGCTGGCCAAGGCAGCAGGAGAGGTGTGAGCAGCACCAGAGGCAGAGGAAAGGTGTCCCACCTGCTTCAACTCTTGCCTTGCCCCTGACAGCACCAGGGTGTCCCTTGGGGTTTCCACATCACCCCCTTTACTGTGGTAGCAGCTCCTCTCTTCACCTCCAGCCCCCAGAGTTAGGCTATCAAACCTTACTCTTTGTTTACTTTAAAAAGCAAACTCATCTCCAAACCCTTCTTTGGCAAAACCCTTGGAAATGTGACTGTTACCAGCTCATGGACCAGAAGGGGAGGGAAAGCAAAAGAGCTCCAGATTTCGTTATTTAAAACCCCAGTGGTGATTAAGTCAGTCTGATGATCCGTGCAGTCTGACTCATCATTTTTTTAAACACTCAGTGTTGGTAAGATAGGAATTTACTGCTGCTTCTGCATCACATTGCCCCTGGAAACTGGCAGCAGGATGGGGCAGAGGCTCCCAGGCTGGACCTGCCTCCACACCTCCTTCCTGCAGCACCCTTTGTCTACCTGGGTGGTCTCTGCAGAGATAGGGGCAGGGGGCAGGGGTTTCATTCTCTGCATCTCTGTGTATAATTAAACTTAGGCCAAATTAAGCTGTTCTGGACAAGATGGTAGCCAGTGTCACTCCACCCTTGTTTTCCAAGCTCCTGAGCCCAGCCTCCCACCCCTTTGCCAGGGCACATCACACATGAGCCTTACACAATGTTCCAGGAAATAATGCCGTGTCATATCCCCTCCACCCACCGCTTCCCTCCAGCGATGGGAGAGGCTTTGCAGGAGCGCCGAGGGGCCGCCCTGCTGCCCAGGAGCTGCTGCCGCCCCCGGGGAGTTGCCGGCAGCCACGCTGAGCTGCCCGGCTGCAAGATGACCTTCACCACCACCACACCGGCCGCCAGCGTGGCCCAGGCTTTCTTCTGCCTTCTGCTCTGCGTCCCCTGGGGCAGCTCCTGCCCCCCCAGCTGCCAGTGCACGGAGCGGGCAGGGGCAAAGGCCGTCCTCTGCAGCTCCCGGCACCTGGAGGAGATCCCCAAGGACATCCCCAGAGACGCGGTGTTCCTCAAGCTGGATGCCAACAGCATCACCAGGATCCCCAGCAATGCCTTCAGGCACCTCTCCCACCTGGAGGAACTCGATCTCTCCAGGAACGCCATTGAGAAGATCGACAGGGCGGCTTTCAAAGGGGTGGCAGCGGGGCTGCGGACCCTTGACCTCTCCAGCAACCGCATCCGCAGCATTCCCAAGGAGGCCTTGCTGGCACTCAATGCCAAGCTCCGGCTGGCCAACAACCCCTGGCACTGCGAGTGCGCCTTGCAGGAGGTGCTGTGGGAGGCACGACTGGACCCTGACTCTGTCCAGGACATCACCTGCCACACGGCCCCGCGGGAGGAATACGTGGGCAAGCCGCTGCTCCAGGTCCTGGATGCCGGCGTCAACTTCTGCAGCGTGCGCCAGAGGACCACGGACGTGGCCATGTTCATCACCATGTTCGGCTGGTTCGCCATGGTCATCGTCTACGTGATCTGCTACGTCCGGCACAACCAGGAGGACGCCTGCAAGCACGTGGATTACCTGAGGTCACTGCCGAGCACCCAGGACCACGCAGAGACCACCAGCACTGCCCTGTAGTGCGGGGTTGGGGTGCCAGCTCACAGCTTCTTTGCAGGGAGCCAGCGGCCGACTTGTGGGCTTCAAAGCTTGTTGGTGGGATTCCCCCAGTGCTTGCTCCAATCCTGCACACAAGTGCCACCGACCGCCCCTCCCCAGCAACACTGGACCGAGCGTGAGCAAAGGACACGGGGGAGGGATGCTGGGGACACCTCACGCAGACCTGTCCACAGAGACCATGTTCCTGGGGGTGAATACACCCAGCCAGACCCTTTTTCCCTGCCAGAGCTGGGCTCGCAGGGAATGCAGCCCCAGCCACACGCTCGTAGTTTGCACAGGTCAAGCACCTGGTGGGAAGAGATGGGGGTGGGGGTTTGTGGGGCCAGGAGGTCACCGGGGTGCCAAGGGTCACTGCAGTAGGGTCACCCCATCCTGGCTCCAAGCCCTGTGGAAAGCAGGACATCATCCCCAACGCTCCATGTGGCATCTCAGCAGCCTCTGCCTGCCTCCAGCAACCTGGGGGGGGGGGGGATCTCCCAAACCTTTGGCTCCTCAATAAAGCCCCGCACACAGGAAAAGCCTCAGGGTTTGTTCTACGCTGAGAGCTGGGTGCCTGGGGCAGAGGGTGGTGCTCGGGGGGTTTGATCTTGTCCTATTTCAATCTCTCCCAAAGCAGACCAGCCTAAATTCAATGTACCAGCATGACTTCCATTAGGTGCCATCCCTTCCACCCTCAGCCCAGCCTGGCTCAAGCAGGGACCAGCTGCCCAAATGCATCTGGTACATCTTGCCTCATCTTTCCCTTTCTCAGAGCTGAATTTGAGCTGCTGCTGGTGGCTTGGCGTGATGGAAGCAAATCAAATTTTCCCTCATCTCACAAGCGAGAAATGGTCCTTCCTGGCAGAGCCAGGTGCAGCTGCAATGAACAGGGGGAGGAGGAAGGGATGCAGAGCCTCTCCCAGGTCTGTACCCCGGGGCAGCTCAAGCTGTGACTCCTCAGTCCTTCTTGCAGGGTTGGCACATCCTGAGGGCTCCGCAGCTCCAGGGTGGGTGGCCCAGCTCCAGCAGGAAACCTGGGCCTGGGGAAGACTGAGTGATGCTCTGGGACAGTCAGGTGAGGCAGAGGGTCCTGGGTTGGGGGGAACAGAGGGGCAGCCTCAACCCGGCACACTGCTGTGCTCAGGGCCACCTCATCCTCATGGACATGGACACGGCTCCACCTCATCCGGGGGTGACTTGTTGGGTGAAGGGATGCCTCTGCCATGGGCAGAGCAGTTTGGGTACTCACATGGGATGAAGGCTGGGTGCACACAGTTTATTAGAGCTCTGGTTAAGCAAAAGAGTCCCCAAGCAAAGGCGAGGAAAAGAAAAGAGGCCACAGTTTCACCTGGCGCAGTTTTGGATCTTTCCCGTGCCCGTGGTAGCTGGATTTGTCCAAATGCATAGCAGGTTTTCTCAGGAGTCGCTAACCCCAGGCAAAGGTGTGCAGGGACCAGCACTGGTCCTTGTACACACTGACGGGCTTGTACAACACACACGTGACATGTCAAGGACAACCCAAACCAGCCACAGCAGAGCAACACGGGGGGAAGGCACCCGCAGCAGTGTCTAGGGGTGGGGATGCCACCAAAGGTGACACCAAGAGTGGCTGCAATGTCAAACCAGATGGTCCTCAGCAGCATCGCAGCACCAGGCACTGGGCAGCCAAAGCCAAGCCTGGACCGACCTTTTTCCGCAGTTTCTCACATGTTTACTCCCCTCTGCCATGCACCCACCCTGCCAGCTCATGCTCTGCTCAGTCTCTTCCTTCCCTGGCTTTGTGCAACCTCTGGCCACAGCCACTGGCACCTCTGGGTCCCTCCTAGCTGGAGACTGCCAAGTGTCAGGTCCCAGTGAGCCCTGGGAAGCACCTGGGCGCCAGGAACCTTGTGTAGGACATGGCTCTGAAGCATGGTGGGAGAGCTTTCCCAGGAGAAACAGCACCAAAGCAGGGTCTCAGCCCCTTTGCCAGCCCCCAGACAAGGCTGCAGGGAGCCCTGGAGCTCCCTCCTCCTCCTCCTCCTCCTCCTCCTCCTCCCCTTCCTGCAGAGTGCACAGCCAGCCGCTGCCCGGCTGACGCTGCAGCCGTTCCTGGGCTCTGCGGTCCATCTTCACCTGGATGCCCAGCTCGCCTCCGTCCTGGCGATGAGCTGAGCATGTCTCAGCCACCTCAGGTGGTTTTCAGCTTGAGCACCTTGGAGAGCGGCTCCTTGGCGCTGGAGTAGAGCAGGTAGGAGCCCTCAGTGGTGTGGAAAACCTCCCAGTCCCTGCAGCCGACGGTGGGGAGGTGATGGGCTGCCACAAAGCCTTCGTAGCCTTGCCACCTGCACGGGAAGGGCAGTTAGCTCCCAGGACACCTGGGAGGGGCAGGAAAGCTGAGCCCTGGGGCTGGCATCTCCCACTTCCCCCCTGTTTCGGGGTGGGATGTCCTTCACTGGGGCTCCTCGTTCCTGCCCGAAAGCAGGGAGCAGTCCTATCCCTCCTCCCTGGGCAGACGCACCAGGTTACACCCATGCAGGGTCGTTCCTGCTGGGAACAACGCCCAAGCTCCCCAGCCCTGCCCTCTGCAGTACCTGTAGATAATACTGTTAACGGAGAAGGTGAAGCCATCGAAGGAGTTTGCTACCACCAGAAAAGAGTCGTCTCCCACCGAGAAGAACTCCCAGTCCAGGGCACTGGGCATGAAGAAAGCAGAGGGGCAGGTGAGGTGGCCCCTGTGTGGCCAGCTGAAGAAGGGGCTGTGTGTCCATGGGGCTGAGCCCACCCCACTCCAATCTCTGCCACCCTGATGACACACAGAAAACCCTGCTCTTCCCAGGTTGCTCCTGAAAGAAATCCAGCCTCGTTCTCAAATCCAGGGCCTTCTCCCAGCTCCCACTGGGATTTGGTGCCAAGGAGCTGTCACCCATCACCCTCTCCACCAGTCTCAGTCCCTGGCAGTGTGAAAACCTGCAGGAACCCTCCTGGAGACAAGCGAGTGCAGTTTTAAACTGAAAGAGGAGAGGCTGTGGCACAGGTTGCCCAGGGAAGCTGTGGCTGCCCCATCCCTGCAAGGGTCCAAGGACAAGTTGGACAGAGCTTGGAGCAACTGGATCTAGTGGAAGGTGTCCCTGTCTGTGGCAAGGAGGTTGGAATGAGATGATCTTTAAGGTCCCTTCCACCCCAAACCATTCTATGACTCTATGAGACCTCTGGGCTGCTCAGGGGAAGGACATGGACTGAGGAGCACCCTGACTGTGAGTAAAGGTACCTGTAGGTGAGAAGGTCCTGGAATTTAACAAACATCTGAGCGGTGATGTTCAGCTCATAGATGGAGGAGTTGATGGCATAGAAGTTGGAGGGCGCTGGCATCCCACTGTCATAGCTGTGGCTGTTGGCAACAGCCAGGAAGACTCTGTCCCCAATATGAAAAACCTCCCAGTCGGCAGCACCAAATGTCTGTGGGGAGGGAGACCATGAGACATGCTGGCTCAACTAAACCCAGAGGGGGACTGAGGAGCAATAGGCAAGCCTTACCAGGATAGACTGGAAGAGCTGGAAAGACCCACTGAGCCAGATGTAGATGTGTGAGTAGATCTTAGTGGATGTGCCATTGAATGTGTTAGCTACAGCCAAGAAGGAATACGGTCCGACGGTGAAAAATTCCCAGTCGTAGGCTCCAGAGGTAGGAATGGTCTGGTTAGTTTCAAACAACCCTGTCCTGGGGTTCCACCTGTATATCACACTATCTATATTGTGGTTGTTCCCTGGGGAAGACAGATGGACAGACATGCACTATGAGGGAAAAGGATACCTGGCTTGTCTAAGAAACAGGTTCAGCCACGTGAATTTTTGCCAGCATGTCACCTGTTGCTGCCCAAGAAGTAGCTGAAGAGATTCTACAGCCTCCACCCCTACCTCGTGTCTCCATTCCCGTCTAGAGCCTCAACCCCTCCCTAGAACCTCCATCCCTAACTAGAGCCTCCATTCCTGTCTAGAGGCCCCACCTACACCTAGAGCCTCCATCCCATGGCACACACCAGCAGCTTGTCCTGAGCGTACGGTGGCAGCTTTGTGGCAGCCCTGGCAGAGGAGGGACAGGTGGGTGCCATGTCCCTAAAGGAGCAGTAGCCCAGAGGCACCGTGCCAGTGTCCCAGGGCAGCCAAGTTCTGCTGGCGGTCCCACGGGCTGGCTCTGTGTGCTGGGGCCAGTCCCACAGCTCCTGGCATCGTGGGCTGCCCCCCAGCACCAAAGCATGTGCTCCATCCAGCTCCTGGGCTCTGCTCAAGCATCTTGACCTCACACCTGTGTGGGACCCAGCTGGCTTTAAATCCTCATTGCAGCAGAAGGGACTTGGGCAGGAAAGGCTGCAGGGAGAATGTGTAGGAATGGCCACATGGATAAGTGGCAGCTCTTCAGGGACTGACCATCCACCTGCCTCCAAAGGAAACATCCCCAGGTTGGCTTAGCCATGATGGTCTTAACCCCTGCATGCATGTCTGCTGGAGGGACCACACTGCCATGGGAGTAGGTCTCATCCAAACTGGCCATGGTGGGGTCCAAGAGGTGACACATGGAGTTTCCAGCCCAGCTCACAGATGCCCAAGGAACCTGCCACCAGCTCCGAGCCTGGTGCCAGAGGAGCTGATTTCCCTGGAGCCAGCCCTGATGGCAGGGAGAGAGCCCATTAGCTGAGTGTTTTGAACCCAGCTGGGAGCATCCTGGAGAGCCAGGGCTGTGCTATCTACCCATTCATCCCTCCATGCTGAGGAGTGCATGTCCCAGCACAGAACTATTCCCAGGGCCTGGGAAGGGGAACAAGGCTGGATCATGTCTGCAGGGTGCCCGGGGAGGGAGGGAGGGATGTCAGCAGGCTCTCACTCAGGTTCCCTCAGTTTCCCATGTGCAAAAGGCTCAGCCTGGGGTGCTACCAGGTTACGTAGCATTGGGGATAAAAATGAAAAGAAGCAGAGATTCAGCACAGACACTGTCCCCACTCTTGTCCTTGTCTTCTGCTGCCAGAAACCCAGAGGGGGACTGCATCAGCCACTTCCCCAAACACTCTTCTCCCCTATAATGGGAGGGTCTGCATGGCTCCAGGCTTCCTGAAGGACACCACGCTCCCAGCTGTGTGCACATCTCCCTGGCTTTGCCCTGCACTCTGCTCCAGCAGAGGATGCACAGGGAGCCGCGGGGTTTCCACAGCAACCGGAGGATGCTCTGAGCAGGTGCCTGTGGCGGGGCACTTGTCATGGTCCCAGATGTCACCCCAGGGCCTGTAGGGAATATGAGGGCTGGGTACCTTCTCTGTGGTTGACCACAGCGAGGAAAGCCTCCCCCTCAATGACAAAGGCCTCCCAGTCCCTGGCGCTGTGCGTGGTGATCCGCTGGTACGTGATGAATTTCGCTTTCCTGCGGCTCCACTTGTATATTACAGAGAACTCCTGACCCCTCTCGTTCTGCTCAAAATTCGCCACTGCTAGGAAGATCTGAAAAGGAATAAGCCAGGACAGCTTGATTTTCTCCTCTCAAAGGAGGATGGGCAAGAATGGGCGTGGGGAGGTGGGATGGGGGACCAGGGATGAGGTGGCTATTGTAGGACAAGGTGGCCCTGGCTGGGGTCCCTAAGTAGTCCCCAGGCAGCACAGTGAACTCAAAGTGGGGACAGGGACCCAGTGGCCTGTGGGGGTGTTTGTGCATGGGAGGGACACGACTCTCAGTCACAGCCTCTTAGACAAGGGGAGGGAGAGCTGAGCTGTGTCTGCTTGCGCCTCACCAGCCTCGGGAATGGGGAGCACGGATGTGAAATGGACTGGGGAGGGAGGGAGGTTCAGGCTACCAAACCTTCCTGTAAAGAAGGTGGCTCAGAAGAAAAATCGCAGACATGATAACAATGACAATAATGATAACAATTCCCCGAGACAAAACATTTTCCAGACCAAGAAACCCCTGTGCAAATGTCAGGGACAGCTGTGGTGCAGCAGAGGTAGCCAAGCGCAAGGTGGGGAGCACATCCAACCTCTGTCATGCTGTCTCCACCATTCCAGTGTCTTTCAGATGAAGTGGCAGAGGTTTTGCCCCAGTTTAGGCCACAAAGAGGCACAGGGCCACAGCCCACAGGGAGGAAACAGTCAGTGGGGAGGTCTCCTGCCTGTGAGGGTGCAGTGGAGTGATGGAGAGCAGTGTTGGGGATGCCAGGCACGTTCCCAGCCCAAAGCCAGCACTGCAACACAGCTGCACTTTCAGGGCCTGACCAGGTTTTCTGCAGGACCCCACCGTCATGTTCCCCTTCCACCAACAGAGGACATGGCCTGTTTGTATCCAACCAGCAGGGCTGTTGGTAACACCAAGCCTGGAGGTACCCACCCCTCTGTACCCTGCAGCATGTGGTTGGCAGCAGAGGAGCCCTGCAGCCACCCTGGTGACAAAGCTAGAATGGGTCATGCCAGAGGGGAAATGATCTCAGCTCCCCAGGAGCCCTGCACAGAGCTGGCTCTCAGCAGGTGCCTTGCCCAGGGCTCCTCCAAAAGTGATAAGCTTCCAAGGGGAGAGAACCAGGCAGACACTCTTCACAAGTCCCATGGCAGACTGCCCAGGGGAGGAGAGGTGACTCTGAAGTCCCAGAATGATTTAAAAGCATGAGAGCTTAAAAATGCAGGAGGTTGAAATCAGTGGGTCTTGGGAGGGAGCTGCAGGCTCTGATGGCTCTCTAAGACCACAGGTAGATCTCTGAGATGCAGTTACCTACTCTGCCAGGATCAGGTGCTGGAAATGGCTTGGGTGGATGCAGCTGTGCCTCAGCAAAAAACACAGCAGGCAGCCCACAGATGAGCCAGCAGTCCCTGGAGAGACCTTGGTCAGCTGAACACGTGTATCAGCGTGACTCCACCAAAGAGAGAAAGATTCACTCCCTAAACTATGCCCAAGACTCTGGGCTTCAGAGAAGCCACTGTCGGGCAACTGCACTTTAATGCACTGAAACACGGAGGCACCTTCCAGGCAGACTCACCTTCTTCCCAATGGTGAAATACTTCCAGGACTGAGCTTGGTAGGTGCGGATGTTCTGGTAGGGCACAAACTTCCCATCGGTCCATTTGTAGACGGCCGATCCCGGCGGGGTGATCCTGTTGGCCGTGGCTGCAAACAGTCCCACCTTCGGGATGGTGAAGACCTCAATCCCCATCGTCTCCGAGTTGGTCACCAGGTTCTGGTATTCCTCCACATAGTCCAGCCTGTGCTTGACTGGGAGACCACAAAAAAAGAGAGGGGAGGTTAAAATCAGATAATTTTGGCTGGAGAGAGGCCTCGTGCCAGCTTTGTGGCAGTTGCTGCTGTGTGGAGCCTTATGGGGGAAGGGAAGGTCCTGGTGTCACTGGGGGTGAAGGGCCAAACCAAGGGGGTGGTAAAAGGATTGACTCCACCCTGATGGGCAGCACATCCAGCCCCATCCATCCCTGCCTGTTCCCCAGTGGAGGGCAGGGCTGTCTCCTCTGGGAGCGGGGAAGAACCCCATGCCATGGATTTTGATCACTTTGATATATTTATCCTCAAAAGACCAAGGAGGAGAGGAAGAGACCTACAGTCCACTGGGCTGCTGAGAGCAGCCAGGTTAGCCCACACTCACCTGCAGCAACCCTGCCCAGTTGCTGGCTCTGGCTGGAGTCAGCATGAGCTCTGGGAGAGGTTAGAGAAGACTTAGACAGAATTAACGCCAGAAATAGGAGCAGAAACCTCCAGAGTTGCCCCAAAGGCAAATGGCTGGGCACTGGAGAAGGGCCAGTGTCAGTGGCACCAAAGGGCACAGGTCAGTAAGATCCCAGCATGAGGTGTCCTGGGACATGGTGCCAATCTGTACTGATGACTTCCAGAGGCAGGGAAGGATAGGGGATCCAGCGACTGCCAGTTCCTGTGGGGAGCAAATGGCTCATCCAAGCCCACCCAGTGGATATCAGCAGAAGAAAAATGCTGGAAGAGGAGTGAAGGGAAGCATGATTTGGCTGATGGCATATCCCATACTCCATGTCCTCTCCAGGGATCCTGGGGAAACCGCCTAGAGTGTGTGGGAGAGTGCCAGTGGGTGAAATCCATGTCATTATTGAATAACATCCATCCACCCGGGCTCTGGTTGTTTTTTCAGCTTGGTGTTCCCACTGTTTTCCTCACAAAGTGTCCCAACAGAGCCAGGACAATATGGGGACCTGCCTCTGCCACCCTCCCAATGCTGCCCCAGTATTTCTGGCAGCTGATGAGTCTCTCTGCTCCTCCTTGTCCACCCCACAAGTGCTTCAGCACCAGGAGCACCACAACCTTTGGGAACCCATGGCAGGGAGCACAACCCCCTGAACATGGCTCTACATGGGGTGAGCTGTCCTTCTTGGACAGACTAGGAGCTCATCCTGCCCTGAGAAGCCCCAGGAGAGATGGATAAGAAGAAGGTGGATGGACCACAGAGGCACTTGAATCAAGAGCAGTTCTGGAAGTGCTGGTGTGGGCACTGAGAACAAAGCAAAGCCTGGTCGAGCAGGGGAGGGGCAGGGGGCAGGCCCCCTCACTCTGCTGCTGATTCCCATCCCAAAGCCATCAAAAGGGCAGATGTCAGCTCCTGCTCTGCTGCAAGAGCCTCCCTTCCTCCCTCCCTCCCAAAGAGTGCCAGTACCTCCCCAGCAGTACCTTCCAGCATGGGGACCCAGGCGCTGCCGTTGCAGAGGTACAGCCCTCGTCGGGAGGCGTTGAACCAGAACTGCGCCTTCTCCTGCTTGGTGCAGCGTGGGTGGGACCCCAGGGTCACCTTCGTGTCAGTCTCTGGCCACGAGATGAGTGAGGCAGGAGCCTCTTAGCACACACAGTGGAGGAACAGAGAGGTAGGAGGGTTGGATGTCCCGGTCTCATCCTGATAATGGGCACCAGGGAATGGGGGAAATGGCAACCCAGCACCAACCTGGGAAGACACAGACTGGCAAAAGCCTGTGTGGGGCCACTAACATGAGCCCAGTGCTGCTAAGGGATCCGGGCAGGAGCACCCTGTCTCTCCAGGGGAGTTTTGGACAGGGATCCCATCCCACACCGTGAGAAACAGAGGGTGCTGGTGGCACCTTCTCCCCCCCTGCTCCTGCTCCATGTTCTGCCACACACAAAGGCTTTTCCTCACAGAGGCAGGGGTGGCTGACAGAGGCACTGGGGGGCACTGACCGTAGGGGTATTTGAGCACCTCGTTGCTCGCTGGCTTCATGGGAGCATCCTGGAGGACAGTGGGGATAGAGAGCGTTGCTACTTTGAAGTTCATGGTGGTGCATATCCGAGGGGTGGCATCGGCTCCTGGCAGCAGGACAAGCTGTCTCAGCAAGCCCTGGGAAAGTGGGAGCAGCGGGATGGAGAGCAAGTCCAGCAAGACCACAGAATGGGAACTGCAGGTGATTCATGCCTAGGATTTTTTGCCCGACTCCTGCTCATTGCCCTCCCTCCTAGGATGCAGAAGTCTCCATGGGATTCACACACATTTATCAAATCCCATATGCCCAGCTCATGCAATCTAACAGCTGGTGTGAGGGGAGCACTGACATGGGGCTCAGAGCTGCAGCTGCCTTTCACTGCCTCCACAAGAACCCACAGCTACCTCTGCTTCCTGCCCTGCCACTGTAGGGGGCTGAGAGGGGGCTGTGGGTCACCCCACGGCCAGCCACGAGCACCCCCGGGCACCCGTGGGTACCCCACACCATGGGTCACCTACCGTGAACACGCCTTTCCTTCTCCGCCTGTTGCCCAGGTAGAAGCTGGCTCTCCTCACCGACAGCGAGGCTGGAAACGGCGTCTCCACCACCCTGAGGATGGGCAGAGAAAAGGCAGGGACAATTTCATGGCATCTACTGATGGCCCGGGGAGATGCTGGTGGAGGGACACCGCCCCGCCCGCCCTTCTGAACCCCCCGCCGCTGCCCCCGACCTACACATCCTTGGGGATGCTGCAGTCCACCGTCAGGGAGAAGGACTGGCCGGAGACAGCCAGGACGAGCGTGTGCCACTGGCCGTCGGAGAGGGAGACGTTTGGGAAGGTGACGCGGGTCTGCCAGCCGCCGGCGCGCTCCTGGCTCCAGAAGAGGAAGTGGAGCTTGTCGGGGGCGTAGCGCAGCCCCACCAGCACGCCGGGGCTCTCCTCCGCCATCAGCGTGAAGATGTACTCGTTCCTCTGCGGGAGGGCACGGGATCACGCCTGCCTGCCTGCCGCGGGCTGCGGGGCCGCGCTGTGCCCGCCCTGTACCCGCGCTGTGCCCGCCCTGTACCCGCGCTGTGCCCGCCCTGTACCCGCGCTGTGCCCGCCCTGTGCTCGCCCTGTGCCCGCCCTGTGCCCGCGCCGTGCCCAACCTGAGCCCGCCCTGTGCCCACCCTGAGCTCGCCCTGTGCCCACCCTGTGCCCGCCCTGTGCCCGCCCTGTGCCCACCCTGTGCTCACCCTGTGCCCGCCCTGTGCCCGCATCGTGCCCGCGCTCTGCCCGCCCTGTACCCACCCTGTGCCCGCGCTGTGCTCGCCCTGTCCTCGCCCTGTGCCTGCCCTGTGCCCGCCCGGCCGCGCTCACCTTGGCGGGGACGCCGAGCACCCTCAGCGTGACGATGATGGAGAACTCCTCGGGGAAGCGGTCGCAGTGGATGAAGAGCCGGGAGGCGGGGAAGGCCAGGGCGCGGGGCCGGGAGGCGGCGAGCTGGAAGCCGCGCAGCCCCTGCACCTGGAACACCCGCATGCCGCGGGCCAGCGCTCCGGCCGGCACCACCTCCGAGAGGATGTCCAGCGGGCGCAGGTCTGTGCCGAGGGACAGCGGAGCATGTCACAGCGGTGAAAGCCGTCCCACCCTGTCCCACTGTGGGATGGGGCCCCCACTGCGCTGGCTGGGGTGCCCCATGGCAGCAGGATGGCTCAGTGTGCCCCAGTAGCCTGCTGGTCCTTGCCTGGGGTCCAACCCGAGCCCCTGCTTTGGGGCCAGAGGGAACATTTGCCCTCCAGAGACCGAGGCTGGCGTCTCCATCCCCACAGCAGGAACACCGGGTGTGCAGAGCCACCCCACTAATGCAGCTCTGAATGCTGTCAGTGGAGCTGGGACTTGCCAGCCGGGCAGCCCCAGCTTCCTCGGGATACACCAGCACCAGCAACTGCAGCCAGAACCAGGAGAGCAGGCAGGGATCCAACACTGTGGGCTTGCTTATGGGGCATGGGGAGAGCTCTACCCTTCAGTCCCGGTTCAGGCTGTCCCAACCTAGCCCTAATTGCACACACGCACACGTACTCCCCCAGCAGGCACCAAAACCACTCATTATAAATAATTAATCTCTCCCCAGAAAAGAAAACAACGTGCCCAGCCCCGGGGCATCACCCCGGTGAGAACACACCGTGCATGGGCACCACAAAGTGCCACCCCACAGAGCAGTGCCAGGGTGACCGTCAGTCTGATGTCTCAGCAAGCCCCGAGCCAGCAGCCACAGGAAGGGCTGTACCTGCTGTGGGGGCTTCTTCGACCTTCCTGGCCTTGGCACCCTCCTGTTTTTACTTTTGAATGCTTCCCTGGCAGACCTGCATCATCTGCAAAGAGCGCTGATGCCCAGGGGATGAAGCAGCACTTGGCTACAGTAAAATACCCCTGATTTCATCCCAACCCCACTGAGACTCAGCTTTTAGCTCCAATTTGTACTAATAAATCCCGGCTGCTGGGGCACAGCGGGAGAGCTGGGAGGGAGGGAGATGGGAGCAAGGCTGGGCCATGTATCTGAATCCAAAACAGCTGGAGAAGGGAAGTGCTTCCTCCTGGCACCCCTGGCCAGCCCAATTCCAGGTGGGCAGAGCAAAGAGGAATCTGCTCATATTGCTTCATTCAGCCCAGAGCAGAGAGATCAGTGAGATCTTTCCCAGCCTGGCAACTCTGCATGCCCCCTGCTTGCCCCACCACTGGTTTAAGCTGCTCCTAAAGCAAAGCCTCGTTGGGGGAGGTTTAACTCGAATGGCTTACTTCAGAAATGCACCACTCTTGGAATGTCCAGTTTCCATTTTCCCCAGCAAAAAGTACAAGCTGAACTCAGGCTTGGATTTGCAGGGGGGTTTAGGAGTCCTCAACTGCCCCTGGGGTGGTGGGGATGAGCCAGGAGACAGCTCAGGTGGGGCTGGAGGCTGCGGGCCAGGAAGGGACCGAGTCCCAAAACCAAACCCAAATCTCTAAACCCAAAGATGTGTATCCCTGTCTGTCTCCCATATCTGGCACTGCTAAGGCTGGGAGAGCAGCTGGGGTGCTCCAGCCCAGCTTGGGCAGTACATGTGGTGCCAGGGCACCTTGTGCTGGGGTCCTCAGCCTTGACATCCCTGGCAGGGACATTCCCAGAGAGACTCGAGCACCTCAAGGAAGAGGCAGTGGGCAGAAACTCTCCAATCTCTCCCAGTTGTCCTTCTCACATCATCTGTGCTGTAATAAAATGCAAATACAGGCACCATCAAACTGGGACAAACCCCAAACATACAGAGCCTGGGCCCAAGCAGCCCCAAAAACTGAGCTCAGGTTTCACTGCCTACACAGCACAGGGACGGGGATGGGATGGCAGAGCCAGGGCATGGGGATCCCCTTCAGCTCAGGCTCCTCTTGGAAATACCATTGGAGCTGCCAGCTCCTTGGCTGAGGGCAGTGGGACAGAGACATTTACTCCCAGAGGGTGCAGATTGTGCCTGTCAGAGAGCAGGAGAGTCTGGGGCAGGAGGGACTTTCCAAGGGGACTTCATGGCTCACGTCTCCTCTTTCCAGCCCTTCCCCTCTCATGTTGTCCCCAGGGCCAGCAGACCTTGGGACAATGCTTGTGCCGTAGGGACAGGCACACAGGTCTCTCCACAGCTCTGAGAGGGTTGCTGGTGGGGGCCGCAGGTGCAGGAACGATCCCACTACCCGCTGTCCATGGGTGCTGGCAGAGTGCTGGAAGCTGCAGCACTTGAGGCATAACAGGCACCTGGAATCCTGGGGCTGGGCTGCCAGTGAGAGGCTGACCCACCTGAGGCATGCCCCCCAAAACAGAGCACATCTTCTGGGGTCTGCCGTGTCAGTGCGGGGAACACCCCATCCATGGGAGCACGTTTCCCGGCAGGGCTAACACCTGTCTTGACACCCCCCTCGCGGTGTGCAGCCCACCCACCCCCTGCCCTTCGCTCCTACCTGTGCAGTGCTGCCACGTCCTGCCTCCTCGGATGAAGCCCCCACCGCTGGCCCAGCGGAGGAGGATGACCCAGAGCAGCAGCGGAGCCGACATCGGGGGGGCCGGTCTCAGGGAGTCCATCCACCGGGACACCCCTGCTGTCCACTCCCTCCTGCCCCGGCAGGCGCTGCTCGGCTCAGCTCCCCGGGGGCTCTCGCATGCTCTGTGGTGGGACCCCCCGGAGCACCCCAGTACCGATCCGTCCTCCTCGGGGATGTGTCACCCCAGGTTTCTAAGCCTCGGCTCTGCCGTTGCCTTGCGTGGGCATCACCCCCGGGGGCAGGGCTGGGCTGGCGGGCGGGGGCGGGCGGGGGTCCCTTGGGGCGGCCGCCGAGGCAGTGCCGGCTGCAGCCTCCGCACAGACATTTAAATGAGAGGTCGGCGGTGGGAGAGGAGGAGTCCCGGCTCCTCCGAGAGCTTTTATCTTTTGCCCAACCCTCTGGAAGGCGGCTTTGGGGAGGGATTTTTCTAATCATTATTTTTTGCTTTCTTTCTTTGCTTCCCTTCATTTTTGGTGATTCATTTTTCCGGGCTCACATGGGAGTAGGTGGGAGATTCACCCCTGCCTGGAGACACCGAGGTGAGAACCTCCTGCCCCTAAATGCCTTGTTTTTCCGGCAGCACAATCCCAGCCTGTACTGGATGAGAGACCCTCTGACTCCTCCAGACCACTCCACCGTGCCCAAAAATAAGCCAGACCCCACAGAATGCATATTTCCCCCCAAAACGGTCCTGATGTAGCGATGCACAGCCTGTAAGTGATGCACAGCCTGTGCCTCAGGCAAGGCTCCATCCCACGGGCCAGCCACCAGAACCGGCCCTGCCGCCAGAACGCCACCAGTTGGGAAGCCCTCAAGGTTCCGCTGTTCCAAAGGGAGCAACAGCAGTGGAAAAACTCCCCGCACGCAGCGAGCTCTGCTGGGCTCCTCCAGCCGCAGAACAAGTCACTTCCATTCCCCAAACAATTGAAACAGGCTCCCAGCCCCCCCCCATCCCCAAAGCCTTCCTGCAAGGCGAGCGCTGGAATAGAAAGCGGATGGCCAGGACCCAACGCCAAAAACTGTGTTGCAAACTGGGGGTTTTGTCAGAGAGGATCAGGCAGAGCTGGACCCATGGCCGTGTCCTGCCCACACCCCAAAACCTGCTGTGCTGGGGCTGCGAGGGTGCAGCCCAAGGGGTGCACCCCATGGTGGCATGCAGCACCCTGCACCTCGATCCCAAATCCCAAGAGAAGCTGTACCAAACCCCAAGACTCCAGAATGTTGGTGCCTCTGGCTCAGAGCCTGGAGAGCGGCTGTGTGCTTGTCCAGTAGCCCAAATAGGGCTGCATGGAGCTCTTTCTCTCCAAAAAGCCTCCTTTTGGGCATCCCCCAAGTTAGGGTTCTACTGGGATCAGAGTTTAAGCAGAGCTTAACCCTGCTGCAGAGAGAGCTGCAGAGGTGATGCACCACTGGCTCCCCACCGCCCTCATCCTCATGCTGGGCATGGTGTTCAGTGGCACAGCCACAACCAAACCTGGGTGTCCCACACGGCAGCTGAGGGTCCTGAATGGCAGCTGGGGGTCCTGAATGGCAGCTGAGGGTCCTGAATGGCAGCTGAGGGTCCTGAATGTGAGCTGCTGGAGGTCCTGAATGTGAGCTACTGGAGGTGACCACAAGGGATGCAGGAGGCACAAACCATCCCACCTTCCCTGGCAGGCTCAGCCCTTCCTGATGCTCCCCGCAGCTTTGGGGACAGCCGCCAGGATCGGGACCGGCAGCAGCCACCCCACTGGGACCCCAAACCGTGGGAAGATGGGGACAGGTACCCCGGGCCTGTCTGACAGAGAGTTGGGTATGTTGGAGGGGAAGCCCCCGTCAGGTTGGCACTGGGGAAGGTGGCACAAATGAGAATCAGAGCCGCCACATCTCCCAGGGCCGCACACATGTGTCAAGTTAAGCGTGGCTTCGGGAGCTGGCAGCACCGCCCTGAGCAGAGGAAGGATTTGGGGAAGACTCCTGCTGAGGCTCTGCAAGGGTCCAGGGAGGGAGGCAAAGTCCTGCCAGAGATTCCAGGGTGACTGTTTTTCCAAAGAGGATGCAGGCACCTTTGAGTGCTTTCTTGTCCAAAAAAACATTTGGTGGGAACGTCTCCAGAGCCAAGGACACAGCTCTGGCTGTCCCCTCCAGAAGCAGGGAGATCTGTGGACTTTCAGGCAGGAGGTGGGGGAACCAAAGCCCCCACTGATGACCACGGAGGACACGGTGGGCTCAGTCTGCTCTTCAGCCACATTAATGAACAGCCTCCTGGTGAGGACGGGGATGTTGATGGTCCTCAAGGGCTTTTCCCATCCTTGGGCTGGGGATGCTGGCATGGCAGACGATGGTGGAGAGGCTCAGGCAGTGCCCAGCACTTTCCTCCCTGCTAGGGGAACTGAGTTGTTGTGTGAAGTAAGGACAGGGACACATCGCTGCCTGCTGTCACGTTAGGTCCAGGACCTGCCCTGTGTCCCAAGGACAGTAGGAAGTGGTCTGCAAAATAGTTCCTTAAGCACCCAGGCATACATTCCTATGTGCAGAAGCCAGCACGAGGGGATGAAATAAAAGAGACAAACAGTGAGTCGTTTGCCTAATTCGCATGGGGTGTAAATAAAACCATGTGGCGGCTCCGAACAAAATGGTCCTTGGATTTTCACCAAAAAGGTTTGGCCATCCCTGTGTTAGGAAAGGTTGAGAGACCCATCTGTAGGCAATCTGTTCCAAGCAGAGCTTTCAGGCAGGGGACAGTGCAAGGAGGGCACCTCCTCGACGCCAGGGACAGGCTGGACCCTGCACACGGGGAGCGTTCCTGCTCTTCCAAGGCTGTAACTCATTCCTTATTATTTGCAGACACAAAGTCGTGTTTCAGGGCCTCATGCCTTATTCATTTCAGTCTTTATTCCTGACATCTGTAGGAAATCAGAGAATCCTTTAAGTTGGAAAAGACCTCTAAGACTGTCAAGTATTTCTCTCTGAAACACAGTGTGCTTACAGGGCAAAGCTTTGAGGGACCCCATAAGTAACCTACTGACAAATACCCATTCTGTGCTGTCCCCAGCCTGTGTCTGCCCTCCTGCCTGCACTGGCAGGGCCAGTGGAGCCTGCCACACACACACCCATGGGGATGGAGCTGGAGGTCAGCAATGAGCACACGGAGCCAGTCTCACCTGAGCAGCAGGGTGGGGATCAGCCCTTTGGGATCAGTTATGAAGGGGATGGGGGGAACTGTTCCCAGAGTGACATCCCACATCGCAGTTCCACGTATCACAGTTTGGGCTGAACAAATGGAACAGCTTACCCAGGATGGCAGGATGAGGTCTCCATCCTCAGCTGTTTCCAAGGCTCCTCCCTCATCACCTCTGCCCTTTCTCCCAGGCTGAAAATTTTCCCTTTGTTTCCTGGAGCAACTTCAGCTCCCTGAGTCCAACCCACCAACATAAAGAGGAGTTCCGGCAAGAAATATTCGCACCAGGAAACCTGTCAGCGTTGTACAGAAGTGTAAATGTCTTTGACCCCAATGCCTTTCAAAAAATGAATTCCCAGAAGTTTTCGAGAGGTTCTGCCAGGAAAAGTTTTGTGAAGCACTGGGAGGATTGCAAAAGGCACCGTTTTCAGGAAAACCACCAAAAAAAAGCACAAAGCCACCCCAACACAGCAAGTCCCGCTGCCAGCTTCCCAGCACGGAGCTGCCTTTGGGAGCAGCCCCTGCCGGGCAGCGGTGAGCCACCAGCATCGCTCACATCCCAGAGCCCTCTGTGTCCACACAGCCACTGCCAGCCCCAGGGAATGAAGGAGCTGGGAGCCCCTGGCAGGGCTCCCTGGCTTTGGCCATGGCAGCAGGCAGCGGGTTGCAGCCCATGGCCCTGCCCAGGCAGCCAGAAGCAAGCTGAGAGTCCTGTCCTGCATTTGGAGGACACATGGCAGCTGAGCTGGCGGGCTCTGAAAGGGCTCCAAAAAGCAGACACTTAACTTTCGCCAGCACAGGGGAAAAGACAGGCTTTGTGACTGTGCTCCTGCACCGGAGCTGTTCCGGATAGGGCTGTGCAGCACCCTGCAGCTGCATCCCCCCTCGCCTCCTGCATGTGATCAACAGCTCTTCACTACTGCCTGTTCCTCGGTGACATGGTTGTTCTAATTTTTGCCACCTTCCCTCAGTGTGCCCAAACCTGTTGAAGAGGCCAAGTCACCTCCCTGCAGCCACAGGACACCCAGACTCACCACTTTTCAGCAAGGCAGCTCCCCATAGATGGAGGGCATCCAACCCAGGAAACCATGAGCACACCAGCTATAGAAATGGTTATTTTTTATAGGCCCCCAGTCTACATGGAGGCAAAAGAGCAGGAGAGGGACTCACACGTCACTTGGTGTGACCTGCACTCCCTATTCCACCTGCAATGGGAAAGCTCTGCTTGGCTTTGAGGTCAGCTGAGATCTCTCCACAAAGGGAACAAACAGCGTTCTGGAGGCCAAGGGGAAGGAGGCAACATTCCTGTTTCATGCTTACTGCCTGTGCTCTATGCTCCTTCAGCAGCAGCTCTTGTCCCAAGGTCGTGGGATTGTGCAAAGCAGGTAGAGTTTGGAAACATTTGAGCCTTCCTGCATCAGGAGCAGCAGCTCATCAGGCTGAACACACACACCTGAGGGCCCTGCATGGGGAGCTGTCAGCTGTGCCAAGCAAACCCCATGACAAGTGCCCCGTGCTAAGTGTTGTCCAGAGATGTGGATGTGGACTCCCCATCCCTGGAGGTGTTCAAAGCCAAGCTGGATAGGACTTGGAGCAACCCGATCTAGTGGAAGGTGTTTCTGCCCATGGCAGGGCGTTGTAATGAGATGAACTTTAATGTCCCTTCCAACACAAACCATTCTGTGATTCTGTGATCTGTGATCTCTCTCTGCAGGCTGCCTTGGGGTAACGCCTGAACCCCAGGGGCTGGCTCTGGCAGGGGGAGAGGAATCTCCCTTGGCAGTGCTGGGGGAAACCCTTCTCCACGTTTGCTTGTAGCCCTTTGGTCAGTGGCAGTGAGCACACACAACAGGCAGATGGTGGTAAGTGGCACAAAGAGCCACAGCAGGGGAACCCAGGGATTTGCCCCTACATGCTTGGGCCCATTGAGGACCAGCAGGGATAGAAAATGGGAAGCATGGCGCTGCTTGGACCAAAGTGATCCCATGGCTCCCTGTTTAGGGACCAGTCAGCACCTTCCCTCCCAGAAGTCCATCTCAGACTGCCTGGGGCATTAGGGAATGGTGTGGGCATCACAAGCCTCTACCCAGTGCTGGTAGCAAATTTGGACTGGGGCCAGGTCCTCCCTCTTGCCCGGACCATGGGCAGGCCGAGGTCCCTGCGGTGAAGAACAGCAGCTTCAGCATCATTTTGCTCTGCAGCCGTAAGAAAACCTCCTGCCCCCTGACACAGAGAATCCCAGCCAGTTCTGTCGCTCGCTTATGTGACAGTGTCAAGCTTTAATTATTACCCGAGCGCTGACCCGGGCTCTGGAGGCGCTGGCGGGACCGGGCGGCGGCGGGGCAGGGCGGGCGGCAGGGCGGGCTCGGAGGGCTCCCCGGTCCCCGGCGGGAGCACAGGCAGCCACGCTCGCTCTGCCCACCCGCCGGCAGCCGAGCGCAGCTCCATCTCCTCCGACATCCGGGGACGGAAGGGAACAAAGGCACAGAACAATTGCTATTGTTTTCCAAGACTTTCTTCAGGGCAGTTCTTCCAGTGCAGTGCTGCTGCCCAGTCACTCCATCTGCAGCACCACGGGCCCCTGTGCTCGGAGCTGTGCAGATGCCGGTGGGGATGTGGTTCCCGTGCCGAGGTGCCTGCCATCCAGCCCTTGGAGCCTGGTCTCCACTAGCACAGAAACAGAGGCAGCATCCTCAGAGTGGTTACCCCATGCACCGCAGCTCCTGCCCCGCTCCCCAGCACTGTTGGGCATTCCCAAGATTCTCAGACACTGGGACACGGCAGTGCTGGGTTAATGGTTGGACTCCATGATCTTGGAGGTCTTTTCCAACCTAAATCATTCAGTGGTGACATCCAGCTTCCTGTAACCGGCCAAAGTACAATGGCTGTGGTGGGGAAGGGGCAAGCTCAGCCCAGGCTCGAAGTCGTAGGGAAGGAGATCACCCTTGTCACTCTCCGTGGGTCTCACAGGAGGAACAGGAGTATCTACAGAAGAATCACAGAATGGTTTGGGTTGGAAGGGAACTTAAAGCTCATCTCATTCCACCCCCCCTGCCATGGCCAGAAACACCTTCCACTAGCCCAGGTTGCTCCAAGCCCCATCCAGTATGGCCTTGAACACTTCCAGGATGGGGCAGCCAAAGCTTCTCTGGGTAGAGAAGAAAGTATTTAACATATGAGAGGGAATTCAACCTATGAGCCTCGTTAGATGGGGATTGTAATGAATTGGTAAAATAAATCAGGTGCCCTCTCGTCACTGACTGGGTGTTCAAGGGACAGATGCTGAAAGCATCAAATGCTAAAAGTGAGGCTGGATGGAGACAGTCTGGACAAGAGGCTTCTCCAACAATACCAATGTTTTCATAAAGCAAAGTTTCACATAGAGCCCTCAGAGGTCACTGCAGTTCTTGAACCCATGCCCTCCCACTAAGGCCATGTCTAGGTTCCCATGTCAAAGCAGGATCTGGTGAAGGACAAAACTCAACTTCTAATTGCCTCTCCAGGGAAAGTGGGTTTGAAAACACCTGCCCTCCACCCTGCCCAGCTGGCATCCTCCTCCATTGCAAGAACCAGTGAGCAAAGCTGAGCTCCAGCTCAGCGAGGCCCCTCCTGAGCCACCCTCGCAGCAAGTCCAGAGACTTCAAGGAAGGAACTTCAACCACAGAGGCCTCCAACATTGCATCACAGCAAATCCCCCTGACCTGGTCCACTACATGTTTCACCACTTCCTAGCTCCCAGAAGGATGAATGGCAAGCGGAAGCGAGACATCCCTGGGGACAAGCTCTGCAGTTCACAATCAGCTTGGAGATGGAGGCATATCCTAAATATGCCTGTCCCACAGGGTGAGATCCCCCAGCACCTGACCTGCTGACCAAGCCTGGAGGGACCTGACCGGGATCAGATCTTATCAGATCTCCAAGGGATATTCTTCTGAGTGGCAGAAGAAGACAGGGATCCTGGTGAAGCACCACAGCGGGAGAGGAGTCTGTGTGAGCCCATCCCAGGCAGATTCAGCAAAGAAACCCCGATTCACCCAACATCCCCATGCGACCCCAACTGGGTTCAATTTGCCAAATTGTTTTGGCGTGGGGAAAACTGTTTTAGGGACAAACTCCCATCCTGGCCGTGGGTGGAGAGCCTCCCTGTGCTAGGCCCTGCACCCAAGCGTGTGGGTGCCTCCCACCCCCTGCATGTTGTATCCTGCATCTTTGCCACTTTGAACCCAACCCCACACCCACCAAAGGGGTGGCCCCAGTGGGGGTATTTGCCTTCACTCCTCAGCCCTGTCCCAGGGAACCCCCCTTCCCAGCCACCCCCCACCCTGTATGGCTCCTGTCAGAGCTGGGACAGAGCCACGGTCTCATCCCCCAGTCAAGATGCCCCATGCATGGAGGAAGGGGACTCAGGCCAGGACTTGGCTCATCTCCCCCCACGCCCCTCAGGGACATGACCAGACAGACCTGCTCCCAAATTGCTCCTGAGAGCTCATGCACACACTGCTCACACCGGCCGTTCCCCTGTAATAACCCACAGCCCGTGTCACCACCATCAATTATGTACTAACGAGTCCCATCATCGCAACTGCTACCCAGTCCCATCTCGAGGGGTGCAAACCACCTTCAAAAGCCACCTGGCTGGTTGTCCTAAGGCTGGAAGAGGGGCTGGCAGCCGAGGCAGGACCAGGATCCACCAGGCTGGGATGGACAGGAAGATCACCAGTGCTGGAGTCTTGGGAAAGGCACAAACCTCCCAGCCATCCCATGCTCCCAGGGGACCACGAGAGCACCGAGCAGGACCACCAAATGTTAACTGGCTTGAGCAATTCCCTCCTCAGTGCTGGGTTTCATCCCTGCAGCACCACAGAGCCTGGCACAGCACTTTGGTGCCTGTGACATCAGATGGGACCTGGCTGCAGGAGAGGGGACACCAGGAACCCTCGCTGGGGCTGGAAGCTCAGGCTCTCAGATGCTAGAGGAATTCTCCAGATTCCTTCACCTTTTCCTCCCTCTGAGACCCCCAGCTATGCCTCCAGCTGGCAGCAAGACCCTCAGCATCCCTTTCCTCACACTCCTCCAGCCCTTGAACTTGCTGAAAGGCAGTGATTCTATGATTTTCTTCTCCCTCCAAGGGAAATTTGAGAGAGAAGCCACATAGGGCATGTGACCAGTGCCACTTCTGGTCAAGGTAGTGTGGGAACCCCCAATGCTCATACCTCCATCCCTGCCACTGCCCTGGCTCAGTCACAGCACACACAGCCCCCTGGGGCAGGGGAAGCTGCTGCTTCCAGCCCCTTTCTAGAGCTAAAAGCTGCACCAATCCCACATCCAAGACAATCCCAGTGTAAGCAGCACAGCTGGCACTGGGTACGGACATTTCAGGTCTGTGCTGCTTCTTCTTTCCATTCTCACAGGGGCAAAACACACAGAGCATCCTCACCAAGACACAACTTCGGGAGGACAGCAGGGACCCTCTTGAGAAGCAGAGCTTCCCTATTTCACCCATCCCAAGGCAGCACACCACCTTCCATTCATGATATCGCTCCAGAAAGGCAAAAAAAATGCTGGCAGGGAGCCCGGGGCTGGCTCTGCCCCCAAGCTGCAGCCGTTTCATGTGGTTCCAACGCCTCTCACACTTTCAAAGAGCCACCCGCCTGCACACAGGCACACCAACCCAGTTAATGGATGTCTCACAACCCACTGTGTGTGTTCTGACACAGCCCCTCTGCCAAGGAAAAACAACAGCATGTGTGTGTGGATGTGTGTATATACAAAGGCTTTAAAGAGGACGTTGCTCGCATTTTTACAGCTTTGTTGAAGGGGGTTGGTTTGTTTTCTGTTGTTTTTTGGTTTTGTTTTTTTTTATATATATAAAACCTTAAAGCAAATATAATCCAGAGAACAAGATTCTTTAAAATCTTTCATACTTTACCTGCATGCGTAACACCTGTAGAGCTCTGACACTCCCCAGTGAACGTGTTTTATAATAAGTGTTTCAGGCCAAAAAAAGGCAACTGCTCAGAAAAACATTGCTACTGGCCAGTACTGCACATGCTGCCAATATGTGTGTTCCTTCAGGAAGGGAGAGGATTAAGCCTTTCAGGAAAGTCTATCCTGGGAGCCACAGGGCAGCTTCACAAGCTTGAACTTTCAGGTGTTCCCTACCTACAATAAGGTGCCTGTACTGTGAGACCCTCTCAGTTGGTCACAGCAGGAGCCCACACACCATTGTGTGAGCTGAACCCTTGTGCTGCATGCAAGGATTCAGTTTATTGTAGAAAAATAAAGGTTTCTTTCTTTCCTGCAAATAAAACAGGGAATCTAGCATGCCAACCACGCTGCCACCTTTAATCCTTTCATAGAATCTCAGACTGGTTTGGGTGAGAAGGGACCATAAAGCCCATCTCATTCCAATCCCCTGCCATGGGCAGGGACACCTTCCACTATCCCAGGTTGCTCCAAGCCCCATCCAGTCTGGCCTTGGACACTTCCAGGGATGGGGAAGCCACAGCTTCTCTGGGCAACCTGTGCCAGGGCCTCCCCACCCTCACAGGGAAAAATTTCTTCCTCAAAGAACATGATAAACAACGAACTCCTTTCAATGAAAAACACTCACAGCTGGTTTCAGCTGAGCAAACAGCCACCACTTAGGACAGTTCTCACCTCGACACCAAGTCCTCTGAGGTGAACTTCTGCCTACATTTTGTCACCTGCAAGAGTGCCTGGTAGGCATGTTCACTGGGTGGCTTCAAACACCCGAGTCAGCAAGCCTGCTGCATGCCAGTCACTTAAAAAAAAAAGATTTTATTTCTAAACAGAGAGATTTGGGGACTATGGAAATTCTGAGTAGAAACTGGACATCTGAGCAACCTGGACTAGTGGAAGGTGTCCCTGCCCATGGCAGGGGGTTGGAATGAGATGGTCTTTAAGGTCCCTTCCCAGCCAAACCATTCAGTGATTCTATGATCTAAGTGTCCTTCTCAAATGCAAAGGTTAATATCAGCACATTCCAAATAAATTCACTTGTTGCATGTTCACGAGACCTTCCTAGGCCAGGCACATGGTTATAACAAGATTTTTGCAAGAAACAAACTGCACATCTGCCCGCTGTCAGGTTTTTGCAGTTTTCTTTGAATTACCCACCCACTGCCATCATTAGAGACAAGACATTTGCCTGCAAGGCCAAGCAACAGCAACCATGTCAGCTCCTCCACTGCCCTGAAGTATTCCCCGTGTTTTAACTGGGTTAGAATAAACCCTTCCACTCCTTTGGAGCAAGTATCTTGGCCAGGTGGTTACCCGTGCAAAACACCCACTGCAATACATTTGCGTACACCTATGAAAGGAGAAAATATAATCACTTTATTTTCAGTATACAGACTAAATCCCACCATAAAATCAAGATAATGAGCAAGCACACATGAATAAAACACTCTGCACTTAACCAAACCCCACTTTTGCCACGTCTGCTGAATCCATCGTTGGCCACATGGCCCTTGCAGCTCTCCAGCGTTGTTCCCCAAAGTGGCTGCAGTGCTCCCAGGAGCAATCCTCCCTCTACTTCAATTCAAAAAACGCTCCCAGTTTGTGTAAAGTGCTACATTTTCCTGTATGCCTTGAAATACTAGTTAGGTACAACACTATTTTGTCATCTCTGCTCCCAAGCTATGTCCGGTCCCCCTCCCACCCTTACATCAAAGCAACAATTACTTCTACAAGGAGGTAAAAATCAGCAAGTTGTAGCAATACAAACCCTTCAGAGGTGCAGAACGATGGCACAGTGCAACCTGCACCACGGAGAGCAAGACAGAAACACTGACGAGTTGTACCACGCACATGCACACAACCACCTCTGTAAAGCTTTCTCCACGCTGAGACTCCTTCCATGTCACACGCTCTTCACATTAAAAGAAAACCAGCCCTTCTCAAATTTAGCCCGTTTAAAGCTGCCAACAAAATTGGACTCTGTGTGCTGTCAGTGGGCATGTTATTGCTTGTAGTAAATTGAAGATCTGGACCTACACGTGAGATTGGCTTGCAAAGCAGAAAGGTCAGCAGAGGCCCCTCAGCAGTTTTAGGAACTGATCAGCTGGTTTTTCCTGCCCCCTTCACATCGGCTACAACACTGCAGTCCAAAACATGCATCGTACCATCCTCGAGAAGACAGTCCCTGTCTTCTCTGGCTCCTATTTAATACATAAGAGCACTCAGCATAGAGTGTCACAGGTAATTTTAACAAGTTCATCGTGTTCATCTTCGCTCGTTCACCTGAAAATGGGTGACCTGGGCTGTAACAGCAAAGGCCAGCAGCGCCGAATCCTCTCAAGAGCCACGTGTCACCAGAGGAGGAGCTCACAGAGCTGTCCGGCTGAACCTGGATCCAAGTGTTTCACAATCCAGTCTTTACACCTTGTGCCTCTAACTGAGTGTAAAGTTTACAACTGAGTGTCTTCAAGGAGTAATAAAGCAGCTCTTGGGATTTCTGCTAAGCCAACACTGACTCAAAGGCTCAGTACAAACTCACAGTGTCACACGGGAACACCAGCACCTTCCAGATCCCCAGCCAGTCCTCACAGCTCCCTACATCCTCTCTAAAGTTCCTTTCTTTGCTAACACACCCCAACTATAACCTTGCTTTGCAGCCTCTCCTGCTAACTATACTTTTCAAATCAAATCTGACTGCAAATGTTGCCCTTAACCTAGAGAGTATCATAAAATGGATAGATTATGTTCTGTCTACTACTGCTCCAGATGCAACGCTACCTAAAAACACACAACTAATTCTTCAGCAGCTGACCCAAACCAGCACTGCTCTCCAACAGCAAATGGGTGAGGGTGGGCTGCAGATTGCCAAGTCTCCAGGCTTTCCACACCACGAAGTGAGGTAGCAACAAGCAGCCTTTGAAACAGCATTGTCTCTGTATTTTTTCCCTAGCACTGAATCCCTTTTCCACACAGTTTAGCTTGTGAACTAGAGGCTTCTCTGGAGCAGCGGAAGAAAAGAGATGGTAAATAAATAACAAATGATAAGAACTAGGTCAATAGTTTTACAAAGTTTTCCTTTTTGGTACCAGCACTGAGCACTGCTCGTTTCCAGGTGGAGAGAAATACAAAACACTTCAGTCTCTCTGTGAGCTTAAAGTCCGAGTGACTTCTGCACAATCTGCTTGGCAATTTTGTTAAATTGTTCTCTGTCTTCCCGCCACATCTTGGAGGCGTCTACGTTGGCTCCACTTTCATCATTTGGCTCTGAAACAAGAAAGACTGAAAGGTAAGTGGGCAATGGAACAAGACCTCCTTTCTTCTTCAAGAATGCCACTCCCCCGAGGCTTTGACACACTTCTCCTCCTTGGGACTACAGAAACACCACTAAAGAACACCCAGTGATAGCTCCCAGATTCCCAAACACCTCTGATTTAACTGACCACAAGAGAAAGGATATCACAGCAAGGTCGAGTTTAGGCGAGAAACAAGTGGCAGAGGAAAAGGACTTCCTTTTGTTTGTGCTCCCAGCAGCAGAGCCCCACCAGGCACATGGCCAACACAATGGGGCACCCCCAGCGCCGTCAAGGGGTTTTAAAACCGCGTGTTGCTCCCTGCAAAATGTTCTTTCCTGGTTCTGCAGCTTCCCAGACACAAAGCCCCCACAACCAGGCCACCCAAACAGGCTCTGTCACTCACTGAGATGGCTTGTTCTATTAGAAAACAACAAAACAAACCAAGGAAACCCAGAGAATGCTTTCATTTCTGCAACATCTCTCATCTGAGGATTTCGGAGCGCTTTAGAAAGCACATGAAGTGCTGGGGTCAGGGGGGCTCCCCATTAGAAAAGAGGTGAGTGGAAACACAGGACTCATCAGGTTTGTGGGCAGCCTACAGCAGGACACTGTCCCAGGATTACACGAGGCACTGAGACAGAACACACACTGCCCATTTCCCTTCACACACTAGTCCAAACCCACTCTGGCCCAGTTCATGGCAGGTACCTCAGGCTCACATCCTTCTCAACATGAGATGGTCCACCTGTAAAAACCACTAGGTGTGCAGGTCACCCAGTCTAGCAAACTTGGGCTTATGCTACCTGCAGAGCCAGAGCTGAGAGTTGGCCAGCAGCCTGAAAGAAGCTGATGTTTTAGCCTAATTACTCCAAAGGCCATGGGAAAACAGGATGCACAGGCAGAGAATGAGACCATGTTGACTCCTGCACTTACCAGTCTAGGTAAGGCTGCACCACAAACCAAGCTCTTCGAGGCCATGGGAAGCCCAGCAAGGTACTGTTTGCCTGCAAAGCTTCCCATCAGCAGGTTACTATTCCAAAGCTAAAACAGTCCCACGTAGGAATCTGCTGCTTGCCCTTTGATCAGCTTTGCTGCTTCTAAACCCATCTATCCTTCAAACCCAATTCTAAGGGACACGGCTCTGCCCTCTTCAGGCAGTTCAGTGGCTCTGTCCACTATGTGGAAAAGGATCCATCTTTCAGGGAGCTGCACGTGACAGAGCTGATCCATGGCCCTCACTGGATTTAGGAAAAAAACATTTAAAAGGCTGCACAAAGAGTTTTTCACCCCAGGTCTCATCTCAGGAAGCCTTCCCCTGAACCAGAGATGGTAGAGTGGGGCACATTCCCAGGTCAGGAATAACAAAGAGAAATGGAGGGTGCTGGCTTCTGAATCACAGAGGCTATGGGCTCCAGCTTACTGTACTGGTTAGATCTGGTAACACTCCAGCTGCCAAAGCCAAATCCAACACTGGCTCTAATCCACAGCTTTAAGAGCTGAACGGACACCACAGCAAATACAAAGAAGCTTTTGTCCAGGAGCAGGGAACCAGCTGAGCCTCTGGAACCACCTGACCAGCGCCACCAGCTCGGTTGCTGCCAACCTGGAAGGAAAGCCTTGCTGGGAACACCTAGTTACTGATTCAGTCGCATTTTTTTTCCAATTCTTTTCAGAAAACTGGTTTATTAATAAATAAATAACAAGGCTTTAAGAACTGTGGTTGCTGTTGAGCAGCTTTACACGTGCTTTGCTCACTTAACAAAGCAAGCAGCAAGAGGCAGCTCCAGCTAACTCAGGGCCTGCTGAGAGAACAGCACTGCTCACCTGCCAGCATGCTAACAACTGACAGCAAGATCTTCTCCACGCTCTGCACGGGACTCCACCGCTCTGCGCTGCTCTCGTATCCCATGGGATCATCCCCGGGAGCATGAAGGATAGAGATGCACACTCTCCCATCTGGGTAAACTGAGCAAGAAGTATAGAGGATTGGTTGTTACTCAGTGGAAACACTTGGCTTGTCCAGATCTTTAGCCTTTGTATTGACTGAGGCCAAACCCAGTTTTAAATTTCCCCTTCCAAAGGCAAGAGGACACAAAATCCGAAAGACAAAAACCTTTAAGCAAATCTAACAAAGTCCTTCCCCAACAGAAACCTGCTGGGAGCACTCATTTAATAACCAGTGACAGGCTCCATGGGAAACATAATAGATGTAGCCTGGTGGAATAAGGCACGGATTTATGCACAGACACAGTTCCAAGTAGGTAACCAGTCCTACTTAAATGGAAGCAAATGCACTGAACACACACTGGAGTCCTCCACTGGACCATGACTGTGAAAATAATTAAGCAAAGGAGGGAAAAGTGTTATGTTAAATACGCTATAAACATAAGTGTGATAAAAAATAAAGTGTTATGCTAAAAACCATAACATAAATATATCATAAAGAATAGAACTGATCTTATTTTGAACATTACTGATATGCAATCAGAAGGATTCCCACAGCTTTTTTTTTTACCATTTTGCTTAAAGCTCAGCTGCATTAAAGCACGGGAAACAAGGAAACCTATGAATTAAAAGTTTCAGGCACCTTCCCCTCTACACCTTTAGCACAAGCAAAGTGTCTGCAACAGTACAAGCTGTCTTAACAGAGACTGGACTCTACTGACTTGGTAATAAACCAAACAAAGGTTGAAGAGGAAACACAAAGAGAATACAGTTGGAGACACTGCTCTAGCAACATGGCCTAATTCTGCAGCCTCCCAAGGAAGGACAACTTTAGCCAAGCACTTTAAGTGCTTCAATTCCTCAGGTGACCAAACCTGTGCCACTGCCAGGGAAGCAAGACAAAACAAAGCAGGAATGACCACTGGAAGCAGCTGTGCTCATTTCCAGTTCCTTCCAATCACCCAGCTATGTCTGCACAAGCCTGTGACACGTAAGCTCTGTGGAAGACTTTTATTTACATCCCCTCCTGCAGCCCCAGGCTGGGGACTGGAGCCAGTCTAGCTGTTGTTGGAAGAGGAGGAAACAGCAGGTGCTAAATCAGCACTTCTTGCAAGTTAGGAACCCACTGGCAGAAGGTGCTTCACTGTGACTCTCCTGTTTCTGTGCAGGGCCTCATTTCAAACAGCAGGAACACAGCGGCACAGTCAAGATGGCAAAGGCTGATTCCAGGAAGACATACTCATCTTCTCCCTCTCTGCTCAGGTGAGATCCCACCTGCAGTGCTGCCTCCAGCTCTGGGGACCTCAACATCAGAAGGATGTGGAGCTGCTAGAACACGTCCAAAGGTGGTCACAGAGATGCTCTGAGGGCTGGAGCCCCTCTGCTCTGGAGACAGCCTGGGAGAGCTGGGGGTGTTCAGCCTGAAGAAGAAAAGGCTCTGGGGAGGCCTTGGAGTGCCTGAAGGGGCTCCAAACTGACAGAGGGCAGGATTAGGGCAGAATTGGGATATTGGGAAGAAATTCTTTCCTGTGAGGGTGGGGAGGCCCTGGCACAGGCTGCCCAGAGAAGCTGTGGCTGTGCCTCCCTGGAAGTGTCCAATGCCAGGTTGGACAGGGCTTGGAGCAACCTGGTCTAGGGGAAGGTGTCCCTGCCCATGGCAGGGGGTTGGAATGACATGGACTTTCAGGTCCCTTCCAACAATGCCTTCCAATCCCCCCCAACAATCCTATGATCTTTCCATGTCATCGCTCAGTGCTAATGCAAGCACTGCCACTAATCACTACTTTGAAGTTGTCTTCACCAGAGCATCCAAGAAGGTCATTTTAATTTAAGAGAAGATAGCTCAGAGGTGTTTTGATTCCCCCTTCACATAACATCAACTGCAATGATGAGGGAACACAGCAGACTTTTTAAACATTTTCCTTGCAATTTCTCACAGCAGGATGAACAGGCACTGAAGGAACAGAAAAAGCAGAGCTGCAGCCTTTCTGGGTAGAATCAGCCCAGCACAACCCCAGCTGAGAAGAAAGACTCAAGTGCCTACTTCAGGTGATCTAAACTTCAGACTTACAAGACCCAGAGTTTTAAAGAACTGAGCTGACCCCCTAGTATGCTCCAGTTAACCACATGGAAGAAGCACTCATATGTAAAGCCACCTTGTAACACAGAGTCAGGCAGTTTGTGCTTCTCTGCACCCCACTCTTCCTGGCAATGCTGCACACAACGTAGCTGCCAGCAGTAAACCTCAAGGCAAGGCCACAGCAGGAGCTGCAGAGTATTGTGTGCACACGGATTTGCTCACGGAGACCAGTCCTGGCAAGAATTTTGGGTGAATTAGTCCAGCTGGAGCAAGGTGCTGATGTGGCCACACTGCTTCAAGTGCCAAATGCTGCCCTGCTGCGGACACCAGAGCTCCAGAGGTGATGCCACACTGCCTTAGGCATGTCCACACGTTTCCACCCTGTGACATGCAGGTGTGTCTTCCCCAGGAGAACAGAAAGATGTGGATTAAATGGGCAAGAACCTGCACGAGTGGTGCTTCCAGAAGGGAAGAACAGAACAACTTCACAAAATTGCAAAACTCCTTGGAATAGGACGAAATAAATCGATTCCCAGCTGAAGCTACGACTTGTGTTTTGCAAGTGTGGGAACATCAGCTGGAGAGGAAGCATTAGGCAGGAGGGCAGCATTTGCCTTTTATTGCTCCCAAGTGGCAGAGACCTAACAGCCTAGAACACAGATGCAGCCCACCAAACCTGGGTGATGACAAACAACCTTTACAGAATCCATGTTGATTCAGAAGATGTCATAAGCAATGATTTTACACAGAATTTCAAGGCTGATGCCAGAAGGCAGTGCTCCAGGCTGCAAAGGGGGGGCTTTATGGTTTTTTCATGTCCAAGGCTCAAACCTGTTAGCTGTGCTTCTTATTACTGCAATTACTTCCACTGAAGACTCTTAAGATAATATTGCTGCCATCACAGAATCGCTACGGTTGGAAAAGATCTCTGTGATCATGGAGTACAAGTGGAATCAGAATTGCAGAGCAAAGGTCAGCAAAGTCTTAATATTAAATGCCCAGCAAATGTGTCGTCTGCTTGGACAGAGCACTCTGTATTTCAGAAAGATCCCATCAGAAATGTTAAACAAACCTGTGACTTCATGCTGCCTGATGAAGCTGCACCCACACTTTGGTGAACATGAACAACTTTTCACTCATTAAAATAACACCAAACTACCTAAACACAAGGCACAGAGCAAGACTGAGCTAAAGAAGCATTTGGACAATGCTCTCAGGCACATGGTGTGATTCTTGGGGTGTCCTGCACAGGGCCAGGAGTTGGACTCAATGATTCTGATAGGTCACTTCCAACCCAGTATATTCTATGATTCTGTGACTGGAAAGAGCCTGTATTAATTCACTAAGTCTCACATCATGTATAGAAGATTCAGCTGTAGATTCAGCTTTATCCATTAGTTACAAGTATACCCAGAATTATCTTAAAGGCAGTGAATTTTTTGGAATCCTTACTGGACTGTTAAGGAGCAAAAGGTTTACGAGGAGTAATGTGATTAACAGAAAAGGACCCTAAACCAGAGAAAAACTGGACAGCTGAGTGCTGCTGCTGCATGGCCAAGGCTGGAAAGGGAGAGAACCACCCCCAGGAAGGACACCAGCTCTCCTGCTGCACAAATTTGTTTTTAAAGTGCACAAGCAACCCACTCCCCTGTGCATCCTGCTGCATCAGACTCACTGTTGGGATGGAACATCTCGCACGTGAACCTCATCTTCGGAGGACTCAACGGGTAGTCGAGTGGAAAGCTCAGGATAGCAGGGAAAACACCATACTCAAAACAGGTGTCTTCAGGACCCCTAGAAACAGGTAAAACGTTATTCGCCAGTTTTAAGCAGCTCTTTCACCCAAATTCTTGTCTAAATGAGATGTCTGAAGCTTCAGTTAGATCATCCTCTCTGGGAAACAAAGAGTTAACATGCTCTTACCCCACACCTCATAAACTTAAATCCAAATACAAGGCTTGGGAGGCAAGGGGGAAATCAAAGCCTGCACACTAAATTACTAGGAAGGTCACAACACTGTTTAATTAGCAGGGTGTGTCTGGATATAATTGGAGTATCTGGCTCCAAGGCATGTTCCAGGATTTGAGCGTCTGCACGTCAAGAGAAAGCAGAGGCAGGTGTGGGACTCCTCTGCCTTTGAAGATACTGTTATGCTGCACAAGACAGAGATGTCAAATGCTGGAGCTCAAAAATAAATTATAAGCCTCACAGAGATCCCAGCTGCCAGTCTAGAGAACAACCACACAAACATTTATCGCTGTCTGATGCAGAAAACACAGCGAGGATTTGCAAAAATAAAAACAGAGCCCTGAGACCATAATTGCCAGAGGAGATGCAGGACAACAATGTGTCTTTGCAGACTTCAGGTATTGAGTTTGTCCTCCCTCGAGTGCATGTGGAGAACAAATGGCTTCACCAGGGTTCTTGTAGAAACATTTCCTTATTGTGTTCCACATCTAGTTCAAAGTGCAGTCGAGTTGAGAACATGAAGACAACTATTTTACCCTGCCTATATAAAACACTTTTGAAAAGTGAGCAGAAAAAAAAGTTTATTGGCCATGATCTATTCAAACTTGATGAACCATCTGGAAGTTGTAACACAAACATGATTTCCCCTGACTGGAAAAATGACGAAATAAGCTTCAGCACCGAAAATCGTGGCCAGGGAAACCTCATCTATTTAGTAAAAAGCCCTTCAAACAAAGGTTCTACTGACTGGGAAATAAGGTTTAGGAATATATTCATGCCTCCCCCTCCCAATCCCCATTCCCCGTGCCAGAAAGAACATTAAAAGTTCAAGGATTCTTAACAATTAAGACAGCCATTGATAACCTAGAGAAAAAGAAAACCGAGAGCAGCAAATCCTAAAGCCTTACGAAACTCACTGTCTCAAACTTTGGGACTCAAAAGACTTGGCTGGTAGATAAACACAACAACTATGTGATTTAAACCCGAACATTGACACTGGCAGGTAAGATAAGAGAAATGCATCAATAGTCTGCAAGAATGAAAGCTAAATTGTCTCAGCCACTTTGTTCCCTTTCCGGCCTTTTCCCTAAATTTAGCTGGGATTCAATTCACATCTGAGAGTAAACTGAATGCATTTTTTCATGACCATTTTAATTCCAGCTGCATTTTAAAGGCTTATTGTTGAACTTCTGAGAGTATGTACATACAGGCATTGAAAAGCTGGTGGGTGTCTTATGTTCTGTTTTGAGAGCAAACCCACAGCCTTGAGGGCTCTTCTGTCAAATAGGCTCAAAACCCAACACACTCCATTTTCGGCCCTGCTTTTGTTTTAGCCACTCAGCGCTGCCAGGATCAACTTCAAAGAAATTATTAAAGTTAATCCAAGACAGCATTTGCAGCTACAAAACACTCAGCATTTGAACTTAACAGCATCACTTTCAGCTCAAAAAGGACATCAGCAGGGCCTGGGAGGTAAGAGCAAGGCAGCTTCTGCAATCACCCCCCTGCTCTGCAGTGATTCCACAGCTGACTTTAAGCGTGAAAATGAGAAACTCTGACCTCCACGAGCCAGCTATTACTCAGGCAAGGGGCTGAAAAGGGTGGTGGGTATCTGCCAAAATAAGAGGGAAAAGTGCCTTGACGAGGACAGCTCATGGGGATTGTTTAGTCTGGAGAAAAGGAGGCTCTGGGGGATCTTCTTGTTCTTTACAACTCCCTGACAGGAAGGTCAAGCGAAATGAGGCTCTGCTCCCAGGGAACAAGAGACAGGACAAGAGGAAACGGCCAAAAGTTGTGCAGGGGAGGTTTAGATTGGGTATCAGGGAAAATTTCTCCCCTGAAAGGGTGGCCAGGCACTGGCACAGGCTGCCCAGCACAGCGGTGGAGTCACCATCCCTGAAAGTGTTCAAAAACACGGAGATGTGGCACATGGGGACACGGTTTAGTGGTGGATTTGGCAGTGCTAGGGGAAAGGTTGGACATGATGGTCTCAGAAGTGTTTTCCAACCTTAATGATTCTGTGATTCTTAATTCTATATTCACAGCTTCAAATACTTATTCAAATGGCTTATTTGTAAAAAGATAACTGGAAAAGGCCAAACCCCACAATCATGAGATGCCCAAAATAGGAATGGAGACAAAAGTCATAAGCCTAATTAGAGCTCTAATTACCTTTCTAGACAGCTTTTTGAAAAGTTGACTTCAGTTTACATTGTTTAGTTTTCAAGCAATCTTTAGGTTAATAAAGTTCTTAACAATCGTGTGGTTTTGTGTCTTTTGGGGATAAACTGTAACAGCAACACACACTTGTACATGGCAACTGGAGAGGGCAAAACTCGGCCTTGAAATGTTAAATCCATGAAAATGAGACAGCCTGAAGGACCTCACCCAGCGCTAAGGAATTGGGCAGCATAAGGCAAACTCTCCTGAAACGCTGTTGCAAAGATCTGACTTTCAGAAATACTCCCCACCTCTGCTGTTCAGAAAGGTTTCCACGTGGTATTTTCAGCTCTTGATCTATTACACTCATTTTGGGAGCGTAAGAGCTGTTCTGTCCTCCAGACATGTCAATACAGCCTTAACATTTATATGTCTCACATTCCTCCAGCACTGCTGCTGCGGGCAAGAACACTGGAAATACAAATTATTACTTCCATTATTTAAAAAGACATTATTTTATCTCTGAGCCAAGTTCTTACATCAATCTGTGTAACATTACCCAGCCCACCTCTGAACTGATAAATGAGAGATGTCTTTTCTCTCCTAGGTCCCTGTTTTTAAATTTATTTGCCATTACGTGTGCTCTAGCTTTATATAAATTGGGTGAAGGAAAAAAGTATTCTGTTCTTTTCACTATCACGTTACTTAGATTTTGCACATCATCCGTCTGAAAATCTGAAGCCAGCTTTACTCTAATTTCCTCATCTGCACACCTCTCATTCCCAGAATCTCATACAGCACATTTGAGATTACAAAACACTGGAAGAGACCACCACAAATACAAACAAGAGGTGTAGCTTGCTTTCCAAAGGTATGCAAACACTGCTGCTAACAGGGCTTGTAAAGAGATGAAAGTAACCAAACGTGTTTAGGGTAAACATGTTTCTATTGTACCACAGCTTCAGAATTGAGCAGATCTTAAAATATAACTTGATTATGACACACACACAATACAGAAACCAAAATGAAAGCACCTCCTCCGCCTCTCATTTTACGCTGACAAAGACCTGAAGCTCAACACTCAGCACTTTAAAGGGCTTTCAAGTCTGCAAGCAGCAACTTCATTCTTCAGGAACATTATGGGAAATATGAAAAAGTACTGTCTAGGCTAAACCAAAGCTCTACTCAGCCACACAGCCTCTGCTAAGAGAAAGTACTAAGAGGCAGGAATATTCCAAGAAGTGCATTAAATCCTCTGGGATTTCCACTCCCAGCAATGCACAGCTGTCTGACCTGCAGTCTGGCACATTACAAAGCACATGTGCTGACTATGCCACTCGCAGAAAGAGAAGGCATAAGACCCTGCAGCCAAAATCTTTGGTGTCAGGCAACAACCAACCTATTTCCATGCCAAGTGTTTAATTTCAGGGGACTGAGCTACCAGGAAGCACAACCTGTTATCCCAGGAGAAATCGCTGCACATAAGCAGAGGCATTTGCCAACTCTTCCCATCAATGAGCAAACAAGCAGTGGTAATCCAAACCTCCACTTACCAAGGCCTAAAATAACTCAGAGACTCCTGCTTGCCATACAGCAGGATCACCCACACAGCTTGTGTGGAACAGGGGATTCGCTGCAGCCCGGGATGCTTTTGTATTGGTTGTGTGCCTGAGCCCAAGAGACAGAAACCTTGTTTTTCATCCCTAGACAATACACTCCCAGCAAACCCAGCTAGGAAAACTCTGCCACCCACGCCAGCTGAGAATCTCACCAGTCAGCACTGGTGGTTGCAGGGAAAACCTGCCCAGAGCCCAGTGGGGACAGAGTGAGTGGGGCCACGGCCAAAACCTGCTGCCCTGAGTCCTCCAGGACCCCCCAGCCCTGGTTGAAGGAAAGGAAATCACCAATTCTTACCAAAGGAATCCTGAAATACAGAGCTGGGATCTACCCCAATAACAGACCATCAGATTCAAGATGAACTTAGTGGTTTAAAGCTTCTTCCTCCTCTAATTGTGTAGCATTTGCATAAACTGTCACATGTGAGTGACAAAGGTCTGTTTTCTTCTCCTCTGCCATTTTAGAACTTTATTTTGTAAAAAACACAAGTTATTCCATGTACTCAAAGTTCCCAAAAGTACAGCATGACTAAGAGTACAAGAAAGAGGTAAGACAACTCCTAAGACACTGGTCAGGAAGATTTTGTCTTTTCATGGCTAATTTTGCTACCAACAACCATACCCATCAGCTGGGGAGTGGAAGGGACAGAACACAGCTTTTTAAAGGACTCTTTGCCACCCCCAAAACACAACAGGTTTTTCAGAGCTATTCACCAAAAGAAGAGCTTTCTATACAGAACCACTGCACTCAACTCTTCACAGCACCAACCTATTCATGAAGTTTAAAGAATTACAAAAGATTTTTTTACTTAACTACGAATAGTTTTTCAGATCAAAACCTTTCAATTTTTCTAGAAAAAAGACTGGATAGTAAGTAAACTAATTCTAGACATTGATTTTTTTTTTCTCCTGTCACTAATAATCTGTGTATTTTGCTCCACTTAAAATCTGCCCTGCATCTGCAGTTAAACAATGTCCCAACAGCTCTGTGATCTACAAGCAATTTGTTGTTTCCTACAGTGTTTGTAAATGTAACACACAGTCAAGGGAGCCCAAATGAGGATCCCTGAAAAATCTGCAAGCTTATTATTATGACACCTGTACAACAAGTGATCACAAGTTGTACACTTCACCAATGCTGTCTCTATCATCCTGGTTAAAATCCAAATATAACTCCCTGTTTAGGTAAGAGAAGGAATTCCCAGCCAAGGCAGGCCAAGGCTGATGTCATACAGAACTGATAGTAATTTTTTTACATTCTTGGTCTCCTAGAAGCTAATCACAGCATGCAACTGCTGATTTCAGACACAAAACAATATTAACTCACATGATCAGGGCTTCCCATTCGAAGAAGTTCTCTTCATTCATGGGACCTGTGAAACAAAACAGAGCAATGCTCAGTGCCACCTGGACACAAGGTTACAGCTCCAGAGGGCACAAACCCCCCTCGGCTCCTCACCTGCCACGATCCCTTCAGGGGGGTTCAGGGTCAGCTCTGTGAAAACAGAAACACAAGGAAGGTTAAGGTGACCTGTGAGCCTGAGCATTTTGGGTGGTGTTTGCTTTGGCCACAGCTTAGCACAGAGGCCCCACCACCAAACACCTTTGGAGAACAGCTTGGGGATACCATGGGAGGAATCTCCTGGCCATGCTTCACTGAGCAAAACTTCACATCCAGGAGACCCAGGATCCCACAGCTGACAATTTAACTGCTACATGCAAGACAAGTTTTATAGACAAAATTATCTGGCACTTTGGGTTTCTTCAGCCTCCCAGAATTAATCTTCGAATCACAGAATTGTTTAGGTTGAAAAAGACCTCCAGGGTCATCGAGTCCACTATCTTCCCAGGGGCAACAATTTAAAAATGAGAGGGAAAACAAAAACTCTCCACAGAGCCTGAGAAACACCCCCCTCTGGGACCTCTGTGGTATCTGCAAGTACAAACTCAACAGCCTACAAAGAGGCTGTATTACTGTGACCTCTGTGCACCCATTCAGGTTTGATGCACTTCAGTACAAAACCCAGAATGACACAAAAGCAGGAGAAGCAGAGACATTCATACAATAACCTCCGGCATCAGCCCCCCATTTCAAGCCTGGTGAAGCCCAGTAACACCATGTGCTGATAAAAGAGCAACCAGGTTTTCTCCTGCCTAGTGGAATGACCATCAACTTCCAGTTTCTGATGTCCTGCAGGGTGGCAGCAGCAGGGGAGGCACAGTTCAGCTGCACACAGGCAACCAGTGGCCTGCAGTCCCGGGGGTTCAACACCAGCCCCACAGTGCTGGTGGGTCAGCCAGTGGGACTGGTGGCAGGAGGTGACACTCCCAGCTGCTTTCCCAGCACACTGTTTCCTAACCAATGGTCTGTGGAGCACCAGTAGCCAGTAACATAGAACACAGCCACAAGAACCACCATGCTCATTCCCACGCAGGAACATGGACCCAGGCAACATGGGAAGTCACAAACCAACAAATGAAATGATTGACCTAATTTCTGTTAGGCTGTAGGTGAAAACTGCTGCATGGAACAGATTTCTGTCTTAGAACAGCTCCTTTACTGTAGGGTTCAAAGATGTGCCAAGATGCATTGACAGGAGAGACCGTGAAACTCTCCTGTTCCCTCAGGTTGCCCTTAACCTTGGCACAGCCCTCTCTGAAGTTCCAAAGCCCAGAAGCCCCAGACTGAAACTCAGCCTTACGGTTTCCCACAATGTCCTGACATTCAGGGACAGGTTTTTCCAGCTTCACAGTGGGTCTCCAGCAGTTTTTATTGTTGATGCTTTTAGACAGAAAGAGGGAGATGTCAAACCCAGGAGCTCCCGGAATCATTTTGCTCCATCTTGTGGCTCTCTCTAAGAAAATCCCTCTGATGTTTCCCATGATTTCCCTGGAAAAGCCAGCAGCACCTGTGTATCCCCTGGGGTGGCAGCCAAGCAGAGGTGTGCCATACAGCTCTCCATTCCAACGAAAACCAGGGCAGTGGGCCAAAACCCACAGAGCAAAGGGTCTTCATGAGATCACAGGTTCAATTCTCCACTTCCTTGCTCAGCTCTCCCCTTGGAGAAAGAGGTTTCCATTCTTAAGGATCAGGCAAAGTGAGAACTGGGCAGTCAGGGGCACAAGAGGTTTGATTTTGAGTGGCTGCTGCTACACCTGGTCATTGAGAAAGGAAAAACCTCTTTTCCACAGGAATGGTCACATCCTACCCAGTGATTTCTCTAAAGCTGTTCAAGGGGAAACTCCAAGCACAGTTTTTGGAGCTGCACAGTATGAACTGCTGGGATCTGACACAGCATCAGCTGCTTCAGGCTCACCAGACCCTCCAAAAATGGAATGTTAGGGGGTAGTTTTTCCAATTATTTATACATGAGCAGCAAAAAGCAGTGAAAGGCTAAAACAAATGCTCAGATCAAAAGCAGAATGACTTTGACAGACCAGCTAGGCCAAACAGTCTCCCTCAGCGAAGAGATTTTCTCTAATATCCAATCCAAACCTCCCCTGGTGCTACGTGACGTTGTTACCTGGGAGCAGAGCCTGACTCCCACCTGGCTCCCCCCTCCTGTCAGGGAGTTGTAGAGAGCCAGAAGGTCCCCCTTGAGCCTCCTTTTCTCCAGGCTGAGCCCCCCCGGCTCCCTCAGCCACTCCTGATGAGAGTTGTGCTCCAGACCCTTTCCCAGTTCCATTACCCTTCTTTGGATAGCAAGGAGCTGAGCCCTCTGCCCAGGCTAAGCATGGACAGTATCCAACAGAAGGCACTGACAGGGAAAATACAGATCCTGAAGCTACACCTACTACTGTAGAGAGGCAGCTTGCCCAAACTTGATGCAGCAGCTAGCTCTTTGGGGCAGGCAAAGAAGAGTTTGGGTTGGAAGGACCTCAACACTCATCAAGTTCCATCCCCTGGGATGGGCAGGGATGTACCACCTGGAGCCAAGGATGCATGTTAGGAGGAGTCATCCCCCCTGCATCCAGCGCTGTAATAAAGTAAAACCTGCTTCTAATACTACAACTGGTGTTAAGGAGTTTTATTCCTTAACTGTAGGAATAAAACTCCTACAGAGTATGCACACGAGCAGAAATGTCCCACTAAGAGGTTCCGAGAGGTTGCTGAGGATGACCTAATTTGCAAAAAAGAATAAACCAGCAAGCCAAGAAAGGAATCAGCTTTGAAAGAGATAAAGGGGAAAGCCAGGAAAGTTGTTGCTTGTAAGCTCAAAACAGCTGACACTACAGAACTGTGATGCTTCTATTGGGAACGAGGGGCAGATCTGGTGCACAATCAACACCTTTCATTTCACTGCTCTTTGTGGAGTCATTATCAGCCAATTCCACCCGGGAGACTGTTCTCAGGAAAACTGAAAACACACCTTCTTGTTAAAGGTCTTAATAAAGAGTCTGATCACATCTTGATAAGAGAAGTTCAACAGTATGTTTTTTTTCTAAAAGCTGCACCTAATTTAGGTACCTCCAAGGGGATTAAAAACCCGGGACTCGGGAAACATTAAGGGCGTGCTCACTGCCCTATCTGAAAGCATCTGGACTGAGACACTTGAAAAGGGCCAGTTTTCTTCTGGCTCCACAGAACTCTTCCCAAGCAATAAGGATGGGAGGCACTCACTGAAGCGCTGCCAGGTTCAGAAGATGTATAATTCCCGTGAATTCTCAAATCTCACAACATAAATCTCGTATTTTTAACCCGACAGCACTCCCAAAGATACCTGTTGGCATTACAATCTACTGCTCTATTGCCTGTTTGTACCAGGAAGGAAATACAGGGCATACAACCAGGCACAATAGTTCTCAGGTCTCTAGAGATCTGACCTAATTCTTCCAAAGTAACCCACTTTAGATTTGAAATTTCAGCCAGTGTAAGATATCTTCAAGATCCTGCAGCCAGGAAGCAGTAAACTTTCCATCTCTTTAACTCTCGTAAATACAAGCTGCTACTGAGAGACTAATATCAGGCCTTAATACTATTACACATCTAGAATTAACAACAGACTCTATAAAAATAACAGACAAAACCCAACAGACTCCAATAAAAATAATGCCCTTTTTTATATCTGATTTTTTGGAAAGCTTTAGCCAAATCAGTTCTGGCAGAGTAGATAATAAATATGAGGCAGAAAAAAGCCAAACATGCAAACAAAGATCTAAATGAGGACAAAAAAATGAATCCACATGATGTGGCTGTCCACACCCACCATCCCTTTCTTTTTCTAAAGGAAAGAAAACCAGAGCAATTTCACAGCCTCTCACAAAATGGAATAATGTATTTGGGCTCTGACAGGTAGAAACTCCTCACAGTGTCAAGCATTTTTCACATAAAGCAACAATAAATACATATTATATAAAGATTTAAGCGTGTGCACACACGCACAGAGAAAATCAAAGACCAAAACTGAAAAAGAAAAGGAAAGAATTGGAAGTCTGGCAAGCAAAATACATCCCCCAGCAAGGGACTGACTGCCAAACACCTCTGTCATGACTAGAAATAACTGAAGAGGAGAGAGAGAAAGGAGAAAGAGGGAAGGTAAAAGATTGTGTTCACCAATTTCTACAAAGACTGAAAACCACCTTCATGTTCACATTCACCCAGTGCCTGCATCCACACCAGCAACTCACATCACTGGGGGAGAATGGAAAGTTCACACAAAGCTAAACCTCAGACTACAGCTCAGTCCCAAGGCAGGGCTTGCTCTTTTTCTGCAAAAAGGGGCAGCAGAACTGCTCACGACCAGGAACTGTTTCTGTTCTTCAAAATAACTTTTGCTGAAAATCTGCACAGGGCGTGACAGCTTCTGAAGAGCTACGACTCACTGCCAGCCTTTTGTGAAACACTGGGGGGAGGGGTTTGAGCCAGCCTTGATTCTGGGGTCTGTAGCAGGGTTTGAGGTGCTCAAGGAAAGTAACAACCCAGAAAAGGCACGGGCAGCACAGGAAAATCCAGGCAGCAACAGACACCAGAACGTCTGGATAACTGCACTGCTGCAACTTGGGTTTCTAGAATTCAAAGCACTATGCAGTCAGTCACATTAATTTTTCACAATACTGTATTGGAGGTGGGAAAGTGTTTCTAAAGGCAGATCACAGATCAAACATTATCTCAGTTCATGACTAGTGTTACCCTGGGAAACCAGGCAGAGAAGATTCACCTCATGTCTGTCTGTGGCATTAAGTAATTTTTCTGATGCCCTTTATTATAATTTTTTTCCTAAAGATTTCATTCATACAAGACACTCCAGTCAGATCTCTGAGTCTCTCTCAACAACAAAGGATCAAAAATGCTTTTTGGGACTGAGGGGATTGATGCAAGAGAACAGACAGAAGCAGAGCCAAGTCTGTCTGTGGTTGTTTTTCAGGTCAGTGCCTCTGGATCACAAGGGAAAATGCAGATTTCTAGGACACACAGGCTTCGCTCAGACACCCACGGGGCTTGCCCACCACTCCCAGCTGTCAGTGTCACCCCCTGAGTGGGGGGAGCCTGGCCCCCCAAACCCCTGTGTGACAGCTCAGCTTACAGACCTGTGCTCTGGGAACAGGCATGCTGTTGGCAGGGAACGTGTGCCTATAAATACTCTGTTTTACTCAGGCTGGAATCTTCCCCTAAACCATGGCAGAGAGAGAAACAACTGCCCGTCCCTGGACAGCCTGGGGAGTGCAGTAAGTGACCTTCCCTAGAGCAGGAGAACAGTTCTTAAAGCCCAGCTCCCTCCTTCCCCACCAAACACTTTGTTTCTGCATTTTAATTCCTTTCCATAATAAATAAAAGGCAGAGCATCAGAGCCCAAAAGCAAGGAGTTAAACAAACAAATATTTCTTGCCAACAGAAGGCACCTTCGGACACCTCTCAAGCTCACCAGGGAGCAGATGATTCATCCCAGGAGAAGTGGGATTCCCAGGGGGACCCAGTCCCTGCTCCCTGTGGGGGGCTGGTCTGGATCACTGCTTTCCACCTCCTGCAAGTCACATCTCACGCTGATTTTTAAACAAACAAGCAAGTCTATGTCCTTGATCACTACATTCGAGTTTAAATGCTCTTACTAACCACTTCTGTTAAGGACAACATCCCAGAATTGTTTGGGTTGGAAGAAACTGTAAAGATCATCTCGTTCCAAACCCCAGCCATGGGCAGGGACACCTTCCACTACACCAGGTTGTTCCAAGCCCCGTCCAACCTGGCTTTGCACACTTCCAGGGATGAGGCAGCCACAACTAGAACGTATCTATCCTGGCAAACACCTCTAATGATCTTTGAGATAAGGAAGCTCTGCAACAGAGACTTTCCACATCCGGAAAATCTTAACAGGGAAGAGCATGAAAGTAACTGGCCACTTGCCCAGGGTTGCCAGCCTCGCCCATGACTAAGCTCCTGGAGCCGCGGAGTGCCCGATGTGTCACCCGCACACCGCCCGCCCCCCGTGCCCCGGGGCACGGGCTGTGTCCCGCCTGCGAGAGGGGGCCGCGGTGCCGGGCGTGCCCCCCTTCGCCACAGCTGCTCCCCAAAGCCCGCGGTGCCCCGTGCTCGGTACCGCTCACCCCCCCGCCCCGGGGGCTCCGGACGGACGCGGGGAGGGCCCTGCAGCCGGTGGGGCAGGGGCAGGAAGGCCCGCGGCCTGGCCTGGCCTGCCCCGCCACCGCCCCGCGGGCCCTCCCGGGCTGCGGGAAGGATCCCGGCAGGAGGGGCAGCGCGGGAAACCCAGGGAGCGCGACTCACGCTTGTACTCGGCCATGAGCCGCTTCAGCGCCGTCCCCGCCATGGCGCGGCCCCGCCGCCGCTTCCGGGTGCGCGGCCAGAGCGCCCGGGGGTGGGGACGGGGGGAGGCGCTCTATCCCGCCGCCCGCGCCTCTATGGTAGCGCCCAGTCCTCCAGCCGGCGCCGCGCGTGCCCAGGGAGGCACCGGGAATTCCCGCTCCCGCGGGCGAGCCGGGGGGGAAGCGGCGGGAACGCGGCAGCTCCTGCGCCAGGGGGGGGAGAGAGGGCGATACGCAAAATGCTGCATTGTGCGGCAACCCCCCCCGCGGAGCGGGGTCTGTGCAGCAACGCCGCCCCCTCCCAGGGGGATTTTGTGGAAGTGGTGCCTGGAGCGGCTCCCGCGCGTGCCCTTCCAGCCAGGACGGGGCCACGGAGAGCACGAGGCGGGAGCCCGAGCCCCAGGCTGGATTGATTCACCGCGTGCAACAGCAAGGGGCGACACATCAACGTACAAATCCAGGAGCAGACAAATCCGGGATCCGCGGGATGTCCCACCCCAGCCCGCCAACAGGAACACGAAAAAGGAAACGGGGGCCCTCCCAGCGAGATTCCTACAAGCGGGAGCAGATCTAACGTGGCCAAATGGAAAGAGAAAAGGCTGGTATGAATCCCATGGAGCAGCAGGACGGCCTGAGTTAAAATTCCCCTGGAACGGGCTCCACGCAGCCCAAACCACCACACAAATCATTAAACTTCGAAAGGTTAGGGAGACAGGAGAGCAGGTGATTATTTTGAAGACGCCTCTCTCCTCGCTCACCCGCTTTTCTGCACGGTTTTGTGACATTGAAAAGTGCTTCCCACCCACCCCCCTCCCATTTATCAAGTTTATCTGCCAAAAACAAGTACTGAAAAGAAACCTGAGGCTGCAGACTTCTAGTACCCAGGGTGAAACAGAATTGAAATTAAGAGAGCAGGAGAAAGGGACAGGAGCTGCCTGGCACTCAGCAAACGACTGGAATTTCAGCAACGGGATTTTTATAAGCTTCTACAGCAAAAAACACCACTGCTCTGTTGCGAGCATTGGTTTTGGACCAACTGCCCTGCCACCTCCAGTTCTGCAATAATTCAGGACAAAAAAAAAAATCTCATTTCTGCATAAAAAAAGTATATTTTGGACACCTTTATCCTAACATGACAAAACACATGTAAACCTTCAGTATTTGAACTCTTTTGTAAGTATTGTCTCGTGTTCCAGCCCGTGCCGAGGGCTCAGTGCTGCCCAAGGGACCGACTGCGTTTGCAACACAAGCTAAGAACTTAAAACCAGTATCTCTGTTCCTCCTCTTGGGTGCCTCCTAAAAGTAAACTTTCATGCTCAAAACTAGCATGAAAATACACTGATTTACATAATTTGAGCTAAACAGAGGCACAAGACTGAACAGAGCCAGGAATGAACGCTCCATGTCCCAACACATGGATGAATGTCCAGGCTATAGGTTTAAAGAAAGAAAAAAAAAATATAGTAAAAACAATTAAAAAAAAGAATAACAGCAGAGAGAATACGCATGACTTAATCTGAACTTAAATCAAGCTGGCCCAATTCAAATGCTGATCCATCCCTGCAGATACTGTTTTGACTTGTGCATGCAGAATGTCAAAGACAACAAGCAACTTTGGTAAACGTCCTCTGAAGTTCTGAGGAGCCCCGTGTGATTGGAATGCTCATTTGTTCACTGTTAAAATAGCAAATTCGAGGACAGATGAGAGAGTCAGGTGAGGTGAGGATCCTGAAACTCCTCTTTCTCCAAAGGACAGCGTGTCTTAGCACCCTCCACCTGTCTGCTGCTGGAACACATCGATCGTGTCTTCATCTTCCATCTCTAACTGTGGGAGTAACACAGGAATTATTTTAACATTTTAAAAATATGGAAATTATAAGTAACACAGAAAATTTGAAAGACACACGATGACAAAAACACTTGGTTTCTGCTCCTAACCAGCAACAGAGCACTTCAGGGATAACTTAATTAATTAACACATGAAACACTTTCCCTCAGTCAACCTGAACAAAATACTTGGAACATGCTAAACTCAGAGCAACTATTTCAGGATCATTTTGATTTCAAGCCCCTTTAATCATCACACAGACATCAGAATATCTGTGTAGCAATTTGCAGTAAGAGTGTTTTTCATACCTACGCAGGTGTTTCTGCTTCCTTAATTGGCTGTCCATCAAACCAGAATATAATCTGCCTCATTGACAAGCCCTGCGAGTTCAAAGTAATTAACATGAGAAACTACGCTTGTGTTTCCAAATCCAAACTAAGTATTCATGGATTTACTGTCAGAACAAATGTTAACAAAATTAACACTCAAAAGACAAGGAGGAATGGATTCAAACTGACAGAGAGTAGGCTTAGGTTAGATATTAGGAAGTTCTTCCCTGTGAGGGTGGTGAGGCACAGGTACAGGCTGCCCAGAGAAGCTGTGGCTGCCCCATCCCTGGAAGCATTCAAGGCCAGGTTGGACAGGGCTTAAAACAACCTGGGATAGTGGAAGGTGTCTCTGCCCATGGCAGGGGTTTGGAACGAGATGGGCTTTAAGGTCCCTTCCCACCCAAACCATCCTGTGGTTCTATGATTTAAATTTAATCATCAGGACAAATACAAGGGCATATCTGTCTCCTTGTCTACACTGAGGAAGGCTGAATGTTGGTAAGTTTATATTGCCCTTAAAACCTGAGTTAACACTCAACTGAAACCTGTTTTGACAGTGTTTAATCACACGAGGAAGTCTTTATTCCCTGTCAGTCCCTGAGGGATTGAGCACTGCTCTGCCCTCTCAAATCCTTGGAAATCCCTGTGTGATTCACCTTTCTGTCACACACAGAGCCAAAGGAATACTAAAATTCCATGCACCTCTGCAAAACCCCAAGTATTCACCTCTCCTTCCCAAACAGAGAGAGGCACAGAACAGAGCAGCATGTAAAGTTTGAGTAAGTGAAGAAAGCATCCTGCTAGTAACAGATGAGGGGAAACACTGGCAAACTCCTCTTCCAAAGCCATTTACATCCCCACCTTCTGCTCTGTGTAAAGCAGAGGCATTGAGGGCTCTAGGCTCAGGAACTGGGATGGTGGGGCTACATCCCTTTCCAGTTTAGGAAGGCACCAAGGAACAGCCTCTGACACGGAGCAGCCAACAAACACCTGCAAACACAGCAGTCCCAACTGCACTGGGCAGTGGGAGGGACAGGGGAAGGGAGAAGGAAAAAGCCTATGAGGAAGCTGTGGGATGGAAGAATTTATTTTGTGCCATTTTCCAAATAGAAAATGCACTCAAAGTTGATGAAGTTTTCAGAGATAACAGGACTGAGGATTAGCGAATTGTCTCAGGGCCAGGATCAGAACTGGAGGAATTCTGGTAGCGCTGCCACGGGACATCAGGGAAAACACATGAAGAGCTAGAGGAAACATCCACTCACTGAGAACTGCACACCGAGAAGCTGCCAGCATCCCAACCCCTCGCTCTCCCGCACGCCTGGATAGGCTCACTCCGCCGCACCGGCACGCTCCAGGCTCCGGGCAGGGAAGCAGCGAGGGGACCCTTGCCCGGGGGGCGCGGGGTCGGTGCCTTCATGGGCTTGCCCAGCGGGGCGAGCCGCTTCATTCTGAACTGCACCACGGAGCCGCGCTGCCCCGCAACTTTCAGGCTGATCTACTCGTTCTCTCTTTTCACGCCTTCCCGGACGGAACACGGCAGGGCGCGCCGGGTTCAGAGCTCGGCCGGGAGAGTCGCAGGGTCCCTGCGGAGACCGGCCCGCCTGCGCCTCCCCGCGGCTCGCCCGCAGTCTTGTCCCGCTAGCCCAGCGGGCAGGGCGGGGCCCGGGACGGGGCAGGGCAGGGCGGGGCCCGGGACGGGGCAGGGCAGGGCGGGGCCCGGGGCGGGGCCCGGGACGGGGCAGGGCAGGGCGGGGCCCGGGACGGGGCAGGGCAGGGCGGGGCCCGGTACGCGGCGGAGCGGCCGCTCCTCCCGCTCCCCTGCCCCGCTCCGCCCGCGCCTCCCCCGGGGCTTCTCCTCCGACATGGTGGGGGGGCCACGCCCCCTCCAGCCGCCCGCGACAGCCACGCCCCCTCCAGCCGCCTGCCACAGCGCGCGCCTCGGCCACGCCCCCGCCCCGCCCGCCCGGCTCCGCCCCTGGGTCACGTGAGCAGGAGCGGTCACCGGGGCCTGTCCTGGCGGCCGCTCCCCAAAGTGCGTCACGAGGGGCGGGGCAAAGGGGGCGTGACCGAGACTGTACCGGAGCTTCCCGGCGGGGCCGCAAGGGGGCGCTGTGCGGGACCGGCACGGGATACCCGGGCGGGGCCTTGGGAGCACTGCCCGGGGCAGCCGCGAGACACCTCCGGGAATGACACCTCTGGGAATGACACCGCCGGGAATGACACCTCCGGGAATGCCCCTTCCCGGCCGCACGGCACCGCTGGGAGTGCAGAACACAGGAGTACGAGCCTTCCAACCCCAAAGCACAGCCCGCCCGCGGTCTCCAGGCCGGCCCAGCCCAGACCGGCCCTGCCCAGCGGCACGGGCGAAGAGGCGGCAGGGATGTTGGCGCTGCTGCGGGAGCCCCTGCAGGGAGGGACCGGAACAGCTCTGGGCTTCTTCAGAGGAGACCCCCTAAATACGAGGCCCAGCCAGGCTGGGGCCGCTTCTACCAAGGGCAATACAGGCAGGTGCCCTTTGGCCAGGGCTGTGCCAGGGCTGTGCCAGCCCCAGGGATCCAGTGCCTCCCCAGGGATTCCAGCCCTCCAGAGCACAGGGGTGTGCGGGGCCAGGAGACGAGAAGAGGATCTGCCCCAAGCCTCCATCTCGGCCTGTTTCCCTGCCCTGACCTTCAGAAAAGCACACACTGGCCCCTTTGGGATCTCCTCAAGGAGTCGCAGTGGACTTTCCCTTAACCTTTCTTCTTCTCTTCTGGACTGCATCCCCATGGGGATGAGCAAAGCAGCACCGAAGCAACTAGGAAAAGCCCCTCTCCCCTAGTTCCAATATCTATATTCCTCCCCCTCTGGTGGTTCTTCAGCCACAGCCCACCTTCTCTGATGGCCGCATCCTTCCCTCTCCCACAGCTCCCACTCCCCCAGTCCTGCAGCAAGGAGCAGATGAGCAGAAGAAACCAGCTGAAGCTCGTGTAGGAATAACATGGGTTTTTTAATTCACGGGGCCCACAGAGGCTCCGGTTCAAAGGGGATGAAGGGGAGGCGGCGCACGTAGTCCCCCGAGGCCAGCTCTTCCTCCCGCACCCTGTGCAGCCGCTCTTCCAATTCCCTCCGCACACGGCGCGGGGGCACGGGGGGACTCTGCTCCCTATCCCCGTCGGAGAATCGCCGGCGACGGCGACCTCCAGGACCCCGCGGCTGCTGCTGCTGCTGCTGCTCCTCCTCCTGCCGCCGCTGCCGCTCCTGCCGCCAGCGCAGCACGAAGGGATGGAGCTGGCGACGGCGGCGACGTGGGGCCACCCCAGCAGGGTTGTCCTGCCCCTGCAGCGGGCGGATGGCCCCGATGGGCTCCCGGCACAGCGGGCAGGTGGCAGCGGCCCGGCCCTGGATGCAGGCATGGCAGAAGATGTGCCCGCAGGGCTCCACGGCAGCAGGGCTCTCCAGGGCACCCAGGCAGATCAGGCAGCTCCTGTCGGCTCCTGGTGCTGCTGCCTCATGCCTGGCCTCCTCCATTGCTCCTCCTACCCTTGAGTCTTCGCAGCTGCTGCTGGCACTTGGTGGGTGCTGCTGGAAGGACTCAAAGGCTTGGCTTCTGCTGGCGGCACTCGGAGCCCCCTCGTCCACTGCGGGACTCGGAGGCTCCTTGGCCGCTGGTGGCACTCCGAGGCTCCTCAGTCCCTGTCAAGACTCAGAGGCTCCTCAGTCGCTGTGTACTCACTGTGGCTCCTTGGCCACTGGCGGCTCACAGTCTGGCGTGCTCTGGCAGTACTCGACGGCTCGGGTGCTGCCCGCAGACCTCGTCTGTGTGCTGCTGGCAGTGCCCAGCACTGCCTTTTCCAGTTACCCGCTGCAGGTGATGTCATAGGGGGATTGTGACTCTGGTGACATCCCAGAGCTCCCAGGGGCACACTCAGGGCAGAGCCACGACCTCCCCTGTCCACACAGACAGAGCCTGTGACACAAAGCCCACCTGGCAGCGGGCTGCACACCTCAGTGCTTGCCCAGCTCCCTTCCAGGGCTGTCCTCTTTCTCCAAACCCATGACAAATGTCTGGGTGCTTCATTTCTTGGCCCCAGTGAGCATTTTCCTCTTCCAATACAGCAGCTCTGGAACACAAGGCAGCATATGTTGCATTGTTTCCTCTTCTTCCCCTTTTCCTGAAGATACCATTGGAGCACGACACACTGACACCACTTCTCCTAATAATTTTGTGCCCTCTGCAGAGTCACTGAGGTTGCTCAGTGGAGAATCTCCAGTGCCAGGCACCTACAGGGCCCCACTGCTGCTGCCACCACCACTCTGTTTTGAATTAAATGGAAGAGGCTCTTAGGATTGCCGGCCAACCAAGCACAGTTATCCTGCACCTGCAGCTGGGAGGCCAGTGCTCACAGCTCTGTCTTTCACAGAGATTTCATCTCTTCAAGGGCTTTGGCTGTTTGTCCCACCTTTCCTATCACATGATTAGAATCAGCTCAGTGCCAGCTGCTTCTGGCCTTTCTGTGCAGGGCTGTTTAACTTTTTTGTGGCTCGAAGCCAAGCTCCCTGTTACAACTCATTAATCCCTTCTCCAAGTTGCCTCCTGCATCCTTCTAGTGACTATTGTTGTCAGCTATTGTAGGTGGTGGGGCACTGTCCCACCCTTCAGCCATGCTGTCCCCACGGCTGTCTGCTCCCCCACCACAATCAGGGCAGTGTTCCATCGTGGTGGCCTCTCCAAGGACCAGTTAATTCTCATAAAGTGTCTTTTTAGCTGCCAGGCTCTGCTCTTGGTTCACTTTGGACGTGTTTCGTCCCAGACCCGACTGGGCAACTCTCTCTACCTCACATTTATTGCTAAATAAAAATCCATACTATTGACTTTGACGTATAGTCTTGTTTGCATCTTAATTTGGGCAGAGGCATCTCTCTAGTAATTTTAATAACCTGACCGTAACACTTGGCCACACAAGGACACAGCTTCCTCTCTGTCATGGCCCAGCCAAGCGAAAGGCAGCACCAGCTTTTCAGCACATCAGCCAAACAATGCCTGCACACAGCAACCTTCACAAGAGAAATTAGGAACATCAGGAGTAGCTCCATCCCAAGCTATGGAAGGCAGCTCTGTGGATGGGGATGCTGGAGCCCAGGATAGCTGGTGCTGCCCTAGGTGAGCAGGTCCCTCTGCTGCCCTGGCTCAGCAGAGGAGGACAGAGCCTGTCACCAGTGGGGTCCCAGGAAGGGGAACCTGCTTGCAGGGCCCCCCCATCCCTGATGGGTTTGGAGGCACCACCCTTTAGTTCTGGGAGTGGGGCCAGTGGAAGGGCTCAGATAACCCAAATAGATTATCCTGGTCCCAGGCTGAGGGCAGGATGGGACCTGGAGTAGCCCAGCAGGGGTGCAGGCAGTTCCAACAGCTTTAGCACCAACTGTCCCTGTACACTGCTTGTTCCCAAGAAAAGCCCCTACAGTGTCCCCTGTACCTTTTCTTGGCAGGGGGACTGCAGCTTCTCTGGGCCAGTGCACCCAGTAAAGCCCAGAGCACAACCAGCATCCTTATCAGCACTTTCCCTTCTCATTACAGGGAATGTACAATTCATTTTCCACGTACAAGGAGTTTCAAACCAAACCCAGGCACAAGGGATGCCTTTGAAGCATCATCTCCCTGCCACGTACACCCAGATGCGCTGCTGTCACCACCAACCTTAGCTCCTGACCAGCATCACCAGGACACAGCCCCTGCCCAGACAACTGACTTGGACAGAAGATGGGAAAGCAGCCATTAGAGCTTGGCAGAATCATTCCTTTTGTTCCTGCCACCCATGTCTCCTCTGGCAGCAGCCAGAGACAGCCTGGATTAAAAAAAAAAAAAAAATAAAAAATCACCTGCAAGTCTTGCATCTCCAAGCATCCTGGCAGCAGCCAGCCAGAGCCTGGCTGCCAGCACAGCCCAGGCAGGGCAGCAGAAGCAGTGAGGGCTCACAGCCAGTTCAGCTTCACAAGCCCAGCTGGCGCAGTTTGTGCTGAGGTCCATGAGCCTGGCAATGCAGATGGAGCATTTTATCCAAGCCACAGCAATGCTTCAACAGCCTGAGGAGTCACCCCACCTGGCAGGAGGCCACAGCCCAAACTCTCTCAGTCAATGTCCTGCCTGCACACAGGGCTCTGGGAGCTGCATGGCCAGTTGTGGTCAGGTGCAGAACATGGGAGCAGTCGGCTCCAATCCTCCTTCCCCACCCCAGGTCCCTTACAGAGCTCAGAGTTGTCTGTGCCTGCAGCTGCCAGGAACCCCCCAGGTCACCCCACCCAGACAAGGGCTCTCTCCCAGGAGTGCCACAGGCCCTGCTCTTGCTGGAAGACCCAGCTCCTTCCTTAGAGAGCAGCATTACTCCCATCTCAAGCTTTTCCTGACACCTGAACATCTCCATGAACAGACTCTTCCTTTCAAGCCCAGCAAGAGCCCAAGGCAGCCTTGCTTCTGCCTCCTCTAGCTACCCCTGATGAGTCAGAGCCATGCAATAGTGATGACTCCATCTGCCATCACTGCCAACCCATGTCTGCTGCAGAAACAGAATTAAACTCTTTCAGACCAGGATAGTAATCGAATCAGTTTAATATTGAGTCAACATATTGTAAATGCATCTGAAACCTATAGTATTGCTAAGAGCTGTGGCCATCGAGCCCAAGACCACCTTTCTAGAAAGGCACAGAGAGGTAGGAGATTTGGGGCATTTCCCCAGATTAGTTGCAAGTGAGAAGGTTCACGTGGGACCTTCCTCCTGGAAGCCCCAGATTACCAGAAACTTGTGCTCTTTGAGAGGAATGCTAATGTGTTGGGATAAACACAGGCACCTGGAGTGACGGCCAAGGCCTCCTGCTGACCCATAAGTCAGGAAACTCTTGCTGGCTTTTACATATACTAGAAGGGAAAAAAAAAAAAAGGAGAAAATAGGCAAACAGAAGAGTCTGGCTCTGTGTGCGTGAAGTGTATTTGGTATTTGGCAGGGCAGGAGCAAGGGAGATGTGAAAGGTGACTTTTGCCCTTGGCCAGGGACAAGGGCTGTTACTTGCATTGCTTTGGATCCCGCAACCACCCCAGGGGTGAGTGAAAGAAATGTGCCATTGTCTGGTATTGCCACCATTTTTTCTTGCGCCGGCAGGGCAAGAGCAAAGCTCTGGGCAAATCGAGCACCCAGAGTGGGGACAATGGTGCCACCAAACATTTGGCTCATCCTCTGTGGCAGCTGAAGTGGTGGTCTCCTGATGGGGGGGGAAACCTGGAGACTTTTGGCTCTGCAGAAGGTACTGTTCACGGGGGCCGGTGGGTCTGGAGATGCTAATTCTCAAATTTTGCATAAGGGTTCTCTTCCTTGAACAGGCCTAGAAGAGAGGAGAGATTCATTTAGACAACATCTAGGCATGGCCAGTGGGAAACCCAGTTCTTGGTAACAGCTCTGTCATTTGTGCATCATCCAGCAGTCTTCCCGTAAGACCTGCTCTTACTTGAGCTGAGCACACAGCACTATTTCACTCTCCTCTTCTGCACAAGAAGAGGCACCATTAAGAAGCTCAACCTGATGGCAAACTCCTCTCCCAGGCAGTCCATGTACAGTCCAGGTAAAGCAGCATGACTAATCTTCCAGACCACTCCCTCTGCAAACCCCTTCTGTCAGACAAGTGGAGAGGCCAGATCCAAATTAAATTAAAACTGTTTTTAGACTTGCTCTACTGCTGCTACATCCAGACTGGGAGACAGCAAGGCAGGGTATCAGGCTAACTTCAGGGCCAGCAATGAGCCTCTGTGCCACTCTGTTGGCTGCTTTCCCAGCCCAACACTTTTGAGGAAGAACAGCCAGAAAGGAGATTGCAAACTCTGGGGTCAGGCTGCAGCAAGACAGAGCCCTGACATGGCAAGACAGTCCCAGAGCACAGCTCTTCCACAGGCAGGTGCTTCCCTCACCAAGAGCTCCTTCAGGCACAGCTCTGCCTGCTCTTCCTTCCCTGGAGAAGCCAGTTCATCCAGAGGTCCCTGGATCTCCTGCCCATCCTGGACTTAAAGCAGGCAGCAGCTGCAGGAAGAGGAAGGGTCTCCAGCTTTCCTTACAGCCCTTCCCCCCAAAGCCAGAAACCACCAAGTGCAGCGTGCATGAGCCCAACTGCTCCCTGTTCCATGACCAGACCCTGGCAGAGCCCCCAGCACCCCAAAGGGCAGGCTGGAGATACCCCTCCACTGGCTCTGAGCAACTGGCTGGTTCCTGCTTCCTTCCAAGACTTCTGGCAGGTCTGCACCTGGCCCAATCCTGTGGGACTCACCTGAAGGACAGTCCAGCCCCCGGAGGGAGGCTGTGCTCCCCAGGGCACTGAGCCACCTCCTGCCAGCACAGAACACCAGCTCTGTGGTGCAACTGGTGCCTGCTCTGTGCTCCTGAGCTGTGGGCACTCTCATTCCTTCCTGGCCCCCCACCCCACACTGCTGGCTCCCCAGCCACTCACTGGCCACAGGGCTACTGTGCCTGAAGGGTAACAGCATTACAATCATGCTGTGTCTCCCAGCTTTTGCTTCTCTCCTCCAGTCAAGCCCCATCAACTTCTCCCATGTGGCAAGCTCAGAGGACACAAGTTCTGGGGAGCATTAAACACTCCCTCTTCTCTGCCCAGGAGGAAGAGTCCTTTTGTGTGGGCTCACACACCATGACCCCAGCATCCCTACACTTGCTCCCAGAGAGTAATTCACTGAGACAAGGGAAGCAGGGACTGTGTTTTCCCTGCTGACCAGGTCTCATCTACAGCTGTAAAAATGGCAAGGAACAGTTACTGAGGCTGCTCCATTTAAAGCTTAGTTTGAATCACTCGTGTCAGCACTGTACCATATTTTCTTCGGATTTCATCATGCCGTGATTTCATCTCTGCTCTCCTGCAAGAAGAAAACAGAAAAGCCATGAGTCAGTGACTGGTGATACAAAAATCAAATAGGAAGAGCAACAGCTCCTTGCTTATTGCCAACCAAGGGAGCTCCAGGCTGCCAGGTTTGCTCAGCCTCCCATCTCCCACCCTCCTGGAGACACTGGGGACCACCAGAGCCCACGAATGTCAGCAGCCCTCGGGGAGTCGCATACACAACACTTAGAGAATCAACCGGGTTGGAAAAGACCTCTGAGATCATCAAGTCCAACCCTTGGTCCAACCCTGCTGTGGTTCCCAGCCCATGGCACTGATGCCACATCCAGTCTCATCTTAGAAACCTTCGGGGATGGTGAATCCACCACCTCCCTGGGCAACCCATTCCAATGTCTGATCACTCTCTCTGTAAAGAATTTCTTCCTAATATCCAACTTAAACTTCCCCTGGCACAGCTTAAGACTGAGCCCTTTTGTCCTACTGCTGGTTGCCTGGGAGAAGAGCCCGACGCCCACCTGGCTACAACCTCCTGTCAGGGAGTTGTAGAGAGTGAGGAGGTCTCCCCTGAGCCTCCTCTTCTCCAGGCTGAACAGCCTCAGCTCCTTCAGCCTCTCCTCATAGGACTTGTGCTCGAGTCCCTTCACCAGCCTCGTTGCTTTTCTCTGGACCTGCTCCAGCATCTCAGTATACTTCCTGAAGGATATCCTTCCTGTGATGCTGCATCCACAAGTCACCCCAGAAGAACCTCACTGCTCATGAGGTTTCTGTTTGAGTTGGGCTGAAGCAGCCACTGACTGCATGTGTCAAGCCCCACATGCCTCCTGGCATCACAACTGATGGCACAGACAGGAGCCAAATCATTCTGAGGGCCTGTGGTACAAACTCACCTCTCCTCCTGCCGTACCCGCCTCTTCTCGCGCTCCCTGGCTGCTCTCTCATCATCCTTGTCTGGCCTGACAGACAGAAGAGCCTGTTAGCAGCACTCAGCACTCAGTTCTGCAACAGCACGTGGCTGTATCTGAGCTGCTCCGAGCAAACAGGGAACCCCCTGATACTTGCTTTTTGCTTTTTTTCTTACAACAGCAGCAGCAGCAGCAGACCCCCAACATGATGAGGAACGTTCCTCCCACCACGGACATCGCGATGATCAGGGCTTCAAAGTTCACTGAAGGATTTGACAAAACATGTTTAGTACACAGACACAGCTGTCTGGAGTTACAGTACAGAATCACAGGACCACAGAATCATTAAGACTGGAAAAGCATTCTAAGGTCATCAAGTCCAACTGTTCCCCCAGCACTGCCAGCCCCAGTAAACCATGTCCCCAGGTGCCACAGCTGCATGTTTTTTTGAGCACTGCTGGGGATGGTGACTCCACCACTGCCCTGACCATCCTGTTTCAATGCCTGACCACCCCCTCAGTGAAGAAATTTTTCCTAATACCCAATCTAAACCTCCCCTGGTGCAACTGGAGACCATTTCCTCTTGTCCTATTTATGAACATGCAGCTACTGTCACCAGCAGCTTCAGTCACTGCGCTGGAGACGTGTGTAACCACCTGGGAAAGCAAATGGACATGGTTAGCTGTAGATATACCAAGTGTTGGCACCCACACATGCACACCAGTGAGTACATGTAGCTGCTAAATGGAGTGCTCAGTTACTGGCTGTGAAGAAAGGCAAGAAGAAATGCACTCAGGTCAAACTCCTCTAGCAGGAGCAAATCTGTCTTAATCACTAATCCAGGTGAACAGTAACCCATCAAGGGAAAAAAAAAAATCAACAACTGGAAGATTCAGGGCTGAGGAACAACCTCTGATAGAGAGGAGTTACTGCCCACAGGAGCCACCTCAGAAGTCACCTATGATGAGATGAGCATTTCAGGGTGTCTGAAGTCCTTGGGCAAGAGACAAACTGAGACAAGATCTGTTGGGATTTATTGGCTTGAGACCAGCAATGCTGCTGAAACATCTGAAGGCTGAGGGCTGCTTCCTGCACCCTGCTGCCATGTCTCCCCAGAGCTGGGGGGATCTGTCACCCACACACAGCACAAAACCCGCTGGGATGTGGTGGTGAAGCAGGAGCCTGAGCCCCGGCCCCACTCATCCTACTCAGTTCCTGCAGTAAAGGCAGTAGAGACACCAGCCAAAACAGACACATCTAAATGCCAAGGATTTCAGGCAACAACAAAGAGGAGTTTCTTCCAAGTATGATTCAGACTGTTCAGAGACTTGAGCCTGTGGAAATATTTGTTTAGGAGCCATTTCCCACACAACAGCCAGGTTACAGGAATCCCAGTGCACCCAAACCTGCTCAGAGCACTTCTGATCCCTTCTTTTCCATGCAGTTCTGCCATGAGCCCAGTGGAATGCCTAAAGCACAGCATGTTGGGGCATTGGAGGGCATTTCAGAAGATGCCTGCCTGTCCCCTCACTGCCAGGACCCAGCAGTGCCAGACTTATTGGGGTGAATCAGAATAGTCTGGGTTGGAAGGGACCTAGTCCAACCCCCTGCCATGGGCAGGGACATCTTCCAGTAGACCAGGTTGCTCAGAGTCCTGTCCAACCTGACCTTGAATATTTTCAGGGATGGGGCATTCACCACCTTTCTGGGCAAACTGCGCCACCACCCTCATTGTAAAAAAACTTCTTCCTTGTATCTCTTCTCAATAGATCCTTTTTTAGGTGCTCCAGGCTGAGCTGACTCCACCACTGAAATTGCTTTGAAAGCCTCCAGCAGCCTCAGTGCTTCTGAAACTTCGGTTTTCAGGGTGAGCCTGGGGTTCAGATCCCCCCATCCCACACAGAGAGGTCTTTGGCAGAGCACCAGGCACTCCTCCAGCTGATGATAAAGGCTAAGTCACACACACCAAAAATGCAGACTCATGTGAGAGCTAATCTCCCACAGCACTAATCTCCTCTAAAGCTAGTTTTGCAAGTTAAGGAATGCATTCTTCTATAATGGAACCCTTTATGAAGCTACTCTCATCAAAACTAGTATTTCAAGGTCTTACAGAAGTTTCGGAAAAGCATAACACTGCAGGGCTCACAAAGAGGAGATTCTTCTCCACAGGCATGGGAGCGGTTTGAACTCTTGTGGGCAGAGAAGAGAGCCCAGCCTCAAGCACAGCAGATGACAGGTGACCACAATTCAGCTCCAAGCTCCTCATCAAGGGGATGGGTAGGAGCAACCGAGCCCCAGCTTGCTTCCTTCCTGCCCCAGCCCCCAAAAGCTGCGTCCTGTCTGAGAACAAGCATGCACCAAGCTTGGTCTAAACAAGACACCAATTTCTCCAGAAATCCTCCAGGAAACAGACCAGCAGGAAGGAGAGACAGCCAACACCAGAGTCAGCTGTCCACCAGAAAAAGCTCCTGGAGGGGACCTGCACAGGCAAGGGTAGATTTGGAAAAGGGTGTTTTCTCAGGTGGGTAAGAGCTGAACAGGACCACAGCACACTCAGCGCTAGAAGCACGCACAGACTTCCAGAGAAGTCACACCTCTGGTCCCAGGAGCCCACCTGGGACAGCAGCCACACCGTGAGACACAAAGAGCCAGAAACAGCACATGGAGTGATGTGCTGGGTGCAGAGGAGAGAGCTCCTGGGATTCAGACACCAGGAAGGGCTGCACAGGCACCTGCCCACAGAGCACTTTCCACTCTTGTTCCAAGATGCTAGCCACGTCTGGAGCCTCATCACACCAAAGCATAAGGGATGTATTTGGAGTAGCTAAATCCCCACAGGTCCTAGTCACCAGAAGGCAGGGAACTGCTCATACTCTGCTTCCCCGCCCACACTTGAGGAAATCTGCAGAACCTTGACTGACTTCAGCCTGTCACTGCTACACCGGCAGCGAGATGGGGAGGCAGGGGAACCTCCCACCAGCAGCAGGCACTCACACAGGCATCACTGCAGCGCCAGGCACTTACCCCAGCAGACTCCCCAGCGCGCAGAGCGGAGCTCACACAGGTCGGCCGGGGGGAGGATTCTTTGGACGGGGTACTCCATGCACCTCCTGCTGCTGGCACACCACAGGCACTAGGACACAGAACCAGGCAGCACAGCGTTACTGGTGCATGACTGTGCTGCCAATAGCCACGCTCTGCTTTGGTAGCTGCAGCACAGGGCCACTGCTGCCAGCTCCCAAGAGCCAGGTACCACCCGGCAGCCACGGGATGCTCGGGAATAAGAGTTGTGTCAGCACAGGCCACACCAGGAGAGGCAGGCAAGGGGAATGCAGAGTTTTAGAGTAAGTAAAGATGCTGAGGATTCTTCTCACGGCTTGGAACCATAAACTATCCTGAATTGGAAGGGGTCCACAAGGATCATTTAGTCAAATACTGGCCATGAACAGGACAGCCCCAAGGATCCCACCACGGCTTGCACAATGGTAGTAATAACCAAATCCTTTGTGTTTATTTTGGGACAAGAAAAAAGCCTTTGAGACAAGGCAGTCCACACAGAGCTGGTGAGCAGGAGAGGTGTGTGTGCCCAGCCAGACTACCTGCAGGGCTCTGCATGTGCCTCTCCCGGTGGCTCCAACTGCCAACCCCAGCATTCCATTGCGTTTGGTCAGACTGGTTCTGGCTACATCAGCTGCAAGATCTGACTCAAGTTCAAGTTTGCTGATATCAGAGATAAGGCAGCAGAGACTGGCAGGACACTGGTACACATCCTGCACCCACCCAGTGCCACAGCACCCACAGACTGGTGGAGAGGCAACTTCACCAGCCCAGCCCAGCCCAGCCCACTCGGCCTCTTCTCTGTGTGTGTCCCCCATGTGTGAAATGCAGCTCAGCAATTCCATTACTCTACTCAAAAACCATACAACAAAACCCAAGGAGTTTCTGGCAACCACCTCCCAGAGCACCAGGAGGTGCTCTCACCATTATGGATTAGTGGAATTTGTAGCCTGTCTGGGACAAGGGCAGAGGATAGCCCCCTCCAGGAGGGAAACTGCTCTGCAACAGCCCCACAAAGCCCACATTACGTTTTCAGGCATTGCAAGAGGTTGGGAGTCTTACTGCTGCTACTCACGGTGACATTTTTCAGGCACTCCTCACAGCTCCTGTTCGTATACTGGCGACAATCTGTGTGAAGGAAAAAAGACACCTCAGGACTTTGAAGAGCTTCAGTGGTTTGAAACGTTGGGCTCCTGTGAGCCTGCTCCTGCCCACTGCTCTGCCTACCACTGGACCAGCAGAAATGCATGCTGCCTCTGCCAGAGCTGCCAGCTTCTGTTTGGGGTCACAGTGGGAGGCCCAAATGCTAATGGAAGTTTATCTGCCTTGCTCCGCTGACCCAAAGCCCAGAGCTGTGAGTTCCTCTCCTGGGTTTTATTTCCCTAAAAGCCTGCACATCTGCTGTGGCAGCAGGGCAGCCAGGGGACACAGCTAGGGTCGGTCCAGAGGGACTCTGTGAGGATGAGGGCGAGCATTGGGCAGCCCTGTGGCACCAGATGATGGAGCAGCTCAAGCAAATAGGCCCCAGACACAGAAGTTACTAGCAGGAGAAGCAGAGGAGCACAAGGGAACACACACAGCTACAGTCCCTGCAGGGGCCCTCCTGCTGCACATGAGGGCTGTACCCTGCCACAGCCAATTCATCCAAATCTTCCTTCAGAAGGACACAGTCTGGGTGATGGGAGCAGCACTGCAGCCAAAATCTGTGCCCAGTTAGAACCTGTTTCCGCCCCCATTTGGCAGAGGAAGACCCCAGCTCTGTAGACACAGGTGGCTCCCAGGACTAGTGGCATCACGGATGATGGCATCCCCCAGGGAATGCAGTCAGCTAGGTGGGGAAATGGATCAGTCTGAACACAGGACAAGCTGGCCCAGCCCAGACACCCTCCTGGGCTCACCTGTAGCTCCCACCAGTGCTAGCTCTTGGGGAAAGTCTTCTTACAGCATTTTCACCTGTAATTCTCTGGTATGCTCCCCCAGATCCTCAGGAAGGGTGGTTTGCCAGCCCTTGAGAATCAGCCATTTAAAACTCACCCCTGCTCAAGAGTCTAAGCCTGTTTGACAGTGGTTCAAAAAACCAAAACTCAAACCAATTTGCCTGACTGCCTACTTACTGGTGGATGAAGAATCGCTGCTTCGAAGCTCCTTAATCAGGAAGAAATCAGTCCCAGAGGTGCTTGTTTTCCACCCTCACAAGCAGCAAAGCTGCATTTTCTCCCTCCAGCTGGCAGGAACCCTCAGCTGTGACCCACTGTCAGCAGTCACATGCTCCGGCAGCCCTCCAAACAACTGGGCAATTGATTAACATAGCTCAGATAAGGGTGTTTACACACCCGGAGAGGCAGAGATTGCAGATTTTAAACACTCTGGGAAGCTGTGTCTTCCCCATTTCTCCAACTGAGGCCGGAAAAGCATCACGGAGCCTGTGCTGCCCTGAGACTGTTTTCTTACCAGAAGTCACAAAACACCCTCCCACACCACAGGAGGCCAGCGGTGGGCAAAGGAGAGCCTGTAGATAAATGGGCTCTGCTTTCCTCCTCTCCTGGCACCCCCAGCTGGGGGACCATTCTCCAAGCCGTGTTAAGTCAAAGCCACCCCATTACAGCTGTTTGGGAACGGGCTGCTTCCAGGACCCCGCAGGACTGGAGTTTTTCCGAACACTCCATCTCAGGGGACCAGCCAGCTCGCACAGGATGGCACAGGAAGCACTGCAGTCCTCAGGGTCAGAGATGGGACAACAGCTCTTGCTGCACTAGAAACCTCCCAGATAATGCTTTTGGCACTTGGCTACAAAAGGAGCAAAGTGAATGCCTTGGAGAGGAAGGAAGACAGCAAAACATAGGCAGGTCCTCACTCTCCTCCCTGAGGAGCCACCGTGCAGACATCATCACATAGAGAACAGTTCCTCGCTCGGAAGAGTGGGCAGACTTCTTGGGACACCCTGAAGGCAGCTGTCCCCACCCTTTGCTACAGCTTATCCTCCACCTGGCACAGCACCCACAGGGCTATCCTCCATCCTCCACCCACCAAGGAGGGGCAGCTGGACACCCGCTGCTCTCCACCCAGACCTGAGGACACCCATCTTGTTCCTGGTTGAGGCTGCCCCAGCCAGTCTCCCCTGCCCTGAAAGAGAATCTCTTCCCAAGGGCCATCAGCAGGGGCCTGGCTGCCCAGCAAGAACCCCCTGGCCAGGACACATACCCAGCTCTCACCTGAGCCCTTATCATCACTAAATCATAGAATCACAGACTGGTTTGGGTGGGAAGGGCTTCCAGTTCCACCCCCCTGCCATGGGCAGGGACACCTTCCCCTAGGCCAGGTTGCTCCAAGCCCCCTCCGACCTGGCCTTGAACAGTTCCAGGGATGGGGCAGCCACATCTTCTCCGGTCACGCAGAGTTCCATGGCAGTGGAAGCTGGAAAAGTGGCGAGCGAAGCCCCACTTCCAGCACTCCACCTTCCAAAACTCCGTGGAGTTCTGCGCCAGATCCCACCCTGCAGAGTTCCCGTCCAGGGAAGGACCTCCCCTCCCATCTCCCACTGCCCGGCCCTACTCCGAGTGGCCACAGCGCCCTGGCCAGTGGCCACCCGCACGCAGCGGGTGCCCGCCTGCTTCCCGCACCAGACATCCCACAAACGCGGGGGCCAAAGAAACTGCCCAGCCACGACTCTGGGGTGCCGTGCGGGGAGCGCCGGCTGCTCGGACGCCCAGAGCCCCACCCCGGCGGTCACCGCTTACCTCCCGCCACGTCCTGCGCGGCGGCGGCGGCCAGCAGGGCGGCGGCCAGCAGGGCCATGGCCAGGGCGAGCAGCGGCGGTGCCGGGGCCATGGCGGAGCGCGGCGGGCCCGGCCGGGGCGGGCAGTGCCGCTATGTAGGGCCGGCCGGGGGCGGGCCGGGGGCGGCCCCTGAGCGGCCGCGGGGCGCGGGGTGCCGGGACCGACCCACGGCACGGGGAGGGACGGAGGGCTGGGTGGCGGCGGGCGCAGGAGCCGTCCCGGGCGGAGCCAGCCCTGCGGGGCTGCCGGAGGGACCCCCCGCCGCCCCCCGCAGCCCCGCGCCCGGCCGCAGGAGGGGGCCCGGCCCCCGCGGGAGGAGGGCACGGGCCCCGGCCCGCCCGCATCCCCTCCGGGTTAACCGGAGCCCCGCCGGCTGCCCCTACGCAAACCGACCCCAAAGGGTCCCGCGTCCCCTCACCCGCTTATTCATCGCTCTTTATAGCACGGAAACACGTTGATGTTAAAATACATCATCATGGCTGGGCTTCGCGAACGAAGATTTGGGAAGGCTCTATCCACATTTGTTACAGGCACGTTGGTGACTTATGAGGCCAATACGAGACAGACATATCCGATTGCAAAAGGCACAGCAGAAAGACTCCTTAGGTGGTATATTCTGCAAAACACGGTTGTTTCTGTGTTGCCTTTTCTCCTCGAGAGTGATCCTGCGTGTGTTCTCAAAGGAGACAGCTGCGTTATGGATGGTGTGTCTCCAGGCCTCCCGATTTGAGGCCAGAGTGGACCAGTTATGGTGATCAATATGGCCAAGGCTGAGATGTTGTTTCAGGGAGTCCTTGTATCTTTTCTTCGAGGCTCCTCTCTTGCGGCAGCCAGTGGCAAGTTCACCATAAAGCAAGATCTTAGGGAGGCGGTGGTCCTTCATCCTGGTAAAATACATATTAGTTCTCATGACACACTGTGATGTGATGCTGTAGTGGAGCTTTATTGCAAACTTTGATATTGTTCGTGCTGAAGTAAAACAAACAAAAGGACGACCCGGCCCTGGAGAGAAGAATTTTGCTTCTGGGAAGCTCAGAGCAGAGCCTGAAGAATAAAGAATAGGTTTATCCCTGGGACACCCAGGGTGCCGCAGCATCCCAGCCGTCCTGACAGGGCTCTGAGACTCTCCCAGCATCGTCCGGTATCCCAGATTGGTCATTGCAGCCAGGGGGACTCAGGGACACCTGGATCGATCGATAAGCAGCAGAACGATGCAGAAACAGAGCAGCTTTGCCAAGTTTTACTGTGATTGGAGATTTGGTAGTGTGGGTGTTAGTGCTCTGTCAAGTCGTGTTGTACCTGAGCGTTTGATGGGTGTGAGAACCCCATGTAAAACCACATTTGGGTGCCCTGATTTGGCTGGGACATCTCATGCCAATGAATAAATATTTACCCTTGTAATTCCATGCTTTGCATCCCAGCCTGATGCCTTGGTCAGCACAGGCCAGGCATGAATTTCGTGACACACAGAATGCTATGAGTCTCTACCCTGGGCAAAGCCAGGCACCCCTGGCCTCATGCCCACATGTTCAATGTTCAAGATGTGAGAAGTTGCATCAGTATAAATGGGGATTTTCACATTCTGTAGGTCAAGAGTGCACTGAGAACTTCCCTGTGCTGGAGCCAGAGCTCCACACCACTTCATGCAGACAGCCCAAAAGAAATGGGTTCCCACAGTCACTGTGAGGAGGGTTATGATGCTGCATGTCCAGGGCTGCTCTCATTGGGCTGATCTGCTCTTATCCCAGACCCCTTGGGAATGGGGTAAGAGTATCACTACATGGCCTTCTTGGCAGCAGCAGCAAGACAAAACCATAGTTCCTACAAGTGCACCCATCCTTGCTTCCAGTGCTGCACCCATGGGTACCACAGGGTGCTGTGCCCTTGCTGGCTGCTGCTCCCCTGCTCTGCAGTGACACCTGCAGCCACTGGCCCTTGAGGCTGGATGGGCAATTGGGCTCCAGAACAAAGGCAGGTTCAGCCACATTAATTCAGAACAAGGCCAAGCTTTTCCAGGTAGACCCATGGTTGCTGACACCATCAGCACATAGTAGGGGCACCCCCAAAATGCGCCTTGCCCCCCACAAGTTGCAGGCAGGAGCAGGCAGCCTGGCACAGGCAGTGGGACAGAGAGACATGAGCTATCCTGGTAAGGGCACCGTGGTCAGGTACACCCTGTGGAGGGACTAAGCACTGTATGGGTGTTTCTCTGCAGGAAAGCTGGCTGGGTTGTTTGTGGCCAGCTGATTTTGGCTGAGGGGGCAGATGTGGGGTGGTGTGAAGGTACTCATAGGTGGGAGGCGGGAGGCAGCACTGGAGATGCTCAGCAGAGCTGATCAGGGGTGCTGAGGTCAGAGCTCTGGCTTGGAGAAACACTGACTCCTTGGCGTGGAGGCACCTCAGGGAGAAAGAATAAAATATTTTGGATTGTCCTAAACAAAATGAAGAAGATGACTAATATTTTTCAGCAAAATCCCAAAGAAAGCGATCCCATAGCTTGAACAAGCAGCAACACTGGCCACCCCTGCCACCACCAGCTGCACAGTGGAGCTCATCCTCCATCTGCTAGGAAAGCTTCGCTCTCCCTGTCGTGTTCCTGGTGTCCTTGAGAGCCAGATGGGCTGGCTGCTGGTGAGAGAGCTCCTGCAGGCTGGGAGAGTAAGTGGCCGATGGTGCTCAGTCGGCTGAACCACGGGATGTGGGGGCTGAGCTGTGGGAGGTACGTGACACAGAGGAGGGAACCAGGCTCTTTTCATTTCGCCACCACAGGCGAGCGCTCTGACGCCAGCCGTCGCCTGCTGCATGTGGTTCAGATTTTGGCAGCTGCTTGGAGAAACACTGGACACGTTGTGTGTAGTGAGGACTCAGGGGCTATCAAAAAGACGTGGGACCTGTGTGTTTGCTGTTCTGAAAGCAGCTGGTGCTTGAGGTTGGGCAGGCACTGGTATCACCCCTGTGCAGGCAGGGGTCTCCCTGAAGCCCCCTTCAGGGCTGGAGGAAGCTCTGTCATACTGGCTTAGCAGTGCCCTGACACCAGAGCCGCTGCCAGATGACTTGGAAAGCAGGAGGAAGCATCAACTGAACCATTCCTGTTTGCAAAGCACCTCATTCCTTTGCCCTGGGTCTATCAATGAAGCAACATCCAGGCTACAGAGCATCCCAGTGGCACGGGCAAGGACCCAGAGCAGCGAGAGTGGGCAAGGAGCCAACGGGCAAGCTGGGGAAGACTGAAATGCCACTCTAATCCCAGTGGCCTTTCCTCTCCCTCTCCTTATTTGTCTCTGAAGGGGATTTTCAAACCCTTCAAGATGGCCTCAAGTGGTTTCCAAGGCGACGGTGCTAAAGTCATCACTGCCATGGAAACCCTCTCTTTGGCATCATATAAATATTTCCCTTGAAGGAGGCTGGATGAGTGGGCGATGCACTATTTTCTAGCACTCCCTGGCTGCAACAGGACAATCTCCAGGAGATGAAAGGGAGCTGGGAAGGTTAAAATTAGCTTGCCACGCTGGCCAGCAATAGAAAGGGGTGATTGCTGGTGTTTCAGCACAAAACCTGGGGTAGTTTGTGTCAGCAGGGTCCAAATGAAAAAGAGTTACTCTTAGGGAGACAAAAGGAAAAAAAAATAAAAGGGGTGTGTGTGTGGGAAGTAAGGTTGAAAACTTGATTTTTCTTGCCCTTCTTCAAAGTTTTCCTTTTAATCCCAAGCCCGCATCCCCTTGGGTCAGCACAGGCAGACGAGCAGCTTGGAGCACCTCAGCCTCCCCTGAGAGTATGTGCCCAGCTGAGGTGCTTTGTTTTGCTTTTGATTGCCTCCTTTCTGTCTCATAACTCACCAACACCTCCCTGTGAGCCTGGGGAAAAGTATCCGCCTGGAGTCCTGAGGGTTGGGGGTGGAGCAGGAACTCCCAGAACACTCTCCTGTGCTGTGGTGCCCCCATGCTGGGACTGCCTACGAGGCCAGTGTCTCTGCCATGGGCTCCAGCCCACTGTCCCCTCCAGCCCCCTGCCAACCTGCTCAGCACCAGGGCACAGCTCTGGAGAGGCTGCTGGCATTCCCAGTGCCCTGCATGGCAGGGACACCCCACCAGACCCCTGTCACCTCCCTGTGCCAGCGCTCATCAGCCACCAGCCAGGATGGATTTCTGAGCTGACATGGGAGATCCCAGCGCAGCAGAGCCAGTGTTTTTCTAAACAGAGATGTCTGCATTCACCACTGGGGCCAAGCTTTGAGCAGGGCAGAGGTGCCAACGGCGTGATGGGAGCTGGAACCAGGCTCCGCCGGGTCCGTCGGGGCTGGTGTAAACACGGCCTGTCCCTGAGCAGATGGCTCCTCTCGCATCCACGCTCCAGGCAGATACCAAAGGGCTTTCCTGACAAATAAACCCCCACTGCATGCAGGCAGGTTCCCAGGCCCAGAGCGCTTCTGGCTTTCCTGGAAGAAGGGGATGCTCTCTCCCTGTTGGACCGCCCAGGCTATTTTTAAACCACTGCAGCAAACAGAGGACGGGGAGACACGGTGTCCCCCTGCCACGCTCTGGCTTGCTGATTGCTGGCCTTTATCAGGGGCTGGGGATGAGTGCAGAGTCCTGGTTGGACTTGAGGACAGGGGTTCACCCTATGATCCCCCCAGCACCACCCCAAAAAGTCTCCCAGGAGGCAGAGAGCTGCTCCGAAACCTGTTTGCCCTCCCCACACTGGGAGGTGCTGCTAAGGGTGTCAGGAGACCAGCAGGGGCTAGTGTCTGGAGACCCCAGTACCTGCTTTCCTCTTTCTCCCTTTGGAAAAAAACCCACCCCAAATCCAGAGCAAACAATTAAAATGTTCCAGCTGCTGGCTCAGAGCAGCGATCTCAGATAAAACCCCAAGGATCTGCTGGCTAAAAATAGCCTGAGCCCCATAAATTAAACAAAAGCTTTTTGCTGGGCTCTCAGAAAGCCAGTTCCAGTGCAGTTTTCTCTATGTAAGGTATAACTCTGGCTGTATTTGTTATTATTAGCCCTACCTCCTCCATGTCACCGACCTCCCCAACGCTGTTGTTTAGGAACAGGAGTTTTGCAGAGCCAGACTTCTCCCTCCTGGCAGCTCTTTTGCTGCAGTGGGATCACACCTCGTCCGGTTTCCTGCCTTTCTATATTAGTTTAAACCTTTTTTTTTTCCTTTCAGACTACTGATTATTTAATACTCAGACCTCCTATGTTTTCTAGGGCTGCCCTCATTTAAGGTCTGTCTCAAGCATCTGCTTGATTTTTATCCCTATCAGGTGTCCTAGGAGCTGTGAACCCTTAAATAAATTCCTGCCTTGAATGCAAGGGTGTTGGAAAGCTCTTGAGGATACTGTACAAGCCCACGTACAATATAAGGGGCTTGTCTCACCTCCTCTCTCTCATCAAGGTTATTAAAGATATTTTCTTATATTTCTTATATATATGTGTATATATATATATACGATGTTAGACAGCCAACAACTTACAGGTTTCTGGAAGTTTTCTCCCCTAACCCTTTAAAGAGCTTCCAACATCCCACTGCCTCCAGTGCACATGTCTGGCTTGGGAGTTCTCTCCACTTTCCCTCCAACGCTTCTTCCCAACACTCCATGCTGGGTGTGAGGAGCACATCCAAAGCCTGCTTTCCCATCCGAGATATTTAGGCTTTGTTACTTTTTCTATGGGCTTTTGCAAAAGTATTTCACTTACTGCACCTGGAGGAGCTGCATCCCAAAGCCACTGAGATCCTGGCCCCTTGCTCCATCCCAGTGCTGGGCTTTGATTTTGTTGCTGCATTTGCCAGTGGGTCTTATGGCTGAGTAATCCAGCCCACATCTCCAAAAGGTGTGAGCAGGGCTGGCAGCCCAGGAAATCCACACTGCCTTTTCCAAGTGAAAGCACCATCTCCTTGCTGAGTTTTTCTCAGCTTCCTGGCTCCCAGCAGCAGGACTGGCTCTGCTGAATGCACCCAGTGAGGTTCCTCCTTGCTGAGCCACGTGCAAGCGAGCCCCCACTGGTGCCACCCACTTGTCTTGTCCCCTGTGTCATCATGTGCCCCAAATTTTTTTACTCTCTTTTCTTTTAGCAACGGTTTTTAAGCTGATAGACCTTTCTGGGCAGGGTGTGTGGAAGAGGACCTCACCTCTGGAGGCAGCCCAGGTACTCTGCACCCGCTTCCCCTCCATCCCTCAGGACCATCCAAGGGTAGGCAAGAGCAGAGGGTAAGGTTCCCATCCCACCATCTCCTTGGGTTTGTAACTCTGTTTGTAAACATGCCTATACCTGCCCCCTCGACAGGGCACAAAAAAACCCCCAACATGCTATTTTAGGTGAACTCAAATCAAAAAAAAAAAACAAGAAGTCAACTCCGAGGCTGTCATGTCTATATTTAGTTGGAACTTTTCTGTCCAGGATTCAGACTCTATTTGGAAACCCTGTGTCTTGGCGTGCAGCCAAGCATCTCAGTTTTATACAGTAATCCCTCAGCATATGGCAAACATTTCTCTTCTCCTGGTGACTGCAGCACCAGCCCCAGCAGCCCGGCATGGAGGGGTTTAAGCTGAACCTGAGACAAGCTGGCTGGCTGTGGTTGAGGATTTGCATCACAGACCCAGAAGGTCTTTTAATAGCAATGTCTTCTTGATGTAGCTTTGGGAAAAAAATCACCCAGAGAGCATCAGAGCTGCCCCCTGCCCCAGGTCCCAGGGCCTGGAATGTGTTTTTGGGGTGCAGATCTTGAGGAATGTCTGCCAGCTGCTGGTCTGGGGTGATGGGAAGGAAGATGTGGGGCACCCCAAGTTATGTCCCCAGGTCTCCCTGGCTGGTTCAGCTGTCAAGGTGGGAAACAGCTTCTGGCTTATTTTGCCTCTCTGTTCACTGAAAATGTCAGGAAAATTCCTATCTATGATTCTATGATTTCATATCTGGGAGTTCTGGGCTTTGCACAACCATTGCCCAGCACATGGTGTAGATCCCAGTAATGTGATGGTGTTTTGGTGCCAACAGTTTTGTCCTAACAGTTTGCAGGTGCCTGAGGCATGCTTGGGGAAGCAGCATCCTTGTGCACCCTGGTCGTGGTCCTCATCCTCATCCTCATCCTCATCCTCATCCTCATCCTCATCCTCATCCTCATCCTCATCCTCATCCTCATCCTCTCCTCTCCTCTCCTCTCCTCTCCTCTCTTCTCCTCTCCTCTCCTCTCCTCTCCTCTCCTCTCCTCTCATGCCTTTCATATGCTTGTGACAGCATCTCTCATGGAAATCCAGAAAGTAACTGAGAGTAAACCTGCAGGTTCCTGAGTGCCACGCACGTTTCCCTGCTCCGTGGCAGCTGTGGGACAGACGGAGGCAGGAGCCAGCTGAGAAAAGGTGATCACACAGTTATTTATACAGCCCTTCCAAATATTTGAGGCTCGTGACATGCATGATGATGTATAACGAAAATATCTCCTTCAAAACCTTCCAAGTTAAATCCCACATCCTTATTTTAATTCAGGAGTTTAAGGGATTTAAGGAAGTATATCCTTAAAGTGATTCTTCTTATCGCTCTCAGCGAGGAGAACTCCGGCCAGCCCTCAGGGAAAGTGGGGCAGGTTTGGGGAAGTACTGTGACCCTGGGGAAGAAGAGCCTCAGTGGGGACCCAGGCTAGACCACCTGTGGGGGTAAGGCAAAGGGCATCTGTGCAGATGTGCAGGATCAGTGCCTTCAACACGGTTTGATTCTGGGACCTCCCCCTCCCCAGCAACAGGGAGACTCAGTGTCCTCTGCAGCCTGGTGCTCCAGACTGCTCAACCTAATAGAGTTTCTAATGAAGAAAGTTTAATTGCGCTCAATTAAGAGAGGCCAACTCACCTGAGGGGACTCTGTAGGGCCCAGGAGCTGGGGGGGGGCTGAGCCCCTGGCACCAAATAAGCACCCCTGGGCAGGGCTGTCCTGGCAAAGCTTGGCTCACACCAGCATGCCATGCTGGGACCACATGCTCCATCCCAAGGCACCCCCATGCAGGTCCCTTCCCTTGGCAGTGTGCAGGGGTCCCCCACGGACACCACCACCTTTGGTTCCCCTTGACCCCACAGTGTTTCCCCAGCTCTGGTGGGAGAATGCTGGGAATAGGCAGCAGAGCACGTTCCTGCACGCCCAAACGCCTGCTGCAGCTGAGCCAAGCTTTACAGAGCGCTTTCAACACCCACCAGAGTGTTCCCTACAGCCCTGTGATTCATCGATAGCCACTCGACGCAGCTCTACCCTTTCATCATCCCCAAATGCGGCATTTCCCAAATCACATGGGCTTTTTCTGCCGCTCTTCCACACCTACAGGCCCAGCTGTTCCCTCCCAGACACGCTGTGTGGTGCCATCATGCCCTGGGAGTGCCCGCTGGCCAATGGCACGTGCTGCCTTGAGGTGGCACACGGGTTTGTCACGGCGAGTTTCATCCCTGCAGTCCTCTCACAGCCCCTTTTCCTGAGAACAGGAGTTGCCATGCCACAGGTACAGTCCCACACAGCCACCTGTGTCCCTTGGGGTGCAGCGATGCAGGACAAGGAATAGAGATTTGGATAAAGGCCCGGTGGCTCTTCATGTTTGAAAGGCTGGTGGAAAACCTGTTCAGCCTTTTGATTAAGGATGCAGGATTCATGTGCACATTCCCGGTGAGATGGGGTGTCCATGGGAACTGGGTACACGACCAGAAGTGACCCTACAGCTGGGTGGGTGTGTGGGATCCACAGATCCTGAAAGATGCAATGAGTTTCCCAGGAGCTCTGCGCTGCAGTGAGGATTTTTGTAGTAATCCTGTTTTTTTTCTTGCTCTCATCCTGGGAAGTTTGAGCTCGTGGTGCCAAATGCCGCCCCAGCGTGTTTATTAATGCTGATTGTAAAACCTTGGCAGGAGCATTTGCCATCAGGTCCACAGAAATCCTGCAGGATCTGCTGCCTTCCAGCCAGATGGGCCTTATTAAGAGGTGCCACACCACTAACAACATCTGACAGCTCCTTTACTCCCTTCCTTGCTCTTCTCCATGCGCTCCGAGTGAGGCAGCAGCTGGAGCCAGGAGGCAGGACCCTGCTGTTCCCACGCCTGCCCCGAGGGCATGGAGCCGTGGCTCTGCCTTTGCATGAGCTCCTGCCCCTCAAATTTGCTTCATACTCTTCCCCTGTCCTCCTCCTACCTCCCTTCTCCGTGATGGAGGCACCCAGCTGCGCCCATGGGTGTGCAGTGAGCTGTCACCCACAGCACTGGATGCTTGAGGTTGCAGATGGTACATTGATATCTCTGTACAAGGGGGGGGGGTGTTTCCATGTATTTTGTTAAATTTGGGATTTTTTTCACCATGCTAAAAGAACTGCTGGGCACACAGATGTGGCAGTTTTCCACGTGTTTTAATAACACAACAGCAGCAGCCAGAGGCAGAGCACCTCCTGCCTGGCTGGGCTGAGGCATCCCTCTTGTCTTTGCTCTACCAACATGTAGTTTGGGGAGCAGTGTGGTTGGTACATGGATGGGAAGGTGCAGTGTTGCACCCTGCCTTTCAGGTGTGTGGCCATCCCTGGTGCTCTCTGCCAATGGTTTCTGATGCCACGATGCTGTGACACCCTCATGTTCTGAGCTGTTGCATTGTCACCATGGTCATCATCAAGTCCAGAGGAGTCCACAAAGATGATTAGAGCGATGGAACACCCCTCCTGTGAGGAAAGGCTGAGGATTGTTCAGCCTGGAGAACAGAAGGCTCCAGGGAGAACTTACTGTGACTTTTTAGTACCTAAAGGGGCTGCAACAGAGCTGAAGAGGGAGTTTGGACTAGGATAGGGAGGGATTGGACAAGGGAGAATAGCTTCACACTGACAGAGGGCAGAGTTAGATTGGATTTGGGGAAGAATTTCTTCCTTGTGAGGGTGGTGAGGCCCTGGCACAGGTTGCCCAGAGATGTGGCTGCCCCAGCCCTGGAAGTGTCCAAGGCCAGGTTGGATGGGGCTTGGAGCAACCTGGTCTAGTGGAAGGTGTCTCTGCCTGTGGGGACAGGCTATTGGAACTGTATGACCTTTAGGGTCTCTTCTAACACAAACCATTCAGTGGTTCTATGATTCTGTGATCATATTCTGCAAGCTCAAGGTCACCTAAGGGGAAACAGAACAGAGATGAAGTTCAGAGCACCCATGGGTGCTCTCACTATTGCCCCATAGCACTGTTCTTAGTCACTCAGCTCCCTCCCACCTGAGTCTCCCCAGCCTGCACTGAGCTCCTGGGCTCAGAGGGAGCCAGAGGCTTGCAAGGCTCTGTGCTCTTGGTGTGGAGTTCTCCTCCAGCTTCAGGAAGATGCCACTTCACCCGAATCCCTGACTCACTCACACCATCTTTCCCCAGCAGCAGGCTGGCTCTCTGTGGAAGCTGGGCTTGGGCGAGAGCTGCGCAGCTCTGGAGAGCTGCTGCTGGCACTGCTACATGTGCTTCCTCAGACTGCATCGCTGCAGCTCTCACTTGCTGCCTGCCAGCCCCATGGATTCCCGAATCAGAAATATTTCACCCTCCAGCATGTCATCCTGCCTCGAAGTGCTCTCCAGAGGAGAGCTGGGCAGGCTGTTCTCTAGGCACAGAGGCAGTGATGGAGTCAGCTGGCAGCCAGCAGCTGAGATGCTGTTGTTTCCTCTCTGACGCTCAGCACCCCAATACAAGAGGTTGGGAAAAGCCTTCTGAGGTGATACCAAGTTCTTTGGGAAAATCCACAGTGGTGAAAGTGGCAGAGCAGGTGACTGTCCTGCCACTGGCTCAGCTCGCTGGGCACAGGAGCCCCAGCACAATGCCCAGGGACACCCATGGCACCATGACCAGCAGCTGGGAAGAGGCCAGTTCAGCCACAATGGCATCTCCTGGCTCTGAGGCTGAGTCCCCCTTGGGGCATATCCCATCCCTGCAGTGTTTTCTAATTTCCAACCTAATCTACCTCTCTCCAGGCTTACTGAGACTTAATATAATGCTGGTAACCTCCCATGAGCAGGAGCTGGAGAGCTCATCCTTCTCCCAGGACATTGCTGCCAAGCAGAACTGTACAAAAAAATCAACCTGGAAATTTCTAAAGTGTTTTGGGGGGGGGAGTTACCACTTTTCCTGTGGTCGCTGAGAAATAACTGGGGTGTGAAAGGCTTCCCAAGCAGCTGCTTGTCTTTGGAGCAAGAGCTGGGACCAGGGGAGCCTGGGCTCATTTTAATTTTATCTTGACTGCAGCGCTCATTGCTCTGCAGTTCCCATTTGTAATCACACGTTCAGTAAAATAATCAAGTTATAATTGCTCGGGATTCCTTCTCCCCTACGTCACAGAGCCCTGGAGGGGAAGCAGTGCTACAACTGAGTCAGCAGCCAACCTCAGCATTGCCTTGGGCCAGCATTTCAACAGCAAATTAACCAGAGTTAAAGCAAGAGAGCTGATAAAAATCCCCCAAACCTGCCTAGGTGATGAAAAGGCATTTTAACCTCTCCTTTGCTTGTCAAACCGAGAAGGGCATCTTCCTCCCTCAGGTGTGCCCAAAATAAGGCAGGATCATTGCCCACCCTTTGCAGAGCATCCATCTCCAGGGGAGCCCAGGTGCCCAGGGTGGGCAGGGAAGGGGTTTCAGCCCCCTCTCTGCTGATCCCCTCAGGGTTTGAGCTCTGTCAGGGAGAACCAGTGACAAAGAAGAAATCCCTGAGCATCAGAACAAGGAATCATAAGTGACTCAGGTTTAAGAAGAACGATTTTTGCCAGGCAGAATGTGATGGCTTTTTTGGATAGGGATAGAAAACGGGGCTGCAGCTCTAATTAATCCATCACTTGTGTTAATCAGGAGAGCAAGGCTTGGCCAGCCCTGGCCTTGGGGTGCAGGGCTTGGCAGGGGCACTGCTGAGGGGCACCGGCAGGCGCAGCTGCAGCGTCTCTGATGGGTGGTGGGTCATCCCACGGAGCCATTGGCACAGCAAGGAGAGTATTGGGAACTGACAGGGAGCAGGAGGGCATTACAAATTCCCAGGGTAGCATGCCCACGCTGGCACCTTGTGCTTCCCACGTCTCCAAACTGGGCTTTTACCCCTGTGTGTGCGGAGGCAGTGCTCAGAGGCTTCAAAGATGCTGCCAGCACCCCTGGACCATGGTCATTGCCACCCCAGCAAGGGGTTCTCCTTCTCCCTCAGGTACAGAGCACTGTGGGTTGCATGGTCAGGGTTTCCAGGCTTGGAAATCAGTGTTAAGGCATCCATAAGTTGCTCTCATCCTCCCAAATCTGACCCCAATGTTCCACTAAGGACCTCAGAGTCCCCCTAAGGACCTCAGAGTCCCACTAAGGGAATCAATCTGCGGGGTGAATCCACTGCTGCAGCCCTTTGAGGGAGTGGGAATGTGTGCCTAATCTGCACATAATGCAGATCTGCAAGAGAGAGACATTATTACCAGGGCTTGTGTCTAATCATAATAATTTGGTCTTTCTACCGTTTTAATTTACTAATTAATCCCTGGAAGGGATACCTACTTGGATGCAGGAGAAGAATGAAACTCTCTTGTCTGGAACTGCTGGGAATTTCACCAGTAGTCCAGACAGAGCATTAGCAAAGTCAAGGCAGAGCAGGGGGGTCCAGCATCTCTCTGGGCCAGCAGTTTCTCGTCACCGAACTGGCCACCCTGCCTGGAAAAAATATTCATGCCCCACTCCTGCAGGGCCATTCCAAAGGCTGGAAAACCTGTGGAAGCTGCCAGCCATCTGGAAAGCCCTGGGAGACTCCTGCTGACTGGAAGGCATTGCTGAAGGTGTGCATCCCGAGTGTGTTACTCCCACACAAGCTGGGATCAGCCCTGATCTGGGAAAGGTGTCATCTGGTGTGAGATTTCTTTTGGGAAAAGGGCTCTGTGTCTGCCAGCTGAGCCCTTGCAGGAGGGATTTCACCAGCTCTGGCCAGATGTCTGCCTGCCCAGATCAGAGATAATGTGCCCTGGCACCCTGTGTGCAGGCAGTAGTGGATGTCCAGCCACAAGACCTCTTCATCCTCATCCTCCTCCTCCTCTCACCCGCATGTTTGGCCAACTGTTGCCTCCCTGCAATAGCTGATAAAAAATGATAAAACTCATTTATTATGAATTTCCCTCCATGCACCCGCATAGCAGCAGAGCTTTCACCACATCCCACCAGCTCTGCACTGTGCCTTCCAGCCCTGCTGCTCCCCATCCCCATCCCAGGCCCCAGGCCAGTCCCCATCCCCGGGATGGAGGAGAAGTGCCCCAGAGCCATCAGACAGGATGAGGACAAGGCTGGGACACTCATCTCAGGAGAGAGGAGGGGTCACCCATTTTGGATCAGTCTTGACACAGGTTACAGCTCCTGAGGGAGACGGTTGGCACAGACGGGAGTGGAAAACTCGGGGTCCTCTTCCCACTGCTCTGGAATGTGGACTCTTCTGTGCTTTGGCACAGCCCACCACCAGAGACTATTTAGTTCTTTGAAGGCACAATTCTCTTTCCTGGACACAGACAAGTGCCACCATCAGAAGTTAATGATTGGCCTCAGCCTTAGAGATCTTCTCCCACCGAAAAGATTCCATGATTCTATCTCCCCTAAAAGCTGTATGGCTCTGAGGACACCATCATCCTCAGCACCCCAGCCAGGGGCCCTGACCCATCTCTCTGGAGTCCCAGCCGGAAAGGAGGGAGGGAAAACGGGCCTGGAACTGGAGAGATCCCCAGTGTAGAGCAGGAACGTCATCTGGGACTGGCACGCAGCATGCAGTTATACATGTGGATCCTGCTCCTGTTTCTCTCGAGAAAGTTCAGTCCCAGATGTCATTCCCCTTCTCCTGCTTTTTTTGAAGTTGGAGAACTACGTACATGGATGGCGTCTCTAATTAATATAAATATAGTGGAACATAAATAATAGACATGCCTGAAATAGTGTCACTCCCGAGCAGGCAGGCAGACGCGTCATGGAAAGAAAATAAAAATGCTTTTTATCTGTTTTGGCATTTCTTGTTTGTTTGTTTTCGCTGGTTTGTTCCCTTCCTGAGGAAAGAGTAACCTTTGCCATGAGTGAAACTGCTTGAAAATGAGAGACCGAGGTGCAGGGGGAAGAGAGCGGGATGGGGACTAGGATGGGGATGTGGACAGGGACGGGAATGAGGATGGGGATGGGGATCGGGATGGGGATGGAGATGGGGACAGGGACGAAGATGGGGATGGAGATATAGATGGGAATGGAGATAGGCACAGGGGCAGTAATGGAGGCAGGAATGGGGACAGGGATGGATAACGTCGGGGCTCTGGGGCAGAGTGCGGGGTCAGTGGGAAGTGGGGAAAGCCTTGCCTCTGTGGGGAATCTGTAATAAAGGAGTTTTATCCTGGAAACGCGGCTCCCGCTGTCCCCGCAGCCGGCCGCTCCCGCCACGGCGCTCCCCGGCGCTGCCCCGGGCCCGGGCAGGGGCGGGGGCGCGGTCGGGGCCGCCGGGCTCTTCCCTCCAACTCCTCCTCCTCCTCCTCCTCCTCCTCCTCCTCCCGCCCCGGCCGCCCGCCGGTGCCGGCGGAGGCGGGCGGAGCGGAGCGGCGGGGCGGGCCGGGCCCGTTCGCATCCCCCCATCCCCGCCCCGCCGCGGGAGCGCGGAGCCGCCGGGCTGCCCAGCGCTCCCGGCACCGCCAGCCCCGCAGCCGCCGGGCTGCCCAGCGCTCCCGGCACCGCCAGCCCCGCAGCCGCCGCCGCCGGAGCGCCCCGGCCGGTCCCGCCGATGGCACCGCGCTGCCGCCGCCAAGTAAGGGGACAGCGGCGGGGGGACGCGGGGCTGGGCGGGGGGAGGCCGGGGACCCCTGTGGGCTCACCCCCCTTTCAGTCGTGGGCAAACCCCCCGATCCACGCGGGACCCCCCGCCCCACGCGGGACCGGCTCGGCAGCACACGTCGGCTCCCGTCCGCTGCCCTCGGAGTCCGCGACCCTCCCCGGGCTGGTCGTGACCCCTTCCCGAGCGGTTTGGGGAGCGGTGCAGGCGTTGAAGGAACGGGGCAGCGCTGGGGTTGGGGTGTCGGGTTTCCCGGTGCCCGGGCGTTGGCTCAGCCCCTGGGAAATGCTTCCCAAAGGGTGGAGAAGGAGAGGGCAGCATCCTCTTGTCCCCAGGGTGGGGAGCATGGCAGCCAGCGAGCCCCTAACACAGCCCAGGGGCTATGCCACCTTCACTGGTGTCTCAGCATGTGTTGGTTCTCAGCCTGGCTATAAAACCACCCATCCTTTGGCTGGGCAGAAGAACAGCCTGATCCAGCCGTTCCCATGTGTTGCCAGGCCAGAAAAGCTCGTTAGTGCCTTTCTTGTTAAGTAAAAATTGCTGGGGCCATTGGCTTTGGAGGGCAGAAGGACCGAGAAGGTACTCAGCGTGCCTGGCCTGTGGAAGGAGGCTGGATGGGACTTGTTCTGCAGGTTGTGTTGGGAGATGAAAGGGGAGAAGAATGTATTTCAAAGCTATCAGAATGCAATGTTATCCTATACAAGGTGTGGTTAACCCATGGTACCCATGGCTGCAGGATTTCCACAGGGAGAGAGCCAGAGCTTCCCTCTGCCAGGTTTGTAGTGTTTCTGAAGCCCTGGGCTTGGTGATGGGGGTGGGATCCCAGGGAGAATCCCATCCCCTAGGCTGCAGGGCCAGCATTTGCCTCCCTGTCTGGCATGGGAAGGGTCTTTTCCATGAGACAAGGTCTGGTCTGGCTGGGACCTGCAGGGACAGCGGTGAGGGGATGAATCTTGCTCCGAAGGCATCCTAGCTCAGATCCAGTCTGCCCTGAACTCAGCCAGCAAAATTATTCTCTAAAAAGGCAACAGTAGTAAGTCAGGAAGTTGTTGGTGTCCCTGGGGTGTGAACCGAGCTGTCCTGGCCCTGGGTGGGGGTGAGCTCCAGGGGTGCTGTGCTGGGTCCCCGCTGACACAGGGTTGAGCCGAGCCCTCCCAGCGCCCAGCTGGGAGTCAGTACACCCACAGCCCAACTCTGGGGCCAGAGGACTGGCCGTGGCCACCCTCCTCCCTGTGTGGGAGAGCAAGGATGCTCTGGGCACCTCTGCCAGCACCTTTCCTTGCCTGTGTGCCATGAAGGTGCTCAGAACTCAAAGCAAAGTTGGTGTGAGGTACCCGGACAGCATGCCTGGCTCTGTGTGGGTGGGTGGTCAAAGGGCCAGGGGAATGTGTAGACAGCAACAGGCTTGGAGAATAGAAAAGGCTGATCCTGAGTGTCCTCTTGGGCTGGCAAAATGCAGAAAAGTGCCTTCTGTCAATGCAGAAAACAGTTTGAGCGTGACTTGGTTGGGGTTTGCTTGCTGCAGTGGGACAGGAGGGATTTACACTCCACCCACCGCCTCAGGGGCCTCTCCCCATCCAACACAAAAATAGGCTGATCTTTCCAAAAGATGGGGCGGGCGGGCTGGAAAATGCCATTCCTGCAGGGACCTGCCGTGCTTTGCCCCAGGAGGAGATGTGTCACTTGACTGTGGCTTTCTGCAGGCCTGGGCAGGGACACAGGCAAGGGCCCGGCGTCGTCCTGTGCTGCCATTGGGGAGCCACAGCCTCTGCACGTGCCCCTGTGCGTGTGCCTGGCAGGAGCGTTCCCTCCTCGTGCTGTATCCTGAAGCTCAAGGAGACGGATCATGTTTTTCCTTCCCAAAGGGCATCTGAAGCAGAAATCTCCTGCAGGGCACGGGCTGCAGCCCCATCCACATGCTCCTGTGGAGCTGGTCAGAGGCTGGAGGCTCTGCCAGCACCTGGAAGCTGCCGTCCCACTGCCCCTGGTTCTCTGCTCCAGCATGGGCAGAACTAGGTCCCCATCAGTAGATCCAGTCCCGGAGATGCCAGGTGGGTGTCAGTGGAACAGGCCCTCCCAATGCCACGGTGGTGTGATGGAGGAGCTAGGTCCTCCATCCTCAGCAGCACTGGGCAGCCAGGGGCTGGTGGGGAGGCTTCTGGCAGGGTGTCTGGCTGGAAAAACAGCTCCTCTGCTGTCCCATCGCTGCTTCTGGGAGACTCCCATCCCTGGACATTGGCAGTGCCCATGGGCAGCCCTTTCTCAGGGTTATGGAGATGTTCCTGGTGGCTTGGTCCTGCTGCTTGTCCGGGCTCCACTCACCCACGGGGACTGGCCCATGTCCAGCTCCCGCCTGGCATTTCCCTTGTTGACGTGTTTCAGGCCCTACATGGCCAGGCCCTGGCTCCCACTGAGCCGCATATCTGCCTGTCCCCATCGATGCTCCCCATGGCACCTCCTTCATCACCGGGGCTGGCAGGATGCTCCATGCAGCTTCTCGAGGGCTCCAGCACCACCTGATCCCCTGGGAGGGTTTGGGGGACTCCGGGCTCCCCCCTCTCCATCCTCCCCCAGCCACTTCAGCTGCCCCGAGTCACGCCACGCCGGTGCCGGCGGAGCGGCCGAGCCCACGCGCGCGGCTGGCGGGCACGGAGTGAGGAGGGGGAGAGGGGCCACGTCCCGGTGAGCGCTTTCAGGCAGGGTAATCCGGTGTTATTTGTAACACTAGTAGGGAGCTATTTTTAGCGAGAGGCAAATTTGATTTAATAGTACATAATTTGCCGCTGACAATTCAGAGGGCAGCCAAACGAGGAGCAGCTGGATTCCTAAGGAGGCTTTTTCCTGCCCTTCCTGAAATCCAAGGCTGACTTGCCAGAAGTGGCATTTGTTATTCCAGCTTTTGCTGGGGGAAAGCCCCTTGGGATAGCCCAATTAGCTCCGCTTGGTGCCGCCCCATCACCCGTCATTAAAAGAAGGAAGGGATATTTTTGCTGCCGTCTGTTATGGGAGGGCTCAGTGCTCCCGAGCTCCTTCAGGCAGCTGGAGCCAGCCATGTCCCCCCCGCTTTGCCTTTCCTTCTAACTAGCTCTGTGCTCTCAGCCTCTCCTTGGATAAATTTAGAATGAAAAATAGGTTCTGATCAAACCAAACAGCTCATTTGCCAGGAAACATGAAGTCTGCGTGCACTTTTGGGGGTTTCTTATGGATTGAGTTCTTCTGGGCCAGCCTTGGAGATACTTTGGGACAAACTGATCATCCAGGAAAGGAGCAAACACCATGTTCTTGCTTGTGCTTTTCCCAAGATGAAGATTCCCACAAAACTGATGGCAGTGTGGAAAGACATGAGGTAGTTCTTTCCTAGCCCTACCACCATTGCATCCAGCCTGTCCCCAGTTGGTGGCATGGGGACAAAGAGCTGCCAGGATGAGCTGGGATAGCCGTAGGCTGGAGGTGAGTTGCTGTGAGGCCACAGAGCCCCAGTGAGGGTGGGAAGGTGACATTTCCTCCAGGATTATGTGTTGTCTCCCCACAGGTGCCTCAGGGCAGAGCAGTGAGGGCACTCCTCCCTATCCTGGGACAGCCATCCCCCCAGCACTCTGGGCAGAAGCAGCATTTTGTAGGGTCCCCAAGCTCCACAGCCCTCCAGGCAGCCTCAGAAGGAGCCAAGAAGCCCCAGGCCATGGAGGGGTGGAACAAGGCTCCAGCAGCTGTGTCCTCCCAGGAGGAAAGGACTGAGCAGGACTAAGCATTGTCATGACGTTTAACTCCAGCAAATGTATGCCCAGGGTTTGGTGGCTCCTCTCCAGATGTGCAGTCACTCCCTGCAGCTGGAAAACCCCTTGGCAGCCATCCAGATGGGTGCTCAGCCCTGTGCTGCTCACTCAGGGGTCACCATCCTCTCCACAGCCCTGAGGAGGATTTGCTCCCTCCTCCACCAACACCAGGCTTTGTTCCTGGACCGCATCTTGCCTGGAGCACTTGTAGCAGCTGAATATAAAGCCAAAATAGCATTAGTAAAGAAATACTGGGGAAAGCCCTAAGAATGAGGGGTTAAGTGACTGCTGCTGGTGCATCCCCTATGTGAATGTCCCTAGGGACACCAGCTGGGATTGGTGTGGCACGTGAGACCTGACAACTCCCACAAAAGACTCACACACTTTAATCAAACACCTTTTTCTGTGAATGAAGACTTGCAGTCAGCTGGGGGGTGGGTGCTCCTTGAGCAACACCCCAAGTCCTGTGACCCCTTTCTCAGCTCATCCTTGCTCTGCTTTCTCCAGTCCATCCAGAGAGAGCTCAGGCTGGTGGAAACTGGGAGCCAACATTTGGCAGGGAAACGACCCTAAAACGAAGATCGAATTCCTTGGAGAACAACCACCTCCAAATGTTGCCCTTTGCCTGATGACCAATTTGGTTAAATGAAAAAACTAATCAGTTTTGAAGCCTGAAAATGTGTGGGCTGGAGAGGGCCCCTTGGTTGGGGTTTCTCTGTGACACAGATTTTCCCCTTGTACTCAGTTTTGACTGTAGATTTTCATTTACAATGATTTTCTGACGGTCACCACTAGCTTTAGAGGTGGAGTGAGCTGGGAGTTTCATTTCTTTTGGATCCCCTGCCTCCAGGTGCTGTGTCTTCTGTAATTAATTGTGCCCTTCCTTCTGCTCCTCATGCTGGGTTCCCCTGGAAAATGCTGGGGACTGTCCCCAGGGACACCAAGCACCAGGGATGGTCACACAGCGAGGTGCCCTGACCCTTGTGCTCACCCCTCTTTCTACCAATCCCCTGCTGCAGCCCACACACTCCCCTCCCTGTTCCTTGGAGGAAGTGTCCCCCACATCTGCAGTGGGGGGCCCTTCCCAGCTGGGAAAGCACCCTGGCACCCCATTTCCAAGCTCACGCACCCCCTGCCCCACAGATCCCCCTGCTGAAGGTGGCTGTTCCCCGGGGCACTGTGGCAGGGCAGCCAGTGCAGCAGGACCCAGCCCCTGCCCGCCGTGGGCAAGGCACTGCTGACCTCCTCCTCTCTTTCTGCCCCCCTACAGGGAGGAAGGTGCTGACCAGGTGCCCTGAAGCTCTGGGGTTCACTGCCCACGGGCTCAGCAGGATGATACCAGCAGTCCAAGACCTTCCCACGCTCCTCGCAGTGCCAGTGTGACCGAGTGGACGGCGGGGACCTGTGGCACTGAGCCTGGCACGACAGCACAGCAGCCAGTGGCCCTCGCCACGGGCCCTGCTGCCCAAAGATGAGCGATGGCATGTGGATCTCGCTCAGCCCCACCGAGTTTGCCCAGCTCCAGCAGTACACAGACTGTGAGTACCCTCTGCCCCTCCTGGGACAGGGAGAAGGGGTCGAAAAGTCCCGTTGATCTGTGCCAGACTGGCACCCTACGTTTTCATAGTGTCCTCCTGGAGAACTAGGTAACTCCTTAGATCTTGGATGGGGAGGCTGGGAAGGTCCCTGACCCCCAACACTGGCTGGTGGGGATCCCTGTGCCTGCGTGCCTGGGAGGATTTAGCTGAGCTCTGGGGGCTGGACACGTGAGCACGGCTCAGTCCCTCTGAAGGCGTTGGGCTCCCACGTTCGTTAGCAAAGTGAAATGCCAACCAGGAAAGCAGACTGGCTTTTCCCAAACACACGGAGCTGCTCCACAGCTTGCCTTGGGTTGCCAGCCCTCTGTGGTAATTTTCCTTAGTGCTTTTGAAGAGCAACCTTCTGCAGCTCCCGCCGAGGGATGGTGGTTGGTGGCACTGCCGGAGGGTTCTGGGGCTGGGAGCAGCTGGAGAGGGAGCCTGGGCAAAGCCCAGGGGTCTGAAACCAAGTCCTTGAGGTCCTGCCTGCCAAAGAGCCGGGTGTGCTCTTCACAGCAGTTGATAGAGAAGCAGCACAGCCCAGGGAGGTGCTGAGAGCAGGGCAGGATGGGCAGGAAAGCCCAGCCAGGATGACAGGATGAAGGAAGAAGGGGTGTAAAATCTCAGGAGTGTTGCTTTGCAGGATTGGCATGACCCTGGGGTGAGCAGGCTGGATGGGGGAGGACTGAGAGGCAAAGAGGACCCCGAGCACCCTCTGAGGCTGTCTTTGGGGACACTGTGTATCAAAGGGATGAGAGTGGGGGCAAGTTCTCCCCAGGCCTCTGCTCCTCATCCAGAGACCTCAGGCAGGGGCAGGTGGGGATGCAGGCAGAGGTGTGCGTGCATTATCCCTCTCTGCATCTCATCCTGCCTCTCTGGAGGATGGGCTCTGCTTTGCTGAATCCCAGACCCTAAAACACCATCTGTAACGCTGGGCTCAAAACACAGACAGCATCTTCATTTCGTTAATTGAAGTGTGGCCAGCAAGGCTGCAACATGGGTAGCTGCTTCCTCCCCAGGAGGGTGGCCTGGCACTGGGCTGGAGAGCAGGGCTGGGGGGGTCATCCCAGCCCTATGGCCAGGAAACCCCTTTTTGAACACCCTAGATATCCCAGACAGTTGTGGTCCAGTGCCAAGTTCCATCCCCAGTGGAGGGCGGGGGGGATCAGAGCCAGCACAGCCCCCACTCAGAGAGAGGATTTCACAGTAATTAACAGGGCTAGTGTGTCCAAGAACCTTTTAAATGCATGTGCCCAGACGTGTGTGAAGGTGAAGGCTGAATGTTCCCTCCCCTTGATCTTTTTTTTTTTTCCTTCTTTTCCTGTTTTTCTCTATTTTGGAAGGACCAATGTCCCTCCAGACACTCCAGCCCTGACGACACCCAGCCAGGGAAGGTCATTACTGCCTGTATAGAAGTTAGCATAGAGCAATCCAAAGAGGAAACGACCACAGACTTCACCAGAGGAGGTTTAGATTGGACATGAGGAAAAAGTTCTTCCCTAAAAAGGGTTGTCAAGCACTGAAACAAGCACCCAGGGCAGTGGTGGAGTCACCATGCCTGGAGGGATTTAAAAGCCATGTAGATGTGGGATGTAGTTTAGTGGTGAACGCACTGGTGCTGGGTTAATGCTTGGACTCTACAATCTTAGAGGGCTTTTCCAACCTAAATGATTCCATGATTCTATGGATACTGTTCTATTTCTCCCTCCTGGCACCTCCTAAGGATGCCAGTGGGCAGCCCAAGGCAGCTTCTGGGATGGCTGGGGCTGCCAAGAGGTGCCAGCGTTCACCCAAAGCCCTGCACTGGGGCAGGGACATTCAGGGATGTGCTCAGCATCCCCTCCCGAGCAGCCAGGACTGGGGAGTGGTTTGGGCTTTCCTTGCTTTGCTCTGGCTTTGTGTTCATTTTCATACAGGTAAGAGGAAGCTCTCTATATATGTAAAGCTCCCAGGCCAGCTTTCCATAACTGCCCTGCCCTCTGAAGGTGGAAGGGAAAGCAGGGCATGGATGGCCCCTTCCAGGCATGGAAGGATTCAGAAATTGTATATCCAGCAGATAAACCCCTCTGCACCATCCTGCTCGTGGATGACAAAGGGTGCTCAGCGTGGCCATGCTCAGCATGGTGCCTTTGTCTCCCCAGACTCCACCAAGAAGCTCAAGGATGTCCTGGAGGAGTTCCATGGGGACGGCGTCCTCTCGAGGTACAACCCCGAACAGGTATGGCCCTGTCCTGCCAGCATTCCCCTGTGCTGCTGGCAGCTCCTGGCCCCCTGCTAGCTCCCCCAGCCTGGCTCCCATCCCTGAAAGCAGCTGGGAGAAGGCAGGGCTGGCTGGCTGTCCCCCAACTCTCCCCATGGTCGTGCTCCCAGGACTGGACTCCCTGGCCATCCCGGGGACCATGCACACCACCCCATCCCAGTGATGTTGCCATGGGTGCTGGCAGCTGGCTGCCTTGCTGAGAGCTTTTTGGGGCATTCCCTTGCCAGGGAGAGATTTACTGTTCCCTGAAAAGCAAATTACTTTGCCGGTGTGGTGACGGGAGGGGTCTGTGCCTTCTCACTCTCCCCCGAAGAAGGCTGGGATTATTTTTTCTGGGTAGTGATTTCAGAGAGACCTCTTAGTGTGCCAGCAGGACAGAGCCTTCCACGGGGGCTGTAATCACTAGAATCGAGGCAAAATGAGGAATGTCAGTCGGCTGACCATGGTGAGGAAGGGCACAAAGCTACTCCACTGTTCCAGGGCACCACAGGACCCTCACTCCAGCTGGGTCCACAAAAGCCATTGGGAAGGCATCATCCCCACACAGTGGCAATGCTCAGTGGGGAGGGAGGAGGGGAGGAGACCTCAGGAGGAGGACAGTCCCCAGAGGCTGGGGGCAGGCTGGAGGGTCCTGCTGCTCTGCCCTTCCCTGCCACTCCTTCAGCTCCTGCCCTGGCTGCTGAGCCTGATCCCAGCACCACTGGCCCTGGCTGAGCCACACTGGCACTGGACATTTCTGGCCCTGCTGCCTCTGGGTCCCTTTAGGTTATATCCCACACTGGGAATTGGGAAGCCAGCAGCTTTAGGGAGGGCTGTGTAGCTGATGTGCCCGGTGAGGGGGGCCGAGGGCATGGAGCCCCACCCAGGCTGGCCGCTCTGCACCCTCCTGGTATGGCTGGGGCACCTCTATCCTCCTCCTCTGCACCCTCCTGGTGTGCCTGGGGCACTTCTATCCTCCTCCTTGGTCTCCTCCCCAGCCCATTGACTACGAGGGCTTCCGCCTCTTCATGAAGACCTACCTGGAGGCAGATGTGCCTGAGGAGCTCTGCCAACACCTCTTCACCTCCTTCAAGCGTAAGATATGCCAAGCCTCCCCCGAGACCCAGCGCCAGAGCCCCGGTGTCTCACAGCACAGCAGCCTCGGTGAGCCCACCCTGCCACCCAGCTGGGCATGCCGGGGCACCATGGCATGGTGGGGTTGCTCCCAAACTGCTCACGGGGATGGAGGTTGGGGAGTGGCACCTGAAGTGGGTGGCATCGGGGCCGGCACACAACCCAGTTCTTCTCCATCCGACGGGTGGGCTCCCAGGGCCCTTTGCTGTTCCAGGGAGGGATTTCCCTAGGATGGGCACCAACAGGGCACCACGGCACTGGTTCCTCCCTTTCCTTTGTGCATTCAGAGCCCAAGTCAGCATCTCCATCCAGAGTGAGGTGGCCTATGCCCCTGTCACAGGTACTGGTGCAGGCAGCCACCCTGCACTCAGCAGCACCTGGAGCAGGGGTTGTGTGCCAAGCACCCAAGTCTGCCTCCCCCAGCCCTTTCCGAGTGGATTTGTGGCTCATGGAGACATCTACTGAAAGGACTATAAATTGCAAAAGGAAAAGGAGAACGTCCTCGGACATTTGACTCTGGCTGATGGTGAAGGACAACATCCTCCCTGTCTGGTTCCAAGAACCGTGGTGGACATCATCCAGGGATGGAAGCACTGCTGGGAGCCACTGGGACGGGCAGGAGATTGAGGGGGTCACCCATGGTGGCTCTCAGAGATCCCTGGGGCTGAGATGCTAGGACAGAGAGGCATGGGGCTGGCAGAGAGGACCCAGGGCGAGCACTCAGCACACAGTTCCTGGACTAAGGGGCGCAGGCACCCTGGTGTCACACTGCCCCGGGCATATATCTTACTTTGCAGGGATCAATGGGAAAATGCTTCGAAGCGCCCTGGGACGACACACTCCTGAGCCCAAGAGCTGCCACAGCAACGTGGCTGAGCTGCAGCCAGTATCCCTCACCCCAGCATCAATCCCCAGTGCCTCCCCCAGCTGGTCTAGATCATCCTCCCAGAAGTCCACCACCGGCACCGCTTCTGCTCACAACTCCTCAGGCTCTTCAAGGATCTCCTCCGTGTCTCTGCTCAGCCCTCAGTCTCCAGGTGAGCTTGGCTGGGACTCCACGTGGGGGGACACAGGCAGTGACAAGCCCTCTGCAGTTTCCGTGCCCTGGCAGTGCAGCTGGTCAGGTCCCCGTCACGGTGGTGGTGACCTCCCAAACTCTGAGTGTTCTTGTCATCTTGACACCTTTGCTTGGCAAACTTAAGCCACTGATCCCATCCCACAGAGCCCCCACCAGTCAATGCCTTAATTACCCGGCAGCAGCTCGTAGGGAGGGGGAAATGGGGTGGTGAGTCATGGCTGCCCCCTGCCCGGCTCCTGCCAGCCCCCGAGGAGGCAAGCATTGGAAGGGCCCCTCTGCCAAGAGCCACCATCTGCCAAAGGCTGCTGTCGGCACGGGCGGCAGCGAGCGTGGGCTGTCCTGGCTCCCCAGCAAGCTGCCTCACTGCCCACTGAGCTTCTCACTCCTTCTGGGTGGGTGCTGATCCCCGTCAGGACATGTCCCCATGGGCTCTGACTACTCATCCTGCCTGCACCTGCAGTGATTGAGGGATGGGAGTCTGTGCCCCAGGGATTGAGTGGCAGTGCCCGGCCCTGCTCCAGCAATGGCACCCAGCCCCGGGCCCCCTTTGTGCTCCCAACCCTACTCCAGCAGTGTCACCCAGCCCCACATCCTCTCTGTGTTCCAGCTCTTCTCCCGTGATGGGCCCCAGCCCCACACCCCCTTTGTGTCCCCAGCCCTTCCCCTGTGGTGCCACTCGGCCCCATGACGAATGGGTCCCTGCCTGCAGAGCCTCCGTGGCCCACCTGGGGATGACTTTGGGCCCAGTGCCATTCCTGCGTGTGGCCTCTCTTCCTGCCCACAGGCACGAGGAGCGTGGAGAAGAGGTTACCCTTCAGCCTGCGGAAGAGCCCCAGCTCCCTGAAAGCCCCCCCTGCTCCACCTCCCACCGCCCTGGCCCAGGTGGTCCACCTGAAGGACATTGTCTGCTACCTGTCGCTGCTGGAGAGGGGACGAGCAGAGGACAAGCTGGAGTGTAAGTGGGACCCTGTGGTCGTGCCGTGTGGAGGGGGTCACCTGAGGGGGGTTTGCCCAAGGAAGGGTGCAGAGCTGGATGTTCCTGCCCATTTGGGAAAACCACTCAGCATCCCCCTCTGCTCCTGGGTGCGTTACCCATGGCTGGCAGAGGGGCTTTACTCTGATACCCCGCAGCCCCAGGGTCACATCTCACCCCAGCTGAGCTGGCACAGCACTGCTCCCACCTCAGAGCCCCAGCAACATGGAGCTGGGTGCCTGGGGTGCCCCGGGGTGCTCCAGGGCTGGGCTCTATCAGCAGCTTCTCTCCTCCCTCCAGTTATGTTTCGCCTCTACGATACTGATGGAAACGGCCTCCTGGACAGCTCGGTGAGCCTTGATGAGAGACAAAGAGGGGGCTCCTCGGGGGGCTGGAAGCAGGCAGGGCACTACCGAGGTGCCCACTCCCAAGGTGAGGTGCTCTGAGCTGGGCAGCAGTATGGGAAAGGAGGAGGAAGGCAGCAGCTGGACCGCAGGGCTGGGAGACGCATGCCAGCTCCACTGCATCCAGCAGCAGCAAGAAAAAATCCACCCAGCCAGGAACTGTAGCTCTGCATCAGGTCATGGTGTTTCAGAGGAGAAAAAATGCACTGCTCCTTCTCCCTCGGGATGTTTTCTCTTTGTTCTTTGGGTATCGCCCTTGAAACCTATTGGAAAAAAAATCTGGTTTGTCAGAATAGTTTTTCCCAGGGAAAACCTACTGCAGATTTTCTTGCATGTTTTCAGGGCAGAAGACCACTCCCAGCACCCACTGAGGACTGGGGTGTCGCTGCCCCTCCTGTGCGGGTGGGGACTGGGGTGGCCTTGGGCGTATGGAAACATAAACCTGATACATCCCCAGTTTGGGGGCTTGGGGCTGGACACTGCTCATGCCTGAAGCCATTCCTAAGCATCGGGCACCACTGTCTCTCTGTGCTCAGGAGCTGGATCGTATCATCAACCAGATGGTGCACGTGGCTGAGTACCTGGAGTGGGACTCCACTGAGCTGAAGCCCGTGAGTGCTGGGGCTGGGGGCAGCTGGGGCAGATGTGGGGATCCACAGCCAGAGTTGTGGCTGGAATCACCGTATCTCTACATTTTTTTCCTCCTCCAGATCTTGAAGGCGATGATGGAGGAGATAGATTATGATCACGATGGGACTGTGACGCTGGAGGAATGGATCCGCGGTGGCATGACCACCATCCCCTTGCTGGTCCTCCTGGGGATGGAGACGGTGAGTGCCCCCACAGGGACCTGCTTTGGCTGCATCCAGCCTGCCTCCAGCAACAGACTATGCACTCATACACCACCACACAACCCTACACTGGCCCCCAACCCTTTTGACACCCCCACTCTGCCCCCTTTACCCCCAGATCTTCCCAAGCTCAGTTCTGAGCTGTAGTCACTGCCAGCTGCCATGCCCAAGAAGGCTGGGCTCACTCCTTGCTATTGCAGCATAATCCAGTTAGATGAATATTTAATCAAAAATTAAGGTGAGCACCTAAAATGGTAACTCCTCTTATGGGGTGAGCTTCAAAGAGCAGAGATGGGGCAGTTGGAACGCCCCTTATTTCTCTGTGGTGTTTTTTCGTCCTTTTGGCCTTAATTTCTTTCAGGTGCATCCCTGGCCATTGGATAATAGTTTGCAGGGAAAAATCTGTGGTTTTGCTCATGGTGCCCATGCTTCCCATGGAGAGGTGGGGGTGGGAGGCAGGCTTTCTGGCAGGAAAATTCAAGAAAGCAAGGAATTTTAACTGGCTCCTGCAAAGCACTCTTGCCTGGCCCCAGCTGTAAGAGGCTTGTGCTTTTGTCACCCTGTGGTGATGGCCTGGTCCCAGATGTGGAGTCACCTTCCTGTCAGCCACCAAGATCCTCCCTGTGGCTGGGCTGTGCCAAGGGGCCGTGGGAGCTGGAGCTTGGTGCCTGGAGCTGGACATGCCCAGAGCCTGCATGCTTGGAGAAACACCAGGGAGAAGGGGAGCAGGGGGAGCCCATGATCCTGCTGGGAGCAAACTCCCACAAACACAGTGAGGGGTTTAAGGGGATGAAAAGCCGATAAAAACGGTGGGCTGAGGGCTCTGGGACCCCCGGCAGCAGGGGAGTGACCCCTCACCCTCCACTCTACTGCCCTGCAGAATGTGAAGGATGATGGGCAGCATGCCTGGAGGCTGAAGCACTTCAAGAAACCCGCCTACTGCAACTTCTGCCGCACCATGCTGCTGGGGGTCCGCAAGCAGGGCCTCTGCTGCTCCTGTGAGTCCTGGATCCTTGCCAGCATGTTACACCCCCAGGCTGGGGGCTCCCACCCCATCCAGTGCCCTGGGGAGAGGGGACTGGTCCCTGTTAGTGCTGAGCCCCGTGAGTACTGCAGGGTGAGAGGGGAGGAGACAGCTCCCATGCTGGAGAGCGATGCTCACCATCTCCTTCGTGGCACTTGGGGATATGGTTTAGTGGTAGTGTTGGGGCAACAGTTGGACTCAGTGGTCTTAGAAGGGTTTTCCAAGAATTCTTCTATGATTCTTTCTATGATTCTCCTCTCTCACCAGTCTGCAAGTATACAGTCCATGAAAGGTGTGTGTCCAAAGAGATTGCCTCCTGCATCAGTACCTACGTTAAATCCAAGAGAAACACAAGCGTGAGTAGACAGCATTTCTGAGTCAGTGGGTCTCCTGGCCCCTTGGTCTCCTGCTCTGATCCCACATGGCTTTTTTCCCTGGGATTTGCCCCTCTCATCCTGGGCAGCAGCTCATGGGCATTCCCAGCATCCAAAACCTTGCAGGATGCACCCTGTCCCCAGTCCCCAGGCACTCACAGGTCCTCAGCCCCGAGTTTTGCCGTGGTTCCAGGCTGGGAAACAGGTGTCCCTGCTGTGCTGCATGGAACAGCAGGGAGGGAAGTCAGCTGTGTGACGGGCTGGGTTGGATCAGTCAGCATCCCTGCAGGACAAGCTTCTGAAATCGTGGCAGCCGCCCTTAGCAGGAGGGAGAAGCCCGTGGGTCGGTCGTGTGCCTGCAGTGTCCCCCTGTGCCCTGCAGGTGATGCAGCACACCTGGATCGAGGGCAATTCCCCCGTCAAGTGCGACAGGTGTCACAAGAGCATCAAGTGCTACCAGGGCATCACCGGCCTGCACTGTGTCTGGTGCCAAGTCACCGTGAGTACAGGGGGCTGGGGCGCACCCACAGTGCCTCCTGCACGGTCAGCCTGGGGAGGAGAGGCTCACAGGCAGGAGATGGCTGGTGTCCCCTGCTCAGCATCCCTTCCTCCTGCCCCTCCAGCTCCACAACAAGTGTGCCTCCCACGTGAAGCCGGAGTGCGATGGGGGCCCACTGCGGGACCACATCTTGTTGCCATCCTACATCTGCCCGGTTGTCCTGGTAAGTGCCCCTCTCATCCTGGTACGTGACCCTATTGTAGTGGTAAGTGCCTCCCTTGTTCTGGTAAGTGCCCCCCTCCTTGCTGCCGGTGATAGGAACCCATCAGGGCATCACTGAGGCCAGCCTGCCTCCCCCAGGTGCTGGCACTGCCTTCTGGGGCAGTGTGGGCATCCATACCTCTGTTGCCCAAAGGACAGGCAGTCCCACTGCCGACGATCAGAGAGCGACTCCCCTGCCAGCACCACCCCCGAGGACACCCAAGGCTTCAAGTTCAACTCCACCACAGTGGATGGGCAAGGGCTGCAGGTAGGTTCCCGCACTGGGCTGCAGGTGAGCTCTGCCGCTGAGCCCCCAGCAGGCAGGAATGCACAGCTCCATTTTCTGCCCTCCAGATCAGCCCCCGGCCCGGGACACACCCACTCCTGGTGCTTGTGAACCCCAAGAGCGGAGGAAGGCAAGGGGAGCGGTAGGTGGGGTCCTGCCCAGGGAGAGCATCCCGCCCTGGGTGGGGGCTGCTGGTCCCTCACGCATCACTCCTGGTGTGGGAGTCACCTCCGCAAAGCTCCTCACACCTTTCTCTTCCCAGAGTCCTTCGGAAGTTTCACTACCTGCTCAACCCACGCCAAGTGTACAACCTGGACCGCGGCGGGCCCGCGCCAGGGTACGGAGCCACTGCAGCTGATCCTCTGCCCTCTCCTGCCAGCCCCTGCTCCCCCACCTCACACCTTGTCTCTCCTGGCTTTCTCCAGGCTGAACTTCTTTCGGGACACTCCAGATTTCCGTGTGCTGGCCTGCGGAGGGGACGGCACGGTGGGTTGGATCCTGGACTGCATAGGTGAGCAAGGGACGGCTGTGTTCCTACAGAGCATCATCTGCCTGCATCCTCGGTGATCTGCCACAGATTCACAATATTCCCCGTGGGAAAGTGGGGGGGTCCTGACAACAGCATCATCCCGGGCTGCCGGCCGAGGAGGGACATGGAGAGGAGCAGGAATAAGCCTTGTCAGCCCCAAACCTCTCTTCCCCCTTGAACTGCAGATAAGGCGAACCTGGTGAAGCACCCGCCGGTGGCTGTCCTGCCCCTGGGAACGGGCAATGACCTGGCACGGTGCCTGCGCTGGGGAGGAGGTGAGGCCAGAGGAGCGCTGCCCAGGGGCTGCCCACACTGCCCAGGGGGACCCTCCAGTGTAGCTGGGTGGGTGCCATCGCAGGGCAGGGAGGACTCCTGGGCTCCTGGGATGCGGTTAGAGCTTCATCTCAGCCTGGTGCCTCCAGGCACCCCCTCCAAAAAGAGCAGCCACCGCTTTCTCAACACCCCTGCAGCTGGGTCCTGCCCAGCTTTTTCCATCAGGAGAGCCCCACCGTTAGCCAAAATCTCTGCCACTGCTGTGAGGATGTGGCATAGCAGCAGCCCCAGGCTCCCCCAGACACTTGACACCCAACTGTGGCTGTGCTCCCCTTCATCCTCCTTCATCCTCCTTCATCCTCCTCTTTTCCTTCCAGGCTATGAAGGAGGCAACCTGATGAAGGTCCTGAAAGACATTGAGCACAGCACGGAGGTGATGCTGGACCGCTGGCAGATAGATGTTATTCCCAGTGACAGGGAGGCCAACGGAGATCCTGTCCCATCCACCATCATCAACAACTACTTCTCCATTGGGGTGGTGAGTTCCATGAACCAAGGATGGGTCTTTCCCTCCCTGTTCCTCCTTGCTCACATTCCCAGCCTCCCTCCATCTCCTGGCCTTGTTTTTCTGGTTTTATTGTCATTTGCAATGGCAACACTTAGATATGTAAGCAGGCATAGGATTTCTCTTTTCCGCTGGGAAAAATGTGAAAGGAGCTTAAATGGAGTTCAAGAGAAGTTTGGGGCCTCAGAGACGAGGACACTTCACCTGCCAAGACAGCACCCATCAGCAAAGTCCTGCTTTGGTGCTCAGACCCACGTTCCCCCATGCTTTCCTGACCCAGGGGAGTCTGGCAGCCCTGTGCCACAGGGGTTTCCCCCAGTGCTGGGGCTCAATCCTGAGAGCAGGAGGGATTTGGGAAAGCCCTTCTCTTCCCAGGGGCTTGCAGCACTTTTGTCCTGGGCCAGGGGTGCCGCCATGGTGTGGGCTACCCACTTGCAGCTCTATGGGACGCTTCTGGGTTCACATCAGCTCTTGCCAGGGGGTGTCACAGCAGGTGGCATTTGGTGACAGCTTCTGAGTTGGACCCAAACACCCCCACCCTGCCTAAGGAAAGGGTGTGATGAGCTTCAGGAGAGCTGCTGCCCTGCTAGGAGGGCTGTCAAGGTGCAGAGTGTCCCTGGAGCCCCACTGCCCCACTGGTAGCCCTCTCTCCCCCCTCAGCATCCTCTCAATGTGATGAGGGAAGGAGGCCAAGTGCACTAATTACATCTCACTTAACGAGCTTTGGGAGGAGCCTGGCTGAGAGTCCCTCCATCGCCTCGGCATGGCCACCACCCCATGTCCTTGTGCCACGGGGGCCAGCGATGACCACAAAGAGCTGAGCTCCTGTACCTTGGCGTATGCCCACAGAGCACAGAGCGGGGGTTTCTGTGCTGTGCCACTGATGTCTCTGTGCTCCCACTCCCCACAGGACGCCTCCATCGCCCACCGCTTCCACATCATGCGAGAAAAGCACCCTGAGAAATTCAACAGCAGGTAACAGCTTCCCAGGAGCCCCCCGGAAAGCTGGGTGTGGGGGGACACCCTGACACTGCCATGCGTCATGCCAAAGGGACTTTGTGTTTGGTCAGCCTTAGGAGACAGGCAGGGCATGCACAGGGCATGGTGGAGGTCCAGGGCAAGGCTTGGCAGAGGTTTGGGGTGCTCCTTCAAGCCCTGTGTGTTGTGTCAGGCTGCTTGAACTTGGCCACGCACCCAGTTACGTTCATTCATGCTTTATAATTAGCATGGAATTCCAGGACAGGCAGGAGCAGGCCAGGCAGTGAGGGCAGGGCAGGCAGGCAGCAGGTCACAGCTCGCTCCTGCTGTGCTTCGGGCATGTGGAAATAGGGTGATGGCAACAGGAGCTGTGGCTTGTGATCCCCAACCCCAGGTTCAGAAATACCTGCTAGAAGAATCCTGAATGGATGAAAGTGTCTGCTTCTGCCCTGAAATTCAGCTCCCCTCAGCTTACAGCTCCTCACAGCTTACAGCCCCCCATCAAAGCCTGGCACAACAACTGATGCAGGGGATGAGCCATGGTCAGGGGCTGCCTGACATAGTGCCAGGAGGGTTCTGAGGTGTGAGACATCCCCTCCATGGGGTATCCCATCCCTGGCAGCCTTGTCAAGATATACTGGCCTGTCCCATGCCAAGGGAGCACCCAGCACCCCCATCCTCCCCCTGCACAGGGTGTCTAAGCCAGGTCTGCCTGAGCCACCCCTTGTCCCATCACACAACTCCCTAGGGTCATGATGCTGGCAGTTCCTCTCCAGAATGGCTTGTGTCCCCATCCATAGCTCATGTCCCCATCCATGGCTCATGTCCCCAGCACAACAACTCCAGACAATCTCTGGCAGCTCATCTTGCTGCTAACTGGGGCAAGGCACCACTTCCAAGCAGGATGCTGACATGTCTCTGTGCCCCAGGATGAAGAACAAGCTGTGGTACTTCGAATTCGGAACATCAGAGACCTTTGCAGCCACCTGCAAGAAGCTCCATGACTATGTGGAGGTGGAGGTGGGTTTCCTGGGGTGGTCCGTGGCTCCAGCCACGGCACAAGGGCTTTTCGGGAGCTGTTGGCCACAAGTTCCTCAGGCAGGGCTTTTGACTATTTGGAGAGAGGGTGCCACCACGGCTTTGACCCCTCACGGTGGTGGGAGGACACAGTGGCTGGCAGGACCCCCCATTCCACCACGCGGCACTTGCTGCAAAGCCAGCCAGCTGCAGGCAGAAGAATGGGCCTGTATTCCCCACTTCCAGCTGTATTCGAGAGCGTGCCTGGAATATTCTCTCTATAAACTTCACGCTGCTCCCAGCACTCGTTGGATGACATGGAAACAGCCTTTAATTAGAGCTGGGAGGAGGGCCCATGGTTGCTAAGAGCGCTGTCACTTCTCCGGAGGCGCTGGGGGGTTCGGCCGTAAACTTCCGTCTCTCCTTATCTCCAGATAAACCACCCTTTTATAACTCAGGCTGGAGGGTGAGGGGAGAAAAGCAGTGCTTGCTACAAGAGACTGGTGGGAATCAGAGCAGGTGGCGGGCACAGGGGTGCTGGCGGTGGGCAGAGAGTGGGCAGAGCCTGGAGAGCTGGCCCTGCAGACCTGGGGCCATGGGCAGAGCAATTTTTATGCCTGTTTCTAGACCCGGAGTTTCATCCCTTCCCAAAGCCCAAGATGGGTAGCTGCACCTGTAGAAGCTGGTGGGAAGGAGCAAGAGCAGCATCAAAACCATCTCACCCCCCTCCCCATCCATGCAGCAGGGTCCCAGGGTAGATAAAGTCTGTGTCTGTGGGGTTGGGCTGGAGATGGGCATGAGGTGCCCCCCATTCCTTGCCAGGTGCTCCCCACCGAACATCCCCACCAGCTGAGTCCACTGGCAGGAAAGTGTTAATCCCACAGTATATGAAGTTGAAAGCAGCAGCCTGTCCTCCCTCGGCTCCCAGGCAACTGTCAGCCTTGCAGAGAAATGGCAGTTTTGTTTTGGAAATTGGCACTCATTCCCTCCACGACTCCTGGAAATGAATTTGCTTTTTCCCCCAGCTGCAAATTTCTCCTTCCAGCCTCGCTGCCAGCACGCCGTCAGCTGCCCCTGCTCAAAGGGCCCATTGTAGCTCGCTGGCACGCAAACCAGGGAGGACTCCACAGGGAGAATCGCTCCTGCCCGTGGGTGTGTGGGCAGGCGTGGGCAGCTGTGGGCAGGAACAGGCTCCTGCAGCATCCCATCGTCCCGCACCCTGGGCAGCCAACTCACCCCCATCCCACCGTGGCTGGGTTGGTTCCCACTGCCTTGCAGGCAGGTGGGAAAGGTGCCTGCAGTTGGGGGTGATGCTCAGGCTGTGTTGTCCGTCCCACAAGAGATCGGAGCCCTTTCGCTTGGTACCCACTGCTCAAGCGTTGAGGTCTTTTCTCTTCCTACACATCACAATATCATTAAGATGTATTGAGAATGAAATGATTTACATCCTTTCCAAGCCCTGGAGAAATAGTTCTTCCCTCCCAGACTAGAAGATTCCTGCATTTTGCTTTCAGTGCAAGGCTAAAAATAAGATCCCGCAGCATCAGGGCAGGCAGAACAGACCTGACACACCGAGGTGTTTGCTCGTGTGAGCGTCCAGCTCTGCATATAGGGGGCTGGTGTCCTCAGCGTTGGCCAAGAGGGAGGTAAAAATAAGCTCCAAACCTTTGCTAGAGGAAAACAACTGGAGTTAGAGCAACAGCGGGGGCTTATCAGCCCGTTTCATTCCTCTTGGCACAGCAAGTGAGAGCAGAGATGCCTTTGCATCACCAAGAGGCAAGGAAAAAGCTGTGCTGGGATTTGCTGAGGTGCAGAGTGGCAGGCAGAGAGCAGATGCCTCAAGGAAAATAGGAATGCTCTAAAGAAATTCCACTTGGATGGGAAAGCAGCTGCTTCCACCAGAGGTATCTAGGAAGGGGATCCGCGTCTGGATAGTGTGAGAAGACCTGAAGTTAAGAAATGCATTTCCACGGCTGCTGCCTTCAGTCCTGTGGGAAAGCTGCAGGAAATGGATATTTTTCCTTTTACAGGGAATTTTCAGCCAGGGCAGTCCTGCTGTACGACAGCAAAACCTGGGATGCCAGTCCTGTGTGCTGTCTTGTGGTTTTCACTCCAGAACCTGACATTTTTCCCTCTGACACCTTTCCCATAATTTCCTTCCAGCCTCATTTCTAGTTTCCTAGTGTCTCTTGAAAACAAACTAGTTTGAGCTATTTTTTGGGCAGCCAAACTTTCCAGTCCTTTGGAGTCAGTCTGAACAAGGGGAGGTGGGGAATCATGTGCTGGAGCTCCTTGGGTTGAAGTCGCTTCAGGGTTGAGGTGATGTTGCCTCCTATTTTGGGTCACAGCACTGAGCCCAGCCAAGGTTTTCTGTGATCTCCCAGGAATCTGCTTTTTAAAACTGCCATTTTGGGCATGTAGTAAAATTTCTATGGAAATAGAGGGGAGAGCAGCACAAGGAGGGTGAGGTGGTGGTAGTCAGCTCTAGGAAAGCAAAGCGTGGGGGGGGTATTTGCATCTCCAGCCCCAGTCACCCCGGCAGACTATCCAGTGTCACACTGTGCTCCTGTGGTGGGGAGAGGAGGCTGGGCTCCATGGGGATGGGCACCAGCCCCCCAACCCCACGTCCTGACACTGCCCACGTACCTGGCAGTGTGACGGGACCCTGCTAGACCTGAGCAACATGTCCCTGGAGGGCATCGCTGTCCTCAACATCCCCAGCATGTACGGAGGCTCCAACCTCTGGGGCGAGACCAAGAAGCAGCGTGGTTACAACCGGCTGGGCAAGAAGGCGCCGGAGAAGGTGCCCGGCACGGTGGTCACCGATGCCAAGGAGCTGAAGTTCTGCGTGCAGGGTGAGCCATGGGCAATAGGGGAGTGGGTGGGGTTAGCACGGGGGCACTGGGCACCCCCAGGTCTGGAGCAACAGTACTGGAGGGGTTGTTATTGGCTCACCGTCTTTTGGGGTGCCAGGGTGACCCCACAGTGTGGCAAAGGAGGAGCTGGAACAGAGCTGCAGAGCTGGCATCGAGGGCTTTTGTAAGCATCTCTTCTCAGGCTCTGCCACAGCGCTGCCAGCGTGGATGTGGGGTTCAGGAGCAGCACAGTGCCCACACTGTGTCCTGGCCAGCACCTTGCACTCACTGCTGCAGTCACCAGTGGCAGGGCAGGGACAGCCCCGAGTGCTGCCAGCATTCCCCAGTGGGTAACAGTGTGCTAGAAGCAGCCAGCAAAATAGCAAAAGTGCCTGGATTTTCCGCCCACCACTTCCCACAGCCTGGGTCTGGGGTTGGAAACAGCCCCCCTGTAATGACACTGCCAGAATGACGGTGTCATATCCCTGACCATCACTGGCTCTCCCTTGCTGGGTGAGCCAGTGGGAACAGGCAGCAGGGAGTGGGACAGAGTAAAAGCCAGTCCCAAAGGCACTGTAAGGGACAGCAGGGTTGGTACCCTGGGGACAGCCCCACTTGTGGGTGGGTAGGATGGTATGGGAGGCTCAGAGGGCTTCTCAGGGGTGGAGTGGCAGGGGTGTGTGAAAGGTAACCCTGAAGGATTGAGTTGTGTCAGAGTTGGGTGCCCTTGCTGGTGGCCCAGAAGAGCAAGATGAGCTGGGATAAGGGGCTGTGCCCTGGGATTTGAGCAGATTTCTCACAGTGAGGATTCTGCCATGCATGCTGGCTCCTGGGAGGCTGCAGCACCCCTGGGCACCCAGGGAAGGGGTGTCACCATTTCATACAATGCAAACAAACAGTTGAAGGGCTGCTGGGGGCACCCTGCAGCCAGATAGGCCTGGGTGCTATTGCAGACCAGGAGAGTTTTTGCTCCAGAGATTGTGGATAGCAGCGTTGCCCAGCACTGCAAACATCCAGATTGGTGGTCATGGAACACAAAGGACATCAGGACACATCCCCCCAGTGCCACCAGCCCTGCTGCACTTCAGGACAGCCAGCAGCCCTGCTGTGCCGGCCCTGATGTTTCGCATGATGGCAGAAGGTAGGTAGGGGATCCCTGGGGATGGGATCTCAGACCCCTCTCTCTTGCAGACCTCAGTGACCACCTCCTGGAGGTGGTGGGGCTGGAGGGTGCAATGGAGATGGGGCAGATCTACACAGGGCTGAAGAGTGCAGGGAAGAGACTGGCCCAGTGTTCCTCTGTCACTATCAGGTATTTGTCCCTGTCACAGCTGAGCACCAACAGCAAAACCTGACAGCTGTGTCACCCCCTATTCCCTCTCTTTGTGCTTTGCAGGACATCCAAGCTGCTGCCCATGCAGGTGGATGGGGAGCCCTGGATGCAGCCGTCCTGCACTGTGAGTCCCCGGGGAGGGAGCGGGAAGTGGGGGTGGGCAGGGGCTGGCAGGATGTTGGGATGGGGCAGGAGGGGCTGGCAGGATGGGGCAGCAGGGGCTGGCAGGATGGGGCAGCAGGGGCTGGCAGGATGGGGCAGCAGGGGCTGGCAGGACGGTGGGATTGGACAGCCTTGCCTCCTGGTGGCAAAGCCTCTGAATTTGAAGAAAGGCTCCTACATATGCTGGCAGGTGGCCACAGAGCCCAACCAGCTGTGACTGTGCCCGTGAAGGCCCTGGACTCATGACAAGCCATTGTGGGAGCTGTGGGGACAGGGACACCCTCATCCCTTTCTGGGTCAGTGCACACAGGGGCGTCCCTTCCTGGGGGAGCTGCAGTGGCGTCCCCACCATTCGGCAGGCAGCTTGCCCAGAGGATAAATCCTCTCCCCATCCCACCACTGCCTGGATGTGATTCCAGAGCTCTTTGCCCTGGTGCTGGGTGCTGAGCTGCTCCCAGCTTGCTGGGGTCGCTCCCCAGGGTCCTGGGGCTGGGGGATGCCCTGGAGGGCTCAGAGCCCAGGACCCCCTTACTGAGCTGGGTTTTTCTACTTCTTTTTAGGTCAAAATTACACATAAAAGCCAGGTGCCGATGCTGCTGGGCCCACCCCAGAAGAGCAGCTTCTTTTTCCTGAGGAGGAGAAGCCGAACTCGAGATTAAACAGTATCCAAGGAGCCACAGCCTGGAGGTTCCCGGCATTCCAGCCACAGCCTGCTGCAGGGGGTCCCCAAATCCCAATTCTGCTGCTGGGACAGAAACTCCCCCTCCAAGCCCAGCAGGGATTATTTATCCTGGGAGGATCTTGGAGGCTCCTTCCCAACCACCTCAAGCATCTTCTCCATCTGGGATGGAAACAGTGGGTGAAGGCAGACTGGCATACAGGGAGCACATTTGCTGGAGCAGCACTAGGACTGGGATTTTTTTTCCCCTTTATTTAATTACCCCCCAGCCGAGCTGTGAGTGAACATGCTCCTGAGGCAATGCCAAGCTCCACTTATTTATTTTTCACCCTCCTGAAGGCCATTGGATGTCGTGCTCTACTGGCTCTCTGTCCTCCAACCCTTGCAATGGGAGGATTATTTATTTCCTTAAACTAGAAGAGCCGTCTCAGCCACTCACCTCTCTGCTGTGGGGGTTAAGAGAGATGCAAAGTGGTGCCAGCCTTGTGAGCCACAAGGCATGGGACAGGCTGGGGACTGACCATGCACAGGGGTGGATGGGAGGAGACTGTTTTGATGGGGAAATGGCAAAAAAAGGAATTCTGGGGGGAGCTGCCAATCCTGGGAAACCCCTGTACCCCGGCTCTGGGCTTCATGTTCATATTTATGTATTTATTTAGCAAACTTTGGTGGAACTTTGGGGGGGTCACCTTTTTATGAGCCCAGGTTGGACACAGATACCACCTCCCTTCTGTGCTGGCTGTCCACCAAGGCACCTCCTTCCACATGGACTTTCCTCTCTCCTAAAGCCTGCCAGCCAGCACCAGGGGCTGGGGACCCTGGGGAGAGACATACAGCAGCTCTTCTCACTTGGAGGTGTCCTTGCTACTTTTACAACACATCTGCCCATGTGCTTCATCAGGCTGGTGCTTTTCCAGTGCAACCAGTGCTGCCTCTGATGCTCCTGGATGGCTGCAGGGAGCAGGGGAGAGCAGTTGCACCTCGGTTTCTGTGTGGCCCCATCTCCCTGAAACCCACTCCAAATCCAAGGAGTCTCGTGGTTGCTGCTGCCTGCACAGCTGCCGGAGCCCAGCTGGGATGCACGAGCAGGTTTTGCTGATGTCACCCATGGATGGATAGATCATGTGATGCAGCTTCTCTCCAGGATGCACAGGGACCAGAAAACGGATGAATGCATGGAGGCTGTGGGGGTCTGGATGGGCCCCCAGGACTCGGGAGTTGGCAGGACTGGCCCATAGAAAGGGCTGCTGGTTGCTTCTGCAGGCACCCACTGCCTCCAGCTGTGGCCCCTGCTCCCAGGCAGCTCCCTTAGGTGTGGTGGAAGCTGCTTTGCTGCTGTGAGCAAGCTAGGAGCAGTATGTGCCCCACTGATGTCACCTCTGGCAGGAAAACTGATGCTTGTCCCTACTATGCCCCTGCCACAGAGCTGGTACAAGCCACCCTGTCCTCCCCAGAGTCCTAGTGCCCATCCTGTCCCTCCTGATGCTGCAGGTCCCCATTCAATAGCATCCCTCTGGCAGTGCAGAGGGTGCTGCCATTATTATGTTTCGGAGTGAACGGCGAGCTGAAAGGGAGGTGTTCATGACCTGCATACACAGGCACACTTCACCAGCAGTGCATAAATCCACCGTCCTCCTCCTCACCCGAGGTGGCTGTTAATGAGTAGCCAGGTGAAAGCAGTTGGAGCAAGGCCAAACAAAACCCAAGTCCCATGAACCAGCTGCCTCCATTTCCCCAGCCCCTTCCTGAGGGCAGCAGTGCCTCACAGCCCCACACTTGGGGAGGGTGAAAAAAAACCACTTCTGCCATCTCCAGAGCTTTGCCAGCAAGAGGGCAAGTTTGTTCTGTGGGATGGCAGCACGCAAGGTCAACAGGTTTGGTTCCATTTCCCACACAGCCTCAACCTGGGGTTTTATCCCACTGCCTGCATGGAATCAGCAGTGCTCCTTGCCCCTGGTCACAGTTTGCTGGGCTCGGGGCAAAGAGCAGCACTGGGGTCCCTGCTGTGGTTTGCTGTCGGTGGTGGTGGAGCCAGGGGAAGCAAGCCCATGTGCCCATGCCTGCACCCATGGCTCTGGCAGCACCATGGGCAGGGAACGCTCCTCTGAGCTTAAATCCAGCCATGTGTCCTGCAGGGCATGGAGGGCCCAGGGCCACCAGTGAGACAGCGATAGGTCAGCACTGGTCTGCCAGGAGTGGTGGCAGAGACGTTACCTTTGATGGTCAGGGAGAGGGTTCCTGCCACCTGCCCCAGGGGACATGGCTCCTATCTGCTCCCACCCTGCCAAAGGCATGGTTCAACAGGCATGGCAGCTCCCAACCTCCTTAGTCTGAGGAGGCAAAGGTCCTCAGCCCAGGAGGGACCCTTCAGTCCAGCTGTCCCTGGCTCCAGGGAGGAATATGCCATGCAGCTGAGGGACGCTCGAGGCTCTGAACCCCTGTATTCCCCTCAGTGTCTACGAGCTCAGCCCAGTTCCCAAGGGCATGGGATAGAACAGAAACTCCAAACAACAGCCCCAGACACCGGTGCCAGTGCTGCACTGGGGGACTCCCAAGAGCTGGGAACTCCATTCCCACAGGAGCCCCCAGCCCCCTCCTTCCGCTGTGTGTGTAGCTGTGGTTGCCTGCATGGAACGGCGTCCGTAGCGTAGCGCGTGTTACTGTGTACACCTGGACTGCTGTGGGCTTGCCTCTAATAAAGGTGGTGATGAACATCTGGGCTGGTCCTGGGGTGACTGAGGGTGATTCCTGGCCGGACGTGGGGTCCCCACCTTCAGGGACTGAAACAGGTCGTGCCCAACCCAGGGTGCCGGGGCTGAAGGGGTGTTGGCAGCGGCAGCACGATGGAGCAGCGCTCAGTGGGAGCTGCATCCGGCTAAATTTGGAGCCTGTACGTTTTTTTTATTTTTTTTTTTTCCCTGAGTGGGCTCTAAATTTAGCAGGCACCCATCTCCAGCCCCCTCCCAGCCTTGGCTCTCCAGGGGCTTTGGCTCTTCCCGAGGCACTCCTGTGACCTCTCACCTGCCTGTCCCACAGTTGCACTCGGCCCCGTCCTCTCTCCCCATCCCAGGGGTACTGAGCAGCCCCTGGACAGTGCGTGGCTGCAATCAGCGTGGGTCACACACTGTGCACCCCAGCTCTGCCGTGACCCGGCTCGTCCCAACAGCCTGCCGTGCTTCCCAGACCGGGTTTTGCCACCCACCCGCCCATGTGTCATCTGCTAATTTTACCTGCGGTGATTTAATCCTGGTTGCCTTCGTGCAGAGGGGAAATGAGAGCACCAGCACCTGCAGAGCCCCCCGGAGTGGGCTCCAGGCAGCAAGGACACCCCGTGCCCTCTGTGCACTTCCTGCCCCCAGCACACAGGCACCCGGCGGGCGGTGTATCCTGGCAGCCCCCCCGCCATTCCACCCGGGACACGATGGCAGATGAGCTACCTGCCAAGACCAGCATTATCCCTGGGGGGTGGAGTTGGCCCTGAAGGGCTCTGGAAGCTCATCAGTAACCCAACATCGACAGAGGAGCTCCCACCAGTAGCCCAGAGACGCTGCACAGGTTTCACAGGACACCGACAAGTCCATGACCTGAGGCTGAGGAGTTCAAACTGGCCAGGACAACCCTGTACTGACAGGCTTCCTAACCCCTGGGCAACTTCCCAGGATGTGAGCAGAAGTCTCCTCTCCTTCCTCAGCTGAGAAGAGCAGTTTGTAACTGAGCACTATCCCTTGTTTTTCCCTTCTCCAGCAATAACTTCCCCGTCCACAACAATGTGAGGCCTCCACACAGTCCACTTATCCTGCTGCATCCTCCCTGAGCAGCCACTGGCAGGTCCCCATGGCAAGTCTTACCACGTTCATTTACAGATGGGCAAACTGACGCACTTAGCATGGAAATGATGCAGGAGAGGCCCTGGCAGGACACAGCAACACCACTTTATCCTAAACTCAGTCCCAAACTTCTGGGACATTTGCAGTCCTGCAGGGGAATGTATCCATGAACTCGCTTGGAGGGATTCGTAGCACGGGCAACCCCAAAGCCCCTGCAGATGTGAACTATTTTTCCCATGTCCCTTTCTCTAAGGCAACCCTGGCTCCAGCGTGCCTGCAGAGGAAAGGCTGCCCAAGCAGGCACTCAGGCGTGGGTTAACGCCGGGCTCGAAGGGGGACTCCTGTGACGCCGCCTTGCTGGGGTGAAACCACCTCCCAGGAAAGAGGAGGGGATCTCACGGCCTATGCAGAGGGGTCCCCATTGCCCGTGAGGCCTGACGTCCATCCCATTCGTACGGCGTGCAGGTTCCTGGGCAAAGGGAGCACGAACCAGGTCCCCGCCACGCCGGATCCGGTCCCTTAGGCTGTTCCACCCCCCACCCTACCCCTCCCAAGGCCGCCCGTTAACCCTCCAGCCTCCCTCCTGCAGAAGGTCGCGGCCCCTTTAAATGCTGCACTGCCCCGGCCCCACCCGCCAGCCTTTTTCCCCTTCTATTTTTTTATGAATGAAAAACGTTCCGGGCGGGGCTAGGCAAATCGCGCCGCGTCCATTGGTCGCTGCCGCCCCCGCCCACTCAGCCGGCGCCCAATGGCGCTAGGGGGAGCAGCGCGCGGGCGGGCGCGGAGCGGCGCTGCAGCCAATCTGGTGGCGCGGACCGTCGAGCGGCGGCCTCCCATTGGCCGGCGCGGAGGGTAAACAAGCACGCGGGGCGTGGCGCGGCGGAGGCCGCTGGCTCGGGGGCTGCGGGCCGGCGCAGAGCGGCAGCGCGGTGCCCGGGCTCGGAGCGGCACCGCGCCTTCCCCGGCCCCGGTCCCGGCTCGCCCCGCTGCCGCTGAGTCCGCGGCGGCTGAGCCCGCGGCGCCCGGCCGGGTACGTGAGGGCCCGGCGGCGGGGGCGAGGCGCGGCCCGGGCCTGGGGCGGGGGCGGTGTTTATGAATGGCGCGGGCCGCGCGGTGTGAATGGCGGGGGGCGCGCGCGAGCGAGCGACGGAGCGGGCGAGCGCGCGCGCGGGGGAGAGGAGGGGGGGGGCGGAGTTTATGAATGGGGCGCGCGGGGCGGCGTGGGAACGGGCCGGGCTGCGGCGCGGCCCTGCAGCGGTGAGCGGGGGGGAGGGAAAGGGGGGAAGAGGGAGGCCGAGCGAGGGGCGGGGGGGCCAAAGCATGCGGACCGCCCGCCCCCCCCCCCACACTGCCTCCTCCCGCCCGCCCGCCCCCCCACTGCCTCCTCCCGCCCGCCCCACTGCCTCCTCCCGCTCCCACGGCGCGTGATGTCACGGCCGTTTCTATAGAAATTAGGTGACATCACGAGCTGGGGGGCTGCGACCCGCCACGGCAGGAGCGGGCCGGCTCCCCGGGGAGGCGCGGCAGCCCCGCACCGAGCCAGCCCCGGGGGCGGCAGGGGCCAGGGGCTGATCCTGACCCCTCCCACCCCCCAGCCTCGCACCTGCCGGAGCCCAGGCGGGACCCCTCTTCCTGGGCCGGCGTCGATGCTGAGCGCGCCGGGGGCACTGCCCGCCTCCCCCGCGCCATGGACGGCTTCTACGATCAGCAGGTTCCCTTCATGGGCCCCGGGGTAAGTTTGCTCTCCCCGATCCCTCTTGACACCTCCGTTCCCGACCTTGGGGGCACCTCCCCCCATCCTTGGGAGTACTCCCCTTGTCCTTGGGGGCACCCTGCTATCCTTGGGGGCACCCTCCAGCCTTGGGGGCTGTCGCTCTCATGGGCAGCTGTTGCCCTGGTCGTTGCAGAAGTCCTGTGCAGAGGAGAGCCGAGGCCGGCCGGGGTCCGATAGGAAAAGGAAATTTTTGGAGACCGACTTGGCCCACGACTCGGAAGGTAGGCAGGGCTGGCCCGGGCGGCCATGGCCTCTCTTGTGCCCCACAAGACCATCTGCCTCACGTTCGTTGGTTTAGAAATAATCCTGCAAATAATGGCAGTTTTATTTATTCTTCTGTGGAGCACATAAGTCTTTCACTCTGTTCCAGAGCTCTTCCAGGATCTCAGCCAGCTCCAAGAGGCCTGGCTAGCTGAAGGCAAGTGTTCACCTCCACCTTTTGCCATGTAAAATCTCTTTGTGAGCATTTTTTTTGAGAACTGAAAAAGCCATAAACCCACTTTTTTGTTTGTTTTTTTTAGCTCAGGTCCCCGATGATGAACAATTTGTCCCAGATTTCCAGTCTGACAACTGTAAGTGATTGTTTTGGGTTTTTGTTCTTCAGGGGGGAGGTGGTTTGGGTGCCTGTGCAAAACTTTGCGCTGGGCTTGGAGTTGCTGCCTTAGGAAAGCAGTTGTTGCTGGGGCTAAAACGTGGAATTGTGGGCTTCTGGGAGAAAACGTGCAATTTAGGTTCATCGAGATGAAACTTGCAATGTCCTGTCTTTTTTAAATGGGGAAAATCATGGCCCAACACGTGGTAATCTCTCTGACTGATCTCTGGGCTCCTCTGAGACAAGCTGCTTGTTCGTAGTAAGGTGGATTTGCTTCTGAACGCTCCTTTTCCATTTCAAGTGGAAGCGAGAGCCCGTGCTGGGCTCCTTGGTTAGCCACAATCTCTGCAGTTTCTGGAGCTTTTTACAGTCCTGGCCCAGCGCTGCTGGCAAGAGTGGGCCTGAGTGGTGAAACTTGAGCCGCTTTAAGCAGCATTAATCACTGGCAAGCGAGCGTGTTTAAAAGGAGGCCAGTGAAAACGCAGTCCCTCGTGAATTGCATAAGAGCGAGTGTTGGTTCTGAGCCGCGGCGCGTTGCTGGGGCGGGTTAGCGGCGAGGGCAGGGGCCGGGTAATGGCGTGCGGGGCTTGCGCAGCTCCGGGCGCTGCTCTCCGGACGTCTGAGGGTCGCTTGGAGGGGAAGGGGGGGGGGGAATCAGGATGTTTTGATTCGTTACCTGGCAAACACAAGTAGTAGCTTGGTGTCGGTGGCTGGGTTTTGCTGCTGAGCCAGACAGCTACGGAACTTAAAGGAAATCAAATTTAGCCTGCAGTCGAACAGATTTTTCATTCCGGCTTTGTCACAGCATGCAGCGGGGTATCTCCTCCGACAGCAAATGCATGTTAATTATTGCTCTTTGATTACTTCGGAGCGGGAAGCTTGCCATTAAGCTGTTCCAGACAGCCCAAGTTTCAGATGTGCTTTTCTCCCTGTCTCCCCTGAGATAAAAGGCGAGCCTGGAGTCAGAAACACAACGGGCTGTTGACATCCCGAGCACAGCCCGGCAGCTCTCGCTCGGAGCGGTAGAAACTGCAGTGTGCGTGGGAGGGTGGCTCTTGGAGCTGAAGCTCTTTCCAGTGCCTTTTGGCAGTCTCTTGTTTCCTTGTAACCTGAAGAGCTTAGGGCGGAGAGACAAACTTTTCTGGGTGATGCAGGGAAAAGAGGGGAAAAATAAAAAGGCATTTGGTCGGGGCTCTTAAAATGTTTTGACCTGCACAGCCCGCAGACCTGGTGTTGAAATGACTTTGTCACTCGAAAAGAGATCTGCCTGCATGACTCCCCACTGCAATAACCTTCCTTAACTTTCCTGAGGAAAGAAAGCAAAGGTTTCCTTCGCTGCTCCTGTGTTGGCTTTGAGGGGGCTCAGACTCAGGTGGAGGGGAATGGGGAGCCTGGCTCTTCCATCCCTGCACTGGAGAGATTTTAAAGAGGAGAGAAACTCCAGTTTACAACTCTCTGACCCTATTTTCTCATTTCACTCTGGTTTTGAACCCTGTGCCATGTAGAAAGGAAGAGAGGGATGGCTCTGGTGCAGCTCCTTCCTGCACCTGGCTTTCACTAATGGAGATGGGCTGCTTTCCTGGTCACAGTGGGGTTCAGTGTCCTTTAGCTGGCCCAGGGGAAGGTAAATCCCTCCTTAGTCCCTACAGATGTTTGTGGGCATGCGTTGGACTCTGTTACTGCAGTTGTGTGTGCCTTTTCACTGGGGAAGCTACTGCTCTCTTGTTCTGAGCAAACTTCCATCTCCTGCCCCATCATGCATTCCCAGGGCCAAGCTTTCTTGGCACAGCAGCAAAAAGGGACAAATGAGGCTCAGTTTGCACCCCACTGCAATGGGGGGATCATGCACTGCCACATGTGCTGTGTGGAGTCTTGGAGATGCTCAGAACTGCAACATCCTTCTTGACTTGCTAAAACCCTCTCATAGCTGCCTGCAGCTCCACTGCTTCCTACTTGCTGTTCCCAATTCCATAGCCAAGATCCTCTGCAGAGAGGGGCTTAAAGTTGGGACTTGGGAGCAAAATAACATACTGGAGGGCAGTGGATTGCTGTGCTGGGGAGGAAATCCCACTGTAGAGAAAGCAGGGCTGCTCTGAATGAGGGATGTTTTGTTCTTAGCGCCCTGGACTGAGCGGCAAGAGGCCTGATTCAGTGCTTATAAGTTGAACAGGGAAGTGGTGGATCCTCCTGGGAAGGCAAGGAGGCCACGGGTAACTCCACAGAGCTCACCGCGCTGGCCATCGTGCTGCATCCCTGGCCAGGCATAGGTGTGGGTTCACCAGCAGTGTGGTCCTGGGGAGAAGGGTGTATGTACAGTGTTATACCTCCATCAGTTGTTTATATACCTGAGAAGCGATGGAATCACTCTGAGGAGGTCAAGCATCACAACAGATGGTTTGTTCCCCGGGTACTTGTGGCCTCCCTGCATGGGAGGCACGTGGCAAAAGCCACGGGCGGGACACGGAGTGGGTTTTCTTACACACCAGAATGAAAGCAGGAGGTTTGTTTGTGAGGAAGAGTCGTTTAAACAAAGGAAAACAGGAGCCCGGCTTCTATTTCTGGCTCCTCTCCTGGTGTGACCTTGGGTGCGTCCTGTGGTGTCGGGAGATGGAGGGGCAGGCACAGAGCTCAGCTCCCAGGTGACGGCTTGAGCGGGTGCCAAGGTCCCTGGGAGTGCTGGTTTAGTTCCCTTCCTCTGGGTTTGGACAGTGGGTGCCACTGGCAAAGCCAGTGTCCTCCAGGCTCGGCATTTTGGAGGTCCATTTATGCTGGTGGGCAGGAACAACATGCCTGGTCTCTCACCAAGGGATTCACTGGGAATTCAAGGCCTCGAGTGGCTTTGGGGTGTCACCCTTTTCCATGGGAGACCTCTTTGCTGATGGTTGGCATGGTTGGCATTTGGGGCATCTACAGTTTGACTGGTTATAAGGCACTGTGATGGTTTGCCTGAGCTCCCCCACTTTCCCTTCCTACCTGGGCACAGCAGTGGCACATGCAGCTGGTCCCTTGCCCAGCCTCCCTGGGATCCTTTCATCCCTAGGGGCTAAAGCAGACCAGAGAGGGGCTGTCAGGCACCCACGGGCACTCTCACTGCTCCCATGGCTTAGCCCTGGCATGGATCTGCCCAGGCATGTTCTCCAGCCCCATCTGTAGTTGAGCTGCTCCCTCTGCCTGTTTTTATGTATTTTTTTAGCTTTAAATTATAGTGCCGAGGGCAGGACCGGAAAGGGTAAAAGTGCTCATGCATCCTTTGAGGCACTGGGTGCTGGGGCAGGGCTCTCCTTCCCAGGGAACCCTCCAGCCTGGCTGCTCACTGCTGGGACCCAAACCCAGCACCTTCCCTGCAAAAGCTGCTCCACCAGCCTTGGTGCCCCCTCGGCTCCTGCAGCCTCGTCAGCCATGAGCTGGGCATCAGGAGTGCCTCGCAGGAGCAGCACCATGAGCTGGGCATCAGGAGTGGTCAGCCATGAGCTGGGCATGAGGAGTGGTCGGCCATGAGCTGGGCATGAGGACTGGTCAGCCATGAGCTGGGCATCAGGAGTGCCTCGCAGGAGCAGCGCCGGCTGGCCCCGCAGTGTTTGTGTAAGGAATCCAAACGTTGCACGGAGTCCGGGCTTGGACAGCTGGTCTCTGTTAGGATCTTAAGGCTCATTTCCCTTTTTTTTTGAATGGCAGAGCTAAGCTCTGGGGAAATTTTTCCTTTCTTTTTTTTTTTTTTTTTTTTTTCTCTTCCCTCAGCCACATGAATGGAGCGCTCCGAAGTGTTTGTGAATGGAGGGTGGTGCCTGCTCAGGGACTGGAGGGTTTTTTTTTCAATGAATAACCAGACCCCATTGTACGACTGGCGGAAAAACAACCCGCTCCAACAACACGGAGCCTGTTTGGGAGAACCATGCCCGCAATAGGCAGCTGGAGCCCTTCCAAAGCCAGTTCCCCTTTGCTTTCCCGTGGCTCGTGGGGCGCCTGGACTTTGCTGCCGCCGTGCCGGCCCCCTGTTAAGGCTGGAAATGCTGAGAGCGGCAAAACCTCGCTGGGGAGGGGGGAAGGAGGAGGAGTGGGATAAATCCGGCTTGGGAGCCAGTGGAAGGCGTGTGGGGGGCTGTGCTGGCTCGGCGCTGGGCTTTGTGTTTCAAATCCTTCTCGGGGGGTTTTATGCCCTGGGTACCAGCTGTGCTGGGCCCTTGCGAGGAAGGGGGACGGGTAGAGAGGGAAGTCAGCAGCTCTTTAAAGGTTTTGACAAATTAGGGGAGCAGCTAATTACCTGGCAAGCTGTGAACAGTTGTCCTGGAGCTACTCCTCTCTGCTGTAGCTGGGCTGTGTTTAGGCTTTGCATGAAGCTAATACTCCACTTCCGATTAGTCTTGGCTCTCCTCTGAGGCACTATTTAGGTGCAGATCTCTGAGGCGCTTTCCCTTTCCTAGAGCGCCTGCTTTTAGAAATTAATTAGCTTAAGCATATATTATTCAGTTTATAATTATATATAGCAAGTGGGCTTGGGAGTGGGTAGTGAGGATTTGGGTTTAGTGGGATGTTTGTCACTGGAGCTCATACAATTGTGGGACCCTGGGAGAGGGTCCGCTTGGAGCACTTTGGCTGGGGGAAGGTGGATCCTGTTTACTGACTCTCTGGAAGATGGGTATGCCCCTGTGAGGACAAGTGGGTTGCTGTGTTCTGTTTATGTGCTCTCGGAGCTCCAATCTGTCAAGCCCCTGCATTCCTTGCTCCATGGCTTGGGGGAGCAGCCGCTGCCTGTGGTGCCTGGGCTCGGCTCCACTTGCTGAGGGGCTCTGGCCATGGCACATGTCTCGTCCATGGCTGTTGTCAAGCTGCCTGTTCCCCTTTCACAGCCCTTGCTCTGCCCCTCTTGGATCCCAATGGGGAAGGACTCCCCTTCTGTGAGCAATGTCCTGGGCTGCTGTGACTGTCCCAGTTCTGCCCTCCCCTGCCACCCCAGCTCGCTCCACTGCCAATGCTGAGGTCTGCTGGGGCACCTTCCTGCCCTGGTTCAGTTGTCTGATGCTCCTGGGGCATAATTCAGCGCCTGATTCCCAAGCAAAGAGCACCGAAGCAGATGCTCCCAGGGGCGATGTCCCCATTGCTCTCTCCGATGTGTATCTTCCTTGTTCTCCTTGCAGTGGTCCTGCACGCCCCACCTCCGGCAAAGATCAAGCGGGAGCTGCCCAGCCCGTCCTCGGAGCTGTCATCCTGCAGCCACGAGCAGGCTCTCTGTGCTGGCTATGGGGACAAGTGCCTCTACAACTGTTGGTAGGTAGCACAGGGACAGCCGCTGCCCGCAGACCCCTCAGGGACTCCCTGTCGTGCGGGCGGTGTCCCCGTTGGTGTCCCCGTTGGTGTCTCCGTCAGCCCCTGGCCCATCTCCTTTGGCAGTGCCTATGACAGGAAACCCCCCGCCGGGTTCAAGCCATTAACGCCGCCCACCACGCCGGTGTCCCCTGCGCACCCTGGATCGGCCCTGCCGCCACCGCCACCGCCGGCCCCGGCCGTGCCCGCGGCTGCCCACGGCGCGGCCCCGGCCCCGCACGCGCTGCAGGAGCAGCGGCAGCAGCAGCAGCAGCCCTTTGCTGTGCCACGGCCACCACACCCGCCCATGCACATGCCAAAGATGATGTCTGAGAACCAATACCCCACAGAGCACAGGTAAGGTGTTCCCCACCCCGGCAACCGCTGGGGGGGTTATGAGGACTCTTAGGGTGGGTCAGTGACCCCAAAGCGTGGGGAAGGAGGAGGGATGCCTGTCCCTTTGTCCCCGTGCCGCGATTGCAGACGGCGGGCCAAATGTTGCTGCCTGGGGTCCCATGTGGCAAAACTTGCTACTTCCTATTGGGATCTTGCAGCTCTTTCTCCTGCTAATGGGGAACCTCTCCTCCCAGCCCCTGGAACACCAGGCAGAGCCTTTGCCTCCCCCTCTGGAAAGGTGAAGGAGGCAGAGGCTGCCTCCTGCATCCATCCCTGTGCCAACAGGTGATGGTGCTGAGTCAGGCTCTGCTCTCCTCATTCCCATCCACTGCAGCTCTGCCCCCAAACCGAGCCCTGCTGGGCTGGGGAGCTGTGACCTTTCCTGTCCTGTCCCTCTGCACCGCTAGGCTGGGGGTTGGTCCTGAGCTCCCTTTTGTATCTCATTGCATTACCGTGATTTTGGGGGCTGTGGAAGGAGACCCCTGCTCCCTCCTTCCTCTTCAAGCTGTGGCTTCATCCCCCATCACTCCCCTGTCCCTGGACACTTTTCCAGTCCTCAACCTCACCATGGATTTGCTCCCAAGGGTGCTCTCAGTAGGTGCCACAGCGCAGGTCACAGAAGACCTCTGGCTTTGCTTTTGGCCTCTGGATGCCCTTTGCTGTGACAGCCACTCTGTCACCCCTGTGGTCTTGGGGCTAGATGTGGCAGCCTGGCAAAGACCATGCAGTGGGGCCATGGAAACCCTTGGAAAGTGCCCACAGCAGGTGAACATCCCTCCCCAGCAAAGCGGAGCTCTGGGTGACCTTTGAGCTATGCGGGGGGCTGGCTGCGACCCCTTGGGAAGCACCGTGCCAGTGTGGGGCTTGGGTTTCATTCAGGAAGGGCAGAGGGACATGGCTCGGAAATGGAGTAATCCCAGCCCGGCAGCTGGGAGAGCTCCGGTTACAAAGCCAAATGGTGCAAGGCCGGCCGAGAGGAGCCAGCACGGAGATCCGAGATCGCCTTTCAAGGTGCCGGAGGACGGGGGGATGCGGCAGCACACCCTCGGGATGGTCCCTCATCCATTGCCACCAGCAGAGATCGTGCTGGGGCTCAGACCAGTGGTGGCAGCACCCTGGAGCTGAAAATAGTGCTCTCTGCTGTTGAGTTCAAGGTTTAATCCCGGCTGCGCAGGCGGATTAGCAGCTGGCTGGAGTTGCAGGGTGGATTTGGCTTTGCGTAAGCACCCACCCATGCGCAGCATCCCCGGGCCCTGCAGTGCTGCCCCCCACCCTGGGGCCAGATTTTACTGGTTTACAGCATTAGGACTGTTTAGGGCTGGTTTTTTGGTTCCTTTTCTCACTCCTTTCCAGATATCTGAAGCCCAGAGTGCTTTTCTGTGATGGCCCACGTGCTATCCTGCCCTTTCAGCATGGGGTCCCCAGTGCTTGGAAGGGGATGGGGCTCCTCAGCACCCCACTGGGTCCCCATGGGATTAGCCCCTGTGGTGGCCATGCTCCTGAGGAACCATCCCAGCCTGCTGTGGGTGCACCCTGGGAGCACCCCAAGCTGAAGACACCCAGCTGTCATGCAGTCCTGGTCTGGGATGAGAGCTGGCAGCAGGGCTCATCCCCACTCTGCAGTGATGCCGTGTCCTTTCCCCCAGGTTTCAGAGGCAGCTGTCTGAGCCCTGCCACCCCTTTCCACCGCAGCCCGGGGTCCCAGGGGACAGCCGCCCCGTCTACCACCGGCAGCTGTCGGAGCCCCTGGGCCCGGCTGCCCCCCGCCCCCCTCAGGGATTCAAGCAGGAGTACCATGACCCGCTCTACGAGCCCAGCGGCCCCGGCCTGCCTGGCCCCCCTGGCCACGGCTTCCAGCCCCCCATGGGCATCAAGCAGGAGCCCCGGGACTACTGCATTGACTCAGGTGGGTATGAGTTGGGGGGCGGCCAGGTGCTGGGTGGGGTTACACCACTGACACCCAGAGGAGCAGAGCATCTCTGCCATCATCGTGGTGGGTTCAGGGTTGAGCCTCAGGCAGTGGGTGCTGGAGTTTCCATAGTGCTGGGATACTGCTTTGCCTTTTTCTTTCCTCTCTCTCCTCCTCCCTTTCCAAAGCCAGGGAATAGAGCAGGCATTCACCCAATGCTGTGTGGTGTGGTCAGTGCCACAGCCATGGGCTGGGGTGCCCCACGGCACCCAGCGGGTCCCCCTGCAGCCCTGGCCTGGGGCTGGCTGTGATTGCTGGCTGCTGGACCCCACCAGCATCACGGAAAAATCCTCTAATCGCCTTAGGACCTAAAAATATCCCAACCTCGGGATGGAAGGTGGCACAGCCGAGCAGATGGTAGGGGAGGCGCGGTGGTGCCTCCCTTCCTGTGGGGCCTGTGAGAACCTGAGCTGACTTAGCCTTTGCTCCGGTGTTCATTGCAGTGCCACCTCAAGTCACACTGAGTTTTTCCCCGATGTTGAGGGTGGATGCAGGGGTCCGGGGAGGGGGGAAGATGCCCGGACTTTGCCGCAGGACATGCTTGGGGTAGGAAATATGCTGCCAAATCCTTGGTGGGACCCACGGGATTTACATCCTTAATGTCACCTTCATCTCTCTCGCAGAAGTGCCTAACTGCCAGTCCTCGTACCTACGGGGGAATGTCTTCCCCAGCAGCCATGACGGTGAGTGACCTCCCCCATTCTCCCCCTCTTCATGGCATCCCTGGTGGGTCCCATCCCATCCCTCTTTTGGGGCAGGCAGTACCTTCCAGGAGGGCAACAGAGCTTCTGGTCACCCTGAAAACACCCCCAGGAGCACGGTGGTGCCTGTAAGAGCCACATGCAGTGGCACCAGCACTAAAAGCAGCCAGCAGCCCCTGCGAGTGTGCCGCAAGGGCACGGCAGCGCCGTGTAATCTGGGATAATATGCCTGATATAGCTGCTAAGAGGGTTTTGGTTCCGCCAGCTCCCCAGAGTGAGGGGGGGCAGAGCTGCGTGGTGCTCAGCCACTGAAATACCTGGGGTTGAGTCTGCTGCTGGAGCTGGGGATAGGGTCTTGTGCTGGGTTGGGCCAAGCCCGGGTTTGTCAAGCCACCAGAGTGGTTGAGACACTGTGCTCACTGAGGGTCTTTTCCCCATAGGATTTTCATATGAAAAGGACACAAGATTGTATTTTGATGACACGTGCGTGGTACCAGAGAGGCTGGAGGGTAAGAGTCTGACCCCAGAGGAGGCCTGCAGGAGGACCAGGGCTCATGGAGGGAGATGTGGGGATGCTGGGATCCACAGTGTCTGGCTTTTAAAGCCAAGCAGTGCTGGTACAGTGCTCTCACGAGCTGCTGAGCACCATCCCACACAGCAGCTTGGCATTGTCACCGTGCCCATCTCTGTCCCTGCCACCTTCCTGCCTGCAGCACCTCTTCCCTCTCCCACCCCATGGCCTGATCCTGCTCAGCTGTCTCAGCACAGGGATGACCTCAGTGTTGCTGTACATGTCTGTTGCTGGTGACACAGCCTGGGAGAGGGGCAGAGCCAGGGTGTTTAACCAGGTGTCTCTGTGCGGGCAGGTAAGGTGAAGCAGGAGCCCACCCTGTACCGCGAGGGCCCTCCTTACCAGCGCCGTGGGTCCCTGCAGCTCTGGCAGTTCCTCGTCACCCTCCTGGATGACCCTGCCAATGCCCACTTCATCGCGTGGACTGGCCGGGGCATGGAGTTCAAGCTGATCGAGCCTGAGGAGGTACGAGAGGTGGTCCTGCCCTCAGGCTGGGGAGTGGCCGTGGGGGATGCAGGAGAGGGCTGGATCCTTCCCATGCAACAGCATGTTCACGCTCGCACTTGAAGCGAGACACGTGTCTTTACTCTCCAGGTAGCTGCAGAAATTTGCCTTTAATCTCTTCCACTGCCTCTTGGCGTGGCACGTGCCAGCCCCTGAAGCTGCAAGTGGTCACCAGATGCGGTGGCGTTGCCTCTGTGCTGTGCCTTGCCGAGACCTGCTGCTCCACCAAGGCTCCCTCCTTCCCAAACTGCTCCCATCCTTTGCCCTGGGTTCCCAGCAGCGGCTCCGTGCTGGCGCGCTGCCTTGCTGGAGCCGTGTGGCTCCGCGGGAGGGTGACACAGAGGAAGAAGCTGTTTGGGGAGTAATTGAAAGCAGCTGTAGCAAGCACAGAGCTGTGCATTGTGGGTAATTACCCATAATGTCTCTTGTGCCATGCATGGAAATTGTGGTTTTTTGAAGCAGCTTTTTTGGCAGGCTCCCCCTAATCAAATGGCTTTTGATTCGGCTCCCGGTTTGGCGGTGGCTGCGTGGCCGCAGCTGGAGTGTGTGTAATGGCAGGCGGGGCACCACTCCTGGACCACGGTGATGCCTTCACCCCCGGCTGCATCAGCCCTCTGAAACGAGCCCCTTTTTGTTTCTGTTGTGATTTCGTGTGAGGATCCGTGTCCAAGCCCTCACTGGAGCCCTGACTGCTGCGCCTCTCCCCGCAGGTAGCACGGCGCTGGGGCATCCAGAAGAACCGGCCAGCCATGAACTACGACAAGCTCAGCCGCTCCCTGCGCTACTACTATGAGAAGGGCATCATGCAGAAGGCGAGTAACCCCACCTGCCACCCCACAACGGGGTGTGACTGTCCCCCACTGTCACTGTGGCATCCTAAGGGGCAGCAGGAGGGGGGTTAGCTCCAGTGTCAGGTGTGCAGTGCTTCCCCAGGACAGGGTGCAAGTTCAGGGTACTTCTCACACCCTCCCTCCTCCTCCTCCTCCTCACAGGTTGCCGGTGAGCGGTACGTCTATAAATTCGTCTGCGACCCCGACGCCCTCTTTTCCATGGCCTATCCCGACAACCAGCGCCCTTTCCTGAAGACAGAGCCCGACTGCCCGGTGCCAGAGGAGGAGACAGTGCCGCTGACGCACTTCGAGGACAGCCCAGCATTCCTTCTGGAGATGGATCCCTGTGGCAGCCTTCCCTATGCGGAGGGCTTCGCCTACTGACTCGGCCGGCCGGCAGAGCCATTGGCACTAGCGCATCCACCTGGGGCAAACCTTGTTTTCTAAAGAATATTTTTGGCTGTTCATAAGGAAAAAAAAAAAGCACCCAACGACAAACCGCGTGGGTGCACACACAAATTGGAGGGATCTAAAACACCCCGCGTGTGCCACCGATGAATTCCCACCCTTCCTGTCCAAGGGCTAGTGCACAGGACTGCCCGTGGCCGGCACCTCCTGCCACACATCAGCGTGATGTTTTGGGGCGCCGGGAGCCTAAAGCTGCAGTGTCTGCCCCAGGCTCTGGCTCTGGCAGTGCCCCAGGACTGGGCTGCGTGGCCGCCGAGCCAATTGTCACGACAATCTGCTTTGCATCGAGCACAATCCGCGTAGCTGCCTTGTGTGGTGGAAAGGGCTTTGATTTGCACAGAGAGGAGGGATGCAGGGGGGCTGCCTTGGCCAGCACCCCAGGGCTGATGTGTGCAGCATCCTACCCCAACCCTGAGAAGCCTTCTGCCTTCTTCCCGAACCCCCCTCCTCATATAACCTGTTGTTCCCATATAATCCACTGCATCCTCTCCGTGCCCCCTTCGATCCTCCTCAGCTCTGGCTGCAGCCCATGGGTTGCATTTTAGGGGAGGAGACCCTGACACTAATTCCCTCCTTGTTTTGTTGGGGTTTTTTTTGTTTTGTTTTTGTTTTCGGGGGTTTTTTTGATGTTTTAGGAAAATAAGAAAGGTTTCTAAACTGATTTTTGTAGATTTTTTGTATTTTAAGGCGAAGCTATTTTTTGCAGCCCGGCTGCTGTTCCCGGAGCCCCTGGAGACACCCCCATGGCTTTCCCGGTGGCATGCTTGCAGGGGCAACCCTCAATGCCTGTGGCTCCCTGGGATGGCTGCCGAAGGATCTAGTCCACTCCATTTCACTGCTCCAGTCCTCTTTCCCGGGGAGCCGGGACTGAACCCCGGTGTCGGCTCAGCTGCGCTCCCCCTGCTCGGCATGGCCTCGGAGCTGGGCTGTAAGGCTGAGGTGGGCAGGGATGGGGGGGTTCCCCACCCCCCTTCCTGGGTACCCCACTTCTCTCCAGCTCCCCCCCTCCCCGCTGCACCCCCTAACACTCATCCACCACTCGTATATCCATACCTGCCTCCCCCGCACCAGGCTACATGTTTTCATTGTAAATGCTGTATAGGAATTTTTTTCTCTTCTTTAGTTAGCTTCGGTTGGAATTTTTTGGGGTTTGTTTGGTTTTGGGTTGTTCTTTTTTTTTTTTTTGGTCGGATTCATTCTTTTTTGGGGAAGTATGAAGATTAACTCACGAAGACTCGGTTACTCTCCCCATGGGGGCTGCAGTGGCCTGTACCCATGGGGAGCATTTGGTTTTTGGGAACCCCACCTTGGGGACAGGGTTTTAACCATTTGCTCGGTGTGGCAGGTCTGCAGTGCAGAAGGGGTTAATCTGAGGACTGATTTGAAATATCTTTACTCAAGCAGGGCTATGTATCTCCTGCAAAGCTGCATTACATTCTGTACTGTGTACAATAAAGGATCTTGCTTCATGTTCCTCCCAGGCTACCTGGGCTCCTGCTTTGCCTGCACCATGGGATGCTTCCTGGACCGGGAGGGAGCCTCTGGGTGTGCTTGTGGAATCTGAAGTGGTTTGGAATACAGGCCATCACTTGGGGCCTGCAGGACTGTGTGCCTGGAGCTGGGACCGGGTCAGCAGGGCTTCTCTCACCCCAGTTCTGGGCTCGTTGCTCCTGGATCTGGATGCTGCCATGGCTTTCACAAAGCTGCATCCAGTGAGAGTATCCATTTGGAATGGGGGTGGCTTCTTCCCAGTGAGGTGCAATTTAATATTGCTTCTTTCCCAGGGTTTCTCCATTAGTGGGTCCTTCCCTTTCCCCAGGGAACCCAAGCCTCTGCCATCAAGCAGTACTAAAGCTGGTGGGGACCTCTTAGGGAAGCCCCTCCTGGAGTTCCTGGTAGCAGTCCCCCAGCACCTTATAGCTCCATTTCTAGGCTAGAAAAAATCCAGGATTTGCAAAAAGCTGAAGAAGGTGGGTGGAGGGAAAGGGCTGCTCTGTGGATTCAGTTAAAGGGCCTGAAGTGTTTCCCCTGATGTGCTGAAGAAAAGCTCAAACACCCCAGAACTGCCCAGTCCCATTGGCTCAATTTTAGCTGGGCTAAGCCACGGTGTCCACTGGCTCCCAGCCCGTCCCATGCAGGGTGGTGGGCTGATGCTGTTGGAGATACTCTGACAACTCTTCTCTTGCAGGTTTTTATTGCCCTGCCAACCCCCATCCTTAGGACGTGGCAGTGGAGAGATGGAAGGTCCTTATAGAATCACAGAGTCATAGAATCAGCTGGGTTGGAAGGGACCTCAGAGATCATCAAGTCCAACCCTTGATCCACTACCGCTGCAGTTACTAGACCATGGCACTGATGCCACATCCACTCTCTTTTTAAAAACCTCCAGGGATGGAGAATCCACTACTTCCCTGGGCAGCCCATTCCAATGTCTGAGCACCCTCTCTGTAAAGAAATTCTTTCTAATATCCGACCTAAACCTCCCCTGGCACAACTTGAGACCATGCCCTCTTGTCTTGCTGATAGTTGCCTGGGAAAAGAGACCAACCCCCACCTGGCTACAACCTCCTTTCAGGTAGTTGGCATTATGTGCCATGATGCTCTTTATAGACCTTGCCTAGATCCGCTCCTGGCCATCAGCCACATGGTCCTTGAGCGTCTCTTCTTCCACTGTGCCTAAAGTATTAAGCTGAGCAGAGAACTGTGGCTGTCTCCCAGCCCAGGCAGAGCAAAACAGGATCTCAAACACCCAGCAAAAACAATTCATCTGGCATGAAGCCTTCCAGGAGCTAAATCAGCTGCTCAGCCCCAGGAGACACCTCCTTCCATTCCCTAGGGAGCTCCATGCCAGGCTCTCAACCCTATCCCATTTTTATTTTCCACAAAGCTCATTCCTCTGCCCAAGGCTGAAAAACCCAGGTGATCTGAGCTCCAGACAGCGCCTGGTAATCCCACCTTCGATGGGGATTTTAGCAGACTGAGTCCTGGTGCTCAGGATGGAGGAAGGGGGAAATGGGGCCACCGGCAGCCCAGCCGGCAGGCAGATGGCTCAGGGAGACGGGACCTGGTGCAGGGCAGGCGTGTGGGACCAGTTATGGGTGGTGAGGATGAGCAGATAAGGCAAAGCCTTCATCAAGCATTTTGTCACACCACAACCCTGACCCCAACCCTGCAAATCCTGCTGTGGGCAGGGCTGTGGGCCCAAGGGCTTTGCTCTTGCAGAAGGGAGAGGATAGGAGATGAGATGTTTTTCTATTTCAGCCTGTCAGCGTGGGACAAAAGAGTTCAGGCCCAAAAGGCATTGATACCACACTGGCTTTTATGTACTTAGGACACCAAGAATTTGCTCCTGCTGCACATCATATCTCACTCTCTTCACACTCCATGCAGATGGAGTGGAGCTGCCTTGGGTGCATGGTCCCATTCATCCCCACTGCGAGGGCGAGGGACAAACCACAGCTGCTCAATGACCTGCCTGCAGCCTCCCAGGGGTGGGGACAAGAGCTCCCAGGCAGTGCAGGGGCTGTGCTAGCATTTGTCAGGAGTTGGGGAGATGGAGGGGAAACAGGTGGGAAAGCTTCCCTGCTCCCTGCACACCTCCTGCCCCATCAGGTGCTGCTCCCAGGCACAGGGATGTGCCCTCCTCAGTGCTTCAATGTGCAGTGGAGTGGGGAACCTGGCTGGGAAGCACTGCCATAACTACCACCACTTCCTTCTAGGACCAGGAACAGCTGGGGCCACCACTGCTCCATCCCAGGATCAGCCACTTTGGTCCTCTCCTCACACACCCCAGCACTGTCTGCCTCCTGCCTTCCTCCCACTCCTCCTGGCTGCTGGGGAGGATGAAGAGGAGCGAGTAGAGAGGATGGTGAAGGATGAAGCAGCATTTGGGGGAGGATTCCAGCCATCCAGACTGGGCAAAACCCTGGTGTGCAAGCCTGTCTCCAACCCTCTAGCTCACAGCTTCCACCTCTGTGTGGTCCATGTGGTGACAAGCCCATCAACAATTCAGGGTGAACAACGATCTGTGACACTGTGTAAGAAGACAATAAAATGGCAGCTGGTACTGAATGAGGACAAAAGTGGGGTTTTTTATTTTCTTCTCTTCACAGTCTTACAACGTGCCCCAAGTTATCCCCTCCCTGGAATGAGAGCTCAGAGTTACCAGGTAGTCCGAGAGCTGCTTGAATGAGAGGTGCAGGTTAAAAATCATTTGGAGAAGAGGAGCCTACGAAAGGGAGAACATCATTATGACCCTCCACACATCCATAATTCACGGAGTGCATTTCTGCTCTCCCTGTCTCGGAAGCATATAGCTGGACTGGAAAACGTTCAAAAAGCAGTGGAGACAGCCAAAGGTCTGCTATGGCTCTTACACGGGAGTGTATAAATAGTCTGGCACTTCCGACTGGTGCAGGATTTGTGGCTCAGGGACTTCATATTTAATAGCCCATGATGGAGTTTTCCATCACTGACTGGAAGAGCATTTTTGGGAAGAATTACTGCCCACGCAGTTTGTTCTTACGGCAGGGCTGACAAGCCCAGGGCTGAGATGTGCCACGTGGTCCCCCATGGGCAGCGAGACACAGCTCCCACCGTGCCCATGTCACGCTGACCCTCGTGGTGGCCTCGTGCCTGTGCTTTGCAACTGGTGCTACCAGGGAGGTGGGTCATGTCACAGCAACTCCTCTTTTCCCCAGCTCTTCAAACACTTGATGTTTTCAATAAGTGGGCTAATTTGGCTCTTAAATACCCGGAGCAACATGGAGTGGCTGCTTGTGTGAAGCCAGCTTCACTACGGGTTTGGGCTGGTGAGTAAGGAAAAGGTGAGGAATCTCTGCCCAGGGATGTGCAGGGCACCCAGCTCCCTTCACATAGGTCTGGCACCACCCCGTGGAAATCCATCTGCTGCTCCTGGCTGCCACAGGGTTTTGTGGTAGCACATCTGGAGAGGTCTTTGGTGTCCAAGATGTGGTTAGGTTCGTACCCAGAGGCTGGAGCATTCTATGGCACAGAGGACTCCAGCCCTAGCCTGTGTCTTGGGGCTTCTTTCGGCTCTGAGATCATTTTTCTGGAAGATGTGGGTCTGGATCACTGACTCCAAGCCTCCCATTCCTGGACAGGCTGTAAGTAGAGGAAGACCACTGACTCCACCTTCTCCTGTGCTCCCACTGAGAAGAGAGCCAGGACTCCACTAACACCCCGGAGCCTTGGAGCCCTCCAGCACTGAGCTCCCAGCCGCTCACAAGGCACTAACACCAGAATAAGCCTCTAAGTGGCTTCTGAAACCATGAGCCAATTGCTGCATTAAGGGCTCTTGGCATCACGGGGGAGGATTCTGCATCCTCTTATCATTAACTATGGCAGGAACTGTCCGTGTTATTCCTGTGTACCCACGGACTATTCCCGAACCCTCGTAGGCGTCGACACAGGTTCTTCTGTCAGGAGTAACCCTGAGGAAGGTGTTCCTGCCACGGCAGGCAGGTAGAACCAGGTGATCTTTAAGGCCCCTTCCAACCCAAATCATTCTAGGATTCTATGATTCCTTGGCCACTTTTCAGAGGGGTAAGGAAAAGAACACAGAGGCTCAGATTTTGGAAGGGGGGTGCCCTCACATTGTTGCAGAAGGACCAAGCTGGGGTAAGATCCCTCCTGAATTGAAGGGCTGGGTGCTCACTTGGCTGGGTGCTCCCTTGGCTGGGTGCTCCCTCCATCTGGGATGGGATCCTGGGCAAGGGTCAGACAAAGCTTGGGCAAGACAGGACAAAAGATGCCATATGAGGTTTTGTTCCAGCTGGCAGTGGAGACAGAGTGAGGGACAGAGTTGGGGACTTGTCTGGAGTACAAGTAATCAGCCATAGCATCTTATTTGGAAAGCTTTTTAATTTAATATAAACAAAACCATCCTCGAGGGAACAGGCAGCAGCTGATGTGAGAAACCACCAGCTCCCACAATACTGGGCCAGTGCACCTGTACCCCTGCACCCCAAGCTGATCATGCATTGTCTTGTCATAAACTTCGCTGGGATTCATGAAGGGATCTGATAAAAGGTCTTCAAATGGCACATACAGGCAATCCCTGTACCTGCATCCTTGGGTCTGGCACCCTCTGAAGGCTGTTCCCCTTTTTCCCTGCAAGGATGAAAGAGGATCTGCCAAGCATGACTTGCACCCAGACTTGCAAAAATCTCTTTTAAAAAATCACCTCTTGGTTTCTTGGCCGCCTTAGACCCAGGAGAGGGCAGCAGCAGCCCAGACTGCAGCCTCAGCTACCCTTTCCAAAGCTCCTCTTCATCTCCTAAGCTGCACAGAGACAGCTGAGACAGAAAAACAATGTACAGAGGGAGGAAGCGAAGAGTAAAAACCCAGTAGGCAGGCTGGTGGTACTCTCCTGGGCTTCAGAATTGTTTTCTTTCAAGGTGGAAGTGCAAAGAGAACAGTCTGTCATTGAAAACAAACTGTAGTGCCAGGGCTTTCCATGAGAGTCTTTCATTCTTTTGGTATTGGTGACCCCTATGGATGCTTGTCATGGCACCAAAAAGTAAGGTGGTGATGCTGGGGATGCCCCTGGTAGAGGTGGGAGGTAAGTAGAGGTGACAACATGCACTGTGTGCACATCACACTGCTGCAGAGATGAGATCCTGCTCTGAAGGTCTCATGGCTTCACTCAGAGCACTCCAGGGGGATGAAACACAGTTACCAGTGCTCCACAGGCACACTGGCCACATTGCCACTGCTGAGTTTGCTGGCCCTGAAGGGACAGGAAAGGGAAGGCTGGAAACATGGGAAGTTTCTACTTCTCCCCCTTGGCACACCAGCCACGGGCTCACCCTCATCTTGGTGCACTGCTGAACAGTGTCAAACTCACACTGCCCCTTTCCACCTCAGCTTCACTGGTGTGGGTCATCAGCTCCCTGTGCAGCTGTGGCCTTTCCACCCAGCCAGGCTGGCAGCACCCTCCTGCCTTTCCTGGATGAGCTCACCAGGATGAGTCACAGAGCAGGTGAGTGGGAGGATGACATCCTCACAGCCACACTGAATTCCTAGCCACCTGCTTTAACAACATGTTGTAGAGCCAACCTGGGGTTTGCTGCAGGCAGTTCCATTTCTGCCTGGGTTGGCCTGCCCCGTGGCACGTGCACGACAGTGTGCCCTGCCCCTGGCTCAGAGCATATGGCTGAGCCCACAGCCATGTGGCCTCTGTTCTCAGTTGGGCTCAACTGATGCTTTTTTTTTTTTTTTTTTTTAATTCACACCCTCTGAAATCACAGGAGTGCAAAATTATTGCTTACCAAAGCTGTTCTCCTGAAATGAGTCATGGAAGAAGGAGCTTTGTCACTCTGCCAGACACAGCCTGGCTGCTTCTCTAACTAGAACAGCACCAGAGAACAGCTTGCAGCTCCCTTTGGGCTTCAACCCTCCTGCACCCAGGTGTTACCAGCCTCCATCCACAGCCTGGACAGAGAATCTCCTGCATTATTCCTACCTCTTCAAACTACCACCCCTTTTCATCCCTTTCTTGGGTGAAGCCCTGTATGGTGTGCTGACATCTTGGTGACACTGTGTTTTGTACCAGGCTGGCAGCTTGTTTGGGGAGCTACTCCTGCAAAACAGACCTTTTATTCAGAAAACTATTTAGCCAAAGTGTTGCATCATCCATCCATCCATCCCTCCCTGGTGGCCCCAGGGCAGAAGAGAGGCTGTGGAAGGAAGGAGCAGCAACACCTTCACATCTGACACTGTATCCTTACTAGCTATTGAGAGACATTAAAAAAATCACAGCCAAGGTCTAAGCCCGCAAGGGCCACCAGATTTATGTACTACATAGAGCCCAGCTTCCTTTTTCCCCTGAAATGACATCTCATCTCCTAAGTCAACAGAAATGGTGTATTCTTGGTGCTTGAGAAAAGCCGACCCACAATACCAGGTATCTTACTGCAACTTGGAGTTTAGTCCCTTACCCAAAGGTTTTGGACTTCTCCTTCCCAGCATGAAAGGTGGTATTCTTCTGAAATCAGTACCAGAGGCAGGAGACCTCTGAGTCTTTCAGAAGTGTTTCATGTGTCTAATGAGGGACCGAGAGCACATGTTAAGCCAGCACTACTTTCCATGACTGCTTTTAGTTCCTTTTGTGTTATGGAGCTGACATAGCCCCAAAATGCATTGCTAAGGTACCTCTTGTTCACTTCCAGGCAGTTGTAGGCAGCTCACAAGCAAGTGCAGAGCATAGCTGCCTGAATTTTCTTCATTCTTGTCTCTCCTCTGCAAAGACTCCCAAGCCAAATTTTGGGATGGAGCCTCTGGCCTGGATATTGTGCACCTGGCTCTCAACCTTCCCTGCAGTTAAGCCCTTCCAGGGCCTGCAAGAAATGCACATCTCTCACATGAGGCAGCCCATGCTCAAGTTCTCCTAAGTCCAGAGGTGCGTTGGTTGGCAGCAGCTTCTGGATGAAAGCAGGTATGGCTCCAATGAGACTTAATTAGCTTTTTTTTTTTTTTTTTTTTTTAAACAGTAAAGTAAACAGATTCCATCCATCAGGTGAGAGGATTTGACAAGACCTGGCCTGATGATTTCATTTTTCTTTAAAAGTGCTGATGGTTCACAGCACCGTTGAAACACGTCCGAGGCTGCACCCCTGCAGGCAGCGAGGGCTCACCAGCCTGGAAGCACTGCCCACACAGCTGAGCTTGTCAAAATGAACTCACAGCTTTGTCGTGGAAGAGACACCAACGGACAGGATCAGCACGGTGATCATGACTTGAAGCCTGGGGCATTGCATGGTGAAAAGTATTATGGGTGAAAACAGTCTGGGAAAAGCAGCAGAGGTGTGGGAAGGGAGCTGAGAAGCAGAGCTCTGTGGGCACCAAGTGTATCTTACAGCTCCAAAGCTGCCAGAATGGCAGCACCACCCAGGAGGGCATCGTCTCCAGCAGTGGCATCGTCACCACCAAAGACATCATCTGGACTTTCTTAGTGCCAAAACCAGGGCCACAGTATCAGAGCATGGCCTTGGCTATTGCTTCAGCAAACACTCAGTCCCAGTCTTCAGAAGACTGTCATCCCTCAGCTGAAATAGTTTGGAGGTCAAAAAATGTTCCGTTTGTAGTAGGAAATGCAATCAAATAGAGGCTGGAGTCTTTTTTGTCTCCTAAACTAGAAGGAAATCCCACTGTCTGGAAGTAGTACCTCAAATGAGAGTAAGGATTTAATGAGCATTGCTGTTGCACAGATCAGCCACAGACAGGCCCTGCATTGCCACTGCATGCTGCCTGTTGTGACAGAGCTGTCAGCCTGGAGTGGGTTTATTTTAACCTTTTTTTTAGCCTGGTTTCCACAGGAAACAAAACTCCATCAACCATGCTTCGTCTGTCAAACCCCCCTGCAACTTCTGAAGGGCGGCTCCTGTAGCACTGCAATGTCCCTTTTACTCACATGCAACATTTTCCAGCCATGGTATGGGGGGCCAAACACCCAGCTGTAAGGGCTGGGAGGATGGGGCTGCTGTATTTGACACAAAAGCCTTTAGCTTTGAGGGGAAAGGGAGAAATCTGCTCTGCTATTGCCTCCAGCAAGTGACAGAAGAAAAAGGCCAGCCTTGATGCTAAAAGAAAAATAAGTCGTCGCGAAAAGGGAATATTTGGGACAGAGTGTAACACCAGCGCCAGGGCAAGGTCTGGCCACCCAAGAGAGCTGCTCGAGAGACTTGGGAGCTACAGAGTATCTCAAGCAGGGACATAAATAACCACCCCTGGCTACAAGCAGTAGCTGGGCCAAAAGAGGAATTCTATGCACACTTATGTCTCCCAGCCTTGAAATATTATTCTCCTGCTGCCTAAAGCACTGGAGTATCCAGACATGGAGATTTTTCTTTTAATCCTGCATTCATTATCTAAGCACTATGAACGATCACGTGCTTGAATAAAACAGCATTTCCTCTGAGACAAGACCAGACCATGCACTGAGGGGTTTTTGCAGCACTACAGTGGTTTTTTGTAACCTGATTCCATGCCTTCAGCCAGACACCAGCAAAGCAACCTGAAGTGTAGATTCATCCACCTCCAACCTGACACAAGGAAGGTGGCCACCAGCAGTGCCCTGGGAGCAGGCCAGTGCCCTCCTGACCCCTTGGTGCAGTGGTGAAAGCAGTGCTGTGGGAGGAGCAGTGTTCTGTAGTGCTGGAAAATTACTGGATGTCTCTAAAAGGTCCATCTCTCTATGCTGGCAGTGGGCTCAACATGCCCTTTCTGGCACTAACAGCCTCATGTCCAAAGCCTCATGTTTTCAGGACTGGCTGTGCACCTTTGCCCATGCCACCAAATGCTACCAAGCATTTGGCTCAGTAGCTCTCCGGTCACAATAAAACATAATTCCACTCATGAGAGGCACAAGGAGGGTGGTCTGTTCTCCTGAAATGACACATTGGTATTTCCAGAAATAGTTTGGAGGTCAAAAAATGTTCTGTGTGTAGTAGGAAATGCAATCAAATAGAGGCTGGAGTCTTTTTGTCTCCTAAACTAGGAGGATATCCCACTGTCTGGAAGTAGTACCTCAAATGAGAGTAAGGATTTATTTTTTTTTTCTCTGTTTTGTTTAGTTTTTCAAGAGTGGCGACAGCTCCTCCTTTATAGGATACACATTGTCAGGGAGCCAGAGCTCTTAATTACAAACCTTTTAGCAGAAAATGGACCATCTCACTGTGGTGGGTCCCCTCAGCACCGTGGTGCTGCCTGGGAGGCAGCAGACACTGCCTGCCTTCCCACCCATGGGCGTTGGGGCTGGCTGGGAGAGGCTGGAGCTATGGGGATGAGGGTAATGTTTAGGTTCCCAGATTGCTTTTTGAGTCAAATAACATATTTTTAGCAGATTGAACTGTTACTAAAGGTGTCGGGGTTTGTTCCAAACATACTGCTTATGGAATGCCTGGAGAACAGGCACGTTTGCAAATACTCTTCCCCTTTAGAGCTGTTTTTCTCAGTCTTCTGTGCACCCTTGACATTACCACTCCCAGGAGTAAGATGAGGAAGCCAGCACCTGTAAATCCCATTTGTCCATGCTATGTGTGCACACCCCTGTCTGGGACCCAGTGCTCCCCTGAGATGGCAGTGTGTGTGAGAGGTCTGTGGGGACGTGGTCCCGGGATCTTCTCCAGCTCCTCCCTCTCCAGACTGTGGGAATCAGCACCAGAGGCTGCCTACAGCCTCCCCAGGAGAGGCTCTTGCTCTCTAGTACACCAGACTTCTACAGCAGGCAAAGACAGGCAGTGCTGCCCCCCTAACCCTGCCCGTTTTAAGGGGGAAAATTAAACCCTGCTCTCCTCTCTCTGCCTCTTGTGATCCAGCAAAGGCCACTCTCAGGAGCTGTCAGCCATGCAAAATAGGATTAATCATAGAATCTTGGAATGATTAAGGTTGGAAAAGGTCATCAAGTCCAACCTTTCCCCCAGCACTGCCAAGGCCACTGCTAACCCCTGTCTCTCAAGTGCCATATCCACACATCTCTCAGATCCCTGCAGGGATAGTGAATCCACCACTGCCCTGGGCAGCCTGTTTCAGTGCTTGACCACCAGTGAAGAAATCTTTCCTAATATCCAATCTAAACCTCCACCAGTGAAGAAATCTTTCCTAATATCCAATCTAAACCTCCCCCTCTGTGAGGCTTGATATGCATACAGGTAACCCCAGGCACCAGGCTGTGGTTAAAGTGTTAAAGAAAATTTATTTTCACAGCGAGGAACACTGCAGTATATATCCAAATGATCGATACAGCTCGCCAAAAAGGCAAAAATGGAAACCTGTTTTGGTGCTTCTATAACAACCCCTTTGACACGTGCAGTAAAACCCCAGGCTGAGTTCTCCCCCTGTGCTTTATGGCCTGCCTGGCCACTCTGTGGGAGCCTCCAGGCCTGTCTGTGAGAATTTTATCACTTGTAGCAAGGGAGTTACCTCTCAGCAGGCAGATAAAGACAACATACACAGCATCCTTCATGAAAATGAATTCCTTCTCACCTTAAAGCTTTTCTCTGGCAGCAAAAGTTTCCTTGAACGGGTGCTAAGCTTTCCCTCCTCACTATTTTTTCTGAAGGTCTTCTGCTCCCACACCCTCCCGTTGAGGGAGAGGCTGTTTGGTCTCACTCCATCCCAAACCCAAAGGTAGTTTGGTAGGTTTACATGCACAGGTGATCATACCCAAAGTTGCCCCAAGCCCCATCCAACCTGGCCTTCACATGCAGGATTAATCAGAGAGGCGGTTTCGTGCTATTATTGTTGTAAGGAATTGCTGCACCCACGTGCAGTGATGCTCCTCTGCTCTTTGGGGTTTGTGTGCTGTGGCTGAACCTTGGCTCCCCCACACAGCTCTGCACCTGCCACCGACTCAGCCTGGAAAGGAGGAGACTGAGGGGAGACCTCATTGTAGTCTATAACTTCCCTGGGAGGGGAGAGGAGGGGCAGACACTGATCTCTTCTCTGTGGTGACCTGAGGACCTGAGGAAATGGCCTGAAGTTGTGTCAGGGCAGGTTTAGGTTGGATATCAGAAAAAGGTTGTTCTCCCAGAGGGTGGTTGGGCACTGACCAGGCTCCCCAGGGCAGTGGGCACAGCACCAAGGCTGACAGAGTTCGAAAGTGTTTGGATGATCCTCTCAGGCACATGATGTGACTCCTGGGGATGGTCCTGGGGATGGTTAATGGTTGGACTCCATGATCCTTGTGGGCCCCTTCCAACTCAGCATGTTCTGTGATTCTGTGACTCTGCAGCTCCAGCTTCCTCTAATTTTCATCACATGGTATAACCATGGGGTTTTTGACTGGCTTTGGTTGAGTTGTCTTTTGCTTCTCTCCCAGTGCCACCAGTGAGTGCCAGCATCTTCTCATTCTCCTCTGAGCAGCTTCAACACATGCCTGGTCCAGCCACTCAGTCTGGGGCTCCTGGCCACCCAAGGGACATGCAAAGCCAGATGGACCCATGCACTCTGGAACTGAGAGCTTGGCCTGAATATTCACAATTTTTCCCCAAGCATTTAAAACCAGTGTTGTGTTTTGTAAGTTAAACTTCAAGTCAGAAAAGGTGGGGGAGACAGAAAGCAACTGGCTTGAGCTTAGAGGCTGTTATCCAATGTTCCACCAGCAATGCCACCACAGTGTCCTGCCTGACTGTAGAGCCAGCTCTGCCAGGGGCCCCTGCCTGTCCCAAAGCCAGCACCCTGAGCACTGAGCCCACAGGGAAGGAAGAGACTCCCTCTAAAAACAGAGTCAGCCTGGGAGAGACGTGCCCTGCAAATACAGAGGTCAGTTGTGCTGTCCCGTGTGACCCCTTCAAGGCATCAGGTCTTTTGTGCATCAGTTCTAGGATATTAAATCACCCTGTTCATTCCCTTGGTGCTCCACTCTTCCTTCCCTGCTTGGTTTCTGGTCATGAGATGGGAAGGTTCACCTCTGCCCATGGTAATGAGGCAGGGAGGGCCATGCACATGACTCGCTTCCTCCAGACAAGCAGCCCAGTATTTCACTCCCTCAAAGCCTGAGGACACCACTGTTCTTGGAGAAGTTGCTGAAAGTAAATTGGAGGCACTTTGTTAAATATTTCAAGTGAAAGATACCAGGATTAAATTCCACTTTTGATCTAATCCTCAACTCCCTCTTCAAGGGAAGTGCAGCTTTGCCTCCAGCCCCGGATGGTGCCTCCATGCTAAATCACTCTGATCCTAAAGTAAATAAAGCTCTTTGAAAAAGGGCAAATGTTTTCTCAGCTGCTCTTCTTCCCTTCAAATGCGTGGCTGATTGAAATTTTTATGTCTGCAGAGAGAACTATATGCAGTCAACAAATGCTTCTTGCTAAGAAGCTGTCTCGACAAGATAACTGGGTTTTGGAAAGTACACTGTGAATCCATGGGATACTCCTGGATCACACTGCACCCCTTACAGCTTTCTCTTCTCCTTTCCTTCAGTGCTTTACATTTTATGAACTCCTAAATAAACTGATTTAAGTCACTGCACATTAATCTTGGCATGTCAACAGTTCAGGCTCCTGGTGTCCTCAAGACGTTGTTTCTGCTCAGCCCTGGAGCTGTGTTTGCTGTGGGAGGCAGCAAATAAATAGAAACAGCCCTTTGATATGAGATTCAGCAGCAACTTGAAGGGCCAGAGCCCTGGGGTTGGGTGCCAGGCTGCCTTCTCCCAGCTGCTGTGCCCTCACCCATCCTGGGATGGCTGTGTGCTCCTTCTCCTCCAGCTCCAGTTCTGGCACTGGAGCTGAAGCCTAAAACGGTCAGGAAAACCTTTCTGCCAGTTATGATGGCAGAACACCCCAGAACAGCTGCCCCACACAGCGTTGTTGCTCCATCCAGTCTTCATCCCTACAGAAATCCTCAAGGCTGTGAATCAATAAAAGTCAATACAAGCCATTCTATTAACTTCTTTATTTTTATTAAGCTGTTTAAATATAAGCAAACCTGCTGTGCAATTTTTCCAGTCGTCCCCCTGATGTGCTGCAGGGTTTGGGGACGGCACCTCATAATTTAGCTCGAGCTAGTTCCAGCCTCCAAGTTTGTAATAATGCACAGCCTGGGCGCGACTCTGTGAATCTGTCGCTCTCAGAGACAAAACGGGAGCTTGAACATGCAACTATTTTTAGCAGTGCTGTTCTCCTCCTCCAGTTAAGCCATAAAACCCAAGGGCACAGATTTTCCAAGCACCTTTTCCCAGCTTCAAGTAATCTACCATTAGCCACAGATTAGAGGCTCGTGGTGTGCATCAGCCGGGGAGTGCCAGTGATGTGTACCCAAGCCCTGACGGCAGCAGCCTTTCAGCAGGACAGGCTGTGAACGCAACCCTTGGAGTTGTTTGCTCCCTTTCAAATGCCAGCCATGCTTTCTCCTTTTCCACCCTGTGTAAATGCATGCATCAGCCCTAACCAAAGGGAGAACACACCAGGCAGTGGGGCACGATGCTGTTTGGGGGAGCACCTGACTCCGCCGTAGCCACCACATGGTTTGCATGGGGTTGCCTTCTCTGGGGGAGAAAACAGCCTGCTGGGTCAGGTGGCCATGGGGGTCAGACTTCTTTGCTCAGGAGCAATGCCAGTGAACTGAGAGGGAAAGCTGACAGCACAAGGCAAGTGAGTTAGCTGGCAGATGCTTGCCAGGCTTAAAAAGGACAGACTGGCCATTCCTGGCTGAGGAACTGAGAGCAAAGTATGTTCTAGCAGCTTAAGAGTGATTTAATTGTTCTTTTGAAGTGCCAAGGAGATCAAAATAAAAGGCTATTTTGGGGGGGGCTTTAATCCCCTTCTTAGATTACCAGAAAATCCAGGCTCAGCTCTGGTGGGAAATGGGAACAAACTGTCCCCGTGGTCACTACTGAACAGCCCCCAACACCTCCATGTTAGGAGTAAAAAGGCAACACCACGATACTGGGAGGACCTCAACTTTCAGGTGGCTCGATGTTGCCTGAACAGTGTCACAGAGCAGTGGGAGAATGGATCTGCATAGCAGGGACCGGCTGCAGGATCTCCAGCTCCTGCCTGATGAGAGTCAGGTGAGACACTGCGAGGGCTGGTCCTGCCAAGTGGCCCATCCTCTCAGCTCCCATCACATTAGTGACACTGAAGGTCCTTGGTGCTGCCCATAGTCCTCCAAAGTCCAAACCAGTTGCCCTTCAGATGACTGAAAGGGTCTCAAGAGCAATCCCAGCATGAGTCACATTCAGCAGGGGAAGGGGAATAGAAAACACACCTTATCTTGCTTAAACACAGAGCTCAACAAAAGCAACAGTGAAGGTCACAAGATAGGGCTAGAAGTGGAAATTTGAAACAACAGGGGATTGTATTTGACGCCAGTAGAGATGTATCAGCAAGTCTTCCTGCAGTGATGGAGAAGACAAGCTCTGGTGCTGTCTGCTGGTCTGTGGGCAAAGAGACAAAATTTCTCCTGAGTTGAAGCTCTGAAATATGCTGGTAAGGAAGCTGGAAATTCCCTTCCCAACTCCTTATTTTTTAAATTCTGTGAAAGGGGAAGCGTTTTTTTCTCATCTGACCTTGCCTGGACATGGTCTTCATGTCGTGTGATTGACCCAGGGGTACTCTATTTCCCACAGACTCTGCTTGAACATGCAATACACTTCCAGGTCCTGGTGACGGTGTAAAGTTCAACCAAGGATCGCTCTGTTTAGCTGTGCTGGGGGCTCATAATCCCAGTGGGTCAAAATGTTTAGAGTTAAAGAGGTTACAGGCTTTTCAGAGCGAGTATTTAAACTCCAGCTGTCAAACCACTTGCATAGAAGAAATTTATAGAGTCAGCCAGCAGTACATTAAATTGCTGTTTTCTTGTCATTAATCTAGTAGCATGCATTGTTTTCACATTGCCCTAAGAGAATAATTAATCTGTGGCAAATCTATGCCTGTAAAATTATAAATAGTAGACTTAAAAAAACGATGACAGTGAAGAAATTCAAGGGGACACACATTGACAAGAGTCACATCAAGAAGGCTCTTGGCAAAGCTGTTGGAACGCCTTCAGGGACTGATCTTTTCAGAAACTCATCTAAAGGACTTACAATCTGCTTCATATTCAGTTTAATCGTGCACAAAAAAACCCCACTTGCAGACTTTGCACATTAAAAGGAGAATAAAAAAAAATACAGGCAGAGCTTTTTCTCAGGGTCTAAAGAACAACTCTGAAAATGAGGAAGTTTGGTGTTGCAATTTCCCAGGAAACTTCAATCTCACTCCCTGTCGCTATTGTTCTGTACTTTGGTTTGCAATACAGATGCAAGTCTGATAAATTAACAGCTTCACAGACTGTTTTCTTTCTGCTTGCAGGAGAAAAAGCACTGCAGGAACACAGGTGACATCTGCTGCAAGACAGAGACTATTTTCTTCAGTATTGCTTTGAAGAAGGTGAACCTGCTGCCAGTGTTTGACACAGGAGAGGTACAACTCGGGCTGTGACTGGAGCAAGATCATGTCTAGGACAGGATAAGCACTGTCAAATGTTCATCATTGAAACTTCCAAGCCAAGACAGCTTTTCTGCTCCTCATCTTTGTGATAAAGCAGGTATTTCTATGTAGGTCTGCTATAAACAAACAGAGAATGAGGTTGGCGCCGGAGGTGAAGGATGGCGGGATAATCCTTACTGGAGGCGAGTTCTTCTGTCAACAAAGGAGAGCTGAGGCTCAGGTTCCTCCAGGCACTACTCTCTGGACCTTTACATTCCCTACTGCTATAGCACACAGGCCACTCTCCTCTGCAAAAGGCTCTATAACCACCAAAATACTATATGCCATTTCCCCACCTCCATCCAACCCGTTCTCCCTCCTCCCGCTTCTTCCTAGTAATTTCCCATGCCTCCACCTGACCCTGCCTCATCTTTTCCCTATGCTTCCAGCTTTTCTGGTGGGACAGCAAGAAGACAGCTAAAGCCCATCTGGATTTTATGTGTGCCTAACAGGGTGAGCAGCAGCCACGTGTCCCCATGCTGAGAGGAGGTCTGCCCCCCACCCCCCTGTGACTGCTGCCCTTCAGCAAAAACACTGGACTGAAAGGTCACTGGGGACAGGGAGCAACCCCCAAGAAGGTTTGTGTGTAGCTAAGTCTCACTTAGAACCTTCAGTGTGAGGAAAACAGCTTAAAAAAAATGAAGGCAGCTTTTACTACAAGCAGTGTTCTCAAGCAGATCATTGGAAGCACACTGGGGTAAAAGGATGAGATGGCTGGTTTGGATGTTTTCAGATTTTGATGCTGGTTTTTGGTATGGAGCAGCACAATAGTACTACAGTACTAATTTTGGTACTTGTTTTTTCTTGGTTTTCTTTAACAACTAAATAAATTAGAGCTAGTCCTAGGATCTTCACCAATCATTTAAAAGGAAAATGTTTATCGGGGGGATAAACAACCAACTCTGATGTCTCCCACCAGGTAGGACTGGCCAAAAGAGAAGAGGGAATAGAAAAATCACAGAGCCCCAGAATTGCTGAGATTGTAAAGGACCTCTAGAAGTACTCTGAAACTCCTAAACATAACAGCTAGGACTGAACACAACATAAAAACTTGGCTATATCATGCTTAAGACTGTTACTTTCCAAATGCAGAGCTGTGTGTGCAATTCTGTTTGTTTTGTTGTTTATTTTGGTGGCAAGGCTGCTGCTGCTGTGGTTATTACAGGAGTGAGAAGATCAAAAGCTCATCCTTTAACACCAAATGCAAGATGAGCAACACACCATTCAGCCCCAGTATGTATTTCACAGGGACTTGCAAATGCAAGAAGACAGCCAAAAGCCAGAGAAGTCTTAAACATATTTGAGGGGACCAAAATCACCTCTTCATTATTGGCAGTTTCCAGGCCAAGCCTTTGTCTGCCTCTGCAACCCCCTTCCCACCCACACACATTCCTTTCCAGCAATGCTGCTTTATTTGGCTTGTCATTATCTTTTTGTTAAATCCACTTAATTGGTACATTTAACTCTTTATGTTCCTTGGTATTCTCTCTGATACCATTAGTTTACTGAAAAAGCAGCCATAACCTTAAGTATTACATTTCAAAACAGCATCCAAACTGAGAGAGGTCTTGCCAGTCCCAGTGTCAGACTGTACTGCTTCAGGACCTCCCATACACTCCATAAAACACAAGGTATGATAAGGCAAGCTGGACTTGATGAGTTGTGAAGCTGTCCAAGCCAAAGTCTGCACACAACCAGGGTACTTCCAGAAATCCAAAGTCTACTTTTCCACAAGCTCCATTAGGACAACACAGCTGCATCCCCCTGCTGTGGACTACAGAGCTTTTCATGCCTCTGTTGCAGATGGGAGGGGATCCTCTCTCTCCTGATCAAAAGTGATTAGTGTAATTCACTGTGTGTTCTGTACCTGCTCTAAACTTCCATAGCCGGATCTACCAAGAATCCAAGGAAGAAAATCCCAGCTGTAAGGGGTGCCAGCAAAACCCCTAATGCCAATATAATTACATCAGGAAGGGGAAAAAAATTAAATATTCTTTTGGCAGTTTGGGATTATTTGGGGAACTGCTGCAAGCTTTACATACATAAAAATGCCCCAGCCTCAGGGCACCATCATCTGCATCCACACTGGGAACTTGTCAGTATAACCCATCCCAAGGTCTCCCTACCCACTATCAAAGGCAGCACACGGCTTTGATATGGAATGCAAGGCTCTCTCCTTGTCAGTGAGTGTTTTTGTTGGGAGATTGTGGATTGGGGGAGGTTGCCCTTTAAGGGTTTTGACCCACGAGAATTGCTTTACTGCTGAAAACGTCCTTGTAGACCAAGCTGGTATAGCACCCTTCACTGGGGATGCACTAGGGCTAAAGCTGGGCCTGGTACCCATACACCAAGACATCAGCCAAAGTGCAAAGAGCTAGAGCAGCCAAAAGCAGGAATGCACAAGGATCTAACCCCTACACATCCTGTGCTAGGGTTTCTGCTGGTCAGAGCACAGCACTCCTAACAGCTAGCAGAGATCCTGCCCACAGATAGTACCAAAAATCAAGGCTCTGCTTTATTCTCAAACACCTTTGTAACTCCTGTATGGAAGAGTAAAACCCCTCTAAATATTTGGGAGAGAAATCAGGAAAAAAAAAACCAGCAAAATCTCCCATAGTGCCACATGTTCTTAATCCAGAAGGGTTTTTTTCTGTGTTAATTGCCACACTCCTGGGAGCAAGGCACTGAGCAGGGCATCTCCGTGAGGCTTTGGCAGAGAAGAGGCTCCACAGTCTTTCCCTGCTCATGTCAGCAAGGCCCTACATCTGTCAGTGAAAACAGCACATTTCTGACATGGCAAGAACATGGGTTAAATTCCAGGCATGAACTGGGTGAGTTGTAGTTTTAACATGTTAACATGCTCTACCAGGGGAAAAGCTGAAGTATTTTTAGCATGGCCAGAGTGTTTGTCTCTGCACTGTTCTGGCCTTTTTTGGAATTGTTAACTCTGGAAACAAATACAATAGCCTGTGCAATAGTGAAACACCACCTATTTCTTTTATTGTTTGCCACAAAGAAGACTGCGAGTTGTACTTCCAAAGAGATTAAAAGAGAAACATACATCAGCTACTTTTGCCACAGCTCACCCCCTTCACAATGCCAGCCAGTTCACTTTCTGTTTCCCTGTTTCTGCTCGTGCCCCCTGACCTTTCCTACTTACACGCTTAGTTCCGACAAAATCTCAGTGGAAAACCCATTTCTCTTCATGATGAAATTCCAGCCCGAGTTGTTGCTTGAAGGCGTTGCCCCTGTTGGAATGGTGTGTGAGTGCAGTAAGAGGGTTCAACAAAACACACTGTCGTGCTGCATCGAGTGCAGCTGCCTTCTCATCCTGCCCCTCACACGGCTGCTCAGACCGACTTCCAACACGTGTCAGGGAGAAGCATTTGTTGACAAAACGTTTGGTTTTATCCTGTTAAAAACCATCATGCTGTGCTGGGGCAGAGCCCAGCAAGTCAGTTAGGGATAAAGGAGATGAACTTTAAGCACAGACCTAACGAGACAAGAATTAACACAAGGCAAGTCTGGGGACTGAAAGGGGAATCACGTGGAGTGAAGGAGGGACTCTCCCCCTCTTCTATTTTCTTATCCCATTTCAAATAATATTCCCTTCCTCCTCCCCTCTGCCTGGCACTAGCATAACCGTGCAACACAGCTGTAAGGAACAGACATCTGACATTCCATGCTGCACATGCCACCAGCGTGCCCAGGGACTGGCAACATCCAGACCACACATGCAAGTTACCCAGGAAAACAAGACTCTTGAAAGAATTGATGGTCAGAGAGGCTCCTGCGGCTGCAAAAGGAGCAGCAGTGGTTGATGATCTGCTCCTAGATGAAGGCAGAGGAAAACAAGCCTTTTGTTTGTCCCAGTGCTTCTCTTCCTCCTCTTCAGAAATTGCCATTACCAATCTGGAATTACATCTCCAGTCACCTCTTGTTGCTTGCGGAGTGGGGGAGGAGATGGGGCAGGGGGGTGCACTTGGCAACTCGCACTCATCTCTCAGGCAGCAGGACAAAGAAGATGGCCTTGAGGAAGTGACCAAAGCTGCAAACAGCAGCCACGAGCCAGTGGGAGCGAAGGCTGGGGTCAGTATTCACCACACATTTTGTGATGTCTGCCTAATGAGGAGGGAAGAGAGATCATCAGAGAGAGGTGCCCACATCAGCCACCGCTGCAGGCTCTCCCAGCCCCACAACCCACAGCACCCACCACTGCTGCTGCAGCACCAGATGCCTGCTCTGACCCTTCCACACACCAAAAGTTATTAAATCAGGCCCGAGAGCCCTGCAAAATACACTTTCCTCACTCCCCATCAACAAGGCAAAGTGTCGCCCTTTTCAGCCACCACTGAGGAAAGAAATGCTGGACAAGAAGATTGTCCAGCATTTTCCATTTTGAATAGCTAAATACAACTTTCTTTCCCTGTTTGAAAGGTTTAGGAAACTTTGGCAGTATCAGCATTCCCATCCTTTTCTGTAAAGCCGGATGCTTCCCAGAGGTTGTCCTGTTTAATATCAACTCAAGTTGCTTGCACTTTTTCTCTTGCCTTAGTGTTTTCTTTGGAAGACAAGCAAGCAAGCCAACCCCCAATTTAGACCTAAAGCAATGCAAGCTTTGTGTGTGGAAATATGTGTGCTGGCAGAGATGCCTCCCAGACACATGGGTCAGATTTAAAGATCGCTTGGGCTGCTGGTTTCAAGTGTTAACAAGAAGAGAAGCTGGCCTACAATGAATAAAAAATAACAACACAGCAAATTGATGAAGACAGGCTCTCCACCTGGCGTAGGGAGGAGAAGGTGGAAAATACCTGGAGGGTAAAGTGAACAGGACAGAGGTAGAAAGAAAACTGCATTTTCTGGTGGAGGAATCAAAATTAGAAGCTCTGCCAGTGGTATAACTGAGTTGTGGTTAAACTTCAGCCTAGCACAAGGACATGTGGACTGTGGTTGAGTAACGGGGGGTGCAGGCTCTAAACCCTGAGATGTTCATCCCCAAAACAGGACATGAGAGATGATGAATACCCCAATAATCTTCTCCAGTCCTTCTGCCTGTGCTGAAGACATGGCTGAGCCTCGCCTCAGCAACTTTGATCATTATTAGAAGGGAGCAAAAGGCAGCTGAAGGGACAAATGCTGGCAGCTGGTTAGTGAGCACAGCTGCACTGACCAACCCCTTCATCACCCACAGACCAAAGCTCTGCTGAGAGCAGCCATGTGTTCCAGCAGTTCCTCCCCCACAGTGTCTGGAAGGCTGGCATGCTGCAGCTCCCCGCACTGCTGATCTCCTGGGAGCATCAGGAGATGCTGAGCCCGTGAATAACTGACAAGCAGAGACTGCAGGAGGAATGAATACAGGCACGTAGGGATGGGAAGAAACAGGATGACAGGAGGAAGCTGAGTCAGCACCAAGGTGTGGAAATGCTGCTGCTTATAGCAAAAAAACACGAGCAAACGTAGCACGCAGCCAAGGCAGCCAACAGAACATGCTGCAGTGTGGGACCAGTGGTTACAGGTACTTTGTCTGTACTGTGGAGGAAAGCAAAGTGGGTCTCCCTGAACACTTTCAGTGATGGCTTAGCACACTCGCCCTACTTGCATTTTAGAAAAGTCTGAACTGATTCAGCCTGTTCAGTTTTAGCGACCTGCACAGTGTCATGTCCAAGACAAAGATGTGTCAAACTGTCCCTTTAGTCGAGAGAAGTCATGATGTGCAGGTAGCTGTCTGAACATGTGTGTTAGGGTACCTGATCCGTGAGAAACATAAGCTGTGAAGGACTTTAGTGCCTCACGTGAGCCAGTACAAGGCCCAGTATGCACACTGGGTTGATCACAGCTGCAGAGGGTTAACTGCCAGATGAGAAAATGTGAACTCCTTAAAGCCCAGCTATGTTCTCCCAAAGACAATGAGTTCACTGCTCTAACCAAGAGGAGCTACACTCAGAAGCATTTACAAATTTGTATAGGGCTTGCTTAGATAAGCAAAATTGCTCAGCTGTATAACAATTGCCTTAGCTGCTCTTATCCAAATCAAGCATACCTGATAAGGTACTGGAATTGAAAACTTCAAAGCTACTTAATAAAGCAGGTCTTTGAGCCTTGTCAGGCACTGATAAACTGCTGCAATGGCAGTTTGAGCTTCTGTGTTAATTGTTCAAACAAGTACAAGTCACATGCACTGCTTTGTAGCAAATGCTGCTAAGAAAATTAAAATCTTTCTATTCTACTGTAAAGCCACTGCTGAGGCTGCAAACTCTCCACAGGGAGAGATGATGCCTCAAACTTTCTTTGTTCCTCCAAAGAGGTTTGAGTTGGGTTTTGTGGGGTAGGGTCTTCTCCACCCTATGGAAGCAGCATGGGGACCTGCTGCTGAGTGGAGAATTTCAAATGCCTTTTCAAGGTCTCCACAGTGGCTTTTCTGGACCAGCTCAGGGCACGGTGGTTACTCTTGGCAGCCTCCATCTGAGCTGATGTTTCTCCATGTGCACAGGAGAAACAAGGACTTTGTGCCAAGACAAACTAACACCAGCTAGGCCAGGCAGCAGGGCGAGAGGGTCCCCATCATAGAGCTGTTTGGTCTGGCCCCTTAGTGAACAAAGCTGGGAAATACCTTGCTGCAGTGCCTAGATCAAGGGGAAGAACGTTCAGGGGAGCACAGCACAAGATGGAAGGAAGATTAGTAGCTTTCCCCCAGACTTGAAGGGACCCCTCCTTTCTGGTGGGCAAATATACCCTTGTCACAGCTTGTTTTGAAGCTTGTTTGCTTTGCAACAAAAACTTTCCAAAAATATCCCTTTGGAACTATCCAAACACCTTGTTTTGAACTCTAATGAAGTAATACAAAACTTAAAACAAGATGCTAACTTATCAGAACATGCAGGTTTTACCAAAACAAAGAAGAAAAATAGTTGGGAACCAGAAGGAGACACGTTCCTATGCAATGTTTCCATTTCAAAGAAACTGGATCTTTTCCAAAGGAAAAATTGTTTCAGAGAACACATTTCAAGCAGCTCTACAGGTATGCAGTTAAAGTAAGCCTCAAATAACACTGAGGCAGGGACAGGTATTCACAGGCAGGAACAGCGCTACTTAATCCCAGGATATCCTCTTTACCTGCCTCGGCACAATTAATTGTGTGGATGCAAAATGGAATAGATCAGGGCCTTCAAATCAAAGGTTGCTTTTAGCCCAACCAAACAGACCCCTGAGTCAGCTGGCCTCAAGGTGACACAGTTTTAGAGAGGGGAGGGATGATTTAAGGCAGGATTGGCACTTAGTAAGTGCAAGGGATCCACTGCTCTTCACCAAAAAGGTGCCTTCACTCCTGGAAAAATTAGGTGACTGAACCAGCTACAGGCACACTTGGGAAGTCTTAGCACAGAGGAGCAATACTCAGTTTGGAAAAAGATGTCCCCCCCCTCTCTGGGTCTTTGTGGGTGGGGTGCCTGACCATTTCCTGTTGGCTCGGAAATAAATTTCACCTCTTGGAAAAGAGGGAATTTGCTGCTGTGGCTCAGTCTGGAAAGAGCACATGCCTTCGGAACACGATGTCCCATGAGCTCAGTGGTGTCATAGGGCAATATTTAGCTCCAGGTAGCATCTTCCTGGCAGTACACCAAAGCACTTTGGGCTCTATCACTCCAGGGAGTGTCCATGTCCCTGCCAGCCAGGCACACAGAACCTGGTACATAACATGCACCACCCAGCTGCCAGCCAGTCATCCCAGTCTGCTGGGAAAGTCACTGGAAAGGTGTCTGGCTATTCCACAGGACCAAAGTAAAGTTCTTACTCTGAACAATCCTCCACAGAAGCCAACGCTCCCATGGGGTATAGAGAGACCAAAGAAATCAGATGTTTAAAGGTGAAAGGAGAATTAAGTCGGAAAGCCTCATTTTTTTTCAGTTTCTGGAAAACAGTTGGCCAAGAGAATCACAGAATGGCTTGGGTTGGAAGAGACCTTAAAGACCATCTAGTTTGAACCCCTGCCAAGGGCAGGGACACCTTCCACTAGACCAGGTTGCTCCAAGCCCTGTCCAACCTGGCCTGGAACAATTGCAGGGATGGGGCAGTCACAGCTTCTCTGGGCAACCTGTGCCAGGGCCTCACTGAAATGACCCCTATTTACAGTCTCCCACTATGACTGGCTGTTAGCTCCAGAGAAGATCAGGAAGAGAATGCTGGTGGGTCAGGATTGAATTATTGTGGCTCAGCTACACAGGGCAGGACCAGTAACAGAGCTATGTAAGTCTAGCAAGGTGTAAGCAGGACAGAGGGCTGTGGAAGAGAATCTCACAGAGCCCTTTTCAGCGTAAAGCTGCAGCAGGGACACCCGCGCTTTCATCAGTCAGGATATTTTCCAGCCTGCACGTGCAGAAGCAAGTTTGATCAGACAGCATTTCTCACCCAGCCTCCTCTCCTCTTCAGCCACGTCACCAAGGTCTTGCGGACAAACTCCCCCAGGCAGTCGACGATGGTGTGAACCATGGCTGGCTGCGCGTGCCGCACGCAGTCCACCGCCAGCCCCGCCGCCACGGCGTACAGAGACACCACCTTGCCCCACGTTATGCCTGTGAAGAGAAGAAAGGTCACTCAGATTTACACACACACACACACAGAGCTCAGTCTTGAATAACCAAAGGAAATGGCTCTCCTTCATGACACGTGCCCGTGCTGCCTGCACGCAGCCATGGTTCAGCATGCTCTCCACCCTGGGGGAAAAGAAATACTGGGGGACCAGGACTGGGGAAAACTCTCCACAGAGAGAGGTAGAATGAAATAAGCTGACCTTGGTATGGTTTGACCACCTCTCAGCACTGGGTGCACAGCTTTGGGGAAAGCAGCCCAAAGGCACCACCAGGACAGGGAAGAAGTGCACCACCATGGTTTGTATTGCCATTGGCTCTCAGCCACGCACAGGCTGCACAGGAGGTGATGGAATTCAAACAGTTTGAACAACCTGGGGTTTTTGTCATCAGCACAACCCTTTAACACCCTTTAGACAAAGTGTTCCTGTTTTTTTTCTAGATCAGAGAAAACTGTTCCAATGTGACAGGCAAAGCACACGAGATAAGCATCTTCAGTTCTTCCATGGCACCAAAACAAAAAAGGGAGGCAAAGCAACAGGGCCAAGAGGGTTCACAGAATCACAGTTGGAACACAGGATTCATAGAATCCTGAGTTGGAAAGGACACACAAGGATCATCAAGATGAACCCCTGGCCCTGCACAGGACAGCTCCAACAATCCCAATACGTGCCTGAGAGCCTTGTCCAAACACTCCTTGAGCTCTGGCAGGTTTGGGGCCGTGACCACTGCTCTGGGCAGCCTGTTCAGTGCCCAACCACCCTCTGGGTGAAGAGCCTTTTTCTAATATCCAATCTAACCCCCACTGACATAGCTTCATGCCATTCCCTTGGATCCTGTCACCAGAGAGCAAAGTGCCTGCCCTTCCTCTTCCCCTCATGAGGAAGCTGTTGCTCAGGGTTGCCCTCCTCTTCAACGCAAGGAGTATGCCTCAGTCTCCACCTGAAAAACAGGTAGCTTTAAGACTTTGTCCACTCTGCCTACAATACTTAACATTGCCTGTCCTACCCCACTGAGGGCAGTGCAGGGATGGAGGGTCAGTCAGTTATCTAATCTCCCAGAGGACAGCCTTCCTGCCAGGCTGACCTGCCTGCAGCAAGAGCTCCATGGAAGTTGTCCCAGCAGCAATCGTCTTCCTGTTAGCGCCAGCGATAAGCGCTTGAGCTCAGCTCTGGGTACCAGCCAACTTCCCAGGGCCTCCCCCACGCTTTACCAACACCACTGGGCATAAACCCTTCGTGCTCAAACATCCCAGCCAGCTGTCCCTCATCAGGCTTTTGTCAGGACCAATGACCTGGAAATGCAACCCTTTTGCTCCCCTGCAGAACTGCCACTGCACAATGGCACACTGATTTCCTTTGGATCGGCTAGGAAGCTGAATTCCCCCCATGCTTTGTTATCTGGAATAGCCATATTTATCAAGCATACTGTGAAGTATTTTACAGTGTTAGGTCTCTGTGGAATCTGTCCAAGGTCTCTCCCAAACATAGCCAGAAGCCTGGTGAAGTTTTAGTGTTTAAAAGCCACACAGAACTGTTCTACAGGGTTGCAACGAGAAAGAAAACGGGTGAGATGGAAAGATTTGATCAGTGACTAGATCTGAGGACCTGGAGGGGTTAAACACACCATCAGAAAACTGGATGTGCCCAGCAAGCAAAAATACAATTTAAATGGTGTAAAGAGTCTCCCTCTTTCCTTCATTGCACTCTCAGATCCCCAGGCACCCCCATCTCTGAGATGGAGCTCCAGCCTCCTCACGGGTGCTCTCACTGCAGCAGAGCACCCCATATTCCTCAAAAAACATGCAGATTTCAGAGCATTTCCACAGTTCTTCCACTTAGTGACTCAAAAGGGACACTCACACTAACACCTTTAAGAATCACTTTCTTTTTTTTTTTCCTTAAATAAAAAAAGTACTAAACTTTAGAAGAACTCTTCAAATGTCAGTCACAGGAATACCTTGTTAGACTGGTGAAAATCTATTCAGTGTTCCAAAAAAAGCCGCTTTTCACTCATGACTAATGTAAGATCAAAATGTACAGATGATCCTTTCGTGAGGCTCTGCAGCAAGAGTAACAGCAGTAGCTCAGTGTCCCCTGTGATACTGTTCCTCCTCACCACTATCCTCGAGACCAGAGGAAGTTATTAATACAACTAAAGTGACTGACTGTTATTCTTGTCCTGGTTTTATTTGCCAAGCGGGCCCTGCAGTGTCCCTTCCCCGGAGCTGTCACTCAGGAAGTTCACTGCCTGTGTGGCATTCACACTATTTATCTGCCTTTCTCACATTGTGTGTCACCATGACAGCCAGTAGAACGAGCCAGAAAGAGACTATGAAACCACATAAGAAAACACTAGACAGAGGGGTTCTCCCAGCAAGAAAGAGTCCCAGTACAGGTCAGTATGTCTCTACCTAATGAAAGAGGCTTTAAGGGGTTACACACCTTGCTGATGATATCTCCAGGACTAGAGCCTCAGTGGATTATCCTCAGCTTTAGTGTAAGCCAGTTTTACAGTTCTCCATCCCTGCAGAAATGTGGATCCTTGCATCTCGAGTTACATGAACCAAAGTTACCCAAAATTCCAGGGAAGAGTTCACTGGCTTATTCCCAAGTTTACGGCACTCTAAGTATCTGAAGCAAGTCCATTAGCTCTGAGATATTTACATGGAAGTAATGAAAACTGACAGGGCTGAGGTCACTCTGGTACAGAAAGACAGCTGCAGTCTTGGTTAACTTTGTTTTAGACCCAAGTTTTTCTTTCCAACAGAAGAAAAGTGCATCCACAGTCAGTGAAAGATAAAGCCTCAAGAGACCCATGACTTCCCTAGTACACAGTTTAAGACACATCAGTCCAGGGAGGATGGCAAGGAAGCCCTTCAGCTCCAGCTTCCCTGCCAAGGTTGTTCCATAATGGTACCTGCTGCAGGACTTGCATGAGGTGAGGGCTTCCCTGGCACACAGACAGAACCCCTTTCACCAGACAGCAGAAAGAGGACAAGCTGTTGGCCAATGCTTATCATGGTGATGGATGTGGAGAGCTTGGCGGTCACATCCACTTTCCAGAGCATGTCCATCAGGGTCAAACCAATCTTTCAGTCTGCTTTTCCTGTTAGCAGCACAGCCAGGCCATGGGGGCAGGGGGAGGAGGAAATTCCCTCCTGATTTTCAGGTGTCTATTGTCACTGCTGGAGGCAGAAGATGGAGACAGCTGGCTGGGCTCCTCATCTGCAACAGCAGATGAGGAAAAGAGCCTATGCTCTTTTCACACCTGATGTAGGGGAGCAGACATCTCCAGCACCTGGGCCTGTGACTGGTCCCCCTGCCAAGGAGGGCTCCAGCAGCCATCCAGCCCCAGACAGGACAGGGCAAGGGAACATGCTTCAGCAGCCCTCCTCTGCACTTTCCCAGGACACCAGCTCCATTACCTTTTCTCTCTCAAGGACTCCCTTGGCAGGGGCAGAGGAGCACAGTCTACTGAAAGGGCAGTGCCTCTGTCCCCCATGATGTTCAGGCCAGGTTCAGGGTGACACTAGTGTCATGCATCCCTCAGCATAAGCTGGAATTGCATCTGGCCAGTGCGCACGAGCAGTGAAGACACATCATCTTGCTCCAAATTCCTCAAAAGGCCTGGCTGCCATCCATGCTGGGTGAAATGGGCACACGTCACCTGGCAAGACAATCCATTCATAGGGCTTCCCACTGCGTGGACTAACATGCATGGGAGCTAACAACAACAGGGAATGGAAAACTGGTCCAGAAGGGAATGATCAAAACAGAGAAAGCTCCAAAACTTCTGCTCACAGAGATGGAACAAAAGGATATGGAAAAAGTGAAGAGCTGCTTAGAAGGCATTATAAAAAATAAGAAATACAAGTTGCAGACTCAAGGCCAGCCATGGAGCTGAAAGTATGTAAACACTGGCGAGCCCAGGGGAAAATGAATTAGCAGAAGAGGAGTGCTCTTGAAAGTGTTCCTGCTCATATGAGCTCGTCTGCCCCAGGGGAGAGCTCAAGAAGCCATGAGGCATGGCTGTGTGGTCTCAGAGCACCACACTGCCCGAGGTTACTCAAATAAACTTCCCTCTGCTCCACCCGGCATCAAAGCCTCGCTCGCAAGTCAGACCTAAAGGAAACATGATCCAGTGCTACATTTCAACAGCTGGAAGAATACAGCCAGACACAATACACTTTGGTGGAGAGAAAGAAGCCAAGAGGGATGTGCACGAGGAAGGGAGCTCAAGTCATAAGGCGGAAGCAATGAGGGAGCAGTAGGATGCATTTCTAACAGCATTCCATGGAATGACAGAATGGTTTGGGCTGGAAGGGAACTCAAAGTTCATCTCATTCCACCCCAGAATCACAGAATCAACTAGGTCAGAAAAGACCTCTGAGATCATCGAGTCCAACCTATGACCCAACACACCTGTCAACCAGACCATGGCACTGAGTGCCACATCCAGTCTGTCACCAGCCTAGCAGCTCTTACGAACAGCAGGGAACTGTTTCCTTAGGAAAGGAAAAAGCATGTCCCTTTTCTACTCTTGTTTCTCCACCAAGTGACCCCTTCCTTCTGGGATTTATTCGAACAGCCAGTGTAAATGCCAGCTCAGCTAAGCCCCAATCCACAGCCTGTTAAAAGTCAGGGGACAGTCTCCTGCTGCCTGCAGAGCAGCTTTGAACCACACGCCAGAATCAATGGTAACATCACATAGGTGATGCTGCTGCAGATCCTTCACCATCCAAAGCAGATCACGCTCTGAGGTGCACATCTCCACGCAGATGAGCTCTCCTCATCCTGAAGAACTAATGGGTTGTATGGAAACAGGGGAGCAAACCACAGCTTGAGCCTTACCATAGTCTCTTCTCCCAGATGACAAGCAGCGGTACAAGAGCAAATGGCCTCAAGTTGCACCAGGGGAGGTTTAGATTAGACATTAGGAAAAATTTCTTCACTGAAAGGGTGGTCAGGCATTGAAACAGGCTGCCCAGGGCTCAGACAAGACTTGTAGACAGCATGGACAAGAATGAGCACAGCCAGAGCTACACAGCATTCGAAACCAGACTAGAGTGTGGAAGACAGACATATGAAAGATTAAGGAGAAAATCTCTCCAGCAAGAAAGGATGAAAATCCCCTGCTCCCTTACTGGAAAGGCATTGTGAGTGACAAGTGGGGCTCCCCAGGCTGTCTAGGCACTGCAGTGCCAGACTGTAGCTGTTTTCTTAATAAACTGTACAGTGAAAAACAGCTTGAGATGTTTTAGCCCTTGGTAATTGTCATGAAAATTCAGACAGAACTTGAGTGTCTGGTTTCCTTTGCTCAATAAGAGCCTCTTTCCTCTGAACTATGAAAAAAAAAGTAAGGAATGAATGTCTGGCTGTCACAGCCAACTCTGATTTGCTGGATTTAGCATTAAATGCTGAGTCTTGAGACTGCAGTAGGATCCAGGAACGTTAAAAATCAGCATACTCCTCTGCCACTCAGCAACTTCTACCAACCGAAATTACAATAACAAGTTGATAAAAGCAATTGAATACACAACCCCCAGCAGAGTGGCAGAGACAAGAAAGAATTAAAAACGGGGCATAGAGGACACTGGGAAGGTTTGGATCCACCCCCTGTGCAGCCATCCCACTGCCAGCCATTTCTGCAGCACAGTGTCCCCAGAGAAGGTGCAGCACTGGCAACAGAGCTTGAGCCTGGGTTTCTGCTATGCTCCCAAAGTCTCCAGCATTGCCAGCCTCACAGGGCTGAGCTCAGATTCCATTTTTATTACCCTGAAAACCAAGAGTTTAGTAGCAAGAGTTATAATTTCTAGCTTTAATTTTAAACTATCCACACCTTGCATTTGACTCCCGAGCTGAGAAGCTGAAGAGCACCAAAAATGCAGCTCTCAATGAATTTGTCAATATGCATTCAGAGCAGGATTCCTAGAAGGCAGCAGGGCTTTCTCCCCAGCATCATGTTTATGCAGCATAGCAGCACACACAGTCTGCTCCACTTGCAGCCATCCACCTTTCTGGCTTAGGTCCCTGTGTCACTTCAGCTCTGGAGGTGGGCCAGTTCTGATGCAGTCAGCTACAGTCATCTAAGAAGATCACCTACTTGCCTGCAATGCAAATACCTGAGCTTGCCAACTTGACCCTTGTTTTTCTGTAAGCCTTTAAGCAAGTAAAGCTCAGCACCAAGTGACAAGACAGGGCACCTGCCCTTTGAACACAGCCACACTCAGACATTCCTGCCATACTTGCCCGGCTCTTGCTTTCTGAGCTCACAGGGCTTCCCAGGCCAGCGCCATGCCAAGGCAATCTGCATCCCAGGCATCTCTGAAAGGCTGCTGAGGGCTGCAGGACTATCCATCCAATCCAATTCCATCCATTTCCTATGACACAGCATCAGTTTCCCTAACTCAGGGAGTAAATCTGCCCTGCTCGACCTGCCAGGAGCCCTGCCTGAGTAGTGCCTCTCAGACATCTATTTTGCCATTGTTGTGATTCTAGGGAGGATCTGTTCTCTCCACCACAACACACTTCACACGTTCTCCATGTCAGGGCTTCTCCAGGGTGTCAGTGGTTCTGTATAAAGAAGCACAGCTGACTGTCAAGATAAAAAGGTTTTTAGTGAGGAAGCCTGATTGAAAGTACAACAGAAACCTGGACTTCTATACTGTAGTAACTATTCCCAATGTGACAAGAGTCACTGCATCCTGTGACGCTTGGCAGGTCACTGTCACTGGTTCCAGTGCTTTCACACTGCTATGCAAGTTGCTGTCTTTGGTTATTTTTCCTTTTTTTTTGGTTTTGTTTCCAGTCTCTAAGATCTACTATCCTTCCACAGACAGCACAAGACATTGTAGAAAACCCAGGATGATGTCAGGACCTGCCTGACATAAATGCCTGTGTGAAAGGTTTCTCTTCCCTCAATTCCCACAGGCTGCATTTCCAGTCACTGGCAGGGACTGTTTCCAGGGGAGGCTGAGGTATCCTTGCAGAAACACAGCACAGGGCATATCTTTGCTTTTGACCATCATTGCTGGAACCAGTCTAACAGCAGCAGCAGAACACTCACATCTAAGCAGGGAGAAAGTTCAAAGTACCTGCCCATCTGGAACAGCCTTCAGGGCCAAGACTTTACCAATATGAGAAAGGAGAAGCATCAGACTCCATTGCAGTTCTGGCTATTGCTGTGGGAAAGGAAGCCAGGAGGAGAGGAACTCCCTTGTGATGAGTTGGTTCTGGCTCCCAGCATCAGCAGCATGAGCTGGAACAAGGGAGTCTCCCATACAATGAATCTTCTGCAGCTGCCAATGGTGAGCAAAGGAGCTTGGAATGAGTGACCTACCCATGCAATGAGGTAACACCACCTCCTATCGAGGAAGGGCTGGAGGTGCCTTCTAGAATGAGCCAGAACCTGCTGGGAGGATATAACAACACAGGGCATTTCCCTGCCAGAACAGAGCTGAGAGGAGCTCTCATTAAATCATTAAAGCAGGGCACACTGCCAAACTGCCCACAGCCCTTTCAGAAACCAGGCCCCACCTTGCAGGCTATCCCAGACACATGCCTTCTCCGAGACAGGTGGCTCCATCCTGTTCTTTTCCACCCAGCCCTGTCTGTGGATCTGTCCGGGCACAGTACCTGCGGTGAAAATCTGGGCAGCCACTGCCAGGAAGGCGTCCGACACCACGGTCTCCGAGTGCAGGGAGATGTTCAGCTGGCGGGCGATGTTCCGGTACACGTTGGGCCGAATGTATTCCAGCTCGTCCCCTGGGAACAAACAGCCAGGGGTCAGCACGCACAACACCAACTCCTGGTGCAGGAATTACCACAGGTCCTTGCAGCCAAACAGACTGAACCCCAGCTCCACCTGAGTTTAAGCAGGCAGCAGAGTGCTCAGGGTCGTTTAGATGCAATTCCCTACCACTTGCACCCTCCTTTCCCAATATCCCCTGTGCCTGGCACTTCTAAACGGAGTGGGGACAGCCCATGGCCCTGTGTCAGTGATGTAGCTGCAGTAATCCCCGAAATGCTGTTCCCAGGCTGGCTGCCTGGCTTTCCTTCAACACAGGAGACAGTCTCCAGATAAGCAAAGCTGTTTCATTTTATTTCAGAAGTGAGAAAGAGGCATGTACATCCATGCAAGCTTTTGGGAGATACGCCCTTTCCCAGCACCCCGTCAGGCTTGTACAAAAACGCCTGAAAGCACATGAGAGCAACTCAAGAATGCTGATGAAAGCCAAGGATCCACCCAGAGCTGCACAACATTAATTGAGCAAAGAGACTCTCAGCTCAGCTATTTTACACTCACACAGGCAGAGCATTGATCTGGAGTTCTTTCTCTCCTCCCAATGGTTAAAGAGAAGTTCATTTGCATGACTGACTCCTCAGCACCAAAGTTCCTGACACATACAGACCTATGCTTTCACCTCCACAGTGTTTCTTCCCCAGCTGGGAAATGGCTGGAGGTGTTAGGCCAGCTTGAAGACCAAGATGGAATTACTAAGGACAAACGGAGAACCTCCTCCCACAGGACTGAGCAATGGAGCTGGGGAAACAGCAGTAAAGCTTTTCCTCCGTAGCAAAACAAACCATTTTTGAGAAGTAGAATTAATAAAACCCAGTTTCCAAGGGATTTCTCTCTCTACAAGGGATCACACATATTTAATGAAGGTTTCATAGCTGCTGCAGGAGCATGACACAACACATCACATGGGATCAAGGCCCTTTGTGCACAGAGAGTCCTATTTGATGTAGATTTAGGACACACTGCGCTCTTCTGCACAAGGGCGCTCTGGGAAGAGGAAGAGCTATCCCAACAGCTTTACATCCCACTGCAAGATCCAGGTGACTTGTCCCAGCCAGAGGGCAACTGATCCTCCTCAAAATTTCATTTGTATGGGAGATAAAAAGGAAGATGCCACCACAATCAGGAGCTTGTTTCAGAGTCATTAGCTACAGATCATTAATTGATTTAACTGGCACTCAGCACAGTCAAAACTCAGCTCTACAGAATTCCACAGCTGAGCTCTCCTGGCTCTTTCTGAGTGTGGGATTGTCCCAGACTAATGGCAAGAGGAAATCCTGCCAACACATGGTCAGCAGAGATAAGAAGAAACCTTAGTTGCAGTACTCAACAGCTGTTTTCTCCTCACAGGCAGCACAAAGGCTTCCTGGTAAATGCAAGGAAATGGGGATAGCCCTAGTCAGCCGGGAGGGAGGCACGGGAGGCTGGGATCAGCACTTGGTAGCCTGCCACTGTTATGGCTTCCAATAAGCAGTGCCTGGAGGCCCCAGATGAGATCAGGGTCTGTTTGGAGGCACATATGCCCCACCCTAGAGCAAGGCACAGGGCAGACAGGAGCATCTGGGGAAGGAAAGCATTCCCTGTCCCAGCAGCAGTCCCAGGACCTCTCCTGCAGCACGTTACACTGGTGCTGGTCTGCGGTGCCCTTGTTCAGATGTCCGACTTTGCAACATTTAGAGCAATTCTGGGGCTTCTCCTCCTTCCTCCAGTGATTATGGAGGAGCCAGCAGGGAAGCAGCGACAGTTCCCATGTGCAGAAGCTCCTTGTAGTGGTCAAAGGGCTTCCCTGGGCCTTGGCCAGAGGAAATACGACTTCAGATAAACCAGACCTCTGACACACACAGCAGGTCAGTCTGGGGTGCCTCATTTGGCCACATCATTAAGTTTTACCGCTTCTGACTCATTAATTGCACTAATTAGCTGCTAAGCCTCACTGAGCTGATGGGCTCTCACTCCCCAAGACCGCAGCTGCATTGCCTGTGCCCAGCACCTCTGCCAGCCCATCAGTCAGTTCATTGGGCTCTCTATGTGCAAAACAGCTAGCAAATCCTCCAGCTTCTCATCTCCACAGGCTTCTTAGCACTATCAGGGTGGAAAAAACTGGCCTGGCTTGTTGCACTGCTTAGGAAATGGCGAAGGACTCCCATTCCTGGCAGGTGGCTGGATACCACTCAGCCTTTTGCTGGTGAGAGCAGCAAAGGGGAAAAGAAAGGGATGGGCCGTGTGGCAAGTGGAGTTTCTGAAGGAACAGGACAGAAACAACTCTTCATCCTAATGAGGAGGAACTGCTCACCCTCCTTGTTGCATAGGTACCACATGGCGCTCTCCAAACAGATTTGCCCAGAGAAGGCGCCAAGTTCTGAAGACTATCAGCCAAATCTTTCCATCTGGACACAGATAAGTAATAGGAGAGTCATCCAGGAGACGCCTTCGGATCCAGTGTGCCACCTGCTTGCCCTTTAACATGTTCCTGGCCACCCACAGATCTGGTTGAAAGCAAATAAATCTCAACCCTCAACCCAGGCAGAAAGGGAGGACAAAGCGGCAGCAATATTGACAGAAGAACAGGAAAAAAAATCGCCCCAAGACCAAAACAAAAACAGAAGTCAGCATAGGAGAGAAAAAGTGAAAAAGAACAAATTAAAAAAAATAATCAGTTAAAAGAAACACAACTATGCCTTAAAAAGAAACTTGGGATAATATCAAACAGAGGTGGAAACAGGAGAAAGTGGGGAGACCAGCCCTGGTCCTGAGTTTGTTAGGCCCAGCTAAAGGTTACTTCACCAGACTCACTTGAACTCTGGTGTAATTAAATCAGATGCAAATGCTGGTGGTAGTTTCCAAGCCAGCTGTGAACTAAAACACCAGCCTGCAGGTAAAGAGGGCTGTTCTGTTGGAAGCAACTTCCAAGAATGAGGGTGGTGGGATCCCAAAAGACAAACAGCTAGACTGGAGCACAAAGGATGCTATAACCCAAAACAAAAGGCCAGGCAACTGGCAGCATTAGAGGGTGCTCCTGGTGCATGCACAGCTCTAGAGCATGTCTTCAAATCACAGCCTTCAGGCATGACCTTCAAACTGCTCTCCCTGCAGCCCCCGCAGTCGCTGTGCCATGAGGGGGGCACCAAATGGCACCATATGACAGGCAACATCAGCCAACTCCTCCTTGCTCCAGCGAAAAGCAAGAAACTCAGGTTTTGCAGAATGATTAAGGTAGACAAAGGAAAATTAAAAACACACTGTCATGCAAAAGCAGCTTTCATAAAATCTCCAATGCACATTTTGTAAGCCAACTACCCCCAAATTAAAGGTCCTTGCAGCTGGGTGAGCTACTGCTGAAGCCCAAGTCTAGAGGCAGCAGTGCCCTACTAGATGCCAGGCTGGGTTGCCAGATTGCATCATCACTCAGATCTGGAGAAAACACCACAAGACTGCTTAAAATGTCCAGCTGAGAAAGACTGCTGGAAATACTGTGACAACTGTTACACAGCTGGAGTCCTGTGCAGACAGAATTAGTTTGCTGTTGGGCTTTCTTGGACTGCATCATGATTTTGAGTTGTGAGAAGTCCTCAGAAAAAGGCAGCTCTGCAGAAACCTTGTGCTGAGCAGTGCTCCAAGGGACATGAGAAAACCCAAGCAAGGGAGCTGCTTAGGGAAGATCACCAAAACTAAATGCCCCAAGTAGAAAAGAAAAACCTCTCTATCATCACATAAAAAGCCTCTTCCAGAAACCTTAGTGTGGTGCAAATTGCTCCACAAAGTTCCAGTTCCCCCCCGTAGCAGCAGGGACTCACCTAGTCGCAGCAGGATGCTGGACACCTCGGCCAGCTTACCCCCGGGCACCGGGACGTTGTACTCGGGTTTGCTCCAGCTGACACCCGCCCGAATCAGCCTCGAGTTTATGTAGTCTCTGCAGAGAGCCTTGGCTTGGGACACAAGCTCCTTGTCAGTGGGAGACCTGTCAAAAACCTCCATCACTTCTGCAGCAAAGACTGAGGAACGGCGTAGCATTTCCATCCTCAGCTGCGGAACCCGCACCTCTGCACGCACTGGCTGGAAGGCTGAGCCAATGCCTTTGGTGAGCAATCCTCTGGTCTTGTACTTCGTCACAACTCCCAGTAGCTCTTCTCCACAGGCCACTTTTTCATTTTACCTGGTGAATAAAAGCATCTGTAAGTCCTCTAGCATCGCAAAGATGTAACTCGGAAGCCCAAGAACACAGTTGCACTAAAGTCAGTAGTATCACATTTGTCTCGGTCCATCTTACAGACAAGGGTCAAAGTCTTTCGTCTTTTGGCCACTCTGACTTCCCTTCAAGAACCCTGGCAGCACGGTCAGGGCTGCAGCATGGAAGGGCTGCAGCTTTGAACTCTCGAGGTGCTTCCTCTTTTCCAGTTCAGATTTGGCAGTTCTAGAATCACCCGTCAAAGAGACTACATGGTCAGAGCATGGAAACAATTCATTGAATGGGTAGACAATCTCAGCTTGTTTCAATTAAACTGGAAAAAAAAAAAAAAGAATCCCAAATACCGGCTACAGTTACCTCAACCAGATGTCAACAGACATTCCAGCTCAGTAGGTCATGGATCTTTCTGAAGAAATGGCACTATTGCAAAAATAGGGGTATGGGAGCATTTGAAATGTTTCAATAGAGACAGTTTACCACATTCTCGGTTTAGGTTTTGGTTCTGCCACTCTTTTTCCCCAAAGCAACGTGCATGCTACTTCTTGAAAACCTCTAGGAGTAGCAGAGAGAGCAAAACAGAAAAGTAGATTTTTACAAAGCTTTAAAAAGAGCAACTTCAACATTTCTTCAGAGGTCCTTCAATTCATCTGAGTTTTTAACCCAGTGCTGCTTTCCAAGTCAGTCAGACCAGTCTTTATTCAGATGCTAGTAAATGCATTTTTCAGTCTGCAGTTTCAGACACCTACTTACAATGATGATTTTCAAACAAAATAAAGCCAGTTATTTCTATTTATCCCAAGGAAAAATATATTTACCTCTCATGCTGCACTTTTTCCCCCTCAGTGATTTCTTTTTGGGTTTGGTTTCACGTTTCTTTAGAAGATCTGCATCACTGAATACCTGGTTTAGGATTCATGGGTTACTGTCACACTTCTCTGGAGAGCACTAGCCTCCTCTGCTGTGCTCTCTGCAGGGCTCACGCCAGTGCCTCCTTCCCCACCTCTGTCAGCCCTGCATCCTGGCTGCACTCCACTGGGATCCTTGGGGCTTGCTCTCCCGCTTTTACAGGGACCCAGGCACAGAGGAAAGCTTCTGGCTTTAGCCTTGTAAGGAAGATGAAATAACCGGGAGGTGGGGTTGCAGCAGCCAGAGAGCGACGTTTTCTCCTCCCCTTTCTTCCCTCTTAAGGAGGTTCTTCGTTTTTCTTTGTTGGGCTTTGTTCAAGGACTCGACTTTGGGGTGAGAGTGAGAGCATAATTTCCAGACCAGGTTACCCCCTGTGATGAATGCACTGCTGAAACAGGAACAGCTCCTGCTGAATTCCCACAGCAGCTTTTGCAGAGCTGATGTCAGACAGTCATTTTCATACGGTAGCCAAGTGGGGGAACTACACATTGTCATACTTCAACTGTGGGTTAGTTCTACCAATTGAGTCCCCTCCATCGTCTTGGACTTTGGCCCTGCCCATGGCAGGGGGTTGGAACTGGATAATCTGCAAGGTCCCTTCACACCCAAACCATTCTGTGATTCTATGATGATTTTATGATTAACAATGAGAGCCACAGCTCGGGGCTAAGGCAAGTAGTGTTTGCATTCCCCCAAGCCACGAGTAGTTTGGTTAAAAAAAATTAGGTGCGTTTGCTGATAGGAAATAGTTTTTCCAGAATGAAGTGTTTTGCAGGAACATGTCCATATTATCTCAGTGTGTTAAGAAAACTAACATATACAGTTTAAGGAAAACATTTCAACTAGTTCCACCATATTTATAAATTAATTTCATCGTCAACTTCTTGTTGCAACGTTATGGTATTGATGCCACGGTGCTCAACTTTCTTCCATGTGCATGTGGAATAAACCACATCTCAACAAACTACATACAAATGTTGGCTTTTTGTGTTATGATTTGAAACAAAAGAAGTTTTAGTAATAGAAGTTTCCTGCAGCCAAGAAATTCTACCAGCCCAAGCACAAATTCTCCCCAACAAATAACAATTTTTAGGTTAACAGCTGGGTATGTGGCATGTTCAAAACACAGAAGTGGAGAAGTAACTGTTGTCATCTTGTTGCCTTCGAGAAAAGACAGAGGCGAGTACACCCCTCCAAAGGTGCTGATCACAAAAATGCCTCAAGTATAACCTGCACCACTGCTGGCCCCAAAATTGAGGGATAAAAAGGAACAAAAGAACTGCATGAAAAAGCCTTATTGTGTGACGTATGGAACACTCTGGCCAGCATCCAACACGCCACTCACGCACAGATTAACACAGAGCAGGTTGGCTGCCATTAACTGGATTGCTGGAGACTGCTTTGCTGTGTTGGAAGAGGGCTGAGGTACCTGATACCCTGCAGCAGTGGGTCTTCTTTCTGAGCTGGCTTTTTTCTGGGAAAGCAGCAGGGTTAAGGAGAGGTACATGTATGCAGCAGTGGCCATCTGGGACCTCAGCTCAGCTCGATGTGATAACGGTAAGCTGGCAACAGTGACTGTGCATGTCCAGCATTAGATGTGTGTGCTCAAAGATTCTCTCAGAAATCTGGTTTTTATCCAGTAGCCTTCCTGAAATTTAAATATAGGCAGAGATCCATGCCATAGAAGCTGAAATCAAGACTACAGAGATCCTGTGCTACTGTCCACCCCCAACCCAGCCCTTCCCTGCAGAGTGGGCCTGATATTCTCTTGGAAAATCATATTTTTGCCTTTGCAACCCTGATGGCTGAAAAAATCATTAAAAGCTATATCTTAGCTTCCTGTAGCAGCTGACAGCTTGAAACAGGAGCCCTATCTAAGCTGTCCCTATTCAGTAGGGCTCTGAAACAAAAATGAGTGCTTAAATATCAGTATTGCTTAACTAATGATAATGTTTCCCAGAATTCTGGCAAATGTGCAAGTGCCACAGTGCCTCCCAGCTCCCCGCGGGTGCCAATCTCATCCCACGAGTTCCCTGCCCAACTGTCACAGCATGCAGCACCCCCTCAACTTCCACCCTGCTGCAAAGACACAAAAACTAGAAGCCTGAGGGCTGTGTATAATAAACCAAACTTTGTTACAAAAAAAACCCCCAACCAACAGTGCATGGGATTCTACCTATGCTATTTACACACTAAAAATACAGCCTCACACTGAAAGATGCCTCTATAAGTAAAAATAGATGAAACTACAGCATACAATGCTCAGCTGACTGCAAAAGGACAGGGCGTTACAATCCAAGGAACCGTCGGTGTAATTGGAGCCCCTTTTTCCATAGCATGTTTATGCTTAGGGACTTGATCTATAATGGGAAAACCCCTGTGGCAAAGGAGCGACAGGAAACAGTGCAAATGCAGCTTATGTCACCCCAAACCACTGTTCCCAGTGTAGCTATCACTGGCATGACAGTGCCCTGGCTGGAACAACAGGCTTCACGCCACAGCTCTTGCCTTTCTCGGGTGGGGTGACCAAAACAGCTTGGAGCACTCCTTTAATAAAAGGAGTTTAATAAAAACCTTTCATGAAACCAGGGGGCTACAGAGATGCGACTACATTTTATAAGCATGTCAAATGGGAACAAACCCTGGGGAAGCCACATCAGAGAGAACACAGCAATAGTCTAAATGTGGACAGCTTCTGCTCAATATTAAATAGTTTAACTGCAAAAGAAGGCAGTCTCTGGAAAGGCTTTTTAGCAGTTGCAGGGGAAGCAAAACAACTAGTGAATTGTGAGCACACTGAGTTTATGAAAGGGTCTGCATGATATGAATGCCCACAAGAGCACAAGAATAGCCCCAAGGGCCCTAGGAGGTCATTCAGCCTTGTGTTCCCACAGCCTGGTTCCTACTGGAGGTATTGTTCTGTCTCACTCTGCAGTGCCTGTCCCAGCCACCTACAATTCCAGCGAAAACCACACACTGTAACACAGGGAAACGATGTTATAAACACCTGCAGAGCAAGGACTTTGAGAAGCAGAGGGATGTGCCAAAGCCACACAGTTCATCTCCAGAGAGCCAGGGAACCAACCCTGCTAGCCTCTACCTTCTACAAGAGGTTTCCCTTCAGAGACAAGATGCGCTGGCAAAACCCTGGCACTGTAGGCAGACCAGTGCCTTCCACCAAACCATCCCTGAACCACGTTCTGCATTATTTCACCCAGTTTAACATGCAATCTTATCCCCACTGGCTCTTCCTGTCTGATTTTTGCAGCAATACTTTGAGTCTGTGTTTGCCAAGTTATCACTTACCACTGTGAAAACATGTACAGTGTCAGGCTTTGGGCTACAAAGCTGTACAGGGAGGTTGGACGAAACGCTTCTTTTCACATAGAAATATTTTGCCAGCTGCAACAGGAAAACAATACATGGAAGTAGCAGCTTAATGGGACCTAACCAAAACAACTGAGGCTTTTTGAACATTTTTCTTGTTTCTGAAGGCCTTGATTCAAAGCCTCCTCACAGCCAAGCAGTGAGTTGTGTAAGTTGTTTGATGGGAGCACCTGGCAGCACCTTTCTTGGAGTAGGACTTTGCAGTGCAAAGTGTAACATGCCAGACCAAAGAGGCTGTGTCACAGTGAACTTATCTTCCACAGCCATTAGACAATTCTCCTTCATGAGGATACAGGTCTAGTGACTTATACACATCAAGGTTAGCGACCAATCCATTATTTTGGTTTCTGACATAGATTAGCACTGATACCCAGTATTTTCTTCTCTTAACCCACTGCCATGCCCACTGTCACTGTAGACACAGCTTCTTTGTTATCCACATGTTTTGACAAAGGCAGAACAGAGATATGGTGTACTCCAGAACTGATGTACAAACACAGTGAAGGGGAAACTGTAGCAGGGATTTAACGTTAGCATATGAGTTTTATCATAGAACCTCTATTCCTGAATCTTATTCTGGAATTGTTGTCCAAGAGGAGTTTACCCAGTTGTTGCTGCACAGGTAGCACTGAAAGACAGCAGCTTCTAGCTACATCTAGGACTTTGGTGGTGATGCATCATCCACTTAAGAACCTAATTGCATAGATATAACTGGGGTTTTTTGTCTCCTATCTTCTAATTTGCTTCCAAATGGCACATTTTACTGAATGGATCATCTCATAAGCCAAGAAGGCAGCAGACACAAAGAAATAAGAAGTTTTAAGTTATTCAACAGCTGTAGCTTTGTTTTGAAACACAAATAAAATATTTACCACCAAAATTTCTCTTTTGGTAGGAAGAAAATGTCTAATGAGGTCACTGTCCCCAGGAGAGCAGAATTCTCTTCCCTTTCAAGATCTAACCAATACAGGTAGAGAGTAAGCCTCTGACTCATTCTAAGAATTGACCACCCAAAAGGTTTGGGAATCAGTTCACACTCACACATGGGATACATGCACAGGTAAAGACAGGAAGATGCCTCTGCCTGCAATGATCCCAAAATCTCAAGAGCCTGAAGTGGGTGCAGGCACTTCTGCACTGATTCAGCAACACTTATGAGCTCTGACATTTATCTGTGGCTGCAAGACACGTGCTAGCAACGCAGACTTGTCCCACAGAGGCAAAGGGATTGCTGGATCTGATAATCACAGGGCAGGACTCAACCCTGCACACGTCTTCATGCCCTAAACCTGCTCCAAGGGATTTAGACTCAAATTTTTCTTATCCAGAATGTAATCCTACTTGTAATTAAATGCTTAGTGACTTCTGGAAAACCTCTTCAGGATCTTCAGTCTTAACCTCTGTGGCTGGGCAGGGCAGCAGCTATGCTCTTAAAATAACTGTCTTTTCAAGGTCTCAGACAAGGAGGGAAGGCTGATGCCTCTAGTCTGCACAGATCAATGTTGCAGTGCATGATTGCTTCATACACAGTATTGTACCACAGAGCACCTCCATTAGGATGGATTAGTTTAGCTGTTCCACCTTGATTGCCAGCAAAACATTTCTACATCCTTAATACACCTCTAGACTTTGTACAACTCCACGCTGACAAAAGTTTTCTTCAAGGCTGCATTGGTAAACAAGATTTACCCCTCTTACTCAGTGGAGCAGTATAGAGCTGGTTTTTTCAGCAGCAGGGTCAGCTACAGCAACCTTCGTGTCCAGCTGCTCATACTCATTCCCAAATTGTCCTTCCCAATTGCACTGCTATCATTTAGTGGTTGCTGGCACTGTGGGCTGGTTCAGGGAGCTGACTGGTTATTTTTCATCTGGATGTGATAAACCTTCCATTCAAAGCACATCTGCAGAGATGTGTTAGTACAAGCAAGGTAGCTACAAGCAGAAGGAAAGAAATTCAGCTTTGCCATCAAGACAAATGCCCATGAAACTATAGCACTGGTGTTGGTGTCCACATAAAAATGCAGCTGTGGTGATCTGGAGGTTCTTCCTGCAGCAGACAGATAAATGGTGAGAGAAGGTAATAAAGGGGTCCTCCTGTGAGAGCAACGATTGCTTAGCACATCTGGGTTTCCATGCACTTTTAAAATTACAGCTTTCATGGCTTCTGATGGAAAAGACTTTAACTAAAATTGGGAGGGAGGGAAGGAACAGGAAGAGATGGCAACATTCTGTTACCTGACATTGAGATACCCAAATCCTGCACGTACAGTAACCACGACATAAGCAATTCCTTCCTTCTGGCTGAAACATGAGCTTAATCAAGTAGGTGTCCAAAGCAGGGTTAACTTACATTTGTTGACCATTGATTTCATTATCTCCCTTATTTCAACTGGAAACCTTTCAGCTGGAGTGTTTACATGACTGTGAAAGGCAGTTGGGTGCAGTAGCTGCTCTAAGTGTTTGGGATGAGGTGACACACATGCCCACCCATGCTCAGGGAAGAAGGAAAAGCTCACCATTGTTAGTGGTCCCTTTTTAGGCTCCACAATGCATCCTGGTCATTTTTCTGGGCTCTCAGGAAAGAACTGCTACAGGTCTTGGACCATCAGTTCAGCAAGAGCCAGTAAGCTCTTGGTGCCCTGCTTCTTGCCCAGCTTGCACATCTCCAGTGCTTCACTTTGCACTGGTGTGGCAAGAACAAACATCTGGCCAGATGTTAAAAAGTATTGCCAAAGACACTCAGGGTGGATCCACTTCAGTCAAAGTGATTCAAGTCAATTTTAATCATATTTAAGAATCAGTGAGCAGCAAATCCTGTTTTGACGTCACTGATTTTAATCTGAGTTTATATTTATTTCTAAGAGAGGGCGAGTCTCAGACTCACCTGTTTACTTGTATATGAACACAGCCCATTGCTATGGTTTCTCTCTCAGCTAAAAAGGAGACAAGTGACGTGTCTTTAAGGAATTCTACAGCTCCAACCAGTCAGAAATCTGAATGTGTCCAGGGTGTTTTCTACTTAGGCTATTTCAACTTCTTCTTGCTATTGTATGCCCCCTTGAACATCCATACAAATGCAATTAAATTAAAATGGAAATAAAATTATGCTTTTAAGTGTTAAATTAATCTATCAAACGTGAAATGGAAAGGGTCTCTAGAATGCAGAAAAGGACCTGAGGAAAAAAAAAACCACAACAGAGAACTGTTCTTATTCAGGTACTGAACTGAGTCAACTGTTGAAATGAATAAGCAGCTGGAGACCAAAAGCCTTCTCTGAGGACAAAGTCAAGACTTCTGAGATGTTGCAAGCTCAGAGAAGTCTTTCTTACTGAGTTAGTTCAGTTTGTCATTTGATTATGAGGAGCCAGAGAGGCAAGGGGGAAAAAAATCTACTACATATTGGGCAAGATTAATGTCTTTTCACAAAAAGCCTGAAGAACCACTCAACATAAGCAATGCTGGCTGCTATTTTACAATACTCAAATATTTGCCATGCTTTCCATCACTTCAGACTTTCAGATTTTCATGGCTCTAATATTTTTCTTTTACAGCAAAGAAAGGGTTTAAATTGGACTTGATGATCTTAAGGGTCTTTTCCAACCTATATGATTCTATGAAGTATTTACTGACCTACATGAATAAACTCTAAGGGAAAACTTGCACTAAAAGGTCCCTTTAACTTTCCAGAAATTTCACCTGGGCAAGGTGCACACGAACTGGCAATGAGTGCAGTGTCCCACAGGTGATTTAGAGGAGAAACCAGCAGTACCCTAGCCAGGTTAAATCTGAACTCTGTCAGCAGCAAGGGGGAGGTTAATGAGCAAAACCAGAATTAGGGGAAGTGTTTTCAAAGAATGAAGCAGAAATGCATAAAACTGCAGTTCTGGGGAAAAGAGGTGTCTCATTCCAGTAAGCAGTTGTCAGCTGAAGTGTGGGGTTACTTCAGTAGTTTCAAGTGAAGTGTTAGTGGTTTAAGGGAGGGAGTCAGTGCTGTTCAGCATCATTGCATGTGGCAAAGACAGTGAGAAATTACAGACAATCAGCTCCCATATTTAAGAACTGCTGCACTGGAGAGGAGCAAGCAATGAGGGAAGCACTCCCAGGTAGCTTTCCACTGCCACCAAGACACTGTGAGCAGCTAAGCACATCTCCTCTGTGAGGAAGACAGGCAGCCACTTGTCTTGTATGCTTCCTGCCAAACATCTGCTGTTTAAGCACAGCAGTGCCCCTCTAGTAGAAGCCTCAAAGTAAGGTAGGTGTACAGCGTGAGTCATTTAATCAATGTTCTTGATATAAAAGAAGCAGATGCTGCTAATTGTGAGTTATCAGAGCAAAATCAGCTTCACACAGACCTGCACAGGGTCTGTGTCTCTCACCAACTCCCAAAGCATATTTTCACTTGAGGTCTGATTTCTCATTTCCTGGAAATTACAGACCACTTTCTCTGGATAGAAGCCAAAGCAGCATAAAATTTCTTGCTGGCACTAACATACACACAGCATTTTGTTAGGAGAAATACAATCTTTGTGACTTCAGTTCTAGAAGCAGCCATGAGCTCATCGGTCTCACACTGCAGTGGCCTGGAGCAGTTTGCATAAATTATGACTAAACCTTGCAGAAACTCATGGGGATAGAGCTTTTAATGGTGCTTTGGCCCACACAACAGAGGCCAAAGAAGTGCTCATCAAGTTGATGAACAAGTGGTAATCAAGCTGATGATCAAGATGCTGGCACTAAGTCCCTCAACACAAAGAGGCCTAAAAGAGCAGGTAACTTTGCACCCTCTTGCTTTGCAAGAGGACAGAAAAAAAGCTTTTCATAATCCTAATTCACTCAACTATTCATTCAACCAGGTAGCTCTACATGTTCCTGTTTAGAAATGTTTCTGGACAAATCTAGTTGAAGATGTCCCTGCTTTTGCAGGGGGTTTGGACTAGATGACCTTTAAAAGACCCCTTCCAGCTGAAACTATTCTATGAAATAAAAGAGGAATCTTTCATCTACATGAATTGCTAGTTTTCCCTTCCACAAGGTGTCTTGGGAGTTCATGGGAGCATGGCAGTTCTTTCCTCTGAAGTACATGCATCTGAGTAATTGGTTTTATTTAGTACTATATTTTAGTTTAATAGCCTGAAAAACCTGTATTGATAAGAAAATAATGCTGTCAGCAAGGGGAATATCAGCTGTCAAGCCCTCTAACTTCCCCTCCCCTCTAAAACCACTAGGGTTTTGTCCACAAGACCTTCCATGCTGAACTCAAGAGGCAGGGATCAGCACTACAATGTCTGATGTGGTTCTCCACACACAAGTGAAAACATGAGTTTCCTTTCCAAGGAGTCTCCAAATGGCTTGCACATATTGAAACTGTCCTCACAAAGCAGCAGTTCAGGCAGTAAAAGTTCAGAAAGTGCCATGGAATTTTCACAGAGGGAAGCTGGAACACAGAGGGGTCAGAAGCACCTCAGATGACTCAGGTGATCATTTTGAATTGCAGAGACCTTTCTAAACACAAGTGTGACTACACTGTGGTTTTACCAGAATTACAGCTGAGTACTTCTGTTCCTAATTTGGACATGGGTGAGAAAGTAGGTGTTTGGCCAATCTGCACGTACAATAGGCAGGAAGTCAGAGCAAGCTTATTTTCTCCAGCAGTTCCAGATAGTACTATCTTTCTCCTTATTTTCCCGGGTGGATAACTCAGAGGGGATTCAACCACATTTAGCAGCTCCAGTTTAAAAGCAGATAGGCAACTGAAGCACAGTGCCATGCTATCAGTTTCTGCAGAGCATTTTTCTTCTCTGTTTCAAGGAGCATTTACACTAGTTGTCACAGGTATTCTGTGGTTCCAGACAGGGGTTATCCCTGAAATACTCAGTAAGTGCCAGGTCCATCCCCCAGATAAAATGTGTGCCAGCACCTATCCTTTATGGGGAGGTCTACCCACTCACCTGCATACAGCTTCCCCAAGAGACCAGCAGGAAAGCAACAGTCTCTTCAGGAATTACATTAGCCACATCCATTCCTGCCTCAGCACAGCACAGCTCAGAGGCCTGCAAGAACCTAGGATTCAGCTTCATCCTCTTGAACTGTCTTCTACCATTACCAGAAACCTGGCTTGGAAGAACAAGCATTCCATGCTCTTGGCTTGGCAGAATGCTAATTTAGTTTAGGGATTAGTCACTGTGGGAAGCAAAGGGGTGCTGAGCCAACAGGAGCATCAGCTGCCCTCTGAGCTTTACAGCTGCAAGCGTCACACTCTTGCTTATTCCACTCTGCCAGCAGGATTGGGAGATAAAGCCTCTTTTCTTTGCTCAACTCTCAAGACAGCCTTAAGAGCCACAATATCAGCAGAAAGCAAGCCCTGTGCAGCCAATATTGCAAGATTTGTAGTGATACAGTCTGAAAGCAGGAGGGAGACTGGTGTAGCTTTAACAGTCTGCTGCAGTCCCCGTACAAGCAGGGATCTCCTGAAGAGCCATCATCAAAGCAAATGGATTTCCACAGTAACACCTCAGCCTGACCTATCTTGGTGTTATTAGCACTAGGCTCTAACAACCTGAGCTGATAGTCTTGTAAGGTATGGATTCCTCTTTGAATCCCCCCTGGTTTTCCTACAATGAGCACAGTTTAAGACCTGGAGCAGGACAATCACTTTATGCTTACTGGTAGCTGTGATGCCTCCAAATAGAGCAGAACTAATAAAACCTAGACCTATGCTTTACACAAAAGGGAGGAGTAATTTAGATTCAAAGTGATCTCTGCTCCTCCTTTGCTAAATTCAGGTAAGGTACTGCTGCACTTCAAAACCTTCACCAAAAAGAAAGGTGAGTGGGGAGAACATCCCCATTTAAAACTGTCAACGTAGCCTGCAAGTTCAGGCAGAGACTGTTTAGGCATGACCTTGAGTAGCACCTGGTATGCAGAAGCTCAGGGGCCAAGTCCAGATGCAAACTATAAACCACAGCAAAGAGTAAAACCGCTGGTGAGTCCAACTCTTCTTTCTCTCTGTTACAACTGCATTCTTTCCTAGGGCTGGAAAGCTCCACTTTGCAAAGCCATATACCTTGGGAACATGACAAATTCAAAAGGATCCTCTTGTCAGAGAGATAATTTGCCTTTTGTTCTTACAGTGTTACTGCTTAACTGCATAGTGCAGCAATAGTGCTCTTCCACATCACTGCTCTCCAGAAAAACAATCCAGAAAACCACTCCAGTCTCTCAGTATCCGAATGGAGCCAGAAATAGCTCTTCTCCAAACAAGCACCACAGCACCAAGAGAGTTGTTCTGTTGCACATTTTACAGGAGGGTCTGACACCATCTATCCTGCTAAGTAACTCTACCTTCAGGAAGAGCACTTAACACCAAGCTCTCAGGCTAACCGCTCTGCTTCACAGCTCTGTTTAGGCTAGGAAAGTACTACCACTTGTCAGGGCTCTCCAGGCTCAAGGTGCCTAAGCTGCTGCTGCAAATAATCATAGAATCATGGAATAGTTTGGGTTGGAAGGGACCTTAAAGGTCATCCTGTTCCAACCCCTCGCTGTGTCGCACAGTCACTCCAAAGCTAAGGTGCCAGACCTAACATCACCCAGCCACCATGCACCCACTCACTTGGCAGCTGTACAGTCATTATCACTCCTCTCTCCACTGGTTTACCTTCACCGTGCCTGAATTCCTAACGTGGTACCCAGGGTAGACAGAAGAAACTGAAGCAGGCTTGGCCTTGCTCATGCAGCAGGAAACCTCAGAGTCCCAGGGCACATCCAGGCACCAGCCACCACCCGCCCTGCATCCCAGCCAGCTGCTCGCTCCTTTGGGAGCGAGATGCCTGCTTGGAGGCTGAGTGAACAGCTTTGCGTGCCTGGCTTTGAGCAAAGCTCGAAGGGCTGCATGATCCACGCGGGAAAGGGATGAGCAGCAGCCGAGCAGCGGGAGGTTGGCAGCACTGGCGCTGCTGTGCGCTGCGAGGAGCCGGGGCTGCAAGGCGCTGTTGCCACCTGCTGGCACCAACACAGAGCAAACCACGTTGGCTTCCAAAAAGTCTTACCTGTCCCAGAGCCATCAGTGCTCCCTGACAGCACGGTCAGCACGGTGAGGGTGTTGGAAGGGCTCTCCAGACCCACTGCACGCATGGGAGGGGGGGGAACAGAGTGGAAAGCCCTGAGCTGCTGCAGGCTGAGCAGCCTCAGGACTCAGAAAAAGCGCCAAGCTCGTGTCCTTGTCTCAAACACAGTCCAGCTGCCCCATACCCTGAGGAACTGGGTGATATCTCATAGCAGGCCATACCACACTACTCTGCCCAGCTCTCCCAGGGATGCCTGCACAGCCTCTCTGACAGCAGTGTCATGACAAGTTTCTCAAGAGGGAAAGAACAACGTAAATCCGGGTGTTTTGAATAATTCATACAGAAAAATCTATCAGTGTTTGAACCAACCAGGAGCAGATGCTTTCTTGGAAGATTTCACAGTCCAGAGCAGAAGCTCTTGAGGTCCTTTCCTCATGGTTTGTTTTGGCCATAAATAGTTATCACAAGCCTGCAGCAAGACTAGACACCATCTACTCACCAGTGTTCTTTGCTTTTATCAGTACTTGGGGCTCCAGGCTGACCTTCCTTAAGAGGAGCAAGTCCAAAGGAGGGCAATGGAGCTGGGGAAGGATCTGGAGCACAAGTCTGATAAGGAGCGGCTGCAGAAGCTGGGAGTGACCTTCTCACTTGCTACAACTCCCTGACAAGAAGGTAGGAGCCAGGGGAAGGTTGTCTCTTCTCCCAAGTAGCCAGGGAGAGAACGAGAGGAAACAGCCTCAAGTTGTGCCAGAGGAGGTTTAGATGGGATATCACAAAAAATTTCTTCCCAAAAAGGGTGGTCAGGCACTGGCACAGGCTGCCCAGAGCAGTGGTGGGATACCTGGAGGGATTTAAAAGCCATGTGGATCTGGCACTTGGGGAAATGGGTTAGTGCTGGGCTTGGCAGTGCTGGAGGAATGGTTGGACTCAATGATCTTAAGGGTTTTTTCAACCTATAGGATTCTATGAGTCCACATCTTACCACACATTTTCACACCCCCTCCCACTCCTTTCTGTCTGACCCAAGCCATCTACAGGTGGGGAAATGGTGTTTATGCCACACTGTCAGCAGAAAACATCACATTTTAGAAATAATTACCTTCTTATAGAGAGAATGTTTGGCAATTTTGACACACTCACTCTTGACAAAGGCTACTGTTCTGTGGACAGGAACAGAGCAGGCTCCATGGTTAGGCAAAACTTCCTTGGGAATGGGGACTGCAGCACAGCTTACTGCTAAACAGCTTTCAGAACTGAGGTGGGGTTTGGGGGCTGGGTGTTAAGCAGAAGACTTGTTCAAATACTTTTTTTTTTTTAATGTCACCAGCTTTTAACCTAGTTTTTGTTTGTTCTAGAGTTTTATCCCTCTGCTTTAACAGAAAGAACTAGAAAAGGGCAAAGAAAAAAATTAACAAGCTTATCCTCTTGAAAGCCATGCAACAGAGAAGAAATAACTTTTAAAAAGTGAGAAGAAACCCCAACAACATACCCCAACAACAGAAGAAACCCCACACAACAGATGCTTTTGGTTTTTAGCCTGATTTCCTTACAGCATCCAGGGCAGCCACACAGCACACACAGACAGCAAACACACAATCTTTGACTCGTCCCTACTCATGGCTTTTGACCAATTTTAAACCGGTTGGGGAGTAGGAACCCACAAAGCATGAAGTTCCTAAAATTTTGTGAGGCAAAAGGTAAGAACAGGTAAGAGCTTACTAACAGGGCTATGAAGGCAAATGCTAACCAGCAGCATCAGAACTAGCACAGAAGAAAGGCACAGCAGTAAGGCCAGCTCAGCTCCAAGAGCCACCTGCTCCATCAGCAACAGGAGAATCCCTGTCATGGCTACCTGCTCCAGGAACAAGGTAATCTTCCATACTAGCCCAACAGGCTCAGGAGGAGCTTACAGCCAGAGCCAGGAGACAACACAATCCTGTCCAAGGCTCCCTTTCCAGCAGCCCTGCTTCCCAGGGCCAGGTGAAAGCTGTAACCCTAAACACCCAGTGGCAAATGTTTTGTAGGCTTGGGCACTCCAGCATGTAATTAACATTCTGCTGTTTTCCTCTGTCTGAAATATTTCCTCTTTTGCACTTGCTTAGCTGGCTTTATCCAAACGTAGATCTCCTGGAGGCAGGGACTGGGTTTCTGTCACTGGAGGTGGAGCTCTTCATGCAAAGCACAGGTAACTTCTGAGTGCTGAAGCAAAAGTTTTATATATTTATAAATATATATATATATATATATAAAACCTACATATATACAATTTGTAGTACAATTGTTCTGTAGTTACAATTGCTAATGTTAAAATAAATTAGAAAAAAAATGAAAAGAGAGAACTACTCTGCTAGGAATACAGCACTGACTGAAAAACAGGAGTAAGGCTTTGGCCCCAGTTGATGTATTCTGGGAATCAAACGGAGGTGGTGATGGACACAAACATGCCATGGACAGCCACAGGGATGTCAGGGACACCCACTTCCTCAGGGTCAGCATTTGTTTCTGCATTTTTCTGAGCACATAAATAATCCTCCCTCACAAGTAGCCCTTATGAGAGACTTATCCCAAATTAAACTGACAAAACAAGTCAATTGCTGCTTGTGTGTGTATGTTCAGACTTGGCACATTAATTAATATATGCTTCTTTTTGTGAGAGTTCTGCCCTTTCTCCTCATGCCAAGAATGGCTAAATTAATGAGTGTCTGTGACAGGAGGTGGACAGCTGAGCCATCGGGGTGAAATGATTCCTAAGTAACATACAGAGGGACTCAAACAGGGAACAGTTCACACCCCTTGGCCCTTCCGGCAGCAGAACCAGAGCAGAACTCCATTCTCCTTCCTTTTCCCACTTCACAAAAAGCTTTGGTTCCTCTGCCTGTTCATAGACCTTTTAAGCTAAGGTATCGTGATGGAATAGGGATGTTTATGTGACAAGATGATCATATTTTGTGTGGCTAGAAGGCTGGTCCTTTAGGTATAAACTCAAAGCTCCAGCAATCCAAGGATCCAACAGGTAAGACCTCCTTGAAAACCTTCCAGCGAGGTACAGTTGATTTAAATACAAAGATATGATCTCATTACAGGGGTATTTGATACCAGTCCTCTAGCTAATTGATGTTTTCACTCAAGTACCTCAAAGTGCTGGATGGTTTGATCAGGGGCAGGGAAACAGAGGGATGGGAGATGGATGGGGGAGAGCATCAGAGGGATGTGGGAGGAAATCAGAGGGATGTGAGGGAGTTGCTGGCTGCTGCCCAGACCCATCTGTCCATGCAGCGGCAGGTTCCAAGGCGGTTCCTCTTGCTACAGTCACCTGTGCTACAGAGCAGCACCAGCTCACCATCGGAAGCAGCAGGTTGTGACAAAGGCGTTGTGTGCCAGCGCCTGGGAAAAGCTGCGCCTGGTTTTGTCCACTGCAGGGAAGAAATGCAGGGCCAGTGTTAAAGCTGCCTGGCAACAGAGGCTGGGAAAATTGGTTGTTTGGTTTTTTTCCCTTTGAAAACGTGAATCAGTCACTGACATTAAAGCACGTGGAGGAAAACCCAACCCCGCAGAGGCAGCGCAGGGAGAGGGGCCATGAGGGAGCTCCCGTCCCCTCGCCTCTCCTCTGCTGCTCCCGCACGGCCCGGTGCGCTCGGCCGGCTCCCCCGAGGGCCCGGAGCCCCGCAGAGGGGTAGGGGGCACCGGCAGCCCCCGGGGGCACCCAGCCCCGAGCCCTTACGGGGGGCAGGGGGCAAGACACGAGCTGAGGGCGGGCCTGCCCACTATCTCCCAGCGGGCTCCTGGGCACAGCCCCGTGAGGGCCGGCGAGGCGGGGCCGAGAGGACAAAGGCGGCTCCTCCCGTCGGCGAGCACGGGGGTCCTGGGTCCGCCCCGCCGCGGGGGCCGCTGGGCTGGGCAGCGCCCGCCGCGGCCCCTCAGGACTCCCCGCCCCAGCCGCCCCCGCGCCGCGGCCCCGCCCCGCCGCCCTCCCGCTACGCGCGCTGCGTGCCGGGTATTGTAGTCCAAGGAGGCGTTGTCCACGGCCGGGCGGCGCTGCGCGAAGACCACATCTCCCGGCATGCAGCGCGCTCCGCCCCCCCCCTCCCGCCGCCTCCTCGCCGTGTCGTTGCGACCGGCTTGGCGCTCCCGCCCCCCGCCGCGCTCGCTGTCCCGGGGCAGCCGGGGCGGCGGCGGCTCCGCGCGCCAGGCCCGGCCATGGCGCTCCCCGCGGCCGCGCAGCCCTGCCCGTAGGTGCGGCGGCGCTCGGGGCCGGGCGGGCCCGCGGGGGCCGGGCGGGGCGGGGATGCGCCACAGAGGGACTCTGAGGGGGCCGGGCGGAGCGGGGGGCGCGCTGAGGAGCCCGTGGGGGCGCGGAGCACCCGGGGAGGTGGGGGATCGCTGGGGTGTGAGGTGGGGCGAGGTGTCCCTGAGGGGAGTCGGCGGGGTGAGGAGCAACCGTGGGGCCGCGTTCGTGACGGGGGACAGTGAGGGGAGCGGGAGGTGCTGGGGCGGGCGAGGGGGGCTCAGCTGTCGCCAGGGTGGAGGGGAGGGTCGCCGAGGAGTTCTGCTGGGGACAGAACTGGGCGGCACCGGTGGGGGAGCAGCCAGGGATGGTGCAGGGTTGGGGTTCCCTGAGCTGGAAGAGGCGCGCTGGGGAGCTGAGCTTTGCCGGCGAGTGTACGGGGGAGAGTGGGAGCAGAGGGGTACCCTCAGCGAAAGGATTGCTGGGGAGCAGCAGCAGGAAAGGGGTGTCTGAAGACGATGATGTGGGTCGTGTTGGGGAAGGTGCTGGGGTGATGCCGGGAGTGGTGGTGAGGGGATGGAGCTATGGGGGTAACTGTCATGCCGAGGTGATGGGTGGGGAAAATGGTGCCTGAGACTTGATCAGTGTATATCATTAAGGTGAGGCTCCTTGACACATCTGGAAGGCATTTCTGTAAAGAATTGAGAAATGGGGTTCGTGAGAAGGGGCTGGCATACTTAGAGTGGGCTGGCAGGTTCAAGGAGAGCTGCAAATCAAGGAGAGAAGAAAGATGCAGGGAAATGAGGCAGGCTCTGAGAACCTCACATGAGAGCTGTGGTGTTCTTGCTTGTCGCAGTTAACCAGTGGATGAGAAATTATCGCTTTCCCGTCGTGCTGCAACATCCCAACCCTCCCTGGTTTTGCAGAAGCGAATGTCTGAGCATCCTGTAGGCATGGCTCACCTGAGAGAGTTTGCCAGCCAGGTAAGTGGTGATTAAAAATTTATTTTAAACTCATTTCAAGGGCAAACATAACAGTGTTTGCTCTTGATATGAGGGTTTCAAACAAATCACCAGAAAATCACTTTTTGCCACTCTTTATCTCTCTTGCACATGTCTCAGCTTACTCCTGTTAGCTGATTGACTTGTGTCTCCGTGCTGGTGTTGAGTGATAGTGTTGTGCTGCCAGACATATAGAAAAGCAGTTCTTCACACGCTACGGGGCCTTCCTCTGAGGTTAAATTTGCTTTTTGTAGGGAGACAGGAGTCACTGGGAGACAGTCTGAGTATTTTTGGGAGGGGAAGTCTAGAAATGGGAGCAGAAAAACTGTGTGCTGGCTGTGCCAGATGTACCTTCCTAAAGTGTTCGTGGCATTAGTCTCAGAAAAACAGTGCTTGTAACCTCACTGCATCAGAGGCAGTGATATTTGATACTGAGCAGTAACTCTTCTGAGAGATCTCAGCCTCCATGGATGCAGTTAAATGCTGCTGTTGTGATGGCATTTTCATAAGAGGAATGTGGAAGGATGATGTCATGACTTGGGACTAAAAGCTAAACCACATTAATAGTATTGGCTTGCATCTTCTTCCCTCTGAATTGGGTCGTGGGGTGTGTTTGATTATTGGCAGATGTCAGGACCAAATGTAGGTCCTCTTAAGCCATGTTTTGTGAGAATTTTGGGCATTTTTCTGTTCTCCTTATAGGTGTAGAATTACTAAAAGCCTCAGTGGTTTGAGATGATGCCTTCTGTGAACCTTTTCTGATTTAAAATTGATTTTCAATGCATCTTAGTTTACATGCTGTTTTTCACATCCACTGTTTCCCCAAAGTGTTTATGGAATTAAATGCAAATAGAGTGCCTGAGTGAGTCACTGTACAGGGAGAGAAAGAGAAGGATGCTGTCTGGTTTGAACTGAGTTCTGTAGCTATAGAGGAGGTTGCTCTGAAGTTTTCTTTGTACACAACATTCACTCAGGAAACTTATCAGAGTTCCAGTGGTCTCAGCTCTGAATTTATTATGGAAATGTGAGGCATTCTTCGATCTTGTCATCCTGTGCCTCTCTCATCTTGGAATAGGAAACCAGTCTGTGTTGTCCATTCCTCTGGTCTTTTCAGGAATCCTTGGTGCAACCTTGAAATCTGTGTAACCGAGGCTTGCTGGGAGGGCAGTAGGAACTGGCCTGAAGTTCTGTTCACCAGGATTTAGGGAACAGTGGGAAATACTGTGAAAATCAAGAGACTAAGACTTAGATTGGGATGTCAGAGGCTTGAGTTGTCTGATTCCCAGTTCTGGTGCTGATGGGCAGTGTTACCTTAGGCTGATCCCCAGGTTGTTCTGTGGCTGTGCCTCCATTTTTCAGGCTCAGGAGGCTGTTTCTCTCTTTCCTTGACTCCCCTTTGCTGTGTACATACAGCACTGTAGGTCTTTGGTCTTTGTCTGGAGCTCTGTGTGCCAGGTGATATATTTATATTATCCTGTTTAAAGCTCTGATCTGAGCTCTGTTTCTAGTTTTGTTGTTCCTTATGTGACCTTGAAGAAGCCATTCAGGTTTTTTGGCTAAGTAATGCTTTACTCCCTGAAGCAAAAGCATGCTGCCTGTGAAGCGAGTTGGGAGTCTCAAATTAGTGTGTATCAAAGTGCTGAACACAAACTTCCCTCTTGTCTATAGTCCAGAAATTCAAAACTGCCTCAGGTTTTGACAGTTGCAAAGAGCTGGGCACAGATTTCACACAGAAGGGAAACTTTCAGATGGTTTCAGATACAAGGCTGATTTCCTCAAAGAGAACACAATGCCTGCTGCAGACACCTGTGTTGGTGGCCCAGAGGTGAGTGTGCAGCATGCAGTGTGGGTAAATGCTGGGTGGGAAGTTGGGGAGCAGAGGAGGCAATGGGAAAAGAAGATGACAGGTTTATTAATACCAACTTCCTCCTTTCCACTGTGTTTTGGCAGAGGAAAATTGTGTTTGTTTGTTTGGCTGTTTGGAAAGTGCTCTAGTCAGAAATAACACTAAATGCTTCTGGTTCCAAATAAACCCTTGGAGGTTGCCAGGCTCTCCATCAGCTTCAGCTCATAAAATGTTGTGGCCTTGGCAATCTTCTGTTACAGACCTCTCCCGTATAGAACAGTGATTCCAATTCCAACCTACCACAGACCAAGGAAGTCTCATTTCCAAAAGTGTTTTAACACCCCTCAGTGTTTTATGTAGCAGATGCAGGCATGATTCTTGCTCTCGAATATTTTGAGAATGAGATCCAGCTGGACATAGCCCAGAGAGAAGATCTTCAGCTGGTTCAAGTGGTGTTTGCTTCTGTTCCCAATACACAGCTTATCTTTCCAGGCAGCAGCTTTGAAATGAGGGCAGATACTTACTGTAGGCTTTCTCTAGTCTCCTCTCAAAGACTATGGATATCACGTCTCTGCAGCTGGAGGGGGCAAAGTTGCCAAAGCCCATTCTTTCCCCATGAAGCAGCTGGTGTTACTGCCAGGCTTGTCTCATAACACACTGCAGTTCCTAATTCCTGATGGCTGCAGTGAGTTGCTCTGTTTTAAAACATGGCATCATCAGTCAGGATGGCAAACACCCCCACACCTGTCAGGACCTTCTTTCCTGTGCTGTGAGATTAGATCCCAGAGGGCAGAAGTGGAGCACATTACTAGGAGATTGTCGTCATCCCTCTCATGCTTTTTCCCTTCCTGTGCTTACAACAGAGATAGTGCATTGTGTGCTCCCCCCTCCAAGGTCTGCCCAGGCCTGCCTGAACCATCTCTGGTGCCTGACTGCTCTCAGTGGGGAGGAACAGCATGAGGCTTTCTGCTCCAGAACTGCTGTGTAATAAACATTCAGTCAAGCGAAAAGGTACAATGCAGTGACCATCCCTTAACAGTTTTACATGCAGTAGTGGAACAAAAAGCAGCAGCTGCTGGCCTGGAGTTCTGTTTTGCAGCCCTGGTGGGTTCTGTGAATGTGGAAGAAAATGGAAAGAACCTTAGCTGGTGAGCAGTTGCAAAGGTGACAGGTGCTAATAAGCCTCTTTGTGTTATCTATGCTCATTTAAGCAAGTGTAAAGCATTTCATCTGGATTCTGGTACCTCCTACTAATGAAGTTTTCCAGGTGTGTTTGTAGCAGTGCAGTTCCAGAACACGGATTTACAGCCAGGGTGAATCTCTGACAAGACAACTGGCACTGAGATAATTTGCTTTTAGGAGAGGGACGGATGGTGCTTGTTACACCCCTCACTGCAGTGCTCTGCCAGTGCAGGTGTGTTGGGGTAGGGGAGAGTCAGGCTCCTGCAGTGCATTCTTCTCCTCCCCTGCCCCCCCAGCCCAAGGGCCCAGGTGTGACTGTGCTTCTCTCCTGACAGAGCAGTGCAGTTCCATGGCTCTCCATTCCTGGCAGAACTGCATTTGTGCTGTTGTCTGCTGAGTGCTAAGACTTTTATGGCTATGGATCTGAGCATTTGCTTGTCAGCAGCAAGTTAGGTGTGGCAGCTCAAAACAGATTTTTTTTTTTTTAATGGACAAGGGCTTTTGAGCAGATGTCCTGCAGGCTAGCATAATTCTATCTGTCTTAGTTTGTCATGGGAATTCAGGATTGCTGAAAATGCCAGCTGGCAATGTCTTCTGTGGTTTCCACAATGATAGTTCACAAGGTGTTCCCCTGGGCAGACACTGACCTTCTTACATCAGGGATGGGCCTGTTTCCTCCTCCCTGTTTACAGAAAGTGAAGAAATTTGTCAGCAGACTCTGATCCTGCAGCAGCATCTGGAGATGTAACCATGGCTGGAATGACTCTGTACCTCTTGGCCCTATACTGGCTCCCTGGGTTCTGGCTGTTGCTGGGTCTGACTTGTGTGATTCTGACCACTGTGTCAAGGGATATATGTCCTCAGGTCCTCCATAGAGTCGGATTCTTGCCCTGTCACCTGAGAGGTCCAAAGCAGCTCCAGGTCAGTTTTGAAGTGGCAGGTACTGGGAAGGTAAATCCAGTACCTACAAAGGAAGTTTCCTGTTCCACCCTAATGTGGTGGGCTTGTCTCATCTGCCCATCAGGTTTGTATTGTTTTCCCTAGTCCCTTGGGCAGAATTTCCATGTGCTTGTCAGGAAGCTTTGTCTCCTTCACCACCCCTACCTGAACTGCTTTGTTCCACAGAAGACAGAATAAACCAACATCCAAGTCTGGAAGCTTGTTTACCAAGCTGTCCATGATTACAGAGCCCACCACATAAAGTGGTGGTTGTCCCAGAAGCTGCCTGCCATAGCCAGTGCTCTTATGTGTGGTGTCCTATTCTTGAGGAATCAGTCCTGATTCTCTGATATCTTATGCCAAGCTAAGGAGGGCAGCAGTCACTTCCACCTTGCTGTTTCTTACCTCATGGAAAAGTTATTTACATGGGAGGGGAGGAAGGTTTTCTTGCAGCTTTGCTTCCCTGCAGGATGTGGGTAGTGTTTCCTTTAGGAGCTGAGCAGGTGCTTCTAGGAGATGATCCTCTTTCTCTCCCTGATGTGTGGGAGTGGCTGATGTGGTGAGTGGCAGTTTTAGGGTGCAGTAGGTGACTGTGCAAAGTAACATCTGGGGCACATTGTTGCCCCTTCCTCCAAATAGGTCAAGAGGTGGAAACTGCTTCTGGTCTGTAGTGAGCCTGGACTAGCCAGACTGTTTTCCCTGCCTGCAGTCATCATTCTCATATTGTCTCCTGGCATTTCTCAAGCTCAAATCCTCTTCCTTTACCCTGCCTCCCTCTCTCCAGTCCCTGTTATGTGTCTCCAGTTCTTTTCATGTCTGCACATCCCCTCCCATCTGTTTCCAGTGCATTTGTTCAAAGTACAGCCTGTTTAGGTGTTGCTATGGATGCAAAAGGATATTTGGTTACCCTTCTGTATCTTGGACTGGAGTTTGTGTAGAAATCCTGTTAAATGAGCTGACTGTAAAGCTCACTTGGTTCTGCCTTACAGCAGTGCACTGGGCACAGAAGGCAAACAACCTATAATGATGGGCTGGCTTAATCATTAAGCAGCACCTTGGGCTGCTCAATGATGGCCTGCTGCTGGAACCTGGTATGAGATGGAAAAATGCAGCTTCCCTGCTCTGTGATAAAATCTGCCAGCTCAAGGCCCTTGCGAGGGAGTGGTCTGGTGTTAGAGGGGAGACCGACAAGTTCTGGGTGTGGAAAACTCCCTATAGCAGCTTGGCTACTTCCTGTAGGTCAGGTCATATTTTCCAGATTATTTTTTTTAACTATTTTAAAAAAATTTTAAAAAAAAGGCAGAAAAAACTAATCACAAAAAGCATTTTAGTAGCATGAAGCAGAGCAGAACTTCCTGCTGTGCAGCTGGACTGAAATAAATAGTATTAGAAGGTGATTGTGGTTTGTCTGCTTTTTCATCCATACTCATCTTAATAAAGTGTTAACTGTGCAGCTGCTGTTAGAATCAGTATTTCTCTGTTAGTAGCTTCCCAGTTGATGTGCTTATCTAATGGCGAAAATGCTATTTGCCTTTGCATCTGGGCGTGCCATCCATGGGAGAGGCTGTTCCAGAAAAGCAGGTCAGGCAGATGGAGTGTCCATTCTGCTCTCCTGCCTCCTTACTGCTGACCTTCCAAAAGATGTGAGGTTTCCTCAGCAAGCATCTGAGGAGAGCTGGGCTGGGCGCTGCCTGGAAATCAGGCTGCAGCAGAGAAGACAGCTAATGTCAACTGGTATTGATACCAGTGGAGTATCTCACCCTCCAGACAAGTAGGGAAGGGTGCAAATCTCTCAAGTCATTTCAGTCTTTGAGTGCAGGACGGCTGACTAGGGAAACATTCTTATGGTCTCTTGCTTGTTTTCATTGCTGAAAGAAGGCTGGTTCTGGTACACCTTGCTGGTCTCTATTGAAGTGTGAGCAGGTGCTTGCTCGTGGAGCTGCTTTGCCACCAGTTTGTGCCTCCAGCTGAGCAGTCCTGTCCCAGAGGGGCTGACACTTTCCATAAAGAGACTTGCTGACATTCTCTTGCTGGACTTCCCTCCTCTTTCTCTCCCCCTCCTGCAGAGGCAGAAAGCCTGTGGAAGAGGTTTCTTCAGTTCTGATCTTGGATATATTCTGTGTCAAGTTTCTCAGACTTTGATATGTGAGTTTTGGATGAACTGATGAACACAGTAGGTGCACAGATGTGGAGATGAGCTGTATGGGTATGTGTGGTGCTCCGCAGCCCTGGGATCTAACGGAATTATCCCATCCCTGCTTTCTGGTTTAGCACTCCAGAGTGGACCCTGAGGAGCTGTTCACCAAGCTGGAGCGGATTGGCAAAGGATCGTTTGGTGAAGTGTATAAAGGGATCGACAACCGCACCAAGGAGGTGGTTGCTATCAAGATCATTGATCTGGAGGAGGCTGAGGATGAGATCGAGGACATTCAGCAGGAGATTACAGTGCTCAGCCAGTGTGATAGTCCCTACATCACCCGGTACTATGGCTCATACTTGAAGGTAGGACAAAGCATGGAGGTTCCTTGCCAGCAGTTTGGGAATGGTGTGGGCTCCTCTGTGGGTTCTGCAGCGGATGGTGGCACACAGCACTGGAAGGTGCCCAATGTGTGAGTGTCAGTGTGGCAACAGGAACAGCAGCAGCTCACTGCATTGGTGTGCTCTTAATAGCAGACTGGGCTTTAAAACACTTGTTAAGCACATGGAAATGAGATTCTGTGTGTTACCAAGAGCAGGGCACTTCACTGGAGAGAAAATTGTTCATTGAAGACTGACCTCTCTCTCGCCTGACCATTCCTGAAAGGAAGTTTGTGGAATACTTTTCCAGAATAGCACAGTCTAAGGTAGTACCACTGAGGGATTTATGCCTCTGGAAAGACGAGAAGTTTGAAACTGTACTTTGTGATCTTGTGATCACCATTTCATCAGAAATGGTGAAAAGAATAGGAATATGGAGGAGTGCTGATATGCTTCCACTGAGAACAGGCTTAGGAATCCCTAATGGAAGCTACTAGTAGTGATGATCAGAGGTGGCCTCTGCATACTGTATGCTGGAGGTGAAGGTAACACTGGGACTGCAGCAAACAGTTCCTGAGTTCTTTGGATCCTGAATATTCCTTGCATATTTTTCAAAGGCCAAAAGGCATTTTCTCAGCCTTCTGCTGTAGTTTCGTGGGCCTGCTGTTTTTTCCTACCAGGACCTTGTGAACCTCAGTATGGAAATCTCTTCTCTGAGGAGTAAGATGTCTTGCCAATTGTACCCTTCAAGATGGCAGCCCTGTTAATGAGATCAAAGGCTGCAAAGCTCCCTTGCCATTGCCAAGAAGGAGTTATGCTGGATGTGCTGTTGGAGAGGTGCTAAGTGGCTCCAACCTGAGAATAAGCTTAATTCTGTGGGCTGGGCAGTCTGGTGCCTGTAGGGGCACTTGCTTAGATAAAACTGCAGACTGAGATTTAGAAATGTACTGGAACCAGATCCACCTGTGTCAGCAGAAAAGAGGGAGCTGGGAGCTCCTTCCTTGACCCTCTAAGAGCTGTGGTGTGCAGCATCTCTTGGATTGTGGGATTGTGTACAGGACTACTCCCATGTCTTGCTGCCTCCAGGTGTTTCACTTTTCTGCCTGCTTTTATTACTGTCTTTGCTCTTGACTTGTGCTCTTGCTTGCAGGGCACTAAGCTGTGGATAATCATGGAGTACCTGGGAGGAGGTTCAGCCCTGGATTTGGTAAGTACATGGCAAGCTCTGCACTATGAAAACATTGTCTGGAGCCTTGGTTTGTGAAATGCCCGTGAGCCAGACACTTACTTGCCACATACCATCTTTTTGGCAGTCCTGTGCCTGAGGGGTGTGCAGTGCAGGACAGACATGCTGGTTATGCTTATCCTGGGACAGAGGAAATGTTTGTGCAGAGCTCAGCTGTCCAAGCACTGTCCTCCAACAATACTGTGCTGCTGTATGATGGGAAGAGCCAGTGAACTGAAAAGTGACAGCAACCAGTTGGTTTTGAGCTGTGTGAACCTGTACTTCACCATGTCAGAGTTACGGTGTTCAGTGCTTGCATGGCTCAGCAGGGCCGTGGTTTGTGATCAGGTTACCCCAAATGTTAAGAGAATACAAATGCAGAATATGCCCGTAGGCAAAGTTCTACTGTGCTGTGTTCTGTCACAGGATTTTTCTCTTTAATGCCCGCTTTTCCAGAGCAGTAACCTGTCATGTAGGGGGAAAATGCTGAGCCTGCAGTGACTCACAGGAAGGTGTAGTTCAGGGCTGTCATCAGCAGAAGTCATCTGAGTGTCAGAACCTTGGTTATTGCACTGGGAAGGCAGGACTTGGTTAGAGGAGAACTGATGGAAAGCAGAAGAGCTTTGATACAATACTCCAAAGCCTGAGGGTTGATGTTGTCTCCGGGCTGTTGCAGAGGCTGAAATTCAGTTGTTTGTGCTAGCAGAGAGACCTGAACAAGAGAAACTGTTAAGATGTTCTGTTCACTAATGTATTTCCAGGCCAAAGCAAGAGTTGAGCATCCTGCTGTTTGTTTGGGAAGCCTTTAATAGACTGATAGACTAGCAGAAAATCCCCCAAAGTTTTTCCATTTAATGCTTCCAGGTGCAAAGTCCAGCATTCTGCTTGGAGAATGTGCACCAGGCATGCAAGTACTTCCTGCTGAGTATGACCTTCTGGGCCAAGGTTTCCAAGTAATAAACTGAGAGCCTGAAAAATCTGAGGTGTCAGTCACCCTCTTTTAAGTCATCTTTCTGCCCTTTATCAGCTGAAGCCGGGACCGCTGGAGGAGACTTACATAGCTACTATCCTGAGAGAAATCCTAAAGGGTTTGGATTATTTACACTCAGAGAGGAAGATCCACAGGGACATCAAAGGTAAGACTGGAGAGCTCAGCTCCCTTTCTTGTCAGGGACATTAGTAACATAGAATTCAGAAGTATCATATAGCGATAATCCGTGAGATTTCAAAGACTGTTTCTCAGTGCTCCTTTTCCTGTTAGGTTTCTGTTTTCTGAATCCGATGCTTGTCACTGTATCACAACTCATGCTTTTCATGTCTTTAGGTGTTTAGAGTAAAGGGATCTGTAGCTCTCCTCTGGCACTTGGAGTTTGGACAGGCAGGGAGCTGAAGCAAAGGAGTTGATGAAAGGCATGCTCAGATATTAGCTGACTCATGTCTGGACATCTGGTTTGCTGGTGGACCCCAGGGGTGTGCGTGCTGGTCATCATGGTTATAGCTCACAGTGAAGGTGAGCTGTCCTCATGCAGGGTTCACAGCCCTAGAAAATGAGGGCAGCTTGCATCAGCTTATCCTGTTACTGGTTTTTATAGTAATTGACCTCGTGCAGTGTAGAGTGCTGGCACCTGCCTCCTGAAGAGCAGTGTCACAGCGAGCCCAGAGCATCAAAAGACAGTGGGAGGATGGAGGGACAGTGCTGTGGAGCCATGGCCAGTGCTGGATGCTCACTCCTCTGACCCCCTGCAGGAGGGGAGGTGAGCAGGCAGAGCACAGTAACCTCATGCAGGGAGATAAGGAGAAAAGATTCCATTGTGTATGTGAGACTGCACATTTCTAGGGCTGCAAGACGTGCAGGGCTGTTGGCTGTCAGCAGTGGGAAAATGCTGAAAGTTTGTAGGCAGGGTCTCTCTCATGATGAAAAGTCCTGCAGAAAACCCCCATTCCCAAACCTGCACAATGTTACTGTCTTATGAGTGAGTGGGAAGAAGCATAAGACTGGGACTTGAGCTCTTCAGAAGGATCTGCAATTTCACCTGTGCTGAATGCTACACCGAAAAAAAAATCAAGGCCATTAGGGGCCATGTTGCCCTGCCTTCTTTGTGTGGCCAGGTGTCACATGTAGTTGATTGTGTGGCCCTTCACATCTGCTCCTTGCTCCTACCATAGCAATATTCCTGTTATGATCCAGCCAAGTGCATGAACTTGTTCATGTTACCCGGTGGAGTTCAGAGGACGAGAATGGGTGTGAGGCTGAAAATCCAAGCTGAGGGTTATCACTGGGGGTGAAGGAGAATGGCATAGGAGGGCCCTTCTCAGTGTTCAGTTCTGTGTGGGCTGGAGATTCAGAAGGCAGCAGACTTAATGCTGATTTGTGTGAACAGCTGCCAACGTGCTGCTTTCGGAACAAGGAGATGTGAAACTGGCTGACTTTGGGGTGGCTGGACAGTTGACGGACACCCAAATCAAGAGAAACACCTTTGTGGGGACTCCATTCTGGATGGCACCAGAGGTCATCAAACAGTCTGCTTATGACTTCAAGGTGAGTTTGGGAGCAGGAGGGTTGCTACTTGGGCCTACTTGGATGTGGTGCTAGGACTGGAACAGGGATTGGAAGTGCTGCTTACTACAGGAATGATTCTTTCCTGTTATGGTTCAGGGTCTCCTGGAGAAGTTTGTGTATTAGACATGAAATGCTCCATCTGATTTTATATAATTAGCCTTTTGGCTGTCCTGAAACTGTGTGTTTTCATGTTGTAGCATTGCTCCTCATTCTTCTGCTTTCGTTCTTCTGCTTTCAGGCAGACATCTGGTCCCTTGGAATTACAGCCATTGAACTAGCAAAGGGAGAGCCTCCAAATTCTGACTTGCATCCTATGAGGGTTCTCTTCCTGATCCCCAAAAACAATCCTCCAACACTTGAGGGTCACCACAGCAAACCCTTCAAGGAGTTTGTGGAAGCCTGTCTCAATAAGGATCCTAGATTTGTGAGTATTGCTGCCCACCCGTGGACTCAATGATCCTTGTGGGTCCCTTCCAGCTCACAAGATTCTGTGACTCCACTGGAAGTCAGTGTGCTGCATGTTCAGTGTGCAGAGATGATTGGATGTGACATGCTTTCCTTATCTGCTCCAGAGGCCAACAGCTAAAGAATTGCTAAAGCACAAGTTCATCACACGCTACACCAAGAAAACCTCATTCCTAATGGAGCTGATTGATCGATTCAAGCGCTGGAAGTCAGAGGGCCACGGAGAAGATTCCAGTTCTGGTGATTCCGATATGTACGTACATGTTCTGCACAGAGGAGTGCCTACACAGCTCAGGTCCTTTTCCCACCGGGGTTGGAGATCTTATGGTAGCTCAGAGAGACCTGTGAGCATCCATTTGTGGGAACAGGTGACTGCTGCCTGAAGAACCAGGCTGTTACCTCCTGTTCAGTGGGACCCGGTTCTCTGTTCCGGTGTTAACCTGTGGAGCTTCTTTGCTGAGTGTAAGGAGCTGTAGTACTGACAAGAAACACTTTGGGTGTAAATAGTAAAACAGGGCTCTTGTTGCCTGTGTTTTGTGTCCATTCCATTAAGTACAAGAGCGACAGGCTTTAGTAACTGTGGCAAGAGCTGTGTTGGTGTACTCATGGGTAGAGCTTTGCTGCTGCTGTGCAGGACAGTCAGGTTATGGGCCTCGGGTGGGGAAAGGGCACTTGATTGCCAGAGTGGTATCACAGAACTGCTCTTTAACTGTAGTGGCAGTGACTCAAGGACTCTGGGAGATTGGCTTGTAACATCTAAGCCTGAAATTCTGAGCTTGTATTGTCTTGAAATTCTCCTAAATTTAATTAGCACTAGAAGCTTCTTCAAGCATCTAGAGCAAAAAGGTGACTGTGATGATTTGGAAACATGATGTAGTACTTAGCTCAGATCTCTCAGGTGCTGTGTATGTGCTGTAGAAGTGGTTTCTCTTTAGGATTTTTTTCTGGGATAAGGAAATGCCTGGAGATCTGCAATGATATGGCAACACAGTGGGACAGAGCTTATGACTCCAGGACTACATGGGCAAACCCCTGATGTATGGAACTGAGGATTTGTGTTGACCTTCCCCTTTTCATTTGCAGTGATGGAGACGCAGAAGATGGAGACCAGGGTCCAATCTGGACATTCCCACCAACCATTCGCCCCAATTCCTTGAGCAAGCTGCACAAAGGAATGGCTCTTCATGGTTCCCAGAAGGTCTGTGTGCTGTCTGGTCTTTCTGAAGTGGACTGAACTAACACAAGCTTTTGGGTGTCTTGGGGAAGCCACAAGGCACTCATGTTCTATCTAAAATTTACTTCAGTCTGGCACCCAGAGCTGGTGCTCCAGAATTGCCTTTTCCACATTATCAGAGTACTGCAACCTGTGGCTTTCCTAAAACCTGGTGAGGGGACTGCCATGGAAGTGGTGTGAATTCACCAAAAGCTTAGTACTTTACACTTACACTTAGTACTTACACTTGTGTGCCCTGGGAGCTTTTGCATGTGCTTGTAACTTCTGTTCCTGTTGCTTTCCAGCCTACTGAGCCCATTAAGAGGCAACCACGGTCACAGTGTCTCTCCACGCTTGTTCACCCAGTTTTTGGGGAGGTGAGTAGAACCTTCTTGGTGCCTGTGCTGGTTGGAGATGGAGATACCTGACATGGATAAGTAAATGGGAAGGATTTGGAGAAGGGAAGTGCAGTGAAGTATCTAGTAGGGTTAGGGGATTCTGAAGCATTTGTGCCTCTGCTCAGAGGGCTGGATTGTATGTGGGGAAAGTGAGTATGTCCCTGGCGTGTCCTCCCCAAAACGGTTGTGTTTGAAAGCAAAGCATTACCCTGTTGTCTTCTGGTGAGGATCAGATAGAGGAGTCTGATCCTCACCTGTCTCTCCTGTGTCTTAGGCTTGCTGGTTAGGCAGCTCTGGACTCTGATGTCTGTGGCTGAAGTGCAGCTTCTGTTAAGGCAGGCAGGTACTCGAGCTGGCCTGTCACTGTGCGTGTCCCCTGCTGTCCACAGCACAGTCACTGAGGGGAAGGTAGGTGGGTTAGAGCAGCAGTCAGCTTTGCTGGTTGCTGGACCATTTCTTGATCTACACAACCTGCTACTAGTAGCATGCCAAGGCCCAGGAGTTCCCTGCCACGTATCCTCTGGAAGGCAGGCAGAGAAAATGTGTTTGGAAAACCCACCCTGTTCCCTGCCTTATGTTCAGGGTGGGGATGTGGAGCTGAAGTAAAAGCTGCCATTAATGATAGGATGGTGTCTGTATCAGCATAAAGGTGACTTGTCTTTTTGGGTGATGTTCTCAGGGAAGAGAAGAGGAGGATAATCATAAGGGGGGGCTGGCTACGGGCTCTAGTTGCCCCTTCCAGCAGGAGTGTAGGAAAGGAGGTTCTGCTTCAAAAGAAATCACTTAGGCACTGCATGTCAGGGTTCTTCTTGGGGTGCTGGTCACAGAGACCCTTTCTTCTGTCCTGAGGACTTACTCTTTTCTGGATCCTGATGGGGTGGCCCAGCAGAGAACTGTGCCTTTTCAGGGATAGTTTCTGGACTTAACTCCCTTTTCTCAGGTCTGGTGCTATGTGGAAGGAGGGTTTGGTGCGTGACAGGAACCAGAGGTCATCCCAAAAAGCAGATTACTGAGACAGCTCCGCTTTGGATATTGGGACTTCATCTAACTGAGCTCTTCTGTACTGCACTGGGCTTGACTTCCAGAGGTCAGAGCATGAGGCCAGTGTTCTGGGTCTTGTAGGCCTAGACCTGTAAGATTAAACCAAATTAAAACTATGTTGGTTCCTGATGCAGGCAGTTTGGTTGTGCAGCACAGTCACTGACATCTGGGTCTCTGTTCAGTTTAGGAGCCTCCTGGGACAGGGCTGTGAGTATGAATGCATTTTTGTGCTTCTCCATACCAACCTTGTTGTAGCAGTTCCAGGTGGGAAGTGGCTTCTTGGGCATTTCATTTCTGCTACTTTGACTCCCTTGCCCCAGTTTGTTGATCCTCCTTTCCTTTGATTAGACTTTCGTGCTGGCTCTGTGGATCCCACCGAGCAAAATCAGGTGCAGGAAGGGTTTTGGGCAGTCTCTGAAATAACCTGGCCTTTGTGTGCATTAGAGGGGGCTTGGAGGGAAACTTCTCCAAGCCAGAAATCTGCTTCACTGCTGGTTGCACGTGGTGTTCTTTTCAGTTCTAATTTCCTACCAGTGGCAGACTTCCTCCTTCTTACTGTTGAGTGATTCCCTCTGACCAGCTAGGTTTGATCCCCTCTTTCCATAAAATAGCTGAAGCTGGGCTTTATGAATGGAAATCTGACTGAAATGCTGTGTGTAATCTTTTATATACCCTCCCTGCATGTGTGTTATTGGATGCTAATATTGAAAATGACCCATGGGGAGTTAATTAACAGATGTGGGCAACTGCAAATCTGGAAACTTTTTGGGGCAGGGAAGGAAAATGACATTTACACTTGGAGAAGCAGTGAGTTGGAGGCAGCCTGTAGGGTGAGCACAGTGCAGTGCTCTAATGTCTTGCTAACCTCCAGAGAGCTCTTCTGCAGAGAGAGAAGACAGGCCAGCACAGACTGCTCCTGTCACAGGCTGCTGGGCAAGCTGAAGGTCAGGGGTGTGGCATCAAAGGCTGATGATAAACTGGCAATTTATCTGCAGGACAGACCCTGTGCTTGTTCTGAGGTGGGCAGCCTTTGGTAGGTGGACATCAAATCCTTGGCTTTAGCATCACAGCTATTTTTGGCTTAAGAAATCTGTACCCTTGATGTGTAACTGAGTTGCCCTCCATGCCCCTGCCATTCTGGCTGAGCAGAGGTGTGTGTGGGTTCCTCCCACAGCTGTGTGTTAGGCAGCAGGTGCCCCACTGAGGAGACAGCAGCCCTTTTTGTCTGGGAACTATTTGTTCACAGTGGGGGACTTGGAGCACAGGGACGGCTGCAGCTGGGGATTAGTGTTCACATTTGTCCTGCTTTCCAGAGCATGGAGAAAAGGTGAGCTCCAGCAACAGGAAAGGCTGATCCTAAAATTGTGAGGCTTATGTAAAGCCCTTTAATCAGCGTGGCCTAATGGGAGCTTAATTGAACTGGACAGTGGTAGGCTGGCAGACGTTGCTTGTTCAGCAGGAGGTTTGATTGTTGTTCAACTCCTTGTGTGATGGTGAACTGGGGAAGGGCCTGTCATATCAGCACTTTTGGGAAGGAGGTGGGGAACTGTTGCAAGGGGTGGGAATGTGGTATTTCCAAGGACAGGCTCCTTCAGGGTCAGCACCAGTGACCTGTCAGGAGTTCCTTCTCGACAGAGGTGTAGCTCTTTGAATTTAACTGTTGGAAACGTGCAAGCAGAGGCCTAGTTGGAGTGCACTGAGCATGAAAGATGTGAACTGAGGCTTTTCATCAGGGCAGATGCTGCATGTGGAGGTCTTGGTGCATGGGCTTCCTTCCCTTGCTCCCTGGGTAAAAGCTGTCTTGGAGAGGAGTGTTGGAGGCCAAGGGGCTCAGGATCCCTGGCTTGACCGTCGTTTGCCTCGGCCTCTCAGTCACTAGAAGCAACTGAGACTTTTCTGGGGTTATTCAAAGTGGTGGTGACTAAGTCCCAGTGTTGGATATTTTCTGCCCTACCTGCCTTTGAGCCTGTGTGTGTGTCTGGGCACTGGGCTGTCATTAGCAGCAAAGGTGACTGTACTGCTTCAGGTACACCTGGAGTTCTTGGTGCTGTTACTACTCTACGAGTTTTCAGGGCTGTTGATCCATTTTTTATATCATTTAATTCATTTAAGAGTACATCCTGTTTTGGTAAGGACTTGATTGCCATTAGTACCTAGAAGAAAATCTGAATCCCAGACATTGGGTTTCCACCTTCCTGATCTACAGAAAGAGACCTTTTTGGTTTGTTTAAGTAGAATGTGAGTGACCTTCTGCACCCTGGTGGAGTCATGCTAAAAGGGAAAGGGCCTTAGTGCTGGACTGCTTGACCAGTGCTTTCTGCAACAAAATAAGGATCTAATGCAGTTTCTGGGTTGCAGCTCAAAGATAAGCACAAGCAGACTGGAGGCAACGTGGGAGCCATGGAGGAGCTGGAGAATGCATTTAGCTTGGCTGAGGAGTCCTGCCCAGGCATCTCTGACAAACTGATAGCACACATGGTGGAGCGGGTACAAAGGTGAGTGTCCTGAGTGTGAGCTGGCAGCTGTACTCCATGGGTGTGGGAAAGGTTGGTGCCAAGCAGTCAAGACAGACAAAAGTGAGTACTGGTGACAAGCTGCCTTAATAGTCCTTAGTCACTTCTTTTAGCTGCTTTCATGTAATGGAAGCAGCTCTTCATGCCCCAGAGGTCCTTCCTCACAGTGAAAAGGATTCTGTAGTGTAGAGGTATGTTGCAGAGCACAGAAAGATGCTACTATTCACCTTCATTTTGCACATATACCTATATACCTATGATGTCCTGCTGGTCCTATTACCCAGGTAGCAAGGAGTATGCAAAATCTCATCAGGATCACTTCTGGAATAGTAAGGTTTTGTTAATATGTATCTGTTTCATTGCGAGGAATGTGCTTTACAGCAGTATGTGCAGACAGTCACTGCTTGCCCAGCATCAGGTGTACAGAAAATACACAGGAAAGTGTGTTTTTCCTGAAGGCAATTGCTTATTAAACCAGTGAAGGAGTGTAATCTGGTAGAATTTAGTTCTTTGCTGTGTCAAACTTGCCTCCACTGCTGGCACCAAGTTCAGTCGTATCCATGTGTTGCAGGCACTAATGTCAGACCCTGATCACAGCTTTTCTCCCTTTCACAGCAGGCTATCCTAAATCTCATCCTTGTTACCAGCAGAGAAACTTAACATTTGGCCCTCCCCTGGTTAGCAAGCTGGAAGTGTTTTGCCATACATGTGACCAAAGGAGCCATCCCATGCTCCGTCTGCCCCTGTAGACACAACCCAGGCTTTGCAGTTTTTACACCCTTGAACTTGGGCTTTCTAAGCATCTGCTTCTGATGGGTTTAAGTCCGTGCCTTGTAGCTCAAGCACCCGTTGAATAGAACAGAATCATTAAGGTTGGAAAAGACGTCCAAGATCGAGTCCACCCTGTGATCAATCCCCACCTTGTCACCCAGCCCAGAGCACTGAGTGCCACATCCAGTCATTCCTTGGACACCTCCAGGGATGGGGACTCCACCACCTCCCTGGACAGCCCTTTCCAATGCCTGACAACCGTTTCCATGAAGAATTTCTTCCTGATGTCCAACCTGAACATCCCACAGTGCAGCTTGAGACCATTTCCTCTTGTCCTGTCGCTTGTTGCCTGGGAGCAGAGCCTGACCCCCACCTTGCTACAACCTCCTGTCAAGTTGTAGAGTGCAAGAAGGTCCCCCCTGAGCCTCCTTTTCTCCAGGCTGAGCCCCCTCAGCTCCCTCAGCCACTCTTTATCTGACTTCTGCCCCAAACCCTTTGTCAACTCCATTGCTCTTTGGACTTTTACACTCCAGCAATGTCCTTCTTGTCATGAAGGGCCCAGACCCGGACACAGGACTTGAGGTGGGGCCTCAGCAGTGCCAAGCACAGGGGGATGGTCACTGCCCTGGTCCTGCTGGCCACACTATTGCTGACACAAGCCAGGATGCCGTTGGCCTTCTTGACCACCTGGGCACATGCTGGCTCATGTTCAGCCACTGTTGACCAGCCCCCCCACATCCTCTCCCATCAGACAGCTTTCCAGCCACCCTGCCCCAAACCTATAGCACTGCAGGGGGTTGTTGTGACCCACATGCAGGACTTGGCACTTGGCCTTGTTGAATTTCACACCACTGGCCTCAGCCTGTCCTGATCCGTCTGCAGAGCCTTCCTGCCCTCCAGCAGATCAACACTCCCACCCAACTCAGTGTCACCCGTGAGTGTACTGAGGGTGCATGCACTCCCCTCATCCCCTCATTGATAAAGATGTTAAACAGGACCAGCCCCAGCACTGAGCCCTGGGGACCTCCACTAGTGACTGACCCCAGCTGGATGTAACTCCATTCCCCATCGCTCTCTGGACCCAGCCAATCCAGCCAGTTTTTAAACCAGCAAAGAATGCACCTGTCCAAGCCATGGGCTGCAGCTTTTCCAGGAGAATGCTGTAGGAGACAGTGGACTACATCCACAGCCTTTCTCTCATCCTCTAGGTGGGTCACCTGGTCATAGGAGATCAGGTTGGTCAGGCAGGACCCACCTTTCCTAAACACACCTGACCTCCTGGTTGTCCTGTACATGCTGCTGTCAAGCAAAGAAGAGTCCTAGATATTAAGGACCAAATGTACTGGCCATACTGGAGGGCTTCTGTTTCTGTGTCGTTCAGACTTTCAAGCAAATATGCCATGGGTTTTGTGTTGATCCCTCATCTAATAATCTTTTGATGCTGTGAAGAGAACACTCCCATCGTTCTGGCTGACCCACAGAGGTCATAGAAGGTGTCCCGGTGATACCTGGAAAACCTGAGTGTCTGGCTGAGCAAGAGGTGCTCACAAATGCACACAGGTGACTGCAGGGCAGATGTTTCAGCATCAATCACTTTTGTCAGCCTAGGAATGACACTGCTGGATGGGGCAGAAGCTCAAGATACATTTTTGTGGGGGACTTACAAAACCTCAGAGACCCTCTTGCTTTCTAGTGCTGAAAATTTCTTACTAGGTTAAAGCAATCTTGAAAGCCTGAAAAAAGTGCCACCTTGGCTTTTTTTTGTATTGCTATTGTTTGCTTTCAAAACTTTTTTTTATCTAGCAAAAACTGCAGGGGCAATGGGAATGGGGACAGACCTACACAGACTGACCCCTTCCCTCTCAGACCCACTGGACCCTCTCCTGGGGGGTGAGAGCTTCAAACAGCCAGAGCTGACCAGTTCCCCCCGCCCCGTTCTTCTTCCTCGCAGGTTTTCACACAGTCGGAACCACCTGACCTCTGCCCGCTGACACCCACATTCCCTGCTGCTGTCATGAGGGGGGAAGGATTTTTTCCAGCTTCATAAGAACTACATCTCTAATCCAGACCACCATCTGCCGTTGGATGTGACGTTGTGTGATGGACTCCAGGACATTTCAGAGCCTTCATGTTAGCCGTGTTTTCATGATAACCCAGGGTGGGGTTTGCGATGCAAGTACAATTTAGACCTTTTGCAGAACCCGAGATGGGTGGTCTAATTGTTTTTACAATGTAATCAATGCAGTTTTTAATTGTTTCCCTATGGATGTGTCCATTTTGGCTTGGTTTGATTCACAGCTTGTTTCTGGTAAATGCCTGGCTGCTGGAAAAGAGGGAGATTCTCTTCCACTGAGATGTGTTTCACAGGCGAGTCTGATGGGTTTTAGCCTCCTGGCCTTCCTAAAGAAGTGTTTGTGAGCAGTCATGTGTGAGTGCAGGGATGTTGGGAAGCTCTCCAGGCACTAGAGCCTCTGGGAGAGCGAGAGCAGCTCTCCAGTTGTTCTGGAGGATCACTTCAACCCCTTCACACACGAGTAACAAAACGCTTTCCAGAGCAGCAGCAGCTGAGCTGATGCGCTGCCGCTCTTTCCCAGCCTGTTGTTTCACAGGAGGATGGATTTGCTGACTGTACTTTTTTTTGGCTCTGGGACATCATTTTGTATTAGGCCTTGGTTCATCTGCTTCAGGCAACAGCAGAACTTGCTGTCAGTCTCTGGGAACCAGAAGGCAAAGTGGGTCCTTTTGCTGTGGGAGCTGGGGGGGTTCTTGTCCTTGGCGCTTTCAGCAGCAGAAGCACCCAGACAGGCAGGCTGGGCAGTGCTGGTCTCTGAGGTGAGCAGACACACTCTGTGCAGGCCCAAATGGGGCAGAAGGGTTAAGAAAGGGGAGTGGGTGGAACACAGCAGCCAAAGGCACTGACAGGGCTTTGGTTCACAAAGCAGAGGGACACTGCGTAGCAGTTCTCAAGGCAACAACCCGTCCTCTACAGGAAGGCACAAACTGGATGGCTTGCAGCAGTGTGGCGGGGCTGGGGGTTCCCAAAAGCTGCTCTAGGCATCCCCTTCTCAGCCTTTCCTTTCTGGCTCTTCCTTCAGCCTGGGATCTAAACTCGCTGCAGCCAGGGCTCTGCTCCAGTTGACAAGCTGGGGTGGTGTTTGCTAGCAGAGCAGTTAAAGCATCTGCTGTGTTGGTTGCTTAAGGTATTCCAGCAGAGCCATCCCCAAGGAGCTTTGCTTTCTGTGTCATACTAGTTTATAAAGCAAATCTTTAATTCAGGTAAGCTCACAGATCTTAAATCTACACTTTAAAGGTCTAGAAAAACAGACTTAGGAAAATAACCCCTGATAGCTGGTTGCCTAGAGACCTGCCTTCTAATTGTGTAAAGATTCCCATGAAGTCAGCAAGACCTCAGTTATCCAGATCTTTCTGTCTGGGTCTTTGTGTGTGGATGATGTGGCTCACCCCAGAGCTGCTGAGAACAGAGGCTGGAGCTGTTCAGCCACTTTATTAGAAGCAAGGCTTGATTTTTGGTACTTGGATTCAGACCTGCAGATTTTAAGTGCTCAGGAGGACCATATGTTCCCTCATCCTGGTGTGCAGTGTTCACTTTAGCTTATGACTATCCTTTATTCTTCCTGATGGATAAATCCAGGCTCAGCAGCACTATGAACCTGTCCCATAGAGCAGAGGTGCTGCTGTTGGGTTTTGCTGGATCTCTGCTGCAGAGCAGTGTTCTGCTGTGGTGTGAGCCAGCTCAGAGCCTACAGTTAGGAAGAGCAGAACAAACCCATTTTTCCCTTAGGAGAAGTTAATGTATAGACAGGAAACTTGGAGAGGGGGAAGGTAGAGGCTGCAGGCCAGCACAAGGGCTCCTGCTGCTTTTAAAGTTGCTGTTCATGACGGTAGCAAACCGTGTTGATAAGGTACCTGTATCGTTACTCACACTCTCTGCAGTGTAATGAGTAAACTTTTTAAAGGAAACAATCCCCACAACCTTTGTCCAGTACTCAAAGCAACAATGGGTTTAGTTTTTAAAAACGTTGAAAGGGATCTGCCACTTTCAATAAAGTAACAAAAACAAATGAGGCTGGTGTAACTTTGTGTTATTAGGGGAGAAGGATTGGTTCCAGCTGCTTGTCTCTGCATCCCTCTTGGTCTTCCCCCATATCACCCAGGAGACAGACCCAAGTACTTTGTGTGCAAGGAGGAACTGCAGCTGAAGGCATGTCTGTCCTTTCTGCTGGTGCTACGGGAAGTACACACTGCTTTGCAAAAGTGTGACACTGTGTTGGGGAATGTGAGGTGCAGGTTTTGCTGGAGTCTGTTCATTATCTGCATTATTTGGACTTGACTGTAAAAGCTGACAGCAGGGTATCTCTGCCTTCCTCTGTCTCCCTTTGCAGCTGAGAGAGGGCCCAGGCAGTGGCACAGGTTGCCCAGGGGTAATCTGCTGCCCAGACACAGCCCTGCTTGAGCAAGGGTTGGATCAGACACCCCTGAGAGTGTGACCTCAGGGACAGGATGAACACTTTGGAGATGCCACTTTAGACGTTTAAACCCTTGTGTGTGACCGTCCCTTCTCTGAGCAGGAACAGAGGTAAAGGCCACGGCTGGGGCTGTGACCAAGCTCTGCAGTGCTGCCTCACCTTTTCCCCCTTGCAGCCAGGAAGGCAAACTGACAAATGTGGTTCTGACTCTGCTTTTTTGGGGGAGTTTAGCTAAATGCCCCGTGCTTGCACTCACCTCAGCTGAGCAGGCTGTGCCGAGACAGGGGTGGTGCAGCTGGGCAGGTTCAGCACAGCAGGTGAGGATGCAGAGCTGGGCAGGGGGGTGCAGCTTGTGTTTTGGTGGCTGATGGTCTGCCTTATATAATGAAAGTCTGGCAGTGTTCCTCCATCAGCCAGGCGCTAACCCTGCCCAGCAGAGTACTTGACTCCTGGCATGCCAGCCCTGCTCCACTGGCACCTCAGCAGTGCGAGTGCTGCCAGGCACAGAACACCTTCTGCCCACACACACTGCTGATGCTTCAGCAGAGGTAAAGCTGGGGTGATGCAGCCAATATGAAAGAGGGAGGTGATTTCTCTGGTGAAACAGTCACTCCTGGGACAGAGAGAGAAGGGAGTAGCCACCAGAACAGCTCCAGTCTGTTGCATTAAACATGTGGTAGAAGTTACTGCAGAACTCAATTGTTGTGGTTTCTTAAGCAATGAAGCAAGACTGGGTTATCCCAGATGAAGGGCTAGCACAAGGAGGGAAAACTGGAAGTGCTGGGGTTGTTCAGCCTGGAGAAGGTTCCAGTGTGCCAAGGGGGGAAAGGCTTCACACTGACAGAGGGCAGCGTTAGATTGGATATTAGGAAGAAATTCTTGCCTGTGAGGCTGGTGAGGCCCTGGCACAGGTTGCCCAGAGAAGCTGTGGCTGCCCCATCCCTGGAGGTGTCCAAGGCCACCTGGGATAGTGGAAGGTGTCCCTGCTCATGGCAGGGGGCGTGGGTGGTGTGGGGGAGTGGAACTGGATGGTCTTTGAAATAGTGAGACCGTGGATCCTAAGCCATGTGGTCCCAAGTGCATCTCCCCTTTACGTACACCATGTGAGCAGGAAACCACTAAGTAAGGACCTGTTGTAAGCTGTTCTTGCTTAATGGTCCTGTTAAGGACACTGCTCATGCTTGTAGCAAAGACAAAAAATACTCCTGCAGAATTCTGGAAAAGTAAAATCTATCACAGCATTGACATGCCACTGAAATCCTTACCTCGCTGAAAGCTCACCGAGGTGAGGGGTCTGCAGTTTTGCCAGGAATAGCAAAGTTTTTGGCTTTTCTAGCCTGAGCTCCTGCTCTTTAAATGTGGAGACATTTGAGCTCAGTATTCCCAACCAAAGAAGCAATTTTTGCTCCCTGCTGTCCTTCCAGAAGCACCCGTTTCGGGGAGTCCCACCTCAGCACATGACTCTGGATGGAGCAGCACTTGGTGCAGGGTGAGCCAAGAACCAGTCTTGGAAAACTAGTGAGTAACTTGAATATGGGATGGTGGGCTCAGGAATAAGAGGCTGAGAGAGTTTTATACCAAGATGCTATTTACTTTGAACAGTCATATTCAGCCACAGTATAACATCTAATCAATCCACATGAATACACCTACAACAGGTAATTAAAAAAATAATAAATGAAGATGCTAATAAATTAAGTACATTTAACTTAGATGGGACAATGGTCTTTGTGGCAGCGGTGGCAAAGGCTGGTTCTGCAGTCACTCCTCGAGGATGCAAATGCCAAGCGAGAAAAATCCCTCTGGATTCCCCCTCCCTGCAGTCCTCACCCCACATCTTTGACACCACAACAGAATGCACGTGCTGGCCTCTGTCCTTCCCGTTGTCACAGGGACCTCCACATTCCTGCACCCTCACAACATGCAACACTTTCCTTTTGCTTTCACTGCACCACTGCATTGTTCCTTCTGCTAGTACACAAACACTTTTCTATCTAATGATATAAAGCAGAGTCCCCAGAGCCCATCAAAGCCACGTCCAACGGCATCTTGTGGCACTTGGCGTGTATCGGTCCTTCCGTGGAGGCACCCACAGGTGACAGATTGACAAAAACAGAGCAAGCTGCGAACTTTTCAGATTTAATACAGAGATTTAATAGAGTTCACAGACAGTAATGCTCCATCTGGAATCCAGTGACTTTTATACCTTCAGGAGAAACAGAAGATGGATCCCACCCGAAATTGAAAGGCAAGAATAGGGATTTTCAGAAGTCTTTGCATGACAAAAGCATAAGCAACGGTGACTTTCAGAGAGGTTTGTTCTCCTATAGTGCTTAAATGCCTTGAAAACATCACCCACACCAGAGTGGAGAGTGAATGCCATCCTGTGCCTTACATAGTTCCTACTACAGGACAGAAACGGGAGCTGTGATATGAGAATAGTGATTGAGTTCAGAGGAAAAACCATGCACCCCCTGCACCGACCCACAATACACCGACACCTTGGCAGCTCAGCAGAGGTCCAGTTCTCCCGCTTCCCTGGGAAAGGGCTGCCGTGGCAGCTCCTGAGGAGCAGAGCTGTTTTAGGAGAGCTGCAGTTCCTGTTTGTGATGAACTGTGTGTAAGCTGACACATCTGTGCGTCCCCATTAGTCCGAGCCGGCTGTGCCAGCAGGGTGACGTTTGGCAGCAGCAGGACAGGGGCTGTGCAGCCAGGGACACCGAGCACACAGGGCAGGTGATGGCTGGGAGAGGTGAGCGAGCCCTGGCACCCGCTGCTGTGAGCCACAACACCACTGGCAGCTGCTGGGTTCCTCCCATATATGCTGGTCATCCAGTCAAAATGTAAAAACAAGGTGGCACCGGCCTTCAGGGCAGGTGAAGGTGTTACTGTACAGGTACGACGGAACAAGAACCCTTCGCGAGGTGTGTGCACCGGAGCACCGCTGCTGGTGGTTCTATGTAAGTAGGTTCAACTGGAACAGACTGGACCCTCTTCCATGCCATCGGGAAGGGATGTGATCCCTGTCTGCAGCCCCCTCACTCCCACTTTCCACACTGGGGGAAACAGGCCTCCTTGAGTCTTTGCTTTATCAGCTCCAGAGGCTCCTGTTCCCACCTGCCTCTTTTGTTGGTGTTGCCAGCAGAGATCCAGCTCTGCCCTGCGTCAGTCAGTGTGACTGTCCTTCTCCTCCTTGGGAAGCAGCAGGCTTGACCTGGCTGGAGAGCTGGTGGCTCTCTTGATCACCTCCATCCACCTGCCAAGAAAGGACGTGAGAAATGCTCAGCCACTCACTCCCAGATAATCTTGTCCTTTGGTTATGAGCTGTACCCGTTTCCCCAAACCTCCCCAAACAGACTTTTTCTTTCTTTTACAAGTCTTTTAGGAAATTAACTCAAATGAACAGCTTGAGATGTGGTAAATACCCTGCCTGTCCAAGTAACAGCTCTACAGTGCTCTGAGCTCCAGAGAACTCCCCTGAGAGCTCACCATGTTCTCCCCTCAGTGTTTATCAAAGTCAACAAGCTGACAATAATTGCTGCTTTTCGTACAATAAATTAGGAATTACGTAACAGCCTTACTCATGTGGAAGAAAGCAAAGCAACAGTGAAAAAAGCAGACAAACCCATTGTGAACGAGACATTTTCCCCTTGAAATTACTACATGAACCCAGTGGATTAAAGAGCACAACTTACAGCTCAGGTGACTGATACCTAAGCCGCTCACAAGTGTGTGACACTCTCCCAAGGAAGGGGGACATATGTGACACCCACATTCCAAAGCAACCAATACAACCCTGCAGGGCAGGACCCACTGCAAGGGTTTTCAACAGTTAATGTAACAGCAAAGTTTTGTATGTGATGCATTTGACACACAATTTGGACCCTGTGTGGAAGCTCTTAAGAGCAATTAATTGTAATTATACAGAATAATAATAATAATTTAAAAATGTAATTACAGAGAAAGCAGCCAAGTGAAAGGCAGGCCTGGACTTGTTGTTCTCAGCCTTGTTATAAATCCCGTTTCCAGAGATTGAAGAGGAAAAAAAGTATCTTTCCAGAACCTGGAAATCTGACTCCCAAAGAGATGGTGGGGCTGAGCACCCCACAGCCCTTCCTCCCATGCCTCCCTGGCTCCAAGGAAGCCTCAGACTCCTGGCACAAAGTGCAGCTCACAGGTCTGGGGGCACCCTCAGCTCACCCCCAGGAGGGTTCTGGCAGAGAAGGGATCTCCAAATATCATCGGTGGGAAGAGAAAGGGAATGTTATTCCTGAGAATGTGCTGGAAGGTCACTCAGACTAGGAGGAAAGAGAGGTCTCGGGATGACCAACCACTGAGTTAACAGCAGGTTATACACCAGGACAGAGGAAACAGAAAATTACCTCTCAAAGGTGTATTTGCTCTCGGCCCGGAAGAAATACACGTGGGACTTGAACTGAAGCTTGAAGACATAATCCTTCTGAATCCCATCCGCCTCCACCGGGGAGCTGACCGTGTAGCCGAGCAGCGGGAGGCTGGCCAAGGGATAATCATCCTGCAAGAGCCCAAAGCCCAGCCCTCAGTGCAAGGCCCCTCTGCCACAGCGCTCAGCCCAACACACAGGCACGCTTGTGAGCACAGGTAAGGCCTGTGCACTTCAGTTTAGGACATAACAGGAAGAGGAGCAGCCTGCCTCTCTTGCAAGGTCACCGACAGCTTATAATGAAACCTTCCCCCAGCTCCTTTCACTGTTTTTATAGAGTTATTTGCTTCTGTTCCCCTGCCCCTTGCTACTGCTTGGGCTCCCTCTTCCCTCTCTGCACCCTTTCAGTGGAACTCCAAGCACAGATCTGACACAAAAGGTAAAATAACACTCCCAAATGAAATGTGCCCTGAAGGCGAGAAGCCAGAATAACCCAGCTGTTGGGTTAATAAACACAGTTTATTGGGTTAATAAGATGAAAAGGTTGAGCTGCAGCACGGTTTGTTATCAAGCAGGTGCTGAATGCACCAGGGGCAGGAAAATCCCTGGAGCCTGTTGAGCTGAGCTGAAGCCCAGCAGGGAGAGAAGTGGGCCAATACTGCCCAGAGGCTGCCAGGACCACCACCTCCTTTGGTCACTGCATGAGGAGACCCACAGAAGGTCAGTACAACCAGAACTGGAAATCCTGATTAAATTCCACAAGGAGGGCCCACAGCCTTTCAGAGACCGGCTTTATTATGAACTACCTCCCCTTCCACTCATTACTCTGCTTCAAAGAGCAGTGAGCTGCCCCTGGAGCTGAAAGGCAAGGACCTCCAGGTGCCCCCAACACCCTGAACACCATTCCCTCACCTACCCCTGCTCACCTGGTGCGTTTTGTAGAAAAACAAACAGAAGTTGGTGAAGACAACCCACAGTTTCTGCCAGCCATTGCTGTTCTTGAACTTCCTCAGCAAATATCCAGAGAGCTGGTTCTAGCGTAGAAGGAAGGAAAAGAAAACTGCTGTGAGATCACAGGTTGCCATCCTGCTGCAGGTAAACAGCCCTTGCATCAACTGCTCCTGCACCTGCTCCCCAGTGCAAAAGGCCTCCCAGGTATGGTGACAGCCACCAGCGTCCATCCCTTCAGCCACCCTTTCTTACGTGCAGAAAACCCCCGTGGAACACTCTGTGTGAGGAGGGAAATAAGGCAGGAGAGGAAACAGAGAGTGGTAGAGCTGGGGACAAGTGACATGTGGCAGCTATGCAAAGCCAAGCCAGCGTGGAAGGGGCTGCAGGGAGGGGACCACCACTGCCTTGGTGTCACTCAGGGGGAGGAGGAAACCTACGCCACGGAATGACAGCGCAGGGGTTTTGTGATCTGAGAAACAGACAGGACACAGAGCAGATTCACACAGAGAACCGTTTTGTGAGGCATAAACAGAAGGAAATCCTGTCTCTACACGGTGATAGTACAACTCTGCTGCTGAGGACAAGCATCCTCACGCCAGCAAGTGAGCAGTTAGGAGTCAGGACATTTTTCTGGGCATCCCATGGCTCCTCCCCACCAGTGCAGAATGTGAGAGGCATCTTTACCTGGATCATGCACAGGTAATCAGACAGGGATAGGCTCTGGTTCCGGTACCAACAAACATGGGTGATTGTGTTGGGCCGTTGGGCCTGGCCCAGCAAATAGCGAGGAGGAAGCTCTGGAGAAACAGCAAGAGAGCAGAAAACTGAGCAGAGAAAGGGGGAGAGAAATAGAAAAACAGAACATTAGGGTGAGAGAAGTGATGCAAGAAAGGCGACTGTTAAAGGAAAAAGGCTTGTGAAAAAAATGATGGTGTTAGAACATGGAACAGATCAAAGCAAGAGGGAGTGCAAGAACTCACACGGTCAATCCCAGAACCTCTAGCAGGGTGGGCTTGTTGTCCAGGCACAGAACTGTGAGATGGTGCCTTTCCCAAAGGTGTCAGCAGGGAAAGGCAGGCCTGTCTTCTCCAACACAAGTCACAACAGAAACCAGCTCCAGTGCCCAACTTCTGGACCCCAAGCCCAGGTCACATCTATAGCATTTCTCTTACTCAGCAGACCCACACGCACTCTGTATCAGGAAAACCCAGGAGCTCCAGTGGCCAAACTTTTAACTCCTTCTATTAAACCAGTTCCTCAGGGGCGGGGCAGGGCAGGCAGGCAGGGACAGACAGCAGTGCCACAGCACGCTGCCCCATTGCTTTGTCTGGTTAGTGACCTTTTTCTCTCCACAACATTTAGGGTCCTTCCCACTTCTGGAAGTCTTCCAAGCATGCCAGCCTCCAGGAAGGTGTCCTACCTGCCAAACTGCTGCCTGAAGCGAAACCATAGAGGTGTGGCAAGCAGTGTAAGGAGTGCTGAACTGATCTGTCTGGAAATCTTTGCAGGACTCAGGATTCAGTACCCAAACGTGCCACCAGTGCCGCACCAAATGGCAAGATCCGAGGTACCAGCAGGTCACGGAATCAGAGGATCCCAGGATGGTTTGGGTTGGAAGGGACCTTAAAACTCATCTTGTTCCACCCCTCTGCCATGGGCAGGAACACCTTCCACTAAACCAAGTTGCTCAGAGCTCCATCCAGCCTGCTCTTGAACACCTCATCAGGGACATCATAAACAACTCTGCTCAGCATAACATGATGCTGCCATGAAAAGGCACTTGGCTGTTCAGTCCTGCCAGCAAGGGAAGGGCAGAGAAGGTGTATTCCCACTGAACTGAACTCCCTCTTCTTAATTCTGGGTGCAGTACAGCAGCTAACCAGAGCTCAGCACAGTAGAGTCAATCTCTAAAGGGAAATACCATGGACAGGTAACTCATAGAATCACAGAACCATTAGGGTTAGAAAAGACCTCCAAGATCGTCAAGTCCAACCTTTGACCAAATCCCACTAAACCATATAATAAAGTGCCACATCCACACATTTTTTGAACATTTCCAGGGATGGTGACTCCACCACTGCTTCGGCAGCCTGTTCCCATGCTTCACCACTGTTTCAGTGAAGAAATTTTCCCTAATATCCAATCTAAACCTCCCCTGGCACAACTTGAGGCTGTTTCTTCTTGTCCTGTCTCTTATTCCCTGGGAGCAGAGCCTGACTTCCCCTGGCTCCATCCTCCTGTCAGGGGACTGTAGAGAGTGAGAAGGTTCCCCTGGGGCCTCCTTTTCTCCAGGCTGAGCCTGCCCAGCTCCCTGAACTGCTTCTCATCACACCTGTGCTCCAGACCCTTCCCCAGCTCCACTGCCCTTCTCTGGACACGCTCCAGCCTGTCAATGTCTTTCTTGTCATGAGGGGCCCAAAACTGAACCCAGGAGTCGAGGCACCTCACCAGTGCCCAGTGCAGGGGGGATGGTCAGTCCTCCAGCAAGGAGGATAAAACCCAAAGGAACAACTCAGTCCTGGGATATCCTGGGTTTCCTTCCCTGCTTTGTGCCATTGCCGAAGCAAAGCCCTGCCGCGCAGAGAGCGGAGCGTGAGTGCGGACACACGGACATGCACAGAGGGGACAAGCATGCGGTGGCATCTGATGGCCCGTGCTCTCCCTGGATACAGAAACGCTGCTGAGGAGGAGTGGGAGATGGAGGCCGAGGCAGGAGGGACAGAGTGAGGCGAGCGCCGCCCCCGCGGTACCTCGACGGCCACACTGTGGTCAGTCATGGAGACGCTGGTGTTGCGGTACCAGCACACGTGCATGGTTGTGTTGGCACGGTGGTGGCTCTGCCTGTCCAAGGAGCTACGAGAGGAGTGTATGTCATCTTCAGACTCCTGTTCTAGAGAGACCTCATCAGAGGATCCTGGGGGAGGAGAATTGGGCAGCGGTTTAAGAAAACTGTGCAGTACAAAGAGCAAGAGAAGCTGGGATTCCTGAGAAAGGCTGTTTTCTCTTGCCATGGTCCAGTTTTAAATATGTCAAGTTGAACTGGTTACACAGCTCCTGTGCACACACTCTGAGCAGATCAGTCTGACTTTTGCTACTCAGCTCTGCCTGGGGCAGCTGATTCATAGGATCACAGGATGGTTTGAGTTGGAAGGGACCTTAAATCTCATCTCTTTCCAACCCCCTGCCATGGGCAGGGACACCTTCCACTAGAATAAAATCACAGAATGGTTTGACTCAGTGCTGTGTTAAACAAACAAAAATGACCACACTTCCTCTTGAGTCGGGAGGAACAGCACAGAGTGCTCCAAGAAGGGATACTCCATGTTTCAGCACAGCCATAACACCACCAGACAGGCACAGGAATATTGGGCTATAAAAGCTGACCTCCAAAGACACCACCGTTTGGACAGAAAAAAATCACTGTATAGTTAAATTGAGAAAAATCTATGCAAGAGATGAATAAGGACCTTATAAAACAATTCTGCAATGGGAGGATCTCTGCTGCATTTAAAGCTACTTTGAACACCAGTCTAGGAAGGCAAGCATATTTCTCTTGATTAAAACCAAAACCCCATTAACTCTCCATTACCGTATATGAATTATAAAAATACTTAATTTATGTCATCAAATTTGCAACAGGAAAGGTGAAAAGGACAAGACAACTGCTGCTTCTCAAGGAGGCAGGAAACATCACTTACTGTTGGAGCGGTTGCACACAGAGTTTTCCAGAAGCATCTCGGATTTCTCAGTAGATTTCTTGGCCATTTCAATTGCCACGTTTAGGTCTTCCATCCACTTCCCCATCTCCAGGCGGGTACTGCAAGAGAAGCAGTGGGCATGGGGATCCACCAGCCCAGAGCTGTGACTCAGCACCCGTGTGCTGAAGGGAGGCACGGGTCACCGCCCAAAACAAGGGGCAGTCCCTTTCCATTAGATAAATCCAAACAAAATTAGAATTCCTCCAAAGCAGGAGCTTTGCAGAGAGGAAACTGACCTCACACAGCCTTCACCTCTATACTCAAGCCTTGAAATAAGACTAAAATAACCATTAAACACTTGGACTTTAGAGCAAAGAGAATGAACAGACAGCTAGTGGGGTGCAGAATATCCCCTCTGGAGCTCCTGGGCTCAGAAGAGGAATCAAACATTTTGAAGATGGAGGAGTATGAGCAATTATTTTTTTTGAAGGATAAAAGGCAACCTGAAAGACATCCCATCTTCTAAAGGGATCTGACATCTCACACGACTAAAACCCAGGGTGCAGGAAGAGGAGGCTTCCTTCACCCCTCACAGGTTCCATTACAGGATGAGAGATTCACAGCTCCTCTGTATCCATGGATATGCAACAGCAGAAGCTTTGCCTTTAGACAAAGCCACACTTCTCTTTTTTTTGGTAATCATCTCTTTTTTTCCAAAAGCTTTTTATTTAGACTGAAAATTTCACCCATGGTCTAAGCCCAGCAGCAATTTTTATTTCTCACAGGTAAACTTTGAGCTATTTCAAAGTTATGGCAATGTAAAAATTATCTTTATTTTTCCAAATTTAAGAATCTTTCAAGCACCTTATGATTTGCAGCTGCTGAGAAACGGTTGATCTTTAAAAAAAAAAAGGACACTTTCAGTTGTTAGGCTGGAACTAAAAAAACCCACATCTGCATACCAGAAGTATTGGTTCCTGTGCCACTACACACCTGATCTGTGAAATTCTGTAGTGGTTATTTTTCAAGAACAGGTCATCAAGCAGTAAAAACCCTGTGATCTAAGGTTGAGATTTAGTGCTCCCACCCTGCATCCTTAGCATTCCTAACTCCATCTGCCTTTTCAGCAGACCTGCAGAAGGACAAAACCTCCTAAAGCTGATCCTGAGACACCAGGTGTAGGAGACAGCCTAAGTACAATTCAGATAGAAAGCAACAAAAAGGCACCAAACTCACTGCCCAAGGATAAGTTAGACTGAAAAGGGATTGTTTTAATCTCCAAGTCAGCCTTTAATTTTTCCTCTCCCTTTCCAGCTTCCTCCATCAGATCGTGCAAGAACTCTCCCCTCCTTACAGGAATTTGCATGTTCTGGAGTTTAATTCTTTTGGGTCTCTAAAATATGTGTATGGTTGGATTTCATTTTGTCTCCTGCAGTGAGTTTGAAGGATGACACTGGCAACTCACAAGTAAACCAACACAATGGCAATGTTACTGCTGCTGTTTGTATTTTGGGTGAGATGGAATCACAGAATGGTTTGGGTTGGAAGGGACCTTAAAGCTCATCTCATTCCACCCCCTGCCATGGGCAGGGACACCTCCCACTAGCCCAGGCTGCTCCAAGCCCTGTCCAACCTGGCCTTGGACACTTCCAGGGATGGGGCAGCTACAGCTTCTCTGGGCAACCTGTGCCAGGGCCTCCCCACCCCTATGTCCAATCTAACCCTGCCCTCTGTCAGTGGGAAGCCATTCCCCCTTGTCCTGTCACTCCAGGCTCTTGTAGAGTCTCTCTCCATCTTCCTTGTAGGCCCCGTTCATGTACTCAAAGGCTGCAATTAGGTCACCCCAAAGCCTTCTCCAGGCTGAACAATCCCAATTCTCTCAGCCTTTCCTCATGGCAGAGCTGCTCCAGCCCTCTGATCATCTTGGTGCCTCCTCTGGACTCGCTCCAGCAGCTCCATGTCCTTGCTGTGCTGGGGACCCAGAGCTGGAACTGCAGAGGGGGTCTCACCTGAGCGAGAGCAGAGGGGCAGAATCCCCTCCTCACCTGTTACCCAGGCTGTGGGGATCAGCCCAGGATAAACTACTCCTTCCCAAAACTCAACACTGAAAAAAGGAGTTGTGGAGAGTCCTGAGCTTATTTTGAAGTCCAGAGGGTGCAGGAAACACCCCTCTAGCAGTGCATCAGTCAAGCAGTAACTTTCTGGAGAAGGAATCCCTCAAAGCCCCAGGCAATTGAGGAAAACCAGGGTTACCTGGCTGCCACCACTATGGTTTTCTGTGCAGAATAGATGGTGAAGCAGTGTGGGACGGCCCATTCATTCTCACTCTCCTCCACCTGCAGAAAAAGAAAATATTTTTCTCCTCACTGCTCAGTAACCAATAAACACCAAAGCTGTCCTCCTTTGCTGGCTGGGAGTGGAGTCAAACCCGGTTGCAGGAAGTGCAGAACAGCTACTTTTTGAGGAAAACCACCTACTCCCAAGTTTACTTTGGCTCTACATTAAAATCTATTGTGTGGTTCTACTGCAGGAGCACAACACCACATCCAGTAGGGCAGGGAAAGTGGTCAGAGCAGATCTGACTCATTACTTACCGGAGGGTCGAGCACTATCAGCTGCAAACCAAAGACAGAAAGAACAATCCCATGAGAACAGGGGATGGGGAGGCAGAAGGGCTGGTTATATGCCTAGGTGTGTGCAGGGGGGGCAAAACACCAGGATAAATAAATCCCTATTTGCAGATCAGCCCCTCAGAGCAGTGTGAAAATGAACTGACAAGAGGGTGTGCTCCAGCTGTTCTGCTAATGTGGAAGGAACAGGCTCATCACCTGCAGACAAGGCTCTGTTTGACACATCTGAGGTCCAATTGCTGTTGAGACCTACCTGGGAGCAGTTTGTGGCTTTGGTCCTTGTGCCCTGAAGAAATTCCTCAGCCTACCCCAGGCAAAGCCATTTCCTTAACCCTGTGATGCAACCTGGAACCACTTACCAACATGCCATGCAGAGAGAGGTGTCCGTGGATTTTGAACTGATTTGTCCCTGTGACCCCTTTGCTTGTGTACAGTAACATGTCTGAGAACTGGAAAGGCAAGAAGAGGACAATCAGTGTTCTGAAAGCAGCAGGCAGGGACAAGGATTTTTTGACATCTCCTTAAAAATCTGTTGTTTAAAGTCCACTGTAGATGCATGAAAAATGCCATTTCTCAGTCAGTTTGGCTGACTTTCCTTAAAACCACTCTTGTTTATTTACAAGAGAGGCAATTAAATTTTAAAATTCTGTTAAAACTCTGTGCCATTAAGGAACCAAGTTGACCAGACAGTAGTGCCACAGTCATGCTCTCTAAACATCTCTCAGAGTGAGCTTTCAGTCTCAAGTGTTGATTTTTGACACAAGCACATGAAAACACATTTTCTCAACAACTTTATGTTGAAGACTTTGGGTTTATGAAAGCCAGAAGCAACACCCACCAGGAAGAACATCCGCTGCTGTAAGCCCTTCTTAGTGAGCTTGTACAAGCAACCTTCCCGAATAAACTCCTGCAGCAGAAAAGAGAAAGTTAGACAAAGCTTGATCTTTCCCAACTAAAGAGAATTTTGTTTTCATCCCAGAGTACACAGATGTTGATTGGTGCCCAGCAATGATCCCTAACAGATTTGTTAAAGGCCAGATGACACTTTTCCTCCTTTTTTGTGGCACGAATCAGCTCCTTGCTGCAACCAGCATTTAAATCAGTGAAGGAAGAGGAAGGAAAGAAGCAGAATTCCTGTTGGACACCAGCAGTTCACCTATCACACTTACATCCCATCGCAGTGACTGCCATAGCATCCCCAAACACATGCGATGCTCCTGTACTTATGCCCAACACATCTATCAAAAACAAAGAAACAAAAAACCAGGCAGGAGCTACACGAATTCCTGTAAAACAGAGACACCAGTTCAGCCCAGTGCCATGGTTCAACCATCCCTACGTTCCCACAGGCTGCACCAGCAGAGCTGGGAGTGGATTTCCTATCCAGTGTGACACACCAGTTCCCGCTGAAACAGAGAGCACCGTACCCAGTGTAACCAGTGTCTGTACTGGAAACACAGAACTGCAGCCAGAGTCTCAGCAGAAGCATTTCTGATCTATTCCTCAGGACATCACCAAGGTGATGGTCCCATCATCCATGGGATTCACTGTGAGACAGTTACACAAAGACCTTACACTCATCCCATAAACCAGAGGGGCAGCAATGGCAAATCCACGGTTCAAAGGCACTTCCTTGGCAATAAAACCAACAAAGGCTCTAAAAATGAAGCAGAGGCACCTACCCTGCCAGGTGCTGTGAGATTGTCTATCCCAATCAGGTCATGCTGCAGCTCTGTCAGCTTCTGGAAGTTTTCCAGGCGGATAAGGCTGTTCTGCAGCTGCGATGTCATCTCTGTGACTTCCTTCAGCGCGTCTGTGCGGAAAACAGCACCCAGGGGATGGGAGCAGAGCAGAGAGACCCAGGCCACCCATTTCACCCACCCCTGGAAAACTGAATCTGAAATTCATAGCCAGCTTTGGAACAGAATAGTTTAGTTGGAAGGGACCTACAATGATCACCCAGTCCAACTGCCAACTTCTTAAAGGGTATTTTAGAGCTGCCCAGCGGGTAAGTAGAGACTAACAAGCAACTTCATAGCACTTCCTATGCTTCTGGAGTTCATTGTGTATCTCAGATATTGCTCATATAAAAAAGTATTTACCATGTAGCCAAAAGTAAAGTAAAAAATTAAAGCCAACTATTTCTGCCAAAGATTACTTTGTCACGAATGGAATTTAATATGTACGTTTTTGATACTACAAAACAAGCATTTTTTGTCACATTTTTACTTCTAAATGACAAAGTTCCTAAAAAACTACTTTTTTCCCCTGCTAAAAAGGGAGACAAGAAAAGGACTAATTTTCAGCTTTGGTTGAGACCTTGGGGTCCGTTAAGATTACCATGAGAAAACCACTTCCTGGAATGCCAGACCAAAAGCGTTCACACTGAATTTGTGGACATAATTGAACATAAGTGTTCGAGGCCAGGTTGGACAGGGCGCTCTGAGCACCCCTGTCCAGTGGAAGGTGCCCCCCCGCCCGTGGCAGCAGAGTGCAATGAGATGAGCTCTAATGTCCCTTCCAACCCAAACCATTCCACGACTCTATGATTCTACAATTCTTGTCTCCCCAGGGCACAGGCAAAACTTTGGATGTCCATGGAAGGGGTGTCTGCCAGCAGGCACACAGCTGGGGCTCACTCACTCCGGCAGTCAGCGAAGTCCCGGTGCTCCGCCGTGTAGTGCTTGCACAGCCTACCCAGAATCAGCTTGTAGTGCATCAGTCTCTGGATGGGTTTGAGCAGAAAGGTGTTGAGGGGCAGGTAGCAAACCTTCTGCAGCTCAAACTCCTTATAAACCATCTCCAGCTTCTTGAGGCGCTTGGTTGCTTTCTCCAGTTCTGTCAGGACCTCGTCGTGCTTCTGCAGGTAACTGGTGAACTCCTGTGGAATCAGACAAAGAATTACTCAGATCAAAGGAAAACAGTCTTCCATTATTCAAGAAAGTGGCAGACAGCTCCCAGTCAGGATCAAAATAAGTCTGCATGGCATTGTGCCTGTGCCTGCTGGGAATACCAAATGCTGGTAGTCGAAATAGCAGTCCCACACTCCTGCACTCCCATTCAAGCCACTGGTTTTAATGGAATAATTACTCCACTACTACAGCACAAGTGTAACTGTTCCACAGAGGCACTCTGCACCGAATAAAGGTGACTTCATTTCAGAAGCTCTGTCTTTAAAAAATACATATACTTTTGAATTAAATAACCTTATGAACCAGGGTCTCAACAGGGGAGCTAAAGAAACAATTTTTCTTCCTTTTCTGCTGAATAAGCAACAGAGAAACACCTTTTCTCAAGGTAAATGTAAGTGGCCAAATAAAAAACAGTGATACAAAGCCTTCATGCAATTATTTTGTTTTCTTTTTAAATTGCTATCAACAATAATTGTTTGCAAGTTACTTCAATGCTGACTGAAATAGAGCAGGGTTAGATTGGATTTAGGGAAGAATTTCTTCCTGTGAGGGTGGTGAGGCCCTGGCACAGGTTGCCCAGAGAAGCTGTGGCTGCCCCATCCCTGCAAGTGTCCAAGGTCAGGTTGGACAGGGCTTGGAGCAACCTGCGCTGGTGGAAGGTGTCCCTGCCCATGGCAGGGGGTGGGACTGGATGAGCTTTAAGGTCCATTCCAAACTAAACCATCCTGTGATTCTGTGATCCTTGACAAAACAAAGACTCCATAATCCCGAAATTTCATCTCTTGAATCCTGTATTTACCTTCAGGATGCGCATATTCCTGAGCATGACATCTCCGATGCGCTGGTAATCTCCTTTCACGTGAGCATTGCTTCTGCCTTCCCTGGGACACACACAGGGAGGAAACAAGAAGGGAACGTGAACGGGGGATCAAGAAATTTATATTTCTTCCCTCCATCTACCTCTGCAATTCAAGACATAATCTTTAGCCACTTGAGATTCCCATTTCACTGTTCAGATTGGTACATTAAATATGGAAGCTGTATGAAATAACAAACACGAAGCTGTGCTTGGAAAACTGAGAAAGGACTAGAAATGAGTTTGTGTGAAAGTCTGTTTGGGAGTTTAACCTCTCAGACCTCTGAACAGATGTCATAACATGATCACACCTGAATTTATTTTTGTTCATACTCCTTTTGAATGGTAATTATATGATAACATATAATATGTCAAGTCAGGAGAAAGGTTAAGAGACTAAAAACATGCTCTGTGAAATAAACGGTGCTGCAAGAACTGAACTCTCATCTTAATTACAAAAAATGTTTCCTAGATTTTCAGCTGGAGTTTCATTGACTGGAAGGTGTGGAAAAAAACCTTTTTTGACCCTGTGTTCCTTCTCTTTTCTAAGGCTTGAGAGACACTACCAGGTTATATTAACAATTGGACTTGACAATCTTAAGGGTCTTTTCTTTTACAAAACCCTTGGTCTGATGCACAATTCACACGACTACAGGATATTATACACAAGGCAGAGTTTGAAAAATGGGCTTTGCACAATGCATTTAGTGCTTTTTTTATAACTACAATTTAGTAAATACTTCTCCTTGATTGTATTGATGCAGAAATACCAGGTCAAAGAGCGTTTAAGTCCGGTTTTCACATGAGGATGTAGAAAAAGGTCCCCCTGTTCGCTTACCAGAGTGAGAGCCTTTGTTCAATCTCTTTCAGAAAGCCTCGATGGAACTCATAGATGGGGTCTATGTTGGAGAAGAGCAGTGTCATCAGGCCCTCTGGCATGGCATTCTCCTTGATGACCGCGCTGCGGAACCACTGCCAGAAAATCAGAAATTCCCATCAATTTCTCTATTCCAGGAGTTCGTCGTTAGAACAGAAATTCCTGCTCCTGCAGCGATGGGGGAGGAGAAAGTATGCACAGGGAAACAGCAGGAAGGAAGGAGAAATATTTAGGGAAGAAGTAATTTGTGAAAAATGAAAAGATGGGATTTGTTTCCTTGCCAAACATTAGGAAGATGAGACATTTATGGCTGGCTCTGGGCATGAGCGTGTTTCTGAATGCGATGATGGGATGGTTGGTGACAGCTGAGTGACAGTCAGTTACCCAGTGGCTGCCCCAGCTGCTCTCACACCACTGCTGTCACTTCCATGCAGACACAACTGCTCCCATACACCTTGGAGCCCTGTGCAAGTTACTCAGCAGTTGGAGACATCTCGTTGCAGGTCACACTCTGCACTTTATCGTTTCGGTTCCCCGCTTTCTGGCAGGGGTGGGGACATTACAAAAATCCTCTGAAGTGCCAGGTGTTCCCCCATCTTTTAGAAGTGCTGGGAAGCCTGTAGGAGGAATTGGAGTGAGATGGTGCTCGCTGAAGATGCAGAGAACACCTCAGCTGAAGATGCATGGCATTAAGGGACTCGAGCTTTTCTTTGATGAAATTAAAACAACAGCTTATAGAAATGTGACAGTCACAGTGCTCAAACATGGAGCTCATGAACAAAAAGCTCTTTCAGAAACAAAGCTGGAAACTCACGCTGTCCTCCAAGCCAGGACCCACTTGTCTAGTCTGGGTAAAAGGAAGTGGAAGAAAAAGAAACAAGAAAACAAGACAAAACTTCTCAAACCCCCATATAGGTCCTTGATGCCCTTTGCAACTGCCATCTGCTCTCAGATCCAAAGGCACAAGGACAAAAACTTCCCAAGGAAAACCACTGAACTGATGGTCAGGTTACAAGCAGAGTTGGCAGCTATCACCAAAACTGAATGCAAAACACTTTTAGGCTGTCTCTGTTCACAGCTTTCAGAGCAAAAGTTTGTCTAAGTTATCAGGATGGCACAGGATGGAGCTGCTGGAGCTAAAGACAAAAGTCCAGAGAAGGTATCTACTCTCCCACAGGAGGAGCTATGGAACAAGAAAGGGGACAGCTACTTGGCTAATGAACTATGCTACATGTTAGGAAGAAACTCCAAGTTTTTCCAAACTAACAATTGGGCACGAATGTGCTAAGAAAAGCAAAAAAAAATCATTAAAGAAAGTCAAACCCCCTTACCACTGTGATAACTTCCAGGTCCTTTAAATAGGTCCGTTCTGTGGCCAGAATCTCCTTTGCTATGAAGTAGGCCTTGTCAGAGGGGTAGCGCTGGAAGGATACACAGCCATCAACAGACAGTAAAATACACATGCTCTGGTTATTACTGAGCTTGAGCCCAAACCTTACATCCCTCTTGCTGTGTGCAAATGGAGCAGCCCATTGCTAACAGGGCATCTCTGTATTCAGTATCACATTCCCAAACAATGACTTTACAGTATTTTTTTATATTTCGAGATTATTAAAAATTAAGGTTATATGTCAATTGTCAGAGAATCACAAAGATGGTTTGGATTGGAAGGGACCTTAAAACCCATTTCATGCCACCCCCTGCCATGGGCAGGGACACCTTCCACTAGGCCAGTTGCTCCAAGCCCCATCCAACCCAGCTTTGAACATTTCCATTATATGAACTTCCATTTCAAATCCAGGGAGCACTTTACAAAAATATGGAAACAGTTATTCCAAGGTTCCTAGGTTTTAAACACTTCTCTAACCAAACACAGCACAGCAGATTTGCAACACAGTCCTTTTCCAAAACTATTCTATTTCCACTTGCAGTTTTTACTCAAGTCCTTTGAAGATCATATTAATTAGCTAAGAAAACAGCAAAATCAAAGGGCAGCAGTTGTTGACTGTATGGTTGCTCCAGGGCTGCTATTTACAGAGAAGACAGAATGGACATGGAAGCATAAAGGAATGAAATGGTAATACTGCAGTTCTGCAGCTGCAACAACCCAAAATCGGAGTTAACCTGAAAACATACATTACTAAAAATCACATAATATTAAGGGTCTAATCCCATTTCAGGCTAAAATACTGTTTTGGCTCCTTAGCTCACCATGCTGTGGCACAGTTTTGTGCCAAACCTATGCCTGGTCAAAATCAGTCACAGCAAACCCACTGAGTTATGTCAAAATTTGGTCTCCCCCATGTCTGCCCCTACTGAGAGCAACACAATTTTGAAAATTATTTCTTCTGTTTCCTTGTATGTGCCGAGTTAATTAAAAATTCTCTTTTTAGAGTTGCTTTCAGATGCCTCCAGTGCTGTCAGCACAGCTACTGAGCTTCCTAATGCTCCAGCTCAACGTTGCTCATGGAGGAGATGTTCTCCTGGTAACCTCTCTATTGGGTCAACCTTAACCACACAGAATTCCTGGATGTATGTGTCCCCAAATAATTCATTTTGAGACAATGTCTAGCCTCTTTTCAGGTTATTTTATGCTAGTTACTGTAGTCCCACACATCAGTCCCCACCCTGGAGGAACCAGAGGACATTCTTCAACGTACTTCTACTCGTTCCATAGCCATTCTCTCAACTTTAACCTACCTGTCTCAGGTACACAGTGTCAGGCAAAGTCCTACCTAATCCTGGCTTCAGGTATTGCTTTTTTGTTCTTGGGTTATTTACCTGACTGTGGTGTCATATCCTGTTGAAGCTCAGTGGGCATCCTTCTCAAACAGCCTCTTCTCAAAAGAAAAAGCATCGTTTTTACAGCCTCCCTGGAGCTCAAGATGATACGGCTTTTTCATTTCACTCACCAGCTTCAGCAGTTTCTTACATGACAGGAGAGTAGCAGGCATGTTTCTGTGTAACACAGCTCTGTGTACACCTCCTCCTGGACTCTGTACAGCATCCTATAGCACTTCCTTACAGAGGAAGTGCTTACACCCTTACAGAGCATGAAGACACATGAAAATGTGGGAGTGTGACTTTTTACATGGGCAGGTGGTGACAGGAAACAGGGGGGAACTTTTTTAAAAACTAAAAACACACCATGGCCATAACCTGGCACTTCTCATAGCCTGCATGGATCACCTTTTTCATCACCTTTGAGCATTTCTACAGGTTTTCACTTCATTCTCCAGCTAACTTTGTGCAAACTTGGGGCACAGAAGATGCTTTTCTTTTCCCAGGCTTCTTCTCTTCCTTTCTCCCTCCTGCCAATGCATCATCATTTACTCTCAGAAGCTCCTGCTCTTTCCAAATTGCTCCCTGCTGAAATTTAGTGCCCTTAATTTGCTTTTTTTCTGTCTTGCACCAGTCCTAAGTGCCTCCCCTGTGCTGAGTGCTGGCAGCAGCTGCTGGGCAGAACCTGCACCAGAAGCACCAAGAAGTGGAGCGGCTGTCACAGCGCACAGGGGCCCTGCCAAACACCTTCAGTACTGGTCAGGCACTGCAAGAGGAAAGAAAATCAGCTCATGCCTCAAAAAAACGAACACAAAAACTCTCTGAGAAGGCAGCCTCCTTCCAGAGTCCAAAGAAAATGTTTTTACAACCATAGCAGGCATCAAGGCAAATACCCCCACTTGGAAAAACTAGTGTTTCACCATAGCATGTACACACAATCCAACCTGAAAACCTTCAAAGACTCACCACATGCAGCAAGGAGTGGGGAGTTAAAAGCTTGTGGGGAGTGAAGAGCTCTACTGTGAACTTAAAAAGGCCAAAATAAAAGGATTACAAGACTAAGAAAGCCTTTCCTGCCTGCCTTGTACCCAGATGACAATGTCACAAAACTAACAAGTCTGGAAATAAACAAATAAATAAATAATAAATAATAATTCCATGCACATGAAAATGTTTAACTTTTCACTTCAAAGACCAGGCTTCAGCAGTGTTAAAAATAACTCTAGGTGGGGGGAACTCCCAAAAAAAGCTCAGTTTCAATGTCCTTTTCAAGTGGGTTGTTACAATCAACCTCTGTTAGAAAAGAAACGCGAAGAAATCTACCAGTAAGATGAAAGAAAACCACAGTGAAATAAAATGTAAGAAAAACCCTCATCTTTCTCAATGTTTCAGTACAGCAGCATCATGGCAGCACAGAGCAGAGAGCACACATTGCAAGAGCTGGAGAGTCTGCAGAACACACCCTGATTAACCAGGTGGAATTACAGCAGCATCACCTTCAAATCAGAGCTCTATTCAGAGAGATATTTTAAGATTACATTTTTCTTGTACAATAAAGCTCTAAAACTCCTGTGGAATTTAGCTTAGTTCAATTTAAACAATTTGTTTCCACCTGGGTCTGTTTCACTTCAAATAATGTCTCTGAATGGACAACGAAGCCTTGGAAGGCTCAGGAGTTGATCAAGCTTAAGATCAATAGAATAAAAAAAGTTCCCTTCTAGGAGTCTCACTTTTATAAATTAGTTTCAGCCTGAATGAGAACACCAGCTGCCAAAACACCAGACTTTGCAAAAAGAGGCAGAAAGGGTTGGGTTCAGCCCTTAAGGCAGCTAACGCGTTCACTGCTCATTATTTCCAGGCTACAAGGATAAATGAGAGGAAGTATACTTGAAATAAGTACAGAAAGTAAAGGTAGAGCAATCTGCCAAAGCTGTAAACTCCACCTCAAAAAGTCTGAATGAGACAGGGGAAGCTGCCAGCTGGGTGAGTTTTCTCCAGTTCAGCTCCCAGTTATGGGTCAAACCTTCCTCTCTCTGGCAAACACTTATTCACACCACGTCCACTCCACAGGTGTTCCTCAATAGCATCACACAATCTGAGTCAGTTATCTGGGGTCTCCAGGAAAGGAGTGCCTGGAAGTGCCCAAGGATGTGGTGAAGACACCATAGAGTAGGGACCCATGACCTTCTTCCCTGAGGATCCTGCTCCTGACAGAGGTAGGACAACCAGGATGCTGGATGGGGCAAGCAGAAGAGAAGAGCAGGAGCAAAGAGCACACAAGGTGGTTTCTCCTTTGAGGCTGCACAGAAAACTGTAGATCCCAGTGTGGCCACCGACTCCATACAGAACTGAGTCTGGACAGTGGAGCCTTCCTTGCACTGTAATGGAAGGTCCTGGATTCTTCTCAAGTACAAAAGAGTCAACAAAACTCCCTGCTAGCCAGCAAGGCAAGGGGAGCAAAGAGGCTTCCAGCAAAATGGTCATGGAACTTTACTGTTAGGCAGACTTCTCTATCCTACTGGAGGAAACACAGCAAATCCTGAGCTCTACATGGGGGTGAGGAAAACCCCACATCATGTGGGGGAGCCCTCAGTTAAAGCAACCAGTGCTTACAGGTGGGCAGAGAGGAAAGCAGCCCATGCACAGAGCAGTACCTAGACATAAGCATGTCCTGAAGACTCAGAGTTGTTCCTGCTTTGAGACTCACTGAACCTGAAAAAGTCAGGAGCACTTTTGCCTCCTTCTATCCAGAAAGTAAGCCTCAAACTTCCACAAAGGCAGAGCACTGTCCACCTCTTTCTGGACAAGAGGGTCAGCCATGGAGAGGAGAGCTTCAACAACACAGCCAGCCCTGCTGACCAAGCCATGGAAGACTGGGTGTGAGAGAATTCACTGTGACACCTGCTTGTTGTGACAGCTGAGGCTAAGCTCAGGTCCTTCACAGCTCAAGAGGCACATCTCAGGATGCCTCTAAAGGTCCTGTTATGATCAGGAAGCACAGCCTGGAGGACCAACATATGGTGAGATGGACCAATGAGACCATGACAAGACTGCATGGGAAGGAAGGAACCTAGGAAGGACACACCTTACACATTAACAAATAAGGCTCCCTAAGGAACATTGTGTCCAACTCCCTGCTCCTTGAGGATCCACCTGAAAATAAACCGTGTGACTAAGAGCATCGTCCAGATGCTCCTTGATTTCAAGCAGGCTTGGTGCTGTGACTACCTCCCTGGGCAACCTGCTCCAGGGACCAACCACCCTCTGGGTGAAGAACCTTTCCCTAATGTCCAACCTGAACTCATTTCCATTCTGGGGTACAAAAGGTGGATTTTGAGCACAGTTCCCTGCTAAAAGAGAGGGAGAGGGTCCCAGTGGCGATGCCAAGAGGACACAAGAAGATGCCAGGAGGGCAGTGGGGACTCCTGCCACAACTGTGAGAGACATCCGACCAAACCTTCAGCAGTGGAGTTTTTAACACAGTCACCAAACCCATCTGTTCCACCACAAAATAAAACACCATCAGCATTCAGTGCCCAGCAAGCACAGCTCCTCACCTGACACCATCAGTGCCCAGCACAGCTCCTCACCTGACACCATCAGTGCCCAGCTACATCATGATCTTACCTTCCGTTTCATTTCATCATCCTCTTCTACCCTGGCCCCGCCAGCGTCGCTGAGGACAGGACTCAGCAGAGGGGATGACCCCTGGGCAGCTGTGTTCAAGTTCACCTGAAAGGCCGGGGTCAAGCCCAGGGGACTCTTCAGCACAAGGGAGGAGAGCTCGGGATGGTCCACGGGGAGGCCTGGGTGGGAAGAGAACAAGAAAATGGAGTGGAAAAAGAGAGAAAATTATTTCAAAGATAGCGCAGCTAAGGTGATTACTCACTGTTACAGCAAACCAGAATTGCAATCTCATATTATTTTAAAAAAGGCAAAAGAAAAAGAGCAAAAAGGCATATAGATCCAAAGACTTCAGTGTATATCTCAAAGCAAAGGAAGTGTTCCCTGAATCCCACGGGTTACATGGCAGCGCAGTAAGGATGGACACTGCTACAACTACAGTTAAGGGAAGGATAAGTTGCTTGGGGTCAAGGAAAAAGTGCTGTTGAGCAGCAACACAGTTCACAACATAGGGTTATACTGCAGGGACCAGAACACAGCTTTCATTTTTCCTTCTCAATACAAGAGTTACTTTTCAACCCAGGGAAAAGCTAGGACAAATCATTCCACAACTCACCACTTCGGACGACAAAGTATGGTAAAAATACATTCAGAAATCAGGGAATCTCCAAAATTTGTCCAATGGAAGAGGAAAACCTCTTGCTATACAGAGAGGGAGCATGCAAGAGAGTTCATTCCTAGCTCTTCTAATATATGAATAGAATAATCTCAAGAAAATCAATTTTGCAGCACCGAGTATTAACTGGATGGACACAATCCACAGCTAAACCTGTTACAAGCAGGAGCAAGAGGTACTGCTTTGCTTTAGATTATTAATAGTCTTTTTAAAAAATATTATTATTATTTCATTTGTGGACCCTTTAGAGATTTCTGACACATAAGGCACCATCACAGTGAATTTAAGCCTCCTCTTTTCAGCATGCAGACTCCCCTTGGGGGTTCACGGGGAAAATGACCATTCGAGATCAATTTTTTGGGACCAAACAAAGGTGACAGACACTCCAATTACACTACACACACAGAATTCCTCCTAACCTCACATATTATTTTTTCTGATCTTCTCTGTGATAAACAGATGAGTTTCCTCAGGTGAGGCAACTAAACAGGTACCAACATTTCAGTATCTCCAGCTCAAACACCCAGCCACGCTCCCAAGCCTCCCCAGCAGGGTTTGTCAAGTCACAAGTGCTAAACCACCTGCCCAAAGGCAAACAGGGAAATCAGGAGCCAACCCTAAACTGCCAACCCATCATTTCCCAGACTACTTAGAAATCATCGCAAAAGGCTTTAAAAAACACCAGTCCCCACGGATATACAGCATTTCCTGACACAGTCACGAGGCACGGGTGCTGCACAAGGAGCTGAGGCTTTCGATTCCCAGCTGCTCAGGCTCGGGAAGCACACCCAGGGCGAGGCAGCCCCAGCCTGGAATTCCACATGGACAAACGCAGGAAGCTAAACAGTGCTGCACTCGGTCACCTGGAAGAGATTCAGATCATCCAGGCTGCAGAGTTAACCATTCATACACTAGTCCAGCACTAATTCTGGAGCAGATTTTTGCTTCTGCCTGAGCATTTTCTCCATTCCCACTGCTTTTAATATCACCCCTGGAAAGCAACAGTGCCTGGCATTTGTTTTACCTATCCAGAAACAGGAGTTTATTCAAGGTTTGCTTTTACATGCCAGGAATGCTGAAACATCAGCTTCCAAACAAACGAGCTTGCAGGGGAGAGGAGCTTCTTTAAGTTCTTGGAATTTAACATGAAGTAGCAATGAATTCCAGAATCTGTAACTTGAATTGTTTCCAGACAGTCCAAAAGCTCAGATACAGGAGGAGCAAATGGGATGTAACTTGCTCTAAACTCCACTGCTTGCCTGTTTCAGTCAGATTGGTAAACTGGCTGGTAAACTGATTTCAAATACTGCATCCAAAAGAAAGAACCCCACTGCCTGAAGCCAGAGTGACTGATGGAAATGAGAGACACGTTCACATAATCCCAGAATGGTTTGGGTTGGAACAGACCTTAAAGATCATCCAGCTCCACCCCCCTGACACAGACAGGGGCATCTTCCACTAGCCCAGGTTGCTCCAAGCCCGGTCCAACCTGGCCTTGGACACTTGCAGGGATGAGGCAGCCACAGCTTCTCTGGGCAACCTGTGCCAGGGCCTCTCCCCCATCATGGGGAAGAATTTACTCCTAATATCCCATCTGAAACTACCCTCCTTCAGCGTAAGGCCATTCCCCCTCATCCTGTCACTTCCCAAATTTGCCTTTTCTAGAAAAGATTATAAAAATGTCACAGAGCAGCTTGGGTTAGCTTTTTGGCTAACATCTGTTTAGTTAAATGTTTGATAAATGCTCAGTTTGATAGTGTGTCTTGGCAGATGACATTACAGGTGAGGACTGTAATTTTCATTCTCATAATCCAAGTCTTCTTCACCAGAGCAGCACAGAGGGACTTCAGGCAAGCAGGTAGGATGTACAGCAATTCCTTATTCATCAGGGGAAGGATGGTAAAGGGAGAAGCCATTTCAACAGCTGTTCAATGTAGAAACCTCCTAATTAGGTAGAAATATTGATGCAAAGATCAAAACACGTGAATGATTCCCTCTGACTTCAAACCCTGGTGCTCTGAGGTCTTCCCTTCCCCGCAGGCAGCATCCTCCAGATACATGAAAAGGGATTATTCTTTCAGAGGAATGTTTCCATGTTTCGGTGTTCTGCATGAAGTAGAAATTTGTTTTCTACAAGTAAGTCACACAAACACCTCAAACTGGTGTTTGTAAGTGCTGCAAGCAGGAGCCAGGGGTCCATGTGATGACGTGGGGATTCAGTGCTGCAGCCCAGACCCTCAGACAGGGCTGCATTCTGCACACAACAAACTTCTGATTCCACATCACATACAAAAGCACTTAAGGCAACATCCAAAAATGCATCAGCTCGGTGTGATATTCATACTCAAAGATCTTTAAGAATACTAACACCTCTTAGTTTCACTATGTAGTTAGAAACACGTATCCTTAAGCAAACAAACCCAGTTTCATAAAAAGACCAACATGCATGTAATTGAAATAAAAAATAAAAAACAATCAATAAAGCATTGCAAAAGCACTGTAGTTTGCATGAGCACAGCTACAGACTTGGGTGAGGATGCTGGCCTTATCTGCCACAGCTACTCAGTAATATTGGTTATGTAGAAGCAGGCTCCATTTGGTTTCCACTGAGGTAACAAGCAGAATGATAATAAGCTTTGGCATCACTTCCCATTTATTTCTTCAATCTAAATTCAATCCCTATGCAGAAAGCCAGATTTGAATGCACAGGCTGGCCAAAATAAAATGTAAGCATAGGTTCTATAAGCTTTACACCTTGATGCTTAAAATAATTCAAAGACAGACAACTACAATAGTACCCCAGTAATACAGAGCACTATGGGATGGACAAAAGCTATGTGAGGGTCAAATGTCACCAATGGCTCCTTATCAAATGGAGTGCCTCCTGTATTTCACAGAAAACAACTTTATTATTATATCATGGTTATTACTACTACTTCAAACAGACGAGATTGTTTTTAGGTTAACACCCTGCAGAGGCTGACTAGAAGATGATGGGAGCCCACTCAGAGCCCCTCTTCTGCCCAGTGCCCTGTTGAACCCATTGCATGCACAGACCAAAGGATTATTTCCAGAGTGAAGTCATTAGCAAGCTGACGCACCACAAGCGAAATCCTGGAAAACACCCTATCTTCCTTATTTCAAAATATCACAACTAATAGATTTTCCCCCTGCAAATCTTTCCTTTAAAAAGATGAGGGACAGTTGAGAGAGAGAGAGAATCTTGAAAATTATCTAAGAGCCTAAAAACCTACTTAAGAGACCTTAAATTCAAAGATCTCTTTCTCACAGGTACAGATCACATTAAATGTTAAAGCAGGTCTATAGCACTTGGCACGTGCCCCAGTGCAACTGTAGGTACCTGTGAGGCCACATCTACACGTGGTACCGTTGTAGAGTCCGAAGGTTGGTCCCAGTTTTATGGTCACACCCAGGATCTGAAACAACCGCCCTTCTTTTGCCACCTTTCCCCCCCTTGTTTGCAGGAAAAGAGAATTTACCTAAACATTGGTCACGGACTCCTGCAGGAGAACTTTCCACCTAGAAAACATGCAATTGCCTCCACGTGCTATGTTTGCAATAAAGGACAAACTTCCAATAAAAACAGATATACAGGAGAGAGTTCAAGGGACATACCCAGTTTAAAAGAAATGGTCTCCACAATAAATGTAATTCCTACAAAGAAATCTGAACTTCCAGTCCCATTTGTACGCCAAGCAAAAGGTCTGCACAAACCAGGAATTTGAAACCCACACACTAGTGTCTGCCCCAGCTGTGCTCTACTTTCAGTGAAGGGGTATGGGGAGAAAACTGTCTGGAGAAAGCTGGGAAGAGAACTCTAAGATGCCTTGGCTAGGAGAACAAATATTTATTCTATTTCAAAGACAAGGGTAACGAAAATAAAGCTAAAAAGCCCATGTTGTCATTTATATCAAAGTTTTCCTTGTTTTATTGCATAAACAATTAAAATTACGAATTAGTACAAATCTGTGGTTTCATAATTGGCAATCTGAACAGACACAAAGATACTCAAAACCCCAACATATAATTCAATAAACATTTACCGTATAAAAGATAAAAGTTCAAGAGATCAGTTAAGAAATTCCAGCTCTCTTTGTTTTAATGTAATCCTTTCCTGGTAAGAGTAGCACCTATGGAACTGGGGAGTCCCTCTAACCAAGGCACACGTACCCCTGTATGTAACAAATGGGAATTTTGCATTTCCAGCAACAGCGGAATGTTGTGGCTTTGGAAAACGTACAGCAACACCTTCCCACAGGCCAGGTTCAATTCACCACGCTCCAAATTTGAACCTCCAAAGCTCCAGCTCACCTGCTGGACTAATCCTATAAGAGCTCATAAGCAGGTAATAAATTAAGTGGATTTTATGATGCGTTTGAAACTGTAAATTCTCCCCATCTTCATGCAGCGAATGTATATGTACAGCCATACACATACACACTGCATTTGTGACCAGTGAGGTGTAAGAGCTCCTGAAAATGACAGGCAGTGACAGCTAAAGGACTACACTGAGAACTGTGATTATACTCATTCATTCCATCAGTACTGAGTAACTGTGGCTTAGAACATTTTGCAAAATGACAATAATGGGAATGACTTATCGACAGGTTTGCACCAAAAAGCATAAAATTATAATAACTTTTATTAGTGTCTTTGCAAAATCTTACCCTTACCAAGACTTGCAACTAAACAAAAACTACCACCACCAAAAAAAAAACCCAAACAAAAACAACCCAACACCAAACCATAACCAAGTCACTAACAAAATAAAACAAAAACCCTTTAAACAAAATCGCCTATGACCACAACACAAATAAACACAGGAAAAAGGAGAGCAATACTTGGTATTATCCAGATTATCCAGTAACTCTGAAATTCAATGGAAAATAAAGTGAAAGGTGAGAGTAGATCAATACATCGCCCTATTCCATCCTAAGATAAAATATGGCAAGTCCTGGGAATATATAGCATGTATTACTTTACTAATGAATGAGTACTTTAAAATTACAAAGTCTACACACAATAGATAACACAGGTTAGTAATTTTACCAAAGCTTAACCAGATGATGGATAGGTCAGAGAATATTCCACGACCCATGTTTTGTGCAAATTAAGTTTCACTAACTGCACAGATGACAATCGGAAATGCTCTGATGTAGTGCTTTACATTTAAAAAATGTATTTAAGCATAGAAACGTTGTAAGTATACACACAGAGGAGTACAGGTGCAGATTAAATTACTCACTCGAGACACGCATTTTGGTGCCTTTTAGTCACACTGCAATGTGCAGTTGAGTACTGCAGAGCTAAGCCCAGCAGCCTAACTCATTGGGAAAAGCCACTGGTATTAACATGCTTCCTACAGCTGCATGTGTTTGCTAACACAGAACAGAGAGACGTGGAAGGATGGAAAACAGCCCTGCTTCCACAGGAAAACTCCCTGTGGAGTCGGAGCGATGGCTCCAGTACCCTCCTTTTGCTGAGCCATCGCTGCAACAGCTGCTGGGTGCACTGTGGGGAGCAGGGGAACAAACCTGGAAACCCCTGTGGTTCTCCTACTGGAAAAACACAGCCCTAAGACCCGTGCATTGACTAGAAATGTACGTACCTGTGTATGTCCCCCCAGCCTCCTGCAGAGGGGGGTCAGAAAGCAAACGTGAAAGAATGTACCTGCAGAGGTGGGTGTCAGGGGCAGGGGGGGCGACCACTCACTGGGCCCTGGACTCGTGATGTTTACACCTAAGCTTTACCTGCTCTACCACAGCTCCTCAAATGCTTTCTTCTTGCATGGGGTACTTGACAAAGATCTTCTCATTTTTTCTAAGTCACCTCCCCTGGTTCCTGCAGCAGCGGTCGCTGCTCAGGGCCCTGCAAGGCTCCTGGCTCTCGGTGAGGTGGTTGGTACCAACACCACCACACCTGCCAGCTCACTGCTCACCTTCGTGAAAAGAAAACTTGTGTGTTCAGGAAACAAACAGAAATCAGTACCAGGAACTAAATTTTTAGTATCAACATTGTGAAAAGAAAATCACGCAAACCCCAGGGAACAATGCTGAGAGCTCAGCGGCATCGGCAGCACTCGGGACACACCACACTGCCTCACAGTTCACCTGCTCCCTCACACTACTCAAAGACAAATGAAGGGGACAGAGCAGGGAAAGCCATTCCTTCTCTCACCTTCTCCTGCCATCTCAGGAGACAGTCAGTGGAGAAGAGGATGCCTGGCATGGCTCCACTGCATTGAAATAACCCACACGTGGTGTTCAAGCTCCCTGCAAAGGTTGGAACCATCCCATTCCCTTGAGGGCAGCTGGTTTTTCTCTCCATCTGTACTGGAAAGTGACTCTGAACTTATCCCTCTGAAGGAAATGATGAAGAACCTTTGCTCACAGCTTTCTTGCTATAATAAAAACTCTAATCACAAATTAAATTTTCTACTCTTTTGTGTCTGTCTGGGAAACCATGAACAAGAAAACACAGCTCACTATGCAAAGATATCCTCAGAAGCCACATGGCTTTGGAAATCAAGAGAAGCATAGAAGGAAACCACGATAGCTCTATGCTGTCAGTCAGCCAGAGCACATACAGGACTACCAGGGGCACAGCAGTAGCTCTGAACTCTCACTCTAACTAAAACCTTCATCTAAAAATATCTGTAGCAGGGTCAAAGCTCCCCTTGCTCTGTCCTCACCTGTGGATCCACATAGCCTGCCCTAAGCTAAAGGATTGAGATTCTAGTCACTCCCATTCTTTCAGAAAAACAAAAGGGGCACTACACTAAGACTCTCATTAGTTTCTTTAAAAAAAAAATCCCTGAGATTTGAAACAGCCAATAAAAGATCTGCACCATTGCAAAATACAAGAAGAAAAACATTGAAGATGCCTTTTCAAACTAACTGGGATGCAAGAAAGAGAACTGGGAAGCCTGTCCATCGAAAATACAGGCAGCTTCCTCCTAAGATCTTCTGAAAACCAAGAGAATTTAGTTGGATTTATTCCCATATTAAGCAATTCTAACACATTTAGAAGGAACGCTTGTGATTGGGGCACGGGACATGAAACAGAGGCAGACAAAGTTATATGTAATAGCTGAATCCTGATTCTTTTTTTAATAGATCCAAGAAACTAACAGCCTTTCTCTATATCTTTATCTATATATTTGTCCCTGATGCTGCCACCTGTTAGAGAGTTTGCAGACAGAATTCTGTCTTTTTTCTGGTTTCTTTTTCTTCCTTACTAGTTCACTGTGAGAGGAAATCAGACGAAGCACCTAAAAACATACTTAAAGGCACCAGCTTTGGACACCACTACAGACCTCCTCCAAGTCCTATTTTGAAATGTCACACCACACATGCAGGACATCATCTCCACAGGCCTGAATAAAGTCACACAAAGAGCCAGAACACACATCCAATAGGAGAGAAATACAAGTAACATACAGCACTTATAAATGACAAAAAGAGCAAACTGCTGTACATTCTGGGAGGTCTGAGCTAATACTTTGTTCTAAAAGTGCTTTGGCTTTCTGTACCACTGGTAAAGCAGACAGGTTTCTCGTGGGACAACAGAGACTTCACTAAAACACAGTAAGTCAAGTGAGATAAAAGCAAGTGCTGTGCAGAATAATCACATCTTGGTAAAACTAAGTTGGAAGAAATAGGTGACTAAAGGAGGTTTTACCTCCTCGTGTCCTGCCACATGTTGAGAAAAATTCTATTAAAGTTTTAGTTATCAGAATTTTGAGAAATAATAGTACTTTTTAAATGTTTGAGTAAACAATTAAGGTCTTTAACTGATATCAGTAATATTGAGCATAAAGGTATGATTGTAACTAATTTGCTTATTTTGGAGGCCTTGACTGTACCAGCACTGCACTCCCTCTGCAAAGGACTGAAAACTGGGCAGAAGGAAACCCCAAAAACAAACGTCTGAAGGAGATGATGCACAAGATTTGGGTCAGGTGTAATGGATTTCACATTCTTGCTTGTACAAAAGCAGAATACCCTAAAAACTGCTATTACGAGCCGAAGCTCAGGTTGGACTCTCTGATCTCGGGGGTCTTTTCCAACCTGTGATTCTGTGACTCTGTAATGTCACTACCCCAAACCACGGCAGTTAGGGAGGACATTCCACAACTTTTGCTGTTTCGCCTCAATAAATGTTGCTAAATTAGATGTGACCAGTTCAGTAACTGTCTTTTCAATTACGCTTTCAAACTTATAGGTGAAGTTTCACATCAAAGTCACCCGCCTAAAAGAATTTATAAAAGCCCTGAAGCTCTAACTGTCGTCTCCAGTATTCACCCCTCCTAACAACTCAATTTCTCAGAAAATTTTATATTTTTCTGAATACAGCCCATATCTTAAAGAAAAAGTTAAAGCTATCACCGGGTTTACCACTAGCTGTCCCCCACAGATACAAATTAATTCAGAAAAGTGTCCTGTAAGTATTTTTATGCAGAGTGACTAAATAACGAGAAAGAAGGTGAGACAAAATGCTATGGGGATTAAGTGCTTTTATAGTCTCTGTATATCTCCAAACTGCTGCAAAATGTTTGCTGCTGGACTGCTGAAGGCACTTGGAAGTCAGCAAATATGATTGTCTTCACAAGAAGTTTGGTTGTGTACACACTCTCTCTTCCCAACTACCACACAGGCTATTTGTTCTTCGAAGCATACCACAGACATGTTGCATAGGTTGATAGTTTAAAACTGTCCTTCAGAGATGATTTTAAGAGTGTTCTTTTTTTTGATTGTGGAAACAAAAACAAAATGTGGATCTTGCTACAGCGCTGGAAAATGGGCAATTTAGTGGAAGCAGCTGCTGATTAATAAGCATGTGCAAAAGTGACTGTTTTATGCAGGTGTTGCAGGAACAGCATACATCAGACTCTTACAGATATGTTTTTAGCCAAAGAAATCCTTCAGTATGCTGTAAGTTGTGATGTCTGCATGAGCCAGTTGATACTTAAGTTCTTTGAAATCAGTGGGTTTTCCTAAATGCAGTATTTTCCAACATTGTAGCATATTATAACTTGTTCTTGATGCAGTGTGATGCATGGAAACACAGCACCACAGCCTGGATGCTTTGAGGGAAACTGAAGAGGTATATGAATTAACAAAAAAAAAATAATTAACTACATTATGTGATTTAAAATCCAGCCACTGGATTGGGGTTTTCTTTCCTAAAGCAACTGATCACACCCTTTTGACTTCCAAGTCTGAACAGCACAGAGGGATCGGTCACAAAAATCAAGACTCGCGACTGACGTGTGACTTCTCTGTCCAGTCTTCTTGCGTGAGGTTTTTTAAATTGTTCTGAAAGTCAAAACCGAAGTTATCCCCAGTGGCTTGAGCAAAAGGGTTACTAAAGAAAAGATTTACATCCAGAGGCGCAGCAGTTCCGGAGTCCCAGGAGTCCGTGTCCGTGCTGCTGGAGTCTTCTGTGGTGGTGGGTGGGTAGCTCAGCTGCTCCAGCTGGTCAATAATGTCCGTGAACTGGAAGGCTGAGCTGGACTCGGAGCGCACTGAGTAGGCAGGGAAGTTCACCATGGAGCTGGCCTCGGAATGGTTGGCAGAGCCATAGGCATGCAGGGAGGACGTTCCATTCAGCGGCAAGTTATTGAGGGAGCTGCTCTCAGAGCGGTTGTTGATGAGGGAACTCGTTTCAGAGGGGCTCAGGAGGCTTTGCATTCTGCTCGCTTGGGCCTTCACCTCAAACAGCTCTGAGGTGTCCGATGGCCTCTCGTTGCCGTTGAAATCACTCCCTTCTTCAAATTCAAACTCCTCTTCCATATTCATATCCACAGCTTCAGTCGAGTACCTGTCGGGGCTCGACTGAGCAGAGACTGCGTTTTGCTGGAGGGCATCTGTAGTTAAACGAGGTGACTCCGATATACACTTAGAAAACTCAGAACCCTTTAACTCTAACCCACTGTACACATAGGAAAATGCCTCAGAGCCCCCAGCAAAAAAGGACATTTCTGCTGGGTCATCATCAATAAACTCCTCTGACACCTGTAACTGTGCATTTGCCAGTGTGAAAAGAGGGGCACCCCGGCTGCCGTGCTGCTGCTCCTTTTCAGCAATGAATACACCTGTGGTAAAGTCATCCTCATCATTGTCATTTTTACAACCAGCAACCCTGCTCTCCTTACTACTCCTCTCTATGTCTACATCTACACCACAATCACTCTCAACAACAGGACAAGACAGGTTACAGTTTCCTTCAACACTACCAAACCCAACACCTTGGAGCATGGGAGATCCGGGTTGCTGCATCAGATTCCTCCCCGCTTCTTCTGCTGGTGCTGCAGTGGTTTTGTCTGGAATCCTTGTGTACGGTGCTCGGGGGTCCAAGGAGGAAGGGCTGGATTCAGCAAAGATGGGCAGGACAGGAGCAGGACTGGCCGAGGAGCGAACCGAGGAAAAGGGAGCAGCTGTCGAGGCAGGAGACCCTGGGGTTCTCAAGCCCTCAGTGAATGGGACACTCTAAGAGGGGAAAAAAAGTAGAAACACAACAGATAAAAAGGTTTTTGTAATACATAAAAACAACTGAAACATCCAGTTACACACAGATGCAGAAGGAATATGTGCTTCAGAGGAGCTCACTTTACAGCAAACAAAACACTGCACAGAAGCTGATCCAGCAGCCCCTGTAAGAAACAAGGTCTGTTTTCTTTAATTCTGGTAACTGGATGGAAAATTAAATCCGTGTATTTTACAGCCTCTGCTGAACAAGCATCCACAAGGAAAAATAACAAAATGACAGTGAAATTCTGTGATGCTTCCTTAACATCTCCCACGTAACACAAGTGCATTCGGTGAAATGCTTGTTTCTTGCCGGGGTCTGCAGAAGGCATCTACACAATGAACTCAAGACTGCCAGAGAGTATCTGGAGACAAACTAATCCTCTGAAATAATAACATACTAGAAAGTCTGACATTTCCTTTTCAGTTCAGCTGAACTTTGAAAAGTGAAATACTACTCACTTTACACTCCATTGGCTACAACTATCAAACCAGTAACACCCACAAAAAGAACTGCGAAGCAGGGATGAAGACCAAACAGTGAAAGCAATTCTGGAGGGTTGACTCCTTCAGCATCACCTCAGAAAGCTGTTTGTCCATGCCCCTGACCACCACACCAAGAGCACTGCAGAACTGACCTGTTTTGGCACATCTGCGTTGGAGGTGCGAGTGGATGCTCTGACCTTGCTGTGCCTCCTGTGGGACAGAGCAGCCTGTGAGCATCCAAGACATGAACCAGCCTCCTCCCTTCCCCAGTCACCCACTGCCATTCCAGCAGCCAACAGGCACCTCTCAAGCTCTATTTTACTGTGTTTTGTTAAAAACTAGTTCAAGATTTAAAAAGGTCAAAAAAGAGTTGTAAATTAAACGATGCAGGAGCAAGAAACATACAAAAAATAGAATAAAGCAAGACCCAGATCATTTGTAGAATCACAGAATCATTCAGGTTGGAAAAGATCTCTAAGATCATCAAGTTCAACTGCTCCCCCAGCACTGCCAAGCCCAGCATGAAGTTGTGTTCTCAAGTGTCCCATCTCCACGTTTTTTGAACATCTCCAGGGGTAGTGACTCCACCACTGTGCTGGGCACCCTGTGCCAGAGCCTGACCACCCGTTCAGTGAAGAAGTTTTCCCTAATATCGAACCTAAACCTCCCCTGGCACAACTTGAGGCCGTTTCCTCTCGTCCTGTCACTTGTTACCTGGGAGAAGAGACCAACCCAAACAAACTTGGCTACACTCAGGGAGTTGTTGACAGGTGGGTGTCAGTCTCTTGTTACCATTTCCTTTGACATCAGAATAAACATCCACAAAGAATGGCTTCAGAACCATAACGAGTTAACACGCAATAATTTTACAAATTTTTACAAATTCAGTCAATCATATAAAATTCTGTATGTTAGACCCCAGAAAGTGGTATCTTGCATTACACTCATGGTTAGATTCATTCTATGTCATTAATTAACTAGAAAATCAATTTTTCATATAGAAAAGGAGGTCAGTTGGAGTCTGAGACATAAAAAATATTTATTAATACTAGATTAATGCAAATTTTTAAAAATTCCTATTAAGTCCCTATACTCTTTCAGATGAAAGACTAGGAGGAGTTTTCCACATGCAGACAGGACAGCTTTCAGTGTCTAGTAAGGAAATGACAATTTTATAATAAAAACGCACATTCTTAATTTATATATTTGTATGTTTAGAAACAAATGAGTATTTAAGGCGATGGTTTCAGACTTGCAGATCCCAAGTTCAATTATGAGCTCTGCCACTGGCTGCTTGCACAGCTACAGGAGCACACAGACTCAGTAATGTCAGGGAATCTTCAATACATGCTGAACTTTCAGATGGCTAAGCCACACATTGTCCACAGACATCAATATATTATACTGAAACTTTCCTAAGCTTCTTAAATCGTCACAAAATGATAATTCTTTTTACATTTAGCTCAGCTACTTTGAGAGAAACCTTAGTAACTGAGAATGGCCATGCCTCCAAGGAGCATTTAAAACACCGAAATTCAGCCAATAAGGGCACTGTGAAAGTCCCAGCTACATTTCACCTTACAAAGCTCTTTGATCTCACCTTTCATACGGGGTTCTCTTCATCCCACTGTCCTTAATATAATCCACTAGTTGCTTCTGTGTTCGTCCACTGTGAACCCACAAAAGTACAAACGTTATCAAACACAGGGGATGAGCACTAGAGATGGAATGACTTTAGAATACTTCTTCCTTTGGATCTCATTTTCTAAGACATAATGAGTTCAGCTTTAATGAATCTGTTCTGTTTCTCCCTACCTGTATCTGAACGATGACCCTCTGGTGAAGAACACTGCTTTAGCCTTTGGCTTTGGCTGATCAAATAGCCTAAAGAACGTGTGATACTCAACACAGATTTTCCAGAAGTTTTTACACTCATCCCTACTTCCCAAAAGAAACTCCAACGTATCTTGATACGGGCCCTGGGAAAAAAACACAGAAGTTAAGGAGCACATAAAATGACAATGAGGAGTAAAGGAGAGAACAAATGGGTGCAAACAAAAAGGTTGAACTCCAGTGAGATGCAGAATTTTGCTAAGTCACTTCTCATATGCCTTAAAGCATAGGAGTGATTCTGATGGTAGTCAAAAACCATTTAATAGCTTTCAAAAATATTCGCTTACCTTGAAACTGTAAAAGTGTTTAAAATGCACTCGGCTTTAGAAACATGCTCAACATAACCCACCTTTAGAAATTCCGAAGAAATTAAAATATGTAAGTGAAATAGTAGCAATTTTAAAATACTTCTCCTTTCTTAGGAGTTCTGATGCTTCTCTCACTTTCTGAGATTTAGACAAGACTGGAAAATACTGCATATGTCAGAGTACAGTTATCACATGAAATTTCTGAGGGTCATTACTACACAGGCAGACACTGTGTCCTGTTTCAGGTGTCCTTGATACATGTAATTATATTATGTTCAAAGGTGTTTTTTGCCCCTTTTCTAATATAAATTAATCTAGTCACACAGTGTGGAAGCAACAACAACTTTGATGACATCTGCAATCAAAAACATCTACTGTAAATCAGTCAAGCATGAAAAATAACACTTCTGCTATACAGATGCATACAAAAGATAAAGCAAGAGTAATCACACTACTCTTAAAACTAAGCTCCAACAATACAATCCCAGCCACCTACTCCCTCCTGAGGTGTAACAGGTTATTCTCATTTGAATCAAGAAACTAGAGGTAACCTTCTCAGAGTAGAAGTACAGAGACAGGATGCACCAAATACTTGGGTTTAGTAATTTTTTTCTGTCTTACATTTATGCATGTGTATGCCTATGTTAAGGGTGAGCTGAGGCTGAAACACAAAACCTAAAGATCTAAGGTGACAGCTATGAGGTGAGAAAGGAAAGATTTATACTTGAATGATGAAGAGAAGCCTGCCCTGCTGAGGTTGTTTTATAAAATCACAAACTCTAGAAATGTTCATAATAAAATGAAGCATAGGTAGTTTTTTCAACTGACCAGTCTATATTACAGAAAAACTTGCACAGACCTCTGGGTGGAGCTTAATAAGGAATCTTTTCCTCTTGAAGCTCAGTTTACGGACTTTGGACCAGTTGAAGGTATTGATTTTCGTGTTACCCTGAATTAAAATGAGAACAGTTAAAAGTTGGCAAAAGTTTCAGAAGGGTGGAATAACAAACATAATTCTGTTGCAGTTATATAGACATGTGCATGTAGACACCTTCCCCACCCCAGTACATCCTGCTGTATTTTTAGTTCTGGTGACAGTATTCCCTTAAACAAGAAAGAGGTCACCAAGGAGTCTGCAAGGAATTGCAGGACTGCATGATGCACCTCCAAAAAGAAGCTTCCCCACAGTAACCAAAGAACAGGTAAAACACAAAATAAACAGAAAACGAGCGCCCAAAGGGAAGTATTTTAGTAGATAAGCTGCCTCTGTGTTTTGGTGAGAGGAAAACAATATAACTGCATCCATAAACAGGACTCTGAGCACTGAGTCACTTATTTAACACAACAAACACAGTAACACTAATTGGTCCAATCACTTCAATCAATCAGCACTTCTACACACTAAGAGCAATGGTATCCTGGTAAAAATACACAGGAACATTGAAAGAAGGGAAACCGACCTAAAATTCCGGGATGACAAATCTGTCCCAGGGCTGCACCAAACGAATTGAACTGATGATGTTCCCTGACCACACATCTAACTCTCACACAAAACCCCTCTACCTCACCGCCACTGTCAGCTTTGATGCTCTCTGCTCTGCATCAGCAAGAACAAACTGCATCAAACAATATTTTGGGGACTTAAATGACACTCCTTGACCATAAAATGTGCTAGATTTGGAAGTGGTCAGAGACACCTGATATTAAAATGAGAGACTCACTCCAGGACACGCTAAAGGACAGACGGACAGACTCGGCCCTCCCCGCCGTACCTGGAACACCAGCACACCCATGTGTGAGACTGCCAGGTTGATTTTGGTGCCCTCACGGTCGGAGGCGAGGTGGAATCTGATGCCATACATCTCCAGTTTCCGGGCAATTTCAAGCACTTGAAAGTCAGATTCAGCTGGAGTTTGACCCCTGCAAAGAGGGAGAAAAATAAAGTTTTAGGAGCAATCTGATTCTATAATACTGCCAACACGGCTAATGCACTTAAGTCTGAACTCTGGCACTAAATGAGAATTTTCTGTCTCATTTATTTGGGCAGTTTCACTCCAAGTTAAGTATTACACTGAAAGTTCTGTAAGAGGAGTTCTGTATGACACAGATGATGACCAACCTCAAATGCATCCCAAGACAGATGCTAAAACAGATGTTAACTAGCTCAGAGCTTTTTCACTTTAGAAACTATGAAGTTGAACAAATCCAGATTCAATCCACTATGCTCTTTCTTCTGCTTGCTTGTGTACACATTAGCATTAACCAGATAAGAAGTGAGAGCTGGCAGAGCTGCATAGCCAGCACAACAGAAACAAAGCAAATATTGCAACAGAATGACCCATTTCAGGTCAGGTTTTGGGACTACAAAATTATTACTACCTGGTACAGCAGATTCCCCCAGTTTTCAGCTGGACAATTACCTCCATGCCAAGGAATCTAGAGGAGGATCTTTAAAATGAAACCTCATCTGCTGTGGAAATTACACTGAAAACAGGAGGAAGCTGTACACAAAAGGGAGCAACTGCTCTATGAGAGCACACGACGTCCAAAACAGCAACACAGAGACTGTTCAAGACTCTGGCACACACCCATCAAAGATTCAGCCCTCACTGACTGCTCCCCAAGCTAGCTGATGTCACAGATATTTTGTTCTCCTGCGTGAAAACAGTCCTTTTTTTCCCCCTCACCCCCCCAGTTTTTCTCCATGACAGGGGGTGTATTGTATTGTAGCCCATTTTTCAGCTCGTACAAGACTTTTTCCCATAAGTCAAACCACTCTCTATCAGTTCAGGGGTCCTGACAAGGGGTTTAGGATCCTCCATGAACATATGCTACCATGGAAATGAAGGAGTTCTTAGAATATAGAATCACCAAATCATTATGTCTGGAAAAGACCTCAAAGATGATCAAGTCCAACCGTTGCTACTGATGGTGCCCCAGTGACACCACAAAGCAAAAAAGTCCTTATCAGAAACACAAGCCTGTTGCCCAAGGAGGTCTCTGAACTACACATCCTGCAAGACAACACTACTGTCCAGTTTTAGGTATAAATACAGTCCAGGACAATCAGGTAAAGCAGGAGACCCTTCTCCTGTGCCAACCCCATGGAAACCCCACCTGCAGTGCTGTGTCAACTTCTGGGGCCCCCAACATCAGTAGAACGTGGAGCTGCTGGAGCAAGACCAGAGGAGGCCAAGGAGATGCTCCAAGGACTGGGCAGAAGACCCTCTGCTATGGAGACAGGTTGTGGGTGTCCAGAAGAGAAGGCTCTGGGGAGACCTCACTGCAGCCTTTCAGGACTTAAAGAGGGCTCATAGAAAAGAGGGAGGGGGACTTTTTGTATGGGCAGATAGTGACAGCACAAAGGGGAATGGTTTTAAACTAAAAGAGAAGAGATTTAGAGTAGACGTTAACAGAAATTCTTTACTCAGAGAGGCCCTGGCACAGGTTGCCCAGAGAAGCTGTGGCTGCCCCATCCCTGGAAGTGTTCAAGGTCAGGATGGACGGGGCTTGGAGTAACCTGGGCTAGTGGAAGGTGTCCCTGCCTATGGCAGGAGGTGGAACAAGATGATCTTTAAGGTCTCTTCCAGTCTAAATCAGGCTGTGATTCTATGAAACACCACCAGCACAGACCTGCAGAGGCACTCAGAGTGGTGAGGCTATTTCAGCCACAGCCACATAAATTAATTATCATTACTGACAATGATTAGAAATAATAAATACCAAATTACTTCCAGGCAAGTGCTGCATGAGCAAGTTCATGCTTGTGCAAGTTCACTAGGATAAATGTAATGATAGAAGGAAGACACAGGTGATAAAAATTTATTATTATTCTATTTACAACCAAGCAGTGCTGAAACCAGATTAGATTCCTACACACACAGACTAAGCCAAATTTTAAAACCTCTGTTTGCCAAGAAACGGCCTTCCTTCCATAAATCTTCCTTTCATTTCATTAAAACAGATGATAAACTACTTTTAGTGTTACCTATTTTTGTGTACTGTGGAGTGCCAACCAAAACATCAGTACTAAATAAATTCTCCTGCTTTTCCTAACTTGCCTTTCTAGTCATGCTCCTTAAAAATACCTTCTTCTATTTACCTAGAGTCATGTGATAGATTAAACAACAGTTTAGCTCCATACAGATTTTTTTAAAATAGAGAGAATATTGAAGTGAATGATTATCACATTTGAATTTATCTGAACCAGGGATGATGGCAATATATATTAACTCTATGTAGGAACTGTCTCTACAATTCAGAGTTCAATTATGAAACTTATTCAGCATGCTAGGGTTTTTAAAATGGAAGCTGTTAGAAAAAACAGTGCTTCTTTGATGCTCAGTAAAATGTTCCTTAGGGTGAAACACACACATACACAAAATGCCCAGAGAAAGCAAGCCTGAATGCACACACATCTGACAACAGGATTTCAGCAGTGTTCTGTTGCCTTATTCATTCACAAGGGGAAAAACAAGAATCTAAAACACTGCAACAGGAAATCCCACATTTATTTGCCAACTGCAGAAGGCAGGGATTCAGTGACATTCCTAAGTTTACAAGTTCAGTCCATAATCCACCCTTATCCAAACGTCAATATTTGTGACCACGTATGTATAAAGGGATTGCAAAGAACACACACAGAGGAACAAAAACCTGATTTCAAATGGAGAAAGAAACGCCAAACTACATAAGAGCCTTGTAGCTGCATTTCTACCAGTGTTACTGTTACATGTGCTAGTTATGTCCAAGAGCTTCAACCGGCAAAGCAGATTCCTCCTCCCCTCACTGAAATGAGTAAGTGCTTTTAATACCAGCTTTAAGTGTTGTTTCCAATTCTACCACAGATTCCTTAACTGTGTCATAAAAGCAGGAGTACCATGGTTCCTGTTTGTTAAACACATACAACACAAAAGAAGTGGATCATAAATCCTCCTTTTGGCTACAGCTTCCTCGGTTACACTCTGAGAGCACTGTGTGTAACTCCCACCCACACTAATTCCTGCTATAATTCTTTTGAACATAACGACATTAGGAATGAAAGTGGGCCTTTGTCTTTTAAAGAGGGTGCTGAGGTTGGCAAGGAGGGTTGGAAGGGAAGGGAGGCAAAAACAAAATGGCAACTAGAAAATCGGAGCTATATAGTACTAAAAATTCCTCGTGAACAGTCTGGTGTAACTGATGCAGAATCACTGACAGTTATTTCATGTACTGTTAGATATGATCCAAAGCACAGCACATCCCAGAAAAAAATAAAAAATAAGGCAGCAGCCAATTTTAAGAGTGTTCTCTTGCACACAACCTGCCTGTACCTACCAAAGAAGGCAGAACCTGGTGTGGGGAAGCTGGGAGCGAAGCCAGGCTGTGCCACAGACAGGTACAAAGAGAGCAGTTTCAGTAATTGCCCTCAGATGATGGCTGCAGGCTTAGCTGCACAGCCCAGCCCCAAAACAATCTGCTCTAATTTTGTTCAGCCATTAAGCAGATAAATCTACTTAATCTTCCCCAGGTCAATGGACAACAGACTATCTATTAACAGTATTTCCAGCAAAAACTGCTGTCAGTGCAATAGGTTTTAACATAAAGGTTCCTTACATCCACTTCTGTGTACAAATACTGGTTGTGTGTTACAATATTCCCGTGGTAATGGATTCAGAATAAATGCTGTCAAGTGTTAGATGATTTACAGGGCATTTAAACCCAGTAATCAATATAGAACTTTAAAGATGAAGTGTAAAGTTAGAATTTTTCTAATTTATACACACTTGAAAGAATTTAAATCATGGACAACTAGGCTAACAAGTTGTGAAAGGACAACAGTAAATGTAAATATAAATCTATCAAATCTTCTACTTCTTTCCTGACAAAGAAACCACAGCCATGTGAACACATGTTGAATCCTGGACTGCACTCACCTCACAGAAAGTATTCTATTACTCTCAGGAAGACAGCAAAAATTGTATTTTGAGTGTCTGAGTCAGGATTTAACTGCACCCCCATCAATACACCATCCACAAAATATAAACCCTTTCTTTTTTTTAATTAACTACAGAAATAAGTAAACTCAGCCTCTTGCTGAAGCAACTAAGTAATATGCTACACCAAAAATATAACTCATTCTGTTTACCATTACTACATTTGCAAAGTTAAGTATAGTCTACTTGTGGAAGTAAAAGAAAGTATTTGTAAAAGTGAAAGAAAAAAAATATTTAATAGAAAAGAAGCTTTCAATTGTCATCTTTCTGATTACAACATTCTCAATATACAGAATGGATTGGATACAGAGGTTCTGCTTTATTCAGGTTGATGATGCTTTACAACTTCTAATAGCTACAGTGAAGCAATTTAAAAAAAGAAGGGAATCTGAGGCAGAAAGAAGGTGCTGCAGCACTGGTCTGGAAATGAACCATCCTGCCAGAAATGGGTTTCTCTTCCTGGATGCTCAGTTAGTACAAGAAGTCTCTGTCAGAAGCAATCATCAGTGAAGAATCACAGCATGGTTTAGGTTGGAAGGGACCTTAAAGATCATCAGGTTCCAACCCCCCTGCCATGGGCAGGGACACCTTCCACTAGACCAGCCTGCTCCAAGCCCTGTCCAACCTGGCCTTGAAAATATCAGTCTGCTAAAAGTAAGGGGGGGAATAACAAGGTCAATTAAAGGAAATAACAAAATGAAAACAAATCACAAAAATAAAAATATGACACACCAGAATAATAGGAGAGGGAAATATTCATGTCTGTCCAACTGCACTTTGCACCACCAGAAAGGAGCCAAATGCCCCAGGTCCCTGCTCCTGCCTGTTCCTTGGAACAGAAGTGAGGAAAAATGTGTCTGCACTGAGAAAACATGGGACCTCCTCAACTGCTAAAGATAGGAAAGGGTGGTCAATACTCCTTGAGCAAGGGAAGAGAGATGTTGTACTAGTTTGGGCTGGGGTTGAGTTAATTTTCTTCACAGTAGCTGGTACAGGGTTGTGTTTTGGATTTGTGCTGAAAAGAGTGTGGATAACCCAGGGATGTTTTCCTTACTGCTGAGCAAAGCTCACACAGAGCCAAGGCCTTCTCTGCTCTACACACACTCCATTGGCAAGGGACTGGGGGAGCACAAGAAGTTGGAAGGGGCCACAGCCAGGACAGCTGACCCCAGCCAACCTCAGGGATATTCCACCCCATATGGCACCATGCTCAGCATGCAGAGCAGGGGAAGAAGTAAGAAGAGAAGGACATTCAGAGTGATGGTGTTTGTCTTCCCCCGTCATCACTATGTGTGATGGAAACCTCTTTCCTGAGGATGGCTGAACACCTGCCTGCCCATGGGAAGTCACAATGAATTCCTGGGTTTGCTCTGCGTGCTTGTGTGGCTTTTGCTTCATCTATTAAACTGCCTGTATCTCCATCCCTGAGTTTTCCCACCCTTCCAATTCTCTCCCCCACCCCACCCCACCGAGGGGGAACAAGCAGCTGTGGGGGCTGAGCTGGGGTTAAACCACAGAAGTCACAGCTATTTTTAGGATTGCAGCACTTGCAAAATGACATCTCTCTAACAAAATTTTTTCCAAAGGCGTGGGGGGATTCAAAATGTGCCTTCAGGGTTATTGCTAACCCCCAATGGCAACCTTTTCTAACTACATGCCTCAGCTGCTAATCTTAATGTGGTTTGCATGTGCACTTCTAAAACACTGCTTTAAAATAAGATTTACAATCATTTTAATAGTATGGCTGCATTAGACGTAATTCTTCCTAAACTAATGAACTTATGAAGCAAGGAATCTTTTCCTATTAACCTTCCTCTGACTCCCTCCAGAGAAACAATACAAAAATGCAAACTTCCCTTACTGTAACAAATGATTAGAAGTAACTTGTTCAAAAAAAAAAAGGTCAAACCTAGTTAACAAAACCACCAGTCCCTGACTCAGAAGACAGTCACAACCTTTCCATCAAGAGAAGTAAAACAAGAAAATTCCTCACAAGCAACTCAACAGAATCCAGGCATGTGACTAACGCAGGGTTGTTCTGTGCATTTTCTGAGGGTTCTTATCCCAGAACTAAAACCACCACATTTCATCTCAAATTTGACACCATCAGCTTATGCAATGATGTCATCAAAACCTTGCACCAGCCATTTGTAGTTTCAGACACCACCACACCTTGCAGCAGTGTCACAACGAGTTCCATGAAAAGAATGTTCCCCCTTTTAGTTTGCTTTGAAGTTAGTAATTCTTTCAGCACTTTTCTTTTGACAAGAGAAAAATAATGAAACTAATGGTTTCCCTCCTCCAGCTACCTTCTCCCAAGGTGAAGAACCCTAGCATACATTTTATTTCAGAATTACTTTAAATCATTTAAAAACAAAACCAAACTTTTAGTTTCTTTTTTAACCATTTCCACGTGCACCTTGAAGGTTCAAAGCAGGAAAAAGTAACAAACACCTGATTTCATGAAGAATTGACAAAGCTGAAATTCCATCCTTACCAATAATTTCAGCACAACTGAAAATCAGTGATCATAAACAGTTTCGAAGAGTTAATTATTGAAATTCTCAGGAACTAATTTTCCAATACTACAGGATGTGTCTTGGCCTTAAACACAGATGCTGCCCTGAAAAACCTCCTTGTTCTATGTGAAAAGAAAGTCAGTCAGCAACGATCCATGATTTTACCCTCATAAAGCAAAAGGAACATTTAAATTTCTAATATAGCATTCGGATTAAAACACACAACCAGGTACAATAAAGTGTGCATGAAGATATTCACAATTAACAAAAGCCCTTCAAATTGCTAAATTCTAATGTGCAAGGTCTCAAAAATTACAGAAGGATAAGTTCCTGCAGTTCTTGACTGTGTGTTGGAACCAGTTTTATGTGGCGAAGAGTTTCTTTGTCACCAATAATCTTCCATTATTTCAAAAATACCCCAGCTATAAAATAAGGTGTTGCATGAATTCGGATGAAAGTTATTTCTCCCCTACTTCCTCCAACCTTCTTCATCTTCCTTGTGCTTAATGAGTACAGAATGACTATGATGCAAGACAAAAGCAAGACCTATGCACACTCTCCTAACATCATCCTATCACACAACATGCTCAACCTCCCCCAAGCAAGCCTGCATGCTCCCCAGGGGTTACATCAGGGGTTACTTCAATCCTCACTTACACGTGCTTCTTGTGGAACTCCAGGATCTTTCCTTCAATTCTTTCCTGGTTTGGCAAATACTGGTTTGTTTTAAGGTGTTCTCGATCCTCCGATTCATCGAAATCCCCTATTTCAGCTATGACAGAAAATAAAACCATTTTAGAATAAGAAGAAAACAAAACAGTGTTACAGTAAGAAGAAACAACAGAAAAGGAATCATGACTGAAAATACTTGGTAAGGAATTACAGAGACTCCAAGAGCCTTTAAGTGCTTCAAATTTGTGCATCACGCTTTCTATCCAGATTCATTTTACCAAACTCGCACATTTATCCCAAGAAGACTTCCTGGGAATTAGAGCAGTATTTAAACATAATTTGGAAAATTTAGACTTGTAGAAGACCCGCAAGGTGGTGTGAACATTTCTTACTTACAGATACCTCATACCAACCAGCATGTTTCAATGTATTTTTTTCTAAACTTTTGTAAAATAGTAACGGGCAAGGCTACTTGGCAAGATGGCAAATTACATCTGGAGTTTTGGTCTCCCCTTCACGTATCCATGTCTTTCAGATACAACACAGTGGATTTAGGAAGAGATTTACAGAAGGAAAAAGCATGATTAGAAAGGAGGTTTCCAACCTCCTTCTCTCAAAGGTCACGTTTTTAGGTCTTTAGGTACAGACAGACCAAGTGTCAGCAGCAGCATAGAAGGTTTCCAAGTCAATTGCTTCCCATTTTCATTTTCACTCCCAGTGAGGAGGAAAGCTGTTGACAGCTCCACTGTGGAACTTGCTCTGGCACAGTTCTAGCTGCGTTTCAGCCCAGTTCCTATACACCTATCTTCCCCCAGGCACAGGGAAAGTGAGAAGCCAAGTGGAGGGAGCATAGAGGCAGATGAGAGCATCTGTCTGGAAGATGTGAAGTGCTGGTGACATGGCCTGCAGAGCCAGGGACAACAGACAACACGGAAGGGGTTTGGTTTCCTACATCCTCCACGAAGCCAAAGTTCTCTCATACGTAAGCACCAGCTGTTCCTCCCCACAGCCAGCCCGGATGACCATTCCAGGGTTGCAAATCAACATGTTTTACAGTGTGTACAGGAGGAAATACCATGAGGCAGAGATGGCTTTTAGCTACCAAAAGCTTCTGTGTGCTGTTTAACCTGGGACAGCACCAGCACCAATGTCAGCCCAGCTGGGATACTCACACTGCAGAAGGTGGGAGACCAGCAGAGCTGCCGTGTTGTCGCTGCAGGTCAGTCGCTCCTCTGCCAGGTCTCTCTTGATTTGCAATGCAAACAGGTACCTGAGGGAGAGGTACAAGGGCTGGAGTTACAAGGACCAGCCTTGACAGATGAAATGACGACAGAACAACTGAGCAAGGGGTTATAAAACCAGCAACTCCTAATTCTTCCTCTCTCCAAACCCAAGGTAACACAGCAGCCTGGCTACCGAGGACAGTCAAATCAAGCAAAATAGCCTATGACTTATCCAGTGCAATTTATCAACACAGGACTGAGCCAGTGCAATTTATCCAGCACAAAGGACTCGCAGCAGAAGGAAAACCACATTTTAAGCAGGGTTCGTTTGTGCAGTAACTGCAGCTGTCATTTTTAGCTGCAAAGTGTGGGCTTCGGAAGTTTAAATTCTAAGTAACTTATTAAAGTACGTACTGATTATTTTATATAGGCACCGTTTATAAATTTTACTATTTTCTATATACTCTGACTCCTTTGACACCATGTTGTTGGTAAGTGCTAATCTCTGCTGTTCTCTGCTTTGAAAAGTATTTTTTCTGACACCAGTCATCTGCCAACACATGTCTGCTGAAACTGTGACACTCACTCCAAGTGCTCCTTAACTCATCTTTCATCTCAGTTCTGTTAGGAGGCAGCTGCACTGCCCTCCTACTGTTACCTCCCTATTAATTCAGTAGGTAATGCAAATCTAATAGTTCTAAAAATACTTTACCTGGTATATTCCTCTTGCAACTGACCCGGGTCTGGAGGGAAAAACTTCACAGCTAAACGAAGCATTGTAGTCTTTGGTCCTAGAAGAAAAGTTGGTCATTTCACAAAAATACCCCAGGCATTCTTCATAAGCACATGCATATTCTGTTTGCCAACGAGCAGAGAAACACAACACACATGAAGTCTAGCCAGATTTCAACTCCCACCTAACCACAGCAGAGTCTGGGGTACAGATTGTCCACATCAACAGAGATACAGGAGCTAGTTTCCAAAAGAACTTGGATACCACTGCAGAGGTGAGTCTGCAGGCTCAGCACTGTAAAAAGAGCTCTGTTCAACATGAAATCTGTAACACCCCAAAGCAACTACTTGACTGCATACAACAGCATCACAGGTGACCCAGTGAAAGGGTCCCAGAAGGGGAGGAGAGAGGAGACACACCCCACAGGCTCCCAGTACCATCCACATGATCAGAACTGAACCCACAAGCCTGGCTGGACCCATCTGGCTCCCTGTGGAGATAAAGGGTGTTTGCAGCCTGCTTCTGGCATGCCTGGTAATACCCATTTCCTCCCATTTTCAACACTTCCTTGTCCATCTCAGCAACAGGCAGGAAACTAATTTAATGTTCAGAATTAAACAGCATCCTCAGTCACTGTTGGGAATGGTCCACAACACTCTGCGGGGCATTTTACAACAAAACACAACCACGACTGGTCCACATGAACCGCTCCAGCACCACGACAGCCTGTGAACCACAACCCTGCTGCACCACAGCCCTGCTGCACCACAACCCCTGCTGTACCACAACCCCTGCTGAACCACCACAACCCCTGCTGAACCACCACAACCCCTGCTGAACCACCACAACCCCTGCTGAACCACCACAACCCCTGCTGAACCACCACAACCCCTGCTGCACCACAACCCTGCTGCACCACAACCCCTGCTGCACCACCACAACCCCTGCTGAACCACCACAACCCCTGCTGCACCACAACCCTGCTGCACCACAACCCCTGCTGCACCACAACCCCTGCTGAACCACCACAACCCCTGCTGCACCACAATCCTGCTGCACCACAACCCTGCTGCACCACAACCCTGCTGCACCACAACCCCTGCTGCACCACAACCCCTGCTGCACCACAACCCTGCTGCACCACTACAACCCCTGCTGACCCACAACCCCTGCTGAACCACCACAACCCCTGCTGAACCACCACAACCCCTGCAGCCCCACAACCCCTGCAGCCCCACAACCCCTGCAGCCCCACAACCCCTGCAGCCCCACAACCCCTGCTGTACCACAACCCCTGCAGCCCCACAACCCCTGCTGAACCACAGTCCCTGCTGCACCACAACCCTGCTGCACCACAACCCTGCTGCACCACAACCCTGCTGCCCCACAACCCTGCTGCACCACAACCCTGCTGCACCCGGAGTTTTGAAGGAATTACTGCAGGGTGCCACAGTTGCTCTCCATGCCAGGACTGGGCACCACCGTTTTCTTTCCTGCCTTAAAACAGACGAGGCCGAGTGTTCTGCAGGCAGGTGGAGTACTGGCCAGCCTGTCCTTACAGGGGTCTGCAGAGCATCCACCTGACAGCTGCAGCCACCCTCTGGGCAAGAGCCAGGCCCAGCCACCCCAGGACTCCGTGTGCCACTGCTGTTTCAAAGCAAGCTTAGCCAAATTAAAAAAAAAATTTAAAAAAAAATCAAATTTGTTGGAGCATGCTGGGAAGCACAAGACAGCCTGCTTTGATTTATTTTAAGCATCAAGATCTCTTAAAGCTTGACAAAGTCCAATTTAACCCCATCAGCCCCAAAGCACACGGATTTCTTCTGTCTGGAATACCCAATTCCCATATGCCAAATGTTTCTCCACTCACTCTTGTTTGCTAATGAGGGAATTACAGACTTTGCTTTTTGACTGGGAGAACTGACTCACAGATTATCACAGCTGTCACAAGAGCAGCTCCTAGTCCTCCAGTCCCAGAATCACTAAAGCTTTGGTGAACAAAAAAAACTAAAATCCACATCCCAATTACAGTGTAATATCTAGAAATAAAAGAAGGCTGGAAATAACACCATATAATGACACAGAAAGCTCACATTTGGCAGAGACTAAGGATTTTATAGTTCTTGAGATGCAGCAAGTGAGGAAAATGAATAGTTTTAATGATTCCAGTAAAAAAACCAAAACTTCACATCAAATTTCTGAAAATACCCTGAGCCTCTGGAAGATCTTCACAAGGTCAAGAACAGTTCTGCATGTAAATGATGTCAATCAACTGGAAAGTATCAATGTGGAAGCAATTTTGGAAGTGTTTCGAGCATCACTTACATCAAATGACAATAAATATAAAAAATTAAAAACATAATACTGCATATTTGCCTCTAGCACAACCCTCCTCTTTTTGTTTAGTCAACCTTGCCTTTCCTATATCAATAAGTCCCATTCAAATCAGGAAAAGAAACACTTGACCAGTGTTTAAGTCCCATTCAAATCAGGAAAAGAAACACTTGACCAGTGTTAATCGAGATGCAGAATTTATTTTCAGAAGCCAAATCTGAGCAAAACCAAGAACAACAACAACAAAAGAGATGTGAGGAAAAATCACTTGGGCAGGGATGGTGAACACAACGCTCCATAAACTGGCAGCACCTCAGAGAAGTACCCAAATGCCAACCTGATATTGTGTGCCTGTTAGGGAGCTGAAAATTTGGATCCAAACTCCTTGCCTTCTGGAGTGGTTTGGTTGTAAAACTGACTGCATTCATTTGAAAATAATAAAAATAAAAATTCTTACCACACAACACAAAGCTAAATGTATCTCAGAACAGGTCATCAGCCAAGGTTAATTTAAAGTAAATCAAGAACTTTTGTGTTTAGAGAGGATGTCAAAGACTCAGAAGTGCATATCTGCAGCTACAAAGCAATCACCAGCAACATCAACCAACAGGTTTGAGCTGGAACACCTTAAAGCCAATGATAACATTCCCCTGCTGCTAGGCTAAAAGTTTAAAGGTTAACTTCAAAATCATTAAAGTCTAAAGAAACCCTCAAACAAACAAAAAGCCCAATATACAGAAAACAGGAAATTTCAATCAATTTAAAACTGATTTCAGAATGTGAATATCTGCCAGACAAGTGACTGGTATCTCTTGCAGATTAAAATTTTAGAAATTTTAAAATAAATCTTTCAGTTTCACTGGCAACATAATGTGGGTGGTAGACCACAAAGCAGCCAACACTTTTAGCAAGTCCCCATGATTTTAGATCATTTTACAACAATATTTGTCCCATCAGGGAACACCATCTACGATCTAAGGTCAGGATTCCCCAATTTATATGGTATAGAAAAGAACACAGAAGAAGTAACCAAGCAGCACTGCAGAGTTGTGGTCCACCAGGTCTTTTAACTAGAATATAATTCCTTCCAGCCAGGAATAAATAAAAAGTTGGCACTCCAATATATTTTTGGCAGGGAAAACAGAGAGTGAAAGTATTGTATACCCTTCGAAGGAAGCCTTTTATAGATGGTCTGGCTCTTCTGCTTAAAAAACAATGTTGGCAAAAGTCAAAATCCTGACTTTAAGGTTAAAAAATTAGCTAGAATTGGTGATTTCATATTTTCTGGCAAACAATTTCAGGTAGAAGACGAACTAAAAACTACTTCCCAGTACTAATTTTTAACATATTTCAATCAAAATTTGGAAAGGAATAGGATTCCACCACACCCTCCTGATCTTGTTCTTCCACAAAGCCTCTGCACTCAGAACCAGAAAACAAGCAAACAGTTTAACTTTCCTCTAAAGGGAAAAAAAAAAAAAGCTGGATCTAATCTTTCAACATCTGAAGAACCAACCTGCATGCTGCATTCTCCAATTATTTTTCACCTTTACATTACCTCTGACATTACTTTTTAGAGTGGTATAAAGACAAGACAGCCTTGCTATTGCAGCATCCTCCTGGCCAGGGAGCAAAACTGCATTTTACAGCCAAAGCAGAAGCTCTGAAGCCACCATCCAGGTGGGAGATCCCTACCTCTACTCCACCAGCAAAGCTGCTCCTGAGCACATGGAAAGAGCTCACATGGGAATCAGCCAAGATATTCCTTTTTCTTCCCACGGTATGACAACACAACTTCCAAAAGCTTACAAACAGCAAGTGTTGTATTTCACTTCAACATAACACCAGCTGACCCAATCTGTCTAGATATTTATCACAGAAAGAATCCTACCTGCAGTAAGTTTCCATTCCACCCACAACACACTACCTATTAAAAACATCAGGTTGGCATGTCCCAACAGGAACCACTATCACCACTACCATGTGTAATTTGCAGGGAAGCATAACCAGTAAATCAAGTAGTAATTGTGAAAGCAACCCACATAAAGCAGATGCAAATTAAGGAAAACTTCCTTTTTTAAAACTACTTACTCCGTACTTGCTTAATAACAGGTTTCATAGGTTCCAGCCAAATCTGAAATTGCAGAGAAAAAAAAATTACAAACTGACATTCTTATTTGAATATAATATGAGAACATCAAAAGTAAATTTAAATTAAGCAGTAATTTATGAGTAGCATTTCTTCTGCAATGCAGTAATTCCTTTGCTTTACAAAAAGTGTGCTTATCTATTTGAATTGACATTTCTCATGCATCAGTAGAAAAATCACTGATCTGTGCTTAAAGCTCCTCTGGACAGAAAAAGAGCCAAGTCAGCAAAAGCACAGCCCCACTGCCAAGAAGGCAAGAGTCATGCCAAAACCCACGGCCAGACAGGAGCCAGGCTGCAGAATTACAGAAAGTCTGGAGAACAAGAAAAGGTCCGACTTTTTTTTTCCTTTCCATGCTTTTTCTGGCACTCCTATCTAACTACTTAAGGGTTTTTACTAGTTATTAATTTCCCACCATTTTTTCCTCTTTTGACAAGCATATTTTAAAAGAAAGACTATTGCTGTTCCCGTAAAAGGAGCGTCCATAAAAGTAATGCAAAATATTCTAGATGCTCCACCTTTTATTTTCCCCACCCCTCCAAAGAGAAAACTGTTACAGGACAATTATGTTTGGTCCTTACTAGTTACTGCTCTGTCTGAGAGACAGATGAGGATTTCAAGAACCTTATTAGCTGCAGTAACAGTTTGGAAACCGTGCAGAAGAACTGGAAACTAAACAAGTTTTACTGTATTTCCTCAGCTCAAGAGCAGTGTGGATTAGTGCCATTAGCATTCCCTATGTTCTCAGTCAGATTTTCTGCACGTCCTAAAACTAGAAAAAGTAATAGGGAAAAAAAAGAAGGAAAAGAGGGTTTGGGGGACATTTTCTAGTTTAGAAGGACATCGTCCTCTTTGCAAGGTACAGGATAAGTGACTAGGAGGCTTAAAGGTGTCAGCACTGATCTAGATCAATGACTTAAAAAGCTTGCAGGCCTGTATGCCTGCTGAGGTTTGTGTTGGAAAGAGGTTTGTAATGGCTCTTCAAGGACATTAACTGAAGACTGAATTAACTGAGGATGAATATGAATGCTACCAAAATTACACACTGTGATATGATTTTATAGGTGCTCCACAGAGGACACTTTGAGCTGATGTTTCCCCTTTCAGAGGAAAGCAGGATTTTATTTCTGTCCCTGAAAGTGGGAATATCAGCAGCTATTTAACAGCTTTATACATTTCCTGAGATTTAAGAAGCAGCAGAATCTGATTCCTCCCCTCTGCTTTAGTAGTTGTCGTCATCTGGTGAGCGAAGCAGACATACAAGAATCCAAGAGATGATCCTACAGGACACTCCAGCAGACTTGGAAATATTTGACACTCAAGGAACTGCATTCACCCAAGCTTTTTATTACACCTGATTTGTCGGGATACGCACCCAATATGACTGGATGTTCTGGAACTCAATTCCAAAGTAGTCTGATTCAATCAGATTCAGATGCTTGTAAACTTCTGTCAGTAATGTCTGGCCGTAACATTTTGACTAAGGAAGTAATAAAAAAGTTACAGTGAGATTAATATGTATAAGTTTAAAGTAAATCAAAAAACAAATTATGACATCTTTAGAAACTGTAGAAAAATATCACGAAGGTTTTTCACATTATTCTTGTCACTGTAAGACACAAACACAGGCACAGCTCCACATAAAAAACCTTCACAGAACAGGAGGAACTGAAGCTGGAAGGGGCCACCGGAGGTCACCTACGTCCAGCCTCCTCCTCACAGCAGGGTCAGCCACGAGACCCGAGCAGACCAGCTGCAGGCTATTTGCAGCTCCTTCAGTAAACCCACACGTTTGTTTGTGTAGCTGGATGGTGTGGTCTGCCCCAGCAGCACACCGAGCAGGGACTGCCAAATCCCTGCTCCATGCAGACCCCTCACTCCTTCCAACACCAGGGATCCCAGTGCAGGCCAGTGGGAACCCCAACAACCCTCCTGTTACACCACACTTGCTGTGGAGTCCTTTTGATGAATCCCTCCCTCAAGAAACCCACTCACCAACCCTTTTTGACAGTCAAGTTAGAGGCAAACCCACAAACCAAACATTGTCAGAAAGCAACATAGGAGAAAACAGGAAACTTCCACAGCACATCAAAACCAGCTCCCCTTGGGGCTGCTTGTTCAGTCATCCCAGTTTGCTCTCAGCACGACTGCAGCAGCCACCACAAGAAAAACAGCATTTATGAACCCACACATCAATCCATCTGGATCACTCAGAAGAGAATCCAAAGGGCTATCACACCTCTAGGTGCCCATTCCAGCAACACGCAAAACCTAGCAGGGTGCAGAGGGAGGTTGCACGGCCACAAAGCTCCACCTTGGACCATGGAAGTGACCCTATAACTGTAGTGACAGGGTCTGGCATCGTTCTGGTCAGCTGGGTTATCTGACAGAACACACTGGCAGCACTGATGCCACAGAGGTTTGTTCCCATGGAAGAGTCAGAGTGATGGAAGACAACTTTCCCATCAAAGCAGGCACAGAGTTCTGCAATCGACTCTTTAAACTCAGAACAGTGTCTCTTTTGAAAAGTATTAGACATTATAATAAGTTATCACAGAATCACAGAATGGTTTGGGTTGGAAGGGACCTTAAAGTTCATCCAGTTCCAGGGACACCTTCTACTATTCCAGGTTGCTCCAAGCCCTGTCCAACCTGGCCTGGAACACTTCCAGGGATGAGGCAGCAGCAGCTTCTCTGGGCAACCTGTGTAAGGGCCTCCCCACCCTCATAGGGAAGAATTTCTTTCTGACATTTAATCTAAATCTACCCTTATTCATTTTAAAGTCAAATTAGTGTTAGAATTAGAATAATTTAATAAAATGTAAATGAAAATATCTGAGAGAAGGAATGGGCCCCTTTAGGTTTAAAAGGTAAAAAATATTGTGAAAGCTGGGGCAATTATTTCACATTAGTGGGGTGCACAAAAAATTCTAAAGCAACTGCTTCTTACAGGAAAAAGATTAACTGTCATTTTTAGAACTATGCAATTTAGCTAAATGCCTCTGTAACACTTCAAAAAAAATCCCCAAAACTTCAGTGAGAAAAAGTCTGACAGCTGTGCAGTGCTGCAAATCTGGCATAGTTTTGGTATTTGAACTGGTGTGAGTGGAGCTGATGGCATCCAACGCTGTAACCTCAGAGAAAAGCACAGAAACAGGACAGAGAACAACACAAGATGGGCTCATCCCTCTCATTCATGCTTTTACCACTCACGTTACCTATAAGGGCAACCACAGGTGGGAAGCTTTGGTCAGGTGAATTCATCTGGCACAAACATGAGTCATTCAAAAAGTTTCTTGATACCACACTGGCTCAGGCCACTGATGCTGAAACCCCCAAATAAAACTGCAAGTCGGGAGAAGTGATGCAGTTCTAGGTGAGTGCAGAGGGGACAGAGATGCCTGGCTGAGTGATGACACAGTACATGAGCAGGAACGCTCTCCTCTTCTTCTGAACAAGTCTAAAATTGTATTTTCTTTATAAGAGCACAATTAAATTTTTTTTAGCCAAAAACTGCACTTACAGAAGACTCTGAGGGTAAGGGTTTTGCTATTTAAATGGTCACAATGAAATAAAGAATGATACAAGTAATGGCAAGCCACATCTCCAGTAAATTACATTATTGCTCTGCTGTCTCCAGACACACATCCCAGGCAGGTTACAGACTCTGCCAGAGGGGGCACATGCCTGGAGAAATGCATTTTGAAAGTTAAATTTTTAACTTCCAAATGAAATACATTTCTTGCTACGCACTTGTGAATAAAGCTTCAAACAGTAACAGAAGGAAATATCTTTAAATATAGTGGGACTCTGTTTTTTAAGGTACTGATAAACACATGTGTATTTCTCCTGCTCCCAGGCCCCACGGATCCAAGAAGGGAATACTTTTCAGACAGCAATATTTGTGGGGATGCAGCAATGCCCTGACCAATGTCATATTCTTCCATGTGCAGAAGATGGGATATGCCACTTGCCTTTTCATGGACAGATCTACTGACCTCTAGAAGCCCCTGACCAGGAGATGTCCTGTGACCCAAATCTCATTTGTGAAACAAGCAGCAATTCTGTTTCCAACCACCTTCTGTTAGAACTGATACACTTGGCTTACCTTGTGAAAGATGCCTGCTAACAATCAGACAGGTTTTACAGCCAAACTGTGCTGATTAAGTAATCTGTGTCCTGTCCACGGCTAGTTACATACAGGAATTGAAATTATCCCAACCAACAGTAATGCACAGGTTTCTCCCATTTAAACTGAGTTACATCTCTGTGGCTCCACCAAGCTCCATGCTGAAGACAGTCCAGCTGCCTTCATCTCTCCAAAAACAAGGGCCTATATGGCACACAGCCCTGGTACCTCCCCTTCCACTGTCAAGTCCATGCTCCTTCAAGAGAAACTAAAGATGAAGAAATTAAGATGGTTAAGTCTGGGAGAACTTGGCAACTGATCAAATTATAAAAGCATAAAATAATTTTGCCTGGCTTGGGCTAACAACTAAAATTTTGGGTGTCAAGAAGAAACCCAGTCTAAGCTGAGTAGCTTAGTAGTCCTTCAGAAGATAAATGCCACATTTTGAAAGAACAGTAATCATTTTATTTTAAAATGAGTTTCAAAAGCTTGAGATGGAACATGATTTTTTATTATTATGTTTCCAATGCTGTGGGAAAACTCTTCTTAAAGCTATTTAGTTCCTCAAATTGTTTATTATGTTTACAACCATCCTTTCCAAAAAGCTGGACATTTTGAAGAGGACAAAAATGGAAGTGACATAGTGGGCAGCTCCATGTCATTGTTTAATTTGCATAAAAGCAGCAAAAAGCAAAGTAAAATATTTTAAGTAATTCCCTAATTACTGTAATTCTGGCATCAGGGCAAGCAGCTGCATGAATGCATTTCAGAAAGGTCCTGCTTTCAATACAAATTCACAACACAGCATACTTTTCATTCCAAACTTCTCAATTACTCATTATTTTCTGCCAAGACAACGACTACTGATATCAGTGAATTATTTCACATAAAAAGAAAGAAAAAAAACAGGGTAAAAAAAATTAAATAGGCAACTAACAACAGTTTTCCAGTGACCCAGCTATAACCATACTGCAGATAATTTTAACAAGTCATCATTAGAAGACTGTTAAGCACAATAGATTTATTTCAAATTGATTTGTATATTCAGATCAAGTTTGAAAAGCTCCCTCAGAGCTGTGCAAGTGCAAGCAGGGTACCCAGACTGGTGGTGATGCCACAGAGAGCCCTGCATAGCAAGAGAAGCACCTTCAGACACTGCTCAGTGCTAAAACAGCGTAAGACAGGGAACAGAAATCCATAAGAACAAGCATTTTCAGCTGAAGTTTCTTGCCTGAAGGAGGTATCTTTATCAGAAAAATAAACATATTCAATGTGAGCAATCTTTAGGACAGGGGAGTAAAATATAAATAATATAAAAAGTTGTAAAACCAGTTATTTTTGTTTTATAGAATCATAGAATCACAGGATGGTTTGAGTTGGAAGCAACTTTAAGGATCATCTCATTCCATGAGTAGGGACACCTTCCATTATCCCAGGTTGCTCCAAGGCCTGGAGCCAGATCTCAGTCCAACCTGGCCTTGGACACTTCCAGGGATGGGGCAGCTACAGCTGCTCTGGGAAACCTATGCCAGGGCCTCACTCACTCAACATCCCACCTAACCCTGCCCTCTGTCAGTGTGAAGCAATTCCCCCTTATCCTGTCCCTCCAGGCCTTTGCCCAAGGTCCCTTTCCAGCTCTCTTGGAGCTCCTTCAGGCTCTGGAAGGGGCCCCAAGGTCTTCCCAGAGCCTTCTCTTCTCCAGACTGAACACCCCCAGCTCTCTCAGCCTTTCTCCAGAGCAGAGGGGCTCCAGCCCTTGAAGCATCTCCCATGGCCTCTTCTGGACTCACTGCAGCAGCTCCACATGTCTTATGCCATGACCCCAGAGCTGGATGCAGCACCACAGGTGAGGTCTCACCAGAGCAGAGCAGAGGGGGACAGTCAACCCAAGTGTTATTTGCTGTTTTCTCAAACAACACTACCTGCATGGCAGATCTTCCCTCTGCCATAACATTTGAGCTCAGGGAGGAAAACAAACTGGGAACACACAGCCTATGATTTTCAGTAGACCATAGGTCAGTATTATCAAAATCTATTCTTCTCTAACTCCCAAACTTGTCTTCCAGAACATCTTAACTTTCTGCTTCCACATATTTTAATCTGAAAACAAAAAAACCCCTGGTACTTTCATAACAAGTAGTATTCTCATCTTCCAAAGTGGACAAACTGCCCTTGCTCAAACTTTCCAATAAAGAAATCCACTTTTGGCAGCAGTTAAGCTGGAAGGGAAAAAGAAAAAAAAATCAGTGCAAAAGTCAAGAGTTTGGAAAAAAACAAGAGTTGTAAAGTAGAGGTATAGAATGGAAACACTTGTGCAGCCAGAGCCAGGGGAGCCACCGGTCCCCAGTGTCAGCAAACACCTTGGATTTTGTGTTACAGAAATCTGCAACTGTCAGGAAACCAAATCCTCCAATAAATAGTGGATCTGCATGAGAGGGAGAAGTTTAGATTTGACGTCATCACTGACAAGCAGCCAACAGAGCCAACAAGGAGCCAACACAGAGTGCCCTGAGAACAGCCAGAGCAAATTGAACTGAGTTAAATAAAGGTCCCTTCACCAGTCACGGATTTTTATTGCTTTTTTTACTTTGGGGGACTTCAGTGGTCTTCCTAAGGAAAATGTGATTTCTCATCTTTGGCAAATTAAAAAAAAAAAAAAAGGCAACTAAACATAGACTTGTTATTTCCTTTCTTAATCAGAAATATGCAAACATTTCAGTGAGTTTATAGCCCTGTTTATCTCCAACCCTCCTGTAATCTGTTAGATCTGTGTCCAAATGCAGTGTGAGACAGAAAAAACACCCTCAAAACTCCCTGTTAATAACTATCATTAATGCCACACATAAACAAAAACTGCATTTCTGAATACAGGGTGGATGTTCAAATGTTTATTAGAAAGAAGGAAATAATCTCAGATGGCAAGGAACACCATTCATTAACTTTGTGTTTTTGTGGCTAAAACAAGAAGACCTTACTGATCCATATCTAGTATATAATCTGCAGACTAGAAAAGTAAGAAATAACTGCCTTCCTTTTCAGTACTTTATTACTTTCTTCAATTTTGATTGGATCTAGTGACTCCAATGAAAGCATTCCCTGCCTCCCCAAAAAAATGGGTACCTGGTGACAACTGTGTCAAACTCTGGTTTCATGTGCTTAGCCAAATTGTTTAAGTACTGTTTCATTTTAATCATCTGAACATTTAACAATGGCTTCAATTCTTTCAATTTTTTTTTAACTCTTTGTTAAGAAGAAAGGTATTTTAAATACATCTTTTTATTCACTTTCCTATATTGACAGGTCTCAACTACAGGTTACTTTATCAAGACCACCCCTGGAGTAGCCTGCAGAGCATTTAACAGCTTACAGAACATGGGATGGATGCCCTGCCAGTGACATCAGGGGATGTGACTCTGTTCCAAGGGCCTCATGCCCTGCAGTCCCCACCTGCCACTGACTGAGGTTGCCAATCCTGAATTCTACCAGAACTGGGTCAAGGAGCCGACCCAGCACACATAATAAGGTTTGTGAAACCTCATCCAACTTTATACCCTAGTCACTGGCATGAATTTATTTTTTTAAAACCTTTCCCCTGCCCCCCAGAGAGCACGGTTCAGCTGCCAGGTCTCCCACTTGCAGCAGCAGTCTTCCAGCACTCAGCTCCCTAGAGGTAACCAAATCCTTAGTCAGCCCTGGTTTCCCATGTCCCTGTGCTGGCAGGGTGGCTCTGGACACTGGGAATCACTTCTGTCAGAGCAACACCAACATCCACACCCGCCCAAGCCAGGGCCTCACAGCTTAGCTTGTACCATGGTCACAGACTCAACTCTGGGCATGCTCCCCCACTCTGGAAATCATTGCATAGCTTCTTCATCACAAAATGGGACAGTGTGCACTTTCACCTTGAAAATTTGATTCTTTTTTAAAATACTGTATTACAGTATTTCTACACAGCATTGAAAATATGGAAGCTGCAAACCCAAATATAAATTTCTTAGCTATTTTAAGTTCCATTATTACACTCAATATTGGGCATAATTTTTTGTTTTAGAAATAAATAATTCTATGACTCCCTCCCCATGATTTTTTTTTTTTGTCCTAAGATTTCAGTGGTTATTTTTGATGTGGGTTTGCCAGGGGTTTCTCAAGCAGAATCCACAGCCAGACAAATTATTCTAGAAATGGAAGCCTCTGGCTCATTTAATTAAGGCTAGCTTTAAAACTGTAATCATTTAAAGGTTCAAGCAGTGTTAAAGCACTTCAGTGCCAAATGAACCAGCTCTACCCAACAAACATGCTTTTCCAGCGTGGCTAGACTTGCTGGATGCCTGAAAGTAGGAAAACAACAATTGGTTGACATGGGAAAAGATCCCCAAGAGGGAGGGAATTACGTGAACAGATTGGGAAATGTGTACTTAGGTAGATAGCATATAGAGACAAAAAAAAATGGTCTCAAGTTTTAAAAGTGGTGCCTGCAGTACTTGGAATAAAACACACTGTGCTCAGAGAAAAACCACATGGCACCTCAGTTAAGCACTCAGTTCAACACACAGTTCCCAAGCACTAGGTACAAACAGCACATGAAGAGCCACATAAAAAATACTGGCCATCAAGCAGAAATTCTTAGTTGCTTTCACTGCCTGGAGAGAGAAATACAGACATGAATCCCCAATACCTCTGCTTCATGCCTGGCTGTGGACTACTTGGGGAAGAGCAAAGTCACACAAATGAAAACCCTGGACCACGTTCTCGGGCAGAGTTTCACAGGACAGTACTGCCTGATGATTTGGTACCAGACTTGCTGCTTGCTAATAATTAAACATTCAAGCCATAGCAGCAATAATATCACAGAGAAGAGCTGCTTTGGGGGGGCTGATCCCAAAATCAGGTTAATAACAGAAAGTCTAAGCGCCTACTTTTGTTCACACGAGCTGTAAACCAGCACAACAAAGTGAAGGAACTAGTCAGTAGGAGACTGATCTCAATTTTTCCCCCTTGAACTTTGCCCTACACACTTGTGCAAACCCCTGCACCTTTCTATACCTGCTCCCTCAGACGGGCCTGGCCACTCCATGCACTTAGACTGTAGGTGCTCTGGGAACTTGCACAGTATCATTTCATATGTATATATATGTATATAAATAAAACTATATTTTAAGTCACTTTAAACACAGACAATACTTTGTTTTCCATTATTCATGTAAAAAACTTACTAAAATTGCAAGTCTTTCTCCATTAATTTTGCTTTTGCCTCAAAACCATCATCCATCTCCACACTGACTAGATTTCATCCGGACTTTCACAGAATTCCAGAATGGTTTGGGTTGGAAGGGCCCTAAAAGACCATCCAGTTCCAACACACTGCTGGGGGCAGGGACACCTTCCACTAGCCCAGGTTGCTCCAAGCCCTGTCCAACCTGGCCTGGAACACTTCCAGGGATGGAGCAGCCACAGCTTCTCTGGGCAGCCTGTGCCTCACCACCCTCACAGGGAAGAATTTCTTCCTAATATCCCACTTAACCCTGCCCTCTGAAGCCATTCTTCCTTGTCCCATCAATGCAGGCTTTCTTCCAAAGTCCCTCTCCAGCTCTCTTATAGAGTCTCTTCAGGTACTCAAAGATCACAAGAAGGTCACCCTGGAGCCTTCTCTTCTCCAGGTTGCACAGCCACAGCTCTCTCAGCCTTCCCTCAGAGGAGAGCTGTTACAGTACCCGGATTCTGTACTATCCCTGTGAGGGGTTGGGTTACTCCAGGCTGACACACCACTCTGAGGAAGTTTCCCAAAGGAAATAGTTTAACACATCAAGAAATTAAGACAGTCACAAAAGACTCTTTACACAAACTAGGTATTTTTACAGATAAGGCCAAAATTCTCTTCTGTTTTATGCAAATCCAAAGTTGTATCACCTGTCCTAACATCAATCCCCACTGTACTTTAAGCAGAGGTTCGATAACACGGTGATGGGTTAATAAATACCTACATGCCAGATCAGACAAGCCCAAGCTTTGCTAACTTCCCTCTCACCAGCAGGAGTCTTTCCTACACCCCTGGCTTCAGGCTACCTGCCAGAGAAGAGCACTGAGGGCACAGCGATGCTCATCCTTCATGATTTCAGTTGAAGACATGTCAGACAGCTCTAACAGAGTCTCTACAAAGCCTTTCACCCTCCCCTTTTCTTTTCTAATTCTTGTTTTTATTAATGAACGACTGCTCTGTCAGACAGAGGGGTCCTTCAACATCACAGCCTTGAAAAGTAAATCTCTCACATTAGGCATGTGCCGCCATGGCAGAGTTTTTTAAATGTGCAGCATCTCCCTTTTGCCAAAGTAGGCAACACTGCCCTTGCCAGACGTGACTTTGGTTGCAAGGAGAAAGGGCTGACACACAGAGGTGCTTCTGCAACCCTGTTTTGCTAAATGCACATCCCCAAGGCTGTGCTGCTCTGAACACGGCGGTACCACGAGCCACCATCCCTGCTCAACCCCAACTCCCTGTTTGTTCTGCAGGCACAAACCTCAGGCTTCTCTGACCTGCTGCACAGCACACTGCACTTCTGTAGCTGTCTTAGGTGCCTGCAGGTTGTTTCTTTGTTTGGTTTCGGGGGTTTTTTCCTCTTTGAGGCTCCATATATTCTACATGTTTACCTATCTGTGGAAACAAATCTGAATGTCACCCACAGCCAAAAAAGGGTTCCAGTGGACCACCTTTTTTTTTTAATACAGCATTTCCTACAGTTGTTCTGACTAAATGGCATAGGACTGTGATAACACCTGACCATCTTCTGAAATGGGTTCTGTGTTTTAAGTTACAACATGTGCACATAAACAACTTTTTGTAGAGGAATATTCAGATTGTTTCTCCTTTGCTGCAGTATAATTCAATTTTCTTTATACATAATGGGACACTTAGTGTCAAGAGAACTGTAAAATAATAAAATGGGTTTATTACACAATTTAAGTTCACATATTCCCTAAAAGAAAAAAAAAAACAACCACAAATTAACAAAACACACCCCCCAAATGTCTGTCAACAAAATGGCTGCGGTTTCACCTTTCCCCACCCAATACCACATTCCTACATAGCATCAAAAAAGTCAAGCCCCCCTCCCCCAAAATAACAGGTCTAAAAAATATACAGTCGAATCAAAAAGTACACAAATTGCAAAGTTGCAGTTACCTTCTTTTTAAACCCTGTAATAACTCCAAATTTAAAATAGTGAATTACTAACTTTCTCTTCTGAGGTCAGACAAAAATAAGTCCTAAGGCAGCTTATTTGCCATATTTAGGAGCGTCAAACCAAAGCAATGACAAACATCTGGCTATGATTCTTTCTGGAATTTTGACTATTTCTTCCTGGCCAGGGAAGAAAAACACTGAGCTGACCAACAGCACCTCAGTTCCTCCAGCACAGCACTTAATAGGATTCAACAGCAGCCCGTCCCTCCGCTCCCCCACATATTTAAGCTGTTAATACTTTTGCAGCACAGAGGGGAAGAGCTTCGTGGAAGGAAGGTCTCAGCAGTGGAAGGAAGGTCTCAGCAGTGGAAGGAAGGTCTCAGCAGTGGAAGGAAGGTCTCAGCAGTGGAAGGAAGGTCTCAGCAGGCGCAGGGAGAGCGAGGCAGAGGCGGGAGGGCAGCGAGTGCCAGAGCGCGGTTACACCCCAGAGCCACCGGCGGCTGCCCATTCCGCTGGGGCTCACCACGGCACACAGGCAGTGCTCCTCAGTGCCCACAGTGCCATCTCAGTTTGTCACATACATGTTTCTTACTCAAAACTGCTCCACAGCAGCTTTTTAAGGTGCATCCTTTTCGCATCACGCCCACTGAAGTTCCTGGGGCACGAAGGCCGCCGTGAGCAGTCGCTGAGAGCGGCGCTTTGCAGCCTGCACAGGTGGGAAACACACTCTCCAAACCATGGGAAGCACATTGCAGTCAGGGTACTCCCTCTGCCATCCCAAAACCCTCCTGCAGTCCCAGCCCAGCTTCTGATTTCGGGGCTGCTCATGGCTGGTCAGGAGCAACAGGCATCCAAGGGGGAGCCACTTTCATGGCACCTTTTCAGTCACAGATAACTGCAAACTGCACAGAAACCAGAATAACCACAGTTATTCTATTCCACTCCAAACTTAAGGATGGAAAGTAGCCTTGCACTTATAATAATGCAATTTATAAATTTAAATAAGCCAAGGAAGAGTCATATAAGTGGCCAGCAAAGACAGTATCTCTATCAGAGTAATCACTGAGTCCTTGTTTTCAGCTCAGCATGGAATAAGCCACTTCAATTTTGTAGTAATGTAATAGTTTCGTAAGGTACATCAGTAAACACCAAAGCAGACGTGATCAGTGAGAGGACAATACTTAATAAGACAATAAAGAGGGGAATTAAAGTGTACTCTTATCTAACTAGCCTGTTCTCAAGAACAGCAGTGGAGTGGAACATCTCCCTGTCAGGAATCCACTGGTGTCACAGGGAGAGGGACACATCACACAGCACCCCAGGGATGCAGCACATCATTACTTCATTAAATTAAAAAAAAAAAAAAAAGAAAAAAAAACCACCCAGACTTCTGGGCTCAAAACAACCCAAAAAGAATAGCATGAAAGAAAAAAAAAATCCCAGTTTAAATTTTCCCATTGAGTAGAGCAGGCAGTCAGACCTGCCTGGATCTGCTGAGAGCTAAGATCCATGCTATGATTCTATGACAGTTATTACAGTTCTACAGAATTCATTCTCCAACAGGTGAAACAGAGAAAAGCAATCTACTGTAATATAATGAAAAAGTATTTTTCAGTCCCAAATTATATTTGATGTTCAAGCAGAAGGAGAAGAGGAAGCACATGCCATTGAAGAGGTGCCAAGTTCTCCCCAAACAATTCGGTAAACTAGAAGCATAAAAATCTAAACTTCTTCCTCATAGCATAGAGCATAATTCATATAAGAGAATTTCCCATATAACACGTATTTCCTACATAAGGAACAACATACAGACCAACCATTAAACATCACGTTATGGCAGCAATTTCATTAAATGACATTTTGATGAATTCAACCCAACCCAGGCCCTTCTACTTAAGAGCCTGCCATATTTTTGCACTGATCAAAGGCCTCCAAGTTTAATCTCTTCAGAAAATCTGGAAAGCTGGCAGAACTTCTACTGCAAAACCATGATTACTTTGAAGTGTGCCCACAGTCGGAACTAAATTGAATTTTCTGATCATTCATCTCTCAGTCTGCACAACCACCCTTCAGACAGACTTAGTTTGGAGGGAAGAGGCCAGGCACCCTGTGACATGGCAAATGCAAAATTTGAGCTGACTAAACAAGCTGGTTGTAAAAGGGGAAAAAAACCCAACCCATGAAAATTATGAATATTGCATCCTGGCTTTGGATGGATATATTTCATTTTCTTTTCTGTTTTGGGAGGGAAAAGAGAAACCATAAATAGCCCATTTTCAGTTTTTTAAACTCCAGAAAACACTGAGCATTTCTCCACCCCCTAATATTCAAATCAGATTCCTTGAAGAAGAGCTCTGCTCCAGCATACTTTAAAGAATAATTCCCTCTTACTGATTAATAAAATTCCCAGCTAGAAAGCAAACTATACAATACAGATGGAGAGAGGGGAGAGAGACAGTGGATTTTAGACAAAAGGTGGTGGAATGTAGCTATACTGAACTTTTAACACACTGTTCTAGGTACACCAATGAGAGCACCCACCAACTCCTGTCAGGAGAGAAGCAAGTGTTTTAAACACATCATGGAGAAAGGAGGGGAAGACAAGGAAAAGCTGCATGGATTAAGCTGTTACTGTGGCTATTCTGTGTATCCCATATGGTTAAAAATGCTGCTGTGGCTCATTTTAGGCAGCAAGAATAAACAAGGCTCCTGCACCAGCTTCCCCACCATGCTGCACAGGGAAGGGCCCCTCCAGGAGCTGACCCCGTGCCCAGTCAGGCTCTTCCACTGACACATCACTTTTCCCAGTAAAAAGTCATTTGCCATTTGTTCTTATAGAAGAGAAAATTACTGGAACAGGGGGAATAAAAACCAACACAAAACCACCTTTTGCCACCAGCTACACCTCCCTGAGCAGGCAGTGCCAACAGCCCAGGGGAAAGGCCTGTGTCCCATTGCACTGACTAACTACTGCTGACCTGAATCAAACACAAACCCACAACATCACCTCCTGTTTTTACACTCAATGAAAAAAACTGCAAAAGCAAAGAGGAGAGGGCAAGTGGCACAGCAATCAGAACCTCCACCCCTCTAGGACAGCTGCTTAATCACCAATTTCTCTTATTATTTTTAAAAAAACAAACTGTGCTAGCTCACACCACCTATTCAGCCACGTGGCTGCCATTTCCTAACTCTTGCCCACAATCCCCAAGTGAAAAATTTGCATTTTCCATTACAAACAGTAGCCAACAGTTCCTGCTATCCCATCAGCTCACCAAAGAAATTAGGAGGCAGAGGGTCACAGTTTACTACTTCATGCCTGTTTGCTGTCATTGCTACCTCATTTAGACAAAAATGAAAGGCCATGGAGGCAGTGTATTAGCAGGACTCTAATGCCACAGCTGCTGACTCTGGAGTTTTTTGTGCTCGACAGTCTGGGGCTGACCCAAGGCTGACCCCTTCTCCTCATCACTCTCAATAACACAGGTTGCTCAAAGCCTCATCCAGCCTGACCTTGCACTGATTTTCAAAATTACAGGGCTGGGGGTATTGCTTGGGGTTTTGTTTTTTGATTTTTTTAAAAATCAAAACACCAACGTCTACACCAACCTGGAAAAATAAATAAAATCATCCTTCAAAAGAATCAAAGTCAGCAGATTTCCTAAAATATATTCTGACATAATTTAAAGACAAAAAAAGGGGCTTTTGTCTTCTGTGCAGTACATGAGGTGGGTTTGCAATACCCTCTGCATGCTCAGGTGGGAGGATACAGGCACAGCCTCACAAACAAACCAAAAAAAAAGCAGATTCCTTGTTTGAGAGTTGAACAGCTGGACAGAATCTGTAGAATACATTCCCAAAAGCCACTATTTCTTCAGAACTCCACAGGCATATTTTTCACATTTGGAAAAAACTCTTTTGAGTCCATGCAACAAACTAACTCTACAAGTGCTAATTATAAATTACTGATCACAGATTTGATACGGACACAGGATACCTGATAGCTGAGTATCTTCACTAGAACAGTTATCTTCTGACAACAGATCTTAGGCCAGCTAGAATTAAACTGAGGTCAACACCGAAAATGTAACAAGAACTGGAAGAACAAAAATTTCTTTAAAGGCAGAATCCTCCCAGTTTGAGCATGGTTTGTATGTCTTATGGCAGATGTCCCCAAGCACACTTTTAAAAAAAAAATTTCCAGAAACACTGACATTGCTTTGGTGTCTCCCCTCTAAAGCGTGGCAGCAAGAAAAGGCTTTCAAATAGGAGCAAGTTTACTTGAAGAGGATACATACCATTAAAATAGTTAATATAAATCAGTAACTAAGGCAAAGCTCTTCTGCTCTCTCAGCTGCCAAACTGACAAAGCTGCATGTGGCTCAGGAAGCAAGGACAGCTTGGCAGGAGACAGTTGGTGTTCCCCCAGAGCAAACAGCAGTGAAAGACTCTCCTTACGGTGTGCGCTTATATTTGAAGTTAAAAACACAAAACACACGTTACACTTAAAAGACCTTAAAAAACAAGCCGTGCAACTAATTTCACTACTTGTGAGCAGGTAAAATCCCGACAGGAATCTTTATTCAGATATCGCCTCAAAGCGTCCCAGCTCTGCACAGAGGCACATCCTTGCGAGCTTTACATCATCAGAGGCTCAGTGTACTCGAAATCAGGTGCAAATCTCTCCTACCTCAATGTCAAGCACTTCCACCGTGTTGTCCAACATCCTGATTCTGACGGGGAGGTCGCGCTCGTGCGCTCTGGCAGGCGACGACGCCATGGCGGCGGAGAGGTTCTGTCCTGACTCCAGGGTGCTCACTCCTGCGGTCTTCTGGGCACCCAAACGAGAGCCCGGCGTCTGCAGAACTCTGTATGTTCCTTCTATCTCTCCCATCTTCCAACAGTGAGCAGAGTCTAAAGAAACATGGAAGAAAACAGACAGTTACAGCCCGACAGATCTCTTCTGTGTGAAAATACTACCCACTGAAGCACTATCACAAAATCCTTATTTAAGGCTCTTTAACCTTGTCATTGGTTTTGCTAGCGGGACACCAAAACTCTGGTCAAAAACAGAAGTATTCAAGGTCAGGTTGGACAGGGCTTGGAGCAACCTGGTCTAGGGGAAGGTGTCCCTGCCCATAGCAGGGAGTGGAATGAGATGAGCTTTAGGGTCCCTTCCAACCCAAACCATTCTATTACGATTAAAATCCAGACACTGGGAAGAAAAAGTAGCAAGAAGAAATAACCATTCAGAAACATGGTTAGGCAATAGGATACTCAAACCTCTGCCCTCCACCCTTCTGACACGTTATTTTAGTTTCTGATGAGTTTTCCTGCTGATTGGGCTCCCTACCACCAGCAGCAAGAGCACTGCAGACAGGCAGTGAAGGGTAAGGCAGAACTGTGCCTCTCACCTGTACCCAACCATCCCACTGACCACACCCCAAGGTAACAGGAACAATTAACTTTCTTCATCCCCTAAATGATGACTCATACAAAACCTTAACTGCCTGCAGCTCAGAGCCTTCATCAGGCACTGGCTGCAGATAACAGTTCCTCATCTCATTAGCAAACCTGCCCAGATTAAATCAGTGGGCAAAAATCTCAATTACATAGACCAACATTAGACCAACCACTAGGCCAACTCCTACAGCAGGAGTCTTGCTGTCATGGTTTGGTGGCAGTTGTGCAGAGCAAATGTTTAATTTGACATGGGGAACAAGTCCCACACGGCTCTCCCCGGCTCTCCCACACCACTGGAGCAGTGGTGATATTTGCCCAGGGGTCGCAGCAGGGTCTACATGGAAGGTGAGGCATGTGGGCTCAGGATGCACCACAGCCCCTGCCCCACGCTCACCCCTGGCACAGAGTATTTGGCAGCAAGGTGCAAGGCGCTCAGCAGGAAGGCTGAGGCTCCTCGGTGGTTTTGGGTGCATTACCCAAATACCACACTGTGTCTGAACAATCCAAATTATGTGGGTACTGCAGCTGGGACAGCCTTCACTTGGCGAGCCCAGCACAGAAAATCCAAGGCAGTGTTAGGTTATTGCTGTGTCTGAAAAGGAGAGAGGCAGCTCATGAAAACAGCCCTTTGTCCCTCTGTGCTGCAAGTAGGTAGACAGCCTGCTCCAGGGATTTGAATGGAGCCAGCCTTACATGTCCTTACAAACTATCAGGGAGTGATTTAGGTTTCAATCCTTACACTCAGAGAGTCTGGTCAAATGTCTTCCCAGCTTACAGATCAGTGCATTTTAACATTATGGGGGATTTTATTTTATATTTGCAGACCCTGTACAGATAAACTTATCCCAGGAGGGTAGACAGACACCTCCCACCTAATCACACCCAAGGCTTTTTTGGCCTCTGCAAGTGCTGCCTGAGCAGCACAGCTGAGACCACCACAGAGAGTCTCCAACCACCCAGCTGACCGTACACGTGTGAGAATCACAGAAGGGCTGGAAAAAAACATCAAGTCCAACCATTAACCCCACTGCCAACACCATCACTAAACCACGTCCCCAGATGCCCCATCCACACGTCTTTTGGACACTTCCAGAGATGGGGTCTCCACAACTGCCCTGGGCAGCCCATGCCAGTACCTCAACACCCTTTCAATGAAGAAATTTTCCCTAATGTGCAATCTAAACCTCCCCTGGCACAATCTGAGGCCATTTCCCCTTGTCCTGTCCCTTGTTGCCTGGGAGCAGAGCCTGACCCCCACCTGGCTCCACTCTCCAGTCAGAGAGTTGTAGACTGAGAAGGTCCCCTGAGTCTCCTTTTCTCCAGGCTGAGGCCCTGCAGCTCCCTCAGCTGCTCCTCATCAGAGCTGGGCTCCAGACCCTTCCCCAGCTCTGCTGCCTTTCTCTTCTCTGAAAGTGCTTCAGGGATCCGAAATTGAATCCAGTATGAAGGATGATCTCAACATAAAAGTGGGCACACACTGCCCAGTGTCCAACTTACCAGCTTTGGGTGACAAATAAGCAGAAAGTTTCTTTCTCAAAGTGTTTTGTGCGTATTCTTTTGCTGGACTCCTTGGTTTGTGTGGCCACACAGCCAAGGAGAAAAACTTTTAGGTCAGAAATTTTAAAATCACCCTAACAGCAAAAGTCAGCAGAGAGAGGTGCCCAGGTTACATCTCTAAGTGCTGATCTGAAGAGAAACCAGACCTCAGTGTCATCTGTATCCCCTTGACACTGTGTACTTATCATGTAACCACACTGTAAGATTTTTGCTGGGCAACTGGAGCTGCCCAGGATCGGTCACACTCCTCACGAGGCTGTTTATTAGCCACCTGCTCTTAAAGTTAGTGCTTTGTGAGCACATTCATCCCCTTCTGAATAAACAGCTCCTGGAAGGGACAGGCACTGCAGTTACCCAAAAGGAAAAAAATGCAGGCAGCGACAGCCGAAGCAGAACACGGAGCAGCCCCTGGCAGAGGCCTGAGCAGCCTCCCCTCCAGCTGGAGCCAGCCGCTTCCTGAAGGCAAGGCAGGCAGGCAGGCCACCCAAATCCGGACTAATGAGGAGCTCCTGGGTATTCTCACTGGCTTTGGTCACCCGCCAGGAGAGACCAAAGTCATTTCAAACAGAAACTGCAGATGTCAAAGTCCTTCCCCACAGGTGGTAACAGAAAAAGTGAACTCAAAAGGGCTCGGCCTTGTGTCTTGCTGATGACACGTTCCTAAAAATATTTACCCTGGCCAGTACATATTCAGATTTTAAAGGCCTAACAAGCACTAGGCAGAAAATGCAATGTGCAGAAGCAAGCCTGATCCTCAGAAGAGCTGTGCCCTGCCTGCTGTGGCAGCTGGGAGCATGTCTCCATGCCACATCCCATTCCCTGCCAGAACACCCTACTAATGCCAGCATAACTATTAACAATCCCCAAATAGCCTCGTCTGCTCCCACTGCCTCCAAAACCCAACGTGTGAGGAATGTTAACCAAGCCAAGCACTATTTCCAGTTTCACCACCAATCAGAGTTACCTATCATGTTTTATGTACTCTGACAACATATGACACTTCCTGACAAGAACTGTTGTGCCATGGTTTGAGAAACACTTCAGTTCAAGGGGCTGACTACATGAAAGGAGGAGGAAAATGGACCAGTGAAGCCTGAGACATGCTGCAAGCACCAGGAAGATCAAGAGGTTCTACAGGCAGAGCAGACTGTCCCACAGCACTGAGAGCCTCCTGCCCCAGGCGAGCCACAACACAGCCTCACCAATGAGAAACTGAAATGCAACGTTACCACAATATTAGTGTTCTAAGATAAAAATCTTCCTTCGTTGCCCCTCCCTGAACTTGTTTGCACCTAGTCCTTGTCCTGATAATTTCCTATCAATTAGGATCAGGCATCAAACTTATATCAGCTCCCTATTGCTTTCAGTCCTAAGTGAAGGAGCATATAAAACAAAACTTAGGAAATTTAGGTAGCTGTATATAATTTTTTTAAATTTTTGTACTTTTTTTTTTGTGGTCTTTTTTAAATAGCTTTTAAGTCACAATGAGTTTCATCTTCTGCTTGGATGGAACAAACTTATTTTTCAGAAGCAAGACACTGTTTTCATCTAGCAGCAAATCTGGAAAGGCAGCTTACACCTGAGCACATGCAAGATCACAGAAACACAGAGTGGCTGGGGTTAGAAAGGACCTTAAAGCCCACCTTGTTCCAACCCCCTGCCATAAGCAGGGACACCCACTAAATCAGGTTGCTCCAACCCCATCCAACATGGCCTTGAACACTTCCAGGGATGATACCAAGGGCTTTCAAAGGAAATCCTCTGAGCACAGTGGATTTGGTCAGTGACGGGGTCACTATGATGGTCCATCCCTCGCCCGTGCAGAAGGCAGGTCTGAAGTAAGGCCACTTTCCCTGCTGCCCAGTGTGAGCAGGGTGATCCCTGCCTCCCATACAAAGGGATCCCCACTGCCTGTGCATGGCAGGAGCACGCACGGAGCAGCAAGGAAGTACTCTCAGATCAGGTCCCTTCAGCCACCAGAAGCAAACCTTCCCCTTTTAACTTTCTCACTAAGCAACAGGCCGCCCCTCGAGCATCCCTACACCGAGCCGGCACTCACCGATGCACCAGGAACCTACCCACCGCAACGAAGAGGCACAGAGGCTCCGAGCGGCCCGCTGTGACAGCAGAGACACGTCTCCGCGCCGCCCGGACCCCACACTCCCCTCCGACCCCCGTCCCTCCACAGGGCCGTGAAGGCTCTCACGGCTCTCCCCTGCAGCCACACGCCGGCCTGGAAGGACCTAGACGCGGGGACCGGTGCTTCAGGAACACTTCTCTGACCGAGCAGCGGCCGTGAGAGCGGGATGAGCAGCGGGATGAGCCCAGGGGGTCCCTCGCAGGGAGACGGGTGCAGGGGAAGGGCCGTGCCGGGGGCGCGGGCGCTCACACACTCCCACCCCGACCGCGCCCGGCCTAGGCCAGGTCCCCGGCAGCCCCCGGGGGAAAGCGCACCCGCCGTCCCCGGGGGGCCGGCGGAGCTCGGGCCGCACACTGCGGTCCCCCCTCCCCGCCGGGCTCCCACGCAGGCGGCGCGGCAGCGGCGGAAGCGGCGGACGCGCAGGGCGGGGCGGGCCGAGCCACCGGCCTTGGGGCGCCGCTCGCCGGCAGGGCCGCTACAGCCCCCCCCCCGTCCCCCCTCAGCTCCCGCTCCCCCTCAGGTCCCGGCTGTGTGGTCGGGTCGGTCCAGTCCGATCCAGTCCGGTCCGATCCGGTTCATTCCGGTCCCGCTCCTCGCTCACCTCAGAACCGGGCCCGTCCCGCCGCCGCCGCCGCCGCCGCCCGCGCGCACCGGCCTCGCGCCGGCCACGCCCCGCCCCGCGCCGCGCGTCCCCATTGGCCGGCAGGGGAGGGGGCGGGGTCTGTGTGGGCGGGGGCTGCGGGGGCGGGGCCTACAGGGGCGGGGCCGGCCCCACCCGGGGGGCGGTAACGGGACCCGGGGCAGCCCCGGGGGGCTCCGGACGGAGCCCCCCGGGGCTGCCCCGGGTCCCGTTACCGCCTCCCCGGGTGGGGCCGGCCCCGCGCACGGAGCACCAGCGGCCCCGTCCCCTCCTCCTGGCCTTTTCACGACAATTTGAAAAACAAAAATGTTAACGTAGCGTGCGACTTTTGTAATAGCGAACGCGCACAGATCGCGCAGAACAGCCCTTTCAGCCTGAGGCGGCTTCACCCACCCGCAGAAAAAGGCGACTCGCGAATTTAATGAGTTATTCCTGACTGGCAGCATTCTCGCCTCTTCAAAAGAACAGAGGATGCGAGGTTTTAGAAAATGTATTCCGCGGTTTGTTCTCCTTAAAAAGTGAAATGAAGCTGCAGAATCTCATGGATACAAAAAAAAAATTAAGAAAATAGGAAAGCTGCAAAAGTATAGCCAGCATTTTAGACAACTCCATTCATAACATCAGTTGTTATTTCATTCAGGTGAAGTGCTTTCGTTACTGATACAGCTTTCTCAGTGTTCCATTTGCCTGCCATTTGCTTGGCTCTTCCACAGGCAATGGAAACTGAGCAGGCAGGTTTATTTGCAACTCAAGTGCTAATACAGTTTCACATCCTTCCAAGTGCCCACACTTCAGAGTCATCTTCATTTCAATCACTTGCTCTAACATCTAAAAAGAGCACTAAAGTTTTCTCGTGGAAAAAAGCAGCTCCTGCTAAGCCTGAGAATAAATCTGATGTGATCACTTTAAAAGCCACATATGACCATGCTCAAGTAGAGGAAGCAATAATTACAGATATGGCAGAGTCTTTAGAAGCATCAACAAGCTGCTGCTCCCTTTTATGCTTCATTCTATAGTCCAGACTTTTATTGCTCACCCAAAACACAAGTAATTTACTGTCCTGAAACAACCCAGTAAGGAAAAGGCACAGAGGTTCAGCATGTTTAAGTGTCCACATCCCCAGCACCTCTGTCTTACACTCAGCTCATTTCTGGCCCTTCTACCCACACAGGCAAAAAAATTGTTTTCCATCATGTCATAGAATCACAGAATGTTTTGGGTTGGAAGGGGCCTAAAAGACCATCCAGTTCCAACATACTGCCCTGGGCAGGGACACCTTCCATTATCCCAGGTTGCTCCAAGCCCCGTCCAACCTGGCCTTGGACACTTCCAGGGATGGGGCAGCCACAGCTTCTCTGGGCAGCCTGTGCCAGGGCCTCCCCACTCTCACAGGGAACAATTTCTTCCCAACATCCTATCTAATCCTGGTGTCTGGCAGTGAGAAGCCATTCCCCCTTGTCCTGTCACTCCAGGCCCATGTACCAAGTCCCTCCATAGATCTCTTGGAGCCCCTTCAGGTACTGAAAGGCCACAGTTAGGTCTCCCCAAAACCTTCTCTCCTCCAGGCTGAACAATCCCAATTTCCCAGCCTTTCCTTATATAATATATACATTATATTAGAGGAGTCACCATCCATTTTCACACTTCTACCCACACACTTAGAACCAGGCTGCAAAGAGACATATGGCATCACTTCCCACCACAGGCAGGGGAAGGGACAAGACTTCAGTTTTACTGCTCTACCCTCTGCAATTCCTACTCCCAAGCAAACATAGTACAAATAGGAAGTGCCTTATCAGGCTGAACCTCTGTTCTACATACACAATCATTTAATAAATCCTCATCAACTCTAATAAAAACCATGCTTGAGGTGTGATTTTGAAACTTAAAAGAGGGAGTGGGTGGTTATCTGACCCACTATACCCAGACTCAGCAGTATGTTGTTCATGGTTACCCACAAAGACCTCTGAGTTTCCGTAACACCCATGAAGTCAAACTTTCCAACCATCCAGGCAGTGTTTGAAGCCTTTAGAGCAGGAGGAGGAAAAGTTTAGAGAACAAAGCTAGAAGAAGAAGAAGGTCATCACACATGAAAGCCAGCTGTTGCTGTTGGAAGGATGCAGTGTCAGAACAAAGCACAACTTTCTCCCTGTGAGAAAGAAACTGATAACAAGCTGTAACTCACTCACCAAACTAGTATAACAGATAATCTACACCATATTCTCCTCTTGGCCTGAGAGGGACAATTAGAATTGCCCTTATACTACACCATGATGTCATCTCTTTCTTTAATCATCCTCTGGATGAGGATGGAGGAAGTCCTTCAAAGCAGACTTCTTATCAACCAAGAAAAACAGCACCTGGAAAAGCTTCTTTCAGAAGCCTTTCAGATCCTTCAGATCCTTCACTATGGCAAGGAGAAACTCTGCAGGCTGAAAAATTATACCTATTGCTGATTTTGTCAGCATATATTTTCCAAATACACACTACAAAGCTCTGTCTCTCAGAGCTCTCCTATCTCATAACAGCAAGGCAAGCAGTTTCAAAAGCTTACATTGTGTCTCCCCTTCTGTCTACAGCAGCGGGTTGGCACAGTCGAGAGTGGAAATGGTTACAAACATTTAAGCCAGCATTTTATACTTTGTACTCCAGACTGACTGGGCCACACACCACCGGTTCACTTCTCTAGTGGGCTGTACTGGGACTTTGCAATGACAACACATATGGGCATGCTGAGGATGAAGATGGAAAGATGGATTGGTATGGATTTCATTACAGGTAGGTCACTGAAAGCACCACAATCCCTTCTGGGGCGGTTCACAGAGCTTTGACTGCCACAGTTCACTGCCATTGTCCTACTTTGGTTCAGGCCAGTGCCTTGTACAACAATTCTCCCACCCATTACCACCTGGAGATATTCAACAATTTGCTTTAGACATGGTTAACCTAAGCCTAAGCACAGTGTCACTTGGGCCTAACTGCAAGAGCTGAGAGCTTCCTCCACGGGATCACTCTTTCTTCCATCACTTTTGAGGACCTGGTGTCACACTACCAGCTGCAGAGCACCTCAGAGGTCCACCAAGGGAAAAACTCACATTTCCACAACTGTGTTCACATCTTAGATGGACTGTCATGACAATTAGTGACCACCCTGGCCATATTCCTGGTCTGGAAGTGTTTCAGCCCCGAAGAGTTCAGCAAAGTACTTTGCAGTCTGTAATGGTCTGTGCTGCAGAACCAGACAGAGACTAGTTGTCTCATCTCACCAAACCATTTTCTGGATTGCCTTCTACATCACCTTAGATATCTCAGTAGAGATCAGTCTATATGGATCAATAAATCATTCCTCAACCTGTCTCATCACTGATTAAGAAGTCCTCTACCAACAGTGACAAAGAGCACCAGTTCCTTTGTGAAATAGCAAACCAAGCCAATTTCAGTGACTACAGTGTGGTGCTGTTCTGTACTCACAGCCCACTAGTACCCTAGATGGTAGAAAAACATGAAAAGAGCGAAATCATAGAGTTTGATCAATAGCCAACTGTCATTAGCAAATGGCAAAATATTCAAATCAAGGTGAATAGGAATTGCTGGACAACGGGAGATATGATCCACATGATCAGCACAAAGAATGAACAACACAGCCATACCTGCACATTGCCAGAATTACTCTCTCACTGTTAAAATTGACCTGCAGGCACAGGAGAAATACTGTTCTTCCACAGCAGCGAGTGCAGAAGCTTCAAAAATGGGTAGAATGCACCTCGTTCTACTGGCAGAGATGGAATGGCAAAGACACTGAGCAGTAACAGCACCTTGCTAAACCAACTTGAGAAACTGATTTTCATGCTCCTGATATTTGTAGACTCTGTGGGGGGAATTTTCCACTTCCAGTCTTAAATACTACTGTCCCCCAACAATTGTGCTCTAGCACTTCTCAGAGAAGGAAGTCTTTGGACTTCTCAGATTGCTCCCCTTTGGGGTATTTTTCAGGAGCCCATCTACACACATTGCAGCTACCAATTAGATTGCACTTTATAAAGTGCAAAGTCCACCAGCCTCAGCCTGTGACCTAGGACTAAACTCTCAACATTAACCAATTCTTTAGAACAGTCCTGGTCACTTGTGTACAGGAAAAAACTCTGCTAACAGAAAAAAACCCGAGAGGTTGCAATCCCTTTTTGCAATCATCTACTTTGACTTTCAGAATTGCATCTGTATTTCAACTAGGCTCTCATGGTGAAAGTGGCAATTAGAACAAGTCAATTAAGCACAGCATATGTTCATACCTGCGCACACAGAGACACACTCGCTCGGCAGCTTCTCTCATTCTGATTAGTGAACTTGTCCAAGCACGTCCTCCCTACCCAGAAGGTTCAGTCTGTAGCCAGCAGCAGTTCTGAAGCCACAGCACAAAAATCAAGAGTGTAGACAAGCTACAGGCTGCAGAGAAAAACAGCTGCTGAGCCACGACACTGGAACAAAAGTGCAGGCAAAATCTGACAACTGTGTCTCCTGTGGTTTTCATCCACAGGTAAAGCTCAGGCACAGACAATCCCTTATTGCCCCCACGTGGTACATCGATCCTATTGCACAAGAGCACAAATATGCCCAGAATTCCACTAAATTTGCTTTAAATTGAATCCTAGGTTTTTTTGATAGATGTTAGTTCTGTGACTGTAACAGCTTAAATGTTAAGCAGATACCAGTCTTTTCTACAACTACACCTCTTATTTCTCTCTTGCACATAATGAGCCTGCACAATGAGGGTAACCAAGTATGTCTGAAGCAGCAAGACCAGAAAAAAAAACCCATATGACTGGGAATGTCAGAAAGCTCCATCCTTTTTTTATTTTTAAATCTCGTTGAGGTTCACCTCATTTCCTTGCCCATCAAATCAGGTTGGGATTTGTTACCTCAGAGGAGCTCCAGTCATAACTTGTACTGTGCCTCAGAGATCTACATCAACAATTTCTATGTTTGAGTGGTGGGGAACAAGACATCCCCAAACAGAAACCATCACTCCCCCAAAATCTGAAATTCTGATAAGAAAGGTCACCTCACCTTCACGATTAACTTTAGTTAAAACAACTACAAAAAAGCCCAGTTAATAAGGATTTATGTCTAAAAGAAATAAAGGAGAAAAAGGCCTAGTTCTATTTCGTGGACAGGACACTTAATAATAAAAAGATAAAGTTAGAATCTCTAAACACCAGACACAGATAAGCCTGGCAAATATTTTACTGCCAAATAAACCCGAGCTGAGGCTGTCAGTAACACAGACCATTCTGCCTTAAGTTCCTTTCAGAAATGAGGCAGCCAAACACAGACTGCTGGCAAACCAAACTGGCAGATTCCCCACTCTGCTCCCAGCCAAAGGGGTTGTTCCAGCTGTTTGTGCCAGGACACAGAGCGTGGCAGTCCCACTGCTGCCAAGAGCCAGACCCCAAGGTGAGCCCAGCTGTCGGACACACGGACAACTATCCCTGCCACACTGTGTTTTCATGTTTCAAAGCAGCCTGAGATTAATTGATGGGCAGGAAAGGAAGATTCAAACCAATTTTCTTGCTTTAGGTACAAACTTTCGAAGAGAGCGAAATACTCCTGGAGAGCCAAATCACATATTCTCTGCAGGGCAGAAGCTCAGAGCAAGTACCACTACAGGAACAGTTTGACCTAGGTTTTAGGCTCTCCCTTGTGGAAAAGCTTCTTAAAAGTAAAAATTAATCAAGAACATTAAAACAACGGGGGAATTGCAAATTGTGAGGCACAGGAGTGGGCATGTTCTGAACAAAGCCTTTTACTGTCAGTGCCTTTCTGTTTCTAAAAAAATATGCTGTTGAAGAAGCACAGGATCTGTTTTAATGAATGTTTTGGATTAGCTCTCAGGGTGTGTTTATTTACCTATTCAATAAAATAGGCTGAGTTACCTTCACATCACTTGGGAGCTCCTCTGCTTCCTACATGGGTTTTTCCCATGAATTTTTGGCTTCTGTTTATAAAAAAAAGGTAACTCCTTTTCATTGCCCCACCAGCTTCAAATTGTTTCTCAATAAAAAACATAGGAACAGCCAACCTGAGGCACTTCAAACATGATGCCTCAACATGGCCAAGTTGCTAATGGAAGGCATGACTTATAGCTCAGATCTCACTGAGTTTTTCCATGTCTTCCTTGATGCAACTTATACGGTTGAGCAGAAATTTCCACCTGGCAACGTGGATCCCTCTTGGAACGCAGCCATGCCTCAAATCTGACACCAGTTACATCACCACAAATGATATGTGCAAAGCTAAGAGCCAGGTAGGGCTGGTACAGAGCATAAACAACCAGCTGCTTCAGTTCTACAAACCTGTTTGCACCAGGTCTAAAAGGGATCAGGGTAGGCTCTAGGCTTGGGAAAGAGAGCAGAGCTCCTCATTCTTTTCCTATCTAGGAGTTCAGTGTTTCCAACAGCAGTCAAAGTGCTGCACTGCTTGCTCTGTGGGACTGCTCCACACAGCCAAGCAGGCTGGCTGTGGGGCTGCCTCTGCTCTCGCCACGGGTAGTTTCCCAAAAGCGTGTTGTTCTCCATCTGAGGCAGCTGGATGCCTCCTCTACCTCACTGGACTAACAGGCTCTCATTCCTGTGGGTGGGAGTGAAATTCATTTGTCTCCTGCATTTCAAGCACCGAAACTAAACTTGCAAACACACAGCTACATCAGATCTTGCCTTGCTAAATGCTGCAGAAACTTCACAGCGCACCTGAAACTCGGGCACACCCTGCCGTGGCTGTGAGCCAGGCCCAGGTGATCCCGTCATGTCTGGGCTGCACTGGCAGCATGGCTGGCCACCACACCACCTCTCAGACAACCTTCTTCCTCCTCATACTCGCTCCATTCTCAGTTTCTGGGCTTGACCCATAATGTGGTCACCTGGTCACTGGTTTCATCCTGGTTTCAGCACCGTTCAAATCTCCATATAAAAGGACACACGAGCGGGTGACAGCACCTCGCAGTTTTGGGGTGATGAAGAGGTTCATCAGGAAACGACTACACGGCCAAGGTCTCCTCCAGCTCAAGGACAATACCTGCCCCACTGGTAAACTGGCCTGCATTGCCAGCCATGTGCCTTCCAGGCTCTCTGAAGGAACAGGATGTGCAGCAGCCCAGAGCCACGCTCAGCATCTCCGGGAAGAGGTGGCAGACACGGTGGGAACAGTGCCCTGAGACAAAGAGCTGCTAGCAGAACTGTTGACTCGAGAGAGAAATGCCCTTGGGAATCGTGGGCTGTGGGAAAAGCTCTAGAGCAAGCTGAGTTATGAAGTGTTTTAATCACAGCTTTCTTCCACTGCAGGAATCCTTTAAGTGTTTCTTTCTGGCTTTCTCTCTCTCTGTCAGCAGCAGCCCTGTGTTAAGCTCTTTGTGCACTATTCAATATACAACATTGAGAAAACAGCAAATAGGGAGGAGCATATCGTTCCCTGGAGTCCTTTGCATTGAATTGCAGTTCGATGTCTTCCCAAGAAACAGTTTCAACTCTTCCCAAAGCCTTTATATTCTTGCACATTACCCAGACTGTAAGCAATTAGCAACCTTGTTTGCCCTCTAGTTCAGACACTTCCCTAAAGTATGCAGCATGTCAGAATCTATTACTAAGTGTCCAGAAAAATGCAGGAAAAGTGACACTTTTCATTCTTTGTTACCCAGAGGTCAAGAAAAAGGCGTTAGTAGATATTTTGTTCTCTTCATTTTTCTTGTTTTTTTAACCACTAAATCTCTGTAACAAGCTAGGAAAATTCTGATGGAAATCCCTCTTCAGGGCACAAAAGCAAGATAAACCTGCAAGAACACCACAGGGTAGCCCATGAAACAGACACACAAGGTGTGCCTGGTCGTGTCCAGACACTCAGAAAGATCCAGACAATATTTGGCTGTGTGGAGCAGGAGAATTATCTGAAAACAAGGCACTTTTCTGCACTCATGCTGTCTACTCAGATAGAAACAGCAGAGGACTCAACTGACATCAAAGTTACAACTCATGAATCTGAACTGAATTTCTTTCAGTCTTGGGAGGATTTCCTACTAATTGCGAGCTTCTGTAGAAGACGAAACAGTGAAAAACTCCATCCCTTTTTGCACTGGACTTTTCAACATGGTTGCCCAGGAAAGTAAACTGACAGTGCATTAAGGGAAAGGCTGAATATAGTCAGTTTTGGTAGCATTTGTTAATAAAATGCCAAGCATTCTTTTCCTCTCTCATCACAGGACAGCTTTCTCCTCAGTCACTTAATCTGCTGTTATTAGTGTTTATGAGGAGAGAGGTATGACTAATTCATCCACAGGTTGTCACCCAAATGGAAAGCCTGAGAGCAAGCAGTGTAAATCTGATCTCAGGCCCAGCCACCCTAATATTCAAAACAGCCTGGAAAAGGCACACCACAGGCTCTGAATGATCTCCACCCTCATTCCTTGCTGAAGAGCCGCAGTGGCCAGGGAGTAAAGCTCCAACTACTCTCTTCAGAAAAGGGAACATTTGGGCATCCAAGCCACCATCACTCTAACTAGCACAAGTGGAACCTACAAAAATGTTACCCTAAAAGTATAAATGAAATACGAGAAAAATGCCAGGACCTTGCAGGATCACAAATGTAAGGAACAAAGAAAGGGCAGGAATCTAACAAACTAAGAGAAAAATCTACTGAGGAGCACAGAGGTGATCAGAAGAAAATAAATCCTAGAAAAGAAACATTTATAGCAGTGCAAGCATAAATTGCATGAGAAATTAACTTAGAAGGAAAGGTTAAAAGATACATGCACACCTTTCTAGAAAAATCTGCATCCAAATAGATTCAGCTGTATGCTTGCATATAACAAATACATGAGTTTATCTGCATAGCCATATCCTAATGATGCCCTGCAATTCCTCCAAAATAATGGGATAACTTGGGTCTACTAAGCAGATTTAAAGCAAAATAAAACTTGTTCTAGCACATGAGCACAATGCATTAGTGCATTACTGTAACCTTCCTGCTAGCACTTCCTGTTAGTCAGTGGCAAAACAATGTACAAAGGACATTATACTCTTTCTATTGTTTTGTTTTGTTTTTGCAAGACCTATCTCCCTTTTTTCCTACATAAGAGTGTATAATAAAAAGGTCTGAGAAGACCACTTGCACTAATCCACACGCTTCTGAACAGAAAGGTTACAGTACACTTACCCAGTTTTGTGAGGTGTTTATATGTCAGTTCTGACACTCTATTTCAGTCCCTGTCCACAATTACAGTTCTTTTTGTTTGTGTGCATGGAACTAACAAATCTGGTAGATTTTTTATAAGTTTTCCAGTAATCCAGTAATTGTGCAACTCAGTGCAATTCTCTTCCAGTACTCCTTTCCAGAATCGGATTTGATTTCAACAAAAGTAGTCTTCTACACCTGACTGAAAGGATGACATTCTGGAAAAAAAAAACAAAAAACACAAGCAGTACAAATAAAAAGCTTTCTTTCAAAAAGTAGGTCTCATATTTGGGATGCTTTCTTCTCTCACTATAGCCTAAAGATGAACCTTCCTTTTATGTATCAGTTCCACACTAAATATTTCAGGTAAAGAAAGCACGAACATACAGAGATCATTCCAGAGTAGGGCATGAGCAAAAGCCACACATTCCTAATTTAAAGTATTGCTGTAAAATCAGTTATCTCAAGAATTCAAAAACAAGGACACAGCCACCAGGCTCTTAATCTGCAAAAGCCACAAGGATCGTTGGAAGTTGTTTTATGGGAAGATGAAGCCTAAGTTATTTTGGAATATGTAGAAAAAGGATCAGCCAGTCTTTAGCTCTCACCAAAGATGAAGCAGGATTCACTGGAGAAAATAATGACCCTTAAAGCCCCACCTAAGAATAAGCAGCTCCATTCTATGCTAACATCATGATTAAGGGTCATGAAACTTTGGTGAAAGCTGCTGAAAAAGCAAGATCCCATGGGTAGGACTTTGGGAGCTCTGGGAACAGCCACAAGGAAATGCACTGTTCCAATACACTCAGAGCACACAATACTTAATGACTACATTTGATGCAGGTTCATTGTGTCCTCTTTCAACCACAACTGCATTTCTCCTTTATGTTTGTCATGGTTTAGGAACTGTAATCCCCAGTTCAGTGTTCCCACTGAAACTCCAAACCAGGCTGCTGCTCACTCGCTTCCCCTCTCCCCTGCCCCCTTTGCTGGTGGTTGGAGAGGAGAATTTGAGGCACAAGATAAAAGACCACAGGTTGAGACAGGAACTTACTGGAAACAGCAATGAGATAAGAAAAAGAACAGTAACAGCAATGATATTAATAACAAAAGTGTACAAAAGAGAGAGTGATTCAGGCAGCCATCACCACATCACTCCCTCTGGCTCGAGACCAGCACCACTCTTACTCGCTGGGAAGGAACCCCTTCTCCCTGGAAGAGACTCCCTTTCTCCCACCCCAGGCACTGCCATGAGGTGGTACAGAATAACCTCCAGGTCCTGGCCATGGCCCCTCTGGGCCACTGCAAAAATTAACCCTGTCCTGGCAGGACTGAGGAAAATATTTCAAACATATCACCACAAATTAATATTGCTGGGGTTGATTATAATAAAGAATCGTAATAAAAACAAAATTGTTTTTTAGCATTTTTTTATTATCCTTTTGGCTAATAGCAGTACATAAAACAGAAAATAACAGATTTTTGTACCAAGAACAAGTGAGATATGCTGCCAACTATAAAGCTCTGCAAATTCCAAAGTATTTTGACTCCTAAAATGAAAACCATCACAATGCTGTAACAGAAAAAGAACTGTGGCTGGTTCAGCAAAGCCACCAAACAGCATCTACCTTTTGTCCCCAAGTCTTTCTGATGCTTTGAGTCTTTCTTCTACCAGCAGTTGAGTTTGTCTGAAACAGCTTCTGAGAAAAGTAGTCCCACTTTTGACGTCTTAACATGAAACCACGAATTTCAAGACCATCCCAAGAAAAGTGTAGGGGAAAAACAGACCTTCAGAGACATCAGGCACACTATGAACAATCACCCCAAGGGCTTGGGAAGAAGCAGCAATTACCTGACTTGAGTATTGCAGTTAAAATGGCAAGTGCCATAAACTTGCTTTTTCCCATCAAAAAAACCAAAACAACATACAAAAATATTTCTCCTGCTAGAATCTGGAGATCAAAATTTTTTTTTGTCTAAAGATCAAATGAAACACTTTATCCTGATCAAATATTTTAATAGGTATTTCAAGGAATCACATATTGCCTGAACTAATTCCACAGGTAGTGACCAAACAGCCCTAAACACATGGGCAATCTACTTTTCTTCCCATGTTAAAAAACAGAGGGAAAAACTATCAGTCCAACAAACACAGGGAGAGTGACACGTACAACCAGGCCCCTGTGCAGACACTTCAGACTTCACAGTTTTTCTTCAAGTACAGGCTCATAGCAACAGAAATAAATAAGGTGGAGTGTTCTGTGGCAGTGCTGCCACATTACTTTGTTTCTATACTCTCTTTTGAAAAAGCGACCCAAGAATTTAGAAGTAACATGTTTTTCCACCCAAGTTTTACATGTAAATATTTGACAAAACGGGACTTAATGCTTCTGTGAATCTCAGCATACAAAAAGGTTCTCATTTTCACTTTTGTCAAGGTTAGGGAAGGTCAAATGAGCCGTGTCTAACTTCGACAGTAATTGCTTCTGTAAAGAGAGCTGAAGCTCCCCAGTAAAGGCTATGATGCAGGGCTTTATTTCACATTTTTAGAAAGATTCAAACATAAAACAATTTATAAACAGTAGTTTCAGGCAGGTAAAAGTTTCAGTTGCTTAGTAGGTTTATATTTAATCTAACCACTGAAGTAAACTGGAATTATACATTAGCCGTAGAAATCCTATTATTTTTGTCAAAGAAACATTAAAAAAAAAATATAAAAGTCGCAGCTGCACCTGAGCTCAAAGAGAAGAAAGAAGTAGTAATTCTACCTGCTTATTAGCTGTTTTGATAAGGATGTTTTGCAACAGATCAGATGGAGAAAGCTGAATGCTGGCTTTATCAGAAGCTGTGGACAACCCAAGGTGTGTCACTGCTTGCCCTGTCAGCTCCCACCTGGGCAGCTGTGTACTACAGATGTGATCACCTGCTGCAAACACCACACCAGGCATGACATGCAGCACAAGCCCAGCCAGGCTGAACACAGCCCCATTTGCTATCAGTGTTAAGGGAAGTGACTTTGGCCTAATAAAAAAAATCAGAGTCGCTTCTGAAGTAACACTGCTGACTCCATCTTGGAGCAAGAGCTTAAAACACAGTTTGTATTGATCCTGTCAGGCACAGATTACTTCAAAAAATAGAAGTGTGCTAGTATATATTTTATACTATATTTAACAGTTTTCAATGCCCTAAAAACATTATGAAAATACTAATTAGGAATTATAGATTTTTTTATGCTTTTGGATATAGGAAACACCTGTGCATACAAAACTACTCTTTGGGGTTTACCCCATTTAACAATATCAGCATTATTCAAGTTTATTTGGCTACAATAATGCCAGAAAATAGCGGGACCGACTTGTGCTAACCTACAAGAAACTCTTCAAAATTAGCTGCAATAGAGTAAAAGATTTCAGGCAAATAATAACCCTCAAGGTTAAATCTGAAGGAAACAATGCCTGTCAAGTAACACACAGTGTGCCTCTCCCAGAGACATTTCCTCTTCTTTCTTTTGCTAAGACACAAGGAATGCTTGAGTTTTCATTTGATGCTTGCAGAGGCCAAGGAGATCCTCCTGCAGTGAGCAGAGACAGAGAAAGGGCTGATGGTCTCCCAGACACACACATGTAAACACTGCAATATATATAAAATTAACCTTGCAGGGATCCTTAGTGAGGTGACTGTTACCTGGCTCTGAAGAAGATATCACTGACAGACATTTGTTTTCTAAATGGAACACAAAGTTAGAAGCAGGTAGCTAATAAGGTATATTAAAAAAAATAGTATCTAATGCTGTATCAGGCTAGAAAAGTTTCGACGTCTACTTTGTATCCCTAATACAATGGGAAATCAAAAATGACCTCAAAGTAAAAATGACTAAAAAAACCAAAGTCAAATGTGTATAATATATAAAATATTGTGTGACTACATGTTACAAAATACATCTCACAAGAGTTACCACAAAACGTTCCCACATTAAATTCTACAGGAAACTCCAAGTCACATGGGAGCAAGAGGCATCCTTTCTGCTCCACCACCACTGCAATCCAACTCCAGAAGGTCTCCTTTGAGTCAGGAGACAAAGTCATCTAAAAACAAGGCAGGAAAATACAATTTCAGATCAGCTGTCTTCTCACAGTTAGAAACCCACAAGAACTGCACATGTTTTATAAGTCACAAGGAAACATCATGAGCTTAGAATCCCCTTTTTAAACTATTTCAAAGACTTCTTCCATAGTTCGTACCAGCATATATTGTATTGACTTTCTGGAAAATTTGCATATACACATACACACAACACCACAACAACAACTCCAAGCCATTTCACTGTCAGTGAATCAGCAGTTAATTCTTAAAAATTAAAATTAAAATTGAAACCTCTGGAAACTCACCTCATAAACATTTTTCCAGAACTTCTTAATGCCAATCATACTAGTGAACAGTTAAAGGAAGAAGCCCTTCAAGTGGCTGTTTGAACATCTTACCCAAGACTTTACACGTGGTGCCCATGAACTGCACTGCTGTCACCTTCTCCACTTTGCATCTGCATCTGCATCTGTGCCTGCATTCTTGCAATCATCTCCTGCATGCGACGGAGCTGGAAGAGCAGCACAGAAGGATTCTGCAGACTGATCTCCCCTCAGAATAGAATTCCTCACTGTCACCAACCTATTACTTATTTATATGAGAGAGGGATCGCATTTTCTTTATCTGACCCTGGGTTATGGTATCTTCTACTGCTCTTCATCCCTGAAGAGGCTGGCATTTGCTGACTGAAGTAAACAGGCTTTATTATTGCACTGTGGGATGGGATTTTTAAGCATTCCTGAATGGAAGTCTCTGAAGTTAAATGCATAAAAATGATGGTGCTGAAGTGCTGAACAAACACTTACAGTTACTAAAGTTTATCACCAGAAGAAAAGCAGCTTGTTTGTGTCCCTCCAAACTATACCAGTATTTGCCACCAAAAAAAAAAAATTGTTAGGATTACTCCCCAATTCCCTTGCTAGTGATGACTAGGTGGAAGCAAGTGCTACAGGCAAACCATCCAAGGAAACATAAGCATGATTAAACTTGGTTGAAGGTCAGTTTTAGAGCACTGCAACATTTAATCATAAAGTAATTATGTAACTCAGCTACTAAGATTAATTCAACCCTGTTGCACATTCAATACTTAAATCCTTTTATTGTACCCAGCTCTGAGAGGTGGCAAGTGAGCCTCACTGGAACAATTTTGGGTGCCTTTGCCTTTTTGCACTTACACTGTAAACTCAAACTAAACAGTTAAGCTTAACAATTAAGTTAAACCTGCAGAAAGTTATACTATTCTTTTTTTCATGTTCCTTGAAACAACAAACCCTTTCATTTTTACTCTGCTTCTCTTTTGAGACCTGTGTCACCACTAAGATCACTAATAGAAGGCTGAGCATCTGCTTGTGCTGGGGCAAGCCAAGGAGTTCATCTCACTCAGCCCTCTCTCCAGTACTGGCTCTTAGGAAGCACATGGAAGAGCCTGAACACTGGATGCCCACTCCCAGTACTTACCCACACACACTCTCAAACTCGAGAATCTGTCCCTTTGGAACTTGCTAAAACAAAAAATTCTACCTTTGCATTTAGCAAGCACATTCATGGAGAAAGCAAAGTCTCCAGTCTCTCAGCATTTTGGGGCTTATCTGCTCAAAAATATCTTCTTATGCACAAATTCCACGCCAATGAGTTCCACAATTTACAGACTATCTTAGAAGCATCTCTTTTAACTTTAACTTTTTTAAATCAGCCACCTGTTAATCCCATTAACCAAGACCTCTTGCTTGTACAGCAGATTCCCATTCATCCTGCCACCTATAATCATGTAAGCCCCTTTGCTTTCTGGTATCTACTTCTCAACAAGAGCACTAACCTCATCTCCCCTTGTACAGGACCTGCTTCAGTCTCCACTTCAGCCTTTCTGCCCACTTTTTGCTATTCACTGCACTTTTTCTAGTCTTGGATATACCCTCTTTGAGTTAAGGATACAACAAAAAGAGCATGAGTTACCCATTATGAATTTGTCATAGTGGCAGAATGAGAATTTCTGTTTCATTCTTTATTCCTGACCATTCCTGCCATCATTCCCTCCTTTGTTGCAGAGCTGAACTTTTTCCCAGCCTGCAGTTGTTAACTGTAGAACCTTTACATGTTTTGTGAGATTGCTTCTCCTTGCCCACACAGTGTGTGTTACATCCCTTAATGGAATGGAGTTTTACCAGATTCCACTTATTCCAACAAATCCCTATCCTGAGACTGCTCTATACCTCTTTGCATTCTGTTTTCTTAGTGACCCTTATACAACTTCATATTGGCAAATATATATAACTGCCTTTTCCTTTACAAATTACCAAGACCATATAAATAATTTGACCCAAAGTAGTGATACAAGAACAAAAATTCCCCCATTACAAGAATACAAAATTCTGTCATCTTACTTCCGCTTCCTTCTCAAGCAGAATCTGGTCTTTATTTACTTCTTCATCTTCTATTTTCCTAAAATAAGATGAGTATTGTCAGAAACATAAAACCATTAAGGTTGGGAAACCCCCCTAAGATCATAAAGTCCAACCATTAACGCAGCACCGTGTTCACCACTAAACCATGTCCCCAAATGCCACATTTACAAACCTTTTGAACTCTTCCAGGGATGCTGACTCCACCACTGCCCTGAGCAACCTGTGCCAATGCCTGATCATCCTTTCAGTGAAGAAATGTTTCCTAATATCCAGTTTAAACCTTCCCTGGTGCAATTTGAGGCTGTTTCCTGTTGTTCTGTCATTTGTTACCTGGGAGAAAGGACTGACTCCCACCTGGCTCTATTCAAGGTCACCTACTGCTTTGCTAACAGTTTCCTCCTACTCCATGTCACAACAGGGAAGATCTAATGGATCTAAGCAAGCAAGTGCCATCAAAAATGCAGAGTGAACAAACTCTGCATTTAAGGTTAAATAAGTTGTCAAAAAATCCTCTGTGCCCAAAACCCTCTGGGAACATTAATGAATACAGGCAACAAGCACCTATTGCCAAGCTCTCCTATAGGACAGGAGTTTCAAGCTTGAAATAAACTCACATGCAAACTACCCTCACTTACAGTAAACCTGACTGCATTCTAACACCCATTTCAGAAATGTGAAAACAAAGGTATATGGGCCACTTCACTAGGCAAGACACCAAAACATGTTTTAGTTTCACATACCCCAAATTAACAGCAACCTCTTGCCACAGGTCACTGGCAGAGGCAATTTTAAATCCTCTAAAAATTTTAAAAATTGTTTTAACTCTGGATGACCTTAGGCAACAATACTTCTAAGGCCTTCCTACACATCTGTTGGATAACAAGCACCAGAACTGGGAAATTTGGGGTTTTTTACCTTGAACTTCAGAAGTCAGGATCTAAAAGCCAGGAGAGAAGAGCATTTCATCTTGCCTGAAGGGCAAAACTGGACTTGTAGGCCAATGCTACAGGCAGAGACAAACTCCTTTGGCTGTAAACTGCCCAGGCATGTGACAAAACCTCTGCCAACAGTAGGACGGCAAAAGTTTTGCAAAATGCACCAAAGCCCCCGAAATGTGCAATTCGGAACCCTCTAGTGGCTGCAGTAAGAGACGCAGCTGAAACATCTAAACCAGGAAACACCCAGTTTTCCACAAAACTCACCAACTCAACTCTACAAATCCTGCTACTGCAGTTAAAAATGGGGTGTTCTGCCCTTCTCTCTTACCAGGAAAGCCGTGCCCTACTCATCCCAGCTCAAAATAGGGCTGACAGCCCTGTGACTGCTATGTAAAGAAAATGATTTATACATGTCATGTTTAAGAAAGCACTACAAAAGAACTCAAATATCTTTTTTTTTAAAGACACAGTCCAAATATTCCAGTTGTTAATCCTGAAAAAAAAAAATCCACTCTTTTAAATATATCAGCAATGACCTAACTTGCAGGGTTTTTTTAGACAATGTTTATCATAGACATCTGTCCTACTTATGTACCTCCAGCATTCCAATCCAGCTGTGTTCATGCCTCAGACCAAAGCACAGATCTAACTGTTCCTTTTCAATGCCACAGCTGTCTCTTCGGATTTACTAAATACTTTTCCTTACACTCATTGTAAGCTGGACGATTGAATTTGGTGCTTCCTGGAGCTACAGAGCTGCCCTAGATCTAACAAATCTTAGCAATGAAATGATAGGTGAGACACAGAGAGACCAAAAAATAAATTCAGAAGAGGAAGAAGCAGCATGTAGCCATGAGACAACAACCTGCCGCCTCGTTTGAGCCTTTCAGAGCGGAAGTTCTCATAGTGAAGGTCCTGGGTCACCTCCTGAAGGTCTTGCATGTGGGTGCTGGAGGAAGAAAAGTAATTAAAAGATGAAACATCCCTGTGTCACATCAGCTTGCTTAACCAACTCTCACATTCAGCACTGCCTCGGCTTAATGTGCTTAGCATGCACACCCTCTTAAAATACTAATTTACAAGGTAATTTCAGTTAAATCGGTGCAGTAAAGGGACCACCTCAGCCCTGAGGCTGCCCTGACTGAAGCTGTCCTCATGGGGAGTCCTTTGAAGCTGGGCAGGAGAAACAGAGTAGCAAAGTCTGTGAAAAAACAACCAGTGGACTTTTGAAATCTCCTCCTTTGCAGATGCATCTACCTATAGATACACTGAAATAAGCACAAGGCCTCAAACAAGCTGTTTTATGTTCCTGGGGGTTTGAATGGTGCTACAACACTGCATTCCACAAAAGAATTAGACAAAAGACTATTTTCACAGAATCATTGAGCAATTCAGATTGGAGAGAACCTATTGGGCCTACATGGCTCAATCCCTGACTAGGCCTAGCTCAGCCAGGTCAGGGCTGCTCACGGCCTTCCCCAGCCAAATTCTGAATGTCTCCAAGGATTCCACAACCGCTTCAAACTCCCAATACAGTGCTTGAGCACCTCAGTGATTGTTTGTTAAGCTACCATTTAACTGGAGTTCTCTAACTTACATTAACATGGTCCTTAGCTTCAGGAAGTCATTATGCTCCGGATTCTCCACTTCAACTACACCCCATGGGTAGAGCCGACCTCTAACCTTTTTACCTTTGGCTTCAATGAGTTGATTGGATCCCACCACACAAAATGGGATGCTGGCCTGAAAGCCAAAAGTGCAGAAGTTACTAACAATGAACAAGGACAAACAACTCCAAGAACAACTCTTGTTCGGCTCAGGACTGCATACTATGGTAATAAGTTGGTAATTCTTTTAATTTGAAGGTGTTAAAAAAAAATAAATGTAATTGTTGCCATCATCTTCCAGCTAGGGAAGCCTGAGCACAGAGACACAGTGACTCACTCCAGGTCTCATCTCAGGTCTTGTTCTAAAGCCATCTGAGCAGTCTGAAGAAGTACAATATGTTATTCACACATGTAACCTGTGAAGCCAGTCACACCTTTAGGAGTCTGGTCTGCTCTTTAAAATCTTCATCCTCATCTGATTCAGCATCAGGCAGGTGATAAATCTTGATGCCATGCTCTTCTATTTCATCCAGAATCTGAGATTTGTAATGTAAGAAATCAAGATAATATACATGTAGAGTCAGTATTTTTAGATCTTAACGTAAAATTACTACACAGTCTCTTAAAAAATCTGGATCTATCTTACTGATCCAAATTACTCGACAAGGATTTGTTTTTAAACACCATATTTCTTCAGGATATTCAACAACTACTTGCTACAGACTTTCAGACAAACAATAGTGTTCACATAAACACTGTCTTTTTTTTTTTTTTTGTAATAATAAAAGCATTGACTCAGAAGCCACAGCCTAAACCTCCTTGCTCTTACCTCTGAATTACTACTTGGGTGGTAGAGGTGGGAGTGTTTAAAAAGCTAGCTGAGCTACAGACACAACAAATACTTTTTTCTCTCTTCATGACTGCCAAGAACGGCATCTGCAGCTGGAATCCATTTGCCATAAACCCAAATTTTGCTCTTTAAAAAACAATAAAACAATCTTTATTTCTGCAGAATTCTAGCACAATAAGTATTTCTAGTAAAGTAAATGCCTTTCTATTCCAAATTAGGTAAGATAGCTATAAGGATTTTCAGAATAACTGAAAAAAAAATCACAGATAAAGTTTTAAATACAAGAGCTAAGACTGGATCAAGCATGCCTTTTGGAAAGTTAATTCTAACCCTCCTTTCTAAACTTCATATCTCTTATTAACTCATGATGGTTTGTTGACTCCTCCAGCCTTTGCTCTCCTGCTCTCCCTCCAGCAAATATGGCACCAAGTCCTGCAAGACTGATGTATTAAGAGCTCTTGCCTCTGGAAGAAAGAACTGGAATGTTTTAGAAGAAGAGTGACACGGGAAGAAAAACAACCCCAAAATCAGAAACATCTCAGAAAATCTCATTTTTCAACCATCAGAATTCTGACTGGGTAAAAAAAATAATTAAAAAAAATACACATATATATATACATATATATATATATATATACACACACACATATTCTAGATGCAGTCTCTGCTTTGGGACTGATTAAACAGGTAAGACAACAATTACCATCAGCAAATGTATCTAAGTATTTTTCCAAAGTTTCAAAATGCAGTCATAATGTAATTGTAAATGTAGCCAATCTGCCATTTTGCAAGCAACATTCTAAGGACAATTTCTCAGTTAAATACATAATAAAATAATTTACAAGATATCAAACTACATATTAAATGATGTTACACTGTGCAGGAGATTATATTTTCCTCAGCTAGGGCAGAGTAAGGTTAATGAGTGTCCCTCTCTTCAGCCACCATACTGCTACAATCAAAGGACAACACATTTCTGCAAGCCAGAAAAACACTCACCCTTTTCTTTAGTCTCTCTCGCTCTTTCAGAGAAAGAGTATCAGCTTTTGCAATCACTGGTACAATATTTACTTTGTTGTGTATGGCCTTCATAAACTCAACATCCAGAGGCTTAAGGCTAAAATCAAAATACGGAAAAAGTTTTATTTATTTTTACTCTAAATTACAATTTACGTTCACACCAAATAAATATCTCTCTTTACACAGAGAGAAAGAACACATTCAACTAATGCCAGCAGTTAGAGCACTTCCTTAAGGGATGGCAACCTGACTCTGAAAATTTAAGTCAACAGGCACGAACAAAGTCCCTGAAATAAAGTAATGTAAAAAGAAAAATGACCGAGAAACACCTACCCATGACCAAATGGTGAAATGAAATAGAAGCAGCAATGAACCCGGTTGTCTATGATGTGCCTTCTGTTCAAACCACTCTCGTCGTGCAGGTACCGCTCAAACTGCTCGTCAATGTAAGCGATTATGGTCTTAAAACTGCAAAATAAAGGTGGATTTGAGAAATCACCCAATGGTCAATAGCTGCAGAGCTGTTCCAAAGGTAATATCATAACAACAAGACATCCTGCTGGTGAGCCAACCTTCTGATGGAAAAAAATTCATTTATTGATTCTGTAGGACTGGAAAAGTAGAAGCACACATATCTTAAAATTTTTAGTTGAATTCTAGAATAACAAGATACTATGTGTACTTTTTTAATATATATTGTAAGATAAAATATACATATATGTAACACAACTTCAGTTCTGCAAAAAAAATTCTCTTGGGTTAGTATTTATATTTTGATTAGCATTAATCACACACGTTCCAGATAGTTTAAGGTTCTCGTCCCAAATTGATTTAAAATCATAGAATGGTTTGGGTCGGAAGGGACCTTTAAAGATCATCCAGTTTCAAACAGGGACACCTTCCACTAGTCTGGGGTGCTCCAAGCTCTTTCCAACATGAACACTTCCAGGGAGGGGGCAGCCACAGCTTCTCTGGGCAACCTGTGCCAGTGTCTCAACATCACCACTGTAAAACATTTCTTCTTTTCTCTTTCAGGTTCAAACTGTTGCCCCTTGCTCTGTTACTACAGGGCCTGAGATTACACAGTTCCTACCCTGAGGTTCAGAGGCCTGAGAGATGTAGGGAAAGGGATTACCTTTGGAAACTGACTGCCAGTGATCTCAAGATTATTTCTCAGTATTTACTACAATGCAAATTTGTAAAAAAAACCCTTCAAACGAAACAATAAAAACCAAAGATGATGAAAAGCATTTAAAAATGAAGCACAGAATCTGAGAATGCTCAGGTGAAAGTGGGCAAGATCTAAAGGTGGATTTTTGTCCACAGTAAAGACTAGATGATTTGCTTTCTCAGAGCACTGTTGAAATTCTTGTGTCCCATTACTTTGTGACTACAAGTTAAGTCAAGGTCACTTTTCACTTAAAGCTCTTTCAAGCTTAAGAAAGTTGACCGGGAAAAGAAAAAAATACATGTGTGTCACAGAATTTATTTCAAGCTTTTTTTTTTACATGTACCTGAATTAATCCATAACACTGAAGTCAAGCTTCCTCAAAATTCGAAAGCACGGTTTTCTAAAAACCACACAAAAAAAAAATCACACCTCATATTCAGCACTTAACACACACACCCAGGGACATACATGAAGTGTCTGTCAGTCTGCACACCCAGACCAAAATAAACTCCCTGTGCACACACCAGTCCCGGCAGTTGATGGCATCCCCGTATCCCGGGGTATCCACCACGGTCAGCCGCAGTTTCACGCCCCTCTCCTCGATTTCAACTGTGGAGGCCTCGATCTGCACAGTGCGCTCGATCTTATCTGGAAGGCAACAAATGTGACATTTCAGAATGGCACTTGTGAGACCATGGCATTTGGAGATAAGCTCCAAACACTAATTGGCAGACACAAGCACGTAAATATTATTCTATGGATTACATTCTAAGGCCCCGATAACAGCAAGACTCAATACATAAATTCTTCAGATGTTGTTAAGAGTATAGTATGAGACTTTCCACTTTTCTTTAATATACTGGAGAAACTAAGGCAAAGGGGACTGAGACAAAATTGTAGGTAATTGGAGAACAACGTGGAATTATATGTAATGGATTTTTTTCCTAAGGCTGCATGTAATAAGTAATCATCAGCTAGTATGATAAACTATTAAAAAGGAAGTAATTCAACAACTAGCAAAGGGGGAAAAATAGCATCTTCCTCTATTTTCTTACAATATCCTCTCTTGTTGGATAATTGTATGCCTCAGTTAACAGAATAAAAAAAGGACAAGGGACTGAAGAACAGGAGGTGAAGTTCACATTCACTAAATGCTAAGCCAAAGCAAAGAAATTAGGGTGCAAGTCCAAACAGGTATAAACAATTCATATGTTTAAAATTGCAATTGATTAAAAAACTAAATAAAGCTTCTGACTGTTTATCTTTCTGTGACACAATGACTTTCTTTAAGCAAAAGAAGGGATCAACTTTCTAGGTGCTAACAGAATACACCCAAGGACTAAATAATAAATATCCCATAGACATTGGGTGCAGAGGAAATCAATTCTATGACACAATTCAAGGTTCAGGAAACACATTAGAAACTATTACAGCTAGGAATCACTGCTGATTGTTATTAAATTCCTAAGATTAAAGCATTCAACTCCAAAAATCATCAAGCACAGAGAAACTAGAAGGAAGGTGTGTTTACCAGCAGCTCCTGGGATTATCCTTTCTGGGTAGAGATCTGTCAAGAAGAGGCTGTTTATTAATGTAGATTTTCCCAATCCAGATTCACCTGGGGTTCAATAAAAAGATAAATTCAAAATATTTACATAGATAATTTCAACTGTATCCAGACAGTATTATATGACTATACATTTTTTTCATGTTTCTTTCAAATTAAAATTCTATAATTTATAATTTTGCATTGGAGAAGTTTGCACAAAAAGGTTGAATAACAATTTTTACACCTCTGCTTTATAATGTACTTTCCCTGAGCTTTCACTGATGAATTGTAATTAAATCTGCTAGTCAAGTGGGGATCTGATCAATTTAAACTTAATATTTCCCATTTCATATCTCCTGATTTTTTAAGGCATGGTTTTCTCCTATCACTCCAGAATGTGAAAGATCATACCTAGTGAGAAACTAGATCTTGCCTAGGCTATATCATCAATTTAAACAATGAAAAAGGCATTGTCTGTAGACCCAGACATCATAAATGGGGATTTATTTCTGCTTTTTATGCTAATATGGCAAACAAGAACCCAAGGAAAGAGAAATATGCCACAATCACTGAGCATTCTTTTCATACTGATGAATTTGGGCATTACCATATTGGACCATAAACAGATTTTGGTTCTAGGGCTACTGACTAAGCCACGAGGAAAAAGTTCAAAGGCCAACTAATTAGTTCAAGATCTTAATCAGAACAAATGATTACAGCATAAAAAAGAGTAGCCTCTTGAAGTGCTCGGTACCTGAATTCACTGAAAGGATCCTTTTCTAGAATTTTAGGTGTCAATAGAAATAGGATTAATTAGAAAAACTAGATGCTAAAAATGGTGAGCCACGTAATTTCTAAGTAAGACAGACTATTCTGCAATAGGAGCCTGACTAAAATAACTGAACAAAAGAAAAAAAAAGATGGAAATAATTTTTAAGCAAATATTGGAGTAGGAGCTGCCAGTTTTTAATGCCTCACAGAATGCAGCTCTCGAAATCAGATTGTACCAGTGCAGCCTTCACCAGTGGAGACATGCACCCAGAGGAACTCAACAGCCACATGGAATCATCTCAGCAAAACCAAAAAAAAGTGTGATTTCATCCAGTGCCACATACCATACTTTCAGTTTGGGTAAATATTATACATTAACCAAATCAGTTTTCATAGTTGCTGTCAAGGATTATACTGGCTACAGTAGTTTAGCGACTCTCAAGTGAAATAACTATTTAGATGAAGTCATAGCTTAATAATGAGAATGAACACAAAATTGTTAATAAATACAAGTGATTTGGATTTCTTTGGGAGCAACACAGCCAAGCAGCCAAATCCAGCTCGTATTTTCAGACACCACAGTAAAAAGCAGGAAAAAAAAGTGCAAAAAAGAAAAATCATTGATCAGGACTCTGTCAGTGCAGACAGCTTTTAAAGAAGTATTGTCATGCTCAGAAATGAAGAAGGATGGCAACTCAATGAAGAATGATAGTTCAATACAGGCACTGTGACACATCCCACAAGAGAACATACTTAAACCCTGTGCATATTTGAAGGGAAAGAATTCACATTCCAAACTGCTGAAATAATCAACAATTTAAAGCACAGTTTATCTTACATCAGCTGCCTCCCTCTGCTAGTGTATCTTAAAATACCACTCCAAATTTTCAATGAAATGACTTTTTTCCAAGTTCTGTTTTTGTAGTTTTCATTTATCCCTCAAAATTTTGGCAGGCAACAACTGTAAGGTTCCATTTTACTCTGACATGGGTGGATTAATTGCCTTTCTGATACTCTGACACGATGTCATTTCCCCTCTATTTCTATTTTACAAGGAGCTAGAAACAACTGTTGGTCTATATAATTTTACATTGTTTTCTGCCAGGACCCTTTTACATGGTATTATGAGCAATTGGTCTCAAAGAAATCTGGAAATTAAGTTTAGCTGCAGCAGAGAAAGCACATTTTTTCTTTCTCAAAACTTTCAGGTTTCTAGGCTCACTGAACAGTAAATTCTGAAGAGTTACAGTAGATACCATAATTTGAAACAGCTGCTTATAGCTTGGCTTTACCCTTAGATTTTATAAGATATCCTTTATGGTATCATCCAAAGCTAATCCAGGGAAAGATGCAGTGAACAACTATGATAAAACTCTAGGAAGCCAAAGATAAGGGCCAAGTCTGTCCAACAACAAAGTACAAAAGACAGGATAAAAGCAGTGCTAGGGCTGTCATTTGGCAAAACTAATGAAAGGTTTGAGAATATAGACTCTCCCTGTAACTACTGGAATACAAAACAATTAAGAACTTAAACACCTCCTGCCCTGTACTATCTCACCTCTCCTGCTCATTCCCACTGTGATCTCTCTTGGACAAGTCTAACTCACAAATGGGATTTACTTCTTGTAGTGCCAGGTAATAAAGAGCCTAATTCTATTAGGGTACTTTTTGCAAAAGCCTATTTAAAAGCAAGAATGGCAGAGTTCAAACACCAAAACTCAGAAGTTACAGTGCCCAACAGGAGAGACAGAGAAGACATCCAAGTCTGATTTGGGAGTCCACATAACTTTGAAGAACAGCAACCAACTTCTTAAAGGACCAAGATATTTCTGCAGACACTTTCCATTTCAGATACCAACACAGACTCTTAATTATCAAATAGAATTGCACTTTAAATTAAAACTGCTAACAGAAAATCATGATCCATATAAAAAGTAACAGCTCACATCAAAACCGACTCTCAGTCTTCTTTTACAAGAGTATTTAGAAGGGGTGGAAAGATCAGAGTTCAGATTGTTTTGAACTACAGAAACATAAACAACATTTTAAATAGAATGTTCTCCTTAATACTAGTCTCTTAATAAAAATGTGGAAGTGAATAGAGACTGTATTCAAATGCAAAACCAGTTTAAAACTACATTTTAAATAGAATGCTTGAAAATTGTAAGACAGGAGAAAAAGAAGGAAGAAATAATTTCTGGAGTGCATAACAGAATTTCTTTGCCCACAAACTTATTAATGTATTCAAACATAGTTTGTAGCGTGGAAAACAACTGCTGCAGGAATTAATAAACTATAAAAAATAAAATTAAAGAATTATAAAAGAAAGTGCAGGAGAGTTCCTGGTGCAAGCTGGAGTCTTACAATAGCGGAAGTAAAATTCATTTTAACCTCAAATTCCCCGTGAGCAAGTACTAATTTTGAGAAAGACTATAAAATGTTTCCTTACCAACCACCATAAGAGTAAATTCAAACCCCTTTTTCACAGACTTTCGGTGAACCTGATTGGGAAGGTTTGCAAATCCAACATAGCCAGGAGTTTCTGGATTGGTAAACTGAGCAGGCTGTTGCTAAAAATGAAATAAAAGAAGACAATAATAAGCAACCACTCCAGACATATTTGTTTGTATAACTGCCTTCCTTGTTTATTTCCAACGGTTTGAAGCTGCCTGACATATGGAGAGGAAACTACTCAGAGGTTCCTACTATTCAACAGTTTCACACAGAAGTACAGAAAACAACAATGACCTACAGCTTAAAAAAAATTTCATTTATTCAGCTCTCCAGCCAAGATCGCCTTAAGTAAAAAGGAAACAAAATCCCAAACAATTATTTATCAAAGTGTGACAAAGTATGAAGTGCAGTCACTAATTCCACACTTCAAACAGTGTCTTCACACACAGTTAAAATAAAAAGCTTGAGTCCAATTTGTACGGACTTGAATAAAAAGGTGACCATTTCTAATCCACTTCTAGCACATTCAAAGGAAAACCCTGAGCAACTCATGAGGTGACAGTTTTCTGCTGTAAGTGCTCTCCAGAGAGCTCTCCAAGTGGGGGGAAGGGGAATTTACACAACAGTGTTTGGAATGCCCACTACTACAAATATGGCAGAGAAATCTTTAGGTCTCTTAGTTTTCCTCTTCAAACACATTACTCAAGCACCTTTTATCATTCACTTCACTCCAATAAGCCAACAGAGATGTTTTACACATCATACCAAATCCTGAGGGCCAAGAATTAGGTGAATCCCAGCATGCCAATAATATTGTAGGTTACCACCAATCCTTCTAATGAAGGATTTTACTGAAAAATCAGTTGGTTCTATTAGTAAATGAAGAAATTAGATCTAAGAACATAATTTCCTTAAATAATTCCTGCTCAAAACAAGGTAGCACAATGGAAGTTTCAATGAAGATGCTTATACACAACTCCAGGACCAAAATTAAATCCTTCCAAGAGTATTAGTTAACTGCAGAGGTTTATACTTGCAGGAAACTAATTCAATGTATGCTTTACATCACTCAATATTTCAATATCATGTCTTTTAGATGTGAATTCTCTCTTATGGACTGTTAATAAAGCATACATCAAACACAATGTAAGTTGCACGTTTTATCCACGAAGATTAGTATTTAAAAACAAATTATCTGTTTCACATTGTTACATTGGAAGACAGAAATGCTATTCTTACCTTGGACATTTTTAGGAAAGGACAGGAACAAATCTGGAAAAATAAAGTTTTTTCAGTTCATTAAAAATTGTACAAGAAAAAAAAAGGCAACAAATCAGCGTAATATCCACTGTTGCACATGAAATTAAAAGAGCAGCATTCCTGAGTGGATGTCCAGATCCTGAAACAGTGTCAATTCCTTCACAGGGTGCAAGTATTTGACTCTTCTGTACTAACAAGGGGCAGAATTTTCAGCTACCATTGTTGCTATGAACGTGGTCAGACAATAAATCCAAGCAACATGAACGTGGGGTGCTGAAGGCACCAGATGTGCCACAAACCATTCTGAAGCCTGAAAGGTTCACACCGTTTCCAGAAACAAACCAAACACCCTGCTCAAGGACATCTTGCTCTTTACAGGAAACAGTTTTTTCAAAGCTAAAAAACCCCAAACTCATGTATTTTTTTTTCTTCTCAAGCCTCCTTCCCCTCACCATTTCCGTTCAGGCTTGAGTGTTCTGTAAAGAGCTAAAAGTTTCAATATGAATCTTTTCCTCCTCCTCTTTCATCTGGATGCTTGCAAACTCAGTCATTTTACCTTCTGCTGCCAATATAAAATTTTCATATGCAGCTGTGTGTAAAATACAAAATAGGCGCAAAAAATATTTTTCCTAAAAACTTATTTTAAAAAATTTCTCATCCGACACCTCTACATAAAAGTCTCTTGACAAACAGAGACTCGTCCACAGGCCTATCACACTGACTTGCATGAGTTCAAGAGATCAAGGCTTTTACTGTGACAACATAAAAATGTCAGCATATGCTGGGATCTGTAAGTGAGGAGACCACAAGTCCCCTTTCTAGACCCTCCCCTACCTCTAATCAAAAGGTATCTGTTCCCACTCCCCAGGCCCATAGTCACCTTTTCTCTAGCTAGCTCATTACCACTTTTATTCTACAGATTTGAAACTATCACTGCTTGATTCTTTCCACCTTCCAAGCGGATTTTTGTCAGCAAGTTCAGCACCATGTGAAATGACACCAAACTGCCTCAGCACGCAGCACCCTTTAGTCTGTTCCTCCCAGCAAAGAGCCATCCTGAGTCAAAACAACCTGCCCAGCGTCAGACGAACAGGAGCCCTACTTTTTGTGCCAGGCAGAAGGTAAAGTTGTTTCAAATTGGGGATGATTTCTAGGATTTGCTTCTCAAAGCTACTGTATATCTGTATGTGTACACAAATTGCAACCTCATTTAGGTTTGCAAAGATGCAGCTTTTTAGCTCCGAGTGACTACTTCACTGGTAAGAGTTACCAAGTTACTTCCTGCCCCCCTCCACCCCAGCAATCACTTCAATAAGGAAGAGGTGGTTTCTGAGAAAGAATTCCTAATGGGAGGGAAAGAGTACAGATGTTGAACATTGAAGCCATTTGGTGTCCTTTTTCATGAAGCTGAACTTAAGTGATAACGATCTGGCACCCTGGTTACTCACGTAAAATAAAAACTGGATAACATGTTTCTCAAGTGAAATTTCACACTAAAAACAAATTGCAGTATCTGTAACATCTGTATACTGGTCTATGACCGATGAATTATTCAACTACTTAAGAGGTTATCCGTGAGCCCTTCATCATCATGCAAGATTGCTCTGATAGCAACTCTTCCTTCCAAGAGTGTTTCCTGACAACTGATGTCATTGACTCCTGCTCAACCATCCTCCACGAGCGATTTTCAATGCCAAACAAAACTAGATCCTGCTGGAACACATAAGAACATTCTTTTAATTTGCAAGACTTATCTGTCACCCAACTGTTTCTCAGAAGCAGGCGAAGAGAGGAGGAAAGTTTCTCACAGCTACTAAGAAACGAAGCAGAGTTATGCAGATGGCTACAGCTCCATTATGTTTTAACATATGGACCAAGCACAGAAATATTTCATGTATGATCTTTCCCGCAGCGTTCCCCTCGGGGCTGAGCACTCCCACACAGGCAGGACTCAGCCTTGGAGGAGCCCAGATTTTCCTCAGGAGCTGGTCGGTGATGTTCCTCACCCCCCGGGTTCTACAGCGCTGCTGGAGTTTTCCACAGGAGCGTGTTCAGAAGCGGCCGCCTGGCCCGCTGTGGGGAGGGCCCCCGCTCGGGGGTCCCTCGGCGGCCCACACGACCACCAGGCCCCGCGCCGGCCTCACCCCCCCGGCACCGCCCGCGGCCCCCTCGGCCCGCTCCCTCCTCGCCAGCACCGCCCGGCCTCGGCCGAACGCCCCAGCTCGGGGGGTCCGTCTGCGCGGCTGTAAAGGATAAACTCTTCCCCAGCGCCCCTCCCGGCCCCCTCGTCTCAGCCCCGGCTCTTTACAGCCGCGCAGAGGGACCCCGAGCTGCCGAGAGGTGAGGTAGGGCAGCGCCTGCCGCCCCTCAGCGCCCGGCGCCCCTCACCCGAGCTCTCCCAAGGCGAGGCGAGGCAAGGCAGGGCAGGGCAGCGCCCACTGCCCACCGCCCCTCAGCGCCCGCCGCCCCTTACCCGAGCTCCTCCAGGGCGAGGCAGAGGAGGGCAGCGCCCGCCGCCCCCCAGCGCCCGCCGCCCCCCAGCGCCCGCCGCCCCTCAGCGCCCGCCGACCCTCAGCGCCCGCCGCCCTCACCTCGCGCCTCCCTCCGCCACGGTCCGCAAGCTCCGCTCCCGCGCGCGCACGGTCAGGGCGAAGGGGCGGTGCCGCCCCGCCCGGCAGGCCCCGCCCCCGGGGCGGAGCAGGGCCCGGCGCGCACGCGCAGGCCCCGTCGCCATAGCAACCCGCGGGGACGGGGCGGGGCCGCCCGCATGTTGTAGGTCACGCACATCCCTCTGCTGCACCAAGATGGCGGCCGGGCCCTCGGCCTTGTACCCAGCATAGGCTTCGCTGCGGGCCGACCAGAGGTAACGCCGGGCCCGGCGCCGGCCGCGCGGGAGGGCGGGGGCGGGAGCGCCTCAGGTAAGCGGGAGGAGGGCGCGGGCCCGGCGCTGCGGCCGGACGCGTTCCGCCGCCTGCAGCAAGATGGCGGCACCAGCGAGACGGGCTGCGGGCGGGATGTCTGGCGGGCGCCCGGCCCCGCTCTATGGTCGCGGCCGCTCCCATTGGCGCACCGCGGGCCACGTGCCGCCGGCGCCCCCTGCACCCGCCGGGCCGGGCCGGGCCGCGGGGGCCGCCCCAGGGACCCGCTCCGCCACCCGAGGTCCCGCTCCGCTGCGAGCGCCGCCTCGGCGGCGGGGAGCGCTCCGGCGCCAGCCGGGAGCCGACAAAAGCCATGAGTCATGTCCCGCTTCCCTTCCCGGTGGCGGCTGGGCCTGCCCCGCCACTGAGGGGACGCGGCTGGGGGGGCGGTCGCCTTCCCCTGTCCTTCGGCCGATGGCGGCCCTGTGCCGGACTGCTGTGGGCTCTCAGGGTGCTGTAGTCTCCTTTCCCACCGCCCGTGGGCCCGAAAGCTGAGGCTGCGCCATGGGCCGCGCTGCGGGAGGGTTTTGGCCTCACCTGTGGCACTGCAGGTAGCGCCAGCCGCCTCTGTGCATGATAAAGGGGAAATTCTGCCTCTGCTGACCTGCTCTCTGGGACTGCAGCCCTTATTGGGGGTTATTTATAGACCAGGATGATCCAGCAGCGCCGAAGAGGGTTAAGCACGGGGCGTTGATGATTCTTGAGCTATAGCTGGAGCAATGTGACACATGATAAGTAACGCTTCCTATGCTGGCCTTCCCCAGACAGTAGGGGAGGATTCCCAATTGGCACGAATAGGTCCTTCCACTAAAAGAGAAGCAAGAGAGCAGATCTTGCTGGAAATGTTGGTAATAGAGACAGCAGTTCACTCGTAACTGGTGAGCCAAGGGCCTTGAATTCACAGTTCTAAGTTTAGTATTTGAATCCAGATTTTTAACTCTGTGTCTGGGAAGTGAAGATTAGTGACATTCAGTGCCAAGGAGTTTGAAGGAATTTTCCTATGCTGTTGTGTAATGACAGAGAAGAATCTGCACACTGATATGTGCTGTGTTGCTTTATCACACGATTTCTGTTCAGTAAGACGAGCAAAGTTGCTGCCTCATGATTGAGTCTCCATTTTTCCTACTGTTGCTATCCAAATGCTAGACAACTGTCTTCATTTAGAAGACAGATAGTAGTGTGGTTTGGGTTTCTTTTCTTTTCCTTCCAAACCTGACTTGGAAGTGGTATTTCATGTAGTTTCATAGGTGGGTTGGATATCCCTCCCTGTGGTAGAGGAATATACATCAAAGGTGAGGCAGGAAAGGAAGCAGTAACCTAATATGTAGCTGTGTGACTACTAAAGCTCCCTGTTCTCTAACCCCTTGCTTGTTTAGATTTAAGCTGTTAGAAAAAAACAGTCTTCCTGTTTGTACTTGGATTTTCATACAGCATGGCCCAAATCATAGGCAGAGCCATCCACCAGAAGAAAATCCCAACCTTTTTCATAGAAGTCCACAGTAGTATTGTTTTTTATGGATCAGAATGACAGGCATAGGAAAAGCTCCCACTAGATGTGGAGGTAACAGTACCTGGCATTGTGTAACTGGAGTTGCAGAGGCAGTGTAACCAGCCAGCCTCAGCTTTGCCATTGTGGCAAAGTACAGGAAGCCCAGATCATTCTCAAAGCAAGTTTTCTAAGTAGCTTCTGAGAAGCTGTTAAAGATTGCTCCATGTTTATCCTATATAAATCATCCTGGTGTTTTCACTCCTGGTAGTGTGACACATACTCCTGTCTCCTTCCTTGCAAGTTAAGCTGATTTCTTATTGTCTCCTTTCTCTGGTCTCCCCCAGTTTTACTCGAAAAGGAGAAAAAATATGACATTCCTTCTTATGATTTTAAAGGTTATGTTCCCTACTTTTCCCTTCAACGGGAATTGGATCATAGCATTGTCATTATGTTGCGTAGCACAATGGTAACAATAGTAACTTGGTTTTTCTAGGTAAGGGCAGTTCCTAGTCAAGTAGCTGGTCTTTTTCCACTGACATTAGGCTGCCTCTGAAGACGGTATTGTCTGTCAGAAGAGAGCTCTGTAGCATTGGCTTTCATAGCTGTTATCTGAGTGAGAGCCATCCCAGACAAGTCAGCTTGCACAGTTTGCACCTTTCTGAAGGAAACTGGGATGTTTTACTGGTTACAGTATTTCAGGTGATAAAGCCTTTCCCAAAACATAGTCTTCTCTTAGTATATAGAAGCTTACTAAGCTTAAGTACAAATGCACTTAGGATTGTGCTGCTGTGAAAATTTGGGTAATTCACCCAATCACTACCAGTCAGGTGGTCAGAATAGTCAGCAGTGGCACTGGGACCAGTCCAGACTGTTCAAACTGAACATGGGTGTGTGGTAAGAATCACAGAATCATTTAGGATGGAAGAGTCCAGCCGTTAACCCAGCACTGCTGTGTTCACCATTAACCCACGTTCCCAGGTGCCTCATCCACACATCTCTTGAACACTTCCAGGGATGGTGACTGATGGGCAGCCTATGCCAGTGCCTGACCACTCCTTTAGGAAGGAAATCTCTCACAACATCCAGTCAAAACCTCCCCTGATGAATGAATTTACCGTGACTGGGAGGATTTTGACAATATGAGCCGTGGATTTCTGTAGAGCATCAGATTTCTGTGAAAATGTTATTTCTATTTTAAAAACAGTTGTTTGACAAGGATTCAACTTTGTTTTGTATTCAAGAATTCTACAGAAGGAAACCCTCAGGCCAATCCTGTGTGGAGCTTATAAAATGAAACTTAAAGTGAAGTGGCAAGACTGTCAGGTGTCCCCATGGGTGTTTTGGACCCTTATGGCAATGCTGTTACAGTCTTGACCAAGATACACAGAGTAGTTGTGGCTGCCCCATCCTAGGAAGTGTTCAAGGCCAGGTTGGATGGGGCTTGGCACAACCTGGTCTAGTGGAAGGGGGCGGAACTGGGTGGTGTTTAAGGTCCCTTCCAACCCCAAACAGTCTGTGATTCTGGGATTCTGTGCACTACTGATGAAGTTGCAATGGGGATTTTTAAAGCAGGCTGAGAAAGGCATGTTCATCCGGGAGGTAATGAGTGTGACTTGTCCAAGAGCACGTCACTGAGAGGCCCAGAGCCTACAGAACTTTTGCAACGTGGGTCTGCGCAAGAAGTAAGTAGGTGTTATTTGTATTAAAATATGAAAACAGATAAAGAAGAGATAGGAAAGTAAAACCCAGATGCAGGATTAGGCCTCTCTTCCTAATTACCTGACTCTTGAAAGGAGAATGCTGTTTTGTAGCTTGGTGGGCTTTGCTTTGCTGATGCTTTTTTTTTATTTTACTTACTGTTTTTTCTAGGTGTTTGGTCTAGAAGCATTCCTGCAGAGTCTGTGTTGCCAGGGGGCTGTGGTGTTGACTGTGGGCTGTGTGCATTTGGAGTGGGAGGGAGGGCCCTGGGCAGTAGGGCCTCTGTGGGGAAGGGATTGCAGAGGACTCAGGGGACACCAGGAGCTGGTCTCTGGCCCCCAGGTGCTCGTGCTAGGCTGGGCATTAAGGCAAGAATCTAGGGCTTGTTTCAAGAGCTCTTTCTATTTTAGAATTTTCTAGTTTTAGAATAATAATTCTGGATTACAGGTTTATCCTGGATGTGAGATTACACCTGAAAAATTTCAGCGTGTGGCTTTATATTTATCTGTCCTTTAGCTTTAAAAGAAAGACTGTTTATGTCCTAAAAATCTGCTATTAAAATCTTGTGATTTGCATTCCCATCTTAAATGGAAAAGTCCTGCATGCCTAATGATTCTAGTGACCTTTTTCCCCATCTTCCTTCCATGAACTCGTGTTGCCCCTTAGCTCTCATGGTGTGACTTCAGTGAAAGGGAATCAGAGAGTCATTTCGAAAAAAGGTGTGTCAATAAATGAGGAGGACAATTTCCAGCCAAAGCAAGGGGGGAAAGGCTTCTTTATTGAGCATATTTTATGTGTATAGAAGACTGAGTTGCTGGAGGCTTTATGTGTTTAAGGTTTTAATTATAACAAGAAGTAGTTGGGCAGTGATGAGTGTTCTGGGTTTATTTTGTTTGATGAGAAACTTATATTAAAGCTGAAATGGTTCGTTTTTACTTCATTTAGGTGGTCTTTGGTGTTTCTACCTACACAAGCTCTGGTATTTCCCCAGCAATCTCACAGAAATACAGGGATCCTTTTTAGCAGCTGCTATATAATACAGATACTTTTCTTTGATCCTGCTGGTAGACATCATTTGTCTCTCACAACTGGTTTAATGTTGTTGAATCATGCATCTGGTAGATCTTTCGAGCCTCGAAAATATCTAGTAATATTTTGCAAATTATTACTAAATACATTAGCGTGTAAGTAAGTTAAGTACACTGAAGTACTTCCTGCGGGTGCAGAGGGCTGACCTTGGCCACAGCTGCCTGGCTCTGGGAGCTGGCTGTGTTGCTGAGGCAGCACGGGAAGCATGTTACTCTTTTGTGAGGAGCAGGGGTTGGAGCAAGGAGCTGTGTCCAGCCAGAGGCACAAAAGAGGCCCTTGCAAAGCAGCAGACAGAAAAAAGCAGGGAGAGACCTGAGAGAAAAGATGGACCACAAAAGGCTCAGTTAGAGGAAATCATAATGAGCTTAGCTTCAATGGAAAAACAGCACTGGAAGAAGGGAAGGGATTGGTTCAGTAGCTGTAAGACACCAAGAAGTGATGAATCACAGGAAAAGTTTTGCCTTTGAGGGGGTTGAGTAGCACAGTAATGTTTATGCAACCTCCCTTAAATGGCATTATTTAATTTAATTGCAAAATAAAATGGATTTACTTGTTGATGCAAAATGGAAGTAGTACCAGATTCCCCTACAGCACAGTGTCTGGAACTGTTTTCCAGCAACAGTTTTGCTGTCTTTACTGAAGATCTTTCGGTGATTAGAGAGAGAACCATTTGGGAGAAGTTTGGGGATGGAATGGATAGTTTTGTTTAGCATTAATGGGAGAAAAGAAACACACCCATCCCTCCCTCCACCACCACCCCCCTAAAAAAAAAAGCCAACACCAGAACAAGCAAACAAAGCAAAACCAAGAAGCAGATTTCCACGAAGGACTTGCTTACAAACGTACCTCAGCACACATTCCTGTCTGGTAGAAGCATCCACACATACAACTTGTGTGTACAGCACACCTTTCACCTGCATGAGAAATACCTGTGAATGAGAGTTTCTGGGAGTGCTGGTGATATGACAGTCAATACTTGTGTGCTGTAGCTGTGAATTTAGCAACATCCCAGTAACAAACTGGATTTTAAGGAGGAAGGACTTGAAACTCTGTTGTGTTTTGGCTATTGCTGTCGTTTGGAGGATGCAGGACCCAGCTTTCTCCCTGTGTTATTAGGTGATAGTTGCTTGTTGAGATCTCTGTCAAAGCCCATGAAGTGCCATCTGACCCCTGCACAGGCCAGGGGGTAAGGTATGTGTCAGGACTGTAGTTTTAAAGGAAGGTTACAGTATCATATCTCATGAGGCAGGTATAGCTGATTTTCATAAAGCTAACCTCTGGCATATTTTTCATCGGGGATTGGATAACTGGAATAATCTTCTTACATCATTCAAATACCAGGCTTGGTTTAGGGTATTGGGCATCACTCCCCTGTCCCTTTTCCCACCCCTGCTAGTTTTGGTTGAATGGTATTCTAAAGGTTTTGCAGTCAGTCTGAAAAGTCAGCAACCTCCTTTTTCAGAGGAACACAGACTGCCTTGATGGCCAGTTTTCTATTAGGGAGCAGGAGCACCACTTGCTGGTTTTCTTCTGCTTGTTGCTGGTCTTGTGTTTCTGTCTATATCTGCATTTCTGGCACTGAGAATCAAACTGGATGTTTCACAAAATAAACTGGACACTTGCCAAAGATGAGTGACAAACAAAGACTAAGGCAAGCTGTATAGCAGGAACAGGGACCAAGATTTCCCCATTGGCAGGGACAGAGGCAAAGCCAGGGAAAACCCCAGTTGGGCAGGAGGACAGGAGCAATTGAAATGGACTTGTTGCTGCTCTCCCTGGAAGATGGGTGGCATTTATGTGTCTCCAGTGGGCACTGGAGGTGGTGTAGGCTGCCTGACCTCCCCTGCCCTTCCCAGAGAGGAGAGCAGGGCTCTGCTCTTTGCAAACCAGGCCCCAGCTGTTTCCATTGCACAGCAGAAAGTAAGATTGCTGTTATCTCTGTGCAAGTGATAAAGCTGAATGTAAACCTGTGCTGGAGCAGTTGAAAGGAAAGCTGAAAAGAACAGCTCCCAGAGCAGGCAGGGTGAGAGTGGGGGATATGTTATGGTTGGCCTGTTAGTGTATATGCCTTTGTTTTCAAAATGAATGCTTCAGCAGTTGATACAGCCTGCTGAGATTTAGGTGTTTGGTCTTACAAGGACCCTTGGAATGTCTGGAGAATAGCAAGCTGTAGGTATATGACTGTTGTTTAAAAGTGGGGCTGGCTATGTTGCATTGAGGAAACTTAAAAGTCAAGTTCTACACCTGCTCTTATAGTTCCATGACATTAAAATCCTGAGTTGACGGCTCTGCTGCTTGCTGCATAATTGTGGGTAAAATGAGAGCAAGCAATGAATATTTACAGAAGGTTAGAAGTTCTTGCAAATTTGAGAAACCTCTCTGTTGTATTTGAAAACTCCTCTTGCTCAGGACACCACTCTGTTAATCCAAAAGAAAATAACAAGGTGAGTGGAGGAGTGGGCAACATGAGCTATCAAACCAAAAAATTATACCTAAAATGGCCCACATACCATTCCAATTCAGCCCAAAGATGAGCAGGGTGGAACTGGGAACGATTCAGTTATGAAAAGGAGGTTTAAGCGTAAAATAATATTATTTGTAACAATTAGGGGAAATAGTTTTACTCTGAGTTCTCGCTATCTCTCTCTCTCTTCTTTCATAGCAGGCTTAGAGTGGCCTTGGAGATTTGGAAGGGAAGACTGTCTGGTTTTTTCACTGTCAGTTTAGATCACTGTGATGTAATTCTGTCTAACACATGAAGAGCCTTTTGCTTGGCCTAGTAGAGATTAGGAATTAGTGCTTGTCTGTGAATGTGCTGAGCCCCTGTTGCATGTGCTATGAATAGGACAAAGGGAAGGCAGTGCTTAAATAGTGAGGGTCCCAGCATTGCTTTTCCAAAGTGGCAGTTGGAATCAGGTATTTACTTTAATGCCTTCTCAGAGGAATTATTGCCAAACTGAAGATTTTTTTTGAATTTGAAATAGTTCCTTCCCTCTCCAAACAAAGCTCTAGCCTTCCTGCAAGTTTCAGGATTTACTCTTTTGAGGGGTTTGTTTGTCATAATAATGCTATCTTTTCTAGTTCATGATTTCAAACTGCTTGTTGCAACTGAAAGGTAGAAATAAAGAAAAACAAAATTTACAGAATTAGAGAGTCTTCTGAAGCCATGTGACTTGGGGAACTGGAACTCGGAGCAAAACATACCAGAGTGCATAGAAAGTTTATAGAAATGGAGCTTCAGCGTTCTCTTGAGTCTTCGTTATCCAGCAAACATTAGAAACTGAGGAATCTTTAAACTATTTCAAGGAGCCTTGAACAACTTTGCTTAGGTTTTTCTGTACAATACCTGGTTTCAAAGTAGCTAAGCAAGATTATGAAGAACTGAAAGCCAAACAAAGCAGACAAAACCAAATGTCTGTTTACACTTTTGCTTAAGTCTCAATTTTTCCATTGCCCCCCTGAAAAATGGCATTAGGGAGGTCTCATTTGGTTTGCCAATTTTCTTCTTTTTTTTTTTTTTTTGCTGTATGTATTTACCTAATTGACATGAAAAGAAGTGGTTGTTGTCATCTTCATACACTGCTGCAAGCAAGTCCTTAAATTCTGCCCTGCAAAACATGAGCTTCAGAGCACCTGGAGGAGGGTCTTATTGATCCTGGTGACAGGGTCGAGCTAAGGGACACAGTCAACTTTAACTGGCATATGTCTAGAAAATGTAATGTGGAAAAAGGTAAGTTTGGGGCTTGCAAGCCCCTTGCCTTTTCAAGTTAGGGGGTGTTTAGTGCATGAGAACTGCTGGCAGCATCTCTTTAAAAAAAAAATATTAAAAGTTGCCACGTGTTCATTTAAAGTGCAGTGGCCATTGGAGGGGGAACAGGAGACACTGAAAGGTAGACAAAAGAACTCCAACCCAGTAGCCAGAGGAGGGTGAAGTGAAAGTTTTTCCTTTTGAAGAGCAGAAGAAAATAGCTCCTGCTCTGTTCTACGGTATCTCCAAAATCCTCTCTTCTTAGGTAACTGGGATACTTAGCAGGCTTTGGGAAGTGCCTCTCAGCTTGTTACTCGTTGAAAATTTTTGTTGTTCTGCAGTGTAGGTTGTGAACAGAGAGCAGTGCTGCAGCACCACTCTGAAAGTACCTGGGTATGATAAGCACACAGTGTGCTGGTAACTTAAACTAAAAAGCAAGTTCAGATCATCATGAAGAACCAACACTGAAATTAAAGGTTCTAACTGCAAGTAAGAAACCTCTTGTCACTGTAAGGGTAATCAGGTGTTGGACAGAAAGTTTGTGTAGCTCTGAAGGTTTTCAAGACCTGAGTGAGGAAAGCCCTGAACACGCTGGTCTGACTCTGTTTTGAGCAGGAGGTTGGACTAGAGGCCCGAGAGACTCAGCCCTCAAGCCTGTTGCCAGATATTCTCAATTTCTGTGAACCAGGCAATGTATTTGGAATCTTTGTTTTCTGAATCTCTTTTTCCATTTTTGAGTCGAGACAGTGTTTTTCTTTACTGTGAAACTGAAAGATACTTTATCCCTCATGTTTATTCCTCATGAAAGTGTTTATTGGCTCCCCAAGGCCAAGCACCTGAAATTTGTTTCTACTCCTTTGCAGCTTCTCCTTGAAAGCTGAGTTTATGTTAAATCAGATTTCTCTCCCAGTGAAAGTGGAAGGGCGGACTCTGACCTGTCCTCTGTGGCTTCGCTTTGCTTTTGGATTGAATTCATTAAACTGGCTATTGACTCTGGTCCTCATCTCTGAAAAGGCATTTATTTTGTCATAACACCTGGCATCCAAGGATCACAGCATTCTAAACAACCTGAAATGAAATAACGAGTCCACAGAGTAAATCAAGAGGCTGTGTGCACAGCCAGGGCAACCAAGAGGGTTTCACTGGCCAATTCACTAAATGGGCAGCAAATCTAAGTAGAGCTTGAGTCTCTTGACTGGTTTTTTTGCATTAAATCTCATTTTCTCACAGTGTCCCTGTGTAAAACCAACAGCTTTTCTTCCCTCTGCAATCAGAAGGCCTGAAGCTCCTTGTTCACACTTGTCCACACCAGTAAGTTGCTCCTGTTCTTTCTACCCATTCTGCGTGCCCCAGCACCCCGTGATAGGCTAGGAGGGGCAGTGTATATCTTCTTTGCTAGCTGATGGTTGCATAAACAATGTTACCTTAATAAACAACCTGTTACCTCAATAAACAACCTTACCAGGAGAAAGGCAAGTTGCGTTGCACCCACCTGGGACCCTTTATTTATACCCCCCAAGGTTCCATGTGAGACAAACACTCATCTTCATTCTACCACCCTCCCTTCTTCACAACATCACTAAATGGTTGGATTTGAGATTAGTGTCTAGGCCTGGGTAGACTTTTCTTTCTGTCTGTAGTTCTCTACTTGGGTATTTACAGTGGGCCTCTGAAGATGGTGAGATTGCATCAAGTACAGCCCAGGGGAAGAATTTAGCCTAAGGAATAGTTTCCCAGTGCTGGCGTGTGAATGGGGAGGATAGATGTCTAATTTGCATATCCCTGGAAGTTTCCCTCTTCATGGCAGATAAGTAAAAACTGGTCTCAGAGTCACTGAGACGTAAGCAATCTGGACTCACATTTGGTAATTTCTTATGATGAAAGTCTTTTTTTATTCTCTTAGCAGGAAGATCTGTATCATTTGACTCTTCAATTTAATAGAGATTTTTCCTGTAGAAATGCAAACATTTTATTGGAAGATGAAAGAGTGAGCCACAGCAATAGCTTTAGAGCTGAGACATGCATTTTGCTTGCTTTGGTTGAGAACCCCAGTACTCTTTGGCATACAAGTGCCCTGCATCCTGAATCCTCTTCCACTTCTTTTTCTAGTGTGATGCAAAGTATTCCCTGAGCCCTTTTCTCTTCATGCCACTGTGGAGGGATGTGCTGAAATGGATGCTTTGAGGGTTAGTTCTTTTGTTGTGTTCTCTGACTTCAGTGTGCGGGATAAGCACCCAGGGTACAAAAAGGGTGCTTATTTGTACAGTTTTAGAAATCTGGAGTTATATTTAACAGGAAATAAAATCACAGCACACACTCTTTGGAACATACTTGGGTTGCTTTCCAAATAAGGCTTGCAGTTTCTGGCAGGAAAAATTGGAATCTCTTATAACAACAGAAAATACGAACAGGCTAGAAGAAATCCTTTGCAAAATCCCAGCTCAGCTGAGGGTGAATGTGCCAGGAAAGACCAGTCTTTTTGTGGTCATTGCTCCAGTGGTTTAAGGAGCTGGAAGTTTCCTCTCCCTTCCCTAAGAATCCTGGAGGGGAATGATTATGGAAAGCCTCTTAACTCCTCAGCCTTTGCTTTCACACGGGTATTGAACACATGCTCCAAAAAAACAAGCCCCAAACCTGTTCAGTGTTACTTTTATCTCTGTGCGTGTTTAATATCTTTGCTGGTCCCATTTCTGTGTCCTCCTTCAGACTGGTGACATGAGGTGCCAGTTTGATAAGCCATGGAAACTACACACTGCCCAATCCTTCGCCCTTTCTGCTGCACTTTGGTGCTTTCTTTGGGAGGCTTCTTTTTCAGTTGTTTTCACAGGTCATGAAACTAGGGTCTGTTGTAATGCTGCCAAACAATGGGATGCTAGAGGGAGAGTGCTTAATGTTTGTCAAGAGGTTGGGTACCTTCTTCTGTCTGCATTCCCCTCAGCTACCAAAAATTCCTGTGCCTTACTCACAGAGGAGCTATTTTGCACACATCTCCATGACAAGTGTATTTTTTATTTATTCATTTTTTTAATAGGAGATTGAATTTGTGGACAAGTAAGTAGACAGAACAGGTCCCAAGGAGCCCCTGCAGAAGGGGGGGGATGGGGTGGGACGTGGATGGTTGATGTGCTGGCGGGAGCAGCAGGTTGAAATAAGCCTCCTGGCACCCTCTAAATGTGTTTTTGTCTATGCACAGGACACTTCTGTACTTACTAAATGTGAGAGGAAAGGTGAGCTCTTCCTTCCCCCTCCCCCCCCCTTCTTTCCCTGTGGAATATCTTCCTGTAAGGAGAATAACCTGTGACAGGTTTCCTTCAGCAGAAATTGTTATTTGAGGGTAGCACACAGTGGGATGCTTTAGGCCTTCCAGTAACTTCTGGGACTGGCAGGCTTCCCTCCCACCACTTGCAGCTGCAAATAAAAGAAGAGCTACAGAAACACGTGGGGAAGATTCCCTCTTAAACAAACCCAGAGAGGAAGCTGTGATAGAAGCCAGAAATCCATAACGACCTGGCAACCCCAGGGGCTGCAGCAGCACTAGTAGAGATAGCAGGAGAGGGCTGTGCCGTTGTCCCACAGGCACAAAGTGTCATGTCCCCACAGAGGGCCTCTACTGAACTGATAATGAAGTGGAGTTGAGGGAGAAGGATGTTGATGTCTTGGTAAGATACTCTAGGCTGGGAGTTGTGATGCTCTTCTGGTTCCCTAGCACCAGAGACCGTGGGACTTATGTCAGAGTTAATTGGACAGGGTAAAGTTAGAACGTTGCAAGGAGTCTGCCTGTTTTGCACTGGGGAGATAAACACAAGGGACTAAAAGCACCAGAAAAGCACCTCAAGCGAGGTTCAGAGGCTTGGGCTCTGAGTCCCAAATTACAACACCTTGCACTCCAGCTGCTGCCTGGAAGCAGAAGTGCCCTAAGTCTGGAGGTGCTCCAGTTTGCCCAGGTTCCCAGAGCTCTGCTTTTGCATGAGCCACCTCTGTCTTGTTAGGCACGAGCCTGCTTGCCTTACAGGGTGCTGCTGCTGGCATGCACAGCCCGGGCGGTTTGTGCTGGAGCAGCCGGAGCCAGCTCCCGGAGCGTATATGACGTGGCAGCAGCAGTCACTGCCTTTCTGTGCCGCAGCCCCAGGCTTGGAGCAGTATCCCTGCATCCGCACAGAGATCAACAGGCTTTCTGAGGAGAGGCCACCGTGAGGGGAGATAGATCACTGAGGTGCCTGGGCATGGTGTCAACTCTTGATGACTGTTCGCCGTTTAGCAGACTTCCTGATTTCACCCACAAGTGTATTTTTATTTATAGCGATGAGTTGTGTCAAAAAGTTCAAGTGCTTTAATGATGTCCTCCCAGCCAGAAGATTAAAAGAGGAAAAATGGAGAGATCTACTCTTGTTCGTTAAAAATAAGTAATAATAATTTTACTAAAGGCTAAATACCATCCATGTTTCCATAAATAACAGTGCATGAAATCTCTAAAAATTGCTGCACGTTATCAAAAGCAGTTGTCCCAAAGACCTTGAATTTCTGTGGTCAGAGCTCCACAGAGCAGGTTCTTGCGTTTCATTAGCCAGGGTCTGGGAGAGAGCAAGGTGGAAATAAGAAAAACAGTCACTAAGTGCAAGGTATGAATGATAAGAAAAATTAATGCTTGTAGGAAAATGGGCAGAGATTGAGCTAATGCAAAAATCAGTTCAAGTTTTGTGTCTTTTTACACCGATGGGATGGGGTTTTTTCCTCAGTTCCTTGAGGGTGCAGAACTAATAATTAAAAACATTGATATTGCACAAACTAATAAACACTCTCTCTGTAGGAACGGAGGGTATTGTACTTGCTGGCTTGCCTTCCTCCTCCTTTGCTCTTCCCCATTTCCAAATTAAAGACTGGAATAAGGAGAGGGATTTTTAAAATTTATTTGTTTCTATGGGGGAGAGGGATGTATGTTGTGGTTTGGGGGGGTTGTGTTGTTTTTTTGGTTGGTTGTTTTCTTTTTTCACTCTTGTTGTTACCTGGCCCCTTCTATCTGCAACCTCAGACCATTTAGCTGCTGCTCTGACACAGTCTGCGCAGGAGGAGGAGGATCGAGGGGCCGCCTGGGGCCCCGGTGTCCCTTCCCACTCGGGGAACCGGGCAGGAGCCCCAGGTGTTCACTCTCTCCGGTGCCAGCTGTGGTTTTCAGACTGATCAGAGCCCTCGAGAGCCACTCCAGCTCGCGAAACCTGCGTGAAACGGGCTCGGCCGAAGTGGGTAATCCTGAGCTCTTTGGCGCTGAGCTGCCTCCCCGAGGCCGCCGCGGGGCTGGGGAAGGACCAGCGCGGGGTTCGGTCCTGCAGCAGCCCCAGGCCTCTCTGCTGCCGGGCCGCGAGTGGGAAGCGCGTTCCGGGGGTGAATGCGCGGTTTCGGGGAAGACGGACGGGCCTGTCCCCCGGGTGTCAGCCCCGAGCGGGGAGCGGGCGGCAGCGCGGACCCGGGGCGCGCAGAGCGGGCGGCAGCCACCCGCGGGTCGGGCTGGGCCGGGCTGCGGGAGTTGGGGCCGCCGGCAGAGCCTCCGGCTCCCGGGCAGCTCGGGCGAGTGGCGGGGCGTCCCCGGCGGCGCGGGGCACGCGTGGCGGGCCGGCCCCGCCGCGAAGGGGCATGTCCCGCTGACGTGCGGGCCGGGGATTGGCAGCGGCCCGGCCTATATAGCCGACGGGGCGGGCGCCGCGCCGCTCTCCCAGGAGCGCTCCGGTTCTCCAGCAGGGCGGGCGAGCGGGCACCGGCCGGAGTGAGTCACGGGGGATGGGGGGCGGCCCCTTCGCCGCGGCCGCGGCGCCGACGTGGAGGCTGGCGGGGCGGGGGGGCGGCCCGGCCCGGAGCGGCCTCGCATCCTCCCCGGGGCACCGACGTGTCGGCGCCGCCGGGAAACTCCGCGCTAACTTCCCGCCGGCGGGGCCGGGCAAAGTCCGGCGGGGGCAGCCGGCGGCGGGAGGTGAGGACAGTGCAGCCCCGCGGCGCGGCCTCGGCCGGCGCTGACACGGCTGTGCCGGCCGGCAGCAGCTGCCGCGTAGCGCCGGCGTGCGGGGCCGGGCCGGTGGGGACGCCGGACCCCGTGGGTGCGCGGGGAGGGGGCAACCGGGCCGGGGCGGCTCCACGCCGTCCCAGGCGTTCGTAGGGTTTGATCCCAGTACGAGCCAAAGCGGCGGGCTTTCGTCCAGCGTCGGGCAGACCGCGGAGCGCCGGCGGCGGGCAGTCCAGCCTGCCCCGGGCCGCGGGGCTGAGCCCTCCACTCCTGCCGTGCTATAGAGAGGCGAGCGCCCTGGCCCTGTTCCCTGGCCATCGCTGGCGGCGGGAGGTGCCACCGCCGGGTCCGGCGCCGGCCGTGCCTGCTGCGCTGCCGCCACCGGCAGCGTTCCAGCGGCCGCGGAGCCGCGCTCGGGGCTGTCACCGGGCCCCGCGGGAGCGCATGTCCCCCGCTCTCCTGACGCGGCCGGCCCCGGCCTGCAGCCCGCAGGGCCGCGCTGGGCTGAGGCTGTCGGGGCCGCAGTTGCCCCACGGCCCTCGCCGCGCTCCGGCCCCGTCCCCGCACAGTTCCACTGCGCTCGGCGCGCCCCCGCCGCCCCCTCGCGCTCGGCCCCGCCGGGGGCGCGGTGACAGCGGGGCCCGCCGGGCCCTTTAAGGGCGCCGCCCCGCCCCGCCGCCCCGCCCCCGGTGCCGGCAGTGCTGAGGTGGCGCTGGCGGCGGCGCCGCCCGCCTGGCCCGGCTCGGCCCGGCCCGGCCTGCAGGGCCTGGCGGCTCCCCCACCCCTCGGCCGGGCACCGCGGGGCCGAGCGGAGGGGCAGCGCTGTGCCGCTGCCCCTGGGGACACGGTGGCGGTGCGGGCCCGGGCAGGCTCCGGGCGCAGACAGCCCCTCGCGGGAGGCTCCCCAGGGCCGATGCCCTTCTCGGAGCGCGGCCGGGGAAGCCCTCCCTCAGCCCTGGTGAGAGGCACCGCCGGGGCCTGCCCCGCTGGGCCGGCCGGCAGGACGCGGCCGGGTGCACGTCCTCAGTGGCGGGGCCGGCACAGGGCTCCTCCTGCCCGGGGCAGGACGTGGCGGCGAGGCCGGCGCTAGTGGAAGAGTAAACACGGGGGATGGGTCAGGTGTAGGGCTGGCGGCGTCCAGAGCTGTGCTCGTGTTGCACGCCCTGATGTCCTGTGTCTGGAATCGATGCGAAGGGAGAGACTTCATCCTGCCACACAACGGCTGTCTGCCAGCATGATCCCCCCAAAACCAAGGGGCCTGGGCCTTTAATCTCTGGGAGACCAGTCAGTTTTCAGAAAGCAAGTATTTTCATCTATGATCACTCATTACCAAAAGATCGACCTGCCCTGCATGAACATCTGACAGAGGGCAGTGGCTGCCACAACCTGCCCAGCCCTGCTACTGTGTGTGGTCCTCGTTGAGTTGGATTGTAGCTACCTCTATTAACAAAGTGCTAATGTTTTTATTAAATATACTTTTAAATAACATGTAACTGACATTTCTGTCCACAAGTACTGATTGTATTGGCAGCCTAACTCATGACTTCGCTTTTGTTTCTCTTCATACAAATGCTTCCCATGTGGTTAGGTCTGGCCCTTGCTGGAGGTTATTTTTAGGATTATTTCATTCTCTTTGTTTAAGCGCGCTCTAGACTTCTGAAACTTCTTTTGGCGCACAAGGACAGCACTACAGGCGGTGTATCATCCTGGCAGTTTGAAACCTGTTGACCCAGTCAGCCGCACGCTAGCATGACATAGCTGTAACCTTAGTTTCAAAACCTAAGTGGGAAACCAGGGAGGTGTAGGATCCAAATGCAGTGCCTGAGCTACTGGTTTTGATGTTACATTTAAAATACCATTCTAATGGTTGCCTTCAATTTTGGCCAGAGATGAATCCCTGAGACCTACAATATACCAGATGCTTGGGGTTGCTGGAGATGAGGAGCATTTGTTCTTAGCTTGTTATATGGGTGACAAGGCAGAAATTCATACAGATAAACCCTGGCCTTCAATTTCTCTTTGAATGTCTGGCTACTCTCTGAGGTGGAGGCTGCAAGAAAGATTTCTGCAGCTGGTGTGTACACAGCGAAACCAGCAGCTGTGCCTTGAGGTCATGGCTTTCAGGTAGGCGCTATATTGGGTGTTGTTCACTAACTTCTTATCTTACCCACCTCCTCTAAGGAGCAGAGCACATGCAAGATCAGCCAGGTGGTGTTTTCTGGAGAAGTGAGAATTACAAGGATATTTGTGCTGTTAGCAAGGCTCCAGCCAGACCTCAGCAGCTGCTTGTGATATCTAGGATGCTGCCTTCCTGCCTTCATTGCTCTTTGGAGCTTGCCATGAGGTGGTGGCACCCTCGCCAGTGACCCAGCAGGCTGGAGGAGCCGCCTTGGAATCTGCAGGTGTTGCCGAGATGGCCTGGGACAGGTGCCGTGCCACTAATGCGCTTTCCTCGGATCTGTGGCAGCTTGTGCCATGCAGGCGTGTGCCAGGGACACGTAACCACGTGTTACACCGTGGCATAACCCTGCATAGTGAGGACAACTCAGGTATTTCTCCAGGATCAAGTTACTAGCCACCCTTTCTGTCCACCAGCAAATGCCTTGCAGAGGTCTGCGTGCTGCAGCAGCTGTACTTCAGCAGCATGACTGGCTGGCCTGGTACCTGCTTGTGTTGGAGTAGCAGATCATTACAGGATTAATTGCAACATTAGCTCTATTGCTCTGACAGCACAGGTCATGCTGCCTTGTAAGAGGTGTGTTGAAGTAGGGGAAAACCTCAGCCTTGGCTGAGTTGCAGATCAGGCCTGTATGGCCCCGTTGTGTCACTGCTCTTGTTGTTTTTCCCTCCTTTCCTTCTGGTACTGCTGCCTTCCCTTACTGCCACAACTTCAGTGTGATGTGACACCCCTTCAGCAATGCTGGGTTTTTAGGAGCGACACTGTGGTTTTGGGAGTCGTTTCTGGCACATTGAAAGGTTGGAGATGGCAACTGTCACTTTGCTGAAAAGTGTCTGAGTTTGCTGTTCAAAATATGGTCCGAAGAGCACTGCAGGGTGTGTGTGGGAGAGGAGCCTCTTGTCCCAGAAGCAGGCAGAGGCACTGGATTTTAGGAGAGTGCAAGCCCTACAGGAGCACATGTAATGGCTATGGGGGACTCCAGGTGTGGATGGCTGCTGTACATCTGGCAGAGCGTATACTGTACTGGCTTCTACATTTTTACTTGTATTCTAAAACTCTTTTTCAGTAAATCTGTAGATCCAGATTCAGGAGATTTAAAGCTCCTCCCAACAGTGTATTTTTTTTCTGGTTCCATCTTGTGTACACGTTTAAAATAGTCACTGTAAACCAGTGTGAATTTTCTTTTTCTGACTTGCGGATTTAGGGCTGGAGACAGAATTTAGTTTCTGGGGCATGATCTTATTTCAATAAAAACTGCAGAGCTGGATTGCCCAGCAGCTGAGTGTGGAGAGCCCTGAGTGTTTGCCTTAGTTTGTGAGGACGTCTATGTTGATTCACCCAAGCTCCACTAAACTACATTCCTAACTTGTGACTGATGGCAGCGTTGTTGGCAGGTTTTCAGGTTGTTTGTCTCTTCTGACTAGATACTGATGCTCTTGCTTTCAGCCCTTAAATTTCGTGTCTGTCTTGCACATCTGTTATTAATTGACTGTATTTTTGCCTGATACTAGATGGCTATTCTTGTAGCCAGTGTGATGAAAGAGTAGCTACTCCAGGCTTCCTGCTGTGAGGGTTGAGTAGATAGTGGCACTACCTGTAGTGCTGGTAAAACATGGCATGTGTCATGTGTGGTGAGATGCAACTGGATATGAGACTGGTTTGGATAAGTGCAACTTTGAAACATACAGGCCATGCTCTTTTGAAAGTTACAGTAACAGGGGTGTCATGGTTTTCTGTTGTCTTGGAGCAGTCACCTAATTTATTTTAATTTTTTTTTCTATAAAGCAAAAGCTGGCAGGCTGACAAACGGGCAGCTTACAGGACGGACTCTCTGGCTACTGACCATTTAGCTGGTAAGTTCATATTTTGGGAGAGCTATAGATCTTGCTGTTGCTGAGCTTACTTGACAGAGTGGCTTTCTGAGTGTCTCCCTAAGTCAGCAGGAGTTCAGGCACCTAAATAAGTTTCTCAGGAAGAGGCAGCTTCCTAGGCCCTTTCTCTTTTCTCTCTATGGATATACAGTGATCTTGGACTGACTATCCAGACATTCGCATACTCATTTAAAAATTGCACACCATTAATAATTGATAGGTTAATTAGATTATGCTTCAACAACTTATGGTGTCCCTCTTTCCAGTGACCTTCTTAGGTTGCACATCCTCTGCCTTCTTAATGAGGAACTCTGATTTTGGTGATCACTGTGCTTGGAGGAAATATCCCCCCTGAGTTCCTGTCTGGTTCAACAAGGGAACTGGGCAGCCAACAGGCACTGTGGGTGCTTTTCAAGAGGATAACAGGAAGAGTGCTCAGTAACAGATACTTTGTCTTCCTGGAGTGACCATGCATCCTGAGTAGTGATATTATTGCCTCCTCTGTCTCTTCCAGTGGCATACCCGGATTGTGTGTGGGTGGGAAGTCGACAATGAGCTCCGTGGCAGTTTTGACCCAGGAGAGCTTCGCTGAACACCGCAGTGGCCTGGCTCAGCAGCAAGTGAAAGGTAAGCAAACACAGTTGAGTTCCTGTGATGTGCCTCTAGGTCCAGATTGCACAGGCAATGTTCCATGTTCTTACCCAGGCTCACTCTGTGTGAGCACAAGCATGCAGACGTTGCATTCTCTGTTCCTAGATCAGTGTTTTCCCAGACTCTGGCTTTTCACCCTCAGCAGCACAGTGGTGGTGCTGCACAGTGGAAGGCTGTGAGGAGACAAGCCTTGACACTTCAGAGAGCTCTGGCTAGCAGTGCTACCAGCCCTGGGAACGGGGCACATGCAAGAGTGGGACACTGGGCTACATGAGAGCCTCATGGGATCAGTGTGCTGGGCTGTCATTTCCTTCCTTTGCTCAGCCAGGTGCTGGGAAAGTCACTGTAACCATATGAACTGACTCAGTGATGGATTTTGGCAGCCATCCCCAGCTGTGAGCTGGCCCACTTGGCACAGCCCAGTGCACAACTGAATCGAACATAACTTTAGGACTTTGCCCTAACTATAGCCCTTCTCTCTGCCTTCCTCCTGAGCTTGTTTGTCTTATCCACTTCTGACCTGCACCCTTGCTCTGGTCCTTTTAATACTTTCTCCTCAGACTGTTCTCTCCTAATTAAGCCCCTCTTGACAAAGTTGGCAATAAGGTGCTGTTTACTGCCACCATTCACTTGCACGTTCACTCCCTGCATGCATTGTGCCAGCTCAGACAAGGCTGTTTGTTCATGGCATCCACTGCAGTCTGTGCTATGCTGAGGTCAGTCGTGCTCCAGACTTGGCAGCTCCACAGGCATAGATGTAATAGGATTAATAGCAGTGCACAAGCCATTTGCTCTCTCTTGTTAGTGGTGCCTAATTACAATTGCACTGCCTGTGAACAGGAGCACTTCTGCAGGGAGGGCGTCTCATTTACCCTGTTTGCTTTACCCCAGTTACAGCTTTAAACTCTGAAGAAGAGAATGATCCTCCAACCTACAAGGAAGCCTTCCCTCCGCTCCCTGAGAAAGCACCATGTTTGGAAGCTGCCCAGGAACCCGCTGGTCCCTGGAGCAAAATTCGACCAATAAAGGCTTCTGTCATCACTCAGGTTGGTGGAATTGGATGTCTTTATCTCCCTTCTTTTCCCCACTCCCAAAAGTAGGTGAAGTGAAGCATTCCCTGGAGTATGAAATCCTTGGTATGGCAGCCTGTTTGCTGTACTTTACCCTGGTACTGCAATTGAGAGCTAGGACTGCTCTGGAGGGGAAGGATGTGTTGGAAAACTGTCCAGAAAAAGCTCTGCATCCCTGTTTCACAAATAGCTGAAGAATGCCTGAAGGGAGGATTGCAGAATTCCTATAGTGAGTGCTGATCCCCCTTTATGAAGACTCCCAGTGTGGGACAGACTGCCTGCTGCAGTGCTGCTGCACTTCCCTGCAGCTGGTTGATGGGCTGCACAAACCTGGGAGGTCAGCATGCCACTGAAGTCCTGTATGGCCATGAGAGAGGGAGGCACTGTCAGGCAAAAGCACGCTGACAGCTTGCGGTGCCCTTTCATCTGTCCTGTGTCTGTGCAGGTGTTTCATGTGCCACTGGAGGAGAGGAAATACAAGGACATGAACCAGTTTGGAGAAGGCGAGCAGGCCAAGATCTGCCTTGACATCATGCAGAAGACAGGAGCTCACCTGGAGCTGTCTCTCGCAAAGGACCAGGGCCTTTCTATCATGGTCTCTGGCAAGCTGGAAGCAGTCATGAAGGCTCGGAAGGAAATTGTCGCTCGACTGCAGACTCAGGTGAGGGCAGCTAAGTGTTTCTCACTTCATCCTTGCTCTTCCTCAAGACTCCAGAATGCTTTGAGACCCTTGGGCATGTGTGCTTATAAGCCAAGGAGATATTATTAGATGACTAATTCAGCTTTGCCACAAAAAAAGCACACAATTGGCAATTTGGAATGGAAATGAGACTTAAAATAGGGTTCAAAGCTAATTACAGGCCGTGGTGTTGCATGAAGGGTGGAGTCTGCAATCTCTGACTTTGTGCTGAGGTGCTGGTGCTGGCAGGAGTGCAGGCCCCTCACACAAAGCTTGCAGTGTGTGAGAACAGGCCGGTGCTTTCTCTGAAGTCCTTCAGAGGAGAACATGGAGGGGTGGGAGAAAGAAAAGTAGAGAAGAGGGAGTTCTGCCAAATGCTGAAAGCTTCTGATCAGGGTTCTGTGTGGTGTAACTCGAGCCACACTGGTAAGCAGTTGCAGCCCCCTTGTTTCAGTTGCTTTTCTTTTCAGTTCTGTGGGGTTTGATTTCTTACCTTCAGATTCTTGAGTTCACAAGCAAGATGGTAGGTCATGTTAGGGTTTATCACAGCCAGGTGTCATGGTGTGTTTTAAAGTGTAATGCCCAAGGTAGTTAATGCAATAGTTAACACCCTGTCTGCTTAGTGCTGTTCAGCCCATGTGTCATACCCTGCCAGAGGGAAAAGAAAGGGACAAACCCTGCATAATAGCTTAGGTTGTGCTGCCACAGATCCCTACCCCACTGTCCTCAAATATCCCTCCTACTGCCCTGGCCCTGGATCTGAAAGGTGTGTATGTATTCCAACTTCTTCTAGGCTTGGCTGGCATCAGTACGTGGACACAGAGTTGAAGAAACACACTAAGTGATCTTTTTTTGATTTGATTTGTTCATTTCTGTTGTAGCTTGAATTTTAAGTGTCTAATTAGTTAGTAGTTACATATTCACAGGGACCAAGAGCATGATAGCAATCCTAAGCTACTAGGTCAGTAAAAACTTGGTGAAAAGGGAAGAAGTCAGGAATCCCTGTTACAAACCAGCCCTTTAATGGTAAACTGAGAGAAGCTCTGGGGACCCCCTTTTCCAAGAGGAACCATCTTGAAGCAGTCCCTGGAGCAGCATGTGCTGTAATGAAAACACCTTAGCACTCAGTAGTGGTAAGCATCTCTGAGCTGTCTGCCTGCTGGAATGGGGTTTTGGTGTTGAATTTCAGTTTCCTAGGAGTCAGACTGTGTCTTGTTCTCTGTAGTCTTGGCAGCAGATATCAGAGTTCAGATAAACTGCTCCAGAGCCATCACCCCAGTTTCTCTCTGGTGCTGAGGGACTGTGAGACACTGGAGCATAGGCACCTCCTCATCTGTGCCTTAAGGCCTTTGCTAATTCAGAGTACTGCTCCTGTACAAACAGAAGGCTTTTGAGGGAATAATGGGGTTTAGACTCCTGGAATACAGGCACTGTAGATCAGCTGTTCTGGCATAGTATCAGTCCTTGCACAGGATGTGCTGGAAGGCATTGTGTTTGCTCCTCAGTGGTACCACTAAGCAGCACATGACTTGCTTTCCCTGTGCAGGCAAGGGCTCTCTTAGATGTTTGGCTCTTGTGTTGCAGGCTTCAGCGACAGTTGCCATCCCCAAGGAGCACCACCGTTTTGTCATTGGAAAGAACGGCGAGAAGCTGCAGGACCTGGAGCTCAAAACTGCAACCAAAATCCAGATCCCCCGCCCGGATGACCCCAGCAACCAGATCAAGATCACCGGCACTAAGGAAGGGATTGAGAAGGCCCGACACGAGATCCTGCTTATCTCTGCTGAGCAGGTACTTCAGTCCTGTGATCTCTCATGTCATTAGCCAAATGGCCATTTTTCTTCTCCGTGGTATATTAGATGCTCGTGGCCACCATGACCACAGCCAGTGGCCAATATTGTTAGATTGTTAGTCTGAGCAGAGACATACACCATGCCACTGGCTGTAGGAACACTGCTGCCAGGTTCTGTACCTTCTGGTTCTCCCTTTCATCCATCTCTGAAGTAGATAAGCAGTTTCATGTTTTGAAGTGAACCACAGTAGGTGCCAGCTGAGATATGGCAGAAGATTACAGAGGTGAATATCATAAATCGGCAACAGCAGTATTTGTAGATGGAAAGGGATGGAGCCTTCAAACTGAAAAGGGTGCTTGGGGCCAGAGTGTCAAGCAAGACAGCGTTGGGAATTTAGCTGTGTGTGGCAGAGATGATAATATTGATATCGGTTCCCACTGAGATCTGTTCTGGACCCTTCCAGGATAAGCGTGCCGTGGAGCGGCTGGATGTGGAGAAAGTGTACCACCCTTTTATTGCTGGCCCTTACAACAAGCTGGTGAGTGAGCTCATGCAGGACACGGGGACGCGCATCAACATTCCTCCACCCAGTGTTAACAAGACAGAGATAGTCTTCACAGGAGAGAAGGAACAGCTAGCTCAGGCTGTGGCTCGTGTTAAGAAGATCTATGAGGAAAAGGTATGGATGGTCCATAAAGCTTCCCATCTTCCCCCCACCTCCTCACAGCCCCTCTTCCCTTCTTGTTCTGCTTCTGTGGATCCCTCAGTTGCATTGTCCTTTTGTCAATTCTTGCTCAGCAGCCCTTGCAGTACGTGAACCCAGGTCTTAGCATTTTCTTGCTCAGCAGACTGGGACTTGGGGTGATTCTGCCTGGGAGGTGATAGATCTCCTGATTTTTTGTGTCATGGGAATTAGCAGACCACTAAGAGCTCTCTGGGCGTGTTCACACAGGTGCTACAAAGGAAGGAGGGCAGTGTGAAGGCTACAGTGTGGCCAACTGACAGTATCAAAGTTGCTACACGAGTAAAAGTTGCTGAAGACGGAATTTCATTTTATTTTCCACAGCTAGCTTCCCTGTGAATATCCTTGTTGTAGGTTGTTGATATGTTTTCCCTCGTGGTTAGGTCTGTATTTATACCAGTCTGGATTTCAATAGAGATAATCAGCTTATAGCCTAATAGCCTACACAGTGTTGCGTTACCGCCCTGCCTGGGGACAGCTGGGCATTGTGCAAGGGCTGCAGTGTGTATGTGGTCTCTTCCATGTAGTGTCCCAGGGAGCTGACACAGAATTGTCATACTTCACCTGTGAATTTTTGAGAACAGGGCTTTCTGTAGGCAGCGTCCCAAAGATGCTAGGGTTCTGCAGAATCCCTGTGTTCACCTTGGCTTTGCTCTTTCCTGGGTGCAGAGGTTCACTGCATCTTGTGTCTCTCCCTTTCACTCTTGTCCTTCCTTGCTCCCTTGTGACTGATGCCCCAGTGCCTCTGCTCCTACAGAAAAAGAAGACTACTACCATTGCAGTGGAGGTGAAGAAGTCCCAGCACAAGTATGTCATCGGCCCCAAGGGCAATTCCCTGCAGGAGATCTTGGAGAAAACTGGAGTCTCTGTCGAGATCCCACCCACTGACAGCAGCTCAGAGACGGTGATACTGCGAGGCGAACCTGAAAAGCTTGGGCAAGCACTGACTGAAGTCTATGCAAAGGTATTGACAGGCCTCCTTTGAAAGCCCCATGGAGACACATTTGTGGGCACTGACAGGAGTTGGGGGGTGGTCTCAGTCAGTCTCAGTTGTGCTGTCAGAGGTGCAGCTTAGAACTCAATGCTGAGGGTGCGACATGGGAATTGGAATGGAATTTTTGTGAAAGCCTCTTCCAGTCTGTCCATCAAACAGCTTCTCTGTCTCTTAGGCCAACAGTTTTACCGTCTCCTCGGTCTCAGCCCCCTCTTGGCTTCATCGTTTCATCATTGGAAAGAAAGGACAAAACCTGGCCAAAATAACTCAGCAGATGCCAAAGGTATGGATGAGCTATTAGCTTAGCACCCACTGAAGCAGAATATGGTTTAGTCCAGATCGCTCCTTGTAGGAGAGAGAAATGTGTTCTAGCATGGATAAAACCAAGGAGGAAATTACACTAATCTTATAGTATTAAGAGGAGCTATGAACTTCTGTTACCTCAAACACTATTCATCCTATTTTACTCTTGAGGGTTGAGTCCTTCAGAGGAAGCCTTATGTAGTACTATTTGGAGAATTGATATAGTAGGATACCTGCAAATGCTGATTTCAATGAGGCTTCTCCCTGGTGAATTAGATGGTATCTAGGGAAAGGTTAGATGAGGAACTTCTCCAAAGCCCTTGCAGTCTCCAGGACAGCACCAAAACCTTATGATCTAGACACTGTGATATGACCAGAATTGTAAGTACCCTACTTGTGAAATCATGGGAATGATGTGTGTACCCTTAGTGGCAGAGATTGATGGTGTGGGCCTGACTGACTGCATTGGCCTGTCTTGTGTCTTGGAAAATTCTTATGGGTTTCCTTGCTTTGTGTCTCAAGGTTCACATTGAATTCACTGAAGGAGAAGACAAAATCACTTTGGAAGGACCTACAGAAGATGTGAATGTGGCTCAGGAACAGATTGAAGTCATGGTCAAGGATCTGGTAAGTTGGTGGTACTAGTTCTAGTATGTAAGAAGAAAATGGGGAAAGATGGGGCAACAGAGCACAGATGAAGCATAGGTCCCATCTGCAGAGTATCTTGACAGGCTTAACAGACCTTGCAGAAGGCAAGTGGTGTGGCAGATGAGCAAAACCCTTGGTTATGAAGCTTGTCCATAGCATTCTTAAAAAATCAGCAGTACATCTTAAGTCTTTTGATGCAGAGAAGGAAGGATTCTCTTTCAGTCACAGGTGGAGAAGCATTTAAGTCCCTTAAAATGTTATATAAGCATGGTGCTCTCAGCTCAAACCAGAGGAGTGTTCTGCTCTGCTCAACAGCAGGGAGGAATGATTGTAGCTGGCTGCTGGAGACTCAGTGCCAGCACTGGCAGTGGGCAGTCACGTCGGGCACAAACAGCAGCAGAGGGGGCCTGCCCTGCCTAGCCCTGTTCAATTCTTTATAGATCAACCGGATGGATTATGCAGAAATCAACGTAGACCACAAATTTCACCGACACCTCATTGGCAAGAGTGGAGCTAACAGTAAGTGGGATGCCTTTCTAATCCTTCCTGTGTTCAGACTTTCTGTGTTTAGTCGATCATATCGTGGCTGCAGCTCATCCAGGGTGCTGTCCTCTGCTCTTCTGGAGTGACATTAGGACAAGGAGATGAATGGGCAGTGAGGCCTTGGCATGTGTGAAGTGTCTTAGAAAGTTGAACAGATTCCTTTGCCATGTCCTGGAGGAATTTTTTTGGGGGACAGTTGGATTGGAGAATTCTCTTTTCTCTTTTTTTTTTCAAGTCCATCTATATGAATTGTATTTTAGCGGTTAATTGGGGGTGATCAAAATCTGCTTGGTGAGTTTCTCCCCAAAAAAGACTTTGGGATTGGAAATGCGTGAGCATCTTCTGGTCTAAATGTGGTGCTGTTTGGGGAAGAAACAGGTGCCTCACTCTGGCAGCTGAACTAGATGCTACAGTATTTACTTGTACAGATTCTTGTATGGCATGGATCTGCTCTCGCTGAACCTCAGGGTGAAGAGGCATTTTCCCCTGGTTCAACCCCACTGCTCTTGCTTCTCCTCAGAGGCTGATTTACTTCTTAAACAGCAGTGATAGTCAAGGTGCCTTGCTTCCAAATTTTGGCCTAGCAGAGTGTGTCACCACAGCCCTTGCCTTGCAGTTAACAGGATTAAGGACCTCTACAAGGTGTCAGTGCGCATTCCCCCGGACAATGAGAAGAGCAACCTGATCAGAATTGAAGGAGACCCACAGGGGGTCCAACAGGCCAAGAAAGAGCTGCTGGAACTCGCTTCCCGTATGGTTAGTGGGATGTGATTGCCTGGGAGGCCGCAGGGTTTGGACTCTTATGTTCCCTACTAACCTTCTGGTGCAGGTGTGTGCCCCTAGCCTACTGAGCACTTGGATCTCATGGCAAATGCAAGTTCCTCTATTCCCTTGGATCCCCTTTTCTGTCAACCTAGAGTGAATTATGTCTGGAGGAGAAAAGAGGGACAATCTGTCAGGCAGCAAAGTGGTGATTACAAGTGTGTGGCTCTCCTGCTGAACACTCCATGTAAACTCTCTTCTCCTCAGGAAAATGAACGCACCAAGGACCTAATCATTGAGCAGAAATTTCACCGGACCATCATTGGGCAGAAGGGTGAGCGGATCCGGGAAATCCGGGAGAAATTCCCAGAGGTAAGGCTTTCTAGGAGGTAAGGAATCCAGAGAGGATGTTTTCTGCTTGGGTAGTAGACACATTGTCACTAAAGTCATAAATTTAGTGTCTCTGTAAGTATGAGAAATGTGTAGCTAATATGTGTCTGCTCCTACATCTAATGTGTTTGAAAGATGGTTCTTTTGGCCAGAGACTGCTAACATGGTTACCCTCTTCCAGAAGGAAAAGGGAGTGTGCACATGTCTGACACAGTTCTTGCATTTGCTTGAGTTGACTCTAAATGACCATCTCCTGCAGGTTATCATCAACTTCCCAGACCCTGCACACAAGAGTGACATCGTCCAACTCAGAGGTCCCAAAAACGAGGTGGAGAAGTGCACCAAGTACATGCAAAAGATGGTGGCAGACCTGGTGAGGGCAACTTCAATCTGCTGTTCTCTCCCCCATGTCTGGATAACTCTGAATTAGAGCAAATTGTAGTAGCTTGGCTAGGGCTGACACACTTCAAGATGAGGGAGCTGAGGACATTGTTATATCTGGATGGGGGCAGGTGGGTAATACTTGTTATGTAAGAGCACAGGAGAAGGTACCTGCCTTTGCTTATTCATGCAAGTCTCATACAGAGAATTCCTTGGGTCTAAGCCTGTTGTCAAAAGCTTGTTTATCAAATTCCTGGGATGGCACCTCACTTGCCATGACAGTGTAATCTTTAATTCTCCCTTCCTTTCTCCCTTAGGTTGAAAACAGCTTTTCTATCTCTGTTCCCATCTTCAAACAATTCCACAAGAATATCATAGGGAAAGGAGGTGCCAACATCAAGAAGGTAAGATATCTTTCCTGTCTCCAGTGCCTATTGTGGTCACTGCCTGCAGCGAGGTCTCTCCTGCTCATTGGTAATGTAAAATGAAGAAACCTCCAAGGCCTTTTTTTCCAACATAGGACACCTCTCAAATGATTTTTTGGGGTTTTTTTTGTGGCAGATCCGTGAAGAAAGCAACACCAAAATTGATCTCCCGGCAGAGAACAGTAACTCAGAGACAATTGTTATCACAGGCAAGAGAGCAAACTGTGAGGCTGCTCGCCACAGAATTCTGGCTATCCAGAAGGAACTGGTAAGTGAAACAGCTGGCCTGTGACAGATGAGGGACATGAAAATATAAATATAGGAGATATAAAAATAGAAGTGCCTGTAGTGGGGGTGGGCAGGGAGGAGACAAATGTGGGTGTCAGTGTGTTCTTGACACTTCAACTGAAGTTTGTGGCTGCTCATGTGTTAGGAGTGGCCAGTCTCAATTCCCTCTGGTCAGGCATTTCTTACACACAGCTCCTGCAAAACTCCTGGCAATGGAATTAGAGGGAAAGCAGAGTGGGTGCAAACACATTGCTGCAGCTAGACTAACACCCCATACTGTCCTCCCTTAGGCCAACATCACTGAAGTGGAGGTCTCCATTCCTTCCAAACTGCACAATTCCCTCATTGGCGCCAAAGGCCGCTTCATCCGCTCCATCATGGAGGAGTGTGGTGGAGTCCACATCCACTTCCCCACCGAGGGCTCTGGGAGTGACACCGTGACCATCAGGGGCCCAGCCCAGGATGTGGAGAAAGCCAAGAAACAGCTGCTGCATCTGGCAGAGGAGAAGGTGAGCCTTGTCTCATAGGGGAAGAAGCAGGTTGGTTTGGCCAGCTGTTTCTTTCTGGGGCTTGAAGTGACTCACTCTACCTGCTGGGAAGCCTCTAGCACCAGACAGACAAATCGTCTTTTGAGGGATTTGAGTACAGATTGGACAAGGCTCTTCTGCCCCTCATGGATAGAAGAACTGGCTGTAATGTTTCTCTGCCCAGGCTGGCAACACACTTAAAGAGTTAAGGCTCTCTGCTCTTGTGACTTGAATGCACTTGGGTGTCCACATTTCTCCAAAACAGCTTCTGCAGATGTCCTTCACTTTTTTCTTGATCTCTGAATTTCAGCTCCAGTTCTTCCATTTCACTACATGTATGCAGGTTTGAGAACTTCAGAGTACAAGATGTTGCTTGGAGTTGTGGCTGACTGACTGACTGACTGGTCATTTTAATAGCAAAAGCCCCTGTCTAGGGTCAGCATGTGAACATGTTCCCCATGTGAATTGGGTGGTTGCCTCTGTGTCCTGGTTTGCAGCAGTCACTTAGCAAATGGTTGTACTGCCTTGCGTGAGGGTCAAACCAGGCTTCTAGGGAAGCCTCTGCTTGTATTCTCACTGGTCATGCTGAGTGTACAGTTAGATTTTCAGCCCTGAGAACATCTTTAGGGGGTAGTGTTTTTAATCTAAGACATTGTTTACCTTTTTTACTTCAACAGCACTCTGCATCTACCTTGCTCTTGCAACACTCTGTATGTGGGTGTAGGTGACATTCCCACATGCTGATTGTTGATGCTGGTGGGTGTTTTCTATATATTGACATGCTCCACGGGTCTCTGGCTCCTTTCAGCAAACAAAGAGTTACACCGTGGACCTCCGTGCAAAGCCAGAGTACCACAAGTTCCTTATTGGTAAGGGTGGTGGCAACATACGTAAGGTGCGTGACAATACCGGGGCCCGCATCATCTTCCCCACCTCTGAGGACAAAGATCAGGAGCTGATCACTATCATGGGAACAGAGGAGGCTGTCAAAGAGGCACAGAAGGAGTTGGAGGCCCTCATAAAGAACTTGGTATGATCTACTTTTTCTACATTCCTTCCTCTCACTGTAGCAAAATGTAACAAGTCAGTGTGAAGGACCTGCTTGCCTAAAACCATTTGCTGCCCTTCAAGGGAGCTCAGGAAGATCATTCTTGTTGTTCCTTTTTGGGGTGAGGTTGTAAGCTGATTGCTGTTGAGTGCAGCCATCTCATGCTTATCACCAGGACAGGCAGGGCTGACTAGCTGTCATCTATTGGCAGGATAACGTGGTGGAGGACTCCATGGTGGTTGACCCCAAGCACCACCGCCACTTTGTCATCCGGAGAGGACAAGTTCTGCGTGAGATTGCAGATGAATATGGTGGTGTGATGGTCAGCTTCCCACGCTCCGGCACCCAGAGTGATAAAGTCACCCTCAAGGGAGCCAAGGATTGTGTAGAGGCAGCCAAGAAACGCATCCAGGAGATCATCGAGGACCTGGTATGTCACAGAAAAACTGTTTCTTCTGTACTTTGTTGCTTCAGCAGTGCCCTCCTTGAACCTGCTGTGTGGCCAAGCTTTATGAGAACAAGTCCTGTGGTAGTTCTGGGATTTGAACCTTTGCTGTCAACATATAGGGTCTGCAGCCTGGGCAGTGGCAGCTGGCTCCAAAATGGCAATGCTATGTGAAGGAATTGCCTCCCCTGACCATCTTCTGTCTCCCCTCTGTCCATTTTGGATTTCACCATGCACAATAATCCTGTTTTCTGGTGTGAAAGAGGCTACATCACAATAGAGCAACTCTGCTTTCCCACAGGAAGCTCAAGTGACAATCGAATGCACCATCCCACAAAAGTTCCACCGCTCCATTATGGGCCCCAAAGGATCCCGGATCCAGCAGATCACCCGGGACTATGGTGTCCAGATCAAATTCCCTGACAGGGAGGAGAACCCAGGTATACCTATGGATGCATGTTCACGTGCTAGTTGGGATGATCAAAGAAGTGTAGTGTGCCAGCACTCCATACCAGTTGACATGTTCTATTTAAAATCTATGGAGAACTGATCCCTGGTGTTCCTGCAGTGTCCTTGAATCTGGGCTTAGCATCAACCTTGCCCTCTTGGGTAGAGGGGACACTTTTAGGAGGTCAAACCACAGACCTGGGTGTTGTGGATGTGTTGTCACTGCAGAGTGCAGGGAGTACGAGGACCTACCCCAACAAAAAGGGCTCTACGAGCTTACCAAGGCCTCTCTGAGCTCTCACTGCTGGCTGAGCCTGAGGATCTGAAGGTGGGGGGATGGAAGCAGGGAGGGGGCTCTGTGCATTGAACACAAGACTTTCCATGTTTCCAGCTCCTGTTGCAGATCCAGCTGTGCAGGAAAACGGTGAGGAAGGTGGGGAAGGCAAGGACGGGAAGGACACAGATCCCAGCTCTCCGAAGAAGTGTGATATCATCATCATCTCTGGCCGCAGGGAGAAGTGCGAGGCAGCAAAGGAGGCACTGCAGGTGTGTGGCTTTCTCAGCCCCTTACCCTGTTTAGACAGTGATGCCTGGATGTGAGCTTTGGTGGTGGTAGTAAAAGCTGGTCAGTGCAGGGTGCAGTGCAGGTGGTCAGTGATGCTGGCTGTAGAGGGGGTCTGCACCACTCAAGGGAAGCCCCTTTGCTCTGTGACTTAACCTGGCGACTTCAGTCATAGTATACCTTGCATGACCTTACAATTGCTAGAGCTTGTAGGCAGCCCCAAGCTATTTGCCACAGAAGTATGACATGCTTGTTTTATGGAGCACAGCTGGAATGAGGAGGAGTTTGACTGAGGCTGAATCATTCCAGCTTTAGCAGACCTTGCCACGCTCTTTTAGTTATGTTTTCCAAGTCTCTGCTAGGCTTGGAAAATGCCAAGGATATGAAAATAGCCTGTCCCCCAGGTTAGGTTTCAGATTGCTTGTTTGGAAAGCATGCTTCAATACGCAACAGGTCATCTTGGTGTTCCCAGCTGTTCTCTCTTCCTGTAGAGTTTGTATCCTGACTACAGGGGAATGTACCTCAGTTCAGCAACATGTTCTTTTGGGCAAGTATACAGCAAGCTGGGAGACAGGAGAAGTCTTTTCACTGGTAAACTGTGCTCCATCCCCTGCAGGCTCTGGTTCCTGTCACCATTGAGGTGGAAGTTCCCTTTGATCTTCACCGTTACATCATTGGCCAGAAAGGAAGCGGGATCCGCAAAATGATGGATGAGTTTGAAGTAAGTTGTTCCCCCTGGAGAACCTCTAAGTGACCCCATTTAGGGTGGTGACAGTCACTTGCAACATACTCAGGTCTGTCACAGCTTGACCGTGGAACCCAGGCTCCGTAGTAGGAAAATGATCCCCGGGTGATTTGGTCCCTGGCTCCAGGGCTCAGCAGGTTTTGTGCTGAAGCTGTATGATCAGTGTTGGTGTTGTGAGTGTTGCATGACTTGTTTGGCATCTGCAGGGATTCCTCACCAGTGTGAGAATTGTTTTCATCCTGGGCCATGGGAAACAACCGTGCCTGCCCATTTAGGAGAATTCTCCAGAGCCAACAGGGGCTCCCAGAGCTGGTGCATGTTGGCCACAGACAGTGCTATTGAACGTGTATTTGTTTCCTGGCCTCTCTGGGCTGGTACAGGGACTGCTGGGGACTTAAGCCCTGCAGCAAAGCAGCCTGATAATGGCTGGAAAAAGAGAGTTCTCTTCAAAAACCGTCTAGAAATGGTCCCAGGCAACTGACTCTGGGTGCCCCAGCTTGATGACCTTCAGAGGTCCTTTCCAACCTGAACCATTCTGTGGTTTTTAGGCCGCCTCGGTGGGAGCTGTTCTTGGTGGCAGGGGAGACCAGTGAGATGCCAACCTGCAGTGAGAGGCATCACAAGTGGTACAGAACAGGCAGTGATACAAAATTATAATCACTACTTGTTACTCAGGTGAACATCCAGGTGCCTGCTCCTGAGCTGCAGTCGGATATCATCACCATCACTGGGCTGGCTACCAACCTGGACCGTGCCAAGGCCGGGCTGCTGGAACGAGTGAAGGAGCTGCAAGCTGAACAAGAGGATCGGGTAAGGCCTGTACATGTCCTTCTTCCTTCCAGACAAGCAGGGCTTCAGCCTCTGGGCACAGACTCCTGGAACCCCTCACCTTTTAAGACTACCCTTAGATGTTCTGTGGGTGTTAAGTGAGTTAACCAAAGGTAACTCATTTGACACGAACTAATGGGAGAGTTTGGGGATGTAACTTTGGACTGTCGGAGTCTCTCTCACCTTCACGTGCCTTCGAGACACTGCTGGGTAGGAATCTCACTGTGCTGGGAGTCTCTCTGTACCTGTCCTCACTGAATCCTTATCACAGCTCTGAATAAATAGGTGAGGGATGACTTGGGTGGTTGTTTGCTGTTTGTGGTTTCCAGCTGAACTTAGTGAAAGCACAAGGTCCCAGCAGATAGCTTGGGTGCTCTTCTGTAACCATGGACACTTAAGCAATGGTGCTGCAGATTATGTTCCAGGCATCTCAGAAGTCAGAAGGAAATGCTGGGACTCAAGTGGATGTCACTGGACCAGCCATGGTGTGTTCCCTGCTCTCACTCTGCTTCTCCTGTTCCAGGCCTTGCGAAGCTTCAAGCTGACAGTCACTGTGGATCCCAAGTATCACCCTAAAATCATTGGGCGGAAGGGAGCAGTGATCACCCAGATACGCACAGAGCATGAGGTCAACATCCAGTTCCCTGACAAGGATGATGAAAGCCAGGTGAGACATCAGAGGTAGTACAAGGATGGCTGGTGGTTGTCTCTGAGCATCTTCTCGAGAGCTCTGAACTCTCTCCACTGCCCTTGGATAAGGTGGATGGTTAACGGGATTAGCAGGGAGAAGGCTTGCTCCATTGCTTATGAGCTTGATCTCTCAACACATGTCCTTGTGCCCCAGGCCCAAGACCAGATCACCATCACTGGCTATGAGAAGAACGCCGAGGCTGCTCGGGATGCCATCATGAAGATCGTTGGGGAGCTGGAGCAGATGGTGTCTGAGGATGTGACTCTGGACCATCGTGTTCACGCCCGCATCATCGGAGCACGTGGCAAAGCCATCCGCAAAATCATGGATGAGTTCAAGGTGAGCGGTGGGGCGATGCAGCACAGGTCAGGCTGGACCTGGGTGGCCACTTGCTCCTCTGTGAAGAGCTTGGTACCAGCTTGGTGCTGAATTCAGGAGCCTGAGGCTCACATCTTGTGGTCTTGTGCCTGTTAAGCACCTTCAGCTGCAGCAGACACAAAAGAAAGCCAGTGCTGCCCTGCTCACCTCCAGCTGTGTTCCCACCAGCATATGAGCAGCATCCCTGGGCCATGGCATCCTGGTATGCTCAGGATATCTGGGCTGTCTGGACACCACATCCAGACACCAGCTGAAGCATCCCCACACTACCTCAACTCTGAGTCACACTCCTCTGAGAGCCAGGCTGGGAGCTTTTCCTGTTTTGCTGGAACCCAGCCAGAAGAGGAACCTGAGAATGCTTCTTGTTGCTCTGGATTAGCCCTGCAAGTAGCGCTGAGCTGTGTCCCTCTCTGCAGCTCTTTTGTTGGGTTTCTTGCAGTCCCAGCTGGTCTTCAGAGACAGGAGGAGGTGGTTATATCATCTACTCTGATTACTGAAGTGGGTAGCCAGGTCTCTTGCTGGGGTCTCTGTGAAGAGGCTGTGCCCAGGCCTCCTCAGCTACTTGAGCTTAATTCAAGGAATTCCTTTGGATTTCCTTTAGGCCACTGTTGATTCCCTTGACTTTGGGAATCAGGGGATACTCTCAGGGCTCCAGATGTGGCAAAGTCAGCTGGTCTGGGAAGGGCAGGGATCTCTACCCTGCCAGAATGTGGCATCAGCAGCAGGTTTTACTGCAGGGGCAGCAGTGAACATGAATCCAGAAGGATGGGGTTTTGGAGACTTGCATCTCAACTGGACTCAGTTGTTGAAATAAGCTGTTGTTGAAACAGCTTTCCCAAATGAGCAGCCTTTGGGTTTGGTCCTGCCTTGTGCAGCTTTCCAGCACCCCTCTCAAAGGCAGGCTGTGAGAGAGCACAGTCCCTGGGGTTGTACTGGTTTTAACAACCAACAGGGAACTAAAGTCCAACTAAGCCACTCCCTTTCCCCTGCTCCTTCTGATAATGAAGGGACAGTAAGGAGAGATTATTAGTTGAAATAACAATGTACTAAAATCACAATAACAACAGCAGTATTAATAGCAAAAATTTTATATAAAGAAGGTGCCCTACCCACAAAAGGGGGTAGGGCATTCACCACCAAGAACCAAAAAAAAAACGCTCCCCAAAAATAGCGCCGCCTGCATGGTCTCCAGACAAAGGCAATATAGCAAGGAGAGCTCCCACAGCTTAATGTTCTCCCCCAGCACCAGTCTGAAAACAACTAAGAACCAGGACAAACCAAACCCCTGGAAGCTAGATCATCCACACTGCACCACCCGATTCCACACCACTGTGCTTGGCTCTATTCACCTGGCCCAGGATTACTCTGTCAGACACAGAAAGCTCATTGTGCTTCATGCTGATGGTGGCTTGGTGGTGAAAATGCTTGTAACAGTGCAAGGACACTGTCTGGAAATGCAGCCACTCTCCTGCCTCTGCTGCAGGAGCTGCCCAGAAAGCAGTGAGCCTCTGGGAGTGAGAGCAGCAGGGGATGCTCAAAAGACTGCTCTGCTTTCCTTCACAGCAAACTGGACAAGCTTTGGGGCGGGTGTATTCCTGCTCACCCCCTGGTGTCTGAGCTGTGGAGGTCCTAAACAGACCTGTGCCTGTGAACAGACAGTGGTCTGTGAATCTTAATGATGAGGGTCATGGGGAGTCTGTGGCATTCCAAATGTGCAGGTGTAAGTCCTGTCCCGTTTCTTTTGTTGCAGGTGGATATTCGCTTTCCCCAGAGTGGAGCTCCTGACCCCAACTGTGTGACCGTGACAGGACTCCCTGAGAACGTGGAAGAAGCTATTGATCACATCCTGAACTTGGAGGAGGAATATGTAAGCGTTCAGCAAATCTGGGGGGGGCTTAGCAAGAATTTCTCCTGCCACAGAGTTGGATGTCTGGAGTATCTCAGACATATACCAGGAAGATACATACTTCTGTATATGTCTTAGACATATACTCAGAAAATACCAAGAAGTGGTATTTTCTTCCACTGCCTTGGAGAACTTAAGCCCTATGCAGGTGACAGTCAGCCCCCTCAAACCAGATGGACTGCCCCCACTGTCCAGGAGTGAATGAGAATGCTGGGACAACCCAGGGTGTGCATGTGCTTGCCTTGCAGCAGCTTGCACCAGTTAGGAGTTGTGGCCCTCAGATTAATGCTGAAACACTGTATTCAGTCATTGTAGAACAGCTGGTGAGCTTGAACAGGTTGCAGCATGGTGAAATAGAGGGTGGGCATATTATACCAGTCTGAGGAGCTATCCAGATCCCCCCTTATTGGTTGTGTTGCTGCAGCTTGCCGATGTGGTGGACAATGAGGCGATGCAGGTGTATATGAAGCCCTCCTCACACGAAGAGTCCAAGGCCCCATCCAAGGGCTTTGTGGTGAGAGATGCCCCCTGGGCCACTGTCAACAACGAGAAGGTGAGTGAGTGCTGCTTCTGCTGCAGGCTGGGGCCACAGGGCGTGGGGACCCTCCTATCTGGGCTGGGGACACAGAGCACTCTCCCTCCTTGGTGACAGAGAAAGCAGTGAAGGGCCCTCCTGCTCTTTGTGGCCTGTGCAAGCTGAGCACAGGCCTGGGCTCTCCTGTCTAGCTTTCGAAGCACTTTGGCTACCCCACTGTGGAGCTGTTGGAGAATGGGGCACCCTTACCAGAAAGTGTCCTGCCAGGTTGTGTTGTTTTTAGGGGTAGGGACAGGGCCCTTTGCTGCAGCTCAGAACTGGCTCAGTGTTTGCAGCTGTGAGCTGGAGCATGTGGCAGCTCATCCTCAGCTGCCCCGGCACTGCTGCAGGCCTGGTGTGACCCTGCTCCAGTGGCCCAATTACTGAGCTGGGACCTTTGGAGCCCTTGTGCCTAACTGCACCCTCCTTGATGTCATCCCTCGATGGCTCCACCCTCCACCCTGGGCAGTCCTGATGCCACAGTGATCCTTTTTGTCCCTGCCTCATTGTCTCTGCTCCTGGGACATCAGTGATGTCGCTTAGCTCAGGGCCTCACCGTGTAGGTTCACAGCAGGGCAGGAGCTTAACTTGTTCCCTTTTTGTTTGCTCTAGGCCCCTGATATGAGCAGTTCTGAAGACTTCCCCAGCTTTGGGGCTCAAGTGGCCCCCAAGACTCTTCCCTGGGGACCCAAACGATAATGACCTGGAAGCAGAAACTCCTCCAGCCCGCTGACCTGACACTAACCTGCCACAAATACTTCCTGTCTGAAATCTGACCCAGCGGCTGGAGCACAAGTCAATTGCCCCAAGAGGTCTCCTAATGGTGTCTGGAGTGCTAGACCCCATCCTGCTCCCCTCAGCTATCACCGTGGCTAGGACCCACCCTCATCTCTTGATGGATATTCTTTCCTCCTTTGGAACAAGGCTTCCACTCAGATTCAAACACTAAATGTGTGTGTTTTTGTTAGAAACTTCATAATTGACTCCAAGTGGCTAAGATTCGCAGCTTCCCAAGCGCTAGCAGAGCAATCTGCTCTCTTGAGCATGTCTGACTAGGCATTCTCGCCTTCATTAGGAGACCTCCTTTACTGTGGCTAGGAATCTACTTCCTGTCTCATGACCTCAGGAAATAAATTTCCTTGACTTTCTAAAGCCAAAACGTTTGCCCTCTTTTCCTTTGTGTTTATCCCAGGCCTTACCTTACCTTTGTAGAGTGCAATCAACTTTTTTTCCTTTTAACCGCCAAAAATTCATTTAATGCTGATAGCTGACTGTGGGGAGAGCTTGAAATAATCTAAAAGGTCAGAAACTTGCTTTTTAAGGAACAAAACCTTCAGTAGGTTGTAGAGGCAACAGAGATGGAACAACGTACGGCTGCCCTGGTCAGGAAAACACCTGTGAGTGCAGCAAGCGCGCGCCCCTGCGCCACACCAAGCACAGCCCCAGCCTGCACACGTGGCCAGTCTTCCAGTGCTTGATGACAGACCCCGCTCCTAGCTCCCCATGGTCTCTCATTCCCCCTTGCCAGCAGCGTGAGCAGGCAGGAGAGCCAGCACGTGGCGGTGTGAGTGGCCGGGACAGATGTGGGTTGGCCGAGGTCGCTGCGGTGGCGCAGCTCAGGAGCAGCTGGGGGGACACAGGCTCGGAGAAGCTGCAGTCCCCTGCTAGCGCTGCAGCAGCTCGGCGTGAGCGGCAGTGACACCATTCCTATTGCCTTCTTTCTACCTCAGACGTCAGTATGGTGGGGGCCTCTCGGCGGTCACGGGTGAGCAGCTGTTCCAGCTGCTGCCTGGGCAGCCAGAGCAGAAACGTGGATGAGAAGCAAGAGGAGCCCTGTGTCTCTGCGTGGCTGTGGGAGCTGCTCCAGAGGGAAGCTGAGCAAGGTGACACTGAGGCAGGCTGTGAATCCGTAGGATTGCGTGCTGAGCCAGCACAGGGCTCAGCCCCAGGGCCACAAGCGCAGCTGTGCTGCAGCCCCTGGCTGCAGAGGTTGTGTGAGTCAGGCTTTGCTCTGACAGCATCGGGGCTGAAGTGTAGGCTAAGCCCTCCCGAGGCCTCCATCATGTGGCGGTAGAAGGTGATTCGTGCTCTGTACTCGGGGCCACTTGTACCTGGGCCTTGCCATGACTTGCTTGAAGGGGACTGTGTCCAAGCTTCTCCAGCCAGTAAGAGGAAAACCACGTCTTTGTGGAGGGAGGCATGGAGCATGGGGTTTTTGTGTGCCCCTACTCCCCTGCCTCAGTCCTACAGAGCTTGTAGTCTGAGCCATTCCTCTATCCCAGCTGCTTCAGCTCTTGGACAAGCAGGAGTCCCTAGCCTCTCTTCTCTATTGCTGATGAGGGAGCAAAGATCTGGCAGGCTGAGCCAAGCCTTCTTGTCTTTCTCTCCATGGGGCAGGCCGAACATGCCGATGCTTTTCCCTCCCACACCAGCTCTTCTTGGCAGAGACTGCTATGCAGAAGTCGAATCAAAATCTCACAGTGCTCTCCTTAAGTCTGAGAACCAAGTGAAATGGACCATGGCCCGTTGTGGGGTGCCTGGTTGCCCCTGAAGGACAGGGTGGCCTTGCCTCCAGCAGGGGAGACAGGAGGGGTCCGACAGAATTAGGGTGATACCTTCCCATCTGCATCTGTCAAAAAATGGTTAATACCCCTGTAGCTTAGTTCTGTCCTGCATCACCAAGCCTACCACCCCCTCCTCCTCCTCCTCCTCCTCTTAATGCCCCCGTGCCCTCACCAGTTGCACAGCAAGGCTTGAGTTACATCTGGGGCACCCACCACCATGGGCTCGTGCCCCACAACCCGACCCTCCACTATAAAGAAGGTCATGAAGTGATTGTACCTAGTACTGTCCCCCCACCACCCTCCTTCCGCAGCAAACGGTGGCATGTGTCCATTTCCTATCTTTGACGTCTTCCATATTGTACGTTTCCATAGCAATGATCCCTTGGCCTTAACTTTGGAATTTGGAGACTATATGCAAACATGTAAAAAGGCTCATGAGTATGGATGACACTGGAATTTTATAAATTCTAAAATAAAACCTGAAACAGCTTGGAGTGTGGTGGATATTATTTCTGCTGTTGGGGTGAGATCCAAGGCAGCCCATGCTGGGCCAGGTTTAGCCCAGGCTGAGGAGTTCCAGCTTGCACACCTGAGCCCTCTGCTGTGGCCATGCCCTTAACGGGGTGGGACTCACACAGCAAGTGGTGGGTCGAGGGAGGAGGCAAGGGCAGTGGTGGAGGCTGCACCCTCTTTCTAGGGAGGCACCAACCTGCTTGGACTCAGGCAGGTGGTGCCAGGGACACTGCCAGTGCAGGGGACAAGAAGGAGGCACTAGCCATGGTCTCTTGCTCAGCTGCTCCACAACCAGAACATCTCATCTGCCCTCAGCGACTGGGACTGCTCGGATTTCCTCCCTGCCAGCTCCTGGACACAGCGGGGCAGTCACCATGTGGTAATGCCAACGAGCTGGGACAGACACCCAGAGCCAGCTGTGACCCTCCCCATCTTCAGAAACAGCTGTCCCCAAATGCCCAGGTGCCAGGCAGGCAGGGAGAGCACAGCACACCTGCTAGCCCAGGAGGAACCGCTCAGCAGCTTCTCCGTGCCAGCACTGTGCCCTGGGCCATGGACATCCTGCAGCACTCAGCTACTGGTGAGCTGCTCGATTTCCCAGTCCCTGCCTGCAGCTGGATCTGTGACCCTGGCCTGGCTTCTTGTCTCCCTTCTCTCCAAAAGGACTTGAACCACAGAAACAGGGAGCTGGCATTTGTCCTAGGAGGAGTGGCCACAACCCCTTCCAGGGCTTGCCTGTGCCTTGATGCAAGTGTAAAGCAACAAAGGCTTTAAAGGAGGAGGCAGAGGCCCTACTGCAGCCCACCGTGTTCTCAGGCAGAGCCTCTTTGGCCAGGTACCATTCATGCTTCACTTTAACCTCCACAGCCTCAGGAATGTCAGGTACCAGCCATGCAATCACATGTCCAGTGAAGAAAACCACGTGCTGGAAGTGGATGGGAGGTGCAGGTTGGCTGCGGTGGCAGGTCCTCACTCCGTGCCCCAGCATCACGCCCTGGGCCACCTGTCCAGGCTGGGCAGCTGCTGCCTTGAACATGATGATGAAGTCCAAGCATTTGGCCACCGGCTGGCAGTAAGTCAAGGTCAGGCTGCCATCCTGGTCCCTGAACACTCTGTATCTGTGGGAGCAAAGTGCAGAGGTTACTGACCCTTATCTGCTTCCTGGCAGGCATCCCTGCTCCCAGCCTGGCGTGCCAGAGCACAGTAGAACCAGCCCTTGGCCAGTCTCTGCTGGGACCCAGGTCACCCGGCCCCAGGGGCCTTTATTCTTCACAAAAGCACCTCCCTCTATAGTGGTGGCAAGTGATGCCCCCACATTACCCCACACATAGGCACGGTTCAGTGCACACGCTCGGTCCTGGCATGAGCAAGGGCCCCACAACCTCAGGAAAATGGGTGGACAACTTGAACCTGGTTAAAGGTCACTGCTAAACAAAACGTTTGCTGTGGCAGAGGCAAAGAAAGGCAAATCCAAGCCTAAGGAAGGAGGTGAGGAGCCAGGCGAGGTGGGAGTGGGCTCCCACCTGCACTTGGTGTTGCTCTGCAAGGTGAAGTCCTGTGGCACATATGCCAAGGTGAACTTCATGCAGTCGTGCAGGCTGCTGTTGTGGATGTACCCATGGTACTCACGGGGCAGGAACTCAGAGGCAAAGGCTATGAGGAAGGCCTGGGAGCAATGAAATATTCTGCAGCAGGTGCTGCAGCTGAGGGACACCCCATCCCCACCCTAATTCATGCCCTGTGCTCCTGGGCTGGCTTTCTGCCTCTCCTCGCCCTCAGCCTGACAAACCAGACATGAACACCACTGGTCTGGGACGGCAGCTCCCTGCTCATGGTGCAGTGTCCTGCTCTCCCCCCAGATATTGCCAAGCAGGGCTTAGAGGGTGACAGCTTCCCACCGCCTGTGGCTGTGCCCTTGGAGCTGCACCTTCTGCACATGTGAACCCACAGCTGGCAGTGGGGCTCACCTCATCATGCTCCATCCCAAACATCCAAACAAGTTCTCCTCCCAGTCCCTACTCCACCTGCAGCCCCCTCACCAGCCCCTGCCTGCCCAGCGCACACTGCTGGTGATGGCCAGGTGAGTGATGGCCTCCAGGATGGAGAACCAAATGCCAATGCCCTGTGCCAGCAGTCACAGAGGAACTTGTGGGCATCCAGGCAGATCTCCACCCAGATATTGAGCAGGGCAAAGAGGGATGCCAGGGGACAGGCTGCCACAGAGATGGTGATGAAGTCAAACTGCAGGACTGGAAGAGGAGGAGGAAGAGCAGGGAAGGGACAGGCTGAGATGACAGCAGCAGCTGCAGCATCTCACAGCCCTATCTCATGGGGAATGGGACAGCCCTTCTCCCTCCAGTGCTCACGGGCTACTCAGAGTGAAAGCTCCCATGGCTGGTCCCTTCCTCTGTGGAACTCCTGCAGCTCCTTTCTTTCCCTTCCATCATCTCAGCTCCCTGGGCACTTTCAGCCAACCCTGTCTAAACTTGAGCCAAATTCCAGCTTCATTTACACCCTTTGCAACTCCTGCCGAGCCAAGGAGTTGCACGTCAGCACCGAACTTTGCTTGGTTTGGGTCCTGTGGCCTCCCAGAGCCTCGGTCAGACCTGTTGGTAAGGCTGGGATGACACGTGCCAAGCACAAAATCAACCTGAGGAAACACACGTGTCCTAAAAAGCTCTGGGGTGATCTACCCCCCAAAAGAAGAGTTTCTGCTGGTTTTTACAACTTTGGGGGAAATCCCAGCTGTTTTGCCTCCCAGGTGCTGGCAGCCCACAGCTCAGGGACAGCATGGGTGGGGCTTCAGCAGCAATGGTCACAGAGCAGCTGAGACCCCACTTTTACAGTCCCCAGGTGCTTTTACAGTTCCCAGGTGCTTGTGGCACCTGGGAGGACTCAAAGCAACTCATCCCACCAAACACATCCCAAGTTCAGTGGCGTGGTGGGATGCACATTCCCCAGCCAAGCCCAGTCACCTCCAGCAGCATCACAATCCACAGTAGAGCTGCAGGTGAGCAAGCGGAACATAGCCCACGAAGGGAAACTAAAATCTTCCACCAGGCCACACTGTCCTGCTTAATATTTCTGGTCTCTTGCTGAAGAAGGGATTCTTCCCACTCTTCCAGAGATTCAAATCCATGTCAGATCAGGATGAATCAAACTACCACTGAGAGCAAATTTTCAGGAAATGCTTCTGTTTTTAACTCGTTCCCCTGGGCTGATGACATGACTGTTGGACTAACACAGTGGCAGACGGCAAGGATTCCCCCTGGGAGGTTTTCCATTTGCTGGGGGGATGCAGTTCAGCTGCCCAGATCAAAGAGAGGTTCAGAGGGACAGCAATGCCACATCACCATGTTTAGTGGAAGCAGGACATAATTCATATTTTCTGATGGCAAACACTGTCTGTTAACAAAGTCCTACCAAACCCTTACCTTGCTCACTGTTAATATATTAATATCAGTTTGTCCCCAACCTTCTCATGAGCTTGCAGCTGTGCTTAAAAAAATAAAATTACTACAAAAAGGCTACTTCCTCTACAGCCCCATGTTCTGCCAGCAGATATTTTGCACTGACTCACACCTGGTAACTAACCTGGGTGGGCACCTCCATCAGATCTTTTTTTACTTTTCTACAGATATCTGTTGAGCCTGGATCTGGATATGGTGTTTGTGAGGACATTCCTAACATGAAGGCATGTCACAGAGTCAACACAGTTGGCAAGCAGCTCCACGTGGCTTCAGTATGTTGCAAACACTTTCTGGCAAAACCTCCCCCATGAAACAAAAAACACAGGCACATTGAAGGCTCTTGTGTTAAGATTTAATAATAATAATAATAATAATAATAACAACAACATTTCAAAAACAATGAGTGCATTGTACACTAGATCCGGTTTCAGTGCTTTTAATTGACTATTTGCCCCATGAGTGTCAGTGTACTGAAGACCTGGGGAGTGGTGAGTGGATAAAAAACCCTGCTGGGACATTTCTCAGAGGAGGGCAGGGGAGAGGGGGCAGCAGGAGGCTCAGAATCGAACAAAGGTGGCATCGATCTGCCGGACGGTCGGGAGGGCCAGCATGATTTTGCGTCGGTACTGGGGATCCTTCTGCAGAGGGTTCCGCTCCAGGTACACAGTCTCCAAGTTCTTGGCCCCTTTCAGCTCATCCAGGTCACTCCAGCTCTCCACGAGGTTGTCGTTCATCTGCAGAGCACACACAGTGACGCTCACCCACCGCATCCCACACCGGGCCTGGCACAGGAACCCAGCGCTGCCCAGGATGGCTGCTCCCAGGGCAGCAGCGCTGCACAGGCTGCACATGCATCAAAGAAGACCCTGTCTACAAGATCCTTCTCCCCCTGGAACCTCTGAGATGAGCTTTCCTGTCTCACACTCCAGGCCTCGCCACTATTCCCTCCTCACCCACACTATCCTGGTGGCTGCTCTGCCCTTCAGACAGCGTATCCAGTCCAAACACTGCTGGGAAAGGCACTGCAAGGCTCTGGGTCAGTCTCTATACAGTCTCCCACCCCATACACTGTGCATTTATGGGCTGGAAATATTTACATCAAGATTTATTTCCACTGGGACATCTATCTTTACTTTCATAGCTTCCCAGGAAACATTAAAAAAGGTTCCAAACTGACAAGAAAAGCAACATTTTCCTCTCTCCTCTACATCACTTCCCCACCAAAACTGCTTCTGCACTCCGGAGAAAATGCCAAGCTCTCTCATTTGGGTTCTCTGCCTGTCTCATTGCTGGCACAGCAAAGAGATTCCCACACAAAGGGATGACTGCTTCAGCTGCCCAACAAGGAAGCAAAGCTGCAAGGTAGCCACATGCTGTCCAACCCTGAGACACAAGCACCCTTTGCTTTTGGATACAGAGAAGTCACTACAGCGATGCCACCTTCAAATAAAATATAAAAAAAATTTCAGTGGATTGTCTCATTCTGCTACAGCTCATCACAATGTCACTTCAGCCAAGTCACTCCACCTCGAGGCATCTCAGTCCCTCCACTGGGGATGTGGTACTTGGGAAACAAGTGTCTAGGACTTTAAATTCTGCTTCCTTAAGGTGTTAAAAGGACATTTTTATGTGGCTTCAACTGTGCAGTCAGTGAAAATACAAATTGGGAGATACACCACTTGTTCACATTGAAGAAAATTTTGCCCTGCTCCTTTTCAAACAAATCTGTTTTTTTAACATAGAAGTGGAACAAATCCAGGAGGGCATTTTCCAGGCTCAGCTAACAGATCCTGGTCAAGGCATGTTCTGACAAAGGACTCCAAACACACTGGTGTTTTTGCAAAGGAATCCATTGAGGTTCAGATGTGCTCTGTCCTTTCAGTACAACAAGTGCAACCAGCAGTGCAATGCTGGCACCTCCTATAAGCAGAGCAACAGCAAAGAGGAAGACTGGAGGAAATTGCACAGGATCAGGACAGGCCCCACACCAGCTACACTGAACTGTCTCACTTTCACTGCCCAAAAGATGTCATGTTAAACAGGCTTCTCAGCTTCTGATACTTAAAGAGTTCCTTATGGAACAGGCATGGACAGGTAACACTACTACCTGTCTCCTAAGCCACACTGCAAGACTAGGAAAATGACCCAAGGGACCTGGACTACAGGCTCTAGCTGGGTTTCATGTGAAGCTGCTTTGCACTCCTTTTCTCTCAGCCTCTACTCAAGAGTTTAAATGACTGAACTCCAAACGACAGACATTATGATGCACAACTCTTATTCTCAGCCTTGAATGCAGAAACTCTACAAGAGCTAAAGCACGTGCCAGCTCATGAACATTTGCTGCTTCTTCCCCGTTTTTTCACAGGAGCAGATTTGTACACAGCTCCCAAACATGGCAGGGTGCTAATGCTTCAGGAGAGGGTGTCTCTGAATTTCCTGAGCTGACTTAGGAATCACAAAGGGCTTAGCAATTCCAGGTGTCAGAAAGAAACAGAAGCAAACCTAAGCTGTTATCTACCTCATAGGAATGGAAGCAAACCAGAAGATGGTTTGATTTTCTTTGTATTTATAATGCCCTAAAAATACCAGCTCTGCTGTGAACAGGCACTGTGCTTCCCCATTACCCTGTCATGCTCACTCAGAAAAGGATGAGCTGCAGAAATAGGACACGTGGGACTGTTTCATAACCACCCTGAGCGTGAAGGCAGGGCCTATTTCCCAGGCAGACAGAGGCTTCTTACCACTCAGCAAAGCTCTGCAAAGAATTTTTTAAGCTCTTCTCTTTCCTTATGGAAAACCACCAGACACTTTATCCATGCAGACTGTCAAGATCTTAAAGCTGATCACCAGATCTAGAGGAGTTCACCTCAAGACACACATACCCACACACTGCCCATCAGAAGGGTTTCACTGCTGTACAGACATTTTAGGGGACAGCCTCTGGCCTGTGCTTACCCAGAACTCCTGCAGCTCTGTTAGGTGGCTGATATTCTCAATCTTCTTGATTCTGTTGGATGCAATGTCCAGCATTGTGAGTTTGTTCTAGACAAAGCAAACATGAAAAATATTAGATCAGATTTCTCTTCATCTTCTCTGTCCCACTTTTTTTAGGCCCGAGTTGAACAAAAACTTCCAGAAAAGCCATTAACAGGAGCAGCTCAGGGCAACAACTGTGCTGCACAGTCAGCAAGAGCCTGCTTACATTGTTCTCCAGTCCCTCGATGACTTCGATGCCGTTGTGGCTGAGGTACAACTCCCGCAAATTCACCAAGCTCTGCAGCCCCTCGATCTTGGTCAGACGGTTATTCTGGAAGTGTAACAGCTGTTCAGTACCACTGCAAACACACTCAGACCCCTGTGAGTCACTGGGGAAAAACCATTCCTCCGAAGTATGGCTGGGAAGGGGAAACAGTCTGCTTGGGCCCACACTGACCTCGTGAGCTCATCTGTTTGATCTCTGCACCACTGATGCATGAGGAAGCACCATGGGAGTCACAGTCTCCAAGTTTAGAAGAATCAGACTCTGACCTTCCCAGCAAAAGCTGCAGCCTGAAAGCTTTCCACTTGGTGTCTTTACAAACAACAGGCCTAGGCATGAACAGCGTTCACTTTGTAGGTCTTTTTAAGGGGATGGTCAGTGGAGAAGTTACACCCCTTTAATCCCACTGCACTCTGCTGTACCTCCCACAGAACAACGGTGCAACACAGGTGCTACCACGGAGTCAGCACGTCTGTCCTGCCAACAGCTGCAAGAGATGTTAGAATGTGCCAGCATTGTCATACTGATGAGGAGGGGACTCAGTGAAAGAAACTAGCTGTCTTTTATTCCACCTTTTAGAAAAGGAAGAAGCTTTCCAAAAGCCCATTAAGGATAGATGTCATTTAGCACAGTCTCATTCAGACTTCTTGGCTCTTCAGGAAGAAGGCAGCGACACTGAGCCACTGCCAGTATAAGGATTTCCCTGGAGTAATGCATTGGATGTTACTGTAACACATTAGGAAACAGTATTTCAGGAACAAAATACAGGATAACATTCGTTTCCTGTTCTTCCTTCCATAAAAATCAAATATTTATCATTTTATTGGTGTTTGTCAATCTCAAGTAGCACAAAGGGATGAGAAAAGACAACACAGAGAATATCACACCTCCTTCCAGTACAGGAATTCAACTCCCACACTGCAGATCTGCTGCTGGGGGGCTTACAAGAAGGCAGGAGAGGGATTTTTCACAAGAGCATGTAGTAATAGGACAAGGGGGAATGGCCTTAAGCTGAAGGAGGGCAGGTTTAATTACATATTAGGAAGAAATCGTTCCCTGGGAGGGCAGGGAGGCCCTGGCACAGGTTGCCCAGAGAAGCTGTGGCTGCCCCATCCCTGGAAGTGTCCAAGGCCAGGCTGGATGGGCATTGGAGCAACTTGGGATAGTGGAAGGTGTCCCTGCCCTTGGCAAGAGGTTGTAACTAGATGGTCTTTAAGGTCACTTCCAACCCAAACCATTTTGTGATTCTGTGATTCAGAAGAGCTGATTATAAATCACAAAATGCTTTGAGGCACAAAGGCTGTTCAGAATACAACCAATACCTGTATGCTGAGCACAGTCAGGTTTGTCAGTGCATCCAAATTCTGCAGCTTGGTGATTTTATTCTTTCCGAGGAACAGACTGTCAAGATTAGCCAAGGTGTCAATGTTTTCAATTGCCTGCAAAATGACCAGAGGAGACTGTGTTACTGCTGTGAGGCAAAACTCCACTTGGTAGATGTGGCTGCCATTTTCTAGCCATGTTATAGCCATGGGGTGTATCCAGGGCAGAAGATTTGTGAAGCGAGAGAAAACATGTCACCAGTGAGTGGAAAGAGAATCTGGGAGGGAGAAAACACAGTTTGCAAATTTAGTCCTGCGAATCACTGACTGCATAACACAGAGGCAAGTTGTTCAGCTTCTCTGCCCTAAGCAAGGTTAACTGTCTCACAGGTGTGTTAATAGATGTAACTCCTTGGCTATACAGTCATGCAGAACACACCCATACCAGTTAAAGTGATGTACATGTTTTAAATACACATGCTACTGGGAGAACATATACACTGTACCAGTTTAACTCCTGAGCTCAGCCTTCAGTGGGAGAAGATAAGGATCTCTGTGAGGCATCAAGGAGAGTCATATTATTTATTTACAGAGGAAGGGAGAAAGCACAAACAGAAGAGTGAAAACAGGGGGGGGGAAATGGGAAAAGGGTGGGATTATAAAAGGCTCCTGCAAACAAAAGGAAAGAAAACAAAACACTTCTTTTTTTTTTCAGGGGAAAGCCTCTTAATTAAAAAAAAACCAAGATACTGTTAAAAGAGGTAAGAATTTTAAAACCAGACTTCGGCTCAGAGAAGAACAACAATATGGACACAGACACACCCCGAGTGTCTGTGCTCAAGCAGGTTGTGACATCTCAGCTTTCCCACATTCTTCCTGCCTGGCAGAGTTTCAGATTGGTTAGTGCTGGTGAGCCAGGCCACTGAGTCCTAGCACCACTTGGATTACTGTGTGTTTGTGCATGGGTGCACATTTACCTGTGTGTGTATAACACAAAGAAGAGGAAGATGGACACAAACACACACACTGTGAACTTACAGATACACTCTGGGAAAGGAAAGAAGCTTTTCAACCTCTATCCCACAACTGCCAAAGGACTGAACATAAGGTGTTAAGCAGCTCAAATTTGGATTCACCCTCCTTCTAGGCTATGGCCTTACCCCTGTTTTGACCTTGCAAGAAAAATGATAGATTTGTTGCTCACTGGCAGCCCCCCTAGCCCTGAGGAGGAAACACTGACAACTCAGCACAGGGAGAAGAACGGGACAGATGGACACGAGGGGACAAAACCCTAAGGAATAAGTAAAGAAGTGCTTGCATTACAGTTGCCTCAGTCCAACTTTAAGAAAAAAAGCATTAAATGTGTCAGCTCAAGCCTAAAGTTCTTCTCCCCACCATTCATTCAAAAGGAACAGAGCAGCAAGTGCTCAGTCACGAGGGGCTGCAGGGTAAGCGCACACCAAGAGGTCTGAGCATCCAGCAGAGGAAGACAGTGCTACTGCAGCAGCTCTGGTGCACAGGGAAGGAGCCAAGAACGCCTCCTGAAGAGTCCACAGGCTGGTACCCTGAAAAGTTAAGGATATGGCCACCTGTGAAGCATACAGCCAAGCCACCCTAGCAACAGAAAACTAGGACAAGAGTTCTAGGTGCCCTCGAACAACACGAGATTTCTTCATGCCAAGCCTAGGCACAGGTTAGTCACTCCAGTAAAGCAATTAGAGGCATAGAGCACTGTTGTCTGAAGAAGTCAGAACAGAATTAACAGATAAAACAGAACCCCCCCCCTAAAAATAAAGTAATTTAAGAAGCTCCTGTTACCCATCCAGTGACAATTTCGAGGGGGTTCAGTTGTTCTGTTAGTATGCTCAGGCTCAACACTGAGAATACACACATAAAGTAAATCTAACTTCATTGTTTAAAAGCTATTCCTTGGCTTGATATTATTGGCAATGCACCACCTAAGTACCAATTCAGAAATGTAGCTGGATTTCTTTTTTTTCCAGAACATAATGATGCTTAGATATGGAATACAGTACAGTTTTACTTAACTCAGCTTTTGAAATGTAAGGATCAGTATTCTTAGCCTGTTCTGTTTCTGAAACAGCAAAGTGCTTTTCTCTGTAACTCCTGTTCCCCCAACCTATGCAACTCTAAGGTTCCTAATCCCTCATCTGATCTGGCAGATTTATTCTCCTAAATAATTTAATTTCCAAAGCAGAAATTTCTTTGGCTGGAAAAAAATTCAGTCCAGTTTAGCTTTAGGAGCAAACCAAAATTCTTCCACTTCAAAAAGGCAGCACACATTTCTGTCTTAAAAAGCTGTTTCTAGTAGCTGAAGTTTCCTTCTTTTCTACAAAGTGTGCTTCCACAAGTCCTGAAATAAAGAGGAAAAACAGATATTTTCCAAATTTGTTCTTTCAGCACAACAAGTAATTTCTCAGAGACTGTAAATGGGGAGCACCAGCTTAGACCACATTGACTGAAATGCACTCATCTGTTATGAGTATTTTCTAAAGAGGATGTAATCGAATAGGCTTAAAAAAAACAAGTTTACTTTGCATGTTGCAAGTCTTTTGCGTCATCTGTCTGACCAGTTCTCTTACAAACTGGCCAAATACGGGGAATCATACCTCAGGGACAGGAGAGACTACTCACAACTGCTTCTCTGTAACTGGCACAGGCTTTCAATCATCTAAACTGAAAAAGTCACAAACTGAACAATAAAACCCAAAAGCAGCACCAGGTTTTTGAGGCATTTCAGAGCAAAGCCTAAAGACAATCTTTTTCCTGAGCGAGACTGACTGCCACAGCAGGCTCTCAGCTACACATACAAATCAAATTTGCATTCAATAGGTGTCATTGACACAGTCTCTAAAAAGGTAAGAGAAAACAACTGCTAGTTTTGATAGGCTTGGCTCTCTAGCAGGAGGAAACTATCACCTGAAAAAGGAAGCACACGGGGGATAAACATGCTCATTAAAGACAGAAATTCATAAATAGTGATTTGGTAGCCAGGCACTAATGCATAATGAAAGGATCCAGCATGCACAGCAATAAGCACAGTGAATGACCAGAACAATAAAAACCAACAAAATTGCAAGTCAGACTCAATGAAGTGCACTTTCAGAAAATGCTAACCCCAAACCAAAGAGCTCAAAACTCTCCAGCTAACATCTCGTAGAGCAAGCCTACCCGAATTCGATTTGATCCCAACTCTAACATCTGTAGCATCTGCAAGTTGCTCAAATTCTCAATTTTGCTGATTTTGTTGTTGACAAGGAAGAGCTTTTTAAGCTGGGTAAGCCGATCTAGTCCTTCAATTTGTCGCAGGACGTTAAAGGAGATGTCCAGGATCCTGAGGGAAAGCAAACCAAAGGTCTCATCAGTCTATCAGGCGTGGAGGATTCTGAAAGAGGCACTTGTAAGTTGGTGGGGAACCTCACTATCAGCAGTGATCAAGCCTTTGCTAGGCCTTGAATCTAAAGTCATGAGTGTAATTTCTTGTTATCAGAAAATACAACAAATATAACTTCCAAAATACTTCTGTAGTGTGTCAGCAAAAAGAAAAAACCATCTGACACATGCAGAAGACAGCCATCATTTTGCCCAGCCACGGAGCCACTGTGGGAGGAAGCCAATCTGCATTTTCCTTGGGAAAGGTATTTGCCTACAAGGACCATGTCAAGGCCTCCCACAGGCAGGAAGCAGTTGTGACCACGAGAAGTAGGCCAGTCCGTGCCCCAGTGAGAACAGTTTTGTAATCTATCTCCACGGTGATCCCAGACAAGTGCCAGAAACTGGGAAGGGCCCTTACTCCTTCCCTAACACCCTCCAAAAAAAAAAAAAAAAAATCATAACCTTACCTGAAACCTCTTGTCATTTCTGCAGGAATGAAAACCTGTTACACAGAGCTCTCGCTGCCAAGAGCAAGGGGTGCCTGAGCACTCCCACACTTGCATGGAAGCTGCAACCACCTGTCATTCTCACTGCCTTACACAGCACAGGTTTCATTTCCAGCTGCCTGTCCCTGGAGCTTCAGGACAATGAAACTAGTTTACTGCACGGGTTAAATATCAATAGAGAACAGACATCATCCTTCACAGAGCACCCAAATGAATTCTGAGAAAGGCCTGGAGTAAGCACAGCATGAGTAATGCAGTCACAAACCACCCCCAACCTAATCCTAGTGATTCTGCTGGACTCACTCAAGTTCCACCAGAGTCTCCAAGTTCTCGATCTTCCGGATTTGATTGTCATAGAGATCCAGCTCCCGCAAGGTCTGCAATTGCTCCAGGTTCTCAATGTGCTTAATCAAATTCTGACGGAGACACAGAGTCTAATTGTTGGGGAAAAGTTTAAAAAGAAACAGGAAAGTGGATATGAAGGACAGCATGAAATGTCTTTTGGCAATAAGGTGTGTGTAGGGGGATTCCCAGTTAGGTTTTGCTGGGGATTTGTTTGGAGGTTGTTGGTTTGTTGTTTTTGGGGGGTTTTTTTTGGTTGGTTGGTTGGTTGTTTTTTAAATACAATCCTTTCTTGGTTTACTTCAGCTCTACAGAAGGAAATCTTTTAACTACAATGGTCAGACACTAACAGCAGTGCAGGGAGGCTACGTAATGTCTGTCTTAGGAAATGCTCAAGAGCTTGGAGAAGGCCTTGGGCAACATGTTCTAACTGGGCCTGCCTTGAGCAGGGCTGTACTGGAGACCTCCAGAGGTACTTTCCCATCCATGTTATTCTATGTTCAGCCTGTCATACAAGTCCAGGATGTATCTTTTAGGATGTGCCCTGATGCATTTTCTCTCATCCACTTCCAAAATCAACTTACAAAATCTAAGGATTTTTCTTACTACTTGACAAATGGGCAAACACTATGTCCTTCAGCTAAAGTGAACTCATTAAGATCTCAGCCAAAAAGAGACTGTATCTGTCCTCTTATAGGTTAGATCTACGAAATGCCCAGTTCCAAGAGGCATCCTCTATTCCCTAGGACTGTTACCTTCACTTTCTTGAGCACCTCAAATCCTTCAATCTTCCCAATTCGGAAGTGATTCAAGTCAACATCCTGAAAGAGAAATGGAGGGATTTGGCAGTTATTTCAAAACAAACCTGGTCTTCCAAGACCCAACACGGTCCTTTGAACTAAGGAAAATTACAGTCTTACGAAATGTGTAGCTCATTAAAACTTCCCTTCAAACTGCTTTTTCAGATTGGGTTTGGCACATGATTTTACCACCACTAGTGAAGCACCATCCTAAGCTTGTCAGCTGCAAAAAGGCAACAGCCCTTTCCTGACTCTGAGCACTGTTCTGCCAAAACCAGAAATCTTCAGAATTTACCGAGACAGACAAATTCTGCTGTCTACCATGAATAAAGTTTTGCATAAAGGTCTCTTACCTGCTTTTCTAGGGCTTAACTGGAACACTTTGCCATTTCCAGTTCCAGGCCTCAGATGAGCAAGAATCACTGACAGTTTGAACAACTGGTGGTTCTGTGAACATCAGCTCTGCACTGGCAATCAGCTGGTGCCCTTCACATCTGTGCTGATCAGCACCAGATGCTCCAGTTTTGCATGTCAAAGGGAAACAGAGTACTTCCCCACCCAAGTTCAAAAACTCTCCAGCTAACAGGCTCACCGTGCTGCTGATGCCAAGGCATTAGGCTGGAAAAGTCACTGTGCCTATGCCAAATCACAGGACTCACAGCAGCAAACAGTTCATTAAGATATTCTCACAGAAGCTTGTAGCCCATCAATACCTTCTGCAGCACAGCCCCACTCTCAGTGCCTCTGTGCTTAACTCAAAATACTGAAGTCCTAAGAAAATGTTTCAGCTACTGATCAAGAATAGAACACCTCTACTTCTAGTCTAAAGGCTCTGAATCAATTCTGTGGAGGATCATGGTAGCCATCACCTTCAGAAGAATTAGCTCTTTTAACCAGGTTTCAATACTTGCCTTTTCCTACCTTTGTTTCCTGCCATATAAAGCCCATAAGGACAAAAATCTGCCTTTACCTCAGCTTCTGGGTCCAGGCTAATAGTCTCCATGTCCACTGGTGTCTCTGCTTCTCCTACACAAGAAGCAAATACATTATGAACCTCTGTACCTGACAGCTAAAGGCAGGAAAACAATGGCAAACACCCAGAGAGACCAAGAGAGCAAATGCTTCTCAGGAGAAGAAACACATGAGATGCACAGTTCAGACATTCTTCATTAAAACCACACTTCAATGTGACAGCTAGGCATGGATAAAAAGCTTTCTTAACAACAGAATTTCATGCCCAGATGCAAAAGACACAAAGATCAGCACCTTTCCCAGCCTGCCTGTGTGGCTGCTGAATACTGCTGGCTCAAGACTGAGCTGGGCAGGATGCCTTTTCTTTACACCTGGGGCCATCGTGCCTCTGAAGATACAGCATCCAAAGAGTCTGTGCTCCTCTGACAGCACAATAAAACACTGCCAAAAAGGAATCTAAACTGCCTAGTGAGAGCACCAGGAATGACCAAGCACCTCAACAATCCCACCCCTCAGCTTTTTTTTACTAGCACTGCCAGTTTATGTCACTGTTGTGCACATTTTTGGATGGATCTCCCTTCCTTTGTTTGCCTGAACTCACTACTATGCCAGACAACATTGTTTATCACACTGAATGCATTTTCTTGGGAAATGCCTTTATAGCTCTGGAAGGCAGCCCAGTATTTGCTGTGCTTCTACAACAGCACAAGAGGGAGGGAAGTCTACTGGAGAATTTCATGCTGAATAATTCATGCAGATTCCCATTTATTGAAGAAGGTGTGCCAGTTGCATCAATTTCCAAAAAAACCCCAAGGCCTGATTCAGCTTTGCAAAACTGACATACAGCATGGAAGCTTTTTTACTTCATGTGCCTAACTACTCCCAAAAAAACAAGCACCTTTAATTACAGTCACATGCCAAAGGCTTTGTACTGACTCTTGCATTACTGTATGCAAGCTCATGCCATTAACCCAGTAGTAGTGACTATTTTCACAGCCCAGCATGGTTACAACATCCTTGCAAATGCCTAGTGCTCCTGTATTTAACAAGCATTTCTCCTACTGGTGCTTGGTCTTCTAAGTAGCAGTGTAAGGACAAACAGTGCAAGCATCACAATTTTTAATACTGTCATCAAACTACAAGGGTTTGACAGTCCACAGATCATCACTGACCTTCCTGTGTTTGGGCTGCTGCTCTTGCCTGGGCATTCAAACAGGAGAGAGACTCACTGAACTGACTGACAGAAGTTAAGACTGAAAATCAATCCTCATCTTTTAATTTTATTTTATTTTATTTTATTTTACAGTCTAAATTAGCAGGAAACATAGATTTTATTCTGGGGATCCAAAATGAGCTGGGAATCTTGGGGACATTGAAAACAGGACAGAAATGCCACCAGAACTGATGCAGGTATGTCTGCCTGTCAGCAATTTAGCCGTGGGCAACGCCTGCATTTTCTTATTTCCATTCCAGATCAAAGCTATACACCTCAGCAAGGGAATGGGACACCCTACCCTCCTGCTACCAAGGCTGCACCTCTTAAGACTTTGTTTGGCTGGCAGGCTTGAATATTTTCATTTATACACATTTGATTTAGGCAATGTGTTAAATACTCTGTTCTGGGATCTGTCAAAGGGCAGCTCCTCCTATTTTTTGCCACGTGGCTTTGAGAGACCAGTCGTGGCAGAGCCAGCGTGGGAAAACAGCACTCGAATCCAAGCCTGCAAAACCAAATCACACAGGATACATATCAAACTCACTGAAACAAAAACAATTTGAAACTGAACATGCAGGCACTGCGGTTATGTAATAGAGCCAACCCTCATGAAGTTTGTGTGCTGTGTATAAAGCACTCCATATGGCAGCCTGAGTGAGATGTGTATCTGATATCAGCTGTCAGTATTGGTATGAAAATGTTAAAAGTACAGGAAGAGGAAGAGGAGAGGAAGAGGAGAATTACAGCAAATCTACAGTCATTTACATGTCACTTTATTTATGAACTGACTGGATATAAAACACTCTAAACTGACATAACAGCCAGGACTGCAATTTCCCTTGCAAACTGCTTTATTCCACACTTCCCAACACAGCACGTTTCTCAAGAGGGGAAAAAACCCCATTGCTCTGGCAGTGAAGTTCCCTAAGTGAATTTTTGTGTAACCTATGCCTGCAAGACACGTGGCTTTGCAGAGCTAGGGAAAAAAAATCCACCCCTCAGGAACCCCAAATTCCACAGTAGGAGCAGTCATTACCGAGTTACATAAGTTCACAGTACCACAGGCGTTTAGAGCAACAAAAAGCCCAACTACACTTTTTAACTGCACACGCACGAAGAATATTATAAATAGCTCAGTTATAAGCTTTCTAACCAGAGGCTCTATTCCTCAGAGAATTAGTCAAATGATGAATCTGAAATTTCAGCTGCTCGAGCTCTTTCTACTTATGATCTTCTGTGAAAAAAAATGTGGAAAACTCTTTAATTTTCCTCGCAGCTGAGAAACTCAAAGCTGGCTGTGAAAGCTACCTCAAATGTTCAAAAATTATTCCTTTGTTTGGTTTCTGCCCTAGCAGAAGTTTTCTTAATGTTAACAGTTTGGAAAAAGTAACAATACAGTCATTATATTAAATGGTACACAAATGTAATTCAGCAACTAAATCTGGAGGTGTTTTTCTTGCTCTCACTGGAATAAAAGTACGTCACTTCTGTGTTTGCTTTAGCAGAATTTCCAGGGGAACAATGTGCACAGTATGACCCTAAACACACAGCTAAGTCACACCAAGCTGAGTAAACACTCATAGTTCCAGGCATGCAAGCTCTGTCTTATCTGCATTTTTGTATCAATCATACAGTGCTTGGGATGTACAGTTTGCAAAGTGTCCTCTTTCACAGGCGTCACCACAGCATTTTCTAATTAATATACAGGGTTTTTAAACTATCAGCAATGAATCAGACCTATGTAGAGTGCATTTAGTTACGATATGAGATTTAAATAACAGTTTACTAGTTTGAAGAATACTCTGGCAAATCCCAATGGGCAAGGTTAAGAGGAGAAGGGATCTGCAGTAGATGTATAGTCAAAAAGAATTAAAATTTGTTGCATTATTTCCCTTCTAGTACCACACCAACAATAATTACATGGACATCTCTATCAAAAGGATGCTGTTACACTTCAGACTGTCAGCTAGCACCAAAAGCCCCGATCATATCACCACACAGGGGCTGCAGAAATGGATCTGCTCTGACAAATTCCATGCAAGCCACTGAAAACCCACCCACCAAACATGCACAGGCTTAAGAAAAGTCTGTCAAGATTTCTACCCTGTCTTCTAACACAAACAGTAGGAAAAGTAGCAAAAGTTTGAATCTGAGAGGATTCAAAGATATAATTTTGGTATGTCTTAGAATTTTTAAATTAAATTTAAATTAAAAAAAATAATAATACTGACAGCTCCCTTCAATCCACCTAAAAATAGCCTTCATTGCCTTCCAAAGGAATCTGGCAACTCTTTAGGTAAAAGACTACATAAACTAAAGTAGATTTATGAAAAGATGCTTGGGGTTATTTCCAGTGAACATTTCCAGCACCTTTCCACATTCATTTTCTGCATTTCCACCCCAAAAAAAGTATGAATAAAATTGTTTTGCGTTTTGATATTAAACATTTAATATCGGACGGATAAACAAATTTGAAAATTAAAAAAAAAATTAAAAAATCGAGGGTGCTTCCATAAGAAGCAGGCAGCTTTACTCCAGCTACGATAACAGTACCATTTATTCAAATTTAAAGACTCCTCTGGGGCACATTGGCGCCGATAACCAGCACTGCCACAGCCAGGGGGAGCGCGGGGGGCTGGTGCAGGCTCTGCTGCACCCAGGGGCCGCTGGGGCTGACACGGTACCTGCAGAGTTCTCGCCGTTCTGCTCATCCCTCAGGCTCTGCTGGCTCAGGTCCGTCACCAGGCGAACCGCCTGCTTCCTCCCCTCCTCGTCCCCAGACTCCTCCGACTCGATCCGCTTGTCAACTGCACGAGACACAGAGCGGCGGGATTAGGCTACTTCCAGCAGCGGGGCACGGGGGAGGAGCAGCAAGCAGAAATAATAACCAGGGGGTCACAGATACCACTATGCAGTTAGTAGAAATCCTAAGTTAACTAAATGAAAGGTTTAGTCTTAAATAAAAGGCCTCTTACCCCTTGTTTCTACTTTGATTTTGGATGCACTTTTTCCTCCCATCACATCTTCCTAAAACCAACAATCTGGGAAGAAGACTGGAGGAAAAAGGAAATTTCTTAGATCAATGAAGTGCAATTCCAAAGACTAAGGAGATGGAATTAGAACTATTACATTTTAAAAGCTTTTAGAAAAAAAATCAGTATCATGTACAATAGTACCAATGACACGAAAAAGTGAAGGCATCAATAAAAAAAAAATCCCTGCAGGTAAAGGCAACAGTCTCCCCACAACAACCTGACAGACCCCTTCATATTTACAGAGTCACAGCTCCGGTGGCCACACTGGGCCTGGGACTTGAAGCTCCTCGCTCCTCCTCGGCCCTCCCTCAATATTTGCTCTCCTTTCACCAGGGGACTAAGGAAAACCAGCGACAGTCAAAAGGTTTCTTTCTTATTATCTTTATTTTTTACGCCACGGTCATCTCCACAACCCTTCTCCTTCCCCCTATGGCGCCCGGAACCCCACGGGCGGGGGCCGGGGGCAGCACCACGCCATGCCCCGCTACCACACACCGGCCCCCCGTGCCCGGCGGCCCGCCAGGACCCGGCCCCGCGGGCAGCAGCTCTGGGGGTGGGCACCCGGGGGCTGCCCGGGCGCGGGGGGGCCACAAGTCCCCCGGTGCGCAGCTGGTAGCCCTCCCGTCGGGCGGCGGTGCCTGAGCAGCCAGCCGCGCCGCCCCGACTCCCGCGGCAGCCGCGGCAGCCCCGGCGGGCTCTCACCCTCCATCATCTCCTGCGGCCCCGCTCCGCTCTCCGCCGCCATATCGCTCCGCCTCCCGCCGCCGCTTCCGGAAACCGCCCCCGCCGCCGGCCCAGCCAATCAGAGCCCGCCGCTGGACCCGCGCCGCAGCCAATCACCTGCAGGCGGAGCGCCCAGGGGGCAGGGCAGCGCCTTGGCTGTTGTCCCTCCCTCGTGCGCACGCGCGCTAGCTGCGCCCCGCAGCCTCCTGGGAGCTGTAGTTCCCCGCGGGCGGGGCGGGAGGTGTCCGGGGACCTCCTTCCTCCCCACCAGCGCCTCAGGCCAGACGCGTTGCGCGCTTCTGCCTACAAATCCTTCGGAGGATCGCTGCCCACCTGCAGCCTTCCGCCCCTGGAGCAGGTCGGCCGTGCTGATCCGGGCCGGCAGCCCGGGGCGCGGGGCCCCGCGTGCGGCGGCGGCGGCGGCGGCGGCGGCGGCGGCGGCGGCGGCGGCGGCGGCGGCGGCGGCGGCGGCGGCGGCGGGGAAGGGGAGGGAGGGCGGGAGACACAAATCTCTTTTGCCTTCTCCCGCGCTGGCGTTCCATTGGCTCACCTCCGTGCCATTCTCACAACGCCTTTGCCTATTGGCTGACGCGGCCGCTGTGTCCCGCCCCCTGGCGCCCTGCGGCCGTGGCGGCGGCCTGAGCGCGGGGGTCGGACCGGACCGGACCGTGCCGAGCCGAGCCGTGCCGTGCCGTGCCGTGCCGGACCGGACCGCACCGGACCGTGCCGTGCCGTGCCGGGCCGTGCCGGGCCGTGCCGTGCTGTCTTGTCCTGGTGGGGCCGCGGGGGCCCGGGCAGCGCTCTGGGGGAGTGGGGGAGGGAGGCTGTGCCGCACTTGCTGATTCAAAACTGGACGTGACTTCCCAGAGTACCAAAGCTTTTGCTTTTAAAACCGCCCAGAACGGGGAGAGGGTGCTGGGTGGGTGCTCACTAGATCTGGCAGAAACACGTCGGTCACAGGTGTCCTACACCACCAGGGCAGAACCATAAGTCAGCCGAGTCGCCGCTCAGAGCAAACACCGATCAGGACACGCCAGGAACGGGTGCATTGCTGTAACACTCAGGGCTGTGCCTTGGCTCGAGGGCACCGCTCCTGTCAGCGTCAGTGCCAGCCCGCCAGGCTGATCCAGTTCCCTCTGTTTCTGTTGCAGCTCCCCGGGTGCGGCGTGGCAACCAGAGCGTGATCATGGCAGCCAAGGCTTTTAGCGCCTCTGAAGGAGGCCTTCTGCCTTCATCGGCGGGTTTAGTCCTTACTTGCTTGAATGATTCTGATAAGCTAAGTAGATCCTACCCCTGGGGCAACAAGAGGAGGAAAAGTCGTCTCTCTAGACTCTGTCGGCTTAGAGCATCTCTGTCTGGTGAGCATTGTACTGTGAGATTGAGTTTCCATGAAGCTTTCAGATCTTCCTCCTCCCCTTCCCCAAACCTAGAGGTGACAGCATTAAGTATCCGCCAGGATACACTTGTTCAGTAAGCACCTGAGCTGTGGATTACTGCAGGCTGGGAGAGTTTACAGGGAAAGCATTACTAGATAGGTGCTCTGCACTTGTACTTGTCCCTGGGCAACTTTTATTGCCTGCCATATTGGACCACCTTGCCATCTTCTATAATTATCTAAACCACAAAAGATTTTCAAATGAGGAGAAAGATGTTGTTATGCTGGATTCTGTCGGTGTGTTCAGATACAGGTCTCCTTGTTTTATCGTGGTATGTTCATGCTATGTGCACTGCATAAAATCAGAAATGTCCTTCTGATGAGTTGTTCATAATGCTTCTTCCAGTACTGCTAAACCTTCAAAGCTCCTTACTGATTTGGGATTGGAGTGATGGTGTTTGGCTGCTTATGCCCCCTCTTAGAGAAATGTTCTTTACAGGCAGAACCTTTGAAAATTTTAGTACAATCACTTGGCGTTGTGTAGCTTGAAACGTTGGTGTGAGCTCAGGTATTTCGGTGTGAACAGCTAAATAACTGGCTTCTGACAAATGCAGTGTTTAATAAGGGCTTGAGCGTTTACTGCAATTATTTAATAACCATTTCATTTTTCATTTGAAAGATTTCAAAACATTTTAAAATCTGCTAAGTGAAAAATGAAAGTTAACTAGTCTGGTTGAAACTTATGGATCTTGGCAAATTTTTTTAATCTGTGGACTGATTTTACACGTTCCAGTGGCTGTGATTCCAAAAGATACATTTATTAGAAGTGTGTCTGTTTTATTTTTTTAATTCATTCCTCTGACACTCCTGGACGGTTACAGCTACATTGCTGATCTTTCTCTTTTCCTAGGGGAGAAATGGAGCTCTTACTGTTTGTCTTCACTGACAGCTCGTAACATTTGTTCCAGCAAAACTGGTAACTCATGGGCTCAGTGGGATTCCACCTCTCTCTCTGCTTCCACTGGAAGTTCTGCTTCTTGCTCCTTTTTGCATGCCCCTGCTGTGGAGGAATCCAGCCAGCACCTCACAGCTGCTGCACGCAACCCAAACAAAGCCATCTTCACCGTGGACGCCAGCACAACAGAGGTATTTGCAGGACTGCCTGCTGCACTCAGCTCTCTGTAACTGGTGCAGGCTGTATGACATCAGACAGGCTAAAATGACTGTTATTCCTACGTGTAATCGGAGTGCTATGAAGGCATTTTGCAGTCTGCTCCAGCTCAGCAGTCTTCTAAAGGCTGACGACGAGTTTATTTCCATTGCAGGTTGTAGTTAGCAAAATATACAATACAATGGCAGAAGCATGGATGTCTTGAGTCTTTTTTCAAACAGCCCAGGGAGGTGGGCTCCCCATTCCTAGAGTGTTCGAGGCCAGGTTGGACGGGGCTTGGAGCAACTTGTTCTAAAGTATCCCTACCCATGGCAGGGGAGTGGAACTGGATAGTCTTTAAGGTCCCTTCCAGCCCAGATTATTCTGTGATTCTATGATTCCATAAGAATGCAGCTGTAAAGTGGCATGAGGGAAGAAAGAAAAAGCAAAATGTGCTTCAAGCCTCCTCTATGTAAAGTACCAACCCTGGGATGTGTTTGTGGTAGCACAAGGTCTCTTTATCTGCCCCAGTAAATATGCCTTTTATGTTGGGAAGTATTTTTCTGTCCTGAAAGGAATCTAAAATTGAATCCTGACAACTTTAAAGATCTGTGACATTTTTTAGCTTGAACTGGCAGTTTGGGTTTACCCCTCTTAAAGGCATTTAATCCTGACTTGCTCTGTGAACACAGACTCAAGTGTGTCATGGCTGGTATAATCACTGCACACTTTAGAGGCTGGACAGGATTTTATGGCTTGCCCAGGCTTTGCTTGCAAGTACAGCTTTGTAGTTTTACTTCCATGGATGTAATGATTTACAGTTAAAAGAAAACAGTGTCTCAAAACTTCCTAACCAAGAAGATATGTCCTAGAGTAAGAAGCTTTAATGAACTCAGAATTCTAAAGAACCACTCCATTTTCACTAAGAGGAAAGGATATTACAAGACATTAAAGCAGCAACCTGAGGACATGATGGTTTATTAACGAAACTTACAGCTTTTATTCTTTGTGTTGGTTTGGGTTTTTTCTGTTTTGCTTTTTTTTTCTAGATCTTAGTGGCTAATGATCGAGCCTGCAAGCTGCTTGGGTGCAGTAGTCAGGAACTCATTGGTCAAAAGCTGTCCCACTTGATATCCAAACCCAGTCAAGAGGTGTGGGAAGCTGTGGGTGAGGAGTACCTAGGAACTTATGAATGGTCATCGGTGGTTTCAGGAACTGTGGTACGTGAAATGTTCAAGGGAATATTCCCCACCATCTCTGAATTCCCACATCTGCAAACTTTTAAACCATGACTTGACCAAATCAGAACTTAAAGCACATTAGATTTTAAAAAAACCTTTAAATCAATATAATTGCTTAACATGGAAAAAGTCTATTATGGAAAAGTTCCCAGTTGTGTGGTCCTTAAAAATATATTATAAATTGTCTTAAATTGCATGGTGCATATTATAAAGTTACAAACCAGTGAAATATCTGTGCCAAAACACCATAGTTTGTGCAAAAGAATAGAATGGATATTTTTCCTAGAATGGGGTTGCTTATAAGAGAACTGCATGAGAAATGTCTCAAAACTATTTTCTTTTGCTACTGTTGTGAGCTGTCAGTAGAAAATCCTTGGAAAATGAGCTCATATTCTTCCTGGTGTGTTATTTTTGTACTGAAATTGTCAGTATCTTAGAGCTTTATCTTCCTGAATCTTCAGCTGGATATGGGGGGAAAGAAAAAAACAAAAGTTTGATTCAGTGAAACCCAAGATAAAAATCAAATATCTGGTAAAGGCACTAATTCCAAGCCATTCCAAGTACTTTATAGGAGTCACTGTCTAATTCATAAACCCATTCTGTCAAAATCTCATAAAAGGCTTGATATAAACCTTGCAGGCTATAAGATAAATAAACACTTTCTGATCTGAGAAGAATCTGCTCCCGTAAGAAGTTAAACCACTGGATTTTGCATCTCAAAGTAAGAACTATGTTACTAACGTGGAGTGTTCATTTGCACCACTGGGCATCCTGAGAGGCTTCTCTGAGAGGCACTTCTCACTGAATGCAAGGTGTTAGAGTGGCTGAAGGAAATGCCTTTAGTCTTCCTCAGGCAGGGAGAGATGATATACAAGTAACATTTTGTGTATGATCAGTGATTTATTTTCAAACCTTTTCATCTCTATGTTAAAACTGTGTTTCTTCTCATAAAATAATAGGAAGTAGCCGAGAAACAATGTTTTTCTAACAGTGACAGGGAGATATCTTGCCTCAGTACCTTACTCTTCTTTGAAATTCTTGCTAAGTAACCACAGTCTGAGTAAGTGGTGTCTCCATCTCTGCTTCCTGGGGACAGATGGATGTTAGAGGCCACCTCAACGAGAGGATCCCTGTCTCAGTCTGGCAGAGGCAAATAAGAAGCAAGGACACCCAGCGCTGTGTGGTTGTGCTGGAACCAGTGGAGAGACTTTCAGCTTCTGTTTGCTTCAGGGCTGACGTGAGTGTTGTCCTAACAATCAAATGACGTTGTGATGACCAGTTTATGTGTGAGCTGAACGTATCTAAAAGGCAGCAGGCACAGGTGACTGTGAACACGGGCTGTGCCCATAGCAGTGCCTGAAACCGGGACTGTGCACGCAGGGCCTGGGCATGGATCTCCCATGTGGCTCTCCTTGATGTGTTTTGCAACCCACATGAAGTTATGCTGTCTCTCCTCAGGGACATCTTACACTTGGGCAGTGTTGGTTTGGCCGGGGGTTGGTTATTTGTGGTGTGGGTGCTCTTGTGAAGGGATCAGCTTGCTGAGGAACAGTTCTGTGAGGAGTGCTGGACTCCTCTGCCTCTCCCCCAGGAAAAGGGCAGGCTCCCTGCACAGTGATGTCAGAGTATTGCATTATGCTGTGTCTGCTTTTATTGAGTGAGTTGTGTCCACCAAGGGACTGCAGAATGAAATTTCCTTCCATTGCTTAGATGTTTGCAGAAACCGTTGTCAAAGGATTGAGTGGACTGTGGCTAAAATGCTAAAGTTTTAACAGTCCTGTAAATTTTCTTCCCAAGGGGGAGATTACATCATGTGACCTCCTTTTTGCCCATCTCCATGGCTACCCAACATTGGAAGAAGTAGTTGGGCTCCACATAAAGGACCTGATTCCTTCTGTGCAGATCCCTCCTCTAGGCAAAAAAATCCCAAAGGTACAGTATAAGCACCAACCTTATTTCTTCCATAGCCTTCCCACTTGGAACACATGTGTGCATGCCATTTTCCCTCCTCATGTAACAGAGAAGAGCTTTTTCAGAGAGAACCCTAATTCCCCTGGAAAAGGGTTTGCTGCTTATTTGTGGAGCTGCTGTCTGAAGAGTTCCTAACTAGGAATGAGACCAAGCCTTGACCTCTCACTGTGGAATCTGTCCTGGTGAAAGACACTTTTCTCCAGTACTGTGGCTTTTTAAGACACTCTGCTGTCTCTGTAAGCCCTCTAAGGTTCCTTTGAATTCTTTAGTTTGTTTTAATCATGTCTGTCTGAGGAGTGAAAGAATACCCAGATGTTGCAAATGCCATGAAACTGGGCATCTAGGGAGTTTAAAGAGGCCTTCTCCTGAATGCTTAATTTGCTGAAAAGCTGCAGTATGGGCTGGTCCTCATCATCAAGATATTTATCTAGGAGTTCAACACTGGGTTCCAAATCCTTAGAAAACCAGATATTGTTCATTTTGATATTCGCAGGTTCGGTTTGTTTTTCTTTTCCTGCTCCTTTTTCCTAAGAGTTCCTGTGTCATTTTATATGAATACTGGAATAAAGCAAAAACATTTGGTTAGTTAGAGGTTTTCTGTTTGAGTTTTGGTTGGTTGGTTTTTTTTTGCTTTAATTTAGAACCTCAGGACCCAGCGAGCTGCAGGCCGATCCAGAGAGGGTAACGTGTTTCCTCTCAGTTTAAAGCTGCAAGCCAGCCTTCTGGAGGAGGACCAAGGAAGGCTGCAGAAGGATGGGATTCTGCAGACAGAAGGCTCTCTCCCAGGCTATCAGTACTCTGCTACAGTTGTGGTTTTTTCCACCATCAGTGGTCTTATTACTGTCCAGTCAGATGGAATCATCTGTGGCATCGACGATAGTTTTGCTTTAATGCTCTTTGGTTATGAGAAGAAAGAACTGTTGGGAAAGGTAAGATAAGAGGCTTAAACCCTCCCAGAAGACTGCTACATCTGGCAGCATATCCATTGGAATTGTGAAGTTGTCTTTTACACTCCTTGTTGCCTGTGACAAAACCTCTGTGCTCCGTATGTTCAGTAAGTGAGGTGTGGGATGATACAGCACCAATCCCGTGCTGTAATTGCTAAGACTTGCAGTGCTGAGGGGCTAAGTATGGATTTCAAGTAGCCCAAAGCAAACTGCACAGTCCTATGCTCTCCTTTAGTCCTGTGGATCACTTTTGCCTGGCTATCCGTGACAATGGGGTTCATGAACATGGATTGTTAGCATTTGCCCCCGTTCTGTGAGCGCTGGCTTAGCTTTATGAGGCTTCATTCTTTGTTTTAGAACATTACATTCCTGATTCCCGGTTTCTATAACGACATGGAGAGAAGCAGTGAGTGTTCCTTGCCTTTCCCTCCTCTGGATGACTCCACGGGGACAGAGGGTGAGTGCCTCTTTGAAGGTGTTGCTGCCTGCCCTCCAGCTGGCTCTGGCTGCTGTAAGGAAGGGAGAAAGAGCAGGGACTAGAGGTTCACCTGCAAACATGGGGACATTCTTCATAAAAGCAACATCCCTCCATGCAGTTTTTAAATTGGGTTTCCACTATAACTTCAGGTAAAGAGAATTATTCACCTAAGATTGTGCTTCTCTCTTTGTTGCCAGGAAGATGAATCTGAATATCCAAGTTGGAAGTTACACTGTCAATAGAGAATGCTTTATATTTAACAAGCACTTCCCCTCCCTCCCCTACTAGGATCCTTCAGTATTTTAAGATGTGTAAAATACAGCTTTTGTGACTATACTGCAGCAGGGCTGTAGATGCTTAGGATCAATATTTTAAGGGAAAAATCTAATATTCTTCTGAATTGGCTTGTGTTGCTGGCTAATATTCAATGTTATGTTGCTGTGGTGTTTCAGTTAGGGAAGCATCACATATTCTTCTGATGCAGTTTGCTGCATTTATGAAAAATTTATCAAAATTATAGTTCTCTAAACACAACAGGAATAAACAGAAGCAAGGAAGCCTCATGTTTCCAAATCTGTCTTTCCAGCTAGCTCACCCGACACAGAGAACAAGTGCACACTTTCATCCATATTGCAGGAGATCTCTTCTGCTGTTTTTGTCTCCTCTTGTTTTTTCCTCCTTTTCTTTTTTTCCCCCTTTTCTTTTTCTCTTTGCTTAGAAAGGCACATCTGCATTGAAACCAATACACCCCACTGGAACAAAGAAGAGTTCCTAGACGGTTTCTTAGGTAATTCCTTGATGAAATGATGCCACTAATCTAGGAATAATTCACTTCTTCAGTGAGGAAGCATTGTTGGCACTCAGCTTTTACTAATGGAAGGATTGTTCCAGATTCAGATCTCGTTGCTCATTACTTTCTTCTGCAGCAACAGTACTTGGTTTACTTCATCTTTCAAACTCATGTTTTCGCTTCTGATCTGTTGTCACTGGAAAACGAAAGAACTTTGTGTCCTGTTCTTTCAAACATATTTAGATGGTGTACTTTTTTTATCTTACAGCTTCAGTGAATTATATAAATCCAGTACAAACCTTGTAATTTTATGTGTTGGGAATGGACAGTGTTTGTGTGTGGTTTGGACTTTTTTTTTTTTTTTTTTTTTTTGCTGCTGCTATTTGTATGATCATTTTAATTCCAGTTTCTATGTGTTATTGGCCTTTTTTTAGGTCTCTGAACTTCAACTCAAGTAGCTAACCCATGATACCAATACCTGTCCAAGAGCTCTGATAGAAAAGCAAATTTTGTCAGCCCTAAAACATGTAGATTGCTGCATGTGATGATTTTTAAAAATGAAGTAGAGTGGAATGCTCATATTTGGACTGTTTTGCCTTAGTCAAGCCTTTTATACTCAATTCCTTAGGGACAAGACAGACTGAGGCAGTTCCAAGTTTATTTTTAATCACTATAGCCTCTGAAGACTAAATATAACAGGTTAAGTTGGTATGGTTTTGTTTCCTCTTTGGTACAGACAGCAGCTCCTTGGCTGCATCTTTAGCACACCTTCTGTCACGAGATGAAGAGCAGAAATTGGAACAAAGACACAAGGGTGACAAATTAATACATGATGAGAATAAACAAAAGAACGGGACCAGTTTCTTTTCTCCTCCCTCACCTCCTGAAGTGGCATCCACCCCCACTAATAGGTAGGCACTTCATGAACTGCATATTCACTTGGGAAAATGAAGAGCTGTGGTGGCAATCACCAGCAAAACCTGTTTTTTTCACCAGTGTGATGTCTGTGGGAAGGTGCAACAAGGGCCTTCCACATTTTGCTGTCTTTAGAATCTGAGTGCTGTTTGCAAGACAGGCTGAGCTTTGCCTACCTTAGGTTTTTATTTGGATCTGCACAACTCACCATTGTAAAGTTACAGGAATTCCAGCTCTAAAGGGGACCAAATGCTTCACCCAGACTAGGGAAGGTAATTAGGCTCTGCCTTCTCTACATCATAAACAGTGGATGTTTATCTCCTTCAAGCTGGTGTTGCACTGAAGCCAGATTACCTGGCGTGAATTCTAAATGTTATTCTTTTTGGTGCTCAGTGTAACTGTCAGGTCATCCATTAAAACAGGGTACTGTGTTACTGAAGTCCAGCCATTTTTATTCTACCTTTCCAGGTCTTTTTCCTGTTACAAGGTTAGAAATTCTGTACAAGTACATATATGATGCTCATGGTTTACTGTAAGTCAAATTTTAAGCAGTATTTACTGTCCATTTTAAGATATAGACTATTCCAGCACAGTTCTTGCTGCTTTTTAAAGAGACTGACAGTCCCACTCTTGGTGCTCTCCTGGATTTATGTCTCTCATATCATACTTAGGTTGTAAATGCTCTGCTTTATTGTTTTTCTACGCTGCTTTTTTACTAATGGAGATGTTTGCAAAACACCTTGTGCAATACCTTGGACTTCAGTGAACCCTGGTTAAACTGATGGATGGGGACATCCATCTCCTGTTGGACAGAAAAGGGATCTCCTGTTCTCAGAACTGGAAGTATCATGCCATGTGTACTGGCTTTTTTTTTTTTTTGTGATGGGAAACGATCTATGATCTATATTTAGAAATTAAGCTAAGCTAGAGAAGGAAATTATCCATAGGGAAAGAGTGCCATTTGAGTGTACCTGCTCTTATCTGGAAAATTTGTTAGGATTTTGGATGCCTGTGCCAACAGCTTTCTACCTTTTTCTTTCAAACAATTTAAAACAATTGGTGCAGGTTTTAAATAGTGGCTATGGTAACAAGAGTAGGTAGGATACAGCAGGACAGTTTTCTCATTCTTTTGGCACCATGATGTCGCTGTCAGCTTTGAATCTTTGCAGTGAGGACAGCCTTGCTTACTGATGGGCTGTCAGCCCACCAGAGAGCCTTATCCCAAAACCTGCCTTGACACAATCAGAGCAGTGGAACAGTGTAGAACAGTGGAAACTTCAGGATCAAATAATTCTCTAAAGATGCTCTCTGGTTGCATGTTAGTTCTAGGCTAGAAGACATTCTAAACACCTCATCCTATGGCCCAGTGAAGCTGCCTTCTGTTGTTACCTGTAACTCACCTGGAACACCAACAATGAATGAGCCATGGCCAGGGACAGCACTGGACTGCAGACAAGACTTCCAAAGCCACGTGGTTACAGGTCAGGCATCAAAAACAAACTCGAGGTGTGATGCAGAGCATTCCAGCCTTGAGCAGGTTGCTGTTGAAAACTGCCTGCTAAATGATGCTCCAGCCTTCTTTGCACATGAAAGAAATACTGTCTATGATGTTTGTCCAGCAAATAAAGTGGGTCACAGTGCTTCTGCACCAGGAGTTGCCACAACCTCTGAAGATGTTAAAGAATCAGACACTGAACTGAACTGTATTTGCTCTGGTCTTGAGGTACTGGGTCTGAACACTTGTGTCAAGGGGAACTCAGACAATTCTTTAGGTATTGCTGCAGCTCTTGTAGGAGCATGCTCGTCTGATGCAGTAGACTCCAATATGCTAACTGAGACAAACAGCACTTTTTCTGCTGGTCAAGCAAAGCAGCTGCTGAGTGGTGTTGCCACAGAAGCTGGTTCTGGGTGGCTGGCCTTCCAGGGGCATTTGCAAAACTCTGAAGAATCCTCCAAAGCATTTCCTGAGACAGCCAAAACTCTTGCAGAAAGCGTGGGGCACGACGCCGGCAGAAACCCCCAGAGAGGCAAAGGGGGGCCTGAGGAACTCGGTCAGCTGCAGGGGCAGCAAAATATGGAGAGGAAAGTAACATCAACCCCGGTGAAACGAGAAGGGAGGCTCAATCCAGCAGCTCCTTTGGTCTGGGAGATTCTGGAAGGCAGCTACGCTGGGAATTGCTGTCACAGAGACGGTTCACAGTTCAGTAAGTTAAATCTTCTCCCCTTCCCAAAACTTTTACCAGGGTCCTGTTTTTCACCCACATTTTTGCAGAAGGCAGACAGTTCTGGTTAGAAGCTCACAGTGGAGAGGAAGGAAGAAGCATCTAGAAGAAAAATCAGTCTATTTAAGTCTATTCAGAGGATATTAGAAAAGGTGGTATAAATGAATATAAAATACAAAGTTATTAAGAAATTAATCCCTACTTAAAAGTCAGAAATATTCTTAAAACACAATTAAAAAGGTTGAACCTGATAACTTTTTCTTAACAGAAAATACACTGTAAAAAATCCACTGTAAAGCTGTAAAATCTCCATTTTTATGTAATTTAGAATAACAATACAAAATGAATAATCACAATTGGACCCTGACAAAAGTTTCTGCTGGAGGTGGGAGCTGTGGAGGTAGCTGATAGGTACCTCTAGAACAGCTATGCTGGTGTCAGCCCCTCTGATGGTTCTTTAGTGAGCAGGTGTTCCCCAAATAAATAGCTCTTTGCTAAGAGCTCAGAATTTTGTCTGTGGTCTTGCTAAACACTAAAGTTGCATTCTACCGTTTTAACTTCCTCACCTGTTCCTACAGGTATACTCTTTGAGGTGAAATGTGCAGAACTGCAGGACCCCACTGTACTTTTCTGTGTCTGGGTGGTGAAAGACCTTTCACAGAGCCAGAAGGAAGCTGTAGCAAAGACTCAGCTTTTGCTCTCCAGCCTAGCAAGCTCTGCCCAGTCTGTTGCTGATCTTTCTACAAACAGTCTTGGAGAAGTAAGAAATCCTATCTTTGAATACCTGAGCATTTCTTTCCTTGTTTGATTGTTAAGTTGAAGCTCAAGTCAAAAAGTTTTTCAAATTAAGGTCGCGAGGTGGTGGGGTGGATATTTCTGTTTCTTTGTTTTCCTACTTTTATGTTAAAAGGAAAAGGTTTCAAATTGCTATTTTGTAACATTTCTGGTGTGCGGGTTAGTGTAGTTACCTTTCCAACTTGAACAACACTGTTCCAAACTGCAGGAGACTCCAAGGAACTGCTGTGTATTGAAATGTACTGCAGATTAGACCTGTACTTAACTTGTCTGGTGATGGTTGTCGCTATCATAACCAAAGATTTCTCCTTTTAGCAATTCCTGCAGATGTGTCTGTTCTTTTCAGTATTTATTCATTTTATAAACGTGATCCCGTGGCTTGCTCATTTTGTTTTCTTGCTACTGTAACCTGTATATATGTACCTAGGCCATCAGATCAACTTCTCTTTTCAATAATTCCCGAAGAGCTGAAGAGCTTGAAGGATTAAGAGCATGTGAGGGAGAATACACAAAAAATTACAGCACTCTCAGTCTTATTGGCAAAGGCGCTTTTGGCTTTGTCTGGACTGCCAGGAGCAAGAAGGATCATCAGGAGGTGAAGTATTTCTTTTAGCTCTACTGCAGTAATTATTTAGGATGAAAACTGAAAGGTTAGAGTGTTCATATTCTGTCAACACTGCACTATTAAAAGCTTCTGTTTTGTAGTTTGGGGTTTTGCTTTGTTTAAACAGAAATCTGAGAAAGCAAACCTCAGGGAAACAGGACAGCAAAATATTTGCATTGATGTATGAATGGGAGACAGCAGGTGCAGAATGAGCTAATGAACTGATGAATGTAGCTAATGAACTGATGAATGTAGCTAATTGGACCTGTTGAAAGAAGTTAACATAAGCTAAACAGAATTACAGGTTTTTATCTTCTGTTACTAAAGAAAATGGCAAACCTCAAAGTCTTTATCCTGCCATGACTCAAGGATGTGCAGTAGAGATGTTTATGTTATGGGACCCTCTTCTTTACAGCAGAAGTATCAGCAGAAGTATCTCACGTTTCTCTGCATGGATGTTAAGTGCTCATTTCCCTCCATTGTACCCCTGTGCCACTGCTGCTGTAACTGGTTGATAAGACAGCTGGCCTGTCAAAGCCTTTGGAATTCAGAACAGCGATAAATACGTGCATTTATGTGCATCATTTGGCTTCCAGGATTAAATTACTTTAAAGGTGTTTAAAGATACTGTAGCTATTCACATTGGGTTGCTTCTATCCTTCTAGTAATATGAGTGACTGAGTTCCTGGAGATTAACTCACCTGACACTCAAAGCGGTGCTTTTGCAGGCGATGCTGAATGCTGTTGTCTGTGTAGGTTGTCGTGAAGTTCATCTGGAAGGAGAGGGTGCTGGAGGACTGCTGGGTCGATGATCCTGAGCTGGGGAGAGTCACTCAAGAAATTGCAATCCTGCTGAAGCTGCAGCACCCCAGTATCATTAAGGTACAGTGGCTTGGAGTGAATGCAGTTTGCATCAGGTGGTTCATTTGAATACTTGGTGTCTCCTGTTCCTCTTCAGGAGTGAAGTCTCCTGCACTGAATCTGCCTTTTCAGGAAAGAAAGGAACCTATCTGTCCTGCTTTGTTTAGGAGTGTGTGTCACAGCAGACTATCGCTTGCTTTGACACTTTTACCCCAAACTGATCTGAAGATGTGACTCTTAACAGAAAAAAAGCCTATACACTATTTCAAGATGATAATATGCGTATCTCAGAAGTGTGATGTCACATCTGAACATGTACAACTTCAGTAAATAATCTGGATACATGTCTTGCTTCGTCCTGTTTGGTTTGGGGTTGTTGGTTTTGGTTTTGGGGTTGCTTTTTTTTTCTTCAGAAAGCAAATTCCTCTTAGGTTTAATTCTGCTCTTGGTTTTAGCTCTGTTTTCTCTTCAAGAAATGTTTGTGCTCAGTGAAATGAGACTTTGAAGATTATAATATACATCAATTAAATCTCCAAGAGGAGAGCAGTGTTTATTAAAAAAAAAAAAAAAGGCTGTTTGAGGATGAAGCACATGATTAAACCAGTCTGTTATTTATAGGTGCTGGATGTATTTGAAAATGAATGCTTTTTCCAGCTGGTGATGGAGAAGCATGGCTCGGGTCTGGATCTCTTCACATTCATTGATAATCAGCCCAACTTGGATGAGCCATTAGCGAGTTATATATTCAGACAGGTGAGAACACAAATGCTACATGCAGGTAAGATTTGGCTAATATAAGAACCAGGGCCCTGTTTCACTTCATACAGGCTGATCAGCTGGTGTGCTGAATTGGAGTCATGTTCAATACCTGCAGAACCTTTCCTCGTTAGTCTGTAGGACTGATTGAAATGCTGCCTGAAGAACCCTCGTTAAGGTTTGCCTAGAAACTTGTAACAGAGAAGCCTTTGCAGGACCTTACTGCCTGTAAGGGTTTCCAGTGGAGCCATGGCCCCTCAGCTGTGACTGGGGCAGAACACAGCCCCTGTCACCAGGATGCCATTCATGTAGTAGTCACATTTTCTCTGAGGGAGGAAGAAAGCTCACAGAAGCTGCCCCAAGCTCCACAAAAAGCCACGTTTTCACTTAGTTCACTGCTTTGTTTAGATTGGTTACAGGGGTATAGGGCTCTGTTCTTTAAATCAAGAAGTTCTCTTGGATTTTAGAGTGGCATAACACAAAGTAACCAGGGTAGTTTTCCTGTGAGTCAGGAGCTTGCCCAGTAGGTGATTGAGAGCTGAATTGTCCTTTGTTCAGTGAGTTAACCGCAGCAGCAGTCCCCAAGTAACTCCCCCTCATGAGTTTTGGAGTAAATTCCATGCTCTGTGGTATGCAGGAATAGTTGTGCACATGCTCACCTCCCCCACATCCCTGCTGTGCCCACCCTCCCCTCACCTGGAGTGTTGATGTCCCCTTAGCCTTGTGATGGTTCAGCCCTTTCCCTAACCCAGCCTGCAGTTTGTAGGGCTGCCTTGTTCTCTCAGATCTGTACAGCATTTCTCTGCAGAGGATTATAAATAGAAACTTTTCTCCCTCAGCCATCTGCTTTTCTTGTTAAATGCGTTGCAAGGATCACGAATGTCTCCAAGGTGGTATCATTCTGATGCTGTCCTTAATTATGGCACTAGTGCATGAATTGTGCAGGAAGAGGAATGGAATTTGGGAGCGACTGTATTATTTATACCAAACTGTTCTCTTAAATGCTTTGTCATCCTGCAGTATGGGAGGTTCACAGTAATATCCTTCTGGAGAAGCCAAAAGACCCTCCAAACGAAGCTGGGATAAAAATAGAGTAACCTGCAGGATTGTAGCAGTGAGTTCTGAAGCTTCTCACCAAAAAAAAACCCCAATCACATCATGACTGCAGCATCCCCTCCTCCTGCACATTTGTGAGAGGAGAGCAAGCAAAGCCTTTTGTAATTGTCTCTCCCAAGAGCATTGCAGCACCCGCTGCAGCAATGCTGACAGGCGGACCTGGGATCATTTCCAGTTACCATAATTAGGATGTATATCTTGTTTAGATGGTGTCAAAACAAGCCAAAATGCGACTCTTGGAATACTGCGATGCCACATCGATTATCCAGGACACCTCTGTGTAGTAACACCTAGTTCTTTGCTCCTCTTTCAGCTTGTCTCAGCTGTTGGGTATCTCCACTGCAGGAACATCCTTCACAGAGATATCAAGGATGAAAACATTGTCATTGCTGAAGATTTCACAATTAAATTAGTGGACTTTGGTTCAGCTGCCTACCTGGAACCTGGGAAATTGTTTTATACCTTCTGTGGGACAATTGAGTACTGCTCACCAGAAGTGCTGTCTGGCAAACCGTATGTAACCCTCTGAAAAGTTATTTTTGTGCCATCACACCAAAAACCCATGTGTGCAGGGCTGGAACAGAGAAGCCAAGTTGCTGTGCCGTTGGAACTCTGCTAGAGTATCCAACCACAGGGAACTGCAGCAAGATTCAAGGCACTGCAGTGACAGAAATCGCTTGTGAAAGTTTGAGTGCATACAAAGTAGGGCACTGTGGTGACAGAAAACAGTTGTAAAAGCTTGAATATGTACAAAGTTGTTTCTAAGTCTGTTGTCAGGCTTTCTCCACCAAAAGCTGCTCTTTTAGAGAGGTGGTGTAATCAAGTATTGCTGTCAATAGCACCTGCCTTGCGTGTCTGTGCCTCGTATTCTCACACTCTCATCTTGAGTGTTCTCTCCTTTCCTACGTGCTTCCCTGTACTTGAATTTTTGCAGTTTAATCCTTGGTCATCTCCCCACTGATTTCTGTGCTCCTTGGGACTCGAGGATTCTTCCTTTGCAACTTCTCTTGCTGCTGTTTTGGATGTGCTGCCTGAATCTTGGCTGTCTTTTCCCCCTTCTTTCCCTCTCCAAGTACTCTGTACCTAGCAGCTGGCAGTCCTGTACCTGCTCCACAAGGAAGACTCCCCATCCCAGGGTGGTACCTGCAGTGATTGGATGTGCCTGTACGTATCTTGCTCCCACTTCACTGCTGTTTTCATTGGTCCTTCAGGCAGCTCCTCATAACAGAGTGGGGGGAAGAAGCAATGCCAGGAGGAGAGGTAATTCCCACTGGGAATGAGATGGAAGGTGAAGCGAGCAGCTCTTCCCTGGGAGTTCTCCCTGTTACTGTGTGAAGGAACTGTCACGTTTTCTCAGATGGAATTCTTTTGTTTTGAAAGGGCTGGGGGGACCTGTTTGCTCTTCCAGTTAAATATTTACTTGATAGTTTTGGCTTATGGTGAAGAAGTTGTAGGGGTAAGTTCTCTTGTCACCAGCTTACGTGTGTGGCAGTCTGGGTACATGTTTCACACACTCATCAACAGAAACTGTTTGGCCATTCTGTGGTGGTTTTATTTCCTGGAGAAGGATAATGCAGACTCCTCAAACACATGAGAAACTGCTTAGAATTCTCACAAACTTCCTATGTTAAAATAAAAATTGGGAAAAAGGGCTGCCAACCTCCTTTTTTCTTTTTACTTTCTTTTGCAGATAGGTATATACTTGCAATCTGAGTTTAGGCAAGCTTATCTCTGCACAGGTACCATGGCCCCGAGCTGGAGATGTGGTCGCTTGGCATCACCCTTTACACCTTGGTGCTTGGGGAGAATCCCTTCTGTGAGCTGGAGGAGGCCCTGGCAGCTGTCCTGAATCCTCCTCGCCCTGTGTCAGATGGTGAGCTCTTTCCATTTGCCTTTTTAAAGGAGCTGATCTCTTTTTTAAAGGAGTGGGAAAGTATAAGCAGTGTTTTTTCACCACGAGCAAAGGGGAAGCCTGAAAAGAAGCTCCCCAGTGTGCTCTGTGATGATTTCAAAAGCTGCTCAGTGCAGCAGAGTTTGGGCAACTTGTCAGTCTTTGAATATAAACCATATCTCACATTCCCAGGCTGCCTAAAATACATCTTGAGCCATCCCTCTGCTATCTCTGCCCAGGTCTCATGGATCTCATGGCTGGGCTTCTGCACCCCCTTCCAGAGGAGCGCACGACTCTAGCTGTGCTAGCCGAGGATCCTTGGCTGCGGCAACCCGTGAACCTGGCTGATTACACCTGGGAAGAGGTGTACATCTCTGCTGAGCCAGGTGAGACCGCCTCCTGAAGGCTTCTTCATCCAGCAGTGATTTATAGAAGTCTGAACTGTGTTAGCAGGATAGTTCCCAAACCATGTGTGCCCAGTTTATTAGTGTTCTTACCCAGCTTCAAAGCTGTGAGGCCAAGATTTTAACGTTGTTCAAATTGTCCATAACTCAGAATATATATTTATTGTCTGCTTTTATTTTTTATATGTAGTTTTTGTATCTTTCTAAAAAGTGAATGAATAAATTAGTGATAATACCTCTGGGTGTTTTCTGGAGTTTGTGTGCGCAAAGGAGCCTTAAAAACAGACATGTAATCATGATTTGGGGGCGGGGGGGTGGGGTGGTGATGTCTTTTTTTTATGTCAGAGTCCTCTCTATATCCAGGAAAGTAGTCCTTGATTTTGATGAGACAGAGATGTTGGAAAGAAAAAATAGATTCAACTGAGAGAATTTGATTGAGACACAGGTAACAGGAACATTTTGGGATGCAGCTCAGGGTTAGGCTGCTTGGGAGGAAGTGCTGGGAGAGGCAGCAGTTCTGCCTGGCTGCAGCTGCTGTCTGACAGCAGCTCTGCGGAGAAGCAACAGGATTCAGTTTAAAGCCAGGTAAATTACTAGAGATTAGCTCTGAGTCCGGCTTTGGATTCTGCTGTCTCCATCCGAACACATAACTAGCTGCCTTCCCGGTACACTGTGTTCTGTAGCACCGCGCTGGGGCTGTGCTTCGGCTCCGGCCCGGGCGGGGAAGGTGACCCGGGCATCGCCTCTGCGGGCCATGGGCAGCGGGCACGGCGCTCGGCCCGCGGTACCGCTCTGCTCGGGGCGAGGCAGCCCTGCGTGCCCGGGGAGGCCGGGCCCGGCTCCCACCCCGGCGCTCCTCCCCGTTCCCCGGCGCTGCCCACAGGGCGGGGGCGGAGCAGCGCGGCGGGGCCTTCCCGCCTGCTCCCCGCGGGGCCGGGCCGCGGCCATGGCGGGGCTGCCGCTGCCGCTGCCGCGCGGGGCCGGGCGGGCGGTGCTGGCGGGGCGGGCGCTCCTCGCCGCCCTCCGGCCGTGCCCCCGCCGCGGCTGTGGGGAGGCGGCGGCGCTGCGGGCCATGGGCTTCAGCCAGGAGCAGGCCCGGCGGCTCCAGGGGCTGCAGCCCCGGCTCGGCCCCGAGCGGCGGGAGGCGGTGGCGGCGCAGCTGCTGCTGCTGGGGCTGAGCGCCGAGGCCGCCCTGGCGCTGCTGGAGCAGAGCCCGGCGCTGCTGCGGCTGCCCACGGAGCAGCTGCGGGAGCGCGCCGAGGAGCTGCGGCGCCTGGGGCTGGACGGAGGTAGGGCGGCGCGGGGAGGACGGGGGGGCGCACCGGGGCTCGGCCCGGCCCGCTGACCCTGTGCCTGCAGGTCGGGGCCCGGCCCGGCCCGGCCCGCTGACCCTGTGCCTGCAGGTCGGGCCCGGCCCGGCCCGCTGACCCTGTGCCTGCAGGTCGGCTGGAGCGGGCGCTGAGCCGCTGCCCCCAGCTCTTCGCCGTGCCCCGGAGGAGGCTGGCGGCGGCGGTGCGGCTGCTGCGGGAGCGCTGCCTCTTCACGGCGGAGCAGCTGCGGGAGGTGCTGGGCACCTGCCCCGCCGTCCTGCTGGAGGAGCCGTGCAGCCTCCACCACCACTTCCAGGTGAGCATCGGCATCCCTCTCCCTGCCGGAGCCTGCCGCGGGGATGGGACTGTGCCTGACACAGCCCGTCCCGCCCGCAGTACGCTTACTTCAGAATGGGAGTCCGGCAGAAGGAGATGGTGAAGGCTCGACTCTTCCAAATGCCCTTTGCCGAGCTCCGAAACCGGCACATCTTCCTGGAGCGCCGAGGGCTCTACGAGACCCCACACAAAGGGCAGATACAAACCAATAACCCAAAACTGAAGGACATCCTTCAGCTCTCGGAGAAAGACTTTCTGGCCAGCCTGGCCTGCTCTACCCTGGAGGAGTATGAGGTCTTCAAGAAGCTGCTGGCTCGGGAGGAGGCAGAAGAGGGGAAGGAGGAGGAGGTGGATGCACTATATGCAGAGGAAGATGATGATTTGGACAGTGAAAGAAGTAAAACAGCCCCGGAGTGAGGAGGTGAGGCTCCGAGGTGCCTGAGCCCTCCCATGCTGGCACACTCCCCCACCCCATTGCGTACCCATGGGTGCTCTGGGCTCCCACCCAGCATCAGCAAGAGCAGTGGTGGCTGCAGGGCCCCATGTGTGGGGCACCAATAAATCCAGTCTATCAAATACAACACCACTCATTCTTCCTCACTGACCACTGACCAACTACTTAAAAAAAATCCAGTTTCCATAAAGTGTTTTTATTTAAAAAAAAACAAAACAAACCCCCCCCCCCTAATTTTATTTCCAAGGCTGTATTACATACTTTGCCAGCTGTGGGGTGGGAGGCAGTGGGCTGCTATGCCAGCTGGCAGCAGGGCCAGGCTTCCTGGGGCTGGGGGCACAGGCCCTGTGGAAACAGGACTGTCCCACGGCAGGGCTGCCTTCACCTCCACAGCCAGTGTTAGCACTGATCTCGTGGCTGACAGGGCAGGGATGCAAAAGCTTTCTGACCATGGCCCCAAACCCTCCTGTCCCTCACAGAGAACAGAGGCTGGTCTGGGTTTCCCCTTGCCCTGCTCTCCCAGGTGGCTTCCTCTCCTGCCCTGGGGAGGTAGTGCTGATGTGCTTGCCAGGTAGCTGAAGCAGGACCAGATAGCCTTGGAGGAAAATGAGGCACGTCTCTCCTCTGAGATGAGAGCTAGAGGCAGTGGAGGAGGGCAGCATCACGCTGGCCAGGGGGCCAAGGCTTCACCTTGTCTCTGCCACCCGCCTCTGCAGCTATTCCTCCAGGCTGAGCACTGTTACACTGCTCCTGGCAGGAAGAGGGTGGTGGCGGGAGCACTGCAACTCCTAGGCCTGTCCTGCTCCAAGAGCATCTTCCAGGCCGCCACTTGAGACATATGGCTGAGCTACAGAGTTCACTGATGCTAGGTGGGAGGGGAGGGCCTCCCCCGGGATACCCCCACGCTGCTGGGGACATAATGCTCTATACCATAACTGCGATATATCTCTGGTATGTATTAATTTATAATATACACTGTGTACATTAATACACAAATCTATGTTTAACTAGTGTTGTCATACAAACTCACAAAAACTAGGAATGTTTCTAAACTACGCTCTTTCTTTGCCTGCCCTGCCGCAGTGCTGGTTCTCTCCTCCACACACTCCACAGCGCTGGTGCCACAGGGAAGGCAAACGCTGGAAGTAGCACAGGGGGATGGCATGTGGGCCTGGCATTGCCACCAAGCCTCTGCTGTGCCCTGCGTTGGTGTGGGGGCAGTTACAACAAGTGTGGTGGCACTGGCGTGCCTCAGCTGACAGACTTCACCTAGAGATCACTTTTAAAATTCTTTCTAGGTGCTCGACTGGTTTCTGAGCTGGAAGTTTGGTGAAAACCAGGGATTGTTTACAAAGCAAAGAAAAAAGGCAGGCAGAAGAAGCTGCATCAGTTGCCCCTACTAGAGCAGAGGAAACAGGAATGTGCCTCTACTGCCCATGCTCGCCTCGCTGCTCGGAGCTGCTTACCATTTTTAACTTATCTAGAGAGGCTGGAACATCTCCGAGCAGACTTTTGGGGGCCATGTTTCAGTTGATGGCTACAGCTTTTTGCTCTGCATTAAACTGTTTTATTTGAGGGTTATAGGTAATTTATAACCTTGGATTATGAAAACAGGTTGGTGCAGATGCTGTTGGCAAGTTGCTGGGCTGATCCCTGAGTGGAGCAGGGAGCCCATCGCTTGTGCAGAGTGGCTGGGGGGCCCGAGCAGGGCTGGCCCCCTCGGGGGCACTGGTGCTCAGCTCCTCAGGGGCAGAGAGGCGGCCAGAGGGAGGCAAACCAGCAAAGGCAGTGCTGGGCTGGCAGGGGGAAGGGAGCACTGCCTGGTCTGCTGACCTGGCTGCCTAACAGGCTGGAGGAGAGGGAGAGGCTAACACCAGGCAGGAAGGTGCCCCTGCTGTGTTCAACGCAGTGAGCAGATCTGATCTTCCTGGTGTTCAAAAAGCCCTTAGATGTGGAAAGATGAAGCTTCTACTGCTTTAAACCCTGTGGAGGAGCAGGAGGAAAATTAAGCTGGTGTGTGGAATCCCCTCAAAGCCCCGCAGCTGCCTCTTCCCACCCCGTGCACCCATCTCAGGCTGGGAGAAGGGGACCTGCCCTCTCCAGAGCTCCAGCTTTAGCCTGTGCAGGAATCTCTTGTTCATGAAGCTGCAGAGCCAAGGGGAAGCAGAACATTGGCTTCTGCTCCTCCATCCCAGACACAACCAGGAGCCCTCAGCCACAAAGCCCTCACACCTCCTAAACGTGGGGGGTGTGAGCTAGGGGTGTGCCCTGCCCTCCACCCTTCCTCCTCCCCCACTCCCTGTACGAGAACTGCCCCTGCCTGTGGCTGAGGAAGGCTGGAGCAGGTACTTACTTCTATGGCTTCTTCAGTGTGTGACTGTTGCTTGGTTTTCTGGAAGAGAACAGAGGAGAGCACCATCAGCCCTGCGCCCCTCAGACATTGCTCACAGCACCGGCATCCGAGCCTTGGACATGCCTGCACCCTCTCCCAGTCCACCCCAGCCTGAGTGTGCCCATGCATGCTGGGGGCCACCTGCCAGCTGCATCCTCCTGTCCAGGGTCAAAGGAAGGCTGGCACGCTCAGTGTGCTGCTGCTGTACCTGCTGGTTGTCCTCTCGGAACCACTGCTCTCACAGCTCTCCTTGTAGCAGACGTCCTGGTGTACCTTGTAGACTCTCCTGTACCTGCACACACAGTGGAGGGGTGATGTGTAGGGAACAACAGGGACAAGATGTGCTTTTATGAGTGCCGAGGTGGAGTCTGGGTGCTTCCCTGTTTCCTTCCAGGCTGCAGTAGCCAACCTTGCCAGGAATGGGGCTCAGGCCTGATGTGCACGAGGGCTGATCCTCACACAGCCAGGCCTTTTTGCCTCCATCACAAGGAGACAGGGGGCAACACCAGAGCCTTCCATGCCCTGACATTGCAGCAGGGCTCCCCCAGCCCTCTGGTTTTATATGGAGAGGCAGCCAGGAGCTGGGTGGGATCTGCTGCTGTTTGGGGGTCACGCACACCAAATCCAACCTTGCTGCCATGTGGGTGATAACACCAGTACGGAGCTTTCACTTCAGGAACACCCTGCCCTGAAACGCAGTTGGGAGGCACCCACAGGGGCATGACAGGCTGCTCAGCCTGCACTGGGGAGGGGGCAGCTGCCAGCTGGGGTTGGAGACAGCCTCACACTTGCTCTCCCTTCCTCAAAGCCAAGCCATGGGGAGACATCCCCAGCTCAGAGCACAGGGGGAAGGGGGGAGCACAACCTGCAGGCAGTACTCACAGGTAGTGGCAGGTGCCTCCTTCCCACACTGGGAATGACTTGGTTTCCGAGTACAGCCGTGTGCACGAGTGTGGCACCTTCTTGCAGGCTGCTTGGGGAATAGGAGAGGGGAGCTATCAGTGAGCCCATCCATGGCCCTGCCTGCCTGTGCCCTGTGGCAAGGGGCCGGTGAGGCCCGTCTGGCTTCTCCTTGGCTGTGCTCGAGTGCTGGGCTCAACAGAGCTGACCCACCAGGAGAAGTGGAGCCCCCAGCCTCACAGTGCCTAGGCAACTCTGTGGGCAAGGCAGGGGCCTGGCCTTGCCAGACAGAGGTGGAGAGCTCAGCCAAGAGTGGGGAGCAGACCTGCACTCTCACATCTCCCCAGAGCGGCAAGAGCAGAGCCCAGCCCCTCTCCCAGCACGACACTGATCTCTAGTAGAGCCTGGGGGTGGCGGGTGCTGACAGGGTGTGCTGGGTGATCTACGTCCTGGGGAACTCGTGATGGACAGCCACCAGCCTGGCATTGCAGGAGGGAGCTTGGTCCTCTGGCACAGCCTGGCACTCACCCAACTGGCAGAGCCGGCCCTTGAACCCTGGGTAACAGGCACAGTGGTAGGACTCGGCATCTCTGGTGCAGGTGCCTCCATTCCTGCAGGGATTCGTGGAGCAGTTCCACCCCTCTCCTACAAAACATGCCTGGCTGTCAGACCCTGGGGCCACAGCACAGTCCTAACAAGCCCCCAGCATGCCAGGGTGCTCCCAGGGAGAGATGGTGGGCAGGGACACATGCCATGCCCCCAAGGAAGGCAGGCTGGTGCCGAGCACCCTGCCTGTGGGGCCAGGGCTGGGTCCCTGCTGCTGTGGGTCTCCCCTGGAACTTACTCTTGCTCTTTGCCTCATGCAGCTGCAGTGCCAGGCTGTCCCGGCTGGACACCTCCGTGTTCTCCAGCTTCACTGGAGCCTCTGGCTCTGGACAACAAGATGGTCAAATGTCACCTCCAGGCCAAAGCCAGACCCAAAGGCAGCCCCTCCAAGGGGATCCAGCCTGCCTGCAGTACTGGGGCTCTGGCCAGGCCTGAGGCACTGCTTTAGCCCTTCACAGTTGCCATCCCTAGAATTGGGGTGATCCCCTCACCCCTCCTGGAGGGCTGTGGGACACAGAGTCCTGCAGAGGCAGGGGCAGAGCCAGGATGTGCAGCAAGCCCAGGGTTGCCCTCAGGTGTGCCAGGCTCCTTCCCCACCCCATGGCGTGGGGTTCCCCAGCCTGCTAGAGTATCTTGGGCTGGCACTTGTGTCCCTGGTCTTCTGGGGATGGAAAATGGGGGATTAGGCTGGACTAGTGAGGGGTTTCTCACCCAGGTGCCCTCCTCGGGTGCAAGGTTGTTATTGGCAGTGGGGACTGAGGCTGCTGGGCAGGCAGGGGCTGTGCTGGAGGGCTGTGAGGCCACTGCCTGGGCGGCCGTGCCACAGTCAGTATTGCCTCCCATCAGTGAGGGTCACTCTCTGGGCTCCCCTCCTGGCTGTGAGTCACCCCTCTTCCCTGGCAGTGGTCTAGCAAGCAGGGCACATGTTTGCCTACCCAAGGCTGGGTGAGAGGGCTCCACCCTCCTCTGTGGCTCCCCCAGCCCTACAGCAGCCACTTCACCCTGGGGGAAGGTGCAGGAGATAGCACTGGATGACAGGATCAGGACAGAAAAGCAACGGAGCACTTACGTGTCTTCACAGTGATGGATTTTCCCAGCACAGTGCCAAACCTGGCGCTGATCCTCCCTCTGCCATCCACCAGCTCTGTGAACCTGCAACAGGAGGGTGTAAGGGTACAGGGCACTGCAGGTGTCCCAGCCTCACACGCTGGGGTTCATGGCAGCTACATAAAGCAATCATGGTGACATCAGGCTCCATGTGAGTCCTGGGGGGGACCTGCTCCTGGCTTAGGACCCCAGCGGGTGGGCAAGAGGCTGTGCTCCAGCAGGAGCACAGCTTGACCCTGTGGATACCTGGACATGGGATCTGGGAAAAGAGGCTGGCTCTGCCTAGTGCTTGTGCCGAGTGCTAGTGGAAGAGCCAGGAGTGCTGGAGCAGTGCCTACCTGGGGGCTGGCGAGGGCTCCTCAGCTGTGTCATGATCTGCTAGCAAGCGGAGCTCGGGCAGGAAAGCTGGGGGCAGCCTGTTGCGCAGAACCCGGGGGTGCCCAGCTGGACTCCACCGTCTCTCCGGAGCCACATCCCTCTGCACTGCAGACCAAAGGGTGAGCTGGCATGAGCCAGCACAGCAACCCACCTCCCAGCCAGTCCCATCATCCCATCCCATCATCCCCAGGCTGCCATTTAGGGCTGTCTGGCAACACGCCGACACTCTCCACACACTGGGGCTGCAAGTGCCCATCACCAAGCTGTCACTCTGCATCTGCCCTTCACTAACAGGCAGCACCCTGCAACCCCCACCCCTCTTTGCAATGGGCCTGTATTCTCTCTCCACAGCCTGCTGCTGGGGCAGCAAGGGCTCTCTGTTGGTCAACTGGTTTACCCCGACAGCCTGCTTCCTTGTCATCCCACTGCCTCCCTTGTGCTGCAGCAATCCAGCAGAGACCCACAAGCACTCACAGGTGGTGATGTAGAGGTGGACGGGCTCGCTGTGCACCTGGCCCTGCTCCGTGTTCTGCACGGCTGTCACGGACAGGCGGTACCGCTGCCCAGGCAGCAGGTCCCGCACCGTGTAGGACACCAGTTTCCCATTAGGCACGTAGCGGCTCTTGACACTCTGAGCAGTGGTGACGTTGATGATGTACCCCTCCATGGTGCCAGTGGGCGGCTGCTCCCACACCATGGACACAGAAGTGGCAGTGACATGTGAGGTGGTGAGGTTTTGCGGGGGAAGAGGCCCTGTGGCAGGCAGGGGGTGGGAAAGAAAATGGTCAGAGCTGGTATCTTTGAATGGCCATTGCCCCACTTGCTCACACCACCTTACAAGTGTACCAGGCCCCCAGGTTGCCTGGCACTGCCCAGGCCAGCCCTGAGCTCTGCTCCAGCTGTGGGACGCACTGGGAGGGGATGTGCGGCCCTGGGTCCCTGCCAAGACAGGCAGAGCCTCACTGCACCCTGGCACACAAGTCTGCCCTTGTCCTCTAGCTGTTGGACAGCAGGGCATGAATCTGGCCCACATGGGTGCTGCACGGGGCTGAGCTCATGCTGGTCTCAGACAGTGAACAACATCTGGCAGGGGAGGACATGCCACTACCTTTCCTGCCCTTCCCAGGGTTGTCTGCACACCTCTTGCCTGCTGTGCCTGGCAGCTCCCACACCTTCCCTGCCAAGCCCCTGCACCCACCAAGCTGGGGTGGCAAAGGTAATCCCACTCACTCGTCCACACGTGAAAAGGGGCTGTGGACACGCTCTCTGAGGGGTGGTCTTCCGTCCCCAGGCCGCTCAGTGTCGTGACATGGACGATGTATCTCTCTCCTGGCTGCAGGTCCCTGTGGAAGAGAAAGGTGGGGTGGGAAGGGGTAAGCAGGGCAGCCTGGGGGGCCAATGCCCTGGCACCCACCACTGCCCCACTCACAGGAAGGTATATTTGGCCACGCTGCTGTTCAGCTCCACGGTGCGGCCTGCCAGGTCCCCCAGCTGGTGGATGGAGACCCTCACCCTACTGACAGTGGAGTGCTGGAGCCGGTGGAGAGCCCACTGCACCGTGATGGCACTGGCTGTCACATTTGTGATCTCAAAGCCTTCCACCGGACGCGGTCCTGGCCGGAGCAAACGGAGAGGACTGTGGTCATTATGGGTCACCCCATGCCCCCCCAAGGGGGGTCCTGCCTGCACCTCTGGATCAGCTTCCCCAGAGGAGCTGCTCAGTGCCACCTGTCCTGCTGGACTCATGCTCTCCCATCCTCACTGCCTCAAGGTAGGGGGGAGGCACATCCATCTGCCTGCCCACAGGGCCTTGTGCCACCCAAGGCACCCCTGAGGCTGTCCCACCGTGGCCCCAGCTTGCCACCACAAGCTCCAAAGGGGCCATAGTGCCCAGGTCTGGCCCTAATCACAGAATCATCAGGGTTGGAAGATCATCAAGTCCAACCATTCACCCAGCACTACCACTGGAGCCCCTAAACCATATCACCCAGTGCCAGATTCAGGTGCCTCTTGAACACCTCCAGGGATGATCACTCTACCACCGCTCTGGACAACCTATTCCAATGCCTGACCACTCCAACAGTGAAAATTTTTTTTCTAATATCTAATCCCAATCTCCCCTGTCTCATCTTAAGGCCATTTCCTCTTGTCCTCTCACTGTAGACATGGAAGAAGAGACCAGCCCCCACCTAACCACAACCTCCTTTCAGGGAGTTGTAGAGAGCAACGAGGTCCCCCCTGAGCCTCCTCTTTGAGACTAACAAACTCAGCTCCCTCAGCCATTCCTCTTAAGGCACATTTTCTAGACCCTTCACAGGCCTTGCTGACCTTCTCTGGGCATGCTCCAACACCTCAATGTCCTTTCTGAAGCAAAGGACCCAAAACTGAACGCAGTGCAGCCTCACCAATGCTGAGTACAGGGGCACTACCTTAGTCCTGCTGGCTACACTATTGCTGACACAAGCCATTGGCCATCTTGGCCACCTGGGCACACCATTGGCTCATACGAAGCCTGCTGTCAACCAGCACCTTCAACTCCCTTCCTGTTGAGCAGCTCTCGAGCCACTCCTCCCCAGGCCTAGAGCATTGCAGGGGCTTGTTGTGACCCAAGTGCAAGACCCAGCACTTGATCTTGTAGAACCTCATGCAGTTGTCCCAGGCCCATTGATTGAGTCTGTCCAGGTCTCTCTGCAGAGCCTTCCTACCCTGGTGCCAGTCTGCAAATCCACTGAGGGTGCACTCAATCCCCACATCCAGATCATCAATACTGATGTTAAACCGGACCAGCCTCAAAACTGAGCCCTGGGGAACACTGCTAGTGACTGCTAAGCCCATGGCACACACCAGGGGGCCATTCCAAGCCTGGCTCCGGCTGACCAACCAGCATCCAGCCCTGGCTTGAGGCCCCACAGGATGCTGTGCCCAGCACCATGCTGCTGTCTCCTCCCCTGTGCTTCACTCAGTCTCAGCCCGCTGTGAGGGATGTGGCTCACAGGCCCACTACTGTCCTCCTCTCCCTAGAGGCCACCTTTCCTAAGTCCAATTCCCTCCATCCTGCTTGCCTTTGATTTCTACAATCCCTAGAAAGCAGGATCACAGCTGCTCTGCCTCTCCATGCCCCAGAGGCATCACTGTGCCCCTTCCCTCCACCCATGGAGCAGAGGTCCCTGTCAGCCTCTGCCCTCACGTCCCCACACCAAGCCCAGTGGCACGGCAGGGCGACTCGCCCATGGCACTCGTTGTTGGCAGAGATTGCACAAGCCCCGCTGCCCACCTTGCCTGGGGGCTTCTCCAGCTCAGCCAAGCAGCACTAGGGGTCCATGCCACCCTGGGCACAATGACAAGGAGCAGCACGGCCTGGCCCTGACAAACAGGAGCCAGGAGCAGTCCCCGCTGCCAGCTCCCTGCCAGCCCCTGGACAGGGTGAGCCACAGGGGGTCCATCCCCTTTTACTCACAGCAAAGAGAACAACAGTTCTCTGTGCCGAGCGCTTTCCAGAGGCCCCCGGCTGGATTTGAGGATCTGCACCAGCAAACCCACCAGGTGTGACACCACGCTGGAGCTGACGGCAGGCTGGAGGTGGCAGCACAAGCCCTGGCACCTGCGGGGGCTGCATGTGCTCACGACCGTGATCCCCCCAGGGACGCTACTCACTAGTGCGCGTGGTGAGCATGACGGGCCTGCTGATATCATTCTTGTTGTTCACGTTGCGTTTGACTGAAAAGACAGAAATATTGTAGGCTCTGCCGGGGGTTAGTGCCCGCAATTGGTGGGCAGAACGACTTCGGTCCACAAAATCTGTCCTGCGGTAAGAGCCGTCGAGGGATACGTACGTCACGGCGTAGCCGTCAATGAGTTGCCTGGCGGCTGCGTCCTCAGGTGGGTGCCAAGAAATCAACACACCAGTGTCCTCCACCCTTTCCACCTTTAATGAGGTTGGTGGCAGCAATTCTTCAGGGTGTGAGCAAAAGCAAAGGGGAAAGGTAACGCCATGAATCTTTAGAGAACAGACCCCGGCAGTGAGCGGCAGAGCAGCGAGGGAGGACAGGGCTGTCACTGTCTCCCTTGGCACACCTGGCAGGGGCTCTGTGGGCGCAAGCCACCCCTGGCCTGGTGGGCATGGGAGGAGCCAGGGTGCTGGGAGCACCCCCTGGCATCACTAGCGGCCAAGCGCTTGCCACTGTGGGACAGGGCGAGGGGTCCTGGGGAGGCAAGTGCCAGAAGGCTTCCCTCAGACACCTCAGCCTCCCCTCCTGAGGGCATCTGAGGGATTGACATTGCTGCAGGGGAAACTTGTCCCCAGCGTCCTGGTGCCAAGCCCAACGCCTGTGGCAGCGACTCAGCATGCCAGCACCCACCCATGGCATTGGTGGGGCACGGGCTGCCCCCCCAAGGCAAGCCCCCAGCCCTGTCTGCCTCAAGGAGTGCTGCTGGTCCCGGACGTTGAGCCCCTTGTGGGTGGTTGGCACTGCCGGGCTGGTGTCGAGCCCCACACCACATCCTGGTGCCGGTGCTGAGGGCCTTTACCTTTTTCGCAGCTCTTGCCTGTGTAGCTGACTTTGCAGGTGCAGCTGTGGGTGCCATTGCTGGGCAGGCAGTAGCCTCTGCTCCCGCAGGGGCTGGAGAAGCACGGGTCACTGGCTGTGGGAGAGGTGCCAGGTTCAGCAGGGTCAGCAGTGCCACTGGCCCCGCGGCCGCCCTGCGCTGCCCTGCCTGCCTCACCTGTCTCACAGTGGTAGCCGAAGAAACCTTCTGGGCACACACAGAGGTAGGAGCCCCCATAGCTTTCACACTGCCCTCCATTTCGGCAAGGGTCTGACTCACAGGCGTCCACTTCTGGAGGTGGGAGGAGGCCAGCAGTGAGCAAGGCCCCTGGCCTGCCAGCAGGCAGCTCCCAGGGGCAAGCGATGCTGACTGATCCCCAAGGGGGAAGCAGGGCAGATGTGCAGCCCAGGGTTTGGCACAGCTGGGTTGGACATTGAATCCCCTCCAAGCACCGTGGCAGACACATCCCTTGGCAGGGGTGTACACATTGGAAAGGGGGTCTGTAACTGGCAGACACCTCATTCCTTGCTCCTTCCCCATCAGAGCAGTTTCAGCTCTGCCCCCAAAACCGCAGGCAAGGAAGTGAAACAGTGAGTGATGGCTTGGGGTCAAGGTGTCCAAGACAGTGACCAGCTGCCTGGCTTGGTACTGGCCCTGGCCATGTCCCAGTGCCCAGAGTCCAGCCTCCCACTGCCTCGGGAAGAGAGAGTCCCTACCTGTCTCACACTGGGTCCCCAGGAAGCCCTCAGGACAGTAGCAAGCAAAGGCCCCGGGGAGGTCCCGGCAGGTCCCGCTGTTCTTGCAGGGCTGCGACTGGCACTCGTCAACATCTGGGGACCAGAAGAAAGACACCTGCTCAGCACTGAGACAGCTGCTGGCTGGGGACAGGGCTCAGGGAGGCAGCGCTTCTTCAACAGGGCATGGACCCTCCCCATGACACTTGGGTCTCAGTGGTCAGGAACATCCCTGCCCCTGGATGTCAACTGCCTCACATCTGCCCCTGCAGCAGGCATGTGGAATGGGGACACTCCCTTAGGGACACCTAGGGACAACTGGTGGTGTGGGGCTGCACCAAGAGATCCCATAGGAGGTCTGTGGCATGTCCCTTCATCTAACCTCTGACAGGTAGCCCACCTTCTCCTACCACTGACCTCTGCTAGGCCCCAGGGAGCTGAGCTGGAGCCACCACCCACTCTGCTGCCCGTCATCCCCTTCAACCAGCACCCATATGCAACCACAATCACAAGCATACATGGGAGCACAGCCAAATACACGTGACCTCAAGCTGCTTTCCTCCCCACTTTGTGGCTGAGAGCTTTGGAGCCACACAGGGAACTTCCCATCTGGGCCCCAAGATCTGGGGCTTCTCTGTTTGGGCTAAACATGCATCAGGAAAAGTCATTGCCCTGCCAGCAAGAGAGATGCCCACGCAGCATCTATTACTGAGGGACATAGCACTCCTGCCCCCACAGTCCTGCCTGCTCCTCTGCCCGACCAGGAGCAGTGTCTCTCCACTGGAAAATCCCACAGCTGTTCAGAAGCCCTGGGAGAGGAGCCCTTGCCTCAGGCCGATCCAAGCGCACACAAGCGCAGGTAGCCTAGCTCCTGGTCATGGAATTCACAACCCACTGAGGTTTCCCAGCGGCTGAGGGTTGAGGAAGGGACTGGCAGTCCTGGAGCATGCCTGGCATGGTCTCTTACCCAACTCGCAGTGGTGCCCAGTGTAACCTGGCTCACACAGGCACAGGAACGCAGCGACACGGTCCTTGCACTGGCCACCATTCAGGCAGGGTTGGGACTGGCACTCATCGATCTCTGCAGGCATTTGGGCACGGGAGAGACAAGGTGAGAGACATGAGCACAGGGCAGAGGTCCCTGGGAGGGCAGGGGACAACTGGAGTACATGTCCTGGGGTCACCAACCCACAGTTGTGACCACGGCCCACTGGGATGGTGCCTCAGGGCTTGTCCACTCCCCAGCATCCTCACCATCACACTCTGGGGGGTCACTCCAGACTCCTGGCATGTGGCAGACACGGGGGTGGTTGTGCTGACTGAGAGTGTATCCCAGCTCACACTGGTATTCAGCCACTGAGCCCACCTTGGTGGAGTTGAAAGAGGCCTGGGCATGCTTCACATCGCTGGGGATGCCACAGTCGACCTCTGGGGAGAGACAGGGGATGAGTGGGGCCCCCAGAGGCACCCCAAGTCCCCAGCTGGAAGGGAAAGCTCAAGGCCCTTACCAGACTGGCAGTGCTTCCCTACATAGCCCATGGGGCATGTGCAAGCATAGCCCCCACCGAGGTCCTCACAGGTAGCTCCATTCTCACAGGGGCTAAGGAAGCATGGGGAGGGCACTAGAAGAAAAGCAGAGCAAAGAATGGCTGCTGCAGAGCTGGTAGAGCTCAGAAACCAGAGTCAGCCCCCTTCCCCTTCCAGCAGGGCACAAGGAAGAGTTGCAGCACTTCAAATCACAGGAAAGGGGGCTTAAAGCAAGCAGTGAGGTTTGCTTGCTGCTATCACGGCCGTCAGGCCAGTCAATGGCCCTCCCCCTGCAGCCGCCAGCACCGGCACTCCCTCCTCACACCTACCAATCTCGCAGTGCCGCCCGCTGTAGCCTGGGGGACAGTCACACTTGTACTTGCCGATGTAGTGGAAGCAGGTGCCCCCGTTCTGGCAGGGCCCTGAGGCACAGGGGTCTGGCTTACCTGGGGGCACAGGGCAGGCATGAGCCTAGTGGGCCAGCCGCCGCCTCTCGTCCCCGCAGGGGAGCCGGGGGGCCGTACCGATCTCGCAGTGCTTGCCGGTGAAGCGGTAGGGGCAGGTGCAGTGGTACTCGCCATCCGCCTCCCTGCAGGTGCCCCCGTTGCGGCAGGGCCCTGTGCTGCAGAGCCGAGGCTTGGCTGCAGAGAGAGCGCCGAGAGCGGTGGTCACCCGGAGCTGCTGCCTCCCCCCAGCACCCCACCAAACCCTTCACTGCAGGGAAGCTGAGTGCATCCTGGGCCCAGCAACACCACCAAAATTACACCCCTGCAGATGCATGCCGGGGCCTTGGGGCCCGTCATGCAGGCACATCACGCCAGGAGACTGGCAGCTGCTTCCAAGGGCAGAAGCTCAGGCACGTAAAAAAACTACAACACTGATGGTGTTGTACAGGAAACAACTGTATCAGCTGCTGCAACTGTTGAGTGTCACACGCTGCTCATCTACCCTGCAGGATGGGATGGGATAACCTGCACCAATGTCCAGCTCTGCAAGCAGCTGCCCAGAAAGGTCTAAGCTCTTTTCCCACCCCCTGCCAGGTGCTGGGGCCACAGGGAGTACTGTGCAGGTACCTTTCTCGCAGTGCGTGCCAAGGAAGCCTCGAGGACACTCGCAGATGTACGAGTCGTCATGAACCTTGCAGGACCCCCCGTTCAGGCAGGGCTCTGAGTCGCAGGGGGACGGCATTGCTACAAAGCCAAACACAGGGCTTCACTGAGGACATGTGGCCAGGGACACAAGTGGTTCCCCCACTGGTGACGGTGCTCCCCGCTCACCCCCACCCCAGGGCTGCTCTCGCCTCCCCAGGGATGAGCCTTACTGTGGTTGGTGCCGTAGTCGGTGTGGCAGACACAGAGGTAGCTCCCGCCATACTCCATGCAGTACCCGCCATCCGGGCACTGCGTGTTCATGTTGCACGGTGTCGTGGTGACTTCTGCAAACACACGGTCAGCGCCAGCCTTCCTCAGCCAGTGGCAGGAGGACACCCAGACGGAAACAGGGGTTTCCTAACTTTGCAGGGTCCAATGAGATGGGGCAGACACTCTATACCCCATTACACAGACAGTGCAAGTGGCAATGTCCAGCCTGGATGCCTTTGGAGAGGGAGCACACAAAGGCTGAGACTCCCTACCCTTTCAAGGGAGCTGGGCTGGGGCAGACACTGGGAGAGGCACAGCTCAAGGGGGGCTGATGGAGATGGAAGCATTGCCATCTCACCAGGGGACATATTTCCAGGCTCAAATTCACTGTATGCCCCTGGCACTGTGCTAGGCTCAGGCATGGGCAGTGTCTCCTTGCTTGCTCACAGCCTGCCTGGTTCAAGCATTCCGAAGTGAGAAAACACAGTGAGCAAGAAGCTTTCACCTACCAAATTCACAGAGGAGACCAAAAAACCCAGGAGGGCACTGGCAGATGGTGACGTTCCCCTCCAGACAACTGCCCCCATTGCGACACTCACAGCCCTCCGAGAGCTCTGCAAGAGAGGAGATGGGAGCTTCCCAGGACCTCTCCTGCTTGTAGAGCTGGGACAGACAAGCAGCCTTGCCAGATGCCACCCACAGGGGAAGCTCAGGTGGGCAGCAGCCCTGAGGCCCCCAGACATCCAGGCACAGCCTCATTCAGCAGGACAAACCCGCTGTTCTGAACAGGCTCTCTGGAGCTGCCGCTTCTCCCTCTCAGGAGGATGAAGGCTCCCCTTGCAATCCTGAACCCCGCTAGCAAGACCCCTCGGTTGGTACTCACGGTCTCGACAGTCCTGTCCAGTGTAGCCCTCCCGGCACTCGCAGACATAGCCCTGTTCAGTCTCCAGGCAGCTGCCCGCATTTTGGCACGGGTGGGAGAGGCAGGCGCCAGGCACGCGGGGCCCGCCTGCGAGGAATGGGGAGGCTGAGTCAGGGGGTCCAGCCTGGGGCTGGAACACCCTCTGTTCTGGGGGTCCCGCTGGAGGCCCCAGCACGGTCAAGCAGCCCCACAGGAAGGAGTTCCCTCCCGGCAGCACCACGGCCCCTCCGCGCACACCAGTTTCAGCAGTGCCTATGACTGACAGAGCCCCTTTGCAGCCATTTACCCCTTCCTGCCCGGCTCCCCTGACTGCAGCTCCCATGCCAGGCTGGTCAAGGCACAACCCCACGCACCATACTGGCAGTTGTTGCCGTAATAACCCGGGGAGCAGGTGCAGATATAGCGGCCAGGGCGGATGTAGTTGCACGTCTGCCGATTCTGGCAGCTCCGGTCCTCGCAGGAAGACGAATCTGGGAAGGGGAAAGCAAAGGAGTAAGCGATAAGGCCAGCAGGACACAGGGGACACAGTCCCTGGCATGGGTCAACCTGGGGCACAGGCACCTGTCTCGCAGCGCTGTCCCACGAAGGGCTCCTGGCACACACAGGTGTAGTTATCGACCAGGTCAATGCAGTGCCCACCATTCAGGCATGGGCTGGACTCACACTCGTTCACCTCTGCAAGGGGAGGCCAGAAGAGATGGTCAGGTCATGTGTGGGCACAGCCAGCTCATCCAGTGCCTCCCAGCCTGGATGATGCTTGGGAGAGCAAAGGCAACAGATGAAAAAACATCCAAGCCACTGGCAATTCTCAGCGTTCCCATCCCAAAAATATGTCCAGGAATGAAGCTGGGTGGGAAGGCAGCTTGCCAAGGTGTGAAACGTCACCATCTCCACTCTGTACCTGCTCCTGCCACCCACCTGTTTGGCAGTCCACCCCTGTGTATCCTGGCTGGCACAAGCACGCCGCTGTCCTGTTCACCACCTGGCAACTCCCACCATTCTGGCACACCCGGTTCTCACAGGGTGATTCTGCTGCAGAGGAACATCAAAAAATAAAAAAGGGGGGGTGTCAACCCAGGTGCAGGACCAGCACATGGCACCCTCTACACACGTGGTGATACCGGGGCCAAGCAGAGAGCACAGCTCAGAGCCACCAGTGCACCTTCTGCCAGGAGACAGTGGCCATGTCCCCAGTCATGACTGTCCCCAAAACCCTTCCTCAGGCAGCTCAGCTCTTTCAGCCCCCTGCACCTCCTGGATGTCAGTGTGCTGTGCTGGACATTTCTCCCTCCCTCCCTCTCTTCCCCAAAAGTCAACTCCCTTCTCGCCTTCTCCACTGGCATGGCAGCTTGATGGGAGCCAAATGCTTTGGCGGCACTTCCACAGGCAGGTGGAGGCCAGCAGCAGGGGAAACCAGTCACCATGGCCCCTGCCAGGGACTGGGAGGGTCCCTGCTAGCTTTGAAGGGCTTGGGACCAGAGCATCACCTGCAAAAGCAGGGCCTGCAAAGCTTCTGTTTGAGCACTGACCACCGCTTTTCTCACTAAGGGCGTGGTGGTAGGAGAGTGCTGGCGGCAGTGCTGAGCCAAGCCCTCAGAAGAGTCAGCAGCAGGAAGGGCTCATGGCCAGAGAAAAGCTTCCTTTGCCTTCAGCAAGCTGAAATCCAAGCTGGCTGTCACAAACTGCTTGAGCTCAGCAGCTACTGCAGGAGCTCTGGTCTGAAGAGCCCTCCCCAAGAGCAGCAGTGCCCCCCAAGCCTGGGGTCTCTGCAGATGCTGCACTGCTCACCTGTCTCACAGTTGTTGCCTCTGAAGCCTGGTGGGCACCTGCAGGTGAAGCTGCCAGCACCATTGAGGCAGGTGGCTCCATTCTGACACGGGTGGGAGAGACACTCATCCACATCTGAAACAGAGCCCCAGATGGGGACAGGAGCTCAGGGTAGGGGCACAGCAGGGATACACCGACTGCCAGCACGCAGCAGTGACAGTGGCAGCAAAGACCTGCTCCATGCAGCAAAGCACTCACCAACATGGCACCTCTTCCCAGTAAAGCCGGCCAGGCAGGAGCAGGTGTAGGAGGGGTTCCCTGTGATGCAGTCCTCAATACACTTCCCCCCATTCAGACAGGGCCGCAGCGTCAGGCAGACAGAGGCTGTGGGGACAGACAGTGCCCCTCCATCAGCCCCTGCCCTGACAGGGCTCACCCGCCGCCTTCCAGCCACACCAGTGCCAGGGTCTGTGTCTGCACCCACCCGGCTCCCTGGGGCGCTCAGGGAGCCCACAGGGCTGATGGCAGGGCAGGGTCTGCTCCTCAAGGGTTCCCCTGAGACAGGGGAGCAGTTTTATTCCTCCTGTGCAAGGGGGAGAGGCTGCACGCAGTTTGCCTCACTGGTTAGGGGGACACAGACATGACCTCACCCATCCAGGGCAGAGAGAAAGGGGACAGGACAGCCCATGTACAGCAAATCCACCGATAACACAAGACGTGCAGATCACGCGTGGGAAAAACTGGCCGAGGGAAGTGGGGATGAGGAACGGGAGGCCAGCAGCTCCACGGGGGATGTGTCAGGACCCCTGACCCCTGGGGTGGGGACCGTGGCCCAGACGCTGGCAACCTGGCCCCACGTGGCAGACTGGCAGTCAGCAGCCCTCCGTATGGCTCAGCCCAGCCTCCTGGGACTGACAGACATGTGCACTCCCCAGGGGTGATGGCCCCTCGTGCCCTGTCTGGCAGCGGGCTGGTGGGGTCCCGCCTGTGTGCATCACCTCCTCCCCAGCCTCCCTCATCGCTCCCCACAGGATCTTTTAATCTCAGAAATCTTCCTCCCCTCCCCAGTCGTTCTCCCAGTCCCCTCCCAGCCCCAGGGCACCCACAGGTGCCATCCCAAGCCACAGCCAGTGCTGAAGAAGGTCCCCTCCACGGCTGCCTCCCCTCTCCCCCCAAAGCCCTTCAAGACATCTCTTCCACCCCGCGGAGGTGGGGGTTGAGGCAGGGAAAGATGGGGCTGGAGAACAGTGTGGGGTTGGGTTGGGAGTTAAGTAAACCTAACTGCTGTCCTCTTACTTGTATTGCTGCAGCCCCCCACTTGCACCTGGGCATCATCGATTCTGAACACCCAGCGCCCGGGGATACCCACATTTGTCGTCATCTCCACGTCAGCGATGTCATCAGTGCGGGATCCAGGGATGTTGAAGTAGCGCTTTCCATCACCAGCGTTAAAACCTGCCTGGGAGGACAAGGGCAGAGGGTAAAGAGACATCACTAGTGCATGGGGGAAGGCAGCTGGACTCATCTCTCCTGTCACTCGGTGCCACTGGTGGCACTGCTCGGACCAACTGTTCCCTTCCACATGCCACTGGCCAGCGCTCAGCCCTGTCCACATGCTGGGACCACGGGGGGAAGTGGCTGCCAGGCCTGCTTAGTCTCTCCCCCAGCATCCAAATCCCATCCACTTCCTCTCCACCTGCAGCACCCTGCCTGCTTCAGGCTGGCAGGCAGGGAGCCAAGCACAGATCAACTGTTGGTAAATTCACACATCCAAGTGGGTACTGGGGTTTTCGTGGTGTGGGTGTTGGCTTTTTTCCCCTTAAACACAACATACAGACGGAAGATATAAAAATACAAGCAAAAGCTATGCTGGCTGTGGCAGCTGCTCTTAAAGGCTGAGGTTAGGAAGGAAAAGGGACTATGAGGCAGCAGCCAAGGCAAAGACCTGTGGTTTTAGGATAACAAAGCCCCCTGTATGGACTCAGCTTTGGGAGCCAGAGCACACACAGATATTTAAGAACTCTGAAGAGGGGAGGGAAGGAAAAAAAAAAAAAAAAAAAAAGCAGGGGCAGGTTTTCCACCTCCAAAAAACCCGACCAGGAGCCGTGAGCTCGCAGGGCAGATGTGCTACCGAGGAGCCCCAGGGGCCATGTTCAACACTTACCTGTGCTGCGATGCCACCAAGCCCGGCAAAGTCCCCCCCACTGCTGGCGTGCATACCCGTCGTCCAGGTGATGGACTCATAGTTGAAGATGGTGAAGGAGAGCTTGCCATCCGTGATGAGGACGATCTGGAAAGTGTTCACCTGCAGCAGGGAGGGGAAAAAAGCAGTGAGGAAAGAGGAGCTGGTCAGAAAATACAGTGACATAAGGAACATTCTGCAGAGGGTTGTTTCTTTGATCCCAGTCCTCCTCTGTGAGAATAGGCACTTGAGTTTAATTATTTTTAATTCTAATTCGTTGTGATCACCAGCCAGAAGACCTTGCTTCTCCTCCCAGGAAAATGGGGGGAAATAAGGATATCGGGCACACGGAAGGAAAATGGCACCTCGCTGCTGCACAAGAAGGTGGCCGCTGGTGACATAAAGACTCCACGTGGCACAAAGAGGAGGGTTGGTATTGCCAGGCCACTGTTGCTCTGTCACAGCAAGGTATTGCCATGGAGCCATCCTGGTCAACTTAGCCCTGCTCCCAGCTCCATGACGCATGTGGCAGGAGCCACACCACCGTGGAAGGCACGGACCTGGGGTGGCTGCTTTGCCCCAGTTACTCACTGGTGAAAATGAGCTGCCCCCGAAGAAGGTGACTCGGTACCAGGTGGCAATGAAGACCCACTGTGCAGAAAATCCAGGGAACTCGGGGAAATACTGAGCAATGTCCCTGCTGGCTCTCTCCAAGATGGGCTGCTCGGTGCTCTCTCGGTAATACACATCGCCCGCCCGCCGATTATCCACGTCCGCCCAGAAAGCAGCGACCACACGCCGGTCCTTGGAGATGGGGAAGGCCACCGGTGTGAACTGGGAGACCTCCTTCAGGAATGAGATGATCCCGTTGTTGTTTACCTATGGAGAGGGATGAAAAGAAACGGATGGTCACAGCCGACTCCTGCTGCCGGCAGGAATCCGTGTTTTAGAGGTGCTTTCCATTTCACCTTTCTCTCCCTCTCCCCTTTCCACAAATATTGGAGCATTTCCCCTTCCTGTCCTTAGAAGCAGAGATGAGACGTGCCCCGGCACCCACAACACCCGCAGTCCCCCGCCCCGGCCGCCTGCTTGCTGGAGCGCAGCTGCAGGCAACGGCCCGAACAAACCGAGCCCTGTTCTTCGGGCCAGAGGAAGGGGAACAGCTGCGAAAACTGCAGGAGCCCAGCACTTTAAACAAACAGTGCCCAGTGCACGGGGCCATCTCGCGGCAGTGCTCTCGGCCGGGGCGAGGGGCCAAGCTCACTCCCTGCTCTCACGGCTCACATGCAGCCCAGGGGGCTGGGGTCTGCAGCCAGGCACCACTGTGACCCTCCTGGCAGGGGAGTTGTGCCTGAGCCATGTGGACACTGGCCCAGGATGTGGGGAGCCTTGCTGGGCAGCAATCCATCCACCAGCATGCACAGCACTCCGAGTGAGCCAACAGGCTTGTGGTCCCCAGGTGACCAAATGCCACCACCCCATGCAAAGGCCCCAGTGCTTCAGCAGGCTGCTCTCATTAAAGTGGGGGACAGCAGACCTCTGGGGTGAGATCTCCGAGCTGTTCCTCAGCACTAATGAACTGGGACAGTTATGGTTGGCCCAGGGATGCATGGCACAGGCCGCTGTCAGCCCAGGTAAGGAAGCTGGAAATAGCAGATGCTGCTGCCAGCAGTGCTGCCTCACAGCTTACAGATGCAGCAGGAGTGAGGAAGAGGAAGAAATCCCCTGCCTGCCTGAATAGGCTGTGAGGGGGGCAGGGATCAAAGGGAAATGCTCTCACCCCAAGCTCCAAAATTCCCAGGAGGAAACCCTGCCAGCACTCTGCCACAGTGCCAGGCTCAGCAGGGCAGGCAGCTCCCAACTGCTCCATTCCCTAGCCCTCAAGTGACAGTGGGACAGGCAGGAGCATACAGCCCCCAGCCAAGCTCTCCAGTGTACAGTGTCTGCCTCTGGCAAGCCCCCAGGCTGCAGGGTGGGAAAGGGGGGCATAGTGCAGGCAGGAGGCTCTCAAGTGGAGAGAGCAGCTCTAGCTCGCAGGGGCAGGCACTGGTGTCACACTCGCGGGCCGACAAGGAGCCAGGAGCCAGCATCCCCAGGAGCCATGTGGAAGCCAGTATGCCTTCATCACAGCTGCCAGCACAGCCAGGCAGGGGAGTGGGGCTGAGCTGCGATGGCCTTGTGCAGCCCCTGGGGAAGGTCCCCAGTCCCCAGGGAGGGTTCCTCAGCCCCTCCATTCAAACACTGGGCAGTCCTCACTGTGACTAAGGGAAAGAGGATTCTGTTTTCCCAAAGCCTCCGTAACCCCACTGTGTCTGCAGAGGAACATTCTTCCCTTGATTAAAGCAAGATGGGAGAGAACCAGAGCCAAGAAGGGCTTTTTTTGTTGTTGCTGGGTTTTGTGAAAGAGGAGGGGGTGGAGACAGCCCTTGAAGACAGAGATTTCCAGGTGAGCCCAGCCCTGTTCCAGTCCCCCCCGGACAGCAGCTCCCTTGGGCAGGAGGGCCCCTGCCACATGGACTCCCACGCTGGGGGCAGGAAAGCTGGCTCTCTGCAGAGTCAGGGGGGTCTTGGCTCAGGGGAAGGGAATGTACACCCTCTGACCTCTGCAGCCCCTCCAGGACCTAGAGCCACATTGTGAATCTGTATGAGACAACCATCACATCACCTGGCTTCTCACAGTCTCTTCTATCCTCCCACGGTGGTCCATGCCCCAAGCCCAGGTCCCTACCATTTGATGGCAGGGCTGGCACTCTGATCAGGGGAAAAACACCACCAGGCAGGACCAAGCACACTCCATGCTGAGCCAAGGCAGTGGGACAGTACATGAGCCCAGCTGCAGGATGGCACCAAGGTGATGCTCAGCCCTCTCCTCCCTCAGCTGGGTCTGGATCATCAGTCAGCCCAGAGCAAACCAGGGAGAACGGACCAGGAAGCTGAAGGATTCACTGTGCCAGGTGGGAACTGGTGTGGGGAGCCCAGATCTCACTCCAGGACACAAGGCAGCACCATCCAAAAGACTCCATGGATAACCAGGTGCTCAGAGTTGCCCCTCCACCCGATGGCCACAGTTGCTGAGGATATGATGGGCCAGGCATGACTCGAGCTCTCTGGCCACAGTCCCCTCCAGGTAGATTGGGGGCTGCAAGGAGCATGTCACCAGTAGTCCCAGGAGCCCAGTGGGTGCAGGCAAGGGAATGGGATGTGCCAAATGGGCGGCCCAAAGGGCAGGCATGTTTATTCTGCATCACACTCAGAGCCCCACCACTGCCCCTAAGGGCCACCAGCCAGGGACCACCATGCCAGGGCTGCAGCACACCAACTCCAAACTCTTGCCCACCAGATGTGTCCAGCTCCCTGCTGTCGGGATCCCCCAGCACGTCACCGGGCCAGGCCCATAAAGTATGGGTATGCAGGTACTGCTGGCTCCAGCCAGCACTAAGTCCAGGTTCCTCACTGCAGGTGAGCGCTTTGCCCAGGATTCCCAGCACAGCGGGGCCAGGACCCTCGCTGGGGATCCCCCCACTGAGCCAGGGGTCCAGCCTGCTTCCCAAGCCTGGGGCCCGCCGCAGCGCCCTTGGCACACCGCTAGTCCTCTGACTCTTCCAGTTAAGTCGGGACCATTTGATGGCTCCCAAGGAAACTCAGATTCATCCGAGCAGGACAGGGAAGAGGAGAGGAAGAGGAGAAAATAAACAGGAGAGAGGGAATAAGAGGGTATAGGAGGAAACAAATAAGAGGGAGCAAATAGGAGGAAACAAGAGCAAATAGGAACAAATAAGCCGAAATTACTCACATAGAGGCCGGTGTGCCCCGCACCAAAGAAGGGGAAGGGGATGGAGAGAGGCCGGAGCTCGGAGCCACCGTCGTCCTGCTTCCGCGTGGCGGCGTCGCCCTGGGCCGGCCCGAAGGGGTAGAAGTCCCCTAGCGGCACCTCACCACCGGCCCACAGCCACTCGCCCAGGGCCACCAGCACGGCCCAACCTGCCAGGACCCGCATGGCCGCCGGCAACGCCGCTCGCCTCTCACGGGGGCACCAGCCACCGAGGCATGGCGGGGAAAGGGAAAGGAAAAGGAGGGAAAGGAAAGGGGGAGAAAGGCAGGGAAAGGCAGGGCAGGGCAGGGCAGGGCAAGGCAAGGCAGGCGCTGCCCAGAGCGGCGCCGGGACCGAGGGCGCGGAGCGCGGCGCGAACCCGCGCCCAGGCAGCGCAGGGCCTTCCCCGCGCCGGCCACGCCCCCGCCTCATTTGCATAGCTCGGGCACGGCCACCCAATGGGCGCTCGGCGCGCCGGGGGCGGGGCCGGAGGGCGGGGCCAGGGGGCGGGGTCCCCCCACGGGCGGCGTGGGAGGGGGGTGCGGGGGGTCAGCGCGGGGGGCACCGCAGCCGGGGGTGACCCCGCACCTCCTCCCGCACCCCCCCTCTGTCCCCCGCGGGGCGAGCGGCTCCCACCCCAAACCACGCGTGGGCGCCGAGCCCCCTCCGCGGCCAGCCCTCCCCCCAGCAGTGGCTCAGCAGCGGTCCCCTCTGCTCCCTTAAAACAGAGGACTGGATGAGGGGAAAAAAAAAAAGAGAGTGGAAGAGAAAAAAACCCACTGTGTCATTTCCTTTTTTTTGGCTTTTTTTTTTTTTTTCTCTCCCCCTCTTTTTTTCTCTTTTTTTTTTTTTTTCCAGGTGCTAAAAATATTATCAGGAAATTCTTTTCAGGAATGCCATGTTTTAGGTTACACTCCAGGCTCAAGGGCTTCTTTGTCTACTGCAGAAAAAAAAAAACAAGCAAAACAAACACACCCACCCTACATTTATCATCGGGAAATGGTTTTATTGGGAGAGGCTGAGCTCCCAGGAAAGTGGAAGGCTGCCCCCAGGGAGACCCATCAAAAACACCAATGGTTCTGATTAATTATCAATTAATGATGAGCACTACCTGTGCCACTGTGGGCAAGTGCTGGGGTGAAGGAACCTGCTGGATTGGGGGTGGGGGCCTCAGGGTCCTCTCCCACCTCCTGGTGCCCAACTTGTCCCACGGCAAAAGCATCCAAGGTGCCAGGGTGGATGTGAGGGAAAACCCCCTCCAGCCCCAGAAAAACTGGGGAGGCCCATCACCTACCTCTGGTGCTGGCACAATGTGGGAATCCATTCCCAGCTCCAGAGGTTTTCCATGTTATTCCACACCCCTGCTGTATAAATATCCTCTGCTGTCAGGATTGCGAGGTACACCTGAAAAGGGGCCAAGGAAGAAATTATGTAAAGAGTGAACAACATCAGGACTGGGTGAGGACCAGCCACGGACAGTGCCATGGAAAGTCTGCCTCACTGGGGGCCGTGCTCTGCCATCGGCACAAGGGTGCTCCCAAAATCCTCACCCACGCACTGCTGGCATGGGGATCATCTCTCTGTAGTTAAGGACATGAAGGCACAGGGTGAAGGGTGGAGGGCAAAAAGTGGGAAGCAGGGATGCAGCACCCAGGGGCACACTGTGGGGCTCTGGGGCAGCATGGCACCCCTGGCAGCTCCAGGACCTGCTCCCCCTCAGAGTGGCCCAAATGCTGGATTCCAAGACCAGCCTGACCCCTGGGAAACCAGTGCACCACAGCTGGCACCAGTGCTCCAGGACCAAATGCCCCCAAGGCAGGCAGCCCTGGCTAAGCCTCATTGCTGAACCCATAGAGGTGACCCTGTCCCTTTAAAAATCTCTAGGAAGAAAATGTTAAAAGGAAAAGAGAAAAAAAAAAAAACGAATTCCAAAATAAATAAACGGCCACATCCGGATTTCTCCCCTGGGACACTAATAAAGGTTTTATGGGTTTGATATGAATTACCCTCCCTGGCCATTCCCCGCTGATCTTCTGGAAGGCATTAGGCTGCACACCCCTGCCCTGGCCCCGGCCCCAGGGGATGCTGTGGGGGGAGGCAGCAGGGGCACTGCCATCCTCCCCACACAGCCCATCTGTGGCTTGAGGTTGCAACCAAGACCCAACTCTTTTGGGGAGTGACTAGGGGGGGTGGTCTTCTGGCTGTCACCATCTGCCACCTTGCACCTGTGAGAGTGAGCCCCACGATCCCAGAAGTTCTATATCCTGGCTCTGCTGGTGCCATGACAGGCCCTGCTGCAAGCTCAGCTTCCAAGGAACACAGGGACATTGTGGCACCAACCTGCCCCTCTGCCATGAGCATCCCCACAGGGGCCAACCTAGGCTTCTCACGGTGGGTTTTCCCCTGTGAGAGAGGAAGGGCAGCCATCACAAGCGTGAGGGGAGGATTTTCTTCCAGGCACGCTTCTCACAGAGAAGCATGACAATGCTCCCCCCATGTCATCCCAGCCCGACTCCCCAGGACATTAAATTGGAAGCAGTAAACTGAGCAGGGAGAACAGCTGTGGACCCCAGATGCAGACATTTCCTCTGGGCCCAAAGCTGGAGCTGGTGTGAAGCTGGGCTCTGTGTTGAAAATGCTGGGGGGAGCATGGGGGAAACCAGCCCTTTCCCCACACCATCTGGCCAAACTCTGTCCTCCACCACCCGCTCCCTCTCCAGAAACAGATGACCTTTTCCTCCACCTGCCATCACCTTTGTGGTGTCCAGCTCCTTGATGGCCCTCAAAACAGGGCCAGGACCCACCACACCCATCCCAAGGGGGTTGTCAGGCTGTGGAGAGGACTGTGCAGGTCCCAGGGGCATCCAGATGCTCATTCCAGCTCCCCCGGCACCCGCAGCCAGGAATGCTCCTCAGCGAATCACCCCATCATAGGTCCCAGAGTGCTTGGACTTGGTACTCCCTCCCAGACTCCAGAAGCACCCAACAAGAGGGTTGAGAAGGCCAGTTGGCACCAGGCATGCTATGGGACCAGCTCCCCATTGCAAAGCCGTGCCAGAGGGAGAGGTGGATGCTGCCTCCAGAAGCGAGGGACAGAGGCAGAGATCCTTCTGGTGGCCCCAAGCCTGTCTCTACTTGGCATCACAGTTTCAGGGTTGCCCCAAATACACAGGCAGTTGACCCGGGTTCCTCCCAGCTGCCTCTCACAGGTCTGTGGTTGCCCACTGCCTCTCACAAAAGGCAGTCCTAGAAAACCAGTGGAAAAGAGCACACAACACTACCCACCCTCCATTCCAGCCAGACTCTCTGCTTGGGGGACAGGACGTGTGGAAGGGACCTGGGGAGCTATTAATGATCCAGAGTGCATTCAGCATGGATGCTTTAGGACGGAGGGGGCTGCAGGTCAGCACATGGTTTGGATTTGGCTCTTCCCTCCTTTCCAGCTAGTTGGGCCAAACCCAGAGAGTGTTCCCTGTGGATGCTGAACACATGTGCTGCACAAGCATCACCTCCCATGGGGAGAACTGGTCCCAGGAACCCCCTACCCAGGGTGGGAGAGGCAGCCAGGTAGCCCAGGGAGGTGTGTGAGAGTTTGAGGGGAGCTGACATTTAATGAAAGTGTTTGAACCTTTTATTTGGCCCAGGCTCAAAGAATGCAGCAACACAGATTGCACACACAGATGTGGGTGGTGGGAAGGGGCTGGAGAGCAGCCAGGAGGATGGAGGTTACTGCAACACCCAGCTCCCGCTCCCTGTGCAGTGCCTGAGCCCCCACGATGCCTGCTTCTGCTCTACAAGGCTGTGGGAACAGGGGGTACCCCTGCCCCTCTGCCATCCCTTCTCCTTCCCCTGCCACCCTGGGACCCCTCCCGAACCACAAGGCCTAGGTATCTGGTAGCCATGTGTCATCTAAGCTACTGTGGCAGGGACATCCCTGGGTGGCAGTTGTGTCTCCTAACTTGCCCCAGCCAGAGGAGCCCCAGAGCGAGCAGAAGGACATGGGACTGGGAGGCTCCAGGTGCTGTTCCCCTGGGGAGCACCAGTTCAGGGCTGCTCGGTGGTGCTGGTTGGACACGGTGCCACCAGGACAGGGCACAGCTGTGGCTCTGCTGGCATCTGCTGACACCAGTGTAAACAGGGAGGTGGGACCATTGAGATGGACACAAATCCTATTCCCCAGGGGGAATTCCCTGGTCCAAGGCTCTCACCCCAGCACTGCAAAGGCAAGCTTTTGAAATGCTGAGGGTGCTGCCACCTCCGGAGGGTGCTATAGGGGAGTACCCCAGTCACCACATAGCACCAGGGGTCACCCTACCAGCTCAGCTGCCATCCTTCCAACACTGGCCTCACCATGCAGGTCAGGACAAAACACTTCATCCAGGGATATCTCCTGCTCCTGATGCAGTCCTAGTGCAGGGGAACAGTGCTGAAACCAGGACATGAGGCTGAAACCAGTGCTTGGTGAGGTGCCATCCCTGGCTCTGACTCCTACAGCAGGCAGCTGGGTTGATGCAAGCGAAAGCCACCCGTTACCATGGGACCACATTAATGAAGACTTCAAAGTTCTTGTGAACTTGTGTCGGCGAGTCCAGCCCCCCCCAGGGCTGGGGCTGGCCATGAGCACCTCCAGCATTGCAGCGGGGCATCGGAAAGCAACACCGGGTTTCCCAATCCAGCTGAAAGCTCCTCGGATGTTCTGCTGCTTTGATTATTTGACAGACCATGTTTTTTAAATTATTCTTGTATAAATATTTACGCATTTTTACAAGAACCATGCTTTGAGCAACAGGCCATGGCAGATGAAGGGCCATAGGGGAGGGGGCTGGATGCTGGATTGCTCCATTCCAGCTCCACAGGTCAGCTGGGGGTTGAGCAGGGGATTGAGTAGGACTGGCAGGGACCAGGGACCAGGGACTGCAGGGACGAAGAGCTGCACCCATGCCTGGGGCCCTGGGGCATGCATGCTAGGTGTTGACAGCCCCCTGAACCAAAGGTTGCTGTGATCCTGTCCCTTTCCCTCACTGCTCCAGCATTCCCCTCCCCAGGGAGCAGAACCCACTCAAGCAGTGGGCTGGCCAGAAGCCAGACTGCCTGCTACAGGGGATACATTGCTGGTCAGTGCTGGGAGACCCATGCAGCCCCACATGCCTCCCTGGTCTCATCTCTGGTCAGGTCCAAAAACCACTTTTCGGCAGACACCTTGAGCAAGGAAAGCCTCACTGGGCAGCAAAGACTGTTGGCAGGATGGAGGCCACTCCTTTGTTCCTCACTCCCACTTCGGTACTGCACCCCAGCCCAGCCCTTGCACCCCAGCCCAGGTGAGGGAGAGGGCAGTGGATGCTGGGAACCACTGAGGGTGCTCCAGGAGAGAAGGGGATGGGGTGGAAGGGCTCTGGGGGCTGCACCAGCCCCCATATCTGCCCCCAAAGCCCCCAGTCTCCAGGGACAGTGCCTGCAGCAACAATTCCCACTGTGGTGGGGACCTTCCGGGCCAGCCCCGATCCGCTCCCCAGAACAGTTGCTGTGGATTTTGGGAAGGATGAGGGTGAGCTCCCCCCCTCCCCCACCCACAGATGTGATCCACAACCCAGCCTCGTGTTTTCCGCCGAGCTCAGCAGAAATTCACACAGAAGGTCAGTGACCAGAGAAAGGAACGATCCATCATTAAATAAATTGTTTTCATTTCCCAGGATAAAGAAGAGGAAAAGGGGAGGAGGGGAGAAGTTGTTGGACCTGGACTGGAAAATAAAAGCGCACAAGGCAGGAAAACCGCCCCCTGCACTCCCTGCCGAGAGCAGCCCCGGCTCCTTCCCTGCGCCCTCGCAGGGTTTTTTACAGCCAAAGCTCTTAATGTGATTATAATAATTATTTCTTTCCTAGCAATTTTTTCCCCCTTTTTTTTTTTTTTTTTTTTTTTTTTTTTAATAAACAGCCTCTTTTGAAATGTCACTGGGGGAAGCCAAGACTCCAGCTGAGCCCTGGCCTGGAGGAAGGAGCAGGGGCAGGGGGAGCGTGCGAACGTGTGCTGGTGCATGCAGGCAAGCACGTGTGTGCAGGAGTGCGCGGACGCCCAGGGGGGCACCCTGCAGGGGGACACCCCACAGGAGCACGCAAGCACAACTGGAGCAGTGCCCCAGGGACAAACAGATGGGGGATTTGGGGGATTCTTCTCCATTCCTCTCAGTCTGGGTGCCCCATTGAGCCCCCCCCCCCCCCTCGCACCCCTCACCTCCCACCCCTCTGTGTGGTTCCCCCCAGCCCTGGGGCCAAGCTTTGAAATCTGTTGAAAAGAGACCCTTTTTGCCAAAATAAACAGCCTGTCATGTTAAATTACTCTCTCTTCCTCTCTGCCTTCCCTGCCTTTGTCCCCCCTCCCCATCCCAGCCATTTTGCTGGGGGCCATGCCACTCTGGGGGGCTTCTGGGGTGCAGAAGTGCTGACATTGGTGTGGAGCCAGTGTGTAGGGGTAGAGCATCACCTACCCTCTGCATCCCAGTGTCCCTGTCCTCTGTCAGTTCCTCAGCCCCCCAGTGTCTTTCTGCTAGGTGACAATGGCATCTTGCAGGGTCCAGAGTGCAGCAGTGTTCTACAGAGAGGTGAGCTGGGTGAGGGACACTGGAGGCTCGTTGTAGCCCCTCGCCCACCCCTGCAATGCCTAGTGCTCACATGCCCCCGGGGTTTTCTCCTCTCTCTTGCTTGCCCTTGCTCTTATTTTTGGGTTGTTTTCTCTGTCCTGTTTCTAACAGAAAAAATTCATAGAACCATAAAATGCCGAGATGGAAAAGGAGCAATTAGCTCATTCAGCCCGGACTCTCTGCCAGTACCAGGGCACTTGCAGCCAGCCTCTGGTGACTCGTCCAGGCAGGGCACTGCACGCTCCAGCCATGTATTCCATGGCCTCACCGACCTTCTCGCTAGGAATTTTTTCCCCACCGTCTTGCCTCCCATGGAGTTGTGCTCAATTTGGGCTGATGGCGGGGTTGAGGGTCCTGGCACTGTCCTGACCATCCAGCTGTGTGCCACGCCTGCTCTGTAGCTCACTCCATGTGGCATGGCTCCAGCCAGGGCTCACCCACCCATCCAAGCAGGATGGAGTTACTGCTGTCCCCCACCACCTGATCTGCATCATTCCCTCCCCATGCCAGCTCTGCTCCCTCCTGCCCAGAGTTCTGGCAGAACCTCCAGCTGCTCCCACCTCTCCTGGCTGCCAGTTGTGTCTCCAGATGTGCCACCACCTAGTGCCACTCTTCCTTCTCCGACTGTGCCTGGCAGCAGCCAGGAAGCTGCTCCTCCAGGGCCTGCCTCTGGCCCCTTACCTGCAGGGGAGAGGAAGGAATGGGAAGAGGAGAGGAAGAGGTAGAGGAAGGGGAAAGGAGAAAGAGGAAGGGTGAAGAAGGGGAAGGGGGAAAAAGAGGAAGGAAGAAGGAGGAAGGAAAAGGTGGAGAGGAAAGGAGGAAGGGGGATAGGGGAAAGGACAAAGGGGAAAAGCGCTGGCCTGCAGGAAGGGGCAGAAGGCAGCATTTTGCAGCACCAACCTCTTGATTGTGGCATGTAGAGGTCCAAAAAGTGCAAGTACCAAAGGCAGTGATGAGCTGAGAAGATTACATCACACTCACTCCTCCTGGTATCAGAACTCAAGCAGTGATGGAACAGGGTCACACTGTGGGGTCAGCCAGCACCGTTGCCAAGAGGGCATGGTTACCCTACTAGCACCAAGACATCTGGGGGGACATACATGTCTCCCTGCCCTGACCAGCCTTATCTTCCTACAGTGCCATGGCTGCTCTCAGTCCAGCTTCTGCATGATCCCCATGGCCTCCTCCAGCATCCCAGCCAGGCACTGACAGAAGGAATGTCCTGGCTGCTGCCACAGCAGGGACTCCACCCATGACAAAATGATGCTCCTAGGGCAACCCTGCCAGCAGTGAACTGCCACCCACCACCTACAGAAAAGTGGTGGCCTGCATCTCTCTGCCTTCTTTTTTCCCATACCAGTGCATGGAGCAGTCATCTTTCTTGCCTGGCTCAGGTTCAGCATCCTTCAGGATAAGCCCAGACCACTCTGATGGGGAGGGTGAAGCCCACAGGAGCCCCACTTTGGCAGCAGCGAGTCTGTCACTTTTGTTCCCTCTCTGAGACGCCAGCCAGCTTGTCTTTCCCACATGACAGAAGAGGGTAAAGACCAATCTGCACACTCAGACCTGGTTGGGACAACCATTAGTGTGGGGGACTGAGTATCCCCTGCTCAGGTCAGGTGAAACCTGGAGTGCAGGGCTCAGGTAAGGAGACTCAGAGCCTGTCATCCATTGTCAGGCTTTTAAAATCTGGCTGAGGCTTCCCAGCCCTGAGCACCCCCAGCCTTCCAGTACTGAGAAGCCCAGTGCTGGCTACTGTTCATCTCCACAGCTCGAACTGCAGGTGCTCAGAGATGCTCTGCAGGTGAGAGTTCTGAGCCTTGTGCTCTCCAGGGACGCAGACAGAGCTCCTTCAGTCAGCTGGCGGAAGGATAGATGGCCGTGAGGGACAGACCCCTACCTTCAGGTCCGCTCCTCACTCACAGGGGACTGAAGGAGACACACAGAGAACTGGAAAAAACCCTGGGGAGATCCAGAAACCTCATCCGGGCTGTATAAAAGGGTAAGCCTGAGCCGCAGGAGGTGGGAGGCCCAGCCATGAGCCCCATGGCATGCTCCCTCCCCTCCCCAGAAGCGGTTTCCATGCTCGGCTCGGGCTCCCTTGCCACAGGGGCCCCTGCTGCCACGGAGCCTCCCCCACTCCCCCAATCCCTTCCCTACTCTGACCAAGGGCAGGATCAGTTTGCAGGGAACCCTGGAACGGCTGAACCACGCCGTCCTGCTAGGAGAGCCGAGCCTTCCAGCCATAATCATTACAAGCTCCTGCTCCCGGCCCGAGAAGCCCGGAAACGTGTCCCGGGAAGGGCACGCCATTCGGACAGCCAACGTGCCCGGAAATCCCCGCTCCGGGATCTGGGGGAGATGGAGAGGAGCGGGGGCAGGTGGGAGGGTACGGCCAGTCCCTGCCCTGTCCCTGCAGCGGGGCTGAGCCCGCCGGGCAGCTCGGCGTGGCGGAACGGACCGAGCCCCGGGCCGGCCGGGCTGCGGGACCGCACGGGCTGCCCCGCCGCTCCCGCACCGCACCGCACGGCGGATCTGGGGTCCAAAGCAACGCTTCCCTCCTCTTTCCGGGGCGATTGCCCCGCACCCGGCGGCAGGGCGGGCCTGCGGGGCGGGCCAGGCTCTACCTGCGGGGCGGGGCCGGTCTGGGGGCTCAGCCCGGGCGAGAGGCGCTGGGGGTGCCCGCACCCCGAAAGCTGGAGCCTGATGGAAGCTGAGCTGAAGCCTGATGTTGACAGCGATGCACTGGGCCTGTAGGGCTGCTCTGAGCACCGGCAAGGCGGGCACAGGGTTCCGCAGCCCTCCCGCAGAACCGCAGCGCTGTGCACAGCTCCGTGGGCGCCATACGGGCTGGGAGCAGCCGGGCGCTGGCAGCCCCAGGCAGCGGGCTAAACTAGGCTGAGCCAGGGCGTGAGGGCAGTGGGTCGCCTTCACCTGGCACTGGCTGTGAGGGGATGCTGCCGGCACGCAGCCTCTGTCAAGAGAAGTGTGGGAGACCACAGCCTTATCCTGGCATGTCCCATCAGCTGAGCGCTCGCTGTCACCCTTCTGGAGTGCCGGAGGAGGGCCGCGGTGTGACTCAATCCCCCACCCTGGGTCTGCCCCAGTGGGACATGCTGCTCCCAGTACCTCTCCCTGGGAGTCACCCAGCACTGGTGCTTGTCAACGCCCAGCTGTGGCTTCCCTCCACCCTCCCCACGAGGGCACACAGCTCTGCCCTCCCTGCCCACGTATTTTTACTCCTGCTCAGAGCAGGCTCACAACGGCAGCAGAGCTGCCATGGAAGCCAACACTTCCCTCTGGCACAGCTACCTCGGGGTGATCGTGTCCCGCGAGAGGGAGCGGCTGGAGAATTTCCAGCGGGCTGAGGACATCCTGCTGACCCTGTTGGAGGGTGTCCATGCCAGGGAGCCCCGCTTCCTTGTGGACTATGCCCGGAACCTGGAAGCCTTAGAGTTCGCTCTCTGTGCCTCTGAGGATGCTGTCACTGTAGAGATGCCCCTGCGGATCGACGGCGATACCCTGCAGCTGTTGGCATGCCAGCCCAGAGACACCCCAGGAGGGCACCCTCCAGGGCTGAGCACCTGCTATCTGGAAGTGCCCTCTCCAGGGACCGATTTGGAGGACTGGATCAGTGTCGTGGGTGCAGTGGAGCACGGAGATGGTGCGAGGTGTCTGGTTCCGGGCAAAGTCCTCCAACACCTGAAAGAGCTCCTTGTTTCAGCCATCGTGCACTGCCAACGCTGCTTCCTGCTTCAGCCAGGTGCGTATGCTGGCGGGGCATTTCCCAGCCGGGAGCTGCCTCCAGCACAGCTGGCAAGCCCAGCTTGGCAGTGGTCCCTTTGCAAGCACGCTGGGACGTAGATCCCTGGGTGCGTGACCCACTGAAAGCCTGCATGAGCAGGTGAGTGACCACCCTGCTGTGTGCTGGGATAGCCTTTGTCCTCAGCTAAGGAAGAGGAGATGCAAACTACTCCCTGCCATCCCATGGCAGCAGAGTCATCCTCAGGCATCTCCACCTGGGGCTGATGCCACGTTCCTTGGTGGGTGAAGGGTTCACCCAGCTCTGCTTGGCTCTCCCTAATCATGTTCTCCTCCTGCCTCCTGGCCTCCGAGTGCCCCCCACTCCCTGGAGGAGGCTGTTTGGAGGGTGAGCTGGGAGTGCATCAGAGCTGTACCAAGACCTTGAGGCATGGGTCTGACCCTGTGAACACACGGGCCTTGGCTGGCACCGGCATCCCCAGGAAAGACATGGTGGGAAGGGACCCTGGGAATGCCCGTAATGGTTCTGACAGCTTCTTCATGCTCCAAAGGTGCTTCTTGAAGTAAAGCTCAGTCCTGATGAGAAGGTGATGCGAGAGGACCAGCGGGTCTGGAGGTCTCTTAACCCAGCCCCAGCAAGCCCACCATTCCCTCCTTCCTCCACAGCCAAGACAGAGACCTTCATCTTCCTCTACTCCCACAGCCTGAGACCTTTTCTGGTCCATTTTTCTTGGACCACATTGTTTTGCATGGCAGTGTTCAGCCACCCAGAAGCATAGCCTGAATTGGCTGCTCGAGACTTCCTGCTGTGCCTGACCTTAAGCCCTGCTGGAGCAATGCTCCTTCCCATGAACCACCCCAGCATGGCTGGGAGAGGGGTTTTAGCTGGGAAATCGTGGCCAAACTGCAGCACTGGAAAGGGAGGAGTCGAGTGGGGTGGGACAGGGTCACAGGCGTTGCAGCACATACCTGGTTCAGCCTGCGGGACCGGCTGCATTAACCTCCTCACTACTGCCAAACCCTCCACATCTAGGTGACGTCAGCGCCGAAAACCTGCGGGAAGATGCCATGGAGCTCTCCCTGCTGATCCGTGGCGGCTGGAAGAACATTCGCTTTGACATTGTTCCGGTGGTGAGGAGGCAGCAGGAGCCGTTCCAGCTCCAGGGGAGGCAGATTGACAGGGCTTTCCCTGAAGGCAGCCTCCAGAGGGCCACAGAAGAGGCCCACTTTGTCCCTGCCTCTCCCCACTGCTGGAGGTGAGTGGCTTGGCTGCATGCGTGGTGGTGTGGTCCTGCACCAGCGATCCCCCCCCTGGCTGGCAACACTGCTGGGTGTAGGCAAAAAGAGGATAGGAAAGGGTGGGGACATGTCAGCAGAGGTTGAAGTCACCTCCTCATGATGCCCAAACCCGCTTCCTGGTGTTGGCAAAAAGCCTCAGCCAAATTTCAGGCAGCTCAAGGAAAGAGGGTGAATGCAACTGAAGGAGCCCCCTGAAATTATTTGCAGGAGCTGAACCCTGACCATGTGGAGGGTGGCAGCTCTCAGATCCCTGCTTGGACTTCAGAAACAAGCCTAGGCATCTGTCAGCAGCAGGGTGATGAGGTGCCTCCCAGGGCAGGCTGCAGGAGAGAACGGGGCTGGAGTGACATGTATCTCCCCTGCCACCACAGCTACCCAGCCCCATGGAGGGGTTGAGTGGCTGGCTGGACCAGTCCGGGCTTATTTTGGGCACAGTGTGGTCCAGCTGGACATTTGGCCCCTCCTTGGGGACCAAAGCAGCCTCCCCTCTGAGGCAGCCTGCAGCCCTCTCCACTGCATGTAGGGGAGCACAACCCTACTTCGCTCCACTCTTGTTCTGCCCGGGAAGAAGCTGCTCAGCAGCATTCCCATCTCACTCCAAACCTCCCAAGTTCTGCTTTGCCAGAGGTGAGTGCAGGAGGTGGATCCAAGATGCTGCATGCCTGGAGCCATGCATGTGGCTGAGAGAGTCCCTCCACACACGAAGTCACTGCAGGTACACTCTCCCCACCCTGGGAGGGTGCACATCTCTATCCTCCCTCTCACCAGACTCCACTTTCTCCCTCCAGATCCTCCGCTCACCTCCCCATCCTGAGGCTGCTGCACGCAGTGGACACCCTGAAGGGACCCCGTCTGGACAGCCTTCGCCTGCTCGACCAGCTCCGCGACCAGGACTGGGGAGAGGAGGGTGGGAGAAGAGGTCTCACTTTCAACTACCTGAAGGTAGGGAGGTTCTGCTGGTTGGGACTGTGGCTCTCTGGGCAAGAGAGCCAAGGCTGCTCCCCTGCAGAAGATTCCAATTGACAAGGGCGAGTGCCTGCAGTGCTTTGGGATGTACCAGCCCATGGCTGTGTTTGCAAAAGATGCGTGCTGCTGCTGGCCATGGTCAGGGGGCTTTGGTCCTTCTTCCTTGGATCGAACCAGCAACCTCCAGCCTGAGACACTCGATGCATTCAGAGCTCGGGCTCTGTGTTGACACACTAGGTGTCCTCTGGCACAGGCTGCCTGTGTCTGCTGGGGATGGCTTCACTGTGCTGCCGTGCTGCAAATTGTCTCATACCCTGGTGTGGTGGGAGGTGACCGTATAGGGCCAAGGGTGGCATTTCTGCTGACAAAAAACCTCTCCCCACCCAACCTGTTTTCAGCACTCTGGACCTATGCTGACTGGTGATACTGGTCGGGAAAGGGGCCATGCTGGGGACAGCACCTGGTGGCACAATCTGGGTGTGTCCTCTTCCTTGTGACAGCTCTCTGGGCCCTGGGTAGAGAAGTGTTTTCTGCTGAGAATGGCTCCAGCTCCAAGTAACCCAAATCCTGTGTGTTTTGCTTTATGTTGCATTCTTTGATGTGTTGGCTATTTTTTTTTTTTTGATTGGTTGGTTGTCTGGTTGGGTTTTTTTAAAGAAAAAGGGCACAGTATGCATCTGACCTTCAGAAAAGCATCTTTTGCTCCAGCCGACATGGATTCAGTCCCACAGGTCATTGTGTGGTGACGTGCAGGGCGTGAAGGTTTGGCCTTTGTGGAATCAGGCCTTGTGCCTGTTCCTGTGTTCTTCCCTCCCTCCCCACAGATGGTGCTGCTGTGGAGCACAGAGCTCTTTCCCTCCCTGGAGGACTGGCAGGACCTGGAGGGCTCTGTCTACAGGCTCTTGGTGATCCTTCTCCGCTGCCTGGCCACCCGGCACCTGCCCCATTTTCTGAACCCAGAGGAGAACCTCTTCCAAGGAGCAACCATGGACCTTGCCTCCCTCTACCATAAAGTAGAGAGCTTTGCCCGAGACCCCCGACGCTTCCTCCGTTTCCATTTTGGCCACCCTGCACGCACTGACAGCTGGCAGGCAGATCCCAGCACCCGAGCTCTCCTGCAGCTCCCCGGCGAGGATGGGTCTTATTGGGACACAGCCTACTTTGACATCCTGCTCAACCAGGTAACCCCAGGCCTCCAGCTGGTCTTGCAAGGCATCCCCAGAAACCATCTGGGCTGGGCAGCTGGGGATGTGCTGGAATTGGCCCCCCGGAGCCCTCTGGCCCCTGGCAGCCTCTCCTCTCACTTTCTACCTGCTTCCACTTAGTTTCAGGTGTACCGGATCCAGGACAGTGCGCGCCGCTCAGCAATGTCCCAGCTCCTCTCCAAGATCCGGCAAGAAATTCCGCAGCAGAGCTGAGTGGAGCCCCGCTGCCACCCCATTGGGGTGTCTCAAAACTCTGGGGGGGTGCAAGGAGAGCCAGATGCAAGGGTCCTGGGAGCAGCACGCTGCCACGTCACTTTATTGAGGAAAAGTTGTTCCAGGGAGAGAGCTCATGTCTGCTGCGGCTGGGGGGTTGCACAGCCTCTTGGCTGCCCTTGTAGAGCTGGGCACCGGGTGTTTCACCCCAGGGTACAGAATCTGGGGGGAATGGCTGGCATCCTGCACTGCAGAGCTCTGGTGCAGGGGCAGCTGAGGTTGGTGGTGGTGGGAGGGGAAAGGACCTATGGTCAGATTCTGCATCCAGCCCTCGTGTCAGCTTGCCGAGGGGCTGCCATGCCCTGATGAAGGGGAAGAGCTGGGGGACCAGGCCACTGGGATGATGGGAGAAGGGGTTTTGAAACGTCTCATGTCTGTTGAGTGCAGCTCTCTCCTCCGTGTCCCCTGCTATTCCAGCTTCTCCTTTCCCACTCCTGCTTGGCTTGCTGGGTGTTGCCGTGTCTCCTGCCAGCATCCCAGGGAGGCAGTGGAGTCCCTCTGCTGCCAGTTGCCTGCAGCCAGGCGCGGAGGGAATTGCTGCACCGCCTCCCCCGGGCCCCCCGGGCAGGTGAGCTCACAGCCTGCTGCGGCGGCAGCTGCCGAGGGCGTCTCGCAGGGCTCGAAGCACTCGGTTCACGTTTTCACCGGTCGAGTTGCAGCCCATGAGGCCGATGCGCAGGACCTGGGAGGAGAAGGGCGAACGTCTCCCTGCAGCACCCACCTCTGCCTCCGTGTCTCGGCACCGTCTCCCCGCGGCCGGTGGCAGGTCGCAGGGTCCCGCGCGGAGGCGGGGAACACACAGCCAGGCATGAGCGGGTGTGCACAGCTCCCTGCTTGCTCTTGCTGTACTTAACACCCGGTTCCGCTAAAGATGTGTCACCCCGCTAATTGTGTGCGTGGTTATTCAATTAGGCGGGTGATTGTGTGTGGTTATGCTGCTATGCATTGCTGCGGGCCATGGGACGTGGGACAAAGCCAGCCACACTCTGTCGATGGCCAGAGAGCCGCAGTGAATCCAGCGAATCATGGGGTTTGGTGCCCAGCCACGGGCAGCAGGAGGGGAGGATTTTGCCCACCTTGTCTACCGTGGGGCCCAGGCCTCCAGTGATCTCCATGGCGTGGTTGTCCATCAGAAAGGCTGTGATGTCCTTCCAGTTGTAGCCCTCAGGCACTCTGACAGTGGTGACGGTGGGAAGTCTTGCCTTCTGGGGAACAGAGAAACTGGGTTCAATCCTGTGGCCCCACCCCCGGTGAGCCCAGCAGACTGCCAGGAGAGAGCACTGATAATGGGGTTGATTTTTCTCCAGTATCAAAAGCTGTCCAAGCATATCTTGAGATGCGCTGGGCTGTGTCCTCACGCTGCCTCTACCCTGAACCCACCTCCTCCTTCACAAAGAGCTCAAGCCCCAGGCTGAGCAGCCCCTGGCACAGCCTGGCGCAGTTGGCCCGGTGTCGCTCCCAGGAGCTCTCCAGACCCTGCAGGCAGAGAGGAGAGAGAAGGTCTCTGCTGCTGACAGGCATCTCTGGCGCTCACCCGGCGCTGCTGGTGTCCCCCTGCCCACCAGGTGTCACTCACTGTCTCTGCCAGCATGGCCAAGCCTTCCCGCAGGCTGAAGAAGCTGTTGATGGGGGCCGTGTGGTGGTACCTGCAAAATTCAAGGGGCACTCAGAGGGGTTCAGCCTGGCTGCAGCAGAGCAGCCATTTGCTTGCAGTATGGGACACAGACGCACAGCATTCTCCCTCTCCATCATTTAGTGCAGAGGGTTGTGACCAGCAGACAGGGTGATGTACAGGCAGGGTCTGAGCCCTGAAGAGCAGGCAGCCCCTGAGCCAGGGTGAAGGCTGGGTGGGGGACAGCTGCAGCCATCTGTGACCAGGAGCCTGCCCTCACCTCCGTGGCTCCCCGTCGCAGCCCCAGTAGTTTCCCAGCCAGCCTATATCCAGGTAGAAGGACTGGGGCTTCGTCTTCCTTCTCAGCACCTTCTCCCTGGTGAAGCATAATGCTGGGGAGAGGCTGGACCTTCACCCTACCAGCTCCAAGGTGGGATCAGTCCTGTGGCCCCTAAAGCAAGTGCAGAGATTGGCTCCAGCACCCAGTCGCTGCCCAGAGATGGGTTGGACTCTGCCCAGAGATGGGCTGGACTCTGCCCAGAGATGGGCTGGACTCTGCCCAGAGATGGGCTGGACTCTGCCCCCACAGCACTGCTGCTGCATGCTCTTCACATGCTGGGCATGCTCTCCACAGCACTGCTGCTGCATGCTCTTCACATGCTGGGCGTGCTCTCCACAGAGTGGGACTGGAGCAAATGGCTGGCAAAGGAGGGAGGTGACTGCCTCCCCCACCCCCATTGCCTTCCACCCCAGTGGGACTGGGCTGCTCTTACCTGGCTCGCTCACTGAATGAGATGGGGGCACTGCCAGGGGGGCTGTTGAGGACCTTCTGGGACCCCGAGTAGAGGACATCGATCTCTGCCCAAAAAGGAAGGCAACTCCTTAGGGTTCAGACGCTCCCAGTGGGAAAATGCTGAGTACCCTCAGCCCAGCTGTGAGTGGTGGGTGGGAAGCACAAGGATGGCACATGCTACGGATCCTGCTTGTGTTTGGGCTGCTTTGGGGGACCCCCTGGCACTGCTGATGGTCACTTGAGGGGAACAGGCTCTCTTGGCTGCAGCTGGACCAGTTTCTAGTGCTGCTAGCCCAAAATATGGGCAGAGGGGCTGATCCCGCTGCCCCCTCTCCCTGGCCCAGGCATGAACCCCCTTGTCCCATGAGTGCCCATGATGGTACTGTGGCTCTTACCCTGCTGATCCATGAAGATGGGGGCTCCCCCAAGTGATGCCACCGCGTCCACAAGCAGCAGGCAGCCGTGTCTGTGAGAGGACAGAGCTCAGCCTGCTGTCCCTGCCTCCTCCTCTTGCCACCCCTCTGCCTGCAGCCCTAGCACCCTCATCCCCCAGGGGCCACGTGTCTCACTGGCACCAACACCTTCCAGACCCACAGAGCCAGGGAAGAGCCCAGGTCATGTAAATCCCCAGGCCCAACCCCCAGTGGTGACCTTGGGTGACCATGGGTGTCCATCCTGCACTGACCGGTGGCACAGCTTGCCCAGCCCCTCCAGTGGCTGCAGCACACCGGTGGAGGACTCGCCGTGGGTGATGAAGAGCACTGAGGGCTTGTGCTGCACCAGGCCCTGCATGACACAGAGGGAAGGTGACCACACTGGAGGTCAGCTCACGCCCACTGCATTGCATGTGGCCAGCACTCACCTCCTCAATGTCCCGTGGAGTGAAATACTCGCCCGGGGGTTTCAGCAGCTCATAGACATTGGCTCCTGGGAGGAATTTGAGCAGAGAAGAGTGAGGCTTGGGTATATTTCCCACTGGGCAGTCACCTGCTCCACAGGGGAATCTGTCACACATGAACCAAGAGCACAACCGCTTGCCAGGGTCTGGCATCCTGCCCAGTGGAAAAGCCATAAACCACTCTAAATGGAGGGAACACCTGGAAACAACCTGGACTGCTCTCTGGCTGTGGAAGCCATGTCACTGGTCACTCCCACCAGGATTGGAACAGCAAGCCAGGGCTCACATTTTGGCATCCTGCTTGCAAACCCGGTCCCCTCAGCCCTTCCATGCCATCTGGCTGTCCCCACCATACCCAGCCTCCTGGCAATCTCAGCAGCACGTTGTCCCCAGATGCCGTTGATGGCCACCAGTATGGTGTCACCACACTCGAGCAGGTTGAAGAGGGCGGCCTCCATGGCACAGTGGCCACTGCCGCTGATGGCCAGGGTCAGCTGGTTCTGCGTCTGGAAGGCGTACTGGATGCCTGCCTTGATCTCATCCATCACCTGCGGTGGCAGGGCACTGACCAGCACTGCTATTGCTCTTCTTGCCATTCCAACCCCTCTTAGGGGGGAGAGAGAGGAGGGGAGGGGAAGAAGACTGGGCTGGGGCAGCTCACCTGCAGCATTTCGGGGTGCATGTGGCCCAGGATCTGCCGTCCGCCTGCCGCCCGGATGCGCTGGGGCACGTTGCTGGGCCCTGGCCCGAGCAGCAGCCTCTCTGGCACAACCAGGGGCCGGAGCAGTGCCTGGGGTGGGGGGATGCGGAGCAGGCTGGTGGCCATGGCACGCCGTACTGTCCCCAGGAGCTGAGCTTGGAGGAGAGGAGCAGTGGAGGCTGCCTGAGCAGCAGACAGCACCGCAGCACACTGCATCCCGTGCCAGCGGTGTCCAGTGTCCCGTGGACCCTGACCCGCAGTTCAGTGCTCCCCCCGCCAGTCTGGACTCTACCCCTGGACTCTACGCCTCCTCTGTCCAGTTAATGTGTCACCAGTGCCATCCCTGATATCTTGAACCCCTCATTTTGAGTCATATCCCCTTGCTAGTGCTGGGGGGTTGCTCCCCAGGCATGCCAGCCTCTGGGACTGGCAAGCACCCAGGCAGACCCTGGACCCATGGCCCCCAGGGCACTATGGCTGATGGTTCCCAACAGTATCCCATCAGGTGACATCACTGCTGTGGGCACCTAGGTCCTGTGCCACGGGATGGTTCTGCTGGGACTGGTCTGGCACAGCTGCCAGGGTCATAACTCCTTCTGCAGCACAGAGCTCCTGTCGACCAGGGCTCCCTGACCAGGGACCTGCCTTGCAGAGGGACCTCTGGGCAGGTGACAGGTGCCCGGAGAAGGCTGGCCAGTGGGATGGTGTGTGCCAGGGCAGAGCTGTGGGGTGGGATACAGCCACAGTATCCCACTGCTGCAGTGAGCTGTGCTCTGTGGGCTCAGCCTGGACTGTGAGCATTCCAGTGTATCCTGATGATTCCACAGGGTCCACGTGGGAATTCAATATGCTGTTGCCTGCCATGTGTGCCCACAGTCAGTTGCATCATGCCCATCCTCTGGCACATTCTCTGCCATCTATACTCTGAAATGCAAACAAGCTGCCCGCTTCCAGCTCTGGCAGGTCCACGAGTGGGTGCTCACCCTCAGTGAGCAAAGCTTTCTCTGAGGATGACAGCGTAGGGGTGACAAAATCCACCTCCCCCGGCAGAGCTGACACCAGCAGTTGGTGCTGAAGACGTTTGGGACAGGGACATGGGTCTGGCAATGGTGCGAGGTGAAAGCACATCTGCCCAGCAGCTGGGTGGCCATCACTGAGAGGAGCTGGGGGCAGGTGTGCCTGCCCCTGCATGGATGATGAAAACCACAGTCAGCCTGGGGAGTGCTGTCATCTACCAAAGTGACAAGATATCGGGTGAAGAAGACCTCTCAGCTGCCTGTCCTCTAGGGAGATTTGGGGCATAGCTGGGGCGGGGAGGGGACGCCGTGGCCTCGGGGCTGCCGTGGGGCGAGGGCGACCGCGCTGCTGAAAACAGCTGGCGGCGAAGGAATAATCCGCTTTCTGCGCTGGCTCTGAATTCCCGGCGCAGATGGGCAGGAGCGGCCGGGCCCCGCGCTGCGGGCGGGGTGCCGGCGGCCGGAGGAGCGAACGAACGGCGCGCCGGGGCAGGGGGCGCGGGAAGCCCTGGCAGGGGCCGCTCCCCGGGGTTCCGCGCCGAGGTCCTGGGGTGGCGGGGTCCGGGTGCGGGGTACCGGGTTACCGAGGTACCGGGGTACCGAGATACCGGGGTACCGAGATACCGGGGTACCGGGTTACCGAGGTGCCGGGGTACCGAGGCACCGGGGTACCGGGGTACCTGGTTACCGAGGTACCGGGTTACCGAGGTACCGGGGTACCGGGGTACCGGGGTACCGGGCCGGTGCCGGTTGCCAGGCGACGGCTGCCGGGTGCCGCGAGGCCCCGCCCCGCCCCGCCCCTGCGGCGGCTCCGCGGCGCGCCCGGGGCCGGGGGATGCGCTGACGTCACCTCTCCATCCCCGCGCTCGCCCTCCCGGTCCCCCCCGTCCCCGCTCCGGGCGGTGGCGGCGGCGGCGGCGGCCAACCAGCGTGTGGGGCGGGGACCGCAGGGGTGGGGCTGCCGCCACCCGCACCAGCACCGGCACCGGCGCTGCACCGCACAGCACCGCACCGCACCGCGCCGCACCGCGCGGCTCGGCCTCATGCCGGCCCCCCGCCCCCGGGACTGAGCGCTGCGCCCCGCCGAACCGGGCACGGCCATCGCAGGTAGGGGCGAGCGGCACTGGGCGGGACGGGTGAGCCCCCCCGCGCCCCCCGGGCGCTGGCCGGAGGGGGAGCCCGGGCTGCCCCGGGGTGGCGGTGCCGCCCTCGCGGCCCCGGCAGGGGCGAAGCCAGGCGTGGGGGAGCGGGATGCGCACCCCCGGGGATCCGGCGGGGCGGGGGGGCTGCGGCCGCCGGCCATTTTGCGGGGCCCCGCGATGCGCGAAGTTTGGGTGGGGGGAACTGCCCCCAGGTCCCCAGCGCGGTGGCCGGCGGGTGCCGCCCCGTCTTCCAGAAGGATCCAGCCGGGGGTTCCTGCCCGGGGACGGAGCAATGCCTCTGCATCTGGGTGCAGAAGGGGAGGATGCCATCCCCGAAGCCCATGGCGCAGGGCACAGGAACCCCTTGTCACCTCAGAGCCACAGCCCCTCTCTCCCCTCCGGGGCAGGTGGCTTTGGTCATGCAGCTGAGCCATCTTGCGTCATCATCGAGCCAACGACAGCGCTGGAGGGGGCAGCTGATGCCCCAGTTGGGGCTCTTGCCAAAGATGCTGCGATGCTGAGGCTCTTCTTGCCCCCCAAGGACGAGCAGCTGCCACTGACCTTGCATTGGGAGCAGCTGGACAAGGGCCGCTGTGTCACCGTGGGCCAGCACAGTGGCTGCTGGCTGTTGGAGGGGCTGGTCCCAGGGCGTAGGGCTGGTGCAGAGCTCCATGCTTGGTCATCCAGGCTCCCAGGGATTAGCCCTGCACCTGCCCCATAGTCTTCCTCCTCTACTTCCTCCTTCTTGCCCTCCTCATCCCTCATGGGGCAGTGACCCCTTCCCCAGATCCTGAAGACCCCCTGTGAGCTGGGCTCTCATGCCACCCCTTACAGGTGGCCTCTATGGGACTGGTGAGGCAGAGGAGGCAGCAGACCCCTCCCTTCCCCGGGTAGGGCCTGGGGTGTGGTGGCTCTGCCATCTCTGCATGCTGCCACTGACCTCCATTTTGTCTGGGAGGTGGCAGCTGGAGCTGGCACAGATCCTGCCACCACCCTCCACCTCCCTGCATGTGACCAGAGCTGTAGCCCCCCAAACCTGGGGTTGTGGGAACCTGGTGTCTGCCTCCTCCCTGGCTGCCTACCCTTCTCCGTGCCCAGCCATGCTTGTCACCCATTGGAGCTCTCTGTCTTTCCATGCGGATTTTCCCTGCTGTGGGTTTGAGCCTGTGAAAGAGAGGATGGAGAGAGCAGGGACGGGGGTGGGGTTACTTGCCTTTGCAGCAGGGTTGGGGAGCAGAACTCCTCATCTGCATCCTTACATGTGCTACCTGCAAATTGAATCTGCATGGAAATTCTCAGGGAGCTGCAAACCCTGCTGTGGAGCTGTGTCCCCCGTTGGGGTGGGCAGGAGGCAAGGAGGTACAGAGAAGCGTGCCCGTGATGGCACTAGGGAAGCAGGGGCCTGGATTTCAGCTGGGAATGGGGGGCACTTGCCCCTGTCCTGGACTGTCCGCTGAGTTGCTTCCCTGCTGCAGGTGGTGCTCTGGAGAAAACTGCACTGTCATGGCCCCTTGCCCTGTGCGGGGCGGGAGGCGACAGGGGCGCACCCCCAGCTCGGCCGGCAGGCACCGATGGTGCCGTGTCAGCTGGCACCATGTCCCCTGCTGCCCTAGAGGCAGAGCAGAGTCCCGTGGCTGCAGTCAGAATTGAGGGGCCCCAATGAGGGATGCAGGGGAAGGGCTCTCTACAACAAAGCCTGGCGGCTGCTGAGAACACACTGGTGCAGCCAGATGGGGCGTCCACCCTCGTCACTGAGGTGACGTGGGGTTGGATGCGCACAGACAAAGGGAAACTCACCTTGGATTTCCCTGGGCGCAGGCAGCTCCTCATGTGCTGGAGCTGGGGGACGGCAGCATGGCATGTTCCTTAGCATCCTTTGGGGAAGAGCTTGCTGTGGGTGGCACCTTGGGGCAATGCTCCTTGTCTCGCTGGTCACCTCTCAGCAGGAGAGGCTGACAATTGGTAGCCCTTGGATTTAAGAGAGCTTTCATTAGCTGATCTCTGCCCAATTAGTCTTAGCTGATCCAGTTAATCATGGCTCTCTAGGTCTTTTGCTCCTCACTGGAAGTGACCAGTTATGCCATAGGGATGGGTTCAACCAGCAGGCTGCACGGGAATGGGGGAAAGGGATGCCCTGCAGAATTAGGGGACAGGCCCAGATGTGCCTTGGCTCCCTGGCCCCGGGGACTTGGCTGTTCTCCTCTGCCACCTCCTTCATGTGTAGGGTAGGCCTGGGAAGCGGCGGGGAGGGAGCAGGGAGTGGGGCCGTGGTGCTGGCCCGCTCCCAGTGAAAGGCTGGTCGTGGCTTATTGAATTTCTCTCGATGGCAGTGGATTAAGCAGGCGGTGGCTGGCTGTCCCCAGGCAGAGTGAGCTGCCTGGGCTCGGGGGGGCGGGGTGGCTGCCTGCCCCTGCCCACTGCAGCCCGGCCCCTCTCTCTGCAGGACACTGAGTGCCCGACCAGTGACGCCGTGGCTCATGGTGCTCCCATGGTGTGTGGGTGCAGGCTGAATTCCTCCCCACAGCTGAGCCAGGAAAACAAGCTGGGGGAAGGAGGGAAGGAGGCTCGGGAAGCAGCTGCGCAGGTGTCTGCTGGTGGTCCCCAAGGGGACACAGTGTTGCCTGGGGTCCTTGGGCTGCCATTGCAGAGATGGGACTGGAGAGCTGCAGCGGAGCAGAGGGAAGCAGTGCGTTGCTGACCGAGGAAGGTGAAGGAAATGATGGAGTAGAAAACAGAGTCGAGCTTGGGGCTCTGCAGCAGGCAGTACTGGCAGGGAGAGGAGCCCACGCCACGGGGCAAGGCTAGCCAGATGGGAATACGCTGGGATGTGGACATGGGGACGGCTGCTGGCGAGGTGGGGGCTTTTCATGGCTATTGAGGGTGGGCTAAGGGGGTATGGGATGTGGGACTGAGCAGGTTCCTGCCCCTTGCCCTGAGAAGGGCAAGCAGCACTAATGGAGGCTACACAGCAAGATGAGGCATGTGGAAAAGTGAGACGAAAGAGAAACTGGAGCTTCTTCATCGAAGTGATAGGGCTGGAGGGGCTGGGAACAGTGCAGGGGTGAGAGGGAATAAGAGCAGGGATGAAGTGGCCCGTGGCAGGCAGCAGGCAGTCCTGTGACTGGTGGGGTCACTGATGGGTGTGCTGTTCTGGTGGTTGTGCAGGAGGCAGGAGCCCAGGGACCTCACCCACCTCTTCAGAGCCTTAGTAGCTGGAGAGGCTGCAGAGCTGGGGGAAGGGAGCTGTCTTGGCTCAGGAGGAGAGGGAAACATTTGACATGAGCAGTTGCCGGGTGCTCATGTTGTTTAGCCCGGTGATGGATCCATTGTCCCAGAGTGGTGCCACAGGGTGGAGCAGCTCGAGCCAATGGCCTCATGAGGATGCAGCCCTTCCATCTAGGAATATATCCTATCGTTCCATGGGAAAACCAGCTTTTTCATTCCCCTTTGGCGAAGCACTCCTGTTAAATTTTTCCTTTCCCCCATCTGAGGCAGAGGCCACTGGCACGCAGCAGCCCGCTCACTGGCTTAGGGACTCAAGGGTGGTGTTAAACACCTGCTTAAAATAATCCAAGCTCAAGAAAACCTGAGACCAAATGCTTGAACTCTGGAACTGGTGGAATTTACGGGTGTGATCTCTAGATGAGCACTGTGGTAGTTCCAGAGCCGTGCCAGAGGGGCAGTGAGAGGAGAGTTAGGGAACTCCAGTAGGAGAAGCTTTGTCTTCCTCCTGCTGTTGGGCATGCTGGCTCGCTTTGAAAATAGGCAAAGGGTTTCTGAAAGGCAGTGATGAGCTTGTAACACTGTCTTGCTGCAAATTTTTTCACTGTGCCGTGCTTTTGTTTTCCTCTCACCCCCTTGGAAATGAAACCAGAGCTGTCAAACCTCAGGTAGTTTTAAAGCCATCCCCTTCTCTTGGGACACTTTCCATTCTATGGATCTGTTTTTTTCTTCCCTTTTCCCCCCCTCTTTTCCACAAATTCAGCTGTACTTTTAATTTCCATTCTGGGAAAACCCATCTTGTGTTGAGGATCCATCCTTACTGCTCCACTTTCTTCTGATCTTGTCCCATGTAACCAGAGCTGTGCCATTGCTCACTCACAGCTCGTTCCTCCCTGATCTCCTTCCTCCCAGAGCCAGCATCCTGCTGGCAAAACCCAGGCTTGAAAAGCCTTAGGGAATTTGCAGGCACCCTTGCAGGTGAGATGCCAGAGGAGCCAGTTCCAGCCTGTACTGAGGGGTCCTGACCTCCTCTTCCACCACCAGGCTCATCATAGCAGATCAGGGAGCAGGGACAGATAGGAGAAGTGAGGAACATTAGAAGGCAGGAATAGATTTTGTCAGGTCCAAAAGGATCCCTAAGGATACAGTGGTCAAAGGAAGAATCCCAGCATCATTTTCTGACCAATGGTAGTGAGGCTTAACTGCAGCTTGAGGAAGGTGGGATGGGCTATGGAGCACTTGGCCACCAGTGCTGGGATGGGCAACTACTCTGGGAGACGTTGGCAAGCAGTTTGTTTCATCTTGTGGGATTCGTGATCAATAATTTATTAGCAAAACAAGTGGAAAAATTGTGATGAACTGGAAACTTCAGCTGACCCATTCCCACCACGGCTGCTTGTGCTGACGCCACACGTCTGCTTTGTGAGAGCTGAATGGGAGCCACATGCCAGCAGCTGTGTTTAACAGCTGCCTCCTTTCTCAGTGGAATGCTATCACTTTCCTCCCTGGTCCCCCCTGTGCTGGTGCCCAGCCCCTGCTTTGCTGGGGTCGGAGGGGAGGCAGGAGGTTCAGGTGATTGGCAGGGCCTGTGGGCTTGCTTGCAGTTGAGGGGCTATCTGCTCAGTGCCACTGGCACCCTGGGATGGAAAACCACTCCTTGGGGGTTGTGCTGATGCTGACAGTGCCTACGTGGCCCTGCCCTGGGGATGGACCCTGGTATTGAGCTGAGGGTCCTGACCTGAGATATGATGGGGAGGAGGGAGAGGTAAAATGTGGGCAAACCAGTGTTCCTGGGAGGTTTCCTTGCACAGGCTTCCCATTCATCCTGCACTGCTGCAAGATGTGGATTGGGATGTGGATGCAAGCTTCCCTAACTCCCTTTTCCTCTCTCCTTGCAGAACAGCCACTGGTAGCAGGACCCACCCCTGGCCGGCGCGATGGCGGGAGCATCGGTGAAGGTGGCGGTGCGCGTCCGGCCCTTCAACTCCCGGGAGATGAGCCGGGAATCCAAATGCATTATCCAGATGTCAGGAAGCACCACTAGTGAGTGCCTTGGGGCAGAGGGGCTTTGAGTACTGCCTGGGGAGGAGCATGTGTGGTCTGGCCCCAGCAGCGAGCACTGGGCTGCTGGGATCCTTGGTGCAGATGCCTGCAGCACCCAGAGTTGTTTGGAGGAGGGAATGTGGGGAGGATGTCACCTTTCCCATAGAGAAATGCAGTCCTGCTGTTGAAATGGCAGTGATGGGATCTTTATGGCACTGAGCCCTTGGATTTCAGTGATAGTGAATGGATCAGCATTCCCTGGTAGGTGATGAGGGAGAAATCAAAGAAATCACAGTGTGATTTGGCTTGGAAGGGACCTTAGCAACCATCTCATTCCAACCTCCTGCCATGGGAAGGGACACCTTCCACTAGACTTGGTTGTTCAGAGCCACATCCAACCTGGCCTTGAAGCCATGCATGGGTCTGTGAGTGGCTTCTGACAGCGCTCCTGGGCCAGGTACCACACACTGTGGCATGCCAGGACCCATCCCTGCCTCTGTGGGGTTCTTGGAGCTGCAACCACAGCAGGATGGAGGGGCAGGAGTGGAGTTTGCCCAGGGAATGTTGTGTTCGAGGTGGCGGATGTAGCAGGGGGGCTTGGGGCTGTCTGTCCCCTCAAGAAGCCTGTCCGGCCTTTGCTGCTCTTTAAGTAACAGCTTCTGGCTGTTGGGAGTGGCAGCTGAACCCCTCCTCTTTGGCTCTGGAAGCCTCCAGATGGGACAGCGTCTAAAATAACTCCGTGCCTGCCCGCCTGGGGCTGCCTGCGTCACCAAGGGTGGGTGAAACACCGGCGCCAGCCACCCCCGCGGTGCTGACAGGCTGCCATGGCAACCCCAGGGTGGGGAGAGAGGGCACCCAAGGGTGCGGGGAGACTCTGGGTCCCCACTGGGCCCTCTGCTCACCCCAGGCCTTGGGAACAGGAATGGGTGGGTCTGTGGGGCATTGTCTGCTGGACTCTGGCGTCCTGTGGGGGTTCTCCCTTCCTGGTTGGGCAGGGGTTCTCTGTCTGCCCGGGGTGCAGAACTTCTGCCCTTGTGGTGAGGAAGCCTCCCAGCCCCACAGGAGCTTCCCACCTGCCCAGAGCCGGGGCATAGACAGGGTAGATGTGCCTTGTTCTGGTTCTGATGGCGGGGGGGGCGACCTGCCGTGCCCCAGTCCCGGTCAAGAGCATCAGGCAGCCCCCACCACCGTGGCCGTGTTTGCTCAGAGCCATCCACCCCTGCTCATCCTGCACCCCCTGGCTGTGCCCCTGGCCCCCCACCCCCTGCCCCTGCCTGAGCCAGGGAGGGCAGCAGGACTGGGAGCAGGAGCCTTTTGCTGACAGCAAGGATTTTCTCCATGAATGGACAAACCTCTGGCTATTCCCCTTGGCCAGGGGACTGGAGAGCAGGCGTGGGAGGCTCAGAGGCCTGCTTCTCCTGTGGCTGGGGGAGGCAGAAGGATGCCAGTAGTGCCAGCAGAACAGGACTGTCTCACCCCCAAGCTCCTTGCAGAGAAGCCAAAAATAAATATGTCTGTGGGGAGTGAGAGCAAGTTTTCCCCTTCACAGGATTATTTGCTTTGACCCCTGCATGTGCTGGGGGCAGGGGACAGGTACTTCTCCTGTCTAATGCACTGAACCCTGTAGGGGACAGCAGGGGCCAGGGACCAGGGTGGGAAGGGGTCAGCTTTTCTCTGCTGTCCTTTTCCCTGCAAACTTCCAGCTGCCACAACCACCCACCTGCCCTCCAACACTGCTGCTTTATTCCTGTGGTGTCCCTCACTCTGTGGGGTCCATCCTGGGCACCAGCATTCCCAGCCCCTGTCCTGGCAACTCCCACCAAGATGGTAAGGACAGGACTCCTGGCTTTTATCCCACAAGGCCAGTAATATTCTCTGACTGGAGCCATGCCTCTGCTGGCTTTAAAATCTGATTATTTTCTCTGCTGTGGGTTCTGGGTTCTCTCTTTCTCGGTGCCTGCCCACTTGCTGCACTCTGTCACTCTGCTGGCTCCTCAGGCAAGAGACATCTCCAGAAGTTTTCTTCCCTCCTGCCCCCTTGTCTGTATTTCTGTATTCACCCCCACACCCCTCCTTGCCTTTTTAATCCCATGTGTCCAGAGCATAAATCTTTTGCAAAAGCCCTGGATACCTGAGAGGAAAAATTCCACCAGCAGCATCCATCTGCCTGCAGGCAAATAAATGGGAATGACAGGGGCGTGGGGAGAGCATTTCAGCTCTCCCTGCTCTCAGACTTCTCCCTTCTCCCTGTGTCCATCCCAGTCTCTGGTTTCCTGTGCCAGCTGGGCAGTTGCAGCTGGGATGCCTGGAGCCGCTTGTGCCATCCTCAGCTGCTCCTCTGCCCCGTGCCCAGCACAGGATCCAGAACAGCCACCTTGTTCCCATCCTGCCTACTCCAGGACTCATTTTTGCTCCTGTTCACTGTGGTGAGGGTCACCCCTGCAGGGCAGAGGCAGACTCGAGCAGAGCACAGGTGGCATGGCAGAGCTGCCAGGTTGAACACCAGGACCCATCAGAGATGCAGCATCCCACTTCTTGCTCAGCCTCCACACCCGCTTCCCTTCACAACGCCCCCAGCACAACAGCCAGGCATTGGCAGGGATCAGGGATGGGCAGCCCCTGTGGCTGCCCACGCTGCCCACAAAGATCTGCTCTTCCAGGGACCTCCACGTCCCCATTTGCAGCTGCAGGATTGCCAGTTGTCTCTTCCCAGCCCTTTCTCCTGGTAATTAGTTTGCCCAGGATGCAGCAGACATCCAGAGCATCTGAATCAGGCTGCCTGCAGTGGGTAGGCAGGCAGGGAGCCTGTGGCTGCCCCTCTTTGGTGTGAGAGCTGGGCTTTTGTCCACAGTGAGTAGCGTCTGAGCAGCACTGTGCTGTGGTTTCATGGTTGGGGCTGGATCCTGACCCCACTTCCCACCCTCTCCCTGCCCGTCCCGCTGCTGTTGTGTGCAGGGCTGGGCTTATCTCAGGCCAGAAGTGGCAGACCCTTACCGAGGGAGCATCCATTGTGGCAGTGGAGGAGGAATTTGGAGCAGAAAGCATTCATATCCATAACACCATGCACCTGGGTATCTGACACCACAGTAGCAGGCTGCACCGTGCCTGGGGCTGCTCAGGAAGGTCCCACCTGGAATCTAGAGTGGATGTGAGCCCTGGATGAATGCTGGCTTCAGGACAGGGCAGGGTAGTTTGGGATGGAGGGAGGTCTGTTGGCTTCAGGGCTTATGGGCTCCTTGTCCTCAGTGGTGGCAGGGAGCAGCTGTGGGCTGTGGGCATGGGAACTGTGCTGTGCAGGCCTGCAAGGTCACCTCAATGTCACCTAACATGGCTGGTGGCTGGATCTCATGATTACCCACTGGTTTGGGTTTCTTCTGACGCATCTGTTGTTTCAGAAAAAAAACACTGAAAATGCTCTACAGGAGAAAAAAAAAGCATCGAGCAAGGAAGAGCAGTGATGCAGGCTCCAATTTCCATGGCAACGTCCTTTTCATCAGGGGATGAGAAAAGCAGGCTCTTGTTTCTGCTGGTGGTGTGACACGAGGCATTAATCACCCTGCTGGGGCTGGGGACCTGGAGAAGCAGGAGCTGGGGGGGCCCTAGGGGAACCCCAATGGGGTTGCAGCTGCTCCCACCCAACAGTGCCAGCGTGGGGGCTTTGGGCACAGCCCCCCAGCTGTGGGGTAAGGAAGGCTGTGACCCTTCTGTGCCAGTGCTGGGCTCCCATGGGCAGGGGCCACAACAGCAAGGAACCTGAAGGAAGGAGCCATGTCCCCCTCACCATGTCCAGCAGGATGTTTGGGCAAAGCTCTGCCTTGTTCCCTTGGGTTCTGGTGGCCATGGCATCCACCTCCTCTGTTTTCATTGTTGGGGTCTGGGGGCTCTAGACGCATCTGCAGAGCTGGAAGGGTCCCAGTCCACTTTCCAGGACTGTTTTGGACTGAACCCCATCACCCCTGACCCCTCCCACAGGGGGTGTGGGAGGCAGGGCTACCACACTTGGCTGGAGGCCTCATGTTCCCATCTGTTTGTCCCTAGCTATCCTGAACCCGAAGCAGCCTAAAGAGACACCAAAAAGCTTCAGCTTTGACTATTCCTACTGGTCCCACACTACGGTAAGCACTGGGAGGTCTGAGCCTACCTGGAGCACCGGGCTGGGGAGAGGCAGGAGGGCCTCCCTTGCCAAATTTCATCGTATATCCCTATTCTCTGCAGCCTGCAGACATCAACTATGCATCCCAGAAGCAAGTGTACCGGGACATTGGTGAGGAGATGCTGCAACATGCCTTTGAAGGCTACAATGTGTGCATCTTTGCCTACGGGCAGACGGGAGCTGGAAAATCCTACACCATGATGGGGAAGCAGGAGAAGGACCAGCAAGGCATCATCCCACAGGTGTGCCTGGGGAAAGCTCCCTGTCCCCCTGGTCCCAGAGGCATGCCCAAAGGAAAAGCAGAGCTGGGAGGGAAGAGGGCAGCAGGGTGGGAGTGGGGCCAGGTTTTGCCAAGGTCTAATACAGCGCTGCCATGACAGCAAGCTGGCATGGCTCCACTGGAGAGTGGGGGGCCAAGGAGAGTCATCCAGACTCTCCCAAGGCTGGATGGACTATGGTCTGGCCACACAAGACTGGTGTTCAGGAGCAGCAGGAGTCCGAGTGCTGAGCTGCTTACCCAGAGCTGCCACGTGCTGGCCCAGCAGGACACGAGGGGCCTCTGGGGATGCTGATCAGCACGGGGGGCTCTGACAGCTCCCTGGGAGCCATCCCACCACCCTTTGGCTCTATTTTTTGGGGTGAGAAGGTAAAAATCCCTGTGTCCTGGGCACCCCAGGCAGGAGCATCCTGCTGGCAGGGGACTGAGCCTGGCTCTTCTCTCCGCAGCTGTGTGAGGACCTCTTCTCCCGCATCAACGACACGACGAATGACAACATGTCCTACTCCGTGGAGGTAGGCACCCTACTGCCTCTCTACTCCTCTTCCAGCCTCCCACCATCTCTGGAAGCTGTGCTGGTGTGCAGGCCCCTCTTTGGGAGTGCCCCTGGGTGTGGGGTGGGCAGGCAGGACCTCATTCTGCTAGCCCTGCCCGTGCCTTCTGCTCTAGGTGAGCTACATGGAGATTTACTGCGAGCGCGTGAGGGACCTCCTGAACCCCAAGAACAAGGGGAACCTGCGGGTGAGGGAGCATCCCCTTATGGGCCCGTATGTTGAAGACCTTTCCAAGCTGGCCGTGACCTCCTACAATGACATCCAGGACCTCATGGACTCTGGAAACAAGGCCCGGTGAGTTGGGGAAGGAGGAGATGGACAGGATTTGGAGGGCTTGCAGACACCTCTAGAAGGTCCTGCTTCACTTCCTTGCTTTGCCAGTCCATCTGCTCTAGAGATGGCAGTCCCCTTCTCTCTGAGCATTGGGTACCCTCCTCTTCCTTTCACCTTACCTCCTTCCTGCTCTGAAAACTCACTGGAGCCAGCAGGAGAAGGCCTAGGCTTGTGCATCTCTCCTCCCATAGTCCTGTCTTGTCCTCCAGAGTTGCCTTCCCACCATGTACCCTGTCCTGGCATGAGCCCTGGCCCCATCAACAGCCATTTTAGTGTCCCCCACAGGGTGTCACACCTCCCTGTGCTCCTGTCCCTGCAGCACAGTGGCTGCTACCAACATGAATGAGACCAGCAGCCGCTCCCACGCCGTGTTCAACATCATCTTCACGCAGAAGAGACATGATGCTGAGACAGACATCACCACTGAGAAGGTGAGAGCAGAGCCCACATGGATCCAGGAAGGGCTTTGTGTGCTGTCATCAGCACTTGGAATGAGGTGGTGCAGCCTGATGCAGGATTGGAACAGGAGGGAGATAAGTCCCAGGTGCGTGCTGGGCTCATGGTCCCTTGTGGTACCAGCTCCTGGACAGGATATTTGGCAGCTGATGCCCTCCAGCCCTACCTGCAAGGATATTAGCCCTGCTCCTGGACAAATCCTGCAGGGATGACCCCGCAGAGCCCACCGCTGCCCTCAGAGGAGTGTTACCCTGCAAAAGGTCTTGGCTTTGTGCCAGGCAAGGTTTGCTGTGCCCTCAGGGCTGACAGCCTCCCTTCTGCCTCCAGGTCAGCAAAATCAGCTTGGTGGACCTGGCTGGGAGCGAGCGAGCCGACTCCACAGGCGCCAAGGGCACAAGGCTAAAGGTGAGAGCTGATGTGAGATCCACTTCTGCCGGTGGGGACACCACGTCCTACCCCCTCGTTCCCAGCCAAGACATCTCCTTTCCTTGCCCACTAGTTCCTTGCCCACTGTGCTGCCAAAATCCTTGATAGGGTTGTGTTTGAAAGCTGCCTAATGCCAGTTTCATCACGGTCCATGAGTCCCAGATGGGAGGTACTGGTTATCCAGTAAGACCAGCTGCTCTTTGCCCACCCCATACTGGGAATTCCCCATTCTTCTGGGGTTTAATGAGGCTCTGAAATAGGGCCTGAGCATCTGGGCTTTTCCTCTCCTCTCCAGGAAGGAGCAAACATCAACAAGTCCTTGACCACTCTGGGGAAGGTCATCTCTGCCCTGGCTGAAATGGTAGGTAGCCAGAGCACAGGGAAGCAGCGGCACTGGAGGGGAATGGGCTTGGCCCAGCAGGGATGGACTCAGCTCCAAGGGATGGAGCATCCCACCTCTGAGGGATGGGCAGATACCTCCCAAGCCGTCCCTGGGGATGGAACAAGCTGGGCTGGTGAGGCTGCCATCTCCACTGGGACCTGTGCCTGCTGCTCTCTAGTTGGGGGGCGGGGGAGCTGTGGTGGGCACCGAGTAGGGAAGCAGTTCCCTTAAACAGTCTCTCCACTTCCTTTGCAGGATTCGGGGCCAAACAAGGTAAGTACCCTGGCACAGTTGGGTGGAAGTGGTTTGCAGGGTGGTTTGGGGATGAGGTTGTGCCTGGACACAAGCCATGCTTCTCACAGGGGCTGGCAGAGCCTTCAACATCCTCCTCACCCTCCTCACCCTATGGCTTTCAGTACCCAGCCTTAAACATCCCCCCCAGCCCTGGACATTTCACAGACAGGACCTGTGGACCTGAGCAAAGATGCCCAAGGTTGCAGGGGCCAGGCAGAGCCATCATCCTCCAAGTCCCCATGGCTGGGGACCAGCTGTCACCTCTTTGAAGAGAGCAGGCAGCCTGACAGCCCTTCCCTTTGCTCTCCACCCCCCAGAACAAAAAGAAGAAAAAGACGGATTTCATCCCATACCGGGACTCGGTGCTGACCTGGCTGCTGCGGGAGAACCTGGGTGAGGACAGGTGGGGGGTACAGTGTGGTGGTGGGCATGGGTGCTGAGCAGAGGGTGACAGCTGGCACAGGGACCAGCGTCTCCCTGATGTGGGTGTGTCTCTCTGGGCAGGGGGCAACTCCAGGACTGCCATGGTTGCTGCTCTCAGTCCTGCTGACATCAACTATGATGAGACCCTCAGCACCCTCAGGTAGGAAGAAGTGCCCTTGTTCCCACTGCACTGAGCAAGAGCAGGGGAGTCTCTGAGGCCCAGGCACTGCCACGTGCTCTCCTCACCTTTGTGGCATCCCTGGCTGGAGGTGTGGTGTGGGGGGAACCTGCAACCCCAGACAAGATGCAAACGATTGTCCCAGCACTGGGATCCTCCAAAGGATCACTTGCTGGAAGGGCTCTGTGGCACTCCCACTTGGCAAGGAGCTGGAGTTTTGCTCCTCTCCTCGCCACTGCTCAAGACCCTGCCTTCCCTAGGTATGCCGACCGTGCCAAGCAGATCCGTTGCAACGCTGTCATCAATGAGGACCCCAACAACAAGCTCATCCGGGAGCTGAAGGACGAGGTGGCACGTCTGCGTGACCTTCTCTATGCCCAGGGTCTTGGGGACATCATTGACAGTAGGTACCACAGGTGCTCTCTGCCAGTGGCTCCCTGCAGCGATGGGCTGAGGTCCCCCCAGCCTGCAGGGCCAATGTCCCCACATCTGCCCTGCATCCTGCTCCAGCCTGCCATGGTGGCATCATGCTGCCTGTGGCGAGCCCCTGGTGTGTGTTTGCAGCCCCCAATCCCCTCCTATCGCAGGAGGGGCTGCTTTCCACCCAGAAAACTTTCCCTTCTTCCCCTCCACCTACTTTCTTCAGCGTTCGGCACCCAGCAGAGGTGCCAGGAAGGTGTTCCTGGGGCTGCACGCACCCATGGGTTCTCCTCCCTGTGCTGTCAGATATCCAGCTGAGATGAACCCCCTCTTGTTCTGTTCTTTCTGTCTCACCCCCGCTCCCTGCCCTCTCTTTCTCTCTTAGCCCATCCTGCTGCAGGAGGATCCAAATGTGTGTATTCCCCATCACTGGTACTCTCTGTTGCTTCACGGCTTTTGGGAGGCATAGGCTGTGCCCAGGGGCACTCGTGCAGCATGGGGAGGGGCTCCCACAGCCAGCCCCTGCTGATGGGGCAGCCCGTGCCCACAGGCTGGCCATCCCCAGGGAGCTGGCAGAAAGGATAGTGGCAGAGTCGTGGTTAGCACCTGGGCTTGGGATAGTGCTCGAGGGACCAGTGTCCTCCCACTCAGCCATGCCAAGGGCTCAATCCCCACAGGGATCCCTTCCTCCATGCTGTCATGATGTTTCCTCTGATTGCTGCTGCTGCTGCTTCTGCTGGTGCTGTGTCTCACTGGGACTGGAGCCTAGCACGGCACTTGGGTGGGACGGCATGGTGCTCTCCTGATGAAGGGGTGGGTGGGGATGGCTAGGAGGATTTTACCCATGGATAAGCACTGTGGCCCCATCCCACCCCGAGTCAGGCAGTGCAGCCAGGCTATGGCAAGCCTGCTGAGGAGACAAGGGCCTGGCTATCCCCTCCTGGCTCAGCATCCCTGGATGTGGGCCGATGGAGATGGGTGATTAAAGCTGCACCTGCTAAGCTGTGCCCTGCCCATCTCCAGCACAGCGTGCTGAGACCCTGCGACTTCCTGGGAGCTGGAGGAGCATCTCTGGTAGCTGGATCCTAAGCTGCTGCAGGTCACTCTTGGGGTGCTGGCCAGCAAGCACCGCTGCCTGTAGCCCTGGCTTCACTCTCTGGCTGCCTGGCCAAGGTGCTGCTCCAGCAGGCCAAGGGCTTCCTGTGAGCAGATCCTGTCAGGGAATCCTGCCACTTCTCCTGCCCTGTCCACCTGCCCCTTAGTAGGGCCACCACCTCTTGTTGCCTTCCCTTCTCATTCTCTGCCCCCGGATCCAGCTAATCTAGGGCAGAGAAAACCACCCAGGCTGTATCAGATGGGGAGGATGACAGGGGCAGTGGCACACGCTCAGGGAGGACATTTGATGTCAAACCTGATTGCTGCAGGATCTGGTGTTGCAAAAAAGCATCCCTGGGAGCCTGGGAAGGCTGCTTCCAGCAGCTGCTTCACAAAACTGCCCTGTGTCCTGAGGGGAGAGAGCATGTGCCCTTGCCCTGGTGCTGTGCCCTTGTCTGTGGTGCTGTGCTGCTGCCTGTGCCTTTTCCTTGTAATTCCTGGCTTTCTTCTTGGCACACCGGCCACTCTTTTTTTTTTTCCCAACAGCTTTTCTTGTCTCTATCTTTCTCTTTCTCTCTCTTCCTTTCCGTGTGTCTCTTCCTGGCCCATCCCTCCCCGCCCATAGATTTGTCCGACTTTGAGAACAATAATGATGCTAGAGGGGCAGAGCTGAGTCACCGCCATGACAATCTCTCCACAGTGACCAATGCCATTGCTGGGATCAGCCCCTCTTCCTCCCTGTCTGCCTTATCCAGCCGTGCTGCCTCTGTTGCCAGCCTCCACGAGCGCATCATGTTTGCCCCAGGCAGTGAAGAGGCAATTGAAAGACTCAAGGTAAGAGGACAGTGCCCTGCAGGACAAAGGGCTCAGCTCAACGCGCTGTGGCTTGCAGAGGGGGCTCAGTATTTTTTGGAAATTCATGATGGATGATGCTCCTGGGAAGCAATGCTCGTATGTCCTCTTGCAGAGCAGACAGACCCAGGGTTTGCCCAAACTGCCGGGTGGCAGGGGGTTTGGTATTGTAGGCCTACCTGGTGCTGCCATCCTTCCTGCAGGGTGATGACTACCTTTGCCCTGTGGGATGGGTGCTCCCAGCTTGGGATGGGCACTCCTGGCTCGGGATGAGTGCTCCTGGCTCAGCATGGTGCAGGAGCCGGCTGGCAGCAAGAGGGTGGAGAGGCTGGTCTTTGTGCCTCACTCCTTGAAGATGGGGCTGATGGAAAGATGTGGGTGAAATGCTGCTACACCTTGTATAAGCCAGCCTGAAACTGGGACCAGTGTCCCACTGCAGCATGCTGGGCAGAACTGGGCAGAGTGGGCAGGTCTGCTGCCCGTGGGATACACTAACCCCCTGCTCAACCCACGTGTGCCAGGAAACAGAGAAGATCATTGCGGAGCTGAATGAGACGTGGGAGGAGAAGCTGCGGAGGACAGAAGCAATCCGGATGGAGAGGTGGGTGGGTTGGGATGGTATGGGACAGGGTGGGATGGGATGGGATGCCATTCCCTTTGCTCCAGCAGTTCAGTTCCTGGGGCAGCCAGGCAGTTTGAATGTCCAGCCATACCCTCATCTGTCACTGGGGCACCCCAGTGCCCACCTCATTAGCCTGCACAGAGGTGGGCTGCTCTGAGAAACCACCAGAATTGTGAAGAGAGCTGAAGCAAGCCCTGTGTCTGCGATCCATGAGACAAATCCATGGGATCAGGTTGCATCCTAGTGCCAGCTCCAGGGGTGCATGGGGCTTTGACAGGTTCTTCTTTCCCTTGCTCCTTCAGGGAAGCGTTGCTGGCCGAAATGGGGGTGGCCATGAGGGAGGATGGAGGCACCTTGGGTGTTTTCTCTCCTAAAAAGGTAGGATCATCCTATTCTCTTCTTCCTGGGGACTGGTTTGTACCCCCGCAGCTCCCTTCTTGCCTGTGCCATCACAGCTAGTCAGCCCCATATATTTCACTAGCTGTTTCTTGGCTCTGAAACTTATGGGGGAAATCCCAGCATTGAGCCTGCTGGGTACAAACATGGGTAGAAATATGTGGCTAAATGTCCAGCCCCCATTGCTGGGGTGCTGTCCCCTTTCATGGAGGCATTTGCTTATGATTGCTGTGTTGGACTTCAGTGTCAGCTTGTAAAAATCTGTACTTTGGGATATTTAAAATTGCTGCCCCTGAACCTGAAACCAGCAAGTCCTCACTAAGAAATGTGGATGGGAAAATATTCCATCTCTTCATTTCTTGTAGCATTTGCCTTGGCCAAACCCCTTGTGTGTCTCAAGCTGAGGTGGTGATAAGGATGTCAGGACCTTCCCCTTACATGCCCCAGCTTGACTTTTAGGATAAATTTGTACACTGTTGTCTTTGTTTCTTGTCCCAGCCACTGCCTGTTAGGAGTCCTGACCTTTGGGTAGGAAGCGTAGGGGTTTATTCCCCCAAGCAGGTTAGTCTTGGAGGTGGGGCATTGCTGTGGTGGTGTTGGTGCCTCCTTGCTCTTCAGCTATCTGATGGGTGGAAACTCTTCTGAATTCTCCAGTGGCTGGCAAGAAAAGTTGGTGTTGACAGTGTGCAAACCCCATTTTATTATGGGCATTGCAGGACAGAACTATGTTCCACTTTGTGCCATGGCCGGGCTGGTTGTGGCTCCAGGAGCTCAGTAGGTCAGCAGCTTTGCAAATCTGGACAAAAACTGCAAGTGAAGGAGCCTCAGCCCCCAGGACCATGTGTCTGTCCAGAGGGGCCAGACATTAAATGTTACAGCCAACTTCTGCCAGCCACCATGGAGAATAGCCCACCTTTCCCTTGACCTCCAGCTCTGCTGCCCAGTTTGGAGTGAGTCTCTGCTGTCAGCCAGAGCTCGTGGCACCGTGTTGAGGGGACCCCTCTGCATGCTGGGTCTCAGCAGGCTGATGCAGTGTTTCTTACGGTCACTATTCTTCTGTCTGGGAAGCTCAGAACTTCACTCACTCATACTCCTGGGACTTTCCCTCTTCCCTGAAGGTGCAATCCCAGCAGCTAAGCTGGCTGTGGGCAGGGAGGTCTGTGACTGGGGGAGAAATTTCCTTCTTGTCAAGAACAAAGTGTTTTGTGACCCAGGGGAGGAAAGGGACGGGAGGGAATTGTTTGGAAGAAGACCAGGGAGTGAAATTCAGACTGCAGATATGGCTTCAGGTTCTCCACTGCTTTTGGCTGAACCTCTGAGACCTGCTCTTTCAGGTGCTTCCTCTGTCCTTGTACTATCAGTGGAGGAAAATGGGCACTTCTTTATTGACCTGACAGAGGGCAGGGGTAGATTGGATATTCCCTGTGAGAGTGGTGAGGCCCTGGCACAGACTGCCCAGGGAAGCTGTGGCTGCCCCATCCCTGGAAGTGTCCAAGGCCAGGTTGGACAGGGCTTGGAGCAACCTGGGCTAGTGGAAGGTGTCCCTGCCTATGGTAGGGGGATGGAATGAGATGAGCTTTAAGGTCCCTTCCAACCCAAACCCTTCTGTGGTTCTATAATACGCAGCACAGGTAAGAAGGGTCCTGCCCCAGGAGACTCTGAGCTGTAGCAGGGACTCTCCATGGGAATTGTTTGGCTCTGTGTTGGGCCTGTTTGGAACATGAATTTTCAAAGGTGGCCGGGGGAAGCATACCCAGGGCTCAGCCCTGGGAGGAGAAAAGCAAGGAGGCATGTGGAAGCAGGGCATCTTCCTCCCAGCTGCTTGGTTCTCTGCAGTCCCCTGGAAAAGTACCTGTCTGGGCAGGTTATCCTGGAGTTACAAGAGGGCAAGAGAGCCAGTGCAGTGGCAGTCTGCAGTGCTACCGAGCTCCCACCTCTTCAGGAGCATCCCTCAGTGCCTGGGTAGACAGGGTGCACTGGGATGACTCCTTGTTCATCTCTCCCAGACACCGCACTTGGTCAACCTGAATGAGGATCCACTCATGTCCGAATGTCTTCTCTACTACATCAAAGATGGGATAACGAGGTGAGGCCAGGTTCTGTGGAGTGGTGGGAGCCTTGTCCATATCTCAGTGCCTGACTTCCCCAGTTGGTCAGCAGAGTGACAGCTGTCTCCAGACACTGTTCCCGGGGCATCCCCAAAGTGCCATGGCCACATGTATTTGCCTGGGAATCTCGTGTGGGATGTTGGTCCAGCTGTGCACCAAGGGTTGCTCCTGTCAGCCCCAAGGATGGATTTGAGGGGAGACTCAAGGGGGGCTGTTTTGAGGAAGAATTGAGCTGGGTTGCCCCCACAGGGTTGGCCGAGAAGATGCTGAGAAGAGGCAGGACATCGTTCTCAGCGGGCACTTCATTAAAGAAGAGCACTGCCTGTTCCGCAGCGACACCAAAACAAGTGGTGAAGGTATTGCTTGTCTGGAGGGGCCCCACTGCCATGGGGACCCACCCCTCTGCATGTCCCCAGGACTTGCCCCCAGCCAGGGGTCCTGCCCACCTCAAGCTAGTGGTGCTTTCCTGCATGGGTGTGCCATCTCCATGCTTCCAGAGTGAGCTACAACCCTCATGGCTGGGACAGGAGCTTATGCAAGGCATGGGGGAGCAAAGCAAGGCAGGGAGATCAGGGAGATCCTGGCTGAGCAGTCTGTAGCTGATTCCCCTGCCCAAGATGTGGAGCAGAGTTCACCTTCCAAAATGGCAGGAACCTGGGGGTGAAGGGGCTGTGGGAGATGAGCCTGGGAAGATGGAGTTGCCTTCTGGAGGCTCTGGCCGCCTCTCACATTTAGTTTCCAGCTTCCCTTAATCCTTGGGACTGCTCTGATTAACATTGGGTTGGCTGAGTCCCGTTGGCTGCCTAAGGTGTGGGTGCTGCTGGTGGGTCCCCTGAGTGTCCCCCCAGACTTGGAGTGCTGTCTGTGGTGGCTCTCACTTTCCAAGGCTGCCAGAGCAGCAGAGCTGGAGATGCAGGATTTATCCTCTGTTTCCACTTTACCTCCCCTCTCCCCTTTTCACCACCCCCTCAGTGATAGTGACCCTGGAGCCCTGTGAAGGTGCTGACACCTATGTGAACGGCAAAAAGGTGACGGAGCCCAGCATCCTGCGCTCAGGTGGGTCCCTGGGGCTGGCACGCTAGTGCTGCTCCAACCCACCTCCCTCCCTCCCTCCCACGGGGGCCACGCACTTGTCCCACGTTAAACCCACGACACGTGCATCCCTGCAGGAAACCGCATCATCATGGGGAAGAGCCATGTCTTCCGCTTCAACCACCCCGAGCAGGCTCGGCAGGAGCGGGAGCGGACCCCGTGTGCCGAGACCCCCGCAGAGCCCGTGGACTGGGCGTTTGCCCAGAGAGAGCTGCTGGAGAAGCAGGGCATCGACATGAAACAGGAGATGGAGCAGCGGTAAGAGCGTGGGCCGAGGTGCTAGGGAGTTGGGTGTCCACCTCCAGGTTGGTCATCCTCTCCTTCCCCTTTTCCACCCAGGCTCCAGGAGCTGGAGGACCAGTACCGGAGGGAGCGGGAAGAGGCAAACTACCTTCTGGAGCAGCAGAGGCTGGTAGGTGGCCAGGACCTAGCTCCTTCTGAGACTGCCCAGGCATGACTGAAGTCCTTGCAGATGTTTGCATGGGGTAGCTCTGTGTGTTCTAAATACAAGGGCAAACCTGTTATTCCTGGAGTTGTCCTCACAAACACAGATCCAGAGGAGGGAGGAGGCTGGGATCCTGCAAGGGGGAGTAGTGTGATGTGGCAGCATGGAGTGAGGCCACATCGGTGGGTTGCATCACCCCTCCTCCTGCTTCCCCCAGGACTATGAGAGCAAACTGGAGGCTTTACAGAAGCAGATGGACTCTAGGTATTACCCTGAGGCAAACGAGGAAGAGGAAGAACCTGAGGACGAGGGTGAGGGCTGCATGACACCACAAGGTTTTGATGCTCTCTGTGGGAGCACAAAGAGTGGATTTGTGGGTGCCCTGGGCACCGATGTCCTGGCAGTGGGGTGACTGTCCCTCTGTGTCCCCGCAGTGCAATGGACAGAGCGGGAGTTCGAGCTGGCCCTTTGGGCCTTTAGGAAGTGGAAGTGGTACCAGTTCACCTCCCTCCGCGACCTGCTCTGGGGCAATGCCATCTTCCTCAAGGAAGCCAATGCCATCAGTGTGGAGCTGAAAAAGAAGGTGGGTGGCTGGGCTCCTCTCTGGCTTGCTGCAGCACTCACAGCAGAGGCCAAGAGAATGGGCAGCTGGGAAGTGCTGAGGAGGGGGTCGCCAGAAGCACCACGTGGAACCCTCTGCCCTCCCAGGTGGCTCACCATGCCCTCTGCCCCTCTCCAGGTCCAGTTCCAGTTTGTGCTCCTCACAGACACACTGTACTCGCCTCTCCCTCCTGACCTGCTGCCTCCTGATGCTGCCAAGGACCGGGAGAAGCGGCCGTTCCCCCGGACCATTGTGGCCGTAGAGGTGCAGGACCAGAAGAATGGGGCAACACACTACTGGACCCTGGAGAAGCTGAGGTGGGCAAGTGATGGCTGTGCCGGGAGGGCTTGGGTGCCCACAACCCTGTGTCTGACCGCTGCCATCTCTGTCCCCTCTCCCTGCAGGCAGCGCCTGGACCTGATGCGGGAGATGTATGACCGAGCAGCAGAAGTGCCTTCCAGTGTCATCGAGGACTGCGACAACGTGGTGACCGGTGGAGATCCTTTCTACGACCGCTTCCCCTGGTTCAGGCTGGTCGGCAGGTGAGCGCTTTGGCTCCTCTGAAGTGTGGCTGGGACCCACAGGTGGTCCTGCGGGAGGACACGCTGCCAGCGCTGCCCGCCACGTGCAGGGCATTCATCCCCCCGTGGCACCCCGGTGCCCGCCTTACCTGCGATCACTGTCCTCCACGTTGGCTGCCGGGACCCCAAGGGACCCACGGGCAGCTGGCAATGCTTCTGCTGCCTGCCCTGACCCGGTGCTGGGAGCCATGGGCTTGGTGGGCTGCAGGGGTCACGGCTGTCCAGCAGGCTGAGAGCCTGTGCCAGCTGCGACCTCCACCCCAGTGGGCACACGTCCCTGCGCACACACTGGTGTCTGAGCATCTGTCTGCACAGTATGTGCCACGTGTCTCCTTGTGCTTCCCGCACAGCGGTTGGAAGGGTGCAGTGAATGAAGCAATGAAGATGGGCCACCCCAGAAAAAGGGTCTGCCCCGGCGGGCAGGGGGATCAGGGGGCTGAGCTGCATGGCCTGGAGGCATCCCCCCCGTGCTGCAGCACAGGGAGAGATTCCCTCCAGTAGGAGGGGTGGTGGCAGGCCTTGTGCCACCTACTCCATCCCTGCATTTCCTGCAAAGCCAGCGAGGGGAGTCCCCAGCATTCACATCAGTTCCTTGGGTTGTTTTTTTCTCTGGTTGTTTGTGGCTTTAGAGATGTACCAGATGGGCAGGTCTTTGTTCCCAATGTCCCTTGATTTAAGGAGACAAAAAACCTGCCCCAAAACCCAACCAAGAAAAAAAAAAAAAAAGCAAAATTCCTGTTCTTTCTGTTTGGAACAGCTGGTGTTAACTTGTCTTCTATCTTGTTGTACTAACCTTAGTTCAGATATCTCTGGCTGCAACAGCTCTCCTCTTTTCAACACATGCATGAGCGAGCGCATGGCTGATCTCACCCCCTCCCCTACCTTCTCGAACCCCGACTCCGACATCACCGAGCCTGCTGACGAGCAGCACCAGGGGCAGGAGGAGGAGGAGGAGGAGGAGGACCTGGAGGAAGACATCTTTCCGGAGTGCCCGCTGTGTGATGGCCGGGATCCATTTTACGACCGCTTCCCCCTGTTCAGTTTAGTAGGAAGGTTGGTGAGGTTTTAGGAGAGCATGCCGGGAAGGACCTAGCTCTTTCGCATGAGGGAACTGCTTTTGGACACGACTCCCACCTCCGGGGCGTCCTGGAGGTGCAGGGTGTGGCTGGCTGGGATTGCCGCCAAGCCCAGGTGCCTGGCGGGGTGGTGAGGTGCCCGCTGAGGTAGGGCTGTGAGGAGCACAGTGGTGGCAAGGGATGGCAAGACGAGGTGGATGGCACCTGTCTTTAGGCAGGTCCCTCTTTGGGGAGCCCCTGAGAAGGGGAGCTCTGCTGCATGTCCATCCCTGAAGGAGCCAGGGGAGCTACATGGAGGTCTCTATCCTGGGGGTGTCTGTCCCAGGGAGGGCCACCTCCCACCCGGCTCGGGGTGGCCCTGTGGTGCCACTTGCTGGGAACAAGATCAAAACCCCATGTGCCTCTGGCTCTGGCTTGGCCATCCCATGCATTGGTCAGCATGAGTCTCCCAAATGCAGAGGCTTGGATGTTCCCCAGTGGTTGAGAGGATGAAGCTGAGGGGGGTGAGCAGAGAGCTGGGTGCAGGAGGGAGTGTCAAAAGTGGTCTTTGCTCTTGCCACTTGTACCAAGTGCTGAGCTTGGGGCCACACCTACCAGCTTGGCAGAGGGGATGTCCAGGGAGGTCGGGGGGACCTGGGTGCAGTCTCCAACTCTTCTTTGGCTCCGGCCAAGAACAAGAGCTTTGATTTCTCATACCTGTTGGCTGGGAGACCCCACTGGGCTCCATCAGTCTTGGCCCGGAGTAGCCCACCAGCTGCCCCAAAGGTGGCTGTGCCACCAAACCTGGAGCCATATGCCCATTCCCCAGGATGGGATGCGGTGCTGCCAGCTCTCTCTGGCGTTTTCCCAAGGGAGTGTGTGCCAGGAGCTGGTCCCAGAGCCTCTGCCCCAGGCTGGGACTCCCTGAATGGGCTGATCTGGGGCTCTTTTTCCTTGGTGTGCCAGAGCTGGGCCATGTGGTGGGGAGGAGAGACCAGAGCAGGCAGTGAGGGTGGAGGTGGGGTAAGAGTCCTGCAGCCTCAGACCGAAAGAGCTGGGTTCTTCCCCTTTTCTTTTCTTTTTTCCTTTTTTCCTTACAAAAAAAAAACCCCACCATATCAAAACAACCCCAAAACTGTCAAGGGCACTTCGAAAAACCAAACAAGGCCCTGTGGCAGCGGCCCCACTCTGTGCCGGGGGCATGTTCCCCAGAGCTCAGCGCCTTCCAACTTCTTTTGAGTCTGCCCTGGGTTTGGCTCCCCCTGCAGCAGCTCTGCCGGCCACATTTCTTGTGAAGTGTGCTTGGATTGGTTTATGATTGGATCTTGTCTTTGATTTTTTTCCCTTTCTTTCTTTTTTTTTTCTTTCTTCTATTTTTTTTTCATTTTGGTTATTTTAAGGGTTTTTTTATTCTTTTTTTAGCTGCTGGCTCTATCTCTTCAAAGCTTTAGCGAAAATTGGGGTTATTTCACTTTTGTCTTCCTTTGGAAAGGCTTTTCTTTGGTCTGAGCATGCCATCTTTGCACCTCACCAATCTTGTGGTTAGTGTCCCTGCCCTCCTTCCTCTAGTGAAACACTTGTCCCCCTCCTCCCTGCCTGCCCCACTTCCTTCCCACTTTTCCCTGCCCTCTCCACCCCTTGGCTTTCACAGCAGCTGCCCTGTGATTTTGAGTGGGTGGCTGCACCTAGATCCCTGTGCTTCTGAGAGCTTCCCTGAGCATGTGGTCCCGTCAGGAAGCCCTGGCATGGTCCAGCCACTTGTCCCTGGTAGCATCTGAGAAGAGATGCAGTGAGATGGGCCCATCAGGAGACGTTCATTTGGCATCACCTGCTTGAGACCTTGGAGACACTTTGCATGGAAAAAGCCTCGAGCAGCAGCTGGAGGTCAATGGGAGTCATCAGAACAGGGGAACCTCTGGACTTTGGGGATCGAGGTGCAAATGTAGGGCTGCAAGAGCCCCTGGGCACTCTGGGGTACCGTTGAATGTCTGAGAAGATTCCTGTGAGGTCGGGATGCCCTGAGCAGTGCTGCCAGCCGCCTGGAGTTGCAACCCTCATGGAAGCCTCCTGAAGGAGAGATGTCCTGACCAGCCCCTGCACCATCCCACCCCCCAACACCCAACGACACTGCATGTCAAGACGCTGGTGGGTGCCCCAGGGAGAGGTGCTGGGCACCCCACACCCCCTCTTGCTGGGAGCAGTGCTGCTAGCTTGCACCTCTCAGCAGGGAGCTCGGCGCCAAAGGTGACTTGTCACTGTGGAGGGTATGGAATGCCACCATGGCCAGACCCAGAGGACCATTGGACAGCTGTCAGTGAGGTGGAGAGAGGCAGCAAGAGGACCCAAAATGCTTGAGAAACAGAGAGCTGTGGCCTGGCAGGAGGTGCTGGCACAGACATGGTGCAGCCATCATGTTGGACCCTAGCACCTCTCCGTGGCAGCATTGGTGACCTGTATGCCACGGAGGACAGCAGGGAGGCTCAGACCTGACAGGCATGCCATCCATCCCTGTGACATGCTGGCAGGTGACCCGGGACCCCAAAGCTATGTGTGCGAAGGGATGGGGAGGGAGGACACAGGCCACCCATGCTGCCAGTCACGCCATGCAGCCTTCCTTCCAGTGGTCCTGCGACACTGTGGCCACAGCCAGGGCCAGGAAACCCCAGCAGATTCATCTCTGAAGACTTCTGGCCTCTGTCCAGAACCTCCTCCTCTTACCTCCTTTGCTCCTGACAGCCTCCATCTCCCTCGTCACCCACCCTTCCCCCTGCCTTGCCCCTGTCCTCCCCACAGTGACTCTGCAGCCACCCCCTAGTTGTGTCACAGCACCTCCTGCCTAAGTCCTCCAGCTCTCCACCACAGAGAAGGTCCTCTTGCCCTCCAGCTTCATGGTGGCACCAGTGCAGCCCCCTCCAGTCCTGCCTGCCGCGGAGGTGACAGCTGGAGGGGTCCGCAAGTCTGGTGTGCTCTGTGGTGCTGCCTGCGGCACGTGCCGCCCTCCTGCCCACCCTCCCGCCCGCCACACGCTGCCCGCCCGCTGCCCCCACCCCCTCGCCTGGCCCTGGCTGCCTTCTCTTTAGTTTTGCTTTGCAGCACCGCGGTCGTGCCCTGAGCGGTGACCTGGGATCCCGGCCGCTGCCGGCCACGCCAGCCATGCCCGGGGACCTGCGGGTGGGAGCAGTGACCATTCTCCCCCTTTGTTCTGTGTCCCCCCCCTTCTCTGGCAGGGCCTTCGTCTACCTGAGCAACCTCCTCTACCCTGTGCCCCTGGTCCACCGCGTGGCCATCGTCAGCGAGAAGGGTGAGGTGAAGGGCTTCCTGCGCGTGGCCGTCCAGGCCATCTCAGGTAGGAGAGAACGCTCCCAAAATGTGCCCCTTGCATTCCCTGCACCCCCTGTGCTGGCTCACTCCCATCCCTCCACCAGCGGATGAAGAAGCCCCTGACTACGGCTCTGGTGTCCGGCAATCGGGGACAGCCAAGATCTCCTTTGATGATCAGCACTTTGAGAAGGTACAGCAGGGCCAGCTCTCAGTGGGTGCTCAGGGACCCCAGACCTCTGCCTGCCACCACGATGCTCCCCACAGGGACCCCCAGGCTCCTAGAGGTGCAGGCATCATGGGAAAGGGACCATCAGGCAGACCCCAGACCTTGGGCACCCACCCGTGCACCCCGCTCTTGCCTGTGTCCCAGAGGGGCTGCCACAGGGTGGGAGGGGAGAGCTGGCAGTGCCCTGGAGCTCTAGGGTGCTAGCAGTGGTGCAAGCAGGACCACCTCGGGGATCACCAGCATCCCTGAGCCCCCCTTCTGGCACAGTTCCAGTCAGAGTCGTGCCCGTCTGTGGGGATGTCTCGCTCGGGGACCTCTCAGGAGGAGCTGCGCATTGTTGAAGGCCAGGGGCAGGTCAGCGACTTGGGTCCCTCTGCTGATGAAGTCAACAACAACACCTGCGCAGGTGAGGAGTTGTGACAGGCAGTCTGGGAGCAGTCCCCTGCCCCAGAACACAGCCTCTTGCACCCACCCCAGCATCAACAGCCCACTGCCCCAGTGTGGGGCTGCTGGCAGACACTGAAGGGGTGACACCCTGCCTTGCTAAGGGCCTCTCCATCCCTGCAGTGACCCCAGAGGACCTTCTCCTGGACAGCCCTGAGAAGCCTGTGCCAGATGGGCCGCTGGAGGTGGCTCTGGACCACCTGAAGCTGGGCAGCATCTTCACTTTCCGTGTGACAGTCCTGCAAGCCTCCAGCATCTCTGCAGAATACGCAGACATCTTCTGCCAGTTCAAGTGAGCCCCCAGTATCTCCCAGCCCTGCATCTCCCACCGTGCTCCAGCCATCACCTGGGAGCTGGTGGTGAACGTCAGGAAGCCCTACCCCCCCACCTGTGAGCCCTTTGTGGATGGGGAGGCAAAACCGAGGGCTGTGGAATGTGGAATGTGCCAGTGCCCTTGTTCAGTTGCTGGCAAAAGGCAGGGAAAGACTCTCATCAGCTTTGGGGAGTGCTGTGCCAGCTAAGGGTGCAGGCAGCAGCCCCAGGGGGAGCGGCCTCTTGTCCTGGTTCCTGCCTTCACTCCCTTCCCTGCTCCAGCATGTCCCCATCCCACAGCCCCCCAACTACCTTCCTTGCCTCCACAGCTTCATCCATCGCCACGATGAGGCCTTTTCGACAGAACCCTTGAAGAACACGGGACGAGGACCACCACTGGGCTTCTATCACGTCCAAAATGTGCGTAGCTCTCCCCTTCCACCCCTTTGCCCATGTGGCTGCTGGGGTCTCTGCGGGGCCATTGGCTGGATCTTCTCCCCAGGGCAGCAGGTTCCTCTTGGCTTTCCCAGCCCTTCACAGCCACCCAGCTAAGCCAACCTTAGATGGTGGATGTGTGAGGGAGAGACCAAAAGCCGCTGCTGTCCACCCAAAAAGGCTGGGATTTCACAGCAGTGGTCTTGGTGGGGAGAGCATCCCTGAATGGGGGGAGGAATGGGTGAGGAATGCAGGGGACAGACGGGCTTGCACCCTCATAAGGGTGCTGTTACTGGCTCTGTCCGCTTTCCCAGCTAAACTGTGCTGGCGGTGGCTCTTTCTCTTCTAGATCGCTGTGGAGGTGACCAAATCCTTCATCGAATACATCAAGAGCCAGCCAATTGTGTTTGAGGTGTTTGGCCACTACCAGCAGCACCCCTTCCCGCCTCTCTGCAAGGACGTCCTGAGGTGGGCACCCCTGGGCCAGCCCCAGCCCCTGGCTGCCCCGGGGGCTCCAGGTGCAGCAGGCTGCCTGGGGACCTGAGAAAGGGTGGCCCCAAGGCATAGGTGGGGTTGGCCAGGTTTGGGGATCCCTGGGGATGCTTTAACCAAGCTGGTTCTGTCTGCAGCCCACTGAGGCCATCCCGGCGCCACTTCCCTCGTGTGATGCCGCTCTCCAAACCAGGTATGGAACCTGGCCTTCTGCTCCTGTTCCCGCCCCTATTTCCCATGCTGGGTGCAGTGTTCCCTTCCCCAGACGGACCAGTTAGGACTGCAGGGGCACTCAGAAAATGTTCTGTGGGCCAGAGCACCCCCAAGCCCCATACACACTAATTTCTGCAATACTCAGCAGATGCAAAGGCTCCATCTCACCTCCTGCAGAGTGTCAGGGAGGAGGCTCTTTGTCCTGGGTTGCTCAGATGTCCACCTAGCCCCACCGTCCCACAGGGGTGTTGGGGTCCCCTCAGCACTGGCTGCTGAGACTCCAGTTGCAGGGGTTTGGCTGTGCAGTCACCACACCACCACTAGGGAAGCCTCCCACTGGTTGTCCCCAAACAGTCCCTGGAGCTGCACTGTGTGGTTTGGGATGTGTTCACGCCGAGACTGCAGGCACTTGGTGTGCATCCTGGGGAAGGGTGAGGCCAGCCTCATGCTGACACCCTTGGTGCCCCATGCTGGGCAAGGCAAGGGAGAAGGCACGCCAGTGACTGGCAAGCTCCCTGGGATGACGCTCTTGTTGCTGCCTCTGCTTGTGTTCCCACGATCCCTGCCTGCTCTGCCCTTTCCCTGCCATCGTGTGCCCCCAGTGGTGGGCTCAACCTCTTAGTTGTCTTTCCAACCCACTGCAGTGCCTGCAACAAAGCTGAGCACCATGACTCGGCCCAGTGCCGGCCCCTGCCAGTGCAAGTACGACCTGATGGTCTTCTTTGAGATTTGTGAGCTGGAGGCCAATGGCGAGTAAGTCCTGCTGGGAAAGGGAGGCAACGGGATTTGCCAAGTGCTCAGCACCTCTGGGCAGGCTGGCAGGACTCTGTGTTATGCCACAATCCTCTCTTCCAGCTACATCCCTGCTGTTGTGGACCATCGTGGAGGCATGCCGTGCCATGGGACCTTCCTCCTCCACCAGGTACTCTCTGCCCAAAATGCTGTCCTGGCTCTGACTCCTGCTGGGACCTGTGTTAACCACTGTCCCTTCTCTCTGGCCTCGTGGGTCTCAGGGCATCCAGAGGAGAATCACCGTCACCTTGGTGCATGAAACAGGCAGCCTCATCCGCTGGAAGGAAGTGCGGGAGCTGGTTGTGGGTAAGCCAAGCCAGCCTTCAGCCCCACCAAGTCATCTTCTTGGGCTGTTTCACGTTCCCATGTTCCCACATTCCCATGAGGGGCTTAACACCTCATCTCCCCTCCTGCCCTGCAACAGCAAAGTGGCAGCTGCCTGGCAGGTGGCACCAGGACACTGCCTGGGCAGGACACCTCACCCTCTGCCACCGTGTCCGGGAGCTGGACCAGAATTCCGGTGCTGAATGGCCAAGTGCTGGGCAGCTGCTGCCTCTGACAGGGGGGTCTGCAGGAAGGTGGTCTGCCCTTGTCTTTGCAGGGACCCTCATAGGGCCACTGCCTGTCATCTGAGAGGCATCCCTTTGCTGTGTTTGCAGGTCGAATTCGGAACACCCCAGAAGCAGACGAGTCACTCATTGACCCCAACATCCTGTCCCTGAACATCCTCTCCTCCGGGTACATCCACCCCTCCCAGGATGACCGGTGCGTGATGCTTTCTTTCTTGCTCTTCCTCTGCTGGGGTGAGGGATGGATGGGGGCAAGTAGCAGTCCCTCTCTTCCCTGGAGAGCTCTGGGACCCTCTGCAGGGTCCTGCTGACCCATTGCTGCCTTGAGGCAGGGTTTTTCTGAGGCTGCTTGGTGTTCAGGGCTGCCAGCCCTCTTCCTCCTCCTCCCTAAGGCCTTGATGTGCTGGGGAGAGCACTACAGGGAATCTGTGTGTGGGTGCTGTTCTCTGGTACCAGCTGTGACCGCCTGACACAGCCAGTTGGTGCCAGTGCTGAGAGGACGTCCCACCTCTGTGGCTGGGGGGGACCTGCCACATAGGCTGTTTTTCCCATTTCCCAGCAAACTTGCTGGAAAGGCCACTTGTGACCATGGCAGGTCCCCATCTGTCTGGAAGTGATGCAGGAAAGCTATTCCCATCAGTGTGGGTGACTCTGGGGATGCCCACCCCTTCCTGCCTGTCCTAGGGGGCTGTGTCATAGAATCATAGAACCACAGAGTGGTTGGGGTTGAAAGGGACCTTAAAGATCATCTCATTCCAAACCCCGCTATGAGCAGGGACACCTTCCACTAGACCATGTTGCTTAGAGGTGTCCCCGCTGTACGTTTGACAGAGTGTGAAAGCAGCAGGACTGGAAGATCTTTATGTTTTAAGATCTCCCTGGCTGGGTCCTTCGGTGGCAGGGGGAGTGGTGGGTGCAGAGTGCACAGCTCTCCTCTGCACCAGGGCTACTGGTGAACCTCAGGGGACTGGTGGGGGTCTCTGGCCAGAATGTGTGGGTGCGGCAGCCGTGACAAAATGGGGATGGTCACTGCCAGCACCAGGAGCAGCAGGACTGGTCCTTGCCTGTGTGCATTGTGGTTGCTGGTGCAGGATCATCCTGGTGAGGAATGGGGACCACTTTTTCCCTTTTCTTTTTTGGGTTACCACTGCCCCGAGGAGGCCTGTCCCAAGGCAGGGTGTTTTGAAGGGGAATGATGGGGCTCTGGATGGGAGGTGGTACCCTGAGCACGCTCAGGCAGTTCCTGGACATGGCAGAGTGACCCGCACGGAGTACCTGGGCAGCAAAGCCGAGCCATGGGGTCAGTGTGTGCGCAAGTGTCGGAGCAGGAGACTTTGTCACAGCCTTGGGGATACAGAAGGAGGCCACATAGGGATGGTCAGGAGAGGAAGGCCTGGCCCAGTGGAGCAGTGGTGGCTTTTTCGCTGGGAGCTGGGTGGCTGTGGCACCCACGGGCTCTTGGGGCTGCACTGCGTTTTGTCAGCTCCTGATCTGGCCACTTTGTCCCAGGTGCAGCCAAATGAGATCTTTAGCATGTCTAGGGTAGCCTGGCAGGAGTGACATGCCTCCTGCTCTGCCTTCCACCCCACAGGTCCTGCAGGACAAGGAGACACATCTTGGGCTGAGGGGATGCTTGGGGTGTGGAGAGGAGCATGGAGACAGGGGGCTTGGATTTTGCATCTGCACGCTCAGAGAGTCTGTGCCTCAGGGTCAGCCCCAATTTGGGGGCACAGGCTGGCGTGCATGCCATATCCATCCCATATCCATCCCATGGAGCCCATGCCCATTGTTGGGCAGGGAGGAGGGCACGGCCAGCTGCCCACAGGGCACTAGCTGCAGTGCCCCCCGCTTCCACCCTGCATGCAGACACGCATGCTTCGCCCTGCAGCTGTGAGGCCAGGCAGAAGGAAGGCAGCAAGCAGGGGTAGTGCCCACTTCATCCTCCTCCCAGCCGCTTGTGTTCCCCGCTTTGCTGCCTTGTGCCATGCAGCCTCCATTGCCTGGAGCAGCTCTAGCTCCCCCTCTGCAGCCTTCCCAGCCCCCCGGAGCCACTCAGAAGGAGGCTGGGGGAGTAGTCCAGCTCTCTCCCCAGAACCCATCCATTCCTGCATCCAGTGTCCAGAGAGGAGGCCCCAGAGAGGAGGCATGGGGGGCAGTGCCTGGTGTCCCCCCTCGCTTCCCCCAGCTGCTGCTGCCCATCCGAGCCCACACTAACCATGTGATTGTTTTGTGTTTTTGCAGGCAGTTTCTTGATTCGGATATGCCTAGGTATTATTTGTTTCCATTGGGTTTTTTTCCACTCCCCCTTCTTCTCTCCTTTCTTTCTTTCTACCCCCTTGCCTCGGCACGCTCACTCCCGCCGGAGGCAGCATTTGGACATCCAGCCCCTCATCCCTCCACATGCCCCATCCCTCCTCCCTCCTGCCCTGGCACCTCTCGCTCACTTGGCCCCTTTTGCTGTTTGTTTGGGCCACGCTCTGGCTGGCTGCCGCTCCCCCTCGCACGCCTGCATCCCCATTGCCTGATTTTGGTTTTATTCTTGCTTTTCGACTTCGCTACTCTCCCATCTCTCTGGCATATGGCACCGAGTGTGCCAGACCCTCGTTGTCTCCTTCCCCAGCCCCAGCTCAGCCCCTGATGCCACTTGGAGTAGCTGCAGGGCTGGTGTGGACAATGGCAGTTTTGGAGCATGTCCTGTCCTCTCCCAGGCACTCAGTGACAATGGCAGCTGGTGTGGCAGCAGCTGGCCGCCCCGGGCACGGTTGTCCTGCGGGTGTAGGTGTGGCACACGGGCAGTGTGTGTCTGTACAAAGGTGTGGCAGCGGGGGCACACACCCGTACCACGGCACAGACTGTTGTACCCCTGTGTAAAGGGGCAGCAGCTGTTCCAGAACTGCAGGCTTTAGCTGGGACTGCTGGGTGAGCCTGGTGAGTGGCGTGTGGGTGAGAGGCACCAGAGCTGGGGATGTGCCTGCAGCTTCTGGATGGGAGCATCGCCGAGGGCCCGGAGGAGGGGGCGTCTCAGCACTGTGCTCACGGTGGAAGAAGAGGGGGATGTGCCTGGGAGACAAGGGATGGGATGCCCTGAGTTCTGGTGGGCTCCATAACTTTGTGCCTGAGAGGTTGTCCTCTTTACAGCAACTCAAAGCTGGTCCTGCTCAGAGGTGTTGAAGGGCAGAGCTGTCCCTCCAGCTGTCCCTCCCAGCTGAATACAGCATGGACCCAGGCCCCCCACTGCAGGAGAGGTTGCCCATGGTCTCTCAGCACAGTGATGAGAGACCTGTGGACCAAGGGATGGGCCAAGAAATCATCTGCTGTGTGGGTGGTGGTAGGATGGCTGTTCCCCCCCCACTGGCACCGTCCCAGGGGATTGTGCTGGGTGGGAGCTCTTTGCCCTGCGATGGTATGAGGGTGGTTAAGGGGATAGGGAGCATACGTGCTTGCTTCCGAGCTGCTGGACTGTGAGGAAAGTGGGAGGCTGAGGGTCTCCACCCAGGCAGGTAAGCCTCTGTCTGCCTTCACCGAGCTCCTTTTGGGTTCCCATTTGGGGTCCAGCTAGGCAGGAGCTCCCTTGGCCAGCAGTGCTAATACGGGTTGAGTCCCTTCAAAAGGGGCTCTTCTGACCTGTCGTTTCTCTGTGTGTGTATGTGTGTGTGTTTGTCCTTGGGTCGCCTTCCACTTATAGCATTTCGCTGGGAAATGACACTAGGTATTTCACGCGCACCTGCTCGGTCTGGTCCCTCCTGCTTTTCTCTCTTTCCCCTTTGCCTCTTCCCTTTGCTTTTCGCTCTTTTTCCCCTCCCCTGAGGCTCCTCTTTTCCTCCTCCTCCTTGGGGAGTGCTCTCTTCTCAAGCAACCTGTGTCTGCAAAGCAATCCTTTGCCTTGGCTCTGTCTCACGCCAGGGGATTTTATGTGTTTTACACACCTTCTGAAAGCGTCACTCTCCCTCTTCTTCTAATGCGAGGGAAATTACAGTTCAGAGCCTCTCCCTGCTCCTGCTGGCTGCCCCCGGCTCTTGTTAAAATTGCTCCTCAGCCACCTGGATGCTGCTTTGGGGACATGCTGAAGTGAGACATGGCTGAGCCATGGCTTCCTGAGGACGCTCGGGCAAGAGCCAGGGCTGCGGCAGCTCTGGATGGCTTTGGGGAGTGGGTGTACTATAAAGCCAAGGTTGGCCTGGGAGGGAGCCCTGGAGTGCAGTGTGGGGTGAAACAGGGATTCCCCATGCTCTCTTACTGGAGCCACCTCCTGCTTCCCCCACCCTCGATTGCCCACCCAAGGAGGGCAGCTGCCACTCTGGCTCTGAGTGGCTGTGCTGTCCTCTCCAGGACCCTGTAGGCATAGATGAGTGGGACCAAGTGTCCCCTGCTCCTTCTTTCAGCCTGGAAGCCATGGAAGACACAGCAAGGGGCCTGAGGCAGCAGGGTGAGAATGGGGCTGGCGATGAGGGCAGACCAAGAGCCAGGGGAGACAGCCTGACAAGGGCCAGCCACAGAATCATGGTCCTCAGCTTCTTGCTGGGGCCCAGGGCTGGCAGACAGGGGCAGCCCTGGGGAAAGGGACCTGGCTGGTGGGGGGGCTGCACGCCCAGAGGTGGGCTGGCAGCAGCCTCTCAGTGCAAGCATCCTCCCTCCTTTCCCTTCTGACCATTGTCACCCGAATGGCAGCAGCCGCTCCTGGCAGGGGCTGAGGGGTGCTATGTGCCCCAGGCTGGAGGGTGGGGACTGGCCTGGGTGCACTGGGGATGGCAGCCCCCTGCTCTGAGCACGGGGATGGGGCATGAACCCTCCTTTGCCCTCCTTTGCCTTCCCAGCCTGCTCTGCCTTGCCTGCACCCCAGTTGAGCCCCCCCTCCTCCCACGGTCCCTGCTCCCCAAAACCCCATTGGCCATTTCGAGGGTGCCATGTCCTCCTCCCACCACACCTTATGCCCTTTTGCTTTGAGCCTGTGTCCTCTGGAGTGGCTGTCCCCACCTGTCCCCACTGCACATGCATGTCTGTGTGTCCTTGCAGGCCTGCTGCAGCGCTGTGGGGGGACGATGGCATCTCCTTGCTTGCTCGCTCGCCAGAGGTTCCAGGGGGGGTTGTTTTACCTGCCCTGCTGTGTTTTTTTGGCAGGACTTTCTACCAGTTTGAGGCGGCGTGGGACAGCTCCATGCACAACTCGCTGCTGCTCAACCGTGTGACCCCGTACCGGGAGAAGATCTATATCACCCTGTCAGCCTACATCGAGGCAAGGACCTTGGCTGGGGTCATTATACACCAACAAAGTCTGGTATTTCCCCTGCCATTGGGGTGCAGCCAGCGTGAGCTCCTCTTAAGCCAGTGCTTATGGAGTGCAGGGTTCAACTTGTACCTCGGGGGCCCTGTGGGACCCTGGGAGTGGAAACTGCTGGGCACAGGGGTGGGAGAGACTTGCTGGGCAGCCCCCTGATGCCTCCCCCCTGCCTTGCTGCAGATGGAGAACTGTACTCAGCCCGCCGTCATCACCAAAGACTTCTGTATGGTTTTCTACTCCCGGGACGCCAAACTTCCTGCCTCCCGCTCCATCCGCAATCTTTTTGGCAGCGGCAGCCTGCGGGCTTCTGAGAGGTACCAGGACGCTCCTGCCTTTTGGGGACAGGAGAACCCTCACCCAAGGACTGGAGCTCTCCTTTCACCCAGCAGCCTGGGTGAAATAACCGGGATGTGGAGACGTGGCAGAGCCAGTAACGCTTCATCTCTCTTTGCTCACAGCAATCGTGTGACCGGAGTCTACGAGCTCAGCCTCTGCCGTGTGGCCGATGCCGGCAGCCCAGGTGGGTGCCACGCCTCTGCCCAGGTGTTCACCCGGGTCTGGGAGGCAAAGCCAGGCATTTGGCTTGGAGGCTGTGCGTCTGTCCCCCCCAGCTGTGCGTCTGTGCCCGCAGGGATGCAGAGACGGCGACGGCGCGTTCTGGACACCTCCGTTGCCTATGTGCGGGGAGAGGAGAACCTGGCTGGCTGGCGGCCCCGCAGTGACAGCCTCATCCTTGACCATCAGTGGGAGCTGGAGAAACTCAGCCTCCTGCAAGAAGTAAGAGCCTGAGCTAGAAATGGGCTGAAATGGTGCAATTGGCAGCTCAGCAGCCCCTCACTCTACTGGTGCTGGGGAGATTCCCCACCCTGCATGTCACAGCCCTCCTGGTTGAAAGAGGAGGCAGGAGCAGGGCTGTGCCACTAGCTCCTGTGCATTGCCGTCAGCCAGATCCCAGCAGACCCAAAGCTAATGAGCAGATGGGGTTAAGGGGGCCTGGGGAGGGGGAAGGGGGCCACTCCTGAGCCTGAGTGCCTGTGCCTAGGTGGAGAAGACAAGGCACTACCTGCTACTGCGTGAGAAGCTGGAGACGACCCAGCGCCTGGGTCTGGAGACCCTGTCCCCCTGCTCCGGTGAGGACTCTGAGTCCCGAAGCACCTCCTGCGTCTCCTCCCCACTCTCTGCCGACGGGGCCCCTGAGGGCCGCACCTCACCCCCTGAAACCCCCAGCGAGAGGCAGAAGGAGCTGGCTGTGAAGGTACCATCCTGCAGCATCCCCAGCTTGCGGGGATGAAGCCAGGAAGTGGCTTCCACTGGGCGGCTGGGGATTGTGGCAGTAGCAAGCCCAAGAGGAGTGGGAGGAGGAAGGTGCCTCGTGCCCCACTGTCCTTCTCCTCTCTCTGCAGTGCTTGCGCCTGCTCACGCACACCTTCAACAGGGAGTACAGCCACAGCCACGTCTGCATTAGTGCCAGTGAGAGCAAGGTAATACTGCTGCCACGGGCTCTGTGGGGCCTGTGGGGGCCAGGAAGGGTGTGTGCCTGGGGGAATGGCTGGGCAGGGGCTAGATGGGCACTATGGCACAAGTCATCCCTGTTCCAGGGTCTCTGCTCCCTCTGCTTGCCCTGGTATTCCCAGAGCCGGTGGCTCTAAGGACTATGCCAGGAGAGTACTGTGCCAGCCAGGGGTCTTGCTTCTCCCCATATGAGCAGAAGCCTGTGCCTGGCTTTGTGCAGAAACTCTAGTCCACATCTCCGTTCCTCCACAGCTGTCTGAAATGTCCGTGACCTTGATGAGAGACCCCTCCATGTCAGCTCTTGGGGTTACCACTCTCACCCCCTCCTCGACCTGCCCATCACTGGTGGAAGGACGTTACAATGCCACAGAGGCTAGGTAAGAAGCTGGTGGGGAGGTTCTGGTGGCATTCCCCAAGCAGGGCAGCTGTATCACTGGGACACAGTCCTGGCCTATGGATGTTTCCCAGCCATACTCTTCCTACATTCCAACCTCTCCTCTTTCCCCAGACCCCAGCAGGTTTCCTCCAGGGCAGACAGCCCTGACCTGGAGCCTGTGGTAGAAGGAGAGCAGAAGAAGTCCCCAGCCCGCCGACCTGAGGAGGAGAAGGAGCCCCAGCGTTTGCTGGTGCCTGACATCCAGGAGATCCGAGTCAGGTAGGAGTGACTGGGGCAGCCAACGAGGGGAGTGCCTATGGGCAGGTGGTACCATGCCCTACCATTGCCACCTCCTTGTGGTCTGTATCCCACCCTGACCTTGGTCCCTTCTGCAGCCCCATCGTCTCCAAAAAGGGCTACCTGCACTTCCTGGAGCCCCACACCAACGGGTGGGTGAAGCGCTTCGTGGTGGTTCGGCGCCCATACGTCTACATCTACAACTCAGACAAGGATGCAGTTGAGAGGGCCATACTCAACCTCTCCAAGGCCCAGGTGGAGTACAGTGAGGACCAGCAGGCCATGCTCAAGGTAGGGCACCGGGAGCCAGCCCCGCTCCATGCACCCCCTTGAGCAAGAGGCTCAGCCCCGGCTCTCCCCCGGCAGACCCCGAACACGTTTGCGGTGTGCACGGAGCACAGGGGCATCCTGCTGCAGGCGAGCAGTGACAAAGACATGCACGACTGGCTCTACGCCTTCAACCCTCTCCTGGCTGGATCCATAAGGTACCGGGCACAGGGGGGGAAGGAGGGAGCAGAGAAGCCATTGCTGGGGGTCTACAGGTAGCCAAGCATGTTCCCTACCCTGCTCCCAGTGCTCTCCCTGATGCAGCCCCCAAACGGGTGTGGGGAGCATCTCCTTTACAGACCTGTGCCCGGACAGGCTGTCAGCTGGCAAAACTTGGAACATATTGATTTTGCTTTCAGCTCCTCCACTTTTAAATGCTTCAGTCTAGGGCCAGATCTCAGCTGGTACAGAAGCACTGTTATGCTGAGCTCAAAGCAACATCCATGCCTGGTGGTAGGGATACTGGCCTGTCACTGTTGTTGAGACTGTCTCACAGAGTTTTTGAGACTGTTAAGGAAACCTTCCTATCTGACCATCCAGGAGCCACTCTGGAAGTCACACCTGCACCACCTGAGCTGGGACTGAGACCCCTTCGCAGTGGGAGGTCCCAGTGAGCTGAAAGTGGCCTTGCTTCACTCTCACTCACCCACTCACAGTCAGACAAGCTTTCCTCACAGGCTCAGTCACCGGTTTCTCATAGCAGAATCTCAGACATCTCGATCCTTAAAATAATTTAATCATGATGCAATAACAGAACAGCAGCTGGAGCTGGGTGCCTCCAAGGAGGGACCCCGAACAAAGGAAACCCTAGGCTTTTATACCCCTTCAGTCTAATGGCATGAAAGTCTGGGTTCCTCAGCTCCTCCTGTGTGTGTCAGTGTCCCTCACCCACCTTGGCCACAGGTCCCAGTGTCCTTTGTTATGCAAAGGCTCAGCAGTTCACAGCCTCTCACCCCAGAGCTCAACCTGCAGCTAGAACTGCAGCTACACACCAAGCTACCTGCACTAAATGTATTCATTCCTCAACAAGACCATCTCGTGGAGTTCTTGAGAGCATCTTAAGTGGCAGGTCTAGGGGAGTAGGAGTAAATGCACAGAAATGTGCATGCTCTGGCTAAAGAGACATTAACTCTGTGTCCCTCCAGTTCTGTCTGGATTCAAGCATCAGCCTGGAGGCAGGACACTAAACCTGGGAGTCCACACCTCTCCTTGTCCACATCTCTAACACCTTTTGTCCCTTGTTTTCCAAATCAGATCTAAGCTGTCCAGAAGGAGAACAGCCCAGATGAGAATCTAACCTGAAAAACACCTTCCACCTCATCCGTCTGCCAACAGGATCAAGATAGCTGATTCTGTCTGAAGACTCCCCATGTTAATGTCTGATCTCTCACACCATCTGCTGCCCCAGCTCTCTGCTCCATGGAAGGATCTGTCTCGATTCACACCTTCACAGGGGAAACTCACTTCCGTTTGTAGCTGCAAAAGCCTGGACCTGCCTGGGCAGGATTCCTTGTGCTCGTGCCATCTTCTGCCTGTCCTTCCATGGGTGACCTTCATATCACACCATCTAACGCTCCAAAAAGGTCCCTATCAGAGGGGAGGGAGTGAGGAGGGTAGTTTTGGCTAAAAGCTGGTCTTTGATCTACAGAGGTGGGAATTCAGTAAAGCTCAGAGGTGGGAGAGCAGGAGGAATTGCCCCCAGGCGAAGGGAAAGTGGTAGTTTAGGACTTCCTAGTTAACTGATATTTCTGCAAGAGACAGCAGACTAAGATCAGGTGTCAGTACTCTAAGATTATATTTATAAAGTATTTATTTCTATTTACATCACAAAAATCCCATAAATTGAGTCCTGGTCCCTGGCCAATGCCTCCCCCAGACAAGGGAGAGCCTTGGTGGTGGGCCAGGGAGATGCCTTCCCCAGTACATCCCTGGCTTGTGCCCAGTGGCAGCGGAGCTCTTGCCCTTGCTCCCTGCCCTTCCCCAACCATCTGCTTTGCCCTCCCCTGCAGCTTAAACAACTTCTCCTCCGAGCAGTGGCTGGACAGCCCACCTAAAGAAGGCAATTCCTACCCGCCCATCTACCTCTGGAAGGGAGGAGCCTGCTGTCTCAGCTGGCCAAGGCACCCACATCCATGCAGATGGGTCACCGCACTTTCAAGCTTGGTCCTACCAGAGGGAAAAGGAGAGCTCTGGGAATGGCTCTGCCTGCCACCCTGTGCTGGGCTACCCTTTCCAACCAAAAGAACATGGGCCACCTCCACTATCCCAGCCCAGGTGTCTTGTCCAAAGGGATTTCCCACTCTTAGGGCAGGATGCCAAGGGTCCCATCCCTGCAGGGAGTGTGGAGGTTCAGGTGGAATGGGAAAATTCTCCAGGAGCTGGGGCTAGGAATGACCATCCCAACCAACAGGATCCTCGTTGCCCTTCCCCAAAAGGGCTTGCACATCCCTTCTCCTCCCAACAGGACGACAGTCTCAAAGCAGGCCAGAGGGGCAGGGGAGAGGCTGGCCTGGGTGTGTCGGGGTGGGGCTTCTTTTTTCTGTTGTATCTGGTGTTTTCTCACTCCTCTTCCTCTGCTGCAGAAGCGAACACCCACCTCCTCTCACCCTGCCTCCATCAGCACGTTAATCGGGGGGCTTCCCGTGTCAGAGGTGTCTTTGCTGAAAAGACATTCTCCAACCATCACTGCTTCCCACCTCCTCCAGCTCTCCCTCTCCTCCTTCTCCTGCCTCTCACCCATGGGTAGATGTTTTCATTCAGGGCTTCCCGAGTGGCCAGTGGTCCAGCACAGCTCCAGGCAGGAAGGAGAGCATCTCCCAGGCACCCCTCCGGCTTTGCTGTCCCTCGTCCAGCACGGCTGTGCCCTGGCTCTGCCGCACTCCCTGCGCTGTCTGTGGGGGGTGTGTGTGTGTGTGTGTGTGTGCGTGTGTTGGACGTGCTGCTGTCTTCTCGTTACACTTGTGTTGTGGGGGGCACGGACAGGTAGGGACGTCGCAGGTGGGCTGAGGCTTGCACGGGCCCCCTCACTGCACGTCAGGCGCCCTTTAGCCTGGGTTTCACATCGCAGAAAGGGCTTGGGGATTCTTCTTGAGCACATGCTAGTTCTGCCTGGCCTCACCACAGCTCCTTGGGCATCTCACCCCATTGCTACAGCCCAAAGCTGCAGTGGGGCTGCTCCTCTCAGCCCTGCTCTCCCACCCAGGACACGCTCCCCATCAAACTGGGCTATTTTCCTCCCTGTGATCCATTTTAGAGACCTGGAGGCCAACTCATGCCCTTTATGGAGGAAGAGGTGCCAGCCCAGAGGCACAGAGAGGCTGAGCTGGGGCAATGCAGGGCTCCAGGCTGTGACATCCTGGCTCCCATGCCCTGGACAAGGACTAGTTGGTACCATCCTAAATTTCAATGTAAGGGGCTAAGGATGGCAACAGTGGGTGCCTGAGGGGCAAGGGGAGGCTCTTCCAGCGTGGAGGCAGCTTCTGGCAGAGACAGGACCTGTGTCTGTCAGGGACCAGACACAGGTTCACTGGTCAGGGCCAGGCCGTGCTGCCTGTGCCACAGGCGAGAGGCAGCCAGGGGAAGGGCTTCCCCTAGCCAGAGCCGAACCGTGCCTGAGGCCAGCAAACCTGCAGAGCAGGCGGCTCGGCTGGGGGTCGGGGCCAAAGGAGAAAGGGCTGCCCGCCAGATGCTGCCGCGCCTGTCCCCGGCACAAGGGCCACCCCTGCCGTCTTACCAGCCGCACTCTGGCCAGCACCGCGCTCCTGGTCAGGACCCTGGCACCCATCCCCTCCACCACCACCGCCCCGGGACAAGGAACGCAAAACGGAGGTTTAGGCACGACTGGGAGCCCCACCGGAAAGGAAACTCCACAGGGCAGCGGTGGCACGGAAGGCGGGCACCGGCGGGCAGGCCGGGCCTGAGGAGTAGGAGGGAGGGAGGGAGGGAGGGAGGCCGCACTGCTCGCCCTGCGATTCCCGCCGGGGTGGGCGGAGGGGGTGGCGGTACCGCGGGTCCCGGCCGTCCGTGCGCACGTGAGGCTTGTTCGGTTCTGAAATAAATGTGGCATTTAACGCAAATCCCGTGCGGCTGAGGCTCCTCACTGCGGCCGGCGGGGGAGGGGAGGGAGATGGGGCGGGGCCGGGGCGGGCCGGAGCACCGACCGGCGGCACCGACCGGCGGCACCGACCGGCGGCACGGCAGCTCTGACCGGCAGCACCGACCGGCGGCACGGCAGCTCTGACCGGCAGCACGGCAGCTCTGACCGGCAGCTCTGACCGGCGGCACCGACTCGCAGCACGGCAGCTCTGACCGGTGCTCGGCCCCGCTCGCGACCGCCCCAGGCGATCCCCGCCCTGCGGCCCCGCGGCGGCCTCTGGCGAGCGCGCGCCCCGTGGGCGGGGCCCGTGACGTCCCTTCCGCTCCCGCCCCGCCCCGCCGCGCGCCCACTTCCGGCGCCGGAGCGGGCGCCGATCGGCGCCGCGGGGCTTTGGCGGCGGCGGGAGCGGCGGCGATGGATCTGTTCGGGGACCTGCCCGAGCCCGGCGGCGCCGCCGGTGAGGCCGCGACCCGCGCGGGGCCGCGCCGCCCTCCGGCCCTGCCCGGACCCGGCCCGTGGCCGCGCCTGGGCACGGCCTGACAGGCCGCGGGCCCCGCCGGGCCTGCTGCAGCTCGGCCCTGGGTAACGGGACTCCTGCAGGGAGCCTGAGGGGCGAAGGGGAGGGTGAGGGGATGGGTTAAATATCACTGGAGAAATTGCAGGGTTTGAGTTTTTTTGTTGGTTTTCTTTTCACTTGGAACTCGTCCCCTGCGGTTTAGACCGTGTTGGAGCCTTTTCCTTCCCTGTGCTGCTGACGAGCGTTAAGATGAGCTCAGTGGATTGCTAGCAAAAAAAAAAAAAAAAAAGGCTGTTTTCTAGACAAAAGTTCATCTTAGCCCCAGGCTAAGGTTGTTTTCCTTGTGTAGCGGCTGTCAAAGTTTGAGATGAGAAAAAGGTAGCCCAGGCTCTCCTGGTTTACCCCACCTGTGCTCGCTGGGGGGGGGGGGCAGTCCTTCCAAAAACCACCCCCAAAGTACCTGCAATGGGTCCTGACTCTGCCCTGGTGCCTCGCAGGGAAAGATGTCCAGAAAGGGCCTCTGCTCTTTGAGGATCTCCCGCCATCCAGCAGTGCCGACTCAGGTATGGGTGCTCTGTTCCTGCCATTACTTTGGCTTTCCATGTTTTCTGCACCAACATCTCTTTGAGATGAAACCTGTGTAAACCCTGTTCTTTGTCAAACAGGCTTAAGGTAGTGGGGTTATCAGTACTGGTGTGCAGACCAGCTGCATCCTGTATGGTTTTAAAACCGGGGTGTTATAGATGTTCCACATGTATTCTGTAAAACGTTTCATAGAAATGTTCCCTGAAACAAATGCTTACATTTGTTAAATATCACTTTTGTTAAATATCAAGCCCAGGTTTGCCTGACCATCCAGTGAGACAAGTAGAAGTTTGGCTTACTTTGGTAAACTGACATAATTTGTGTACCTCAGGAGGGACATATATGGAGCATTGTTCCCTCGGAGAGACAAAGGTATTTAGTTTTTTTTGCCTTTTTCTTGTGCTCCAGGAAAAGGAGGCTCTTTGCTCTTTGATGATCTCCCACCAGCCAGCAGTGGTGACCCAGGTAAGGAGCTGTGTCACTCACCAGCCTCTGCTGAGCCACCCTTTCAGGAAAGCCCACGATGCAGCCTGTTGTGTTGGACACACAGCTGGTTAACCTGGTGTCCAGGTCAGCTGACACTGGTCGTGGCAATCTGTTTGTGCCCCAGTTGTTTAAATCAGGATTCTGGCTCTGAAAAAGTAAAGTTAGGCCTGTTTCCAGAAGTACATCCCTGTCCTTTGGGGACCCCCCCATTGTCTGTCTGAAAGCTCCCTGTTTTGGGAGGGAAGGTACATGTGAGCCCTGGTGCTACCATTGCCCTGGCTGCATTTCTACTGTGGGCACAGGCTGCCTCCTTGTTCCTTGCTGAAAATGGCTTCAAACCCAGACTACTGCTCTATCAAGGCTTTCTGCATGCAGCCATGTGTTTGCTTTCGTCTGGGAGGAGGTGAGCTAATTCACTATACTGTCTGAGACTAAATCTTCAGAAAGAAAAGGCCAGAGTTCTGACATCATGGGAATCAGGTTTCGCTTGCTAGCTTTAATTTGTAACCTGTCTTTTGAACCACCTAACAAATATGCACATTCAGGGTAATAAAATGTTTCTTTGCATTGTTGTGGGCAGAGTTTATAGGGAAAAATAATAACAATAATAAATAAATTAGAAGTATTCCAACCTGTATTGTTAACTTCCTGAGCAATTAACCGTAAAAAAAGGCTGGTAGCTAAGAAAAAAAAACAACCTGTGAGTTGTTGGGGAGAATCAAAGAGTCTGCCAGACAAACACAGCTGTTCTGTGTCTGAGGTGGAGTCACACAGCGTGAAGTGGTAAAATCAGCACTCCCTGGGTTGGGCAGCAACGTGTGCCATGGGTTGTACACACTGAGGGAAGCTCTGTGTGTGCATTTGTGGTTGGTTAGGGTTCTTGTTCTGGGCACTTAATGCTGTGTAAGTGTGTGAGCCTGCACCCCTGAGTGTGCTTTGGTATAAAAGGACTTGCTGCTGAATTTATGCAAGTAAAACAGAGCTGGAACGTTTCGGCCACCTGCATTTTTGCTTTCTTTCAGCCTCCAGTGCTACTGAGCAAGTCTCATCAGCAGGGAGCCAAGAGAAAGGGCAGAAGAGAAAGTCCTTGGAGGAGGATGAAGAGAAGAATGGCAGGGAAGAACTTGTGGAAAAGAAAGTTTGTAAAGGTTTTCAGACAATTTGAAAACGAATGTACTCAATTTGTACTTTTAGCGTTGGGCTGAGTAAGTCCAGAACAAAGCTAAGCTTTGGTTCTTCAGTCCGCTTGCCCTTTCAGTCTCTTGTAGGGAACAAACTGCTGCAGGGCTCTGTGCAAGCTGCTCAAACTTCCTGGCACTCTCTGCCTTCTTCTCCTGGGCCTCCCTACCATCCCTGCTGAAGTAGGAGAAGCTGAGCAGCAGTGCCTGTGCTGCCAAGAGGGAGATTGGGTGTGGAACCTCTGGAAGGCTAGAGCCACACCAGCTTCTTTTGCCACATCCACAAATCTCCCTACTGACTGCTAAGGAAGCCAGAGAGGGAGAGAGAAAGGGCTTGATTCATACAGGGCCTTTGATTTAAGTGCCTGTGTGCTGTGTTGTGGCTTTGGGAGTAAGATGTGTTCCAGCACACAAAGGAAAGGACATGTTCTAGGAACAGCAGACCTGGATTTCCTGTCCTTAGCACCCTCTTTAAAGAGGGTGTTCTACTTAATCTGCAGGTTCAGTGCCACATGCTTCTGCCCACCCTGTCCCCCACCCCTGTTTGGTAAGAGCTCTGTCTGATGCCCAGCAGTCCTGCTTGACTGCAGCTGCCTTCCAAAATTAGCTGCTTTTAGAGCTGCTGACCTTGGGGGCATGTAAAAACCCATGTTACAAAATAAAATGCCAGATTTGTTTTTGCACTATGGGGACTGCAGTGCCAGGACAGGGTTCTGAAAGCTGAGAATGTCCTGATTTTTTAGCCTTAGCTGAGGAGACGGAGGAGTTTGATTTGCGTGCACGTGTCTGCTTTGTCCCCCTTTAGGATCAGTGGATGTTCTTGGACTGAAGGGTTACGTGGCAGAGAGAAAAGGTGAGAGAGAAGACATGCAGGATGCACATGTCATCTTAAACGATATCACCGAGGAGTGCCGGCCTCTGCCCTCCCAAATGTAAGTGGGGCCCAACTGCCAGAACAGCCTCATGGGGGTGAGGGTGCTCCAGCTTGCTTCAGCTAAGCCCATGAGATGGTCCTTTTTGCTTTGAGCAGGCACTCGCCCTGCCTGTGTTGTGGTGTGTGCTTTGTTACTGGGAGACCTGCGATGAATCATCGCTAGCTGTGTTGCCAGGCAATCCACGGAGCTAGTGTAAACAAATACATTATAGTAATTACATATTGTAAGTATATATATTATATATACATAAGAAATATATATATTATAAGTATAATGTATTATGACAAATACATTATAAGCAATCAGGCCTTGCCTGGGGGCTTATAAATGTGTAAAGCTCAAACTGCGGCAATGGAGAATGCTGGAAGAAGAGAAGGTGGATGTCAGAAGTCTCTCATTTGAAAAGTTTAAACCTCCAAGCAAAGTAACACATCTAAGTGTGTTTAAATGGCAGTATGTGTATTTAAAGGAAAGTTCTCAAACATCACCCTGATATTGGACTTAGATTCTGAACAAATACTGTCTCAAGAGCTCTGTGTGCTGAGGGTTCTGAGTTTCTTGTCTGTAGCGTAGGTGGAACAAGTTTAGGCAGGTACTGTAGGATTGGTTAGACTGTAGATGTCTGTAGTGCTGGGGAGTTGCAGTGTCCTTGAGGTGAAATGTTTCGCTGCTTTTATGCCAAGTTGTGATCTATATGCTCTTCTGCCCTTCATTTTTTTGCGGAGTGGAAAATTACAAGCAAGTTCTCAGCTCAGTGCTAGAACATGTAAACCATGTAAATGTGAACTCAGACCTGCTACATTTGTGCCTTGGAGAGCAGGCTTTATTTGATCTGGCTGACACAGAGGAATGTTATGGAGAGGAATGTACTCAATCCCACCCTCTGGCTAATGGCCTTTCTTAGCCTCTTTCTGCTACTTTTTGTTTCCTCACAGCACCCGTGTCTCATATTTCGCTGTTTTTGATGGCCATGGGGGAGTCCGAGCCTCAAAATTTGCAGCACAGAATCTGCACCAAAACCTGATTAAGAAATTTCCTAAAGGTGAGAGGAATGGAATAAGGGCTGTAGGACAACCATCCCTTTTTGAGGTGCCACATTGTGGCAGTGGGTAGGGAAACTGATGTTTTTGGGTGTAGTTCTATATTTCCCATCCCTCGTTCCCAGTGGGCTTGCAACACTGCACTGCCTCTCAGGGAAGAGGGGTAGAAGCCTTCTTGGCACAAGGGTGCAAGTAGCCCATTGTGAACTGCTAAGTGAGTGTGAGATGTGCTGTTGCCAGTTTTAGCAGTGCCACTTCACGTGTGAAAATACTCCTCTGGTGGAGAGGTTCATGTCATAAACTCTCCATACACACTACTGCACAGATTTCTGGTAGGGTGAGCCCAGGATGTACCCCAGCTGCTCTGCACAGGGTCTGAGAGATGCACTGAGGTCCACCAAGTGTTGGATGAGCAAAGGGATGGACTGGGATAGGTCAGATATGTTTTGGTTGGAGCTTAGTTGCCGTTTTCTCTGTCTGGCAGGTGAGGTGGTCAGCGTGGAGAAAACTGTGAAGAGATGCCTTTTGGACGCCTTCAAACACACAGATGAAGAGTTTCTAAAACAGGCATCCAGCCAGTAAGTGCAAATGCTTTCTGTGTGTTTGTATTTCTTAGCGTGCATCTCCAAGTTCTGAGTTATGAGCAGGGCAGAGGAAACCTTGAGTCGTGTCTGTGCTTTGGCAAAACTCCACACAGCTCCATTGTGTCAGGCTGTGACTGCCAGCTGAGTGCTTGCTAGAATTAGATCACGGCATGTTCTGGTCTTACTCTGGTAAGTGGTCTACAGGACCCCTTAAACTAAAATACACATTCATGGTGAAGGAAGGAAGCAAAACATGTCCACCTCTGTCCTTACCAGGGCATCTTGTTTGCCTTCTTTTTAAAGACTTGCCATGTTACTAAATTGACTTGTCCCAGTTGACTTGCCTAAGATGGGATCTTAGAGGCCACTGAGCGCAGCTTTCTTTAGAGCTTTGTTTGCCAGGCTGGAGCACATCTGTGAGGTGGCTTTTAATGCACTGTATTGAAAGACCTAGCTCTCCCAATGTAAGTTTGTCTTGCTTTCTTGAACTCTTTTGAAAACGGGGATGTTGATAAAGAATGTCTGCCTCATTTCTGGGTGTGCAGTGCCAGGCACCCTGACCTCTCAGTCTACCCTGAACTGACACACCAATTGTGTGGACTAGGGAAGATGTAGATTGTATTTAAAGTACAGTCACGTTGTTACCAATCCTATCCACATTTGCAGGTTTTTTGTTTGTTTGGGCTTTTTTACTACTGTTACTTCATAGTGATACCTCTATCACTGATGGAGAGACTGTTGATGCATTTGATTCCGAGATTCCATGAAAACTTTCAGTTCAAAGTAAATCACAGACTGGCTCGGTCTCTTAAACCTAATCAGAACAGCAAGTTTGACCAGGCAAAAGGAAGCTTCCTTGAGTCTGTTACAATAGCATCATTCCCAAACCAGCCTCTGGTCAGAAATGTGACTTATGGCAAAGGCACTACAAAGGATCACTAGTGATAGTTGTATTGACGATTAAATGAATCATCTTCATTCTTCATTCACACCTTCAAAATAGGAGAAACTGGATAAAATATATCTGGAAATCAGTCTCCCAAAGCTGATTTCAGTGAAGAGTGGCATCATGGCTGGGCTTCTTTGTGGGGAAGACTAGTCTGGCAGCTGTAATCTAAGAAATGCTTCTCATTTTACCTAGAGCTCTAGAGATAAAAGCTTAACTACAGCAAGTGAAATACCAGGAGAGCAACTGAGTGAGTGGTGTTGCTGGTGAGGTGAGGTGGGGGGGGCAGAGGTACTGTTAAAAAAGGAAGGCAAATGTAAGCAAAAAAGAAGGCAGCTCTGCTGCAGGGCTGACTGTGCCTTCCTTTTGCTGCAAAGAAGGAGCCTCCCAAGGAGGAGCATGGGGTGCTTGTTTGCTTGTGATGCTCTAGGTCCTGGGCAGTCATCAGAGCTGAGCCTGTTCTGCTCACAGATGAGGTTTCCTGGGAACTGAGTGTGAGGCAGGGTTGGGGTGGGTGCTGTGTCTGGCAGTATTTACAGCACCTGGGCATTGGCTGTGCACTCAGAAGTCAGTGCTCTGTGCAGTTCCCCTGTCCTTGTCCAGTTTGCTGTTTACCACCCTGCTTGCAGGCAGCTGCTGGGGGCTTGTGCTGCCTGACTGCTGCGTGTTGGCACTCTTCCTTGAGTTCCCAGGAGCACTCTGTGACTAACTTCTTCAAGGAGCTTTATTCCCCCTTAGTTATCTTATTTTTGTTCCCCTCAGGAAGCCAGCTTGGAAGGATGGCTCCACAGCTACTTGTGTCTTAGCTGTCGACAATGTTCTCTACATAGCCAACCTCGGGGACAGCCGGGTAAGCAGAATGGAGAAACCCACTGCTGGCATCTTTGTTCCATACTGAGCTTTATTTGCCCTTAAGGATGAGGTATTTGTGTGGGATGTCCCAGTTGCCATGAGCTCCCCAGCTGTTCCTACAAAGCATCTTGTTTTGAGTGGGTACAGGGTACTTCTGTGTTGTCTCCCATAGTGTAAAACAACTGTGTGTAGAAGCTCTCTCTTGGTGGTGCTAAATATCTCACAGTATCTAGAATAGCATATTTCAGTTGGAAGTGGACAATCATCTGGTCCACTGCCTGACCAGTTCAGGGCTATCCTAAAGTTACAGCATTGTCCAGGTGCCTCTGGAACACTGACAGTCTGGGGGCACCAACCACCTCTCCAGGAAGCCTGTTGCAGTATTTGGTTGTTCAGTCTGTAATGTCCAGTCTGAACCTCCCCTGGCACAGCCTTGAGCCGTTCCCATCAGATCAGCACCTCCCTCTCCACGTCCCCTCCTCAGGAGGCTGCAGAGAGTGATGAGGTCGCCCCTCAGCCTCCTTCTCTCCAAACCAGACAAACCCAGAGCCCTCAGCCTCCTCCCAGGACACGTCTTCCAGCCCTGGCACCAGCATGGTTGTCCTTCTCTGGACACATTCAAGTACCTTCACATCATCTTTAATGATGGGGCCCACCCTGGCACACAGGGCTCCAGGTGAGGCCACACTAGTGCTGAGCACAGTGGGACCATCCCCTCTCCTGCCCTGCTGGCTGTGCCATGTGAGATGCCCCCAGGATGCCTTTTGCCCTCCTGGCTACCACTGGTTCCTACTGAGCTGCTGCCAACCAGGATCCCCAGATCCTTTCTGCAGGGCTGCTTCCCAGCTGTTCCTTTCCCAGTTTATACTTGTGCTCAGCGTCACTTGGTCTTGGGCACAAAATCTGGCACTTGGACTTGTTAAATTTCATGCCACTGACAGCTACCTGGTCTGGATCTATCCAGATCCCTCTGCAAAGCCTGTTGTCTCTCCAGAGTCAACAGCACTCCCAGTTTGTCATCAGCAAACTTGCTAGTGGTACGTTCAACTCTTGCATCGAGATCACTGATGGAAGTACTGAACAGCACCTCCCATGGTGGACTGAACCCTGAGGAACACCACTAACCCAATGTAGCCCCATTCACTACAACTTGGGGCTTTCTCTCCAGTTGTTGCTGCCATTGTATTGTTGTTTACTTATGATGGTCTTTTGTCAGCACAGGCGATTCTGTGTCGTTACAATGAAGAGAGTCAGAAGCACACAGCCTTAAGCCTCAGTAAAGAGCACAATCCCACCCAATATGAGGAACGTATGCGGATACAGAAAGCTGGGGGCAATGTCAGGTAAGTGCCTGAAGGGTGTAAGTGAGCAAAACTAAACCCTGGCCTAATACTAGGCCTGAGCACTGGGTTGTGGGAGATTCCTGAGCCCAGTATGCATGCTAGTGAGAGCCTGGAGAGAATTTGTTGCTGCCTGTGGGAGGCACAGTGGTGCCTGAGGTGTGTAAGGACTTGGTGGTTGGAGTTGGTTGATGGGAGCTGGTTTTCCAGAGGCTTATGATGGCCAAGACAAGACCCCTGTGAAAGCCTGGCAGTGGGATGCCAGCATGGACATGCTTAAGCTTCACCTACAGACTTGGACCTACAGACCTGGACTGTATTGCTGAAGAAGTTAGTGCTTTCTGCACACTGTGATGCTGAACAGAAGTCACTGCCTTGCCTGCAGCATGACTGCTCTCAGCTTGTCCTGTGAGAGGGGGGGATGGAGGGCATGAGAAGCCCTCGATGTCAGTTGGTGTTGCTCCCCTGAGGTTAGCTGACACCCTGAGGCTGTCTAACAGTAGGAGGGAGGTTTCTGGAGTGAGAACCCTAATGTTCCTGTGCAAATAGGAGTTTGGGCTCTTTGGGGAGCTGTTGCCAAACACAGCAGCCATGTCTGATTTCCCTGGCTAGGTTCTCTCCCTTCTTTGAAGGCTGTTTCTTGATTTAATGGCATCCTTACAAAGAGAGGATTCAGTGCAGGTGAAGTATTGTCCTGCCTGTGGAGGCAGAATGCCCCCTGGGGTGGGGAGGGGTGGGCTCAGTTCTGTCATGCTGCTGTGTCTGGAGCGCTTTATTCCCCTTATCTCTGGAGAGCACACTCTGCTGCTTGTGCTTAGCACTGATCTATCTTTGCACACAGCAAAGAGATGGCCTAGTGTCTGTTAGCTTTTTTCAGAACTGGTCCCTGACTGCCTGGGAGCCTCTCCCACTGCTTGTAGTTCAATATTTTGGACCCAAGAGATAAGTCACAAAATGTGTGAGCATCAGATCTCTTCTCTGTGACGTGCCTTGCTTCTTACTTTTATCTCAAGTGGGGCTGCTTGGACTATGAGATGAATGAGCTTGTGTATTCCCAGAGGGCACAGAAGAGCCTTTTTGGGGAGAAGATGCTAGGTTGTTGGAAAGGTGAAGTGTGGGAAGATGTTTCTATTGGCAACTTGGGTTAATTAAAAAAGTTTAGCAAACCAGGCCTGATTCCTAAGGAGGATTGTAACTTGGGTTTCACAGAAGTGATTGATGCTAAAGGCCAAGTGATCAGGAGAACGTGCCATGGTTTTCACTCCTGGGAACTGCCCACAGCCAAGCCAGTGTGTAGGGTTTGGTGTCCTGATAGGCAGGGCACAGGGGGGGCTGCTGTCTCAGATCTGCTCTTGCCTCTGTCACTCTGTGCTTCTACAGAAGTGCAGTTCACTAGATATCTTGCCAAAAAGTAATCTCTGTATTCAAACCTATGCCTCTGGGAGTTCAGCTCACATGTGACTCTGCTTTCTAGGCTAAGCAGGACTTGAGTTAAAACAGAGACAGAAAACAGCCTTGAAGTCTCCTGACTTCATTCCACCTCATCACTCATTTCCCAGAGCTTCACACAGACATGCAGAAAGGGAAGGAGACTTTGAAGGGAACATTTGAACTTGCTGGGGAAGTGGGTCACTGTCTGTATGAGGCAGCTGAACGCACCATGAAGTGTCCCCATCAGGCAGTGCAGCAAAATACACGTGTGGGGAGGGCTTTCAGTGTTTTCTTTCCCTGTGCAGGGACGGAAGAGTCCTGGGAGTGCTGGAGGTTTCCCGCTCCATTGGGGACGGCCAGTACAAGCGCTGCGGTGTTATCTCTGTGCCAGATATCAAACGCTGCCAACTCACACACAACGACAGGTAAAGCTGCCCATGCACTGGGGGGTGGCTGAGTCCCAGCTCTGCTCAGCACAAGTACCACAAGCTGCACAACCCTGTCTGCTCTGCTGTTGGGGCCAAGGCAGTTCAGACTGATCCCCAGAATTAGAGGATGCTCTTACTGCTGATGTCTCTCTGCTCGTGTTCCTTATCAGTACAGTGGGATAATGCTGCTGCTCTGCCAAGATACTGTGAAGGCTCCTGCTGGAGGAACCAGCCTCATAGCAGTCACTAGCATACATGAGCCTTAGATGTTCTTTGTGCTCTAAGTTCACACAGCAGTGTTCAAGCAGCTGGTTAATGCCTGAGTTCTCAGAAGTCCATCCTGTCCAAGAGTTGTTTCTAGCAGCTGTAGTGCCCATAAATACCATCACATTTAGCTCTGATATCTGAAGGTTTGAGGTACTTTTCCACAGTATGATTGGCAGTGACAAATTGCAGTGAGCATTTGTGTCACTATGGCCCTACAGCCTCTCAGAGGTGAGAGTGTAACCCAGTACTGCTGCTTTTTCTGGGATTAGAGTTCCATATCAAGGGATCCACTAAAATATTTCTAAAGATATCCTGAGTATCAGGCTCTGAAATGATGTCTTCAGAGCTGTGTGCAGGCTGACCACCTCTGTGGGTTGGTTGTAGTTTTCCTTGTCTGGTGATTCTGGTTATGGCTCCTGGTTAATACAGTTCCATGTGCAGGCAGGCAGTAGTGCACAGTGGGCTGTCTCCCCCATCCTAGGATCCCTCCTAGGATGCTGTCCTTGCCTTGGGCTTTGTATCCCTTCGACCTTATGCAGCCCGTGGCAATACTTTTTGTCAGTTTTCCCATCACAGTTCTGCTGCTTGCTTTTCTTTTGAATTTATGTATTTAAATTATCACATACCTCAGAAGTGTAGAAATGTAAAGGCTTTAAAGCGATGCACACAAAGGATTAAGCTGTGTTTCTCTGTTTCCTTGCATTAGTGGCTTCACAGGGAAAATATGTGAATGAAAGGGACTCAAAGGAAAGAAGCAGTTCTTAGAGAAACAATGGAGCTTTCCAGCAGGGTGTTGGATGTGATCCTGCTGGTGTTGGTAGGACTGCCAGGGTGTCCTGATCTAGGTCACACATTCGTTACCTGGCTCTTTGCCCTGTATTTTGAATTCCCTCAGCTCCATGAATAGTAGGTTCTGAAGGATTTTCAGATAAGCTTTATGGTATCTTTCCTTTGCATTGGAGTGTGGATGTTCATAAAATAAATTGGAGGGATTTTGCTGTAGCCGGGGAGCCAAAGATTCAGCCTTCGAACCTGTCTCCACTTGATTTCCAGGTTCATTCTGATAGCATGTGATGGCCTCTTTAAAGTCTTTACACCAGAAGAAGCTGTGAACTTCATTGTGTCCTGCCTGGAGGTGAGGAGAATGCAACATGGGGGCTGGGTTTGGCAGTGCAGGGGGCATCACACAGACTTCTACCAGCGTATCCTCCCTTATTCCTGACATTGCCTGTGTTTGTTTTGCTTCCCCAAGCTTGGAAAATACAATCTGCTTGTACCTGCCTTTGCTGGGGGCAGTCAGTGTCGTGTTTCCTTGTCTGAACAGGATAAGAACATCCAGATGAGAGAAGGGAAGCTCGAAGCAGACGCTCGATACGAAGCCGCGTGTAACAGACTGGCCAACAAGGCAGTGCAGCGAGGCTCGGCCGACAACGTCACGGTCATGGTGGTCCGGATAGAGCACTGAGGGATGAGCTGCTGGTCCATAGAGCACTGAGGGATGAGCTGCTGGTCCACAAAGAGCACTGAGGGATGAGCTGCGGTGCGTGTGAGGAGAGGGAGAGGTCTGTCCGTGTGCATATGTGGCCGAGGGAGGGAGGGTCCTGCTCTTCAGTGTAAATAAAGTTGGGTTTTTTTCTAATAGTCTTAGCTCACTTAGCTAGCAAGGCTTGCTAAGTGGCTGCCAATGTGGATCAGCCTATGCAGACAGCTCCTGTCAGCCCTCTGTGAATGTCTTGGCAACCACAGTAAACCCATTTGGCAGGGCTGTTAGCAAGAGGCATCTGGGAGCATGAGCTCTGCCAGCTGTTTGAAACGGGGCAGTTCTGCTGTCCATTTCCTTGAGCAAGGTTCTGGGAGAGTCCTGAATTCTTAGGGCTCTGTGGGAGCTCCTGGGCAGACTGTACTGTACAGACTGTTGGTACTGTAGCCACCGGCTTGGGGTGTGGTGTGAGCTGTCCTCTTTGTGCTGGGAAGGAAATCTTCTGACTCTGAAGCTGGGCTGTGAGGTTGCCTGCAGCTGAGGGGCACAAATACTGCTTGCAGAGCAGCAATGTACCTGCCCTCTGCTTGCAGAACGTTTTGAGAGTTTTACCCCAATGCTGATATGGAAAACGTGGCTGGAGTTTGCTTGTGATATTTTTTGGGAAAAGTGTTTTCAGCAAATAGACCTGCCAGGCAGCTGAGCTACAGGCCTGCTCCTCAGGTAGCACAGACAAGCACAGAGCCTGCATCTCAGGTTTTAGGTACTTGTTGCTAATAAATGTCCAGTATCTGATCCTGACCCAGTGCCTCTACCAGCTGTTGCTGCAGACAGTGTGCTGTTTTCCAGAGAAAATTTGGCTTAAGACCAAATGACAGAATGAAAGCACTTAATGACAGGATCAAAGCACTTAAATTTCTGATTATGTAGCTCTCCCATGCTGTGGGTGAACCGGGGCAGGGAGGGAGGTGAGCCAAGGGGTCTCCGTGGGGGTTACTTGCACAACCTCCTTGTTCTGAGGAGGCAGTTGCAGTCCCAGGGAGGTGGGCAGGTTGATGCAGTGGTATTTGCCATTTTGTGCATAGCCCTGGACAGGGCCGTGAGGCTTCCAAGAGGCTTCTGTTATCTGTATTCCCAGAACTTTGGGAGATGGTCCCAGGTCCTGGGCTGTTTAGTGGAGCACACAAAAGCTGTCCTGTTGTTTGGACAGGTGGGTTGACCATCTTTCGTGGATTTCTGCTCCAGCACTAGTCAGTTGACACAGCCTGGCTCAGACTAACTCTCCACATCTCCTGCAGAGGACTGAGGAAGGAACTGGGTGTCTGGTGCAGACTTTGGGTAGTGCTTGCCCTCTGCCAGCTTGTTCTGCTCCCAGCCATTCCTGTGTACTTTGATATAAGGTTGCACTGCAGGATGAGCTGAGATCCCTTTGTTAGCAACACACTCTGCTGCTTCTGCTCACAAAAGCCAAATTTGGAGAGCCCAGACAGAGTAGCACAGAATTACTTCAGACTGTGTAGCAGAAGAAACCCTGATGGCAGATCTCAGAAGAGCAACTTGCCCTCCTTTCTCACCTCTCCCTTTTTCCACCTCGTGCACTGGGGAGGGCTCTGGCCATGCTGTGAGAGCTGAGCCATGTTCCCAGCTCTGTGGCTCCCTCCAGGAGGCCCCTCTGCATTCCAGTGTGAGCTGGTGAGAGGAATGTCATCTTGTTCTTCTCTGACTGTCTTTCCTTCCTCTCCCTCCTCTTAAAACACTTCTTTCCTTCCCTTTAGGAAGAATTCAGAAAGCACAGCTCCAGTTAGAATCAGAATATGCAGCACTGTGGTACAACAGTGGTTGTTATGGTTAATAATAATTCCTGTAAAATGTCCATTTTTCAGGGCAAAGGGGAGAAGAAAGTGCTGTGGACCAGGTCTCACCATGGTTAGGAGTAGCCAGACAGTTAGAAAGGCAGGTTCAGTCCCAGCTTTAGTGGAAGTAAAAAAGTTACTTGCTTGAATTTCCTGGTAGGGTGGGGTCTGCAGGAGGTTTCCTGAAAATGCACTTGCCTTGGCTCAGTGCTCAAGCAGCATCCTGCTACAGAGGAGAGCTCCCAAGATCACCCCTCAGGGTGGCCCATGTGCAAGTGCTCTGCATACAGTTCTTCTCCCTTGGAGCTGACTGAGCTTCTGTCCCCTCCCAACACTTAAATTACCCCTCTAGTACCTCCAAATTAATCAACTCTTTCAGTTTTGTGTTTGAGTGCACTGGGCTCCTGATACCTCACAGGCACAGGACAGCTTACAGCTGGGCAAGCCCCACTCTTGAACAGTGAGTCCTTTTGTACCTTTTCAGGTGTGTGTAGTAGGAAGAGAGGCAGCTGATCAGAGTGAGGCTCCCTTGGCTTATCATGCATGGGGACTGGGAGGTGATGCCAGGGCCAACCTCCTCGGCTGGGCAGGAGCTGCAGGGGCCTCATCCCTGCCAGGAGGCTGCTGCCTGCCAGATCAGCTGTGGGAGAAGCACAGCTTTGCTTTCAGATAGAAGTTGTCTTTGCCCTGAGGGAGGTCAGCATTCAGACTGTACAGCCGGAGCCCTCCTGCCCCGGTCCAAACAGTTACCCACAAATTGCTGCAACAGCTACTTCACGAGGCTCCTCAAGGAGATGCAGCCTGTGGAGAAGAGCAGGCAGGGCCAGAAAAGCCCTCCTGAGCAAGGTTTGGCACCGAGAAGGTGCCTCCTCCTGCCTGTGTGCGTGGATCCCTGGGGAAGGTGGGGCTTGGGTGCAGCTCAGGCTATCTTGAGGTGTTGCTGGCACAACTTGCCCAGTACTAAGTGCTACTAAGAAATCAAGCGCCCGGGTCCTTCTCCCGCAGCCCTTGCTCGGTCACGTAGCCCTGTGCCCACCTTCAGCTCAGGCAGCTATCAGAGCCGGAGCAAAGAGCGTATCTGTGCTGCCCACAGCCTGGGCCCCGTGCCATGGGCAGGGAACGCCTGGCGTGGAAGGCCATGGCACAAGAATTTGCTTTAATCGGATGTGCCGCGTTACTGGGACATTGCTTTAATGATTAGTGTGCAGGATCTTTGCTTCTGCCAGCAAACATTCACTGCTCATACACTCCAGGGCAGCTAAAGTGATCCATAATCTGGTTTGGGCTGCTAAGGCATTGGGCAGGGGAGGGAAGTCCACTGAGGGCAAAAATGGAGGTGGGGGGGCTTTGTCCCAGGCATGGTGGGAGCTGAGCCCTGAGGAGAAGGCAACCATCTGACATCTGCCACTGTCAGCAGCATTTTCCAAGATAAATTTCTAGGCCTAGCCTTTAGTTAAAAGTGAATGCCTTTAGGTCCTTGTCAGGCTGTTTTATTATCATCTTCTCCATGATCTTTTGTTCATCCTCAGCTGGTTCTGCAGCATGAGCAGTATCAGACCAGACTGCAGTTCCTGCAAGAGCAAATGGTCTTCCCTGGGCTCGGTGCTGAGCAGGGGAGATGTGATCGTGGCTGGCAGAGGGAAGGGTCTGGCTGCTCCTGGCACAAGTTCAGTGCCCTGCCTGGTGCCTCTTCACACCCCCAGCAGAACGGCGCTGAAATCGGAGCCCCTTCGAACAGTGAGGGGAGAGCCTGCAGCGTTCTCCACAAAAACAGAGGTGTACTGCCCGGCCTGGGGGGAGAGAGGGCTTAGCAGGGCTGGGACACCTCCCTTGGGCACCAGGCACGACCTGACAGAGCCAAGGAGAGATCTCTCCCCTGTGCGCAGCAGCTGAGAGGTGGAGGTGCCCACACCCTTCCTTCTGGGAGAAGAACATCACAAGGCTTTAGGGCAGTCCAGCCATGATCTGTGCTACAGTGCAGCAGCAGAGCTCTGCCCTGAGTGTCCTTGGGGCTTGGAGAAGCAGACCTGATGCCCAGCCCTGAGCTGGGGCCACAGAAGGCACCTTCCTGCCCAGTACCATCCCCAGTGGTGCTGACACCACTAACCTGCAGGTAGAGGACTCCGGTGACAGAGATGGTGAAAAGGTCACCCCTGCTCTCCAGCCAGGATGAAGTCTCCAAATTTCTGCAGAAGACAGAGGGTGGTGCTGGGGAGAGCATACCCCCTCCTTTCCCAGGGATGCTGGACTCCTTCCCCTCTCCCTGGCCCAGAGTCCCTTGCTGTTCCCTGCCATACCTGTTGTGCTGGCAGCGGGATTGCACACAGATCAGCACGCTCAGGCGCGTCCCCCGGCACACCTGCCTCTTCTTCGGCGGCTCCCTGTGCACTGGGACAGAGCCAGGGGTGAGAGCCATCCCAGACCACCCTGCCAGGGCCGTGGGGCTGCCCGAGGGCTCACCGATGTGCAGCGTGGTGGTGAAGGTGTAGTACCCTGCGATGGGGGCTGTGTACTGCCCGCTGGTCAGGTTCAGCCCTAGGCCACGGTGAAACATCTCCTCCCTGTCAGGCTGGGACAGGGAATGGCTGGAGTTAGAGAAGGAGCCCCGGTGCCTGGGCGGGTGTCCCCGCAGCCAGGGAAGAGGGGCAGGCTGGGCACTAACGATGTAGAACAGCTGCAGCTCCTGTCGTGTTCTCTGCTCCACGGAGATGTCTTCGCGCGTTCGGCAGTGGAAGGCTGCGTTCACGCGATGATGGGCCCCGGCCTGGGGGCTGCGTTCTTCCTCTTCCTTACGCCCTTCCCAGGCTGCCCTCTGCACCTTTGCCTGCTCCTTTGCTATTCCTGGCCCCAAACCCCACCGGGGTTCGGCGTTAGGAAAGAACCTCCACTTTTCCAGTCTCTGCCCAGCCCTACTGTGTCTCGGGTCGCTGTCCCCCCTCCGCTCCCGCCCTGGCCTCCGACCCCCGCCCCGGTACCTCTGAGCAGGATCTGCAGCTCCCTCAGGAGCTCCACGGGCACGGCGGGGGAGGCGGCTGGGGGGTCCGGGGCAGCCCCTGGCACGCTGCCCTGCTCCGGGGGCAGTTTTCCCGGAGAGCGGCCGCCCGCCGGTGCCGTGTCCGCCCCCGGCCCGCCACGGGCCCGACCGCCGCTTCCCCTCCCGGGGCTCCCGGCCAGCAGCATCCACGCCTGCCGGGGGTCCACGCCGGCCGCCCCCGGCCCTCCGCGTCCCGTCGCCGCCGCCGCCCATCCCGCAGCTGCTCCCAGGCCCGGCGGCCGCTCCCGAGCTGCCCGCGGGGGTTCGGTGCCGGCGGCACAGAGGAGCGCCAGGCACAGCTCCGACAGCCGCATCCCGCCGCCGCCGCTACCGGGAGGGCGGTCCCGACCCCGCCTCGGACCCGCCCCGCTGCCGGGCTTTGCCCTCGGGGCGCGGGGACCCCCTCGCGTTTAAAACCCCGCGTGGCCGTGGGGAGCAGCGCGGGGCTCCTAAAGTGGGAGGTGCCCACCCCGCCCTGGGCATGTTTAACGTTTCTAAAATAGCGAACAACCGAAGGCGGGACAGCTAAGCTGGCTGTAGGCCCGGCCGACAGGGAAGCGTCGCTTTGTGCTCGCCCATCCCTCTATCACCGGTGCCAGCAGGGACGGGGCTGGGGCAGCAGTCACCGCACCAGGAGCAGGGACGCGCCCGGGTGCTGACTGCTTCGCCATGAGCGCAGATCGCGACAGGAGAGAAACCAGGATTATGCACCCTGCCACAGGCTGCTCGGCCACCTGAGGACACAAAGCATCCAAAATGTGGCTTATCTCCTGTCATTCTGTGCCACAGGGCACTGGGGCGAGTCTGACACTTAAATCTAAGCCAGAGAGGGGCTGGAGAGCTTTGGGTGCTGGGCAAGAGATTCCTCTGGTCCCACTTGGGTTTTTCCATGCTGGATGTCAGTGGAATGGGGAAAGAGGCCGTGACCCCCGAGCAGCCACATCTGACTTAGATGGGATGGACCACACTTTGGGAGGCCATGTAAAAAGCTTTAGAGTTTTGGAGGGGGGAAAGGCAGTTAAGAAAAAAAAATCGACCAACCAAAAAAACAAACCACAAGCCAAAAGAAGAGAGCATTAGCCAAAGCGTGTTTATAAGGAAAAGCCTTTTCCCTGCAGTGGTGGGGAAACACACTCCTGCTGCCCCAGCCAGCCTGGCAGAGGGCTTTCCATCCCCCCTCACGGGGCTGAACAGGCCGCAGGGAGACGCGAGAGGGGAGCGCGGCCGCATAGGGTGATGGGCTCTCCTACCACCCATGGTCACTCTGGAAAGCCTCTGTCCACTTGGAGGTGTCCATGAAGATGGAGGAGGAGCTGTGGAAGAGCCAGAGGCAGGGCAGGGAGCCCTCCCGTGTCCAGAGGTCCTTGGTGCAGTCATACACCTCCATTTCTACCCGGTAGTCCCCATCCATGCCCTTCCAGTGGCCACCAGTGACAAAGAGACGGTCGCCCAGTGCCACCATCCCACCGTTCTCATGGAGCACATGCAGGAGCTGCACCTGTGTTGAGAGGAAGGGTGAGATGTGCAGGGACTCCTTGGTGATCTCCCACTCCCACTGCAGAGCACATCTATCCACCATATGTGTCTCCCTGCCCCATCCTCTCTGTGAGGTTTGGGGCCCCTGGTGCCTAGTGCAGGAGGGATGGGGGAGCAGGGGAAGAAGGACTGGGGCATCCTCAGCTCTGCAGGAGTTAACAGAGCCAAGGGATGAGTGGGCAGGAGGGAGAAAGGGGTGCTGGCACCCAGGGGGAGCAGGTGAGAACACCTTCCCCACCTCCCTGGGAGGGTGATTTTGCCTGACCCCACATCCCACAACCTTCTGCCAGATGTTGGCCTCCGGGTTGTACACGTAGACCTTCTTGGTGTTGTCCCCAATAAGGTAGATGAGCCCGCGCAGGGTGGCACAGCGTGGGGCCGAGAGGTACTTGGGGATGAAGGGGGATGTGATCACACTCCACAAATCTGCAAGGAGCAGGCATTAGCAGCACGTCCCACCCTTGGCTCTCAGTGCAGCTGCCAGTGACTGAAAAAAGCATCGCTGAGCCCATGGCTATTTCAGGGGGAATTTGAAAGGGAGGAGGCAGAGTAGCCAGGCAGACCTGCACCCACAGTCCCCAAGACCCCAGGCGAGGGTCTTGCATAAAAAATAGAGGGAATGGGGACATGGTTTGTAGTGGTGCTGTGGGATGGGGGAGAGGCTACCCAAGGAGGTGGCACTGTCACAGGGGGTTAGTCTCTTCCTAAGGCAGGCAGCCTCCCCCACCCCTATGCCCCAGAGATCCCCCTCCACTAAAGCTCGGGTCCAGGCTGTGTCAGATGTCTGCGACTCAGGTCCGTGCTGCCAGCAGCCGTGCTCCTGCTGGAGCCGTGTTCCCTGTACCCTGTTAGCACCCACCCGCATCCCACAGGACCATGCCTGAAAGCACAGGGGGTCAACTGCCTGGGATGACCCCCCCTCACCACCCTCCCCAGGCCAGTGCTGGTGGGTTGTGGTGGCAGGGTCCACTCTCACCTTGGACAGGGTTGTAGCACTGCAGGGTGAGCGCATTGTACTTGACGGCACAGGAGCCCACCAGGTAGAGCTTGCCCGAGCAGCTGGCGGCTGCAAAATTGCTCACGTACTTGAGGGCTGGGCTGATGGCACACCAGCTCTTGTTGTAGGGGTCATAGCGCTCCACCTCCACCACGTCCACCGTCGTCCCTGCAGGGTGACGGGATGCTGCAGCCACCCCGCTGCTCTGGGGCACCCAGGAACCCCCACCCTAGCAGCACCCACAGGGTCTTTGCAGCCTTACCCCCAATGACGTAGATCTCACCGTTGAGGACAGCACTGGTGTGGTTTGTCCGGGCTCTCAGCATGGAAGCGATGGGCTTCCAGAGGCCGTCCCTGGGGCAGAAGCACCATGCCTGGGTCGTGGACCACGTATCATTCTGGGACCCCCGGGAGCCGCCTGGGGAGAAACGAGTCAGATGGGCCACTGTCTCTGAGTGCAGCTGTCCCTGGGCATCTCTTGCCAGCATCCGGATTTGCCAAAGCAGGGAGTAAGAAGAGGACTTTGCTCAGAGAGGAGCCTCGGGCCTCATGCTAGTGCCTCGTGCTCATGTTTGTCCTCTACCATCCATCCCTGTTTCTTGAAGATGCCCACCCTGCACCAGCAGCCCTAGAACCTACCTGTGACATACACATCGTTGTTCAGAGTCACCAGGGAAAAGCCCCATTTGTTGTAATCAGGGAAGTCGGGCAGAGCCATCCATCGCTCTGAAACCCAGCAGAATCAAGCAATGACCTCCCAGCCAGCAATGGCACTTCTTAAGCCACCCCAGTTTCAACCCCATCCCCCACCTCAACCAATGCCCCTCCAAACTGACACTAGTTTGGCAAGAGGTGGTTTTGGGGTAGACAGAGGGTTAATTAACATGGGGGAGAGTGAAGGGGGAGGTGGGTACTTACTACTTTTGGGGTTGTAGAAGGCAAAGTTCCTGGAGGCAGCTGGCATCTCCAGCTCCCTCCCCTCATCTTCACCATCCTCCAGCACACGGCCGCCAACCACCACCAGCACCTCCTCCAGCTTCTGTGGTGGGGTTGGGGCGTTCTTCGGGGCACCACTGTTGCTCTGCCCCTGATATAGAGGCCAGAGCAGAACAGTCAGGCTCCTCCCTCCAGGCTCAGGAAGTGGGATTTGGGGGCAGGGGATACCCACCATGGTGCAGGATCGAGCGACGAGGGCCTTGATGGCATCTGAGTCACGCACAAGGGGCTCAGTGGCAAGCAGGTCCTGCAGGTACTGGTCAGGCAGCGAGACCAGGTGGGTCAGCTCCAGCAGCTCGGGCAGGAACTGAGCTCGGGGCCCCGGGTCGTGGCGTACCCAGCGTAGCACAGCCTCGACCAGGCTACGTTCCTCCTGCACCTGCAGCTGGTCATTGGAGAGGTAGGTGGCCAACCTCTCCTTGGAGAGCTGGAGGAACTCCTCCTGCAGAGAGACGGCTTCAAAGTTCTCCTGCAAGAAAGACCAAGCCTTGGAGGAGACCTCAGGGCAGCCGTGGCTCTCAGCGAACTCACAGATACCTAGGCAGTTGGTGGCGTCCATCTGCTGCCGGAGGTAGCGGCTGCAGACCTTCTGGATAGCAGGGAAGTGGAGCTGGCTGGAGGTCCGCATCAGCCCTTCCACGTTGCCCTGGTTGATGGTGACCTTCCCCGTGTAGGCGAAGTTGAGCAGCATCTCCAGTGCACTGGGATCTACCTCCTTCAGCTCCACCCGCGCCGCGATGCTCTCGGCAAAGTCTCCAGAGAACATGGCATAGAAGTAATGGCTGCAGAGGGCCAGCACGCCACGGTGGCAAGGGAACTCCTGCCCACCCACCACCAGTGTCACATCGGCCAGTTTAGGGTTGGTGCGCAGCTGCTGCAGCCCCTCCAGCACGCCCTGGGCGTGTGAAGGCAGGCAGAAGTCAAAGTCGTCCACATTCCTCACCATGGTGCTGAGGATGGCCGCGGGGCCTGGCAGGCAGCACCCGAGCAGAGCGAGGCGAGGGTTTCCCTGCCGGGAAAAGGCGATAGTGTCTCCCTTTCCCCCTGCCCCGGCACCCCCCTCGCTTTCCCAGCGCCCGAGTCACGATCAGCAGTGGTGGCAGAAGTGCTCCCCGCAGGGCCCCCACTCCCAGGCCATGGTTTCTCCTCCCCACGCCGCAGCTGCCCTGCTGGGGCTGCGACCGGCCTTTTGGGGGTGATTTGTGGCGGGGTTGAGGTCCCCCCGGCGCAGTCGCTCCCGCTCTCACCAGCGCTCCACAGCCCCGGCCGGCCCGCGGGAGGGAAGTGGTCACCGTCCCGGCGCTGGGCAGGGACACGCCTCGCGACACGGGATTAGCCGGGACAGGGGGCCACATGCTATTTTTAGGCAGCACCTGGACACCGCTCCCTGCTCTTAAAGGCACCGCACGGGCAGAGCCGTCGCCACCGCCCATCCCCGTCGCCGCTGCTGCCTTTAGCAAAGCCTCCCCCTCGTGCGGGGGTCGGCTGGGCACCGTGCCTGGCGGTACCGCTCCCACAGCAGCCCCCTCCGCCCTGTCTGTAGGGGGGGGTCCCCGCGATGCCCCTCCCCGCTCCCCCGGCCGGGAGTGCCGGTGCCGGTGTAAATATAGGCCGTTATCTCACTCCGCGACGGCCGCAAACACGCGGCGGCAGCCGGGGGCCGAGACACCCGACCCGGGGGAGGGGGGGATCGAAATGCTGAGGCGAGCCCCCTCGCTCAGCAGCTTTCTCCATCGCCCCGGGAAACTTCGCTCAGCTGGAAGAGAACCGAGAAAGTGTTTATTGCATCCCGCGGCCTCCACGGCACTCCGCAGCCCGCCGGCATCACTCCTCCAGGCTGAAGATCTCGGCCTCTTTCTCCTTCCAAAAGGCGAAGCTGCGATCGATGTATCGGCAAATCTCCTCCCCCTCCTCCCCGGCCTCCCCCGGCCTCTGGGCCGGGCTCTGCGAGGACCCGAAGTACCGTGCCTTGATGTCGTCGAAGCCATCGCGCCAGCCGCGCCTCCCAGCCGCGATCTCGTCGGTGACGGCGCGGTGGAAGGCGCGCACCGCCCGCCAGCCGTGCCGGCCCAGCTGCTCGAACACCTCGAAGCAGAGCAGGTGGCGGCCGCGGCGCTCCTCGGGGGGCAGCTCCTGTTCCAAGATGCGGAAATAGCCCAGCATGAACATCTCCAGCGACAAACTCTCGTACTCGGCTGGGCCGCCCCCCGCCGCCGCCACGAACTGCTCGGGTGACAGCAGGGCAGGGGCGGGGGGCGGCGGCGGGGGGCGGCGGCAGACGGCGTCCCGCCAGGAGCCCAGGAGCCTTTGAATGGCCGCCCGCTGCCGCTCCAGGCGGGCCGCCCCACTCCCCGCCGTCTGCCGAGGGTCCCCGGCGGGCCGGGGGGGCGCGTAGGCGGAGCGTCTCCAGTGGCTCAGGAAGAGCATCACGATCCGTTCCTTCCTTAGGCTGCCGCACACCGGCCCCGGCCCCGGCCCCGGCCCCGTGCCGCCGCCGTCAGAAAACGCCTCCTCGCAGCTGATGCCCGAGTCGCTGGCGGCCTCCGCCTCGCCACCCCCGGCCGGCGCGGCCCCCGCCGCCCCCCAGTCGGGCTCGAAGGCGCCGCGCAAGCTGCGGACGCAGACCCCACATTGCCGGATCTCCCGCTGCGCCAGGCTGCCCGCCGGCTCCCGGGGCTGCACGCCGGCGGCGAGGGGAGCGGGGTCAGCGACAGGGGCGGCGGCGACAGCGGGGGACCCCCAGACCCCCTCGGCGTGGCCCAGAAGCGCGGCCAGGCTGCTGACGGCGCCGGCCAGGCGGCCGCACCAGAGGGGCAGGGGCTGCCCGGGGGCGGGCGGGGGGCTGCGGACGGAGATGCTGAGCAGCGGGGCGGGCAGGAGGGCGCGTAGCTCCCGCACCAAGCGCCGCAGCTCGCCCTGGTACACCTCGCCGCGTCGCCGCAGCCGCAGGCTCTCTACAGCCCTCTCCAGCTGATGCAGGTCCGCCTCGGTCAGCAGCTCCCCGAAGGGGCCCAGCATGGCTTGGTGGGAGGGCGAGAAGCTCCAGGCGGCTGCATCCTGCGGAGACACCAGGTTAGCGACCCCTGACCGCCCGCGCCCCCTCCCCGCCCCGCGCCCCTCCTACCTGCCCTCCCGCCGCCTCGTCCCACAGCCGGGCCCGCAGCCGCCGCACCATCACCTGCCGCTTCCACTCCGGGATGAGCCGGCCCCGCTCGTCGTGCGTGGGCACAAGGGAGTCCACGTCCGCCTCCGCGGGGTCCGACCCGGGGGGTCCCGCCGGCCCAGCCACCCCGTCCTGCGCGGGTCAGAGTCACGGAGGGCTCGCAGGGCTAAACGGCGGTCGAGAGGACGAGCCGGGGCCCGCGGACCGAGCCAGCGACCTACCGGGTGGGCGAGGAAGGGCGCCGGGATCCTGGCCCGCTGAGAGGGCTTGCGGAACTTCAGCTCCGCCGGCACCGACCTGCTGGGGTCCATCCGCCGGGCCGAGCAGCTGCGGGGGACAGAGACACGAGCCTCCTCCTGCGGGAGGGCAGCTAGGGGACGTGGGCCCCAACATCCCCAGGGCCCCCCAGGCATGAACGGCTGAGGGGTGACTCGACACATCACCCCACTTCTTGCAGGGAACCCTCCCCGGGGGATACCCACAGGTGGGTCTGCTTCCTTCAGAGAAGAAGCTGAGGAGTCCCTGCGGCCCCCTTTCCCCCAGGGATGCACTGCAACACCCCTGCAGCCAAAGGCCGAGCCCAGGGCCACCTCATGGCCACCAACCCTTCTCCAGACTTCCCATACCCCGACCTGCCCTCCCTCTCTCTGGAGTGATGGGCTGGCATTCTCTGGGGACATGCCCGCTGCCCCAGCCCAGCGGGGTCTTACCTGCTGCGGGGGGCTGAGCTGGCCGCTGGGGACCCCTGCCGAGGTTAGGGGGTCTGGTCCTGCCTGCCCTGCCCTGCTCAAGGAACACCCAAAAGTGGGTGCAGCTGCACCCCCAAAGTCCCTGTGTGTGGAAGAATGAGCAACACGGGGTGTGAGGGGAGGCCAGAGTGGTAGGGCAGCCCTGGAGAGGGCAGGGGCCAGGGCTGCAGCGCTGGGGCAGGGCACAGAGGCATTGAGCGTTGTATTAATATTTGATGGGGCATCGAGTGGCAGCACCGGGGCTCAGTGGGTGGAACTGGCAGTGTTCCTGGAGATAGTGGCTCGGTGACTTGGCTCCAAGCCTTGTCCTGCTCCTGGGCCAATGGAGAATGGCTGAGGCTGGGGACAGAGGAAGGCTTTTGTATTGGCTGGCACTGAGAGCAGGTTCTGGCAGTGGGTGGGGGATCTTCAGCAGAGGGACCTGCTGTACCACTGCCTGGGCATCTGTTACGGACATTGAGCCATGTTCGTGTTCTTCTCCTCCACCGCCATCCATTATATATGGCCAGGACAGACTCGTGGGGCTCACTTACATGTGAGAAATTCAATCAAGGGGCTGGAATAAAATCAAGAAGCAGCAGATCACAGCCTATAAACACAGATGGGCTGGCAAGGATCCATTACAGATTCAGCCTCTCAATCCCTCCCTGGCTTCAGTGTGGGCTGACACTCGGCTCTCATGGGGGGATGAGCCACTACCATCAAGCAATTGAGCTGCAGCACCAGTGCATGTTATGCTTTGTTGTAGGAGGGGGGGAATTTGCTGAAAGCCCTTTGGCAGGTGGCTGTGCCAGGGCTGCCTCCCCAGCCTGGAGAGCTTCCCCCAGGAAAACAGCCCTCCACAGTGCGGGGGTGTGCAGGACCACAAGAGGAGAGGGGAAGGTCTGCCCCAAACCTCCATGTCAGACTCTTTCCTGACCATGGTCCTCAGGAAAGCAGACACCAGCCCCTTCAGGATCTGCTCAAAGAGTCCCAGAAAATTCTCCCCTTTCCCTTTCCCTTTCCTTTTTCCTTTTCCCTTTCTTTTTCCCTTTCCATGCCTGTAGAGATGAGCAAAGTGGCACAGAAGCTGTTAGGGATGGGTCCTCTCCTCCAGTTCCAACATCTATATTCCTCCCTCTCTACTCGTTCTTCAGTCATATCCCACTCTCTCTCTCCAAGTTCCCACAGCTGTAGCCTTCCCTCTCCCACAGCTCCCCCAGTCCTGCAGCAATGAGTAAATGGGCAGAGGAAACCAGGCGAGGCCCCTGTCAGCATCACATCTTTCATTTCAGGGGGGCCCTGGAGGCATGACTTCAAATGGGATCAAGGAGAGGCAGCGCACATCCCCTGAGCCCAGCTCTTCCTCCTACACCCTCTGTGGCTGCAATGGACCTTCCTGCTTGCTCTGTCCCGCTCTTCCAGTGCTCTCCGCACACGACATAGGGGCATGGGAGGATTCTGCTCCCTATCCCCACTGGAGAATCTCCGGTGACATCCCCAGGACCCACACCCTGAGCACCACCGGGATCCCCTAGGATAATGCCAGTGCACACCTGGGACCCCTGCACACGGCAGCCCCAGGATATCTCTGCAACCCCCCCTTCCAGGCCAAAGGGAACCTGGGAGTGCGGCAGATGGGAGCACAACCATGCCAGCCCCGAAGCACAGCCTGCCCGTGGTCTCCAGGCTGGCACAGCCCAGGGGCACGTGCAAGGAGGTGACAGGGTGGGAGGTTGGCACTCCTGGGGAAACCCCTGCAGGGAGGGGCAGGAACAGCTCTGGGCTTCTTCAGAGGAGACCCCCTAAATACGAGGCCCAGCCCGGCTGGGGCCGCTTCTCCCACGGGCTGCGCAGGAAGGCGCCCGTTGTCGGGCGGCTGTGCCAGGGCTGTGCCAGCCTGGAGAGCCTCCCCATGTCCCTTTCCCCTTTCCCTTTCCCCTTTGCCTTTGCCTTTTTCCTTTCATCTTCCCTTTCCTGGCTGCATCCCCATGGGTGTCTCTGCAGCTCCTGCCCACGTGGGATCCTCAGCAAAGTTGCTGAGGGTGCCCCGGGCCCCCTCATTCAGGCCGCTGGCGAGAAGGCAGAGGAGCAGGCCCAGCACTGGCCCCTGGCCTGCAGCCCTCATGCTCAGCCGCCATCTTGGCTTCACGCCGCTCACCCACACCCTCTGCTTACAGACCCGCAGCACCAACAATTAAAATGAGTTCTTCACACAGCAGATACTATTTGCAAAGCTTGGCCTTCCCTAAGCCTCCTCTTTCCCTAAACTCATGACAAATGTCTGGGTGATCATTTCTTGGCCCCAGAGAGCCCACCCTGGGCACGACCAGGATCCCCTGGGGTAGCGCCTCTGTACCCCTGGGAGCCCTGCCTAGAGAGGCCTCAGGATACCCCCGTGACTGCCCCTTCCCGGCCACATGGCACTGCCTGGGAGTGCAGCAGAGGGGAGCACAAGCCTTCCAGCCCCAAAGCTGGAAGGACTCAAAGGGTTGGAAGTCTATACTTTGCATCCCACCCTCTTGCATCAGTTGGTGCCTTTCATTTGCAAATTTTCATCAACACTGAAAAAGCATCATAGCAGGATTGCTTAGGTTGGTTTCATCCTTCACCTCTGCCTTGTGAAACTTAGTTTTGTCCCTGACTCCATCTGAAACATGAACAACTCTTGTGGATGCAACAGGAACAAACATCTGGATAGCAGCTGTTGTGAGTGAGAGAAAAAAGAGTGGCAGCTATAACTAGGAAGTAGTTTGAAAAAGCATTTTGGAATAAGTGCATATAAACCTTGATCTACGGAGCCTTTCAAGAAGGAGAGGACATTGCATTGAAATCATACACCACAGTCATGAAAAAGAAGAGGAATGAGTTGGATGTTGGTCACCCCGTTTTCATCTTACCAGTTTGCACTTTTCTCCTGAGCTAGTGAGGCCTGTATAAGGAATGTGAACAACTTCCAGCTTTACTCCAAAACTAAATGTGATCCCATTACGCCCCTGCTCTTGATCAAGGCATATGTCCCAAAAACTCCAAGAGTCATTACAGAACTGGGAGACAGCAGTGCTAATTTAATTCTTTTCCCTGTCTCTGAACCAAAAAAAAAAAAAAGCAGATGCAGTGGAAATTCTAGAATTGTGTAGTCTAGATGATGGAAGGGCTGCCTAAGCACTGATGAGTTTTACTGGCTATGCTCCTGATTTGTCAGCCATAGCCTAGTGACATAGTTGTGGGCAGCTCAGATGTGCTTTTTGGGTAACATGGTCTTTCTGTGTGATAAAAGATTAAAAAGATAAAGATGCAATCAAAATAATTTTGAAATTATTATTTACTAAATTTTAAAATAGATGTAAACTATCTATTTCCAAGGTTCAGGATGATTGGTCTGGGTCACTTAATAGGAAGAACAGCATTGATTTACTCTGGAGCAAGTGCATGTTGAAGCATGAATGCCTAAACAAGAGATGGAAGATGCTGGGAAGTAAAAAAATGACATTTAAACCACATACAGTAGGTCTTGTGTTTTCCTCTTAGAAGTTGCACACCATCATATGAAATTCAAACCATTTTATCCAGGGAAAAGAATAGTTGTTCTAAGAGTAACCCTGAAAAGAGCTTTCAGGACACAAAGCTTGAGTACAGATCAAGCTCCTAAGAGCACTTAAACCCAAAAGAGCCCTGCTTTTTGTGCTCTGAGAACATTCTGCATACAAACTCTATAAAATCCTGCTGACTTGAATATCGTCCAAGCAGCTCTGAACACAGGGATCCCTCCATCCTCAGACAAGTAGAATAAATTATGCTATTTATTTATAAATAAATGCCTCTCAGAGGGTTGTGCCTACTGGACCGGATGGGGGGAAAGAGCCAGCTACTCCCACCTCCTGCTTGGTTTTCAGTGCAGTCACAGCAGTTCCAGCATGTCGGGAAATCAGCTCAGCTCAGAGGTTTTCCTCTGGTTTCCAAGGGGCATGTGCTTTGCCAAGGGCTGTGTTCCACAGGGGAATGCCACCCTCAGCCTCAAGCAAGGAATCTTAAAATACTCTTTCTTGGCAAGTTAAATAACAGAAGCAGTTCCTAAAGGATTTTTATGGCTTACGGAATCTGCTACCTTTGAATTACAATGCCAACGGCTATCAGCATAAAGCCAAAGTAGACGAACAGTTCAACCCTGATCTGCTGAGCACCTGAAGCAGCCGAGATGTGGCTCTGGCTCTGGCACCTGACTGTGCAGAGCTGAATTAGAAGCCAATAAATGAACACGGAAAGTAAGATATCGAGCAGACAGTGTGCATAGGCTTGAGAACCCACCACTGAGAACAGTCACGGACCTGACCTTCTCTCTGAAATAATAAGGGCGCCTTTGTGAAACTGGTCTTGGATGCCTGCAAACCCCTCCCGCGCTCTGGCAGGTAAGCCAGAGGTCCGAGTGGGAGAAGTGGCCATCTGCTGCTAAGAGCATCTCCCAGGAAGTGGGAGGCCAAGTTCCAGATCTGCTGTTTCCCACAGCCCGAGAGGTGCCCCAACCCCAACCCCGCCGTCCCCGCGCCCCCCCGGTACCCGCCGGAGGGCCCCGCTCTGCCGGCTCTGCCCGCTCTGCCCGCTCTGCCGGCTCTGCCCGCTGTGCCCGCTCTGCCGGCTCTGCCCGCTGTGCCCGCTGTGCCCGCTGTGCCCGCTCTGCCGGCTCTGCCCGCTGTGCCCGCTCTGCCGGCTCTGCCCGCTCTGCCCGCTGTGCCCGCTCTGCCGGCTCTGCCCGCTGTGCCCGCTGTGCCCGCTGTGCCCGCTCTGCCGGCTCTGCCCGCTCTGCCCGCTGTGCCCGCTCTGCCGGCTCTGCCCGCTGTGCCCGCTGTGCCCGCTCTGCCCGCTCTGCCGGCTCTGCCCGCTCCGCCGGCTCCGCCCGCTCCGCCCGCTCCACCCGCTCCGCCCGCTCTGCCCCGGCGGTGACGCGGAACCGCCGCAACGGCCGCGCCGGGGCTGTTGTTGGTAACGGCCAAGATGGCGGAGGCGGCGCGGCCGCCCCTGCCCGACTCGGTGCTGCTGCAGGTCCTGGCGCTGCTGCCGCTGCGGGACCGGCTGCGAGCGGCCAGGTAGGGCCCCCCCGGCGCCGGCACCGGCACCGGCCGCCTTCCGCCTCCCCGCCCCGGCGCTGACGGCTGATCGCCTCCCCGCAGGGTCTGCCGGCGGTGGCAACAGCTGGCGCAGGACCGAGCGGTCTGGACACATGTGGATCTGAGCCCTCACCGGGTACGGGCCGCCCGTCCCACCGCTGTGGGCAGGAGCTGAGGGGAACGGGGGGATCTCCCCCCACGGGCAGGAGCTGAGGGGAACGGGGGGATCACCCCCCGCGGGCAGGGGTGCCCCTCTCCCTGCCCACCCCCTGCAGCCAGGCCCTTTCCCCCCGCAGATCACCCGCCGCACCCTGTGGCACCTGGTCCGCCACCGCCTCCCTGACAGCCTGTGCACCCTGCGGATGCGGGGCACGCCCCGCTCCCTCGGCAAGCAGCGGCTCCTCTCCCCGGCACTGCTGGCTGCCCTCCGCAAGCACTGTCCCCAGCTCCATCGCCTGTGCCTCACCGAGACAGACCTCCGCCACGTCCCTTACGAGAGCATCCCCTCTTCTGTCACCACACTGGAGCTGAACCTCTGCGACATTCCCGATGCCTGGTTCTGCGTCTCCCCTTTGGTGCCACCACCACAGGTACAACACCTTGCTATCCACAGCATTCCCACCTTTTCTGACCATCATCTTCTTGACATTTCCTCACAGAACCACCTGAAGACACTGAGCCTTTGTGGCACCTACCGCATCACTGATATGGGGATCCAAGCAGCAGCTCCACACCTGGAAGAGCTGGAACGCCTGATCCTCCGCCACTGCATCATCGGTGATGCTGCCATGGTGTTCATTGGGCGCCACATGAAGCAGCTCCGCTACCTGGAAATCAGCAATGCCTACTTCCTGACAAACAGGGGGCTGGTTTCTATTGCAACACTGGAGCACCTGGAGACCCTGTGCCTCGACCTCTATGATTTGGTCTCCCTTGGTACTGTTATTGCTTTGTTGCAAGTGCTGCCTCGCCTGAACCACCTCAAATTAGGCGGAACTTGCTTTGAAGATGAGGTCCTCCGTAAAATTCAGGAGAATTTTCCACATTGCGCCATATCTCACACTCCTTGACAACCTGAAATGTTATCCTTCCTTACTACACTTGAAGTGCTCCTTTTTTGGATAAAGCCTGATTTCTTCTACATAGTTTTGAGACAGAATTGTCATTGGCCTTAAAACATTAAGTTTTTCATGTAAATACGTTAAGCTTGTCACGTAAATAAGTTTGTTACAAAATTTTTGGTAGGGTTTCTCCCTCCTTGTTTTCCATGGATCGGAGGAATAGGAAAGATGGGAAGCACATTGAGCCTTTGGGAACCCCACTGACCAAAAACTGGCTGGGGGGATAACTAGTTTAAACTCTGTCTTCTCCTCTTTCTCCACTGCTGAGGATCAGGCAGCAGCTTAACGAGGGCAGAATTCAAGGAGCAAATTGAGGTTCCCCTCCTACCACTGAAAGAAACAGATCTGGCAGCCAAAAACTCATGACTTCCAGTTCCTTCCCCTTTCCTTCAAATTCAGATCTTCATGTCAGTCCCCAGACAGATTTTGTTGCTGGGGGTTGAACACCTGGCTGAGAGCCAGACATTCCATTTGCCCATGGGCATTGCTGTGGCTGCTATTACCTCTGGGTTTTGCTGGGAACATCCATGTTTCCTCATCACCTTTTACTGTCTGTGTTCTCTTTCTCTTCCCTTTCCCACCCTCCCAATATCCTAACACCAGAGAAGTGACCAAACGTTATTATGTTGTTATTTGTAATTTTATTCTATATTTTAAGCAAATACTGTATTTATTGAAAAAAAAATTCAAGCTTTTAAATTTAATTTCAACATTTGTTTTTAGGGTGGCTTGTTTTTTTTTCTAACTTGGTTCTGCATCTCTTCTGTCCCTTAGGACAGCCTCCCTTGCAACAGGAGCATTCTGTAGGAAGCAGAGCAGGATGAACTAATGCCTCAGCTAAGCTTTTCTGCCCTGTTTTCACCCCAAACACCCCCTGCTCTCCATTCAGCTGCAGGTCATGCAATAAACTGTCGGGTTTCAGATGGACCTGGATGGCAGTGACCCTCCCTGTGGTGAAATCCTCATTGCTGTTGCCTGGCCTTGGTGCCCTGGTCTCTTTTTTGTTCCTAAACCCACTCAGAATAGCTTCAGGGCAAATATCCAATGGTAGAATGCCCCAGCTCTGCTTTGGAAAGCATTCCAAGGCTGCTGTCTTAATAACTACCCCTCTGTGTTTATCCCAGACACAAAGATTAACAGTGGTGGAATTAGCCTCATTAAAACCTCCAATGCTCTCTGTCCCAGCACTCTCTGGGCATGGGGAGGGACAGTGCAACAGGAAAAGGGAAAACTAAAACCAGTAAAAATCTGTCAGTGAGGCACAGTCAAGGCATAGTCAGATGTGGCAAGAACCTCAATGTTTTCCCAGTCTTTGCAGCAAGATCTTTGTGATCCTGATGGCACAATAATGGAATTTAATATCCCACAGTCCCAACTTGCCAGTTTTTCATCATCCAGCTGCTAAACAGGGAGCAGCAACTACAAGTTGACATGGAGCAAAGTGGGGTGTTTTAGGTTTGGAAGCAGCAGGGGAGCTGTAAATATCTGACAACCACAGTCAAATTAGGGGAATAAAAGACTGAAAGGGTCTTCAATCAGCAGTTCTGGTTCTGCTCACCTTCCTCACGCATCTGCTGATGCTCTTGGAGGCTTGTTCTCCACATTTATTCCTTCTGATTTCAAAATTCAGGGGGTTTCTACTCAGTTATCTCCATTTCATCTTTTGCTGACCTTTAACTTGAGCAGCCCCAGCCCCACCTTCCAGCTGTCCATATGCACAGCATGACATCAAAGCCTACCTTTTTTAAAATATACCTGATAAATGACCAACAGAGACAGCTAAACCTTCAGCAAAGCCAGGGCATGAAACAGCTCTTGGCATCGTGAAAGGAGCACAAGTCCACAGCCCCCAACGTGAACAGAAAACTCAGAGAAACCATGAAATTTAGGTTATCAATCACTGCAGGGAGTGACCATTAATCACAAAGCTGTTACTTTGCCTCATCACACACCATATGTTCATGTACCACAATTTCATACACGTGTGTATTTAATAGTCATACTCAGGTGCTTTATTGGACCCAAATCCATTTTATTGTCTCAGACAAGCACATCTGCTCGTGCCTTCAGTGTTCGTTTCCAAACCATTTCCTATCTTCCAGGCCTGTTTGTTTTCACACTTGGGAGGAAACGCCCTCAGAAACCTAAGCATTTACCCCTTTTTTAATCCAAACGAATGGGGAAGTGTCAGAAAAGAAGCACACAGGGTTGATCGCTGCCTGAGAGATGAGAGAGGTTGACGGGGGAGGAGAAGGGGGGTACGAGGCGAGCCCGGCGATTACACATCGGGAGTACGGGCGAGAAGCAAAGTAGCAGCGGGTGGTGATGGGGGACAAGAGGCACCGAGCGGGGACTCGGGGACAAGAGGCATGGTGGGGCGAGGCAGATCGGATGAGACACGGGGCTTAACGAGGAGAAGAGGCACCGGGGGGGCTGCCGGTAACGAAGAGGGTCAGACGGGGGGGTCCCGAGCCCAGCGGACCCCCCGGGCCCTCCCGGTACCTGCGGGCAGGAGCTGAGGGGAACGGGGGGATCACCCCCCGCGGGCAGGAGCTGATGGGAACGGGGGATCACCCCCCGCGGGCAGGAGCTGATGGGAACGGGGGATCACCCCCCGCGGGCAGGGGTGCCCCTCTCCCTGCCCACCCCCTGCAGCCAGGCCCTTTCCCCCCGCAGATCACCCGCCGCACCCTGTGGCACCTGGTCCGCCACCGCCTCCCTGACAGCCTGTGCACCCTGCGGATGCGGGGCACGCCCCGCTCCCTCGGCAAGCAGCGGCTCCTCTCCCCGGCACTGCTGGCTGCCCTCCGCAAGCACTGTCCCCAGCTCCATCGCCTGTGCCTCACCGAGACAGACCTCCGCCACGTCCCTTATGAGAGCATCCCCTCTTCTGTCACCACACTGGAGCTGAACCTCTGCGACATTCCCGATGCCTGTGCCTCGACCTCTGTGATTTTATTTCCCTCCCATTATTGCTCTGAAATTTGGATCCAGGCTCCAAAATTGAATACATCTGGGCATTGCTCTGATTTAAAAAATGTACCCAGGTTTTGCTGGCCTTTACCTCCCCTTGGCACCCTATTATGTGCACCAGTGGCCCTGGGGTAGGTGCTTTCCTTCTCAAGGGAAGGTAATGTTATCACCTTCTGAGAGCCCACCTCTGGAAACTGGAAAATTGGATAGCCCACCTCTGAAAATTGGATAGAATGGAATAGTTCTCAGGATTGGTCCCACACAAAAGGTGCCAGGAGAGAAAGCTGGTGCTAGCCTTTCCTCCCCAGTGCAGCCTGTCGTCTGCACAATGAACACTGGTTGGATGCTTTGCTTCCCAAGGGAAAGTCACGGTATCATCTTTCAAGAGCCCTCCTCTGAAATTTGATAGAACTTCAGAAATTGAGCCGTTTTGGGAATTGCTCCTACGAAAAAGGTTCCAGGACAGAAAGGTGTTGCTGAATTTACCTCCTCTGGGCACCCTCCCATCTGCCCCATGACACTGGCACTAGGTACTAGCCTTGCCAAAATAAGGGTACTGCTATAATTTTCAGGTGCCAACCTCCCATATTTGGATCCAGGCTCAAATACTGAATATATTCAGGGACTGGTCCCATAAAATGGTACCAGGACAGAAAGGTAATGCTGCCTTTCATCACCTCTGGGCAGCCTCTCATTTGCATCACCAACCCTGGAGCTAGGTGCTTTACTTTCCAAGGAAAGGTAATTTTATACGTACTGAGGAGCCCATATCTGAAATTCAGATACCACCTGCAGAACTGAATACAGGCCAGGACAGAAAGCTGTTACTGAGCTTTACCTCCCCTGAGCACCCCCTCACCTGCAGGCAGTGAGGATGCTACTTCACCCTTAGAAGAAAAGGTGCCATACCCAGTGTTGTGGTGCAGATGAAATGGTGGCCAGGGCAGGCAAAGGCCAGGAACAGCTCTATGTCCTGGCTCCTTTAGTGCGGGATCAATCCCCAGACTTACTCTGTTTTGGTCTAGTATCCTAATTTCAGAGGTGGGTTCCTGAAAACTGTGGCTGTACATTTAATTTGGGAAGTACAACACCTCACCCCACTGTTGGTGATGCAGACGATTGACTGTCCAGGGAAGGTAAAGGCCAGCAACAGCTTTCTGTCCTGGCACCTTTTCTTTTGGAGCAATCCCTGGACGTATTCTATTCTGGAGGGTGCATCTGTGTTTCAGAGGTCAGTTCCTGATGTTGTATGGCACAGTCTTTTCCTTGGGAAGGACAGCACCTAGCCCCAGTGTTGGTGGTACAGATGTTAGGCTTCCCAGGGGATGTAAAGGCCAGAAACACCTTTCTGTCCTGACACCTTTTGCATGGGAGCAGCTCCCAGATGTATTCTACTCTGGAGATGGCATCTGAATTCTGAGGTGGGTTCCTGATATTGTATGACAGAGCTCTTCCTTGATAAGGTCAGCAGCTGGCCCCAGTGTTCCTGGTGCGGATGACATGGTGCCCAGTGAAGGTAAAGGCCAGCCTGGCACAGCTCCTTCCTGACCTTTTTCCCTCACAGCCACCCCGGTTTACTGTATTCCCAACACTGGGAGCAGCCCCAAGCTTCCCTGGAAGGTGCTGCACGGCACCTGGCATTGGGAGCATTCATCCTGATCATGCTGGGCTGGTGGCCGTGTTCCACTCCCACAATTCCCACGAGACGCCCAGCATGTACTCGCTGCACAGCTGGCTGGGTCTGGGCACCACGCTGCTCTTCTCCTGCTGGGTGGGGGCCACCCTGGCCCTCCCAAACCCACAAGCTCCCCGAGTTTTCCGTCCTCACTGTCTCTTCCCTCAGTGGGCAGTGGGTTTTGCAGCGTTCCTGCTTCCCTTGGGTTCCCAACGCTCTACAAGCGCGTCCACGTCTTCTTCAGCTCCACCATCCTCGTGTTGTCTGTGGCTTCCTGTGTGTTGGGAATAAACGAGAAGCTTTTCTTCAGCCTGTGAGCACCGGGGGGAGGGGGCTTGAGGGAGACCCCTTGCAGGGATGGGGGGACCCCTCACAGGGATGGGGAGGCTCGGAAAGATCCCTCACAGGGAGAAGGGGGCTTGGGAAGATCCCCGACAAGGATAGGGGGAGCCCTCAGAGGGATTGGGAATCCCTCACAGGGGCGAGGGGTTTAGGGAGAGCCCCCGAAGGAACAGGGGTGGCTCAGGGGGACCCCCTCACAGAGATGGTTTTAAAAACTCAGCAGGGAGAATGTAAGACTGCTCGAGCCACTCCCTTACAACAGCACAGGGGGAAATCGAAGAAAACAAGCCCGCTTGAGTCACAATTGTACTGAGGTAAAACTTGGAAATAACACACCACCACATAGAAAAAATGGTTACCCACAAAACCACCAAAAGCAAGATGTTATCTGGCCCCCGCACCCCTAGGGCAAAACAAAAAAGGGCTCCGTTCCCGGGCTGCACGTGTGGCCCAGCAGAACAAAGAAGGTGCCGCAGAAAACAGGTTTCCGCGGTCTGACGCCCTCCTCGGCCAGACAAAAGCAACGGGGAACAGGGGCAAAGCAAAACCGGGAAGGCTATTCGCACAGGAAAGGGGAAGGTCAGCAGAACTTTCCTGTCCTGACACATTTCGTTGGACAAGACGTTTTCACCTTTGGGTTGTCGTTTTACGAGGACACACCTCCATCTAGTGGAACACTTGAACGGTGACACTGGGGAACCTCCACTATATGGCGCTGTGTATTTGAAAAAGACGTAAATGGGTCAAGGTTCTCTCGAAAGCACCAAAAATGAACATCCAGAGCTGAAAACGTCCTCCACAGCTCTCAAAAAAGAAATGTGCCAGCACAGAAAGAGTTCACTGACCCGACCTTCTGAAGTGCCTTTCTTTGTCTGGATGTCGTTTTAAAATTTGCCAAGTACCTTGTTCTACCTTAACGTTCCGAAGTTTGTAGTAAAAGTTTATTAAACCTCCCGAGAATTTTGTTCTTTCTTCCGTGCACCGCCCAGACTAAATCAAACTACCCTCCCCCCAACCCGCCAGTGGGCTGAGGCCATTACACCCTCACAGCTCTCAAAGGCGAGGCCTCAGAACCCCTAAAAGCCCTCACAGCCCCCAAGGTCCTCCAAGCCGCCCTCCGCCTCTCAGCCCTCAGGCGCCTCAGAGAGAGACCCGCACCGCCCTCCGCCGGGTCCCGCCCGAGCCCTCACGGCCCCTCACGCGCGACCCGCCCCCGGCTCCCCCCGCGCACGCGCGCGCCCCCGCGCGCACCTGTGGCCGCCGTTGCCCGGATGCGGCTCCTCCCCCGCAAGATGGCGGCGGGGCGGGCGGCGGCCCCGCTGTAGCGCCCGGTGCCGGTGCCGGCCCCGCCATGGCGGACCTGGGCCGGCAGCTGCACGAATACCTCGCGCAGTCCAAGGCTGCCGCCGCCGCCGCCGGCCCCAGCGCGGGCCCCGCGTCGCCGCCCGCCGGCGGCTCGCAAGCGGAGGCGGGGGACAGCGGTGGGCTGCGGGCCTGGCTGGGCGCGCTGAACCCGTTCCCACCGGGCGCTGTCCCCGGCGCCCCGGGCGGCGCTGCGTGGCCGTGGGCGGGCGAGGCGGACCCGTGGCTGCCGGGGCTTTCGCGCTGGCAGCGGCTGGTGGGCAGCGCGCTGTGCGTGCTGCTGGCCGCGCTGTGCTTCGGGCTGGCCGCGCTGTGCGCGCCGCTGCTGCTGCTCCGCGCCCGCAAGTTCGCGCTTCTCTGGTCGCTCGGCTCGCTGTGCGCACTGGTCGCCGCCGCGCTGCTGCGCGGGCCCGCCCGGCTGCTGCGGGAGCCCGGGCGCGGGGCGCTGCTGTACCTGGCGGCGCTGTTCGGGACGCTGTACGCCGCGCTGGGGCTGCGCAGCACCGCGCTCACCGCGCTGGGCGCCGCCGCCCAGCTCGGCACCGCCGCCGCCGCGCTCCTGGCCGCGCTCCCCGGCGGTGCCGCCGGCCTGCGCCGCTTGGCCGGCCTGCTCCGCGCCGCGCTGAGCGGCCGAGGCAAGGCACTGCCCGTGTGAGAGCGGCCGGGCCGCCGGGCTGAGCCCGGCCCTGCCCGGGTGAGCCCGGCCCTGCCGCCGCCCCGGCGGAGGAGCGGCCGCCTCAGGGGCACTGACTCGCCCGCGGGCCGAGAGCCTTGAGCTCTCGCCAGCCGACTCCGAGGCGGGGAACGCCGCTCTCTCCGTGCCCTGACGCGTTTTCTTCGCCGGTTCTCCAGGATCAGCAGCAGCGGCTGACGGCCCGGAGCGGGCCCGCTGACCCCGAGCTGTGCTTGCCGCGCTCAGGTGTCAGCCTGCCGGCATTTGCCTTACGGCGCAGCCAGCTCCATCGCCAGGGCCTGGAGTCGCTCCACTGCTGGGTAGGAGCTGGCAGCATCCCACTTCCCTGCCTCCAGGATGGGACCACGTGGCTGCTGCCGCTGCTTCGGACCGTGAGTGAGCTCGGAGCCGACGCGGTGCAATTACGGACCTGCCCGTTACTGAGGAGCGGACGAGGCGCGCAGGGCCGACGAATGCCGAAACACGGAGATGATTTAGCAAAATCTGATCACGTCTGGGGGACAGCGTTCAAAAATTAACTGTTTTTACCTCATTTTGTACTGACCCCTACACTCTGAACGTGCTGTGGTGAATCTGAAGACTGTGGCCACTAAACTGCATTTCTCTCTAAAACCAGCTTTAAAATACCATGCAGTAAGTGAAACAAACTTTCCTGGGGCTGTGGGTCGCAAAGACTGCCCATAACTGTAAGGGGGGGGTCTTCCTGCATGACAATGAGAGGATGAAAGGTGCTAATATTATTTAGGAGCCTTGGCCTTTGCAGGTGCTGCTGCCTTAGAGCTGCTGTAAGGGACCAAATCCTCAGGCTTTAAAAGGGTAGCTTCATCTCTTAGAACTTTATTTTGTATATCTATTTTGCTCTCTGAACTGGGGCAGGAATTGCTTCCTTGTCACAGCATGACCTTCAAAAACAGTTTTGCTAATAACTGGAGCTCCGTTTCAGTTCAGAAACTGAGCCTTACTTAGGAAGGTGCTGAATTCAGGGTGATGGAGCTGGGTGCTCCAGTTTGGACTGTGCACTGGGCTCCTGCAGGGAAACGGGACCACCAGGCCTCACCTGTGCAGACCCCCAGGATCTCATGGACAAAATAAAACCAAACACTGCAATACTTACCTGCTACCACCACTTAAGGTTTAACGTATTCACCAAATACCTTTCTGAATTAAATTGTCAAAGGGGTTACTTAAATGTACATAGATTGCTTTAATAAAACAATTTGTGTCCAGTTGTCAATATAGACATTTCACTAATGGTCACTTTTTTTCCCCCATAAAAATGTATATCAGAGCTATCTGAATAGCATTAAATTAGTTCTCTCATTTTTACAACTTCTAAGCTACAGTATATAAAATTGATTTTATTCCTAACAGCAGTATAAAATTAAACAAATCTGAGACAAGGTGGAGCTCTAAACTCACAGGTAGAGCATAAGATTCTATGTGCAACACTGGTAAAAGAATATGACCTGAAGAATATAGAAGTATATTCCTAATAAATAACTTTGTCTATTTCCCAGCAATAGTGAGTCGTGGTATCACGGACTGGGAAGCTGCTTCTGTCTCTCCTGCTATGCTGTCACCTAAGATTTTGTAAAAAAGCTAGCAAATTGTCAAGTTTTCTTACAACTTTCTGAGCATATTTCATGATCATGAAATATTTCAAAACTTAACTAAAGAAGCTGCCCTTTGATGAAGAATATGACTTAACACCAAGTATCATAGTCATTTAAGGAATTAACCACCCATCAGAGGAAATAAAAGTTGTCCAGATAAAGCTGCTACCTATAGTTAGGTACACTCTAACTTGTTTTGGTAGAGGACTGTGTTTAATTAAAGCCTAAAGCTCATCCTCTATTGGACCTCTTTTAGCCCCTTAAAAATATGTAGGGCTTGCTAACAAAAAAAAAAAAAAATAGAGCAAGCTTTCCTCTTTGCCAGTGATTATCATGAAAACTTCAGGACAGATCCTAACTCCCAGACATATACCCAAAGTTACCAAAGCCCTTCAGATAGAGCTAAAAAGTACTTTTTTTACTCTCAAGGGAGAAACTGTCATATCAGATGCATCTCAGATGTTTCCCAGTTAATCCCCTTAAGACCATTCTGTCTCTCCTGAGCCCCATGACAAAGATTTTATAGGCTAATGATCAATTAGAATTTCAAATGCCATTTTATACACTACAAATTAAAAACTAAGAAGAAAACCCTACTTGTGACTGCCTGAACCAAGAGAACAACAGCTAAGCATTTGTGCTTCGAGATCTTTAAGTAAGATCATCAAGACTCGAGCCAGTCTTTGGTAAACCTGACTGTATGAGAAGTCAGATGCAATAGCTGCCATGTGTCACTGTGGTATTGCAGTAGCCTCTAGAACTACACTGACTTATATATTTTATTATAACCTGGAATTCAAGGCAGGAGAGAGGGAAGCCTGGTAGTAATTTTTCATTATACATTATATGCTATACTTTTAATGTAGAAGTTTCCTGAGAAGGTCTGTAGTGTAGGTACTTACATGATAACATTTTCACTGAGGCTTAAGGTATTAAAGGAACCTTTTGATAACCTGGTGGCTGGAGATGATTAACATGAATGATTTATGGGGAAGACAAACTCATGGTTGGTAAGCAGCTTTATTATGAAATGTGGGAAATGGGAGTAACCCCTACTTCTCATTTCCCTCCTCTAGAAAAATCAGGTAACAATATCCTAAAGAAAAAGACACTTGTGTTAATATGGAAGTGATGAACTATCGAGGTTTGCACTTCAGCAATTAATGCACCAGACTCTGCTGAACACCCGTAGCTTTAAGCAATGTGTCATGCAGCTGTTGTAAAACATACCAGTCAAGCTGCTAAACTTCATTCTTTCTCAATTTCTATAAACAGATGCTGTTTTGAACAAAAACCCTTGACTCACCCAGGTGAAGACAGTATTTGTCATGATGTCTGTCTTGCAATCCAGGTTATAACTCACACTATGTCTTTGACAACTTGTTCTAAATGGTGTTCCACGTTTTTCTCTTCCAGGATGGCAGACTAGCAAGCAGCGGTGATTGCCTGTGTTTTGGAATTTTAACATCAGCACCACTTGTAATCTGTACACAGCTGTGGCTAAAGGTGAAAATGAAGGTTCTCTGTACATGATAAACCAAAAAACTACGAGTCAGCTCTCAGTATTTTAAATGGCTGAGATTTCAGGAGGTAGTTCTGTTGCTCCATCTGAAACACAAGTTTGCCTAAAGACAACCCCCTATAGTAATAGGTGAGTAAAGAATCACACACTGCGTTGATTTTTTGTTAATTTTTGCGCAAATTACATTCTGTATTCATACAAAAACAACGTAACTCTTTGACAAACTGTACATATAGAAACAAGTTTCTGTCTGGAGGTGAACTGAAATCTGTGGAAGTGCTCCATGTCCCCCAACACTTAAAAAAAATTCCAGCTCTTCACAAATAAAGTAGGTAAGAAAGTGAGGAAAATGGGAGTGGAGAGGACAAAACAAAGCCAGCTACAATATTGCAGCTAGAGGCAGTTGACTGATTTAGGAAAAGACCCCTGTTAGGAACTAAAGCACATTCAGTTATCCCAGTTAAGAATCCAGGTTCGTGGCATTGCAGATGACTGAGTCCAGAGTAGCAGTCTATTTAAATATTGTCCCACAAGGACTGGGTGTGACCCAGCCAAAGCCTCTTCTATCGTCCTCTTCCACCCCTGGATCCTCCTCTTCGTGACTGGCCAGAGTTTATGTTATTTCCTCTTCCCCAGTTACTTCCACTCCTTCCTCCTCGAGAGGGGTTGTTGCCTCCCCCGGGGCCTCCACCAAAGGCTTCATCCCTGTGGAATCCATCGTGGTGGTCTCCATCTAACGACCCAGACCTCCCAGATTTTGGTGCTCTTTGTGAAGGTCCTGAATTCCCTCGTCCTACAAAGGAAGCACAGCAGTTACTGGTTTAAGTCTAAGCTGTGTCCCTTCTCAGACACGCCGTACAGGGTGGTGGTTCTGCTGTGGTGTCATCATTCACAGACCATATGTAGCTGAGACCCACAATTTTATGCCTCCTCCCTCTATACAATTGGGCAACAATCAAGTAATTCCTTGGAAATTAGAGGTTATAGTTGCTACAGTCAAAACAGTGACAGCACATCCTCCACACTGCCAGGCACTCCAGTTCTTGTGCTTCAACACCATCTGTGGTTCTTGCTATGCTTTTATTGCAAAATACTTCCTTTTTAATCCTAAACAAAGACACTGCACTGATGACAAGTTGAGACAGTTGAGGTTGATGGTGAAGATAATGAGTAACATTACTGTTTTGTTCTCTTTTTTGCTAGAAATAATGGAAAACCACTTTATTTTACTACTAACTGGGAACAAAAGCTACACAAGCTTACTGCCAGGATTTTCTACTTCTCACAGATCTTCTTGGTTTTGATATGTAAATGAGCATTAAAAAAACCCAACCCAATTCATTAGCCTAAAATAACAAGCAGTATTTTGAAAAAACAAATTTAACAGTAACCTTGTTTTATGGATGCACACTACAGCTATATCAGGATATTTCTGCTCCACTTTAGTAAAAGTGATTTTTTTGTTGACTCTGGTTGGTTCTGTGTAAAACAGAGACCAAACTGTTCCATAATTAATGAAGTTTTACTCTTTAGATGACTTTACTAATACAACTAAAGCTAGTTCATGGTTTGTTTATCAGGCTTTCTGCCATCATTCTGAACTTTCTTTAGCACATTTTGAGTTAATTACCACAATTCTTGTGCCCGGACAACAATTGTTTTAACCTCAATAAAGAATCTGAAAGTTATCACTAATCATTACTGAAGCTGGAGAAGGAATCCTCACAGATTTGATGGATGCTGGCTACTGGAGAAACAGAGCATGCAGCTATGGAAGGAAAACTACTGATATGAGAGGGAGTTTACCAGCAGGGTTTTATTCAAAACACCTATGAAAGAATGATAAAACCTGCTGTTAATACAACACTGGGAATAGAGTCCATGCAGAGGAGGAGTGACATGCAGTTAAAACTGAATGAGCTTCAAGACAATGGTAAGAGAAGTGGGATGGAATTCAGTGGCATCAAAGACAAAGCTGTGCAGTAACAACAAAAAATTCAGCTGTAGGTTGGCAGCTCAGCACTTGGAAGCAACTGAGAAGGACCTTTGTTACTGACAGTGGGTAGTCAATGTGAGGACATTAAAGAAAGCCAACATTTCAAAACCACAACAGCAGTCCTGAGATCTGTGAGTTGGAGGCTAACAGGATGACTGTGGAACTGGCATGCACAGCAATAGCTCTGAACCAGCTACAAACTCCAAAACCAATGTGTTTTGTGGGTTACAGTAGCATGTGACTGCTTAGTAGTTAGGGGGAACTATGACATGAGAAGCTGTTAGGAAAGAATGGAGAAAACAGAACAAAACCGAGGGAAGGGTAGAAATCCACGGTTATACCACATCTTAAATAGAGTGCTGCAATTCCTAGTTACCTTGTTTAATTTAGAAAAGGATAATTTAAAACTGAAAGTAGTATATACAGAGTAATATGGATAGTAAAAGATAGAGAACAACTTCTAGAGAGAACAACTAAACAGATCAGAGCTCTGACCTGGAGAAGAGCTAGTTCAGGCTGGAAATGGGGGAGTTCAGTGCAATCAGAGATGGCATTCAGAAATAACAGGAATCAACTTTCAACTTAATTACAACACATCACATGAAATCAGTGAATGGTAGGCACAAATCAGGAGAGAAACATTTTCCTTGCTTTTTTTTTTTTTTCAAAGCATAATCTACTGCAATTAAGTTTAAGAGCTCTGCCCATGGATCCTGTGAATATCAAAAGTTTATATGATTCTTAAAGCAATTAGAGAAGCACACAAAAGTTAACTGTCAGAAGCCATTGAATATAAAAATATTTCAGTAAATCACTGAACTGCAGATCTTCATAGGTTTAGAGAACATTTCAGGGACATATCTCTACAGGTTCAGTGTTCTTATGTTTCAGTTAAAGGATGATAGCACAAGCATGAGTAACAAAAAACTATTCTGAAAATGACAAAAAAGTGTTCTTAATGAGTTTTCCAGCTGGAGTAACAGGGAGCCAAAAACTAACTGCTTTTGAACAGGGCAATAAGGAAGAGGATTCTATAATGCTGGAGAGAAGATTTGGATTTGATGTCCCACAAAATCCCTCTGTTCTTATGTTCCTATAAGACATGTTCCTACACTCTTTAGCTTCCCAGGTCAGATATTTACTAGCTCAGCGTTATCCCCTCTGAACAGAGAAGTTCTAGATAAGCCTAATGTTGAAAAACACGCCACTGTTACATAAGGGTTTCATTAAAAGGGGTTTTTTACCTTTGCCCCTCTCCTCTGGGGGTCCCCCTGGAGCATCCATGTCTCTGTGGTCAGAGGTGCCCGGTCCGTCGTGCCAGAGGCGTTTCCGAGGTGGCAGTGAGGCCATGTCCATACCCTGGAGCGAGGAGGAACGTTCTCTGCTGGCTGGAGAGTGTCCCTCGTGAGGAGGGTGATCTGGACGAGGACCTGGGCACAAAACCACAGGATAATGAGTAATGTTCACTGGGGCCTTATTGCTCAGTTTTGGAGGCAGTCACACAAATTTACATACTGCCCACACTCTTTGGCACACGGTTTAAAGTTCAAATTACATAAAGCTTCCCCTGTCCCATTTTTTAGTAAGAAAGCTAAAGGTAAAACAGGTGTTTGATGGGAAAGAAAAATGTGGTAGATTTTATACTGAAAAGTGTTCTTTTCAGTATAAAATGTTTTCATCATTTTAGAAGCATTCATTTATTCACATGTCATTTGTGCTCATTTTTCCCATGACATTGTGCACAGTTTTGCCCCATATGAGGTTGCCATTTGTAACACAAATGCAAATACCAGCAAACTGTCAGACACTGTAGCTGAAAACATTATTCTTGCAAACAAAGAAGATGCCAAACAAGTGAAAGATTACTACTGGCATTAATATATATCTTAAAAAAACGCACAATGACTGTGATTCAGTCATCCACAAGGGACAGCTGCCCAGGCAGTTCTGGGCTGTACAAGAACTCAACTGAAAATCAAGACTTTGAGGCCACAGTAACTTTTTGTTCAGGAAGACAGTTGTATTTAGAGTCAGTTAAATTTTGCATAATTCTTTTTTTCCTAAATTTAAAAGACCAAAGAACTACGTTTGGCTTTTCTCATGGTAAAATACTGGTAACAAACACACAAGGTACAATAAAAAGAGGTGATTTTAAAATACTTTTTTAAGTGGTTATATTGTAGAAGTCTACAAACCTGACCAAATGTTTTACCTGGTTCTCTGTTTCCATCCCAGGATTCTGGTTTCCGCCCTCCTTCAAAGCGTGGAAATTCATCTGGAGTAGGAAGCAAACCCTTCCGGGCTCCTGAGCAGTAAGAGAAACAGGGGACAGGAGTGAGAAAAGACATTGCATTCCCGAGAATACTGTTTGCCCAAGAAATGCCTTTCCTTCCTCCTTGCATTCCCATGTGGAAGAACGTTCCCCTCACCTCTCAGAGCACCGCGACCTCGCCCCCGGACACCATGGTCCCTTCCTCTGGAGTTTTCATCTGGAGAGTCAAAAGCGTCATCTGGCCCAAAATCTTCAGGGCCAGGAAAGCCATCTCTGCCCCTGGGTCCCCGGCCCTCATGTCTTGAGGGTCCTCCTCTTCTGAAGCTACAAGAAAGAACACGATACAAATATGGGATTTAGGTAGAACTGAGTCAGGTTCAGTTTTATAATCAACTCATTTCTGAACTGTTTCACCTAATGCTACAGCACATACAGTTACTAGAACAGGATATGTAGGTGGAAAAGTGCTCATTTGCTGCCTTCGAGCACTTTCATAGCCATTTTTGTAGTTTTCCCCTCATATTTCCTTCTGTTGATTGTGTTGGCTTTTCATAGAAGGAAAATTTTGTTAAACATACTGCATTCATTTAATGAAAAGGTAGGAAAAAAAATTAATGAGTGATGATAGATGTAAGGTGAGGTAAGGCAAGGAAAAGTAATTTCCCTTAACTGTAGTGGTCTTACATTCCCATTCCCTTTTTCTCTTTCCATTTTGGTGATAAAACAAACGGAAAACATACAAGCAATGAGAATCACGGCTATAACAAAATATCCCAGCATCTCATTCCTATTGATTCTATAATTCTTTTGCCAAAATATTCTCTTTTTCATTCCATTCTTCAAAGTTTACAACTTTAGCAAGTGCATCTAGACTGCCCTTGGCTCTGTAGGGACAGTGATGGCGGAACAGCACACAGCAGCCTTCTGCAACCTGAAGAGCAGTTTATCCAGCTGCAACAATCAAGAACTTTGTGTTGCAAAATGTAGTTATGGCATTGAAGTTTGATAATTGCCTTCTACTTCTATGGCATCTTCAGGAATTTGGTATGACTGGATTCTCCACCTCAACTGAGTACAGTTCCTCCAGCACCGCACTGGGGGGGCCTGGACAGCTCTCCAGAGAGGAGAATGGCTCTTACTGACCTGTCAGTGCCATGTCAGGTCAGCCTGCAGATGGCTGCATGAATAATTAATAGTTTTGTTTCTGACATGACCAGTTAAAACACCTGGAGTGCTTGTAAAGCACATCCATGTTCTGTGACGACTGCACCTGGAAGGTGCACGCCAGCCTCAGACACAGCCCAGGGTCTCTGCAGGCACAGGGCGAGTGTTTAGGTGGTGCTGAGTCCTCGCCGTGCCACCCCACCCTCAGTGACAGCACACAGTGTGGAGCATTCCTTGCCCAGTCACAGATGCCCCCCACCTCCCTGCTGTTCCCAGTTCCACACTGGCCAAACTGGAACCAGCACAATATTCCAATGCTGTTGGCTGTGTGCAGCATCCCCTTCCCCAGCTCATTAACGACACAGTGCATCCTATTACAAGCAAAACTTTAGATACTTTTATTTAGAATTTTAACAACATTAACCTTTTAATTACAAATTTAAATATTTTAACAGTAGTCATAACACAATACAATATTTTTAAACTTTTACATTGTTTTTAATAAAAAACAATAGGTCTGTCTCCACCTCCCAGAAAACAAGCACAATACAGAGAGGAGGCTGCTGTGCCTGTACAGGTACAACAGTGAATGGAGGAGTGCTGTGTATGGACCATGAACCATTTACATTAACCTGGATGGTTTAGGAAAACAAACTCAACAGTTTCAGGTACAAATGGTTCAGATAATCACAGAGCAATATTGTTTAGCCTTGAAACAGCACAGTCCTCTAGATGTTTCTTAGAGGGCCTCCCACTTTAATACTGACATGGTGTGATTCTGCTTAGGCTTGAAAATTACCAAGATTTGCAACACAAGGCCCTAGGGCTGCAGGAACAGAGCCTTTCCTATTGCTTTCAGGCAACTTACGGACACAGTTGAGTTTTGAAATCTACCATACCTATGCCTGACACAGCCACAGCTCCTAGAACTGTGGTATGGATATCCTTATTCACCTTTTCATATCAGTCACGCGGAAAGCCCTGCCTTGCATCGGGCTCAGTTCCCATCTGACTGCTCTCATATCTTCTTCCTCGAGGCCTAGGACCTTACTGTACACAACTACACACTGTGCAGATTAGCAGGCAGGAAGAGGCAGGTCTCTGCAGTAGAAGCATCATGTTGATATGCACAGGTAGAGTAAGAACAGGACAGGGATGAAAAGGACGGGAAATTAGAGAGAAACATACATACACACATTTGCCTCTCATGCTTGATCAAACCGGTTACAATCTCAATTCTAAACCAAGTCAGCTAAAGGAGTGGTTGGGATTAAGTCCACCACAGCATCTGCAGTAAATGGCACCTTGTTCACCTTCATTCTGAGAAATTCATCGAGTTTACAAGCACAATGAGCCCTTTAGAGCTCTGTGCCAAATCACTGCAAACTCTGGACAAACACTTGTATTCTGATAAGCAGATTACTCTTAGTTAAAAAGTCAGGTTCTTGTTTCCCTTCCTGAAACTTCTGAAAAATCAGGACCATAATAAAATATTTTCCAGTCCCTAAGCGTTTTCAATATAAGATCTGAAAATCTCTACTGAGCTTCTAAAAGTGTTGTCTGCTATGTCTTTTTAAGTTCTCTGATGCAGACCATTCAGCTTGGATTCTCTCTGGCTTTACTTTTTAAAAATGGCTTTAATTGTTACCTTCTTTTAGTTACTGTTCATTTCTTTTCATACTCTTCACACAAAAGGAAGATACATCTTTACAGAGCTAGGTAGAAAATAGCTAAAAGAAGAGCTGTATAGATGCAAAGTAAAAGGAATGTAAGAAAATTATTTAAAAGGCAACTAAAACACACAAAATTCACATTATGTGGAGACCACAGCATATTTGTACAAGCACATGTTCTTATACATAGAGAGTTGGTGGTCAGTGAGAGGCTTAGACCTTGGAGGCCAAATTTCATTCAGTTAAACCAGCATAAATCTGGAGCAATTTTCCTGACAGTTAATCTTGAAGTCAGTGTAATTCCTCCATATTTAAACTGGTAACTAGAAGCAAATTCATCCCTTTGTGATTTATTTGGAGATTGTGAGCAATGACATGAACATTGCTCTAAATCAGATTATTTTTGAGTTCTTCGCTTGGCATTAAGAAATAAGTCAGAAAGAGAAATAAAATTTCTACAAGCAAACACATAAGAAAATAGTCTCGACAGTCCAACAGATGCTGTAGCTCTGTCCCTTCTATCCAACAGTAGGATCACCGTTCCTGCTCCTTACAGGGACATTGCATCTCATCCTACAGTCTCTACATCTCATCCTACAGTCTCATGCTGTAGTTTGTGACTGGAGACAGTCTCAAAATCCACGTCTAATGTTCAAAAGTTTGTCACTTTAACCTTCATGTCTCCTCTCAATTTTCATCAAAACGGTCTCAAATCTTCATCCTGTGTCACTGGATCTTCTCTACAAACTTTCTCCCTTCTCTTTACTTACTGTTTACAGACACGGAAGCTGCTGTGTACAATGACCATTTGTCAAGTTTTCTTCTATTACTGAATGATTTTTATGGACTCTATACTCAGGTATATTAGAGTTTTCATTTCCTTATTGGTTTCCAGTTTATAAATCTGAAACAGATAGACTCCTTAATGAAAAGGAAACCAGGAAAAAAGAGTTCCCTCCATTTACCCTTTAACCCAAGAAAGAGAAGTAGATTTATTCTTACCTCTCATCTCGTCTTCCTCGGAAGCGTGCATCCTCAGGATCCCGGGGATATCTGTCATCTGAAGGTCTCCGTCCTTCCCAAGCACCGGGAGGTCCACGGTTTGAGCTGCCTCCCTCGAATTCCCTGTGGTCGGGAGGGAAGGGAGGCCCGGGTCCACCTCGTCTCCATTTCTCATCCTGCAGTGGTGGGCCTCCTCTCCCCTCGAATTCCCGCAGGCGATGGCCAAATCTCTTATCTGGATGGAAATCTTCACGGAAGTCATCTGGTCGATCGAAGTCATCGTGGAAATCGGGGTGAGGCCCTCGTCTGTCTGGCAAGCCCCTGCTGTCTCTGCCATCCCCCCACTCCTGGCCCCCTCGGAACAAGCCCCTCTCGGGCCCGTGCTCGGGGCCGCCGCTGTTCTGGTCGTGCCGTCTGTCGGACAGCGGGCCCAGGTGATGGTTTGGGGGACCACGGGTGTCACCTGCAGGAAAAAAAAATCACAGCAGCTTTCTGTAACGTTTTCTAAAATACTCAAGGATGCTCTAGTTCATACAGTTCTACAAAGCACATGATACATTTCACACTAACCAATACTTCTGGGAAAACTTTTCCCCTATATTCCAGCCCACATCTATGGAAGCTCTCAGCCATTTCTCTCTGGAAGCACTGCACTGGGACAGCCCCTCTTTTAGGAGACTGACTCGCAGGAGAACAGACAATACATTTAATTACCTTTGTTAAGACCAGGTCCTTGGTTGTGAGGGCCGAGACGACCTTGTCCTCCCTGCTGCCCCAGGCCTGGTATCAGGGGAGGAGGACCAGGGTTCTGCCCGTCCTGTGAGCAAGTTAAGGAGAAAAGCCACGTGTGAGTAGTTTAAACATTTTGTAAGAGTGCAAACCAATTTTCTTTCCATAAAAACTGCATCTGCACAGGTTATACAACAGAAACAGCTCATGTTCCAATGGTTGCAGCCTCATTTTTCAGGCATTCATATCAGTAATGCTTTCAGTCACTGAGAAACACATAATTTTATAGGAAACAGCATTTCAAGGATTAATGTTTTACTTATAACAACCAAAGATAATAAAGCTCATATTCTGGCTCAGTATGAATATTCTATAAGAATGTATTGAATATTCTATTCCTCTAGATGAGGAAACAGTGTATATTTGTTTGAAAAATATCAGGCACTGATTTATATGCAGTTAAAGAGCTGCATAGACCAAAGATTTCCTTTGATAATGAACAAAAAAGAGAAACTATATGTACAAAAATAAATATCAAGAATGTTGGGATGGGGGGACAACAACAGGGCTGCAAGAGAACATTTCCTGTAAAACTCTAAGCTGTTAACATGGAAATACATGAGTTTCATTTTTAACATGCTGGCGAAGTTTTTTTTCTTTAATTTTAGGATTAAAAAAAAGTGCTAACTCTTGGCTAAGTACCAAGTTGTTAAGGGGGTTTTCAGCACTGACAGGGTTAAAGGCAGGAGCCACAGTCACCTCCTTCCTCAAACAGAAGCAGCAGAATGGGCAGAGGTCTGTGTATGTTATGTGATCCCAAAGAAAAAAATAAAGTATGTAGGTGTCTTTTGTTACTTTCTCTCTTTTTTGTGTGTGAATTTTAGAGGATAAAAAATGCTCTTGAAATTTAGCTGCTGTCACAGACCCATGAAAGGTACCAAGTTTACGATGGACCCACTGTGGTGACACTGTTTGGGAAACTGTGTTTGGACTATGGTCTGATTCTGCCTTAAAACAGCAAAGGCCTGGAAAAAAGTCATCATTTGGGGTTTGTACTTGACTGGAACTGAAAAGGGGCATGTACAATATTTACACTGTAATTATGAGATCCAGAAGTAAAAATGTGAACAAGACAGAGTTGCAATCTGCAGGAGTGCTATAAAAAACCTTCTTATGTTGACATCACCAAAAAAACAAAGTCCTCCCAGAAACCCCTAAGATGTAATATTTTTAATAGTAACAGAAACCCCTAAACATGTAACATTTTTTTCCTAGACATGTCTGGTATGTAAGATTTAGACCTGGCCTTCATACTGACTTGTAAAAACCCCTCCAGACTTCAGGTAGTCTGGAAATACTTAAAAACCTGTATTCCATCACATCACTGTATCATAATTAGACTGCTTAACTTCTCCATGAATCAAATAATTTTCATGCTCTGGAGAAACACTACCTTTTTTTTCTGTTTGCAGAGAAGCAGTAAGTTCATTCTTTGCATTTTTGCCATCATATCTTGAAATACGGTTTTAAATTAAACATTTATATTCAACTGCAATACAGGTGATAAATGCAAGAAAGCACACAAATATATACTACAAACATCATATCTGTATTGATTTATTTTGTTAGGATGTTGAAAAAATAAGCAAAATAAATGGCCAAAATAAAAAACCTCAGACAAACCAAAAATACCTTCCTAGTTACTGACTGTTGACTTGAGTCCAGAACAAATCAACCCCTGACTAGGTAAGATCCCTCTGCTGTTCCTAACCAAAACCTTGCTGGAGTTCTAGGATTTCTCATATACTTAGCATATGCTTACTTAAAATAAACATCGTGGAACTTCTTCCATTTATGCCACTAGTGTTCAAGCAAAGCAGTATTTTTAGCACTCACTAAATGAGTTTCCTTAGTGTTTAGCAGAAACCTTTATTTCAAACAAACCATGCTCTTGCCAAGCTGGGAACACAGAGCCCTAACACTGCATTTTCACCTGATTTTCCTTTCTAAATGCATTCTAGGCCTCAAGCAGGGCTTGAAACTGAAAAGTAGAGTTCAAAAAGAGATATCTTACTAAAAGCTGTAAATGGCCTTGTGTACCCCAGAAAACCTCTGCTTCCAGTGTATGGCAGGTACAGTAATAGTGATATCTTATACAGAGATTAACTCTTAGAAATATCTTTAAGTGTTCTTTATTAATGTCACAAGCCCTTGATAAAGCTGATATTCACACCCTTCTGCTACTGAAAAGGAAGGCAAGTGATTTGTACAAGGTTACAGAAGATAAATGTCAAATTCAGAACACAAAACAAGCTAAAGCCTACTTAAAGAAAAAAACCCACGGATGGGGCCTTTTTAAACAGGAACTGCTGCTATATTCATGTTACAAAGAAGCAAAATGGAGCAAAACCTGACGTTATGAATTTTAAAATACGTTAATTTTGAAAAGCCACTACCGTACTAAAGGTGCACAAGGAAGAAGAAATGGTCAAAATACCTTGCTTTGTCATTTTTTTAGTACCTATAAAAGCCTTCCAGATAGCAGTATTCACTGAAAATAACCAGTCACCTGCCAAGAGCAGCCTGCTGAACTCTGAACAGTGTTAGCAGACAAGGACAGCCCTCCATATACATGGTAATTATTCTCAAAGCAGAAAAATCAGTCTCCCTGGGACAGCAATGAGAAACACTGTGCTGGTTTAGTTATATAGATGTGGAACCAACGCTCATTTGCATAACTTGGATCCTTTAAAAAATCTCAGCAATAGTGGCACATTAACAGACTTGTGGAGGGAATTACTGAATTATTGATTTGTAAGGAAAAAATAGTCAAATAAACCCACAATTTGCAGGTTACTCTGCCTCAATCTGAAAAGGAATCACTGAGCTAAAGCTCATTTCAATATGTCATTCTCACTGTGACTGGTACTGGAGTACACACTAAGGACTATATGTGTACATACATGTCCAAAGCTTTGACTGAAAACTACTGAGCACAGGTCTGAAAGAGTCAATTCTGGTTGAAAGACACCTTTTCTTAAAATTAGGTAGAATTTTTTTCCGAACTTCCCTTTCAAATTTCACCAACAACTGAAGACAGTTGAGAGAACTTAAAGTACAGAATTGGTGCCATCCAAATAGGAACTTGTTAGAGCCAGTAACCAAGGAGAGCTCTGTGTTTTGTGTGGTAGAGCAGAAAATGGAAGGTGCTGGAGAGGACAGAGCAGGCTGCAGCTGGTGCTGAACCAGACTTATCAAAGCCTGACTTGACTCCTGCAGAATCAACTGGTGTGCCTATAAGCAGCACTCTCCAGTATTCCAGGTCAGCTATGCCTAGTACCTTGCTGAGCTGGTGAACCCTCCTGGAGCTGATGCCAAGGCAGCAGGGCACAGGGACAACTCCTTGGCTGTCAGCACACACCCAGGCCCTGCTCAGCACTTCTAGCTCAGTGCTCATCACACCAGACCTGGGCTAGTCCTACACAAACCTGCTCAGTACCTGTGCTCCCTCTCCTGCTCCTCAGTAGGAGTAAGGAGTTAACAGAGGTCAAAGGCTGTCTCTGAACTCGTGCTCCAGGAAGTAGAGAGGTGGCTAAAGGCAGGGAATGGGACAGCTGTGTCCCTTTGCACTTAGTGCAACCAGACCTAAGCTGATTCCAGGTGTGTCAGCATCTATGGTAAATCCATCCCAGAGTTCAGATTAACTACTCTGGATAACAGAGTTGGCAATAACATGCTTTAATTAATACATATGACTTTTCATATGTTCAGTTTGTTTAAATTCAACTTTTATTAATGCTTGTCTACTCCCCAGGAAATACCCTGCTTAAGACAGCTCAGTGTCTTTAAATTAAAAACCCCTGAGTTTCTCTTAAGGTTACCTATTTTCACAGCAGATTGACTTGTGTAACAGTATTCCCAATAGTCCTTTTTCCACAGTTAACTGTCATGGAATCACAGAATGGTTTGGGCTGGAAGATCACCTATTTCCCCTGCCATGGGAAGGGACACCTTCTACCTCTGCGCCTTCCGAGCTACAGAACCATTTCCGTTATCACTTCAGTTTTCCTGAGGCCTCAGTCTTGCAAGGAATACCCAACCCAGAGCCCCTCAGCTCCTGCTCTGCGTTCCTACCACGTAACAGTCATCATTCCCACCTTCTTAACACTCCTCTTGTTCCACAGAGCAGCACGTACCTGATTGAACGGGGGGCGAGGCCCGTCACCCAACAGAGGCGTTTTCTGCTGCTGGAAGGGCAGAGGGCCCTGAGAAGGGTGAGGCCCCCTCGAAGGGTTTGGCTGTCCCTGAGGTCCTTGCATGTTTCCTTGAGGCCCCACTAAGGAGCCTTGTGGAGGTCCCTGCTGGCCCTGAGGACCGGGTGGCCCACGCAGTTCTTGTGGAGGTCCCAACATTGTACCTTGGGGCGGGGGTCCCTGCAGGCCCCGCATCTCCTGGGGGCCATGTCCTAGTAAACCACTTTGCATATGAGGACCTCTCATTTCTTGTGGATGACCCATCATCATCCCTTGTGGATTAGGTCCCTGGTTATCTCTGGGTCCTGGTGGACCCTGCATCCCTCTTGGATTAAGTCCCATCAAAGGTCCTTGGGATATAGGGCCCTGCATCCCTTGAGATCCGGGAGCTCCTTGCATGCCGTGAGGAAGAGGCCCTTGCATTCCTCGTGGACCGGGTGGTCCCTGCATTCCTTGACCTCCAGGGGGACCTTGAGGACCCAAGTGACCTTGAGGGCCAGGCGGACCCTGCGGTCCCAAATGAGTCTGAGAGCCCGGCAGGCCCTGCGGCCCCAAGTGTCCTTGAGGGCCAGCGCTACCCTGGGGACCTGGAGGCCCCATTGGCCCATGGGGGCCTGGATGTCTCTGCATTCCTTGATGTCCATGTAAATCCTGAGGCCGTGGCATTCCTTGTGGAGGCCCCTGGGGACCTGGAGGTCCTTGTGGTCCCATGAACCCTTGTGGACCTCCAGCTCCTTGGTGTAATGGACCTTGGGGTCCCGGAGGTCTGAACTGTCCTTGTGGACCAGAAGGTCCCATCTGAGGCATATTCATTGGCATCTGCTGAGGTGGAAGGGGCTGCTGAAACCCTTGAGGCATCTGTGACATAGGGCCTTGCCCTGGGAAAGGCTGGGGTCCATGGAGAGATCCTCCTGGGGGCGGTGGCTGCACTTGCTCTGCTTGCTTTTGTGCAAGTCTCTCAATTTTCAATTGCTGTCCAAAAAAAAAGAGACCCAGAAAATCAAATAAGCACAGAAATATGTTACAACTAAAAATCAGAAGCTGCCATTTCATTTCTCAGGAGTAAAAATGCTTTTCTTGTAGTTAACAGAAATAACTAACTAAAGAGAAATCACTAACTGACGAGACCCACAGGTCAGTGTTGGTTATGAGATGTGGGGGCCTCACTGAAGGTTTCCCAGCATCACACATTCAGTGCAAAATCCTCATCAGTTAGATGTCTTTTTACAAAAAGGTGAAAACAGCATTACAAAAGGAAGCTGCTCACTTTAGTGCTGAAGTCCAAATCTATCACACAGAGGACTAAAGAAAATTTGCTAATAAGCGTTTCCACACAAACCTCCAAGAGCTGTGGGTTTGTGTACTGAAGTGCTGCCATTTCCTGCTCAATCTCTGCCTGGGATTTCTTTTTCTCCTCCAGCTTAATATCCTCCTTTCTATCATTCAATGGCTCAGGTGGGGGAGGCAAAGGAACTTTATTCTGCATCCACGCCTATAAAAATTAGGAAACACAAGATTAATTATGCAGAACAACATTTATACAACACTTTGTTGCTTGAAAAAGGATGTGCTGAAACACTGTGTAGTATGGATATAGTGGGATACCTGGAAGCTAAAACCAATGCTGAATACAACTTCCACATCCTGTAACTTTTTTCCTGGTGTAGATACAAGACATAAGGGATTTAACCAAGTATTTTTATGTTTAAATTGTAATTAAACTAGCTACTGTGATAAATGGCACTGGGTGTTGATATAGAAGTGCTGATACTGGAAATTCAAAACATTTCAACAGCCACACACCTTTTGAAGTTGGGAAAATAACAGATTATTTTGTTCCCTGTGTATCAGGTACTCACCTGCTGAAACTGAGCTGGTATTGGTTTTGCATAGGGAACTTTTTTCTGTGGCACTTTCTTTTGGTCCTTTTGCATTACTTCCTCCATTCCCCAATCCAGTCCTGGGATTGTCATTTCAATGTCATTCGACTCATCTTTCCCTTTGGCACCAGGGAAACAAACAGTCAGAGCAGGCTTACAGAGGGATCCTTTATTATTTTTACAGCTTATTTAGCAAAAGAGATCAAGAGGTTTCCAGCTCCTCCTTCTTTACACAGGAAATACCCACAACACAGAACTTCAGAAAAAAACATCCGTGCTCTCAAAGAATACGAAAGGAATGAAAAAAAAGTCACACAGTATCTGGATTGCTCAGCAAAATGCTTCTCCTTAGCTACTACTTACCCATCTGCTCCTGCTCCATGGCTATTTTCAATTGTTCAGGTATTCCCATGCCAGGAATAACTGCCAGGCTGTTGGGTTCCAGATCATCTAGAGAAAAAACAATAAATAGTTATACTTGGAACATTTTTCTTTACCATTTTATCCCTTTGGATTCTTACATGCTGTTACCATTAGTATCACAGCCCAATAGTAAATACACATTTTACAACTGGAGGATCACTTTTTAGTTCCATACATGAATTACAGGATAGAAAAAGAACTGCAAATTCAGATTCATAAACACACGTCAAAAGGTCAGAAACTATGCCTTTTCAGGAAAGTTACATTTGGGGTATAACACATAACCATTCCCATTTTTGTTATAACAAATCTATATATCTTAAAACTTAAATGGGATTAAAGTAGTGCACTGTAATTAACACTCCCCACATCAAAAGAGCAAATAATCAAAAATCTGAAGAAACAGATGAGTGGCTGAGGCCCACCCTGAGCAGCCTAAAATTACTGAAATAAGTCCTTAAGAGGGCAGTAAAGTTTGAAGATTTTAGTGAAGTTCAATAATTTGAAAGCTTTTCGTGCTGTAGTTCAGGACTGTGGGGAGTCTTGAAGACAGCTGAAGTTTTCAGGAAGCAAAGTAAACTGGAGATATTGCCAGAGGGAGAGCCAAACCTCCTTCCTGTGATTGACAGAGCAGGTCTTACCTCCTGGAGCTGTGGAAACAGAACAAAGCTCGTTGTTGCAATGGTGATCACTGATAACATGGAGAGCAAAATCATCCTTATGAAAAGGTATCTTTGACTAGGTGTCAGCAATACTATAATTCTGCTTCCTCACCTTACCCACAAGTGTCAGCTAATGACCTAGGTCTGTTCCTGACCCCAACCCTCTTCCTTCCACAGGGAGGAAAATTGCCTTACCATATTCCACACCATCCTCTGACATCCCAGGCAGCAGGTTCAAGTTGTAACGATCTCGCATTTTATCTCCAGGTCGATTTCTAGTCCAAAACTTGCTGTCAAAAGGAAGTTATATGATCTCAATAAAGGGTCAAGAGCATTAACAACTTTTAATCTAATTAGTTTTATGATTTTTAGTGTGCTATCTTGATTATATAAGGATTCAACTTTTACTAAATCAAGTTCAGCTCTAGATCTGAACACTAGGTGTGAGGTTCAAACCAAAAATAAAAAAGCCTACAAGTATCATAATGAATTATATAATTACAAGTTAGAAGATGCTTCAAAGCATAATGGGTATAAGTACAAGGTATCAACATCAGATCCTGAACAAATATATTTCTAGTCCATTCCAAAACCTTCTTGCTCAAATATACTCTTCATATGCACAAAACACACATTCCCACACAAAACCTTACTGCATTTATGAAATGCCCCATGTTTACAGCATGTTCAACCTAAATACACAAACTACAGCCTCCAAAGAGTTTTGCAATGTGAAAAGACAGACACGACCAGCAGATGATCTGCAGAAAAAACTGCTGTTGAGATAATATTTTCTTCAGCAAGAAACTACAATAATTCTTTTTTAAAAATTTCTTAAGGAGATTTCAGAGCTCCAACAACCCAAAATTCTAGTATTTTTTAAGGCTTCCTTAGATGAAGGACAAGAAGTTAGACTCTACCCTGTAATGTAAAATGTCAGAGCCTTCCCATTCACATAAGTTGGTGTCTCTGCTTTGGCAACTGGTTGTGTATTAGAACCATCCCAATCTATCTGTTCACTGATGCCAGGCAACTTTCTAGTTTCTAAATGTACATACATTCCCTTAGACCTTTTCTTTAAACACTTGAAATTACCTGGTGTGATCATTAGAGCCTGAACAGAGAATGTGTCCGAGGGGATGCCATGCCAGGCTCCAGATCATTCCTTCATGGGCCATTTCCATTCCACCAACCTCCTTCTCAACCCTGATGTGTAAAAAAAAAAATTAAACAAAAAATCAGTCATACATAGCTGAATATCTGCTACAGCTACAATACAAAACTTCTGTTATTCAGTTGTTCATCCCCTATCCCATATTTTGTTAAACTTAAGCCTCTGTCATTTTTCTATTGGGTGAACTGATTGTTCCCAGTGGTTTTTAATAGGCAATTCAATAATGTAGGGATTTTTAACTGTACATTTCAAACCAAAATAACTACAGCACCTCAGAACAAGCTTTAAGAAACTAGGAGCTTCGACCATTCATCACCCTCTCAACAAAAGGCTGATTTTGTGCAAGCAATTGTATCCTTTAAAACACACCTGTACAGGAAAACCTCTTCATAAATGAAGCACATTAACAAAGTTCTCAGGTACAGAGAAAAACCGTACCATAACCATGCAGGTTAAATTCAGATTCGAAGGGGAAAAGGATACTTTCTATTTAGCTTTCACATCTGACCAACATGTTTCCAATGTGCTGATGAAAATGCCACATACCCAACGTGCCAGAACAACAAGGACCCATCAGATCCTCCGCTGGCGAACAGCCCTTCATGAACAGGATGCCAGGCCACAGCTGAAACACAAAGTAAGCCACAGTCAGAAGCCATGACACCAGGATTTCTGATGAATGGAAATCAGGACCTCAAAAGCTTTAATTTTTAATCCAAATTTAATGATAACGGTCCACATAATAAAACAAATTCTGACCTGTGGCCTCTTTCTTATGGCCCCTGAAGACCTGCAGTTCTTCTTTCAGGTTACGGATGTCAAAGAGCTTACAGAGGTGGTCACGAGAAGCTGTCAGCAGCCAGTTGCCATTGAGATTCAGTTTCACCTCCATCACTGTGTTTTTATGAGCATGTCTGCAAGCAGAGAAAGGCAGATTGTTTGCCCCAATAATTATTTTTCAGACACAGATAAAAACGTGTACTTTGCCGGTCACAAATATTCAGGTCAATAACAAAGGAGTTCAGGCTACTAAAGCAGAACACTGGGGCTTTCTGTGCTTTGATCCTGGTCTTTTGTACTTCAGAGCAACTGGTAGTGCTCCCTGAGACAGTTACTATGCATATTTCTACTGTAGCATAAGAAAGCTTTCATCAGTCAGATGAAACATCTCATTTGTTTTTCCATATTTCAATCTGAATGAGAACTGTGTGACTAGGAGGTCTACAAAGAAGGACAAAGTAAATTTAAATAAGGAATACATGGAAATCGCAATTTTCCAAGTACAGACTTGTCTTCATCTGACCTCTAGATGTTCTGGCAAGCTAAAGCACTAGCTTTATGTTTGAAGCAATTGTGTATGGCTGAAAAGATGTTAGGAAAAGAGTTAAGAAGAAAATTAAGAAAAAAATTATTTTATGAAGTTAGCTTATATTTGAGCAACTCAAAAGTCTGTGGGCAAGAACTTACAGTGTGGCAAGGCTCTGGCCAGTCTTTGGATCCCAGAACTTGATGGGTTGTTGGCTATCTTTACTTCCTGAAACAACTAATCCCTTTGTGGGATGCCAGTCAACACATTTCACATCTGCTCCATGCCCTGTTAAAGAAGATAAAAACCATTCATTTTGAGATTTTACGGACACTGAAAAGACACTGAAAAATTACAGGGTGCACATCTTATAACTGTAATGTAAAACTGAATGAAAAACATCACAGAGCACAAGTCACAAAACATAAAATCAAACAAAAGAAAAACTCTTCCAAGTTATTTACGTTGCATTCTTTTCCCAGTAATTGCTGCGAGCATCTCCTGGGACTGCAGCCTCAAATCAAGCTCACTTCACCAAGAGAAAAATTCTCTAAGAAGTTTCTGCTCAAATTGGAACTGTTCTTTAGGCTTTGGCCCTATACAGTTAGGCAATATTTTAAATGTAACACTGATGAAGCACTTGTATGGAGGTGGGGAGGGAAAATGACACTGTGACACTTTACTTTCTATGAAATACTGTAGAAATGAAAACCAGATTTCTTCCTATCTTATCAGTACTACCCTTTTGCTGTCCTGTCAGAAAATAAGCAAAGAAATTAAATAATAGACCTGAAAACTAAATTAGTATACCATGAAAAGAAACCTTATGAGATGTGACCTTTTATCAGGTCAGAAGGATTCAGGCTTTTCTAATGCTCAAGAGTTAGGAGAGAAAAACTCTTGTGATATACTTTCCTTTCAAACTGACTGACTGACCTTGACAGAGAATCAGTGCTGCTCAGATGAGCTAAAAATCTGTCAAAGAAAGCACCTATTCCTGCTGCATGACAAAATGAGGTTTCTGAGCTGAACTATAGGGGTTTAGAAAAGAAAAAATGAACAATAATTTCTTTCTCCAATCTCTCTCCAAGCCAGCCCACTTCAAGGGAAAGCCAACAGTTATAGTCCATCTCAGAAAATGAGGCAGCATGCAGTGACTGAAGAAAAAAAGCAAGATGAGAAAGGAAGGGCTGTCTGCAACATGAAGGCACAGAGGTTATAAAATGGCATGGAAGAATGGGAGCGTGTTCCAGGAAAGACAAAGGGTTCCCATCAAGTCAGACAGCCCCCACACGGACTGCTTTAAGCAGCACAAGCTGTCTTAACAGAGATCTCACTTTGAAAAGACATTAAGAAGTAGCATTAGTTGAAATTTTTCTGAGGCCACAGAAAAATCAAATTAGAATAACCAATATACTTGTATCTTAAAATAAAAGTAAATTGCTAACACACAGAGAACCCTCTCCATCAAGTGAGTGCAAACTTCCTCCTCTTGGAGGAAAGGACAGACAGGCAAGAGGTTCTTGACCCAAAAAGAAATGAACACAACTTTGGTAAGTACACGGAAACAACTTTAAGAACTGACTGATGATATGAATTAAAGAACCCCACTCTCCTCCCCCAGCCACAGCAGGCAGAATTGACCTTGGAATATGTGGGGTTTCAGGGAAGAGCAGGAATGTCAGGTTCCAAAAATCATCAATGTGCTGGGGTGCTCTGTGCTACCAATAGAGGGGCACTCTAAGATATGTTTCCCTTCTCTCTGGCTCCTCTGAAATCAGAGGTACTGTCTGTCTGGATTTGCTCTGACTAAATCTCCCTCTCAACTAAAACAGGAAGCTGAAGGCTGAACAAACCTTGCTTCCAAGGGTTTATCTGGAAGGGACAAGTCAGACAGTAGTAAGAGAGAAAATGCTCCTCCCTCCATAGTGGAGGGCAATTCATGCTTGAAGATTTCCAGCTGATGATATTCCGTAGGTAATTGTTATCCTGCAGTCCCCAGGGAAAGACAAGGGATTTTAATTCAAGGGCAAAACCAGGCCCTTACAGAGAAACATTCCATTACAGTTAATAATTGATTGAACTGTATGAAAATGTGTTCAGACTAGAATACTTCAGTCCCATTATAAATATGAAATAAACAATGCCCAGCAAAACAATAAAAAAACCCTTCCCACGTGGACTGGAACGACATTGGCCTTGCTGCTCGAAATAAAGACAATTAGGAATGGAAAAGCACAGAGAGACACAGGGCTACTCTGTTTGTGGGAAAGAGTGCATCCAGAAAATGAGTGATGCTGGTGAAAGGCCATCCCTGGGGGACAGCTCATCCTGTGCAAGGCCTGGTTTAGGCTCTTCTTCCAAGACCTAACCTGAGTTAAGCCAGCCCAAGTACGTACCCTAAAAGGCTCAGAATGGGCAATCTTTAATGGAGCAATTGAAGCACCCACCCTTCCAACTTCTTCAAAAGGGAGAGGCAGTGACAGACAGCACTGATGGGCTTCTGAGAGCCAGGTTTGAAAGCTGCCACCCACTAGGCCCAGACCACAAAGCTGAAAGGTAGTAAAAGATGCCAGGACACTCAGAACTTGTAACCAGAGCAGATAAACCACTGGCTACTCATCAGAAAGCTTTTGGCCATCAGCATATTAATATTAACCACAAGGACGAGAAGAAACTTCTACTATTTAAAAACATAACCATTGTAATGGTTATGTAATCATATATATGATTAAACAGGTAACTGGCATTTCCTGCAGAGAGCACTCTTTCAACCATGTGCTCTGGATTAAGGCTACAGTGGGGGAAAACTGGGACCCTCCTTTGTAATCTGTCAAAGTGATCTATTCTGTCCTCAAGAGAGCCCTCTAAGACAAAGCTCTACTTGAAATGGGATCATTACATACACTTAGCTCTTGGTTCCTAAAGCTTTCTCAAGAGAAAATAAATTCTTCCCTACAACAAATATGCTTTAAATAAACTATTCCCAAGGGATGAACTAACTCAGAACATTTACATAACCGAAATAATTCAACAGCATCATCTAATCAGACCTTTTAAAATTTCTTTTTTAATTGAAGTAACTGACACTGTATATTGCTTTTCCTTTTTTTCTGCTGATAGATGTACACACTACTACCTATAATGAGATAGATAATGCAGAAAATACATGTAAAATAACACTCCAGAGAAAGAGCTGCCTCGCAGATTTTACTTCATAGTTGTTTTCAGTTCTTAGTTCTGGGCTAAGACCTGTGAGAATCAGCTTCTCCTCTGGTACAAAACCCCCTTGTCACCAAACACCACACTCAGAAAACCTTAATTCATGCAAATCTCTACAGTTTATATTCCCCATTTGCTGACAACAGCTTTGGCTCAGTAACTTCAATAGTCACACACCTCAGAACTGCAGGGTGGGAATTCCTCTCTGAACAACTCTTGCACCTTGAGGCCCCACCTGCAATGGGCACAAACCTTCTATCACTTCCCTGTCTTGTAGGGATGCTTTATGGATAAATGAACTGAAATGTGTGAACTGCTTACAAGTCGTGGCAAGGGAAGGCCCATAAACCAACTAAAATGAAAGACTGAAGGCAAAGATTTTAGTTGGGGAACTAAACCTATTCAAAATCATAAGTGAATGTCTAAGAATAATACTAATTGTTGTTGATTTCACTTAAATTTTTTCCAACCTTTTAAAAAAATCTGCAGAAAACCAAAAGCAAGCATATGTAGTATCTTAAAGCTCAAATACAAAAGTAGTTCTCTAATGTTATTTTTCATATGCATAATAAAATGTTTTAATTGGGTGCCCTTAGTCATAATCCCATTAATTAAAATTGTTAATACTTCTAGTCAACTTCTTTCAAGGGCTGTTCTTTAAAAGACACTGAACAGAAATCCTGGTTAGTGAAAAGCATAACAAGCTATAATAAGATTGAGTAGTAGTGTTTGATCAAATCAAGTCTGTCACAAGTCTGAGAAAGTACACATAATTTTCTTTAACTCTCACACTAATTTCTGCATTTATGACTTAGTGAATATAGGGTTGGTTTGAATCATTGTCTTCATATTACAGCCTATAACATTTATATATTTTACAATGTAACTGTACAGCAATTACAGATATATCAGGTTTATTGCTGTAGCTTAATTTTTCTCTTTTATATCCTTTCCCCTAGGGATTAGCCCCATTCTGAAGGCACATAAATTGAAAGAGAATTTTATAAATGATACTGTAGAATTTCTAGATCCTTCTCAGCAATTATGTGGATGTATATACACATACTGAGATGCCACTCTTAACGCAGTTTCTTAAATTTTAACATCAATGTTTCAAAGAAAATGGATATTTATATCAATATATATTTTAAAGAATTAACATAATCATTTAACTACAAAAATACTGTTTCTCATTTAGAGAGAATTCTGTTTGCTTGGGTTTATTTTTTCAAAGACAAGTGGTTCTCTTATGCTGTTTTAAATAGAGAGTAAATTCAGCTGTGTATCCCCCACTTGGACTGGTCACCACACAGTGACATTCACCTTCCCATACTGTGTATTCCCAAAACTACAAAAACAGTTCTCAGAAGAGCAGGGTCTTCACAGGGGATTATTTCCAAGGGATCTGCAAAGAAACCCCAGGTCTTACTACCACACAAGCTAAGGCTCTCCACCTCCAAAAAAAGAGGGCAGGGAGGAAGGGACAGGACAGAGACCTGCAAGTCAAAGATAATGGAAACAACCATGTCAGAAGAAAGGTGTTCTAAGTTTTCTACATAATTCCCTTTAACCTTACTTTTTGCTTCTAGCCTACTAAGCAATTGGATTATTCTGCCTGTTCCATTTTTGTGAAAGGTTTTTAAAATGTTACCTGGTGGTTCCCCATTCCCCAGCAGTCCCCTGCTTCCCTGTACAGCTCACTTAGGGACCGAAAACCTCACACCTACAAGAACCTGGGTACTGTCCTGATCACAGCGACCGAGTTGGCAGCAAGGGTAATATATTCAATTCCAGTAATTTAGTGTTCTTTGCCCTAACACATTATGTGAACTGTACTCCTCCCAGGAGGTGTCCTAAGAGCTCTCGCACTCCCTCTTCTCCACCCCAAAAAGGAACAGCACAGAAACCCTCCCTCTGCAGACACACAGCCTGCTTATGCTTTTTAGCATAACGTGGGAGGTTGATGCATGAGAAAATAAGGGAAAAGCTCTTTTCAGTCTTCACTGGATTAAGAACAATGCCTCCCACCATGCTTTCAGATCTCTGTCCCGTGAACTCAAGTTTTATCATCCTTGGTTTGCTCACGGTCTTTCTCTAGCTCTCTGCTACTTTAACTTGTTATCTAGAGACAGCAGAGACTGTTATATTTGATCTATCTACAGGGACTGTCTCCTAGATCATCAGTATTTCTCTAAATCAGTAGCAGAATGGGACATAATTCAGCTTTGTTTACAAATAGTCTTTTTTTTTTACACTTCTACCATCATAGTAAGTTTTCCTCCCAGACAAAAGCTCTTGTAGCAGGACAGTTTATCATCTGTGAAATCCTGTTAAGAAATAATAATACTCAGTAAACACTAATGATACAGGTGTGATTAAACAAAATTTGTTTTCCAACATTACCCAGAACAGGTAATAAGTGTTTCTATAAGTGAGTTTAGGATTTGTATGTGCTAGTCCCAAACTTACCCTGCTCAGTGAATACTCCGAGTTCTACAAAACCCTAGCAGAACTAGCAAACAAAGTTTAAACAATGCTAGTTGTGTGCTTGCACAGCTTGGTAATGGCAAATGCACTGTAAAGAATAATAGTAAAGGTGGTTGTATTACATATAATTACCAGTAAAGGCATGCAGTGATCTGAACTCTTTACATCTGTGGAAATTCAATTACAGCATCTTCTGTAAGGGCTTAAAGCGAGGGGAAGAAATGCAGCTGGGTCCCAGTGTATGTGGGAACTGGTCATGCTGGGTTCAGTCTTTAACTACTCACATGTTAAAGGGAATTTTTAATTCTCCCATTCACTGCAGCTGAGCACTTCCTAAAGTTGAAATTAATTGCTTTGAACAGAAAGAAAAATTACAGAGCTGAAGATGTCTGCTGTCTTAGATTTGTGGTGTCAGGTCCTTTCTTTTTTAATCATTGAGTATGTTCAAGCTTGAGTCTACACCCACTCTAGAGATACCTTTCCTTTCAGACGTATTTGCTTTTCTGTAACTCCTGAATTTGTTTCTGAGCGTTATCATTACTTACACCCAATCAGGTTATTTATGCTGTAAAATGTCAGCACAGAACAAGTCTGAGAGCAGGTTGTGCAACAGCACAGCACTGGGACCAGCATCTGTAACACGTGAAGAGCTGTTTAACGTTCTCTCAGAAGTGAGAACCAAGAAAAATCAACTAACTATCCACGTTTCACAATTTCTAAGCATAATACATGGCTAAAGTCATATCTACATTGACCACAGATAATTATCAACCAAAAGTTATTTTAGTATGTGAAAATATTATAAAATTTTTTACTAATTTTGCTTAATCAGTGTCCAGATTTTTTAACTTACCACCAGTTTCATGCACTTACCAAAACCACCTATTTAAATCATTAGGAGCATCTCTGTCACAGGGAGATCACCTATGTGATGATGTTTTAAATGCAGCACAATGCTTACTGCAATACACCACTCGTTATTTCTAATTAAAGTCACTATTAACCTTAAAGAGGAAGTCATCAGGAAGCTCAGAGCTAGCTCAGGAAAAATGACAGGAAAAATAGGGCAGAAAGTGTCAAAGGAGAAGATACACCACATTAAAACTTCCAACACCACCTTATTCCAAACAGAAATGTGAGTGCTTAGCAGTAATGGCAGCTGGATTCAAGGACAAAGGCAGGTTTTCCTGACAGTTAAATTATTTATGGAATGCAGACTGGATTCTACTTTGCACTCAAGCACACTTATCTATTGAAATTCTCATGGTATATCACTTATAATTTCTTTGCAGGTAGTTATGAGAGAATTAAAAGGGCTTTATTAAACTGCAAGAGGTAGAACTTTTTCTTTTCTCCTCATTACATTATCTGTAAAGTAGCTGGGACTAGATGTTTTCTTTTCTGTTAAAAAATTAGCCAGCCTACTTTGAAAGCAGCAACACACTTGCTTTTCATTGACAGAAAATATTTATTTACAATGGTATTTACATTAAATGATAATAAAAATAAATACTGTACAAAAACATTAAAAATGAACAGCAATTGTAAGAAAAACTCTCATGCTTCATAATATTAACAGTTGACAGGAGCGAAGAAAACACTCCCTCAGAGAGTGTCCCACAATTTTCTATTGCTTTTTTTTTTTTTTGGCACCTTCCTTTCAAGTATCTGGCACTAATCACTGGATCTGATAGACCTTGCACTGGCTCTAACAAGTGTTTACTGTCTTTAGGCACCAGGACTGACCTCATCCAAACACAGCACAGCACAGAACAGGGGAGTATAGAACAGGGGAGAGTACAGGTGTGTCCAAGAGCAGAATGTGTGCTCCTTCAAGGCAAGAAAAAGCATGAACTTAACAGATGAGAAATTCAATTATCTTGTCAATTATTAGCCTGCAGTTTCCATAGATTTGTGGCTTTGTATCTGGGTACAGAATCAGTTTTCTGGGCAGCATGTTATTTTGTAAAATTAGACCAAAAAAAAATCTTCACAATAAAGTGTTCCCAGTCAAGTCCTCTGAACATGAACTAAACAAATGTTTTGGAGTCTGCTCATAGCCTGTACCATCAACTTAAAAAAACCCCAAACCACAATAAATGAATCTGATTAGAACACCAAATAAATTGAAGACTCACAATGATATCTGAAAGTAACTACTGAACTACTGCTCAGTCAGAACATACACTTATATTTGATGAACTGAGAGCAAAGTGAGGCAGGAGTTAAAAACTGCTGCCTGAAGCCAAGCTTCCAGTAACTGATGCAATTTTAAGATGTACTGATCCTTGAGTAGCTTCAGTGGGGTTTTCTAAACACACACCTAAGAAACTAGTTCTGCTCACTAATTATTGGAAATGTTGACTGCTGTGGTCACTTGCTGCCATCAGGGAGTCAAAAGCCCTTCCACCTGCAGATTTTTGTCAAGCCTTTGCCTGTTACACGTGCGTGAAACACTGCCAACCAAAGCCAAGGTGTGACAGTTTTACTGAAACTACAGTAAGTAATTCCAAGGAGGAATGTCAAAAGCACAGTATTGATTCAGACATGTTTTTAAATTAACTTGAAGCTAATAAGGAAACCTTGGTGGTGCATCCTAAAATTCAGCCCGGCAATTTAGTGAAAGGAGGAGAAAGGAAGGAAATCAGGGGACACTGCAGAGTTTAGCAGCAGCTTGCCTCTAGCTCTGTGTTTGACCAAAATTTCAGTCAAAGTTGTACGTGGTAGAGTCAAATACTTAGTTAACAACTCAGGGAAGAGAACAAGAACTTCTAGAAAAGCTAAGAGCATCAATTGTTAATCACTTTAATTGATTACTTCCTTTTACATCCTGCTGGATGTTCATTTAAGTTCTGCTGGCAATTATGGCTGTTGCAAGAGAAAAGCATAATCCAAATACCTAGTTTAGAGGTTAACCCAACTTTCAAACCCCTGTGTAGCCACATGAGAGGAGCACACTCTCAGCAAGCTGCTAAAAACTAAGAAAAACATTTGTGGATCCCAGCAAAAGAAGTTACTAGAAATCTTTTGTATAACTTGATACACCCTTACTGTAAAGTGAACCCAGAAACTTTTATAAAAACACCCAGCACGAAAGGATTACCAAGATCTTTCAGTCAACTTAATTTTCTTTGACTGGAAGAATAGTTTTTAATGTGTTTTTATGGTTGAGAGGGCAGGATCCTACCTTTTTAACATCCCATTGAGAGGAGAGTTACTATCAACTCTCTACCAAACAAGTAACTTACTTTTAAAGACAGGCATGATCATCTGGCCAGACACAAAGGAACACTCGTTCAGCCAGCTGCTCATTCTAAGTGACAGGATTTTTGCACAAAAACCTGTTTTTCTTCTTGCTAACCAAAAAAGCTATGTAATCTACTTTTGACAGTCAGTTCACCACTACGAAACATAAGTATGAGCTCATTATCATTTCAAGCAAGGAAATAATGAGTTAAGGTACACAAATGTTAGGAAAACTATTTTCTTTGGTTCTAGGGCAAATAGTGCATGACTGAAAATGTTCTCTGTAGTAAGTGAAGCAGCTGGTCCAGGGGTGAGGGAGGGGGACAACAGAGAGATTATCAAACTTCATATAGACTCTAGCACAAGATTTGTGTCAGCCAATAATCCAGACAATTAGCAAGTGTAAGAGATCCAAGAAGGGATATGGAGACAGAGGCTCTTTCGTTTTGCAAGGCCACCAAGGCTGAGCAAACCAGGGAGCAGCTGAAAAAAACTGCTGGCAGAAAGCAGAGCACTGAGCTACAAAGCCCTGCTCCTTCTATGCAGAGGGGAAGCTGGACAGACAGCAGAATTCTCATCTCAAGCAGAAAGGGCCAATTTTCAAGAAACTGAAATATGAAAGGGCTGTAAGTTATGGCGACAGAAACACACACAATGGTCAGAGTACCATGAACAGAAAAAAATGCAGCATGTAATTATCACACAGTGACTTACAGACAAGTCTAACCTAGTGGTGATCTCTGGGATAATGAGGAGAAACATAGCAAAATTAAAAATATAACAACCTCAGAGGAAAAGTGTAATTGAATTGCAGGAGCCAAATAATGATTTGAATAGTGTTACAGAAACCTAAGAGAGATAAAACCTTACTTCCTCTTATTTTCCCAACTTTCCTATATCACCACCACATTCATGGACTAAGTCCTTTTTCTTGCCACCTATTAATTTTGAAATTTAAGAAAATCTTTTCCTCTTTCAGATTTAAAAATAACGCTGTAGATCCTATTTAAGTAGAGGAACCCAAATTTTTTTTTGTTTCAGTTCTAAAAATAGGTCCCCCATTAAGCAACTGTTTTGCAGTGTGGCTGTACAAGTATCTATGAAGCTCTCTAAAATTCCATGCATCCTCATGTCTCATTTGAAACTCCACAAGCACATAAACAGATCCAAAGTAAAGCTCTTCATATGTGACTCAACGGACAGACAGGAAAAAATATGGTGTTGAAAACCTACCAGGGATTTTGTGCAATAAAACCTAATGAAGGGAGAAATATCAACGGGAAGAAATGGGATACAACAATCCAAAGAGTATTTAAGTAACTCAGATGAATCAAAACCAGAGAGAAAAAATATGAAGAACATGTAAAGACAACATACATGGTTATGAGAAGAAGGTAAAGGGGTCCATCACCACTTTAAGTGGGCTTCCAAACAGAAGTCCTGGCAACAATTTGTGGAAAATCCTCACATTCATTTACTAATGTCACACACAGACGTGGACAAAACAAGAGGTAGTTGATTTAAAGTGCAGGGGGAAAAATGTTACTAATGTAAAAAAAAAAAAAAAGTGTGATACAGGTTTCCTATGACACCATAATTAAGGGACTGTTCTTTCAAGACCAGAAGAGAGGATACAGAAATCAAACACACCCCACCCCATTATGGATACATGAATACTTCTTTGTGCTTCTAGAAATCACTACCAGTTAGATTGTTTCACTGCTGACTTCAAAGGAATAAAACATTAGACAAGACAGGAACAGGGCAGTGGCAGTATGTGTGGTGTTTCCCTCTGTGATGCACCTTATGACTGAATTTGTATTTGAATCTACAGATACATGCATCGAGTAGCATGTTACAATTTCCCAAAATAAGGTGAAGGAATGATGCAGAAGTTGGCAGGAAGGAATCCTAAGAACCTACTGCAACTGTAACTGCAGTGTATGTTCTCATAAAGCAAGCAGAACCTTCATGGCAAAAAAATATTGATTAGAGCAGGGAAATTACTCCTAAGAAGCAGAAAAATATTCAATTCAATGCTACATCAACACCTGGAGCAAATAACTCCTGGTGCTATTGCACACCCTTCCATGTTAGCACCAGAAACATTTTCTACTATTTCAAAATGAAAATTTTCCAATTAGATAAGCAGAAACTTTGTTAGTCAAAAACACTACACTCTTAGGGAAAAAAAAAGTTAGTCTGAAGTACTTTTTGAACTAACTTTACAACAGAGTTTTAAAAAAACCCTTCAAAAATTTTATACAAACTTCTAGAAATACATAAAGCCAAATTTCTAGAGAATACATTAAAAAAATCAAATGACATGGACAAACAATCTAAGACAGAGAATGTCCATCTATTTGTAAGGCCACACAGATCAGAAAAAGAAGTTGTCTGACCATCTCTTCAGCAATGCTGAGAAAAAAGAAACTTCTCAGTTTTTCTGAAACGATGATCTTGCCTGCAGTATTTTACCTCAGTCTTCTTTGTTACAGTACTAGCACAACAGGAGTAATATTAACACTACAGATTTTAATTATCACCATTCTGGAAACAGAAGTTGACAATACAAACAAGTGATGTACAGGACTTTTTCCCCCCTGGATTTTGGAGCGGTTGTTATATGAAACCACCACCACCAAAAGACATCTGCTCAGCTTCAAATCTGCAGCTGTGTAAAAATGTGGGTTTAAACCACCAAAATAAAAACACCAACTAGATAACAAATTTAAGATTAAAGGTGAAAGAGAACAAGTGTTTATGGGGCAGATGTGATTCAGAAAGAAGCTCTTTCCTAAGGAATCTTTGGATTTCTCTCAGTGCTTTCTGTAGCAGCTTTTAAAATTTTCAATCTTACACACACCAAAAGAAAGAAAATACAAAATATCTGTCGAGTCTCAGAAATGTACAGACCAGTTCCCATAACCACAATGAACTGGGTCCATACCTGAAACTCCAGTGACAGGAGACAAGCTAAAATGCTCCAGGGAAAATGGCACACTTTTGCAAAATAACTGGAAGAACAAAGTAAGTAGGTTGGGCACAAAAATAGTGAGGTGGGGAGGTCATCAGCACTATAAATCTGCTCTCCACCCTGGAGTAGAGCTGATCTGTGTTCTTCCAATAAAACACCTTTTACAGTGCTGTCTGTGCCATGTGGGGATGGCTAAGCTGAGGAATGGGAAAATGAAGTATTTATCTTCTACAAAGTCAGGCTTTAGAAAGCTTCTGTAAAATAAAATTACTGATAAATTGCATTGGTGCTGTGGGGGAGGCAGTAAAGTCTCCTCTTCACTTGCACAGTGAATTTCCCCACATAGTCTCATAATCATAGACCAAAGCAAGATGATTATTTTGAGAGAAGATGGTATAATTTTTGTTTCAGAAAGGCTGGGTAAGAACATGCCATTGCTACTGAAGTAACACACTGAAGAAACTGAAAAATCAGAAATATATTTGTTGGCAAAATGATGCAAGGTAACAGTTCTGCCAAATTTACATTTTGATCTTTTAATATTTCTGTTAACACAGCAACCCTGTATTGGGAAGCAAAGTGCATTTTTAACCTTAAAAAGTTAACCAAAAAAAAAAAAGGAAGCTTTAACAGGTATAATCCCACATCAAGAGTTTATTTTCAGTGCAAGTAAAATACAGATATTGCTTTAGTACACAGAATACACCTTCATTAGGCTGGTCTCTGTTTTTGGCATACGTACTCCCCTTTGGATTATCTGCTGCTGGGAGATGCAGTTTTACAAATGTCAGTGTGTTATGAATGTGACCAACAAGACTACACTGGAGAGAAGGTACAGCAGGTACAGAGAAGGCTGGGAAACACTTGGCTCTAGGACAAAAGGCTCTTCATCTCCTGAGACACTGCTCACTGGCACTCACTGCAGCAGCAGCTCCCTCATCTCTGGCTGTGCCTTTGGGCCAATGCACCCCTCACAGAAACCTCCAGGGTTTAGTTCTGCACTGAGATGCAGTTTGCATGACACACATTCTGTGGCAAAGCAGCAGCCAAGCAGTCCTGCTATCTTGTACAAACATGTGAACCCTTACAGGAAGTTTGTCTATCATACAGTTTTAGGAAGACTTTTCTGCTACTGTGTGAACGAAGAGAAACTTTTTTTTTGGGGGGAGGAGGGGAACATCTGGTCAGTAGAACATGTCACCTAAACCAGCAGCAGGGTTTGCTACCTTGCAGATGTCCAGTTTGTAGTAACTGGGATCCAAGAGCCATGGACTGCAACAAACTGAAAAATTAATTAACTTTTCACTCCTAAGCTTGAGTCCTCCTTTCTGTGCAAGGATTGCAAAGAGTAGACACATCAGGAAAAGCATTGTGATACTCCTCATGTCTAGTAAATGCAACATCAATTTCTAAGATTTTTAACATGGCACTTTTAATTTAAAGTTAAATTCAATTCTAATTTAAATTCCCCACATTCAGATACCAATACTGAACTATGTTTGTTAGATACCTGTGATAATTGTTGCTGCTAAGTATTTTTCAGGAGAATTTGTCTCATGCCTACTCCTTACTTGCAAAGTAAGTTAAAGTACGTAAATGTACTTGCAAAGTAAATTATTCCAGCTTGCAAAAAAAGTTAAAAACCTTATTCAAATACCAACATTCTGTTGGAACAAAAGTTATTAATTTTGGTAAACAGAGATGATGCACTGGGTTAAAAACAGCTGCTGGTATTTCTAGTAAGTAATTTCTGTGGAATAGCTCCCCATTTATTAGAACCTTTTTTGAATTTCAGTCAACTGCTGTGGTTTGCTACACCTGTGGGAGTGAGGACACCAGAGAGGACAGAGTTCTGCAGGAAATAATGAAGCTTCAACCATTGTGCAAAACCCAGATTAACTGCCAGTATTTCCATCCAGACTTACTGGGAACAGAAATCCTCATGGTGAAATGGCAGAGTGAAACACACGGTAAGTGCTCTTAGGGAGAAGGACTGGATAATCCTTGAAGAATTCCGTGATGCAGGGAAAAGAAAATGGCAGTGGGAGAGCAGCAGGCAGTGTGTGCAAAGCCTCTGAGACAGCAGGGTGTGTTTTTCAGCCAGGAAACAGTGGCTCCATCTCAACAAACACGGCTGGCAGGATTGCCCCTGCTATTTAAAGCCTCCACCGCTCCAGTTTTATAATGTGATCACAGGAATTCTGAAGTTTAATAAAAGCATTAAAATTCCTGACTGCATTTTTAGAAAAGCCCTGTTTAAAACTGTCAGCAAATGTAATTAGCACGTACTTCAGAAATGACACATCTAACACGCCTGTGACTGAAACGTGATTGGAATGATTCCTTTTTACTCCATTCCTTTAGAAGCAAAGGATACTCCTGACAAGCTGGGAATAGCGTGAAACAAAGAACCTACCTTTGCCCAAAGATCTCCAGAATGTAACTGCAGAGCATTCTTAATGTAATAAAAGAGCAGTCTGATTTAATTTAGCTTTTTACACTCCTAATCTTAATACCATGTGCTCACTTGTAAGCCTCTGGAGAACAGTGACTTCCAAAAGGAGAATGGTAATCAACAGAAATCCATATTCATCAACATTAGCAATATTTTTAAGGACTAAATTCAGCAAAGTGGCCAAGAGAATAATGATTTTCAGAATGTATGTACTGTGAAAGAGAAAATGCTTTTAAATTCATTTTAAGAAGGTGAGGTCCTGCTAGGGAAGCAACAAAGACTTATTGTTGGTTGAGGATTTAAGGGTATAAAGCAAGACCTGTAGGGAAAAGGCATCTACATCAGTTGACCTAAAATAAGTAAGTTTCTGCATCCTTAAGAAAGGTTGGTGTGGTCTTTAAAAAAAATCCAAAACCAAACAACAAAACCCTACCCTTTTTTCTCACTACATCAGCTGCTCTATGTAAAAACATTATTTCTGCCTATGAATTATGCATGGATAAGAAAGAACAGAAGGCAGATGTAAAGAAAAGGCAGGATTCTTCTTGACCAGGCACAGACAGCAACCAGTAACACACTGCACCATATCAAGCTGTACCCTCAGTCAATCCTTAGAAAATAGGAGACGTCTTCCTAACAATTTTAAGTACCTATGCTACATACAAATATGCTTTACAGCTGTCCAGATTGTATTTCCCACGTGCAAATGTTCCTTTCTCTTGATTTGTTACAATTCAGATGGAGGAATTTTATCTACAAATTTTGAAATGTGTGGTTACTCCTTTCTAGAGTCATCTGCAGAAGAAACACCTGAACAAACCTGGCCAGTACTTTTCATGTTTTAAGACAAAAATCTTCAAATATTTATTAACTTTAAGATAACTGCAGTCTCAAAATACTATTTAATAATGTGCAGTAATAAATAATTTTAGTTTACATTAAAGTCAGTCAAGACCTGGATTAGGTGTGGGTACGAACAGTGAAATATATTCTGTAGATCAGCTTTTACTTGAAAGAAAGAGATGAAAAAAAGATTCTCCTACACTCATTTCACCTGGATGTAAAAGCTGATATTTGCAAACACTTATTGCAAACAGGTCTACTTATTGCCACATGGAAACGTGATCTAGAGAAATGCATCTTCAGGAACATTAATGCACAAGGAAAAACCTAGGCTGCCCTAGTTCAGGGAGTAGAGCAGTTACCTAAAGCTCTCTTCTCTTGGTATTTTTCTTGTCTTTTAAAGCAAACATTTTCAATCTAATTGTGTATGTGCTTTAGAGCTTTCACAACACTACTGGCACGATCTCTTCCAAGACCAAATCATTTTGAAACATAAAAGAAACCAGCAAACAAATATTAAGGTGATAAAATGTGCCACTGGGGACCATTATGTAGGTTTTTATATATCGATATATATAAAAATTATATATGCAAACATAACTGTTACATATACATAGTATATATAAGTATTATTTTACCTCACTTTAACTGCATAACCAGCAGGAGCTCTGAAGATGCTGACAACACACTGTCACACCTTCCATCTTCTTTACAACAAGTTTTTACTGCTTGTGAGACACCAGGCAAGTTCTGAAACTTGTGATGATTATGTCTAATATATGATTAGTCACTATGGAATGAACAAACATTTATATATCTGAAAAAAAGATCCACTAAACATGAAATCTTTCCAATCCAAATACTGTGCACTTCCTCAAGCATGTTAAAAGCTGGAAGAAAAATGAACTAAAACAATAAGGAACTTTTGATAGTGTCTTGAAGGTCAGTTCCTTATGTCCAGTATACCAGTGGACAGCTGAAGGTAACTAAAAATTACATCACTAGGATTTCTGGGTCCTTGGTTTCTCTTCTGGCAAAAGAGGGGAAGTCAGTATCCTAAGATCACAGGAAAAGTCAGGCTCAAAGAAACCTCAGAAGTCTCTTGTTCAACCTGCTGCTCAAAGCTATGGTGTCAGACTAGGTTACTCGGGTTTATCCAGGTTTATTTTAAAAACCTCCAGGTGCAGAGACTGCACAATACCTAGAATTAAGCAAAACTCTCACTCTTCTACTGCACTAGTATGAAAAAAGGAAAAAAAAAAAAGACACTGAACGTGAGATCATCTCTACTGTGAAAATAGCCTCTTAAATGTATTTTCTACTGGACTAGAAAAGGAGATAAACTATTTTCTTTTTCAGAACTTTTAATTTTACTATAATATCTATTTTTATTATGGCAACATGCCTGGAACATCAAATGAGTTTGAACTCATTTGATCTTCTGGGGATACCCATTAAACTTGTACTCAAGTGGGAAATTACTTACCTAAGAATACTATCTATACATCAATCTGTGCTATATATCTCCAGATATAAAACAATGGTGAAAAATTTCTTTTCAAATAAAAACGTTTTACTCTATGCTCTATTTTGGGACAAGTTTCTCCCACAGAAAGTTGGGGGGTGGGGTGGAATATGAGCTCTTCCTTCAATTCAAAGATGACTCTCAGATTTTTTTAATCCTTTAGTGTAGTGATTATTTATAAAACCAGAAAGAATCTCAATCTTTGATGAAAAATAGATCTCAAGGAGCATTAGGTCTCATGTTAAGCAAGAAAGAACGTTAAAGTCTTGCTGTGCAAATTCTGGGGATGGTAAATGCTTATCAGAGCTACTCCTTCCTTAACACAGAGAAAAAAATAAAGCAGAATAGGGCTGTCTTGGAGAAGAGAGAAAGAAGTCAGTTATAAAGTTCAAATGTAAAGGTATTGTATAATTATTTAGACTTGATTTCCCCAGCATACACTATTAATAATAGACTGGATGCTGAGCTACATTTTCAATTCATTCTACTCTCTGTTTGAGAACTAGTTACAGTTATTACAGCAGTATTACAGTTACTAATTTATATAGTATCATGACTCTCTTTAGAGGAAGGTTTCTTTGAAGTGATGGAAGTTTAGAATGTAAGATTTTAATATAACATTTAAAATATTTTCATGCTCTATCACTCTAAAAAGGCAAAGAAGAAAACCCTACTGTACGTATGGTAGAAAATACACATCTGTCAGCACACACCAGCAGCTGGGCTTGTTTTTTACTAAAAGGTATTTTCCTCCCAAAAAAAATACATAACTAATCCATTGATTAAACTGTTCAACGCAAGCCAGAACTGGGCAGCTTGTGTAATGTACCAAAATAATGGCTTGCAGAACTACAAATATCAGATGCTTCCACTGAGATAATAACTACAAGCAGTAATCCAAGCTGTCTGGGATGGAAGAAGTGTTAAACTTAGTCTGTGAAACTTTTTATACGATAAAAATATTTAGAGAAGTTGTAGGCTTCTCCTGTACAGCCATACTTGTCATGCTTACAGATGTGCTGCTTCAAAGCTAAGACATTTAACAGCCCAAACACTTTCCAATTAAAACAAAAACCCACCTCGTTAAAATCCTTCCTACTATAAAATATGAATATACAAAAATTCCAACACAGTTACTTTACCTGTGAGACACATGTATACTTTCAGCAGCAAAAATCAAAATGTCTTCCCTTTAGAAGTATTTTGTTTTCAACAAAGAGCCTTTATCTGCAAGTAGCAGAACTAAATGACAATTTGTATTTTCACTGTGAGATAAGGATCAGTCACTTGGAATGTTCTGGCACTGAACTTTGAAAATGAACCTTGAGTACGTGCTTGCATGCTTACTCTACCTCACTGCTATCTGCAGAAGCACGCAGCACGTGTGCCCTGGTTATATTCCCAAGTGAAGGAATCCAGAGCTGGCCTTAGGTCTGAGGAGCAACTTTAAGATACTTCACCTTTAGAGCTGTTACACTGACAAAACTTAAAAGAAGAAAAAAAAGTCCATATTACTTCTTAGGGACTACTAAACAACATAAGGAGCTTTAATTGGGTGGTATGAACAGCTTTCTCCCAGTTACACTAAGAATGGTGGCATTGTTCCTGTAATAGAACAGCACTGACTGGGGCACCCACCAACCACACAGGGATTAACAAGGGAAGGTGCCAGATTCTGCCACTGGATGGGGCAACCCAAGATTTTCATACAGACTGGGGAATGAGATGCTAGAGAGCAGTGCTGTGGAAAAGGACCTGGGGGTCATGGTAGGTGACCAGCTGGCCATGAGTCAGCAGTGCCCTGGCAGCCAGGAGGGCCAACCCTGTCCTGGGGGGGCATCAGGCCCAGCATTGCCAACTGGGCCAGGGAGGGGATTGTCCCGCTCTGCTCTGCCCTGGGGTGGTCTCACCTTGAGTTCTGGGGGCAGTTTTGGGCACCCCAATATAAAAACAGACATTAAGCCATTAGAGAGTGTCCAAAGGAGGATAACAAGGATAGTGAGGGGTCTGGAGGGAAAGCTGTATGAGGAGCAGCTGAGGGCACCTGCCTGTTCAGGCTGCAGGAGACTGAGGAGAGACCTCACTGTGGTCTTCAATACCCTCCTGAGGGGAAGCAGAGGGGCAGATACTGATCCCTTCACTCTTGTTGCCAGTAAGAGGACTCGAGGGAATGGCTGGAGCTGAGTAAGGGGAGGTTTAGGTTGGATATCAAGTTTTTCACCAAGAGGGTGGTTGGGCACTGAACAGGCTCCTCAGGGCAGTGGCCACAGTATCAAGGCAGACAGAGTTTAGAAGCATTTGGACAATGCTCTCAGGCACATGGTGTGACTCTTGGCGTGTCCTGTGCAGGGCCAGGAGTTGGACTTGATGATCTGAAGGGTCCCTTCCAACTCAGCTTATTCTATGATTCTCTCCATGCTCATCTTCCAAAAAATACAGAGCGTGTTCCCAACTCTACCCCAACACACTGAGTCTCCAAGAATCATGACACAGAACATAACATTTAAAAGATATTATGGGTACCATTATTACACATACAGACACTCTTGGCACACTCTACACAGTCCACTTGTACCCAAGTGTGTCATTCAGCCATAAACCCCCTCCTGCCTCTTCTCTGGTTGCTCCAGCAACTGAGGCTGCTCTGAGTTATCCCCACAACGCCCAGAGCATGATTTGTGAGGTTCCATCACATCTCTTTCTCATCTCCATGCTCACATTGCCACCAGCTTTTCCCAATCCTTACACGAGCTGTTGTTTTTATTATTTTTTTTCATACTGACACAGCTTCCACACTTTCCTTCCATTCCCTATCCTTCTTATTTCCAGATACCCTTCACCCAATTTTTTCAGGATTCTTATTTATCCCTTTTCTCCTGGTCTGCCATACGATCCCATTTCAGACATTCCCCAGTTTCAGTTTTGACTCTGTGTCTTCCTATAAATGCAATGTGTCATGAGCAGGACCAGCTTTCTCATGAGAAAATAATGCCAGGCAGGTATGGAAGACAGAAAAAAACCCCCCACCATCATATTTTAGGGATGACATTTGCAAGCTCTCTCCCTATCTCCCAAATGATAAAACTTGTTGCCAAGTGTCTCACTGCTCAAGTCAGAATAGCACTCAGAGCTAAATGTAAAATAACAAGAAACAACTTGAGTATGTAGAATTTAAATGATGTACAGAAAATAGCAAACACTTTGCAAAGTCTATGCTTACCTAGATGCACGAAAGCTTTTAGTACAGTAACCAGAGGATATGAAAAGAGAAAAGATAAAAAAAATTTAAAAAGTACTCAGTTCAACCCACACACAAAAGAAAAGTGGTGTTAAGAAGCCTCCAAGGAAAGTTTTTAAGGACTGATATGGATTATTTTCAGCAAGGAGTTGTGTTTTTTTATTTTTTGTAGACTTCTACCATTTATTCTGAAATAAATTTTATTTATTTTATTTTATCTATTGTCTCTTAGGAAACGGTATGTCAAATAAAAGATTCCATTAAAAATATCATCAATGAAGTGCCCAATTCCAAGTATTTATCCACGTAAGACTTTATCAGAGATGAGTTACTAACATAACTGGCAGAGGGCTAACTCCAGATGATTTTTGTTGTTGAGAACCTTTGCTATGACACATACTGGTGAGTAGATACCAAGAAGTCACCATCCTTAATGCACCCAAGCCTGTCTCCTTCTCAACAACCACACTTGTGCTGAGAAAGGAAGATGGGGACCTCCTCAGCATCACCATCGAAATGCCTCTGTAGTTCAGGATTTTATCATTAGTATCAATGTTACCCCCTTAAAAAAGTTCTTTTCTTCCTCCACAACTATGAGCAGGAGCTGGGGACAAAGCTCACTGCTCCAGCAGTGGCACTCACTGCAGGTGGCTCCTGACTCCTGCAGAGTACTGTGCCATATTATGGTTAATTCCATATGAAGTCACAACTGAAGGTAAGATCCTCACCATTTCTTGTGCCTAACCCATGAAAAGCCCAGCCATCTGGAGTGCAGCTGTACCTCAACCGAGTTAGTGGCAACTTATCCCTCCCTCCATCACCAGCTTGGCTTTGGCAGCTGAGATTCACAAAGATCAGAGACCTGCAACACCAGCTGCAACACTAAAACTCACCAACAAAGAGGAGACTGAACTGGTCCAAAACCAGCATTTCAAAACAGCTCATCTTTTCAAGTTTGAAAATTCAAGGACTTTCTTTCTCTAGAGTCATATGGCTGGTGCCAGTATCAGCCAGGTCTCACCTCATCCTTCTAATATTCATGCAGGGATGCCTCAGTAGAGCCAGAAGACCTATCAGAGATACCTGAAATCCTAACAGCACAAAGAAGCAACCCTCACACAAAGCTGAAAGTTTAAACAGTAGGTCTCCTTACAAGAAACACAGTCTCAACATACATGCATTTCTGGAATTTGCTGAGTTTTCTCTCCTTGCTGAGACAAGGACAACAAAAGAAAAATCTCAGATAAAGGGAAGAAAGATGGAAACAGCAATATCAGGATTTTTTTTTCTTTTAAATTATCCAATGTAGAGTTCAATTACATTCCAAGAAAAGGGAAGAGTTTCAGAAACCACTTGCATCAAGGGTAAGAGCTGGTTACTAATGTATCTTTAAAAGCAAGGGACCAAACTGAAGATGTAGTTCCTTTTAACTATGGAACTCATCTATAATTTTAAGTACAGGATTTGCAATTTGACTGAGTCAAAAACTCTGAAGAAAGAGATCCTTCACTTTCAGGCAAATGATAATACAAATCATACAATAGATTTAGACAGCTTAAGAGACTTCACGGTACATTATTTGCTAATAAAGATCTGGGAGTGGAGTAGAAGGAACAAATAAATTCTACAGCTATTTAAGTATGATTAGATGTGCAGACATCTGTGAGCAGATGAAAAGTCTGTTTACCTGTGACTTCTGCATGTAATACATATGTGTTACTTTGTAGGTGATGGTGGTAAGAATTACATGTTGTTACAAACTGCAAATTTTAAATCCAGACAGAACATAATGAAATCTTGATTGTTTTTATGTTCAAGTTAGGATAAGAAAAATCTATTGCCAAGTCTACCACGTTGGCTGAAAGATCATTTAGTGTATTACTCTATTTTAGAGACAGAAAATAGAAAAACTCATCTACAAAGTATTTTAAAAAGCATGGGTTACCATCCTTCAGAGAGCTGCGCGGAGTTATCCTCCCCAAAAGACCTATTTAAGGCAGGCAACCTTTGAAATCATGGGAACACAGCGCTCATCTACCCTTCAGAATAAAAACATTACAGTCATCTCAACCACGCATTTCTATTGGATTTTGGGTGACTGTGAAAGGAAGGAGAAGGAAGGATAGTGGAACTGAGAAATCCAAAATGTATTTGTAGCCTCGCAGCCCATGGCATCATGCTGAGAGAATAATTAAGGAATCATGTGTTTATTAATGATCTACCCAAAATATTCCCAGGGACACATCAGCCCAGACCCAGAGTCACTGCCACAAGGAGAAATCAGAAATACCATTAATTTCTCAATAGAAATAAAGGAACATGAGGATTTTACTACATAGGTTTTCACTGGATGTTTTCAGCACTACCAAAAGCCATCAATGTGTATGTTCTTACAGAAATGTTCACACCACGTCCTGGACTTCACTGCAGCTGTTTAGACAAAAGACCTGATAGTGTTTTATTGGAAATGCCTTTCAGAGGAACAGATTACTGTAGTGAAAAAACCATGTTGCTATACTACAGCCTGTTTTCCAAGTCTTATTTTAGCAAGAACTTTTTTAACATCAGTGAAGTTTCTACCAGTGTATTTTGGGAAGTGCATCAAACTGCACTTGCTACCATCAAGATGGCATCATGCCAGGAATTAACATAAGTAAAAGCTTCAAAATCAGGAGCACAGCACTTCTGCTTCAAGAGAGAAGCCAGACTGGCCCTGGGCTGTGGGGAAGCAAGCAGGTAAGTAACTGACACTCAATGCCATTTCCCCCACCTTCAAGTTCTTTTAAGATAATTCACTGTAATTATTTAAAGATGGTTCCCTGAGGAAAACATTGTAATCCTATTTATTTCTTTAGGATATTAAAAATGAGCCTGATAACTCTGCACGTACCTCTAACAAAATGCTTAAACTCCACCTCCTGTGTGCTGGAAAGTCACAGTGGGAGAAACAGCAGTCAAAGCAACATAAATCAGTGAAAAGCTGGACAGCAAAGGGACTTGGAGATTGAAGAAAAGAGATCCAGAACTTCTGGCACTATGTATGAAGGACCAAATAGGGTGTCCTGTTTATCTTCATTTTGACAAAATAAAAGTAAGCTGGAGACAGTTAATAAGTGTATCTCATACAGCCCACGTATTCATGGGTTAAACTACTGAAAAAATGCATAGCCTGCAACAGACAGCTGAAAAAACTCCAGGAAAACCTTAAGAAGTCATCCTATGTAATTTCCCACTGCTGTCTGTTTTTCCACTACTCTTCACAAGACTAGAATTGTTGCCTCAGACCAGTTTTAAGGGGACCATTTCATTAAATAACAGGAATAATTATAAGCTTATTCCACAGTGCAAGCAAAAGCACTAAGTCTACAGAGTTTTGTCTTTTCTGTATCAGCATATCCCAGTAACTTTAATGCTCTTTACAGAACTGCTTTAAAAGCATTCCTCAGCATTAAAATCCTCAAATTTGTTTTTTAAAATATGTTCCTTAATTTGTTGTTGAAAAATCAGTAGGAATAACAATATTATTGACATATTACCCCCGTGAGTTCTAATCTTTTTCATAAATACATCGGACTGCAAATTGGTAGTTACATTTGATTTTTATAATTCAGTGTGATAACCTGAAGAATACCTTAATACATGAAGCAAAGCTCTGGATCTAAAGGACACTGTAGAACCCCTTCAACTTCACAGTACCAATATTATCCAGAACTGCTGTATGACGTGTGAAAGTGGGAAATAAAAACCATTCCTCAGCATGGTATTTGATCTGAACAATTTCTGTACACAATGAAATCCTTTTGGTGTAGTGGTTCTAGAATTGTAATTTACAGATCACTAACTCTGGATGGCAATGGCATGAGTTTTTACACAATCTGAAGGCTGTACTAAGCAAAGTATTACAGGTCACACTTCTAAATATTTAAAAGCAGAATGCAAGTGGAGAAGCCAAAAGCTGAGGATAAGTATCCTAAAGCCATAAGCTCTAAACTCCAAATAACAAAATGAAAGCTTGTGTTTTCCACCAAGAAAACTACTTAATTGTTAACAATCCAGCTCTTTCAAATAAGTCTTCTGACCACACTTAAAAACAGTATTAGAGACCAAAGCCAAATCAAACCTGTATGTTTGCAGAAACATCCTCCCAGCTATCAGGGTTTTTGGTATTATTTTGCTTTGTTGTGGGAGATTTTTCTGCTGGTGTTGTTTGGGTTGAGGTTTGGGTTTTCTTTGCTTATTTGACAGCAGAAACAAGGAATAATCTGTCCTGTCCAATTTTGCCCAGAGATGTAAAGTTCTCAAACCATTTCCAATTTACGCAAAAGATGAAGTGTGAGGAGATAACGAGTAGAAGCAAATGTGTTACTTACAGAACTACTGTGCAAACTAAAAATAGTATATTGAGATATATAAACTGTTAGAAATAAAAGGATAATTCTATTTGAGGTCTAGTCATAGTTACAATGCTAAACCACACAAGATAAAGGAAGAAAATGTAATGCAAGTTCTCTTCTTCATAGCCTAAATTAAATGGTTTACTTCTACTTTATGCAGAACGTTGAAAGAATGTAGAAGTGGAGAGACTTCTGTAACCTCGACTACTCTGCCTGGAGGCAATCCCCATTCCCTCCACAAACCTGGAGGAGGGTACAGAACGTGGTTAGTGCAGAATGATTTCTTTGTACAGGATCGAGCAAAACAGTCCCAAATCTGTCTGGGGCCTTCCAGAGTAACAGCTGTAAATGATATAACCTAGAAATCTGCTTGCCAGGTCCTGCAAACACAATCACCATAATGTCTATGCACACATGCTGTTAAAATATCATCACTGCAAGAATGCAGGAGCCCAACATCTTTGCTGAGCAGTGGTGTTTAAAAGTAACATAAAGAGCTTAAGATTCAAAAGAAACAGGGAGAGCTCTACTTCATAAAATATGGAATGCAGGTCCAAGTTTAAGGCACAATTAAAAATAAAAATCCTTACTTTAGGAAAGCACAAGCTCACACACCTAAAACTGAAAGCCCATGTTTTTTATTGCATACCTTCTTTGTAGTTTATCTGCAAGTCTACAATCCCCAATCTCATAGCAGCTTTTTAATATATTCTCCTGTTAAATTATGCACCTTTGACATCTTCTGCAAGAAAGGAACAGCTGTCAGAAGCTACTGTTATTGCTCATTAAGATTGCAGCAAGAGAAGGAGAAAGCTCAAGGCCAGTGGAAAGGCACCAGAAGTTAGTGTACACAGATGTTGGACAGAGAACTATTTAACCAAAGCTAGAATTATTTGCCTGTGCTATGTGTGATGTGCTGAAAATGTACCTGTTTTCTCTACTTAAATACTCTCCTCCTCTTAAGGAATGAGAAATAACTACCTTGCCTCTGAAGAAATCAGAATGGAAGGCACGCCCATGAAAAGAATGGAATCCTCTGCATGAAGATGTGTGTTCTGAAGTAAAAGTGGTCACAAAGATTAAGCTCTAGAGAAAGATAAATGTATTCCTGATCCAGAAACAGCTGTTTCTACCAAATTAGGAGCAGCAAAATGTTCTTCTACCCATCTCCATTGTTTAGAGCTTAAGTGGACAGTAAACAGAGTAATGCCACTGTGAACTGCAGCCTATCTGATTATGATAAGGCACCTACAGCAGCAGCCAAACAAAAACTTGTTTGGAGCATTTAAGACAAAAATTGTAGACAAGCTGATACTTCTGTATTGTGAACCCCTAGTTAAAAAAAAAAAAAAAAGGTTTTCCCCCTCGTGAAATACCCAAATCAGTACTTTTGGTACACATACCTCGAAGAATTCTCTCCTCATGGCAACGTAGAAAGTCCCAGATTCTAACAGTGCCGTCGTCAGAGCATGTAGCAAATTTATTATCCGTGGGTGAGAAACTGTTACATGAAGACACACAGCAGGGGAAAGAAGTCAGCATTTAACAGATTATGCTTCTCAGACAGGGCAAAATTATACTGTTATGTGTTATACACTGAAGGAGGCATTTGAACATAGGCACTTTTAAGTGAACACAGTGCCTGCCAAACGACACTTCACCACAAGACATGAATTTAGCATAGGATTACTTATTGCATTGCAGTCCCCTGTCAAATGAGGAAAACAAAAAAATCCATCATTTATTCTTAGCACCTTCCTATCTATGACTGCCCACGGCAGCACCTTCTCTGCAGGATGAGAAGCAACATCAATAGGATTTGGTAACTGTCGCCCTAGATTGTCATGTTTGGCAACACCATAAGGAAGTGACACTGTGTAGAAGCAGAGATAACAGTTCTTAGGGAAAAAACTCCTCTTCAGCCACAGGTGCTTTGCAGCAGAGAAGCAAAAAATAAGCGAAAGCTGGTCACAGGAAAATGCTACTTGGATTAACTGTTAAAAAACCTATATAAAACAAGCATACCACTTATTGTAAGAGCAATTTGGAAACACTCCCTCTTATCATAGCCCACCAAAACCATGAAAAGAATCCTATAGACATATAAGCAGCTTCCAGATTCAGCAGTCAACATTGCTTGATGAAAGTCACTGGAAAAGCAAGGAGTTATTTAGCCATGTGAACAGGGCCAGAACATCTCCAGCAACTGACAGGCACTCACTTCTTTTCTGGTGCAGGGAGAGACCATGAGGGAGCCCTTGTGAAATCTTAGATCTTTATGATCAAGAAAGGGCTTAAAGTAGCACAGAAATTCAGTGTATGGCCATGATAGTCAGACAGTAACTGAATCCAAAGTAAGCACTTCTCAAAACCAAACTCTGGCAGAAAATGCACCCTTATCCAAGCAAAATGGTGACTTTAACAGAAAGTGGGTTTGTGGCAGTGAACCTTTATCACCAGCACCTGAACCCATAGAAACACTGCTTTAGCTTCATTTTGGATCTGCAGCTTCTCTTCAGGCTTACTTTAAAAACATTTCCATATCTTACTAAGGATTATATGCAGGTTTGCTCTAGAAACATCCTTCATTTCCATCTTACTGATAGTATCACTTTAGCTTCCATTATATAGACATTTGCACAACTGAGGCATCAACACTGAACCAAGAGAATATCCTACAGTCTTCTTACAGTTTCAAGCTTGAAGAACCCATTTAGTATTAACATTAGACTTCTGTATGTGGCAGTCTGCGTGGGTATTTAGTATTACTGGAAGTCTTGGCTTCACCAAGCCAAGCAGTTCTTCACTTTATTTAGTGTTTTATTATTTTGTGAGAACTATGCAGGTGTTTTATTTCTGAAGGCTTTATATTTTATTCAGTTAGATTATTAAAGACTGAATTCTTTATTTGGAATGAAATTGTTGTCTTACACAGTGCGTATAAAAAGGAATAACTGATACACATTGTCACCATATAAAAATGAAAAGAATACCAGTGCAAAATGCGGCAGACAAATACATCTCTAACATATTGCAGAGGCGGATTCTGGGACAATACTAATTCAGAAAGGTGCCAGCAAAACGGTGAGAATGTGGAAACAAAAGGAAATATTGTGTTTATGTGGTGCATGAAGTCTCCCAGAATCTGACAGAACCCATGCATTTCTGCACCCAGAATACACTTAGAGAACAGTCTAATCATGGCAATAGGTACTACAGAAAATGGTATATTGTGTATAAACCTGGCCTCTCTAATCGCCTCCTTATGTGCCTGGAACATCTTGACGTTGTTCATGTTGGACTGCCAGTATTTCACATATCCCCCGTGGTCTGCTGTCAGCATCCACATATCATTGTGTGACCAAGTCATAGCCCTTACAGGGCTGTCGTGAGCCTGTAAATTCAGAAACAAAACTTCTAGCAAACACATTCAAATACCAGCTGATCCACACAAACACTGAAGTTACTAAAGTGCCTACTTAACAGCTGCAATGAGGAGATGAGAACAGTGATGATCTCATTACATTCAAGATGTTATTGTGGGGGAAAAAAATTCCTTACTCTGCATACAGTGGTCTTCTAAATAGTAACAGTATTTGCATTTTGTTTCCAACATGTTTCTTTATTATTACAAATACTACGTTCTTGAGAACAGTTAGTATAACAGATAGAGAGGGAATAAGAAGCATTATGTGAATTGCCTGTAGCCAGTCTGACATGGAGTCAGAGCAGAATAAAAGACCTCTAAGACTCCCACTACCACTCAGAACATAGACCCACGATGAGTAGGATGAAGATGTGTTCCTAGAACATGCTCCAAGACCTCAAGGAACTACATAGAAATTTCTACAGATTAATTTACCTGCAATATTGTTTCAAAATTGAAAGTCAGTCCATTCCATAAAGTGAACTCTCCACTAGATGCACCAGTGACCAAACGTCTCCCCTCAGGAGTCCACTGCAAAAGAAACATTTAACTAAACTGGGCAAATATAACATTCAAATATTTCTTCACAATTCTCCAAGTAAATCATGAGCTTCTTCAGGGAATCTGTGGAAACAGAGTTAACTAAATGACTTTCTAGAGGATGCAAGATAGACAAAAAAGCAGAACTGTGCCACAGGGCTTTTGGTTTTTATAACAACAGGATAAAGCCCACTATAAAAGCCACGAAAAAATCTAGAGAAGAAACAGCTTACTGGTATCAGTATATTTACAGCACCCAATATCCATACTAAACAATACTTGTCTCCAAAATGTGATGGGGAAAGTGGAAATGCACCTCAAACTCACAGTAAGAACTCTTGTGTAGTCAGACCTTACCATTTATTTTCCTTAAACTTTCTATAGAAAGACTGGACACAGAAGTAGTCCATGCATTCCACATGCTAGTTTTTGAAGATGCTTTAACTGCCATCTTGTTTCAGTTAAGAATCAGTCTAATTTAAACTAAGACAATACAACTAAGTAATTCCAACAGTGTACTCACCCTGACAACAAACACTGGGCATTTTACTTTATTAGTAGATGTTCTAACAAACTTTGTTGTCACAGCATTCATAGGATTGTTCAGCATTCCTATAGGAGGGACCAGCTGTAAGAGAAGAAACAAAAGATTTAAAATCAGAAACTTCAAGAAAAGCACATATTCTGAAGACCCATTTCTGGAAAAGCAAGACTGTCATTTGCAGGGATATTACCAGAAATAAATCCATAGAAGTGTTTCAAAGTCTGCATGATTTATCAACTCAAACATCCAGAACCAGTATCTTCAAGAGCAGCTTTGCAACCTCAGTGCATTATAGGAGTTATGTCCAGAAATTAAAAGCCTATCCAGGTTCAGGTTCTCTTTGTGGATTCCAACAGAAAATAATGTAGAGTGAAGATACCCTTTGTAACTTTAAGGCTTCTTGCAGACACAATGATAACCTCAGCTGACATGCAGAATCCTTCCCATTTTCTGGACAAGTTTTATCTGAAGAACTTCATCAGTGAATAAGACAATTCTACTTACATCATTATAATATCCTGCATCAGGCTGGATTGCTCGCATATCTCGCTGGTCTCTCTGCCATACTCTATTCTGGAAAGAAGAACACAACTCCTAGTTCATACTAGTGCACTCCACTGTTAAATAACAAAAAGTAAGAAACACATTGAGAGTCTGTTTGGGAAAACTCTAAAGCGCCCCGAGAATTTTAAAATAAGCTCTATTAAGACTTTGGACTCAGGAAACCTGTAGAATTTGTGTGCTGTAAGCAAAGGAGTCAGGAGTGTTTGAAGTGCTGCACATTACTGTGCCACAGATGGGTGGTACTGCCCAAGCTAACAGGTAGTCCCAGAGAGGCACCTTCAATCCTTTCAGAGCTTTATGTTCAGGATAAGGATTAACACCAGCAGTAGCTGTGCTGATTAACTCCACATGAAATCCCACAGAGCAACACGAGCTAGAAAAGGACTTTCTGCAGCTCAAGCATAAAGACAATGCCTTCAAATGGATGAAACTGAGATGTGGGGATAACAATGCCTTCAATTAGTTAAATATTGTGAGCTGTCAAACTCAACCTCTTCTAAAACACTTCTCATGAATTAAGAATAAAATTAATCATTTCAGCTTCGTGCCCCAGACTCTACCAATTTCGATCTGTGTAGATATTGGAAACTTAAGTTACAATTCTAGGTAAAACATTCCCAGCTACTACACTTTGCTACAATTTCTTAAGCCAAGAGCAAATTACATATTAACTGTTTTCCTTGGGTTTCTTGATAGAAACACATTAAATCGGTAGTATTAAGCCAGGACTGAAATGGAATTCTAGTATATCCTAATTTTGTGTAAGCATCCAAGACGTACAGAAATCAGATTTTTTGTTTGTTATTACTTTAATAAACAGAATTTTAATAAACAGTTCCTTTTTCTGCCATACTAAAAAGGTCCTGAACTTGTGAAATTATTCTTTTAGAATAGTCCACTACTAACAGAATCTCTTTTGGGGCATTCCTAAAATAAAAGAATATGTTTAAAATGTTGGATGTTCAAACAGATCTTAGAAGATAACAGCTTAGGTTATTAAGAAAACCTTCCAACTGTTAACACCTACAAGCTACAATCATGCACTGGCCATAGCAGATGGAATTGCTTTCATCATGTTTTTGCAACATTGCTGTCGCAGTTGCAACAATTCCAGTATTTATAAATTGCATTCTATTTCTCCTAGGCTAATACCCATCACTTGTGGAGTAAATCTTGGACCAGAAAATTTTTTTTAAAGAATTAATGTCACCCCATTAGGAGACCTAAATAAGCATTTTTACAGAAACAGTTCTTCAACAAAACTTCATTTACGTTTTTCTGTATTTATCAACTGTACAGAAATGGACTTTCAGAGACCCCAGTGCAAGCTGAAGTGCCATTCAGTAAAATGATGAGAAAACATTTTTTAGTGCCCTGGTTCTGAAGAGGAAGGGGTAATGGTTCATCTTCCACTTCGGGAAATTTCTATTTCAAAACAAAAATAAGAACAACTACATTATTTATAATGAGTTTTTATGATCACTGAAAAGTCAGAATATCATCCAAGACACTCAACTGCACTCCAACTTCTAATTCCAAGAGAGGATGCAAAAGCTGGCATTTATACAAAATATAAAATTAACTGTACATGCAGTTTTATTACCAAAAACCAACCTCCCCTTTTTATTCATAATACAGCAAATTTACAAGCTTTTGTCATTCTGGTCAAAAACGCAGCAGCAGATCTTTTGTTATTCCAGACTGTTGTATGGTCACTGAGAAGCACAATCACCTTCCAGGAAGTCAAAAAGGCTTTCGGACAAAAAACACTTGGTTAGTTAACTAACCTCCAAATATTTAATCACAGAGGGATTGTAGTCTATGGTCTTCCTGTTCACAGCTTTCCTCATGCGCTTCCCGTCGAAGGTGAGCTGCTGCATCGCCTGCTGCTGCGCGAAGTCCGGCCGCTTGTAGAAGAGCTGCCGAGGGGCCTGGTGCTGGAACCTCGGCATGTGGAAGAACCGCGGCGGGGACCCGATTTCCGTGGCCATGGCTCCCTCGGCTCCGGGAACTGCGGGAGCGAAGCAACACGTCAGCACACAGGTACAGATCACCCCTGACCCAAGCTCAGCACACAGGTCCAGATCTCCCCTGACCCAAGGTCAGCACACAGGTCCAGATCTCCCCTGACCCAAGCTCAGCACACAGTTCCAGATCTCCCCTGACCCAAGGTGAGCACACAGGTACAGGATCTCCCCTGACCCAAGGTCAGCACACAGGTACAGGATCTCCCCTGACCCAAGGTCAGCACACAGTTATAGGATCTCCCCTGACCCAAGGTCAGCACACAGTTATAGGATCTCCCCTGACCCAAGGTCAGCACACAGGTCCAGATCTCCCCTGACCCAAGGTCAGCACACAGGTCCAGATCTCCCCTGACCCAAGGTGAGCACACAGTTCCAGGATCTCCCCTAACCCCAGGTTAGCACACAGTTCCAGGATCTCCCCTAACCCAAGGTCAGCACACAGTTATAGGATCTCCCCTAACACCACGTCAGCACACAGGTACAGATCTCCCCTAACCCAAGCTCAGCAGACAGTTATAGGATCTCCCCTAACTCAAGGTCAGCACACAGGTACAGATCTCCCCTGACCCAAGGTCAGCACACAGTTATAGGATCTCCCCTGACCCAAGGTCAGCACACAGGTACAGATCTCCCCTGACCCAAGGTCAGCACACAGTTATAGGATCTCCCCTGACCCAAGGTCAGCACACAGGTACAGATCTCCCCTGACCCAAGGTCAGCAGACAGTTATAGGATCTCCCCTGACCCAAGGTCAGCACACAGTTATAGGATCTCCCCTGACCCAAGGTCAGCACACAGGTACAGATCTCCCCTGACCCAAGTTTACAAGGATGATGAACAGCTTTGGAAAGTGCCATTTCTTGGCAAATAAACATTTGCAGGATTCTCTGAAGAATTATTTTTCCTGCCCTGCGCCTCGTAACGCCAACATTAAAGTAGGTAAGTACCTTTTTTCTCTCTCTGTCAAGAGGAATTCTGTATTGAAACACATCACTAGTAAGTTCACATTACCATCCCTAAACTAAAAATGTGCAGGAAAAGAATGTCCTCAGTGAAACAGCATAAATAAATGCAAGAAATGGCAAGAGCCTTCAACAGACAATATTTCAGATTCAATATAAAAACCAGGAAATATCACATTAGTTACAAATTCATTTAACTATTGACAAGGCAAAAAGTTTTCAAAGGCTGACTCAATATCTTTTTCTAGGACCTAAAACCAAAATTACATTTCCTCTACTTAACTTCTAGTAAATGGCCCACAGATCATAGGTATATTTTCAATTCCATTACTGCAAAATAAATTACATCTTTATCAAGGTTTGATAAATGTAATTGAACATCATTTCCCCCACAACAAAATTCACTGAGAATGTTAAGGAAGTGGAGGGGCAGGGAGAAAATTCCAATATTCAGAATTTTTCTGACAGAGGGAAATGAGTGTAAAATCTGATTTTTCAGTCTATGAAATCCTTACATTATGAGATCATGGCAACCTCTTCAGAGCTGAAAACTACAATATACACAGTCTTTGAAGTATATACTGACCTCAGACTAAGTAGTGACACACACTGAAGCAACAAAAGCTCAAACTTCATTTTGAATGTATTCTCCCCTACATCCTATACTCGGTTTGAAGAACATTTTAAACCAAAATAAACTGGCCCTGTCATCAGGGGAATGCAAAATGGCCGAGAAACTCCCCTTTGCACAAAGGTTTAAGTGTTTACACAGAAGCAAAATGTACTTAATAAAGAGAAAGGAAATAAAATAGCAGATTTCTTTTAAAAAAAAAGATGGCATAACCTGTTTGTAAATTCATTAATGTACTTTCCTAATTAGTTGAAGTACTCATATCCTCAATTTGAAAGAGTTGGAAAGTTGTTTCACTGCCAGATTTAAAAATCTTGCTTTTTTTTGGATTCCAGTAGTTGAAAAACATTTCCATTTTTTAAACAGCAAAATAAAGCTAAGACAGAAATGCCAGACACATGAGGGGGTTTAAAAGCAGTGCATAGTTTGATTCTTTTCAAGAGGTTCTTTCCAACTACAGGGAGCAGGTTGCCCTTTAAATAAACATCAGGCAGTTTGCTGGGCACAGGGCAGGGATCAGCTTGGCAAACTTGGGAGCTCACACTCCTTTCCACTGCTAACAAAGGGCGACAGGCCAGCTACAAACCAAGCCACCCCCAACACCTGGCTGGCTGCTTGCTACACAAACAGCTTCCACAGACAAGGGGAAAACCAAACTAAAGCCATTACAACTATTCTCCATTCAGGATAGACAGGTCCAAACTAAAACAGCAGGTTTCCTTAAAGTAGGTACGGAAACATAACCCCTTTGGCAGGTAGAGCATCTTATGAGACCAAAGTGGCAACTGGGAGGAGAGGAGGAGAGAGAGAGCACCCAGTGGACAAAAACCAAACCTTTACCCCGCAGCTGAAAGGCTCATTTGCCTGGAAGCTGCCCAATACCAAGTGGTCTAATCAGACACCACATCTGCCTCCACACACTCGACTCCAGACCACAACTGTAACACAGGTCCTACAACATTAAGCTTGCCTGGAGCATGAAAAAAGTATCCAAATTTTCTCATGCAAGAATTATGTCAAGCGCCTCTAACACTACCTCGGATCCTCTTACAGCTTGGCAGAAGGGAACAAACTTGTACAGAAAGTTTCAAGTGTTAAATCTCAAGGTAAAATTAAAAGAGAAAGTGGCTTCTTCGAATGAACACAACAAGCTGGCATTAAACACACAACATGCAAGTTTTCCAGTACTACTCTCCCTCAAGTCTGAATAAGACGCTTTCTTATACCAATCATTACTTCAAACCAGAGGGAAAAAGATAATTTTTCAAAACCATGCATCCACACATCTGTACTCTCTTATAGGCAATGCAAAAAATAAAGTTCAAGAACTGAGACCAAGAATGCAGTCAAAGCTATACGCTGGGGCCTCCAAAAACATTTTGATCAGCTGTATTTGCTGATCAACATTATATAAAACCCCCGTTTTAGGGAAATACTGCAAAGCAAAAAGTTAATACTTTGTTTTCTTGCTCCAGAAAAATCTCCAGAAGAAAGTTTCTCTATTACCATCATTGGTAAAGAAGGCATTAGCTATCATGTGGCTCAATTTGGATTAGACACACCTAAAACTACTGCAATCAGTGTCTATCTTAAATTAACATAAACAACATAGACTTAACATGTAATCCACATCAGCAAAAATCACTGTTTAAAATGTGACTAAAGGCATAAACATGTTTACTACACCTCTTCATGCCTAAGGACCCTTCCACATTCATGATTATGACAAGACAGTTAAGTGGCATCACAACTACAACATCATGACACAGGATTAGGAAAATGAAGGATTTATAGTCTGGTTTTTTCAACTTTTGAGATCACTGCCTCTATCACAAAAAGCCTTCCACCTGCAGTTACAAACTCTGCAAAAAGTTTCGTGTACCCAGCTGCTCAGGACCACCTTCTTCTAATCGCCTCAAATGTTCTGCTTTTATCCACATAACATCCTCATCATGTCACGTTTGCATATAACACGTGTGTAATCTATGAAAAAAGAGTGTGTGCACATACAGGTGAGTGTATATACACACCAAGTGAAGGTTCTAAACAAAGCAGCTTCAGAAATGAAGGGGTTTGGTACAGAATCAGTTATCAACTGAAACTAGAACAGTTTTTTCCAAAGACCTCTACTCCAGTCAGAGCAATATTCCCCATTTAAGTTACCAGTATCCTACTTGGTCTTTTGTTGGGACAAACCAGTGCCTCAACAGGTTCTTCTTAATATCTTCTTTATCAACTGCATGTCAGAATTCAGCATGTCTATAGCTGAAGGTCCTCTTGTATTGGCAGTGTGAGGAGAAATACACAAACAAATATTACAGGACACTGTGTAATCCAGTGCAGTAACACAATTTCCTATTTGAAGCAAAGTGCCAAACTTTGTTTTCATTTTAGAGTCCATCAACAGGATTTAAGCAAAAGACTTGATTTTTTCCTTAACGTACACAATCAGAAGCAACAGCAAGATTTTTTCCAACATCAGGTGCAGGCCAGCTCATATTTTGATTCTGGACAGTAATGTTGCCAGTTAATGGCTATTTTCTTCTAGTTCCTTATACTCCTGGCACAATTTGAACTTTGAAGTTAATTTTTGTATACCATTTTTCCACACATCCTTATCAGCTTCCCCCTTCCTGTTCCCACAAATACCCCTTTCAAAGCTGACCAGCTTTCACACATTTTGAGGCATAAATGTATTTGGGGATGCATAGAGAACACTAAACTAATTCACTGAGCAAATACAGGGCCACCCAGTGTTACGACCCGCCCCAGAAAAAGGGAGGGAGGATAACCCAGGTTTTTATCAATAATTCCCTTGGGGTGGATTAGAGTGAAAGGACACTGAATAATCGGTGTTTGAAAACATATACTGACAAGGTTTATTTCAACAATTCTGTATCAACACGCATGCTAGCAGTTTGGGTGTTGTCATAAAACAATGCAACACAGAGATAACTTTTGGGGGGGGAGAAACTGTTTAGGGGAGAGGAAAACCAGGATGAGAGTAAGGGAAAAGAGAAGCTGAGAGTGCAAAGGAAATGGACATAGTCACTGGCCACGGGGTCCAGCGATGCTTGAGAGCAATGGTCTTGATTCACAGGCAGTGGGGAAGAAGGAGAACCCAAATTCTCAAAGTCACCAGTCAGTTTATATACCCTCAGCATGTTTTTGCACCTCCCTGGCATGAGGAGTTGTTTGCCTTTTAGGGCTTAGCACTGGAGGGAGGGATGGGCCCGGTTGGCTACCTGAGGTATCTTCTTGCCTTTTAGGGCTTAGTCCACCTGAGGCATCTCCTTGCCTTTTCAGGGCTTAGCACTGAGGGGATGGGCTCAACTGTCCACCTGGGGTATCTCCTTGCATTTTTAGGGCAAAAGTCAAAGCCTGCAAACTCCTGGAATGCATAAATCATTAACTATTTCAGTCTCTGACACCCAGGAACATTGCAAGGTAAGTAACTGGGCTTATTCTTCAGCTAAGATAACAAAAGCAAGCCTGGGAAATGGTATCAAAATGGGGAATAAATGAAAGCATTATCTGACATGAAACTGAAAGCAGGATTAGCACCAGACAACCAAAAACATCCCAAACACAACTTAAAAGAAACACACAGTAAGAGTAGGAGAAACTACAGAAGCAAAACCATGAGGAGCAAGGCCAGTTAAGAAAGAGTGAATGAGAAACCCAACAAATAAGACACAGGCAAAAGAAAAATAAAAGAATATGGTTCAGGGAGAATTAGGCAGAAGAAACTGGACAACAGAATTAAAGGAGCTTGTGACAGCACCTAAAATGTCCACCCTGTTCCTTAATTGTCAACAACTACACCTGCAACATAGTAAGGCCTTCATTTCTCCCCAGTAGTGCCAGGACAGCAGGTTCACTAATGCTACTGAGTAACTGGAGGGACATTGCTGGAGAGCAGAGTTAAAAATGAAAAAAAACTGACAACAACCTCATACCCAGGGCAGCATGGTGTCAAGACAGATGGATTTGGGGAGTTTCTTTGCTTTTAAAACAAGCAAAAAGTCCCATGCAGTATTAGTCCACCACAGAAAATGGTTACCATTTAAGTCATGTACTCAAATAAGGCTACAAAGATGACATTGGTATTCAGTGTAATACCACTGTTACTTTATCATCTTATTTTGGGTATGGTTTTTCTTCTAATGTCAAAATGAATCTTGCATTAAGTTTGGAAAATTAATTGACAGATTTCGACTTGAATCATGAAACCGAAGCAATTCACATATAACTTCATTAAATCAAAATAAAACAAAACAGGCTACTTAAATCAAAATAAACCCACCAAACTAGTAAAGCTTAGAGAAAGAGAGTCATGGCTTATATTAAATACATCACTACTTACAGACAGTTCAATACTACGTGAAAAATATGCGATTTATGTATAATCTTGACATGTTTCATACGATTTACACAGAAAGCAAAGCTCATCATTAATGAAGTGCAGTAACTGGTAACTAAAGCATCCTTGCCTATTTAGTAGTTATTTTTAACTGAAGGGAAAGGAACTTGGGTGGAATACAGCGAGTAATAACCTGAACACATCAAAAGAAAAGTATGTTTTCAGAGGTAGCACAGAAGGCTGTTCTGTGAAGTCCAAGGCACTTTGCAGTGGTCCTTTGCTGGCCACTGAACACACCATGCCTAAGCTGAAGCTTAGAAGACATTGCTGCTTTAGCCATTTCAAGGGAAAGGAAAGGAAGTGCTAAAAATTTCCTGAGTATCTGTGAACTACTTCTTTAAATGTGTATTGGACAGCTCCACTACAAAGTACATGTGGGCTCCAAAGCACTTACACGGGGTAAGAGAAACAGTGAACATTAATAGTTACTTGCACTGGAACAGCACACAGGAGTTCAAAACGTGGTTCAGTAAAAAAACATGAGTAGAGCAGAGCCACCTCAGCTTCCTGAAGCATAAGAGAAGGACATCACAATGCAAAGGCAGCTTAACAAGTTTATTTCTCCATGCATCAGTAGCAGACACCATCGTTCTTTGACTAGACAAGCACCTTAACATTTACAAGGTATAAATACTGTTTAATTTCCTTTTAGTAAAGTCTTTAAATTCAAAAATCCTACTGTCAACAGTCATCTCTTGAAAAAACATGCCTCTGCACTTTCAAATTTGTGTATTAGAAATCCACAACCATGTTTGACTAAACACAACTGTTCTGCAAAGTGATCACATAAAATACAATTTAATGTCATGCCATTCCCTCTTTTACAGTGTCAACACCTAGTTCCATAAGATCCTTTTTTCTTTTGTCCTTTGGAAGAATGTACATCTCTGCTCAGGAGACCAGCTGTGGATCCTTCCTTGGTTTCCTCTTCCTGAGGAAAGCTCTTTCTTGGGTCTCATCATTCAGAATTTTTTACCTTTCCTGGGAATCAGACCTCTTCCCAGCACAAAAGGATTACATGAAAGGATATATTCCAGACATAACTGTTCAAATTTTTGCCATTTCAGCAATTTTTTCATGTTTTAGCAAAGAAAAAAAAAAGAAGAAATAAACATGCACGTACATAAACCATTTCTCTATTACACAGGAGCAGAGCCAGCCATCCTGATTAAGGACTGAGAGGAGTGATGAGACAGTTCTTGAAAACATAAAATCACGAGGCAAGGGGTTACACAGAAAAAGGATTCTTCATTTTTTTGCAAACCATCTAATTTTACATAAACTGTCTTCCAAATATTTTAAACTATATTAGATAGTCCCAAAACAGTTCCTCCTTTTAACAGTAAGTGAAACTGGACCAAAGATTACTTTTCAATTACTGTTTCTACATCTCCCTTGTTCACTCACTGATAGGAATGGAGCAGGAGCATCAGAAAATCATACTACCAAACCCACAGTAAAACCAGCACTAGCAGCAGCAAGCTTCTACCACATTGTTCTGAAGATACACTTGAAATCTGCCAAAACTAATCTGCATGTCTGCCAATGAATTAATCAGAATCACAGAATATGCAGAGTTGGAAGGGACCCACAGGGATCATCAAGTCCAACTCCTGGCCCTGCACAGGACCATCCCCAGGACTCACCCCCTGTGCCCCAGAGGATCAACCAAACCCTCCTGCAGCTCTGGCAGCCTTGGGGCTGTGCCCACTGCCCTGGGGAGCCTGGGCAGTGCCCAACCACCCTCTGGGGGAAGAACCTTTCCCTGAGATCCAACCTGAGCCTGCCCTGACAACTCCAGGCCATTCCCTGGGTGCTGTCCCTGGTCCCCATTGAGCAGAGCTCAGTCCCTGCCCCTTCTCTGCCCCTGCCCAGGCAGTTGAATCTCTCACAGCACATGAGACTTTGCTTCTGCTCTATGCAGATGTCATCATTTTTCATGTTTCCCTCACAGCACATTAGATAAATCCACTCTGAAAACACAGAAAAAACTGTGAAAAAGAAAAAATTATGCCAAATTGTAGATCTAGTGAAGAATATATTAATTTGACCAATTCCTTGAATTGCTTTGTGTTTCAATTTCCTATGGTATTGGCAAAACATTTTATCAGATTTACAATACAAGATAACCCAAAGTCTGAACATTCTACATCTTTTTGAGGCTCTCAAAAATTTCAAATAATTTTTACTATTTTCTTTTTACAGTTGGCTTTAAGACAGATTTGAGACAGATTAAGCTGTTTCAGCAGAATTAGTGCTACATCTAAAAGATGGTATCTCTCCCACTATTTATGAAAGAGAATTGGTGTATTATGCAGGAATATAAAACTAGTTTAAAAATTAGATGTAATAATGAAGTGCAAAGTTGCCCACAGCAGACCTGTAACAGCAGGAAAAAATTGCTCAAGATTCTTGACCTCTGAGTATTTAGAAATCTTATTCCCACTTTTGAATTACATAAGGCACAACAGCAGCATGCAGTTTTGTGCATTTTTATATGCAGACCTCCAAACATTTTCTACAAGACATGCAGCAGTGAGTACAGCAAGTTTAAACTTAAAAACAAGACTATTACAATTTGAGAGACTCCTTAATTAAGAACAGGTGCTGGAAGTCCATAACACACCAAATCACAAAAGTCAAGGCAAAAATACTGACCTGTGTTACACAACACTGCTATTACACAACATCCCTGCTCTCTGCAACAAGCACATTTTCCTGGGGTTCTGCTGCTGTGCTCCCAATATACATCTGCATCTGTTCTCTGTCCTATTCTACTTGTGAGCAAAACTTCCCTAATTAATAGGGTTTAAATCCTGACCATGCAAATGAGGGGGGGAAAGGATTTAGCAGCTTTCCTCATTCCAGTCATTCTGTTCCAACAGCAAATATAAAAATAAAAACCTCCTAGTTCTTCATTAAAACACAAACAGATATTTTGACTTGGCAAGTCAAAATAAACTACTCTGCCCCAAAAGGTTCATAAATCTGTTCTTATTTGGAAATACACCAAAGATTTTTGTCTCATGCACAGTCCAAAATCTGCTGCACTGGTATGATCAGAAACCTAAAAATGCAAAAGCACATCCCTCCCCCCCCTTAACTTCAGTTCTGTACTTTCATAATGCCCAGTTTCACTATGAAGTTCAAAGCTTTGGATTTTTAACAGAACCCAATTATATACACACACTATATGGAGTCTGAAAGGACAGAACATGTAACGACAAAATGTGATAAGACTGATGCAGTTTTGGATTCAAAGGGTTTATTCTCTGCAGGGGAGGAGGAGTGCTGATATTTAATTGACAAAAGCCCTACACCTCTGAAGTTTCACATACAAACACAATGCTTAAGAACCTCTGAAACAGCAGAGCAAACATACAGACAAATGGATATCTAAAATCCCAAAGGATAACAGGCTATCAGGGAAACACCTTCAAATAGCCAGTCTGAAAATCTCAGGTTACAGAGCGTGGGGGACAAGCCTAAACAGTTGAGGCTGCTTAGCTGCACATAAGTTACACATACATTTAACACTTTTTTCAAATTTTGTATTTCTAGCACTCAACAAATACCTAATAATCAAGTCACAAACGTTCCTCTTTTTATGCTCAAACAAAACCCTTGATTCATTCCACAGCAGACGGATTTACAGAAGATCAGGTGCTTACATACATCATAGAGTCAAAATCCTTCAGTTCACAGGACTCAGAAAACATGGAAGCAAGGAAATGCAGGAAGAGGATGCGTGGCAGACTGCACCCAGACCTCAGTGAGGAAACAGGTAGGATTTGGTTTGCTGCCATGATTTCACTAGTACCGATTTGACAACCTGGCTTTAACTTAAAGTTTACTCACAATATTTTAATAGTTTTTAAAAAACAAAATATTCTTCCTCCCTCTAATCTACCCATATATATCCATTTTTCTCAACTCCTGCTTAGCATTTGTCAAGACAAGCATTTAGATTATAACCCAGCCAGTCTTTCACTACTGTGCCTCAGTATGACAACAGCAATTCATCTTAACCAGCTGAGTACATCCAGCGTGGTTCTCATGCTGCAGTGATCACTGATGCTGCCTCACCTTGGAGCTGCTGCTTTGACAGCAAACAAAACTTGAGGCGTCACTTTTGAACCACAAAACATGCCATGACAAATACTAAAAAAGAACACAGGAAAAGCAGTTTAAAAGCCAAAAAAAAAAAAAAAAGCCTCTCATCCTTGCTTATTCTAAATATCAAGATACTCTTCAGCTGGTTATTGTATCAAAACCTGCTGAACCAACATTAAACTTAGTGAACAACAACAAAGAAATCACAGTTGAATCTGCTTGAGATGCTCCTCCTAGTTTCACCCAATATGCAGTTGTGGCTTTACTTGTCAGGAGAACAATTGTTGGTTTGTATTCAGCTTGGCATTGGCTGCAACTCTCTTTAGTGAGACTGCTGTGCAGCCAGTCATGCTGCATCTTGTACAAACCCACGAGGCTCTGCCTGCCCGTGGAGAACTGGGCACACCTCCTTGCTGCTGTCCATGTGCTCCTGCTGACCCACTCCTCACAGCACTCCTCAAGGGCTACTGTTAGGTACAGAATGGGATGGCCACGGACAGACAGGGAAGAGGAGAAAGAGTGACCAGAAATCCTGCAAGAAACAATCTTCAGAGAACTTTACAATTAGTGGAAGAGAAGAGGACTAGAAGGACTATGGCAGTTTGTAGAGCAAAACTCAGGTAGGGAAATACAGCAAACTGTCTTTGTTTCAGAAACAGCCTACTGAAATTCTGATGATAAAGAGAACAAAGCCCATACAATCTATCAACAGTTTGATTCTCTTCACACTATGAAACAGAAACATACATTTTAATATACTTAACACAGCTGAGTCTCTGAGACCCTAAGAGTTGCAAATTCAATGCTGACAAGATACCAAAGCCTTTTTAGTAAAACTTGTGAATTATTAAGAGTTGCAACTTTTTACAAAGATTCACCTTTCATAACCTTTATCTACTGAATGCTTAACAAACATATCCAGAACTCCTGTAACATTTGCTTTTAAGTAGAAAAGAAATTGCAAACATCAAAAGAATTAAGAAAATCTCTACTTCACAATCCAAAGAATGCTTGCTCCCTGCCCCCCATTTAGTGTTACTCGGGCCAGTCTTCTGACAAAGCAGTGCTCTGTGCCACACCACTTTCTGGGCCAAATAAAGGCAGAAGGGTGTCTTAAGTTTCCATAACTAAGAAATTGAAGTCTGGAAGGGATAGCAAGGGGAGGGTAATAGTGCTATCATGTGTGATCATGTGAAAAAATGTGCCTTTATATGGTGAGAAGTGTAAAAAAAACCCCTAACAACCCACAGCTAAAAGCAATGTTTTTCAGGAGTTAAAAACCATGTTTCAAAAACATAGAACACTTCAAGATAAAAGAACTTTTTATTTCACTGCATATTTTAATGACAAAAGCCATTCACCACTGATGTCTCACTCAAATCCAGAAGTGGAGGCTTTGTGCAACAGAGCCCCAATCTTCTGGGCATGCCAAGGTTCATGTATTCATGTTTTACACAGTTCATGTATTCAACATAAGAAAAGAAAATAGTAAACACTTTTACTATTTTTTGCCCTATTTTACTATTCTTTTCCCCTATTAAACATTACCCTACAATATTTTCTTAGCAATGTCCAAGGAAATTTTTTCCAAGGGTTTTTAATTCCCTTTTAATAAAAAGATGTAGCAGATGCACACAGAAAGATTTAGCCAACAGAAATTCGTTTGTTATTCGCTCCAATCCAAAACTTCAGGTTTTCAAGCAGTTAAATTAGCAACTATGTTTATAGCAAAATATGCAAATTAATACCTACATTTGCTATGCCTGGACTTAGCTAATAAAGAGACACTCTGAAGCAAGAGTAATGGAATTGCAGAGAACAATTCAAACCTTATTGAATCACACAATGCTGCTAAACAAGCTTTGTGGACCCTGCTACAAAATTGAAAGCAAACTTACACAATCAATGTTTCCAATTTTTTACTTTCTGTTGAATCTGAGTTTAAAAAACAGCAAATCCCATCAAATATCCTCTGAATTAAGGAAACAGTGAAAGAAAACAGCAATTCTAAACTACTTTGACCAAGTAAAGTTCTAGTTATTCATGTGGATGTGTAGCTTCTCACCAGTTGCTTCAGTTAAGATTTAAAAGTCTAGCATACACACAAATTATTCTTTTGCCACAGTTTGGTGTGGAAGATCAATGCATAACTCACTTGTTACTAGTTAGGCTAGAAACTGTTTACTCCAATGTGGAACAAACTTACAATAGGAAAAAATACACTGTGCTGGTTATTGCAGTTTCAAGCTCCCGGTGTTTAAAAGTCCACCTTCTGAAAGTTTTGTCAGAAACACACCTATATTCAAAGACAGTCAACTCAGAGATTTTTTTTCTATATAAAGAAACATTCAATACTAGAACACTTTCTAAACTGATGAGTGATGTATAAATATCTCATACAACTCAAAGAAATTAGAAATACACTTTCTTTTAACTGGAATCACAGAGCTGACTTTTCCAGAAATGTGTTTTCTGGTCTCTGCTTGCAGATTATGTGCCATGCAAATGCCTGGTTGTGAAGGCACAGATATACAGACAGACACTGCTCAAAGACCATATTTCAGTTCATTGGTAAACAGTCTTTGCTTTGACATTCAGCAGTGCTCAATAAAAGCATGTGATCATTTTCTGTGTCAATACATTTCCCAGTAAAGGAGATTCAAACTCACACACATAAGCTCGTACAAAGCCTTTCAAGGAGCAAGGGCTCAGTGTCTGATTTTCCCCAACTACAGGAAGAGTCCAGCTTCCCCATGAGAATGACAATTCAGTAGAAAGGCACCTCACCAGAGAGTTTCAGTTTGGAAAGCCAGAGTTCTCCAAAAGGCTAAAATCCCCTGGCATTTCTTTCCTACTTCATATTGCCTGCCTTGAGAATATCAGCAAGTTTTTCTGGCAAATCCAGCACTTCCATCACCAGTTTTAGGTCAGTATTTTCATCTAACTGCATAGAAAGCTTGGCAGCTGTGGCTTATATTAGTCAAGAGTCTACAAAAGATATTACTAGAAAAAGCTACTTTATTTATTAGGCTTGGATTCGCTGAGAAGACCAAAATATTTGCATCCATCCATAGAAAGAGATTACAAAATATACTTGACTGACTCAAGTATGAATTGAACTCCAAACCTCACAACTGAGAAACAGTGCAAATATTGCAGAATGAACACACTATATTAATACTCATTCAGTCTGCACCCTCCTGCTTCCAATTCTGGGCTACAAATCTACAATTTTTCTTGTGACATAATCATAACATTTCACCAGTCTGAGCAAAGAGGTGCAATGGTTTGCTTACAAGCATGTCCTGACAGGAAAAAAGGCACTTTCAGGTGGTGATTTTTACTGGGATGGGGGAAGGAGAACAAGAGTAGAAATCATGACTGCTCATTCTGATCCCACAATTTAAGTGCAACAATAGCTACTGAGGGAACTTGAGCACTGTGTGAAGAGTCTAGAAACTGCTGAGATGACCTGAAGCCAACCTAAAACTGCTGAGACCAAGAAAAAAAAGAAAGCAGTCCTGGCTTGACCCAAACTGTGTGTTCCTGTCCTACATGACCCCTCCTTCAAGCCAACGTGAACATTTGGTGACCACACTGGACACACACCTAAGAAACAACTCTGTGTTAAGAGATCCTTTTTGTTAACATTGGTCAAACCCCAGGCAACTGACTGTGGAGTTCTGGAATGACTTTGCTGGCACAGGAGGAAAACCAAAGGATCAGAAGCAGGGGAAGTTACCACTTGGCACTGCCATGCCAGATTAGGGGACTGCAAAGGTACACAGGACAGGTCAGAGTTGCACCACGACACAGCCCTCAGGCTGTAAATCCAGCACTTCCATCAGCTGGAGCTGTGGCACTACTTATCCAGCTCAAAGCACAGCTCCTCCAGACTCAAGTGTGCAGATGAATACTCCTATACCCATGGTAAAATACAAATCACCACGCTGCCAAAGCTTCACCAGGAACACAAAAACTATACCAAACCCATTAAATAGACTCCTTGTCATCCAGTCTCTGGCCTCCTTTTAAAAAGTGACACATTAACATATTCTTTTCATATGTTTTTTCGATTTGGGATGATTTAAAGGAACCCTCAAATTTTTAAACCCAAGAAACACTGATTAATTCAAGTACCTGTGTGCTCCTATTGAAGTGTATAAAACATTAGTATACAGAACTGAGCAGTGCCAACAAATCTATAGTTCCAATGGCAAAACTGCTTTCGGCCTATGCCCCTCCTGCCACACTGTTCAACTCAGGGGCACTCACTTTTGGGTAAAGTCAAAGTTGAGTGACTAAGAGTTACCATAATTCCAAGCTTCATGACCAACTGCCTTGATTTAAAGCTTGGTATTTAAAGACATGATCAGAATTTGAGGGGTGTTTTTCATCCCTATCTGCTATATCCATTTGGAAGTGCACACGTTGCCCCTCAACACAGTTATAGTCACCCAGGGCAGCCTAACTCAACACCACGGCACAGACAGGGATTTACCATCACCTCCTCTTTCCCACCTCAGTGGTTCCAGATCCAGTGCTTCCAACTCACAGGCCAAAACACAAAAGTGAGCCAGACTAAAACCAAACATCCTACTTTTGCTCACAGAAAGGGTCCCCTGGTACAGCTGCCTGCACCACTGTATCAACTCTGGTACCAAGAAAAGACAGGCAGAATACTAGGATTTTAATTATTCAAAACTACTAAAAATTCTAAGTTAAAATTCACAACTACACTGATAACATTTTCAAAGCTTCAAAAGTCAACAGAATGTTTTTTGAACCATTGCATTTCATTATACTGAAGAATAATAGAACAGCACTAATGAGCTCATGGTTGGCATGTTTTTGTTCTTCATATCAAAATCAACTAACTGAAAGTAAATAGAAAATTGGGAGTGTTCAGATTTAACAACAGTGTATGGGAAAAAAAATCCTATTTGAAGGAAAAACAAAACTGAAGACAAATTTCTACCTCTTTTTCTGGTAGAAAACAGTGCACCAGGGTCACCTGCTGCAGTATGTAAGTGCCCAGAGAAGAAGAGATGTTTCCATTTGTGTCTGAAGAATGTGAAACACTGCTTATACTTTTATATGTGTAAGAACACTTACATGTAATTGTTTGAAACAACACTTGTGTACAACATAAGCTTTATCAGGGTTAGTCAACAGTGAAGTTCAATACTGTAGAACAAGTCTTTCCTTCTACAACTGAGAGAAACTGTGATAAAAGCCACAATTAGTGAAACTACTTAGAACAGAACACCCAGCTCCTGGTAAGACTTCAGTGCAACTTAGTACAATTCATTATTGTTAGACTTGGTACATTTTTCAATCCTTAAAGTATATTTACATGGATTTTCAGCATTAAATATTATCCAATATGATAGAAGTTGGCACTTATGCTGCCTGTTCAGCAAGGTATCTTTATGAATAGAATCTCCTTAAGTGAAAAAAACCCAAACAAACAGGTACATAGCTTCCCAGATAAACTGGGATCTGTTTATCAAGGCCATTCTTGCTATAAAGAATCATACTCCCATTTTATAACTTGGTGCAGAGGTAGAACAGGAACAACATCAGTTGGCTTAGTTCCAAAGCATGAAATACTTTGGCCTCTGGTACCCCTCCATACCTGGAGAGTGCCTTACAAACTGTGACCATGACCACAAGCAACTCAGCAGGATCTGTACCAAAGAAGTGTCACATCACTGCCAGCAAAAGGAGTGTCACAACACAGGAGCTCACTTGCTCTCCTGGCACATACACACTTCACATCCTATTTCAAGCTGTACAACAGAATGACTGGTACACCCAGCCTGAGTGTGGAGAGCTGGTTAAACCAGAACTGACATCCTATGAAATGCTGAGTAGCTTTTTTAAATACTGGTGAGCAAGAACAAATTGCTGGAAAGTTTAGCACCACTTGGAAAACAAGGATGCTCCAAACTGAAGTAAAATTAATGTCAAAATACAAATGAAGACCTGTTAGCCATCAAAAACTCTACTTCTCTGCTCTTACTTCCAGAGATTCTCTATAAGAAGCAAAACCAAGGTTATCTTAAGGTTTCAATCTTCTGAAAGACCTTTACTGTATCCCCTCCACACCACCAAGCTCTAACAATGTTCAGCTCCACTGAGGCCTCCTCATTAACTACACCAACCAAACCAGCATCTCTGTATTTTTGCTTCGTATAAAGCTTCCAACAACAAAATGATACAATACCAGGAATGAAAATACAGCAAATAAAGAACAAATTCTGTAAAAATCACAAACACACTGCAGACAGCTTTCAGCTTGTTTTTACAATTTCCTGCACAGAGATAGGGGTCGTTTTCTAAACTATGGCCTACACCTGAGCAAGTCTAAAATGATTTTCATTCCCAGCATTAGTGAACCAACTACTGAAACTCCCTATATATCATCAACCTCAAGCCTTAGCAGATGGACAAAGTGAAATATTTTGCATGGAATCATCTCAATACAAAGTTAAACTGTGTTTCTTCCATACTGCAACTCAATCCAATGTTTTCTCCAAGATTTTTTTTCAGGTGACTCAGAAGACTTGGACATTTGTTAGAGATGAGAACAAAACAAGAGATTTCTTATTCCCTCCTCAGATCAGGGCCTCTCTGCTGCAGCAAATGAATGCATTCCTCATACCTCTATCTCAAGCACAATTTAGGATTACTGAGCTTTTACTTCTTGTGCTGATAACAGGAAATGCAAAACTGATGAGAAATTTTCAATTCCAATAGTCCAAACAGTCTAATGTTTATAGCTGCAAGGATTCAATGGAAGATGAACACTTCAGGCAACAGGGAAAGACTGTAACTGTAGTGACTGACTTTTAAATTAAAAGGTTTTAGCAAGTCTAGGAGTATTAAACATTCACTAGCTACTCACATCTAACATTCTCTGCAGCTCAAAGGGTTTTTTTCCCCCATCTTTCAATATTTTCATTTGTTTTCAGTATCCACATTTTCAGATCTTCCCATTTGAACTACTACAGCACAACTGAACAAGTTGTTAAGAACCAGAATTTTCAGAAATGTGTGATGATTATATATTCTTATAGTAAGATGATGGCAGAATATTGCAGCAAACTGCTGATTATTGAGTCAGTTTACTTGATAAAGAATTCAGGAGGAGGGAACCCCAAAGTATTTTGGCACAACACTTTGCATACAATAAACTCTCTGACACGTAGTGTCACCTCTCTTAAAGGAAGGATAAACCAGTTTGAGTTAAGAAAAGCATAGAAGAATAAACATCTGCTGCAAGGAGAAGGATAAGGGACTGTTGTCTACAAAGAAAATCAGATTCTCAAACAGTACCCAGAAACTGCAAGCAAAGATGTGATGAGATACAAGACTTGTAAAGCACAAAATTACTTACCTATTCTATCAGACAAGCAGATGTGCCTAAGCAAATGCCAATATCTCAAAATACTGCATTTGAGACCACATGGCTCATAACAAAGAAGCTAACAGTTAGCAAGAGAGAAATAACACCCATCTCTAAGAAGGCACGAAGTTTAATGAGTTCTCTCCAAGGGAAAAAACACTGAAGTATTTTTTCAAGTTTAACAGGTCCCCTAGGTTTGCTACCCATGCCGTGACCACAGGCTGGTGAGTCTCAACCAGTGGAATGTGACACCACATGGTCATTAAACCCTCCCACCCTGCCTGCAAGAGCAAGTGCCTGCTGCACACGGCTGTCTTATTATATGGCAAGGAACATATTTTAACAGCATTATACAGTGGAAAATGTGAGCAACAGTACTTTCAGAACCCGTAAGAAAAGCCAAGATCTATGAACGTATTGCCTTCCCATCCTTCTACCAATGTTTATCGGCTCCCAGCACTAAGACCGCCCTTTATTGGGAAATGCAGTTATCTCACCTGGCATCTGAGAAGCTCAAATACTAGCAAGTCTGTAACTGTTTCTTTTCTCTCCTTAATACAGAGAGAACCCCTCTTGCGAAGGACTGCATAAATAGAAAATGTGATGTGATGTATCTAACAGGGCCCGTAATGGCCAGGGTTTCCCCAGCCCTATCGTCAAGCAGCCACAACCCGGTCTCCACTCAGACCCAAAGCAGAGGAAAGAGTAACATAAAAAAAAAATATTAAAAAGTAGAAAAGGGCAGGACTGATAGTCGGGCGAGGCCGCCACCAGACACCTGTGCGGCAGGCGGGACGGGGGCCCTACCGTCCGCTCCCTGCCCCGGCCCTCGAGCAACCGCACCCCGGGGCCCGGCTGCGCCGCTGGGCCTGCGCTCGGCTCACGCCGCTCCCCGGGGCGTCCCACCCCGGGCATCCGCTGTTCCGGCCGGCGGCCCCCGCCCTGCCCCGGCCGCGCCGGTCCTGGGCCGCGGCCTAAAGATGGCGGAGGCGGCCGCGCTTCCCGGGGCTGCTCACCCGCCCCGCCCAGCACCGAGCCGCACTCACGCCCAGCCGGCCTCTCGTACCGGGACTCCGCGCCCCGCCGCCGCCTCGCCGCCCGCCTCGTCCTCCCGGCCCCGGCAGCGCCGCCGCCTCACGATCCGCGGCCGCAGCCGCCCGCCATCTTCCCTCCGCCTCCCCCGCCGCCAGCGCCCGCGCGGCGCACGCGCCCCGCGTCGGTGCGCACGCGCGCTATGTCGGGGCGCGCGGGGCAGGGGCGGGGCGGTGGCAGCGCCCCCCGGCGGGGGCACGACAGGCACGGCGGCCCCGCGCATGCGCAGAGAGGCGGGGCGCGGTCGTGAATGCCCCCCGCGGGCGCCTCAATTACGGGGCGGGGCCGCGCGCATGCGCAGGGGGGCCGCGGGGGCGGAGGGCGGTCGGTCGGTGCCGTCAGTTCTCCCTCTGGGTCCCAGCTGTGCGCTGCCCCTGCTCGCCAAACACCGGACACGGCACAGATACCTTTGGAACGGGCTGCCCAGGGAGCTGGCCGAGTCGCCACCTCTGGAGGTGCTTAAGGAAAGACTGGATGTGGCACTCAGTGCCTTGGTCTAGTTGTGGTGGTGTTCAGTCATAGGTTGGACTCCATGGTCTCAGGGGTCTTTCCCAACCTAACTTATTCAGTCATTCCCTTCTCCTCTGTCCCCATTATTGGGTTTCAAACCACAACATCATCACAAATAGTGTCTTAACACACCTGTATTCCTCTCTGTCCCAGATATTCTTTCCTGCGAAATTTTCCTTCTTCCAGGTATGGTGGTAAAATTGTAAGATTTGAGAGGGCTGGCTAAGAAGCTCACCCTAACTAAAAGAACATTCATTTCAACGAAAAGGTAACAATCTGTGAATCTACCAGCTGCTGAGCTGTGACAACAGGGGGTGTGCTGCTCCCACAGGCTGCACCATGAGCCATCCCTCCATGGTTTGGTTCCTTCTCAGAATTAAGGCAGTTGGCAAACTACTTCAGGAGTCCATCCCTCCAGGGGTGGATACTTGGCTTTGTTAACATCAGAATTATGGGTTAACTCTTTAATTTCTGTAACAAGTGGGTGTCTGCAATCACCTGGCAGACAGGGACATGCTGCCCAGATGTTCTCTCGCTGTGATCATAGTTAATACCACCTCTGTCTGATCTGCCCTAGATTGTAACTGTGTTATAAAATGCTTGGAGATCCCAGATCTCCAGGATCTATTTGTCAAAAAGATCCTCATTAACAAAATCCTAATATGTACCTAATGTTTATAAACCATACAACTTTAATGAAAAATATATTTTAATTTACACCGAACAATAGAAAATTATTGAAGCTGTAAAAATTCACTGTCCTAATCAAACAATAAAATGATGCCAAACAAACAAAAAAAACACCACAGAAATCGATGCTGCCCATGACTGAATCTTCTGAGCTCCAAGAATAAGTTTCTCTGTCTCTTTTAGAAATTCAAAAAAAAATCCGAAATTACATCAATATTTCTGCTAAAAACCAGAAACATGGTGAAAATTTACAAACTGAGGAGACGGTTTGGGGAAGAAACAAATATTTGAGCCACTGGGAAAAGGCTTTTCGGGTTCTTTGGCTCTCACAATACAGGAGCCCTTGCCAATATACACATGGAACAAACCAAAAGGACGATGCTGATCTCCAGTGTCAATGCACCTGTGATGACACAGCACTGAAGCACCCTATGTCCACGACTTCCCTCACTCAGCCAGGAGCTCAGCTGGTCCAGAGGGCTGAGAAACAGTCAAATTCCCCAGGTTTTTGCGTTCAGATAAAGGGGTTGAGGGTTAACCTTAATATTGGAAGCTGCGTTTAGTCTGAATGTCATCGAGAATCTGCTGCAATTCTTCATCTTCAAAGCGGCCCTCCAGGCTGCAAGGTAAGAACCACGAGGAGACATTAAAGCTTTCAGAAATAACCTCCCCCCAGGTTCATTTCAGTCGTAGTTCCCTCCCATCAGTCTCAACGTGCCATCGCCCACCTGTACGTAACCACCAGGAACCATCTGTAAGGTTACTGCACAAAGAACAATCTAACCCCTATGCAGTGTCTCCTCTTCTCATGACAAAACTCTGTCCTTCCCAGAATTTTCTGCTCAATAACTTCTAAATGTGTTATCAAAAAGGCAAGGTAGGTGCAGGTTTATGCAGACCTCTAAACTAAGACCATGAAGCTGCCTGCTCGTAAGCTACGAAATCTTAACATAGAATCAGAGAATGGTTTGGGATGGAAGGGACCTTAAAGTTCACCTCATTCCACCTCCCTGCCACAGCAGGGACACCTTCCACTAGCCCAGGTTGCTCCAAGCCCTGTCCAACCTGGCCTTGAATACTTCCAGGGATGGGGCAGCCACAGCTTCTCTGGCAATCCATGCCAGGGCCTCACCACCCCCATAGGGAAGAATTTTTTCCTAATCTCTAATCTGAACCTAATCTTTTTCAGTTTGAAGCTGTTCCCCCTTGTCCTGTCAGTACCTGCTCTTGTAAAAAGTCTCTCTTTGTCTTTCTTGTAGGCTCCCTTTAGGTACTGGGAGACCAAAATTAGGTCATCCCAAAGCCTTCTCTTTTATATAATGGCATATAAGGAAGAAACTGTGATTTAGATGAATGTTTAGTTCCCTCCTCTATCTCAGGTCATGAGGTAACAAATCAAGACATGAAGAAGTTACTGCTTCCACATACCTTATCCACAAAACAGTTCATTTGCTCCAACAGCAAAAATCTCCAACAAACACAAACACAGCCAGCTAAGAACCCCAGTTTAAACTGTTTACACTTAATCCAGTAAAAGTTGTCAGGAATGCATTAGGGACATGCACAAATGGTGCCTCACTGTCAGATCAATGGGCAGGGAAGACCAAGATCAAATGTTCTTACATCACCAGAGCTGGATTGACACGACAGCACCTGCCCACAGCTGGCTTTAGATCACAGGGAAGCATAAAGCAGTCTCTGTACAATATGTTTAAGTGCTCACCTTGGAATCAGAGCTTTGGCTTCCTCAGCTGTCTCAGGACACAAGTTAGCCAAACATGCCAATTCAAACTTATGGAGCTTTTTCTGGAGCAGCAAACTGTAAGAAAGACAACAACTTGGTGAAATTACAAAACAGAAATATAAAAGGGCATAAACTAAACCAAATGGATATCTTTTTTCACACCGCTTTTGGCACTGAAGTTAGGAGGAAATACTCATTATATAATTGCATAGAGGAATAAAAAAAGTCCCATCTGCTAAATCCACTTACCCTGAATTACGCTGCAAAGTCTAGAAAATCCTCCCATTTAATGCAGTCAGCTATCACTGAAATACTGAAAACAAAGCAGTTCACAAGGCTTAACCTGGACAAAATACAACCTACCGTCAAGAATTATGATCAGATTTCCTGCCTCTTCAGAAAGAATTAAAGAACAGAGCAGGAAACACCACTAAACTGTACTTTCATAAAGCAGCATCAACATTATTCACAGATCAGATTCCCCAGTAAGTGTTATTCCCTGTCTTTCCCGCTCACCTGCGCACGCTGGCGATGGTTTCCCGGTTTTTAAAGCGGCTGAAGCGCGCTGTGTAATTCAAGGTTTTCATGAAGACTTCTGACAGCTCCTGCTCATCCTCTGCACTCTCGTTCTGCTGCTTACGATGCTCGAGCAGCATGTGCACCTCGGAGTTCAGAAGAGTTTCTGCAGTTTCAAACTCTGCAGTCAAATGAGAGAACGCCAGCAGCACAGATGAAAAGGAGAATTACAGAAATTTTGCACAAAAATCCAGCTCTGGGCAACAAAGAAGTGAACAACGTGTTTTATGGCAGTTGTGCCATGATTTTTCACAGTTTTGCAGTATGTTTTCCTCACCCTTTTTTGGCAGAACTTAAGGAATGCATGAAATGCCTCAGAAAAAAAAATTTAGAAGCGATGCCTGTGGCCTTCAGAAACCTCTGATTTATTGAAATAAATACAGATTTTTGAGTATTATAAGTAAACGAAACCTTTTTTAAAATGTTAATTGACCTACTCCAATTTTATTATCAGAAAAAAACTTTTAACCAACCTTTACAGATTCCCCCCCCCCTTTTTAACCAGCTTTGTTTTCATTCATCATCACCATAACCACTATATTCGTTCCAATAATAACAAGGTCTTTCAATATCAGCAGTATGAGCTGTTCAAAAGCAGCAGTGTCAAAGGCTGCATCCCAGGGTGCAGATACAGGGCAGTGCTAGAAAAGGACTGGTAAACCATATTTTGCATTGAGCAGTAAGTTAGCTTAGGCTGAACATGAGTAGGCTATAGATTTTAGTATTCAAGAACACAAAAAAACCCAGTCTTTCAGGGCTACACTTTTGTTCATAACTCAAAAATGCAGCACAGTGCCCATTTTTCTTTTTTTTTTTTTTTCCTTTTCTTTTCCAGGGTGGCTTGGAGGTGTAAATACACCTCTGGAATTTAAAATGAACAGTTTTCTGAAAAAAATACACAGATCGTGAGAGTCTGTGGTTACCAACTCTGTCTCTGGAAAGCTTGTGTCCTAAAGGCAACAGTATTCACAGAATCCCAGAATGGTTTGGTTTGGAAGGGACCTTAAAGTTCATCTCATTCCACCCCCTGCCATGGGCAGGGACACCTCCCACTAGCCCAGGTTGCTCCAAGGCCCGTCCAGCCTGGCCTTGAACACTTCCAGGGATGGGGCAGCCACAGCTTCTCTGGGCAACCTGTGCCAGGGCCTCGTCACCGTCACAAGAAGAATTCGTATGATGAGGAGCATCAGTGAAAAAGCACGGGTTATACCAAAATGCAGCGAGCTTTTCACTGTAGCCTGATAGGAATTTAGTTTTTTTTTTTAATCCTGTACATACACACAGTGGCCCACACAAGAACTGCCACATCCTAGCAACCACGAGGTCCTTAAACGTATATAAATGATTTATTATCACGCTTTTCAAGACTCGGGGCTCTGTACCCGGTGGAGGAGAGTCAGGGGCGTTGAGCAGCGCTCCCGTCCCACCGAGCTGCCCGGCCAGGCCCGTTCCCTCACAGGAGGCCGCCGCCAGCTCCGACCCCCGCCCGGCCCGGCGCCCCGACCCCCGCCCGCACCTTTGGGGAAGACGAGCTGCGAGGCGTCCTCCTCCACGTCCGCCGCCCGCGGGTCGCTGCCGCCCGCCGCCATCGCCGGAAACCCGCAGCGGAAGGGCCGCTCCGCCGGGGAAGGGCGGCCCTGCCGAGTGAGGGGCGGGCGGGGGCCGGTTCTCTACGGCGTGAGGGGCGAGTGGAGGCCGGTTCTCCGCGGGGTGAGGGGCGGGAGGAGGCCGGTTCTCTACGGTGTGAGGGGCGGGAGGAGGCCGGTTCTCCCCGTGTGAGGGGCGGGCGGGGGCCGGTTCTCCGCGGGGCGAGGGGCGGGCGGAGGCCGGTGCTCCACGGTGTGAGGGGCGGCTCCGCCCGTCTGAGGGGCAGCGTGTGGCTTTGCCCGGTACGAGGGGCGGGCGGAGGCCGGTTCTCCCCGCTGTGAGGGGCCGAGGGTCCGTTCTGCCCCGAGCGCTGCCGAATAGAGAAAAGCGGAGTTGCCGCTGTGGAGAACCGAGGGGAAACAGCGAGGACAGGGCGCCTAAGCAGCGCCCCCCCCTTCCCCCAGGAAGCAGCCCTCAGAGGTGTGTTTAAACTCGCTTAGCAATGAGCTCCTCTCAGAGAGGGAAAGAGCTGGGGTGCTGAGCGTTGTTTATGTGAACACGGGGCAAATAGCTGTGGCAGACGAAGACATCATCGGACCAAGACTCTACAGCTCCCTGACAGGAGGTTGTAGCCGGGTGGGGATCGACTGCTTCTCCCAGGCAGCCACGGACAGGATGAGGGGACGTGGTCTTAAGCTGCGCCAGGATAGGAGGTTTAGGTTGGACATTGGGAAGAAATTCCTCACAGAAGGATGATTAGGCATTGGAATGGGCTGCCCAGGGAGGTGGTGGGGTCACTGTCCCTGGAGGTGTTTAAGGACAGCCCCAGTGCCATGGTCTAGGTGACACGGTGTTCGGATACAGGTCGGACTCGATGATCACAAAGGTCTTTTCCAACCCAATCGATTCTGTGATCATGAGCCCAGAATCTTCAAGGCACATACCAGGGCCCGAGGGATGTGGAGGAACACTGAGGGAAACAGTGCTTGTCCTTTGCATGAGCAAACCCTTCTCCTTCTGCTCTGTCCTTTAGGAAATAACCAAAGAGCTCAGAACTGCTCTGGTCCCCCTCCCCAGACTGCACAGCAGCACCCATTTGCCCAGGAGCACCCGAGGGCACCAAGGCAGCAGAGGCATCTTCACGTCAGTAGATCAGTGAGCTACAGCTTGCTCTGTTTTGCCACCAGAACATCCTCCAGCTAGACAGCAAAGCCCAACCTTAGGAAAACTGTGACTGTCTGTGCCAGAATTTCTTTCTAGCTCACTGTGATTAATAGACCTCGGTCTATAATGAACGAGTATTGATATCAGAACACACTTCCTAAGGAAGGTGCTTTTTCAGACTATCCAGAAGCAATCTACAGACCCCTAAAAGTTATAGGCAGGCTGAAAATGGAGATAGTTCTCCCAACACTGCCAACAAAATAACTTATGGAGTAGTGTTTTCCCTGGAGACCTCACATGTAAGTGCCTAACCAGTCTAAGACTCTTAAAGTAATCATCTTATCAGCCCTTACTATGTCATGCTGCGCCCCTAAAGAAAGGCAAAAATAGACTGTTGGAGGATTTATGATGAAACCACTCCTGTTCTCCTGAACTGCATCTGTGCCTGGGTGAACCGCTGGGAAAAGGAATGCATTAAAAATAAACTATAGGAATATGAAGAGGTCAAATAATAGATTTCTAATATTTGTTATCTGGATAATGAGCATAGCAGAGAAACTGAATGGAAAGTAATTTGCTAAGTGGTACAAGCAGAAAGACATCCAGTAAGAAATGGAATGGAAATATCTCAGGGAACATCTGGCAAATTAAACAATTTCAATTAGGTTTACAAGAAAGCAAGGAAATCCATGCCAGATTGACCAGAGAAGCATTTAACATCATTTGGAATCCTGACTCAAATAACCCATCAACTCAGAACATCATGATTCTCAGAGCAGTAGGTAGCTCACTGAGGTTTAAGTTACTAATTTCCCTGTTGGGTTTTCCCCCAGGGATCCATCCTACTCAAATATACAAAAACTAAATCAAGAGAGCCAGATTCTTGCAAGAGTTTATAGATACAGTTTAAGAGGCTATCATAAAAGATTAAGTCCATTATCACTGATGTGTTTTGTTTTTTAAGAATTTTAAAAAAATGAAATTATAAATTCCACAGGAAGTATTGTTCAGCTGCTGCAACAAACCAAACATAGCAGAGTGCCTGACTTTTTTGTTATTTTTAAAATGCTCTGGCTTTTTCCTCACTAATAATGACTGTTTCAGCATTTGTCAACAAAATACACATAGAAAAGGAAGATGAGCTTGATTAAAATAAAGACTATAGGAACTTTTGAGCAGCTTTAGTGGTCACATCCTAAATTAAGCTGATTAAAAAAAAAAAAAGACTACTTGGCCAAATGTAATTTATCATGAATAGAGCCTCTACTATTCCATATTCCAGGGCCAAAAGCATTGATCCTTGCTGGAGACATGTTATTAGGTAGCAGATTGTTAGACAGACCTATTATGGTAATTTCTACGTTGCTATAGTTTAAACACAGAGCCTGTAAACACTAATTGCAGCTCCACAGATCTAACAAAATACTCAGCTAAATACCTCCATGTAATCAAATGTAGGAAGAGCTAATAACAAGGATATTCTATTATTAGCATAAACCTACTTTGTAATATGCTTTCCTTCTAATCCAGCAGCAGAAGAAATGTGATTTTCCTAGCAGTGTTTTAAGTTTTCAAACAGTAATTCCACATTTTCTGTGGAATGCCAGTGTGATCCTTGTGGAGACAACCACCCACTGAGAACACCATGTGCCACAATAGCCAGGATTGCACAAGACATGTGTGATTTTCATCTGTGTTCTTAAAGTATAACTCTTCAGGTTTAGGTTTTGCCTTTATTTTGCCTCCATTTAAAAGTATATCTCCAAAACCATAAGGAATGAACATGTATGAGCAAAGTAAAATTATATTAATATCCAGTAATAAAGTCACAGTAAGCCTCTGAATGCAAAACTGCATGATCTGTTCAGTTTTTAAATACATGTGTGACATCTAGACATACTATCAACTGGTTGTATCATGCATGATTTCTGCAAGGAATTAATCTGATTATAAGAGCAGCCTAGCTGACTACAGAAAAGAAAAAAAAATATGGTTCAATAATCTGGATATTGTTAATTTTGCAGAAGTATGTACTTGTTTTAGGGAACGTGGTAACAACACTATTCTGTGCTTTCTGAGTGATATCAAACAGACACACAGGTCATCTTTTCCTAGACCATGGGAAAACCAGCTTAGGAACTTTCCTATGGTACTGCTCTATGTACTGTCAGTATAAATATTGACTTATTGGGTCTCATGGGAAAGTTTTCATTTTTTTTCTGGTTTTCATTTTTGTCTTTAAGAAGTGGCATTTCTCAATCACAGGTAAAATAAAACTCTTTTTTTTTGTGTTTAGAATAAAAATGCTCAAGTATTCTTCATTTGAAGTGTCTTGTAGATACTCCTCCTAAGCTGCCTTTAATTTTGTTCTAGAAAGAAGTGAGTGCCAAATGAGTAATTAATTTTGTTTCTTATTTCAAACAGGAGTAACAACAGAAGAAAGTGTTTCCGGGAGAATTATCCTGGTTTATATTTAGCCTGGATTGACCTATTTCAGCGTGCAGTCATATGTACACCCTCCTACCTGGCCTCATCCTCCCTGGGAGCTGCTGAGTGAGTGTTCCTGTGGTCACAGAATGCAACATGCACGGAGGAACCTCTAATGAAAGACACCAGACAAAGATTTTATGTCTGACTGATTCAATAGGAAACCAAAAAAATCAAGTAAGGAAAAGCATATGACACAAAAATGTACAAAAAGTCAGTGTATTCCTGACAACAAAGCTGTCAGGAATATACCTGATAACTTCCCTGGACACATGGTGGCAGTGATATGGGTAACTTCAGAAATAAAAAGGAAATCCCCTGGAAATCACATCAGCCCCAGAGTCCTCCTCAGCCCCTCCTCACATTGCCTGGGGGATTTACTTCCTAGCCTGACTAGTACCAGCAGCATATTTTCTGAAAATAGATTTTTGCTTTGTAGTTGTGCTGAGGTCAATGAGCTTCTCAGGCATATTTAAGTCAAAACTTGGTCAAAACCAAACCCCTTGGTTTGGCTGGTGTTTACTTTGGGGGTTTATGACTGTTCATTGACAGCCAGGGCTGCCCTTCCCAAGAGCCACAAGCAGAAAATGTAGGATCTCCAACTATACATCTGCCACAGATAAAAAGTTAACAATAACCTGACAGGGTATGGAAAAAATCAGGTAAACCAGAGGCATAATTCAAAACTATTCCACAAATCAGTTAATCCTGTCCCAAAACAAACATTCAAATTGTAAGAATCCAGAAAGATGTAGGTGTTTCTTCTGAAATAATATTTTTAGATTAAGACTAATTTTTAGATTTTTTTAGACTAATTTTTTTAGATTAAGACTAGATTTTAAGACTACAGCCTCAGAGTACAGGCAATCTGTTCTCATTAGCTCCTTTTAGAAGACAAAACCCCAAAACCCAATTTTGATGGTTTCAGACATATTTAGAGTACTCTGTACATATGTGCTTTATACATGTCATGGCAAACCATCATGATAGAAAGTTACTGTCAAGCAAACATTATTTCAGGACACAAAGACACTGCTATGCCGTTATTAATGAAACATATTTAGTAGTTGGTTTTAATTTCCCTTCTATTTTAGCTTGCTTCCTTCTAGAGAGCCTGTCTGACTGTTTCTGTGCCTCCAGACAGCTGCCATCCCACTCTGGCAACCTCCCTGGTTTTGAACATTCAGACCTGTAATGTATTGTTTGTCTTTCTAGATGAGAATGATTTCATCTTATCCCCCACAAAGGCTGTGAGAACCCACATAAAGAGGACAGTACAAATAATCTTTATCTATTATGATTTATTCTCTACAATACTTCATTAGAGGATAGAGTTCAATTATTTACACTCAGAAGTTATTATATAGGTAGGAGGCAACCAAGTGTAATACAAAGAGTTGGTCTGACATCTCTGCACTGAAGGTCAAAAGAGGTCTTCTGCTTTAAGGAAATAAATTAACCAAAAAAACCCAACAAAACAACATGTAGTTTCCAGAATACAAACAGAAAAACAGCACTAATGGTCAGTGAAGATTGCAGAGGTTTGTTAATGTACTATGAAAACAAATTATTCTGTGCAAAGGTTAAAATGAACTCTTAGATTTCCTTATAGATTTTTTTTTGTTCTGATAAATTGTAGATATGTGATATTTTGACTACAAAACGTTCCCAAACTGAAATGGCCTCAGTTGAGATTGACTGTTGAACAATACAAAAAAAAAAAATTAAGAACCTCACAGTGGAAACATTCCAACACTGACAGACTCCAGTGATCAAAGACATTCTCCTGTAGTTACTGTAAAACAAAGACATTTCATCATTGCAGTGAGATTATTTCTCAGTTGTGGTTGTCATGAGAATAAGCCCTTCTAGACCAAAAGGCACTTGCTTCTAAGGATGAGTTAATCCAGATCTAACCAGGTAACAGCTGCTTTGAGGAGCAGTTCTAACCTGCTGTCCCCAGCCAAGCAGCCACTCGTAGCAGTTGGTCACTGATTTTGGTTGCCTTCATCTTGAGACAACTCAAAGTACATTTTGTTTCTAGTTCACCTCTTTCATCCTTATGCATAGCTGCCGTGTAATGATCTAGAAATGGGATTATTTCCTGAGACCACCTGTCCTTGTCATACATTTCTCTGAGCTAACTTAGCTACTGACACAGTTTTCAACTGATTTTATAGCTGGACCCTTATGGGACAAAAGCTGGGAGGGCCTGTTCCTTAGGCAGCAGACCAGTGTTTTCTGACCTGCCAGCTTCTCTTCTCACTGCAACAAGACAAGAACACAGTACATATTCAGAGGCATTTTTGTTTTTGTTTTTTCAAACAGACTGAGTGGGGAAATAGAAGTGGGAGAGGATAAGACTTCCCCAGTCCCAAACCATCTGTCCCACTTTAGGCTTAAACCGAGTCACTCAATCCTAAAATTCCGTTCTTTAAAAAAATTACAGCTAACCCTCCCCACCCCACCCCTTAGTCATCCCTAGTCAAAGAAACTGAAATCAGGAAAACACTATACACTGTTGAAGACACAGAACAGGGCAAACATCTGAAAAAGAAACAGTATAGTTGAAAAGCCTGGCACTGTACGCCTGCATGACCAGTCTCACCGAGCGTGCTCAGGGGTGAAGTTTTAGCACCATTTTTTTGCTTTTTTTAAACCTTTTAGAAATTAAATTCTAACATAGAACACTTGAACAGTAATGAGTGTAGCCCTATGTATCATACTGTTTGACAGCTGAAAGGTAAGTGGTATGTCCAGAGCTGACCCCACCCTCCCCCATCACTACATGGCACCTGGGAGAGTAATTACAAACTGGAGTGGTTTGTAACAAGACCAATTTATTCTCAGCAGCAGGAAGTTATGAACAATCCCTTCATCTTCAATTGCTTTCCAACAACACCACAAGGGAAAAGTGGCAATTTGTAAGAATGACCCAGTACAGGGCGAAAGCTGGGTCGATGCTGCACCGTTAGCCAGAGTAACCTCCCTCACAACTCTCCTCTCCAGCAGGATGTTACACCAACACAGAGCAAAACTGCACAGTTGTGTGTTGCCTCCTTAGGACCAGGAGCAGCAGCCTGCAGTTCTTAGCTTCCCACCAGCCCTATACCCTGCCGTGCCAGGGCAGAATTTCAGGCTTCAAACACCAGCCAATGACCCCACGCAAGCAGGCTCTAAAGATACGTGCAACCAAACAGCCATGACTCTCCTGTGCACTTGTATCTGCTTTCCCAGCCATTACAGACCCTCCAGAAACTTGGAAAACAAACCAACCAACACCACCCCAAACTATATTCTGAAGTCCAGTTACCTTACTGAGAGAGTGTCATAATTTAGAGTTCATGACATCCTCAACGATGCTGCAGAATAACAATGGGTAACTTAACTCCCTCTTAGAAGAGAGTATTTCCTGTGATCATCAACCGTGGGAGAAGAAATACAGAATGCACACGAGTTTCACCCAGTTTGGGTAGTGGAGGTTCCCCACTCACTGCCTTGCTGTGGTACAACTAAGCTGATAGATCTTAGCAGTGGAACTCCACACCTCTATTCCATAGGCCTGCTACGAACTGGAACAGTTCCTGTCCTGAAGATCAGTAGTCACACTGGAGAAAGTGGCTGTCCTAGCAATAGGAAGGTCCCCAAGACAGTTAGCTTAAATTAAACAAATTTCAGTCACTAGTCTCATTGTATGACCACAGTCAGTGCCATGCAAACCCCTCCCCAGCCCTAATCCAATCTGCTACGAATATTTGGAAACAAAACTTGGTCTTAACAGACTGTCCAGGGACACACAAGTACCTTTTCCTCTCCATAAACAGCATGTGCCATGTTGCTCTCTGACAGGCACAACAGCATGCTGTTCCATAGCAGGCTTCATCACCAAGTTCTGTCTGAAAACCCAGAAAACTGTAAACCAAGAGAATTTCTAAAGAATTCGACCTACCAAGGATCCGAGCCTTAAAGCCTTCTAGGGTTTATTTAAATAATGGATTCATTTTTCACATCTCTAAGTGTTTTCTGTTGGTGAGGATGGGGTGCCATCCAGGTGTTCGACCCGCCCCAGTATCATGATGTCCACCTGTGATGCGTGGGGACTGCAATCAGCTCTCAGTACACAACAGATACCGGAGTTAAAAAAAATTAAAAAGAACCTAAAAAATGTTTTGTTGGACTCCGTTGCCCAGGCTGCCAGGGGAATGCTCCTACTTGATCTGGGGGGCTTCCATAACAAGCAACTCAAGTTTCCACAGTGTCAGTAACACCCAGGAATGGATCAGTCTGAAGCAGCACTTTCACTCCGAGAGGTCTTCTGCACCTCACGACAGTTCGTAGGCATGGAGCCCCAATCCAACTGAACCCCCACTCAGAGGGAAGGCTGAGATAAGGCTTGGGCCCCTGAAGTCCTGTCACGCTCTCGTTCTCCCCCCAGGTCAGCAGGAAGGCAGACTTGGCAACGGAAGCTAGCATCATAAAATGGTGCAGTAATAGAAGTAACTGGACCAGGAAGAGGAGGCGTCTGCCCCAATGATATCGTAGCCGTTGGCAGCAACTGGGGAGTGGGACTGGTCATGCAGCCGTGTGTCAGGAGTAATGATTGTAGAGGGGGGGGGCATGAAGAGTGCCATTCTGGAAACAATGCTGGCGGGAGGCCATGTACTCTGCATAACTGATTGTCACCTTCTCGCTGCGGTACCTGCGGGAACAGCGGCAGAGAAATAACGTCAGCACGCACGGGGGGACTGAACAAACCCCAGCCATCACTTCACCCCTCAGCTCACAGCCAGTGACGGACAAGAGGAGAGCACTGCCTTTGGTACTGCCTCATGCAGCAGTCTCAATAACCTATCTGAGCTTGAATTAGCTTCAGTGTCCCAAAAGCTGAGCCCTAGTCAAGGTGATCCTAACTAAGGGATGCCTGAAGTAGCACACATAACACAAATTATCAATTTGTATTCTTTTTTATCCACTTGCAGGGGGCAAAAATGGCATGAGAAGTTTGCTGGAAGAAGACTCAGTTACAATGGCTAAATAATCAGTATTTCACTATTGTTTACTATTGTGGTTATCTTCACATTTGAAAGGCTGGTGAAAAAAATGATGGAGAGGTGTGTAAAGAAAGGTTAGTTATACCATATAAGTGACAGTCTATGTTGTAAAATCAGAATTCACAAAATTTGAAATTCCTTTAGCGATCAGAGTTTTCCAGGTTTTCCTAGAGCACACTACACAACAGATAAACAAAGTGGTTGTGAGTTGCACTAAGACCAGATTTTAATGAAAACCTTCGTCCTGTCCTCTTCTGTTAAAAAAAACCCTGCACACCCAACTCATTTCTCCAGAGGTAAGAAACGACCTGATAAATTAATGTTTCTATACAAAACCAGAATGTCCCAATTTTTACTAACATAAAGGGAGCAGAAACCAATAAGACAGCTGGGGGTATAGAAAAGCAAGCAAATTCTGAAAACCAGCCAAATTCAAGTGTGGTTTGAAGACAGCTGTCGGCTACAAATAGCTCCAGCATCCACAGATGACCACACTGAGAAAAGGAAGTTCATTGAAAAGATACTGAAAAATCAACCTTTTTAACTTTCAAAGGTTCTGCTTCTGATCTTTCACATAGATGGTAATATTAAAACCAGTGACCCTTCTCTCAGAAAATGCCAACTTTGATCCTGCCTGGACCAAACATATTGTGCTTCATCCCATTACACGTGGCATTTCTGGTTTGGTCTTTCACATTACATGTCTCATCTGACAGAGGCTGAAGACTTACATCAAGCACAAATACTTTAAATTATCCACAAAACGCTATAAAGCAAAATTAAAAGATGACAAATACATCAACTTACCTAGTGAGTTTAATTGTTTTCCTAAAATCATTGGTAATTGGAGCCTTAAAGCCACCTTTCCTGAGTAAGGAGTCTATGGTCTGGATCTGATCCCAGTCTATTGAAAAATAGAAGTAAGGGAAATTTTTCAGTATAAAAAAGATGTTTCAGAAACATAAGAGATGCATTAAAAGGCCTCTAGAAAAGCAAACGACTAAACAGGAAACTGAGCTTTAGAAATCCCAGTGTTGAACTGGACATACATGGCCTGATGTATGTACACTATCTGCACTTGCCAACCCCTTTTAATTCCTACTGGAGCTGGTCTATGAAACAGTAATCCCATTTTCCATATGACCTCTCTTCTTATAAAGGTCTGTGCCTTGCTTCTGTTGTGGGGACCCAAAACTGTTTCACCATGTGCCACTTCAGTTTAGCTCCATAAGCCTTGAAAATAAGAGAATACTTAGCTCTTGACATAGACAGACTGGGATTGATGCTCTAGTGATAGCACAGTGCACTGCTATGTGAGAGATCAGAGTTAAAATTACTACCTTAGTCTTTTGCCCCAGAGCCAGGAGGGTGTAACCACTCCACTCTGCTAAGTGGAGGAAAGGAGGCAATATTTTGAGCAGTTACCATGGTGACTGCTACTCTATTTGAGTGGGAACTGTGCTCCAGAGGGGCCCTTTTCCAGCCCTCCTCTGGAGGATGCTACTTTAGCAAGAATGAGGAGGAAAGGGACCCTTCTGTTGGTGCTGTGCAGCCTGCAGTTATCCGAGTTGGTGGGAGAAACATAGAAGAGGAAAGAGGCAATGCTGAATGAGGCTGGAAGATCCATACTTTGAGATCTGCTGTTTCTTAAGCCCTAAAATATTTTTACGCTAAGATACAGCTGTGCAAGGAGAGAAAGGCCAGGTGAAAACCCAGCACCAACTGTAGCAGGTGTCAGTTATCCAGATTAAGCCTGGTGGCTCCACAGCACTACTATGAGAACAGCATGACAGCATTGCAATCCAAGCCCCAAATCCATAGATTTAAGTTACCCAGTTCTGTGACACAACATGTCGACATGTTTGGCTGCCATCTCAAACCCACCTTGTTCCTTAGCAACCTCAGGTAAATACGTGGCTGTGCGTTTGACACCTTTCTCATTGATGAACTCTATTCTGATCCCATGGATACCAACCTATAGATGGAAATGAACAGCCAAATAAGAGGTGTTTGCTAGCACTGAGTCCACGATTGAGTCGTCATTCCCACAACACTGTGTATCTCTCTCTGGACAGTTTGGCTTTTGCCTGGACAAGGCCATTCTCTTCCCCACTCTCTGTTCTTACCAGGCAGGTCTCACAAGCAGCTCTCTTAGCAGCACAAAGGACCTCTGCCACCTTTCCCCACTGAGCCTCACCAGTGTCCCTAAGGCAAGTCTTGTCAGAAGTCTGACAGTTTTCCATCTCTTGTGTTGGGCAAGAGACAAAATCTCTGTACACAAGAATCATGTCTAAAATAACCCAACTACAAAGTCCACATATATACCTCCTTTTTGAACTAAATACACTTCCATGTACAAGGTCCTAAAAATCATTCACACCTTTAGTCTTAACTACTTTTTATTTCCAGTTTCTATTCACACCATCAAAAGACTTCCCAGGCTTTTACACATGTATTTACACCCATCTCCCATTGGGCCAAATCCATAAACCACTTTCATGTTTCTTTTATTCCCATTCAGATCCCTTCCCAACCAAAAGCATACTGTTAGCCCATTCTCTTCCTCCCTTCTAGTTTTTCAGACCCATTTCTTCTACTTCCAGTCTCTTCTATCCCCACACACCCCTGTAACGAAGGAGACACATCACCGTGTACTAACCCGAACCCGAACGGAATGAGAGAGGGATGCAGAGTTCCAAATGCACCTGTTCTCACCTCCCAGTCCAGGTAGTCACTGGCATCCTCAAAGTTAGTGAGGAGGGAGACAGAGCAGAAGAGTTTGGGCAGCTCCTCGCGGGTCAGGGGGGGAAATCGGCTGTCCTTAAGTGCACTAAAGGGAAGAGAAGAAATACTGCCTAATACAAGCACCAAACTGAAGTGTCAGGTACTCAATGATTCCTCTTTTGGTTATGCCTCCGTGAAACACGTTTCTCTGCTACTGCAGAGAAAATGACTTGCATCCCTCCTTAATCCAGTAAACTGTAATGCCAGTGATGCTGTCCAATACCTACCACAGTAAGAGAGAAAATATATGCTACAGAAGATGTTAAAACTGTTAGCATGCAAGACAGATTTGCAATTAGCCTTAAAATGTCACCTGTTGCAAAGATGTTCCACTAAATCCTGCTATCCCCCTCACCCTGGATATCACACACTTCTCAGGTGTATTTTATTGTGAAGCACATTACACTGAACCATGTTGATCCAACATACTAACCTTGAATCCTTACAGGTTTTCAGCAAACGAAACTAGTTTCAGATTTATTTCATTTCCAGCAGTTACCTGGTTAATGTGTATTCCCTGAGTCCTGAGTGAAGGTTCATGGCTGAGAAGGTCCCGATGCAGCCACGAAGCCGCTTGTCTCGCCCCGTCTTCCACGTCACAAAGAGTGGACTGGAAAGGAAAAAAACAAAAGAAACCTTCCAGCCCCTAGGGATATTTGGCTGCTAAGAGGAGAGTACCAAGGTGTAAAAGAGCACATGCACATACCCTTGCTTTCTCTCTCTCCAGTGAACCCCAAAAGGCAGGTTTGCTCACCTGCTGCCCAGCAATGCCCAAACCTCGTGCCCACCCCCTGCCACACTCCATCATCTCCCTCCACCTTTTCAGCATACTCACTCCTCTCCAGCAGTGCTCTGCAAGTCATCCATGGACACCTTCTTGGACAGATTCTGCACTGAATCTAATGAGGGATATGGTTGTTTGACCCCACTGAGTACCTGTCAGTATTGGCTGCACTTCACAGCATCCACTAATTTACAGGACAGCCCATATAAAAATCAATATAGGTGAAGCAAATAAGATTAGTTACTTATAGTACCAGTGAACCTGAAAGATCCTCAGGCATTCTGCAATTCATCTATAAATCAGATTTGCAATAAAAGTTTTTCTTTTTTTTTCTTTTTTTTTTTTTTTTTTGTTTTGTTTTGGTTTTTTGTTTTTGTTGTTTTGTAAAGGAATAAAGAGAAAGCCAAATTATTTCTTTCCCTGTTACTTCCATGAGGATCTGACTTCTGGGTCCATCCCAAAGGCATGAGCACTTTATGGCCAATCTTTTGCTTACTTTCCATTTGATTTATATTTACACATATTCTCTCCTGTTGGACACAAACCTAAATCACTATTGTTCCTACTCAAACATCACCTGGATTTCCATTTTCCTGCCTACTATCAGGAATTTACAGGCATAACAGTAGATTCTCAAACTCAGCAGGCTCATTTCAAGCTGTTAAACTAGAACCCATGACTTAGCCTCAAAGAAAAACAAGTTCAGAACAACAGAGCTCTGTGAAGAGATAAACAGGTAAAGATGACTGTCAACATTAAATGCAAAAAACTAACTTCTACAGAAGTGAGTGAAATTGCAAAGAATTGTAGAAACACTAAAGAAAGGACAGTGGTGGCTGCAGCTTTACAAGAATAACCAAACATCTGGAAAATTTTGTAAGGCAACTGATGATGTTGTTCTAATTATAAAACCAGGATGAATGATTCTACAAGTTGTTCAGATTACAGAGTATTGAATACAAGACATCAGTCTGTGGATTTCTACAGAACTTTAAGTAGCATGATAGAATGTGATTTTCTGAGATTAAACACTGACAGGAGTTCTGAGCCATCAAGACTGATTCAACAACACTGCTCAGGCATTTACTTTCCTCACATACTCGAAGCTCTTGTAAGCAATGTATCCTTGCAGCAAACATTACAAAAAATACTAAGATCTTCTGTTCAGATAACAAAACCAGCACAGAGTGTGGATGATTTCTCAAATACAGCAACAGAACTTCTAAGTTGTCAGAACACAATTTAAACTCTAGTGATAAATCAATGTCGAGTGATGTTCCTCAGAGCAACAATGGAATTAAAAACTATCACAGCATAAATCCATCATTCAGGATGTAGTTACCAGCTGTGACCAATGGCAGAAGTACTACCCAAAATAGCAAATAGCCTGTAAGTGATAATTGTGAAGGACTTTGCCCACAGAGGAAGCAGAAACATCCTTCCACACCCAACAACAACCCTATTGTTGCTTGACCAAGACGGGATTTGCTGTTCTAGTTTTCTGACAACACTTCAAAGCAACTTGCAGGAGATCATTGCTCTACATTTTATATGGCTACCATATGTTGCAAGAGCAAACAGAAACAGAGTGTAAGAAAATACATTAGAAAGCTTACAAAAACCAAAAAAAGACACTAAACTTACACAGGAGAACTCTGAGAAACACTACTGTCACAAGTTCAGTGGAAATTTCCCTAATCTAATTAAAGTTTTGAAACCATTGCTCAGCCCATGTGACACTCATCCCAAACAGGAAAGGCAAGGAGAACATAAAACCCATCACTCTCAGAATACAAATCTAAGCAAGTTCCCCTTCAATTCAAATTGCAGGTTCACATTTTCAATTTGCCTCTTTCCCCTTCCAGAGGGAACAAAACCACAACCCATATTTCCACTGAGCGTTCTGTGTCTATAATAGAAGAGATATTATCAGAAGGGACAGGATAATTGCATTCAGAAGGCTGTCGTATCTTAAAATACTTTAAAGCACATTTTAAACAATTTTTCACTGTGGTCAGAACAACCGAGGCATAAAAAGAAGAAATACACAATTTTGTAAATGTATATAAAATTTCACTATTTTCACAGCAGAAAAGATGTTTCTGTCTCTGAAGAATAAATGCACTCAGCAAATTGCAGGTGCAGCTGACAGTAAGTCCATTGTTCCAGAGCCCCTCCTTGAAAAGTGTTATTTCCTAGATGCACTAAGAAAAGTCACAACAACCTTTTGTCCACCTTCACCCAAGAGCACTTACATGTACTTTGCAGCCATACCCTCAGCAGATTATGGCAACTGTTTCTTCCCCAGACACAACATCCCACTTAGCTGTGTTTGATGAGGGTTTTTAGGCTGAGAGGGGAATTTCAGCAACTAAAAGCTAGCTTCTCCAATTGCAACTACAAAGGGAATTTTAAAGTGGAAAAATACAGCCTGTTCAAATCAGAGTTTAGCTTGTACTCGGGAAAAACCTGTTACAGAACAGATTTTATGATGCAAGTTCCTTATTATTTGTCTTGCATGGCAACTGGAAACTTCCATGGTGTAGTTTTAGCACCAGTTTGTAATATCTACTATTAACAAATCAGATTGAAGTACAAAAGTAGAAGAAGCAACCGATTAACTATTTGCACAGGTTCCAAGTTGTAATTTCTTCCCATAACCTGAATATTAAAGTGGATATTTTCTTCCTTTACCAAGTTAATTCAGACATAACTGCAAGTCTTGCATTTCCACTGTCTCTCCATTGATTTGTGAATGTCAGTGCTAACACTGGAATAAGGGAACCTTACTCTATAGGTATCTTACCATAATTCCCATCAGGATTGTTGTCCATGAGCATATCCCCTCAAGATGGTAACTGAAATTCATGGTGGTTCTCAAGTCAGAACCCTGTAACTTTTATGTTATTACACTATTTATGCCAAATCCTGCCCTTCACACCTACTTTTGTCTTTACTTTGGGGTTCAGCACCAATTTAAAAATGCTATCCAGAACAGGCTGTGCCTCTTTCTATTCCATCAACAGTCTGTCCAGGGAGACTTCCTGGATAAACCTTTGTTTTACTCAAAGATCTCTTCCACTGACATTCATTATGTCACAAAGGGCCAAAATACAAATTATTTCTGTATTTTCACTTTGCTTACTCCTATATTTAATGACATTTGCCTTGAAGTTCATTCCATGAGTGTCCCAAGTGGGACAGCTCATCCTTATGTGCTGCTCTACAACAGAGCAAACCCCATGCTTTTCCCTGGGGAACATCCAACTATTTGCTGGAAGCAAAAGCATAAATGCTGAAACACAAGAAAATTTAGGTAAGCATTTGCCTGCAGGGGAAGAGGAGGTAAGGGCTGGTTATGCTTTGCTGGTGTGCTGATCTAAAAGTCTTGTAATTATGAGCACAGAAATACCCAATGAGCAACTTTGAACTTTTCAAATCTGGGCATAATATTCAACCAGCTGCTATTCCCCAAAGGATGTCCTTTTTGAAACTAGTCAACAGAAAAAGCAACAAAATCCAGCCAGAAATCTCCTCTGACACCAAAAGAATGCAGCTGTGTAAAACCATCTCTCTTACTGACTTAACAGAACAACAGCAAAAAAAACCCCTCTGCGTTTCAAGTGACACAATAATAAGCAGACTAACATAAAATGTTCTAAAAGGAGCCTACCCAGGGTACGTAGCAACAACAGCAGAAATGTTTCAGCCTGGGGAGTCCCTGGAACTATCTGAGAGCCTGGTCCAGAGCATTTCTTCATTCATTTGTATTTACAATATTAAACAGCTTAGTGTGTGGCAGCATTCAGAACATGTATCCATAATCCTACTTGGAAAATAACTGCATGGAAAGCACAACCCACATCCATCCTGACAGGCAGTAAGGTGGGCAGACACTGAATACACAGAAAAAGTCCTTGACCTGTTTAAGCCACTGTTCCTTTACATCAATTTAAAATTCATTAACTTAAAATAAAAAGTTGTTGACACCATTAATTTATCTATTGTTCTGGAAGAGGCCCCTGGAGGAGTGTCAGAAAGTCTATCTGTCATTGATCTTTCCCATATAATTCTTTCACCAAACATTTTAACAACATTAACATTTCCACACCTACGCATTCAACCTTCAGATAAACATTAGCTGAATCTCACCAAAGCCAAACAGCTTCATAAATCCTTCTCCTCACTTCTGCTCATACACATCTCCTTTCCCCCTAACCTTGGTATCGTCCTTGAAAGTTAACTCTCTTGGCAGTGCTGGTTCATGGTTGGACTCATGTTTTTCTAAATGATTCTATGATTTCTCCTCACATTGCCCAGCTAACACTATCTTCCCAAAGTGTCTTCTATAACTGGCAATTTTTTGATTCCCCTCCCTGCTAAACCCATTAACTAGGACAGCTGAACAGCCTTGTGAGTGTCCTTGCCCAATTTTCACCAGCTCAGCATTTGTTTCAGGATGAGCTGGAAACTTGTTTCAACTTCTTACTTTATTCCCTTTCCATTTGCTTTGCAGAAGGAAGTCTATTGCCTTGTCTCTTCACCAAGTCAAGTGTCTCCCATTAGCTGGAGCCTCTTCAAATTAACAATGTTATTTTACTGTTCTGTTAGAACAGTTTTGCAGGGGGAATCACTCAGTTAAGTTTTTGCAAAGGAATCTATTCAGAAAGAAGGGGGCAAACTTTTACGTTACCATGAAGTGGGTTTGCACTTCTCAGTGAAGGACAGTGTCTCATGGGACACAGGAGACTGTGAGCTGAAGAAGCACACCTCCTCAAACTTAGCCCAGCTCTCTTTCTGTAGAGCTAAGCATGTTCTCCCCTGAAGGCCACTCTTCAAAGCTCGCTCGCTTCCACCAAAACCCACAATACTTTACTCCTTCATGCACTTACAGCCCATCATTTTTAGTTTCTGGCAGACAAAGCAAGCAGCAGAATGTCCCCCCTCCCCCAGCACACCAGTTTTCCTACTCCCCAGAGGAAACCCTTCACCTCCATCCAACCAAGCCACAGCAGCTCTGGCAGCTCCCAGCTCTCCTCCCCCAGGCAGATGTACTCACTAGGGGTCATTGGTAAATCGAGGAAGCCGTGGCTGAGGGAACCCGTAGAGATGACAGTAGAGTACATCAAAGCAGTAGCAGCACATTTCCGCTGTCACCACCAGGTTCTTGGTGCTGTTGGCAGTTCCATTGGGCCGAGTCAGTGGGCTCAAAGCTCCTGAAGTGGGATTCATTCGAGTAACTGGGGAATTTCCTGGGCCCAAAGTCAAGTCAGATACGTTCTCCCTTCCATTATTCCCGTCTGTGTGCTGGTGGTTCTGAAGAGGACCTGAACTGGAGCCTGGTACAGTTGTGGTCTGATTCCCATGACTGTGCGTTCCACTCCCAGACAATTTGGGCTTCTTCACCCCACAACAGCCAGCTGCCAGCTTGGGCTCAAGTGGAGGAACACAGCGTCTTTTTCCCATCCTGCTTCAAAACTTGCTGCCTGGAGCACTGTAGAACCCTGGCAAGGAGGGGGTGGGGGATAAAAAAAGCAACACACAAAGAGTTACAGGTGAAGAACTTCCCTGCTTCCGCTACAGAGGAAGAAAACCCTGGCAACGTGTGACCAAGTACAGCACCAAAGTCAGTTCAGCAGGCAGAATGGGTGTTTTCACATATAAACTGAAAGAGTGTGACACAACATGTGTGAAATCACACTTTCAAGTTATTGATGAGGTGTACTAAGCACTTTAATAAGTGGTTCATCACCAAAAAACCAGTCAGACCTCCCCTAAAGAGAATGAAACTGGAGGAAAACAGAAGAAAAAAAGACTTAGGACTACAGATACACCCTATCCACGACTTTTCCTGCTCACCAATTGCACCAGTGGCAAACAAGCTGCTGACAAACCACCAGTGTATCTCCCTTCCCCATTCCCGACAGCAGAGTGACAGCAGCCCCAAATGACATCTTGGGGTTGGACTCCCAGGGGTGCTGACCTTGATTTAGCATTGGCAAGATCAAAGAGGAGCTACAGGCACTGAAACAACAGACTATTTCTAAACAACAGACTGTTTTCCAGACCACATGAACTGGAATCTGTATTTACTTTCCAGGACTGGGTGAATCAATAGAGCTCACAAGTAAACACACAGGGTGTACAGTCAAGATGTGTAGGACAGGACGAGCTGAAGACAGAGCAGTCTGAGCAGAGGGAAGTGATAATGGCAGGAAACAGGTATGATGTAAAAGAACAAACCAACTCAGAGCAGCGTTTTGTTTGCAAAGAAGAGAATTAGCTCATGCATCACATGAAGGGATGGAACAAACACGGGCAGGAAAGGCTGTGCAGTCAAAGATGAACAAAGATGACAGGCAAGGACCACAGGTCAGTGTCAGGCACTTAAACACCCACATCACCACGAGATCAAACATACTAAGAGAGGGAAAACCAGCTCCCCATCTGTAAAATGAGGCTGGAAAGCACAAACACCGGGAGAACAGCACAGAGCACTGAAGCCACACTCGGCTCTCACGAGTACCTGGGCACTTCAGTGACCATCAGAGCACCGCTCCAACCCCCCCGGGCGTGTAAGCGATGCCTGAGCCGACAGCACGGACACAGAACCGCGGGGTGGGGGGAGACACGCACTGAAATTCAGGGTGTGACAAGTCCCTGCCTTCTCTGCACGTGCAAACAGAGTAAACTTTATCCACGAAGTTTCATCGGCCATGGCAAGGCTCACACAATCCTGAACTGAACCAGGACTGGTGTAAGACGTGTTCAGAGATGCACACAAACCACGCGTGCCTGCAGTGCTTGCTCTGCTTAGGGACCCTCACCTCAAGGCTTTAAAGAGACCGTAAGGAACAATTTACAAGACCTAACGAAAATTAAAATTTTTCCTCGATCTCTACCTTTGCAATAATAATAAAATAAGAAACCAAACCAAGAAAAGGAAAAGCATAACTTTGACAAAGTGAGCATGTAAATGTTTCAGTGCTTATTAAAAGTTACCTGCTCTGGCTCAGTGAGGGTGCTGGGATAGATGAGCCTTCCCCAGTTACCACTGAAGGCTCAGCCGCATTGGGGAGGCTAAATCATTATTTATTCATTTGGAAGCACAACACTTGATTCAGAATCGGAGACGTGGCAGGGGCAGGGGGAGCTCCCCTCTCCTCTCCCCTCCTCTGCAGCAGGGGCCTAACAAAGGCGGCCGCCCCGGCGGCTGCTCGGCTCCGGGCCCGCTCCCCGGGGGCGGGTGGGGGGCACACCGGGACACCGGGGCCGGCCGGGCCCTGCCCCGCGCTCCCGCCCACAAACTTTGCAGGGTGTTCGGGGAGGCCCCGCGGCCCCTCGGGACACGGCCCGGGGTGACCCGGGGACCGCCGGTACCCCCAGCCCGACCCCCGGGGCAGCACCGGGGCCGCCAGGGGGCGCCGCGGAGCGGGACCCCCCCGCTCCCGCCCCCGGCCCGGGCGGTTGGCCCGCCGAGCCCCCGCGCCGCGGTGCCCCCTCACGGCCGGGGGTCACCCACCTCCTGCACCCGTCCCGGCTGCTCCTCCGCCTCAGCCCCGCCGCCGCCGCTGCTGCCCGGCCGCCTTCTGCCGCCTCATGGGGCCATGGGCCTGGGCGAGGCTCCCCAGAGAAGCGGGCCCGGCGGGCGGGGGAGCGGGCAGGGCCCGCCGCAGCCGGGGCTTCCCGGGGCGGCCGGAGGACCGGAGTGAGGCCGCGGGCAGGTCCGCCGCTATCCCGGCAGCCTCGTCCTCCTCCTCCCCTTCCTCCTCCTCCTCCTCCTCCCGGCCGTGAGGTAATGAGGGACGGACGCTCATAGTCCGCCAGCCTCCGGGCGGCGCCAGCGCGGCCACGGCGCGGGGCGGGCGCTCGGCCCCGCGCGGGACCATAGAGACACGCGCTTCCGCGCCCTCCCCGTCACGTGACGCGCCGCACGTGCGGAGACAAACAGTCCGGGGGCGGGGCTCACATCACGTGACAGAGGTACCCCGCTCCCATTGGCCAGCGATGGCGGTGACGGCAGCGGGGGAGGGGCGTGCGGCCGGGAGCGTCCATTGCGCGGCTCGGAGCGGGGGTGCCTTATTGCCCCCCCACGCCCCCTCCGCGCTGGGGCCTTGGTCCGGCCCCGCGCTGAGGGCCGGTCCCGTGCCCCAGGGGATAAAAACAGCCCCGGCCGGCGGCACGGTCTTACCTACGGTCATAGCGGGGCAGAAACCGCTTCTACGGCAGGAGCCAATGGCACAACCGCACCAGAGCTAAAATGTACTTTTTTTAGTATTTCCAATTGCCCGTCGAACACGCAAATCCTTTCCTGCACCTTTCTACATAGCACTGTAAAAAAGAACAAACGCAGAGAAGTACTTACTCCATCAAGGGTTTTAGGACACCTGGCAGAAACACAGGCTCTGTATCCATTCTAAGAGGAGAGAATCTCCTCCAGCGGGTCGGTCTGTGGGATGAGAGTTACTGTAATAAAAGATTCTGTGGCTGTTGGAGGCGTTCCTGGTGTTCAGCAGGGGCTGGGATAGAGGAAACCACAGGGCTACTTCCCAGTTACCTCCTGAGAACACAACCATAACACCTGAGCAAGCTGAAGAGCAGATTCCACTATACACTTGCTGCCCATTCAAACCCAAGAGACAAAGAAACTGGCTCAACTCTTTTAAGACTGTAAAATGGCATTTATGCGTGCCACTCCTGATCTAAGCTTAAGCAGTAAATAAGAGGCATGAAAACATGAGTTGGAGAAATCCAGACGAACATCACTGGATCTTACTGTCTCCTACAGAGTCACAAAATGGTCTGGGTTGGAAGGGACCTCAAAGCTTGTCTCATTCCACCCCCTGCCATGGGCAGGGGCACCTTACACTAGACCAGGTTGCTCCTGACCTGGAACACTATGGAATCTACATGATTTCCACAGCACTGCGGCAACTTTTTTGCCATTCTAAGGTTATGGAACAGCATCATCCTTTTAGTCTAGACAGGAGCCTTGAATACCAGTTTAGGAAAACTAAGGTTGCAAAGAATCAGATAAGAATACCTACGAGAACTAACTAACAGCAAGCTTTTAACTTTTGCGGTCCTTAAAAGAATCCTTTGCTCCCTTCCTCTGTAAATACCTCACACTTTGCTGGTAATGCCTTGGATTTAACCCAAAAGCCCTTTGTCAACATGTGAAACAATTCCCAACCCAACTGAAGTCCACTTAATAATCGTGAGTGACCTTCTTGCAGAGTCCTCAGGAACCTATGGGAGTGTTGGCACTGTGTTTTATTACCCTGACAACATCAAACAAATACTTGACCAGTTATATTCCTGAGGCACAAGAAATGCAAGGTGGGAGCAGCAGTTTGATTCCCACCTTTTCATGTCTTACCTCTCCTTTTAATTCCAACATACACATCCACACACTCCTTGCAGGCTTGTAAAACTGGAAGGGTATTTTGTTTTCTTTCTTCTAGCCAAGGGGAAAAAAAAATAAAAATCAGCAGTTACTGTAAATTTCCTAATACCAAAGTTACAATATCATTATACTAGAATTGTGTCTTACAATGGAAGTGGTTTCATTTGAACAAGTAAAATCAAGCTAATACGAAAGACTGCCATCCAAAGCTGAAATAAATAGGGTTTGCATGTGTTAAGAACATAAGAACAGTGTGAATATGGACATTCTACTTACTTCTTTAGTTAAAAAAAATCAGGAAATTAGAAGAATCAAATACTATTTTTTTAAAATCTAAGTTCTGAAAGAACTCTGTTCTGAATAAAGGCAAGATAACAGCCCTTTAACTGGATTAATGAAACTGAAGCTTCCTGCTCAGTAGACTAAAAATGAACTGATTTGTCAACCTTTCTAAAATATTAAGGTTAAATGCACAAGTGCATGGGGGATAATCCATATTCCATCTTTAGGAGGTGAACTGGGAACTGCTTCACCCCGCCCCTTGCAGCACAGGACACTGGCTGCTTCCCAACGTGCTCTTTATTCTTTCCATAGGCTTCTTCCAAGGCTTTGTTTTCGAGTTTGCAGGTTGAACAGTTTCACTGGTACAAAGGTACACAAACTGCTCACATACAAAAACCTCCAATTCCTTTATTCACGTTTTCAGGATGTATGTGGTACGTACAATTAACATTACACCAGCTACAGGAAGCCCCTCTGTTGCAGGAGGTACTTCAACACAAGTATCCCAGAGCACCAACACAGACACACACACAGACACTACAATATCACTTTGAAATGATTTCCCCCCACTTTTTTTTCCTTTTTTTTTTTTTTTTTTTTTTAACTTGACAGCTAGGACTTCTGAGCTGTCGGAGATTCTTTGTGGCAGATCCCCTAGTGCAGTGGCACTGGTGTAAGAAGGCTGCTTCAGACACTGGAAGGTCAGAAGAACGAGAACTGAATGGGGTAACTGAAAGCGGTGTCATTCCCAATGCTCGGAAGCTTGGCTGCTGTCTGGGTCCATACCTGTATGTCAGCCTCCTGGTGTCCCCTGCAGAACATCCTGTCTTACAGGTGTGTCCATACTTGACACATCAGGAGGGTTAAACAAGTGGGACTGAAAAGACTTTAAAAAGGGATGAGCCTGAGAGAAATCTTTGTTCATTGTGACAAGATCAAGGACAATCTCTTCAGTCACCAGGCTTCACGTGTCCATCTGTTCCCTAAACTCACCCTTTTTATTCAGATGCTCTGCTTAAAAATAAACCCAAACTACAAAAAGGTTCAGCTCCATTCTGTACACGTTCTCCATTTCCAGAGTCATTAATCTGTCTTCAGACCTTCTCCTTTCGCTTTAATTTGGACACTTTCTTGACAGTTCCATTCTTGTTTAGAAGCTTCAAAACACGATCCTTGTGATCCAAGACCTTTAGCATGGAGTCTCGAGCCTCATTGATTTGATCCATCACGAGTTTACACCTCTGCATGTTCCCCTGAAAGGAAACACTCGTCATTAGCAGCAGAATGTCTGGTCTAAGCAATCCCTGTGCCTTTTCTTAATGCCTCCTGTAACTGATGACACAGGAAGGGAACCCACACGATTTTTTTAGACCAGCTTTAGCTTTTATTAATGGCAGTAGGATACTTTGTAATTAAGGGTGAAGCAGTTTGGGGTTGAGAGGCCACAGGACCTACCTGTATCAGTTCATTGATTCGATGCAAGTCGTCATCGGTCGCTGCCTTCTTCTTGGGAATGAGTCCCTCCTGCAGGGCAGTCAGTCTCTCATACACATCGTGCTCCAGGTTTGTCTAAAAGACATCAGTCCTTCATGAGAAGGGTCACTGCCAGGCTGGCAAATGCTCGCCCACATTAACAAAGCTACACAGAGACGGTGATAATCCATTCCCCTCTCAGCTGCTCCTGTTTGTGATTCAGAAGATGGAGCCTCCAACAAAGCATGGCACTATCATTCCTACTCACATCCTATCTACAGGATCTCTCCTTTTCTGAATAAACATGGATCCTAACCACAACGGCTTCCCCTACTTCTCACAATACTATTCCAGGAATGCAGAGGTTTTGGGGAGTTTGGTGCTAAAATGCAGAGCACCTACCTCACCCCCAACCTGAAACAGAAGCATCCAGGAATGTGGATCAGTGCTGCCTCCTCAGATCAGCCGCACCATCCCAAACAGACGCTTCTTCAGACCTGTGCATCAGCAGGAGGGAGTTGCCAGTTTTGATCATCTGTACAAAATACATCAGCTCTTATGTCTGGATCAAAACCAACACTCCAAGTTTCCAAGCCACTTATGCCACATTCCTGAGAAAGGGGAAAGCACATCCCACTCCCTTTGGGCACTACACACCAGCTCCTTTATGGTATCCCAGTGCACTGAGTTTGTAACAACATCCTCCTGTCTCACACAGCTCTGTGTTCCCCTGTGTTGTGGGAAGCTGGAAGCCCCATGTACCTACCAGCTGTAGTAGCTGCGCCGCACAGAGATGGACCTTCCACCCTTGTGCACGACAGGATACACCCTTCTGGTTGGCAATCTCCTGCAGCATGGCCTTCTTCTCTTCTGTCACAGGAAACACAAAGATATAGTACTCAAATTTCAGGAGGTGTCCGGGCCTCTCTTCTGAAACAACATTAACCTAAGTCCTGCTCCCCCTACATCCTAATAAATGACAATAACCAATGTTTTGATTCAGATAGGAAGGTGACTTCCCATCTGCCACGCAGCTGACTGTTGCTCTCACTTACTAACAGGTTATGTGTGTTTCCAGAAAGATTATAACTCATTTTTTCCCATTTAAGGAATGTAGCGCTCAGCATTTTGAACACCCTGCCTTGAACAAGTAAAAGGCCATCTTGTACTACTTCTATTCCCTCAACATATTTACACAGTTCTGAAAAGCCAGTTTGCTTAAAAATTCCAAGATATTAACTAAAAAGTCTGAAAGACAGTATCTGATCTCTATTTTCCTCATATTAGGAAAAAAAAGTCCTCTTAAAAGCCCATTTGTTAGTTGACAAGACTAGTTACACTAAATCTAGAAGATCTGTGATTAAATTAGCAAGTGTTAGGTAGTAAATGACATAACTCAACTGCAGCCTATTGCCACAGTGGTATCTTTTATAAAGTGACATCTTTTATAAGGATCCCTTTCTTGAGCAAGTTTCCACCACTGTTCGTAACTAGGTTCATCAATAACCACACCATTTTTGTTTTACAAAACTATTGCTAATCCTGTGTAGCCTCCTTCCCTTCTTCCCTGCTACATCCCGAGGCTGACCTTTGACCCGGACATCGCTGTATCTCTGGAAGTGGTGGTAAGCAGCTTTCCAAGGGTTGCGGTAATGACGGAGCAGCGTGATAGGCGGCCTGGGACGCACAGGGACGTATCTTACGCCTTCCTCATCTACAAAAGGATCCAGGGAGAACCACATTATCATCAGGGAGTAGTGAAAGCAGCAGATCAGCAGCCACAGGATCTCCAGCAGCAGATCAGCAAGCTCTACCACATACAAAATGTATGTTGAGAAAGGTCATTTTCCCTGAACAGCACTATACAGGAAGTGCTGAGGAACAGATACTTGGATTCCCTATTACTCATATTTAGGAAGCGGAAGCATGACAGAGCACCTTCTCTGAGAAACAAACAGAAGAGAAAATACAGACACCTGAATGAGAAAAAAAGGCATCAGAGGTGACATTACCTATATACTCCTTTGGAGGAGACTTTCGCTTCTCCGCTTTCACCAGCAAACTTTTGGCAGTGGATTTCTCATCATCAGTGCTGTTTGTTTCCATCATGTCCCCTTCCTCTGTGGAGATGACATGCTGCTGCTTACGGGGTTTCTTCCTCGGCGAGGCACCGGGTGGCAAATCGCTTGGAGGCATGGAAAGGTTGTTGGCCAGCAGTGCCAAAGATGGAGACACAGTACTTGTAGTCAAAGGAGGGACTGCTGAGAGGAAGGAAAGAGAAGAACCCAAACCATCAGCAGTGTGAAGGTAACATATTGTTTGAACACTACCTCCAACAGTAGCTCCTGTTTCAGCACATTGTGAGGAGTGTGAAGTGTATGCACAGGCCAGATATTAACCAGCAGCAATTATTAGGACAAACCTATAAGCTGAAGTCTTTAGTGTCTCATATACAAAGGCCTAAAGGATGAGAGCAGAGCCAGTTGTCCCTCAGTTGGTTTATATTTGAGGCTTATGTTAGTTTAAAGCTACAAAAAGGCATCCATGCTAGCATCTGTCTGTGTTGCAAGCAAGTCCCTTTCCTCTTGTGGTAGGAGAGTAGTATGGAATCAAAGCAGGATTGCAGCACTCTCCTTGCAGGAGTCTGCTTGTACTGCCAGGCCCTCAGCACCCATGAGCAGGTCACTGCACCAATCAGCACATCTCTGGAGTTGGGCAGCAGTGAGGCAAGTAGTCTGAGGGGACACTCTCTGATATTTGGAGGGAAAACCTCCATCAGCTGGGACTAAGGCTGCAGCACAAAATTTCTGGGATGGGATCTCTCGACAACTTGGCATACCCACAATTGCCAGGAGGAGACAAAACCACTTTAAAGGGTTTAATGCTGTCTTGCCTGTGCTCCAGAGACATCTACAGCAAGGAGCTGCTTCCTCACAGGATAACACACAGCTTTCAGGAGAGCAATAAAACCAGCAACTAAACCTGATACTCATGAACGTGGGATGCATTCCTACAATGTTGCCACTATATAGTGTCCAACAAGATCTGTAAGGATCTAGATTTTACTCCTCATGCCATCTGATAGCAGCTACTGCCAAGCTGGATAAGTAAGGCAATACTACGAATATTCTGAAAACTTCTAGAGAAAAATATGCACAGGAGGGCCCTGGGAAGTCCTACTTTGGTCACGATTTCTTCACATACAAGAAAGGCCATTGGACCTGAACAGTAGTTTTTGAGAGAACACTGAATTAACTGAGCTGTTCCATAATATATTGGTACCGCTGCTGAGCACATGTGTTTTAGGTAAGGAATGAACAGAGATTCCTAGGAGTTGGATCATTTGAACATGAACAAAGCAGCCACAATAATAAGTGATTTCATGGGAGATTAGGGAGAAGGCAAAGAAGCTTATGAGTAACAAGGCATATGGGAACCCCGATGTTCTGTGCTAACACAGAAGAGATGTCCTTTCATTTTCAGGATGGAAGTGTTGAAATCCTTCTAATTCCTCCAGTGTCTCAACAACAAAAGAAGCCACCTACCAGACACCGGTCTCATGATGTCCATGGGCTCCATTTCTTCTTTGATTTTGATCTCTGGTACCACAGGGCCCAGCACTGCTGACAGGGCACCGCTCATGGTGGATGGAGGGGCTGGTGCTGCCACGATGGTGGTGGAGGTGGGTGGCGCGGCCGGAACAGCCCCTGGAATGGTGGACAGCGCTGCCGCGGGCTGCGAGGTGGGACTGGTTGCCGCGATGATGGTTGGAATGGCAGAGGGGGGCTGCTGGGAGGTTGGGGGCACTGCGATGGTGGGCTGCTCGCTGCCTTGGTTAGACACCGCCTCCATAGACACTGGGACTGGAGTGGCCATGGACACGTGAATTTCAGGCTTTGGCTTGCCACTGTAACACAGAAAAAAGCAAAACGAAGTGAAGTGAACTGTATCTTAGTCATGAACATCCAGCACAAAGTGAACAAGCCAAACTATAGTCAGACTATCCAGTTTTTCCTGCACCCACCAGGCTCAGTAAAGTGTTTCACAACAGAAGGCTTCATCTCAGTTACATTTCCTCCTCCGCTCCCTTTTTAATCTTTTGTATTTATTAATTAGAGATACTACTTTTTTTCCACTCACTGTGAGAAGCAAATCTCATGACTAATTCCAGGTAACTTCAAAACACTTGTAAAAGGATCAAAACAGTTTCACAATGCAGCCAAGAGGAACTTTTACCCAAAGTTGTACTGGCCCCATCCTCTGCAGGAGCTCCCACCATCCTTAACAGTTATAAAACAATTAATTTTAAAGTCAGTGAATTCAACTGAAGCAGGGCAGAAGCTGCATTTACCTTTTGCCAGCATTAATTTCTAAGCACTACAGAATAAAAGTTTTGAGGCCTCTCCTCTTACAACGGTAGAGGGGTTTTGTTTGTTTCTGTGAAAGCTCATCACCACAGCTTTTAAAGGCCATTACCTCAGCTTCACAGCATTAATTCAAATTTGTTCAAACAAATTCAAAATAGTTTGCTTCCCAAAAGAAAAAAAAGCTCCCCAACAGCCAAAGAACACAACTCAAACAAATATAACGAAACTATCACGACGCAGTTGGCTGTTTCCTCAAGTCTTACCCAGCAGGCCTCGGGGATCCAGATGTGCTTCGCATGGTGTTCTCCACACGTGTGCTGGCCACTTCAGGTGGCTGAGGGGGAATTAGGCTTTTCCGGACGGCCAGCCTGTAAGAGACAGATGGATCCATCATTCCCACCCCTCTGGTGTGGAGATAAATACCCCTGAGAGCAAAGGAATCAGCTCTCTCTTACACAGAACAGGATGGGAGTTACCGCTGTATCACTGCTCTCTTCAGTATAACCAATTTGCTACACAAAGGGTCTCATTTTATTTTTCAAATTAAGTATTATATTTTAAGATAAAAGATTAGTCGCTCTGGCCTAGTCTCACTCCAATTTAGGGCTTCTCCAAGAACAGCAGCTTTGCTTTTATCCTGCCAGTCAGAGCACCTTGCTGGGACTGCCAGGCTCCAGCAGTGGACCAAGGGGTCTGGCCATGCCGCTGTCCGGCACTGCTGCTTCCAGACTGAGCAAATCATCTGGAGCTGAACAGTCCTCAGACAGGCACCTGCTCCCTTTAGCTGGACTAGACTGTGTCAGAGCCTGACTCCAGGACCTCAAGCCCCAAGTATGGATGTTAGGCAGCACAGGGCTGATCAAAGTATTTTAGAGCCTATTCAGTCTCCTATGGGACCAGAAGTCAAATTGTTGTCTAAAATAATCAACCTCTCAAATGGAAATGTTCTTCAGTGATCTACCTCTGCTTCTTTAATTTCTCTTATAGTTTTACAGCCTCCAGCTTCTCTGCCTTAAAAAGGGTTTCCACCTCAATAAAAAAATATGCAATTTTAGTCTCATAGGACACACCAGTTCCAAACGTTTTCCGTTGTTAGTTGGGACGAAACGCATTGTTAATTCTAAAGCTGTCTCTTGCCTCTTTATTCAGGCATTTAAAAATAGACAGGCAACATAAAATATTTTAAGAGTTTAAGTTACTCCCTCCCTTTTTCCTAATCAGATTTCACAGTAGGGTACTAATCCTATCCTTTCCACTCATCCACATATTCTTCCAAGAAAAGCACTGAAGACAAAGCACGGAATTCTAATTTTAGTAGATTATGAACTCTTTCTTTTATTACACTAAGCAACAAAGCCTCAAATCCACTTTCCCTCAAAAGGTCACTTTCGAAAGCTAGGAGACAAACTGTCCTTCCCATTTTATTACTGACAGTGTAGAAAACTGTATCCTGCCCAGGGGGAGGAAAAGAAGTGTTTCACAGATCAGCAGGTTACTCACAAGCACTGCTGACTGAACAGTATGCTAGAATTTTTCTTATCTCCACTGAAATGATTCCATTTGGCCGGGCTGGATTGCACAGAGGTGTCATTCCCACGTCACCTTCAATTGTACTCACCCATCAGTGGCTGGTTTCTTGCGAAGGATGCTTGGGCGCGGGGAGGAGCCCTGGGCTGGAGCACTGGCACTGGCACTCTGGCTATGGGTTTGCACAACTGTAGTTGCTGCAGTAGCCGTGTTGAATGTGTTGCTAATAGGATTGGCTACAATGGTGGCTCCATCTGCCAAGACTACTGCTGGGAAGGATGGACATGGACACAGCACAGAGGAGAACAGAGACAGAGAGGAGAAAGCAGCCTTTACTCAAGGAAATGTGATGACAAAGCAGGTGTTTGCAGAGCATATGTTGTCCATGCTCCCTGAGTCCCTCAGTCTCTAACTGCAGTGCTTTCAGACTGTTTTGTAAGCAATATCTTTGCCACAAGCAATCTGATCACTGAACCTTCTGCAGGGAAGATGGAAACTACCTCCTGCCTAACAACTGCTGCTAGGGAAATAATCTTTTCCAGGAGACATGGAAAATGCAGAAATCACTAGGGAGATCACCAATACAACTGGGTCAACAGAATAATACTCCTAGGAGAGCCTACATGGCAACACATGCCACTTGCAAGTAAGCTCCATAAGCTGTGTTCGAGTTCTGATCTCCTGCCAGAGCCTGTTTTCCAGCTAAGGGATGCAAAGTGTGTGGACAGCTGGGAAGTCACCACACAGTCTGCCAGCTGTGCAACAGCATATTCCCTTGGCTGCCATATCCCATTCCTTCAGTAAGTTGTCGGGGCTTCATCAGACCAATTATTCTTAATGAAAGATGGTTTCTCTCACAGCCCAAGATCAGGTTACCAACCACAGAAAATACCTGGCTGTATTCTGATTGTTCCTGGGATCTACTGCACAGCTGGAACAGTTTAGAGAACATTGCTCACTTGGAAGTTACTTATCCCACAGGGCCTTACTGAAGGGATTTGTTTAAGTTCAGGCACGACCAGTGTTTTCCACTGAAGTAACCCATCCAAGGCTACCCACACGCTCCACCCGGTGAGCTTTAAAAATAAATCAATTCAGAAATATTTGTGGGGAGAAGACACGCATGAACGTATTCAGTGTCCACCCCTGGAGCACAGGGACTGTAACAGGATCATCAGTCACAGCCAAAACGTGTAGGGCAGCAGCTCAGCTGCTCCTCCTCGACTTGTGTGGTGCTCTTACCCGAGGTCTTGGTGTCGCCCTGTGGCTGCTGGGCCCCGATGGGTGCTGGCTGCAGCCCCTGCGCGCCCATGGGAGCGGCGGGGTGGAGTCCCTGTGTCCCGATCGGCGCTGGCTGGATGCCCTGGGCGCTGATGGGAGCTGGTTGGATGCCCTGGGCGCTGATGGGAGCCGGCTGGATGCCCTGGATGTGCCGGGCGTGGGACGCATCGACTGTCATCAGCTGCATGGGGTTGAGGTGAACAGTGGAGGCCACTCCAACGCCGGTCTGGGCTGTGATGGCCGAGTTGGGCGCCTGGGCTGAAACTGGGAGCAGCAACACAGGCACCTCGTCACACCTACCCAGCAGGTCACCTCAGTTTCCTCTGCCACCTGTCACTCAAATACTAACTTTCAAAGACTGTTTTTTGCTTTGAGAAATAAATTTGCCACCCTGCTTGTTGCTCTAGTAAATTTGAGAGCAGAGAGACCAGATTGTCTGCCAGAAGAATTAAACATCACTGGTGATTTTCATTCTGTTTTTTTTTATTTCAAATTGCAACAAGAGAGAAAAGATCAAGCTTAATTCTGCTTTTAGTTAGATTCAAACTGCAGTCTCAGAAAGCTGTGCTTAGTTTTGCTCACTATCTTATTTTACAATACTTTCAAGTACCAACGCTTGGCATTTTCTCTGCTTAAAAAAAATAAATAAAAAAATGAGAAGCCTAAGTAATTTCTTATTCTCTGAAGCTAACTCAATGCTGAAGTTGAGTACAACCTCATCTGGCTCAGAACAGGGCTCACAGTTACAGGCTGGATTCCTCAGCTCAAGTAAACACAAAATATTTTAGTGGCAGGGTAATGTTCCCAATGAAACACCTGCTCTAAGAAGTTCAATTAATTTGAATAAATTCACAGCTCTAAACAACGATGATTCCATCCTTCCAGATCCACTATACAGCATATTACAGTTCTCCCAGGTAGCACTTAACAACACTGCTGGACTATCTGAACTCCCTGGGTCTCCAGATTTCCAGTCTCTATAGAGCTGCACCAGGATTTCTGCAGCCACACACAGAACGCAAGGGTGAGCTTGCCAACAATGGCCTTGCTTGTTAACAATGCAGAAAAAGCTGGTTTTGTCATTGACACAGAATTTCCATCAAGTTCTTGTGCTGACAAGACATTCTAAAAACAGCTGTCAAAAACCTGAAATCTGCACCAGGTCCCTGAAAATGTCCCTGTATTAAGCATGGCATTTAATTCTGAGTGGAACACCTTACATGAAACACTGTTGTTGCAAAACTTTCTATCCAACAAAATCCTTTTGGGATACTATGTAAAACACAACCAGCATTTGGAAAGCCAAAGGCAACATTCTTCCTCCAAATTCTGCATTAAACTCTCCTTATCTCAGTGAGTCTCTTCTGTACTTTTACCTAAGCCCTCACCTGGCTGTGCTCCTGGCATGTCCCTCCTCATACCTTGTATCCTCTGCTTTCAGTTGTCACCACCAGCTGCAATAATTAATACCTTCCACGGATGCTTCAAGTCAATTTAACAAGCAAAATGTCTCTGTTGATGATCTCCTGATGAAGAACCTACATCTGCTTTTCTAAATATTAGCATTAGCCTACAATCAGCTGTGCTCACTGTGGAAACTGGAACTCCTGACCGTGTGCAATCATGTTCTGTCAGGGAAGGTTTAGACTGGATATTAGGAAAAAAAATATTCACAGAAAGGCTTGTCCAGCCCTGGCACAGGCTGCCCAGGAAAGTGGTGGAGTCCCCATCCCTGGAGGGATTTAAAAGACATGTGGATGTGGCACTTGGGGACATGGGTTAGTGGTGGGCTTGGCAGTGCTGGGTAAATGGTCAGACTTGATGATCTTTAAAGGTCTTTCCCAACCTAAACAACTCCATGATTCTATACTTTCCCATTCAACAAATGGGCTTTGCCACCTCCAAGTCCTTCTCAATTCCCTCTATACTGCTCATAGGTAACATGCTGCCAGCAGACACAGATATTCCATGAAAATCCAAATCATGCATGTTCCTACAGTCTGGATAATAGAAATTATCACATTAGAGAGAGACCTAAACCACTCAGTACGGTAAAAATGCTCCAGATTTTGTCACAGAATGACATACGTTTGGGTTGACTACATGGGCTCACACTATGCATCATTTTTTGAGTGCAAATTACTGCAACAGTTCAAATACATTAATTGCTCCATTCTTCTAAACACAACACTAACACAAGTGTGCAGTGCAGCTCATTTTTTCCCTTTTTGGTTCAGGTTTCTCTCTCAAACTGTACATTCATGTGAAAAGATATTAAAAGTGCTTGTCAGAACACCAGGGAATGAAAATGCATTGAAGAGCTGGCTTGGTTTGGAGGAGTTGAACTGTTTTGATTTGTAGAATCAAAAACTTTTACTTACAGAGATGCAAACTCCAGGATATCGAATGTTAAACTCCTAAGAAAACTGTTATTAACTGGATTTAGCTCTGAAGTAGTTCAATACCACTTTGCCCATGAGTTTTCCCCTTAGCCAGCAAGTCACCAGAGACTTTTTGTGACCAATTGTCACAGAATCAACCATAGAAGCCTTTTAGCTCCTTCTACCACTAAAGCTCATATATAAGCTAAAAGCTCAACAAAGCATCTGAGTCTGCTTGCCCCAAGTTGCTTACCTGGATACTGGCGGATGGTGGACACGGAGCTGGTGATGGGGGTGTAGGTGTGTGCAGTCAGAGGGTAGGCAGAGGGGGGGTATGTAGGTAAGAAATACTGGAACTGGACAGGTACCGACTGCCTACAGGCATCAAAGAGAGCAAGTGTTACACACACGAGTTCAACAGTGCACCTTCAACCCCTTCAACCCACTCCCTGCATTTTGCAATCTCATCTGTCATAAGCTGTCAAGTATCTCAACTATCATGACTGATTCAGAACTACCAAATCCCCCCCTCAGGTTTTTAAAACATTATTTCCAGCATATCAGAGCCCAGAAGAGCCGCAGGGCACTCAAACCCTACTCACACACACACTTTCACTGACAGAGCTGTTCTCTCCCCACCTGTTGTCATTTCTGGTTTCCATTGCTACTGGGTTTGGAGATGCCCGGTGGCTGGACAGAGGTATGAGGTTACTCCTCTCTGCTGTGTAATCAGACTGGATCCGGGGAGAAGTGTGAGTGATCTGCTGGGGAACCACTTTAGCTGCATAAAGACAAACAAGTAATCAATTAATCGTCAAAGGAGAAGTTGGTAAACACTGCAAAGGCAATATTAATTATCCTGTAAAAATAACCAGTACTAATCCCTTCCCTCTCAACCCAAAACAACCCACCCCCTCTCCAGATGATCTCCTATCCACAGTGATAAGTTTCCTCAATAGGCTGAAGGAAAAGGAGAACAAAGCAATTCTCATCAATTTATACCAGAAAAGATGGATATTCTAAATATATATACAAATTATACTTCCTAACAAAGTCATTTCACTGCTCAAATGAAGTTAATTTTCTTTAGGATCAGCCCAATCCTTTCTGCTGTCAAGAACTGAGTTATCCAACAGAGATCAAGGTAGACAAGTATACGTGGAGAGAGGCCATGAAAAGAAAAACACTGATGTACAGAGATACAACATTCCCCCCAGGGAAGTTTAGGATCAGAAAAGATATTACAAGAATCCAAAGGAACAAGGTGATCAGGGGAAAACAGTGACGAACAAAAGGAAACTTATGCAGTTCTGTAGGAAACATCTCAGGCAGATTCCAAAATCCAGGCAAATGAAGTTCTCACCTTCACACCTTAGTATTTTACCTCTAAATGAACACACTAATCAAACTCAACTAGGCTACACCTAACACCTCAAGAAGCACTTGAGGAAGTAACTTACAAAATCAACTATGAAAGCCATATTCTATCACCAAGCAGTTACAACTTTCACTATATCTATCCAGTGCAGGCTCAAAATGCCAAAAGGCCCAAGTTTGTCTAAGAATTCAACAGAGGAAGTAAGTGAGCCATTTTATTACATACTTCTCCTAGAACATCTACTTCTTGCTGGTATTAAAAGAATTAAAACAGCAGACCAGTTAATCGGTTTCTCCCAGGTTGAACTGATTTTCTTCCCCTCCTTAATTGCTAACACTCACAAACACTGCCAGCATAAACAGAAAAATGGAAGCATCAGGTACGCACTCCTCTAAAAACTGAAATCACTCACCAACTGGGATGTTTGAGGTCGTGACAGCTGTAGCATGGGAAGAATGCGAGGGCATTGTCATGGTAACAATGGTGCTTGTAGGCGCTTGGGTGTGAGATACAGAACCTGAAGGAAAAAAAAAACTTAGTAAGAGATCTCTCTTTGGAGCCCTATCATGCCAGTGATGATCCAAATAAAGAGTGCAAAACCCCCAAAACCAGACAACCTCCCCAAAGAACCCAGTAATTTCTCTCCTGAAGCCTGCACACACATTTCCAAATGCAGTCTTTACCATGAAGAAAGAATTGCTCAAAAATTATCAGGTTCCACATTCAAAGAGGAAAGCCAACAGAAAACCACAAAACCTACAGCCCACAATGCTCCCACAACAGCATTATGAACACTCACCAGCTGTGGTTGCTGAAGCAATGGTATTTGTTGCCAAAATAGGTGCCACAGTTGCTGCTGCCACTGGAGTACCAGTACTGAAAATGGTTTTCTAGGAAAAGAAAAGAAAACCTTACAGTTAAAAGACTACTACATTTAAAATCTACACCTAGTATGGAATTATGTTGCACTGACTGTAAATAACACGAATTTCTAACCTCATCCTAACTCTCTTCCCCAATTTAATCTTAGCCCTCAAGCTATAAACAAAAGAGACATCTGAAGCAGCAAGAGGGTATTTCCTTCTCGCCGTTTACCTGAGCCATGGTGTGGAGCTGTGGCTTCTGAGTGCCTATGGCGGGGTGGGAGGGCAGCGTGATGCGCGTGGCCGTGTCCCGGGGCTGCGCGGGCCGCTGGATGCTGATGGCTGCAGAGGGCGGGTGCTGCTGGATGGACAGCGTGGGGCGACTGCAGGGAAACAAATCATCAAGAAAAAATGAGAGATAAAACACAGGGACACACATCAGGCCTCGGTCTCCTCCCTGGGAGAGCAACGCTGCTGTCAAGCGCACGGCAAAACAAGGTAAGTAATTTGATCTACGCTGTTCTGTCCTCAGCTGCCCAACCAGGAGGGCAGCCTTATCATAACTCTTATCAGTTCATAAAGGGGATTTTATGTCAGGGATGCTTTTCAACATGCACGTGTCACTTTTCACTGTGTCTTCATAAAAAATACAGGCCAAATTAGCCACAAGTTCCTATAAAAGAAACTCTGCTGTCCAGGGAGCAGGACTTCAAAACTGATTCACTAAGTTCTTTCCTTCTCACAACACAGAACAACACCTCATGTTTATATTTACTTTTAGTCAAAGAAATGAAAGCGTTTGCACTGTGCAAGCATTACTGTTTTGATATTACATCACCCCACATCTAGAGGATTATCAGCTCTGGATGATTAACAAGCATTTCCCCTTGCTGCAGCCTCTGTCAAGGCAGGGCACTGTAGGTTTTACCTGAGGGTTGACTCTGTAGCATGTGCTGTTGTTGTGGTTATAACAGGGGACTGAGCTCTCGTGGCAGAGACAGTTGCCACCACTGCAGGAGGAATAGTGCTTGAAGTTGTCACAGGAGGACGAGACTATAAAAAAAAAAAGAGTCAGAGAGAACATTCAGAAAGGAAATTCTGCTGTTTACAGAATAACTAGGAATTATTTGGTTAAAACTGGCTTTCCTATACCTTTGTCACTATGTTTTGGCATTCTGAGAAATGTACAGTCTTTCTGAATTGATCTGCAACCTCCTAAGCTTATCTGTCCTGGTTTTTAACACATGTATGTCATAAGAGTCAGTAACCAACAAAGTTAACAAGAACAGACCTCTTAAAGGTCTTCAGGAAAAACCCCAAAGGTCAGTTCCCCTCAGAATGAAAAGAAATCCCGATCCAAGCATACACAGGAAGTCAAAAATGATTACATCCTAACTGAGAGCACAAAGTGAAGATGTTTAACCCTCTATTCTAACACTAAACACTAGCATTACTCTAGGGAGATAATAGCTACAATCTTCTCCTTATAAACATATATAAGCTGAGATATACAAAAGCATATTAAAATGAGATTTTTTAAATTCTACATCAATTCATACATCGAAGAGTAAATGAACACCAACACACTGTACCAGATTTTTCAAACTTTAAAACTTCAGCATGTCTGAAATAAATTGTCTTCCCAGTTTCTAAGCACTTTGGAGACAAATAAAAATGCAATTTCTAGCACCAAGTCCATGAAGGAAAGAAAGAAAATAGACCTGGAAGAGAGCTGAGAGTAGCCTCAGCCCAGAAAATAGGCAATTAGAGGTTATACACTACAGGTGCATGCTAGGAAGAGTTTAGAGCTGGCAGTCAACGATGTGCAGAGCTGCCTGCTGCTACCTGCCTGGATTGGCTGGTGAATGATGTGCTGAACTGCTGGCTGAGCTGTGGCTGCATTTGGCAACTGGGAAGCTGGTCTCAGGACTGTAGTTACTTTGGAACTGGACATCACTGCAGCAGCTGCTGCACCTGGGGAACAAATCAAACGTGTTAAAATCCCGTGCACCCAATGGCTCCGTCACGACTGCAGACACTGGCTGGTATTTCAGTCCTAATGCATTCCACATCAGCTCAGGGGATGTTGGTTTAAAAATAAGGTTCACACCACCATGTGGGAAGGGTAGATATTATTTTAAATTAATTGGCTTCAGTGGTACTTCTTATTCCCCTACAATATTGCAAATAGTATTGCAAATCCAAGGTCTCTTATTCCAAGCTATGGAAGTCAGTAGAAATAATTCAGCTTGATTACTGGGCTAATGTGTAAATAAGTCACCTGGTATCAGCAATGATCTCAATGCACCTGATGAAGTTCAGAAGACAAAAACACATGCAATAGAAGAAAACCAAAACAAGAAGTCCCCACACAAAACAAGCAGCCACACCTCCCCCCCCCAAAAAAAACCCCCAAACTCCACACCAATTAAACCTGCAATTGATTAATTTGTCTACTGTTAGATGACTCCTGATCATTAAAAAAACCACTGTAGAAGGCAAACAGCCTTGCAATCAGTTGGTGGACTAGACTTCTCTATATGTCCCTAATTGAAATTACTACCTCAAAAGTTAATATTTAAGCCAAGAGAAAAAGAGCAGGAAAAAAAAAGAAAATGTGCACTAAGTGAGAGTCCAAGTGTGGCAACTATCCCCCAAGAATGAAGTGAACAACACTATTTTGGCTACAAATAAAGCTGCACGGTCCTTCCATGTGCTCTAGTTAAAGGAGATAAAGTCTTTGTTCATGTCAATTTATTTTTCTTGAGTGACCAAATAACACTGAATATAAAAGGAAACAGAAATAACAAATGGTACTTGGAATTCAGATGAGTTTAAAGTTGAACTATAAACCTAACCCATAAGATTTTGAAAGTAAAGCTGCAGTCAGAAATCAGATAGGCTGTATTGAGCACAGGGCTGCTTTAAGGGGCTGATCTCCTTACAAGTTGTAGCAAGCAAAATCCTGGGAGACAAGAGCCTATAGTTATCACAAGCATTTAACTCATGGCTAAATGCAAATGCATACAATATGATGTGTTAGCATGCACAAAAATGCATGAATGGTCCTGTGACAGGGGGGTACGAGAATGTGCTTCACAACTGCCCAGCTGCCCTGCCATAGGTGAGCAATGTTTGCCACCAAGAACGTACACGACATTTAGCAGGGCAGGGCAGTCTCTACCAGGGGATATTTTTTCCTGAAAGTGGTGATTGTTTTAACAGCACAGAACCAGATTAACAGCTGTGCTGGGATCTGGCAGCATTTTAAACACTGTCACACAGTCCTGCCCTAAATGGCTGAAGGCAACATAATTCCTAAGAGGCCAGCAGTCACTTATTCATACTAGCAGTTCTAATAGCTGATGAATTAGCTGCATTAGCATCCAGGAGGATTTCAGAGGTGAGGGCCAGAGGCACCAGCTGAGAGGCTGTGAACAGAAAGCAGGGATCTTTACCTCGGGGCAGGTGAGAAGCTCCAATGTGCAACGGAGGCCCAGGAGCGCTGCTCCTGATGATGGACATCTGCACGTTGGTGGCCATGATATGATGCAAGTTACTGGGATGTCCCTACAGAGTTCAAGAGCAAAACAACAGTCAGCTGTGTTGACAGAATTAATGGCCACAGCATTACCATATCTAAGCCTCAAAGACAGAAGAGAGATTTTGGAGAAATACTTGGCATACCAAGGTTGCATACATTACACATTGAGAAAGAGGCAGGTGTTTGTACAGGATAAAGTTACAGAGCCTGCTGACACTGGAAGATATAAATACTTAACTGTTTCACTGATGTTTTTATGGTTGGTACTTGGTGACAGTCACCCAGCAGTCACCCTAACCACCACAGAGATGGCTCTTCTGCTACTGGTGACAGTAAGGCAGTTTCATACCACCCCTCCAATAAAGTTGAGAGAACTGTAGGAACCTGGCAAATGCTGCAACAAACTAATTCTATTTTCTTATAATTCTAGGCTTCCTAGGGATATTAACAAAGATAAAGCCACTGAAATTGCTTCATGTTCTTACCCAGACTAACTCAAATTCAACTAAAGGCATTTTACATCAAAACCCTGAGGCTTCAGGGGTTTAGCGATCAGTGTTCTGACAAACCAGTTTCAAATAAGAGCACACTTCAAACTCATGAACTGTTTACTAGTCTCTTCTGATCTGCTCCCAGTTGAGCTGAAGAACACTGCAGTGATAAATTCCAGCAGTTTCTCTACAGTAGAAATTCTCCAAGTGACACTGACACAGCAGGAGCTTTTAAGGAAAGACTCAGCTTTTGGGCAAGGCTCTGCCATCACAGCCTGGCTGTGCTACCTCAGTTGGATGATTACAACAAAGCAGCAGCTTTGTAAAGGGCTGGTGACAACTGAGGCTGAGGTTTAATGCTCCAAGCAGGACTGATCCAACAATCAGTGTCACTAAACAGGGAAACCTGCTTTCTTTACCTTCCCTCCTGCTGCAAAAAGCCCAAGTCAGTACCAGTATTAGTATTGATCTGACCGTGCAGTGAGATGGAAGAGAAGAGCCACCAAAGAAACAGACCTGTTGCCCACTGATTGTTGCCACAGGAATTGTTGGAGCCTGTGGTATGTTGCTTTCCATGGTCACAGTCACCTGCCCAGGGACCTTGGTGGGAGCTGAGAGAGTAGACGGTGGAGCGGGAGCGATGGGCCGGCTGGGCATGGTGGGCTTCAAGGGAGGCTACAGGAAATGGGAAGACAGAAACATTGGCAACTTCAAATGAAAGCTCTGTGTTGAAGCAGAAATCATTTTGGGGGTGGGGGTCAAAGCCTGGAGAGAGAATTTATGCAAGTATGGATAAATATTTGGACAGGAAAGATACTGAACATTTAGTTATTCCAAACAAGGAAAGGGACAAAGAAAGTACTTTTCTACTGGAAATATGCAGCTGCTAGTATACAGCATGAGTCACCAGTGGAATCTGTCAGGGCTATGGTATTGCCCTACAGACACTGGGTATTAATAGTTGATTTGATATCTTGCAGAGAAAAGAGAAGACTTCAGAAACTGATTGAAATCACTGTTCTCTTAATAGAGAAACAAAATACACCCCCCTAAAAAATAACACTGAGATACCAACAAGTGTATCATGTGGGCCAGCCAAACCCACACAGCACTGCAGAGTTAGCAGAGGCAAGCAAGGAAAGTTTCAGAAACAAAAGCACAGAAGGCTTTGGTGTAATTTATTTTTTCTCAGCACTAACTCATAATACAGATTGGATTTTGTCCTCCTTTGAATCCTTACCTTCATAAGTCCATCTGAAAAGGAAAGTGGCACAGCTGGAGTCAAATGTGCTGGTGGTGCTGTCACTGTCACAGGGGCACCAGACTGGACAGGGTGGTGCTGTGTCAGCATCTGGACCTGTGGATATGGCCGAACAACCACCGGCTCCTGCTTCTCCTCCCGAGGCTGGATGGAGCCCCCAGGGCCCATGTGCTCCCTGGGAGCAACTTCTGAGTCACGACTGGATTCATCACTCGCTAGTGAAAACAAAGAAAAAGGTAAAAACTTTTAACAAGTTCACCTTGGTCACCCACTAGGTCAGAGATGACATGTCAGAAATGTCTAAATTACAGAAACTCACCCTTACAATGAAACCTATTCCAGTGAGGAAAACCCTGGGAACTCTGGCACGGATTCTGCCTGTTCCCCTCAGAACTGATGGGCCTGGCAATGCTGGGCAACACAGGGTCAACTCTGAGAAGTCCATTTAAACACCTTCTTTAAACAAAGATTGACTAACTTTGCTTTCAAGTGAAAAATATTTAATTATCTAAGTAACGGCTATTAAGTCCCACATCAAATAGTTAGCATGAAAAACTCTTCATTTAATGCCATATATATTGGAATAACAAGCTACAAAACAAGTATAAACTCTGCTGAAAACAAAGCTGCTCTCCCCTTAGCCACCTCTGGTGGCCTGCTGAAAACCTGTCACTGTGGCAGGGACAGAGGAGCTGGAATCAGAGTTCCGACCCCATTTCCAGCTACATGAGATGTTCCCATGTACACTCATCACTTATTCTAAGAACACACAGTGGACAAGACAAGGTGTAGCCGAGCAAAGACACCTGGCATCAAAGGCTCAACCCTGCCCGAACGACGATTTCCAGAGTCGGCAGCTAAACTGGTTCTCACGCTGTTCTCCCCACGCGTGACCGCGGCAGTTTTCGGGCCGGCCGCCACCACCCACGGGGCCGCCCCGCTCCTCCCGCCCGAGGGGAAAAAGGGAAGGGGACGCCAGGATTGCTCCCTGCCCCTGGAGCCGAGAGCTGCGGGGCCCAGATCGCGCTTACCTGTGGCGGCTGGGGCGATGATCCCGGCGGAGCCGCTGGTGGGGATGGGCGGCGGCGCTGGTCCCAGGGCGGCGGGCGGCGCGCCCGAGCGGGGGAACTGCTGGGAGCTCATGTCACCTGCGGGAAACGTGGCCGTTACGGCGGGACACGCACGGCCCGGCCCCGCCACCACGGCCCCGCCGCCTCCCCAGGCGCGGCCCCGCCCGCCCCGGCGCGCCCGCGCGGGCGGGGTCGCGCGGCGCCGGGCCAATGGCGGCGGGGCGGCGCTGGCCAATGAGCGCCCGCCGTCCCCGCCCCGCCCCGCCGCCGTGAGGGGCCGCAGGGCCCGGATGTGCCCAGCAACGCGACGGCCCCGCCGCCCCAGCCCGGCCCGGCAGCGCTCTGCCCTGCTGCAGTCCCTTCCCGCCTCCCGCCCCGCGCGGCCTCACTCCGCCCCTCTCCGCTCCACTCGCCCCGCAGCGCTTCCGCCAGCTGCAGGCTCACTCCCCTCCCCAACGCCGCCGCGCACTGAAGCGGCGGCCGCCGCCCCCCCTTGAAGCCCTTCTCCGGAGCTGCTCGCGACACCCGCAGCGGAGCGGTACCTGTGCCCAGGGCACTGCCGTGCGCCGGTCGCCCCGCGGCACCGCCGCCGCTGCCGAGCTCCGAAGGCCGCTTCCGCCGCCGCAGCTGCCTGCGCCCGATTGGCCCGGGTCGGCCCCGCCCACCACAAGTTTACGCTCCTCATTGGCTGCCGCGTCCGCCCCGAGGGTCGCCGGGAAGTGTAGTCCGCGCTCACGTTCTGGCGGGCACAGATCTCGCGAGGCGCGGGAGGGGCGGTGCCGCGCCCGGGCGCGCTATTGGCCACAAGGCGCGAGGTTTCCGAGGAAACGCGGGGTGGGCGGGGCCGGGTGCTGACCCCGCCCCCGGCCCCGCCCCGCTCCCGGCTCCCCGCGTCCCGCGTCCCGCACCCCGGCCTTGCCGGCTGGACAGGCCCTGGCCCTGTCTGCGGGCGACAGTTTTGCTGCTGAGCTCAGGGCGAGGAGACTTGGTAAATAAACCGATGGCATCAATGAATTCCTGACCCCAACAGCCCTGCTGTGCCTGGCATAGCTGTTTGCTACGCACTGGGGCAAAGAGGAAAAAATAAATAAATAAACCCAAAACCCACAAACCTTGGTAATCACATCACAACCCAGAGACACCAGCAGTGCAGGTTTGGTTACACACAGCTCAGAACACCACTATTTTTCATGACATTGTTCTCATGTCTTGGAGCTCGGAGATGAAGTCAGACAACATCTGTCACTTTCAGGGTTTCAGTGTTTTAAAATGAAAACAGAAGGAAAACCTTTGAAATTACAGGACCACGTGTAAGTAATCCCTAGCTCATCTTTGCAAACTTTTCGTGTTTGTGTTGTGAACAGCCTTGCAAAGAGCTGCTGAGGAAGCCCTGGCATGGGCGATAGTTTGCTTCGGAAGGACACCACTCTCCAGGATGACCGTCAACCAGCCAGCTGTCCTGTGGCTCAGCTCCTGGGACACTCCCTTACCCTTGCCCAAGTTACTTTGCCAGTTTGGACTCCCGGCTTTATTCTGGCTCTACACGTCTTGCCTGAGATCCCAGTTCTGCTGCCCCATCCCTGTGACTCAGAAAGCCCACAGTGACACTACAGAGCGCTCAGAGGACGCGGCAGGGACAGCTGGGCACAGAGCACACAGAGAACGGCAAGGTGGAGGTGGCTTCTTCGGGCTGCAAGAGGGACAGCTCAGAGGGAGCTCTGAGAGAGAGCTGTGAAAAGTACAGAGAAGATAAACGAAGGACAACTGGGTTTTAATCTGCCATATGCTTCTTTTAGTTCACACTGTAAATGAACGAGCAAGTGAAAGAAGCAGCTCTTTGTACACACAGCGTCCTTTCAGCAGCGCAGGCTGCCGACTGCTAATGGACGCGCTGAAGGCGGAAACACGGGTCCCACCTTTGCCTCCGGCGTTACCTCTTTAAACCGAGACTGCACCGGAGCCCTGGAGAAGGCCCCGAGGTTACCACGGCCGCTCCCCAGGGCCGGGGCCGTTCAGCCCGCCCGCGGCAGCGGCTCTCTGAGGGGAAGGCGCGGTGCCGCCGCCGGCCCCGCCATGGCCCCGGCCCGGCCCCGCCGCCACTGCGGCGCCGCGGCGCCTGTGGCCCGGCCGCGGCAGCGGAAGCGGAAGAGGTGGCAGCCGGGAGGGAGCGGCGGCCGCGGGGCAGGTGCGGTTACCGGGCGGCCCGCGGGGGCCGTGAGGGAGCGGCGGCGGGGAGGGCCCGGGCCCGCGCCCCTCGGGGCGCCGTGCGGGGCTCGGGGCCGGCGGGGCCCCGCGGGGCTCGGTCGGTCGGCGGGCGCACGGGTGTAGCGGGACCGGGGAGCGGCGGAGGCCGCGCTCGCCGTTAATTCCCCGCACCGTTAAGGACCTGACGGCCCGAGTTTAAGGCGTGTTTTGAGCCCTCGGAGCTGCCGTGCGTCTGTTCGGCGCTGCAGTGAGAGCCCGCTGGACGCCTACCCCCAGCTGGAACAAGGGGTTTCTACTCGTGGGCTAACCAGTTAATCGCCATATTTTAGTTTTGGTGTCCATAGCACGGCAACACGAGCGCTTCCCAGGACGTGCTCACAGAGCGATCTGGGCTCTCAGCGATCGCTGTTACCAGGCATCTTTGCCGCTGGCTGACCTGACAGGGCACGGCAGAGAGCGCTGCCTGCGGCTGTGGGGTGACTTATTTCGTTCCCGGCTGCCCAAGTTCCCAGAAGTATTTTAAACTGGGTAATTGGAAGAAAAACAAAGGAGGAAAAATATTTACAAACTAGATGTGAAAGCTCCACTTTGCAGTATTGTAATTCGGGTTGGGATTTGCTTTGTCACCCGGCACAGAGCACAGCTAGATCTCCTCGTGTCACACGGTTCATTCCCGTGCCTCTTACCTCTTTTTTCATGGTGTATTTTTCTTCGAGATTTTGGTCTTCCCTTTGTTTTATGGCTGTCATTATTCAAGGCTGTTATTAACTTCTAATGTGCAGGTTTTCAGTTGGCTGAACAGGTGTCAGGAGACAAATGTGTACTTTGGTTTCTTTCCTATTTCATACAGAAAAAGGCTTTTATTACAGTCTTTCCCAGAACGGGAAAGAAGGCACTAGAGAGCAGCACAGGAGTTTTAGTTGTGAGAATACAGTTCAGTATATTCATTTGTGTGTTTATGATTTGCAGTGAATAAGAAGGACCCGACTCTGGGAGGAACTGCAAACTGTGGGTTTTTTGTTGCACTTGGCGGAAGCCGAGGTTTCACTCCACAAATATTGGCTGAACTTCCCCTCTGCACACAGGGAGTGATGGCTTTGACCATTCCGTGATGCCACCTGCCTCCTTCCCAGGTGTGGCATAAAGCAAACTTAGTGCAGCTGAGCAAGCAGCTCTTTGGATATCACAGCAGGCATTTCTGGTTTAATCCTGAGAAAAAGAACAATGGCTGAGTGATTGCTGAGGAATGTAAATTTTTAAAGGGAACGGGATTCAGTTTTTTTGTCTGTGTATATATACAGGTAGAGCTTAGAGCTACAGATATATAACACTGTTTTTTACATTGAAATCATCATGAAAAAGAAGCATGAGTTAGATCCTGGCAGGTTGGTGGGTGTGATATACCTGGGTTTGGCGTGGGATGTTTTTTCACTTGCAGGGGGAAAATGGAAAATGAGTTATCCAGAAAAATAACGATGAAGAAACAAGAGAGTATCTGAGTGCATATTGGGTGTGTAGAAAATATAGTCTAGTCAGAGAGGGGGAAAAAATGTGAAGTTTTGGAGACTAATGAAAAACCAACAGGAGAACTCAGGTCTTCTGTAAGTGTAAGAGTTGTGGGCAAGGAAATTCCACTCAGCTGTGTTCTGCTGTACAGCTCAGAGAACACAAAGGCATGAAAGTACCCATGAAGGACACTAAAGAAATGGTCTTTTTTTTTTTTTTTGTCTTATTTCTCACAGTAAGATGTATCATTTGAGTCTGTTTTCATTATTTCATTCATTTTTCAGCTTCTAAAATTGGTGGTGCTTAGTGCATCCAGGAAATGCTTGTTTCTTCATTCCCCAGAGAAGCAGTCCACTGTGCCCAGCAGAACCTAAAGGGCTGACTGGGGAACCTCATCCTTGCCTGCTTTATCTGACACTGGTTAGTACTTGCCTGCTGGAAATGCAAGGTGTGACTTTACCTCCCCTGAAATGAATGGTGGGTTGGTTTTTCACTCAGTTTGAAGTACCCCCTCCTAAAGTAAGTAGTATATAGGTGTCCCAGAGCTGAAGCAAGTTTATTTGAAAGTATAAACACAGAGGAAGCTGGAATTGATTTAGATTTAATTGCAGCTCAGGAGTCAGATTGTAAATTCCTTACCTCTCTTTAAGTTTTCACAGTATTTCTGATTTTGTAAGCCCAGGTGAGATGATGATCATCTCATTGGTGTATTGCATTAAATGGGCCACTGAAGCTTAAAGTGTCCTAATATATTTGGATATGTGAGATTCTGTATTTATAAAAAGAGACAATGCAAAACTAACTCTTTTTCATCATCATTTTCAGGCTTCTATAAAATGGGAATACTTATTGCAGTTCTTGGAATCTGCTTCAGCTCTTCCCTTGTAAAAGGAGATTCTAAAGCTGTGACAACATCTCTAACTACGAAGTGGTCTTCAACTCCTTTACTCCTTGAAACAAGGTACATACATTGTGATTTTTTGTTGACAAATCAGATTATGCTTATAGGATAAAATAATGTGTTCTCTTTGTTATGTGGCACCTTGGATTCTGGTCATTACTAACTCATTGTTAGTAATAACAGTTGAACCTGATCACTGCTGTGTGTAGGGAGATGGGAGGAGATTTTAAAGCAGACAGTAGTAGTTCTTTTTGCATGATAAATTCTTTCATTGTGCATCAGAACAAACATTAATAACCATAAACAATTACATTGTATTTTTTTGCTTTATGAAGTTTTACTCAAGGCACTGATTAGAGAGGTTTAGCATGATCTTGTAAGATTCCATAGCAAAAGGTATTTTACTTCAGCATTGATTGTAGGTTTTGATATGTGCTGCTGCTTGTGTATGTTTAGCTCAGTAAAGCTAGAGTTTAACTTTGTTCATGTGAGCTGTGATTAAAGTCAACTGCTTTGGTAAGAGTTGTGCAAGTCACTCTGGGGAGATTTCTTCTATGGTACTTTTTTTCCCCCTAAAGATGCTATGAAAAAAAAAAGCAAAATGCCGTCTTTTCACTGCCAGTCTGCTTAGCACTTTTGAAGTCCCCATAATTTCATTTTTTTATATTTTAGTTTGGAGATGTCAATGCAAAATAGGACTTTTTTTGTTTAAGAGTGTGTGTGTGTGTGTGCTTAATTTTGTGTCACTTAAGGGTGTTGCCAAATATGGAATGCTGTCTGTGTTACTGTAGATTGCTTCACATGACAATAATTGGGCATCACTGGGTTTCCTTCATATGGGCAGGGCTTGGGGTCAGAGGACCAGTGTGTCCTAGGTGAAATTACTTTTCTGTAACCTTCTTTGTTGAAGCTTAAGACTGAAAGTTCCTTAAGCAGTAAAATGAAAAGCACAGGTGTTAATGCCAGGATTTAAATATCCTCACACCATGAGATCTTTGTTGGGGAAAAGCTCACCCTAAGAGAGTGTGAAACAGTAAGTAAAAAATCAAAATGTTATGCCAAAGGCACATTTACATACAATATCCATTGAATACAATATTCACTGTATTCAAAGACTTGGGATAGGTAGGATTGTTCTGGGATGAACTGCAGCATGATGCAGCACTGCAGTGTAAAATCATTGCTGCTGTTCAGTGTACTTAGCCCAGCACAGCAATTTGTTACCCAGGTGTTAAAGCAGCACTTGCCACCTTGGGGCAGAACACACAGGTCATTGTGGCAGTGAGTGGGCTCCAAACCTTCTGTTACAGCATCAAGCATGTTACATGTTTAGACATGATACAGTATTTGTTGTTAGCAACGTTTAGAGAATTAATTTTACTGTCTAACATTGTATACCTACCTAATCACAAAGCTGTGACTTCTCCTTCTGCTGATTTACGAAGAAACAAACAAGAAATCCCAACAAAGGTGATAGTTCCAGTAATCTACAGTTTGTTACAGCAAAATAATCAAAAATGAATATTACTCATAAAAGAGAGCTAGCAAAGGAGTAAGTTAGAGAGGAGAGGTCCCAGGATGGGCACTGCTGCCCGTTAGTGGTCTTTGAGAGATCAGTAGGTGCCTTACAGGGTGGTTTCATGTACTATGTGTGTGTCCTGGTCTGCAACTCTTATTTATTTAGGTGTGTTGTGTTTGTTTTTAGCTTTCCTGCACTGCTTTCTCTGGTAACCCAGTTTTCTGATAGAGGTAAATAAACGCTAGGAACAAACTTTCTTAAAAATGTATTACATTTGTAACTTGAGAGAAAATTCATAGATCTAGCTAACTTCTCTTCTTACTCAGTGAATTTTTGTCAGAAGAAGGTCAAGAAAAATTCTGGAATTTTGTGGAAGCCAGTGAGAATATTAAGACATCTGAACAGGATGGTAAGTTTTCATAGTCTTTTTTTTGATGCTGACTGAGAGTTGAAAAATAAACAACATTTTGTCTTCCATTGTGTTAGTCCTCATTTGACTTTTAAAATGCTGATTTCATTAATATTTTTTGCTGCAATATGCTCAAGGCTTTTGGATATCCCTTTGACAAAATCTGTAGTGGATGGGTCTGAAACATTTTGCTTGCCAGTTTCTTTTTCAACATGAAGAATAAAATATTGTAAATACCTTTTCTCTGTGTTACTACTTCTCAGCTGAAATTAAATGGGAGCTCTTAACTGTTTCCCTCCTCCCCAGCCTGTGTTTGCATCCTCAGGAATGTATTTAAGTTTACTCTCATGAGTCTGTATTGAAGTCCACTCTCATCCATCTGTAGAACTGATAGTAATGAAAATTGAGGAGGAACAGTCATGTGCATGTTTAAGATTAATTTTGTGGACTGGTTAGCCCATGTTTGTATAAATCATGAGATGGAAGGTCCCTCCTCAATGAGAATGTGGTATAGGAGAATAACTGCTCTACTTTGACTTTGCAGGTAGTGATTCTTCTTCTTACCAGGAAATGCTGAAAGTAGCCTGCCAGACTCTGTCACCTTTGCAGCAGAATTTGCTGAAATTTTCCTTGTCTTTACGCTCCTATTCTGCAACTGTTCAAGCTTTTCAACAGGTTAGTACAGGAAATGCTCAAATGATGTGCAGAGCTTTGCCCAAGGCCGAAGCAGGAGTGAGTTGTGAAGGAGATGTTTGAGAGTATAAAACCCCTGACCTGACTGACTGCTCCATACACCTGAGCTGCAGAGCAGGTGTATATATGAATTTCATGGGGTGCCGAATTTTTGTCTGGAGTAGATTAACAAATTGGGATTTTGACATGTCTGTATATCTTTGTGCTTGCTTCACTAATAATTGTGTGGAGATTTTTATGAGGAAAATCCCTATGGCTCTGTTGGTACTTGTGATGCTGCTGCTGTTCCTGTTGTTCAGTTGTACTCACTTGAAGATAATAATCCATTAATATATCTCTCTAATGATTACAACTCATAAATGGAAGTTCATTTTATTGTGTTTTTTTTTAACTCAGGGCATTATATAGTTCATTGCAAATTGTCTCACGTTATAATGTGCTTTATTTAGGTAATACTGTAAAACATCTTCCTTTTTTATCTGGAGTCATTTTGTCGTTTAATATTCAACAAATACAGAGGTTTGTGATGTGTAATGCAAAAAAACCCTCAACCAGACCCCCTACAATTGCAAGCCTTGCTTTCTGTACCTGGAACTGACATTACAGTTGATAATAACAGACTGGGAAATAAGTTAAGGCTTAGCTCTCAGTTTTGCAATTTCACCTTGCATTTAAATTATGTCACAAACATGGGAAAACTACTGGTTTGGAATATAAGAAATCAAATAATACTGATTGCTGCACAGCTACACCTTTATAATTTTCACTTGTTCTAAGTGAATTTTATTATATTTTCACTTATTCAACCTACATTATTGCAAATATTTTATACAGATAGCAGCAGATGAACCTCCACCAAAGGACTGTACCCTGTTTTTTGTTGTGCATGGGGAGAAGACGTGTGAATTCGACTCTCTTGGAGACCTTTTACGGGCAGCCTCAGACAGGTATTTGCTTAATTTCCTATCTCTGGATTAGCTTTTAAAATTTAGACTTATTACTGTGGAGACATTGTAATAAAGCAGTAGTTTCTACTTTCTTCAGTGTTGGTTTATCCTGTCAATTGCTTGCAAAGGAGTGGTAGTCTCTTATTTTGTATTAATCCAGATGGCAATGATTGTTTTCTTATCCCTTACTCTTGGATATTCTGCTAGGAGGAATGTGCACAGGAAAAATTGGAAACAAATCTTGGAACAGCTTGAAATTGTTGAAGGACAGTAGGAATTCTCAGGAGAGTGTAAAGCCTTCAGTATGCAGAGAGAATAGAAGGAGCTGGGCTGCATAATAAAGTGAGAGTTAGTGTAACAGATGGTTTCATGAATTGCTGGAAGCATTCACAGTATTTTTAACCCAGCATTAAAGAAGGAAAGCATTTCCACACAATATGTATTTCAAATTCAGGTTTCTCTGAGCGAACAGAACTTGATTGTAACTGCTAGTAACAAAAAGAAGCTATAATACCTCTTTGGAAAATAAAACAAAGTAACAAACCAAAACCAAGCCAAGCCCTTAAATTTCAGTTTGTTTTCATAGTAACCTTGCTAGTTTGGGCTTTTGTAAGTAAGGAGTTTTTTGTCAATGTGCAAACATATGGCATCTGTAGCTCACATGCAATTTTTCCGACTCACTGGGAATATTTTAAATATTTAATTGTATTTTAGACAAAACATAAATATAGGAGTTAAAAATAGTCTCCTCATTCACTTTCTTGTTTGTATACTAAGACAAGTTCAAATGAATTTGTGTTCCTGGAATATTTGTTCTATCAGCTTTTTTAGTTTGTTATACAGAATTTATGAATCATGAGGGGAAGGGGAGAAATTGGAAATTTAATGGAAATGGTTCATTTTAAAAATAAGAGTCATATTAGATTCAAAATAGCTCTTAGTTACTTGTTTCGTTTTCATATGTTCAGTTTTAACAAAGCATTATCAACGTGCAACAGGTGTTGCCAACCTTGATAATATGTGGGAATAGCTTGACACGTATTCAGTGAGAACAGGAATAGTGATTAAACAGGAAAAAAAAAAGTCCATCTTGCACTGAGTGAGGAAATACTGTGAATCACACTGTGGCAACCTTCAATGTTTCCTCTTAGGCCAAAGCCATTTTTGTTCAAGGGGGACCACAAGTACCCAGCATCAAACCCTGAAAGTCCTGTTGTCATCTTTTATGCTGAGATTGGCTCAGAGGAGTTCTACAGACACCACAGGAGGCTTGTTTCAAAGGCTGAGGCAGGAGAAATCACCTATGTCCTCAGACACTACATTGCTGTAAGTATATCTGTGCATTGTAACTCAGGTATTTGACTTTGAAAGAGTAACTGGCCCAGGTTTTAAAAAAGAAAACTGGCCCAAGTTTGTTCCCTTAAACTTGACTTCATGTGCTGCTGCATTTGTTTTGGAATATTTATTTGGAATACTCAAAGTTCTATTTCTTATTGCGTATAGCTGATGAATACAGCTATAAATTTAAATCTCCTGATTGTTTAAGTGAGAGCATAATTTGATTTCACACATCCAGAATTAAACTCAATTAATTAGGGACTTTAATGTAAGAAAAAAGTTTCTCTACTTATATTAGATCATAGGAAACAGCGGATCTGTCATAATCAGACCACTTATTTATTTGATAGGCAAAGCAAGGATTAACAGTAAGATTTCTGTAGCAGTTTTGTTACAGAACCACTCACCATTCCTCGTGCAATTTATCCTGGTTTCCATCTTCCTCCACTAAATTGCTCATGGCCACTGGATTAGTGCTTAAAACAACATTTTAAAAGCTCTGAGAAACTGGTTATTTGACTTGTTTCCTGAGTATTACTAAATGTTACCCAAATCTGCAATGTAGCAGCCAGGGCTTGAATGCAAAAAAAAAAAAAAGCATTGGCTGGTTCCCTTTTAGCATTACTTGCACTTTTAATCAAATAAAGTAGTACGTTGGATACACCACATTCCTTTTATAAAAGGAATTTGTTTATCAGTATATTCAAAATTAAGTGTATTACACGTGAGATCTTGGTACTGTTGTGAGTCCTGTATACTTCAAAATGCTTTAACAAGTGATCATATTTTTCTCATTAGTCAGACCTAATTATGTATCTCTTCTTACTCATAGTTTTATTTTTTGTAATTGTCCGTGATAACTCTTCAGTGAATGTTCGTTTTTGAACCTCCCAGCTGAAGTTCCTTTCCCCCTTCTATCTGATTTGGTGACAGGAATGTATCCAGCTCTACTTGACTCACACACTGTATCCTGAAAACGTTGTTTTGTGTTCCTCTTTGTGGTTTTTGATGGTTTTTGGTTCATAGGAATAATTCGTGCTTGCTGAACTTCAAAAACTGTTTGAAATACAATAGGAAATATAATTATTAGAGTATGTTACTGCAGAATCACAGAATCACTGTGTTTGTTTCTCGTTACCAGTTACGTCTGAAATGTGTACCAGCTTGAGATTTCCTAGCTTTGGGAAGTGGCAGCTTTTAATCTGTACATCAAAACAAAGAGTGGTAATATACTGTTTTTTAATTGCTTTTCCTTCCAGAATCCCAGCAAAGAAAAAGTCTACCTCTCTGGCTATGGTGTAGAACTGGCTATTAAAAGTACAGAATATAAGGCCAAGGATGATACACAGGTGAAAGGTGAATTACTGTTTCAAGTACTTTAATGTGAACATTTTAATTTTGCGAAGATAATTTTATATTTATTTTGCTCTGAATGACTGTTTGTTTGAATTGAATTCTTTCCTTAGCTCCAAAATTACTTTTGGGAGCATGTTCCCTATTAAGCATACCTTTGCCTTGGCACTTGTCTTCTATCTTCATGAAATGCTGGGCACAATGGAGTCATGGATCTGGGCTAGATCTTAGTAATAGCACTATTAATGCAACTAATATTTTACCAGAGAGCCAGCCATTCTCTGCTGGTGTAAAACAGTTTCTCTACCTTAATTTGTCTTAACTTACCCATCCTTAGATCAGAATGTCTTTTCCGTTCTTGGTTTTTTTGGGGAAGACAAAGCTGAGAATTCTGCATGTTATTTTGCTTTTGTTGCTTTTAGAGCACTGATCTGTGTTTTGCAAACTCTCATGCACCTGCCAAAACTACTTTGATAGAGTAAAATGTGTGTATACTTTTCATTTACTTGTGCACATAAACCCTCAGATTCTCCTGCTTTTCTGTTTCTGAATAGCTTGGTGCTAGTGGTGTTCTCTGTGTGTTTATAGGCACAGAGGTGAATGCCACAGTCATAGATGAAAATGACCCTATTGATGAAGTGCAAGGATTTCTGTTTGGAAAACTAAGGTAAAACTCAGTTGTAAGTGGTTGGTCTTTCTTAAAACTCTTGTTGCAGAGGTGCTGATCTTTTACTTTGTTATTATTTTTTACATGTCTGAGTTACCCACGTGTGTTTAGCAGCATCTTTCCATATGGGAGTTTCTTTGAATTAGCTGTAGACTTGCTTACAGGAAACCACAGGAGTTGTTTGACCCTTGTACCCTTTTAGGCAGCTGTATCCTGACTTGACAGAAGAGTTGAAGGAGCTCAGAAAACACCTCGTGGAAAGTACCAATGAAATGGCACCTTTGAAAGTGTGGCAGCTACAAGGTAACCTGGATGAAGGCTTTCAGTATTGGTCTACAAAAATTCAGTGTAAATATATCTTCTCGTGTTCTGCACAATCAAGGTTGTTGGTGGTACAATTGACAGAGTTTGACTGTAAATTCTTGCACTGGAAAATAATGGATTTTTTTAAAGTGCCTTTTTTTGTAGAGTCCTGTTGAAATAGCTTTTAGAAAGATTGTTTCACAGGACTTGTGACACAAGGATTGCTTTCTATATTGTGAAGTGCAGTGAACCACTTGCTCTGAAACTGGCTGCTTGTATGGTCCACTAAATGCAGGACAGAAAAGGAATTAAAATTTCTTTCCATGGTCACATTCTTGGTGTACAAAGCTGAGATTTCTCAAGACCAGAGGAAAACTGTCTTTCAAAATCACCTGCATGCACCTCTGGGCTCTTTCCCCAGAAAACATCTGTAGAGGCCTGTGGAAAGACTTTTCATCCTCTCAAAAAGAGTAATTTGAAAGGCTGAACATAAATGGTAGCCAAAGGGAATGTACCTATATTGAATGGAAGGGCAGATTCTCCCACCTCAGCAAAGAAAAAAGAGTGCTGGTCTGGACTCATTGAAGCAACCCGTAGGCAGCATGCACTGGTTCAGTTTGGAAGGGTTACTTATTTCAAGGCAACAGATAGAGGTTGAATACAAAAAAGATGATTTTAAAAAAAGGTATCTACAGGTGCAGATAGAAAATCAATTTTCTTAGGTAGCATGCAAAAAAGTTGAAAGCTGAAGTTATGATGCCTCTGCATTGCCTTGTTTTCTGTTTTGAGTTCTTGACTTCTATTTTTTTTTTTACTTCTAAGATTTGAGTTTTCAAACTGCTGCTCGCATTTTGGCTGCTCCCCCCGTGGATGCTCTCATGGTCATGAAAGATCTCAGTCAGAACTTTCCTACAAAGGCCAGGTAACTTTTAATTATGATTTCTAGGAAGTTTTCTCACTCTTTTTTTCTCAGCAGAACCTGAGACAGGCAGCATTGGTTGGGTTAATATCTGAGTTTCATTTAGCTGGAGGCAAACACTGGGGACTGTTTATGCAGTTCTTCAGCCTACAGTTACAAAGAGGATCTTAAAGTGTTTATTTTGCATGGCAGCTGATGTGGACTGGTGGAAAATTTGTCAGAATTGCCTGAGCTCTTTTGCTGTGAAATGTTTCTGAACCTATTGCATCAAGTCCTCAAGAATTTATTGGCTGTGTTTTCTGTTTGGTGGCCTTAATGTTTATCCATTCACAGGATCCTGCTTTTCTGGGATCCTCTTTGTCAAACAGTCTCATGTCAGAGATGTGCAAATCTGCTGGGTTTTGCACTTTGTTGGTGACTGTCTTTGGTGTATTCAAATCAATATCAAAAAATTCAGTCATAATCTGGTCTGCCCAACCAGTCTAGAAATATCTCTTGATAAATTCCATGGCCTGGATTGTGAGATTGATATTACAGGAGCTCTTCATTTTTGCATAGGTGGAGATACACCCGAGATGAGAATAAGATGCAACTGGTCTTATTTCCCCCTAACTAATGTTAAGGTGCTATTTAGATCTTCTTAAGGCAGGCATTGCACTCTTACTGGGTTTTTAGTCTGATCTGTGGGCTGTACTTGCCCATTCTGTGATGATGCAATCACTAGATCCAAAGTAAGGAAAGGAATCGGAACCTGCCATGTGGAGTGAAATCCCCCTATTTTGTGTGAAATCCCCCTATTTGCCAGCCTCCACCTCTACCTTTCTGGCAGCTGCTCACTTCTATTGTGGTTAATGTGAAATTAGACACAGAGAGGTGGCATGTGGTTTAACATTTTTGTGCTGCTGAATTGTATGCTGTGAGAAAAATGCTGCATCCTACTGTTCAATAGTATCACAAAGTGCCAGTGCTTCTGATTGCAGCTCTTTATGTTAGAGGGTTAATTATATTAACATGTAAAGTACAAAAAGTAGGAAAAGTAGGTACACAGAATGATGATTCACAGCACGATGTTTTTATTTTTTTTTTTGTAGAGCCATAACAAAAACAGTTGTATCTTCAGAACTCAGAGCAGAAATTGAAGAGAACCAAAAGGTAATGCTTCCAGAAAGTAACATAGTGACTTTACACTTCTGTTTTAATAGAAATTCAAGCTTTGAAAATAATGATTCTGTTTAAAAGTTTAGGTGTTGTTCAAGATAACGACCAGTATTTTCACACACGACTTTGTAGTGTGCATTTCAGAAGAGAAGTGGTGGATTTTCAAACATGGATTAGGAACATAATTTACTTTGTTTGCTCAAATACAAAAATACTACACTTGTTAGAAAGCTATTGCTTGAAAGACAGATCTATTAAGCATTTTCTTACAGTTTTAAGGATGCAGAAGAAATTTAGTTCTCATTACCCAATTTGAGATGATGCTTAGGTACCTGTATTCATCAGTGTTTGCCAGGAAGAGTCACAGAATAAATTCAAACCTGCCATGGTGTAGAATGATTAATACTGTGTGGAGGAAATCGTTTCAGTGTTGGTGCTTTGAGAGTGAAACTACTGAAGGGATAAAATTCACCAGCTAATTCTACATGTGCTTTGAAACAGAATCATAAAATCCCCAGGTCATGAGGGGCCTTTGAAGGACACTGAGTAGGCTCTGGTGTTTGCAGCAGTGTTTTGACAGCTAAGTTGCACACTTGGCATTAGCAAAGCACTGAAAAAACCAAGAGCCACTTGGGGATTTTGTACAGGCTTTTGTACAGAATTTTGTGCACCAGGTAATGGGGTCTGGATAGAGTGCAAAATAAAACTCTAAGATAACAGTGCAAAAAAGCCAAACAGCAGCTTTTGCTGTATGAGCTATGCTGCTCTATCTACACATTCCAGTCTCACTGAAAGGTTTTATTAGGAAAAAGACAAGGTATGTTAAGTACACACATATTGTTAGAAAATCTAACCAATGATATCTGGCAAGCCTAGTAGTAAATGCAAAGCTACACAACATCTACTTACAAGTCCCCTGAGATTCCTGTTCTGAGAGAGAAATGCCTTGTTGATCAGTAATGATAAAATCAGAAAAGAAGGGATAGGGTTTGACACTGTTGTCCTGTGTGATTCTGGAAGGGACAAAGTATAGGATGTGAGTGCAAGGTAAAGCTACCTGGTGGCTTTTTTGTTGTGTGTTAGATCAGACTCCTTCACAGGTAAACCCATGATTTTGTGGATTCTTTTTTTCCCAGAGAATACCTAGGCTACTAGATCCAGATCTGGCTACATCTAACCCTGTCCTTCAGAGCTGTTCTTTGCACAACTCAGTTTGTGTGCATATTATTTGATAGTTAAGTTCACTGCTAGTAGTGTGTTAGAGTTTACTATGTAATTATCCACAGAAAGATACAATTTAACACTCAGCTTTTCTCTAGAAGCCTTATTTATTTAATAAAATATGTAATTTTTTTCTGATTAGAAGCTGCTTTCCTGCTCTTGGTACTTCACATGGTACTTTTGCTATTCCTTGGTTTGCTTTGGTCACTATGTGTCTCCTGTTCATCTTAACATTTCTTCTTAGTAGAGATGTGTAACTGGTACTGTAAGATGAGAGGTATTGGAAGAAATTTTTTCAGTTTGTAAACATAATTTTTCATGCTAGAGTTGGGAAGTTTGCTTCATCTCTCCCGATTCAATATTGTTCTCTGTGATGGTGCCTCAATTCAGGGGCAAGTACCCATTAAAATGGGGTACTGCTCAGAGGTACTTGGAAGAAATACCAAAATACTAGAAAGATTTTTTCCATGTGTGTGCTGCCTGGCTTTGAGACAGCTCATCTGCTTTCCACTGATGACATATCCACCAGGTCAGGACTTAACTGGTACCTTAAACACAGTAGTTAGTTCCAATAGTGAGCACCATGCAAAATCCAGCAGTTTAAGTATTTTCTGCCCAAAATTGCAAGTTAAGGAGCTAAGACAGGGAACTGGATGCTATTTGACCATCTGCTTTGTGGGTTTTCAGCTAAAATAATGAATTTAATTATTTATCTCAAGCATTTTAATTATTTTATCTGAGTATGATTAAAAAGTCTTCTCCGGGACTTTCCAATCCACCACTGAATTGTGTAGGAAGAAACAAATAGAATTTCAATTTGTATGTCTCTGCACTAAATGACTTCAGCTGCGTTTTCCTCTGGTAATGGATGTGTGCAAAAAGTCAGCAAAGACTGCAGTTGAGAAGTAATGTAATGCAATTTGTAATGCAGTAAGGGAGATAAAATCTACGGTTTGACACATCAAACTCTCTAATAATATTTCCTGTGTAGTGCACTCTTGTAATGGCCTCCTGCTTCCTTTCAGTATTTCAAAGGAACATTGGGTTTGCAGCCAGGAGATTCTGCCCTGTTCATCAATGGACTACTTATTGATTTAGACACTCAGGACATATTTAGGTAGGAATGTTTTATTTTTCATAATAATTGTTTCCTGTTTAGAAGCTTTCCTCCTGCTTGTGTGTGAATTATGAAGTTATTTAGCCAATTTTGAACCTTCTTCACAAAGTCTATATCTAGATTAGGTTTAATTGATAAGTACTGTAAAAAGGAAAGGTTCCTTCTCTTATTCAAGTGCATTTCTAACAAAAAAGCTAATGTGAAAATTAGAATACCCTTGAAGATTGAAATGGGAAGTCACCTTTGTACTGTTCTTTTGATCTGTGCTATGACTAGCAAGATTTTGGTCTCCAAGGCTGTCAGCATACAGGTTTTATTCTGAAGATCGCAGACTAAGTCTCAAAGTATAAATCACTGTAAATTTTTCATCTGAAAACCACTCCATATCTTTGTCAAGATGTGTTTCAATAATGTGAAATTGAAATTATGTATGTATATCATGGTTATTCTGATTTAATGTTGCTTACCCTAGACATTGAATAAGTTAAAAGTTATCTCAATTTTCTTGGGACAGTTAGAAACAGGTGATAAATAAGAACCCAGACATGGCAGACTTTTTTATACCTTTCGTGTTAACCCTTAGGATAAAATCAAATTATTTGCTGTGTCCTTAAACTTCAGCCCCGTTTTCCTTTTCCCCCCAGCTTGATTGACGTGCTCCGCAACGAAGCCCGTGTCATGGAAGGCCTGCACAGCTTGGGAATTGAGGGTCTGTCCCTGCACAATGTCCTGAAGTTGAACATCCAGCCCTCAGACTCTGACTATGCTGTGGACATCAGGAGCCCTGCCATTTCGGTGCGTGCTTTAGACAGAAGTGCTCGGTTTGCAGCTCTGAAACTGCAGTGAAGACAGAGAGGAAAATAGGGTTAGAAATATAATTAGCTCTTTTTGAAAAGCTTAATTTCTTATTTGTGCAGCTCTCAGCATAGCGTATGATTTGCAAATATTTTAGTCTCAGACCCGAGCAGGAGGAGTGTCAATCATTTAAATGCCTTTGCTTTTTCTTAGTGGATCAACAATCTTGAAGTTGACAGTCGGTATAATTCCTGGCCTTCCAGTGTGCAAGAACTGCTGCGTCCCACGTTTCCAGGAGTGATCAGACAAATTAGAAAAAACTTCCATAACTTTGTAAGTGGTAAACTGAGTAGAAAAGAAATGTGCATTTTGTTTTGTCAAGAGCTGGGACATTAGCTTTTGAAATTTGCCTCGCATGTGTGCTGGATTCCCTGTCACTCAAATAGCTTGAGAGAGGATGCTTTTCTAAAAGGTTTTATTCTACTTGTACTAGTAAGTTATGACTGAGAGTCAGAGATTACTGAGCATCTCTGGCATCTACTATGTGCCAAAATATGCTTCATCAGTGGAGGAGACTATCATCTGTTGAGTATGAATTTGGTGCATTTTGTGATAACACCTGAAGTTTGTTAATGAAATCCCTCAAATTTGTTAAATACCATCTTCTTAGCAGAATTCAGATGAACTTTAGTTGTTTCAGTTGTTTCAGTGCAGTCATGTGCCAAGACTTCAAAAGATGATCAACAGCCCTCAGCTTATTCCTGGGTGTCTTTTTAGTCTCTAGGAAAATTACTTAAAGTAAGATATAATAAGGAGTTTATAAATTCTGCACTGTAATTCTTGGCAGAGTGGGGCAGAGTGGTCCTATAGAAAAAAGAACTCTGGTTAGGGGCAAACAGGGACTTGAACTACCTCAAGCTGTGGGCCTCATCTCCCTGGCAGTGTATAAAGTTGGACTGAGTTCTGCCCTGAGACTTGAATAAAGCAATCTCTGATCAAAACCTCCTTCTTCACTTCTTAAGGGAATGGAAACTTTTCACTTACTATTTGTGTGCAGGTGCTGATAGTAGATCCTACTCAAGAGACCACAGCAGAGTTACTGAACGTGGCAGAGATGTTCTTCAGTAACCACATCCCACTGAGGTAATTGCTGTGTTTTAATGTTTGGGGGGTTTTTACATCGGTTTTATTTTTGTGACTTTTGCAATTGTAAAATTCTCATTGCTAGGACACTGCAGAAATGTTACATACCTTCTATTGGAGGTATGTGTATATTTTTTAAATTTAACTTCTGCTGTTAGCAAAACAGAGTTCAGTTTCTTTTACAGTCCAAAAGAAATTTAAATTAAGTACTTTTGGATGAGAGAGAAATGAAAAGCAAGATTCTGATGGAATGTTACAGTTTATATGTCCTAAGTTTGGTTCCTGGCTCCTCTGATCAACTTCTTAGCAGGCTATCCCAGATAAAGCCTTTGTCTAAGATGATGGTTGTAGCTGACAGTTGTATGAAAAGTTGGTTGTTTATTAGTGTAATAAATTGATGGTCTGGGGATCTGTTTGATTGCAGGATAGGACTAGTCTTTGTGGTTAATGACTCGGAGGATGTTGATGGACTTCAGGATCCTGGAGTTGCCCTCCTTAGGACATACAATTATGTGGCACAAGAAATGGACAACAATTATGCTTTCCAGACTGTTATGTCTGTAAGTATTCATTTAAAAGGGAAATTAATGTTTCAATATTTTCCATGTATGCAAGATTATCTCAATGGGCTAATATGTAAATAATGGAAGGAATTGTTCTTTGACTTGGTTAGTATTCTGCAAATACCACACAATACACGTGTCTTTGTAAAGTGCTTCTGACCTAACTTTATCAAGTAAGACTAAGTTTAAATATGACACTTAACACTTTTGCATGTTTTTCTGATCCTGTCCCTTTGGTCATTCTGTCAGGGAATTCTGAACTGCTGCATCCCTTCAATATTATAATTTGGTTAGAACGGTTACAGCTGTGTACTTTTGTCACATTAAAGGATAATAAAGGTGCTGGTAAATGCATTTCACCTGTGGTTTGACATTTGTACAAATTGGCAAGCTGGGGCATTAAATTGCAGGTGACTTAAAGACAATGACTTTTATTCTTTTTTTTGGGGGGGGTTATATATTTGTAACTCAAAGTAAAATCTTGTGCCTTGAAGAGGGAAACAGTTATCTACTTTACATGTGAGGTCTGTTGTATTGTTTATAAGCATATCCCAAGTTCTGAAGGGAAAGGTGGCTCCTTTGATATGCTTTACTTAAGGCTTTTTTCCACAAAGCACTACTTTTCCCCCTCAAATACCTTTTCTAATTAAAGGTGCAAGTTATTATGTAAAGAAATATTTATTTACTTCCTTCCAATCTCACTGGAATGACTATGAGGTATAGCAAGATAATTAGAATGGCTACAAGTGCTTAGGAGCTGTTATTGCAGATAATAAATATGGATATATGTTTTGCAATCTGGCTATTAATAACTTATTACAACTACTGTAATACAGGTGACAGCATACCTTGATAAGGACTGAGGCTTTAAGGTTGCAGCTGTAAACTTGTATTTCCCTTTCAGATATACAACAAAGTAAAAACAGGAGATCAGCTGAAAGTGGAGCACGTGGTTAGTGTTCTTGAGAAACAGTATCCTTATGTTGAAGTCAACAGCATTCTGGGAATTGATTCTGCCTATGATCAAAACAGAAAGGTAAGAATTCATGAAATAGAGCTTTTTTCCACCTTTTTTGCTTAAATACCGTTCTAAAAATCTAGTTACATACAATTTCTTGATCCAGTTCTCTTACCAAGCAGGTAACTATTTTGTTATCACATTGAGTGACTTCTATGCTCAGCACAAGCTTTATATAATATACATAATACATACCATGTAATACATATTTTTTAGAACCTATATGTATAGTACCAAGGTAACTTCCATGTAACTCCTAAGTCATACTTTCATTCTGGAATGCAGACTTCGGTAGAGTTTAAAATTGCTAGAAAAAATCAAGGTAGTGGAATGGCTCATGAGAAAACCAAGAGGCTTAATGCTGGGAGGGATTGGTGTGGGGTTTCTGTATCAGTATTTGAATACTGTGTGAGCTAAAGCCATGATGATGAATTCAAAATGCCTTTCCTATATCAAGGCATTCAACAATCTTCTGCAAATAATTCTTGAAGTTATTTTTAGGGCTGATGCTTTTCTGTGTGGAGAGGATTGGGAGAACAAATCACTATTGGACCACTTATATGTGAGATGAAGCAGATTTTATTTGAGGTTCTATAGGGGAATGTTTCTGTTTTTGTTGCATATTCTAAAACAAATAATGAAAATACTGTAGCTACATAACACACATGATGCTGCCTACATGTAAGGAATGCAGTCAGGGTTATACATGAAGGCTCATATACACACATGCTTTCCATATTCCATGGATATGGATACTACTTCGGATAGTGAAGAGAAAACCCTTTTGAGGAAATGAAAATCCATAAAAGTAAGACATTTTTGTATGACAGGAGAGACCTCAACCAGAACCTTTAATCAGTAGAACCTGATTGACTTCTGTCCCTAACAGAGTGTCAGTGACAGTGACTTTTGCAATAGTTACTGTGAAATGGTGAAATTTGTCTTGACATAATAACCCTCTGCTCCACAAGTAAATGTTTTCTCACAGGTTTGAGAAACCCATTCTTAAGAAAAATAAGAAAATTCTCTACCCTGTCTTGTGTTACAGCTGTCACTGCTTGCATTGCATTTGCTTCCACAGGCAAAGTCAGATTTCCTGTTGTGCATTTTCTGCTATTACCAGAAAGTGCTCATTGGAATTAATTCACAATATGAACTTGGGGAGTATTTTGCATTTATTTCTGTGTTATGAAGTAACTTTTTTTGCTTTGAAAGTCAAGGACACCTCGTGCATGTAAAATACAGAGTCTTATGCACTGTGTAAAATTAATGTTCTCTATATCATACAGAAGCTGTAAGGATCTCTTGGTGTGTGTAGAACAGACTGGTGGATCTTGTGTGGCTCGTTAGGAACCATCATGGCAGTGGGCTGACATGGTAAAGCTGTTTCTTTTCCTGTCTTTAGGCAGCAAGAGGTTACTATGAGCAAACAGGTGTAGGCCCTCTCCCTGTTGTGCTGTTCAATGGAATGCCTTTTCAAAAAGATCAGCTGGATCCTGATGACCTGGAAACCATGACAATGCACAAAATCCTGGAAACCACCAGCATCTTCCAGCGAGCTGTGTACCTGGTAGGTGCTGAGTTCAGCTGTGGCTTTAGAGAGAAATTCGATTTGGAAAAACTGATTCACAAGTCCCTAAATACATAATATACAAGAAAACTTAACTTGCATCATTGCTTTCTGCTTTTTTTTTTTAAGTTATCTAAGGCAATTATATATGTGAAGTAATGAATCTTGCTTCTTTCATCTTTCCTTCAGGGTGAACTATCTAATGACCAAGATGTGGTTGAGTATATCATGAACCAGCCTAATGTTGTTCCAAGAATTAACTCAAGAATCCTAACATCTGACAGAGAGTACCTAGATCTGACAGGAATGAGTAAGAGATGCTTTTAATTGCATTAAACCTGAAGTATCTGAGTCAAAGACTTTTGCTGTCTCAATGGAAAGCTCTAGTGGCAAATCACTAACACCACCCCAAGTGATGCTCCAGCTGTGGTTCAGGGGAGATGTTATGTACAACAGCAACATTAATGTTTACATCTTTTCAAAATAGGAATTTGTTTTGATTTTATACAAACCTTTGGGGGAATATGACTCATGAACTTGAGAAATTAGTAGTGCTGGGAAAAGCCAAGAACAGTCGTATAATGCATGTTTTATATGACTGCATAATGCACAATGTTTTATGATGCATTCTGTTTTATACAGCAGCTTGTTTCTTAGTTCTGACCTTCTTTTGAGCAGGGGTTAACAGTCATTTCTGGAATTACTTCAGATTTAGCAGAACTTTCCATGGCTAGATGTTTGAACAGCCAGTGCAGTGACATTTTAATGACAGTACAACTGCCTTTTTTGAGTTGCTTGAAAAAATAGTAACACAGGGGATTTTTAAGTATATATTATTTACATATATTAGCATCAACTAAGTGAGACTTGGACAATTCTTTTGACTGACTTCTGCCTATCCAATGTGCAATGCAGTTGTTAAAGTAACTTGTGAGACAACAAAATACATTTCTCAGCCTGTGTATTAATAGACATAAAAAGCAGTATTACAAGGAGTGAAAAGGGATGTGTTCTTAATGTTCTGGTAATAGTAGTGATTTTTCTTTCATTTTAAGTGGACTAGTTGCTTTGGCATCTTATACTTGTTCTCTTCCTCAGATAACTTTTTTGTGGATGACTTTGCTCGATTTACCATGTTGGAGTCTAAAGATAAGACAGCTGCTGTTGCAAACAGCATGACCTACTTAACAAAGAAAGGTAACATCTGCAGTGGATTATGAACCCAAATCTTATGTGTGTTTCTAAGCATCTGTACAGTTCTCAACACACGCTCGGAGCCTTGGTCAGGCCTGTGGGTAGTGGTGCAATCTAAATGTTAAAAAGAAAGATTTTATTTCTTTTATAAGACATGACATCTGCATGGAACAAGAATGTTCCCCTCTTTAAACCCAGCCCAACTTTTTACTGAAAAATGAAGTCCCACCCAACCTGCTCTCGCTGTACCTGCAGAAATGCAGCAGTGTCAGCTCTGATCCTGCAGTGACAATGACTAGAAAAATATAAAAGGGGTTCTAGCTCTCTGTCTCATAATTCAAAATTCCTAAAAGTTACATGGATTCAGAAGGTAATTGTTACTGCCCATTATATAGGACAGCACCTAATGTGTTCGGTGCTGTTTTTATTGCCCCAGTGTATGAACTGCTTTTTCAAGACAGTATTGTCACAGTTACACATAAAGTCCCCCATCAGTGTTAACACTCAGCTGTACCTTTCAGTGTAGGAAATGCATGCACAGATATGATACAGAGCCTAATCAGGCTTACTCAGACATCATCAGGCCTTTCCTATATCCATTTCAGTTAGGTAACAGAAATAAGCTGCTGTCATTTGACTCAATTCCTGTTGTTCCTGACTCTCTCAGGTTTCCCCTGTACTATCTCCAGCCACTGTCACCTGTGTGCACTACCTGAAATGTTCCCATTGTTCTTTCTGTCTCGTGTTTGCCCTTGGTTCATGTTCAGTCACTTGGATCTGAACAAGTTTCTTGTTTTGCCTTTGTAGAGCATTAATTAGACCTACACCTCTGCATGCTCATTTGAAAGTACATTAATTTGCAATTTCATGGCTTGACATTTTTGGGTCACTGCCTTTTCTATCACTTAGGATATTTAATAGCTACTACCTGATTACAGTAATGCTGTAGCACATTTATTTTCTAAAATAATAGGGAAGTTATAAGTATTGCTGGCTCAGCACCAGCTCTGATAAAGCACTGCCATGCTGATTTTTAAACAGGGAAGATAAAGGGTCACATCCAAGTCACGATGGTATGGCAGTGTTTCAAAATGGTCTTCAGAATGATACCCTCACCCAACCATATGAAACTGGTAATATGTAGTATAACTAATGCTGTAGCATGAAAATATAGCATCCATCTATCTGAGGGGAAGAAAAAGTCAAAGCTTTATTCTAGTAAAATCAGCACAAACTTGTTGCTTGTTGGATTTGAACTGCAGTGATTCATCTATGCCCAGTACAGTACTGCAGCTTCTTGATACACATAGAGATTATTATAAAATTATTAATGTCTCTCTCCTTTCCCTCTTTCCTTTCTGCTTTTTGACCAGGAATGTCTTCCAAGGAGATCTATGGTAACTCACCCTTTGGCATTTCATATGTTGTTCTGGGAATTTTTGCTTCCTTTTTAACTCTGGCTTTAGAACCATCAGGGAATGAAGCAAGCTGCTTTTGAAATGCATGTTTGCTCCAGCACTTTTGTCTCTATACAAAACTGATTTTTAAACTAACATCTTCAGTGCAAAGATGTGGTAGGTCTGTACCCTAGTTGGAATCTGCAAGTTATTTATAGGTTTCTTTATAATTTATAATTAAAAAGGCAGCAAACAAACAAAACCACTAAAAGAATCCAGCTTAGGAAGAGTGATGCATGCTGACTCGTGTGGGTTTTTCGAATGATCTAATGAAAACTAATATATCAGTACTATTACTCTTGTCTTGCCAGGCTTCATAGCTTAGCTTCATCCATAACTTTTCTATGGAATTTTACTCTTTTTGAATTCTTTGCATGTGCATCATAGTTTACCTCCAAATGATGAAAAACAGAAGCTTTCCTTCCCTCCACCCTCCAATTTCTCCTACCATTTTTTTTTCTGTAATTGCAGATGATTCCTTTGTTAGACCAGTTACTTTTTGGATTGTTGGTGATTTTGACAAACCTTCAGGGAGGCAATTGTTGTATGATGCCATTAAACATCAGGTAGGTAATGTTTTCATTGGAATGGGTTAGCAGTGCTAACAAAGCACTTGGTAGTATCTTCAAAAACACAAGTTGTGCTTCTTCCCATGGTATGACCTGGGGAATCTGGTTTTCTCTGCTGGGTCTCCAGTTTTCAGCCTCATCTTTTTTGTAGGGGCTGAAACATCGCTGATCTTGTGTTAGGACAGAATTCCCTCTTGACACTATGCTAATACAATAAAGATGTTCTTTTAAGCCCATGGTGTTGAATGAAATGTCTGTGTTTTGGTTTGGAAATGAGCATAAGCATTGCTCTCTGCTCTGTCTCATTTCTTTTGAGAAGATAACTGAGTCATAAAAGCACACAGCTAACTGCTAAATCACTGGTTTGCCAGACTCTGAGTGGTGGTCCTAGATCTCCTATGTAGCACAGGATTATCTAGAAGATTCCTGTCACACTGGTGCCTATTCATAAGCTAAATACTTGATGTTAAATTAGTTCATAGTTTTAACCTTGTGCTGTTACTTACCCAATTTAGAAGCTGATTTTCTTGTTAAGAAATGCAAGGCTTTTGCTATAGTGTTATTACAATAGCTGCATTCTTCTCATTTAAACCCCACCTGCAATCTAAAACCTTCCCAATGCTTGTTTTGTTAAACACAGAAATCCAGCAATAATGTTCGAATTAGCATGATTAATAATCCCAGTGAAGATCCCAACAGCCAGAATACAGTTGTTGCTAAAGCCATATGGGCAGCTCTGCAGACACAAACATCAAATAATGCCAAGAACTTCATCACCAAGATGGCAAAAGAAGAAACTGTAAAGGCACTGGAGGCAGGAGCTGACATCTTGGAATTTGCTGTTGGGGTAAGCATGTCTGTTGGCATTTGCAAGGATAAGGTGTTTTGCTTGCTCCTACAGTGAGTTTTTTAGTGTAGTATATTCATATGCAGAAGGTGCAGTAACAATGGAGAGTAACACTGCTGGGTTTGCTGCCTTGGTGTTTTTAATCTCTGATAACTAAACTTACCTAAATATAACAGCCCATTGAAACATAAAGTAAATCCTCACACACATCAAAGCTATGTAACTTTGAAAAGTCAGAATAAATGTGACTTCAGGGATCCGTTAAAGTGAGTCAGTTTTTTCTTGAGTGGTTAAGAGAGGGATTTTTTTTTTTTTAAAAAGCTGAGGAAAAAATTACATTTCTCTAAGTATGTTTAAAAACTTTAGACAAGAGTCACTTAAGAATAATGGAAGTGGTCTAAGTAGCTGTGACCCTTCACAGCAGAAGTTGGGATAATGTTTGAAGGTGACAGGCAAAAACTAGGCTTAAGACCACAAAGAAAAGGGGGGCAGGAATCAATTTTAGCAGAATATGAAGATGTTCTTGAGTATAAACAAAAAGGTGCATTTTAAAAAGTGTACTGAAGTCAGCATTTCCTCCTATTTCAATGTCAATTATTCTTATCTTTCAGGGTATGGATACCAATATTTTCAAAGAAGCCTTTGAATCTCCCAAGGTGGATTTTATTCTGTCCCATGCAATGTATTGCAGAGATGTTCTAAAGCTGAAGAAGGGGCAGAGGGCTGTGATCAGCAATGGACGGGTGAGATCAATCAGCAGACAGTAAAAGAGAGATTGAACATGTGGGAGAGAAGCAGCAGAGTCTAGGGACCAGACACAGGAGTCTCAGCCTTTTTCGAGTCTCAGCAGCCTTTAGGATTTATTCAGACCTGTGTGACTTTCTCTTTGTGCTGTGTGCAGTTAGTTGTTGATGTTTGGTACAAATTCAGATCTCTCAATAACAGAGTTCCTTTCATGCTGGCAGTGAATTGAGGCCAGGGGTGGAAAAGGCTGGTAAATTCAAAAGATTGTGCTGCTTCAGTTCACTGGACAAAATGCTGCTGTATCTGACCCTGACCATGGTGCCTTGATCTCTGCCACCAGCTCTTTTTATGATAGTTTATCTTAGATTAGATAAATGATATTACAATAGTATTTCACTGCAAATAATGAAACCCAACTATGTACAGCATTGTGTTTTCTTTTGTCATCTGCTTCCTAGTTAGGAAAAAACCATGCTGGTCCAAGTGGTTACTGTATACTTCAGTGGGTTAAAGGTCTCAGGTGGTGAGTTTGGTATTCTATTTCTCTCACTAGCAAAACAGCAAGAGTTTTCTAGGTAGCTTTTAGGCTTCTGAAGGCTTGAGGAGAGAGATTTGCTGGAGTCTTGCTAGACTACTGGAATTGGCCCCTTCCAGATGTAGTATTGCATATATAATTTATTATGCATTTTATGCCTTAGTTTGGGACTCCTGGCTCTAAATAGCTAGATTTACCTGTTAAACTCTGCTGCCATTGACATTAATACTAGCCTGAACAGTTGGTTCCCACTGAGATTAGGCTGGAGTATTTATTTAAATTCATCTTTGAATTTTGTTTCAATGTAGCCTTTACCTAATAATGGTGATTCTACTTTTTTTTTTTTTTTTGGTAGATTATTGGCCCATTAGAGGATGGTGAGATGTTCAATCAGGACGATTTTCATCTCCTTGAAAATATCATACTGAAGACATCGGGCCAGAAAATCAAATCTCAGATTCAGCAACTGGGATTTGAAGAAGATCTGTAAGTAAACATGAGGAGGCTTATAAAAAGGTGCTGGGGCTGATAACATGACTGTCTGCAGCCTGGAGAAAGCTTTGTCGAGTACACTCTGGGTGGGTGCTACACTTGTGTTCCTGTGGTCAAGGCTCAGCTCTTCAGAGGGCAAGGGAGGAGGGAAAAAAGTGTAAATTATTTGGTTTAAACTGCTTTTTAGTGACTTTTGTGTAGTTCACCATCTCCTGGAGGTATGGAGCTGTGACTATCCCCCAGATTCAGGAGGCAGTTCTGACACCCTGACTGCACTACTGTGCTCACAGCTCATCATTCTTGAGGCATCATCTGTGTGTAGTACAACCTGCCATGGCTGGTCCATTGCCTTGGACTGGAGATTGCAGGAATTGTGTTGACTGGAGCCTCACTGACGAGCAGCAAGAAACTGGGAAAGTGCCTGAGTCTGTTGGAATTTACTGTGGAACTGCTGAAATGAACATGAAACTGTAAAAGCTTTGGTACTTGCTGAGCTAGTCCCTGGATCACAGCAGCAAGGGCAGCAACAGCCTGCAGTGTTACCTGAGGAGTTCAGGAGGTGGATTCTTGGATTAGGGGCAAGGAGGGAGACAGGTGGACTGAAAAAATCCTGAGGGTAGTGATGCTTTGTGCAGGGGCTGGCTAAATTGACTGCTGTGCTCAGCTGGATGAAGTTCCATTCAAGGTTTAGTTGTTTGCTGCTGGGAGAAGAGTTATGAAGTGGTATAAACTGCATTTATTCTTCAAAATGCTTTCTGCACTTTACCTTTTGGCTCCTCCAAAGGACAGAGAAACCTAACTTCTCGTTAATCCTAAGGCCTTCAGACTACTACTGGGTTTTTCCCCTGGCTAAATCTTACCTGACACACTGTTTTAAATCAAGTGCCTCTAATATGTCAGTGCTTAATAACTCATGGGTAAAGTTACTACAGTAGATTTAAAAGCAGAAAGAAGGGAAGCAAATGAGACACTGGAGTACACTTTCTGAATTTGTTTGTGGTTTAGTGAAGTGCTTCTTGGCTTATAAACATAAAAGTTATTGTAGTAATATATTTCCCTGTCAGTACTATGGAATCATGTAAACTGTTTTTAACTTTTTAGAGAGAAACACTAGGAAAAGAAGCAGAGATGAGAAAATGGAAGTCATAGCTCTAGATAGTTATTGCACAAAGCATAGAGGTGAACTAATCAAAAGAAAGTCATCTTGGAGTTCAGAAGAACAGGAGTCCCCTGGTTCATGTGTTGGAGCTCAGAGCTGTGGAGATAATTTCTCCCATATTAAGCATCACAGTTTTCTATGGTGCTGCTTGATTGTTAAAGGCTGGTGGTCAATTATTTTAAGCATGAGGTCTGTTCTGCAGAAGTCTTGTGTTATTCTGAATCCTAGGAGAACAGGTTTTAACAGCATTCCAAACACTTTTGCATCCATTGCTATGTTGGAAGTAGTTTGAATACAGGCTACTTTTGGACAGAACAGTGGGTTTGGGGTTTTTTGTAGGTTTGAATGCTGCAAAAGTTTTTCAAAAGCTTTTGAAATTATCTACTGCATTGGAAAAACACTGTAGAACTTGGCAGATTTCACCAGGCTTGTGGGTTTGAACAGCTGTAAGTCTGTGAGACTGACTTAACTCAGGAAAAGCTGACAGACCTTTAAGTTACAGTATTGCTTCTTGGCAAAAGCACGATGCACAAATCAATTTTCATTGAACTTTCAAGAGGTTTTACATCTTCAAGATGGAATATATTCTTAAAATACGAGACTGAAAATTGATGGGAATAATAAAAAGGGAGAAGTTGTCAAAAGAATTATCTTTTATGATAGGACCCCTCTCTCTCAAAAGTTTCTCCACATACAGAGTTGCTTCCTACTGCTTAGAGTTGCAATGTAAATTGGGAAGATCACTGTGGAACAAGGGTTTGAGAGGTTGGTGCAGTTCAGGAATGCAGTGCCTGTAAGATAGTTGACCCCTAAAATGCTAAAATACCCCTAAAAATACAGCTCTTCTGTATTTGTTAGAGTTAAACCCTTTGGCACCCTCAGTAATAAGGCTGCAACCTGTTTAAATTACTGGTGGATTAACCCTTAAATATCTTTAATTCTTCAGAGCTTGTGTAGAGAGGTAGTAAAAGTGTTTGTGTATCTGAATTTCATCTGCCTTCTCTTTTGCTGCTGACTGGCAGAAATGTGATAGGTACAGGCATTTTTTTAATATCTGCAAACCTTTCTTTTCCTTCTTTTCAGGGCAAGTGACTTGGTAATGAAAGTGGATGCTCTTCTTTCTGCTCAGCCTAAAGGAGAGGCAAGGATTGAGTATCATTTTTTTGAAGAACAGTACAGGTATAGAATTTCGGGCATTTCCTGAACAATATGCTTTTCTGTGTCTTTCAATTTTCTCATTGTTTTATATTGCATTTCATTCTTAAAAAAACTCTAAGTAGCAATAGGAAAGTCCCCAAGAGTTTTCAGGAAGAAAAGATTCCAGAAATTAATTTTATCTGCCTACCTATCTCTATACACATATATGTATATACCTATTTTTTCCTCTGTCTAGTTTCAGAAGGTGCACAGCATTTAAGAAGCAATTTGAGTTCAGAAAGAGATGGATAGTAGTGTTCTTCATATGTTTATCTGTATGTTTGAAACTTCAGAATTGTGTTTTCTTCTGTTTAGTGCAGTTAAACTGAGACCAAAAGAGGGGGAGACATACTTTGATGTTGTGGCTATTGTTGATCCTGTGACCAGAGATGCTCAAAGACTTGCTCCGTTACTTTTGGTATGTGGGCAGTGTCGTGATGCACTTCAAAAGTTTGTCTCAGTTCTGTCATTTTGAAATGTTCATCTTCCTCCTTAAATGGGTGGTGACCAGTGGCCTTCTAAGAGTTGAGTTGCACAATACATTTATTGGTGGAAAAACTAGTTAGGCTAGACTACACACTAACAAAACTGTGCTCAGGTATTGTCTTGAGAGCTTTTAGCTTCACTATTTGAACAGTTTAGTTTGCAATGACTCTGTTCTTGAGGAAGAAAGTCTCAGCATGCCATAAAGAATGTCTGCAATGGGAGGAGCAGGTAACTCTTCTTAAAACCACCAATTAAAAGTTGAGTGTGGTAAAGCAAATCATGAGAAGGGAGGATTGGGAACGAGCAGGTAACATGCCTCCCTGAGGTCCTGTTTAAAAAAGCACTGGTCAACTCTCCTCATTAGCATTTTAAGGGATGTCTCTTTCTCATTACTTTAGGTTTTGAACCAGTTGATAAATATGAACCTGAGAGTGTTTATGAACTGCCAGTCCAAACTTTCTGACATGCCACTGAAAAGGTAAGCAATTCCATGCCAGGGTTAAAGAGAGAGAGGAGTAAAACCTGTTGGAATGTGCAAGCACAGGAGAAATGGTCAAATGTCCTATAGGAAGTCTCAATAAGTGCTTTGAGATCATTTATATAATAGCATAATTTCCCACAGAGAATCTGGGAATTTGTGGACAGCACGAGGTAGTTCTGCTGGTTTACAAGTTGGGTGCCTTTATTCATATATATAAAAAATTAAATAACTTACTAATCTTAATAATTGAATCTTGCATGTTCTTGTTTGGTCCTTCAAGATGGAAATTCTGACCTGTTCTAAGGTCAACACAACCTATGTTGCTTTGGACAAAGCCTTGGAGACATTGGAGGCCAGGGAAAGCTGATGCCATCTGCAAGCTCAGTGAGAGTGAAATAATAGCCAAGTTTGGCAGAAAAATATCTAACATTTTCTTTCCAAAATTTCAGCTTTTATCGCTACGTTTTGGAGCCAGAGATTTCCTTCACAGCAGAGAATAACTTTGCTCCAGGACCAATTGCCAAGTTTTTGGATATGCCCCAGTCTCCACTGTTCACTCTGAACCTAAATACCCCCGAGAGCTGGATGGTGGAGTCTGTCAGAACCCCCTATGACCTTGACAATATTTACTTAGAGGAGGTAAGAGAAACCAGTATTTTCCTACTACTGCATTTAAATGGTGGTGTTTTTCCAGGGCTTATTTTTGTTATGGGAAAGAAATGTAGAATTTTTAAATGCCAATAAACATAGAACTGTGGATATTTGCAGACCTCTAAATTCTAAGAGGGATGCAGGGAAACCTGAGCTCCCCAAGAGCAAGATTGCTGTTCTCAATTGCATGTGGATGCCTGAACCAGAGGTTCAGAAATACTGTAGGCTTGAAGCAGGACCTTTGCCTTGCTCCAAGAAGCCACCAAGCTGGTTTCAGGCACCTGTTCATTTTCCCAGCTTTTGTTTCTGGCAGACATTCCTGTGGCCACAAAAGGACATGCAGTATCAATACAAGAGTAAAACCATGCAGCAGAAATCTGCTCAGCTGCTGTAGGTTCAGGGGCTCACTGCTGTTTGAACAGGCCTTGAAGCACACTGTTAAACTCTGGATCTGGGCAGTGCTGCCCTGCATACATGGGGATAAATAAGGAAAAACCTGTCTGTTGCATGTGTAATGAGACTGTCAAACCCCTTATAAATAGGCCTCTGGAAAAGCAGCAGTCTGTACAGCCTTGTGATCATTACAAACATGGGCTCCTTTCTCACTGAATGTTTATTGTTAGTCTCCTCTTACTTTTGCATCTCTCTGATATTGTTTGGGAATATGATGCATTATTGCGGTATATTCTGATATTGCTAATCCTGTACTAGCTATTCAGAAATCTAGGAAACTGGGTGTGTTGTTGTGTGGTTTGTGTTTTGGTTTGGTATGTCTGGGTTTAGGACTTTTTTTGCTTTTCATCTCTTAACTGTAAAGCTGTTAATGAACCACTGATATTGCTACACATTTCAAGCCTCTGATTCTCAAGCCCACCCCTTAGATTAATTGAAAGCCTGAGAGAGGGGGAGATAAAATGCTTCAGGCATTCAAGGTGCCATCCTGAGCTTCCAAATAAACAGCAGCTTTACTTTTGCAGGTGCACCATTTCCAGCTCCCAATATCCAGTCTGTTGGTGCTGTAGCAATTAAACTGTCCTTTTGGATGTGCATGAGAGAAGATGCTAATATTCTAATATTCTGCTTATGTACTGTCCTCAGGCTACATCTGAATTTAGCCTGGTAGGGACCCAAGTTTTTTGGGTTTGTGGGGGGTGTTTTTTTAATTCTTCTTTTCTTGGCACTTTAGTTTTGTGTAGAGAAAAAGAAAGTGATGTTTCTTGACAGTACCTTACACACTGTATGAGTAACACAAAGCAAAACAAAATGCTTATTTCTGATGGTTAGTATTAGGTGAGACCAGTTTTAAACAGATTTACAGTCAAAGTTCTGGAGCCCATCATATACCTTTTATGAAATGCCAGAGTACATTCTCTGGTAAATGTTAAAAAAAAATAAAATTGTGGAGTAGAGCAACAATCCTTCCCTTTTCTTATCCTAGCATATTACCAGTTGAGATTCAAATTCATTTGGTCAGGGCCACTCTTAACAGTATTTGTGTGAAATTTGTCGCTAGAAGGAGCTGAGATCTTGGAGGCTTTCTAGATATTTGTTTAATGATAAAATTACTCTGGTAAAATTATGACTAAAGGACTAAAACTTGGCACTTCAGAGCTAGTGCTGCAGCCAGCAATATCTGTTCCTTCCAGGTGGATAGTGTTGTAGCTGCAGAATATGAACTGGAGTACCTGCTGCTGGAAGGCCACTGCTATGACATTACTACTGGGCAGCCCCCTCGAGGACTCCAGTTTACACTGGGGACTTCAACCAGCCCTGTCATCGTTGATACCATCGTTATGGCCAACTTGGTAAGTGTTCCACTGGAGTGGGCAACAGCTCACTGGTGCTCCAGTCAGCACAGCCACTTGCACAAACCCCTGAGGATTTTCTGGGGTGTGGGTTGTGGGTATGGGTTGTTGCTTGCACTCCACAGCTGCCTCCAAGTACATCAGAACCACATTGCTTCTAACACTGGCTGAAACCTCACAGTGTTTGTACTGTCTCTGACCTTCTTCAGGATGTGCTCTTTTCCCTTCAGCTGGCTGAGAAGGGTCCTCTGGAATGCCTTAAAATGCTGCCAGTATTGCTAAGCAGCCTCTTTCCAGGGAAGGTCAGACAGCTGTTTTTCCTAGATGTGGTACCCCTTAGGCCATCTGCTCTGGTACTGTGAGCCTCAGGTGGATGGCTGTCTTCTTTTGGGACCCATTTCTTCAGGAGATCTGTGGAACAAACAGAGAGAGTCAGCAAGTATAGCCAACATTGTAGAAAGCAAAGGAAGTGTGAAAGAATGGGAATTGCTTATTTTAGTCAGGAAAAGGTGCTGGAAATCCAAGCATATGATTGGTCCCTGCAGCTGCCTTTGTAAGGTCACAGCATAAGGGCTCAGTCTGTTCTCAGTCTCCACACTGGGCCGTGGGAGAGGTAATGGACTGATATTATGGCTAAGGAAGTAAGTCTTTGGAATGTTTTCATGAGATGTAATGTTACTGAAAAACTGGAGTAAATTGCCTTTTAATCTTTAAAGGTATTAAAGAAAAAACATAGAAAAAAATATTCACTGATGCTAAATACTTATTTTTAAATTCTTACCCTCATTTTCTCTTTGTCTGTGCCTTTTCTTAGCCAGAGTGTATCCTAGAATGATGTAGTATTTCTGCCTGTAGAAAGGAATGTGTCCCTTACTTTACATGTGAACACACTGTGTGTGTGTATGTTGGGAAGTAAAGCTTCATGGCTCACAGGTGTCCTTTTTCTAATTAGCTAAACCAGAATGTGTGTACCACAGGGTACAATGCTGTATCTGGGAGTTCTCTTCCTCAGCTCAGTGTCTGTACTGTGCAGGGGCATCAAGAGACCAGGAACATGCCCTGTGCCTTTTTTTGAAATATTTTTTAATTTCGTTTTTATAGTAGACTGGCTTACATGGGAAGTGCAAGCATTTGGGGCCACAGTACAAAACTGGATGGGCCACTGAAGCTGTTGATATCTTCTATAGGTGTAATGATCTAAACCATAGAAAAATATTCAGATCTGGAATCTGAAGCTTCAACTAGAATACAATATTTGAATTTCACGTTGTAATTTTTTAAGTTCTGTAGAAGAGGTATTTTGTAACATATTAATTATGTTACTGTTTCCTGCTGTAGATAAAATACCAGTCTGTTCAGCTTCAGAATTCCTTTAGATTTTGTTGTGTACTGCTGTGTAGTTACCAACTACAGTGTTTTGAAATTCCCTCACTCCTTCATGAAGGCAAGCTTTTGCAGAAAAAGACTTTGGGATTGCACTGTTCCCATCAGAATACTCTGAAAGATTTTCTCTCATCTAACAGATAATGCTACACCTCTACATACTCCTGTTTTGAATTTTGTATCAAATTTTTTGGTTTTTTTCCCTGTCCTCTGGGTTTTAAAGCCTTAAGGTTATGTTAATCAGCTGGCTTGCAAATAACTTTTCAGGTATAAAACAGTGAGTAAAAATACATGACTTAAATTTTTCTGCATTTGCATTTTCTGGAAACTAACAAATATTCTTTTCACTTTCCAGGGTTACTTCCAGTTAAAAGCCAATCCTGGTGCATGGACTCTAAGACTGAGAAAGGGCAGATCTGAAGATATTTACAGGATCTACAGGTAGGACAGTATAAGAAATACTTCAGTCTTTTTCCTGTGAAACTTCTCAAGTAGGTAGGCATTGTAATACGTGAATCTAACAGTTCCCTTGCCAAAGTGTAGTGACTTGAACAGCAAATTAAACAGCAAATTATTCATACTGAACACAAGTTATGCAAGATGCAATTAATTAAAAAACCCAGTAAGTGTGTTGAAATACGTGTACTTGTTACTTTGTCACATATCTCAAACCTGTTTCACAGTGCTAGGGCTTAATAGGTGTAGAAAAATGTGCAGAAGAAATAAAAGCTTTGTAGTAAAGGTGAGTGTTTTACTGTTTTTCTGTCTTTTCAGCCACGATGGCACAGACTCTCCGCCTGAGGCTAGCGAAGTTATTATCGTTCTCAATAACTTCAAGAGCAAAATTATTAAAGTGAAGGTGAGTTTAAAAACTAGAGTTGCTCTTAAAAAAGACTCTTTGACCACCAGCAGGGAAGAAACTGATTGAAGCCTGATCTCCCTTGCCACAAGCCCACACTTGAGTCAGTCCACACAAAGCTCACGTTATGGTATCAGTGATAGAGAGCGTTATCTGTAGATTGATTTGGGCTTTTGATACAGGAGAGAATGACTTGTGAGTGCTGTTCCTTTTGTATGTCCCTGAGAAACAATTATACTCATGTTTTCCTGACTTAGTTGTGCTTCTGACTTCAGGAAAAAGCAGTTTTACGTGACATCTTTGTGTCTGTGTGTCCATTGAGCCAGTATTTTATTTGTTACAGATAAATTTTATTTGTCTGGCAATACATTTTCTATCAGTCTGACACAGAGTGGGTGAGAATACATTTTTAAAAAGATAAAAATGTTAAATTACTTATCTACTGCCTCTTAGGGTTGCCAGCCAGGTAATGACAAAGCTGAGAAGTTTAAGGAGGACAACTGATAGATAAGTGATGGCTATAACACTGCCAGTTCACTCTTCCTGACAGCATTTGCTTGTGCCTGAGTAATTCTGGAATGTTCTCCTGATTCACTGCCTGTGTATCTGCTTTGAAGTCTTTTTTTTTCTTTGTTTTCTTTTTTTTCTTTGAGGTGTGTGTGTTGGTTTCTTTGAGGGTTTTCCTTTGCCAGCCTCAATCATCAAGGTTGCTCACTGAACACCTCTTAGGAAAGCATTTTAACCATTCAGACTAACATGCCTTTGGTGTCTAAAAGCAGCTGTGGAATCCCTTTGGAAAATGTCAGTTCATTACTAAGCTGTTTTCACAGATAGCTTTTAGGTTACCTGTCAGCTCATGGGCCATAATTCAAACAGGTACAAACAGAACCAGTGTCAGGATAACATTTGCCCAATATATGGATCCACTCACTAAAGCCATGTTTGCCCTACAGGTTCAGAAAAAGCTCGATATGATGAATGAAGATCTACTAAGTGATGGCACCAGTGAGAATGAATCTGGATTTTGGGAATCTCTCAAATGGTAAAACTAATTCAATGATAACCTGTGAGTCTCTTGAAACTGTAAAGCTATTTGACAAAGCCATTATGTCTGTGATATTCCACAGCTGTCTATTAAGACTGCTTGAATTTAGGGCTATCTTTCATAGGACTCCTTTGTTTCTAGAGACCTGGGCTCCTGCTTTGCACTTTCCCCTTCCTCTTCCTTCCCCCCACTGCTACTTGGGAGCCTGATAACATTGTTCCTTCCCAGGAGCTGCACCTCAGCCAGCACTCTCTCAATCAAAAGGTGTTCATCTGTGAGCTGCTGGGCCTGCCATGTCTGTGTGCACAGCACTGTGTCCTGGGGGAGATGCCCTGGACAGCAGGGGGATGACACTGAACCCCACAGACCAACTGTATTAAACCAAGGCTGCAGCCATTTCCTGGGTCTGCAGCCTTTCCTGAACACCTGGCCCTTGCTGTCTTGTCCTTCATATAACCATATTTGTCCTTTCAGGGGGTTCACAGGAGGACAAAAGAATGAAGATGTGAAACAGGATAAGGATGATGTACTAAACATATTCTCTGTGGCTTCAGGACATCTATATGAGAGATTCCTACGGTTAGTTCAGAATTTATAATCCAGGGATGTCAAGTGATAATGTGACCTGCTTTGCACAAGGAAAATGGGTAGCATTTGCAAGAGTATAAAAAAAATCTACTGTATCATAGGAACTTTTGTCTGCAGAATATTTATAAGTTCAAAATAGACTTAGTTTAATAGATGGTATGTTGCTGTCCTGAATTTTCTCACTACAATATAACTAATGTATTGTTAAGAAGTTACAGTCATAGCTGCTTTGCAAAAAGAATCTGAACTTCTTAAAGGATTGTGAAAGGCAACAGGTCATATATTCTCTAACAAGTTAAAATATACAGATGTGGGAGGTTAGTAATTTTGTAGATAAAATCAAGCAATTTACAATAGGTTGAAGCTACCCACTTTTTCTTCATGTGTGAAGGTTAGTTACCTGACACAAAATTGCAAACAGTTTAATCATGTAAACCAGCAATTAGTAATTGTTACACAGTTTGTCTGTAGTGGGTGGCAGCTTTTCCTGTAACTGCTTCATTTATTTTTTTTTTTTGATAGCATAATGATGTTGTCTGTGCTGAAACATACCAAGACTCCTTTAAAGTTTTGGTTTCTGAAGAACTACTTATCACCTACATTCAAGGTTTGTTACTAATTAGAAATTTATTCAATGATGGGGAATAGATGCCACAACCTGCTTCTCCCTCCCTTCCCAATGGCTGTGCTGTACCAGCATCCCTTGGAATGCCTCAGATGAGAATGTCAGCTGATGTAACAATGGGACAACTTGTTCCAGTAAAAAAATTCTCCTAATTCTTTTCTCTCATTTTATTACTCCCACTTACGCTGCTTTGTATACTCCTAAATAATTCTTCCATCTGTGAAATTTTATGATTTGAGTAATGCATTCTTTTAAACCGGCTCATAAGGAATTGCATGCGGAAATATTCCAAAATATTTAGTTGTCTTACGACAGCTGGCTTTACAGTTTGTACTGATTGTTCAGTTTGGGGCTCTGTCTTTGTGTGAAGTAACAATGAAACTAATTTTCTTTGTGGTGTTTCATTTTTTAATATTCTATGCCTTAGACTGAACTCTATCTCTTGTGATGCGCTTTTCTTTTCCTGCAGAGGAACAAAGAACTGAGATAAGCTGCTTTTTTCCCCTCCCTCTGCAGGAGTTCATCCCATACATGGCCAAGAAGTATAATTTCCAGTATGAGCTTGTCCAGTATAAATGGCCACGCTGGCTCCACCAACAAACAGAGAAACAGCGAATCATCTGGGGTTACAAGATCCTCTTTCTAGATGTGCTCTTCCCATTAGCTGTGGATAAAATCCTGTTTGTGGATGCTGATCAGGTAACACAGAGGCTGAAATTACTTGATCTTTTCCTTTTTTCTTTCTCTTTTTTTTTTTTAATAGTATGTTTTTGAATGCAATTTCCATATTGTTGGAAGGTTTGCAAGTTTGAGCCCTTCACAGGTATGACTGGAGGTTTATTCTGTAACTATAACATGCTTCAGTGAGGGCTGGGTTTTGTGCCTGTTCCCACCAAGATAGGTTTTGTTGGCCTGTCTTTTATGTTGTCTGATTCCTTGTTCCCTCACTGTGATTCCAGCTAGTTTGCCAAATAGCTTCTCATTTCACTCTTCTATTTTTCCATTTCAGTCTGTTCTCCCACCCTGCAGATCACTTACCACAGATAGTATTTTCCTAAGTCACCAAACACCCTGCCCTCCCAGGCCCCTGCTTTTAACTTGGCCACATCTGAGTGACTTTCAGAGGAGGAGAAGATGAATCCCTTGTGCATAAGGCCACGTCCTGCTGCAGGACAAACAGACCATAAGGCTTTGTGTGTGCTCACTCCTGAACGGGTGGAAAGCACAGGAAACATGCACAGGCAGGACTGCAAAAATACTACTCCCTCAAAAATACAAATGAATCTGAGGAGTACAGATTAGCAACATGTGAGTGCAAACTGCCTTAGGGTTTTTGGCATATGTACAGTGTGATCCCACACCAGCTCAAACTATTACAATTTATGCTGATGTGTCACCTAGGATAAATTTCCAGCTATGCTGTTCTTATTTTAGACAGTTTTTTCTCTGTTTGTAAGAGATATTAAGGTATTTTTTCCCATCAGAGTGGTATTTTTAGAGTAGTGTTAATGCCACATCTGTGTCAAAAAGACATTAAAAAGCCTTCATCCCTGAAGGGGCTGCAAACTTCGAAGAGGGAAGGATACAAAGGATCACAGTAGAGTTCACATACAGTGAGAATTCTTGCTGCATATTAACAGTTTTGCACTTCAGCTGTCAAACCAACCCCTATCAGATTATTTCTAGCTCTGTTTTATTTGCTCCAGCCCTAAGGGCAGGGGAGACAACACCTTTTGTGCTGTGTTTTTGTTCTACCTACACATGATGCTAAAGACTGCCACATATAAGAGGTAATTCTTCCTTTAGCTGTTTGCTCAGTTTGAATTGAATCCTGACCAGCATTGCCAAATAACCCATGGCGGGCTCCTAGAAATAAAAATAAAATGTCCCTTCCCTTCAGATTGTGCGCACAGATCTGAAGGAATTGAGAGATTTCAATCTCGATGGTGCTCCTTATGGATACACTCCCTTCTGTGACAGCCGAAGAGAAATGGATGGCTACAGGTTCTGGAAATCAGGATACTGGGCAAGTCATTTAGCTGGAAGAAAATACCACATCAGGTACCAAAGAATTCTTTTTTTTTTTTTCTTTTTTTTTTTTCTTTTTTTTTTTTTTCAAAAAAAGAGAGGGAAAGTTTTTGCTGCTACTTCGACTTAGCAGAAAATTAGCTGAGGTGTGTGATGCTGCATGAACCACTTTTTGCTTACTGTTGCCTCTTTAAGGTGGCATGGCCTTGGAAGCTCTAGGGACACTGAAGTTGTTTTCTGTATGCTACAACTTTTACAGATGAAGAACTGAAGCATTAACTAACACACATCTTCCTTTGTTAATAACAGATGTTGGAAGAAGGGACTGCAAAGCTAAGATAGATTTGTTGAAAATTCTTTTTTGCACGTGCCACAACCTTGTTAGAACTGCTTTCCTGCCTTGTAATAGATCATCTGATGTGCTGCTACCATGAGATTGTTTTAGCATGTTGTGTCTCGGGGTCTGCAGTGAGTTACCCCCAGTGAAATGTCATTACTAATTGCACCATCTCCTGTAGTGCTCTGTATGTTGTGGATCTGAAGAAGTTCAGAAAGATAGCAGCTGGAGATCGACTCAGAGGACAGTACCAGGGTCTCAGTCAGGATCCCAACAGTCTGTCCAACCTTGATCAGGTGTGTTTTATTGTGTTGGTTTTGGCTTACTGGGGTATGGTGGCAGGTCAGCACCTCTCTTTTCTTGGCCAAACTTTCATCCCAGCCAGATGCCAGTGGCAGTCCTGTTATACCCTGCTTTCAAATGAGGCAGGTATTGATAGCATCAAATATAACTGGTGGGTGCAAACAACACCTTTCCCTTCAATGTCTTAAAACAATCAAATTTTCCAGTATACAAACAAATACCTAACATAATTGGGTACTTCTTTCTTGAGCTGCCCAGCTCTGACTGCTTTACTGTGCACAGATTAATAACCTGGAGATAAGCCTTTTACTGTGATGGATGGAAAAAATAACACAATGGTTTAATCAGCCAAGTCTAGTCTTCCGAACTGGTTCAGTTCAGATTTGATACTGGACTCATATTACTGCTTTAGTACTGTTTGCTAAATAACTAAATTTCAACAAAGTAAGATCAGAAGTTGTAGTACACAAGCTTTTTCCAAAGGACATTGTTTGGAATGGGATGAGAGGTGGATTCATCACTTTATATTTGCACTGGGGGAAAAAAAAAAACAAACCTCTTTACAAAAGTTAACCTTCTCAGTACTGTCTCGTTGGGAGGGGAGTTGCTTCTCCCATCCTGCACCCTGTGGAAATGGCTACTAACTCTTGTTTTGCACGACAGGATTTGCCAAACAACATGATCCACCAGGTGCCAATTAAATCCCTCCCACAGGAGTGGCTGTGGTGTGAAACATGGTGTGATGATTCCTCCAAGAAGAGAGCAAAAACCATTGATCTGGTGAGTGCAGGGTGGCTTCCTCACTCTTACATCACAGTGAAATACAGTGACCAATTTTAGAGGCACTTCCCTACCTCAGCCTGTATTGAGACTTACAGAAGCTGAAGTTAAAAACTTGAGTGCTGAAAACATGTATTTTCTCTTACCTGGAGCAGTGACATTATTATGAATTTGAAAAGAGGCTTTACACTGTTCTCTAGCTAAAATACAGACACACGTTCACCACCACCAGATTAATCCCAGCAGAGGGAAGCATATCTCTGTTCAGTGCAGAAACATTTTGCACACCTGAAGTGTCTGAACAGCCCATGTGTTCTGTTTGCAGTGTAACAACCCCATGACCAAAGAGCCCAAGCTGCAAGCAGCCATGCGTATAGTTCCGGAATGGCAGGACTATGATCAAGAAATCAAACTGCTCCAGAGCCTTTTCCAGAAGGAAAAAGAAATAGGAACACCAGCTGAGATGCCAGGACAACACACACATGGTAATCTTTGTTTTCCTGCTTCTTTGACTTTCTCCCTGCCTGTTGGACTGCTGTTGTGTCCTCCCTCACTTGTACCGTGCACAGGCTTGGATGAGGACCTGTTAAATAATCAGGTGGTGTAATGGGTGTAACTTCACATGATTCTGAAAGGCAGAGAACAGACTTGTTCAGTTCTGCTAAAGACCCTCACTGTTCCTGCAGTTTTGTGAGCTTGGCCTTATCTTAACCCTTAAAGAAGCACCTCTCTCCACCATGGCTGTGAACTGTCCTTCGGGCACTGGTGCCCTGCAAAGAACTATTCTTGGGGGTTTATACTGGTTTTCAAACCAATCTGCCAGTTCAAGGCAGCTGAAACTGAGTGCTCATTTTTCTCTCCTCTTTTACAGATCCAGCAGCACACGTGGAGTTATGATCCATGCAGACAAATTGAAGTCAGACTGTTTCATAGACAATTTTTATATTGAAAGCTAGTTTTTTTCCAGTATGTCTGCAAAACTGCTGAGTAATTGAATGGGATGATGTATGCATTTTTTTTACTTACCCTTGGGTTAATTTCTGCATATGAAATAGGATCTGGATTGCTGGAATTAGCATTACTGGTTTTTTTGCACCTGTGGTGGAGATGAAAGAGCCCATGATGGAATTTAGTATTTCAGAAACAAAACTTCAAAATCCACTGGAAAAGCCACAGCCTGTTCCTTCAACTGTCTCAACCACTGATGAAGATCAAGCCTGTCTCAGATCTAACTTGAGAGTCTGGGAATTGCAGACATACGTCCTAACCTCATCTAATGGAGATAATTTTTCCAGGTAATGTTATAAGGCTTAGAATTATGCCTTGAATTTGGGACACTTTCCATCTGCAGGTTTTCAAATTGTTGGAAAAACTTCTCAGATTTGTTGAGTCTGCCCTTGATTTTGTAACAAATCCAGCATTATTTTGATTTTTCTATTTCCTGTCTTCATTTATCACCCAACTTTTGATGGTTTGGCTTGTGTAAAGCTGCAATCTATTTAAATGCCCATCCAAATACAAATGCCTAAGCTTACAAAGTGAGGAGAACATGGAATTTGGCAGCTGAGATCATCCTAGCCCATCTGACTTGAATCAAAGTACACTCCCTTCCTTCCTGCTCAAAGTTTAAATCAGTCTGCAAAACTGGTAGGGCTTTACTCTGGCTGTGGTTCACTGATTCATGAATGTTTTTTGCTTATGAAAAATCTGTGGAAGCTTGGAAGTTTATCATCATGTAAATTTCATCAACTTTATTTTTCTTCAGAGACATTGTCACATCAATAAAAACTTTGGAGTTCTTGGGTCTTAAGCCTTAGTTCCCATTTGGTCCTTTGATCATCCTTTTTGCTTTTGATTTTGAGGTTTCTGGATATTTCACTTGCATTTGTTTTCATTCTGTGCACAGGCAAAAAAATATCTTCTTGCAGGGATTAATTATCTTGGGCTAGTTCTATCATTTGTGTTCATGTCTTCATTTTTATGCTGCCATAGTTCTGTGTTATGAACATACCAATTAAAAAAAAAGGCAGCTCAAACCTCATTTCCCTCATTCTGTAGGATTATTGTCTGCTCCCTGTAACACTAAGGGGTTGAAGAGTTGAAATGTAAGAACTAAAAGTAGTACCTCTAGTACAAAATATATAGTTCCCTGTGCAGAAATCCAAACTGGGATTACTTTTGTGCCTCCCATGTTTTTATACAGGCAAATGTTCTGTGCTGTAAGACACTCAACCTAATGATAGTCCTGACTTAGGATATTCTTCTGGAATTATTGTCTTATACATCCTGTCATATTTTGGAGGAATCTGAAAGATGCCAGTTGGAGTGTTTACACTGTTTGATGGGGCAGCTCTCGTGCAGCCAGCTCAAGCAAGGGCCCAAGTCACCAACCCAAACTCTTAAAGAAAGCACATTAAGAGAAATATCCAGGGTCCCTGAGCTCACATCACAGGCATGGCTGGCCCATGTCACTGCACCTGCACTTCTGGTGGGTACCAAAGGTGATTAGTTCTGGGAAGGTATAGGAAAGGACAGTTTATAATCCCCCTCTGCTGTGGGAGAGCTGTGCAAACATGTGGGGCTGGAGAGCAAAGCATGACCTTACAGAGTTACCAGCTTAGATATTTCCCACTTTGTGGGGTTTTAAATTCAGGTGGTCTGCCTGGCACTCTGGAAATTACAGGTGAGATGACTTACCCTTCCCAGCAAAACTGTTCCAGTTCAGGATAAGCAGACTTACAGTAGAAGGACTTTTTTCTATTGTAAAACATAATAATGCTCCTGCCAACAAATTGAAGTAATTACATACTGTCCATTAGCTTCTTTTAAACAGCTGGTCCAGCACAGGTGAGATTGTCCTTTCTGTGTTCAGCTGCAAGCCACTTCAGCCTTGCTGGAGTACATGGAAGAGCACAGGACTAGGTGGGCAGCAGCTGTACACCACCTTTCCATCCAGGGATGGATAAGGAAAGAATGTGCCCAAAACCCTCAGAACAAGAGAAGTTTCCTGTGAAACATGGCCCTCTCCTATCTAGAACTATAGCTGTGCTTATTTTTTCCCCCAAATTTTATTAGAAGCTATAAGACAAGAACAAAGCAACCTCTTAAATTCAGCACAACATTTAAAATGCCTTGTTTGGTGTTGAATAAGGAGAAAATATTTTTGAATTAAATGTCAGTTACAGAATTATTTTTTAAATTATGCTGGTCCATTCTGATAGTTAATGTATGCATTTGAAAACCCACACTGCATCCTTTTTTTTTTTTAAAATTATAAGATCTAGCAAGCTATGAAGGATGTTTTTGTTCCCTCTGGTTAACAGAGGCCATGCTCTTCTATTCAATTGTTATTAAGAAAGTCATCTAACTCACAACTGGTACAGAAAGAAACCAGAAACATGCAGTAAGGTTCTATACCTTTGCAGTGCTTGTAGGAGTCCTGTGCCTGTTCTCCAGTACGATACAAAATGCACGTGGTACTGATCATTCTCAATGTGAACTACTTCCAGTTTTCCTGGGAAGCCACTATTTATTTGCACCCAAGAATAACAGTCATAAAGGGAATAATCACTTATTTTGGATCTGTGCATATGACTGCTCTTAGTGCTCAACTGGGCCTTAAAAGAAAAATATTTTGACAGCTCCATCTAGAAAGCACCTTGGAGTGAGATGCTTATTGAAATAGTCCTGCTTCTGATTATATCACTGATGGCCTGGTCCTGTAACTAGTAAGACTGATGATGATGAAAAATAGAAAATGTGGATTACAGAGGTCACAAAGTAATTTTGGATTCCTCAGACTAGAAAGGCCACTTCTGTGGCAAAGTTCCAATCTCTGGCTACAAGCAGCTTGTCCTCTTGGTGGGGACTTCACAATGAGAAATGCCCTGTACTTTATTTTAAAAGGAAGATTTCACTGCCTTACTAGGAAACAAATAGTAGAGAAATAAGTCTTTAAGATTTCTTTTTCATTTAGATATTGGGGGATGGGTTGTAATGGAAATGAAAGGGACATGTACAAAGCAGTAAATATCCAGTCACAGTCTTATGAACCAAAACGTTTTTTAAAATATGAACTGTTTTTATTCAACTCTTCCATAACCTGTTCAAGAATATTCCATGACTCTGTGTGGCACTGATACCAAGTGACAGGAGGTATTGGGAGTTACTCTTTACTGAATGTTACCTAAGATCACAGGGAGTTTCCCAGTGCAGTGGCAACAAGAAGATCTGACATCATTAAAACCTCTGCTGTTCTTTACCCCTGTCTGTCCTGTTGATTGCTTTGGGGCTGATAACTGAGGTTTTAATGGTGTTGCTTAGAACATGTTTTTCACTTCCTGTATTCAAGTGTTGGGATATTGAAAAGCTAGAAGGGAAAGGGAGGAATTCCTCCTATCTGCCAGTGTTGGTATTGGAGTAACCCCTAAACTGAAGTACTTCTGTTAAAAAAAGAATAAAAATATTTTATATAAATCTACCTTTTAGGTCTTTTTTTTTCAACTCTTATAAAAACCCACTACTTATAAAAGATGTTATTATGTCAATTTTCTTCATTTGATTAGGTTTTCCACTGATACTTCATAGTAAGCACTTGGAAAAGTGATTGACCAATACTACTTCCAAGTACAGAGCTCTGTCTGGGTCTCTTTTGGAGCTGGGAATGAATTCCAAACCCCTATAGGACTCTCAAGCCTCTCAACCAGAGGATCTTTATTAAGGAAAGAGCTATAAAGTAGACAGCTTGACACAGAAAGCCCAGCTGAATGCCATAGAAATACATATTTGCTTTCCTACAGTTGACTGTTTGAATTTGGTCAGGTTTGGAAAATGAGAATAAATCTTAGGAGACAACTAAAAGGGGAAAAGGAAGCAGCCAGAAAGAATGAATACATGACATGGCTATGGCCTCCTCAACCAATAGGGAGTTTTACACTCCCCTCCCCTGTTTGCTTTTCAGAGTACATATTTAAGCATGAGACTGTACATGCTTTACGCCCAAGACTGATCCCCCTCCACCCCAAAAGAGCTGTGTAAGTGAGAAACTGATAGGCTGGAGGAAAGGGAGTAAATTTATTTTTTTTTCCAAAAATCTATTTTAAAAATTGTATTAAACTCAATACAACAGGGCTTTTTATGAGCAACCTGTCCAGCACCCATGTCCAGCTCTTATCAATAAGCAGAGCCAGCTTTTCCAGCACAAGACAAGGCTGTGCCCTGAATTAACAGCCTGGGCAGATGCAGTCACCCCTCTGCCCCATCATACAGAGGCTCACGTGGGGACTGTCCATTGCAGTGGGTGCCTCTGTCAAAGAGTTTGCCACAAAACCAAAGCAGGACTTAACCCAAAGCTCTGTTCAGTGCTGCTTCTGGTGTATTGGGCACAGCAGCTTACATCCAGCTCCTGTCCCCACAGGAGAAACAAAACAGAGAAGCCTCTACATCCATCCCAGGCACTCGGTTCCTTTCTTGTTTGCCATGTACCATTTAGGCTCTACCTGGGGAACAGATTTAGCCATATCAGGGTAGGCAGCACTTGGTCTGCAGGTAAACATCACCTGTCCATGTGCTGCTCTTGTGACCATTTCCAACTGTTGTTAGTCAAATACTTGCACTGACATAACAAGATGAAAATTCGAGTCACAGAAACGCACTTCAGAGTTTGACAAATTACAACAGTTCTGGTGCCATCCCCAGGGCTCAGATGTAGGGGCGGGGATACCCCGTGCCAGTCTTCCATGTACACTGTGCCAGGCCTGAAGAGACCCTCCCTGGATTACTGGTTTGGCCTGGGCCCCCACCCAGGGCACAAAAGGTAGTGCCTGTGCATACAAAAACACCCCTGAATTTAGCACAAGGCACATGCCAGCACCCTCAGCTGTGCTCTGGGTGTGACAGTCGTTCCTGTCCTGTCCCCAGGGACTTCTTGCCCCCACAGTGCCCCCAGAGTCCAGGCCATTGGATTTAATGCTGTCCCCAGCAGTCCCCTGCAGTCTGTGCCATGACAGAAACCCCTGCATCCATACAGGCAATCACAGGGGCTTCTGACTGGAAGGTCTCACTGGGCTCTGACCAGCTTGTCAGGTCAGTCCTTCCACTGCCCCTTGACACTGAGTGTCACTGCAAACCCTGTTTGAAAAAAGGGGTGAAAGAACACTGACCTCCCACTGGTGTGGAACTCCCCCCAGCAGCTCTGCGGTGCCTCCACCACCCATCTCACCAGCTCGTAGCTGTTCAGAAGATCTTCAATTACTCTGTCCAAAAAGTGCAGCCTGGTTTGCAGTCCCTGCAAAAATGCACCCCAGGAAAGGAGTTCAACCTGTGCCCTCTGGACCGAAGAGACTGTCCAATCTGCCATCTCTAACACTGCCAGTGGGACACAGAGCATGAGGTTCCTCAAGGAACTGACTTGGCCAAACCCTGCTGCTCCCCCAGAGCAGCCTTGCAAGTCACAGAAAGGTTCATTCTGACACTGGATTTACACTTCATGCCTCCACCTTGGCCAGCAGTAACAGCAAATATTCCTACATTCAAAGCCTACCCACAAGGAAATTCCTCTCCATTTGCTCTGCCCGCCTCCTCTTTGCCAAATAACTATATTTACCTAATCAAGAGTATTGCTAATGGATTATACACTCCATCTGTTTTGATTCAACACGCTGATGTTCACTGACTTGAAGAAAATTAAAGACCTCTCCCTCACTCTCCCTTTCTGCAGTTTATACTGCAGCATGTATGCCAGCTGCTTGTTGGAATCCAGATAATTGAACAGCATTCCCTAATCAGGACACTCAGGGAAAATCACTTCTGACTACCAGGGTTTATTGCTGACTAGACTTTATTAAGACCACTGCTAATACAGATTGTGCTGTGCTTGGAATACATTGAATTTGTTCCTTATCTGGCAGCTTGGGGCTTGATGAGGAATGAAAACAGTGTTTCTTCTGTGTGAGAATCTTGAATACACCTGATTATGGCACAAGCAGGGTCATCTTCTGCTCCTGGGCAACAGGAGACCCATGATAAGCAATCAGACATTCTGCTCCTTCAACTTTTTTTTCTCTTCCTCTTTTCTGGGGAAAGTTTACACCATTCATACTTACCACATCTCCCTTCTCTGCTGAAAAGAACAGGTCTCAGCTCTTAGACTCTCTGTCTCCAACCTTTTCCCTACATTTAGGTATTTATTTACTACAATAAATATTCAGTAAGGACTTCCAGATATCAAAGTATTTCCTTCATCCTTTAGACTGTTTTCTTGATATTTTCTGGTTTGCTTGGTTTTAGTGGTTTTTAGTTTTTTATTTTTTTTTTAATAAATAAAATGAAATCCTGGCACCAAAACTAGATACATTCAATTCCACCAACACTACAACAAGAAAATATGTTTGTGTGCATGTGTATTTTTGTACATGCAAAATCATTCTCCCAAATATATTTGCCTTTTATACCATCAAACTCCACAGGAATCCTTTTACCCATCTCACTGAGAATTTATTTGTACTGCTTGTCTACCACAACCATGAAAGCCCCTTTCTGACTCAGGAATATGGACCCCTATTTGCTGGAACTCTTTTGTGTTTCGTATTCCTAAAGCTGCAATTTCAAACTTGCCTCACTGAAGTGCTTTTGTGGTTCCCCTGCAGAAAGAGGCCCCAGAGTTCTGCTCTGCTGCCTGTCATCCAGGGCTGCTCAACAGCTGCCACCACAATTGCTTCCAGACCTTATGAAAGCACCAAATAGCTCAGATCACTGCAGAGCAAAAGAATCTCAGACACCTATTTAATGGGGTTTCCCCACTAACTATTACTACAAGAACTTTGCTAACTGGTTCTTAATCCTTTTAGCACATGTTCCAATGATCCAGTAACATTAATTTGGAGCAAGAAGGCAGGATTTTGTGAAGCATTTATGTATACACTCAGTGCTGCTATTATTCCTCAAAGTCACAATGGCTTGACAAGAATTATGTCCCATGAAACCCCCTCAAGAGTCATTTCAGCTCTCAGGACATCTCCTGATGTCCCAGGAGCTTCCCCTCTGGTTTCAGATGAATGTGTGGACAAGTAATTCTTTGCTGAGCTTCCCTGGAATATGTGCCTTATCTTCCACAGTTTATCAAAACCTGACATCCTTGGGTCAGGGATTTCTCCAGCCACCTCTTCAGATTCCTTCTAAATATCAGTTACTGAATTGTCCCTTTAGAAAAATCTTAAAATATCAGCTGCTCAACATGTATTGCAGCAGACTAATGAAGATATCCCAAAACAGCTGATATATTAAGGTTTTTACAAACAGCACACACGTACCTATTAAGTAGCCTGATTTTTATTAGCACAGTGTTGCCATCTTCACCTAGGAACAAAGCTAAATGAGTTAAGGACATTTTTCCAAATGTTCTATTTCTTGTCCTTAAGCTGAACTGCATTTAAGATGTGTCCAAGATTGTGTTTCTCTATCTTGGGTAAATAAGGCCTTATCTGTTGCTGTGCTGGCAGCCTCTGAGGCCAGTGAGGAGCCCTGCTGACCGAATTATGCTCCTGCCCCAGGAATGTGGCTCTAACTCTGGAAGGAGCCACATTGGCAGGCTTGTATGGGAAAAACTCCTCACTGCTGCTGATCTGTCTGGATCTCTGTAGGAACACACAGTTTTGTTTTCACAACCCATTCCTCTGGGGTCTTTCAAAAAAAACTCAGAAAAAAAGTAAGGGACTGGCTGCTTTTGGCCACATGAATGTTGTACATATTTGTCCCCACAACATCACTGGCTGCTGGTTTGAGAGGTACCACCCGAGCCACCACAGCCAGGACCTGGATACCACAACCACCACTGCAGAATCTCATCCCCAGATGTATCCAAATCTCTTTAAATGAGTTGGGCTTTCACTCCCCCAGTGCTAGCACTCAGAAGCTGTTCAAACCTCCCCACACCGACCGATGGAAATCACCTTCCAGTTGCCCACCTCAGCTCACCTGTAGCAATGTCACACTCTTTGTCTCTCACATCTCACATCTGACTTAAACCTTTACAACTTTTCTTTTTCTTCCCTGCCACCACTCCCCTTTACCCTTTTTCACTGACTAAACAAGGCAGGTTCTTAAAATAGGGTGACCTTACAGCAGGTGACCCAATTTTCTGCTGGAAGCTGCTTGCTCACAACCACACTGCTGCGTGGTCCTTTAATGAAGATAACCCAAAGAAAGGACCCCGACCGTGCTGCCCAGTGATCTCAGCAGATGTTCTGAGCTGTAGAGGGAGCACTTGCACTGCGGAAAAAAATCCACAAGTGCCTGCTGACCCCTCCCCTGCAACTTCCAGCAATTTTTAAGCTGGGAAAAATTTGTCGCATGTGGTCGACTATGGCGTTCCATGGGGGGAAGAGAAAAAAAAAAAGAAAGTGAAAGAATGAAAAGAGGAAGAAAAAACCAAATTCCAAAGCTGGAGTGTGGCAGGCTGCACCCAGCCCAGCCCAAGGAGGAGGAGGAACACATGCTCCTGTCCCATCACTGAACACACATCAACATATGCAGCGAGCACCAGCTCTGTGGAGTACTAATGCATGCACCAGGTTTGAGAGCAGCAAGTCAGAAGGCTTTTCAATGAAGTTCAAATATAGTTACCTTGAAAAGGTGCAAGTGCTTCCAGGAAAAGGAGCAGCCAAACAGATCAAATTGTGGGAGGGTTTTTCTTTTTTCTTTTTCTTTTTTTTTTTTTTTTTTTTTTTTACTTTTTTTTTTCTTTTTTTACTGTTTATTAACAATAAAATAAACTGCTATTTCACTTACCATCAATTTTCTAGTGCAAATCATGAGCAAAATCATTTATTCATTCAAATGAAGAGTATCATCCCCTTTTAGCACTATACTACAATTAGGATACCCCTCTTACAAAAATGGATTGGTTCTAGGAGAAATGGGCTGGAAACACAGAGATCTTCACAGTACATTGAACCAGCTTTATTTGGTCCACTGCCTTGTATCCAGTCATGACTATCACAGGCTCTTTGACAAGAGTGGGCAAAAAATCTTGTAGAAAGTAATTTAGAGACACCTGCATAGTTCAAGAATCATCTTCCTACTGCCTGCCATGGCAGAAAAGACTCTGATGTAAAGGCAGAAGACTGACCTTCCTACAGGAAGACCCTATTTCCAAGAGAAGCTGTTGTCTCACCTCCCACTCAGAGAAACACTTTTCCCCCGACAACATTAAAACATAAAAACTAACGATACTTCAAATCAAATATGTATTTTCAAGACATTCATGCTGTCACTGATGTAACTGATAAATTTAATTTCCTTAAAGGGTGAGTCCTGGATATACAGTGTGTGCTGTGGATGTGTGTCCTCCTTTTTTCATGTTTGTAAAGCAACCAAGAGTACACAGTGATTAAGTCATAAAAGTCCATGTGCACAGGAGAGCTAAAGCTATGCTCTGTCTCCACTCTGAAGCAAGTCTTGTCTGAGTTTCAAAGTGCCTTTCTGCTTACTTCTGTTGGACAAACCCACTGGGGAACAAGATGCAGTCCTTCTCTTCCTCATTGTCAGAGTTCCTGCCTTGCCTGTTTTCTCTCCAGCAGACAGCTGATGCATGAGAAACCTCTCACCAGCTCATATCCGTGGAATAATAAATGTACCTGATCACTTTTTGTTGCTGATCAAAGCAAAAACTACATTCTAAAAGCAGAAATCAGGAGACAGAGTCAGCCCCATCAAGTATAAACTGAATATTTTAACATCTGGAAGTTGATTTGAAAAGCTCTTCAGCAAAGCCCAGGAATTTTGCAGACGAGGGTGTCAAGGAATGGGATATTAGAGAACTCTCACTACTGGGATCCAACCTTGCAACCACCTAAACACTGTCCAGCTTATTTGCTCATTGGCTCACTTACTTAAGGCTGTAAAGCTTCATGTCTGTGTAGCAGAAAATAAGAGAGAAGCAGCTCCTGTAAGTCAGCATTAACCAGAGCACTGATCAGTGCATGTGGATCAGAAATGCTCAGAGAAATTCATCTGCTGCCAGCAAACAGCACAGACTCTGAGGAAGAAATGAAGCCATTGCTTTAGATACATCTCACTATCCTAAACTATCACTAACTGGTCTAAAAATCCTTGAAATAGGCACTTTTTTTTTTCTTTTGTTATTCCTTTCTTATCCCAAGCTATGCTGGGGAATGACAGGGAAGCTCTCCTCTCCATGTACCAGCCCTAAAATAGGCAGGGCTCATCAGCTTCTGGTACTGAAACAGAATTGATATGACAGAGAAAAGGCCATTTCAAAACCTTCCAGCCCCTTTAACATTAAAAGATGTCCTTCAGACAGACAATTCAACCAAAATAACTCATCAAATCTTACATCTGCTTTTCTTAATTGGCAAACCCTAACACAGAGAGCTCAGCCACTGCAGATCTACTTGCAGAGGGGTCCCAGTGCCTGAAGCCAGCACAGAAATGAGAGGTACAGAAAATGCAGGCCACTAAAGCCAGAGAGGATCCACGCTGACTGCTGACATGCCAGATGTCAGGAAAAGACACACAGTTCTCCTGCAGAACCAGGGGAATAAGAGGAGGTGACACTTGGCTGCAGGGACTGGAGAATTGCTGCAGATGAACTAATCCAAACACAGCCCTGCCACAGATCCAACCCGACTGACACTGTGGCTGTGCACCTACAGCCCTTGGGGTGGGAACAGGGAGGGCCACCTTCAGAAAAACTGCACCCAGGACTGTTAATTAATGCACTAATTATGAGCACATATCTTAAAAGATGACAGAATTTTCCACAAAAATTGAAGAACAAAAAAATAGTCACTACCCTACAGCAGCCACAGAAAGTCATAACTTAATAAGTACTTGTCTTTCTTCCTTTTATATTCTTACTTTCTTCATATTTGAGCACAACAGAGAGATGAATCTGAAATTCATGTAATCCCAGTGTGACATCACATTCAAACTCAGACACAAACTCCCCTCTGGATCTACAGTTTCCTGAGATGGGGAGGGAGAGGACAAGGAGTCCTGGGACCTACAACTGCAACCAGGAACCTACAACCTACAGCAGGAACCTACAGCTCAAAGGGCCTTTCCAAGACACTGTTTGCTCAGCCCACCTGCACTCATCCAGGTGTGCCCATGGAGAAGAGGGAGAGGTTTCACAAATTATCTCCCATGCTTTCTCCAGCAAGAGTTCAGAGGGGTCAGACTTGCTCCAAAACAAGTGCTCTGCATGCTCACAGTCTGTATGTCACAGGAGAACTACAAGTAAGTAATTAAAGAATTACTGAAACCAGTAGCCAGGCTACTCCAATAATAGAAATCCAAAGCAGAAGCAGAAGGGAAGGAAAAGAATTAATTCATCATCTAATTAGAAAGCAACTCACAACCTTCTCTCACTAAGCTAGTGGCAGGAGGCAAAGTGTTCAAATAAAAACAAGCAGTACTGAACAGCAAAGATAGAAAAACAGTGCAAAGAAACCCACTACTGCTGAAATGATGGACTCATGACCTGAAAGCAGATACATTACTAATTTCAACTATTTATGTCCTTTTTTATTGCCTTTTGGCTCTGGTTTGCTCTCACTGGCACATTAGAAGGTTATTAAGAACACAAGCAATTAATAATATATCCACAGTCACACCAACTGAATTTTGTTTGTTACTGTGGCCCCAAGAGCCTCTTAAACTTATTGTACTTGGGGCTTTTTCTGAATGGGGGCTAAGACCTGTGTCCATGGACTAGTTCACACACATAAAACAACAATAATATTTTGAAGTTAGTTTCCAGAGAAATAGCAAACCTGGAAATACTGGGTTGTGGGTTCCAGCTCTGACAGCTGCCAGGGGGCAAGAACCAAGGCACCAGAGCTTTGATTACACAGTCCCATACCAAATACCTCCTCTGTCCTTCAAAGAGCCTTTTGGAGCCACAATTTGCAGGAACATTTTCAGCTGTTTGAATTTATCGCAAAAAATGCACACCCACACAAACCACACAATCCACCAACTCCTGTCTTCTCCTGCACTTGAAATGGAGTTCCATGCAGCAAAAGAGGTCCTCTGGAATGTATGGAGTGTCATTCATTCAAAGCCTTGTTCCACACAGCTCCATCCAGCTTCACTGTGAGGCCTGGGTGGAAAAGAAACCCCCTAAAACACAGCCTAAGGTTATGTTGGGAACGACCCCTAACAGCACACAGTGAACTCCTGAGCAGCTCACGAGTCCTGAGCATTTGTGTAGGCAAAAATAAAGCCAACACTGAGAATACCATATTCAGTCATGTAAAAGCAAGAAGTGCCCACACTTATGTGTCCAGAGCCAAACCAGAAACTCAGTGTACAACAGGAACACAAAATAGAGACATCCGAGCTTCAGAAGGTGAAATTTGGATTTAAAAACAAACAAACAAACAAACAAAAAACTACCAATCTAGCATTTTGCTAATGTTTTTTATTTTTATTAGCAAAGTGTAAATCAATCCCTTCTGAACATCTCACTGTGAGCAAACTGCAGGATGGAGTAAGACAGGTCCAAGTCTGACCTGTATCTAGTTCAAGTGTAGTTCCAGAGTTGGGCACAGGCCCAGCCCCATTTCTTTCACCCACAGCATTAACTACACACCTGGAAAGCAACTAGATTCACCAAGTTGATCTGACAAGAATAAATGTTTGGAGTTTATTTTGGTGGGGCTGTTTTTGCCAGGCCAAGTTTCCAAACAGGCTGATTCTAAGGCCACATCATCACTGTGTGCAACAGAAGGAACAGCAGTGGGATCACATGAATTAAAAAAAAAAATTAAAAAATCTATCTATAGTGGAAGAGCAGAGAGGGGGTAGTGGGATGGGACTGACCTCATTTTTCACAGGTGCTGAAAATTATATAAAATTAAACGCAATGTAGAAACAAACTTTTAAAGTAACAGCAAGGAATTAAATGAAACAATCCTGTAGCTGTTATTGAGAATACAAATGAACTTCTTGATGCCTGAGCCAAGTCACTGAATTGACAACTCTTACTTCCATTAAAGCTGTAAATAAGCAGTCTAGAAAAACTCTGTGTGTGTTCCTCTGGTGCTGTGTGACATATTCACATCCTAAGTATTTACTGAGCAGTCCCCATGTTTGAATACAGTACAGCAAGGTATGACCACAATCCAGAACTGCATCAACTCCTTGCTAGGAAATGCAGAAAGAACCCTGAGCTGTCACTGAACTGAGAGTTAATTAACGAGGAGAGGAGGAAATGGTAACACCAACCACGAGACTGCCAACAAATTTCAAACTTAACAATTCTGACACAGCTGCATGCCTGTGCAGAAGCAATATTTATGTGGACAGTTCAAAAGCAAAGCAAAGTAACTTAACAGAGCTCCAGGGTCCTGCTTTGAGGTCAATAGAAAAACCATTTGTGACTGACCTAAACGTTACTTACCTGCTAGGAGACGAGTGCTACAACACCAGGCATCAGCTTCCAAGCATTTCCTGAGACCAGATCCAGAAGAGGTGCTCATTTTCTCTGTTATCATAGGGCCTGTAGCAAAAAGCAGAGCTCAGTCTAATCAGCAGCTTCAAGGCAATAATTTCACACCACTCGGCTGAGGCAGAACTTCACAGCTCATCAGGTAGCAAGTGGAAAAATCATTTTTGTCCTAAATTAGTTTCTTTTCCCCTAGTGAAGATACCATCAAACCCCCTGTCATCAGGTTTTATTGGAGGCCTGTCTAGTGTAGAGGCTGTGCACAGGAAGAGATTTCATCACAGAGCTCAACACTCACTGACCAGTGACCACAAATTCTCACTTCTGCTCATCAGTGCTCTGAAAGATGCTAATAAACATCATTATGGATAACAGCCTGTGTGTGTGTGTTCTTAATACAGGCCATAGAAATGGTCTGTGCACAGTAAAAGGAGCATGTGCTCAGCTGTAACACAGCAAATAAAAAGCCCAGGTTGGCTCTGGCAGCCTGGACCTCACCCTGCAGGCACAGGGACACCTTGCCAACAGCTGGGCTGCCTGAAACCTTCCCATCCCATGTTGATTTTTCCTACAGTTCAACCAACATAAAGATGCCCACATAAAACACTCCAGGCAAAGCCTACCTGGCAAGGAGGTTTGAATGCCTTCATTAAGGCAGAGGCAGGTTAGAGAAATTCCACACAAACCACTTTCACCTGTAGGGATCCCAGCTCCTGCCATCACTCCCTTGGCAAACAGCACAGGGAGTATGGTATGATGTGAGAGTGGCTAGTTTAGCCACAGCCTTCAGTAAGTTCACTGCACCTCTGTGATCCCTACAGCTCTCAGCAGTAATATACTTTGTTGTTTTGTTATTTTTAAATCTAAACCAGTCACTTTTAAACTGACCATGGGTGAGATTGTCACTTTAATGGGTAATGAGCTTCTGCAATAAAATCTACATATTACAAAAAGTCCAATCCTGCAAAGAACTGTGTGCTGTGGCACACAGCCAGGAGGTACCAGCTCATGAGCAGCTGACACCAAAACACCCTACTCTGGTTATCCTGATCAGACAGCCTCTGCTACAGGAAGGTTCCACAGAATCCAAGATTCACAAAATTAACCAACACAACACAATCCTATTCCTTGTACAGTTAAATCATGATGTACAGTGGTACAGAACCACCTCAGAAAATAAGAATTATTAGCCTGCAAAAATAGAAGTTGAATCCTACTGCTCTAGACTACTTCCGTACCAAAGGCAGCATCCAAGTTGTGCCTTTGCTTACATTCATATCCAAAACCAGTAGGGACTATCCAGAAAAAAGGATCCACAGTAAATCCCCTGAAAACTGACTGCAGTTCCAGCTTGTCTCTGTAACACTGGCACTCTGTTACCTCTTATCTGCTGTAGGATGTCCAAAGCTGCATGTCTGGTCAGACTCCTACAGCATCAACATCTGAGGGAAGTCACTGCATTGTGTGCACCAGAGAAAACCCCAGACTCCAGCTAAGAGAGAGGATTTGCTAATTCCAGCCTCCTCACACCCACCAAAGACGGGCACTTTGGGCCCCTCACACACTTTCTTGCAAATGTTATAGTGGGATTTGGCTCCAGGGGCAGAAGAGGTGAATGTAAGAGCCAAGTTTTCAAGCACAGCCTGGAATATGGAATGGCCTGGAGATCTGCACCCCCTGCCTTGGGTGATGCTTCCACAGCTGCCCTTGCCAGCCTAGGAAGACACATTTGTGAACTGTTCTGTTCCTTCCCAGAGGTATGAAGAGGCAGGTTTTGCACAAAGGGAAATAGTTCCTGAAAATTTAAACACCTTTACGATTAGAACCCTAATTTCCAGGAAACATAAACACTTCTCTCAGACCAGTTAGGAGAGCAGAACTCAGAATTAAATAAATAGCTTCCTAAAGCCTTGTCTGGGAGGCCTGACAATGCTCATGTGGTGTACAGAGACAGTAACCTTTCCAACAGAACTACAGAGAAAACCGCCCAATTCTCCACTCCCCTGGGCACAGTATCTAAGGCCCCTCATGTAACTGCCTCCAAGCTGAACTGCACCTTCCTATGCAGATCATGAAATCCAAAGGGTTTACTCAGGCCTTATACCAGGTGCTCTGCTCTGTACATGAGCAGCAGACTCCACTGACAAAGGTTTTCAGAAACCCTCAATACATAGATGGATTTAGGATCTCATTTTCAGTTCTGACCTGCTCTCTCCTCCCTTACTGAAGGGCCAGGTCCACATGGCTCTGTGCACTTGAGCACTTCAAGGGCAGTGTCACAGTCACTCAGCAGCTTAGGGACAGGCAGACAGGCTTCCAGACAGGTCACTTGCTCAAGCTAGTTTGAAATACTCTTTTTCTTCTTTCTCCTCCCTTCTTTTTCAGAGCAGAGTTGTTTTTCTGCCTCTCAGGCTGAAGGGCAGGGAGGCAGCCATGCATACACGGATTTAGCAGCTAACTGTGCTTGATTCCCTCTGGCAGCCCTGTCAGGACCTCGGCGCTCATATTTACGAGATGTCACTCCAGGAAAGGTTCTTACACCTGTACTGAGCCCCTTCAAAATTCACAGCCAGGAAATATGCATTACAAATCAAAAGTCTTTTAATTTCAATTCTCATTCCTTGCTGCTTTTTTTTTTTTTTTTTTTTTTTTTTTTTTTTGAGAGGAGCCCAAGATAAAAGTTGACCCTGGTCTTCCACAACAACACATGTGGGTTTCCTGAAGATTTCTGAAAAAAAATTCAAGTCCTGCAGCAGCTCTCCCTGGCCTCAGAAAACACACATGACCCTCTCTCTAGCTGCACCAGAGCAGCATTCTAACAAACTCCTCCTTAGTATTATTGTGGGAAATTCCCTGACCTGGAAAGGAGATTATTCCTTGGAGTTCTGACCAAACCAGATCACTTTCCTTCTCACCAGCACACTTCTCAACAGGGAAGCATGAGTAATTTCTCAGCTATCTTTTCCTTTTTAAATATACTTACTAACATCCCAGTTGGGCAAAATGCTTTCAGGGCTGAACACAAGCCTCTGTGTTTTCAAGTCTGGCAACAACCAGCAGGCACTGATATTTCCCTGGGGCTCCCAGGGAGGAGCCCTGAAATACTGGTTACCTTTGTGAGCTCCAGCAGGAACAGCCTCACATGGAGCCAGTGGAAAAGCTCTCAGAGATATTCCACATTGCAGCTTACCTGATCTACAGTGCAGGCAATGAACCAGAATTACATATTCCACAAAACACAAAGTGCAGGAGCATGTGCTCCTTGCTGTGTGTGGAAGTCCCTACTCAACTGCCACCTTTGAGAGCAGGTGCTCTCTAATCCTCACTTAAACCCTAGCTCCCTTCCTCTCCCACAGGATGCAGGCTCACTCAGCCTTTCAGAAAATTCACTCATTTCCCTGACTTCTGTATGGGCTTTGTCAGCCTGGACTGGAAATGCCTTCAATACTGCATGCTGTGCCAAGTGTCATACAGTAGGGCATGGGGTAATTAAAAGGAGCAGATAATTTTGACTGAAAGGCAATGAAACCTGAGCTTTGAAAGGAGCAGGGAAGGATTCATTTGTAAGAAGCTCTGCTGTGATAAGAAATTTAAAATTAGCATGTGGGTTACAATCAGGATAACGTGCTGTTGGATACAGTGGTTACTATGGCAGGCATGCTGAGAGCTGCAGAGGCTTTGTGCTCCTCACACAGAACGTGTGTGTAACAGAACACATTCATGTCCAATCTATCAATTCTTCATTTGCAATTCAAAAGCAACCCAGGTTTGGCTCCCCACACCTTCTATCAGCAGCCACAAACGAACATGAGTACTGAAAACAGTCCACACCTACACATGGACTTTAACTCTCGAACAAAAACATGGAAGCAATTTGTTTTCTGCAGTTTCACAACTAAAACTCTTGCTGCTGGGGCTGTCAGGACTTCTCAGCTCGATCACTAGAGCCTCCCCTCTCCAGGCTCTCCCACACCCGTGCTGTCCTCTCCTATCCATACCCATGGGACAGCTGCTGCCCACAGCTTCCTCAGGCTCACACCACACCACGGCTCCTTCCTTCTCTCTCCTCAGCTCCTTCTCCTCTATTCATGGTATTCAGACTTGCTGCCTCCCTCAGACTGTCCCCTGTCACATCCTACCCTCTGCCCAACTCACAACATGGGCCTTTCTTCAGTTCACCCAGGCCTCCTTCTGACTTGCAAAAAGTCATCCAGATGCACAGTTTAAGAGCTGGTCTACAAGTTTCTTTCTAACAGCTTCCTAAAATCACACTATAATGCTTATAAAGCAGACAGATGGATTTGGAGTAATGCCCTAACTATGCTATCTCCAGTTCCTTCGATCCTAGGATTTGAAAATTATGTAAAAATCAAAATTTAAATCCCCACATTCTTCATCTGCCTCATAATATTTGCATCCTTAGGATCTAAAAAAAATCCCAACCAAAACCCAAACAAACAAACAAACAAAAACTCAACACCCTCTCTCAAAAATAACCCAAAATCAAATAAAAAATTACAAACCCTCCTACCAGATTGTTGCTGGCAGCACAATTTGTGAGAGGTACAGCTCCCTCCGAGCTCTCTTTAAGTTTTTACACCTTACCAGTCCTCATTCCTCAAACTGAGCTTGCTCTAGCACTGTTAAGGGATCTGGAGATGCAAACCAAGAAATACTTTTGGTTGTTACAGTGGGTCAGTCTTTCTCAACTGTGGTGCTCAAAATTATCTTCCAAGTCAGTCACTGGGATTCAGTCAGGTTCTAATATCCTCTATTGAGAGTGACAATCAGAACTCATAATTGCCTCTGAAATTCCAAGCTGTAGTTTCAAATCTTCACTTGTCTGAAGAAAAGTATAAACTTGGAAAGTTTTTACTCAAAGAAAAGAAACTGTTATTTTTTACACTTATAAAAACCCCACCTCATAACATGAGAAAGTTTTGAGGGAGGAGAAAGAACAGTCCATCTGGAGATGGTAATAAATCTGACAAGAGACAGAAATTCTAGGCTCAAAGACAGAACTTCATTATATTAGGAAAAATGACTAATTACCTTGTGATTCATGCACCCTAATGGAGTTTGAGAGTTCAGTCTGCCCCATCAGTGTCATCAAATCATTGTCCCCTCAAAATTATGGCTCCTTGCCTGCTCTGTAGATCAGGAAAGTATGATAGAATAATTGGGTATTTAAACGGGGTGACAATAATTTTAAAGAGCAATTCTGTGTTTTTTACACGCCTCAATAGGCCATTTTCTAAAATGCTTTGAGGAAAATCTTCTGAAGTTAGTAACATTCACTTTTTGGGGGCCTAAATGAAGACCCAATAAGAGCCACCTTTTATTTACACTTAACGACTTTGCAGGTCCTCACATCATCAACAGTGAGTAGCTCCTGTCTTACCTCACTGTTGAAATCACCAATTATGGCAGAGCCCAGGGGTGAGGCAAAACCCATTTTCCTTTCTCATGATCTACGTTACAGCATTCATTACAGCAGGGGCTCGTTGTGTTCTGTGTTTTTACAGCACAACAAGGGACTACTTGATGAACAAGGATACAAATGCTACAGCACTTCAAAATAACATGAGGCACGAAAACCTGCAGCATTTATCAGTATCAAAACCCAAGACAGGGCAGGTCTTTTTGCTGTTTTGTTTTGTTTGTTTGTTTGTTTGTTTTTTAATTATTTAAGTCAGAAGCTCTGCAGAGAGAGGAAACAACTGAGTTCTTAAACAGATGAGAAAGGCACACTGACCTCCTAGGTCACTGTTTTAAGCAAGTTTCCATGCAATTCTTTATTACCACACACCAGCACTTAACAATACAAAGGACCTTAAATGTGATAGGCAGAATAAGTTGGCCTGTGTTCAACATTTAAATGGAAGCTCCCTGATATGGCTGATGACTCAGAGGTGCCTGCAGCTATCAAGATGGCAGGGAGATCAAGACAGAGTAAGAGAGAGAAGAGGTGGGCAATTAATCAAGACCACCTTTCCATTTATTTTGTCACAGAGCATCCTCTCTGCCAGCAGCCTGTGCATCAGCCAGCTTTGGCATATTTCCAGCCAACTGTAGCCAACACTTCCCTGTGTCACCTGTTTATAAACAGCATTGCAGAGTGTCCTGGTTTAATGACAATATGTTCAGGAGGTGGGACCTCTGGTGAGGTAAAATCCCCCTTCTCTTCTGCCTGTTTCCCTCCCCCCAAAAATATTGACCAATATTTTGAAGTGACAAGGAGTCTGAATGAGGGAGGAGAAAAAGATGACAATTTTAATAAAAAAAAACCCGGAGAACAAAATAGAACAAACAAAGCCAAACAATAACAGAACCAATGTCACCTAGACACTCCTCTCCCCTTTGGTTAAAGCGGGAAGAACCTGGAATAATAAAAAAGGACAAGTCCCAGCGCCACCGAGACGGCAGCGCCGGTCCCGACGGACACCCGTGAGGGACAGTGATGGAGCCGGAGCGGCACCGGGAACCCCTCAGAGTCCTCTCCCGTCATGGGAGCCACGGCGACAGGAATTCCTGCCCGGCAGGGAAACTGCGGCCGAAGGAAGCGGCGGTGCCGGGAACTCCTGGGAAGCGCTGGCAGCGCTCCCGGCTCGGTCCCCGCTCCCGGGACAAGGACAGAGCGCACCAGCTCCAGAATCGCTGGGGGGGTGTCATCCTCTCCTCCCTGAGCTCTTGCGATCACCTCAGGGATCCCCTTCCCACTCCTGCCCCTGCCCCCGGCACAGCCCCGTGGGGTGGGGGTGCCTTTCGTGCTTCCCAAACTGCAGGATGATATGAAAAAATTAAACAAACAAAAATGGTCCTCATTTAGCTAAAGGATAACAGTGTCTGGAGAACAGCAGCTACGGGCACCTCCTGGCTTCTGCTCTTCTCCACTATTCCACATGGAAACCTGCACTGGGTCACCTTCATGTAATCCAGGATTCCTGGGGGAGAAATGGTCCTTTATAACAACGTCGGGATGTGCTGCCTTTCTGTCACCTCCCACCCAGCAGCAAGGGAAGCAAATGTAATGGACGCTCACAGAAGAACCCAGGCTTACCCCAGCCTCGCTCTCCAGGAGGTGGCAGACACCTTTGGGATGTGGTTCAGAGCATCTCTGTACTCCTCTTTAGGGGCATGAAGGGAAGGAAGGTCACAATCTCTCTACAGTTACTGAAGTTCCCACATAACAGTCCCTGGGTTTCAATGACAGAGTTTTCCTGCCACCACAAAAGAGCTTTGGATTCCATCCTACCCTTAAAAAGCCTGACATGGTTTGGCAACCAGCAGCTTGTCTGTCTTTATGCCCTTATGCTTATTCTTTCCAACCCTTGCCCTCCAGCTTTCCAAACATTTCAGCATCATTTCAGTCCCGGATACCTTTGCCTTAAATACCAAAGGTAGTATATGACTGAATCTATGGAAGTGCCTAAAGCATCAGACACCTTACAGGCAAAGTTCTTCCCATAAGACATCTGTGCTCAAAAAAACCCAAATAGGACATCAGTATGAGAAGAAGGACTGAGGGGAAAACACCCTAGACAACCAGAAAACAGATTTTGGAGAGGAAGAAACACACTTAAGCACTTTTAACACACAAAAGGCAGCTCTGGATTATCTAAGAAGTGAACGATAGAGGCAAGGGCTGCTGTAAGGAACACACCATCTCCCACCTACCACCTTCCCATCCCACCTCCCCATCCAAGAAGATGACTGCCTCACTGCAATGAATACTCTCATTGCCAGTTTCTTTGGGTTTTGGCTAATCCAGACATGCAGGTCACCTTTACAAAGAACAAGGAAGAAAGATGAAACAATTTGTTTTCACAAAGAAGCCACAGAGGGTGGGGGGGAAATAACCCAAACTCCAGAAAATATAAGACAGCTAATAAGATTCCTGAACACAGAGAAAACAAACAAAAAAGAAATATGCTGATGTGGTTTGTGATTCCAGTCCTGCCACAGATGTTACAGGCACTGTGAATTGTAAGTGCTTCTACTTAATAGAGTTATTTTCCCTTGTCAAGATGACTAAAATATACACAAAAGCAAGAATGGGCCTAGAGCAGAAAGCCCCTAACATGCAACTGCTAACAAATGGCAGATCATGATGAGACAGTAAAGCCTGTTGTGTTGGCATGTAAACAGAAAGCTTTATTTAATGCTGTAATTGTTCCTCCCAAACACTGTCCCTGTGGATGCATGGTTTGATTTTCTTGTGAAAGTCCTTAAATGTACATATAAGAAGTCAAGACAACACGAACACATCCGCAGAGTTTAGCTGGCAGGCCAGCAGCCATCCCTGCTGGAGAACATTGCAGTACCACACACAGCCCATGCCACAAAGCTCAGCTTGGCCAGAGTTTTAGCCCACCAAGGCCTGTCCCTGTCTCTGTGTGCTGCCTCGGCAGAGCTAATCCTGGATTTGTTCCTCACTGGAGAAGGCAGCCATGCTATGCCTTTCCCTGCCCATGGCATGGCATGGTATGGCACACAGCACTCGCCAGAGCAGAGGCAGGCAGGTGATAGATGGTAAAAACAACCTCTAAATTATTAAGACACTGCAAAGAAGAAACAAAAAAGCCTGAATGTGCTCAGATCAAACCCTGTTTCCAAAAGATTATGGATGTCTCTCTCTAAGGGTACCACTGAAGAACTACAGACCAGGCCATGCCCATCAAGGCCAGGACTCCAGCCAGCACTCTGGTCCCCTGTTTTACACACATATTTTCCTTTGAAAAGCTTTCCACGTGGAAGAGCAAAATCATTTGCCTCACAACAGTATTCAGAAACAAATGCATGGAAAACTATCCAGAACAGCTGCAATAAAGGCTCCAGTGATAACATCAGGGAGGATCCTATCAAGAGTTTCTCCTCAAACAGGATCACTGTCTCCATTTTCACCCCTGAAACAAGTAAATGTTGGTCATTTTAGCTATTTCAGAAGGTCAGATTACCCTCAAAACAGAGGACTCTCGAATTTTTGCAATCAACTTCACACTTGATCTTGAGCAAAACCTAACAACCAGCAGAACTCTCAGTCCAGAACATTGCATACCTCTCCCAGTGGCACAGTTTTCTAAGATCTAGGTTGTGCAGTCTTGGAGCAAAGCCTCCATTAACTAGCTCCAGTAGCAGCATGGCTTTAGTATTTCCAGTAACAAAAAAGGTTTGGTGATTCATTAACCTGGTAAAATTTAAAAGCCTACACAAAGTTGTGGCTAATTGGCATCAGTTTATAAATTCTCACTTAGCACCCAACTATTTGATATTAAGGAAAGAAAAAAAACATAATCAGTAGAAATCAACACTGACGGGGGCTGTCGTAACATGTAAAACATCTGAGCATTCACCAGTTTGGCTGTGAGCTCTTGTTCAGAAAACAATGTCTGGCAATAATTATCTGATCCCAAAGTAAGGGCTCTACAGGGAAGTTATTTACCCTCTCACAAAGGCCATGTGATTTATATGTGTTGTCATTGCCTATGCCAGAAAACTGATGACTGATTACCACATATTCATTTCATGATCAGGTATCCAGACTGAATTAACTAGATTAGGCTGCATGGAATTTCTTTACCATTTACAGCACAACTGAGTATAACATTTGGTTTAAATCAATAAAAAGAAGGTACTTTTAAATGGAATCCAGCAAGAACTAGAATATGTTAAATCCACCTGAATTAAATATTTATTATTTATCACTATTACTCATTTACTGCACAAACATATGGATTCCATAACTATAATCTGATACAATGTATTAGTGGGGAGGGCAAAATAAATATATAAATAATATCTAGTTCATTAAACATTTGCAAAGCACTGCTATTCCTCATCCATTCCCAGCTCGTGGAGGACAGGTATTCAACTTTCCCCTTGTGTTGTTGGCTGGATACTGATTAAAAAGCATCTCAGTTCTGCAGCTCCCTGTGCAAAGGTCACAAGATCCTTGACTGGGATATTGCATGCCCTCCATCCCTGGGGACAGATCTTCTGCAGAGCAGGACTATGGGGTGGGCAAGGGTAAGGCAGGGACATGAAAGCACTCAAGAGTAGAAAAGCTTTTGAGAAGCATCAGAGAGAGAGAGAGAAATGAGTAAATTCATGTCAGACAAAGAATTCCTAAGCCCTAAGAAACACACACCTAAGTATCACACACCAAAGCTCCTGAATATGCTAAAGTATAGTCTGATTAATGAATAAATATTGATAATCTTATTCATTTTAGGCTTATAGATGATGTCTGCAAAATATGAAGGCATGATCTCTTTTCCAAGCCACATACTTCCCAGATCAATTAAAGCACACAGGACCTTGCTAGAGAAGCCTTCCTCACTGGAATCTCTGATTGCTTTAACAGATACATAGCAATGCTCTATTCAATACTGTTCAATTCATGAATATTTCATGACTACACCCCTTTTAATTTGAAGTTTATGAAATAACTACTATAGTAAAACTCAAACTGTTTTACTGTTAAGCCCACAATATACTTTTTTGAGTTTGTGTATGAATGTGTCTTAGTTTCCCCTTGAGCTGAGAAGGACTAAGCTGATATGCTGGCTTGTACCAGCTGTGTGATGCTCCCAGCTAATTTCTGGCAAGTTGAAGTCCCCCATAAGGACAAGGGCAGTTGACTTGGAAGTGTCCCTTAGTTCCTCAGAATACCTCGTGGGTGTCATCGCCCTGGCTGGGAGGTCTAGAGCAGAATCCCACAATGACATCCACATTATTTGCTTGCCCCAGGGGCTCCCAACTGTGAGCTCCAGACATTCCAGCCCTTCCATCACATACAGTGCCACTCCTCCACCTCTCCTGCCCTGCCCATCCCTCCTGAAGAGCCTGGAACCATCCAACAGGCACTCCAGTCACAGGGCTCATCCCACCAAGTTTCACTTATGCAGTGATGTCAAATCTCTGGGACTGGGCCAAAGGTTCCAGCTCCTCCTGTGTGTGATCAATCAGTGTAGAAAACTGTTGCCATTTCAGCGTTAAAGAAGACTTGCTCTGCTTTTCCTCCTCCAGCAGACAGTGGCAAGAGAGAGGTTATTAAAGAGTTAAAGTAACTCTGTGTGAGATCGTAAGCCAGAGAAACAAAACACAACCTCTAACAAAAGCTCAGTACCACCTCCTCTGACAGGGTACAGTCGAGATCAACTTTTCTATTCAGGAAGAGCAGGCTGTCACCTGGGGCAGCAGAACAGCCAGGGGCTGCTTATTGTTAGGGGAACAGCAGGATGTAAAGGAGGGCACTTACCAATTAACCTGAGGCAGCACATCCCCCAGAAGCAGCCCTGGATAGTGTAAAATGACCAGATAGAATAGAAACAGGGACATCCTGGACACAAGCATAAAGAAACTGAATAATCATCAGTGTGGCCAAGGAAAAAATCAAACTCTGGAGGTCATCCCCTCAGTAATTAATTTCTCTGCTTCTTTTATCCCTCCTTCAAGCATCCTTTCTGCACTTCCACACGCTTGCTAGCTATCCTTCCTCCTCTCCTTTTCTTGGAGGTTTCCATTGAGAGGAAGAAACACATTAAAGATGGTGCAAAAAGACCATGTGCAAATGAAAGCAATCTGCCAGCACAGACTTCTTGTGCCAGAGCATCCTCCAGGCTTTTGGGAAGGCAAAGGGGACAAAGAGCAGTTTCAAAGGGGAACAGCACAGGACCCCACGCAGCAGGACAAGCTGTGTCAGTACCTCGGCAGCCGCGCTGTCTGCAGGGAGGGAATGGAGCCGGGAAGTTCCTCCGGCAGCTCGGCAGAGGGACCATCCCAGTCACGGCGAGAGGCAGCCCCGGAGAGCGGGACAGGAGGGCTCCTGGCAGAGGGAGCAGCACAGCTGGGAGGGACTGACCGCAGGACTGTGCCGGCCCCTCCCCGGGACCACAGGGGGAGGGACCTCTGTAAGATCCCAGGGGAACCCCTCAGGACCCCAGGGGACCCCCTCAGGATCCCAGGGGAACACCCTCAGGATCCCAGGGGAACATCCTCAGGATCCCAGGGGAACCCTCAGGATCCCAGGGGAACACCCTCAGGATCCCAGGTGAATCCCTCAGGACCCCAGGTGAATCCCTCAGGATCCCAGGTGAACATCCTCAGGATCCCAGGGGAACCCTCAGGATCCCAGGGGAACCCTCAGGATCCCAGGGGAACATTCTCAGGATCCCAGGGGAACCCCTCAGGATCCCAGGTGAACATCCTCAGGATCCCAGGGGAACCCTCAGGATCCCAGGGGAACATTCTCAGGATCCCAGGGGAACCCCTCAGGATCCCAGGTGAACATCCTCAGGATCCCAGGGGAACCCCTCAGGATCCCAGGGGAACATCCTCAGGATCCCAGGGGAACCCTCAGGATCCCAGGGGAACATCCTCAGGATCCCAGGGGAACCCCTCAGGATCCCAGGGGAACATCCTCAGGATCCCAGGGGAACCCTCAGGATCCCAGGTGAATCCCTCAGGATCCCAGGGGAACCTCCTCAGGATCCCAGGGGAACCCTCAGGATCCCAGGGCAACATCCTCAGGATCCCAGGGGAACCCTCAGGATCCCAGGCATTCCTCTCACACTGTCACTCACCTGAGCCCTCTACCTGTACCTGCACCGCCCCTCAGACAGGTGTAGTGGAAGGTGTGAGCTGTCATAATGCTTTGGTAAAATCACAGTGTTGTTACTTCCTACACTTTGCATAAATATCTTGCTGTTCTCAGGATACTGTGAAACACTTGTACCATCACTCTCCTACCCCTAACTTACTTTCACTGTACCAACCAGGCACGAGGCTCAGTTCAGTAACTGCAGAACATTTACACACAGCAGTTGCTGAAAGCAATTCTGAACAAGAAACAACAACAAAAAAAATTCTGTTAATTATTCTGTAATATTTGGTATAACAACCTCCATTTATTGCCTGTAAATATGTTCATTGCAGTGACTCTGAAAAAGAAAACTAAGAGGACTGTACAGTATCAAAAGTAATAAATTTTTAAAAGATTATAGGTTTTAGGGCGTTTAAAGGCTTTCTGCAATGCTGGCTGAAATGTAACAATAGGAATGAACAGACTGCAGTTTCTGTCTGAATGTTTCTTGTTAGGAGTCTGTTTTTGTAGCAGAAAACAAATATTCTCCATCAACTCCACTGGCAGCTTTATCTCTCTGTAATACACAGGCAAGACATATTACACTGAAACAGCATCCAAAGGCCAATTCAAGGATAACACACACACCAGATGCTCAATTTTAGGGTTTATTTCATCTGCTAACATTCATTCTTGATCTAGACAAAACAATTTTGATGATTTTTAATTCAATTTTTCTTGTGGAAGAAAAGAAAAAACCATTTTAACACTTTTTGTAAGATGTCATAAATAAATATATAAAGCTTTAAGTGTTACTTGGCTCAAGTTAAAATTTGCCTTTTATTTTTTGTTTTTCTTTAAGTTCCTGAAGTGGGGGAAAAAAGTGCAAACCATACATATTCAGCTCAGTGGAATGACTCCAGCCACAATCACTTTCAGAGAAGCTGAATCTGTTTGATCTACAATATGGAGGATGGAAGGTAGGTGGGGAACAGCTGTATTTTTTTACCCTCAGTCACACAACTCCTAGAAGAACTGAGTTCCTTGGTAGGTAAAGCACACAAGAAAGAGGAGAGGAAGAAGAAGAAAATCCTGCCTGCATTGTCCCTTCTGTGCAGATTGTGCAGCAGAGAGGAAAGAAGAGACAATATAAGCAAAGCCTCAGATGAAAAGAAATTACAATGGAAAATAAAATCAGATACCAATGGAGATGGAGAAAAATCCTGTGACTATTGTGTGTTTGCCTGGCAGACTACACATAAACACAGAGGAAGTTCACATTGAGAGAGGGTGGGGATTTTTGTCTTGTCCTTATGAAAAAAAAAAGATTAAAAGGGGCAATAAAAATAAGTTAAATCATATTCCAATATGTACAAAACAAATCATGCTCAGTAAACCATTTGAATATAAAATTATTCATTATAGTACAACTCTCTCAATCCAGTCTGCAGAACTGACACCTGGGGGAAAACGGGAAGGGGGAGTTGTGGGGCTTTGAGGAGACAGACTCATTTGCAAATCTTGTTTTTTTCAGCTTGCATGGCTAAGAATTACAGAGAAAACTGCCTGCAGCTGGGATGACACAGGCTTTAACACCCACTGCTTATCTGGGCTGCACTCACCTTGGCAGAACTCCTGTGGCTGGGGCAAAACAGCCACGGAGAGCTGGGACTGTGTGCACAGGCATGAGCTCTGCTGCATCCTGCTTTACCTGAGCTGCTGCTCACTGACCTGTGCCATAAAGGCTTGGCTCTACTCCTGATCAGGCAGAGAATCCTGTGTTCACTTCTGCCTCTGGAACATGATCTGCTAAGATTAGTGAAACCAAGAACAAAAAGAGAACGCAGCCAGTCCTGTGATTTGAATCCAGCAGGTAGTGCCAGTTGTATTCCAAGCTATAGCCCTGGGAATACAACATTTAGCACAGTTTGGGTGGTGAATTCCTGTAGCATTACCCTTTTTTGTGACATTTGGAAAATTCTGTGGGACAGGAGGGGTTCTGAGTAACACCACCAGTAGGAAGCTAGAGATGCTTTAACCCCAGGATATGAATCTGGGCCAGGCCCTGTGCTGTAATGTTAATCATTACCTCCTGTAGCTGTCCAGTGATCTCTATGAAGTGACTTGATGGGCTCAGAATTGAAAACTTCCTAATTGTCTGTACTGCCACCGTGGTGTCCTCCTGCCTCGCTCACACTCTCTGCAACTGCAGCTCTTTCGTGCTCCAACAGGACAGTCCTGGGAGAGAGGATGCAAAACCTTGTTGGGATCTTCCTTATGCTGCTTCCATTGCCATCCCAGTTTTGTGAGAGACTATGGAGTGCAAAAACATCAACCTGAAGTGCTTCTCATTTATTCCAAAATGTTGGGCATGAAGGGAGAAATTCAGACAAGCCAGAAATTCACACTGATCCTTTGATGAAGTAATTTTTATTTTTTTATGATTTTGAATCCTGTGATAGTCTGGGCTGGCAACCTGACCAGTCAATCCTGCATTTTGTGACCCAGGTAGGGGTACAAGATGGCACCTGACTGCCTGGAAAATTTTGGAGAAGGCAAACTCCCTCAAGACAGCTAGGTGGGACAAGGCGAATCAGCAATAAAAAGTTTTCTTCAGCAACAACACCCACCAAGCAGTGAAGTTTACACTGTTTAGGTGACTAAAAGCAAAGAAGATCTTCTTAGCACTGCAGCATGTCTTGGCCTTTCCACCTGCCAGAGCAGGAATGGAGTTTGCTCAGAAATCCCCACTCCCCATCCCCTCCTGTGGGTGTACAGGGTCAGCACAGTGCAGATTGCAGAGCCCATCCATCATCTGTGCCCTGGTACCTGAGAGCTGCCTGCCCCAACTGCTCGCTCACACTAACACTGCTCGCTGCACAAACCCTCAGAAACATCTCACACAGCCCCAGCTTCCATGGAGGCTTTCCAGGGGGTAACCCCGTGGGATGGACAAGCATCCAACTAAGTAAAATCTGAATTCAGGGGGAACTGCCTCCCCAGCTCCCCAAGAGACAGGTCACAATCGTGCACCTGCCCTCGGCACTCCAGCGCTCACCTGACCTGACCTGGGTCAGGATGCACTGACAACCCCTGAAGAAACACTTCTTGTAGGGAAGATGGTCTTGATGTGTCCCTAAGTCACGGGGAAAACATTTTGGAAGAAAGGGGCAGATATTGAACAAGAATGTACTATCTGGCCACTACTTCTGCTGGAGTGCCTTAAAGCTGTTGGTCTCCATTAATTTTAAAACTACACACACATTTTCCATGTTATTGTAGCATCAAATTATCAATCCTAAAAATAAAAGAAATAGTACCACTTCAAACTGTGGTACATATAAACCACAAAAAACTACATTCACATTATGTTAAAGAAGTTCCCTTGAACCCACTAAAGGAGGAAGGTAGTGCCAGGTACATCCTGCAACCTGTGCTCTGGCACACAGCACTTAGAATAAATTAATTCATGGCCTACAGCCATGACCAGATCAGCACAACAGCCAGGGTGAGGGATGGCTTTTGGGCCATTCTCTTCCTTATTTAGGATCTGTTTCAAAATGCCCTATACTTTTATACTTTGGAGTACCCTCTTAGAGTCTATAAATTTGTTATTCCCAATGTACAGGTGGGGAAACTGAGGCATGTGTTGGGTGCAGGATTTAAATCTAGAAAACTCTGCCTCAGTGCTTACGTGAGGTTAGCCCTCCTTTTGTGGGTTGAAGTAAAACTGTTAACAAGACAGTTTTCAATATAGTTTCATTTCTTTTGCTTGTTACTGCAATATATTACAAAGAAAATGTTGGAACAAGGTCTTCTACTGACATGCTTTTAAGGTCAGAGGCTGCCTCTGATTCAGACAACCCTGCAGACAGATCCATTAACATCCAGCTGGTTACTCAGAGCCTGTAGCACAGAAAGAGCTCAGGCAGACACGGCCTAATCACGACACAGTCCCGACAGTGCCACGTGAACGGGGACGAGCTGCAGTAACCACTTGTGCATTATGGATCCGTCAGGCAGGACGCACAGCCTCTGGGCAAAGCTGGAAACTGTGCACAGAAACAGTTGCTTTTTATATCTTGTGTATTGGTTTTGTGGGTAAACAGCCTGTAAAACTGCATTTTTAAAATACAAATGTTTTCTTTAGTTACAGCAACACATAAAAGTGCTGGGAACTAGCAGACATAGCTTCTCCCAGTCTTGGAATCAAGAGATGAGCAAATGGAGTTGTAATACCTTCTGCCCCCAAGCCAACCACCAAATACTACTTCATTTTGCTTCCCAATTTTCACCTAGGAGGAAACAGGGGCCATTTTGTGGCAGAAGTAGTGACACAACCTTAAAGACATCGACACCACCAGCACATTCTGGTACCAGCTGAAGGCATGAGTAACAACGTCCCACTGTGCCTGCAGACAGGTGAGCATGTGCTTGAGCACTTTGCAGCAGCAGGATGCAGACCTGACCAAAATCCATCTGAAATCAATAGGAAAGACATCCTTTGACTTTGGTAGACTTTGGCTCAGGGCTGTAACAGGGCTGTAATTGAGCCCAAAGTGCTGTTTGTATTTTCTGTTCTCAAGTTTTCAGTCATCTTTACTCTTCTGGAGAAGAACATCTCCAAAAGTAAGGTGTATCCCCCAGGGTGTGCACAGAAGAACAAAGCCCCTCTTTTGCAAAATTCAGTCTGAATTTGAAACTGTTGGAAACAGTGTACAGAGGCAGAGAGAGAATTAAAATACAAACCAAGCAGCACATCAGTGGATTTGTGTGATGGGAAAGGGATGCTGTAAAAATGACATGTTAAAGTTGAATGCATCAGCTCTCTGCCTCTCCTCCAGTGATTTCAATGCCATATTTGATTTGCAGTTAACATGGCCTTTGAAAATCAAATCATATTCCATTTGGTTCAGAGTTTGCCCTAAACAATAGCTGGTTCAGGTCTTACAGGCTGAGCAATAACGGGGTGAGACATGAACCAGGCAAAAACTACTTCATTTCCATGCTTTCAACCAAGGAGAGAAGTGCTTGCAACAGCAAAAAAATAAGCCATACTTTAATTTGGTGAGTGGGAAGAGGAATTAGAGAAGTCATTGTTGTTCTATGACTCAAAAGTCAGTAAGCAGAACCTGGTTAGACTGTCCCCACACTGGAGGATTAAACTTACATGAGCCTCTAAAAAACAGCATTGAAAGAGAAAGAGTTCTGCTTTGAGAGTGGTCTGAGACTAAAAAAACATTATCCATGATTCTCCTTTCCAGTTTTATGAACACAGCTTGTTCATTTAAAGTAAGAGCTGCAGAACAGGCACCCTGCCAAAAGACAATGTGCACCGTGTCATAATTAATTCAGACCCATAGTCAGAAATTTTCACAGCTCTGGAAGAGAGCTCCATCCTGTTCCCACTTAAATCAGTTCTACTGACTTCACTGGAAGCAAGCTGATGCCCATTATCTCTTGATAAAAGCAAGTAAAAATAACTGTAAAAATACAGATAGGGTACATCTGTATGCTTATTCTGGGTCAGCATTTCACATAGCAACAAACAAAACAAAATCACGCCCTCGTCATGTTCCCATTAATGACTGATCATTTGCAGGGTCTTCCTGGAACCTTGTTGTGCAGATTTATGAGGGAGTGTTTAATTTCATCTTCCTTTTCCTCAGTATGTAGGATAGGGATTTCATGTGCTGTTAACACATAATACTGATGACGGCGTGAGCAGCACTGGTGTAGGGTGACAGGATGGTATGTGAGTGCATGTTTGAGCCCATGTGGAATTTCGTTGGCTTTTATCTTGTTTTGGGACCTGTCTGGGAAACAAATCTGGGAGCTCTGTGCATGAATTCTCTATTATTTTTGGGATGAAGTTGCATATGTACATGTGATACCAGTGCAACGTATCAAAACCACTGTGCTAAGTACGTATCCCAGACCATAGTCAATTTGCTTTAATGTTTCTCATCCTCTAGCTATTTTTCTTCTTTTGCTTTTATGGTGCTCTACGTTCTGGCAGTGGCTGCCAGCTGACACACTGGGACTGCCCGTGTGCTCAGCTCAGCCTGACAGGAGAGCACATCCTCAACTCAGTCACCATTATCAGTTACAAACAACGCAATTCCTATCCCGCCTCCCACACAAAAGAAAACCTCAGTTTCCTTGGTTTTTAATTATGTGTCTTTATATCATTATGCTCAGGGAATAAATAGATTTTTAAAAATCCTACTTCTGCCATTTGTGTTTCAATTGTGAGGATAAGAAACATTCTTCTGTATTTGGCCTTACAAGCGGGTAACTGCATTTGTGCATTTTTTACCTCTGCATTAGAATGTTGACCCTTTTTTTTATTTTTATGTATTTATTGTTTTTTTTTAAGAATCTCATCGGTCTTGTAAGAAACAGTAAAAAGACCCTATGCTTAAGGAAGCAATCTATCTTCTGTTTTACAGACTTGCTTTTAAATAAAATATTTTTTTGTTGTTTTTGTAATTTTACTTCCATGATCTCTTATATGGAAACCCTAGAATATCATTAATATAAAAGTCTGCCTAGGCTACCACTTCTCTATAATATGGCTCATGTAGTCCTCAGTGGGCAAACGTCCTTGCTCTTCGGTCTCTTCCTTGGGAAGTGCTTCATTGGACCGGTGAAGAAGCCTCTCTTCCCGATTCTTTATCCTCTGCTCCATCCTCTCCAGCTGCCGTTTGTACTGGTAGCGCTGTTGGAAGAGGTCCTTTGCATAGTCATAGAGCTGCATGTCCAAGTCATTGAGCTCCTCGATCCTGCGGATAGTGTCATTGTCCACCTCCACCCCTCCTGCCCTGGTGCTGTTGTACTGCATAAAGGGCCGGATGAATTTCAGGTTAAAAGTTCTCTCAAACAGGTACTGAGTCTTTCTCTGGAACTCTGTCAGGCCGAAGAAGGCCATGTCTTTGAGGTTTTTTTTCGCGCTCTCCAGCAGGATCTGTGCTCGCTTGTTCTCTGGGATGAAGGACATGTTGTAGCAGCCCACCAAGCTCAAGTCAGCCAACATCCTCACTTGGCGGTTGTTGGCCAAGTTATAGGGGCAATCCATGAACTCCTGCAGCGTGCAGCCCGACCAGTCTGTGCCTTCATAGCACGATGGCAGCTCTTCAGGAGTTGGTGTCCTGCCATCACACATGTGCAAGGAGGTCTTCCAAGTGGCTCCTCGTTGGACGTGACGCCATTCGCTGAGGTAACGAGATACGGGGTCTCTCAGCAGCGTGATGTAGTAAAACTTTCTACAAGAGGAAGAGAAAATAGAGTAAATATTCTGCTAGTAATAAGAAAGATGCTTGGCAAGCAGAAATCTGGTGCAGACAGCAAGAAAAGTTGAGTAAATCAACATCACAACATCCTTTCCACCGTATTCTTGGATTATTTTCTTTCAATATCTCATGTGAAGGAGGTTGTGCAACATTAGACCCATGTTTCCATCTCTCATAGCCCCACATTTTAGCCTTGCCAAGTAATAACACTTTCACCAGGACGACATCCACTTCCAGCAACAGACTGCAATGTCAGAACAAATCATCAGGAGTGAACCAATCTACCACCTTCAGAGAGCAACTGTGACTCCAGGGACTGCCTGGCCTTTCACACCAACCACCATGTGCCCTCTGCATCAGCCAGGACTCGCTCCACAGTACAGCCCAGCAGCCCATCTGTTTATGAGCTGGGCCTATCACTTTCACTTCATGCAGATGCTGACCAGGACACCTACTGCTTGATTGATCCGCTGCCGAGCTGGAATCTGGGAGTCTGCAGTGAGTAGCAGGATAACACCACAGGAAAATAAGTGAAAAACAATGGGAAATCAGGAATGCAATATGCTTTGCAGAAAGAGAAGGCTAAGCTGACAATGAGCAATAGCAGCAATAATTTATTCCCATTTCAGCCAACCTGATATCAAATCAAACAAACTTTAGATACACTTTTGACACATGAGACTAAAAAGAAAGAAAAAGCAAGACAATCAGGAAGAACACACATAGTGACATGGGGCATTCCTGCTGTTCCAAGTATAATGCAGTCCCCAACAATACAAACTGTCCTAGAACTGAAAACATGACAGCTGTACAGAGACCCTCGGGCTTCAGCCCACCTTGAGCCTGGAGAAAGTTCTGGGATTGACAGTGGTGGCAGTCTGCAACAGCCCTCTCCAGACATAGGGAACTGGGTCTTTTCTTCTCTAACTACCAGTAGCTTGGGACTAAGGAGTCCCTGTGCATTTCTAGAATGAGGAAATACCTCTACTTGCTAAGGCTGGCAGGGAATTAAACCCACATGCGGGTGCAGGGGGCTGTGTGACACCTTGCTTTGGCAGGTAATGCACACATGCTGCTGGAAATGTTTCATATGGGGTGGTGGAGGACCTACCTCCCCCTCAGGAGTGCATCTTTGGAATGCTGCTCCAGCTCACTGCCCTGCCAGCATGGCTTGGGAACACTGGATGTGATGGCCATTGCGAGGCCACCGCACAGTTTCTTGAGGTAAAGAAAAAGTAAAAGTATCCTGCTTTGGCTAGTTTTAAACCACCCATGTTTTCCTAGCACGTTCAGTATTATTCTTCCTAATAGTAGCCTAAATTACTGCAATAAGAGCAATTTAATTAAAAAAAAAAACACATCAAAGTCATTGCCCAGGAAGTCTGATATTAATGAATGCTTGCTTTCCCAATTTATTACTAACTTGCAGAAGGGTTGTTCCAAAGCAGTCAATTTTGGTCTTTCCAACAATGGCAATGGATGTCCATTCTGGCTCCAATTCCTCTCCTCCTCCTGCCTTCAGAACCAGGGCTGGTAAAAACATTTGCTATTTTTGGAAACTTTTCCATCTCTCTTCATAGCAAAAGTATCAGGCTGTCTAGTAATACTGCCCAGTACTGTCTGTGTACAGGGAGAGGGGAGAAAGAAGGGGAGCAGAGTACAAAAGAGAAACACTTTCCTTAAATCTACCTCTTCTTCATTCCTTTGCCTTGCAGCCTGTAATGATTCCACTACCCTGACTGCGAGGCAGCTGTGATTTATACAGTCTGAGCTAAGAAACCTCTAACAGATGGGGATAAAATATGACAGTGGAAGGAAAAGGAAGGCAGTGATGAACGCCAGATGTTCAAGTGACAGACATTGATGCTAAACACTACCAGCAGTTTTTGACTTGGGAACTGCAGTGGACTTTTTATTTACACCAGTGTAATCCAAAGGTTGCATTTATCCCTGAGCAGGTTGAAGCCCATCATTATTTTGTGGCTTACAGAAGCAACTACAAGGTTCACCTAAGATTAGGGACTCATTTGTGAGGTATCCAAAGACACAGGAGGAGCTGATTCCTGTCCAAACCTGCTGTCTGTGCAAGTATGGATAGGGAAAAAAGGAAGAATTAGCACCTGCATTTGGTAGACAGGGGAACCACAAACATTAATAAGCCAAATATACAATAATAAATATATTATTATAAATTATAAATATAATAAATTCAAATGGGTGTTTGTGGCAGAGCTGGCACAAAACTGATTCCTGTAAGCCTGAGTCCAGCTTATGTTCTCTCTGTCTCTGTTTAAATTTTAGGAGTCGATTAGTAAATCAGGTTAAGAAATATCATGCAAAGCTTCAGGAGTCCACTGAAACAGAGACAGCTTGAACAGGACATGGATTGAAAAAAGCTTAAGGAGCAAGTATTTCTTTCTTCACACCTGCACTGTAAGAGTTCCTACCTTAGTTGAGGCGATACACTAGTAAATATTTTACCATGAGTGATCTCTCTCAAAGATTCATCTCAGAAAACACAGGAAAATAGGTTACATTTTTTGAAATTTTACTGAACTCCTTCCAGCTCTGTCACACAGAAAGTGCTTGAAGGAAGGAGCTTCCCTCCTAACACAGAAATCAAATTTATCTTTGGAAACTGGAATACAGGCACAGGAACCAGGCCCCTGGAGGTACTTCAGGAAGCTGCCCTAGTGGGGTATAAATAAAATTAAAAAAACCTCAACAAACAAACCCAAACAGAGACTTCAAAGCAAAAGAATAGTTTAAACTGTGTAAGTTGAGACCCACCATTGACACAGTGAAAGTTTCGCTCTCAAACTTGTATTTAGCTTTCTGGAAGGATCTTAGTTTCTGAGGTACAGATTCCCTCAGCTCTCAGGCAAGTGAACAGCTCATCTTCAGGAAGACTGGGACCTCAGGAGCCAGGGATGTGCCACTTAGATGTCAGATGGATGACCATGGAAATACGCACCCAGGGCACTTAAGAGGCTGAAGTTTCCATTCCCAAAGTGCAGTACTTGGGGATTGCTTTTAAGTTTAGAGAAAAGGTGGGTAACTCTAAAGCATCATCTATTAGCAGTGTTATTAGAACTGTGAGAAGGTCAGGGGAACTCTGTGCCAGCGTGGCTGAGAACATGGGCAGTGCCACTTGTCAGCAGGGGCTTGAAAGTCATGAAGAACCACAGGCCAGTTTGGCCATGCAGTGCCAAGTCTCACTGGCCTTTCTGGCCTGAACAAGCCTGAGCAAGAAAAATGGACATTCGGGTCAGTAAGATACTTTTGTTTTTCCTCCCACATGAAGTGGGGCAGAGCCTCATGAATGCTTGGGGTTGTGATCCCCAAGGGGACAAAGACAAGCAGAAGCTGAAGTCACACCTCTGCTTTTTCTTGCATCACCATTCCTGGCAGCCCCAACAAGAAAATCCACCTGAAGCTCCCTGAGGTATTTGCAGAGTTGCAACCTGGACCTGCACGCAAGCAGCACAGTTTTGTACAAGGAAAGAATCTCTAGTGTATCTATTAAATAGAATAGAATTAAAGAATGTTTGTGATAAACAACCCTGTATTAGAATTGAAGCTTCAGGAAGAACAAAATCCAATATTAGAAAGGAAGGGCAATCTTGTGGTTGTAGTGCACAAATGAATTCAGGAAACCTCAGTTTAAGTGCCCCTTCTGTCAAAATTAGCCTGTGTGTCCCAGACAAATCTCTCTCTCTGCCCCTGTTTCCCATGTGCGAAGGGCTCACAATGTTTCCTTTGTCTGTTTTGGAAATTCAAAACATAACATCTTTTGGAGCAGGAGCCGTCTCCTTCCCTGATTATGCAAAGCCCCTGTTTCAGCACGGATGGAGGTCAGAGGACAATAGTTAACTGAAGGCACATTTTCATGACACAGGCGTCAGAGGCACTGCTGCCCCACAGGATTCCCATCCGGATTTCTCCTTCCCACCCTCACAGAGCAGCACAAAGCAGCCTCAGTATTGCCAGCAGAGGTATTTTGCAGGGCCATGCTGCAAATGCAGCCCCTGAGCAGCCCTGGGTTAAAAATAACCCTTTCTTTTGTGGCTGAAGCCCCCTTTCAGTAATATTCTGTCTTAGTTCCTGTAAGCAGGTTCCTCAGCTAATGAAGGGAAAATGCAACCCTTCTTCCTCTAAAAAAACAATTCCTTCTCTTTTGCTAACAACCAGTCAACATAATTCTGATAAAATGACAGATTCTAAATATGATGCTATTATCTCTCTTCATTTCCACGCTTTCCTACACTCTGATACACTTTTCTTACTTCTCACTGCTGGTCTTTAAAATCTGCCAAGAACTGCTTATTTGACTGTGTAATCCCCTATTCTTTGCTATGCTTAAATGCTTCCCTCCCACACAGCCAAAATATCTCTTTTTTTTTTTTTTATTTCTACAGGTTCTTCACTGAGCTTTCAAGTATCCCTCACAGGAAAAGCAAAATCTGTAACAAGTCCTTCTTGACTACTGTGATGGTCTTCCACCAGATAAAGAAAAAATACGGACAGTTACTTCCAACCATAAATGCTTCATCTGCCTGCCAGGAGGGGGAAGGGTAAGGAAGCTGCCTAGGTCAACTTCAACCAAGTAATCCCAAATTCTCAAAGCAACATGCCCCCAGGCTATAATTTTTCTCCTGATAAAGAATTAAAAAAAATGTTAAAAAGTCTTTTTCTATCCTTGCTGAATTAACTGAACAGGGTGTCCGCCAGCTTGCAGGAATGAGGAATACTGTTTTGTTTAAAAGAAGTAGTAGCACCAAATTTGTGGCTGATTTAAGGCATCCTTGTAAGCCAAGCCCATGTATTACACACTCCTCAAATCATTCGAGAGGGTCCTTATTCCATTCCTACTGGCTCACTGTAAATAGTTTATCACTGAAACAACCAGGGATTTTGCCTCCCACCAGTGAAATTCAGATGTGCACCTTCCCTGCCCTCAGTCTGCAGGGACTGAGGGAGGAAGAAGCAGAGCACTCAGCATCCCCCCTGCGACCACCTAAACCCTCACCTGACAGAGACACTGAAGGAGACTGCCAGGTAAGGGTTATCTCCACTGAAAACAGACAGTGTATCCTTAAGGCACAGGTCCAGCAAGGACTTACAGGTAAGTCAGGTGTCTCTAGTGACAGACGAGCTGAGAATGTGGCAGATGAAAGGTTACAAAGAATTTATATTCTCATTATAAAGTCATACTAAATGTTACCTACAAATAACAGATGTATGAAAAACTGTTTTCCCCTTCTGCACAGAGAATAACCTTCTGCGACAGTGGGAAACTCTGGGATGCAGAACCCCCTCCAGCCAACCCCATCACCTAGTTCAGTAAAAGCTGCTTCCTGGCTTATTCACCAGCAGTGCATCAAAGCCATCCTTACCATTTTTAAAGCCCAACCTTGGGAAGACTCCACATAATTCCCTTTTCCCTCTACAGTCAGATTTCTTGCATAACAACAACATTCTCAGTTAGAGATTGGAATTTAATATATGTACAATGATTACTTCCTTTGGTAGCAAATAGCCCTAATTTTCCTGCGTCTATTTCCTCTCATCTGGTGTTCATTTACACTCTTCCTGCATTTCACACACAATAAACTCTTCAGTCCTTTAAAACTCATAGAAACAGAAAGAAAACCCCAAACAAACAAATAAACAAAATAAACACATCTTTTCTGTCCCCTGCATTTAAAATAAAGGTTGCAACACAAAGCCCCCAAAGCCAAGAAACTGAATAGCAAACCCGATCCTCCAGCTCTCAGCCTGGGTAAACACCTACACCAAGGATCTTCTTTGCCAGGAAAGGAGAAGGGTGTCAGTGCTTGCCTTGGGGGCTGGGTTTGTTTTGCATAGTTGTGTTTGTTTTGCCTGATGGTTTCTGCATTTGGGACTTGGCTGTATTAAAATATAGGATGTCTGGAAAGGTAACAACCAACCCTTACGTAGGCTCTGCTCACCCTCCAGATCCTCACTCAGGGACTCGTCCCAGGGTCTGATTTCACCACGGGCCATTCCTGGGGCAGTGGTGCCAGGGCTGTGCTGTTGACAGCCCACTGAGAGCCACCCCAAACAACCCTCGGGCTACTCCAGGAGTCAGAGGCAGAGGAGAAGAGCCACGCCTCTCTTTTCCCCCCATGTGTTTCATGAAATGTGGAGGATTTTGAACACTTTGAAATCCTGGTGAGGCAGCTTTTCATCATCCCATGACAGTCACACTGCAAGGGCCAGCCCAGGCCATGGAGCTCCTCTGTGTGTATCTGTGTGCACCAAATGCCACATCTGTGTGCAAGGGCACTAGGAGCCATAACAGAGCTGACAGTGAAAGAAGAGACAAAACAGCAAGCAGCAACTCAGGCATTTCGCAAGAGGAACACCCACCTCCCCATCCACTCAAAACAATCTTAAACAAAAGCTCCCTTTTGGTGTTCACAAGCCACCTATGGGCTGAGTCACGGCTTAAAAACACCAGAGAGAGTCAAACAAGACTGCAAGGGCCTTCTCCAGCCTGGTGGTGAAGAGACCTGCAGATGTGAAACCAAGGAAGAGGTCCATCTATGTGCTTGATCCAGTCACCCACAGCAATGCAGCTTTGATTTTGAATCTGTAGGAGTGGTAATGCTGTGTGTCTGCAGCGCAGTGTGAGGTGTCTCTAAAGCTGACCTACAAAGAAAGGCAGGTCTGCAAAGCAATAGTTAGAATAGTATTGCATCTATACTCCTGTTACATAGAAATTCCTTCTGAATTATACAGGCAAAGGCAGCAGAGCTGGAGTGGAGACACAAAGGATGTAAGCCAGCCACAAGGGCAGATGGGTGGAACGTGGTTTGTCAGAAGGCTGGGAGGGGACACGGAGCCTTGGTGCCCACTGTGGGAGTAGCAGCATGGTCCAGCATATTCCACACTGATTGGACACATATGGTAATACCAGGGAAGGTTTCATGCCTGGAATCAAATGCATCAAGACAGGTATGGCTCATTCCCTTGAAGCCATCAGAAATGGACACTTTCAGGACCACCATTTCCATGAATGAAACGAGGGTGCACTTTTATCTCAGATGCCAATGTTCATCCTACACTGTTACACACTCAGCCCCGGTTCAGACTTGTTAGCAATGTAATAATAGGTTTTTACCCAGGATATAAGTGTGGTCCTATCACTCTCGTGTCTCATGCCTCTTTTATATCCAATTAACAGAACAGAAACAGACTGCAAGTTTTAACAGCATCTCTGCTTTTCATAAAAATTGCGCTGCTGTGTAAGCACAAGAATTTCCTGTTGAACTGTCTCTTTGCAAACAAGTTAATCTAAAAAAAGATACATGGCATGCTCTGAACCTTAGGAGTGAACCGCCAGTTCATTTTTCAAAATGACAGATGTGATGAAAATTGGCCAAAGGCTTGGAAAAAAAAGCGGGGGTCAGGGTGAGGGGAGCAGATGGGGGCGGAGAGGAAGGCATTCCAAAGCCCTCTGGAGCCTTGGACTCCTCTAGGACCCATTAAAAGCTTATGTTACTTGCACCGTTTATAAACAAGCGCTTTCTTTTGCCATCATAACCTTCCTCATATCAAGAGCTTGGGAAGTGTTGACTGCTGTCCTCTACTGAAGCAAGGCACCAAAAATGATGGCAAGTTACAAATCAAATGCCTTTGATTTATTACCGTTCCCAAGTTCAGGAGGTTTGTTGTGATTCCTAAGTGACCTCAGCAAACTGCCTAATCAATAGCACACCGGAATGCCGACAGACGGCAATGCAAAGTTTGGGTGCCAGAAGGATTACATCAGTGCTGGCAGAGGACACACGGCAGAAAGGTGGACTGCAACTCCTGCCTGTTCTTTGCGTTCTTTTGCTTTTACTATTGCCCCTGCTGTCATCAAGGTAGGAAATTTCAGGAAGGAAAAACACGGCTGTTCTCCAAAAGGAAAAATTTTCACTCACTTCAAGTATTGGTTCTATCACAGAGACTGCCACTTGTATTGATTCTGGCACTACATAAAATGCAGATTTCAGTAACACATTACACCCATATTTGCTCTAAAATATTTGCTAGAAGGATACTGTATCCCTTTTTTTTTTTAGTAGTTTCTCCCTGTATGTGGCCACATTAGAACCAAGCAAGAAACAAATCAACCCCTCAAGAGTAATGAGACATTTGCAATGAGACACTGAACTTTTCATCCCTGTGTCAGAGTGTCCCACTGGACATGCAGCATAGGATATCAATTTTCACCCTAGCACTAGGTAAGTGGTAAGCATTTGGGATCTCATTCCAGCTGCACTGTAAGTGCTGTCCCCTAATACCTTAGCAGTGCAGGCTGCCATGGCACTGGGACTGAGCTGCACTGGTTCTGCACAGAAATCTGCACACCTTCATGAGTCTCTGCCCTGGGGAGAGAGAGACTGCCAGGCATTTAGCCTCCCCAGGTGTCAAGATAGATGAAATTAATAAAACACATGAATATTTAAACTAGGAAAGCAGGATTTCTGCATCTGATCCCTGCACACTTCAGGATGCACAAAAAAGAATGATCAGAATATTGCCACATGGAGAAAAGAAAACCAGAAGCAAGTTGATAAAGTGCAAAGACAAAGCAGAAGTAACTATGCAATATGTAAAGATATTTATTTGAAACAACTGTAAATAAAACAGATAGGCTGGAATTTGCATTTTCTTTTGAACTGTAAGTCAGCTTCTCTTGCGAATCATAGAAGCTCCACTGGCTGTGAAATTCAAAAAAGATTCAAGGAAAATGTAACAGCATGATAGACAGGAAATATGGCTCCTTGAAGAAGATTAAATTATAAAGAAACCATACAGGAAGATTAAGGAAGCAAGAATAGTCAGAGGAGCAGATATTGATCGCTTATGCAGGACAATTGAATTTTTCAGCAAAGGGAGGCAATATTTGTGTCAGGCAGCTGCAGCTGCAACACTCCACCCCTGAGTTGCTGACTGATCAATCTTGTTCCAATCAAAAACTGATGGATGGCTACTTTTATTGATCTGAGTGGCAAGACTCTGGAAACGGAATCGAGATGCACAGAATTTTTAAACTGGATTGACATACCCTGGACATACAATGGACTAACATTATAACTTTCAGCCAGCCAGTGAACATCAAGAAACAAGACATTTCAAAGAAGAAAAACACGGACAGCAGCTCGACCCATTCCTGGAAACAGGTACAGTGCAAGGACTGGTTTCCAAAGAGCTCTGTGAGCCACATGGGGCTGTCAGCAACAGGGAACAAAGCCGTCAGTGTGAGCTCCACACTGCCACACACCCCATGGCATCAGGCAGGGGACTGGCCCTAACTCCATTTTCCCAGTTCCTTCTTAAAATCAGAGCCAGAAGAGGTTCCCACACTGCTGTTTTTCTTGTGAATAGTCATATTAATGGCTTACAAAGAATACCCAAACTCTCTCTCCTCAATGAACTGACTCTCCCTTGCTCAGGAATAGCAGATGCTGTCAAGCAGCAAAAGATAATCCTCACGAAAGCAGAGCTACTAATCAGTCACTTTTACATTTAAGATCACTTGGAGTTGCCACTGCCTTATACTGTTTTTCTAATTAATTGCACTGGAATGCACTTAAGCAAGACCCAGATCAAAGAATCATCTGCAGAGATTGAAATAAATCCTGTCTGTGTTGCTAATGCCTTGGAAATGGATGACTTTCTAAGCCTTCAAAATCCTGAGTACTATGGTTTAAAACTCCAGATACTGTGAGACGCTTTCAAAGGAACAGATTTAAGGATGAAAAGGAAAAGTCTCCCTTCATTTGATTGTAAGACAATTAAACAAAGGCAATTGTTCAACTAATTTATTGTGAAGTTTGTGTATCTAAAGTTCCTTATTCTTCACTTTTCTATCACTAGAAATCACAGTTCAGGAGTGTCAATTTTCAGTACAGCAGAATTGTATCATCTTTACAGATTTTTTTAATTTGCTTTTATGAAGGGTTGAAATCTTTTCAAAATAATGATAAATAAAAATGACTGGGGTTGAATGTGTTACCAGTTGGTGCAATAAATCACTGCCTCTTCCTGTATGAGTCTCTCTTTCACGGTCTAGAATATCATCAAAATGCTTTGATTGATTTACAATTTAGTAATCCAGCCATCATCATCCATAATTCTACAATAAACCACGCCACTTAATGTAGCTGTTACAGATGTTCAGAAGTTCATTCCCTGCCTTTCAGGAGGAGATACTGACACAGCAGCTGCAGACACCAGGACTAGCTGGGGAAGAAAAATTTGTTTTCAGCACAGGAAAACATCCCATTTTCCTCTAACAGTGCTCTGTCTTTAAAGCTGAAAGACATGCTGCTAACCTTGATACATCCAGGTTCAATTATTAAACACCAAATATCTGTGTGCACGTGCACACCCCCCCACCAGCTGGCAGGAGTAACAAGATGTGTGGCTTCTGTCTAAAACACATAATTTCCTGGGAAATCAAGGCATTACTAAAAGCTGTATGCAACAAGTCCATCAAAGGGTATGCAGTGAACAGCAACGGATCTCAGGCCATCAAGAACTCCACTGTGTCCCGGGTCAGCCCTAAGGAGGGAAGTGCTGGGAGTTTGCTCTTAAAACCACCACCAGAGCTGAGCTGGGCTGAGCAGAAGGGGCTGCAGCCCAACGAAGAGGGGGCTGCTCATTATGCAGTCTCTGTAACCAACACCAGCCCTTCCCCACAGCACAGGCGGAGACTTCGTGGGCATGGCTGTTCATTTTTCTCACAAATTATTGATCTGAAAACAGTAGGTTAATTTTCGGTTTCGACTTCTTCTGCTTGAGCCTGAAAACAACCCAGCATGAGCTGCCCTGCAATTAACACTTTTGTTAAAACTGTTTCCTAAAGAGAAGGAGAATGTGCAACATGCACAGTATGAGGGGTGGGTATTTTATTCCAAACAACAAGAGTACTCCCTGCCAGCCTCAGCAGCCACTGCTCATTTAAAGCAGACATACAGACACATCCAACAGGAATTGTCAAAGTGACGGTCTAGCTCACAGAAACAATTTCTCTCCTAAGTGAATCATTGTGCTGAGGAAGCTAACAAAGACTGCAAAATTCATTAGCTGAGCAGTGCTGGAAAGGGCTGCTCCAAATCCATCACTGCTCCATCCTGGCCAGCCAGCATCCTGTCTCTGGGAGTGACCTGTCCCAGGCACTGCCGAGAGAGGTGCAAAGCTATTTCTAATTACAGGAATCCTCCTGTTTCCTCTCAGCAGCACTTGCAGGAAGCACGAATCAGACTTGTGGTTTGGGGCTTCAGAGGGACATCTGAGTCTTCAAAACTTCAACAGCTGCAGGATTACTCTGCTGGGTGACTCCTCAGACCTGCACACTGTGAGCCTTGAGAGAGTTCTGAAACATCCAGTGGGTATTTCAGAGGGACAGCTCCCCTGCACTGGGAAGAAGGGATATCATGTCCTCACAAATCTTGGGTTCTTCTGCCTCCAAGGGTGGTTAATGGGGTTCCTTGCCCTATGCTTAGCAGGAATACCTATGAATACCAGAAAAGCAGCAATATGTTGAATGTGATTTTGAAAAGCTGCTTTTCGATGAATAAATCCTTGAAAGGCTTTCAACATGGGCCAACGTTATTCCCTCGCCTTCCACGGGAAGGACTCCTGAGGTGTCCCAGCTGGCCAAAAGGTAGCCAAGCTCTTCTGCAGCTAATTAATAAGTCTAATTATAACAATAAATATAATAAATAATAAAATAATAACACAGTAAATAGAATAATAATTATTATTATTATAATAAGTCTAACTGTATGCTTAAACGCGTAGGTTGCCATTCCACAAAGCACTGCTTTCAACTTAGAAAATCTTTCTGCATCTCTCCAAAGGAAGTACACAGCAGGACTGTTCCTGCTCATGTTGCAGCCTGGGAATCCCCCGACATGCCAGAGCAGAGGGAATCCCCGGCCGTGCCCAGCCTCACCCGGCCCCGCTCCCACTAGATGGCACCTGCCCGCTATGGAATGGCTCTGGCAGGGAGGGACCGCTCCTTACGCCAGCTTTCCTTCCCTTCTCATGGGATTGGTCATGTCTTACACAGTAAGGCCACAAGTGCAATCTCATTTAATTGCCGGGAATTGGTAATTGTGTCTGTGTCCCTCTGCACAGCGGCGCTGGAGGCGGCAGTGCCCGTGTGCCACTCCCCAGCCTGGCCGAGGTCACCCAGCTGGGTGCCACCACCAAGGACGAGTGGGCACAAGCGCCTCCTCCCAGGGCAATTCCCTGCTCACTCAGCTTTCCCCCCAGAGGGACTGACAGCACTTGCCCCGGGGTATTTACATTTCCAATTCAGCAGCTATCCCTGCTCACAGCCGCTGCTCCCACCCTGCCCGCTGGCCCGGGGGTGATGTGGCACACATAACACAGCACTGGGGGTTGTGTTGGGGCATTACAGCTCTTTATCCACGCAGCCTTTTGCTGAAGTCTCTGCCTCAGGCTTGACTACAAAACACCACCTCTGAAAAATTTACACAGGTGTTCTCTCCTTCCCTAGCTTAGGTTACATGGAAGAGTTTTGCTGGCATAGCTGTACTGTGAGAAGTAAATAATAAAAGAATATTGCCAGTCAAATAGCAATGCCAACAAAAAAGGCTGTGGGTAGCTATATATGTGGCTGTGGGTATGGTTTATCCTGTACAGGGAAAGGGGTTAAGCTATGGAGCAGAGGAACCTTGCCAGTGTAAGTTCTCTCCCAAAAGGGGTTTATCAGCACAGCTCTACTGAAATAATCACAATTTGAATGCAGGTATGTGCTTGGTCTCCATCAAGACAATTATCACAGAGAAAAAGTTTCTTGTGTTTCTTGGTGAATTTTGGAATAAGAATGTGGCAATCCCCATCCCTAGAGCATGCTGTGCTAAGTCTCTGCCCACTGGGATCTGCTGGGCTGGGGCTGTTGGCTCTTCCACATTCGCTGGCAGCTGCTGAGCTTCGAGAGGCTTTCAGGCACCACCAGCCTGGGAGGGATGAGAGCTGGTGATCCAGTCATACGAGGCTCCATATCTCACAGCCCTGAATTATTCACTCCCCTGCCTGTTTCCTCACATAAGAATTTATCTTTTCTTTGTATATTTTGCCAGTGGGAGCTGGAGCGTGGCAGAGCCATTGCAATCCATTTCTTTGAATACTCTGTGGGATCTCAGCTTGGTGTATTGCACTTTTTCATCCCAAAGAGAGGGTGGTACAAAAGCAAGAGATGTGGAAAGCTTTTAGCATCACAGAACTGCCAGCACTGCTTCCTTTGGCTGCTCCATTTAACCTGAGGATGTTTTTTATTATCAATTAGCTCAAACACAAAAATGCTACACCTCTCAGTCACCTGTGGGACACAAGGACTGGGGTCCAAATTCCCCTTGTTGGTCTTTCTGAGAAGCTGGGCTGATTCTTGTGGTGCATCCTGCTATTCCAGTCAGCCTAGAGACAAGTGCCAGAGCTGACACAAAAGGTGTGTATCAGAGACAGAGAAAACCAAAGGTAAATTCCTCCCACTCCATGCTTGGGCTCGGTGTACCTGTTACTACATGTGTATCCTCCTTATGCCAGACACAATGCAGGCAGAACAGCTGTAGAGAGGGATAGAAAGGGGATTGATAATACAGAAAATTAATAGTGAAAAAATCAGTACAGTAAAGATTCGCAGTGTTCGCTCTGGGAAGACAAGGTGTTCCTTCTGGAGAATTCCCTGAAGGGAGGAACAGTAGCAATAGATTTCAAAATGAACAAGAAATAAAAAAAAAAAAATAATTCCAATCACATACTCTGTATCTCTATATTTAAAAACTAAAAAGACTACCAGATGCAATTACATTCCTGATTAAAAGATCTAACAGAAGCATATTTAAATTCATTAACTTAGTCCACACTTTCCTACCTCAGGAGACCAGCTGCTCCTGGAATACAGGGCAGCAAAATATAAACTACATCTTGCTTGTATTTGATCAAAACCTTTTCAGAGTTCCAATGATCTGGCTGTTAACATCTCTTAGGTGATAATTAGGCTCTTGGGGGAGGAAAACATTGTTTGGGAGAGAAAATGCACTGAGGAAACATAAGTAATGGAGCCTTCTGCCTTCCTGAGGAGTCAGTTATTCCACTGTATAAAAAAGGCAGGCAAGGGCAAAATGAGACCATTTTCAAACAGAGTCTCATTTTGCCTGGGTATAGCAGCAATCAGCAGATGCTCACCTCTGTGCAAACTGTTTACTTTAGGTTTTTCTCATTTCTCGCACCGTATGTTTTAACCAGGAGATTTCAGCCCTTGTGCACTGCAGCTCGTGAGCACGGTTCTCCTCTGGCAGACAGACACTGCGTGGTTTTTCCATCACTGATTGACACATGTTTGGTAGCAGGTACCAGCTGGGGCTGAGCAGGTACTTCTCCCAATTTCTGTCTCCCTAAGCAGGGTCCCTGGGCCACCTTGGCCTCCTGGTCCCTCTGCTTAGGGGACCCTGTCATCCAGGACCTCTGGATGAGGCTTCAGGGCATGTTCAGAGGTGCTGTGAAGAGACAGAACCTCCCTGTGGGATGAAGCCCATTAACAGGGACAATGCATAGTGATATTCTCTGTCTGTCCCAGGAGGACACTAAATTAACAGCAGAGGCACTGATTTATTTCTATTACTGCCATGGGACCTATCTCCCCCCGATGGGACAGGAAGAGACTTAATTAAAGATCACTGGGAATTTCTGCTTATCGTTGTGTCCATCAGGTATCTGTCCTTCTCCCTGTGCTGTGCCTGGTTCTGGTCTCCTCCATCCTGCACAACAAAGCTCACTTCCTCTGGATAACGACCTTCCTTCTCAAGAGATCTTTTAATAATTCTGACAGTTGGAGTCTCTCCTATCCTTCCTGCACAGTTCCCTGTAATCAAGCACAAGAAACATCAAAGGACAGAATTGCTCTTTCAGACAGACAGCTACACCTGTGTCTGAACTGCTGGGCAGACATTTTCAGGACCCAATTCAGGATTTTCCTCTTGTGAGTTAGTTATTATCCACGGCAGAGAGTTCTGAAGTATGGAAGCATCTGCTCTCCCTCCTCTGGGAAGCAGGGAGTGCCTCTGGGAGGTTGCACCATTCCTGAAGAGCTGTAATTCAGCTTGAAACCAGCAGATTGAGAGTCCAGCCTTTGGTGCCACGTGAAGGTCAGTTCCTCACTGCAATGTGCCTGAAGTGCCCAGCATCTTCCCACATGGCCCAGGCAGCCCTGATGGTTGCACAGGAGCAGGAACAGTTTCCTGCTGTCTGTGTCTCTTTGTTCCAATGAAGTCAGTGGAGGTGTGGCTGCACCGGCAGCGCCATGTCCCACTCAACCTCAGTCCTCCTTTTTCACTGCAGCACTGGAGAGATCTCTTTCATTTTGCTTTAAAAGCCAATATAAGGCAGCTGACATGCCTTGACAAAAGTCTGAAACCCCAAAATAATTTCAGGTATCAAAATCCCAGCTTCAGAATGTCCCCTGTTTGAGCGCTAGTCTGGGGATACCTCACAGCTGAGGGTATGGAGGGGAGAGCTCCTGAGAAAGACACTGCCACGACTCACCACCATCCCTCTGGTGAACAAGGACACTGGGACAGGATTTGTCAAAAAAACTGTGACTGTAACCAAAAGCAAGAAGAAAATAAAACAAAAATAGGGAAAAGGATGGGAAATTGCAAACACTCAAAATCAACTTTAAATCTTAAAACTGTTTCTAGTACTTAAATTCCAGACATGTGATTCTGGACATGTTTCTATCTCATAATCAGATTTAAACACAGTCTCACATCCTCATTCTGATGAGTAGGAACTACGTTTTCTTGTTATATATGGGAACATGCATCATACACATTATATTGTGTTTCAAATGCATAAGAAGATTCCCCCTATTGCCATATTTTTGGGACAATCCTTCATATTGCTCTGAAAGTCAAAAAAAGTATATGCTTAAGTCCATTACAACATGAGATCACTTTCCTGAGTGGGTTACCTACAGCAAAACTCACACATATTTCATGCAGTACCTGTGCAGTGCATGTAACCTTGAAAATAGTGGGATTATACTTTGTGAGGAATTTATGTGAAATCGTGAGTGTTTTCTTCTCTTTCTAGTGTACACAGTCTCAGAGAAAATCGAGATTATTTGCATATAAGAGCAAAATGCCCATTATTACCATGAACACACAAAACTTTATGGATGAGACCTCTGATGGCACTTACTGAACCTGGGTGCTTAAGTCCCACATACAGAGATGTGTCTTGTTCTCATCGTTGAGGAGCCTGTGAAGGCTGCTGTGAGTCTTAAGATTGGGCACTGAAGATGGTGGATGGTAGATTTATGAATCACATTCCAATTTTTTAACTCAAAGAAGCCTCAGTACCTTTTATTACCCGTTCCCTTCATGAGAACGTTACCAGTTATCCTTGAAGACTGATAGCTCCATCTGTGCTTTTATTCATCCCCAGTGAATACATGGATTTTCTTTAACCACAGACTTTCATCTGTCTGAGCCTTTAGGAGTAGCAAAATATGCTGGGAGAAAAACTCAGAATGATCCAGATGACGGGGTAGGGAAGACAAGGAAGGAAGACAAGAAAAGGCGAGCTTGAGATGAGTTGTGATTATATTTGTTAAGTTTAAATTTGATTAAATTTGTTAGATTAAATTTGCAAAATTACTTAGAGTATTGAACAGATCAGCCTTGAGTTCATCATCAGGTCAATCTGGTTATAAAACAAAGGGCTTCCCTTTTGAAGAGGTGAAACAAAAAATATTAGACACTTTCTCTTTTAAAAATGGTTTGTGCAGGAGAGGATGTTCTGGTTCTCTTTTGGGTGAATATTTGGGGTGAGGTGAGCTGAATATGTTATCATCCAAAAGCTTTATCTTCAGAACTGTATTTACTATAATCTGAGCTTTCCTTTCTCTTTCTGTGGATAATGTTTTCACAGGTCTTAAAAACTTCACTGATTCCAAAGTGAGAAACTCTGATGACGACTTTTTCAAACAATTACTGTTAATACAGGTGAGCTACAAACACCTCTGGCCTCATTGCAGGCTGAAAGCTGAACACCTCAGAGTTTGATTGTCACTTTTAATTGACTGAGAATCAGTAACTCTGACAGAGAACTGCTGCTGTTACCATTGTTTTTCTGGGCACCAGTGCTGACCTCTCCATTCCTTCCTGTGCTTGGCCTCTTGCTCAGCTCAAGGTGCTCCAGCCACTGTTGGTTTGCTGAAATCTTTCTGCCTGACTCTTACATCACAGCTACTACATACTTCTGCCAAACTTTCATTCCATAAGGGCGCAATCCAAAGCTCATTGAACTCAGAGGAAAAGATTTGCACTGGCTCCTAGAGGTTTTGGAACATATTTCACCTGTCTCCTGCCAAATGCCTTCCTTGAAGGCAAAGCAAACGCTCTGTATCCCTTAGGAAAGAGAAAAACGTGATGAAAAACGTGGGGAGAAGCCTGAGGAGACACAGGAAGGGCCAGACTGCTGAGGGTATGTGGGGCTGCAGACATGCTTTTGGAAGGAGGGATGTCCCTGAGGGACTGTGGCCCATGGAGGACTCATGCCAGGGCAGGACTCTCCTGAGGGAATGCAGCCTGCTGGTGATCCATGCGGGGCAGCAGCAGTGACAAGAGCAGAGCAGAAGATAAAACCAGTAAAAACTGTGGGACAGGGACAGACAGAAACAACTGTACCATTACACATGACAACAATCACACTTGATCCTCCCATTTGTGCCCAAACCCCAATTTCGAAGAATAATCTCTAGGTAAAGTAGGAACTCGTATCTCCATTGTTTCAATGCTGGGCCTTTCTCAGAGAGAGACAGCCAGGACCCCAGTGGTGCTATCACCTTCCTGCAAAAAGGACAGATATGTTTAACTGAGGACGTGTGGACCCTTCCCAATTCATGTTCAAAGAAATCTTTTGAAAATCACTTGGAGCTACTTTGCTTTCTGTGCCCTCACCAGTTCCCTCAGTCTATGTCTACACCACTGGATCCAGGAACTCTTATCTAGGTGGGATAACCAGCTCGTCCAGAGGTCCAGAAGTACCCCAGCCACCCCATGCTCTGGTTTCAATGGGCTGGAGGAGATCTGTGGGCTGCTCCAGGCAGGCACCTTGTTAACATGACAGAGGGATTAGGGTATAAAACACACATATCCCATCCCTTAGACAGAAGTAGTGTTAAACATCCTTTAGAAGGACAATTTGAGGAAAAAATTGATTGTCAAGCTTTATTTAGGGAGATAAATACTGTTTTCTCCCCAGAACTATGTCTTATTTGCCATCATCACAATGTCAACCTTCTATGCCCAGTTTGTCACCTGGGACTGTGGACTCCCAACAGTTCAACAGCACCAAGAAAACCAAATACTTCTCCCTTGCTAATTCACTAAGAAGTTAAAGGGTAGAAAATAAAACCCTCAGTAGAAAGCTGAGGCCTCTCAGTTCAGTCAGTACTCTGCCATGAAAACATCAGTCTGTCAGTCCATTCATGTGGCATTTACTGACCCTAAATTCCCACCTCCACGTGTACATGCAAAAGTGGGTTTTATACTGTTTGTGGCTGATAGTTATAAAAGCCAAAGGATTTATGAATTGCCAGATTCATGCATTCAGAAAATTTGACTCAGGCCCCTGGAAAACCACTAGACCAGCTGAAAAATTCCACCACATTAAGCTGACCTCATTCTGCTTAACTCCAAGTACTCTGGCAGGGGAGCCCAGGATCCTTCCAGCTCTAAGTAATTCGCTCTAGTAACTACAGGAAAGCTGTGGGAGGTGTCCTCTGCCAAAGCTCCTTCCCTCCCTCCCAGCAGCGATGCCTCTGCTCATGAGTGAGCAGTCATGATTTCTGTTAGTTGTGGCCCAGTTCTGCTCTATTTTAGGATTTCTAGAAGCTGTTAAAAACTAATATCCTCTCACTCTCTCCTCCTAGAACCTAATTTATCACTGACTCCTGCACAGTTACACTTCTCTCTCTCTGCACTGGCACTTTCTCTCTCATGGTATAAATTCTGGACAACCCTAAGGGACTGTAAGCACATGGGTGCAGTGGACCAGTGACAGGGAAAGATGTAAGCAACTGGGACTGCTAGGCAGGGGGAAATTGTGCTAATTAGAAGGAAAAGGAACAGTAAATAGCCAGAGACAAAAATGCACTGATCCTCAAGCAGAAGCCCTGTGGCAGTAGCAGAGCTCCCTGTGGTCTGTGACCCTCTGAGACAGGGCTACGAAATGCACCAATTTAGTAATAGAAAATTCACTCTCTGAGTGTATTCAGTGTCATGTCTGCTCACTTGCAGTATTTTTGGTACACTTTTACAACTGTTTGCGTTACAGTCACCATTAATTACAAGCATTTAGCTGAATTCAACTCATAAATAAAACAATTGCTAATGAAGATTGATGACCAATTTGTGTCCCAAATGGCACTTGGTTATCCACAGGGTGGTGCAAGGACAAAAACAGTGCATGTAGAGAGTTAGCAAATATGAAATAAGGGGAATATTTTGGCTTACAGAATCTGCACATTAAGGAGTGATGCTTAAGATAGTGTGGCTTGATGATCTAACACCAGGCTGCATTTGTTGGGCTGACACAAGAAGTTCCACCTGCACTCTTAGTGCACCCAGATACGACTGCCCATCTCATAAGCATTCTTAAAGACAAGCAAATGCTAACTACAAATTAGATGTGGAACCAAGAATAGGCACCTGGAAAGGGAGTTAGTACAGGAAGAAAGGAAGCTTTTCAAAACCATTGGACTAATTAGGCTACATTATTTCTAAATGTCAACTAAAGTTACTGAGCCCTTCCCCTATGAACAGCTCAACTTTGCACTAAAATACCTATTTACCTGTCTGCATAGGCACAGAGAGCCTCTTCTGGGGCAGCTGCTTTCTCAGGTTGGAGTCCAGTGAAATAAGAAAATCTCTGTCTAAATCTAACAGGGGCTTTATCTCACAAGTGGCACCAGTCTTTATACACTGACAACCCACTGGATCAAAAAGTCATGGAACACAATTGCTCATGGGATTGTCACTTGGTATAAAGCATTTGTATGCCATGAAACACAACTGATCACCAACCTGCTCTGCCTCCAAGCACTATGGCACATCTGTGGCCACAGCCAAGAAATGTGTAGTACAGGTCAAGAAAGGGCCAGAGGTAGCTGCCAAATGCCTCTGATCACAAATCTGCCTTATATAAGGTTGGCTTAAGTTTACAGGCTGTCAGAGGCTCCTGTGGGCCAATAAAGTACCGGGGGATCAGTGGTAACATGCAGAGAAACACACTCTGACTCCTCTAAATTACCACTGGGGAGCCACAATATAAATTCCAGGATGCAACAGGGCTCCCCTCTGCTGAGAGGATAATTCAGGGATCAATTGCACTGCTGGAAGTCCCTGCCCTAGCACCAATGTGGATCAAAGTGAGCACCATGAGACTCCTGTCTCCGTCTGGAAGGGCAATGGAGGGTCCACACGCCACAGTCCCCTGGTGCTGAACCAGGGTGTGACAGTGAACACACTGCTCACACCACAAACACCTCTGAGCCTCCCACTCCAGCACAGCTCACTGTTTTGCTCTCAGACAGTCAGTATTCCTTCTGCTTATTTTGCACATTCACACACAAAAAGCAAACAGACAAAGACAAATTTTCCCTTCTTCTCATCTCATTACTGAAATTTTCCTTCAAGCTCACTAATTTTATTCTCTTTCAGGTATGAGCACTCCCAGCAGCAGGTTTCCAGCAGCAAATTAGGCAAGCTAAATTACTGGAAGTTTACCAAAGGAAAAGGAAATAAGACCTCAAACACCTTGTAGACTTTTCTCTCCCTCAAATCGGTAGCTTGTTTATCTTAATAATAATAAAGCAGGCAGAAGGATGTAATTAATGTCAAGCACAATTCATTCCTGTTACTTTGAGGTACTAAAATCAAAACCAGAAATCCTGACTTTGAAACAACATAAGAAAACTTTTATATGTACGATTTTCTAATTCAGGAATGTCCGTGTGCAATGTGAACTGCTCAGCAAATTGAGCCAGGAAATACATTAAGTGAAAGCTAATGTAGGGCAAAACTATTTTACCTCATGTTTGAAACTGTTCCACCAGGTTATTTCTCTGCAGCAAGGGCAGAACATTTTGGAGAGGAGAATGAGCATGCTAAGGAGAAGAGGGAAGGGAGAAGATTTTGCACTGTGGGTTTTTGGCTAAAATGGAAAGGAATCTATTTCTGGTGGAGTGGACTCTCCCACACACATGATTAATGGATAAATTGTGTAAGAAAAATGTCTCCATCCCAAAGCAGACCCAATTATGTTCTGCATTAACTGAAACATATGGGAACATTTCAGTATAAACAAAAACTGCACTGTATGAGCTTTTTTCTATGAGCTTTCCAGCTCATTTAACCCTTGCTATGGTGAACATTAAGAACAGCCTGAGATTACTGGTGTAATGCTCCACTGTGTATTTTTTGGCTCAGATAATGCAGCAGTATCTCCCACCTTTTATACTGATAAACTGAAAGCCTACTTGTGTTTCAAAACCCTGTAGATCCTCTTCTTTATGCCAAATTTTGCAGGTGAAGGAGGTAGATATTACAGTGGGCTTCCTGAGAGCACCCATGCTGAACAAAAGCCAATTTTTTGAACAGAAGGATGGCAACACTGTAAAACCATCTATGCGAAAAATCCTATTCATGTGAGCTTAGACTCCCAAATTACTCGTCTGCTTCCAAAAATACTGCCACTGTGTAATTCCTAGATTTTGTTTCCCTTTCCAGACTGTGCCCTTTCACCTCCATGCTGGGATTTCAGAAGCACTTCTTCCTGGTTGCAACAGTGAACACCAGCAGCCATGGTGAATCAGGATGACTCAAACCTCTGCTAAAGTTCATGCATCTCTGGGGTTCCCGAGCAGTGAATCATTGCTCTGCCCTTTCTTCTCCTTGCTTTCCTTGCCCAGACTTGCCCTGCTGAGATAATCAGCTGCCCCATCACATTTTTCATCAGGTAGATGAGGAGCTGACAAGATTTAGACAATTTTCTTATGTTAACTAATCTACTTATGTTTCAATACTAATGTTTACCATGTCAACTAGTTTACTTTTCTCTTTGAGAGCCCACTGACATCAGATCAGTAAATGTACCTCCAAACTCTCATATCCTCCTGACTGCTAAAACAAGCAAACACCAACAGCCTGGACATGGCTGTAATGAAAAGCTTTGAGTTTATATATTCATACAGTGTGTGTGGTAGGAACGAAGACTCCCAAATCAAAGTGAAAGGTCCTTCTGCCATGGAAAACAGAAGATCTCTTCAAGTCGATGGCACTGTATCAAGTGACAGGATACACACTGATTCTCATTTCCTGACCAAATCACAGTGAAATCAGGAACTTCTTCATCTCACTGCCATTCATAGAAAGTAAAACCACAAAAGACTACCGCACTTCTGACTTCTGAATTACAAGGGTCATTGGGCTCCTATGACTTCATTTTTCCTTGAATTCAGCATGTATTCTTGAAATAACCTTATTTTAATTGAACAGTTGTCAGCAATGCTCAACCCAGTACAATCCAGTGAATTTTCTACAATCTTCAGCCTGGGTTTGTCCAGCTTCATCAGTCTTTAGTTTATTAGTCTACTGCCAGCCTGCTGTTCTCCTTACAGACTGCATATCAATGGCTCTTTAGACTTTAGACTGAATCCAACAAATTGTGCTCTTCAAGCTTCTTCCAAAGGCCTGGTTCCCAATCTTTTTCTTTCACCTAACTTTACAATGAATCCTCCTCTATTTGTTTTCTGCCTTCTCCAAGTGTGGGCACCAGAACTGAGGAGGGTGAGTGAATGTTAAACTCAAAGCTGTAGGAGATGCAGTCACAGCTCCTGGGTGGATACTTGCTGTGTACCTATAGTACAGCTCACAGAGGAGGATCCTGGCAGCAGATCCCACTAATATCCCCTGGCCCCCTTCAGATGTTGTTAGGATGAGCCTCATGCTGCTGTGCTTGGGATAGTGTCCATAAACTGATCCCACCTTATCAAACAGATTGACATTCTCAAAAAGAGCATAAATGAAGTAAATATAATGATGGAAATACAGACAAGGATATTCTGGGCAAATTTCACATTGTGCTACACAGCTGAACAAGGACCTAAAATTGCCCAGGACTGAAAATGAGGTGTTACAGCATTTGGCTTCTGGATCAGGAGTTCAAATCACATGGAGGAGGGTAATGAACAAAACCTCATTATCATCTAGCAGCCACTAATGAGTGTCAGGAAGTAGATGAATACAGGACTTTGCTGACTAGCAGTGGCAGCTCCTATTTTAGCAAGAGCTGTCTTTGTAAGAAGGTCTGGAAAAATGTGCCAAAATTCTGAAACCAAGTAATCCTCGGGTACAAAATTCTTGCAAGATGGCAAGTTAGGGGCAATGACTTTATTTTTAGGTCATGTGCTTATAACCAGCCTGGAAAAACAGTAAGGGGAAGTAGTTAATATTTAGACACCTGTGGTGTAAGTCAGTCATTTACTTCTCCACTCCAGAGGGCAAGCACACAGGGTTGTTGCCATGGGCACCAGTTTCTCCAGAAGCAATGGAGGGGTATATGTGCCCAACTGCCCCCACTGAGCCAGGAGGGAGGTGCAGCAGTGGTACTTTCTGAGGAAATCCATGGCACAGCTGCTGGCACCGCTCCAAGGCGGGAAGTCCGGAAGCCCACAGGCCTTAGCAACCATCAGCTTTGATGATTTAACTTGGCTGCAGGGAGGAGGGGAGGTCAGTATGCAGCTGTTCTGCAAGCTACAGTCTCATAAAGATAATTGCATTCTCACTTTTAAAGAGGACTTTCACTCCATAAACAAATGTCTTTTTCAAGGATCTGTGACACAAATGAGTGTGCCCATTCTCCCTCCAAGCATGGACTGTGACAGTGCTGTGACACAGAGCAAGTGCCCACTCCTATCCCTCTGTGTGCTCTGCCTTCACTGTTTGACTGCCTGAGAGGTTTTCACCTTTCTTTCCCAAACATCCTCTTGGGGTACCTTTTCTTTCCTACATGAAGTGCAAGCCCAGTAATATTCAAGAAGACGACAACTGTCAGACCTACAGCGTTCGAGTCAGCAAAAATGCTGATGAAACGTTTTCCTTGTCCCTGACATCCACTGCTGTCAGTTAAGGTACTTTTCACACAGTTTGAGTTCACTTTCAAATGTGTCATCTTGGCTGAGACAGGCTCTTTGGCCTGAGAATCACACCCAGACACCTTAAATCCTTACACCCCAGACCAGACCTGCTGCTAAGGAGCAGCTTTGCTTGGTTTGCAGACAGAATTCCCTAACTAACTCCAACCATGCATTTCACTGCTCTGCCAAGGCTGGCTGTTGGCAGCAATGATACACCAAGAGAAAGAAAGCCAGAAGAATTCCCAGGCAGAAGAACCCTGCTGCAGGATTTTTGCAGCAGAGGATGGCAACTGGAGGGAGCGCAAACGCGGTCTGTGTAACTCTGCTGGAGCACTAGGACAGGCTTGGGAAGAGAAGCAGCGCTTTTTCTAGTTATTAAAAGTGTTGTAAGAATCTTCTCATAACCTTTTCTCCATTCTCCTTAGTTAAACTTTCCTTGATGACCTTCCCCACTCCTTCTGAGGCGTGGTGTAAATCACAGACATAAAATCACACGCCGCTCTGCACGAGTAAGCATTTCTCTACAGTGAGTCCAACTCACTCTCTGGATAACCGAGGATATTAAGAAGTTAAATCTTTCAAACTACTGTTGCGAACAGCAACACTTGACATGGTGACCCCAGACTGGAATAATCTTGGACTCTGATCTAGTTAAACATCCTTGTCTAATAACTGCCTCAGGCTGTCAGACTGCAAACCCTGGAAAATAAAGCAGCATCACAACACAAAAAAAAATCTTACTTGTGTCATTCCTGGCTAAGAACCTTCTCACCTTGAGCTGCCAGGTCAAACAGGCAGGTAGGAAGAGCAGGGGGTATGGATGGCCAGGCAGGAACAGAGAATTCAGGCTGCAGTTTGTCTCTGAATGAAAACAGCAACCCTTCCAACGCTCTCAGAACTTTTTTTTTCAGTCTGTTACACCTGCTCTGTAAGGTGTGCTCCTCTGCTCAGCAAGGTGGGCTTTGCTGAGGGTGCGAGTCAGGCTCTGCCTTGGGCCTGCCAGGCTTCACATCTACACTCACCTGAGAAAAATTTAGATGATTTTTTTCTGGAGCAAAAATCCCTGGATAGTGACATTTGTAAATGGAGTCAAGAAAGGCTGTTCTCTGCAGGTCTGGGAGCACACAGCCCTTCTGGAAGCTGCATGCTGCCAGCATGTTTGTGGAGAGAACTGCAGGATAAGCAAGAGCCTACAGGCAGAATGATGTCACACAGCAAGTGGTCCCTAGAAAGCACAGGAAAACTTAAGAGCAGGAGCTCTGAAATAAATAATAAAACCTGAGAAATCTGGAGTAAATGATTAAACAAAATGAGGCCCCAGTCAAGGAGGCAAAAGAATTCATGACAACAGGCCGTATATCCCATTGGTGGTGGCTGTGTTTCCTGGATCACGTTCTTCCTCTTTAAAATGCCTTATCAATGGCTTAAGGCTTTGACAGCCACTCCCAGACCTGCCAGCCCGGGTTAGGATCTGCCTCACTGTCAGACAGGGACTTGGTGAGCTGGAATGCCAGGCTGGACCAGACACATGGCAGCCACTGGACCCTGGGACCCTCAGAGGGTGAGAGTCCTCCTCCAGTCTCATGCTGATCACAGCACAGCGCTCTGTCAACCGCCAGCACAGGATGGGAAAATTAGAGCCTTTGAGGTTCATTTACCACATGACAGGTGTAATATTCAGAGTCGTTAAGAGACCTTTCTTCTGCTTTTCAAGAGTGGCAGCAGTTCAAAAAGACCCTTAAAAATTCTTTTTTGTGCACAGTCCTAAGAGCTGCAACTATACACACCCGCTCCTGGATGGGATCCAGAAGTGTCAGCAACAGCCCCAGGGTTAAATCCCTTCCCTTCTTACTGACAACAATAGTCTAAAGCTCCCCATGAAACTCTTTGTTCCATATCCTCTACAATGAGGCCGAATGAGACCCCAGGGAATCCCACAGTGATAATCCAGATGCATGTAACTTGCCTGAGGGTCTGTGAATTAACATTTGCAGTGACTGGGTAGGTAAAAACTTTCCTCACAGCCATTTTTTGGCACTGCAACACCCATCAGAGCCTTGAGCATTCCTACGGTGGCCACACATTGTGTAATGTTTGTTATGGGCTTTTACTCTGTGCACACACTTGGGTAGAAGTCCAGTATATGATTCCTCCTACTCCTGCTATGCTTTTCTGGTCTTCTGTCAATTAACTTTCTTAAAAATACATATCCCACCTCAAAGCCTATTTGAATGGGGAAAACCCAATATTCCTAACAAGTTTTTAGTCTATCCTGGGTTTGAACAACCATCTCCTCAACAATTCTCAGGAACCCTCATATAGTTGATTTAATTTCTTGTGACACACTTGCAGTTTCTGTCATTTTGCCTCTGGCACTGGCATCCAGCCACAGTGGTGAGTCATTGACAATTCCATTTCAAGGGTTAAATTTACATGTTTTACATAATGACTACACATATTTTTCAGTTCCTACTAATTAAATTCATTGAGTCTGCTGTGACTCCACTGCCACTATGTTAATGGAGGCAACCTACCATTGTTGAGAGAGGCGCAAGGCTACCAGGTCCAACCCTCTGTCAATCACTCTTTGGAACACAGCCAGGCCTTTGCAGGGCTGCAGAGATGACCTAGACATTACAGCATGTACTTCTGGACCTCTGAGAGGGGGAAAGTATAAAGTTTGGAAAAACAGTATTCTCTTCCAGGTTTGTCAGAGACCAAGACTGTCTCTGTGCAAGCTGGGAAGCATCAGGACTTCACTATTTGCCAATTGCTGGTTACATACAAAAGTGCTCATTACAATAAAATTTCCTACTTCAGTTTCTGTTACTTGTCTTCAGTGAAATTCTGTGCTTGGAAATTGTCAGAAAATACACAGCCCTGCCTCTCAACATCTGCACATTTCTGGATTCCTCCTGCAAAACGTTCTTTTCCCTAAGTGTCCTGGTTCGTGAGGAACAGAAGGTACTGAAAAGGCATGAAAAGGCATCAAGCTCTGGGAAGGACTGGTTTGGAGATATTTCACCTCAGACTTGGCAGACTCCCAAGTGGCAGACAATGCAGTGCAAACCAAAGACATGCTTGTAACAGAGCAATAGGAAGAAAACACTGCCAGCTTTCAGGGAGAGACAATGCCCCTGCCTGTCTCTGTACACCTATCTCTGTATATTCTGATCTTGATTGGCATCCCCCTCTCAATTATCATTTAAACAGGCCAATCTATGTGATCTTTAAACTACTGAGCCTCCTCTGACAGTGGAAATTCTCTGGAACTCCTGTGTGAAGGGAAACATTAAGTGATCTTGTCTTGCTCCTTGCAGTCCTGGACAGATTTCCTGCTCCAAGCTCCAAAGCCCCCTCTAAGCTGTATTCATGGGAGTGCTGGCAGAGCTGGGAAGCAGCAGGAGAAAGAGCCCTGCTGGCACAGCAGCACTGTGTCCAACACACTGCTGGGGGGCTGCCCAGGAAAACCCAGCCTCCTCTGCTGGGAGAATCCCTAACAGCCAGTGGTTAGGGAAGACAAAATATCAAATGTTCTTCTTAATTGGACTTCTTGCACTCTGAATGGCCACTAATTATTTTGCCTCCTTACCAACATCTTCCCCATCTGGCTTTCAAGTTATATTTCTATACCTGCTGTAAGATGTGTAATAGTCACTGAGGAAATTATAATCTTACCTTTAAAGTAGTGAAGCAGATAGGATCACACAGTGATATCAAAGCCACCAAAAGACAAATCCAGGTCAAAAGGGAAAAGGAAAGAAAAAGAGAGAAAAAACACAGTTAGATTTGTATTTCACGATGAGCTAAACAGGAAAAAAGAAGACAGTTTAATTAAATTTAGTTTGCTTTCTCCAAGCAAATGATAAAGTAAAAACAATGGGGCAAATGGAATAGAGTGACACAAAGTGCTTTTGTCAGTGGATAAAGATTTCAGAGATTTATGCAAATAATCTTTTACCAGCATTCCTTCATGACACTGATTTGCTGTCATCAAAGGAGTAATAGGAAGATCTTTTATGCACTATGGAATTTAACACAGACACACCATTCCAGCAGAAGTACTGGGTGCAGACAGAGAGCAAAGGCAGGGTATGTATCAATACCTCTGTTTGCACACACTCAGCAGCATTAACCTCTTGGCAAAGCCCCAGTTCCTGGTGGTACCAGCCCAGCCCTCTGCATTTGCCAGGTTATCCCAGAGCCCCAGGCACAGTTCTATCATCCAGCCCTTCTCTTAGCAGCCTACTTCCAGCACAAACCATGGAAAAGGCTTTGGAGACCTGTTAATGCTACAACAAAAATCCATAAACCAACACAAGTTTGGTGCAAAGAAGGGATCAAAAGGGAAGGGGAATAATTACTTGCAAGAAAAGAAACAAAGACTGTTCTAAAGCTAGAAATTCTGAGTTTCCTGGGGAATTCATCAGTGAGACTGAAAGGTTTCCAGTACTACTGACGGAAGGAAGCAGGAAGCAAGCTCAAGTCCTTCAGCTGCCTCATAATAAGTGCTCCAACACCGTGGCAAAAGGTTTTACATGAGTGTCTGGGAATAAAGGAAAAAACCAAAGCAAATGGGAAATTCTTTCTCCCATCACCTGTGTCCCCCCATGCCTGCATATATAAGGAATCTGGTGTGGCATGTTTGAATTATTTTTATAATGTTTTCCACTTTCAGTAATGATAAAAATTAAAACTACAATTTATTTTTTTTTAATACTAAGAGGAACCTTTTCTGGGAGTTGTAAAATCAAGTTTGCTTGAATATTAAAAAACTTGACCAAAATGGTGTCTTAAAGTATTTCTGCTTTTTTCTACTTGAGCTGCAATGCTTGACCCTAAATGGCACACAAATAAAGAGTTGTTCTTCCAGAGAAATTAAGATCATACTGTAGGAAAAAAGACCACAGACAGATACAGAAAGCAACTGTAATGTGCTGGAGAAGTACAGCTAACATGTCTACCATGGTGGCTGGAGGAAGACATGCACTCTGTTCATCCCAGCCTCGCAGGAATATGTTAAGGAGACCCCTGGTTCAGCTGGGTCCAGGCTCTGATTCCTCGCTGCTGCCCCAGAACTAATTATCCCGACGTGCTGCTGCCTGGGCATCTCTGTGTTGGCTCCAGTTCACAGGGCAGGAATGCTCTGTGCCAGGGATGATCTTCCTCTCCTCCCCTCCCCCAGGGTGCTGGGAGATCAGCCCTCCAGCCACGGGACACATGTGGGGACAGGCAGCAGATGAGTTTCAGTGATGATGCTCACTCTCACTCATCGAGAGGCTGTGAGGAAAACCAGAGCCTTCTGCCAGAGCATTTCTGCCAGAGTATTCTTCCATCCACCTTTTTTCTGTTTATGAAAAAAGACAGGGAGGAAATGAAATCTTGGATAAAGTCACTGTGCTGAAGGACCCAACAGGGTGGAGAGAACACAGCTCAAAATGAATTCCAGTTATGATCTCACCCCTCAGCAACTACTGAGCAAAGATGAATGAGAAATGAGCAAGAGCACAAGTAACGAGACATACATTTCATACGGTCACAGAATTAAGTGGGAACATGAACTGTGTCTGACTTTCACCCCAAAACCTTCACAAGCTGTCTATTATTGCCTTGACACTCACCCATGTACTGAATTCATTCAGTGAATTCAGTCTTTGATAAGAAAGCAGTGAGAATGGAGGAAAGCAGTTAAAAAACAACATGGCAAGTGGAAGAGTGAGCTCTTCGAGGTAGGAGAACCCAAAAGGTCTGGAGTTTGGGCAGAGTTGGTCTGAGGGCTCTTCCCTCCCACTGAGATCTGCCCCCAGGTGGGTTTCTTGTCCCTGGGTTGGGGTGAATACTGCTGGTTCAGTTTGTGTTTGAAAGGGACAGGAAGTTTTGCAAGAACTTCTTTCACAAGATTCTTTATCTTTTCTTCTGTCTCAGCAGGGGCCTGTAGCTCCACATCCCCATGGGGAGCTGAATGAGCTGTGGAACACTGCAGGGTCCTCTGCTGCAGGGCCTGAAACATGGCACAGGAATCAAGGAAATTTACTCTGTATTTCTAAGATACTCTGATGCCTGGAGGTACAATATTAAGGCTGCACTACAGAATCAGCAGAAGAAGAGTCCTACACAACTAACTCCAGAAAAAGATACAATTTTCCAGGTGAACACACAATGCTTTGTGTCTCTCCAGTTTGGCTCCAGCCATGCTGCACTCCTGGAAGATTACACACAAAGGCAAAATGGAATTACTAGTCTTTACTCCCAGGCCAAACACTACATGAGCTGCATGAACATGTTTGCTTACAAAGGCAACCACACATGTGAGGATGTCTTTGACACTTGAGAGCATCTCCTACTGCAGGGTCAGAGGAACTTCAGGAACATTCACAAAAACAGTCCTGCAGCATTCTTGAGAAACTGGTCAAGACCAAAAGGCAGGCAAGAAACTGAAGTTTAAGGGAGCCATAATTCCAGATGCTCAGAGTGGGTACACACAGGTCAGCAGCAAGGCCCTTACCCATGGTCAGGCTCCTGGTGCCAGCTGGTGTTGATGCCCCGTGCGGAGCAGGGACGGGGCAGTCGGGGTGTGCCAAGGGGCTTGGAAAGGAGGGAAGGGTAAGACATGGTGGCAGCTGAGACCTGGTGCTGTGACCTCCCTGCTGCCTGTGTCTCCACCACATACAGCTTCCCCTGGCTGCTCCCACCCTTTGCTGATGGCTGGCAGAGGCTGGAGGAGACCGGGGAGCCGGGAGCCCTTGGGACAGGCATGCTGCTCCCAGAGCATCCTTGCTGCTGTGTGGACCATCCCCTACAGCTGTAAATGAGTGGCTGAGAGGTAGGAAATGTGTGATCCTTGTCATGATGGAGCTCAGTCCAGGCTATTATAAGCATCATCACTGCATTTCTCTGGTCCTGCCACACGAGCCAGCGCAGGTATTTATACCACAGCCTTGATCCCCAGAGGACTGTAGCATGGCCACAAACACAGCTGAGGTATCAAAGGGATTTGCAACTTTCTTTTGTCTCAAATGGCATGGTACTGGTGGAAACACTGTTACTAGAGATGAGCTGAAGATAATGTGGTTTGTATGGAATTGGACATGCACTCTGTCTCCAGCGCTCGCTCTTAAACAAGAAAGCACTGCTCTGTCTGCTGCACTTCACTCCCTGCTGAGCCTAGGGCAGATTCCAGTCATTCCAGAGCTACAGACCGTTTTAAGGGTCTAAGATGCAAGCACATCAAAACTCAGATTTCCTTTTAATTTATTTCCTTTTACCCTGTGCTAACAGGCACAGTGTCTCCTATCAGCAAAAATAAGAGCATCGCCCAGTAAATCTCTTTCCAGGGGTCAACATGAGAGCATAGAACAATTGTCTACAGAGAGCAAGATTATTTGCTTAATTCAAAACCACTTTTTTCTCATTAGCTGGCAGAGAAAGGGAAGGGAGTAGGAAAATCAATAAATAGAATAACTTTAATAATAATCACATAGGGAAAAGTTGAAATGAAGTTAAATAAATGAAGTTTAATAATGATTTTTAATTACAGGGGCTTTCATTTCACTTTTCAAATGGATCTTAAAAACCTTGCCCTTAGAAACCTCACTGTATTTATGAAATAATGAATAATTCAACACAGCTACAGCTGACACTTTACACACCACTGACAGTAATAGCATTGGTGTGATCAATCTGCAGAATGCCTTTCTTTAAAGTTCCTACATCTGGCTGCTAATACAGCTCTGAATCACAACGCCTTTTGCAGTCCCTCATTTTGTGAAGAGATGCATGGAAGCAGAACTGAACTTCTTCCTAAGCTTCTGCGTGCCATCCTTCAAAGGCTGGATTGCTCCACGAGACATCTCATTCAGGGCTGCAGCAGGAAGCATGAAAGAGCGGTCTGGGAAATTACAGCAGGATGGATCCTGGTTGTTGGCTTTGGGCAGGGAAAGGAGAATGCTTAAGAATGTGCCTGCAGGAGAAAAGTGCTTCGATGTGCCCTGGCACGCCAGCTGTACAAGGGAGAGTTTTGTCTCTCCCTGGACAATAATTTCTGGAATCTTATAAATGGCAAATTGTTCTTAAGGTCTGAACAGGAGAGTAAGAGAAGTTCCCTGCTCGATAATCATACAAGAAGCCTACCCCAGCCCCTTTTCCTGGGATATCCCTCCACCATCAATGCACTGAAGCACTGTTTGTTTGTATTCAACAAAGAGAAAGCTGCACATTGCTGAAGTGAGCTCCTCACAGACCAGTGGGACTGCCAGCAAAGCACTGGGGATGTACAGATCCTTAAACATAAAAGAAATGAAAGGACTACCATTAAAAACCAGCAACAAGAAAACAACCTCCAGAAAACAAACAACAAAGACATTCAAACTTCAGAAGGAAGTTCTCCTGTGAGTGACAGAGTTCTCACTATGTTTCATGACAGTAAGACAGGATACAGCTTTAAAGTTCTGCCTTAACCAGAGCAAAGCAATGACTTGAGAGTGTATTGTCTGCCCTTGATGCTTTTGTTTTTAAGGAACCGCAAAATTATTAAGAAATGGTGTCATGTTGCATATTAATCCAGTTTTTCAGATGGTGGATTCTTAACTCTGTGGTACGTTCAGAGGCAAACTCAAGGGATGGGCAAACTCAAGCCACTTAAATAATTTATGCATGTTTGGAAACTCAGGTGTACACGTGCTACACGTGATGCAGACAGTGCTCTGGAAACAGCCACGTGGCCGAATAACTTCGTTCACAGGCAAATTAATGTGCAAAATATGCTCATTGATTATGACTGCCAGGATTGGGATGCCTTGCCACAGACATGGGGAGAAATAGGGTGTGATTGTAGTTCCTGGGGTTCAGAAAACTACTCACAGCTTATTAGCAAACTCTGTGTTTTGCTCAAATTCAGTCACTCATTCCTTTCAACTTACTTTCTTGACAACTAAATAGAAAGGCCCTTCAAAACAATTTCTACACTTAACTTTCAATCAAAATTTTTAAAAGATATCTAGAATATACGTAGGAAATATTCAAACAGTAATGTCCCTTTCATTTGGGGCTAATCCCAGGGAAAACCCCTAGGTCTCCCAGGAGATTTCAGGTTTTATTGGTCATTTGGAAATTTAGACATTTTAATGTAAGTCATAAAAAAAACTTTGGAAGCTTGTGCTCTCATTTACCTGCCAAATTCAAGAAAGAAGTAGTGTTAAAGCTTACCAGGTAGCAGAAAAAAATGTCCTGAACAGCTACAGGAAAGAAATCTGTGCTGAGAGCCCTTTAGGCATGCTGGAGAAGGATGAGAAGAACTGACTTTGTGGTGGCACCTACCAAGATGTCCCTGTGGCTCACTTAGAAGCTTCTGTAACGCTTCCCTGCAAGGAGCTCAGAGGTATCCACTGACATGGAGGGAAGAGGGATTGTGCCTTTGGATCCTTCCCTAAAGATACTGACATAGGACCACCAACTCCAGCAGGGCAGCAGGAAGGAGAACAAACTGTACTCCCCACAAAGATTTGGGATTTAACCATTTCTGTCCCTTTTTGCAGTGCCTCATCCTAGCAAAACAGGATTTCCTCTGTTACAGAGCAGGAATATAATATTGGTCCAAAGGTTTGGTAGGTAACTCTAAGAAAAGGTTACAAATGCTCTATTTTCCTTTCAAAATCAATGAAGAAACAACAGAAAGCCCAACAAAATGGGATTTAAAAATGAATCCTGCTTTAGGTGTTAGACCTCCTATTGGCCTTACGTGTCTCCTGTGTGAAGTCAAACTCCAGGGAATGCTTTCCAAGTGTGGGAGACTACACACTTGGTAAATTCTGTCATCAGTTGGGGATCTTATTGGCACAGTTTGGGTTTGATATTCAGAAAATACCACTGAAACTTATCTTAAATGCTAATAAGAGAAACAACTACGCAGCAAGTCTTCTGTCTTGAAGAAGCTGTGTGAGTTTTGCTGCAGCTCCCCTCAAGAGCTGATCCAACAGCCTCTTTCAGCCAGGGTTTTTATCCCAACAAACCACAGCTGTGCTATTCCAGTCACCAAGTTATTTACCCAGTGATGGGTACAGAGCATTTAGACAGGCCCAGGTATCCAGCAAGCCTTCAGGGCTGTGAAGTCACTGAGACGGTGCAAAGCTCCAAAGCTCTGAGGTGATGGGAAAGCTGAAGTGCTGTATCACTTACAGAGCAAACATTCATTTTACAGGAGAGCAAATTCTGTGAAACTGCTTTTAGATGGAAATGGAGTTCACAAAAACTGCTGCTTGGGAGGCAAGCTTTGGTTCTGCAGTACCAGCTCCTCTGCAACCTGATTTTTCTCAGCCAAAGAGAACAAAAAGCAGAAAAATCTTGAAAAATCTTGATTGAACAGATTTTGTTTTGTTTCTTTTTTTCTCTTTCCTTCAAAAGAATTGCTGATGTCAAAAAATGTCAAAACACAATTAGGGAGGCCTTTCCTCCCCTTCTGTATGCTTTCTGACAGTATTAAATCATTACCTTCCAAATTAGTTTCAGAATGATCACAAATAAATGGGAAAAAAAGCACTACTAGGGATATGGAGCCAACAGGGCTAATGCTCAGTTTGAGCCTCACGTTCACTGATTTGGCGAGTCTTCCACACATATTCTGGCCCCTTCCTGAGACTGTTCACTTGACATCTCCTCTAATTTTGGTGTCTCAGTAGAGCCCATGATTATACAAGCTAAATGAATGCTGAAGCAATCTACAAATAGCAAAGCTGGTCCTACAAACCCCTTATATTTTGAGAAACAGAAAGACATTGTCTTCAAGAGGACTCTGCAGGTTTGAGCCCAAGGGTAGCACTGGTGCAGCAAAGATCAAACACAAACCTGACCTACTGCAGTGCCTGACCTTTGCTCACAAGGGCTCTGACAAAAGCCACTACCACAGGGAGTTCTGCCATACAATAGTTTCAAGAAAAACTAAAACAAGTAAGTAGGAAAGCACTGACAGGAATTTGGGGCTGGAGCCAGCATGGTGGGACTGATGTGGCTTTGCCAACACATAACAGAATAAGAGACTGTATTCTGAAAAAAGTCAACAGGGGTTTGAGGGCCATGTAGTGCTGTCCTGGGTTCAGCATCATTGCTAAAAGTCAGGCCAAACCACTCTGCATCACACCTGACTGAGAGAAAAAGAAGTTGGCTTTCACCTACTTTTGTTCTTCCCACCTGCAGGCTTAGGCTGCTGCAGACAGCTGCAATGAGCCCCCTCTCCAGGGATTCATTTCTGGCAGACAGGAATTCCTGACAGCACTGAACTACTTTCCAGCTACCCCTCTTTCCCCACCTGGAACGTCCCTGCAGCACATCCTCTGGGCTACAGAGCTTGTCACATCTCATGTTAGGCTGGAAGCAGCTGAAGCTGGTACTTTACATGTTTTGCAAAGCACCTAGTCCATCCAGGTGCCAGATAAATCACAACAATCATTTCACTTCATGTAACTTCGTCTTCTGTTGCTAAGTGGAAATGTCAGGGAGAAAATGGGAGGGAAAGAGGGCTGCTTTTTTTTTTTAACACCATCCAAATTGCCTGGGTCTGCAGGACGCCATGGAACTTGCTCTTTGGGGAGTCTTTCTTCAACACTTGTAGCTCTGTGATTCACAAATGCTGTAGCCTTCCTCTATGTCCCTGCCTCTGGAATCCTCATTAAAGGACAGAAAAGTACCCAAAGACAGAGCAAAGTGTGCAGCTGGAGGGGAGAGGGGCAGCAGAGCATCCCCCAAAGCTTGCCTGCCCTGCTGCTCCTGCCTCTGCTGCCCATTGGCCTCACAGAGGGTGTCTGTGGAGCTGAGTTTGCAGTACAGGTGATGACAGCAATGCTGCTGATAACAGATTTGGCATTAAGGAGCTTTGCCATTTAGCTCTCAAAACCTCTTAGTTTAACAGATAAAATCTGATCAGCTGGATGATGGGCCTACCCACACCACTGGAGACAGGGGTGCATGAGCAGTGACTGGAGGGTTTTCCCTCATGTTACTCTACTATACAGATTTCAGCGAGAATTTAGGCAGATCCATTTCCCCCTCTGTCTTCTCTTTGCACACCCATGTGTGCACCACTTACAACAGTGCCAGGCCAAGTATGGAATGAGTTAGGACCCTCCACCTACAGACATCTCTGCACACAGTCACAGCTTTGATGGTACAATAAGTCCCAAATTTTAAAAACATTCCTTCCTCACTATAGGGGGTGTCCAAGGTGAGACTGCAATCTCAGTAGCTGAGATATAAGGAAAAACTCTACAGTGGTACTATTTAAAAAGCCTCCAATTAGAAATAATGCTATGATCACACATACTAGTTCATGATTCTTGTGCATATTGGAACTATTCCAACTCAATTTACTGGACATGACTCCCCCCTGTGTACAATATATAGCAAAAAAAAGCTCTACTTTTTGCAGGTGAACTCAGTGTAGTCAATAATTAAACAAATATATACATATTTATCTCCCATCCGCCCGTTTGTAAAATGCTTGTGAATGTAATTTTGGTTTATGGATCACTCACAGCTGTTTCCTTCACAAAAGAAGAAAGAAGACAGAAGAAATACCCTAGCAGGACAAGGTGACTGTTCAAAGCTGAGCTGTAACTTGCAGCAACAGTTTCTCTGAGCTGCTTCTTTAGTCAATGCAGCTCCAATGCTGAAACACTCACCCACCTCCAGAGCTCCAGCCCAGCCCCAACCTACACTTCCAGGGCCTCTTCTTTCCATAAAGACAGGAGAGGTTCCCTCAGAACAAAAAGTCTCTGTGCTGAGGATTTTGGAGAGGCAGGAGAGGCATCTACCTTTGCTGAAATAACTGCACAGAGGTTTTCCCCTCCAGTGCCCGGGATGCAGCCTCAGGCATGCAGTGCAAGCACAGTACAAGAGGAAATCTCTTTGCAGAGTGGGAAAGCAATATCAGCCCTGTCAGTCAGGGTGACTGAAGCACAGCTCTTCCACATGTGCACCTGCCCTGGCTGCTGTACGTAGCACAGGGTGTTTACCAAAGGTCAGGACTCTGCTGCCAGAGCTGCTGCCCAGTTCTCACAGCCCGGTGTGCTTTGGAAGCCAATGAGAGCCTCATTCAGAATCGTGTTTTCTTATGCACCAGAAAATATTGGTCCTGCAAAGGACTCCCAAAGCCACTTGCCTAAAGAACTTCCCATTTTTTGCTAAAGGGCTTCCATCTGCCTTTTTCTGTCCCTGTGCAGCAGGCACCGAGAGGAGATGAACGTGCTGCATTACAGTTTTTTCTTTTCCTTAGAGAGACTTTTGGGGCTAGTGAATGATGACAGTAAAAATATATGGAAAGGAAGAGTGATCTGCTGGCACCAAAACATGGATTTTCTGGCAAGTTTTGATGAAAATTAATGAGAAATACATGCAGTCGTGGTCATATCAGCCAATATTGACTCTCTTGGACTAGTTACCAGATGAAATCATGCCCTGGAATGCAGGCTGCTCTGCCAGAAGCATTATTTCTTTCTGGAATTCAATTTTTCAATCCAAGAAACAACCACTTTCTGCCTAAACTTAAAATACCAGACAAGAGTGTCACCTTTTAACCACATACTGAAAGTTTGAGTAAAAAGGAAAACAAACAACTCTTGTGCCTCTTTACCTAGCTCTGTCAGTCTATTCAAATACTCCTTTCAGGCTGCAAAGAAAAAGACTAACACTTTTAGAGATCTGGCTGGCTTCCAGCACTGACAAAAGTCAGGCATGGCCTATTCTGCTCCACATTTTCCTCAAAATGAGGCAACCTCTGGCCATGAGACCAGTGGGGGACACACCAAAAAGTGAATTCTCTCAACCCTGACTCAGAGCAACACTTGAGCTGAGCCCAGACCATTTCCCACTTGGGGTAGGAAGACTTTAAGCAGATCTTTAACTTCAGGCATGTGCTTAAGCCATTTGCTGCCCAGGATGGAGCACTGAACTGGGAGAATGTGCCTGTGCAGGTGCACAGGTAGTGGGCAGTGCTGGAGCTGGTGTTCCACAGCCCTGGCCCAAGGACTGGCACACACCAACACTGGTGGGCACTCTGGGGTGTCCTATATCAAACCCAGCCACTTAGCTGAGATTGAGGAGCATCTGGCAGCCAAGACATCAACAGGATGTCACCTAAAGGTGTAATGTAGCAGTTTATCCCTAAAACCTGTGCAGTCACATAAGGATATACATTTGCCCAGGGAATGACTGAATGTGGGTGGGTAAGAACTGGTATATCATTTTGCTAATTCTAGAGCACAGAAAGATGAGTGAAAGCTGGTGATGATGGACTTTTTAAAAAGAGACTGCTGGTAAACTGCCTGGGAATCACACTGCAAACAACTGCAAGTTGTTTCTGGTCACCTAGTCAGGAAAATCAAGCCCTAAGGTTTGCCAGGTTATTCTGCCTCTATTTGCATGAATGGGAATAAACTCATGGGTCAGGGAATGAGCAAACTAAGAAGCAAAGCAGAAAGCAAGCAGGTGGCTGCAGGATGTGCCAACCCTGTGCAAAAATGAATGTGCTTCAATTCCTGCCTTACAATTATAATTTAGTTGGCTTGTCCCTGAGAAAAAGCTCCTAGAACATGAACAGAGTGGGGACATCACTGATATGGGCCCTATCTTTGCATTCAGACCAGTATTTGCTTCCTTTGAATGACTTTGCTGCATGCAAGTAAAGCTATGGCACATTTTCAGTGAGGATGCATTATTTGGAGACTGCCAGGGAGAGGCTGAGAGCATGAGGCACAGCTGTCTTCCACTTGTTTAGACTGAGTACAGGGATGTGAGAGCAGCAGTGGGCTGTGCAGGGACATGCATATCCCTACAGGAGCTGTTTGTTGGAAAGATGTGCTGTGGGAGCAGGGGCCAGAGAGGTTTTTGGGTTTCCACAAAGGTGGTTGGTACTGACAGTAGAACAGGAGAAAACGTGCAGCTTTTCTTGGGAGACTTGCTCAAAGCAAGGGAAAAATGAGAATGAGGACAAGACAGCCTGAGGGGACTCAGATGTGCCCTGGCCCAGTTCAGCTACTGCTGAACTCCCACAGAGTTTTATCAGGTAAATCAGTGAGGGCAAAGCCAGTACCAATGGTACTTCATTTGTGGCTGTGCCTTTGGAGGGACATCCTTTACATTTACCTCTCTGTATTACAATAAAGCACCAGATAAAGGCACTTAATCTTCATGTGGGACAGCAGGAGCCTTTTCCCACCGATTGGTATGTCAACAATGTCCTGTATTTGATTCTGAAAGGGCACTGATTCCCTTGCAGCAAATACTGAATAGCTGTCATGGAGGTGATGGGTTCAGAACAGGGAGACAGAAAAGGAGAAAAAGGAGCCAGCAGCAATCTTGCTTATCTGTGCCTTGCTGTGTTCACAGTCCAGGAGAACTGATATCTGTATCATTGAGATATGGCCTCATTCCTTTTGGGACTGCAGTAACCATCTTCACATGGAAAACAGCTAACAACATGTTACATATAAAAGAGCTGATCCCCAACTGCTCCACTTGAAGACTATTAATCTAATTTCTTTATGATTATCTTTTCAGAAATTGGATCCAGCTGTTCAGCAATCTTCTGGGGGAGGTTAATGAATATGCTGAGCTTGCAGAACAAAATGTTGAGCTTCAAAAAACTTCTGAGTTCATTTTTAATGAAATGTTTTAAATTATTTGCTTTTATCTATCTTGCAAGCTTCAGAAGTAGCCCTGGCACCCTTTTAACTTGCTTACTTGATATTTTTCGTTAAAAGAAACTCAAAATGCATGTATTAAAATGCATCATGATGTTGCCCTTTTAGCCCGACCAGTATGCAAAATTCAAAGCCTTCCTGTCTTGTTTCCATGAAAAATTGATAAGGGTCCAATATTTTCTTTGTAAATAAGGGAGGACTGCACAAGAATCTACAAAAAGTCATCTTCCCCCTGAAAACAGAAAGAGTAAAAAGAAGGATCAAAACTACTCTTGGAGGCTGGGAGGATTTTAGGAGTAGGTATCCTACATGCCTGACACACTCCTGGCCATCCCTGAGCAGCGTTTCTAACTACCATTAGGAACAGTTGGATGTGGCTTGACCCAGTGAGGCTGTCCCCCACCTTCTCCAGAACTCCTCTGTCCCAGGAAGCCCTGCCTTGGCATTCTGAAGGACTGAAGCTCCTCCAGGGTTGCTTTCACAGAAGGAGCTGTGGAGAACCTGAGAACTCGCTACCACAGCGGCCCTGCTCTGCTGAGTAACATCCATGGAAAACATTTGGGACTTAGCTTTGGCTCTGGCCTTCACTGCCAGACTGCAACGTCAGCAGGGCCTTCTGGTATTAAACTGTTACCAAGAAAGAAGCATAAATGGTTTAATTATTTATCCTCAGCGTAGAATGCTTACCACACACACAGATGCTTGCCAAGTCTGTGACTGAGGACTATTTTTATCTTCCACCACCACAATATATTTATTCCCCCAGGAAAAAGGGAATGCAGCAGTGTAACCACCTCCTTGTGGAACATTTGGTCCTTGATAATTACTGCATGGCTTCCTCCATGCCCAGGTGCTGCAGCTGGGAGGCACGGCACAAACACACAGTGAAGGCAGTCCCTCACCTCGACATCCAACACGGCACAGCAAAAGCATTTCTGAACATGTCACAAACAAATTTCTGCCTGAGGCCCCAGACCAGCTGATACAGGCTCTACCTCCATGAAGCCCTCCATCAGTTTGGGTTATTTTGCTTCTGATTTTCAGGGTGGTTTCTGCCTCGCAGCTCCTGTGTATACTCAAGGCTCACAATTCTAGTGCCCAAGGATCCACCAGCAGGGTCTAGTTATTCACCTGTGTATTTACTGCAGGTATTTCACCCTGTTCTCCTGAGCGAAAAATTGACTGGGTGACCTATGATTACATACCCTCAGTACAATCCTGTTTCAATTCTGTATTCTCCTTCTCATTTGCATCCCTATCCGTGAACTTCAAAGTAGACTCCAAAGAGTGGAGACAAACTTTTGTATGAGGAGCATCACCCCCTTGCTCACCTCCAGGACCAGCTCCAGGCACAGCACCACAAACTGCTGTGCTGTTTGTTCTCTCAGGCCAATTTTCCCCATAGCTGTGTTGTTGGCCTTACAAAACCATTTGGCCAAAGGAGTCAAGAACAGCTCTAATCTATGCTCATATGTATAATTTTTGCATTTTCCAGCATTAGGCATTTACAGACGGACCCTTGAGACAAGTTTATTACTTTCCATGTTTATGTCCTAGGCAAATGCCAGCAGGCAGGAGCAGTGTGCTTCTGCTTCACTCCCTGCCTGCCAACTTCTCACCAAAATAGTTTTGGAGGACCCGAGTGCCTTTTGGGCAAGCCAGTCCTCCTGTCTGTTTATCTCCTAACTAAACACTGGCAAACACAAAAAGGACACACCACCTTTCTGCTGGAAGAAATAAACTGACCTTCAGTCTGGCTTTGCCCTTTGCTCTATAAAATAATAAAAAGAGTAGGAAAAAATATGTACTTGGTGCACAGCCCCAGTGACTTTTAGACAAATCTAAAGCCAATCTGCAGTGCACGAGTGGACATAGTTTATTACAACTCTGGCATTTTTACATCGGTTTGCTATCAACAGGAAGCAAACTGTTTGAGAAATGCCAGACAAATGGCCCTGTGAAATCCTGCAGCCTCCTAAAGAAGTGCTTTTAAGCAGCTAAACTGGGGAAATCTCTCAAAAGACACTAAGCAATAGCTCACAGTCAGATGCACTGACAGAAGGACAGAGCACTGTTTCAACCACAAGAAAATCCACTCTGCTATCAAGTTAGAAGCTGCACTAAGCTAATTATGAATCTGGATAATAATCGTGAGAGGAAGCATGAGAGAATGTTCCCTACAAGTTCCATCTATCTTGCCCAAAACTCCTCCTGCAGCTCCGTAGGAACACGGGCCTGCATCCCAACAGCCCAACTCCCAGCTCAGCGCAGAGTGCTTTTCTGGGGTCTCGCTCATCCCTAACTTGTTCTCTCTCAAATCACTCTGCAGGGGTACAGCTTTCGTCATCAAAACCACGATGAGAGTGGAAATTCAGGCTGTCCCAATAAAAGTCCCAGCTGAAGAGCCACTTTTATGCAATTGCCTATGAAAGATAAAATACTCTTCACGTTCATACTGCAAGTTTCATGCTTTGCTGGGAATAGACTGCGTAACACTCTGGTGGATCTCATATACAGAGACATAATATCCTTTTCTAAAGTTGCCAAAGTCACATTTTTGTAACCTCCTTCCTCTTTGTCTTGGACTGGTGGGTACTAACCATTGAGAAAGGTGACCTTTAAAATACTGCAAAGATTTGCAGTGGGAATGTATCATTAACTTGCATTTCTTTCTTGCAAATTGAGAAGTCCAGTTCAAAATGCCCCTGTACACAACATTCTCCTCCTTAGGAATATTCAGGATACCTCTACAGCACTCAGTGCTGCAAATTACTTATGAGTAGACTCCAATCTTTCAGTATAGTTGCTGGATACTGTGGTATTATAAACATTGGCAAGGACATCACAGGTGGAAAAAGCCTCCTCATATATAAGGCTTACAAAGATCTTACTCTAAATTGACATTTAGCTCCTTCCTAATGGTAATAGAAAGCTTCACGACTGGTATGTATTTCTAGAGCAGCTCTGACACTCCAGAGTAGGTGCATGCATTTAGAAAGATGTAATTTACACTTTGATTCTGAGCACATGCAACACCCACTCTATGAAAGAGTTGACTTGTCCTCTATAAATATTTTTGAGGTGACTTCAAAGGCCAGATGGAATCTCTTCTATGGAAGATACGCAAACTCTAGGATTAGACACGTGGGGAGGGAGACTCAGCTCGGGGGAAAGATAATGAACAGCCACACTCTCCTTCCAAGGTCACAGTCTCATGTCCAGCCTCGATAGATGTTTCTACCTAGAGACTGATCAGAACACGACATAAACTGGGGCACTCCTAATCCAGTCCCTAGGCAACAAATATCTATATTAAAAAACAAACCCTGACACAACTTGGTGGACCGTAACTGGCAAAGGCAGGAGAGACACAGAGGAATGAGGACATGCAAATTAATGACCATTTTGACCTACATGCATTCTCATCACTGTAATAGCTCAGCTGATGTTCTTAAAAGGGTTTCTTTGTGCCAAAGAGGAAACGCTCTGCTTGTGGACTGCAGGGAAAACTAGTCTTCTTCTCTCTGTAACGAGTCTAAATGGTGAAGAGGGAGCCCGTGCACCGGCGTTTTCCGGGCAGCACTTCTGCAGCACTTCTTGGCTGTGCTGCATTCAGGTGCAAGAATGATCTACATTTCTTTCGGCAGCAAGGTCAACTGAAGTAGCTCCTGCCATCCCTCCTTGCCCTGCACGGCTCTTTTCCACCCCCAAAGCACTCACTCCAGCAGTGTCAGAACAACTGCTTCATGGAGCTGAATGCTGGGCTCCATCAAGCAACTGAGCCAAGTTAAAAATAACCCAGCAAAGAAGGGAGCCCTGACTGCTCTCCTGATCCGGTTCAGTATGCAACCCTGGAGCCAGCAGCGGGGGGAGACAGGGAGAAAGGAGGGCAGTAAAGGAACTGTTAGCCAGCGAAGCCACCAATAATCAGATTTTCAAACCATGCCCTAATTTGATCCTCACATCCTCCAACCTTGTGGAATCACACTATTTTTTTCCTCATTTTATATATGAAGGAAAGAAGGAGTTAGTGAAATATCCCAGCCTGCATAACTGGAGAGTTGGGAGCTGACAGAGTTAAACTGCCCCTACGGCACTCCTGGGGTGTGCAGTGCCATGGGATAGGGTCAGTCAGGCTCCTGCCCCAACAAGGGACCAGAAAGGGAATTATACACATATATACATAAAAAACACCTTGTGTAGCTCCAACTTACTAACCAAAAGAAGATAACTCCAGACACATCATAGAAACTCCAGCCTCTGCTTTTTCACAATGTTTTTGGATATTCCCTGTCAGAGGAACTGTCTCTCTCCTCCTTGCAGTTCAGTTGTACTTCCCCTAAACACGGGCAGAATTTCCAGCAAATCCCACTCTCAACCTGCTATACTATTACATTTCCTTTTCCAGATTAAAAAAGCAGCCTCAGAATTCTTAAAGGAATACCCAAGAGACTGTTAAGACGAGAAGACTCAGAAATACCACAACACAGAGTATCACAGTGCACCTCAACACAGGAAGAGCCTATTAAGGCTCCAGGGATGCACACCAAAGCCAGTCATCCACCCAACCCTGGCTCCCACTTCTGCTGCTAGCTGGATATTTGTCCACAACAGACTGTCCTCTCACTGGGTGTTGCCTTGCTCCACACAGGCACAGTGACCACTGGCAGGACTTTGGGAACCTCCACTGTCAGAGGTTTTAAGAAGTTAGCTAAAGACCTGTGAGGAGCAGTTTATTTTGAACAGATCCTGCCTGGGGGCAGTAGAGTGGAGTAGATGACCTCCTGTCCTTTCTAAGCCGATCTCCTGGAATTCTGATGAAAGCAGAGAGAGCGTGGAAGTCTGATTCCAATCCTGTCTCTGACACTGAGTTTTCATTCATCCTTGCAACTACCATTAGCTTCTTGGAATGCTCTACTTGCCATAAAACTGGGATTAAAGCATTTCCTAATTCATATAAACATGTAAAGCACATATACTAACAGACAGAAATACATACATGATGTATATCTAAAGCTATATTTGTTTCTATAATCATTTATCCACAAAACACACATATACTGCTTCTATAAACAAGAGTCATTCCAGATGAGCATGAAAACAGTACATGAGAAAGCAAATGGAAAAGAAAAGCATTAAGGCTAAGGATACCGTAAAAATAATTCCATAGCTGGTGCTTCTGACAGTTATTTTTGCAGAAGCAAGTCCCCATCTTAGACTAGTCAAACTTTGCTGACAATACAAGTGAGTGACTATAACTCCTGAGGCCAGAATAATCTACTGTCACAGTACACTGTAAGCATCGAGTTCCAAAACATCAGATGTATTAGGAATATCTCCCTTTTGTGCCAATATGTGCCAAACTGAGCACAACACAAGCTCTAAGATTAAGGAATATTCTCCAGCTCGTGCTATACTGAGAGAGGCTGTATGAGAAGGACAGACTTACATAACAAAACTTCTGTTTGAAGGCCCCCGAAGGCAGAAAACCTGCATTTTAGTGGGTGCTTTTCAACCAATGACTGAACAAAGCAGGCATTTAAACTTCACTTAAAAGCACTCCAAGGAACAGGAACAGAACACAGAAGAATCTTTCTTGGCTCACCTGTTCAGCTGTTGCTTCGCTGTGCTCCATGCCAGCAGCATGGTCTTACAGATAATACAATACCATATAATACACGGTTGTGCATCTTACATATAAAATGCAGGTTACTAAAATACATTTTACAGGTACAAAATACAGGATTCATACATAACAACCAGCCTCCCCTTCGGTCTGTACAAATGCAGGGCAGCCAAACCTAATGGTTGCTTGTTGAATCACGTTCATTGCAGCTCTAAATCTGCCTCTGCTCCCTGCAGAGGACACACACACAGACCTTGCAGGGGCATTCATGGGGCCAGCTGAGCTTTCTGGTGTCCTGCTAGTATCTCCATACATTATCTATGGTTGTGCAACAGCTAAATGCATATAGACAAGTTTTAAACACCACATAACGATTTCACAGGCCCATTTCTGCAGAGATTAGATGTCTGTTCTCGAGAAATGACAGGAAATGACTGGGGAAAATTTATGAAAACTGAAATAATCACCATGCAAATCACCAAAGTGGGTTTGAGATGCAAAGGGATTTAATTCATCAATTTGCACAGATTAGGCAAAACTGAAATTCACTGCATTAAGAGCTCCTATTTATTTCTTAAAACCTTTCTTGGCAGGAAGCCATTAGGTACTTGTAAAAGATTAGAATTATTGGTGTTTGATGGGCTCTCCTAAAAGGAACAGAGGGAGAAAATGGCAGACTGGAGTCATTAGGATCATCTTCTGTTAACTCTCGTATTTTACAAAAATATACTTTTAAAAGCATAAATAGATGACAAATGGCCTATCTCCTAGCTCAGTTCCTGGACATTGCCACTCTCCATAAGCAAGCTTCCAGGCAATCTGCCTGCACTCTGCAGGTGTTCCTCCCTCCTCACACTGGCACATCCCATAGGCTGAAAGATTCGTTTTACAGACTGCTGTGTTTTGTCCTGCCACATGAACACCCAACCACTCCACTGTAACAGCAAATCAGCTGTTCTAGGCCACTAAGCTGCCTCCCTTCTTCGTTTTAATGATGTAAATGGGCTGACTTCAGTCCAGGAGCAGGACAGCTCTCCTGGCTGCCTGCAAACCTTCCTCATGCAGCATCTGTCAGTGCAGCTTCAAAGCAATCAGCAACTCTTTCCTGCTCTTCTTACCCCAGATGATGCTGCCTGTCCCAAACCCAGCCGTGTTTTGGGATGCTTCTAGGAAAGAACTACAAACATTCCAGCCAACTTGATTTACAAGATAGGACTTAATCTCAGGTTTTATTGGGCAAGAGATTAGCAACCTAATGCACTTCATTAGCTGTGCATCAGCAGACCCTTGCTGTTAAACAACTGAAGTGATGTGATTTGCAAGGTTTCTGGAAATAAATGCTCATGTTGACCAAAAAAAGAAGAAAACCGGAAATCTCTAAGACAGTTTTACAACACAAAGACATACCCAGAGTAGACAAAGCAGTAATTTGTGGTTTTCAGGTAATTAGTTTTCAAAATTACATTTGTGCAGACCTCCTATATCTAATAATTTAAAAAGATCCTTTAACTTGCCTTCAGTGCTGCTTCTGCACTAGAATACTGACAAATGGAACTTGAGAAATAACCTGAACTCAGAGTGATCTCTCAAAAACTTATTTTGAGCTGCCTGTTTGACTTCAGCACATATGGGACTGTGTGAGACTGGGGTTACTGTTTATTCCAGAAAAGTGGGCCCAAGTCTAGTTTCTTACATTGTTTTTCCTTTCCCTTAATCTGTTTGTCAGCCGGAAAAATGGTTTAAATTATTGTTATGCTCACTTATAGGATTCCTTTTATTTTGTCCAAATTTTGTAAAAGAATGTTTTGAACGTCCAGATCAGAGTGAAAGCCACCACAAATTTTAAAATTCTTCTGCAAACAGGTTACACGGCATTTTAAGATGTTGCCTCCTCTGGATTTCACTCAACTATCTCTGATGCATTATCACTGCACTGCTTGTTGTAGCTCACACAGGCACTAAAGGAGAACTGGCTAAAAACCCGGGTGAGACAGAAGGTATTTGTCAACAGTAATGTCAGTTGTAGCCATGTGGCTGCTTAATTCCAGTGTTTTGTGAAAATTAACTGTATGCTGACACTACCTCCTTGTTTTACAGTTTGTATCAGGTGCTAATAGCGACTAAACTACAACTAAAATAAGGGATGGGATAAAACGTGCCCCGTGAAAGGAGATTTGGCAGCAAGACAGCATCAATCAGCTGGGGACCAGATCTGTGCTGTGTGTTGCACTACTGAAGGCTCAAACCTGCAGCTCTTCTACAGACTTTCAGTCTTGTCACCACGCACTTCTTGTATGATCAGTCAACAGCATGAGGGAACCTTGCATGAGTTACAAGAGTGTCCTCTGTCTTACCTTGAGAAGGTCCAAGGAAACCACGTGGGGCTTGTACTTCGTAGGATGAATAAACAAAGCTTAAATGATAGGAGGTTCTGAGATTTTGTGGGTTTGCTAAGTTTTTCCCCTGCTTTGTATGTAAATACAGATTTATGTCTTGCTTACTCTGAAAGGTCACGCCAAAAATTACGACAGCATGAGAATCAAGAGAATGAGAGCTGCGTAACAGAGAAGACCTTTCAATTTAGGTTCCTTAAAACCTCTAATATTTAGTTTAAAATTCCAACAGTTAACAAGCATTTTTCAGAAGGGATGTCCTTGTTAGGAATTCAATAGCTCCACTCTTTCAATTATCAAGTAGAATCACACTCATGCTTGAATACCTAGGAGCAAAAATGGGTACAAGCCTCAAGCACAAGAACATCCTTAGAAAAGGTCACTTTTAAAAGACATTCCAGAACGCAGGACAGGGTAGCTGTGTTACCTCCCCCAAGAGCCTGGCATGTTTTCACTCCTTTTAAATATAATTCTGGGGAAATGAACAGGCTTCATTTTTCTCCTCAGCTTTGCAGAGACCTTAGCCCTTGGAACACAGGTACTCCTGTTCTACTGCATGCACAGCATCCAAATTTTGATATTTATTCTAATTGCCTGTGCTGGGAGTACAGCCTTCCCAGCCAGTCAAAGGAGAGAAAGACTCCCCTGGAAGGTGACACAAAGCTCATCAAACAGAAGCCTCTCTCTCTGTTAACAATATAAAAAGCCTGAAGTTTGATGCTGTGCTGTTGTTCTGATGATGTGAAGTTGTACATTAGTGCCAATTAAGAGTGAATAAGTATGAATATACATCACTGTGCTTAAGCACCTTCAAACCCAAGGACATTTTGGAAAACGCTAGATAAAATTCAGTTATGATTTACAAACTGTATGTTCTTAGACTTTATGTTCATATACATACATGTACAGCCCCTGTGTGTGTGCCTGTTTGGAAGTTTTCACTATACTGAAGGTGCTGGAACCTCTACCTGCCTATGGAGCTCCAGAGTAGGATGTCAGACATTTCATTTCAAATTTGGCTTCACATTTTTTCTTACCTTTTTGGTTTCAGTGCTGTTGGTAACAGCTGGCAGCCAGCAGGGAGGGCTTTTGAGTTTCCCCCTGTGCCTCTCATCTAGATCCTGGCCCTGGCAGAAACTATTTTTATTATTGCTTAAACGTCCTTCCCCAAACTCCGCTTTCCTCAGTGTGCTAATAATATTAAAATCATTAACAGCAGTAGTTCAAGGTAGGAGTTTGCTGTGCACTTCAACTCCTCTGCTTTACACTTATAGCAAGGGAAGAAAAACAGAGCTTTCATTAGAAGAAGACAACAGTGAGGTTGGGAGGCACTGGGGTTTTTTCATTTCAGCTATTATCTGTATTTTGGAATTTGTTTCTACAAATTGTCAAAACAGATAATGTTTGAGACACAGAGGAAAAAAATAATCACAGTATTTTGAAGCTACACAGCTTAGGAAAAGCTATAGTCACAAGGATGACTGGTATCTAACCAGCTCACAACTTGGAAAGAAAAAAGTATAGGACTTTGGAACCACGATTCACATTATACGACAGCAGGACAACCAATCACTGCTGTTTCCAAAGGGTACTCCTGAGAAACTGCCCTCACTGCTCTGAGTGACAACAGGAAAGAAAAAACAGAGGGTGGGGAGAGGTTAGTCTATGCTGTAATCATGTATAGATCCAGCATATAAGCTGGGTAAGTTGCTTTTACTCATCCTGGAAAAGTTGAAAAAAAAAGGATGAAAACTAAGCAAAGGTTTTATGGCATAGAGAACCCTGACATGCCTCTGCAAGTTCACTTGATGCTTCCCACTGAAATGTGGGACAAAATGATCTAACTAAAAAACAAAAAAGCTAATGGAAAACAATGCTCAAAGGAACAAAGGCAGAGGATGCTCATTAGCCAAGCTCCACTCTACATAATGCCCTATCCTGGGGGAGCTGCTGCCCTGCCTGCACAGCTCTGCCTCTGTGGGGCTCTCAGGTGGGGCCACGGGGTCTGCCTGGAGCAGAACCCTTAGAAGGAGCTGGCAGATCTTCCCCTCGCTTCTCCTCCATAAGAAGGAAATAAAGCCCCACACATATTCATTGTTCCTTTGCCAAACAGTGACATGCAGACAGGCCCATGGGGAAAGGGAGATCCCGCCAGGAACCAGCTGCTGCTGCTTCTCCCTGCTGCAAAGGAAAGCATGTGTATTCCTGCATGTGTGTGTGCATGGGCTTGGATGGAGAGAGAGGGTGAAGTAATGATTCCCCCCCAAACCAAGCCAATTAACATTCTCTTGGAGGCTTTTAATTAAAGTGAATGTCCGCCCAACAAAGAAGGCGAGTCTGGGAGGTTGACATTGCATCTCCTCAAAAAACACACACAGACACACCTCCCAGATAAAGGCTATTTATTATCTGCTCAAGAGACTTTCTGGGATTCATTCCCCTCTTTTGGCCTCACTGTGGCCAAAAAGCCCCTTTCTTATCTGTTTGACAGGTCTGTACAATGCTTAATTGACTTGCCTGGGGTCTTGGGTTTTCTTTCTTTAGGGGAAGCAGGGCTTTGGGGTGGTGATGGAGAGAGATCCCGTCCTTTTGGCTTTTAATGAAAAGACTCCCATAATAATGCCATCCATTTGCAACCATGACCCCCTAGAAGATACTGTGTGGACAACTGTTTTCCTCACACAGTTAGTGGGAGCTGGGAAACACATGGGGTGGAATTCTCAACTACTTTGGTTTTTGTTTTCCTAATACTATAAAAATACAGTATTCAGGAGATGGAATTTCCCTTACACTGAAGCTGGATTTCACAAACACCAGAACCTTCAAAAAAGTCAGTCTTGCTCAGATATAAGCATGGCTTACTGCAAACACACTTTTGACATGTTAGGAACCTTGAGAAGTGTCGGTTATTGCTGAAAGCCCAGAGAAATCCTAAATGGCCTGAAGGCACCTGAGTTGAGTACTGAATGTTCACAGACCCACAGGTATGAATACAACAGCACTCAGTCCCCAGCGGTGCTATCACTGCCTCAGTAATGACTCGGGGACACAACTTCTGTCCACGGATCTTAGGATTAACTACATTTTCCCCCAGCAGCACTGGATGGCAGCATGGACCCTGTGAACACGGTCTGATGAGGAGCTGAGCCACCTGAACCACATGCTGCTGCCAGTAGGAGCCACGCTGCTGTCCCCTCACCATTTTGGGACAGGAGGTCTTGGCCTCTCCTTCAGCCCTCCTCTGGCACCCATCTGATGCCTCCTCGAGCCACATCAGCACATCAAGCTTTTAAGTACAAAACCACGTCAAGTCAGGGTGCAATTTGCACCCTCGTCTTTTTTTCCAAGTCAGTGAGGCAAACCCACTCCCTGAGATGCCAATCACACAGCCAGGCATGGTGGGGAGTGGCAGCCAGACAAGCACCACGCCTGCCCCTCTGACAGCGTGTCATTAGTCTCATTGCAGCTCAGAGGTTCTGAACGTGCACCCCAGGCAGCGAAGGGTGCTGGGATGGGGCAGGGTTTGAATGGCTTCTTTCCCATAAAAGAGCACTGCAATGGGTCTTCCTTAGTGACCAAACATCTCAGGATGTGTTCCCAACCAGTTCACACACCACCGCAGACTCATCCAAAACTTTGCCACAAATGTAGTCTCAGGGACTGCAGATGAGAATATTCCTTTATAAACTGACCAAGGCTGGCCTGGGTGGTCCCTGGCTGCCCCTGCTCCCCATCCTTGCAGCACAGCAGGGCAGCAGCCAGGACACACTGGTCCTGCCCTGAGCAGACCGACCTGCTGCCAGGCTTGCAGTCCTGACTAGGGCCAGAGCTGGGAAGAAGTGAGGAGATGAAGGAGTTGGCATTCCTTTTTGGCTGCTGCTGTAGCCAGACATTGGTGAACTCACTGAACCTGATGAAATCTGGCTGTTAAAAATTTGCTTCTCTTTCCCAGAAGAAGAGGGAGGTGGCTTCCCTGCAGGAGGGGGAGCAGCCCACCTCTTTCACATGTTGCCCGAAGAAATTATTTTGTCTTTGACCCTGTGACTGTGAAACTCATTTTTTCCTAAACATCCATACTGATGGATCTGCGAGAGAATGTGGAAATGGTGCAGCAAAGAAATAGTAAATAAGCAAGGAGGGAGTGCTCAAGGGAGCCTTCCCCTTCTTCCCCCTCACAGCTTTAGGGCAGCACTTTGGAAAGGCTGCTGACAGCCCAGGGAATGAGCCATGTGTTGCCACAGGGTAGGTGAAGGCAGAGCACTTGCCATCTGTGAACATCTGTGAGATTCATGGGCCTTTAATACACCCTTGGGCTGAGTGAGGTCTGTACACTCTGGCAGTTGTATGGAATAAAGTTCAGGAAATTCTCAATAGAAAACCAGGAAAACTGGGATTCTTATAGTTACTTGCAGTTCAGAGAACTGGCCCATCACTAGTAGTTTGTTCCAGGACTAAAAACTGTCCCTGTGACTCACATTCACTAAACATACTCAGTGTCTATTTGCTGCATTATGAAATCAATTTTCATAATAAGGTAACAAAAAGGAGAAAACTGAGAGAGACAGGAAGTCTCTGAGTGCATGTTAGGAAAACATCAAGATAATGTAGTAAAACCAAAAGGAAATCTGCAATTAAGAACAAGGACATCCCATAAACTGTTTCTCCAATAACAGCTTAGTATCTTTTCTATCTTGCATTCTGAAATTAAAAGATGCTGCTTTTGCATCCCACCAGAGCTCTCCCTGCTGCTCTCGTGCAGAGGTGTAATTCAATACCCCAGAACTGTGTCCCAAGTTCCCAGCTGTGCCCTGTGTGCATACATCAACCCTGCCTTCCCAAGGTATTCAAATACAGCAGAGGCTTTCTAAAGGTCCCTGTCCTCACACAGCATCTTGTACACACCTAAAGGCAGACTAAGTATATTGAGATCCTCAGGTGAAAGTATACAAATGTAAAGAATAATAATTATAAACTAAGTTAAAGAACAAGTCCATTTCAGGAGATAAAAGCATCATATATTCTATGTTTATATATTAATATATGATAATTAAATCCCTCTAGCACTAATGCCGGCTTGGCCTGGAACCAAAGCAGCTGTCTTGGGGGATTCTCTGCATGGCACTCCCTTTTACATACACTAGAAGCAGACACTTATCCACTTTTAGGCCTTTTATAATGTTTGCATGGACAAAAATAGAGAAAGAGGCCAAGACGGGAGGCATGGGGAGAAAAGAATATGAATAAAAACAACAACAAAAAAGAAAGGCAGGCTGGAAGTCAGGAGAAGGAGTGTCCCGCAGCACAGCTCCGGGGGTGCTTTCTGAGGCCCTCAATGGTGATTCAGAGAGCTGACACTTACTGGAGGAAACCAGGCTAAAGAGATTATCTGAGTTTGCAATTGTATATTGCTTGGGTTATTATACAGGCGGCTTCTGATGTCCAGTTCTGTTCCAGAGACAGAGCTAAAAAGCTCGGCTTTGTTTTCTCCAGCTCAGAAACAGGGATGTGGGGAGGCAGCTTTTAGCAGTGCTGCCATGGAAAAAAGTCCCTAACTTCCCTAAAGGCCAGTGTTACTTTTCCTTGTCTGCTGCTATATCAAACCTACAAATTCCAAAATGGTTTTCAATGTACATGTTAATGGGTGCTGCAATGCACCCCCAGGGACCTACTGGGATCTGACACTCTGCACTAGCAAGGAGTCCCGTTATTTAACCTCCTGAGCTGCACCATGACCTGAGCCGAGACCAGGAGAGTGCAAGGTGCCAGGCACAGTGAAAACAAGTACTTCAAAGGAAGACAGAATGATCTCTGCAGAAAACATAGCAAAAATACAGCAAGTGAATAATGAATAATGTATTAGGAATTCTGCATCAAGCAATATATGCAGCACTGTATTCAGAAACTTTGCAGAAAGGAAGGAAACACCAGACTTTAAGGAATATTAACCATTGGTTGGCCTGTTACAAATCATTATAAGCTAAGTTTAAGAAAATAAGTTGCTCAGGTAGAAAGGGTCTAATTACAGGTGCAGCTGAGACCCACTTCCTGCAAAAAGATTTCTGTGTCAGAGAAACATCCTCTCTTACCATCTTACAGACTAAAGTACTGCTGCAAGTACAAAGGGATATTCTTAATGTTATCACCTTGTCTTCAGATGATCAGCCCTACCTTTAGTCTGGTGTTGTGGTTCTGTGGGTAAGTTAACCCGCCTGACTGTGTACCCTGTGGTTAAACCAGTTTATTTGGAGGTGAAGAGTTCAATATTTTGAAAGCTTCTCTCCTGTGACTGCTTCCAACTCCCTCTGACCTACTTCTCCTAGAAGCGTCAATTTATAAAGTATAACATTTATGTCCATATAGAGCATCCAAACCCCCACTAAAAGGTCTGCAACCTCTACCAGCATTATTATAAGACCCCTGCCTTTTGTACTGGCCTTCCTTGCTCTGCAGGATGGCTCTGTGTTCAGCCCTGTGTGCAGAAGGCCTGGCCTGTAGCTGGGAACATAAAATTTATTGCCAAATGTCAACATTATTTTGCATTTCGTCCAAGGCTGTCAAAGTATTTTCAAGCATGTAAAATAGCAGTGTCGTGGCGAGAGATTTCATGGACTATCCTTTCACATAAAGTTTCATATAAATGGATTAAATTACTGCAAGCTGACTCCATCAGTGAGATATTGTCTCCAAACTGCACACATATGTGTAACAGAGCACAGGAAGATACAGAGAGATTGAGGTCACACTGAATAAACAAGAACAAGCACAAAGTCCACAAACCTCTCTTTGTCTGTGGATGGCTCTTTACAACCCTGTAAATTGAAGCAACCATGTAAGAACCACCTGATACTTGGGAAGTTGGGCACAGCCCCAAGTGCAACACAGAGAGTGCCCAAGGGAGGCAAGGTGATGATTTCATCTTGGCTATTGGGCAGGTGTCCCTGCACATACAGTGAGTGCCTCGGGACTGCCAACCACGCCATCCTCACAGCTCTCCAGCTCCACAGCAGGAAGTTTGTTCCTATTTCAGCACACCCCCCAAACCTGGCTTTGAATGGTGCTGAAGGAAAGGCGTGCCAACATTGCTGGTTCTCCTAAGCACCACTCAGTCCAGCTGGGTCTTTAGAGTACCTTGTTCAGCATTTGGAAGAATATGGGGCTCTAATAAGAACAACTTGTTTAAAACAGGATTGTGCACAGCAATGTGGCAGCAACAACGGACACAGCAACACCAGCTCCCAGCTTCTCCTCTTAGAGCATTTACTGTTCATTGGTAGCAGAGCTGTTGCCACCCCCAGACAGGATCAGATACCAGAGAGGACTATAGCAACAGCAGTGGGAAAGGCATTTTTCCAGCAGACACCGAAGCTTCTGCACGAGAGAGGCTTGTTATCAATGCCAGTTTCAGTTACAGCTTTCCAAATCTTGCCCACCAAAAAATCAATCCACAGGCCACAACTCTCGAAGAAGCCAGGGTTCTGCTTCTCTGCAAAAAGCAATATTCTGGGACAAGGCTTTTTTCTCACACAATATCCTCTAATGCTGCCACTGGCAGCTTCTGCTGAAAATGGCAGTGTTTCATTGCATCTCCTTCAGCACACAGGAAAAAACATTCACCTCCACTGAAGTCACTACTCCTGGAATCTAAATTTCCTTTGCCTAGCACGCACTGTTGATTAGGCAGAGTGACAACACGGTGTGTCAAACTAAAGTAAACTAAACTAAACTAGCACAGCTCAATTATTTTTGTGTCTTTTACTATAGCTGCAACTAAAAATAAATATCAGCCAGTGACATACCAGGCACTAATAGGAGTCTTCCTTTTTTTTTTTATTTTAGGAGACCTTACAGTATATTGTTTGCTTTCTGTCAGGAAATTTCCAGTCTTAAATCTTACATCTGCTAAGGTTAATAAATCTCACTGTGTCATCCTGTTCTGCTCCTTATTTCTCCTTTTCTCTCTGTGCTCATGCATGTTTGGAGATCTGTGCTGTTATTATTTATGACACTACCAACCCTCTTGCCTGTTCAGACATTTTTATGACTCGTGACCACATTCCAAAGCACAACGTTAAGGGGCTTAATGGCTGTGGCAGAAAACTTTTCAGATATTACATATGTGTCAGCCTAATATTTTAATCATGCTGTGCTTCAGGTACAACGCATTGCCCTCGGGGGTTTGTCAGGTTACAGCACACTGATATATGTTCCAACAACTCTTTGCCTCAGGAAGGCTTAATCAAAATTTATAGCAGGGCAGTGCATTCTGTTCAAGGGCATGAGCAGGCATGAATCTTGCACCTTGAGCTGTATCATCTTCCCCAGTTGGTAGTTGGCTTTTTCTGCATGGAAACAGTTAAAGCAGCTGACCAGGCAGTTTGTGAGCTTGACCCCCTTCCCAGCACTCCCCATTAGGGTGTATTTTCTAACCTGCTTGCAGCCCCTGTGACAGGGGTGAGTTGGTCCTCAAGCAGTGTGGGAATTCTCGAGGGTCTCCTTGTGCTGGGAGCGTGCAAGGCAGTGGAAGAGGCAGTGGAAGGGTGATGGGGAATGAGGCACACAGAAACCCAGAGCTCCTGGTATGTCTAAGGAATGGATTTCTAGGATTTACTCATTTGGATGATTCTGCACACGTCTCCAGTATTTAATAAGACATTAATATAGAAGTAGACCAGGATTAAAAACCTGTCAGTTCAAACAGAAACACAAAGCACAGCCTGAGCAGGATGCCCTGGAGCTGCAGGCAAGGCCCTCACTTGACCCTTTCAGTGCCATCTGGCCATTTCCCAGCTCTGGCGCCAGCAAGTTTTCAAAAAGCGCCTTTTAAAAGGCAACTGAAACCGTGGAAAGCCTTGAGGCATGGACACATACCCAGCTACTGCCCCTTCAAAGCTCTGAAGGCACGGCTCAAATTATACCAATCATCTCTTAACTGATGTGGGTTGCTCCCCAGAAGTAACCAAAATACCTCACGTGCATTTTCCCCTGCCATCTGCCCAGCCTGCCACACTACATAATTATGCTCTGCTCAAAGGTTGGCCCTGATTGTGCAGAGGTGAGGCATGAAAAGGAGGATTAAGTCTCCTGACTGGAAAGCTTTGTAGGAAGGACTGATCCAAGGTCAGGCACACACATCTCTTTCCCACAATGCCCAATGGAAAAAACTGAACTGCAGATTAGGAGAAATGGCCAAGAGAGCTGTTGCTACCTTTTTTCCAAGCTTTTAAAAATAAAACTTGCACCAAAATTAAAATAACGTATGCAAGCAGGATAAAAATGTCTCTGCACATTGGGAATCATTTGACCGTGTGCTTTAGTATCTAAACTCAGACTGGCCCAAAGGAGAAGCCTAAGTACAAAACACAGCCTAAGAGAGAGGACAAGCATGCTCAGACTGGCCACATTTGGAGAAGACCTTTCCAGAAACTGTTTCCTGGGGCTACATTTAAACCAAATATTATGACAAAAACTTGCATTCAGAAAGCTATTTTCTGCCTTGGGATGCAAACACACCTGCCTTCAAGCTCCTGCAACTATCAAAGCCCAAACTGGCCACTCTTTCTACTGTAGAGTCCAGTGCAAATTCACATTTCTAAAGAGTATTTCAGACACAGGCTCCTAAGTGAGAACTTAACATATCACTTACTTCAAAAATAAATTAACATACACTTCAATACAAAACAAACAAAATCAAAAGGGCACTGTTTAAATATTACAGAATGAAGAGGTCTCAGTTTTACCTGTCTTCTATTTTTAACAGCCTTCCAATTAAAAAATTACTACAAGAATATAACGACCACTATTGCCTTCTTGTGTCCTTGAATGCCAGCATCCAACTGTAACTGCTGATCTTACACTCAAGGTAGAAACTCTAAAGGACCAAAAATGCTGGATGTCTTTCTGCTATGGTTGTCCAGCACCAGCACAGTGAGTTTTCTGCTGCCTGGGCTCCTGTGCAGCGCTGCAATGGGAACGTGCAGCAGGACTGAAGCCAATGTCAGTGCCACACAGCTCAGATCAGCCCATAACTGGTGTCTTCCTGACCCAGTGCAAAAAGAATATGGCCAAAACAAATATAATGCCATGTGCTCTCTGCATTTATGACATTAGGAATGCACAATGACCAAACGATTATTCCTCAAGGGGAGGGAGGAGTTGGAGGCAAGGACTGGAGAAGGCTGAGAAAGAAGGGAGCCTCCAGAGCTGCAGTCCTTGCTGGGAAACTGCTTGGCATCAAGGCAGCATTCAGCACAGCTTGAGTGCAACCACCACTCTGAATATGAAGAAAAAGACCTTCTGGTCTTCAAGGGGAAAACAAAGAAACACCTCCAGCCTTGGAGGGACAGAAAAAGGACTGTTCAGCCCTCAAAAGAACAGCAGAAACAGGCCATTGAGGAGTGCTGCTCTCTGCAATGCTTATAGTCCTTATGAAAACCTCTGCAGGAAAAAAGAAAGTAATTCTTATAGCACAAAGACTTGCAGAAATGCAGCGTTGCAAACCCAGCCTTCCTCCCCTGCAAAAAGCTGCCTGCTCTTCTCAGGCTGAGCTCTTCCCTGCACTGCCTCTGAGATGCTTCTGCCACCATTGTCCTGATGCAGAGAAACTATCTCTGCCAACAAATTGACAGAGAATTTCAGTCTTAATAATCATCCTGCCCTGCACTTCAGCCTGATCCACATCCCAGAAGGAAGATTAATCCTCTAAGCCTCTCAGCTCCTAGAAACGATACTTACAGGCAAACAACTATCCCCACTCATTCTCTTCCCTCAGATGATAATCAGAAAAATGTCTGTATTTGGCTCACTATGACAAGCTGATTTTAAACCTCCTAAGGAGCACAAGCTTGTTGGCTCCAAGGATAACCCCGCTCATCCCTCTGCTTTAGCCCAGCAGCCTGGGAAAGAACAAGCCAGGCCACCTCAGAGGTCTTTTCCAACCTTAAGGACTCCGTGTTTCTGTGCCCCGTGGAAGGGTTAACACAAGCTGGTCACACAGGCAAATCCTGATCAGTGCAGCACATCCCAGCATGTCAGGCCTCTGCAGGCACCCAACAGCTGAGGGAGGAAGGCCCTGGTAATCCCTGAGCTCTTCTCTTCTCCCAGACAGTACAATCACAGGTGCTGTTCAGTTTGACTTCAGTGTATTCATCACTATTAATGCATTCTTTTGATTTGCAAAAGGACAAGTAGATATGGAGAGATTATGGACATCTTGGCACCCTGGTGAACCAGAATGCATTTACAAGGAAGTTGGAAGCTAGATGGCTTGTTGGGAAGCCAGTTCAAGCCCTCTCTATAAAGAAATCAATACCTTTGAACTTCATCATGCCATACTTTAGTTCATCATAGGTATTTTGTAGATCCTTTGCAAGGATAAGAAAAGCAGTGAATAAAGATGTGAAACATCATGATCACAGCATTTAAGAAAGAATTCGGTAAAATTTAAATTTTTTTTTTAATTCTTAATTTTAAGGAAATTCTACTTTATCCTACAAACTTCAACTTTGTTCTTATTTAAAGTTTAAACCATTTGAGTGATGAACGTGATTTTTTAATGTATTTATAATACAATATACAAAGCTGTCACAGGGACTGGAGCTAGTAAATCATACATTTTTTTCATATGTAGATAATATACACAATTTCTGGGTGAAGAAAATTGCCTTCTGGTATTTTATTTTCCCTTGGCATCAAAAGGGGGTGGAGGAAGACAAGACAGGCAATAAAATATATTCAACACACAGAGCTTGCAATAGTCTGTGGCTGCTTCACATTAAGAAGGGGTTAATTAGAGCAGCAATATAAAGGAGGCAGCAGTGGAAACTACAGTATTCAGTGCAGGGAGAAGAAATAACTTGCCCAGCCTGCTAAGCACTCAGCAGGCACCAAGGCATGGAGAGAGTGCAGAGCAGACGGCCAAGGAGTTATGTCCTCTGACATCTTAATAAATCCTCCTCTAGCTTTGGCTTCAAATGTATGGCACAACAGGTCAAAGCAAACACTGCATTTCTGGGAGGGAAGGTGAAGTAAAAAGGCACAGCTAGCTGAGGTCTCCCATGGAAAGTAATTTGGTTGCTCAGCATCCTGGGATTTGGAGTCTGTGTGCCATTTCATTCTAGAGTCAAGGTTTGTCTAGATTTTTGTCACTGAGGAAGGTCATCACTACCCTGTTTCTAGGAGATTCAGCAAACATGACATCTAGATGGAGCCACAGCTTTGGAGGAAGCTGTGTCCTCCATTTGGAAGGTGTTAACAGAAGGCCCAGGAAGAAGCTGTGGGCACCTCAATGCAGCAAAATGAAAACGAAAGCAGATGGCCATGGGAATGACAGGAGCAGGAGAAGAGTTTATTCTTAATGTTTAATTATCTGGGAGCTAAACAAGTTGGGAAAACCACACAGAAATAACAGGTCTTCATCTAAATATCTGAGAAAAGAAACACTTTTCTTTCAGCAGCTTTAGGTTTTGTTCTCGCTCTTTCTGCAAAGTGCTTAAAATGTTTAGGGATCATACATTGTCTGAAGGCCCCGGAGCATACAAGCCAGGCAGGTCATTCAAGAAAACTGTGAACTCACAATTTTCTCTAATTAATTCATTTCTTTGTAAATCACTCTGAGGAGCCTTGATTACTTCAACACCTTCCTAATCCTGCTCTCAGGCAGCTTTCTCAAACTCACACCTACATTTTGTAGTCACAACAGTAATCCCTTCTGCAGCGAGCTGGGTAGTTTCTAACACATTCTCCCCCTCCAATTGGGCTCTTTTAAGGATAAGGAATCATTCAAAGGGCTTTGCTGTAACTAATCCTTCTACCTTTTAAACAATAAAAATCAACTCAGCAAGTTCAATAAAACTAATGGTAAAAAACCATAAGCCTGGAATAACTGAGTTAAACAGAAGATTTTACAACAAACCCTCAGCCCTTCAGTGTTGAAATTCAACTACACAGGAGGGCTCCTTTTTTATCCTTGCATTTCTGAAGGCTTTCTTGATAAAGTTCTGTGACAGGACTAATTCTGTGTAACCAAAGTGTGCTAATTGAAATGCAACCCATCATTTCCTTCTAGGTGATTTGTTCTTAATATCTGGTCTGCAGCAGGGTTTTGATACTCAGATGCACCCACTGTGCCATTGGGAGGGAGGAAAAAACCCTATTAGCTGTAGCAGTGATGATGAAAAGCAGAGAAATCAAAGGGGAAAAAAGACAGAAGGCTTACTCTCTTTAGTCAGGGCTATTCCATATTCCCCATGACTCTCCAAAGCTGGGCCAGTGCAGACAAGTTGGCATTTAGTGCCCTGAAGGAACAGGATGGGAGTTTGGCACAAGGCTTTGAAAGACAGGCTGGGTTTGGATCCCATCCTTGCTCTCCAGCTGACACCTGACTTTGGACAGAGCTCAACAGGAAGCAAGGCATCTGTAAAAAAGCCTTATCTAGGGAACAATGAGAAGCTAATACAGCAACCTAAATGAGACATGACTCAATTAATGAGAGCTGATGGGGCTAATGACTAAACAGATGGTATTCCTAAAAAAAGACAAGGGAGGGGAAATATAGCTGTGATAATCGACTTGCTGCAGTGTAGATGGCAACTCTAATCCTGTCTCTTGCAGAGCATCCAAGCCTCTGAGAAAAAGGAGTGCTCTTTGCCTCAAATGCCTCAGAGCAACCTGCAAAAGGAAGCTGTCTGCACACCTGGACTAAGGCACCACATCCCTCCTTCCTGCAGGCAGAAGACAATTTTATTAAAAAAGCCTCCTACTACAGCCACCAACAGGCCTGGTAGGAATTTTGCTACAACCATGACTTCTATCTCTACATACACCCATTCTTTGGTTTTTGATTGACTACACCAGAACCCCTTTGCCAAAGTCTTTCAAAGACAGAAGTGCTTACAGCTGAGACATGGCTCGATCTGAAGCAGCTTCTAATTGCAGAGCACCACACAGTGCTGCTGTCAGCATCCTCATGTAATGGTAACTCAAGGACAGGCAGGCTGGCCCCTCCTGAGACACTCCTGTACATTCCTGGAGCAGCCTTGAGAAGGTTTGACTAGATTTGATCCCACTTACTGTTGTAACTCTGCTGAGATTACAGGTCAGATGTTATGGGCCACTAGACTGTCAAGGTGACTCAACATTAGGGTAAGGAGTGGCTTCTGTCCTTTTTGATGATATGTCAAATACAATTACATTTGTGACATCTTATCATAGGCCCGAGAAACTAATGAGCTCAAACCTACAAACCTGATCCAAATACAATGCTTTCAGCTCCAACCAGCAGCCTCCTTTTAAGCATTACCCATATGTTCATTCATCAGCCTTTCTTTGATGAAGCTGCTGTGATCAATACATACAGTGCTGCCAAAGCTTCCTGTGGATTAAATATGCCACTGTAGCATGTCTGTTCTGATAACAGGTTTTGCAACAATGGGACCCTCTATGGTGTTTGGCAGCAGGAGGGAGGAGGGAAGGTTCCTCCTGCTCAGCGATGTGTTATGACTGACAGGAGTGTCTGCTCTGGGGGGAACTCTGGATTTCCTCCCCTGCACCCTGGGACAGCACAAGGCTGTCTCCCCCCACGACAATCAGCCTAATGCAGCAAGCATTAGAGCCACTCACATCCCTTCAGATTTTTGCATTCAGAAACAGAGGAGAGGGGAAAAAAAATTAAGAAAAGCAATTTCGCTACTCCCAAACTTACAAAAATACTCCCCTAAAATGGGCAGTGCCCAACGCATCCCTTTTCCTACTTATGGGCATCTCTGAATTTGACACTCTTGTGTCACTTCTCACACATGTGCTGGTGCTGCCATCAGAGGGTACCTTGCTCTGACACTCAGCAACCCACAAGAGCCTGGTCGTGGAAGAACCACCAGCATCAAGAAACCTGCCCACTCCTTCAGGTACTTTTCCCAGAAGAGGAAAGGCTGCAACAGTTAACCATTATGTTCTAGCCAACCAGTGCAGGATATTTCTATCTCTGTAAGAGGGGCACTAGGATATTTGTGAGATTTATAGTTGAGACATACAATAACATCTTTTCAAGGAATATTTGAACAGCTGCCATCCATCCCATTTTCTAAATGCAATTGTCTTGATGTGCCTGGTGACTAAAGACAGCCTGTGATAGGAAACTCTTCTGAACACAATGTGGCCTCACCAATTGCCACAAACATACTGGACACAGTCATGAATCATTTTACGATTAAAATGGAGAAAGGAGCTGTTCCTTGGGGATGATTCTGGGATGAATCTGCTGGGTGCATGCCCAGGGGATGGGTGAGATTCTGCCCTCCTAGCTCTCCTCAGCTCTGACTGCTGGGATGAGGCTGACAGGGAGGTCAGTGTGCAGGTTCTGCCCAGCTTTGGACTGTCTAGAGCAGACTTTCAGCCTTTTCTTTCCACCGGACAAAAAGAAAGAAACAGCAGCATGGGTATGTCCAGGCTTGAGTTCTTTTTGACAAAAGAACATTGAAATATGCTCATTAAATTCAGAAAGATTCAGCGCCTGATGTAGGTACAACTTATGAAAGAACAAATGCAATAAAATAAAATGAAATTTGCTGCTTCTGTTTGATACCTGCTACTGAGTGAGCGCCCAAAGCCAACAGGGCTGACTTGCCTGAACCTTTCCACTGACTCTGGCAGCAAGGAGCATTGTCTGGCTGCTTCCCAGGGAAAGAACACATCCACAGAAATTAAAAATGAGTGTTTGTGGGATGGAGAGGAAAAGAAATCTCTCATGTGAAGTCTGAAGTTACAGACCATAATGCAGGATTCATTGTTTTTTCAGCCTTAGCTACACTAAACAATTATATCAAAACTATTAAAAAAAAAAAAGAAATATTTTCTTTGTTTCTTTGTCCCTGTTCCTCCATTTCCACTTCCATGAAGCACATGGCAGCATGGAGCACACCAAGACTAGTTCAGATTAGCTTCACAAGTTAAAGACAGGAAACCATCCCTATAAAGTAGGTGACCCATTCCCCTAAATTAAACTGCAGAATCTTTCTCAAATAAGCATCACTGTTCCTTTTACTGCAGTAAAAGGAAGGAATTACAAATAAAGAAAATCTTAGGCAAAAAGCATAGAAGGGGAATTCTTAGGCAGAAGCACAAGAGAATTAAACTGAACATACTGGCACAGCATCAACGAATCTTTCAGAGAAAGGCTGACAGTCCTGCACAATAAATCTGCTCCCTCTTCGTTACAAGCCTGTCTGTGAGAACACTCTCCACTAAAAGCATTGCTATTGCGAAGTTCTATTTATAACAATCCTCATGGCAATTCCCTACTTCTCCTCTTTCCTACCCCTTGTCAACAATCACAATCATTATCTTTCTTGGATGGTATTGAAACAAAGGTGAAGCCTGTGTTTCCCAGTTTTAAGAGATGGTTCGTATTACACAGAAGGACCAACCAAAAGCTACTAAAATAGTGACACTCAGGTTTAACTGATGTCAAAGTCAGTTCATATGCATATGATTTCCATGATTTTGCCCTCACTCCCACTCCTTTCTTTTAATGATATCCCTCCTGCAGCAGAACCAGCCCCATAGCTGCTTATCATGCTCCAGGGACAATTCATGCAAGTGCTCATCATCTCGTGTGTGTGTCTGTGTGTGTGTTCAAGTGCATTTTAAGGCCCAGGTTTTGAAGGGACTCATTCCACGTCCCTGACTGATACCTGCAAAACCTGTGCTCCTGTATCATGCAGGAACAGGGACAGCAAAGGCAACAGCAGCACAGTATCATCCCCCCAACTTCACCTGACCTGATGAAAGCCTGGCCACTCTGCAGCTACATTAGTTAGTCCCACAAAACATGCTAACTATCCCTACAATCCTTTTTTATCTTAAATCTTTTGATCATTATGGCCATAAAATTCTCACTGTTACAACTGATGCGGCAACATTGGAGCTCGTGTCTCATCAAGGGAAGGTGGTTTGTGTTCTTTATTTGTTCATTCCTTGATCTCTGAGGGAGAGCAGCAGTTGGGAGCGTGGCAGGTGGCAGGGGAGGTGTAGGCAATTCCCACATTTGTTACAAAACGGAGCACTTCTTGATCACTGTCTTTTTAATGAGCAACAAATCATCCAGGAGTGAGGCTGTATGTGTGCAGCGAGATCCGCTGTGCTTCCTGGCCTTGTTCTCCTAGTTTTGAAACCAAAGATTCTTCCTTGCAGTCATACTCTCCATATGTGGTTTGAGTTTCTGGGCCAGGACTACCTGCATTTGAGGATTACAGAGAAAACCAGGGCAGGGACACCACTCTTGTGGTTCTGACCCCTAGGCACGGGTTATTCAATTGCTGGGAGAGAAAAGAGTGGAAGCAGAATACTCATTATTTTTGTTCCCAGGAATTTACACTTCTGAACAAAGATTCTGCTGACACACACAGGTTGCTAAGCTTTCAGTTTGCTGTGTGCAGCTCCAGTTTTAGCACTCCAACAAAAGCAGCTGTGGCTAAACATCTTTCAGACACTAGTCGTTTCCTCCAACCACTCTGTCCCGGATGAGTGCTGTCCCCCCTTTCCCCTGCTTCCCAGCACATTCAGGGACCTTAAAAGCCATCACAAACAGCATCACAAGCTCAGGGCAACACAAACCCACTCCACACAGTGAGGGAGCAGGATCCTGATTAGCCAAAGGGCAGCCCAAGAAACAGAAGCCTCTGTGAGAAGGGTTAATGAGGGATTTTAAAGGTATCTAAAGAATCAATACATGGTGACAAACGAGGGAATAGCTGGATTACCCATATATGCCTCCTGATTCAATTTTCATACTATTTCAACTTCATAACGATTTTCATGGTTTTCTGCATTAAATTAAAATGCAAACAATACTCTAAAAATATTTAAAACAAGTGATTTCAACTTTCTGTAAAAGAGGCAGGTATCTGCTTTTACCTTAGGGCTACACTTCCAGCCTGATACTTCCATTAAGTAACTCGAAATGGTGAACTCTTCAGGTTTCACTGTAAACAGCAGAAATGAGATGATGGCACCTCCTTCACAGGCTCCACCTGCAGCCTCAGTTTATATTCAGACAGGGATTACAAAGACCTATCAGGTGAGTTATGTGTTATTAAAAGGAAACTGGCCAAATGCCAAGTAGACCAGCTCTCAATATCCTTTTCCATTCATCTTTAATGCTGCTTTACCTCGTGTTTGTAAGTTCTCCAAAAACTTTTGTGGCCTTTCAGGTTTTCAATTATTAAAGTACAATTGAGGCCCACAGAAACAGGCAGGCGAGATTCACAATAAAACTCCAGCACCTTCTGGAGTGTGAACAATTTGCCTTGGGGAGCACTGCTGTTACTATAATGTGGATTTATTCTCCATTTATAAACAAGAGTGAACAAATGCTACTGCAAAATTTCTTCTTGTCATCACAGTCAACGGAAAACAAACTATCATGAAGGAATGAGATGTCCCTGGATACTGATTATGCACACAATGACATCCATTTGAGCTTTGTTTTGGAGTTTGAATGTGAAATTATTAAACAACACTGATGTTTTTCAGTAACCTCCTGGTGAGCACTTCGGAATTTCTTATCTTCCTTACAGTAAATGAGACTACACAAAATTACCTGTTTAGTTTTTTTTTTCCAAATGACAGTATTTGGTACTACTGCTTACAGATGATAGAATCAGAAAAGTAATTTCTTCCACTTTCCCGACTCTTTATGGGAAAATTGGCCTTTTGTGCTTGTGCTCAGCAAAGCACTCAGTGTCGGTCCAGCTGTAACCGACACAGGAGCTTCCAGCTGGGAATCCCTCTATTGCAAATTTTCACTTACAGCTTCAAATGCCACTTTAATAAGCACAGATTTAAAACAGGATGTCAGAAAATGAAGAAACATACCCAAAGCAATGATATACAGGATTAATGAACATGAAAATGCTCCTTTGCTGAATTTCTTTTGATGCTCGGCAATTGCTTATTTGCAATCAGAAAGAAAGGTGTTATAGGTGATGTTATACCTTCCTGTATGTATTATATCTGTATCTTCCATACACGTAAAAAAGTCATATTAACCTTCCTTTTTTTGATTTCAAAATACCATTCCTTTCATTTAGCACTTTAATCCCCCAAAGGTTTTTGTATTATTTTAAGTGGAAAAAAAAATTATGCAAAAGTCACATTTGTACTGCCAGCAATCACTGTAACAGGCTCTCTGGCCAAACCTGGCAGTACCTGTGGGCAGGCACTGCTCCTCCAGCCACAGCTTTCTCTGCTCCCAGGAAAGGTGAAATGAGCTGAAACAAAACGAACTTGGGCAAGTGTGAATGAAACACTAATAAAAAAACAGAGTTGCAGTTTAGTCTGGGGAAAAGAAAAAATAAATCTCAGATATTCCAGCGTGTTAAGGTCATGAAAGATTAAGCCCAGTAATACAAAAAGGCTGCCCCAGGTCCCTGGCACAGCCCCACTCTGCTGTGTCCAAGCCCATCTCCACGGGGCAGCAGGTGGGAAAGGGGCAGAGGGAAGGGTCAGACCAGCTAATGCTGCCTCCCTCACAAAACTGGCACTATCTTGACATGGAAGGCTGACTTCTTCTGTTTCATCTCCAAGCAATTTTATTTCCTGAAGAGTTCCTTTGAGAGAGGTGGTTAATAAGAAAGGCGCTACAGAAATGAAGAATACAGCTGATTGCATACACAAATCAGAGTGTGGATTTTCTTTGGGGAGGGGGATTTGCAGCTGAATGGGTTAATGATAAAAGCAATTGCTGGCTCGTTACTTCTTTTCCTCCCCCCCTCCCCCCAAGCTCCACAGCTGAACAGGATGTGATGTGAGGGGAGGAAGGATGGTTAGGGACAGAGAGATGAAAAAGTGCAAAGCCATTTTGACTGCTTAAAATATTTCTGCCAAGCCTGACAGCGCCAGTAGCAGAGGAACTCAGCATTGCCTTGCTGGAGGACCTGCCTTTGGACGTGACTCCCAGACAACCTTTTTCCTCAAAGCCTCCACTTTTCATGATTTGGGAATGAGACAAAGAGCAGGAGAGGAGCACGCTGTCCGAGGGCAGCAAGCGGTTATTCTCCCGGGCACGGGGTGCTAATGGGAAGGATGCCTGTGTTGTGAAAGGCTGGAAAGGAATAAAGAAACAGAGAAATAAACTGAGAAATAAAAAGGCAGGAGCCTGAGCCCTCTAGAAGCAGTAAACCTTCCCTTCTTTTCTTTGCCATGATATCTTTGGAAGCTGCTGTTCAGACATCCTGAAAGGGGTTTTTGTCAGAAGCCCTCCCTGCAGATGTCTTCTGATCCCTTTGGAGGCATTGCAGCCCCTAATACAGCTGTCACCTTCTCCCCGCTGCTCTAAGAAAAAAATGGGGGAAAATATAATACTAATAAATTTCTGCCTAACCGACCGAAGTGCCACTGACAGCCACCCACTGGGGACTTTGGCCTGCCCGGGACACCCCGCTGGCTGAGAGAGGGGCCCCGCGCTTTAAACTGCTTTCACGCCACATTAACACCCTGCCTGGCAGGAGCAGGATGGAAGAATCCAGCGCTGTCTGATCCCCTGAGCTACCGGGAGCTGTTGCTCTCTCCCACCCTCTGTCCCTCCTGCCCAGCCCTGTACAAGTGGAAGCAAACAATACTTTTCTCTCGATGCAAATGCAAGGGAGAGGGAGACAAGGAAGCACCTCACCCTCAACCCCTCCTCCTCTTTGTGAGTTCAAGCAGATAATAGTGAAAGCCAAGGCCCATCTGTGGCTTCTGAGCAGACTTTGTCCCAGTTACTTAGGCTCATCTCTAAGCCTACTTTAGGCTCCCTGCAGTTTAATGCATCTTTAAGAATTGTCATTCCATCGCTCCCTCTCTCTGCCCCTTCCTTGCTCCCTCCTCTATTCCAATCCTGCCTGTTCTGAGCCTTCCTCTCCCCCCATTAAAAATTCTTCACATTTGAATGAGTGTATTTTCACCACTGCTGAGCTCTGAAACGGGCCCTTCCCCCTCTCCTTTGCATCCATCCTCCTGCTGAATAAAAACTGGGCTGGAGGAGCTCTTTTCACACATTATTTATTTCAAAGCTCTCTCTTGCTTTTCATACCAAGCCATCAGTGTGTCAGGCTGCCTTGGGACATCCTGGCGATGCTCACAAAACCAACACCTTAACGTTGCCAATGCACTTGACCATCTTCAAAATTCAATTCTTCTGCTTTTATTCTCTCACCTCATGCTGTACAGAAGGGTGAGGATCAGGTAAGAAAGGTGAAAAAGTACATTTTCTTGAGGATTATTAACTTAGTTTACTTCCCCCCCCCCCCCCCCCAGTGCCGGCTGGAAAACATTGAAGGTCTGATAATTTTTAAAAGGACTGAACACATGAAATCACTGAGAGCTGCTGTCTGGGCTCAGCACCTTGGAAGGGCAGCATGAAAAAAATGCTGAATTCCGCATTTATTTGTAGTAGGCCAGCACCAAGGCAGAAAAGCCCTGTCACAAACAGAATATACAATGCCCATCCCACTGGTCCCTGATGGGGGCAGGGACAAAGCTCGGCCATGGCTGAGACAAGGCTTGTTCCTTTGTTCTGCTCTGCATAGTCCCCTTTTACAGTGACTCCAGGTTTACTGCACAAACCTCTGCTTATTCAAGGACTTAAAACCCCAGTGTTGCCCAGAGTTTTGGGTTCTGTTCCTCAGGGAACTGGAAAGCATTGGGCAGCTTGTAGACGTGTGTACATCTGAGGCAGGTGTTTTACAGCCTCTTCCCCACTCTGCAGTGTGTGACTGCCTGAACCTACAGCTGAAGAGAGAATTTTCAGTCTTGGGCTCCTACACAGATAAAGCAGGAAGAGGATAGGAAGGGAAACAGCAACTTAAGGATGTAGAGACTTGCTGGAAGTCATGGCAGACCAGGGGTAGGGCAGAGAATTAAAGTCCAAGTCCTGGTTTTGAAGATTTCCCTTCCAATCAGGATCTCCTCAGTATCAATGGGGAGGGCTTGAGCACAAAGGCCTCAGATCTGTCAAGGGCAAAAGCTCCACTCCACATGAAAAAGCCTTATTTCCAACATTAGAAATCTGAGAAGGAAAAGGCCTTGCTCTGAGGCTTGAAAATCCTTTGAGTGGTTACACGGATGGCAGATCCACTTAATTCTGAAAGCTGGAGAGCCAACTTCAGCCAACATCTGACCACCACCCCGATCTTCCCTCCCTCACATGGAGTTAAACGTCTGATGTCACGCCCTGTTAAGTGACAGTGACCTTAAGCATGGAATTAAAGATGGCAGTAGCTTTTCTAATTAAACACTGTAGGGTCCATTCTAAAGTTGGGGAGCAGAGTGGAGCACAAAGGGTGCTCAAGACCTAACCTCAGGATTTGCTTTAGCTAACAAGTCACCCCAAGTAGGAAAAGAAACCAACTCATTTGTCTCCTTCCCTCCTGCTGCCCATCTGCCTGACACATAAAAAGGCTGGTAAATCCCAGACTGGATTTCTCTGCTTCCTCAGCACTACGGTTTTGACAAAGTTCTCATGACATTGGCAAGACACATTTGCAGAAACCCCAGCACTGCATATTTCTCCACACAAATGAAAAATGTAATACTCAGAGCAGAGAGAATGACTCTGCAATGGCATGGAATAGTACAGCTTTCTCTGGATGGACTGGTAATGATGTTTGATGCACGGAAGAAATCCTGCTGGAAATGCACTGGATTTGTTCACAGACCTGATGCTTAAGTCCTAAGACCTCTTTGTATTCAAGACAGATATGAGCAAAAGGATATTATTCTGAAAATAAACCCATTTGTAACATTTCTTGCACAAAGAACAAGACTGACAAAAGTGGAAAGATCCATAACTGCTTTAAAAGAAGTGGGAAAATTTATTTTGTGCTGTTATGGAGGTGAAGAAGGAACCTGTGTGACAGCCTGTATGCTCCCTGTCAGAACATGCAATAACAGTGATCTATTTTCTGTTTCCCACTTTGGAGCTGACTGAAAAGCAAGTAACAAATTAGAAGCAGTGTTATGGCTGCCTCAAACACATGAAATCAGACTGCTTTCGTAATCCACATGTATTTGTATTGCACATATATATTGCACATTATATGACTTCTACTTAAGCTGTAGGAAGGGAAGCTGTCTGAGGCTGCAGTTTCTAGAATGGGGCTGTGTGACATTCTCTTAACAGCATTTAGGGATTCAGATGCTCCACACCAACATTTTCTGTGATAAGCACAGTCATAAAGCACCAAATCCTCACTGTGGTGTAAGTGAGCTTGTTTCACCAAAATTTAAGGGGTGATGTTGATTCATATCAGCAATGATCTGGCTCACTCTGTCTGCAATGTAATGAGGATTACCTACCTGTACAAGTGATCAGTCAATATAAATAAAGACTGCAGACCTCTAATCAGGATAAGAGCTACACACAGTAAGGTTCTCGAGAACCCCAGTCACAAAGTTCACTCAGACACTTGTGAAAATTTCAACTGACAAGCTCTATATGCTCACAGTGACCCTAAGAACGTGTATTGTGGAGGGAAGCAAGTGGCAAGTGCATTAAGAGGCAGGGTTTAATAGGTTTAGCAAGGATTAATAGACACACTGACATGGAGAGGCTGGGGTTTGTGAACAGCACTGTGCCACGCTACACTCAGCATCACAAGGACTTTCTAAAAGTGGATGAATAAACAAAACTCAGCCTAAAATAAGGCCAGGCACATATCATAAGCTTCTGCTGGCAGAGCCTGTGTGAAGGTGAGAAGAGGTGGGTCTCTGCAGGACAGTGCTGTGCCAGCTGAAGCCCCTCTGTGCAGACATGTTTATTCTGGCAGCACATGCTTTTGGCTGGAAAGCTCCTCTCATGTGTGTGCACTCCAGGGAGAACTGTTACTAAAACAGTACAAAGAACATTTTTGCTAGTACAGCTGATTCCATAGCAAGAGCACTTTGTCAGTATGGTGCTTTTTTCCCTGAAAAAGCACTTCCAGTGGAGCTCTCCTAGCAATTTTTAGGTTAACCTTAGCATTGACTCCAGCTTTCACACAGGACTCGGAACTTGAATTCTGAAACTTCGAAAAAGCTCCTTTAAAACAAACCACCTCAACCAATTTTGCCTTCAGGTCGAGCTCTGTATCTTTGACACGTTCCACTGCTGGCTGATGTTCAGCAGCTGTGTGATGTAATTAGTACTCCGTGTTCAGACACACATGGTGACAAACTAAAACCATAAACCCACGAGCATCTCTACCACGTACCTACCAAAGGCAAATAAATGAGGCATCCGATTTAGTTATGGCAAAGGATGGGCTGCTGTGAGGACATCGAGCCTCCTTTCCACATGAGAATATCTGGGCAAGCACTGAATCAGACCACTGTGCTGCCTTCTCCAATGCTAATTATAATCATACTTCCACACCCTGGCAGAAGCACTTTTGGGGGGTTTTAAGCCAGAGAATGGATTAAAGTTGACACTGAAATGTAATGTTTTGCTGCCTAACTCCCCAAGTTCCTCATAAATAAAATTACAGAAACTCTAAATAACGTATTTCAGTTGCTAACCCTTTGAAATGGAAGGCACTCTTCAGTCAAGCCTCAGGATGGTGAGAGAAGGAATAGCTTCTAAAGACAGGGTCTCTGTGGACTGCTCTGAACACCACCCCGGTCTCATTACCTTTTCTGGATTGAAAGGAAAAATGCAATTGGCCATCAATTAGGAAGAGTTCCCACTGAACCTGCAGAAACTCAAATTCATTGTTAGCTCATTAAATGTGCTAACATTTGTAAAGGTTCAAATGGGCTTTTCAGGCTTCAGCCCAGCTAGAGAGCTATTCCTGTTGCTTGTTAGATAATTGTCAATTAATGAGTTTAAATGCTATGTGGCAGTCTAAATGAGAAACTAACAGCTCTTCACAATTCAATAAAATCAGGTGAAATGAAGAGAAATAAAAATTTTTACAGAGTATCCCCAATAAATTGCACTTGGGAAAGCACACATGTATGAAAAATGTGTGATTTCAGAGTCTTTGCCTGGTGCCACTTTATGGCTGTAACCATCAAGAAAGTGCCTGATGAGATGGCTGCCACATTTCCAAGTGGCAATGCATCAAGCAAGACCTTACAAACCTCTGGTACCTCCTTTACCTTGTTCTGACTGTTAGTGTTAGAGCCAAATAATTTACAATTCAAACCACACACACACATTTCCCTGTCTTTTTTCCTTCCCATTTTCACCAAATGTTAGTAACAAGAGGGATTTGCTCAGAACTAGTCAGCACAGGTCTGAAAAGCCTACACAGCACTCACCACACATCAGTGTGCTTTCACTCTGTGATCACTTCCCCTGCCTGCAGTCACCTAAATGCCAGGGCAGGAGTGAGATGCACAGCACAGGTGAAAGCAGGCGAGTGGTTATTTAGAAATCAGAATCTTCGCAAACAGAAGAAAGGTAAATATTTTGCCTGGGGCCCTGGCAGAATACACATACCTTCTTTAAGTCCATCGAGGACTTCAAGTTCTGCAGGAGAAGGTGCTGCAGTTCTAGTGTGCATAATTCCCACCAGTCCTGGGCTCAGACTGACAGCTGCCTGGGGGTCAAGAGGAGGGTGACTCACTGCCTTCCTACCCCACCAGACCCCCTGCCATGCCAAGAGGGGTGTATTCTGTACATCCCAGATGCTCTTCATGCTGAATTTACTACCTGACAATCAAAAAGGGAAGGACTAAACAATGGGCAAAGCATAGTGAATGACAGTGAGACGGGGCAGAAGAGGGAGGAGGTGGAAATACGCCTGGGCTTCCACTGCTTAAAAAAAAGTTAGCTCTGTTAGATGTTAGATTTTCAACAGCTCTTAGGTAACTTGAAAGATCAGCAGAGCAGTATATTTGGGGTTAGAGAAACTGAAAAAAGAAAGGGCAGCTGCAGCACTCTGTGACAACTTAAAAAAACTCACACAAAAAAAGGTTAGATGGTTTAGCTCATAAAGATACAAGAAAATTCTGGGAAAAACTAGATCAGTTCCTATCCCTGAATCAGACCTTATTCTAAAGGTGAACTGAGTAGTCAAACCAGATTGCAAGGCTATCAGAAATTCAGTGGTTTCCCTCACATATGGTATCCCCTGCACTCCTGCAGAATATTCCCTATTTCACACTACTTGTAATTTGGGAAGAAAATATACTGTAAAGAGAAAAGTTGTCTCAGAAACCAGCCCCAAAAGTGTCACTGGCCATCGAGAACTAGAACTACTGATGTTCTGCCTAAGCAGATGTGGATAGAAGTTCAGCAATCCTATCCTAAATGTTTTAAACTGCTGGAGAGGAGACCAAAGGACATGTCTGCCTCCATGTAATCCAGTTTCAAGACCACCAGTTAGTGTCCCTGTTTGGAACAGCCACAAGATGCAACATCAGCAGCATCATGGAGAGATGGGTTGGCAGCGAGGACAGGCACTGTTCCAAACTCTCACACAATTTTTCCTGGTTTCATTACCCCAGGCAGATGCCTCTATATAACACAAACAGGTCTGTGGTTGCCAGTTTTCAACTACTACTGTCCTCCAGGACCCAGGCATGTCTGTCACCTTAAGCAAATAACTTCATGTTCCAGCAGTCTCCTCTGCTTCAAATCCTGTAAAAGAGCCAGCACTCTGCCTGCTGAACTTGAAATGAAGATGTATGATTCAATTCCTTACAGCCAGTCAGGAGCTATAACAGCAGGCTCTAATGTTTTATTACCTCCCTGGAAGCTGGAGTCTGTAGACCTGATTTTCCCAAACCCTTTACTGACCTGCTGTGTGCAAAGCACGCTCCCTCACTCTCCAGCTCTGTATTTCTCCTCTTGCCTCGGGTCTATTTTTCTGCTGGTTTGCACTGGTGGTGGGTTCTGCAGATAATCTCCTAGTGCACCCAACCACCAGGACCACCTCTTGTCTGGACTGTGGTTGTTATTCCTTGTGTTGATCTAACAGCAGGAATATCACGCACGAGGTGTAGAATTATGGAGCAAATTCAATCATCTTTCTGTATGTTTAACATACAGTAACTCTACAGGCTGGACTCCTCACTGTTTGTCTACAGTACCTGAGACTGCCAAGCAGTCTCTCATCCCTGTGCTGGACAAGCCCAAGACACTTTGGTATCCAAGAGGTCTGAGGTGCACTGAGTCCACAATAGTCAGAACAGTTTTGGGCTATGGTCCCCAAATCCCCTAAAGCTACAGCTCCAGAATGGGCCCCTTCACACTGTACCTTTTGCTTCCTTATAGACAGTTTCTTCCTTATAATACTAATATTATTAGCACTGAAACCTTACTTTGCTGTGCAGTTTACAAACAGATTAATACACCACTTTCCCTCGGACCAGAGCACAATGCTGCTTATCTGCTGCCTTTTAACGCACCATTTAGCTTTAGTGACATGTCACAGAGGCAGGGAAAATCGGGGAAAAAACCTCAAGAACCCACTTGACGAAAACCACTTGTTAAAAGGAGTGAGTTCCTAATTGCAGCTTTCTGGTGTCCCCTCAAAGGACCCACGAGCTGTGTCTCTGGCAGGCTGGAGCAACCAGTGATAACTGTACCTGTGCAGTGGTGGTGGCAGACACCACGGAGCCTGTGAAGGTGACACAGCACACTCACTGCCAGCAGTGACCACTGGATTAGTCCCTGCCATCTGTTCTTACAAAAAGGTGAATGTGCTTATTGAGGAAAGTTCTTGCTTTCAATGCTGGCTGAGCCGCTGACTGCTGTGACCTGTGTGATTGATGCAGCTGACAAGGCTGCAGAGCTGGCAGAGAGCCCATCTCAGAAATGGCTGCTGAGATAAGGCTATCAAGCCAATATGATTAAAAAAATAAATAAATCAAGGAACCAGAAGCAATTCCGTATACTCTTCTCCATCCAAGAACACATTCTTAAAAACAAGGCTGCCAGCTCTCTCAGGATGGCCACAGCAGAAGTGCTGTGGTATTTTCAAACCCAGGTTTGTTAAGCTTTTTGGTCCTGGCAATAAATATGGAATCCACAGGACAAAGCTCCAAAGACCCTTCCTGCACTGTGAGGTACATCCCACAGCCATGGTGACTGCTCAGAGTAAAAGAAAATGCTGCAAGCAGAGGCTCACAGTCTGACACAGCTACACCAGCGGGTGTCCACATCGGGTTGGGACTGCAGGTGAGACTCCACTACACTGAAATCATGCTGGGCATCGAAAGGCTGACCAGCAGGGTCAGACAACACCCCACTGACCAAGGCCTGGGTTAGAGTCTGTGACAAATGAACAGTATTTTGATGTACAAATAAATAGCAGTTTCTAACCTTCCCACGTGCAACACAGCACCAGTACTGCAGTTTATACATTTTGGTGGAGAACACTTAGGGATCCCCCCAGGCCTGGTGAGAAGGGTTTGTTAGCCACAGATCACAACAGTTTACTTGGAAACTCAGAGCAGCAACATTACTTTGTGTTGCTTTGCAATTTTGAACCACTTGAAACATTTCCTGACTGGCTTTTTAGAGCAGGATGCACAGGGAACACGGAGCCTCAGCAGCTTGAGGAGGGGGCAGGGGAATCCTGACCCCTGTCAGTTCAAAGGTAAACCTAAGGGTATGGCTAAGAAACCACCGTGTTGCTTGCTCTCAAGTATGCTGTGTTCCTGCCTCAGTGACTGTTGAACTCCCTAGCTGAAAGCTGTGACTAAAACCTTGGATTTCCTTACTATACATCAATTTGTGTCCCATCCTAATGGCAATAAAGGCTGTGGAGTGCTGATGTCTCATGATTAGTATTTTAAATGCCAAAGCAGAACATGTAATCTGAAATGAAACTATGGCTTCATACTCAGGTTTAACAGCTATAGCGAATTCCAGCAGCAGCTTTACACCACAAACCATGCAGGATGTCTCACACTATGTGCCATTAGTTTGATTTTGTAACACTTTCTCTTTTATATTTTTTGAGACATTTTTGGACATACTGATTTAGAGCCTTCAAGAGGACTTCCTCCTGCTGTCAGCAGGTATGTCACAATTTTCCTAAAAGTGACTCAAGTTAATTAAAATGTTGTTGCAGATACTTCATGAAAGTAATTTTATTTATCCTTTGCAACAAAAACCCAACTAAATATTCTATGAGCTGCCTTTATTATTGCCCTCCAGCAGGTAACTGCTGAGAGAAACAGATGTGGCTTATGCTTGGTTAGAGTATTTCTCTAAGAGGCTTAAGTCAGGCGTCCCTTAAAGAACTGAACTGGCCCTACACAACAAACTATTTGACCTTATCAGTAAGGTTGAGGATTCAGTGAAATACCACAAGAAAACAGCAGGTCTAATAGGTTTAGGCACAAACCGAACAAATACCTATGCAAAGAACCCCCTGCCAAGCAGGACCACCCAATTCCACCTTTCCTAAAGACTTTATAAAAAAATAACTTTTTTATTAGTTAAGCTACTCCTCAGAAAAAAAGGAAACTGAAGAGCAGACAGTCCAACAATTAATTTTCATGTTGGTTGGTCAATGGCACCATTAAATCATTATGTGAACAGAACAGATTTCTGTAGCACACAGACATGCTGTATCTTTACTTCTCTCATCCTGAGAAATGTATAATTACCAGTCTTTATAGAACAACTATAGAGTAAAATTCAACAAGGTAACTCAGTGGATGAGTTTCACACAGTTAGTTTTTTTATAATTTTCATTCCTTATCTATGGATTCAATAATTGTAGAATAAAGTAAACTAAGTAATAAGGACTCAGCTGCACTGACAGTCACATTTGCTTCTAAGAACCATAGTGAGATTGGTTTCACCATCCTTAAACACATAACTGTTTGCTAGTTTATATGTCCTAATGAAGTCCCTTTCTGCACTAAATTACTTCTTTATATTAGGTTAGAAAGATGAAATAACACCCCAAGGCAGGAAAATACTCATAAGACACTATACAGTAGTAACAGGAAAATAAGAGAAAACTATATCTGGGAATGGAGCAAGACAAATCAGTCACATTCCTGTCAACCTCTTGCTGTAAGAGCCTGGGAAAATTGCAGCACTGTAGCTGGGTATAATTTTCCTGATAATGATGGTTGTAATAGGAAACGAAAGAGAAGTTTTACAGGGAACTGGGAAATAAATGATTACACAGGTATAGATTGGTAAAATCAGATCTGGGTACATATTTTGAGAGTGGGTCAGTGCTTGGCATGGCAATTCTCCAACCTCCTGACAGCCCTCCACCCCTGTAAGCCCTCAGGGGCAGGAGGGTCTTTCATCTCCTGACTTGTTTGGCATCTGCTCAGAAACACTCTCTCCAGGAGAAGAATACAAGGGCTGGAGATGCACCATCAGAATATTATAAGCCTTTGAGAATTGCAAGTAATGGGTGTGATTTTCTAGAGTTAGTATAGTTTATCTCAGCTGATGCCAAGGGAGTTATCCTGGTGAAAAAGGGTAAGAGATGGTGAGTTCACTGTTTTATTCTGACGGCTTACATTGCTCACAGAATCACACAAAATCACAGAATCAACCAGGTTGGAAAAGACCTCTGAGATCATTGAGTCCAACCTTTGACCCAACACCACCCTGTCTACTAGACCATGGCACCAAGTGTTACATCCAGTCTCTTCTTAAATACCTCCAGGGTTGGTGACTCCACCACCTCCCTGGGCAGACACCCCCCAGCCTCCCCACCAGTGGGATGTGAGTGCTGTTCTTGGCAAGGATCAGTCTCCAAACAGAAACAGCAATGGCAACTGGACCCACAGCAGTAACTTTTGGTTTTTTCTTTAATCTAATAAAGCACTCACATCATCATAGAGCAGAACAGGAACAACAAAACCCTCCTGTGACACAGGCCATTTCCCCAATGCTGTTTGTCAGACACATGTTCAAGTGTCCAGACTGATGAGGTATTTGCAACTCCTCTTCCTCTCAGCATCATCAGGATAAAAGGACCAAGGCAAATTGGTAACAAGACATGTTGCTCTACAGGCTGCATAGGAAAGGCCACTTACTGGCACACCTGGCTCCACACTGAGCCACTGGGGCCTCCAGGGAGGCAAGCTTTGTCAGAAAGCCTGCTCTGCCCTTCAAACATCTCAACAAACCATTTCTTTTTCCCTTTACTCTGTATCATCACAAGCTTTAAAAGCCCCCATGCCTCGTCCTCCTGAGTGTTCTTTTATTTCTGCAGTGTGCAGCCAAGTTAAATGCCAGAATAAAAGCAGGGAACAGAAAATACAGAGGTGATACAACAGCATGAAGCCAGTTTACCCGTTCTTATCTCATTGTGATCAAAATCATAGCTCTGTATCTGTTTACAACAATGCCATGAGAAACCAAGAAAAGTAGGAGTAACTCTGTCAATAAATTTTCAACCATTTAATGTAAAGGATAAGACAATTCAATTTACAGAAGTAAATCTTTTTGGTTATGTTAGTATTTTGAGTGCAAGGCTATAAACCAAAACATATTAAGAAAGAGTTACTGTTGTATAATTAATGTTCCAAAGAAGAAAAATATTTATGCTAAGGGATGACATTAACTACATTCCCACTTGAGTGTGTGTTATGGTACAATATTTAACTACGTGCTTGCATTTCTCGAATACCTATTACAGCCTATCTTCTGCTGGACATGATGCATGTGTATTATTGGGCTGAACAACATGATTATATATCAAAAGAAATCGCAAGAATTGTTTTCCAGTTATCACAACAGAATGTCAACTCCCTTCCACCACAGACTTGCACCCAAACTGATGACCCATGGCAGTCCTCCTTCTCACACAGGCCAGCTTTGAGCAGGAATAAATACCTTAGCCTGAGAGATTATATTTTCAGAATGCTACAAGCAACAGAAAAAAGGAAAATAACACAACCACTAAGCAACTTTTACCAAGATGCCTTGCTCCTGATACACCCGTATCACAGCTGCAGTGAAAGCAGGGATTCACATGCCACTTTGAAGTAAATGCAAGAGAAGAAAATCCAGGGTTTTCTGTAATGGATACACGCTTCCTTTTCACTCCTCATATCATTCCAGAAATTTAAGCTGACTACACTTAGTTCACTTGAGAATACACACAATGTTTCAGGCATACCCAGGCTCAGTAAACTGCAAATTCTGGTTGAATTTTCCTATGAAAGGCTGTGAAGTAGCTCTGCAGGAGCATTTAACATTTACATGAGCCCTCACACAGAATTACACACCTACATCAAAGTGTAGTGTCTAAACCAGCAATGCCACTGTTTCCCTTGGAAGAGGTGCTGTGCCTCTGACAGGGCTTTAACCCCAGTTGGCTGCACTGCACTGCTCCACCCCTGTGGGCAAGGCAGGGCAATCAGCACTGAGCCTCAGCAGGGCTACACTCTGCTCTGGCAAAGCTGTAATTGCTTATACAAAAGAAATTGAAACTTAAAACATGACATGCATTTTTGATACATTTTGTCTCTTTTATGCTAAATTTCATTAAAATCTGCAGGATTCATGTACACAGTCTTCATCCTGCTATAACCTTGACTTGATTTTGTTCACCTTGAGATTTCTGTTTAGCTCCTTAGTAACTTCTAAGTCAGGAAAAGTTTGTTTCATTTTGACATGTTTCAATACAAGGTGTGTTAAAACACCAGAGACTGAGGAGTGTTCAGGAACTGAAGAAAAGGAGGAGAGGGAAAATTTCAAGGTCATTAAAACTATCTGAGAGTCAGTAGATTTCTAGTAAAGCAAAAATAGAACCTGTTTGGATTTTTTTATGGAAAAGTTTGTTATAAATAGGGACTGTTCCTTCTAAACAGAACTCATACGTATGTGAGCCTCCCAGTCACAGCTACAACACCCCAAGGGCACAGTTTGCCAAAAATGGTAGACAAAATTTCTGGAAATCTTCCACATGTGCAGCTGGCAAATTGGCAGTTTACATCTCATTCAACCCCCAGCAATGAATTCTTACTCTGACATCAACCAAAAGTAAACTGGAGTTATGTTCTTTTCAAATGTGCTGCCTTCCAAATTCCTGTGCCTAGAAATACAGACCCAGTTTTAAGAGTAATGGTTAGTAATTCTGCTGCTTCTTCTTTCCTGCACTTAAGTAACTCTTACCTTTACTGATTCTCTGAAGAAGCCTCGAGTGAACACTGTCTTTTCAAGGATACACTCCTCAACTACTGTATTGGAAAGCCTCATTTTCAAGAAGAATTTGAAAAAACCCCCACACCAAAACCCCTACCATATAAGCCCTTGAATTGCCACTGTGACTTAGTACACAGCAGGCAAAGCTGCATGTGAGAGAAGCCTCCTTTAGGAGTGCAAATCCAGTGCTTTCACTTCCCAGTTTTTCCATAATACCATAAACATGTCCAGCTCCACTCCTCGAGGTGTGCATGTTGCCTGCCTTCAGCTGCATTTCAAAATACCACATTTTGTGACTGAAGTGAACATCCTTGCTAAAGCACTTTTTCAATAAGTCATTCCTCAATGATGACCAACGACTGCTCTTCTGCAAGGAAAGTAAAGGCCAGCTATTTGTGCTGGCTATGGACTCGAGACCACCACTGGCACTGGAAGGTTAAACTAGGGCTCACAATATCCCTCATGCACTGGACAGGACATCTTAGGTAGATGCTCCTAAGAGATTTACTTCTAATGCTACAGAAGCCCCCCGAAGTCACAAAGACCTCTGGCATAGACAGATTCCAACTCCTCCATGTAACTAAACAAACCTGGAAAGAGCTTCATAAACAGCAAGACTGGAAGAGAACATGAGAAAAACATGCAGAAGGAAAGCAATGACTTCTCACACTGCCCTGTGTAGTGCCTTTGAGACGAGCAAGAGAAAAACCTCCTTCTTCCCCAGGTACAGAACCATCACTTTGAATTTTCCAGCACCAACTACAATTTCACTTGATAACTATCACTTACACTGAAATAGTTTTAAGAGAGCTACATCAAAGGAACCAGTAAACCCATGCACAGTATTTATTTACCCTGTGGCAGAAAGCCAACATCAGTGGGTGAGCACAGGGAGTGCACGCTGGAAACCTGAAAGAATGTGGGACTTGGGGAAGAAAGTAATATGTTGCTGTAAGCAGTGTTTAAATACTTAGGTCAGAAACTCCATATTCTGTCCCATATTTGTCTGGTAAGTTTAATTTTTATACTCTCCATGTCCTACTTTCTGTGATGCTCAGGAAGGCACTAAACTGAAAATAATTGGAAGCTGGAGAACTATTAAGGGGAAGTATCACATATGCTTGCCCTGTTTTACTCTTCCCGGGGCTATCAGATTAGATGGGTTTTTCTCCTGCTCCAGTACAGCTGTTCTTATTTCTATTCTTTTTCTTTCAGAAAGGGTAACATCCCACATGAACACAATTTAAGGTCAATATATACTTGTGCAAGTGTATCAAGATTACCTATGCATGTGTGCTCACGAGCTGGATCACTTCAAACTCTGTTTTTATAGACAGGGTTCAGACCCACAGCTCAGATATTTGTGTGCTCCCTATGTGGTACACCCAATATTGATGGGATTTTGTTACATTTCAAATTTTCAAACTGTAACACATACACAGCTTTTAAACCACGCAGTTTACATGAGTGCTTTTATACTTGTAATTACCCTTTGCTCTGGAGTTTCACTTACTCGGCAAAACAGCTTCTCAAACAATGGCAATTTCTGAGTGTTTGGGCTATTGTATCATTTTGCAGTACTGCGTTAACTACATGTTTGAAAGCAAACACATTTCAAACAAGATTTAATCCAATTCAGACAAAATTATGACTGGTAGCAGCACAAAGACAGCTACTCTGCCTTTGCAACATCTGGAGAGCCACAGATATTTAGAGGAGGAAGGAGGCAGAAAACACAAGCTTGACAACAACACTGAAATTTTCAGCAGTTGTCTACAAAGTGCTATCACAATAAATTGCAGAACTGGTAAGAACAGTGACGTGGGAGATACCTGCAACACCTTCCAAACAATGCAAGTTACAAAGCTCCATGAGGAAACATGCAGCTCAGGTCATACAGAGGGTGGGAGAAGCTTGGGACGTCTCCTGCACTCAGGTGCAGGCTTCAAACACCTCTCTGAAGGCTCCTGTTTTAGATCTCAGAGACTCTCCTGGCTCTTCACACATCTTCAAAGATGGAATAAAAGTTTTCCAAGACTCCAGAAATTAAATATTCCTTATTCCCTTTTATGTACTTGGTAATTAAAGGTGGGCTGGCGGAAAGGATTTGGGACAGTCTTACCTATTACAGCAAACTTGTCAGCAAACACTTTGTGGGAGTGTGCAGAGAGTTTTGAGTTCAAAGTTACACTGATTAAATGTACAGGTAGGTTTTCTTACATTTAAAATCTCACTCCCATTTTGAATTACACTTGGAAATTATTTTGTGACTTTCTATGGAGGTCTGCCTCACTGAAGGAAAGCAGAGAGTTACTTCATACACAGAGTTGATTTCCAATGCTTTTCATTACAACACTGGCACAAAATGAACAATTTTGTTGGCAAGAGACCTCTGTTGCCTCACTTTATACTGTTTCTAGGTTAAATGGGAAACTTGGGTTTGGATGTTCTTTTCTTTTTGTGAAATGGCTCATTGTTTGGGAACATGTATTTATAGAGCATTGAGGATCATAGCATATCTTTCCCGCTGCTATTTCTCTCTCTGTGAAACACACTCCTCAGAAGTCACTTGTAATATCACAGACAATACGGGGGAAAGACAAAGAAGAAAGAAATATTCATAAAGAATATTTGTAAAAAAAGGTTTTACACTTACCTGTATGTTTCAGTTCATGAATAGAGAAGAAAAATAGAAGATCCAACAGCAGCGAAAACATGGAACAGAAAAAATAAAAAATACACTGTTAATTCAGAAAAGGAATAATCAGCAGCAGGTTCATATAACACATACAACTTGGTGCTGTAGGAGCAGAGGCCTAAAGATCTTGCCCACTGCCTCTCCACAAAGTAGATCCCATACACTGGATCTCAGAAGGTTTAAACTCATGGCAGAATCTCCCCCCAGAGTTTGGACAGAGTTTATTTTATGGCTGAGGACACAATTAGTTGAAGTGAGTTTAAATTGTGGAGTGTGGCAGTTTCTTTCTTACAGCACAATGAAAGCCTGGTCAAAGTATTTACTTTCCTGAATACACTTCAGATCAGCAGTATCCTGAAGATGATGAGATTTTTGGCATATCTTTTTGTGTGTTCTAGTAATTTTAAGGGGGAAAAAAAGGCAGAATAAAACCTTTTGGCAGGAAAAAGCAATGTTTTTCATCCCTGAAGAGGGCCCTTACTTCTCTGTTTAAAGGTCTCTATGCTCAGAGAGAATTAACACCTATTTACCATCAGAGTGCTTTCAAGGAGTTTGAAGTTCAGAGGATTTTTTCTCTTTCCACATGATAAATTTTAAAAATACTGGACAGAACCAGGCAGACAGGGCTCTGTCTTCTAGAAAATCCTCCTCTCCCTCCCTCCCTCCCTCCATTCCGCCCTCCCACCATAACTGAAAGGCTGAGATGAAAGCCTGCACTTTAACTAAGCCTCTGTCTCCAAGAAGTGAGGCTGAGTTTCAGTTCCTGCACTGTACACAAAGGGAAGCCATTAGAAGCCCGAGGGTTACAGGGAAAGGCACTGACAGGTTCCTTTTAATTAGGCTGAAAACTAACTTGGTGAGAATGGCTTGTCTGTATCAATAGCTCTAATTGACTGTTCTGAAGACAGACAGAGCGAATAAAGCAGGGGGTAATTATTGTCTGTGACAATTTGATTGACAAGCTTGTCCCCTGGAGGAGAATCCAGAGAGCCTATTGTCTAGCAGAGCCCCCAAAATAAAGCATTCACTTTCAGAGGGCTCCATTAAAAACCCCACTGGAGGGCTGGGAGATTTGGCATTTGTGCTAATGGGGGAACAGTCATTCCAACCAGGGAGGCTCCAAACAAACGGCTCAGGTGTGTTCACCAGGGAGCAAGGGAAGAGGCTGAGGGGCAGAGGTTGGTTCAGCCCTGGGCAAGAGAAAGGAAATGAGAACAGATGATGAAGGTGCTGCCTCGTAGTAGATTTTCAGTTCGTCACCATGGCCTGTCTTAAGAGAAAGCACTGCTTGAGGTCAGCCAGAAATATATAGGAAGCAATGAAAAGGATGCTGTTGTCCAGTCTAAGATACCAAACACAGAAGAGCTGCTACCCACGCTTGTTTTCTAGACCACCAATCACAACCCCAAAAGAATGCAGGCCATGTTTTTAAACAGCACCTTAGAAACTCTATTTTAGCAGAAGCTAAAAGCTCTCCAAAGCACTGTGCTACTTGCCAGGCATCCCACAGCAACGGTGAGGGGCTCCCAAAAGACAGAGAAAAGTTGGTAGGACAGAAACAGGAGGAAGAAATCATTAATTAGAAACAAGCTTGACAGGTAAGTAGGAAAGGACTAATACAGACACCTCAGTGCTGCCCACTTATTCACCCACTTTCAATTTTCTTTCACATCAAAAGAAACAGCACTAAGTAAAAGCTTCTCTACCAAATGCTGGCCATGCTTGTTTTCTCCCTTTAAAGACTGACTGAATGTGTGTGTGTTTAGGGAGCAACAGTGGAAATTAAAAATCAGTATTAGCGGAGGTACGAATTTAATTTTGATTTGCTTAACTATTTAACTAATTACTCGTTTTCTTATGGAAACATGAGATTTTTTCCTCATTTTATTTTTGATGTCAGATCAATTTCATTAGAAACTCCCAGTTACTCTACTAAGAATATTCCAGTTCTCCACATCAGTGAAAAAAAATTATTTGGGCAGTTTTATTCAAGAATGACCCTTCAAACTACCAGGTTGTTCTTTCACTCAGAACCACAGAGCACAGCAAAGTCCCAACACGGAGGATGAATCTGCAGCCAGAACAGTGTGAGGGGGTCCCAGGCACATGGAATGGGGCCAAATCTCACTTGAGTCAAGGGGAACAAAAGATACTCATCAGTTCCAGCCTGTCACTGTGTGTGATGGCAGCAGCCAGGCCACAAACAGTGCTTGGTGTAGGCAGGTACCATACACCCCCACAGTGAGAGGCAGTGTCTTTGAGAGCTTATCCTTTAAATGTCGGAGACAAAGAATGAACGGAGAACTGAGCGACAGGGTAAAGCAGGCTGCCCAAGGGCTCAAAGGCAGGCCAGGGGCAAAACTTGTGAAACCCCTTAGATGGCCTGACCTCAGGTTCAGTGCCTGTGCACTAGCTGAGGGGTCAGCAGCCCATCCAGTGTCACATGGCAGACAGCTTCCATTGTCTGAAGGAAAAACACAAAGTGTGCTGGTTTCGTTTTTCTCTTGCACAGAGGCAAATCGGCTCTGTGAGTGGCAGCACTCCTGACTCCTGAAAAATCCAGTGGCACTTTGGAGCTTTCCTTGTTCAGGGGCAGGCCCATCAGTGACTGCTGGGAGCAGCTCATCTCTGAGAGAGGCAGCGATCTCTCACCCCCAGCTCTGTGCCCTGCTCAGTCCCCATCCAGCCGTGACAGGCGCCTGCCTCCCTTGGCTGGCATGAGGCAGGGCTGCTCCACATCTTAGGCTCTGCAAGAGTTCAGATTTGGGAGCTGTATCCTTTGGCACATGCAAACAAGGCTCATTTGATGCCAGACAGTCTGCCTCCTGACTGTCTTCAGAAAGAGTGACACAGGTCAGCAGGCCCCAGGCTGGATACCAGCCTCCCAGGAGGTGGTCCCAGAGGAGTTAAGAATTACTGAGTCATGAACACAGGTCAGTTTATAAAGTTCAATCTGTTGTTCTGCCTGGAAGGTCAAAGACATTACTTCAGGAACTGGAACTGTGCTTAGAGGTCATTGCCCAAGCACAAATTGCAACAGCACAACCACATAAACCACAAAATCTCAAGAGACATTGTTGGAGAAGTCACAGGGTAAGAGAACATTGCAGCCTGGGCCTTGAGAAATGCAGAAACCCTGAGGCATCCTAGGCCTTGGCTCTGGAGAGCATCCCTAGTCTGCAGAGTATAGGCTGAACTCAGAGAAAACTTAACCTTTGAGCTACAAAAAAGATTTTTTTTTTTAAGTCAAAGAATCATCAGATGGTTTGGGTTGGAAAGGACCTTAAAGCTCGTCCAGTTCCCCCCCAGCCCCTGCCATGGGCAGGAACACCTTCCACTAGGCCAGGTTGCTCCAAGCCCCATCCAACCTGGCCTTGGACACTTCCAGGGATGGGGCAGCCACAGCTTCTCTGGGCAACCTGTGTCAGGGCCTCACCACCCTCACATGGATGAATTTGTTCCTAACATCCCATCTAACCCTGCCCTGTGTCAGTTTAAAGCCCTTCTCCTGTCACTCCAGGTGCTTGTCCAAAGTCCCTCTCCACTCTCTTGGAGCCTTCTCTTCTCCAGGCTGAACAATCCTGACCTTTTCAGCCTATCTTCACCAAAGAGCTCAGTGACCAAAGTCATGTAGAAGTTTCATTTTTGCTTATATCAAAACCCTTCCATTTTCTGGATCTTAGACCTTTCCTGCGTATACATAGAAAAAAATATCTCTAATTTTTTTGGCTGAAACTGTTTGCAACATGCAACTAGCATTTGTAAATAACACTGATTCCCCTCACCCTTAATAATATTTTTCAGCCAATTTACTGTTCACTGACTATTTTGCCACTATCTACATATGAACAACTTGGATTTAAAACTTTACCCTGCTGCAGATGCCAAAGGGAGAAAAACACACCTCAAAACAAATCACAGGCTGGCTTTCTACAGGAAAACATTTTAAGAAACAATACAATTGAGCATTACAATCAAGAGAAAAACCTAGCAGCTACTGTGACAAAAGGCTTACAACATGAATATAGGACTTAGTGACCACTACCATGAAAACAAAAGCCATGTTTAAATCCATAACTAAGATCACAGCAGCAGCTTAAAAACATAGCCAGGTTATTATAGCCTGAGTCAGATGAGCCAGGCTACTAAACTATCTGGACTAAAGCCAAAGCTAAATCAGTTTTTAAGCTGTAGGAATATTATATAAAAATCCTAGACTGATAGCAAATTCCCTGCTGACTTCTTCCTGCCTTCCAGATGAGGTAGATACAACTCAGTGCCCTTCCAAATTGCACTTGTGAAACTACTGGGGTGTAAGCCCTGTTTAAAACCCCTCCTGTTGGAAGGTATTTTGGTGTTGGTTGGGAATTGTTTCATGAACAGAAGCTGGTTTCAGGCACTCAGGTAGAAGCAGCTGGCAGCATGAGCTACCACTTATCCCAGGGAAGACTGGGAGGCCAGTGTTCTCCCTTCACAGAGTAAATGCCACCCATCACTCAAGGTACATAATCTCATCAAATCTGTAGTTCCAGAAGGCCTCAGATTTAGAGTGTTACTCAGTGTGGTAACTAGCCCGGCAAGCGCGAGGCAACAGATGGACCTGAGATACTCCTATGTCCCCCACTCTGGCTTCTGTTAAATGTCTGCAGTTTGGTGTGATGGAGGACACTTTGGCTGATAAAATGGACAGAAGCAGCTGCTCCTGGAGCCATGAGTCTTGGTTTTGTCTATAGCTGGAGATAAAGAGCCAGGCTCTACAAAAAACAGGCTCACATCCCCTAGAAGGGCCAGAGATGCGTCTAACACATCCATTGCAAAGGACACTGGTGTCTGTGCTGGAAGGCTGTGAATATGGATCAAAAAGCTGCTTTGAAAGGATGGATAAGCCTCAATGTTACAGTTTCTCCATGGGCTAAGGGGGAACAGATTGCTGGGCAAAGGATGAACCTCCTGCTCTGGAAAAATGAAGAGATATTTTCCAGAGTTGACCAGGCAAACCTTTATCTATCAAAGAAAGCAAGCGAGCAGTGGGACTTATAAAGGATGATTTCCCAGGGCTTGGGGTTTGATTATCCCATGTCTAACAACAGCAGGAGCTCTACTCAGAGCTTCTCTGGAAGCAGAGGCATGTGTCCCACATGGATTCATTAATGTCTAATAATGTAGCTGAGCTTACCCCTAACCCTCCCCTCAAGCAGGGAATTAATTTGTGTCTCTTTGCTTTGCCTGGCCACCTATTTTCAGTGAACTTTCCAGCTGAAATTGCCTAGTGGATTCAAAAGCTTTTGCAACTGGAGTGACAAGCATGAAATTAGATGATACAATCACACACACCTCATTCCCTTTAGAAACCAGGCTAAAAGTGGTTTAGGACCTTTTTCAGCACAAAACTGCTAATGGTTGAGCATTTCAGAATGAAGGTTTTTATCATGGTTTCCTACACTGGGAGGGGAGGTAGGAATAACTGAGGGGTCTGGGATTGAAATGTGGTGCACGCACCAGACGCCTGAACCCGTGGGTGACCTGGGCAGAAAGCATTTTGAGTCTGAAGGCCATACTAATTGGAACCACACTGCCACGAGCAAAGTAAGGCATGGTAGCTCTTCTTCCTGCCACCAAAGCTACCAGGAAATATTTGCTTCCTTAACTGTTTGTGAAAGGACACACTATTAATGACTACTGCTAATTTGTATTGTAAACACCCTGTTCTCAGACCTAGGAAAGTTTACATGACTTTGCTGGTAACTGGGACCCAATTATTCCTCCAGGTTTTGTGCTGTGCTGCAGGTTTCCAAGTATGGAACAAGGACTGACCCCACAAATAAAGAGTCACCACTGTCTTCCATGTGCTTCATGCTTTGAATCCACTGGTGTTTTTTAGCTGCTGGCACCATTAAGGAAGATGCTGTTCTCAATTAAAACCAGCCCACTGCTTCCCTAGGCTTAATTAGAAGCAGGGCTCTACATTCTGGCACCAGCAGTATTTTCTTTTCAATTAATGGGCTTAACAGGCAGCAGATGCCAGTGTCTTCCTTTCTCCCCTCTCCAGCAAGCACTCCGCCCCTATTTTAAACCCACTGACAATGGTTTTAAAGAGACAGCTAATTCAGATACTGCTTCTAGAACTGAGAATAGCTGTAAAAAAACCCCAAATAAATCCATATACATTTCAATGCTGAGAGAGCCCATAGTAATCTTCCATCTCCTCTATACTATAATAAATACTGAACAAAAAGGAGAACGGTGAATTAAATAACAGTGCAAACCATAACAGTCTAGGACCAGCCTTTGTGTGTGATTTCCATTAAGTCCAATGGTAAGGCTAGTAAGGAACGGGGCATGCAAAAAGATTGCAGTTGATATTTCTTAATGAAAGAATCCACACTTTTCAACTTTCTTGCATTGTTTTGTTGAACATAAGATGCAAAGAGAAAGCAGCTACTCCTCTTATTGGAAAACTGTAGAATTCTAATTAAAAATGGTGTTGATTCTCTGTTGTATAAAAAGAAGTTGTAGCCATTACCCCTCTGAGACTATTGCCTCTCTCCTCTACATTGTTGCCTACTTTCAATAAGTTTGTAGACTCTCCTGTCTTTAAGATGACTACTCCTCTATGGCTGGAATTTGTCAGACTTTTCTACTCCAGATACTTTGGTGGAGGATTCAACAGAAATACAGCACACACTCAGAAACCCTGCTTGCTTGGAAACTTAGTTAAAAACAGTGTTGGGGGAATCATTTACAGCTCAGGATGATAAACACTCTGAACAGCCAAGGGGGACTACAAACAGGTTTCAGATACACCTGACACCAATGCTGCCTTTTTGGCAGGCCTGGGCAGGAGGGTATTCCAGAGGCAGGGATGAATCACACATGAAATCCTGCCTATAGCCTATCAGACACAACTTCCTTTTAAACCTCAAGGGCTAATAGCCAGGAGGTTAAAAGTTGCTTTTTAATACAGTCTGATAGCTGTCCTACTCCTGTTTTTCTACTTACTTTGTAAGGAAGGTAAGGGGAAAAACCTTTTCCCCTCCCCTCATAAGCAGGAGGAATATAATGCCACAGCACAGAAGCACCAAAATCTATGCACTGACTTGCAGTGCCCTAAATCAGGGCTTCCATTTTACAACAGTGGGCCACAAAGCAATTCTGAAACCTGATCATATTTAATGCTCAAGGACATGTATCTGTCCCAAGTGCTATGACAAATTGCATGATGTGGAGATCCTTCTTTTTACTAAGACTCATGAACACTCACCTCTCTGCACTGGGCAACTCCCAGTTACTGTCCCCCTCCCAGGCAGCTGTACCTGGCAGCAGATGTCAACAAATGGCAATATTCAGCAGGTTGGCCAACCCTGTTCAGTGTTCTGAACATGTCAAATCTAAAAAATCTCTTAGATGTAATTTCTCAGCACTGGAGCACAAAAGGTCTGGTGTCCCCGTTTTCACGTCTCTACAACCGAGGCCAACACTGGTGTTCATGTCATGGCAGAGAACCAGGAAGAAAGAGGAAAGGAATAGTTTGCTTTCCTTTAGTCTAAAAAAACTACCTTCTCTTTCCATTAAGCAGCTGGATCAGATCATGTTTAAGAGAAATCGTCCTTAATTAATTTGATAAGATTAAATTTAATTTAGAAAAAGCATAGAAGCTGCCCAAGGGAAAATCTCCCTCCCCACTCTATAACCCAAACTGTTTCCAATTCCATATTCTCTTTCATGGAAACTGTGAACATGAAAGATAGGGTCACGTATAGCATTTAAAAAGGAAATAACATAATTGTTGCTGACATCGAAATCATTACTCTTATTCCAGGAAAGTACTGAACAACTGGGAAAAGAATAACCAAACAGAAGGGCAAGGGGAAGGCAGATGAGGGAGCTGTTCTTATGGTAAGTCTACTTTTTGAAAACTGAAAGGAATCTGGGACGATTTTGAAATCTAAAAGTATTGTTTAATCAGAACTATGCCCTTCTAATGCTTTCTTATTTCTACACTTATTTGTTACTGAAAAGAAAACAAAGCATGGAATTACATTCCTCTGTAAGCAAACCAAAACAAATATATAACAGAGCATTTCTCACAGAGAGAGAAAAAAGAATCCAGAAGTGTCCCACTCAAGTTTTAGGCATTTCCCTGAGATGACTGTCTTGGAAACTAGCTGGATGCCTAAAATCTGAGGCACACTCTGGGAGCACCATTCTGGTTTCGTGGACTACATTCACGACCTGTACAGTGAGCACCTCTTAACAAGGACAGCCAGGACAGACATCTCCAGTTAGCTTGGATGGGCCTCAACCCCATGAAGTGGAGCAGACACTGCCCAGGCAGGACAGTGCTGGACCTGAACACAAGGGCGGCTGCAGAGTCGCTCTCGGTTCTCTCACCCAGCACACTCCACTACTCCAACTGTTTTCCTATAACTTGTGTGATGGAAATGCAATTATGTAAGTCCTGCCTGCTGTGACAACATTAGAAAAGTCTTTAGGCAGGATTAGTGCTGATAGCAAAACCAGAGAATGTTTGATTTGCCTGGTTTTATGTGCCTCGTTCTTCCCAGCTTTCTGAAACTCCTTTTCCAAGTTGGAAGACTAAGAAAGGAATGGTACTTGCAGGAAGCTTCCTGACCAGCACACCAGGAATCAAATGAGGTAATTGAACTGAAAGAGCCTACTTTGAAGGAAACAATAAAAGCCTCCTTGTGCAAGATTTAAGAGAACTGGGGAGGAAGAGGAACTACTGTGACACCAGGCTGGAGAAGATGGATTCTGCCCAGGAAATCACACAGCTTATGGTAAGTCTGGCTCAGGAATCCTAACTCAAGGAATTTTATTTGATGCAAGCCATTTTGCATATGCTGGTTTGATTTAAAATATGCAGCTCTGTCTAGATGAGATTTACTGATATTTTTTCTGACATGCCCAAAGGGTCCCTGTGTCAGAGCTGTCTGATGCACACTGATGCTACAAGAGTTCCTGTGACTTACAGCCCAGCCTCAAAGCCAAAGGCTTTAAATAAAGTCCCCTCCAAGGCCTCAGCTGCCAGAAGCATGAGAAAAAGGTCTTGAGAAAGACCCTTTGGCAAAAATCCACTTCACCAGGCCGAAGCCACTTTTGTGTGAGATGAAAAAAAAGCGTTCACTAGAGCATTTTCATTTTTGCTCAACAGGAGTGAGAGGGATCTCACCTTCTACCACCACTGTTACCACTGGGAAGAGCTCAGCAGCTCTCACCAGCCTGTTTTCTGTAAGGGCTGGTTTCATGGGCTCAGGCTGGCAAGCAGCCTTTCTCCCTCCATTCTACCTCTACCATACACAAGCAAGCAGGGCTGGACAGGTATCCTGTGTTTTTTGGAGGTGCAGGGATATAAAATAACATTGATTAGAAAGGGTAAAGGGGTACCACAACAATGCAGCCACTTGGTGAAACAGCATGTGTTAATTCGGAGGAAATGATGGTATTTTTATTTTTAAAAAAAGTTACAGTAACTCGCTTGGATTATTGTAAATGAAAGACCAAGGGTGGAATTCGTGTATTTTTCCCCTGCTTGCCAAATTTCTTTTAAAGTAAAAATGCAGAGATCCAGCAGAGATCCAGTGAAGCCCCACTGGAGCACCAGTTCAAGATGGTTAAAGAAAATTCCATGGAGACTGGCTCATTACCTGTTCATTCTGGGTATTGTGCATTGAACAGCTTGTGTTTTTTACAGCCTATCCACTCTGCTGTTTGTACAGACAGTTTATGCACCAGGGAAACAGGTGCATAAACATTAACAAATAGGTGTACAAGAGATTTGAGACAGACCGGTTCCAAGTGGCTGCTGTTCCTTTAAACTACTGCGCGAAGGATAAGGAGCTTTGGGATTTGAGCAAAGTTGGACTGTCCTGCCCCAAGCTAATAACAATCTTCCTGTTGTAACTCTCATCTCAGTGATCACTCAGCTCAATTTCTTAGCTTAAACAGGACTTTCTGGCATTCAGTGTTTACATGCCCTTCAAAGACAGAAATTAAAGTTATTGTATGCAGTGAAATATAGTACTGCTTAAATATCACAGTTTTATAGATATACACTTCAGAGATCTCAAACATTCGGTGTTGTTCCTAGGAGTAACTAAATTTGAAAAGAAGAAGAGGCACATTACAAATTGCTGCTAATTGTGCCATCATTTTATCAAATGCTAAGCATTCCTGCCTGAGAGACTGTTTCTTCTCTGCCATACATCTAGCAGTAGGAAACCCTCATAACAATACAGAAATACAGCCCAAGTGAATTGTCTAGATGGGATACCCCATACATCCTGTTGCCACACCAGGGAAATGCATTTAGCAGCTGACTCCTACAGTTTGCCATTAACAGAAAGGCCAAACATCCGAGGGCAGGCAGGAGAGCTCTTCCTGGAGCGAGCAATTTCTGTCCCCTGTACATGATCCCAGAATTGCTCTCATTGAGTCCATTCATCAACTTGAAATGAGCACCTCGCTGCAGAGCCTGGCATACGAAGGGCTGCTGAATTTCAACTAGTTCTGCTGCCAGTGCTCAGAAAACACACACTGAAGAAACCTTCCTGTCTCCCAGGCAGACTTGGTGAGTCTGTTCTTAACACTCACCTTCCTGTAGCAGACTCCCACTGGGTGATTTAGGCACACTTTTTAAAAGGAGTATTTAAAGAACTACTGAATCATCATGAATGTCTTAGAAAACAGATCTCCACAATGCACAGATAAGAGAATGTGCTTTGATATTTCAGCCGATTAAATAACTGCCATCAGAAGCTGGTCCTGCTTTCCCATGCGTATCAGTGAGGGCAACAAAAGATATCATCTGTCTGTGAAACTCTTACACCCTCAGACTTTCATCACTGCTGCTATTTCAATATATTGTCTTTCAGTTGCCTAAAAAAAGGCATCTGAGTGAATGCAGACTAATCTAACAAGTCATCTCTCTGTTTCTCAGTCGTAAAAAAAAAAATCACTGCAACATCAGCTTAGAAGTTGAGTAACCAAGTCTGCAGCTTGGCAGCTAATTGTGCCCTGACTGAAGAGCAGCAACAGAGTTTATACTCCAACCTCCCAGCAAACACAAGTTCATCTAATTCTCAGAAAAGAGGTACATTTAACTGCTCAGAATATAGGAAATGGGTGATTATTTTGAAAAAAAAAACAAAACAACAAAACAAACCCAAAGCAAAACAGAACACCTCTGGGTTAGGTTTTCAAAACAAGACAGTAGCCAAAAGCTCTTAGATTGTTCTGAAAGATGAGATTTTGTTTTTCCAATTAAATCTAAGTGTTGCTTTAATATACTCTGCTTCTGATCTTGTTCTTTGTCATCTCCCTCACATATAAAATGGACATTTGCCCTAAGACAAGTATGTCAGTTTTTGTAAAGTTCATTATCTCGTGTTTGGTATAGTCATGATTTTGATATAGAAGTCAAACACGCATTTGATTATTAACTTCCTATTACAGGTGACATTATTATTCTGAGAAAAATAAGTAACAAAAGCTAACGTAACAAAGTTTATGATCTTGAAAAGTTTCTATTACTAGAGGAAAACAAATAGAAAAAAACCCCAACAAAACAGCATGGTACTGAATCAGTGAGTTTTAGCATATCTAGCTACTTAGAAACTGAAGATCTGCATTTATAAAAGAAAAAGGCATATTAGAAAGTGTCCTCCAGGCCTTAAAATACAACATCAGCAGTATCTTAAGGGTTAGGCGCTCAGCTAAATACTACAGCAAAAAAAATCCATCTTGCCTATCCAGTAATGCAAATGCACCTCTCAAAGGGCAGCCATGGGATGAAAGAAATACGGATACACTTCTCAGTGTAGCCCTTGCAGCCATATTCTCATGTTGTAACAGAGAGCACCTCGAGGCAGGTTAGCAGTGCACCTGGCTGGAGTTTGTTGGGAATGTAAGGTTTGGACTTGCCAAGTTCAAAGCTAGGCCAGGCAGCTGCTGGTTTTGTTCCTTCTGTGAGCTTTGTAGCAATTCCTTCCAAGATTTCTTCAGGACTGATATATGCTCTGGCCATGACCGGAGCATCATCTTGGATTAAAAATGTGCTTTCCACTCTGGGTAACCATCCTGAGTCTTTCATGTCCCTCTGCACATTGGACAGACAGTGTAATGCAGAATGTAACGTGTGAAAATTGTCACCCCACCAAGTTAAGTGTGTGCTTCTTTCGGCAGGACAGATCACACAGGCTATGATCAAGGAAGAGGAAGACAGCTCCCATTTTTTGGTCAGTAGCTGGGTTTTCACAATTTAGAAGTTAGCCAGCAACATTTCTTGTGAAAACACCCCCAAAGCTGTGCAAAACAATGGTTACACGTTAAACAGGCTAAATGAGTTTATACTGCCTGTGTCTACCCCATTACAAATCTGTTCCCTACAGTATAGTAAACATTATCTGTATCAGCTGAGCTTTGTGTGTCCTGTGGGAGAACTAGTAAGAAATTAATGGATTTCATTGTCAGGCTCTTTCCCTTCCTTCCTCCTGCTATATCCTCTCAAGCTCCCATCTTCCTTGCTTTCCTGTTCTAGCTCTATAAATCACTCTCCTCCTTGGGTATCTTATGTTTGCCTTGAAACTGCATTCCTCTCAGCCACTAATTTTTAAATTATGAAAAGAAACAACAGGATTTCTCTGGCAAGAGTTACTCTACATGAACTCTGGCTGTTGACTGTTTGTGGTTGTGCTGCTCATTTAGGACTAAAGTGTTGGCAGTGCATGCACCACATTCACCTTTACGTGTTCTTTCCCTCAAAAGCAGAGCAGCGTCATCTTCCAGCTTCCTCAAGCCAAGCCAAACCAAAAAATACATCCTTCATGTACGGTGACTAACTGAAGCCAAAGCCTGTGGAGATCCAGCAACCTGCACAAAGAAATTCTTCTACAACATGCCTCACCATGCAGGTGCAATAGTCTTTTGATGGTTAAATACAATAGTTGAATTTGAGTCCACCACAAGGTAGATTCTCTTTACCTGAAGGAACATTTAAGCTCTGTCATCACAATCGGCCCCGTGGCAACCACCAAAGTGTGACTGGTTTATCAGAGAGCCTTCTTTGCAGAAGGAAGGGCTAATTAATACAAGATATTACAAGATAAAGACCTACAGAAGGCAAGCAGAGAGCAGATCCAGAACAAAGCCTGTTAAAATACACAATCTGCTGCACAGACTTTCAGTCAGTTGGGGCAGCTCAGGACATGCTGACTCGAGGGGAGCACTGGAACCCCTCTTGGGCATGGTCTGGATAAGATACAAACATGGAAGAGACACATTCACACACAAGATTTGGCATTGCCACTGCAACACGAATTGCTCTGACAGCAGAGATCACTACAGGAGCTTTATTTCTCAACATTCCCTGTTAAGTATATCCCCTGAGCAAGCAGGGGAACACAAATGGTTCTTGGTAGGCAAAACTGCTGCCAAAACTACTCTTTGGAGGAATCAAAACCGCAACTTTATCCCACATAAAGAAATCCATACACGTGCTTTGTTAGCCACCCACATAAGGATAAAGCTGAGAGGCTGAATTTCATTTGGTTTTCATTTTAAACCTTGCATTTCAAGCACTATTCTTCATGTTGGTCCAACTGACTTTGACATTTTTATATCATGATGGAGTTTAAGTGGAGTCCAAAGATAAAATTCTCTCTTTGGTTTCCTGCTCCCTGTTCCTATGATACTTAAAACTGGTGAGTATAGAGTATCTCTGTGATAGTCTTACAAACAACCTGTGGGACAGATTTTAGATAGTGAGCAAATATAAATGTTTACATCATCATCTGCTTCTTTTATACAGCTGCAACTCATTCTTTGGGCTTAATACTACAGTATTTTGCTTTATACAGTATTAACTGTATGGCAGATAAATAAGCACAAGAGGATGTAATTTATCTACATTTTCAATGAGAGGTTCATGAAGTCCCTGCTAAAAGGCCATTAAAATAACATAGAACTATGAATGAGAAGATCCTGTCACCAAGTAAGCAATGAAAGGCATAAACAGAAGAGAAAAACTCTCAAATGATCTCTGTCCAGCACAGAAAGGATACTGGGCTCCACCCCTGTGTTCTCCCAGGTAAGTGACAGAACTCTCACAGGGTTCGACAGCATTCTGCCTGGCCTTTGAAGATGTGGAAGTGAGAGGGAATACAGCAGCATGCATTTACCTTCCATCAGTTGATGTATAAAGCCTCCCAAGTGAAAAATTAAACAGGGAGTTTAGGCAAAGAGCTGGTTAAAGAAAACACACCAAGCCCTGACATCTCAAAAACACATTACTAGCAGACAAGCACTGAAATGCCCACAAGGATCTGTGACTCTTGGCTTCTGCTGTGATGGATTAGCCTTCCAGAAATAAGATCTGGACAATGTGATGGGCAGCACTGTGCTCAATTTTGCAGAGACAGAGTGAGCACAACCAAAATTGATAGCAATGACACTGAAAATGCTATCCTAGGCAAGTCAGGGGCATGTCCTCCAGATGCTTACTGCTGTCTGATGGCATCTTACCACCTACAAGCCACAAGATGAGCTCAATTAGTGAAGATCTGAAACATATATAGACAAATGCTATCAACAATACAGTACAAATTTCTTCCCCAAAAGGGTTATGAAGCACTGGAACAGGCTGCCCAGGGCAGTGATGGAGTCACCATCCCTGGAGGGATTTAAAAGGTGTGTAGATGTGGCACTTGGGGACATAGTTTAGTCTTGGTGGTGCTGGGGGAATGGTTGGACTTGATGACCCTAGAGGTCTTTCCCACTTAAATGATTCTGGGATTCTACAGCAACAAAGCAGAGCAGGTTTTGCCTTTCCATGTACAATCATACAGTTGAGGGAAAAGTATGTGAAATGTCATGGAACAACTGAGATTAAGAAGAATTTATCACACCTAAACCCTGTCTCTTCTCCACTGGGGAGGGTGAAAGGGATCAATTCCATGTGTGGAGTTATTCTAAAAATCAGGTAGTACTAAAAAGATTTTTTTAAAGGAAGCATTTATTTCCATTAACAAAAACCAGAAAGAATAATAATTAATTTACTGTCTCAGTATAAAAGGACAGAGGAGGGATCTGACTAATTAAGCAGTACTACCTCTACAAAGAAGGAAAATTTACATCAGAGAAGTGACAGGTGTCATAGATGTGACCATAATTTGTCAAAACAATATTTTGACCAAATTTTATATCTGATGCAGGGGAGTTACTCTGGCCCACCTCATTGGACTGGGCTGGGACTGACTGCTCAAGTGCAAGAATTCCAGGATATCTTGACTAAGGCCCACATCAGACCTGCCCCATAGGGAGCTGGTGAAATCCAATAAGGAACAAGTAATGAGAGTCCCTTGATATATCCTTTGAAAAAGGATAACCCAGCTACCTGCAAGCAATCCTCTGTGGCTCACAAAGAGGGCAAACAGTGTGTGTTTTCACTCTGGCAATCTGTCCACCTCCTCTGTGTGTCCTGCAGGGTTTTAATTCTCGCCTCTGCTTCTCCTCCCTAACCGAGGAAAGCATTCCAGAGTCAGTGTGAGATGAGAATCTGTACGGTTAAACTGCCTAAAGGTTATCACACACATTTGGAAGAACTGCCCAGATTCTAGCCATATGTCACACTAGAGACAACTACTTTTCTTTTTTAATGAAATACATAGTCTTGAGACAGTAGCTATTACTGGCCCCTGAGAGGCAAGCACTGGTAATAGCAGCACCTTGCTCCACCACTGGGTTGCCACGCACAACCATCACTTGCAGGAAGATGGAATACTTCACTCGACATTTATTGCTCTCAGATTAGTAGGACTATAAATTAAGAAACTACTTGCAGCCAAAATGTGACTCTCTACGCATAAGAAGTCTCCTGGAAATGCACTGTGATGTCAACAGAAATACTCACTGCATAAATGTAGCCAAATCATTACCAAATGAAGCCAAATATGCTTCATGACAGCACGAAAAAAGGAAGAAATTCCAGGCCACAGCTCTTCTCTGTATTTTAAAAGGACTCAGTAGCTGCCAAGGTCTCTGCCTGCCTTGCCCTACCAAGGATTTTTCAGCACCACTTCTGAGAGCCACGAGTAGGATCTTGCTGCTGAGTTGGGTACCCAGAGGCCAATAAAAGCTTGGAGAAAAGGGTCACTGGTCTTTGGGACATATTTACACAATGACTTACAGAAAGAATTCTTGGTCCACAGGCTCTATGGGAAACATCTCCTGAAGTGAAGAAAGGTCATAGATTTACCACTAGTGTGCCTCAGGGGGTGATACAGGGCACCTATTATGTGTAAATCCTCAAGACTGTAGTCCTAAACTACAGTGTTCACGTGGAATTATTTTTCCTCAATGTTTATACTGTAGAAAAAAAAATATTGCCTGACCAGCAGCATAGTTCAGCCCTGAACTTAAGAAGACCTCTTTCTCTGGCTAAAGGGGCATCCCTTTAAACAAAGATGAGCAGACTGATCCAACTCTGAAACTTCCTCTCATTAGCCACTGTGATTTCCTATTTCCATGAGTAATGTATTTCCCACAAAGATCACACCATTTCTCAGAGCAATGCTATTAAGAGACATCCTTTTGCTTGGGTTTTCTTTGTGTGTGTGCTTTTTTTTTTTTGTTATTCTAAACAGGAACAAAGCTAATTTCAAAGCATTAGGGTATGTTGTCTTTTTGGCACAAAACTGACAGATGTTCCATATGCTGAAAATAAACCTTAATGCTGTTCCTGGGCTGCCCTCAGTGAGCTTTGCCTTTTATTTTTCCTAGTATGGGAAAAACCTGGGTCAAGGTGAAGGTTTAGAGGATTCAGCAGATAGTTGTTTCTCTGCTGCAGTCTAGGAAATGCTCATCTGGCTCTGCTCCTGAGATGGGACTACTGTGAGTGCAGCATATCAGCAAGTCACTGAAAAAGGAGCTGGACAGGCACATGTCACAGGAAGTGACATCCTAAAGTGATGTGACAGTTACAAACACCTGCTTGCTCTGAAAACTGAGCAAAACCGAGGCACATGAAAAACCTGCATCCCTGTGGCTGAAGATACGACTGGTGATGAGTGGAAGGTGGCCCTGTCCAGGGCAGGGGTTTGGGAACTAGATGGTCTTTAAGGTCCCTTTCAACCCAAACCTCTCTGTCATTCCCTGATGCTCATGAAAAGGAGAACACATATGCTGTACCTTCCCAACAGGTCTCCCCCCAGTTCGTTTACCTACAGATCCTTTGTTCAGCAGAAGCAGCTCCAAAACAGCTCTTCCAATACACCACTGAAACACTCACCTTTGAAACCAATGGAATTTTGTTCCATCGAACTAAGGATATACAATTTTAAAACTTACAAAACCCAGTGGATTGTCCCAGAGAACCCAAATTCCAGCGTGCTTATTATTAAGCCACAATGGCAAAATAGTAAAATCTATGAAAATTTATGATGAATTTTCATTTACCCAGGAAAAACCATAATCTAGCTACATTTTGCAGTGCAAGTCCTGATGAGATTATTCCTTGCCAACATGGAGCTTGACACCAACTGCTCATGCCAGTCTGTGCCCCTAATCTCTGTGTGCATAAATATCCAGATACTACTATTTCTACTATTAATAATGATAATAAAAATAACTCCCCCACATCAGGCCCAGTGAGAAATCACAATCTGAAAGCATTTCAAAAGCTGTCAACCATGAAAATCAATCAGTGCTGACAACCTCAGCTGAAACAGGGCTCATGGAGGCAGTTTCCAGCGTCACTGGAGAGCTGCCAGCTTAATCCCCTCGCTGTAAACACAGTGTTGGGAGCGCCTCTGACAAGGGAAAATGAGCAGATTACATGGGGAGGTAACAAGCTTGAACTGCACCACGTCATGAATGGCAGGGTGGAGGGGAGAAATCAGCCTCCCTTTCTCTCCCAGATTGTTTGCTTTTGGTCAATCTTTGAGTAACTCTTCCAGCAAGACAAGTTACCCACACACACATTACCATACCCTTACTCTAGAAATAAGGTGGCACTGGTAAGAGGTCCAACAGAAAATAAGCCATTTGCAAATTCTCAGCTCCTCTCAACTTCACAGCACCATACTGATCCATGCCCTTGACAGCCACCACAAAAGCAGGTTTGGTTTGAGTTTCAGGAATCACTCCATCCCAGGCAGAACACTACACCCGAGGGCCTGCTGGTTCTCCTGCCTTCTCTGACAAAGAGGCTGTTGAGCATCCTCTGGGCTCTCACTTGGGCCATCCAGGAAACAGTATTTAAAGGGAGGAGATGGTCATTGACTTGGACATGCAATCAAACTGATTACTCACCACAGCTTTCAATATACAAGGTTCTCTTAAACGAAACTGGCACTTTTAAGTCTCATTTGTTCACCCTTTCTCACACTTGTGACCCCTTTGAAATGGTGCTCGCTTGATACGGTGAGAAACTAAACCCAAATGCAATAAGGAAGGTCCCACTGATCATTCACAGGTTTGTATTACTTACATCCCATCCAGAAGTGCTCAGATATTTCTCGACCCCATGGTTTCACCAGCACTACAACCAAGCCAGTTACTGCTCTCTCTCACACTCACACGGCCTTTGCTCTGTTGTGCAAACAGCTGGCAGTTGTTCTCTGAGAATTAGTCCACCAGCCAGAAACTGCAAATATTTTATAAGGCTTCCTCCTTGATTTAAAGGCTTCACTGAGAGGAATCTGTTCAGAGGTCTGTGTGCCACTGGCATCAGCCGTGCCCGTGTGCAGCCGTGCCTGCTCCCAGGGGCTGCTGCAGACAGTGCACAAATGAAGGAAACATCAAAACCGTCCAATGCCCTCTGAGTTTTTGTCTTTGCTGTTGGACACCAGGGATTTATGATTTCAATGGCTGTATTTTTTCAAAAACTTCATGCTTTTGAACAAAGAAATGAACCCCTCAAAACACTGCTTTACATGCCAGTTCTCACCCAACAGCTGTTACAGATAATATTCATGCCTTATTATTATTCATGAACGTTCAACTGAACCATTTTTTTGTTTCCACAAATGTTAGGGAAATGGCTGCTTTCTCCAGAGCTGAAAGGGTGTTTGTGCAAGAACAAGAATCCCTATTATTACCTTAATGGTCACTATTCTCAGTTGTTCATTTCCTCCCTTTAGAAATTTAAATCATGCAATCAGAACAGAGCACCACCACCACCTCACTTGTAAGACACTCACTCCCAATTCCAGAGAGAAAATAATTCGAACAGGCTATTTCTACCAAACTGTTTATCCAAACTACTCTGTGAATCAATGTCATGTTTGTTGAAATGAGAAGGAGTAAAATGGCTTGGAAAACAGTTAGTCCACAGTGAACACTGGCATTATTTTTTATCAATAAGCTAGTGATCAGCTTTATTTCTGAACAGCTCTGCACAACCAGACAGCATGAGAGTGGGAACTGGGGGTGAAAGGAAGAGGATCAGAAACTCCTTGAGGAGCTTGAGAAAAGCTTGACACTTTTAGCTCTAAGTATTTCCTTTTCTACTGAACCTTTAGTGAACATTATCCATCTTAGGGAGTTTAAATTAAATTTAGTAGAGTATTTTGATACAAGAATATGGCATTCTCCAATATACTTATATGGCAAATGGATTTATGTGATGCACAAACAGCAGTTTTACACCTGTAACGCATCAGTAGGAGAAACAGGTATTTTTCACCTCTTCTTCAAACTTGCTTTCATGCTTGATAAACTAAAGACTTCCCTATTTGAAAAGCTTCTTTAGAATAGCATTTGAGCAACAAAGTTAATCCTTGCTCTGCCTACATGCCTGGAAAACAAATCTTACAACTCATTCTGAAACCAAAAGAAGGTTTAGATTAGATATTTGGAATAAATTCTCCACTGTGAGGGTGGTGGGTCCTGGCACAGGGAAGCTGTGGCTGCCCCATCCCTGGAGGTGTCCAAGGCTTGGATGGGGCTTGGAGCAACCTGGGCTAGTGGAAGGTGTCCCTGCCCATGGGAAGGGGTTGGAACAGTATGAGCTTTAAGTCCCTCCCAATACAAACCATTCAGTGAATTCCAAGAGTCTCCCTCACCTGTGTCATTGGTCACCTCGGTGTTTTCCTAAGTGGAAAGTGTAGATTCAGAACCAAATCTGTCCCAAAAAAGAAGCTTCAGTGGGTGCAGAGGTGGGAAAACTGCTTTAAACACAGACACAGGGTAAGGATGGTCGCTTTTCTTAGGAGCACAAAGGCACACAGAAAACTGCACAGGATCTGTGCTGGGGTCTCTCCCAGCAACACATTCAACAGATGACTCGTGACACCAAGTTCACAGGTACCAGAACATCAAGACAGGAAAGAGAGTATTTCAAGGAGTTGCAGAAAGGCCTTACTACACATGTGAGGAATAAAAGGGCAGATGAAACTCAGGTAGAAAAATGTTAAATAATACACACAATGTAATCCTGACTCTACATATGCTGTGATGGGCTATAAATTGGTCATTTCAGGACCCAGCCTTGAGAGTTAACAAGACTGCTGAACAGAAATGCCAGTTTGGTGCTCCCCAACTGTCAAAAAGCAAAGACAGCTACAGGAAGTAAGAAGAGAAAAGCAAACATGGAATTGTAACTCTGATGGAAGTACAGACACAGACATTTCTTACCATCTGGAAAAGGATGCACCTGAACTAGAAAACACTTTCAGCCTAAAATAGAGATAAATAAGCAGGCACATGGACAAGGGCTATGGAATGTTGTGACACAGCAGATTCCTGGAGATCAGTTGTCCACTGTACCTGGGACTGGAATGGGGGTGGCAAATGGAACTTGCAGGTGGCCAGTTCACGAGGCCTGGGGAAGCAGTTCTTCACACAGTTATTTATTTAAGACTGTGAAACTCATTTTCACAGAACGCTGGGAGTGCCAAAAAAATTAAATTAGAAAAATTAATGGAAGTAACAGCCAAAGGTGTCACCTCTGACTCTGGGAAGTCATTGAGGATGCAACACATCTAGGATAATGATATTCTTGCCCTGTCCTGAGGCTATTTTGCAGGCTTTCAGTCTAGTTGCTGTTGGATATAGGGCTAGGCAGACCCTCATGGTCTGACATGATACATCATTCATTAAAATAATTAAAAAACCTAACAAACATAACACGACTTACGTAAAACAGATTTAAATTGGGTTTTAGTACAATATCTGTGTCCCACTGAAGAACCCTTCAGTGGAGCTGATGTAGGGAAAGTCCCTTGTAAGAAAAAATGTAAGTATGACAGGTCCTTTCAACATGTTTATACATCTGTTCTGTTGCACTTGGATACAGAAAGGACCTAACTTTCAGAATGACAAGAATGCTCTTACACTATGGAAAAGTAAAATCAAAACAGAAGCCTAGCGAAAAATAATAAAAAAATATATCTCCCCTGTCCAAATTAAGTTCCTTACAACAGCATTGCCACAGTGAGGTGTCTGAAGCTCTCAGCAGCTTTGCTTGGCAGGCTGAAAAAACAGGAATCTTTCCTTTGTAATGTATGTAGGATAAATCAAGCACAGTTTTACTGTTCTCAACCGTGTGACCTGATGATCACCTTCCCTAAGTTATTATCCACTCATACCTTGCACTATCCTTTCATCGGCCATATCTTAAGGATACAAGCTTATTCTGGCTGGAAAAGCCTATCCACAAAACATACTTCTGTTCTTTCGATGATAACCTGAACAATACTCCCAACAATCGAATAAGAAGCTTGTACTGAACAGATTTCCCCTAGTCTGCAAGTGCGAATGGCAGCGATAAAATGGGAATTCAGAATGAAAAATCCAACCCCTAGGACACTGATGGTGGAAAAGACAAAGCACTAGAAATCAAGAGAAATACCTCTGTGATTCAGAGAAAATACATAATTAAAAAAAATTTGGAGAACCCCATGCAATCAAGGCAAGAATCAATTGTGTGTGCATGGGGCAGCCCTCAACTCCCTGGAGGATTCGAGCTGCCATTCATATGCTGAAGAGATTTCCAAGAACCAATTAAATCCCAACAGAGGGAGTGGAACACAAAGAGGGAGAAAAGGAACCTAAAACCCCGAAACTACCAATTTCCAGCTGCAGGCTGCCACACACCTGCAAAGGTGGGAGCAGCCAGGCTGAAGGGTAGGCAGGGAGGACAGGGCAGGCAGGAGGACAGGGGAGGCAGAACAGGGCAGGCAGGAGGACAGGGCAGGCAGGGAGGACGGGGCAGGCAGGAGGACGGGGCAGGCAGGGAGGACAGGGCAGGCAGGGAGGACGGGGCAGGCAGGAGGACGGGGCAGGCAGGGGGGACAGGGCAGGCAGGGAGGACAGGGCAGGCAGGGATGACAGGGCAGGCAGGGAGGACAGGGCAGGCAGAACAGGGCAGGCAGGAGGACAGGGGAGGCAGGAGGACAGGGGAGGCAGAACAGGGCAGGCAGGAGGACAGGGCAGGCAGGAGGACAGGGCAGAGTCCTGGGCTCAAGCAGAGGCCTGGCTGGCTGACTGGGGGCTCAGGCTCTGGCTGCACAGCCTGTCAGCCCGAGCTCGCTGCTCCCATTAATCATCTGGGCCAAACCTGGGCTTCAGCAGAGCACTGACACGAGAGCCAGATCTAATAAAACCCTGACAGACTGAAAGTGAGACAGCCTCCTGCCTGTCTTGCTCCTTCCCTTTCAAATGTGGGGTAAAGGTTGGGGGAGAACAAAGAGACACCAGCAATTGGTAACAACTTAATATCTTCGTGCAGCTTTATCAGGCTTTTTAACTAATGACTAAAGCAACTTCACCTCTACAAAATCAATCATCATGTCATAGAAGTCTGAAACACTACAAAATTAAGTGCCTGCCCCAGGGATATAGAGCATGTGTCATGTTTAAAGTGAATCTAATTCTGCTGGGGGTCCCTGGATGTTACTTTTTACTTTCATGTTCCTTGGAGATATTCAGAGATGAGGAAAGACATGGCAAAAGAATCCAGAATTCATGCCTTCCCTTAAAAATATGATTCAAGTAATCCTTTAACTCACTTATCAGAGCTGTGTGCTTATCAGAGAAGTGAACTCAGTGATCTAAATAATTTAACCAGAAATACACCAGAGGGAACAAGGCTGCAGCAGTCCAACAGGATGGACAACACACCCTGCTTCTTCCCCAAGATGCTCAGCCTTTAACAGAAAGGCAAACAAACCCCATGTGTTACCTCCTGAGTCCTCACTGTAACCACTTCAAACTGACTCTTCTTTTTAATTTTATCAATTAAAAACAGAAGGTCTGGAAACCATTTGTTTTGAGCCACCATCCTCAAATCCAGACAAGGGCAAGCAGGTGAAGATAAGCACGTGTGGTATTTGGTAGGTACAGCATTCCTGTTCAAGGGCAGATGAACAGAATCAAGGCTGTGCTTCTACAACAGGTGCCTGTAGGTACAAAATTCCTTGAATTTCATTGGGCAACTTTCACCTTTCTCATGATACTGTGTCGTGTCAAATTAGTTTTGATATCAGTATCTTACTCTGGATTGCACCAGCAATGTGATTTAGTCTTTGTCACTCAAAGATACTGAAGAAGGGTATCCATTTTTAGGAGGGAAATAACTCAGAAATTTTAAGAAAATGACTGATAGCAAGAAAGAGAAAGGTCCAATTTAAAATAAATAAATAAGTTCCTAATTTAGGACTTGGCAGCTCTTTTCCCTGCTAGCAGAGAGAGAGAGAAAAATTATACTATCCCCCTCTCTTCTGTACATAAAAAAGGAAACAAAAACTTCTGCATTTAGGCTCACATTCTCTGCAGCCTCTTCCTCCTGGCAGAAGGGCAGAGTGAGGGCTATGAGCAGCACATGGGCCTTTGCCTGGTCCTCATGCAGGTGCAGCCCTGTCCTCCTGCACCACTGAATCACTCACACCTTTCTTCTCTCTTATGACATTTAGACAAAAAACTCTTCTAATTTATGAAAAGGAAGATTTTTCTCAAATTGGGTCAGACACCTAAAAGTGTGATCAAGGCTTAACTTCCTAAGCCATTTAAAAAAAAGAACATCACATTCTCGTTGAAGTTTTTGTAACCCCTGACTAGATATTTATGTGACAATGACTTCAACTACCATTATCAATGGCTGTTGCACACAGCCAAATGAGACCATGAGAGTTTTTCTCTACAGACAGAAGAGGTGGTATCTGTACAGTGCTTTGAGTTTTAAGCTGTTTCTATTTCAGTCCTGTTTGCAACCATACTAACCTTTTAACAGCAGGGCTCCTGCCAAGGATCAATTACTTGCCAGGGGATTTTTTTTTTTTTAAAGCTCAAATTTGATACAAACCTCGGATTCTTTTTCCCCCCTTTCATACAATATATAATTCCAAGCCCTCACTGTTCACAAACTTTCCAAGAACTCTATTTAGACAAAATGTAAACTGGCATATTTTCCATTCACTTCATGGAAATATTCCGAACCACTTTTGCAAGCAGCTGAAGATGTGCTTTTATCTTGCCATGAAGTCATAAAGTTTAATTTGCAACATCACAGTTGCTTCTATGGCAACAGATGGTGACATCAAACACAGGATCATGACTTCACTATAGGATCAAGAAGGATTAGCTTTGCACCGAGGAAGTTAAGATCTAATACAAACAAATAGCTATAATAACTGCAAAGGGAATTTACAGCGGGATAGTTTACTCCTTGTGTAAATGTTCTTCTTGTTTACTCCAGTATGAAAATCCCTTTAAATCAACCAGCTGTTTGTAAATTAAGCACAAATGGATTAGCTTAAAACAAGTTCAAAGGTTTAAGATGGGGTTTGCACACATACCCAGTTGTGAGCCTACAACTTCCACTGACACTCAGAAAGAAGAGGCCAGAATTACAGTATCGTTCCCTCTCCATAACCTCAAGGACTTTCACCTGCCTTAAGCAGGCTGTAGTATGAGTGCAGCACACTTGTGTTTAATTTTTGAGCACAGCTTGTTACTCCTGAAAACCTTGTGGGGGCAGTTATTTAATTACACAATATATTATCTTTCCTAAGAGATTCCTTATATGGATGAATTCCCTGGCCTTTCACCTTTCTGCTGCCAAAATGGGACCAAACAGAGTGGCCCCAGCTTGAAAGGCCCCTCTAGAGACACCTATTTATTACTAATGTCCCTAACTAGAGCCTACCCTGGGTGGGACAGCATGTGCAATCAAAGACTCAGCTTCCCCTGAGGAAAAATATGGAGATGGATCTCTCCAGGACACAGCTGAGTCTGATGGCGGGATATGGAAATCCACATTCTGCAGCTGTTGCAACGACTCTTGCAGGTGGGAGAAGAGACAAAAGCCTTACAGCAGCAGCTCAGGGGGGGAACTGCCCCTAGGGAACCACCTTTACAAAAAGCACTGACCCAATTCTGCTCCTCTTTGCCGGGTTCCCAGGCACAGCCCTCAGCACGTTGAAGTGCCACGCACACGCTGAGCCGTGCGACCGCTCACGCACCGACACGCGGCTTCATCGCAGCAGATGCCAAGTCTTTCAACAAGTGGGATTTAACTTTCTGAGAAGTTTTCAAAGGGATTCTGCTGGACTACAGCTTCCTCTGTGTCTCCCCAGACAGTTTTTATGCTGAAACAGTGCCAGCCTGGACAGCTTTGCTGCCTGCAGAAGCAGTGAGCTGGGCACTGTGAGCATCCCCCATGGCAAGAACTGCCACCGGGGGTACAAAGGTAACTCTGACTTCACGCCTGGTCACTCTCATGCCTCTTTGCTGAGATGCCAACTGGGCTATGAAATTCTGTTCCACTATCAGAGTCTTCTTTTATGCAGACACATCAATTAGACTTCTAGTCCTGTTGCATAAAGCAGATTACGTTGATTAGCAAAGCCCTTGAGGAAGGGTAGACTTTGAGCAGTTCGCTCCAGAATTAAAGCCAGGCAATAGCTGCAGCACACAGCAGGGCAACAGGCTCATTTTAAACCTCACCATCCATCTCAGAGGTTTGTAAGTGCTCTCTACTTTTATTAGAGGATTTGGCAGACTTTGTTGGACTATCCTTACCATAGTTAATAAGCATTTAACTTACAGTAAGGGACTCACCCAGGTAAATACATTCACTTTGCATATGCACAATTAATATAACACCAAAGCAAACCAGGAAAACAATAGCATGAGGGACACTATGGATACTGATGTAGTGGGATACATTGCTTACATTCACTTCCAAGCACATTTAGTTTGAGGTGACAGATATTGTGACCTTCTTCCACACATACTTATGTGATAACATGAAATCTTTCAGTCTATGTTTATCAACTCTAGTTTTCTTTTCCTGCCGCTCCTCAGGTCCAACCAACTTCCCTGGTGTTCCTACTGAGCTCAGCTCCTATCTCAGTAACACTATTAGATATTGTCTCCTCTCCAAATACTTCTAAAAGGAAGACAAAAGCTAAAAACTTGTTGGCCAGAACTAAAAGCATTTTTTATCTCGAAACAATAATCATTCAGTGAAATAAAAGACTGAGAGAGAGGGGAAAAAACCAAAGAAAGGCAGAAACCCTCAATGCTGCAGACATTTGACAAGCCATTTAAATTCTGTGCCTCAGCACCAAGAAGCAAAGCATGGCAATAATACACCCTCTGCCCCCCTCCTTGCCTGTGGGGTTCTCAAACAGGGTGCTCTGTGTGATACACACAGGAGGCTGCTCTGCCTGAAGAACATGGCAATTCCTCTGCCAGCTTTCTGCAGACCCACGAGGCAGAGCAGTGGCTCCATCTAACACTGCCCTGGAGACCAGAAACAGCAAAGAGACTGCAGAAGCAAGTGTGCTTCAGTGGTGTGGAGGAAGAAAAGACATGTTGATCCAGATGTACATATCTGGATCTTTTAGCAATTAGCCCAAGCAACAGGAGGAACAGCCACTGAGCACACAATGGACAGGCGCTGAAGGCACCTACAGGAAGGGCCAACTTGCAGAAAACTGTTTTGCAACATCTGTGACACCTAGAAACATTAAAACTAACATGTAAGTGTTCTCCAAATGGTGGGCAGGTTCTTCTGGAATGAGCTGTGTGCAGGAGTCTCTGGTCCAATTCACCCCTAGGTCTGAGGAGAAGGAGTATCATTCCTTCCCTACCAAACTGAAAGCAGGAAAAATGACAGTTCCTGCACAGAAAGCAAGGAATGGTGAGGGATGAACTCTTGAAGGGAGGCTACAGAAATACATACTAAACTCCCTTCCTAAGAGAAATCAAGCCCGAGCTATTAGAGGAGGGAGCCCAGCACTTCATGCATGAAGATGCTGCTGATGAGTAATGGTCAGTAGCAGTGTTGCTCTGGATGTGTTTAAACACACACTCAAAAATTATAAGGATGGTTTGTGGCCTTTGGTTTTGCTAAAAAGACCTATTTAAGATCCAAGTTCTTTCAGTGTTTCTATAACGGCTCTTAAAATGAATCAGGTGCCTGCATTTGACCCACTTCTACTCACTGCTCCAAAAAAGCAATGCATCCTTGGAGTGCTGACCAGCAGATGAACCCAGGGCTGAGGCTCACTGGATCCACCTCTTATAACGCTGCTCATTCAAGTGTGACCTCCAGAGGCTCAGATCCCCATTCATATTTCATATTCCGCAGATGTTTTTCCCCCCACTTTTGCTGCCTGGTTTTAATGCATCGCTGGGTCTCTGTATAACCCCTGCTAAAATATATCTTACTTTTTGTTGTAAGCAAGCAACCAGGTGAAGAGCAAAACTGAAAGGCCTGACAGGCCCAGCTTCCCACTGACATACTCCCTTGTTTATGTCAAAAACCAGGGGCTGTAAGTGACAAGAAAGCAGCAGAGAGGGGAGGGTGCCCAGAATCATTTAAAAGGCAGCAGTGGCATGACAACCTTCAGCAGGCCAGAGTCGATGTTTGTCAGGCTAGGAGGGTGGGATTGCATTAAGCTGAATTTCATTAGGAAAAAATAATACTCAGAAACTATTAAGGGGTCCCATGTGGCTGCTTCACCACATTTAATTTAATGTCTTTCCTCTCCAGCGACCAATCCACCCCCCACTTTCTTACAAATGATGACTTGTGGGTCTTAACCTTACAAGTGAAGATACGTTTGGCCCATTAGTTACCCTATTTAAAGGCTTTTGTTAACTTATAGTAAAGAGCTTGAGCCACGGTTTTACACTGGGGCTCCAGATCAGAGAGGCAGATGGTGTCATAAAAACACCTCCCCCTACCCTATTTATGCAACTTCTGGTGTGTAATCGACATTCACTCTTTATGGACCATTTTCCAGGCACCAGGTTATCCCCACAGATCTCGAGCTGGGGCAGTGAGTGTCTGCAGTGCTGGTCGTGAGGAATGCCTCGGGCAGAGTGTGTGCTGGAAGCTGGTGTTACTGGCCTATTTCTTGGCAAGAACGTCCCAAACAGCAAAACCCAAACTCCAAATGCAAAAGCCTCATTGAATATGTAAAAATTCCATTTGCATTTCAGGAATTAGAAATGAAATAAAAGACAGAAACTACTTAATCTACAATACAGCCTTGATGCTACAGTGCCTTCTATGTCTGTTTTAATTTTTTAAACTTCTTGTTCTTTATTGCCCAGAACCAGTTTGCCCAACAAATGCATGTATTTTCCCCTTCCAGAAAGAACTGCAGGAAAGATAATAAATCTGACTCTGCTGGCTACAGAAGAGGATTTCCCAGCAAGCTGCAAAGTTCACAACCTTCAAAATTCATCTCTTAGGAGTGATAGATGACTCAAAAATAACGTCTGCAGAATTAAGGAATGAAAAAAAAATCCTAACACAAGCAAGTCTCTCTTTTACATTACTTTTTTGAAAGAAACTGGAAGGCTAAAGGAGAAAAGAACCCACAAATCCCAAGTACTCAGTACTGAGGAGTGTCAAGAGGCAACATACAGGTTCATTAATAACAATAATAATTAACGAACAACCTCTTTAGATATCCTGTCTCATAGTCAATGAGTAAGATCCCTGCAGAAAAGGTTTCCAAAGTCTGGTCTGTTTGATTTTCAGAAGGAAAGGAGAGTATTGTGACTTGCTGGTAACACATATAAATTACAGAGCCACGTTAATTCCATTGCTGAAACAATGGAATTGCAGAACACCACTTCTCTCTTTGTGCCCTGGCTGCAAAGCCCAGTGTGGTACTGGCTGACAGGGGGCTGGAGGCAAGATCCTGCCCACCAGAGTCTCACTTGCTGAGCTCTAATACCATGACATGTACAGCAATGAGCTTTTATTGATTTTGCATTTGGACCTGCCTGGAACACTCAGGCCGTCTCTCTACAGGAAAAAAAGATTATGTGGGAGTGTAGGAAGGACAAATCTGGTGCTAAAAGTAACAGAAACCGAACAAATGGTATTTCAACACTTCAAACCAAATTGAACTCTTTCTCTAAAAACAGAAAAAAAAAGCATTAAGAAAATAAAATATACAGGGGAACTAATAGAAAGTACTGATACTGAAACACAGAAGGAGCTACTGAAAAGAGACATTGGCTCAAATTTTCAGCTGACTCTGTTCCAAGAAACTCCCTTCCTGTAATCAGTCTCTGTACCCACAGTCAATTCTGCTGGGCTGTGGGTATGTGCTCACCAGCCCTGCCCTACTTGTTTCCCATGGGAATACCTAACCCAGCCAACAGGAGAAAACCATCCTGTGTGCATCCTTCCCCCTTCCCAGCACAGGCATTGTGGGAGAGTCAGCACAGCCACCAAGGCCTTGAAAGGTGTCCTGGAGGAAGTGGGGACCACACTAACCTGCTTCTGTGACTCTCTCAAAACTGAGACTGGAGGGAAAGCCTGCATTCCTTCAAGGGTCAGGGAACGTGTTCTGCAGGAACCTGGGAGCGCCGCAGCCCAAAACCTCAATGGCCAGAGTGCCCAAGGAACAGCCCATAGCCTGACTGCAAGCAACACCATCAGCTCATGGGACCTGTGCCAGGCCTACAAGATGCCCTGGGCTGCCTTCCAAATTATAGAACAACCCAGTCCACAGAGTCTGTCAGCAGCACAGTCCCAGGGGACCATGGGCTGCCAGGACCAAGCTGCTGCCCGTATAGGCTCAGGCAGAGCTGATGCAAGCAGAGATCTTCCTGTGTACCTAGACCAGGCACCAGTCTGAACACACAAGCCCCAGACTCTCAGTCTAAGAATCTCTTTCATAGCACAAAAATCAGTGGTGACTGTCCCAGCTGAAAAACACAACAGATCATCGTGGAAAGTCACTCTGTAGAAACCCATCACTTTGGACAATTGCCCAGCAGCTAAATGTCCACAGGTGGGCAGACACATTCCTGGACCCTGCTCAGGTAATGACTGCCAGGAGCCCTGTGTTCCCCTGGCTTCCAGGTTTGCAGGGACAGCCTGGATCCCACAGATGCAGAGGTGCAGGTACAGCTGTGCCAGGTGCAGAGCAATGGCAGAGTGCTCATTTGGAAGGCTCAGAGCTAGGCAGAGACTAATGACCCACAATGACAGTGCAATCAGCAGCAGAGGTATCATCATCTCTGCCTCTTTTTTGCACACCATTTATAAAAGCCAGGGCAAGGTATTTAACAGCACCTGGGCTCAAAAGACCATAGGATTTGCAGTGCAGCTGGAATGACAAGCAATACCTGGGGCCATGATTTACCTGCCTGCTGCTGGCACTGGTGACCCAAACTGGAGTGTGTGCTCTTTGCACGACTGCACAGGGAGGGGGAAAGTACCAAAGCCTGAAACGGGACACAGTCAGCATCTGTATTTTTCAATTTGTGATCCTGAGGTCAGATTTCACCTGTTCTATACAAGCAACCTTCCTCACCCCTTTTGCTATAATTTGTTTTAGTTCATATGAACTTGTGAGAGGAAGTTCAATAATTTGTGAAGCGGTGATGTATAGAGAATTCACTGCAGGCTACTAATAGGTTATTAATAGAGCAAAAATTGCTGCAGATTAGAGTACATAAGCATGCTGCCTAATTGCAAAGCAAAACGTCTATCACACTAAATCTGTGGCACTTGAAGTGAAATACGTGTCCTGAAATCTTGGTTTTCTTTGCACCACTTATCAACTCCGTGTCATGTTAATCCACAGAAGGAGTCGTGCAACAGTGGGAAAATTCAATGAGAAGGTTTTAAAGAAGAGGTAACATGCTAATAACATAATCCTGCTTTCTATTCTGTCAGGTAAGCTGGAGTCTTGGAGACCCTGGAAAGGTGTTTTCTGCTAAGCAAACGTCTGACATTTCTCCTTGCTCTGCAAAAATTCAAAACAAAACAAAGAGATGGATTCAGGTCTCACAACTGATTAAGTTCACCAGAACTGTGCTTAAAGACCCTGAAGAGACCCTGCTAACAAGACAGATTCAACTCTACCTAAAACTTTATTGAGAGCACATTTTCCCAGACAGTCCATGAACTCTAAGTAAATCCCCCCACCCTCCCCTCTAGGAACCTATTCCAGTGCCTAAGTTCACCACTTTTTCCAGTATAAGCACAAGTTCCATGGCTGAAATTTAAGACCATTCATTCTTGGGTCATGTTTCCCCAGAACATGTAACACCAGCCCCTCGCAGCACCGGCAAAAGCTGCAGTGGTTGAGCTGACAGCAGTTGCTGCTGCTGTCACGGGCTGGTCTGCACATTATCCCTCCTCCTCCATCCCAGCCCTTGCCTGTTTGTCTCCTCCTCGAATGAGATGACAAGTTTAAGCTGAGGCAGTCATTAATAACATGGTTTGGTTTGAAGCTAGCCCAACACAGGAGCTAAAATAATCAAGACTTTTCAGAACTACTACAGTACAAATGATGCACAGCCCCCAGCAGAGCTGTCTCCTACCCAAATGTGCCTCCTCTTTGTCACTGCAACTCTGAGCAGAGCTGGGAGGCCCCACCATGGCCCGACTGCTCTGACAGTGACAGCAGCAGCACGGCTGATGACCTCTTTATCCTGGCCAGACTGGCACCCAACTCCACACTGGCACCCAACTCCACACATGGGACAGGCAGTAATAGGATGGTTCAGTTCTTCTAAAAAGGAATATCTTTTCTTTAATAACTTAGAGTAGCTCCTGCTCTTCCTAACCACCCTGTTCACAGGAGCTACGGATCTTTTTCCTTTCTCCCTGGCAATGACTCCTGGAGCTGTTGATACACCATGGATATTCAATGTGGCTGCCACAGAACAGTGTTTCAGATGACAGAAGCTGGCTGTGCTGGATCCCCCTTCTCTCCACATGCTCACAAGTAGCCAAACCACAGTCACCTCCACTCCCTGCAAAGCACCTTCTGAGAAACATGCTCCAAAGAGGCTTTCCAAAAGAGCATCCAACAACAGGTAATAAGTTGGAGCTGTCAAGAAAGTCCAGGTAACAAAATATTGTTTGTTTAATGATGCAAGAAAATGTGGGGACACAAATTCAACAAGCTGTGTCACCTCAGCTGTAGCTGGGGAACGGGGGACTGGAGGAGTTGGACAGCTGAGACAAACAAGCAGAATGTGCTGCCACTCCCTGGGTAGAAAATGGCACAATGGTGTGTGACACAGCACTTGGCTTTGCTGAAGCAAGTAAGGCCCCTGCAGAAGCACTGTGCAAATGCACCTGGTTAGTGGTACATTGTTCCATGCATCAGTGTATGTGCTGGGGCCCACAAACTCGATGTGATGAAGACAAAGCCCTTGTGCTGTTTCTCTGAGCACAGTGGGACAGATGTGGTTAGCACTACACCTTCTGCAGGGAACTCCTCAGTTGGAACAACTATCTCTGAAAAGAACTGTGGCAATGCTCAGAGAGCTGCTGAGAGTCACTTGTTCCTCTGCACTCAACTCATATTTGGTTTCCCAGCTGAACTGGTACAGAGAGGCAGAGTATCCCACTGGTCCCTTGCAGTGGGCTCTGGAGCAGAGCATCCCTCCACTGCCCTGCTGCCTCAGCCCTGTGCCCACGCGGGCACAGACACTCGGGGGCCAGTGCAGGAAGCACCTTGCTGGCTCCAGGGCAGCCTGGCCATCTGTTCCTGTGAGCAGTCACTGCTGAGGGGTTGGGATTTCTGGAACAGGAATTCCAGGCTGGTCTGTCCTGGTTTGCTCACAGAGACAATGGTTACAGTCAGGAGCCTGGCCCTGGGGGAGTATTTTCCTTTTCAGTTCTTCTTTCCCCACCTTGCAGCCTCACAGAAGTTAGGCTGACTGGTTAGCTCTGCTGTTCACAAAGATTGCAATGTTAAATCCTCAAAGTATCTGTTTCCTACATAAGAAATCTACCAAGTAGGCTGCCCTCTATACTTCAGCATATGGGATCCCACATTATGCATGCAGGCTTTGTATAGCTGCATGTAAAGAGATATTTCTCACACATAAATACTCATGAAGCAAAGTCAGTTCATGCATCCTTATTCTGCAATTCAAATTATGCCTCATTTGTATCAGTGGAAATCCACAGTGGTTCAGGGAAGGCAGTAACTACTCTATTACATTGTGCAAGAGTAAAATGCTCTCCTGGAATGCCAGTGCCTCTACATTCTGCATTTTTCTTACAAAAAAATTCCATTAAAAACTCACACAGTGATCACAATTAAAACTGCTCTTGCCAGTAGATTAAAAGTACCTAAGTCAGTTCCCCCACCATGGCAAGTGCTTTGCTTGCCTCAGTCACATCCATTAACACCCTCAGTAGATGCCAGCATATTCTTTACATCTAGATGGGTTTAAAACATAAAAACCACCTCATTTTGAATTTAAAAAGTAATGGCTATGTATAATAATGTTTTAGAGTCATTATAAGATGATAGTAGCCCTACTGCTCAATAGGTAAATGATTTCTGCCTGCATTTATGGTGATATGGATTTATCTCTTCAAAAGTATATGAATACACTTTCTAAAATGGAGAGATTTTCAAGCAGCCCTCCAAGGAAGGCTTCATGAACCACTGGCTCCAATTGAGCTTGCAAGTGCTGTAGAGTCTGAATACATGTGAAAGTCCCATACTAAACAACTGTATCTTTGGATTGTAGGTACAAAAAAAAAGGGGGAAACAAATGACAAAACTGGAATTCTAGGTAGAAGAATGTGTCTTTCACTCAGCAGTCACTTAGGTAACATCATAAAGCTTCTCTCATGAGCTGTAAGGTGTGCCAGCCCTGTGTGGTATCACTTCCATATTACTCTGAGTGTTGTTACAGGGGCTGGGACCAGTGGTTGTAACCAAAACTGTGTATTCTACACCCTCTGTGTCATTTCTGGTGGGCTGTTAATAATGGATCATTTGCAGCAGCTGCCCAGGGCACACCTGACACCTCAGGCTACAACACTCTCAGGGGTGTTTCTTTGTCTTCACACTAATGACTCAGCTTGATAACTCCCCTCTGGGGTGGCATTAGCAGCCACACACCCAGCCTGAGGGGGCATCTCTGCTAATGGGCCATACTGGACTGGCATATTAGGCAGCTGCAACGACCTACACCATTAAAGACTCCAAAAATATCCCAAGCCTCAGAGAGTTAAATCACCCACTGTGAAACTGCCTGCCCAGGGAAGGCGCTGGACATCCTCACCTGAACCTAAGCACATATAATCCTGGGGTTTTGGGACTTCTGATCCCACTTCTCAGATCAAGAGGAGGACCAGAACTCCAATAGGAACTGCAGCTGCCACTCTCGACAGGACTGCCATGGTAACTTCAACAGGACTGCGACCCTCAGCTGGAGCTTTTCCTTTCCTCTTACTTTGCAGCCAGGGGGGTGCTCAGCACAGGGGCTAACAAACACTGTTCTGTTCTTGTCCCAGGGTGCTGGGTTATACTTATGTCTTTGGGAGTTCAAACCAGTTTTCTCTGTATCATTGTATTTATTGTAATCCTTTTAGTAAATTGTAACTCTGATTTGTAATCTCTCTTGAGCTGAGTTCATTTCTCCCACTGCTTTACTTTTAAACCAGCACAGTGTTCTACCTAGATACTGTCCTGGCCCCAGCAGGGAGCTGCCCCTCACTGGGGAGGAATCACCAAAGTGGGTGATCTGGAGGCCTAAGGATGGCAGTGTCACAGAGAACCCCTGTGAGTCACATTCCTCCCTGGACCCAGAGGGTGCAGCCTCACAGCTCAGCCCACGGAGCAATAATGTGACAGATGGCAAAAAGTGCTTCCTAACTGCAGGAGAAACAGTCAAAAACGCTGTGTGATGCACAGAAGGGGAGAGGGAGGGATAAAAAAATGCCAGAACAAAACAAAACTCCTTTAGAGCACGTACACTTACCTAAACCACATCCAATGGGGAAACAAGTGCAGATCAGAAGACATCAGGGACACATGAAAAAAAGAGAAAAAAAAAAGGAACAAATTAGTTGCAATTACATTAGCTTGATGATAGGAGCAAAGAGCACCCAAAACAAATCAGACCCAATCTTTATTTGAGTGAACAAAGTTTACCAAATTAATTCTACTCCACTGCTGCCTTTTTGCTGTGTGTTGCTTTAGCAGCAGCATGATGCATGCAGATGAGTTGACACAAAAAGCAGAGAATTCAACCCAAACCCTTAGTGTCCTATGGATGGAACACAACTCCACCTGCAAGGCTCTCAGAGGCTGCCCACCTACAGCTGTTTGTGCACAGACTCAACACAGGTGGCTTGGGCACACAAAGGCCCGACTTTGCCTTCAGATCTCACTGACTTTGGTTAAGCAGTTTTAGGAACTTGATTCCTATTGAGCCCATTAATTCTTAGCTGTGCTAAGCCTGGAGCAAATTGCAAGAGTGGATAATCATCAGAGGAAAAAAACTGCTTTAGGAGGAAAGGAAAAAAAGACAGGAATATGAATAATCTTCAAAAATCTTTATTTTGCACTGTGGCTTTTTTATTTTTTATTGAGGCTCCTGTTACAATGATATTTATTTAATGCAACATAAATTTATTTTTTCATCCCATTGCATGACAAGAGTCTTAATTCTTAACAAAGACTTTGTAGGGGAGCAGCCAGCACTCACTTCCACTAGTTGCAGTAACTCACAATAACCTACATTTCTGTTGCAAACAACACAAACAGGTAAAAAGCATGTCTTTTATTAACCTCAACTACACACATTTTCACTTCAGCTAAATCTACCTTTCTGCTTTCTTTCCCTAAAAGGGATGGACATTTCCAACAACCAGATGATCATACTATTGCTCCCCAATGTCTTCTTTTCCAGAGTCTTTCATTTTGGTCTTTGGATTCCTGCCAAAACTTACTATGATTTTTTGCCATTGCTTTTAAACAAACCTTCCTCATAAACCTCTCTGTCAGCTCAAACTAAATTGTCCTTGTGAAAAAAATGGCCACCAACTCTCATGGTGTTAATCCAGCCCTCCTGTGGACAGAGGAGGATCATCTGGTCTCCATCTTGTCCATTCTCGGAGCAGGGGCAGCAGATGAAGGGATTGTGAGCCAAATCCCAAATAAACAATGGTAAGTAAATCCTTTGCACTGTGGGCAATATAGAAACACAGCCACCTAAAGTAGGCTCTGCCAAAGGACAGCCACACTGATGGCAGACTGGGCAAGTTCAAAGAAAAATCCACTGAGAATCACAAAATATGGTAGGAACTGCATCTAATTCAGGAAATCTCCTGGTCTGAAATAGCTGGAGATCAGGACAGTTTCCTCAAGGGGACGCAGCAGACACCCCTGACTTGTTTCAGTTATCTGTAGATGTTGCTTTATGACCAGCACTGGAGACATTGTGTTAAAATGCACTTTTAATCTGACCCAGAATAGCTACATCCTAGCAAAGGCTGCATCCTGGCTGTTCTCCCAGAAGGCTCTGTATGGCTACAAATCAGGGAAGGAGTTCATAAGGACAAAAGTATTGAGGAAGAGAAAAGGAAAAAAAAAACTAAGGAGGAAAGAAGAACAGCTCCTCTTACTCCATGAGATTAATCAGAAAAAATTTAAAAACCCCAACCAACCCAAAAGGAACTAAATAATCTCCGCACGTTTGGTTTAATCATTAATACTCAAATTTTGAAGCAGAGATAACCCAGAACCCAAAGCAGGAAGCTTCCTTTGTGTGACCACAGCCCCCAGACAGGAGCCAGGGATCAGGCTGAGCTCACCCTGCCCGGGGAGCAGAACCATCTCATTGCTCCATCCCACAGCCCCAGGGTGTGCCCAGGGAAAAGCACTGCCTTCCCAACCTGCCAGTTTGCAGAATGGGGACTCTGTCCTCTGGGGCCAGAGCTTCAAAACCAACCAAGCAAACTATGACCCTCACCCCTCTGGTTTGAAGGGCTTCCTCCCCTCACTACCAGCTCACATCGTTCTGTGTCACTCTGTGCTGGCTAAACCAATATTCTCTTTGATTTTTTTCTGAATTTTAACATAATTTATAAATGAACATGAGCAACTCTTCAGAGCAGGCTAGGCGAGGTAAAGTGCAGATGCTCCTTCAGTACCACTTGGTCTTCATTAGCAATAACATTTTAGTCACTGGACAGTTCTGCTGACATAACTCAGCACTGATTCACAGCTCCAGACTTGCTGCATCATTAAGGAGGATAAATGTACCTTTATCTTTACAAGCAAGGACTTCTGCAGGATTAGAGCTGCAGAGGTATAAAGAAGAAGGACGATTGCTGGCCACCTTCTGCAGTGTATTAGAGGCACCTCGACATGAATCCAGAGCCAGACAGTAATAGGGATTAAGACTAGAGGTTTGTGGCACTGCCAGAGAAATCATGCAAGCTCCCCAAGGTTCCCAGATGCAGTGGGAGCAGCAAGGGAGCAAAAGGAGACAAAGCTAACAGTAAGACGAAGAGATGACAAAATCAAATATCTACAATGTGAACTTCTCCCCAGCTTAGATTCAGACTTTAAGAATTACAGCACAGCACAAAACTAACACAGTATGATACTCCATTTAAATCCCTCTCTTCTTGCGTTTTGAAAATCCTAATTCCCACAGCCTGAGGACAAACAAGCCCTCACACACAGATCAAGTATAAGGGAACAAAGCCCATTTAGCATCCTCCACTACAAGGAATTTCCTATGAAAAACAAATAAAAAAAAAAAGGCAATGTTTTCTGCATACCTGGGCCTTGGCTGGCTGTGGCAAGACAGCAGAACTCCTTGTTTCAGCATTTAAGCAGGGCTTTAGTTGAAAGCCTTGGGCATGGAGTGACAGAGCAACACTGCTCAAATAATTTTGTAGCTCAGACTCAAATGATATCATCACTTGGCATTTATGCCAAGTGCCCCTCTTGTGCAGCACAATTGCCTCCCCTCGATGGGCAGGATGAATAGAGCAGAAGAGGGTATGATGTGGGCAAGATCCCACACGGCATTGGATGCAGATGCAGAACTCGGTGCAAGGCAGCTGGCAGAGGGACCTGCTGAGACCTCCTCCCAACAACCCTTGTGCAAGCTGAAAAGAAGATGAAAACCAGTTCCACTCAAAACATGTATTTCAAAAGCCTTGATGACTTTCACCGCTTCTAGAACAAGCTAACATTTCATTGAAATAAAACCATATGGTAAATGCTGGGGGGGGTGGGTTTCCAGATTACTCCTAAAAAGGTTTGTGTGGAATGAAACCACACTGATTCCTTTTAATTGCCACTAAAGATTTTTCATTTTCTGTTTCTGTATGAACTGGGATGATTTTATATTGGACATTGATGGAATTACAGTTTTTCCCCCCTCAACACATTTAAAAAGTATTCAGTATTCCATTTTGGCAGTTCCCATATTTAGTGAACTGAAAAACAGCGATCAGATGTCTCAAAAAAAATTAAGCTTTTCTGGCAATGAAAGTGATACCTCTATACTGAAATATTTGTTTTACTAAACACTGAACAGTATTTTTCAGAGCTGAGAAGAAAATCTAAGGATTCCTCACAACTCTGTGACACATCAGCCATTCCATTTGGTCTTTGAAACCAACAGTCAGTTTTGGGGCACTGGGATTTAATTTGTTTTCCTCAAACAAAACTAGCATGGACATAAACCTGCTGTTACTGAAATCAGTAGCTCTGACTTCAGTAACAGTAGAATTAGATCAAAATCCTTCACTTTTTCGGATCCCACCTGCATTCAGTGGAGCCTTTTCTCAAGGACCAGGACAGAGCATGGTTCTGAAAGCGTTACTTCATTACATAGATGTTTATTTTACAAACCCCAAAAATACTGAGCACTATTTTAACAACTTTTCTGGTAAAGTGTTTTTCTTCCTTTCAGGTTTATGTTTGTATTAAGGAAATAGTTTTGTTATGAGAAAAGGGGACCTAGAGGTTTGCTTTGGCTGAAAAGGAAGTGGAACAGATAGGCAAATAGAGTTGAGAGTGTACTGGACCATGAAGCACAAGGGTTCCCAGCCCCGGTCCTACTGTACAGCTGTAGCAGCACTGTTTCACTCCTGGGCCTGTTCTCCTCTGATCTTTGATTGCAGGCCTCTGAAAGCAGGAACTGTCTGTTACCATAAGCTGATATGATGCTCAGCACAAAAAACCACCCTCATTTATGCCACTTTGTTCCACCAAATTACAGTGACTTTGCAGATTTCCCTCCACATTTCTCCTCAGAATCTCTCTGACTACAGCAGCAGACCTGCTCCAGCACAGCCACAGGGAACAAGCACTTCAGTAGCCAAAGTGCTGCCTCCTTCCAGAGAGTTTGTCACTGTCCATGAACACATAATTTTACCTCGAGGGCTAGTAAATTGTATCTTATACACTCTTCTCCAGTTGCCAAATGCTGCTGCTGGTCGGTCGAATGGGTGAAGCTGAGCTCTCAGCAAAGGTTCAGAAGCCCTCTCTGGGCTGTCTGCTCCCACCACACTGCCTGACATCACCAGTTTAAAAGGTCAGCATGGCCAGAGCTCAATGCCAGCCAAATGCCCTTCCCTATGAGCTGTCTGCGCCATTCTTGACAATGAACAACAGAAACAAAGCCCAACGGGGGACAAAAAAACCCAACCAGCCAGCTAAAGAAAAGATGATCTGAGTCCACTTGACCTTCCCTCTTCCACAGTACTAATGGCTTTAAAATGACTTACACACAGAGTACACGTGCAAAACACCTTAGCACAACTGTCAGGACAAAGGAATCACTGTTGAGTACATCTCCCACACTCAGGGCTTGTTTACAGTTACTCAAGCCTCTCACTTGCCTTGTGGTTGGCAAGGTATCTTGAACCCCAGCTTGGTTTCTCCCCCAGCCCTCTGAATTGCATTAAAATAGAGCCTTTCTTTTTTTTCTGTTTGACAACTCCAAAAGAAATAAAAGTCTTAATTAACAAAGGAGTGTCAGCTCCTGAAGAGTTAATTTTCTATGCAGTTACAAAAATATTTCTAGAGACTTTCAAAAAGTCTGCCTGAGTTCTCATCCCCTGGGCTCAGTCTTCACTGTACAAAGCCTTTAGGTGATGAAACCTGTATTCAGACACAGACAATCAGAGATAAAATAGCATTAAAGGTTTAGAGATCAGTAGGTATGACAATCTGTAGAAACTGTAAACTTCCATGTCATGACATTTGCACACAGGTGTAAAACTTCAAGAGAGAGGGGGAGGAGACTTAACATTGCCAGTATATAACTTCCTCAGGCCCACCTAGGTCACACTCTCATTTGTGCTTAGGAATTAGAAAAATACCAGATAGCTGCAAACCCTCTGGAATCTTATCAGAGTGAGAACCATGAATTTTATCACTTGCATTCAAAAACCAAATAGAAACATTCTGCCCCCTTCTCTTTCCATCCCTTCCCTCAATAAACTGCTCCAGCCCTGACATATGAGAAGCCTTTGCCCAGTACACACTTTCCTGGTAAAAAAAAAAATCCATGGATTGCTGTGACATGATTATCCTGTTCACTTGATCATGCAGCAGAGAAGGGTCCAGTGGCCAACTACACCATCCCAAGACACAGTTTGCCAAAGCAGCTCACTGCTCTAGAATCCCCTGCGCTGTTATGAGCACGGCTGTATCACTGGAGACACTTCTGGTGTCAGGAAAGGAATTAAAAACCAAGAGAGGAGTTAAAAACCAAAATCCTCTTGGAAGTAATTTGACCTGCAGGCATCACAGGAGACATTGCTGCTGATGGAACCAGGAGAAATGGGAAGCTCTGGGGACAAGTGATGTTCCCAACCCGCTGAAGGACATGGAGGACAGCTCCATGGCCATACAGAGTCAGTACCTAATGGTCCATAGGGGCTGGCTGTAAAAATGACTGAGCTGCAGCCTCAAGGAAGATTTTTGTTCAGACTGAGCACAGCCCTGAACCAATGAGGTGTGCATATCAGCTCTGCCAAGGAGGAGGACAGCGAGGAGGGACAGGAGGGCTCAAGCAAAGCTGAAAACACTCGGGCTCTGTGCTGGGTTTGACTGGGATAGAGTTAATGTTTCCATAGTAGGTTGTATGAGACTATGTTTTGGATTTGTGCTGGAAACGGTATTGATAATACACAGATGTTTTTGTTATTGCTCAGCAGTGCCTGCACAGAATCAAAGCCTTTTCTGTTCCTTGTCCCACCAGCAAGAAGGCTGGTAGTGCACAGGGAGTTAGGAGAGGACACAGCCAGGACAGCTGACCCAAGGGCTTTTCCATTCCATATGACATTATGCTCAGCAATAAAAAGCATGGGGAAATAGGAGAAATGCAAGGGTTGTTCAGTGTGAAGGTGTTTGTCTTCCCAAGTCACCATCATGTGTGATGAAGCCCTGCTTCCCTGGAGATGGCCGAACACCTGCCTGCTGATAACTGGTGAATGTATTCCTTGTTTTGAGCTTTGCTTGTGCATGTGGCTTTTTATTCACCTATTGAACTGTCTTTACCTCAACCCATGAGTTTCTCACTGTGACTCTCCTGATTCTCTCCCCCATCAGTGGGGAGTGAGTGGGTGGCTGCCAGCTGGAATTAAACCACAACAGGGCCCTCATAGGGTAAGGCACAGCTATGGAGGAATGGGAAACATGCACCCAGCCCTTCATGAATAATCCACAAGGACACCAATGCCTGCAGTAGCATGAAGGCAAGAAAGCAGACAAATAACCAAACCAACACATGGACACCTGGGAACAAGACAAACCCCCATTGTTTCTTTCATGTCTATATAAAGCAGCCTAAGCAGCCCTGAGACTTTCTGTGCACACAGTCCCGCCCGGGTGGCAGGAGCACAGTTATGTAAGATACATGCACTTTTCAGATTCCAAACAATACTTTTATGCCAAAGTGATATATAGGCCAGCTACTGTCAGAAATGAAAATGCTGCTCATGAAAGTATTGTCCTGTGCATCAGCAACAAAAAGAATAAAACAATTTTACAATAATTTCCCTAGGGCTGGAGAAAAGCTCAGCTAACTGTTCTCTGTACCGTGGTAAACTCATTTTGAACACTTCATATTGATAGAGTGAAGCATAAAATGCCTCCAATTAAGCTCAGTACAAACTTGAGGGACACCTCTTGTCCTTCAGCCAACAGTGACAAATAGGATATTTAAAGGTCCACATCTCTACCTCAGCCCACTTATTTCAGTAAGCTTTTGTCAGAAGACAGGAGTGGTTATGGAAGCCCATCTTTGCCTGTTGGGGTATACTTTTAGCACCTCCTAAAAATTTAGGAAGGCACCTCCAGCAGCACATGTAAACCATCCCAAATCCAGCTGCTCAGTACAGAAACCTGCCAACCATCTGTAAAGAGCAGCACATCTTTATGTTCCTGCATAAACAAAGAGACATCGATTTTTCTGAACATCGGTGCAAGTCAGTAGATCTTATTTCAGCAGAGCTCAAAGCAACAGCAAAATGACAGCTGCTGTCTCTGTTGTGAAAAAGCTCTCCAAGAGAAAGAGTTTGCCATGGTTTCAGGCGTTGGAGGTGCACACAACACCTGCTTCCTTCTCAGGAATCCAGCCCTTTCAGGTTCTGTTAGGATAAGTTTAAGCACTCACCCCTGTACAAGCATAAAAAGAATTAGATTTGGAGGTGCAGTCTGCTGCAAGATCAGACTGTAGGCAGAGACACCTTTCTGCAATGAATAAATTTTCATTAACCCACTCTTGGGGTTTTGTTTGTTTGTTTAAGTCTGACATTTATTAGGTTTGAAAAAGTATGTGTTTGTGGTGTAGGTATAACAGTGGCATAAGAAACTTCAAAACACACACAATTCTCCGACAACAGAAATGAGCAGAGAGGTATTCCACCCCCTGGGACTTTGCTTGCTGAATTTAATTGAAGCTCCCATGTTTCCACCTTGCTTCCCAGCCCTTCAGGTTGCTGGTGGAGAGCAGCCCTGGCCTGCTGTCAGAGGAGAGCAACGCTTTCCCCAGCCCAGGCTGTTGCAGGCAATCCTGCACACCCTCTCCTTAGGCCACTGTGGGACACGATCCCTCAACACAGAGCTTGGGACCCCAGCATGGAGGAGAATCATCTGCAACTGGAGGCTACAGAATGAACATTTCTCCAGATGTGGGCATTTTCCCCAGGGCATCTTGACGGAATTTTTTTATCCTTCTAGGAAGGACCTGAGATGGACACAAGGGGGCTATGCCATGGCTGTAAAAATGGGCCACAGCGCAGGAGGAGAAGGACATGGCAATGCTGGGTCTGCTCTCCATGCTCTGCTCAGCAGCAGGGCCAAGGGGAGAGCACTTGGCTGTTCCTAGGAGGAGTTCACAAGCCCCAAGACATGCTATAGCTTCCCTCCCCTGTTTCCTCTCCTGACCAGCCAGAAAGGTAGACATTTAATATCCAGGCTCATTACTCGTCCTAATGAAATGTCAGCAGCAAATGCACAGGTGTTTAACTGCTGCTGGAATGCCTGCAGATGCCAGTGATCCCTCAGGCAGGGAAATCATCACAGTCAACAGCCTTAAAAAGGTCACGAAGGCAGTGCAAGGTCATAGGAGACCTCTGACCTTCATTTGCTGCACTCAAGGAGCTTTAGCTCTCCCTCCTTTCACTTTCCCAAGCCCCCAGTGCATTCCCTGCTCTCCCCCCAGCCCTCTTTGGCAATTCAGCCTCTCAAGGGTTCTTCTGCCTTATTCAAAACAAGTGCAAATGTGTGACCTAAGGGAGACCTGACTGGGACTCAACAAAGGCGAGTTACAAACAGCTCCCGGCTCCTGAATGGAGCCGCAGCTCTGCCTCCCTCCCTCTGCTGCTCTCCCCAGCATTCCCCGGAGAGGCTGAGACCGTTCATCTGCATTACAAGCCCCGGGCTGGCTGAAAGCATCCTTCTTCCCCGCGCAGGGCAGGGGCTGTGATTTATGACTGCGCCTGACCCGGGCTGGGAGCCACGGCGCTGGCTGGAGGCAATGAAACTGTGCAGCAAGGCGAGGACAGGAACCCAAGGGAAAGCACGAACCAAAACCAGGAACAGAAAGAGGGCAAAGAGGAGACCAATGCAGTCAGGTTCCTTCCACTCCAAGTTTAAGAATTACAGCTACTAAGACTGTCAAATCTTCTACCTGGCTTGCCTTTCCCGAAAGAGGGAAAGGACAGAATTTCTGCACCGTTCTTTTTTTGTTTTTTTTTTTTTTTTCCTCCTGCTATAAGTCACAAACCAAAAAAAACCTATAGATATTTAGAGAGCTAGAGGCTGCCATTGCAACAGTGCAATGTTGTTAGAAAGCAGAACAAAAAGGAAGGAAAAATACAAAGCAAAATTTTCAATAAGGCAGCCAGAGCCACTGGGGGTTTTTAGTTCTGGCATCAGCTGCAAGCACCCAAGTATTTGGCAAGTCCCATCCTGCTCCTTGGTTGCTGCAGAATCACACCACTTTTTGGCACAACTAGCAGCATCTGAGCAGAGCTCAACCAGGAAGAATACAACAAGGCACAGAAAGAGCCTGTTCACCTGCATTTACCTAGCTTGGCTCAAATCAGTTCTCCATAAAACCACATTAAAATTTAACCACTAGCTGACAGATTTGTTGTTTACTTTAACAACACCTTCAGTGCTACCTTGGATTTGCAGAGAAAATACTACAGGTAAGACTATGAATTCCAGTATCTGTTCATTTATGTCTGCCTGAAAAATTCACTAGTTGTCTTCAAAGTTTCTGTTTGGTCCCACCTAAAAAGTGAGATGAGGAATCACAGTGGCTTATGAAATCAAATGACCTTTTTCCAAAGTAGAGGGAAGCCAATACCTATAAACTCACAAATCTGGATACTAGGCAGAAAAATCAAGTGCTCATTTTGGAATAAACACACAATAAAACCTTAAGTAAAGAATTAAGGAGAAGATTGTGATATAAGGCATTTAAAAGCAGATGTGTCAATAGAAAGCCTTTTGGTTCACACGGGCTTGGGTTTTCTTGTTCAAGCTTTTGCTTGGAAGTGTTTTTACCTCATTCACGGTGCAGTGTAAAGTAACCTGCTCCTTCCCAAATGAAAACATAACCTCTCTGGGTCTCCTTCAACTTGTATTGTCTTTAGACTTTCCCTTTTCTTTGTCCTCTTCTCCTACCAAACGTTTTAAGACACTGTGAAATCCTTACCAACACTTCCTACTTCTCCCTTTCCAAAACCAGAAGAATACGCTGTTGCTGGTGGAGCTTTACCTTTCCAGGATCTAAGTAAAAAACTCTATGCCAAACTTGGAAACAATGGGGGAACGCTGAGGGATTCCTCCAGCCACATTCAAGCCCACCTTGGAGGTCCCCAGCACTCTGGAGAATAAACCCTGGACTGAGATTCTGCCACCTCTCCCCAGAGCATGAGGATGCTCTGGTATGAGGAGCAGCTCCCTGCCCTGGAATGGCCAGAGATGGAGATCTCAAACACATCTCTGTTTTGTCCTTGCTGTTGTGCAGACCAGGACATTCAAACAGCTCTCCTGCAGCTCAGGCAGCCAAAGCTGTGAGCGCTGAGGGGCCAGTGCTCTCTCTGCCCTCATTGCCCAGCGTTGACACAAAGGGCCTGCAGGCTGGGAAACTGATATTTATACAAATAAATAAATGAAATCTCACAGGCATGCTCAAATGTTTCCACAAATTGAAATCTATTTGGGCAACTGCTCAAAGAACAACTGAGGATTATACTAAAACCACTCATGTAATGCCAGGGCTTTTGCTCACATTCCCCCTATGACAACTTAATTAACAGTTTAGTTACTCAGGCCAGGTTGTTACATTCTCTTTACAAGAACTACATTAGGACTGAGCTGTGTATAGGGCTGCTGGATACAGGATTTCCCGAGTAGATGGGGCTGCCAGAACTGTTTTAAAATTCTCCCCTCTTCTCCCATTAATCCTTTCTACAACTCCTTTTTCCCCTTTAAATTTCACCATCTTAGTCATTCATCAACAGGCAGAAAGTGGCTCAGTAAATTATTCTCAGCTCAAAACACTGAGCTTTCAAACGTGAGTGAATTCCAGACCAGTCCTGAATTCCCCTCGAGTTTATCAGAGGTCAGGGCAGCGCCAGGCAAAGCAAGAAAGAAAAAGGTTTAACCCCACATTCCTGGCTAAGAATACTCTTTCCCTTCCTCCTTCCAGCCCCCAGCACTCACCCTGAAAAATCTCTGTATTTCAGGAGTACAGGTAGTAGAATAATTAGTAGTTGGACAGTGATGAGAACTACTCTGTGAAAATCTAGTCTGGCCCTTCCCACTTCTTTTGGGAAGAGGAACACAAGGTGACAAAACACAGTAAGCACAAAAACCGCAATGAAGTTCCCAGACTAAACTGCACAGTTAAGTCATCTCATATGCAAACAAAGCAACAGAAGCATTTAAGTGCACATAAGAGGAAGTTATTTACTTTTTTAGTGAACTTTTTTTTTTTACTCTCAGTGTGAAACAGCATAATAAATTATAAGTTCACTCTGTTTCCTTTTATTTCAGATATCTAAAGAGTTCAACACATCATTCGCCCAACTGTTATGAAACGGCCAATGCATTTCTACAGCAGAGAGTAGCAGGTGGCTGTGTTGAGATGTGCACACTGCAGAGGTATGAAAAGTTTACTTTTCAGATCTGAGGTTTCAGAGTAAGGAAGAAAACAGGAAGTGGTTATGTACAGCTGAAGGCCAGGGAAGAGCAGCGACCGACTGCAAGGTGAAAAGTTTGAGTTTCTAAATGTAAAGATTCTCTCTCAGCCCACATTTGTATTCTCCATAGTTGTACAAAAGACACCACAATGAAGACTCTGAACACTGAACTTACACTTGTCAGCATCCAGCTTTCAGATGTCTAGTTATCATTTATTTGTTGCCATCACTGTTTAAGGCATTACCTTGTCCTCACCTGATTTAAACAGACACCATGGGCAAGTGGAGAAAATGCACACCTAAGCCGTGGCTCTGACTGCCACCAGCTTCTCCCACAGCACTGTACGAGCCACATCACTTTGTCTCTATGTAATTTAGGAAGTCTGTAGGGCTTGGGCCACAGCTCACCATTTATACAGTACCCACCAAGACCCCACTGCCACATGCAACTTCCCACCAACCTGAGGAACAACCTCCTCAAAAATGCAGCTTATGAATCACTGCCTTACAATAAAGATCTTAAAACACCACAACTCCTGAGTCAGCTCGGGGAGTGCTGAGGGAGGGGAGCACTGCAGGACTCCTGGGCAACAGGAGAGAATATTTTTCTCTCATTAAGATTTTTCTCCTGGGCCCAAGGCTGCCTGAGAGGGTTCTCAGTCTCTAACAGAGGTCTCTTCTCTCCTTCTCCCTTTCTGTGGTACTGTGAAACTGCACTTGCTAAAGACAAACCTGCTTGTCTCATAAAAATGTTTCTAAGACACATTTTCTCTCTTTACCACATACCAGACTGCACCACTTTCCAAGGATATCTTTTGCCAGCATTTCAAGTGTCCTCAGACAGGCAAATGCAGCTGTCAAGAGATGTCCACTCTGTGCCTCAGGTAAATCCCAGATGGATGTTGGCTGGCACCACACGTTTCATTCTGCACATTTCTTCGTAACTTTGATAGTTAAAAGGTAATTTTCTCAGAAACCCACAATATGACTGAAAAAGCACAAGGGAACTTCAATTTCTTCTTTTGGTCAAAGGCAGTGGGGTAATTGCAGGGGAAGTGTATCCCTCATCATCGGGTTCCCTCTCTTAGCACCTATCAAGAGATTCACATTAGAATTTCCCTGGTAACACAATACTGACTGTGTTTCAACAAGGTCCAAAACTACCTTCACAGACTTAGCCATTGCTTTCCATTCCAGCATCTCCATCACTGTTCTTCCAGCTAATGGCATCTACTAAACAGATTCAAGCATCAGATCATGGGGTCATTTTGAAACTTGGCTCACAAATATTAAGAAACAGAGATGGAGCTCAAAGACACTCTATTCCAGTATGAGAACTGTGAGAGGAACTGAAATAGTATGTCCAGGAGCAAAAGCTAACGTTTCAGGGAAAAGAGAGTACAAAAGTACTGTTAACCCTGCACCCTGTTTCATACTTCCTGCAGGAAAATTAGGTGCTTTTTTAAGGTACTGATGGTGATTCCTCTCTATTGTCAATTGGTACAAGTCTTGAAACCTAGGGAAAAAACAGTTATGGAAATAACCTGAAAAAAATAGAAAATAAAGGAGATTAGCAAGTAATTTCAGATGATAATTCTATCAATTCTAGCCAGCAGGTGCTGCTCTGGTGATAGGAAGGGAAGTTAAGAGTTACAAAAGCTATATAAAAAAACCTGCACCACATGAAGACAAAGAAACATCATATGGATGCATAAAAATGAACAATTAGAACTACAACTGTTACATGGAGAAGAAAACCATAAATATTTCAGCCCTGTTATTATTGATGCTGCATGCCACAGCCACATTCTGTACTATATCATTACATCTTCACCGGCTCATTACACAAATAACATCCTATTAACAACATGTTGACTTCAAACCATTGTTATCCCTCCTCCTCCCATTCTCTGATATTTGACACTAAAATTATTCCAAGGACATTAGAAATGTCAGGAACTAACTAATAAAATAGTTTCTTGCCCCACTCCAGTGTAAAAAACAGCCCAAACACGCTGTAAGTAGAAGGGAAAGGAAGCAGAATGTCATGAAAATGTTTTGATTTTTTTAAAAAGAATTAACTGAATCGTTGCTTAACATTTGCCCCCTTCCCTTACTTCAGTAACCTCTCCTCTTTCTAAACCACTTCCAATCCAGAGGGGAAACATAAGGGGCTTTCTGTTCATGGAATATTTATGGACCTGGAGACCGGGGAGCCTTGAAAAGAAGGAAGATTCATGCATAATACAGGGACAGGACTTGGCATGTGAAGGGACAAATTTACCACACTGGCAAACTGAACTAAGAGGCAGAAAACCCATTAGAAACAAAAACCATGGCTCACAAGTTGTGAATACTGAACAAGAACCAAATGCCAGAACAGGTAACCAGCATACACTGCACAGAGTAATGACATTTCATAGTATGATTTATTAGCTGACAAATGATCAAGCTTATTAAATTAACCTTTCCCCATCAGCAGGTGATTGAAAAGTTCCCCCATCTCTTAATTACAGTGATCTTAGGAGAAACTAAAAACCAATCAGAAGTAATTTATACAATGGAAGAACCCTCAGCTCTTCAGTGTCACACACTACATACAAGAGATCACTCAGCAGGCACTGCTCTCTGCCTCTGAGGGATGCAGGATACAGGACCTGATCCACTGACTGCCAAAAAGCCTTAAGGAAGGTCTTTATACCATCCTTTTCTCTTCCTCAGCTTTCAGTGGCCATTTGCTCATTCCTGTGGTCTTTATCAGCATAATTCCACTTTTATAACAAGAAGGTACACAAGCAATACCTTTTTATTTAACCCCAGCAAATAAGAAAATTATAAACTTCAAACAGAACGGGGTATTGCAGATGACAGAAGTAGAAGTGTGTATTACAGCCTGACTCTGAGGCTGTATTACAAACTATATAAAAAAAGAACAGACGTGAAGGTGTGATGACTTCCTTTAGCAGTCACGAGCTGAGAAACAGGGAAGAAAAACCTACTCCTTCTCTACAAAAAAAGGACAATGTCCTTCAGATCCCAAACTGCTTTTGTCTATTGATTGTCTGCAGAGGTGCAAAATGAGTAAAGACTTACAATGACAAATATCCCCACGTGACTGCAATATGTGCAGAAGACTCTTTGCTGTGTGAATGCAACCTGATGTCTTTCTTTGCTTTAAAGCCACCCTTACCACACCACACGTCTTTTCCTAAGTACATCCAGGGCTTTCAACTTTTCCAGTGTTTTATGGTGAAGGTTTCTAGAAAACCTGTGTGAAGAAACCGGTGTGGTATCTCACCTTTTCCAGTTTGCACAACTGCTATTTCCTTCAGCTGCTGCTAATGGACATAAGGACTTTTTATGTTTTTAAACTATAGGGAAGCTTCTCCATAGCACGTCCAACCTCCCTGGCCTGGGTCTTTCCCAGACACCTCAGAAGCAGCTCATGTCAACAGGAGCTGACAAAGCAAAGGCTGGAACAGCACTTGAACCAGCAGTCATGGGGATGTTTTGAAGAGATTCATCCCTGTAGATGCAATGGGACACTGCAGAGTCCCCAGTGTGGTTCCCTCCTTCAGAGGCTCTGGAGTCCTGGGAAGCCCCAGAGCGGGCGGGATGGGCTGTCCTGGCATGGGCTGTCCTGGCATGGGCTGTCCTGGCATGGGCTGTCCCCTGCATGGGCTGTCCCCTGCATGGGCTGTCCCCTGCATGGGCTGTCCTGGCATGGGCTGTCCCAGTATGGGCTGTCCCTGGCATGGGCTGTCCCCTGGCATGGGCTGTCCTGGCATGGGCTGTCCCCTGCATGGGCTGTCCTGCCATGGGCTGTCCCCTGCATGGGCTGTCCTGCCATGGGCTGTCCTGCCATGGGCTGTCCTGCCATGGGCTGTCCCCTGGCATGGGCTGTCCCCTGCCATGGGCTGTCCCCTGCATGGGCTGTCCTGCCATGGGCTGTCCCCTGCCATGGGCTGTCCCCTGCCATGGGCTGTCCCCTGCCATGGGCTGTCCCCTGCCATGGGCTGTCCCCTGCATGGGCTGTCCCCTGGCATGGGCTGTCCCCTGGCATGGGCTGTCCCCTGGCATGGGCTGTCCCCTGCATGGGCTGTCCCCTGCATGGGCTGTCCTGCCATGGGCTGTCCCCTGGGTTCGTGCCATGTGCTCAACTCCACGGGGCTTTACTAGAGGGCACGGAAGCACAGACAGTGCTAATAAAACACCCTGTCACCAGGCCTGGGAAGAGGGGGCAGACAGGGTGGGTTTTTACTGCTTTGTTCTTGCTTTTTTCCAACTCTGAAGCAGCACTGAGAATATGAAGACAACATTATCATTTCAACTTTCTCCGAGAAATAAAATTAGGGCGCGCCCTTCAATTCTCTTTGAAAAGCATCTGAGTTCAATAAACTCTTTTATCAGGATTAGAGGTGAAGCTGAAAGCAAATGGTCTCTTTTAGCTGATAAAAAAAATGCATTCCATTTCTCAACCTCCCCACCCCCTGGGTCGAGAGTTTCATGCATATTTGACATGTTTTCCATCTAGACAGCAATACAGCATTTCTACCCACTTCCCTTCTTTCTTCTAAGCGACTCAAGTGCACAGTATTTCTTCCTGAGAGCCAATTTATTTTTTAATTGTGTCTGAGTATTCTGGGATTTTTATCTTGCCTCCACATGTTCTAATTCATTAAAAAAATAATAAAAAACCAGCAAGGTATATATTATGAACAAAAGCTGTTTGTGGTAAACTAGAAAGTGCTTATAGGGTTATTTACTATTTATGATTGTCATTACTATTACAGTAGAACCTGGAGGTTTTTAAGCAAGATTGCCATTCTACCCTGCTAGGACATACACAAAGCAGAAAGGCTGATTCTGGCCCAAGGCATCTACAATACTTCCAAAAAACCTGAAAGAAAGAGGGGGTGAGAGAGAACATTCATGCTAGCAAGAAAAACAGGAAAAGGGTGAAGTTGCTTGCCCAGCACCATGAGACAGGTCAGGAGAAGAGAGATGGAATAAGATGTCATGTGTAGCACTGTAAATTTGTGCTGTGATTTCAAACACCCTTAACTGCAGTCCTAATTACAACCTTGGTGATAGAGTAGAAAAAGTTCCCCCGAACAAATTTATAATGCAATAAAGAAAACTTTTTAATACTTCAAATAAACCACAGATCAACTGCAGCAGATCTCTACTGAATTCTGGGTTTAGAAAGTATTTAGAAAAATTCAGGCAATTTAGACTCAACTCCCTGACCTAAGGGAAATGAATGCTGATTTACAGATGCTATTCTACTACTCGAAAATGTATGCGTTAGTTATAAAAACCATTATATTTTTATTTTCCTTTAAAAGTCAGAATGTTTGGGTTGTGCTTGCAATGATTGCTTTTGGTCAGTAATGAAGTGCAAGGTTAAGTTACAGCATATATGTGGTAAGGACAGCAAACAGTGACCTAAGTGCAGTGAAAGCAACTGCAATAAATGCTTAGAAAAGGCTTAAGTAGGCAGAAAAATGCTTTTTAGATTTTTCCACTGCAATGTTTGTATTCAAAATGTCATCTTCTCTCTTGCTATACCATAAGTTAAACTCTTGCAGTTTCAATGTAAGAATGTCATCATTATTTTTTATATCTCCCTTAAATACATTTAAAATATTTTTGTAGAAATTGAAAGAAACATAGGAAAGGTAACAATGTTTTATTTGAGATCTGCTTCATCTTAACCAAGACTGGTGGTCCACAGGTGACTAAGTGCCTGTGAAAGCACACAGGTCACCTCCTCCTCCTCCTGAGCTACTCTTTTTACCCTCTATTGCTACAGCTGAGTGCTACAACACTTAAAAATTAACGTGGAAAAAGCACAGCACTGGATTTTAACACAGATTCAAAGAAGGCACTTGGAATTACTGTTTACTTTGCCCCTCCAACAAATTTTAGGACAGAAACTGAATGAAAGTGAAACTCTGTCTGAAAATTATATTTCCCCAAGTCATTCAAATGAAACAGTAATCTAGGACTGAAGGAACTAAGTACAAAAGTTAGAAAATAGATTAAATCTCCTGAAAATGTATTCCACGAGCATGTCAAAGTCTCTCATTTTCATACTATTACAGCTGTGGGGCTCACAGGGACACCAAATCCATCAGGATGATACAACACAAATAATGCCACCCCCAGCAGGTGCCAATTCAGGGTTTCTTTTTTCTCCCCAGGTGAACATGCAGAAAGTTTCAGACTAAGCCTCGGAAGGCTCAGACACATCTCAAGTGAGCTTATGGCAGTGCTTGGCTTCTGCCCACCGAGGCTGGGTAAGGAAACAGTTTGTACCCTGCCCAGGCAAATGCAACAGGATGATTTTAGAAAGATGACAAATCAGGCAGATATAAATGGAGCTGTCAACACCAATTCTACCTTTCTTGTTTTTCTCACATCTTTTATCCCTCTCCCCATCTTTCTCCAAGAAGGATTTTGGACCCTGCTGTTAGGTGACTTTGCAGGGGAACTGTAAGAGATGCAGACAGCAAGCAAATGGTATATTTTCTTGATCAACAGCAGTCAGATGTGTTAATTGGGTGCTGTGGCTTTACATTTTCAAAGCATGTGTGGGAGTGACTGCAATGGTCCCACTCAACCTTTTGAATTAGTGACCTTGTGTTTAAGAAAGGTGGTCTCCCTTTTCTACACTTCATTTGTCTGTGAGAGCTGAAGTGCTGTATTCTGGTCTCAGATTTCTTTTTGCCTATCCATTCAGCACTCCTGCCTTTCCTGTTAGAATAATCAGCAAACCTACTGTTGCAAGCAACTGCTACTTTCATGAACAGCCTGACACCCTCTCTCCCCTGGAAGGTAACACAGAACCCTTTAAATGACTTGGGTTTTCACATCTTGCTGCCTTGCACCTTCATAACTAGATTTGTATTAATGAATTTCAGAAATAATTACATTAAAGAAATAGGTAGAAGGAACATAAGGAAGAATGTCACAGGGATTAAGGCATTGTGGAATCTTTCACCAAATTAACAAAGTTTAGGAAATTCCAGCTAACATACTTCATGCCAAACTCGCCCCACGTTTTTACAAAGCCTATGCATTTGTGTCCAAGTGGCATCTACTCATATTCTACACCTATTGCACAATTATGGTAATATACACAAAGTATACATACTAACACAGCAGGAGCACTGAGCATATGTTTCCATTTGCAGCAGAATTCATTATGGGAAAAGGAAGGTTTTTCTCTGCAAGGAAGTTTGTCTTAATGGATGAAGGAGTGGGTTTCTCTCCCTTCTCCCCTTCTTTTGCTATTACTCATTAAATGCACAATTTCCTTTTATAAACAAGGAGTCCATACAGTAAGCAGGCATGTTTGGATAGATCATTAATGAAATAATAGTTTCCTGGTCTCCCAGTCTGAAAGATGAAACCTAAACCCAGGGCTCCCTTCTCAGCCGGACTACAAGAGCACCCAGCCCCTCCCTGCCCAACCTTCCAAGCCCCTGGCAGCAGCCTGACCAACCTCTTCTTTTAAGTGCCTGACAGGCAGAGAGATGATTTCAGCAGAAGCTGCTTATATGTGGTCTAGAGAACATAAATATTTCCCATTTCACTATCATATCTGGAGACCTCCAAAGAGATCCAGAGAATATTCCCTCTACAGTTTACCTCAACTGTTTCTTTCGGAAGCTTGCCATGGATAGATTTTGACAATGAGAATTCCTTAGAAATCCATTGTGGTTTCTGAAACATCAAGCTCCCAAAGAGTAAGCCAGAAATTTCAGTCAGCTTGCAATATCTAGGTTTCTGTATAGAGGAACAATCAGGTGAGTGCTAAGACACTGGTTTGGAAAAATGAACCAAAAACATCTAACTTGGTATTTTGAGAAGTAATCATACAATGTGGCTCATCATCGGGGCAACTGAGGGCTGAAAACACACACTGTCTTTGGGAATCACTTACCAAGCTTCAACACTCCCTAATTAGAAAGGGTACTCGGTGTTGTCAGAATTCTATGAAACATACTTTGATTTAGTTTTCAAAGTGAACTAAGAATTACACCATTCCAGCGTTCCAAGGTGCTCAGAAATCACCAAATCAGGTGAGACAAGTGCCTGAGGAACACACGTTTAAAATACAAGGGTACAGTATAAGCTCTGCTGGAAAAACCATCAGGAGTTGTTCAAGCTTTTCTTTTGTTTTTAAGCTGGGATTACCCTCTCAGAAAGAACTACTACAAACTGTCAGTTGTTTCCCACTCAAAGCAAGAAGGGTAGATTGCATCTGGCCCCCTCCAAGGGGAAGGAGAGCTTTGGAGTGACTCACATCCAGCTCGGGTGGGTTTAGCTCTGTGATCTCTTTGTGCAGAGTCTACCACTAATACTTTTTATTCCACACATACATCCACTTTCCCACCAGGACACAGTGCAGATAATTGCAATCCAATCAGGGGTTTGATTTTCCTTTAAACAACTACCAAGTGCAAGTGCTGGAGTTCAGCTCCCCAGGGGCAGAGGGAAGGGCTCAGCTCATGGTGGCCACCAAGAGGAGTGTTCTGAACGGCCCCAGTGGCCAACTGCTCTCTCTCCCAAGACATCTCTGCACAAAATCTTAAAGGACAGGCTTAGATGCACACACAAACTCCTAATTCTACTCTGCCTTCTTTTTCCTCTTTTACTTTGAATGGAATCTTAGACACCAAAAAAGAAAAAAATAAACAATTCTTAGTTGCAGTTAGGAATAATGAAATCTCCCACCTTAAGCAGCAAACACCATAGGATCAAGGATCCAAACTGACTCCTGCCTGAATTCTTAGAAGATATCTTTATTGCTGTCTGGGCTTTACTACAGCTTGAAATGGCACTTAGGACTGGGTGCAACAAGTCTAAGTTCCTTCTCAGGAAGGATGTTGAGAATATTTGGACAAAACAACAAACCCTGTTTTCTCAAAAGGTCTCTAAGAGCTTTTAGCACTACACAGTGAACACTGCCAGCTAAAGAAGTGGAGGACCACACCTCCCACCCATGGTGTATCTGGGCAGGAGCTCAAGGGGTTAAACCTCCCAGCAAAGTACCAAAATAATGATCAAAAGTCAAGAAGAAGTTAGGTCCAAGAGTTCTTCTAGAAGTGTATATCATGAAAACTGTGACTAAAAAAGGATAACAAATTACAAAAGAAATTGTGGAATAAGGGTCATTCCTTCAGGGCAGTTTCTGGTTTCTGTTGCCCAGTCCTTCCTCTTTCAGAACAATTTCAGTGTTCTGGCTGGCTGTGTAACAGACTCAGATGAACATTATCAGCTAAAGATCTGTGTGTGTCTCCTTATGCACTTACAGCTTAAGCCAGCAGAAACAGAACTTGTGGAAAGAAAAAGCATTTGTGAGCTTATTTCAGGTATCACTTAACCAGAAAACCTCTTATTCCCCCCAAATATCTCTAGAAGCTTTTGCTATTTATTTTCCATTTATCCATCATTTTTCTCCTGGCAGACCTACTGGAATCAGGTTACTTTCTCTCCCTTTTGATCCAAGACACTGGCTGTGGAGTGGCTCTCCCCTCATACCTGGCATGACCACGTGGTTGAAGCTCAGAACTCAGAATTGAGCTATTGCACTCCAAGTGTTGATGTTAAATAGAAAGAGAGAGTTCAACCAAATCAGCCCCATTTTCATTTCACTTTAATTTTAAAAGCTCACCACTCATGGTCAGGGGAAAAAAGTTTGTGTTACTGCAATGAAGGCTACACAGCAAAGACCATAAAACCAGATCAAAGCCTACAAGGTCTACCAGGCCCTGACTTTCAGGGCCCAAAGTCACATAAATATGGCAACAACATGAAACTACATTTGGAGTCTGAATTTCTAAAAGTCAGGTTTACAGCACAACCACTTTTCAGTAATTAACTCCTGCATTTAAAGCTGTGTGTATCGCTGCACCCAAACCTCCACACCTACAGCATGGAACTCTTGCTTAAAGGTGACTTCTACAGCTGTAGCAGAGAAGTGAAAATTGACTGTAAAGGTGGTATGCTTCCTCTTTTAAATACATTTCTTGGGAGTTATCCCTAAAAATATTTGCTATTTGTATGAACAAGTAATTTATCCATGCATCACCCAATTACTACGAAAACCCACATTCACTGGGGGTGGGTGGTAGGAGCAGCTGCATATGTCCATCCACATCCCCATCCCCACAACTGACCATTCACTAAGCTAAAATGTCTGAAAATTACAATTGTCAAGACAGGAGGTGGGTGGGGATGTGCAGACACAAAACAGTGCATGGGGACAAATGGATTTTTTTCCTCTAATTACTCTTCTTCCCCTCCCCTGAAGATGAATAATTTAATCCAGTGGCCTATTAAGCTCATATATATAAAAGAGGAGGAGCTGCTGACTTCTGCTGGTTAAAAATGGCTCTTGGAGAGCTGTTTTTAGAGTTCTGTGCAGAAACAGAGCTGGGTGCTCACTGCAGAATTACTGATAGAACTCCAAACACCTTCAGTTGCTTATACTAGACCTCCAGAGTCGAGATGCTTCTTACATTTAGACTTCCTTTTCTATGCAGTATTTTGGCTCTGTCCTTCACACTGACAATTTTAAGAGCAGTTCTAGCAGAGGCAGGGAGGCCTGGTCTCCTGTTTGGACCCACGAGGTGCAGCAGTACGCAAGATTAACTCAAAGGCTTATTTTTAGAGTCTAATTCTTACAGAGAAACAACATAATCTACTAGGTTTTTACTTTCCTTTCATGCTTCGCTGGCATTAACTCATTTGTTAATAATGCCCATCTGCGACGGTCCGGTTTCATATTCATAAATTTCACAGCAGATTACAGGCTTTTAGGGAGCTCTCCAAACATCACCTTCCTCCCAGAGAAAAGTGTTACCCGTGCCCTGCCAGCCCTGCACCCTGACAAGCAAAGCAGAGGCACGTTTTGTGTCTGTGTGTCCCAAGGAGCAGCTGTGACCCCCCAGCCCTGGGAGAGCAGCCCCAGCCAGGGCAGGGCAGTGCTCTCAGAGAGCCTGACACTCTCCACAGCCCAGTCAGGGGGAGGAAAGAGAGCTCCTGCTTTCTGTGGGACAGCAGGCCCATGGATATTAAAAGAACAAAGGTTGCAGAACCATCAGCCCCCCACCTTTCAGGAGCTCTAGATTTAATAAGCAGCAGTTTTGAACAGAATTGGAAGAGGAAGGGGAAGTGAGCAGGTAGAAGCTGGCAAATTACAAAGTCGGAATGAATGGAAACTTTCTACAAGGAAATTTTAGGGTCTTCACACTCTGCAAAGTGCCATTTGTGCATTCCATAGCTCAGCTACTGGAACAGATTATCTGACCAACAAGGAAGGAACAACAATGGAAAATCTATTAGCTGGTGGCTGTGGAGCATCACAGGTCTATTAGCCATTGACTGATTAACCTGTTGGGTGGGAGTCAGACTTTCTCAAATCTAGTTCTCAATAAACTGTTCAAAGTCAATACGACACACAGTGAAAATTCAATTTTCACTTTCACGGTAAAGGGAAAAAATAGCTAATTATTCTTTTACAGTGCAATTGATCCTTCCAGGTCTCCTTTAATAAGGGATTAGGCATTATAATAGACTATTTATATATACACTACCAACAAAGATCATCTGGGAAGTAACATAAACAAGTAAAAACACCAGAAGAAAAATACTACATGCCAAAACTCACAGAACTTTAAATACTAAACTACAAACAAATGGCTGTCATGCTACAGAATCTCTGTGGAAGACTGAAAAGATTACGAAGTCGGCACAAAAATTACCTTCTTCCAAAAAAGTTTTATTCAGACAGTTTATCATCTTAAAATTGCAGAATTTCATCTCCCAGCACTGCCTGCCAGCACACAGGCAGATTGAACAGAGGCTGGAAGGTAACAAATAACCCACAGTGACAAAGCCAAGAGCTTTACAGATACCACTGGGCTCAGTGGTTCAGGTTTGCCATGGTAAGTTCCTGGGTGCAGGTGAAAAAGGCAATGCTGCTGATTTTCTGTGCAGATTGACAGCAGTGGAGAGAGTGGAACAGAGCACACCCAGGGACATGCACAGTTTGGGTTTGGCTCGTGTGGACTCTGCTCTAGCAGTGCCAAATGCTCCTGCTGCCTTGCCCCAACTCCTTTCCACTGCTGTGTTAGTGGTCTGGGGACACACCAACTCTACAGCATCTGAAAACACCTGGTACAGGATGAGAAAAAAACCCAAATCAATATTTCATCTCTGCTTCAACATCACACTTTGGTTTTCCTCTCAGCTGTGCTGAGGCAGACATTTGTGGCATCTCGTGCAGAAATCAAAAGTGACGTGGATTAGAGAAAATCCATTTAAATCAACTTCTTGCTGGGATATTGTTTTAAAGTCTGGTCCCCAAACACTTGCACAAGTACAACCAAGACAGTGGTGATGTGGCATGGGATAAAAACAAAGTACAAGAAGAAACAGCAAAAGTCAACTGAAGAACATATGTTGTGTTGCTTGGTCTGCAGTAAAAGTGAACTGTAAATTGCAAAGTTACTGGTAACAGCACAATTCCGGCTGCAGAGACCTCAGTGTGAGCTGTAAAATGTATTCACGATACTAGCTCAGATGCAGGTACTTTGTGCCACACAACAGGAGGTACTACAGGTACCAAAAATAAGGTGCTACGTGAAGGCAGCTCAGCTTTGGACAGAGCAGCTGCAGTGCAGAGGTACCTGCAGCCTGTGTCTGCATTTCACTTCACCCCACCCACCCCAAGGGCTGCTGGTGGAATGAGCACAGAAAAGGAGGCAGACTATTAAATGCCAGCCCAGAACTCCTATATTTTACAACTTTTACTATCTCATCTTTATCACAGAGGAAATGGTTTATCATTGGCATACTAAAGGCTAACACACCCTGATCCTAACTCATCCTACCTGAAAGCAACGTGAAAACATATAATAAGACAGAAAATGTAAGTGAATGAAGGAAAAAAATCTAATAATGGTTACAGGTAGTGCAATAGTTTCAGTGGAACAAAGTGGGCAACACACATTTTCAAAACTACACCAGCCTTGAGGGACATGGGGCATGACATCTACCCAGCTCTGTAAACTCAGTCAAGAATCTGAGGCCTGCATAACTGTTTTCTGACACCACAGAAACACTGAGATCTTTAGAGGTCTTTCTTTTTTTGAGAAAAATCCTGTAAAAAGCAAATTAAAATAACACAAATACTTGTTTTCTATGCTGAATGTGAAGATCACGGTGCTCCTTCTCCTCTCCCAACACTTTCCATCAACTGGGAAAAAACGGGGCTGCAAGACAAAGCCTTCCAAAAGAAACTCCCTGTCAAAAAGGGTTTGCTGCCGAATTCCTCAAACTAGATTTACTTGAGAACAGAAACAGATTTTCAGAACTACGTCACAAATTCACAGATTGATGGTGAAAAAACCAGTGTCAGCCTAGGTTTGGTCCACCCTGTTGTGGTGTGTTTCATTCTGAACCACTTCTCAGTGTGAGAACTCTGCATTCTATGTAGCCATGGCCACCCCTTCTCCAGGGAAAGGTGTGCAGAGATCTGGCCAAGGGTGGGGAAAGTGCCTGATGATGATGCATTGCAGAGACATAAAATCCTTCAAGTGGTCAGAATTTTATTGCCTCATCTTCTGGCACCATTCTTTGAGACTGAGATTGCATAGGATGATACACATCCCTGTCTGAGAGACACACCTTCCTCTGGAGAGGGGAAAAGTGATCATGGAAAGAATCAAACCTCGCAGACAGCAGCACTTCATAGTGAGATAGGGCCATAACCAAAACCAAATAGAACAGTTGGTAAAATACAGGGAGAGAGCTCTGGAGCCTGGGATCATTCTCACAAACACTGAAAGGGAAGTTCAGTCACCAAAGCTCAATAATTAATTTGAAAATATGAAACATGGTATCAGAAGCAAATCTTTGTCTTTAAGACTCAAAATGCTCAATCCTGTAAGTTGTCTGCAGCTGAACAAATCTACTTAAACAAGACCAAAAAGCTGAACAGGAATCTGAAATTGCAGCACTTGGATTCCCACAGCAACTAGAGATAAGGAAGATCAGGAACAGTCATTTTAGTGTTTGCTAACCAATCCCCCCTTTCTCCCTTCCCTCCCTCCACAAACAGTTTAAATTACATGGTGTTTAACCTAGTTGGATACTTTCTTTATTTAAGACAGGGATGTGCCATCTGGTTAGCAATCAAATAACCTACCCCGTCTGAAATCAGCAATAATGACATTTTCCCTCTGTGAAATGCTCTTTCTTCAGAACATGCACACAATGTTGAGGGGGGACCCCATCACAAACCTCACCAAAACACACAAAAAACTCCCCCAAATTAACCCAAACCAGTTCTGCCCATCCTTGCCAACATCATCTTCATGCTCTTTTCCACCACCTCAAAACACTCCACAAGCAGGCAGTCCCTGCATTCCCTCTGCAGGGGATGAGCAGGGAGAAGATGAACCAAATAACTAAGTATCAACCTGCTTAGTGACATGTAAGGTGAACCCTTGGCTGCACCCAAGGAAAAGGAAGGGCAGCTGCTGAAGCCAGGGGACACCAACTCCTGCAGTAAAACAAGGGGGTGGGACTGGCACTGAAATCAATCAGCTTCCTCCAAACTCCCAAAGAATCACCAACTCCCATTTCACAGCCCAGTACCTGTGTGTGGCTAACAGAGCTGTTCCCCTCTCTCTCTTCTGCTCAGAAGAGCGGAAAGTTTTCAGATCTAAGGCAAAAACAAGTCCCAGGGTGGCTCCAGCCCATGGAAAAGGGAATCAATCTGTGGGACCATAAAGCTGCTCCTGGGTGCAGTGAGTTCTCCAAACAACTGTGGCAGCCTGTTCAAAGCTTTGCCATAACCCATTCCCTCCCTTGGTGTGCTAATGCAGCAACAAAATGCATTAACCCACTCTCAAATAAGTACTGAAGGTTAGGGTTCGTAAATATAAATGCAAGACAAGAAATAAAACTTGGGTCCATTGAAGAATTATCATTGCTCTGCTCAAGTTTATTCCCAAGAGAAAGCAAATGCATCAAATGCTTTCGAGTGAAGGACACATTTAACTCGCTTTTCATCACTTGAGAACTGTTGTTTAAGTTTAAAAGCTTTCTATTTACAGCAAGGCATTAACAATTACAAAGAAAATAAAAATCTGTGTTCCTTTCTCAATATGTATTCCCATGTCTTCTATTTCAAGGGTGCTCATAATGACTTTTTGTTGATTTTTAAGAAAAAAAAGGACACAGGCTGATTGCTTTAGTTTTGGTGATTATTCACTGAACAGAAGAGAGACGGGCTACACCAACTTTGGCTAAGATACTGTAAAACTCAAACAGAATTAGCTCTACTTTGTGTTTGCCAGCATGAGAAGCAAGGAAAAATTTAAAATGCTCTCCTTACTCTCTGTTTCCTACTCTGCAGGCACACCTTGAGCTGAGTAACCCCATGGGAACCAGGGAGCTCTGGGCACAAAGCAGCACAGGGGTGCTGCTCACACTGCAGCCTCCTCCACACCCGGAAAAAGCAGCACCAACATCCTTCTTCCCCCCTGCTGCAAGCCTGGGAACATGTACAGACAACTGGACTTGCAAGCTGGGACACCCACAAAGCTCATCTTGAGACAAATTAAACTGTGCTGTACCAAATCCACACACCTCTCCTTTTATGCTTCAGAAATGTTAATTTTTATATGTTTGCTACATTCGTTTTGAAATTATTATTTTTAAAAGAGAGACCTCTTCCTTCAGGGAAGAATTTTCCAACAACCTGGTATTTTTTACTGATCACTGCATGATTTCAGAGTCCACTGCCATTGTTTATTTCCCTTAAAATTACTACCAGGCCCACAGATATGATAGCTGGATGTTTTCCTAATATGTTTTTCCACATTTTTGTGGGTTGTTTTTCAATTCCTTGGCTCTGAACACTCTTTTAGCTGTCACAAATTAAGCTGATCACAGCATCTCCTGTTCCCAACAAGAGGACGACCCAGTTCTCACTGAAATCAATAGGAGCTTTGCCACTGATGGCAGTGCAAGTAAGATCATGCACTCAGCCTCTGTAACATAAGTAAACAAACATTTTCATTTTCATGTCTGAACTGGTAATGCTGGAATAATAGGTATTTTTCTTATTCTAATAAATGGAAAAAAAATATCTAAGTATAATTGCAATTCGGCTGCTGCCTGAAGGAAGGAAAACAAAACCCAATGAAGCTTTTTATTATACTTGCTGTGTGCAGAAAGGATGAATGATCCATTTGTGTCTTCCTACTCCATTTAGGAGAGGTGCCCAAGCTCTGGTAGAACACCCATCAAACTCCTCTATTTACTGGAGATGTTACTGCCCCAGATTTCACCCATGTGACACACAAGTTTACTCTTTCCAGGCTGCACACTGCCCTGTTCCATTAACATTGATAGCACTTTTAGTGGAGTTATTTTATAACCCTAAATACCAAATTTTACTGTCAAATTTTGACTGTAAGGGTCCTGGATTAGCACCAAGATAAAAGAGGTACCTTTGAATAGAAAGAGATTAACGTTGATGTTGAGGGCAAAAGAAAGAGCTTAATCTGGCCTCTACAGTTAGCACACAACAGTCAAAAGCAGTAAAGTTACACAGTATTTTGTTAGATAACCATAAAAGCTTATTTCTTCTTCTTTGTTTAGGAAAATAAAAAGGACAGGTGACAGCCCATGCACAACTCCCTCTGAACCCAGAGGGTGCAACACTCAGTGAGCCCCACTGCTCACCTTCCACCAGTGCTGCTGCACACCCAGGTCATCCCCACTGCAGCCACACTGTGCCAACCCTGCCCTCAGGGAACGTGCCAGCACTGGGCACGGGGCACCTGACTGTTCCAGGACCTCCCTGGCTCAGAGTCTCCAGCTGTAAGTCCTCAGCTCAGCACAGAGACAGAGCAACTTCGGTTAATAACGGGATATCTACATCAATTTATAGCAGCTGAGAAAATAAGCTGGTGTTCTCTTTTTTCTTATCCATTTTCTCTTTTGAAGCATCAGCTGTTCAGATGCAAATACAAACATCCAGTAAGCAAAGTGTTTCAGAGAAAGCAGAAAAGCAACCCATCTGTAAAACAGACCTGTGTAAACCCAACTTCCAAAGACATTCAGCTGTTTCAGAAAAGCAGATTTCTCTTTAAACTAATGACAGACAGGACAATCTGTGATCAAGCAATGAATCAGACTGGAATTAAGGGTATAAATTCTTTTGTGCCCTCAGTTCTATTCAGTATCTGGTGAGGCTGACTCTGCATTTTCCCAGTGCCACCCAATTCTAACCCCTAGCAGCACAGGACCTTTCCCTGTATCCAAGATAAGGGAAGGATTTAGTTAAGACTGCAAGAAGATAGAAACTTTACTTCCTTCCAGGTATTCTGCAACCTGTAAAAAAACCAACAGCAGTAATACAAACAGCAGACTTTTATGGTTCATGATCTCAAAGATCACCATCACAGGTTTTCTTATCTTTTGAGATACCCTTCACTCAGCAAGACACCTACTCAACAAATGCAATTGCATAACACAAGCAAAAGGATACTTCCCAAGTAAACTAGCCCCATGTGGTATTAATGCCAGGCAGCCTCTGTGTTCAAGGCACAAGTACCACTGCTCCTTCTTGCAGCCACTTTAGGTGTGTCTGAGGTCACAAATCCTGTCAGAACAGACAGTCACTGATCATAAGGACTGGCTGTTTCATAACTAAAACATCTGCTTGTGGAACTATTTCTTATTATTTCAATGGCAAGGAGCCAGCTGAGACTTTTCTGAATCAGTGAGGGTCTCTCTTATAAACTCAAGCCTCTTTGTAAAGCACTGATAAAAAACAGGAAGCAACTTCTAAAACTCTGCCTTCAGCCTATTATTTTTCACTTCCAAGGAAATCCATTCCCAGTCCTGGGATTCATCACAGAGCTACAGCAGCCAGTGAACTACTGAGACATGTTAATGCAGCACTCACAGCCAGGTACCCAACATGGGCAGTGGGGACAATCAGCTGCTGAAGAGAAAACTTCCTGTATTAGCAAAATGCCAGACTGCTCCATCATTTGAAACATTGCAATGAACAAAGACATCAAAGATGGACCCTGTCATTTACTCCCACTTGCACAGCTTCTGTAATGTGCATCCACTCTTACAGGTAAGTAAGACATACAGAGTCAAAACGTTGTATTTTTAGATGCTGTAATGTCCAAGGCAAACAAAGACCTTAAGGACTCCTGAGCTTTAACTCTGCATTTCTCAGGTTTTACAAACTGACATCAAGCTTTTAATGTCGTTCCCAAAGCAAGAATCTAATGCTTATTCCTGAAGCAGACACTGTAAACATATTGATTCTTCCCCAAAAAGCAGCAGTATTTTCATCCATGCCACCAAGTACCTACTGACACACCCCCAGTAAATCACCTGTTGGCTGACTGGGAGCATATTGTTTCCACTGCCGTGCATCAAGTACCATGTGCATGTGACTCATTTATCTCCCACACTAAAGGCTGAGCAGAACCATTAAGCAATTTTTTTCTAAGCATCATATCCATCTACTAATCAGCAAGGAACTCTATATAGTTTCATCCATGTACACAGCACAGGCCCTTTCTTTTTCGGGGGCTTCATTGACTCAGAGAGGGAAGAGGCTATACAGAGCTCTCCAAGTGTACAGTGGGGCATAACTGTGAGAAACCATTATTTTTCATTAAGTTTTCAATAGTCAGTTGGCACGGGAGAGCTTGGTTTTCTTCAAAAGCCTGCATTTCTTCCTGTCCCAGTGAATATTTAACCATCCCCTGGTGATACTGTGTTAAGAAGCCATGCATGGTACATTGGTTTAATAACTCTTTGGGATATGAGATGGCATGTCATACTCAATCTACCACAGAAGCCACTCCAGTCAAGTGGAAACAGTTGTTGAGGGGAGTGCTGATTTGTGTAACAACTGCACTCTGGCACTGGGTCTCATCCGACTGCTTTGCTGGGCTCCAGGCCTTCCACAAGCAGCACAGATGACAGGTGAAGTCCAGGCTAACAATGGATACCCACCACACAATTAAAAAAGGCAAACAAAGAGCTTCACCCCCTGTTTTTATTTACTGTATAGACTAAAAAATAAAACTTAAGGTTTTATTTTTACTCTCCTCCTCCCCTTCATTGCCCTGTCTCGCTGTACCCAGGTACCACAGTTGGTGGAGGTGGTTCACTCCACGTTTCTCTGTCCAGAAGATGAGCAGCAATCAGGGCCAGCACAGAAAGGGTGCCTTGTTCCCTTGCAGGATAAGGCACTGCACTTCCCCACCTCAGCTCTGAATTCAAATGCTTTTGCAGTGTCAAGAGCTTTATGCATATTTTCAGAATCTCAAGTTCAAGACACTGAAGAAATGTTTGGAGATCATCCACCCATGTCATTCTCTCGCTACCATCACCCAGCTTTGCACAGCAATAAGCACTAACCTCCCACTCTCTCAGTTTAGTCACAAAGAGGGAGCAAGACAGTGTCATCTCCTCTAATGCCCCAGCCTTTCCACCATGCTCCCTCTCCCCAATTTCTTCCAACTTACTCTGGTGGTTCTCTCTGAGTAACACACTTAAAGTTAAAACATGACAAATATAGCAGAATAAGCTGTGCAACATTATTATAATGCTGCTGGTAAGATCAAAATTTAAAACAGACTTTACGTATATCATATGCCACATGAACTATATCAAGTATATTCATCCAGTACATGCTCTCAGTATGAAACAGTACCTCCTCAAAAGGGTGAATTTCAGTTGGTCATTCCAGTTTTTCTGCAGGCAAACATAGCTAAACAAATCCCTCCTTGTTGGGAATGGGAAATTAAAGGACTAATAATGAAAATTTTCTAACACACAGATTGGCAGTTTGTCAAGAAATACATCTATTGTATGTTCAGGGTAATTTCATCAAATTAGTCTTACTTCACCATTTCCTCTTTCCCTACTCATGTAATTACAAACATCACACAGTAGGCACTAAAACTTTCTAGAGTAAATTCAAAGCAAAACCAACACAACCACTGAAAATTCCATACATCACTATAAAAACCTCAACCCCTCGAAAACTATTTTTACAAACACTGTTTTTACCATCTGGATGGGCCTACCACCCCCACCACCAGAGTCTGATGTAACTCTACTCTTAGAGAGTAAAACCTATGGCATAGACTTTTTTATAAAGACATTTGCTGATTTCAAGTAATATCGCTACTAAACTCTGTTTCAACAGACTCACCTATTCAATGTCAGGTCAACACAAACTTAGAGAGCTCAGCTTTAAACTCCTTACAAGAGACGACTGAACTCAAGTGGTAGAAAAATTAAATGAGAATATAAGCCAGTAAGACCCTACACGAGTATTTAAGAAGTATTGCTGCCCCACAGCTCCAAACTACTTTGCCAGGAACAAGGAGTTTAGTTTAGGGGATGTACCTACGTTCTCTGCTCTTTTCTGTTTTTCTTTTGTTCTCATCTCCTGTGTATGCAGGACAAGCTGGAAAATATCTCATATGGAATTGATAACGGACCTACTGGAATTCAAATATTTACCACAGGGGAATCAGTCATGCAGTGCTTTTTCCTGCAAGCAATCATATACTCCCAGCACAGATAACATTTTCACATATAAATAAAGCCACATATCGTTCCTATTTCTATTTGGAAAGTATCAAACTTCCAGCTATGGAAAAAAATACACTCACAGTGCACCAAACCCACCCAAACCTTCAGACTTTCACGCTGAAGTTTCAATTAAAAGAGACTGTTCCCATGTTTAAAGACACGCATGTGCAGTAACATCTGCAGATTTCAAACCTCACTGGGCACTCCTGTGAATCATGGAGGATATTACCACCCATAAGCACTGAGGCTGCAAAGCCAATTTCCATTAGTTCCGGTTCTACCCAGGCCACTCCATGGAAATATTCCAATTGTTTGCACCGCCTAAATGATCTCAGTCAGCCCCCTCACTGTGTTTGTTGTTCCCCGTGTTCAGCATAAGGTGTCACACCACGCCAGCACGTCAGGCCTTACACGGGGAACGGCTTATCAGCCACTGCTTCCTTCAGCATGGAACAAGCTAGAGTGGAAAGTGCAAACCAATTTAATTTAACAGAAGGGATTCACACCATGGCACGCAGTTGTCCATTAACAGAACAAACCCCTGTCCCCCTCCCTTTCTTCAGTTGGCAATTGCAGCAAATCTTCCATGAAAATACATTTCCTGTAATGTTCTGGTCATGGTCGGCAAGAGCTGCAACCCATTTCCATAAAGCCACCATGTGGAAAATTGCCTTGGCTGTTAAAATGGACTAATGCAAAGGAATTTTTTTCTTAATGTTGAAGGTATCAATCCTTTTCAAAAAGCTCCAGTTTTCAGGACATTAACAGGTCACTTACCAGCCATAAGGCAGAGCCCTCAAACTAAAAAGACAGCAAATCAAAGAGCTGTAAAGAAAATAAGAAAAAAACCCCACCTTCATCCAAGTATCACTTGCAGATTGCTAACCCAGCAAACATCCAGAGAAGAGAGGCCTCAAGAAATTTTGTAACAGTAACTCTGTTTTTACCAAAGTATAATCCTCATGCTGCAACTGCTAAACCAAAACTCTTCCATGGTATTAGTCAGCCCCCCAAAGTTAAATCTTGAGTCTGCAGCCAAGTGACTGTATGACAGAACAACTCAGACTGTTAAAGGAGATGCAGAGAGGCTTTCAGGACTGGAGTCTCATTCTCCAACACTGCTGGTACCTGGTGAATTTACTCTTTAGCTCTCAGTGGACCTGCACAGATCCTGTTCCCCACTCTTGGTCCACAGGGCTGACTGAGCCCATAACTTTTACCTACACCTGTCTCAGGCTTCTCCTGCACTGTTTCTGCATAGATGAGTGAAACACATCTCCCTTGCACACTGCCCTCCCTCAGCTCTTCAGCTGTGCTGGACCAAGGAGGGGAGACACAAATTTGGTACAAGAGGTGAGGGCCTGCAGCTCGGACTGTCGGGAATCTCCTGCTGCTCAAGGCCCACTACACTGAGTTGAAGGAGCTTTGCATTCTCTGTCTCTGGAAACCCCTTTGAACTTCAGGGTGTTAGAAGGCTAGAAGCTGCCAAATGATATTGCCTGATCTGGAGAAGTTTCCAAGTAAATTTTATAGAAATGCCTGTGGGATAAGACACAGGTAGAGAAAGAATTTCTTTTTGGAAAGGAGAGACACTCAATGTGCAATCAATCAAGTGGCACTGATTGATCTCAAACCAGTTCCTAAACTGGTAAATGGAAACTTAAAGGCAGAGCCCTGCAGAGTCTTCTGGTTCTGTTTTACAGGTGACATAATCAAATTATCTCCAAAAAATGAAACAAAATATTGTTGGCTACAATATTTTTACGCATCAGGAATGTAACAAATAAAGTGTAAAGTTATAAAAAAAGCTCACAAAGCTTATGCTGGGAACCTTGAAGTACAGGACAGCAGAGGCATTACTGATACCATTTGCAAAACTGAGAAGTGAGAGAAAAACTAAAAAAAAAAAAAAAAACACATTCAGGAAGTTCAGTATAATGGAACTGAGAAACAGAAATCTCTGGACATGCGTTACTTGCAACGCATCTGCTGGAAGTTTGGGAACTTCTCAAAATCAGGCCAAAGGTGTCTAAAGTTGGGCACTATTATAGATATATTAAAAATAAGGACGTATTTGAAGATATAAAGTTTGCTTCAGAAGCCTAAGGCTTTGCAAAACTAAAATAGAACAGAAAATAGGTCCTGGAAATCTTTAATTCCCAGGTGCTATTGTAGCAGTAGGTCAATTTTGGATTACTGTACAAGAAGGAAAGGCAAAGATCACTGTAAGCCTTAAGAAAGGGTCATCAAAGCAAAGAAGAAAAAATTTTTAAGGAGATTAAATATCTGATTAAAATAGCTAATAGAGCCTAGAAAAATATAAATTTGTGAGCACATAAGTTCACTGAAATTTAAAATTTCTTTTGTGATAAGGAACATACTGACTACTAAATTCTTGTGGCTGTGGTTCCAGGCTCAAAGGTGTGCCTAAGAACATAGATCTAGAAATACAATGATGAGTATTCCTGTTTTGCCCTTGCTGGCCCCAGCAAGAAATCAAGAGGTACTTCCACAGTATCTACATGAACAAAAAAGCTACTTTACAATGTTCTTCTGTCTCTTCAAACTTCATTGGTTTCTTTTCTAGGAAAAGAACTCCATCATATTATAACCTTTTTTCAATCCTGAGAGGCAGCTGGGGAAAAAAACCCACGTGAGGAAAGAAATGGGAATAGAGGAGCACTCTGTGTATGTGTGTTGTACACACCATCAGAGGGGTGTAGTGTTGGTTACTGTGTGTGGTTAAGAGGGACATACATATTTCAGAGTACAGAAACTGCAGTTAGAGGGGGGCATGAGAAAATCTACATAATGCTGGTTTCTTTCTGTGTAATCTTGCTTTCTATTCATCATATTTGCTATGCAAAAATTTAGTGCTTTCAGGGTCAGTGAGCAGCTGAAGTACCTTGAAAGAAAAGTCTAACCTCTCCTAATCATGTGTGCTTCCTGTAACCACTCCGTCAGCCCTCTGATTTATGATTCCCACACTGCCCCTGTGATTAAAAGCATGATGGTTTGTTTGCATTTCTACTTAGGCTGATTATTTTTTTGCCCTTCCTCCACCTTCAGACAAGACCCTGCAGATGACAGGTCTGAGGGTCCAACAGCAGGAGCAGGATCTGCCCTGCAGCACTGCTCCCCTCAGGGCATCCCCCAGAGAACAAACACACTGTATCTGCTGACAGTTTCAGCACTGCCCACTGGGTTTTACTGGAACTACCAACGAGCTGCTTTCAGTTTCTGCTCTGTTTAGACTTGAAAATCTGAAGTTTCCAGGAATACTAATTAAACTAAAATGAGAAGACATTTTTCAATTCAGGTCCCTGTAAACCCCAGCCTGAGAAGCGCTGTGGGTTTTGCCTGACTGACAAAGCAGCTGCTGGGTACTTTTGAAAATATTGCCTCCCAGTCATGCTGGCAACTCCTCACTGGTCAGACAGGTACTGAACAGCACAGTGGTAGACGAAAAGAAATTACAGTTTAATGGTAACGAGGTCCAGTGATACTTGCAAAGGAGAATAGCCACGGCAACAACAGGTAGGTTCAACCAGAAAAATAATATCCATGTTATGTCAGAGACATGACTAGTCCAGAAATTCAGAGGCATCCCAACAAGTAAGCAACACAATGAATTCGCTGCTCTGAAAACACAAAACAGGGAGCCAGATGTCATGACCAAGATCAGCATCTCAGTTCACTCTGGCACAGCCATCGAGGATGAACCACACATCTGGGAGGCTAAAAGGACATGGAAAAGTGGCTCCTGGCTGGTTGCTATTCTGCCATGATCTCTGTAGCTCCACGAGTGTGCAAATGTTAGTGCACAGATGGAAAATACCATTGTTTCCACACAGGAAGCCAATGGATACACAAATGAATAATGCACTCCCCCAAGGCAGAGTGTGCTCTCCAGACAGGGAGCTTGTAGGTCCAGGATGAGTAAATTAGCTCAGGTATGGTTAGTGCCAACAACCGTTAAAAATATCTGCAGGGCTATAAAGACACTTGTGTGTACAAAGGGCACCCAGTTTTGGAGAGCCAAAAAGAAATTACCATGAATGAAAAATTAATATAAGTCTGACCAAGTCTTGGCAAACTTTTATAATGCTGAGTAACACAGTAAAAATGCGTATTTTCTTGTTCAGACATGTCTACAAACTGGCTTAATACCATCTGCTGAAGGTAACAAGAAAAACAACACACCAGTAGGGTTTTGTTAATAGTTTGGCTAAACCAACTAAGGTATCCTCTCTTTCATCATCTCTGCAATCACAGAAGTCTTCCCTTCTTTAGAAAAGTAGCTGTCAGTATCAATAACTCCGCAAAGCAGGGTTTGAGTAAGAAGTCTCAGCCACTTTTACTGTGCTCCATCAACCTCTCATCCCACCCAGTTTTGCTTTTCATCTCCACCCTCTGAAGACAACAGAGACACTACACAGAATTTTCCCTTCTTTTCACATGGTTTTTGTTTAAAACCAAAATTGAAAACAATCCTTTTTTAATACCATGACATGACAAAACAACGATACATCTCCTCCCATGACCATTGTTTTTTCTCTCCTACAACTGGATTATTACTGGGTGGCACATCAAATGTTAGAAAAACATACACACACACATGGTTAGTATCTGCCAGGTTCCATGATGTTACTTCCCTTGCATTAAAAGAATATTATTAACTGGAGCTTGTACTGCCTCAGTAGTTTTTTTTCTGCAGTCACAGAATTCCACGTATTTATAACTCATGGCATTTCATGAACTTGTGAAATCTTCCGTGTTTCTTTCTGAAGCAGAAAACAGTAATTTCAGCAGAAATACGAATTTCATTACGTTTGACTGACAAGCTCAGGCCACATAACTGACTTAACATACACAAGGCGTGCTCCCTTTTCTTTTGATTTATGAGTCTGCACTAGAGTTACTTTTTTCTGTAGGAACAGAAGCAGAGTATGTTTCTATAGCTATATCTCTATTTTGCCCTCACTACTTTTAATCTGCAACCTTTATATGGAACATCTGTTGCTGCAGGAGTAACTGAACGTTCCAGTGACTGTGCAGTAGTAACAGCCCTCATGGCAGTCTAATACCATTACCAAAAATCCAACCTTCACAGGCAGGATTTTTGACAAACACCAACACCTTTGGAAATGTACTGACAATTGCAGTAACATTATTTTCCATATTGACTTGCCACTAAATCATATTATCTCTTACATTTCATTTCAAGGGAACTGCTAGAAAGGAAAAATCATGCTGTGTTTTTCAGTTGTCTGTACATTATTTCAACTATGTACCTTTTATTGAGTGATCTAATTTTAGACCTCCTTTTTCATTAAAGAATCCACATCCAATACAGAGAAAAACAAGGCTCTATCCCCAATTTAGTTCTAACCCCAAATATCTTACCACTTACTTCTGCTCATAGACACAAAGTGATTTAAAGTCCACTAAAAAAAAAAAATCATGTGAAAAATGTAAAAATTTAACTATGAGTGGAGCAATAACCTACAGTAGAATCCCTTTAAAACACCCACCCCAAGAGCAGTGATTATATCACACAGCTTTCCATGCAGACAGCAGCTTTGAAAGGAAGCTGACACAACAGCCGAGGACTGAAGGGTCAGAAAAACCAAACATGAAATTTCCACTTCCTCTACACAGGGATTCAGCACAGAAAAGGACACAGTCAACAAAATAACAAGCTCTGGCTCCCTTCTGCTTGTGAGCTGGGCTCTGATGAAACAAAACAGACCTCCAAAGACCTCATCTCATCCTGCTTCCCTGCCTTCTCCTGCTCTTCTGAGGTGACACCAGGCATGTCTGACTAGAGTCCTTGGACATACAATTGCTAATGCAAGCCAAAAAAACCTGCAGACATCACATTTTCAACATATTAGCACAAACATACTTGTAAGAATTGTTAAATGCTTCCAATTTTTCATATACCAACCTGAAAATCCAACAAACAGTCATTGCCAATGTTTCACAGATGTGAACAATAGGTTTTGTACCTCTGGGATGAGGAAACATGATGGTAGTTGTAAAGGGTTTACTGTACAACACTGAACTGGTTTATTAGGATAATAAGTTGTTTTGCCTTTCACTGTTCAACTAAAACAAATGAACTGAATCACTGAGCCTTTCCTTCCCAATGCAGCTGTATGGCACACTCACATTTTGCAGGTTTTTTAGGTAGTGAATCAGTGGGGAATAGTGAATGTCTCTCCCTTCCTCTCCTTCTCTCACTTCAGGGTTCCTCCTCACCTCCCTTAGTAATAACCATGGATTGGTTACTAAATATAAAATATTTGTTATGGTGTTCTCACCATATCTGTGCACACACACTTCATTCCTCTACAAGGTTTTGCTCTGGAGTTACTGGGTGACCTCTTTCATGCAGAGAGTTCCCCAGTGCCCACTGGCACAGAGGGGTCATCAGGCCGAAGCAGCTGAAGATGTGCCAACTTTTGATTATGAGCTGCAAGGCACCCACTTCCAATGATTCCATTTTCTCTGCCAGCCCTTTTCTTTCGACATCCTCCCACTTCTTACCCCAACTCTTTTATATTTAATTCTTGAAACTCTTCTTCCAAAACGAGGACAGTCACCGCTCACAGTCTGTTCTCTCTGCCTTACACTGACTGTTGTGGAACTGTAAGAATCCACCCAGAACACAGATCTTTAAAAACCCATTCCATAGTGTCAAGCATAGAAGACTTTCATAGGACATATAAGGTCAAGATCACTGAAATGCACAGTTTCATTTTAAAGGACTCTTCCCTCTCCTAGTAGCTAATGTATCTGTCCAGACAATAAAATTAAGCAGAACAGAGTTGCCTTTGCAGATCTGCCAGTGACTCAGTTACAGCTCAACCACTTTCTGTAAAAGTGAAATCAGTGACCTAATTAAAAAGCAGAAATAATGCCTACCTCTTCTCCTCATCCTCCCCCCAGCAGTCTGGGAACTCAAACAGAAAAGCCAGCAAGCACTTTTCTCCTTGATGTACTTGCTATAGAAAATCAAATGACTTAAGAACAAAGGCCTGTAGGGAAGATGCAGCAGGCAAGTAAGAATCACCTGTGACTTATTTATCCTGTCATTTCACAGATGAGTTCCCAATCTTTGCTATTAGCATTACTCACTGCAGCTGTCAAAAACCTCAGGGGTTAACCAGGGCTTGATTGGAATAGGGAAGACACTGGTCCAGTTCCTTTCTGAGTATTTTACATAAAAATAAGTGGTATTTTACACTTTCATATGTAAAATTGATTGACAAAAGATACCAGACAATAAGAAATGGCAACTTCAGATAGCAAAAAGGAAAAGGAAATTAAAGCAAGGAAAAGAAAAAAAAAAAAAGACTGATGTATCCGGAATTTTCAATTATTAAGGGCTTGGCCCTCCGAGATATTCAGCAGCTCTTTCAAGGCAGGAAAAAACACAAGCTTACTGTGATTTTGGTGGCATAAGTCCAAGCCTACTCTCAGTAGTATTCCTGCCTAAAAACATATCACCAAGTTAAAGAGCATATTTTATGATATTCTATGAATGGCAAGGAAAATGTACAAAAAAATACAAATTAAATTCTTCCTTGCAACTCACTACTAATGCATCTGCTTCCAAATTGCAAGTAATCCAGAATGCCACAGAAAAGTAAGAACATGATGAGTTTCAGAGAATTTTAACCCAGTTTCCAATTATTAACTTGAAAAAAGTACCCAGTAAGCAATAGCCCCTCTTATGTCTCTTTTCAAGAAATTGTCACTGTATTGCCATTACAAAAGGGTACTTCTTAGCTCTACCAATTTGTTTTTCCACATTAGATTTGTGTACTTTTTAAGAAAGTAAGATGAAACACACTAATTTTTAATATTACATGCAAAGCTTAAAAAAGAGACAGGTCCAAGCCTAATCTCTATAAGATTAAACATCTGTCTGAGCCTCTGTCATTACTGTTCTCTGTGATACCTTGTCTGTTGTATCACACAACAAAAAGATTATTTTAAACTCACTGAACAATCCATAAATTGTCGTAAACTCTTGGAGCCACCAGGTAGGAAATACAATTTCATTTTGGTCACCACCACCACCTTGTTTTGATAGCTGGACACAGGAGGAATTTTTAATAAACTGTTGGAGGCAAAGGCACTGTTTAAAAGGAAGCCACTGCTTAAAAGGTTGTCACTGACACAGGCTTGGAAAAAACTTGCTCCAGACAGACAAACAGCAGCTTCTGACTATAAATAGTACAAAAAACTCCCCACTAGACCATACAGAAGGTGACAACATCCACAGGAGAAAATTTAATTCTGTCTTACAGAGCAGCTGTACCACTCTCAATGGAACCCCACCAAAGCACTCAGGGTTTAGAGCAGCTCCTGTATAGTCTGATCAAACTCTGAATTAGGCTTCCTGCTTCCATTATCTCCAGGAGGGAATGTGTAGATATTTTAGCTCATTTCCTACTCTGCATATAATCACTCATTTGGTTATTGAACTATTAGCCAAGGGTGATATGATAATTCTGTTCCACTGACAACAAACGAGCAGACTACCTTTAAACCAAGACACAGCTGCAGGCACCAAGTGCTGCTGGCTCCATTAGCAAAGCTTTTCCTCCTGGGCCCTCTCTGCTTGTCTCAGGACCTCTGGTCTTTTGCAAGGGAAAAGGGAGCAACCCTAGCACACTAGGAAGGATGAGGAAGCTGTTTGTTTCACACGTAAACACAATTTTATATGTTATATATATGCATAGCATATAATGTGCCTATTTTTCTTTTTATGACTTAGAAATAAAAATAAATGTAGTAGATTTTTACGGTGTACTTGCACTGATCATTGGATGCCATAAAATATTTTGTTAGGCACAGCTTTGGAAAGAATCAGGAGCTGAGCAGGTGCCAGCTGTGCAGTTCCATGGTGCCAGGCAGCCACGCTCCTTAGTGCCTCCTAAACTACAGGGGCAGAAAAGGATGGCAACTCCACCAAACATACACTGGGACAAGTGGAACTTAGTGTTATCAGGTGTCCTAGAACAGTTAACTCCTTTTATTTCAACTTCTACTCTCTCCTTCTTTGCAGCAAGGTTACACCATTGGCTGCAGCTAAAACATACCCAGTTTGGGTCAGCTAAAGGCGAAGCTGAATCAACCCCCCCCAAACACTCAGGTCTCAGGGAAGCCCAAGCAGACACAGGACCCATGCCAAATGATTGGCAAACCTCACAAACATGCTCTACTATATCTTGTTAAAATACTTGTGAGAGAAGCAGCTCTCCAGTTACCAATGCTGCTTGGCAGCCTGCACAAAATAAAAGTTATTTCCAAAGCAAGCATCAAAATACAGGTATTGAAATAGTATGAAAAAGCAGGAGTAACATTATCCTTCCTGGTGCTGGAGCAATGTCCCTCAAGAGTCTTGTAGAATGACATTTTTTGAATGTGAAGTTATAACCAGTAGCAAGAGAAATGTTTGAAAGGAGACCAGCACTGAAAAATGAAATCATGTAATACAGGTAAGGAGAGAAACAACCTTCAAGAAAAGACAGGGAGCAGTACTGAATCCTCAACTGCCAGGTTACCTGCAGGAAGGACACCAAGGCACCTTGGAAGGAATTCCATGTGTGATTTAGCCTGGTAGGTGTATCTGTAGTGTTTATATGTCAGGTTCAAATGGCCCCTACTCAAATTCAGTCCCAGGTCCGCATTTCTTGTTAATGGCCGAGCAACAACAGAGAGAAATGCTTATAGCTGAGTGGAGTCAGGACCACACTCAAAGTTATGACATTGCTGCCAGTTTAATTTGAGGTGCCTTTGAAGCAGTTTGAGCCCTTGGGTTCTGAAAGGACAACCAGCAGAATTCAGCAGAAGCATGAGAGTGTTACCACGGTGCTGGTGACGCCTTCTGTACATAGTGTGAACTGGTCACAGAGGAGAGCAGGTGGAAAAGCTTCAGAACAACCTGAATCATCACTTGTGTGTCTGTACAGATAACGGACTCACACAGTGGATGCTACATCCGATGTTGCAAATGCTTAATTTCAGTCCAGTACCCTCCAGAGAACACACAAATCCCTGTGGAAAAGGCAGTGTGCTGCATGCCAAAGCAGACGGGCTGGAGTTGAAACTGTTGCTCTATTTAGTTTCCACCTCCATGCTCCCATTCAGCAAACACTGTTCTCTTGAAACACCAGCGTGCAGGGCAAGAGGCAACCCTTGGCAAACCCCAGGGATACACTGTCACCACGGGATGGAAGCTCGAACACCTTGCCCCAGTCCCTTGCCAACATAATTAAATTGTGCCATTATAGATTCTTTGGACAAGGTTTCTAATAAAGCATTTCCCGCCTCATTTCCTGCCAAAATCCCGAAATGCAGGTCCACATTCTGCAGTAAGTCATACGTGCTTTGTGGCATGGCATAACACTATTCATTCTCTTTTTTTTTCCCCCAGTAATGCTGCTGCTTAAGGCAAGTGTTTAGCACTGGAATGACATAAGCATAACTCCAACATCTGTTCTCTGAAGGAGGGGAAAATGAAACAAAAGAATAAACCATGCTCTTGTACTCCACCCCTTTAAATTTCTCAGGTAAACTAAAAAAAGCAGGAATCCTTCTCGCTACTGAGACCATCACTATCTCTTCTTTTACTTAAAAATCCAACAAACAGAAAACCAAACTCCTAAAGTCTGAAACACACCCGTTTTGTTTCTTGCTGAGGATTGATTGCACAGGTAAATAGGTGTAAGAGCTGCTGAACCTGATCAAGCTAAACCTTATGCCTGTGTACCATAAAATCACAGGGCTGAAAAGCTTAGATATTGGGCAGCAGTCTGCTCATGTACAGCAATTCACATAAAGATCAACCCGTGACAAGAAGGTTTTCCCTCAAAGCCACTGATCCAAACCTTTTTCAGTACCTCTGGCATGTGTGTGGTGCCTGACAAAGCTTCCCACAATCTAAACCTCCCACATCTCTCTGTCCTTGGAAACAGGAAGTTGGATGTGGACTAGTCCAACCCAGGAAACGACCTGTCTGAGGCTGCACCCTACAAATTAATTGAATAACTGTGCACCCTCACCAAAGCCATGAAAAATTAAGCCAGAAAAAAAGCCTGAAGGCAGATGGAGATTCTTAGCCAACAAACTAAGGTACCTTCCAGTGTGCTCTTTCTGCCTTCCTTTTCTACCAGGATGCAATTGGCTCCAGGACATCTACCCAAGCAGAATTGTCCCACAAGGCCAGACAAAGGTTAATGGCACCAGAGCCTCTGTCCTGTTGCCAGTGAAACCAACTGTGCTGAGCAATAACTCTGCATGGACAGCCCAACCCTTACTGCTGTCAGACACAAGTCCTCTTTGTCCACTCCAGATTAGATCAATACTACAACAGCTCTTCAGTGAGACACCTTATCCCTGGCAGCTGGATGAGCCCCATTCCAGCTCTGAGCTCTCCCACTGCCATGAGAGCTCTCTCAGAGAGAGACACAAACAAAGACCTTCAGTTAGTGTACATCTCCTGAGACTGTGAACCACAACTGTTATCCATGCTTGAACTTCACTGCTAAATTGTTGAAACTTTTCTCAGAAGTGGCTAAGAATCCTATGACAGGTTCACTTAGTTCTGTGGCTTTTAGCCAAACAAATCAATTCCATCTTTCTCCGGCTCAGAGTTAGTGAGGGCCAGCATTCACAATTTTTTTTTTCCTCATGTAGAAAAACAGAGATAAAAGGGAAGGGAAGGTGGCACCAAATGGTAAAAAGAAAACAAAAAAAATTGTCCAACAATGTTTGCTCCAGTGTGTGAGAAACAGAGTTAATGCATGGAGGCTCTGTACCACATTTGGACACAACCTCCTGATGCTGTGATGACACAGTTCCTACCTCTGGTAAAGATTGCTGTAGCAAGTAAAAGAAACAGCCAATAATTTTGACTCGAGAATGTAGCAGAGATTTCACTACCCTCCCACTCCGAGGCAGGCAACTGGCTGTACTACTGTAGTACCTCTCAACCCAAACACAACAGGTTTGACATTGCAATATTTGAAAGTATGTTACCTTGCAAATTTATAGCATGCCACTAATATCCTGAAACCTGTGGGCACGGATTTGTCATACAGCAGGTGTGACATGGCTTCCCCATTTCCACGGAGGCTGAAACACTTCACCTTACCATGGGAGAGGCAGGGTGAGCAACAACCTGCCAGCAACCCACACCCTCACCTTGCACTGACTTGTTGATGGAGTCATACCCTGAACAGCTCGTCCTTGAGGTGCTCCCCTTCTCCCAAGCAAGGGGACCTGTAGTGAGCTGTAAGAGGAATCAAAACTACACAAGTGCTGAGAAAGCTGAACTCCATATTTAACCCCCAGAGCCACGTTTATTTCTGGGACTAACACAGTGTCTCTTTCTGTCTTCCTGCCAACAGATGCAGGAAAACTGCTCCTGTCTCCTGGGCTAGCTTATAATTCACTGATTTTATAAAAACTTCTTCAGAGCTGTACAGTGTCATTACAAAGGAAAGAAAGAACAGGAGCACTCAGTACCTGCCCAAGCTACTGAAGTGATGCCCACTGTGTCCATGTCCAGAAGTCTCATTTCAAAGGCCAGGTTTCTCCTGCTCCCCACTTCATGTGCCTTTGAGGTGGCTTTTCTAACCTGAGTAAGTGGAAGTTAAACATTTTCGGTTCTTGTGTCCAAGGACCACGTGGATAGTCCTTGAATCACAGAACCAAAGTGAGATGATTCATGAGGTCAGAATTGCAGTTTTGACACTGCTCTGGATGTGCTCCAACAGCAGTGACATGCTCTGTACCTCTGTCCCATTCTACCATCACTGTTCTATTTACAAAGAGCAGAGGAACACTGGCACGCCAGAGAGGCTACCTGGAGAAATCACAATCCATCAGAGGAAGTGTTACAACATCATGAATGACTCTGCCACTCCCATAGCTCAGCTCCTCCATTTAATTCAATCTTACATGCTCAACTGAGGCTGCAAAACAAATGGGGGTCTGTTTAGTGCCATATCGATAGTTGCATTTTAGAGAGGACATCTGTCACCCAAGAGCAGCACTGAAAGTACTGACCAGATAGATATGAGCTTTTAGCACATTAAGCATGTTCTGCATTGATCCAGTGACCTGGGGGCAAAGAGCTCCAGATATCTTCTTACCTGACCTCAGGGCACTGGTCCCACCTCCATCTCTAACAACCAAGCAGAGCACTTAAAAAAGTACCCTTCTCATGCTTATACTCTCCTCCCTCCCCCCTTCTCCTGTGATGCCATCAGCTGTGTGCTGAACAGAATGAAGAATGAATTTCTCAAAACCTGGCTGTAGCTTGGCCATACAGGCTTGGAGGTGTGATTTAAAAGCATGGCTTAGAAGCACGTGAACTTTTTTACAGAGCTTAAAGGGAGCTTAAACAACTCGGCCTTTGTTTCAACTTGCATCATCAAGCAGGGTGGAAAATAAAAAAGATTATGTGACATGTAGTATAGTCCCAGCTTTAGGCGTTAGTCACAGTTAAGTTAGTTATAACCAGGAAGGGGGAAGAAAGGCCAATAACCAGAATGAATTGGTATAACCAGCTCCTACTCTGAGCTCCCTCACCGCTATAAACACTTGCTTAACTGTGTTCTGGAGCACGAGGCCTGTATTCTTAATTGCAGAAATACACTGAGATTCAGAGTTCCTGCTCACACCCAGTAACTGGATTTGTTTGAAGGGAGGACTGTTTGTGCTTTATCCTGTGGGAAGTTGTTAACGCCCACTCATTTCCCCCTCCTGGTCTCTCCTCACTGACCCCGGAGAGACCACTGCACATGAAAAAGAGCTTTTCTTGAGACGGGGAAATTACAGCAATATGCACTATAGAGTAAAGCCTGAAGCATCCAGGAGCTTAAGAGCTGACACCTTGGAATTCTGGTTCCAATCTATAATAGGGTTTTTTTTTTTAGCCCAGATTACAAGATTATTTTCAGAGTAATTCAAGATATCACGGTTCACACAGATAGAGCACCCTGCTTGAGCTTAACACATCTATTTTAACTTGGTTTAGTTTAAACTTCCACAAACATCCCAACACAATCACATATTTCCAGGAAAAGGAGTAAAGAGCCATATAAATGCCTTGGTGTGCAAGTAACACTAACTTCCACAAGAGAAAGCTGTTCTCAGATCTGTTCTGCACTAGGCACAAGCCTCTAAAAATCTCACTTACCCACAATAGTAGAGTTGACAAATATAACTGTTCTGTTCTCATGAGCAGTTATTTCCAGATTTGGGATTGGCTGGGCTTCAATCCAAAAATCTAGACTTTTCATGACATCCCCAAATAACTTCAGAAGTCAGGAAATATCCTAATTAGGAAAGGGGTGGATCCATCCTGCCTGAAGGACTTGGCAGACCAAGCATCCCACACCTCCCAAATGTTCAAAGAATCCATCCTTCAATTCCTGCAGGGTTTCCAGCTGGGTGAAGCCTGACAAGCAGTGCTTTATCTGCTAACCACGATCCACGCAGTAGTCAGGACAAACTATTGATCATCCAGCACGCTTTAGAAACTGCAGCTGCACCCCTCATATTGTGATTTATATTGTCATTACTGTACAACTACACCTCAAATGTGTGAAGTCTTCCCCCTCCAACACCAGCTAGCACACAAGAAAGAAGATGCTCTCATCCAAGAGGCCTTCTGACAGAAAGCCTCCGGGAGAAGTTATTTCCAAATGGAAGTAGCTGTGCTGTGGACAGTCTGCAGGAAGATTTACTTCTGCATTTGTTTCGGGATATTTAGAAAACCAACTCAGAAGATCTTTACTTCTAGTGTCTGGATGACAGGAAATCTTCTCACAGTTGCCTTGTTTACACAGTCCAATCCAAGCTCACTCCTGTGGCAGATCCCAAGACAGGAAGGGCTCTGCTATAGAACACTGCTTGTGGTGAGGCAACACCTACTAGTGCAAGCACATGACGAGCACTCAACATGCACATACTGTCATCCTAGATTTGGTGTCCAGGCACATCCCATGGTCAGCAGTTGAACCTTTGCCTCCATTTCTACATTTATAGAGAAAATATGCAATATCCCAGCTCAGCATGGCACAGGGATTAACAGTCACACTGTAGAGGAATCTGAAGAAACAATGGACATGTGCACATCCCATGGATATGCTCCTCAAGAACAACAGCCCTTACACACCTTTGCTAGGTAATGGTTTTGCCATCTGTGGTTTCAAGGCTGGGAAACCAATGGGATACAAACATTTCTCCATTTCTTGTGCAGGCAACCTATTTCAAAAGAGCTCCAAGGTGACACCATGTAACAGATAGATATAAAAAATAGCTATTGTTAAAACACTTCAAGTCAGATGGCAAGGAGCACTTTCCCCGGATATGAAAAGTAGGCAAAGTTCTCTGCTGCCTTTTAGATGCCTGGGCTATGCACAGAAACAGACTCACAGGTACAGCAATTATCTCTCCTTCTTATGCACCAAAAGAGTTTGCTGGTGCTGCCGTGCTGGCTCAGTCACAAAGGAGAAGCTCTCTGAACAGCTCTGGTGTCAGAGGGCGGGAGCAACACACAGTTCCCACAGGTGTCAGGAGAGGAGCAACCCCTGCACTCGCGAGCTCAACTGTCTGGGAGGAATATAAAACCTGTGCTGAACAGTTACAGGATCCAGCAGCCCCTCACACGCAGGGATCAGCTTACAGTTTAGCAGCATAAAAGCTGGCTGTGCAAATAGTGTGCATAACCCAGTCCTAGCATTGTCAAACAAACATGAAACTTGCCTGAGCAAGCTGGGACAGACAGCCGGGTTAAGAACAGTCTCTGCTTGCTTCCCTGAAGCACACAATAACATGGGCAGCAATCCAGCTTCTGTAATGCCCGACTTCCACACCCCTGGCTGGGCCTTCTGCTGGGGTAGAAATGGGAGGGACAATTTCCTACTTGCTTCCCAGCTGGTGAAATCCTATTAAACACAACTGTTTTCATCAACCCATTTCAAAGGTTCAGACAAAACAAGTGTATTACCCCTGCTGGCAGCTGCTGTTACAGGCACTGTGGAAACACTTCAGCTAACTATGAGAATATTTCTTCCCAGGAACTGCTGTCAAAGGCAGGTTAACACCTAGATAAGAACCACTGGCATAAGCATAACCCAGAGAAATCTTCAGTAACGTTTCTGAGAAAAGGGTGTTCAAGGAATACCTGACAGCTACAAACACCTGACCCAGAGGCCCACGAAGGGGCTACAGCCTCAACCCCTGCTGCAGGACACAGGGCAGCACGGATGTGTGATGCTCTCCCCACGTGCAACACCGTGTTTGGCCACACGATCCACTTGTTTACCACAGCACACAGAAACCTGCTTCCCAAACTGAGGGAACTGAAAGGACTGTGGAAAACTTCTGTGTTACAGCTGCCGCAAGTTCATGCATTTCAAAGCACTAACAGTGATTTTTGAGACCTCCCCCGAGCTCTGATTAGGCTTTCAGGGAAAGACACCTTTCTTCTTTAATACATCATCACGCACAGAAGTTGCTACAAGCGGCGTGTCACAGCATGGAAAACCCTCAGACTTCCTGAAGGCAAATCCATGACCTCTTCAGTTGCCTCAGTGCAGCTAACACTGAGAAAGAAGTCGAAAAGTCACATAGAACTTGCCAAATTATTCTTCCAAGGAGCTGCCTAAGTCATACTAAAAAAAACCCATTCTTTGCAATTAGCAGTTAAAAAATCTAAATATGTTTTAGAAGTCAGGGACAAATGCCTTTAAAATTTACTAAGCTAGTTGTCTCCCAAAGTGTATTGATTCAAACTAGACTTTTCAAGTATTTTGCTTGCATATTGTAGTCCAATATTAATCCTTTAAATAATTGCACACAGTTTTGGTGTCAAATGCTACAGAACTCCCAAGACAAAGAAATTTGGTGGAAAGAAGGGCAAGAAATTCAAACTGTGCCTTCACTAAGGTGGAAGACTTTATGGTTATTTAACAAAAAGCTCTACTGGTTACTAACAAACCATCTAATATCTGAAAATTCAAGTCAACACAAGTTGGCTTTCTTCTATGGTTTCTTCTTATTCCCTCGTCCTCAGCTGTGGACTGATTATCTTGTTTTTCTTCTATCCCCAATCTCAGATGCTCCTTTTGCAACCAGAAGTTAAATACAGTTCCTCCTGTCATCAAACAACTCCCTGAAACTCCCTTTTTGGTGGGAGTCTCATCAGTCCTCATGACATATGATCGAAACAGAGTTCATACTAATACAATTGTGGCAGCTGTTTTCCAGTCCCTTCTTGACATACCCAAGTCACAAATAAGAGATCACCTACAAACAGCCCTGTCTTATTAGGAACGGTCCAGGACAGGGTTATTTTTTTAAATTCAAACTCACGTATCATTCAGTGGTTTTTGTTTCATCATTTCAATATTTGGAGCTGGCCTTTTTTTTAAAAACAGAAAAGGAAGCTCATATAAACTGCTGGTGCACTGTATGCTTGGAGCTCGACTGACTTCTGAACACCCAGGGTTGAGAACTGGGCACTGCAAAGTGCTAAGTGCTGAAAATAGCAATTCACAAGTTTTGAGTTTCTATAATGTATGTTTGCTATGAATGGCTCAGTAAACAGGTGTCAGCTTCATCCAAGTTAGTCAAAGTCATGAAAACAATCCTTTCTGAGTAGTGTTAAGAGGCTCATCCTAAGACAGTAATACCTCACCTAAAATATCTGACTGCATAGAATTCGACTGTTGAGATTAACAGTTGTTTTTGATGTTGGGATGGTTACATTTTGTAAGCCTAAAATTTTCTTATTAAAAAAGGGGCCCTTCAAGAATCAGAATAAAACGAGCCCCTAAGTAAAAATCCAATTTATGAGAGTGAAAAGGCTTAGGCAGTAAGAGATCTCTAAAGGGAAAGAGGAAGACAATTTATCAAGTTCAGGAAGACAGTATTAAAGTGATCAAGGTACAAGATGACGCCAACCTGGAGGAAGGTGTTAGTTCAGGAAATGGAAAAAAAGGTGGCTCAGGTATTGTGAAGAAATAACACACTACTCAGAAAAAGCCTACTTGCAAAGTACAAGAAAAAGAGCAGAATTAAATGCTGTGCCAAACAATCATTTCAATAATGAAGGGCAATACTGAGTCATTAGTCTTTAGTGCAATATTACATTTCAAAATCAAAGCCACCGATAGCAACAGTTGGAGCCCTGACGTGTAACACAATATGGTTGTTAAAAATACAGGACCTCACTCCATAGCAGTGAAGCTTTTGGCCAGGTCTAAGGCTCTCCTGGAGTCAGGCTGTGTACACATAGAAAGATGCTGTCATTTTGACACATACATGGAAATCCAGCCAAATAAATCAAAGGAAAACTGCAGGGCCAAAAAAGGCTCAGGATAAGTTATTTTGGATGTGTTACAAATAATGCCACCAACCACAGCAGTATAATCAATGACAGAAACTTCATTCAGATGCTCAGAACGAGAAGTTCCAGTTTTACACCCCTAGAAAAGATGCCAAGGCACTTCCTTGCCTGACAGGGCTCCTATGCACATGCACCTCTTTTTTGTGCAGCATAACACGGATGAAGGATCCCCTTAATGGGGAGTTTAATCTAAATGACCCTGCTGTACTTGCTTCAGCAGCCAGGATAAATCTGTTCAATCTTCCTCCTTGCACAACTACCCACATCACATCTGTCTTTTCTCTTTCAGAGGTACAGGCCGAGAGAGAAGAGAAAGAGGCAAAGAACAGAAGAAGGTAATGCTGTCTTTTGTGATTTAAGGCATGTTAACAGAAGGGATGCTTGACTGATTATGATCATACTCAGCGATTCTTGGGCTCCTTGTACTTTCTCTATCTCCACCAGGAAAGCAAAACCTGTCAGGAAACTGGTGAGTCAGCATGCAGCTGCTGTTTGTCTTAGCTATGAGGCATTGATTTTTTTCCCTGACACTTTGATATAGGGTCACAGGTATCCTAACTAAAACCTTTACTGAGAGCAAGGGGGTCACAGCAGCAAGAGCTGTGAGGTTAAATAAAAAAGTCCATTCTATTTTTACAGCATTTGTTTGGATGTTTAAATTTTCTGAGAGCGCTAAAGTAAAAAGTACAAGACAGACTTTTATTTAAGCTGTTTAGATAAAAAAGGAATGGCCAATGCAATGCTCTTCACAAAATCTTTCAAGAGTCACTGAGTGTACCTGTAAACAGGTATCTTGTACATCTGTGTTTCTAATTTACACAAGAACTAAGGCTAAAATGTAGAGTAACTCCAGTACGTGGAAGCAGCAGCACTTTAATATCTCTAGCACTTTTTCAGAAACATAGTCCCTTTTAATATATGTGAAGTTAGACAGTGCAAAGTCACCAGGCATTTTGAAACTCTAAGCAATGCTATATGGACAGAAAATCTTGAATTGTCTTGTTAGTATTTCAAGACTGACATTAAGCAAAAGGAAATTTGGTCTGTTGTAAAGACAAAAATGCAAAGGCTGCTCAGGAAGCTGAGGTTTTCCCCCTCATGTAGAAGAGCTCCATAAAAGTGATGACAGTATTTTAATCTGCAGTGAAGTGTAATCAAAAGAATCTCTGCTTAATAGGCTGGAGATTAGTTATGAAGTAAAACACAGAGTCAGACCATAAAAAGTTAATTGCAAATAACTGTTTTCTTGTTTAAATTGGCAGGAAATTGTGAAATATTTCCTCTATAAAAGCATAGGTGAGCTATAATGTAGAATTTACCATTAATAGGGTGGAAGGAAGGGAAGAACAGAGCAAAGCAGTAATAACATGCTAAGAAACCAGTTACTGCTGAAAGAGACAAAGTGACTGGGCAGCAACAGTCTGGACATTAACATGTAAGGCTGAGATTTATGGTTAAAGCCAGCTTCAAGACAGATCCCTGAAGAGTCAGAGACTGGAGTCACAGATCTGAAGTCTGAAATTAATCTAACACCAGGTGCTATTTATTACAAACCTGTAAGAGGCTTTGAGATACACAGGTGAAAGAGCAATATAATTAGTCCTGCTAAGAAATTCAGGTTACAGTTAGAGGTGGACAACAGGAGCTTCTTAATCCTTACTGGATGCATCACTGGAACAGACACCCCAGAATATGTGACATCCTTACTCCTGCTCATCAGTGTGTAGGGATGAAACACATCCAGTGGAGTGTATTGTACTTCTGAGGCTGAGCACAGAAATGACATGGACGTGCACCATCTAATAAAAGTAGAATAAACTAAACCCTGCCAAGTGTACAATGTGCTTTTTGTCTGATGACCTCTGTCTGCACGGACCTTTCCTGAAAACACTTTTTCCACTCACGAGATATTTCAAGCTCCAACAGACATGCACTGGGAAATAGCTCCTCCTTTGGCAGTAACGCATAAGAATATCTGAAGCATCCTTTTCAGATCTGAAACTTGACATGCTACAGTACAGAGGTGTTTAAGGCTCTTCGTGTCTTTGTGACAATAATCTCCAAAGGACTCTTCAAAGAGATTCTCAAGTCTGGATTTCCAGCAGAGTACTCTGTTACAGAAATAGAAAGAGGAACAAAACTACATCAAACAGCGATTACAGAAACTGTGTCACCTTGCATCTGTGCTAGTGGGTATATTTTCCTTATCATTCTACTTCAACTCCTTCAGAATAAGTAGAGGGATTTCTGTTTGTTTGTTTTTAAGGCCAACCACCATTTGAGAAACAAGTGAATCTGGAACGGACTACTTCAGCTCTGTGGTCCTCCTGTACTTCATTTACTCTCTAAACACATTAACATCTTAGTTTACAAAGATATTTGCTTCTGATGTATGAATATCATTCCCTTCCATCCACATCACACAAGATTCCATCAAAAAATCATGACTTGGCAGCTATTGCAATTGTGATTATTAGGAATTAAAGGCCATGCTTCATCTTTGCTTGACAAAGCACAATTTCAGTCAATAATTGGAAAGTCCTCTCTGCTCTAATACTTTGTGGAAATACCAGCATAAACAAAGCTTTGTGGAGTTAGACTATGCCACTCTGGTTTTCTAAAGCGAGCACAAGCCCAAGTGTTAACTGTCAAAATATTACCTATTTAAAGCATTACTATCACAAATGTGCTGCCAAATAACTGAAAGTTTAAAATAAAGAGACATAAAGCAGTGGTTTTGGTTTTATGACTGACTGAAGGCAATTGCTGCTTTCCCACTTTCCAGGATGCACAAAAGCCATAATGTGTAAAACGCAGCAGGAGGCAGAGCAGAGAGACTGAATGTGTGTGATAGATCTGATAACACAGATATTTCTAAGCAAATTTAAAATCAGGTGTGTTCTATCATCAGTCACTCTTTGCTTCCAGGTCAAAGTAACTACAATACCACAATCACAACCCCTTTTGACTCATCTCTATCATGATTCTTCTGTGGCTGTGCTTGTCACTGCTGTCACTAACATCTGGGATAGGAACACGTTGTCAGGAGTCACCAAGGGCTCTGATGACAGCCCAAAGCGTGGGCATTGTGTGCAAATATGACTCAGATGAGGCACATCAACTTCACCTAAGAAATGAACTCTCGAGGTTTTCTGAAGTAACTCCAGGCCTGCGTATCCTGAATTACTTTCTAGAAAACAGGTCTCAGGTTATGCTCCTCCAGTTTCTACAACAGGCAGCCAAAAAGCTTCTGCTTGACTGCTGAACAAACCTATTAAGCCCAGCCCCTGGAGTCGATGAGGGAAGAGGCCACAAGAGGAGGCTAATCTCTTCCTCCTTCCTAGAAGGAACAGATGGCCCAGGGGGAGGGCAGTATCGTAATGATCTCCAGTTATAACATAATCTTCTCTAGCAGTGCTTTCTCAAGAGGTAATATGACCTCATCCAGTTCATATTCTAACATCCAGCTAAAGACTTTCACTGGTGTCCTGCAGGGAAAAGGCCTCACCACACACCCCCAGCCGTGCCCCGCCAGTCACACCAGGTAAGAAGCAGCTGTTCTACTGGGCAGCATCAAATTCACCTTATCCGTCACCTACAGCCCCCACAGCTCTAATGAACTCCAAATTCCTTCCATCACAGATTTCTTTCAAGATGCAACACCAAGCTGACAAGGTGGCACTGCTGAAGATGCATCAGTCTGGATTTGCTGGAGAACAGGCCCCGCTTGGCATTCACAGGGACAGAACAGGACCCTTCAGCAGAGCCTGGAAACCTGGGCAGAGCATTGCTTTGGCCAAGCTGTTTCACACAAACTGTAATCTCTAAGTAATGAACCTCAAAAAATTTGCCTGCACTGGTGTGGTGGAATCCATCAGCTGTGCATTTACAGTGGACCATTTCTTAATGGCTCTCCCTACACTGGGAGCACATAGCAAAGCATCCAGTTCAGTTATTAATAAAATTCAAACTAGCTCTTGTAAAGTAATTATTTCTGAATTGTTGGATTTAAAAAAAAAAAAAAAAAAGAGGTGATTATCTGAGGGTTTACTCGGAATACAGTACATTTTTATTTGCAGAGTCAGAAATGATAGGGACAAAAAGGCAAAATCTCAGGTTAGGAGTGCTGGCAAACCTCTAAGCAAGGAAAACAAAATGCTATGATGCAACTTGTGTTTAAAGATTAATGAAAAACAGCCAAATGCATAGTTTTGAAAAATCAGGTTAGTATAAGCACACACTCAAGCAGGGACATATCTAGGAACATATCCTCTTGTTTTGTCAACAACTGCAACAAAAAAAAGTAAGAGTAATTAAACCTGGCATACCACCCAAAAGTCTTAAACTCAGAAAAATACAGTTCCTCAAAGGTACTAAGGCAGCTATTTAAAGAGTTCCAACTTTCAGCTGCTTTTAGTAACTATGTCAAATATAAAGATTTTCACTACAAAACTATCTGGCCCTTTGGAATCGTTTGGCTGTGAAAGATCAGCCTGGCTTTATGGGTGAGCACAACCAGGTGCAAAAAGTTTCCTATCAGACTGTTAGGCTTTAAAATACTCCACATGCTAAAAGTTTGAGAGATGAAGCAGGCTACTGAAAATAAGTTTATATTGATATTTCTCCACCAGTCTTTTAGAGAAACTAGTCTGAGTTGAACTGGTGAGTGGAAGAAATGCCCTTGCTCCCTGCAGACAGATATTTCTCAACTCCCAACACACACAGATCCACAAAGAATGATAAGCCCAAGCTTTTAAAAAGAGCTAATATTATAAAAATGATTTGGTAAAGCTTTTCATTCTCAAACAGTTGGTCTCTTGACAACGTGTCTCTGCAGCTCCTAAGCACACATATAATAAAAACCTCATCAAGAACAGATCCCTGCAAAGGGACAGATATGTGGTTGGAAGCTGTGAAAGTTCACACTTCAGAAAAATCAAATTAACAAACTGCTGAGCCCTGTTAATTGTTTCTTTTAAAAAAACCCAACCAAAACCATAAGCTGTAAATAGCTAATCAGAGAGATCTAGAACTTGGACTGATCTGTTTAACAGCAGGTTTTACTAACCTGCCATAGACTTCTTACATAAAAGTAGGTGGATTGCAATTTTTTTCTTTCTAAAGCGTATGAAATCTTGAGAAAAAATACTGAAATTGGAAGCATGCACGTACTCTTGTCATTTTTGTCCACAGATGAACTCAGAAACCAAACTTAAAGGACAGACTAGCACAGAAACACACACAAAGCCAAGGCTAAGCTCGTGTCTTGAGGCAGCTCATAAAAAAAGTCAATCTACCTGTGCTTGAAGCAGCCCAAGAGAAGGCAGAGCCTGTGTGTGAGCCGGGGGAGCAGAGCCAGCCACACTCTCCCTTTTCATGGGCTCTCCCCAGCAACAGGCAGAAAGGCAGTGTTAAAGGAGCTGTGTGCCTTCAAATCCTTTCCACGTGAATAAAGTGTCTCCAGGAAAGTGCCAGCTTCGATGCTCCTGTTTTCAGGAGGCAGCCGAACCCAGCAGGATAGCAACAAAGCCTGGGTTGCTGAGGGTTTGTTTGTGTTGGTTTTGGGAAGAGGTAGAAGAGGAAACACAGAGAATTCCTTCAGCGTAATTTATTTGTTTCATTGTTTCTGCTGCACGTTACATTAGAGTCAAGCTCACACGTGAAGTGTCCTGCAAGGACAGCTTCAGAACACCCAGCTCTGCTCTCGTGCTGGCAGCAGAAGGCAGCCAGAAGGGCCCTGCAGCCCATTTCCTGCGGGGGCAAACAAGGGAACCTGTCCAACACCTCCAAGGGCCTTCGTTCAGTCCTCTGACAGAGGACACAGACAAGTCACTCGTGGATCACTTCACAGATCTTTCTAATTCTGGAATTCAGATTAAAGAAACAAGTGTGACTTTTTTTCAGAATCAACTGAAGAGATCTGATCTCTCAGGTTTTAGGTGAAACAAACTGAAGGGAGCAGTTCACAGAAGCGGCTTAGCCTCCGCTTTCTGAAATACCAGCATGATGACTCAAGGCACACATCCTAGTATTGCTGCTCTTTAAAAAAAGGCTTTTCCAGCAGTTATTTACGCCTAACAGCACAAGGAATAAATAGGCTTCCATTCCCAAAATCTTGGAATTTGCCCTCTACTAAAGGCACGAAGAGAACTGCAGCTGAGCGACTTAACTGATAAACACAGCCAGCTTCAGAGTTCCTTGGAGTCCCAAGTTTTACAGCCCCCAAACAAATTACTCTTTTTCTTTTACTGGCTGTGTATAAAACATAACATTTGCTTCAAGAAGTGGTGTCCAGAAGCCTTTTGAATACAAAACAGGAAAGTCACTGGGGGGGTGGGAGGGGAGCCAGAACAAGTAGTTTGGGTTTTTTCAAGGAGTGCTGACCTGTCAGAACTAAACCACCCATCTCTAACTCTTACTGTACCAATGCAGAAGAAAGACAGAAAGAAGGAAAAAAATGCAGTCTTTGGCAATCTAGTGCTCCTAATCATTAAGCCTAACACAGAACAGCAGAACAATAAAGAGAGCAATTGCATTGTAAATTTATGTTCCATGCCCAGGTTATGGAATGTAGTGCAATAGGGCACTAACTGCATTCCTTACAAAGGGAACAGCTTGAGCCTCATGATTTGTGCATGTGGGCAATACTGAATGACCTTCATGCTTTCCAACATTCACTGGAAGGCAGATTTATTTGTAATCACAAGTCAGCTGTTTTGTTTTGGGCATAAACATATATTTGGAAGAACAAAGGTTTAAACTTTGTATTAAGTAGCAAATGCAGAAGGCAGTATGTTAGCTTTAAAAACTGAATTTGAAGACTGTACTCCAAAACTCAGACTGAACAATATTAGAATCTGGGAGAACTCTGCTTAAATAGGTGTTTGCTGCTCTTTTTTTTTTCCTTTGAAAGAGAGATATTTTCATAGCCCAGTTCCATTATAAAACAGTAGCCTTTCTAGCATATACCTTATGTAAAAACATATCCTGTATCAAGATAAGAGATCCAACACTCACAGTTGACAAAAAAGTGATATTGCTCTTACTGCAACAGACATAATACAAGACTATTTGTATTCTAACAAAGAAAATCCACCAAATTTTTATTTTAAACAAGCACTGCCTGCCTCTTATTTCCCATTTTCTTAGGCATCAAATAAATCACAGTTTGGAGAACTGGACTGCAGTACAAAGGAGCGGGATCCTAGGACAGTATTATTAAAATAACCAGCAGCTGTTCATTGCACCAAACCATCCCCAAGATACAACGAACAGTAAATTCTGGTTTTTGTTCAACAGACCAAGGTGATAAACCCCAGATTATCTAAAGCTTCCACATCATAGGTCTTGCACTCCTGGAAATGAAGTTCTAACTTAGATTTAAAGGAAGTCAAGAGACCCACATGAAGCAGAACTATTTCTGGATATGCCAAGACATGAGGGAATGGGGCAGGATTAATTATTTTTCTGGCACTTCCAAAAACCAAAACAATGAAGAAGTATGTAGAACCATACAGTTCCTGATGCTCCAAAACAAACGGCAAGGAAAATGTTATTTACAAGCATGTGAGATGAGGCAATAGGCTTCTGGTTCTCAACGTCCTATGAGTTGCAGTAAGGAATTTAATTGCTACCTCACAATCTGAAGTGCCCCATTCCCAGGTACCTGTACTAAAAAGGCAACTCCTGAATAGGATGAGAAAGTTGAATCCTGAACACACAACAGATTTTAATACAAAATTGCCAATGGAAGCACACAAGGCTCTGAAACAATTAATAAAACCACACAGGTCTTTATATAAGGTTAATGGTTTGCTAGCCAAGTGTCAAGGTTCACAAAACGGGTAATTTTTGTTCCTTTTTTAAGTCAGATTTGAACTTTGCGCATTTTTCCTTACAATACCTTGCTAAAATATCAACAGCAACTAGATGGGCAGGGGATATTTTCACCTAGAGGTGTTTTCAAGAACCTTATCATAAAATAAGAGAGCATAGGAAAGCCTGAATACTCAGTCCTTCGGTTACATACTTGGGTTTGCTGCTGCTGGGTCAGGCAGCATGACAGCAGCCTAAGCTTGGATGACTAACACTGAAACGGGTTGAAAGCAGCAGCAAGCATGACAGAGACAATAAAGAACCCCAGCAATGGCACACAGCTCCAAGGAAAGAAAAATCATTAAAAACTGCTTTTAAAAAACACAGAGAAAACACAGTTATGATGCCAAAACATACTTTCTCAAAGGCCACTTTTCATTAAAGAGATTATATGTGATATTAACGATATGCATATAAATAAAGCATATAGCATAAGCAAATATTAGCATAAGGTCTTGGGCACCTTTAAGAATGACACTTTAAGGCAAACAGATTACAAAGTGCTGTAACAAAAGCACTAATATGTCAAAGAAAGTGTGCATGGTGTTAAAGAATAGTGATAATAAAAAAAAAGGTCTTGTGAAAGAAAGATAGAGCAGTGTATTGAGCTAAAAACCCCAATCTTTTGGAGATCTTAACGTAAGCCACTGTCTTTACTGGAGTACTTCAAATAGAAAATTTCTCTGAATCTTGTAATTCACGAAGAGACCAAGGCAGAGAAATGATGGGCTAAGAGGGTAGGAACACACTGGGCGTTCCACACAAATGCAGAGAGGTGCTTTAGGATGGCTCTCCCTCTCTCCTAGTGCACATATGAAGGAGACTCGGGGAACATGTACGAGGTAACTCCTTTCTCCAAAAGACTTCGCCTCAGGTCTCCCATCAAGATAAAGAGCAAGGAACATAAGAAAGGGTGTTAAGGAATGTTTTCTGCAACGTGCAAAGAACTATCAGGCAGGCTAGGGGGCTAAACCAAGGAGGACGGGTCTGCCTCTCCTCGGTTGCACTGGAGAACAAATTCAGCTGGAGGAAAAAGGTTAGGGCGCAGTTTAGGGCAAAGCTGATTGCAAAGACAAGCCTGAGGCTAGGGTATGGCATAAAGGGCACTTAAAAGGGGGCAAGTGATGTCTGAGGTGAAGACTAAATGTTTACAAGAGAGAGTAAATGGCACAAATACGTGGTCTTGCTAACGGGTCCACAGAGGCTTCCAGAGCAGAAGACCATGGGCTTGAGGGTGCAGTGCCCTAGGTACGTGGGAGGGAAGGAGCAGGAAATTTGACTGGGTATGCAGAGGGAAGGTGCAGGGCACAGCCTGAAGGCCGGGAGGGGAGGACAGGTGAACCGGGTGAGGAAAGGTTAGGGCAGGTTGAGGCACAGCGCGTTAGCAGGGAGCTGCAACGCACGGGAGGGGGCTCAGCAGGGCAAGGGCTGGGGCGAGCGGCCCGAGGGCAGCGGGGAAGGGAGGACGGCGGCCGGCCGGTACCTGGGCGTCTTGGCGGCGGCGCTCTCCCGGCGGTCCAGCACTCCGGGCACGCAGTTGGTGAGCTCGGTCCAGTCGGCGTGCAGCCCGCAGCTCCAGCCCGTGGAGAAGCGGGAGAAGAGCCAGGTCTCCCGGCGGTTGGGGCGGTAGCAGGTGCACTTCTTCTGCCCGGGCCGGCAGTCGCAGGGCACCTCCAGCCGCACGTTTTGCACCAGGTGGCGGCCGAAGGTGGTGCCGCCGGTCTTCTGGATGTGCAGGAAGACGATCACGTCCTCGCCCTTCATGTCGAAGGCGAGCTCCCGCTCCAGCTCCCGCACGGGGAAGTAGTACTTCTTCACGTAGTGCGGGTCCGGCGTGGGAAAGAGGTCCAGCTCCTCCGAGTAGGAGCGGCCGCTGGGGGAACCCAGGCTCAGCCCCGGCCCCACGTACTGGTACAGGATAAGCATGAAGCACACCGAGACGGCCACGATCAGCAAGAACTTGCTGGTCCTCTCAACCATGGTCCTTCCCGCACGCTTCATGTGTCACCATCTCCCGGGGCTGCCGGCGCTGGGCAGACGGCGGCGGTGCCGGGGGGCGGGCGGCGGAGCTCCGGCGTCTGTGCCAGCCGCCTCCCCCCGCTGCTCCCCGGAGCAGAGCCTTCCCCGGGGGCGGCGGGCCGCTCCCTGGGTCGCCTCGGCTCGCCGCTGTCCCCGCCCGCCCCGCCGCGGGCAGCGCCGGGAGCGGGGCAGGGGCAGCCCGCAGCCAGCCGCTCCGGAGGCGCCGCGGCACAGCGGCGAACTTGGGAGAGAGGGGCAGGAGGGGGGCGGAGAGGGACCGAAAGGCAGAACCAGCCCCCTCCCGCCCTCCCTCCCCGCGCTTCAGGAAGCCACCCCCATCCCGGCGCTGCCTCCGCCGTGCCCCAGCCCCCGCGGCACCGGCGCGGCTGTGCCTGTGCCCGCCCCCGCCGCCGGCTGCGCCCGGGCTGGGCTCGGCTCGGCTCGGCTCGGCCGGCAAAGCGCTTCCTGCCCGCGCCGCCCGCGCCCGGCATGCACAGCGCCGCGCCCCGCACCGCCCCGCACCGCCCCGCGCCCGCGGGCCCGCTCGCACCGGCCGCGGCTCCGCCCGCGGCACAGCCCGCCCGCGGCACAGCCCGCCCGCGGCTCCCGGCTCGGCCGCCGGGAACGCTCCGCGGCCGGCGCTGCTCGGGCCCTCGCTGAAACCCCGGCACTGCGGAGCCGGCCGCGGCTCGCTGAGGCACTCGGCTCTCAGCGCTTCCAGTCAGTCTTTTATGTGCCGCCGTAAAAGGAATCCCGAAAAGCGGGGCTCGGCATCCTCGGGGGCTAGATTTCTACTCCCCTTTTGTAACAACAATGTTAGTAACGAGAAAACGTGCATGGGAATGGGAGTGGGTCTCCCCACATGTGTCTGCTGCTGCCGCCGCCACATGGGCCACCGCAAGCCTATAGTTGCAATGTCGCAACTGGATGCAACAGGAAAATGCTCTGGCCACACAGAGGGTGATGATGGCTGTGAGCAGGAAGAAGCCTGGGCACACCGACAGCCACAGAATGTGTAAATAATAATAATAGGTGAAGCTGAGGCAAAAAACAACAGAGGTGTTATTTACAGCAAACTTTCTCAGCGAATGCTTTGTGCTCTCGGCCAGGCAGGCTCCATCCAGCAGCGCGGCTGCTGCAGGGTTCGTTTGCAATACAAGTCTCCCAAATGAAGCAAAGCGTTGGGAGTGCCAGGAAGTGCCAGGCACGCAGCCGGCTCACAGCGATCTCCTCTGCAGGGCAGCACTTAGCAGGGAAGATGCTGCTGCAAGGATCAGTGCAATACGGACCCGCAGAGCCCGGCGGGCGTGCTTAGAGCCCGGCATCACCTTACTGGAGCGGAATCACAGAATCACAGAACATGCCGAGTTTGAAGGGACCCACAAGAATCATCGAGTCCAGCTCCTGGCCCTTCGCAGGACCATTCCCAAGAATCACACCGTGTACCTGAGAGTATTGTCCAAATGCTTCTTGAGCTCTGTCAGGCTTAGTGCTGCGACCGCTGCCCTGGGCAGCCTTCTGCGGCAGGGGCAAGCAGGGTCCCGCGGCTGCTCTGCCAGCACGGCGCGTAAAGGCAGACGGGGGGCTCTGCCACCAGGTGTCCAGGCAAGCCCCGAAAATCGCCATCTGGTGCCTCTCTCTGCTGCCTGTAAATGGAGGATGAAATATGGCCCCATGTCACTGAGTGAGGCTCAGTGTAGTGGCAGTCATGCTGCCACTTCGAGACATGAGTTATTGTCTATGCAGAATAATATGAACAATTGTTAACTTCCAGCCAAAAATCTCTAACTGAAATGCCCTATTCTCCTGTAATTACTGCTATTGGAGAAAGTTTTCCAAGTTTCTGGGGCTCTTTAAAATAGAAGTTACAGCTAGATCTTAGCACTCTGGCACTGAAATATTCCATCGGGTTACATTTTTTAATCCAAGTTGTGCCTTATGTAAATGTAAGGGAACACATGCAGATGGGTCATTGTTAAACACTGGGTCAAATTTATAAGGGCTGAGGAGGAAATGAGATCCCAGGTTTTCATTTGAACACCATGACTGATAAATCTGCTAGATTTTGAGATGGCTGCATTACTCACAAGTTATGGAGCCCCAGTGAGTTATGCAGTTCTTCCCAAACAAGAAACGATAAAATGTTTATAGCACCCAAAAGCATCATATATTGTGTTCAAACCATTTATTTTGTTTGATATTTTCCTCTTAAAAGTCTGCTTCTGATTCCCATCTTCTCATGTAGGCTAGTTACTCCAGAAACAATGATGTCATTCCTATGCACAAAGTTCAGCTACATTCAAAAGCACAGTATAAACCTAATTTACGGGTTTGAAATTTATATTTTGATTTGGGAAATATGGTCATATACATGAGGTTTACATACATGGTTGCACTATACACTGCAGCATAAAAAACACAGAGCAAATTTGAGGATTGCAATGTGTTTGCCTGCAGTTATAAACATATAAATATTTAGAAATGCCAGAACTATGAAGAAATCAGCCATTAAGATATTTCCAGATATTTCCAGTTACACGAGCTATGAATTGTTTTAAACTCTAAGGTATAAAATACTTTTGCCCTTTTCATTAGTTATATAGATGGACATATTTAGTAACAGATTTATATTTGTGGTAATTATAGTGCCTGTTAGTTTGTAAAAGACCATACTAAAATACAATCCATGTAAGATAAACAGACCACAAAGGAAAATACAGAGTTAGTGGCTGAAAATGTGCTGTTTTCTTTAGTGCAGCACCTTCCATCTAAAAGTGGGGGATGGGGAACTTGCTGGAAATATAGGGAAGGCCTACGCCCTTCTGGTTTACTCCCACCCACACAAGTAGCAGACATCCTGCCTAGGAAAAACTGCAAAACCAAAGCTCTGGGGTCAATGATTTTATTTTTACTGAAATGCTTTGGAATCCTTCCCTGATAATTCTATATGCTGCCCTGAAATGCTGGTATTTCAAAGGTGCTTACAGGTGTGACTCACCTAAGCTGATCGCTTAAGCAAATATTTAAATCAATCTCTACTTATACTCAAGGTAAAATGCCACTGAAGACAATGATAGAGCAATTCTCCGTTGCATGGGGAGTTAAACATCAAGTACCACATCAGTGCTAGTTTAGGCCAGCGTGTTTCTTAGACAAGAGAAGAAAATAGCAGAGTGAAAATAGCAAGATCTACACTTCCCCTGGCCCTTCCACTGGAAACAGCAGTGGAAAGAGGTGAGAAATCTGAAAAATACAAGTTGTTACTGATACCTCCTGTTACCTGCTGTAACTGCCTGCTTATTCTCTGAGTTCCCTTGCACCATGCCTTTAGCCATTATCCACCTTTCCAAGCTGAATTTTCCACTCTCAGGCCAGACCTGCCTAGGCTTTCCTACGTCTCATCTGGGATTCATCACAGTAAGTCTGCCTAGCTCCAGGAGCAAAGCTTTGTTTCTTGTGAAACAGTGAGACTGACACTCTGCAATCATCAAGATGCCTAAAATCTAAATGCTTATGTAGACAGCATTTTAGAGGGAAAAAAAAAACTTGTATATTTATCTCTAACCTGTGCACTAGAGGAGGTGCATTTTCTCTCTGCATTCTTCTAGGCAAATGCAAACAGAAGATCCCCCCACAGCCCACTGAAAAAGTTCTCTGACGCTCTGGTGTCTATCTAATCCTTTGCATCCTTCCACTCCTGATCTGTGTCAGACTGAGGAGAACACTCTCCTCATACAAGCAAACTGAAAGATTATATTTGGCACTTTCACAGGAATTCAGTTGATCTAGGAGAAGAAGTTCCACTGATTTTCAGTGATTTTCACAGGACTAAGTCCCTTCAGGTGTGTTTGAAAGGTCTATTGTCTATAATATATTCCCTGTGTTTGTGAAGGCATTAACTTAGAATTCTCACTACAAAATAAATCAGACTAAGGTCAGGCCAGCTAAGCAACCTAAGCTTGATCTACACTCAGCCACTTTCCTGGTCAACAGACACCTTGACAGGTAAGCCAGCACTCATGATTTATTCACTGTAAGACATTGCTAGGACTGAGATACAAGGATTAGAGATCTTCTTACAGATAACAAGAAATAGACACAAATTTTGCAAATGCAGTTGAAAAGTACTTTACCATCGCTTGCTTCTGGCCATAGGATGCCTAAGGATGACTAAATATTTACCTTAAAGTTTACTAAAATATTCTGCTTTATATCCCACAGAGGCTATATGCCTTCCTTGCAGAGAAGCTGAGAGTAGTGGCTTTGGCTTGACTTGGAGTAAGCTGTTCTATGACAAAGCCATTCTGGTGGTGCACAAAGCACATAATACTGTGTTCACCTGGGACTTCTGAGGGCATTGCTTTGGTCCCCACCATGGCAGCCTGTCCCCTTCCTACTCTTCCCAAGCAATGGCAAAGTGCAGGCACTAGGACTGAGCCTTCAGACAGCTTAGCCTGCATCCACAGTCAACACCAGTGAGAGCAAGCAGCACTTAGGCTGAGCTTAGACCTGTAGGATGGGATGGGTCCTATAGCCTGGGTGTAAATTGCTAACACGTGAAAGAGGTAAAGTTTGTGTATTTGCAGTTAGAAGTCAGATGAAGAGCAACATCTGAGTTAATACTGAGCTGAGGACAAACTCAGATATAGTGAGAGTACAGCTTATCACAGAAAAGCTCCCATGAGAAAACAACAGTAGGAAACACGTAAATCACGTACAACCTCTGCTACCAAAACCTCAATGAAGTACTTATCTCAGAGCCTAATAAATAAATAGTAGCTCTATTAGGCAAGGGAAGTCTAAAGGCTTCTTGACTCAGAAGTTACACTACTTTGCTGTCAATTAGTATAACTTAGTTAACCAAAGTGCTACAAAAAATCCTCTTTAAACACTTGCAAACCCTAAGAAATACCTCAATAAAGACACCTTTATTTAAAAGTTCTACTGCTCACCATTATGGAAAAAAGGAGTGTATTTACTTTGTTTCCAAAGGATAAACTCCCTGTTTCCCCAAACAGGTTAAAACAAACCACTCGTTATCCCACTCTAGTTGTTTTTGTTTTTCTTTCCTCGGCTCCTTCAGGAACACTGGGCACATGATACTCATTTGCTTTGCTGCTGTGTGTGTGCACAATATACTGAGGGAGGAGTCAGGAATCATAGACTGTAGCCCTTGGCCTGTAATATCAATGCTCAGACCTACAGTGAAGTGCAGAACTCTTGTTTTGCTAATCCAGACTGGTTTTGCTCACCCACTGCTGTTGCAGCAGGGTGGCAGTTGCCAGCCCTGCACATTTGCAGGAGTGGTAGCACTCACACACCGTTTTCCTCCGATACTTGTATTCCTAGCTGGAGACCTGGAGCAGTTTGTAAGCGCTGGTTTAAGGGCTCTCTGGCTTCAGTACTAATGCTGTAGGTTAGCCACACCACCACAGAGCTCTCATGGCCAGAGAGGTGATCTCTGCCCCCTGAGTGCAGGTTCCATTTAAGTCAGGGAAGCAGGTACTGAATGGTGCCAAAATCTATCAGACTCGGCAAAACTAGTTCTGATTTCAGGCTCTTGCACTACTTTTGGGGGCCACTGGAGAAGTCTGCTGTCTACCAAAGACAATCTTAGAAACCCTGACAGAAACCAAAGCAGTGAAGGCACTAAGAGCTGTCCTAAACAAAGGGAAGTCCAACTTCAACAGCCACAGAGACCAAATCTGAGTGTTCAAACTACCATGACACACCATGTATTTATGCCATAATCCTGCTCCCTTTTCTCATGTGGATGCTGTGGATCTAAACATCTGTGTCTGTATGGTCGATGCAAACCCACCCCAAGAGCCTTCATGTGCAGCTCAGTGTTCTGAGACCTCCTGTGATAAGCAACAGTTGAACTTCTCACAGCCACAAATAGATGCTCCCATACAGTGACTGCAGATGCCAGACTCGAATGTGTGACATTGGAAAGACCTTAACTGATCTCTCAAACATACAAATGCCTACAAGTTTAAGCAAGGAGCTGGGACTGCAGCTGAAACATATATAGTTTCTAAGGTATTAATCCTACTGAGGGAGAAGTTTGTGGGTCCACAGAGAATCACAGAATATGCTGAGCTGGAAGGGACCCACAGGGATCACTGAGTCCAACTCCTGGCCCTGCACCCATTCCCAAGAGTCACACCATGTGCCTGAGAGTATTGTCCAAATGCTTCTCGAACTCTGTCAGGCTTGGTGCTGTGACCAGCTGTTCCCCATTCAACTCTTTGTTTTCCTACTTGCACTGCAACAGCTGCAAGATGATGCTGTCTAGGCTTGATGGAAAGGACAGGCCTATTTGGTGGTAGCATATTATTAGCATTATTACCCATTAGTTCATGGGTATTAAATAAATGTAAGGGGAGCTTGGGTTCTACAAGATTTCACTTCCCCCCAGCTCTGTCTCCTGCAGCAGCTGTCCACTGTGACACAGCTGTCCACTGTGACATGCCTGTTAGCAGGGAACAAGTGTAACCCTTTCAGCCTTGCTCTGTAAAACCCCTCAGAACAAACACTTGGCTTCTGGCAGGGACATTGGTGTGACGTGTTTAGAAAGACCACGATGTCCCATCAGGAGGCAGGGACAGCCAGCAAAGTTGGTGGCTCTCTCCACACCTCTAACATGTCATCTAGACAGTCAGAAAATGGTGCTGGAATAATTTCAGTACAAACAGCTCAGTAACTTTCTGCAGTGACTTGAAGCTTAAGATTAGCTTATGGCCAAGCTTGCTGTCCTGGATACTTTGTATCATACATATTAACATAAATATTATTGGGAATATAATTGTTTTATCTTTATGCTCTTCAGTAAGTGCCAGAATGCGTGGGGAAGGTTCTTGTCTCTTTGCCACTGGGACTGTGGAATATAAACATATAAATGTCCTCTTAACACATGCACTGTTTCTTAATGTTTCCTTGATCTTTGTAAAAAAACCTGACAACTTAGTTTGGAAATTGCTTTCTAAAGCAAATGTGCTTACAGGATTTTGACTTGAGATCTCTGTGGGATACCCCAGAAAAAAAAACCTAATTAGAACAGGCATTCATCCTTCCTTGCTGATGTTGTAACATAAATGGTGAACAGACAAAACAGTTCATGAGAACTGAGTTACATGCACAAAAGTGACTAATCACTTTCCTGTTTAAGCTTCAAATTAAGAAGTTATGTAATGAAATGAATAAGCTGAAAGCTGTAAACTACCTATATAGTAATGATGCTTAGAGATGTGCAATTAAAGTGGAAATGTGCAGAATTCAGTTCTTAGAAGGCCTTTAGACAGAAGTCAACCACCTGAAAAGTGCAAGGAATTTGAAGTGTACTGCTTAATGGATTTTTTTTTAAAAAAGAAGTTGACTGGCAAAGCCAAGCTGTGGATAATCACAGCCTCTGCCTCGTGTTCACAGCATCAGCTCTTTTGATGATGTTTCTGCTACAGGCAATGTGGCAGAAGAGCTGTAGAGCTGACCAATAAAAATCTGAATACTTTCTGACCAAATAAAAGCCATTGGTTTAGAAATCCCTTAATGTGAAAAAAAAAAGAAAAAGTGCAGAAATACAACCCCCCACCCCCAATTTATTTTTCAGTATTTGGAGCACTGTAAAATTAGCTCAGTGGAAGAAGTTCCCGTTGCAGCTGCCTCTGTGCAGTGGGAGCTGCATGTCCCAGAACCAAGAGATGAAGGATTTCCCTGCTCTGCTGCCTGTACACTGGGCACTGTGCTCAGCTTTGGATCCAGGCACTCACAGACCTGTTGATGCTGCAAACCAAAGGGATTTTCCACAGTTGGTTTTATCACAGCAATTGTGATTGGCAGCATCTTATCAAAACAGTCCTTTTAAGTGATACCAAATCAACACTTGAGAGCACGAGGAAAAGGAATTTCATGGAGATTGCAAGACCAAAATGAAGTCCACAACATTTATAATTAAAGGAAAATTACTATAAAAGGAACTCTTGAGTGTTAAGCATTTTTAGGCCACAGCAACAAGAAAATTAGGAGAAAAGGCTGAAATGCCACCAGGCAAACAAGTTCTTGGCTACAATGAAAACAGTGGGGCCCATGCAGAGCACCAGGGCTGCAGTGAGAGGCTGCTTGCCCAGACTGAATTTCAAGTTCTTTTCTGGGCTGTTCAGTCCTAGGTGCCACATCAGTCCCTTTTTGAACTTTGCCACAGGATGACTTAGCAGAAGGATAAGACCAATGATCTACCCAAAGTGTACCTGATAGTAGTGACTTTAAATTGCACCAGATGAAGGAGTGACCACCTTCAGAGGGATCATCAGTTCAGCCTGATACAGGCACACAGGGAAAATAACTGTAGACCCAGCAGTCTCTGCTGTGAGGGCTTATGTATTTCAAGCTTGATCTACTTAAGGCATTATCCACAGTATATGAATCTCTTAATTCTTTTTCTTGATTTGTACACTGAGCATCAGTGATAGCTGGTGGCATTCAATTTTCATATAAAGTCCCAGCAATAAGCTTAATACATACAGATGCAGTACACTGGTATTACAGACAGCTGGGATGGACTTGTAAGAACAGTAAGAGAAAAAAACGAAGTCAGTTTGAGCCTACTAGTCCATACATAGCAGAAATAGAGAATTAAACTTTAAACACCATAAAAATATATTACTCAATTTTAGTATAAACACAGAAGTCCCAACAACCCTTTCACCAAGTCTCACATGATAGATAAGCATAAAGCTCTGTGCAGTTGCAAAAGCAACAGAGTTACACTGAACTTGTGGAGATTTTTTCTTGGATTTGATTCCTAGACACTGACAATTTCAGTTAACTGATTCCTCCCTCTGTCACTACAATTCACCCAGCTCGTACTTCCATTTATGTCTCCTGCAATAAAAAAATCCTGCCTCATTCTCATCTGTCAGGAGGAAGAGAGGTTATGGTCATCAACTGCTCACAGCCAGAATTACTGGAGAGAATTCCACATCACTCCCTGAGAGGATGCAATGTTACCTTCTTCATTGTACTATGTGCTAACTCCTGGATGATGTTGAATGGAAACAGGAGGAATTCCAAGAATTCATCACTGACAGTAAAACAGGACCGAAGCAAGACCAGTCAGTCCTGCCAATATTTGCATGTTCTGAAGAAAAACACAGAATGTGCACTCTGCTGTAGGAAGCCCAAGTACCTATTTCCTGTAAAATTTGTGTCACAGAAAAAGAGGGAAACCGAATGTACTGACAGCAACTTTCTCTTAATTGCACAAGTTTTAATCTCTCCCTCTGATACATTCATTGTACAGTTAAAACAGTTGGAGGTTTAATATCACTGGGGCCTTTTCTTTTAATTACCTGTTTTATGTCTCTTTTTTTTCCTTCAAGCTGGTAAAGTTTTGCTTATCACCAATTAACTCCCTTACTTACACTGCAGAGGGGATTAAAATGCAACAGAGGGCACCTTGCTGAGGCTTTGTCACAGACAGGGCAATGGGTCCGTGCTGATGATACAGGATTCTGCAGCTGCTGGAATACAAGATCCTTGTCTCTGCCCTTCTCTCAGGTGGAGCTGATGTGCCTATACTGTGCTCTGATGAAAACCTGGCTCTAATGTTGCTATCTCTAACTGAAAAAGTATTAATTTGTAATGAAATAAAATGTTTTCTTCCTGTTTTGAAAACTGCTAGAGGAATATTCTTAGTTTAAAATGGAAAGAGCTGAATTTATGGAAATACGGAACATTCTTTTCAAGAAAAATGACTATTTCAAACTTAGTTTCCTAGATTTGATGAGAAGTTTCATGAGGAAGCTACTTACTAAGCCAGAGGTTATTTTCCCTAACACTTGTTGACTTAGGCACAAGTTTCACAACACTGTTGTATTTTCCATAGGAACTGGACAAGCACTTCCTAACAGTGCATAAGATTCTTTGTGGACCAAACACACTCAAGGGAAAGCTGTACTGTTGAGGAAATGGAAGAAGAAAGATTTCTCCTTCCAGCCAGAATATTAAAGCCGTCCACATATCTGTCCTTTTGGCAACCTCTTGGAAAACAGCTTTTGAGAACACCAAGAGAAGAATCTCTGAACAGAAACAAACTGTCTAATACTATTCTTACAATGGAAGTGACCTAAAATAAAATGAGTCCACACGGGCTGGATATTGTTTAAAATAAAACTATTATTCTTTCTAGTTTGTGCTTTGCAATACAGTGAAGTGTATTATAATAGTTCCCAGGGTGGACACTCTTCTATAATAAAAATTATTTATTTTGGAAGAAGTTTGCTTCAAATATGGTGCAGGTTCTCCCACAGACCCTCACCCCCACACCCCCTCAGCTATTTTTCTAGAGCAGGGTCCATACAGAGGACTGTTCTGGAATTCTTCCTGTGGTCATGTACCTAATAGAGACATGCTGTGAGCTGGTGGGAGATTATAGAAACGCTCCCTTTGGAGGGAGAACCTCTTTATGAGTGACACACAGCTTCTGTTTTAAGAAGCACAGCCAAGAGTCTGGGGGTTTGTATCAGTGTTAAACTATTGCATCTGTTCAGAAAAGGGATGTCACAGTTAGCTAGATACTTGCATTATTAAACTCTGAAATGCAAAACAACAGAAAGAGTAGGGCTGTTGTAAAGCAAAGCCAAGTTGGGTAACTGTAATGCATTGGAGCATTTTAATTCAGAGCCTCCTCTGCTCCTGCTTCTGGCTTGTCAGGGTAAGAGTGGGAATTTTCTTAAGGGTAAGAGGGTATAGGAAGGAAGGTGTTTAAAGTTTGTCCATGACACAAAAATGGATATTGGAAAAATGTATGTTCTACTGAAGTGAAAGCTATAACAAGGCAGTACATGTCCTTGCAGGAATAAATGGATATTGCTGATAACTACTGCTGCCACCTACGAAAAGAATCCGAAGTCCCCAGTAAAGCAGAAACCAAAAGAGGTTATGAGTACTTCATCATTGTTCTTCAGACAATCCAGCAAAACCTACTAGAAAAGATTCCACATCATTCCTGGAGACAAATCCTGGAGAAGTTTTTGCACAAACTCAAGTAAAATGTGGTTAGCTCTTTACTCTTTACAGCTTCAAGGAGCTTTTCAATTGCCTGCTGATAAGGCAAAGCCTCTGTGTAGTGTTTGTTGCCACTGCACTGACAAGAATTCCTTTAGATAACTTCAAGAGTCTACAATTCCACATGCAAAATTCTAGAAACAATATGAGAAATGGATATGTATCAAGCTGGTCAGCAGATGGTGTTGGTTTGGATATTCTGATCAGTGGAGAAGGAAAAGTGTGTTTTGTTCCCATAGCTTTTTACAGTTTCTGTTTCCACAGCAGCTGTAAGCCCTGGACTGCCAGTGCCTGGTGGCTTTTGCCAACAAAACCTCTGACAAAGATGCTCAGCTTTAGAAAAGTAGCTAAAAGTGCACATATTCCAGCAGCAGAGCAACGCCAGCAACTGGAAACCAGCAAAATGGATGTGGTCTCTTTGCTAACAACAGTGGTTATACCACAAAAATGCCACCTTTACTAGCACTCATGTAGGCACAGAGGAGCCTGACAACGTGAGTGTGTCTGGCTTGCCATCAATGCTCAGAGCAGGGTTCACAGCAGTTGCACTGCAAAGAGCCGTGGAAGGGCAGCTCTGAGCTGCAGACTGGCCCAGCAGCAGTCAGAGGGCAGCCTGGGGGCACAATGAGCAGCAGCATCTCCTGGCAGGAGCCACAGGAGGAAGATGTCCTGTTTTCTGGTGCCCTTGCACTGCTGAACTGCAAAATGCCATGGAAGGAAAGGTCAAAATGGGGAAAAAAATTCTCCTTCACTATCTCCCCACTTAGGTCCCTCAAGATTATTTTTCTACAAATGACTGTCATTCTGGGAAAGGTCTGGGGCAAGGAACACACAGAGCTTAGCAGGAGGAATAGCTGTTAAGGTTTCCATACACAGCTGGCTGTCTCACTGCTCCCTGAGATTTTAGGGGCATGAGTTGAACTGTAATAACTCACAGAACTGTAAACTGCCATTGATTTTAGCTTTCCCTATTATGTCAGCTATAATTTGCAATGATTTGGGAGCTCTTCAAATAATTGAGCCTTCCTGCACCAGGTGGAGCAGGCACCTCTGTAAGAAAAGATAATGTGGGCAAGCTGAGAGTAGAAATTATCAGACCTCTCCCTAGGCAGGCCACCCCTAAGAATTATAGTCCCAAAAACAAGCCTAAAAGGGGGAGTCATTTCTGTCTATGGGAAAAGAATTCAGACACAACTTTTGTGGTGTGCTGGAGAAAAGAGGTGGAAAGAAACACGAGCAGCATCCACCCACTTCAGATAATCTGGGGAGAAGCAGCAGCAGGGTCTTGTTTCTGGACATAAGACTGCATGAGAAGAACAACTTGTGCCTATTCTGTGCCACTTTCTCTGACCCCAGATCAAGATGAGGGTATTGATGCTCTGCAACACATTTTCCTTTTCCAGATAACTACACATTAAACCATGAAAAGATCTTGCTGTAGATCCACACACTAACAATTCTCAGTAAACTTCATCATGTGCTTTTTAAAAAATTACAACTTCAGTCATGTGCATATAGGAACATTTTAAATGTGTTGATAGGAGATTGTGCAATCACTAATAAGTGATCAAAAAGCCTGGGTTCCAGAGAACTGAGATCTATTATCAGTGGCTTATGACCCTGGCTGAAGAATGATAATCACAGTAACAGACAGGGAAGTTTGAGAAAGTATCATAGCCAGAAAAATCCTTGAACCAAGTCCATCCCACAGGGAACTGCCACATCCTGTATGACTCCCTTTTTCACACTGTGGTATGTTTTATCACCACTGGACCTTGTGCTCAAGTTTACTAACTCAGGGTAAATTTTATGAACCTCATGCCATCAACTTTACCTACGATGTTTAGTCCAAACAACTGCCTAAGTCCCCAAATTTATGCCATCTTGCCCTAGTCCTGCATAAAGCATAAGCTCTTGCTCCCTGCACTATAGCAGCTGTGTGCATGGAAAATGCAGACACACATCTACAGATGTGGCTTAGCTTTAGACACCTGAATATTCAGTCTTGACCATGTTGTACTCAAATTTACTTCTGTTTTCTTACAGAGGCTATAATGGGAGTGAAGAAAGGAAAGGTTAATTAGTATTTATTGTTCCCTTGCCAACATCTACCTCTAAACAGACAAACCTGTTACTGCAGTAAAAAAATGTAAGACAATCCAGTGCACTTTAATTTGAGTTCATCCAATCTTTTGAGTTGGCAACTAATGTAATTCACTGAAGACAGAGACAGTGGAGGAGTTCTCAGGGGTCATTTGAAGAGAATTAACCCTGGTCAAAATAGAGTCATATCTGTGCCAGAGCCTAAACTGAATACACATGAAATTTAGGCTATAACAAGACAGATCAGAGTTCTGTAATTGCCCTGATCCTTACAGTATGGTGAACTAAATCATTAGAAGCACATGCTCTCTGATCTGGCATTCTCGAAGACAAATTTATTTTTCCTGTGTCTAAAAAGAGATGCAGCAAGCTTGTTTCCCATTTCAGCTCTTAAGATTATCATAACAAACATATATTTTTTCCTAAAAAAGGAAAATGAAGCTATCCCAAATTAACAGATCAGTGTGAATACAGCCCCAAAAAATGTTTATATTAAGCTGCTTGGCAATCATACAGTTTCAGCAGATTTATTTTTTATTATTCTTTCTTTATAAGTAGTGATGCTTCACTCCTTAAAACCTCATCATCTTTTGATCTTGTTCTAAATTCTTTTCAATTCTACCTCTTAAGAGAACAGAGTTCTCTTTTGTTATCTGGAATTTTTTATCACTCATTTTTAACAGTGCATCCTGCTGATAATAAGCTGATCTTATGAATCAGTTAATTTTCTATCTGAATATTCTTAACATTTTCTTAGAAGCTCATTTTCGACACTGGTTTAAGTCACTGATAGCAAGTTTTTATATGTTGCTTATTTTTAATGTGGTTTGTGTTTCATTAAAGCTAGAAGTCCTCCTGTCACAGATCTCAGATGATGTCATGGTGACACTGGATGTATCAACTTAAATGTTTCAAAACATTATGTATTGTTGGGAAAGCTGAGCACTTAACAAGCTGTTGTGTTGGCGACTCATCACATTGGATTTCCGGGCCCTTAACCCCATTTCCTAGAGGTTGTGTGACAAGCCTCTTCCATAAACTCTGTTGAGCATCCTGGGCACAAGTTTTCCCCTTACCCTCACAGAAGTAGGACCCTGCTGCCAAAGTAGTGCTCTGCAGTAGCTTCAGAACTCCATTTCCTGGGGCTGTAGCCCTGTGAACACCTAGGGTTGTGTGTCAACTTCTTTGGGTCACCAAAGCAAAAGGGCACTCAACATTTGAGAGGGCTCCAAAATACCACCCCATTCACTTATTTAAATCTGTGTACCTACTTGAATCTGTGTACACTGCTTGAATTCATTCACACAGCCCCTTCCTGTTCCTCATGCCCTGGCTTTGAAGAGTCAGGTACTGTTGGAAATGAGCATTGTATCTTCTTTCAAGAATGGAAACCCCTTCTTCTCCCCAGGCCACCAGTTTTTCGAGTTTTTGCTCATCAAATCATACTTCTTCCATGACCATGTAACTCTCACATCCCTGCCCCAGGCAGACTTGCTGTAGCTGTCCGTGATCCTTTTGATCCTGGTTCTCCGTGGTTCCAGCACCCAGATAACATTCCAGCCGTGCTTGGATACTGTCAGTTTACCAAACTCCATCCTCCGTGTTGCACTCCCTCCATTCTCACATCTGACTGCTGTAGTGCAGCCCCAGCCATCCCCTGCTCACTGGGAAAGGCAATCAGTTCAAGGTTGGCCTTTTAGCAGTGCTTTGACTAATGGAATATGACTTGCATTTCACACTTAATGAAATTTAGGAGGCAGCAGTTTGAGATACTAGAAAACTTGGCAATAAAATGCCAATTAACTGTGACTTAACACAGTGTATTAACACAGTGTTTGAAATGTCCAATGTTCTCCCACTATTCCTTATTATTGAATTGTATCCATTTAGTCCCATTATGCCTTCTTGATAAAGAGATTATGCAGTCTTGGCTTCCCTGTTCACTCCATGTTTTTCAGGTGGATTTTACAGGCTCTTCTTAGCTCCACACTGCTGTGACCAGCTGCTCTGATAGCAAACCCAGCTCATTTAAAGCAAGCCCTGATATATCTATATTGTAGGCATATTGCAGCACAACAGCTGTGACTGAAACTGAGGCACATCTCTTGATGATAAAGTTGCAACAAGGGAAATTCCAAGTGTATATTGTAAAAAAATTGAAATAAGCATGGTGAGATACTAGAACAGGCTGGTGATTCTGGAATCTCCAACCCTGGAGGTACATAAAACTCGACTGGACTGATCTTGAATAAACAGCTGTAACTGTGAGGTTTGCCCTGCTTTGGACAGGAGGCTGAACTGGATGACCTCCAGAGTCCCTTCCAGCCTAAATTATATGATTCTATTGTTAAAACAGTACAAACCCATCATGAAGACAGTTTTATATATATATGTATTTATTTTCTTATTTGCCTGTCTTTTAAAAATGTTTTCAACTAAAATACACTGGAGTAGGAGAGATTTAGTCTCTCTAACAGGGCATTCAGAGTAGCTATGCTGCAGCAACTTCTGGAGTTTCTGTTTTGACTATATCATAAACTTAAGTGTCTGAACAGAGATGCTGCCAACTGCTCCTGAGATACATCAACAGCCTAAAGCAGATAAAGAAATGACTCTACCTTTCTCCCACACTAAACAGTCAAATTTTAGACTACATCCTAACACCAGCAGTTTAAAATTGTATCTGATGCTATAACTGCCTGAAGTACACCTATAGCCAAGCCCTCCTACATGGCATATGGAAAAGACCCTTCAGGGGATGGCCTGAAGGCATGTCCACAATGTTCCTAAGCAGTAAGCAAAATAAAAATCCTAATTCTTCATTTTTATTACATCTCAGCAGGTAAAAGAATCAGTGCAAACCAACCTGCTCTTTGGCTGTGGAGCCCCACCTCTCTGGGCTGCCTCTGTCTCTAACGAGTCTCACATAACACTGAGACTCTTCCTTGTTAGCAAATCCACACTCGTTTCCTTTGCTGTGATTCCCTTCTTCTGTTCTTCTCCTCTAACTCACCCTATTCCTCAGGCAGCTCTGGAATATGTTTTGCATCCCTCTTCCCCACTCAGTGTTAGCCCATTCCGAGGTGCTGCCTCGGAGCAGCGCTGCAGTGCACTGTACACATGGTACCTGGGACAGGGACAGGCACAGTGGCCTTGTGGACTTGACAGAAAAAAAAAAACACAAAGCAAGTGCTACTTGTGCTCTCTAACTGAGAAACCGAGGCACAGAGATACACTCCTTGCTGCTATCAGCCCATTTTGGTTCCCTCCTAGTTCCTCTGGTGCCTTTTTCCTGTTTCCTAGTCCCAAAAGACACTCCTGGTGAAAAATGAAAATCACAACACAGAACCTTTCCTTTTGAGGCAGAAACCTCTCCTCCACACGTGGCACAGCCCCTAATATTAACCAGTGCTGCTATAAAGAAGGTGGTAAAATGTTTCCTTCATTGGAGTTTTGTTGATTTGATGGCAGTTTAAAAAGCACAGAATTTCTTTATGCTTAAGCCATGGTTTGCACGCAAGGTTTCTTCCTAACCCCCAGCCCTGCCTCACGGGCTTGTTTTTGGTTTAAATCAAAGGCTTTTTTGTACCTATAAGCCAGAGCTCTGGGAAGTGTTTTACATGGGCATAAATACTTAATTGGGCTCCAGTGCCAAGCTAACTGTTTGGCAACAGCCTACGTGTTTGCATCATTTGGACCAGCTCACAGCACGGTGGTTTGTTACACTGCATTTTAGCACTGGGAAATGGGAGTTGCCCTAATGAGTAATGGAAGACCATTTAAAAATAGAACTGAAAGTTTAGTGGAAGATAAGAAAGAAGGCCAGTACAGCATCCTTTCACGTGAATAGTTTGCTATGAGGCAGGGAAAAATACAGTTTTCATCACGATCATTTAATGAATCTTGAATAAGAGAATCTTGAATGGAGTTTCAGGAAGTGTCTTTCCCAATGCGTGGAAAAGCCTTCAGTTAAGGCTTGTAACTGGATCTTTACAGCAAGCAGACAGCTAGGGTATCCTAATTTGTCAGAGTTTCCACTGGATTGTGTAAATTGTTGTAAATCTCTCAAGAAAAGAGTCTCTGCCCCAGTGCTAGCTGCCCTTACTCAAAGGCACTTCAATTTCAAAGTTCATTTCTTAATTGTGATGATTACATACTTGTGCATACTGGTTTATGAAGAATAAAGCACTTATCTGTCCCCTAAAATCACCACGTTCTTGCTGGAAAAGGAAAGAAAACACAGAAATGTGGGAAAGTCCCAACACACAGGGGTCAGTGTGTTGTTTGCAGAGACTGTTGTTGATTCCTGCCTCCCTGATCATGCCCAAACCACTCTCAACTCCCTGTATTGATCCCTCTTGAGGGCCCTCCTGGTAGAAAAGGACAGAGACTGGGGAGGAGGAGGGCAGCAGAACAGCCCAGTCTGGAGCCTGCTGATGGGAGTGTCTGAGCCTGGAAACTGGACAACAAGTCTGAGAGAAGTTGCTGCAGCTTAGGAGGTTCTGTGCTCACAAAAGCAGAGCAGCAGTCCCAGAGTCTGTAATGACACCTGATATTTGCTGAAATTGTCATTTCTTTTGTGAAAGCAGAAATTCCTAAAAGTAAGACAAAACCCCTTCCCCTCCCATACTGCCTGGTTACAGAGGGAACGGTGCCATGAAGCATTAGCTCGAGTGAGACACCTTCTAATGGTGCTTGTTCATTATGTCAGTGTGAGGAAGGGAGAGGACAAGGGGTTACTCATCAAAAAATTGAAACTTAAAAACAGCAGAAATAAAGGTTGCTTGTCTAATCTCAGTTTGACCCTTTTTCTGCTTTGAAGGAGACAATATTGAATTACATCATTACACGTGTACTTTTTGCTGGAAGAGGAAACAAATCTAGCCTTGAGGGCCTAGGCAAAAAAAAAATAAAATTAAATTACTCAGTGGCTGAGTAGATTCATGCAGTTGTTCACAACAGTCAGCCTCCTGTCCCAAATATCTTCCATTGGTTTCTGGGCTTCATGGCCAAGGCCCTGATTAGCAGTTGTTAGGAGTATCAATAATAGCAACATCAATAAAAGAGCATCAATAATATTGGCCATCTGTTCCCTCATGAGTCTGACCCATAAGAATTTCTTTCTTATTGTGAGAACTTTGGAGAATGTTTCTTAAAAGCACTGGCCTCAGTTTCCTTCTGAATGAGAGTCCAGCTCAACAGCCACCTCAGAAGGTGGAAATAAATATGCCTGAGCAAGTACTGCATAAATGTGCCACACAAATGTGGCAAGTGCCCCAGGAAAAAATCCTTCTTACTGTTGGCACAGAGGATGAATCAGCTGCCTCGCTGCCATACAAGACATGTACCCAAACTGGGAACCCAGAGGTAATGTTCTGCCTTCAGGGCAGAGGTCAGTGATGTCACTAAATCTGGGGTCCCTCACACTTGGAATACTTCAGAAAAATGTTTCCAGCAGGTTTCAAACTCTAAGAGAATACAAGATGACACTAACATACCAAATCCCTCTAAGGCTATGAATTCAGAGTCATATTTCTTTTCCTTGAATGCTTTGGATAAGAGAATTAGTATCTAATCAACAGCAAAATCAGATGGAAGTTTGTTCAGACCACAAACAAAATACCCCATGGCATTAGTTGTAAATGTGTGCCACATAAGTTTACTTGCCCGTTTGAAAGTTTAGAAATTGCAATTATTGCACTGCTGATCAAAAATGCCTGAAATAATACAGACTCTGGGCCCAAAAACATATCATAGAAATTTGTTAAATCAAAAATGCAAATGAAGAACACACATATTTGCACCTGGAGCTCATCAATTCTGGGACATCAGACACCCTTATGTACTATTTGGATTACTAGGAAAACTTTAGACAATTTGGATATTTTAATACATAGTAATTTTAAAGAAATACAAATCACATATATCAGTACTGTATTAGTATCTTGGTTTAAAACATATTATTAAAGATGTAAATACGAGTAAGAACATAATATTGACAACGATTTCTAAGTGCTTTTCTTCAGATGAGCAGATTTATAAGAAAAGTGTCTGGAAAATATTTTGACTGTCCTTGAAATAATCAATAAATTAATGTAATAAGAAAGAGGAACATCCTGTAATTCTGAGTACAGCAAAGGCTTTGGAATTCTGCAACTGGGTTAAATTTTTGCCTTAAGCAACTAACTTAAGCTCTCTTCCTTTTTAGTTTTCCTGTTGGTAAAACAGGAATTGCTTGCTTCAAACCCACGTCCCAAGCGTCACCAGGCAGAAACGCTGTCCCAGCTGCTGAGGTGGGTAAGCTGAGGTGGGTAAGCTGACCCAGCTGAGGTGGGTAAGCTCCTGCCAGTACACAGCCAGCCACCCTCACAGTGAGGGGCGCTGGGACAACCTGGCAATCCCAAAATTGGAGATTCAGCACTGGGAATAGAGTGAGATTAGAAAGGTCACAACACTGCAAGCCGGCACTATTTTCGTATTTGGCACAAGAGAAGATTGCCTCCATAGCACATTTGCCTGGTTGCATATTGATTTGGCTTCTCTGATTACAAACAGAACCTAAACTGATTAGAAAACAATTAGGAGTAAATCTATATGAATGGATTTTTTTCCCCTTTTCTCTTCTTGGCCAGTTAGCTTGATGTGACATGAGTGAATTTGACTCTAACTTTGCCACTGACTTGTGAAAAGCAGGCAACAAGACCATAAGTTATCATTGCTGATTCAAATATGAACTGTGAAAGTAAGTATTTATTCATTCTATTTCTCAAGAATGAAAACCTCTGCCATCTTCAGTGGCCTTACAAAGGAATAACAAAACCTAGGTATGGCTTCTTAAGGAAATACTCTTATTACTTGTGACCTTTGTGCAGCCTTGCTGAAGCTGTACTGATAACACAGTGTCTTGTTTGTCCCTTTAGTCACTCATTTCAATGTTCATGTAACAGTCTGAAGGAAAAGTTGCCATGGATTCACAGTAACTGCCTGACCTGAAAGAGTCTAATAATGATGAAGACTGAAATAACTTTTGCTTTTAAATTTATCACTGGGAACTAATGCTTAGTGCTATTCCACTCACAGTTTGCAGGCACTCCTATGCTACATGAATGATTTCCCTGGAAAAATAACACTTTTTTTGTTCAGTGAGCAGCAAAACTAACAAAGCCTGGGTCTGGACAGATTTGCACACTGTGTTCCTTAATTCACCCCCTGCTCCACAGAACTCCCATGTTTTCACCATGCTCCCAATGCTAACTGCCTCCCCCACATCCTGTATCTGCAGTTATACAACATTCAAGCTATTCCAGGGATGACTCATCATCTCTAATACTATATATATCAGAATAGATAAGAATATGTGTGTGTATATCTATATATAACTGTATATATCAGAATATTTAATACCCTATTTAAGAATCCACATGTATTGGAAAGGTAAAGTTCAACCCACTCAGCTTTCTCACAGAACCTGGGAGCTTGTCATACAACTAAAGATTTTTCACAAAACAGGTAGAAACTCCATATCTTTGGAAATATTGCTCATCTCTAAAAGTTCATTGAAATTGTAAGGAGAGCAGTGGAGGCAAAAAGAAATGGACTAATGTTAAAAAACCTGCTAGAGATACACATGGAACAGAGCTGGTTCATTCTGCTGCACAGCTCAAACCAGACACAAACCCAGACCAACTACTCTGTTACAAGATGATATTGCAGCTCTACTTATCACTAGGCCAGAAATGCCCTGTGCCATTACCTGGGCATTTGGCCCTTTACTTCAAGAACTTCTAAGTTGCACTGCTGCAGCTGGGATAAGCTGAAGCAACTGAAATCCTCAGGTTGCTACACCAAGGAGCTACTGGCAGGTAGCTTGCAATCCTTTCCCTTCCTTTGTTAATGAGAATTTGGATGTTATTTCATTAGAGATGTCTTGCAAGGAGGGCTTGGTCATTCTTATGACATCAAGGTCCAAAATACAACTTCAGAGAGCCAATGAGGTGGGTAATTCTGTCTTTCTTGTCCAGAAGAATTTAAAAAAGTATTTATCTGTCATGCTAGGAGAACTTTTCCTCAGAAGACACACGGACCTAGAGATTTGAGAGTCCACTGCTTTGTAACTTGATTATGGGAGAAACCCCCATGTTATAGCTTATGGATTTAAAGTTTAAATACCTGGTACATCATCTCTCTGCTTCTCATGAATCAGCTTTTTACCCTGTGTGTTCTCCTGTAAATTAAGAACAACTTCCAGGTGTTGTGAAAAGGTGGCAGTTTTTGCACAGCTAACACTTGAAACTGGTTCCCTCAGAAAGCTGGACAGTAAGCCAGGCTGGGGCCTCCATGTCACACATTCTCCTATGCCGTGAAGGAAGTGGGCTCTCAAGTTTCACATTTGGCAATGAAAGTAGTTATAGATTTAAAATACTCGGTAATTATTATTTTGTTAGAGCTTTATGTACCACTAATGTCTATGCTGTGATGAAAGATGTCTTCCTATTTGACTGGAGAGGCATTTGTGGCATGTGAAGCTTAGATTTGTGATGTCCTTGGTTGTTTCTTTACTTTCATGTTCCTAAACTTTGTGAGTGATATAAGTACAGAACTGTCACTTGCAACCTTGAACGATTTTCAGGACAGACTAATTTTTTGTGATATAGACAAAGGTCCTTATTTCCTTTACCACTTTGGACTACCATTTATTGTTCTGCCTCCATGTAATGTATTCCTAAAGCTACCAACATAGGTGTCCTAGATCATTTCCCTGTGTATGCCACTGCTTTTTTTCCCTTTTAATATTTATTTTCTAAGACAAGCATCTCCAAAACAGTCTTGATCATTACTGAGAGTCACTTCCAGAACAAAGTTCAGTCACACTACAAACAATTTTCTTGATTGCTGCTTTTCTTATGTGGGAGAAAAGTGAGACAGCATTGAATTCAAATTATACTGTATGTGGAGACGAAGAGCCAAGATTTCTTGAAGTTACAGTGCTCCAAGCCACTATTGGCAAAAATTCTTTGGACCAAAGCTGCTTTAATTCTCTTAGGGCATGCAGCCCTGAATAAAGGGAAAAAACACAGCCAAGAAAAAGCAGCATTCCTACATGTAGCAAATAACTTAGGATGGTAGCTCACAGCAAATGAGGGAAAAGGAGCACAGTGGAAAAAGAAGAGACAGGAAACATTAACATTTTGTGATTTAGGTAGATTAGACCATTACTTTGCAGATTCAGATTTCCTACTGATCGTGGAGAAAAATGGAAGCTATTTTGACTGAAAGAAAACACAGTCACATAATGAATTGCTACTTAAAGATAATGGTAGTACTGTAATGCATTCCATAAATATTCTTGAATTAAACAGAGACATTTCATTCCTCCTTCCACCCATCACAACAGAAAGAAGACACCAAAAAATGGCTTGTCCTCTTTTAACCTAGACCTGGATCTAACATGTATATGTAACCAAAAACCCTAAATCAACATAATGCAATCAGAAAGTGCTGACACAGAACAGTGTAATGAAAAACTTCTCTTGGCCTTTAAGGTTGTCCAACAGATGACACATTCCTTCCTTTGTAACCAATAACTGTCTGTTTGATTGAAATCTGCATGGAACTATTCTGGTGTCGTGCAGTTTGTCCCTCAGTTGCAAGGCAAACAGTCCACTGGGGTGGTGACTGTGAATATTTACACATAAAAGCATAGGGACAAATAGAAATATCTCACTATCTTAACTGTTATTTCTACAAGGGAGCTCAGGCAGGCAGACACCATTTTTCAAATTCAGATAGTTGTGGTGCAGGTCCTGCTGCATCACAATGTGGTTCTGGTGTTCTTCCAGAATTAGATGTTAAACAGAACTGAATATATAGCCTGAGGACGCAGTGAACATTTCAGCATGCTACAATTGCTGTGCTCTACACCTTCTGGAGAGGCTTAACAGTAACTTCCACCTCTGCAGTAAGGACTTCGTGGAACATGTGGAACTTGTGATGCTGATGGACTGGTGTAAAAGCACATCATCACTATTAAGCGTTTGCTGGTAGATTTCCAAGTTAATAGTCTGGATATTTATTGGAGATGTAGGAGCAACAGCAGAATACAGAAGTGGTAATGTTTCTGTAAGCATATGAAAGAATAAGAGGAGGCATAAATTTCAATAACTGGTGTCCATGCTTTCAAATGTTTGAGTAGGTGAGATGTGCCCTGCAATTTTGCTAAATTTAGCTTGCTTGTTAAGTTCTATTTAGTAGCAATCCTTATAGAGGGATTCAAATGTGAACCACTGACAACAAAATTCTCAGTATATCAGAAATTAAGGCTTGTTTGGGTTTATCTACATCTTCTTTCAGTTTGTGAACATTCATTGTTCACAAGTCATGCTGGTTGATAATCTATACTACGTGTTCAGATTTCATTTGTGTAGCAGAGGAATATACAACTCCATTATGGAAAAGAATGAACAAGAAAACCCTAATAGAAAACATAGCAGCTAGTGCAAGTAGAACCAAAAGTCGTGATCCCAGATCCTCCCAGAGACAGCAAACTGTAGGACTACAGGTGTCAAGGAATTCCTGGAGGATGTTTGCAACTCTGCCTACATTATCCTTGGGGAAATGCCTTTGTTTTGGCAAAGGGACCAGCTCTATGAGATATGGTATAAGCCTTCTTACAAAGGGCTGCTATAAGGTATTATATTGCATAAACTGGATAAACATATGGAAAAAACTGTCTTGGCCTAGTTCTGCAGCATTGACCCTTCAGTGACTGCTATGCAACAGTACTTGCTTTTCATGGTGATGATCTGGGCTTTTAAGATCTTCAGGGTATTTTCATCCATGACATTGCCTTACTGCTCAATTTTGAGGCTTTCTGGGGTAGATATAACACTGAACTACATGTGCAGATCTACTTCTGACCTAATACTGGGATTACCTTCCATAGCTGAACACAGAACACCAACATTAAGCATTTGGTCCCAGTCTCTCTCTCTCCAAAGCACACAGCTTCTTTGATGGCAGTTCTGTACATCTGCCTGATCCCTACAGATACATGGAAGAAGCATTTCTGAATCCCAGTATGAGATTTAGCATTAAGAGACAAATAGCTTCATGAGTGCAGAGCAGTGAAAACTGGCAGCAGGCACTGTCTGAGGATCCAAGAAAAGAAATGTTTCACAGCTACCTATTCTTCCTCTCCTTATCTTAAAGACTTTCAAGGACTTTGGATGCTCTGCAGTCTAAGTGATTAGCTAAAAGTCCCAAATCCAGCATCTGAGAGGAAAAATATTCGAGCTGCTTACATGCTCTTGCATCACTCAAATAGCTCTCATATTTGCTGTAGAGCTTGAGTGGTGCTCACCAAATCATATCAGTCCTTTGGCTGACTACACATGACACAGCATGTGTGAAATGCTCTAACTGCCCGACTGGGTGGCTTAGGTGGTCTCCTTAAATCAACTTCTGAAACTTATCTCTCAGGACCTAAGCAGAGGTGGAAGTTCATAAACTCTTCTAGCCTGTCAAAGTTGTAGCATAAGTTCATACTGTTACCTGCAGGGTAGCTACTCTGTGCAGTCTGGAAATCTTCAGGGCAAACAGACCTGGGCAGCAGCAAAAAGCTCATGAGCCTGATGAAACCTACAGGAAGTGGCAGGGATATTTTGGTCCAGTGCTCTCCCTCTCTTCACTCAGCCATGGACCTGTGCCGTCTCCCTGCTATGAAGCACTGTGACCATGTGTGGTTGTTGAAATTACCACAAGGTAACCAAGACACCATAATATCATAAGCAAATTCTAGCTCAGGGAAATGCACTTGGCAGTCTTCCACTTTCCTTCCCACAGCTGAAGGTAGCCCTGTTCCTTGGCCTGTTCCATACACTGCACTGTGGTACAGCTGACTACCTCGTCCCCAGATGGCCTTTTTAAGACTGACTTCCCAAGGTGACCTTGGAGTGTCTGCACAATGCTTGCCATCTGTGCCTCAGCCAAAGATCAAAGTTACTATGTATTTCATTCATGTGGCAGAGAAACTAATTCTGCAATGGTTAAAAAAAAGCAAGCCAGGAGGAATCACTGGACTGATTTAATACAGCCACTGTTGCCCACTGTTGCCAGTTAGTGTCTTGAGAGGAAGAGGCCACATTTATCCAACACTGTCTTTTTTTTTAAATTTGTATTCTCAGAAGCTCTTCACTCCCCTCATCGTAGCTGAGAAGAATGGAACAACTGAGCCACGACACTTTGGAAAAGGGCTAAAAATTTTGGCTTCCTTCTCCCCGGTGCTCTTGACCATTCAGACACGGACAGGTTGGTCATGCTGTGCAGTGAGCAGTGGGGCCTGAGCTGGAGCAGGAAGGTTGCCTGAAGCATCTGATCAGACTGGAGGCCTGGCCATACATTTCCCTCATGGCTGAGGGCAGAATTTTGCTTTGGCCTGCCTGTTCTACAGCACTTGTCCAATGCAATATGCTATTTAAATGTATAACCTTGAGCTGAAAGGAATATCTGCCCTCTCTGTACCAAGGGAGCAGCGCAAGTGGAAAATGTACATGCAGGGAACTGCCCTTTATCCTGAACACACAGACACACCCCACCACCCCAGCGCATTTCACAGGCAGCCCTGCTGCCACTGGATCTAAAAACAGTCTGGAAAAAAGGCACGTGGGGCATTTGGGGAGCCCATTCTACCAGCTCCTCCCGGTGGTGGAAGGGAAGTAGAGCACAACGCAACTTGCTTTCAGTGTCTGCATTATCTCTGAGGAGAATGTAATCAAATGTACTCTCCGCAAGCTTTTCTGGACAGTATCTCAAACACCTGAGCTGCTCCTTCACCAGACACTTCAGACTGGAGCCACAGACCAGCAAACGAGATGCTCGAGACAGAGACTTGTAAAACCTCAAATATGTGTGTGCATTCCACCCTGATCTCATGACCTGCACAGCTCACCGTGGTGGTCCCTTTTCCTTACCCTCTGATGCTACCCACTGGGAAGGACCACCCAGCCTGTTCTCTCACTTACTGTGTGCTCTTTGCAAGATCTTGAAGAAGGGAAATGAAAATACTACAAGAGTCTTGGATGTTGTGCTGCCCAAGGAATCTCAGACTGGAAGTGGCTGTGCTGGAAGGCTCTGCACTTGCAATACAGCCCTCCCATTTTCAAACAACTGGAAGTACAGGGAAGGTCCATCCACTGAGGGAACGAATACATATTTGAGAAGTGTGCTGACAGAAAATCCTTCCACCGCAGGCAGAATCTTCGCAGCCAACAAATTCAGCAGCACTGAAGTGACTGCACTGTGCCCCACACATTTTTCCCAAGTAAAATCATCCTTTCCACCTCTAAAAGCACACTTTTTCTGCCAGCCATTCAGCCTCATGCTGCTGCAATAGAAAAGTGAAACTACTACTGAATGGAAGAGGTAGGTGATTTATGAGAGGTTTTTCTATGAAAAAACAATAATCCAATTAAAAATACCAGTGATGGATGTGTGGTTAAAGATATTCCCAAACTTAGCGTCCTTTGACTTCTCTTGGCTACCACATTTGGCAGCTAAGCAACAAAAACAAACCCTCCATCCAGGCTAATGGTTTTAGCAGCCAAAAGCTAAAAAGCATCCACCACCTTCTCCATGGGACTCCCAGGCCAGACCACAAAGAAGCACTTGGCCTGGCCCCACGCACTGGTTTGCAATTCCAGGTCTCAGAGGCTGAAGGGGACCGTGCCCAAGGGAATGTTGCAATTAGCAATAAAAAACCCACTCTTAGAAATGATGGCTCTTGGTGTATTTCACAGTGAATTTAGAAGTTGTTCTGATTCAAACCCACTGGCAGCCTCATTCACAGCACAAATAGCACCAGAGCACCATCCACTTTTGCCTTGGCCTGTCTGTAACCCAACATCTGAATTTACTAGGAATTGATGCCATCAAGTTCTCATACAAGTGACCTTAGATTTGAGTTATAAAGTTTACGAGAGGGAGAAAGTTTTTCTTTACAGGAATTTGGAAAGATTCCTATTAACTCAATATGCCATGCTTGCAGAGGTTCTGTCTCACTACTGAGGAGAGGCAAGGAGTGCACTAGTAGTAAATCCATATGACAGTAGGTACAGTGGGAGCCAGCCTTGTCTTCATACCTGGTACAATAATGCCTGTGCAGTCAAGGGAGACTGAACTGCTTTTTCCTTCTGCCTTGCCTACCAGGGCATGGCTGAATTATTTCCTGGTGTGTGTTAGTGTAGCTTTGCTGAAACCATTGGTGCTGCAGCACTTCAAACAAGCAATCCCTCTAGTTTAGAGATGCTTATTTCAACAGCTCACTAAGGATGCTGGGGCCTGTACCCACCCTTCTTATTGCTTCACTAAGGCCAGAGAGAGAAAGGAACTAAAGGGGGAGTGAGGTGAAGCAAGCAAGGAAGAGACAGGACATCTTTAGTGTGATGTTCTATTCATGATAAAGGGATTTTCTGTAACAAGCATAACTTGAAGATTTGCATTATCTCTTCCTCCACCTGCGTGGCTCTGCACCACTTACATGATCTGAACCTGTCAGCTGACCAAAGCTGGGGACAATTATTCCAACTAAACCCCTTCAAAAGGAAAAGGGAGGCTGTAGCACTGGCCAGTCGCTGCAGAGCCCACAGAGGTTGTGTGAAAGCTCTGTTCTTGCTCACCAAGAGCAACATCTCAGCTCTCACTGTTCCTGACACGTTGCCACACGTTCTGCTGGGGTTACACACTTCAGCACTCTGCTCAGCAGAGGAATAAGCAGGTCTTTCATGGCATCACAGGGGAATGATGGATTTTCATATGGATGGGAGGAAAATCCATTTCAAACCAAGCTTTCAAGAGTTTAGGAAAGACTGAAGTCTGTATAATACTCAGAGAAACATCCTGCTCCTTTCACCTCAGGAGAGCGGGATTCCCAGCAGGTGTGGAGAGCTCTTCCAAGGGAGATTCTGTATCTGCTGTGGGGCAGGGGAGGCTGGAAACCTTGGGGGAGCAATGGAAAACAAACACCACCTTCACCATAGTTTCACAAACATCAGAGACACTGAAGGTTGGATGTAGAGAGCTGGAAACACCACAGTGGTACCAGTAAGGCAGGCAAGAGGTTGGGTTTTTTCTTCAGACCTTTCTTTATCTCTTTCTTACTGTTTTTCCATATAAGTTCATAATCCTGCTTGGCATTTCTGCATTTACCCCTGCCTCAGTTAGGGAATAGTTTCCTGCAATCTTACATCTTGAGAGAAGGGAGGCAGCAAGTTACCCTCAGCAATACTGAAATCATGTGGCACAATGCCTCTGGGAAAGACTTTTGACTTTCTCCCAGTAAAAAGTGGCTAAACACATTGCAGTAGTGCTTTTTTTTTTTTTTTTGCAAGACAATGAAAACACACTTCTAACTGTGCCCATTTTATACTTTACATCAGAGTGTTTCCTGAGGCTCTTGCCAGCCTTTCCTTTATTTCACTACTTCTTCAATCAATAAATCATCATGAATCTCATTTCCATTTGTAAGTCCATTACTGCAGCCACTGACTGTCAGCTGAGCTGAAGGTCTGGGGTATTAAATGGTACCTACTACTGCATTTCTACTAACACTGTGCCTCTTCTTTGGAAACAAGTTTCCACTTGATTTGGAAGCATCTGCCCAAACCTTGAAAGGCTGGCAGACTTGGAGCATGCCAGTGAGTGGCATCCTGGCAGAGAGGTTTGGTTGCCCTGGCATCCCTTCATTAAGTCACTGGAGGAATTTTATGTGAAGGGAACAAGAAGAGAAAGGCAACAAAAATAAATGAGAAGAAAAAAGAAAGTGAAAAAGGAGAGAAAATTACACCTGCAAAAGGAAAAATTGTTGCATTTTTCATATACAACGTTCTGCTACAAATACAACTTGAAATTCCAAGTCAATATTCCAGAGATTGAGGAAGATCAGAGAGAATAAATGCAAGTAATAGGACTTGATCATCAAATCTAATCACTAGCAAACCTAATGGTACTAATCACATCTTCCTTTCAGGTTCTCTGGAATGCACCTCCTCTAGGTGATACCTCCTCGTAGGCTTCGTTCATTACAGTCCAGTGACCACCAAGCTCCCAGATTCAGGCACTCAAATAAACCAGATTGTCCATCCTATCTTCAGGACTGAAACCTCCCAGTGGCAATGATCAGGAAGCACAAATGAAATGCAACTGCTTCAATCTTATAGGAATATCTTCCAGTTACCACTTTACAGAGTAAGAAAATATAACATGTTTGGAAGATTTTCTAGTACAACAGTTTCTAATGGCAAATCCAGGTCATAGGCCTACAAAGCTCAGCTTTAAACTTAATTACTAGGTGGGCAAAATTTGCTTGAACTTCAGAGGCAAAGTTAGGTTTCCATGTGCCATCAGAAAGTCCAGCTCAACCCTCAGCAGTCAGGTACAGCAAGAGAAAAACAGAGTAAATATTAATTTTATCCAATTCTCATGCTACTGACTTTTCTTTCTTCTTACCTTGCCAACACATGGTGATTTTGGGGAACCTGAAACTACTCTTAAAATATGACCAGGGTATTCCTTTCATATTCTTTGCACCATTAAGCCAAACTTCTCCCTGACAGAATATTATCTGTCCTACTTAATTCTGAAAATTTCAGAGTAACTTTACTTGCTTATAACTACTCAATTGCTGTTGAATAGAATCACAGAATTGTTTAAGTTGGAAAAGACCTTTAGGATCATCAAGTCCAGCTGTTAACCCAGCACTGCCTAGTCCAACACTAAACCATGTCCCCAAGTGCCACATCTACAGAGCTTTTAAATCCCTCCAGGGACAGTGACTCCACCACTGCCCTGGGCAGCCTGTTTCAGCACCTGACCACCCTTCCAGTGAAGAAACTTTTCCTGATATCCAGTCTGAACTTCCCCTGGAACAACTTGAGGTCATTTCCTCTTGTCCTATCACTTGTTGCTTGAGAAAAGAGACTGACCCTCCGCTTGCTCTGTCCTTCTTTCAGGTAGTTGTAGAAGGTGATATGGTCCCCCCTGAGCCTCCTTTTCTTGAGGATAAACACCCTCAGCTCCCTCAGCTGCTCCTCATCAGACTTGTTCTTTAGACCTTTCACCAGAATAGATCTGATGCTCTTCTATAATTTTACACAAGAAAACCATTCTCGAGTTTCCAAAAACCAAACCGAGTTTCCAAAAAATTATGATAGCACAAAACACATGATTAAATTTACAAAGAACTTTCGGTTAAGCTTGCCAAAATCATGCTTATACCCAGAACCCTTTCACAGGAAGTAAAGTATGTGTTCAAGTACAGGAACACTCAAAAGTATGCTCATCATGGGTACAGTGAGCTCTCTCACAGCGAGGCTATGGTAGGACAGGACTCCCAAATAACTAACCAAAGACAGCTGATTAGAAGTTACCTATACTGATAAAGAATCCTAGATGTTAAAAGGATAAATATTGCTGTCATAGGTCCTTCGTACCAGCCCTGCTTACTCTATTTTAGCCAAATAATTCCTATTTTAAAAATAAGCCTCTGCCAGTAAACAAGATCTGTAACTTTAACCAATAGACTGAAAGTCATCCTAAACCTACAGCCCCTCTCAGTGAAAGGAAGCAATGGCAATCTTGTCTTCTGAGGTACTCTCTATGGGATCTTTTCTCCCATCTACTTTCTCTGCCTATATTCTGCTTCTTGCTCCACTGCTGCTGGATGCCCACTCATTTTACTTCACGGTTCTCATGCTGTTTGACATTCCTCATTCCTTGCTGTTAACCTCTTTCTCTCTGCTGTTGCTTTTCTGTTTTTCACTTCTCTTCAGCTGCCTAGCTCTGTTTTGCTGAGTAGTTTATTGGTAAAAAAGTTTTTTTCCTAAAGCTGGAACACAGAAATCTTCCCTGAATACAACCAATTTGGTCAATGGAAGCAATACAGAGGACTCAAATGTCTAGAAACTCTAGAGGGGAGGAGTGAGGGAAGTGACTCTGGCTTCTTTCCCAATAACATAGCAAACATAATATCCTCCTTCAGCAACTACAGTTCGGTATGCAAGTGTAAATAGACACAATTTACAGAGTTACAGTATGGATATTATTGGGTAATCTGGGTAAATATGATAACGAAATATTTATGTTGTATGTTTGTATAACCCTGTTATATCCCCGGAAAAGTCCTTTTTCTGTTTCCTTACACGCTCCAGAGGTAGCATACACCTGGTACACACTGGTAGTGACACACCTTTCAATATGCTGCTCTTGTGTGTGCTCCACTCGGGACTTGCTGCCACCATTCCCTACGTCACTTAGCCCAAGGCATCAACAAGCAGGTCTCACTCCAGGCTGTGAAAACGCAGCAGCTTCTCCCTTCTCTCACTACATCATCTCCTTGTGCTGTTACACTCAACTTACAAGGACGGCTGCAAATTACACTCCCAGCAGCGCTGGAGCAGGGTAACTTGACAGCATCCTGAAAAACCAGTTTAAATTCCCCTTTTGGTTCAGCGACATTAATATGGCTTCGCTGGTTACCGTCCCCAAGGAAGGATAACGGTAACTCAGTATCCCGACTTCAATTCTTTCCTAGATTCTCAAGACTTGTCGAAACACTCGGATGGCGATGCCGAGGCGAAGGAAGAGCCAAGAGATGGCAGCAGAGGGCCCCTGCGGGAGCGGCACCGACCGCGGGCACCGCGCGTCCTTTCCACACCCACATGAGCAGGTCTCGAGTTCTGAATATAAACCTAAGAGGGGAAATTATCTTAAAATTATCTGAAAAAATCTCACCTCGGTAACTGGCTTGTAAAGACACCAGCACTCACTCCTGGAATGATCCCAAGGCTCTTCTCTTTTCTGATTTTTTTTTTTTTTTTTTTTTTAATCTGGCAAGGGAGGAACTATAGGAATGACAAGAACTTGCTCCTTCAGCAAGTGAAAAATCCTGGCACATGCCAGAGCTGTACAAGAACTGGACAAAAAGCAGCTCCTGGAACGCTCCAACAGCCACCCTGAAGGTATGTGATCCCACCAGCACCGTCAGTGCCACAGAGGCAGCTTCAGGGCACCCCCTAACACCAAGCCTGTTTTGGCTCTTTAACACATTTCTAATCTTGGTATATTTGCTTGTGAAAACAGTTCCATGTCCTGCTCTGGTAAGGAAGTCAGATGACTCCTTCCTCACTTCAGTTGCCCAGCAGTGACAATGCCTGTCACACCAAATCCTGTGCTTCGGGGGTTCCTCTGTCTGAGCCACATCCACTGGGAGAGGAAGCCCAGGGGGGACTGTATCTGCAGCTCTCATTCACACCTCATCTCAGAATGGGCCTGTGTCCACACGTTTGTAACTACAAGGCTAGGAGAGGTCACCTGTCCAGCCTTTCACCTGCTTGGGGTTGAATATGTGCTTGAAGAACTTGGAAAACAAGTCCTTTAATTCCCAAAGTGCAAAAATGAAGACACAAGTATGGAAGAACTAGGAGGCACCTTTTGGGCGATGAGCTGCCTCCAAATTCCTGAATAAACATGTTCATGGGAAATTTGCTTTTCTTACATCAGCTTTAGCAGCAGCTGATACAATAGAAAGATATCATAAAGGATATAAATGACATTAGGAACTGGAACATTGCTGCAGTTAAATGAGTACTTGTACTTCCTTACACAGCACTGGAGGCCTATGCCATGCATTAGGGGCATGGGATCTCTGCCATTAGCTCGAGCTCTTACTGCTCTGAGAGCTGGACTTACAGCTGTGTTAATGAAAACCTTTAACTGGGATTTAACAGGTGAAGAAATAAGCTCCTCTGTACTCCTCTGTAGGGCCAGCCCTACGCTGTGTTTATCCACCTCACACAAAAGGTTCCCAGCGTTGTTTACTGCTGGGGTTGACTTCTAAGGAGTAAGATTTTTCAGGAGTAATTTGAAGAATTGTCATGGAAGGGCTTACTGCATTTATCAGTCTTTTAGACTGGCCATTCTCCTTGGATGCCATACAGGGTAAAGAATTGGGACCAACTAAGAAGCCAAATACATTTCAGAGTGGCTGGAAAGCTCTGAGTGCTAAAGAACAGTAGTTGGAGCCTTGAGAACTTTTAGCTTTACCAAAGGTCAGACAAGACGAACATTAATCTGAAAAGCTGTGTAAAACTATCAGTCCCACCATCTGAATCTCTACTGATTTCCTCCAGACTTGTCAGAACTTTGATATTGCAGGCTGTTTCTTGTCTGATGATACACAAATGAATTTCCAGCTGTGTTAGTCTCCAATCCTGACTTGTGTAAGACAAGGCAAACATCACTATCCCTGCACGAAGTAAAATACTTTCTCCACAGAGCTGGACTTCTACAGGAAAATGGAAAAAGAGAAAGAAAAATGGGATTTTGTTTCCAGGCCACTTAATTCATTTTTCATTTTGATTCCATTTCATGAGCCTACACTCCCTCACACACATGCATACGCACCATCTCTCTCTTTTTATCCAGCTGTCACAATCCAGCGTTGCAGGACACTGACCTTGGATTGTAGCTGAGATCTGCCCTTCCAGGTTTATTGTCATTATAGATCTGCCATCACAGTCAACATAAACTGTCTCTTCTTTTGAGAAGACCCACCATCAAAGGGTTAATTCTGTCAGGCATCATTCTTTAGAATTGGTAAGAGTGAGGCTTGTGTGTGACAGGCTCCAGAGGCTCCTGCAAGATGCAGATGAGGGGAATATTCCAGTTATGATAGTACCACAAAAATTCTTTTCTAACGAGTCTCCCCTTGGGAACTGCAATCTCATTTAGACTTGCATAGACTTGTCATCAGGTATAAGATTTTGAAATCTAGTAAAAAATTAGCCTAAAAATAATACCTCAAAGTCATATATGCAAAGTAATATAAAGTTAAGAGATGCAAAGCCTGTAGAAATCAAGCTATTACAATGCCAGGATAATTACCAATTCTTTCTGCAAGTCTTTAAGCAAGCACAGTTGGTATGGGGTTTTTCTAATTACTATAATCACTGATACTTTAATATCCTTTGCTTGCCCTTAAAAATCAAATAAAATCACTGTTTGATTTATGAGGTTTAAAAATCTCTTTATTAATGGTATTGTAGAGGTTTCACAACAAATGTAACAGCATGTTGCCTGGAATAAAAAAACAGACCCTCATTCACATTTCCAGGTGAGAGTTACCAATACCTTGTAGCTATCAGACTGGGCAAAATGATGAATTTCTTTAATGAACAGGTGAATTGGAGGTCAAACCAATTAGCAGAGAAGCGTTTATTTAAAAGGGAGTTTAAAGGTTCTTGTGAAAGGGAAGATAAAGCTTTTTCTGCCAGTTCCTGCAGTCTGAGAGAGGTGCCATCAGCAGGAACACACTGCAGTGAGACTGGGCACTGGGTATTGTCACTTCTGCCCCTGCTAACACAAACCCTGACTCGTTTCTTCCTGTGACCTACCAGGTCACTCAGCACAGCCCTGAGGGGCCTGAACGTTGCTGCAGTGACAGGATCCTGGTAACTGGACAGAGAAAGAGCGAGAAAACAAGACACAGCACTGGCTGGAAACTCTGAGCTCACAGGAGTATGGGCACAGCACCAAGGCTGCCAGAGCTCAAGGAGTGTTTGGATGATCCTCTCAGGCACAGGGTGTGACTCCTGGGGATGGTCCTGTGCAGGGCTCAGGATTGGACTTGATAATTCTTAGGGGTCCCTTCCAACTCAGCATATTCTGGGATTCTGTGAGGCACAAAATTGTTCTGTATATAAACCCCAGAAACCTTATCTTGTAGGGAAACATCCACTGAGGGGTGTGTGTACACACACAGTGTAATTCGTGCTTCCTGCCCACGAGAGCACTACTGAGGAAGAGCCAAGGAGCAGAGCAGCAAACCAACCTGCAGAAGCAGCTCACAGTTTCCCACAGCATGGGTTAATGTGCTCTTAGTTCATCTGATCCACCTTGTTACTTCTTAACGGATGTGCTTTGTTTGCTTTAATTACTTTCACAAATTGTCAAGATGTTAAATCTATTCTTCTGTCCCAGTTTTTATATAAATTCCTTTGTCCAAGGGATTGTCCAAGAGAACTTTGTTTGCTGCATTTTCTCCTGAAAACTTATTCTTGATTTATTCTGAAAAGCATTGATAGGAAAGCTAAAAATACCTGCAAGATGCTTAGCAGGAGACTTTTATTTGTAATAAAGGCAAAAACATATTTATAATTGAAAATTAACGAGCACATTCAGGAGCCATGCAATCAAAACCTGAAGGACAACCTACCTAAAATCCACAGTTACTAGCCTAGAACACAAGATCTACTTTGCAAGTTCTAATTCTATTGAAAAGAGTGTTTTAACAGCCTAAAAAGCTGTATTCCAGTTTGGCTCCAGAGTCACATTCCAAGGGTGTGAATACACATACAAGAGTATGAATTCAAGGTGTGAATTCACATACAAGAGTTGAATTACATCTGATGTTAAGTGCTCTTAGGACCAGGTCACAAAACTTCACTTTACCTTTTGTGTTTCTACAGACATCTCGATTTATACTCAAGCTTTGGTATCTGGAAGCTCTTATCAGGCTTGCTGAGAATTATTATTACTTTCCCTGGATAAAAGAGCTTGAGTTTTATAGGATAATATGCAACTATTATGAGGAAAACACAATACCTACTGCTTAAATTTAGTTTTTTATTTACCAGTGTCTCCCACCTATTTTGTGTAGGCATCCACAGCCCAACATGCACAGCCTGCAGAGTGTACCAGCTCCCTTCTTCCTATTGAATGACCCAGAACAATGGACTGGAGATCAGCCAGAACCCTGACAAGAAATCCTTTACATCTATTTCACAATTGAGGAAATAAGTTTTTCAAAGTTATTTCAATTGCATCTTGATATTTTAATTTTTTTACCATCACAGAGAAAAAACCATGTTATTAAAAATCACACCTGAGCTGTCCATACAGCAACACTCAGCTGTGTCTGACAAATCAGAAGCATGGTCCACAAAAGCATGAGTCCTTACACAGCTCTTCCTTTGTCTACACTACACACTTTCAAGTATTTTCACTGCATCTAGGCTTTCTACTATTATAGAGATAGAAAATGAATCAGACAAGCAGTAATTTCCCAGTTTTGTAATGATTCTTAAATTATACGGGAGATATTCCTTGATGCCAAGAGCTGGGGCATAATCAGGTCACATTTTATTTTATATATATTTCCAGCATTTGTAGTTTTGGAGAAGAGCTTGAAGTTGTTCACATGCAGAATAATTTAAAAGTCAGGCAAATAAATCCCTTTTTTGAAATCCCGAACTTTTAAACCATCTCAGTATTTTCCCAAGAACTTCCCAAGAAATACAACAAGGCCTTAGGTGAAAGATGGCCTTTGGAAAAACACCAGGGCTTTGCCAATAATGATTTTACAGACAACATATGATACACAAAAATTACACTTGTTTTGGCTCTTTGAACTGCACAAAGCCCTCATTCAAAGTGCTTTCAGTGGCTGTTCTGCACACCTGGAGCCTCAGCTCTCACACAAGCATTGCACTGTACACCTATCACTCACCTGACCATGCCTTCCACTTTTTGTCACATCAGCAGTTTGCTATGCTAATTAAAAGCAAATTTACGTATCTCACACTATTTGCATTTCTTTCTTGATATGACAGTAATGCACCCTTCTGCATGCATTAAGAGTGTCTGCCTGTGTTGTCTTTTCCAAATCTTTTTCCTCACATATCTGGTCACACAGCCCCAAAACGAGGTCTTGAAATACTCCCACGAGATGATGCACTACAGGCCTCTACAGATTATTTTCCCAATTTGAATAATCAACACGGTGATCTATTTCTCAATTTATATACTATGACCAATTCACTGCTACAGTTCTAACCAGAACAATGTTTAGAAGAGTGATAAAATGAGGACCTCACGGAGTGGTGAGGAAAGGATGATGTGAAGGTCACTTTGCAGAAGCCCAGAGGTCTCTGCACTGCCACAGCTTTACGTGGTCAAGCAGCAAGACACTTCTCTCAAGCTCATGTGAGGGGAGATGGCACAAGAAGCATAAGAAAACAGGAAATGCTTTTCTAGAATCTGTCAGTATAAGTCAGTGTTGGAAGGTGAATTTTGTCTCCACTGTCTAAAGCTGACATCTTCTCCTTTGATAAGGAAATGACACTTGCACTGTTTCATCCAGTTATTTCATCCAAATACTAACACATCAAAGCTGAAGCGATGACTGAAGCAACACAGAACAAATTACTGTTGATATGGTATAGATATGCCCTATATATGCTCAAAATTTAATATGAATGCATTTTCAGGCTGTCCTGCTAAATGTTGGATTTCAAATTGTGCATCTTGGGAAGATGATACAATAGCAGAGTAAAACTGTTTGAAAATTAATGCTGTTACAAATACTTCAGGTTATTCAAAGTTTGCCTCTGTCTGCAATCAACTACAAGCAGCACTTCTTACAAAGAAAACAGAATATTTAATTATAAATTGATACCTCAGACCGGCTTAAGGCTACATACAATAATGCTCCATTCAACAAACAGCTTGTACATTGAACAGTATTACTGGTTTCCACCATTCCACATCTGAATTGCCTAAGAACTAGGACGAATATTAGATCATTTGAACACAGGAAGGACCAAGAGAAGTACCAGAAACAGTACAGAAATAAAGAGACAGAAGCAGTATGTGTGAAATGGCACCACAGATACCAAGTAGAAGAAACGCCTGTAACATCTGAAGTGACTCACGAGATTTCACAGCAGATATTCACAAAGTATAGACAGAATCCAAGATGTACCTACTTTGATCTCCTTCAAAAAGGTTTTCTTATAAGGTATTAAAAGGTTAATGATATAGTGATACATCAGCTCAGAAACTGAGATCTCTGTGCAATGGGACTAGTCACTGACATACTCTTTTACAGCTTAACTTGCAGTAAAGCCAAGTATGGAACAAAATATTACTTCCATGCAACAATTTCTTTCCTGTGTTTCCATCTGAATCAAGATTCTTGGATATTGCTATTGATTCCTGGAAAATAAAGCAAACTGCAAGGAAGTACCACTCAGCTTTTCTGATGAAATACTTACTCTAGTAATTCTAAAAGGCTGTATAAAACTAATGATTCTTCTCAAAGCAATTATGCCTCAATCTGTTTTGGAAAAGGAGAGGCACCTTAACAGTAGTGTCCAAAGGTGGGAATGACTTTCCAGCCCTTTATGCTCCTATCCACTGTAACTCCCACGGACCACAAAGAAGCTGAGAAAGGACGTGCTACCTCTGCTGGCTGCTTCAGTCACACACATCCTGAAACCAGTCTCATAAGAGAATTACAAAATCTGTTGCAAGTTTGTGATACTTGTAGTAATATCCTACCTCCCTAGCATACTTTTTTCCCCTTATACTTGGTATCTACAGAACATTTTTATTATTAAAATATAAAAAGGAAATGACAAAAAGGACTAAATTTATAATTCTCTGTTGGCTGATTCTGTATTCCTGTTCTCACTAGCTATGCTGATTTTTCTTAAAATATCCCCCCCATTATAAGTGATAAAACACAAGAGTCTAAATCTTTCCTGACTTTCTTTTGTCTTTTAGTTCCATTTATGCTTAAATACTTCTAACTCCCAATCAGAAACTCATTATTTAACAGAAAGTCATACTAATGTCAATGAGCTTTATACCAAACTTATAATGTTAAAAAAGCAATTAGATACATAATAGTTGTGCTCTATTTTTAAAGTTAAATGTCAAATAATTTGTAGCTGATTTAAAGATTCGAGTGTTGCACTAATGCCATGGGCTACATCCTGGTTGTTTTAAGCAGCTATAAACCCACACTTTTAAAGAAAAACTCCCCACTGAGACCCAACACCAAATCCACAGATTCCAGTGAAAACTGTCACATTGTAATAGACTTTGGACAAGGGCCTTATAATTTGAGAAGCTCTGTTACAGATGGTTCTGGCCAGGGCTGTCTGCCAACATAACTGAGATGTTAAAGAGGTTGCAGCCTGAGCAAAGTGATCTTGCTCATTGGCAAAGCCTGAGAGCTGCCTTAAAAAACAAAAGTAGGAATGTTTTGTGCCTCTGCCTTGCTTCTTGCAGAAGACTGAAAAGTGGATGTTGGTAAGAGGAAATAGGTTGGCCAACATCGAACTAACTCCTTCTATTTTTCATGGCTTTGATGTACAGTTCAAATACAACTTCCTCCCCTTTTTGAAAGGCTCAGTAGATCAATGTATACATATACCAAAATGCTACTCACAACTATTTTCTAATGATATTTGATACCAATGTGAGCCAACTAGCAAGAAAAAAAAATCAGTAACGTGCTTCCAACACTAATAAAAATGGTCAGGTATCTTCTGCTCATCACTATTGTTTGCCCAAAACAAGGGTTCAACTCACACCTACCCAGAACAGCCATAAACTTCAGAGTTTGCCTGACATGGTGTTCTGTGACTGCCATCACTGCCTTGCTATGCCAGGGTCCTACAAATGCCACTGGAAAGAAATCCTACCTCAGGGTAGTACTGAGGACAGACTGGTGAGAGCACAAACAGTTCACTCATTTTGCAGATGAGCTGGAAATAATTTCCAGTTCACCCAGGTCTCTATTCTTTGTCCAGCACCTTAAAGAACCGAATGGTTTCCTTGGTGCTTGCTTTTCTCTCCCCCCATATTCCTCCAACCCAGTCACTGCATTAAACTGATTTTGACACCACCTTTGTTAGAGACATTGGCTGATGACCACGGACACTGTGCTGTGTATCACAACACAGATGGTTTTGGTACTTCAGTGACTGGTAGAAGCTCTAACGACAAAACCATAGGGTTTTTTGCCACTTGGGAATTTACAGCTTGAACACTTTGTTTCCAAAATTACTTGCAACTAGAATTCCTGGTGACAGTTATGTCCCTAGGGGTGATTCAGTGTAACTGTAAATCTCTAGTTGAAGAGATGGATATATGACAAGCAAATCACTTCATTACTCTGCAAATACAGTTTCGTGTCAGTCACTTTATTACAATAGTTTGTAAGTGGCATTTGGCTTGCAAGGGTCTCATCAGCAAGGAAATAGTTTTGGGTGTGGATGCCCAGACTCCTATAAATCCTGGAAACTAGACATAGTGTTTATCACTGCCTTCCCTGATGTGTTGGGAATGCAATAACAATTCTCTCCAGATCAAATACATTATTCAGCCTGGGTCTTCTTCACCTTTCCACAGCCAAGAAAGGCCCTTTCAGCCTTTGGCAGCAATGAAGCATTAGCCTAGTTCAGTAGCTTAAAATGGCCAGAGTTAGGTCTGTGGACCTTTCAAGTGCTTTTGCTTCGTGCCAAGGTGAATCATTGGGAGCCCAAACAATACTTTTATGCTGTTTGCAAAGTGTCTGATGCAATAGGCTTGTCCACAGTGAAGACCCCAGATATTCCACTCAATGGGATTTCATGAATAGTAGAGATCCGTCAGTATAAAAGCAGATGAAAAATCAGGTCAAAAGTGCAGTGAAGACATCACATACTGGGATTAACAGTCTTCTGAAAACTGAGCTATTACTTTGAACTTTTGAAGCAGTTCTCCAACTGATGGGAGTCTTAGGACAAGTTATCAGCCCTACAAAAGATACCAGGAACCTCCAGAAAATATTGTCAGGAAAAAACTCATTCAAGAGCCTAAATCCTTCAGCTGAAGGCTGACTTCACTGCTTAGCAGCATAAACTAAATTCCTCTTGCCAGATTTCTTATGGTTACATAACAGCAGCATCAAGACAACCTCAAAGAAGAATATTCATCTTGGGATCACAGTAACCATGAGATCATAGCTTTTACAGTTTGCCAACACATACTTTGCCTTGTTGAGCCTTGTTATTCAATTAGAAGATCCCATTTCAAACAGTGAGAAACACGGAAGGCTGATGGTAACAGTCATGCAATTCTAGTTGAGTACCACATTGTTAGAAGATAACAGGCCAGGCTTCAAATTTAGGAAAGCAATTAAAAAATGTCTTTGGTCAGCTAGCAGGAGCAGCACAGGGTGAGTGAAGAAGACAGAGGCCATGAAACAGGAGATGCTGCTCCATCTTTCAGACTGCAGTCTGGTTTTGAGGCCAGTGACTCATTTACAATAGGAGCTGTATCTGGCTGGATTCCACACAGTTGCAGATACTGTTTGATACAATTTTCTCTCTCTCTCTCTGTAACATCATACAGAAATATTATCATCCCTAACAGCATGCACCTTTCCCTGATTCACTGCAGAACATAAGGCCTTATTCCTGATCTCCTCTTTTCATTTTTCTCTGAATAGTCAGAACCTTTAGAAAGAGTAGCAAGCAAAAAACAAGGGTAGTTTCTACCTCCATCATATGTACTTTGTCCTTATATACAGCTACATTAAATGTGATTAGTGTCTACTGAAAATATTTTTCAAAGCATGGTTAAAACATAACAGTTCATCTCTTGGAATGAAAACAACTGACAGGAACCTCCATTCCAGTTGCAGCAAAGCCCTTTGGGCACACTTTGGTGCACATTACTGTGCTGCTTGGGTGGTTGAAGGCAAGAGAGCATCATAACCCCCTGAGGTAGCAGATTATGATGGAGTAAGTCATGGTCTATTGTGTTTTAGTACTCAGATGAACGCCACAATTATCAAATTAACACTTCATTCACTTGGTTTTATTGAACCTGAGCAATACCATATTTTACAATTCCACAGGACTTGAGCTGCTGTGGCTTAAGAGTAAATTACAAAGCAGTAGTTTTATGAAGTTCTGCTTTGGCTAAGAAAATATAACCTGGTTTTGCTAGTTATAAGATTTGCTGGTTAAATAGAGTTTCACTAATTAAGTGTATGAAGTCAGCAGGGTTGTTGAGATAACTTAAGGATTCAGTGTAGAGAACAAATGTCCAAAATTGTTTCTGGAGCAGTGAGATAGCACTCTTCTGTTTTTCCTTCCCTTTGTATAGGAAACCATTGGATCCTATATAGCTAACCTTAAAATTTATTAAAAACTAAAAATACAGTCAATAGCAGAATCAAATGCAAAATTCTAAAAACCCCACTATAATTAGAAATAATAATGATAATTAGGAAATCTAATAGTGGGAAATACATTAACAAAACTGTATGTGGGTCTCCTTTGTTACTGCAGATTATGTAAGCTTGAAAGACTGAATTAACAGGTTAAAACCAGCAACGGTCGTGAACCTCTCCACAGCTAAAACAACTTGTTTTAGTAGCATATCTCGGTTTTGCCATGGAATTCACAGTCCTACAGTGAAGACAGACATTTAAAGAAGTGTCTTTTTGCCCCTGTATGCATATCACACTGAGTCAGTTTTAGCAGCACCAGGGGGTGTGCTCAGCTGGAAAGTAATATACTGCAAGGTCTACCCCAGGAATTTCATTTCTATTTAGACTCTTCACCTTATTTGAGTTACAAGTTTTGTTGTCAAGGGACAAAGATATAACCTTACAGACACTCTAACATATGGGTTTATTTTCTTCAGGTAATGAGAAAGTAAAAAAAAAAACAAAACACCTCATTTGCTAAAATATTTTACTAATACACAGATATTTTTATGTTTGTGCCCAGGTAATCTTATTAAGCAGAATGACAAGTCTTTCTAGAAGGCATGGCACACGGGATGTGTGGCAAAACACTGTGCACACTTTGCAAAATTGAGATTATTATCTACTTTCCTACTGTTGCTGAAGGAGTGAATGTCACTGCCCAAAGGCCAGGAACTGTGTATTCCCCATTTATGCTGTACAGATGCCTTTTCCAAGCATGCATTCCCCAAGGATTAGTTTTCTCCTTGCCATTATATAGGTGAAATCACTTTTACTTTACAATAAATACTAATTATCATGACTCTGATGCAAACACTATAATTAATGAGAGCAATTTCTCAGCTGATACAGACACTTTGGAGCTATGTTGTCACCAGCTGAAGTTCTGGCCTTGAATCCAGAGCGGGACAAATCTGGAAAAACAGGAAGAGCCTTTATACAGATGTGGTCCATCTTTTAAATATTTACAAATCAGAAAATATTCCTTAGTGTGTACAAACTCCATGGATATTAATCATTTAAATATTTTAAATCTCCAGCAAGGTCAAGCAGCCGAGGGTGGGGTGATATGTAGTAACTGTAAGCACCTCTGCTTGAAAAAGGGAGGCTCTCTCCTTCCCACACCCAGTGGAATTGGCGGGTGACAGTGGTGTGTGCACAAAGTGTCAGTGTTTCTAGAAGTTCCTGAGTGGAATGTGTAAGAGAGGTGGTTGGATACATTATATCTCAGGTTTCATCCAGCCTTTTGGCCCTCCTGCTGCACGTGGACTCCCTGTATTCTCAGTTCCTGAACAGCCCAGCTGTCAAGCTCACGTTGAAGATATAAAGCCTCACTGGAAGGAAAGACCCAACTGTTTCACTCTGCAATTCACTCCAATATTCTCCTCTGATGCTCCAGTGGCTCCTCTCACCACAGGCAGAAGGACAGCCCAGCTCACACTCCCCTTGCCATCCACGCTGTGCCTCCAGTGACCGAGCAGGGGGCTGCCCATGCCAGTCCTGCTGCCTCAAAAAACCTGCTGGCCCTTCCCTTTCCTGCTGTTCATACCTGACTCAGTGGCACACTCTGTAAGAGAAGCTTTATCCTTTTTTTCCCGGTGTGCAGGCCAGCAAGATTTTTAGCTATGAATTTTTGAAAGTTAACAAAAATGTTGACTTAGCGAAGATTTTATCATCTTTGCCTTAATTGCTAGAAGGGAATAACTAGTGATAAAAATCATGTGCCTTATTAATATATAAATAAATTATGATAGCAGCCCTTCTATCTCTAGGAGGTTGGCTGAAAAACAGCTTGTCTGGGTTGGGTGGCATTTACTTTTCTGTCTGTCAATATTTGGAGGATTTTATTACATTGCAGTGCCAAGTTTAAAATGGCTAATGGAAATACTAAAATGGAATTAATCTAACTAAATAAAACTGGTTCTCTGTGTGCTACTCCCTTGACAGTAACTTAATGTGCTTTATGAAACAAAGCTATGGTGGAAAAATGGGTTATATTTAAGTTTATGTGTTGTTCATTTACTTACTCTCAGAAACTTTTTTTTCCAGCAGAGGCAAGCCATGGTGCCTTAAAATAACTATACCTCAAATATTTACACAGAAGAGAAGGTTAGAAGTGGCCAGAGGGTTTCCAGCTCCATTGATTTACCAAATGTTCTACTTTTGGAAAACAGCAGTAAGGAATAGATCAGTACCACAAAGTTTGGCCACTCTAACAGTGGTTGCCTAACGTGAAAATTGCACACACCTCCAGCTGATACTGCAGTGTTTAACAAAACCCCAGGTGTCAACAGAAGACTTTTGTCAAGGCAGCTTCCCTGCCTGCAGTGACAGCACCACTTTGTCATCTGTGAACTGGATGCAGCCTGCATTTCCTGGGGGGGACTCCATCATACCTAGAAGAGTTGCTGTTCAGAGACATCAATAACAGGAATATTTCTAGTCAATTTATGAAAGAATCAGAGACTAAGATAATAAGTCTCCCTTCACACTTCTCATTGCACCGTTTTAACTTTATACGCTGACTTCTATCTTTTCCAGAAGAACTTAATGAGTTGCTTGCAATAAAGAAATAAACATTTCCGCTGTAGAAAGAAGGAAACAAAAGACCCAGGAGACAAAACAGAATTCAGAAAACACTACAAGCACTGATGCTGAAAGAGAGCCTAAATAAATAACCAGTAAGGCACCAGAAACACAAAACATGATCTCGTTGTGAAAGCAGCAACTACTGCAGTGAAGCTTTGGGAGCGGTGGGACATGGCAGACATGTATCAGGGATGTGATTCACACAGGGCTGTGTCTCCAGCAGATTCACATGGCTGTTACCAGCAAAGCTATCTCATAGTTGTTAGCACAGATGCCTAAATAGTGTCCAAGGGGAGCACAGGCAGAAACAAGACACGCTAATAATGCACACAGAACTTGGAGCTGACAACCAACTTTTCCATTTTAGGCATTGCAAACACAGGAGGTATTTCACAACTACACAGAGAAAAGGGAGTGCGAGGATACTGTGGCACAAATGTTGAGTTCACTCACCTTGCTCTTGGACTGCACTGTCCACACAGATAATTTAAATTCCCTGACATTTACTTCTTACCTAGAGATTCATGCTAGACTTGTGTCAGCTTTTTCACTGAACACTCCAACCCAGTCCTAGTCCCACACCACAAGTGTGGGAGCTTGGAAAGATTCATGACAATTCTTCCTTTCCTTCCAACAGCCTATATGAAATCTCACTTACTTCTTCATTCTAATCTTTTAAGATACCACTATCAGCATTTCCAAGCCTCCACTATCACTGCAGGGAGCCTCCTGTAACTATGCAGTTACATTATTAGTCCACAAGTGATAGATACAAACCCAAAGAACCATCCACGACATTCAAGTCACTGAAGAGGAATGTGGTTGAGACTGAAGGCACAGTTTATGTGAGCCATGCCCCACCTTCTGGTTTCTTTATTAGCTTCTATTTTCAGATGCCCCAACTTGTTCAAGGTCTTTTATCACTCACCGCGATTAAGACAAATTTTCACTTTTTCTCTTATTTTCTCTCTACAGAGTCATGCTGTCTCCTGCCATCTTCCATGGAACCCTTTCCACTCTTCCCTTACAATTTTCTCTGAGCAGAAGAGCCCAGCTGACACACACACACTGGAGGGATTCAAGCACCATGACTCATTCCAGAAGAGACGAAACAAAAAAGCTGGAGCTGACACACGAAGAGATAATATACCATTTTTTCTCTGGAGACAGTCATTACCTTAGATGAGAATAAGGCAAAGCCAGCTATCTCAGTCATTGCTTCAGAGAAGGAGACAATCCCGAACCGTCTGGATTTCAAATTGTGGCAAATACCAGCAGTGACTTTGAGGGCAACAATACAAGTCACCAATTTAACCACGGTAAAAAGAGTTCCAGAAGTTGGGTGTGAGAAGTCAAGGTTCTCATCCATATCCAAAAGCCTTGAAACTTTTAATGCCAACTTACAGTTTGTAAGGGCAATAGGATAACACGATCCTTAGCCTAATTGCTTGCAAAAAACAAGCAATTTGCAAATTGACTTCTTAGCCATTAACATTCTTCTGACCAAGCCTCACTGTCAGCAGTTTAGTGTTAGCTGGGTAATCTTCCAGGAGTGGGTTCTTAATGCAACATCAGTCTTGGTCTTAATTCCAACTTCTTTTAGACCTGGAAGTGGTATGCAAAAGATCCTGTCTGCACTGTTCCATGTAAGACTCGACACTGAAGACCACATAACACACCTGCTCAGAAGTTAAATAAATTCACTTGATCTCAGAACAAAACACAGTGATTAGTGTTAGTTTTTGTCACTCTTCCTTGTGCATTTCCCAGCAGCATCAGCTCCTCCTGTCACTCACCTTTCAGGGATATTTGGTTGCTAGTCTGCATGCAGAAACATTTTGCCAGAACATTCATCTATAACTGAAGGTTATCTCCAGAATTACACATGTAGCTTTAAAAATAAAGCCACAAGTCCTGGCACTTATATCTAGGACACTGGACAGACACATTGCCAAAAATGTAACAGCATATAATGTTATACTATTTGCAATTAAATGGTACTAAGATATTGTCACTGCAAGAAATATAAAGATCTCTAAGCAGTTAACATTGAGCCATGCCTCTTCCAGTCTGCAGTTACAAAACAGAGAAGTTACAGGAGTGCTGAGCCTACAGGAAGATTTATATATGGAGTGGGGCCTTCTGTTCTAAAATGATTTTTTTCACAAACTGATGAAAAATGTGTTGACAACAATTATTCATAATCCATCAGTAAATCAGTTTTCCCTTATGGACTCCTGGGTTGTAAAGAACTTGTTCATTCTGAGTGTTCTTCTCTTGCAGACTGAAATGCGAATCTTGCTGCTGTTGGGGTATGGCTTACATACAGGGAAGTACAGTTTTGTGGAAATTAGCTTTCTCCATATCAAGAAAAAAGAAAAGGATTTGAGTCCCTCCTCCAGAGTGGAGTTTGCTGTCTATTAGGTTGTAGTTTAAGCAGCTCCTAAATCTGGTGGTTTTAAATACCAGATAATCTCTTCAAATCACAAAAATACTACCACAATTTCTTTTACAAATATTCTGTGGAGTAGGTTTCCATTTTGATGGGACAGCACCACTTCTGTGGAATTTGTTTAGCTGAATGAGTTGCACTGAACTGTGGATCTTTAAATTGATTTCTCTTCACCTTAAGAAAATTCTCTGATGCTAAAACAAGTTTATTACATTTATACAGTTGTTGGCCAGGTAAGATCAATATTAAAAGTTGGTGAGTTTGCTCTTGGAATTTAAATGACGAAAGTCCATGTTGCTGCTGATGGGGTGGCCTGTGGCTTCTCCTTCCAGACACCGTTCCAAATAGTTTTTAGCAGGCAGGTACCATCAAGGTGATTTCACGGTGTTCATATTTCCACAGGATTTGACTCTGCAGCTCACAGCCTGACACATTTCCTCAAGCTTGTCACTATAAAACTCCAAGTCTCGTCCCCTCCCATCACCATGAAAGAGAGATGACAGCAGCTCACTGGCATTCCTGTATGCTTTTCCCATCCCCTGAAGTGCTGCTCATGCTCTTCCATTACCAGCTCAGACTTATTCCTCTTGTTGCTTTGCCATCAAATTCAGAATCTTGTCACTGCCACTGAGGAGTGATCTCCTGGTTTGCCTGGCCATCCTCTGACAGCTCTAATCCTGTTGCAGTAGCTCCTGACAGACTGAGGTAGGGAAGCAGGCCAGTGCCCTTGGGAATTCCTCAGCTCTGATTCCTGCCTATGGAGCTGCACCCAACACCACTGTGTGCTGTTCACTTTTCTTATTACTGTGCCACACAACTGTTTTTGATGCTTCTGTAGAGTTATCATTCCAGCCAAGGAAATGGCACGTGAACCTCACCTTCCAACTATCCAGACATTCTCTTGGATGAAGAAGCAGTGACCAGAGAGCCAAGGGAGGGACAAGAGCAGTAAGTGGGATTCTGTGGCTGTCTCTGCCAGGCTGATGTGGTGCTGCAAGCTGCTGTCATGGTTCAGGTATCTGAACCAGGAACAGATCATCTGTTCCAGGCACCTGAAACAGAAACCTCTGGGGCAAAAAACTCTGCAAGCTCTTATGAAACTGAGCAACGACTGAAGATAAACAGTGGCCAAGAGAGGTTTGCCTTAAGAAACAATTTGGGGAAGTAGTTTGAAGTGTTCTTGACATTATTTTATTCCATTTTTATACTCCAGAAGCAGATAGAAACTGTGATAAAAAACAGTTCCTGCACTAGTGGTACTTCAAGAAAGGCAAAGTCTGCCACAGCAGCGAGTGCCCTAAAGTGCAGTTCTGTAGGAATGAGCCTGGGACATGACTACAGCAATTGTTTTTTTCTTTTAAAGATGCTCTTTTTCATTAATTTCTTAAGCTATCACTTTTAGCTTAGAAAAGGGATTTCCTACGAGTAAAAATTTTGCTGTTTCACATATGAAAATGGTTAAAGCTAGAAAGACTGCCAAGCACATGTGAGAGAAGCACAAAGGGTAAAGAATGGCACAGAGGACCAGATTTACCTCTGGTTCTTCCAGGTCTACACGACTGCAAAGCTGCAACAACTAATTTGCACCAGATAATACTGCAATACTAAACCAGTAGAAGCCATTAGATAGTCCTTATTAAAATACAGAAGCATTCACAAAGAGTAAATCTGCTTCATGATAACCTTCATCTGATCTTTCCAACACTCTCATTCACAATCAGTTCAGAAGGTGGCATTGCAGACATTGTACCATGCAATTATTTGCATGTCTAACAAGTATTACCTTGACATATATGATCAAAATCTAACTTCCACTTTTAATGAAGATGCTATAAATCTTCCATGTGCTTAGTCTGTTCTTCAGTTCATCACTAGGTGGGTACCAAAAGATCTGGAATATTCCACAGTTGAGATAAGTTCTGAGACACAATCTACATAAAATTCAACATAGAAAATGAGAAAAGCAATTTTAACATGAGAATGAGGTGTCCTACATGCCCAAAGTTTGTTGCCAAGAGCTTTTCCTAAAAGGCAGCCCAAATACCTGGAGAATCATGTCTGCTGTTGAATTGTACTTAGCCATCTTGCTTTGTTTACATACTTCAGATGTTGCTGTTGAACTCTCCTCTAGGCATGAAAGATGTTGAAATTTCACCAAAGGCAAAAGCAATATGTGTGCAGTTTGCAAAATGATTTAATTACTGTGCAGTTGGTTGGCAAGAGTGATGCTGAAAGCCAGACAACTAAGTTGCAATCAGTTGTGTGCATATGTAAGATTATGTTTCGAGGAAAGGAAAACAAAATACAGTTGATGCAAATACAAGACGTGAAAAATGCCCAGATTACTGAAAGTTGAGGCCAGAATTTTTTAAGATATTCGGGAAATAAACTGGTCATGTATAATCAAGAGCAACTTTCCATCAAGTTCTAAATTACTATATTTTATTTCATTATTTCTTTTATGTCCTGGAAGAGTCTTGTAGTAAAACAGCTTATTAGTTTTGTTTGCTTTTCCCTCTTCTTTTAGACTGAGAAACAAACTTCAGATTTTCTGATTTACAGTAAATAGTGGGGAGGAGGATGATTGTGAGGATTTTATTGCTGCAAAACTGGCACATCAGTTATTTGGGAAAGTATTTGCTCATCTCATCAGCTATCTTGTGTACTAATTAAATTGATGGATTATTGGCCAGGGAGAAATCTTCAAAGCTGTTTTAGGAATGCTGGAGTCACTTTGCAGAATCAGAAATGCAAACAGCTTGATGGTTAACAGGATATAATTAAATGCACAAGTGATGTTCCAACACTGCTTGTGGGTTATCACAGAGCCTTCTCCCCCTTCCCACCCCCAGACAGGTATGGTAATGGCACTACATGAAGTAACCCTTGAACATTTACCTTCAATATGCAGCTTCCTTATTCTTTGGAGAAGCTTATTCTTTATTGACATTTTTATTTGCTCAGCACATTTTACCTTGCACGCAGTGTTGACATGACACCCCAGCTGAGTGTTGCTCGCACACGGAATCCATGCCAAGTCTCTTGTAGGGCAATATGCACACAGACAGCAATTATTCTCTCTCCAATATTGTATTTAAAAAAGCTTAGGAAAGCCTGCTTAAACTTGAAAAGAGAAATCCTACCCAGCATGTTATTTCCATCCAGGCAAGTCTACAAACAGTCTGATATTATGGCGATAAACCCCATGAAAATATTTAGTAATATCAGAACTTATTTGAAGCATCTGAGACAATAAGGACCTGCATATTCTGGCAAGATGTAATTAATCAAACAATTTAATCCTTATCAGTTTACCAAATTCATATTTAAAGGTGACCCATTCAGCAGAGGGGAAATAAAATCATTTTCACATTTTCAAGTTTCTACCGTGCTCCAGAATATAAAGTTAGATTTCACTGCTGGTCCTCACTAAATCAATTGGGATGTGATACCTTTCATTCCACCCCTACCCCACAAACAATCCCTCAGGTTCTGGAAGCACAACCACAGCAGTCTCTTGGTCTCTAACTTCAGTATTTTTTAACCCATAATAAAGAGGAGTAAAAAGAGAATTTCCTTAAATTCTTGTGCAAGAAAGCATTATTCCTGACTGATTTGTCTAGTCCCAGAATCCAAACTACAATGTGTAGGATCATCAAACATATTTGTATTCATGAAGCAAAGTTAGATTAAGGTATTTATAGGAAACTTGAGTCTTAGCACCCTGTAGATCATTACTTACTCAACAGTTCTGAATTCATTCATTATTATAGTACCTCATTTCAGAAGGGCCTAAATGCCTAAACTTCTCACTTCACACCAAAATGCCTATGCTGCTTGTTGGGCATGGCATTTGACAGCAAAGTGCAGATGAAATGCCATCCTGAATGGAAGTGGAGAAGGGCTACAGAAGGGAAACAGACAAGCTAAATAGAAAACCTCCAAAGAATCTAATCAAGACAGTAGATTTATTGTCCCACAGTCAAATAAGGGACAAAAACATTTAACACCACCATTCCAAATCACAGTATTCTGAAACAATTATTTAGTATTTTAGGATTTGTTCTAAAAAGGAGGGAGAAGAGAAGGCTCATCCAACACCAGCTCTCTGCTTGCTCCTGTGATACAGAAGCTGTTCCTTGCAGATGTGAACTTACGATGGACAGAACATACTGACACACCCCTTCGCACATCCTGCTGTTAGAACAGGATTGTGTGACCAGAGACAACTCCAGCTGCATGAAGAGATTTGCACTGGCTTTACAGACAGCAACGCTGCATGTGAACTTCGCTGGGGAGTTGAATTCCCCTGGCCACAAAGGGGATGGGAGTTGCCCCCTTGCCCTGTCCCTCCCCAGGTGCGATCCCACGGGGCAGGGCAGGCACAGCTCAGACATCACATCACACATTCCATGACCTCTGCAGCATCTTCTCGTTTGGGTACCACTTAACAATTCACTTTCAGAATCTTGACTGTGATGCCACTTGTCACCCGTCACTAAAATGTACTTCTTAAGGATGCAAAACTTGTCACAGTGATTTGGACCAAAGAGAGAAAAGAAGCCCAACGTGTTCATATCACACCCGCTCCGACAGACTGGTCTGGGAATGCATACAGATCTTCTCTTTACTAGTACTCTTTAATTTCCTCAGTGCAACAACTGCAAACACTAACAATTTCCCCTACTTTATGGAAACAGTGGTACAATGCAGCCACTAGAGGAAAAGAAAACAGGTTTTGCTATCGGCCCTGCTCAGAGCAAAAGTGAATGACACAGGTTTATCTGCTCATAGGTATGTACAGACCAGAGGCTGTAATGCTGTTAGAAATTATGTACAAGGAAGCTGAATACTAGTTTAGATGGACCTCCTTCATGTTTTCAGCTAAAAACAAAGCAGTTTTTAGTCAGTGCTGGCATCTGAGTTGGAGTTGTTTATTCTCCAAAATGAATTTGAGCCAAGTATTTGATGGTATTCAGCAGTTTACTCTGATTTTTCCAGCCTTGTTTATGAACAATGGCAGCACTCCAGTTTTTATGTAATAAAATAGAAGTGACATAAAAGTGGCTAAATTGAATTCTCTCTGCCATTTGCTAGAAATACAAAGATAATATGAATGCTACTAACGGATTTTAAGTTTGACATGTTGGGCCCTGTTAACAACCCCTGCCCATCTAAAATATTCCTCTTAATCATATCACCAGCACACAGAACCTCCCTGTAAATGGTTACTGTTTCAGGAACTTACTATAATTCAGATGAAATTCTGGCAGGAGTTTAAGTACTGCAGGGTGGTTTTTTCACTCTCATAGTTCTTGTAAAGAATAAAGCTCACTGAGAGCAGTTCCTTCTGTTAAGGTGTTGGGTCACAGTCAGGTCTAGCTAATGTCAAAACAGGAGTAAAACATAAGAAGCCCTCTACTCAAATCCTAAACCATCCTTTAGCACATTTTCCAAATTTGCATTCTAGGTACATTGTGTGACTTATGATTCCTGAACTTCCCCCTCCGTGGGCTGATTTTTCTTCTTGGCTGCCACTAATTCATTCAGCTACATCCATGCCCCAAAACATATTCTGTACTATTAGAGTGTTTCCCAAAATGATACTGTGCTGTAAACAACTTAGTTCCAATACAATTCACAACAGAATTTCTCACAGGAACCACTGAGAGCAAGACAAATGCTGTTACACTCTATGTAAACAAGCAGGTCTTTGTCCTCTATCCCATGCATTAATAGCAATGGAGTGGTCAAAATCACACACTGTCTGCATGTCCTCCCTAATCCCACACGGGTCCAGCAAAGTTACAGGAGGCAATTCCAGCTCTCTAAGAGATGTGATGAAGCCCTTGGATTTCTTGACTCACTAATACTGATTTTACTCAAGAGGAAATACCAGCATCTGACCAAATAAGACAACAGTATCGATGGAATTCACTTTACATTGTGCAGGGGCAGGAACTACTAAGGAGGGAAAGAAAACCAAACTGCTGCTCACCAAATGATCAGCATTATCTGCTATGGAGTCCTTGCTGCCAGAAAGCCAGAGGTCTGCCTGGGTGCTGTACCTGAGCAAAAGCAAAATGCATAACTCAGGGGGAAAACTGGTGTGATTATCCTGGCAGTGCTCCCAAGGGGGACAGAATGTATTTTGCAGTAACAGTACTTCAACAGTATAGTTAAATTGTGATTTAGGGACCACTTGCCCAGCACTTATTGTAAAAATTCACCACTGCAAGGACAAAGGCAGTCTGCTGCTATCCTGCTGTGGTACTGGGTACTGTTTAATTTGCCTCATTGAAGCAGCACTGCACTGCCTGAGGAGATTGAAATAAAATTTATTTCAAGCACAAAAATCTTTGGCTGGCTGCAGAGTGTCCTGACACATTTGCTCTAAAGCAAGTAGTATCTATAACACACTGAAGAACGACACCAAACAAATGATTAAGAAAAAACTTGCACTGCTCTCGTTACCTTTCTTATTAGGAAATTAGATTTACACATAAAATGAGCAGAATCAGCCCGGGACAGCACTGGCATGGGTACTGATTATGGAAACAGGCTCAGGCAGGTATCCTCCTCCATCCTCACAGGCTTCAAAAGCCATTTCACCGGTCACAAACCAGCACTGGTGTTTGGCACTTCCACTGATCAGACACAGAATAGATGACAGGCCAAAAGTGGGGCAGGAAAAAAGATCAGGACTATTTATGATCAGAACAGTGTCTGATGCTAATCAGCAACATTTTTTTTCTTTCCCCCCCTTGGTAAGAAACAAAATTTCTGCTGAAATAACTCTTTGTGGCATGCCTTGTTTCTTTAGGCCACTAACAGAAGAAACACTTCCCCTTAAAAAACTGGATCTTTAACTGCAAGCCTTCCTCATGTTCTCTGACAGTAACCAAGAAAACAAGTGGTTCAGGCCACTTTCTCAGGCAACTCGATTATAGAAGCTGCTAACAGCTTGCTAGAAGAGAAGCTTTCAGCAAAAAGCAACATACAGTATCCATCAGACTTCAGCAGCCAAACAAATGCTTCTTCTAACCCTGTTATTTGAGAAATTCCTACATTAGATACACATTAAGGCACCGATGCCTGGGACAGAACACAAAGCTGCCCCTTCTGCTTGAATCATAAATTAAATTGAAATAAAAGCAAATATTTCTAAGCAGTATTAACACAATAAATTGCAGAAAACAATTATTTCATTCACAACAGGGAGGATTACATTAAAATATTCTATCCATTTCAGGATATTGCTTATTATGAAAAAAGCTGTCCTTCTGAGAGGTGTTTTCCTTCCTTGCTTAGCAGAGTGGTAGGTTTAACAACTGTTTTGTCCTACAAGGAAAAGTACAAGGAATGTATATGTAGGAAACCATATCAGTACCTAAGAAATTGCCTTCACTTTTAAATATCTAGGTTCTAGATCAGGAAAAAGAGAACATATACAGCCATCCCACTGCTTAACTACCTTTACATACCTATTTTCGTAACAGTTCTGTAGGATATTACTTTGCATTGCCCACAAGATGAAAACACACAGTCAGGCAGATATTGGAAAACAGTGAATCCTGTAGTTCAAGACACCTTTCATTACTTATGATAACTTGTTGTTACTTATCTGTGACACCTGAGGCTTTGGGAGGAAGAATTCAACTACTCAGCTCCTATGTAATTCCTCCTCTTCGTTATTCTTCTTCACCAAAGTTTCCTGAAGAACATTTTCTCATTTTTAAGAAGGACTCGTACCAAAAAAGTTAATATTCCATAAGAAAATTGGACTAAAGTTTAATTTACTGCTTCCAGATAGGTTTTGCTTATCAGTATTCTCATTTCAGCAACTTGCACAGTTTATGGCAGCACATACATTTCAGTATTGTAATAAACTCCTCTTCATGGGTTTTAAGAGAATATGGAGTTAAAGATTAGCTAGTAAATATTGCTGTTGGTACCAGACATCTTTCAGTGCTCACGACTGGCAGTTTGGTATAATCTTTCCTCTCCTGTCTGCCTGATTTTCATGGAGATTTTTGATTTTAATTCAGTTTTTATTATATTCTGGGATTTACAGATAAGAAAACTGGGCATTTTTTTCCCAGCTTTTTTTTGTGTGTGTGTTGCACTTAGCATGCCTCACCCCATTTTGGACACTTGCTGAACTGAATTTCTAATCTCCTGTGCTCTGCAGACCACACTGCTGTGCCCCTGATCCCACAGAAACAGTGATCAGTGCAGCAGCTTTGCTTTCTCATCAAGCTTCAGCCCTACCCAAGTGTACATTCACTGAAATCCAGGGGAGCACGGCTGGACTGTTCAGGACATAAGGAAACATCTGGAGAATCACAGAATATCTGTGTTGGAAGGGACCCACAAGGATTATTGAGTCCAATTCCTGGCCCTGCATGGGACAGCCCCCAGAACACACTGTGTGCCTGAGAATGTTGTCCAAATGCTTCTTGAACTCTGGAAGTTGTTTGCAAATTGTTTTAACATCTGCCTCAGTGAGTGTTACTTTTTGACTGCACAACAAGCAACCTGGAAAATTTGACAGGGTTTTCTAGTCACCTAGATTTTACTGTGTTCTTTAGAGCACGGGAAGCACTAAGTGAGCTGAACTGAAAGGAAGAAAAAACGGAATTAAAACACCGTTCAAAAGCTCTCTGCCAATTTTTGATTGCTGTGAATGATGACTCAGTCACTTCCACTAAACTGTGCAAATATTTATTGTGTAGGTTAGTAAAAAATTTATTTTGAAATTATACAAAGCATGAAACTCTTATTTTTGAAAGTAGGAGGAGCCATACCTGAAGACAATGCTAAAATGCTTTCTCCAGAAGGTTCTCTGGTCATCCTAAACCTCTGGTTACTCCAACTCTTGCTCCTCTTGCTGAGTTTGTCCCCAACCATTTACGACCCAATCGAAGGGGACTCCACTAAAGATGTTCTGACCTTTGCCTTTCTGTTCTTTCCTACAGAAATTACAGAACACACATGTATCTGCCCAAATGTCCAGACTCCTCCTTAGATCTCCCCTGAGTTGTCCTTTTTGTTTTGATATATCCCCGAATTAGTTTCTCCTAAGGAGTTCAGCCTCCTACAGCTATACAGGACACCAAGCACTGAAAAATCCAGCCCCCTTTCCTTGACTGAGTCAGTTATGCCTGATTTCCTGGGCACTGCTTAAAAATCCTCTGCTTTAAAGATACCCACATCAAAATATGCATAGGGATGTTTTGGTGCACTACTTTGGGTTGAGTTTTTGCAGTATGAAGCTGTGGGAAAGCCTCCTGTGGTTTCTGAAGCAGAAGAAGGGTTTGGGAGGTGTATATCTGTAATTCAGTTCCCTTGAGTTTCCCAATTTTGATTCCCCAAACGGATTTGGAAAGGCATGAAAAGTTCTTATTAAACTATCAGGCATATTTTTTCTTGCTGTGCTTCATAGGAAATACAGAGATGCAAATAGTTATAATTTTAAAGGTTAATTACTTTACCATAAAACAATATTCACAATTCAGTTGTCGGAAGCATCAGAATGGGGGATACAGGAATGACCCATTGGTTTCTAAATTAGAAAAAAACTGGATGAAAATATCATTCATCATATGCAAGACACACTGGATTACTACTAAATATAGCCACAGCTGCAGAATAAATACAAGGGTAAAACAATATTTTAAAACATTTTTTTTTGTAAATGGTATTTCAGTCTATGGTTGACCTGTACTTCTACATGTTTGCCAGAAATAATTGATTTACTAAAATTCAATATTGCGAATCAGCTGCAAGAGACCTGAGTAGGCTATTCAAAGCATTTAAGCTTGGAATCTTTTTTTTTTTAAACATTGAATAAGGGCAACTTGTGATATTTACTGTGTTTTTACCGTATATGTTAGAGAGGTCTTTGTGGACTACAATAATCCTTTTTTGTATTAACTATGTACCTTCAAAGTTCACTCTGGCATTTCTCATACACTTGACAATATAGGGTCAAGAAAGGAGGAACAAACTTCATTAAAGAGGTACGAAAACTGCATGAATTCTTATTCAAAGCAGGGACTGCAGATATTCAATCCTTGGAGCATTCATCCAGTTTGACACAGTTAATTTAAAGGAATACAGTTTTCCAGCAGCACTATGGCCTGCACAAAAACATTTTCCTGTGCTCCTGCAACCCACATACCCCCTAGAACAGTCTGGGTCTCTCTGCCTGTATTTTTGTTACGCAGAAGCCTCCTGCCCAACCTGGTGCAAAAGTTACCGTGCTTCCTACTTTTGAGGAATAATAAACTTTGCAGCTCAAACATCGAGGCTGGATGTAACTGCAGTCAGAGTACTGATTCTGCACTGACGGGTCTAGTGCACAACTGCAAAGCAGAAACATACAAACAACTGCATTTTAAGTTTCCAAGTGACACAGTAGGTATTTCTCAATTACATAACAGACACTTAGAATGTTTTTGCTCAAATGTTTGCATTGCAGAGGCATCATCTTCCTTATAAAATTTAACTAGACTTTAAACAGTAGAGATGAGGTTTTTTTCCTAATCTGCTCAATTATTATTATTATTGAAATAAGTATTTTTTGAATTAGGTTGAGCTATTTTTAAGACCAAGCTGGTACTATGTTTCTCTAGTGTTAAATACTTAACTATTCTTCCCCAAGGAGGCCATAGACCTTCTTTGTCTTAGAGCAGGGGCTCTGAACCAAAGGGAATCTCCCCATTCTTTTTTTCATAGTCCCTGCAGTCTGAAGGGCCTCCTTCCTAGTTCTGGGTTATTAAACTGTTATCCAGGGACCAGTTGAGGAGGACACATCAGAAATCCATCAGTACACACAGGCCCCTCTCCTAAGTCAGCAATGGAAGTGATGGAAAGAATATGGCTGTTCATTCCTGGCCAGGGTAAGGACCCAGAGGGATCACACCCCACGGCCATGGCAGCAAAGAACATGCTGTTCTCTACAGGACTGAAAACTTGCTGTGAGTGGGAGAGGTGGAATTCTGTAAATCATCTGAAAAGAAAAAGTAAGATGCTGCTCCTTTGCAGGGGTCTCTTGGGTGGTTGGCCTCCACCATCAGGACTACAAAAAGGGTGGGAGAGAGGAATAGCAGAGAAGCTGGATCACAATAAAGGAACTTTTGCCAAGGACATGGAAATAAGAGATACAAAGATCACAAGAGCTTTCCCAGGCTTATAACAAGAGGTCCCAGAATGTGCTCCTTTCTTCCAGAATGTTTTTATTCTCTATCAAAGAATATCACTTTGCTTCATACAAACAGCTCAGTACATTTTCCAAAAGTCAGAAGTTTCACTTTTCCATTTGGCATCACTCTGACATTTCAGGGCCAACTTCACTAGTTGGAATCCAGTCTGACACAGTGAGTAGCCCTCTCAAGCAGTTACTGAGAGTATTGCTATTTTAAGTTGAAATATTTAATCAAGCTGAAAATATGCATGTGGGACAGATATTTTAAAACCCAATTTAATTGCCAGTAGTTTGCAACCTGCGGGGCTAGACACTTCACTATCAAAAAGCTCCCCAGCAAAAGGCATACTGTGCACAACCTGAAAAAAATTACAACCTGAACTTTTAAAAAGTAAAATAGCTCCCCTTACAAGGGCAAGTGCCATCATTAATATTTTTAGTCCTTAAGTTAATATACTTTTCTTCCTATAAGCCTAGGACAGATGAAGGAAAATGTTCATCTTGTATGACCTAAGCCCATCCTACAACAGCAGGGGAAGTGACACCATCTCAGGATCCAACCTACATCAGCTCCAGCATTAGAGACACAAAGGCAAATATGATCTGAAGTGCCCCCAAAAGCCTGCACATCCATTTTGTGTGGGAACCTAAGCCAAGTTTAATTTAGGATTTTTTAGGCTTGTTCTCATGTTTTCTAACTTCTCTTAAATTACTAGCAAAACCTCTTATACTGGACACAAACACTCAAAGCTTGCATTTGTTTCAAAGTAAGAAGCTTTCAAAGTACGAGATCTTAAAATATTAAGTTCTCTTTGTGGGGTTACAACCTTTAAATTTAGTACCTTGGTTAAAACATTCTCACCAGAGGCCAGCTGTAACTTCCAAAGCCTGTTTTCCCTAGAAAGACTTGGCTCAGAACATCAGCCTTTGAAACTACAATGGGTTGTACTGGCTGGGAGAAGAACCGGGAGAAAAACCAGAACCTTAATTTCAGCCCAGCCTTTTCCAGCACGAGAAGGTAAGCACAGGGCTCTGGAGTGATGTGACCACGAATATTCTGGGAATGTGCTAAATCAGCTGCTGCCTAGCTAGGATTGAGTTGGAGACTTACAATTGTGACTTAAAGTAAATACCTTCTCTTACTCTGCTTTCTTTAATTCTAATTCAGTAAGAGGATACTTTGAAGAAAGGAAGAGACTGGAAAACTCATCTGTAGCACAATAGGTTGAAATAGGAAACAAATGTTCACCTTGTCTTAAACACTGGCAGACAGCAAATGTAGTTACATGAGATGGTTCTCTACAAAAGATTTTCTACTTGATAGAATAAAAAGAAAAAATCTTACTTCAGTGAGTTGTCCAGGAGAGACAGGTGCAAACATTTGTTTACTGTGTTGGAATCTGTACATAATGCATAATTTTCAATACCTCCAGGTAAATGGTATCCCATTTTAAGAAATGACTATGCATCAACTGTGTTTGCTCCATAACACCACCTTTTCTTCTGCTTGGTAACTCACTTTGTTGCAAGTAGAAGAGCTTGGGTAATCTTTCTATCTTTTGGGAATTGTGCTATGCAGTGAAGTGGCAGCCAGCCACTCCATATGGTTTTCATCCCTTTCAGCCTAAAGGACCTTCTCTGTCCTGTTACGTGAACATCTAAAAGAGCAGAAATAGAACCTTTTATAGCACAGATATGAAGACACCACATAACCAATATGTGTAAGGGAAGGGGGAGAATTTAAGAGCCATGCAGGCCATTTATTTTTATTTTAAGAATCCATATTTTTTCTTTTAGGTTCCAAATAAGGCAGTTATGATTATCTGGTGTCTTGGTTTTGGTTTGATCAACAGAGTCCCTTGCCAGCCTGCCTGATTCTCATTCTGTCTGGGTGGCCTCCCCAGCCAAGTTCCCCAAAACTGTGAGTATTTTTTAAATATTTATGCTTTTCCCAGCTGCTTTACAGACAACTTCTTCATTAGTATGATCCCATAATAATTCTTACAGGCTGCCCAGGAAGGCTGTGGAGTCTCCCTCTCTGGAGACATGCAGAACCCACCTGGACCTGTTCTTGTGTAACCTGCTCTAGGTGACCCTGTCTTGGCAGGGGGTTGGACTGGATGATCTCCAGACGTCCCTCCCAACCCCAATTATTCTGTAATTCTGTGAAAAAGCATTTAACGGTACAATTGAGCACATTATACAACAACACAGCTTTTCCAAAATTTCCCAATTATTCATGAGTGTTTCCTATGTGTAACAGCTATGGAGGTAACTCTGCAGTCAGGAATACCCCAATTTTTCAGGCTGTCAGAAGTCCCTGTACTTGTCTTACAGTGGCTGTATTGCTGATATGCTGTCAGCCAGAGGAATGCACTTTTTAAATCCAACTTCTGAAAACCTATGGTCCATCTTTCATTCTAAAGTACACTCAGAAAATTCAGTTCAGAATTGACTTCACAACAGAACCCTCAAGACACCCTCACATAACCCCTCTTGTCATGAATGAAATGCAGTGTTTAAGGTCAACAGACTACAGCCTTTCAATTCCCATGAAGTCAATGGGAAACAGAAGCTCATCTCAATGAACTGGACATGTCAAAGTCAAGACCATATATTTTGCTGGTACCACTTTGCTTTGCAAGTCTAAGGTAGACAAGTTTTTATTTACCAAAAGCCAATTCATTAACTAAATAAGGCTTTTTCTAGCTACATTTTTGAGGTCTTGTAGTTGGGTGCATTTAAGTGAAGGTTTAAACACTAAAAAAAACCCAACCTTTTGTGAGAAATTGGAAATTAGAATTTCTAGGCTTTTAAGGTGACATTCTAAAAATACATATTTCCTTCTAAGTGACCTTGCTCTTGTCAGCACGCTATTTAGAAGTAAAATCCTGATTTGCAAAGTGTCAGCTAAAACCAGCTGTGCACATGTGCTCACTTGATTGCAGGCTTGGCACAGCTTTGTTTACGTGAATCAGCTCCCAATTGCTCTTGCAATGGAGGTCCCCAATCAGCAGAGCTTTCCAGGGCCTGCTGGCTAAAAACTGCCACCACACACACATTACATGGACTTGAGAAGAGCCTACAGAAAGCTGTCTGCTGCACCTTGGGGATTTGATCCCAGTGCTGCTGGAAGGTTATCACTGCTTTTCTGCTCCAGTTCCCCTTCTACAAAGTATACAATACCAGGTTTTTCTTTCCCTGCTTTTAGGGGATTCATCTCACAAGGGAAAAAGGTCAGCAGTAAGAAATATCTTAGTAAGTTTACATACAGCTTCACATCCCCCAGAACTTCAGTCTATCTCAGCAAGCTAATTTTTGTATGCTTGATATGCAGAAGAAACTCAGGCAAGCTCAGCTCTTAGTCTGCAGCCTTCTGTAGAGAAGTGTGCTATGTGCTTTTGACCTAAACATGAATCAGACCACAGAAACGGTCATTCTTTTTGCCTCATGCAAGCTATTTTTCATTATTTAAAACATAACTGGCATCTTTATGACAGCTCAGCTTTTTGCACAGAGAAGGGTTTTCCAGCACAGCTGAATATCAGAGAAGAAAACACTGAGATATTTGCGTAACCTGATGATTTTCTAGAGTACCCCCCGTCCCTGTGAAACCCTCAGGCAGCTCCTCAAAACAGTGATAACTGTGTAAGTCAGTTGGCTAAACGTGGTCCTTGTGGTTCAGGCTGGTTTTCTGTACCTGCCAAAACCTCAGACGCCACCGGGGAGCAAGAGGGGCCTTTCTTGGTAACGTGAATAATCAAGTTGACAAAAGTGACAATATAGAGCATCCCCAAGTTCACTACATTGTTAGGCTCTTTATATCACAACAGGCACTTCAGAAAAGTTAGTGCTGCTTTATTGTTTCTTGCCTATCTCTTTGAAATGAACACAAATTTACAGGGATGTGATGAATTTGGGAAGTCCTACCTGCTACTCTGAAATAACTTTTAGTCAAAAACACATACTGCTCTGATTTAAGCTTCGATTTCAAATTTCTCTTTTGCAGAGCTAGGACTGAGCAGCTCCTAAGGAAAGATGATTAATGGCACTTTGAAAGGTACTTGTGCTCCTCCGGAAAGGGTGGGAGCAGCAGATACAGCCTATTGCTAACAAAAAATTAATTGCCTTCATTCAGCAGCAGACTCCAGAAATAATAAATCAACACAGCTGAGAAGACAGTGTCAGAGAATGTATTTTCATGCAGAATTTTTAATCGAAGACACATGTGATAGTTTCATAGGTTTTGAGGTCAATGTGAGCCAATAAATCCAACAACCTGCTGTTGTTTCTTCCACACATTCCTGTAGTCAGTGTAGGACTTCAATGCATTTAGCCACTCCTCACTAGATGACCAAGTTTCTACCACCAGGAGAGAGCAGGAAGGGCCAAGGTTGGACACTGCACAGGGCAGGGTGTACTGTGTCCATACCTTTCCAGCCAGTATCCTCGCATCGTTACAGGACAGACTTTCCCACTTTAAACTGGGAAAAAAATTTCTTCTTGATTGCAAGCTGATTTAAAGGTATCTTAAAGAATCATGAAGACGTACCAAGCAGGCTTGTAAGCAAGACTAATATGTATGATCCAACTGACTATGGGTAGGTCTTTTACTGTGTATCCTTGTTCAGGATTATTTCCACAGCAATCTGCTCCAGCCCCCTTGGATTAGAGGAAAACTTGCCCCCCCTGTGCAGATTATTATCCAGCCTTGATGTATTTTTTGTACCAAGAGCTATATTCTGGTTCTGTTTTACTCTGAGACCAGAACAACAGTTCACAAGGGTCTGTAATTAAAAGGAAAACAGATTTTACAGGGAAGTACAGATAGTAGAGAGACAACTGAGTTTATCAATTGAGAAGGAAAAATGTGCTAGTTGAACCATGCTGCTCAAATGTTTTATTTGAAGGTGTCTGTAGGTGGAGTGCCCAGTTTCCAAATGCGTGGTAATTCTGCCAAAGTTACCAGGTACTGTAAGAAAACATGAAAAAAGACTTTCCTCTGCCAGCTGCTGTCCCCACCCATCTGTCAGCAAGTCTGCATTCAACAGCAGTGTACACACAAAACTGATTCCTCTTTCCCCAAATCTCCTAAATCTTAATTTTGTGTCATGGCTGCATTTAGTAGTTTCTGTAAAACTATATCCCCCACTGAACCATTTCTGCAAAATTACAGCAAGAATCTTTTATGCACCATGAAAAGAGAATCAGATTCTTCAAGATATTCCTAATGAAAAGATATAAAAGTAAGATCTTCTCTTGTTTATACCTCTCCTGAAGTTTCTACTTTGGAAATTTGTTGGACTATAACAGTTACAGTTGCAGGCCAGCTAGAGAGACTTCTTGATGTTTAGTGAAAATGGAGAAAGGTCTTTGCATGTAGAAGAAACTACTACCAGGCTGGGCATGTGATCTCAGATCAAGAAATGGGAGCTTGGTTGCCTTTTTCTTTTTTCACTCCTAAAGAAAAAGTCCCACAAAGGATCTCCTCCTGTGGTGGCCCACACTGGGACTAACAAAGAGCAGCTTGTTGCTTTGCTCGTGGAGAAGTGGCAGGACCAAAGGAGGCACTCCAACAGCTGGTCAGCTTCCAGCTGTTCTGATACATTACTTTCTCCATACTGCTTTTCCATGCATGCAACTAGAAGGCCTTTAAAGTTCTCCAGAAACCACCACTTGAACAAACAGGTCTCAGGGCCAGGGGGTGAGCACTCTGAAGGCAGCAGCAGTTTAATCAGCACGAGCACAAGCACAGAGTGAAGGTTGGCTGCTGTCCCTGTCCCAGCTGCATGACCTTTCCTGCTCAGCCCTTCAGCACAGAGCCTGGGAATGGAGAGGAATTCTGCATTAGAGCAGAGCACAATAGGAACATTGTTACAGCTCCCGTGGGGCAGCAGCATTTCAGAATATGCTATATGCACAGCTTGAGCTGACACTAATGCTGGCCAGTCAATTTGTTAGTGTGCATTTTCTCTATAAGAGATTTTGGGCTAACAATTAGGGAAAATACACATTTTGGAGTTATATGGCAGATCCTTAGCACTTTCAAACAGTCATTACTCGATGGGAGTTCAAATGAAGAATATTTATTTCTACCCAGGTATACATTATGATGCAGAAACAAGTGAAAGCTGAAGTTATTAATAAACTAGTAAGTTCCAGAGATCTTTATTCAGCAGGAGAAACAGAAGTTTAGGCAGTTATTATTTAAGGAATTCTAAGACCATATATCAAATAAATACCAAACAGGTTCATAACTGAACCTCAGTTTACAGTACATGGAGGGAGCTCTTCTGGGGGACAGCTGTAAAAGTGATCATTTTCAGAGGACTTAGAGCTACAGCACAAACTGGGGAGAGGACTTCTGGTACATACTCTGGTGGCCTGTAGACAATTGAATCACTGCCAGGTGATCGAGTAGGTAGCCACCTAATCCAGAAAATATTTTAATTTTACAGCAGCAATGATAGTAACCTGCTAGTACACTTGTTTCCCAAGCAGACAGGGTTTCAAATAAAGCAGGCAGCTCTGTTCTTTCTGAGTTTTGGTAAAAACAGAGCTTTTCAATCCTCTTCAGGTTATGCTCTAGAGGAAGGAGGGTGTAAGTATTGCTCACAGCATCATCTAGAACAGTCTAGCAGACCAAAGTCATTCATAAGGTAAGAGAATCAGTTCTGTAGTCTTATAAACTAAGACACACAGGGGAAAAAAAAATAGAAACCCAAACAAAATATTAACAAAACCAAAACCCCCCCAACAATCAAACCCTAAGAATGACAAGACTAATTTGCTTTTGTAGTAAGGGCAAATCTGGCTCTTAGACAAGAAATAGATTAAGCGTATTCAGAAAGGTCTGTTTTTACAAGGCTGATTAACAGGAGTATTTTCTTACTTACTGAGTTACTGTAAATACTGATGGCTGGATTTAGAAACTTGAAATAACATGAACTTTAAAGTTCATTCACTGAACGATGATTCATAAAACAGTTTCAAAACCAGAACCCAGCCCAAATCTGGGGCTTTTGAGTCATACAATTGGTAATTGATAAATTCCCCCGGTTACTAGGGGAAATGTATCTTATTTAGTTTATTAGTCAAAATTTTTAACAACATTGAAGCACTTTCAGGTAGGAATCCTCCAAGGCTACCAAAGAGTCTAATTCTACAGAAGTAATAATTAGGGACATATCAGGAGAAAGGTCTGATTGATTAATCTATAACAATAAGCAGCTCTCCAAACTGATCACACTGTGCTGAACTGGCACTCAACAGCCCTGCCAGCTCCAGAAATGCAGGTTTTTGGGTTTTGCACTACTACAGAAATCTTTCACTTGAAAAGATGCTCAGAAGTTCACACCATAACGAGAGGCTGTGCTAGGCAGCTGTGCTCCTGCTGCTCAAGAATGCTCTGCTACTTCAAGGAAACCACTGTTGCTCGTTCCTGTATAGCTGTTCCCATACACTGTGCTGTGAATGCATTGAAAGGAGTAAATTCATAATTCATCTTCGTAGGAAATGGATCAAAACAGGTTCTGCAGACCCCAAGACAACATTCCACAAGTGTCTGTCCAAAAGCCCTCAACACAGACAGAGAACTCTGCCTACCTGTAGTTTGGTTCCTAAACTATGGATACACCCTGGTACAATTCAAGCTGATTTGGAGGAGCAGAACATGAGAAGGAATACCTGCTCTACTTGCTTTGCATAATCAAAGAACCATATAACTCCCAGAGAAGCAGCTGATGATTTCAAAGCTAGTGGATGGTTCAGCTATGTTGTTCCTATTAAATTTGTATCCATTAGAGAAGATATTAAATCTTCATCCAGGACTTTGGCAGATGGTGGAGTAACATTGTCTAAAGACGAATTTACAAGAGGGATCAGTGGACTTTGGCTCCAGCAGCCCTCTTCTCCAACTGCTTCCAACCTTCATCACTGTATATCTGTGGGCATGACCAAAGGTATGCAGCACAAAACATGGCCAAACTGTTGCAGGTTTTCAGGCAGGTCAGAGCCAAGTAGCTTGAGATCAGTGACATAAGGACCAGTGCAGATCAGCTCTGTTGCACGACTGTCAGGAACAGAAATGGCCTGAAAAGTCATCTTTGTGCCCTCCAGCCACAAACTTACTGACTAGAGACAAAACAGCTTCATTTTCAAAACGGCCATGTGAGTGTCAGGCTGAAGGCTGCTGAAAAACATGATGGAAATGCTTGACTGGGCCTCTGACAGAACCCAAGTGGGAGCCTGGAGACTCACTGCCATGTAAGGCTTCTCTGAAGCAGCACAGCAGGAATGCAACTCAAAGTGGTGCAGCATGTCAGTCAAGAACCAGCAACACAGAAATCCAAAGCACGTGAAAATTGCTCAGCTATATTTGTTTTGTTGCAGTATTTTTGAAGGTCAGTCAGCTAAACTGATATAGTAAACAATGCAATAAATTTGGTGTATTTCTGTTCCAGGCCCTGAACAAATGGAGAATTCTGCTAATACAGCTCTTTGTTAAACTCTCTATTCATTGGCCTCCACCTAGATATTCCATTGCAAAAATGAAACCTCAACTGTCTTAAAATCCATTTCCACAATTTCCTTTAAGGGAATGCTACTGAGTCATGGTTGTAACATTAGATCTAATTAAATGGGGCTTTGTGCCAGTACAAATGTCAAACAGCTGATACTTTGATTTTTGGCTGTCTGTCCCCTAAGACCATTCAGTAGGTAGCAAACATAATGACTTCCTTAAAATTCCATTATTCTCTAAAAGAAATGCACAAAATTAATTTTTATGCTGTGACTTCACTTAGTTTATCCCCGTGCTCTGTTAGGGATGAAATATCATTGCAATATTTGCACACAGTGTGCACCTACCGTTTAAAAATATATCTGTGCTGGTTAAGAAAAAGCCACAGTACACTGTGACAAGTATGTACTTGTTTTGTTTAGCTGTGTACTTAATATTTTGCAAATGTGTATGCATTTTGTTTCAGTGCTATAATGTAAGTTTGGACACCAGAACTGGCTATATTACCAAAACACTACTAGAATAACTCACTTTAACTTCCCTCAGAAGTAAACAGGAACACAGCTACCTATTTCACTGTTCCCTAAATATACCTTTTGCATCCTAAGCAGGCTTATTTAATGTCCAAATTCAGGAAGGTATTTCAGACATGTTTTTCAGTACCCCTATTAACTCCTAGAGCTGGCTGGGCACATCCCTAAGTACTTCCCTGAACAGGGGCCAGCTTATGCCAGTATAGAAAAAGCAACCAAGAGCAAAAGCTGCAAGGGGTGTGTCATGTCTTATCCAAGTACCTCGGTAATGACACTAAACATGAGGGGAAGTGTTGAAGCTTCTCTTGATGCTAAAGGGCAAGTGGGAATGAGCTGTGCACGTGATGCTCCCAGCAGGGAAATTCTGATCAATCTGACAGCAAAAGGCCAGAGTCAAAGCTGGGGCTGTCCACTTGGTGCTGCCTCCTCATGCAGTAAGACAGGTCCCACTACATGGTTCACACTTCTTTCGTGCCTTAAAGTACTGGAGAGCATCCTTTTTACACTGTCCTTTCTGTCTAGGAAAACAGAACACAGCACTGAAATAGCTTTTCTGTGCAAGATGAGGTAAGGCTTTCTCAGACCTTGAGGATGCAGCTAGAGACTGGGATGGAGGAGGACTTAATGGGAAAAAGAACCAATTTGTTCTTGCAGGTCACTTCCACTGGTTTTGCTTTTATAATTAAAGCTTACTGGAGCACTTGAGTATCATATATGGATTAAAATAAATGAGAGCCTACTGGTATTAGCTAGATATATGGAATATTTTAAACTGCTTCAACAGGCTTCAAAAATAATCTCCAATATCTCCAACATTTAATGAATAGTCCGCAAATAAAAGGGCTTTGAGTAAATGACACGAACCTAACTTGACAAAATTAACATCAAAGAAGCTCCTTTGCTATAAAGTTTTGCTATCAGATGGAGGAATTGCCTCTATTCCCAATAATAAAGTTTTTGAATTATTCTACCCTAGGTATATATATATACATATATATATATATAAAAATCTTTCCAGTAAATAAAATTGTTCATATTTTCGTCAAGATGGCAAATCACGAATCCCTTCACAAAACACCAGTTTTGTAATTTTCTTAATAGTTTCACTGCAAGATAACAATGTTATTTTGTACATTTTAAACCAGAGACACTCATTTCTTGACAAGTATTACTAAGCTACACCAAAACAATGGCATTTTCTTCAGTAATCAGTTTTATATGACTGGGTTGCTAGGCAAGGCTTGGGCAGTTCTTTAGTTCTGTACCATTTGGAGTCACCTACAGTTGTTTCAAATGTGAATGGCATATTGTCCTGTTAAAATCTCTGCATCTTTTCTTCAAACTCTTTTTACACATTTATATTCAGAAAGCTATGGAAATAAAAGCTAGAGGAAACAAAATCCCAGTGGATAAGCCATCCTACTGATACCTATGAAGAAGTATTTTGGCATGCCTGAACAGCTCACTGCCATTGCTGGAATCTACCTGGCCATCATTTTACAATGCACAGCTACCAGTCAGGTGCAAGGACATTGTATCAGTTTAATTAATAAATGGATTAAAAAGCGGTCAAGAGAAACACTTATATTGTGTGTATTTGGCTTCCACTCTGAGGATTCATCACCAATCTTTCTACAGCCACCAGTTCAGTACAGAAGAACTGTCAGTAGATCAAAGCTTTCCCTGGGTAATACCTAAATACCTGACCCCCAGCACTGACCACCTCATCTGATTCTTCCAAATATGCTGAATACCCAGCAAATCATAGTAATGACACAGCAAAGAGACACAAGTGCCAAAGATTTGCAGTTCTTTCATTTACTTTCCCACCCTGGCATTATGACCAGATCTGTAGGTATTTCACTCTTATTCTTAGAAAACAAGTCAGTTCTTTGTACGTTGCCTTTCATTTTATCCGAAAGTTCTAGGGCTAAACTGATGCTCAGGGGTGCATATCCTCACTCAGTAGAAAACAAAGGTGCCATTTAATGCTGTCTGCTCTGAATGACAAATCTCATATTGCAAACAAGACACGAAAATCCTGACAGTGAGTTCTACCTACTGCTGTGTGTGATAAGGCAGCACTCTGCATAGTAACAGTGATTGCAGTTTCCTTATTCCCTCCTGGATGAGCTTTGCACAGGGTCAGATTTTTGTGACCATTTTCATTCCAGCTCTGCTGTGTTATTTCAGTACTTCATTGCTGTACTGTCCACACTTTTTATAATATGCACAGTAATTTTCGTGTTTACTCCAGCTTTGCAACAACATTATAAAGGCTACCAAATACTGCAGGATGCAGCTGTTTGTTAAACATTTTACCATCATTTATCAGCCTTTTCTAGTTATTTCCCCTCACTCTTCAGAAACTCCTCCTTCCCTAGAGAACCACGGTACCCAGTGTTAACCTTAAAGAGCATTATACCTTCTTATCTTCCCAAACATTCAATACCAGATACAGTAGTGCCTGTGGTTCAACCTTACAGGAATTTCCCCCCCAAAAAATCTGCTTTTCTAATTCAAGCTTCAGGCATAAGATAATTCTTTGGCTAACCATCACAAATTATTTGTTCAATCTGCTTAAGGGAATCATTTATTCCCATACTCTGATTCCCAGGTGCATAAGATAGAGGAATTAATTACGCTTGTAACTTCCAATAGTCTTGGTCACTGCACTGCAACTACTCCAAAAAAGTGGTGAACCACAGTGGGAAAAAGCTCACTTTCTGCAGAAATACTCAATGTGCTGTATGAAGTATAAATGTACCTGTATGCCACTATCCTTCACTGGGCCTTTTTCACTTTAGCCAATTCATCTGACTTAAGCAGTGACATACATATGCTGATGCAATCTGATGTAATTTATCTCTGCTAAGGCTCTGACACAGTAACTTCTATATCAGAAATCAACACTGTATGATTTCTCATTCTGTAATAAATGGAAAATATTGTGATTCAGAGTTACAACAAAAATGCTGAGAGAGGTGTTTAACCTGATCCTTGCATCCAACTAAGCTATATTCAGGGCAAAACTAAAAGTATGCATTGAAAACCACTTTGTCAGCTGCTCCCAGCAACAACAGCTGGTAAAAATCCTTTAGCATCTCTCTGAAAAGGAAGTGAAACCTGGGGCATCATCATAGCCAGCTGTTCACCATCTGGGATTTCCCCCATATTGGCAGGAACATTTAGGTCCGTATTTCAGGTGGCTTTGTAGCCCCCTTGAACAGACACATACAATCTAAGACAGAACTAAGGTGCACAACTCAGAATAGACTGGTCATATTTTGGATCCACAGCTTGCTCCCCCAAGTCTGAATGAGCAGTTCAATGACTTGGTCTAGACACTACTCAATTAGCTCTTTTTCCCTGCTCACCTTCCTCTTCTGCCCTCCCATCTCTGCATTTCTCCTCAGTATTACATTACAAGAACAATAAGGTTGCCAAATTTAGCCCCAGAAACAACAAAAACCCCCAAACGAACCAAAAACCAAGCCCTAAACAACCCAAAAATCCAGACTCAAGCAGATTTTCAGGTATGGAAAATTCAGTTCAAAAAGTTACATTTTGGCAAAGACCTTCTCTTCAACTGTTCACAACAGAAAGTCTCAGCAGTAATAAGCAATTCTGTCAGCCTCAAGAATAGCAAATACTTCAGTAGTGCTGTGCATACACACACACTCACACCTATTTTCATACTGTGCACAGATTTCCTGCACAACAGACTAATTTCAGTTTTCACATGCTTCACAGCTTGGTTTTGATCAGTTACAGAAAAGTGGATAAAGTACCAGTGTTGAATATTTATTTGCTAGCTTATTTCATTTCAGTGGTTAAGGGGAATAGCGCATGGTTTCCTAGACAATACTTTCATCAAATTGCTTCTCAATTGGTCTGATGTCATCCAGAGTTAATGTGTTCATAATGAATAATGCATTAGGAAGGGATATTTTTCACAGATACAATAAGGAAATAATTTTAACTTCATATCAGCACTGTTTCAGACTTTTCAGTATAATTGCACAGTCAGGGTTTTTGTTGTTTGTTTGGGGTTTGGGGGGTGTTTTTTTCTGGGGCTTTTTTGCACTATTACAGCATGAACAAGCCAAAAGAAAAGTCTGTCTTGCAAAGATGACAATACACTGAGCTCAACTTAATCAGTTTGAAAGTTTGTGGTTTGAAGACTATACATCATCATGGTAAGCTCCTAAAAGCTGACTGTAGAGGCTTCTAGTCATGGACCTCTGTGCATGAAATCCTGTAACTCATTAAACCACTGCTGTGCCTTCTCATTGCTGGAAATCCAGAACACAGATTTGGCCTTCCTGTTTATGAAGCATTCTCTGAAAACAACTATTTTCCTTGTGAAATAATTCATAAGCTGTTTTAAGGAGCTTCTGTGATAAAGGTTTTTCCTTTACAGGGAAACTGTTCATCACAGTTAAGTTGGGCCTGACATTGACAGGTTGTTTTGGAACGAGAAAAGATTAAACCCCACATTTCTCAGCTTATTTTTAACGTTTTAATTCCTACTCTTTACAGTGTCTACTTAAGAAGAGCTAGAGACTGCAAGTTATGTGGGCCAGCCATATTTAAAGGTACTCCTCAGAGTTGCAACAAGCATTTGATTTACATCAATTCTTCGAATAAAGCAGTTTATCCAGACTGGCTTTACATCAGCCAGTGACTTTCTGTGCTTCAGTGAACACTGAATTCTTTGCAGCCATCCAGCTAACAGCAATGGAGTCGAAGGTGCTTGGGCCCTACGTTCTCTCTGCAGGGGCTTGCAAACTGTTGTTGTCCTTTTGAGTAAGGATTCTTCCTGGAAATTCAAACAACATAACACAGTTCTATTCTTCACTCTGATTTTTGTGTAACCCTTTTAACTTGGACATCCCTAAGCCATCCATCAGAGGGGTGATGGGAAACTCTGAGTACATGAGTGAAGAAGGTCACAGGCTGGATCTCTCTGTGATGGTCTCAGTGTCAGAAACTGAAATCTGGAGCTTTCCTACTCTAATATGATGAGAAAGCTGAAACAACTTTTTAATGTCTTCATTTTTTCTCATCTTTATTATGAATATAAATGTTTCTGAAGAATTCAGCCATTTTCCAGTCAAATGTTCTGCATTTCATAAATAAAGTGATGCCTCATGAATAAGTAGAGACAGGTTGGAATGGCGGAATGTATCCAGACCAAGGCATCCAAATCAAGAAAACATTTAAATCCTGCCAACCACCACTGCAGGTGGGTTTCAGCCACCCATAACCTTTATGGTGACCAAATCAGGATTCCAGGTTTGTTCAGGTCCATATCAAGGGCAATCAGGATCTTGTTCAGTCTCTGAACACTCAGTTATCCTGCTGAGCAGGTGATGTGTCATGGAACTGCTTCCCAAGGAGCTGCATATACGGTAGAGGAAAAATTGTATCATTTCATATGAAAACAATCAAAGCATTTAAGCAAGCAGAAATATCTTAGCAGCAGATGAATAAACTGTGTAGAATAAACTACAGCACCAAGCATATGATACAAAAGAAACCTTAATTTAGATGCTAATTAACCCAAATGTAAGAATTGCAGGGTTGATTAAGCAACATATCCCTCCCACAATTTTATCTGCTGCAGACACAGGTGAGATGAGAAAGATCTTACCATTTGATCAAATTAGCTACAAGCCACAGTGGAGACTTCTGATAAACATTTTTTGAAAGCATTTAATTATGAGCCCTAAGTAGGATGGATTCTGCATTGCTCTACATCCATTTTTATTACTGGACATGACATATCAAATGATCAAGAAAACAGTCCCTTCAACAGCTATGTAATAAACGCTTCTCCTGCAGCACAGTTGTTAAACCAAAACATACTTCTAATCAATTTAGTTCTAACCAGTAGGCAGCAAATTCATTAAGTTTAAGTTAAATCCTTATTTCAAGCACAGAGTGTAACCACTTTTGGTACAGTGACTTGTTACATGGCAATTCTCTTTTCAAGCTCTGTTCTAAGTTATCCTTTTCCTTGTCTGTGACACCACAGCAGGTACCTGAAAAGCAACGTTCTCTGCTTAGACTCAGGCAACTAGTTTGTTGGTTAATGGGAAGAGAAGCCTTCATGTAGGTAAGATTCCTGACTAGACTAAGTTCATTCTTTGGGAACTGGGAGAATTCCATTACTCTCTTCCTTAGTTGAGCATTGATTCTGCAAGAACCATCAACGTCTGCCTTACCCTGTAACATCTAAAGATCCTCCTTCCCTAACAAGCCAGCCTGCAAACAGAAGACTTGCTCTTGGGAGCAGACCTCGGGCACATCTTTTTAGCTGACAAGTCTCCATTCTCCATTTTTACCAACTCAGGAGTGCAAAGGGAAAGCAGCCAGGCAGGAAATCTTTCACATCTTGATGGCATCCAAAGGTGCACACTATGTTAAAACTCCCATGAAATAACTAATTAGAAAAATGGTTAGAAAAATATTGTAATTGCAGGCCTTTAGCCCCAGCTGATATCAGTGGGAATCAGGTAGCTCAATATTTTTAAAAAATAAGATCTAGAACCTAAATTGTTTTCTTCAGCTATTTAATTCCAGAGATTTAGCAAAAAAGGGCCCTGGCACAGAATTCAAATCACAACTCATTGCTCATAAATAGCACTATTTTATCAGCACAGTAAATCACATGAGGAAAAAATATCCTCATTAAGAATATTCAGAATGCTGCACAGGATTTTCAGATTAGTTGAACTTTGATATTTAAGCAGTAACTGCTGAATTTGGCTTATCAATACTTTACCAAATGACAGAGGCCCAGACTCAGGATGCACTGGGGATTTACAGAAAGTCGAAGAAAATACCTGATCTATTATGTACCAGGAAAATTTATAAGTTGCAAGCCAGCTCAGTGTCTCTAGTGCAAAAGCTATCTTGGTAGATAGGCCAGAACCCCAGTTTAAAAAAGCTACAGAAACAGTAACTAATTCTCCAAAGATCATCCTGAAAAAAAGGATAAAGTAGCATTTCTCCTTCATGGCTTCCAGGTCCAAATATTTAACAGGGTATTTTTGACCATGCCACTGTCCTGTACCAAAGCAGCCAAGATAGGGGAAAAAAAAATATTGTATTTTCCAAATCTGCTCTATATTTTTCTAAGCTGTTTCTTAACCAGTCAGTTATCTTCATACATTTAAGCTGGAAAGTTCCTTAGCATAACACTAGAAATTCTAGTTTAGTTTCCTGTGCTTTCTGGAAGTACCACGTTCTGCAGAAAGCAAAGGAATCAAAAATATTTTCACTGCTGTCCCATGAAGCAGTTGCTTCATTAGTGTGCCCTGAGCTTACATCCTGAATCACTGCTGTCTCCAGAAAACAGCCTTATTTGAGAGAGTTTATGTTGCAGTTACTGGTTCCCAAAGTAACCCAGATTAATATCTTTCCAACTTAATGCTCAAACTACCAGAAAGTGTCCCACTTAAGCTCACTCCAGAAGAGTTAATGGCAGAAAAACACTGAATTGAAAATTCTTATCCGTTTGATAAAAAAGCAGGGTAGAGAGATGTCTCATGCCAGGGCAAAAGGAGAATCAAGACATAGCAGACTATGCCATATTTTTCTGTCAGCACTTCAGAGCTTGCAAACATTTATCTACCCATTTTATAGGGCTCAGTCACTTCTCAGAGCTTTCCCATAAGCCAGCCACTTTAATGTTATCCAAATATTGAGCTCCCTACAAGTCAATAAAAACATTTATTGACTTAAAGATTCAGTCTATAAAAACACACAATTAGAGGACTTCTGTTATAAAAGAGTGACAAAGTAGGAAGAGAAACTGGCAGGTAATGGATTTGACATTAACTTAAAAAAGTAATCCTCTGGTATTACTCTTCATAGCATGCACACTATGAAGCACAGTAGTTGTATTCACTGGAATAAAGCTTATCTAGTATTAAAATAGGTACAGAAAAATGTGCACTTGCAAAGGCACACAAGGTTCTACTCTGCAAACATTAGGAAGAAGTGGTCCTTGGGTCTTACTTGCATCCTCAAGTTGGTTCATCTAAACTGTTTATGATTATTCACTTGTTTATCATTCATATCACATACTGAGGTGACTCAGATGAAAACTCTCCTGGTCTATGTCAGCAGCAAGATTCTGCAGCTCTTGCAGTGGAGGGATGTCTAACAGACCCAATACCCATTTATGTTCCATCAATCACTTGTACATTTTTTTCTGTCCATATTTTCCATTTCTGTTTTTAACACTATGAAGCTTGTTGCACGGTGCTCCTGGAAAAGGAGGGCTGCTGCTGCAGCAGAACTTCATTTTAGCCCAGCTGAAATTTGAAAGAACAAACCCCACATTACTCTCAGTAAGTGCTGCAGAACAATATCTTCCTGTAATGCACGAAGGAATCACACAGAGCTGAGAAGATGCTCCTAATGACAAAGAAAGTCTGCAACAGAGCACAAAAGGGAACCAATGTCTGCAAAAAATCAGTTTGGTTTTAGCTAGGGGTGAACACAAGTTCTTTCCCTACCATAAAAACCTAGTCCCACTCCTAACTGGTCCTCTTTATCAATATTTATTAAAGCAAAACTTTTCCCTACAGTTGAAAGGCTCTCTACAAATAAACAAAACAAACCCTCTTCTCTTTAAAAACAAAAAATGAAGTTATCCTTCTCCGTTAAAGGATCATTTTTGTTCTGTGAAATCAATAATTAGCAGTAAGGCTGTATCTGATTGTTTCAAAAAGCCACAGATATGCCAACATGGTCACAAAAATGTAGAGAAGCATTGTTTGTTCAAGTTTTATGGTCATTAGAAAATATCATCTTAGGGTGGATATTTAACTATGTGCTTTTGCTTTATCTAGTAATTTCAGATTTCTTTCCTTCCCAAAGCCACAGGTATTCATAAAAAATAATTATAAGAAATATTTGGCAAATTTATAATGAATATGCAACGGTAATAAAGGAAAAACATTAATTGGTGTTTTGGAGTACTAGACAGCATGAACCTAGCCATGGAGAAAGCAGGAGTTAGTTCAGAATTAAAATCTTTCTAATTCACTTATAATAGCTGCATAGCAGTTATTAAAACTTCATTTGCAATGTAGATTTCCATACCCACTGAGAAGCTGTATAGATTCTATATGCCAGCAGTAAAATCAGTATAACATTCTGTAATGCACTGGCAGGGAATCACTTACTCTTCTTGCAAACATAAGTCATCAGGACTCTGACAGCTTCCAGGCACACAATGGATTCCATTAAAACAAGGATTCATGTTTTTCCTCCTCAGAGTACTTGAGATCTATCCACATTTAGCAAAAGCCCAATAATTACTCTTGCAGCCCAGGCCTGAGGAGGGGCAGGCCCTGAGCTCTGCTCTGGGGACCAGGGAACAGCTGGAGCTGTGTCAGGGCAGGCTCAGGTTGGATCTCAGCCAAAGGTTCTTCCCCCAGAGGCTGGTTGGGCACTGCCCAGGCTCCCCAGGGCAGTGGGCACAGCCCCAAGGCTGCCAGAGCTCCAGGAGGGTTTGGTTGATCCTCTGGGGCACAGGGGTGACTCTTGGGGCTGGGCCTGTGCAGGGCCAGGAGTTGGACTGGATGATCCTTGTGGGTCCCTTCCAGCTCAGCAGATTCTGGGATTCTGTTCTGTCAAACTGGCTGCTTTTCGTGGAAGTGTCAGTGTTCATAATGAATCCTTTAATTGCCCACATAAATGGTCCAAGTTCTTCTGCAGAATCTTCAGTATGAATGCAATACTCTCAATTATATAAAACATCAATCCTGTCTGTAGCTTTTTTTTTTCATAATTAAGTCAAATAGCTGCAGAGTCAAAGAACAAACAGTGCTTGTTTGGGTCAGGAGCCACTAGGGGAATGGTGGCACTGTGGTAGTGAAATGAGAATGGGAAAATTATGACCTTAAAAGGCCATAAAGCACACAGTTTTTAAAAAAAAGCCCAAATAGATTTCGTCATCTGATAAGCTTGTGTTGTCAGTGTTTCATATGGAGTCAATGAAGTGTAAGGTAAAAAAATTACTACATAAAATAGCTACAAAAGAACTATACCTTTATATTACTGGATATAAGCTTAATAATGATTCTTGGAAATTAATTTTATCAGTTATACACATGATTGAAATAGTTCCAGCATTATAATACTGATGAGATAATTAAAGTAATTAGAAACTACACCTTGAACAGTCAGTCAGTAAAAACACCTTGAATCATAATCAAAACCTTTTCTTTCCTAAAGGAAGAATCTTTTTTCCATATTGCAGATTTTTCATTGCCTCTTATTCATTTTCTTCAGACAGTGATTAGAATAAGCCTTGTCAGTGGTTGGAGAGAACACATTAGGAATGATTTTACATAGATAAGAAAAAAATCAATATCCCATTCCTGGCATTCAGAACCCTTTACATCTGACCTTTTACTCCCCAAACATGCTTTCCCTTGTTTCTCAGTAAAGCTCACTTTACAGGAACATCTGTCTTAGACAAGACATTTGCTCGTGCACTTAGAATAAAGGTATGAATTTTATAATACAGAATACTACAAGCCAGTTTAACAGAATTCATTTGCTCTAGTCCTGGCAAAGGCTTGGTTACCACTGCTGTAAATGAACTTCTGGAACACTCCTTTTCCAAGCATCACCTCCTTTTCTTACCAGTGTTACAAAGGCATGCAAGGAATACCATTTAAGACAACTTGAAAATTCTAATCTTTGAAAAATTCCAGAAGGAGTGCAGCAACTAAGATTGATTTAATGCAAGAGCAGACCAGACTTTAATTCAGTTCTCAGATTAAATACAGCTAATATTTCATGTTCTGCTCCGAAGTTCAGAAAAATTCCATCTCCCTGTTTTTCAATTTTACCATTCCTTAAGATGTCAGCATCTTGCATATTTTTAAAATTTATTTTTAATTTTTATTTCTGGTCAAGAAAATAGTTTGCTAATACTTCTACTACATTTGTGTACAGAAGTGCCAGCCAGATCACATCTTATTTACACTGAGTGCAAACACCCGATGTTTAATGAGCAGTTAAGGGAAAAATATATGTAAGGAGTTTTACTGTATTCCATTTGAGAGCACTGAACACATCCCAAATTCCAACCAATCTCTATTGAAAGGTTTAAAAGTTGGCCAAGATTTCTGTAAATAAAAGCCAAAGCCCAGAGAAAGTGGAAAAAAAAAGCTGCTTCAGCAGCAGTTTGCCTTTTCTTGCCACAGATAACCATTTGACTGTGAAGCTGATTTGATTTTGACAGTTCAAGTACAAAATTTGCCTTGATTATTGATAACTGCCAGACACCAACAATTTTCCTGGCCCTTAAGACAAGTTTTTCCAAATTAGAATGCTGTATTAAGATCTCCTCCCATGAATCGATTACGGAAAATCACTACTTTAAAGTATTTTTCCTTGAACTTTCACATGTAAATGATTAAAACAAGGTCTTAGACATGTCCTTTTCAAGCATGTAAGATTCCTACTAAGAAAAGTTAAACAAAACTGTTTTGCATTACATGGAACTTACTACAGGGAAGCTGAAATACTCCAGCAGAATTGCAGCCTGAAGACAAGTGACTCAGAAGTGAGGCATATGAAGGCCGGCTCCTACCCCTGATAGTTTCTGTCTCAGCTTAAAATCATCATGCCATATGTCAGCACAGTAAAAGCCATGTTCCTTAATTGAGGCAACTGTTTTTAAAGCCATGGCATTCGAAGATATGCGTTGGTTTTCTCCCGTAAAACCCCCCGTGGGGCGGGGCTGGGCCGTGAGGGGCCGCCTGAGGGGCCGCGTGCGCAACCGCCGCCCGCCCGCGCGCGCCGCGAGGGCTCCCGGGCCGCGCGCCCGTCCGTCCGTCTGTCCGTCTGTCCGTCCGTCCGTCTGTCCGGCCGGGAGGAGCCTCCCCCCCTTCCCACTCCCTGGGGCAAAGGGCTCCAAGGCTCGTGCCCTACGGGGCTCTTCTGGGCCTTGCTGTCCAGTCCCTCCGGGGCTTGGGGCTTTCCTGCCCCGGGCCGCCCCGCAGCGCTGCTGTCCCAGGGGAGCTGCGTGGCTGCTGCGCCCTGAGGGGCCCGTGTCCCACACCGGCCGCAGGTGTGAGGCGGGAAACTCTCCTGTGGCTATTGCAGACGTACCTCTGGTGGGGGGCTGGAGGAGTAGCAGCTGCATGGAGGCCCCTGCTAAGTTATCCCTGTGGGAGCGGGCAGGGCCGAGGTGAGGAGCGGCCTTTTCCTGTGTTTGGAGAGAGTTCTCCTGCAGTCCGTGGTGTGGTTTGGCTTGTGCTGGGGCAGATTGCAGTGTTCTCCTGTCTGGGGGATGGGAGATGGCTGAGTAGATGATATTTACTGTAGCCTAAGCATCTTTATTGAAGGTAGTGTAACCATGAGCTGTGGCTGAAGCTCTGCACTGTCTGGCACTTTCCAAATACAGTGTTGATGCTTATCAGCTCCTCCAGTATAGTGCGTTGGAAAGCAGTAAAATGTTTTACGATACCAATGTGATACATTTAATGTAAATGTGACTGTTGCTTCTTTCCAGTGGTAAAGAGGTGCTGTTTTGACTTAATTGCAGGTTTGAGTCGTAGTTGGACCAGAGCTCCCAAGCTTGCCTTGCTCGGATCATGAGGAATAGCAGAAGACACTGTTGTAGCTGTGGCTAAAAGGGTAAGGTGCTCACAGGGTATTTCAGCCAATGCCCTCCAGAAAGGGAAGAAATAAAATTTTAAAGTAGCGATTAGAACTAAACCTACGTGCTACTAAACAAATAGCACTCATCTAAACTACTTGAGGGCTAAAGGTAAGTTGGACAGTCTTCTGAAGTGCCTTTATTAAACATGTGAGTAAACGGACTAAACCACAGTTGCCACTGCGTGGTTTGGATGTATTCCAGTGTGTCACACAAATAAGACATTTATATAGTTATGCTTATTATTGTGAGAGGGATTTTTCTGCTATTTTTTTGTACCTGTATGGACTCCATAAAGCATGTCTATTATTCTGCTGATGTGGTGACTAGATAAGGAGCTGGTCTGCATGTTTAATTCTTGGTCTTGCAAGCTGGTGAGTATGCTAGATCTAATAAACCATGCATATAGCTCACTGATTTACTCATTTGGCTGTGGTTTTGCATGCATTTGTATAGTGTGCTAAACTGAAATTGCCCTACTGGATAATCCACATAGAAACATATCTTTTTGAAAATCAGTAGAAAATGTTGACCACTGCTACTTATCATTCTTGGAGGAGGTACTGAACGCTTCCAATTACATCAGTTGGGTGATTTTAATACCAGCATTAAGGGTATTAATATCAAATGATGTAGTTATGCTACTGCAAGCAGTATGATCATTTGAGTTAATGCCAGGGAGATCTTTACTCCTTCCGCACCAAAGCGCATCGTAATCGCACCCAGAGCTATGCATCTTTTATATGTTCTAGTTCATGGGTATTCTGCCTGGAAAACTAATGGATATGGGCTTCTGCAGTGCAACTTGCATATTTCTGGCAAATTCTAATTTTCATAATGTAGAAAGATAATAGGGTGTGTTTGGTAAGGTTAGCAACTACATTCAGAATACAAAAATTACGATCTAAAACTGAGGTTAGAAAGAAATGGGTTGAAGGCAGTGGAAGGCAAGGTCTGCCATATCTGTAAGTGCATTACATTTTCAAATGTCTATGATTAGGAGTGTAGGAAAGCTCAGTCCAAAGCAGGTATGAGGAGCAAAAAGGCCAGATATACAGCCTGTGAGCTGTTTGGGGTTTTTTTGAATTATTGAATGACTACAGAATGTGTAAATGATTGTTAAATGTGCCAGAAAGGTGTGTGTGGTGCCTTAGCAAGGAAGAAATTTTCTCCCTTTTTTATAATGCATTTGTGCAATTTTAGAAACTCAACACCTCTATTTGTAAATGTGCAGTGGAATAGTCTCAGCATATTATAAACAGTGATTAGGTAACATCCCTTTGAAAAATGTAGTTTGTGTTGATTTAAAAGTCCTAGACATGTAGAAAATCCTGTGGTGATTTTCATGTGGCAGCTATTATTTGGTGCTGTTGCACACAGAAGAACTATTTCTAGAACAGGGTTATTCTGATAACTGTGTTACACTCTACCCTATGAGCAGTGGTTAAAAGATTGCACTTGAGCACTACCTACAAATACATAAAACTTACACATGCAGCTTTTCGTAGTCATTTTTTTCCAGATTATGATGAATAATTTCAGCTTAACATTTAATAAAAGTAAAAAGCGCTTAACAGACCTTTCTTGTATGCCTTTGGTACGAGTGATGGAATTCAGTAATGCTTAAAGGAATTTCCTTTTTTTTATATTGTCACTTTATTAGCTGATATGAGAATTAATGGCAATTCAGCTGTGTAGTCTTAATGGCCTAATCATTAATTTGTATGGGAGTTACTCTAATAACAATTAGAGAGAGCTCATTTGTTATTAATGTGGGGGCAGTGAGCATGACTTTAAAATAATAATCCAATTAACATGCATTAAGTGGAAATTTTATAGTTACCCATAGCATGAGTGGCTGCTGCTGTAATTTGAAAATAGGATTTCATGGCATCAGGCAACAACCTCTAACAGCTCCTGCCGGGTCAGCCTGACCTGGGTGGAGAACAGCCTGTGAGGCTGTCACCACAGCTGGAGGGTGGGCATGTGCTCTGCAGAAATGCTGCCCTTATACCAACCCCCCGACTTGGTACAAGCAAGTGGTTTGCAGCCTCACGAGGTTCATCCCGTGCCTCTGTATTTGTAATCTGAGTCCTGGGTTTGAAAGGTGCCGTGGAATGCCCTGTGGATGGAGCAATAACCTGAGAGGGGGGTCTTTTAAAGAACGGATGTCAGGAACTGAGTGTGCTAAGCTGGCAGTAGGAAGGAGGAACCAGCACTGATTGCCCTCTGTGACAGGTTTCTGCAGTGCCTCTTGAGAGGCCACAAAGAGGCATTTACAGAGGGAAGCATAATCCCTCTAGGTATGAGAGGTACGAAGTACTGATTAGGCAGGAGGGGAAAGTAATTGGTGAACTGGAAACTTTATGTTGATAATATGATAATACAAACTTCTGGGCTACTCACTCAGTGAAATAAAGGTGTAAGGGCAGGCTTACAGCTAGATTTGCTGGCAGCCCAGCTCTAAGCTAGAGGTGACCATGCCTTTCAACATCCTGTGCTGTTACACATTAGTACAACACTGTTGACTAGGTGGGTAAGTTGCTGTTATAGTACAGAATATAGTTGAATTTCTCTTGCATCACTCCTGATTTTTTGTTTTAATCAATTAAATGGGAAAAATAACTTTTATTTGGATGGAAAAAGGCTTTAAAATGAATAGTCTTTTTCTGAAATTGTGTCTTGTGATAGTTACAATTGTGAGAGCTCCTGCTGCCCCTGCTACCTATGCTGCCTTAGGTGTAGATGCTGATGCTTTCAGCTGACTGTTCAAGGAAGAAAGGAGTGATGTACCTTTTGCATTATAGTAGATAACAGTCTGGAGTGACCATGTAGCCCATACCTTAACAGGAGACAGCCTTGTCTAAATCTAGACAAATCTAGAAGATCATTGTTTCCAGCAGTCACTGCTCTGTGACCAGATGTGTGCTGAATGCCATTGGTCAGGACACCTTTAGGCAGAAGAGGTCACAGCTGCTTCCTTTACTGATGATCCCGTGCTTTGTGTGAGCTGGGAGGAGAAAGGTTACTCTATTTGTGTGGTTTGAGGTGTCTTGCAATGACAAGTCCACCTGAAACACGGGGGTTTTTGCTATTACATTTGCCTCTGGCCTTTCCCAGTCCTGAAGGGTAAAGCAGAACATCGTGTTAGCACAGGACATCACACAGGGGTTGTGCAGTCTTATGGGAATTAAATAAATCTCTGAATGTGGGAGGTTTTCTGGGGAAGAGGCCATTCCTTGTTCTGGAGGAATGAAAGCAAAAGAGTATGGGACATTAGAAGACTACACTAACACTCCTACATATTTGGTAGAGTTGACCTATGGCAATACTATTTTTGATAAAGACTGGTGGTATTCAGGCTAATTGTGTCCCTGAAAATGAAATGCCTCTGGGAACTCTTGCTGTTTGCAGCATCCATACTGAAAAAGCATGATTTTAGCTAGATGGCTAAACTCTGGGGGAGCTAACAGAGGAAGAAATAATGTACAAGAGTCATGAATGTTGATCTGTATCTGGTGGAAACTGGTGTCTGAATTAAAAGAAAATGTACTGCCCTGAATCAGGCTGAAATTTTTACTTTTCCTGATAGAGATAAATATTCAGCCTTGATGCTTCTACTTTCTTATATGCTACCTTTTTTTTTTTTTTTTCCCAAGAAAAAGGCTAGAAATCAGAACCTTAATATGTTAAAATTTCTTCAGCCTTTCTCATGGCTGTGAAAAAAATTAGTGAGGAATGGGTGCACAGGATGAAAACATAGGCAAGCAGGTTGTTAACCTAATTTTATCTGAGGCCAGTCAGGTCCTGCTTATCCTGATGACAAAGAGATGCTTTGGTGTAGCATCTTTACAGTGAAACTTCATTTTCCTGTATTTTACAACCTCCTTATATGCTGGAGAACATGATAGGGACTCCAGTAAGTTTGAACAGGGTGCTCTGCTGGTAGTGGCTGAGCTAAGCCAGCTGTACTGTGGCATTGATAGCAGAACATGGTGCAGCCTAAATTAATACTTATTTCTTGTACAATTTTGAACTGTTCTGAGTGTCTTGAATGGCTCAAGATTTTGTGCTAGTCAGCTTTCTTAATTTGACAAGTACTTAGGAAGCAAAGATGACTGCAAATATTGTTGGCAGGTATTTAAGGTAGAACTGCATTTAAGGTCTAAAGTGTATATTTTGAGGTGGACTGACTTTCCATGCCCTCTACGATATAAACAGCAGCTCTTCCCTGTATTGCCATGTATGAGAAACAAATAATGATTACTCTGGATACTTTTCACTTTGCAAAGTCTAGTGAATGAAAACACCTTTGTGTTAACCAAGGAAATTTTTTGTGGTTGTACTTAGCTATAATGGTCAGGCAGCTCACAGTCCTTACCTCCTGTGCTGCAGTGCTTTAGATTCCGTGGAGGGATTTTGTGTGAGAAGTTTGAACATAAACATGTGTTCTTATGTTAACGTGGCACGTTAATGCTGCTGTAATTTAGTGTGAACAGCTTTCTCTGACTGTATAGGACTTGTTGTAATAGGAAGGACACTGCAAGTGAGGCAAAATAGCCATCCTGGAGTTCTGTACCAATACCCCAGGGAGCTTGTTCAAAGTGGTTTGACTGACTGCAGTGTGTGTATGTATAAAAAATAAAGCTTGCAGAAAGGCAGCTTGAAAAATGGCAGTGAGGAGAATGACAAGTTCTAGACAAGTGACTTCTTACCCACTACAGAAATTACGTTTGCTAACAAAATGTAGTTGTGTTACAAGGGCTGGCTTAAAGGCTGCTGGGGGTGTTCTGAAGGAAGCATGTCAAACTTGTAAAGCCTTCTCAACATACTTTGTGCTGAAAGTGTATTGAACTGGGAGTGTTCTACCAAGTTCTACATCGCCCCAAGGCAAGTGGATTATTGTTGAAGAAAGAGGAAATATTGACATAAGCTGAACAATAAGAGTCAAGAGGAGAGGTGGTCCCCAGGTGGACTAAAATATTTTAGCCCTGTGTCAAAATCCTTGGGTATTGAAAAAATTCAAAAATCGTAACTGTTTCGTGTTTCTCATTCAAGAGGTAAGTGGTGGTGTTCAAGTACCTTGTTGTTGACCTAGGAACAGTGTGACTTTGTTACCTATTCCCTTCTGTCTTTTAGATTTGAGAATAAAATAGAGAAGACTTTTTTCTACTTGGACTACTTCACTTCTGGAGAAAAGCACTTGAGAGTAGAGGCTCATCTGAATCAATCCCATGTGTTTTCTTTTAGGCTGAATAGAGATACCGTATCCTGCTCAGCTGAAAGAGATAAAAGTGCTGTTCCTCCTGTTGTATTTATCATACCTCTGTCATGCTCCATGAGTGCAGTAGTGAAAATACTTTAGGTTCCTAGCTTATTAATATTTGCAGCAGCAGAAGCAAGTACATCTTGGAACTGTGTAACATTCCCAGAGGATTTTTAGGTAAAATTGTTGTGAGGGGAAGTACATTCTGTTCTACAGTAACCACCCATATCTCCTCCTCAAGTAATCTGTCATTTAATTTGCAGCTACCTCGTTGCTAGTACTTGCTAGAGATTAGGGAAAAATGAGAAAGAAGAGTTAGATGTAGGCCTCTCTTCTGTCCAGTGAGCCTTTGAAAATTGTGTGCAGTGTCCAAGTCAGGGTCAAGCTGATTTTGCAAGCAATCATCCACATCCACCTCTTATGCAAATTCACAGCCTTAAGGTGAGGCTTTAGTGTCTTCGTGCTGACCCCTTGGGAAGCTGGTTTGTGACCCTCAGTTTTCACTGCTAGATGTAACATAGGAGTTGGAAAGTGTCCAGCTATACCAGTTTATGGCTGTTAACTGGTGATTTTGGTGATTCAGACCATGCTGATTCAGAGCAGTGTAAAAGACTAGCTTCTTTAGTCTGCACATCAGCACTGAACATGCAGAGATGGCATTTAGGCAGTCAGGGAAGAGAAAAAAATCGTGTAAGCCTTTGATATTCACAACCTTTTATGACAATACATTTCAGTGAAGTTATTAATAGTATCAAAAAGTGCTTTCTGAATTTTTAACCCTTCTGTGATAATAGATAAAATGAAATGCACACAGTAAAATTAGAAAAAAACTAGTTGTGCCTTGTCGAAGCTGTTGATGGTGTAAAATTCTCATATCCTTTTTTCCTTTGGGTGACATGTTTCTAGTCTCTAATCTAGCCTCATACAGGAATTGATACATATCTTTCATTCTTGTTGCCTTTCCTGTACTGGCTTAGTTCTGTTATACTCATTTTGAAATAAGGAGAACTGGAAAGGCTCAAGATAAGATTTACTCCATGAATTTATACAGAAAATGTTAATATGTCACTCTGTTCTCAGTCCTTTATTCCTCACAGCATTTTTCAGATCACTTCTGAATACTCTGAATAATGCATGTTCCAACACAGGTCCATCTGGGACCACACTAGTAAACTTCTTTTATCATGAAAAATTGCTTTCCTACCTACTTTGTTGTTTATCTTTTAGTGGGTTATTAATGCTTGAAGGCTGCTGCCTTTTATCTGCAACAGCTATACTTCTTTAAGAGCCTTTGAGATATCTTGACTCAACTCTTTGAAAATCTGAGTTTGCTTTTACCCTTGTCCACAGCTGTCCTACTCCTTCAAAAAAATCCTGATAAACTTTTCTTCCTTTGGCAGTGGTTTGCCTCTTTTTACGGAGTTGTTTTAGCCAAGATATCTGATATAATACAGAATTACTATATAAAGTCTTATAATATTATGTCAGCATTTGGAATAGGTGATGGGGTGGGGAGTGTTACCCTCAGAACTACATGAGTATCTGGTAAAAGCCTGTATAAGAGCAGCCAGAACTCAACTGCTCCTCTTTCCTTTTACTCTTTACCATTATCATTTACAGCTTTGGTTCTGTTAGCATCTTTACTTGGGACATCTTGCTAGCCATGTCACACACTTTTTCCTTCCATCTGTGAGGCAGCTGAGCCATCCAGGAAGGTCTTTTCTGTGGGCTTCTCTATAGTTGCCCAGGTTCTTGTCGTCAGCCTTGCTGTAAACTTCCTGGGGTAGCCAGGAATGCAAACTGAATAAACAACCAGAGGCAGAGGGTGTTAGAGAAAGTCTCATCTTGGGTGCTGTTACCAGAACATGGAGCCATGGGCAGTAGTTACACTTAGCCTTAATAAAAATTACTGCCTTTATTAAGTGATGTACTCAGCTTGTCGGTTCAACAGAATCCCAAGACCTGAAAACTAGTCCCTCTTAGAAAGCAGTACCTAGTTGGATACCTAACCCTTTACAGCTTGTTGTTTTAAGCTGGCTGTCGATGAATGGATCTAATCCTCAAAGGCATCAGGCTTCAGTTAGAAGTTTAAATGCAGTCTAAATGTCTGGCTGGGTAAGATAACTGGATGCAGAAAGCAAGGTATTTGAGGCTCACTTTCAAAGGGTTGTGCAAGGTCTTTGAGGCTTGTTTTCAAATGCCTGTAACTCAGACTTACAGCTCTGCAGGTTTTTATCTGTTAGCTCATCACTTTCTGGTGGTACTGGCCTGGTAGTATATGTAGTTCCTTATCAGATTTCCCGTGCAAATCATGTCTTGATGTTTTTGTTTCCCTGGAGACTCCAAAGGTTGACTCTGTCCTTGTCTGCGTTGGGTTGGATGAGTCTTGTTTACTGATCAAATTCTTTCTAGTGGCCTCACCTTGGGTATTGTGGCAGTTTTGGGCACCCCAGTGTAAGAAAGATACTGAGCCATTAGAGAGTGTCCAAAGGAGGCAACAAAGATGGGGAAGGGCCTTGGTTTGAAGTCGTGTGAGGAGTGGCTGAGGGCACTTGGTGTGTTCAGCTGGAGAAGAGGGGACTAAGGGGAGACCTCATTGCAGTTACAACTTCCTCATGGGGGGCAGAGGAGGGGCAGGGACTGAGCTCTGCTGGGGGGGACCAGGGACAGGACCTGAGGGAACGGCCTGAAGTTGTGTCAGGGCAGGGTTAGGTTGGATATTAGGAAAAGGTTCTTGCCCCGGAGGGTATTTGGGCACTGAACAGGCTCCCCAGGGCAGTGGGCACAGCACCAAGGCTGACAGAGCTCAAGGAGTGTTTGGATGATCCTCTCAGGCACAGGGTGTGTCTCTTGGGGATGGTCCTGTGCAGGGCTCAGGGTTGGACTTGATAATTCTTAGGGGTCCCTTCCAACTCAGCATATTCTGGGATTCTGTAATTGCCAAAACACCTTCAGATCCTGAGTCTGATCGTTCTTCCCTAAGAGACAGCAGCCAGAGGACTGAGCTTGCCTGCTTGCTGTATTTCACAAATGTTCTGTCATATCTCTGGCCAGAGCTCTGATTGCTTCCCTTACTCATCTCATGAGGATGTATCACACTGTGACATCACCTTGTCACATAAACTTCATCAAATACAGAACAGCTGGATGTCAATCTTTAAGGTCTTTTGGATTCTCAGCAAATACTCATATCTACCCAGGAGATATATTATTATTTCAAAGCCAGACCTTTAGTTGAAAGTAAGTCATATTATACCTTCTGGTTAAGGAGGTTTTCTTGAGTGTGTTTTGCAGTGAATATTGATGTTGGCAGATGTTTATCTATAAGAGAATTGATAAAACATCTTTTCAGAAGAAAAAGTGATTTGCTTACGTGCAAGACCAGCATGTTCATTTGCCCTTGGAGGCAAATAAGGAACCAACCTCTTTGATACAGAGTTATTTTTGTCTTCCTCTGAACACTGCTTATCATGCATTATGCATGTTGGTTTTTTTTTTTAAAACGCTGTCAGCAGATACAACCAGCCATTAACCTCAAGTACTTCCTATTTAAAGATAGCACCTGTAGTCAGTTCATTCAATTGTGTGGGACAGAGGCCTTAGGTCACTTGCTGATGATGGCAGAGACCTGATCCTGAAATGGTATGTCAGCATTTTGCATCCTGTTCTGTTTGAGAGAGCACAACTCCATGTATCTGGAATCTGCTTTAGTCAGATCTTCCTGTTCTCTGGAATGCAGTGAGTTTTTTCAATATTGCCTTTTTATGTTACAAAGACAGGAAGATGGGACTTGTTTATAAAGCAGTAGATCAAGAGGTGGTGGGAATAGATGTGCACCCCTGGGGCAGAGTGCCCTCGGCAGAGAGGGAATAGTGTTCCCGATTAACATAGCATATTTGCCACTGGACAGTGGAAGCATCTTCAGAGCACGCAGCCAAAGTTCAGCTGGAGTTGAAGTTGGCCAGAAATGTGGGGGACAATAAAGAGTTTTTTCAAATGTATTAATGGCAATAGGCAGCATAGAAATAGCATTGGCCCATTCCAGGATGAGGATGGTCACCTCACAAACAGGGACAGAGACACGGCAGAGGGGTTTAATGCTTCTTTGCCTCTGTCTCCAGCACGGCTGATGGACCAAGGGGGTCTCAGTGCCCAGGGCTGGAGGACCATGACTGTGAGAATGAGCAACTCCCAGTCCACCCTGAACTTGTGCAGGATCTGCTGCAGCTGGATCCCTACAAATCTGTGGGGCCTGATGGGATTCATCCAGGAATCCTCAAGGAGCTGCTGATGTCATCACAAACCTCTCTTGATGATTTTTGAGCGGTCTTGGGAATCTAGGAAGGTCCCAGCTGACTGGAAGCTGGGAAATGTTGTCCCAGTTTTCAAGAAGGGCAAGAAGGAGGACCCTGGAAACTACAGGCCTGTCAGTCTCACTTCAGTGCCTGGTAAAGTTCTGGAGAAGATTATTCTGGGAAGCATTGAAAAACACCTGAAAGACAATGCAGTCATTGGTCACAGCCAGCTCGGCTTCAGGAGAAGTTTATCCAGCCTGATTTCCTTTCATGACAAGGTAACCCACCTGGTTACCAGGTGGGAAGCCAGTTGATGTAATCTTTTTGGATTTCAGTAAATCTTTCGATCCTGTCTCTCCCAGGATCCTTCTGGACAAACTTTCCAGCCCACAGTTGGATAAACACATCCTGTGCTGGGTGAGCAATTGGCTCATGGGTTGAGCACAGAGGGTAACAGTGGTGATCTGTCACTAGAGGGGCTCTGCAGGGCCTGTGCTCTTCAACATCTTCATAAATGACTTGGACACAGGACTGGCAGGAACAATGAGCACCTTTTCAGGTGACACAAAGTGACAGTGGTGGTCCTATGCAAGGCCAGGAGTTGGACTCGGTGATCCTTGTGGGTCCCTTCCAACTCAGCAGATTCTGTGACCTCTGCAGGCTAGGCCAGATCTATGTTGAGCCCTTGTGTCCTGCTGTGTGAAGCTAATAGGCTATGTAGCTGTTTGAATATTTTTTTAATGTAGAAAAGCTTAGGCCACTTTTATTTAGAAAGATTTGCTAGGAGACTGATACCACATTACTGACTCACTGTGAGAGGGGATGGTGGGACAGACAAGAAGGCGTGAGCAGCAAGGGAACGTCATCTGCCTGAGCATTTGTTGCCTAGGTTTTGAAAATACTGTTAGTTCCAATTAGAGCCATCTATTCAAATTTGTTCCTCAGTATTCTGTTTTGCTTTGTGTTAACTACATTCATGGTGTAGACTGACAAGATGTTTAGCGGTCCTGGCAGAATTATGGTTGACTGATGTAAACATTTCCTGCCAGCATATGTTGAATAGCTTACATTTGTCAAAGTCAATTCATCCTGGTCTCTTCCTGTCTGGATCAGTACCAAAGCAGAGTCTGTACTTGCAGGAGTGAACAGCTAGTCAATCTGTGAGAACTCTGTTATTCACTGGATCTCCTGAACTGTTTGCTGCTGCTTTGTTGAAATACTCACTCATTAATTTGGAGGGAGAAGACTCCCTCCTGCTAAAATTTAGAACTGTTTAGAATAATTCTGGGATTTTGGAGTTTCACTTGGTATGTTTTTTGGCAGGTGAGCAGTGTCTGGCTTGTTTGGTGCCTCTCTACCTTGCACCAGCTGGAGCTTGACCCAGTGAGTAACAGACATCTGTGCAGAAATTGTACTCCAAACTGCTTGTGTAAAAATTTCAGAGGGATGAAGCAGTTTTGTCTTTACAGCTATTGTACCTACACATGTGAAATATGAACAGGCCTTTAATGTGTTGGAGAGTGGATGTTTTGGTAAATTCATTTTTAGACAGTATAACCTGTAATTCCTGCCAGCCGAGATCAGAACTCGACCATGTCTAGAGTTCGTCTTGAGGGAAAGCATGTTCTGAAGTGGCTGATAGTTAATTTCTAAGATAACATACTTTGAGTCTTCCCTGTGTGAAGTGGATGCTATTTTATTTGCATTCAGTACAGCATTTGCTGTTGCTTCCAGGACTGACTTTAACTCAGTGCATGTATTTGTGGCCTATCAAAATCGTGTCATACAGACAGGAACAGCTGTAGTGCCCCGTGGTCCTCATGGGTCTGTGTGAGTTTCTCAGATCTTCCTGAGGCCCTCAGCCTTTCAGGACAGGCTGCAGCCAGCCTGTGCTCTGACAAAAGATCAATGAAATGAATTTAATCTCGAAACAAGCTTTCTGTCAAAAAGTATTTTCCCTGATGCTACTTGTAGAATCACCTTTATGCAAGTGAGAGTGGGAGTAGGCTCCTTTGTCACTGTTTAGCATCTGCTACATTTTTCCTACCAACCTGGGTGGATACTGTAGCATCTGCTCACATGAGTTAGCAAAAGATTACAAGTTTGCTTGGAAAATTGTATTCCAAATACTAATGCTGTAGTTAGTGTTCTGCTTCCCCCTCAATTTTTTAAAACTGTAACAGGAAAATTTAAAACTACCTTCTCTTGCAGTGGAAGTTGCTTTTTCTGAATGATAGATATAAGTGTAGCTAGCACCTTCTGGCTCCAGCGTGCCTAATTCATCTTGTGATTTGCAGAAACATGGTACTCAAGCATACAGACCACTTTACTACTTGCTTTCCCCCAGTTCTGCCATCAGAGGAATTGGAAGTGTACTCTGATCAAGCCCATTAAAGACAGACTTTCCTGCTGATGTGTGCTGAAATGCCCCTGTATTTCACGAGTTGACAATGGCCTGGTAGTGGCCTATCTCTGAGACAGAGAGGCAGGATGGAAGGTACTGGACTAGAGTGTTGCCAGGCAGCTGTGCCTCTGCACAGCATGACCAGACAGGGATCCTCAGCTGCAGGACCATTTCCTTGCATGGGCAATGGATAGGAATGCTCATATCCTTAGTGTTGTGGGTTAGCCTTAGCCAGCAGCTAAGTACCACAGAGCTGCTCGCTCACTCTCCCTCCACGGGATGGGGAGGAGAATTGGAAACAGGGTAAAATCTGTGGGTTGAAACAGGAACAGTTTAATAATTGAAGTAAAGTAAATATACTGCTACTACTAATAATAATAATTGTAATGAAAAAGAGAGAGAGGACAATAAAACACAAGAAGAATAAATGATGCACAATACAAATGCTTACCACCCACTGATGGATGCCCAGCCTGTCCCTGAGCTGCAATTCACTCCTGGCCAATTCCCCCTGGCTCACATGCTGAGCATGAGTTCTGTAGGATGGAATATCCCTTCGGCCAGTTCAGGTCACCTGTCCTGTCTGTGCTCCCCCCAGCTCCCTGTGCACCTCCTCTCTGGCAGAGCATGGGAAACTGAGGAGTCCTTGACTCCAGGTAAGCAGTACTTAGCAACAGCCAAAACATCAGTGTGTTGTCAACATTATTCTCAACATTACTCTCATACTAAATCCAAAAACCACAGCACTGTACCAGCTACTTAGAAAACACTAATTCTACCCTAAGTGTCCCAAATCAGGACACTTAATCAAGCGATACAGCTACATGGGATGGAAAGGAGGTCTGGTATTTATTTCCCTCTGTAAAACCAAGTTGAAATATGCAAAAAAATTATTAAGAACAGTAGAATTGGCTGTAGGCATGGAGTCACATTTATCTCTTTCACTCGTGGAAAAAGCTTATTGTTTGTGATAAGTTACTGATCTTACATGAATTAAAGAAGCATTTCCCCTGTTGCTGGAGAGCAGTGATGCTTATTTTCAGGACAAGGAAACTTGACCATGGGCAGAAATTAGTGCTGTGCCATTGGCCCTTTATCTTCATCATGAATAATTATCTGGTACTGCCTGTGTAGGAAGGAAGGCTGTGTATTTTTTTCTCACTGGATCCAACATAATGTAGTTCTGATATTGTACCGTGTCAGCCAGCACATCCTCCTGTCCCACAGCAGCAAATGTTGTCTTATTACAGCCCACTGAAAGTGCCAGTTGGGCATGTAGTGAGCCTGGGACAGCTGTGCTGTTGGTGAAAACAACTCAGTTCAGCACCAGGGTTACTGTCACTGTGTTTGGCTACACACTGAGGGAGATAGAAAACACCTTCTTGAGCTGCAGGTCTGCTGGAATAAATATAGAGCGTTTTGCTAAATGATCCAAGTGATCTGGTGAGTTACTGGGATGGGAACATCTCTCACCATACCATTTTTCAATGAAAACTTAGGGAAAGAGTTGATTCGATGACTGAATCTAAGTGATACTTTTAAAGTAGCGTGGAAAGAATTAGTGCACTTGTATTAAGATCTGAGATTCTCATCTTGAATGTAGTGTGTAAGTTTTGGTCAACTATTTCCAAGAGTTCAGGTAGAGTAAGAATAACTGAGGAGAAAAGCTGTTAAGCTACTCTAGGAAACAGATCCAATTAATGAAGAGAAGCTAGTCTTGTTGGGAATATTTAGTTTAGTGCAATGAATGCTGGATTGTGGACTGTAAACCATTAGGAATAACTCTGGGAATGGAAGAGAATGAAGGGACCTGGAAAGAGATGGCCCAAGAGCATGTAGGTGCAAACAAGTGTGAAGAGGCATCTGTTGCCAAATTAGAAGACTTCTGCCTAACAGTTGGTTGACTTTGGAACACTTCTTCCATAGCAAGTGGCACAAAACCAGCTGGTTGTAGTATGAAACAGTTGGAGAAACAGCTGTGTTTTGTGGTTGCCTGAAACAAGAGGACGAGTGATCCAGGAGGCACTTGTCGTAGTTTCCCTTTATTAGTGGCTCTTTGCTAGGAGTTTGACTTCATTAGGTTAAAAGTTGTGGCTGTTGTCTGGACTAAAGTTATTTTTGTTGTATAAGCAGTAAAAGATGGAATAGTTTAGTCTATTTTCTAGCAAGCATAATATTAAACATACAGGGAGGCTGATACCCTGTTTTAGCCAGGCTTAATATCTCTCTCTAATACTGCAGAAAAAGCTACTTTAGTAGTTGCATTGTACTTTTCTTTTAGAAGAATGAGCTTGAAGGTTTGTTCTGTTCCCCCTAAATTCTTTACAGTAGAAATGAACCTAAGGAGGTTCATTCTTCTGCTTTCAGGATGGAAATAAAGACCAGAGAAGGGTGGTCTGGCAGGTGTACTGAGCACTCACCTGATATTATGTTGATCTCCTTTTGTGAGCAAGAGGCCCTTGAAGCCCAATAGAATCCCAGTTCAAGCAGCAGCTGCTCCTCTTGTTTCTGTAGGGTCTGCTAGATCCTGGGGCTGTGCTGATGCAGTAATAAAAGATGGACTTGACTAACCCTTGTTTGTCTAATTACCTTCTGGGTTTGTATGCTCATCCCAGGTTTGTATGCTCATGCTTCAGACCCAGGAAGCACAACAGTTCCTGCCTACTCTGAGTCTGGTTTTAGTGGGTTTGGACCTCTCCTATCTGCTCAGACTGCATGGAATGTGCTGGTATTTTGCCACTTTTTTCCTGCACAGATCACATTGAAATATTTCAATGATCCATTGTAAATACCTTGCAGAATTTTTTCCTCTACTCACAGATTGTCTTCCTTCATTAATCATTGTAGATAACTTGTATTTGCCTTGCTATTTCATGTACTGTCAAATACAGATATGCTATATGCCCTCTTTAGCCATGTGTTAAGGATATTTTCTAAAACAACTCTTAGTTTTAGTCTGTGCACTCTGATAGCTGTGACAAAGCTTGCTGCAGAGCAACTAATACCTGTGAAGGAGGTCAGAAATTCAGGGTTCAAATTGAGATTTCCTCATCACCATAAGCTTTCTTTCAACATGTAGGTCAAACTGCCTCCAGAATTGCATCAACACCCTGTGCTTACACCCTGACACCATTCTTAAACTTTCATGATCATTGAGCCTTCCACCATTCTCAGCTCTGCCTTCCTGTGTCCTCAACCACTGACTGTTTGGGTGACAGCAGGTGTATAACTTCCCTGAAATAAGACCTCTATTAGTTTTAGTAATTGTGCTCTTATGATATATGTTATTAGCCTTGTCACCTCACCTGTCTTCTAGATAAGCTGGTCTGTCAGTAATTTATTAGACTGAAGGAGTGGAGCATCTTTAATAAGATCTTACTTTACCTGGATCAAAGCCAAGGAAAGCATTAACTCATCTACTTTGATCTCTACCACATCAATTCAAATAACTTAATGAAATTATTGGGCTTTCTTATAGTCAGCAGCTTTTTTTGTGTTCTACAGTTTAATCCTGTCCCAAAAATACGCATTTTGACCATTTGGAAAAGTGCTTAGAAATTTTCATAGGTGAGAACTGTCCAGTGTTTTATAGTGACCCCTCATATCACCAACAAGTTGATCAGACAATTCTATTGTTTTGATGAGCTTGCTGTCTGGGTTTAATTTTTTATTACAAGTACTTCTGCACTCTTCCCTTTCAGAAGGGACAACATGATGGCTCTAGCTGAACACTGGAGGTGCTTTCATAATACAAAGCTTAGCTTCAAGGAGAAATCTGAACAGTGAGCTCTGGGTAAGAAGACAGCACATCCAAAAACCAGTCATTGTTCCTAGGATATGTATGGGATCCCTGAAGGCCCTGTGTTGTGTGGCAAATTACAGAGTTCTGAAGCTGCCTAATCTTCTGTAGTTTTGCTGTAATGAGATGAAATGGGAAGGGCATAGTTATTAGATGATACCTCAACTACAGCAACAAATAATCTAGGAATGAGGATTACACAGCAGATGAGTGGAATATTCTCACTTTGATATCAGACCTGGTACTATTATGTAACTGTAGCAACTATTTTTAGGGTCCAGGCCATTTCTACCCTTCCTCTTGAAAGGCTAAGCCTTAGTACACTTATCAGGTGCACTTCCCAGTTTGCACACAGGATATATGAAAGCCTATGCAGAATTTGAACACTTGAAATATCTTGTGATTCATCAGTAAAATGCTTCCTGCTCTAATCCCTCGGTTTTCTCCTAGGCCTGCAGATCAAATCTGCAGCAGATATCCAAGGAGTGTTTTGTTTAAACGACCTGGGCTATGCCTAGACTAAGGAAACTAGTTAGTTCCCTCTGTGTGCTGAACATGAGATGGATTCAGGTATGCTAACTTCCTTTTCAGCTGTGGTGTTTCTGGCAGCAGTTGGAGCAAAGCTCAAATTGTGTTCAAGTACGTGCACGATTCTGTTATTAGCTGTCAAATTACTAGAAACACTTCTGTGGTAAATCTGATTAGCTGAAATTAGACTGGCTTCACAGCACGAGGTCCAAGCCTCCTCTTTCAGAAAATAGTTGTGACTTGAGGGATGATTTGGGAAACACACTATGCTGTGGTAATTAATTGCATATGGTAAAGCATTTCTGGTGCAGCAGACCTAATCAGCTCTGACTAAATGAAGAATCTTGGAAAAATCTACTTGCATCAAGAGTGTTATTCCTTAGGTGTGTGAAATGTAATTGTGCTGAATCAGGAATGCTGTGCTACAGAAAGTAAATTTGGGTCTTACTGTACAGAATGAAGCGAGGACATGGAAACCTCAGGGTATTTTGTTGTTGGATTCCAAATTTTGGATATGAGAAAAAGAAAACTGCTAGGTTTAAACAAAAGCCTTGGGCTGACAGAGACTGGGAAAAAACCTCCATCTAGAGTCCGGACAAGGATCCATTGATGCCATGGGTTTGGAATGTCCTGCCCAAGCCCAGAGAAACCATGCCCTGATTTCATCAAACCTGTGCAGAAAACCTTTTGTGTTTTATCTGTCCTTTTGTGTCCTCTGTGTCCCGTGCATTTTGCAATCCTGAATACCTTTCTTCCCCCATAAAATCCCCCAAGATGAAGTAGGGTTTTTCCTATGATGTAATTGTAAGACTTCCAAGATTTGTTAACCTGGGCTTTTCCCTATTACTTCATCCTTGTGAAACCCCCCAATTTTACTAGAATAATTATGCAACCCCCTGATGAATATGCAAACCCCCTGTTGAATATGTAGACCCTAAACCCTTTAAATATGACCTTATGAGTCCAACAAAGCATTCCAGTTTCTTGCCTCCCCTGGGATCATCTTAGCTTTATTGACCTCTGCATTTTGTCAAGACCGTTTTTCTTTCATGGAATCTCTAAGCTTTTATTTAACCATGGTTCTGTAAAGCCAGGTATTGCTTAGGATGGCAGCCCTTAGTGACTGTGGGCCTTGGCTTTGGCAGTTGTCGGGTGTGCACCTGAGCCACTGTGTCTGTGCAATTAAAGGAAAGCCTGGTAAGGTCCAAGCTTGTGTTTCTTGGAGCTCTGCAGTCAGGATCCTGCTGCAGGGTTTGCTGGAAGTGGGATTTGCTCTTCCTGTGGCTTATACTAGGGTTGCTACTCTGAAGTCAAGTGTTCACAGCTCCACTTTCTGATATGCCTACCATTAAAACTGGTCATATAAGTAAACTGCCTTCAATGGACCTGTGATGATTGTGGTTCCAGCCTGTGGGTGCTTGTAGGGGGAGCTTGTTCCCTTTCCTGTGTGTAAAGTCAAACCATTGCAGGCCTGGTGACAGAGCTTAGCACATTCTGAAACATCAACCATCATTTGGTGGATGATAGGCAACGTTGTTTACAGTTTCAAAATATGCTTGTGATATTAAATCTTTATCAAATTCCTCTTGGCAACTACACAACTAATCTCATATAAATTCTCAGGTCATTCTTTGTACATAAGAACATAAGACTGGAGTCCAGTCTCACATGCTGAACTAATAAGGCTCTATGTCAAAGGCAAGGGTAACTCAATATACATTGGTGTCAGTAGAAGCAAGCTGTGTGATCTGCTGGAATCTGACACTGTTCTGTCACTATAATCACAATTTTAGGATATTTTACCTATACTAAAACACATTGTTCCTTTATAGTAAAATCTTCTGAAGGCAGTAGTCCTTTCTGTAGCTACACAGGAGTTGGGGGAAATAGTTATTTAAATGTGGAATGTAGCTGTTGCTGTATCTGTTGATCTTGGGTTCCCCCAAGGAAACCATATTGCTGCGAGGGTCACCTGGCTGGTTGAAGAACTGCAGTGTTTTGGTAACAAGGGAATGTGACACACATTCTTGGACCTGATCCTAGCTTTACCCTTCTGTTCCCATAAGATAGAGAAGTCAAAACGAGTTCAAAATTGATCTCTGCAGGCAGAGAAGTGTTTTTTTCATGCTTTTCAACTCATTTCATGAGTGTGAAGTTCAAGACTCCCTTCTGATTTTCTAGGAAAGTAGCAGCAAATGGATAAAAACTGGAGTTTGATCTCTTGCTTGCTTTTAGAATCTATTGGCATATTTTATGTGTGCAGTTTCAGGGGAAACAAATATGAGAATTTGCATAGAAATCAAAAACTATTGGGTTTTGTTCTGAAAAGAAAATCAGTATTTCAAATAACTGGGCAAACCTTGCCCTCTGGAAAGCCAGCAGCATGGTGCCACTCACTGCTGTGAATGTTCTTCACTGATACAGAGTCAGTTAGAGTGGCCAGTCATGTGGAAGTAAGAGCAAGGGAGGGAGTCTCAGCCTTCTGTTTGTGCTTAGTGCCCTGCTGAGGCTTGTATGGCAAACTGAGAGCTTGCAGGCCAACAGTGAGGTGTGGAGTATTTGGATGTGTGAAGATTTTAATACGACACTTTCTACAGCATTACAATGTTTCAGAGGAACAGCATCGGGGTTCTAAATACTTTGATTATTTTTCAGAGTAAATCAGACTGAATTCCACACATCGTAAACCATTTTTCTCAGGGGATCTTTTATTGATTGCCCCACGGTAGCACAGAAGTCCCAGTTCTTGCTATAAGCTAAGTACCCATGTCTATCCTGTTTTTTTCTAAAGAAAACAGCGTTTTGTTAGTGCTGACTTGACAACACTTGATCAAGTGTTGACAATGTGAGACTACAAAGGATTGGTAAAACCATCTGAGATGCCTGACATATGACAGCTGTTGGGAAGAAGGAGTTGAGAAGTAGAGAATAAGTTGGAAAGTTTTATGATGAAGGAAAACTATGTAGTACAATATGTGGCCATTCATCCATAGCCTTGTTTTAGAATTTGTCTTTGGGAGTTCCCTGCCTAATGCTTAACAACTCTGCAGCATTCTTTAGGTTCTGCTCAATTAATGTTAACAAGCTGTTGTCAGCCTTCATGAGAAGACAGAGCTATGCCTGTGATGTGGGCTTTTGTTGAGGAATTTGTGTACATGTTCTTCTAACCAAAAAGGGTGGGCAGCAGTAAGTCACTTCTGGTATACTCCCTTCTTGGATCACTGAAGTCAAGTTTTCTTTGCTGCTTTATTTATATTATTTAAATTATTCAGTTTCCCCTTACTTTGACACCAGCATATACCAAAACAAGTCAAAAGCCCCCATCAGACTAAGCCCTGGCATCCAGGTTATCTGACAGCACCAGGGGAGGAAGGAGAGGAAAGATGTAAAATATGATATTTTTTGGTGTGTGAAACCCCTGCTACCCTAAAGTCTAGAAGAAATTTGCACATCAGAATGGTAAAATCAAACCCAGCATTTGGGAAGCTGATAGCACTGTGAGGGGTAGGCTGTTTATAAACATCACCTTGAAGAGAGAAAAGTCAAGTTTGGAGTGTATGACTCAGCAGGCAAACAGAGGCTGCTGGAACTATCAAAACAAGTGGGTTTAGCCCTTGCTTCCCTCTGCTCCTGACAATTCACATCCCTTCCTACCTCCCAGTGATCTGTAATTGTTGGCATGGAGATTAGGAAAATAAACAGAAAAGGCATGTTTAATGTACAGGGAAACGCTGAACAGAGCGGTTGAATGTCAGTTCACAGCAATGGTCCTCCAACTTTGAACTGTACATGAAAAGGAAAGCATTTAATGTACTGTCTAGATAGTCTGGTTGGGCTAGAGGTAACAGTATTTATGCATGAGTATGTTTATCATTAAAATAACAAAATGTTCTGCCTGGTACAGTCTGTTCTTATTGTTCCTGCCTTTTTAGCAATCTCGAAGATATAAGACAATGGTGTTCTGGCATAAATTAGGTATATAATGTAAGGTTGACTTCTCACTGTGGTTGTATGAACCTTCTGAACGTGGGGAAGGATGTGTGAGGTGGATCCTACATCTTGACTTTTGAGGAAGTTCTCAGTTGTTGCTGAGATACCTTTCTCCAAGCAATTTTGAAACTAAATGGTGGTTTAGATTTTATCCCTTCTTTACCATGCCTTTCCTAGCCAGCATTTGAAAAGTGGAGTTTCATCAATACTGTGGTAATGGTGGAGTCCCATTTGGTAACTCATAGCTATATTCTGTTTTAGAAACGAAAGAACACTTACTTAGGTTGAATCAACCTATGAGTAACTACTGCTGAAGACACAGCTCTTGCAAGGACTAGTGTTGTAAGTCAGGCTTTTACAGCTTGTCTTTTATTCCCCTTGAATGCCTTTTTGACTGCATGGGAAAGGGGCTTAACTTTTGCTGTAAGCCTACTGATTCTAGGTGCTCTTTTGTTTAATTTTTAGATTTTGGTCTAAATACTAAATGGTACTTCTAATGATATTTGAATTTTGGAAGTAATAAAGCATTTGTTCGCTAAGGAGAAAATGTAAGACACTGAAATATGCTTAAATTGTTTATTAAAAAATCACAATTGCTGCTTTTGCTAGGAGTAGCAGTAATAATTAAATAAAAACTAATTGTTAAGTTATTAAAACTATCCTGGCCAAAATGATAACCAGATTCTGATGTCTTGTTGAGTTACCTCTACCAGTGAACTCTAAGCAAAGCTCTGAAACAGCTTCAGGCTTTCACTGTTCAAATTATATAGACAGGGCTGACTAAAATAACCAGTGGAACTCTTCAGACTTGTTCTGTAAAGTCATCTCAAAACTCCTGCTGTAACTGAGGGGTTTTGCTGCTGTTATAATTGACCAAAGAAAAGCACAGAAACTGAGCTGTTAGAGAAACAGTGAACAAAGCAATATGCTGATCTTCCAAGGGGATGTTTGCAATATAGGTGAAGTGCTTCAGGTCCCAAAGGTGCCGAGGGACCTCTGACTTCTAAAGGAACTGTAGTGTGCTTGTCTATTTGGAGTTGGAATCTGACCTGGAGCGTGTGGAGGTGGAGGAGACATTTTTACTAACTTGGCTTCCCTCAGGTCATACTCTCCCAGAGACATGTGAAGCCATTTCAAATGAGATAAATGAATCCATGCAACAAAAGCATTTGCTGCAGTTCACCATTCGCCGAGGACTTGCTCTGTTATGCTGATATTTATTGACTGATTTTTTTAAAAAGCAAGAACAGAGTTGCACTGGCAGAGAGGGACAGGAATTTGGCATTGCTGCTCATACCCTCACAAGAAACAAAGAGAAGTGGCAGGGCAAATGATTAGGATCCCCACGAGTTCCAAGAACGTTAGGGAAAAAGGGATCGATGGCATCTGATGAAATTTCTTTGCCTGTGTGACCATGGTGAACACTTTTAGGCTCTGTGCACTGTGTTATTTGAAGGTAGTGTGAAAACACAGAGACAAATCACTTCCCTATTTGTGTGTTTTCCTTCTGTGCTGCTTCTCAGTTTTCCTGTTTTCATTCACTACCACCTTGCCCCTTTCAGTGGAAATCAAATTTAATACTTGAATTTCCTTTTTTGAATCAGTGCTGATTTCTGTCAGTCAAGCAAAATGAGATTGAATATTACTGGCACTGAAAGTGAGGGACCAATTATGCTGCTTGTTCCCCTTGTATGTGCTGCAGAGTGCAGCATGCTTTCTCTGGGCACTCATTTTCCCAGTTCCATGGAATGGACAGCTGGAATGAGACTCCTGCTCTGGGCTGCTGTAAATCTCAATGAGGGAAACTCTTCAGAGGATGGTTTTCAACACCTTAATTAGTTCTCTGCAGTGTTATTTTTCTCCTGACTGCATGAAGTCTGACATCCTGGGTTAGGGTGCAAAAGCTCCCTGCCTAAAATATTACAGGAGCTTTAAATAGATGCTTTCTGAATTGTTGAGAAGGTATTCCTCGATGGTCAAATTTTCTAGAAGTGCCATCTTAAGACCAAAACCTCTAATCTTGGAATGAGAGAAGACCTGAGTTGATTTCTCAGAAATCTTGTTTGACTTTGAGTAGGTATCTTAAGGCCAGTCCTCTGTGCGTTGCCTTATCTTGCAAATAGTGAGTTAATGAGCAGCAAGCTCTTTGCAAAGCCACAGTGAGCTGTTGGGGACACACTGTGCTATCAGCAGGAACTGCTTCAGACTTACTGCAGACTTTCTGAGTTCATACAACTTCCTTCTGAGGGGTAGGTGTTAGTAGGAATTTGTGTAATGTATCTGTCTCCCCAGTATTCTTCCTATGTAGCTTCTTCCTTCATCTCAAACACTTTTATGGTTTACCCTAAACTTCATGAAGTAATCAAATAACTAATAGAATACCCAGAGAAAGAGTGTAATGGAGTTCATTGATCTTCAGGTGTTCAATCAGTCAGAACCAGGAGTAGAAAATACCACTGGAGGGAAGAGTGTGTGTATATATGCAAATGTATATATATATATATATGTAATTTTGTCATTATGTCAGCTGAAGCCCTGATATGCAAATGAAATTTGGCAAGCAGACCTAGGGTCCTGTGCAAATGTACTGGCTAAAATAGAGAAGGGGATTTTCCATCCTGCTCAAGGGTATCAGCTGGGATAGGACGTGCCAATTTAGTTTATTTGCCTCAAATTCTGACCTTTAAAACTGACAAATCAGCACTTTCTTGCCTCTGGAGGATTTGGGACAGAGATCCAAGAAACGCTTAAGGGTCTTTTACATGTAAATATGAGGTACCTGTGATAACCTATCCAAGCACCTGTTGTTCTAATGTGTTTGTTTATTACAGGTATGATTTCCCTGTAAGTGTGATAGGTAGGGAATAAAAGAAATATGTTCTTGAAATAGTTAAAAGTATTTCTTAATTTTCACAAATATGTCTTTGCACTAAAAGTAATTACATATGATTGATAAACGCTTTTGCCTTTATAGAGTAATTATGGAACATTGCAAAGGGATAATAAAAATAACTTGTTATTTTATGAAACAGTTTAAACTGCAACAACTAACAGACAACACACTTAAGCATAAGTACAAATGAAAGAAACATTTAGTTTTACAGCTCACTGTAGTTGGGGAATCTCTTACCACTCTATACCCGGCTCATAAAACTTCAAGTGTTTCTCAAGAAAGCAAGTTTGCATTTCCTTGCAGTTCAGTAGGTCTCAACAGTCTTCCAGCACTCTTAAACTAAAAATGAATTAGTCTGAATAAAAATAGTGTTAGAATGCCTTAAGGTTCAAGCTGATGTTAGAGCTTGATGATGACCTGATTTTATTGGGATATTGTATAGAGGCATATTAAAAGACAAATTCTACCTGAAGAATATAGCAGTTAAAAAAGGTCTGTGAGGGAGACGAAGGTGTGACAGTGGATTGACTCACCCCAGGCCCCAGAACTCGTCGGTTGCCGTGCCAAACCTGGCATTGCCTGAGCTCCCATCCAGAAAGGATCAAGCTGAGACATGTTCAGAAAATATCAGGGGTTTTGCTTTTTATCACTTTTTTATTTTCAGAAAAGACAAATGAAAAGTGTGAAGCTTCTCCATATGTGTGGGTCAACCAACTGCCCTTACCATCAGTGCTGGCACTCCAGCCAGGCAGGCTGTAGGAGTCTGTGCTTGAATTTGGGTTTGTTCTTCTGGAGCCTCCAAGCACTCTGGCCACGAACAGAGGCCAAAAAATGCTTCATGCTTGCCCTGAATTCTGTCCTGTTCTGAACAGATATGAGTAATTGTTAAAAGCTCTACACCTTTTGTCAACGTGTAGGTACACATTTAATCCTACACATATAGTGATGCAAAGAGAACCTTTCAGTTCTGGATGCTGATCCAGACTGTAGGTTATATAGATTTCGTGTGGGTTTTATGTCCTTCCTTAGTTGGAATCCACGTGGGAGAGGGAAGAGGTGTGATAGAAAACCCAATTTATTCTGAGCCAAAAGATTATAACCTTGAAACGTTTTATTGAAGCGTTTTGATGAGCTGAGATAGATGTTTCTTTCATGAGCAGATGTTCCTCATGGCAAGCAAACTGTGCTCAATTATGTGCATTGTTTTCATGGTGGCAAATAACTGCTGCCTAGGAGGGGCTGGTTGGTACCATTGAGCTCTCATTTCAAAGGAGCTGAAGGTGTGGTTCTAGCAGCAAAGTCACAACGACAGCTGACTCGAAAAATTACTTTTAGGGCTTTTTCTGTGTATTCTACCTGGATTCACTGTAGGCAGGGGATTGCTATAGCAGTAAAAAGGAATGAGGCCACTCATTTCTGGTCTCTATTAAAATAAATAAATTCTAACATCTGGAATCCAGGCTTTCAGTTTAGGTTTTGTTCTTTCTTTCTAGTAGATTAAGAGGAACTTTTCCTTATTAGTCTCTGCTGCCTTTTTCTTCCTGAAACTGAAAACCATGTTCTCAGGGGTGTCTGAGGACAAGATGTGACTCTAGCCATATTAAGAGTGTGAAGAAGACATATTTGAGACTTGAGCTTAAATAAAATAACTCTTCAAATGCTTAATTTTCTGAACACTTGCTCTGAAATGCTTTTATTCCATTTCACACAATGAGACCTTACTAATTTTGTCAATATGTGTGATGAAACAAGAAGGAACTTGCAAATTATTATTGTAAATACCCTGTTGAAAATTTGGAGGTGTGTGTGTGTGGGAAAGCCTGTTTTTGAGCTACTGAACCTAGAAATGGAGCTGGCTGGTCCTGCCCAGTGTGGTGGTAAGTCTTGGACATGGAACAGCGAGGAGAGGTCTGGTGGCTGCTTGGGAAGGGAGGGGTTGCTTTGCCCACAGGTGCTGCTGCTGAGTGGCTTCCTGAGCAAGTGGTCAGAGAACCCCTGAGGAAGAGGGGGGGTGGTGAAGTGTTTGCTAACTCAACTGCTGGCTCCAGATATTTTAGTCTCTTGTGCTGGCATCAGTTTATGCTCTTCACAGCTCTGCTGGTTGCAGGTAATGGGACATGGCTCTGTGGGAACCTGTTTTGCTGAGGATTGTCTGCAGTGCCTAATCCTGTTCATGAGGGGCAGAGGCTGATTTTTATGTTTTTCTTCATGTTACATTTATGCAGTGTGAATGTGGCTTGTGCTTGTTGGCTAGCACAATATTCCAAATTTCTGTGAAGCAGAAAATTTCACGCTTTCACAATTGGAGTCAGGTGAATAACTAGCAAATGCTACTTTCCTAACTCCTGTGAAGTACAGCAGTTTGAATATTTGGCCTATATCTTCCTTTATGCTCCAGTAAAAATAGGTACAAATCATACAGATTGTTACTTTAAAATGATACTAAGCAGTCAAACTTGCTGAGCGATACAAACGTAAGCTGACAAGAGTCAATTAAAGCAATTCTGTAATTAGGAATGCATGTTATTTTTGTCAGTAATCCTGTCCATGAAACTATGCCTGCATGTAAGTGGGTTTAATTGCATGTATTGAAATAAAAAGACTGACTATTGCTTATTTGGTTGTAGAATTCTATTGTTTTCAGAACTCTGGCATCTGTGTACCAAGGTAGGTATTTTAGAATTTACCTGCTAACATACAGCCTTGTATCAGTGTCCACTGCATAAAGGCAGGAGAGAAAGTAACAGTGCAGTTACAAGTTACAGTTGGTCTTTGGAGGAATTCCAAGTGATTTGAATGTACAAAGGAAAAGGAGGATGCGATTGAGAAAGTTAGCTCTGTGCTTGGACTCTGATTTATGGTTCATGAAGTCTGGTTTTGAGTGGACTTGCACTTCTTCTCCTGTGCACAAACAGCCAGAACTTTGACATGAGTGTAAAAATACATGAATCCAGCCCTCTTTTCCTTAGTCCAGCTTGACAGGCACTGAAAGCAGCAACTGTGAAGGAAGTGCTACTCAGTCTTGGATTGAAGAACGATCAGGGCAGATGGTAACGTCAGGAGATTGAGCTGCCAGATTCTAACCTGTCAGTTCAGAGCATGGGCAAGCTGCAGCTTTACAGAGGCTTAACACTGCCAAATTTGAAAGATTTTAGAGGGCTAAATAAGCAACATTCCTGACAGCTTGATAATTTCCAGTCTCTGCTCAAAAGCAGATGGATATAAAAGCTTTTAGACTTAACAGTTGTTTAAAATTGTTGACAAAACAGCGTTCTTTCACTGAGCAAATAAACTCTCTCTGCGTGGTTGGAAGAAAAATCCCAAGTCTGAGACAGTCTTTGTGGGAAATGTCATCCTAAGTGACTTGGGAAAGGGAAAAGTGATTAAATGAGGTCTCAAACATGGAAAATGTTAGGTTGCTTTGCCTGTTAGTGCTGGCAGCTTTGGCTCCCTGGTAGGCACGTAGCACAGGGAACCTGTTGTGGCAAGGACTTGTATGCCCGTGTCTTGCTGGCTGCCAAATGTGATTTGCCAACCAGTCTGCTTGGCTGTGCCTTGGATACTTGGCTCTCAATGCATGCATGGCATCAGCTGTTTATTAGAGGCAGTTTTCTAAAGAAAGCCTAAGAAACAAGGGAGATTGAAGTTTGTCATTGCCTTCTACTCAGCCTTTTCCTGTAAGAGGTTGCTGCAGCAGCAGCAGTTGATCTAGATGAGATGGGTAAACATTTGCAACATTTCAGGATGAAATTTGGTACAGGTGGAAGAATGGAAGTTGCAGAAGTGTATTTGTATGAGCCTTGTTTTATTCAGTGTTGGGCCAGTTTGTACATTTTTTTTTCCCCGTGTACACTGGAAAAAGAAAAAGGTCTAGCTTCTCTCACTTGCACCATCCATAACTGGATATCCTGTAAACAACCTAAATATGCCATCTAGGCTGGACCTTTCCTTGGGTTCAGGTTTGTGAAGAGGTTAGCACTATTGCATTGCACTTCTCATATGGTACAAACAGGTTGCAGCCAAGGTTGACTCATCCCATGCTTTCATGCAGTTCAATATTCAGCTATTGGCTTCTTTAAACCCAGGCTATTAACTACCTTTTCAAATTGCATTGTTCTTAGCAAGACAGGGTCCTTGGAGCATTCCATTGCACCTTTGATCTGGAAATTTTTGGCCCCGTGGCTTGCTTTCTGATGTTTTACTGTCTGGTCAATTTAGACAGGAAAACCAAAGATAAGCCACAGGGTGAAATAGTTTCCTGCTATTAAATCATACATTACAGCATTTTATTTCTCTGATACTGTATTTTTATTTATCTTCAATCAGCAGTTTGTTCTACAGATGTGTTTATTCATTGTCTTGAAAGTCATTGTTCTCAGATCTATGTGCAAAGCAAAGTGTAAATGGTCTGCTTACTAACATCAAAGGAAAAAAATTTAGGTTATTAGATTTCTTGATATTGAATTCTGTCTGCATATTCTTTCATGCCTCTGCTTCTGTTGTTGAGTGCCTGGAAAAGGAGTTGTTCCACCTGAGATATTTTATAAATACTACATGGTAAATTTTTCTTCTCATAAGGCAGGAAAAATCAGGAGCCTTTGCTAATATTTAGATTGGTGTCAGCAAGGTTCAGTCCTTTCTGTAGATCTTATATCTCGTTGACTGCTTGGTCTTTGGAATTTTGGAATGATCTGTAGCAAAAATGTGTCAAACTACCCAGAATGATATTTTGCAGGTTTTAAGGAATCTAGAAAATCCAGACTTTCAGTGCAATTCTGAAAACCCACGACTGCTCCCTCAGGCACTAACAGTCTGAAGGGCTGTGGGGGTGTCCCTGCCATGGCACTGCTGTTCCAGCCCCCGGGGTTGCATTGTCCCAGGGTGTTGGTCAAATGGCTGAGCCCTTTTCTGCCTGCAGCATCAGAGAGAAATGGGACTAGAGTTACCTGCCAGATCCTGAGATCCCGCTGGGGACTCTTTCTTGGAGCAGTTAAATGAGGTCCTGAAGACGTCCCCATGCCCAAGGAGCTTTGAAACCTGCTTGTGGTGTGAGCGGGCAAAGAACGCTCCGGTCTCACTGGGGATGTCACCTTGGTCTCTGCCAAGGTGTGGGGCAGAGTATGGAGCAACACCAGGCCCCTCCAACATGAGAAGGGCAGAGCACAAGATCAGTGTGGCAGGGAGGGAGATGGAGTGACGCCGTCCCAAAGGGAAAAAGGGGCTCACCACGCTCGGGATGGCTGCAGAAAATGGCACTTTATTAAGGGAGCTCCGGCTTTATGTAAGGTTGGGGCAGAAACAGCTAGAAGGAGAGGAGGAACCAGGGAGAAGCATGCAAATAACGACCATAAAAGGGAAAGTAGGGGTTGGCCCTGCCCATATAGGGGATCATGGCCATAAAAGGAATTGCTGCAGTGCAGCAAGCAGGAGCCAGTCAGGGAAAGGTATTAAAAGATACGTAGAACCAGGAGAAATTTCATAAAAACTGTTTTAAAATACAATTGAGGGTAAAACACAACAAACCCTTGAATATAATAGTAAAAACCTGAGGTGCATTGGGGTCAAGCTTGTCAGTTGCTTCATACCGGGGTTTCATTCTCCGGGGTACCACAGATCTATTGACAAATCTCCTGTTCTCTTTTCCACTTCTCATAACTCTCTTCATCCTCAATCCCAACATCTCCCTATTTTCTGTTATCTGAGAAATAGATTTCCGTTTTTAGTAACATCTTTTGAATGCACAGGACTCTGAAGAGCAGGAGGGTTCCAATACCAGATCCCTTTAATAGATTATATGGAGAGGGTCCTTATGTATTGAATAATGCTCAGTCTAGAACTCCCATTGATGATTTTGACCCAACCAAGAACTTGGTGCTGTCTGCAGTTAAAATCAGCTCAGACACTTCTCCTCCCACTCCATCACTTCCCTCCACCCCGACAAGAGAACAGCCATTCAGAGGGGAGGCAGCTCTTCTCCCCCTGCTCCCCCTTGGGGCAGATCTGCAGCAGCTGCCACAGAGTGTCCTCACTCCCCTAAGCTAGTGACAGTGACAGCTGTGCAGTGACAGGTCCCAGCAGCTGTGGATCCCTCGAGGGAAGAGTAACACTGGACTTAGCAGGCTGCATTTTGTGGGTCTCCCTATGGAATAACGAGTCTCCCCTCTGGAACGTTGAATTGGAGAAGGTCCCCTCTGTACCCCAGGCACAGACCACCCTGGCTGTTGCACTTCACAGCTGTTGATGCTTAGTTAGATCTTTGCTGAGGTTGTAGTAAAACAGGCTTTTGACTTTACAGATTCCCCCAATTCCATTCCCCCAGTAGTGGCCCAGAAGCCACCCTGTCACTTGTACTGTAGGACATTAAGGTCTTGGAAGGATGGAGCCAGCCTTTCAGACTGGCACAGGAGGGTGGAATGGGCTAGCAAGAGGTGACTGGTGTGTCAGAGGTGAGGGATGCAGAATGTGCTGTCTGGCAGCTCTGTGGAAAACGTCTGGGTATGTGGATGCAGGGGGGTTCTGACTGACAAAGAAAACAGTGCTTAAAGCTGCTGGGCCTCATCCTCAGTGTGTGGTGTTTTGTAGGACTTTTAGCAGGCTGGGAGTCTCCAGGCTATTGCTAAAAGCAGGGTGTGCACGTTTCTATGGTTTACTGTATCAGTTGTAAAGAGTAATGGGGATTAGGCTTATACTCATATTTTCCTTTTCTTATTAATTACCTGTCGACTGAAAGAGAGAAGTTGGAAGATTGTGTACTTGTTTCCTTTCTGTTTGCTGCTGTAGCCCTGCATCACTGTAGCCAGTGACAGTCAATTGTCTGAACCTGCAGCAGATTTTCAAATGTGTTAGTTTTTATTTTCCCATCTATGCTGCCTTCCTCCTGGCATGTGTTCGTAATATGTGGGATCCTTCTCTGACTTTGTTCACGTGTGTTCCAAGAAGAAAAATGTCCAAGCAGAACATACATTTTGCAACAATTGTCCCCAACAAAGTGCAAATTTGAGAACTTCAGTAAGTGAAAGTATTTTAAGATGTTTAAACTGAGATAAAATGGCCTACAGTGATCTTGCAATTGTGTAACTGTGAATAGTTTCTGTCTAAAAGGAACTAATGTAACTAGGGAAGACAAAAATAAAGTTTTATTTTTTAATCCTATGTGTACATGAGATTTCACAAAGGACAGTCCTATGAATACAGTGTGTATTATTCTCTATTCAAGTGCACAGCTTTGAGTTGTACTTCTGTTGTGGGCTTCTTATGGAGAATGATTCAAGCTATGAGATAATTAAAGTATGAAAATTACCTTGGAGGAAACAGTGCTTTGTGAGTGGAGTGCTATTCTGTGGTGATGACCTGGAATTCATTCAGAGGTTTTTTATGGAATACAGGCTTAAATAACTTCAGAAGAACTTTCAGGAGAAAGCGATGAGGAGGCTGTAACATAAAAAGTACTTTTGTTGTCGAGGAACTAAGCTGCTAAAGGGGAATCAGAAAAGCAATAATATGGCTTTGCAGTTAAAATTTTGTATTGGGATTTCAGAGGCCACAAGATTTCATGTCCCAGGCTGGCAAACTGCATCTCTTGTGAGATGGGCAGCTCAGTGTCTCTGCTGTCATTCTTCCCCTTCTGATGAGTGCAATTCTGTCTTGATATGTGTTGCATGTGAAAGGGCAGAGATGGAAGTCTCTGAAAGCAGGTCTGAGATAAAGTGAATGTCTTAGTGGGACCAATTAGTGTAAGGTGGCTTCTAACCCCTCAGTTGTACCAAGGCTGAGTCAACTCTGCGTCTGTGTGGAAACAGTAATTGGAAGAAAATCTTTCCCCCCACACCCCACTCTTCTGGAGTTCCTTTAAGACCATTTTGGTTTTAAGCCCTTCTCTGAAGAGCAGGTCTACTGAAATCTTTTCTTGTGGCTTTGTTCTCATGCTCAAATCCTGCTTAATGAAAACTTTTTTTTGGTCCTAAAATGAAGACATTTTGTGCAGAGTAAAGGCTTGGCTGATGCTGCAGATCTCCCTTCAGCAGGAATATCTGCCCTGTTGCTGCTTCTGTACATGAGGCTTGAGGCTTGCAGGAACAACTCTTGGTGACCTTTCCTCTTGTCAAACCGGTCTAGGTCTACTGGTTATATGCTTAAGGTTTCATGATTAGACAAATGCAATAAATCTGGGTAGCAACTCTTCGTGTTTTCATCAGATTCTCTATTTTTGGCTGAAAGTAAAATTTCTGATCGAAAGGCTTAATGGCAAATATAATTAACTTTTTCATTAAACATTTTTTTTATTTAAAAACCATAATGTTCAAGAGCTTCAAGCTTTTTTTTTTTTTTTTTTTGCAAAGCCAGGTGCTCTTACCATAAGATAGATGTAGCTATTGGTGTTGGAAGACGTTGTCTGTAATTATGTTTCTTAAAACAGCCTAAATTGGAAGATGGCCTAAAGGAATAGGGAATTGCAGAGATGATACTTTATCTGCTGATCTCCATTTCTGCGAGAAGAAGAAAGCAAACAACCTACATTCAATGAACTTGCTGAAACTTTAAGGAGCTAAATCAACTTTTGTGTAGATTCTTGAGAGGATACTAGAGAAAAACTGGGATTCTGCTGAATGAAATAGCTTCCACAAAAGTGAAGAAAAAAGTTGGGCTGTAGATCTCTGAGACTACATAGAAAAGGTTAGCCTTTGTATTGGATCATGGGAAAAGGGGAAGGTTTGGCTGAATAGTGTTTTATCTGAATTGGTTCTCTCAACCCAGCTATAAATCAAGGCTTGAATTGTGTACTAGTGAGTGTAAGATACTGAGATATAAATCAAGGCTTGAACACTGTACCTGTGAGTATAAAACACTTGATGTTGTACAAGTCAAGGCTCAAAACCTGCCTGTATGAAAAGTTTGGAGAGATAAATGGGGGCACTTGAACACTGGCTGTTTGGAATATAAAAGAGGGTTCTATGTCTCATTTTGACAATAGTTCTTGTACACATGTGTACATCACAATTGCCAATTCAAAGAAATCCTCCAGTCTCATACCTGCCTGCTGAGATGGCAAGCACTTCAAAAGTTATTTCCTGCATGCAGTCTTCTTCAAAATTAATTTCTGTACTTTGCCTGAAAGAAAGAGAATGTTCTTTTGATAGCAGGAGCTTGTGTATTTTGGTATCAAATATAATGAAAATTTCTTACATCATTTAAATGTATATCTTGTTGAAAGAAGGTGGCTGCTTTTCATCTGCTTACAAGGTGGCATGTTTTTAGCTGGGGAATATGTTGTCCTAAGCTTTCTAGACAATCTGTTTTGAAGAGGGATTGTGACTTGGTTGCCAAGCAATTTACTTTGGCTAATAGTCCTTTTAACTTGTCGTTCTGTGGGAGGCATTGTTTGCCTACTCTGCTGAAGAATACTTATCAGGGATTTTCTCTTTGGGTCCCCCTGATTCATACAGGTTAAATCAACTGCTTGTAAGGACCCCACATCAAATTAATACGGGGGGAACATTCTGGGTGGGATCTGAGGGAGTACAGGGTCATGGATGAAATGTAAACATCCCTTAATTCCTCTCAGCCTCAGTCATGGCCCTCTGATCCAGGCAGGGTTGCAGTTGTCAGTCTCCTTGAGGTGCTGGAAGAGTCAATAGAGGAAGCATTGTAATTTATCTGCTTTTAATTTGTTACTTCTTCATTTTCTGTAAAAGGCCCTGATTTGTGACGTAAGGCTCATGTGATCTCTCAGTGATTTAGTAAAAATGTTATGGAAGAGATTAAATGCCTGTATTGGCAGTCTTCCTGAATGCTCTATGTTAGTTATTAAAACTATTTTTATTTCCATATTGTTGAAAGTCATGGCAAAGTTTTATTAGTTTCCCCCTCAACATCTTGTTAGAAGCCAGAGATTTGCCATCTTCCTACTTTCCCATGTTTCTGATAGAAAGAAGAGTGAGATTTACTGTGCTGTGCCATCTGTGCAAGGCAGGAGACATTAACTTGTTTGGCTATAATACCTTCAAGTTGAATTACAGTTCAAATTTCAGTGTTGCAGAGATGCATTACAGCCTTTGCTTTAGAGAGTTGTGGCTTAAACAAGGTATATGAGAATAAAGTAAATAACTCAGGGCAAGTGCTCTTTGTTTAGGTGCAGGACCTCTATGAAGAAGAGGACACTTGTCACAGTACAAAAATCTGGGAAGCCTAATGAAATTACTGAGAAGCAATGTGGAAACAGTACTTCTCCATCCATGCATTGTCTCATTTCCAACTATACCCCTTCCCAATTTTCTCATAAGCACAAGTAGTTTTCTCCAGAAGGAAACTTTAATCTTTCCTGGAAGTGCAGATGGAAATTTAAGGGTAATTGGCAACAAAATAGAATAGTAGTATACTTTTTAGGTTCATTAATGCAGTGTATTTGAAGATTTTTGTGCTGATTGTGGCTCAATTTATGGACAGAAACAAGCGTATCTCTTCTGTTCTCTAACCTATGTAACTAATATTAGCAGTCTTCATTCTGGAAGATGCTGATTATCTGATTTCTCGTGGTGGAAAATGGTTGAAATGACCTTGAGGATCATGCTTTCCTGATACACAAGGTAAATATTCCCTTCTTCACAGAACTCCTTAGTGGAAGTGAATGAGAAACCCCACTGCACTGCCTGTGGTTTAATCTCCTGTTCAGCACAGGAGCAGAAAATCCGGAATTCAGTTTCTGCTGATTCTGAACACAGAAAGTGTGGGGTTCTGACTGCCCAGTGCAGAACTTGAGTTGCAGATGGTTTGTGTTCTCTGTACAGCAAATAATAAAATAATAAAACTACTGCCCAGTGATACAGAGAAAGCCAAGCTCTCACCTCCCCGGGTTAGCAAAGTACTAATGTAGGGAGAGGCCCTGTGTTGAAAGGCGTGGAGCTGTGTTTAGATCTTGTTGAGTAAGACCAAAGTCAAGGAACACTAAGATTTGTATCTATTAATTGTTGACTCTGTTAGGGGGGAAAAAGCCAAACTGATCATGTAATTAAGGACTAACTTACCTGCAACTAGACAAAGGATGATTTGTAGCTGTAACTCAGTCTGGGTCCTTCCTGACTTGTGAGTTACTGTCTCTAAGCTGTAATACTGCAGTGTAGATTTAATGCTCTCCAGATATATTTTTCAGGAACCTATTTGCATGTTTCTAAATTTTATAACTTTTTGCTATTTCGTAGCTCAGTTTGACTTTCCCCTCCTTTGTTCTTTCCTTTGTTGTTGTTTAATCTCCTTGGTGACCTCAGGCTGAGCAAGTAAATGGCAAATCTTAATCCATTTCCTACTTCGTATCATAACTGTGATCGAATTCCTCCTTTTCAGAAAACCTCTTTAGTTAAGAGTACTTATTTTTATAATTGCTACGTGGAACCTCTTGTAGTAGGTATAGCTTTTAACCCTTTCTTGTTGCTTGGTTCCAGCTCACAGATATCTAAACTTTTCTGTTTACATAACATTTCTCAGATGATCTGAGCTGAATTTAAAGCAGGAGGAAAATGTGCAGTAGCTTCTTCCTTGCAGCAAGGCTGCCAAGCTCGTGTCATCTGTGCAGAGTCATTTTAATATTGAAAGGTATCTAAAGAGCAGGGCAGCAGCTCTGCTACCTTTTTCCTTCCTCTTTGCTTCCACTTATGTGGTTAATATTAGGGACATGATCAAGTTTCTGGGCATCCTGATCACTCAGGCTCTCAACGCTGTTAGTTACTGCGCTGAGGTGAAGAAACAACATTTTCATACCAGCTGAAAGAAACACAGTATTTCTGCAACTGTGTTTGCACGAGGGTTTATGCTGAACTGTATTGCCACAGTTTAAGGATCATCCTAGCAAATTTAGGAGTCATCCAGGAGGGCTGGGATAATTGTATTTGCTGTAAGTAATGAAAAACCACCACCAAAAAACCAGCCCCACAACTTATAGATGTCAGTAGAAACAACAGTTGCAGCTGAAACTTAAAAATTCATAGCCTGAAATACCTGTATGGACCATCCATCATATGGGCACCTATTCAAATGAATATTTGTGAAGTATCTAATACACCAGGTGCTTGGCTCTATTAATGACAGGACTGTGGGTAGTAACCCATTCAGTTCCTCCTGGGTATGTGATGTGTCCTCTACTGGGAAAACTGAAGTGGCAACTTAGAGCTGGGTGTCTAAATGTTCCCCTGGAACAAAATGAACACTCTGGGCTTCCTTTCACACAACAGGAGGAAGCATCTTTCAAAGATCCATCGAACTCAAAGGCAATTAATCACCAAAATAGTGGTTTTGATTATTTTAAGTGGAGTTCTAAGGAAAGAGCTCACCTGAGGGCTGAGTAAATGAATATTCATTCCTTGGAGGGAGGATGGAAGGGAAGGTTAAAGAGATCAGTGGGCAGATTTTTGGTAGAATATCAACCTGCAGATCCTAGACTCTTATTTTGAACATCATAGAGCAGAAAACAATGAATTTCTTCATAGGAGGAGGGAAGGGGTCTCAGTTTAATGACACAGTTGCTCTTGTTAGAGAAAGATGGCTCAGAGGAGCGCTGGTACTGCTGCACTTTACCCAGAGAGGCATAGCTTTAGAAGCAGTGATGTGTCAGCTGCTGTGTCACAAATCTCAGTGAGACAGGCTCTGAAGGAAGAAGCACAGAACACTGCTTATTCTTAGATTACTCAGGCATGGTATTTTTGTGGTGTTTTTTGAGAATGCAGTTAATTACGCCCCCGTGATCTCTCTCTCGTTCTGTACATTGTGAAACAATAATCGACTGCTACTGAAGCCATTCTAAAAGCAGAGGGTTTTTTTCTTATTCACTGCAAGTTAAGGGTTTGTTGCTGTTCTTTTCAGCCAGCACAGTGTCCTTCATGTTTGTGCCTCAGGTTCAAGCTCAGGGTATCGAGCGATTACATGAACCCGTTTAGACCCTACTGTGAATGTGGTTCATTTCCTTCTGGCAAATTTTAGTCCTCCCCTAGAATTTCTACCTGGAGAAGGCTGATGACCTGCTGGCATCCTTATGCTGGTAATCTTTTTTCCTTGTTTTGGGTTTTTATTTTCCCTGTGAGAATGCTACCAGAGAATTAGCTAGCATTCATGCACACAAATTACAACTGTCTCTAAGTATATATGTAGGTTCGCTGGTTTTCCCATTTGAATTTTTGAATTAACTTTCTTCCCTACTTCCCCCAGGCTTTTACGGTGTCGAAATTTGAGTTAGCTTGCTAAGAATCCATGCTAATGTCATCTTGTATTCATGGACTCCAGCGTATTTATGCAGTATAGGTTAATTCAGATTAGCCCAACTGTTCCAGCCATTGGTGTTCACAACCGGGAAAATCTCACTGAGCTACCACAGTGTGGTTCTATTAGTGCAGCGACTGAAGCATGAAATAACCCCCTCAGCCCTAGCAGAAAATGAAGCAACAAGAAAGACCTCAAAATCAGAGTTTTTGTTTTCAGTGTAGCTTTACCAAATATGCAAAGGCATCACTGGCTCGCTCACGGTAACTGTGAGTTATGTGATTATGCAACACCCCTGATAATGCTGTCTGAACACATGGGGGAAATTAAGGTAGAATTTTACTTGTACATCATTCTAACAGTTGATGCACCTTATGGTGAATTTAGTTCCTCAATCTGAATCACGTTTTATTTGGAGTGCCCATCATCCAATTACCAATGCTCAGTTCAGATGCATTGTAAGGGCTTGCAAATGAGTTAAGCCTCAGTATTTTTTTAACAAAATGACTTCTAACACACTGTGATCACTTGTGATCAGAGAATGAGTGCACTGAATCTTCCATTGAGGTGTGGAAATCTTTGACGTTGCTAGTGAGAGCAGATGAACTAAAGGATGAAATTAGGAGGAGACAGGAGTAGGGAAAGTAGTGGCTGTGAAATGATACAGTGCAGAGGCTCAGGGGGAATTAAGGAGCATAAGATGGCAGAGTTGGGGGAATCTTCTCCATTTCTACCTTCCCTGCTGTTGGTTTAGCTGGTTGAAATGTGTCAAGGTGCTCTCCGTTTGGTGGGTGGTACATCTGTCTTACCTGCAACAGGATCACTGCTGTAGCTTTTAGCATGCACTTGGAGTTGGCTTGGGAATTTTTTTGCAGCAGTGCTGGGACACATCCCATGAGGAAATAGTAGCACGATGAGGAACAACAACTGAAGGTCATGCTGTGGTTCCATGTGACAGCCCCTCAAGAGGATGCATGTTAGGGACAGCAGAGTGCATTTAAGGCCTGTTTTATCCAGTCGTATGTGGAGCTGGGAAATAGTTACTCTCTTGAGCTTTGTGCAGCAGCAGGATGCCTCCAGAGCACTGGGTGCCTGGTCTTGACCTCAGATAAGAGATCTCATGCCTCTCTTGGATAGTGGAGCTGCTCTTTCTTTTATTTATCATTTTCTTTCCAGCACAGTTTGCTTGTTTGGGAAGATTCATGCAGCCTTTCTAGCACAGGTTTGAGCACTAACCTGGACAAAGCTTGTCTAACTGCTCTGTGCAGGGACAGGATCTTCTGGGTAAGAAGCCCTTTTCAGAATTTGGGTCTGTTTTTCAGCTTGAATGACATGAGTTGAATATTCTGCAGCTTTTATTGTTTGGCCTGTTAACTCTGCTGAAAGGGCACGCTGTGTCAAAGGAAGAGGAATCAGCTTTTTTCCTCCCTCTCCTCAGCTAGAAATGGACCGACTGATTGTCCAAACTGGGCAAAGAAAATTCCCATGCAGTGCATGACGAGTTTTGCCTGTGTGTGATTTCTGTGTCTGCAAAGACAGAGCCACGTGCACCACATTGACCAAAGGCAGCATTTTCTCTCTGGGGACTTGTTCTTTGTAGTTTATGAAATCAACCTTTGTGTAAGTGTGAAAAAAGCTACAGGAGATTTTTGTTCCCGTGGGAAATCAAGTTTCTTTTTCCAGTACTGGAAGATAAGAAACCAGCAAAATCCAAAGTTAGAGGGGAAAATAAAGGTGATTTTGAGTAAAACAATGCAAATAGTATAAAATTTCAACTAAAAAAAGGAGTTGTTGCCTGTAGAGAGTGCTGAGGCCAGTGGAAACTGGCCATCTGAGATGAACATTTGGATGCTTCTGTTAATACAGCCTGACCTGCAAGGAGGAGAAGTGAAGTTGCATACATTCAGTATAAATATTTTTATTCAGAACGCCATGGAATCTAGTTTGCATCTTTGTAGAAGTCACTCTCCGCTTAAAAATAAAGCTTGCTTGTGTGTAACAGCTTTGGTCCAACCTAAAGTGGGGGGAAGTGCTTAACAAGACCCTGAAAGCTGCCACATCTGGTTTCTTGTGCAAGTGCTCCTTTGGATGCTGCTCTGCTGGGCAGATTTTTTGGCAGGGGCTGCTGGTGTCCATATTTTGCAGTCCTTCCCCATAGGCAATGTCAGGCCTTGCTGTGAGGGCAGGCAGGGGCCAAGCTGAGTTGCCTGGACTGAAGGATCCATATCTGGAGGTACTGGGAACGTGGGACAGGCAGGTTGAAATTTCACAGCTCTGAGAGAATGAAGAAAAAAAGCACATCCAGAGAGTAGACTGCAAAGTCTAAAGGATGAAATTAGGAGGAGACAGGAGTAGGGAAAGTCGTGGCTGTGAAATGATACAGTGCAGAGGCTCAGGGGGAATTAAGGAGCATAAGATGGCAGAGTTGGGGGAATCTTCTCCATTTCTACCTTCCCTGCCCCGGCATCCTCCAAGGCTTGTGATATGGGTGGATTTAAGCAGTGGGACTGCTGCTGCTCCCTTTCCTACTGTTATCTTTTTTCAAGCTTTTACTGATGTCTCAAGTTACTTTTTGTGGTGCTGTGACACTACAGTGCTCTAAAATGTCTCAGAATTATCTCTTTCTCCTGCAAGGGGGAGAGACATAAGTGCTGTACTAAAGTTCAGTAGACTGGATACTTTTGGAAGTGTCTGTCTCATCTCTACTTGTTTTTTCTTATAGTTTATGCCTAAATTGTTGTGAGGGGCTGCTCATCATGTCTGCCTTGTTTTTCTGTTTGTTGTACTGCATCACTGCAAGATGAGATAGAAAACAAATAGCAGCCTCATGTCTGATTTTTCTTTCTTTTATGTTAGAAGTAAGGATTTAACCTAAACGACTCAAATGAAGGCTTTTTGCCCTTTAATTCTTCACCTTGATGTCTTGGAGTCAGCAACAATCACATAATAAAGTAAAGTGAGAGAAAAGGAGAAGATCCAATTGATTTCTCAGTTGTAGTGCTAAATCCAGCTTGCATTTAATTATTCCTCTGATAATAGAACAGCCACTATTGTTTTTCTTCTAATGTTCTTTGAGTGGAGTTGGCTGTATCAAGATGTTTCAGGCAAAATCCAGTCCATACTACTTCATGTGCCTTAGAGTTGACTAATCACTGGGGCATTGGAGCTACTGTATGGCAAAGGGAGCTGATAAGCTGATTACTGAGAGTGCAGAAAATTAACATTTCTAAGTTCTGAGCAGAGAGATAAGGGCTTCCTGAAGATATACTGACATGTGATGTTCTTTCTTGGCCTTATCAAATTGTTGATGAAACTGCCCCCTCTGTACTGACCCCTGATGTAATCCTGTTCTGCTGTGAAAGATTGGAGCTGTTGACTCAGTTGTTTTTTTCCAAGTATTCTGTAGCATATAGCTGTTACTGCCACTGAAAATTCAGCAGCTGGTCACTGGCTGATTGGCCTTTAACAGTGGCTTGATTATCCCCAGCAAGAGACATCTTTGCTTTAATAATGCCCATGTAAACACTGTATTAGTTCACAGCCTTTAAGGTCTGTCTGTGTAAGCTGCAGTACAAGGAGGTCTCAGACAAATGGTGTTTCTTGCAGTTCTAGAAGCCTCAACTAACACTAATACAGCAATTTTGTGAAGGTTTGGTGGTCATTTGGAAGAACTTGCAATCAAAATGGCAGAGGAGGAGAGGGAAGAAGGGGAACAATGCACTCAAGGTTGCAGAGTTCTCTGGCAAATGCTTCCTTCTAGACCAGCTCTGGTTCTGTCCTTTCATGTCCTCAGAAGATTTCTGAAACACTGATTAGGAGAAGGCATTGTTATGATCTAAACTGGGATACCCCAGAACATTTTGTAGATGTCCAAAGTTAGCACTGGTCAAATGATATTAAGATGGTGAATTAACAGACAGATCCTATGGACAAGTTGATTGATGAAAGAAAATTAATAATAGGACCAAGGCAAAACTTCCTGAAATTATATAAATTCTTTCAACACAACCAAACCACCACCTCCATCCCCTACCAATGCCCATCCCCCCTCTCCAAAAAAAAAAAAAAAAAAAAAAAGACTACAGAACAATCCCACCTTCTAGTGACCATTATAGTTTGGATAACTGATCTTTAAGATCTTTAAGATCTATCACAATTTGAATTTCATTCAACTTTAGTATCCACACCAAAGCCAATGTATCATAATGGCAATCTCAGTCCCCTCTCAAAAGCTGCCCTAGAAAAGTGCTTTTTCAAATCAGTGTCAGTAGTAGCTGTTTTCAGGTACTTGAGAGTAATAAACACTGAAGGGGCAAAGGGAATGTTCAGGACCACCGAAAATAAATTTTTATGTAACTGCTCCCTGGATTCTTTCCATAAGTCATGCAGGCTAAATTGATTGGTAGGAGGTGAGCGAAGCTGCAGCCTATTTCTGGATGGGGATGGTGGAAAGAACTGGCTCTGCTTTACTACTGAGAGCTGACAGCCTGCACAGCGGCCTGAAATCTGAACTGCAACCTATCTGCTCTCGAAACATAAAAGTGATCTGATGGTGTTATTTTGAAAGCTCTGCAGCTCATATATGAAATATGAAAAACATATAGGACAGGTTATAAATTAAAGCACAAAGTGGGTGGGCAGGTACCTTGTCATCTCAGTCTCGGTTCACACTGAACTTATCCCAAACTTGCAGTTCAGTTCATGTTGCAGTGTTCTTTGTGTCTTATTTCACTGTCCTCTAAGGGACATGCAGGTTGTAAAATTGTTTGTATTAGTTTGGCCTAAGAAATGTGCATTTGTTCACACGAAACCTTCCCTGATCGGGCTGATGGCATTAACACTGTACTGGCTGATGCTCATCCCTGTTCTACAATGCAGGAAGTCATTTTTCTACATAATGTTTGCATCAGGTGGGACAACTGCACTTTTCACAGGGAAAGCAGCCATGCTAAAAAGCTAAAAAGCACCTTTTGCTTTTTAGAGCCACAGGCCCTGTCAAATTCCTGGAGTGTTAGAGTCTGAGGGAAATAAGTATCTGTCACAAGTAGGTATGTGTTAGTGTCTAGAACTCTTTAGACTGCTATAAGGACTGGAAAGAAAAGAAATAAAAGCTATAGTAACATTCAGTTCTGGAATTGCAGGGGAGTTGGAAATGGTTGGGATGTCTGCTTGCCTCTTCCTCTGGCTCTCTGCTCAAAGCAGATTCAGTAAGAGCAGGCTGCTCAGCACCTTGTCCAGTCAGGTTTTGGAGATCACACAGCCTCCCTGGGCCCTTGTTTCAATATATCACCACCTTTGTAGTGACTTCTTTGCTAGGAATAGACTTAGTTTATAACTAAGATAATGCCAGAGAAATTAATCACATTATTACTATTTTTTTTTTACCTAAATCTACATTTCTTGTTTGACTGCAAATAATTGTGCAGAGCCCTGATTTTTAGCCATAGCTCAGCCTAAAGCAGGGTATTCTGTACTTTTCAGACTACATGAATTGTTCATGTAGGATTTATATATGGAGATCACTGATTTTTTTTGTGGATGGATCCTTGATTTTGTTTGGAAACATTATCCTTTGTGGGTTATTTGACCTTTACTCGGTACTGGAACAGGTCTTAGTTGCTTTTCAGACGGAAATCAAATGTCTGACAATCTCAGTTACTCCAGTAACACTGGTCCAAGTAATATGAGAGTGAATTGTTTGTGTCTGGAGATGCAGCTACCTCATTTACTCCAATTTATTTAGCAAGAGATATTTACAAGGCTCAAGAATTCTTTCTTGAAATTCTTAAATATTAAACCAGAACTGATTCATAGGAGGTATTTTGGACCCATTCTTCTAGGTATGCATCAGGATAGTTTTGACATTGAAAATATATTTTATTCCCAGTGTTTTGCTATTCTATAAAGTATCCTTCAATGAGGGAATGGAACAGTAGAGGTGATTTAGGTGACCACTTTGACACTGAAATAAAACAGTGATTTTTAAAGTGTTTATGAGGGGCTCAGGGTTTTTGAATACTTTTTTCTCCTACTTCAGGTAGCTTCTTCAAAGACTCCACCATTTACTGGTGCTACTGGCAACGAGCAGAAAAGGAAAGTAGCGTGCATTTCTCTTTGGTTAAAGAAAGATTTTTTTCTTGTAGTGTAAGAAGGCACAGGTTCCAGCAAAACAGGCTGAGAAACTAGCCTGAGGGCTTGTGTAATGTATAAAAATACTGTGCTCTGCAATAGAACCAACCTGCAAATTTAGCTCTAAATATCAAAGAAGTGGTGGAAGAAGCCACATATGGGGAGGGGTGACGTGATGCCTTGTTGGGAGGAAGGCATTAGTTGCTATTTTTAAAGTGACTAATTTTGGAGCATGGGAAGCAGACTGCTTGAGGAGTGGCTGCATGGTCAGGGAATCTGGATGTGCCAAATGCAGGACACTGGTACTGCTGCAGGTGATTGTCTGGCCATGCTCTGATGAGGGCATGAGTAAGATTCATGTCTTTCTCTTAAAAACCTGAGCCACTTTGAAGACAAATTGGAATAGGACTGATGAAGTGTTTTAAACTGTCATATGCATACTTTCTTGCCCTTTAAAATGCTTCTGTAAAGGATTAAAACATTAAACACGTTTACCATAATGAAGCATCAGTTGCTAGAATAACGGAGCTTGAAGGGTTTGTGGTCTGGCAGTTAGGAGCTTTCTGCTCCTGAAAAGATAAGGGGCTTCCAAGCAAAGTAGACTTGCTGAAGGTTAATGTTTGTGTGCTTGATAGTGGTGGGTCACTGACCAGTGGCTGCTGCCTTCTGGAAAGATCACTTAAAGTCAATGTCACAAAAAGTACTTTTACTTAAGCATAATAAAAAGCATATGAAAATGGTCGGAGTATAAAACCTGTTTTGCCTTTCCCGCTGATTATTCTCTAATCTTTTGCTTAAGAATTGAAGTGTGTTTTCTTGTTAAAACCAGCAGCCTGATGGCACTGAGCTGAGAACAGAAGCAATCTCCCTGTTTTTAACAAGTGCAAGTTTGCTCCAGCTGGGTTTTATGCAGCCCATCATGCTGTTTTGAGCCTTAACCTGCTCTCCTGCCTTATATTCCATCCCAGTTCTAGATATCTGCCCTCAGCCCCACTCAGCTGTTTCTCTTGCTTTATGCTAGACTTTTTTCTACCTTTTCAGCTTGTTCTGGAAGTCCAGTTTGCTTTCTTAATTCACCTTCTCTATCTTACCATGTTCTCCTGTCAGAGCCACTCTCGCAGTTGATTTTGGGCCTTCCCTGTTTGGTGCACACCTCTAAATTCTGGTTCCTTCAATTTTCGTTCTTCCCTTTGATTTCCATTTTCCTGGGTGAGCACTCTTCTCCTTTTCTGGAGATTCCTGTTGCACAGGGACTCACTGAGATGGAAGTTATGCCTCTCCACTGGGGAGAGCTGCCCCATTGCCCAAGACTTTACCACTTCTCCTGTACGAGCTTGTGTGTGTTGGCATAATTTAAATCTGCTTGTACATTATCTATCATGAACTTCTTCAAACTCTTCCATGGTTTCTCTCCAGCTTAATTACAAAACTGGCATCACTGTAATTTGCATATGTACTGTGGTAACTGTGTGTGCTGTGTCATGTGTCAGCACGAGTCATGTGGCAGCACTATGTCCAGTAATGGAAAACATAGAAAATGAGTTTTAAAAATTGTCCCCAGTGTGGGTGGTGGCTCCACATGTACAGAGAGTGCAGACAAACTGGGACATTGTGAAAGGGATGACAAAGATGGCAGGAATCCTGGAAGTTATTTCAGTGACACTTAAAGCACAGTGTAATTTCTACTTGAATGCTAAAAGTTCCTGAGTGTGACACACAAAGGGCTTTGTAATAGTAAAATGCTGTTGGTATAAGTAATTTCTTGTGTTTTTTTGTTTCTGTAGTAAATGTCAGGGTACTCCCTGTGTCCTCATACAGGCCCAAAAGTGGGAAGCTGTTGACCACAGCAAGAATAGTTTTATGTTCCCACCCTACAGAGATGCTTGAGTGAGTGTCTCTGCCAAGCAGCTGGCTGTAATAATTTCCTGGTATTGTCCTGAATTTCCAAACATGAAGAAATGATTTCTAAGTGTATCAAAGTTGTCTACAAGCCCTCTACTTGTGCAGTTAGTACCTGGCTGATGTAAAAACGCTGCCATGTATTTCCAGCTGTGTGAGTGCCTAAGAACTGTTTGGGTAGATGTCAAGCTGTTTCTTTTCAACTTGTCTGGTCACCTTGGTATTTAAAATTTGAGAAGTAACCCTGGAAAAACCATCATAATTCTAATTAGGCAATATTTCTCTATAACCTCTGCTCTGGTTTACTCCTTTGCCTTAGGAATGGGTAAATGAGATTGTATTTGCACAAGTGCATTTGCCCACTAGCCATGAATCCCACTTCCTGCTGTTTGGTTTGGCTTCCTTTTGAGATCAAAACACAGCAATACTACATATATTAAACACAGTTTTTCCACTTTAGCAACGTGAAGAAAGGTAAGGAATAGCAAGGGACTTAAAAGTTAGGAAAAATGAGTTCTCTTTCATTTGCACAAACAAAGAGGAGCAAAGCAACATATTTATTGCTTGTCCTTGTAACTGTTTTGTTTGCAGCAGTGGGGCATTGCTGATTAAACTCCACTATGCCAACTGGACTTCATCTCCTAAGATCTTCCTCATTAAAAACACACAAAAGCGACTTCCCCTGGCATATTGTAGAAATCTACATCTGAGAAATGGTTTAACTGTTAAATTAAACAACAATTGAGTGCAGTCCTCTGTCTTAGGAAGGTGCAAAAGAGCTCTAATATTTGGGGGCAGCTGGATTGGCAACTGATTCCTTTCCATTTTTCCATGCAGAAGAACTACTTGTGTCATGATGCTTGTTAAAGCCAGTGACTGTCCCTGTTTTATCTTGTTGCTCAGTCAGGTGAGCAAGATGATCTGCTTGGATGTTCCTAAACTGGGGTAATCTGTGCTGATGGGATGTCTCTGGATGAAGCAGCTGAGAGCCCATCTGTTTTATATAAGACTCTGAACGTCTTAGAAGAAGGAAGTCACTTGGTTTTAAAGCTTTTGCTACCACTGGTCTTGTATCAAACTCATGGGTGTTCTGAAGGATTGCTTTGTTTTATTGTTCTTGCAAGGGACTGCGTTTTGAATTCATTTAACAGAACTATGAATTTTCTCCTAAGTGAAAACGGAAAACTTGATTTGTCTAGTAATCTGAAAAGCCTGAGAGGCCTTTGGGATCTTTCTAGTTTGCCTGCCTGGCTGCCTTTTTAGTATTTATCCTGTGCTGAAGATTTCAGGGGATTAAAATGAATTGATTGTGCTAAGATTCACTCATACTCTGACCAGCTTTTTTCATTGTAGAACGTTGTCCTATGTAAAGTCGAAGAATACTCCATTTGCTTCAATTTGTTTTCAGGAAAAAGGTCAGTCTGTAACCACTAACCAGCCCCTGCTTCTGTTAAACAACACAAGGAACAGCACAAGCCGAAAATATTATCTCAAATTTAAATGCATTGATTTTAAGGGAAATGCCTGGGTTCAGTGGACAGCGACTGGAGCTTATGGAAACATGCCTCTTTGAAGGGAAGTCTAATTTCCATATAAATATGATGGTTGGCACACAGTGCATACTGCTTGCAATAGTAATGGAGTTTACTCAATGAAGCTATTGTTTTCCAATACATATATATCTCAGTGAGAGGGAAATGTTTTGAGAAATAGAATAGGCATGATAGCAGTGATGTCCTTCCACTGCTAACCAGAGGACATTAAAATTGATGCTGTGAACTCACTGTGATCAATTCTTTGTAAAAGCAGTGTTGGAAAACAGCTGCTGAAGTGGCACCTTCACACTTGTGAGCTCTCTGAGGCACAGGCTGCCCAGCCAGAAATGCAGTGCTGTCCCTGCATGGGGCTGGAGCTAATAATGCAATTCTGTGAGAGTAAGGAACGCAGACATCCCAGCTCTGTGATGTGTTGGGGCAGTGGTGCTGTCTGTGAGTGGATTTGTTCTTTTTTTCTTTTTTTTTTTTCCTGAAGTGATTTTCAGTAGCTGCAAATAAATGCCTAGTGTAGTGCTTTCCAGGAAAGCACATTGATGTTTCTGTATCTCAAATGAAGTTTAAGCTTGCTGCCCCTAAATTGAATGGCTGCAACTTCCTGATTCTTCAGAGTAAGTACTAGTCTGAGGCTAAGCAGGCTGATTGCACGTGGGCAAGACTTCTGCATCTCTCAGGATTTTCAACGACAGGATATGGAAAAAAATGCATTGGGCAAGGAAAAATTTGGTTAAACTTTCATTTTGTGCTGGGAGGCTTTTTTTTAGATATCAGAAAGATGCTTTGTTTAGGAGATAACTTGAAAGTTTGAGGTTTGTGTGACTGAGTGGGATGTTGTCATGGTTTGAGATAGCCCCAAAATCCAATTCCCTAGCTCCATTCCCCCTCCCACATCTCAACCTAATGTGAGGTGGGTTTTTCCAGACAAAAACACACCAGACTCAAAGTGGGGGAAAGGGAATATATTACAATGACTGTACAAATAAATACCATATCACATTATACACACGATCACCAACTATCTCTACCATGACATGTATTTACAATGATCAGATCTCTTCTCCCCTCCAAATAAAAGTCCAGGAGGGAAAGAAGGACAGATCCCTTCCAGTCTCTGAACAGCAGCATCCTCTGAGGCAGCAGGTTTCTTCTTCACATTGATGCAGCAGCTGTGGCTGGCTTTCTGCCAGCACTCACGAGGGAGGTATTCAAGCCTCTCTTGGTCCCATCACCTCCAACCGAGGGGTCTTCCGTGGGCTTCGTAACCCCAGACAAGGTCGTATCACCACGTCATATCACGAGCACAGGGGGGTCTTCGTGACGGTCTGGTATCTCCAGGAGACTCAGCTCCTTGCAGGGCCTCTGTGCCCTGTCTCTCAGGCTGCCACCGTGGCAGCAGTGCGAGGGGGGAGCCAAGGTCAACTCCCCCCGCATTCCTCTGGCCGTCCCGGTCCAGCTACGGGACGCTCTGAGCTTCTCAGCTCCTCTCTCTCTCCGGTGCTGCATGTCTAAAACTCTTCTCCTAAATAGGAGTCCATCTACTCCTCCTTTCTCAGAGGTCTCAAAGGAGTTTGGGGGGCTGGTACAGTCTTACCCCCAGAACTCTGTCTCTCAGGCTGCTGGCTCTCTTTTTCCCGGCTCTCCTTCCAGGAGTCCTTTCTCTGGTGCTGCATGTTGCTTCTGCTGCTCCTTCAGTTCAGGTGTTATCTATCCTGGCTCTCTGCCACCATTTCTCTGGTCAGTGCTGGCTGCTGCTCTGCGCCCATGGAGAAAACATCTCCTGGCATAACCACAGGCACCTAGCCCAGCTTTATGCTGTTCCAGGTCCCCGCAGCCCCCGCTGGGGGCTGGGGGCCAAAGCCCCCCCCCCGTGGGGCTCAGAGCCCCTTCCTCGTGGCTCTACAACATGACCACCTCTCCAACAACAACAACCAAAACTACAACTCATCTTTTCCGGTGAGCTTGTGGGATGTTGACATTTTTGCAGGAGCGCCCATTGGGCAGAACTTCAAAACTTCCAGGGGTTTCCACCCCTTGGGGTCTACCACTTTCCTTAGCCTCTGGGGGAAAACAAGATTCAAACCACGACAGATGTGTTGTTTGTTTAAGGAGTTGTCACTGAATCACAGCCACTATTAAGTGCAGCTTCCAAATTTCACACTACAGACATTAAATATCAGCCTGTGTAGCTCACTTTTGTAGCTCCTGTTCAGTTGGAATATAATATTACTGAATGTTGCATTGGCAAGTAGTTATGGAAATCTGAGTGGTTTGTGTTGTGTATTTATATATGGAAGTTGAACCACTGTAGCAAATTTAAAATTATAATTTCTCTTTTCCATTGCCATTAAATTATGTAATCGGGTAAATCAGAGTTGAAAAGTCATATGTGCAATGATTTTTTTTTTGCAGTAAATTACCAGCCTTTAATATTTGGAGCAAATTAGGAGGCAATTAAAAATATACCTAAAAGGTACAAGACTGTGCAAGACAGACACTCCTGTACCTTCTCTTTCGAGGTGCCCACATACTGTTCCATTAACCTTCACACTGAAATAGATGAATAACTTTCCTGAAGTGGCTTTTTCTGTGCTTTCCATCCTGAGAAAACAAGGTTCCCTGGGTCCAAGTTGCTTATTAACAGTTTTGGATCCAATAGGTTCGGCCAGAGAGAAAGACTCTTAAACCTGCATTTAGGATGATATATTTAACCTCTTAAAAAGTCTACTCTGCTGGGATCTGAAGGAAATAGGACTTTGATGGGTTTTGATTTTCATTTAAGTGGTGCAGTTCTGTATTGACCTGCCACTATCTGTGTTCTGCTGAGCCCCCACTACCACCAGTGTGGTGATTTGCACATTTTTTTGAAGTTTGGACTTGTTTATCTACAAGTCAGAGCATATCAAATGAAACTCAATACTCTTCTGAAATCAATTACGTTGTAAGTGAAGCAAATTTAATTCCAACTGCTTTTCTTAAAGCCAAGAGATCTAATAAAATCAATGCATGTAAAGATGCATGAAGTTTTATAGGGAATTTTGTTTAGTTTACATACCCTTGCAGAAATAACATCTTTTCTAGTGTTATATTTCCCTAATGAAAAAATATAATTTCTAAAGAAGATATTTTGGAGTAGGCTATTATAAAAGGGAAAGTATTTTATAATTACATTAGTTTTGTACTAACAGCTGGGATTGGTTATATTTATCCATGCTATTCTAACTGAACTTCAATGGAAACTTGATAAACAAACTAGCCTAATACACCACACAGCAAGGGATTTGTCTTAAAATCAGACAGTACTCCAAGAACTTTTTCTTTGGAAATGACAAGTGGAATACAGATTCAATTGAAGTCCACTAGATTTTTATGCAAATAGGATAACCAAACAAGTCCTAATGTAATCCATTTATTTTACATCAATTTAAAAATACAGTAATTGGTGCAATATCTAAGGGAGTCTGGCACCTTTTTTCCAGATAAGCTTGTGAAGCTCTGTACTTGGAGAAGGGCCGCCTGAAAAAGAAAGTGGCAAAATATCTTTACAATTAAACATTAATTTGCTCTTCCATCTGCATCTGTTAGAATTCCATGTCTGTTTTTTAAGGTTAAGCTTTATGTAGCTCTTGCAATGTGTGGTTAGGAGAAACTTCAGGTAGCTCAAAAAGCAAATTTGCCTCAGTTTTGTTTCCAAGAAGAGGAAAATATTTCCAAGGGAATGTAAGTACCTCATACACAGTACTTCTTTGTGTACTCTGGATGCAAACAGTCCTTAGGTTGCCACCAGCATCAAGTCCCTTTATCTCAGAATTTTGAGTTGCACTTTCCTTCCTTCTTGAGCATTTAAGCCTGCAGAGAGGCTTATGAGGGCTGGGTGCCTGTACCCTCTGCAAGCTGCTGCTGGAGAGGTTGAACTCACTGTGCTGGTTGATGGCTGCAGAGGGTAAATGCCATGTGACAGGGAGACATCCAGTCCTTCAGACGGGGAGTTAAAGCACTGAGAGGTCTAAAGATGAGCACAGACATTTTCAGTTGGTATTCTAAAGGCTTGTGTGAAGCAAAACACACCAATAGCTGGAGCAAAGCTACCAGAGCCCCTAAATGCTCAGTAGGTCACTCTGGGCACGTTTTCCTGTTATCAGCCCGTGCATATTCCCTGTAGATGGCTAAAGCATTGGAAATTCTGTGTTTCTTTACCAAGTTCTGAGGCATGCATGAGGTTGAGAAGTAGGGGACATGTCTCTGTCATGTTTGCATTGGGTCTGTTTTCAGATTAGCTTAATCAAGTATGTTAGACCTGCTTTTAATGTGGAAAATGCCAGGTTCTGAAAGTAGATTAATTACAAGTAATGTATGCTAGAAAATCTATGAAGGAGTCTATTCCAGGGTAGCTGGGTTAAGTAGTTGTCCTGCATAGGATTTATTTAAGGAGAACTTAAAACGTTATGGAGGATGATCCCTAATGCTAGGAGAAAGGCACAAGGAAGAATTGCTCAAGAAAGCTGTAGGATCTCTCAGGGGTGTTTTTGAGGACAGGTTAGACAAGTATCCATCACAAATGTTCTAGATCTAGTGATTGTTGGAACGAGAAGGACTGGCTGCCCTTATTTTTGAGCACTTAATTCTGCTTGAGCTGTTGGGAAAAATGGCTCTAGTACTTGTGTGTGTGAGTTCCCATTTCTGAGGGAACTGCAAGATCTGTTTTTTGATGCCTACTGTCCAAACCAGCAGCTGGGAGATGGGTCCTGCTCTCTGAGCTCTGGATCCCAGAATCTCTGGGCCTGATTGCCCTCCTTGCACATGTGTGCAACGGGGAGTTGAGTCAACTCATGCCAAATGATCCAGCTCAAAGTTGGGCACTGCTCTTAATTTGTGACATTCAGTTTTCTATCCTGGTTTTCTCTGTAGCTGCTGTACTGTAGTAAGGCTTTGATGAGGTGTGTATTGTAACTGTATCTTAAAGTTCAGGGGCGAGGGTTGAAGAGAATTCTCACTCCATACATCCCACAGCAAAAGCAGAGATCTGTCAATTCTCTGATAGTTCAGGGCCAGCTACTCAAGAGCTGCGTGTGTGTTTGTTAACTAAACACTGTCAAGGTTAGCCCCAACTCCTTAACCAGCTTTCTACCACTTTACATCCTTTTTAATTCCAATAGAAAACTCATATCAGCATCTAGGAAAAACCCTTTCTGCTTTTTTTTCTTTCCTTGGTTTAACGGGGCACGGTCAGGGCTAGTGGACTAAATTTAGACCTGTCAGCTGTATTTTGGTTTCTGGGCAATGATGAGTCCATACAGGTCCTGCTCTTTTCTACCAGTATGTTTTGTTCTCAGCAGCAGCAAAACTCCTCAAATGTAGGGGACAAAGTATTTTCCGGTGTCAGAGAGATGGTTTCTTGTTGCCCTGGCCAGAAGAATGCTGCTTCTATTCTTGGCATTGGTAGTCATCCTTTGTATAAAAGGAGGGAAGAAATGTCTGCAGAGGGAGCCATGACGTGCTGATGGCATGTGATGAGTTTGTTCACTCACACAGCCTCACCTGTGACGGGCTCTGGGCTGAGGGCTCTGTGCACTGGCACAGCGGAAGCTGCAAGTATGGTTTGCATCTGAAGTGCTCTGGAATTAAAATCTGCTAAAAGCATCCACACTGGCAGATGCATAGAGTGTGTGCACCCAGCATGAGGCTTAGCATTCAAAAGTAGTTAAGAATCTGTCTTTATTTTATCACAAATAGTTTCTACTTAGCAATGCAATGTTAGGCAATGAGCTTTGAAGAGCTTTGTGTTCAGAGCAGCAGCGTGGGGCGTTTCCAGGAGTTATAAAGGGATGTGCTTTGGAAGAGCAAAACAGAGGTGACAGCAGCATTAACCCAGCTGCTTGAAGGACATGCCCATGTGCTTGGCTGTTGGGCATTAGAAACAAAAAGACACAATTAAGTTCAAGAAATAGAAGGAGGCATAATCATAAGCCACTCGAGTGGCTTGATGATGAGAACTATTGGATCAAATCCCTAAACAAGGATGGAGTGGGCCAAAAACTTAAAGATGAATGGCACCTGTGTAGTGCCACTTGGGAAGAACCTATGTTTTAGTTGTTTTTAGGATTGAGTTGATGCTGAAAGGATGTCTACTGTCTTGATTCAAAATCTGTATTTCTGCTTGATGGGAATTCTGGGCTTTCAGTTGGACTCAAGGCTTGTCTTCACCAGGCAGAACCGATGAAGGTGCCAGTTTGACACTGTAATGTCTCCAACAACAAAGCCAGCATGAGAGGTTCCCTCCTTCCACACAGTCATTCCTGCCTCTGCTCCTCTGTTCATCATCTGCACGGGTGGCCCCCACAGCCTGGTGTGGGGTTGTGCTGAACAGCTGGGAGTGAAGTGCTGTGGCCTGAGACATCCCCACAGAGGGGAACAGCGGTGCAGCACGGGTCTGGTAACCTGGAGCTGAGAGGATCTTTGCTTTCAGAGGACTTGAACTGTACCATTACTTTCCTAATATGCAACCTGTAGTAAAAAGAACACTGTGCAAAGCAGGAATTTCAAAATGTTATTCTGGCTGCTGCTGTTAAGCAGAAGGAACTTTTCTAGATGAAAAAATATTTCCTCTTTGTAGTCAAAGAATGCTGATAAGGTTTGTTGCCAAGGGAACCATTTAATGTACATCCTTGAATTTGATAGTGTACCTGTGCAAACAATTATACAGAGTCAATGTCCCTTTATTTCTCAGGACAGAGGCCACCCAGAGACAGAAGTCTCTTTTAGAGGGAGAAGGCATCATGTCTTTCAGCACACGTGGTTGACTGATTAAATGAGGGCATCTCTTGCTACCTTCCTTTTTTTGTATTGGAGAGCATAATTAATGACATTGCTCTAAACTGCATTTTGATAGATATCCAGGAATGGAAACCAGAAGGGCATTTAATGCAGGCTTACGTGGAAGTGGAGTTTTACCTGCTGGCTCAGTTAGCATTGCTGCTGTGAAGAGCAGCAAACTAGAAATGAGCTTTGTGTTCTGTAAGGGAGGCTGCAGGTTGTCATGGGCTGCTTTTGGGGGTAGGTACATTGTGGTGAGAGCAGAGGACACTTGTGCTGTGAATATGAGGACTCATTCTTAAGAAAGGAATGTTTTCCACAGAGGAGAAGGCCGGAGTGAAAAAAAGTCTTTCCTTTAGAAGGGCTTTGCTTCAGTCAAATGCTGCTCATTGAATTAGGGATCCATTTAAAATCATTATCAAAACATTCAGTTTGTAGCTTTCTGACTTAATGCCTTCCAAGCTTGTTCTGAAAACAGGGTTTTCTCTTCTGCCTTTCTATGGCACATCCCCACAGAAGCACTTACAAAAAGAATATTTGATACCTTTTAAAGAGTCTTGTTTCTCTGAGATTGTTTCCATCTGATACAAGAGAAAGGGGGTACAAATTGACATTTACTGGAATAAAAGCTGGCCTTGTGTATTTTTTTATGGTACCAAAGGTTTAAAATGCAGCATTCCTTGATTTCAGGCTTCATTTGAGTGCTTTTACTTTTTAAAATTAAATATATTTTAAATCAGATATGAGCTTACCATCAAGTTGCAATTAGAAATTAAGACATTTTGTGTAGACTTAGATATATTAGCAAACAAATTACTCCACTGTGTTACTAGTATAGACAAAAATCTTACCTTCTGGTGTTTAGCTGCTGTCAGTTGAACATAAAGGTTCGTGCTGCTGACATGACCAAGTCATAATCACCTTTCTTCACTGGCTGTATTATTACTAGCAGAAAACTCAGCATTTGCAGCAGAAGTTTGGTTACCCCCCTGCAGTAAAACATGGTGCTCAGTGCTGAGTACAGGGCAGGTCTGTCTGTGAGTTGTAAATCATCCTGTGCTTTTACAGTTAATGACTTGTGGGATATGGACAGATACTTTTGCATAACTTTAATGTCTGATTGCAGGTCAATATAAATAAGTTGATCTAAATAAAGTGACTCTGCATTCAGGAATAGAGTGGTTTGCAGTGGGGAGCAGAGCTCTAAAACCCTTTTTAGCTCATGTGGAACTGGCCTTTCCTTGACTCAGCTCAGCCAGACAGGTTGTCAGTGAGGGAGTGGTGCTCTAACATGACGATGTGTTGAACATATGGAGACTCTTTCCAGGTCTTGGATCAGGTGGGGAAGGTCTGCAAGGAGTGGGTAAGGCAGGTGTTAGGAGATGGAAGGAACTCCACAGCTGTATCTCCCACGCTGGCGGCTGGTTCTTGGTCTATGCAGAGCCAAATTCAGGCCTTGGCAAAAAATGCAGTACAACTGTTCACATTAACAGAGTCAGAGTGCTGCTCCAAAGGTCAGAAACCGTGTAGGATGAAATGACCTTGACTCTTTTGTCATGAAGACCCAACAAAATTAGCTCATCCTCCTCCATGGCCTGTGTCCTCTGGGAGCAAGTGCTGGGGAGAAAAGTTTGTGTTCTTTAGTAAGAATGGGTCTGTTTGTGCTTACTGAAGCAAGAAGGCCAGGTTGGGTCACAGCTCTGGTTTGTGTTCATGTCAAATAGAGGAAGCAAATCTTAGTATTTCTAATATTCCTGTGGGAATTGCTCAAATGATTCATTTTTGGATTACTCCAGTTGTTCAGTGGGAGCTGAAGGATTGGGGCAGAAACTGAGTTTTAAAAATAAGCTGTAAAGGAGTCCAACCTTTGGTCTTTCATTTTTTCAGACTGTAGCACTTTAGGCAATACTTCACAATGAGGAAACGTTACACACAGAGACATTGCTTTTGCTGTCACTCGCCTTTTCTTCTCAGACTTTGACAATATTTTTAAGAATAATCTCAGTAAATACTGGTAAACAGCAATTTTAGAGCTGATGAAGATGTATGACAATAGGGCAATAGCAAGCATTCTAATAAAGCCAGTTTCTTTTGCTTTCTTGAGGTATCCATGGGGTCCCACCTTGCTGACGATCTCCGTGGTACCCTTGGCAAATAATTTCACACTCACATTCTTAGTGTGCCTGCAGTGATAGGGACAAACTAGTGCTGAAATGCAAGTTGATACCTTGGTTATCTGATGTTTTCCTTCTCATGGACTCACTTTGAAAGCTACACTAGGTCCAGGTAACTGTAGTGAGCTGTTCATAATCACTGGCTGCTGGAGATTTAGTGAAGACCAAGTACTTGGAAAGCCAGACGAGAGGTATCAGTTTCTTACTGATATTACATTGGACAGTAGAATGTTGGTGTAGATGGACCTACTTGGAAGGAAGTTAAGAGAATGTCGAGTAGAGCTCGTGGAGCTGGAAAAGCACATAGCAACATGTTTTATTTCAACCTACAGTTTGAGGGGTGCAGAAATTGGGTGAAGGTTTAGGTAGATTAAGGTTTAGTTTTGGTGCATACCCATGGCACTGTGCCTGTCCTTGGGAAGGAGCAAAGAATGAACTTTTTCTGCTCAGCCTTACCTAAAAGTTGACTCTACATTTGTGTGTGCTGCATGTAGTGAGAGATGGGAAAGCCCCTGTTGCTGGCAGGCTCAGTTTTGAAAGAACTCTTATTAAATGAAAACAAATGAATGATTAATGAAAATTAGGGTCATTTTCCCGAGAAGGCTTTCACCCTGTACTTTCTCGAGGCTTCATGTGACAGGGAATCAGTCGCCCATTTGCACTTCAAAAAATGGCTTTGGCAAAACATTCCTGATGTGGATAAAAATAAATAATGGCTTTTACAGCTGAAGCTGTAGGACCGTGTTCAAAGGAGAGGTACAGCAAGGCAAAAAATAAATGCAAAGACAGCATCTTCCTGACTTCTAATTTTAATAATTCAGATTCTTCTGTTACTCAATGGAAATTGAAGCTGGAAATGGATATGGTAGCTGCAGACAATGCCATTCAAAGTACAAATGGGGCCAGTGAGTATCCCTGGGAACATAAGGAATGCTGGCAGTGCTGTAGCAGCCTGTCAGGCGAGGTGGCTGGGACAGACTGGATCGATGCAAGGAACAATTAGATGCCAGCCTCTGAGGAATAGGTAATTAAAAAAGAGATCTGGGAGGTGCAGCCATTCAAATGGCTTTGTTGGTCCTTCAGCCATGATTTAAGGCTTTTATGAAGGTGTTTTCTAGTTCTTTATTATCTAGTCAACTGAAGCAAGATTAAAACCCAGGCATGCCGTCGATGCTGAACTTGCAAACCCTGCTTTCAGATGTCTATACAGAAAGTTCACTGCCTCCCTGACCCCCTAAATGAAAGCTGCTCCCTTCATGGTTTCTGTACAGCTATCACCTGTTTCCATAGTCAGGTTCAGTTGTGCATACTTGTTCTCCTCTAGGCTAGTAATGCCTGCAAGTGAGGCTGTTTAGCCTGAGGGACAGGGACTGAGCAAGCTAGAAAGGGGGTTGCATTGATTTCTGACAAGAAGTTGTGACAATGCAACCAGCCAGCCAGGTTAAATATTAAATTTAATGAGCATTAGAGCAAATGGTAAGTTTGAGATCTGAAGTCATTAACAAGTCATAAAATAAAATTTTCCTCGGGAACTGCAGCTTTATGGCATTTTGGATATCCACAGAGGGCCAGATGGTGAGTCCTGTGCTTATTCTCTTATTTTACGAGTTCAGTGCTGAAATCAAGAGGGCTGTTGACAAAGCCAAGGTCTGACTGAGTGCCAGAGCTGTACTGGCTGGCAGTGCCACTTGGGACACATTTAGCTGCCCCTGTTCCTCAGAGGTGCTGCACTCAGCTGGGTCCCACAGCCCAACAGAGATCCCATTGCAGTCTTGAGATGAAGGCAGTCAGCTGAGGTACAGGAGGTCATGGTTTGATGTCTGCCAATGCTAGATCTTTCTGCATGCCCCTTCCAAAATGTACTGCACCAGCTTCCTTTTTAAAAATTGAGGCTGGGAAGGAAGAGTTTCAGAAGTTCTTTGATATCACAGTAAAGCTTCCATGTGTACCAGTAGCACATACAATCAAATGCTGATTTTTCAGGGTTGGGTGTTTATTTCTCTCTGGCCAAAACTGAAGATTTTTCTGGACGATTTTCAGCCATCACAGTCATTTCAGAATGAGCAGTGTTTGTACACTGAGCTGAAAGCTATGAGGACACAGATGAAGCAGGGAAAGAAAAGACTGAGCCCTATTCATCTTGGCTATCATATAATCATAGAATCAGCTGAGTTGGAAAGGACCTCTGAGATCATCAATCCAACCCTTGATCCACTACTGTTGTGGTTACTAGACCTAAGTGCCACATCCAGTCTCAATATTTAAAACAAACAAACAACAACAACAAAACAACAACAACAAACCCCCCAAAAAAACCATTTAAACCTCTCTGGGAGCAGAGGAACGAGGAAAGCATGGTGTGAGACAAAAACCATCCAGCTGTTTAATAGCTGTATGGCATTTTAAATTCTCAGATTGAGCAGCTAAGGGTCTTTCCCAGCACCCACCAAGGCAGGCCACAGAGTACACCAGTGCAGCTCATAGCCAGTCTTGGATACTAATGCAGTGGTGCCAGGCTCCTTCCCTTCCATGGCAGCATGGAACAATGCTTTGTGTTCATAGGGATCCAACTTGGCTCCGACAGGAACCGCTCTGAGCAGGCCATGTTTTTTAAACACTTTCTGAATCTGTACTTCTGTCATAACAAGACCTTCATATAAGCTCTTCAAATGAGGATTATCATCCTTAATTTCTTCCTTTGGAACACTTTCTGTTGCTTTCTCCAGTATGTCTGCAACTTCTAGTAAGTCCTTACAGAGGCTCTGGATCCCGTATAACTTTGCCTCTTCTACCAGTTTCTGGCTTCTTTGCCTCACGTTTTCCACATCTGCCAAGGCACACTTTTGTACTTGTCAGTGACTTCCTTTAGTTGTTCTTCCAGTTTAGTCTTTTCTTTAGCTAACAGTTTTTCAGCAGAGCTGGTTTCAACCTTCTGCTCATTTAGGCTCTGACTCTGGTCCTCCTCCAAGTTCTGGCCAGTATTTTCCTGTTGTGTTGCTGCACAAAGCAGTGGTGGAGAAGTTCTGATGGTGGTGCTGAGCTGTGGGAGCCGTGGGCACAGCACACCCCACGTGCACTGTGCCACTGCTGCCAGGGCACCCTCCTGCCTGCTGGGCCTGAGCCTTGGGTGTAGAAATACAGTATGGGAGCTCTAAATCCAAGAGATGGTAAAAGATGCTAGAGCCAGCTGGCAGCTCAGGAAGATTCAGGTGGGAAGATTGCACTTGGCTGTGGGTGATGCCAATAATGTTTGCATCTTGGCCTTGCAGTCTAAATTCAGAATACTGAGAAGCCCTTGCTAAACCACCTTAGCCACATGTCAAAATTTGTGAAAAGCAAAAAGTTAAGTCTGGATTCACACTTTTTTTTTAACTAGTAGCTGTGTGTAAAGGTCTCATGTATTTGGAGCTCATTTGCTTTTAGATGTTTCTTATATCCCAAAATCTCCCTTCAGCACTGACACTTAACAACTTTTTGAAAAGAGTGATAGTTCTAGAGAATGTTATTTCTGTGAAAATATGTGAACAAGGAGATGTTTCCAGGAGTTATGGGCTGAAAATTAATACAGTGATGTCAGGTATTAAGACAGGAAGCAAACAGAATAAATACAACTGTAAACAGTAACTCTTTGGTACAGTGTTTTCCTAACAGGGCTGCAAGGAACTGCAGTGCTTCATGATTCTGTAGCTCTTCCTTGTAGCGTGACCTTGAGGCTGCACTGCAGCACTGCTGTGAACAGAGCCCAAGAGTTTGTTACAGTTCCCTCAGACTGAACAAGTTTGGGGCTCACTGTTACCTGTATTAGCATGCTAATTGAGGTTACAATTATCGAGACAACTGCAATATTCCTTCCTGCATTAGGAAGTTTTATAGCTTCCAGTTGCAGGCTGCAGCAATATAATTTTCCCCGAGTATTTCATAAAAGGGACACAAACGCTCTTGGTGATAAAGTAGTGTAACAATGCACGTAAGGCAAACCCTGAGGTAGCTCTATATTGTTTGTGGAACAAATATAAGAACCACTTTGGAAAATGATGCATTCTCTGGAACTCATTTTTCATTTTTCTCCATCTGCTGTATTCCCTTCATATTTTCCAAGCCCTCATTTTTTGCCATCCAGAAATAAAGTAGTTTAGACCTATGTTTGTACTCTTAACTTTGAATTTTGAAATGGTGCTATAATGAAGAGGTTAGCAAAATTGATGGGAAGTGTTTCATGGTGAGACCTACAGGCACAGGAAAGAGTTTTGATAGTGCAGTGAAAACCCGTAACAATACAGATTTTCAGGAATGGGAAAGAAAAGGTACAGTCAAACTGTGCAGTAGTGTGGCTAATACACTGGAATCTTACCTGCTAAACAAGTAAATCAGGATTTAATACCTTAATTTTGAGTATTCCAAATGTGTTATTGTCAATTTATACATGTAAATGCACCAGTAATGCTGGAAAGCTTTGTGCACAAAATATCTTGGGATTTTGGGAGTGTATATAGATACATGTGTGTATATGGCACGTGTGATTCAGCGTGGTCAGGTTCCCCTCCCTTAGTAGAAAGATCACATTAGAATGGGAAGAGGATAGTATTTAGCTCCCTTGAAGATGTTCTGGATTGTGGAATACTTCAGGAATCCCAGTCTTTTACCAGTGGTTGTTTTCACTGCATTTCCATAAGGGGATCACTCCATCCATGCCCTCCTCACAACCAGCCCAAACAGAAGAGTCTCTGCAAACCCTGTGGAAACTTCCACAAGCTTCTACCCTTCCCTCTGGATCACACTGAGAGAACTGAGTACACTCAAGGACTCCTGTATGCCTCCTGGTAAAAGCTGGGAAGGACTGTCGGGCTCCATCTCAGTTCTCACTGTTAATTATTGAGCCGAGACAAATCGCCGGATTTGTCTCCCCAGCCGTCCTGACAGGACACCTTTTCCACATGTTATGCTATGTGCTATTTCTTGCAGGGTTCCTGCAGTGGTCCAGGTATTCTCTAGGACTGGATTTCTAAATGCTCTTTTGCAGGAGTACTGCAGTGGAAGAAGTGACCTAATGGGATAGATCCCTTTGCAATGTCCATTAACATCTTTTTTTTAAAGTTTCTTCATTTCAAGCCTAATGTTTGGAGCAGTAGGTAATTAAGCAGCAGCACTTCAAATGTGGCACTGGCAGATGTCAGTGAATAAATCTGTCGATGTGATTTGATGGAGGTAGTGGATGGCATTTCCAGGCCTCCCTGCTTTTGGCACAGGTTTGTAAGGAGGAGCTTGAGCAAGCCAGAGAGTAATACTTGGAGGATTATGAGGGGTTAACCTGGACATGGATACTTTTCACTCCTGGGGAATCTAACTGCATCTCCTCATTTGGACCAGGTTATAGCAGTACAGAGCAGCCAATGTGATTAACTGGTCAAGTTTTTCCTGCTGTTTTACAAAGAGTCAGGGTACCAGTGAATCTACTCATCTCTTGGGAAATTCATAGTGAAAAAATCTGGAGAGAAAGTTGGTTGTTTCAGCAGAAATGGATTTGCAGCTGCTGAGGAGAATCTGATTATGTGCTGCTTTCAAAGAAATGCAATACGTCATTCGCTCCTGGACAGAATGTCTTTTCTGTGACTAAGATTTTCAGACAGCCTGGGATATCTGGGGAATAGAACTGGACTTTTTCTTTATACACTAATGGGTTCTTAAGTTCAAAGCATGTTAGAAGCATGTAGGCATTGGGAAATGTTGCAGTTTTCTAATAATTCAGTAAAATATTAAAAATCTCAAGATGGGCTTCTGGCTGAAAAAATGATGTCTGTGCTGACTTGAGATGGTGTTGTTCATCTGTTGAAGTATTGGCTTTATTATCAGCTTGTAATGCAAGAATTAGAATGCTAGTTCCACAGGAGAAATCAACTATGTCTCATGTCTTGGAGGATGAATTTTCATCTTCAGCTTTGCACACACAAAACTCTTGTTCTACTAATAACTGGAGCATTATGGAATGAGAGTTGTGTTCACTCACAGAAATGAAGCAAAGCAGTAATGTGGTAGTTTTGGCTGTAATATCAGATATTTATTGAAAATATTGATGACTGGTATCTGTGGGAAGAGTATTGTATTGTTGAAATGCTGGTGGAAAACAGCAAGAGGCATTTTGGCAGAGAAGCTGCACCACGTCCCAGCATGTTGTCCCTGCTGAAGTTTTCAGCCTTTCTCCAGAACTGGCCTCCCAGGAAGCCCAGACTGGCAGCTGAACAGTGATACTGAGGCAGTTCCTGGGCTGTGCAGAGCTTTGCCACTTAACAAGGTGGTGCCTGGGAAGTTTTACCATCTTCCTGGTATCCACAACAGTGGCCCCACCAAGTCAGTGGACTGGGTTTGTCCCAGCATAGACTCTCCTGAGCAAAGCCCCTCCCAAGAGCTGGGGCTCAGGGAGGCAGCGCTGCTTTTCAGGGAGGTCACACAAAGTGCTCTGCACTGGAGAGCACGTAAGAGCCAGGACTGGCTGAGCTGGAGCCAAGGAAGGAGAGTTCATGGAATAAAAATGCAATTCCCCAGGCTGAAATAGCACCAAGTCCTGCAGGATTCTTTGCTGCCATCTGGTTGCTGAGAACACAGAGCAGAGCCTGAATTACACCCCACACTGGGGAGGAGGCAGCACCGGGGAGCAACTGCATTGCATGTGCTATGAGTGCTTTAACTGTGTCATTCCCTGGTTGCAACTTGAGGAACCCTTAAGTGCATAAACTTATTGTAGGCATGACTCAAGTGGAAATCACTTCTGGAAGAACTCTCTCTTTTTCTTGTTATAGCAGTAGAAGCATCACAGACAAATCCTGAGGAAAATGGAGGAAATCCACCGTTAATTTTATCACCATGGGGAGCTGAGTTTAACTACAGCTTGTCACTGTTTTCAGGACAATACTACATTTATTCTTGCCTAGGGAAGCAGCTGTATAGGTCAGATCTGTCCAAAAGATGCTGTATGTGGTTCAGCTAACATGCACCTTACATCAGCTTTTGCTGAACATTTGGCATAATGAATGAAAAAAACACATTTTTTTCTATCCAATCCTAATTTCTAATTTGCTTTAAGGGAATGAACCACCTTAATGCTAAAAGTTCCCCATACTCATGCCATTATTCCCTTCTGTGTCTGAACAGCTGAGGTTTTTTTTCTTCTTGTACTCAGAAATGATAACTGAATTTATGTGATTTTTAATACAACTTGGAGAAAGCGTTTTGGATGACTTTATCCTAGGACATAGGACTTTGATTTGGAGGAGACATTGTTACTGGAAGCAAGAGTTTACCCACACCTCAGTGAATTGCTTCTATTCCGTGTTGTCCTTAAACCTAAAATGCATGGGACATTCATATGGGATTGCTCTGCATAGGGAACACTTATTTTTGTGCCAGATGAATTTAAATTTAAGTAGTCTGTAGTTTGAAGGATTCCATCAAGTTTCCCTCCCACTTAAATAATTTTTTTATTTAGATGCCTCATTAGATCTTTTTAAAATTGTTGGTTTCGAGTTTGGTGCAATTCTCATTTGCATGAGACTGACCAAGTAGACCCTTGAGTGATTTTCTTTCTTGCAAAACATAATTGGACACTGTTCACAGAGTGTCCTCTGAAACTTCTTTGTGGATGGTGAATCAATGATTTTAACTTGCTTTGCCTGCATAAATCCAGGTAACAACATCTTGTATAGTTCAAGTGTTCTAACTGTTCCCTGGCAGGCAGATTTTAAGCTCAGCTGTGTTCCTTCCCCAGTCCTTCTTCATCTTTTACACAGGTCTGGGAAACCTTCCTGCCCCGTCTCCAGTGTGAGCCTCTGCTCAGGGCTGGGCAGCAATGAGAGGGTGCAGTGAAAAAGCCCCAGTGTAGGTTACAATGCCCAGGGAAGGTCTGGCTGAGAAGTGCCCCCACTCGTGTCTGGGCTCACTCACACGGCCTGGCTGTGCCTGGGGGGGAAGCTGCCTGATTTCTCTGAGCTGTGATTTAGCCAGGTTTGCACCGTGTCTGATGGGAATCTTTCCCAGGGGATCAGTAGTGCACAGGAACAATTATGGTTCACTCTGCAGGCCTTGGGAATCTGTTTCGAGTTTCAAACCATTTCATGGCCACATTGAGAGGATGAGAGGGAAGGCAGATGCCTTACTAGCGAGAGAAGGAAGGAAAATACACATTAGTTGAATACTAACAGAATTTTAAGTGGTTTCTTTAGCTGTAAAAGCCTCACCACCCTCACTTCCTGCACATGCTCACAGTCTTCAGTGTTGCAGAAATACACATCTTGCACCCATTAACAGTTTAGTGATGACTCTGTGCAACTCCCTTTAGAGACAGGGAAAAGAGTGTGGGAGCAGTTTGGAGTCCCAGCATCTGTTATCCCTTCTGCCAAATTGCTGCAGCATGGCAACCAGATGGGAGTTATGCCATTTCTCCTCAAGAATGAACCACCCTTTGAGTAAGGCTTTTCATTAAGGATAAAGTCCTGGAAACTCAGGCACAGCTCTCCCACTGTGCCTGGTGGGGGTTTTTTTGGAATGTCAGTATATTTTGCTTAGGGACACTGTATAGTGGAGAGTTAATTTAATAAGGTTTATATTTAAAATAAAATTATTTTAATCTCGTAAGAAATGAAGGAACAGAAGAAATCTAGGGTGTACAGCATATGGTGAACAGGAAAACCAAAGCATTATTCTTTGATAAAGGTACTGATGTTTACATCTAGTTTTAGCCACATGCTTTCAGCTTTCCTCATCCATTTCATGTTAGCACAGGTGAAAATATTTAATTAGTGTTAACATAGTTGCCTTATTTTTAAGTGTGGCTAAACGTTTGGGACACACTGTTCAAAACTGCACTGTAATGTAAGGTGTATACAACTTGTGTACAACAGTGAAATGCAGAGACACCTTTGGGCATTTGAACAGAAACTGTTCACTCAGCTTGTCCCTGTAATTCTGGTAAGTGCATGTGCAATGGCAAGAAAAAGCATGTAAGTTGTGGATACTTTTCCTTCAGGAGTCTGTCTTTAAATTTCATAATGTGTCTAGATATTAGATTTCTAAAGTCATGCAAATTTAATCCAGGCAGTGATCAACTGCTGTTGCAGGTTTCTTTAAGCATTGAAAGCCATTAGCCTTCAAAGATATTTGCAGAGTAATTTCATGTACAGCTTCACATACTTGCAAAACTTTGCCAGCAGTGCACTCTGAGTAATTTCATCCACATCTATATCTGGGCAAACCATTTGCTGAGGTATTTTCTGCCATCTGTGAACATTCATCTGCAGTTTATGTGCCAGATGTGTATTGGCAGCATACATGCTACCAAAACCAAGGATCCAGAACTGTAATAGTAAGCTCAGTGTTGCAAATAGAGAAAACCTTTGCAACCTACATGATTGGTTTGCTAAATGAATGCATTACATTTATATACAAAGAGCAAAAAAATTCCTTGCTGCTCCCCTTTAAATGTGTGTCTCAAGGAAGCCATTTCCACAGGTGCCCGAGCCACAGCAGATGGGGAATTCTGTTGATCCTGGCTGGTGACAGTTATTTTCCCATGACTTGAATATTCCAGTTGTTTTACTTTGCGTTATTTAACCTTGGCTGCCTTGTGGAGGATTTCAAAGCCACCGTTGTGGTGTTGGATTTCTCATGATACCACCGCTGAACCCACTCCCTTTTTTCTTGGTCAGTGCAGGGGTTAAGGTGACAGCACTGTATAACCCTAATTTAGCACAGCCTCAGAGGAAGAGAAGACTGAAACAGAGATTGAGGTAATGCAGCAAGATATATATATCTATCTAGGACAGGGTGTGGTGAGAAATTCTCTGAATGTTCAAGTCGTGTGGGAGGTATGCATACAAATCCACTTAACAGTGGAGTTACTGTGAGGCATATTCTTCCCACACAGTGTATTGGAAGAATTGAGGAGGTGTATTTTAGGAGAGCATAAGATCTGCTAATAAAAGCCTAACCCACAGGCCTGCTAGGAGAGTCAGTTCACGCTGAGCCTTGTGCTCTTGTGGCTAAACTAAGTACCCTGGTATCAACTGTGTCTAAATTTAACTTTGATATCTTTATATTACCCATATCTGTGACTGCAGCAGACATTCCCTAGGGCAGCCCTTAAGCTGGTGAGGCCCCCTCATGAGTAGGCATGAGACTTTGCTAATGAGTCCTGAAGCTTCTCGAATTCCTCCTCCCCGAGTTGCTGGCTGTTGTGGGATGTCAAAGGTCTGGCTGAAAGGAGGCCCCAGCTGAAAGGCAAATGTGCTACCCCAAGGATCAAAAGAATGCTCTGTGCAGCCCGGGGACCAGCCCCAGCTCAAGCATGACCAGAGTCTTTCTAATCCTCAGTTTCTGTAATCAGGGCTCCATTAGAGTCTTTGTTTGCCTAAACAGCAGTACTCCTAGATCCTGGTTGTGAGGGCTTTCTAGATGTAGCTGCAGCCATCCTGCCCAAGCTGCCTGCAGCCAGAAATGTGCTTTGGAGGTGGGAATTGTTCTCTCTGTCTTGGTAGACAAAATTCTGGCAGATGCTACCCACAAACCCTGGGGGAATTAGGGGTGCAGTAAATCGGGCCCTTGCTGAGGTGGGTGTGGTCCTGTTGTAGGGAGCTCTCTCTGCTTCTTACAGTCCTGGTTTTGTGTCACACAGCTTAAATTCAGGCTTTGTTTTCAGGAGTTCTGTAGTCTCTTTGTATGCTCAAGAAGAAGTTCATTCCCCCATTCTGATTTTTCTGGAGGAAGAATCCATAGTTCAGATTCCTGTAGCACAGCCTCTCCTGGGACATGCCATGGAAATCACAGCAAATACTGAGGAGAAAGCACTTCTGGGGAACCAGTTTCTCTAGCCAGGCGTTGCAAAGTGGTGATGCCCACCCCTTGGACTGGGCTAATCCATGTCCACGTCACCCAACAAGACACTTTTTATGACTTATGGACACTCATTTCAATGTGTTTAACTAAAATGGATTTAAAAATGCACTTATTACTTACATTTAAAGCAGCTATTTTAGTCAGAGTAGTTTAGTCATGGCTTATAACCACTTAGTCCTTCTCTGCACACCACCTTTAACCTCTGCTACTTGTGTTTGTAATATGCTTAAACTGCTTTTCATTTTACTGGAATTTATTAAGCTACTCGTATAGGCATTTTTAAATTATGACCTGATTCTTTGAAGTCACCCTACCTGGTATTTTAAATATCAGCTCTAGAACTCCTTTTAGTGTATAAGACGTTATTTCTATTTGAATTGTTAAACCTGTAATGCTGAACTTTGTCCATGTGCCAGGTAATTATGTTTTCGTGCTGAATGCTCTGCCTTGAGTGGAACAGATGATGTGGGAACACTGGCAGTGTGGGGGGCCAGCACCTTCCTGTGTGGGGGTGTCCTGAGGCAGAGGGTGCTGCACATCACTGTTGGAGGGGCAGATTCTCACCTCTTGGTAAAGGGGAACACGGCCGGGTTGGTTGGGGCTTTTCCAATGTAATTTGTTTCTGGGGTGGAAACATTTTGATTTTATGGGATTTTATCAGTCAGTTTTTCTATTTCTTTGTATGGTGTGGTAGGGTCAGGCAATACCTGTTCCCTCTACCCATAATTTATAAATGGAAGTTAGTATAGAATTGGAAATAGGAGCACAGCTGCTTTTCCAGTGTGTACAAGAAGCAAATGGTTGTCATAAATAGCTGTGTTTATTTGGCTTTGTCCTGGCTGGTTTAGAATCTATTACTGTTACCTGTCACTCATTTTTCAGTTTTCTGCAAAAAAAATAAAATTGTAGTTTGGAGGTAAAATAGCACAGAAAAGAAGTAATTTTTGTTGTCGGGTGATAGCATATAACTAACCCAAAACACAGCTACAAGAAGAAATGACAAATTAAAAATTAGCTACTGGGGATAAAAAAAAGAACGAGTTCATCTGATGGCAAGGAACGGAAGGGCAATTTCCTAAAATCAGGAAATTAAAAGGAAAAGTAACAGTACTGCACTCTAGCATGAAATGAGGCATGTGCAGGAACAGCACAGTCAAAAGGAAAGTCAGGCTGAGGAATACCACACACAGATGTGTCAGTCTGACTGGTCTTTTTACCTTGCTTTTAATGAAGAGCTGGGCAGCTTTGGGGGTGAGGGATTAAAATGCAATTTTTTGTCACTGGCTTTTGAGCCCAGTCAGTAGTGACTGATATTTGTGGTAGCTGTGATGGCAGCCTTTGGATTTTTCTGCAATTACTATGTGATATCCCAGCTATTAACTGACAGAAACCCCTTAAATGTTGGTCCTAGTGAAAAAGGCAGATTAAATACAGTGTCCTTTGAAAGATGCACCCCAGAATGAGGAATACCTTGAACGTCGGGTTTGGCGTGTGCAGTAACTTAGAGCAGCTGTGGAGTCATCCTAAAACAGCTTCCAACAGTCGGGGCTTTAATGTGTGTCTTGTCTTAAGCAAATGTACTAGTTAGTCAATAAGGTAACAAGAAGGGTTTGTTGAAGAGTTCCTCTTGTTTAGAATAACTGTAGGTTGCTGCAGTGGTACAAGCTTCAGAATTTTTCTCCAGAGATACCTGTTAGCAGAGTGTGGCATTTCTGTACTGGGAATTTGAGTTCCTTTGCTGGATCTCTGTCCATCTGTCCTCACAAGTGCTTAACCCACTTGTGCTGAAAGGATGGATCCATTGGCAGGTGATCTAAGCATGAGGCTTAACATGGTGGGAGACCTTGCCTGGGTCTGTCAAAAGCAATTTATTTCTTATCCATGGGAAGGTGAGGGCTGATCCTATTTGTATGGAGAAGTTACATCCAAAGAAGGCCCAAACAATAGACTCCTAAAAAGTTATTCTTTGTGAAATGAGTCTACACCCACCTTTGTTATTTTCCAGGTAGGATATTCTGCCTGATAAGTGTCACTGAGTTAGAAGAGCTCCAAATGAATATTGCTGCTCTCTGGGAGAGCAGTGCAGGGAAGGATTTGTGCAGATAAACTCCATGCACAAGTAACAGTTGCATAATTTGAAAACTGGTTGATCTTTTCTTGCAGACCTGTGGTTGTTCCATTTGTCCTCAAAGTCACAGACAGGCCAGCTTTAGCAGCCAGCTCTTTTTCAAGGGGAATGTGGAGTAGCTGCATGAAAGGTAAGAGATTTCAGAGGTGTTGTCTGTGCAAAGTAAAGGATCAGCCAAGAAGTGCTTCTCTGATCTTGAGTGAAAATCTGAAGAAAAGCTCAGATCCTCTAAGTCTGAGTATTCAAACTGATTGAATAGTTTAAATGGTCCCAGTGGTAGAGACATTTAATTTTGAATAAGGGCCTGTGTTAAAACACACTTGGAGGAGATACCCTACGAAGACAGAGGAGCCTTAGCAGTTCAGAAACAAATAAATAATGCACCTCTCTCAGATTAGCCAAGAATTCTGTTCGTTTCACATTAGCAGATAAAGATTAAAGTCTAGTTTGATATCATAAAAAGAATCTGAAGTCATAGTAACTTGTATCAGAGTGGCTGGGGGGGATAGCTGAGGCTGTCATTGCAGCTCCTAAACTGTAGTTGATGGGATGCTGACAGAAGTCTGTAAGTAAAAATTCCTGTGCTGAGTGGTCTGGGAGGTCTTAGAGGACCTACAGCATGTTACCAAGGTGCTGTCATCCTAAGGAGGCCCATTTATGCTGTAAAAGGAACTACACACTCTTCTCTGCAGGTATAAATTTATACAGCTCTAGTCACATCAAAGGAAGGTTCTGTAACCATTCGAGTCTGGACTTACAGATTGAATAATTGCTGTTTCTTTCTAGTGTGCCATCCATTTCTGTGTCTGAATAACCCTCACAGCTTTAACAAAACAGTATCACAGAAAGCAGGAATTACTAAAATTGCCTGGTCTTTTCAATTTTGCCAGTGTCCCTGGTCAGGCTTCAGCTTCAGGATTGTTGATCTGAAACACAGGGATTGCACACATAAGCATTAGTAGGGTACAGTTTCAAAACTGGTCTGTCAGTGTTGCCCTCCACAAGTTGGCACTGGGAGAACCACAAGCTCAGTTTGTTAAGTGGGAAGCAGGGTTGTAATGCCCTGTGTGAGGGTTCAGTCATGGTTTTATGCTTAAGTGTACCAGAGACTGTGGTCAAGACATGTATCCTTGTGTCCACTGAGCCATGTAAGATCTTCAGGGCCATTCTCCCATGTGTTGTTGGAAAAACAAGACACTTTGTTTCCAAAAGAATGCTGTATTTTTAAATAATGAAATTGGGAAATAATTTCCAAAACATTGAACTGAAAACATACCCGCCTTGGGCCACACAAAGGGCACATTTTTCCCATAGTATTCTCTCCCCTGAAGTAGGAGCAGTAAGCAAATCCTCTTTACCTAAGCCAGAGAAAGGTGGGGAAATGTTGATAGTTTCTACATAAGAGAATCAGAGTAATGTAACATCCTAAGCCTCAGACTGGCATATGTTGGATTGCCTGGGTGCTTCCAGAGTCTTACAAGAGCCTGAATTAATTCCTGCAGCTGCTGGTGCAGGGGGTAGCTCCTGTTGTAGGGTGGAGAAAATCATCTGTGGGCAGCAAACACGGGGAGGCTGAACCTGTAACATTGCCATGACAGCTCGGGCTTGTGCAGACACAAGGCTGGGGAAGGGAGACTGGAGGCAGATTTGAATGATGTGAATCAAGGTGAACTTGGAAAGAAAACTACTAGAATATCTGGGTCTTTAATGAAAGTTTTAAGTAGAGATCTATGGACTGTGCTTGCAAATGGAGGGCAGTGCCCTTTTTAGCAAGTGAGACAAGTTCTCCCAAAATCTGAACATGCTGTCATTGCTGTTGGATCCCTCTTAAATTCACAGACTGTGTAGTGTTCTTTGTCAGCCTTTCTAGACATGTAACAATTCATGAAGCACTGTTGGAACAAGAGAGTCACTTCAACCTCTCAACATTTTCTGATTAAAAACAAAAGAAGGTGCAGAACATTCTGAGACTGGATTTTCTTAAGCATGAGTGTTGCTGAAGCCAAATAAACACTCGAGGCCCTGATAGGATTTTAAGCAGAAAATCTGAACTAGAGCAGCTTCAATAGACAGTTAGATTTGATAAATCTCTGGACAGCAGTAGCTGCCTTGGATTTGGTCTGGGTACCATGCTGCACTCTATTACCAAGTTGTATTTCCTCAAAAAGTGTGCTCTAATTAGCTGGTCAGAACAAACTGCATGATCCAAACTTGGTGTTAAAAGTTTGTGTTGAGCTTTAAGTCTGTACAAATATGTTTTGGGTTGGAACCCAGATTTATCTTCAGAAGCGTTGATCTGTGAGAGCAAATGGTTGCTTTCAAGGAAGGACACATTTCAAGACAAAAAAAATGTCATGTTGTAGGACATTAATTATTCATTTAATTTTTCAATGCCTAAACACATCTGTATATGCTTGTGAATAATAGTACTTTTTCTGGGAGGTTATTTGATTATTTGTATTAGTTTGCTATCCAGAGAAATCATTGTATTCCTGGTAAATGTGCCATTTCCCTTCACAATCTATGTAAAACCAATTAGCAGAAAACACATCAGTAGAACAAAATGTGAACAGACATGTTTCAAGGGGGCAGTGTGAAGATAGATCTCCATAATATTGCTTTCACTGGAAGGAGGTTTTTGGAAAAGAATAAATATGTGAGTGAGAATAATGATGGAAGATTAGGAAGAACTTAAGATGTCCCTTGGGAGGGGATAAGAGATAAGAACTGTTATAGGGAGGAAAGAAATGCATCCATTGCAGAGAAAATTGGCAGCTAGGAAGAGATAGCAAAGTGAGATTTGCAGTATGTAAGTGGGCTTAGAGGAGTAATGGACAAGGTGAACTGTAGAGAAGAGTTCCTGGAAATAAAGGTAGATTTCAGTCTGGATAGCAGCTGCTCTCCAAACCTCAGAAGGCTGATGTTCAAAAACTGTAAATGATTGAGGTTGCTACATATCAAAACTGATCCACGTTAACCATATTAAATGGTGTGTTGAAAGTCACTTTAAGAGTATTCTAAATAAACTAAGAGATTAAAGGAGACCCACTGGCTGGATCCTTAAGTCTTGGAACTGTTTGTAGTTCTGAAAACAAGTTATGTTCGGGACCCTGAGCTTCCAAGTGGCTTACAGCTGCTTCTCCTGTAGGAAGATGGTGTTGTGCCTCCCCTTCTCTGAATGCAACAAAGTGCTTTAGTTTGTTTCTTCGAAGATGGGGCCTCAAATGACCTCTACAGACATCTGACTGTGTCACACTGAAAGACCCCCCACTGCCCTCACCGTGCCCTTCCATGCATTCTCCCTAAGTACCTGTGTATGGGCTAAGAAAACTGCGTGGGCCAAAGTGCTGGATAGGTGGTGTTTGAGAGGCTGTGCAGGAGTGCAGGTTTATCTCCCCTCATCTCCCTCAAGCAGGGCACTTATTGGGAAGCTCTGACAGCCATTCATTATTCATCAGCTGTCTTCCTCCCCGGCTCTCCGAGCACAGCTGTGATGTGGAAGAGCAGCCTTGTGGAGATGGATGCTAGATTATGCAAGGGAATTATCTGCTCCAGTAAAGGTCTGGTTTCCAGGGCTTCTGGCATAACTAAGCAAAAAAATAAAAGTGCAAATGTAGGGGCAGAGTGTTATACCTGAAAAAATTAAGATATTACTGCAATGAGTAACTCATTCCTGTAGAACCAAATCCAAGGTAGATTTTGCTAAGGCATTCTAATGTGGATGAGCTTTCTTCCTGGTTTGGGAGCTGCCTTAGATGCACAGAACACCAGGAGTTCCAGCCTGTTTCACCTGAAGCTGGGTGGCTGTGGAGCAGGTGAGCTGTCAGATGCTGGCTTTGTGTAGTGCAGGTGTCAGATCAGGGGACCTGCAAGTGCCACCTGTCTGCTGTTTATCTTAAAGTTAGAGAAAAAGCTATCCAGCTTTCACCCCATAGTGCCAACCTGAAAATACCTTTTTGGAGAAGAAAATAAAGGAATTGTGACTGGACCCTTTGGTTTATATGTAAAGTAAACACTTAAGAGGTTTGGTGCAGTGGTGAATTTACCTACTTTCTAAGGGTATCCCCATTCAGGGATGCTTAGTAGTCCCCTCTAGACCCTTCAAACAACCAGATAAGCTTCTGCCTTACAAAGCAATCTCCTCCAGCTTCTCTAGTTTCCCACAGGGACAAGCATAGCATTTCAGGACCTTCTGCCCCATGTTCTGTATGTAGGGCTTTAAACCCAAAACCATAAAAAAAAGATTGTGCTGTGCATGTAATTTACCTTGTCTGCCTCAGGCATCAAATATCCCACGTGCAGATCAATGGCTGAAGTAGTTGGTAGTTGTGCAGGAGATTGGAAGAGCTGCATGTACTGAATGTACTGAAACAATTTTGACTTAATCACGTTTTCAGCCTTGAAGCAAGAGGGCACCAAGTCTGTGATTAGCTACAAAACGAGTGCTGTCTGTCAAAGTGTTTGAAGTCCATGTCACACAGCTTTGTGGCATGAACTGTTTGATTAATATTGAGCTCACTTGATGGCCTGAGAGCTTCCCACCACCCCTACAAACAATGTAGACCTGCAGTGCAGAAATTCATTGGTGTTTGAATGTGACTGGTATGAAAATAACACCATAAAATAAAACAGCAAGAACAGGAATTAAGGTCCAAATCTTTCCTTTTTTAGGGGTGCATTGAGATCTTGCATGAGAGCCAATGACTTCCCTGGATAATGTTCAAGCAGAATTGAATATTTTGATTATATAATCAACTCAGCCTTTAACAGCTGTAACCATCTGCTAAAAGGATATTAGTATTTTATGAGAAAGCAACTGCATAAGGAGACTTTAGAATATTTTAAAGCAAGTTTTTGATTTTATTCTTTTTTTTTAGCTGACCTGTTATTATAATGGTGCTTCCTTTGAGAGACCTTCTAGGCAAGGCTGTCAACAATTGACTTCTCAGCTACCAGTGCAGCATCCAGCTCAACCTCCATCTTTGGGACAATGGACAAGAAAAGTACAAAGTAGTGATCAGCTTGCCAATTGTTGTGAGTCGTAAATAACTCCTCGTTCTGTTCTCAGCTTTACAGATCTTACCTGGCTGCATGATACTGTACCAAAAGCATAAAAAGTAACTTTTTTTAAAATACCTAATATCTGAATCAGGATGCCAACAAAGCTATTTCACAAGGGAGGATGCTCCTTTCTTTTGTGCTGCTTGAACTTCATCACCCTGCTGTGCTGCTTAATGAAATCGTGCAGACTGTGAATGCTGATTTTTGTAAGCCAAGTACAACAAATGGTTGCTGTGCTTTCAATCAGCTGTGAGCTGAGAGGAACCTTGTCACGCTTCATCTTTGGAGGCAGCTAATGGACAGTCCAAGCAGGTGTTAATATAACATATTTATATTCATAAACATTAATATGCTAAAGCTATCCACTGAATTAAAAGGAACTCATTGTCCAAGGCTGCCTGAACAGGATGGCCTCAGAAGAATACAAGTTTTTAGGACAGCTGAATGGATCTGTACTTTGATTTAGATGCTTTGTTCACATACTGTGATCAAAATGTTTTAGGGATAGAAAAACCTCAGTCTAAGACACAAGCAAGGAGGGCCTGAAGAGCTTGAAAGGACTTCAGGATAAAGTTATTTTTGCAGATCTGTACAGGGCCAATATCTGTGAAAATAGTGGACATTTGCAGCATACTTTCTTGGACTGTAGCAGATGTGTCCAGTGAGGGTGAAGTGGCAATCAAGAATCACAGCATCCAAGAAAGAAAAATAATAGTTATAGTGGAAGATATTAGTGAGATGCCACTCCCAGCAGACAGACAGCTCACTCCCAGGGACAGCCTGAGAATGAGCTGAAGAAGCAATGTCTGAATGATGCTCAGCTGCTGAAAAAAGCTAAGTGCTTCAAAGTTCTGGTTCTGAGATAGCCTAGCATTTGATGAGCTGCTCCATGAAATTCAGGAGTTGCTAGTTTATAGAAACAAGTTCAGATTTAAGAGCAAGATATTCAAGGCAAAGTTACATCACCGAGATGAAAGGAGGCTGTTTGCTATCCAGGTGAGGTGGCTGCAACCTGAATTTCCCAGGTAAAGTGTGCTCTGCAGTAGAGCACTCCAAAGTAAGTAAATATTTTACTGAAGTAGGAGACCATTTTGTGATTTAAACCAGGCATCAAGTTCCCAGCCAGGTGCACTTGCCTTGCAGATCAGAACTGCTGAGGAGCTGATGGGTTCCCCAGCTGTTTGTGTGATAACAGTCTGTTGCTCTTTGCTTACAGGGCAAGCATAATTTAAGATCTAGAAACCCATCCTTGCCCTCTTTGCAGTCAAACTCTGGGTGTGTTTGGCCTGTTGTGTGAAGGCTGCTGGCTAGTCCTCCCTGCAGTCCTTAGGGGGCTGCTGAACTGCCTTTGCAGGGTGTTGTGACTGAGAGCTCTTCACAGGCAGGTGTCAGTCCCCCCTTGGAGCCTGAGTCAAAGGCAGCTGAGGTGCAGGGACACAGCCTGCCTGGAGCTCTGGCTCAGGCACCCTGTGCCACTGCAGATGGTGTGGGGGAGAAACAGAGGCAAACTGAGAGTTTTGAGCAGCTTTTCACATTTCTTTCTTGAAGATGCCAGGCAATAATGACAGTCTAAGCCAGCTCCTCTTTCTGCTTGATGTGGATTTAAAAAGAGCTTGTTACTAATGCACTTTTGTGTTTAATGGACTGTGCAAAACTTCTTGTTATTCTAAAAATCTGCCTCTCCAAAAGGTATGTCTGCATTCTCTAGTTCCAGGAGACAACAACTTCAGAGCAAAGAGGGGAACTCTGCAGATGCCTAAATGCCTGAACAGTTTACTCTGATCTGCAGAAGAACTTGAGTTGATTCAATATTTAATTTATAAGTCTAATTTGTCATACGCTGATGGCAAAGTTTATTATGAGTGCCAGTAGTTAATCTTAGGAAATTTACAATCTGTTGAACATAAAAAAAGTTGTAGCACTGATATTTTCAGTGCATCTGGAAACCCTGTGTCCTTGGGAGATACTATGACTTTACAATGGTGAAGCCATAAAATTAGGTATAGTGTATCCAGGCCAGTAATGTTATGTCTTTTTGGATCTCAGAAGTCAGAAAGTTGAAGTCAAATATTTAAAATAAGATTTATGTTTTATCATTATATTTGATCACACTGACTGCCCTTTGTAGAATGTCAGAAGAGTCTCTGCACTTTTTTTATAGTAAAAAAGGCAAATGGAAATATATTAAAAACCTGAAATTGCAATATATAAAATATATATTTGAGATTTTTCCAACCCAACAAACTCAGCTTTTAATATTTCAAATGAAGTGCATAAACATCTTGCAAAACTAATATTGATAAATATATTAAATTCAAAGTGTAGTTTAGTCACAAACATTTTGATTAATTTTTCAGAAACTTACTTGTGGAGTGGCAAGAACATCTCCTATTCTTGAACAGTCACAGAAAATTAAAGTATCTTCTATGATTGTTTACCTAAAGTTTGTCTATAAGTATTAAAAATTCAGTATGGTGAAGTCACAGTACAAAAACAATTTGAATTTTTTATAGCCTACATAAAAGCCAACTGCAGTTTGTGCTTGACTAGTGTTGAATGAGGCATGAACTGAAATCCAGCTGTGACTGTTCTGATTTTCATTCATGCTAAGTTGCATTAGAGTCCAATTCAAGCAAACCTTCACTGTGTGTCAACCTGTCCCATCAATCCTGTTGCAGTACACAAGATAAACACTGCCTGTGCAAAGGTGGCAAAAGCAGACCCTCGTTTCTTTGGAATTGGGCTCCAGGTAGGTGCATGTCACACAGCTAGAAACCTGCAACCTCAAGAGTAGCAGAAGACAGGTGGTCATTTAAATCATAACAAGCAACTGCCAGAACAGCAAATATTTTAAATATATCTGTATTTTAAATTTAACAAGGTAAGAACAGATCATGCCATTACACAGCTTTGGCTATATAGTTCCTCTGGTAGCTGAGAAAATTTCCAGGTGAAGAAAGGATAATCATGGAATCATTTAGGTTGGAAAAGCCACTCTGCCCCCAGGCTGTAACACTGTGTGGGGTTGTTGTGACCCAAGTGCAGGACCCAGCGCTTCACCTTGTTGAACCTCATACCATTGACCTTGGACCTATTGATCCAGCCTGTCCAGATCCCTCTGCAGAGTCTTCCTGCCCTCCAGCAGATCAACACTCCCACCCAACTTGATGTCATCTGCAAACTGAGTGCCCTTGATCTCCTTACCTGGATCATGGATGAAGATGTTACCACAGAATTGGCCCCAGCACTGAGCCCTGGGGTATCTCACTGGTGACCAGCCCCAGCTGGTGTCACTCCAGTCACCACTGTCTGGGCCCAGCCACGCAGACAGGTTTCTACCCAGTGAAGGGTGGTCCCGTGCAAGCCATGGGCTGCCACTTCTCCAGGGGAATGCTGTGGGGGACACTATCAGAGGCTTTGCTGAAGTCCAAGCAGACACACCCACAGCCTTTTCCTCATCCACTAAAATGGGTTGTCTTGTCATGGAAGGAGATCAGGTTGGTTGAGCAGGATGTGCCTTTCCCGAGTCTGTGCTGTCTGGGCCTGATCCCCTTTTGTCCTGTACGTGCTGCATGATGCACCCAGGATGATCTGCTCCATGACCTTCCCCAGCACCAGGGTCAGGCTGACAGCCCTGTGGTTCCCTGGGTCCTTCTGACCCTTCTTGTAGGTGGGCATCACGTTTGCTGACCTCCAGTTAGCCAGGACTGCTGGTAAATGATGGGATGTGGCTTGCCTGTGCTTTAATTTCATGCACTATAAACACAGTCTGCTTGAAGGGAACAGTGCCCTATTTTCCTCTCTGGAAAGGCATTCATCAGGGGACTGCAAGAAGCATCTCTCTCAATATGGGCTGCACTTCGTGCTCAGCCATGCAGTCAGTTCCTGATCTCCTGACGTGGGCATGTAGGGGAAAAACACCAAAGTTGTACCAATTAAACATACAAAGTACATATTTATACTGAAGTGTTTGGCTTTGCTGCCTGTCCATGTGTTCTATAGGTGAAGGTTGACTATAGATGCCACTAATTCAGGCTTCCATGGGCCTATTTGGATTTTTTTTTCTCTTAGAACAGCAGTCTTGTGGTACTTGAACATTTCTGTTTGGGACTAAGTATAATTAGCAGGTTGATTAACAGAAAACAGAACATTCACACCTCACAAAGGTCAGGGCAGGAGCTGTGTTTGATTAGGGATATACAGAACCTGTCATTTCAGTGGGTTGAATGTTGACTTGAAAGCAAACCTCAGTTATCTTAATGTTGACAGTCACTAAGGTCACAACATAATCTATCATTAGAGAGTGCCTTTTTTTGTAATCATGGCATTTCTCCTGAAGAACTTGGAAAAACCTCTATACTTAGCAATTCCTTTATCTCAGAAATTATAATCTCTTGTTGAAATTGCTTTCCTAGGAGAAGTATCTTCTTGTTTTCTGCTGGTCCCTGTTTGACCAATGAGAATGAAGTACCTTTAACCATACGTTCTTTACTATATATAGTGTGTGTGCATTTTAACATTTTAAATTAACTCATTTTTTTCAAAATCTTTGATAAATCTTTCCAGTGAGTTTCATGTTGAAATTTTGTTTAGTTGTTTTTTGTTTTTTTTTTTTACATTTATGATATCATCCAGTTCCTAGTAAAAGAAAACAGTGGAAAGGAAAACTGCAAAAAAAGGGAGAAAAAATAACCAAGTACGTTGAATGTAAATTTAAACAGCTTCAGAAAGCACAATGTTTTTTGAAAAACATGGAGATTTCAACCAGACTGTTGATTAAAAACTGGGTCAATCATGTTTTTTCATTAAAAATGCAGACATTTGGGTTAGTTCTTATTTTAGCATCAAGCATGTAAATATGCCATTAAGAAACACTTTCAGTCTAGCATCTGAATTTCAAGAAATAGTACTACTTTCCTGTAATCTGTGGTGAAAATCTTGTGTCTGAGTTTTTTCTCAGGCATCAGCGACATATTTGTACCACTGAATTCCTGGACTTTCCATATTACCTGGCAGGAACATGGAAAGCTCTTCAACAGATGCAGTTTAAATGTGTGACCTTTTCACAAATCTTTTAAGGATTTAAAATTTTTTTTCCCCAACAAAGTCATAAACAATAATAAGAATATTTATGGTTGGCTACTGATATTTCTAAGAGCCTGTCTGAGTTGAGGAGGAAGCAGGATAAGGGAAGGGATTCTGAGCAGAGATCACCAGTGTTGCCAGATACTTCACAAATGTGTTTATGAGCCAGCAAAGAAGCTGCTTCTCTCAAGGCTGAGGGGAATGAATCACTGAAGTGGGAGGTATAGTGCCATCCAAGAAAAGAGAGAATTTATTCTCCTTTGCACCCAGCCAGCTGCTCAATAGATGAAATAACACTTTGAGATCCATTGGTGTGTTGCAAAGCAAGGCAAACATCCTCAGCTCTCCGTGCTCGGCTCCCTCAGTCCCTGTGGTGCTCATGCCTGGCTCGGCTCCCCTGTGACGTACAGGGGATAGATGGAGCTGGGACTGGGATTATCAAGCAATCATTTAAAACTTCTCACTGACCCCTTCTCAAAAACTCCTGAGCTTGCACATTCAGGAGTCAGTGCTGAATCCCCACTGTTGGTGACCCCCAGTTATTGAGGAGACACTATTATGGTTTTTTTTTCAGCAGCAACAAGGGGAGTCCCTTAAGGCCACTCACAGTGTTGAATGAGACACAGTGTTGTCTGAGGCATGGCTTCTCTTATCACCTCTCCCAGGATTTGGCAATTGGTAATTTTAGGCCTAAAGTGCTGAGTTTTGCATTATGATGTGAAACCCCCCCCATATTTACAGATATTCTTCTGTTGGTTCTGGGTTCCAGGCACGTGAAGGTGTGTTTCCATCTCCAAAGTAAGAACAATGCTTAAATTTACAACCATTTCTTGCTTTTGCCTTGAACACCTAATAAGCTGTAAAAACGTTCTAGCAAAATGCTTTTATGCAATTTGAAACCTGTAAAACATGCATTTTAGAATGTATTTGCTATTAGTCTTTCTTCCTAGTGTTTGCTTAGGATTTCTCCAAGATTTGGGCCTTGGAAGTGAAGAACATGATGTGGTAGAGCTCAGTGTCGTTACTGCCTTTCATAGAGGACTTCAGAGCTATTGTAAGGACTGGCAATTAAACCCTCCCTCATCTCCTTGCTCAGTGCTGGGTCATCTTCCCTTTAGTTAAGGGTGGAACTTCCATTTGTCTTTCCTCTAACTTTTATATTTCAGATTTTGTCCTCATTCGTCCCATCATTTCTCACACAGTGAATCGCAATCTTCAAGGGACACTGACATTAGTAAGGCTCTTGAGACTATGACATGTTCTGTAGAAGTGAAAAACGTGTGTGTGGTGAGCAGAAAAGCTTCAGTACAACAGTGTTCCCAGCAGCAGCTCAGTCCTTTACTTGTACTGGCAACCTGCTCTTTCTGGGCAGGGTGAGTGGCTGCCACTGGCACAGTCTGACTCTGTTCCTTGGTGGGTATGTTTGCACAAGGACAGAGCTACAGCAGGGTCATGTTTCTGAAGCTGGGAACAGCAGAACCAGGCTGCTTTCCTGTCCCCTGCTATCCTGGGTCAGGCCCTTCTGTTTCTGGGATGTTTGCAGTTAGACTTCTGGAAGGGTTTCTTAATTAGAACACTTCTAGCGAAGCTTTTCTGAAATGAAGTAGTGATGAACTTCCTAGGCCTAATGACATCCTATGTGAAAGCATTTGGTGCTGAGAAAATCTTAGTTAAAAATGGGTCAAAGGCAAGTTTCACTTGTCAGTCATTCCAAACTTTTAGAGCTGAAGCTGAGTTGGGTAGTACCTCTTATATGCCATCCTAAATTTATATGCAGTTCTGGAACAGTGTCTTCACTAGAGGCAGTGAGAGGTATTGACCATTAAAAAGTAATACTATACTGCACTAAAAAAGGTTGTATAAGGAGCCCCAGATTTAAATGGGAATAGATGAACTTCCTTTTTTATTTACAGCACTGTAATTACAGAAAGCAATTTTTTTTCAAACAGTTATAGAACTTCTGCTTGTTCTTTTATGGTCCTGACCATCTGCTGGCCGCTGTCCTCCCTGTGTAATTACTGTGCTGTAGTGTACAACTGATGGCCATTCCAGGAGGTGGTTAGAAGGCAGATAAACTCTACTAAAAAATCTTCTCTGCTTTCATGAAGCTTCTCAATCCACAGACAGAAGGCAAAGAAATAGAAAAGTATGTTCTAAATTCAGTATGTTTTAAGTTTTATGCTCAAGTTTTTTAACCTATTAGGAGTTATTTCATCGAGCTCTTTATCGGAGTAAATTAGTTCTGCAAAACTCTTGCAAGGGGATCAGTGATGCACTTGGAAACTGTGCTGTTGGGGTAGTGCTTTTGTAACTTCCATAAATACTGTTCTTAAAGGAGAAATTTTTGAAGCCATACACGTTGGAGCCCAAACTGCTGTGCAACATTGATTCAAAACAATTCTCAAGACCACGTTTCTGTCTCAGGCCACAAAATTTTCTAGGCCCACTCCATCTCCAGTCTAATTGCAGCAAATAGCCATTAGATTGAATCTTTATCCAGCTGTTTTTACAGGAACAAGCTTCTTCCAGATTCTTAACCTGGCATAACAGATCAGAATGTAATAATGGGTGCTGGAGCATGTCACACCAAGGCAATTGCAATACTGAGTCATTGCAGTGTCAAGTCTTGCACTGTGATGAATAGAAATAATATTCTGGAAAATGTGAGCCCTTCAGATTTAACACAAAGAATGTGTCTGGGAAACAGCCATTCTTCTCTTGCAGGCAGTTTTGAACCTATTTTAAAGGGTGTGCAAGTTTTTGTGTATCAACTGTGGAACAAGTTTAAGCAAGAAAAACAACACTAGTGGTTTTCCTCCATACCCAAGCTAATCAAATGATAATTTGGCAAATCTAGAAATCCTATTTCCTTTTTGGCTTCTCTCCAATGCTATGTCTAAGGACGGATGTGAGGGAGTCAGTAAAAATGAAGGAGGAACTATTCTAATAGACTGTAGTCACATGATACCAAAGCACTCTCAGAAAATCAATCCTCTTATTGAAACAAGGCATGCAAAAAGTTCTGTCCATTAGCCTGGCAAACAGCACAGGAGCACTCTTTTATGAATGGCAGCTGTGTATTGAGACTCCTTATTCTGAGGTCCAGATGTCCATATCTGACAGGTAATCTGTAACCTTCTCACTGGCTCCTCCTCCTTCATTTTGGAAGTGATTGTTTGAGTTCTCTGCAGTTCACCTTCAGCCTACCTGGTTCTGCTCTAGACTTCTGAGTACAACACTACTGCTACAAAGTCAGGCTAAGCCAACTGTGTGCTGTCCCAGAGCTCAAGATGTCCTAAAGCACGGACTTACCACAACTGATGGGGGAAAAAAGCTTTCAAAATACACTGGAAGAAAATATGGCAGATGAATAACATGAAGTAGATCTAACATTGAGAGAAAGTGTCCTGAAATGTTGCACTGAAACAGCCTACTTCAAAAGACTAATTCCTTGAGGTGGGATTTATGTGAGACAGAATATAAAAACTGTTCTTTAATATTGTGTCTGGGAGACCAAAATACAGGAAATCAGACCAGTGGCTTGAAGCTGCCTTAGACTTTGCCCTTTGTGTGAGCTCTGCCTGGCTGTAGGTGTCCAGGACTCGTTTCCTCTCCAGAATTGTCTGTGAACTGAAGACATCCTGCTGGGTTTAGCCTGTGCACAGGCTTGTGCAGGGAAGTGTTGAGTAGAGTGATATTTAGCTAGGGCAGCTGCTGCACACATGTCCACAATGTATCTAGCTGGTGTGGGTGGTTCCCAGCGCCCTGAAATCCATTTGTGAGGCAACAGGGCTGTAACATGGGGTGTTCATAACTCTGCAGTTTGGTCCAGGCCACTGGGAAAATGTCAGAAGCACCTCATTTTGGAGGGCTTTTGTGAGCATCCATGTTGGTGTTGTTCAGTCCTGGGAGAGCAAATAGTCTGCAGGTGGTTTTGGTGCAGTAGGCACGGGAAGTGAACAGTTAGAAAATGGGAAAAGCCCATTGCTTCGCTGCTGCTGCAGATATATCCAGAAGTGTCTTCAGCTATGGAAAGAGTCCGAGAGGAACAGCATAACTGGAGCCCAAGGTCTGTGGGGAGCCTGTTTTCTAACCTGTGCACATCCAGCCATCTGTGCTGACTTTGGTCCCTTGAAGTTTTCCCATTAAGTCAGTTCTGTACACGCCTCCATCTGGGCTGTAGCACAGTAGTTTGCAGCTAACACGATAGAGCACAGCCCAGTTGCACTTCTTGCCTCTCTCCCTCACCCTTTGCATGGCTGTTGTCCTTGGCTCTGTGCTCCAAGTGCTGGTTTACACAGATCACTGTGATTTGGTCTCCTGGCTCACGTGAGGGCTGTGGGAATTACCTCACACTCCTCTGATAATGGCACTGTTTCCTAGGCCATGTGGATTTTCTCATCCCTTGGAAGCTGTGAGTCAGAAGGCTCAGGGAGTCAGCTGCCCCTGTGTCCCAGGGAGATCTTGGCTGAATTGTAATATTCTGCCATTAGGTCAGTTTAGTCAGGTTTTTTTTTTTCCCTAGGAAACTTTGACTGTCCTGGAAAATCACTATTCCAAAGGGTTTTTCCTGCTTTTTATGCAGTAACTGTAAATCTCTTGCTAATCAGTGAGAAGAATTCTGCCCTAAACCAGATGTTATTTCTCCCTTGGAGGGACTTTGAAGTCCTTTTTGAATCAGTCTTTTATCTGATTTGATGGCATTTGTCTGATTTGATGGCTCCTGTGGACTCTAGAAAGATGGACTAGGATCCTGGTTATTGCTTGGCACTGACATCTTCACCCTGCAGAACTCAGGTTGGGTGGGAGCTCTGTTCCAATAGGACCTAAACACTTGATAAAAATCTCCTTAAATTGGTGAGGTGAAAATATGGTGTCCTCATGATCAGTAGGTACTTTGAGCAGTAGGAAATCAAGAACCACTTACAAGCTGCTGTTTTGTCTGAGCAGTGGTCGTAGGGTTTGTCTGTAACAATTGTTGAATAGCTGTTGTATCAGGAACACCCACATGTATAAATTTCTTTATCCCTGGTATATTGCTATACTATTACCTAAAATAAATGCATTATTAGAAAAAGTAAAAAGAAAAAAAAAGCAGCATATAGTTTTGCACTCTCTGGGAAATGAACCTGTATATTCAGTGCTGAGTTTCTGAAGACTTAAACTGGTGCTGTGGGCCACAGGCTCAGAGAATTTTATTCTTGAACTCTGAATCCTATTTAAATTCCTCACTTGCCATTGAATCTGGCTGAAGAATTTGAATTTGGGCTTCAATTCCAGAAATAATTTTTTCCTACCTTTTTTTTCATCTTTATAGCTTAAAGAAAGTTGTAAAAGTCTGATTATGGAATAGTTTGGGAACAGCATATTGTCTTCCTGACTGGTGGAGTTATTGATATCCCTCAAAGCTCCCAGCTGGGCAAGTGCCACAAAATGCTCTTGACTTTCACCTGGTAAAGGTCTGGGGCATGTAGTGATCTGTGTGCAAAATGGAGAGATCAGTAGGGCTTCAAAGCCTTCAAATGACAGTGGCATGAGAAAGAATTCAGAGAAGCACACAACTGTGCACTCTTTCAGCTGCCTTCAATAGCTTCTGTGTGGGGTGGATGCATATTGTTGAATTCTTCAACTTTTAAACCCCGTTTTAATGTTCATGCATCTGAATGACATTATTGGCACCACGGAACATTGCACATGTGATTGCAAGGCTTGTATTAATTGTGCAGAGACATTCTCCAATTTTTTAACTACATGAAACATCAGTGGAATAAAACTATTGTGTAAGTTAAGCTGAAAAAGCAATAAGCAGAGGCTGAAAAGGTTCATTTTTCTTAGGAGTATATCTTTCTGAGGGAATGGAAAAGTAGTGCACAAATCAGATTTTAACAAGACTGATAGTAAATTAGTTTTTCTTGAAACAAGGGCAAACAGAACTCTTGTACTACCATAATACAGTGGGGGAAAAAATAGTGACAATGGCACCTCCCCTAAGACACTGGCAGTTTCTCCCATTCAAACAGGAAAAAATTCTTCCAATGGTAGGATTTAGAAAGCACTGATGTTTCTTATTTTATTATTTTGTTTATAAAGCCAATAAGAATTTCTTATGTGGTCAATTGTAAGGTACCATAATTTCTGTCTCTCTAGGAGCTTAGATTTCTTTCTGTGCATTACATTCCACTATTCCTGCTAATGTGCTGTGAGGAAGAATCACATTACACAGCTCTGCTGTGCAGCTGGGACTTCCTGGAGGTTTGCATTTCTAAGGCTTTCCCCATCATACCTTGCAACCGAGGCAGCAAATAAATCCTGCAGGTCACACACTGTAGAGAGCACGTGGCCTTTGGGGTGGGGGAGGAATTGCTGCCTGTGCCCCAGCACTGCTCAGCTCTGTGCACATTCCAGTGACCTTATTGACGGCTCAGAATTTATCCTTGGGAATACTGCTATGTAGTGGGAGGAAAATGAGATGCTGTTAGCAAACTGATAATTGAAAGTAATAAAAGCCTTAAGCAAATGCATAAAACTCTTCCCAATCATGATATTTATGACCCCAAACTGTTACAGAGATATTTATAGGTTTGATAGAAATACAAAACATATGGTATCTTTATCCGGAAATATTCTTTCAATTACATCCTGCATGGATCTCATAAACATCCCTCTTTCATCTAAAAATTCTTCAGTACATTAGGTAAGAAATATCATTCCATTTTGTAGAGGAATGTGGTAAACAAACATCTTGTTCTAACAGATGTTGAAGTGTCTTACAGATTTCAATCAGCAAAAGGAATATTCTATAAGTTTTGGCTTTGGCAGCTCAAAGTACTGCAGCTGTTAGGCCACACATAATGTATTTTGCTTTTCTATTTGCTATATTGGAGATTGTTTGGGATCAGCATATTTTTTTTTCCGGTTTTCATCTGTTAAAGCATAAGCATCTCAATATCTGCCCTTTTTTCCATATGATAACACTCTCCTGCTTTGCTCATGTGACAGGATCATACCTTAATGCTCCTCTAATATCTCTTTGTAAGGAATTTTTGAGAGCACCTTCTCCAGCTTTTCAGTCTCCAGAAACTGTGCTTATAGGAACCGGGTTGGGCTCTTCAGTGTGCACTGCTGGGTGAGAGCAATCCAGCAGTAACTGGGAAAGTGCCTTCAGAACCTGCCACTCAGGTTTGACCTAAGCCTGCCAGGAAGGAAGAGACTCAAAGAAGAGCTGTGAAGGTCAAGTCCAGCAGCAGTTTTTATGCTTCATCTTGTCTTTGAGTGAAGCCTGGTCCCAGCCAGAGCAACTCTGTCTCTGCCTTTCCTGGAAGAGGGGATTAGCACTGACTCACATCTGTCACTTGGTTGGGACTGGGGAATGTTGTGCAACCTCTTTGCTGAGGTGGTGGTTTCCTGAGACAGGATCCATAAACCTTGTGCTGCTTGTGTTCTGCACACCTAGACAGGGAAGCAGACCTGGGAATTTTTATCACTTTTTGTGTTTTCTTTTTTGAACACCTTGATGGATCTTGGAAAATTCTGCTTTGTCTGAGGTACTGTGTCTGCAAGGGTTTCCTGGAGGCCAGGTTGTCCCTGTACCTATCTTGATCTTGTAGGAGCTGAATTGTAGCACACTGCACACACTGTGTTTGAGCTGTTTGGTGCAAGCCTTGACATGGCAGCTCTGAGCTGGAAGAGACATTTTGGACGAGTCCCTCAAGTGCATCATTGTCAGTGTCATTCCAGATATTGCTATTTCTTAAGGAAAGGTCCCCTCAGCCTTGCTTGCTGTGATTGCAGCTTGATTACATTAGCCCCTGTTTTGGTAGATCATGTTAACCAAAATCAGGAATTTTGATTTATCTTATCTGTAAACTGTATTGGCCTTGTTGATTGCTGTTTCTTGGAAGTTTTTGGCATGCTTAGGATGGTTTGTAGGAAGATGTAAGCCCATGGAATGGCTAAGTTCCTTGGTATTTGCCCCAGGCTCTAAAGCCCTTTAATAAAACTTTCCTTTCCACTTTTTCTGCTTTTTTTTTCTTTATTTCACTTTTAGCGCTACCCATCTCCCATCTATCTGCTGGTTTGTCTTCAATATTCATAGAACACCTCTTATTCTGGGTCTCTGAAGTTACAGGGCTTCCTTCAACGTCCTTCAGGCTTCCTGTTACCTGCATACAGTTAAAGTGAGTATCATGAGATGTAATTTTTTTCTTCCTCAACTCCTTCTCTTTGTTGAGTTTATTGTGTAACCCGTTGTAGAGTGAAATGTCTGGGTCGGGGGTTTTTTGTTTATTGTTGTGTTTGGGTTTTAAATTACAGCACAGTGTGAGTTGGTGAAAAAGACAGTTCTTCCCATCTTCTTGGCACTTTCTAGATTCTTGTAAGAAGGTGGAATCTCTTGGCATGTCTTACAGGTGTGTCTGTATTGATACATCTCAAGTGCAGATCATCTTGCTGCTCTTGTTCAGAATCTCTTGGCCTGGTATTTCTGTTCATTCAAAAAGTAAACCCCAGAGAAACAATGTAACTGGATAGGAAAATTTATTCTCTTAAAGTCAGGGAGCACTAGAGAAGCTAATTTTTCTGATTCTCTGACACACGCACCACTGATCACTGGATATAAATTATTCAGATGTTAAAAGGATCACAGTTGTAAATATAAAAGGAGTTTGTAGCAGTAATCACAACAGACCAATGTTGCTAAATTACTGAAACAAATTATTCACATCATCACTCTGCAATATTTTCTGTTTGACCTTTGAACTCTGGCGTGTGCTTTGGGTGTAGGGTGCTGTGGGAGGAGGGGAGGCCACGATGGTGGTGGCAGAGGGATCTCTGTGGCTCAGAATGCAGAGCAGCAGAGTGGCAGGAGGTATCAGCAGGGCTCCTGGCTCCTCATTCACCTGGGCACGAGGGATTTTTCGGGATCTTCCATTCTTCAAACGTGAACATTGCTTTAGAAGCACTTGAAGTGATTTTGGGAAAAGGTAATGGTTGAGCTTGAAACCACACAGTTAAAACCCACCCAGAGCAACAAGGAAGAGTATCCCCGATGGGATTACTGACCTGAGGTATGGAGTGGTGACAAGCATGTGGCTGATTGGGCTTTGGTGCTGTTTGCAGCCTTGCCTGTGGAACTGGTTTAGTTGGGAGAATGTATCTGCCCAATGCTGTATAAAGCACTCTCAGGCTCTCTGCCCCAGCTGCCTGCTCTGTGCTGTGTGAGCTACACAGTAGAGACTGTGGAGTCTGGCAGGAGCTTTTCTTCTGAGCAGGTAGACTGAGGGCCCTCTAAAGATCTTGGGATGCACTTAGAACTTATAACACACAGCATAAAAGTCAAATTTTCTTCTGGGTGTCTCCTTGGGAAGGTTAAATTTATCCTTGTACAGGTAAGAACCATCTCATTTGTGCATACCAGGACCCTACTGCTAAGTAGTGAAGCAGTCTCTCATTTGACTTTTTCTGGGTGGAAAAGTCCCCTGTAGAGACAGTTTTGTGAAGCTGATGTTGTTGGATGCAGCTTCAGCATTTCACCTTTTATGTGTGAATTAGTGCTATGGAAAAACAGGGAAGGGTGTTACTGCTCACATTTGGTTGCTGCTGCTTCTGACAGTGCCGTGCCTGTGGAATGCTCTTCCAGCCAACTGCCTCACAGGCTGTGCAGCAAGCAGGTGCTGCCTGAAAGGGCCTGGTGGGATTCTCCTCCAGCATTTGACTGAAGTGGCATCATCTTGGGAGACAGGTTATTCTGGGTATGTGAACCCCCACTCTGAAGCCTGACAACTTCTGAGCTCTCAGTTGCATTATCTGTGGTTCACCTTATAAAGAGCTAAATACAGGCACAATGTCAATAGCCTGAGAATCCACCTTCATTTTAAACAGCAAATAACCAACCCAGGTAGGCTCTGATGTTGATTTGAGAAAGGACAAGTTTGATACATGGAGAAACTGGGGGAACAACACTAAGTGTCAGTGATTACCCTTTATGTGACATAGAATTTTGGCATAGGAGAGAGCAGATCCATGTCAGGTCCTGGTATAAGCTATTATCTCATATCAACTGCCACATCTTCTAGAGGTGTTGCAGAATTGTAAAACAACTTTTGGGTAAGAGGAACAATGTCTTTAGGGGGCCAAACTGTGATTTCAGCATCTACCAGCTGGTTTCTAGATAAGGACAGATGGCTCTTCTGCTCCAGAAGAAGGCATCCACTGTTGCACTCCTCTGTGGAAGAGGATAGGCTAACATTGCCTTGAATATCAAACAATGTGCAATTCTTGTTACGAAAACAAATCCTTGAAAAATCTCTTGTTGTTGACAGTTTCCCTTGGGTCACTCCCACAGTGCAGGCACATCAGATGCTGCCTCAGAATCACATGGCCTGCTCTGGTCAGTGTAAGTGAATAATGCAGCTACCCCGTGGCTGGGAAGCATCTGTTTGGGGCAGCTGAACTAAGCAGGTTGTGAGACTAACAAGGTTGTGAGAGCAAATCCTTCTTTGCTCTAATTCCAAAAAAAACCCCTGTAGTGGTATTGCACCAAGTGTTGGTTTGACCCATTTTAATCTAAGAGCAGAACTGCCAAATTTGAGGATAAGCATGACAACCATTACACTGATTTATCAGAGTAAAAGGGGAGTTGCATTAGTAGTTTGGGAATTTATTGTAGTGCATAAATGGCGTTTCCATCAGCAAAAAATGAGAAGGTTGATTTATACCAGATAACTCCAATAATTTCTGAATTTCCATATTAATAGGAAAGCGGTACTTCCATTTTTGCTATTATCCCCATATGTGCCATCTTCTTATAAATATGGAAATTTGGTAATTATCTGCAGAACTCCTTTATTTTCAAATTATACCATAGAACTTAATGAACGGATTTTTTATTTTTTGTACTGTCATATTTGTAAGTGTTTTATTGGATCTGGACTACCTGTATTGAAAGATAAACTCTGTTTAGCAATATTTGATATGCCATCTACAACTAGATGACTGCAAACTAGTTAATTTTCCTTTAACCAAAAGCACAGAACTGAGACATACTTAGATTAGATGCTATTGATTTGTTTCCTTCTGTTTTATGACTTCAAGGGCAATGTGCTGAATAGGAACTTGCAAAAGATATATTGTTTATCAAAAAGGAATTAATGTAAACAGTATTGATGGTGAATAAAACTAATGCTAAAACCCTGCCTCAGCACCATTATGTGGTGATAGGCTAACATTAACACCTGCATGAATGAGGCCTTCCATGCATGCTGGTGGTGCTCTAGGAATGTGTAGGGAAAAAAACCTGGGAGTATCAGGCAGGACACATCAGTACTGACAAACAGTATCTTGAAGAAGCAGCAGTGTCTGGGGTTCAGGTGCTCCAGAAGGAAGATTGCACTGCTGGGTTTGATTGCCCACTGTCACACAGCTCTGGAAGTGCAAACAGTCTGGAGAGCACAGTTGTCCTGTAGTTTTGGGAGGGCTCACCGGGCATATTGAGCTGTTCCACATAGGCACAGGTGTCCTTTGAGTCATTGTTTAGTGTTGATAGAATAAAAACCAGAGTGAAAGCTATGGATAGGGGTTATTTCTAGTAAAAAAGCAAACCTTTTTCCCTGCTACAAAAGCCATCAGAGCAGATATCTGCTGATGGGGCTTTCCACGATGGGGAAATTGTGAACTAAGTCAGCCAGTGAGAACTGGCCATGTCAAGGTTGTTCTTGTTTCTATAAAGGTGCCTATACCTGGGGAGGCATGGTTCTGTCTCAAATTGTGTATCTAGAAGTTAAAACCTCCTCCCAGATATCTCATTTTGATTTCTTTTCTAACTGCAGTGTTCAGTTTAGGGGAAATAGATTTCAGAGGGAAGCACCATTTACCCGGGGAAACCTTTTTTGTTGGGAGCAAAATACCTTACAAACCCATGGCTTTGAGTAGTGCAATCAAGTGATCTTTCTGTTTCTGTTAGCTGTTAAACACTTTATACTGGAAGATTAGAAATCCATGTATCACAGAATTGTTTCACTTTAAAAGTGCAGGTATATGAGGTTATTCCATGCCTTTTTTCTCCATCTTAATCATGAGAAATTCCAGATGAGGTCTCTATGCAGTTTTCTCACTGCAGGCATTGCTAACAGGTTAAGTGACAGTCCATTTCATATTGCACCTGTGTTGTGTGAATTGACAGGAGGAGAGCTGAGGCACTGGGTTTAGTGCTCCTTGTTCAAAATTTGGAACAAGTGTCTCAACACTTGGCAGGGGGGAATATTTTTTTGTAACTCTACTGTATCAAAGTAAGAGTTTGTGTGCAGATATCAGCAGAGGCTGGGAGCACAGTGTGGATAAGCAGTGGCTAGGATGGACTTCGTGGTGATAAACACAGAGGATATAGATGGTCAGATGCAGACATGGTGTTAATAAGGAAAACAGTTTAGAATAGGAATTAGCATTTCTGTGTGTATGAATGTGGTGATAGTCCAAAGTTAATTACCGAGGTATTGATTTTCACCTGAATGAAGGTGGTGCCACTCAGAATGCTGTGAAGATCTGGCTTCCTCGGAATGTTTTTCTGCACCACTTGTAAGATGTACACTCTGCTCTTGTGTGGCTGAAAAATGACACACTCCTTGAGCTGGGAATCCTGTTGTTGGGGGGAAGGCACATCTGTAAGGGCATGGACTGAAACTATGCTCATTTACAGCACAAACCACTCTGATCATCAAAGTGATTTTATCAGCCTCACTTCAGAAAATAAATGGTGTTTGATTTAGCTGTGCAAAGTGATATTTCAGAACTGGCTTCAGCAATCTTTCTGTAGGTTGACAGTTGGTCTGCAGCAGATGAGACAGAGTAAACAGTCTATCATAGTTGAAATTGGAAGCAGGCACCTTGAAGCATATCTTGAATATGCTTCTGTTCCATATGGAATTATGAGAGAAGATTTTTTTGTAACGTTTCTGTGGCCTCCCTGTTAAAATGCTCAGTCTTGGGCACTGGAAAATAAAGAGCTTGGATGCAATGATAGTCACAAAATTCCCTTGGGAATTTTGCTGCAGCTGATGCCCTGGTACATTTTTAAGGAGTCTCTCTTCCTTTGAAGCTCAGCCACTTTTTTAACCGTCCATTAATATTTTCTGTGCACCCGAATAACGGGCTATGGAAGTCATCTTTCTGTCCTGTTCAACTGTATTTTAATCAGGCTCAGGACATTTTTTCTGAGGAATTGAATGTCTCAGCTGTGAGGCAGATGTTTTTTACCGCATAGAATGACAGAACAAGTAAGTGGGGAGAATGGGAGGATTGTTGAAGGCATTCGGGTTTCTAACAGGTCATTGTCACTCCCATGCACTATTGCTTTTCATTGCCTTGCTCTTGAGGCAACAATGGATTTAGTCTTTGAATTTACAGAGTTCAATTCTTTCTTTACAGATGCTAAGCCTACAGACTTGGCCTTCAATGAGCTCTTCAGTTAGAAGTGCTTTGCATATTTCTTCCATTTTCACTCTGCTGCAGAAGCATCTGTCCACAGGCTGATGACCCCACCTGAACTTGATTCCTGGGTGCATCTGGTGCTACTTCATCTGGCTACACAGTAAGATTTTCCTGTGGGTCAGCATTCACAGCTAGTTAGTGTGTTGGTTTCCTTTTGGACCCCATTTTGGGGTGATTTTATGGTGTGGGTGAAGGTGGTAGGCCACAAGTTCTAGCTCCAAGTTTTTCCAGCTGGTCGTGCTTCTGACACTGGCTAAGGAAAAAGAATATTCACTAATTACCTGGCAGCTTCAGTGTCCTCACTAATTTTAGGGGAGTTCACATGCTGCTACTCTACTCAGTCGTTCAGTAAGCCCATGGACATTTTGGCCCAGGAGTTCCTTTCCTTTGGGAGTGATGGAATGTGGCTGTTTGGAAGGAGACAGGAAAGACTAAAGCAGCACTCTTCAATCCGTTGCACACTGGACAAACAGATCAGGATTCAGAGGGACTCTTCCATATTTTGGGCAAAGCCACCTCTCTTCTGAAGCCAACTTTGAGGCTGGTAGTGGGCAGTGGGCTCCAGTTCTCCCAACCTGCATAGCTCTGTTTTCCTAAAGCTGCACTGCCTGTCAGCATGTGAGGCTGGGACTCCAGGGATGTCTGCATGGCTGGACTTGGACAGAGGGTTTCGTGGTGACTCAGTGCCAAAGCTGGTGTTGCTGTGCTGCTCCTGGTGACCGTCAGCTCATGCAAAATTGTTTTGTGTCTCTGCAGTATGTTGTTACAAAGTCACAAGCTGGGACCGGCATTCAGGGAATTGCTTGAGAAAATGGAAGGTGAAGGGCAACGGTTCCTTAAGTGTGCTGTTCCAACATCTCAGCTGATGGAGACTGGCCTTCTCTGCAGAACTCATGGAATGAAGCCTTTCAGTGCTGGCTGCAAATCTGTTCTGATACGCCCGTGGTTGATTTTCAACTGGAAACTAGAAAAAGTGTGGTTCCTAGCAACTAGCACTCTCCCTCCTTATTGCCAGTGGTGACATAGGCTTTTTGTTCCATGCCAGAGACCTGGAAGAGATTGTAGTGGGATGCACACAATTCAACTGGACATAGGATTCTTTTGCTGGCCTTGCTGTTGATGGAAAGCTTTTGCTTTTGTCCTCACATCTTTGGATTTACATTAGCTTCTGCTAATGAGACTTAAAAAGAATAAGAACTGACCTCAAATTAAGACTGGGCTATTCCTGTGGAGCCATCCAAATAGTTATTATATTGATCAGTTAAGCCCCATGAAATCTTCATGTCAGTCAATGATGTGAACTGACAAGTTAAGTTATTACAGTGAAAGCCCTGCTGTGCTAACTTAATTTATGTTGTAGGGCCTCAAAACAGATTTTTATCTGTGTGGTTCTTTGTTTTGTTTTGTTTTTTTTTTTTTTTTTAAGACTGAAGTGAAAATGTTCTTTTTGAAAAACGGGGTTTTCTGTGAGGATAAATCACATCACTTGCCCACTGGAACTAGAAATAATGCTGCTTTTATTTTAAATTCAATAATGCAGGCATCTGGAGCTATAAAAACTTTTTACACGTTGTGAGGCCCTGGGAAGATAAAGACAACTTGCATTTGCATTGTATTGTTACCTTACCTGACTTGAGGTATTTGGATTAGGGGCATCTCCTATGATGCGAATGATAAATTGGAGAGGAAAGCCACATATGGAAGAGACACAAAGTAAAACTTGGGGATTCTGATGGTTACAGCCCCGGGAAGAAGAGGGAAAGTGCCTTCTGTGGTGCTGCAGTCAGGTCTCCATTCCTCAGTTGGAGCAGCAGGGCTGGAAGCCATGGAAATGCTGCTGGGATGCTGTGCCTGGCCAGCCTTCAGTGTGTGACACAGTTGTGTGCTCACAGAGCAGCATCAGAGGAGGTTTGGTGGCACAGCAATAAAGCTGATGACAGCCTGAAAGTGGGGAAAATGAAATGGATTTTTGCTTCTTTACTGTATACTCATATAAGTCCTCAAGTGAGACAGCTTAAGGAAAAAAACTGCTGCCTTGCAGAAAAGGAGGAAAAACTAGTTTTGGCAGGTTTCCTTTGCATGCAGCTTGCCCTGGTGTGTTAGTGCATAATGTCTTCCTGCTGCTGTGTTCCATTTCCTTGGAACAAAGAAGTGACTTTTCAATGGTGCCTGTAAATGTATTTAAGGGGAACAAGTGTTAAAAATAGTGATAGAAAAAAAATATCTCAACTGATAGTGGATCCTGGGCACTGGCCTTGCTCTCTTTGGGTCAGGAACAAAGGCTCCACCCGTGCCACAGGCTTTCCTTGCTGTCTGTACATGTGGGCTGAGCAGCAATAATCTGTGGCTCTGGCTGGGTGTTAGTGTTTGGGGATTGCTGGACCATGGCACACTGACAGGCATAGGTGATTCCAGTTATTCCAAAGACTAAATAGACATTAATTGTATGACTAATAGTGTGGCCATCAGTAGCTGGGACTGACTTGCTTCACTCCTCGCTGTGTTTTGGTTTCACTCATTTCATACTTAGGCAGGTTTTCTCAAATGAAAGAGATCTGCAACTCCATATTTAAGCACTTAGATTTTGTTGTCTTGGCAGATGGTCCTTTCCAAAATGTAAATATCTAAAATTTGTCAAAGAGCAAGATTTTTAGGTAAAGTATGAGTCAGTGATTTACAAGAACCCTGGATATTAAGTCCTAGTTTGTCACTTTACTAAAGGGATATTTTTTTTCTTTTTCAAGGACATTGTCTTGCAGTGCAATCAGCATTCTTGCAGTCCTCTCCACATGCATCTCCTCAGATGAAGTGTCCAGCCCTTCCCCAGCAGCTACCATTGAGCTGAAGTGCAGCAGGAAGGACACTGCTGTCCCAGCTGCTGACCCACACTGATGAGCAGCAGTGCTGCTTGAGCACCCTGTGCAAACATCAGTCTCTCAGAGTGAAGTGGATGCTTTTCTATTGCAGGCTTCCTAGTATATGCACCTTATTTTCCTGTGTGGTTTTTTTCTACTGTAATTATCCTACTCAATGATATAATTATCCATGCTCATGAACTACATGCTACCCTTTCACTGTTGTATTTGGCTGCTGAGTTCTAAGTTTTGGGCAGACTGTGCACTTATATGGACACTTATATAGACACTTATATAACCTGTCCCTCTAACAGTGTGCTTGCATAGCTGCCCAGACTATCAAAGTAGCTTGTAGAGTTCTTTTCAGATTCTTTTTTTATGTAATTTGTTTTGCATTTTGACTTTCAGGACTCAAGCAAAGAACTGGGATCAGCTATTGTCTGCTGTTGCCTGCCTGCAGCTGGTGAGTTGTTCAAAACAATACATATATATTATATCTACTTTTAGGGTTTTTTTACCAAACAGCCAAAAAGTTTTGCTCTGATTTTTACCTGTACACTCTTGAAGATAGTTCTGTCTATATATATATATATATGTATATATTTGTGTGTGTGTCTATATGTGTGTGTATATATATATATATATATATATATTTATATATTTGTGTGTGTATATGTATATATGTAGAAAGGTACCTGTTAAACATTCCCCTAGACTTCAGTGAAATACTTTAGGGTGTGGGCAATTCTCAGTGGCTGAGGGTTGTCCCTTGGGCACTGGGATATCAGCCAAGGGCACTGGGGATACCAGCCAAGGCTCCATTGTCAGCTTTCAACAAGGGTCCTCTGATTATTGCAGACTTGAGGGTTTGGGAGCTCTGAGAGTCCCCACTCAGAGGGAGGTGCTGGTCACAGCCCACTGTGGTCCAGGAGTGCTCAAAGAGCCTCACTTAGGACACTGTTTATGGGATCACAGGTGATTGGCTTCAGTCACAGTGAATTTCCACCCTTGTCACAATCCAGGTTGGTTATTACTGCAATTTCCAAAGCTCAGGTAACAATGGTCTCGTTCCACTTGAGCTACAATTCTGGTAAGGAACATTCCAAGGCTCTCAGGGGTGGCTGATTATTCCCACTCTCATCCCCCACCTTTGCCAGGTGACAGGAGACCCCAGTACAGTCAGTGCTGCTCCCACCTCAGCAATGCAGGAGTTCCCATACAGCCATGGGATGCTCCACCACCCAGCTCCTTACACAGGTGCCAAGGCCTGAAGGGAACTCCTGAGATCACAGAGCAGCCCAGAGGGGCTGTGGGGGGAAGGTACCACCACAAGAGATCATGTGGAGTTTCTCTTTAACCAAGAGAGAGTTCCTGCAGAGATATCTTTGTGTAGGGGCAACTTTCAAGGCAACTCTATAAGACAGGGAGCAGCATATGTAATCAAAACTATCACAATTTATAGTGAGTCATGAGCACTAAATATAGAGCATTTATTTTACTGCTTCTGACTGATGCTGAGATAAACTTGAAAGACAGAGTAGGCAATTCCAGTTCTTATCATGGGGGGGCTGTGCTTTTCTTAGGTACCTGAATCACCACATGCCCCTTTTTTCTTGAAAACTAAGGCTTTTGTGTCATCTTAGTTTAGTTTTCTTCATTCCCCAGTCATTATCAGAGGTTCAGTGAATAGTACACATCACAGGCTGAGACACAAACACTTGATGTTATTGCTTTTGAGTCACTTGCCACACTTCACTTCTCCTTTCAGAAATGTTAACTGTTCCTTATGTTGCCCACAGCCTCCCTCTTCCCAAGGCACTGAGACAAAGATTTTGGGCAGCATCTACCTAATTGAATACCTCACTGACCCTGGGTCTTGCTCCCATCTTTTCATGTTCTGGGTGCTGGAATAACGTGTCTGGCTGTTCAGGACATCACCAGGGTGTCCCAGAATAAGAGTTAAAACAGATTCCTGTAGACCTCTTTCCAGTAATCTCTACAGAGTGGAATTCTTCCAGAGGGAAGAATTCCTGTTGCCTATGAGGGCATTTACTCACCAAAAATAACTTGAAGGAATCTTAGAAGGCTAGCCCCTTTTAATTTACTTCAGCTGGTGATTAAAAGCATGTTATTTCCAAAATATCCTTTCCTTCCACATGCAACTCTCGTGCCAGCCTCATCCAGGCACTTCCATGCTAGAGTGGGTAATATCTCTGGTCATGCCAGTCATCTCTCATGTCCTGCCTCATTGAGCTCTGCCAAAATTGAACTAGTCTGGCTACTGGAGATCAGAGTCCTGTGACAGTAAAGATGCTGTGCTTTATTCTGCATTTTAATACTTGCTGTGAACAGGACCTGTAGTGACTGCAGGTCTCAACCAAAGAGGGGGCACCTTCTGCCTCTCAGTTCTTTGCACATGGCAGCAGACATGAAAACATGCTGGACCAGAATGCTTAATGTTTTCTAAGCTACCCCAGACCTAGAGATGCCTCAGGCACGAGTTTCAAGCCACAGAATTATCAGGACAAGTGGCTCGGTGGGAATCGTTGTTGTTCTTGTGATCTCTTGCTTTCCTGCAGACAGAGGATGTTTGACAAAGGTTCTGTTACTCAAATATCCTGTTTCTATGAGTATTCCCATTTGAAACAACTGACAAGAGAGAGTTAGATAAACTCAAACCATATTCCTACTCCTTCATTGCCTGCTTTAACTGAAGTTTGTCCCAAGCATTCTGCAATACCCATAAAGTCTTTTCAAGACGGTGCCTTCCCAGTACTAGTGGGTTGGTTTGGGTTTCTCTGAGCACATTTTGTTGATTAAAAATTGTGTCCCTACATAAAAAAATCTTGAGTGGGACAGTGCAACAACACCCTCCCCCTCCCGTGAGCTGATAGGACTCACTTCTGCTGGGCCTTGCAGAGAGCACACATGTTGATAGAAAGTAGAATATCACCTTCTAGTTCACCTGTCATCACTGCATCCTACCTGTTTGCACTCAGAAAAAATTCTTCCTCTGGCTGTTGCAGGAGTGACTGCTAGAGAGTGTTTTGTGACTCTCCTGCTGTGACAACTGCCTTCAACAGCCCTTTCAGAAAACCAAAAGAACAAATGCATTTGGAAAGAGATTGTTTTAACTGCCTCCTTGGAAAAGTTTGTAAATGTTGCTTTTCCTGTATAGCTCCTGGAGTCAGATTTTCTTTCTCTTCCCTTGGAAAAAAAATTAGCCAAATGAGGAGAACAGGTTGTATAAAACTGGATATGGGACTTAGCCATTTCTAATTTGATGGCAAGACTTCCAGGCCAATGGATAAATGGTTTGCACCAACAGACTCCTCTTTCTGAACGCCAGCATTTGGCACTGAGCTATCTCACCAGTTCCTGCTGCCCTTATACTGCCTGTGCTCTGAACACCTGATAGGAATGTCTGGAATTTAATGCTGTCCTTTTTTCTGAGGCTTCTGCCATCTTAGAGGATTGTCAGTTTGGTTATTCCTTCTGCCAGCTCCTATCTATCCATCCTCAGTGGGCCATCTAAGTTTGTTTCCCATGATAATCCTTTCTAGTGACTTTTAACATGCATATTATTTTCTCCAGAAGAGTTTGCATGCAAAATTTTGTGGTAGAATGAATCTCTGCAGCTGAATTGGTACACTAAGCTGGTAAAGTGGTCCATTATAAGGAAAATGCTTTTAAGGCACACTCCTAACAGATGATTTTAACTGGTGTTATGGCTGGGTGCTGCTATATTTTCATTCACAATTTACAATACAAATGTCTTTTGGTTCTGCAATCCTTAAACACATAGGAAAAAGATAACTAATTTGCATGGTAATCTTATCAATGCCATCTTTGTAATTAAGTGCAAACTGTGATTCAATCCACTGCCAGTATATTATGCCACTTCGATAGACTTTCATTTCATTACTGAAAGTCAAGATTCCCTTATTAAACTTTTCTATTAAAACAGAATGAGAAGAAGCTTCCAAAATCCACATTGCCTCTGCTATGTCACTTTTATTCTAATGTAATGTAAATAGACAAATAAGATATCCCATTGTGTTAGCTTAAGGGTGTTAAACATGCCCTTGAAACCAAAGGCAAAATAAAGCATAATTAAAAATACTATAGCAAGACAGCCTGATGGCACAGCGTCCATTCTCAGCACTGTGAAGCAAAGTATTGAAGACTGGAGGGTTTTGGAAGGCTGAGAACATCCTTAGCAAACTGCCTGTGGGTATAATCCATTCCTGGACCATGAGCTGGGCTTAGCTCACAATGAGATAAGCTAATAGACAGCAAATCTCTCTCCACAGCCGAGCAGGCTGCTGTCAGCCATAACCTTGGGACAGGACTGCAGCACTTCAGGTTGCCTGGGAAGCTTTATCCTAAGGCTTTCTGTACCTTGACAGCCTGAGGAGGAACAGGTGTTTCAGTGGGACTGTGCTTATCAGCTGGAACAGAGAGCTCAGGGGGGATCTGGTCCTTGCCTGAGCTGGTGTGCTGAACAGTCCTGGTGCTTAGGAAACACTTGACAGTTGGAATGGTTTCATGGAGAGAGATGTCAGGCAGCCCACTCAAAAAGGGAGAGTAGCAAGAGAATATCTGTGACACAGGACAAGGCAGGTCAGCCCCACCTGGGAGCTGTTTGGAGGTCTGAGCAGCGCCTGGGCTGCGCCGGACGGTGCAGGGCTGGGCAGGGGGAACCTCTGCCTGGGGAAGGGTTGTGGTTGCCTTGGTGAGATGTTACAGGGGGTTTAATTGCACCTCCTTTGATGCCCTCTTTGGGTCCTAATTTACTGGAGGTGCACTGCTAGGGGTTGCTAGTGCAGAACCACCTCAGTGCACGTGAGGATCCTGCCTTGGTGTCACAGGACATCGCGTGGGGTCTGCACTGTGACCAGCTGGAGTGTGACAGGCACACACCACTCTTGACCTGAAGGCAGGTAAACAAGAGTCTTCAGGTGGTAACTTGTGGCAGAGACTTATTACTCATAATGTTGAAATAAATCGTGGCCTCTTTGGCCTCAGCTTCCCCTCCCCAGCTTTCTTGCTGTAACTGTCTTACCACGAACAGCTTTGAACCTGGTGCTGGGCACGTTGTTGCAGGCATTGATACACTCTTGATGGGTCCCTCTGAGTGTTTCTGATGGGCTGTGACTATTCCAGAGTAGCACTTTATATATCTTAGTTACTCCTCGTGCCCTTAATTTTTGTCCCATCATGATGCTGTTTCTATGTTTGGACAAACTAATCCTTTTGATCATGAAATTGTAATATTTGGATTGTAGTCATCACTTAGAGGTCTGAGATCACCTTGTGCTTGTAAATTCTCTTTGTCACTGCACTAAGTTCTTTTGCTTGTTTTTGTTTTTTTTCTTCAGCTTTGAAAAATGCACCTTTAAAGTACTGAGCAAATATATTGGTAACAGTCCTCAGTCCATGTTGAATGATGTTCAGCAATGTTAGGTTTGTCTAATTTCTATCAAACAGTTCCAGATACTTGGTATATTCTTTTGGGAAAGGAAACATTTTCTAATATTTGGGTTTTCTGTAGTCTTTAGGTGGCTACATATCTTTTCTGGAATTGAAGTTCTCATATTAGGATGGTTTGGGTTTTTTTTACCTATTAGCAAAGCAATTAAGGAATTTCAACTAAGTGGATTCATTGGATATTCTGAATCTCACTGGTGAGTTGGGGGTTTTTTTCAGTGTGTGTGTGTGGTCTTTGGTAATTCTTTTACTGACTCATGAGTTATAAATATCCTCATGTGTGCATAAGAACAGATCTGTGCCAGGTGTTGGTATTACAAAATCTCTAAAGTTGGAAATAAAGTGCAGAAGATTTGAAGTGCCTCTTGAAGATGAACAGTCCCAGTGGTGGGACAACCTGCTACTTGTTGCCTGGAAGCCTGTGAATCAGTGCCCTTCCACCTGCTGGGCTCTGGCAGAGATAGGGATCCCTTTTTCATGCCATGTGGATATTTTGGGTGTTGGTCCAAGGCCTGAGATGCAATTGAAATTTTCTCATAATGCAGAGTGGAAGCAGAGATATTTCCAAGGATGACAGAGCAATTTGCTGGTGTTTTTGAAAACACTTTTATACCAAATGAACTTTCTCTCTTCTGAGAACTTGACTAAAAGAACGTATATCCTAGAAATCCAAAAATATTCTGCCTAAAGCCTGCTTGTTAGGACAACTCTAAAAGCACCAATTAAAATTACTCTAAAATGTTGTGGGAAAGCTCCAGACTTGCTGCTCATGACTGAGCTTTAATTCATCCTTGTTTTTGTATTGAAGAGGTAGGACCTTTCCTAGATTGATTGTTTCCATTCTAAATATTATGGAATTATTAAGCAACGCTTCAGAGTGCACTGAATTTATGACCATTATTTTCTAATGAATTCTGGTTGAACTGACGATTTTAATCAGTTCTACCTTTCAGAAATATAAATAGGAAGGAGAAATAAATAAATAAATAATGTTTTGACCACAAGGCAGTGCAACATTTGGAAATGAAGTTTAAAGTGTCCAACTGCATTTCATTAATGTGATATCAGGTCTCAGGTTGGTAACCCTGGCTGGGATGTTGTGGAACCCAGTGCTGGCATGTGGAGACTGTCTTGGAGATTTCCTTTAATCTCCCAAGGTGGCAGGGTATGAAAGATTAAAACATACTGGATCTATCAGACTTGCCACCTCTAGTTCAGGTTAGTTATTAATGTGCTGTGTGGACAGCAATACTTTATTAATTGTATTGCTGGCCAGTGATCAGTGTGACAAGCTTAGCAAAGAGCACAGTAATTCATCAGAGAGTTGTCAAGAAGTAATTGCCCTCATATGCATTAGAATAAGCTCGTGGGAGAGGTAGAATGGGTGTGATTTTATCATTTTTAGGTGCAGGTGTCAACAAAATTAAAATCTGCAAAGGCACTAGTAAATAAATAAATTGGAAAGGAATTTATGTGCTCTGACACAATCATACCACTACAAAATAAGACAAAGGGTATGGCATTTATATTTCTAAGTGATTTGAAAGTGTTTTCTGCAAGTTCTGTTCTATGTGCAGTATCTGTTACCAGATACTGTAGTATCTGTGGGGGCAGGCACATGGTTTGCAGTTCTTTCCTTATAAAGGAAAATGGAATAGTTGAGATGTAGTTTTGCTGAAAATTGTTCTTTAAATCATTAAATGTACAGTTGCACAGACGTAGTCACATGCAGAATGTATTTAGATCTACCGTGACATTCTTCCACCTCTTGTGGAAAAGGACATCAGTAATAAAATGTCAGGTTTTTTTTTTTTTTTTTGCAGAGGTGAAGGCTTATACTTTTCACCAAAGACAGCTATTTTAAGGGTTGTCAAAAGCACTGGGGAAGCGACAAAGGTAAGGCTGAATGTGTAATCTCTGTCCTGGTCCCTGCTGTACCTGACAGTATTAAACTTTCTCACATTATACATTTTCCCCATCATCCAGGATAACCTCACACTTCAGCTGTGGTGCCAGCACAGGATGTCTGCTGGATGCAGTGCTCCTTGGCATGTGTGTGTGCAAGTGCCTTACTGAATAACATCATTTTCCCAGAGGTTTGGATTTCAGTATATATTTAACACATGCACAAACTGGGCTGATGCTATAGAGTGCACACTATCTGCCTTTTACTTTACTTTTACTCTGTTTACTGTGTTTCCAAGGGTTTCTGAGAACTCATTGAAGAGAAGGCTTATAGAGAACCTATCCCAGAAGGTAACATTTCAGAATATAGCTGAGGCTAAACCTGGCTGCAGTGACTGTTTGTTTATCATGCACCTTAACAATGGTGTATTAGGCTGATTCTCCAGGACTGTCAGTCTAATGTGGTTCAGATTGCTGATCTCAATAAAAGTAATCATAGAATGATTGAGGGGTTTGGCTTTGAAGGGACCTTAAAGATCATCTTATTCTGCCATGGGCAAGGACAAATTCCACTAAAACAGGTTACTCAGAGCTCCGTCCAACTCTTCCAAGGATGGGGCATCCACAGCATCCTCTAGACAACCTGGGCCTCACCACCCTCACAGTGGAGAATTTATTCCAGATATCTCATCTAATCATCTCTCATTCAGGTTGAAGCCATTCCCTATTGTCCCATCACTCCATGTGCTTGTAAATAGTCTCCATCTTTCTTGCAGGCTCCCTTCAGGTACTAGAAAGCCCCAGTTAGGTCACCCCGAAGCCTTCTCTTCTCCAGCCTGAACAATCCCAAATCTCTCAGCCTTTCCTCACAGGAGAGGTGCCCTGTCCCTCTAATTATCTTGATAACCTTCCTCATAATGATGGCTTGAGATCAGAGATGGGCTGAATTCTGAATAAGGTAATATTTGTTGAAAAATAGAACACTTTGGGAGGAAAGGATGAGCAAAGGGACAGTCAACATCTAGGCTATTAAAATGAAAACTGGTAATGCATATAGTGAAGACTTGCTCATGATGGTCCACAGCCTGTGTGACAATGAGACCTGTTTAGAATGGATTTCCTTGGCATTCAACAGCATCATTTTTAATGATCTCTTCTTGAAGTTCTGCCTCTGCCTCGCTTGTCAAAATGATCTCATCTGAATACTGAGGAAAGTGCTGATAGAGATCCACTTTATCACACTCCTAACACATGCTACGAAGACAAGAGAAATAAAATGTTCTTAAAGTAGGTATGAGAGAGTCTTTGTCCAGTTTCAAACCCACACAAATGTGATATGACTTTTAAATATCATTAGCATGATCAGCTTAGAAAGAAAATGAGCAGTGACTGTGAAGTGGGAGGAAGGGGAATTCAGTTGTGAAACACACTGAAGCAGCAAGTGAAGGACTGTTTAAGCATTTTCTACTCTGTCTAGTAAGATGAGGCACAATTGCTGGAAACACTGTTGTGTTCACAGTGTAAGTGTGTATTTCTATTGTGCACAACAAGGCAGCCAGTGTTTTAGTACTTACAGAACAAACTCAGCCTTCGACAAACATTTTTTGGCACATGGGATTAGGAGGGGATTGTCAAGACCAAATATTCTGCATGGCAGAATCTTGCAATGGCTCATCTCAGTGCATAAATTAATAAAACCTCATCTCAGCTTCCCCAGTGTGACCAGTACTCAAGACACATAGTCATTGCTGCAACTTGCAGCAAGACAACATACTCCACCAAATTATTCCTTGCAAATTTTCTACAAAGTTGTTTTTCTAGTAAGTCGTTCAAATGCAGCTTGGTTGAGCCACTTTCTGATTTCTGACCTTGAAACACTTTGCCTCAATGCCTGAAAAATTCTGTTGACAGTGCTTTGCCTTACAGTCTGCTTTGATAAGTGTCAGACTGGCTGCTGTAGTTTCTCTCATTCCTTGATTCCTCCTTGTCTTGGTGTTTGCCTACATTTTTTAATGCTCTGGCCAGTATTTGTGTGGTCTGTAGAACACGAGAATCTAAGGTTGAGTAGATCCTGGCATTTGTATTTCACAGTAAATTAGAGGTTTTGAATCAGTGCAGTTTTAAAAATAAATGTTCCAGTATTCTGCAATAGGACAGTGAATTAGTTTTACCACTTACATTTTCTGCAGATAGGTTTCATTCTGTTCTCTGTCGGGTTAAATCGGAGCCTTTGACCCTTGAATAATGGAGCAGTCATCAAGAGAGGAGTGGTAAGGAATGAGCATGGTAGCTGGATACCAGTGCTTGGGCACTTAAAGCTTTCAAATTGACTGGTGCTGTCATCTGCTCTAATATTTCACGGAATTGGTGGCAGCTTTTTACATGCTGTGGACACAGGCAGACACCAGCACCTCTGGGTTTGTGCTGTGCATGAGTGTAAGCAGGGGCATGACTGGTGTGTGTGCTTGGATGTCACCTGGAGAAGTGTTATGGCTGTGCTGCCTTTCTGAACAGCACAGACCTCTGCTGAGTACTGAAGGTGGACAAGTTGAAACTAAGCACATTTTTAAGAGTTAATCTTGTGGCTGTAATATTTGCACTGAAAACCTCATTTTCAGGCAGCCCACTGACTGCAGGAGGTGTAGAGCAAAATTCCTGTCTGATGTTATACAGAAGATCCCACTGAATTTATCATCCCTTTCCTTTGCTCTTTTGATCCTTAAATTTTCTTTAGCCAAAGGTTATGACTTTTACTGATAAATTTAGATTCTGTAATACATAGTGAGAGACATCAAGCAGTCAGAGCTTTGAGTTCATACATGGGGACTGCTATGTAATATTTTTTCCCTCAGGATGCTCCTGACTGTGTTTTTTGTCCTGAGATGGAGATTGAAAATTTCAGGCACAGTTCTCTTTCTGGACATCAGGAATTGATAATGTGCCCTTTGAGTAGTGAACCCCATCCAGACATCAGCTAAGATTCAGAAGCAACTCTAGGGCAGTCCAAGATGCTTCACTTAAAAGAATTTAAACTCCTGAACTAAAGGTGGGGTTGAGAACTGAAGCTCTGAAAATGAAAGCTGTGTTTTGTTTTATTTCTTGCCATCCTGCAGAGGTTACAGTTTTCAGTGTCATACCTGACTATTGCAGTGCTTGACAACAGGTAACCTTCAAACCCAGCTGGAAAATACCAGCATATGATGGTATTTTCCATCAGTGAGCAGAGGGAGCTTGGTAGGACAGCTCTGGGTAAAGTTCAGCTGAGCGGCTTCTGTATGATCCCTCTTTCAGCTGGAAAGCACAAGAGAAGAGGAAAGGCTGTGTGCTGTCAGAAATCCTGTGTGTCAGACAAGGCACTAAACAAGTTGCTGAATGTGTCAGTTGTGAAAGGACAGACTCTGATCCGCTAATCTGGTGTGAGTTGGAGTGTTTCTAAAATTAAATTGTTACAAAAATCTTACTCAATTTTGTTGATTACATGAGTTCTGGAGTGTATCTAGTAAATATTTCTAAGGCAGTATCTGCTCAGATAGGCCTGATTAAAACAGCTTGCCAGTTACAATTAAAACCTTTTCCCCTACAGTTGACCTCAAATGTCTTTGGAGTCTGTAGACTTAGTGTGACCCTCCAGTGTGACACCAACACATGGCATGGCTGTCCACACTAATTCTGTCTGGCATTGCCTCTTATGTTCTCTCCTGTTCACCTTCTTCATCTGTTGCTCCTAAGAGTTTCAGGCTTGGAAGAATGGAAGAGGAAGAATGTGGGTTCATTCTGCCTCTGCAGTATTATACACTCACTATATATATGTACTTGTAGTTTGGCCAAAGTCCAACAGGAACTCAGTCTGGCTGGTGCCATAAGACAGTAAAAAGTAAATACATTAGCAGCAAAAGGAGGGCTAAAGAGAATCTCTGTTCTTTATTGGATGCAGAGAAAAATATACTGACAAAGAGTGAGGAAACAGCTGAAGTACTTAAAGCCTTCTTTGCCTCAGCCTTTAATAGTAACACCAATTTTTATCCAGGTATGCAGCCCCCTGAGCTGCAAGAACAGGGACAGGGAGCAGAACGAAGCTCCATAATCCAAGGGGGAATGCTCAGTGACTTACTTCACCACTTAGACACACACAGGTGTGTGGGGCTGGCTGACATCCAGCCAAGGTGCTGAGGGAGCTGGCAGAAGTGCTCACTGAGCTCTGTCCATCCTTGACCAACACTCCTGGCTCACTGGGGAGGACCCAGTCAACTGGAGGTGAGCAATTGTGATCCCCATCTACAAGAAGGGTCAGAAGGAGGATCTAGGGAACTACACTGCTGTCAGCATGACCTGTGTACTGAGGATGGTTGTTTAGCGTGGAGGAAAGGGAGTTGAGGGGAGACCTTATTGCTCTCTACGACTACCTGGCAGGAGGCTGTAGTGAGGTGAGGGTCAGCCTCTTCTCCCAAGGAACAAGGGATAGGACAAGAGGAAACAGCCTCAAATCACACCAGGGTAGGTTTAGATTGGATATTAGAAAAAATTTCTTCATGGAAAGAAGCACTGGCACAGGCTTCCCGAGGCAGTGGTGGAGTCCCCATCCCTGGAGGGGTTTAAAAGACACGTGGATGTGGCACTTGGGGACATGGTTTAATGGTGGGCTTGGCAGTGCTGGGGGAATGATTGGACTTGATGATCTTAAAGGTCTTCCAACCTAAATGATTCTGTGATTCTATATATGTGTGTGTGTGTATAAGAATGAATCTTCCTCATGCACTAAGCTGTGTTTCCCTTTTGGAATTCTTCTTCCGATTTTGCAGTGTTACAGTACGTGTTAAATTGGGAGCTGCCTTCACTTGATACTTTGCAGAAATCCACAGTATGTCTTCATTCAATCCAGGTGAGAGAAAGGATGCAGGGAGAGGAGCAGAACCCCTTGTTAGGAGAGCAGAGGTTATGTCTAGGAGGAACAAAATGCTCCATCCAGATTTGAAAAAGCCAAACAAGTGTCAGATGTTTCTGTCCCATCCCCCTGCCCAGGCCACAGAAGAAGACTTCTTGAAAGTCTTGTTTGATCCATATTCAGTTTTCCTGGTTGTCCTAAATCATTATTATATTAATATCACTCTGAGATTAGCAAATCTGTAGGAATGTTTGAATTGCATATCATGGACAATTAATATAAAAGTCCTCTTCATGGTGCCTTTCATCTTGAGAGTCTGAGGATTTTTCAGATTTGAAAAATGAAGATGAAAAATGTTCTTTTTCTGGTCTTTTTATGCTTTGCTTTATTAAAGAGCTCTTGTGGTTGGCATCACACCATTAAAAAGCCAGAAGCTGATAGCCACGATATTTCATGTGTGGTAGGCTTTACAACAAATTACAACACTGACTGCTGAGACTATCTAAGTTGCTGGAAAAATGGATTTAATTGTCCATTCTGAAACTATTTCCAGGATCAAATAGAATTTCTTTTAACTACTCATGCTCTTTATAACCCTGGTTCAATTCCACTGCAGTAAATCTGAGGGGAGAGCAGAATGGCAAGTTAAAAACAGCACTGAGGTTTTATAGTGCCAACATTAAACTATATGTCATTTTGAAGTTAAAGTACTGGGCTGAAAGCTTTTCTACTTGTAATGATTTGTTTCTATCTGGAGATCTAATTTGCATTTTTAAATCTCTTCTTGCCCAGTGGTTAGGGACAGTGTGTGTGTGTGGAGGGAAGTGTTTCTTTGTGACCTCCATTTAGTTTGCTGGCCTGTTGACTTTGTCTTGCTCAGGTCTGAAGAGGAATTTACTCCTGTTCAGTAAGAACTCTGATGTGTTGCTGCCAGCAGCTACATGAAGGATTGCATGACAAATGGGGACAAAATGAGTATTCGGTACAAACCATGTGTACTTCAGACTAATCGTTGCTGTTTTACAGTCCTTAGTGGGCTCAGTTTTCAATGTATGTTCACATACGAAGTTTTTCAGATACTTCCATTTTTACTTGGTTTCAAGACAATGGAAAATTTGGCTTCTTATACCTTACACTGTTTCTGGAATATATAATTTTAAGCATTTTGACACTTGATATTTGTAAAGTCCTGTGGTAAAGGGCATTGCTCTCTCTAAGTTCCATATGATTGCGAGGGAGTTGCCTCGAGTGGGAAAGGTGATTTCTTCCATAGGTCAGAGGAGCCTGAAAGAACGTTTTTCTGCAGCCTGGCTGATTCTCTTTCCAGTTCTGATACTCCTGGCTCATTACAGCAGCCTTAGGCAGTGAGCTGCTTCCCGTATTGCACTCAGGTACATGTCTTGAGTCTAACTAGATTTCAGCTTGCTACTGCCCAGCTTGGTGGTGCAAGGGATCTTTTACTGTTCCTGATAGCACTTGTGTGGGTGAGACCTTGAGCCTGTAGGACAGCAGCAGTGGGCTGTTGCACCCACATAACCTTTTGTTGTGCTCAGCAACGTTCTGAATACCTGCAGTGGCTCTCAGGCATCAGGCACCACAGTTTTTTCCTGAAGTGTCTGAGGGTGTGGTTTCCTTTTTTCAGCTTTGGAATGAGCAAGGATACTGAGATATGTCACAAAGTGGTGGAGGCTGTAAGGGACATCTAGAGGTCATCTTCAGCAGGGGGGCTGAAGCAGGGCCACTTAGAGCTGGCTGCCCAAAACCGTGTCCAGATGGCTTTTGAATACCTCCAATAGTGGGAACTCCATGAACTCCATGGGCAACCTGTGCCAGTCACCCTCATGATAACAAAGGATTTCCTTATGTTCAACACCTTCTGTGTTTCAGTTTGTGCCTGTTGATTCTTGTCCTTTCACTGGGCACCACTGAAAAGAGCATGGCACCATCTTCTCAACACTCCTGTTCAGGTATTGGTATGTGTGGGTAAGAACTCCTCGAGGCTTCCCTTCTCCAAGTGGGACAGTCCCAGCTTTCTCAGCCTTTCCACATATGTGATGTGCTCCAGTCCTTTAATCATGTTAATGCCCTTTGTTGGGCTCCCTGCAGTATGTCCATGTCCCTGCTGCACTGTGGGGCCCACAGCCAGACCCAGCACTCCAGCACTGAGTAGAGGGGAAGGATCAGCTCCCTTGGCCTGATCTTGGTGCTCTGCCTGGTGCAGCCCAGGATACCATAATCCCTCTTTGTGCCAAGAGCCCACTGCTGCTCATGTTCAGCTTGATGCCCACCAGAACCCCCAGAGAGAAAGGAGCAGGGTTTGAACCCAGAGGGTGGTCTGGCTTGGAGTAGGACACTGGCTATATTTTACTAGGCCTGATCTCCAGGGAAACCTGAGACCTGCATGTGCCCTTAGAGAGGAAAAGGGCAAGGCTTCAGTAGGGGAGGGGGAGCGATGTCCTCTGCTCAGTCCCACCTGGAGCTGGGCTGGGCTGAGGGGATTGCCTGCCCAGCAGGTCCCCCTGCAGGATTACCCTTGCTCAGGGGGGTGGGTAAAATGTTTGAATCTCGGGCTTGTGGTTGCTGTGAAGGGATCAACGTGGAATTTGGAGATGGGATGTGAGTTTTTGACTGTCAGTTCAGAGCTGTAAAGTGTTTTATCAAAATAAGAGGATGAATCTGGTGATAGTATTTGCTTTTTAAAAAGAAATTATAAGCATAATCATTGCAAAGGCCGTGCTCATTTTACAGCATATTTGTGTTTGTTTGATTGTTTAAAGTGCTTTTTATTTCCATGTTTTTGCCCTGGGGACTTTACAAACTGTGAGATAGTCTGAAAATATGTGAGATTGCTTGTGAGAACACTTGCTGTGCCAAAATTTTCTTTCTTTTTAAATAATGAGCAATGCTCAAATTGGATAATTTCAGGGTTTATGAAATGGGGTGGGACAATAAAAGCGGGGGAGCATGGCAGGAAGCATCTTCATTTTGTTTTTTTCTTTTGAAGGGAGTAGCCCATAAGAGTCCTCTAGAGTATTTTTAAATATTTGTGTATATTGCCAACATATTTTCTGAAAATTCAGTTGTGAGTTAGACTCAACTTGTTTCCTTGTCTCTATTCTACAACTTCTCATAACCTCAAACAAATCCTGGTTCCTTCATGCTCACATTCCTTGCCTATGGAAAGAATAATTATAGATTTCTGAGAAACTGTACCTCTTTTATCTTTTTTTAAAGATGGTAAACTTTTGAGAGGAGGACTTTCTAACTCCTAAATAACTTTAACTCTATTTGTATGGCACTGAATGAACTTCAAAGATTCTGCCTTGAATCCTAATCTCTTACATTTGAACACAGGATTTGTCATCCTTGGGACCTGATTGTAAAGTTTCTTTTCCATCCCCCATCTCCTCAGTGTGCTTTTTGTGACAGTGCTTCATACTGTCTGTGAAGAAGGTGCTTTAAACCAGCAGGAACAGAGATTGAGTTAAAATGGTGTAGTAAGACAGTATTTTAGTGTTGCTCACCTTGTGCTTCTAATGAAGATGTCTTGATAATAAAGTGCAAATTTGGGTAGAAAATTTAGGCAGAATTCCTAAATTCTGTTAAATGTTACCACCAAACCTTGAGGAGAATGAATTGGATTCTGGAGGTCGGCTGATGATGTGGTTGCCCAAGGGACTTGGGCATATCACAGTGTGTTGTTGTGTTTTGGGGAGCAAATTTTTTGTTTTAAAAAGGCTCTATTGAAAGAGGAAAGTGTGAGCAGAACAGCAATGCTTGATTCAATAAACAATGAGAAATTTTAAATGGGTGGCTTCACCTTAATTTCAGGTGGAAGAAGGAAGATTATTGCATCACTGTAATGTGTTAATGAAACATTTTCGTGTGCATGATTCTGTGTTCTAAGTAAAAAAGGACATGAATCAAATGGGGATTTATTTTAAATATATTAACAAGGTTTTTTGCAACAATTTAACTTACAAAAATGAACAAAACATTCTTGTATTGTATTTTTTGATAATTTCTTTTTTAAGTAGTTTGCTTTTCAATTCCTGGAATGCATGAACAGACTTTTTATTTGGAGATGTAGAGAATGTCACTGTCAGTACACTGAGCTGTGTTATAATAGAGTAACCTAGCGTGTTAGGCCTGGGTAAACTAGTTATGATAAATCTGAAATTGATATTAGTTAAACACGAATCTTCCTAGATTTTTATTTAAGTTGTTACTTTTGCCTATTCTTTTTTAGTACTCTCCATTTTAGATGCAGTTAGTAATAAAGAAGCCAAAGCCCTGTAAGGACACGGCTGTTCTTTGGTTATGTAGTGCCTCAGGAAGCATGGCAGCATCGTTGTGAGGCAGCCTGTTCTGAGAACTCGATATTCTGAAGAACTGAAAGATCTGGTAGGTTATCTAGCTGTCAGTTTTTCAGCCTCTCAGCCAAGGTTGCTGCTGCGTGCCAAATCTTGCAGAGGCTTAATTTGAGATACAGCACCAGTTCAACAAACCTGTGTCTGTCCAGAGCAGAGCTGAGGGTGATAAGATGAAGTGAATAACTACGCTGTTTCCAGGGTAATCAAATTCAGTAATTAGGAGTTCAGTAATCTCTGGTCTTTTATGTAGCCTCACAGTGTTAAAATTAATTCAGTCTTTGGTTTGGCAGGTTGTGGATTATGTTTAGATTATCACTCCAGTGTGTGCCAGCTGGGCTTCATTGCACCTGAAGGCCTCTAATTTGAACGTTATCTGGAACCTTGATCCTAATGCTGGTGACCTCTGTTATCTCTGGTCTTCAGAAAGTGTTTCTTTGCTGGTCCATTTGCACTGAGGAGCATGGCAGGCAGCCATCCACAGTGTTTGTGGAGGTTCTGCTAATGAGTTGGGATCAGCAGCTACCTTCCAATTACAGTTTACTAATCTAGAAACTAACAGCTGCTGAGGTCTCTCTGTGGTTTTGTAGAAATGTGATATTTTTCTTGTGTATCTAAATGAAGAACTGTGGAATGGTTTTGATTAGGAGTCAGAAGAGCTGCAGGGACAGTGGTGCTGTCTGCCTGATTAGCTAAAACTGAACCTTTAATGTAGCTGGCTTTAGAAGTCAGACTGGGAATTGAGCAGGGATATGTTTTTAGGGCAGTCCGTGAGCAGAAAACAGAAGAGATCTTTCTAAAAAATAAACTCAGCTGCTTACTGTTTATAGGTCCATATCCTTGATCTAACATGAAGTTGTTGCCTCCCTTCTGTTCAATAGAATTAAGATTAAAGGCTTGTTTGAGTTTTAAATAGCTTCATGGGTAAATGCAGATTTCCGAGATACAGACCAAAACCCTCTAAAAAGGCACTTTCAAAAGCCAGGTATTAGAAACCCTTTTCAGGGTACTGCTATTTCTGTAAACTTATCTTCACTCAATATTATGTCAAACAATTCACCACACATGGCACTACTCTGGAGGATTTGGGCACTGGGGACACGGGTTGTGATGCTGCTCTTAGTTGTACTTGTTCCACACTCAAAATTTACCCCTATTTTTCACCAGTGTAAATAAAAGTCAGATTATTGGCTGCTGGCATTAATTTGTTTCTTCTCTGTGCAACTTGCTGGAGGCTGGAAAGAAACCTTCCAGGTTACGTGGCATTACTAGCAACAAATACATTCAGGGAGAGGACTGAAACATGTGAGGCAAATAATGCCAAGGGGCTGTGTGGCTCTGGCTTGGCACCACAACACAGGGGCCTGCCCCTGCATCTGGCACAGCCACACTGTTTGCTGCTGCTGTTCATGCTGTCATCCATGGAATTACTTTGCAAGGGGCAGATTTGGGGGTCTGGCTCAGACTGGGCTGTCCTGCACGCCCGTGTGCTCTGGCATCTCTGCTCATGCAGGAGTGGATGAGTCTCCAGTGGGATGTGCTCTCCCCACAGCTCACATTGCTGGTCATGGGAACCTAATGAGTAAATGCAAAGGCAAACACAGCACTGAATTGAATTCAAACTTGTGAAGAATTTGACCTAAATATTTTATTTTTTGTCCTCAGGTTGTTACCTTGAGTAGAGGCATGCTTCTAACTTTCAGATGGCAAAAAGTTGTAGGGACAGAATCTTCTTATGCAGCTGATACAGTCATAATAAATCCAACAGCCTTTGGGGAACACGCTGCTTATACCTAAAGACTATTCCAGTTACAGCAGTTTGTTTTAAAGAGGATTTGTGTGTTGAGCATAAGATCTGGATTTACAGCATTTAACTTGCATGTTTCAGTTAATGGGCTTTCTGCCCAAAACCTCTGAAATACTTTTCCAAACCACAAAACCGACAAGACTCCTTCTGAATCAGTTCTCAGACTCTGTTTTCATTACTTATTTATTTTGAGCCTTTTGAATTAATCTGTCAGTGCTAGAAAATTACCAAAATGGGTTACTGCTTTTGGACACCCCTCCCAAAAAAAAAAAAAAACAAACCCAAAACTTCCTTTCTGTGATGGAAAATTTGTTGCACAAAATGTCCAGAAAGTACCTCTGAGGCTGCTTCAGGGCAGTGGCTTCCTCTGCTCAAAACCTGAGCGTTCACAGTGTTATTCACAGGGACCTGTGAAACAACCTCCCAGTCTGTGGCTGTGGTGATGGACAAGTTGCCAGTTCTATTTATGGCTTTCCTTGTAGGTAGCTCTCCTACAGCTTTTCTCATAACATGCTTCCAAAAATTATAAAGTGCTGTACACGATCTGTCTTTCTAATTCACATTCTTTAGAGCTATTGAAATAGTGGGGGTCTTTTGTTGTTCTTATTTGGCTATGAAACTGGTGGATAATCCTTTCTAGTTAATCCAAAATATTCAGACATTAAAGAAGTATTTTCATTTAAAACATTTCCTCTAATTTTTAAGGCATAAACAGCTTTGGAGAAAGTATCCAAAATGTTTTATTTAGAAAATAAAAAAAAAGATGACCAAGTTTTGAACTGAATTCTTCCTCGAACTCTTTGTGTTCAGTCCAAATATACGAACAATTTAGATATCAAACTATGGGTTTTTAAAACAAATGTAATAAGGAAAAAATCTTGGCAAACTCACTTGTCTCATTTTGCTTTCAGCGTAGCAGAGAAAATTTTGACAAAAAGTGAGCTAAAGTTGTTTTGTTCATTTCAGTACAGTCTGTGCCTCCCCACCTTCTCAGGCTGGGCATAGAAATGCCCTCTGCAGCTTCAGACGGGTTTTGGGACAGCCCTGCAGAGTGTGGCCCTGCTGCCTACGTGTGGCTTGAACTCCAGACACTTTCTGGAGCAGATCAGTTCCTGTGCTCAGCAGAGAAGCTGAGGATGGAGCTGAATCATTCCCAGCTGCTGCTGTGCCACTCTCCTTAGGGAAGCTGTGCAGCCTCCTGCCAGCTTGGGGGTTATTTTCCCAGAGAGGACCCTTGGGCAACCTGCAAGTAACTCCCAGCTATGGAACCTGTGACAAAGCAAACTGTGCCTCTGGGCATGTGATGAGAGAGAGGATGCTTCATCAATACTGCACTGCTTCTGTGCAAAAGCCTTTGTAAACAAGTCCCTTCCTGTACCTGCAATGCCCCTGTGTTACAGATAGTCAGCAGGGAAAGGCTCCTGACTTCATCTTTTCTGCTCTGCCGTGTGACTTACAATCTGACAAGTGTTTGAGCCTTTTTTGAGGAGGTGGGAAATTGTGCAAGTGGGGTTCCAGCTGCAGGAATGTGTCTTTGAAGGAGTTTTCTGCTGAAATGAGTAATTGCTTTTTACCAAGATAGATTTGTGAGACAGAGGAGGGGAGCTGATAGCAGTGATCACTTACAAGTAGCTTCCTAATTTGGATAAATTGATGCAGATTGAAAATGTTGTAATGCACACCCAAATGAGCAGCATCCTCTGGGAGAGGTTCACCAGAACTTTGCACCACTGTGAAAACATTGCTTGCCGTGTGACTTCCTATAAGGAGAAGTTCCAATAATTTTACTTATTTAAGGAAGATTTGAAAACATCAGCTCTCTGTGTAATTAGCTGTTTTGTTTTTAATTGATCCTCCAGAGCGTCAGCCCTGAGCTGGGTTTCCATAGCATCATGGAATTTACTGGATAGCCCAAGGGATGTGGAACAACTTGTGTGACTTGTATTTAAGAGGGTCATTGTTTGGTGCCCACCTCTAAAGGTGCTGCTTGTATCACTGACACTGTTGAGGAGATAGATATTTCTGCAATGACAATGTATGGATTGATCAGAGGTTGATCAGCATTAAACACAGAAATCCCATGGAGCATCTTTGGGATGTTGGATTGTGTCATTAACTTAAAACAGTGAAGTATTTAGAATGTAATTGTGAGTGTCTGTCTGATATGTAATGAGGCCAGCAGGGTAAAAGCTTAATCTGGTTCATTGCATAACACAAACCCTTATTATTTTCTGCATCTGCAGTTTAAAGAGTGATTAACCTCTCAGAGAAAAACTTAGTTTCCTTATATATGCTCTTATTTTCAAGTCTAAAGCCTTGATTCTCTCACCTTGAAAGCTTTCTGTTCAGTTCTTGAGATTCCCTCCCCAAACCCTATTGGCCTTTGTTTCAATTTCTTTGGAAGCTTATTCTCTTGAGGAAAGCTCTTTCTGCTTTGAAAATGTCAGGTTCCAGGCATCTGAACTTCTCAAAACCAAATTTGTTTTCTCATTTGAAGCACCTCTTTGGAGCTAGGGCCCTTTGTTTTTAAAGGGATATTGCCAATTAAAATTGTCCACTGAGGGTAGATCTATCAACCTCAGGCCGCTAAATTCTCATGGAAGTATTTCTTAAGAAAATAAATATTCCCTTTTCAGTATTTAGAACCTAAATATTTTAGCATCAAAAAACTTGTGGTGAGGTGGATAAACAGAAAGCCCTTTTTTCCCTGCCTTTCTCAAGCCCCTTAATTTCTGAGGTGCCAGCAAGTGGCTGTACAAAAATGTTCACTTAAATTTACTTTTGCTTAATTTCTAATTTTCAGACCAAAAACTAAATGAGCCATTAAAGGAAAGCACACTAATGAGATGCACTACAAAGCAAAATTTGCCCAGGGCAAAAAGCGGGCTTTTAATTGGTTCAGCTTAAATCTCAAACATCTGGCTCTGATGGATGATGTCACTAACCACATTAAGAATATCAGAAATAGACTTTTGTAATCAGTGCCTCCTCTGCTTGCCTTTCTCCGACTGCTTGCTCATTTTCTTGGCACGTAGTAGTGCAGGGAAATACTGTAAAGGGCAAAGACTCTGAGCTGTAAGTTGAACTTGGGTTTGGACGTGGACCATTGGGCCTGGCTGCCAACCCTTGTGCAGGCAGCTTGCAGCACAGCACACAGCACAAGCACTCTGTCTAAACACTGGGTACCTTAGGGCTGCTCAGCACTCAGGGGTGGGTAAAAACATCACTTAGAACAATCTCAAGAAGCCAGGGAGATGGAGACTTCCAGCAGCAGTAAGCCAGAGCAGTTTTGTTGTTCTGTGTTCAGAGGCCTGGTTTGATTCCTGGTGGGCCTGGAGCTGGGAGGTGGGCATAACAGCTGGGGCTGGTATTCCCATGCAGCCTGAGCTGATGAAGCAAGAGCTTTGGAGAGCAGCTGGACTCGTAGGGATAAATTCTGCTGCTGGTAACAGAACAGCTGCTTCTTGAGAATGGCTGGCTTGTGGTGACTCTTAGACCATCAGTGTGGCTGGCACCTGGCAGCATTTGACAAGGTGTACCAGCACTGACACAGCCAGCCAAGGCTGCCTTAGTCATCTGGTTAGGACAATTTTTCCTTTTCTCTTTTGCTCCCCAAAGCAAATGGCTACTTGTGCATGTTTAGGTTGGTCACAGGGCAGACACGTGGCACTGCACCCTCTGCAATGCAATGTTTGCACTGTAAACTGCATACCCAACTTTAGGCTTCCCGGGGGGGAGAAGTAGGTTGTTGGACCACCAGTTCTCATAAGCAGGCTAAAATGAGGTCTGAGGGACACTGGCATCACGTGTTGTCTGTAAAACTGTTGAATGCCTTCACTGAAGTTGTTTCCAGCCAAAGTGAACTGTGAGCTCTGAACTGTTCTGCTGAAAGTGGTGGAACACACCCAGATTGCTTGCAGGAGCAGTTTGTTGGGTGGATCCCCAGTTACAAGCTGTTGAAATCTGGCTGTAGTAAGAATTTTGTCTCTGCAGTCACCCCTTATTGTGGATTTCTTGTGAAGCACTGTAAGCTTTATTTTCATGTAGCAGCAGTTTCTCTCCTCTGCCTGTACTAGAGATTGCTCTTGCTGAGGCCCTCTGCCCAGTGGGAAATTCTCTGTCCTCTGCAGGTGACTGGCATGTGCAGAGCTGGATTTGTAGCTGCAAAGTAGCCTGACCCTACCAGCTTCCTTTCCTGTTCTATGTGGAAAAGAACAATTGTTCTGTCTTGTAGAAATACAGGGTTTGTTTTGCTGAGCTTTAATTTTTAGAGAATGCTAGAAATTGCAGGCAATTATTTTCTAAGTATTTCAAAAGGAAGTGGTTGTCACAATTCACAGCTTCTGCTCTGTGTGTCTTTCCTACTTCATTGTCCTTTGGTCCTTTTCATACACTGACATATCTTTCTGCTTTGTTTGTACTTGAAATTGTATCTGTGTAGTCATTTGCCAAATGTAGCAAATGTCAATCCACCGTTTCTCTTTGCCAAGTAACTCTTTTATATTGCTTACAATAAAAATAGGGCTGCATAGAGGAACTTGTGCTTCTGATGGATAAAACTTAATGATGGGAGAGCCAGGAATCACTAGCACCATCTATTCATTGAGAAGCACTATGAGCATGTATCTTGTTCCTGGCTGTGCAGAATTAGGGCACACACCTCAATAGCCTGAGCTTTGAGAATCACTCCCTTTGCAGTTTCCCTCTAATTCAAGAGCACTCTGCCAAGTGGAACAGCCTGCCTTTGCCGATTCACGTCCAAATTCCAAGTAACACAAGTTCCCAGCTTCTCCACTCCATGATTACAGCAGAAGTATAAAGAACAAAAATTTTGAACTGCTTTCTGGTCCTCACTGACCAAGAAAAAACAATATTGTGAACTTTCAGGGAGGTGACTGAGGGGTTGACTTTGATTTCTGTCTGGAAGCGCTGATGGCGAGACCTCTGCTCTAAGAGCAGTGGGGGGCCCTGCCAAGTCTTTTTCGTTGGGGGATCTAATCCATCTCCCTTAGGAGGTTCACAGAAGACATAATCAGATTGTCTAGTCTGATCCACTCGGTGTCAGAGGTCACTGGATTTCATGCAGCTTGCTCTGTAATGAGTCTTATCCTGACATTCTCAAGCACTGACAACATCCAAAGGGTCACAGTGCTGTGACAGTGGAGCCAAGGCCATGGAAAACTTTCCTCTTGAGTGGTTTTAGCTTCTGCATTGTTTTAATTCGTGTCTAAAATTTGACCCCAGTTTCGTTGCAGTATTTAAGTGTGCGACTCCATCAATTCCAATAGTTGCTACCCTTCTAAATATGTCTTGACACCTGGGTCCTTGTGTGTACAGCTGGATTTGTCATTCTATAGAGTAACAATTGGATGGGTGTATTTGGCAACTGCAGAGCACGTTGGTGAAGTGAGCTGTAAAATGAACCCGAAGTTGCAAACAGTAATCTGAAGTGAAATGCGAGCAGCCTCTTTTTTATGCCAAAAGTACTGTTTTCCCAGGTTGTTTAGAAATGTCTCCAGTACTTGTAATTTGGGATGAAAAGTTTCAATTGCTTTTAATTCTACAGCCAATACCTTTGTAGGGAAATTAGTCTGAAACGTATTTTCAATAGCAGGAGGGAGGAGAGGAGGGAAACCTGTGATCAGTTAGAGCTGGGTACTATGGAGGACAGAATTTCAGAGCTGAATTTGTCATGTGAGAAGGGAACTCTGCAGTTCTGTGCGATTTTGTTTTAAAGGGGACATAATGCCATATAACAGGAAGGTGTCAGACCTCTCTGAGGTATGGGAGGGGCAGAGGTTCTTGGCTCTGTTCCTAAATTCCTGGTCTCCTCTTCATTTGGTGATTTTAGCTTGCATGCAGCTTCATTCGATGGCCCCTTCTACACACAGAAACCGTGAGCAACTGACCCCTTTGAAGGATCAATTAAAGCAGCTGAGTCCACTTTAAAATGTACAAATTCATTCTGTTTTCCTGTTGGCAACCACAGTGTGGCCTTATTTAAACTTGCCCCTTGTCACCCTGCCACTTGCCACCTCAGAACATCTACACTCTTATTTGGATGGACTTTAGGTTCAAAGTACTCTGAAACAGCTGAGGTGGCATGTGGTTTGTGTAAGCAAGTGATAGATATTTTGATAGAGGTGCTGGGTATTTTATTTTTAAATCTGATATGCCTGGAGATGTCAGTCTGCTGGGTCAAAGTTTGCTGGCCCTTGGGGAATTCTGCAAAGGAATAACAATCTGTTTATAAGATGCAGTATCTTTTTCATTAGATTATTTATTGTTGCCAGGGAGAAGAAAGCTCGTTTCAGTGCATATGGGCAGCCCTAGGTCAGCCCAGCGTGTGCACTCCCAGCCTGAGCTGGGCTTTGGAGCTGTACAAAGCTAAAAGCCATCAGAGCAGTGTGTGCTGCAGAGCTCGGGATCTGAGGCTTGGAGCTTTTGTGATCTCTCTGCTGCAACTCGCCAGAAAACAAGCTTTTCATCAGGCAGAAATGCTAAGAATAGCGAGCCCAAACTCTGCAAATAGCAGAGCAAACTTGTGAAGCTGAAACATATGGCAGAAAGTGAGCTGAAGGGCTTCAGGCTTAGCTTTCACTTGGTAAATGGGGGAGAGATTTTTGCCAGCTGAGTGTGGAAAAATGTGAAACCAAAGACCCTGTAGGTAACTAAGTTCAGAGGAATGTAGTTATTAAGCTTAGCTATTTCAACTTGCACAAATACTGGTAAACAGTCTGGAATTGTATCAGTTTACCTGGGTTAGTTTGTATTGCACTATATTGCTCTTTTTCACAGTTCAGCTGATAGTCAATGCTGTAATATTAATTTTTTTGAGTTTTAAGTCCATGGGATTCTCTGAACCTACTACTTGAGGTAGTGAGAAGCCTCAAGATATCTTGAGCCTTCGAAATTAATGGAAAGTTGGTGTTGCAGGCACAATCCTTCCAAATAGGAAATGAGAGAGGCAAAAGCATTCTTCTGAGTTGAAGAATGCTTGAATTCCCTACTCAGAAAAGCTTGACATGAGGTTATTACCCTGATGTGTGGTTAAGTGTGCTAAAAAAATGTTTATTTGTTAAGGGAATAACACTGGAATATAAGATACCTGAGCTCATCAGGAATGACAGTCCAAGTTTCCTTTCCCAAGAATTTATTTCCATCCAAATATAGAGATGATTTATTTGTTCTTTTAGACTTTGTTAGTGCTGGATCTCCATCAATCTTCTCTGTGTTTATGTAGCATTTCATGGGGCACAAGTGGAACACGATATATTTCCAGTAGTAAAAAATACACGATTTTAAGGACATCTAATCTCAAACTGGAAAGAGAGAGTTTGATATGTCATATGCACTCCTCTACTGAATTCTGGAATGATATTGACAGGAGTAGGACAGAATGAAAAAATAATCCAGTAAATCTTTACAGGAAAACTGAAAGGGCAAGGCTGATTGCAGTGCATGGTTCAGGCTTTGCTTCTTGAGTGAGAGAATCAGTGGAAACTTGCAGTAATGAATTTTTATGTTATTCTCAAAGTTTAGTGCTGGGAGAGGTGGGGAGCTGCCTTCTTATCTGCTGGGACTTTCTGGAACTGCAAGATATTTGCTCTGCTGAGAAATCAATGCAAGAGCTATTTTGAGGATATATCCCACAGATCCCATTATTCAGTAGACCTGAAATTCATATCCCAGGTTGACACTGCAGATAGAAAGTTTAGCATGCAAGTGCAGCCAAGTCAGTAAGGACACACTGTATGGACTGGTTGGTACTGCCCAGTAGGCAGGTGGTGATAACTTGTCATGCTTTATCTGCTCTGAAGAGATGACAACTAACTGAAGGGAACCTTGTAAACCAGGAAGGTGTGTGTGTGCTGTGGTAGATCACAGAAGGTTTAGGATCCCCCTGACACGGGCTCCTAACTGGAGCTATGATGTACCAAGAGGAGGAATCAGGAGAGTGTCCAGTTTACTGAGGGATGTGTTGAGTTGCACGGGGAGGAGGATGTGTCTCCAGTCCTGGAGCTGCAACCAGGACTGCCACATCCAGGCCCACTGTCCCAGCTTTGTATTCTGTGCTGCACAGAGAGAGAATCTCCATCACAAAACACAGCTCATCTTTTCCACACCCATCAGCCCTTACTGTGGTCTTGCAGACATTTTATAGCTTTTTATACGTGCAAATAAATAGAGAAAATAGCTGAAGATTCTTGTAAAGTGGGGTTTTTTCCAATTCTTACTGATTTACCCAGGGACAGACCTTCCTGGCCACAGGACTGCTGTTTCCCCCAAACCTGTACTCCCTGCTGGCAAATGACCTAAAATGTTACAGAACCTGGCAGGGATCATTTGAACAAAATGCATTTTACAAAAATAGAGGTTTGCTTCTCCTCTGGTAAGTACCTCGAAATTTCATCAGCAGTGCTTCATTCAGCTAACTCACATTAACATGAATTGTAGTTGGGTTGAGACTTCTTGTTGCTACATACAACTGCAAAAAAAAAGATAGCCAATTAATAGGTCTTAAATTTTTTGCCATGATATTAATTGCTGGCAGCTGTAAAGTGCAGAATCTCTAATGTGCTTAAGTTTAAACAGAAAGCAATTTGGACTAGTGCTGTGGTCTGTCTGTGTAAGCTCAGACAAGCTGATCCAAAGCAGAGGTCTAGGATTAGCTCTGAACAAAAGGCAGAAAGGCCAGGTCTTTCAGTATTTCTTGTGTTCCCTATCCATATAAGGATAAAAGACTCTACAGAACAGGAAAGTGATGTTCCTGCCTACAGACTAAACACATCCTTCTTCCAACCCTGCAGCAAAACCACTTTAACCTAAGTCTAGTGCTCTCACCTCCTGCCTTAGTGTGCAGTTCACTGTTATTTTTCCTGAGTCTTCAGTGCCCCAGTTCTTCTTGCACTGGGGCATTTTGGACATCTCTGGGAGTGAAAGCTGATTGTACTTCCTGCTCTGATGAACCCAGACATCTCAGTGAACAGACATCCTGAGCTGCTTCACTCTGCCTCTGTTTATTTGAAACTTGATTCTGCTGTTCTTCCTGTCTTTCCATTGTGGTGTATGAATCCAGAACTGTTACTTTGATGCTGTAGTTGCATAAAATGGCATAGGAAGGGATACCCTCAAAATATATAGCTGCTAAATTATGCAGGTTTATTTCTAGTAGATGATATCTGTGTCTTGTAGCTCTAGTGGACATGATGATTTCTTGAGATGAAATAAGTTAACTCTCTGCACTTTAACTCTGTTTAATAATATTCAGATGTTATTCTGATGCACGTGGCCTAATTTAAGATTGTGATATTGAATTTTTGTCCATTTATCCAAATATGGTAATGTTTTTTTATTTCAGATGATCAGATAATAGTTGTTCAAGCTCTGGCCACTAGAGTATGCACTCCTCTGCACAGGCTGGAATACCATCCTTCTCTTTCCCCTCTGTACAACAGATGGAAGATTCCAAATATGCATGTGCACCGTGATTTCCTATTAATTCCTACAGTGGTTCATTATATCTTGTTTGAAACTAAGATTTATGTGATGGTTAGAGTAATTCTTCCTGAGGTGGTAAACAAAAATATTACAGTTGAATGATTGTTTTGGGGTTTTTGGTTTCTCCCCCACAGCCTGTTTTTTCTCCTCTGGAGATTCCAGCTTTAAGATGTTCCCAGGCTTTGTCTTGGAGAGGTTGCAGGTCACTCCAGGGAGTGTCTGTGACTCTGCTGAAGGAATTCAATCCCTGGGGTGGGAGCTTGCTGCCCCCTCCAAACAGGCTGCTCACCCTACAAACAGGCTGCTTGTGCATTGGAGTTTTGTGTGTTTGAAAGATGGAAGAGCTTTGTGTAGTTGAGGTTAAACCTCTTGTTCTGGTATTGTCTTAACTGAGAGATGGCAAAGGAAGACTGCCAAGCTGTGTTATCAGTGCAAACAGCACACATGGTTTCATCAAAAGGAGAGCCTGCTTCACTTTTCTGAGGCAGGATATTTCTTGTCTTGTTGGCACCATTGTCCAGGAGCTGTATATGAGAAATTCCTAAAGGTAAGCAAAGAGCTGTGCCCTCCCATTAATTCTACATGAAACAATAATTCCTGTGGGAATTCACCAACTTTAGGTGATAGTTATTTATCACCAGCAAAATCTTGTTTGCTTCGAAACCTTTGCTTCACACAATAACCTGGCCACCCACTCACCATCTGCTAGACATGATGCTGCTTCATTAAAGAAAAAAAGAATATGATGTTTTACAGAGAAAGCATTTTGGGTTTTGTATGTATTTAAGCATTGATAGCTGAACTAATGGTCTCCCAGGGTATTTTTTGCACTGCTGGTACCTCACCAGCCCATCCCTAAACTGTGGCAGTACCTGGGGTTGTGTCCAAGTTCTGCATTTTGCATTTGGCTCTGCTGAAGGGCGTGATGCTCGTCAGCCCATTGCCCTGTTTGCCAAGGCCCCTCTACCCTGCAGCTCTGCTGAGATGTGCTGCTCCCACTGCTCAGGGCCCAGTGTCTGAGTCCCTCTGCACAAGCAGCCCCTGATGGTTCTGGGTCTTTTGGGGCTCTCCTTGCTCTTTTTATTGCCAGATGCCTTGTATTTTCAGGGTTCAAGAGGTAGAGATTTACTCCTGAAGGTGCTCTGAAAGGATTTGACTGAAGCCTTCTAAGCATTGCAAAGTGTTGGACAAAAATTTAAGCACCAAATTTGATATTGGCACCACGGGCATCAGTAACATGCAGGTCTCTTCACTGTGCTCTGAACAGGAACAGCCTGTCATGGAGCTATGGAAAAGTAATCTGGGAGCAAGCAGCAATTGGATAAATCCCTGCAAACATTTTTGATGTGTTTTTTGCTGTGTGTAGCCCAGTGCCACATGTCATGGTCTCTAACATTCGTCCTCAGAGTTTGGAACCTTGTTAGTAAATCTCTCCTTGGCAATTGGCTCAGCTTGGTGGTGGATCATTTCTTACACTGCAACTACGATTTCTACCTTAATTCTTGTCTAGTCCAAGTGATTAAGTGAAGCAAGTGCTGTAGAGATGAGGTGCAAAGCTTTTATCTCTGCTGAAGGAATTGGATCATGGTCTACTTTACCAAGCTCCTATCTTGAGTCTGTAAATGACCATGACTGTTTCACTGGATTACTGGGGACAATAGGTAATTAAAGATATGATGTAAAACATATGATGTGTGATGGATAATATCTGCTATTAAATGTTCTGTTTAAGGCTTATAGAAGTGGGGGTCAAATGTTATTTCATGAGATGATGGACTGAACCTTTTTAGCATGAGAATGTGCAGAAAGACCCCAAATCATCACAGTGCCATGAAGGTCGGTTCAAGAACAGAGTGTCTTTCCTCAGGGGAAGAGAAACCCCATAAAACCAGGCAGTCCTGACTGTGCTATAATGCAGAATAAACAGTAAAAAAAATTCCATTGTAGCAGAAGGAAAAATGAACTCTACAGAGAACACAGTAACTGCTGTGACCGACATCTGCCATAAATATTTTTGGGCATGACTTGGTGAAGTTGAAAACAATTGCATTTCCAAGTGTGACTATTGATTTTTCTTCTAGGTTGACATATATAGTTATAGAGGCCACAGTATAGAAAATTTGGGCCTGGTCTTTTGGAAACCACTTTGTGACAACTGTCTTTTAGTGCTCTTAAAAATGAAGTTCATGTTGTTACAATGGTCTTGTGCACAATCAGGTACTGATTTAGTAGCTGCTTTTGAAAACAACTTCTAAAATCCTTCTGCTTGCTCATATGGGATATGTCCAAGTTCACAATAATTATGTAGGGCTTAATTTATTAAAGGAGGTAAAACAATTTCAGATCTTCTACAAGGTTTTATATGAGTATGAAATGTTAGGAGATAATTTTGTGCTTGATCTTAGATTTGTTTGAAGTTAGTGGTGAATTTCCCATTGATTTCATCAGCATGGCATGAGACTCCTGGGGCAAAAGTCTCAAATCCATGGAGTGTATTTTGGTCTATTTTTGGACTTATGTTTGCAAGAAGAGTGGAATGAGTGCAGGCATCTCTCATGAGTCAGAGGAGAGAATTCTCTAGTGGGCATAGTTATAATAAATTTAGCCCAAATTCTTCAGCTGAAAATTAGAACTAAGGTGGGGAGGAAACAGTAACTACCTTGTCAGAGATAGTATAATTCCTGACCTCCTCCAATAAACTGGAAGTCCTGTGCTAAAAATAAAAATATTTTAAAAATAACTGGGATGCCATAGGAATTTCTGTCTGATTTGCTTCTTTTCTAATGAGCGAGATAACATCTGCTGCAGATAGTTCTGCCAGTAGGAGCTGGGAGGTGTCTTTTATTGGAAGCTGATGCATTCTGTTTTGTTCAGTGTATTGTCAGGGGGTTTTATGTTTTTTTGTGATTGGTTTTCTTAAATCTACCTAGGTTAGATTACAAGGTGGCTGTATACTTAAAGTGCATTTATGTATTTGATTAAGCATGACTATCTTGATTTTCCAGATAGCATTGCTCTGGGCAGGTTGAAGCTGAGGAATCTGTGCTGTGCAGAGCTGCCTGCTTTGCCAGGTCGTAGCTTTTGATTAACAAACTCAGTGTCTGTGCTGATCTCACCCTGCAGCACAGTCAGGTGGCAGTGACAGTGCCCCTGGGACAGGCAGTGAAGGGTGTGAGCAGTTTGGCTATAGGTAGTCAGGAATGTAAAAGCCAAGCCATAAAGCTATTCAGGTGCTCAACTCTTGGTATCTTTGCATTGATGACTATTTTGTATCTTGTTTTCTGAGTAGTGGGGGTTTTGGTGTTTTGTTTGGTTGACTGGTTTTGTTTGTTTTAGGTTTTTTCCTTCCTATAGTTAAGTTTCTATGCTGGACCTCAGTTGCTTCTATAGGTCAGATTTGATGCATGTTCCAGCTAAAGGGGGCATATACCCACCCTGTTTCTACTCCATCTGGGAAGAGGGTTTCTGCTACACATTCTGTTCCAATAAAGATCATTAAACTGCCTGTCTCCTTTGTTTCTCTGAATTGTGGGAAGCCTTTTAGCAGGAAATGTTAAGTGTGGGTTCCCACATACCACCAAGACTATTATTATCCATTGCAAAAGGGCACACAGCAGTTGAGCCCAATTTGATTTGGCCTTTACTAACTTCATCCTTGATTCCTAGTAGACTGCCTTATTTCTCTGTCAACTCACTTTCCATGTAGCTTAAGAACTTTTATATGCAATAAAACTTATAATGGTCACAATTTATTCCCCTTAATACAGTTTTTACATCTTTCTCTCCCTCTTTGCTGGATGTGTTCTCTCTAATGGTCAAAGAGGTGCACATTTCTGGAATTGCCTTAAGAGGACTTCCACTGGTGTATACAGAGAGACTGCAGTGTCATGGGACTGCAAAAATGCCTGTCTCCTGAGAAAAATGTAACATGCCCAAAACCTCAAAATCCCAAACAAGGATTTTGAGAGCATAACCTGTTGACTAACAGGATTTGTGTTGTGTGATGGCAAGGATATAGTTTTGATTGAAAATTCTGAAGGTATTTTACATATGTAATAGGTAATGTGCAAAAATTATGTAATCATAATTCATTTCATTGGAACTAATAAATCTGTTCAGCCAGAGGGGTTTCTTTAGATGACTGTGGTAAAATGTGAAATCCTGCACCTTGGTTTTAGAGCTTCCACAGCCCATTCCCAGCAGGTATGGCCTCTCAAGGAATTGAGTCTTAATGGGCACACATACCTACCCTGGAAATTCCGTTTGTGAGGCATCTGATTTCCGTGCAAACGGTGGCTTTCCAAGGAGCTTTCAAGCCGTGCTGTGAGGCATGAAGAGGTCAAATGACTTAGCAAAGTCTTGCAGGATGCCAGCTGAAATTAGGATCTGATGTGCTTCTGGCTTGAATCAGGTTGCTTCTCAAGCCACTGGAAGACAAAGCGGCTTAGCCAGGCTGGGAGGGGCCCCTGGGGCAGCCTGCTGAGTGTGTGGGGATTGCCATGGAAAATGCTGAGGGGTTGGCCTGTGTGCCCGAATTCCACATGGAAACATAGCTCATTTAGAGAGGGATGGGAAAATGTTGCTTGTTCTGAGCAAACAATTCTTGTAAAATGCTAATTTCTTATGTTCTGTGGAAGTTTTGGATGATAGAGCAGAGTTGTTAGATGAAGCCTGTAATGACATGGGGCAGTGGGTATGAATTTAGTGGTGCTCAGCTGGGTTCTTGTTATTGCCTTCCCAGTAGAGCTGCCTGTCCTGAGCAGGACATGTTCCTCCTCTCCCAGGGAAGCAGAGCCTCTGAAGGAGCGAGCTGGTCCCTCCAGGCCCAGGGGCAGTGCCTGGATTAGAGACATTCCCTAGGCTTCAGCTGGGGGCTCTGGGCTTATTCCAGAGGTGAATGAGAAGTTTCTCTGCAAGAAGAAAAGTACTGTCACTGAGCCACTTGAGAACATAAATCCTTGGTGATGAGCTGAGTGTCAGTCTTGGTTTTCAGCAGGAAAAAGGTGCATTAGCCTTGCTAATATTTAAGATTACAGATGGAGTAGTAGCATTATAAAAGAACTCCTTTTCCTTGGGCTGCTCCATTTTACTGCACTGTTCTACTAAGGATATTACCTTGGCTTCCCTCTGGAAATTGCCCAGTGAACCTCGTGAAAGTTTTATGGCAGCTTATTACTGCCTAATTCACCTTTCAGAATGAGAGTGAGATCTTTCAATTGCTTTCCAGAACTTTGTCCTTGCTTGCTGCATCTGAGGGCCAATGTTTAGACCAAATATTATAATTTCTGAAGCAGTTAAGCCCTCCTGATTTGCCATTAATTTGAGGCTTATATTTAATCCTTAAATAGATGGTGATTTTTTCATATAGGAAAAAAAGGCTAATTTTGGAATATTATGCCAAAAAAACACACAGAAGTGCTGGAAATCTTTCCTTTTTGTGATTTCTAATTAAATAATTTTATCTTCTGTTGATATATAACTGAATATTCAGTCAGGTGTGTCTACAGTGTTTATATTCAGCATGGCAAAAAAACCACCTATCAAATATCAAAAGGAGAAAATATTTTGAAACACCTTTATTATTCTTGGAGTTTTTGTTCTTTTGTGTGAGTGAAATAGTATCAATTTTTTTTTAATTCTCTAGGAAAACATTTTATTATGCTCTTAAGACTTAGTGAGTTGCTCTTTTATCCATGAAGCTGCTTTGCTGTGCTTCACTACTGAACATTCATTAAAGATGAGTAAATCCTGGATTGTCTTCCCCTGGAATGGTAACTGATTGGGTTCAGCTAAAAGGCTGGTAATGTTCTATTAAAAGGGAGATCTGAAACTAATCTCATTGTTCTCTGCTTTCAAAAGTTACCAAAAAGCCAAAAATCAATTTCTCCTCCTGTTGTTTTATATTTTTCAAACTGCTGCTGCACTTTAATACATCTTTAGAATCTCTGAGGTGCTTTTTCAGTGGAATTAATTTTGCATCTAACTCCATTACTTTAATATGGTATTAATACAGTTTTTCCTACCTGAGGAATTGTATTCCCATGGCAGAGTGGTGTGTCCAGGGTATGAATGCATCTGCTTGATTAGCAACATGACACTTTTCCCATCTGATTTCCTTTTCATCAAGTACTGGACAGGAAAAGGTGATGTCTTTGCTGTGGACTTCTGGAGAAGAGATGTTGCACACTGACACAGCACCTAGGAGTAAAATTGCCACATCAAACATTCAGGTTCAAAATGTATCATTTGAAGAGACTTTGAGTACAGAGTTAACCCACTGTTAGGTGAGTTTGTGTGGTGCTGTTTTCATAGGAGTCATTAGATTTGGCAAGGACTAATTTGTTTATGTGCTGGTTTTTTCCATTTTCCAGACAGGATTAAACAAAAGCCAAAATACTCAGGTTTCCTCTAATTTTGGATGCCCAGTTTCAAATTCTAGGTGGTGGTTTTGCAAAATGTATAGTTGTTCTTGGTCACCGAGCTGTGGAGAGGGGAAAGCAGAAGAAATTCTGTTTTTAAAAAGCATAAGTTGGTTTCAACCTTCAGCTCAAACAATATGTGAGGTTCATGCAAACCAGGAGGAAACAAATGTTCAAGTTCTGCTGTGATCTTACCAAAGCATCTAAGACCAATTAATTCTCTAATAGTGATACTATAACATTTAAAAGCTCAGGGCTTTACCCTCGGAGCAGGCTTTGGGGGTGTGAGCAGTTGCTGTGAGTTCCAGAACTGCCCTGTGCCCACCTTGGTGTGGGCACTGATGGAGCCTGAGAGTGCCCAGCCAGTGTTACCAGTGTTCTCTAGTGTGGGCTCAGCTGCTGGTGGTTTTTGTTTGCTTTGCTTTCTTCTGTTTGATTAAGTTTTGGTTTTTTTTTTTTATTTGTTCTTTTTTTATTTTTCCCCTTTTTCCTTCTGTAGATACAGTGGAATCTATTTGACCTGGAGGATCCATTCCAGTTTTTGCTCTTCAAAACCTGTTTTTTGTCTTTTGATAACAAGAGAAAATGAGACTGCCAAGGTAATCCAGTCTACTTGAGACAGGATTATCTTCAGAGGCCATCAAATGAAAAAGAATCATCACAAATTGAGGTCATTTTATACCATAGAGCTCTCATGCAAAGTTTTGCTGTAAAGGGGGTGCCAGATTAGTTCAGCTGAAATGGCACAAATGCTCTGATGTGTTACAGAAACAGCAAAGTGGAGTATTTGCAGTCTCTCTGATATAAAATGAAAGGTGTAATTCTGTAACCTACTAGCAGCCAACTATCTTCAAACCACTGTGTTTTGAAAAGAAGCAATTTGGCTGTAGTGGACCATTTTCTAGTTGTATGACTTTGAATAAATGCTTAAGTGGCACAGCATTGGAGTGTCATGGATGCTCCTCTTTGGTTTTGCAGTGTAAATTTGAAAATAATCCCCTGCTTTTAGTTGTGGGGTAAAAAGAAAATCATGAGTTTCAGCTGTTTCAAATTTCAGAATTATCTGTCTTGCATTTGCTAAAAGGTGCTGTTTGAAAACGTATTGGAATGACCGACTTGGTCGTTCTGCTTCAGCCCTTGGCTGTGTCAGTTCTGGCTTCAGGTGCACAGGCAGGATGGTACCAGGGACAGAAAACAGTGTTTTCTCTTTAGTTTTAACAGTGGCAGTGCTGAATGCTTTGGCACAGAGTACTTTCTGTGGTAGTTCTTCTGTGGCATATTTTATTCTATTCTGAGACCTAGCAAGGTTCAGTTCCAGTTAACTTTCTGTTCACTCCTCTGTGTACTACAGTTTGTCATTTTATCAAGCACTTGGAGCTTTCCTAATTCTGTTATTCATAAGAATTACTGCACTTACTCATCCCTAGCTTACCTAGAAGATTTAGTGCATATTGAATGTGTAACTCGTTTATAACAATGTGATGATGAATTTAGCTCAGATTCCCTATTTGTCTATGAAACATTTCCTACTTCCAGAAATGATACTGAAATTTGAAAATACTGAGATAATTCAGAAAACCTGCAAGAATTCCAGTCTGTTAGCTGGTATTTCTCAGTGTGCTCACAAATATGTAAAATGGAAGTGAACTTGTATTTAATTGCAGATCTACTTGTTCGTTATTTGTTCTCTTTGACTAAATTTAATAAACATTACACTTATTCCCTCTTCTGTCGTAGCCAGGTGGAATGTTATATAGCTAGTTAGGAATCTGCTATGTGTACTTCATAAGTGCATTATCAGTTTTTAAAAATTTTTGGGAATGGCTCAAAGCTGTGCGAGGGAGAGGGTCAGACTGGGCATGAGGAAGCATTTCTTTACTGAAGAGGGTGGTCAGACCCTGGAACAGGCTTCCTGGAGAGGTGGTCCATACCCCAAGCCTGCCAGTGTTTGGGAGGTTTTGGAAGTGCCCTTAATAACCAGCTTTAACTTTTGGTCGGCCCTGAAGTGCTCAGGCATTTGGAGGAGCCGTGATCATTGTCAAAAGGGGATAATCTATTCCATGTTAGCACTTAGAGTCTGTGACAGTGTCTGTGACTCTCAGGGGCAGTAGCAAGCAGAACTGCCCAAGAACTGTGTCCTACTTAACCTTCCCAGAGAATCTAAAATATGCTCCTACCTTCAACATCTCAGCTTAGCCCCATTGCTGAATAAGGATTCTTGAGGTTCACTGGCACATCTGCCTGGCATTATGAGTTGTGTTTTGTGCTGCTTTTGCATCTTGGGAGCTGATTTGAGGACACAGGCTGAAATTAGCTGTAATAGATGATAACCTCTGCTGACTGTGGAGTTACTGGGGGACCTTTCTTTTGTATGGCTGGTGACATGTATCCACCTCACACTGCTTTTCCATCAGCTGGAAAGTGAGTGTATTTCTTTGCAACCCCATCCTGCTTCCAGGGCAGCTTTGAGTTTCCCCCCATGAGCAGTGCTCGGTGGCACGCTGCATTTAAAACAGCCCAGAAGCTGTCAGTGTTAAAATCACTGCTCAGAAACTATTGGTAGCAATAAGGGTAAGAGGCTGGAGATGTTTGGGAATGTAGATCTCTCAGCAATGATCACTGGAAAGGTGGGCTGCTGGCCTGAAAAAATTAACATGTTCTAAAAAATTAGTATATTCTGGTGTGTGACAACTGATCTATCACTGAAAAGAAATGCTAATCCACATCTAGCAAACCTCTGCAAGCAAAAATAAAGCCTTATGGACAGGAACAGTTTTAAAAATAGAATTCTAAATTAATGTGAGAGTACCCCCTTTAAATCAATTTCTGCTCCTATTGTGTACTTACTGCACAATGGCATGTCAAGTTTGTCGAGAGACAACTCATTTGGGGCTTTCTTGTTTATAAACATTACTTCCCTTCCAAATTCATGTCATGAGACTGGACTTGAACACTGTGAATCAAACTGTGAAAGTTTTGTGGAGAGAACATTTTAAGAGATAGCTCTCATGAGTTTGCATAAAATACTTCTTCTGTAGTTAGCAATACCTTAGTTTTAAAGGTCCATTATTTCAGGACTCTGAGCAAAACTTGACTCTTGCAGGAAATGAGTTTTTCTGTTTTGGTTTTTTTTTTTTTTAATTATTTTATTTTTCTCATGAGTAATTTATGTCTCTGTATGTGACTGCTGAAGCAATACTGCCCAGTATCACAGGATGGGTACAGAAGTCTGCAGAAGTTTTCTTGCACCTATTTCATATCTTTTCACAGACCCTAGGTGTTCAGTGTTTCAGCTGTATTGTTTTCCCTGCTGGAAAAGATAATACTGAGCATTCTTCTTTCTGACACCAGCCTTTTTACCTTGCTAATGCTGCAGTAGCTAAAAACTGAGAATTGGAACTGCTGGATGGATGGCCCTCCTAACTATTCCATTAATCTGTGTGAGGCCTATTTTACTTGTAGGCTGCCCTGCCACATCCCTATGCCTCCTTTTAGCCTGGCATTTAGGTCCAATTGTTTGAAACAATCTCTTGTTGTAGCTGGTTGGGGTGAAATGGAGCTATCTGTCAATTTGAAAAGGTCACTGGCTGTGTCAGAATGACAGTGATTCCAAATTATCCATTAATCTCCCAATTTAAAATTGTCATCCTTCTTATTACAGCCAGCCAGCCACAGAGGCTAAAATAGACCTCTTCTCTTACACCCATGACCAAGCAGCTTTTTTATTAGCTGGCAGATAAAATTGGCAGTGCGCTCCAGCATTAAATATTCATTGACCACACTCTTAAAAGAAATGGCTGCTAACAAGTTGAGGATGTATGAGAAAACAGCCAAAGAAATTACAATTGATTTTCTTGTCTTATCTGCTAAGGTTTGGACTATATGATTAGTGCAACACACTCAGCATATTCCTGTACTGGTTTGAGTCAGAGGGTAATAAATGCCAGAGCTTCCTTGCCCCCTTTTACATTTTGGCATTGTCTTGATACTGTGGACCCACACAGTGTGTTAAATGGAAGGTAAATTAGTGGATAGAAAGTGTAATTCTCTAAGGAAAGTAAGATTTAATAGCTTTTGGATTGTCAAAGAAATGGCTCTGGAAGGTGGAAAAAGTCCCAGATAAGGGGCTCAGGCCTGAAAGGTGTTTAGTTTTCTCACACAGAATGAAGGTGTGGTGCTGCTGAGGTTTAAAAGAACAGGGGAGAACTGTGTGCCATCTGCTGCTCCTGAGGGGAAGGAGGGTTTGCACTCTGCTTCCCACTCATCCATCTTCTCAGCCATCCCCTGAGCCCCACCTTCACTGCTGGTCCTGTTTGGAATATAATAATTGTAATGAGGGGGCTTTACTAAGTGGCTAAATGCTGGGGACATGGCAGTGCCCCTGTTGTGAAGTGGCAGTGAAAATCCAGACAATTCTGGGAGGCCTTTTGATGTGGTGGTTGTATGATGTGATGCCCATTTGTGCAGCAAAATGCATAAGCCAGGGAAGTGTAAAGAAAAGAAACTTAAGGCACATGAGAGGCCTGAAGGCACATTGTCCTTTCTTACTCTGAGGAACCCAAAGGGTCTGCATGGGCACTGATACCACTGATGCTGAGTGCAAATGGCAATGGATTTACCAGCCTTGTCCCAGTCCTTGTTTGTGCAAAACCTCTGAGTGTTTCCAGAGCCAAACAGTGTCCACAGATGACTCTTGAGTTTTTTCTTAGTTCTTTGCAATGGCCATACTGTGTTTGTTCATGGCAGACAGCATGACAGGTGTTGCCTGTGTGCCCCAAATAATTGTTGTGCCCCAAGAAAGAGACTGGTAAGACTTTCCTTTCAGGTATATCAAATGAAGGATGAGGTTGTTTTGTAGCCAGCCAGAGAAACACAAGCTGTATAGGTTGACTACAGCTAAACTTTGTTTTCCAGTGAGCACCTGGGTTGTGTACAGGTGCCAGCTCTGCTCACCTCTCCTCTGACTGGTCTTATATGCAGCTTGTTGGGATTGTGGAATGCAGAAGGTGAGAGGAAAGCAGGATGTCTTTTATATCACGTGTTTTGTCTATGTCCAGTTCACTTCAGAGATATTTGACTTCCAGGGGAATGTGTGTGTATTTTTTTACTCTAGGTTCCCCCCCCCCCCCATCTCTTGCAAGTTTAATTGCTCATTAAAAGTCAAAGAGAACCACACACTGCCACAATGTTCTGATGAAACACCTAATGACTTTCAGCATTTGATTTATGGACACAGCTTAAGTTACACAGGGACTTGTGTCAAAACAGGCCAGAGATAAGTTTACATTTATCTATGGAAGTTAAGGGATAATTATATAAAAGCATTGCATTTTAAAGGAAACAAAGACAGACCTGTGGGAAGTGCATTTTCACAGCATGTATTAGCAAAGCCCAATCAACCTCCTTGTGGGAGGACAATTAACAGAATTAAAAGTTGGAATTTTAATTATCATACAAATTAGAGGGAAAATTAATCAGCTTGTATTTTATGACTTGACTTGGCTTTGAGCGTTGCCGCTTGAATTTTATAGCAAAACTTTGATTAATTGAGACACTGCATGAAAGCATAAAATCCTGACTCAGGTAGCATTTTAATGCCTGGCTCCATTTCCATCTGCTGCCTCCAGTATGGGAAGTGACAACAATTTATTAATGCAGAAGCAAAACCTTTGTTTGCCCCAGCAGAAGCGGCCAAACCCCCTCTCTCTGCGTATGGCCAGAGTTGCTTTTTCTGAAAAGCTCCTCTTTTTACCTTCTAACTACACAACATGTTGTTTTACACCCAGTGTCCTGGTATGAGGTACATTCAAGAGTTAGAGATTTCACTGTCTGACTGGAAGCATCAAAGCCCAGCTTTTTGTGTGTGTGTGTGAGTGGTTTGGCTTTTTTTTTTTTTTTTAATTTTTGTTGTAGTTGTTTGTTTGTTTACTTTTTCTGCAGAGCTGAACAAAAACCTGGTAAAGCAGCAGCCTAAATAACTTTGAGAGGCAACAGGGTAAACATTGCTGCTGTGAGGGCAATATTATGGATTGCCAAGAGCCAGTAGCTCCGTGTGAGATCTGAAGGCACCTACAGGCTTGTGTGGGACCTTTGGACCTTCTGCCCCAGAGTCAGCAATGCCTTGCCTTGGCAAGTCAGGGGTTTGAACCTTCTTGTGGATTGTGCTGATCACAACTTAAAACCTTTTAGAGCAGTTTGTGGCACTATGGGAATATGGCAAGTTCCAGTTCAGCTGCTGAGAATGTGGGTTTGATAAAATATTTATTCTTTTTGTGAATGTTCCTTTTCACCCCAATGACATATTTTGAGGTTTGGTTCCAGACACTCATTAAAGGGTCAAAACCTTGAGTGCTTGTATTCTGGAAGATGGGAGATCTGTATTCAGGTTCACTGCAGAGAGAAAGGTGCTGAATTTGGTATTTGCACTTTTTAAACTTTCTCTTTCCTCCCCTTCCTCTAGTAAATATCTGTTGGCTTGGGTCTGCAAATCCTGAGAAATAATCTTACCATATTTGACATTGAAAATAAAAGAAGGGCTAAAGCTAAGCTCAGTCCAGGAAAAATGAAATCAAACCCTTTGCACTGCTGTATTTGGGTTCTAAAAACAAAATTCAAATAACAAAGTCTTAGAAAAAACAAACCTGTGCTTCAGTCAGAACATAAGGCACAAACAGATTGCTGAATAAACTAGACCACAATTTTATAGGGTCTCAAGTTGAAAGAGGGAGTTTAATTATGATGCTGGATTTAGTTCAGAGCTCAAGTAATGATCTAGGAAGATGGAGAGAAGCACTGGAAATGACTGTGTGCTAATGAGGACCCCAGTAGCAGCTTTCTGTGCTAGTTAATTTGCAATCTATGTGGAGATCTGTTGGCAAGCCTATAAAATGAGGTTTTGCAAAAGTAATCACCACTTCAAAGTCTAGAGATGCAGCCTGAGGAAGCAGCAGAAGCATGTTGACTGTTACATTTCCTTCTTGAACATTGTTTAGCAAGCTGACATCGTTGCTTCCTCCCTGCTGACCTGAGGAAAGCACATTGTTCTCCACACCGAAGTAGATCTGGAGTTCAGGGTTTCAAAAGACAGTTAAGAGGAGAGTCTTTGTTTTGGCAGCTGTGTCAGATGTGCCAGTAACAGTGTTGTCCATTTAGAAACACTGAGGTGCTTGTGGATGTTCAGCTTAATTGCAAAGGTTCCATCCATTTGCTGAAAGGCTGTGGTGAAGGCATCTTGGTTTCTGCTCTGGATGTTCTGTTGCTTGGTACTTTCCTGGATTAGATCTGGGCATGATATAGTAAGTTTTTTTAGGGTAAATCCTTTGGCCACCTACAGGTGAGCAAACCCTTGGAAAGAACCCTTAACAGCATGTCTGTGGAATAAGGGGGTGAAAGAGCCCAAGGCAAGAGTGCCTTGATGTTCCCTATGGAATGTGTTATGTTCCCTATGGAACAGAATGGTTTCTGAATGGTAAAGTATGGGAGACAAGCCAATCATGCTCCTTCAGACTCCCCTGAGCAAGGGTGAGCCATCTCTGCTCTCTTCCTGCTAATAAAATAAGTCCTGAAGAGTGAATTCCACAAGGCTGCAGTGTTTGAGGGACAGAAGAAAGTCAATGAGCTGGTAAAGGTCCAAGGAATTATTGCAGAGCAGGTATTATGCAAATCAAACTAATTACTTCATAGAACTGTCAGGTGGTGTAAATGGATGTGGCTGTCAGGATCTGTACAATGTCACTGTTTCACTTACCTGTCAGTTTACTCTGAGTTAGGTTGAAAACAAAATGTTCTTTTGCCAAAGGTACACGTGCAGCAGAATTACTCTTCCTTTTCCAAACACCTGGATTTTAAAGCTCAACCAGAGAAGTTGAATAAGGTCCTGCAGGATCTGAATACAGCCTCAGCAAAGGCTGGTGGATGTAGAATAGATCATTCTAGTTAGGAGGGACCTACAGTGGCCATCTGGTCCAGCTGCCAGAGCAGTGGAGTGCCAGAGATCCCCAGCTGGTTCTGAACAAGTGGGTGCCTAAAGTGAGACCACTAAAGTCTGCCTAAGAGAGCCTGGGAAATGTGAGCTGGGGAGGGGGAGCAGCTCTCTGGCTGTGTCCCTCAGGGCTCGTTCCAGAAGCTCCAGGTGTGTGCTGTGGTTTGCAGTGATGCTTTGGAGAGGACCTTGGCTTGGCAGTGACAAAGGGATCCTGCTCCATGGCAGCACACCTGGCTCAGAACAATCTCTGATCTGAATGGTGCAGGCAGTAGTTTGGACCCGGTGGTTGAGAGAGGGAAAGGCACATAATCTCTTAGTCAAGGCTCCCGTGGCTGGATTTTTCAGGAGCTATTTTGCCAATGGTGCTTGCCACTAACTTTAATCAAGTGTCCCTGTCCCAAAAATAAATTGGAAAATCCTGGACTGTCTGGGGAAATGGGCACATTTGTGACCTCCAGCCTTGCAACTGTTTGCTTAGGCATAAAAGGACTGTGAGTTTTCCAGCAGAGTTTGGAATAAGTCACCTCTGTGTGAGATGAGGGATGTCACTGTATCAGTGTGGGAAGTGGAGCTCCACACAGGGGACTCAACAGCAGAGCAGGGCAGAAACCACAAAACTCCAGTCTGTCAGTGCTACTTAAAGGCAACTTCATCAGCATCTACATCCCAGCTCCTCTAGAAGGCTGTAGCATATGGTCCCTGGCATTCCCTGGGCAATTTGAGTTCCATTTGAGGCTCTTGGTGCCTTGCAGCTTCCTGTGGTGGCCTGGGGACACTGTGGTTGTAAATCTGGAAATGAAATGATTATACCATTTGGCATTCCTAATGTTGCTGTAAAGAAGTTGTCCTTTTAACTTATACACACTCTTACTTTTGGACATGCAGAACCATTTGAGATGCCCTCTGAAAACGAGGGGGTAGCTGACTCTCGTGACTTGATTTAGCCTGGCTGGCAAACTCAGTTACAAAGCTGGATCTCTGCTTAAAAACCAGATGCTGCAATTGAACCTAAGTATTCAGTGGCAAATGGAAGTGCTTTTTAATCTTTTTTTAAGTACTGTTCTGTTTTGGAAGGATCTGGAGTTTGTTTCAAGTAAGATGTGTACCTAAATGTTAGACATTTTTAAGTGTGCTTAGAAAACAGGGAAAACAAAAAAAAGCCAACATAAATGTGAAGTTAAATAGTTTACTCTCACTAGAGGGTAACTGGAGGGTAACTGTGACAAGAATTTCCAAAACACAGTATCCATGTGATGACTCTGCATCTCTGCATATGGCTCACATTAAAGTAAGCCCTCCAATTCTATATGCCAGATAATGAAGTGTACTTTTCCAATGATTGTGGAAATAGTAATTCTCTTATCTAAAACCATATGTCAAAGGGAAAAGAATTCCATTCTTGCTAAGTAATTACTATTGGTAATTAATTAAGTACAGACTTCTCAGTCTAGACTATCATTTTCTAACATTACATTATTTGACAGATGCAACCCACATTAGAGTTTTTGTGAAGCAGATCTTAAGAAGTGCCTGGTCCTGTCCATTCTTGGAATATTAGATTAGGCAGAGTGTAAATGCACTCAGAATTTCAGATCTGTTCCTTGGCTGTCTTAATCATACCTGGGCTTTAAGGGCATGCCTTCAATCTTCATGGGTAGCACTATGCAGTGTGGCCACATCTTGACATCTGAGATCCAGTTTCAGATTTTTGGTACAACGTCTTTAAACCTCCAAGACTGTTTAGTGGAACACTCATCTGGAGCAGACACTGATGGGAGAGAGTCTAAACTTGAGAACAGAAGCAATGAAAAGCCTTGGCTAGGGAAGAGGGGAAAGCTTGAAAAGTGCCTGAGTTCTGACAAGAGTTTGCTTCTAATGTCAAAGGAACTCAATTGCCATCTCTTGAATAGAAATACTGTAGAGCTCAGATTGACTTGGGGCCACTTGTAACTGTTGTGAAAAGGAAACTGTCCCATGTCCAATTCAGAGAGCTTCTGAACTGCAGATTAGCTTTGAAGTGCTCCACTCTCATCATGTTTAGTTCATCTATCATCAGTGGATGCCTTCTCTCCAGCATGATTTTTAATCAACAAAGACAGGCTGTGCACTGGACTGGAATGGTGGCATCAGTGGTCACAAGCACTCAGGGAAGCTGGACTGAGGGCTGGCAGGTTTTCTCAGCTTGCCTCGGGATGGGGTCTGTTAGTGCTGTCAGTGATGGAGGTGTTTGTAGCTGTAGACAGTGGCCAGGGTTCTGCATTCACTCACAACAGCACAACTCAATAAAGACAAGTGCTCTCCTGGCAGGTGGGGTGATATTTGTGTTTTGTGAGGGTCTGCTATGAGTTATCCCCTGCAGCTGGGCTTGCCTCCACAGGGAGGTCTGTGCACTGGCCTACATTCCAGGTGTGTTATGTGCTCCTTGTTTGTTCATCCTGTCTGACTGGGGGAGCACCGTGTTTCAGCTCAGGCAAAAATACTTTTGAGGAGATCTCTGATCAATATTATCTGTGTGAGACCTTCTGCCATGATTGGCTATTGTGTCATTTCACTGGGATTAGAACTGGACTGACAGTAACTCAAAAATACAGCTGCTCCTAAAGTTATTTCATTTGTCAGATCTCTAGAACTTTGCTTGCAAAGTTATTTCATCTCAAGCAAGATAAGACCATTGCTTTTGTGCTTCTAATGGATTATATTTCTAGTATGACATATAATAAGTGGAATTCCTTGCTTCTGATGTCAAGTAGTTGAAGTGTGCTGCCTTATAAACCTGCTGCAAAAGTCTAAGTCAGGTCTTAAAGGTGTAGTTTTGTCTTCATGTTTCTTAAAAATAACCAGTTCTTAGTGTGTCCTGCAATATCTTCCTGTTAATCAAAGACATAAATCTTCTGTATAGATTTTACACAATTACAAAGACATCCTTTTTTGAAATTTGAACCTTCCTTCTAAGAGGAAAAAAACATGGATGAGGAAGTTTTGTTATCAGTTAGAAGAGGCTGGTGGTGTGAAGATTTTTAATCCTTTGAAAATGAGTGATCCATTTGGGTATCCTGAGATCCACATCCCTACTACCTGGAGGCCCCTACCATGCATCTGTGCACTTTTTTTGTGATGGATGGGAAGAATATATGCTGCATTCTCTTCTAATCATTTGAAAGCCATGGGTTATGGGCAAAGCTCCATGCTCTGAGCCACCCTCACTGAGGTATTCCACCAGCAGATTTCTGAGTGTTGGGCTCCCAGATCAGGCAGGAATAGGAGAATTTGGTTAAGTGAGACACTGATGTGGAAGTAATTTTAACTACCAGAGTTCAGCAGCTGAATGAGAAATGCATTGTGTGCTTGTGTTCATTCTTACTGCCAGGGAAGGGAAGGTGAGTAGGCAGCACCCCTTTACCATTCCCTCACCAACCACACTGTGACCAGGATGCACATCTCCTTTGGCTGGGGAGGGTCTCATGTTCTGTGGGCAGTAGTATGAGCTGTCCCCAGGTTGGTGTTGGAGGAAGTTCAACAGCTGTGCCACTGAGGCTATTCTAAAGCAGCAGTCTGTTGCTCTTAGGCTTGGGATTACTTCTGCTTCCACATTTTGCTTTTCAATCTCCTTTTCCCAGTCTGGTCGTGTTTCTCCTTTGCATTTAATCATTGGGAGCTCCTGTCCCCCTGGCTGTTACTGCCTGGTGTGGTGACTGGAGCTTGCTTTGTGAGAGGTGCATTTGGAAGTAACAAAAAAGACCAACCAAAATTGTGGAGTACCTTTTATTCAATGGTATTTGAAGTTGCAGTTCTCTGTGCTGTGCCTATTAGCACATTTATAGAGGAATCTGAATCTATTGTGGTTTTAATTGAAGAAAACTGTTTTGACTGGAAGCAAATTTTTGAGTCTCATTTAGCCCCTGCTATCAGGAACTTTGAGCCATATCCAGTTATGACTCCATTCCAGCTGGTTTTAAGGAGTTGCTACATGGAACATACCAGATTACCTGAAAGGGAGAACAGTGATCTCCAGACTGATGGATAGAATATATTTGCATCATTTTTCCCCCTCTGATCTTACTCTTTGTCCACCTTTGGTATGTGGCATTTGCAGTGTCTGAGAGCAAATTTTGCTCAAGGAATGTTTGTGACTTCCCTTGTTCCTGGGAGGATTATTGCTTACCTGGCTGATATTGATAGGGCCCATCCTCACTGCAGTGTAAATTGATTTGGTTTTGGATATATGCTCCTATCTTAAAGGTTTAGGCCAGTGTGTGCTGCTTTTGGCACCCAGTGTAGGAGGCGTGTCCCAGGGATGCCGGGGATGCCTGAGGGCAGGGAAGGCCAAGGGACATGCCCCAAAATAGACACTCTGATGGTCACAAGGTCTCATGGTTTTAAGGGATAAGAAGGAGCACCGAGTGTGAATAAATCTCTTTGATTTCCATCTCATCAGAGAGCAGACTGTATTTCTTTATCATATAAAGACCACCATGTAACAATACAACATGACTTTCTAAAGCCCATGCTTGTTCCTTATCCTTGTGCATTAGAATTCGAGGCCTTCTGAAGTCCTTCAAAGTCGAACAACTTACTAAAGTGAGCACAGTTGCTTTAAGTTGCATCTTGGTGCCCAGGGCTGTAAACATGAGAAGCAATTCAACATGATTTGTGAGTTCTATTCTGTTCTCTGAACCATTAAATTCACATGCAGCTGCTGTGATGGAAGTCCTACTCCCCTTGCTGGTGTCTGCATTGCCTAAAGATATTTATTTCCTATTCAACATTTGTCAGAGGCATAAAGTTTTCAGTGTGTTTTCTAAGTGCTAGTAACACACGTGTGTGTTTTCTGCACAATGAAGAACTGTGCATCTTCTGTTGTGTAGCATTAAATGATTAAAGTGCGAAGAGGACTTTACCCTTTGGAACTTTTTATTTGAGTTCCAGCAGTTTTTTGTTTGGATTTTTTTTGTTTCATTCTGTATCAAACTGGTCACAAAGTAGAAAGTCTTGAATCTCATGCTGATTATAAGCTCTCTTCAAGCTTAGAGAGAATGGATATGTAGGCCCAAGAACTGTTCATGTACCCATCACCTGATGCTATTAACATTTATATGAACAGTTGAGACAGTAAATGTAGTGTTTCTGTCATAAACAGTGTGTAGGAACCCAGAGAAATTTTCTGGTAGCTGTACAGATGAATTTGCTTCTGCCTAAACTAAAAAATAGAAGCAGAATGAGAGAGGGCAAATAACTTGAATCAGAGGAACCAAAAAAAAAGAACAATTTTGAGTCTTAGTCTCTTGTCACTGGCCTGCAAGACCTTTCTGAGTTCTCTAAGTGGAGTGAGAAAGAATAACTTACTTATTTGTACTTGTAAGGCTTCTATTGCAAGTTAAATTATCTTTTTTTTTTTTTTGCTCTAGAGATATTCATGTACAGTAATTGATATCATCAAAAGGGAAATGTGTGGAAAATGGAGCTATGCTAACCGTTACTTAAATGTTAACATGTTAGAATAGCAATGCCTATGTGGATAGCAGAGATATTTGTTATTTCCATGTGTCACTGTCTTATGTAATTTTGAATAACTTAATATTCCTCCTCTAACATCATCTTGCTTCTTTCCCCACCTTAGACACCAATACAATACAGATGACAAAGGATCTTAAGCTGTGCCAGGGCAAGTTTAGGTTGGATATTAGGAAGAAATTTTTACAGAGAGGGTGCTCAGCCATTGGAATGGGCTGCCCAGGGAGGGGGTGGATTCTCCATCCCTGGAGGTGTTTAAGGACAGACTGGATGTGGCATCAGTGCCATGGGCTGGGAACCACGACAGGGTTGGATCAAGGGTTGGGCTTGATGATCTCGGAGGTCCCTTCCAACCCAGTTGATTTTATGATTCTGTGATTCTGTGGCATTCCATGTATGGGATAGGAGAGGTTATAATCTTTATTTTTAAAATAATTGCCTGCAAGTTTTAGTTATGCTCCTCACTTATCTAGAAAAAAGTCATACGTCCCCCATTCACTCTTCTAATGAGGTCATGGCATTCTAACTGGAGAGCTGTTGAAGAAGAAACCTCAAAATATGTCAGAAGAAAGCTGACAACATATGTTGTGTTTAGGCAATCCCATTTTACACACTCTGTTGTGATTTTATTTAATTAATTGTCTCTTTTTTTCCTTTCTTTTCCTTTGTTATTCAGCAAAACATTTTGCTGAATAAAATGACAAAGGAAATCTGTGCTTAAATTCACAAATTAGTGTTTACTCTCCAACTGTGATCTGAATTATCATCTAAATATTGTCTAAATAGGATGAAATACCTATTTCAAGAGCTGGCAGGATTTCTCCTTTACTTTGTGAGGGTGTATTTCAGTGTTTTTAGCAGACAATTAATACATATAAAATCTGTCAATAGCAGTAAATTGTCTAATGATACACTTCCCATCTCCACGTGGGAAACAAAATACTCCTTTCTCAAATGCAGATCTTAGGGGTTGTGTTTGTATGATAAACAGAACATCAGTGTAATTGCCAATTTTGCTTGTGCTACTATGCCACAGAAAAAGGCTGGATTTCCAATATGACTGGGAATTGAAATATTTGACTGAAGAAGCCAAGTGTAGCCTGCTTGTAAGAGCCAGAGACAGAAGATTAGCAACAGTGAGGTTGGTGTTTAAATCAGAATTGTAATGGACAGCACACCCTGGAATGTTCCCCACTTCTGAGAGCTGGTTCAAGTGCAGAAGGGATCCATTTCCCATATGTGCTGGCTACATGTTTAAAGCTGGGCAAGCAATAGCTGGATTAATTGCTTGGCAGGGGTTTTTATGTCAGGCTTATTGACAGGAAATTAGTTGGAAGAATCTCTGGGAAACTTAGGACAAACACTGAACTGTTGGAAAAAGCAATATTAAGACATGTATCACTTCTGACTGATTAGAGGGTGGCTCCCCCAGCATCAGACTTCACACCGTGGCAACCTGAAACTGGACCTTGGTATGGAAGCAGCTGTCCTTGTGGTACTTGTCTAAAATGTAATCTACAGATTTTTAAGGTTTAGGCAGGAAAACATAACGCAAATCAAATTTCTTGGTGTATTTCAAGGTATCTGGGTAAGAACAAGAGTTGAAAATCCACGTCTCTGTTGTCTCAGTGGATGTAAAGGGATGCTCTTACAAACCAAGGAATGTCAAAAGAGCTGTGTGGAAACACTGGTACCTCTCTACTTACTGCTGTGCACTGGGTTCCCCTGAGGAAACCCAGAGTGCAGAGTTCCAGCAGCAGCTGCCTGGATCCTCTCTCCTGGGAAAGCAGGAAAAGCACTTTTGGTGCTCTTACCTGAAGTAAGGTAGCAAGATTTTTGTCTTTGTGTGTTCCTGGAGCTCTGTACAGGTCACTAGTGTCAGTGTGAACAAAAGTCAAGTCCAAGAAAGGATACCTTCCAAGGTCATTATTTACTCAGGTTCATTATACTCTAACATATGGAATTTCACATCCCGAAACACTAAAAAAAAAAGTTAGCCTCCTAGTATGGAATTAAGATCATGGCTTTTTAAGGCTCTTCTCATGCCAAGTATTTTTTCAGAGTGCAACTTGTAGCTGGCACATAGGAGGGAAGGGGAGAAAATATGGTGATGAAGTGGTTTGATTTCTTTCACAGGAGCACTCGGGGATCAGAGTCTGACTTCTGTTAAACAGTGGTTTCGATTTTTTTCTTCTCAGCCTGCTGCACATCAGGCAATCTTCTCAACTCTCATTTGTCTGTCAGACATATCACTTATCTTGGAGCTCGTAGAAGGCTTGAGAGCTACGATTTTTATTTTTTTTTTTTTTTTTTGGTGCTATAATGCTATTTCTAACACATTGTCTCAGTTTTCAATTTGGAGTCATTTTCTTCTCCCTTCTGTAGGTGTTCTCCTGGAGTTTGATGGTCAGATTTTGTGAGATATATCTCATCTCCTCCCTAAGCGATTGCATCAGAGGAGCAGAACAGGATGGATAATTGCCCGTTGGACTCCAGTTAGTGAAGGTCAAGGTAGTCTCTGCCTGGCCTATCCTCTGCTTGTCATACAACTCTGTTATTACAGGATTTATTCAACCCTATAATCAGCTGAGTTTCACTGAGATGGAACCTTCTGCTTCACTGAGTAGGTTTTTTTTGTGGCAGTGCAACCAGGCTTTGTCTGCCCTTGATGGCATGGATTAAATGTCCACAGATTTTCTGTTCTAGATCCATTGTATTCTTCGTTCTTCTAGTTCTCATTTAAGAAACTGGCTTAAGAAAGAAAACAACGCCAGTAAACATGAAGTTGATTATGGCATACCATAATCATCCTAAGTCCAGTATTTCTCAGCAGCCAGTGTCCATAGTATTTCTGGAGAATATGTATTAATCCTCTTGTGTGAAGACAAAGGCCTCCAGAGTCTTATAATGAGTTACATCCCATGTTGACCTGCTTCTTCAGCATCTGTGAAAGGATCTGCATTCTCTAAACTGGAGAGACAAGGAATTGATGGATGTACCGCTTGGTGGGTGAGGAATTGGCTGGGTGGTCACACTCCAAGGGTTGTGGAGATTGGAGAGCAGTGACAAGTGATGTTCCTCAGGGGATGGCAGTGGGAGCAGTGCAAACATCTTTCTCAGCAGCATGGTCAGTGGGATCAGAGCACCCTGCGCGCGTTTGCCGCTGACACTGAGCTGTGCGGTGCCGTCGCTCGCCGCAGGGAAGGGATGCCATCCAGGGGCACCTGGACAGGCTGCAGGGGTGGGCCTGGGTGAACCTCATGAGGTTCAGCAAGGCCAAGTGCAAGGTCCTGCATATGGGCTGAGGCAAGTTTACAAGCTGGGTGGAGGGTGGACTGAGAGCAGCCCTGAGGAGAAGGATTCGGGGGTGTTGGTGGAGGAGAAGCGTGACATGACCCAGCAGTGTGTGCCTGCAGCTCAGGAAGCCAGCCATGTCCTGGACCAGCAGGAGGTGATTCTTCCCAGCCATGGCAGGGGGTTGGAACAAGATCTTTAAGGCCCTTTCCAACCAAGCCATTATATGTTATAACAATCACTTAATGAGTACATTGCTAAGGATGAGTTTTGTCCTCACTTAAACTTAGATTTACTAACTGCAGAAGTGTAGTGCAGGCTGGAAATGGTAGCAGTCTGTGCTTTGTGTAGGACTATTAAGTGTACTTAGTAGGAATATTGTTCTGTCAAGATTATATTGGTCCTGCTACAGACTTTTTATCAAGTTTACATAAGGAACTTAGTTGTGCCTGGGTGGAAACTGGTTTGCGATTGAACCGTACTAGAGAATATCTTGAGGCCTTGGAGAATTCCATACATTCTAATAATGAATTTCATAGGCATTAATTCATGAAAGTTGTGTTTAATGTCTGTCTGGCCTTGGCCAAATCAAAGTCAAACCTTAGTCTTGCCTGTTTAAGCTAAAAGATCTCTGGGGAAGAGAATATAAACCACTCTCTGCATGTGCTTTTCAGGCTGCTTGAAAATTCTCTTTGATGCAAGTTTTAACCTGGTCTCAAGAGTCTGCCTTCTGACTAGTTCAAAACCAACTTTGCTGCTTTTTTGAGGTTTTATAGTAAAGTGATTGAAAATCTGTTATATTTTAGGTTAGGGAGGCTGTGCTAAGGAACTCAAATTTGTAGTACAAAGGCTGGGATGCTTCAAAAGGATAAGAGCTGGGGTCACCACCAGTCCTTCAGACTTTGGCAGTAACAGAGAATTTTCTCTCCTCATACCTTGATATTTGAGGAGTACTGAAATAAGTGGACTGGATTAGAAAATTTTGAAATACTTACAGTGCCAAAATATCAGATACAATACTATGGGAGTTGGTGAGAATTTGGGATGAGTTTTTATGGGACTTTCTGTGGATCTTCTGGTTTAATCATACTGATTTAAAGAGGGGATTTATTTTCTCTTTATTCAACTTAGAAAAGCAGTTCTCTTTAAAAAAAGATTTGTCTTGAGTCTTGGCACTCCAGAGGTTTCTACAAGTTGGGGATGGTCATTGTGGAGGAAGTCCTTAGTGCTGCTCTTCCTGACATGAGCTGCTTTGGGGCAACAGTTCTTGTAATTGGAATTTTGCTCCCAGAGTCCAACTTCAGCACACTGATTTCATGAAAATAGCTATTTCATAAGCTGGTGATTTGTGTCATAGCCTAAGAAAAATATTTTTAAGAGCTTTTTCAGGAAAGGCATGTTCTACACCTACCCTTAACCCTTCTGTCCCTGAGGCCTGCTATTTGATTTTCCAGGGACAGTGTCTCAAGGGAATGTATGATACTCAGTGTATGCATTGTTCCAATAATTTTATATTGGAAACTATAAAGAAACACTTTAGTTGGTCCCTGGAGATGGCAGAAGTAAGGACAAAAACTGATTCTCTGTGCCTGTGTAGAACATTTCTTCCTGCTTTAAGTCATGAAGATGGAATAAATTAAATTATGTGGGCTTTAGTGAAAAACAGCTTAGCTGCCTCCAAATACAAAACTCCTTCTTAATTAATATGTTCAGAGCCTTTGTCAATGTAGAATGAGTATTTATTTGGTTATACAATCATACTGAAGGAGAGAAGCTGCAATGTTATATCTATGTATTTGCTTCTGCCTGATTTGAGAATTCAGAGGCCTTACATCCATTCAGAGCTATTTCAGTGTTGAAAGTTTTTGCTGTAAGAACAACTCAGAAAATGCTCCATCTCTGAACAATTCATGCTGCTTCTTCATACGTGATATTCTCTGGAGATGCAGTTTCTGCTGAGAAGCGGAGAGAAATATATTCCCTGATTTTCAGCTGAAGGAAACAACTGTCTCTTTGGAACAAATCAGTGGTTCAAGGCTGAAATTGCTTGAAGATAATGCCTAAGAGTTTGTTAACCTCCTTGTTTTGGGGCTGTTAGACTTGAAAACAAGAGGGTCACTCACATGGAAAACGAGCCAAGCTCCACATCTGGCTTTTCTTTCCAAAAAACCTCTCCTGGTTATGTGAGTGAACTGCCCACCACTAACAAGTTACTGACTCTTTTTTATTTACTCGACTGAGTGTGAAGTGACAGTCTCTCTTTCCTGCTCTCCTTTAATGGATGGGCTGCTGACATCCAGAACTGCATTCTGTTGCTGTAGAAGATGCTTTCTGCATGTTTTCCTCCCCAGAAAATGGATGCTGTGTAAACCAGTGGCTCTGGACTGTTCCTTTTTGCTTGCAAACAAGGTGCAGATGGAGGGATGAAGTACAGCTTTTCAGAGTCTGGGGTAAATTTTGTGCAAAATTTTGATAAATTTAGTGAAGAAAGGACCTGGCTTGTGGACTGAGGAGGATTGCTGGAGCCTTTGGACTCTTTGACCTCTGCCACTGTGGAGTGAGAGTAGAGGAAATGACCTTGGTAACTCAGGACATTAAATACAGAGCCTTCCCTACACAGACCTCATCTGTGCTCCCTGCAAGAAAATTCACTATCTGCAGTGGATTCACTTATTCATGCTTGGGGGGGAGCAGAAGAGGAAGGGAGGGAGTTAAAACAGTTCAGTGTACACAGAAATAAGTGGAAGGATTCCCAGTAACTTCAATGGATTTTGGATTTGGAACTTAAACTCTAGTATTGTGCTCTCTTCAGTAAAAGATCTTCTGTTTTTCTACTTAAACGAAAGTTCTTTAAGACTAAACTGAACTTTCCCCTCAAGGTGCTTGCACTGTGGATTTATTGCAGTTGCTCTAAAGCAGCCATTTCTGTGCTTTTAATACATTAACAGTCTGCCAGTTGAATAAGATTGTATGTTTGGGTGGAAGAGAAATCCAGAGATGTGCTACAGATAGTGCTTGGAATGGTAATGAGAATGGCAGCTCAGTAGGATTAGCAATGCAAAAAAGGTTCCAGTTAATGAACAATGAAAACATTTTGGCAGTTGTGGGGTTGATTATTGCAAGGCTGTTCATGCTGCTATAATTTAAGCATCTAACGTGACTGTCCATTATCAGCTCAGATTTTGAGAGGTTTATTATTCCATCAAAACATTAATTCTACGCTGAGAGTTGGCATGGAAGGCAGGCAGGCGAGTAAGTTACATTATAAGTGCTATTTGTATATTTAATAAAGACTGTAAATGAAGCCAGGAGCCAAGTTTCTTTAGGCTCAAATTAAAATGCCTGTTGTCTTATTCCTATTAGAAGGGCTTGAGAGAAACTGCATGGGCATGAGCAGATGATGCTACTGGAAATGGTCCTGTTCAGTTCATGGGCAAGCACAGCTCCAACTGTCTCCACTGTCCCAAGGTCTGCCTGTAGGAGATGGACCTTTTATGAGCACCAGCTGTGCTGAAGTGGCTCTGACTGAATTTACTTTTTGATGTAGAATTGTATAGAGGGTCAAGCCCTATAAGGAAAGAGTAACATTTTAGTTACTGCATGCTGCAGATGCTGAGGGATGACTTCCATATTGCCACAGAAAACAGCTTTGCCCCTGACATCAGTGAAAGCCCAGTTAGTGCTGGGCTGACCTTCCCAGCAAGGTGTGTCAGCAGAAGGGAAGGGGGTAACAGGAGGGATGGGAACAGTAACTGCCAGCCTGTGGTGTCCTGTGTATGACAGTGCAAACCTAGGTTCCAGGGGGACTTAGAATCAAAGTCTTCAGACTCTTTGCTTTCCTGGGCTTCTTACTGCTTTGGTTGTCATCTGCTGTGAAACCAGTAACACTTCTGGTTTCCCAGTCAGCTCTAGTCAAAGCTGGTTTCTCAGTGTTGGCAATCCCTGACAGAGTAAAAATGAGCACAAGTACCCAAAAGTAACACTTTGTTAATAAAAGTCAGGGTTTGTTCTGTAGCATAGAAAGATCTCGAATTTGGAGCAAAGATTTCCCCGGACTTGTATTCTCATTCTGATTGTTTTTAAAATTTATTTACTTCCCCCTGAACTGCACATCTCCTGTCTGAGGGGGCCTTCACCCCACGGTCCTGAGTGCCCAGCTCCCCTCTGCAGCAGATGGTGTGAGTGACCTGGCCCTGTTTCCTCATCAGGGAGCAGCAGAAGGTGCTGCCAGGTTGTTGGATGCCGTGGATGCCTTGTGGTGGTTGCAATTTAGTTGCAGAAAATGATGCTCCCTGACAATTAAATAGCACAGTTGGTATTAAGCAAATCTGAATATTATTGTCTCGAAAATGGTGTAGAGATCTAATCAGTGTGGTTTTCTTATTGCTGTGTAATTATCTGTGAAAATAGCAGCTCAGCCTGATTCTTTGGTGAACTGTGTGCATTATTGCACTGGATGGTTAATTCCAGGCAGCAGACCTACTGTCCTTCCCAGGGGTTTGCTCTCTGCCTCACCACTTCTCCTGCCATATTAATTACTATGGAGGTGATTAGTTTATAATACACTGTGGGTTGGAGTTGGCAGCACTGTCAGTCACTGTGAGTCAGGTTTGATGTGGTTTGGGATGTTATGGTCTTAAGGAGATGGTCTGGGTCCCTTCTCACACAGATGCTGATGGAAATTTTGAACACTAACTTTTTGCTGGGTCTTAATCACTCTTGAAAATTATTGGGTACCAAGATAAAGGTGCTACCAGAGTGACTTCATTAGGGTCTGTGAAAATAAGTTTTCTAATACATAAGTTCTGAAACTCTTTTTGACTATTATTATTATTAAAACTATAATAGTTTGGGGTTTTTTTTACAGACTTTTATATAGAAGCTGGATATTGCAAACTTACATCTTGAAGGACAGTAGTGTAGTTCATCTGTGCTATGCTTGGAATTTAAGTTGTTCTATTGGATTTGTGCTTTGCTGCCAAAAGCAAATGCATTTAGATAAAGGATGATCTTTGAGTCAAACAATGGCATGTAGTAGATATGCTAATTAATATCTAGCAGCTATTTTCTTTAATGAAATTAAGTGCAGAAACATCTTAGCTATTTGAATGCATTTAATCAAGTCACACCTCTGTATCTTTTGCAAATTATCTTAGGGATAATAGTCAAAATAGAAGCAAATTTTCTGCATGGAATATGTTGAAATTTAATGATAATATAACAACTATTCTATTGAAACTAATTTAGAAGCTTATTTCAGACACTTCATTTAATGTGTTAGCAAAATAAATTATATGTAATTGTAAACAGCAGCCTCACAGTGTGAGTTACTGAATTAACAATGGGATGCAGAAAGATGTAAGAAGTTAAGAGGATAAAAGCCCACTTGAAACCATTTAAATGGTTTCTGATAACCACAGTCTGGTGCATTCCCTTTCCTAAGCCAGTTCTCCTAGCTTTTAATTCTTTCTTTTGGTTTTTTTTCTTTCTATTGTGACAAAGTTGCTACAAACTGGCAACAATAAATTAAAAGCCTGGTAATGCAGTGGAAGTCATGCACTAAATAGGTGTTAAGTAGGCATATTTACTACCTATTTAGGCAGTTAACTGCTTTTTGCTTTCACTGTCTGAATTCTGCAGTTATGAACAAATCCTTCAGATGCCTAAATCTGGTGTTACTGCAGTGTTTAACTTGACTTTTCAAAGAGGCTACATTATTCAGAAGTGAATTAAAGTCAGAGCTAGGTGTGCTCTCCCAGGCAAGTGAATTGCTTTCACATCTTCTGTTTCATTTCTAGGAGAACCACAGTCTCACAACAAAATCTGTTTAAAATAACACAGTTACTGTTGTCCCTGCATTCAGAAATATATTCACCAATATTTCTTGCTGGTTCAGCCAGAGTTAAATAGTGCAAAAAGGCCACATAAGCCAGCATAGGTGACACTCTGTACCTTGTTCTCCCACAGTCAACCCCCCTCCCTGCTGTATGGAACAGCCTGACTGTGCTGGCCCTGACCTGGCAGTGCAGCTCCTGTTACTGAGAAGGCATTTCTCTTCATTATAAATTGATGATCAGGATACATTAATATTTTAATTGTGTTTTAATACAAGACACAGAAGAATTTTTGAGGGGGCATAACTGACTCTTTATTCCCATTCAGAAGTAAGAAGAAACGGTGCAGTGATTTGCAGCAATTCTTTGAGTTGGTTTCTTCAAGCACAAACCCTTGTTTTTTGGGGTTGTTCTCTCAGTGATAACAAGGTAGATTAGATGACCAGAGCACAAAAGCTGAGCTGGTACTGTGACAGTGCCAGGACTATTGCAAGTGAGAAAGTCGGGTGGGTTGAGCATCTCCCAGGTGGGTGTTGGGAGTGATCCAGCAGGAAGCAGGCTGCCTGCCAGGGATACCGGGCTGCTGAGGGGCAGAGATGATCCACACTGTGGTGAGACATTTGCACCTGGGCAATTTGCCTGACCACTTTTCATTCCATCCATTAGTGCCTGCTCAGCCTGTCCCCACAAGCACAGTCCACACTTCCCGAGCAGCTGCAGCTGGCAGGGTTGAACAAGCAGCTTCAGCACAGATAAACAGTTTACCAATTCCCAGTGCTTGGCCTGGAACAAGGCAGGTACATTTACCTACTTTACACCAGATTTTTGGCTGAATCCTATCTGCTGCACCTAATGATGTGCCTTGGCTGGATGTTTTTCTCACTTCTTGCTAACCTTTCTGACAGGACTGACTTGCACAGTACCACAGGAAAGGCTCCTCCAGGGGCTCCTTGTTGCTGCTGTAGTCCCTGTATAGCTCAGTGATTTTGCAGCAAACACAAGCTGCTCAGTCTGATCACTGCTGTACAAAGCAGAGCAGCTTTTGAGGTGCAAAGGCAGCCCGAGCTGGGACCATGTCAAGTTGTGTCTGGGACTGCTACAACCTGGCATTGTGTCACCATAGAAGCAAGCTCCCCAGTGGAAGCACCACACCTATTCCATGGTGACAGCACAGCTACTCTGAAGGAAGCTAGTGCCACATCTCAGGGAGTTAAATTTTCTCCCAGATGGCTTACTAAGTTGTTGTGATATCCTGGGTGATTCCCTTAATATCTCCTGTGACAGAACTACACATTTGCAAACTGTTTGGCAGAAGGTGACATTTGACTCTCTCCTAGAGCTTTTCACAGCACTGACAGGAGCAGAAGATAGGCCCCTCAATTTATCCTTGTCAAAAAAATAACTCTGGAACTCTTGACAGACACGTTGTGTAAGGAGGCACTGTTTTTAGAGTTGCTTTCTAAAACTGAACTCGTGCTCAGATTTCCTGAACCAGCATTTCGATGCCTAGTGCTAGAAAAGCTGTATATCAGCATAGCATTGTGCTGACCATTCAGAACACCCTGTACTTCAGAAGAGCACATTATGACTACTTATCTCAAGTCAGAGCACTGCCAGTGGGAATAACGATGTGGTAACAAGGATTCCAAGCTTGTGGTTACCTGGTTACCTGGGGCACAAGGAGGAAGAGTCATGTGGACAGACAGATTTTAGATCATATCCTGCCTTGGAACCTTGATGAGTTTTAGAGACTACAGATAAACATTTTGAAAATAGGAAGTATCACACGGGACAAGACACCTCGTGTCAGATGGGAAGTTTGTAGCAGGGCTGGAAGAAACAGTCTCTTATGTCTCAGTTCCTGAGAAACAAGTCTGTTGTCTATATTTTCATAATGTCATTTTTACCAAAAGCCCAGTTGCTTTTCTGGGGTTTGAGTGTTCAGATCATAGTCTGTGGAATGAGTGTGCTGTGCAGATGTACAGAAGCCACTATCACTCAGTCTGCCGTGTTTCAAACCAGGGAAACAGTCCCTGGAACTAGAGTTTGCCTTAGGGATCTGGATTTAGGCTTCTTACATGACTTCAGGCCTTAAAACTGGACATGGGTTGGTTTGTTTGGTTTTTAGCTGGGAGAGCTTGGTTCTCCTGTCTGGAGGATGTTCTTCATGTGAAGGGGTGGCAAGGAGAGAGGGGGAAACCTGGGCCATGAATGCAGCTTCATACAACTGCTGTGCTCAGGCCAGAAGAGCTGCTGCTCCAGAGGTGTGTGTGTATGGGTATATCCTTCCCATAATCAGGATTGTCCAGTTTTACCAGCAGTCCAGAAATAAACCTCTCAGGGATCTGAGTCACTGCAGTTCATTAGTATTCTTTTGTTCTTTTTTTAGCTATTTGTGGCAGTTTCCTGAAGTTTGTGTTTTTTCCAGCCATTCTTTACAGAAAGCTGCTGTGAGTGCTGGATGGGTTTTTGAAAATCACCATATTGAAGATCACGATATTTTAAAAAATACACAAGGGAAGAGTTCCATCGTGTTGGACCAGAGCTTTCATGTAGGCCTGGTTTTGGGGGGCTGTTGCATCTGCTCATTGCTGGAGCTTTACAGGTTTAGAAATGTAGCAGCTGCTTCTTTCTGCCATCGGCATTTCTGTTACTGCAGAGGGAACACAGCCTCCACCAGGAAGGAGGTTTGTGCTTCCCAACTGTGTTCTCAGCTTATCTGAATTCACTTCTTTGGATTCATATTGGGTTAGGATTCTGCTCCACTCATTATGTCTTCTTTTTAGGGATGCCAGCCTCAGGGATTGAAAATAACAGACAAAATACAGAAGTTGTTAACTTTTTAAGGCACATTGGGATGGACAGTGGTCAGAGAAGCTGTACTGAAGCAGAGACCTCAGAGCAATTCCAGCCAAGGTGCTCTGGGAGCATTCAGGAGCTGTTTTTAACACCCACAGTCCAGCCAGCTTTGGGAGAGTTTTACTGCAGTGTTTGTGCAGTGGCATTAATTTGAGTTTGCCAGTTGTGTTTGCAGTAGCTGCTGCACTCTGGCTAAAGGGAACACTGCTGAGGTGTCAGTGTGTGCCAAACATTGTGCACAATCAGTGGTTGGTTTGGGTTTTTATTGATGAGGCTGGTTCTTATATTTACATTTGGACAGACTGGAAGGTTCTTCAATATCCTGTGGGTGGGGGATAAAAGAATCTCTTAGTAATTGTGTAAATAATTTAGCATAATTGTATAGCAGCATCAAATACTCTTCACAAATGTGTAGTGAGTTTCAAAGGATCCAGTTATACTTTCCCCTCCTATGCAGTGTATTATACCTTACAAGAACCCCAATTGATTTCACAGGAACTACTAATAGATTAATACTTGATGCATAAAAAGTGGCATTCATCTTTGAAATTAATTCAGCTTTGATTGTAATCTTCTCATAATATATTTCTAAAAAAAATTTAATTGGATAGCACAAGTGTTCAACAAAACAGCTAATTTAACTTAATCTTGCACTGTCTGTATTAATAAAAAAGCAAATTTCAATTTGTAATTGAGTCTCACTGAAAATCTGACTCTTCCTTTGAAGAAATGTGATGTGTGGAGACAGAGATAAAGTAGCCATTGCCTGGTCACAATCAAATTGCCCCTGGAGTAGCTGCTGCTCTTCATCTTGTGTACAGAGACCAGGCTGAACCTTTTTCTTCAGGACCGATACTTGAAGTTGTGCTACATGAATTACCTCTGTCAGAGAACATGTGATAGGAGACAGACCATGCACTGGAAAGATTATTAGAATGCAGAATAAAAGGGAATAGACAAAAATGTATAGGCCTTTTAAAGAACCTGGTTCAGGTTAATCATTAGAGTGGTCCCTTAGACTCCGGTTGCTCCAGGAATTTGGGCAGCTCTCCAACATGCAAGGACTGAGCCTAAACTGAACCCCATGTAATGCTTCCATTCACCAGGTTATCCTCTAAGGAGGCAGGGTGCTCTATGCAATAGATGGTACTGCAAACCTTGGGGATGGCTCATGGACCTAACCCATGGCTAACATCATCTGTTGTGTTCTGTATTCCTGGGAGCAGTCAGCACAGTGGAACAGAGAAATGGCCTAGGAATTCCAAAGCTGATATAGCTTTAGAGAGCATAAAACCTACTCACCAGACATTGACCTTCTCACCACGCTGTATGAGTAGCAGGTCTTGCACTCTCAATTCTGTTATAGATGTTACGAGTCTGAACTGAATTGAGATGTGCTGATACTGGCCCAGCAAGAAAATTGTTTGCTCATTCTCTGTAACCCTTTGTCATAGGATGTGAAGAGCATTATTTTCCATTGCAGCTAATAAAGTGCTGGGAATGGGCTGGCAGAAACCCCAGCACGTTGCAGTGGGAAATGATGGGGCGTCAGGCAAAGGCATCCAGTGATGTTGCCAGAGTTCACCTTTGCCCAGTGTGATATATTTGACTGCAGTCAGTCAGGAATTCAGCAAAGCAGCATCTATGACTCCACTGTGGACAGCAGTGAAACCAGCAGTGTTCCTGGAAGCTGAGAAATGAATCATTATTTTTCATGGTTCCTTTTTTATGGTCCTATGGAGTCTTTCCTTATGCACAAAGGGCTGTTTTATATAGGAGTCCTTTACAGTTCATTAGGTGGTTAAGATGAAATTATGCAATGTCTAAGGTTTAAAAACTGCAGGAGATTTGGAAGTGCTGAGAGCAGGAGGGGGCAGTTTTGGCATGAAATCAATAAGGAGCTTTAATGAAATTAGTAAAGACAACACAGTGTTGAATTAACCTATGAAACTTGTTGCCCAGGGAGCTGTTGAAGTTGGGAGCTCTGGAGAGCTGCCATTGATGTGGGCTGTGGAATATAGTCACTATTGTGGTGTTAATTTTTATAAGAGGGCTATTAAGCTATAGACCTGGGATTGTAATAGTTATATGTGAATCAGTAGCTATATGGAGAAATCAAAAGATTTCTCTTCCAGTTGAAATTTCTTATATTTTCTTCGGTGGATTCCATAGGGCCTCTGAGACCTTTACTTCTAGTCTAGTTGGGCAGTGCTGTGTCTAGCATACATGCTACATTATACACTTGCCCTGGGAAAAACTCTTGTTTTTCCTGCAGATTTAAGACTTTTGTCATTTCACCTAGTTATTTTTTTTGACTTTATTGACCACCTGCCAGCCTACTGCAGTTTCACCAGAGTATCAGAGGGCAGTGAACATGAAGCGTGCTTTCTCTGGAATCCATAAGTATTGGGTTTGGGACTTGAGGAGGCTCTGCAAGCCATAAGTTTGTTCCAACCTCCTGCTAGATTGAATGGTATAATTTAATTTATTATTTTTTTCTTTTCTTTACCCCCTAGAAATATTACTACATCTCAAAGCTAGGGGGAATTTGGATCAGCTTTAGCGATCACTTGAGTGGTTTGTACTGACAGTCTGTATTTCTTCCCAAAGCAAATCACCAGGTGTCCTTAAGAGTGATATTTGTTTGCCAGACTGTGTTGTCACTCTCGGGGACTACTGGCTTTGGTTTTTTGAAATGTAAAAAACTACTACTACTCATATGTTTTTAGGAAAGAACCAACAGGTTTGATACGTACAGGGAAAAATACATTTGTAGGGGCCACATGTGAAAACACTTGCAGAAAATCCTTCAAAGGTGTTTTGCTTTATGCTAGTGAGGCTGCCTTGACCAGATGTTTGTGGTAAGAGCAATGATGGAGCTTGGATGTTGGGGTAATGACAAAGCCCAATATTATGCAAAGTTTGAATTTGGCAATTATACTTATTCTGCAGTACAATTCTAGTTCAAACACATTTTAGATGGATCTTACTGGATCAGGTTTTATGGGTCATCTTTCAAGATTTTGGATTCAAAACAGCGCAGCAGGATGTTGAACTCTGCTTTTACAATTCCCTGCAATGTGCTTACAGTGGAGTGTGTCAGATGATGGTCTGCTTTTTTAGGTGCTTAAGTGAGTTTGAAATCATGAAAATTCTCACTTCAGTGGTGATTGTCCCCACCCCAGTGAGAACTGTGTGGAAATCTGAGCCCCCCTAGAAACAGCTGTAGTGGAACAGGCTGGGGGTGGTGGTGTGGAAGGTCCAGCAAAACTGACTTGTGGAAACCTTTACATGGAATTTCTGTCTTCAGCATCTTTGCCCTTTCAACCTGTATGTTGCTCTGTGCTGTGATACTGAAAACACTCATTTTGGGACCAACTGAGAGCAGCAGCTCTCAGCTCCTGGTGGTACAAAAACTCATCCTAATTTGTTTCAGGGTGTGCTACTCCTTCTACTGAAGTTCCTTGTTGCTGGCACATGCAGTGCTGGTTCTGGATGCCTGGGACTCAGGCTTGCCTGCTCTCAGAGGTGTGTTTAAGTGCCCCACAGCGGGGTTTCCTGCCAGCACTGCCCTGGGGAGGAATATGGCAAAGCCTCACAAGTCTCTGGTTCTTTCTCCTGCCTCAGTGTCATCCCCCCATAATTTCTCCCGCACGTTCTCAGTAGGAATATGATGGATTTCTTGAGAACTCATTTAGTATTTGTGTGCAGTCCCTTGACATGCTCCAGGTGTGGTTTGCCCTAGTGCAGGCAGCTTGGGTTTCTCCAGTTCCCTGCCCTGGATGGTGGGGACTGTCACCCAAAGCTGGCCTGTATTGCACACCTGAGGTCTCATCTTCTTAGCCCCCCTTAGGATCACCTTCAGAGCCTGGGGACATATCAGCCACACAGTCAGAGGAGATTCTCCTTGGGGAATAGCTTGCCCAGTTTGTATTGTTAAAACTTAATGAGTTCATGAGATTGACTCTGCTGCAATTATTTCTTGGCGATGTATAACAAGTAGCTGTTCTTACAGGCTTATAAAATGTTCCAGAGCTCCATTAATTTGCCCTTCATTAGCTATGTAATTTTGCTAATGACCTGAGATATTTAGAGGCATTGTCCTGTGAGAATTATGAGTTTGACTGTGAGGCCTCACGGAAATGCTGCACACACAGCCCCAGCCCATCTTACCACCAGAAATTCGTTCTGCCCTGCTGAATCTAATTGTATTTTTTACTTTTGTACTGAAGTAGAGTCATATCCTATTGATAAATGAATAATTATTTCATATATGAAATTACACATTTAATGGAAGTTTGCAGTGTTAGAGTATAAGTGATTAAATTTGTTAATTGTATAATATTGCTGGACATAATGATGCATTTAACCATTAACAGTTTTCCGCTGCATTGCCTTTTAAATTCTCATTGTAGTGTATTATACATTCTTGTTGCCTTTTCATCAAGTGTTAATAATCATGGAAAATAAAGGTTAGAGTCTGGAAAGGAAAGTATCCCAACTGTGATAACAGGAAGAAAAATGATGTGTGTCACTGGAGACCCCAATTGGTAAGGCAGTGTCTGACCAGTATATGGTATGGGAAATACTGGGAGCAGTGAGCATGTTCCTATTCACCACATGATCCCTCCTTTGCTTTTTCATTTTCACTGTACAAAATAGCAAAAATAACAGAGGAATTTGCAAAGAAATGCTGTGAGGGACAACATAGGCTGTAGTTCCTACGTTCATCTGTCTGAACAGCACTTGGTGTCCTTCAGCCCTGGAGATCAATATGGGATTTATCACATTTCCTTCCTGTGACAATAACAAGAGGAGAACCTGCACAAGGCCTGGACTCTGCCATACTCCACAGTGAGACAAAAGGTTTGCCCTCCCTAATAAATAGTATGTGATGCAGAAAGCAAGTTCTGTGGCCTGTGCCATTGGGCTGGTGCTTGTAGAGAGATGACCAGGACAGCTCCAGGTGCCTTGGCCACTGCTGCTACATGGGAACATGGCTGTTTTCTCAGCTTTTCTGGAGCAAATGGCAGCAATTGAACCATAGGGACTGAATATGTGCCAGAATCAGAGAATCACAAAATGGGAAGGGACCTTTAAGATCATCTCATTCCACCCCTTGCCATGGGCAGGGACACCTTCCTCTAGACCAAGCCCAGTCCAACCTGGCCTTGGACACTTCCAGGGATGGGGCAGCCACAGCTTCTCTGGGCAACCTGTGCCAGGACCTCACTACCCTCTAAAGAATTTTTTCCTCATATCTAACCTAAACCTGCTCTCTTTCAATTTGAAGCCACTCCCCCTTGTCCTGTCACTACATTCCCTTGTAAACAGTTCCTCTCCCTCTTTCTTGTAGGCCTCCTTCAGGTCTTGGAAGGCTGCAATTAGGTCACCCCAGAGCCTTCTCTTCACCAAGCTGAACAATCCCAATTCTCTCAGTGTTTCCTCATAGAAGTGCTCCATCCCTCTGATCATCTTGGTGGCCTCCTCTGGACTCGCTCCAACAGGTCCATGTCCTCCTGTGCTGAGGACCCCAGAGCTGGATTCAGCACTGCAGGTGGGGTCCATCCCAGGGGATCAGCCATGGCTGGGCCCAGCCCACTCCTTTGCAAGTGGGGATGCTACATGTGACCAGGGAAATGTGAGGAGTGGGCAGCAGAACTGGAGATAAACACTGGATTTATGTCCCATGACAACCTGTTATTTAATTGTGCTTTCAGTGTTTCCTTTCTCTGCAGCTTGTACCTGTAAGAAAGCTGACTGGCCTCTGTGTTTTGGGTACAAGATGAGGATTTCCAGAAGGGTTATCTTTACTGATATTGAAGTAAATCACCTTTCATAGATCAAGCAGATCAGGCAACATATATCACCGTTAGACTAAATTTGAAACAATCCCTTGAAAAGCCAGAAAAGCTTCAGAAACTGGCTTAAACATTATCTTTGAAAGCAAAGTCATTTTGCTTCAAGATTATCATCACAATTTAGATGCTGTACATTGTACTAGGATAAAGAGGGAATTTGGCAGATGAGCTTTTGCCTCTGGAGCCCCCAGATGACTGGAACCAGCTTCCCTTTCAGCTTAAATCAGCAAACAGCATAATCCCCTTTAAGCCTGGGTTTAAATGGCTGTTTGAAGGAGGATTGTGCAAAATCTATTTCCAGTAATATGGTTACTGGAGCTAAAGAGTATGGGTTGTTTTCATGAGATTTTTGGATGGCCCTGTGGTGTGCATTAAATTATTGCAAGAATCCTGCAGTAGATGGTTTTCACTTAATCTTTAGGTGTATGTGCTGATGGCTCTTTGATAAAACTGAAAGCAGCTCTTGGTTCTTGGACATTTTTTTAACTGCAGTGAACAGACTAGCTGTCAATACCCTGAGCAGTCCCTTATGCTGGCTGTAGGAAAGGTGCTTGTGTTTGTTGTGTCCATCATGAGTCCCAGTTAAAGGTCCCTCTTCTGACGTGTAATACCAGAGTGAGAGTCACGGATTGAAGTCAACAGGAGCAACCTTTCCTCCACCTGCATTTGTACCTCGGATGGAATAGCTGTGTCCTTACTGGTATTCCTTTTTTGGGGTGTATATTCCTGGTGACAGTTGCCTGTCCATTCTGGCTGGTACCGTTTGAAGTCCCAACTTTCATGAAGTCAAGGCCAGAGTATGCTGCACTTCTCCCCATCTTGGGCAGCCCAGTCTGGGGTCCAGCTCCGTGGAGGCTGAGGCCTCTTGGCCTTGAGCCTTCTCCAGTTCTTGGGGCATAATGTTCTTGAAAAAAAATGTGCCTATTTGTGGGCTTCAGTGACAGAGTTATCTCGTTGGGAGATTAACTGTGTGTGGATATTTATTAGGAGTACGAGCAAAGAACTTTCCTGCAAAGCTGCAGGCAACACTCAAATATCTGAACTAAATCACAGGTTTCTGAAATAAAACATGACATGTTCTCTGCCTCTGCTAGAGCAACTGACAGTGGTTCTGCCAGGAAATAAATACCAAAAAGCTTATTTCTTTCTAGATTTCCCCATCTTTATTGCTTTTGTTTTCAATGGAAGTGATTTCTTGTGTATGGTTCTTCCTTCTTTTCCACCTTCCCCCACATCAAGGTTGAAGGCAAAAGCTGGAGCTACTTTTTATAGTTCTCCAAGGCAAGGTGTAGCAACTAATGTCACAATAATGTGATAATTAAAAATGGAGGAAGAACAAATGTTCTTCACTCACACTCTCATAAGCACCAAGATGAATGTGTCCAAGTGGGCAGGCTGGCATCCAGGCACCAAGGCATGTTTCCCATGTGGCTTGGCCAGGATTCCTGGAGACAGTGAAGAGGACAAGCTATGCTGGCTCTCTAGTCCTTGTTATATATCCCATAACCTTCGAAACTTAGTTAAGTATGTGCTGGTTTTGAATGTGCCTGGTTTGTACCCTGCAGGAGCTCACAGTAGTTGGGATCCTGTTGTCTATCTCTCCATGGTTAGGATTTACTTTTTTTTATCTGAGTATTGACTTGGCTCTTCCCCTACTCTGTGTCTTCCTACCACCATCTCCTCATGGGTTTACTCTCTGTTTCAGTATCCTTTATTTTTCTTATCTGGGAGTTGTTGGATCATGACCTGCTGTCAGCACCTGCCATCCTTATATTCTTCCTCCCGCTGTTCCTTCTGGTGCTCCCACACCCATGGCCTCCATTTGCTCCCCATTCCCACTGCTCTCAACATTGTCATTAGATATTTCTACAAAGTGACCATCAGAGTTCATTCTGCTCATTACCCTGCTGTACTCTGGAGATCCCTGTGTTCTCCTGCAGTCTGTTGTGAGTTTGGCAAGTTGTGTGAGCACTTTAATTTATTTATCATTTCATATTTCGAATATTTAAGTGAATTGCTGGCACTGCACAGATAATATCTGTAGATCTTAACAACTGATCATGTATGGTTATGGTAATCTGGAGAAAATGCAAATGAACTATGAGAACTGCTTCATCTATAAATAAAACCATTTAGCTTCAAAGCAGTATTGCCATGGAAATTCTTCACTGATAAAGTATGGGAGTGGGGTTTTTCTCATTTAGATTTCTTGAACCTTTTTATTTTATACTGACAAGATGCCAGAGGGAAAAGAGCTATAAACTCAGTATTGCATATTTAAAAGATGGTATTTTATTTCATCTTCTTAATTCCAAATCTTTCCATTTATAGTATACAGCCATGAATTTAAATTTATACCAAATGAGGAAAAAGGAATAGGAAATATTATTGTTGCCAAGCTAAATCCAGTGCTCACTGAAAACTTCTGACTTTGTTTCGAGTTGGCTTTGGTCCTATATTTGTAAACACTTTCTAATCAATATTTCTCAAATACATTCAGGAAACTTCCTCTGAACCACACACAAGATGAAGAGCCCCTAAGGGAGGATATCTGAGAGAAAATACATTTAACTGATCTACGAGAGTGGTGCACATTAAATCCAGTCTCTGTGAATGCAAGATTCAGTGTGTGCCAGTCTTGCCAGGATTTACTTCCTGTCGGAGCTCTGGGCAGGACTGAGCTCCGTGTGACATCAGCCTCACTGGTGTTGCACTGAGGAGGCAGAAGGAGCTGGTAAGAAGCCACCTTAGATATTGCTGTGCAGATTCATAGCGCCCTGAGTCTTCCATGTCTTGGGCCTGGTAATCCCTATCTAGCAGAGTTAGTAATCAGCACTTTGTTTTGCTTTTCTGAAACTGCAGTTCTGCTGTTGTTACTGTGTTTGTGTGATGACAGTTCACTCAAAAATATGAACTTTGTCCCCATGAAGCATGGGTGTATTACCATATTTCTGTGGACTTATTCAAAGCAGCGGACAGTATTTCTTCCGACAAGATTTATGTTAATCATGTTGTGCTGTACTGGATATAAAGTTGGCATAAAGTCACTCTTTATTTGATTTTTTTTTTAGGTGACCTGGCAGAAGTGAACTGTGCTTTGCATCTGCACCTCCCATGCCTTTCGATTCCATTGCAATTATGTGTAACTGCATTTGCTGCCTCCTAGAAGGACAACTTCATATTGAGGTCTCTGGATCTTGTCAGACTTTGGTTTCTGAATCAAACACAGAGACTCCTGGATGAAGCTCTGATATGGATCTAGGCAATGTTGCATCACACCTTTTATCCCGTGTCTTTCTGTGGAAACTTCTTACACAGCTGCACAATCTCCAAATAGATCTGGATGTGGAGTGGTGCAGTGATACGAATGGAAGTCAGCTAACAGCTCTTTGCAAGGTATGGAGAAAGGGCTTTGTTGAATTTCCATTTTTTAGCATACATTAAAACCAATCAGGCAAGCCAGCCCATCAGTGTTACTGGGAGAAGCCTGGTGTCTTTATGAATTAGTGATCAGCGGTTAAGATAACGCTTCTCTTTATTGATCCTACGCTGCTACATTCAATTAAAATGAGAAATAATTTCATGAAATTAAATCCAGCTCACTGGGGGTGACCAAGCATGCCGTGCACATTGTGAATATCACCCAAAGGAAAACTTCAAATTGGTAAAGAATACATTGGACCATCCCCCTGCTCAGAGCAGGAGCTGGCTGAGTGCCCTCTGTGCACACTCAGATTACTCCTCCCCTGGTCCCCACAGCCTCAGCTCAGCATTGGAGGAGAGCACTGTTAGCTGCTGACTGTGCACCTCATTTTGTCTTCCCATGGTAATGGTAAGGAAATGTTACCTACTTTGATTAAGTGCATCACTGGCTCATCACGAGGCCCTCTCCAAAGCCATGCTGCGAACAGCAAGAGCCCTTGGGTTTTGGATCACTCAGAGTAGGAAAGCAGAGCAGATCCCCACGGGCTCCTTAGCAGAACTGAAGAGCCAATGTGCAGTCAGAAGTGCAGGTTCCCTTGAGAAGGTCATGTGTGACAGTTCAAAGGGGAAGGCTTTGTTGATAAGACAGCAGACTAAAGAAGTATCGAAGCATTCAAAACGGACTCTTCAACTTGACACACAAAGCAGGAAACAAATGGATGTTTGGCTCCTCTCTGACCCTGGGAGTTTGGGATGCTTTCAACACATCCCTTTTGGCTGGATTTGCCTCTCCTCAGCAGATAGAGTTACACATTCCTTCAGCACACCTCAGTCACACACATCCCAGCCTCTTGGTTTGCTGGTGAGCCACAAGGCTATTTCACGCTGACAGTGCTCGATTTCTCTTTTTCTCACCTGCAGAAATCAAAGTATTCCCATACCTATCACTTGGCAGTTGCTCCTCTGAACAGTTTGTTTCCTTTTCAAGTGGAAATCTGCAGATTTGTCACCCTTTGAGGATCAGATGAGTGATCACCACCCTTTGCCGGGAGCACAGACAGCCTTGGCTCTGTGCTCCCCTGTGCTGTGCAGCAGTAAATTAGACCACCACTGTCTTTTGTGGGGAAATGCCAATATGACTCCTCTGGTGTCCCCCGTTGCCCTAGGAGGGAAAATCATCAAAGCCAGATTTTTCTCTTTTTCTTTTTCCTGAGAAGATGAACTGTAATAGTGAATTGTCCTCTAGCTTTCCTTCTTTTTTTTTTTTTTTTCCCTGGAGAAAAATGGACATATTTCACCTGTGATAATTTGCATCACATTTTTTACTACAGTCTTGATTGAATCAGGTCAGTTGTACTGAATGCTGTGTATACATGTAAAACAGTCCCTGCCCTGGTGCCTATAAAGGTCATATAGCAAAAGAGAAAGCTTCTTTGAATGTGGGGAGAAAGGAGAACTTAAAAGAAGAAAATGTATTTTCTTCAACCTCTGAAACTAATTTTCTGGGCAAACAGGGTGCTGGGTGGCACATTCCTGCCTGAGTTGGAGGTTCCTTTTTCTCATGAGGAATTAACCACAGCTCATGTCAGTGTGAAATTTTGTATTTGTTGTGAACTTCAGGCAGAAGCAGCTCATATTTTATGGTTCTTTGATTTGTTAAAATGTGTAAAAATCAGCAGAGTGAAGATTGTTACTTTTGCATATTTTAAAATCACAGAATCACAGTTTCTCTGACTTTGTTTAATATTCTAAATTCACGGCTTGACTTCGTGATACATTCTTTCTGGGAAACAGAAGCTGTAATGCTTTAAAAGCTTTTGCAGATACAGGCTTTATCTTTTTGAAACAATAATTTTGGGTTGAGGGCACGATCATTTGTACATAGTAATTCCGTGTTGGAGGTGAGAGGCTGGGAAAGAAATACAGCAAGAGCTGTTACGCTGAACTAGTTTAAAAATTAAACTGGACAAAGCTTTCCCTATAGATACAAGTGTTACTTTATCTGCTGAACATTGATTTAATAATGTAGGAACTCCTCTGACAGCTAAAGCTGCCTATAAAACTTTTATGTCACTGTTATTACGGAATCATCACTTGAAGTGTAGGTTATATATAGTCATTTTTTTAATCACTAAATTACACTCAATGAATTTTCTAACAACTAGACTTTCCAAATGAGTTTTCCCTTTTTTAATTCCCCACCCAGCTTCCTTGTGGCAGCTGAAGGACTTCCTACCTGTTGAATACTCATTCTGGTGGCAGGAACCTGCCTGACATAAATTCTTGCCTACTTAGTTTTGCATGTTTCCTTGATCAGAGGACTATTTTAAAGACTTAAAAGAGGACATTTCCATGTGACACAGCTGTGGCCAGAGGTGTGTCACATCTCTGGATCTTGGGAATGGCATCCTCAGGAATATGAGGAAGTCTGTTGTGGGAACTGAACAGAAGGATCTGCAGGAAATCCTGAGTGAAGTGGAGGTGTTTGGAGCATTGCTGTATGTTCTGTCTCAAACCATTTGTTTGAAGAACCTCCAAGGTTGAACAACTCAGCTCCTGCTGTTGCACACAGCATTTTACTTTAGTTTGGGTTTACTTCAATTTAGTATTAGAGCATTCACCTGCAAGTTAGCATGTGAATTTTGCTTCAGGTACTTTAATCCATTTTCATTACGTTTCCGTAGACAAATCCACAATTACTTATTTTAGCCTTCCTTATTTTTTCCTACTGAGCTTGCTTTGTGATAGCAGGTTGTGATACTTGGGCATCAGGGACCCAGTCCAGCCTTCAGTGGAAGGAAGCGAGGCAAGATGTGGAAGAGAATTAATTTGCCTAGTGTCTAACAAGTCTTCCTATTACATATCCAGTAGTCTTTAATGATGTCAGTGTTTTGGGGCTTTTTCTGAGGAAAGACTAGACTTCTCTTTGAGATTCATAGGATTGCTGAATTTGGATGGACATAAGGAGGACTGGAAGAAGAACATATCTCAGGAATGTAAGGGTTCCTTGGATACTCAAATCCTTCACATCCACAGTGAAACCGTTTGGTGCTGGGGGCTGAGTGTGACAGGACAGGGAATTGCACTCAGCCCAGTGGAGCCACCCTCCCTTCCCAGGGTGGCAGCAGAGGGCAGAGCACACACACACACACACACACACACACTGTGCTTGGGTGGCTTCCCTGGTGTGCAGCTCAGAGCAGTGGTGTGGAAGAGCAGTGATGTGCTCCTGCTGAACAGACCATCCAAGCATCACAGGAATTGGCGTCGGCTCTCTGGAGCTGCTCATGCAGAAACCTGTTAAAAACTCCAGAGGATGAGTGATATCTGCCTGGATATCTGCATGGCTGCTGCTTCTGTGTTTAATCCCTGCTGGGTCTTCATGGGTTAATCATTTACAAGTGTGAGGTTTCTTGTGACATGCTTGGCCAAATCCAATGAACAGACTTCAATTTAAAGTGAGCAGAGTGTTGAAAAATGAAATGTTTTTGAAAGTTAAATTGCAGTCATTTATATGAAAATGCCTTAGGTAGTTCATTTCCCCCCACCCCAAAATATACTCATTTTATAGCACATTAATAATTCATGTGCATATTGGTTATAGACATAAAGCACAAAAATATACATTCTTTATAAAACATGGACTTTTGAAACAAATAGGAATTGGTACTATCTCATGATGGTAGTGCCTGATTAGCTCCATATTATTTAATTGTTGATGGCTGTTTGTGATTATTAATTGATACAAAGAAACAGGATTCTCTGCAGTGGTTTGCAGGAAGTCTCCAGAAACATATCTCCTGTAACATCAGATTTATAGGCACAGCAAGATACATGTGAGGCAGCAAAGTTTAACCCTTGGTTGCTTTCATGGCAGGTTCTGCACTCTGGTTTGCTAAGCCAGTGCAAGAGGAATGGTGAATGTGTGGGATAACATGGATAGACACTTCCTCTGGACACTAAAATAGGGATCTCTTAGGAGTTCCTAATTTGTGATGAGTGATTCTCTGTCAAGAGTCAAGGAGGAGCAAGTCCTACGCCCCACTCTTGCAGTGGGCACGTTTTATAACAAGGACTAGGCCACAAATGGTCCTTTGGCACACTGTGGTATTAAGGTTGCCCTCACTGCTCTACTGACATATGGGCTTTTTATTGACTGAATATCCTTGTGCCATTAAAGGTTAAAATATTCTTGATATCCTGTCCATAGGTGCCTGTTGCATATAATAGTTATGTCCTGCTCACATATGGCTGAGTTTCTGTGGCATAAAATAGACCAACAACCCCATCCTGGTAAAGTTGGCAGAGTTGTCTTCCTGCCTACAGAGATTAGAAAACTGCCTTTCACTCTATATGAAGCTGGGGTAGATTCTGCTCTCCTGGTAGGACTTGAGCTATAAAATGTGTTGGATCAGGTGAATGAATACCTTGATGGAATCTGAGAGCTGAGTGAGGAGGGTCCCAGGTACGTGCACAGCTCAGGTGTGTTAATGTAGCTCAACTTTTGCTGTTCTGGAGGAGGATGCAGGTGACTGCCATTGGAATGGGGGACTTGAGCAAAGGGAATTTTACTCTGTGTTCAAGGTTTGATTTTATGCATTAAACTTGATACTAATTTTTTGGAAATGCAGGAAGTTAGAGGAATGAGTTGTTTGCTTGGTTTCACTCCAGTCCCATGATTAGTGATTAAAGATGGCAATGGAAGGCATTCCTGCTCCAGGGGGTGGACAGTGGAAGAAGGGGTCATTCTCTTTCAGTCCTGCTTGGCATCGAGGATAATGCCAGAACAGTTTTATTCTGCCAGGAGTGCTTTCCCCTTCCCTGTCTGTGTGCAGGGGGTGGGATGTTTCCCATGGCACAGGGCTGGTGTGCCCAGTCACAGAGCTGTGGGAGACAGTGATGGTGCACCTGTGGACATGGGGAGGAGGAGACCCTAGAGGAGGACGTGGTGCCTTTTGGTATGTGAGTGCAGCTGCCTTAATAAATACCACTGAAATAGTGTGGTGTGATGAATTGACTCGGAGGAAATTCCTGGAGACGGGAGAAGTAGCACATGAAATATGGGAATGGCTTTACATTGCAGGATGATGAGGACTCTTCTGAAAAAACCTGGGGCAGATGAAAGTTCTTTTGCTGCAGGTGAGGCATGCTGGGAAGAGTAACTTTACCGTGATTACTTTTTGAGAGAGAAATATTTAGGATTTTTTAATCCATCAGCACATTTTTGTCAGCTGTTAGAGACACTGGGGTAACTTTATTCAGAGATATCTTGAAGATATCAGTGTTGAATATATTGGAAGAAAGCAAGTCTGAGTATGTCACCTCTGATGTTGTCGATAAATATCAGCCCATTCAAGGTGCTTAAGAATTTTCTGCAGAAGTTTTAAACTTTTCATTAATTTTTAAAATTTTTTTTCCAATTAAAAAATAATTACCTTACATTTAAAATTAATTTGACCAAGGTTGCATAAACACATTTCAGTAAAATCCTTAGACATTACCAAAATACATTTAGTTTCCTTTGAAAATATTTCCAGTTGTGCTTTCCAGTCTCTAAACAACTCCATTAAAGAACTTTCCTGATCAGGTCAGAAGAAACACACTGGGAAAAAAAAACCACTGTGAATGTGGAGTGGAAATGGGAAAGATGAATGTACACAGCATCAGTTTGAGATGCTGAGATCAAGTGTCTGTGTTTTGTGTTTGGATAGGTATTTTAAATAAGTCATTTCACGTGTACAGCCAAACTTTGCAACATCCCCTCGGTGGTGAAAAGCTCAAGTCTGCTTTAGTAGGGAAGCTCTGTTTTAGAGGTCTTTTCCTCCAAAACTCGTTTCTTCTCTTTGGATGTACTGACTTGCAGGGCATGATTTACGTTATCTTTGCAGAAGTGAATTTTTCACTTGCAGCTCCCAGGTATTCTTACCCTTAGAGGAAATGGCCATGGGAAGTTTGTGCAAACACAGCTGTTTCTTATCTAGGTTATTTCCTGGGTTTGATTTTTAATTTCTTATGGTACCGTGGGCTAAGTGATACAGGCATTCTTAAAAATAAAATAATAATGATAATTGCAAGTGTTGGGGAGTATATTTTGGAGGAGAGGACTGCAGAAATGCCTTTAAGGAGTAAAAAAGAGTTATTTAACTCTGTGCTAGGATTTTGCTCTTGTGGTCTTTTAGTGAGGTGTATGTGGTTTTGAATATGCCTTTGAGGACTCATGCACAGTAAGAGAGTATGATCAAATCACTTAGGGGTTGATATGGCTTTTTCTGTGGATTATCTGGATGTGGCTGCAATAAGTGTTGTTTTCCTCTGGCCAATCAGTGCCGTGTGCTGCCACGAAATTCCTGCACACTTAAACTTTATTGCAAATTTAAATTGCTTACATTATTTTGTTGGACAGTAATTCCCTGAAGCATTATAAACCAAATCATTAATTGCTGTTTCTAATGTGCACGATCCATTGGAAAACATTAAACAACACTCACGGTTCCCTTTACTGTTATTGCTCTTCCAGTCCCCGAGGCAGCAGATCAGATGGAGACTCCTGGGCAATCTCAGACTGACGTTCAGTGCTCCTGACAGAGATGGCTCTGGGCTGCAGATGTTCACAGGACCATATGGCATCTGCATGTTGTCTTCGAGAATTATTAGGAAATAGACTGTTTTGGAGGGGAAAGATAACCTGATCATAAATATTAATCACTGCAGCTGTAGTTTGAATGACTGTAAAAGTGTCATAATGGAATTCCAGACTTTTCCTGTTTTCATTCACTGGTGTGTATTTTCCATACTATTTCACAAGTAAAAATCTATTTTTCAGAGGACTCTGGTAACCCTACAGATTGTGTGGACACAAGCTGAGTTTTTTCTTGACAAGACCATCTGAACTAAGATGCATTGTACATGCAAAATGTAATTCTTGTCAGGAGATCTAAACCAGTGGCTTTCCCAGCAAAATCCTGTTGTCTTGTTTTTCCTCCAAAACACTAATAATCCCAACTGTAGAGCTGAAAACTCTGCTTTTCTGCCTGAGCTGCAGTAACACCAGGGTGTTGGTGGAAACCCTAGTGCCAACTCATGATTAGACCTGGGTGGAATGTCTTGTTGAATTTGACTCTTTATGACCTTCTCTATTTTTTCTGCAAAGAGGTGCATTTCCAATACCTTGAGAACATTTGAACAAAGCTGGCTATCACTGGGTCTGGTAGAGTGGCTGTGGACTGCTTGCTTAGGTGTTGCTTTCTTCCTAAGGCCCCTTGATGTCCCCGCGAGCATCTCCTGAAGGATTACTGCCGTGGGCTCACAGGTTTGTGCTTCATGCCTGGCTTTACAGAAACCTCTATTTTACTGGGCAGTAACTCACAGATTGTGCCAGGTTTGCATCTGAGCCCATTTCTTGTGTCCATGAGGTGCAAGAAGGACACTAGCACTGACTGTCCAGCTTGGCTGGAGCACATCCAGTGGAGATTGGTTGTCCACAAATTTATTCCATGAAATCATAGATCCAGTACTCCAGGTGGGATTTCCTGAGGGTGGAGCAGAGGAGAATCACTTCCCATGACCTGCTGGCCATGCTGCTTTTGATCAGCCCAGGACACATTTGGCTTTACTTGTAGTGAGCTTCTGGGCTCTTTTGTGCTGATTTTAAACTAAGGCTTTTGGCTTAAGAACAACTGAAAAGACTGGGGGGAGCCTTTAAATCCTTCAGTGCAGTTGATCAAATTCTCTAAATACTCTTGTCTTGATTTTCCCTTTAATTTGTGGCATGAAATGACTGTGTGCCTGCTTGTAGAGAATTGTCTGCATATTCTGCAGTGCCTCTCAGATAAACATCAGGTGTCCTGTTGGAATGATGCTCCTGGTGGCAGAGCACTTGGTTGCTCTCATACTGAGGCTGGTAACAGCACTTACAAGGCCTTGTGCCTTCTCAGTTATGTTTTGGTAGAAGATTCCCTTAAGCCCGTTTGACCTTTTCTTTTGAATTTTTTTTTCTTTTTAAGGGTGAGACTATGGGAATATTTTGGGTACTCTGGGCACGCTTGCTGTGAGGGGATTAGGAGAGATTTTAATGCTGTGTCTGTGAAGGATCTCCTGTACACTCATAACCCATAACAGTGAGTGTCAATAAGTTGTACAGGAAATTCTTCAGAAAATTATTTGACGTAAATGGCAGTGACCTCAGATTAAACTGCATGAATTAAGAACAGGAGCAGGGCTGAAGCTGGAGAGGCTCTGTGAGTGCCTGTCCCACGGCAGTGTAGGTGTGGGAACCCATGCACTGGGCTGCATATTTTGCAAGTGCTGCTTTAAATCACTGGTTTTCTGAAAGTGAAGCTAAAGGACTGCATATGTAAGAATCTGGAGCTTTTTAATCAGTACTGTTAAGAAAATCTGAAGGTATTTTAAATTACTTCAAAAGCTTTACCATGGAATAAGAAAGGTAGCAGAGCAGAATTCTTCTCTGGGAGGAGCCCAAGGGTATCCTGGGTTCTCTGTTGCAGTGCCATTAATTTTATATTGCAAATAGAAATGTGGTGACACTGATGTAGTGGGGTGGAGAGCCCGGCCTGTGGAACACCCCTGGTGTAATGGAGATGGCTTCCCCTGAATTTTTGATATACCAGATTGCCCTGATTTTTCAGTCTAAAGCTGCTGCCATTTTGCCTGTTTGGTTATTAGACTTCTGCCTGTTCACATGAGCCACAATTACCACACAGGGGTGACAGACCAAGGACTTTAAGCCTGATGAAACTGTATTTTAGGTTTAGCAAAGCACAAATATATTTAACACAACCCTTCCTAGGAAGATGTAGTTCAGTTTGATGGGCTTCATCTAGAGCTGGCTCAGCACCTGGTGCAATGTGAGCCCCTCTCTGCAGTGCTACTGCTTTGCAATTTGCCTTCTTGTTATTTGGGTTCTTTCCCCTTGGCCTCATCCTCTCTTTGTAAGTGCTAATAACTCAGTAATTGCTGTAGCCCTGCCCAGGACCCAGTACTGATCTCTGTTTTTACTGTTGATTAAGAGAGAAAGGTAAAGTGTGTGTATATGAATATGTTGAATATTTTATTCTTTCATTTCTGCATCGCCTGAGATTAAAATTTTTGATATGTGGAGAGCTGTGAAAGTTCAGGTGTTAGATTGTCTGCTATAGTGGGGTTATACTGAGACACCATCAGAATGCTGAATACATGCAGCCTTCATCACAGATGGACCCCTGGATTCCTATTTGGGCACCCAAATATTTGTGATGGAAAAAAGTTAGCAATTTCTTGGAGTTTTCGAATTTGCCTTTTGGAATAATTAAACTTAAAAACCTGTGCAAATCCCCTCTCTTACCCTAAAATATATGCTTGCTTTTAACAGTAGGAGTGAATTTGGAAAATATATAGAGTTTTCTGATAATGCAAGATTTTAAAGCATGACTTAAAATCGTGATGTGGAATATTGAAATGATGAATATCTGAAGGATACACAGATTCCAAACTGCTTCTCTGTTTCCTCCTTCTCTGTAACTCCACTGCTTAAACTGCAAAAGGCTCCCTCTGTGATAAGCAGAACTATTAGAGGGTAAAGTTTGAGGAGGATCCTCCTGGTTCAAGTCAGATATTCTGTGAATAAAAACTTGCCCTGAGGAATTGTCACTTCTTTGGGGAATTTTCTGGCAGTCTCCAAGCTTGCTTAGTGGAGAGGAATTTATTGGAAACTTTCAGATGCCTACAAGTGCAGGTTTCTGGGATGAAATCCTTGCCCTGGTGGCAGTTCCAGGGAGCACTGATGATATCAGCTCATCTGTTGAACCCTGATGGTTGAGTAGGGTGAGACAAACACAGAGCTCTGATCCAGAACTGAGTTGTTTACTGGAATTGCCAGTTTCCAACTAGTGTTCCCACGAGAATATGCTGGAATAAATTAAACTGGAACTTCTGGAATAAATTAAATTTATGCATAAACAGTTGTGTTTGGAGTTGGATGAGGGGAAAGAATAGGGCTTAAAAGTTCAATAATCTTTTTCCTCTAATCCTGCAGGCTTGCTCCACTGTTAAGGATTCCTTGGAGGCCGCTGGAAAGTGGTGTCATTGTACAACTGTGGAGTATGAGAGGGTGAGATGGGATGTGTTCATTCACACGTGAGTTTGTGTTCATTACCAGTGTTCATTGTGATGGGGAGTGCAGATTCTGCAGAAGCACCTTCAGACAGTTTTTGAAAGGGAGAACCAGCAGCTGGTAGTGTAGCAAAGTTGGGTAATAGACTCTGAGGTTCCTTCTGCCTGTTCCGAGCATTTACTGTAGATTCATATCATTTAGCAGCTCTTCCTGACACTCTGGAACTTCCCTCTCAGATATTTTCATTTTAGTGCAATATCTTCAGGAACTTGATGTTTTCAGTCTGGTCAGCTTTTTGGTACAGATCAGGATGCAATTTTGTAACTGAGGTAACTGGATTTTTCTTAGTAACTGACTCTAAATCAAATGTACACATAGAAGCAATTGCAACAGGAGAGCAAAGGCAGAGATCGCAGAGCAAACCAAGCAGTGGATTTTGGTTCAGTAAAGGATTTCCCAGCTTGGTTCAGGAATCTTTTGTACCATCCCACACTCCTATGTAATGAGATTGGACTACATTTGAAACAAAAACTGAGTTTACATTCAAATCATTATAAACTTTGGGGAAAGGAAAGGAAGGAAGTATTGATATTATGTAATATTTTGTTATCTCTTTGATTTTGACATTTCCTGGAGCCGAGTGAGCTAAAGCACAAGGGATGTAAATGAATCCATCACATTTGCAAATGAAACTCAATGCAGAGTAATTCAATGTAAGAGCTTAGCCCATCTCCCTGTGTGCCTTAAAGTACCTCTAAGGATGACTTGGTGGTCATCTCTCATTATAAAGGTGATCAATAGGAATGAAAATGGCAGTTCAGTTGGGGAGGCCCAGTGTAACTGCTGGATTCATTTCAACTCCCAAGTTATCCAGCCCTCCCAGCAGAGTGAGACTGAACAGGCACTCAAACACTTGAAGGGAAGAGCAGGCTTAGGAGCAAAGCTGAGTGTGTTGAAATGGTAAGATCAAGGAGCTGTTGTGAGAAGAATGATGCAGTAGCAGATAGCACCCAGCACCTCCCATGTGGATGTAACTGCACTGAAAAAGGCTGGATGTGAGCCAGTATTATTACTGGAGAGCTGAGAGACATAACAAGAAAAATGTCATCTTCTTTTAGTCTGTAGCTGGTCATAGTAATTGGCCTAATAATGTCATCCTGCAGTTATTTATATGCAGCAGTGTATCCTGGGATCGATTCCATTTGTTTGTGTGCTGTAGAGACAAAGACAAGAGAGAACCTGGATGCATCTTGATACATACCATATGACTCTGGTTCTCAGCCCCCAAATTCTTCTCATTTTCCTCATCTTTTATGGGAGCGAGAAATAAGAACAGATGTATTTCTTCCCATAGTTTTAAATTTTGAGGTTTCAGCCTTCTGATGTTCCATCCACTTGTTACCATGAACTGTGGGAGCAGTGCATTTCCTTGACACTCCTTCATGTATTCTAAAAAGAGGGAGATGTTAAGAAAACTTAATAATTGAAAAATGTATAGCACAAAGAAGGTGTACCTCCCCTCCAAATCCCAAGGCTGGGTGTTTGGATACCTCTGTACCTGACTGGGGGGATGGCTGACTGCTGTGCTCACTGTTAATAGAAGACATCACTCTCAAATGGGCATGTGGGAAAGAGGATACAAAGACTGACTGTGCACCTGACTTCAGGAAGATGTGCTTCATATGAGGCTTTCCAAGGCCCATTCCAAGTGTTTATGGCAGCACATATTCTGAAAGAGCATCCTAAATACCTGGTGGTCTTTTCTAGCTGTTACTTTGTGAGCAGCAGTTGGCAATAGCGTGTGGAAGTCCCAGGATCAGAGGAAATGCAGTTAAAATGAGGTATTAGGTGCAGGAACTGACTTTGTATGAGAATTGTGGGCTTTCTGCTTGCAGCTCCTTTCAGGCTTTTGCTTACCTTTGTCACCATATCTGGTGGGGAAGGACTGGCTGAAATGAAAGGCAGAGGAGCAGGAGGGTCACAACCTGAACATCCCATACCAGAAATTCAGTGTTTAGCCACTCAAACTGCCTTTTGGTGCAGGTTCTGCTGCACAGGGTGCTCTACCAGTGTGGAATAAATCACTGCCTTCAAGCAGTCTGGTCAAAGAGCCTAATCCCAGTTCCATCAAACTCCATCCATCCACTTTGTACCAGATCCTTTCAGGCAAGGCAGAACTTGAGTAGGTAATTATTTACTTCTTTACCAAATAATTGATATTACAAGGTCATAGGGAAAAGCTGGTGCTTCAACTGAGTTGGGCTTGTGAATTCAGATTTTCCAACTTCCATTTGATCACAGAATTGTTCTCCTTGAGCCACTGCCTGTGACTTTGTGTCACAACAGAAAAACACATCTGCAGGCATTCTGGCACTGTTGTTTGTAGGCTGGACAAACACAGAGATGATTCTGTGTCTTTGCAACATGCACACATTTCGAGTGATCAGGGGTGATATAACTGAACAGTGACAGTTTTTACCCTTCCAAAAATATCTCCAGCTTAGTCATTTTATTATAAATGCTATTAATTGGCATTATCATCTGCACTTGGAAAATGTCTCTAACTCATCGCATGGAAGCATCAGCAATTTATATAGGTGGGGATCTACTGAGCCCCTTATGAGTGTTTAAAAATGTACCTAAAAATAAAACTACTTTATGACCTACTTGATAACATAGCTCTACCAATAAGTAGACAAAGTTGGACTGCTGATATTTTTAAAATGTATTTTTATAGGTCAGTGAAGTAAAAGGACAGTTTTTAGTATTTTTTGCAGAAAAAGTAGCTTGGCATTGAATACCTGTGTACATTAGGTATTATAAGAAATTTTCTTTAATCATTTTAGTATGTGCAATGTATAAATTGTTCAAGAAAACATATCTAATAATACAGTATATATGTCTATAATTTATATAATCATATGTAGTACACATAACACAATTTGTTTTAATATATAAAAATTAAGGTGAAGTATTTTTCCAAAACTGAAATAATCTGTAGGCAGAGTAAAGGAGGTGGAGTTTTCTGGGTGGCTGCAGCTCTGGAGGACAGACAGAGCTGTGGCTGTAGCAGAGGGGATCTTGGCCAGGTGCTTGGGCTGGTTGTCAGGTCTGGCTTTTCCTTTCTGCCTGCTGTGAGAAGAGCTGCTGCAGGGTGTGCACAACTGCAGTGCTTTCACTGCTGTCAGGAGCTGATCCAGAGCCCAGGGAAATCACTGCAGTGATGGACAAGCTCCTCTGGGACATGAACTACCCCAGGAGTGGATTTCAGTGTCACCCTTCCCTCTGGCTGTTTTCCCAGTGATGTGAAAGGGAGTTTTGTCTGACTCAGGACTGCTGATCCCCAGGGGATTTCTCTCCATTCCAGCCCAAGAACATTTCGTGTGCCTGTTGGAATCACTCTGTACTGGCAGCCTGATGTACATTTTACGTTCTTCCAAAACACTAATCCTGAGTGAGGAAGGGCTGAAGGAATATAATGTCTGGGAGAATGTTGCCAACACCACTCATGTTTAATGGCTCTGCCCTTGGAATTTCTTTTTAACTAACGTTTTCCTATCACTATCATAGTGAAAATGTTAAATGTAAGAACACAGAGCTACTTCATGGATTAAAAGGCAGATCTCCCAAAACATACACAAATAGATTTGTCTTGACAATTTGTCTGCAGACCACCTAGTATGGATAATTTTGAGGAGACAATTGTTTTACTGAGGACACTGTGGGTTTGCACATTTGTCTGAGACTTGTCCATAATCTGTAGCATTTGCTGCAAATTCGTTTGTATTTTTTAAGTGTTTTAAGACAGTGCTTCTTTGTAACATCTGTTAGTATACCACCCATGGATTAATAAGCTTTGCAGAACTGTAGAGACATAGAAGATCTCTAGAATGTGTTTTCACTTGCCAAACTCTGGATTATGGAAATCATTGTCAAAGTGGTGAGTTGTGTGAGTTCATTAAGAGTTGAATTTCCAGTGCAAGTCAAAGGGGATTCAGGCTTGTAGCAATCTGAAGCTCGTTTTTTGTAAATTCCCCATCAGTACATAAAAGTTTCAGAAGCTCATAACTACTGTACACCTGGCTCATTGCTAAAATCTATTCATGGTAAATGAGATCTGTAAAATTCCCAGTTCAGTAAAGTATTTAAGTACACACTGAAATCAGTCCTGTTAAATCCAGCAATTAAACCAATGCCAGTGAGTTTTGAGCACATACCTAAAGCTAAAATATGCACTTGGTTTCTTTGTGATGTGTTTCATTCTTTTAAAGTTTTAGTGTGACTCAGGAACAGAGCTGTGGTTTAGATTATTTTGTCTGAACAGGTTTGGTCTTTTCTATATGCTGTTCCAGAGCCTCGGGAAAACTGTCCACCCTCTCAGAAGAGGTTCTCTTAAGCTCTGATGCTGAAAAAAAGTGCTCCAGAAGTGAGAAGATCACATCTATGCCTTGTTTGGCATAAATGCTGGAACTGGAAGACCACAAAACTGGATCTGAGATGAAACAATAGGGCGTTAATGGTGCTCATGAGTATCCCATAAGCAGGCTTTTTGAAGTTACTGAAACACTAAACTGGTAGGCAGTAAAAGAGGTACCACAATAATTGTATGTCAGGAGGTCCATCTGTTTGCCAGTAACTAACTTACATTTAGTGACTTACAAATTCAGCCAGAAATGCAACTCCTGACCATCCCAGTGGTACTCTGGAGTCCTCCTCTGAACGTGGCCAGCTTGGATCAAAGGAACCCTCTCAGCTCTCAGGTGGTGGTGCTGCCCTTCAAGTCCGTGTTTAAGTTTGTGTTAAAATAAGAACACAACTGCAAGCTATTGAAATGCTGCTTTCTCCTGAATTATTTGCTAGGCCTGATTTTTAAAAGTGGGTGTTTCACTTTATCAGTGTTCCCTCGGGTAAGTGCTGCTTCCAGCCTTCTTGCCCTGTATGTTCTGGGGGCTGTGTTATGTCCCTGAGCCATTTTTGTTCCATGACAGCAAAACTGCTCCTTCACCCACCTTGTCTGCTCACAGAGATTTTGCCTGATTCTGTGGGAGCTGACCTGAAAACTTTGATTTTGAATATTTCAGTGTGTTACAAAGTACAGCGAACGATAGAAATCTCACCTAAAGAGGGGGGAGTGAAGGATAAACCTATAAAGCCAGGCTCTTCATCTTCCACTCTGCTTTTATCACAGCTGTAATGTGAGCAGTTTCAGTTAAAAGCTCCTGTCAGACAACAGTTACTGTAGGTTACAGCAGTATAAGGAACAGTCTTGGTCAAAGGCAAATCAGGAATTCCTCTAAAAAAGTGTTCATTTGCTCAAAACTCCCTTCCACTTAAAATGACCAGATTTTGGTCTAATGAGCAATGAAGAGAATTAATTCACAAGCGGTGCAACTATTAACTGATATTGTTGAAAAGACCAAAAAGCTTTTCTGGAGGATTTCTGGAACTTAGTTTCATTGGCCACATTTCAAAATCAGGCATCTTTAAAGAGGCAAACTCTCCCTTTACCCTCCAGAACCCCACCTTGGCTGAACTGACATTTTGTATTGTGTAGTTGCTTCATAGTTTGCAATCTCTCAGTCCCACTGGAGTGATTCACTTGCACAGAGCACACTGGGGTAAAACAGAGCTTTGTGTGCAGTGTGAGCTCATCAAATAAATGTTATTGCACAAAATGGGAGCCCTACGAAGCGTTTGTCAGGTGTGTCCTGCTGCCTTCAGAGTGAAGGGAATGTAGTTTGCAGTTTGAGTATTAAAATTTCTCCATAGCACTCCAGAGCTATTAAACCAGTCCTCTTGAGGAAGTTCTGTGCCCCTTTGCCTGGCAGGAGTATTTCTGCATTCCCCTGTCTCTCATCTGACCATTCTGCCCAGCAAAACCTCATCTGCCCAAGAGCTGGCTATACAGAGCAACCACATTTCAAAATCCCAATATGGAAAGAAGTCTCCCTTTCAGTCCACCCCTCAGTTTTCCCTAACAAGGGGCCCATCCCCATTTTCCAGCTTTCCCATTCTCAGATCTTCACTCCTCATTTTCTGAACACATGCTTTGCTCGTGTATCTCCAGGATTCTCCTGCAGCTCTGTATCTCCAGGATTCCCCAGCAGCTCTGTATCTCCAGGATTCCCCAGCAGCTCTGTATCTCCAGGATTCCCCAGCATCTCCACAGCACAGCTGCTACTCACTGAGCCCCAGGTCCCCTCTCATCTCCTGCTGTATTGCAGATGCTTCTGGTGGTGGGATTTTATCACTCTTCCTTTAAGCCCTTACATTGTTTTAATATGACCACTTGAGCACTCAAAGAAGTATAACTTATTGTATGTGTTGCAATTAGCTGCTTGCTTTATTTTCCCTGTTTTCTAAAGAAGAATAAAGAAAACACAGAACAATTCAAGGTCATGGAAGATTTACCTCTGCTTTCTGTAGCACTCTGAAAGTATTTATTTAGGTATCTTAGGCTGGGGATTGCAGAGGAGCTAAAAAGTTGGGCCTCTGCTGAAGCATGCACTGCAATGCAATAGGAGCTGAGTGCTGAAGTCCCTGAGAGGCTCTGGAATTCTGAGCAGTGTGAAACTGTGTTAAACAGTTGTCTTTGATATAACCAGAGTGATATGAAGGATTGGCTTTAGCTCTGAGCAGACAGCAACTGAATTTGGTGAGAGATTTAAGTACTGTTGATAATATATTGTCTGTGTTAAGGCACTCCTTAAAAATGGACATACAGAGATTTTGGTAGTCATATGCTGGCCACAAGCTTTCGGAAATGATTTCTGAATGTCACGTTCAGCAAGTTCCTTTTGCAATGCTGGGGCTCAAATTACCTGTTGTAATCAAATTGCCTGAACAATTGAAAGTGCTTTAAAATAACTTAAAGTGTATAAATATAATTTTCTGACATTTGGGCTTAAATAAGAGCTCCCTTGCATGACAAGTTTCATTCCGGAGTGAATTTTTACTGCCGAGTTATAAACCCCTGGAGTAGCAGTTTCTAATAAAAATTCTACCAGACTTGTAATGATAACAGCACGAGTAGTGCTGCTGTAATAAAGAGAAAAAGGGAATCATCAGACTTGCAGCTTAAATTATTCTTTTTTATATAGTAGGCCTTTGAGAGAGGATCCAATGCTGATGATATTCATGGAGTACTGCTAAGAGTTATAAAGTTGTTGACAAATATATGGTCCTTTTACAGAATACCAAAAAAAAAGAAATATTTTTCATTTGGCAATTCAAGAGTTGCTGGTGACAAAGGAGCCAGTGAACATTAAGTCTTGAAATTATTTATTATGAACACCACATCTCACAAAAAAAAAGCGCATGAGCAATATTAGAAAGCATCTGAGTGGAAAAAATGATTATTTTGTTATTCAGTGCCTGCGTTGCAGGACATTTTTCATGTTAGTTATCTGTGGCACTACACACTGTTGGGAGAAACTGTTTTTTCTCTGTTGAAAAGTTGTTGACAGGGCACAATCCTAACTTGAGGAAACTGAGTTGGAATGGTGTTGAATAGGCTTAGGCAGATATGTTGAAGCTGTGATGGAGGAACAGGGGAGAAATGCCGTGGTCACAGATGTTCAAAGGCAGGCAGTTGGTGGGCTGGGGGTGTGAGGAGGTCCCAGGGGTGTCTCAAGTGACACACAGGAGCATTAGAAGGCACTGCCTGCAGCAGCAGTTACACCCTGGGGGGAAGCTGCTGGCTGGGAGGCTCTTTTAGTACCCTTGGAAGTTATCTACAGCACTCAGATTTCCCTGTGACACCTTTCTCCAAGCCCATCACAAACAGAACATAGGCTTCCTTGGATCTGGTTGTTTGGGAAATTGATAGAAGGCAGCACAGCCGTTTAACTGTTGAAATGACATCCTAAAGACAGGTTGGGAAACAAACCTGCTGTTTCTAGAGAAGATGTAGCTGTTCAGTGATGCTGTGAATTTGCCCAACTTTTTCTGAAATTAGGGCATAACATCTTTTCAGGTGCTTATTTTTGAATGCTTCAAAAAACCAACCTGACATAACACCTGCACATTTCAGTTTGGGTTCTCTTTTTTCAGTTTTCCATTTGTTGTGGGTACCTCAACCACAGAAATTATATAACCAGACCTGTTCTTTCTGTCTGCCTAGGCAGGTGTGTGTGTCTGAGCTGCAGAGAATCTGGACAAGGATTTAAAATGAAAATTTGTTGTCTTCTGTGACTAAGTCTACTCAGACTATTGACACTATTGGCTGTTTTTTATTAGGTATTTTCTGGTTGCAGGAGCGCTGTGTAATGTATTCAGGCAAGTAATGACCTACTGTACTGCTGCAGCTTCTAATAAATTCCCAGAATCCAACACTTGCTTGGTTTGGAGGTCCTGCTCCTTATGATAATGCCCTGTCTGTCTTCAGGTTCTGTGTGTCTGCAGGGTAGCAGAAGTACTCTGAGTAACCCTGGTGAAAAACATTGAGCAAGTGCTTGGTGCTTGTGGGGGTTGGCTGGATGTTGGTTTCTAGCCAGGCCAGTAGCTGAAAGGCATTAATGTTCAGAATCAATGGTTTCCTGCAATGAAAATAAAGAGCAGGTTTGTTAATGGGCAAAATCAACCTTATTTTAATTACAACAGCTCTGGCTGCCAATGTGGTTTAAATATAATTTTTTTTAGTTAAAATATTCTCCCTGGGTATGCCAGGTCCATTCCCTTCTCTGTCCTATTCCATTTCCTGAGTTAGATCCAGTATGTCACAGAACTTGTGGGAGTGTTGTTTATGAAATGAGTGAGCTGTGAGGCAGAGACCACAGCGAGGGGGAAATGTAAGGGCAGGGCTGAGCCAAGGTTTTGGCTGAGGGGGGCACACCTGGTCTGGGCCTAAAACAGAGTGGAGCAGTGTATCCAAGTGTACAGGAACAGAGACTAATGATGTTTAAACCTTTCTGTACATTATAGACATCTGAATTTAAGGTCTGCTGTTGAACTCAATTTATGTATATATTTATTTGATGTATTAACTCTGGGTAATTTCCTAGGAAAGGGAAAAAATAGGGCTTTGAAAATCAAGGCTAAATCTTTGACAAAGGTGTCCTTGGAACTATTTTCTAATACTGGAAAAGGGGGACACTTTACAGAGTATCTTCAAGCTGTTACAAATTTCCATGAAGTATAGTTGGGTGGGGGTTTATGTTGGAATTTTTCTTGTAGCACATGCTCATTTGGCAGTTTGCAACTCTGCCAATAACTCTCCCAGTGTATCTGGTATTAATACTCTGTCTATAAAAGTGATATAATAATCTTGTTACGTCTTGGTCTTCTCTAAGGATTGCCCAAATACATTTCTGTTGAAATGCCCCTGAGCTTTATTTCCTCTCTGGCACGATTCTCAAAACATCCACATGTGGCAGCACGGTGGGGACACTGAGATGGAACATCCACTTCTGGGCTGCCAGGAAGCTCATTCCATCCATCATCCCCCTGTAACAAACATACAAAACCAGTGTAAAAACAACTGATGAGGGATGTTTGCTTGAAGAATGAAAAGGGTAAATTAGAGAAAAAGACACCTGGTGAGGAGTAGCCTTGGAATATCTGGCCCCATACCTGAGGACGGGGCTGGATGTCCTATCCCCCCTCAGCATATGACAGGGAGGACTGGCCCCAGGAGCATGTGGGGCATTCTGGGCAGTATCATGTGCTTGTCCAAAGCTTTGAGACAGCTCGGTCTGAGTCTTCAGCCTTGAAGCTTGGAAGTGCTCATCCTCCCATGCAGAAGGAGGAAGACTTAAGGGGCAGCCTAGCATCCCATCTAGGCTGCCTGCACGAGTGCTGGTGCCTGACACCCTGAAGTAGGCAGTCTGGGATAATGTGTGTTAGCAGACTGCTCCTCCTGAATGACATATTTGCAACCCACTGGAAATCCTCATGCAGGAATGTTTCTCCTTCTAAAGTTCGTTAGTGGTAGAACTGTTTGTAGAAACTTGCACTTAATCAGCTCATAGCAAGTTCCAGAGGAAAGTTACTCCATCTTATGCCTGGCTTGCACCCAAATAAATGCCAAGAAAACCTGCTTCCTTCTGCAATGGAAGGAGCACACACAGTCGATTCCTAGTGCAGTGAGACAATGCAATTTAACACTAACACTTAACCAGAGCTCCAGACCTGAAATCTTCCACTTCTCTTGCAGCAATTAAAGAGGTGATGAAAAGGAGGGAAAACCCATCAGTTTTTCATGGGAAGGTCACATCAAATGCATATGTGCACTCTGCCAGCAAATTCTCGTCTCTGAAAGTGCTGCTGAGTGTGGAGCTCTCCTCTCCTCTTGCAAGACTTAGATCTAGCATACCAGCAAAATTCATTCCAGGCCACCCTCAGAGGTAATGATATGCGTAGTATTTCAATTTGAGAACACACAAATGACCTCCAAAAAGTGAGAAACCAACTAATTAAAACCAAAAGTTGGATTCTCACCCCGTGTTTGCAACTGAGACTGCAAATGAGGAAGAGTATTTCAGGGTCAGACTCTGGTCAGTCATACAGACCTTGACTGTATGAGAGCAGCAGCTGTGAAACAGGGAGGGGAATTGCCCTTTGGTGGTTTAGAGAGGTAATGTGGAAAATGAGGGGTAACTGATAGGCCAATTTCTATTGGTTTTTTTTTCTCTCTAGATGCTAATCCTGCAGCTCTTTACTCACGTGAGTACTAGAAGGAGATGGTATGTTGTGAGTCAAACATCAAATAGCTGTTTCTTTAGGCCTGTCATGACTTCTCTGAGCATGACCTTGAACCAGTCAGCCAAGTTCAGCTCCCTGAGTTGGTTCTTACTTCCCTAATTGTCAATAAAGGATAGAAGGAACTATGTCCATTTTCCTGGCTGCTGCAGTACAGACTGCCTGATGTCCAACGTGCAGTTTAGATCCCTCCAGTTCTAGCAGGATCTGTGTACCCAAGGAGCATTTCCAGCAGTTTCCAAGTATTTAACAGTATTTGTTTTTCTAGAAGATGAGATTTAAGGGAAGGTGACAACTCCAGCTCTGGATTTTTCTGCCACTCTGACTTTTCATAGGCAGATTAAGCCAAGGTTTAAGTCAATTTATCTGGCTTTCAGCTGGCAGGGAGGTTATAACCCCCACTCAGTGAATTTTACATTTATTACTCTGAATTTCATCTGTCCTTGTTTTAGCCCAGTCAAGTCTGATCCACGTTATTCCGCAGTTGTTCACAGTGATGCTTTATTTACCATCTGGGGCAACTTAGTATCAACAAACTGTGTTTTTCACATACTTTTTTTAAACTTTTGTGAACTTTTATGAAAGTTTTGAAGAATCCAGATATCAGTATGTGTCCTTTTGGGGAACTCCTGGTGATTTCCTGGCTGCAAGAAATGGCCAGTTCCTACTCAGTTTTCTGTCTTTTGACCAATTATGTATCCGTCTGAGACCTCTGATTCTATTCTGATTATATGGTTGCTTAATTTCCTCAAAAGCTGCTGCTGGGGGACCTCACTGAGTGCAGTAGAAAGTTGATTTCCTTTCTCTTCTTGACTTGTCCAGGGAATTTCAGTTGGGCTGTGAAGCTTGACTTCCATCTGTGAAGCATTTTCCCCAAATGTTACATTTGTTCTTTGTGTTTGCCTTGGAGAGTCTTTAGGCTTATTAGTCCACATTTTCCTTGTTTTTTCCAGGTATCATATTGTCACTTACAGCACCAGGGTGATTTTGATCCAGGCTACATGTTGTAACTGAGAGCCAGAGACATTTAATTCTTAAATTTTTCAGAACTCCTGCCTTAAATCCTCTTCTCCAATGATTCGTTGGTTTTGGCTTTATCTGTCTTTATAACATCTTTTATTCACAATTCAGTCTTGGAAAGATCCTGAGATACCCTAAAACATGGTTCTGGCCTTCAACCTGTGCTGTTTGCAGCTGTTCTGTGTGATGTCCATCACAGACAGAGGAGCCACAGCGACCTTGGTCAATACTTGCAGGTTTAATATGGGATGTTTCTGCACTTCCCTGGGGGCTGGGTGTGATGGAATGGAGCTGACAATCATCCCAGTGAGCTGCTCCTTTCTGACCTACATTTGGTCCAAGTCCTGTACAAATGCTGCATTATATAAACGAGACACGTGCCTGTCTCTCTGCAGGTGTGAGAGGGGCAAGTGTAGAACCTCACCTCGTGTGAACAGATGCTCAGAATATACAGCTCAGCCTTTCATAACCTCCTGTTAGTGTTAACCTGTGGCAGCCAAGATCATGTTTTAGTAAAACTTGGCTGTAATTTCAGTTGACTCAAAAAAACCCCCCAAATTAAATAACTTCATGGAGTAGGTAGAGACTTAATTTACAGCTCTGGTGCTTTCATAATGGGATATTCCGTTGGGGGGAAAAAAGATATTAAGTCTCGTGGAATCTTTCATGTGTGAATAGCGTTTAAATAATTGATAAAGCCTGTCCTTTATTGTTGACTTACTATTCCTTTCCCCGGTTTTGTACCTTACACTGAAGGAAGCGACATTAATCAGAAGTTAAAAGTTTAAGTTATCTCTTCCTAAAGGCTCAAGGGAAATGAAAACAGATTGATCATTTCTTAGCAGGAGAAGAAGAATTCCCCGAACACTGTGACATGACAAATTACTGGATCTCTGCCATATGGGGAAGGAGAACATTCCTGGATAGGGATCACCAGTGCACAAAAGAGAGGGATGACATATTCCTGCAGATGGGGAGGCACAATTGTATCATGTCCATAGAAATTTGCACAGGAGAAACTGGATACTGGAGAGTCTGTTATCAGTACCAGAAGAAGAAGCAAAAATGATTTGGGGTTACCTGTAATCTAATGAAAGGGGGGGGGGAAGTATAAAATCAACACATGGAGTAGATGTGTTGAATTTAACCCAGTAAAACACACATCTTTTAAAGGGTTGTTGGTAGGCATTTGTCTCTGAACGTGGAGCTTCTTATTTACTCCCTAACACGGGGCAAGTAACTCCACCTACTGAGCTGAGGCTTTCCCTCACTCCCCAGCTCTCTGCTGTACTAGGATGACACCAGGGAGTTGGGTGGTTAGAGCATGCAGAGACATGACCAAAATTTGTGCCATCAAAACTCCTGAATGAGAGATTAGGGTTTTGACTATGATGTCCTGTGTTAGGAAGTGATTTAGCTGCCACAGATATAAAGAGCAGCTTTAATGGGGTGCTTGCAGTGCAGGAGGTGATGTGTCAGCAGAGTAGGTGTTTGGAGACAAAATGCTCCATATGCTCCTCTGCCTAGAGAAGGGTAGATGAAAAAAACTCTACAAAGGTGCTAGAGAGGAGTATGGGACCCCTTCCTATACTTCATCCATGAGTACTTACATCAGCACTTCCCAGCAGGAAAATAAATCACCTTGACAAGAGATAAATCATCCTGTACTAAACCCCCGGCCATGGGAGAGGTGGGAGCTGGGTTGGCTTTGATGACCCATTTCAAGTCAAAAGAATTCTTCAGTTGTTCAGAGCAATCTAGAGGAAGCAAAATTTGGATCAAACGTTGATTAAATGAATTGTCAAATGTATTGCTTTGTTTTGGCTTTAGGGGACTTTGACAGGCCGGAGGGCAGGGCTTGGGCCCTCTGAGGAGTTCTGGGCCCTTGTGGTAAAGTAGGTGTGGGCACCTGTGTGTGATTAGGCCTTGTGGTGGCTGGGAGCAGGAAGGTTGAGCTGCAGTGCAGTGAGGGTGTGCTGACCCACGGCACCTTTGCTCTATTGTGTTCCTTCAGTGCTGTATCACAGGTTGATCCAGAGGTTTTCCTCTAGTGAGAGACCAGGCTCTTTGCTGTTAGAGAGTCCTGGAGTGATAGTGCAGCTGCATGTTTACTGAGCCCTCAAGTGCCAGTGCTGGACTTGAGGGTAGCTCTAGAGGAGGAGGAGGAGGATATGGGGAGGTATTGCAATGTTTCCTCCAGGCATCAATCAGGCTAGTAAAACAGAGATTGGGTTTTGAAGCTGTGCCTGACCAAAATCACCCTGGTGCAGTTATTCCCATAAGGGTTCTGTGTTACAGAGTTTTGGATGATTGCATGCACACAGGAGCAAACTGCTGTTTGCAACTTCTGCACAACTATTTGAGGTATCCAAGAGTAATCTCCTCTGGTTCTAGAGATTTATGGGCTCTTTATGTGAATGACCAATCCTGCACTCTGAACATCTTAAAGAAATTTATTCCTCTACCCCACCAAGTCTGTTTTCTTTGGGCTGTCGTGTGCAGTATTCTTGAGTGTTTGTGGCAGTGGAGAGGGAAACACATAAAAGCAGACTGAAGGGTGGGAGTAATTATGTTCTCACAAAGGTTAGCCCAGATTATCTTGCAAACCCCATCTATCTGAATGCCATGCTGAGTGATGTCCCAGTGGATGAACAGTAAATGTTTGCTGATTATGGTTTATGCAGAATTGCTTAAAAGATACAGAATGGCATAATATTAAATTTGTGAATTGTCTGTGAAAATGTCTGCAGATAAAGATATTTGGTTTGTTCTTAGGAAGACCTATATATACTTCTTGTGTGGAGTTTTTTGATGTCCTGTATATGAGCTTCCTACAAAGTGTAGGAAGAGGCAAGGTTCAAGTCTTTGTGGCTGTGACACAGACATGTTTTTGGAACAGTCCACAGCAAGGCCCAGCTATGCAACTGTCGCCACTGGGTACAGACATGCACCGTATCTCCACACTTCTGTTGCCCATATGCAAAAAGAAATAGATATTTACACTTCCCACACTGTTTGTCTTGTCCTTCTCAGTCCCTTTCACATCACTGTCTGTCTGGACATGTAAACTTGAAAACAGCAGGGACTGGAATTTGGTTAGATCTTCTAGGCATAGTTGAGCCTAAATGCTAATGTAATTGGGGGAGCATTTGTTAAAAGGTTTCTGGGAGATCTTTTCCTTGAAATGAAAGAAAGGATTTGGGTTATACTTAATGCAAGTGATCTTTGGGTTCAGATTCTTATTTTATCTGCTTTGCTGTTGGAACCCATGTAAATTAATGGCTCTGTTTTTCTTCAGTATATTAAAGCTCTGTGATTCCCTCTGGCAGTTGGTTTGCTGGGCACTCATCAGCCCTGTGCACAGGCAGTCCCCAAGGTGTACTGTACTGCATGCCGTTCTTCTTGTTTGACACTTGCTCTCATCAGCATTTAGAAGTCTGATATGAGGGTAATTAAACCCTGGATACTCTCCAGCTTTTTATAGTGGCTTAATCATACTTTGTGCTTTGGATGACACTCAGTATTGAATACCAACAGCCCTGCTGATTGCTCACAAGCTGTAAAGACAAGGGCAAGCCATTCCCACCTTAGAGCATTTTCCATCTTCCCTTGTATTGTGAAGGAACAGCATCTCTCAATCCTCTGTGTGTTGAGTTTTTCTTTGGCCGTCGTGCTGCCGCACACTGAGCTGAATAGGAAAGCTCAGGGGACTCTGTTATCTAAACATCTCAAATGAGACAATTTGGAGCCCCGGGATCTGAGTTACGGTGCAGTTCTCCCCAGCTGCCGATGAACAGCCTCTCCGCCAGCGGGGAGGTGGATTCTGTCTCCAGTGCTTTTATTCATATGCTTAATAATGTTGGACAGTCTGAATACATGGACTTGTCAGTCCTGCCAATAGATAGTGTTTCTTTGCTGGATTTCATTTGGACACTAACAACAGAGGGCAGAAAGGAAAGATGACGAGATGTGCCTTCCCTGCAAATCTCGTGTTCTGGGGCAGATCCAGCCTTGCCACGAGCAGATGTAATCTCCTCAGACATCTCAGAATTTGGAGGCTCGTTATATGTAATATGAGATGTGCAGTAGACTGATATAATGCCTCCCACCCTTCTTGCAGTGCTTTGTAAGAACAGTCTTTCCTTTGAAAGTTATATAATTAGCCAAAACAGCAAACAGCAAGTTAGCAGTGCCAGCGCAGAGCGTGACAGTGCAAGTGAGCAGTGCAGGGGGAGCTGCATTGCAGATGAATCAGCCTCTTCTTTTTTTTTGCTCTGCATAACTTTTGCAGAATGAAATGCTTCTCTCGGGTCAGAATGAGAGAAGGGGCCAAATACTTTTATCTTTGAGGAATTAATTAATATTTGTCTTGAGTAAGATGATGAAACCTACCCTAGGGTATCTGGAGCAGTTAGGTGAGGAAGGTCAAACCCACTATGGGTACCAAGAGCCTCACTCTGAGCAGGCCACCACCATCAGAGATGTTGGCCGTGGCAGCACAGTTGGCAAGCTTTGCAGCAAAGCAGTATTAACAGTGCTGTGGTTTTCCCTGTGGTCAATCTAACTCAACCCTGTATCTGGGGTTCTCTTAAGGTCTGTGTGTGCACTCAGTTCTCTCCTCCCACACAGTAACATTTGTTAGTGTTTCAGTTCTCTTGCTAAATGGACTGTGTAGTGTGTGTGTCCCCCATCCATCAGAGTGCAGTGTATCAGTTTTGTGTGGTGGAGCTTCTCCCTCTCAAAGCTTAGGAAAATTCCAAGTGAATATTTATTTTTTTTTTAACTGGGGAAAGCTCTGAAAAAAGACAAACTCTTGCAGTTATATCCACATCCTCTTCATACTGTTAGTGTCTAAACTGTGTATTTTTAAAATAAATACTTTCGACTCTGGATGTTCAAATATTTTCATATTTTATAACAAAAAGCAAGAAGCAGGCTCTGCTCCCAGTTTAGTGTCCTTTTCCACAGTTACACCAATCAGGTTGAGTTTAGAGGCCTCAGTCCCACCCATGACTCTGCCCAAAGGGAAGATGAAGTTGGGAGTATTCCTCCCCATGGGAATATCATGTGTGTCGTGCAGCTGTGTCCTGACTGGCTGTGCCTTCACTGATAACTCCTCCATGATATGATGTCTCCCAGCTCAGCAGGACTCTGTGTTTCTAATGAAGGTAATTAATTCTATTACTCAGTTAACTGAAGCAGGGATCCTATATTTTAGGTGCTCCTCAGGTAGCTGGAGGAGCTGTTGGGCAGTGAGGGAGGTGGCAGGAAGCCTACTTTCTGCTCCAGGGTAGCTGGCCCTTGGCCACCAGCTGGCTCCTTGGGCAGAACTGGGAACAACAGGACTGTTCCTGATGTGTGGGGGCACCTCTAAAGCAAGAACAGAAACTCCCACCACACAGGGGTCTAAGGGAGTGAACTGTCCCCAGTGCTGAGCTCAGAGACAAATTACAGGGCTAGAGCCACAAAGATTAACATGTGGCATGGGATTTTTTGCCTCTGCTCTGCCCTGTGATGCTGTGCAAAACACTTCCCTTTGTCCCCAGTTCCTTTTTTTTTTAATTCTGCTCCCTGGAGAACTGGAGCAGTGTGCTTTCAGTCAGTGCTTGCTGACAGAAGAAGGCAAGCCTTACTGCAGCAAAACCCTGCAATCATCTCTCTGTTAGTATCATGGTACTTTTTTAGGTATCACAAATAAGTTTAAAAGAAGTGATTGTCCTGAACAATTTAAATCCTGAGCAAATCAGGCAGTCTCTATATATATATGTGTGTGTGTGTGTGTGTGTGTGTGTGTTACAAATGCAGGACCAGAACACATATCAGGATGTTAACAGCAAAAGAGGATGAAACCTCCTGTATTTCATAAGAAAAAAATCATCTCCTCTTATACCTAGCTGCTGCTAGAAAAGCATTGTCCCTTCAGTCCTGATTCAAATAATGTTTTGTAACACAAGCTATCATCTCCTTGCTGAGGCTGTAATTATTATTGTAGCCTCTCTTGACCCAAGAAGCTAATAAAAAAAGTCTGGAGAGGGAAGTTTTCTGTCAGTTGTTCCACTTACGATGAGAAATTGGTGAGTTAAGGGTGACTTTGATGCAGCCCTATGTATTTATAAAGAATTTACAAAGACCTGTGTCCCTGAACACAGCAGGACTCAAGAAAGCTCACTTAAAAGCTGCCGTCTTTGGCTTTTCCTGGGGCCATGTTGTTAATCCTTGCTTGTTGTCCATGGCTTTATCTCTTCTGGCTTTTCAGAGCACAGTTTTGCTTTTCTTCCTTTTTGATCATTTCCACTGATCAGTGCCTTGTCCCTTGAATATACATCCTGACATCCTTGGGAAGCTCTCCATGGAATAATTAGTTCTGCTTGTTAGGGGTATCCAACAGTTCCCTTGCTTTATTTTGCCTCTCTTCCCCTCTGGGCTATTGTGTGCATCAGTAAGGTGTGTGCCACCCAGAAGAGAGGTGGGTTTGCCCTGTGTTGGTGGCTGAGCCCCAGAGGTGCCCCTGTTGTCTGGCATTTATGTGCAGGGCACTGGGGACCTCACCCTGCAGTTCTGTGTGGACACTGAGGGTACAAAGGAGACTGGGCAGCTTTCTGGGGAAGCTCCTTCCTCATGTAAGTGGCAACCTGGCAGAAAGCTAAAAATGTTTTATCTGAAAATGTGAAAGATGCAGAGCTGGCAATTCTGAGTTAAGGCTTTTCCTCCCAGACTGTCAGATACATCCCTCCAAGTCAAGGAATCACAGTGTCCAAATTTTGAGCCTGGTGGTGGGGAAGACTTTGTCTGGTGGGTGAAAGAGCTTCTGGTTGTGTGGCTGTTGGGCTTGAACTGTCCCCTGGCCTCCTGAGGAAATGATGTAAACAAGATTGGCTTTGGAAGGAGACCAGTCTGTGCCCCTGAGTGTTGAAGCATGAGTCAATTTGTGGCAGATGTTCAGTTGTGTTTCAGTCCAAGTCCCCCAGCTTTTCTTCTGAAGCACTGAGCATCTTCTCTTAATCTTAAGAGTAGTCCTGGATATGGAACACTTCTGAAGATCATGCCCTGAATGTCTGTGTTTGCACTCGGATGGATCTGGACATCTCCCAGGCACTTCAGCAAATGAAGTTCTTGATACCTGGCAGCAATAGATACAAGAGAGTTGGTTTGGGCCTGATCTTTACATCAGAGGTGGGCTCAAACCTGTGCTGGGGTCTCTGTGTCTTCACCTTGCGTGTGAAGACCATCTTACCTCATTGTCACTTTGGATTCCCAACACAGAAGTGCACTTGTGCAGCTCTGCAGTGCCATTACTTCTTTAAGAGAGCTCTGTCTTGGATAGTCTTTCACAAAACTTGGGTGAGAAATTAAGAGCATGCTTTGAAACCTCTCATCAGTACCCACCATGACAAAAGGGTGTGTTGCACTTGACTTTGCCACAGACAGCAGTGTCCTACAATTCCTGTTGCCTTGCTCATGAGAAGCACCAGTGTGTTGGAACAGAGGTGATATTACTGATGGAAGGACCAAACATGCCAATATCTCCTGCAGCCATGTGGCAATGTCTGGAATGTGAGGCATAACAGGAGTCCCAGGGTGCTGTGGCATCCTAGAGCACAGAGTCTGGGTGTGATTTGGGGATATCACATTCAGTCAGTGGAGTTGAGCATTCAAACTCTTTATTTTGATAATTCCCAGCTCCGGAAATTACAAATGGTGATTCTGGACACTCCTTGGTAGTTCCATTTACTGACTCTAATTAACTATCTCTGTGACTGGAGATAAAAAGAAAACTGTATGTATTGCACCTAAAGCCTTATAGTTCTGTCATTTCTGTTTAGTTTCAGACATGTTGCTGAGCACATGATACATCCCAGATCTGAGATAAAAATGAACGTTTTTCCTGTGCAAATGGAATAAGTTATTTCAGTGAGAAGGACAAGCTAGGAATTGGTGTCAGTGTCCTGTTTGAAGCTAAACGAGGTCAGTTCAACTAAATTACACTGTGAGCCAGCTCCCGAAAAGTTAAGGAAATCAGAAAATCTGCAGATTCTATTAATGTGAGCTGCTCTAGATGCTTTTGGAATACAGAATCAGCAAGAACAAAAAAGTATTTTGGGGAATAGATATGCTGTTTCAGTGCAAAATCATAAACAGACAATAAGAATAGATTTTTCAGATAATGGTTTCAACTGAGAATAGCTAATCTGGCCAATTAGCCCTTATAATGTGGCTGCCTTGTGACAGATCTGAGCCACCTGTGGTGGGCAATGGCACTTGTGTGAGCAGAGCAAGCACGGCCTGCAGAGCTGTAGGGGAGAAAAGTCTGCTAGGGGAGCTCAACTGCAGCACAAAACTTTCCAAATCAGGATGGCAGCAAAGAGGTTTTGGGTCTCACACAAAAATCTGAGGTGAGAAGGCTGTGGCCAGGGAGGTGGTTGAGGAGTGTTGGAGCTCACCTGAGAGGCTGCTTGCTGTGTAGGGCCTTTCAGAAGAGCAGGAGGAGATGGGAGGTGGGAGCCCAGTGATTCTGTGGATGATATTTCCCTTCCCTGGTAGAGGCAGTGGGAGAGCAGCTGTATCAGCTCTCTGATTTAGCTGGGTTTGAGGCACTGAGAAGTGTAAATAGCATCCCGTGGCCAAAGCCTGGTTTGAGTGCAGTCTCACTGAGCACTCATCTAGGTTTGGATGGGGCTGGAGCAGGAACCTGTTTCAATTAATTTGCCAAGTTATGGCTCTTGCAGATAAATTTGAGTTTCAGAAAGGTTGCTAATGAGTTTTGGGTGGAGAATCTCCTTTCCTGACAGGATTGCTGGTGATGGGAGAACAGCAGAGACCGTGAGGTCTAAATGGTGGGAGAAAGCGAAGAAAACACAAGGCCCTGAAATCAAAGGCATGAGAGAAAGCTTTTCAGTGGCAGAGGTTGGAGAGGAGTGGAGAGCAAGCCTTATCTTTCCAAGAGACTTGGAATACCCAGTAGGATGTTGGTATATTGGTCCTGGTTGCATGTTTTGTGCCATTCCAGACTATCTCAACAGTGCCTACCTGCAGTGTAGAAAAGCTGTTTGTCTACTTCCTTCTTCCTACAAAACTTATCATTTTCCTCACAGACATTGTAGGCTGTAATTTAAGGGGTTGACAGGAGGAGGATGAGTATAATCATAATGGATGTAATTAAGGAAAAGATGATCACATAAAAGATTAAGAGCAGCGTATTACGAAAGATGGCTGAAAACAGGCATTTGCCATAGTTAGTGCTTATTTCCATGGTTAATGTGTTACCAGTTTATGAATGACAGAGGTGGACAAAGTCTTGCTACTCATAACTGGGAAAGTTAACGAGGAAGCTGCATGGCTCAGTGCATGTGCATCTCATTAGGAGAGGTGGCTGCAACGCCCGTTTTGGACAGAGAAAGGGAAATAGGGGAAGCACTACTACTGCACAGTGAATGGGTAATTACAGCAATGAAAAGTGTGAGAATCCTAGTCAGGAAGCAGTGAGAAAAACATGCTTTATCCATAGAGACTCTTTGTAGAATATCTAGATCATTGACTTTATCCTTGAGTTCAGGAAATGCTCGAAGGCACAGCTGGGGAGCACTGAGCTGTCATTCTTGTAGTGACCAAAAGGTACTGCCATCCTGGCCTGGATTACTGAGCATATTGCCTAGGAACATTTTAAGAGGAAATTTGGTTCCTTCTAGAGTGGAAGTGTAGTAAAGCAAAGCACTGGCAGTTAGAGGCAGCTCGAGACAAAGATCTGAAAAGGATGTGAGCATTCTTGGTAAGAGAAGTGCGGGTGATGAGAAGGCAGCCCCAAGTGGTGTTTTTCTTCCTGTTTCTTCTGTTAGTGGGTTACTTTATATAAAAGTAGATTGAAATTGTTGTTTGAAGTAGCCTTTGCAGCCTTCATAGCGGGCAGAGGAATGGAGTCTTCCATAATTAAGCCTAGATGCTACTTGGTATCCTGTCAGCTTCCATCTTTCTGTTCATTGTTTAAATAGCCTAGTTGCTGTGGCTTCCTCTTACTATAATGAAAGTTTAATTTAGCATTAACAGATTATTTAAAGATTGTTTTTATGTTCATATCATATTGGTGCTTTAAAATCATTTCAGAGCTAAAAACTTCTAGAAAACTCTGCAGGTTCCAGCTGAAACATGTAAGGTAAGTTACAATTTATTAATTAGAAAAGAGGAAGAAATTGTGAAGTTGGTTAACACTTCCTGTGCTGGATGATGTCTGTGCTCTTCCCTGGCACTTCTGTGCCCTCTTTACCTTTTTATGGCAGGTGTGTTTGTGTGCAGTGTTAGGCTGAGGGGAGCTCTGTATGTCCCTCAGGACAAGAACTGCTATGGCCAATGGCTGCTGCATCGGGTCTTTGGCCCGAAGGGGTTTATTTTTATGTTCACCATGGCAGTAGTTAAAGCTAGCCATGAATATTTCCATGAGTTCTTTGCATGTATTTGTATTGATATTTCACTGATGTGCTTCTTTGGCACTACTGCCAACGTTATATTGGCAAGGGTAGAAGGAAGAAAGGACTGGGCAAGGGAACACAGGCGAGCAAATATTGCCTTCATCTTATCAATGAAAACATGAAATTTTAGATCTATTGCCCATGAAACTGCAAGTATACTCACCCAAGGAGTCTGCTCTTCCCTTTTTTGCTCCATAGCTTAGTGCATTATTCCAGAGCAAACATACCTGCAAGAGCCATTCAACTAAAATATTTCCTGTGATTGCTTGTCTCCTGAGAAATGTCCTGAAGCCAGGAGTTTTGCGAAGGAAAGTGAGTCCCACTCACACTCCAGAGTGTGAATCTGGGGTGAGTGCAGAGAATACAGCCATGCCAAGTGTCCATCCCTATTTCCTGTGCCCTTAACACATCCACATTTATTCTCCTCCCCAGCACCGAGGCAGACTAAAGCCTTTTTAACATCTAAAATGAAAAACCATGTGACAATGTTCTGCAGAGGAGCTCAGCTAAATCATTGCCATGCAGTAGTCTCCATCTCAGATAACTTTTGAAAGTATAGTTGTCCTCACAGTGAGGATTATCCAATTCCATTCCTGTCACATCCAAAAGCATACAAGGGAAGGGAGGGTATTTGTAACAGTTCAAGGAGGAGGAAACACTTGGGATGCCTTTGGCCATCCATGAGTTCTTTTGTTGTGTGTTCTTCTGGAGCCTGGGCTCCTCAGGAGGAGTCACTGAATGATCCTTGTAGCAAGGGGGACTAGAAGGTGCCAGGGGTGTAACATCTCTCGTCAAGTTTAAGGTGTCTTTTCCCCTGAACAGAGTGGAAGAACAAAGGAGGCTTTGGGGTTTTCTGCAAGGCAAGTACAGTACACAAAAGGCTCTGGGCGTGTGTGAAGGGGGTTGGAGGGCTCACATGAGAGAGATGTGAGTAGAAATGAGTTCAAGAGCAATCCAGCACTTCACCCAGGGGAGCTGCATCTGTATGCGGCTCACAGGGCAGGCGGGGGCTCAGCCAGCCCCGCTCAGCTCGACGGGGAGTGCTGGAAGAACAGGAACAAAGCTGCAGACATCCACGGGAACTCTGGGATTTGAACGTTTCTCAAGTGTTGACCTGAAGGTCAGGTGCTGTTCACTCTGTGCCAAAGAGCCCTGCAAGGATGGAAGGCTGTCTGCAGTTGCTGGGATCGTTGTTTCTGCGCAGACACCGCAGGGCTGTGGCGACGTGGCCGATCCTTGGGCAGCGTGTCCCTGGGGCTCGAGGCAAAGGAACTAAAGCAAATGGAGCTTTGGCCTCTCAAACAAACAGGACTTGTGACAATGCCCTAAACTCTTGGATTTGCTGGACAGCTGTGGTGTTTGCCTCTGCTGCCAAGATCAGGGCAGTGTGACAGCACAGGTTGTACCTGCAGGGCTCGGGGCTGTGTTATTGGCAGCTAGCCTGTGGATGCTTTTCCAATTGGGATTTGCCTCTGAGGGACTGTTCCTCTGATAATGTGTCCTGCTGGCTTTGTGCCCGTGTTCTTCTTTTACACATGCAGCTCTACACCTAGAAAGCACAAACAATTGAATAATACATTTTTCAGTTCTTTTGGGGCGCAGGCTTATGACATGAATTTGCAGAAGTGTTTTCCTAAGGAGGTTTTAGGTAGATTACTGTTTTCTATAAATTAATATTTCTCTGCAGATGTGGGCTTAAATTGCTTTTCTTCTGGATTATGAATCTTGTGAATTGTTTCAATGATGCTTTTAGGAGAATAAATAGATAAAACAGAAATAAGAATTGTTTGTGTCAAGGCTTGATAGATGTTTTCTTGTTACTGGGAATATGCAGGCAGCTGTTTGATGTTTTTTTCCCTTTTTTTTTTCCAGTGCTACTGAGAGGTAGTCTGGCACATATTGCAGAGCTAAAATTTAGCTGTTGTGTGCAGAGCTTAAATACAAATGCTATAATTAAAAATTATGACCTACCTGGAAAGCTGAAACTAAGCTGCATGTTATTACCGAGGTATGGTACCTCAGTGCAGCTCTTCTCCTGCACTAGTGACACCCCAGAGCATCCAGGGGAATTCTAAGGATGGGTAGCAAACCAGCATTGTGCTTTGGGATGTCCTGGAGTGTCTGATCCAGAGGACCATGGGGTTCAGGTTGCTGTCACCCATGGTGTTTCAAAATGTCTTAGGAATATGACCATTTAAAATACCAGCTTTTCAAAGTACAGAGATGTCAGGAGGAAGTTCTCTCCCTTTCCTGTAGGAATGCACTCTGTGGCCCACAATCTCGGGGTGTGTGTCCAGGTCAGAGCTCACTGATGTGGGCACTGCCCTGAGAGCCTTCCATGTCCAGCCCCCAACAAACCAATCCCCACCGGAAACTTCTTCACTGGGTGGGTTCAAAATCACTTCCAGGAATCCTGTCCAAAGGTTTTTCTGTTAGTCTTCCCTGTGTGGAGTGGCTGTGGTTACTCCAGAGGGGTGACACAATGGGAATAAATCCTGCAAAGTTTCCCTTGGCCAGATGTGGAAGGGGCCTGGAGCCTTGCTGGGAATGCATGACCTGCAGGATACAGAAACACAACAGTCTTCTTGTCTGCAGTTGGCAGCTGCAGAGCTCAGGTCCAAAATCTTCACTGGGGTGTCACAGAATTTAGTCATGTCACATCAAAGGAGGGTTTGCTCTCTAATATTATTTTTTTTTTGTTTTTTGTTTGAAAGTACGTAACAGAACTCTTGTGCCTCAGCTGAAACCCTGTTTTAGGAAGTTTTTAGCCTGGCAGCTGGAATGGAGCTGACTAACTTCAGTAGGAGGGACCTGAAACCTTCCAGATGATCACAGGGACAGGCAGAGCAGCAGTTGATCTGATGAGGTGATTAAGAACCAAGCATCCATGACAAATAGCCCTTCAGAGGAAGTTAGCTTTTTTGGGAGCAGCTTGAGCTGACCCTGAGGTAGGATAATTATGCTGAAATGACATGAATTGCCCGGTACACTTACATATATTTTAGTTTCTTGCCCTTCTGATCATAATTAAGTGCCTCTTCCAGATCAAAAGCTGTTTTAACTCATTTGGAAATAAAATTACCATGCCTACTGTGCTGTGTAAAGTTTAGGAAAACCTTAATGAAACAAATTCTGTCAAGGGAGGCTGCTTTACTGTCCCAAGGTACTTAGTTTAAACCAAATGGATATGGATTTGTAGCTTAAATGTATTGCATGTGTTGCATGGAATCTCTTTGTGGGTAACCATTGAATATTGTGGTGCTGGGAGTCTGGGTTTTCTCATCTGAGACCTCTCTCCTTATACAGATCCCTGCCACCAGGACTCACCTCAGCAATCTTTGGTTCTCATTTACCTTCTAAAGCATTAAACCTCCTTTCATTTGGGTGTGCCTACTCATTCTGGGTTTGTCAGTGGAGTTACAGAAGGGCAGGACCTGGGCTGTCTACATGGGAAAGTTGTGCATCAGACCTAAAAACTGCTCACAAACTTTAGTCTGGCACAACACTTTCTGTCTTGCTCATACAAACTGTCTTCTTTCTGGGCTCTGAATTCTAGTAAACATGAGAGCTCAAAAGCAAATTGACTATGTTAAAAAGCAAAAAGCAATTTTTTTTTCTATAAAAGGTACTGAATTTTGATTTTATATGATTTTATATTATTTTCCTTAAGCAAAATTTAGCATGTTTTTTCTTGTATTTCAGACCAAACTTGAAGTTTTGTTCTGATTCACTGAAAACTGTGGATTTCAGTCAGATCAGTATTCTAGGACCTGATAGTTTGTGTATGAATTCAGCTCTTCTTTTCCTGCTCCTTATGTTTAGACATTACTCTTGAAATCAAGGGCAGGATTATAAAAAGTCAATATATTGAAGGAAACTTCTGATTTATGAAAATCCAGAGAGAGGTAGCTGTAACTGCCATGTTTTCCTTAAACAAAAACAGCAGCCTTGTTTTAATGAAAGCTGTGTAGGATAAAGACATTGGTGAATAAGTTACAGTTGTAGCAATAAATTTAATTTTATTGCTTTAAAATGTGTGACAGTCAACACCAGAAAAATGGATTCTTAAGCTAAATCAGAGAAATCTGCTACTTAGAGTGAAACAACTTATGAAGAAACATGGATCTGGACTGAGGCCAGGACTTTAAAACTCTGGCATTTTGGTCTACTGCCTTACATGAGTGGTGTCCAAAAGCTTTGTGTTCATTTACTTTGTGTACTCATACCCAGGGCATAAACTGCATTGCCATTGCGAGGCTGGGGGAGCTCCTGCTGTCATTGCAGTTTTCTCTCTTGATCACTTTTCACTAATGATGGTTTTTCCAGAAGATACTTTGCTGTTTGCTACCAGCCTCAGTTGAGACCGTGTTAGCACTGACTGCTTGATTCCCTGCCCTGTTTTGCAGTGTGCAGTGAATGCTCTGGATTCATTCCCAAGGGTGTTTGCCCGTTCAGGGCTTGCATTAAGTGCCACGAGGAAATCTTGTCCTGGCTGTGGCTGACAGTGGCTGCCAGCTCACAAGAGGACACTTTCCAAGTGGTGCTTGCTGGTGCTGGTAAGGCTGTGACTGTTCCTGGCAGGGTGCACCCAGCAGGGCAGTTCTGAGCATCCAAACCTTGACTGCCTTGGTGGGAGCGCAGGCGTTGCTCCGGCCGGGCTGTGGTGGAGCTGGGCTGAGGGAATAAGGGCCTTCCTTGTGAGCCAGCTCTGCTCAGGATGAACTCATTTGGTGTGGTTCATCTTTGCTGTGGTGCCCCAACACTGCAGGCAGTGCCCCAGCACAGGCACATTCGGGGCGGGTGTCTTTGGGGCTTTCTGAAGCTGCTCAGGTTGTTAAGGGGGTTTCCATGCCCTCCAGCAGCAGTAGCAGTGCATAGGAGGTAAGCTCTGAAGAGCACAGCTGACTGTCAAAATCAGTGTTTCCATGTGAGTAAGTATCCATGAGCCTTTTGCCTAGGGATGATATTGGGAATATTCATATCTCAACCCCACAGTGGGCTGAGTATTGAGCAGGGCGCTGCTTTGCTTAGGAAGTGGAGCTAAACTGTTCATCCCTTAGATGATGAAAGTGAGCACATTTCCATGACCCTTTTCTGTTTCAAATAACCTGTATTTTGACCGTAACTCATCCTTCATCTCCATTCTATTCTGCAACCTTTTCCTTGATTCTTGACACACATTCATGAAGAAATAGGCAAGTATAGTCTTCAAGACCTCTGGGAGATTACCATGGACTGTAAGAAGAATGGAAACAATTAAAGTTTATCCTTCACCAAAGCAAATTCCTTTCTGGCTTTAGAGATACAAGCTCTTGCTAATTTTCAGACACGCTATGTGTTTTTCTCTCCATTGTGCTGAGAAAGCCAATCCAGACAGACAGAAGAGTTGACAGACAAAAAATAAGATGAGGTTGTATAGGTCAAAGGGCTGGCAGAGTGTGGGTGACTGTGTTCACATTGAATTGTTGTCACCTTTTCTCTCTCAAATGCTCTTCCTTTCCCCCATTGTATCATTCAATTGTTACAGGAAGAGAAGGTTTTTCTGTTTAAAACCTGGGGCAGGTTCAGGAACAGCGAGTAACAAGTCTTTTTCAGAAATGTCCAGTAACCAGAATTACTGAATACATCTCACAGACTTGGAACATCACATCACATCACAGTTCTGTTTGCTTAACAGTGATTATTATTTCATGAAAATTATGCATCCTCTGTTAGAATTTGCCTTTTTTTGTTACTAATGGACACTCTTCAGATGAAAAATAAATCCAAAAGGTGAATGCCTTAACTTCATAGCCAAAAAAATTTCCTGACCACTTGTAGACTCTTACCTGCTCCTTCAGCCTTGGATTCTGTCTGTGGTGAGCAGCTGCCTTTGGTTTTTTTCTCCTCCCCCACTGCCCTTTCCCTACAAATGGTACAACCTTGAGGCAACACACACAGGAAGGGATGGAAGAAGCCAGGAAAGTGTTGGGGAGGATTGAAAAGCTGATAGAAAATCAGAGAGGAAGCTCTCAAAAAGGGGCAACAGGTCTCTGGAAGAAGAGAACTGAGATGATTAAACTTCAGAAAATAAAATTTGGTATTTGAAACTCATAAGTCAACAGTGACAATTGAATCCTTTGGGTATTCAACTTGAATAAAATTCCACCAATTCAGAGGCAAGAGATTGAGTATTTGACAGTATCTCATGGATTTCTGTCAGTCACATGTTATCTGCTCTCAAGAGCAGAGAGATGCTGCAAATTCTATGGGCACTGCAGATTATCCAAGAAATGAGTATCAGGCCTAAAACTCGCGTGTCTCACTTCTCTCTTCTGTTTACCCTTGCTCTGAGAAATGTATTGGTGTAGGTAGGATGTTCATGTTTATTTTCAACCCTGAGAGGCTTTGGAGAGCTGGTAGAACTGGTGCATTTTGATTTGGAGAGCTGGTAGAACTGGTGCATTTTGATTTGGAGAGCTGGTAGAACTGGTGCATTTTGATTCTCGTAGGAGAATCTTGAACTACTTGGCACTGTTACCTTCACTTGCTGCTCTGGGGGAGGGGGAAGGTGGAATTAACATTAAAACATTTTAAGTTGTGGCACTTAACCTGACTAACTACAATTATAGCAAAATGCTTTCTAAAGTGTCTGATTATATCTTACAGTCAGAAGTTCTAAATAAAATGGATAAACATACATTAAGAAGGAAAACAAGAGTACAGAAAACAAGAGATATTTCTAAGGATAATTATTATATGCAACACCCTGCATGAGGTTAGTGTTTTGTTGATTCGTTGGTGTTATATATTTAGAAAAGGAGGCTGAACTGTCACCTTTGTAACCGAATTGCTTATCAACCAAGCATTAAGTAGGAAACAGATCGCTTTTGTTGGGTTTACATGGTTAATTTGTCTACCACATTCTGAGTTTCTCCCTACTCAGTCGGTGGAAGATTAGAGCCTTTTTTTATAATTGCTTTGTTAAACCACTTCACTGAAATTAGCATTTAAATAAGGGTAAATTGAGCACTGAACTGAATTTCCATGAAAATGTGATAAACTCCAAACCTATACAAGGTCTATAAGTGGAGATAGCTGCAGCATGTGTAGGCTTTGTGTTGAGCATGAAAGCAGCCAGGGCACAGCTGCCATCTAGGACAGGGGCAGCATCTATGTGTGCTTGGATGGTTTGCAGGACAGGGAATTCTGAATTACCTGGCATCTCTGAATAGCACAAAACATTAAGACATGTGGAGGGCTCCTTTTGGTCTGCTAAAATGTTCATGTATGTGCAGCCTCAATTTGGGATTCGACTTACTCATTTCAGGTGCAATGATGAATAAAAAATGAGGGAGGAAGGGGTTTAGCACAGGGGAGTCCTTCAGAACTCTGTCCTTTTGTCAGCCTTCCAGAGGACACAGTTGAGTGAGAAGGTGATTTGTACCTCGGGGTTATTTGGCCAGCCTTTCGAGAGGGTCAGTGTGAGCAGGGCTTGCCAGAAGCACTCTCAGATTTCATGCACATTCGTTCCATTGGCTTTCAAAAGAAACATGTGAGCCAACTGTGTGGATGCAAAGCCTGAGCTCCAGGTCACCTTTGGTTTTATTTTGGTGGGAAGGCCAGGCCAGCGTCAGTGTGTCTACCCTGACTTTGGGATAAGGGCAGAGGGAGCTACTGGAGTTTTCCAGAAGGACTGGTCTCTCCAGAAAATGGATATTCAATGCCTATGCTGGGCTCCAGGTCTGGTTCTCTGAACTCTGTAAAAGAAATAACCTTGTGGTGTAATTTGGGATAATAGCACAATCCCTTAAGGAAGGGGGTTTTATCTCCATCCCTTCCAGATACTGGGCAGATATCATTCTATTAAGATGTGGCAGGAGGGGAACAGGGTACAAAGGAAGATGAAAGAAAGTTAGGTAGTGTGATAACAAAAGTCAGAGAAAAGAGTGGATGTGAGTAGTGGAGGAAGAGAAGAAACAGAGAACATGAGGGCTGGGGGTGGGGAAAAGACTCCTGCTTTGGCCAGGAATTGTATTTTTATATGTCTGAGCATTTGAAGTCCACCCATCACTAGCTTGTAAGTGAAGGGATTGTAGTTAAACTTGATCTGCATTATTATATCACTCTTAATTTGGATTATTATTAAGACACAACCTTAAAGTTTATTTATTCCAACTGGGTGTTGGCATATCTGGCATGGTAGATGTGTTGGTATGGGTTTGTGTGAATATATATATGTGTGTGTGTATATAGTCACATGTGTACCTATGAAGAGCATTTCAGTTGGTCTATTTTGCCACTTATTGTTTTAAACAAGAGGCTGGAAGGATCCCAAGTAACTGTGTATGGGTGTGATCACTCACTCCTGATGCTTCAGTAAATTCTGTCATAGGTTGAGCTCTGTACCTGTAGGGATGACAACAAGGAGCCCTTCCTGGTACAATGGCACTGGAAACCTGGCAATGGCAGCGTGGTTTATATGATGCAGTGCTGAAACCAAGGAGAAACAAACATCAGGAACCCCCCATGTGGCAGCATCTACATCACTGGGATATTTTTTCCCCCAAGTTTTCATCATGGCTGTTGTTCCAAGGAGAAGTCCCTTTATAGTTTTGTCTGGCTTCAGGCTGGGGGCAGGAACTCACCCTGAAGCAGCTACTGAGTTGGCTAGATAGAAAGTTGTGGGCATACAAAGGTCACCCAGGCTGGTTTTTGAAAGGAGGAATGTAATATTTGTCAGCACTGCAGTCATTAAAAAACATAACATGTATTGCTAACGAGGAATCAGGACAAGGAAATGCATAACTGCAAGCTCTGGCAGGGTTTTCTGGTGACATTCACAGGTGATCACCTGGGTATTTGTGAAATGATGGTGTTTCCCTTTTGTTATATGAATATCCTAGTGTGTAGGTTAAGACATACAATTACTTTGGAATAATTAGACACAGTTCTACTGACTTAAAGAGTAGTTGCTGATTTGGGGATCGACTGGACTCGAGCTAAAGAACACCAGTAAAATAGCTCTTCAAACATTCAGCTCCAGGAGTGTTGGCCTAAAAAAGAAAGTAGGGGTGAGGGGAAAGGGCTACTCAGTTCACATTGCAAAATGAGCTTGAAATACTCATCCTTGGAGGTTGAATTTATTAAAGTTTGTTCCATTTGTAGGCCATGTTTATAAATATGAATGAACTTCTCTTTTATAATGGAATGAGAAGAGAGGAGAATTGGCCATGTGTGCTTTTAGAGCCTGATCAGTTCATTAAAAATTCTTTATAAAGAGGCTGTTTCCTAACTCAGGATGCTAAGCCAGCTGTTCTGGTTGAAGCTCCCAAGCTTTTGGTCAGCATCTGCCTTGATAAAAGAAATATTTTCTCTTTTTGGCTTTTCAAACACCATTGATTGTACAGTGCTGCCAATGTGAATGAGACTTGCAGGAACAGATGAAGCAGCTACTTCAGCCCCAGTGGTCACTATGGAGGAGAAGGCAGGTATATGGCATTTCTGTTGGTTGTCAAAACATGCTATCCCCAGGCAGTGTCCTCTGTACTGTGAGATTTGGAGCAAAATGCACTCTCAGCTGCCTTTTTCCTTCAGCCAAATGGACAACAGACTCACTCTCCTCCCAAAACTGAGGGGTTTGGAGGCAGCAGTGTCAGATATTTTTAAAATTTCTGCTCTGGTGATGCACCTATTGTCATGGAAAGTCTGCATTCAAATGGCAAGGGTTTTGCTCAGAGGAAATACTTGCCCTGGGCCTGGATGTTGCCTTCCACTGACATGTGAATGACTATTTTAGATTGACCTATATTCCATCTTATTTAGCTGGTTTTCAGTAGGATTTCACTAAAGAGCTTTGGTTTTACTGTTACTGTGCAGTTTACTCTTTTTGTTTTTTTTTTTCTTTACCTCTACTTACTTTTCCTACTCTCTCATTTACATATCATCCTATACAGGGCAGTTGCTGAACATGTGCCCCTTCAACCCTGTGTGATGAAAGGAGGCAGCAGTGAGATCCCTCACAGAAGGAAGCACAGCTGGGTGGGGTCACAGCACAGGGCTCTGTCAAGCAGTGTCTTTGTACACCAGGAAGGAGCTGGGATTTGTCTGTGTAGGGAGCCAGGCTACAAGGAAACATAAGTCTTTCCAGTGACCTTCAGTTAAAGGACCTTGACTTAGAGATGGCATTGAACTCTTTCAGAATTCCCCAGTGAATCTGTTCTTTGTTAATCTATTTAATAATCTCTGTGTTGACCCGTGTATGCTCCTGGCCTCCAAACATCCTGTGGCAATTAACTCCACAACGTAATGATGTGTGATGTGCAAAAACCATGACCGAGGGGAAGGAGCATCAGAAGTTGAGATTGATAAAAAGCCTGAATAATGCAGGTATCAGCTGAATGAAACCTTTGAAGATCTGCTTATTTGACTCCAGATTTGATCACGATTCTGCTCTCACTCTGATTTTTATGCTAGTCTGGCATTGCCATTTTTAGGTGAGATCAAAATTAGGCCAGCATACTTCTAAGGGAAGGCAATATCTGATGTTTCTGATTAAAAAAGCCAAATCTGCTCTTAATGAGAAATAACCCAATGCTTAAGAGAGATGGCTTCTTGTAAAATTTAAAGAACATCTGAAATCTAAGAAAATAGCCAAGCTTGTGTTATTTCCCTTTCGTATAGGTACCCATGTGTTTAATTAGGAATAACAGTGAAGTCTTGGAGTGCTGCAGTTGTGATAAGAGTTGATGTAATAGGCTTTGATACTGTTAGTTTAAAGAAATTCAATTAATAATTAAGGTGTTTGCTGATATCAGCCATAAAGCACGTTCAGAAGCAATTACTCCATTCTACATATTTGATTTAGACAAAAACACGTGTATGTCTTTGCTTTAATCCCTTGTTCCATAGACAAAGGATGCAGGGGGGGGGGGTGGGAAACAAGAAATGCCAGCCCAACCTTATGCTAATTTAAACAAGGTACCTGGTGACCCTGTTGGCATTGCTGTTTCATGCAAGAACTCTGTTTTCTGCAAGGTTATTTCAGCCTTTTTTTTCCCATAAGAGTGAATAGCAGTCAGAATCATAGAAGCTTCAGACTGCCTTCAGAGTTCATTCCCTTGAAGTGAGGGTCTTTCACAATGAGCTAAAGCCATCTCAGTGGGTGTAAAACATCACTGTACCACTGTAATCAGGGGAACCACACCACTTTATCAGGTTCTAAGACCTTCCCTTTTGGTAATTCATTCAGTTTTGCACCTTATCATACAGTTAGTTTTATCCAAGGTGAAGGCTCTCTACACTCTCCTCAGTTTGAGGACAAGCATCTGGTGGCACTGCCTTGCTGCTGTATCTCACCTCAAGCCCCACACACATACATTATTTTCTTCCTCTTTCCATCCATCATCTGCCTTCCCTTCCCCTGGTCCTCACTCCCAAGTTTCAAATGCAGGCCATGCTTCCTTTGTTGTTCAAGCTGAAAACATGAGCTCAGGTATTAACAAGATCCATTTCTGCCCCTGTCAGCACCCAGGTTAAGTTTAGAGTTCTGCTGGGGTGTGGTTGTTGGATCCCTTACCCACGTGAGCAGGACAGCAGGTGTTCTGTTCTCTGCTCTCTGGATGAGATTTTTTGGTAATATAGCAATATATGAAACAAAGCTGGATATTTGGACCAGATTTCCTCTTGCAGGCATGCAGCAGTGACACCCCAGCCCAGTGGGTACCCCCGGCCCTCAGGCAGGTCGAGGCACACAGGCCAAGGCAATGCCCAAGTGAACACCCAGGACTTGCATTTCCTAAAGTGTGTGTTGCATGTACGTCCTGCCAGGATCAAATACTGAGCTGCATATCTTATAGCTGCTGGCTAATGAGTCTCTTGACCTCCTGCTGTCATGCTAATGTGACTGCACACTTAGAACCTTCACAAGCCAATAAATTACTCCTTTTCTTAATACCCTTTTACAGATTGCTGCTATCTCTGCAACGGAGACTACCTATCTCATTAATTTGTAATTGTGCTGAAATATTGGAGCCTTGAAAGTGGCATGTGAACTGAAACACAAATTCGGGAGATGTGCTGCTGCCAACAGGCTGTTAAGTTAAGCCTGTGTGTTACTGTAGATTAAGAAATTATTTGACGCTTTGGGCTCTGGAATTGCTTGGATCTTTCCTTGTACAAGTTGGAGTAAAGTAAGGACAAGTGCACATTTCTGGATAGCACTTTTCAAAGGATGTGAATGCTCATTTTCCACAATGCAGAGGGAGGGAGGCAAAGGAGCTCACCTGAGCCAGGATGGGAGAGCAGTTGCAGAGCAGCATCACGGCCAGGGACTCCAGAGCCCTTGTGCTGTCTGGTTCAGGTGCATTCTGGTGGGTTAAAGTTGGTTGTGGGTTTGGGTTTTTTAATAATAAACCCAGCAAGAAACATTTTGTGAATAATTGAGTAGGTACGATTGCATAAAAAAAACCCCAAAATCAAAGTTGTGTGCCTGTTTATCACTCACTTTGGTTTGGTTTTTATCACTGAGATTTTTTGTGGGGACAGAAAAGAACAGAAGATTTTATCCCATTTTTACTGATGTTAAACTACTTGTGTATCAACGCATAAGTCTGGGTTGTCAGGAGAGCCAGAGCATGAGCTATCAGAACAAATAAAGGGGGATGGATGATCTGCTTCTGTCTGTCATTTTTTTTGTTTGGTTCCTCTCTCAGGCATTAGGAGTAGTGTTCTTTCGTATCTTGCACGCTTTGTTGGACACAGAAAAACCTACCAGCCTTCCCACAGTGTTTTTAACTAGTCTGAAAATATTCAAAGTCAACACTTGGAAATATTTTAGGGTATTTTACCACTGTCTAATTTAAATCTGGTGGTTTTTTTAATGAAAAGTAAATACAGTTTATGTGGGCGAGAGGATTTTTGCCATTGGTTTTGAATCACAAAGCCCCAGAAGTGAAGGACAAAAGGAATGGGGAGAGTTAATGATGGGATAGTGTGCAGTGCCATCTACAACAGGGCCCAGTGTGACCATGTGCTGAGCTTTCAAAGGGGAAAAAAATAAGTCAAAGCCTGCTCCAGTTCCAGTCTGATTCAGTATCCTTGAAGCAAAGTCTTCCAATGAGAAGAAAGAAAATTTGGATGGAGCCTTAGCACATCAGATACGACTGCAGTCACAGAATCTCAGGCATGAGGGAGAACCAGTTTAATGGGCACATCTGATTTTCTCTCCATTCAAAATATGTTTCTTTTTAATTCTGTTAGTACTGATTAAAAGCAATCCAACAAGCAAATGTCCTTTTATAGCAATAGCTGATTAAACATTATGAATTTCTGCTCAGATGATGGTACATATCACTGTGTCAGTTTTTTGCTTATGTTTGAAATTACAGTCAATCACAGTAGTATTTCCTACTGGATATAAAATAAAATTTATTGTCCCAGCATTGCTTTTAGCAAAACAAAAATGAATCCCAAACCCAACATTCTCCATAGCTTACAGTTATTTTTTCCCCCACTAACTGATCCTTATTAATTGTCTGGACATGTCTGTATTATGCCATTGAATTGTCATTCTTCCTCCTTCCTGGGATAAATCCACCTACACTGGTGGTTAGTTGCTCACAGCCCTGTGACTTCCACACTGGAGATGCAGAGCTGGCTAATGCTGAAATTGGTGATGGCTGGCCTTGTTCCAGTGGGAAGGGATGCATCCCTACAAGTACTCAAGAACAGCTTCTGAATATTCAAATCAGCAAGAACTCATTTTGAATTCCCATTTTACCTGTCTTTTGGAAACTAGTGAGTGTCTGGAAATGAGATATTGCAGAGGGTCTTTTACTGTATGTGGCTTTAATGATTTTCTGGCAGATGTTATTCTGTTATTCAAAGGAACTCTGTACATGACTAAGAAAGTGTCCATGAGCACGGAGAGGGACAGGACTGCTGAAGGACAGGGGCAGATTTCATTCCCGAGGAAATTATTTCATACCAGCTGGCTCACCTCATGCGCTCATTTAAATGGGTTGGATCAAATCACACACATTTCATGTGGTAAAATTGAAGATTGCTTCTGTGACCCCCCAAATTCGTAAGCTTCCCCTGAGTATTCAGTTATTTTCACGTATTATAATCTGGATGGGAGCAGGGGGCGGAGAGGGGAGCAGGTTCCCTCTTCCTGCCGAGTGTAGCTGCTGAGATGTGCCGAGCTGAGGCAGAGCGGTGGGATGACAGCACCAATCGATGGCTCTGGCTCCTGTCACTGTTTGTAGGGAACAGTCCCGTGGCCACACACTGGCAGCTGCCTCTCATCTCCCCGAGTGCTCTGCCTTCATGGAATTGTGAACAGCTTCCCTGACTTTGACACTACTTGTATCTACACAGGTTTATTGAACTTCAGTCAAATGCAATGAAGACACAACTTGTGTCACTGCTTGACCTCCGTTGTGTTGTCTCCCAGGCTGAGTAAAATCTCCGGGCTCCTCGTCCTTTATTGCTGTACACGAATTGAAAGAAGGAAGGAGTATTTCTTTATGGTCTGGAGATCAGCTGAAGTCTGATTTAAAGGTTGTCAGATTGATTTCAGGCTAGTGATAGTGCTTTTTAATGTAGGATCTTGCGCTGCAAGGCTGCTTTTTTGTTGATCTGTGTTCAAATATTTGCCCAAATCTGAAAAATAACTGTTTTGTCCAGCTTTCCTCTCAGTGGTGCGGAAATAGTTAACAACAGGGATTCTGATTTAATGAAGTATTGTTGATATAATGAAGTATTTGAAGAAGTTGTAGTGGAACTTGGATGTATGGCAAAATGCTTTGCTGAATTAGGGGCTCCAATCTCAGTTTCACAAAAGTCAGGTGCTAAAGGAACTGGAGCAATGGAGAATATTGACCTGTCTTACATCTTACTGAATTTTCTTCATTGAAATGAGTGGGGGTTTGTCAGTTCAGTAAGCTAAATGATGCTGCTTTTTAATTGTTACAGACTCCTTTATTGAGGGGTTGATGGTATTGAACAACGTGGATTGGAGGAGTGATGAATTGTGTTTTTGAGAACAGTGGGTGCTTAACATTTCCTGTGCTTCCTGAAATCTGGCCATGTGTTCAGGTGTCCTTTGTCAGCATTGAAGAAAGAAAGAAATTTAGTTACCAGTATTAAAAGACATTGTGTACAGTTAGGGTAGAGTGAAACTCTTTGAAACTTTTTGGAAGAAACTTCTGTAAGAGGCTACAGATTAAATTTAAGCAGAGGTTTAATGGGCATTTTAGTAGGATTAGGTGGCCTTTCAAGCCATTTTTAAAGGCAGTTGCAGTTCCATCTTCGCAGCAGGTGAAATGATAATACATGACTATTTGATCTGAATCTGTAGAATTAGAATAAATACATAGTAAAAGAAAATGCTAATAATACTGCTGGCCCTTGACTTTGCCAGCTGTATTCCTTGAGCACTGGATATTCTTTTCAGATGCTCTGATTTCGCCCCTCTTTACCCAAGAGGGAGCGTCCAGACTTGCTGTTCCTCTGTGCACAGAATTGAGGAGCACTGTCCCCATAAATGATCCTACTGAAGCTCTAGTAGGAAGGAATACTCTTTAAGCAGAATAAGGAATATAGAAGCAGCTTCAGATTTAGGCCAAACAGTCCGTTCATGAGTCTCATGTACTTCTGCCTCTTTTGTGAATGTTCCTAGTATTCCTCAAAGACTCCTAGTAATAAAATATTAAAAATACACCTGCCCCCTGCTTTCTGTCACAGCCCAAACTGTTTTCAGAGGCAGTGGGAGGGGATGGACCTTTTAAACTAAAATGCTTAGCGCTCTGTGCCCTGTACACCGAAAGGCTTAGCAGAGGCAATGCCTCCCTCCTCCTGCTCTGTCGTGTGCTCTGCAGGAACCACGGCATTAATACCAATATTTTGGTAAGGAAGAGGAGTATTTACCTTCCAGATTCTGTGGGTACAGCTTCAAAGCAGTGCACTGCTCAGTGACACTCTCTGAAGTGTCACTTGGCCATTGGGTGACTGCAGTAAAAAGGAGGGGGTTCAGAACTGTCCAACAGGCAAGACGTGCCCCTCAGGACGGGCCAGGGGACACAGGGGTGTGCTGGAAATGTAGCCCAGAGAGAGAGTTTGTTCTTCCTGCCAGCAAAATACTGTGGTATGTGAGCTGTAACTGCAGGGATTGCTGCCTGAGAAATTAAGATTAGAAGCAGCGAGTTTGTGCACAGTGGGAGACAGGCCAGGGCTGAAGCAAGATAAGGGCAGGAATTTGTATGCAGAGGGAAGCCTAATTTAGAGCTGTGAGGGAAAAAGGGGTGGAGGGCAGGGAGGAGGGGGAGACCTTGCTGATGAACAGCAACTTAGCTCTGCTTCAGATGCCATAAGGAAGAGGGAAAAGGTCGAGCTGTGGGAAAGGAGCCACCACGACTCCCGAGGCCTGGTGTGTTGTAGCAGCACATGTCCCTTAGACACAAGAGCAAGGTGACTTCTGAAAAAATTTAATTGGCACAGCACTTTTTTTGTTTGAGATGCACAATATAAAAATGCTTAATATTCTGGTGGAGACTATAGCTAGAGATGTGGGCGTTTTTCCTGTTTGCCAGAGGGACTGGGTGAAGACACAGCAGAATGACCTGCCTCAGTTGCTCCTTATGAGGCTTCTCCAACTACAACCAAGTTGCTTTTCCCAGTGATGAACAAATTTCATTTTTTATTTTGCATAACACTTTCAGGCTCTTTATCTAAATGGTTCTATTTAAATATTTCTGGTTTAGGGGAGGTGGAGGCTGACCTTAAAGAAAGTAATTGAATTTTCCCCCAGGAGCTGTTTCTGCTGGGTTCAGAAGAGCTTGACTGTTTCTTCTGGTAGAGTGGGGAACATGCTCTTGTTACACCTCTGCCTCTCGACAGAGCAATTTAGAACAGGCAGCTAAATTCATCATTTTTACTAAGAGTATTGGTGAGCATGAAGAAATACAGGAGTGGCAGGTATAGAAAACAGAGAGAGAAGAGGGGCAGCCATGTGGGGAGAGAAGCAGGAAGGTTGGAGCTGTGGCCCAACCTTAACTCGTACAGTGCATTTCTTTGGAAACAAATGAGATGAGTTGTTTAACACCAGTGTATAGAACTCAGGAGGTTTGTAAAGAAGAATCTTTTGGAGAGTCTCATAAAATAGAGTGCCCTGGGTTTGCCTGATTTGTGGGTGCTGAGCACTTGGTTCTTTTGGGGTGTTACAGCTGAAGCTTTCAAATGGCACAAGGAAGGTCCTTTTATTCCCTCCAGCGAGGGGGATCCTAGAGGGACTGGGCTGTTGAAACAATGTAAACTCTAAACCAGCAAGCAGGAGGGCTTGTTTTTTTAGACACTGTAATGGTAAGTACGGATGAGGTACAGCAGCACTACAAAAAATTGTTCTGCTGCACAAAAATGACACCAATATCTATGAGGAGAATAAAACACCATTTCTCTGGATTCTAGAAAAATGTCTAAGTATCCTAGAAAATGAGTCATAGACTATTTGACAAATCATGGAGATAAATTTTGAAGTAAAATTCTTTCCTGAGTGAAGAATTTCATTGTTGATCAGCAAGCTTTAGAGACACGGTATTTTAATTTTCAGAGGGTCTCTCTGTGGAATGTGCTTATATCAGTGTATCTTTGTGCCCTAGATGAGGCTTAATTTCATCTTTTTCTTGATACCAATTAATGAATTGTTCACCGTATGGCAGTGGCTCACTAGAAACTGGTAGCTGCACAAGCAGAGCTCCCAGGACAATCTGTTACCTTGAAAGTCAGATATTAAGGCCTTTGCTAATAGATGGTTACACCTTTGCAGCACCTGCCCATGCAGTGTGCAGGTTGTGAGATGTAACTGACTGGTGTTACTTAAATTTTTACACCTCTTTTTGCTAAAGGAAAAAAGAAGTCCAAATGGGATGAGGTGAAGATTAACAAGGTTTTAGCCCAAAGGACAAAATCCTTATGCTCACACGATAGGTCGGTAAACTATTGTCTTGCGGGGGGGGTTCATAAAAATGGTGTTTTCCGATCTGCTGTGGATTTTAATTACTCTGAAAACAAATGTGTTGTGCCAGCTTGTAGACAGAGTATTTCATCAAGGTGCAACCAAGCCCTGTAGCACAGCACATGGAGAGTCATCACCTCTGGAGGCTCAGAGCACCTGTGACCACCTGCTTTCTCTCAGCAATGTGTCACAGTACCTTGGGCTGCTAATTTTGTTTCCAAAATAATCTATTTCTGGTTTGTTAGGCTCTTCTCCTAATTTTGTTAACACAGTGCAATTAAGGGGAAGAAACAGAATATGATTTATTAATAATGCCAGATACATAGGGGTCTGTAAACAGGATTGATTGCATATTTAACTGATGCAAATTGCTATAGTTAAATTCCTCTCTACTAAGTTACCTCTGACTTTCTTTTATTTCTGCTTAATACAATAAAAAGATTTGTAATTTTTTTTTAAATGAACAGAGTACCTTTGGGAAGAACTGTTATCCTATAAGCTAGGGAGTTTCTTGCCTGGGTAGCAATCTCACTACAAAAATATATTGTATGAGACTGAGCACCACAAGTACTTTGTGGGACTCTCACTGTTAGGGTTGCACACAAGTGTGATCTTCTCCCTGCCTGTGCAAGAGAGGGGAAGCTTTCCCTTCCGTGAACCAACAGATCCTGAACATTGTTCACTTACTGTAAGATGAAGACTCCTATTAACTGTTGTTGTTCCTTCAGCACTAAATGTTCTGGCTCTGAGTGTTAAATTAGCTGTAGCTAATGACAGATGATTCTCATGTGTTCAGCAGAGCAGTTTGAAATCCAAATTTCATTTTCAGTCTCAACAGGGAAGCTTAAGGTGCTGGAGTTATGGGCGACCAGCTAGTTAGGTTTGAAGAAATCTTTCAGATACACAAGAGGGACTTTCCAACCACAGAAGTGTGATCTTACCTTCATTCTTGCTTCACAGATGGGAAGGATGCTGCAGCTTTTGCAGACTGCTGTGCTGTTGGAAGTGGGACTGATGCCCCAGATCCTGCCTGTTGTTTACACGAGTCACTGTGCCTTGATGTGTGAGGTCCTGTTGCAGACAACTCCTTGTTTTCTCAAGCAGAGATGGAGAGCACTCTTTAACTCTTTGAAGCAGAACACTTGTTCCTGCAAAAATACTGCCTTGCATGATCCAGAGTCTGCATTTTGCCACAGTTTTCTCCCTAAGTGAATGTTATTGGATCTGGATCTCATACTGGTGAGTGCTCAGCTGCTGGGACTAAGTCCTTTTACCTGTTTATCCCTGGAGCACAATCCAGACTGGAGACACAGCATGGCAGCTCCTCCTCTGGCACCATCTTTCCATTCAGTGTGGCAGATGGGGGATCCCAGGGGGGATCTGACCCACCAGCCTCTACTCCCTCCAGCAGCTGCCTTCCTGGCTTTTTTTTTATTTCTCCTTATCGCATGGGGACAGACATGACCTGTCAGGGCCTTGACTGCCCTGCAGCTCCCCTGCCCAGGGCACTGCCCAACCTTGGCCACCCTCAGCAGCCTCACCAGGGCCCCCTCCCAGTCCAGCACCTCCGGTGTGGGATGCTGAGTTCCAGTCCCCCACCACCCATGTACACACTGTTGCCATCTCTGGCTCTTTTTGCTCCTGACTGGACTCTCTGGATGGACCCTTGACCTGGTTCGTTGCTCACCATGTCCAGGGCTGTTAATGGACACTTGGACAGTGGGCTCAGGCTCTGAGGGACGGGAGGGACATGGCCCTGTTGGTGAGGGCTCAGCCTATGCTGGGGTTCCCCCTGGCTCCTGAATCACTCTCCTTGAGGGAGCAGCTGCTCTGGACAGAGATGCCAGAGATGTTTCCTGGTGCTGCCTGCATGGTCTGCTGCGCCTACAGAGAGCAGACCTTGCTCTTCTCCATCAGGAGCCAGGCTCGGGTAGCAGGTGAGTCCAGTGCTTTACTGAGAGTTCACGTGCTGCCCTTCTCCCACAGGGCTGAGGTGCCTGCAGGCAGTGGGGCTGGGCAGTGCTGAGCTGAGGGTGCCATCAGCAGGGTCTGCCCCAGGTCCTCAGCACTGTGTGGGCACGCTGAGCCCGGTCAGGGTGTGCTGGTGCCCGTGTGCTCTGGTTTGTGCCTCCTCACATCATTCCACACAGGGTGTGTGGGTTCCTTCAGAAGCTGCACAGCTGTTAATCTGCAGCAGGTTTGCCCCTAAGCGTCAGGAGAGGCTGTGTCTTGTTGGCAAAGCCCTGCTGCATTTATTGTTACTATCTGTGTTCCCCAGAAGCTGAAACACTCATGTAAAGAAAAGAGGCTATTGAGTGATGAGTGTGTCCTTTCCCTTTGCTATATTTTCTTTCCTCCATGCCCCTACCATCTTCATCTTTAGAAAATTGTCTGCTTATCTCCCAAACATAGTTGCATTCTTTGCTTAATGTCCCTCTTCAGGAACTTATTCTGTATGGAAATTACCATGTACAGGAAATAATTTACCTTTAACTGTCATCCTTTGCAATTCCCTTACTTTTAGATTGTTTTCCTGTGGGCTTTCTTTTTTTTTTTTTTTTTTGCCAGCTCTTAAAACAATGAGCCTGGAGACTGCTGGCATCCAATAGCTTTGACAAACTGATGTCAGCCTGACGTGCTCCAAACCATCTGCTTCTTGGATGGCTAATTCTGGCCAGGGTTACTTCCAGCTGCAGAGGAACTACAGCCCTAGATTCTCCTGGAGAAATCAAGGGCACGAGGACAAACCCCAGCAGGGAGTTAAATTCACGTGAAATACAACAGCACCTATTTAAAAGATGCTACCAAAATGATCACCCTGCTGCCAAGTGTCATTGGAAGGGCTCAGACTGGAGTTCAAGTTTTTGAGACCGTAGCTATTTTTCCCCTGTGAGATACTGATTTAATTTTTTAATACTGTCATGGTTTGAGATCCCCAAAATCTAATTCCCTAGTCCTAGCCCCCTGTCACATGTCAATTCAATGTGAGATGGGTTTTTTCCAGACAAAACACCAGACTCAGAATGGGGGAAAGGGAATATATTACAATGACTGTACAAATAAATATTATAATACATTATACATACGATCACAACTATCTCTACCATGACATAAGTATTTACAATGGATCAGATCTCTTCTTCCCTCCAAATAAAAGTCCAGGAGGAAAGAAGGACAGATCCCTTCTAGTCTCTACTCTGAGCAGCAGCATCTTCTAAGGCAGCAGGTTCTCCATGTCTTCCATGCAGCAGTTGGAGCTGGATCTCTTTTCAATACACAGAAGGGGATCTCCAAGCCCCTTGGCCCGTCGTCTCCAAACGAAGGGTCTTAAGACACAAGGGGGTCTCTTTCACCCCTCTTGGCTCTCCTTCGACTCCAAGCGAAGGCCTCACCTGTGGGCTGCCAGCAGGGACAAAACTCGCTTCACCACGGTCATATCATGAAATGCAGGGGCATCTTTGTGATATGTCCCTTCCTCAGGGGGGTTCACCCCTGAGTCAGAACATCTTGGGCAGCATTCAGTTGCAAGCCTTTGCCTCAAGAGTTCTACCAGAGCTCCTGTGCTCTGTCTCAGGCTGCCACCTTGGCAGCAGTGGCAAGGGGGGGGGGGGGGGTAAGGCCAAGGTCACCCCCCTCTGCATTCCTCTCCGTCCCGGTCCAGCTTCAGGATGCTTTTGAGCTTCTCAGCTCCTCTCTCTCTCTCTCTAGTGCTGCATGTCCAAGACTCCTCTCCTTAATAGGAGTCCATCTCCCTCCTTTCTCGGAGGTCTCAAAGGAGTTTGGGGGGTCTGGTTCAGTTCTTACCCCCAAAACTCTGTAGCTCTGCTGCTGACTCTCTTTTCTCGGCTCTCCTTCCAGGAGTCCTCTCTGCGGTGCATACCGTTTGCTGTTTGGTTCAGTTCTTATCTGTCCTGGCTCTTAGCCATAGTCTCTGGATGCTGCTTCTGCTGCTGCTCTATCTCTGCTCACTCACAGTGGAGAAAACTTCCTTAGCTCTCACCTGCAGGCACCTAGCCCAGCTTTATGCTGTTCCAGGTCCCTGCAGGCCCCCGCTGGGGGCTTGGGGGCCAAAACCCCCCCAGGGGGCTCCTGCCCTCTGCTCCTCGTGGCCTCAGAACATGGCTACCACTTCTACAACCAAACTACAACTAACCTTCTCTTCCATTTTCTTGTGGTATGTTTACATTTCGCAGGAGTGCAGATTGGACAAAACTTCAAAACTTCCAGGGGTCACCACCCCCTGGGGTTTTACCATTTTCTTAGCTTCAGGGGGAAAACCTGGTTCAAACCACTACAAATACTGATCAGAGAACAGGTTGATTTATCCTGTTAAAATTCAAAGGCATTTGAGGAGGCTAAAATCCTCCTATTTCCAAAGCATTGCTATTAAGAAGAGCAGACCCTCAGGTCTTGTTTTTCTAATGAAGCTTTTATTGTAGAGAGACCCTCCATAAATAGCAGTCCTGAGTGAGCTGTGGTTGCCATGGCTGAGATGGAGAGATGGGGCTGAAACCTCTGTAGTCATCTGGAGTGCCTGAGTTTCTTTGTGTCACGCTCTGAAACTCATAATCAGAGGTGTGCAGAGCTCGAGCGCTGCAAGCTCCCTCTCTTACTTGCTTTGCCAACCCAGGATGTGTCCCTGTGGTTGTAGAAAACCAGGGGAACAGTCCATTACATTTACAGACACTTACCATGGAATAAAAACATATATTCCCAGAGATCTTGCCCTGCTTTGAATGAAATGTGGCAGAAAACTCAGTCAAGCAGAGAGAGAAATTTGGGAGGAAATGTGGTAATAGTAAAATGTAATCTTACCCTAAGTCAGGTACGTACACAGTGAATAGTTAAGGAGCAGCTATTAATAATTTTATTATACTTGTTATCATCATCTCTTCCCCAAACCTGTCAGTTACTCCTTTGCAGTAAGACTGCAGCTTATGGACCCTGTAATGCTCGAAAGTCCAAGGTATGACTAGTCTCTAAATATAACTACTTTTCCTAATGCCCTTTGAGTTGACATTTCATCATTCCTATAATGTGAGTACTGAGTTAGAGCAAAAAAGATTCAATTTTGGATTCCCAGTTTGTTTTTAATTAGCCTTTCTTTAATGAGTTACTTTGTTTCCCTTCCTAGTTCAGCTTCCAGATGTGAGTGTGGAAGAGTTGTGTAAATCAGGCCCAAGAACCTGGATTAGGGCATCTTTTCCAAAATGTTTGAGTTGGTTTTCTCCTCTGAGCATATCAGGAATGTGAGGTGGCAGGGGTTATTTTTGAAGCAGATGTCAGCTAATTCAGAGCAATGAAAGAGTGAGGTAGTGTGGGCCTGCATTGGGAGGCTGGTTGTTAGGGATCAGGAGCTCAGGAGGATCTGGATACACTCTCAGTATACTGGGCTAGATATTGAGATGGAGGGATCCACGATGTTTACTGGCAATATTCCTGAGTGGCAGAGACAGGAACTGGCAGATTGGTCTCTTGTGTTACAGTCACCTGACATTTCCTGCGAGGATGCTCTTTTTGCAAAGCCTTACTGGATGTGAGTGAGCTCCCATAGGGCCAGGGAGGGGGGGGGAGGAGATGCAGCAGTTTCTGTAGGTGCTAACTGAGAGAAAAATTGCCTTGGCAGCCTCACTCAGCAGTTGGCAAAGTCTGCATGCCTCTTCTCCTGGCACACAGGCAGGGATGCAGGTACTGGGCCCTTCCTATTTACAGCTATGCCAAATAGAGCAAGTTTGAGTTTGCTTTCCAAAATCTGAAGAGGCCTGCAAGAAAACTAGATCAAACAATGGGATATCTTCAGTCAGGGAAGGAAAATAAATGTGTCTTACATCCACAGCAGTTCAGGTATGAGTAGGGATTCTGTGCAGAAGGCAGAGCCTTATTATTCACATTAGCCAACCAGTACAGAATGAAAACCGATGGGTTTAGTCAAGAAAATGTAGGTTAAGTCTTTAAATCAAACTTTGAATATCTTTTGTCAGGCTGCTGCGACAGCCAGGCAGTAACACACTGCACTGTGCAAGGTGGCTGCTGCTGCTCTACTTCAGTACTGGAGGAGGTGACAGTGACAAGTACAGTTCTTAAATCATTTACCTCCACTCTGCTATCAGTTAAACTCAGACAGATTTACACAGAAGGACAGCACTGAGTGAAACTTGCCCACCAGTGGAAAGACAGAATATCTGGTCATCTGTTTATTTAAAACACAAATATTTTTTTTTCCAGCTAGGGCACAATCCTGATGATGGGTGTAACAGAATTCCTTATGTTTCCTGCAGCTGTACTATAGAAAGCTAACTTAAAACAGAAAAAAAAAAGTTATGAATGGGAGGGTTGAAATGTGTAAGTGCCAGAAGGAAGAGATACCAGAATGGCAGGTGTGGATGACTCTGCATTAGCAGGTTATCACAATCCTGGCACATCCACCTGCAGCTTTTCAGGACACCTGAGCAGGAAAACAAGGGGCAGCCTAATTGAGGAGCAGCCCACACCTGGGCAAGAGCAGAAAACATTCTTTCAGACACTGGGAGAAGGAGATAAAGGGTAGTAAGTCCTAAAGATGCAGGATGCACCTAAAGGTGAAACAAGATGGAGAGAAAAGATATCACAATCACTGTCAGCTCCTGTCAGGCTATGAAAGGCACATCCAAACCAGCCCATACTCAGCAGGCTCTGGAGGACATAGCAGACAGGAAAAGGACTCAGTGGCCTGGTCCTCTGCACTGTCTTCAGACCATGTGGGTAAACACACCTTGGTGCTGGCTGCCTGACCTGGACACACGAACCTTAGTGCTGGTGAGAAAATTACTGATCTACGATGGTTTTAAAAAATTATAAATCAAATATAAATCCATTATTTTAAAATCAAATGAGCTCATGCACTGAGCTTCACTACAATATTACAACATATTTCCTGAGGAGAAGCTTGTTGACAACAGGCTTGTTGAGGAAAGGACTGTTTTGAAATGAAGAGGAAAGTGCTAATACACTCTTGTCTTTTCTGGCTGTTTAGATGTGTTTGAACAGTGAAACAGCCTGACCAGTGCTATAATGAACTCTGTCTTGCACGGGGAGTCACTGCCTGACCTCAGTTGCAGGAGGGATGTTGAGGAAGGCTACAACCCTTTTCACCAATTGTAACATAGCTAAATTACCTGATGAATATGTATTTGAATAAGTTTGTACTCGGTCCTTGTTTTGAGTCCAGAAACAGGACAGCAGCAGGGTAGTTTTGAGTGCCTTTTGTATTTTTGTGATGGTATTTTGGCAAGGGCACTGCCAAAGCTCACTAGCAGAGCCACCTCCACTGTTTGCTGGGAACAATTTAGGAAACAGCCCTGGGGTTAAATACAGACCTCCCACAGCTTCCTTTTTTGACAGGTCAGGCTGTTACCCAAGAACAAGGGGGAAGGTAAAGAAGCCTGTATTATTTTTTTTCTTCCTTTCTATAGGACCAACGTCAGGTAACTCACTGCCACCAGTAAAGGGAGGGAATATTGTTCACTGATATCAGTCACTGGCATCCCACTCAAACACTGTGTAAATGTCAGGCTTCAGTCTACTGGAAAGTTAAAATAGGCTGCAGGAACTGCACTATCTGTAGGTAATCTCTGCTAAGGGGTCTCTGCCTATATGAATTATGAAAAGGAACATTAGAATAAATGGAGGATTTGGCAATTTCTGTGCTCTGTTTTCAAAAGTTGGCCTTTGTGCTTTCTTAAAGTAGTGACATAAGGATATTTCTTCAACATTTGTAAAGGAAAATGCAAGTAATTGTTAATTACAGTGTTTTGATAATGCTGCTGTTTGTATTGAATGAAAGAATGTGGTGCTGTCTGTCACTCTGCCCTCTAACCAGTGCCTCTTTGTTTTCTCTTTTTCATTTTTTCTCCCCCCGCCCCCAAATGTTTTGGACGTTTTGGAACCAGGGTAATGCCACAGTGGGGTAACTAGAGGTCGTAGTCTGAATTCATTGCCTCCCAGGACAAGCTTAAACGCCTGAAAAAAAACGTGGTGTTGCCTTTGGGGTGGGGGGAGGTTTGAGGGAGAGGATGGTCACCAAAAATTTGAATTGCTACTTGGAGAAGCCTGTCTTTGTTTTGGCTGCCTTGGAAGTTCAGGCAATTGTGGTTGAAATTGGATGTCTTACCTGGGTTGGATGAATCCAGTCATCCTTGCCTTTGGAAGACAAGAATTCATTTGTCATTTGCCTCAAAAAATCCTGAACTTTGTACACTCTCATTGGACACAGGAAAGAAGATGCCCTGTGGGCACTAAACCATTAGGAACGAAAAATTGAATATACTTTTTCTATCTTCTATTTCTAGAGCATACCCAGTTTTCAGTTGTGCATTTTTCAGCATGTCTCCTCAGTGAGAATCTTCTTTTAAACATGTATATATATATATATATATATATATATAAAACCTTTGTCCTAGATTTTTTTTTTTTTAAAGCCTCCTCTGTGATGAAAAAAAAAGTTCCTTCTTCTGTCAAGGCTGGACTTTCATAAACATGACTGAGCTGTTTTAGATAAACCCTTTCAGCAGAAGTACTTGCCTTTGGGAAGGCCAACCTCAGAAACTTTCTGTGTGGTATAAAGTCTGGGAATCAGCATTAATGGAATTTGGTGTTCATAGGGAAAACACTCGTGAAAGAGTTAGTCAGCCAACATGGGGATGTGCTGCTGTAACAGGTTTTTGTTTCAAAAATGTGAAACCATCCAAGTCGAAGTCCTTTACTTAAATGTAGATGACTTGTGGAGGAATACAGGAATGGTTCTGCTTAAGAACTCTGCCTCCTCCAAGGTGAAAGGGACCTGGGCTTGGAGTTGAGTCCCTGCTGCCCAGACTGCCCCGAAGGGAGGAGGGACCTTGAGCACCTCTGCTGTGGCAGTGGCTTGGGAAGCTGGGAGGGCTGGCACAGGGGGAGGGCTGGCACAGGGCTTGCCTGTCCTGGCTGGCCCTGCTGCAAAGGGGCAAGTCCTGGCTGGAGCCCTTGGGGCTGCCACACTCCAGGTGGTTGGACTGAGTGCCCCCAGTACTGCCAGGCTGGATCTTCTCACGCTTTTCCATCCACTGAGTTTGCAGGGTCTGAGCAGGATCCCCAGACCTGGTGTAGCAGCACTCACTTACTGCAAAATTGTCAGAACTCACTAAGAGGAACTCTTCTGTGGCCTTTTCTTCTTTATGAAGGAGTTATCCACGTTTCCCACAGCCAAGACTTTGGAGCCAGGCTGCTGCTCCGGGCTGTTGCTGTCTCTGTGTGGGCCCTGGGGGAGGCTGAACCCCTGTGAGCTGCACCTTGGGCAGATGCAGAGGTGTTCTGCTGAAGTTAAAGTTCTGTGCATGTCTGCCCCAGGTGAGGATTTAAGTACCTAATGGTTGAGTATGTTTTCTGGTGTACGTGGCCAAGTAAATTGATGGGAGGAGAAAACAAACTGGATTGGGGTGTGGTGGCTTTCTTGGGTTTTTGTTTCTTTTTTAATCTTGCCCATTAGGTTGCTTCTTATTCCTATTTGAGGCCTGTAAAACAGGACTAGTTTAACAGCCTCATGTGAAGGATTGTAATTTTGGGAGCAGTTCAGACTGCTGAACTTCTTCTCTCAGTTCTTATTTAGGAGCAACACCTCAGCTCTGAGCTCCAGTGCAGATGCAGACAGGCAACTTGGCATCATTAGCCATAAAATATAACGCTGGGCTTTGTGTGACAGTTTTAATCAACTTCTCCCTCAAGGTCACCCTTGGCTTCTGAGTTATGGGAGTCCCAAAACCTGTTGTGATTTATTTTGATGAAGGTAAGTCAGTCCATGTTTTCTGGCGTTTTGGCTGTTCTGTGATCTGTAACTACATTGCTTCTAGTACTGAAAATACACTCAGGACAAATATGTGTGGATGGACAGCTCAAATAATAGCAATCCATCTTAGCAAATGGCATTAGTTCTCTTATTGCTTCTTTCAGCTGACTTGTCCCTTCATAAAAGGAGAGCCTCATTACTCCCATAGGAGATTCAGAAAAACCATTTTTGTCAGAAAAACTGTTAGCTTTCTGGTACAACACTTGGATGGTTTGGGAAGTGACAAAGGCATTTGTAAAGATTCTTGGGCAGCTCAAGTCAGAGCGAAGAGGAGGAGGAGCTGGGTGCCTGACCTTGCTCCAGCCACTCAGCCTGAGGGCTACAAAATTCAAACCCATTTATATCTGCTCATTTCCCTTGTGTTCCCATTTCCATTTGCACATACAGCAGGGGTCAGGAGGATGCCTCACAAGGTCAGCGTGGCTGCCTTAGGAATGGTACCCAGCTTGTATCAAAATGATTACCAAGTGGCCGCTGTTAAAGTAGCTCCGGGGATGCTGTGGTGAAAAAATTGGTTATGATTTTGGGATAAAGATGAAACTGAAGCTTAACCTGCTACAATTTTGGTGTAGTTGAATATCAGGATTGTGCCTGTATGGATACCCAGCATGCTTAATCAGTAGTCCCCTGGGTGGCCCAGGAGCTCTGGAGCTACTCTCTGCAGAGAGGACTTGGACTGCCCACAGACAGGGTGACTGAACTCCCAGCCAGCCTCCAGCAAAGCAACACACAGGAGCCCTGCAGAAAAAATCCCAGAGACTCTCCCAGGTGGCTCCTGCTGTGCACAAACTGGTAGATGGTGCTTGTGTGCTGGGATGTGGTGGCTAACTTCCTGGGAAGAGAAACCAGGCGCTCCCAAGGATTCTCCCTGTTGGCATCGGCTGTAGACAGGGGGATTGACCAAAATGTACAGAGGTAACTTTAAATATTCAGACAAAACTGCTCAGTAGGAGTGGTCTTGTAGAGCAGTCTTTGTTCCTGGTGAAGACAGTTATGAGGTGGTTTGTATGTAAGTTAAGGTAATGAACAGATGTGGATCGTGCCTGTGCTGGAGTGGTTGGTTGGGTGTGCTAGTGGGATGTAAGGATTCTCCAGAATGGAGAGCCTTATCTCATCCAGCTGCAGGCATCTTTGCAAGGGTACTTGCAGTGAGAGCACCCATCAGTAGCTGGACAGCTGTTCAAGAGGTTTCATTCTCTAAAGAATCATTACCCAGTGCAAACAATACCAATTAATTATTTTAGCAGTCACTTGTGTCTGTGTCTGTGGACAGCATCCATTCAGCACAAGTGGGATGCCTCCTTTGAGTTACTGCTGCTGTCAACCCTTTATTGACTGTTCTTCAAAGAACTGGAAGAAAATCTTGGTATGTTATTGACAGATATTAGTGATTGTGAAAAGTGACCAGGGTCAAGTTTCCCAAAACCAAAGTCCATGTTGGCTGCTACATCTTTCTGCCCGGGATTATTTCCAAGCCAACAGTAGTGTGGGCACCAGTCATGGGAACAGGAAACTGCAGGAGGAGGGAAGCCTGACACAGATGCAAGTGCTGCTGTGACTACATCTGCCTGTACCTCTGAAAAATACACAAGCCCTTCAAAACTGCCTAGGTAACTAGGTCAGGCCTAAGTAGGAAGTCAGGGTTACATTTTTAAAAAGAATTCGAATGTGGGCTCTCTGCACTGCTGTTCCTTACAAAAAGCCCTTCACAGAAACCTTGCCTTTATTTGTAAAACAATTTCAGCTAATGATATGTGGCTGATTCAGGTGGTGTTTGAGGATCTGAATGAAGTCAACAGGTTGTCAGTGCCTGTTTGTCAGAGGATGAGTGCAGGCTATTTGCTCTGAGAAGTTGAGATTGAAAGAATTGAGGTGATGCAGGCAGACTGCCATCTTCCTCCCATTACCTGTGTTCGCTAAGCTAAAAATACGTTGTTACTTTCAGTTCTAATATTCAATATATTCAAAGCTTCATGAACTACCAGCCAGAAAAATTACTGCTTTATTGAAAGTAGGCAAAAGCCCACTTCAGATAAAGTGCAGCTTAAGAAGATTGCCTCTGCCTTAGCATTGGCCATCATGTCTCCCAGATTTACCAAAATTCTTCACATTAGAAGATTAGAACTTAAGCAGAGGGTGACCTTTTACAGAAATGTTTCTGCTTATTGCTCCCACTGAGCTCATCATTCCAATAGCTTTTCTGTTGATTGCTATGGCCATTCTGATAGGGGTCTTCTGAGGCTCTGTGTTCTGTCTTTAATTGAAGATATTTCTTTTTCTGGACTCCTGCACACAAATAAAGAAGCAGTAGAAATCATACTTTTAAGTAACAGTCATGGGCCAAACAGCAGCCTTACTTTTGCAGACAAAAATTATTGCCTTTATCAGGGAAAGAAAAGATTTAAAATTTTTAAGTTTTTTTTCCAGACTGATTTACAAACTGCGACAATTGGCTACTACTTCTGTGAAGTGTGTTGGAAAGGACAACCCCACCTTTTTTGCTGTGTATCTCGACCTAATTATTTCAACAGTAGCTGTGCAGGCTCCCAAGACTGTGGTGTTTGCACTCTCTGAGTGCTCCTCCTGCTCTGTACAGTGGGGCAGAGTCCCTTTCTCGATGGGCAGTGGTTGCTCTGTGGAGCTGGGCTGTCCCTGTCCTCACTGTGGGTATTTGATATTCTCATCAGACGGTCAGTGTTTCTTGTAGATATGAGGGGGTTCCTGAGGCAGGGGCTGTTTTTAGGCTGTTGCCCCCAGAGACAAACAGCTGATGCAGTGTATGGATGGTTCTGCTTGTCTGCAGGAGAGGCAGCTCGTAATTCAGCCCACTGTTCTCACCCAGACAGTGATGGATTAAATCGGTATGTACGTATACACAAGTCTCTTGGCAACCCAAAAACTAACACTTCTAACACCTCTCTTCCTGAATAGACTTTCTCTAGGCAATATTTTATTGTCCAACTTTTAATAAAGTCTTGTGAAGTAGCAGTAAAGCTGAATATGAAGGTATTACCTTCACCAGGATATCAAATATGTAAAAGGCAAATTGCAGCCAGCCCCATACTTCAGTTTGACAATACGTGCATATGGACCATTCACATATGGTATTGTAGCTGTAAATTAAACTACGTTAAATCTTCAAGCATCCAATGGGAGATTTTTCCTCTCTCATCTGTTCTCAATATGCAGAGGAGTTTGGTCCAATTAATTTTTCAGCACAAGAATTATGGTGGATCCTACTACTGCTTTTAAAATAGATTTCACTAGAGATTAGAGCTGCAGGATACAGTGTCCTGAAGAATCCCTCTGGCAATATCAGAAAAGAAACATCAGTGTCACGTTCTTTCTATTTTTAATGCACTTCACTATGGAAACAGATCCATGTTTCTCTGCTGTCTGTCCATCTCCTTAGTAATTTCGAACTGTTGGATGACATAAATCAAATGTGACAGAGGTAAAGGTCTTAAAAGATAATTAACTTCCTGCAAGTTTTTGTGCAAGTTAGTGTCTGGATACAGAGATGAGATTCTACTTTATGCCTTTATAAACCTTGTCTGCAGCTTATGTTTAACCTTTATTAAATATAATGAACTTACAAGGTGGTGAATTTACCCTTCATACTCTAAATGTGGGAAATGCTGCAGCTGGAGCAAGTCAAAGCTGTTTCCATAATTTGCAGCAATTGCTGAACTGTGTGCTTGTACTGAAGGAACTTGGACCTGGGCAGAAGCAGCACAGCAACTTTGCTCTTTGTCAGCACCAATAGATCTTGATTGAGCTTTGGGTTTAAGGGATCATTTTTGATTGAAGCAGTTGCACCTAAACTCGAGCTCTACAGAGCGTGGTCCCAGCCTGGCAGCCCACCCAGGCTGGCTGGTGCTGCTGGTCGCTGTGCCTGGAGTGGTGTGGAGCAGTTGGGCTGCCTTTGTTTCTTTGGTTGCTCTATTTAGGGTGTATTTTGGGGTGTAAGCTTGAGTGTCTCTGCGGCGTTGTTGGGTTATGTGCTGCTCACCCACGCTCATATCCATTTGTGCTCCCCAGGGTACCCAGTGCCCACTGCTTTGTTTGACACCCTGGGGCAGAATGAACTGCTCTGGGGGCTTTTCACAATCCCTGTTCTACCACCCACCCACACTTCTGACCTTATTCACTGCCCCAAGAGAATGGATTTCCTGCCCAGTTTCTCCTCCAGACTGTGTCTACGTCCATCCAAGTCTAAACTGTGGGATGACTTTCAGGTTGTCTAATGTTATCGTTTTGATTAGCTTTTAATGATTTATTAGCCTAACTGTGGTTTTTAAGGCTGTCAATACCATTTTTAAAATATTGTGCGGGGTTGAAACGAAGTCTGAACTTCTGTTAATGCTTTGCCAGTCTTTTGTACACACCTGAGTAAGAGAAATTATAATGGGAAGCACCTAAACCAGTCTGGTTCTCCTGTTCACCTTGTCTTGCAGCACAAGAATAAAGGAATGCTCACTGATGAGAGGAAACGTGCTCGAAAAGAGTTTGGGAAACACTTTTCATGACAGATAAGTGGTGTGGAGCATTTTCAGTCCTGGGAAATCATTAAGGCAAACAGTGTGGCAGGGCTCAACGTCCTAGAGACCAATAGCTGCAGAATAATGTAACATTTGTAGCTGCAGCAGGCAAACCAAGTGCACAGAGAATGCCAGTACACAATGGGCACAACTGTTGTGAAGGACGTCCTTGAGTTGTTTAGGATGGTTAATTTAGCTTTTGTACTTGTAAATGGTAATTGGCAAGAAATCAAAAGTAAAAATTATTTGTTTGACATGAGGAGCTGAAAAGGACCACTTGCTTCAGCTACTTTCCCCCCTCCATTTCCCATTTCCAGCTGCAGATACTTGCTGTGCTAGACTGCCATCCCAGAAGCTTGAGGGACAAGAACTGGAAGGAATAAGACACTTTTTGGGAAGGGGTGGGGGGAAGGGATAATGTAGAGAAAATATAATCAACTAACAAATTTCATTTCCTTTTTTGTTTACTCTGAAAATAGCTCTCAATGGATTTTGTGGAGAGGGGATAGGGAGGAAGAGAGATGGTTCTCTGCTGGTCTTCTCCAGCACTATTTGGAATGTTAAATTGCTCTCTGGTGTGAGCAGAACTGGATCCAAGTCTGAAGACGTAGCAGAGATGGCTGAGAATATGAGAAGATTGATTATCCTTTAATCCATAAGACTGACTGAGTTAACGTTTTGCTCTTAGTGCTCTCAGTTCCCCTGAAAAATTGTATCTCTGAATCTCTGTGTAGGCCTTGCTATAGAGAGATGGAACAGCAGTGCAATGTAGCAGGAGAGGGAAGGAAGTCACCTGTCTTCTGATTGAAGATGAAACTGCTAAACAAACAGATGGAAAATTTGTTTTGTTATAGGTTCAGCTATCTCCAAATACAAAATATTTGGAAAAATTAGAAGAAAGGCCTTAGGCTCCTATTTGAATACGGCTGCTCAAGGTACTGATCCCTACAGTGCCACCAGAGGGTTTCTGAAGGCACCTGACTTACAAAGGGGTTCCACATCTGTGTGTCTCCTTAAAGTCTGCTTTCACAAATTAGGATGAACAAATGTTGCAGGAGTTTTTGTGGGTTTGTATTTTTTTTCTTTTTTTTCTTTTTTTGTTGTGTTTTTTTTCTTGTTTTTGAGTTGATTTTGAGTGTTGTTTTTTTCTAGGTGTTCGCTTTTTTTTTTTTTTTTTTTTTTGGTTGGTTGGCTTGGGTTTTTATGTTTAGGTTTTTTGTCTGTTGTTTTTGGTGTTTTTTTTTTTTTTTTTTTTAAATCTTCCTGCTTTATAAAAGACGCTTTCTGGAACTTTAAGCAGTATATTTTGCTGCTTCTGATGGGATCTTTGTAGCCGTCACTGGAAGCTGTTTATGGACCTGTGTCACCTGTCCCTGGTGTTTTTGTCTCCATCGTGTTTGTAACAACTTTAGAAGTTGTGCTTAAGTCTGAGAATAAAACTTCATAGGTTTTCTGCTTTATGTTGCAATATTTCAGGAGTAAACATAATGTGAGTGCTTAGGAAATTGGGTAAATTAATTTATTCTAAAATTCAGGGGGGACTCTGGCCTTGATGCTGTGGTGTAATTAACCCTTGCAGAGCTCCTGGCAGCACCAGGACCTGTGCTTTTGTAAAACCTCTCTGTCGTTATTGGGAAGGTGTCTTCAAAAAATCTCAACATGGATTGGATAGCTCTTTAAAGTAATTGGTTGAAAATTAATTTCTGTGGCTCGGTGGAATTATATTAATTATGGGGAACTCATTAGGTGCTAATGTAAATATTAGAACCTCTTCTGTAACATTCACTGTAATTTAATGCTAATTCACAGAACCATTATTAAACTGTTAATAGCCAGGGCTGGAATCCATTCAAGTACATAACATCTCATGCAATCAGTAAAGCACTGCATTTGGGGAACCACGTGTGTTCCAGTCCACACACATGCTTTTGAACACACAGTCATGGGCTGTTTGCTGCCTTCCCATACAAGTTAGAGAAGGCTCAGAGTAAACTGTCAGGGGTTTCTTGGCATATTGGCTACCCTGACCTTACCAATCCTTACAACCACAATGAATGCTGGTTCTGTGGCTAAATTACTGCATAACTTTGTATCTCACGTAATCTGTTTGGAAGTTCAGATGATTACATCTCCTACATAATTTTAAAACTTATCATGCCAGCGAAGGCAGTTTCCCAATCTTGTGTTTATTTTGTATCCATGCAGTTGTGGGTCCTTTCCAACTCAGGATATTCTATGATTCTACTTTAGATTTCCTTGGCATAGGGGTTGCTAATAGTGAGTTGTTTCTGTTCACATACACAGCTTGTAGTCATCTGATTCAGCCTGTAGTCATTTGATAACACCAGTGCAGGAGGGGATGACCTAGTTGTTTTTCATGAAATATTCACATCTGTTATTTTCTTAGTCAAGGGGGCAAAAAGGTAGAAATGAAGTCAGTTTGAAATAACTGGGTGAGGGCCAATGAATTCCAGGCTTTGGAAAATGTTTCATTTTAGTACAAAGATTTATATTCTGAAGTGACAAAAAACGCAACCCAAAATAAGTGCTGACATGAGATCTGGCTAGAATTTAGGTGCCTAAAACTGCTGTCCAGAAGAAGTCTATGCAGCTGGTGTCAAGTCTCTGGAAGGGATTTAAATGAGGAGAATCTTGGCTACTTGGAACTGTGCTGGTCCCTTGGCAGGCCTGGGGGCTGCACCCAAGTCTGCCCAGGGTGTGGGAGCTGGGGGCTTGTCCCCATCACTGCCCTGCAGAACTCCCAGGTGTGAGTTCAGCAACCCTCTGTGCTGGTGGAGGGGGCACACTCAGCCTTCCTGAGGCTCCTGCTTCTACAGTTTGCTGATGTGTGTGTTTCCCATATTTACATTTGGCTGAGGGAAACAGAGGGACCTGGATTTGCCTGCCCCCCCTACCTGAGAGGGAGCATTCACGTCCCTGCTGTGCCATGCAGGGCTGAAAACACCACACTGCTGGCAGTTTGGGCTGGAGGCATGCCCATATCCTCTTACTCTGAAGAATTTGGGGATTAGTGGTCTAAATGTGTGAAAAGGAGGGCAAATGCCTGGAGGGTTAGAAACGTGGGTTCAGGCATCATTTCCTGGTAATTTATATATTCTCTGAAATGACTTTTCATTAAAATTCTTGCCAAAATCCCCACAGACCTCAACCTCCCATCCCAGAGGAGCAGAGTGTTGCACTCAAGGAGAGGAACCTCCTTGGCAGCTGCTGTTTGGCAATGAGCAAGGAAAGGGCCTCCCTTCCACCTTCCAGAGACAGCTGGGCTACGGATTCCCAGCGCAGAGAGGTTTTGTTTCCTCCCTCAGTGTGGAAGAACAAACATTGAGTTTCAAACCTGCTCTTAGAATTTTCCTTTTCAATGAGCTGAAGACAGTGAATATCAAACATACCAATGCCAGGCAGCCCTTCACTGGAATGTGGTGAGCTGGGCTGGAGGCTGCCAGCGTGTTGTCCTTGCCCAAGCAGTGTACCATGAGTGCAGGTCTGTCTCTCAGGATCATGATGATTTCTTTTCTGTGGTCAGATGCCTAAAAGCTTGCTGAGGCACAGTCTAACTCCTAGAGACTTGAACTGGGAATTTTTCTGCTTTAATGGGCTATATTGCCCTCAGCACTTTTCTCCCTTTTAGGAACACAGTCACAGTAGCAGCCTTGCTGGTTTAATAAACATAGAATTAAAAGAACGGCATTTTTAGATCATTTTTTAAAGTCTTATTTCATTAGATGATCAGTTTGAAATAACTTTACATACCATCTTTAACAGCACCATCTGGTGGCTCTCAGGTAGTGTTGACATTAACCATGGCTAGAGTTGTTCCTTACAATATTCCAGAGTGTGAAATATTTGGTCTGTTTTATTATGAATGCCAGAGGAGGCATGTGGATTCTGTATGGGAAATATGGGAAAACCCCACAGACTTGACAAAAGCATGTTGCTGAAGTGTGGGGGATAAACCAGGGCAGAACTCAAGGGTTGTATGAGCATAAATATTTGAGTACTAGGAGAGGGATATTTTCTCATTCCTGTAATATGTTTAAAGATACCTACTTACCATACAAAATCTATTATTAAAGTTTATTTTATACTTGCTTCTAATCTCCTTACATGTATGTGGAGTCAGGAGAGATCAGCCAAGTCACTGATTGGAAGAGCAGGCTGCTGAACAGCATGGGGAATTTAAAATATATTGAGGACTTAGGAATGTGAACTTTCATTCTGATTTATTCAGTCTCAGCAAACAGAGAGGGTGGATATCACAGCAGTGAACAAGGAGGGTGATCCACATTCAGCCAAGGAAACCTCAAAACACAACCAAAGGCAGAATTTCTTTCTGTATTGAGCCTTTGTGTAGTGCGAAGTAAGGAAGAACAGTTTCTGGAGCTGATGCATCATGGCCACAGAGATGCCACTAGAATTCCTCCACAGGAATTTCCAAGTGGGCAAAGTGGTCCTTCCCTCCCCCAGCTGGTATTCAACATATCAGTGTTCAGTGTGCTACTTTTCATTAGTGATGTATGAGTGGCATTAAGTGTAAGGCCACACGGATTTAGAGCTTTGTTCTCACTGTAATAACAGCTGATGATTCCACATGGAGCTCCTGCTTATGTTTTGGTCTCTGTGCTATCTAGAAAATCCAATTCCCTCAGTGTTAGGTGATCCCTCTGGCTAAGTATGTTGTCAGCAATTATGGCTGTGTGCAACAAGCCTTGGCATCAGCAGCTTAGCACTGGCTCTGCTGATTAGAAGCAGAACTTGTGCCTGGCTGTTTGTAAAGCAGTTGCTTGCGACTTCCAGGACAGAACCCTTTCCAGAGCAGACTTTCTATGCCTTCCCTGTGCTTTGTCCTCTGCTTGGGAACATGAAATAAAGATGACCTGCAAAATACAAAGCTCAAATGTTTGCAACTGCTGTTTTTTATTTCTGAGAAATATAGATTAATTAAAAGAGCAATCTGTTTGGAATTTGTATTGAGAAAGACCAACTTAAATGACTGCAGGAAGTGGTTTGGCATAGCAGGTAGCAAGGTGCTGTCTCAAAAGCTGTGTTCTCTGTGGTTAATAGAGGCTAACAGGCATGATTGGCCATGTCAATGTTCTCTCCTCTCTGCCTATTCCTGTCCTCCCTTTATTATCTGAGCTGTGCTCTTCTCAAAGTGGTTTTTTTTTTAAAGTCATCTGCAGATATTTAAGCTTTGCAGTACCCTTTTTTTCCAGTCTTTTCCTTATTTTGTGTGGCCTCCTATTGTGGTGAGTGTAATGAACTGTGTCCTCAGCAGATGCATGTCCCCCCACCTCTGATGGTTGCAGTGGAGTGTTGTGTATCCACAGTGACCTGGAAGGCAGCCTGGTCTGGCAGAACTTGGGGATGTGGCAAATGTAGTCCCTGTTTTCTCCCCAGAAACGGGATCTATTCTGTGTATTTCCACTGAGCTTTCTGCTTCATCTCTGGAATGAAAGAGACCTAGCAAGCAATGAAAACAGTGATGAAAATGATGATGAGGATTTATGTGTATAATAATCATCTGCAGATATTAAAGCTTTGCAGTACCCATTTTCAGAGAGATTCATATGAGTCAGTGAGATCTGACGACTTGCTCAAGGTCACAAAGCAAGTTTGTGGCAGAGACAGAAATAGAAATTGCATCTTAAGAGTCAGTACAGTATCATATTCCTGGGCTTCCTCTTGTACAGACTCTGGTTGTTACAAACACTGTTATGCTGTATGATGTGGCAAGGGGGGGGGCACATCCAAAAATTAGCTTAGCAGTGCATGCTGGGTTTAAAAACTCACTTTCGCATCTTCAAAATTGCCTGAACTATGTTAGCTTCAGTAAAATAAACACAATACAAAATTTACAAAAATGGTGATAAAAGTATCTTTAATTTTTTATGTGTTTATGAAGCAACTGTCAAATGCTTGCCTCAGGCACCCCCAATATATCCACCCTCCCTAACTGGTCATGGGTAGGATGTGTGTGCAGAGCTGAGCTTGCTTTGATCATAGGAATCAGGATGTTTTTTGCCCTGTATAGTTTAAGGGAGCCACTATCTGTGGTATCAGCATTTGGGGCTGCCCTATTGCTGTGTGAAAACTCTTCTCACTTCTGGCCCTCTCGTAGTGGCATAAGTTCTGCTTTTCTAACCAAAAATGGTACCTCTGACTTAGTGCCCAATAGTGCCCAAACCTGGTTTGAAATGTCAGTCCAAGAGCAGAAATAGTATCATTAGTTCCAGGATCCTGTAGGAGAAACAGAAGCCAATCTGTCTCAGCCATGCTCCGCTTGAAGAGGTGTGTGGAAATGGGGAAATAGCTTGTGCCAGCTTGTTAAAAAGGAAGCTGGAAGTTACAGATGGCACGGATGTGATACTGGAGGCAGAGAACAAATGTTTCCCACCTAGTGAGAAACACTTCAGAAAGGGCAGAAAGGAAGCGTCATCGCTTAATAGCAGCATGGTGGTTACTGTTGAAAGCAAGAGAGAGCCCTCTAAGAGCTTAAAGCTTTATCTAAATGAGGAAAATACAAAGGATTATAAAAAATGACAGGTTAAAGGTAGCAATGCGACAAAGCAGACTCAAAAAAAAAAAGAAAGAGAGAGAAGCATTTGCAAAAAGCGTCAAAAATAGTAAAAAATAAATCTTCAAAAACATCAGCATCAGGGAGCCTGCCAGAAAAGTCTCCAGGGCTGGTAGATGCTCAGAAATGACAAACGAATTCTTTGCATCTGTTGCTCATTGTGAAGAAATGGCAGTTCCCTGTGCTGGAAAACTTCTTAAAGAAGAATTCTTCAGAAAATCTCTTTCAAATTGAAGAGTTGGTGGGGGAATTTATGATTAGAAGAAGTTGCCAAGTAATTTGTTATTAGCCCAAGCTTTCTATAGGAATTCAAGAATGAGATAGCACGACTAACTGTGATGTTGCATAAAAGCACTCTGGTGCTTGCGGGCTGAGAGATGGCAAATGTGATATGGCTTTCTAGAAATGTGATAGGGGAAACCACGGGCTGATGGGCCTGAGATATGCACAAGAGGAAATTGCTATGCAGTGGTGTATTGAGAATGGAATTACAGGATACAGGGATAAACTTCTTGCAGAGACAAGAGTCAGCCTGGCTTTTGTAAGAAGTCAGGCTGTGCAAAATGTTGCAGCTTTTCTAATGATGTAGCAAACATTTGTGGGACCCATGATGGTCAGCAGATGCATAAATGATTTGGGAAGAGTTGAATACTTGATGTTATTCATTACTGTCCTGAATAACTTTGAATTATTGATGATGACTGAAGAATTTTATAAGAACCAAGTGAACCTGAGTGACTGGGCAGTGAAATACAGAATGACTGTGTAGATAAACACAGTGAAACATTGCTTTATATATGGGGAGGAGAGAGTCAGAATGAGAGAGAATTGGTTGGGCTCTGAACTGGTTCTTGAGCAAGAACTTGGACTGTGAGAGAAATGCCATCTCAGTGCTCAGGAATGGTCTAACAGGTATCTCAAATATTAGAGCTGTTAGGACAATAAGAGAGAGCAACTTGAGGAGGCATTATTTGCTTTATATGCTACTAGTAATGCACAAAACTTCTGCATTCTGAATACTGTATGCAGTTATGGTTCCTTTAGTTCCAACCCAGTCCCAAATATGCTAAAACTGGATGAAGCAGTGAGAAGACAGCAAGGCTTTTTGAAATCTTGGAATGGGCTCTGTAAAAGGAGTGAGCAGTGAGGCTTAGGCCTTTCAGCATGGAAGGGAGATTCCTGAAGAAAGTGATAGTTAAAGGGCTGTCAAGTCATGTGGCATGGAGAAAGTAGATAGAGTTTGATGTCTCTAACTCAGAACAAGAACTGGGGGGTGTGAAATGAAGCTGTCAGGAGGTGGGTTCAGGGTAAGTGTCGCTGTTTGCATGACCCATTCTTCTGTGCCTTCCTAGTTCCCTGGCTCTGGCAACTGCTAGAGGCAGCACAGGGGGCTGTGTGGGCCTTTCTGTCTCCTGCTGTGGTTGCCTTATGTTTGAGGAAGGCTTCTTTTGGGAAACCACTGCTGCAACTGTTCACAGCAGAACTGGCCACCCATCGGGATCTCAGCTTATCTTCTTCAGTGCTAATTCAGGGTCAGAAGTCAGGCAGCTGTGAGTTGACAGCTGCTTATCCTGACCAAGCAACTAGTGTTAAGATTCCTGCAGTAAATTTGTTTGTCATTAGTTCAAAGCCACTCCATGTGTGTGGGACAGTGGGGAGGGTCTGCAGAGCATCTCCATAGCTGGACCCCAGCCCCCAAGGCAGGGATCCAGACTGCTGCTACCTCTCCTCTCATTGGGGCACAGGGATACAGAGGCAGGAAATTGTAGCCCCAGGCAATGAAACGGGAATGTTGTGTTTGGGTTTGCAGTGATGGTGTTTTGGTTTCAGCAGTATTGTGAAAATCAAAATGTTGTGCCTAATTCTTAAAGACTACAGAAACCAAAAGATGAAAGTGAGTGTCCCACATGCTTCTACAATATTAAAACAACTCAACTGAAGCTGGGTCAGCGCCAGCCTTTTGATAAAGGCTGTGCTTTTGCATTCCAAGCAAAAAAGGACTAAATGACAAAAAACATACTGACCCTTTCTGTGCAACTGTAGAGAGGAAGAGAAGTCTCAGAAAGTATTGAAATTTTTCTTTGAAGAGTATTTTGTGTTACTTTCAGCCATGAAAGGTAAGAGCGTGGTATGGATAGAGACCAAAGAGGTTAAGGGAGTAGTTGAGACTACGTGTCCACACGTGGAAGCTGCTGGGAGTGGTGTGTTTGTCTGAAGGGAGTGGTGTTCCTTATAAAGAACGATTTAGGGGAGAGTGTTTTGTGGGATCAGTAAGTTTCATTTATACTGAAAACCCTCACGAGTATTGCGTTCCTGAGTGCCTGACTCTCACAGCTTATTTATGCACATGTGGGTAGGTTGTGTTTAGGAGATGTGGGTGTACTGTTGGACTTCCATCTTGATATCCTTCAATACCTTGCTGGACTTCCCTTTACTTAAAGATCCTCAGGGAAGGTGGAATGCATGATCTCTGGTTAAGACACAGGACTGATCTTACACCTTACAGTGGTACCTGAGAAATGCAATAGTCATGCAGAATTAAGGTTTCCACAAGTGTAGTTACAGTACCAAGTAGTTGCATGTGTTGCCATATCAATATGACACCAATTGAATTGTTTACCACCAGGAGATGGGCACCTGACCATTCGAGTCAAACCAGCTTTATCAAGTACTTAAATCAGTTGGAAATATTTAGTGTTGGTTCTCCTGGCCTCAAGGCATCTAAGAAGTCATCCCCATTCTATGCAGCAAACTGGCTTCCCAGGACAGAGTGTAAAACATGGCCCAGCCCTGGGGAGCAAAGATGCTCTGTGAAGCAGTGAGTTTACCCTCTCCCCCACATGCACAATAGGAGAGAAGACATGGAATGTAAAGGAGAGAAGCCCCAATAGCCACTGCAATATCTGCAGATCCTTCAGGGCAGGAGAGTCAGTTCCCTAAAAGAGGGGAAGAATGAACGACCTTGCTGGCGATTTACAGAATCTTTTAACACAAACTGGAGGTTTAAGGCCAAATGTCTCTTCCCAATCCCTCATACTGGTTTCATGTAGGTAAAGAAGATTCTTATTCTTTACCTGGGTTGGGATTACTGAGTTCAAAAGATTAGTGTGCTTGCTGTGTGTCTGATCTCTGGAACTGCTGGGGCACCTAGCAAAGCTGTAAGGGGAAATGAAAATAAGAAACACTAGAAATGTTGATTATTAGACCCAGAAAGATCAGATACAGATATGAACTGAATGCTAAAACACTGGCATAGAGCATACATGGCATGAATCATCTCAATTAAAGGGAGGATATTACTTAGCCACATGGAAAAATTATGCCCTGACATTAAAAGCTACTAGTTTGTTTTACTTTTTTCTGGCACTTTATTATTTCTGAAGCTTTAAAGAACTCCAGCCTCATAACTCCCATGATGAGTGTTCTAATTATGAACATTAAGAATGTCTTCTGATTGTTTTGAGTTAGCTAATAACTTGATATGCTAAATAAATCAGGCAGTTCCCAGTCCAAATGTAGCGTCTGGCTTTGGAAATACAGTGTGCTCCCTTCTCTGCTGTGTGAAATGGGTCTGAACAGCTGGAACAAATGTTCTTGTCACTAAATTATAAATTACAGCTGTCGAGAATAAAACATTTAGTTCCAGCGCTCAAGAAATAGATTTTTAAGAAGTCTTCCCATTTATCAGTTTAGCCATTGATTATGTGTGTAAGGTCATTGAATCAGAGCAGTAATGAATGGAATTCTTGATTGCTCAAATACCAGACTAAATGTACCCATAGTTTTACATCCAGGAACTTGATAATACTTAAGAATGCCTCAGAGCATTTCAGGAACTAATGCTGTATGTAAGCACTTATGCACTGCCTTTCTGATCAGCAGTAACGTGTTTGCTGAGCGGGGGAGGAAGATAAATTTGCTTCCATGAGCTCCCTACTTGTCAGGTTTTCAGTCTGTCAAGTACTGCATAGTGGCAGATTAATTTCCCAAAGGTTGAGATTGCCTTGATGGCTGTGGAGTGGCAGGAGATCAGGATTAGGGTCCTGATCTAGCAATAACCATTTAACTGACAGCCTTCTTTTCCTTAGTGCAAGAGGCAGGAGGAGGAAGATTGCCATACCTGTTCCAAAATAGATACAATCTACCATCACAGCCTGCCATTGTTCCTCAGGCCTGTCTGGAGGTGAAACCTGAAATTAGCATGTAGATTTGACCCAGATTGGGGGGGGGGTTGTGTTTTTGTTTTGGTTTGGTTTGGTTTTTTGGGGTTTTTTTGGGGTTTTTGTTTGGTTGGTTGTTTTTCTTTATATTGGTCCTGCTACCTGGTATTTGAACAGTTTCATTTTCCACACATGCTGATAGCTTCAGTCTTTGCCAGCGTAGAGGGGGCTTCAACTTTTCAAGTTTTATACCCTTGTTTTCACAAATCTCTTCTAATTATAGTTGTTTTGAGCAGAAGGTTAAGGAGTATCTGCAGGGTGCTTGTGACACTGCTGTGCTTGCACACTGTTCCCATGCTCAAGATTTCTGGTTGTGGAATCATCAACTCAGCATCTTTTAGGTGCCATTTCAATGGAAATAGCTAAGATATGCAAGTAAGTGTTACAGATCCTTTTGAAGTGATGTGCAGTTGGGAGGAATAAGGGAGGAAGAAAAGATGTTCTTGTGCTTGCAGGAATACCTGAAGATCATTTTTCTTAAAGATGCATCGTGAGGTTGACAGCTACTAGTTCTGACGCCTTTTATGGTGCTCCCTCCAAAGCTCAAGTTTTCTTTCTGGATATTTCATGGAAGTCTGCATTGGGAAGTTTTTTCCAGTCTGAACACTTACAGGCTTGCTTTCTCTGCCCATCAGTCTTGATAAAACTCTCAGGAACCAAGTTATCTTTGATTCCTCTGGTGCTATTCGAGTAAGTTGTGAAAATCCGAGGGCAGACTCGAGAGGGAAAGGGGGCACAGTCTTTGCATAAGGTTCTTTAAACAGAAAACCAAAGCTAAATAACAGCTGTAAAGATCTTATCCAAAGTGTAAAGGTGGCTGTTGTCCCCTTTTCAAATGCCCTTCCCCAGCCTGGTAATTGTCCATAACTGCAGAATTTGCATCAGCAAGGGAAAGACTTCTTCTAAAAAAGAGATGTAAAAAAACCCCATCAGCACAAACAACTAACAGCCAGTGATTACAGCTCAAGTAAGAGGTAGAAGCAGGCGTGTTTCAGCTGAACAGGGGCTGGTGGGGAACAGAGGAAGCACTTATGCATCAGGTGTAAGTTGGTAAGCCAGCAATCTCTTAAATAAATTAATCCTCTTTCTGCTTTAGGAATATCAATGAGCTTTGTGGTTCCCTTTGCCTTCTCTTCAATATATTCAGTAAATACCTTTCTGTAGGCTGCTGGCAAACTCTGTTCAGTGCTGTAGTGGGGAATCCAGAAGTTGTGTGGTTGTTTCTTTCTGCCCCTATTGGAAAAGCACACAAATATTCTCTGCATGGATTAGTTTCACTTGGAAATTCACTTTGGAAAAAAAATGTGTCTGGGGTAAACCAGGTCATTCAAATTGCAGAAAAAGGGAAAAAGTATGTTGACCAAATGGGCAAAATCAATTTGTTAGGAAATCAAGTCTGGACAGAACATCTCTGTCCAGATGGTATCTCAGCTCAGTCATTCAGCTTGAATAACAGAGTATTTTTGTTTCCCTGATACCAACCACGAATGCTTTGCTGTTGGGAACAGAAAGTATGTTTTGGAACTAGAGCAATTGCAAAGTTCGTGTAGCTTGCAAATTAAAGACTAGATCTTGTCCCTGGTAGGCATCTATTTTTCCTGGATTTACTAAATATTCCATTACTCTACTTCTTGCTCTGGTCAGTCCAAGCTTATAGTTGCTTTGGTCGTTATGGGGTTAGATGCAGCATTTACAGCACTCTGGAATTATCTCAAAGGCCTTTATAGAAAATATTTCTTTGCAATACAATTATCCCTACATGAGCTAGAGGATCTTGTATTCCAGTTTCCTATTGTGCAACATCATGTGTAAAATTCACATTTTGAGCTCACCTCACTGGCTGATGTGCATAGATGTATATATATTTATATCTATATCTATATTTACACACACGTAAACATGGGTGTGTCTCCAGTACAGATGCAGTTTTATTCTGTGGTCTGCAAACAGTATCTCTTGGCCAACAATAAAAGAGAAAAAGAACCCAGCAAGGTGGGTAGTGCTCAATAGCTCCCAGTAAGCCCTATGCCCCATATGGTCTCTTAGGCTTCAAGAACCACAAGACAAAAAGATGGATTTTTAATGCACTTAGGCCAAATGTCACTATATATTTAATTTGCTAATTGTGATAGAAATGGGAAAAGATGCTTATTAGATTTAAAATAATTTTAGTTTCTCTACTCTTTTAGGTTTGAAACTTGTTCAAATACATGTTTGTAGAAGTATGTGATACCCTGCATCAGCTTCAGGCCTCCTTTATGGCTGTCAGTAACTATATAATGGAATCCATGGGGATGGCTGTCACAAACAGTTACATGTTAAGTACAGACCTATCCATCTTTTAAGCCATAATGCCATTTATTTTTGTGTAATATGCTTCGTGTACTCATTAGACTCCTGTACCCTACTTAGAAGGGAAACTATCCTGTCTATAAAGCAGAAGAGTGGTGGGGGTTTTTTGCAGGTATTGCTTTTTTAATATACTAAGAATTTCACATTTTTCATCCTCGTAGTTTCTTTTGAAGTTGAAGAATAAATTATTTCCTTTCTGCTTTGAACTAAAGGAAAGTAATTAAGTAGTGCTGAACTGAACAAACAACCATTACTTTTAGGTACCACAGACTTATTTCCCTATAATTTTTTATAGGTCAGTCAAGCTGTAAATTACCCAGGAAAGCCCTCAGGTAGACCTTTTGCTAATTGTCTGACAGGGCTGCCTGCTTTTAAACCAAAGACTAGCAGCTGAAGATCTGTGCTGTAGTGAAGAAGGAAAAATTAAAAGAGATTAAAACAGTATGAAAAGAACTGTTTATTTCATAGCTGCTCTGAATATGGTCCCACCCTGGAGGCAGATTGTGGTAAAGGCTGAAAGTGTGAAGAGAAGATTAAAATAACTAAATGGTGAAATGGCAGAATATACTGAGTGTGTGGGTAACAGGAGATGGGTGTCTGCCTGTGAATTTTTGAGTGATTTTTTCCTCTGTGCAAGTCACTCTAGGTTCAAGTTGTTTGGCCATGGTCATAGAGAAAGAATATGTAGTGTGGGCATTTGCACTGTTACCTCACACTTTCCTTTTTTTTGTCTGTCCATCTTTACAGTCTGTGACTTGGAAGACCTAAAGCACATTTTATAGCAACATTAAGAGCTGGGAATACTGTGTGCACTGCATGCAACTCCAATTCATTTTGGTTTTTGTTGTGAAGAGGCATTATCAGCTATTATGCCCACAGTGTGTTCTCATCCATTAATCATTCATATATCCTCTTCTGCAGACTTATCCTTGGAAAGCATCAATTTTACTGGAATATAGCCTGGAAAACTTTCTTTTAAGAATTAGAAATGTTGGTTTCACAAGTTCTTTGAACTCTCTTCTTTAGTTACACTGTGTTGCAACTGTGATACCTGAAGGTAAAATACACCAGTGCCTTAAAAAGGGAAAAACTGGCAGCTGAAAAACCAGGAGAATTTTCCTGCACCAGATTCCTGTCTGTTCAAGCATCATGAAAAGGAGTTATTTAAATGTTAATTGGCTTAGTAATGTAACTTCACAAGTGTGAGTTTCAGTGTTACCTTGTGCAGTGTCCTGAGCTGACAGCCGGGTCTGTGTGGCTGAAAGGCCTGAAAAACGTTCAGTTCTGTACATGTTGCTCACAAACACTTGAAAAAGTGAATTGAGACTCAGTGCCTTACCTTCCCATCACAATGTGGTGGGTCCATTGCAGTAGGTTTGCAGTATGAGGTGTGTCATACACAATAGGATGGTGGATACACATCCCAGTTCAAAGCTGGAGACTCAGTCAGAGCTGTCTCCTGGATGTAAATCCTTGCCCTGACATCACTGCCCCACGTCCATGGAGCAAAGGCAGGAAAAACATGAGTACATGGGAATTAATTTTCATGCCTTTTTGTTGTTTTGGTTTGGTTTGACTTTTTTTTTATTCCATGCTTGTTTGACACTGTTTTAAGACACTGTTTTAAGCTCTTAACTGCTCATTTAATGTGTGTTTCCCTCTCTGGGTCTGCCTTTGCAAGATGCTGAGCACTGACCTTGGAACAACAATGTGAGCAGTGGACCAGCTGTACTGATCTAAACCTGTGTGTGTGTATTGAATAAATGTATGTAAACCCTCAGTCAGTTGATATTCGGTGGGCCTTCTAATCCACTGGCACAGGGATCTGTTCCATCCTACTAGATATGTTAGCTTTAGCTTTCAAATGAGCAGGTCTGATCTTTAGCAGCAGACTTTGTACTCGTGTTTCAACACAAATTTGAAGACTTTTTTTATTTCTTATGGGAATAGTATTGACTGTTAACTCTGTTTCCTTGCAGTGATGGTTCCTGTTTGGTAAGATGACTGGTTTTTTCTGGTTATAGATACACGTCCTAAGACTTTTTCTGATATTTGCACTTGAGAAGCTCTGCCAGGACAAAGTAAGATATTTCTACAGTTTGTATGTCTGATAAATTCTTTTTTGGAGCAGTTTAATATATTGGTGGGATTTGAAGATGTACTGAGTTTAATCTTCCAAGAGTTGAAGGAAATGTTCATTAGAATGCATTGTCTCTTGCTGAGTTTGACCTTCACTTCCCTGCTGGAGTGCGCTACAATTTTTTATCTGCTTTCATTCTACTTTTCCTCCTTAGATGATAATAAAAGTGAAGCAGTTTGCATGTCCAGCCTTAGTTCTCTGCACTCTTGGTGCCCTCCTGCCATTCATGCTCCTGCTGAGGTCGGTGTCCCTGTGTCTCCAAATCTCCGGGTTTTCATCTTGGCTTCTGGCTTTGACAAGCAGGTACTGAAGTAGTTTTGGTTTTGTATTGCCCTCACGCTCAGGAGCTTGTGCTGTGTATTGATTTGCATGGTAATGGTACCCTGATTTTAAAACTTAATATGTTGACAGTTCCTGCAGTCTGTGCTTTCTGCAGAAGGAGAGACTCCCTTTTCACCATATTTATTATTAGAAACTGTGTTCAGTCCTCTGGAGGAATACTTAACACTGGCACTGGAAGAACAGCCCTTTTAAAACTAACAAGTGCAACGGTGGCACTGGTCTGATCAACACCCAGCCATCTGTGTAGGGCCAGGAAATGGGGGAGAGACACCTTCTTTCCTCTTTTCCAGTTCTTAATTAGGGGAAGTAAACAGTGCCTGAACTCTACTGGCTACTGCCTTTGCACTGTTAAGAAGTGTGATTTAAAAAACATGCTTTCCACAGAAATGGAAGAGAAAAGCTGCTGGTTAGTCATTGTATCCCACACTGAAAAGCAACAATTTTTTTCCCTGTAAGTACTGTTCCATGAGCATCAAAGTTTCACTAAATTCCAAGAGTATTAGAATTGGTGGGAAAGAATGCAAATAACTTTGAGGTTTCAGAAAAATTGTGTGTAAAACTCTCCCTCCACCTCACAATTAACTTCTTAATATGTTATGAGACTTTTCCAGTATTGGCTCAAACTGAGACACTCTAGCACAATGTCGTGAATACATTTATTTTGGGTGGCAACTGGAGGAAGAGATTGTTGGTACCATTCATTTTGTGTTCAGATAAATCTTCCAAAGCCTGAATGCTGTAGTTTTCCTGCCTGTGTCTGGATCACTTTCATCACAGGGTGCAATATCTCTGCAAGCAGGATAGTACCTGGCCTTGCAGTGGCAATCCCAATGCTGAAAGTCTCAAATTGAAATACCAGTTGTGTATCCAAGTGACTGTTTTCTCTCTTTTCAGATACTGTGGGAGATTGCTGTGTTCATCCCAACAAATGCAGTGTGGTAGCTCCCACCATGGGCAGCTGGAAGCCAGGTCTGAGCACACTGTGCACTCCAAAATTTGGTACGGATTGGTGATGGTGGTTATACATTCTGTGAAGTGAGTCTTCCTGAGCTTTGCTGATCGTCTCTGCAAGTGGCAACTGGGCCTTTTTTCTTCTGCTCGTGAACCTTTAGAAGTGTTGCTCCTCACTGATTGATGGATGAGGCTCTGAAACTGCTATAATTAAGATAGTGTTCACACTGCCATAATTACAAGATACAGCAATTTTATTAGCCAGGATTATTTATTAGTCACAGCAATCAAAGCTGCATTTTGATTAGTCACAGGAGGACCTGCCAGAACATGGATGTTAACATTATGTATCCAATGTGTTCATTTGCAAGCTTGTCGTATTTTGTCATGGTGGCAATAAATGGTGTTAAACTGCTTTTTCAATAGATTCATTAGTGATAACCTTTTGGGCTGATACATCTGCCACAATTTTTACCATTTTCTTGATTTATTTTTTGAAGCATATCAAGAATGAAGATTTAAATTATGCTTACTGTAAAGAAGTGGGATTTTGTTAAACACAAATGAATCAAATTCTTTAGTTGCTTTGGGTTATTAAATTCAGTGCCTAATGTGTCTCAGATGCTACCTCAAATTTCATCAAGAAAGACCTGGTTCAGTGCCTAAGCAAAATCTGATCCTGTAGATATTAAGGGAAAAAACTAGAGTTGAGATGCTCTCAACAGTTTTCAATTGTTTCCAATTCTGAAGTTCTTTGCCAGGTCAGTGTTTATTTATCCTCCTCACCAAAGAGGCCATTTCATATGTTTAGCTGAGAGGTCTGAATTAGCTGGGTGAATTTTCAGGTAACTTAGTTAATAATCATTTAAGCAGAGAATGTAGCTCATGATTGAATTTTAATTTGGACCTGCTTTTTTTGGTTACTTAATGATGGATCTTCCACGCCAGTGTATGGTTCTTGAGATAAGATTTCTGTAGAGAAATCTAAAATTACAGTTTCTTCTCTGAGGAACTGCGGTAGCTGCTATATAATTAAAAACAGGGTTAATTTCAGCTGGCATCAACTATTACACTTCCCTGAAAATCTGTTATCACGCAGGCTCAGGCAGCAAGGTTGAGGAGCACACAAGCAAGGATGCTGAAATATGCCAGTGCATCAAATTAAAGCCAGGTCTGTGATTTCAGTAGGTTTGCTGGCAGTGCTGGATCTGCTGGCACAGTGAACAGCAGTAATGGCAGGGGCTGGTGCTCAGTGCACACCCAGGTACCTGCAGGTGCCAGCACTGGGGTTTGTACTGCTGGCTTTGACAGGTAACTCGTGTCCCAGTGGCTGCTGGCAGGAGTATTCCTGCTGCACTGTGCCCAGCAGACCAGTTATGCTGGGTAAATGGGAATAAAGCTGGCACTCTAAACCAAGGTATTGTTTCATATCTCAGCCCTGGCAAAAGGTGCCAGACATACTTATGTCCTATAATCCTATTGATCGTGTTGGTGAGGCTTTTTGCTGCTTAAAAATACAAGTTTTATTTCTACATAGCACTTGTAGAAACTGAACAAAGTTCTTCCTGGGACTTTTGGTCAATGGAACAGTTGCTGCCATATCTACTGAGCATGAGAGTCCTTCTGGCACTTTGATTCCATGGCAGATGGCTTGGATTTTACACAGGTAAACTACAGCAAATGTTTTGAAGCCTAAAGTTGAGTTGTAAATTTGCAGCTCTTGACTGTTAAATTGTGACCACTCAAGTGGTGACAGCACAGCACTTTGAGCAGGGGGCCAGAATGTCTCAGTATTTCCTGATGCTGATGTGGAGCAGGTCCTAGTTCTTCCACCTGTGAGTAGAGTGGAGGTAGAATTTATGCTGAAAGCTGCAAGTAGTGCAGCAGCAAAGCAGAAAATTCCCAGCCTTCAGTGAACACACAAGATATTAGTTCAATGTCTTGATGCAATGCTTCAGAGAAGTAGAAATCAGGAATAGAGAGGATTCACCATATAATTTGTTTCCTTGCCAGTGCAAGATGGTTCTCTTGCATTTTATTGTGTCTAGTTTCAAAACTCTCAAGGAACAGAGATCACAGCAGTTTTCTTGAGAGTGCCAAATGCTTTTCATTTGTCAAGAAGCTTTGTTTGCTATCCATCCTCGTTTCTCCCTTCTAGTTGTACCCTTGGGTTAGCCTAAGTTTCTTTATTGTTGTTTATATGCTTCACCGATATTTTCCCATCCTGCCATTTGACAGAGCTGTATATAGTCATCCTCCTTTCTAAGAAAATTTCTCCAATTTCACAGCAAATTGAAAGGAGTTTAGAGAAGGTTTTGTCTGCATTGATTTAGGGGTGGTTGGATGACATGAGGTGAGAGAGGATATCACAGTTGCTTTCAATTACATTTCTGAAAAGAAGAAAATACTGTGGCCAACTCTGGCTTAATAGTGAAAGCTGCACAACAGTTGCAGAGAGGGATTGGTTTGGTTTGTTCTTTTACTTTGTTACCAAGACTTCCACTGTTTTTATCTAATGCTCAAAATCTTGTTTATGGGCACAGAGAAAGCACCACCTTCTAAGTAAAGACAAGGATTTTTTATTATTGAAAGTGAAATATTGAGAGTCAAATTGTTAGTGCAGATCTAACTGTTACAGAAAAAAAATGACAATGCAGTTAAACCTGTGATACACTTCTCTGTCCCTGTCCCTTTTCCTGGGTACTGTGCTCCCTATTCCACTGTTCCTCTGGGTCCAGACATTGGTGGAGTCATACTGGTGTTGGAATCCCTTGCCAGGAGGATTAAGACACTCACGTTGCTTTGTTTTCCTTTCCTTCCTCCCTCTAGGATCCATTCTGAATTGGTTTTATTTGTTTGCTAAGACAGCAAAGGCAGGGAGGCCCTGCAGAGAGACCTCAACAGATCAGAGGGCTGGGAATCACCAACAAGGGGAAGTTCAACAAGGGGAAGGGCCGGATTGTGCCCCTGGGATGGGGCAACCCCAGATGTACAGACAGACTGGGAATGAGAGGCTGGAAAGCAGTGCCAGGAAAGGGCCCTGGGGTCCTGGTCAGTGGCCAGTTGGCCATGAGTCAGCAGTGCCCTGGCAGCCAGGAGGGCCAAGCCTGTCCTGGGGAGTCATCAGGCCCAGCATCACCGGCTGGGCCAGGGAGGGGATTGTCCCGCTCTGCTCTGCCCTGGGGCGGCCTCACCTCAATACTGGGGCAGTTTGGGGGACACAATACAAGAAGGATATTAAGCCATCAGAGAGTGTCCAAAGGAGGCAATGAGGATGGGGAAGGGCCTTGATTTAAAGCCGTGTGAGGGCACTGAGGGCACTTGGTGTGTTCAGCTGGAGAAGAGGAGACTGAGGGGAGACCTCATTGCAGTTACAACTTCCTCATGAGGGGCAGAGGAGGGGCAGGCCCTGATCTCTCCTCTGTGGGGACCAGTGACAGGACCTGAGGGAATGGCCTGAAGTTGTGTCAGAGGAGGTTTAGGTTGGATATTAGAAAAAGGTTCTTCCCCCAGAGGGTGGTTGGGCACTGACCAGGCTCCCCAGGGCAGTGGGCACAGCACCAAGGCTGACAGAGCTCAAGGAGAGTTTGAACAATACTCTGAGGCATGTGGTTGTGACTCGTGGGGATGGTTCTGTGCAGGGTCAGGAGTTGGACTCGATGGTCCTTGTGGGTCCCTTCCCAGCTCAGTGTATTCTGTGATTCTGTACATTTACTAAAAATAGCATATGGAATTTTAACTCCTGACTTGTTCAGGAGCAAGGTCCAAGGAGTGAGGGTATCGAGAGATGTTTTCTGCAGATGATTTATCCATTCCAAAGCATTCTCTGTCTCACCCCTGAACTGCCCATCTACTTTCTCTGGGATGCTTAGCCATGAGTGTGCTTACTCAGACCTGACTGTGTGTTTACATGTGTACACACAAAATAATACCAACGGGACCTTTTTTGTCCAAGGTATTCTATTCAGTATAGCAAAAACTCTCTTTTTCAGTTTGTCAGTGAGAGTGTTAAAAGTAGGGGCTCCGCATTTTCCTATTGTCCACATATTTTAACACCATGGCAAGGGGCTGAAGTCTGGAGAGTTGCTGTAGATTGCTTTGATTGTAGAGAGTGCTTTTCTGCAACAGATCCATGACTTCCTACTTGTCTTTTTAAAAGTCCATGTCTGTAGCACATGGGAGCAAAATTTGAGGTATTCAATGTTTTTCAGCTTGCTTTTGTTCAGTAATATAGAATGCTAGATAAATGTCCTTAATTCAGACTGCAGGAAATAAGTGTTCCCTTGAGGCAGTTGAACTGGGGAGTTGCTGAAATGAAGTTAATCCTTTGGAACAAATGCATGGTATTATCAGGGAAAGATTCCTGTTCATTTCCTATGTCTCTTGCTTGACGGAATATCCAGTAATCCAGTAAGGATTTTAGGCTTCTTGGCCTAGCTTGAAGTAGGTTGTAGCTCAGACATTTTGCAAGGCTACAAAGTGATTGGAGAGATCGAATTAGGAATATCATAGGTGTGTTGGGCTTAGTATTACTCTGAACTCTGATACTCTCTTAAGATACATGTTTCAAAGCTTTGCTTTGCTAAGGTACATTTATACCCATAACACCTCCTCAAAGGAAAGCACACTCAAGACATAAATGCTGCATGGATACGGGGTAATGTGCCTTGCAAGAAAGAAAAAGACCAGGAAGCATGGTGGGAATATCAAGAGCAGAATCAGGTGTGAATCACTGTTAGGATCACAGATGTTATTTTGCAGAAAAAGTTCCCTGCAAGTGTCTGCATCAGGGGAGCAGTGACCTGCTCAGGCCACAGCACAGATGTGTGGCTGGAGATGTGCAGTGCCCTGAGATTTGCACTGCCCTGTGCCTTGAGCTCTCTGACTGCTGATCCCCTGAGAGAAGCTGAAGGAAGGACATGCCAGCAACAACTCAGTTCTTACAGTTTTCTGAACTGCTTATTATTCACATTGTGTGCTGACGGTCCTTCCTGTGGGGATCAGAACAAAGTAAAACAAACTGTCCCTTGGTCAAACCTGATTTTTCTCTGCACAGGCTGTTTGTGATGCTCTGGCCTCACTCATCACATGTGCACAGACCCCAGGCACTGGGGTCTATTCTCAAGAGATCCCATTTTGCTTTTGGTTCTTCCTTCCCTGCAGCAGCCAAAGCAGTCCTGAGCTCTAGAGCAGCCTCCTTGGGGAGATACTTACTTGGTGTTTTTATTAAACACCCTTATTTTTAATTTGGGCTTATCTGCATGCAAGTATATATGCAGCATCTGGTAAAAAAATTTGCAACATATTCAGCTGAACATGCAGCTCTAGTGCTTGAAGCTCCTCTGATACAGATGGCATACTTGGGGATCCAAAGATACCAACCAGAGTATCTGTATGTACAGAATATCTATTTTCCTTGGATTTGAGAGATTAGTCGCAAAAATAGTTGTGACACATTTGTAAGCAGATGAGGCCATTAATTATAGTACAGCATATTGAGTGTTGTATTTAGGGAAGCTGGAGTTTAACGTTTCTGGAGTCTTAGCTGTGGCACAGCTGTGCCATCAGAGATTCTTTTTTGCCATTAATATACTACATTGTGGTACTTGCTCAGCTTTCTGAATTTAAGGGAACTGAGTGGCAGTTCTGCTGCTGCTGCTGGACCAAGGCTGTGTCTGAGAGGCCAGAGCCTGGGGGCTGTTACAATAAGCCCACTGTGGTAAGGAAGACATTGTTCATCTTTTCAGTATCTAATTCTGTTATATGAAGATGGCTTTTACAGTCCAAGTTGTTCATAACCCACTTGGACACAGGACTCTGAAGTGGCCAGAAGGAAAAGACAGCTAAAGCAGGTGAACCTCAAAGTGCACAGCAATTGTAAAATCATCCCCCTGCTCACAGAAGTGCTTCCTTTTCAGATCAGCCTAGAGAGAAGATGGCTTGCTTGTCACATCAGTAGGCTTTGCCTGAACGGACTAAACCTTTATTTAAATAAATGACTGGAATTGCGATTAGCTCCAATTTTCAAGAACCGAGAGGTGGAGAATTAAATGCATTATGAATCTTTTCCAGTGTATCTCAAAGATACATTTGAGGTTTGCAACAGGAAACTCGTTGAAATCCAAGTGCATTTACTACAGTTCACTCATTATTTGGTTATGTAATTCCTGTAGCAAGGTATTTTCCTTGACTGAATTACTTCAGTTAGTATTGAAACATTAAGTTTACAAGCAAAACCGGTTTCCCTTCCTGTCAAGCATTTAGAATCATAGACTTGTTTAGGTTGGAAAGGACTTTCCCCAGCACTGAGGTTGGACAGATGGGCCTGTAGTTCCTTGAATCCTCCCTCTGGCCCCTCTTGTAGATGGGCATCACATTTGCCAAGCTCCAGTCAGCTGGGGCCTCCCCGTGGGCCAGGACTGAAGTCTCCCTTGGTTGTCCTCAGACTTCTTGTTGCCCCTTCATCGCTCTCTGCCTGACAAATCAATAATGGACAATGGTCTGAGGGCTGTGCCAGGCTGGGAAGCCTTCTCTTCACATCTTTAACCTGGGCCCCAGGCAGGCAGCAACTTCCCTAAGAGGGTCCAGTCTGCATATGGGGCCTTCAGTTCCCTCCAGAAGGGAGTGTCCTGTGACAGTGACCCAGCTTTTTTTCTCTGTGGAAGCAATTTTGTATTTTTGTGTACACTAATGAGGAAAGTGAGCTCTTTGGACCTAGGAATTCAAAGTGGTGAGAATAAAGGGAGCTTAGGTGACTGTCCCACTGGCAGTGGGTTCAGGTACAGCTGAACATAGACAGAGGGATTTTCAGTCCTGAGGGCTCTCCAGCATCACATTATCTGTGAATGTCTGTGCTCTTAACACTTATGGATTTGCAATGTAGGGAAAAGTAAATGTAGTCAAATCAAGGCTTATTTCTGATTCTTAATAAATTAATTTTCTGCCTAAATAGGGCCAATTGCTCTGGGATGGAATGACCTGAATAAATTCTTGTCTAGTCTGTGAAGTGAGCTGGCAGTCCAGTTATATTTTGCCAGCAGAGATGGATTGTATTTGGATTTCCTACTATGAAATTCAGCTGGAGATGAAAGAGGCGTGGGAAAGGTTGTACCTTGCATACTACCCAGTTGCTGCAGACCTTGGCTTAAGGAGATGGGTATCAGCAAGGCTACAAGACAGTGCCATTTATCAAGGTATGGGGTTTTTTCAAGGTGGGGAAAGTTTCCAGCTCGGTGCTTTTGAGGAGCTCTGAAATTCCTAAGTCATGCTGTTTGTTGCAACAAATGTGTACCTGTTCCATTTTCTGCATGTAACGCCTGTCTGTGTACATTTGAAGCTGGTAGAGGAGGGCTGCATGAAGTTTTAAATGCTCACAGTTATGAGCATAGCTGTTACAAAACTCTGGCTTTATCTGCTTTTTCAATTCAGCCTTGTACACAGTGGCAGAAAAATCAGCAGAGTTCTTAAAAAAATGCTCATTGAGGTTTCAGTCTTCTGGTCAGAAGAAACTTAAACATACTTTCACTTCTCTATAATGTGTTGCTAACATCTTGCCCCAAATCATTCTATTTCTCTGCAAAACAGGTAATCGTCCTTGGTTTAGTTTGCTAACAAATGTGCACAGTCTTTGAAAAGTCAGATATTTGTGTTTCTGTCTTGACATTGCTCTCCTCAGCTTTTACAGAGAAAACGTGTCACTCATTTATTTGTGCAACAAAGTTGTATCTTTTGAAGTGCTTTCTAAACTGACTCTGAAATGCTGGCGGTGGATGTTGCTGTCATACATGTCTGTCAATCCTCCCCTAACAGTCTCAGTGCTTTTTTGGCAAACTGTAAGAGAACTAATGAGCTGCAAAAGCAGCAACTGAGGTATGCTGGTAAACTGTAGAAATGTGATCACGCTTTGTGCTTATGAAAGTTTCTTTAAAGATAGGTGAACCGTGTTCTTTTGTAGGAGTGTAGAATATTTAAAGCTATGTAAATCCAGTTATTGTTTTAAGAAACTGGGTTGCTGGGTTTTTTTCCACTTGTGTCTCTGTGGAAAGTGTTCAGGTAAGTGCAATACAGAAAGCAGAAGATACCCAAACAGTTGTCGACATTACAAAGAGGATGGAAAATACAGGATATTCTTGTTTACATAAACAGCTCCTGTTTTGGGGGGGAGATTGTGATCTGTTGGCTGGAATAGAAGAACACTCACTTAGCCATAGATATGCTTGTTAATCATAAGCAGTGCCAGAGAAGGTGCTGCTGTGAAATGGAAGACCAGTTGTCTAGTTTAAGACAACAATACTGACTTGAAAAACACAGTGGAGAAAGGCTAGACTGTTTCATCTGTTTGCAAAGTATTTTTCTGAATTATGCTGATTACTTCTGTTGGTTTTTTAGTAGGAGCAGGACACTGCAAAAGCTCTTTCTCTGGCATTGAGTTCAGAATTCAGGATTGACTTGACAGTAGACCCTTTTCAGGAGAGTCACCCAGTAGTGGGCTGTGGTGCTGTCTCTCAGACTGTGTGTTCCAGTCACACTTTCTGTAGGGTGTGGAAGCACAGTCCTCTTCCCACACATGGGCTGTCCCTGCTCTCCCTGGCTGAGACTCTGGGCTCTTACTGACCCAGGGGAAGCAGCTGTGGCCAAGCCCATCAGGAACATCAGGGGCTGACATTTTTCTGAGTGGATGCCCCCTCAGTTGAACCTCTGACAGATCCATGGAAAGGCTGGGCTTTCAGGAGGCTGTAATCCTGGCAGAGCATGGTGATTCCATCACCAGTCTGGGAAGCAGCTGATGGAGGAACACAGAGCCACGGCTGTCATGGGAAGAGTGTGGCAACAGAACCCTTGGCAGCCTGGGTGTCCCACATCTTTATGTTTGCTCCTCTTGTAGCTAAATTCTCCAAATGTTTTGGTTGCTTCAGGCACTTAATATTGGTTCTTAGATCTGGAGCACCAGTGAAGTTATATGTGGTCATTTGTCAAATTAAAACCAACTGCCCCGTGCACCCATTAATGCAATTGATTTTGAAAAGAGAATTATTTGTGGTGGTTAACCTTGGGCACGCCTGACCGAGTACCATTCCACACTGGTGAGCTTGGATTTCCTTGACAATTTGTAGGTTGTAATGAGCCTGAAGGACTAAGGTTTCCTGTGACTGGGGGAGCTGCTAATGGCATAACTTGGAGCCTGTAGCCTTTTTCATCTCTTGCAGGAGACAGATGAAACAGGTTCTTGTCCTTTAAAGATTCTGTTTGCTTTTGAGGTAAACCTTTAACCCTTTTTTCCCCAGTGATGATCAAGAGAGTTGAGGAGTGCTGCATCCAGTGTGAGCATTAACAAAACATGGAGTGATTGTGGTTGGCTGCAGTTTTGCAGTGACTTCAGAGGTTGAGTCTGTGCTCAACAGCTGGATGAGGAGAGTGGCTGGAGGGTGTGAATAAATTGAGTGTGCCTGTGCTAACTAAAAATCACCAGAGCTGGGAAATGAAAGGCCTAGAGGCCAAGCACTGGCACTGAGATTTGGAAACTAGAGTATTGCAAAAGTTGGTGTTTTAATAACCAGGAGGATGGTGATATTGGTGCTTTTGGGCTGTGACTAGCTTCTAAACCACAGGTTTATAAAACGTGGGAATGCTTAGCAAAGAATCAGCTGTTTTTCTTTTTGACTTTGAGTGTTTTGCGTGTTTTTTTTTCTGTAAGATGTAGTTGTTCCTGCTGGAAAAACTGTTTTGTTTCAAATGGAAACAGGAGCTGGAAGTGAGGAGAGGAAGAGAACAGCAGGAATGGAAAGCAAATTGGTAAATTCAGCCTGCTGTTGTGACGTGTTTATGGTGTGTGAGTCGGCCCTATGGAGCCTGATTAGCACGTTCCCAGCAGACAGGGCTGTTTGCACAGTGGGAGGAATGGCAGAATTAACGTGAGCTTGCTGTGGATGCCGTGTGCTGAAAAAGCCTGAGCAGGGGGCAATCGTCAAGCTGTGTTTAATGAATCTGGTAGTGGTCATGCTTTTGCAGGGAGATCAAAAGCAGAAGCTAAGAGCTGTTGCAGTTCTAAGGCTTTTCAAGATGCATCGGATTGAACTTTGATTGAACAGAAAAAAACACATCCATTACAAATCACCCTTGTCTGATGCTCTGTATTTCAGCCCTTAGTTAAAAACAACTGGCTACAAATAGGATAAGAAATATTAATACTGGAAGTAGGGTCTCTAATTACTGGAGGAGTGAGCGTGTTGCATATCTTTTCTTTAAGGTCAGAACTAACTGCCATGAAATGAAGAGTTGATGAAAGAAGGATTTAGATGTATTTTTCATAGTAGAAATAAGAAGAGATACCCTGCAGAATCCTCTTTAGCACTTTGTCCTTCTCGGATGTGGTAAGTTTGAGAAGGTACAGAAGCTGTAGAATGGAAGGGCTGTGTGAAAATCACCCCCTCTGCACATGCCAGGAACACCAGGCTGCAGCTGCCCTGCAAATAGTTGCTGAAGATCCATTTTAACTTAATGAAGTCGCTCGTTACTCAGCACATGGCACGCGAAGAACACCAGCTCCGAAAATTGAGTCATGATTGATCTGAGCTGGGTGTTAATTTCTTCATACTATTGTCGTTCCTCCTGCCCGTCTCCTGAACACAATTAAGTGTCCTCAGATCTTATTTCAGGACCTACGCTTAGAAATGAGTCAGAGCAAATGGCTGGGACGTTTTTTTAAAAGAAGAGTGCTGCAAGCCCTTTAAAAGCACGTCTGTCATAATCAGAAGGAGCACTCTTCCTTTAGGCCTTGATTAAAGGGCACTGGTGTGATGCCTCAGAGCAGGCTCTGAGCTACGCTGTTCCTGCGGGCCCTAGTGTAGCACAGCCTGGTGTTCTGCGTGAGGGAAACAGAGAAGCTGTGCAGTAGCTCTTGTAGGAGGGCAAATTACATTGTTTCTGTGATAAATGGTAATACCAGCAGTGACAAATTTTACTTGTGGCAAAGTGCTGGGGAAAATCGATGACTAACTCGGGGAAACTCATGTGGCAATTGTTGTCCAGGTTTATCTGGCAGCTGGATCTGGAGTGTAACATGTTATGATGAGTGACCGGGAGTTGAGTACAATTTTCCTGTATAATGAGAGTGTGATTTAGGTGATTTGATGTGACAGAGATGGAGCTGTGTGAATCCAGCAGATGCAAGGCTTGTAATGGAAGTATTACTGAACATCTCCAGGCAGGCCCAATGGGATATTGTAAAAGCTGGGAATGTGACCTGCCCCTGGGACAGTGCTTCATCACTTAGTTGCAGAACTAAGGACTTCATTCAGTGCGCTGCAAAATCTGGATGTACCGTATCAGAACCTTCTTCATGACACCTTCTGGTTTCTAAGAAGTTTCACTTTATTTCAAGGAACAGTCTCTGTTTATTAGATTATGCAAATAGGAGAGTCATTCTCTCCTAACCATGGAGCTTCCATCACAGTATTCCAGTGATAGAGGAGATTTTATCCTCAGAGGTGCCACTTTTGGCAGTTTATATTAATCCAAGGCACATTTTTATGAAATGGGAAAATGATAACATTTCTCAGTTATGAATGAGTATAATTCCAGTAGAAAACACTCAGTACCTCTTTTTAGAGGAAGTATTGTTCTGTTAGAGCTCTTTGAAGAAGCAGATTGAGAACAATGATCTGCTTGTTGTGGTGTTTGTATTTTCAAAAGGCTGAAAAAAGCCTTTCACTGAAGACTCCTAAAGTATCCAAGCTGTTACAGAATAAGCATTTATAGATTAATGTCACCCAGGTATCCATTGTAAATAAACGGGGTAAAACCCCCAGACAGTTACAGGTATTACTGACCAGATTTCACCATTAGTGTAACTAGGACTAGTAACATTCCCTGTGTTCATAGCTGACCTGGAAAAATTACTGAATTAGGGAGGAAATAGTTGGAGTTACTCCAGAGTGTTGAAATTACACTGCTGCTGTGAATGTCAGGAGTTCTAGAAAGTACCATGAATGAACAATACAATGCCAGGTGAAACTCAAAACCAGGGAAACACAGTCCTGCCTAGCTGTATGTGTTGATGGGTTTTAAATTAGCCATTATTGCTTATGAAAGAGATTTTTGAATAATTTGGGGTAATTCTTAAAGTATCAGCTTAGTGGTTAGGTAGCATGCAAAAGAATAATAGAAGGTTAGGAATTACTTGTGAAAAGACTACAGGATGCAATGTGCCACTCGTGGAATGCACAGCTTGAAGGGGATGGCAGAGTGCAGAGAGTGGATCCCAGGGGTGTATTGGAGCTGGGAAGGTGCAAACAGGGGAGCTCAGCAGTGTCAAACACCCTGCACGGAGGAGAGGGCAAGTGCCAAGGTCCGTTTGCTTCATGGAAAGGCCAAACGAGGAGGGCATGGCAGACGTCTGTAAAATTCTGGGCTGCTGAGAGAAATTAATGAGGACATAAATATTGTATGGGAACAAAGAGTATCCATTGACGTTTCAGTCTCCTGAATGCTGAAAGCCAGTGAAATGCCAGAGTGGGGCTCCGTGTGGGAATGCTGTATCATCCCAGATCAGTCAGGGCTGGCTTGATGCCTCCTGCTTACCTTGTGCATACCATCCTACTCCTCTAGCAAACAACACACTTGGAGGTCTTTGGGAAGAGCCCCAGCAGCTGGGAGTGCACCCACAGCAGCCTGTTACAGTGCACCACATTTCACTGTTACCTTTCTGAGCTGGCTGTGCCGCCTCCTATTTATCAGCTGGTAAAATTACTGCTTTTTATGACTGTCACTGTGAGCTTTAAAGCATGAATGAGTTCCTGTAGTGCAAAAGGACAACAGGTCCTCGTTGGCTTTAAGTACTCCTGTAGTAATCATTGACGATCTGTTGTTGAGTGTTCTAGTTCATAAATACTGTGGAGATTCCTTCTAGGCTTCTCCCTATAGACCTCTCTGGTTAATACCATGGATGCTTTGTTATTGCATATCAATATTAAAAATGCATTGGGCCAGCTTTTAATTTAGCTTTATTTCGCATTATAGGATGACCACAGTCTTGAATGCTGTATCCTTAGGTACATGCCTGAAGCTAAATTTATACTGAATAAGGACTTGTACGCTGGGTTCTGCAGAGCGCTAACACTCATGCAAAAGCAAGAGCTCATTTGGCATCTTCTTAAACAATTGGAGCAAGAGTGGCAACCTTTAACTTCTGCTTGTAACATAGATTCTTTTTTTTCCATGCCTCAAACAATGTAAATAAATTATTTCTCTGTTGTGTTACAATGAACATACCGGCAGTGCCAATAATGCATTACATAAGGAGAAGCAATTGCAAAGATATATTTTTCATGTGTAATTGATATTAACAACTGTCAAGTCTCTTTAGTCTAAGGTTCTGTTGTTGTTTATGACCAGGAGGAGGAAGGTTTCTTGGTCAGTAGTCTCATCTACCTGATGGCCTAATGCAAGGGGCAGTGACTACAATAATAACATGTATTTTGCTGGTAGTTTGTCTCCAAAAAGCTCTGGACTGTCTTTAGCTGCTCCTTGGGACTGTTCAGCATGTTCATGATGCTCTGAACATTCCTGGAGGAAGGGTTCTCCATCAGCTGGTACTTTTGTTGAGTTGATCTCCTCCACTCCATCCCTGCCTATGGCTAACTAAAAATGTCCCTATTTCAGGACAGTGAAGTTCTAGATGCTTGGCTGGTGGTGTCTTCCATGGTTTCAAAACCACTGCCTTAAAATTAAGCCCACTGAATTCCATAACATTGTTTCTGTCCTTACCACAGGATTAATATTTGGATTTCTGATCAATTTGAATTTAGCACTTCCTTAAGAGACTTTAATACAGTTAAGCATTTCTGTAAACAGTTCCAGCAAATACATTAATCGTGTCCAAAGTACAAAAGAGTATTGCAGCTGAGCTGGACTCTCCCTATGCCTCTTCTCTACAAATTCAGCTTCCTCGGGGTTTTTGTGCCTCTTGACATTGAAAGAAGGTGAAGGTGACTGGAGAGCTGCACTCTGTGGAAACCTCATTCCTCCTCTCAGAAAGCACCTGTCCTATCTGAGATAAGTGATGAAATAACAGGCAAAAAAGTGAGCTTGTGTTATACCAACAAGATGTAGTTATATGTTTAAATCCATTCTTGATAGTATGGCTGCACAGTAGATTTACATTTCCCATATTTCTGCCTCATACTTCCCTCTGTGATGCATGTTTGATCTTGGGAAGCATCAGATGTTTCAAGTTATTGGTAAACAAAGGTAGCATAGAGAGGATGGTATTTCTCATCTGCCAGCCCCTCTACAAGATCAGCAGTGATCCTGGAAAGCAAATTCTCTGAGAAGAGGATACCAGCCTTTGAAAGGGAGATTGTGACGCAGGGGGAAGGAGGGAAAGCTCATCCACCTGAGAGACAGGGACAGGATTTGGGTCCAGAGGTTGCAATGAAATAGATGACTGAATCAAGAAGGGTGGCTCTTGCCAATCGGTGTTTGAATGAACATTCTTAGACTGAGGAAAATCCTCTACAAGAAGAGGATTAAAGTAAATTTTTTACATCTCTAAGTCAGTTATTAACCTGAATATAGAGAGACTATCAATCCTCACAGATAAGTGTTGTACCGAGAGCAGGGGAGGAGGAGAGGTGGCTGCCTGTTTCCTTAACCTGTTCCTGCTGGTCTGACCAAGCCATGGATGCCATATAGGATCATTTGATGTTGTCTTCCTTACAACAGTCCTAGAAGGATAATAGTTCATTCCCTTCTTGCCAGAGCACCTTTGCCATTGCACGTAGGTGGTACCAGAACTGTTTGTGGATGGTGCCCAGTGGATTTGGGGATTTCTTTTTTATCTTAAGGTTTAATTTATTCCGTGTCGGGGTTATGCAGTGAGTGCCAGCTTGGTTTCCCTGCTATTTGAAATATTAGGTCAAGCTGTGTGCAGTAAAATAGACAAATGTGGAGAAGTGTTAAAAACCCCCAACCTACAAATCCTTAGAGTACTTCAACTTATGAAGGATTTAATTTGTATTATTAAAAGAGGGCTCATTTCAGTCCAAGTCACAAGCACTGGAACTTAGTAAATGAGTTTTGTACACATCCTGCCCCTTAAGGAAGATGTAAGCCTGATAGCTGCCTAATTCTTGAGGCCAGTAAAGAGGTATAAAGATGCAACAGATAATGTTCCACAGATAATAATTAGCAACCTAGTTGTAGAAGATTGTCACTAAAGTTTAAGAAAAATTTTAGGCACCTAATAATACATTAAATGTAATCATTACTTGATAATTAGTTTAGGTTTCAATATGAAAGGTAAGCCTGAATTACATTTACCTGAATGCTTCTTAAAAGACAGGAATCTCTCTTTTTATTTGCTTTTGTTTTCAAGCAATTCAAGATTATTTTGTAAAGGGAACAAGGTAGAAGAAAGAGAAAAATTATTCCTACTCCCGGCTGTTGCAGTTGAAATACATTTTTATTTCTTTAGGGAAGCAACTCTATGCAAATAAAAACTACTGGCAATATAGTAGCCAAAATAAAACAGCAAGCACTAAGTCAAGTAGAAAAGTTGTAAAACAGTGTTCCATTGCTGAATGTTAAATATTCAAATAAACATTGTAAAAACTTCAGGAAGACTTTATGGGGCCATAGGTGCACAGTGTAAAATTATTTGAGTTCTGCTATGAAACTACACCAATTGTTCAACATATTCTTATCACTCCAAGCTGAAAGTGAGTATCTGACGGGAGGGGAGTACTTGAGCTGGTGCATATGTCTAATCCATCTCTGAAACTGCCTGTGTCCTGCTGCTTTCCCTCTTCCACCTTTGCATACAGAATCAAGGCAGTGATTAAGTGCACAGAACACTGATGACATTGGTAAAATATGCACAAGCATCCATCAGGATGTGGATGAAGGAGACAGTTTGTTTCCCCCCAGTGTGCTGTTTACTGCCCTGGGGGTGTGCTCTGTGCGTGCTGCTAAGAACCACAAGAACTCTTAGGAAGCTCTGTAATAGGGCTGCATGGGCAAAAAATTGCTAGACTGCCTGCAAAAATATGGAAGAAAAAGGCAGATTTAATAATAATAGCAGAAAAAAAAGGGCTTAACACTAATCTATGGATTCTTCCCTGGATTAGTTTCTTTTTTTATAGTTGAAACATATTAATAGAAAAGGCGCCTTTAGGAAAGACTTCAGTGGAAGAATTAGTGGAATTTGAAAGGTTTAAAGAGCTGGCCTTATTCTCTAATGGCCCAGTGTTCTGGGGCACTGTATTTCTGTTGCTGCAAGTAGATTCATTTAGTAATGGATAGCAGGGAATGATTTGGGAGATGGTGGTCAACGTGCCTGTGGTGAACAAAACTCCCAAAGCTTAGTTCTGCAGGAAGGAATTGTTGGAAAATGTCTTGACAGATACAGGAACCGTTGTGTGTTCAGGTATTTCTGGGGTTTCTTCTCGCTGAGCAATACTTTGTTCTGCAAATAGTCTCACTGAAATTAATGGGACTGTTTTACAGGAAAAAAAATCAGTAGGAGTGAGAGTGACAGAACCAGGCTGGCAGACTCTGAGGTAGGTGAACAAGGTGTTAGCAATTAAAAATCCCTGTTAAGTAGTCTCAAGATCAGATTTGTTAATCAGCATTTGTCTGTTCATCTGCCCTTGTGTGGGGGATGACTGAGAGAGAAGACCAGCAATGGGTTGACTTGTAGCACCTTGATGTTTTTACCACAGAATCAGGTGGCATATCTAAATGGTCTGAGCTTACTGAATAAGGACACCTATAAAGTTAATCTGGATGCAAATATAGGGAACTGTGGCTTTTATAAGAAGGATACTGTGGAATCTTAATTTTCAGCTGAGATACTAAACTCTGCTAACCCAGTAATATTTGGTGGAACACCAGCTCAGGGTAGAAAATGTTCCAGAGAGCAATTGTAGAGGCATGATTCAACCACAGCTATTGCAGTACAGTTACTTTGTCAGCTATTTCTGTAATCCAGTAATTGCTTTACTAGTTCTTTTAAGAGTTTGGTTTAGCTTTAAATAAACTGAATAGAGGGAGGATGGGAATCCTTAAGTATAATCAGTATTTTATTTTGAGAAATAAAATCACACCTTGTATTTGTTGTGCAGGACCTGAGTTACAGGCTGATACCTAATTTGTCTTCTGTTTTTGGGGTTTGGCTCACACAAAGGTTTCTGTTGACAGAAAATAAATGGTCTTGTGGAAAAGATGTGCACTTGGGACTTCAAGATCCATGCTCAGTTCTTAGCTCAGTGCCAGTATTCCTTGAAATCACTTAATCTGGATGTGTTTCCCATCTGTTCTGCTTTTCTAGGTGGCAAGCTTTTGTGACCATGTTTGCATACAGATGAATACAGGGGATCCTGAAGGTTCCTCAGAGCCTCCTGTTGCTGTTGAAATGTGTGTGCCAGCAAAACTAATTCCAGGTTTATGTCTTTAAGTGATTAGATCTTAATTATATGCAAGTGTGTATTCTTCATTTGCAAGGAATGGTGGGGAAGGTTTACAAATGTGAAGAAGAACTGATTAAACAATCATGAAGGGAATGATTTAAGGAGAGCAAATTGTGTGCTTACAGAGGGCTTCTTGTAGGAGGAAGCAGAGCAGAACAGTTTGGAGTCATCCACTTCAGCTGTTTATGTCCTTGTGACTTTACAGTTTAATTTTCCAGCTGTGATGGCCTGGTTAGACATGGCCAGGCTCTTCCTGAGTACAGGGTGCTGAAGTGCAGTGATGCAGAAGGCTAGGTTGGAATGGAATTGGTTGGTTATGTATCAAAACCTATCATTTCTAGTAATGAGGAGTCCCAAGGAGTTTGCTCTGGCAATTAAAATGGTTGTAGCTCTGCTTTCCTGGGCTCGTTAGAGAAAGATGCATCTTTTACCTGATGTCAGTTGACAAAGCTCTAGTTATATCTACCCTCTCAGATAAGCTGAACATTTAAACTTGACAATCCCAAGTATCCTAGAATTAAAGCCACAGACTGTTACTTTTTAGTTACTAGGGAGAAAGAAAATAAAATCCCAGAAATCTGTCTTGATATCCTACTGCACTGCTTGATTGACCCCTTCCCAGCCCCTGCCATTTGTGAGCTGCCTCTGGTTCTAGATTGTGCAGAAGCACAACTGACCTTTGATCTCATCTGGTGTGATAACTGCTGGCTTTAAATTAAGCTCTTCCTGGAACAGACATCCTATACTGCACAGCTTTATTTAAATCCAGTTTATTTGAAGGCAGATGGTATTTTAAATGTACTCATTAGATACTAGCACTGCGTGGTATGCACACGTCTTGGCACCATGCCTTTCTGATCTGTCTTAAAAAGCTGTTCAAAATATATATTCATCAGGTTGTTGTGCCCTGCCTCCCCTCACGCCTGCAAAGATGTGATTTGTGTTTTTGTCATGGGGTAATGGGGAGTAGTGGCTGCTAAAATTACTGGCCATTCTTCATGTAAAGTTACTATTAGAAATTTAGGCAAAAGTTTGTGGGCTACTTACACAATGAAGCACAGCTTCCATCTCATTTGATTTAGGTTTCAGAGGCTCCCAGTACCAGAGACACCTTTCCTATATGTCCTCTTCTTTGTTTCCTTTAGCCCAGTTACAGGGAAAAGCAATTTTATGCTAACAAAGCTAAAGCCTCTACCTCAGTTCTGTCCATTGCTTTCAGATTTTTGTACAAAACCCTGTCTGTAGGTTTACAGAATCACAGAATATGTCAAGTTGGAAGGGAACCCTAAGGATCATGAAGTCCAACACTCAGCCCCACACAGGACCATCCCCAAGATGTAGGTGAGAGTATCATCCAAATGCTCCTGGAGCTCTGTCAGCCTTGGGGCTGTGCCCACTGCCCTAGGGAGCCTGGTCAGTGCACAACCACCCTCTGGGAGAAAAACCTTTTTCTAATATCCAACCTAAACCTCCCCTGACACAACTTCAGGCCATTCCTTCATGTTCTGTCACAGAGCAGAACTCAGTCCCTGCCCCTCCTCTGCCCCTCATGAGGAAGTTGTAACTGCACTGAGGTCTCCCCTCAGTCTCCTCTTCTCCAGCTGAACACACCAAGTGCCCTCGGTGTCCCCACATGGCTTCAAATCAAGGCCCTTCCCCATCCTCATTGCCTCCTTTGGACACTCTCTAATGGCTTAATATCCTTCTTGTATTGTGTCCCCCAAACTGCCCCAATGTTGAGGTGAGGCCGCCCCAGGGCAGAGCAGAGCGGGACAATCCCCTCCCTGATGCCCCAGGACAGGGTTGGCCCTCCTGGCTGCCAGGGCACTGCTGACTCATGGCCAACTGGCCATTGACCAGGACCCCAGGGCCCTTTCCTGGCACTGCTTTCCAGCCTCTCATTCCCAGTCTGTCTGTACATCTGGGGTTGCCCCATCCCAGGGGCACAATCCGGCCCTTCCCCTTGTTGAACTTCCCCTTGTTGGTGATTCCCAGCCCTCTGATCTGTTGAGGTCTCTCTGCAGGGCCTCCCTGCCTTCGAGGGAATCAACAGCTCCTCCCAGTTTTGTGTCACCTGAAAACATGCTCAGTGTCCCCTCCAGTCCTGTGTCCAAGTCATTTATGAAGATGTTGAAGAGAACAGATTGCAGTTCCCTAATATAAACTGTGATTCTTTGGGATGGGAATTTTATGTGCCCTTTTGGAGAGGTTCACTACGGCCTGGGCCGCCGCAGGGAGGGAATGTGGTTATGGACTGTGATGGGATGGCGAGAGGCCAGTGCTGAGCATTTGATGATGTTCTTCCTTCCTGTGGATCATCAGAGGTGGTGGACATTGGTGAGATACTCAAGAGTCCTGGTTTTTTTCTGTCAACTATAACATGAGTCACCACACGCCCTCCAGAATAACCATGAAATGCTTTGATTTGAGCTAAAAGATAAAGGCAAAGCTTTGTCTGCAATTGTGTAAGAATGGCAAAGAGATGGTCATGGGGATAAACTGATGGTTTTTCTTCACTGTCAAGCAACACAAATGATGTAGTGGAAAGCAGTTTTGGTAAACTACATTTATTTAAAACACCCCTGTTTTTCAATTCTCTGTGTTTAATTACAATTATTCATACCAATTAAATATTCATTAACTGATTTTAAAATATGCTTGATACTGTAAGTACATGAACAACTATTAAAATTATATATTTCTTAATAATTTTATTTTTCCTGTGCAAGGAGCAGTGGTCAAACACATGACAGGCCACTTACAATGAACTTACTTGGTGTGTTTTTCATCCCAGGATCTCACAGTTAATACACTAAGCCTCATAGCTAATACACCGACCCTCAAGTTCAAAATTATTCCTTTTGAAATATATGGAGCTTGCTGTCAATGTGGTATTTAAAGGGGAACAGATTTTTTCAAAACTTCTCAGCCTCTGCTTGAGGAATACAGTTTAGTCTTCCAGGTGCTTTGAAAATACCAGCCCACTGCATACTGAGTCAGCTAAATATATTTACATTTATATTTAAATATTTACCATTGCATTCAAAAATATTAACAAGCAATTCTGTGTAGGTGGGGCCAAGTGCTGGCTGTTCTGAATTGGTGTTTGTGAATATATTTGTGGATATATTTGATTGTATCAAGTGCAATGTGATTGATGCCCAAATCCAGGGCAGTGGGCACAGCACCAAGGCTGCCAGAGCTCAAGGAGCTTTTGGACAACACTCTCAGGGCACAGGGTGGGATTGTTGGGGTGTCCTGGGCCGGGCCAGGAGTTGGACTGGATGATCCCCGTGGGTCCCTTCCAGCTGAGGATATTCTGTGATTCTAAACTTTGTATACTGTGTCTGAGTCTGGAAGGCTGTAGAGGTTGTTAGCTTGGGATTGCCAAGGAAGCTCTTGGATTGCTTGGAGTGCTGGCAGAAGCAGAAGAAGACAGGAGAGGGAGTGCAGCCTGTCTTCTGGACTGCAGAGGGGCAGTGCAATTCCATGGTTCTCCCTAGGCTGGAACATCAGGAAAGCACGGGGGAAATATAACCCAAAAACCTGGTAATTCTTCTCCAGCAAAGGTACCCAGCTTAGCCAAGTCTCTGTAAGTCCCTTCACATACCAAAGGCTGTTTGGAAAGAATTGTTTTAGGTTTGACTAGCATTTAGAAGTATAATATTGTAGTTTAAATTATAACTTGGGGAGGTAGGATAAATTAATTTTAAATCTCTGACATTTTGCAGATTAATACCTTCTAGGATATCTTTTCTTCTGTCTTCAGTTTTAGCTTAGAAGCTAAATTTAAATGGGCCAACGCCTCAGGTTTTGAAGTTTAGACTGAACTTTTACTAGTGAAAATGTCTGACATTTTAAAGTACAGAATTAGACAAATGCAACTTGTGTACACCTCTGGAAAAGCTTAAGTGAAATAACTTCAAATATTCATTTTCATTGGGAGATCACACAATTTTTTCCTAGATAAAATTGCATGAAGAGCAGTAGAGTTTTTACATCCATAGAAAGGAACATCCAGTTTCACAGGAAGGTCTCTGCTGTCAGGTCACAGTCATTTTCCAGAGTGCCTTCAAAAGAAGAGAATTTTCTATCAAAAAAAAAAATAGAAAATTACTCCCTTCTAATTTAAAAACAGAGGTTATTTGAGGCTTTCTCTATTAAGGTAACTTAAAAATATGATGATAGGTGTAGTCTTTGTGTTCTCTTTGCATGCCCAAGGACATGCTCTGCAATTCCTGATGGAGAACACGTCTGTGTGTCTGTCACAATTGCATTGCTGTCTTTTATGAAAAATTCAGATTTTAGATTCTTTGTCAGGGATGTTTTTAGGTATTCAGAGGACCTTATTGATGGGGCTAAACAAAACAACGACTCAGTGAAGTAATTTCCCTAATGAGCAGCTTGTTTGGGCTGTCAGTCTTTCCTCCCATTACAGCTCTTCATTTCTCATTTGCCAGGACTTAGTGGTCATTTTTTTTAAGCAAAAAAAGGTGTTAAGAAAAATCAACCCAACACAACAAGGAAAAAAACCCAAAACAAAACAACAAACAACAAAAACACCTGAGACACAAAAAATCTTTGTGGTGAAAATTTATTTCTAAGAGTTACCAAAGGATTTATTTCACAATGTCAGCACTCTGTACTAATTATTTCATATGTCCTTAGATTTTCTAGAATCAAGACTTGAGTTTTGAGTTCAACAAAAGAAAGTTAATTTATCAAGATTATGGTGTGATATTTTATTATTAGAAAATATAATGTTCTGTGTTGAGCCATTTACCCACTTCAAACCCTGTAAGGCATTTTCAAGTGGGCTCAAAATCATTCAATGCATTGGATTATCATGAAAAGTTAGTGGAAAGGCAGTGGTTTCCCACATAATTATTCTCAAGTAGAGGTGCCACAGCTGTGTAGCAGCCATTAATAAGGTTTCTTTGCTCTAAGAGGGCTCTGCTTATCAGTCTTGGCTAATTTTCCAAGACTGTCTGCCCTCCTAGTCTTTGGAAAGCTTTTTGTTCAGAGTGTTGCCACTAACAAGGCTGTGCTGAATCAGATGATCCTTTAGTGATTAATATAAGGAACTTTCTGATCAATGGGAAGTCTCTTAACCTTTGCTTCCCGAGCAGAATAAATTCTTTCAGTGTCTTGAAGATGCTTCAGTGGTCTGGAGACTTTGGAAAAAAAATAATCAGGATGTTGCCTGTTAGAGCAACAGAACAGGGGATTAAATCCATTAAATAGTAATGCAAAATGCAAAGAAAACCAAACCTAATCTGGCATAAAAATATACAGAGGAAGGCCTATGTAAAAAAAGATGGTCATCCGATTAAAACAGTGTGCACAGAATCATTTCACTGGGATGTTCAGCTGAGGGAGGGTGTGGTGGGAGGCAAACTCTGTGTGTCCCTGCAGGGCTGGGGTGCAGGTGATGACAACCTAGTGAAGATGGACACCTGCTTTACACCTCTGTCCAGTGCTGCTTTTGAAAAACCCATCAGATGTGGAAGAGATTGCTGTCATCATCCCTGGGGTTGAGTTTAGCCCCATTCTCTGTATTGAGTTACCCACAAATGCTTGTAGAGATTTATCTTACACGGCGTGTATGATGATCCCAGTTTGCACAAAATCTCACAGATTTAATACGACTTTTTAGTTTGCACTTTTAGGATGAAATGGGAAGGAACACCCTCAAATGCAGGTGATTCACATACTTGGGTATTCTCTGGTAATTGTCAACTTTTCAGCTGACTGATTGAGACTGACTCTTGAAGTATTTCAAGTAGGAAAACTGGTTCCCGTTGGAATAGCGTTGTGCTCCTTACACATTAGGACAATATTGTGCCTTAGGGTTTGGCCAGACAAAAACTTCTCCTGCTGTTCACTGCCTGCCAATGATCTTGAGAGCATAGAAACATTTATGTGAATGTCCCTCCAGACACCTCAGATGTAAAAGTGTGATTTGGCCTTGCAGTCCAACTCCTGTTTGGCCCCTGAGCTACTGCAGGGCTGTAGAGCTGCTGTCTCTTGAAAGGCTTCTGTTCCTGGCTTTTTTTTTTTCAACTTCTCAGCATCTCAACTCCCTCCTGCAGTTTTCATGCCTGTCTCACTGGTTGAGAAAACAGAAATGGTTAAAGTGGTACAAAGTGGTACAGGTCCCATGTGGATGCAGTTAGATATACACACGTAACCACATCTCCCCTGGCTTCATTACCCATGTGCCTGTACCAATGGGATGTGATAGGAAAAATGTTTAGCCAAGAGGAAATGTAGAGATAGTACTTCATATTGCAAAACTGTTCTGCAATTAGCTGAAATGCTTGGTAATTATGGAAAAGCCAGCTTGGGTGTCTGTGGAATACAGGAGGGATGTACACACATCTATGTAAGTAGACATATCCACAGAGCAGTTTAAAGATACTGTTTCTATCAAAATTCTGCCGATAATGCCTCCCTTATAAATGAAAATAATTCCTGTTGCTTTGTTCTGTTCATAAGTGATGATGAAACAGAGGATCTGGAACATATCTTGCATGTATGGTCTCCACTAGAGCTGTCCATGGCAGGGATATTGGACTGCTCACATCTAATTTTACAGGCTGTGGCCAGAAGTGAGTTCTGAAAGATAAAAGTTATTTAGGCTCCAGATACAGAGTTGACTTGCTTGCTAGTGGCATCTGTGTTGCTTAGTGCTTTTTCAAACCTGTGATCAGCCTACACATCCTCTGCCTAAATCCTGTGGGGCAGACTGGATGGTGCCATCACACAGGACACACAGGACAGCCAGGGGATCGTGCTCAGCCAGCATGGGGTTGGATTTGGTCAAGTACAGGGTTCTCCTGCTTTATCCACTTGTCTGAGAGTTAATACTTTGGCCACACACCTAGGACATGTGGGGCAGCTCTCTGGGAGTGAGTTTTGCTCACATTCTTCATTAGTGCAAGCTCCTAGTGTAGTAAAGCTGGTCCAGTGAGTCTGTATTTCTGCTGCAGAGAGAACTAGTGCAGAGTGGGAGCTGGGTGGGTGGGTACTTGACACTTGAGACTTCTGTCTTGAAGTGTCCTCTGACTTTTCAGTTACTGAGCTTCTTTGAACCACACAGGTTCCATACCTGTTTTCCACCCCAAGAATCAGAAACACCTAAATTGGAATTATTAAAGAGATAAATGTTATAGACTTTTTTTTTCCAGCTGAATGAAAAACTGCCTGTCCTGTGAATCATCAGGAAATGAACCTCAAATTGGGGTCTGTATCTGGTGAATCAAAGATGAGTCTGAGCTAATTAAAAGGTTGTAGCTTGACTTCAATATTGGTGGTTTCCAGCTGGATAAGAGCCTGAGTGGATCTTGTTCATATTTATCCAGAAGTCTGCTGAGGCAAAGTGTGCTGGTAGATAATTGCAGATATCCCTCCATTAACTGTAGCTGCTGGGAGCACTAAGTGATTTGGATGAACTGGATTTTTTTAATGCACATCTGTTGAGGATGTATGTCTTGAATGAATGCTCTGTGAACAGTACATTACTTATTCTAAGAAATAAATATTGCTGATTTTTTTTAATTTGAAAAGAAATTAATATCCTTGAGATGACTTAAGGACCTGAGAGGTTAATATAAGCAGGATGAGGAGAAGTAAACACTCATTTTCAATACCATAAGGCAAGTATTACAGATAGTAGTCATTTCACAAGATTCTAGGGTAGAGTTTAGATTTTCTAACATTCCTGTATTCAAAACCCAGATGAAGTGTACTCATTTTTAACTTCGACATTTGCCCTTCTGTGATTACTAACACCACCACTGTACTGGTCTGTCATCATGCCCCATGGATCATTTGGAGGCAAAACAGGCTTCCAAATCCTCTTTCCTGCAATGGAATTGACCTTCTCATTAGTTGGAAATAACACTGTGATAGGTAATCAATATTTCATTGAAATACCAGCTTCTCATCTTAGGCATTACTCATCCTTGTTTCTGAAAAACACTCAAACTAAAAGCAAAATGTTTAGATGCAGCTGTGTGTGGCAAATCTGCCCTTATACCTACAAATCATGTGTATACAAGTGTTATTTTGAAGGTACAAATTGCAGATTTGGTCCCAGAATTGCTGCTGGGACATTTATGAAACAATTCAATGCCTTTTTTTTTTTTTTTAAGCTGCTCTAGAGACTTTATAGAAAATCACTGGTTTTCTTCTTGCATTTTTAAAAATGCATCAGGTAAAAACTGATTCAAGTATTGATTAGTATTCAGAATTGTGAAGTCAATTTACTTTTGGCATCTTAAAAGAGAAAGCACCTTCACCTGCCTGTTTTCTATAAAGCTTAGCTTGGGTCTGCTTGGGCTGCAATCACACTAAAGTTTTTTGTGAGTATGGAAGCCCCTTGGTCACTTATCTCCAAAGGGGCAGTATAAATTCCCTGCCAGCATATGCATGTTCCAGCCAAACTGCAGACCCTGCCTTACAGCATTGCTTACCCTTTCTGCAGGCTGGATTCCCTTTGGATTTATTGGCCGTGTCTTCTAGTCTTACATTTCTTGGCTTTTATTTTAGACCTTAATAGGGATGCAAACAAATACCACAATTATTGCCAGAGGACTCTAAAAGAGTGTTGTTTCTATCCTGTCTGCAGAAATGGGCCAAGGTAGCTACTGGAATGCATTTTCTTTTACCCCACTGTGGTTCAGGTGTCTCCTCTATTCAAATCTCGGTCCTCAGAGCCACATAACCAAATCTGGGGTCTAGGTCTGCTTATGGAGAGTTCATCCTAAGGTGCCAATACCAGTTTATTCTTCTGTTAGAAGTACTTTTGACTGTTGTGCTATTGTTGCTTGTTTCATTTAAACTGAAGCATTGTATTTTAAGGAATTTCTCATTAATAAAATAGTTGGACCAGCAGCTGGTGCTTGGTTACTGCTCTTAGCCTCTGGCTTACTCTGGGGAGGCTAGAGATGTGTGAGCATACTCTTTGCAGAGGCAATATTTTCCTCCCAGTACTGTTAGAAATTACCTGTTTCCATCACCCTTTCCCATCATGCTCAGTTTTCCCCTCTGTATATGCCTTTGGCAGCTCTCTCTTTGTTTAATTGTTGAGAGGTGAGGGGTTTCTTTGGCGAAAAGGACGGAGTGATCATGTTATCTTTCTCTGGGAGTTTACTTTTCAGAAAAGGGTATCTGGTTGACTGGATTTCATCTGTAAAAGAAATCTGAAAAGAAACTCCACATGTGGGACAATTTTGGCTATATAATTTTTTTTTAAAAGTCCAGTGGCTCATTAATGATTGTGAAATTTCTGCTCATCAGTTATCCGTTATACCTGTGTATTTTTACTCTTAAATAGAAGTAGATACTGTAAGAGTGGGCTGCTGCTTTCAAATTTATCATAGGTGGCCCTTTGTTTTTAGATTAAACTTGCTCGATTAGTCTCTCAGCAATTTTGTAGAGCAGAGAAATATGCACATTTGTCTCAATGCCCACAAGAGCAAAGGAAGCATAATATCAAACATTAATCTACTTTGTTGATAGATGATGTTGCTTCTTCTAGTGTCTTATTCTCACCATTAGAGTGCAGATTTTGCAGAAACTGAATGTGACCCTTATTTTGCCTGAAATATTAAACTTATCTCTTTCCTTGGAACATGTTTTTCTGGTGATGGGGAGAGAGAGAATGCTGAAGCTGCCTTATAAATCTGACTGAAAGCTTCTTAACAAAGTCTAGGTAATGTAGTAACGAAATTAAATACAAATGTGTGTGTTATAAAGGTGTTGCTTGTTACTGTGGTAGGTTGAATGCAGTGGATTTTTGTGTTAAGCTGTCTCACAAGTGTTAATTGACTAATGCAGTAACTTTGCTCTCATGACATCTTGGCTATTGGGTATAAAAATACTAATTTACAGTGTTCTGATAATTTCTAGACAACTGTTTCATATGGGTTCATAATGGAAAGTGATTCATGAATAATTCAGGAACCATGCTTAGTTGGTATGGTAAGGGCAAGGACGGGTATGGAGAGAATATTATTAGAGGGGGCCAATAAAAGAGTAAGAAAATCCTGGAATACAAGTATAATCATGTGTATTCTAAAAAGCAGCCAGCACTCAATTTGATATGCAGTGGATGTCAGCTTTGCAAATGAAACACTGGAAGCTTCCTTAGCAATGAATATAAAAATGCAAAGATCAGTTATGTAGAAAAAGGAAATTAAAAAGTAACTTTTATACATAGGTGTGATTAAAACTGTAGAGTAGTTTTTAATCCTTTTGGGACAGGTTTTCTGGCATGTCATTTATTGGCGATAGACTTTGCCCTTAGGATTCACTGCAGGATTCAAGGAATTACAGTTCCTAGAGTGAATTATTTTTTGCTCAGACTTACAGACAAGCGGCAATGAAGACTGGTCCCCTTGGGATCAGACTGCCTGGGGATGGGGAGGAGGAGAAAAGAATGGCTTCATTTGCAGCTAACGTGTTAGTGCCATAAAGGGCCCTAAGAATATCACACTGGAATAGATTTTCAGGGAATTTGCAATGAGATATAGTGCAGCAAAGAGAAGGTATAATACAAGCAGAATAGAGTACTTCATCTTACAGCTTCAGGTACGGCCCAGCAGAAGATATTCCCTGCACTTGTAATGGATGCTTGCAGGTGATTCTAGGCAGAGAACAAACCTGAAGGTTGCTCCAGTCAAACCACTATCTGGGCATTAAATGGTAGAATAATTTATGTTGGGGTGCCATGAACTTATTCTCCCACATTCTGTAATCCCGTGTCCTACAGCAGGTCCTTTCTGGGGAAGGCTCCCTCGACCGCAAGAATCTGGAATTTTTAAATTGTCTCATATGAGTGTCTCTTCTTCTGCCCCAAGGCACTGGAAGAGCAGAGGGACCCTGTGACACGTTTAACAGCTGCCTCTGTGGAGCTCTAGGTTGAACTGTGGTCTGGAACCTGCCTTGTTGCTGAATGGGAAAGGTGATCTTTGTTACATCTGCGTGGTTGTTCTCTAGGACAGTTGTGTTTCCACATTGAGGTCACATGGCATTTAAGAAGCTCAGAGACTGAGTGCTGTCTCATTTGGCAGTAGTGATAAAGGGAATTAGGTCTCAGATAGCCTAGTTTGTAACCCTGTATTACCTGTAAGTCCATAGGACAGTCGAGCATTAATTTCTGCACTTGTATTCATGGCAAGATGAAAGAGGAGAGCTGGCTGTGTCAGTCATACTGGAGGTGGGAGGCAGGAAAAAACCATTAGAGCCTAGCTATTGTTCAGGAACTGTTTTCTGGTGGGGATTGTTAACATCACGAGGAGTAGGTAGTTGGCTATTTTTAGATGCCTGTAACTTTTAGAGGCAATTTGAAGCAGTGGATATCACCTAGGGCATGTTTTTTGTGCTGTCAGAACAGCACCTTGAGATAAGCAGGACTTCTCTCCGTTTGGAATCCTTAATTTCCTTCAGGACAGAAACTGCATAAATTTAGACTTGCACATTATGACCTCCCTGGGAAGCAGCTTGTGAACTGCTCTGTGAGAGGCAGAGCCAGCTGGGCACTTACTGGAGTGGTAGGAAGGGAGGAATTGGCACCAATTGTAGCAGCAGCAAGGAGGCACATTCACAGATGTTCAGTACTTTCTCTCCCTGCAGGGCTGACATGAACAGAAATACAGGTTATGACGTGGTTTGTGGTGGGATGGGGAGGAGAATCTGAAAAAATAAGGAAAACCCCATGGGTTCAGTTTAATAACTGAAATAAAATAAAATAATATTATAATAATAATAGTAATGAAAAGGGAGACAACCAAAAGGGAGAGAGGAATAGAACCTTAGTAAGACAAGTGATGCACAATATAGCAGTGTTCAGCAGCTCCTGGCCAGCTCCTCCCAGTTTATATGGTGGGCATGTAGGATGGAATATTCCTTTGGCCAGTTCAGGTCAGCTGTCCCAGCTGTGCTCCCCTCCAGCTCCTTGTGCACTCCCTCACTGGCAGAGTGTAGCCAGTCAAAAATGCTAACACGATCCCAGTTTGGAGGCAGGAACTGGAATAGTTTATTGGACATACAACTTCATATTTAAAGGATTTAGGGTTTACATATTTAACAGGGAGTTTACATATTCATGCTATTAAAACTGGGGGGTTTCACAAGGATGACATAAGGGGAAAACTCAGGTTAATACATCTTGGGGTCTTAGGAATTACCTCATGGGAAAAACCCTACTTTATCTTGGGGGATTTCACAAGGAGGATTAGTTATTGGGTCCACAGGATGCAAGGAATACAGAGAATACACATGCAAAGAGGGGAACACAATGGGTTTTATGCAGAGGTCTGATGAGATCAGGACATGGTTTCTCTGGGCTTGGGCAGGACATTCCAAACCCATGGAGTCAATGGATCCTTGTCTGGACTCTAGATGGAGGTTTTTCCTCCATCTCTGTCAGCTCAAGGCTTTGTTTAAACTTAGCAGGTTTTTTTTTTTCTCATGTCCAATTTTTGGAATCCAACAGCAGAGCATGAGAAAATGAAAAGTCCTTGACTCAGGGTAAGCTCTACTTAGCAACAACCAAAACATCAGTGTGCTATCAATGTTATTCTCACACTAAATCCAAACCACAGCACAGTACCTGCTATGAGCAAGAAAATTAACTCTATCCCAGCAAAGCCAGGACAGGGTAGAACCTACAGAGGAATACACATCTTTAGGTAAAACAAAGATGCAAGGTGTGCAAGGAAGTATTTTAAATTCAGAGGGGGGTAGGATCAAGGGAACTGATTAACTCTGGCTTCCTGATGCCATGTCCTAAAATGACAGTGAAATTGGGTTAAATGGCAAGTAGCAGGATCTGGCCCCCTCCTCAGGTGCTGTCATTGTCAGGATGCATAAATATGTGCTAGCTGTAGACAAGAAATTCAGAGAATAAAACTGCTCCAGATACCCTGCCCTGCTCTGTGAGCAATGGAATAGGAACAAATCACAGACACGGCACTCTTTGGATTTATGTTGTGAATGGAAGAAGAGTTTGGTCCCGGCTGTGTAGTAAGAAATATCACTTCAGTGACACCCACCTTTGTAGTGTTTGTTGGCTCTGCACATTTCACTGAGCCACAACCATGCTTTTGCATCCCATCTTGAATTTGTGGGCCTCTCACCCATGACACTGAGTCACTTCTAAATAAATCAGGGTTTGACTACCAGAGTCGAGTTGGAATTAGTGTCTCCAAAGTGCTCCTTTTAATTTTGACCACACTTGCTTTATTTTGGGCTAATTGCAATTATCAAAGCAGCACAAAGTAGTTGAATTGTATCAGAATAACTACTGTTCTGATGGAAACCAGTCTCGTGCTGTAGCACTCCGACAACAGGGAGACTGATCTGGCTTTGATTGTGATGTTACTTGGTGGGAATCGTTTATCCAGCACCAGAGCTAACCTGGATGGACCTTCAAATGTTGAATGGAGCTTACTTTTATAAAACACCACTTATTACTTGTGGGATCAGCAAACTTGAGGTGAAGCTGCAGAGACAGGCTGACAGGAAAGCAGCAGAGCTCTTAGTGCATTTCTGCTGAAGCTGCTGTATTTCATGGTAGATCACTTAAGCCAGAAGCATATGGCTTTCTTCTCCTTAGACTCCTAAGTCTGTAGTCTAAATTGGAATTTAAAAGCTTGTCCTCCAGGAGTTTTAGCAAACTGGAGAGGTGAATGTAGGTCCTGGAAGCCTCAGCATAGTGTTCAACCAACAGACACCATTCACCAGAATGTGCCCTTCTGGGAGCACAAATAATGCTTCACTTTGCCTGAGGAGTTGTGGGAATAGCACAAAGCCACAGGTCAGAGATTTTTTAAATGTTGAAGGGCAAGAAATACTCTTTTAATGATGAAAATTCATCATTACATTTGCTGAAGTTCCTTTGAAAATAATGGCCACATTATTAGATGTGATTTTCTAACATTTTATATTGTCATCCTTTAATTTCTGTTTGGTTTTGGCTTTTTTTTTCCCCAAGGTTCTGTGTTTTTTACTCCTTCAAAGGCAAACTAATAAACAAACAAAAAGCCACAGAAAAGCCCACAACAACAAAAAGCCACTAAATTGGAAATACTGGCAAGTAATTCAGGAGTTACAGGATTTGTTTTGTTCCTTTATAACATCCCCAACAGAACTTCCAAGTTAAATATGCTTGAACAGCACTTGGCACTTGTTGTTGTATTAATGATAATTGATTTTCAAACACACACAAATCTATACTATGGTGCAAGCTCTGTGACATCCCAAAATGCTTTACTTGAATTGCAGTACCTGAAGTACTCCAAGGTTTAAATCAAAATGTAATTATTTTGTTCCTCATAAATCAGCATCCCTGAAGATAATACCAGCTTGTGTAAGAGCCTGATGGCTGCACAGCTGTTCATCTGCTGAAGAGCCAGTGTTCCTAATAGTTGGATGAGAAGTTGGTGACTCCTTGGACCTGGAGACCACTAGTTTTCTGCAGAGAAATCTGTACTTTTAATGTAGTGAGAGAACATACCCTAAACATTGCACAGACCTCTGAAGGGCACAACAGCTCATGCTAATAAATTAGGTTCTTCATCTCTCTGCAGATGTAACTGTCTTCCCCCTTCACCTGTAAAACATGGAAAGCTGTTTTCTGTTCATGCCATGAAGAGTGTTCCTGTGAAATGCCCAGACACTGCACTGGGAGCCTGAGAAGTAGACAAAATACAATAACTTGGGGTTACTCCTTTCATACTCAGCATACTCTGTGGGTAGGGATTGAGCTCTGGGTGGGAACGTGCTTTTCAGCTGCAGTAGGGTTTGCCTGGGATGCACACACGTTAATCCTGTTCCACACCACAAATATGCAAAGCCTATTTTACTTTTCTAAGGTAACAAACTTTTAAAGCAGACCCCATGATGGTTATTCTCAAGCTTCATGCTTTGAAATGTGGTCTGTGTCATAATTAGCTTTGTGCATGCCCACGTAGCATATGCTTTTAATTAGTGGAATCCATATGGGTTTTTACATACACTCAAGCTAACACAAGACACATGGACTTGAGGAGGGTGAATTTTTAGGCTTGAGTTGCAGGAGAGGCTAAGCCCAAAGGTACAGCAAATCAAGGCTTGTTTAACATGATTACCATGTGACCTGGCTTTAGCCAGCTATTCTGGTTTAGAGCAAATATGAAATGCAGTTTTTGAGCCTGAATGGAAACCAGCAACAGTAACAAGAGAATTCTTGTGCAGTGAGGTAACTGGGAGTGTCTGCTCCATTCCTACATGTCCATTTTTTTTCCCTAAGATTATCAGATAAAAGAAAAATTACCTGCAGGCCTTCAGCATCTCTCTCGGAGGAGTTCATGCTCTGCAGAAGGAAGTTACGTTGCCACAATACTCCTCTGGCTGAACTGTGTCCATTCATAGTTGTGGGCTTGGAATCATGTTCTGTCCCTGGTAAAACCAGTGGATTCTGGGAACCTGGACTTCAAGCTTCAGTTTTTGGCCATTGCACTCCAATGAAACTAATGCTAGAAGAATATAAAGCTTATAAGAATGCAGTTATTGCCAGCACAGCACAAATAGATGAAGTTGCATCTGTGTTTGCTCATGGGCTGAAAATAAATTCCCTATGGAAATAACTTTCATCAGACTTGAACTTCCAATTCACATATGTGGTTCTGCCTTGTGTTCAGGGGGGAGAACATCAGTGAAAAGCTGCTGCTGGAGTGGCTTTGTTCTGTCTCAGGCCTTGCATCCATGGCACCAGTCTTGTGTAGCTCCCTGGTTTGTCATTCCACACTTTCCTCTGGTTGCAGAGTGACTCCCAGTTACAGAGCAGGCATCCCTGAAAGCTGCTCCTGTTACTTCAGGAGCTGTGGGCCCTGCTCTCACTGACCACATCCTTTTCTTACTTTTAAACTAAGACTTTGTCAGCTCCTCTTAAGCATCTGGAATGTCTTGCTCTCTGTAATCTTTGATATTAGTAGCTAAGCCCTGATAGAAACACAGCAGTGCTGGTGCCATTCCTTGAGCTCCTGCCTGTGCTGAGACAGGACTGCTGTCAGTTCAGCCATCTGCTTAACAGGCTTTGTAGGAAATATCAAATCCACAAATGAACATTATCAGGGGTGCAAAGAGCAATACTTGTAAGAGCTGGAGTGTGTTTTCTGCCTCCATCTGGTTACCTTTTCTGCCTATAAATGCTACACCTATACAGAGGCCAGCCTGTCTTCCTTCATTTCAACCTCTCAGTGAGATGGCTCCTACTATGCTTTATTTATTGCATGCTATTCACACCTTGTTCTGATTAGAGAAGGTATTGATTTCCTTATGGGCTTCTCTGTGGTACTCATCATTTTGAGATGAGTGTTTCACGAATGCTAATTGATCCTCAGCGTGTCCATTAGGTGACAGGATGGTGGGCATTTTCCTCTCCAGATGAAGAGCTGAGAGTCAGATTAAGTCAGAAAAAAAAAAAAGCAGCTCATTTCTGGCTGCCTAATTTGATGTGACACTGCCCTGGCTTCTCAGAGCAGCCAGATCGTGTAGCAGCTCAGCTGCTGACAGCCTGCAGTGCTGTGACCCCAGCTGCAGCTGGGAGCACTTAGGGCTCCTGCCTCTCAGACCATGGGCTCTCAGAATGCCCAGAAATGAGCAATGTGATGAGTGGCTCCTGTGGGAAATTTGGTTAAAACTCTGCACTTGATCTGGAGGAACTCAGAGTGGCAATTATAATTTGTGTGCTCTGGGACTCTGCCTCAGCCATGAGAAAGTCCTTTCTCTCCTTGCTCCCCACTCTTTGCAGCTTCAGTTAACCCCTTGTGTCCCACAGCCAAGTCTCCTGCCACATGCTATGGACCTGTTCTGTAGTTCCTGACAACCTTCCCTCTCCCTCTGATAGCAATCACATTTCTTTCCCAAATTGCCCAATTAACATAGTTAACTTGAACTCAGAGCAATTGTCCTTATCATTAGAACTTGTTGCCAGGTTTCTACAAAGCAATGCATTTTGTCTGTACTATTAGAGGGAACAATATTAAAGCCTAAAATGTAGAGCCATGTACTGGGCCTTGGGTGGGTATGGGAATACAAATCTTGCTTCCTGAATCCAAGTTGAGTGTTGTCTACATTGTGTATATCCTTCCTGTGGCCCAGGATTATTGCAATGCAAAACTAATCCAGCATCAACTCCTGCTGAAATATGCTGCAAATCCATACAAAATACCTAATTTTGGGAGCAAGGGAGTTATTATCAATGTGCTCTTTTTTTTTTTGTTTGTTTTCTTCTGGGGAACTGGATTTGCATAGCCTTTTCAGTAGTATGTTTATACTTTAAATAGGAAATAAAGTGAGGCTATAAATAAGGTATTCTATGTAAGAAGGGAGCCAGTGCAGCCCTTAGAAGCAAACAAACTTATTCAGAACAGCTGTTTTTGCAGGCAGGTGCTGTGTTCACCCCTCGTAGTGGTTTCAGGGATTTTGTTGAGCAGCACAGAAAAGTGCCACACGTCTTTGCTTAAAAATGTCATCCTTCCTGCCTGTCTAACTTGGGCAGAGGAGCAGATGTGCTGGTCCCATCCCCACGGCCATTTGTGCTCCTCATGAAGCTGCTGTGCTGAGGATGGCAGGGGGTGCTGCCGAGCAGGACTGAGGTGCACGGGGGGCTGAAGGGCAGGGTGAGGAGTCTCACTGCTTCCCGTGCTTCTTCTAATGAGCTTTTGCTAAAGGCTGTTTGTTCCTGCGTTCCTTGAGCACTTACTTCAAGATTAATCGAGATGCATCACCTGAGGCTTATATTTCTTATGCCTGTTTAGATAAAAACAAAACTTTTGGGGGCTTTTTTAGAGTTCCTCTCTTTCCCTCATAACTAGCAAGTCCTAGGTCAGCATCTTTTGATATGAATAAAGGATAAATAAAGAGGCCTTTCTTTAGCAACTGCAGTTTGCAGAATTTCTGACTTTAAAAATGGGTAGCTGTTACTACTGGAGGCTGCTTTTTTGCTTTCCAAAAAACCTGACCATGCTTTGGATGTGTGTCACAGGAGGAAAGAGATGAACTCTACTCGTAGCTTTTAACTGCTACAACATTTCAGAATGCTCTTCCTTTTCCCTCCTTACATGTGCTTTTTTCAGCTGTGCAGCAATTGTGGGCAAAAAAGTGTATATAGTAAAGAAAAAAATAAATGAGAGACTCTTTGTGCAGCCTGTCACTTCTCTGATATTTTGGGACAAGAATATCTGCTTTATTTGGGAGAACTATAAATTGGCCATCTGCTAAAAAGACCAGAGGCCCCAATTGCACACTTGCATTTGTGGAAACAGAAATCTGTTCCTTCTGGGCAGTGGTGACCTGCAGCAGAGTTGGAGGAGTCCCTGGGGTCTGTGGGGTCCCTGGGATGGGTCTGCTGGCTCTTCCTGGGGGGTGTGACCTGGGGGATGGGAGGAGGTGGGTGGGTGCAGTGCTGCCAGGCTGCTCAGCTGTGTCACTTTATGGAATTACTTGGAGGGTGATCTAATTTTAATTTGGCTTTTCTCAAGAACGCAGTGGGAAGCAAATCTCTTTGTCTTCCCATGCTTATGGGGCAGGGGTTGATGCTGTCCATGTAAGTGATGCAAACCCCTTTCTCTGAGAGGCTTTTAACATTCTTCCAAAGGCATTTCACACTGAAACCTTGCCCTCACTGGAGCATCACTGGTGGTGGGTGGGAGCCAGTCTGGTTTCAGCACAGAGCTGGTATTATTCAGACATGAGCTCTGGGGGAAGAGAAGCCTTTCCTTGCTATGACTGTACAATTCTGCATCTAGTTGGTGGTACCTGGCGGGAGTTCTTTGTACTGTTTCACTAAATGCAACTTTATTTCTTAGAGCATCTGGGGCATATCAAATTCCTTGACATTATATTGAAGAATCCCAATGCTTTCCCACAGCATCGTACTCTGGTTTGTGTTTAGTTTTCCCATAATGTTGTCTGCCCTTCCATGGAAATACCAAGAAAGGGGGTGGGAAAAGGTTGGGATTTTCCAGATGGGTTACTAGAAGAGGGCTTAAAGCGCTGAAGAAAGTGCTGTTCTGTTGAAGCCCCAAGGGAAGGCTCAGCAGGAGGTCAGAGGGAGCTCTGCAGCACTCAGTGACCCAGAGCTGTGTGCCCTGACTGTGTGACCCCCAGCCTGTGGCTGTGCCTGCCTGAAAACAGGGAATGCTCAGCCTGCCCCAGCTGTGGAGCCAGCCCGTGGCAGACACCTGGGTACCCCTGATACTCCATTTGTTAATAGACTGGTCTTTATTTGGAGCAGTGTTTTTTGTTCCATCAGATTAACTGCAGCATTACAGTATGTGGAGCTTTGGGGATCATTCTTGGGGTTTTTTTGGAGAGCAGTTTGTGTAAGAAGCTTTGAGACATCTTTGCACAGACACAGCATTTTAGGATCAGATAAGGAGCTTTTTCTTGCTTTCCAGGCACTTTGCAGCCTTTTTTCTCCATATAATTCAGGCCCAGGCACAGCATGAGAGCAGTTTTCACCTGTAGACTTGCTGGCTTTGCTTATCAATCCTTGCTTTTTTTCCTGTGACCTGCTGTTCTGTTTGGCAGCTTTGGGTCAACATTCTAAACGTAGTTCCAGTCACCTGGACTGTACAAGTGCTTGTAAGTGAATGCTGGTGTGAGAGTGTTTTCCTGTTGCTCCCAGGCTGGTGAGCTGCTGCCTCCAAGTTGTGAGATGCAGGTTGTGCCCGAGCTTTGGATGAGAACAGAGTGACAGAGTAAAATGTTATTAGAAATCATGGATTTGATTCTGATAACTCTTCTTTAAAAAAAAAAAAAAAAAGTGAGAGAGAAAAGCAAATGTATTTAAAGGCTTACAGGGTTCAATTCAGTTTCTGTCCTGCTCTAAGGACAAAGTGGGGAAAGAGAACATGGAGGGAATGTTAAGAGGGAAGAGCAAAGCTTTTCTCCTTGTAGTCTTTTCCAGCTGTCTTTATATTTCCAATACATCAAATAAGTTTATTTTTTTATAGGTCATTTAATCCAAAGCCTAGGAAGAAAAATACCCCCATCCTTTGGACTGATCTCTCAGTGTGGGACTGCTACCTGAAAGCACTGCCCTTCTGTGAACAGCTGGGAGTGAAATGGAGAACAGGGCTGTGGGCAAACTCAATTCCTTGTGCTCTTTTTTCCAGGAGGCAATCCTGAGCTGTCAGTGGCAGGAAGATAGCTGCCACAGTGTGTTCACTTCATTTTGGCACTCAGGGTAGGATTTACCCTGGGTAACTTTAGCAAACTAAACTTAGGTTTTTAGCTTTGGTTCCCAGCAGGAAGAAGGGCACGTTTCAAAGCTGATTTATCCTCTCCTGAAACAGATAAATGGATGTCTGGATGAGTTGAAATCACCTTTAGAAAGCACTCGTCTTTCCCCACTGACTGTAGGGGAAATAGAAGAAGGAATAGCTTTGGCTGTCTTCCAAAAAGTTGTATCTCCCCTAATTTCAGGTACTTGTCTCACAATCAGTAACCCTTCCAGGTTGTTGCCAATGCAACAACACTGGTGATATTCATTTGTACCTCTGGTTAAAGGATAAGAGCAAAAAGAAATACCTTTGCCTGATCTTTGGATGAGGTTTCTGCCTGGTTTTGTACTGTAGCAAAAGCACTGCTGCTGCTTCCATCCTGTTTCTCCTCCACCCAAAGCTCAACACAAGCATTTCCGAGTTAACAGCTCCTTTTCAACAGTTTTGGATAAATAAGAAGCAAACAGAGGATTTCAAAAACACAAACCAAAGGATTTAGACAGGCTTTTTTCCCCCTGTTTTCCTACATGCTTTGCAAAACTCCCCCAACTTTGGAAAAGTTAGGGACAAAAGAGAAATGAAATGCCACCTTCTGCCACTAACTTACTGAAGCTGGAAAAGCTTTGAACGTGGAAAAGCTGAGGCAGGAGGAGGAGAATGGGAAGGAGGATGTGAAGGAAACAGTTCCTGCAGAATTTTTATTGCAGTGAGACAAAGAAGTAGAAAATGCAGGAAGAAAAATGTCAAAACTCCAATTCTTTTTAAAAAACAAAAAACCAAAAACCAACCAAAAAAAAAAAAGAAAAACACCCACAAACGTGAAAATGTCTTTCTTTTCTTTTTCTGAAGTGATTTTGCAAGAAAAGTTCATAATAGGAGAAAAAAATCAATAAAATAATTTTCTCTTTTTTTACCTAGTTGTGACTGCTGTCACACTGAGAACCTAACACAGCAGCAGTTATATTTGTGTGCCTCTGCAGATGAGATGTCTGTATTTTTAATGATTTTGGCACCTTCCTCTACTGCATCTCAAGTTGTGTTACTGAGCATGTTGTGTTTTGAACACCATGACATAGCAAAACAAGGAAGAAATCCATCCTTTCTTGTGGCCCAGTGGGGAATGCTGCCATGCTCAATATTATTAATTTCTCTTGTGAGTTTTTTCTATGTGTTGGATACCTTGACAGACACAGTCCTAGTCTGGAGCAAAGTAACAGCATCAACACTTGAACAAAAGGAATTCCTAATTCAGTCTAACTGCCATATGGGCAGGAGAGGGTTGAATAATTGAGTGGAGCACTGGCACTGCAGCTGCCTGGACAAATTCTGTGGTGGTAACATTCCAGCAAACAGTCTGGAGCGTTCCCCTGGTACTGGCAGCTACATTCACAGGAATTTGTACATCAAGCAATGTAGTGCAAGGGTGAAGAACATTTTCATCCTGGTTTTAGGGTAATACTGCTGTACTTATGCTTTTCCAAATGCAGGTTTGGAATTTGCATCTTGTAGAGTCTGGATGGGCCCTCATGTCTTACTGCTGTCTCTTCGTGCCCTGTCCAGCTGTCTTTGCCCTCTGCTCCACTGTCTTTCTGGAGAGAAAGAATGCTTTGTGTATTAAAACACTTTTCAAAAATCACATATTTAATTTACTTTAATGACAGTAAAGAGAGATGGTAAAATAACACACAGAAATAACACAGTTTTGCATAAAGGCACCTTGGCTTTGAGGTCTCCTTGACCCGTGTACTATATAGCATTTTTCCTGTAAGATGTATTTCTGCAACATTACCCCTTCAGTCTATGGGTGTGTATTATTTTATCTCTTTTCTTAGGTCCCATGCTGATATATATTCACTTTTCTTTTTTTTTTTTTTAGTTGCTAACCAGAGAATTCTGCATTTTTCAAAGAAAAGGGGATATTAGTAGCTGAAACATAAGGGCTACTATTATAGTTGTGTTTGCCATCTTATTTTAGTTTTGACAGAAGACAACAATGGTAAACAATAGAATCTATAAAATTAATTATAAAGTCAATGTTTTTCAGGATAATGAGGCTCTAACTCAACATTCTAATTTTAATGGGCTGAATAACTTGAAGTCATTACCTATGTCTAGAGACACATATCTGTCTAGGTTCAGATTTTTTAATACAAAATTGAGAGAATTTTTGAAAAATTTTAGCCAAGATGAACCAGATCCAGTTGTAATACAAGAAGACTGTAAGTTACTGATATGTGTGGTGCATGTGCTGTGTGAATCACCCTGGAAAGGACTGTAATGCCATTGCTAATCAATTGTATTACTGCCATCTTTGTGTTCTCTGCATTTTTTATTACTGCATATTTCTCCATGGGCAGAATAAAAATCTATTTATTTGTCAAGCCAAGAGCCTAACTGGCATGTTCTTTCAGGATAGCAGGTAGAATGTGCTAGTCTGTAATGGACTGAGGATTACTGTTCAATTGCTTCTCTTCTCAAGAGGACAAAAATATTAGCAATGACAATTTTGATTCTCTTTGGATGAGTTCTGTTTAGAATGTGGCTCATCATTGAAACAGAAGGAGCTGCCTCAATTCAGAGTCCATAAACAGTGTCACAGTGCATACAGCACAAGGATGCTTTTGAAATTGTGAAAATTCTTCTGCAAGGAATTGTTTTTCTTGAGTCCTGTAAGCAGGCAAGAGCAGTCTGAGCTCTGTATCTGATAAGCTGTGTTTTGTGATACTGAGATTCTGGAAAAGCAGAAGCTGCTGTAGGAAATAATTGTGTTGATGATCTGCCTCTAGACCATGTGTCTTTATGGCTGTGCTGAGCACACCCGTCCTTGCAAATATTCCTCAAGCACTTGCATGAAACAAAGCCCGAAACCTTTCCAGAGTGTGGTAAGAATAAGCAACTTACATGAATTTCTGTTTTCTTTGAACAGTATAAGGGACTACTCTGATTCTTTTTGACATCTCCTTGTGCTCAGTGTTTGATTTTGTAAGCCTTCCCTATAATTAGGAATTCTTTCTGTGTGTTGAGGAAGCAACTGTGTGCACATTTTAATCCTTCAGTGGATGCTCCGTGTGTCTGGTGAAAGTCTTGGAAGATCTTCTGAAGTGTGTATCTAAGGCATTAGAGACGTGTCCTTTCCAGAGAGCATCAAAAACATTTCTAGGGCTGGGGAGCTTAGACCTGAATTATTTTTTCACTTCATTATGAGTAAAGGTTCTGTGCCACCCTGTCTTTTGGGACTATAACCATGTTTCTCGTAGACAGGTAACTGTGGCTGTTATTAGTATCAGATTGTACTCGGTGGCCAACTGCCAGGAGGTCATGCTGAAGCAACCTTACCCCTCACACAAAAACTGCAGGAGTTGCTTGGCTGTAGCTCATCTTCAGGATTAAAAGAGGCTGCCCTTGTTAGGGGATGGTGTGAAAGACAACTGATAGTCTTTGGCATCATGCTTTGTGGCTGTTTATAAATATCTGGCAAGAAAATCATAACATTTATGGTTCTGTCTCAAACTTCATGCAAAGTGATTAATTCAGTCAAAAAACCCCCTCCGTATGTTCAAACTTGACCCTAAAGGGATGATCCTATTTTATGAGTAAATTTAAGCTTTTGTACAGTGAGGTAGATTATTTGTCAAAGCTATTGACTGGCGTGTCAGAGATCTCACTTACTTTCTCTTCTTGACTGCAAAGTTTATTAAATGATGCTGAGGGAGTCTGCCTCTATTTCCACTCATGAACAGAGGGAATACTTGGTTTCTGTCCTTGCCTGCTGGTTTAAAGACAAGCTTTTCAAAAGTATGGTTTGGGCTGCTGCTGTACCTGGTACCATGTCAGTGGCAGGTTTCTCTTTAACACATGATTGAGGGGGTGCAATGATAAATGCTTTCGAAAAAGAATTATAAAATATTACAAAATATTACAGCAAGCAGAGAAACACATGTACTTTGAAATATTTAATGTTTAATAAAATGGGTCTCTGCTTTGGGATATGTGCTGAAAAGGCTTTTTTATAATACCACAGTAATAACCCCACACTTTGCAGTAACAGAGCTTGTAAAGAAACATCTTTGTCCATGGACACATTTTGTAAATCTTATAAATAGTTTCCTCTGAAGGATTGCTGTGGATACTTATGTAGGAAATGGGTCATTGCTTAAAGCTCTCCTTGAGCATCAGAAATGGGTGCTGTCATGTTCAGATGTATTTAAATTCTTTCCAGATAGCTTGGACATCTCAAAGAGAAAATAAAAGCAAGAATCACCTATGTTTTAATCTTTCTTCCTTCTTGCATCTAACTTTTTTTAAATGAGTGATGTACTTGGGCAAATTCCTTTTTCACCCTTTGTAAGCAACTGGATGGCTCTTTTCAGCTGGTGATTCCTGGCTCTGTTGTTGAGGTGGCAGCCTGGCCAGGGGACTGAGAGCCAGCTCGTTGGTGTTGCAGAGGGAAGTGTTCAGGTAATCAATGATGTTTAAAATGAAAAATGTTACTAGGATAGCTTGAAGTTCAGCTGCTGCAGAAGAGAAGGGGAATGGTGATTCCTGTCTGTTTTCTTCCCCTTTCCTGTTTTCTCACTGACACCCTCAAAATCAAGTTGTGCAGCAACAGAATTTTATATCAGATCTTCCATTTTGCTCCTTGCCATTATTTAGGATCTAGTTGCAGCTGCATTGTGTATGCTTAACAAATAAAAGCTTTCAGAGAACATCATTCAATTCCCACCTCCTGCTAAGGGTTTTGGAAGTGTAATACATCACAGAATCAAAATGACTTTCACTAAAAGTTCATGCTGTTTAAATCACACCAAATGTTATATTGAGCTGTAGCATACATAATTCATGTATCATTAACAGCTTCTACAAGTCTCTGGCTGCATGGCATACCAATGAATCAGAATGTGTGGGTATTTTTTTGGTACTTTCCTTTCCTTAAATTGTATTTAGAAGCAACAGCATGTAATTATACTAACTTGGAAAATCAAACAGGCATGTAATAAATTATGGTTTGTGATTGACATGGAAAAGTAAGTCTTTTCTTTCCTGATGTTGAGTAAAGCAAGCTATTTTAAACTGGAAAGACTCAATAGATTTTTTTGCTGCTGTTAGTATTATAAATAAAAATCCATTTTCATTGTTTACCATGTGAGAATTCTCCTACAGTCACTTGATGCATTACATGGCTGATGAATCAACAGTGTCCTTTAATAAGAAAGACATGTTTGTCTGGTTAGTTTGAATCTGTTTCCCATGGTGCTGTCTCAACAAGGGAACATGGTCAGGGAGATGGCCATGGCATCACTGGTACTTGTGTCCACATGAGATGTTTGGCATATTATAACACTCCCAGTTCCACGGGTGTATGTGGCTGTCATCCCTGCCATTATCCTCCTTCTGTCACACAAGTGTCAGAGGCAGGGTGTCTGCAAGTGCCAACAGGAGCTGCTCAAATCCCCATGGCAGATTTAGGAATGCTGCAGCAACGGACTGAATCCAAACCATAGGTCCTCCTGCATGTGAGGATTGTAATTGTGATTAAGCATCAGAAGGCAGAGAAATACCCTGGCTGTTCAGTACAGGAGGATGTGGATTGCTGGATAACCCAGGAACAGTAGGACTACCCTGTGATCCATGGTTGCCAACAAAAAGCTTTCTGTCAAAATTATGGAACAATTCCTCCAGTCAGTTTGGTTACCTTTGGGACAGCATCTGATTGTGAGAATTAGCCCTTGTATAACTATAGCACAGCACAGGGGGGTCTGTGGGGACTGCATCATCTCTGGGGTAATCTGGGTGTTGATCTGCCACCGCCTTGTGATGAAGGTGGTGACTGAGGCAAAGCTGCTCAGAACTGCAGGAAATGTTTCCCTGAGTGGACAAGTTGGTGAGTTAGGAAGCTTAGCCTTGCTCATAGGAAGCATGTGCCTGGCACAGGCAAATGAGTACTGACACACCTGTGTGACCCTCTGGGCACAGAGGGGACTGCAGCAAAACCTCAGGGGGCTGGTATTAAACCCCTAAATGATTTACTTTTGTGAAAGGGACACTCAGAAAATGAGGACATCTAGAAAAAGCATAAACTGCTAAAAATGTTGGTACCTTCTAATTCAGCAAATATTTCTGCCTATTTCTTTCCCCCTAAAGCTTCATGTTTTTAAAGAGTAGCAGAATGATCATCCCTCTGAGTCTGAGCAGAACAGAGCAGCTGCACTCTGTCCTTTCACTGCAGGGTCTTTGCTCCTTCTTTCCACTGAACTGTGGTTAAATGAGCTGGAGCAAATTACACTCACCCTTGGAATCTGGGGAAAAAAATTACCTTATCAAACCTCGTTTTAATTAAATATCGGGACCTACCAAATATTTTTACCAGGTACCTGTGACATAACAATAAAAAATAGAAAATGTTCTTGTGAAAAATGGTGTAGCTTTAATATCATTAACAATTAATGGGACAGGCCTTTTAGTATGTAATTTACCTCTTAAAAATAAATTTGAGACTTAATTTTTCTTTTAATGCTGATTTACCACTGTTTATAACCAGGAAAAATTAAGCAGTAAAATAAGGGCTAGTGAAGCTGGAAGAAATGTATAAATCATGCCTAAAAGCTGTGTGGTCAGAGTTGCTGGCACTTCTAGCAGGACTGTGTGTTACACTGCAAGTGAGGAGCCCTCTTGGGCATGGAACTATTTGTTCAAGTTCTTAGGTCTGACTTTTCTCTGTACAATTCAAGCTGTGTTTAAGTCACGTTTGCTTAAAGCTGTGGTGGGGTGTAACCAACCCTGCCATCTGTAAAAGCAGATCTGCTCCACTTCAGCACCGCTGTCCGGGGTGGGGAGGGCAGTGGGGCCATGGCTGAGGGGCAGCAGAGGCAGGGACTGCAGCTGAAAACACCATTTTTCTCTCCCCAGAGCTTTGCCTGGCGTTCACCTGTTTGACTCCCAGTTATTTAGGCTGTAAGCAAACATATGACACATTAATGAGTTCTCTGTCTGGTTGGTTCCTTCTAAAATGTGTGATTCCCAGTTTAGAAGCATCATCTCAGCATTTAAATGAATCTCTAATTGTAGGCAGGTACAATATGTATCTGCATACAGGTGTGTACAAATACAAAAAGGTTTTTAACTGCTTTCAGTCACAGCTCTCAAAGATATGGCACAGGCAGCCCCAGACCATCACCTGGTTTAGCTGGGCATGAATCCACATGGTATATCCCTGGTGAAAAAGAGCCTGAGTATTTAGAACAAGTAAAATTCATTAATAATCACTATTGAATTTGCTATAGGTTTTGCATGGAATTTCTGTGGTTTTTTGCTGGGAGCTACGAGTGTGTCTGTGTTGTAAAGAGGGAGAGATGCTGACTAGATTTGCACCTCGGGATTAGGTGCAAGAATATATTCATGTGCTGGGGTAGTCCCTGCCCTGAGGACCTATAGCTTAGAAGACTAAGGGAGGTGGGGTGACAAAAGCATTTATGTTCATTGTATAGTTTGTGTCTTCATCAGCTTTGGGCTTTGTTGCATGAGTGAGAACAGAACTAGGACTTTGTGTGTTTTAGAAAGGTCAGCCTTCCTCTTCCAGCCCTGATAACTGGACAAGCCTGATTTTGCATACTTGATTGCAGAATTATTTTCAGCTGAGTTTCTCTTTTCTGTTGGAGTTTGAAGAAAGTTGCTCTAGGTGTAAAATATCCACAATGCTGAGAAGAAAAGGAGATGTTTTCACCTAGCAGGCAAGTCCTCTCTGATTTTTCCCACAATATCTGTGTCTGTGTGCATGCATGTGTTTGTGTTGTGTTTGGTGAGGGGTGTGTGTCAAGAAATCAGAAGTTTGCCAGGGAAGTAGTGCAGGTGTTGGGGAAGTGAGTGTGAGCGTCCTAATGGCAGACTTACCTTTCCTCACATACCTTCTGCAGTGCTTTGGGATTGTAGATGTCATAGGTTGAGATTGCCCCCTTCCCCCCAAGAGGCTGGGGGGCTCAGAGGTGACTGGGTGCCAGGGCAGTGTTCCCTGGAGAGCCAGTCACTGTCCACGTTGTTCGCTTCTGCTCAAAATCACATATCACAGCCCCAGAAGCTGTTGGCAGCTCTGTCTGGGTTGTTTTGCTGTTGGTGTCTGCTGTGTGTAGGTGTTGAAGGCCAGGGGGTGGCTGGGCTCCTTCTCTCCCCTTCCAAGGGGAAGAGGGGAGCCCTGTGACCCCCTAACTCTGCCTAGGCCAGAGCTGGAGACAGCACTGGAATGAGAGCATGTTTGTGAGGGATGAGACTCACAAACAATGGTAAGTGGGAGAGAGAGGCAGGCCCTGCGGCCAGGCCCTCTTCTCCTCCCCCCCTGTGCAGCCAGGCCGCAGAGCAGGGCTGGTTTTCCCTCTGGCTCTTTAGAGAGTGGATGTGAGGGCTCAGCACTGCAGCAGAGCAGGGCTGGTTTTCCCTCTGGCTCTTTAGGGAGTGGATGTGAGGGCTCAGCACTGCAGCAGAGCAGGGCTGGTTTTCCCTCTGGCTCTTTAGAGAGTGGATGTGAGGGCTCAGCACTGCAGCAGAGCCAGGACGGGCCGAGGAGGCTCCATTGCTGGGGAGGAAATCCCAGGTAAGAACTGGAGACGGACCCCAGAGAGAGAGAGGGGGGCCCGGAGGATGTCTCTGCCGTGATCTAAAACACAGGACAGCCGAAAACCCGAGGAGAAATCAACAGTCCAGGACACAGACACTTGATAAGCTGAACTGCACTGCAGCAGCCACAGAACCGAGGTACGAGAGGGAGAGATCACACAGCAGCAGAGGAGCAAGGGCTCAAAGCTATCTTCTTGGACTTCATGAGGAGAGAGACTACAACAAACAACTAGAACTTGGTGAGGGGGGAGTGTTCAGGAGCCCAGAACACTCCCACGGCAAAGACTGTGTAAAGTATCAGCCTTGAAAAGCTGCTTCTGGACTAAAGTAGTTAAAGGAGGGACTTGAAAGGACTGACTGACAAAAATGTAAATATATATATATAGTTGCTTTTAGTTTGTACAGTATGTTTATTTGTGTAAATAAATGTATATACTTCCCCCTTCCCCTACAGAAGCCTCTGGCCTGAAAGTTTCTCTCCGGTGTTAGGATAAATTGTGGGAAGGGGTGGGGGGAAGCCTGGAAATTGGATTTTGGATTTCTAATGTGGCTCAAACTGCCACAGTAGACCAGAGTTAAAAACACTGGTACTGTGAACCCCACTAATGAGAATGTCTCATTTTCAAAAAGAAATATGAATCTGTAAACCTTAGGCAGAATAGAATCAGGGGTGTAAATGTCTATTGTGAAGGGGCTCAGCCTCTAAAGGTGTTTGAGGTTGGATCCAGTGCTGTTCTCATATGCTGTAGTAGGCTGACCCTAGTCTTAAGTACCTGGCTTTGTGCCAGATGTGTGTTGTTGTTAGTGTGTGGTACCAATAAAGTACATTATTTGTACTTTATTTGTACAAGGGTGGTGTGCTCCTACCCATTAGTGTGGTGTGGGCTTTGCTCTGTCTCCACGCAGCCCTGCAGCTCCTCCTGCCCACGTGGGACACTGCCCACTGCTCTGGCATACCCAGGGAAGGAGCTGCCTTGGGGGCATCTGGAGAGCAGGACTCCAGGAGGGAGCTCTCCTGCTCACTCAGACCTGATAGAGCTTTTACAGTGCTTGTCACTGTGGGCAGTGCCACGAGGTGCACGTGTGGACAGGCTTTCCCCACAGCTCAGCACCCTCGGTCTCTGCTTACTCTGTGCATTAGGCAGTGACCAAGGAAAGAGGGAGGATACCGGAGCAGGGGAAGGAATAGAAAAGCTTTGTAAGCTGAGTTGGATCGTGGGTGCTGGGTGGTTTGAGCCAGTAGCCAGGCCTACCTACATATTCCCTAGGGAAAGATGATGGTGAAGCTTTCTGCTTCACAGTTAGACTTACTCTGCCCTTGGGCTTCACCCCTGCTGTCATTTCTCATGCAAAGAATGCACCTCTCCCTTGTCTCTGAGCTGGTGCTGTTGTGTCAGTGGGATTGGAAGAGCTGAGAACAACTGCTGCTGGGTTTTCTGCACAGCGGGGGCAGAGGTGACCATCCAACTCACTGATTGTAGTGCTCATTCCCCAGAACACGAGTCTTCTGCCAGTCTGATGGCAGAACATTTGGGGATTCAGTGGAGCAGGAGGTTAAAGCAGACAACCCAGGAATGGCTTTGGAAGCATAACTCTACCCCGAGATGTTAAGTATGGGCACGGCTGTGATCTGAGAAATTCATGAATGTCACCAACACAGTCTGCTGAAGTGATAGCTATAAAATGGAAGATTTAAAGGAGGCAATCATAATGGTTAACAGCAGTATGAAAAAGCTTAAACATGTTCATAAATTTCAATAACTGCTGAGCAATATACGGGATTCATCGAGGAGAGATTTAATTTGAAAAATGTTAAATAGGCGATACAAAGCCTGGAAACACAGACGTTTCTTCTGAAGATGGAGTCTTTTGGTGAGAAATTTACGTTGTGCTTCAGCTGAAGTGATACTAAATGCAAGTACAATCTGGTAGAAAAGAAATGAGAAAATAAATTATAGAAAGAGTTCTTAAATTTGCACATTAAGGAAAAAAGCTTTATTTTGTATTCTCACTTCAGATGGTAGTTGTGTCTAGATCTATAAATGACCATGCGTGCTGAACGAAATGAGATAAAAAATGTTCGTGTCAATTATATAGATATTTAATAGAAAATAAAAATGACTGAAGTCTTATCACAGGGAAGTACAAGCATACATATTTGTGTGCAAGTATTGAGAATATATACATCATTTAAACAAATGCATTTTATTTAGAATACAAACACTGATGAATTTCAAATTTTCTGTGTTTAAAATTAATAGCATTCTGAGGCAGAACCTTTCACTGCAGATAGGTTTAGCAAGATGCATCAGTGCACTAAGATTTTTGAAATGGTGAATACCTTCTTTGTGTTGCTAATTGCATCTGTGCAGCCTGCAAATGAAGGATATCCACCATCTTATTTCCAAGTTCAATCATTTTATTCCTGTTGATAAACAGCCCTTATCTTCTTCCCACACACCAGATAGATTTTACGTTACTTTATAGATGAGAATTTTCCATTGTGCCGCAGCATATTGTTAGCAAGCTTGGGCTTTATTAAAAAGGAATAGAAATGCAGATTTTGGAAAATTTCTCCTTTTTCAAGTGAGTTGTTTTTAGATGTACTGATGCTGCTTGCAGTAGTGATTAAATTAGTGAAGGTGCCTTTCACCACAGTAAGATGGAGAAAGCTTCCAAGCCATCAGCTTGACCCGGGATGCTGTGTGTGATGAAAGAGAAATGTTCTGCTGGAGGTATCCAGCTCCCTCCAAGGAGCAGCACAGCCCTCCAGATCAGTGTGTTGCTTATGGAAATGCTACCTCAGAAGTGTTCAGGAGATGAAACTGTCTTTTGAATTCATATGGGAACTTACTTAAAAGATTTGGGGAAAAATCTGAGCAGGCATCCCTTAGCAACTTGTAGGTTTGCAACGCTGAGGACCTTTCATTAAGGCAAAAAGATTGTTTTCATCTAGTGTCTCCCTCCAGTACATAAAGGTATGCAACTGTTTCCTGAGTTGGGCTAAATTTCGCTATCCATCCTGGCTGGTTTTATGTATCTCCCTGATTCTAATGTAGTATTAAAAAAAAAAAAAAAAAAAAGACAAAAATGTGCACAGAAGTTTACACTTCTAGCAGAGAGTGGAAGCCAGAATGGCTGAAGTTACTAGGCAGGCCCTGTTGGGACCAGCACAGAGAGAGAGGCAAAGGCAATTTCCCTTTCTGGGGTCACTTCTAAATACTGGAAGTCATGAGTTCCCCTCAGCTGAAACAGAATGTGTTCTCCACATTGGATTATTGAAGGAATGTCTTAACAAAAACCTGTGTTAAGAGCGTTTGGAAAGAAGAAATACAGCTACTGGCAGAAGAGTGATTAACCTGGAAAGGAGCTCAATACCAATGTTTAATTCTCAAGATACATTACATTTTTGCCATGACACTTTATATTCTGAATGGCTTTACTGGTGCAGTTCCATTTGCTTCACAAACCACTCAAAATACGAGGAGATTTCTAGACAGTGAGAATAATGATTTCCAATAACAGAATGAAATATTTTAGCTGACAAGTTCAGTGGCATGGCTCTGTGAATCCTCCTACATCCCCTGCCAAATACTGCATCAATTTGTTTGACTTCATGCAAATCTGGATGCAGAGGAGGGCCCTTATCTCTCTGTATACTTACATACACTCTATAGATGTGAATAAATACTCCTAAACACGTCTGTGCTGGTGTCTCTGCAAAGCATATGGAATTTCACATTGATTTGTGAACTCTATAAAACACTAATGGAGTTGCTGCTTTAGCTTTCAGTCAATTGGGAAAGACTCAGTGATGGGAAATTGCAGGCAAATTCCCCTTTTGCTGGTCCCAGTAGTGCCTTCTTTGTAACTTTAGCCATTCTGCATTCCCCTGTCCTTAGATTCATGTCTCTCCTTTGGGAAACCATGCAGACTCATTCATGGTGCAGCTCAGAAATGGCTTCTATCTCTCTCTACTTCTGATGCACCTTATTTATTTCTAAGCACAGCTCTCTAAAAGGGCAAACAAGCCACACAATTCCATGCATAATATGTACAGCTACGGTGCTGTAAAATGCTTCATCAGGAAGAGACAGGGAACATCACTCTTCTCTCCTTTATATTGTGAGATGAATTGTACTGCTTTGGACAGCCTACACATGCAGATTTGTTATCTCTGAGCTCTCCTGAAACTGATTCTGTGTTACATGGGTTTTATATGTACCTTACACTGCTGTTCAGGGCACAGCCTCGGAACAACTTGATATTTAGAAATCAAGTTCTGTCATCTGCTTCTAAAGAGTTTTTCATTGCCATGTACTTTTTACAAAGAGTTTTGGTACATCATTAGTGCAGTCAGTGCTGGAGCAGTTGTTTTTTGGTAAAATGATATTATTTCACAGCACGGTTTCCTAGTTGTCACAGACAGCTAAAGGATGAATTGAAACAAGCAGAAACCTATCTGGAATGTAGATAGTAATCAGAATTACTGACCTTGACCTCATTTATGAAAAGTCATGAGATTTCTAATAGCAACTCATAGCTTCTTCACTCAGTACCAAATTTTTCTTTTTTTAAGAAAACACCCTACAGATGCAGCAACATGATTCCCTCATGTGCTGTGCAAAGGTATTTGTGCCGTAGTGATTTTGGGATACGTGCTCCCATTGAACCACCATCTGCTCCTCTGGATGCTCAGAAGGCTGATTTTTCTCTCCAGAAGCTGGAGGAGGCAAGTAAGATGCTTTGTTGGGGTTTTTTTTGAGGAGGGGAGGACAGAACACAAACTGAGGCCGTGCAGCTCTGCACGTGGGGGCTGCACTTGCTGAGCTCTGGGAACCGTGTGCTTGTTGTTGGGCTGAGCATGGGGCTCTGCACAGCAACCCTCTGGGGTTTGACCTGATGCTGTTACCAGAGGTCGTGGGTAATGATATGAGCCAGCAGACCTAGCCTGACTTCTTCCCAAGTGGCCTTGGTGCCAGGGGGCTCTGGATGGATGTGGGATTTCTAAAGCCAGAGCCAGGCTTTTGCCATTGTTTCAGTAACTGCTTTTCAGTTTGGATTAAAGAGGAGCATCCATCTGCAGGACACTGTTAAATAAAGGGGTTAGACTGGATGAAATCCAGGCTGTTTTTCTGTGTACAGACAGAAGTCTATGTGTTGGGATATTTCCTTGCTACCCCTTGTGAGCTGACGGAGAGGAAGGGTGGCACACGGTGACGAAAGGAACAGTTGGCTCTGACTTCTCCCCAAGCTGCACTTCATCATCTCTTTTCTTCTTCTAATCACTTTCGTTCATTTTGGTAATTTGTTTTCCCTTGGACATAGTCCCCTGTGGGAACCTTTATCAGCTGAGTGAACTGCTGCACACATTTCATTAATGCATAAATGAGTAGGCTGAAAGCATCTTATTGATCAGAATATGCCTTGTTATCTGTGGTAGCCTTGCTGGGATGCCCTGGGGGATAGGGGGACTTTGGACTCTGGGTATATACACTATTATTTCACTTCCTTTCTTTTCTTAATGATTGTGCACAAATGATTAAATAAATATGTCATTACAATTTAGTGTTTTCATACAATAATCTTGCTTCTTCCTTCTTTCCAGTAGAATAATGTATTTCAGATTCTTAATCTCCCCTTCCAGGCTATGCAAAGGCTTCTGATTTTGTTCTGTCCTCTTACTCTGCACAAGCAAGTAACTGTGCTAGTAACAGTGGGATTTGCACAGTCAACATGGAGAACCTGGCACTAATTTTATTTGCTGAGGATTTAGAGGTACAGTCCAGAGTCTTCAGAAGCCAGCTGGGCATTTATTGCTTCCAGGTAAAGAAGAATTTCGAAAAAATAATTTAAAAAAATCCATCTCTTTTGCAAGTCCCTTATGTTTGTTGCAAGACCCAAACACTTGCTGGGAAAGAAATATCAAACCTGAAACTCCACTGATCATTGTCACTGGGGAAAATGCCCTTTTCAAAGTCAAAGCCAGATATGTAAAAGCACTGGTTCTGTTGAAGTCATTGCTTGGTGTAGTCTCCATGACCTTTTCCCAAAGCTACAGTGGCTTTCAATGTTGTTGAAAATTCTTTTCTATCATGATGAATCCTCACTGATAAAGCTTTAGGCATTAAGAGCCTCCGTATTTGTTTGCCCCTGTCTCTTTTCCTGACACAGTCATCTGCTATGGGCTTGCTGGTACCTGTGTGGGAGCAGCTGATGGGATTTTTAAAACTGAGAAAACTTACTCAAACTACACTTCCCTGGAGGCACAGCTGGATGTGAAACAAAGCGCAGAAGTGGAGCCTGTTCTTCCCCCTGCCTGTGTTTGAACAGGGAAATGGTGCCTGGCAGCCCTGTCCCTGCAATGTGGAGAGGCTGCACCTCCTCTGTGCAGCACCGTTTGCTTCTTCTCCATGCTGTAAGTCATGGAAAATCACACTAACTGGGTTTTGTTCGTTTTCAGCTTTTCAGATTTGCAAGAACCAGGGCCTGTAGAGTTACAAATGCCAGCATGTGACTGCAGTGGTTGGTGTTTTGTTCTCTCAGTCGTGAGTTGCCTTAGTCTGAGTTCAGTCATGTTAGAGGCATAATCAAAGCCTTGACATTTGCCTTTTAATTAAACTTACTTTAAATCTCTTTTAGATCGTAGATGATAATAACGGTAGCAATGACTATGAGAATTCATTACCTTCAGTTGCATTTAGCAACTTTTCAACAAAGTAGTGAATTTAATATGTAAGAAATTGATTTGTTATACTAATGGAGAAAGCTCATACCCAAGCCATATACACAACTTCCCAAAATTAAACTGAAACCCTTCTGTTACAGAATATTGTACTTAGAAATAAGCTTTCTTTCCAAATCACTGCTTTTCATGGAGCAATCCATTAGTGGGAAGTCAACACTAGTTCCATGTACAGGTCACCATAACATGTGCTTTTGCCTTATAACTCCAGTTTGCAGTCCAGAGCATTACAAATAAGAACTTCCAACATGTCAGGTGTACAACACATATGGAATTTCTTTTTTTGCTAGTTGTCTTTTCAGCCTCCACTCTTCTATTACTGCAAAAGAGCAAGGGGACAATTCACAGTGCCAGAGTGTGGCACATGTGTGGGCAGTATTTCAGTTAATGACATTCATATAAAATCTCCTGGCATGTACACATCAACTTTATAGGAGCTGTCAAAAAAAAGGTTTCCAAGTGCAGTAACTGTATACTTTTCACAAGTATACATTAATTTGTTTTGATTTTAAGTTCACTGAGAGATGAATTTTTCATTGGGCCTGCTGGGGAGCAGCTTTTCCAGTTTGTATCATTCATCAATTTACCCATCACTAAAACAGGTCTGTCTTTAACTGGGTTTTACAAATAGAAAATAGTAAGTTGAAAGTTTGCTTTGTGAACCAGAATTGAAGTTAGCAAAATAAACACAGAGAAATGTTACACTTTGCTGTTAAATCAAGGTATAAAGTGAAAGGTTAATAGAGTATATTCATAAGTTATATTTAAAGAGTGTGTTTACCTAAGACTGCAGTTAGGGAGTATAAAATCTTAGAGCACAGTCCTTTCCTTAAAAGCCTCCAACATGAATGGACAAGGCAAGTAAGAGGAATGAGTAGGAAAAGAGCCTGAAGAGCTTTCCTCTGGCTGCTGCTTGCAGGAAGAGCGTGTGCTCTGGAAGACTGTCCTTGGGCTCCATGTGAGCAAACAGTCTGAGAGGTAGAAAAGTCTGTAACACACTGGGGATCAGATTTATCCCTGTGGGGTCCAAACTTTTGAATGCTGTGCAGAAAAAAGCTTCTAAGAACTGATGATCCTTTAGATGACCTGTATTGTGGTTCTCATGCTTGGTGTGTTGGGTTATCGTGTAAATCTTTGCTACAGATCTATCAGGTCAGATTAATTCATTTATAGGTTCCTGCATGCTCAGCAGGATATGTGTGTGAAACTTAAGTAACTTCACATTAAGGTGCCTTTTTTTAAGGGACACAGACAAACTAGCTTTAGAACTGGAAATTAAACCCAGACTGATGCCTCATCCAGAGCTTTACCAATTAGACTACTGTTACCAAAATATTTTTCAATTAATGGTGTAATCTGCTGTACCTTTTATTTTAAGTTTTCATTTCCTGTGGAGTCATGTTTCCACCAAATTTACCCTGGGTACTTGTGCAGTGGAGTTCTAGTGGCTGCAGCTGCCTGATTTCAGTGATAGTGATGGAACTTGCTTTTACACCTAAAGTTTGCTTGTATGGGCTGCTGGAGATAGGCTGAGGGTGTCCCTGGCTGAAACACAACTGTATGCACAGCACTGGGTGCTTCATTGCTATTTTAATTTTTTTTTCTTCTGAAAATTTCATGTATGCTGCACACAGGAGGAAAATATTTTGGGGATATACATAGATATACCTCACTGTTCCAATAGATCTGTGTATTGAGTGGGGTAGCACAGGTGAGTTTTTCTAAGTATCATCTATGTGAAGAGCTCAGTTTTCAGTATTTAATCTTTTCCTCTATGCATGGTATCACAGAAGCTGTAAAAACAGGTGATGAGAAAAGTGGCCAACACAGAAGGGGTTGTAACCCACAGCAGTGGTGTTACAAGATGCTAAGCACAGCTATGGGTCAGGATAAATAAAGCCCTATTTTATCCACTGGATTTGATGATCAGTTCTGCCTTTGACTTTCTGTACAAGGTAGTTGGTAGATACAAAGCCTGATCATGTCTCATGGCTGTTTACAAGCACCCAGTTTGTGAGCCAGCATGTGAACTCGTTCCATGCTAACTCTGTACACTGACTGGCCTAAGAGTGACTGTGTTAGGTAGCTTATTCCACTCTGGAAACAGAGCAAGATATCTAGTCTGTTAGTGCCTCGACACTTCAAGCTGCTGTTTTTTACAGCTAATTCAATGGTCTGGCACTGGCAGCGAAAGCAGCTGAACCACAGCAGCCTGTGGCTTTGCATGAACTGGCCTGTTTTGCCAAGAAGCAGCACATGAGCCTGGAGTCTGCTCTCTAGTTATTGGCAACACGGGTGTCCTGTGCTGTGTAGAGATGGAGGAGCAGCTCCCAAGGCTGGTTCTGGTCCACACTGACTTCCCAGCTGGGCAGTCCTGAGCAGTTCTTTGGCTTCCTAGTTTAAAGGTGAACTTGTAAAGGAGCAGCAGCCACTGCTGTCTGTGGGAGATGGTCCAGGTGGCTGCTGTCCAGAATGTCATTTGGAATGACTACAGGGACTCATTTTCTTGTAGGGTTGGCTGTGGATCGTGTGACTGTGCTGTGAAGGATGCAAGCCTATAAAGAAGCCACATGGTTTAGATTCTTTACTTTTTAATGAGACAATGGTAAAGAAGCCAGGTTCCAAGTATTTTATGTTCAGAAATTTAACTGCAGATTAATAGTGACAGCACTCTGTAAAATATCTCTTAGGGATTCCCTTCCAGGTCACCTTTTTCCTCTAGTCTGACAGTGATAACACTTCTAAAGTGTTTTGTAATAGTGGTCTTTCAGACCATCATTGAGAGAAACCATTTGTCAGAATAGCAAATACCACACTGTGTTTCAGGCTTGCAAAAACTTTTTGATTTCACTGCTGAAGGATTTGGGAAAGGGGAACTTTCAGTCTCACATTCTAAGAGCCTGTAGTCTCAAGGCTGTACTGTTGACTGAGAAAAGCCAGAAGCTGCTTTTGGTTTGATTTGAACCAGCCACTGGAAATAAGGGACAATATCACAAAGTCTGGCCAAGAAAGGGCAAGATTTATAGAAGCACTGCTTACATCTTAGGCTTTGGAAGATTCTTCCCCAGTGCATGGTTATTAATCTCAGATGGCCTCTTGACAGATTTATAGAGCCATAATTCCAAAATGAGCAGGAGGTATTCTTGATATGCAAGCTAAAATTGTTTGCGTGTGCTTAGCAATAATCACTGTTTTCAAACAGTCCTTACTAGCCCTCTAAGGTAGAGCCTTTGCATTCCTAAATCAGGATTATCAGGAAATTAAAAGATAAAAAAAAAATTTGCTTAAATATACCAAGAGCTGACCTTCATTAACTTGTGTATTTCTTGATTGGTAAGGAAAAACTTGATATCTTTTCCTCACTTGTGAATTATTTCCTACTTCAGAGATGAACTATACACTCCACATTATCTTCCCACCCATCACACAAGCCATATCTGGATCTCCATCCCCTGTGTTATGTGTGCAGTATAACTTGGGTTGAAGAGTAAATAGGAAAGCTTATAGCTAGTGCTTTAATGTGCTTGACAAAGCAGCGGGACACTGATTAAAATGATGCAGTGCAGCATGGAACAGGACAGCTTCCCATAGTGAACAGCTTAACACGCTGATGGCAAGTGCTTGTCTATCACTGCTCCCACACCCCAGAGCACTGGGTACAAAAACAAGCACTTGTTTAGCAGCAGGTGCAGCACTGGTGACACAACTGCAGAAAACCTGTGATCTTGTGATTTTACCCTTGAAACCTTTCTTCTTAGACACTGTAAAGCTGCATCATTCCCTGTGCTTTTCTCTTCTAGTTCAGCCATGTGCCTTTAATGCCTTTTATGCAGGTACGTGTTTCTGGACAGAGCAGGCCTGCTGCTGCCCTGGGAATCTCCCCTGTCACACAGAGCTCACAGTCAATCAGCTGGTTTGGACTCCTCTGAGACTTTCTGTCAGTGACAACCAGTGATGAGTGGGTGTCTTACATGATGTGTTACTTTTTGTTTTAAAGGAGATCATGAGAGACAGCTATTGACCTCTGATGGATTTGTGAATAGAGCTTTGTGGAGCATTCCTAAATTCTCATCCTTCTGTTGATATGCTTTAATAAGAGAGTGTGCTTAGCCTTAAATTGCAGTTAAGCACTTAACTTAGCTTGGCATAACTAATGGTACAGTCAATATTTAAAGATACTGCAGCATTCAACATAGTCACATTTAACTGATTTTGGAGCCTATGTAAAATTTTTCAAGGTCTTTGAGAATTTAAGTTTGCTTTGCAAGGGTCTAATTTATTGGGAACTTTGGTGCTGAATAGAATACTACAGTAAGCAGTAAAGTGTGGTCCTGTATGTTATAAAGATAAAATAGGCCTGTTTGGAGGCGTAGCTTCAGTCAAATCTGGTGAAAATCAGTCTTTCAGTAGCTCATGAAAGGCTCCCTTGGTAGGACCTGAACACTTAGAATCTCCTGGAGTGTGGTGGCTCTGTGTGGCAGCCACCGTTCTGTGGAGGGACAGTGACACTGTGCAGCTGACAGAGCCTGTAAGGGGCTGATGGTGAGCTCATGAAAAATTGTATGGCAGTGTTTGAAAGCTGTGGTGTGTAGTGCTGGTTTATCTTTCAGGCTGCTCCCAGTCCAGGTCCGTGCTGAGGGGGAGTCTCTCCCTCGGGGGCAGTGCCGTGAGGCAGCTGAGGCCTCGTCTTCCCTCAGGACCAGGCAGCCCCTTCCCTCAGCACCACGAGCCCCTTATTTTGGTTACACATTCCGGGTTTTTAGGCATTTGTCTAATGTTTGACTGAATTAACTTGAACCTTCTACACAACTCGACTTCCTCTTTGTCTTTTCAAGGCAGTGACTTCTCGTCTGCCGCTGCCAGCTGTGAAATGACCCCCGGAGCAGCAGACCCTGCGTGGCTGATTTTCAGTGGAGGGGTAAGAAGCTGAAGTGTGGTTGTCTGTCCCGGCTCCTGACTTAGCAGCACACTGCTCCACAGGGAGCACTTCTCTGGAGAAAAGAGGAGGTAAAAGCTTAATCCTCTCCACCTGCAGCCTTGACTGATGCCTCAGACAGGTGAGCTGACACTCCACCTGGACGGGCAGGATAGTGCTCCTCAGGAAGCTGAGACAGGCTGGCTTATTTTGGGGATGTGAGTTATATTAGCTGTACTTCCAAATCCTTTGTTTTTCTCTGCTTGAGCAATTTCAGGATGTGGAGGTTGTTTTCAGAGGAAAGAAAACTGTCCCTTGCATTAACTGTGTTAATTTAGTAAGAACCAGTTTGACAGGAAAATGAATACACTTACTTTTGCTCATCATGCTCTGAAAGCATGATGAAGCTGTGTGGAATCCACACTTGCTCCTCAAAATACTATGGTTCATAAAATTATAAGATCTTTTGTATAACCCCTGTCTTTACTAAATGAATGTTCTCTTCTATGGAGTTGAACAACAAAAGAGACTTTTTTGTATAATACATTTTCTAGTCATGATGAGACTGTATGATCTGTCTCTCCTCTGCCCCACTTCCAGACTCTTGATGAGAAGACATGGATCAAGCGAGGGTTTCCATCTTTTTGTTAGTTTGTTGGTTTTTTTACTAGTTAATTGCCCTCACTGTTGAAGGACAGTTTGCATTTGTCAGGCATAACTTTCTCCTGCAGTTTCTTTGACCAAATTCAGCAGCAGATATTTTTTTTTCTCCTAAACTAATCTACCTCCTATTTTTTAAAATTACTTTTCTCTCCAAAGAGTTTAACCCAACCTTTGAATACAGTTTTCTTCCCTAAAATCTTTTCATGTATTTAAAAAAAAATTATTTTGAAAATGTGGGCATGAGGAGTGGACGCAATATTTTGATAGCTGTTTCAGCACTGCTGTATAGGAGCCTAAAATTATCTGCCAGTTCCTCTCTGCTGCTGTTATGTATTCTTGTGATCCTACTAGTCCTCCAGCAGCACTTAGGGGCAATAACATTCAACTGCTATTCACTCCTAGGAGTGCATTACTTTTAGAATCAACTTACAGCTCTCTAGTGCATGGATTTTCTTCTGTGTCCTCTATTGTTAAATGCAAAGTAGGGCTATAATGCAGTTTAAGGCTAAAATATTTGGTGGTTTAAATTAGTATCTTTAATTGGACGTATCATGATAAATAATCAAAGTGCTCTGAAAAATCACCCAGGATTTTATTCACATCTTTTCATTCATCTCTCACCTGCTGACCTTTCTTTCTGTGGTGTGAGATGGAATACAATACATTGATTAGCATCATTTGGTCATTACAGCTCTCACATTCCAATATGATTTCTCACTGGAAATTAATTCTTTAATTCCTTTCATTACCTGTAAGCTGTTTAACACTGGTTTTGTGTAGGGTTAGAGTAGTCAGACTGGTAAGTGCCATTCAAGTACATTACCCAAGTCTGAGATTACAGGTTTTTACCATTTTCAGCTAAGTTAGTAGGAGCACATCATGTTACTACTTGGAATATGAATGAAATAGTTCTTAAATATTCCATCTTAAATGTGCAATTAAATGGAGATGGTAAAACCATAAGGAACAATCTTATGCTCCTATTAGGACTTATTTTGTTTGTGATTTCTCTGACAAGAAAAGTACTAATGAGTCTAATCAGACTTCTTGCAAAACTTAATCATGTTTGTTTCATTCACTATAAGGTTCCAGAGGACTCTTACATTAGTTAACTGATTTTTCTGTCCTCAGCAGATAAGATCCCTAAGGTTGTTTTTTAAAGGAATACTTGAGATAATTAATTTCAATATACTTTCTTAGGTGAGTGATTAATAATAATAATAATAATAAACCTGCAGCCCTGAGCATTGTGTGTCCTTACAGGCTTTATGCCTCATCAAGTGTCAGCCATTTAGATTTAGAATGTCTTTTGAGCTCTGTACCTTAAGCAGCTGTTCTGTGCCAGCTTTGAAACACAAATGAAATGATCAAAGAAAGGCAAATAGGAATGCATTATTCACTCCATCTGTTTAACCACAGTGGATAGATAATCTGGCATTCAGATATCCAATAACATATTCAAAATTAAAATAACATCTATGAGAAGTGCAATCAATATGGAGATCAGTCATCTGAATTGTCACTAGAGGCTATTTAATCCTCTTGCTCTGACTGTGCATTTGGTCTATCTCTAGAAGTGAAACCCTGCAAATTGCAAACAGAAAGAGTTAAATTTGTAACCGATGATTTCCACAAGATTTACCACAAGAACAGGGGTTTTTTGTCCCACTTTTTTGTCGTTGTCATGAGAACAAGACAACAGCATTTATATCCCCAGTGTAGTCAGTAGCAAAACTGTAAACTTTTAATGCACTTATAGACTTTAACCTTTTTAATATTCAGTGTTTTCATTGGTTGGCCTTTCACCTTTCCTTCATGGGTTATTGAGGCGATAAACAAGGGGCTGGGGGAATAATTGGTGACTTAAATTTCAGAACACTGCAAATGTCACTGACATATTTTACAGCTGGTTTTGGATATATGGCACATGGAAATGCCAGTACCATGGACTCAGTTCAGACTGATCCAATCCTCTTTTCCACTGCACATCCAATCCAGAACTTCCTTTATGTGTCTCCAGGCTACCCTTACCCAGAGTAGCAGCCAGTTGCACCTCCTGCATGTCCCTTTCCTCGGTGTGCAAGTGGCTGTGGAGAGGCTGGAAGGTGACATCCCTGACTCCTCGCTGTTGGTGTCCCCACCTGCCCTGGGCTGCAGTGTGTGTTGAAGACAAACCTGCTCTTGATACAAGTGCTTTGGATACAGGCCTAGCTTGGTGTTTGTGTTGGATGAGCTCAGAAGCACAGCAGGAGGGACAAGGCAGGTATCCCACCAGTCTGAGAGACATCTCTGCCTGTGGTGTGTGCTGGTCTCCAGTCCATCCCACTGGGGCTTGCTGAGACAGCACGTTGACAGCATCTGGCAGACAAATCAGCCTTCTCTTCTTCCTAGAGAATCCTGAAGAGAATCATGTGTAGCAGAATGTTTACTATGAGGTTACTACACTATGGGATAGGAATTTCTTCACAAAAGTGTTGTCAGAACCCTGAAAGGGGCTGCCCAGGGACGTGATGGAGCCACCATCCCTGGAGGTGTTCAAGAAACAACTGGACAAGGCACTCAGTCCTCTGGTCTAGCTGGCAATGTGGCAACTGGTCAAAGGTTGGACTGGATGAACTTGGGGGTCTTTTCCAACCTAGAGGATTCTGTGATTCTGTGAATGGAACTGCGTATGGGATACAGAACATGTTCAGCTTGCGATTCTCCTGCTGGGGTGTTGCTGCTGCTGGGCTCGGGAGCACGGGCAGAGGTACCTGCTGTGTGCCCTGTTTGTGGTGATTCAGCTGTGATGGGGCCTTGGGAGTGTGGCTTTCCCTTAGCAAAGACACAGCTAATGCCTTGAAGTCACTCTTACCCTTATTAGGTTCATGTCAAGTGCAGTGGTGGGGTAGTACATGGGGAGAGAACTGTTGCTGTTTCATGTGTGTGCAGTGAGGGGGCTTTGGATGGCAAAGATGAATAGGCCGAGCTATTCTGACTGCAGAGGAGGTACATGGATTTTTCTGGTTGAGAATCCAGCTATTGAAGCAAACCCAAGCTTATACCTTGGGCTTAAAGACAATATAAAATAAGACCTCTAGAATTTGTCAGTTGATACAAGAGGTGACATGTTTAGTTCACTGAGCTCAGAACAAGCTATAAATCAAAGTAGGCAGGGGTGTTTTTTTATATATTTTATGTATTTTAATGGGGACAGCTGTGAGAAACCAGATTGAAGCCCATAGCTGCAGTAACCAGGACAACACAAAGGTTTTAACAAAATTGAACCTCAATAAGGAAGGTAAAAACCTGCCCTGCTTTGTTATCTTTAAATTTTAATAGCTTAGGGTCTGGCTGAAGGTTTCTATATAATTTTTTTTATTTGCATGGAACACTTGACCTTTTCCGATGAGCTACCGAATATCAGAAGCAGTTTTATTTTTTCTTTTGGTTAAAAACATTTGATCCACTTAATTTTAAAATTTTTTAGAAGCACGATAGCATAGGTTTGTTCATTTAGAGTCAGGAGTTTCACAGTCCAAATAGTTGGATCAAAATAAGAGCTTATGATTTGGGATTTGAATATTCTGACTGTTCGGATGGCCCTCAGCATGATGAATAGCAAATTGCCCTTAAAGATGTTTACATTTGATTTGCATTAACAATGTGGTTTCTAAATGTATTTGGAATGTTTCTTTGTGTTTACATATGACCTGCTCTACTGAATGTCACCAGCTACAAAGTATGTGAAATCTTACAGCTCTTGTATTTTGAAGGAAATGGAAGGTCTGTAACACCAGTTATGCAGGCTGCTGAGGCTGAGACTGTTGGTGAACAATGGGCAGAAAAGAGGATATAAAAAACAAACAACTGTGTCATGAGGGCTCAGAATGAGTTTTGTGTCCATAGCAGACTGACACAGGAGAAGACTAACAAGGCACAGAAAGCCTTAAAGCCAATGAATCCCTGATCTTGTAAAGGATCCCATTCTCATTGATGTTGCCTATTTGCCTGCAGCAAGTTGCATATTCTTCTTTTGGGAAAGGGCATTTAACTTTCCTTCTTGCTGGGTGTTAGTCTCATTGAAAGAAAGATGGAAATTAGATTTTCTCTGAGGCTTCTGTTCACTTTTACCTTCTTTTCTGTTTTCTTATCTCTCCAGACTGTCAGACTGAAATATGGAACAGTAAACTGTGCAAACAAAAACCCTTGTTATTTCTTCAAATCTTTCAGCACCGCCTGCCATTAAAGCTTTTACCATACCAAAGGCCAGTGATTTAATATTACTGCAATGCTCTGTTTTCTCTAGGTATACTTTTTATGGAATGAAAGGACTACTATACAAATGATCATAAAATCACCTGTTGGTAAAGGTAGCCTACTTGTTGGCTGAACTGCTCCATGTAAGCTGGCCCACTGCTCAGCCTGCAGCTGCAGCTAATGAAATACTTGTCTGGAGCAAGTAAGTGCTTTGAAAAACCCAGAATGGATGAAGCAGGTTCCATAGTATTCATAAGCTTTGAAGAGTATATATATATATTCCTTCCAGGAGAATATATATATTCTCAGTATTGTAAGTCCAGAGTATCTTTAGATGGCTGCACAAGCAAAGCATCTCCTGTTTGAGGAGATTGATTCTTTCTTGTTCGTGTGAGGTACGAATGGGTGGATACAGGAGACATCCCTGCTACCCTCTGTCATACTGGCATGGAGGGAGTAGGACAGAATGGCAGGAGCTGCAGTGCTCCTCTCTGATGTCGTGCACCTCCTAAGCAGCCCATGAGCAGCTCCCCCAAGTTAAATCAGACCCTGAAACTGCTCTTGGCTGTGCAAGGCACACCTTGAATTCTCGCAAGCACTTGCGTGTCTGGACTGCAATATTTCCCTGAGGGTGAGTGCAACAAACACAAACTTGCTTTGATGAAGGCCCTCTGAGCATTAGGGAATGACTGTTGACAACGTGCTGTGCTTCTGCTTGGAGCTGGTGGTGGTCCCAGAGCAGTGCTGGGAAGAACTTGGGCTGCATTCCTGATCTGTGTTCATCCAAGTGACTTGGGGTTTTTTTTCAGGCTGGTTTGCCATGCAGCTTGTTTGAATCTGAAGATGCCATTAAAAATGTGCACAAGTAATCAAAGAATACATAAACTGTTGGTGTCTCCGTTAATCAGTTCAACTGCTCCAGGGCTCAATCCATTCCCTGTCTCTGGAGACTGCTCGAGTGAGAAAGTTTTAGTGTCCAGTAGGGATGGAGAATCAGGTGTACACTTTGACCAGAGAATCTCTATTTTAATCCAGGTGGAATAGTTTCTAACACAGTTGTCTTCAATTCATGTTAACCTTTTATTTATCGTTTTCTGGCTCTTTGGAAACTTAGGAAGTGTCTGTGACTACTCTGGTCTATATTTTGTTTGGATAAAAAGATTTGAGACATCTTTTCCTTTGCTTGTATTTTACTAAAGTAAATAAATATTGGCTGCTGCAACATTTGTGCCAAGTCTGCTGCTCTAATTTGTGTTAGAGGTTCACTGAGTCTCTAAGAACTTGCACAGAGATACAGCTGTCCTGTGGGATCTGATCAGCTCTGAGTGATTCTAAAGAGATACAGAAGTATAATTTGGCATTTGGGATACAGAATATTTTGCTACTATACTTTTTTTTGACTTTATATGTGATTTTGGGAATTAAATCCATAAATGCGTAAATGGAGCACTGAAGTCTCTGCTTCAGGTTCCTTTTAGATAATCAAGTTCTTCTGAAAGTCTCCATTGATGTGACTTCCTGTCAGCTTTCACATGCCACAGTCAGTCAGTGGCAAAGCTGAGACAAGTTGCATCTGATTTGAAGCCTGTAAAGAAAGTTTTTAAGACTGAATCTCTTTATTTGGTCCTCATTTGACTTGGGCTCGATCTGGACCCAAGTTTGCTGTCTAGCTGCAAGACCATCCTCCTTTGTCATGACTGATAATTTCACTGTACCTTCAGTTAGGATGAATGCCATACCAAGTACTGAATGAGGATGTTACAAACTGTGTGGACTGCAGAGGGGAGCTGTGTTATTGCAAAACTTGCACCTCGAATGTGCAGTTTACTGTGATGTCAAATATTGCATATCCTGTCCAAATGTTGAATCTTCTCTTTATAAAATTCTACCCAGTATTTGGTATGTGTAGATAAGTATAAAATTACAAATAATCCTAAAATAATATGGGTCTTAACCCATATAATCATGGACACTTTTGTAAATTTTCTTTGTTACTGGAGGCTTACCGAGGGGCCTGTATACATCAGATGCAACTCTAATGGATACGCTTGGATGGAAAAGTCTCAATGGATTGTCGGGTCCTGCTTTCTGCCTGTCTGTGCCTGGCAGCTCCTGAGGCTGTGGCTAAAGGCAGGCACGTGCTGCTGCTTTCCCCTGGCATGCAGGGGACAGAGCAGTGCTGCTCAGCCCCTCTCACTTGGTGCTGTGCCCTCGGCCTGTTTGTTGGCCCTTACCAAACTATAGATGCCACTCTGGTGTCTTTAGTAAAGATCTGCTGTTCTGCACTAACAGGGGACCTAGTCCTTTGTGCCTGTATACCAAAGCTTGTTACACATCAGGTTAATAGCCAGAATTAGGGGAAAATGGGATAAAGCATTTCCAGGAATTCTTAAAAGGACTGCAGCCTGTGCTGTTGTCACTCTGTGCTGCTGTCATGTTCAGATAGCATAAATCTCTTCAGAACGTGTCTGTGTACAGTGAAAACTCTTGGAACACCCAATATAAACGAGCACACAGTGCGTTTGGGAATCATCTCTGGTTAGTACAGAGTTGGGAATTTCATAGGCTAAGAAATAGTTTTTGCAATGGAAATTACTCTGTTAAATTCTGTCCTTTTATTGTCACTTGCTCTTCAATGGGAATATATTCATTGTCAGGCTTGCCATACAGTCTGGAGGAGAGGGCAGGCTGATGATTTCATTTAATGGCAATTAGTGTGATCCAGCTGAAATCCCTGACTGTATTACAGACAGAGGTATCTCATTAATCTGACAAGGCTTTCTGCTATGATGGATCTTTACACATTTCCCTCTTAGAGGATTTTTTTAAACCTTGGAGAATTATCTTCCAGGATTTTGTATATAAAGGGTAATACTACCTAAATTCCTGAAGTTAGGAAAGTGAAGGAGTGGTCTCCTCAGCACTAAGGACTCCCAAATTGCCCCAGGGGAAAAGAGAATCTTAATCCACCTCGCTGCAGTTGAGAAATTTCTGTGGTGACCATATATCAAGGTAACTTGATAGCTCACTGTTGTAATGATCCTTCCCACATCTTAAATCATGTTAGCCAACAGAGGTAGTATAAAGCCTTGATCCTGTTGAAATCAGCAGCACAAATGCCAGCTGATTTTATCAGAATTTCACACCTCGTCTGAAGGATTGCCGAGTACTGGCATTCAAACTGTCATTGCAGGCACTTGGAAACCGAGCTCCTTTTATGGCCTGTCATGCCTGTACAGAATAAATGCCAGTTAGAAGAATAAGTAGAAGTGATACATAATCCAAAAAAGCTGCCAAATTTCAGTATTCTTAGCTATGTCCTTAAGGTTTTACAGGTGTTCCCTGTCTAAGGTTTGCATCTCGTGCTCAGTAAGTACGTCAGGGCTGGGTACAGGGGGAGATTCAGCAGTGAAGAGAAGCTGAATAAAACATGTTAAACGTTCATTTGTGAAGAACTGTGTTGCACTTCACAGAATTTTGCAATAGTGGTCACTGCAGAAAAGGGAATGAGTTGTTGGGCAAGGTGGGACTGTCCTGTCTGGAAGTTGTGCTTTGCAGATTTTACAAGCAATGTCTAAACTTGTGGGGAGTTGATCAAAGTTTAAGTATAAATTAAGACAGTATGTCTTCTGGGGGAGCATATATGAGTAATGGAAGATGTTGACTTATGGGAAGCCAGCCAATTGTTAGCTGCCATAATTTGCAGCTAGAAAGGGAAATTAAAACATGTGTGGGACCACTTCTTTGTCATTTGATGTTTTTACTAATATTATTAGTTCACTTTATATTAAACGGTCACCAAAGACAAGGTGAGTGACTAGACATTAAATTAGTGGACTATTTTTTCTGCCCATAAAACCTGTTTAATACTAAGCAGCAAGCCCAAAAGATATTAAAGAACTGCAGCTCCTTCGTTCTGCACAATATCCCTTTAAAATAAAGTTAATCTAAGTCATGATGTGCATCTATAGGTTTTACAAGAACCTATAAATTTCAGGAAATTAACTTCCTCATAATCACATGTTCAAGCTAGTCTTTTTGAACTGGCATTTTATTTCAGGTTAATCACTGCTGATTTTTTTTCAGAAAACTGTTCTTGTTCAGTTTCTTGAAAGGGAAAGGAAATTTGCTTGAATTTTATTTATCAGGTTGGGATTTCTTTCTGTTGCTTGTATCAGGAAATGCTTGCTGCTAATGAATATACAGGCATACATCACTGGATGTCTGCTTCCATGCTAATTAGCTAATTATTCAATTACTATGCAGATCAGTGAATTTGTCGTGGTTTATTTTGCAAAGCAGGGACAAATTTTGAGGTAAGGTGAACCAAACCTAATAATATTGATTTCATATGTGCCCATTAGATGGGCAACTTTCAGTTGAAGGTCTAGCTTAAAAATCATAATGCAGTTATATGAAGTCCTCCTGCAGGTACTTTTAGAAGGTCTTGGTTTATTCTTTTTATTCATACTTCTCCTTTGTGTGCTGTCTGACGTTCCTCAGTTGACTTCTGAAAGTTGAAACAAATATAAACTCCATTTCAAGCCAGTGTCATTACAAAGTTGTCTCTGACACTTTTACAAACTGCACAATTCTAATTTTCAGTAAACATCAGATTTGTCACCTCAGTTGTTATCTACATCTTAAGTCAAGAGCTCTTCAACTTCAATAGCAGTTGCTTTCTGCTGATTAATATTTACCTGCATGGTCTTCTCAATTAGTACTTGAAACCAGAAGGCACCAAAATAGAGTTTGGTTTCTGTAGTCACAGACAATAATGTACCTTCTGAAGATATTGCAGAAATTTTACCGAGCAACATAACACAGTTTGCATCAATCAAGCAGTGACCTGATACATACACTTATGAGAGAGTTTTTGCAAATTATAAGAACACTTTAAGAAAAGAACTAACTTTGTCTCAGAGGCTTGACTCAGTGGTTTGAAACAAACAGCCTTCAAACTTTTTGAGAGTGGCAAAGATAGTTTTAAGCTCAGAACTGGAATATAGTAGGATTTAGCAAGAAACATGGACACTGGGATTGTTGAACACAAAGGGAAAGACTTACACAACTCAGAGCCCTACATGAGTTTCTCTTTTAGCAAACACCTTTTTTATTCCATAGGCAGCAAAGCCAGTTCTCTTTTGTATGTCCACACAGAGTGGGTTTGCTGAATGACTTCCCAGATAAAATGTTCTTCACTCACTGTCAAACAAATGAAAACAGACGTTTTGTAGCCTCATTGCTGGGGCACATTCCCCTCTTTCACTGTTACCTCCTGTGTGGAGTGAACTGAGATATCTGCTGTCTGTTTTCCCTGTGAATCTGGGACATTTTGTGTCAAATCCTCTCACTGCAAAATGAGTTTGATAAAGCATTTCATAGGGTCTGGTTTGGGTGGTATTTCCCTCCATCTCACCTCCAAATGAGCTGTTTTTCTTCTGGTGAAAATGGGGTGTTTCACTTCAACCAAGCACTGGATAAAGAAAGGCTGGGATGTTTTAGAGACTAGCTGTGCTGCTGTGTTACTGCTACTTTTGCATTACAAGGTGACCCAGTCAATGTGAGAAGCTCCTATCCAGCTGAAGTGGCAGTCTCCTGGGTGTGAAGGAAGCATAAGCCTAAGAGAACTGGCTCAGAAAAGGCAACATTCATTCATTCATAGTTCATCTCTTTCTTTGTGTCACTAAGCTAATAAGGAGAATAGCTGAGACCCACAGACCTGCTTCCTTTTCTATTGTCCCCCAGAGTGTAGCTTGTGGGACTAGAAGAGTGAAAATTAAATTACCTTCTCATGCTTCAGATGAGCTGGATACCAGGGGATGCTTGAATAAAGTTCTAATCAACAGCCAGTTTTCTGTGTGTAGTCAGAGAGGAGAAAAAAACCCATGAATGCAGGATAATTATGAAGTCAGTCTTTGGCACAACAATTACTGTAAAAGGGAAGCCAAAGAACAACCTGCTCCTTTGAGGCATTAAAAGCCGGTGTTGTCAAAGTATGCTGAGTCCTGACCTCATTTCCTCTGTGTGCTGTCACGGGCAGGTGGCAGGGAATATGACTTGTGTGTGTCCTTTCAGTCCCAGAAATCCAGAAGGCTTTTGTCACCCTTTATTTCCCAATAGACATTCAACCTACCCTGTTATCTCTTCCCAAAATCTTTGTCCTTATTGACCTTGCTTTGTCCTTGCTTAAATATAGACCTGTCGAGTGAAAGACCTCATGTATGTGTTTTTAATTGTGTAATAAAGCTTTACATGATTACAGTTGGAGTGGCCACAGTGAGACTGAGACACAACCATCTGCTTATAGCCTTGCAAATTTTCTGGAACCTGTAATTACCTGGGCATAAGCTGAGTGCCGTAGGTGTCCAAGCTCTTTGCTTGAGTGCAATAGGGTCTGTGCTATCTCTAAATGACCAACTGTTTATTAAAAACTTAATTTGAAAAAAATTGGCATTTTGGAATGAGCTGAGATTTGGCCACTAGGTATGTTTGGTTGGGACCTTATCACTTCTGGATTACACTCGTTCAGATTTCTGCGGTGTGTTTGTTGCTAGTACAAATATGAGCTCTCCAGACATACTGCTGAGGTGTTTCCCTGAAAATGAGTTAGGCAAGGAGTGAGAAAATGTGTGCACTAAAGGTGATAAATACATAGAAATAAAAACCAGAAGCGCAATGACAAAAGGAAAAGCTGAGGCAAAACAGCAAGTTTGTCCAAGTCAGTGAGTAGAAAACAGTAAGATTCTGTTGCACCTGGGCTTTAACTATTTGTATTCTTGACTTTAATGCCCATCACAAAGGAACTCAACTGAAATACTCACAAACTGAATCATGTTTAACTGGGTGAAGATGCAGGAGTATATTGGGATGATTTGGAAAATGCTGTTAGAAGAATAATAGCAGAAATAGCATAACATAGTTTGTATAACTAACTATTCATAGAAGAATAATAGCAAGATTGACAGTCTGGATAGTTTAAATATATGTGAGGGGGGCTTTCCAGACTCAGAAGTTGTGGGACTTTTGCAGGCAGATCAGGGTAATCCATCCAGTAAGTAGCAAGCTGATGACTTCTCAGTGCAGTTTCTCTCTTAAGGTTTTCCTGGAAGGTCCAAGAAAAAATCACCTGTTAAAACTGGGTGCAATAAATGCTTGTTGTTTCTTGTGGTCGCCACAGGAGGATACTCTCCATTTAACTGTGCCAAACCTTGGCAGATCCTTCTGTGTGCTTAATAAAAAAGCATAGCAAAAGAAGGGATTCCAAAACAAACAGTACGTGCCAAGATATAAATCTTTACTTTATAAAAAGTAGCATAACAGGAATGGTGGGCCTGGTGCACGTTAGGGAAAGGATTGCAATGTTAATGGTTTTGAATCTGACCCACATTAGGACACTAATCAGAGTTAATGATCTGAGGGTATATTAAAAGGACAATATAGAACACATCTGCTATAATGGCATCTCTTCCCTGCTTTTGACTGCACCTTCAGGTAGCCTAGAAATGATGAATGAGGCACTTAGATTAAAAACCTTGTGGATTATCATTAACTGAATTCAAATCAGAAAGACTAGCATTGCTTATCATAGAAATGGATTTAGGGCAGATATGACAGTCCTTACCCAAATGTTTCAATTTACCAACAGAAAGCTTTCAAAATAAGTGTTTATTTAAGCAATATATATCGTATCTCTTCTCATCTGGCTGCCAGTCTGAAAAGACATTGATAGATGCATCTTTCTTTCATATCTTTGGGTGAATTTTAAGCTTTTTCAAAGAAAGTGAGAAATACTAGGACCTACTTGTTGACATAGAAGCTGTAAATGGTCTGGGTTTGACTTGTTTTGCTATTTAGGCATGTAGGGGTTTTTTTCAGATAGAATTGTGTAGCCATAAAGGTGAGTAGTGTTACATGCAAGAAATTTCATGGAAGTGATTCCAGGAACTATGTTTTTTTTTTGTCAAAAGTGTGAATGTAAAGAAAATGTCTTTCTTATGCTTCTTTCAGTTAGTCCAAGCTGGAGTCTCTGCCCTTCAGTTGTGTTGCACCCAAGGCTGGTGACTGCCAGTGGGATGGAGCCCATACAATACTGAGCTGCACAGATGCATGGTAAGAAAAGGGATTTACCTTTTGGAACTTACAGTCTAAATGAATGCAACAAATCACTGGAGAGGCTCCTTAAATCTTCTTGGTCCCTTTAGTTGTTTGTGAGTTCCTATTTAGCTTTGCTGCTCTTGCCATGTAAAAGTGAGTAAAGAAAATCACCAGGTTTCTTTCTTCTTTTCATTTTTTCTTTTTTCTTTCTTAAATAACTTTTCAAATATCAGAAAGTCTGGAAAGGCCCCCCAGATAGTTAGTCCCAGTGTCTCTCAATTTAGAGTTTATATCCTTAGGATTTGTTCCTGTACTTTTCAAGCCAAGAAGAACTTTATGCAGAGGATTCTGCCTGTGAGTGCCGCATAAATTATGTAGCATAGTCTTAAAGCCTTTATTAAACTTGAGCTGGAGATCTCAAATTGGGAATTAATGGCTTTTTAGAGTTTGTATAATTGTATTTCTTCCTGAGGGCTAATGGTATGTGGGTAGCTTCATCCCGTACCTTCTCCTGCCTTTGGCAGTGTAAGCACAGGCTGCTCTGTGCAGAGATGTCTCCGAAGAAGACCAGTATTGCAAAGATCCCTGCCTGGGGGACATGGAACTGATTAGCTGAGGCCCACTCGTGCTGCTTCCTGAGAGACAAGTATTTTAAAAACAGCAGGAAATACTGCATTTGTAATCAAAGAGCTGTACCCTGTATCTACTGATCCTGGAGAAATTGCTGAAAGTGCCACTTAGCTGGACAAGACTTCAAGGCATGTAGGGGCTGCCTAACATTTAGTCAGTTTGGCTGAGACTAAGGTGGATCATAAGATTTTAGACATAGTAATATAATTCTTGATTAAATTTTACCCTGCAGCTACTGGTAGTATATACACTTAAAACCAAGTGAGAACATATGTTCTTCTAACTAAAACTTTCATTTATAATCTGGGTTTTCCAAAGCACTGAAAGCAGTGTCTGCATCTTTAAAGCTCCCAAGACTTTGTCCAGAAAACAAAAGACACAGTGGTGCATTCTGCTACAGAGCTTTGTCTGGCTGAGTAAAAGGTTTGGAGAGCAGCTCAGAAACCTGCTTGATCTTAACCTGAAATCTGCCTGCACTGGTGGCCTGGTGCTGGTTCCTTTCCAGCTGGAAAGCTACGGTGGTAGAAAGGCTCCCCAGTGAATTTTGGGAAGTTTGCTCATAACTGCTTTGATGGTTCAGCCATGGGAGAGTCAATATCAGTTTCCAAAAAAAATAATCCAAAGGGCATTTTCATGGGCAGGCCTTAGTGTGTGTTATGCAGGTGAGAAAATTTGTCACACTGCCAAATTTTTTTCCTGAATGACTGTCATGAAGTGAGAACACATGGATCAGCAAATTGCCATCAAGTCTAACAAGTCAGAGACTTTTATTCTACACTGTAAAGACAGTCTGTGCATACAGAGTACAGTTAGATATGTGCCTTGGTCAGTTTTTAATGGCATGATAGATTTGAGGGAATTGTTCTTAGCATTTCTAGCATTATGATGTGAAAGTAAAGGAAGGATAATAGTATTTAAACATGGCTCTGTGTAGGCATAGCACCCTTTAGTGCACACCATTAACAGAGGATTAAAGAAGATGTAAGACTCTGGCAGTAATGAGAGATTTCATTGGAGCCTTACGGTTTTCCTGTTCATCTTGTCCATAAAAAGAACCAAGATTCGCTGGGGCTCACTGGTGGTATCTGTTACCATGGAGACTGGGGTTCAAGTTATTTTTAAGGCACAGAAAACTGATGATTGTGGACCCATATCAAACCTTTCTCCTTCAAAGCACTTATTACGTACAGGCACAGTTAAAGACTAATTTGCAGAAATGCCTGTGCTGTAAGAAGCAGGAATGTTAAGGATCAGACCAAAGGTCACTGGGAGCTCAGTTCTTCCACTGATGGGGAAGCTAAGCAATAAAAAGTCACTCTTGATGAAGTGCTTTAGAAGGTTGTAATTACTGATGTCTGAGGAAAAGCAGTGCTTAACAAAAGCAAAACTTGAAAGAACTATTGCTCTGCAGATGATATTAAATAACACACATAATGGACTAAAAGCAACAGGGAGCCAGAATCATGTCTTAGTGTGACCTACAGAGTTATTGTGCCAGATTTCAGTCTTGGGGCACATCATAAAAGAAAGTTCTTTGGACTAGATTTTTAGCATCAACTGTTTGTACACAGTTCATGGCACAGTCCCCCCATCTCCTGCCCTCTTCAGCTGGAGGATACCTGCTTGTATGAGGGAGCAACGTGCCATTGGTGTATTGATGCCATATTTGCTGTTAGATCTTGGTGCTGAACCCAGTAACCTGAACTTGAACCCCGTCTCCCTTGTGGCAATAGGAAGTTTTCCTCCTGACTTCTCACATCTCACTGAAGAGATGAAGAATAATGTCGATATTGTGCAACTTTCAGCTCTGTGGTTTTAAAGTGATGTGTTAAACGACCAGCCACAGAGTTTTCTGTCCATTTTGTCCTGTGCTTTTAGGTTACAACAGATGTTTTCCTGTCCTGAAGTTTTAGGCTGGTTGAGAGAAATGTACATGCATTGTTATCAAGTTTATAATTTTTTAGCTTTAAACCTCCTCATCAAAAGTGCTAATTAAATGTAGCAGTGTATTCTAATGAAACTGTTCACATAAATTAGGAAGAGTTTCTGAGGCTAATATCCAGTTGATTTTCAGTTAGCCATCTAGAGTACAGATTTTGGAAATCTATGCAAGGAATGATCAAGAAGAACATCTGTTTTTGAAAAGGGCATTTTAAATTTCAGAGAAACTATTTACATTTTAATAGCCCTATTCTCTGAGAGTTCCTGGGGTCTGATACTTCTGATTAGGAAAATGATCTCTGGACTCACATTTTGTGTTTGGTATTCATTATAGTAACAGACCTAATGAAATGATCTTGTATTAATGTGGATGCATGTAATGTGCAATTACGGAGGAATTCCATTGTCATTTAGCAATGAATTGTCATAGTATTCCTTTAAAGTCTGGAATTTCACCAAAAGGCAGGGAGAATGGCATCTAAACTACTTCTCAAAGGATAAAACTGAAAAGTATTTCAGTTGTTTCTTTTAATAAGGAGAATGTTTTTGGTTTCAGCTTCTTTGCCATTCAGTAAAAGACTGACTGATGTAGGAGTGGACATTCAAGCAGCTTATTATATTTAAAATTTAGGCTCCTTGGTGACTTGGGTATTTTTAAATACTCTCTCCTTGGTGTCTATTAATCACTACCACAATAACTAACTAATAAGTATCTTCAACATGCAAAGTATTATTGATTTTTTGGAGGGCTTAGAGTTGCTTTAAGTTACATATGTATGTCTGTTTGTAAAATGCATCCTGAAACTTCAGGCTGGGGTTTACTCTGGGATATTTAGCATTGTCTAATGATGCTGCCAGGCACTTCCTGAGATCAGGTCTTACTGCCCATGATCTGTAACTTTGAACATCAAGACACTGAAATTTTCAGTTTTATAAAGACTGGTTTCTTAATTGTTTGGGGGTTTGGTTGGTTTGGTTTGGTTGGTTGGTTGGTTGGCAGTTTTTGGGGGGGAGGGAGGAAGGGGGAGGCAGCAGGGCAACATTTGTAGCACAGAGCCACAGGAGCTTCACCATTGTCGAGAATGAAGCTGGGACGTAACTGAAATTCTAAAGGAATCGGGACCCTTTGAAGGGTCCTAATGCCCAGACTCTTCAGGGCAGGAGACTGAAATCTGGTAATTGAAATCGAGTTAGGGATGTGCCTTTTGATTTCCTCCTGAAGCTGAAATGAAGCCTGTCCTTTTGGGGATATTTTTTTGTAATTGTGGCCTGCGATTTGCCACCTGGGTGATGGCTTTTTTGTCAGCCTCTGTCTATCCTTCCACCCCAAATCTCTCCACAAACAGGGAGGTGCAGAGAGGATCATCACCTGTGTCTTCCCTCTGAAATTTACTCCACACTAAACTTGCATAATTCCCATGAAGGGCTCCCTCCTGCTACCTTGCAAAGATAATCCTTCTCTTTCTCATCTAATTCAGTTCTTTGGCATTTTCATGCACTTAACATTTGGCACCCTTTACTTTAGAAACTTTGAAACAGATCTCAGCCAGAGTTTTATATTTCATGACAAATTTATAACTTCAACCAGAAGTTTTCAAACATGCTTAAGGAGTGCGGGGGTTCTTGTCTTCAATGACAAACCTTCAGGAGGTTTTCAAAATGTCAGGGTAGATTTTTAGGGAACACCAATATGTAAAGACACACTACATGCCTGAGCAGAGGCCATAGCAGAGATCTGTGAAACCTTTTTATGAAGTTCAGTGGGTTAAAGAGTTTCTATGTGGTTGTGGTTCAAACCAAGACTGCCAGCTTGGCAGTCAGGCTGCAGAGGGCAGTTGTTTATCACAACATCACCTCCACTTTTGTCGACAGATCATCACAGCTGCCGTTTTCTATTTAAGAATATCATGCCTGGAGCATCTGATGTGAAGTGTATTGGAAGAGATATGTGCAGTGCATCTGTCTGTAGTAAGACAGTTACTAGTCCATGCTGTCAATCTAATCAGTTTAAGAAGCCCAAAAAAATGCTCAACAAAGCAGTTTAGGAAATGTTGATTTTTTAATGAGATGCTCAAATATTGCATTTATGGGAGCCAAATGCCTAAGTGATTAGCCAGATACAGCTACCTTTTTATAAAGGCAGAGAATCAGAAGAAAGTACAACAGTACAATAAATGATTAATATCTATTTATCTATTTATTGACTGTCACAATGCCCGAGAACTTAAAAATACTGGGCTTTTTTTATTTGTTATGCAGTCACAGGCACCTTCCCACATTATGGGGACAGAACAGAAGCCAAAATATCTCCTGTAAAACTTATTTCAAGCTGATAGAAGAACTCCTTCCAAATTCTTTGGACTTTGTATCCCATCCTGGAAGATTTTATGCGTTGCTCAAAAACACTTCTGAAGTCTGGAAGGAGCCAGAAGGAAACCCAGTTCCTACTCTGCCTCTGTTTCATGCCATTTCCTCAACCACTTGTAAAATTGTGTTGACCTAAGTCTTGCAGGAACGGTGCAGGCTAACTCAAGAGGACTTCCAGTGCTGGGACTGAAGGCACTCCAGACACCGTGCCAGTGTAACAGGTGACCAGATCCTGATGGGTATTAGCTGTGGGGTGCAGCTAATGCTTGATGCCCCGTCAGTGAGATGCCCAAGCTGGTGCCAGAGCTGCTGGTCAGACCTTTGGTGGAGCACAGAACCTGTTTCAGCTGAGCAGGTGAGCTCCAGGTTTGCAGTGCTGGGCACAAACTGCTGAGCTCTACCAGGAGGCCTTGCTGATACAGCTTCCCTGGGAGGTGCCCCCTGAGGGATGCAGGCCCAGGCAAAAACAGTGTCTGCTCCTCATTCTTATTATGGATGAGGAATACTGAATGGTAGCTGCATGTGGAGGCAGAAGAAGATAGTCCAAGATGTAGGAAATGCTACACAATCCTCACTAGCTCCGGCAGACTGACAGTGCCTGACCCTGGTTTCATTTGTACCACTTCAATGGAATTACTCTTCTTTCAGCCTACAGGAAAGGAGGTGGGTCTCAGGTTTGAGGCAAAAATCTATAATATAGAACAGCATTATTCACGTCTGTATTCAGCTTATGTAATTTTGAACCAAGAAATCCTGTTTGTCCCAAAGTGCTGGAACTGGCAATGAGCTGTGGGTGCCTCATTGCTGCAGTGAATAGCACCATCTAGGGATCAGGATGGTTTTAGAATCCTCTCTTCACATTGTGCATGGCAAGGATGGCCTGAATGTCAGCTCTGCAGTGCACACACGCTGTTCATACAAGCCACACCTCTCATATTTTTTTTTGTAATGTTGCAGGCACACATATATGTTCCTCAGTTTATATTTATATATATATATATGCACAATAATTCACACACTTAATACTTCCCTCAGTGTGTATTTGTATGTGTCCTGTGTGTGCCCCCAGCAGTGCAAAGCTGAAACAATGTCCCTATGTACAAACACAAAGCTTATTGATATATGCCCCACACTCAAAGAGTTCTTTAGGGCTGTTGTTATCCACTGGTGTTAATGCAGCAACTAGTCTCTCCTATGCTGTAATGGGCTTTTCCAAATATTTGTGCCAAAAATGTAGTTGTTGACCTTATGGTGTGTGATACGTTGCACTGCAGAGAAAATTGGAGTTTCTGCCTGTGCTGCTTTAAAATCTCTCCCTATGCAAAATGGGAAAGATAAAGATAATAGTACTGATTTTTATTATAGTTGAAGTGGGGTGACTTCAGGAGGGGTCATAGCTAATGTTTTAAGAAAAGCTTGTTTAGACAATAAAGCTATTTCTGTCCTGGCATTTAACAAGAGTGTCTTGGCCTGAGCTGGTATTATAATCCCCTTAATTAAAACCTTTTAGGATTCCTTGATTCAGACTAATATTCTGCAAGCTTCTTATTGCTCTATAAATAAATAAATTTGTGGACAAAAGCAAATAAAAGAGACCAGAATCACGAACTAAGGTGACTGTAATAACAAACCTAGATTTTATACAATAACCTTTTAAAAACATACAACTTAGCTTGCCCAATTCAGTGCATCTATTCACCTTTAATTTAACTATTTACCTTTCTAATGCTATCAGGAATAGTTGACCCCCAAGTGGGTTCTCTTCAGGCTTGTTATCAAAAGGTGACCCAGGTTCCTGGATACAGGCAGCACAGATTCCTAGCCTTGGAGTCCTCTCTTCTGCTTGAAGGAGCCCTGCCAATCTGGGAGTGTGGATGGGCCCCAGGTAATCAGTCAGTGATGCACAGAGGAGGTGTGATTCTCCTCCAGCCACTGTCAGACTAGTCCAGCCTGTCTCCTCGTGCCCCCAAACATATCAAGGAGCAGCAGAAGCCTGGTGCCCCCAGAGGAAGGTGGCCACTGAAATAATACTCTCTGCGAATTTAGATTTGAATTTGAGAAGAACTTGTAAACTCCAAATATTGTTTCAGTGAAGTAGCTGTTTTGCAGATGCACCTAATTTTTGTTGAGCCATTTTGCACTAGTAAATATTAATATTTGACTGTATTTGTAAAATTATATTCATTAATGCAAATCTCATGCACTCTTTAGTATACTTATGTAAACGGTGTTCATATACCATGTTCTTATTATGGATGCATCTGAAACTTAATGCAGCTCATGTTGCTGTCTGAGCATTTTTGGGGGGGAAGAAATGATACCTATCACACTTGAGTATGATGCCATTGGTAATTTCCTTTGCTTTTGAAGAAATAATACTGGGTCAGTTTTCCATAAAATTGTAGCTGGCCATGACAGCCTTCTGTTTAAATTAGTGGTGCAACCCAAGCTAAGATGCCAAGTGACATTTTTCTTTTTTTTTTTTTCTGCAATTAATTATTATGTTAAAAATTCTACCATTGAATGTGAACAATCATTTTTATGTTTTTACATTACTATTAAGGCACTACTTTACCACTTCAGTACTTCTGCACTATGTACTTCATTTTGTATTTCTATATTTTTGTATAACTCACAGGAATCACTGATGCAGTAAAAATTCTGGCTTTTCAGTCACGCTGCAAATAACAAGAGTTTTTCTTGCAGACTAGACTAGGTTGAATATTATTGGTGTTTAATTTTTTTTTATACTTGCAATATGTTAGACACTGACTATTCAAGAAGAATATTCCCATCCAAATAATACTTTTTAAGTACAATGCCAGCACCTGTCATTCAGTCATACAATGTGTTCACTCCTCATTCTAGTTGCCTGTGATTTCCATGTGTTGCAGAATCATGGAGCTGGAAGAAATCTTCTTCCATTCCTCTCTAAGACACTGTGTTCGAGTAACCTCTACCTGATCCTGGGAGATCAGGGACAGAGACACTGAGGGATTTGCTTGAATGCAGGGACTCCATTTCTGAACTGCTCTTAAAAAACCTCCATTACAGGAAACTGTACAGCCCTTCCAAGCAGTCTGGTAAAGAAAGTGCACAGTAATTTAGACAGAGGTGCTGACAACTCATGCTCAGCTTAGAAGGAGAGTTGTCTCTAAATACCATGTTTCTTCCTTTTCCTGGGTAATAACCAGAACCCAGCCCTGGTCCTACAGTGAGTTCCCCTTTGTCAGATAGAGCTGCACAGATCCAGAATTTCCAAGGACACAAGTTATTCTAATAAGAGGAAGTGATCCTACTTCATTTTGGTGGAGGTCAGCAGCTCAACTGTTCCCACTGTCTGTCATCTGAATGGTAACTAGTGCCTTCAGGTGAGTTAATCTTCACCAGTTTGCTAAAATAACCTTATCCAATCTTGTCTAATAAGCATCTTCTAGTCTTGGAAAACAGATACAGCCTAAGCTTATGTGTTTAAGAGCAGTAGTGCCTTTGGAGTCACTGGCTTCTTCACTCACAAGTAAAACATTGATCTTAGAACTGCAGAGGAAAACAAATTACCTTCCTTGGATTTTTTATAATTGTATAGACCTTGAGTTGGCACTGATAGCCTGTAGAATTGAAGTACAGCTCCCCTGACATCACACCATTCTGCAGTGGGGTGGTATGACCCTCCTGGGAGATCTTCCCCTCTCTCCTTTGGAGCTAAACAGGGAACACTATCTTTTGTATAATGAATTGGGTCCCAAATGTAGTGTCAGTGCTGCTCTGCAGGTCAGTCTGAGAGCAGGTTCTGTCCTCGCTGCTGTCAGGAGTGGTTTGATAGTGGGAGATTAGAGGAGTTGAGGTGTTGGTTTGGAGAGCTGCAGTGCTTGGTTCCTTCTGCACCGTGAGTATTTGAAGTCTGGATACAGTAGAGTTAGAGCTCAGAGCAGTGCATCAGAAATGTGGGATGTGGGTGTGTTTTAGGAGAGGCTGTATATGGACAGACAGCTGAAGAAGTGTGGGGATGAAGTTAAGACAGAGGTCTCCATTTTACCAAGTGCTGTGGAGAAGGGGAATGGGGAAATTATACACTCTTACAATACAGAAATCAGAAAGTGCCTCTGATGCAATAATATGTTTGAAACAAGCCAAGAGGAGGTATTTTGTTGTACATTGCACTGTAATAGCTGTGGAATTTTGCCAGAGGCTATAGAGGAGACTGGAAGTGGATTCAGAAAAATAACTCACAGGTTCAGGGATGAGAGCTTCCATCAGTGACAAGAAGCCTGAGGGTCCAGATAGAGCTTCTGGTTCCTGGAGCACATAGCAGGGAAATAAACATCCTGTCAGGAGTTTTCTGTAAGGAAAGAGAAGTAAAAATTTGCTGTTAGCCGCTAAAAGGTAAAGTTAACAGGGTCAGATAAATCCATAGTCAGTCCCTGAGTATCTGTTCCTGTGTTTGCTGCATCCTTTGTATTCCTGCAGCAGGCTTGCAGCAGGACAAAGCTGAACTACTTACATTTATTTTCATTTTGTTTGAATTCCAGGTAGTATTACTTAAAATAATGACTGCACACTGGTGTAGGTTATCCTGTTGAACACAGTTACAATGGTTTCAAAGATGCTCCATGATATTTGATACTTTATTTTGCCTCCTCACTTAAAAGCCCTATTGGAGAATAGGCAGCAGTATCTATCAGGTGTGCCTGCCACACTCTTGTTCAGCGTTATTATGCTTTGGAAGGGATTATTGTGCCTTTCCATGTCAGAGTACTGGCTTGGAGCACAGTAGTCATGTCCCATTCGTGTCACAGGGCTGGTTATTCTTGCAGCAGGCCCAAGAGAAATTCCAGGGTTGCTTGCAGAAATATTACCTTTTCATTGCTTGTCCCAGCTCTTTCTTTCCTCCGTTTCTTATGAGCTTCCTCACAGAAGGACAGGGCTAAGAAGTGATTGTAGTTCTGTTGCCCTTCCCTGGCCTGCTAAAGGGGGCTGGCATGAAGCACAGCAACTCTCATGATTCAAACCATGGAGCCCTGGGATGACCTTTGTGCAGAGATAATATTTCCAGTTTTTATAATCTACAGTAGATGCCATTTCTGTTGATATATTTGGTTAGATTTGAAGCCCTATAAGCTTTATGGACTTTGCAGTGACCAGAAGCAGGTAATTCCATATTTGATAGCGTTCAAGGATGGAACCTGGTTTATTTGGGTTTGAGTTTGCCTTTTGCTAATTTAATCTGATAAAGATACAAACAGGTGGTAGTGACTCTGAGTCCCTAATGATGTATGTAAAGTTAGGATTGTTTTCTGCCGTGTGTATGACTTCTCATTTCATTATCTATAATTCCCTTTCCTAATTTTTTCCCTGTTTGTTCAGTCTGGGAATGTCCTTTTGCCACATTTATATGCAATATCCCAGATAGCTTTATATCATCACCAGATTTCACCATTGTTGACTGTGACTATGATTCTATGATCCAAGGTTGATGGAACAGTGTATCCTGAGGAAAACAAGGCAATGTCATTGCTCTTTCCTTCGGGGATGCTGCTTGACAACTGTCTCCCCAATATCCATCCCCACCCATCCAGAAACAGCTCCTTACAACATATGGAGCAAATTAGGGAACTGAGAGGTGAGCAGGTGGGAAAGCTCAGGACTGAAGAATCTCTCTGAACAATCTGTGTTCATTTGTCATGTATGGATGTTGTAGTAAAGACAAGGACAATGAGATTTATTGCCAGAAGTAATAGAAACTTCGGAAGCACAACCTAGAATTTTTTCAAATATGCTCCCAGATTAGATACAGATCAGAACTGGAATGCAGCCTGTGTCAATATGTCATTTTGTGAAGAAGAAAAAAATCTTGAATACAAATGCTGCTTATGGACAAACTGTTACAATGCACAACTAGACTTTAGAAGCAGATTATTTGAACTTCAGGCAATTTATGGTTTGTGCAGTTCCTGAAATCTTCATCTTTAAATGCTAGTGATAGAAGATAGATGTTCATACACAGCAGCTCTTTTTTTCCTAAATTCCCTTTCACACAATTTGACTGAATAAGTCCAAATGTATTCTCCTCCAACCTTCAAATGCAGGGCACTGTTCTGTATGAGATTTTGCTCTCTGGTCAGAGTAAGAACACGTCATGCCCTTTTCCAGGGGAGCATGGGAATAGCTAAACAATGACTGTGTTCAGCGCTGTCAGTCCTTCACTTACAGTATGTCCTTGTCTTCTGGGAAGTCTCCAAACTGCATCAGGTTGGATAACTTGTGGATTAGGGTCTGAATATAATATCAAAAAATGTTTTGAGGACAAATACTTAGATTCTTCTTTTCTTGTGATTGAAACATAGTGTGGCTAGAGATATCTAAATAAAGCTGGTTTTCTTTGTACCTGTCTCTGTGTTCCCTGCTCAGAACTGACAGTGTGCTTTATTGATAAAGCATTAGTCTGCATTTTTGTCAGTTTGTTTTAAATTATGAACTTGCCTGAAATACACAGCTATAAATACATCTCTTCTCTGGGTTATTGACAAAATATGTCACAGAATTATGAGTTCCTGCTCCTAAATTTAGCAACAGTGGCTTGTTACTAATTTCAGAGAGCAGCAGGAAAGTCTGCAGGGGACTATTGTGCAAACATCCTGCAAAATCAGTATGTTCCTACAATTCTAAAACCATTATGCCTTACAGAAATTTGCCAAATCCAAATAAACAGAAATAGACGTTGTGCCTTTGTTATGGCCGCATTTGTATTTATTTGCTTGTGTTTCAGCTATTTGAACTTTTATATTACAATCATGCACGTATAATGATGAATGTGAATCATCTGTGTCACAGATTAAAACCCTCCAGCAGTGCCAGTCAGCCCTTTTACTCTGCAGCTGCAGTCAGAGGTTGTAGCTGATGGGAGAATTTGGTTTGTGTCAGTCACCACTGAAACCTGGCTGCCACTTTGTGTCTTACTGCATCATGTTTATGCACTTCTTGAAGTGGAGAAAATAGTGAAGTTGCTCATTAGTAAGGGGTTTCCAGGGCACTGAAATACAGTTCAGCAATTCCATGGTAATCCCAGGGCATTTGTACGAGCCACGGGCAGTTCTTTTGTTCCAAGGATGTAAGTTAACAGAAGGAATATGTGAAATCAAGCATACACCCAGTCGTTGAAGATGCTTGTAAACAACATGCTGCTTGGAGGAATGGCAGGTAATTAGTGCCTGGCAAAAAGGGCAGCAGCTAGAAAGCAGGGATTGCCATCATCACATGGCCAAAAGCTTCTGGGCCCTGTGCTCTCATCTCCCTGTTGCATGGCTGTGCTCAGAGGGGGTGCTTGCAGCCCAGGAGCCACATTACAACAGGTGACATTTCCTTTGAAGTATCTCTTCCCTCAGTTTTAGTTTCTAGTTTCTTGTTGTTTGCCATCCCACTGTACATTTGTCTTTCCCACCCTCTGACTCAGGACAATGCCAAGTGTTCCAGTGGTTTCCTGCAAAGCTTCTGATTCCTGCCTTGTTTCCTTTATGGGAACAAATTCTAGAACATTCTGGCAGAATAGCTGGAGGAAAGAGGCTGCTGCTGAAGAAGCAACAGTGCCACTGTGTGAAGGACAGAGAGATAAGGCTGCAACAGAATGTAAATTTAACCATTTCTCTGCTTTCTCCTGATTGTAGCAAGGTGAGGGAGGGTGATCAGCACAAACAGAATTCGTTCATATGTGCTTTGCACTCATATGTGATGGAGTAGCACTGAAATCCATTTGAGGGAAAAACCTTGTAGCTTCATCTTCTTTTGTGAATTATTGGAAATGTGACTTCTGAAAGAACCTCTTGAGAAGCATCATTTTTGTGAGACTCAGAGAAGAAACAGTCAGATAATTCTATTCACCATATTTCAGACAACACAAACAATACATTATGAGATACCACAACAGGATTCAGATTCCATTAGTTATGCATTAGCTAGGATTTAGAAATGATGAGGAGCTGTGTTCTGGATCAAGTCCATTTGAGTCATACATTTTTGTGTCAGTCAGGATGGGACTGCCATAATTTGGATGCACTGACTTCTATCCTGAGGTACAGTGCTGTCCTACCCTCCTGCATTTGTTGTTGGAAAGGACTGGTGGGACCATGTGGTGGGCTGACCCTGGCTGGACAACAGGTGCCCACCAAAGCTGCTCTATCGCTCCCCTCCTCAGCTGTCCAGGGAGGGACAGAAAATGCAGTGAAAGGCTCCTGGATCAAGTCAAGGGCAGGGAGAGATCACTCACCAATTACCATCACAGGGAAAACAGAGCTGCCTTGGGGAAATGAATTTCATTTTATTGCCAATCAAATCAGAGTGAGGTAATGAGAAATAACCCCAAATCTCAAAACGCCAGTTCTGTAGCCAGGCCTCTGGTTAAGAATCCAAATATGAAATATGCCAGTAATTTGTGTGTGCATTTCACACAAGAATTGCCTGGGATTTCACCCAACACGAGTTCCAGATCCCGTCGTGGGTGTGGACAGTCCTGTGCTGCAGGAGTGGGATCATTGCAGAGCAGCAATGGATTTTCAGCACTGCTCATTTGTCACCACTGTGCACTCGGTCTGGTTGTACTGTTGTGTTTCTGGCACTGACGGGGTGAGAGCTGTGCTGGAGTGCACGAGGTCCCAGGCAACACCTGCTGCTGTCAGATAATTCTACTGTACAAGTGCAAGGGGAGGTTTTTAGAAGCTTAGGTCCATGTTCTACCAATGCAGCCCCAAAGTCCCTAAACCTTCCTAAAAACATTCAGTGTACAGTGCAGTATGAGAACAGTGTCAGCTCTTCATATTAATCACAGGGAATTTCTGCATTGTCTCAAAAATATGAAAGATTTTATCATCTTAGGACACCTTTGCATAATGTAGCATTTAAGTGTCTTTTGTGGAGATATGATCCAATTTTCCTCAAGTTCTCTTGCCTGTACAGGACTTCTCTTTACAAGACTGAATACTAAATTCCAAAGACCCACCCATACTATTTTTTTAAAATGCACAGTTGGACTACTCATGTTTCCTAGACTGTCATTTCAGTACTGCTCAGCTCCTGAAGTTTGAATGTCACTTACTTAGTACTTGTGATCTTATATCAACCTGTTATAAAGTCCTTTTTATCCCCTTCTTCCTTCTCCTTTCCTGTCTCTCCTTCTGTCAGTGCAATGGAGGGCTGTGTTACTGTTAAAAACTGTATGCAATTGCATTATATAAGAACAGTTGGACAGAAAATGCTGTACAGTAAAACTTCTTATCAGTTCCTTCTATGAGGTAATGCCTACCTCTAAATAATTGGGGCAAAAATAGCAGTAATTCCAAACTGGCTCAATTTTCAACTATGTCTAGATTTTGGTAAGGTTTAATTGGGAGAAGCCTTATGCATCTGAGTTCTGTTACATTTGGGAGTAATGTGTTCTGAATTTCAGAACCTGTTTTCAGTCTGATGCAGAAATTATTTATTGAATAAAATCTTGGTACTCTTGAGGAGATATTGATATGCCTGTGGGTCAATACCTTCAAAACTAAAAGGCAGTCTTTCATTCTTGCCATGGGGAAAAAGCCAGATGTCCCTCAAATTACAAAGGTCTCTTTTGTTTTCTAGGGTTTCAAGAAGCACTTCAGCATTTAGTATTGTCACTTAGAGGTGTCTGGGATGGGGGTGGATGTCAGAAAACCCTTTCTTACTGCTTTAGATGTTAATTACTAAAACCTCTAAAGAGGAGACTTGGGCCATGACTTACAATGCTGACTATTGCAGTTGATACTCTTGCAAACAAGAGTTAGATCAGGATATTGTGTGAGATGAAGAAACTTATTTCCAGGAAAAGCTGCTGAGCTAATACCCCAGAGGGATTATTTAGTGGAAAACTGTTGATGACAATGGTTTGGGGTTATTTTTTCTATTTTTTTAACCGGGGGTGGAATTCCTCTAATTGTCTCTTTCAGCCCCCACAATTGACTCACTTTGCTTCTTCGTTCAGCTCAGTGGTTGGGAGGCAGTACAAGATGGCTTTGCTCATTCATTACACCTTCTCTACCTCTTGCTATGGCAGAGCTGTCAGAAGGCAGTGGTTCTGAGGTGCTTGCTTTGAGTGAGAGTGTGACATACCACACCAGCCATACCTTCTCTAGGTTGTCGTTCTTTGTTATATTTATTTGTTAATATTTTTATGAAATTGCTCTAGTTTTCTAAAACGTTGTGTTTCAAAGTATTTAGGCAGCTGGGCTGATTTTTGAGAGATACTTCAGAAGAGAAAATTATGCCATGGAATAGAGCTCAATTGTTCCCTACCATCACCTCTTTTATTTCTTATTTGCTCGGGACAGCAGACTGTAAGAGTTCTCTACTTCATGGGGAGAATTAGCCAGTCTGGGGAGATTAAGAACATTATATTGGAATATATCCTGAAAAACAGTAACAACCTAACAAGCTACAAATTGAAATAATGAGAAAATGTTGTCCTGCTGTTTGCAATGGAGATGGTTTCACTGTCTGTCATACTTTCTTAAAAATCTTTTTTTCCAGCCATCTTAAAGAAAAAGAAAAAAGTATAATCTAAAGTATGCCTGGACTTGGAACATGGATGGAGATTCAAGAATGGCAGACTTTGGGATCATTCTAGAAAATTCTTATTCCCTGTTGCTGTCTGAAGGCAGAGGAGAGTGAAATGATATTTCCATCACATTGTCTTTTCTAAGATAATTATTCAAACATGCTTTCCCAGGAGAACATATAGCCCGTTAGTAACCAGGCATGGGAAGTTGTTATAATAATAGGTGTGCTTTCAGGAATTGATCCCACTCAGTAACTGTACCTCCAAAAACATCTTAAGGAAGATGGTGTTATGCACACTTCCAAAAATCAATCATGCTTCTCAAGAGGATTGCACACTAATGAATAACACACCAGAAAGGAAAATCTGGTTTGGTATTTTATGTGGCTTTAGAATTTACCAATCTACGGGTTTGTCTTACTTTGGGAGATCATCTGTAAAGTCAGGGGTTACCTGTGCTCTGATGCTCATGGGAGGTGGTTTTGGTTGGGATTTCTGTTAGGTTTTGGTTTTTTTCACTCTTTTATATTGTGAGGAGTGTAGCTGGACAGAGCCTCTTGATGGGAAGAGTGCTGTGTGGTTCTGCTCTTCACCAGTTTTGGTTCTTAATTGTACCCAAACGTTGCAGAAACCCAGCTCTTACACATAACTTTTTGTGAGTTCTTAAAACACTTTCCCAAGAAGAAAAAATATCCCAGAATTGCCCAGAGGCAGGAAGCTGACACTCCAGCAGCTCGTGTGAGGTGTTCTATCAGTACCTGCAGGGCAGGCCCAGAGCTCTGTGCTGTCCTGGTCCAGTGCACTGTGCAAGGAGTGCCTTAAAACACAACTGGGATTCTGTGACTCTGGTCACAAGTGTGTGAGAGGGATAAAAATCCCTTTGTGTGAGCAACAGAAATTTTAAAGGGGGCTTAGGATTATTCCCTCTGCTCAAAGAAGAGAACTGTTAATTGCCAGTCAGTAGGGTCTGGCCAGCAGAGCCCAGCTGAGGGGTGAAGCTGATAGTGGGGCAGAGCACCCCCCAGAGTGTTCAGCCCCAGGAAACCTCTGCTGCAGCAGATGAGACACTGTGCACTGCTGTTCTTTCTCCTTCTGGGCCCCACTCCATTTATCCCAAACAGTTTTCTGTAAGTCCCTTCTCTTATGTGATTGGCTTTCCTGCTTTGGATTACTAGGCACCTGTGTTTAAATTCATCAAGAAACATTTTGAGTGCACTTAGCAAAGTGCCATCTTTCCAAATGAACCACACCAATTAATCATTGCCACAAAAGCCATTCATATCGATTATATACTAACACTAACTTGAGTTTTGATACAAGCATTTGTCAGAGAATGCCTGCCAGGGCCTACAATTGCCAATTTCTCTGCTTTCATCAACTAGAAGAGATTACTATTTTCAGCATTAAAAGCAATGTAGGAATAAGATGATGCTTTTTTCATCTATAAAAGCAAATGGATTTCAAATTTCATTCTGCTTTCAGTGATGGCTAAGATAGCCAGCTTGGGGAGGATTCAGTGCAGTTTCTTTTGTACAAATCTGTCAGGCTGTATCCTCAGGACTCTGGCAATGAATTGTCCAGAGAATTAAAGGTGAGATTATGTAAGAGACTTCTAAAAGGCACCCATGGATCTTTCAACCAGCAGGAACGAGGAAAATAGAACGATACAAAACTGTGATGTCTTAATATGAGCTTGTTCTCTGTCTTCTATGCCTTTAGACCACCTTTAGATCTGTTCTTACATGGCTGCCTGGCACAGCTGCTGTGAATTCTCCCATCTGAGCATAACCCTGACACGTTCATGGCTTGGAGTGGGGTCTTTGAAAACAGACTTGGGTCCATCCTCCCCCAAGGCCATGCCAGAGGAATTTTATAAAGCAGATAGACTGGACATGGGCATCGTACATTAAATGCTGAAGAAGACTTAGTAGTGGCTGTTTCAGAGCTTGCAAAATGAGGAGATGGATGCCAGTATTGTGAGATGAGAGTTTTCTTCTTAAATCTTTCTTTGCTTGTTTGAACTACTGCTGTAGAAATTTTATTTGCTATGGAAATTTTGCAGTTATGTACTCTGGAGACTTCAGGAGCCATATGCTGAGTTCTTCCAGATCTTGGATTCCTTCTCAATTTTGATACAGTGAATTTTCCTGACTGCCCTGTATGTGTAGCATTAGATGTCACAGTGACCTTTCTGAAGCACAAACTTGCCCAAAATCTTCTGGATTCACTGGGAGTCCTTGCTGGATACTGATGTTGTTTGTAGGTTATCCGAAATAGCTAATTCCATGAACTTTAATGAAACATTCCTCTGTTCCAAACAGGTTTGCATTTGCTCAGCCAAACACCTTTGTTTTAAGTATTCCATTTCCATGTATCTCCCTGGTGTGCATTTCCCACTGCAGGGGAAGTTCTCTGGACTGTGTTTGAGCACCAGTCATTTCCCAGGTCTGGTGCTGGTGCTGTCTGTAATAACTGCAGTGTTCTCCCTGTAGGTGACTGCAGCAGAACAACTGGTTTTAGAAGCAGTCACAGCAAGAGCAAAGGTGTGACTGCTTGCTGGAGGCAAGGACTGTTCTCCCTGAGTTCAGGAAAAGGCAAGTTCCCAAAGAGTTTACCTGTTTGATACGACAGAAGTTGAGCTGGGAGTCAAGGTGCAAACATTAATCTCAGTCAACACTATAGAAAAGACAATAGTTATATCTACTACATCATGTTGGATGACAACAGTAATTTTTTATCATGGGTAAGCTGGGATAGCTGTAGACTTTTATTAGATTTCTGTTGCTCTGACCAGAGAAGAATTTTTTTTTAGATTGCTTTTTCAATGGATTTCTTACTGTTAACCATCTAATTTATTAAATGAAATATTTTCTGGCAGACACTTCCTATTCATCCAGGAACTTGATTTTCAGCATCTTTTAGGGCAAGATTTTATGAAGGACCAAATGTAGGTGTACAGGTAGGATCATGGCTTTTCCAACTGAAGTGTGGGGTTTAAGACAGAGACAAAACTGTTCACATTTTCATGAGATGCTCTGTGTTTGTTAAAGCAGTGGCTATACAAAAGCATCTGTTCTCTTAGCACATCTCAATGGACTCAGAGCAGAAATAGGAAAAGGCAAGGAAGGCCAAGTGCCACACAAACTACAATGTGCAGACAGCGTAGCCTCCCAGACAACACGCGGGCACCAGCAGGGCAGCCTGCTTTCAAATTCAGTTTGACAGAGTAAATTGAGCAATTTTCCTGCTGAAGCTGTTTTCTTGGCACTCAGAAGAATTGGCTGGTCATTTCCAGGTTGCCATTTACTGGGAATAGAAAAGTAAACTGATCTGCAGGGTTTCTACTTCAATGCCGGAGCAGGGCACTAAATAGTCTGAGGCTGCTGCGATGCAGAATGATGGGGTGAATGATGGGAGCAGGCCTGAATCCTGTGGTAGCAGCAGAGGTCTGAGACAGAAATATGAACACTTTTATTCCTGAAGCTGAGGGAAGATAACACAGGGAAGTTTCACTTAGTAGCTTGGGATCTGGATGCCCCGATGTCCTCTAATATGTGCACAGTGTACATACTGCTGTCATGTAACCCTCGTGTTTTGGAACTAAGTGTAATTATCTGAACTCTCAAGTTTTTTGCTCTTCTGAACTACTGGTTACTTTTAAAGGTACTTGGTAGAGGGTTAATAGGATTTGTGAATGAAAGTAATTTATAAATCTAAATGAGAAAACAAGATCTATGAGAACAGAATAAATGAACTTGGCTTGTTTAAAAGTTAAGGGGTAACCTAACAGAAACATGAATAAGATTGTTTAAAAAACCAAAAAAGAGTAAATTGTTTTCAGTGTTCATTGAATATGGAAAGAAATTAAAGGAGCTGGAAGATAAAGCAGTTGTTAATGGTAAATATGTTTAAGCAGTGATATATCATGGGGTCTCAAATTCACCAGGTGTTACTGGGGACAGGTTGGGCACTATGTTTAGGGGTGGTGTGAGGGGACTGAGCTTCTGTTGGAGCACAAAAGGCAGGATATGATACTCTTTCAACTGAATTTTGTCTTGTGTCCTGGCGTGCATGACTTTGTGTTGGAAAGTCATGAATGGCTTCAGTATTCTGGCATACAGAGAGAGAGAAAAAAGTATGGATGCTGAATGGATACATCCTCTGAAGAGATGTAGAATTTCTAGAGCCACAAATATTTAAGGACAGCAAGTAGGAGAAGCAGGGGGAAAATATTGTTGAAGGAGATTTTTCCACTCTAGGAAATTTGGGTGCAAGCACTTACTCAAGGATAACTCCAGTGAACTGGAGATTCTGCTGCACGCTGCTGGTCATTTATTTTACTCTGCTTTCAATTAATTTTTATTTAAACACATCTAAACATGTTTGAACTTGCCTTCTGTGAGGAACTCATTCCTGTCACTCACTGCAAACTGTTGGGCTGCACTGAATGCTTATTTTAACAACAGTGGTAGGTAAGGGGTGTTAAAAGCCCAAGGCAAAAACTGCCCCTGACCGTTGGAGGACTCATTGTTCCATTTGTCATGTGGCAGTCAGGGGGTAACTCACTTTCTATCCTTGCTCCAGGATCTGACTTCTGAGGGCCCAAAGTGCTAAGATGGGAGTCTCAAATTATGCATGCAAAAGATGAGCATACCATGAGCTATCTGCATGCAGAGAATGTGAGCTCAGCAAAGCTCCTCTGTGCTTGTACAAACACATGGGGGGGTTCACTGATCTGTGAGGATCAAGAGAGTGAGCTGCAAGCAGGTAGTTGTACATGAAAGAGAGCAGCAGTTCGACATCATCCAGCCTCACACTTGAGGTCTCTTGCTGTAGCTGAAAGAGAACTCTTAGTTTGTGCCTGTATTGATGTTGTAGGCCATCAAGGGCAATGATGTTTTTCTATACTATGTCAATATATTTATTACTCTGTTTGATGTTACGTTTTATTTCCTCGTCAATGCTAAAGATCAAGCCCCATTTGTGAAGTGTTTTGCTTCTTGAGGGCTGTGCAGCTGTTTTTGGAGCTGGTCTATAAAAAATATCATTATCTAGAGAGAGAGAGAGATGGAGGCCGCTACCTCCCATAGATCAGAAACTGGAGCCCTATATCAATAAGGTGACAAAAGTTTACTATTACAGGTGTTGTGCAAAGCTAAAGATTCATGTCATTTCTTTTAAGCAAACAGGAGCCCCCTCACAAAGAAGTAGTGCACTTGAATACTCCTACACATGTATTTTGTACTAAGTAACCCTTCTGTAGGAAAACAAAGACACAAACAAAAACCTGTAGATTTGCAGTGATGAACTTAACTGATTAGGCCTCCTTCCCTCCCCCTTGTTTGTATACAAATGCATTCTTTCATCCATTTACTCTTTAAGCGTGGTGTCGTTTCTTTTTACCCCTGACGTTTTCTGCAGCAATATTTCTTTCTTTCCTGCTCCTTGAAGTGTGTATGTATGGAGGAGAGCAAGTTAATAGGCAGAAACTATAAAATTCACACCTGAATGGCTATTCAATTGCACTGTGAGGAAGTCTTTGGGAAAGAAAAATTGTTCCTGCTGACTCTGATTCAGTTCCTGCTAGTAATTCAGCAGCTTCAGTCGTTAACTCTTTATATTGTCTGAATGAACATTATTTTCCTCCAAACTGTAGCTGATGAATCACAATCACAATCAACTCTGGCTGTGCCAGAAAAAATTCACAGTAGTTTTGTTTTTTTCTGCATAGTCTAATAACATCAACTGTGTCGACTAGCTGTCAAATAGACCCTCAGTCCTTCAAACTACAAAAATCTTTATGAGTCTGTGAAAATCCTGATAAAGTTTTCTTAGATTTTTAAGCTTTAACATAGGGAGTCCACAGAAAACATGAGAGGAAAACAGACTTCCAGTTTTTCTGGTATTTTTCTTGAATGAAAATGATTTTTCTGGCCACTCGTATTTCAGGACTTGGCCAGGTAAAGGGGACAAAATGTTACTACTTCTGTGCTAGGGTTTGGACCATAAAAGAAGCAACAGGTGGCCCAAAAAACAAAGGCTGACTGTCATAGCTCTTCAGGATCCTTGCTAAAGGAGACAGAGCAGGCACAGTGGGGGAAAAGAAAACTACCTCTCTTGCTTGGGCAAAGGCAAGACTTAGAGTGAGCATTGTCATTGCTGAAAAATAAACTGCAAGATGGGCAAACACAACCTGCTGCATGATCATCACACCTGCTTCATTGTTCTCTCCTCCCTGGCCTGGGTGAGTGCAGAGGAGACCTGTTGTCTGGAATTCTTGGGTTAAAAGAGGAATAACTGGCTTATCTACAGGAAGATGGAGAAGTAACTGCAGACAATAATGAATAGAAATAGATATGTAAGCAAGGGTTGCTGTCTTCCTTCAGCTGAGGTTCAGGACAGTGACAGTATTTACAAAGGTAGAATCATAGAATCATTTAGGTTGGAAAAGACCTCTAAGATCATGAAGTCCAAACATTAGTTGGACTTAGGTTTGCCCTGGAGTAAGGATATATTGTATACATTCCAGCTGTAGATCGAAAGGGTTTTTTGCCTGGAAAACTTTTGCTCCATTCCCAGGAACACTTGTCCGCATTCTCCCTTTAATGGAAGCTCATCTGTTGACTTGGATTGGAGCTGGTAAGATGGAAGTATGTGTTCAGATATGTGCAGGGTTGGTTTCTGTTTGGATTAGTGGCTTTTGAAAACTTCTTGGACGTATTTTGTAGGGCAGTGTAATAAATCCTATTTTAACTGTACCATTATTTTTGTAACCTCAATACATAACTGATTTCTTGGTGAATAAAAAGGTAAGGAAACATAAGAAAGCAGTTTTCATAGTTTAGCAAATTGCCAACTATTTATAAGTGCAAATGCAGCCAGAAGTACCTTATTCTCTGATTATATGAACTTTTAATTAACTTAATTGATGAAATTCATATCACATACAATTTATCTTGGGAAGAAACACAGCTCAACAATTTTTTCTTTAAAAAAACCCCAAACACCCACACCACAATTAAATGAATGCCAGTGTAACTTTGAGACCATTTTTAATGTAGAGAATCTATTCTATCTCCTATCTCATGAGTATGGATCTACCAGAGATTTTTCCCCCTGGATCTACCAGAGGTCAGACCTACTCTCACAAAGGCCACTGCACAGGACAGGACTTCCCCTGAGGCCTGATCCCTCACTTTTCCTACAGCAATGACAGTGGTGTGCCTTGGGCTGCTTAGTTACACTCCCTTCAAGGTGTGCATCTGTGCCATGTGTTTATTCTCCTTGGGGGAAGAAGTTAAGGATCAGTCTAGAAAAAAAAAATTGCCTCTGCTTGTTGATGCTCTGACTTAACAAGAGCTGCTTTCCTGAGTGGAGGGGTCTTGGGCTCATACAGCGTGTACTGACCCACAGTTGGCTTGGGCAGCCTCTTGCACTGCTCTGAAGTTTCCATTCCTTTCTGATCACTCTTTTCTTCTTTCTTCAGGCCTTTCTGAATTGTGTTACACTCCGTCCTCATGTTGTTTTGTTTTATGAATACAAATACAAATGAACTCAGGCTAGTTATCAGGAAGTACCAGGTCCAAAAGTCTGAAGGATTGCCAGTTTTGATTTTAGTTTTCCATCCAGAAGTCTTTGGAAGAGTTGTGCACACTGGGACTTAGTAAATGCTTAAAAAAGAAAATGTCTAAAGTGGAAGCTTCAAGTAGGTGGTTACACTGATTGAAAGAACATCCTGTCTCAAAACTGCTAAAGGATCAGATGTCCTCAAACTGGTATTGCAGTGACTCAGCTGATGTGGATAATCTCACCAGTTAGAGGTGGTTGCTACAGGACTGTAGCAGAGCAGAGATTTCCTCTAACAGGGTTTTTTGAGCTGCATGCCATGGCAAACAAGCACTTGTCCACCAAACAGGAAGGGTGAAAAGGAATTTGTGCTCCAAGCAGCACATTGCCTTCTGGTACCTCTGCAGCTCTTCCTACACAAATCTTTTGGCAAAGCCTCAAGCCTAGCTGAATGCACAATTTATAATAATGACTATCCTCTTTCATCTGTTTGTGATGAGTGATTTTGTGGAATAGAATTTGATTGTAGGATATGTTCTTCTAATTGACCTTTTCAGCTGTCTCAGGGCTAGATTGCAAAATCTGGTAGTGAGCTGAACAATGCTTCTGAAATAAATACCAGCACAGAGGAGAGGAAACAAACTGGACAGGGTGCCTGCTGTACCTTGTGTACATCTCCAAACAGTTCTCACAGCTTCTTTAATAAAGAAACAAGCTACCTCACCCACAGCCTGGAGAAAGGGCCACAGACTTCGTAGTAGACCATTAATATGTTACTGTTGGAAGCAGTAAAGAATTTGCAATACAGCTTTGGTGTTTGCCAGTTTGCCGCTGAGAACTCTGCCGAGGGAAGCTCCTGGGCCCAGCAGTGGCAGTGACACGGCTGTGCTTGTGGAATGTGGATGGCAGGATGAGGGGCCTGTGCTGTTCTTCAGCACATTAAAGCAACCAAAGGATGTGACTGTGTCCTCCACATCAGAGCGGGGATCTCATCCTTCCCTGTCCACCTGCAGCTCTATAAACATACAGCAGGGAGGCCTCTCTGAGCCTTCCCTCTGAGACACTTGGCAGGGCAGGCAGGGAAAGCCAGGGCCCAGCCCTTCATATGCCCCTTGTGCCACTGCTTTGTATAACCTGCACAGCACCTTTTAACTCACACAGCTCCTTCAAAGCATCTTGGCTTTTGATTCATTCTCAGGTGATGCAGAACAAAGCTGCTCACTGAGGTGCTGCTGTTGGATCCAAGAGCAGGAAGCACAAGCAATACAGCTATTGCACAGATAGAGGTAAGCCCTTCATCCCTTTGATCTTGCCTACAAAAACTATGATCTTTCCTACAGGAATCCATCTTATCTTATTCTTTATTCCACCCTTTGGAATCTTTTTCACAGAACTTATTTTTACGACCCTTTCCACATGGATATGCTGAGAGATGGCTGTTTCATTCTGAGGAAGATACAGAGTAGATAATTTTTTTTCCTTGTAGCTGCACCAATCACACTGCTTTAGTTGAGAGCCTGATGGTGTTTTCATTACAAACCTCTAGTTTCAGGGACTTATATCATGTCCTGAAAAGGTTTGACTTAAAAATAGTCATTTGGAAGAAATGTATGTGTATACTTCAGTTTCTAAAATCAAGAGTGGGCTTTGCAAGTCTGTGGGATGCAAAAAAGGATCAGCTTTTCATATGCCTTCTCTATTTATTCCAAATAATTCTAAACTTCTAGAAATGTTTGTGCTGAAGACCCATGTACTCAGGCATCTAATGCAGATGCTGAAAAGCACAATCTTATTTATATTTCTGTCTTTAGTTCAGCCCTCCCTTCCCAACTGTAAGTAGTACCACAGAGATCTCTGTCCCCAAAGGCACATCCACGTTTGTTCCTTGTTTATAATGTTTCCTTTCCTTTGACATATCTTTCAGCTTCATTCTACTTGTTTACTGGGCAACCATTGGCATATTAAATACAAATTGATGGCCATCAAAGGATTAAATCATCATAGAAAGTAATGCAACGTAATAGCATTATTTTGTTCAGTGTCATGTGCATGGCATGTATCTTAATAAAACTGTGCTTTTAGATCTTGTAGAAACTTCAGTGTTCTCCTGAATATAGACTGCTTGGAAAGTAAGATCTTGGTGCATCTGCTCAAGGAATGAAGCAATAAGGCTACAGCCTTCAGACTTGAAAAGGATTTTTCTTTAAGCTGCATGCTACTGGAAAAACAGTAAATATAACTTAAGAAATGTAAGAAAGAGCTCTGTGAGGGAATTTTTGAAGTGTGAACTTAACTACTTTGGACTGATTGTCATGTGCTACACTCTTAAATGTGAAACAATGCTGCTCTTTCAACCCCTGTAGTGTTAGAAAATAGGGCAAAGCTTTTCTTCACATCAGCTGAGCAGCAGAACTAGTGCTGATGTGGGTATCACTTACTGCATTGACCTGTCACTGTTACCTGCAGATCTGAATTGATTTGAGTTCCAAGAGTTTTAATTGAATTCTAAGATTTTTAAGGCATGTTCTGCCAAAATTGGATTCTTGATTTTGACATAGTCACAGAGAAGCTAAAGAAGAGAAAAGGAATTGAAATGTATATTAAGAGCAGTGATAATAAATAAGGCCAGTTTCCAATTCACCAAAACTTCTGCATATTATCCTCTAGTTACCATTTCCAAATTGAACTTGAATAATTTATTTCTGTTCTTTAGGCCAAATCCCTGTTGCTGAGAAAATATTTCGATGAATTTAGAACAATTTTGTTGTAGATCCCTCCAGATGTTTGGGTTTGAAAGTGTAAGCTTCGTGCATGTTTTAAGTCTTATTTGTGTCACTCCAGTAAATACACTGAGCTATATGTTCTAAGCCTGAGACCAGAAAAATGTCTCCAAAAGAACTCAATGTCAAATTCAAACTGTTTTGAACAGAAAAGACAAATGAAAGAGCTAATTTCAAAAAAAGAAAATGAAAGAAGAAAGAAAATCTAGTAGAAATTCAGGACTCAAAACCATGACTGTGGTTAGGGAAACATTCCTGTACTTATGCTCTTTTTTGGATCTTGGTACTGTTATATACCTGTGCTGCTTGTGAATTAAATAGTGCTTACCACTCTGGGTGAATTTAGATTTTTAGCTCATTCAGGAAAGCAGTGATGGATTTGATGAGTGAAAAATTTTGATAGAAATGAAAACAAATCTGAATAGATTGGTTTTAAAAAGTCATACCCAGAAAATACAAGCTCAGTTTATTTCCATATGTCCCTGTAGAAAACTATCATATTGCTACCAGGATGATAAATAGCCTTAATGTCTCTTACACAGCTGGGGAAAAAAATCTCCCAAGTTAATATCATAAATAAAATTACAGAGATTCCTTTGGTGCCCTGCTTAATTGGGTTCTAATTATTACCCAACATATGTGTCTGCACGTGATGTAGCTTTTAAGCTGAGATGTTTATGAACAATGTGTTCTCTCTGCAAAATTAATTCAGGATTTTTAGTGGTTGTTGTCCCTGTCTATACAGAAATTCTGAAATAGTTTCTTAAATGATGTTGATCTTTAAGTCCAAGAGAACTGATAAGGCAGCAGGAGGGGGACTTCAAGGGGATGCAGTGACAGGACAAGGGGGAATAGCTTTAAACTGAAGGACGGTGGCTTTAGATCAGATATTGGGAAGAAATTCTTCCCTGTGGGGGTGATGAGGCCCTGGCACAGGTTTCCCAGAGAAGCTGTGGCTGCCCCATCCCTGGAAGTGTCCAGGGCCAGGATGGACAGGGCTTGGAGCAACCTGGGACAGTGGAAGGTGCCCCTGCCCATGGCAGGGAGTGGAACAAGGTGGGCTTTGATGCTCCTTCTAACCCAGACAATTTGATGATGATGGTGATGATGTGTGCTTGCGTTTAATAGAGTCATTTAAAGCCAAGGCTGGTGCAATGGCCTTCCTTATTCCTACTTGTTATATGAGAGTAAGAGCACTTCAGAACTGCATTTTAAAAATATATTTAGATTTAGTATGTCTATGTTTGTTATGTTTGAATTGGAGCCCAGATTTACAAATGTTCTGGTTTTTTGTTGGTACCAGCTAAGCCCTCCTAGACAAAGAATGTCTGAGTTTTTTTTAAACCTGCAACAGTGCTGGAAATACTGAGCTGCTTTACCCATAACAGTGAAACCATTTTTAGCACAGGAGCAGCAGATAACTTTTTTTTTTTTTCTGAGGCAGCAGCAAGCTTGACATTCTGTTAACACATTCTTTTCAATTCTATGTTAGACTGAGCATTAAATCTGATGGCTGATGAGTGTTCTTTTTCCCAGGTGCATGCTATGTTTGAGACTGCAATCAGGGTCTAAAGTCAGGGCTAGACTCCTTCCATTGGCCTCTTTCTCACCTGCTGTGTGTCAGAGGAATATCAGTTTCATCACATTCTCCTCACTAAAGAAATCACTGAGATTGTGTGATTCTTGTTAATTTGACCCAAGGAGGGCCAGGGCTGGAGCTTTCTCCAAATCACCTGGATACAGTGGCTGAACAGCTGCAACCCAGACCAATACAAATCAGAGCTTCACAAATACCAGGTGTGTGAAGAATCAGAACAAAGAAATACTCTTGGAGATCAGGAAATGGTGCATGTTGCAATCAGTGCCAGGCTTTTATCAACTGAGATAGTTGATTTTTTTAAATTTGTGCATGCTTTTCAGTAAACTAACCAGAAGTGGAATACCATGGGGCTGTAGCAACTCCCTCTGCTTTGCAAATCCAAATGTGAAGCATATTTATTACATCTGGAGTTCTTAGAAGTGTCGCAAAGCCATGGTGTTAATATTGTATCAGGAAGGATGGTTTATGTGTGGTACTAAATCTGGAATTGTCAAACTTGATTGTAGTAAGTAAATGACATCATATAAATAATTCAATAGGCTGCCAGAGTTCAGAGAATTAAAACACGTTTTATATCAACTCTTAAACCATCTAGTCAGTATGCACACCAGAGACTCAGAAGTACAGTGTCTCATAGATGACAGTCCTTGAACTTGCATGACAAACTGAAATACTCAGATACTCTACAAGTGTTTTTCTTTCAGGAAAGAATCTGATGACTGTATTGTCAGTGCTGTGTTTTTCACTTGGTCTTTCTCTTGTAACCTGGAGTGTCTGAATCAATGACTTAAGCCAAATAATAGCATTACATTTTGTTATTAAATAACTAGAAAGTAATAAAAATAAAACCAAATGTTTACCTTACATTTATTTATGAGGGAGCTCACAAACTTTATTCTCTTTCAAAATGTTCTCAATCATGTAGTGTTTTTCACCATGACAAAAGGATGAAAATGGACTTAAGTATTATAAATTACTCAGTCAGAAAATAAGTGCTTCATTCTTTCATACTTTTAAGCAGTACATTTTATTTCTCTCCTAACACCAGTCTTAAATGCTGTTTTAAACTCTCTTACTCCAAGATTTATATCCTGTGTAATCAGAAAAAAAGAAGTTTATAGTTGTCCAATGGCAGGTTTAAAGACACAGAAGCCCAGGGTACTGCAGCAGAGCTCCCAGCTTTTCAAAGTAATGCTTTCTTTTTCCCCAGAACTCCTTATGAATTTTTGCCTCCTTGTAAGATTGTGTGATACTGTACAGATGGGATGCTGAATGTTTTTTATATGGCTTGGTCTTTGCAGTGCTGAGGAACCTCATTAAAAGGAACAGTTCACTGCAGGCAGTGCCCAGTGTGTCTGTGCAGAGAATGAGCTCTCACCTTGATAATGTGCTATGCTGGGGGAGTAGCAGCCTAGGACACTGACTCTTTGAAGGGTTAAATTGGAGTGTGATGTCATCTTTTTGAATGTAGAGTTAAGAGATATTAAAAGCCTTCTTCAAAGTCTGCAGTCTGGTGGAAAGATTGTACTAGTTTGGGACATTAGTGACTGGAGCACCTAAGGTTGTATACTTTGTGTGCTTGTTCTAGTTTAGCATTCAAATGCATTTCAAAGCTTGTATTATGGATTTACTGTTTTCTCAAAAGCTGATAATTGAGGGTTTCAATTAAGTTCAAAGGTTGTTGTAATAAGAAAAGGGTGCCTATTCTACTTATGAAGGAATGACCATGTCTGAGGAAGCTGCTCCTGGAATCTGGCAGTCCAGATTCTCATGCTCCTGTGGACAGTTTACATGATCAAATACCTGCACCTTTAAGGCATGTTTTACTCTCTTTTCTGTTTTACTGCCCTTATGAGTGTGATGGTTCACAGTCCCTGGCCAGAGAGTGGCACATCCTCTTTGGAGCAGGGGAGGGATGTCTGACACTGTGGGGAAGGAATGTAATGCCGACATGGAGAGAGCAGTGCAGACCACGGTTGTTTAGTGTAGAAATGGTGCATAAAACCACCATCTGGGCAGAAGTCCCACAGCCCCTTCGGTCTGAACTACCTGTCACCATTGAGAAAAAGGCACGGGGTAGGAAAAGGAAAGTACCAAGTCACATAAAAAAGGATCAGCATGCCATTTGCAAAGACAATATGCTCTACTGAAATAAGTGACTTGCAGTGCATGGCAGCAATCATCAAAATGACATTTGAATTACAAAACACAAAATAAAATTACTAACGTTAGATTCTTTATGTTATGCAACTGGTAGCTCAGTTTGTGGCTATCCCTGTTGATTTTAGTGGGCCTATTTGCAGTAGAAGGAAAAAAAATGGTAATCTTGTCTTCTTTCTGTCTCTGCATGACGACTGTGCTGCATTCCCTGCAGACATCCAGGGTGCTTCCTCCTCTAACACACAGGCCAGAGCAGCTGGAACAGCGTGCTGGGGAAAGCAGGCTCTATCCTGAAGGATCTGGGCCAGGCTGGACAGGGCTTGGAGCAACCTGGTCTTGTGGAAGGTGTCCCTGCCCATGGCAGAGGGGCTCGACTCGGTGATCCCTTCCAACCCAGATTGTTCCATGGGGCAAGCATCTTCCCTTGCCAGGGGTGGGAAGAGCAGTGGGTTAGAAAGTAAATAGTGATGTTTTACTTTGCTGTGTGCTCCCAGGTTGGAACAATATTGCATTGTTCTTTCCCTGGGGTTCTGCAGCAAGTAAATATCTGAGTGCAAGCCCTTAAACCCTGTGTGTTTTGGAACAATGCCACAAGAGTGCAAAGAAGGTGAATCAAAATTTCATGCATACACCAGAGAAGAGTTGACTGAAAAATGAAGGCAATTTTTATTACGATTAAAATTAAAAAAAGGTAAACATGAATTCAGACATCTTTGATAGCAACAGGAAATAGCATTTGCTGTAGAACACACCAGCCAGTGGATTTTTTCTTTTCTCCACATAAGCAGGTTGAGCCAAATCATGTTCTTGGCAGAGGGGACAATAAACTACTGAAGATGAAAGCCCTGGAATCAAATACCATTGTACTCTGCCATTGAGGCTATTATTTGATTCAAGCACATGAAATGAACTTCTGTCTTCTGTACATGTAAACAGTAGATTGGATGTTAACTGGAAAGTACTGGAGTAGTGGGAAAACCTGACTGGAATTGTGCTATTTTCTTCTGTTTGCTTTCTGAACAAGCCCTGGTAATTTTACAGGCTATTGAATGGCTGGACAGATAGATATTTTAACAGTGTGCTATAATTCTGTATTTGAGGTTTTCCTCTGGAGCGCATGAGGCTGAAGAAAGGGAGAAATACTTCACCAGTCACTTCCTTTTTTTTTTTTTCCCCTTAAGATGATTTAAAATTTATCCTATCCAGACAGGTCAAATCTTCAATAGATACAAAATGGCAAAGTTCTATGGAAGCCCAGGCTGCTCTGCAGTTTTACAGCAGTTGAGGATTTCTATCAAAAAACATCCAGTGAATAAGGATAGAGGAACTAACCAGTTGGCTTAGCGCTGAATTGGAAACCTGAACATCAAACCCTGACAGCCCCTGGAGGTTTTAAGGAAAATTTTGCTTGGGTGATGGAATATGGCCTCCTGTGACAGCCAGGGTGCTGGGGAGGGAAGGGCTGGCAGAGCTGCTGGTACAAAGGAAAGCGACAGCTCAAAATGAGCGGCGCATCCCAGGAGTCACCGGTACCTTTGGGGCAAGGAAGGGAAAGCTGCGAGTGTCAGATAGCTTAATGCTCATATCAGTGTTCTGAGCCTGCAAAAAGGCTCCTTGCCTGTGTCTGGCCCTTCCTCTATCACTAAAGCAATCTCTTGTAAAATAGAATGAAGCAGAAATATGAAGGCAGATTTTTCACTAGCTGAGAATCTGGCCTGCTGTTATATAATGAATTCCTGGAAAGTGCTGATGTGATTTCAGCCACAGCAGCATCAGCAGGACTGATGAATAGAGTCCAGTGAAAGGGAGAAATCAAATGGGCTGAAAAGCATAACCATTCGTATGGTGGTTTACTTGTTTTTCAATGAGTTAGAAATGAGGCTGTTATTAGGGATATAATAGGAACTCATATCTTCAGCTGATGAGGTCTGGCTGTTTTACATGTAGCACGCCATGTGCTTGGGAAGGAAGAACAGTCCCTGTAGCACAGATTCCGGGCTGTCAGTGAATGGTGGTGTTTCTGAATGGGAGGTTTTTGACTCTGCATAGTGTGGTCAGCAGTTCCTGTAGTGAGCCTTGCACAAGGTGAAATGTTTTATGGCAGAAATAACTGGGGAGCAATTCATGATTCTGGCAAGGATCCAGGGCATGACAGTATGAAAATAATAAATATGAAAATATTTACTAGAAGTCACAACAATGTATTCATAAATAGGGCTTGCCTACAACTTGTACTGTCTTTAGAGTAAGGAAACCTTTGAGAGTTGGTGAAGTTGCATTTTTGTACTGTGGCAAAGCCCACATGCTCACAGTTTCACATTTGAATGCAGCGGGCTTAGAGTATGGCCTATGAAAAATGAGCATCTGAAAACATGGCAAACAGAAGAATGCCAGTACTGTCACTCTGTTTCCGACTTGGTTGAACTGTGGAGTCTTGTCTGGGCTATATGGTCACTGTTGAGCAGTGTCTTGTGCTACAAAGCAGGAATCAACCATCCCTGTTCTAAGCAGGTCTGTTCTGTGGCTGCATCTCCCAGGCCAACAGTTACAGGTTTCGTAAAGTGTATAATGTAAGTTCGGTTTTCCAGTCATCAGTGGTAGTGAATTCCACAGTAAACTGCGTGGAATGATAGTACAAAAGGCATCAGAAAAGTAACAGTGGAGTCATGATTGCATCAGCAAAGTCTTCCTGGAGACAGAGAATTCACAGGAATGGCAATGAGGCATTTCAGCCTAGCATTCATTGCCACATTCCCCTGGGATGCTGAAGAATGACACTGTGACAGGTTGCTGCCTATCACTGCTTAAATCAGAATCATTATTTCCATGGCAACGGCAAGTGTATAATGTACCCAAGGCCTTTAGGGCACTTTGGCATATCTGATGGTTAAGTAATGTTGTGTCTAGTCACAACTAAATTTCACTTAGATAAAAAGCAAGAGGTAATTTATGGTCCCAGTTTTTGATTCTTTGATAAATGAGCGACCTTTCCCAGTTGTGGCTGTGTAGTGACTCTGAAAGTATCCTGGTGCCAGGATGTCTTGTGCTCCCTTGAAGTTTACAGTAAAGTCTGATAAAATGGTTGGATTTTTTCTGGTAACCCTTTCTCCATTTGTTGGGGGATCAGGTGCCTCGTGAGGCCAACCCCTTATGGGGGAGTCAGCAGGAACTTCCCTAAGAAGTTAATTAAGTTTTCTTCCCCATAACTTGCTACTTTTTCCCTTGCAGATATTTCTTTTTATGGGCTTTACTTATTCAATAAAACAGTCTGACATGTTGAACTTTTCCTATAATGTCTTTGTGCTTCTGCATTTTGTGCTTTCTGCCAGGATCCCTCGGAATGACAGTTATTCTGTTTTGCCAAAGGCAGATGGGAAACCTAAGCTTATCTTACTGATAGCTTCTATCTGGAAGGGATGGTTTCAGTTAGTATTTAAGACAGAAGAACAGTTTGATTTTCTTTTTCCTTCCAGGGAACAAAAAATTGATTTTTTTTCCTTTGGTTTAATATTAGCAAAGTAAATTGCCTTCCCAGTTTCTCAGCTTAACTTACTGTGTTATATTTAAACCAGAGGGCTAAGAGGGGGGAAGAAATCTGTGGAGATTTCTGCAGTTCCATAAATCATGAGAATGAAGCTGGTGTGTTTGAATGAAATCTAAGCAAGCAACAGCTTTCTGGTGATGTGTAATGTGATTACCTGCAAGCTCAGAGCTTGCTTTTATTTCTCCTAAGCATTCATCTGGGCAGGAGGCAGTTTTGAATTAGTATCTGTGGAGCAGTTCCGGATTTTCTGATGCTGAAATAATTTTTCCTTCCCACCACAACAAGTTCACTGAAATGTAGCTATGACTGCAGCTGATCTGCCTGCGAGGCAGAATCAGATAGGAACATATAATGCAACCTGTGGTCTCTTTCTCCTTTCTCTTAGAGCATTTCAGACTGGTCTGGAGTGGGCACTCCAGAGGCAGCTGAGAGCATGTCCTTACCTGCCTCAGCTGTGAGGGAATGGGCTGGACAGGGAGTCAAGGGATCAGAATTGCATCAAAATGGCTTTTCCTGTGGCATCCTGAAGTGTGTAAAACACTCGGTAATGATAAAGTTCCCGTGTTCTTTCTACATTACCAGGAATGATGGCTTGAGGAACACTGGTGGCTCTGGCATGGCCCTGACCTGTGGACCAAGTGTGTTTTCTGTGGCAGGTATTTACAGTTCAGTGCCTGTACTCACCTGGTGACCAGGGGGAGTGGTTACATCTGTCACACAGTGATGTGGTAGCAAGGACCCGGGTCACAAGGTGTTGCTGTCAGGATCCTTTTTGGACTGAAGCTGACTTTCTCATTTCCATGACTCCAGCCATTGCTCTTCCTCACGTGGCCCTTCTGCCGCTGGTGTCACCATCGCACGTTAACGGGGCACACAAACCTTTCTGGTCCTGTAACAGAAACCTGGCTCCTCTGTATGCCTGGTGTGTGATCCATTGGCACTGACATGAGCACCATCGACATCCAGAAGCAGCCACTCTTATTCTCCCTCTGCTTGGAGTACCCACCTGTCCTGCTGAAACAGCCTTTTGCTACTTTGAGGAAGGGCCACGTGATGATTTCTGTGTGGGACCCGTAGGGAACCAACACCTCCAGGCTGGTTAAATAGCAGAAAGATTTTGTTACATAATTACTTTGTGGGTTTTGTCAACAGAGTGATTTTTTTAATTAAAATTTACATTCCATAACTTATCATTTTGACTCTATTGCTCCCTATCCTCTATGGGCATTCTCAGTGCAGATAATTTTAATTAAAAGAAAACCAAGAGATGCCTAACATGAAAAATATGAAGGAAGGAATGATACTGGTTTCCTTTTTAAACATAATAACTGCTATGCTAATGTTCTGTACTATACTAATAGCTCACACTAGACTGCTTTAAAATATTATTTACAGAGAAAAAGATTTTTGAAGAGAAAAAAATTAGCTGCCTCTTCTAAAGTCTGATACACAAATTCACTCAGAAAAAAAATCCCATTGACTTCAAGGGCTTTGGATCAGACCCACACGAATAAATTCAGCAAAGCCTGTGAAGTGCATGATTAACCTTCAGAATGTGCTTGAATCACTCTTCTCAACAAAACACCTAAGCACTTGCTTAAATTTGAGTATTTGATTAGCTGTCTGAAGTATTTGCTGAAGAAAGACCAAAGCACTACCACTTTTAGCTAATATTATCTGCCTAATGCTGTCTCCTCGATTGCATCCACATGTGACTCTTTTTTGTGCCAAATGCCAAAATGTCATTTTTCATGTTCAGTCTTCACGGGGCTTCTAATGTAGTAACAATTTAAAATAGCAGGGGGTCACAACAGTTAATACATTTTAATCAAAGCTAATAATTTTTAATTTGATTTCTAGCCATTTTTTGTTATTAAATTTTTTTTAAATTAACAGTAAGTTTGAAATTGAATTTAAAAAGTTAATTTTACCAGAACTCTAAATTTTATTAAAAAGCAAATCCAAATCACAACACATAGTCAAAATACATTTATTTCTTTGGAAATCTTATACTCATTGAAACCTTTTTCGGTTGCAGAAGTGCTTTACTGGGAAATATCTACTTGACTCTAATGCTGATATATCGCAAATCTGTTTTCAAATGAGAGCAGGCAGTTAATGTTATTCTGATTCACTGTATTAAAACCAGAACAAAACAATTGCATTTAGTTTTGTCTGTGACATTTGGGCATTCACTTCGTAGAGCTTTTAAGCATTTCTATTTAAGAAATGTTTACAGAAAGAAAGCAAATATAATTATTTTTCCCTTTTGCTTCTTTAGAGAATAAGTATTCATGTAGAGATTTGGAAATGATTCTGTGGCTATAAATGCAGAAAGGAATGACAGTTTATGCCTGAAGAGACCCCCCAGAATCACAGCGGTGGAATTTGGACTAAGCTGCCTGTGGTGAGCAGCTCTAGCCCCATCCAGAATACATCTGATCTCCCAGCCCATCACTTACACTCCAGTGTGTTCAGTGTTCCTCTGATCAGATAGAAGTGCTGAGGGGGACTCAGACACCAACCTGCAGGTTGATGTGAGCAGTATAGTTTCACCTTTGTGTTTTCTTAGTGAACAAACAGGAGTTAAAAACCCCCGTGAATGTGAACTTGTTAAAGGAGAAAAACTTGCCTTCTGACTCCTTGCCCCTCCTGTTAAGGCGTGCAGTTGTATCCACGTGTGCTGCCTCTGGTGATGCTCCTGCTGTCCCCCAGCCCAGAGCTGACTTCCCTCAGGGAGAGCAGGGCATCTGTGCTGTGTTGCTGGAGGAGAAGGCATCCAAGCAGCAGTACATTTGTTCACTGTAGGTATCCTCTCCAGCACTTTATTTGCATTTGCCTGCTCTAGACAGAATTTGCATCTGCTCCAGAGGCACCACACTGTGCAGAAAGTGTTCAGCAGACAGATGTTTGTGACAATTAGCAGGCTTTGACTGCTCCCCTTCAGGCGCGGCAGGCGAGGCAGCCAAGGCTGATGTTCAGCAGCTCCCAGGCCCGCTCTGAGGGACCCTGCTGAGGGAGCTGAGTCTTTTATCAGGTCCCAGGACAGCATCGGACAGCTGGGGGCTCACTGCCAGCAATCCTGAGGAAGACCATGTCCTGTGATTGCACAGAACCAGCCTCTCCCCGGTTCTGAGCTGGTCCTGGGAACCAGCCACCCTTATTTTTGGTATCACTGCATGCAGAGGCTGTTACTGAAGTTGGACCTGAGCGAGTCTGGATGGGAAAGCTGCTCTTCAGCGTGGGCACTGGGAGTCCTGAGCTGTGCCGAACATGGAGGTGTGCTCGTCCTTCTGGAGGGAAGCACACCTGGCCGTGGGGCTGGGCACTGGGTCACAGCTATCCTGTGGTTGGGGACGGCTGTGCAGCTGGGACCAAGTGACAGGAAGGCATATTGATCTGACTGCTGGCAGCGTTTTAAGTCAGTTGTGGTATTTTGCAGCATGTCTTTTAATACTATTCAGGGGTGTGAGAGATCAGGCAATCAGACCTTTACACTCTAATAAGCAGTTAAAATCACAAGTACCAAATTTGTTCTTCCTCTGGCTTGACCTTCTCCTTTTTTAGTCTCAACTTGTCCTATTGGCATGGAAATACATTTTTACTTCTGTTGTCTGTCTCTCTCTTCCCTCCTGCCTGTATAAATCATCTCCTAACAGATTAATCAAATGGTCCAGGTAAGTATTGCAAACAGAATGAGTTCTTGCAACCCCAGCCACCCAGAAACTCTATTTTTCCTGTGTCTCCTTAAAGAGATAATTTGCTTCACTCATTTCAAGGCAAATTCAATGCAGTATGACAATATATATTGAGTTTCTTCATCTCAGTGAATGGAAAAGCCTCAGTTTTGGACTCCTTGAAATGGACATAACTTGGTCTTGCTAACTGAGAGACTGGGTTGCACAGAATGGGTCACATATGTACTGACAGATAGCACTGAAGGGCTTGTCTGGTCCTGAAGGGAAGGCTTCAACCAGGCAATTCCGGTGGGGTGTCTCCTTTGATACCTAACATGCATAATAAATATGTTTTGATTAAAAAGCACGAGGAGCTGTAATTGTTTCTCAGCAACTTTTACTCACTTTTCTTCTCCTTTTGCCCTACTATGATTTGCTTAAGAATTTATCAGCTAATAAATCCTATATTGCTTGATTGAAAGGCCTTTACATTACTCCAGGTGTTCCAAAATGCTGGTGTCTATCCTTTGCAGACACTATGAAAACAACCTCTACACTTACATCTGATCAGAGAAACATACGGATTTCTAATCTCCTGAGGTTTTAAGGTCTTTTCTGTTTTCTCCTGCTAATGCATAATTGTATTTTCTGTGCTTTTAAATGCATGGAAATTGTTACAGTGAGGCTTTTTATCAAGGATGCAAATTGGCAAATGAGTATCTTTTGGTGCAGAAACTCTTGTGAACCCTTTTGTCTTTTGAACCTGAAATGAAATAAAAGTCTGAAAAACTGCTGATATTACTACATTAATTTGAATTGTTTATCTGTGAGACCAGCCCAGAGGAGAGAGGAGGGAAAAATGACTTTGTAAAAAGTTTGACAAAACAGATTTAAATATGGCATCCTGTTTGGTTGGGTGGTTGTTTTTTATTCCTACGATTTTTTTTTAATGTTGCATTTAATTACATCTCCATGGGTTCATTTCCTTGGCAAAGTTTGAAAGAGAAGGAATGAGGAGAGCATTCATGCCAAGAAGGCTTCTCCAAGTTCTTACTAATCCATACTTCATAGTAGCTTTATCAGTAATTGGTTTGGGTATGTTGGCAGTGGTTGATAGCTTTCAGCTGGGTTTGTTCAGTCAAACACATTTTCATAATCTACACAATGTTGTTCTCTTAGATCTTGTTTGTTCTTCTTTGACTTTTTTTTTTTCAAACATTGCAATGTCTGGTGTTTGCTGTTCCATTGTAATAAAATTTATGGTGCAGCTTAGGTAGTGTTTAGGAGAGTGAACGCCAGGCGTGTATTGTGCTTCTTACTGATTGCAGAAGGCTGCACTCAGTGCCTCTGGGGCAAAGCAGGGCCTAGTTAGGAAAGGGGAAGTCATCATGAAGATGGCCTGGGCTTATGAATATTATCCTTATAAGCTGAAATTTAATGAATATGTTTCTGGGTCCAAACCCCAGTGTAATGTCAATGGCTCATGCCATCAGACCTACTTTATCCTCACTGCTGGTAAGGTATTTAGTCAGGAGGTCTAAAAAGTGCTGTGGCACACAGCAGTAATTGAATTTTTGGGTAATTCCCCATTACCTACATGTGTGAGCCTCTGAAAATTGTGCTGCTCAGCAGGAGGAAGTGGCAAAATGCCATTTGCCTCTGCTGAACTCACTGATATGGTGGTTTGGGAGGGAACATTTCTCTCTATTGCAGATCAGTCTATGGCCATGAAAATAATTTTGGATAGAACCAACAGTGCAAAGATGCTATAAACTGATGAGGGGAGGTTTGGGATTTGAAAATCCAGGAAAGGGGAAAGTGAAGGATCTTCATGTGTGTAAAGACTCTGAATACAGGAGATAAATAAACTGCTCTGCACATTGACTGTGCCAGGGACAAAATGTCCTACTCTTGGAGCAGGAGAGTTGTGTGCTAAAATAGATTGCACAGGAAAGCAATCACACAGAATCAAGAGTCATTAGGGTTGGAAGGGACCTCTGGAGATCACCCAGTCCAATCCCCCTGCCAAAGCAATCAAGTCAAGCCTTCAGTCAATGGAGATAGGTAAGAACAGGCTGAACATGAGGCTTTAAATCCTCTTTCTGCTGACAGAACGAGGAGAGTCCACATTCTGGTGGCAGTAACACAGGTACCAGGCTATGTGCTGGTTTTCTAATGTTTCTTAAGTTCCTTGAGCTCCTCCTATAAAACCATAATTGCAGACTTTCTGTGTGACTAAAATTTTGCCAAGGGCATGTTGGTGAGAGGCAGTGGCTCCCTTTCCAAGGGCCTGCTGTGTTACCTCACACCAGAGCTGTCCCCAGGCTGTCAATGAGATGAGGGGAGAAACATGCACACACCAAAAAAAAAATACTTTTAGCTTTCTTTGCGTGTGAGAACAAAGCCTGTTTTGCTTCCTAGTTTTCTCCTTCCTCTTTTCTCTTGACCATTACTATGTAAAATGTAAATGAGCGTTTGCCAGCTAGTATAAGGCTAACTAAAGTGTTAAATGTGACTTTAAATGGCCTGCCTACCACCACTTTGTCACATTCCATGTTTACAGCCATTGCTTGTTTAACTGAGAGGCTGTGCCATGCTGCTTCCTTGGGCAGGCACAGGCAGGGCTATGTGTGCTGGGCATGGAGCTGTGTGCTGCACCAGCAGTGATTAATGCATGCAGTTACACAGAAATGTGTACATGTGTATAGTAATCTTTGAAGAAGATTATGAAGTGCAATGTCAAAGTGAAAAGTCTTAAGCTGGGACATCTCTGAACAGTCCCATTTGGGGCCCTGTGACTCCTTTGTATCACTGGCTTCTGCTGCTCCATTGCAATCCACAGTGCTAATGCATTTGTAGGAAAATGATGCTCAGTGGGAGAGGCTTTAAAAACGGTGCTTAGTGTTTATGTGGAGAACAAGACTGATGTCTCTTCAGAGGGAATTGTGGAAATGCATTTGTCAATATGCACAGAGTAAATGAAGAACCTTTAATGGGTTGCTGTAGAATGAGGCTGTGGTTCCCCCTGAGACAGGCTTTATCAAAGCTATGCCTGTGCATGACTTTTCTTCCCTGCCATCATAGCACTGCAGTGATTCCAGCATCCCCACAGACTTTGAGTGCAAGCACATGATGCTGTAGGGAGTGTTTACCACTACGGAGACTTTGTACAATTCCCTGAGTCTTCTGTTCTGTTCCTGCCCTCCCTCCTTCACCCCTCATCTCACTTTGAATCTCAGAGCCACACATAAGCACAAATCAATTTACAGTTGTGCATGGTGGGTAAAAACCAACAGACATAACTGAGACAAGAGAGGGTCTGACTGGATGTAAGGAGAAGCTTTTCAGGGAGGGTGTATCATCTCCATTTCTAGATGTTCCCAAGCCCAGTCCAGGTTCACTGAGCAACTTCATCTGACCTCATTGTGGACCCTGCTTTGAAGCAGAAGGTTCTTCCAGCCTGGATAACTGTGTGACTCTAAATCTTTCCCTGTCCCAGAGCCTGCAGGGACCATTAGGAGGGGTCAGGCCAGAGGTTTCTGTTGCACAAAGAGGAAGTTTTCTGTTCTGTTGTACAATGGTCATTCTGGTCACAGGTGTAAAGATTTGACTGTAGGGTATGAAACCAAAGATAACCAGCAAAAGAAGTGCAAGGTAACAGAAAATTATAGTTAGGATACTGGATATGAGGTTTCTCTTCTGAGAACTATGTTAACAGCTTGAGAACCCAACCCTTGTCCATCAGCCTTGTCTTTGTATGAGAGCTGAGCAGACATTCCTGTTTCTTGAGCAGGATGGGCAAACCCTGCTGTAAGATGCAGAGGTAGCACAGGCTTGCTATGGGAACCCCTGCCACAACATGCCCCTGTCCCTCTCTAAATCTGTTTAGCCCATTTGTGGCATGGAAACGTAAACCATCAGAATGAAGAGGGAACTGCCAAGACAGATCCAGGTCTCCCACTTTCAACCAGATGGCAAAATTAGTGAGGTTGTCAGAGAAGAGAGTTGATCTGTACCCTAAAGAACATGGTCAACACAGTGGGACTGGGAGGGTCACTGGTACTGAGAGGGAACCAAATGTACCTGTGCAGGGTTCCTGCCAGCTCTGCTGCTGGAGTGGGATTTGCCTTCTCTGACGTTCCCCTCTGGGGACAGATACTGTGCTCCTTCTCTGTGCAATAGGCTGGAGACTTCTGAGAGAGCCCGAGAGACTTTATTACCCTGCATAATTGAATTGGGTTCCTTTGGGCTTCTTGAAAATTCCGTGTTTCTCAGGTCTGTGTTTAGGAGCTGATCTAGGCTCGAATTCCCAGTTGTAGAGCAGTGTGCAGGCAGTACTGCAGTACACAGGGCACATCACCCCCAGGTGACTGGCTGCTGAGGCTCCCATCCTTTTTCTTTTTAGAAAGAGCTTAATGGGCAAAAGAGAAGGAGGAGCGGTGCTCAATATGGAAATTACCCTCCCTGTTAGTGAGTCAAGATCTTAAAAGAAATTCTCATGAATGCTGGAAATCAATGTCCTAACAGAGGGAGCAAAAGATGGAGTACTAGTTAATGGCTGCTACAGGCTACCCCCTGGCATTAGAAAATAAGTTGGCTGGCTGCTGGAGCAGCCATCTGTCATTTTTGGGGGGGAAAGATTGAATTCAGTCTGAGTGGTGCTCGTGCTGCTGGTGCTGAGACGCTTTTGCAGCTTCTGACTGTTCTCACTGACAGTGAGAAAGTCTGGCATCAAGCAGGGAGACACTTGTAGAACTGGGGGGATTGTAGAACTGATGTTTTTGGTGTAAGTAAGTGTGATTGGATCGTGCTTCTTATCTGCAAGTCCAAAGCCAGAGGATATTCCCTGGGTGGTTTAACGTTGCCTCTTTCATGGCATTACGCATAATTTTGAGGTACAGTGGTAAGGAGCTGAAGTAAAATTGCAGAGCACGTACGGGTGCTCTGGAACTGGTTTAGCTCTGCTTACAAGCTCCCAAAAACATCACAGACAAAAAGGGAGTCACTGTCACCGAGAAATACAGAGTCTGATTTAAGGGGTGTAAGGCAACTAGAAAGGGAAAAGGTTTTAAAAGTGTCTGATGCATAACAAATGGAAGAAAGGGGAAGGCGGTGCGTTGTAAATCAGTAACTGGAAATTCAGGGAGAGAAAGTGTAAGAAAAGTTGAAATCTAAGTTATCAGCAAGAAAATTGGAAGACCTGGTAGGGAGGTGCTAAAGGTATATTAAACCACAAGAAATATGTAGCAGTTGTAACAGTCCATTCCTAGGAAATGGGAACACTGCCAGTGAAAGCATGCACGAGGCAATTTTCAGTAGATATTTCTATCTTCTAGTTGAGGAAAGGCAAGATGATGTATCCTTTTCATATGAGAATGAGATGGTTTCATCTCTCACATTGAAGAGTGTGTTAAACCTCAGGTACAGAACTTACACTTCTTCACTTTGGCAAATGCAGATTAATTTACACCCTGTAGTTGTAAAAGGGCTGACCAAAGACTGATGTTATGGGGATTTTTGGTTTGGGCTTTTTGTTGTTGCTTTTTTTTTTTCAAAACGCCTAGATTCCTGGGAGAGTTTCAAGGCATGAAAGGGGAAATATTGCTTAAGAATTTGAAGCAGAAACGGATTGATCCGTGTAAATAAAATTCAGGTAAATGAAAAATTGATATCAGACTCAGACAAAACAAGGAGTACACAAATACAGGAATCTTGTAATAAACGGTTAAAATATGTAAGTTCTTTAATTACTGCTGTGTGGCGTTGGCTTGTGGAAAATGGATCCTATTAGATTAGCTTTTTGATAGTATTGTAAACTTAATTGATCAAATTAATACTGGTTGTATAAAGTGCTTTTGCTTGGTACCTTGGAATATTTTGTCTGAGAAACAACACAAGATGACCTTCATTCCTATTAAGTTTTATTTCTGGCTGATAGGTGATGAACTCGGAGAGCAACTAAGTCATTGCCATGCTGGTGTGCTTGTAGGGAGATCCTGCAATATTTTTTCAGTGACCTGAGAGACAACCTGAAGTTACTGAACAAAGTTTGCAGATGTCACCGCAGCTCAGGAGTTATAAATAATTAAAAGACCAGATCAGTTGCAGGTGTAAGAGATAGAGACAAAATGTAAACGTCTTTGCTTAAGAACAAAGCCGGCAGCAACAATGTGAGCATGAACAGGGGCTTTCTGTTTGTTTCCTCCTCCCCCAAATTTAAAAGTTAAATATAATTGCTTAATATTTGGGAATTCCACTCCCAAGAAAATGTTTCCTGTTCAAGCCCCAGAAGTTCCTTGGCTGGCTGGAGCAGGCAGGCACAGCCTCTCTGGCCTCTGGGCCTGTGCAGGCAGGACATGCTATGACAGCCCTTAGGACTTGCATCAGCAAGAGCCTGAACTGGGGATAAATCCAAAATACTTGGCTGATGTAGCTCTTGGGGGAGGAATGCCAGACATGGCCCTGTGTTGAGCAGGTCAGAATGACAGTGACACTTTTGGGTGCACTGGATCCCTCACTGCCCTCTGGGCACCTCTCAGGCCAACGCCACCTCCTGCCCACCATCCTGCCATTTGCACCCACTTTTCCACAGGGGCAGCTGCAATGAGCAGGGCTTTGGTCTGGCAGGGAAGGGGAGGATGGGGAATGCAGCACTGAAACAGCACAGAAAGGATGGAAATCGTGCCATTATATTTTGAGTCTGGAAAATGGAGTTTTCAAGTAAAACGAGAAAAAGGAGGATGATGTTCCTTTATGAGTGCCTACATGAGGATCCAGACTTGGTAACAGACTCCATTTCAAGCAGTAAGTGTATGAGAGTGTGGGAAAAATCCCTCTTGTAAATTTAGAAAAACGGCACAAACTCAGGGAACAAAGAAACAAGGAAGAATTTATTCAGCGTGCCGGGTTTTTCTCTCTCCAAATTTCCGGGGGAAAAGACCCTTTGGGTTTAAATCTCATACATTTCATAGTTTCACAAAATCCCACCCTTTTTCAGGTAAGTTTAATATATTCACTTTTGCCTAAAAAGGTTTCTTTTCTCTGAAAAGGGGCTTTCCCTTTCTTCCAATTGGCTGCAAGGCATCCTCTGTCAAAGATGTTGGATCTTCCTTTGTTCTAAACCCAAAGAGAGAAAAGAACCCCTGTGTACAAAATGGCCCCGAAAGATTTTAATTTTTAGGAGCTCTTGCTCCCTTATCCGGCTGAAAAAGACCCTGATACTCAAATCTAGTTTTTGGCACTTGGATATTTTACAGCTATATAAAAAACCCCCGTATTTTTATTTCTCATAAGAGGACCCCAAATTTAGTGGGTGTAGCTGGACATGTTAAAACATTTTGAAGTTAAAAATGACTGACATATATTTAGCAGTAGGGATAACTAATACCCAGAAAAAAATCTTTCTAATGCTGTGCTCAGACTCTTCACTGCTGGCAGTTTAAAGACTGAAGCTGCCTGTTATAGCCCAGAGGATGAACTGCTCCAGACAAGACCTGAGCAAACAGCAAGGCAGAACATCTCTGTGATTGCAGCAGACCTTCTCGGCTACGCGATCCGGGATGTGAAGGGTGCTGTGGAGCCAGATGCCACAAATGAGCTGATCATCTGAATGAATCCCCTTCATCCACTTGACTTATGAGGATAGGATGCTTCTCACTGTGATGACACTCAAACTTGCCTCACCCTCATCAGTGTGTCTGAGGAACTGTGTGCCTATTCTCAGAGTCTCAGGGGATGCTAATCAAGTTGTCATCTCCTACCAAGCAGCACTTTTATGGAGGCACCAAGGCAATCCTTCAACACATCATCTCTCTTCATTTTTTGGGGAGGTGATGTGAACACGTTAAGTCACCAGTTAATACACAACAGCAGATCTTGAAGACAGTTGTCTTCCCTGCTCCCATAAAAGTAATAGTGGAATGCCAACTCCTTTGGGAGCTAATTGAAAACTAAATAAGAAATTAATCCTTTTCTTAATTTTCAGAAAATTAAATTAACAAAAACTGCATCAAATGTCTCTTGAGCAAAGGATTTAGTCATTGCTTATTGCCTAAAGAGCCAAAAGAGTGAGGCAATACTCCCTCTGTGATCAGTGTTCTTGCCCATACCAATCTGCTTGTGTGTCTTGGCTCTGTAAATCCTTAACAAGGTGAATATCTCACTGCCAATTTTTACCAGCTATCACCACCACTGTTTTGTAAATCAACATTAGCTTCTTCAATGCATATTTCAAAGAAGCACTGGATTCAGTTCTGGCCTGCCTCCTTCCACCCTGCATGTGAGCAAGCTTTTAACAGGAGGGGTGTCTGGAAATCTCTTGAGCTTGGTCTTTGCTCATGGAAAGTTTATTTATAATCTGTTGAGGAGAGAGGGGAGTGCTTCTACTGGTGTAGGAAAGTAAAGAAGAAAAGAAATCACCTGTAGTTTTCTTAGGGTAACAGTCAGTAGAAATAAAGAATATGGTAAGCAAAATAAGTGCTGTGGAATCTCAAACTGCTTAGACACAGCTGTGGGCAGTACAACTGCTACCACCTGCTGTGTGTTTGGCTGCACGATGAGTATAAATAAAATAATTCAACCCTTCCTTTTGTATTACCAAGCTTTAATAAAAGTACCACAGCAAAATCAGACCCTGACCTGGCCACTCTCACCTCACCTAAACTGTGACTGGGTTCAGTGGCCAATGTCTGTCATACAGATTTGTCAGATCATTAAATTAAGTCCTCAGAGTCGCAGGCCCCACTTGCACAAATTCAGTAGGCTTGGGCTTAAGTCTGGTTTTGCAGCAATAGGGCAGGTCCCCTAGGAAAAGCTGAGTACATGCATGACTTTTGGCAGCATTGGAGGAACCCAGAGAGCCCCTCAGCAGCACGGGCTTGAATGTGCTGATGCTCCATTTTAGGCCCTCCTGTAAATTGCATTATAAGGTGTGATAATTTGATCTCAAGGTCACATGATAAGCCATCATCAAAATAACCTTGAAGAACCAGCAAAGCTCATTGTGGCTACTTCCATGCCCCTCGGACTCTGCTGGGAGAGGCTTCCTCCTGCGTGCTGCAGGGTGCTGTGCTGGGCGTGGGACACTGCTATGCCTAAGAGATAAGGAGCTCCCCAGCTGTGTACTTAGTATTTCACAGCACTCCCTGCTCTCTTCCAGTTTATATCTGTGAGACACCATGCAAAGAGACGAGCTCAACTACACCTGAAGCTGATGAGACAAAAGCTTTAGGTGCTGTCTGTCAGCTTGCCATTAAATCCTAACACCGTGTCTGCTTTTCTGTTTTATTTTTGTTTCATGGTGTTTGCTGGGTTTTTACTCTAGTAAGTTTACATAATTACCAGTGGGGTTTTTGGACCACATCCTGCTGCCTCCTGAATTTGGATGAAGGGGATTAGTTTCAGTGCAGGTTAACATGTGGAAAGTGGAAAGCTTCTAACCCTTCTGAATTACACCATTGTTCCTTAACAGCATTATGTGGTGTAGCCAGCCATTAATCACTCCTGATTCTTAAATTATGAACTGTTAATGAGAGTGCAGAAGAGTGCAGAAGAAACAGAATACAAATGAAAAGTGGATTTAATTATTAAAGCAATTTCATCCTAATCTCTGAAGATAAGAAAATAAAGTCTGATTTTCTAGACTAGAAAATAATTAAGAATTGTAACCATTAACCTGAAATTACAGATTTACATGTATAGTTCTCACAAAAAGCAAAAATATTCCGAGTTTGATATTCTCCTTGTGTTATATTTAAAACATAAGAAAAAGCAATGCAGGCTTTTCCGAAATTGGTTGGTGAGCCAAAGTTGATGGGCCTACTGACCTGAAATAGCAATTTACTCTTTGAGTAGTCTCCATGATGTCAGTGGAGGTTCTTTTCCTGGAAAGATACTGCTTAGTTTGTATAAAGGTATCAAATGTCAAATATGAATGACTTGATACACCTGAAAAAGTTTACATCATGTGTTGAGTTCCCTTTGGAACAGAATAGGTCCCAGCATATTCCTTAGATGCTGTGTATGAGTAAGCACTCTGTACAAGTACCTGCCTTCTTCCTGAGCATGATTAAAGTTCTGTATGGTGTACACTGTTTCCTAAAGCATTTAAAATAGTTCCTTTCTACAGTGATAAAGGCTTTGTTATGATCACAGCAGTAATTTCAGTGTTTGGAACTGGAGGACAAACAACCCAGCAAATCCACTGTGTACCACTCACATGTGCAGAGGTCACGTTCCCCACAGCAGGTGTTCCTGCACTCTTGTTGCCAGAAACCAGAGCCTGTGGAAAAGGGAAGCTTCAATAGGAAAGGAGGGGTAATAGCAACGTGTGAGCCTGGGAGTGGGTCTGCAGTCAAAGCAGATTAGGCAGACTTGGCTTCTCTAATGAAGAGAACTGGAAGAGAAAAATAAAAACGATGGGAAGAGATAAGGGGAGCTTATAACAGACCTGTGGGTGGCAAGTGAGGGCAGAGCACCCAGTGTTTCTGCAGGTTCATAAAGAGCCAAGCACAGTCATCATGGGAGGGTTTTAATGACCCTGCTATTGACTGAGATTAAGAATTACAGAATGACTGGGGAAGGATGAATGTTTTTGGTGGTTATTTCAGGACTGTTTTCTTGCTGCTTTTTCTTAAGCAATCGATAAGATCAGAAGCTGTAGTGGTTGGAAATGAACACTAAGTGACAAAAGATAGAGCCTTCATCTGAGAGAAAATGGTCATTATAACACTGGATTTGTTCGAGGATAAAATGTTCAAAGGCAGCAATGCAGAAATACTGGGTTTTTAAAAGGTAGATGGGAAGGGATGTAAAAAGGCTGGGATGAAAGTGATTGAAAGAACTATTGTTCAGAAATTCCACTCTGGAGCAGTCAGATCTAGGGCCCCTGAAGAGGAATCTCTTCATTATAGAAGTCCTTTTACTGTTAATGGTGACAAAAGAAGCCACCTTGGTGTGACGCCTCACCCTTGGTTGAGTGGGAAAATTAGTGTTTAATCAGGTGCCAGATTAGCAGGGTGGAAATTATGTGAAGAGGATAAGGGAGGGTATCTCACCACAGAATATCATCAGGAATGCTGAGAGTTATCCTTGCCCATTCTCATGGAATAGCAGTGATTTCAGCCTACGTGAGTCCTCCAGCAAATATGGAAACTCTGGAGGCACTACAAGCCACCAGGATTAGTAGTAGTGATCCGCTGTTCCCTGTGCCTCTACTCACTTTGAGGACTTAACTGCCACCACCTTCTCCCAGATCCCCACTGAGTGGAGATTTTTGTAGTCTGCAAGGCACAGCCTTGGACTTTATTACCTTTTCAGCTGATTCTTGCCCTTGCCTGGAGCCTTCTGCCTGCCTTTTCTAGCTGTCTCCCAGCACAGGCCTCTGGGACCAGCTGTTTTCTCTCCTCAAGGAGAGCAGGGAGAAAGAACAATTCCCTCAGTAAGTGCCATCCCTAATGTGCTGTGCCATATCCTGCTCTGCCCTGCTGTGCAAGAAAGAAGGATGTAGCTGAACACTTCTCAATGAGCAAAAGAAATGAAGCAAAATAGTTAATTTCCCTTTTATTAAAATAAGTGGGTGTTAACAAAGCAAAGTGGAAATCAAGCTTGCAGATTTGAATAAGTACCAAGTTCCTTTTTACACAGCATTTCCATTTATAATAAGATAATAAATGAGAAAGAAATGTCTAATATTTTTATGACATGACCAGTGTGTATTTATAGACTGTTATAACATGGTCAGAAAGAAGTGTTATAAATGGTTCCGTGCTGAGGTTATGATCAAGCTGTGTGATTCTTAAGAGCTGATAATTTTTTACACATTTGTTCCATTTCTAAATCCTTTACAAACCCCGTGCAGAACCTTCACGTGAGATCAGACTAAATACTGAGTGAGGTACAGATGTGTCCCTCACTGCTGGTTCTTGCACACTGCAGCCTGCCCTGCCCCTGGTTCTGCCAGGTGGAGCTGCTGCTGGAGGCAGACTGAGGAATGGGGTGGGTTTTGCTTTGCTGTAGCAGTGTGGGGCTGTGGAGCACTGGCAGGGGAAAGAGGGACAGGAGCAAACCATATTAACTAAAATACTGTGTTTGCAGCAGCCCTTGAGGGGCTGTCAGCACACGTGAGGACTGACTGTGCTCGTCTGGGCTCTCTGCAGCTCCCTCACCACTGTTCCTGCTGGCAGTTTTGTGTCAGACAGAGAAAATAGGCAAAAAGGTTTACATGGATAAAACTCACTTTCTAATTATCTCTCCTCAGAAGCCTGGCTCCCAAAGGAGTCGGAAGAGGGAAGGAGGTTGCTTCTCTTCCTTTTCAGAAACAAAGCACTTTATGATGGTTTCTCTGACTTCCACCAGTGCATGTTCTCTTTTGTCTTCCTCAGCAGTTCTACATCAGGCCCCATGTTCTCTTCATGGCTGTCTCAATGTTTGGTCAAAGCAGCAATCCCTCACCACCTGCAGGGCTCTGGCTGCTCCTAATCAGGGCAGGGTGTGATAAGGTGCAGCTGTAACGTGGGCCCTGAGTGGGACTGAGCTGGAGCAGCTCTCTGGGGAGGCTCAGGAGCTGCAGTTAAGCTGAAGCCCTCAGCCCAGCTCCTTGCCTGTGCTCAGCCTCACACTTTGCTCATTCTAGCTTCATCTTGCTAAAGTGACTTCCTGGGTTGACCTTGGCCCTGCCTCCTCCCTGCAGTCTTGCTGCCTCCCTGCCTGCTCTGCTCCCTGTGCTGCCGTGGGACCGTTCCCTGGGTGAAGAGGGTACTGCCCCACGTCTGCCTTGCTGTTGTTATCCTTGGCTCACCTCTCCTTGCTGAGCAGCCCACTTGTCATGCTTTTGGAGATCCAGGTAGGAAAAACCTGTCTGAGATTTCATCTTTTTTTGCCTCCATATTTTTAAGCACTTTCTTTGGTTTGTGATAAGACACTGAGAAATGGAGGGAGCTACCGATGTAACTTCTAGATTGTATTTTGAGGTGCTCTTATGGTATGGGATTACTTTTCTTCCTGTTTGCGTCTTCACTGATTCTCTTCCAAAAAAGCATGCTACTGGCAGGCTTAGTTTCTCTAGTTGTTATGAATTTTTACTATTTTCCCAAAACAGAAAAACTCTTTGGACCAGTCTTGTAGAGCAAACAGACTATATGCACCAGCACAGTTCCACCATCTGTAAGGCAACTGGCTGTCCTCAGTCAAGCATCTCTGTTCTCTGCTGTCCAGGAGGAGATTCATGAGTCTGCTCTTCACTCCCTCTCGGACAGGAGATGTTTCTCCCTTGGTCCTCAGTTGGTTGACAGCAACTGTGTGTGCAGCCAGTTGTAGAAAGGTAACTGGCTGTGTAACACCTGCTCATTGCTCCAAATCCCTGCTTCTCTGGCTCCATCCTGTGCTGTGTGGGTTGGTGTTCCTCCGTTGCTGCTGGATGCCAGTTCAGGATTCAGTGTAGTGTTTTCCAGGCTGAGCACCAGGCTCTACTCAAGATAAAATCCATCAGATTTCCCTGGGAGCTGTTGCAAAGAGGGGTGAGCTACAAGCAGTGTGGCCTGACAAGACTTGGCCCCAGCTGGAGGCACTTACAGTGGTGATGGGAGGGAAAGGAAAGGCAGAGGCAGTTTTGCAGCCTTCCCTTTTCCACAGCAGACAGTGTGTATGCAATGGTGGGTGGAGTGGCAACTCTATTGTTCTTGACCTTCATCCTCTCTCCAAGTGAGTCTGCAGTAGATCTCTTAAGGGACATAGGTTTCTGCCTACTGCCTCCTCTCATCTGCCATTCCCTGCAGTCCTGACAACTTTGTACTTGGAAGGTTCAGCAGAGAGATGCATTTTGTGACTGGTATTACCTGCAAACAAGTTGAACACTGCTCTTAATTACAGATGCTGGGGATAAGGGCTGTCACTGGCTTTTTTCAGCCCTGTGCTGAAACTGCCAGTCTGACTGCCCAAATTCCATAGGGATGAAGATTCCTCCCAGATAAAAGGTGCCAGCACAGAAAGTTCTTGCTGCCCATGGAGTGCCCAGGCTGGCCCACCAACTGCACCAGAAACTATGAAGGTAAAGGCTTTCTTTCCAGGGGGAAAGGGCTGATGCTACCTTGCAGGAATCCTAGAGCCAAACTTGGAAATCCAGCTCCCAAAATTGAATACAGAGGAGAATTCCTCCCAGACATAAGGTGCCATACCAGAAAGCTCTTGCTGACTGAGTAGTGCCTGGGCTGGCCCACCAACTGCACCAGAAATTAAAACAGTAAGTGCTTTCTTTCCAGGGGACAAGGGGTGTTGTTCATTTTCAAGAATCCTGCGCTGAAACTGCCAGTCCCACTCCCAAAATTCCATAGGGATGAAGGTTCCTCCAGGACAAAAGGTGCCAGGACAGAAAGCTCTTGCTGCCCATGGAGTGCCCAGGCTGGCCCACCAACTGCACCAGAAAGCCAAAGCTTCCAGGCTTTCTTTCCTGGGGATAAGGGCTGTTGTTCGCTTTTTTCAGCACGTTTTTGACAGCAATTTAATTGTTAATCAGATTATTCAGGAAGGAGATCTCTCCAAATCAGCTCCTGTGATCTGGATTCAAGGGTGTGTGTAGTAAGTTAGCTAATCCTTGGCCTTGGAGAGTTGAGGAGTTTGGGCTACATAAAGTAGGTGTGGTTGTTGTGTTGTGTTTCTATAATAGAGAGCACAACAGTTGATTTAAGATGTAAAATGAATCTGTAGCTTGGCAAAGTAAACCTGTATACAATGCTAAACTTTTATTTACATAGCCCATCCTCTGGGTGTTTCTTTGTTCATTTTTTTATGGTATGGAGTGCAAACTGAGTGGTTTCATACAAATAACACTCTTTTAACACCCATAATCTCAAATGGTAAATTTCTGCTTGTCTCCAAATATTTCCTTGAGACCAATTCTAGGCATAATATGCCTAGACTTTATGACTTTAAAAATCATAATAGTGAATAAGTGCATCTTCTGCAGACTTAGGATAGTGGGTAATATTTGTTTGAATGTACATTTTCCTACCCATACCACAGCCATTCATAAAATCACATTTCTGATGAAGAATGGTCTAAGCAGGAAAGCAGCAATAGTTATGTGAACAGAGCTTTGGCTTGTTTAACCAAGAGGGAGGAAACCTTACCTGGATACTGCAAATTTGTGTGCTCCTCAGAAAGGAAAGGAGACAAACTGTACAGAGGCAGAAGCCAATATGGCTTCATGGAAGTTTGCACCATCCAGCTGGTGTTTTCCACCTGTTGGGGCACAGAGAAGGCCATCAGGATTTGAAAATTTGTTCTGTTTCACTGCAGTGTCATCACAGGATATGAGCCTCCGTCCCAGTGTGGGAAGTGAACTTGTGAACTGGCTTAGAAACAGAAATGTTTCCCAAAAGGATCTGGACAAAATTGCAGAGCATGATTTAATGCAGGAAAGAGGGCAGGCCCTGGAAGGGCAGCATGATGACAGATGATATTTCACTCTGCTTAGAGCTGTGCAGCTGTTTGCTGTTGCAGGAGGGTGATGGGGGAGGCCAGATCCCAGCAGTGCTATATCAAGAGCCCATGCCAGTTGTCCTGTGGAGGTGCCCACCTGGGCACTGGCTGCTGGCAGGAACACCTCTGCTGGCTGCAGCCCTGGGGATCAGGGGCTTTGTGCTCTCCCAGGCTGCAGGTGCTGGAGAGGGGATTTATGGAGAGGTGGGGAAGAGCCCGTGCTTCAGCCTGCTCTGTGTCCCATCAACGTCTCCTGTGGAATTTTTCTGCAGCTCTTCTGTGCTTTCAAAGGAACAGTGACCCCAGTTCCTTTGGGGTCATGGCACCATCCCAACTCACAGCACCTGGGCTCTGCCATCACCCAGTGTGGAGTGCAGGGATTTTGGAGGATTGTTCATGGAAGAAGTTTATGCTTTACAGTGTCTCTGTTCCCCAGTTCTATTCACAGCTTTCTTGATGTGTGTTTTCTTAGCAAAGAACAGGTGACTCTGTGTTTGGGTGAGGCAACACCAAGTAATTCTTTCTGCAATTATCAGTCTATCTTAGCCTGCAAAATCTGTGATTATCACATTCATCAAAGCAGATGACATCTTTTTCAGACAGATTAATGAAGGGTAAAGGCATAAATTGGTGTGGTAAATCACTCTTACAAAAATGTGACTTTCCTGGAATTATACCTTAGTAAAAATATATATCCTGCTCTGACTTATGCAGCTTTTTTCATTAACCATAATTGAAAATGCAGAAGACATTAACCCTTGAATACTTCCAGAAGGTATTAAGCAAAGAGGGCACACATTACTCTAAATTCTTATGATTCCTATTCTGCACAATTTTGGCCCTTCATTCTTTGGAATTAAAATAGAATGGAATGCATGCTACAGATGACCAAAAAATACACTGTGAATTACTGCATTTTAGAAAGAAAAATAAAAGCCCCTCTCAGTGGCTGAAGATCTAATCCTGCTCATATGTTTTCATTAAGTAACTCTAAAAGTGTGTTATTCATGGAAGGGAAGCTCTGGGGCCTTCTCCTGAGATCCTTGGTTTATTCTTTGTGTTCAGCACAATGTTTCCATAAACTTCATAGTTTTCTCAGTGCTCCTGGTCTTATCATACAAAAGCAACATCTCAGTGTAGGAGAAACAAGTACCTTTGTGTTTAAAGGTGGTTTCCCCGCTTTTCTTGGTGCAGTTGTGTTCGATTGCTTTGGTAGGAGAACCAGGGATTGCCCCTGACCAGGGGGCAAAGGAATTTAAATAACAAAGGTAAGAGTAACTTGATCTGTGAAATACAGAGCTCAGAGTGGCACAAGGAATTCAGACTCTGAGCTGCTGGTGTGGTAGGAAAGGTCAAGGATGGTCAAGAAGGACTGTCATAACTATTGCACAGATTTTACTGGGATGTATTTGTGCAAATAAGACCTCTCAAAAACTGTAGCTTGAAGTGCTGACACTCACCTTCCCCCATGTATCAGTGATCCTAAATAAGTAATGAACTGAATATAGTTGAGATGCAAATGTAAATTATCTTATTTTCAGCTTGGCTTGCGTTAAACTGTTAATTTCCATTAGCATTAATGAGAAAATACACCCAAAGGTTTTCCCCGGGCAGGAGTTCTCATCCTCCTAACAATAATTTCCCTTTTAGAGTATCTTTCAGTTGAGGATACTTGTATTTTGCAAACTTAATTAAGAATTAATTAATTAACAATATCCCTGGAAGGAACAGCAAATGAGATTTTCCCCATTTTACCAGTGAGTGAGTGGAGGTTGCCCAGTGGGATGTGGGACTTCTGTCTCTGGAGTTGAAATCTTAACCACCTGTGCTACCATCTCCAACTCACTGGGGACTTTCACAAGTTGCTGCCTAACGTACACCCATAGTTATCATCTAATGTGTCTCTTTTTGTTTACTTGGTGTATGAGGAAGCTGTTCTTTTTAGCCAAGCCCCTCCTTGCACATCTCGTTTGTTGTGTTTGCCACTCTGTTAAATACCCAGCAGATCTGTTACCATCTATATCTGCAGATCTGTATCTGCACTTATAGCAAAAGCAGACAGTTTGACCAGCTGTCTGCAGAAGCAGATTGCATTTGGCTGTGAACTGTGACTGACACTGTGGAGCAGAACACCGGGATATCCACCCTATGATTTCCTGCTGGATAGTCTCTGTCTGTGTGAGCAGCCTTAGTGTTGTGCATGGTGGCTGGCTAATTCCAACATATTCATTGGAGGGAATACTTATTCCTATCACTCAGTCAGATTTGTAAACCAAATTCACAAATGATGGGGGGGTGTGTTTTTCTTTGCAATTAGGGTGATTCACCAGTGGCATAACTAATAGAAGAACAGGAAACTGAGAAATTACACCCTTCTGCTGGAATCTGAGGGTGGAAATTGGGAAACAGAAAGATAGAATGAGAATGAAGGGGAGAGGATCAAAGTACTGAAAAGAGGCAAGGAGATGTGAAGATGAGACACTGGAACAAGAGAAGTGATTACAGCACACAAGAAAGTCTGGGGAAGTGGCCGTGCCTAAAGATAAAATAACGAAGAAATAAGTTAGAAAAGTATTTTACTTTTCACAGAAGGAAAGGGGTGATGAAAAAGGGGCTAGCAGAGTTTGTTTCTGGTTTGTTTCTGTCTGTCTCTGATCACCTTCTAAGTTGCTTCTTCACTGCTATACAGCCTGTGTGTTGGACAGTACCATGGCTGCAGGTGTATTTTTATCCTTTTTTCCTTCAAGTCTCATTTACAGATAACATGAACCTCAGCTTTCATTTTAAAGGATCTAATTGGCATAAACTGTGTGGAAACTTGAGGAGTGGACCATAAGAACTCAAACCTGAAAGGAAAAGAAAACGTATTTGAAATTGTCTTAATCAAGGATTACACACAGTTAATTGTGTGTAAAATAATAACAACATAATTATTTATGTTGAACAACTAAAGAAACAGTCTTGCAACTTCTGTGGGATTTTACCCTTTCTGTGGCTCTGGACTAAACATTATTAAATTAAATCTCTTGATTTGCATTTTAACTTGGCACCTTAAAAATAGTAGAAAAAATGAAATCCACCCCCTTTTCTGTTTGTACCCCTCTTTATCATCTCTTTTGAAATTTAAAATCTTATTTGGAAAAGAAACAATTCCAAACTGTAATAACCATGTCTCTGTGCAGTTTTGTGCTGGATGGAAGTCACTAATCCTTTTATGTCATCCTTTGTGAGGATGATCCTTGTCTAGTCCCATATATTGATTAAAATTAAGCATTGCACAAAACCTTTATAATCTTAAAGGATTATCCTTTTATGTTTTTCTTTCCACCATCTCTTTTTGAATTAACTTCTTTATACCCCAGCTGATCTACTAGCTGTCTTTTTTTTTTTTTTTAAACAGAAACATTGCAGAGTGAATTGATTTCTTATTTGCTTATATTCAGCTTTTATGAAACATGCTAATTGACACTTCCAGGGCACAATATTGTGGATTAGTGTGAGAGTCCACATCTCTGTCCTGTGTAGGATTGGGAGTCTGAGCACATTTATGTATATAGTAATTAATGGGCATGATCACCAAGAACACTTCAATAGTTTCTGTGCCAAACCATTTGTTTTCCTGTGTCGGTGCAGCTTTGTTAGCTTGGGGAACTGTCCTCACATGCAGCCATGATAAATAATCTGTGTTTTGGGATGTGTGTGTTTGTTTGTTTTAGTTTTGCATTGTTAAAGACACAGATTTACTAACTGCATCATTTTTGATGAATCATATGGAGTAGAGTAGGATCTAAGTCATACCTTAATTTGGTCTGTGTGGCCAAAGCCATATGTAATTTATGTTCTTTCCCTTTAGGACTGGGACACAAAGTGCCATCTGTAAATCTGCAGCTCCTAAAACAACCAGTTGCTGGAGGCAGCCCCAGAGCATATAATTTTTAAACTCCAATGAACTGTCTGGACACATTTTTCTCCAAACTCACCAACCCCTGCAACCCTGGGATTTGTTTCTAATGTTAAGAGAGTGCTTATCTGGTACCTCCTGACCCCTAAAAGCGAGTATACTGCACTAATCTTAAATTACACCAAACAGTTCTTCCTTGTTCCTGGCTACTAACAGGAGGTGGGGTTGGTCATTCCTGGTGCCAGGCCAGGCAAGGAGCTGTGTTTGTCAGGTGGAAGCCAGCAACTGTCCTGGGAAGGAGCAGTCACAAAGCTGAGAAGTGCTCTGTGGCAAATTCTGAATTAGTCATAGCGACCAAACAAAATGTTTCAGGAAGGTGTGTAGGCAAAGGTACAGTACAGGGCTGTTTGTTATCTCTGCCTGTGTTGACTGTGTTCTAAAGAGAGATTTGTTTATAAGGAAACAATAACACAAGCCAGAAGATGGGAATCCCCCTGCCAGCCCGTGACTCATCATTGCAGGGCAGGATGGAAACAGGCAATGTGTGATGTAGGATACTTGCTCGAGATGTTCTGTGTGGCCTAGGGAGTCACTCCTACCCCCTGCTCTGGGGGTTTTAGGCTGGGTGTTTGTCAGACCTGTGGCTCTGTACAGTGTCTTACCTTGGCCAGAGTCTCTGGGTGCTTCCACAGCATAAGTGATACAATAGTGCAATACAACATGTGCAACCATGCAGAGCAATTGTGCTGTACTAATTATCAACATAAGTTGGCAAAATGTCTTGAGTACTGGTTAAAATTGTTACTCTGAGTGCAAGATGAAAGTTATGACAAGGTTAATCATCTCTTTAAACACTAAGTTTCTGCTTTGCCTTAGCAGGATGCCACTAACACGCTCTCTCAGGCTACCACTTAATTACAATTACTGTGGTTACAGGGTTAAGCAATAAACTCTCTTTTGGCTTTCAGCAGGTCAAATTATTCACTAACAATCTCTGGGCAAAGCCTAGCCAGCTCATGTGCTTAAAAACCAATTAGACTTATCCCTGGTTTTACTAAGTCTCTCTTTGGTCTTAAACGTTCATCAGCGAGGTTGGAAGGAACTGGATCTGCAGTCAGTCCTTTGGGGCTGCACATTTCCTTTCTTCCTTCTTCAGGCTTAATGCAGGATTCCTTCTAATACAGATTCAACTTGTTAGATTATTTGGTGTGGTTGTCTCTATGTAATTAAGCATCCACTGACAAAAGTGGCTGTTAATAACTTTTTAACAGTGCCTCTTCTTCTGGTGTCTGTCCTATGAAAATGGGGTTTTTTAGGTTTTTCACTGAAAATTTAAACTGTGAAACTGGAGTTCTCCTTTCTGTCCCTTTCTACCTACTTCTTGATAGCAAAAATGGCAAAAGGTTATGCATTTATGAGCACTATTCTACTAAGCCAACTTTTCACCAAAAGTTTTGATTTCAAAAAAAACCTCCAAACAAATCAGAAAACCAAAACAACTTCTCATCCAAGTCCTAGAATTCCCCGTTCTTTGGCACAAGCAAAATATTGGGGGACAGTAACTGAACCCAAATTCTTTTCAGAGTCTCATTGACAAAGAATTGAGGTTTTTTCTTTGCATCTGGCTTTGGCAGATGTGAAAGCATTGCTAGCACAGCTGCATTGCTGGAGTTGAGTGTTGTGATGGGTACGTCCCAGGGCTTCCAGGTTACTAACCATGAGCCCAGTGTTCTCCCTTCTGCTAAAGAGCTCTTTACTATGCAATTGCTGATAACGTAGGTTTCTACTTAAACAGATTTTCTTTTTATGAATTTTGCCACCTGAATAGAATTTATAAAAATACACAAAGCCATCCAATGCTGAAACAAAACCACTGCAGTGCTACCAAGTGGAAGCAGCCTTGAGCTTGTCAGGATGGTTTCGTGAAGAGCCTGCAGGTAGCAGTGGCTGGGACACATCCCATGACTGGGAATCAAATAATTTTTCAAAGGAACCAAAATTAAAAATCACATTTTGTGGTTTTATGAGCAAACTGACATTTCACAGTAATTTTAACATAATAATGTAAAGCCAAACAGCAGGTAATTCCCTAAAGCAATGTAGCAACTTGAGACTGTGAAGGCTGTTCAGCTTCAGAGTGACAAACAATGCTGCTGTAACAAGCTAGATGGTGAGATATTGGATGCACTCCCTGTGAGCTGAGAGTGCACATCCTTCCTAAAGGAGCCAGGAACACCAGAAAATTGGCACTGCCCTACCTTGCCTTATGTCACAAGTAGGGAGGGGAGGGAGACGTTTGTCCAGAGGGTGGTAAGTTGCTGGCAGCTACCAAAACAAAGGCTTTGAGGGAAGCACCATGATATTCAACTTTGGTGCAGTTGCAACTCGTTAAATACTTCTTTTAGTAAAGGCAGATGTAAAAATACCTGACAATATTATGTAAATGAAATAATGAATGTAGGTAGTAGACAGGAAAGTATTTAGGTCTCTGTTATCAGCTGCCTGATTTAAGGAGTTTTCTTGGTCATTTCTTGCAGTCAGCATGTGGGAGGAATTCTCAGAATTGCTGCTGCTGGAAGACCCTAGGAGAGTTTATTGATTAACCTTGTAACCACAGTAATTGCAGTTAAGTGGTGGCCTGGGAAAGAGTCCATTAGCAGTGTCCTGCTAACACAAAGCAGAATAGAAAACTTCTGTAACGCAAAAATTCTGCCAAAATTCCATTCACAAGCATAGAAAGACTTCATTTGATTTGTATAAACAAAATGATTCCGTGTTCCTAAAGCAGTAAGAGACAGTCAAGCTACACATTGACAATTCCCTGGTGAAAACATGACCAGCACCGCCGTGTTCCTGCAAAACAATATGTTTCTATCTAAACTATATTTTATGAGGGTGAAATTTTCCCCTTTGATACGTTCCAGCCAGTTCTAACCATACATCCTGACATGGTCTGCCTGAGCTGTCACACTGGTCATGACACAGAAGCTCAAGGGAGGCTGAGCAACCCTGTTATCCCTGCGAGGACAACACTTGCAGCTGAATGTAGCTGGACCTTTTGCTTTGTCCACAATGCCAGTGCTAAATGAGATCACTTGCTGATTTTCACAGTGTAGGTTGCCTTTTCTTCTGCAGGAAAATTCTTTTTGCAAAAACAGCTTTATGGATGGAACTTCACAGAATTGTAAAATGGTGGGGGTGGGAAGGGACCTTAATGATCATTTTGTTCCAATGCATTCCGCTGGACGAGGTTTCTCCAAGCCTCGTCCAACTTAGCCTTGAACATTTCCAGAGATGGAGTAACCTGTGCCAGGGCCTTACCACCCTCATAGGGAACAATTTCATCCTATTATCTAATCTAAACCTGCCCTCTGTCAATTTAAAGCCATTTTCCCTTGTCCTATTACTCCACACCCCTGTAAAAAGTCTCTCCCAAGCTCTCTTGCAGTCCCTTTAGGTACTGGAAGGTGTTCTAAGGTCTCCTCAAAACCTTATCTTCTCCAGGCTGAACACCCTCAACTCTCAGCCTGTCCAACTGCTCTGGTCAACTCTGTGTCCTCCTCTAGACTCACTCCAACAAATCCACATTTTTCTTATGCTGGGTAGTCCCAGAGCTGGACGCAGGTGGGGAGAACAGAGCGGAGGCTCGGAATCCCCTCCCTTGACCTGCTGGTAACACTGCTTTGGGTGCAGCCCAGGACATGGGTGGGTTTCTGGGCTGTGAGCACACATTGCCAGGTCATGTTGAGCTGCTCATCAACCAACATGCTCAAGCCCTTCTGCTCAGGGCTGCTCAGGATCCATTCTCTGCCCAACCTGTACTTGTTAAAGCATTCTTTAAAGCATTTAGATTTAGGCTGTTAAACTTTTGTGCTGAGTGAAGGGCAAGCTGTGATGGAGGAAGACCTTCATTGCAGGTATCTTCCTCAAGGAAAGTCTTCTCACAACTTTGATCCCTGGCTCTCCTATAGGCCTAAACTTCATCACCTCTCATGACAAATGAGCCTGAAGGATGCAGTGCTTTTACTTCCTTTTCTGTTCTTACTGGCTGTCTTCCTAGAACTTGATGTTGCTCTAACTTTCATTTGCCTCTTACTGTATTCAACAGCACATTTGTGCTTTTAATATTCTGGATTTACACCATTTGCTGGTGTGAGTTAAAAGCCCAGTTGCAACTGCAGTTGTATTAAGTGGGCTTAGAGCTGTGTGTGAGTCGCCTTGCTGCAAACCAGACGCCTGTTGTACAGCACAACACACAGGAGGCTGTAATTACCCCACAGTTTGTACACTCAGCCATAGGGCAGGTGAAGGCTTGAGGTCAGGAGGCCCAGTTCTGTCAGGTCCACAGCACAAAGAAATGATGGCTTTAATAAGGCTACAAGATAGAGGGGAAAATGCTGCTGCAGGACAGTCAGCTGTCCAGGAGCTGAGGAGGTGACAGTCCCTACTAGTGACAGCAGGAAGGGGCTGCTGTGTCCAGGGCTCCCTGTGCTGTTGGGACTGACGTGTTTTGACTGTGCAGACAGGATCCCTGCACAGCCAGAAGTGCACAGCTCCCAGGAAAGGGGCCGGTGACTGAGCTGTGCTGCAGGCATTGCCTGCTTCGACACCTCTGCTACCACTGCTCAGTGTCCTTTGCTGGTTTGACTTGAGCACCACGGTGCTCAGTTCCGGTGCTCTACAGGAACAGCCTGAGACTTGAGGGATTTGAAACCACCAGCAATTTAGAAATTACTCTCTTTGTCGTTGTGTTATCGGTTAACATTTACTGAGTGTAATTCAGCAGTTAGTTCAGGTAAGGAAGTGCGCTCAGGAATGGAGAGCAGGGAAGGTCCAGGTAGATGCTTTGCTGCAGAAAGGAAGAAAAAAGAGAATACACTGAAATGTACAGAAGCAACTTAGGTGGTGTGGATTTATTTTATTTTATCTCACATCAATGCTTACCAAAAGGAGAGCCCAAAAAAAGTACAGAAGCACTGTTAAATGCACATTAGTGTAAGGGAGCAAGGCTGAAGTACAGAAAAGGGAAACTCTTAATGCCCAGACAAGTGGGAGAAGCTTCTGTTGTACTGTGGGGTGAGTCTGGGAGGTGAGGGAACCTCTTCTGCAGAGGTCAGCAGCAGGTATGTGCCAACTGCTTGTTTCTTAGGAGCACAATTAGGCAATTGAGTGAAGTGCTGCTGCTGCTACCTTTTAGAGGGAGCAGGCAAGGAGTAGAAGCTGAAGTCATATAGTGCAATAACCACTGAAAACTAAAGCAAAAAAAAAAAAAAAATCAGGACGACTCTTTCCAGCTGGACTTTCCCACTGGTATGAGCCCAGTGGTATTTCAAAAATACCTGAAAGACGCAACTATGACTTTTTCCACTCTTAGTTGAAAGAAAATTTAGAAATTAAGTGTTGCTTGTAATGCTTATGATTTTGATGTGTTGGTTTACAGAAGGGAGGCATATATTAAAAATAATGAAGTAGCACTGGCATTTCAATGCTGCTCAATTACAGCACAAGTCCCTTGAGGATGACAGTTATTAGACTGCAGGTGTGACTATAACCCGCCTGTCTCTGCAGATGACATTTTTGTTTGTGTTTGAAAAAATGTCATAAACCTTGCTGCCTTTGTCCTCCGTTTTTTAGCGCTTTGTTTTATGAGAGGGAGGAGGAGGATGACAAAGGGAAGAAAATAAATGAGAAGAGTGATGTTTGCTATTCCAGGAAGGTAAAGAAGAAAGAAGGCCGTTCCTGGCAGTGTCTCAAGAAAATGCCACTCAGCCCTGAGTGATTCTCCTGGGGAGAGTTGCTTCCCTTCTAGAGTAGTCCCAGAAGACTGCTTCGAGAACCTGCATTCACAAGTGATTTCAAGGATGTTCCTTATCGGGGCTGCACATCAGAAACTATTTAAATTAACACTCTCTTTAGAGCCCATGAGTAGCTACAGTTTGTCTCTTAAGAATCACCTGAGAACATCCTTATTTAAATGTAAATGCAGCCATCCCTCCGGCTTACAGGGATTTCTCCCACAGAAAGCACAAAAAAGAAGGGGGCAAGTGAAAGGGAACCTTCTTGCACACCAGATCTGAAGGACAAGATTTCTTTCTCTCGGGGTAAAATTTGTTATTCGTGTATTTTTAATGCCCTGTAAATCAGTAAAACCAAACGCCTGACCGTTGGGTTTTAACATACTAATCAAGTAAAACTATTTTACCAGTTCCATAAAAATCCTTTTTTAGCGGTTATCACAGTGCCTATTTTGATACTGAATTGCCTCTAAAAGGAAAAACAGTCCTTCAGGAACAAAGGACCTATATAAAGAAGAGGCAAAGTTCTGGTGTCAGCTGTCCATGAAATATAACCCTCAGAAGGTCATCACAGTCATATTTTGGATTTGTGTTCCTTTCTTGTGGCCCACTCCTGTTCCTGTGCTGCTGTGCTTCCACACTTAACAGCAGGGAAAGCCTGAACTGCTGCAAGGCTCCTGTAAAGAACCTGTTTCCTTTGTGTGTGTTTGCCTGGAAACGTCAAAAAATAGGGAGTTTTTATTTGGATGTAGCAGAAGTCATGCCAAAACCAGGGCTGGGCAGGGCAGGACTGTAGAGCAAGGAGGAAGGAACCTAGGAAGTCCTGTGGGAAAGCTTGCAGGAGGCTGAGTGGTAAACCTGCTTCCATGGCTGGGGAGTGCACCAGGAAAAGAGCCCACGTGTAAGAACACTGTGTGTGAACACTGTGTTTTGCACAATTTAAACACACCTATTTTCTAATTAGTCTTTGAGCAATTGGTGTCACAGTCTTTCAAAAGCAAGTGCAGAGCCCCCTTTGAATAAACTAAATTCCCTGGGTCATGGGCCTGAAGGCACAGCTTGAGCTAAGGTGAAAGTTGCACCAAAATTAGCTGTGCTGGTTAGAAGTGACTAGGCCAGGTAAATAAAGCATAAATGCTTTCACATGGTTTTGCTAGAGACAATTTTTTCTTAGCCTGAGAAACAGGTAAAAATTTGGAAACCAGTTCTGGTATCAGATACTTGGCAGGTTTTGTTTTCCAGAACTTCAGGGTTGTGTTTAGCAGGCTGCCCCTGGGAGTCAGGTCTCTTCTTCACTGTCCTCCCCCTTCTTTATGACATTGAGCAACTTTGACACTGAACAACATTTATTGCAAAGGCTTGATCCAAAGCCTGTTAGCCTCTCTACTTTCTTCAGTGGATTTTGGTTTCTACACTTCAGTTCATGCTGGAGGATTACTTTATTCTGTTAGAACTTCTGAAAATTATTCTAAGCCCACTGACAATTGGCACAGCTGTTCTATGAGCCCTTTCGAAACAGCTCCCCCTGGATCTAAAAACTGCAGATTAGGAACCACTGAACTAAACACAATTCACACGATTTCTCAAGCAGTAATAGATACTTTTACTCGCTTCTCCCTCTCCCAAGTTTGATGAAATCCAGCCTTTTCTGTTTTACCTTAATGGGTAGAAGGCAGCTCAAGCAGTGCACTGACAAATGGATGACTACTGGAAAGCACAATTGCTTCGAGGAAGTTACCCTTCACATGAGCCATTTAAGGGGGAAAAAATAAAATTGCTCCACATAAAATTGTATAAACTCCATGGTTTATTGCCTAATCTAGGAAAGCGTAGTAAAATAGGACTGAGTTGGAAATTTTTTAATTAAATTCACGCTTGTTGACTTAAAGTTTGTTTATGAATTCTAGCAAAGATTAATGTACAATAGCAAGCCAAACAATTTATTATTGCAGAGCTTCTTGTCATGTAATTTGTAGAACTGAGTGAAAAAGAGATTATTACATTCAAACAAATTTATTGTTCTGTAGCTTGGGGTTTTTCTTTTGGTTCTTTTTGTTGTGTTTTGGCTTTTGTCTCATAAAGTAAAATAAATAAATTAAATAAGGTACTGAAGCAACTCTTGGAATTTCCCCAGGGGAGTGGGATGCTCACACAGGCTTCAGACTGAAAGCTCTGAGTTCTATTGATCAAGGCAGAAGGCTTGGATTTGCTCAAAGCCATAATCATGTATTATTATAGATGTAGAATAGAAGTGGATAAATCACTGGCCTAATCTTTAAAACAGCCTGTTTATTAAGGGAGAAATTCAGGATATAATATGTATGAGAACATGTAGCTTTAGGTTGGCCTTGGGTTTTCAAAACCTTATGGAAGAGGGTCAGCTGCAGAATTGCTCACGGGAAACAGGAAAGTGCAGAATCCTTACTGCCAACTTCATTTTCTCTAATGAATAAGCTACAACCACCTCATTAAGGAGACTGTTCTTGATCAAACTTTTCTGTCAGTTTTCTTAATCACCAAATTGAATTTCACCTCTCTCAACTTGAGAACTATTATTCTTCACTTTAATGACAGGACTTGATTTAAACTATTTCTTTTCATTCACTATGTTATTACAGTAAGTATTTAATATTAAAAAGAAGCCATCCCAACGCCTCACTGTGCTAAAATGGAAATCTTAACTTCACTAACATTAAATGACTCAAATCAATGGCTGGATGAAGAACCTCTCACCTCATCTCAAAGCTGTTTATTCTTCATTCCTGACCCCTTATGCCATTAGTGCAGGAGTCCCTCAGTTGTGGAGGGGGTGTGAGGACTGGGATTTCATTCTAAGCCCCAAAATAGTTGCTCAGGGTCAACAGAAGGGGCAGTTAAGAGCAGGAGGGTAGAGGTGGGGAGGAGTGGGAGCAGGATGAAGAACATCTCACCCAAGCATTTGCACAGCTATACATTGCCTTGGTGCTGCACACAAGGAATGCTCTTATACTATGGTGGATGTTTTCCATAGCCTCCTGTGGCCTTGTTGCAGGAAGTGCTGGACACAATGTCCTGAGAAATGTAAAGGGATCAGACCTGGGTTTAGGCTGTCAGCAGGATTTTATCCTTAATGCTTCTACATCATAATTTGGTGATAGGAAATGATGACTAACTGGACATTGTGAACGAGGCATTTGGGGAATGATTTTTACCCTCCTCATGAAATGCTGGACAAGGCTGTCTGATTTTGGATACCCCTATGGAGAAGTTAGGTTGACACTGGGATCTTTTACAGTTGTGGCATGTTTATTTCACTCAGCTGAAAATTTTTCAGGAAAAGTCTAAAATTGCCCTGAGAGATTTCCCCTTCAAAAGTAGAGACCACGGTCAGCAAAGCATCAGTTGTTGGCTTGAGTGCTGCTATTGAAATCTCAAATTTTGGACATTCAGAGCTCTCTTCAAAATATTTATTCTGTAAAACCCTGCCTTGGCTGGGACACGATGCAATATCAGAAAGAGATTTCATGAGGCAATGAATATAATCTTTTGTTTGCATTATGGTTTATTGTTTCTTCTTTGTTGTAAAGCAGGAGTAATGTTCATGGCATTGGAAGACATGCACAATAAACAGCTCAGTGGTTCCCAAATACCTCAACTTTGCTTTGGTACTTATTCACCCAGAGAAAATGTTTATTGCCATGCACACTCCTGTGCTGTGAACATTATCCTTATAATTAAAAACCGTTGTGCTGTATAAGACACACAGCCCAGCATTCAGAATAAAATCCAGTAGCTGCCTCACAGGCAGGATGAATTCTGTGGTGGGATCATTGTCCCTTTGATCTGCTTATCTTGACATGACATAATACGATCTAACCTATCTTCTCTGGCTCCACTGAGCCTTGGGCTGGCGTCCTCTTTTAAGTGTGGGGTCCCCCTGTGGAAGCTCAGCTCAGCTTCCCCTTTTGGGGCCAAGCCCCGAAGGAGCAGGTTCCCAAGGGCCAGATTTTGCTGCCTTTAGTCAATGAAGAGAAGAGAACGTTTGCGAGTAAGTGGCAGTACAAAGCAGAAGTCTGACAGAATCAGTCTTTGTTGCTATGTCTAGCAATAACCCTTGCTTAAAACCTTCCTTTCCTTGGACTTGCTGAATACCACTGTCTTGTTTAACTGTCGCCTTTTATGTTGGAAAAGAGAAAAAACGCAGAAAGTCAAAGAGCAAGTTTAACTTAAAAGGACGTTGCAGTAAGTATTTTAATAGATTCTCTGTACCATGGAAAAAATCCGAGTGTGCCTCCCCCCTCACACGGAGGCCCAGCAGAGGCGTGACAGGGGCACTTGGGAGGGACTGTGCAGAGCCGGAGGGGCAGCCACAGCCTGACTCACGCCCATCGCCCTCGGCAGTAGTTTGGCTCCTTTGTCACAGACTAAACATGAAGAAAACGCCACGTGAAGGCAGCTGGGCACGACCCTCCTGCCTCCCTCCCCTCAGGCCCTCCCAGGGCCGTCTGTATGTGCTGGAACAGGCCTTGTGCCGGGCGGGCCCGCAGACAGCAGGGCAGCACAGCCCCCGCTGTCAGTGGTGCCTGCAGCAGGGATGGCAGGCTCTGTGCAGTTACAGGGATTGACCAAACAAGACATAACTGTAGCCCGGAGAGGCCTTTTCAGCTACTTATATTTTACAGAAAATGTAATGTCATTACAGAAAATGTACTGTCGTTCTGTCCCTGTGCACGTCCCAGAGCAGCGTTCCAAACCCCTGCATGGAGTGTTCCTACCTGCTGAGGTTTGAGTGCAGACAGGCAGAGTGCCGTGTATTTTATTTAACCTGTTCTGTGCCACCTTGGATTGTGAGACACAGAGTGAGTGCTGGGAGGTTGCCCTTGTTGAGAGGTCCTTTGCTGTTCAGCTCCTTAAGACACAGGCTGAGTGTAAAGCCCCAGCCATGTCCCAGGGCTCCTGTGCCAGGGGGTGCTGCTGGGAGCCCTTGTGCTCCTGGAGCAGGGCAGAGCCTGGGGCAGTGGAGTGACAATCCAGGAGATGCTGGAGTTCTGTTGGGGAACAGTTGTTGCCCCAGCCCCCTGTATAAGTGGGAAGAGCTGGCAGTTTTTCAAAGTGCCAGAGCAGCCTTCAGCTGCTGTCTGCCATGGACCGCTTTTGGATTCCCTCTTCTGTCCTCCCCTCCTGCAGAGGATTGTGGTGCAAAAGGGATTTATCCATAGACACGTCTCCTCTGCTTGAAGACTTTCTTCCCGTTATCTCTGATGTCCTCATTCTGACCCAGTGCTGTTTCTCCTTGTGCTCATCCTACATCCCCTGGGTTTAGGGCATTCTCCTTGAAATGATTAGCTGTCGCTTCCACTTTGTCTCTCCAGCTCTTTTTCAGAAAGACAGTGGAGTAATAGGACCTCAGTTTTCTTTTGAAGTGGTTTTTCACCTTAGGATTCCAGCAAGCCTGGATTCCTCCCTCCCTCCTTTCAATAGTTGTACCAGAGGAAAGATTTTTACATAATGCTGTAGGGGCTGGAGCTCAAATAAGAGACATTGGTAAAGAATAAGAAGTGAAGCCACAGGAGGGGAGCAGAACTGCATTGTGCACCCAAAACCACACTAGATGCTGCATAAGAAAATAATAATAATGTTTCAAACTACAATTGTCCTTTAGTGACTAGGAGTCAGAGTTACTGCTACCATTTCAGGATAGCTCTTTTGGAAGGCTCCCAGCATGAATTACCCAGCATTGTGACTGTGTCTGATGTGCCTCTGGTTTATGTATTGGAAGTAGAACAGCTACAGACAGCTTTTTATATTTAGCAGTGGGTTTATAAGGATGAAGAAAAATGGCTGCACACCTGTATTGTTCCCAAGGCACTTGAGCACTTAAATGTCTTTTTCTGTTTGACATCCTTTGTATTTTAATAACACACAGGGACATCAACAGAGATGGGAACTCTATTATGTGAGGCACTAAATGAACATGGAGAATGGCAGCACCTGCCCCAAGTAGCTGACTGTCTAAAATAGACAAAACAGGCATTGAAAAGCCTATTATCTCCAATTATAGGTAAGGCCACAGGATAAATGAAGACTCCTATGGTTATATACAGACTATAATAGTTGCAGTCATTGAACCTCTATCTCTAGAGTCTCAGACTAGTGTTTTTTAAACAGAAAAACTGCCTCTGTTTCGAAAACAATTTATCTCTGTTAATAATCAAGAAATAAAATGAAGTAATGCAGGTATTGAGACAGAAAGGTAATGTGTTCAGATCTTACTTCATGAGGATGTTCTATGGGAACAGACCATTAAGAAGCAAATCAAGACTTTTTCATTTTAAACAGATGAAAAAGTGCAACATAAAATTAAAATAAAAAGATCCTCAAATGTCCTTTCACCACTTTCATGCCTCTGGTGTTTCCTAGCTTTGGTTTTAAACTACACTAAAGAAAAAAACCATATTGCCCCAAGAGTCCATCCCAGAGACTCACTCACTAGGGATGAGACCTCAGTGCAGAGTTCACTGCTAAATTGCCTTGGTCCCAGCAGCAGCTTTCCCAGCTTTGAAAGAAATCCTCCAGTTCTTAAAGGTATTTACATTTAGTTACTGTAGTCAGAAGGCAAGAGGAGAAAATACAGTTAGTCTGTCTCATTCGTCTTAAAATGCAAAAACTAACAAACCCACTATTTCTTCAGGAAAGGAAGAGTCTTTTGAGATTATCAGATCCACTGGCCACTATTTTTAAGTCAGATGTGCAGCTCTGACTTTATTTTCTGCAGTGGATGAGTAACTGCATGTGGCAGGTTTATAGAAAACGAATTCCTCACCTTCAGTGATACTTAGGGAGAGCATTGGTACCATCTGCACTGATCCCATTACAGCCAGTTCATGGACAGCTGGGGTGTCAAGGCATCCACTCTCCTCATTAATCCCCCATTCCACTACGATAAACTTCTGCAGAGATGGCAACACATTGCAGATGGAATTAATCCACCATGGCAGGAGCTAATTAAGAGAACAAATCTGAAGCAGTGGCTTATGGCTTTAATTCCCTTTTTATACCTGCAGGGCAAGGACTGTTAAAAATGAAAAGAAGTTAAGCATAAGCTGATGCTGGCTTTAACCACGTCTGCAATCTCAAATACTGTTGCTCCTGCTCATTTCAGCAAAGTCTTGGATCAGACTTAAAAAAAAATATATATATATATATATATACACATATATAAGTTAATGAACTATGAGGAGAACAAAGGAAAAATTTTTCATTAGGAATGTTTAAAAACCAACCTGACCACTCTGCTAAGAAAGCTGATACAATTAATCTCAGCATCAAAGCATTTTGTGAGGTGGCAGATATTTCTAGGACACAGTATTCAGACAGATAAAACAGATCTCAGGAGAAAGTAGAAGTATAAAGTATTTGAGATTGTATCTTTTATAACAAGAAATAATCATCCACGAGGTGTTGATGTGTCAGGGTAAAAGAAACCATCTGTGCTTGTGTCTTCCGAAGGGGAACTCTCTTCATAGATTTTGGAACTTATAATCTTCAACCATTAAAAAAAATAATAATCTTGGAGCCTTTCATTATCCACTGGTTCAACTCTCTGATGACACACACACAGAGTGGCTAAAACCAAGAATGGAGGATGATGAAAACAAACACCTCAGCACATGATTTTGTGAGATAGGAGGGCCTGCATATAAATGATCAATAGCAGAGGAAAAAATGAATGAAATGTGCACAGGAGCATATGGGAAATGTTAGAGCTACTGGTGCTCTGTGCAGTATTTATGTGCAAAACCTTGAAGTGTGTTTTCTGGATCAGAGCTTTACAAAATGTGTTATTTCAAACTTAAATAGCTCTATTTGTAGTGCACTGAAGCTTGTACTTGCCTTTAAGCATATGTTTAAGACCCTTCTCTCCTTGTCAAAACACTTTGGGCTAAATATACAGAAGATATAAGCCTGACATTTAGTATTACATTATTTGTCTGAAGGACAGATCATCCCAATCACAGAGGGATTCCCAGTCCTGCTTTTAGACTTCAGGCTCTCTAGAGAGTGCAGTCGCTGGTATCACAGAAACAAAGGAGGAGTTGATAAAGCCAGCTGTAGAAAACGTTGAGTAATTGCCATTTTTTTTCCATGAACTGAGTCAGCTCCTTCTGCAGAAGACAACCCATGTCTTTTCCTGGAATTAATTCCTTATGCCCTTACTTGTCGAACTACAGTGGTGAAAAAATAGGTCAGAGCTTGCTTTTATTCATGACTAGTGATAGTGCTGGGATTCCCACTCCATCCCAGATCAGTGGTCTGAACACATGAGCTGAAATGAAAGCAGGTCTGGGCCTATGGGGCGCTCTGAATTGCCAGAGGTGTGTCTGCACTGTGATATGTAGGAGACAGAGATGTTGTTGGCCCAGGTGGCAGCTGCAACTTGGTAGCCTTTTTTGAAGACTGTGGTTCTGTCTTGAACATTTGCCAACGTAAGAGATCGGTCACCATCCTTTCGTGGATCTGGGCAGTGGCTCCCACCAGCAAGGACTGCGAGCCTGAACAGGGTCGTGGTGCTAAGAAGCAGCATCAAAACTTCACTGCAGAAATCACACTTGGAAAGGGAATTGTGAGCTCAAAAGTAGATAGCCAGGAGGGAAATTGGGGCATTGCTGTCCTGGGGGAAGAAGGGCCATTGCAGCATCACTTAGCAAAGCACAGCACAAATGGATCCTCACTAGAGGTACCTGAGATAGATTAATGCAGAGCTGTGCTTCCCTTATGAGGCTCTGTGGGCCCTGGGATACTTCTGCATGCTGTGGATTCATATTGCTACAGCTTTCTTGTCTGTTGAAGTCAGTGGGAATTCTGAATTTCCTCCAAGTTCAAGGTTGCTCTTAAGCACAGACATTAATTGGGTTTGGGAGCAAGTCCTTTGCTGAGTTAAGGTCAGACAGACATTCTTATATCCCATGCACAGAACATCTCATTAAAAGAATGTGTCTGATCCCAGGAAAATAACAGCTTGGGAGCAGACCATCACATGTGCTTTTGGCTGAGGTATTTGTCACTTGCTGTGTGTCTGTTACTTGCAATGAATTACAATGATGTGTTCTTAAATCCAGCTGATAGCTGGTTCTGGACAGTTAAGATTGATTTTTATGTATGGACAGATCCTTGTACTCTAATAACTTACATAGGGGCAGATATCTTAAATAGAGGTCTCATTATTTTCCAAACTACACAAATGTCTTAAATTTTACCGCTAGATTATTAATGTCCAGTTGTTTGCACATGAGGAGAGGGAGTCTGTATAAATTTTTTAAAAAGTGCCTCTGAGCATTGATGCTACAAAAACATCAAAGGTACTACAAATTCTTCAGTCAGACAGGGCTCCTAGAGGTTTGGATTGTCTCAAAGTGAGCAATTAAGCTTGAACTACAAGACTGAATTTTTAGAAGAATTGCTATGGGGAAGAGTTAAAAAAATAAGTAACAGAGATTTTGGCCTGTATTCTTTGGTCGTAGCTCAAGGGAGACTGTGAGTATTATTGATTGGGGTTTTTAACTTCAAGTTGTGAAAAAAAAGATTGAAGACTTAATTTTACTTGTGGCAGGCAAGCGTCAGGCCCTGCTCCTGTACCTGTGTGTGCTCAGACAGGCTGCTGGGCCGGGCACAGCCTCACTCCCCTCTTCACACTCTATGAGGATAAATTGCAGGAGGCTGTCACAAAAGACTGGATTTGAAAGAGTACCAGGCATTTGAATATTTACTGAAGTGTTACTGAGAGGAAAGGACATGTTGTCTGTGTTTCAGAATTCGTTCTTTTTCTAGACTGACCGAGTCTCTTCTTTCCTTCACACACACAAGGGTTTTGCTGGGTTTGTATTTTGAAGCCCTGAGCCCCAGCAATGCACAGGTGACATAGAGGAGGTGAAGGGGACTATCCAAGCTCTTTCAAAACCCAGAGGTTTAAGTCAAACTTAGTTTTGCTTTAGGATGAAGTTTTAATCCTTAAATTAGCTGCAGTATGTTCTTACCTTTCTTCTTAATAGGTTTGCTCCAGAGCTCTGTACGATCATGGAGAAAGATCTTCTAAATCAATTAGACCTCGGTTAGGAATGATTTGAACCAACAACTTACCATCACTTGTGTAAAGAGTTGGTCAGTTTATATGAGCGCCTTGGAATGAATAAAGGATTTAAGTCAAGGGACATTTTGTTCAGACCTTTTCAGCATTTCAGAAACAGAGCCCTCAGTCACAGAGAGAGCTACCAACTGCCTTTTGAGCAGCTCTCAGAGAGGTCATTGTGTGCAAATCCAAACCCAACAAACTCCTGCCTAGAGAAGCCACACTAGATCCTCCTGGATCAACTTGTGGTAGACAGCATGTGTACGAGACAAATGTACGTGCAATCAGGAGCGTGTCAGTGATTCCTGCCAAGAAGCAGAGCCAAGTGGCAAATAATTCCTGCTGCTTTCAGAGAAGTTGTTTGATTCATAGGCAGGAGGAGCTGGACTCGGAATTCTTCTGAGTAGGCAGCTTCTGTGTTGAAGAGATACGAGTCATGAAAGATATCTGTAGGCAGAAGATTCCCATATTTATTTGATCTGTAGGTGAAAAAGAATATTTCTACGACATTTGGAAATTCATGCAAAGGCTTTCAACTTAACTTTTCCTTATTGATTTTTTTTTCCCCAACTGGTTCAGATGGCAGGTTACTCTTTCATGTTTCCCAAACCGGTACTTCTTCAGATCAAATACTTACAAAAGACTAGTTCAGTCTTCTGCAAAGACTTGTGGTAAGGGTCAGAATCTTTGTTCTAACCAGTGTTGTTTTTCAGAGTCTGATGTTTATAAACCATTTGATATGTAACTGTGTTATTTCACTTGGTGACCTTAGCAGTTTTGCTTTGGGATTTTTTTGTGTTCTTTAAATGAAAATACTTCTTTGTAACTGAGCCGAGCAAGTGTAGATTATTTGTGGTGTCGTGGATAAATAGCAAACCTGTTTTAAAACAATGTACAGTAGAGTCATGGGGAGGGGAAGAAGGATGGAGAGGAAAATTGGGAAGGGCTGTGTTTGTCTTCCTTTTTGCCCTCATATATTCTGCCTGGTCTGTTCCTCCAGGCCCCCTCTCAGAAGTGAACATCCCCTACAAAATGCAAACAACTCTCTTGGACTGTTTCTGCTCCCATCAGGTGGAGGGGGAGGCAGGAGTGAAGCAGAGGTCCCAGCAGTGGTGGTGGCTGGGTGGGGGGTGTCTGGTCCAGGCTGGTGGCTTCTTGCTGTCTTCCTGGCCTGGAGATGTGGTGTTCTGAGAGTCCTGGGGACAGGCATTCTTGGGGATGCCAGCACATCTGGCTGCAGCTCTGATAATCAAGTAGACTTTAGAACCAGCACAGGCTTTGAACAGACAATTAGGAGTTAAGCTATTAATCAAAAACCTCTGAAAAGCACCCAGGGAGGTTGACACTAGAATTGGGGGAGGGTTCTAGTTGATTCTTTCTTTTGATGTATCAAGAATAAGGTTTAAGAAGAATTTAAACACTTTCTTAAAATAATGCCTTTAGTTGTGTGGGTGGAAGTAACAAATCTTTCAGCTCATAAAGCTGATGCTTCGTATAATTTCCTGATGTTCACTTACCTTGGCTGTTCATGGAAACTTGCATTCCAGCATAAACTCTAATCATCCCCCTGAAAGCATCAAGAAAGATTAGTCCCTGGTGACAGCCACGGGCCATTAGTGCCTTACAGTGGATGTGCTCTCCCTTCTGTTCATGCATTCCATGAGTCCCAAAGCTGCCATGAGCAGGACAGGGCTCACTGTTCTGAGATGTCTGGTGGGCTGGGGCTGTGTGCCCTCACCCATGGAGAGGGGTCAGCCCACCTTCTACTCAGAACAGGCAAACTGCTGTGGGGACTGTGCCTGCCCCGGGCTGTTCGCTTACATTTATATCCCAAAACATCCTGAAACGTGCTGGTAGAGTTCAGCACAAAGGGCTGGCCACCAGGTAACTCCTCAGCTGCTGAGCTTGTCACTGCTGAGGGCTGCCACCCACAGAGATTTTCCAAGACTCCATCTTTCCATGGAAAGCTGGGGGATGCAGTATGTCTGGGCTGACTCTTCTTGAGCGTGTATGAGCTGTACAGACGGTCTGTGCCAGCACCATGGCTGCTTCACTCCAAAACCTGCTGCACGTGCCCCGAGCGGATGTTTGGCCAGCGTTTCTGGTATGAAAACCAGTACTCTGATTATAGAGCTTACTCTATAGAGAACTGTTCACTTGTGGAAGAATCTTGGAGCACCCAGTGTTAGCCAGGGTGGTGGGGATGGCCTCCCTGTGAAGGGGGGACACAAGCAGAGGAGACCTGGCTGCGTGCTGAGTGACTGGGCAGCAGAGAACATGGAGAGGTGCATAAAGGACACCATGGGAGGACAGCAGTGTGTGCCAGGAGAAACACTGTCTTACACTGGCTCTTGGGAAATGATAATTAAAGAATCTGTGAAGCCCTGAAGTTTGTCTGTCTGGGTCAGGGTAGGGCCATACCAGTTAACCTCGTACAGAGACCAGGATTTCTGTTGCAGCTGTAAAATCAGGTGTGTGTGTGCATGTGTAAATACTAATGTGTGTGTGAGTATATGTATATTTGATTAAAACCAATGCAGAGTTCGTGTACAACAGGCCAAAATGTAACTTTCTGGCATGGTTGCTAATGGCACTTTGTTGGCATAAGTCCCCACATTCGTACTCTAAACTGCTGCCAGGAATGAAACATTGTTCTTATTTTCTATTTCCTTTCTTGGAAGCAGTAAATTAAACGGGAGATCACAGGCACTGAAGGCCTAATTTGCAAGAGAGGGCTTAACTGCTTGTTCCTGGGATTTAGAATGTATTTTGCAAACTTTTATCTGTTCGGATTGAATTTAACTGTTTGGAAGTGACTTGGGCAGTGTTGCTCCCTTCCAAGCAATGCAGTAAAGCAGATGGCTGGCCAAGGCACTGCTCCATTATTAAACAGATCAGCAAGGAGCCTAGAAAGAAGCACACTTACAGCCTTCATGTCTCACAAGGCCATATATTTTCTCCAAGATGAGGGAAAATTAATATGGCCTCTTTATTGGATGAAAAAGGCTTTTCAATTTAACCTTGAGCTATTTCCCTTTACAAAAAAATTGCATAAAAGCAACAATGAAAATTTTTAATCTCCCTACGGGATAATAGGAGGGAGATCATCTGGAGTTTATAGAACATCTTAGTTAATGGATTCATTTTAATAATGACAGGTTTATCCACCCATATTGGCAAATCTTAATTTTTTTTTCTGAGTGCATGCACCCAGATTACACATCTTAAAGCACAGAAAGGAAGTGTCATATTTAGAGTAGTGTAAGCATTCTCCCATTTCTCCTTTGGCAGTTAAGATGGAAAGTCCCTCACACTTGGGTCCATAATTTGGGCACCTTCAGACACCGATGCCCTGTTGGTCTGTAAGCACGTGGGACAAGAGGTTGTCTCTGCTCTGTCCGTGCAGCAGAGACAACTGTGCACGGAGACAGCCGTGGCTGTGTGTTCCTGGCCTGCCACCCCAGCTCCTGGGCCCTTCAGGAATACAAATAATTAACAGCAGTTCTTCTCCCCATCATCTGGAAATGCTTGTCAGCTTTGTGGCATTTTTTGTAAAAGTTTAGCCAGCCTTGTGAAGCAAATCTTGCAACTGGGGAAGAAAGCACCGTTGATTATCAATTCAGGAATAATTCAGCACTGTCCTACACTTGCTGAATACATTAGAATTCTTTAAGTAGGGCCTAACTTTGCTGTGAAATTCCTCTGTCTCAGAAGCAGGTGTTTACCAGGGCTGTTGGTGTCTCTGCAGTTCTGCTCCTCACTTTCTCTAATCAACAGGCACCCTAAGGTGCTCGAGAGAGGAACTGAGAAGTTGCCAGCTGTGGAGCAAGTCTGTGCTTCTGACCAACCATTTGGTTGGATCTAATGTAAAAAGGAAGAAATAAAAATCCTGTTTTGGCTTTGCAAAGATTGAAGGCTCAGGATCAGTGAGGCTCCTTTGCTCAGTGGCACCAGGATGGGTATTGGGAGATTTCTGGATGGATCCCCAATGCCTCCTTCAGGACATTAGGAACCCTTAACACTTCTCAACAAGATATGGCCTAAGCAAAAATGTTCAGAAACATAATGTGTACTGAAAGTGGTCACAGAAGCTTCCCTCCAGTGCAGTTTAATTTTTACCTCTTCTTAGCAGTGCCATTAGTGGTAAAGCCAGAGCATTTCTTGAGGATTCCACCAGTGCACAGAATGCAAGTGGCCCTTGTAGCCTTAACTTTCCCCAGTGGTCTGAGGGGGCAAAGGTGCTGGACAGTGCTCCAGGTCCACCCCATCTGCTCTTCCTAACCCTGCAGGCCTGGAGGATATTGAAAGAGCAGCTGACTTGCTAAATTAAATTTCTGATCACGTTCCCAAAATTCATATAATGCAAATTTCTCAGGAGCAAGCACTCACTTTGAAAAAACTATAACCAGCAATTCCAATGGTGTCGAATAAGGATTTTGAAGGTGAATCCTGTGCTGGAAATAATGCTGTGAAATAACAAACCCAGGAGCAACGAGTTTAAATTTGCTACTCTTATTTTCACATTTCTTTTGGCTCAGTTTCTCCAGGTCACCTGCATTGTCTGAATCAAAGAATTCTTCTTAATAGCCTTGATTTTGTATCTTTCCAAAACTGCTTAGGAAACATAATGTAAGAAAAGCAGAAACATTCTTTACAATACTAAAGACTTGTTAAACTTATTGATCTGTTTATTAACATAAATAAACATCCTTATCAAACTGTATCTTCCAAACCTGCAGAGCAGGATGAGGAAATCTTAACCCTATTTTCTTCCTCCTGGGAAGTCTAAACCTGATTTTGAGAGAACTTTTCTCTTTTTTTTGTGGCAAATTAGCAAGATTTTAGAGTTTTCATTTTGGTTCAGCTGACAAGTTTGCTCATTTGTGAGCTTTTTGGAGGGATGTGTGTTTCTGCCACCAAACTGGTAGTTTATCCATGCAATTCTGTTTCTTGTTCTCTGCCAGTTTTAGTTCATGTGGAGAAAGGAGAGGAAAACTGCTTAAGATATGTAAAGTAAAAAACTTTCGTTTTTTCTCAAATGGATTAATTAGTTGCTGAATAATTTACATGGGTGATTCTTAGTTCCCCAGCTGTCTGTGCCCGTGCTCAAGTTGCAGATGGTTTGATTAGGTACATGAAATGCATCACACTTGTGATCTTTTTCGAGGTGGTTTCTCTGATGTCAGCAGAAGCTCTCCCCATCTACCAGCACTAGGCCGGAATTAGCTCAATATTTCTCTCTCCTGATTACAGAACCTAAGCAAAGCTACCCAAAATCAACATGATCTTTGTGCTGAGACTGTCAGCCTTGGGCCAGGAGTGCTTTTCAGGGGTTTTGGAGAAAATAGTGGGGATTCACAAAGCCAAAGATGCCAAATCCTGCCCAGCGAGGATAAGAGAGCAGGTTTGCTTTCCTGCATGACCTTTCAGAGGTTCTTGATCAGCAGCTCCCAGATCCTGAGCTAGCCTTGGTACATCCTGGGCCAAAAATCATGGGATTAAACCTTTAATTAGGTGTCCCTGAGCCGGGCCCTGGATGTGAAATCTCACAGCTCTGCATTGGCTTTGCTCAGGGCTGTCAGAGTCATTATGGATACACTTTTTTTAGAACATGTTTTACAGTTCTTTAGTCTTTCGTCTCTTCAGACAAGCTTTTCTTGCCACCTTTGATTTCCGTAACAGCCTCAGATTCATTTTAAAAAGACTATCTCTGAGGACAGCTTCAGCTGCTGTTCTCCTTAAACCCTCTTGGGAAACAGTTTTAGTTCACCATTGCCATGGACAAACATAGAATTCTTATTGCTTTTATTAAGATGAGAAAAAGGTGAAATCATCATTGTTAGTCTACAAACAAGAGTTAAATACCTATCATCAAATGTAAAGAGGAGTAAATATGGTATAAATTATTCTAATAGGTTTGCACAAAAAAAGAGCAATTAAACTAATGCAGTTTGACTTCTTTTCAATTAATAATGTACCCAATCATTTCTACATTGTTTGGAAAGACTATGTGCAGATAACATTGTCTTATGGCCTACTTTTTTTCATGCAATTAGTTGCATACATTTGCTGACAGGCTAATTTATGAGCAATTGCTTTAAAAGCAGAACTATTTTGCATTTAATTACGCTGGGTTGTAATCCATCTGTTGACAAATTTGTGTGTTTTGCTATTTATTTGCTAATGTGTTCCACTACTCCAGCATGATCAGTCATACAAGTTGAATATTTTGTTGATTATATAAATACCATAGGGTAATTAAGGGCCAGATGTATGGCTGGTGGGAATGACTACTTGTGGGATGTCTTCCCCCTCCTCTCAGTTGAACTTTTTATTACTGCTCTGTGGAGAGTGAACAAAACTATGATTAAAACTGGAATTCTGTGGCTGCTGTTCCTCAGCAGCTGGAGCAGGGAAGGTTGATCTCTGGGTGCTTCGTGCCCAGGGCCTGCTTGGCATTTGCTTGTGCAGAGGTTACCTCTGAAATGTCTTGTGGTGGGAAGCACAGGGCAACCTGTGAAATCAGGCCGAGGTTTCTGGATTCACTGTTTTCCTACTGTGATGGGGAGTGCTGCCTTGGAGTTTTTTGATTTTTTAATTTTGTAGATTTAAAAGTATTTCCCTCACTCTTTAGCACAGTAGTTACACATACTCAACCCTATTACCCCATTCCATATACATTCCCCCTAAATTCCAGTAGCATATTTAGTCTCTTTTTCAAGGTAAGCCTTCATTCTGTTTAAGAATATCTACACCTTGGCCTGGAAAACAAGATATATCCCAGGACTTTGGAAAGTCTCCAAGGACTGTATGTGCTCTGAAGAAGCTGAAGATGAGGAAGAAGGGGTCCCAAAGCTCCCCTAGACTCAATTCCCGAGGGGTGGGGGGCGTAACAGGGCAAAGGACAGGGGGTGGACAAGTAGGGATTGGATGAACATCATTATAAAAATTGTAACACCTGGGTCAGGGGGTGTGTCTGTGATTTGTATTCTCAGAGCCTGAGAGGCTTCATTATAACCTTCTCTTCTCTTACCTCCTACTTAAATTGCCCTGGAGTTCTTTTTCTGCCTGAGTCTTTTAGGCAACAGGAGGAGAGGTGAGCTGGGTGGAGTGGCCCCTCAGGTGAGGTGCCTTTGGGTGGCAGGTTCTCAGACATGGAGAGCAGGAGCACTGTGCTTCAGTCAGGTGTCCTGCTGAATTGGCTGGCCATGGATGCCTGAATGGTGGAGAATGGGAGCTGTTGGGAGAATGTTGTTTCTCTTGGCAGTTTCTGCGTGGACTTACTGAAGAGCAGTGTTTGAGTGTAAGAACTGTGGGGTTTTTTCTAGTACCCTTGAGAGAAAGGAGAGGTGTGGAGCTGAGGGTTTAAAGAAAGGTATGGTAGTTGGCTTTTGGGTCATCCTTTTCAGTAGAAACAGAAAGGCTCAGAAAAATGTGGACCAGGTAAGGGATAGGTGTGTAGTGGCCAGAGGGTGGAGGAGCTTTGGTTTCTTTAATGGGTTCCTCTCAAGATCAAGTTGAGTTTCAGTTTCTCCCACAAAAAGGACAGCAGTGATGAATAAATCTTAAGACAAAACCTTGGAAAAGTCAGATATATCTGAACACCCCAGCACTGCCAAAGCACAGTGGGACAATGGACAGAGCCTTCTTCCTCCTTGGAGCCATAGCCCCAGGGTGCAGTGTGGGATCCCCTCCGTGGACAAAGCACTGTCATTCTTTCCCATATTGACTAACACACTACCTCCTGAGAAACCCTTCTGTTTGCGTGAGGATTTGGGGTGAGCTGTGCTATTCGGGGAAGTGAAGGGCAGCAAAATCCAGTTCTTGATACTTTGGACTGTTTAGTTCAACACCCATAATAGCTCCAGAAAGTGCCAAGCAGAAGTGACAGTGACACCTTCTCATGTATCCAAAGCAGAGATGGAATAGTGTCCATTGCAGCCTTTAGTGGTGACAGTGGCACTATTAGATGTACATGTGCTGGTTCCTTTGCACTGCTGTGACAGAAGTACAGGCTGATGACTCTTTTTCCAAAATAAAGATCATTCTAAGGCTTGTGAAGGTGGGTGTTTGTGCACTGGGTTTGTCTGTGCTTAGCTGAGGATCAGATACACATCAGCTTTCTCAGCCTTTGAGTGGGTTTGAACTGAGTCTTGCAATTACCACATTTTCAGCCAAACAGTCTCTGACTTTGGATTAAAGACAAAGGTCAAATTAGAATTCTCTTTGTATGCTTTTTAGGTTGGATTTTTGGTTTGTTTCTTTATGGTCTTAAATAACTGAATTTCTATTTCTCCTGAGTATTAACAGCTGGCAGCTGTACAGATTATGAGAGTTCAGGCGTCTACAAAAATATCAGTTCCTTTTGAAGTGCTTTAAAGCATAAATTATAGTTAGATAATATCCTCAGATGACAATATCAGTCTGTGAAAAAGAATTTTCTTTCACCACCTCCTTCTGCTTTTAATCTAGAAATTAAAGACAATAGGGACTACAATTATCAAAGATGCCACATAATATTCCCTCTTGGGGATTTCACCTAGAAGTTCTAGTCTCTGCCCAGTGTACTTTGGGAAGTTCAGTTTGCTGTGAAAATGCTTTTGTAGAGCTGTCTAACAGTCCCCATAAAGCACAGTGAAAAGAGAGCTTAAAGGAATGGGTGGACATTTTTTGAGAGTCAGACAAATAAATTACATGCTTTTTATTCTCCCAAGCACAGATGACTAGAATTGTAACTGACTGAATAATTTGCAGTGATTAATTTGAAGAGATTTTCAACGTTTTCGGTGTTCTTTGAAAATCTGTGCATTTAAGCAGAAGTATGGTTTATTTAAACATGTTTCAGTGTAATTGTTTGGTCTTGAGACTGCTAGCAGGCAATTGTCAGTTGAAATACTGCATATATAGAAAAATTCCTTAAATTCTGTGCTATTTTTGCCTTACATAGTAGGGAGTTACATAAAGATGGTTTTATTGCTTAAATTGCAAGTCACATGTCTGATGACAATGTTTGCCATTCTTGCCATTTCGGCTCTAACCGTATCAGACGGTCAGGGAGAGGAGATGGTATCACATGATCCATAGAAGGAGCAGGCTGAAATGTGCATTTTGCAATTGGATCTATTTATTATTGCTGTTTTTATGGTAGTGGTTCCTTGTTAGTGTTGTGAACAGGGCGAATGACTGTGTGGATGTTCCAGGCAACTGGCATCCTGGAAGGCTTCCTGGTGCCTACCTCAAACCATATCACCTTAACGGGTCTTTAGGAGCAATTTTCTCATTGCAGTTAATAAGGGTGTTGGATGCTGTTTTGTCCCTGTAAGCTGAGATGATTATGAAGAAGAGCAAGATAAAGATTGTAAGAGAACATAAACCCCACCCTGTGTTTCTGAGGAAAGAAAAGTCACTGCTGAGCAGAAGCCATGGGATAAAAAACAGCAACCTGCTCATGTCCCTGTGTTCTCTGGGTTTGTTTGGGATCAAAAGCTAACCTAATGTACTGTGAAGGGCAGAGGGAAGGGGAAAGCAGTCCAGAGGGAGCAGCTCTGGGATTCAGCACACCAGCCCATGTCCATGCTCCTGCTGTGCCAGCTGAGCGTGTAGGACTTCTTATATATTTAACACGTTGCAGTTTCATGTAGCATACTCAGTTTCAGAACTGAAGATAAGCATTTTCTCCTGAGATCTCTGTGCTGGTTTCCCAGCTGAAGAGGTCCAGAGAGAGTTTGTAGAAGTGGAAGTAGGGGAATTCTGAAGCGTGATGAAACTCATGTGAAACTTAATCACTGTTGGCCCTGATTTTACATTCAAAATCCAAATAGCTGCAAATATGAGTGTGGGAAACAACAGAGATTCTATCCCATGTCTTTCATCATGAGATCCCAGTGCCCCCCAGAGTCTGACTAATAAAATCACTGAGACCAAGATCCAATGAATGGGCTCTCTGCTGAAACAGAAACATTTTGTGGCGTGGAGCTTGGACTTCCTCAGTTGTCCTATTAGCTGTCCAAAATAATTCTGTTCAGATGATCAAGGCATGAATATTGCAAATTCTTCCTGAGTTGAAATAAGAATTCATTGGCCGAATGAGGGCAAGAATTAATTAGTGAGGAGCAAAGGCATAGATCTGCAGAGTTGTGGGGAGCGTGGAGGTGATTGCATTGCAACTGCTTTGTTGTCTACTGCAGCAGCATAACTTAGGCCATTCAGGGTAGGGGTGGGATGAAGAGAGTGCTTTTACCATTAGCTAATGTCTAACTGAAGTGCTGTGTGGTGCAGTCATAGTTAGCAGAGGATGTACCCACTGGAGTCAATGGAGGGACCAGCACTACCTGAGAGCCATTCAGGTGACACCCTTCTTAATTTCCTTTCATGGTTCTTCAATCACAAGGTTCCCATTGACACCTTTCTTTGGGCTCACTTTGCAGTCCAAGCTTCTGTCCCTGAGGCAGCTTCCCCAAGCACTCAGAGCAGGCAGAGGCAGCACTCTGGCATGATGTCCCATGTTTGCTCTTGGAAAATGTCCCCTCACTACCCACTTGCTCTGTGTTTGCCCCCGTGGGTTCCTGGCACTGGTGAGCAGCGCCAAAGGCTGGAAACACATCTCCAGGCCTGCTGTAAAACCCAGGGGACAGCACAGCAAGGGGATTGCTCTTTGCCTCCCTGAGTTCCAAGGCTGTATTCCCATGCACTTGCTTCCCCTCAGTTGCTGTGGCACTATCTGCCCAGCAGCACTGCTGCCCAGAATGTTCTTCTGTGAGCATGAGAATACTTCCTCTGCTACATCCTGCTAGCTTTCTCATTACACTTTATAGCAGACATTAATGTCTAGAAAAAAAGCAGATTTTATCTGCTCCCAAGATAGAACATAAAACAAACATCTAAGGCTCTGTAATGCCAAGACGTTTTTAGGATGCTTTTCAGAACATGTACTTGACTTCAATCATTCTGAATCTATTTTGTAATTACAAAGCCATTTTATGTTCCTTTGAAACCAATTCTAAAGCCATTTCACAACCACACTGAAAATATCTTGTGTACAGAGTTTAGACAAACATTTATTTCAGTCCTGTCTTTTTCTTTTTTTTCCTGCTGTACAGTAGAAAAAGGGGTCTTTGCAGAACTCAAGGTACTCTTGACCATCTCACCAGGACCTCTATGAAAGGCTGCTTGAAGGAGTTCCATTCATCTGGGCAGTGTTAGTCCAGAAAAAAAGGAAAAGGAAACTCTCCCAGTGTAAAGTTTTCAGGCCCGATGGAGTCATTAACATTTACTTTCAGCTATGGCACGGGCCATCCTGCTTCCCTGAGGATTCCTTTGTCAGGGTGAGCAGCAGAGGGTCACTAGACCACAAAGCTGAGTAGTGGCTCTGAGGTTTCCTCAGCTGGCTGTGGGGCAGGGCAGGCTGGTTCACTGCTGATTGGAGAGAGGTTTGGATCAGCATGTTTGCCTGTTGTACTACTTTTTCCTTGACAATGCTGTGAGGAACACGATCAGACTTATAAAACCATTCTCTGTTCAGCTGTAAGTAACCCTCATAGAAAGTAGGGGTTTTTTGACTACAAAATAGCACTGGCAAAGCAAAGATCATCTACCTACCAGACCAGATAAAGCTGATCTCAGACAAACCAAAGCTTTATTTAGACTCAGCCATGTTAAAGCACAAATCTGTCATCCATGTGCAGGGCCAGGAGCTGAGTGATGTGCATTTAGAGACCAACCTACTCACAGCCTATATAATGCCAGGTAAGAAAAGCACAAAGCACAGGGGAAGATGAAGATCTGCTTCTGCAAGTATGTGCTGTATTCCCAGGGCAGGAGTGTATGCACTGAGTCAAAATAATATGTAATGAATAATCAAGTGTTATTATGTAAAGTGGTTGGAAGTAAAACTGACATTACATAGAAAGTGGTATAATACTGCTGCAGTAATCACTCTGAAAGCAGAAGAAGGGATTCTAAAGCAATGTGGTCTGGTTCTGGTTTGAAATTGGTGGAATTTACATCCCCTGAGCATCTATTTTGCCCACAAGGAAATGAGCAGGTTTCCCGCTCCCTGTGTTTACGGGAAAAGCAGCTGCATAGTTGTTCTCTCACCCCAGTCTCATCAATACTGGCTTTCATGTTATTAGTTCTCAAGATTGCTCTTGTAGTGATTCAGCCTTTAAGATGTGGTTATTGGGCTTTTGGAAAGTGAATGGAAAAAACCACCCAGGTTAGCTATATTTCTTCTCAGTGAATTCCTTAGCAGAAGGAAGCATTCAGTGATCCCCCTGTCTGTGAATGTGGGCTGACAGATCAATGCATTTCCAGAGGTTTGTTATCCTGCTGAGAATTTATAACAGATTTTGAGGCCAGACCACATCTTCCCTTCTGGCCAAGGATAAGTTAATCAGGTAAACACAACCATAGAGTATCACAAAGTTGTCACTCTCTGCAGGGAGACAGGGACGTATCGTCCCCTGTCCCACAGGAGGACCAATGGAAGTCACAGTGTGTCTGTGTGTGGAGGTGCCATCTGCTTATGGGCCTTTTCCCCAGTTTGGGAGTACCTTCTGTGCTGAGAGACTGAGCCATTTGCCCTCTGCACAAGAGGGATGCAAAGTGCCGAGGTGAATTATTGATGAAAGATAAATGGATTTTTTAATTTGTACTACAAATCTATTCTCTGGGGTTTTTTGTTTCTTTTATACCAAAGGAAGGTATGATTTTGCTGATGATTTCTCCTACTGACACAACTAATTACTTAATCAAGGGCTTCTGCCTTCTGTTTAGAGATAGCTGAGATATTAAGAGATTGCATTAATGCCCTTAGAAACACAGCAAGACTTGAGAAATCTATAAAGATATATTTAGTGGCAAAAATTATTCCATGATAATTTGTCAATTACAGTGCTCTATAAGATAGCAAATGCTCAAGATGAAATCTGCTCCAGCTGGGGGAAGGATCCATTTTCTGTGCCTTCAGACGTGTCTGGAAAGAAAATGGCTTTACTTAATTTTTTTTTTCATGTTTACTCTGTTTATAGTGTTTGGGTTACATTTAGCATCCTTGTGGTTATGTGTGGGGCCAGCAGATGGGTAATAGGTGTTACCAGCATGGTGTAGACATAAATTGATGTTTTCTGGATTGGTAAAAGATGCCAAGAAAAATGCTTATAAGTAAACCTTGAACGCTGGTTCAGAGAGGGATGGAATAACTTGAGTTGTCTGGTCCACCTGCCCCTTGAGAGCAGGGCTAAATCATATTAAAACAATAAACAGCCATATTAGAAAGTAACTTATAAGCTCCTCAAGTTTTTACTCAGTGTTTAATTTCCATGTCACTTCTGTGTACTTTAATGCTCTTTTTAACTGAAGAAAACTGTACATGAAAGTATTCTACATTTTTCCCTTCATTGAGATGCTGGAATTTTTTCACCATTGTTACTGTTTTAGAGAAAAGAGCATCTGCCTTTGACAGAGGGGTATTTGCCAGTATTCCCAGCCCACAGGCTTAATAGCATTTTGCTCCTTCCTGTAGCTGAGTATTGGATTCTTGGTTTCTTGTGTAGCTGCACCTCTGACACATGGACATCACTCACATTCACAGGAAGGAGAGTTCAACCCCTTCCCCAGTAAATTTGGGACAGGCAGGCTGTCCCACCAGGAGGCAGCACACGGTGGTGTCCTCACAGACACAAGGTGGGGCCTTGGCCTGTTTAGATGTGCACAGAGAGCAGCTGCTGGAATAGGCTACGAAGTCCCCTCGAGCACCTGGTACAAAGGAAGCCCTTCCTCTGCTGTATATAATGTGTGCATACAGGGTAATATATTGATTGGCTTTATTGTCATTTCTGTCCTTTCATCGTAGCTTACCAGTTAGCAGTAGAAAGACAGTTTTAGGGAAAACCTCACACTCTAGGAAAGCTTATTCAAGAAGGACTAATGAAAATTATAGCTATTTATCCACCAAAGCTATGAAATGATACATTATGATTCCCAAAGTGCTGGATTACTGTACTGTGACAAATAGAACAGTTTCTGAAGTATCCTTGATTGAGAGCCAGTGTACAAAAAGGAAGCTAATACTGGAGATTTTTTTCAACCACTTAGTTGCCAATGGAAGGAGATACGACTGAAGTTTGTGTTTCTTAAATATCTGTCAAATGGGGGGGTTAAAAGCTGTTTAAGTGAGGAGTGCTTAGAGCCCATTGTGTCTGAAGTGGGAGGAGGAATAAATGCAGTTTCCACACACGGAATGTTTTTTCAGCGTGGTCTGTGCTGCTGCCCCTCGGGGCTGTGCAGAGCCAGGAGCCCCGGGCAGGACATGGCTGTGCCCCCGGGACCCGGGACACCGGGACACTGCTGTCACCGGCTGCCGGGTGAGCTTTTGGTTCATCGGCTCTTTGTGCCTGCGGCGAACACCCGAGTTCTCAGTCGCCCCACTCGAGGCTGGGCTCTCCTCCCCTCCCGCTGGGGGTGGGCAGCAGAGCAGCACCCCCGGAGAGGCTGCCGAGCCGGAACTATTGCCTTTGCTCTTTGTTCTGCACGGGCAGCGTTCAGATGTCTAATGGCAATAGGAGCAAAAGCTGGCTCTGTGCAATCCCTGCCTTTCCTCCTTCCCCCGGTGTGTACAGACCACACGGAGCAATGCCCGGCTGTGTGTGCACAGGGAACAGGGGCAGGGCATCTCAGCGAAGGGATCTCTCCCTGGGCAGAGGCTGAGCCTCACTGATGGAGTCCCTGCCTTGGGCAGGGACAGTGCAAGGCCAGTTGTCCATTTTGAGTGTGGGGGGTTCCTCAGCAGAAAGGCAAAGTAATAGTTGTCCTATATTCATAATGATTAATTGTGTCAGGTTAACTGCCGTAGCAAATTAATCTGTGAACTAATCATTAATAACTCAGTTCATAAATGGGTAAATAAGCCAATAGACTCATTAAGTTCTCTAGGTATTGTAATTCAGCTCTGATGCAAATCCAAAACTGATGCACAGAGTGAGCCCTTTCTGTTTTGTTTCACCAAATTATCTGTAGAGAACAAGGTAATGTCTTTTGGTTTATCTAACAAATTGTCTACTTTGAGTTATCAAAATCTATATGCTTTTACACCACCTGGGGCTAAAATCAGGGCAGCTGAAATCAAGAAGAGCTTTCTCATTATTTTTGAAACCTTAAACTTCATGAGGACGTAGAGAGGAACCCCATTCTGTCTAGTCTAGTCTAGCCCCAGTTATCCTAATCCACTCTGCTTTGCAGTCAGACTGTGGCTCCTTGTCCTCAAGGCACTTCCAAACTTCCCATCATGTGAAGAGACATTCAGAGTTGCAGCTGGGCGGTTAAATTACAGGAAGTGCACAGTGACCATTTTGGCTGTTGTTTCCTGATTATTTTTTATGTGCACAGTACATTTTTATGAATGCCTTTGTTGCCTGAGCACCATGCTGAACTGGCCACCTGACTTATTTTCCTCAGTCATGACCACTGGCTTGAAGACATGTTAGTGTGCTTGTGTAGCTCATCTTGTTCAGCCCGGACTTTGTTGCAAAGGTGATCATGAAAATTAGGAGAGAGGCAATCTGTGAAAAAACATGCTAATAATAGTAACACCACCACTCTGAACTCGTGTTTGTGTTTGTTATGCTTCTCAAATCTTGCTTCTCTCGCAATGCCTACAAAATGCTTGAAGTCAAAGCAGCTGATGAGCTCTGACTCCTGCTCATCTTTCATTTTCTGGTCTGATTGTTTCTTGCTGCCATCACTGCTTCCCCTGTATAAGTGCACTGAAAGTCTGCTGAGGTACAGAGCTTTTTCTAGCACATTTGGTGCTCACCCCGAGTGAGTCACGCTAAAAGCAATATTAAGAAGCAGTGATCTTGGGATTACAGTGTTTTAAGAAGCATTAGGCAGTACCTTCCACTCTCCTCTGCAAAGAACTTTCAAACAAAGTGTTCAGTGAGACATTAGGAGATACCAGTCTTTGTCCCTTGCCCAGGTGGGCTTGGAGGCAGGAACCTGCAAGTACCTACATATTAGGAGACTTCTAACCCAGGGCTCTCTGTTCCACCTACAAAGTCCAGTAGCTGGAAATTAAAGTGAAGTGAGAGAAGGTACTTGCACAGTGAGAGAAATTAGTGATTTATTTAAAGATGAAATAAGTACTCCAGTCGCTTCGAATCAGGATGAGGTGTTCAGCTCAACAACACATTGTAGTTTGATCACAAATGGATAGGTCTGATACAGAGGTGACATGTTGAAATTCTTTGTCTGTCAGCACCCCTTCTAACCTAAAAAAATATTCCTTCTTCTTTACCCTGTGGATCAGTGAAGCATTCAACCAGACAAGGAGAGACAAAAAGCCTGGGAACAAGGTCTGTGATAAGTGAGATCTCCTTTCCCTACCTTTCACCTGCAGGTAACTTTGTTGATTAGTGACTCTGACATGTGGCCTGGGGTTTTTTCTTAGTAATGAAGAAAAAAATTGGGCATCAGTTCCTGAATATGACTGTAGTGCCAAGTTTTGAAATAAAACCAATGGTATGTGGCTGAACCTGCCTGATAAGAAGTTATTAAAAAAAAGTAATAATGTCTTAGTCACAGCAATGAGGAGATAAATTATATGTTAAATGGCAAAGCACAGCACTGCATATTTCATGCCCTGTAATGACTTAAGAGTTCATCATGATAAATGTTATTAAAATAAGGATGAAAGGAATTAAATGTGATGCTCTACTACCTGTGCTGAGATCTCTTCAACTCACTTAATTCTTGCTGCCTTGCCTTTTGCATAGTCACTATTCATATCACTTTTAAAGAAAGTGAAAAGGCAAAAGAAGCAAATCCTTTATGATGAAAGGCTTCACGATTAACAAAGGGAGAAGAGGAGTTGCCTTGAAGCTTTCCAACTGCCTGTAAAAAAATGAGGTTTAGGTTATACACAGGTGGCATTATATTTAAATGTCAGATCTGGGCTTTGTTCCCCTCTTTAATATAAATGTCAGTGGCATTTTTCTGGGAAATCTTTTTGTTTCAACTTCCACTTTAATAAATTCAGACTGGCTTTCAGTCTTGCCATCTATTTTTGTTTATTCAAAACTCTGTTGACTGAAATTCTGCATCAGTTTTTTTTTTTCTAGAAGCCATGAATAAAACACAAGTGGTGGACCGGCATATTCCAGAAGATGAGCAGCAGTGGACAAGTGTTGTAGTGACAGTGAGGAGGAAATAAAATGCCATGAACCTCCCCCAGCCACAGCCAAGGCAGGGGAGCTGCATTAGTACTTGGGCCAGTGGTTGATTATATGAAGAAATAGTGGTTTCCTTGCTGGGAGGGAAAGTAGAACCAACAGCACTTCCATCTGGAGTGGGTAAAGTAGGTGTGGGTAATGGAATAGCACAGGGAGAAGAAATAACTGAAACTCCTAAATACTACCTTAGCCTGTTCTAAAGTGAGATAGTTCTTAGAAAGCTGTATAAGCTTTGAAGAAAAATATGATGGTGTCAAAAGACTGCTGTTTAGTACCTGAATTACCTCTACTTCCGGATCAGTTGGCAGGTGCTGCTGAAGTACCACTGTGGGGAGGAATCACTTCATCCATCATCAGTGCATTACTCCTGCCCTTGCTTTCTGAGACAGTTCAGTGCCTTTGTACCTCCAGATGCTCTTACAGCTGCCATTCACACAGAGTAACACCAGTGGGAAGGCAGGAGTGGGCAGTTGGCAATGTTTTCCTCACTCAACTGGAAGGCTGAAGGAAATGCCATGGAAAGTGTCCCCATCTGCTGTCACTTGCCTTATCACCTGCCCAGGGTATTGGGATAGGGGCACCTTTAGTCTCATTCAGTAATGCCAGCTTTACTCTGTGGGCCCTTCAGAGCTGGAATTACCCCTTTCATTTGTATGTATTTGATACTCTAAAAAAAACCAGTATCCCCATTTTCTGTGTGGGTTTTTCCCACCCAAAAATCTAGTTTGTTGCATTTAATGCAGAAAGATTTGTCTACTCTGAAATAGCAACAACTGCCCTTCTGTATGAAATAAAGTAAATGTTGGTAATGCCTGTGCTTACCATAGAGATTATTTCTACCCTGCCTTGCTAATGCCAACTATTTAACTTCCAAAACCCTTTAAGGTTCAGTGTCATTTATGTCATCTCTAAATGATACTAAAGCAGCTGAGCGTTCTCCTATCTCATCATTCTTTGAATAGTTGACTACTAGCACTTCAAGATTGAAATATATTTCTGTAAAACCTTTTTAAGCTGCCTGTAATGATGCATAAACTGAGAAGTAACATTTTAAGGATTTGCATGAAAACCCACTGTGTTCATGGTACATTGTCTCTGAGTTAAAAGGCTTTTATAGCAGATTTTTATTGTATTCAGATACTTAAAGATGTTCAACTGTATTCTGTCAGAACTTTTTGGACATGTTAAATCTCTCCTTTTTCACATCTTGGATCTGTCACTCCTGAGAAGCTAGGTGGAAAACAGCTCTTTTAAGGGGCTGCGGAGCCTGTTCAGCCTCTGGTGCTGCTTTGCATGGTGAGCAGAATAGCCCTGACACACACCCTCATTCTGTTACACAGGTGTGAGTGCACGTGGTATTCTCAGTACTCTGGTATCAAATACCTCTCTGGTACAGAAACCACTGCTCATGAGGGCTGGGTCAGCAAGCCAAAGACCTTTTTTTTTCCCTACTGGCTCCATTTACATTCCTTTTCAAACTTCTAATGTACCTAATTGTTCAGTATCCAGCTTCAGCCCAGAAGGCTCTGTTGGCACGTCCCTTGTCCTCATGTTGTGTTTATTGCAATTTCACCCCCTTGAAGGAAAAATAAAGACTTTATGCTCCTTTTGGGAAATGGGAGATGAAGGCAGGCAGCCAATGCTTGCTGAACAAAGTGTGCCTCAGGTGGCAGCCTTGGCTCTGAGGCTACAGCTGCTCTGCCTTCCAGGCAGGCCTGAGTGCCTGAGCAAACTGAAATTCATCTCAAGTCCTCACTGGGTAGAAATATTCGCGTGCTAATGCAAGTGAAAGGAGACTTGGGTTGTGACACAGGAGAGCAGAGTGAGGAGACTCGCAGCTCGCTCTGCTGTCCTGCCTCACCTGTGCACATCCCTTCTGTCTTAGTGGCAGCATCATGTTACACCAACAAGTCAACCATGCATTTTTTTCAGGAAAGTTTCATAGCTATCAAAACAACGAGGATTTGTAGGTAACAAAGCTTCACCTTCCTTTATGCACCTTGAATTCGCAAAACTGAGTCAAGATATGCACCAGGTTTGGTTTCCACCCTGCCCTCTGGCTTAGTCTGCTAAAGAAAGGATGGATGGATGGATGGATGGATGGATGGATGGATGGTGAGTAGCACTGCCACTGTGATTTGAGTCAGGGCAGGATTGGCAACAAAAAACATGCTGTCACCTCAAGTGTGCTCTTTAATCCAGCTCCTGCAGACCTTTAAACAAACCATGTTGGACCAGAAGACCTCACTGTGTTTGAAGTGGACATCAGGTGCCACAGAGTTTAATGAGCTATACTGAGCTTTACAAACCAACATAATGATTAGGGAGTTGACAAGAAGAGAAATATTCCACAAGGCAGACTGACATGCCATTTTGAAGTTGTGCAGATAAGGCTAAAAATGGAGCTGATGCTCGAATATGAAACCTCAATTTTCAATGAAGCAATGAAAACATGAGGATAACTCGTGGCATCTAGGTTTGAAAGCACAGTTTATGAAAATAAATAAAGGCAGCTGAAAGAGTAGAGGCAGTTGGAATTTGTAGGCTATGATGTGCTGTTGTTTGATTTAGGACCAGATGCTGATATTTACATTAAGTAAAAGAACTTGGGGATATATCCAATGTGGGATTCAGGGGGATATTTTTGTTTTAAGGTACTAAGAAATGAGAGTGACAAAATGTGTTGGTTAAGGTACAGTTCTTGGTCTCAAAGACTGGTGTTTGCTGATAAAGGGTAGTTAAACTCAAAAGCTTCTATAGTGGTGATAAAAGCTAAAATATAACAGGACTCAATGAGTGATTTTGTTCTCAGTTTCCTGTAATATGGCTGACTGCCAAACTCCCTGCAAAAGTGGTGCTGGCAAGGTGTTCTCTCTTTCACACAGCAAAGCCCAGATCTGCACTGAGAAATGTCTGATTCACATACAGTCTTTGAATTCATTGAACTAAAAGCAACTATAAGAAGTTGCTTGCTATAATCTAAACTCAGCTAAAAGGCTGCTCTGATTCCAATTTGACTGCTTCTCATAGCCATTTTTTAAAAATGTCTTTTACTGTTAATTTGTTGTCTTTAAATATTTCTTTAATAACTTTCTTCATTGCCTTTGAAAAAATCTTTGATCTCATGAGTTGAAAATGTAACTGCCAAAATAAATATAGAAAGGCTTACGATGTTTTTATTAATGTGATTGCTCAATAAATGTGAAGGTTGCACTTCCAGTGTGGGAAGGAAATATGATGCCAGTGCAGCTGCATCTTCTTTTTCTCTACTGGTGTTTTTAGTTCCTCTGTAGCAGTTGCTGAAAGTTATAGTTCCTGCTTGTCCCAATTCCCTTTCCCCTCCTTGTATCTTCCAGCAGATACCAAACCCATCATATCATCCCACCACATCCTTTCCATGGATTTCTCTCATCCTTTTTAATTGCATCAAACCTAAATTTCCCATCTACATTTTTTATGTTCTCTTTTTGTTGTCTCACTCTGTTGCATTGCCTCCATTCTGATGATGGTGGCAGCCTGTTTTTGCTGATCTCATTTCTTGCTGATTTTCATTTTTTTTATACCACATGCTACCCAGAAGCACCCCTTTTTCTCGGGTTCTATGTGCTATAAAGAAACTTTGCCAGCAAATGGTGATTCCTCCTTAAAAACTAGATGGGGGGGGGGGGAAATGGCACTTTTTGGCTGGTCTTTAAAGCATTGTGAGCTTCACTTGCGTTTTGGACTAAGCAAGTCACTTTGCTCTCCCAGGCACCTCTGTTGTTGCCAGTATTCCCAGTATTCCAGGCTGGCTTGCTTTGTGAAAACAAGAGCAGGGAAAAGTGGAGGCAGCCCTGCAAACATTCTCTGTGAGTTGCCATTGCTCCCTGTCTGTCTGCCTGAACCGTGCTCAGTTCATTAGCTGAGCTGTGTGAAGCTTTCCTGTCGCATGAAGGTTGGCGAGGCAGCTTCTGGTAAAGGTTACAAGAGACAGAGAGAGAGAGATCCAGAGGCAAGAGGAAGGTGTTGAACAGGTTATTAGTGGGCTTGAGCCGAGGATATATATGGGGAAGTCCAAACAGAGAGCTGGAAATGACTGACATTGCCAGAACCTTCCCCCCATCCAGCACAGCAGTGGCAGGGATATGAGAATGTCCAGCAGAAGTGGCCATGCCTCTGCTGTGGACCCATCTGAACAGGCACCTTTACCTTGGTGGGGAGTTGACATGTTTGTTGGCTCTGAAATTTGAAGTAGAGGAAAAAACTGATGGGAAACACCTACTCCCTCTCCTACCACCATTTCCCAAACACAGGTCCTTTCCCCTCAGGACTGGGACCTGTTTGTTGCAAGATGAGAAGGGAGGTGTGTGACATGATGGCCAGGAGCAGGGAGGGGGCACAAAAAAATCCAGGAAAGGTGATTGCAATCCGGGCAGGAAATTATTCTAATGAAGCAAGTCTTGAGCAGGAAAATGCTCACACCTTCTGGTCTTGTAGGTCACCTGGCACATGCAGAATAAAACATCAGCTCCTGCTCATAGGATTTGGGCTGAGAAATTACTGGGGCTAGAAACATTAGAAATGTGTTATAAAGATATAAATTAAAATGCAGAGTCCAGAAAAAATAAACTTTTCCCATTCACCACGCTTCCTGACATTGGAGCCACACAGACACTGTCCTGGGATGGGGACTGAGGAGGGTGTGCAGGACACAGACAAGGGCTGTGAATCCCTGTTTAGACCTTTGGTGGCTTTGTGTCACTGCCAAGTGCACTCCAGAGCTAATTTATCCCTATTTAGATCCGGGTGTCCTGAAGGACACTTAGCCTTCTGTTTCTCCATGGCTGTCAGTTTGAAAGGGGAGAGGAGAGCAACAGCAAAGGAGGAACTTCACCTCAAAGGATCTTCCCTGCTAAGGCTGAATATTTTAACCAAAGTTAACTTTCCGGCCTGCTTTCTGGGAGCCAGTGAGTGAATCACAATGAGCTGTGCCTCAGGCTGAGGGGGCTCAGCGGCTGAGTCACCATGGACCGAGGGAGTGATACATCAGGAGCAAAATCAGTGCTGGTCAGCCTTGAGTGCTGCAGCTGAGGAGCACCATTAACCAGCTGCCAAGGACCATTCACTCCCTGTGACGCTCTCCCATTTTGCTGCATTAGTTATGGTTTCTGACAACGACCTCTCTTGGCTCAAGGGAATTTTTTTTTAAGAGAAATTTCTCTTATTTAAATTTCATGCATTGTGAATCCACTCAGAATCTGTCAGAGGTTAGTTCTACGTTTGACTAACTTGCTTTAAACAAAAGTAGTTCTGGAAAATTAACCCTTTCTTTGCTCAGCCTCCATCTTGTGAGTAAATGGTACCTAATGCTGGGAAAGGAAGGAAGTTTTTCACGGGAGCCGTAATGCCAGGAGAAAGGAGTCCTCACTTTTCAGGGCTTACACTGGTGGTCCAAAAACTAGTAATGGCTATAAACAAAAAGGCTAATCAGTTGTTGGGAAAACTGAGGATGCCTTAGCCCACACCATGTTTAATTTGCTTAAAGAAACAATGTTCCTACCCAGCAGTCAAGACTGGTGGAGGATCTGGAGGGAGAGGCGTTTACCAAACCAAAGACTGGAATGGTTCAAAAATGTGTTACAAATCAGTGTAGATGCCCAGGAATGTGCTTCCAAGCTTATTTCTGGTATGTGCTTCCCTGTTCCTGGGGCTAGAGATGTCTGTACGTGTGCTGGCTTTGTGCAGCCCACTTAATGTGCTCACCAACTTCAACAAACTGCAGTTTTAGTCTTCCCAAGAATCTTGCACAGGTTTTTGCTATGCCGCTGATATGAGAACAAGAGCTCTGATTTCCTCATGTTTTGCTTCAATAGCTTGGCAATAAGTGATCTTATATTAATGCCTGGCAGTTTTGGATCACTTGAGAACACAATGAAGAGGCCAAAAATCCGTGATGTTCACAGTCCATTTCCTATTGGTTCAACAATCAGTTTGGTTTTGTCTGCTCCTACGTTTGACAGATTGTGAAATTACTGTGCCTCACTGTTCATAGGGAAAATAAAGAGCTCAGTACTATTTGGGTGTGTTGAAATACCTGTGCTACAGAAGATTTTCAAGAGCTTACCATGGACATCTCTCGAGTAGTTTATACATCTCATAATTGCATTTTTCCTTTCCTTTGGTTTCACATGAGAACAGGAAACAGGAGCTTGTTTCTTGTGTCTCTGCTTCATGTAAATGCCAGAGACACTCTGTCATCCTGACTGAAAAGAGATGCTGTAAAATTAACTTACTTGTGGTTTTAAGCGTAATTTCTTTTTAAAAAAGAAACTAAACCACTTTAATCTTTTTCAATTGTTGTGGGGTTTTTTTTCCAGGATGCCCAAGCCTTTCTGCTTCAGTTCAGATAATTTCTGCCATGGATGCCACCAGAAGGCTGGAATAAGGAAAGCAGTAACATACCATCTTGAGAGAAAGCATCTGAAGGCCTTCACTGCCCTGCCATCACATTGCAAATACACACTGGGTGTGCCACCAGGCTCTACATTCTCTTCCCCTGTCCTGGATTTGGCTACTTGTCTGCAAGGCCAGCCCTGATGTGCTGCAGGTGACCTTGGACCTTCCTCATCACTATGGACTTGTGTGACTCTGACAGGACCTCTGGCTGACCCTGGTTACCAGAACCCAGCCCACTCTGCCCTCCTTGCTTGGGCACACCAGGACTGCACCAGGCTGGGGAGGGCACTGCCTGCTGCCCTGTTGGTGCCTGCAGCTCCCAGCTCCTCACTGACACGTGGTGAGATTGTCTAATTGTACTCAAATAGACTAATATTTTCTGTAGTATTTTAAAAATCTTGCTCTGTGCATTAACTCCACCTCTGAAAGAAGTGCTAAATCAAGCATTTAACTTTTTGGCTTTTACTGTGCACAAGTCAGTGCCTGCAAGGGTAGCCAGCTTCAGACTGCACTGCTTCTTCCTGTGTTCTGTCTATGAAGTTTCTTATAGGGCCACAATGCCAAGTGTGCAGGCTGCTATTTTTAGGGAGCCCAGTGAATCCTACCTGACTCCTGGGTGGGGATTGTCTGTGAGCAGCCCTACAGACCACGTTGTGCTCTTGGCCCAAGGCAGTCCTGCTCCAGGGAGTCTTTGGTTGACTTCTGCTCCTCAAACCCTTACCAGGCAGGTTAGGGGAGATGTATTAAGGAGACTTTTAACTACATGTGGCAAGAAATGTATTGTGGTTATTTTCTGTGTTTGCTTATTGTTTGTACTTGTGTGGAGCATCCATGGTACCCAAGCTTTGCTTTAGTCCTTCACTGAACAGCAAGAAATTTCCACACCAAGGAAAGTCACATTCAGAGTTAGGCTCCTTCTGGGTTGCTTTTCAAAGCTGATGGACTAATCTTGTAATCCAAACAAAAATCAAAGTAAAAATCCTCCTTCTGTAATTGCTTATCTGAAATGCTCAGCCAAAACATTCTTCTATCAACTTCAGCAAGGGTTTAAATAGTCTTCAAAGGTGTTTTAACTTCTTAGATCAAGGTGAGTTTGGTTTTGTGAATGAGATAAACTCTCAGCTACAGGAAAGTCAAAGACTTTGTTAAAGCAGGAAATAGTCCTTTTAGTTCTACATGCAAAGGCACCCTTCAGTGTGGCTGCTGATTTGGGTTTATCAGAAGTAAAGGGTAATCTTCCCCTTGACATTTATGGAGTTGGTTGATTACTTCTGTTCTGAACCACCCATGTGAAGCATTGCTGGGGTTTATAAATTCTTTCCTGGAAATGCTTAATATTAAGAGGGTTTTTTCTATTTCTAATTTAAGCTCTGCACATTCATAATTGAGATCTTACAAAGGTAAAGCAAGCAAAAAAAAAAAAAAAGGCAAATCAAACTCAGCAGAGCACACTGGGAGGAAAAAAATAAATATCACTGAGACAAAGCATTTTCCCTGACATTAGCTGAGGGCTAATGTGGCAGGAGGGCAAGCTGCAGGCCTGTGCAGCAGCTGGTATTTATGGAGGGCTGTGTGCTGGCATTACTGCAATCCTTCCACTGCACATGAGGTGGACCCGAACTAAGGGCTCACCGTGTATTCTCCACTTAAGAAAAACCTTTTCATTTCCTCTATGGCAATTTATTTGAATTTTCTTTTTAATTGTTTTGGAAGTATTCTGTCCCTATGAAAAGGGTACCTATGAAAGGTAAACAGTTGTTATTATTATATATAGTTAAATGCATATGCATATCTGTGTTTTATGTGGAAATAACAGTAGGAGCTAATAGACCCATGAGAGGTCAGAGTTGCACTATATGTAGACTCAGACTGAGTAGGAAGTAGTCACTGTCCCAGAGAGTTGACAACTCTGTGAAGACAGATGAATGAAGGATTTTTTAGGGAAAGGGATGCAAAGCAAACATAAGGATTCAGATTTCTGCACGGTATCAATCTCTGTAGGCCTTGAAAAGGGATCAAAATTTCAAATTAGTTCTTTCCTTTTAAAAATCTGGGCATAGGTATTTAAATCCGAACCTATATCTAATGTTATCCAGGCTCTCTAGGGAAGCAAACAAGCAAACTCCCATCCCAGAGCTTACACCTCTCAAGTCTCTCCAGTGGTGCTGCAGCGACCCAGAAATGGGCATCTCCAGTGCACCTTCTGGCCCATTGTGTCTGCCCTCTGCTACTGCCACCAATCCCCTCTAATCCCACCTAGAAGCTTATCAGGCCTCATCTTAAAACTAAGTAGGTCCCTAGTGGCAAAGCTGTCACTGTTTTCTCTTCCCTCTGTCGTGTCAGGGGAGGTGGTCAAAGAAAAATCTAGTTTCAAGCTTGAATTTATCTATGGTTTGTTCATACTTTTTTATTCTTTGTTAGTGTTGTCCTTAAGCATAGATTCTTCTCCTTCCCTTATGTTTGCCCTCCTTCTTTCCCAGCCCCTGTGTTGAATTTACTTGCAGCAAGTTCAGCCATGTCTTTGCAAGGTTACATGAGCCTTATTCACACGCTCTCCCCTCAGCCCACACAATGCTAAGATCCCTTCTCCGTGTCTGTTGCAAATGGAATAGGTCTTTCCCCAGGTGGGGTGATCAGGCCCAGAAATGGTGTTTTGTGTGGCTTCTTATCCAGGCACTCCCTTCAGCAGCAAGAGATCCAAGATCCCTTCTGAATGTGAACAGTTATTTCACGTAAACTAGAGACCAAGCCCCAAGGTATTCTGACCTAGTTATATTTTCAGCCCCTTGTAGGTACTATTTCATTCACTAGAAGAAATTAAATATTAAAATAGAGCAGCACTAACCCATAGCCCTGCTGGGGGTCTTGAGCATTAGCCTTGAAAGCCACTCCCTCTCCTTCCCTGTGTCAGTACTGCCATAACTGAGGAGGGCTTCACCCCTCCTCCTTGCAAGATGCAAATCATGCACCATCTGGGGGGTTTCCTGGTGGATGTATCCTCCTTTTCTCTGAAGGAGAAGCAGGAACTGAACTTGGTTCTCCCTATTCCGAGGAAAAGACAGATGCTGCATCGAAGTAAGCAGCTTTCTCTGGGTTTAATGACACCCAGAATAACTGCAGTTGAATGGCTGCCCTGAAAGCTTTGAATCAGCCTGGACTGTTTTTTGTTTACTGTCAACTGGGGCTGATGCACTGGGGACAAAAAAAGGTGGGAAGAGTGACCAGTGCTGCTTCCCTGGAAGTTGTCCCACAGCAGCCAGGGGGGAAGAGTGACTTTTGCTTATTTGTAGTTAATGACCCCATTAAGTACAGAAAAATGTGTGTGAACAAGGACAGAACACACCTGCAGCACCCACAGAGCAGGGCAGGGACGGTGCAGCCTTTGCTGGGGCCTTGCAGCTGGTCAAGCACGAAGGGCTGGAGTCAGTTCCTGTGGCTCGTGGGTTCTTATTCCACAGCCTTAGGGCAGCAGGCACAACCAACTGCTTCCACACAAATTGATCCTGTGATGACCAGCCACAGATATCCAGTTTGATCAGTGAGCAGGCCAGAAGGTTTTGAAGCACTATTCCTTTTTTTAGGTTTTGCAAGTAATACGTTCCCCACAAAGTTAGCACCAGAGAAGTAATAGCACAAGGTCAGTTAAACTTGTTATATGAATATTACGCTTGGTAATGATCTGAACTTTAAAAAATATCTGCTTCCCATTTCAGAAATGAGACAGCTCAATTCCTTCCTACGTTTCATTTGTTTTAAGGCAGAGAATGGAAATGGTATCAATTTTTCTGCCAGCATATTAAACCATGTTTTTATTAACAAGTAATTGCATTGAGTCTTGGAAAGCATTAGCAGCAGCAGCAGCAGAAAATACTTCTGGAAAGCTGAAAAATGTATTTCAGAGTCCTTTGAATATAATTGTAAAACTGCTCCAGCAGGATATTTCCCTTCCTTGAGCATAAGATGGGAGAATTTTATATATGTTATACAACTGAGAGCTATTTTAAAGCTCATTTTGAACTCAAGTAATCTATGAAGTGAATGCTCATCTGGGTGAAAAGATACCCTGTACTTTTTTTTTTTTTGACAAAACAAGTACAAAATACCTGAATGCTTAACAAATTCAAGTGAAAGTCAAAATGAAACTCACACTTGAGCCATATGTGGAATCATTTTATTTTCAATTCTGGACTAGTATGGATCAGCAGGGAAGGAGAGAGGTTGATCTTCCCTATGGTAATTCCCTAAGGTCTGTCTCCTATGTGGATGTAGTTATAACCATGTAAAAGTGCCAGTGGATTAGGAAAAGAGTCATTGGTACATGAGACCGAAATGTGATGTGATTAAATGAAGAGATCACCCAGCTTGTCTAGGAGAACATTGAGAAGAGACTTTATTATACCCCCTAAGAGTGGTGAAATGAGTGAGAATACCATGAGCTGATGATATCTCTGGTCTTGCAAAGGAGGGCAAAGCAAAACTAATGGCTGGAAGCTAAAGTCGGATAAAATCCATTAGAAATGGGGTTACTGAGTCAGTGACTGGGACAATGTACTGAGGGATGAGGTGGATTCTGCAGCTCTGATGGAGGCTGCACCTCTGAACCATGGTGACTTTTTGAAAGACAGAATGTCCTGAGCTCAGAACAGGATGAGTGCAAGTGTTATAGCCTGAAAATAAACAGGATACTGACTGGACATGAGGCAGTCCCTCGTGGCCTTAAACCACTCAAAGGGCTACATCTTAAATGTAACCCAGCACAGAGCTGCCATTCCTGCAGCCATGAGCTCAGTGAGCTGTGGTGGCAAATGTGTTATTAGGATGCAGTGACAGCATTCTGGCTGTGAGCAGCTGAAGGTCAGTCTTTGGAGAAGGTGCTAAAATAATTGACCCTGCTTGAGCACGGAGCTTGGACCAGAGGATCCACTGCAGTCCCTTCTAACCTTACCCATTCTGGGATTCTGTAATGGTTGGGATTTCCAAGAGGCCCCTTTGGATCATGTGGGGACTTTCCTGGGAGAAGGGGGCCAAAAAAATAAAGGACGTTGACTTACAATGGTGGCATTGGTGAACAGTGCTGGAAGTTCTCTGCAGCGAAAACTGAGATGCAGGGATAGCAATGCAGACACGGCTGATGGTGTGCAAGGGCTGCCAGGGAGGCCCATACCCTCCAGCTACATTTACCAAATCAAGAAACCTGGGAAAGCCCAGGTCGTTTGGGGGCATCTTCTCAAGCCAGGAGCCAGTGTAGGGTACCTGTGAAGGGAATCTGAATGGAACAGAGCTCTGACCCCGTCCTCTTTGTGGAGGTCAATAAAGCTAAGTGATCCCGGGTGCAGGCAAGAAACTGGAATGCTTTATTGGACTTACAAGTTCATATTTAAAGGGTTTAGGGTCTACATATTCAACAGGGGGTTGTAACTATTACAATTTATTACAAACAGGGGGTTTCAGAGGATGACATAAGGGAAGAACCTGACTTGCACAATTTGGGGTTTTCACAGAGATGACATCAGGAGAAAATCCCAAGTTACACTTCTTGGGGTCTTAGGAAAAACCCCTCATGGGGAAAAACCTATTTATCTTTGGGGATTTCCATGGGGGAAAGACATTCAAATTTACAGAACACACAGGATACAGAGAGCAACAATAGGACATGTGATAATATCATGCAAAGAGTCTCTGCATATTCTATTGGAGAAGGCAGGAAGAATCCACAGGGATGAGGTCAATGCAGAGGGGTTTTCCTCAGCTTCTATAGCCCATGGTTTTTGTTTAAACCTAGCAGTTTTCTTTTTCTCATATCCAAATTTTGGAATCCAACACCTTTTATTATTGTTGAGACTGCAGGCACTGGGCAGGCTCCTTCCCACTGCTCAGGAAAGCATCAGCCTGGGGACAGACAACCAAACTCCCTTCCTTTTGTTTTTCTTTTCACAATCAAACTTCATGTAGTAATTTCTCTTAAAAGATTAAGGGATTGACAGAGTCCAAATCCCTCTGAATCCTAATGGTAAACCACTCACTGGCCCTGCCAAAACCAGGATTTCAGCCTTGTTTTTTGTAAGAAAATAACAATGTCCCAGCCTAACCAAAACATTCAGTAAGTTTTTAAGGCGAAGCTATCCCATGGAAATAATTTTCTCCTTTATCTCCTCCTTCACCATCCAAAGGTAAAAATTTTCTTTTAAAAGCCTCTGCAGGCTGCTGCAGCAGTTTTGTAATTTGAGGCTGGAGGAAGGTGAGATTTTCTAAAGGAATAAAGTAGCAGTTTGATTAAAAGATGGTAAACCTCCCAATAGTTCTTAAAATATGGTATTTGGGGAGTGTTTATATCACCTTTTTGCACAGCTGGGACCTTGTGGGTCTGGCTGACCACCCATTCATCCTTAGGTTTCCTTAAATCATTCTGATAACACTAAAAAAAGTTGATAACATTGAAAACCAGGGCTTAAACTCCAAGTCTTTTTTTTCACATTTTCTTGAATGAAGCACATTCACATTAAGGCTAATGTAGGAAAGTATGCAGGTGATGAAAATATGCCTTAATCCTGGATTTTGTGGCGGTGGAATTTAATTACCTTTTGTCCACAGTCCAGCTGAATGTGTGGGGATCAGTGTTGGGGTACCTCAGTCTGATCACTCAGGCTGGACTTGGCACGTGGGCATGTCAGCAGAACCAGTTCTGCCCAGACTGTGTCATTTAAGGAATAAACTGGACTTTATGTCCTTCCCATTCATGATGCAACACGTGTTCCTCGGCCACCAAAGGCTGTCAGGAAATGTGTAAGGGATGCAGAGTAAGGAAGGTGAAAGGAAAAAAGATGCCACTTAAAGTGGACAGATGGAATTTCCATATATTGAAAAAAGATGTCTGTTTTATAGAAAACAGGCTATGAAGTATGTTCGTTATTTTTAGCCAACTTGATGAAAGTGTGTTCTTGATAAGGAACAGCCTCTGATGGGAGGGAGACAGGCCCACGGCAGGTAGTTATTAAGGCCAGTTTGGTTGGCAGCTGTAAGAGTAAATAGTACTGCTGCTCTCAGTTAACAAGCAGCAAGTGGGGGGACTGAACAAACTTTCAGATCATTAAATAAATGGAAAGTTCACTCAACATCAAAGTGTGGTTTGGTGTTTAATTTGTACTTTATAAAAAGTGGAAGAACACAAAAAAAAGCAGGGACTAAATATTTCTGCAGGTCTCATTCAGCCTCTGTCAGACCTGCCTGGGAGCACTGGGGCCATAGAGAGCAACGTTGTGCTTGACTCCTCATTTGTGTGGGCAGGTCTGCAGTGACATCTGTTTTCTCAGGCATCATTGCTTTATCCAGGTTCCACCTTTTCTGTTAAATCCTGTCATTCAGGAAGCTGGGGACATGTGTCTGTGGCTTAGGAAAAGGGCTGCAGCCACTGGATTATCCCAAACGTGCCTCTCAGGCCCCCTTACCCAGCCTGTTTCCCTCAGAAGGCAGTGCAAGGACTGCTGTCAGTCACACTGCCTAATTATAGTATGTTATTGGAAATGGTATTGAACATCTAAAAGTCAAAGGCTGAACAAAATTGCAGCTCACATAGGGCTGTTTGTGGCTTCTGTGTGATTTGAATGTCACCCGTCCTAAACTTGGGCTCACGTGGGCACGGGCTGTGTCTGTGTCTCCGCTGCCCAGGGATGGGTGGGAGTCCACAGTGCTCACATTCACCCATTTTAATGGGAACAGAATTCTGTTCTGCAGTCTAAAAGAGAAGAAAGCTCATTATTTATGTACACCATCAGACTTCCCCTTGATGTTACACTGGTGTCTTCCTGCTCTTTCATTCACACTAAAATCTGTCCAAGCTCCCGGCCTCTAGTTCAACCCAGAGACTAACAAGGGGAGAAAATAGTAAAGATGATGTGTAACTTACAGAAAGACTGCTGAAAAGCTTTGTTATAGATGCTCTGGTACTTGAGAGAAAACTAAATATTTATTTTTTCATAGCTTTTTCTAATGCAAATATTCTGTACCAAAGCCTGTGGAACCTTGTGTTATTAATCACTCTGAGTATCCAAATTTTTATTTTAAGGCTAAGTCTTTTAGGTATTTGGAAAAAAACATAAATATGAGATTTAATGCAGGGGGGACAAAGCACCTGTATAAAGCAAAGGAAAAAAAGTCCTACAATTTAAAAAGAAAAAGAGAAGTAAAAGACATTTGATTTCCTCTCACTGATCACACCTGTACAGAAAGATGGCCATCTGATTACTTCATGCTTTGAGATGACTAGACCAGCCTGAGCTAGCTTTTTTTATTATTACTATCTTTTTTTTCTTCTCTCTCCTGCCTCTTGCCCATAACAGAACTGTGGGAAATGACTCGAATAGAGACCCTAGCACTAGTACTAATCAAAGAACTATTCTTTTCTTATTTCGGAATCAAGTAAAAAAAGTCATTGTTCTTTCTGTCCCTGTTCTCTGCTCTTAGTGTAGTTCATTATGGCCACCTCTTACATCCTGGTTCACTTTGGGGTAGATGATGATGCAGGTGCTTGATTGCAGGGGGGGCAGGAGTTTCCCCTTCTGCACTCAGGAGGTGCACACCAGGACAGGAGTCTCACAGGGAGTTTAAGCCAGCAGCAGTGTTTTATCTTCCTCTCCCAGCAGCAGAATCACTGTGGGAACATCTCAGGATTGCTCTGCTGGGCTCGGCAGGGTTGTTGCCCTCAGCCTCCCAAGGCCACTCTGTTTTCTCATGACTGATGTTCCTCAGAGGACTCTTTTTTGCCTGACTTCTGTCCACTCCTCACACCCAAAATCACACTGCTTAGTGATGTTAATTGGAATGTCACATCTCATTTAGGTTTTCCTTGCAAGATAATCTGAAGTATTTGTGGCTTTCTATGGCAAACAAAAGCCAAATAGGAGGATGGACTCTGGGTCTCTGCTCATGTCAGTGGCACCAGGTCCTGAAGATTCTGCTGAAATAATCCTGCCCCATCATTTCCTACAGGATAGATTTGAGGAAGGCAGTGGCAGCTGCTATGGAGCTAAATTTAGTCTGTTAGGGCTGGGTTTGAGGCCACTCCTTCCCAATCCCATTCCCATTTCTAGTTCAAGACCGTGTTTATTATCTATCAGCACCTGCACAGCAACCAGCCCTGGGGACTGAAGAGAATAATCATTGTGTTTTGATCCTCAGCTCCTTTTCAGAGCTAATAAATAAGCTAGCTGCTGGTTTATGTCCCGGTTTGGAAGCCCACACCATTCAAAGGTGCATTTCATTGGTGTGGGTAATTAGCAAACATTACCCAGCATTATAATTTGCTGTTTGTTTTCTCTCTGAAGCAAACGGATATAAATTCTTTAAAAGGGCAAACCTGTTCAAGAGAAAAGCATCCAGGCACCAAACACCAGCTTCTAGCAATTAAGGAGATATTATTGACATCCCCAGGATTATTGTCATTTTTCAGCCCCGCAGCTGCCCGTGGTTACAGTGGTGTCCTGGGAAGGCATTCCCAGCCAGCAGGCTCTGGGGAGGGCTGGGAATTGTCCACTGCCATGCTGAGATTGCTCATTTTGGAGGTCTCGTTATCAGTGCTGCTGGTATTTTCAAGTGAACCTTCTGCCCCCTGGTGCAGAGGGACAGAGCTACCCATGTGAGAGACTGTCGTGAATGTTTACACAGTTTTATCTGAACTGAGGAAAGGACAATAAACCAGCCTCTAGTCTCACTTATAATTACCCAGTGGGAAGGAAATTAAAATGACAGCATTTAAGTTTTCACTCTCTCCTGGTGACATTTAGACATGGGGTCACACTTGATAAAGGCAAAGTAATCAGCCAAGGACAAAACCTCATCAGCCCCATTTCGTGCTGCAGTGCACTGCCAGTGGGCCAGCCAGTTCCTCTGCTCCCTCACACAGGTTTGGCATGCATTTTATTAGTCCCCTGTCATTTTCCTCCAGACAGTGACATAATTGAATTTAAACAAACTAGACTAGAGTCTCCTATGGTCTAGTGAATATTTATGTCACTCAAGCATCAGGAGACCTCTGGAGGGGTTTGGAGTTTTGTACTTATTTTTTTTCCTTTCCTTAAATACTTTAAAGAAAAAAATCAAGTGTCAATAACATTTTCTGCTGTAAATGGTTCTAATAGAGCTGCACAGAGATTTGGTGGTCATATGCTTTTTGTGGGACACAAAGAAATAGGATTAGTTTTACCTGGCAGAGTCATGAAGCTCCCCACAGGCATCTCAGGAAATGCTGATTCTTCCTGACTTGGGTGGATAAAAGATTATGACACAAATGGTTACTTTTAAAGGAAATATCTCCTCCTCAGAGGATAATTTTTTTAGCTATAATGTAATACTAAAAGATTAGCAACCTGTTTCTTAGATTGGGAGATCTGTATGTGTATCATGTTATATGCTGCTCAGGGAATTGGGAAGGGAGAGAAGGGGATGGATGCTGTGGCTTTGACCTGTGGTGTGGAAAATTGCCTAAGCTGCCAGTGAAGTAGTGCTGGGTCCTTGGCTGCATTAATGTGCATGGTTACAGTTTGCAGCAGGAGAAATGTGCCTGCATTTAATTCACTTTGAGTTAGACTTTGATTTGAGCAATCATTTTATGGAAAATAATGGAAATGGTGGGGGGCTCGTTCTGATGGAACTTCCCTTCATAGGCAGTTCTTGTTGCCATCTGCAGAACCTAAAGGGGCTCCTCTCCAAGGAGATGTTACAGTTCATCTTATGTCCAGCTTGTTAGAAGAACTAGCATTTGCCAAGTTCTTCTGCTTTTTTCTCTTTCCTTTCATTCTTTTTAATTTGACTGCAATACCCATTGTTAGCTGGCTAAGATCAGGCACTGAGAACCACCTCCCTGTGGCCTTCTCCCCCTGCATTAAACTTCCGTGGTATTTAGAATAAATGTTGCCTGCATTCTTCTGTTGAAATAAAAAGCAAAGTTCCTCAGTGAAGTAATAAGGATGTGTGTCACAGGTTGTTATATAGCGAGTCAGACATTATTTAACTTTGTAGAAATCCTGTGCTAGGCCTTTTATCAAGAAAGTCCATTTGTTTTTAAAAACCCTTAATCAATAAATCCTAATTAAAATCATATGTCAGATAACTAGTAGTCCTTAAGATTTTGGTTTTCTACCCAGGAGGGTTCTAGCTTACTGATGACATAAGTGTATTTATTTACTGACTAGATCAATAACCTGCTCAATAATTGCTTTTTGCCAAGGTTACAGGCATTTGGCTGGAAATAATTAGAACTGTTTCTGATGATGGATTTTTTCAAACTTGCTGTAATACCTGAATGAGCTCCTGCCTGAGTGCTTTGAGTCTCAGACAGAGCTGTATTTAGTTCCATGTGCAGCACAGTCCTCCCAGCCCTCTGATTTTGTTTAATTTTCTGTGACCTGGCTTCCAAAACTTGCTACCCATGAGGCCACAGTACGTGCCCTAAAGCTGATGTAAGAAGTATATAATATTTACAGCATTTCCAGTTTTAAATGTGGTGATATTTGTCTGCAGTGCCAGTGGGAAACGTTGAGGTTTGGTGGTGGGAACTTTGATGCCAGAAACTTTGAAGCTTCTGGGTGAGCTCTGGATGGGGTTATGTGACACTGCAGGATATTAGTGGGGATAAAGATCTCCTACTTTCATTTGCAATATTTCTTAACTGCCCTGCATGGGTCTTAGTAAGGGGTAGTTCTGTTCCCTGGAGCCAACAGACAGAAGATGGCAAAAGTGATTAAACAGTACTGCTTAGAAGCACCATATTCTTTCACCAGCAAGTCTCAGTGAGGGTGGCTGGTAAATCCCTGCAGTGGTGTCAGGATAAAGCCAGCAGCAGCAGAAGTCTCAGGTCTCCAAGGAGTGACAGAATGGCTATGAGATGCAAAGAATCCGGGGAAAATGGAAAATTGAAATAGCAGCTAGTCTTTATTTTATGACAAAGAGGCTCTGAGAAAGATTAGATGCTTCTCTGAATTGTAGTTCCAGAAACCTCTTCAAACCACCAAAGTGACTAAGAACATATTTGGTTTAACCTCAAACATGAGTACTTCCATTTATTTTGGGGGGGCTGACTAATGCGCACTAAGTTTCTTTTCATGGGAAAATTTCCTTTGTTGTTAATTCCAGAGGCCTTTGTCACTCAGTGAGGCTCACCCTTGAGACCTCCTCTCTTCCTTGGAACACTCTGGGTCAGGGAGGTGCCCCCTCTGCTCAGCCATGGCTGGGCAGTGTACCTGCAGCGGGCAGAGGTGGTTACGCTGCCACGCGCCTTCCCCTGGTCACACAGCTCAGAAAGAAATACAACTGACTTCTGCATCCCAGCCTTTTCCCAGGGCATCTGTTTATCTTCGTGCACAGAAGCCAGCCATACATATTTATTGCTCAGATGGAACAATAATTAGGAAATGTTTCATTTGAATTATGCTTCTTGTGCTGTTGCTCGGTGTTGTTCGCAAATATATCGGGGAGTAAACACAACTCGATTGTGATGACAAAGAGAAGAAATATTTCTTTTTAGTAGGAATAGAGCCTCAAAACTGATCATAGTGATAGCTTTTAGCACACTCTTTCTTCATCCCTTTTCCTGTAGGTTAAGACTCAAGTCATTGATGCAATATCCCAGAAATAAGATTTCAGTTTATTCCCACACGACATCTCCAGCTGTGTATTTGGAGCCACTTGCACATAAATTACAGGGAAAGCTTATAGGAGCGTAAAGTATTTTCAGTAAAACCTAAACCCTTTGACTTTTAAGCTTGCTCATGACAAACATCCCAACTATCTGAAAACTAGAGCACATCCTCAGAGAACAGAATCTTTCAGTCTTCATAATCATTTAAGAAGAGAAAGATATCACAGATGGGATGGTTAGAAATGAGCAGCCTCCTGAATGCGAGTGTATCATGGCATCCAAATGACTTTCTCAGATTTAATCCTGCCTTTTCACAAGTCCCTAATTAAAACCGGAGAGTAAAACATAGATCTTATGCTTAAAATGTATCAATATCTGTATGCACACATACATTTATTCATGCATTTATATAAAGGAATTAGCATGAAAATGTGTTTTTCACTGGAACTCTAATACCTCCAACAGGAAAAGCCATCAGGTTCTTGAATCATCTTTCCCTGACAATATCATAAACCTAAAGAACTACTTAGACTAAGTGCTTGCTTTTACAGGGCTAAATTTAGGTAGAATGATTCACTCTTAAGAGCCAGATTTGCATAACAAGACAATGGCAGTTAAGCACCTAAATGCCTGGAGCAGATTTCCCAGCTTCCTTACATCCCAAAGCTGTCACTGATCTCTGTGCAACACGAGTTCTAGGAAATCAAACTCCATTTGTGGATACAAAAAGCGTGTTGCAAAGACATGGCCCTAAACTTTAGTTCAAATTGTAAGAACAACCATGTGGCATCCGATTGTATTCCAGGCCTGAAAACGGACAGTAGCATTATCTTAGAGAAAGGGTGTAAGAAGCAAGGGGAAAGGGTAGGATGCTTCCCATGGCATGGCTTCCTGGCTCACCAAGCTCGGCTGCTTGGGGATTCTTTGTCCTCAGGGCTGCTCTCAAACCCCTGTGTGCTCAGTAGCTGCTGCTGAGTTTGCCTTCCACGAGCTTTGGAGCCCGTTTGTGAATCTTTCTCATTTTGAACCCGTTTGCACTGTGGGTCTCCAGCACCCTGTGGTGATGATTCCCACAGTATAGTTAATAATTGCCCTCCTGAACATCAGAGCTTCATAAAAGGTCTGCTCAAGGAAGAGAAGTGATGGGAACATAGTTAATACAATTGCTGGAATTGGAGTGCCACAAAAGCATACTAGGGGATCTTAGGATCAGTCTATAACATACAGACCAAAAGCAACGCAAATAATGTTTCGTGAAGAAAAGGAAAGTAGAAATTGAACTTTGTGCTTTGAATATGTGGCTGGGTTAGGGAGAGACATTCTTTCTTCCACCAATTTAATCGAGTTAAAAATAAATATTTTCTTTGAAGTGTTGCTTAGCATGTCTCAAGTTACAAGATTATTTCATAAAAGCTAAGACAGTCAAGCTATGCATCCAGAGCCTGATGCTCCTTGTTTTCAAAGACTCTCAGGCATCCTCGTGGGAGCATGCCTAGTAAAAGTAACATTTTCTCCAGTTAACCAGAAAACAGAAAACCAAGGACAACCCTTCTAAAACCAGCATCAATTTCACAGGATGACAACTTATGTGTTTGGAAGGCATTGCTTTTTATGTGTCTGTAGGACTGACAAAGTCAAACTAATAAATAACCATAAATCAGCTTACAAATGGTTTTTCATCTTTGCATTCTCTGTAACTGTGGTTGGCTTGGTGGCAAACAACTGAGCTTTGATGCAGCCCTGAGACCCTGGGCTTTTCAGCTCTCCAGGGACTGGCCAGTGTGCAGGCACTCTTGTTCTTGAATTCTTCAGGTTTAATTCTTGGGTTCAAACAGTCTCCCTGGCAAAACTCATCAGAAACTGGCTCCTTTCCCTCCTGAGGCGTTACCCTACCTTCTGATCACGTGTTCAAAAGTTCATTATTCTGGAGAAAAGAAAAGAGGTCATGAGCTGAGCAGAAAATACTGAAAGCTGTTCCCTCTGTATTTTAAACAATGTAGGTGCTATAAGTGAATCCTTGGCTCTGTTTCCTCCTTATTCAGATGCCTTACGAGCTGATCCTTATCCTCTAAGCACCCTGGGACGTGTCCTCTCTGCTCCCATCCCTTTCTGTGCAGGATTGGGTTTTGGTTTGGGTTCAGGTTTCCTCAAGAGGAGTAGACCCTTTTGTGAAGACAATGGGTCTGCTCCGTCAAAATTTGCCCTCGGTTTTCCCTCTCAGACTGGCAATTACATTTTCTGTCAGGAGATTAGCTGCTCTCTTGCCCACCTGAGATTTGCTCTGGGCACTAGCCAGCTCTTTGAACAAAAATGTTTCCTTCTGACTACAAGCTTATCAAGGCTGGACAGCCCTCCACTGTGAGCCTGGCGTAAAGGAGGGGTGTCTCTTCTGGCACTGCCAGGAATCTCTGGCCAAACGGGTTTCCAGAGGTTCTGATGGAGATGTCAAGTAGATTTGGCTCTCAAGGATGGCCCAGCACAGGGCAAAGGGCAGCACAGAGCAGTGGTAGATGGAGAACAATGCATACACAAGGATAAATGTGCAGTCACTGTTCACATTTCCATTGGCAATCGTATCTTAAAAAACAGCATCTGTGTCATAGCAGCAATTTTCTGTGATAACATTGCCAAGCATTTTTGTGCCAATTCATTCTTCAACACTTAACCCTGTACCATCCCTTTGGATGGACTGGAACAGCTCCTGTGAGCTCACAGCATGACCAGGCTGGGCTGGAGTCGTGGTGTGGGGAGGGAACAGCAAAAGGGAGTACACAACATATACAATAAATGAATTCACTTGCTACCAAAAAGCAAAATGTAAAGACCTTTTGTTGAGCAGGTATTAGAAAGCATATGGTACTTGTTGCTTTGGAAGTTCAGGTAAAGGATATTATAAATATCCAACTTCATGTAATTCTGGTCCAAGATCTGTTTCTTTGACAGAGTAGTTGGATTTTCCCCTGCAATCTGTTCTTATTACCCGATGAGGTCCTTTCCCAAGAAACATGTAAATAAGAGGACTAAAACTGTATGGATTTGTACCTGTCACAGCATAGGTGTTGTCCCAGTGAATTATCATTTATGGACACTGGAAAGATCTGAATAAACCTGCAGTCATCTCAGAAATAATAAGAGATATGCAGCCTGTGTCCTTAGTAACCTACTGTAGTGAGCTCAGCTACTGCTTCTTAATGCTGAATATTCATGAAGTCATTAAATGAATAATTGGGATACATTTACACTTTATTACTGTTATGGGACAGCCTGGGCACCTTAATAAGATGCTGATGATTCATTTTGGCATGACAGGAAGAGGGTGCAGAGGGAATTTGTCAGTATGACTTGCTAATGCAAAAATAATTGTTCCATTTTCCAACTTTAATGTCAAGAAAGACACTGATGTTTAAGAGTGAATCTGCCTAACAGTCCCTTTCGCTGGGTATTAGAGATTTATACAGAGCCAGTGCTCTGCAGTTTGCTCGTTCTATTTCTGCAGTAAATGAAGAACTGGGGAAGAAGAGGCAGAAATACTCCCCCCTAAAAAACTCAGAAATTACTAAGAGCTCCTGTACATTGCAGATCAATTCTGATGCACTTGATAAATGAGGAGGATTAGATAAGTAATCTGATTAGAATGTAATAGCATAGAAGGAACTTTCCATTACACTGAGACCTGGACTCTCAAAATATAATGAAGCTTTTATGGGTCAATTTAGTTATATTTGAGCTATACAAATATTTACCATGGCTAGATATTGAAAAGTTACAATCCTCTACTATAAGTCAGCTCCATGAATATAACTTCTTCAAAGATATAAAAAGATTTATAAAGGCAGTAGAAATGAAAATTTAAATGAAAACTAGGTTTGAAAGCTGCAGTGACTCAAACCAGTGTGCTTCTTTTTGTGATTTGCAGTCATGGTCACCTCCCACGTGGTGTCTTTCTGTTCACTGCCATTGATGTCTCTGTTGGCCTGAGGTGTGCAGGGAATGAACCTGGGGCTGACTGGCCCTCAGGGGGCCTCATGTCTCTCATGCCATGGGGGAGACTGTCTCTTGATCATGGAGGTGAAGATGCCACTGGAAGAAGATGGCCTTGGCAGAGGGTGTGTGTGTGAGAGGAACTTCCCCAGGGTCTGATGGCTGTCAGGGAGGGGTGAACATAACACACAGATGAAGGCAGATTCAAGCCTTCAGGCAGCTCATATACAAGAGTTTCCAGACCATGTACTCTACATCTGGCAGGAGGCTCCAACTGTATGTCTTTGATAAATAGTGCTTATTAAGGAGTTAGAAATTTCTCCTTCCCCAGAGAAGCTGTTTCATACGTTTTTCAATCTTTAAGCGAAATGAAAAAGTTTAATGAAAAAACCCCCATTCAGCTTCCCGCAATGAGCTTCCAGTCAAGGTTTTCCTGAGGTATAAATTCTTAATTTGCTGTAGATAATGTCTACCAAATGATAGTACCAGGAGCACAAGTGGAAATTGAAGAACACCAGGCTTGGAGCAGGTGTTATTGGCTACTTTGTCATGAAGAGAAACATTAGTGTGTTGACTTAAGGCAAGACAAGCCAGCTGAGGTCAGACAGAAAGGCTTTGGACCTGCCTTCTGGAGCAGGTCAGCCATGCAGGGGTGTGTGGGGTTGGGTGTGAGACCCCCTTTCAGTGAGGTGTAGTAAAACAGCCCCATGAGAACGGAAGCACATTTGTGCTCTATCACATCTGCAGAGCGATGCTGCCCCGCAGCAAGGGGCAGGCCTTGGTCCCCGTGGGTGACAGGGACACCTAGTCACCCAAAGCAGTGTGTCAATCTCCTGTGTGAACATTTTGAGGGGTACAGAATGTGATTGGTACATTGAATTTGTCTGGTTAGAGATGGTATGGGTTGTTTTCATCTTCCCTTCTGCACTGTTGTTCATGCGCAAAACAGCATTGTTGGTGTATCACGTCAATCCAAGGTTTCTAAAAGAGTTTTTAATCTCCGTGGTTTTGGAGAGAGGATCTTTACAGCTTTTCTAGAATGTGGAAAAATGGCCTAGAATGTGATGTGTTTTAGGGAATGACTGAAAAAGCAGAAAAGACTATAGGAAAATAATAATATTAAGAGCCTTCTTGTCATATAGTGAAGCTCATCAGCAGCACTTAGGTGGCTTTGCACCAAGATTTGTCACATCAGCTCTCTTTCTTAGATGATGGAACAGAGGCTTACAAAAAAGCAATTTTCCAAGTTCAAATAATGAATCTGTGGATGAACAGGGGATAGAGTGTGGGTCTTTATTGTGGGAGGCCTCTGGCCAGAACCAGAGTTGGAAATTAGTAGTTCAGCAATTAGAACACCTGAGGTTTTTTTCTTATTTGTTTAGGGAAAGGGCTAATTATTTTCGGATTAATTTTTCATTGTTCATTTTTCCTTATGACATTGACATTTCTAAAGGGGACCAAGCAAAATATTCATTATTAAATATTTAACCTGAAACAAAACATCATGTTTACTTTGTGTGGGCACTTACTGAAACAGCATATTGAAATGAAAACTGGAACTTCTAGTTTGCTTTGGGAAGATGTTCCAGCTTTTAGAAAAGTCATAGGATTTTGAGTCTGGCTTCCTGAGGAAGAGTAACATCTTGGAAAATGGCTAATTATGTGTGTGCCCCCTGTACATGAGCCTGTCCTCAATCACTTTTGAACTGTGCATCTCTCAGTTGAGAAAATTTTGACTGATCTACTTGCAGTATATCAGTAGAGGGGGGAAGTATGTTCCTTCTTTTTACATTTGGTAAGATAATGGCCAGCACTGAATCCTGTGCCTGCTCTTTCCAACATCCTCCTTCTACTGCAGCTGAAATTAATCTTAAGGCAATCTCTCCTATTTCAAAATGAAAAGAGAATCTTCATATTCTGCAAAATGCAGCTATTGATCTGGATCTAACCAGAGAAATCCTTTTGAAATGAATTTCCAATAAAGCAATAAAACTTACTCCTTTAATAAGTTTACAGTGCAAAACTCATTTGATAATGCAATAAAATATTATCTCAATCACGGGGCAGATTTGAAGGTACTTGTTAAATGAGGCAGTGTTTCCTCTTTGCAGAGACTCCAGTGCCAAGTTCAGATGCAAGCTTGTTCAAAAAACACAATTTTGGTGCAAGGTTATCCTTGTGACAAGTTTCCAGCAGGGACTGTAGGAGTAATTATTCTTTCTGAGCTATCAGTAATTTCTGCTGTAATTCCTCACAATGGCAGAAAGCTTCAGTACTGGGAAAATTAGTGGATGGGCTGAGGCTGAATGTGGTTTCAAAATGTATATTAGTAACTTTGAAGTGATTTTCCTGAAAAAATTAGGTTTGTCAACAATATACTTACATGTTAAAAAGAAATGTCTTAGCATTATAAAAGTTATTACCATCATCTAGATTTTTAAAATAAAATATTCATAAAGCTAGATCTGATTTTCAAAAAGAAAACTAGCCTTTAAATTCTGAAGTAATATATTCTCCCATCTCATTAAAAAGCAGAAATCTATCTTGGATCTTATATGTTCTTCCTCATTACAAGACTATTTATATAACAGTCTGATAGACATCAGCTCTTCTTGGGCTTACAGCCCTTGAAAATCTTACAAAATACTTTCCTCACTGTTTTAGCCTATATATCTAATTTTTCATTATTTGTAACACACAAGAGCTCGTATCTCAAGGTCACACTCCAAAGAAGGTTTTGCTATATCTCAGAATTCCAGTCAGCTGAAAGAAAAAAACACCACAGAAAATACAGGGGAGGCAATCAAGAACATAATATGGGTTTGGTAAATGCTTTTCAAGGGTGGAGAGTTACTGAGGAGCTTTTTAGCTAACACTTTACTTTAATGGTACATTTAACTAATGCCAAATTGCAATGGGCTTGAGTGAAAGTCCATGTGATGTGCATGTAACTACCCAAGAAATTCATTCTGACAGTTCTTTTTTTGCAAAAATACCCTAAGACAAAAGGAGACCTTGGAGCTCTCCCTGCTTTGTATTCCGAATCCTGCTTTCCCGAGGTGCGTGCCCAGGCATTAATCCCAGGAAAGGTTTCATATCAGAGCATTATTCCAGGAGAGCAGAGCCAAGCTTGTGGTGAGTGAGGCAGGCAGAACTTACCCTGCAGTCACACACTTACCACAGTGCAGATTTAACCCTCCCGCTGGCACTTTGAATCTGCAGGCAATGACACAAGGTGGAGGGGACAGAGGCCATAAAGTCCAGTGTGTGGGAGGGGCTGGCTTTTTAGAACAGCTCTACACTTTCCACACACTCTATATTCTCTTAAAGGCAGAATTAAATAGAAAAAAGGACTATGTAACATTCTGTGGAGTTTAGGAAATTTGTATGAGGTGTAAACTGGCTTGGACATGAATTAGGTTTGCCCTTGCTACATGCCAAGGGTTTGTTTAGCCAGGATGGAACTGTGGCATCTCAGAACATAATCCCATCTGCAGCTGTTGCGTGGCCTGTTCAGTGCAGAGGGTGCCACAGTTTCCCTGGAACATCCTCCAGACTCCACACATTTCCTTGTAACCCAGACCACAGTGCACCAGGAACAGGCACTGGTGTCTCAGAGCAGGATGGTGGCACCTCTGCTCCTCAGACTGCTGCCCCTGGCACTGCTGGACACCGGTACAGGTTTCCACACAGAGCAGGTCTAGCAGTGTGTTCATACAGAGAGGTCAAACAGAGACTGATGGTCCAAGTGTTGCCCCAACACAAAGCACAGAGAAAACAACAGTATAGGAAAGGCCAAGATCCCACGTGCACTCAGCTCTCTCCAAAGAGCAGGGACTGATTAGACATGGGACATTTTTCCAAGGTCCCAAAGTGGCTGAAGCTGTGTGTCAATGTATACCCAGTGATGAGGATACTGGTAGCAATATGCCAAAGGAAAAATCATCCTTGCTTTAAACCTTTGGCATGGCCCGTGGTATAATTTCTGAAACAAATAATTAGGTAACTAACTAACTAAACACAATTGGATGTTCTCATCCTTGTAAATATCCAATTCCTCTCTTTCCTTAAAGATTTTATGCTATCATAAGAATGTGTTGTGGACTGCTGGCAAAAATTCTAAATATTCAAAATTCCCTGATTGTATATTTATGGCTTAGAACACTGCATGATTTATTTCACCTATTATCCACTGAAAGGCTTCATCATTTATTTGTCTCTTTACTTCCTAGTCTGAGAAGGACATGGGAGTGGTACCATGTAAAGAAGGATGTCCTTCCTTCCTCTTAGAGGATTTACTGGCCTGAGCTGTGTCTGCAGAGCTGAGCCAGAACCTTCCCTTGCTAAATGTAGGCCTGCAGCATTTCTCATGACTCGTATCATGGGTACTCAGTGAAAATTCTGTGACAATTTGATCACTGCATCCAAGCGCTCCCCGTCTATCTTTCCTGATAATTACTAGCTGGTAAATACCTGCCATCAGCAGTTAAAGCACAGGCTGGGTGGGTGCTTTTTGCAGGATCATTGTTGGCTTTCCTTACCACAGGTATCAGAGATACTGCCTTCTGGCAAATCAGAAAGTGGGATTCTATAGGTGTCCAGCTGTGATTTTAACTGGCAACATCTGCAAACAAGGGAGCAATGAGACAGCCCATCATCATGTGTGTGCAGTGTCTCTGGTGATGCACTTACTGTGAGACCAGCCTTCTCCCCTTTACAGGTAGAGTTCTTCTTGACCAGACATCGAACCGATAGTGCTTGAGGCCAAACACAACTTGGAAGGGGAAATAAATGGAAAGATGAGACCTCTAGTTAAAATAACATTTTTAAAAGGAAGAGAGAGTCTCAGTGATTTGTAATGAGAATTGTGACAGGGAAGAAGAGAGGTCACCTTGAAAAATTTAAGGAGTCTTAAGCAGGATTTAATTTGTACAAAAGGATCTGCAGTGCACCTTGAGGCATCAGAGCTATAAATCATGCCTTTCCAGGGCTCATTTATCACCACAGTTCACCCCAGGATGTGGAAAAGGAGGTAGAAGTGTTCCAGCTGTTTCATGCAGCAAAGTGTCATTGATAAACGCAAGTCTCCAAAGTAAACAATAAAATATCAATTATAAGTAAGACGTTTGCAAGGAGGCTGCATAGAATTAGGTTTCCTGTGCCTTGCAGAGTTGTCTAGATAGTGTCTCCTTCCTCACTAGTGACATTGATTCCTCCATACTTGGAGCAGTTTTTGCAGCTGAAAACAGGTGACCCAGACTTCACACCCACTTTTCTTATCAGTACCAGGTGGGCAGGGAGTCAGCAAGGCTGGAGGAGGGAACTGGTCACGCTGTCCTTCTGTCCTTGCCACGCTCCTGGCAGCACAGCTGGAACCAGGACTGACACTTGCAGTCATTTGCCATTGCAGAGGGCTCTCTCTTTTGAAGTCCAACATTTTCTCAGCAACTCTGCAGCCCCTTCCCAGGGAGGGAATGATAATGAAATGAATTCAAGATACTTACACCCAAATAAAGCCATGGATAAACAAAGTACCTTCTGGCCAGTCTGGTAAGGCAGTGCTGGTTTTGCTGCCCTTGCAGGTGCCAGCAGAGGCAGAACAGTTCCAGCTGCATGGTGAACTGGGGTGAGCTGGGTGAGCCCACTCAAGGTGGGCTCGGGGGGCTCCCCAGGGCTGGAGGAGCTTGGGGTGACGGTGTGGCCAGATGTGCCACGAACCTCCTGCTCCCTGCTGACTGTGGTGTGTGACAGGCATTAATCATGTGCAGAGCTGCTGCTGACTGTAATCATGGAGAGAGCAAAGGGGCATTTTGAATTCACTTCATGGCATGCAGCAGTTGTCCCCCTCCCCTGTGTTACCTCACTGTATTGATTTTGTACAGGAATGTAGCTGCATAATGAATATCAAACATTTCAATAACGTCTCGTGTGACTAAAGCACAGCATAACGCCTACAAGTTCCACATGTCCATACACTTGTATAGCACCTGGAACATCAACTCCCACTTCTTATGTCTCAATAACACAAATAATCTGAGAGTGTATTTTCAGTCAGGATGGTTTGTGAGGTTTTCTTCAGCAAAGGCTTTTCGTTTTTATCCAATGCGTTAGTTGCCGTTCCATGGTAAAAGTGTTGTAAACCCTCTGCAACTCCTTTAACCTGGAACAGTGTGTCAACATGCTGGATAAGAGAACAAGGATGGTGAGGTGGAAAGGTTTAATGGGTGTAAGACTGCTGGTAGGTGGAGAAGTGAAGGTATTCCCAGTGTGTGGTGCCTGGAGGGCTGTGCCAAGCAGGGTCCTGCAGCGGAGCAACTCCCAAACCCATGGTGCTGTGGGGGGAAAGGGCTCATCCTGAAAGGCTGGTGCCAGTTTGGGGAACACTGCATGGCACTGCATGGGGCTTCCCTGGTGTCCAGCTCCCAGGTGTCTGTGGGGCCTGTGCCTCAGCCTTCCCACACAAACCAGGAGCAGGGCTCTCCCCTGGCTGCTGGTGTTGCAGAGGCTTGGCTGCACGCTCACTGACCACTGAGATGGATTGAGGATTCCTGTGATTCTTGCTGCAGGGTGGTGTGGGGTATCCTGAGCTCATTCCCTCCCCAGATCCATGCTTGCATGGAGAAACCCTATTCTGTACCCATGCACTGGAAGAGGAAGGGGGGCTCGGGCAGGTCCTTCCCTCCCTGGAGCTTCTCCTAAAGCTGACCTGTTTGACACTACCCTGTGTCAAACACATGGACACAACCTGTCCCTGATGACTTGCAGAAATCTATAAATAAGATTCAGCCCAGCAATTCATCAGTGACCCACTCCCAGAGGGCTCACACTGCCTGTTTAAGAGGCAATAATGTGTCTAGCCAAGAGAACAAATTTTCAGGCACCCCCTCTGAAGGGGTTCTGCTGCTGCTCTTCTGCTACAAGTGATGTAAACCCAGTGCAGTACCACAGCATCAGTTCTCTGAATTGATGCTGCTGCAACGGACTAGACTGTAAACTCCAGGAAAATATCCAGAGTCGAAGTCAGTTTAGTAGAAAAAGAACAAGTTATTTATCATTAATAGATAATAAGAATCTTATAGACTTGCCTTAGTATCTATTTGCTCTGGGGGAATTTGGGCCACAAATTATGGATGATTCCTTAATTGCAAAGACTTATGATAAAAAAATTGTAATACTTTTTCTTTAATTGCTTGCAAAAATTCATGAATATTTTTAAGGAGTATAATTTTTCAGACTTCTTTTGGACATTACTTTTATTAGATATTATTGTATTGTAGGACTATTTATGTTTTGCCAGCAGTCTAGTTACTGCATTATTAGTTAAGCTCATTAGCCTAAGTGACTGAAGGCAGACTTGCTGCAGAAAGCTTCTCTGTCTTTGCATGCTGCAGTCCAGCTTGTCTTGGATGCCTTCTGCTGGCCAAAGGAATCCAGCCCATTTTCAAGACACCAATTGTTTTTTGGTGGTCCTGAAGACCACAGAAAAATAGCAGGAATTAATGGTAGTTTTCCATTTTAAATTTTCACTGTGAGGTCGGTAGTGAGGCAGTGTTTGAGTCTGTGTTTTTCTGTGCTGTTCAGATAAATGTCTTGGAGAAGGGCTGAATTCCCTCTATATATAGGAAAGGGGAAGCTGCAAGGTAAATCCTTTGGGCAGGAGGTGGATAATGCTGTGCTCCCTGGTGGCTGTTCAGCCTTTAAACAGCTGCTGGTTCCCCCTCTGTGGCCTGAGTGCCCCTTCAGGCTGGGCTGTGCAGCCGTGTGGGACACAACAGGAGTGACCCCCACATGCTCACTGTGGTCTTGGAGAATGTTCAGGTTCACATGCAGGGCTTCATGTCTGGGCCACTCTGTGGCACCTCACTGCAGAATCTTTGATGTTCCTCAATTTCTGGCACTGAGTTTGTCTGCCAAGGAGCCTTAGTCTTGATAGATCAGCTTTTCACCTGGCACAGAGGGGCTGGAGCTCAGTAAAACTCTGGCCCTCTGGTTGTATCACTTCATTAAAAACAACTGCTGCAGTTTAAACTGATCAAGAAGGAAACATTTTTCAAGCCTTCTAAACCTGAGGGCAAGTGCAGTTGCCGGTGTTTTATTAATTTATCAATTATTTTGTGAACATTCCTTGTTTTCCCTATCAGCCATTAGTCCTTCTAGAAAGCACGAGATGCATCACCAAACGGTGTAGGTAGTCTGAGTAAATAATAAGAATTCTCTAAATTAAAACATTGTAATCTGGCAGGATTCTGGAATTTCAGGGAAATCAGCCTGGTTAAATGTGGCTTATGCACAAGAGCTGAGTCCTGGAATGACTTGGATGTGTTTCAGCAAAGGCAGAAAGGTCTCCAGGCTCAGAGCTCCCGTGGGAGGCACAGATGGGCCAGGGACAGGCAGAGGCTGAGGCTCCATTGGCTCCTCACAACTGCACAGCTTCACCCTTCCCTCTTTACATCAAGGTTGCTAATCACAGTCTTACAGACTCTGCATAGGTATTGTTTTAACTTACTACCTGGTGAAATTAGGGGTGGTTTCCTTTCTGTTTTGCTCCAAGTTTAATTTTTTTTCCTTTAAGGAGAATTGATTCCAACAGTTATTTCTAGGGAATCCATTTTCCAGTATATCAACTAATTGGCTTTTTCCTTAATGTTCCTCAGGCTCTCATTCAGTTTACAGTTGGACAGTCCCAGTTAGTAGACCAGGTTCAGCCCTGCTGTGAACCTTAAGGCAAGATCATAAATACCAATTCTTCTATGTCTATGCCCCCAAATCATTTCTGCTTGAGTTGTAGGGTCTCAGCAGCTCAGAGAATTTGGCTGGGAGGTTATATGTGCTATTAGTCAGTCTGGAATTGTAGATAAGATATTAAAAGTAATTGCTTTCCAACTTAGTCTGAATTATGGTTTAGGGGACAAAATGAAAAACAAACCACCCCAACTTTCCCCTGCTCTCCTCATTAACAGTGTCTTCAGTATTGCCCCCAAACCCAACCTGAGCCTGTGTCCTCCCAACCTCAGTCCCCAGCAGACGTGAACATCTAACAGGCAGGAGTTAGAGACAGGGTTATGGCAACTTTCTGCACTTGCTTGTTAAACAGAGCTGTTCTAATTCATCCAGCAAGGTGGAAATCCATGGGAAATTGGGACAGTTGCGGCTGATGAGAAGCCCCAACTGAATTTCCCTTTTTTTCCAGCTGGCTTCCCCTGTGCTGGGGCTGCCCGGCCTGTGGTTCTCCTCTGGGATGTAATTTGTCCTTTATGAAGGCTCACACTGTCTTCACTCCTGCACAGGATAGGATTTGAGCCTGGGTGAACCATAATCACTACTTAATGCTCCAGATCTGGGTTTTTTTTCTGGCCATACTGAAAGCTGTGCTGAGCTGTGCACTGGTGATTTTCTGTGTCTCAGCAACTCCCCCCAGATGTTACCTACCTTGCCAATGAGCCCTAATTTTCCGATGGCAAAAGGCCAGAACATCCTTCTCCCAGCCAGTTAGCCGACCTCCTGCAGGTCCTGATGCCCTGCTACAGTCTGTTATCTTCATTGTTTCCCTCTTCCCATCACTCTCAGAGTGTAAGTTATTGATTATTCTGCCAGGGGTTGCTAAACCAGAAAATTTTGATCCCTCAAATGAAAGTGTGTAATACAACTTATTTACTGAACTGCAGCCAGATTACCCAGCACATTTTTCTGTTAAATGGGAACGAGAATGACTGCTTTCAGGCTTGGCAAGCTGGGAAAAATAATCACAGTATCTTTCTTTATCTCACCTCCAGTGGAGGATAAAGCCAAATTAAAGCTGACCCTGGTTACTAACGAGGGCCTGGAGCAGGCTGTACCTTACTGCCCTCTGTGCTTCCACACCTGCCCAGTTCTGGGTAATGGCCACAGCACAAGAGGCAGTTGTTACACTGAGTAGGAGCAGCCACTGGCACAGAGATGCCCAGCTGTGTTCCCTGTGCCACCTTTCCAGCCTTGTGCAGTGCAAAAGGCACAAACAGTCCCTGCTCCAGAGCCCAGGGTGTGCTTGCAGGATCCTAGGGAATGGTGTGTGGAGCATCTTCTGAATGCTAGGCTCCAGGTGTGGCAAGTCAAATTTTGGTTCTTGTGATACAACCCCAAGTTGCATTTCAAAAGCTTCTCTCAATAGGGTTCAAGTGGGAAGTGCTTTAGTGCTGGCTTCCCTGGCACCTCCTGACTTCCTTGACTGGGCAGCAGGAGCTGTCAGTGCTAACCTGGCCTTGGCTCCTGGTTTGAAACAGTGACTGTGCTTTATGGACTTGTCTGACAGTGTGTTAACTCCCACTTTCTAGCTTCCCAGCTGCATTCTCCACAATCAGCAACACATTAAGTGCATTTCCAAGCAAAAATAGTGCTGTGTTAAAAATAGCTGTGCTTGGTTTGGGGGCAAGGAAGCAGTTTGTGCATTTACCTTAAAAGCATAAAAATAATTTAAAAAATCTTGACTCATTTGAAGTGTTGACTTTCAGAATATATTCCACAAATCAGAGCAGAGATCTTGGATGTTTGACAAATAATTCCAAGATTAATACAGATATATATCCCTGAGTGCAAGGACTTTAATCAATCCCTAATCTCCCGGATAAGCAGTTTGACTTTACCTGACAGCACTGTGAGAAATGATCTGCTTCTATGTGACTGGTATAGTAACAGCAAAAGCCATTTTGGTTTTTTTTTTATTATTATTCAGTTTTTAGTATAGATAGCCCACAGTTGCTCAAAGCTGTGTTCAGAGCGTTCCACTGAATACAGGAGGCTTTGGATCAAGCCTGTGGATACTTTCCTACTAATAAATTACACCTACTAATAAATTACACCTACTAATAAATTCCTACACCTAATGGTGTCTGCAGGCCTTTGAAACTCCAGAAGCTGTAGCAGTTTAGCCTTGGACTGAAAACACTCCTCTGCACACGTGAGAGCAGGCAGGGAGCAGGGAGCAGGGAGGTGGGAACTGGGAGCCATCTAAGGCCTCCATCCCCAAGTACTTGGCTCTTCCCTCTCTCCACAGCTGCTCAGTTCTTCCCTTCTCCCCAAGTCATTTACAGCCCATTTAGCTCCTCACTGGGCACAGCAGAGGGTGATGGATTGCCTTGGAGTATTTTCCACAGCATTGGTTTACCACTGGGCTAACCCAAGACACACTGCTTACTTTTATTAGCTATTTAATTAAAATGAGGGACCCCAACATATCATTCTGTACAAAAATAATAACAGAAATGAAACAGGCAGTTCTGTGAGCAGAGGTTGTTAAAACTCCAGCATATTCTGCCTGATGAGCTTCAGTAATAACTCACCAAGAGACCTAATATATTCTCTGATGAGAGATACCATGATGACTAAAAATTGAACAAAATATTAATGAAGTGTCATCTGTTGGCTCATTGATATATATTCTTATATAATGGTATATGTTATTTATTATCTATCTTAGTAATATATTAATAAAAGCTTTTTACAATAGCACTATAGAGGATCAGAGAAAATAATAAAAAATTGTTAATAAACATTTTTGCTCTAGTTTGGCTCTCTTTAGCTTAGATTGTGAAACTTAAGATATGCCCAGAGCAAAACAGACTGAATTAATGGACCCACATGCTTGTGTTCTGATCATGCAACATCCAAAGTATGTGTATAACTGTACCTGCTTCCCTTGAAACCAATGGGATGATTCAGTGTCCATGAATTAAGCCTACAGGGATATAACAGCATTGTGAATCCTCTCTGTTACCATTTCTTAGGATCATGGTTACACACTGGCTGAGACCGTGGAGCCATTGTGCTTAGCATTTTATTTGATTGAGATATTCCTAAAGTAATTTATCATTTAAATAGAGAAGATATGGGTAACCAGGCTTAAAAGTAGGAAAAAAAAAAAAAACCAAAGCAAAAGTGGGAGAATGGGAAAGCATTCTCTGTGTGAGTCGTATTGTAGAAACCATTCCTTTGCACCACGGTGCTGGTGTTTAATTGCATCTCCAGGTGCTGCTGCAAGAAATACAGAAGCAGCAAAAGCTCCATGCCCTGAGAAGGAGCCTGGTCTTCTAATTGAACAGCCCTTGTAAAGTCTGAATTTCAACATCACATTTTGCTGAAGTGGACTTCTGAGTTGAAAAACTAGCATAAGACAGTTAAAAGAACATTCTTTTAACAGTTAATAGATCCATTCTAACATCCCAACTTGTGTGGAAACAGATATATAATATTGTATAACAGTTAAATTAGCAGATATATTTCCTTTAAATCTAAATGTTCAGATTCTGGTTTGAAAGCAAGCCAGGGAGTTGCTCTCTTGAGAAACCTGTAGGTGACTGAACACAGGGTTTTCAAGGCAGGTGCCAGACCTGCAGTGTCACTGTGCCAGGGTAGTGCTTTGCAGCAAACCTGAGGTCCTGCCGTGCATATTTCCAGCAGATTGGGAATTTGCATAACCCATCCATAAACCACTGCAAATCTAATAAGGAATCGAGCCCTGCGTCAGCTATGGCCACTATATCACTGTATCTGAAAATACAGCTCCGTTGTGCCTTGACCTCTTCTGTTTGGAATTTGGATTTTCCAGCCCTTCTTCCATCTGTTTACAGAACCAGCCCCTCTGGGAAACATGAATAAATAAATCTTTTCCCCTGTTCATGCTTATGGCATCAAATGATGGAATAAAATGAAATCTCTCTCCTTCTTTCTCTCCTTTCAATATTTATTCTGGGGATTTATTGTTTTCCCTCCTTTTTAGGCTTCAAGGTTTCCCTCTGATAGATCACCTCACTGTGGAACATTTCTCACACTCTCCATGCAGTACATCTCAAGCTATTATTTTAAGATGTAGTTGGAGCTGCTTTAAGCTGAAGACAGTGCAGAGTTTTTTATTTTTCTTTCTAGCTATGCTGGACCTGCTCCATGAAAATTTCAACTCCATTTCAATTGAAATATTGTTATCATAGAATAGTGCTTTCAGTAAATACATGAAGACCAAAAACTTCTGTATGTTTACTTGGTTCTGCCCCCACAAGGCTCTGTTGGTGTCATAAACATTTATGCCATCCTGAACAGAATTCTCAGCTGGTATGAATGGGAATTCAATTTGGGATGGAGAAGGGCTGACTTAGACTCCATGACTGTCCAGTATTGTGATGAAAAAGTTGAGTGCACAAGCATTCAGGAGGAAGAGCTGTGGAGAATTCCACACAGTCAGCCAGAGCTGTCACACAGCTTTGTTCAGGACAGGCTTGTGTCAATACAGGGTGATACTAAGGCCAAAAGTCAATGGACACACTAAAAATCCAAAGTCCTCCAGCAGAAAAGGGCTCAGATTATTTCACGTCTTTTCTCCTTATAAACTTGTCCTAGATTTGTATGGAATTAAAATATGGTATTTTCCCAGTCAGAGTATTTCCCAGCACTCTCCCGTAGCTGTGGCACTGGCTGGCAGAGGTGGTGGGTGGCACAGGCTGGCAGGATGGCTGCACATGAGCAAGGGGATGGAGGCTCATAGCAGAGCAAGCTGCTGCAGGGAACGTGGCACCTGCAAGGGCATGTCACTGGGGGGCAGTTTAATGACATCTGTTCACCTCTGAACTGGCTCGGTTGGGGAGTTAAGTCTCAGACTGAGGAAGGAAGCACCGGTGCTGCAGACTGGCTCCTCCTTTCCATCTCCTTGATTTCCTACTCTTTAATACACAAGGCTGGCTCTCCCTGGATGGGATAATGATTTTTTTAGAAGCCAGGGCAAGCTCATTGCCAGCCAAGGCAATGAGATTTCTCATCCACATCATAAATACAGCAGCAGCTCAGGTTATTCAGGCTTTATTCAGCCCCCACCCCCAGGGTGGAGGAATGCCAGGGAACCCACGCTGGTGCTGGAGTGACCCGGAGGCTGGTGGGGACAATTTGTGCAAGAGAAGGAGCCAAACGTGGCCAGCCTCCAGTGCCCATGTGCTTTGCAGGAATGCTACAGTGGGATTAATGCTGGGCTAACACCAAAACCTACCTGTGCGTGGTCACTTTGAAATGTTGCCTAATCTCAAGAGAGAATAACCAGGAAGAATATGAAGTATCTTAGATCTAAATTAGATCTGCACAGGGGCTCAAGTGTTGTAATGCTGCATATTCATGTAGAAACATGATTCTGAGAATCTGTTTAGCCAGCTAAGATCAAAACAACTCCTGGGACCTCTCTGTTCACTCAGAGCTTCTCAGATACTGGGATATGAGAAAGCAGCAAATGAAAAACCTGTTTGCTCACTAAGTTCTGACGACAAGTTAAAGACAGTCAGAGGCCTTTTGCAGTCAGGTCATTAGAAATTAAATAGGAGATATTTTCCAGGTATGCAGGATTGTTAGCCTGATGTCATCTTCCCATTCAAAGCTGACCTGTATATGATTGAAGGAGAGATGTTTGTTGCAAGATGCCTGACTGAAGATTACATCTGTTCTTCTAAAATTAATATATTCTTGTACATTATCAGCTCTTCAACTATCCAGTATTGAAATCACTAAGTAAGAACCTTGGAAACCTCTTCTTTCTGATAGTGACTTGCAGACTGAGCTGGTCATCAACATGTGGCCAAAGCTTCTATTTCTGGCTTGCCAAGAAAGCACAAACCCAAATACTGCCTGCTCAGGTGGGCAGATCTCCCTCTAGCCCATATTTCAGCAAAAATCACTGGTGCGTGGCCATCTGGATAGCACCTGACATTGCACAGGGTTTCTGATCTATAATACTTGCCCGTAGAGCCTGTCTAACAAATAGGATTGTAAGCTCTGAGCCCACTGTCACAGTGGTTGCTCAGTCTATAATATCACCTTCTCCTGAGAGCACACAGCTCTACCAGCTTAATTCACACATGCACTTAGATAACATCGTGACATGGGAGACAAAATACAGAGGCAGGAATAATTTGTTTCAACTGTGTTTCTAGGTCTAGTGCTTTTCACTGATGTTAAGCAATCTTCTGTCATCCAAGATTTTTCCCTGGACTCTCAGTGCTGTCAGGAAAGCTCACTCAGGCTCTTACAGTCTGGCTCATGGATACAATCAAGGACTGGGTCCATGCCTGAAGCAAATTGGGGTGAAATCTGTCTGGAATCAATAGAGCTGTATTGATACTCTCCAGCCACAGACTGCCCCACTGCTGCAAGGCTCAGGGTAAACCAAGGAGCTTTAAACTAAGTAGAGGAGTTTAAAAAACTGTACCCATATCTCTGCCCTGAACCCTAATCTTTCAAAAGAAACATTACCCACCAGGGCCAGAATTAGAAACATTTATTAGGAAAATGTGGCAAGAGCAGGGAAGCATTTGTGTAATAAGTAAGATCCATTTCTGTTCTATTTTAACTGAAAACCTGCAAAATATCCAGGTCCTGGCTCAGTGTTCTTTGCCAAGGCATTCATGCTATGTTGGACCTGGGTAATTTTGTTGTTTCATCACAAATTTCACACCTGTTTTCTCTGACTGTGTTTCAATTTGTTCAGTATATTTTGAATAGTTCTACTGAATGTGAGGGCAGTCAGTGACCCACTGAACAGTTGTGTTTTGTTAAAGATAATCCAAATTAATAAAAGTTAACAGTTATTTGTAATATCAGATAGATTTATCTCTGACCTTGATTTATGTGCTTTTGCCACTGGTGCTGAACACAATTTCTGTGGTGGGACACATAGCAATTCCATCCTCGTTATGTGCCAGGAAAACTCATGGATTGCACCAAGGCTCAAGTGTAGTAGATAAATACACAGCTTTTTAATCATTTAGAAAAATGTGGAAAGATGAGAGAAAGGTTAAGGAGAAGTGCAGGGAGCCACAGGGGTTGACTCCAAAGTCACTGAAGGTTAGTAGAAGTTTTTCAAATGGTTTCAGACAACCTTGTGGAGAAATGCAAAATTCCTATGTCCAGACACTGTTTTGCAGGATGGCACTGATACAATCTGATGAGACACCACCAACATGCACGAGATCACAGTGCAGTAAAAAACAAGTGTGCCCCCAGCTTATTCATTTAAACCATTTTGTCATCTGTGTGAAGATTGAGTTCAGTGTGAGTCTTGTCTTCATATCCTGGAGATAATTCCTCACCTCGCTGAAAAGGATCGAACTGAACATATGGAGGACAAGCACCTGTAGTCAAAGTCTCCAACCTTGCAGGTTATTTCAGAGGGGAACAGATGAGAGGGATAAAAAATGAGAGCTGCAGCTCTAAAAGAAAGAGTGAGGTTTAAAAATGCACTTAGCTCTTGCTTGTGTTGGAAGTACAGTGGGAACAGACTCAGGCCATGGCTGAAAGTTCCTGAAAATCTCATTAGGTGTGTCCTTTTTATTATTTATCTTTTACATATATCACATAGTGCCAGTCTAATAGCAGTAGATAAGAATTACTTCTTTTTTTTTTACATAGATCCTTTAATTTAGAGACACCCAGTAGTATTCTAGTGTTCAGGTTCTTTTGCTCCACTATTTGTAAATCAAAGTCTTAAGCTGTAGTGCTTTATTGAATACAGTGACAAATAGGGATGAACTGCATTCTCCCCTATAGTCATAAAATTGATTTAATATTTCAATTAATCTTTGCTACCCCTTCTCAAAAATTTATGTGAATACATTCTAAATAAGTCATCTTCATGACTTAAGTAAATACTAACATAAATATAATTTAATTTATTCACTCTCTTTAAAATTCCTTTATATCACTCCTGCAGTCAAATGCAAGTATTGCTTCCACCAACCAGAATGCAGGAGTATCAGCTGAGATTGCCTTAACAAAAGGATTGTCACATTTTCATTAAATACTTTTATATTTGTAATCTGGTTTCCATATACAGTGAAATGGTTCTTCACAGCTTTGCAGAGGATGGAAATTATATTGTAATCTATCCTTTAATAACAAATTAAAAGCAAATATTATTTTAAAATAAGTGAAATTTTTCTTTCCAGAAAACAGAACTGGACAGTTAGGGCTTCTCTTATTTCCCCTCTGATACAGATTGCAGAGGGGCTGACATAGTTTCATGCAGCATTTTTGTATATGTGCATTTTTTGATGGGAAGTGCTGTGGTTCGAATTTTTCTGTAATGATCTGTCATGTTCATAATTCAACGAAGGGGAGACACACAGCTCCTACTAGACTGTGCTGAGGTAGTCCAGAAGTGGTGAGATAAATGGGAATGTGGATGGATGTGTTGTCAACTTAAGATTTCTGGAGGCTTTTTGCATAAGTACTTTTCTTCTAATCCAGAATCTTAAATTCACTAAATGTAGCAAGCAATTAACTGTGCATTAGCAAGCTATTTGTGGAAGCATGCAATATGAATCCCCTCCCCAGTTCACCAAAGGCCTCACCCTGCAGGCACTGCAGTCCTTGGCAAGGACTGAGTAGATTTGAGATCATTCCCCAATAAGTCTCCTACTCTGATGGTAAAGAGTTGGATTAAAAATTAGATTTTGGGTGTTTTGGGAAACATAGCATACTACCCTGAAAAACAGTCTCTGATGAAAATAAACAAAATAGTATATGGGCAAAAGGGCATCTTTTTCTTTTTCTGGGTCTGCCCTTCTGGATATTCTGTCACTGCTAGTGTGTGACCTGGTGATGGCTTTGAACTCTAATGCTATTAGAAACCCTACATCAGGCCTCCTTTGGGTAGCAATGCCCAAAAGCAGCAAAACTCTTGCTTGGGACCCCCTCCCACCGAGTTCCCAGCACAGCACAGGGTTCGTTTCTTCATTTTTCAGACGAGTTAATTAGAAAGCTTTTTTTCCCCCTTTTTTTTTCCCTTTTCTTATTCTAAAAATACAACTGATTCTATTTGTAAGCGTCCCAGAGAAATACTTCAGTTCTACAAAACTTACACTAAAAAAAAAAGAGAGTGAGCTCTCCCATTGCAGGCCATCCACTGAGAAGTGGTCAAACTGCCCAGATAAAGAGGATGGCACTTCCTTGTGCTCACTCTGAGCAGCAGCTTTCCCTCACTGCATTGCTTACTGCCTGTGAATGATACTCCCCTGTGCACGTGACTGCAGCAGATAGTAAGACATATTTAAAACACTGGAATGTAAAAGTATGAGCAGACAGGGTTGAAAGAATAGCTGAAATAGAGACTTTCCCCCTTCTCTATTCCCTCACAATCTCCCCATTTTGCTAACTTTACAGTCTAAGAAATTAAGGGCCTTAGACTACCTTGCAGCTCAGCTTTAGTTGGAAAAGCTGGGCTAATGGAGGAAGGAGGATATTCTCTTTGAAGTGGACCTGGAGAGGAGGGAGACCAGTAAGGGAGAACCTGCTGGGAGCAGTGATGGAAGTTACATCTGTCTGTTGGTAGGAGCAACACACTTAGTGCTTATTATTCCACTTCACCGTGTAGAGACATAGTAGGCTCTAAAATATTTGTGAAAACAGTGGGTACAGCTAAGGCAGTTCTTTCATCTCTCATTTATTAAAAATGTATAGAAACGTTGAGGGGCAGCACTATGTCTGTGCATTTGACACTTTTAGAGTAATTAGACAACTACATGGCTCCTACCAAGAAGTCTAACTTGGGACCACCATCTGTGACCTTCAGTTAAAGCACAGTGTATCCATCCACTTTTACTTTTACACTTGGACTCACTGGTCTTTTCTCCCCCACTGTTGGTTGGCAGATGGAGTTTAGGTCTGCTTCATTAAGCCCTAAATGGTTGGGCCATGTTTGACTTTCCTGCCTTGTAGTACCATCACCCATCCATCAGAGGTACAGGAGACCTCAGTGCCATGTTCCAGAAGTTACTGAGCCCTTTGTGCTCAATCTGCTACGAGGAGTAAGAGATTCTCCCCCCCACTCAAACCAAAACTTGAGAGTCTTGACTCTCCCAGCATAGGAAAACACTCTTCCCTTATTGCACATGTCTAAAGAAGGAATGGGGTGAGCTTGGTCAAGGCTGCATGGAGGAGAACCTCAGCTTAGGGGACAGCCGACCAAAGCTGCTGGGGTCACCAGGCTGGGGAAGAGCTGTGGTGTGGGCAGAGAGAACCTGTAGTACTTTCAGTTGTGTGTGGTGTGTCTGAAGTGGAAGGAAATGTGAAAGGAACAGAAAAATTAAGCTCCCAAGAAAGGTAAATGTCGATATTCTGATATTCAGTAAATGTGTGACTGTGTTGAAAACATGGGTCAAATATGATTTTGGCATAACATTAGCCCCATGAAGCTGATGATAATTCTATCCAAATGCTGTGAACAATTATAGAGGTCCAGTACAATTAGTGTCAGCTAAATTAGGTTAAAAATAATCAATAGGAGACTGTCATTTTGTGTGTCAGTTTAGATCACACAAGGGCTTTTTATAAATTTCAGCGGGAAGAAAAATAGTCGGTTCTTTTCCATTTTGGTTCACAGTGAGGGCACAGATGTCTGGCATTTTTTCAGCTGCTTTTTGCAAGTGGCACCATGTTGCCACAGGGTACAGTGCCAAGATCCCCCAGCTCAGGGCTCCAGCAGTAGATGAAGTCCTCACTTGCTTCTCCTCTCACCTGCCAGCATGGACTGGCAGTGGGCAAACATGGGACAGAGCTATTTAAAAACAGAACATTGCTCATTTCATGCCTTCTTCTCTGAAGCAATCTGCAATATGTGCTGGGACTATTCTCCTTTTTAAATACAGCAGGCAGCCATTCTGAGTGACATCCTGGAGAGCCCCAGAATGTCAGGAGGCTGCAAGGCTGAGGTGGAATCTGGTCTCCCGCACTTACATGCCCCAGGCAGAATGTCTGATGCCTCAGTGGAGGCTCTGGCAGCCTCCCCCAGCACACAGAACAGGAGCTGTCCCAGAGCTGGGCAAGCAATGAAAGGTCTCAGCAAGCCCTGCCTGAAGCAAAGAGGACAAATTGCACAGTGCAGGCATGGGTCTGACATGTGCAGGATGTTCAGTGTGCAAGAGATGGGGCTGATCTCTGTTTCTCACTTGGAGCTGCTCTTTCTCGTTTGGGGCTGAGGAAAGGGGTAGGTTGTACCTGCTCTGGCCAGCAGAGACCACTCAGCCTCTCCCTGTACCCTCTGCAATCTGGATCTGCCATCTCCTCCCTGCTTGGCTCCCTGGGTGACAACACGGCTTTAAATTTTGGAAACACGGGAAGGAAATCCCAGAAGGAGGAAAGCCAAGGAGAGAAACCAGGTACTGAACATGAGGGGAGTGTTACCCTGCAGTTCTTGTCCCACTCTCAAGCTTTGCCCCGTTTACTGGGTGCTTTGTGTCCTCTCCCACTCATTCCACTCTCCATCAACATTGGACTGAGCCAGTTGGGTCCCTTGCTGCCAATGCCAGCAGCCTTTCTTGTTCTGTATTACTTTTGTTTTCCAGCAGTTTTTTCCCATGTTGTCACATTAGCAAAGATCTCCTTGGACACCTGCTGCCTGCCTTCTGCCACATAAATATGTGTGTGGATGGGCAGGCACTTTTCAGCTGCCAGATTGGGGCAGGGGACCCAGTTTCCAAGCAGCTCTCCAACGCTGCACTCCCTGCAGAAAAGCCAATTAGTCACTGGCCACATGCACTGCTGGTGATACCATGAGAGGCCTGGCCACAAGGATCTGCCACAAGGTAAAACCGTTGCAGATAATGAGCAGCATCACATGTGCCCTCCTTTCTAAACCCACTCTGAATTCATGGTGGTCTGATCAGACTGCAGAAGGCCACAAGAGTATATTAATGGATTAGCTTTGCAGTCATTTACATGTTAAGGGCTAAAATGGCATGAAAAGCCGGTTTAAATGTCCTTGAAGCATCCCTGAAGCTTCCTGCTTTCCCTTCTTCTCCTTGAAGCATAGCCAGGGCTTTGCCCCCTGTGAGGCCAGGAGCCTGTGTGCAGCTGCCAGCCCTGCCCACGGCACGGGGCCGAGCGGGAGGGATGGAGAGTGTGGCTGCTGCTGGATCCTGCAGCTGCCAGGGCCTGGCACGGGCACACTGGCCACAGCAGCCAGGGCCTGCCATGGGCACACTGCCCTGACCTGCCTTTGCAGTTCTCACCAGTTCAGCAAGAGCTGTGAGGATCCTGTAAAGGACACTCTTCTGTCTGACCATTCAGATGCCACTGTGGGCATCAAGTATATTCGTCTATGGTCCCCTGTACCCCAAGTGGATCTTGGCAGGAGTGGAGGTGTTGTACTACATCACAGGGTGTCAGGGTGGCCAGTGCCCCAGGGCTCCTGGAGAGCAGCCGTGGTGTCTTCTCAGGCTTCACATGTAGCAGCAAAGCAAGCAGGTTCTGTACAGACACGGGCGTGGGTGAGCAGTGCCAGGGGTCAGTGTCCTTCCATGGATAGCTAAAGAGTGTACCACAGCCTGGGATTTTCTTCCAAGTTTTCTCTGCATCTGGGAGGGCCTCCTGGCACTGGAAATCCTCAGCTGGCTGTGATGGTGCTTTGCCTGGTCTTCGTGCTGATCCAGTCCTTGGAAAGAGGATCCGTGGGAGGAGAATAGCAGCTGTAGCTAGGCTAAGCTAAAAAGATGCCTAAGCTCAATGCCAGTCTGCAAACTACTGTGGGCACCTGCTGGGCTGTGGTCTGGTTTTTAACTAGCTAAACATCTGGGATTCCCTTTGAATTAGGAATGCTTAAGATGGAGGCTAGCCCTGGCCAGCACGTTGGGATAATAAATCCATTGTTTTGGTCATGTGTTACCTGTACAGCAGCAAAGAGACAGACACACCTTTCCAAAAGAAGAACAGCTTTGAATTTCCCGTGCTGAAGTATTCAAGCTTCCACATTGATTCTTACAGCTTTCCCTAGCACCTGGAGCAGTGGAAGTAAATAGTTCCTTGTTTTACTGACACAGGAGAAAAATCAGTATTGCCATGCAGATCGGATCTATTTTCCTTTTGATTAAACAATATTGCCTCCACAAAAGTCATCAGAGTCCCAAATACTTTGCAATTAATCATGAAGAGAGTAAATGAATCATTGATTTAACATTAAGAGAGCTTTTTTTGGGGGGGGGCAATGTATTCTCCTGACAACTTGCATTACCAGTAACTATTCAATAAAGAATAAAATCATACATTTGGTCTGGTTTAGAATGTGCCTCAAACTTCATAAATATCAATACAGATACAGCTAAGCAAATTATCTTGTGATTGTGAGCTCTGGCTGGGAATACATCTGACAATAAAGGTTGTTAGTGGAAAGCAGTGGTGGATAGAGGGGGAGGGGTTTGTCCAGTGATAGAGTTTGGGCAGTTGCATGTATATTTGCATGGTTTAGGGGTAGCTCTTTGGTGAGGCAGGGCATGCAGGGAGCTGGCAGGGAGATACGTGGCCTACATCAAAAGACATATACTAGCTTTTCATAATGGGGATGTGGGGGTGTGGGAAAAAATCTGTATGAGCATATACCCAAAAATCCACAGTTGGATGATTATATGTTTGAGTCCATATGTAAACTACCTGCATTGGAAAGGAAATCCAGAGAATTTTACAAATGTACATGCAAAGGTTGTGAACTTAAGCACTCAAAAATTAGGAAATGTGCTCAGTGCTCTGTCTCTGACCTATGGGTCTGACTTTCATGTGTCAGACAGTGTAACTTCTGGACAAAGATCTCCCAGCTTTGGGGCATTTGGCATTTGTTGTGTTGAACCAAATATAAGTGAAGAAGGCTGCAGGAGGTGAGGGGGAAGAGAGGTCTGAGCCTCCCACTCCGTGCTCTGCATCTGCCACGCCCAGCAGCTGTGGGACCAGGCGCAGTCGGATCTGGGAGAAAACGTCATTTTTACTTTGGTGAGTTACTTTTCTATGAGCTCAGTGAGCTGCATGCATGGCCTGCACAGTAGCACAACCTGAGGCAAGGGAGGTTGCCAAAGCATGTGGCAGGAGCAGGAGAGAAGGGAGCACAGGACCACTTTTGTCAACAAGCACCCGCAGCTGGACTGGATGCAATGAAATCCAAAGCCTTAAAAGAGAATATCACTCCTGTGTCTAATGGAGCAGGAAGTCACCGGGCAGCCTTTCCTACAGTAACGTGTGCTCTCTACATGAGCCAATTCCCAATCCTCAAATTACAGACAACATTGCACAGAGATTTTTACTCTTCTGTGAAATACCATCTTTGGCCACTGGTGCACAGTGGGTTGTGCCTGTACAGGTGCATGTGCCAATCCAGAGGGCTGTGCATGGCAAACCAGGCTGTTGATCCAGGGTTGATGTATTTCCTTCCTTCCTTTTCCTTGCAAACCAGATATTACATGTATTCCCTGGATAAGATAAAGAAGCAGATAAGAGAAAATACTGGGAATATCAAAAAGGTGCCTACAGTTTAGGACCCAAAGCTGAATATTTGGTCATCTGATGTGTGATTATATCAGAGAAAACTGTTAAAAAGCTAGGGATTTATCCAGTGTAAGAAAAAAGTGCATTAGTCTATAATGTAGTCTACCAAGATCCTGTAACTTTTATGCTCATGAATATTCACCACTGAAGTGAATGATTCTGCTTTTAAAGTTAGGTACTTGATTTTTAGATACCTTGCTCAATCGGAGTCCTTTGTATCAACTTCTCTTAATGATTATTGCTTGGATTTGGCCATAGAAAGTTTTTATGGGGCTACAAGGTTAATTTACCAGTATCTTTCTCTTCTCCCATCCTCAAAGTATCATAATAACTTCAAGTTTCCTTTGTACCTTTTATTATGTTTTTGTCAGCTCTATTGGTTCTTAAGCTTAAAAATGTTTTCTAATTCTGTAATACATGAGGGGTGGAGGGAAGCTTTTGGTACATTTCATGTCCCAGTGTCATCTACAGGTGAACTAAAATGTCAGGCTTATAAAAATATAACAAATGGTAAAATATGTATATATCCATAAATCAGTTTAAGCAGAATCAGTGATGGATGAGTGCGTTTACATTTTAGAATCATATTTCTTCTAACGTACTGGAAGAGGACTCCCATAATTCACTGGAGAGTTTCATTCTCGTGAATTATTGTCTTCATCATTTAAGGAATATTTCATCTCCTAGCGATGATCTCCAGCCCCTGTAACCTGTATTTGGCTTTCAGCTATATTTCTTTATCTTCCTTAATGCCTGTGATCTTGTGCACTTCAGTGCGGAAAATTGGAGTGCCTGCTTTCTGGTTCCTGGAATTTGTTTATTCAAGATGCTGTAAGTAAACACACTGCAGCACCACGGTCAGCTTCTCTTTTCTCCCTCCTCCTTGCGATCACCACTTGTTTACTTCATGGGCCAGACGTGCAGCTCCTCAGCAGCAGCGTGTGCTCCTTGCACAGGCGGTGCCCTGGCAGTGCCTTGGGCACACACAGTGTGCTGGAGAGGAACCCTGAGTGAACAGTCATTAAACCAGTGACACATGGTTTGGTCTTATGAGTGAAACATGGGGCCTGGTGGCAGGGTGAAGCTGAATTCCTGACCTGGGGCACGTTGCTGACCTCGCTGGCAAAGGGACGGTGATGTCTCCTCCCACCCTTTGCCTCTGCACTGGGAACTGCAGGCCCTGTGATGGCATGGGCTCATCAGCCATGGGGACACGGCTTAGCTGGGCTGCTCAGGGCTGGGTGAAGGTCATGCTGGGGGGACCACATGAGAGAGGATCCACAGGCTTTGTGCTGCTGATATTTAATATTTTGTTCATTATTTAAAAAGGCAGTTGGGCTGGTAAATGTCCAATGGGAAGAGCTTTAAGGAGCAGTGCTGTGGAGGTGAGGAGGGAGCATAGGGCCAGGCATGGGGCTAGGTTCTAACCACAGCATCCTGTCCTCAAGCTGGCCTGGAGCATGTGATTCCCAATATAAATCCCCCTGGGAAGAAATCCCATGCTCTAAAGTAATTTCTTCCCATCCTTGCTCTGGAAAATGAGGATAATAATACTTGAGCTATCTTCTCTGAGTGTTGCTTAATATTTGAATACTGCTTTGATCCCATTGAATGCTGAGGATTATTGCTCTGTATAATCCTTATAATTCTATTATTCCATGAGTGAAGTGATTCAAATAAAATTGGAAACATCTTTTATGCTGACCCAGAGCCAAAGTAAAACTGAAATTTTGTATCTCTAGGTAGTGGAAGAAATTAAGCCCAACCACAGAAAACTTTGTTTTTTCTGAGTCGTACAAAGTCTGTGAGAGTCCTTCTTTATGCCAGTGGGCTTTGAGTGGGAGCAGAAGAGACAAGTAAGCTAGACAAAATGGATAAAAAGTCACCAGGATACTATTTCCAGTTCTCCTACATGGTGTTCACTATGCCCAGACCTCTTTAAAGCTTCTTGCTATTTTTTCTGTTTGACAATCTCCATGGACATAGGAAAGGAATAAGGTAACTTCCACAAAATTACTGATGCTGTTCTCTGAGCTAGATGTTACATCTCAGGTCTGAGTCAGCTCAAATTTCACCTCAGTCATATGGTCCCGAGTATGGGCCAGAGGCTATGAAGCTCTGGCTAGGAAGTTTTCATTTTGGTTCTTTCCTTGCACTCCTTTTTTTCCCCAAATGTGCCTCTGAAACTTCTCAGCAATGTTTGCTTCTGATGAGCAGTGGAGTCGTTGGAGATGGGTTAGTGGGCCGAGAAGGGATATTTAAAATGGATGATAGATGAGCACCATTACAAAGCTATTACCATCACACAGTGTGTAGCTTAAATACCTTGAGGATATGCGTGGGTTTGCTAGTGGAGAAATGACTATGTGAGCTGAAGACATTAGTACAGGAGTGATTATGCAAAAGGCACAGTGCCAGGCTGTGTGAAGGGGAAGCAGGGGAATGATGTCCCAGGAAACCTCAGCACCCTGTGCCTCAGCCTCGCTGTTTGTGGGGAATGTCAGCATTCCCAGGCCTGTGTCTGCTTTCAGGCCTGGTTTCTAATTGCTAATCACATACTGTGGCTGAGATTTTATTATTGCTTAAGAGAGTGCTGGGGGGTCATGTGGAAACCTGATCATCACTCTGTGCCCCGTGGGACGGTGCGTGGGGCTGTCCTGGGTGCTCAGGCTGGTGCACCGCTGGGCCTGGCGGTGACTGGGACGAGGTTGGTGCCAGGCAGCAAACAAGGTGTGGTCCTTCTTCCCTCATGCCTGAGTGAAATCTGTGAGATGCTTTTTAGGAAGGATGAGCATCTTGTGGAGCCATGGGCAGCTTCAAGGGCCAACAAGCACTGGCTGCCTCTGAATGGAAAATAAGAGGTTTCCAGGTTAGGGGGCTTCTTGCTCTGCCATCCGCACGCTGCCTGCCGTCCCGCAGCTCTCAGTGCCTCTGAGTAATAACATAGTGTTTTGCTTCTTAGTAAATATCTTTTAAACTGATGAATTCAAAAAGCACTTTAGATGACATTTAAAATTTAGAACCAGATGACTGAGCCGTGAATAATGAATCTTGCCCAGTAGATGGATAGCATGTTACTGTGCAGTTCTCTCCCTCTCAGTCATTGTCAGCTGAAGCATTTTTCTCTTCCACCTGGTTTCCCTCCTCTCTTCCCTCCCTCACCCTCAGAATACACAAGGCCTATTCAGAAATGCTTAATTTTGAAGAACATGTGCACAGGGAAACTTTCAAACCAATCAGACCTAATCACAGATCCATTTTTCTCCTTCTCTTCAGTCCTTACCTGAGGGTTGGTTATTTAAGCTGCCAATCTTTAAACTGGGGCTTTCTCAGCCTACCAGCCCATCCTCACCCCATAGCTCTGCCAGCAGGGTCTCCCAGGTGCCCAGTGGGACAACAGGAGAGCCCTGCCCCTGCCACCCCCTTGGATACACTGCCTCGGTCACACGGTGGGAGACAGGGAACAGGCACCCCCCTGATCCTACAGCCTGTAAGGCCAAATTAAAGTGCCACTTTCAGTGCCCAGCAGTAGCCAATGTTTTGGGCAGCACAGGGTTGCTGTGGCCTGGGAACAGCTCAGCTGTACAAGTGGTGGCTACAGTACACCTTCCCAGCTTTCCTTTTCAGGGATGGCACTCCTTGGCCATGGCAGCTCATTTCACATTGTCCCCTGGCCTCTGATGTGTCTCCTGCTGTTCGTCACTGCCAGATCCACAGCTGCTGGCTGACACTGCAATGAGGTGTTTCTCCCCTGCTCAGCTCCCTCAGTCCTTTACCCTCACACCTGTGTCCCAGGTCCCTCACACCTTCAACCCCCTGCAGGCAGGGCAGACACTACTCACAGTGTCCCCTTCAGCTCCTTGCTGTGCCCAGGCCTTCACACCACTGCAGGCAACATTCTGCTGTACCCCCAAGATGGGCACCTGCATCCCTCCCCAGCAGCCCCTTCATCACCCATAGTCAGGGAGGTGTCTGGGGCAAGGGGTGCTCAGGATATAGCAAGAGGTGAGTGACAGCATCTCCCGTGCAAGCTCTGGAGCTGAGTTCTGCCATCTCAAACAGAGCTGTGTCTTTCCCCAGTGCTGAGGCACCTGTGACCCAGCTCCATTTGAGATGGCAGAACTCAGCTCCAGAGCCTGCACGAGAGATGCTGCCAGCTCCACAAATTAGGCAAAGGTGGATAATGAACTAAGCAGGAACCTCTGTCAGCTGGGAGCTTGGTTTTTCTGACTGCCTTCGCCTGGTTTTTCTGACTGCCTTCGCCTGGTTTTTCTGACTGCCTTCACCTGAGAGTCAGTGGTATAAGGGCTCCATTTCTACTCTGGAAAAGCTAAGGGCTTTCTGCTTGCTTTGGTTGCTGTGTGTTTGACCCCACTGTCTGGGTAGGGTGGTAGAAAATCCTTGCAGCATATAAGAGGTGATACTAAAGAGGATAACAATCTCTCTGTATTATAGTTAATATTGGTTACCTTTTACCTTTTCCATTATTATTGATGGAATGTTTCTGTTCAGTGGACTTTTCAACATCAGATTTCATATTATCCCCCAGTGCTATTATCTTGTTCTAGAAAGAAGCTGTGGGAAGTGCTCACTTTGGTAATTGCGCTCAGATCTTTGAGACAGAGATTATTCCTAGAGGAGAATGGTCAGGCTAGGTTGGCTTCTGTGAACATCAGCCACAGGAAAGATCAGTCAGGCTGGAACAAACCAGCAAGGCTAGATGGGCCCTGCTCCTGTACTGCTTTTAGGTGCAAGCCTGTCCTTGCTTCCTCTGCCCCTTTTAATCCTGCTATGGTAGGTTTTGAATATTAACACCAGGGAATTCCACCCGAGGACAGAAGGAGCAGCAGGGTCAAGCTGGTTCATGCACAACTCAAAGCAGGAGAGGTTGTGGGTGTTCCTATTCTACCAGCTGTTCTGCTAAAGTTTTGCCAAGGTTGAAAGTCCTCTTCATCTGCACCTCCTGAAATTTACTGTTTTGTTTGTGCTTCTTCTCTTTTATTTCTAGAAACTTTTTATATGATTCAATCAGAAACATTGGTGAGGAAATAACATGTTTTAAGACTGACTTTCAGACTGTAACCCTTGGTTGTTGTATGGGTTCTTAAAACTTCTTTTTTTTTTTTAAGGTTTCCCAGTGTTTTAACACACAGATTAGAGCCTCCTTCATGTGGGAAATGCTTTTCTGCTATGGAGACTTGCAGAGTATTTGCCCAGAGTGGATGTGAAGAAAATGCCCTTTGTGGTAAGTGCCCTCTGGGAAGATACTGCTCTGTAGTAGGATGAACTTCTGGCTCTGTGTGGCATCAAGTAGCAGTCAATGGCTGTGTTGCTTTGTATTTACAAGGAAGGTAAATGAATGTTGCAAACTATTGTTTACAAACCCTGCTCTCATATCAAGGAGCTAAGGTAAAAAGGGGCCTTTAGTGTTATTTTCTGTTAGTATATATTAACAAAGTGTCAAAACTGCCTCTCCATAATTTCTTTCTCTGCAAAATAATAATGTAAAGCCAGACTAGAAGACGGAAAACTGTCTTTTGAGACAGTTCTTTGAAACAGTGGCAAAATAGCACTAACCACACCGGAACCTCAACCCATTCACACCCTGTAAACCTGAGCAAATAACTAGTCTCTGCAGAGTTACAGGAAGAGCAGTAAAGCTTATTTTTGTGACAGGGAGAAAAAGAATTTGGTAAGCTAGACTCTGCTTTCAGTGTGTAGGTATTCCAGTGTGATTACACCTTCCAGCTGGAATTGAGATGGTCAGGGAGAGAGATTTCCTCTGGAGTATGATATAGCTTATCTGACATAGGAAAGGGTGACTGGAACAGGGCCCATGACTGATTGGAAATGTCTCATTAAAGATGAGATTTGCAAAGCCTGAGATTGTTCCACATTAAAATAAGATTTTTTTTTTAATGAAAATTGGGGAAACTTAGCTGACAATTTTAAGTTGGGCAATGGCTTAGTGGTAGGTATTGGATTGCTAATGAGCTGTGAATGTGACTGAACACAAGGTATTGATTAGGGTAGTATTTTCCTAATTTTGTTCTTAACATTTATTTACCCTTCCTTAAACTTAAGAAAAAGTATTGCTGAAGATGTGTTTAGGTCTCAGAGTAGCCACAGCTTTCTACTGGTCAACTCACTTTGTACTCAAACTCAGTAAAAATACGTTCCATGGTGCAGTCTGGTGGATAAAGCAAGATGGTATTGTGTAGTGGGAAGAGCCTCAGGTTGGGAACAATACACTGGGGTTACATTCAGATAGATCAGTGTTCTGTGCACATATCCCAGAGCAGCACAGACCTGAAATGAAGTTTATTGCTGAGGCACTGCCATAGAATGGGCAGAGCTTGTACATCCCAAACCTGGAAGGCAGGTGTAAATGGGGTGACTGGGGTTACCAGTGCCTCTGCTGGGGTCAGCACCATGTGGAACTGCATTGCATTCAAGCATTAATTGCTAAGGCCTCAAGTATAAATAAGTAACTGGTTCCCAGTGGATAAATAGGCTGTTCTGCTGAATTGGTCTGAACCAACAATGTCAGCAGAGCACACGGGTCTTTGGATTGGTGCTGCTCTGTGAAATCAGGCATCTTTTGTGCTGGAAGTGCTCAGAGTAACAGTCTTTTAGCGTTAACGTAGTATTTTTACTTTTAAACCTGTCCAAAATACAGAAAAAGCAAAGGGGAAAAGACAGACATTAACTAAAGATCATTTCTAGAGTACTAACTTAGCTCTTAGGCTGCAGTTCTTTTAGACAAATTGCCTCTTCTTTGAAGGTCCCTTGGGTTTTGAGGGTGGGGTTTTTTTATTTCTTTCAGGGTTTATTTTTTCCTTCCTTCCCTCCCCTCAAAGATGCTTCTCTCCTGTCTGTAAAGCCTTCCCTAACTCCTTACCTCACAGCTCAAAGGAGGAAGAGGGGGCAGAGGGAATAATCAATGTCTGTATCTGCTTGGAATGTGTGATCTCTTGTAAAAGACACTGTACTGCTGGAGTAGATGCTGAGAATGTGACTCTTGTGTTTGAGAGAGTGATTAGAGAGCGTGAGCCTTGGTTCAGCACAGCACTGAAGAGTTTACTTAATTTAAGCAATTGCCTAACAGCTTTGTTAGCTTACTTGTGCTATGTCAGGCTGTACCTAACACTCACACCTAAGTGTGATAAGGTGTTTTGAAGTATTAGTTGTTTTATTTAACAGTTGTTTTTTTGTTTCTTTTCACTTGGAAAGTGTTCACAACAAAATGCTTTATTGCAACATCAAATGTTCTGGAAACTTGATTAATCAAGAGCTTGCAGGAATTGAATGATCAAGGAAGAAACTGCTTGTAATGGTTTATTCTATGTATATGCAAAAATTTTTACTCTGACATGGCTTTTCCTCTCCCCACAATTCCTGGCGACAAGTAGAAAGCAAATTTCTACCAGATGGTATGGAGACAGTTCAGTTCTGTGTTATGGAGGTCATGGCACAGGTGTGGGGCTGTAAGAAGACAGAAGGGCTCACTGATAAAAGCCAGTGTATTGCAAATTACAGCTAGGAACCAGGAACCAGCTCTTCCTTGGGCTGTTACTGACACTGGAGTTACTAAAACAGTTTTGAAGCATTTTCTCTTGCTGACAGATGTGCAATAACAGTACAGCTTCTAATCCATGTGAATAATGGACATTGAGATCTTTCCTGAAACCCTTTAAAAGTAAAACTGTGATCATAAAGAAAGTTTTCTCCTATTAACTTCCCTTCCCTGGGAGTGATGTGGGATTCTGTTAGGCTGTGAACAGCATGGTGTGAACTGTTGGAAAGCTGCTGAGCAGCACAGGTCTGTAGCTTGCCAAACCCGGGTTGGATCAGCTCAAACTTCCCCTTCTCTCAGGGAATGTGAGGCTGATCTTGGCCTCACAGTGAGAGCTGCTGCAAGCAGAGAATGCTTGCTGTGCAGTTTTGCAGAACTGATCCTGTGAATAATTTTCTACTTCACTTATTTCATAGGAGAGCTTGCAGTGTTTGAGCTTGGGCTAAATATACGTGGCTGTTTTGGACATGAATTTTCACTGACTGTTTGTCTGCATGCAGTCCTGGGTGCTGATTTAAACTTCATGTGGCAAATGTAGTGGAGGGTGTAAATCTTCATCTTGCTTCTCATCTAAACCATAAAAACTAGATAATCTGGTGCATCCTATAGCTCATATTAAAATGAGTCATATGTATGTATGTGTGTATGTACTTATGCAGGGGTCATTACTGAAATTCCTGCTGTAATAGGTTCAACAAAATCCCTTCCAAGGGAAGTAAGCCAAACAGCTTTGCTCTCTCATCATTCCTACAGAGGTAGCCACTGGGTCCCAGCAGGGATGTCAGCATCAACCAATCTGTGTTTTGAGTGAGGCACCAGGAAGCACAGTTTTCTGGGCCTGTACTTCAGCAAAACATATGGCAGTGTCTGCTGCTCGTGAAAGGCAATGGCACAGTCAAGCACTGGATCAGGACTTTCCCACTGCACAGACTGAGAGGAATCTGGTTTTCCCCACACCACTGGATTCTAGTGCAAAGCTGATTTGCATTTCCTACAGCAGTCCAAGCAGAGACTTGCTTGCAGCTCACCTGTGCAGGATCTGCACTCCCAAGAGTCAGTGTGGAAGTTTTCAGGCTAACAATGCCCACCAGCCAGCCTCAGGATGAGATTAGTGAATATCTTACATAAGGAAACAACTAAACACTTCCTTCTGTTGTAAGCTGTATTTTAACTTCAGTGTTTTAACACATATCATGTTTGATGGAGGTAGTACAGGTAGTACAGGTAGCACTGTTGTTCCTGATATCTGTTAGGATTAGGAATGGGCTAGTACTGGGGGGAAAGGGCATTTATCACTGCTCTGCCTTTATTGTTTGAAATGGCATTGAAATCTCTTTTATCCTGCCACCCTGAACACTGGACACCGCTGCCTCACTGCTGTTGTGCTGTCCACACTGAGATTGTTCACAGCTGTCAAAATAGAGTAGTTGCAAGTGGGCCTCTAGGTTTGTGGAATAACTTTAAAAGTATATTAGTTACCTTATTCTGTGATACTGTCATATTCTGACAGCTCTGCTTAACAGGATAAATAGCTTTGTTTTATGAGAGTCTCTTCATTGTGTCCATTTGCTAAAGAGCATGTTCAAATTGGCATTAATGACTTGACTTCTGGTGACAAAGCATTCTGGTATCTTTGAGAGCCTCAGCAATTTTGGCATCAGGTAACTGCAGGATGGCAGGAACTTTACCTTTAAGCACCTACCACAGTGCTATCTGGTTTAGCAACTTTTCTGTCATTTTGGACCCAGGAGTAGAGTAGATTTCCCTTCAGTGTAGAACGACTTTGTTATGCAAACAAGTGTTCATTTCTTCCTTTAATTTCAAATGATATTTGTGTTTTTCCAGTCTATAACCAAAGTATCAGCCCAGTGTCAGCTGTAGGTGGGATTATAAGCAAGAATTGCCAAAGCATATAAAGCACATATATTCACACAGTCAGATGGTGCATGGGGGTTCTTTTCATTAAAGTACTGTATTAGTAGCTTCCATTATGTTGCTCTCCTGTGGTGAAGCATTCTGGATCAGAAGAGACCTGCTATTTCACATGTACTCCAGCTGTTCACCCACCACAGTCAAACCTAGTATTTTCTTATTTTTAATGAGTTATGTCTGTGGAAAGTCAAAAAAAAAAAAATAATTCCCAAGCAGAGGGAGATGGTTAGATTGTTTCCAGCATGAAGCTGGGTGAGATCACACAAGGGCCAAAGAAAGTTCTTTCCAGCCCTGTGAAATGCAGAGCTATGAGGCTGACTCATTTCCTTGACCACTTTTCCTGACAGAACAACACCAGGGGGTTTGCCTTTGTCCCTGGTGCTTTTGTTTCTGAGAGCACTGAGGATTTCTGCCCTGTTTTCTGGTCTCCTTTTGTTCCTGCTCTTCTGTGTTCTGGGCTCTCTATTATTCTGCTTTGATTTTGGTTTTACTGTCCTTCAGGGATGTTTCCCATCTCCTTATGTCTCATCTTAAACTACATGTGGTTCAGAGCTCTGAGTGATGGCCCCAGAATGCCATCGTGTCATGGCTTTGATGCCTGTCAGAGTCCAAAAAACTGAAATCCCAACACAAATCTGTGTGCAACCTGGTACAACTCCTACATTTGTCATGCAGTGAAGAAAAGCTGTGCCAGTGAAGTCAAAGCAACAATGGAAATAGTGTCCCTTCATATGGACTGGCCTGAGCCCCCATCAGGACAGGGGATGTACTGTGTGTCCCCTGCCTGCTGTGTTTGAGACTGTGGCTGCAGAGCAGGACTCCTGGTTGTTTTGAAAGCCTGTTCCACCTTCAGACTGCAGGCCTGAACAAAGCTATGCCTTGTGTTTCACATGCCTTGTGACTTTGAGTAGTTGCACAGCAACTTGCAGAAAGCTTGCTGACAATAACACAAATACTGGCTGGCCTCTGCACAGGAATATCCCAACTCTGGGCAGTCAAACAACACAGCACGTAAGCTTCTGTTTCTCTCTTTCTTTGAACCATCTTCCTGCTTCAAATAATCTTCAGAGAAAAAGGATTCAAAACCTGCATATCCAAGTCATATACCCAGTGGTCATGAAGAACTCGAAACAAACAAGATTTGCCTCATAGCAAGGGAAGGGCTGAGGGAAGGGAGTGGGTGCTGTTGCCTATTGTACTCCTGCAATGGAGTAGGGCCTGGGAAAGTGGCCCTGAGCTGGTATAGGTTAAGCAGAGTGGCATTTTAAGGTTCCTACCCTCTAGCTATACCTAATCAGCTTTTACAATATCAGTTGCTTCTGTACTGCTTCAATCCCTGCTGTGAGGGAGTAATCCAGCCCCTGCAGGATCTTTTGGAAAGAAGGATGGGTTGAAGCTCTGGAGGTTTGATAGTGGACCACCAGTACTTAAAATCTGAGAACTCTGTGTAGTCTGGAGGCCTTTACAGCTGTGCTGAATTACCACTGGTCTAAAATATTGCCAGAATGCATTACTTATCTCTGAAAGCCATTTGTTTTCATGTACTGCACAAAGTAAAACAGGCTCAGGGTTACAAACAGCTTGGTCTGTGCTGGGGCTGTAATTCTGCTGCACTGATAAATGCCATTGTCACTTACAAGTGCCATTGTCACTGATGTAACACAGCAGCTCAGGGAGCTTCTCCAGCATGGTGGCACAGCACAGGTGCTTGTTTTGCCGATTTTAGGAGCTCTCTAAACACATCCTCTCTTACTGTGAGTATGACCTATTCCTGAAACAGGTTACCCAGTGAGGTTGTAGACTGCCCATCCTCAGATATACAAAACCTGACTGGCCACAGTCCTAAGGAACCTGCTCTATTTGACCCTGCTTTGAGCAGGGCATTGGACCAGATGATCTCTAGAAGTGCCTTCCAACCTCAGCCCTTCTGTGATACCTGAAAAGGGGTTCAGTGCACAAGGGCACAGTAGTTGGAGCACTGTCTTTGACATAACAACAGAACTCAATGCTCTGCTCTTATTCCAAGAGGTCTATCAACAATCTAACTTCGAAATCTGCATTTCCTGGCTTATGAAATCACCCGTGGAGGTAGAGTCTCATTTCCTGAAATGAAAAGAGCCCAACAGATAAGCAAAGGGCAAGAGCTCGCTCAATCTGTTAGTTATATAAGCACATAAATATAACAGTCACTTTTCTTAGCATCAGGTACTTACTCTGTAATTGGTATCACTTAATGTAAAGCGTTGTTCTCCATTTCCCTTCTCGGTTTTAATGGCTGATGTAATTGCAGTTTTGCAAACTGTGGTAGCATACCAATGCAGTCACTTCTGTGCAAAGTTAAGTGCTTAGTACTGTTCATATGTTAGTGTAGCACTTAGATATCACAGAATGGGACCAAATTGTGAATGCAGATGACTGGTTTAGTATCATGAAGGGAACAAATGCTAAGACAGTCCTAGAGAAAGAAATTCACAGTGCTTAAAAATACATATATATTATTATTATTAATAATAATAATATTTTTCTACACGAACCACAGTTTTTATCAGATACAGAAATTGCTGCCATGTTAACCCAACTACCTGAATTTTCATATGGGATAGGTAGAAAATTCTATTGTAAAGAAGCTCTGCAGAGAGATGAAGAAAAGCTTCAAACTATTTAATAAATTTGGTAAATTCACAACTGCTGTAAGATGCACGTGTCAGGTGCTTGAGCCAGCACTTGAGCTATGGTTGTAGAGCTTGTGGGCAGTATCTGGTTTCATTGAATAGGTTCACCTGTGTCATAACCGACTCGATATGTGCTCCCCCAAGCTTTGGGGCTGCTGCTGTCTCTGCTTTATTCAGGATGGAAAATGTGCTGCTTTGCACAAATAGCAATCTGATTAATACTGACCCTGCTAGAGGATTAAAATTCTCCCTCTTCTAAGGTGCTGGCTGTAGTCCCTGGCAGGCTGCAGCGCTCTGCTGTTTCACACAGGTGCCCACCATGTCACACGCAGTCGGCCTTGGCGGGTCACCTGCTTGGTGACTGTCAGTATAAAAGAGATGAGCATAAACTTGCTCTGAAGCTGAGTTCAGGCCTGCACTGAGGACACTACTTAATCAGAGGAATGTGATAGAAAAGGGGATGCAGAATGGAAAGGAAGGTTTTCATTCAAGCTTGCCTTAGGAATTGATCAAACTCCAATGTTACTTACTTCTTTGTTTTATCATGTCCTATTGAGAACCCCTGCCTTCCACCTGGTCTCCCTACTGCACAGAGAAGAGCAGAGTTAAAGGTGTGGTGGAGGCACCAGACATGACAGTGGGGGAGAGAACTGATGCCTGTGGATTTGCCACTTGGTGTTACAGATACCCCCTTAAGCTGTGAGGCAAAAGCATGCTGGATAGTGGGAAAGTAACCTTAGCTGGGGAGTGAGGATCATCTCTGGAACACCTGCATGTCTTAGTAATGCTTTCAGAAGAGCTGGCCAGAAGAACAGGAGTTTTCCAGCCAGAAATAGTTGTTAAAATCTCATCTCTGCCTACTTTGCACTGGAGAGTGGTGTTTCCAGTTTTGGACTGTGGGGAGAGCAAAAAAATTGCTGTATTCATTGTAAACACTCAGCAGAAGAGCAAAAGCTCCTGCTTGGAAATGCAGGTGAGGTCCTCATGAGAATTGTCCTTTGAAAGCTTTCCACAGAAAAGAATAGGGATTAGCTCTGGTTTGAATATTAACTCAGTCAATTTTGGTAAAAGAAAAGTATGCTTTCATCTGCAGTGAGATTCCAACTAAAATGCTCTCACAACTACTTATACCAGTGGTATTGTAAGACCTCACAGTCAGTTCAGTGCAGGGACAGGACACTTCCCTTCCCTGGAATTGCTTCACCATGTCTCATTAACTCAGCCTCCCTGGGATTTGATCAAAACCATGATCTCCCCTCCCTACCCACGGTGCCTTCCTGTCTTTAACAGAAACAATCCACCAGAGCTCTGAGCTTCTCATTTTCCCCATGTGCCACTAAAATACGGTGCAGTGTGCTCCAACATCTGTGGGTGATTCTATGCATGAAGGAACATATTGATGTCTCTGCAAAACACTGAATTGGGGTCACTTCTGCAGCATTTCATAATACTTCTGATGAAGGGAAGAGCAGACTGGTTTGTTTACAGCACAGGCATTTCCTTTACTTAAAATGGATCTTTGGGAGCCTTCATTAGCTGTAAAACCAGAGTACACGCTAGCATGTGGATTCCTTAGTGTTCTGCTCACACTGGTGCAGATCTTGGCCTCTTTTGCACCATGTATTCACAAATCCAGCATTTTAGAGGGTTCCCCCACAAGTGACTAATATATTCTTGGGAGCTTTATGTTTTTACAAAACTGTTGGCCCATCCAACAACACAAGCACTTGCAGATGCACCATACACACCATTCAAGTCAATGAAGTTATTTCCATGCCTACAATTTAGCACACTGACAGAGCTGGAATAATGGAAATATTTCTGGATTTCTTTTTTGTGGTGAGGACGAAGAAAGCACCAAAAAATGTTCTGCTGAATTGACATATGCCCATCCCTAAAGTAGTTGTGCTATGCATGGGCTGAATTCATGTGAGGTTTTCTGTTGCAATTACATAAGGAAAGCACATCCTAGCCTGGCTGAGCATAGGTGTGTAGCTTTAATAGCAATTAGTTCCACTGGTAGGTTATCTGAACAGCTGCCAGGGATATTGATCAGGACAAAAGCTGTTTTGGAATAGTGACATCTGAAACAATTGGTTTTTAAAACAGTCAGAAATATAGCTATTGATTGACTGAAGGGGATTCTTCTGGCCTGTAAGTGTACAATTTTGCTTTCTTAACTCAGCAGGATGCTCTGGTGTGAACTTTGAGAATAATCTTTAAAGAAAGTTTTAAGGGGAAAAAATGCAGCAGATTGAACATCTTTCCAAGAAAATTATGGAGGCATATAGGAAGCCAGTGTTCTTTTCCTGATTATTTCTTAGCCTTCCAAATCTGAGATTGAAAACATTACCTAAATGTAATGAGGAAGATGTAAAAAGGGCCATTGTTCAGGATCTCTCTGGAAAGTCCATATGCACATCACTCTTCTGGGAATAGGAACTTTCCTGGGACTGGGAGACAGCCAAGTCACATTTGAAAACTGAGGAACACAGAAATTGAAAATGGTTTGTGGTGCTGAGCAGCTGATTGAGAAATCATTACTAGGATTTTTTTCTAGATCTAGGCAAACGGTCCCATGCTAGTGGGAGGGATTTTTCCTGGAAGTATTTTTTTCAGGCCTCTGATTATACGCCTGCATGTGCAGATTCAGTATGATTCCACGTGCCATCCCATGACAGTACAGTGAACCTGCACGTCTCTCTTTTCCCCTTCTTTGTCAGCCAGCCATTGCATAAGCAAATAAATTTAAAGTACTGAAGCCTATAAAGACTCACATTCCAGACATTCAGTTCATGGACTCAGAGTCTGTTATCATGCGTGGTCTGATGTGCACGGCACAGTTGCATCTCCATCTGCTGAGCCAGGCAGCAGTTTGAAAGATGACAACATAAATGAAATGCTTATGGTGCTGTGAATTGAAGGTAGGCAGTTTCTAAATTGATCCTTCCTGTCTATATAGATCAGATGAGCTTGAAACAGGGAAATTGAAATCTAACATTTCCTTTTAAAAATCTCTGTCTTAAGAGAATTGTGTTTCTTTCCTTTTCCCTCCCCCCAGCCTTGGAATAATGTTCAGTCTGTTGGCCCTGTCTGCCTGCATCAGGTGGAGGTTGTGGGGCTCAGGCTTCTGGGTTTGCTGTGTGAATTGTAAGGTGGTGGAGCTCAGTCTGTTTTGGATAAGGAAGGGTTAAAATCTCTTCCAGCCCTCATGTCCTGTATTCTGTGTGTAAAGAAACACGATGCTGTTCTTGAATTGCCAGCCTTGCCCTCTGTATTCTAGGCTGTTTCTCATGTGAACACTGTTAATTGTTGTTTATGATCATATCGAAGGTCTCTGAAAATGTCACCTGCTGGCCTGGCGGAGCAGGCAGGAGAACCGAAACACCCCTTCACTTCCAGCAATAGAAAAATCCCGTGACTTTATCATAAACAGCTCTTCAGCTGAAGCAGGTAGGGATTCGAGCGTGGAAATTTGGCGTGGAAATGGCCTTTCATTACACTCATGTCTCTGAGCATTCCCATGAAAAACTGCTGTTGATCAGCGGCAGGATTGAGAAGCGTCGCCTTGCGGAGGTTGCAGCGCTGCCTGCACAGCGAGGCGCTGGGGGTTTTGCTGCCCGTGGACGCGGTTCGTTCCCGTTATCCAGAGTGCGATGGGCAGGGCAGGAGCGTTCGGCGCTGCCCTCGGGCTGAGGCACTCGGGGCTGAGGCACTCGGGGCTCCGGCGGCGGGCCCCGGGCCGCGCTCGCCTCACGCCGCCATCGCCGGGGCCGGGGCGCCATCTACGGGCGGCGGCGGCGCTGGGCCGGGCGTGAGGGAGCCGGGCACGGGGTTTGCAGAAACACGTAATGAATAGGGTGGGAAGAGACCTTGGAGATTGAGTGCAACCTGTGACCCAACGCCACCTTGGCACTACACCATGGCACTGAGTGCCGCGTCTAGCCTTTCCTGAAACACTCCAGGGCCGGTGACTCCACCGCCTCGCTGGGCAGCCCAGTCCAATGTCTAATCACCCTTTACGTGAAGAATTTCTTCCTAAGGTCCACCCTACACTGTGCCTGGCACAGCTTGAGACATGTCCTCTTTTACTGTTGCCTGAGAGCACAGCCCGACCCCCACCTCACTAAAACCTCTTTTCAGGGAGTTACAGGAGATCCTGCTGGCCTGGAGACCCGGGGGCGGCTGTGCCCGGCCAGGCTGGGAGCGCCCGGAGGCCCATGGGGTGGCAGGAGGTGTTGGGGCACAATGTGACTGCTGCTCAGGGTAAGCTCCTCTCAGTCCCCATACACCTGGCCCCAGAAAGCTCGGGGGGCTTACTGGGGATCACGGGGGTCACTCTTTTTGACTTTACCCGTCATACTTTGCAAAATGCATAGCTAACTGTGATACCTAAAGGGTGTGGAAGATTGGGCGGTATCACTTTGAATCCCATGGTCAGCCAGGTTAAGTGGAGCACTGTCAGTCTGAAACTTTGCTAACCTGCATCTCAAAAAGTATCATCAAATGGCTCTTAAACTTGAAATTATTAATGCAGATACACTGGAGTTTTTGTTTGCTCTGTGAGTCCTGGAGCCTTTTAGAGATGCCTCAAAGACTCTGAAACCCATGGTGATGTTCGGTCATAGGTTGAATTCAATGATTTCAGAGGTCTTTTCCAACCTAATTGTTTGTGGGATTCTGAGATGCCCTGTGGCACTCGAGAGGCTCCAAGCCAGTGTCAGCTGGCTGGGCCCAGCTCAGGTTTGTGGTTAGTGACTGCTCACAGCATAGGAGTGGGGGGACACTTTCAGCTCTGCTGAGATGGAGGGAACAGTGAGTGCTCCACGCTCACTGCTATGTGTTATAGTAGAACTGCAACAGGAGAGAGGGCCAAATAAAGGTACTCTTAGGAGTACAACCCAAGTTAATTACTGTGGTTGCATTTAGTGACCACAAACAGGACAGGGAATGCAGCAGAAGGGAAAGCAGGAACAGAGTCAAAGCCCATTCTCTCTTCCTATTGGCAGTTCAGGAAGCTGTGGAGCTGCTAAGCCTTGCAGAGCAAATCGAGTCTCTAACTTGTTCTGGTGCAGAATTTCAGTAAAGGTGGGCTCTGGTGAGCAGGGTTAAGTGTACATGCTGCACTGCTGAGCCTCGTAAATCCGTCATACGGAACTGATAACTGACAAAATAAGCACAGTCAACATAGCATGCTGGGGAGAAAAGCAGTGCATACTCCTACAATAGCTGATGGGTTGAAATAGCAGTTTTGTTTTCATTCCTCCCCCCTGTTTAGTTGCTAAAAACCCACCACCCCTCAACAGTAAAAACAAAATGTGCATAAAGCAGGGATAGTGGTTTACAAAATGTACTTTGGTCCTTCTGACTAACAGTTTAATTCCCTGCAAACAGACAAGATTTTTTGCCTTTAGGAGGTGGAACTAGCTGTGGTCATTTACTGTCTTTGTCAAAGCAAAGTTATTGATTGTACCCAATTGCTCTGAAGCAATTCATAAACAGGAAATACTAACACAGCAACCAGTAGCTTTTTGCCCAGAGCAACATCTGTGCTCCAAACAGCTTAGAGTAACACAAAACAGTACAAATCTGCTGATAACACAGTGTCAAATGGTAAATCTGGATCAATGTTGCATATATCCAAGATTAAGCATTTCTGAGTCAAAGCCTTCAACTGCATTAAAAAAGAAATAGGCCTTAATACTAATCTTGGTATAGTGGTGTTAGTGCAGAGTTACTTTGCTGATTTCAGACATTACATCATGTTTATTAAATGGTAACTGAGATGACTGAGGCACATCAGCCTGAGCTCTAACTACAACAGACATAGTTGTCTTAGTTCATTTTTCTACCAAGTCAAGTCACCCTTGTAATTGCTTAGGAAAGACTGGAGGGGCACAGAATTTATCCTTGGCAAGGTTTCCTTGCCAAGGAAACCTCCTGTAAGCTGACTACATGTTTGAAAAACATACCTGTCTAGTCTAACGACATAAGAAATGTCAGATAAAGGCTAGTAAACATATCAAGACAAAACAATTACACTTAAATATGAATTTTATTTCTAAGGTTATTTTGCTATAAATTAATAATGAGAATGAGGACATATAGTAAAAGCAGCAGTAGATAGAGAGTGCACAAGAACGTAAAGAATCTGGGGGAAACATTTGCATGCTGCCCTCCGTGACTAACACGTATCTTAGTCTCATGTTGAGGAGAAAAAGCCACAAACACATCTGAGGAACACGGGTGTGGATTTTCTCCTCTACTCAACTAGCTTAGTTGGTTCTATCACCTACTGAATCTTCACTGAAGAACAAACAAAACAAAGCCAGTGTTGGATGACATTCAGGGTATTTCCATCTAGACACAGTTTGGAATGTGCTTCGGCCTGGGAAAGATGTGTCTTTGCTGGAAGTCAGTGCAGTTGCCCTCTACAGAAATGCTTCCCACTCCCTCCTCTCTAGTTCATAAGCCTTTACCCACTCACTAGAAGAGGCTAGCTCTCTAGCCCCCCAGGTTCATGCAAAAGAAGCCAATAGCTATGTTTTCACATGTAACTCAGAATTTGGGAGGGGGCTCTGGTTCACCTCTTTAGTGTGGTCAGACTTATCAGAAGACTGAGCCTTCCTATGCCCCTCCTGGGAAGCCTGGCTTTGTCCAGCTGTCCATAACTGAAAGCCCAAAAGTAACTAGTCACAGATAACTTGTGACCTCTGTAAGCACTGACACAGAACCCTGAACGGACTGTCACTGCTATACAACAGATTTATCCTTACCCCATAGTGCACATTGCACAAAAACAGTGGTACTGTAGTACCTGTGGACCTCCCACAGCTTTCGGGGGGTCAAGTATTGGGCACCAGGTAGGAAAGCTTGTGCTTGGATACTATGCAGATATAACTGGAATTACAGAGTCATGAAAAGCACCATTCAGAAACAAACAATATCATTTCAATCTGCTTTGAAAATGATCTTGCCATGCCTGCTGCCTCTTCCCATCACTATGGTACCACCTGTCTGCAGAACCTTGCATGGCAGTGCCTTCAAACCCCGAATCCCCTCTGGCCCTACTCCTTCAGCTCACACCAGCTGCAGATAACATGAAGTACTGGGCTGGGCAGAGAAAGGCTACAGAGTCACGACTGTGTATCCAGCCAGACATTATTCCAGACCTGACCAAACCTCCACTCTGTTCCTGAGCAACAGGAGACACAGCCATGTCTTCAGGAAGCAAGTCTGAGCTTCAACAAGCAGTGACCAGGTGGCAAGCCCTATGCTGTGGCTGGGTGCACCAGGACATTGCCACTTGAGTTTCTGCAGGGAGATCAGAAAGGCTGCAAGCACCTGCATTTAGATAACTGTGATCTTGAATTTATGCTCTAGCACAGTTTTGTACATTTGCTTTCTGGCTTCTAAATGCCTATGCTACCAAGATGGAAAAGTAGCTCATGACTTTTGTATAAAAGCAGCCTTTTGTTTCCAAGATGGAACTAGATACTTTGGCTTCAATTTGTAATGTGTTTTCCCATTTAGAAGGGACAAGGTTATTTTTTTAATGGAAAATTACTTCAATTTGAACTTTAAAAAAGATAATTTCTTGCTTTGAATTCAACCCAGGAATGTTTTGCAATCAGCAGTCTTTATTTTATATACTTCAGTTGAAGAAACTGGGGACCTGGACAGTTATCTCCTGAAAGCATGAGAGACATGTTCCCCTGCTGTGATCATCAGCTCTTGAGGAAAAAAAACACCAAAACCCCCCAGATGACTCACTTGTGTGACCCCTTCCCAATCATCACAAAATTTTAAAAAATCACATGATGTTCAATTGTTTTATTCTCCCCCACTCCTCACAAGTTAAGAACCACAGAGGGAGAAGAGGTAAAGATATTCTGCAAAACTCGTTATATTGCAAAGCACAAACGAAACAGCAGCATAGACTTGTAATCAACTTCAAGGTTATCTCAAGGATTAGAAAAGGTAGATGTTTGTTCACTTACATTCCAGTCACCATCCCTTTCTGACCTCAAGGGTACCAGGCCTCTAAGAGGCCTTCAGTACTGTACCCCAATTTCTTTTGGTTTAGACTAGCAATAAGAAACTTCCACTTTAGTCCTCTTTTGCACCTCCAACAAGTCCTTTCAGTACACCCCACTGGCAGAACATGTGCAGCTGTGTTAAACTGTGAAAGGACATGCATGCACATTGGTGTACAGCTCCAGCCAAAGTCTCCTGAAAGCAGTTTACATTCCCTGCATTAGGCCCACTCTTAATAATGCAGCCAAGACTACATCTGTCTGTTTACTTCCAATGATTCCAAGTGGTTTAGTTGGTCCTAAGAGTCACGAAAGCTTAGTGTTTCCCCTGGCTGCTACCCAAACCCTTGTCCAACCCTCTGTTGCTTAAACAGGTAGGATGGAGCCCAGAGAGCTTTAGGATGAAACGGAAAAGGTTGGGACTTGATCTAAATTTATATGGGTGCAAGTTCTCATCTATTTTCATCTTTCCTGACATACCTGAAACCTCATGAATCATAAGGAAATTAACCTATTTCTGAATGAAAGCATAAGAAAGACTTAACATTAAAACAATATGAATACAGAAAGCTAAAAGTGCAAGTATAAAAATAAGTCCTCTTACTCTAAGAACTCAACTTAGGCACCCTGCCTCTTTCACCTGAATAAGAAAGCAAGTGCATTTCTTCAGAACTTTCTTTCCCCTGCCAAGCACAGCTCAGCATGGATTATAACAGGATGGGTAACAGGCCACGTAACACACAAACCAGCTGCACTCCAGCTGACAGTCATAGCACAGCAGCCTGCAGGGGCACACAGTGTGAGGGAACCAGGCATACAAACAAAGCCAGCCAGGTTCCTTGGAGTGTTTTCCACAACAAGTCATGAAGGGGAGAGGAGACCTGCTGAATGTGAGGGGGAAGTGTGCACAGAACAAATCCAGGCTCAGCTGTGCTCAAAACTAGTTGCAAACAAGGAACCTGGTTAAGGAAGCCTTGGCAGCTGCAAGGCAGACACCTCATCCTAACCCTGGCAAGGCAGCTGATATCAAAGTGCCTGTGTGCAAGGACTACTTGTGCTGCTTGTCTCTGCCCTCCTGACTGTTCCTGCCTGCAGAGGAGCTGGTAGCCCCAACAGGGCAAGGGTTGTCCACATTAGTTCTCCTCCTGCAGACTCTGCAGAGGGACAGCAGTGAGGAGCAGACACTGCACAATGGCCTCTTCCTCAGCAATGCAGCTGGGGCGGTGTCTGAGGTGACCGCTCTACAGACAAGGAAGACCACGTGCAAAGTAAAGATCTGCTGCTTCCCTCTGACCAGAGAAGAGTGGTTCAGGATAAAGAGGGAAGTGGAATAACAAACATTGGTCTTCCTTGCCACTGGTCATTCACATTTCTGGGAGAATAAAAGAACTGAGGAGTGCTGCCACCTCTTAGTGGTTTGCTTATGTGTTCTCAAAGACAACCTCACCTAGATGGTGTGAGAGGCAGGTACAGGACTCCACACTACCATCTGCAGGCAAGTCTGAAAACAAAAACATCCTCAAGCACGGCAGACTACCTAACGCCAAGGAGTTTCTGCTGAGCTGTATGTTTGTCCAGGGAATGTTTAGAAGCCAGTAGTATGTATATACTGATGCAGGGCTCCTGTAAACCTCTTGTTTGGACCAGATCTTAGACCACCCAAAAAATCCATTTTTTTCTATGGTGTTTACAATAACAGTCTGTTCATAAAGCAGGTGACTGTTGACTGCTACCATGTGACATTGGTGCTCATATTGATCCTTATAACTCCAAATATCAGAATTCAAGAGCAGCACATGCCATCTCCAATCACTTAACTAAACGGTGCCTTTAAACTCTCATTAAGACAGTTAAGAATCAGTTATTAAGATGTCACTACTGAAAAATAACTATTGCATTTCTTAAAGTTTAACAGTAAACAACATTGCCAATATATTATTGCACACAATAAAGGTTTTTGGAACTACAGAGATAAGGAACGGGTAACCTAGAAGACCCAGAACAATGATCCCAGGGCCATTCCAGTTGCTGCTCCAGCAAGCATTCCCAGAGCAAGATCTCCGTCGCTGTCACGGTAACGCTCTCGAATGATGACATGGTTTGCAGGAGGTTGGCCATAAGGTCCTAGGAAATAAGAGATTGTTAGGAGGAGGGCAAAAGAAATGTGTATCTAAATACCATGCATTGCAATTCACCCTCTTCCTTCAGCTGAACACTACAGTGATGACACTACAGAGGTAGAATCCATTTCTGCTTTGGATTCAGCCTTCACATTAATTAAATAAGTCCAGGGGCCTAGCAACACTTCTAGCCTTGTAAGGGCTTAATATCTGTGAGGAAAACTCATCACAAATGTAAAACTGAACATTGTTCTGCAAAGAACTTATGAATTGCTTGTATCATCCTATCACTTTGTGGATTTAATGAAAGAAATGGGTCTAAAAACTTATTCAGCCTTGAAGTTACAGCAAATAGAGTAGTTCCCCCCCCCCCAAAAAAAAAAAAAGAAATCTTTGGCATCTCTTAAGCCAGCAGTTTATCAGAAACTGTGTATCAGTTATTTACTCTACATTTACTGCCTAGTGCTTCAATTCACCCTTCACATCCTGGACTGATCTGTGGTGTGGTGACAGCTGCTACATTTCTTTTCAAACTGGCCCAGTAGTAAGGAATTACCTAAGACTCAAGAAACCACCAACTGATCGTTGTTCTGCACCAGACTTGTACAAGCCCCATGTTTTCTGTACAAGTCATGTTTTCTGACTTAGCTCCTACCTGCAAATTAAACATAAGAGTACTGCTCTCCCTTCCAGACATTTCAAGAATATTAAATACTCTTGAAAATCCCACAATGTTTTTTTGTAACAAATTGTGAAGAAATCCAACTAATACAACTGGAAAAGGTTTTCACTGACTCTCAACGACACATGACCTCAGGAGAAGGATTATGTCACTTCAGAGAATGAGCAATGGAGCCCAAAGTACAGGGGTTTAAGTTGGTCGCTGGGGTGAACCTGTATCCTAAGTTTTAGTTGCAGTGACCCTGGTGAAGGAAAACATCAAGCCTTGGTTACTATGCCCAACCTGTAACTAGTACCTTAACACAGCAGACTTGCAAACTGTTCAGGAGAGTTACTGCTTGATGCTGCATCGCTATTACACAGGTTTCTGAGCCTTGATTTACTTGCTGGAAATTATTAAAAACGGTTCTTGGGACTTTCAACAAGCTGTTGCTTTTCAGCTGCAGAGAACCAACAGAACCCACCCTCCTCTGTGTTTGCACGTATATATTCTGTATCTTCGGACTTCACTAACTTAGATGAAGAAAACTTTAAAAGTTTTAGACTGATGCACCTCCCTTGTAATAAAAAATGGAAAAGGCAAGTGAAATAACCTGACAAATGCCAAATGGAAAAAACCATCTCCCTCGAAACTGGAAAAAAGTCTCAATAGATATTCTTGTTTGCGAAGCCAGATCATAAGCAATTAGTAAGTTAAATCTCATTTACATTACCATGCTATTCTAAAGCTCCAGTTCTGTAGGAATGGGGCTCCCTATGCAAAACTAACCCTAAATTAAGGCAACTACAATTAAAAGCACACCTTACAATTTTACTCTTTCCTCCTTCTGTTACTGGGCTTGAAAGCTACATAAAAACCTGAACAGAGTAACAGAAGATTTCACAAGGCTGAAATGCTGCCTTATAGCAATTCCAGCACGTGGGGAAGGAACCAGCTACAATCTTGCTTTGGGAGTGGATTTACCTTTGAAACTTGCATTTAAATAATGAAGCTAGGTATAAGAGCAACAAATGAATGAAAAGCTCCATCAATGGAGTACTGAATCACAGAATCACATCTTGTTCTGGCTTTTGTACCTTTCCTTAGAAAACATGCTAGTTAGAGAGTTCTGTGTACTTCAAAGAGAGTTTATGAAGTAATTTACCTATGCTTTGATCATAGAGGGAAGGTTAAATCCCTTAATACCAAATTTCACTGCACTTGGATTGTTGTGAAAGGGTGAAAGAACTTGGTTCCAGTTACAAGTTCAGGTTTCTTTCTTTGTACCCCTCTGTTGTGCAGGAGTGGTGGCTGGTAAAGGATGGTGATTAATAGAGTTAAAGCCAGAAAGACTGACTCAAATGGGTTCTCTGGGAAGGTGAAGGATGTGGCTGACACTGATTACCTTGGTATGGATACTGATAGGGAACAGCATAGGCTTGTCCATTGGAGGCGTAGAAGAGCTGAGGCCCCGCGGGGGGATATGCACCGTGGTACTGATCGTAGCCATAGCCATAAACCTGGGGAGATTAAACATGGCCATTACACAGCTGTTCTTTGCTGTGCAGCCAGTCAAGCATATTGTTCACCTTGCCTTCCTTTCTAATGTAGTTAGAGGTTCACTAAATTATCCAGTCTGTATGATATAGCCTGTCTGCTCCCTGGAAAGGATTCAGAACAGCTGCTTGAAAAAAATAAGTGCTCCTAAGCAGCATTCACTCTCCACTCTTCCTGGATATGGAATGGCAGAGGCAGGGCCTGAATCATCAGGCAGAGCCATAGAAGCCTTACCACTTTCTCCTCTCTGCCCTCATGCCAACAATGGCTCTGGAGAGCTTGGAAGTGCCAGGAAGACAGAAGTTGACCCCAAGAAACCCCAACCAACCTTCCTCTAGCACACTGCAAGTTAATGTCAGGTTTAGGACAAATACTCTGTAGCCGTATGTTTTGGAAGCAATTTTGTTCTCCAAAAGGGGAGGCCCACAGAGGAGGCTTCCAGTACCACATCTAGTTCTTAACAACTAACAGCAAGGGGCTAGAGCAGAGCACCTGTAGTGCAAAAAGCAATACTACTCCAGACTATCCCTGCACATATTACTGCACATCAATCAGAACATCCAGAAATCCCCAATTGATTCTGCCCCAGGGCTGCTCCTTCACTGCAAAAGAACTGTCTATCCAGGAACTGGAGTTATTTTGTTGCCATGACATCTTGGATACAACAAAATCCTTCTGTGTTAAAAGTGACAGCTCCAGTCATTAAATCCTATTTTTAAAACTCCTGATCTGATATCTTTTCAGTGCTTACACAATGTGGAAGTGTAGTCACACCTTCTTTATGTTAGAGGCTGCATGGCTAATATCTTTCAAAATTAGCCAAATAAATTCTGCCCTGTCTCTAAGAAGCTTTATTTTCCAAGTTCACTGAGCAGCCATCGCTTTATACACCTCCCAAACAAATCTGCCTTGTCCCTTTCAGAGGAATTCCATCTCAAATAAGTGACGATAGACAGTTAGTGCCTTACTCTCTGCTGCTGAACAAGCTTTAAAGCTGGTTATGACAATACAACACAACAGTTTGTGTGTACAGTCTGAGTGCTTGAAGGAGGCTGCTTCTGCTGCCTCACTCACTTTAACGTTCCTGACTGCAACTCTTACCTCAGGTGATGGTGTGGCATAAGCTGTGTAGGGAGGAGGGGCCGAGGAAATGGCTGTCTCATCATACATCACATCAGATCCCACGTAGCCCTAAACACCATGGAAAGACAGCAGTTATCACCTTTTCCTACAGACTGGCAGCTGCAGTAGTGCAAGGATTAAACTTGAAGACCCCAAAGCAGAAGTAACCTTTAGCCGTGCTGCATGTTAAGAAAGCAGTGAGTACCTTAAAAAGGCTGCAAAAAGAAAGTACTTGGAGAGCAGACCTGGGAGAATACAAATGCCTGATCAACCACAGGAAGGAGCCATAAAATTTCTCCCTCTGTGTGTACACACACAAGCACATGTGTACATGTAAGCACACCGGCTCCTTCCATTATTTCATAAGCTCAGATTTAGAAATTGCCCCCTCGTTCATCCTCTATTTTCAGATAAATAAGTCTTCCCAACTAAGTTGGCTGCATCCTGGCACCCTAGAGTGGTATCACCAAGTTCTGCAAGAGCAGATAAAAGCAAAAAATGCAGCAGCCAAAAGTGACACCTGAAGCAAGAGCAATAACTTACTTGAATCCATCTAGAAGGAGCTCTCAAAGATAATTAAGGTTCTTACAGTACCCTTAGTATTCTTGCCCCTAATATCCGAAACTACAGTGATGTTCTTAGTGCCCTTTCTCAAGACAAAATGCAGCTTCCTTTTTTAATTCACAAGTGAATGCTTCAATAACTCAATAGCCAATGTTCTATTGTCTCCTGGACTAATGAAGAGCATTTGAGAGCATACTATGGTTATATCTCAGGTCAAACTTATGGGGGAGATTCTAAGGATTGCTTGAACACGTTAAAATACTCTTTGAAGCAGTGTTTCCATCACCTGAGGAATCAGCTCACATCTTATCAGTAAAGGTGTCCTGCCACAGGGAGCTCTGTACAGGCAAATGCACAAGCCTGCAAACATCTGTAAATGACACAGTTCTCAAAGCTACAGTCACCCTGCTATTCCAGTTAAGTCAGGAGGCACTGCTGGATGCCTGGAATTTTTGAAAGCTGTGTCAGACACCTACAGATGGACTCAAACCCAGTTACCTGGTTAGTCAAAGTCCTTGTTGGAGACCTTTAATAGCTTTAAAAAAGTGCTAATTTATGACAGTGCTTGTGCAGAGAGCTACCTGCCCTACTTTGAGTAGCAGGGGCCTGCCTTGGCACTGCCAAGTCCTGAGCCATCTGACAGCTGTGTCAGAGGCATGGAAACAGCAGCTGAAACCAGAAGTCACTGTCTCACACACAGGTGAGATAAAGCCCCTAGAACTAGAGCAGACACTCCACGAGTGTTGTGTCCTCTGCGTGAGGACAAATCCTTCACTTCTCATCTAAGGCCACAGGCAGTGTAGCACGGCTGCAGTCAGAGGCAATTGTGTCCAGGGGAGTCTTGCCATGACAAGTGTTTGCTTTGGGTATCACAAATCTGAGTTATATCATCTGACAGATGCCTCAGTACAGTGGCAATGTTAATGTGACCCATCAAAAACCGAGATAGGTTTCCACAAAACCCAGCATTTCCCCTGAAACAGAAACACCTGGGGTTGGTTCAGTCTAGCCACTGCAGCGTACTCTTGAAGGTGGTCTAGAGGAAAAACAAGTTAGCAATACCCACAAGTGGATGGATGTGGTTGCCCAAAGATACAGTTCTCTATAAGACCCACAGAAAGGATTTTATGATTCCTGATCCTCTCCACAGCTAACATGCCAATGCAGAAATAATATATCCTCCTCAGCACGGTTGCACTCCCCTCCAAGCATCTCTTGCTCTTCCCCTAGTCTCTGTCAAGAAGCATCCCAGGGTGTGATGGATGCACATTAACAAGCAGCTGCTGTGCACTAAGCTTCCCTTAGGACTGCACCCACCTGGGAGGCAACAAACACTAGGAGTGGAAAGTGCATTTTTACTGCTTGCGGAAGGCTTACTTGTTGCCTGCAGCCTCTTGCCAACTTTTCTTACAGAACAGCTTCACGAACATTCACTTCCAGAGAAATCATTCCCTGAAATCACTCATTTCCACCCTGCCTGGACTTAGCTGCAAGGATGACACGTTCTTATGATCCATAGGATCATTCTGCTCCCCACCTACAAGCTTTACCATCATGCCCATGACCCTGTTTTTCTCTAGCAGAAAAGGACGGAAACATGATTTCAGAAGTAAACTGCTGGACCACACATTACACTGATACACTGCGTCTCTATCATATAAAGTCTAGGTAGGACACTCACAGTGTTTGTTCTGGCATCCTGGAGAGCAATTTTCCATGCCCTGCAAAAAAAACCCCGTTGGTCAGTGGAACAGTGATAAAAATTAATGCCACCTTTTTCTTTTGGCCTATGAAACAAACAAGGTTAGCAAGCAGAGGGACTGCAGAGTTTAAGACACAGCATGTGTCAAAGCCTGATGATACACTAAAGTGAATGCACAAGTGTTACACCAAGACTGAGAAATAATTACTTTCTTTGCAGAGTTAAGAATGAGGAGGAACAGGAGAAGGAACGGATGCAGTTTTGAAAGTCCTCACTGCAAGCACAACAGGGAGGAAATGTGCAGTCATGCTTAGGATAAGAATAGGAAGAGATGCACCAGGGAAGTTGTATCCCCCGCCTCAACAGTTTCTCTGTGCCGACTAGAGTGTAGGTCTTGATGCTGTTATTGCAGTTGAACAGGAGGTCCATACCCCATGCCACAGCCCTGGGAGCAGGCTCAGTGCACCTCACAAACTTGGCAAACACTGGTGATAGCCATTATCTAACTCCACACAGTCAAGCTCAGCTGAGAGTTCAAAAAAATGGAGTATTCTTCCTTTTGCTACTGACTGGGATGTCCTCGAACTATGCAGAGTCATATACTACTTGAAGAATGGCACAAGTCTCGCATATTAATTGTATTAATCAGATTCTTCTGCTCCTCCTCATTCTTCGGTGTTTTCAGTGACTTAACTTGCAGTTAGTCTGCATTAGCTAGGCAACTTCTTAAAGGAGAGCAATGGGGTTTTTTGTCATTGAGAGCCTGCTTTTACTTGCTTGAAAACCTTCTTAAAACATGTCTCAAAGTTTGAAGGAAGGAAAATGATTAGGGAGAGAGAGATAAAGAGAGATAAAGGAGAGAAAGGCAGCAGAAACATTATTCTCTGGCAGACTTACAGGCAGTCATCTGCACTCTCTGCACAGAGGTTGACTGTCTTCCCATCACGGCAAACAATCTGCAGTAAACAGTCTCTCTGCTTCCCCTCTGGAGGCTGGAAATCTGAGTCAGAAAAAAGAGAGGAGTTATGAAGTATCTATAACCAGAATTTCATGATCACATTTACAAGAAGGGAGTCAGTTTAAGCAACAACAAAATAAATTAGGGCCAGTTGTAGCTGCCTTCCATGGCATCAGAACAAGGTACAGAAGGAAACAACCTGTTCTTGTTCTTTACGCTGTCCTGAAAGTAAACAGCTCCGAATGCCTTTCCTAAGAAATGCAAGTGTCTTACAGCAGAACCCATCCACACTTAGCTAAAAGTACTCTCTAGCACTTATGTCCTTCCCTTGTGTCAGCATCAAGTGGAGCACTAACAAATGCTAAAAGTGAACTTAGGAAAAAACTCTGCTGAGGTTTCCCATTTCTAGTCCTGCCTCTCACTCCAGCCGGCGCTATGGTTACACCAGGAACGCTCTATAATCGCACTGCATAATCACTGCTGTGAACATGCCATTCTCATCTGCATGCACTGTACACTGTCCTCACTGAGTTCTAAGAGGAAGCACCAAACCCTAACCTAACCTATCACAGGGTTGAAACCATGCCCCGGGTGTCTGTAAAGGAATTTAGGAGTTGGTGGGGTTGGGGTTATTTAGGGGTGTGGGGGGGTTCAAGAACAATGAAGTCCCGCACTTCTTGGACATGTTTACTTCTGCAGTAGTGCTGTAAATGGTGTGCTGAGCAGGCACTGAAGGTGTAAAGAACCTCTGGATACATAAATCCTGAAGGTTTCATTATTACCTCGACATTCATTCCCCACTCTGAGGTTGATGCAGTGGATTCTCATGTGGATCTTATCTTCTAGATCATGGCGATTTTGATCATCGTAGAATATCAAACGGCCGTCAGACCACAGATCAAACCAGTTCTTCTTCCAGCGACGTAAAATAGTACCTTAAAAATCAGACAGTCACTTTTGAGGGCACACATTGGGAAGTATTTGTGTCCTAAAGTTAATAGAAAATAAACCAAGAAATCCTTCACAGTTGTCCCAGACATTCCAAGGTGCCAAGCAAAATCCTCTACTACAACATCCCCACTTGGGAACATTCTAGAATTGGGTTCCATATTTTACTTAGGATTCAAAGGAAAACTGGGTTTATTTTAAGTGCAAAACCTGACCCTTGAGTTCCAACTTGCTGCAGGAACAAGCAGAGAGCATGACTAATTGAAGACATTAAGACAGGGTGTCAGGGAAAGTTTCCAAGTCTCCACTTATACGGAGCAGCATCTGAAGCTGAATGCCAGTCAGACATCTCAGATATGGTATATCCTGTTTCCCAGTTGTGTACCCAAAGGTCACATGGGAATGCTGTCATGACAGGTCATTTTGTGACGTGTCCCAGAACTAGGAAAAAAAAAACCCCAACCCAGGAACAAAAAAGCCCCACAGACCTGGAGGCTTGTTTTAAGAAAACCTGGGAATTACTAAGCTCTGATGTTATCTGAAGAAGTCACAGTGGGGAGAAAAGGAGGAGAAAGACCCGTGACTTACTTTGCCGGAGCAGCCATCCGCTCTTCACAAATGCCATTGTTGCTTAATCTAGTGGACAGAAGAGGAAGGTGAGGGGGAGAAAAGCTCTTTTCAGTATTTCACAATAATACATTAGAAAGAGGGATCTCAGTATCACCTATTTTAGCTGCATGTACCCAGCTCACCCTGCAGAGAGACACAGTGGATCTCAGCTGAAGACACTCAGCAAGGCACAACCAGTATCCGAGGACTTTAGAAACGCGTGAGTGTAGCGATCCAATGGACTGCCAGAGACCACTTTAACTGGAAAATGCACTTGGAGCTACTGCTCTTAGAAAATGGGGAAGAGACAGGCTGGAGTGACTGCTTCCTGACTCACCACCAGTTCCTTTCAAAGCTGTTCTCTCCGCATACGTGTACTTCCTGCATTCTCAAGTTACTAACCACCGTCACTTCTACCCTACCTCTCTTTTTCTGTACTTCCTCTTCTGTGTTTTGCATTCACTGGCTCAAAGTCCAGCCAAAACAAAAGCTGACACAGTTTTATCTCAAACAGGAAGGAGAAAGCTGTTTTTATGACTTGTATTTCTTTCGAATCATCTCTAGCTCCCTCCAAGAAGAATTAAAATAAGTAAAAGTTAAGCCCATAAAGATTCTCATTTCTCCTCAGCTTTCAAATGAAGCCTGAAATGGGATGGCAAGGACTCTGCGTTAAATTCAGGTTATCATGCGTGACATTAAGCACTCAGCCACCACACTGGTTTATGAGCATGCTGAAAAAAAGAGATCAAGCATAGGATATATTGGAAAATGAGTTTTTATTTTATAGCCTAATGGCGTTCTGATTATTGTTTTAAAATGGATTAATAAAAACTCAACTATCTGGGTGCAATTGAACTAGAAAAGAACAGGAGCATTTTAAGTCTCCCTTGAGAAGGCTGCTTTTTAGAAATTATCTGCGGGGCCTGTAAGCCAGTATGAGAGACAGATACTGGAACCTACCAGATAACACTCTACTTGTAGCAGCATAAAGTGGGGTGGGGGGTGGAAGGAGGCATAGTAGATTTGATAGACAGGAGAGCTCCTCCCAGACAAAGGAGTGTGTTTAAAGCTGAGGAGGAGGGAGAAAAAGAAGAGAGTTTTGTAATATTCTAGTAAAATGTAAAGTTAGTAAGCATCCAGTTATTTTCCAAGAGATGCATATATGCCATTTACTGGGTATTACTTGGGGCTGTGCCCTCTTCAGAGTACTGGGCAACACTGTAGCACGCAGGACTACAGCTATCAGGATTTCACATTTAAGAGGTGCCATATCCAGCACAGGCTCGGGTGTGATGGTGGGAACCACCTGCAGGTAAACTTTAGACTCCAGGATAAACCTCTTACTCCTGGCTTTTGAACCAGCTCCCTGGGAAAACAAGCTGACAGCCCACTGACATCCTGTCCTGCTTTAATCGTCGTCACTCTCTCCTGCTCTGGGGTCTAAGCAGGCTCTTGTCACTTTTACAGGGAGTGAGCTTTAGAAACAGAGGGCAATTTATCTTCCAAAGTAACAATACGGTACAAAGGACCTGAGTTTCCAACCACCGCAGTATATGATTACAGAGTCTCACAAAGGCTCACACAGAGAATGTCTCAGAGATATCTCGGGCTACAACAGCAAAGGAGGCTTCAGCAGCTGTACAGCACCTTGCATGTAACCTCAGATGCAACAACTGCCTTTTCCCAACACAGAATTTAAGTGCCCAAAACTTCAGCTCTGAATAGTGAGCAAGGAATCACACAGAACAATCTGTCAGCACTTAAAGTAGGAGGTGCAAAACAATTAGGTATTCTTCTCTGGTCCTTTTTAAGCACAAAGGCTCACTTGAAGTCCTATACAGTATTCACAGTCCACCCACATGATGTTTAAAAGTGTATTTGCAGAGCTGGAAGTTACCCTGACAAGATCAGATGCATCTGAGTAGTATATACTTGTTAAACTAGCTCAGTGCCACCAAAATGAAAAATGGGATTTAACCAAAGATAGATCAATTTATCACCAACCTCAATAAAAGTGCCTTGGTGATTGAAATAAAAGTGGTAGCGCTCTAAACTGAACTCAAGAGTAAATGCAGCAAAGGGGTGGGACTATTCCTTCCTGCTCCCTGGAACAGCAATTTTCTGCACAGAATATAATGAAGAATATCCAAGTCTTTTCGAGTTTCCTTCTTGTTCTCAAACCCAGTTGGCTGGTAGGGAAAACAAACTTGAAAACAAATCAAGTGTTTCTACCTACAGCTTGTAATCACTAGAGCAGTTCTGAATAATGCAGTTGAATTAAGAGTGGACCCGATCCTGCAACCCGTGGAGATGGAAAGGGTTTGGCCACAGAGACCTGGCCGTGGAGCTCAGTCCCAGAGACAAGCGGTGCCCACAGGCACCTCACTGAGACTTTATCCCCAAACTTCAGGTGGAGCTCACGAAGCTCAGAGGAGCGTTCAAACGTAACCCGCGTCCTCCCCCTTTAAACTGAGCGAGTTTTCTATTTTTGGAGCTCCCTGGCTGTGCACCAGCTGCGCGCAGGCCCTTTCCCAGGGAGCCGTCTGTGCTTTCCGAGCCGGTGCTCGGCACTCCCGGGGCTGCGGCTCCGCTCCATCCCCGCCCGGACTCGGCGGGCAGTGCCCGGTCCCCCTCTCCTGTCCCCCGGGGCACAGCACCCCGCACAGCCCCCTGGGCCCCGGCACCGCCGGGGCGGCGGCCGCTTGTCCGCGGCTCTGCCCGGCCGGGGCACAGCGGCGGCTCCGCTCCGGGCCCGCCGGGCCGGGCCAGGCCGGGCCGCGCTGCCCCAGAGCCGCGCCTCGCCCTCCCCGCTCCCGACGCCGGGCCCCGGCCGCGCTCCCCCTTCCGGCCCGGCCGGCCCCGCTGACCTTCGCGGGGCCCGGGCCGGGCTGAGCCCCCAGAGCCCCCGGGCTGAGCCCCCAGAGCCCCCGGGCTGAGCCCCCAGAGCCCCCGGGCCGTGCCCGGGCAGCGCCGCCCCCACCTCGCGGCCCCCGGGCGGTGCCGGGTCCCCGCCGCCCCCGTGCCCCCCGTACCTGCCGCCGCCGCCGGCCCCGCTCCGCCCCGGGCAGGCCGGCCCCTCCTGACGTCAGTCGGCCCGCACCGCCCCGGCCGGGCCGCTCCGGGCCCGCGCCCCGCGCCCGGCGCCCCGCGCCCCGCTCCCCGCTCCCCGTGCCCCGCTCCCCGCTCCCCGCTCCCCGCTCCGAGCCCGGGCCTCCGGCGATGGAACGCGCCCGGCCCCGCGCGGGCACAGCGGGAAGGGCCGGGAAAAGCTCGGATCCAGCGGGGAAGGCCAGGAAAAGCTCGGATCCAGCGAGGAAGGCGTGGGGCGGGACGGTGACCCAGTTCCCGCTAATGCCTTTCCCCGCCACGACACGCGGTTCCCCGGCGCTTTAAATGCGTCTCCTCCTGCCCGGGTCACAGCCGGCTCAGCGTCGGCCCCACCGCGCTAAGTCACTCAGGCCTTTCCTTCTCTTCGACATTTTCCGATGCCACGCCATAGCACCACAACAGACAGTGGCAGCCGCTTTGCTGGAGCAGTCACGCAAGTGTTGGAGGTCCGTGACCTCTTACATATAAAACAGCCACAAACTGCAGCTGGGCGATGCTTGGCAGCTCCACTCTCTTCAGGTCAGTGCTGCCCGCACACTGCTCAGCCTTCGCTGATGGGGAATGCACTGTGCCACTAGTTAACCACCTTCACAATTCAAACTGTGTTTCCATTTCTAACCTAAAGTATATGAGATAGTTGCTGTCTAAAATGAGACAAACTTCTTATGGAGATGTAATACTTCCCCATGATAATGAAACTTCCTGTTAGAAATTTCCCCAGCCTCATCCTGGTAATATAGGAGGGAATACCACTCCTATAATCGTAGTAAGTAAAAAGAAAAAAGGACCATTAATTTGTTTGCTTCAACCAATCTCTGTTTTATGACTGGATAATACAGAAAAAATGTTCATCATAGTTACAATTTCACTTAATCTGTCAACAAGCTCCTCTACTTGCTCCTGCCCATCTACTATCTCTTCTTGAGCACAACAGCACTTCTAACTAGAAATTACATAGAAAGCCTGTGACACTGTACTTCAAGGCTGTAGCGTAGCCTTTACTTTGATGTATCTTTGAAGGACTATAAAAGCAGTGAAGGCAGAACAGGAGGGATAAAGAGAGATCACCTATCTCTGAACAGAACTGCAGGTTTCAGAAAGCACCCGTAAATGAGATTTGTGTAGGTCAAATTCTTTTTATGTAGGAGTCCTTTCTTTGAGGCTAAACCTGTCACCTTTTATTGCTGAAAAAGTATTTTCAGGAACCTGGAAGTATTGGGTTGGAGGTGGAAGGCAAGACAACCTGTACACCGGGGGAGGGAGCAGTTTTCTTCCAGAGCAAAAACTATTCCTCTTGAGGATTTTGGAATCTCAGCAGATCCTCTTCTCGGTGAGCAGTCGCTGGGGACAGCTGCCTTTTTGGCATGTCTTCAAAGCATTGTCTGTCTGGGTTCATATAAAACTTTAGTTTTCAGATTAGGTTTAAAACTATTTTAAAATTCATCAGGAAACTGTTATGGTGTTTCCTGAATGAATTCTCTCCATGGGCACAGAGCATCAAGATTTAGTTTAGTAGCTGTTTGGGACCACCTCCTATACTATTCCAACCCGGGATACTCAGTTAGGGCTGTGAACCCAGCCTCAGGGCCGTTGCTATGGAAGTTCTGTGCCACACAGGTCCCATCTGAGGCTGCAGGACAGAGGCACAGATCCAGGAAACACCAGATCTTCAGCCTGCCAGAAACTCGGGCATACGCTGGAAAGCCATGCAAACATCTCACAGGGTTATTGTAGCATTAAATTCTGGGATCTTTTGAATTAAACATCTTGGGCTCTGCATTTGCTCAGAAAACTTTGATCAGGGAGTTTCTAATTAGCTGTGCTGCAGAGCTGAAGGCCTGAGTCTCAGTACCCTGAGCAAAAGAACTAGAATATTTAGGTGAATACTGTTACAACTGGGGATTTTTTTTCAAGCTGTTTACCAGTGAAATGTGGAAGTGAAGGCTTTTGTTCAAATTTTCAGCCTATCTGTAATTGCACCTTCAGTTTGGTGACTTCCAAAGCATGGTGTAAGATTCATCCCTCACTAATAACTTTAAAAAAATGTTTGGAATGTTTCAGAGTTACCAACCCCTCTTTTGTAACCTCTCTTTTAACTTTATAAGTTGTAGTTATAGCATACCGGTTAAAATTCAATTGGCAAATTAAATTTCTAAATGCCTAAGAAATAGCTATTTGGAAAAACGTATTTGGAAAAATTGGTGACTTCTAATTCTTTGTCATAATGCAGCTGACAAAATGCATCTCTTCAATACAGGCTAAATTTTGACTGCCATGAACATAAGCATTTGAATTCTCACAGTCATTTGAGGGTCTTCATCACTGAAATTTAAATTTCAAATTCCATACTTTGGTTCATAAAACATAATTAGACTCTAAACCAAGCAGAGTACACATTTGCATTAAGAATAAACAAATTATTTTAAACAAAACACATGCCAGCATTATAAAGTACCATAATTAATGCTGTCAATAATACTACAACTAATAAAATGTTCAACCAGGCTAAAAAAATCATATTAAGAATCAGCATTGCTTGCAAGATAATGAAGTGAAAAATAGTAAAATCAAGAAAATTGGACCAAACAAGCCTGCTTGCAACAGAAAGATCAGGAGAGCTGCCGCTGGAGAACACCTCCATAAGGAATTCAAAGAATGAGGACTCCAAATGTGGTTATTTATACATTGATTAGTGTTTCAAAGCTTAAATATGAAGGTTATGGGCAACCTGAAAGTATTTAGGCATTAGGTGAGAATAGCAGAGCAGAAGATAGGTCCAAAAATAAACCAAGCTTGATTAAGTGTTTGGGAAAATAACCCAGGTTGCAATATTTTTTACATAGCCTATAAAGTTTCCCTGATGAGAGGGAGATGGAAAAGAACATATTTCTAGTTTTTCAGAAGTTTGTATTGTCTTACCCATGTGTATAATAGTCCTAAATGGAAAGGTAAATAAATCATAGACTTGGACAAAAATCTTTATGTGGACTGCCTTGTCTCCAGTGAAAAGACTGTTGGCTTTCAGCTCCTACCATTATGTGGGGAATCCACCTGCACCCATGATTAAGATCCCTTGGCCCGTTTTACTGGCAAAAAGGACCGTGTGCCATCAGTTCTGGCACATTGTCACAGGAGATGAGTGTCTCCTTACCAGCTGAGGGGTGTTCCTGTGGTGCCATGTGGAGGTCCAGGATGGGATGCAGCGTGCAGGCAGAGCGGGACAACCCTCCCTCCAGAGAACCACAGACAGGTCTCCTAGCAGGAGTATTGTCTTACATGTGAGGGGCTTAAGTGACAGGCACAGATTTTTAAATTGCTTTGGGTTTTGTGCCACTCAAATCAGCAAAACAGAATGTATCCCATGTAGCAAAACATAGGTCATTGCCAAGCACAGCACACCTGTGTAAGGTATCTGAACGGGCACTTTGCTTGCAGGCTGCACAAACGTCCTGCTCCGCCTGAACACAGGCAGTGCTCAGCCCCCAGGAGCAGCACTGACTGCAGCATGTGCTGACAGCCAAGCTCCCAGGGACTGTGGAGGCAGGTGGGGACTGCAGACAGGAAGGGCTGGGCCACTTGTCTTCCCAGCTGTCATTAGCCTTGAGGCCTGGATTTTGCTAAAGGTGATGTGAGCAACAGATGTGTTGACAGAACAGAGAAGCAGTTTCAGAGCAACTCAAGAACTCAGACACCTTAGGAAAGGTGTCTTTTCTTAGGAAAATCTGGGCTAAGGCTTCAGAAGGATTAGTTCTAGCATAGTGACAGCAGGACTGAGACTTGCCCAGGTGCATGAGAAGACTGTGGCAGAGGTGGAGGATGCTCCTTCTTGCTCTGTAACTGAAACCAGCTTCCTCTCCTTTGCCTCCCTCTGGCCTGCAGTTTGTGGAGCATTCCAGACACCTCAGTATCCTTCTGCAGTGAAGGGATCCCTCCAGACACTTACTCCAGAGGAAACAGCATGGAGAGATACAATCAAAAAAGATGTGTCCACAGCTTCCTGGTGCCAGACAGTGCAGCTCTCCAGGCAGCAGATTGCAGAGTACACTGAGAACAACAGACAAACAAAAAGGCCAGCCAAAAGCTGAGGAATTTTCTGGGTGAGACTCTGCGATTTCATTGTCAGCTTCCATTGTTCAGATCTGATTAAAAACAAACTGGCAGGAGAAAGACCACATGCTTATCAGACACTCCTGCAGGTCACGCCACTAGAAAGCCATTTTACTGTCAGTGATGTGGCCTGTTTGGCAGGAACAGAGTTTTGGACCTCACTTCTATTTGTAGGCAGTTTTGGAAAGCACAGGATTATCAGGGATGAGCTGGGTCCTTTGCAACTTGCAGAGAAGTTCCTGTCTCATCGCAGCCATGCTGAAGAGGAAGAGAAAAAAACCTTGTACAACACATTTCTGTTTCCATTAATAACTGTGTTTGGGCCTGCCAGCCAGCATCAGTGGCAGGGTTTCCCCTGAACTGTCTGGGCTCTGACTCTCACCTTTCCTTTATGTTGCCTGTACTATTCCATTAGCATTTAAAGACAGTGCTACATGCACAAGGGAGAGGATTCACAGTCACAGCCAAAAGAAAGATGTGTCAAGCAAAGAGGAAGAGATCAAAAGTGTAATTAAACTCCATTTTCATTGAAGGGACTAAAGCAGAGGGACAGCATGACTTAGACAGTCACTTAGAAAATCTGTGCCAATGTGATGAAACACCTCCCATTGCCAAGTCATCAGATATTTGTGTTCCCTCATCACACTGCCACAGCCAAATGGCCACCACTAGAGGAGATCCTGATTTATGTTTTGATCTATGATTATATTTGAACCTTGCTTCACTTACATGCTGCTTCTTAGTGAAGATTTGGACTTTGGGAAAGGGGTTGACTTTGGAAGAACTGTTGATGAAGGGGCATCTGTTTTGCCTAATTTCATTCTTGAAGCTTGAAAGTTAAAAGTCAATTCCCTTATCTTGTTTTTAAGACCTGGTTCTATGTTGTCTTCAAATGCATATTGAGCCTGCCCTCTTAAACCCAGCCTGCCAAACCCTGCAATCAGTGGAAATCATTGTGTCTTCAGAGGCTTCTGCATTAGGCCCTATATTTTTTCCCTTCTCTTCCAGCAGTCAGATATTAAAACACTTTGACATAAAGTGGAGGATGACTATCCATTGTTTCTTGGGAGTTAGTGTGCTGTGTGCTAGCTGCACTGATATGTGTAGGGCATGCTTGTGTTTGACTTCTGCTTTTCCTAGGAACAGAATCCAATATCTGCCTCTCCCAGAAGCCTCTGCATGCCTTTTGATTAAGCAGCAGGAGCTCTGGCTAAGAGTAGAACTCCTTGACTGACAGTATTTTATTTTACAGCTGAGATCTGCTATACGGTCTGGAGGTGTTCTGGGTTTCTCCAAGTGAGAACAAAAAATGTGACAGTTACTCTTCAGAAACACTGACCTGAAAGGGAGCCAGTGCATTCCTCATGCCCAGAGGCAGGTACTCTGAATTCTGTGCTAGCAGTAATTTCTGCCAAGCTCTGTATTCTCACCAAGGTCCTCTGACCTTGCAGTACAAGGGTTTTTACACAGCATAGTGCCAGTTGTTGCTGCTAAGATGAGCCAGAAGCAAATTATCTCCTGCCAGAACAAGGAAAAGGCCAGTGTGGAAGTGTGTCTCCAAAGTGTCGCTGCTCATCTACCCCTTTGTATTTAGGTCTCCTGAATGGTCATTCTCACTTACTCTGGTTCTTTTCAAACCTTCACTCTGTAACTTCTGGGGCTCGGTATTTGTCTTGCACATACAGACACATTGAAGCAAAGATGTTTTGAGCCTGTGGGCTGCAAGAAGAAGAACAGAGAATTCAACACTCAGCATCAGCATCTCACTTGTAGAGTCAGGAGAAGGAGGTGGACCCCTGAGGAAGTAGGCAGGAAAATGTACTCTAAGCATGACTAGAAATTGCATATCAAGCTGAAATGTTCCATATATGAATCTGACTGGCATGCATAGTAGTTCCCTTCCAGCCTGCATCTAAGTTTCCCTCTTCTAGAAAGGCTGAAAAGGAGGGAAGTATATGCATAGGCTGAACTAAGAAACATCCCTTCTCTGCCTCACCACTAACATGACAGAACAGGGTCTGGCAGTCTAAACTTTGCTGAGATTGGATTTGAATCAGAGCAGAAATTTTCTCTCCTTTTACTTCCTTACTGTGTTAGGTCTGTAAGTGTTTGCAGATTGCTATAAAGTGCCAGCAAAATGAAAATTGTGAAGATTTCAATTTGAAACACTTGAAGGTATTCCCCCCATGTTAATGTGTCAGGCCAGCACTGGAAGAGACAGCCCTTAATTAGAATGCAGTGAAAAATACTACAGAATGCCTCTTTCTGCAGTAGTTTGTAAATCTAGAGAGGATAATGCTCTCCATGCCGTATGTTCTTTGCATATACAAAAGCTTAAGAGACAATTACTTGACAATTTCTATGTACCTTGCAGAAAGCATTTACCAGAAAACAGTGATGGGAACAATCAAGCTCCAGGCATGGAGCCAACATGCAACTGATTTTAACAGTGTGTGGATCAACTGCTGAAAACCTCATCTGTAGAGAAAAGGCTTCTGAGCGCACACTAAAAGCTCTTTACATGACTTGACCCATGATCTAACAACAACCAGAAATGGAAAGTTCTGTTGTTTGCATCATAGTAATTCCAGAGGCTTGGCCATCTCTGTGCTCTGTACGTACACAGACAGAGGCAGCCCTTCCTCCAGGAACATTTCATTTCACAGAGCTGTACAGAAGGGTTAATGCAATCCATCTCTGGAACCAACTCACCAGATAAGCTGTTGTTTACTTACTTTGAACAGGTTGATAAGTTGGCTCCAAAGCAGAACGCTGTTTTCCAAAACCATGCAAGCAAGAAAAGCAGATAGAGTGATTTCAGGGATTGTGATTTCACTGTAGGTTTATTGTCAGCCGTGCCTGTATTTCAAGGTGCACCATCTGATTTCCAACTCTGCAATAAGATTCAGCCACCATCCATGGCTTCAAAGAAATTATTTCAGCCAAAGACATAAGAGTTAAGGCCATATTTCAAACATTCTTTGTTCAAGTGTCACTCGACTTCGTCACTACAAAGCTTCGGAAAAATGTAAAATCTGTGGGACATGAATTCTTTCTGCTCTGTTTTGTGTAGTCCCCTACACACACAGGGTCTCGGCCAGGCCCTACTGTAATAGAAGTAAGAGTAAAAAATATTGCAGAGCAGGCACTTAGAAAGTCTAAGGCATATTTAGAGAGCTTATATTCACTCAGAATTAGCAGAGTGAATATAGTATCACCTTTGCTGGGACTGTTCAAATTGATAAGTGTCAGTGCTGAATCAAAGCATTAGGCCAGTGCAGGGGAAAAAATATCCCCAGTCCTCATGTTGAGCAAGGATTGGCTCCTGTCAACTGGCATTTGACAACATCTCAGAGACTTGGAGCCAGCAAGGAATCTTCATGTAGGAAGTCCAAGTATTCATTTATTAACGTTCCTTCCACAGCATTTACAACAAACACATCAGCCCTAAGTTTTCTGGAGCTCTAAGGTGTTTTTATCTAACCAGATCAAGCTTTAAAGTTACAATATTCTACCCCTAAATAAAATTCCTGGCATGACAGAACCTGAAAGCCCTTAAATTGGTGTTGAGACTCTCGCATTGCAGAGAAAGTATTTTAACTAGTGGTCTTGATGCAGTAGCATAGTGAGTAATTCCTGAAATTAACTGCTTCTGCTCACTGGCCATTCTTTAAAATTTTAAATTCAAAGTGGGAGAGCTTTCTGGAAGATATGCTGTCAAGGTGAAGGGAAACCTGCTGTATACATGGGTGAGCATGTAGTGGACTCAGAGTGTGGAAGTTCAGATTAATTGAGTGTGCTTTTGGTTTCAAATTAAATGAGTCCATGAAAATAACCACAAATCTGGAGACACTTAATTTCTGAGTCCCTTCATGGAGCCCTTTTCTTTGCCAGCCACTGAGCAGGTGGTAATTTCTCTGCTGACAGGGCCTAAATGAAGCCAGCCAAGTTATAATGTGTAATAGGATTTCCTGGAAGCTTCCTCAGGCTGTCCCCATTTGTGCAGCTGGAAGTGCAGACTCACCAGTTTATTGGGTGCCTAAAGAAGCAGTTAGGAATGAATGTTATAAATAATTCAGGCAGGTGCATCATCTTGCTTCTTAACTTTCTGAGGCACTTTTCAAATACCTCTATGGTACTAGTTGATCCCATCAAACTTCAGAGCTTCATTTAGGCACTGGGCCAGGGATGTACTTGTTTTAGATTCCCTCTATAATCTCTTGAGGACAGAAAGGCCTTTCCAGGGAGTGCTTCCACCCATCTCAACTTCAGTCACTCTTTAGGGGTGCCATTGTCTCTCCACTGAATAAACTGAAACCCTAAAGTGATCCTTCTCCTAATTTAGGTGCATGAGGAGCCTGCCACTAAGTAGAAAAATCCTTGGTCTAGGGTTTGTCACTGTATCTTGGAGTGTTTTGAAAATGTGGTCCAAGATGACTTCCTTGGGAAGCACAGAGGGTTCATGCAGTCACTCTGACTCAAAGATAACTTCGGCTTCAGCCTGGACAGTGTCTCTAACCCCCACTGCTGCTCATCTGAGGCAGCTGCACTGCAGAGGAGAAGTCCTTTCTCCAAACCTTGTGTAAAGACCTGCTTGCTCTTTCCTTGGGGAAGAGAGAAAGTTTTAGAACTATAGATAGTACTCTTATTAATATATAGCACTCTTATTAATACTGTATTGCCTGGCAATAGCACAGAGCTCTGCCCAATGCCTAAATAATGCTTGTCCCATTTAAAAGCATAGGTACGTTAAAAAACGCTGGAATACATATTACCCTTAAAATGCACATAAGCAGGTGATGGCAGCAAGTTCTCTTTCCTTGAGAGTGTCACATGCTTTCCACTTGCTGAGTTGAATTCCACAGCACTTGTGCACTGTAATAATCCCTGGAGACTTCTGTCTTTTGTGCCTTGCATCTTCCCTTCTGTTTGTACTGGGCGAACAGTGTATGTCATTAATGGTCTCACCCCCGGCCCTTGTGCTTTGAATTCAAGAATAGAAGATGACAGAAAGAGCTGTAATTAGATGACCTAAAGCAATGCCCTTTCCTTATGAGACCATATAAAGCAACCCCAACAATTTACTTAGGAACTTATCTGTTTTCTTTTATACTTCATTCATTAAGCATGTGTGGGAACAAAACACATCATCTCCACATCTAATGCAACCATAACAGAAATACAACACAGACGTCAGGTTTTGCAAATGGGTTTTTCCCCATTTACCTCCATGCACTTGCCCTCATCGAAACCTCCATTGACCTGGGAGCTCTTGGGTTTCACACAAAATGGAGGCAAAAATGATGCCAAGTTGTAATAGGACTCCCATTTTGTACTTGGATCAAAAGGCTGCCAGCTAGGGAAGAAGAGGGTATCTGGTTCCTGGTGTCACTCTTTATACCATGGAGCTGAAGAAAAAACCATCACTGCTGGCATCATCTCTGCCAGCCTCAGCTGAGAGGACTGGCAGGGAGTGAGGTACACACTGAAGGGAAGGGGACAGTAGCCTAATTATTCTCACGTCCGTGATACACTGAGTGCACTCAGTTTACCAGGGGATAAACAGAGCTTTCAAGGGGATGGGGACAGCTGAGGAGAATACTCTTTTGATTTATATCCTCCAGCACTCGTCACATGCATAAGTGCTATGAAAACAGCATGTATATGAAAGATGCTTATTGCAGCTGTGAAGACATTACTGATTCCTTTAAAACTCAGTTGCACAGGAAGACCAGATCCAGAGTAACAAAGCCCATCACGACTCACTTGCACAGAGAAAGGTTCTCACTCTAGGAGCTGTTATGCTGTTGAGATATGGTTGTTATGAGCCAGCAAGATTTCAAAAGTGCCTGCCTGCCTGTCTAAATAGAAAACTTGTGGAAATACAACCCCCAGAGGATATGCAGTGTACCAATATGTGCTTGTCCATATATGCTTTGGACTCACACGAAATTTATTATTTAGGGGGATCATTTACTACTTAGTTCTGCATTTTGGTTCACTTTAAGACCTGTACCTGCTCCAGGCTCGGGTAGTTTGCATTCTCCCTTCATCCCGCCCCCTCAGTGGCTCCATCACTGTTCCCTGCCATGGTCTGGAGACAGCCAGCTGGCTCCCCGGGCACACAGATGTGGGCACGGGCTGCGGGAGCGCAGCTGGTGCTGTCATGTGGCTCCGGAACAGGGGCTGAATTGAAGCACAGGCCAAGAGCAGCGTGGCTGTAGCCACTGTCTGTCATGAGGATCTCACTTCTGAGGGGTTTGTTTTGTTCTTAATCTTTGCTGCTGAAAGCTTCTGCATTGGCAGAGAAAAAAAGACCTGTGGTGCTGAGGTCAGCCAGCTGAACTGGGAGGAAAGTGCAGGGGAAATTCCGTGGAACTGATCAGACTTGTACCACAAGGTCATGCACCAAGGGGTTGTTTAGAAAGGGTGTATCTGGCATTTTCTGGATACTTGCAGAAAAGCAGAGAGCTCATGACACTCAAAGTTATTGATTTGTTCAGGGTTTTTTTTTCCTTTTCAAACAGAATTGAAGTTTCTCAGAGATGTTTCACAGCTTTGTCCTATGTTCCCTCCAAGGTATGGGTTACATGAGGGAAGAAGGATGTTAGAAAGCATATCAGACATGATTCAGTTTAGAAGAGCTTTATATAGTCATTAAGAAACATCAGCTAACACAGATTCCACAACAAGCATTGTCCCTGTGCCCAAATGCAGGAGTCTGAAGGGCAATGCAATACAGAGAGCTGTGAATAGCTTATCATAGGCATTACTCATTTTCCTTCCATTTACTGTCTTCAGTTTCTTAGTAAACTGTTTACAGAAGTTTAATGATGATTGTGAGCCACATTCCATCAATATGTGGTGCTACAGAATTGTCTTTATTTGCATTATGTTTCTGCCTATCATAAGAAATTTGTGTTACTGTTGTATGATGAAGTTGATATTTGTAACATTTTTTTGGTGCGATGATACCTTCCTAAACTGATGGTAGGAAAACCAAGTGAAATAGATTCATCTGAAGTCCAACCTTATCATTTTAGAAAGTGGACTTTGTAGGAAGCTGTTAAATCCTGTGAACTACCTGTGATGAAAAGTAAAATTTTATTAGAGACAGGCAGGGTTGAACACCTACCATTAACCCTCCAGCAAAGCAATTCCAACACAGCAAACAAAGAGTCACCAAGTCCAGAATTGAATTTATGGAAGTCAGGTACTACTTTCATACCAAGACCAGTTTGCAAAGTCCAGATACCTCAGAAAAAGACAGTAGCATCAGAAATCCATGAAGAAAAAGAAAGCAAAGACTGATATCAGCATCATGTACTCCAGAGGTTTAAAAAAGCACAAAAAAACATTGGTTGAGATACAAGCCTTCTTGTTGCTAGTTGCAGGCTTGACACATTAGTTATTCACACGAAGCCTCTGGAAAAGCAGGAATGTTCTGTTCTTATCTTGAAATGTGACATATTTTACTTGGTAGAATGAATTGTATTCTAGTCACTTCTTAGCTCCATAGCTGTAGAAAGAGTTTCTGCTTGAGATATTTAACGTATCTGCCAACAAATTCAGAAATTAAAGTGTAAAATCCAAGGCACCATGAAGATTGGAAATAGTCTTAATTTTATGTGGTAGTTTAACATCAAGTATCAGAGAATGCAGCTGAAAACACTGCTTATATCAAGATAAGCAGTATGGTATTTTTATTTAATTAATGCCTTATGGATCAGTCTCACTGAATTGTCACACTTTGCTTATTCACCAAACAGTCACAATGCAAAATAGTTGCACGTGGTAAACAAAGACATCAACTGAGAACTGTATTTTCCTATGGTAGAAGGCTATGAAACACGAGCTATTTCATTAAATGTAGTCCAACTTCATAATAAAAATGTTTTCTGGACCTGAACAAATACTTTTTTAATGAGGGAGTTAGCTACAATAGGATTTCACTATTTGCAGCTTCAGAATAAAGAAAAATAACCCTACTGGGAGTTTCAATATCTAGTACTTCCCTGGATATTGCTCAACAGTAAGAAAAAAGCAATGCAGAACATGGTGTGGGGGGAATATGCTTAAAGGGTGTATTTAGATCTGATAGCATGAAATTGGTAGTTAAAAATGAGAGGGAGGCCACCAGTGTGGTGGGTCAGGCTTTGCACTGAAAAGGGAAATGCAATATTGTCCAAGCCAGACGTAGCTAAGCTCAGTTTCCCTGTGTTTACTTATAACTTCATGGCTGTTGTCAGACTGTGGCCAATATTTAAAAATTAAATACCTGATTCCTGCTGTTGGGAAGGTATTTAAGAAGAACAGAGGCTTGTCCATGGTGCCACCAGGCCTGGCAGCACTGGGGACTAAAGAACCTTTTAGGTACAACTTGACAGAGAGGGAACACAAGGAAGAACAGTTCAGTCATTTTTAGGGACTATCAAGTTCTCTCCATTCTAAGAAAGTTCTGACAGTAGTTTTGGAAGAAACTAGTTTTCTGTAGGGCCTTATTATTGTCACATAAGTATCAGCAATTGGCTGACCTGCCTGAACTTTCCAAGTGGAAGATACTGACTGGCAAATGGAAGTCACTGGTGAGCATTATCACAGAGGAGCTGCAGAGTGCTGAGTGTTCACTGTCTCTTGAAAATATCATGGAAATACCTGGCAGATAATTGTCATTTGCTTTTCTGCAAGACTTTCGTCTCTGCCATTATAAGCACTTGGACTAGAAACTGTCAAGCTGAGTTTATCAATCTTAGTGGATGTTTCTGCTTTAAAGTGCTTCAAATATGTATTTGAGTGAGACAGGTATCCATCAGAGCAGAAGTGTAGAATCATTACCATCTGAAAGTGTCTCAGTGCAGTGTCTCACTGTTGTTAATTTTAATAATTTGGAAGCACTTTAAAAACACCGTGAAAAGTGAAGAAGTGAAAGGGCATTCATCTGTCAAATAGCACAGTTTTTGGAAAGAAGTTTGTCATCCAAAATAAGAAAAATACAAGTTCGACAGCTCTGCAAGTGATATTTCTTGCCATTTAGCAAGAACAACACTTCTTCCCAATGAAATAGGGAAGAATTGCAGCTGATGTAAATTAGACTCTGTGTCCACACAAAAGGAACTATTGGCTTGTAAGCTAGTGTAGATAACAAAAGGAACAAACTTAGTGCATAAAGAAGAAAAAATAATATCAAAGAAATTGTCGGACTCATCCTAAAGTTTCAGTGTCCATCCACATGCCTGCGGCTCTTGGTCCTCTGCCCTTCTTTGAATCCCATCTTTAGTGGAACTTCCAACTTTTGGCAACAAGACCTTGCACTCACTCGCTGTTTTTCCAACTGTGGCACATTGAATATCCCAGCTCCATTTGTGTGCAGGTACCTGGCCAACACCCGGATCCCACACAGCATTGCCAGGGGTAGTAGCATGTGTGTCTGTTAGCAAACACTTCCATGGCTCTGAGCATCTGTCTCAAAGGGCTTTTTCAGCACCACAATGATTCCCAGGAGACAGACAGATGGTACCATCTGTGCAGCCTTCTGATTTCCAGCCTTAGTGCTCGCTGCAATCTCACTGGGTGCACTTTTATTTAGGAATAACTTCTTCAGTTATTTATTACTGTATATATTATTTTATTGGCTGCCAACTAATTCATGTTTAGAATCGTTCTAAAATTTTCCAAGGTCGGTGGTCATCTCCCAGCCTCTGGTTCTCAGGAAGCTTGTTTTGATGGAAATGAGTCACATCCTTAGAGCATGCTTCACTCATTATCTTGTCAAAGCAGAAACACAGATAAGGGGAAAAAATGTACTTGAGGAGAATTACCAGGCCAGAGAATTAGATGTGACACAAAATCACTTGAAGCAGACTTAGAAGAGAAAATGTTGAATAGTTGCCATTTCAGTAAATAGCACAGGAAAAAGAATAAATCATACTGTGCTGTAATTCTTAACAACACATGTATCAATTATCTGAGCTTTATCTTCAGTTGGCTGCAGGTTTAAAACTTTGCATAGCAGCTAAAAATATGGAGAAACATAGTGTACATTCTTCAAGAGGGGCAATTAGTCTCCTAGTGGAGGAATGTCAGCTATTGTTCTCCTCTCAATCAGGGCAGTTTCAAGATGAAGCTAAACTCACTTTTTATTTTCCATCTCGAGTTTCCATGGTAACCACATGTAAGCATCATATTTGTAAATAGCAAATACCCATTTAACTTCACAGCCACTTTGAACATTTTTTTTTTACAATTTTAACATCCTTGAAATGTCCAGCTCTGTCTTCTTACAATTTGACTGTCAATACGCATAATTAGTTGGGGATGTTGCTGTTTATAAACTCTTCAGTGATGCAGTAGCACTGACTATGTGTGTGTGCAAGTGTGGAGGGTGAACAGGCAAGGACACATATTCATAGAGAACATTGTCTGGCACATCCCATGGAAAACCTTTATTTTTCAACTTCTTACCACTTTGCCAAGTTGAGGCCACTCAGGTTGAATGCCATTCAGCCCAATTCACATTCCAGAGATTTCTTTTGTAGTTTCAACTAACTTTTTTCAGTTGTGGCCAAGAATGTGGCTACGGAAGAAAACAACAGTTTGCCTTCATGGAGCAGATCCTCACAGCTTTTTTAGCAAGCCCTGGAACAGGGCACGGATGATGCCTTGCTGTCACAGGCACAGCTTTTTGCTGCCCTACTATGAATTACCCCAAATTTGGCCAAATTTTAATTGTCTGAAAAGTTTTCTCTCTCATATACACAATCTTGCCTTCTACAATTCCTAGCTGGAGTTTGCTGATGTTTCTATGTGCATAAAGCACAGTTTAGTCCCTGAGAACTCCTACGTGCTGCTGGCTGCATGTGTGCTGTGCCCAGCACCAGGCTGCTGCTCCAGCACAGAGTGACACTTGATCCCTGCCTTCGCTTGGGTGCAGTGGGGACTGCAGACAAGCAGTGGAAACAGAAACAAAGAGAAAGGCAGGAGGACTCCTCTGTGAGACCTGCACATCTGGTTCCCATTAAACAGGTGTTTAAAGGCTTTGCAGAGTAAGGACACGGTGCATGTTTTTAACAAAGCCATTTCCCCAGGTCTCTCAAATCCCATCTCCTGCAGACTTAAGTCTCTTTCCCATTTCCACCCCGGCCACCTTACAAACCCCAGGACACCGCTTCATGTGGAATTAAACATCAGGAATACAGCTTTTGGGCTTGACCTGAGTGGTCTGTATTGGAATCTTGTCAGTTGTTTTCCATTAGGAGAAACTGAGAATGAAGTAGGGTATTCACAGAATATTACTTTGATGTAGCCCTGTTCTTTTCCAAAGAACACACAAAGGTCCATTTCCTTGGGCACAGGAAGAGTTAAGCAAAATTAAGTTTCCTTACTCATAACATCTAGTCCCTCCCAGCTTGCACTTGGCCAGAGAAGTTCATTCTGGCCACGATCCTAAAGCGAGTCCTTACTGCCACTTGAGCTTTCTCTGGCTCCTCTGTCCAATGCTCTGGTGCTGGACTTGCCCTGGCCAGACACACAGGACAGACAGCTCAGCCCTTGCTGCACTGGGATGCAGCTGCCAGGGAAATCCCTTCACCCACACACCATGGGTCACTGAGCGCCCTTCTATGTAGTCTGTATTTGGGGTGGTGGAACTTAGGTTTCCATGGTTTATTCCATAAAGAAATGTATCCTTCCTACATTTATCCTGTCTAAAAGACAACTGGTTATACCCACGAATTCCAGAACATAGCCCTCACTCACAATAGGATTAATTTTTACGAAAAAGTAGCAGCAGAAAAATCCTTGCAGGTTTGTTTGGCCAAAGTTAAACAATTCCATTGTGCAAAAAAGAATGTACTGTTTATGAGAATTACCAGCAGCAGAGTTATTTGAATCATGCTTAAAACTTAGGCAGAAAAATGTTCATATTTTCTCTTTTCTCCCTTGCACATTCTAGGAAATAACCCTAATTTTTGCAGACAGACACTTGTAGTGAAGCAAATACTGTTGGGTGATTCCTGCACTAGCCCTGTTCCCTGGTTCCCTGTGGGATGGAACAAGAGCAATACAGGCCAGGATCTGTCTGCAGCAGACTCTGTAACACTCCTGACTTCCTGCTGCTTTAAGTCATTCTTTGTTGAAGTGTCTGGAGAAATAAATACAATCAGGACTTAATTACCTTTATTATTAATAAATCAAATATACTCTTTCACTTTAGTAATGAACAAGTGAAAAAGGGAACAAAAATTACTAGATTTCTTTGTTTCATATATCAAAACTATAACATTATTTTTCTTTCTTTCTTCACAGCACAGAATTAACCCTACTTCTCTTGTCTTTTGCAAAATGTTGGCATCAAATAAACAGCAACAGGTCAGTTACAGGGAATACAAATTAGCTTCCTTTTCTGAGTGCTATTGTTCTTACTCATGATTCTGGCAAATACTGGGAAAATTAAATACAGTATTCCAAAACATTCTCTGGGAATTGTCAGATATTCTACTGATACTAGATTAAACAATGTTAAACATTTATCTTTAGCAGATTACTTATCTTGAATTTGGGAAGGGGGTGGTGGTGGTGCTAACTAGTTCTATATTGAATTTTTATTGTTAAATTCTAACAGAAGAATTTGCCAGTTTTATTTATAGAGGCTCATGGTGACTTACAGCACTATAAAAACAGAGCAGGTGTTCACTCTGCCAGAACAACTGCTAATGGCCTGCAGGTCTGGGAAGTCTCTCTCCTCTGCTTTTGAAACTATAGGAGATCATTACAGTGTTCTCAACAATGTTCAGCAAAGATGTAGCTGATGATTTGCATCATTAAAATAAGCCACAACAGCAATGAACATTTGTAAAACCCCACTAAATGCCACAATGAGGTGGTCCTTGTTGTAGGCTCTTACAAACAGAAACATAGGAAATATGTGTTTCCTTATTATTTACTCGACCTTTGAGAAACCTTACAGTTCATCAGCAAAAGCTGTCCACATGTTTATCAATAGGACACAGTGGCTTAAGTCTGTCTCCAATTAGTGCAAAAGAAATTTAACCAGTTAATTAAGGGTTTTACCTTGTAGATTTATCCATGTAATAACAGGGTAGAGTTGAGCTGATTTATGAGACCCTGATATTTACACACATCCCAAATTCTGTTCAATTTTTCATCTTTAATTTTGTAATTCCTGGCTTTCAGATGTTTGGAATCATTATGAAGTTCTTACCATGTTTTCTGTGGCACATTTTCAATCCTCACTAAGATGGAAATAGTATTTTGTCTGGTTATTTAACTACATACATTAATTACTTTTATTATATTATGCTTTGGAATGAAGAGCCCAATTGAGTGCCTGTTAACAAACTCGTGTATCATGGAGAAGGGAATGCTGCAGCACAGCAAAAGGGAGGTGTGCACTGAGTGAAAATACTTCTGATGCCCATAAAGCAGAATCAAAAGCAGAGGTTCTGCTGAATAATAAATCATGTCTGAATGTGAGTTAGAACTGTGCCACAGATGGTGTCCACATGGACTGTTATTTTCAGAGGCTTTTGTGTACCTGATGAAGATACCTGTGATGGACTTGTCATTATAGGAAAGCAAGTGTCCCATACAGAAATTAAACTCATATAAAAAGGGAATGTGTCCACTCCTGGGAAAGGGAAAGAGTGAGGGATAATAGCATTCTTAGGTGTTTTCATGTGGTTGATGTGTCAGTGGGGTTCTGCCCTCAGACAGCCAACACATTCGCACATCGCTTTTTTCCACGTACGATCCTCTGAACTGCATTTGTCACCCAGAGTGTTTGATTGAAAAATGCACTTCTGAAGAGTTTCAATGATGGAGAGAGTGATAAGGACTACAGAGATGGCATTTTGATCTTGTGCAAAAAACTAAGAAGGAGAAGCATGAGAAGAACTCCTGAATGGTGCGAAAGGGGTAGGAATGGAAGAAACCAAAAATGAGAAATGATTGTGAAATACTTTTATAGCATTCACTAGTCCTATTGAAGACAATCTAAACTGCCTAAAATCTACTTTTCAATCAAGATGCCAACTCTTAGGGGTAATTTTTTAGATATAGGCTGATTTGAGACTGCTGAACAATATAGACAAGCAATTAAAATGTATCCTGAATTAATATGACCCTCCACGTATCTCCATTACATGCTCCTAATTGCATGCCAGCAAGTTTTGCTTCCTTCAGAATTTATATCATGGGTTTAAAATACACAGACAACACAATTCAAAACCACCAAAGAACCACTAAAGTATTAAGAAGACAGTGAGTAACTATCCATTTGTTTTACACAAAACTGGAAAAGTGTTACCCAGATGAAAGAGTCAGGCTACTGCAGTAGGTCCTATTGCCACTGGGTGTGGGATCCAAGGCAGTGCTCCACCTCTTCAGGGCATGGCCAAGGGCACTGGAGATGCCCAGGTCTCCAGAGCAGTTCAAGCAATTCCAGATGAGACAGAGAGTAGCAGAGGAAGTTTTTAGCAGTGCAGAATAGTGGGAGGTGGGCTGTTGGGTGTCTCAGGTATTATGGAATATCCCACAAAACATAGGAATTCTTTTTGGAGCAAGTACCATCTCCCTATAGATGGCATTATTCCCCGCAGAGCCTTTGTTGTCACTTCCTCATTCCTAAACCCTGAGTCCCCTCCAACAGATGGATTGCAGAGTCCAGGCCAGCATCTTCAGAGCAATTTTTGGTGTCATTACGGTGGTTACAGCAGTGATGGCCTGTCATCCCCCAGACAGGGCTCTCTCCTCTTACCCAAACAAACCCCACTCAGAGGAACAGGGTGGTATTGTAGTGCTGGAGACAGTATTTCTGAGTCACCATTATCCTCGTTCCTGTTGAGACATTAATGGTGTCATTCTTTTTGTGCTGGAGCCAGTGCCCCAACTGCCATTCCCTGCAGTATTCCTGTGAGTGACCAGCATGATTGATGAGTGTCAGCTCACATTTCTGGAAAGGGTATTACAATAAGAGGGAGATGTCTGAGCATAATTAGAAAAGAGCAAGCTGTCCTACCTGTCATAAATGTCAGTAAGCTGTGAATCAATTTGCAATTCTGCTACAGAGAACGTTATCATTTCTACATTTTACTACTGACAGTGTACAAGAGAAATATCAGAAGATCTTCAGTTTTACTGGTTTTTAAAAATAATTTCCATCTTGTCATAATTTTTTTCCCAACCACATTTATATGTGTGTATTGGACTGGTTGACAAGGGTTGTGAACCATACAACTGATATATAGTTAATATATGAGATTAATAATTGCACAAAACAATAGCAATTGGCTTATATATGTGCTGCCAGGGTGTAAAAGTTCAGATTGTTGCTCTGGCAGCACAGTGGTTTATATATGCCTGTGCAACCTAGGACCAGTGAATAATGTATTTGCTGTCCCACTGGTAGTCCCTCTTTGGTAGTGTTAGTTGTGCTGCCTGTCAGAAATACCCCTGAAATAATGGTGCTGTTTGTACTGACTGTTCTGGACAAACGCTCTCTGTTCAGGCTGCCTCCAGATGCTCACAAAGTTATGTTTCCTTAACAGTTGTTGAACAGTGCTGAGTGTTGTCTGGGCTTGGGCTTTTACCACAAGTGTGTGCAGCTTCATGCATTCCTTTTTAAGGACCAGAAATATTAATTTTCTGGGCAAAAAAAAATTATTGGGTGAGGTTTAGGTTGGCTATCAGGGAGAAGTTTTTCCCCCAGAGAGTGGCTGGGCACTGAAGAGGCTCCCCAGGGCAGTGGGCACAACACCAAGGCTGCCAGAGCTCAAGGACCGTTTGGACAGTGCTCTCAGGCACAGGGTGTGACTCTTGGGAGTGGTCCTGTGCAGGGCCAGGAGTTGGACTCAATAATCCTTGTGGATCCCTTCCAGCTTAGCATATTCTGTGATTCTGTGAAAATTCAGCTCTCACACATTCCTGTCTTGTCCTGTCCTCAGCAATTAGTGCTTTATCAAAAGGTTAATTCCAGATCTCTTAAGATAGGAAGTCTGAATGTTTTGTCTAAGGATCAAATGGAGACCTCGAAGGGCCAGATAGGTCTAAGGCTGGCTTGCAGCCCTCAGCTGAGGATGGAGAGTCAGTTAGAAAGCTCTCTCCCGTACAGTCCTATCTGTTTCTGCTTGCTGTGATCAACTGTTACAGTTTTGCGAAGTTCAGTACAGATCCAATTTCCAGACAAGTTTCGTGGATTTGCTTGCTCTGGGCAAACACAAGCTATTGGAAGAGCAGCATTTTCAGGAGCTGTTACCACATTCCCAGGACTATTGTCCAGCTGCCCTACTCGGCTACTGCCACCCTTGGAGGGCTGTTTAATCCATTCATCCTTTTCCTCCCAGCTGGGTTAAAAAGTACTTTATAACAAACATGTTTTCCATAGGACCTGGAGGGATTTCACAACAGTGAGATTTCTCTTTTTAAAAAATACTGTAAAAACTGGACGGAACTTTCCGAATGGGGTCAGTGGGTCCCAGTTCCTGCACCGTAAGCCATTAGATCGCGTGTGTGTGTCTGAAATCAGTGTGGAGAAAAGCGACAGCGGGTCGTGCCCGCAAGCGCTTTAATGGAATATCGGGCGGGACAACCTCAGCGATCACAAGAAACAAGCTCCCCGCGACACTAGAACAGGACTCCGCTTATTTATTTACTTGTCCGTGTCAATTTATTTTTATCCAGAGTGGGAACTGCAGAGCTCCCACCCCCAGGCGAACCTCTAAGCCGGACCCAACCCCTACACCAGACCTAAGCCGGTCCTCTGAGGGCGAGGGGGCGGGGCCATGGCGGCGGCCGCGGTCACGTGACTACTCACGCGCATGTGACGGAGCGCCCGACCGCGCGCGGAAGTGACGTCACGCGGCCGGTGCGCAGTTTGTGCGGGGCGGCCCCGCCCCCTCCCGTCCCCGCGGGGCCGCGCACGCACGGCCGCGCCTGCGCACGCGCGTCCGCACGCCCGGGCACGCGCACGCGCACGCGCACGCCCGGCCGCAGCCAGCGCCCGCCGCGCCGCCCGCCCGGAGCCCTCACGGTGAGCGGGGCCGGGGGAGGGAACGGGCAGGGCGGGAGCGGGGCCGGGGCCGGGAGCGGTGAGTGCGGGAGTGGAGCCGGGGCCGCGAGCGGTGAGCGCGGGAGCGGGGCCTCTGGAGGCAGTGCGGAGCCGGCCCGGCCCGCGGGCGGTGCGGGGCGCTCGGGGCCAGGAACGGGGGCACCGGGGCCGCCGCCCCTCAGCCATCCGGGCGGGCCCCGCTCCCTCAGCCCGGCCCAGCGCTGGCGGCAGGCCCGTCCCGCAGCGCTCGGCCCGGCGGGGCCCCCGCGGCGCGGCCCGGCCGTAACAGGTGCCAGGCGGCCCCGGGCAGGGCCCGCGGCGGTCGGTGGTGCCCGGAGCGCGGCGGTGCCGCTGGTCGGTGATCGGTGTCAGCGCACGGCGCCCGGCGGTAGCTCGGTGGAATTGCGGTGGCGTCATGAGGGCACCGCCGGCCGGGCTCGCGGTCGGTGCCGTCGGTGTGTGCGGGGCCGGGAGCGCGACTTGCCCGACAGCTCTGTGCCCCTGAGCGGGGCAGCGGCTCGGGTGCAGTCCCCTGTGTGTCTGCAAAGGGCTGTGAGCCAGAACGGAAAGAGGTACAAACCGGGCCTGCAGTGCTTTTCTAGATCGCTTGGAGCCAAGTAAACACCGCGCGAATGGTGAAATCGGTGCTCTGAGAAAGGTAAAAGTGCGGGTTTGGTGAGGGGAGCACAGAGCTCTGATCGGGAGAAGAGCTGGACTTCATTTGCTCGTAAACGTTGATCGCGGTGTGTGCGTTACCTAATGCGACCAGACTCTCTGTCTGCTCTGGTGTGATTTTACTGTAAGATGTGTAATTGTCAGTGTCATAAAACCTCCACGCTCGTACAACACACACTTTCCAGCCTGTCTGTTTGGGGTGGTAATTACACACTTCAACTTTAAGGTTAAAAAGGAGGGGGAGTTAAGAGGCTTTTCGAAGTTCTCTCTTAGTTGTGAACTTGTGACGGTTTCATGTTATTTCTAAAAGGAATATGGAATAAACTGAAAAGGAAATTTGGCAATAGGTAGACTTTTAAGGTTCTTACAGTGAGGAGTTGATGATTTGGGGACTTGAGATGAGAATATCCACGAACTCAAAGTTTTACAGGAGATGGGAGGATTGGAGATGATAATTCCTATCCCTTGTGCCATAGCAACAACAGAAGTTGTAGGCTTTGAGAAATGCAAAGCATTTTGTTTAATGTTTTCCGTAGGTAGAAGATTTAAAAAAAAAAAAAAAAAGGTTTTGGTAATGTTCTGGGTTTTTTTGAAGAGTAGAGCAATGCAGCAATCACAAGCAGGGTCTTACTATTAAATTTTTTGTATATGTTTTCTTTTTGTGAATGACATATGGAACTGTTGAGTCTTTGACATATAATCATGTTGTGTCTGTCCTTACTGATATTGGGTCCAGGTAGCATTGTGTTAATATGTGTGTACTTTACACACAAAACCGCCCATAACAAACCCCCGGTAAGACAGGTTTACAGATGAGAATTGTGTTCATTAGACAGGACTGAAAAGTCTAAACTGCTCCTTTTTAGTCTTAGAAAAAACACAAAGCATAGAAGGTGATTGCAGCTGACTTATTCTTGTAACATCTTGTAACTCGAGCAGGGGAGTGAGACTTGCTTGGGAATGATGTTTGCAGCTCTGTATTTTACTTTATGTGTGAACTTTGGGCAGTTGTGAATTGTCCTTTTCCAGGCTGTGGTTCTGCACCCTCAGTCTGTGCTGTTACTGTCCAGTCCTGCTCCCTTCCTTGCATTGGAGCCAGTGCTGTCTTGGACATTTGGTGATGTGTCTTGGTTCTCTCAAGCTGGTAGATGGCAGACATAGCAATCCTGTATCCAAAAAAACTCCCACAGATCCCACACTCCTGCCAACCAACTTAGTGAGGGGTCCCAGCACAGGGGTGGGGTTGCTTGCCGGCTGCATGGCAGTTCTGTGTAGGCATTGATTCCAGCTGGCTGCAGCCATGGACTACCATGAACCCGTGCCCTGGACTGAACATGGGATTACCTGCTTCCTGGTAAAATTCAGTGACCTCTTTTGAGGTCTTGGATGCATGGAAGACATTCAGCTATCTGCAAGTGTCAGTGCAGCCTGGGATGCCTTGTCTTGATCTTTAGGAAGCCTTACATGCCTCCTGATACAAGCCCCCTTTTTTAAACTAATTGTGACAGAAGTGCCTGTTATTTGCCCTCGGATTTGCATTAAACAGCCTGTTTTGGTGGCTGAAGTTTTAACAGAAAGTAACTGAGACTTTAATCTTTGTCAGTTATTTGAAGAGCTGAAGTGTCATGAACTGTTTTCTTTGCTACTTAGCAGTGGAAATTACTTCTTTTACATTACAAACTATCAGACACTTGTAAATTTTAGTTCTGTTAAGCTTTGACTGAAAGTCAAACGGGTAGAATGTTACTAAGATGGTAATTAACTTTGTAAGTGGAAACTAGGCTGTTAGTACAGTTTCACAACAAGTGGCATTCTAAAAGTGTTCCAGGGTGGATAGATGTTAAGCACTGCAATGATTTGGTGTGAGTCTGCTTAAGTTCCAAGAAGGAAAGCGTTAATGGACACAGTAGTGTGCTTTAGGCGAGGTACTTGGAGATTCTTCTCCAGTTTTGTGATGGAATTGTCATAAAATGAGCACCAAGTGACATTCAGTAAGTCTTGTTCTCTGTGTTTCTGCACAACTTTGAAAATCAGTGGTAAGAAAATACATCTGTTACCCAGGAACGTGCAGTTTGTCCTGCAGGATTTGCAGTGATCTGTGGAGGTTTGCATGCAAATCTCTCTGACACGGTTTTTAAAAGCAGAATTTCCTAGAAATGTGTGTGTTCCAAATGTAGCAGGAAAAGCTGTGTGCAGAAGAGATCCAAGTGGGAGTGCTAAAGCTTCAGCACTAGCAGCAGTTGGCCTTTGCGCTCAGCTTCCCAAAACGTGGATTTAAGAGGAGGATGATTGTCCTGGTATCTGTACCAAGATGAGATTTAACAGGCCTGATCAAAACTGAGTTTAATTGCCTGGCTTTGGCAGGAGTGAAAGGTGAAGCATTTGCACTTCCCAAGCATCCTTGCATGGTCTTTAATCGGAGCGTCTTTAATAAGTGTGATTGCCTTCATTTCAGCTGAGAGAGTAACTCGTTCACAGTTTGTTTTGTGCAATTTATATACAGATGATGCACAGTAGACACTTATTTGCATATCCATTAACATGAGAATGCTTTGGAGGGACTGCCAACAAAGCAGTTGAAAGGCCCGATTCTTTGGGTTTGCCTTATACCGGTTTCCCAAGTGTTTGATGTGGACTTGGAGCGTTCCAGGGAAGTGGACTGCGAGGTTCCACATTTCAATATAACAGATGCCCTTCCAAGTGAAATTACGGTAAGAGTGGGATGATTGCAACCACTGGGTAATGCTGTATAATTACAGTTACACATGTTGGGTCCTTCAGAGAAGACCCGAAAATAATTAGTTTTGATGAGGAACGATCTGATGTTTTGTCTGAGTTACAAAGACTGTGAGCACTTGGTGTAGGCTGGTGGCTCCTGACTTGTCTGTCAGTGGTGACAGCAGTGGGTGAAAATAAATACCTTTCCAAAAGGTCTGTCCAATGCAAGTTGAATTAATGTGTGTTTGTACACATGTGGAGTTGGAAGTGTGGATACATTTGAAGTGGAAGCAGACATTGTTTCCAGAAGAGGCAGCTTGAGGCTGCAAGTGCCATAGGTTTTTTCCCCTTATTTAAATGGAATTCCTCTCTCTTAATCTGTACTTCGAGATCAAGTCTTGTCTTACCTTTTCTATTCATTTTCTATACCTCTTCAGCTTTGTGTGACTTCTTTAAGTCATCCCCCACAGTGAATGTCCTTGTGTTCTTCTGCAGTCATTGGCTACTAATACTTGTAATAGTTGGGGTTTTTTAATGTATTTTACCTAAATATTCACAGAAGCCCCTTTCTGACTTCCCAGCTGACAGTCCTTTTTCTTCTCATTGCCATTCAGGGTGGTTTGAGAGGGTTACAGGGTCTTCTTTGCTCCTAATTCCTGTAGAGAATACAAGGAGGAGTAGCATATTTGTGGGGATACAGCAGTGTGGGAGAGGGCTGTTTCATTTGTGTGGGAGGGTTTATCCACCTCCTTCATTAAGACTTTTGCCCCATGACTGGGAAATGCTGAAACCGTAGTGAAGCTTGAACCTTTAGTTCAAACACAAAATGTGACATCATCAAATGAGAGGAAAGTGCAGGGAGAAATAATGGGAACAGACTGAAGTGGACTGAAGAAGACTCTCAAGTAAATGAGAGTCCTTTTTCTAGAGAGGGGGTACACTGGAGAAAGTGTGGGAGGACAGAGCAGCCTTGCTACAACAAAATGCTGTCCAGCAAAATACACCTGTTGATTATGGCATAGCAGAGTTAATGCTGCTAAAACTCCACGGGGATTCAGTGAGAAATGGCACTTTAGACTTGAAGTATAGTTTGCTGTAGGACATTTCCAAAGAGATTTGTGTCAAATGGAAATTTTGGATGTGGGTCAGGTGATTGAAACATGCTCTGGGGAACTTTATTCATACTAAGCGATGTAAATGGCAGGTTGTTTGGGTTTTAACTCAGTCTTAGGGGATTCTGTTATCTTGATATGTAATCAAGTATGAATCTGGAGGGAAAAAGGCAATTATGTGTGAGTTAGTATTAATGCAAAGTGGGGGGAAATCCAAAAAACTGGTAAAATCTTGTAATGCTCTTATATCGACTTTGAGTGTTTTGTGAAACCTGATGATAAACTTACTGATAGCACTTACTTTGATTTCTTAATTTTGCACAAATGGCTCTTCTGTTGTGTACTAGGTGCTGCTGAAACTCTTGGCACAGGGCTGGTTTTAGCGTTTATTTAAAAAGCAAACTATTTATGCTTTATAGAGTCACTTACCATAGGTTTATCAGTGCAGCTATATTGATGAATTCCACTTGAATTCCTGCCTTAACGTGTTCTGTAACTAGGGTAACACATGTGGAATTAGACTTTCTTGTTTCCTAAATTTTTTTTTACAAAATTCTATTAAACCAACAGAGTGTTAAGCAGTTTAACGCAGTTTAAGTAAGACAGCTTGAGATGTAGAAGAGTAAGTGACTGAAGTATCAGCTATTAACAGTTAAGAAAGTTTGGTTTCATAGGGTGCCTTTCTGTCTTGATGCTGGAGGCTGTTTGTAGTGAAAACTGGGTGCTTGCAGGAAGAATCACAGAAAATGCTGAGTTGGAAGGGACCCACAAGGATCATAGAAGTCCAGCTCCTGGCCCTGCACAGGATACCCCCAAGAGTCTCACCCTGTGCCTGGGAGCATTGTCCAAACTTCAGTGCTGTCGGGCTTGGTGCCTTGAGCACTTCCCTGGGGAGCCTGTTCCAGTGTCCAGCCACCCTCTGGAGGAAGAATCTTTTTCTACTATCCAACCTAAACCTCCCTTGAGATGTGCTTAATCTTTAAATATATACAGAAAATCAGATGATTGGAGATACTAAGGTTTAAATACTTGGATTTTCTTCTAAAATACCAGAAAAGTAGTTGCAAACAGTAGTCCTGTATGAGCCACTTGAGAAGCATCTTCAATACCATTTTACTTTCTGTGGTGTTTGTGTACAAGGTTCTTTTTAAAACTGGGGGGTTGGTTTTGTTCCTGTGGGTGATGTTGGCTGTAGGTGCTGTTTTGGTGCATGAATGCATCATTCAGAAAGGACTGGACACAACTGCCAGCTTCTCATGGGCTCTGAAGAACTTGGCAGCAAGTAAACAAATAAATAAATGTGGGCTGGCTGTCTAAATGTACAGAGTCTTTTACCACTTCCTTGGGCTGTTGATGGTTGATAATTTAGTGCTGGTAAAGGACTGGAATCCCAGGCTTGAAATGCCAGTAGGAATAGACCATAAGTGTCTCCTTCCCTTGGCAAGAGGCTTCATAAACAAAAGGGGAAGAGGCCAAGATTGATGGATGGTAGATGGACAAGTGACTTATAGATGGAATGAGGGGAGATGTCCAACATAAGTGAACCCCTGCAGTGGGCTGTGGATCTGTGCACCAGGGGGAACTCGGCGTGATGGAAATATTTTGAAAGCATGCTCCACAACAGGGAATGTTTCATTCCTGAGACATTCTCTAGCTGATTGAGGCTTGGGATGCTTTGAAATTTTATTTCTGCAGTGATTCTCTCCTGCTTGTGGCTATGGTTTTAGTGTTGATGAGTAGTGGAATTGCTGCTTTTTCCTCTGTTACTTTTTCTTCCAGTACACTTTCCTAATTTCTAGTTCCACAGTAGTTGCTGAGATTTCAAGTTTTCCCTATACTTAAGTAAATACTGGTTTTCTTTTTCTTTGTTTCCTGTTTCAGTTACTGAAATCATGAATCCTGTGTATAGCCCTGGATCTTCTGGGGTTCCCTATGCAAATGCCAAAGGAATTGGTTATCCAGGTAAGTAACTCTGTTTTCTAACAAATTCTACTGCTCTTTGCTTTCAAGAAGAAATAGTCATTAAAGAATGCCTTCATGCAAATCTGTTTGGGAATTGGGGTGGGGTTGTCTTTAAATTTAAAAAGTGACATTTCAAGAGTGATGTTATTTCTTCTGTTATATTTCTAACTTCAGTATCTCTTCCAAAGCAACTTATTTTAGGAGCTCTAATAATTGCGCCCTGCAAGAAGAGGAGTCAGTCTATTTCTGCTGCTGCTTGACAGGCACTGTTAACCTTTCTATCCTCTAATTCTTGTTCATGCTCATGTTTTATGACTGTCCAAAGCATAGCACAAAGGATGGGACCAAGAAAATGACCAAAAATGGTTTTGTAACACAAATGTATTTCTTGCTTTATCTGTTTCTCATTGACTTCAGGTTTCTCACCAGGGTTTATTTCCCCTCATCTCCTAATGTGTGTGCAAGCAGATTTCATTTCTGATATCTCCATAGTCTAAAAGTTGGATGAGGCAAAATTACATTTGGACAGAGCTTTCCAGGAAGGCCAGAGAGAAGCCTGTGTGCCTCTGGGAGACATTTCAAGCAGCATGTCTTGATGCTGTCTTTTTTTATTTCTGGTGTCTGTGAGATCAGGGAATTTCCATTCTGGGAGAGGCCGGAGGGTCTTTCAGCTCACATTTTATATTCCGTAAAATGTTAAACTTTTTCAGCTTTTACAGCAAAGGATTTTTGTGATTTATTTGGTGTCTATGTTGGGAGGTAGAAATCACTCTCTGCTGTTACTGTTTATATTCTCGGTAGTTGTACTATATTTTCCTACTGGTATTTACTGTTCTTAAATTTGTTTTTCAGCTTAGGTAATGCTCTAGTGGTCATATTTTCCTGTTCTACTTTTCTGTGATCCTCCTTCTAAATACTGGTGCATAAATGAATTCTCCTTATTGCTAACTGTCTCAAAAACATTTTAATTTTATTTTTTGCTTTTCAGATTCCTCAAACTAGTGTACATTTCTTGATTTCTACAGTATTTATAAGGGGAAAACATGAAGTGTGTTGCAATGTTTTTAAGTCTGTTGAGTGACTGGAGTGGTGCAGTAATAAATTGTAAAGCTGATGCTGTGTAACCATAAGTCCTGCAGGATTGTTTTACTCCCTGTAACTGAGTTATAAGGGCTGCAGTGATTTTACAATAAGGCAAGCAGCAGAGGTTTACTAATTATTATAATTGATGCGACAGTTATTTCTATAGTTATAATAGATTGCTTTTTCAGGACTTTCTTTTGCTTTAGGTAAAGATTATTATGAATTATTTAAATATGAAGTTGTATTTTTAGCTCTATTCATTTTCTAAATGCAGATTTATATTAACCAGGGTTTCATTTGTACTTATAACTATTTATACATTGCATTGAAGCTCTTGTTTATACTAAACTAAGTCATACCTTAATTTACTTTGGAAGATATACTATTGAGGATTCATAAATAGCAGTTTAAACAACATTACCACTTCTAATCTTTTATTCTACTGTTGCACATACTAGACTATGTATTGAATTATGTAAGTGCTTTATATTTGTTAGTTTGCATAACTGATATATGTGGAATTGAAGTAGAATTGTTACAGAAGTGCCTTTAATATCATGCTACAAGTTGGTTACTCAAAATTCTCCCTTGCAGGAGTCGGTTCATCAGTTCACACAACTGTGACCCTTAAATTCAGCTTAGTCAATAATGTGTTACACCATTAGTTTACTAAGCTGCCTGGTTCAGGCTTTTAAGATTTTGGGATAAACATAAAGCACATTCTCTAAATGGAAAAGTAGACTTGCATTTTAGGGTTTTTTTTTAAAACTGTTGCATGAGTAAGTCCCCCTTTTTTGCCTCTCCTGATTTAAAAGCTGCAGATTCTCCACTCAGCATCATTGCATTTGCATGGATTGCATGGTAATAGAAAGTAAGGAACACGGCAGTAGGTGGAATGCATTATTGAAAGGCAATGTGTTTCTAAAGCTGTTGCATATTTAATAACAGTTTATATTATACTAGACCTATTTTAGGTTGTTGGATAGGTTTCCACCAGCAAAAAATCAATATTCAAATGTTCTCATGCAGATGGAAGTTCTGTGTAGAAGTTAAAGCTGGTGCTTGTTGTAGTTCCATTTTTCACAAATGACTGTTTCCTGAGCAGCTCAGAGGCTCAACTGTGGAGCTGAAGCTGTGAAGACAGGAAGGAGGACTGGAAGTGTCCTCCTGAAGGTGCAAACCTGTACAAAAGCTTTTCACCAGCAGCTCATGAGTTTGAAAACTGAAGAGCTATTTACACTCTGAAAAGTTGTTGTTACTACTTGGATATGTTATTTTTAACTTTGATTTTTAAGCCTAATGCTTTTCTTAGTCTTATCCATGCTGACCACCCAATAGCAGTGCCAAGTGTATGCCACTTGATATGTTTACAGAGTGTTTACAAAACTAGGTTAGCATATATAGTCCTGAGCTGAGGAATTCTTATTGTTGAGAGTAATTGCTGAGGACTCTGGGATTTATAATGAAATAGAAGCCCTTACAATTGAAATAGTGGTTTAAAACTAGCAGCTTTAAGTCTTAACAGTGGAGATGCAAATGCTAATTGCCTTTTATCTGGAGAAGATGAAATCTTTTTACTTTGATAACAGAATATGGTAGTGACTCCATCTTTCTAAATACAGTCATTACTCGGTTTTATACAGTTTGGAATATGTAAATAAGTTCATGGAAAAATTAATAGCTATGATTAATTCAGAAATTTCACTTACTAAATCTAAGCAAGTTTCATATCTTTCAAGTAACTGGCTTTTGCTAATGCTGTTCTTTGCCTTGTGTTGGAGGCCAGTCTGTCACATTAGTTCAACCCTGGTCATTTTACTCTGGTGTAGAAGTGCTTAACTCTCATTTTGCCAGTGCCTCTGTGAGTCCCTCTGTACTGGTAACTGTCAGGGTGTGCCTGAAATAGGGGAGCTTGTTAGATACCAAGTGTAATAACAAATCCCTGTCAAATTTAACGAGCAGTTTGGACTACTGCTGCTTCGTACTTTCTGCTTGAGATATCACTGGTCTGGAGAGTCAGAGTCACTCTGACTTGGAGGGATTTATTTCTGTGAAAAAGTCCCTTCAGATAAATGCTGTATGTACATCAAATCTTAAAACTCATGCTGGGGGGGGAAGGAATGTAGGATAATCACACAAAACTTTGTTTTCCAGCTAACTTAAGAGCTCCTTGGCCAACAGAGATTTACTGAAACAGGGATGTAAGGGAGAAAGCAGAGGTGTCACAAGTTCTGTTCTCACCTGGCATTCACTTCCAGGTGGCCTGAGAGAAGGGGAGCCCAGTGTTTTAGTTGAGGAGGTGGGATTGAAGACTGGCTGTTTACTTACCTCAGTTAAAATCTGGGTAGACTGTGCAGTCAGTCAAGAAAGTAACTTTGACTTATACTTTCTTCCAGCTGGCTTCCCAATGGGCTATGCAGCAGCTGCTCCTGCCTATTCCCCTAACATGTATCCTGGAGCAAATCCTACCTTCCAAACAGGTATGTGTGGTAGGTATGTTTGAAAGTTGTTGAAAGAATGAGGAAAAGCTGCAGGGGCTCACAGTAATAACACTTGTACTGTGGGATAAGTTTACGTTTGAATATGACTCATAAGGACTCATCTGATAAATTAAAATTTACATAATCTTATCTTAAGTCATAGTGCTTGCACCTTCTGAGAAGAGAACAGCTGAAGTTTTAGCTGTTGTTTCTGTATTTCAGGATGATGCTTGAGGCTTACATTGCATTTCCCTTCACTGCTTCTTTCGTGATTCTACTTGTTTTGCATCTTACTGGTCATTTCCAGATTCTTGTTTTTTCTTCTGTTTGTTGTCCTCAAAATTACTCTTTTTCATCCTTTTCTTAAATCATATCTTTCCCAGTTCAGCATGCTGGTGTCTTTCTGCCCTTAAAATTGTCTTGCACAAACTGATGGTCTGGAAAGCCTGGTTGCTGGGTAAAAGTGTTTTGTCCACAGTGGACACAGGAGAGGCTTTAGGTAACTGCACCTGCATGTGTGTTGGTTAAGAGAAGGGTACCGTGAGAGGCCTAGGAAAAGGGAGATGGAAGAACAGACACAGGAAACAAAGCACTCCAAAGTTATTTTTGTGTAGTCCTGCTTTCACTAATAGAACATGATTTGGATGTGCCAGTCTGTGAAACAAAACAGTAACAGCAGCATTTCATTTCCACGTAAACCAGGAGCATGGATCTGATACAACAGCATTCTCCCTGTGCTTATTTTGTACATGAAGGAATTCCTTACATTGCTTTGTTAATGTAAATCTAGGCCATCCTCAGGAACTCTTCCACTTCCATGTATTATGCCAGTTTTCCAGATATACATGGCACATAACCAGATTTGTCCCTGAGTGCCCTTGTGTTATGGGATAGGGAAGTATACTGCTGGAAATCAGGAGCTCATGTTGTGGAAGTCTGCTTGGTATGGAAGTTCAGTGTTTGTAAAGGATGCATTTCATTAACTACCAGGAGACTCCTGAGGGTGTGGCAGCAATTACCGAGACAAGACAGAGTAGATCTTATGAAATGTTTGCCTGCAGAACCTGTTAAAAGTGTGTAGCTTTCCTTGGAACTGTGCAGTATTCCCGTTAGTACAACCTGTGTCACTGTTCAGTTTGGCACAGTGAGTGCAGACTCACTCCTTTGTCTTGTCTTTGGTTTTGAATTTATGGTAAGGAAATGGATCAGTGTTCTAATAATTAAAAAAAATTTAAAGATCTGTCCCTTGGGTAAGTGTGGCCACTGTGCAAGTGTCATATCTGGGGGTGCATTTGCACTGGACTGCTTCAGAGCTCTTCTGAGAGTGATGTTCAAGGAGAGCAGTTCCCATCAGGGTCTAACTCTTGGCTTGGGCACCAGAGCCCTCTGTGGGCTTTTATTATTGCAAACAGGCTATTCAGTGGCACAGTTAGAGTAACCTTAGTGATGTGTCTGCCTTCTGTGCTCCACTGCATGTACCCTGCAGCTGTGCTGAGGAGTAGCTGTGGGGTTCGATCCCAGGATCAGATAACTGAAAGGTGCTTCCACACTTAATGCATGTTGCAGTTTGCAAATCCTGCCACAGGAAGATGAACATAAGCTGCATGGAATGAATTTACCAAATCATGAGACTAATCTTTTTCCCCAATTGATTGTTTTTTAGCTCTCTGTTAGTTATGTTGTAATAGAAATTTATGGTTTCTGGGACAGATTTTTGACTTCAGTGTTAGACTTAATCATGCTGTAATATTAGTTTGCACTGATTAATCTTTACTATATAGCATGAGATATATTCCAAGTCAGAAAATACTGCTTTTTCACACAAAAGTGAAAAAGTTCTAAGATGTATAGAAGTTAGATACCATCTTTGAATGTCCTTAATTTTTAAAAAACCTGGTACTATTAGAGTCTTTATTGCTGTTGAATGGAAAATAAGGTTTTATTTCAGAACTAAGAATAGCTTTAATTTTTGGCTACTCTTTAAGCTGTGAACCAAAGTTCAAAATCTACAGACCCTTTAATTCAGGAAGATAACTTGAAGTACTTTGTCCTAACAGCTGGGATTTTTTTATGCCTTTTTTAACCTTTCTGATGTAACTGCTTGTTTGTAGAATCAAAGCTTTTGTAAATCATATTATGCAGCAGTATTTGAATGTACCACTGCTGTACAGAAAAGGGACTTTTTTACAGGTAACTGTCTTAAATGACTGTAGTTTTGAATAATCATGTTAAGGTCTTTGCCCCATATAAGAGAGACAAAATAAATATCTCTTGTGCAGAATTAACCACCTTGCAAGAATGAAAAAGAAATTGCCTGTGGGTTTTTAGAATGAGAGTAGGCTTCACTGAGGACATAGTTGTAGTTCAGTAATGATGCTTCATGTTCAGCATTTTGTAGCTGTGGTTTCCACCACAAATAGTTCCCTATACTAATGGAAGTTACTTCCTCAGCATGTGCTATTTGTGAAATACTTAAGATCTCTAAAAACAACAGAGAGTGCTGTGGTGTAGCTTTCTTTAAAGGTGATAAGTTCTGTTAAAGAAGTAAACCTATTTCTTTATTAGCTAAACAGCTTTGAGTTTGAAGGGTGGAATGAAATTGCAAAGAAACTCAGACTTCTGCTAAAAGAATGGAGGTCATCTGTCATCGTGCTGTCTGCACAGACTGATTTTTGACAGCACAAATGCCAGCATTCTCTCTGCTGTATGACTTCAGATCTGTTCTCTGTGTTGAAGTCAGCACATTCTAGACAGTTTTTCAAGTCAACCTAATCTCTACTCCAATAGTCTCTTTTTTTTTCTATAATTACCGAGTGTCTGTTCATCCTTGGTAGTAGTTTGTACAGTTCCAACTCGATGGGAGTAGTGCCTGTGGATGTTGTGTTTTCTGGTGTGGTGGATCTGCATGAGACCCAAGATCTTTTCACAATAGCCCAGACTAGTATGGCCTTTCGTGTTTATTTTAGCCAGTTCAGAAAATGCCAGAAAACAAATACAAACAAATGTAGGGGGAAATAGAGGTTGCAGACTGTGTGTCTCTGTTCTCTGACAATCCATCTTGAGCTCTTTGGATGATTCGGGCTTTCGACATTCCTGTTCTTATGCTGTATCATCTCCTACAGAAGGTGACTGCAGGTTAGTCAAGTGTTACTGTGTTTTGCCAGGACGATTTGGGGAGTGTTGAGAGTTGAGTGATACTAATATGTGCCAAGTCCTCCTGTGTAAGGATGCTGCCTAATGTGCCCAATCCAAATATTTAATAACGTTACTACCAAAATGCACTTTTTGCCCTCTAGTCATAGATTTGAAAAGTAAGTGATGCAAATATACAGTTAACTTTTCATGCTTAGTTGACACAGTCAAAGGCTATTTCCAGTTACTGTTACCAGTATTAGGTGAATGATTAAACTTGCATATTGAGACCAGCTTACTGAGTCCTCACATGAAGGTTATGGCATTGGGAAATAAAAGAATTGTTGCCCTAACTTCAGGAAGCCGTGCACTGCCCCGTGTTTCCCAGGGTTTTGATGCAGATTTGCCTTTGTTTCAGGTTATACACCAGGTACCCCATACAAAGTCTCCTGTTCACCCACCAGTGGAGCAGTGCCACCGTATTCCTCGTCACCGAATCCCTACCAGACTGCTGTGTACCCAGTCAGAAGTGCCTACCCACAGCAGAATCCATATGCACAGGTACACAGGCAGATCCAAAAAAATGTCACTTTGGGTGGTGCTTTGTGTTCCCTGTAATACCTGTGTGAACTCGTAACCTTTCATCACATTCATTTCTTTGTGCATGGAGAGAATCTTCAGCTGCCTGCAGTAAGAATTCTTAACACAGTCATTTACAGAGTGTGTGTGCAGTTTTATATTCTCTCTTGCACTTACTGATAATGTGGCCTGTCCTTGAAGAGACACTAGATTAAGTAGTTTTCAAAATGTGTGCTGGATGTTATAACTACCAATATCCTGATTTCATTTCATCAAAAATTGTCATAAAGTTGCATTAATTTTTTTTAACAAGTTCTGTGGTAATTCAGGGACTTACCAAAGTCTCATGCTAAGCAAGCTGTTGAAAGCTATAAGAAAAGATAGGATTAAGACACTTCAGTAAACATGATATTTTGGGGGAAAGTTGACCCTCTTTGCATGGTGGAAACCTGCCTGGCATGTGAGCAGTAGTTGAAGGGAATTCATAACCACGTTAACAAGTTTTATCCAGTCTGCCTGGTGTATTTGGATTTGTCAAAAATCTTTGGTTCTTTAACTAAGAGCAGCTGAATAAAAAGTTGTGAAAGATTGAGAAAAGTTCTGTCATGGATTAATATATGAAAGGAGACAAAATGAAGAGAATGAATGACAAATCACTCCTTGCTGTGGAAAGTACAGTCAGCATCGGAGTTCTACAAAGGTCCCTATCTTGAATGTTACCCTAAACGCCTTAAAAATGGATAAAATGTTAAAAATTTTGCAAGTGAAACACAGTTGAAATAGTTAAAAAGAATGTTTTGGCTTCTGCTCTGTAAATGCATTGCATCTTTAGACTAATACTTTTATTTTATGATACTTTCATGAAAGAAGATACCACTTATCTTCCCCAACAGATACACTGTAATTACTTAATGTGTACTGGTTTTTTCTCCAACAGCAAGGCACTTACTACACACAGCCTTTATATGCAGCACCACCCCACGTAATTCACCACACCACAGTCGTGCAGCCCAATGGAATGCCAGCAACCATGTATCCTGCTCCGATCCCCCCACCCCGAGGGAACGGGGTGACCATGGGCATGGTGGCTGGGACGACTATGGCAATGTCAGCAGGTTTGTGCACTCGCCACCCTCCTTGTTTCTCGGTGGGGCTCTGCTTTCAGTTCCAGGTGGAACACGACTGCGTTACACAAACGTGATGCCACAGGTGTGCTTGGCACAGTCCTGAAACTGTGTAACTCAGTGTGTCTTCAGAGCGAGTCCAGCTAGTTCAGTGATGCTTTGATCACCTCCAAGGATGGAGGTATTGCATCCTCTTTTCAGATGTCAGTGTTATGGGGTGGTAGTTTTTCTTCATATCTGTATGGAATTTCACTTACTCTTGCATCCTTTGCTTCTCATCTTACCAGTGTTAAGAGTCTGACTTCCTCTCCCCAGTGCATATCTCACTGCCAGTTGAAAGCAGCAGCCTCTTAAGGCTGAGGAAAATGTAGTGTCACAGACCTTCCTTGTCTGTTCAGGTACAACACTTCATGTGTTTGCACTACCTGCTGGTCCTCTGTGTCATGGGCAATGGTTAAGGATGTCTACTTCCTATTGGCACAGTCTGTTGGTGGTAGTGTTTGGAGAAAATGTTGTTTCACCAGTAATGCAGTCTCATCTGTGAGTGTTTACTGAGGAGGTGTCATGCTTTGTTACTCAGTAGGTGGTTAACTCACGAAGAAACGTCCACATTCACTCAAAGGATGCTCAATTTAGTAATCCAAAAAACAAGAGCCATGAGTTTATTTCAAGATTCTGGTTTTTATTGTGTCAAATCTGTAATTTAATTTGAGAAACCTCAAAAATAGAGGAGTTAGGTATTACAAACTGAACTAACATTGAAGTTTTGTTCGTGGGCAAACTGGTCCCAGGTGTTTGTTAATGGTTCTGCAAAGTGCTGTAGAGTAAGTCTGTTGACCCTGCTCTCTTAGGCTGCTTGTTTCTGAAGCCTCTTAATCTGTAAAAACCTGTAATGCAAACAAGAACTAATTTATTCTGGTTTTTCAGTCAAGTTGTCTCTGCCATCAGATATTCTTACGGCACCTAAAGGCTGCTGTGGGAGAGTCTTGCAGTGAATAATACTTACATTGCAGGGTTTTTGCTAGAGCTGTTTTTGAGTAATGGGTATCTGTGTTACACTGGATTAAACATCCATGGGGCTAAAATGACCCCCTTGCATAAAGGTTTGAAGGAAGATCGGAGCTGGAGTGCAAAATGAGGTAATTTTAAAGATGAGCAAGCTGTAATTGTTTTTAAAATTAAATCTTTTTTTTTTCTCTCCTTCCCTTTTTGTTTGAGTTTTTTTCTTTTTTTTTTTTCTCTCAACTAGAATTTGTGCTTACTGAAAACTGTTCTCTTCATTCTAGGTACTTTGTTGACAACTCATTCCCCAACTCCAGTAGCCCCTCATCCAGTTACTATGCCCACGTATCGGGCTCCAGGAACACCAACCTATAGTTATGTGCCCCCGCAGTGGTGATCATCCTGGCAGTCAGTGTAAGTTACTGATTTAGATTGAAACCACTTAATCTTTCTTACAATGACAGCATTGCAGGTTCTTTGGGGGAGAGTCTCCAGAAGGTAAGCAGTCTGGGATGCTTTTACAGTGTTCTAATTGACTAGGAATACACAAAAATTACTGTTTATTTACTAGCTGTTCCTTGCAAAGTGCAGCTTTGTACTTTGTACTTCTGTACCTTGTACTAATGGGCTTTTTCAGTGGTCTGTTTCTTCACAAATCATGAATCATTTTCGTGGTTCTTGTTTGTTGAATATGAAAGAATGAGTCTCAAGTTTGCCTTCTTAAAATACATCTGGAATTAAATGTATTCAGTGTTTTGGAATCATTGGTAATTGTTGAATTCAGCAGTACTTGTGATACCTGAATGAAACAATGTGTGTGACTTTAAAGTCTTATTTTTGGTTGGCTAAATATGTAGGCAAGGCAAGTGTTTTACCTTGCTCTGAGGGTGAATCTTTCTCACAAACTGCTGAAACAAATAAACAATCTTGAGATAATTTCATATATTCATTCTGTTTCAGGTAAGTATCAGTGCATACTTCTTGCAGTCAGCATGGAAAAAGAGTTTTTTAGTGTGAACCAAAATTTAGATAATGGATTTCAAGAAAAGGAGTTTAATTTTGAAATCTGCTATAAAGTGGGATGTAATTTGGGGGTGTAATCAGTGTCAAAATGACACAAAGCCTAATGTTTTTGTGATACATATTTCTCTTTCTGGTTTGTTTGGTTATTTTTAGCATAAGTTGAAAGGAGCTTCATTTGAATTAATGACTTGCCAGACCAACTGAACTTGAAATTTTCACTTTTAGTCCATTTAGTTTATGACGAAAGTTAACTTTGTTTTAACTTGCTCTGGATTTCTATTTCAGCAGTTAGAAATACAGAGTTCTGTGATGACAGGTGACTATTCCCTTTGAGTTAGAAATGTAGCAGCCATTTCTCATTTTGCTGTGATGCTGCATGGAAGTCTGCACATCTGAAATGTTTCACAGAGTATTTCAGCCAAGGACATTGTATTACATGAGCGTAAAAAGTGAGTTTGCTGGGAGTAAACTCATGACTGATGGTAATGAAATTTAGCACAAAATACCTCTTTAATATTGCACTTCTACTCCAAACAAAAGTCAGTGATGACAGGAAGCTGGAATGGACATGCCAAAAGAAAATCCTATAGTCAGTTCTAAGGCAGAAGCCTCTCCATGTCAGTTGACAGGATAAGTGCCGGGGTAACATTATGTAGCACTTAACATTTGTTGTGTGTGTGTATCAGTGTGGTGCATACAATGTTAGAATGTTCTGCCACACTCAAAGAGTATTTCACCTAATTGAGAGTATTTCCCACTCTTTTCCCCCTCTTAATGTAGGTTTGAAGATGGGAGATATGCAATCAAGAAATTGAGGTTTAAAAGTTGGTGCTGAAGCCCTCATGCCTCCAACCAGGACTTTCCTTCTGAATGCTTTCAACACTTGGCTAAACACTACTAATTCCTGATCACTGAAGATTTTCCAGTGCTGCATATCTTACATCTTGGAACTCCAGCAGTTAGTCTTAAAGCAAATCCTGTTTTGTGGACTGTCTTGCAATTTTTTAGCTAATTATAACGATAAAAAGGGAGTATAAATTTATTCTGATCCATATCTAGTTGAATGCATGTTAAAACACAAAAACAAAGCTTGCTCAATCTACCTGCAGTGACTGATGCAAAAACCATCATATGCAAATCCAAAGGAACCGAAAAGTATTTTACAACTTGTATCACTAATGCACTGTTGTAATGTATGCGGGGTCTGAAAAGGTAGAATCATGAAAGTGAGTTTCTTTCTGGAATACCATAACATACATTAGATAAGTGCTTCAGCCTTTTTCAGGTTGATGGAGTTGCCAGTTTAAAAGGGGCATATTTTTATTTAAGTGATGTGTTCTTTTCGAATTCAGCTACTAAATTGGAGTGACTGGAAAATGAGTCAGACAAGCTGTAGAAATCCCGCACACAATTAGTTTACTTCATACCTTTTCATTTTCATGATATGAATTCAGTGTTATACAGATGTTCTTAGGATCAGAATGAAATGACAGAGGTAATGCTGTGTGTGCCAGTAAATAAGGCAAACTTCCTTGAGGCAAAACTGGCTCTTAGGAATAGTAGGAGGTGATATCACCTGCATAAAGAATTGCATGTCCTGGGGAGATTTCTATCCAGTACTATCTTTCATACGATGCAAGATGTGTCAAAGTGAGACTGCCACACAGATTGATAGAAAACACTTTCTTTTAGTTCTCAGTTGAGGAAATCCGTGCTGTTTTTCCTAAAGAATGTTGTAGTCAGTTGAAAATGTATGTGCAGCTGATCCAGCTTGCTTTCTGGAAACTTAAGAAGTGCGAGGGCTTTCTGCAGCAAACAGAGTTCAGCTGCATGTTACTCTGAGGAAAGCTTGTGTGCCTGATGAGTATGTTAAAGGGGAACAAATCATTTTAACGCAATTTCCTTATTAGCTACTTGCAGTATGGACTATGGATACTCTGTAGTAGGGCTGCCAGAGGTTTCAAAAAGCAGTTCTTTTTTTTTTTTTTTTCTGAAAGTATTCGTAATTGGAATAGGAGCCACATGTTGGTTACAGCATTTTTACGTGTTTTCTTAGTATTTTTTTTTACTTCCTAAATTGCACTTGGAAGCACGTAAAATAAGACTGAACTGCAGATTAGCATTTCATTGCAGTGAGTCATTTGTGATATTCTTTCTTGCAACTTCAATTTTTAAAGTACCTCAAAGCAAATGCTGTGGGCATAAAGGGCTAGCCTTGGAACCCATTTGTATACCAAAATCGTTATGGGAGAGATTTTAAATTTTTAAATTTGAATATTGCACATTAAAATCGAGGTTTTTCTAAAACCTGCTTGACTTACAATTCCAGAAAGATGTAATTTTCTTTTTTTTTTTCTTTTTTTGATACATTCTGCCTACAATAAATTATGCAGTAAATGGTTATAAAATGTTGTTCCCTTTTAAGCATTTACACCGAGATATATCAGGCTGTATTGTTCCCTTAGGTAAACTTCCATTCAGAATTAAATTTTTTGAAGTTGTGTATCTAGTTACGCTTTGTTTTGGGGTGTTCTGCTCCTGTACAGACTCGGCAGCTGCTTCGGGGCAGCATCAGTGCTGATTTAATGCTGCCATCCCAGTACTCTGCCCTGGTGGGAGGCTTGTGTACCTTCGTACCCCATTGGTGGTTAGAGCCTTCAGTAACTTTATTTTTTACAGTAAGCACTCTCTGTATTTTGTACCCCCCCTTTTTTTTTTTAATAAAGTTTAGGTTTATTTTGCATGAATCACTGTCAGTGGATGGCCCCCTTATTTCTAATGCCTTGAACATAACTATGTTGTTAGAATAAGTACTTTAAACCTTATTCGTGAGCACTTACTGCAGCTTAGGGATTTCCATATGTTTTTTATATGGAGCAGAAAATTACCCAAGACAAACTTAGTTGAACCTGTAGTGCTTTGTTCAAGTCTGTTTAACAATTCCATTTATGTAGTAGTGTGCAACTTTGATTAGTGAGGTGTGGCAGAGCACAATGAGCATTAACACAGGGCACTTGTCCTGAGCGTGGTTTTAACCAGGAGCTGAGGTCTGGAGCAGGGCTGTGTTGGGGAGGAGCTGGGAAGGCCAAGCTGAAAGCTTTGCTGTCTCCCGTCTCATCACCATAAACTGAAGCTTTGAAAATCATAGGAGAGAACTTCCATAAATGCTGCAATAGAGAAATAGTTGAGAAATGGATATAACTTCCTGTATATTTGCTCTAACTTCAGATTCCTAAATGTCATCTTGGAATTGGTCTCCATATAGTATTCCATAACATTTAGGCAGTCTCACTTACTTGAGCACTTTTTTTTCTAAGTTGCATTATGGGATTCATCCAGGAGGGAGAAACTGTACCTTTTCCAAAGGTACTACACCTTCCAGTTCTGAGCGATTCTGATCTGCTGGGAGGCTGGAGCGTGTCTCCAGGAGTTGTTATGAAAAGTAACCAAAAGCACAGTGCAGGGGGACGGGGGAATATGTGTATATATAACTATCTTAATGGTATTTTGTTGCAAATAGTAGAAAGCATGGATATAAAACTGCAGCAGGGGAAACTGTACATCATTAAATAGGCGTTTACACAGTGAGGGTCTTACGAAACATTCTCTCCTGCTTTTTATATAACATTCCCTATTTAGAATTCCTTTATAAATGAATACGCAGTATGTGTTTGCACAAGAGCTCCTCAGCAAGTGAAAAGAGCTAGTGCAGTAGAGACATTTCAGATCAAGCTTCTCTTTAAAAAAAAAGAAAAAAAACCAAAAAAAACACACAAAAAAACTTTTATGGCAGCTTTATATGATTAAAAAAAAAAGTACTACTATAAACCTGGAACTGAAAATAACTTGCAGCAATAACAAAGAGAAGTCCAAGAAAGATTTTTCTTTTTTTTTGGTTAAAATTCAAATTTCAAGTGTCGAGTTCAGATAAAGTATTTTTAAAAAACTGAGGTATTCCCTATGTCAGTAACAACTGATGAAAATGTCTTTTAAATGTAGCAGCAGCAAAATAAAAGTGGCTAATAATTGGCACCAAAAACATGTAGCCCTAGTCAGTGGCATGGTGGTTAACTAAACACTAGGAAGGAAAAGAGAGAACCTACAATTAGATGTTGCTTATGCTTGTTGTAACCATCTCCTGTTTGAAGTTTCTAGGAGACATGCAGGAATGCTGTTCAAGAAAGCTTCTTTTTGAGTGTACTATGCAAGTTAAATGCTTAGATGCAGTGGTAGACAAAAAAAGTCCTTTATTTTAGTTGAAGTTCTTCCTCGTATTGCTTCATCCACTGAAAAAAACAACAAACAAAAACCAGAACCAAACCACCACCTGTCAGTACCACCGTGTCTTAGTGTTGTCAGAAAATAGCTGATGGTGCAGAGCTGTATACCAGGGTACTCAGCATTGACTGCTCTCCATGGAGCGTTCTGGCTTCACTGCTCCTTGGGTAGTAAGCAAGAGATGGTCAGGATTGTCTTGGAATCACTCCCCAGTGCTTCAGCACAGTATTACACACTTGTTCATTTGGGTTTTGCTTGAATAGGTGAGCACAGCAATCCAGTACCACCACCTAAGTAGGCTTAAACTCATCCCAGGAGTAGTAACTACCGTGTGTGTGAAACCTTCCATCTTAGGATCGTGAGCAATAGTGATGCTTCGGCTGGAGCTGGAGGGAAAGGACGGACGCGGGGGCTGTGCCTGGCCTGTGGTGCCTGGGCTGTGCTCTGTGCCCAGCCTGTGGTGCCCCTGGTCTGTGTCTGGCCTGTGGTGCCCCAGTCTGTGCCCGGGCTGTGCTCTGTGCCTGGCCTGTGGTGCCCCAGTCTGTGCCCGGGCTGTGGTGCCCCTGGTCTGTGCCCGGGCTGTGGTGCCCCTGGTCTGTGCCTGGCCTGTGGTGCCCCAGTCTGTGCCCGGGCTGTGGTGCCCCTGGTCTGTGCCCGGGCTGTGGTGCCCCTGGTCTGTGCCTGTTCATGGGAACAGGCCCGGTCACCCCAGGCCTCTCCAGCAGGTGTCAGGCGGGAGCCCCAGCCCCGTGTCCCGGCGGTTGTGAACGCTGGAACAGACACGGCGAGTTCAGCTCATTCACATTGTTCTCATTACTAAGTGTCAGCTTTCTAATCCTGTATCGTGTCAGCTCGAAGGGTCGTGCAGAGCCCTCAGACGTGAGGAGGTGCAGTGCTGCTTAGCAGGAGCTCCTGCAGCAGGGAAGGGCAGTTTGTGCATCAGGGCTCGCCAAGAGCCGAGTTGGTTCTGAGCTCTCCTCCGAAGGAGCGAGGCCTCGGCAGGCTGTGCACCTCTGGTCAGGGGTGCTGAGGGGGAATAAGGGCTGGTTTGTAGACTGAAGAGAGGGAAAAGGAACAGTGCTTATCTGGGGACAAGGAAACCTTTTCTTGTGTGGGTTGCATATAACACTGAAACATCTGAATTTCATGCGTAGTAAGGGTCCATTTGTGATTTGTAAAATTTATGGGCTCTGAAGTTAAACCATCAAGAAAGTGAACATGACTTTTCTAAACTGGTTGTGACTTTTGGGCACTTAGCAGGCAAACTGGGAAAGCTTTTTTAGCTGGCTGCTGTACAGATTTGTTTTAAGTAGAAGGGATTTGTTAGTGGGTTTTTTTTAATTGTAATGCTATTATTGGCTGCCCTCCTGTCCAAGATTTAAAAAAGTGAGTGCATGCAATGGAAGTACAAGAGGCCCCAGTAATAGTTCTCCATGTTTGTTATGAAATAGACACAGGTTTCCTTTTTATGACTTTTTTTAAAACTGTCTTAGGAACAGTTGTATTGGTACTTTTTTTTTAAGTTTAGGTCAATGTTGTCTTCCAGAATAAGTTTTAAGGCATCACTCACTCCTGCATTGAACTATTGCATCAACACAAAGAGTGGAGATTCCATTCTGAGCCAGTTCAATTGTGAAAATTCATACTTTTTTTATTTTTTATGCAATTCAATGAGTAGATGAGCTCAGATTTAAATTCTTAAAAGCACGTTTATTGTAACAAGAATTGTTATGTATTAATACTTCAGTTTTCAATAAAGATTGACTTGTGTTGCTTATTGTGGTTTTTTTTTTTTCCTACTGTCTTTGCTGACATCCTTCCAGAAAAGATTCTGTTGCTGGAGAGCAGAATGGTATGTTTAAACTCTTTAAGCTGGTGAAATATGATAATTAACATTGAAATGGGTTAAGTGACTTTTCTCAGTAAGGTTTCTTAATGGCAGCAAAACACAGAGGTAAAGGCTCCCCAGTGGGGAAGAAGCTGCCCTAAGTTGCCCTGTCTGAGAGTATGGTAATGATGTGCAACCCTGCCTTGTTCCCTTTTGAGGCATTTCTTACTTTTGAGAGTTTTCTTACTTTATTTTACAGTTTATAACAAAGGAAATGGAACAGATGTAAAATTTGACAATACTTCAGCTTCAGCTTTGGTTGATACCAAATCCATGCTGTTTGATTGGAGAGGTGACAGGCCTGAGCAGAAGGCTGTTATAAATCAGTTTCTTGAGTGTTCCCCAGAAGGAAAAGAATTGAGTAGGTGTGAAGTGTGGGTAATTATCCTATTTCTTTAGTGTGGGGGTGGTTGTAAAGCACTAATGTTAAAATGGAATTATGTGTATTTCGGGGGAACAGAACTATGCTGCTTGAACTAACTGGCTATTTTGATTTATTGTAGGTCTCCAAAAATAACAGTAACTTACCTGGTAATGTTCCTGTGAAAAGCAACGTGGAAGAGGAAGGTGCAACGTGACTGTGTCACTGTGGTTGTTGAGATATTGCCACAGGTGGTTTAGTCAGTCAAGTACTTGAGCTTCTACAATTGCAGCCAAGCACTAGGGATCCCGGGGATAGATTGGTTTTCTTTCCTCAATGTGCTTTATCTCAACTAAGTTCTGGTCACTTGTCCTGGGATTGCTTTCATGTTACAGGGAGACAGGTTTGGGGGTGTTTTTTGCATAGCACTGGAGCTGATAAAAATTCATAATCCTCAACCAGTGGGTTGCTGGAATCTGGGATGCTCTGAAGGGAAATACTGTTCTTCAGAATGGTGCTGATCACTCCTGGGACTCCAGTCTAGCTGTTCTCGTGGGGCTCTGTTGCTGTGAAGCATGACTCTGTGCCATGTTCAGCACTCATGAGAATGTGGTACTGAACTCTTAAGTCTGTATGTGGGGTTTCTTTTGTGGTGGTTTTAAATGTATCCATGGAACTACCAAAATGGTGTGTCAGTAATGGTTTGATTTTTTCCCCCTCTTCCCACGCTCACTGTGCAGTGGCAGTGTAATGCACATTACTGTCCCACTTGCTGACAAGTAGAGTTAGTTACTTGCTGCCAAAGTTAGATGTATTGATAAGAACTTTTCTCATTTTAAGGGCAGCTTTGAACACTTAAAAACAGCCAGAGCCTCTTCCAGAAAAGTGATTGTCAGAAATAGGAAGATTAGAGTTTGAAGTTTTCCTGTAACTAGTAATGGGGAAAACCAAAGTTTGCTGTTTCTAGCATCTTGCTTTAGATTCTAAACTCATTGTAAAAAAAGCTCGGTAACAGAAATAGTTTTGTTGCTGAGCTCCCCTGGAATCACGAATGGTTATTATTTAGCTGGGAATTTTTCTATGTAGGAAATGTCAGTCATAGAAGGTGTTGCTGCATTAGATGGATTAAAGGTCTGACTTGTGTGTGGGAGGCTAAATGCTCTCCTGATTTTATTTTGGTATCCATCAGGCTATTAGCTATCCAGAATATTAATCATCCAGAATAGAATGGGGGCCATGTGACTACTTTAAAATAAACATTAAAAAATTTACAGCAGCAAGAAGTCTTTGGTAGCTGTGGGAAGTTGTGCTGTGTGTCACAGAGGGAATGGCAGACCTAGAGGGAAGGCTGTTGAGCCTTGTGGGTACAGGTAACCCATAACTGTAGTCCTTGCTGCTGGACTAAAAGATATTTCCAACGCAACCTTGACAGAGAAAATTTATCACTGAACAGCTCAGCTGTCAGCTTCGATTACTGCAGCTGGACCTTCATTTTTGGATTATATGAATCTACTTTATAGTGTTTTACAATAACTTTCTCTTTTCTGGGCAAGAAGGGTAAAGTACATGGACAAATTGACGCTTCAGACAGAGGGAGAGGAACACACCTTCCCTCAGTTTTGCTTTCACCAGCCTTATGAATTGTAATCATGTGGACTTCACACTTGAGCTCTAGCGCTCAACTCTGTTTCAGTGCACGAATGCTCATGTGGCTGTAGCTGGGGTAAGGATTTTGTTCATGGTGGGATTTAGATAGCAAGCATATTGTTTCAGGTTGCTGGAGGTTAAAGAAAAAAAGCCCAGGTAATGGGTGGGCAGGCTGCTGCTTATGAGAAAAGGGGAAGAAGCAGGTGTGGAAAGATAGCAGGAACTTCTAAGCAGAATGCTGTTACATGTGATTATGGCAGATATAAAGGCTGATGCTGTATACTCAGTAGTGTTTTGTGGGAGGATTACAGAATTAGACAAGACTAAAGTTGGTAGCTTTTTTATTTCCCATCTCACAACTGTATATGTAAGCAGTCACACAAAGGTACACAGGTCTGGGGGAAATATCACAGGTATTGCATTTGCACAGGCTGTGAAACAGGGAGCTGCTTTGGTAGCGAAGTTGTGCAAAAGAGGAGCTCAGGACGTGCGGAGAGGAGGGTGGAGTTGTGGGGAGGAAGATGACAGGAGTGTTAAGCAAAAAGAACAAGCAGCCTGCGTTTTTCCTAAAACTGCCAGCACTGCCAAAGCCATGGGATTTTAGTAATGTAGCTTGTTAAGGATAATGTGTGAGAGACACGGGGAGAAATGAAGTGTGGTGCGAGGTGTTAATCCCAAGGCAGGGCAAGCTGGGATTGCTGTGTGGCTGGAAAGGAACACCCTTTGGCTTCTGAGCCTGGAGCTGTGGCTGTGAGTGTAAAGGCAAGTGAATCCAGGTTGTTCTGGAGCTTGTGATCCCCCACCCTGTGTGGCACTCGGGGAAGTGCAGGAGCCTTGTGCCCTGTCACACTGCTGGCTGTCACCTTGCACTGGCTTCACTCTGAAACGATCTGAATTGATTTGTCTCTGCTGCTTGGAAGATTGATTCCCTCTCTTGCACTATCAACCTGAAAGAATACAACTGTGCCTTCAGTGGGTTAAAATCAGCTGAAAGCACTTCAAATTTTTTTCAGTGAACTTCTCTCCATTATCAAAGCTCTTATTCTTTAACCCATTAATTACCTGAAGACCTGATCCTACAGCTTTGCTTAGGCTGGGAGCTCTGTGACAGGGAGTTTCTGCTGGTAGGTTGGGACAGGACATTCTAGTTGAGACTTGGTCGAAAACATGAGTAGCAGCAGGTACAGGCTGAGGCTCCAGCAGTTGAATGAGGTGTGAATAGTTCCCTTCTTAAAGCTTTAGGAATTGCTGTACTACCATAGTCACTGTCCAGAAGGGCATTGCAGTGCCATAACCCTCCTTAGCAGGTACATGGTGAAACCTGACAGGAGCATTAAAACAGCTGAAGTAAAGCCAGTAAAATAAGAATTTAGCACTTGCTGGGTGTTGTCCCCCACAGGTGCTGACAGTTCTCCAGCAGTCTGGGTGGTGAGTGGTGCAGTACTTGTTCAGAACACTGATATTTACATATCAGTCTTGGCACTGATCTCTTCAATGCTGCTCTTTCCACTACAGTAAATCTAGAGGAGCACAGCCTGATATTCTGACACATATTGCAAAAGATGAAAGGCCTTTTCCTTTAAAAAAAACTAATTTCAGTCATTCTGGCACCCCAAGAAAAGTAGCATTTTCAGTCTGAAGCTGAGATTCTCATGGAATGCCTGTCACCGGCAAGTGCCTTGGTTCTGTTATCTCATCATCTGTTGGTGAGGGGGAGGTCTGGCTTCCTGGTGTTCTTGGGAAGCTGTTGGGACACCCAGATGCAGGTGGTTGTGCTGGTTCCTGGATGACAGACTGCCATGCTGGCTTTGTGGAGCAGTGTCCTGGATGGTGGGAATCACCTGCAGTGCACACAGTGGCTGGCCACAAACAGGACTCCCCACCACCCAATACCCCACAGCTCTTCAGGTTACAGACAAAACAGAAAAGATACTAAAGGCTGCTTTGGGGGAACTTATCTCTGCATTGGAATTGATCTAGTTGTTATTGTGAGTTAGTACAAAGACAGTTTGTTCTGGTTTTGATGCTCTCAGAACTTGGCACAGTGTATATACACCCACCGTGTCTGAATCAGTTATTCCAAACTAACAGTTCAAAACAGAGAGTTTGTGGCATTTTTTTTGGTCACACCAGAAACTTCATTATCTAGCAGCCACCAGTTCTCTTCACATTACTGGTAGTTTCAGGAAATCATTCTTTTGATTGGTTCACATGCTTTACATAAGTCTGTGTCTTACTTGACCAAGTGAAAACTGGGCAGATTTAGCTCCTTAAGAAACATGGCTGTTTTCACAAGAAGCTTCCTAAATGGATAGCTACAGGAGGGGAACAGATAGAGCCAACACCTCTGAAAACCCAAACCACCCCGGAATCAAATCTTCCTGTCCACTTTATGTAACTCAGTGCATAACTGTTTTTCTGAGCAGTTAGGATGGTTCTACCCTGAAATCCAGAAGGATTGATGCTGTTCAGCCTCATGTCAGGAGCTTCAGTTTGTTCTGTATGAAAATCTGCATTTCTGGCCCATGTAGGTGGTTCATCTCCAGAGCTCCTCTGACATCTCACAGCTCTGCTTCATGTTTCAAATGGGCACTTCTTGTGGATCTGCCAAGACTGTGCTGTCCATTTAGATCAGAGAGCTTGTCAGAGGCTGTACTTGTGTTGCTCATATGCCAAAACCCCCGTTAGCACGAGTTTAGCTGATGCCCTTGTGAAGCTGCACACTGTGTACACACACACCTCCTGACTTACACACGTGTTCTCCCTGGTACTGTTCACTGCCAGAACAATGGAACTCCATTTGAAATCCAGATGCCAGGGCAAAGAGGAAGGAAATTCAGGGTTGGTTAATGTGTTACCACCATCTCACACACAAGGACGCTTTGCCATTTAATGAGGAACTTGGGCAATGACTTTTTTGAGTGTCTAATCACTTAAAACCAATGAGTTTGCACGTGATCTGCTACACAGTTTGTTCAGGAAACACTGTGGGTTGTGGTGAGAGAATCAGGAAGCAGTGCTGGGTAGAAAACAAAGGGTGGTGTTTCGTGATAAAATCCTCTTCAGAGCAGGCTGTGGGTGGGTGTGTTGAGCACAGTGGGTTTGAGCCTTACCTGTTCAGCAGTGTCACCTCTTCCAGCACGATCAGCTTCTGTACCAATCTCAGTCTTGCATAGGGGATCGGATCCCAGCTCCAAACTTGGCGTGCAAGACTAGAATCCCAGCTGAGGATGCGTTTTAGGAAGAGTACTGAGAGTCAAGCGGAGAATGTATTTCTCTCTACCAAAAATAATTAACTGGTCAGCGGTGTTGTCTGACTAGAGGAGTCTGGTTTGGCAGTAAAAAAAACGTTTCTGTAAAAAGTGTTGCTATGAATCATTTGTGCGCAGTGGTCAGATGTGAAATCAGTTCTGGAAGAGCTGGTAAGGGATGTGAGAATTTAAACCACTTGGTGCATATCTACTGTTCAGAATATTGCTACCCAGATAATGAATAGTAGCCAGTTCTTGTGTGTGTTTTCAGCAAGGGAGGGCAGGGGCATTGTTGCACTTCACAGCTGCTGCACTCCAGGGTCCTGTGCCACTGTCACCCCATTTCCCTCAGGAGAAGAGGTGAGGAGTTCTAGTGGAGTGACTTCAATGCAGATGTAAAGCTGAGTGTATTAAGCAACATAGTGGCTAAAAAACAGATGTTGCAGCAAGGGGCACTTTGAATAGATGTCAGCACTTCTTTCATGGTGGGGACAGCAATGTTTTGTTCAGGGAGGCAAGGAGGTTCTTGGGGGAATCCCCACCCTTGAGCACACTCAGCTGGACAAGATCATGAGAAACCTGTTGCATCTTCACAGCTGATCATGCTTAGAGGGTGTGTGCATGTGTTGTGGGGGGAACTGTCCTCTCCCCAGCTTACTGCAAAGCTGATGATAAGCTCAGAAAATTGATCATTTCAGTGCCAACAGATTTGCTTCCTGGCCAATCAAAACAAACACGCCATGGATAAGGAAAGGAGGGTGCAGACACTTAGGGTAAACACAAACGTGACAGTTGCCTTCTGTTCCTGAGGGTTTCTGGCTGTAGCTGATGTACCTGTGTGTGTGTGTGTCTGCATGTCTGTGTGTCAGGGTCTCTCTTGGTTGCCATCTCTCTCCCTCCACCTTGCCCATGTCTGTCTCGGTGTGTGCCTGTTGGGGTCTGTGTGTCTCTTGGTGGGTGTCTCAGTGTGTCTGTATTGCAAAGGTCAGTATGCCAACAGTGATGTAGCTGCCTGATCTCAGTGGCTCTTGAAGTGTTTCTTTTTCTGTCTGGGTTTGTTTTTTTCCCTGCCCCTCCCCCAGTACTGACCCATGTCCCCTCCAGTGCAGAGTGTCCCCAGTGCCCGCTCTGGTCTGGTCCCTGTGCAGGGTGGCTGCTCTGAGGGTGAAGTGGTGTGGTCACTGCTGGAGCTGCAAAAGCAGAATCTCTGCAGTGCCTTTGCAGAGAAACAAGTTCACACAGACATGCTGGAGACAAACACAGGCTGAGAGTCACTTTTACAAGTTTCTTTATGAAATTAAATGTTGCCCCTGGTCTGGGGGGAAGATATAGTGCAAGAAGGACTTTGTACATGCTACTGAATTCAGATATCCCTGGGTGACCAGACTTTGGTCAGCTACAGCATCAACAAACACTGGATTTCTGAGCTCTGCAGACAGTTAGTGCTCACTCACACAGCGTCCAGTTGGAATGAGTAGGAGTCTTCCTTCCACTGTCACGGGATGTCTCCTAAACTAGGGAATTCAGTCAGTATGGCTTCTAACTCTTGCTATGGTAAGGCAAATCTTTCCTTTTGCTAACCAAGGTTCAAATTAATTCTTTTTGGCCACAGTTTGAAACTTGGGTACTTAAATGAGGCTCCTTATGCCAAATTTAGGCCTTTTTAAAGTGGTTTTCCATTTTTTAAAAGTGTCAGTAACACGCCTTGAATTTGAGAAGGTCTGTGGGAGTTTGCATAACAATTGTGTTTCAGAGTTGAACAGCAGACTCTGACTTCTGGGAGCCGGGTTTGCAAATATTGACCTTTTTTTAAAAAAAAAAAGAAAAATTAAACAGACAAAACAGGCATCAAGTTAACAACATCTGACAAGAACAATTACAGACTTACAAAATACACAGTTCTGATTTTTACCATAAATAAACACATTACAAACAATGAGCATTTTCATTGGCCAGGAAATATGGCAGAATGATGGAGAGACGAGAATCTAAGGAATTGAGTATGGTATTAATTAGGCACATTTTTCTCTAACTTATGTAACTCAAACCCACTAGAGAGATTCTTGAACTTGACTCATGCTGCAGGTTGGCACAGTTTAATGTACGATACCGTTCACCAGTGGTGTTGGACTAGAGGAAAGAAGAGGTCACAGTGCTGTACTCACTGTGTCTGTCTGAGGGCCTGCAGAGGCTGAGTTAGTTGGGCCTGTGTAGGAGGATCATGTCTCTGAGAAACGTGGGGCAGGGGGCAGAGCAGAAGGGTTTGTCCCTCCACGGCCAGTGTGTCACGTCAGTGACTGAACTGTCGTTCTGAGCACGGCAGTGGGTCTGGCAGTGGGTCTGTCAGCTGCCACCCCCTCTGACAGCTGCCAGACAGCAGTGGTGGGCACAGTGGGAAGGAGTGAGTCCATCTACAGCTGACAAGCAAAATCTCTTCAGCTGAAGCGTGTCAGGCTCCCTCCTGTGAGCTCCTCCTGGAGCTCTGCCTCGTGGGCGCTGTGCAAGGCTGGCTCCACGGCACAAATGCACACGCAGTGTCTCGCCTCGGAACCAGGGTGGTCAGTCGGGCTGCAAAATAAATAGGGAAGGCAGGAGCACATGTGCCATCCTCGTAAACAAAGGAGTGGAAGAACCTGGACTCCACCTCCCAGGACTGACGGGTAAAGTGCTTTCTCAGAAGAGGTTCAGGCACAAACGTGGGGCTGCCCCTATTTCCGGAAGGGCGTCAGCCTGCTGATGTTCTGCCAGAAGTTCGAGGGCTTGCGCTTGGGCTCTGCCAGCATGAAGACCTGCTGCTGAGGGAGCGTGGTGGGCAGGGTGGGATGCTTCTGCCGCATCAGGAAGTCATAGTAGGGCCTGGTGACAGCTGGGATGAGGAGGAGAGGGGAAGCATGTTAGTTGAGCACAGCTCCCTTCCCTCCTCCCCCTTCAGTCCCCGTTAAAGCTGCAGGGCCATGAATTGGGTTTGTCTTAGTGTTACTCCTCCCTTAGTTTACCCTTACTTTCAGCACTGCTTGTTAAGATTAGAGCTGATGCTGTGGAAGTTCCAGAAATGTGCCACATAACTGCCAGGTGTTGTGCCAACACAACAACAGGGCTGAAGAGCTGCAGCTCATCACCAACTTAACTGGTGCCTTTGCCTGTGCTGGGAGAAGCAACTGCTGCGCAAATGCTGCCGTTGCCTGTTCCAAGATCCTGGGATGGATTTCTAAGTAGGAATGGTCAGTGCCTGCCCAGTGGACAGGGCTAGCTTGTGGCCACCTCTAATGCTTTGTCCCAAGGGCTTTGCTCTGTTAGGGAGGTTTGACCTCCTTCCAAACTTCCCTCTGTTTGCAGCCAAATCTTACTTCTGACCTGTTTTGACATTTAGCTAAGCTTTCTTACTGGAGACGTGGCTGGGATTTAAGTGCTGGCTGGTACCACCAAGAGGAAGTGGCTTCCTCTGTGGGTCCAGGGGAAAGCAAGGGACACCTCTTCCTCTGAACAGAGAGAAGGGGAAGGTGGCATCACAGGGCTCTTTTCAGCCAACAGTGCTCTGGGCACAGGAACCTTCCAGTTTGTTGCTTGAGTTCACACTCCCCTGGCTGCTGCTAAATTATCCTTGTGTCTGACAGGTTGAATGATCAGCTCTGTTCGAGTATGATACCGACCCCTGGCACTCTGCCCAAACTGCAGTTTCAGAGCATCTTCCCCAGGCAGGAACAGTCCCTGCTGCAGTCACCTTTATGACTCTGTGTGTCGTGAGGACTGCTACAAAGCTTGCCTTTGGCCACACTGCTGGGAGAGCCTGTGACCCCAGGCCAGGCTGTGCACTGATCAGGGCTGATGGTTTCTGGCACAGTGCTCAATGATTATGTGCAAAGCAGCTCTCCTGGAGTTAGGAACAGTTTCCTGACTCCAGCCATCTGAAGCTACCAGGAACTGTAGTGCAGATTGTCACATCAGAGCTCACCATCTGGCCTTCTCCAGAGCTTGTTATTGCCACTTCATTGGAACTCTTCCCATGTAGTAAATACCGAGCTACCCCCTACTGTCACAGCGTTCCTGTGCTCAGATGTGACTCACCCTTGGGTTTCCCAGCGTGGTGCTGCTTGCTGGCATTCAGCATGGCCTGCTTCTTCTGCACCTCGGTGATTGAAAAACCTGGAAGATAAAACAGTTTGTCAGCAGCAGGTCATCGTTTGGCGTCTCAGAGGAAATACCGGGGGGAGGCAAATGCCTGAGGTGAGAGGGCACAGTTATTGCCAAGGCTGGCAGGGGCACAGCCCTCTCCCCCCAGCCTGCACTGCACAGCTTTCCCCACCTCTCATGCCAGGTTTGCTGCCTGCCCTTTGCCCCACACTTTGCTGGGTGAAGAAGCCAGCCCAAACCAGTTTGGCTGAAATCTTTCTAGATCACTCTGGGCTGAATTAAGCAGGATTTAGACAAAACAGTGCAAACCCTCTTGCACAGTGAGAGCCCTTGACTGAACCTGTTCTGTACAGATACCTCCAAGCTGGGCACTCACACTCTACTGCAGAATACTGGAAGCTGTATGTAACGTATTGCCTATTTTCTCAGCCCTGCCTGAACTCATTAAAGACACATCAGCCTCCCTGGGGACACGCTGCAGTGTCGGCTCATGGTGGTTTTTTAACTGCACAGATTCATTCAGAATGTGCAATTCAGCAGCTCAGGGCTGGACTGGAGCATGGACTGGCTTCCCCACCCTTTCCCTCCCAGGCATTGGCTAGTGGGTAAAAAAAGAGGAAAACCAAAACCAAACAAAAAACCCCCACTGTCTCCCAGCATTGCTCTTTCCATACCTGTCTCCTGGTCGAGCTGCACCTGCCTCCTTTCGTTCTCAAACGCCTTCAGCCAGCGCTGTTTCTGCTCAGGCTTTTTTGCACAGAATAAGTGGACTTCCTCAGTGTCTCGGCAGTGCAGCTTAAATGCATTTTTCACACTGATATTGAAGTCCTTGTCCTTCCCATCTTCTACATCCAGTATTTCCATGTCATCCATGTTGATCCGACTCTTATAATACAAAATGTCCCGGCGCAGAAGGTCCTGTAAGAGAGACCACAACAGATGTGCTGTTTCCTGTCCTAAACATTCATTTTCTCTGATGTGATGTATTTAATCTTCCCAGTAGTCATTACAGTTCTGTAAAAAACCCCGAATACTGGATTTGAATCTGTGGAATTGCTGAGCTGCTGTGGGCACTGTTGGCAGTGAGGGGCCCTGGGGTCAGGAGAAGTGGCATCTGCTGTTGGGGGGGTATCAGCTGCCCTGAAGATCTGAATGAGAAGCAAGCTTGGGTATTACATATTATCCCAAATCCCTCATTTCTGTCCTCTGACAGAAAACACTATTTGCATCCTCCAGTCCCAGTTGGAAAGAAAAAGAAAAGAAAAAATCCTAATTAGTTCTTGTTTCTTGAGTTGACAATGAAAAGTAACTTTGAGAACAGCAATTTTCACGCCCAAGTTACTCAGAGCTACCTGCAAGATGTGGAATGTGCAAAAAATAATTGGCACATTCAGTTTTGAAATTACAGAGGAGGATACCTTTCATTGGCTCCAAGAAGGAAGATTTCATTACTTAGGTTATGATAAAAAACATGGGCTGTACTTACAGACTTACATGTGACTTAATATGGTCTTACTGACTGCCAAGGCCCACAGCTCTTCATCGAAGCTGCAGGTGCCCTCTGACTCTGACACTTATCTCAGGTGACAGCACAGTTGAAAAATAAGGTATTTCAAAGAAAATATGTGCGAATGCTTATACTTGAGTTGTATGAAATATCCCCTCTACCAACCCTAGAAGCAGTGCAGTGCTTTCCTCTTTCAGTATGAGAATTAGGCTGGTAGCTGTTTGCTGTGCTCAGGGGCACAGAACACCCCAGGACATCAGAGAAAAGACTGCAGTGAATGCACAGAGAGGTCTCAGTGCCAGGAGCACACGATGTCAGTAAGTATTAAGGACACAGAGGAGTGGAGAGGGAGCTCACTTAAATTCCTCAGCACTGTGGTAGCCAGCACTGGTGCCTGGCTGGGGGGTTACCTTTTTGCAGCAGACAAGCTGGTGATCGAAGAGGAAGAACATCCTCTGCTGGCTCTTGGCTTGAGGGTGGGAGATTTTGGCTAATTCCCCGGAATAGATGAGTTCTGAGCTTCTGACCAGGACATCTTCACCCTGGGAACAGCACAGAGAACAGGTTGGTCTCAGCCATCTGAAAATGGGGAGCAAGAAATAAGCCTGTAGTCTCACAGGAGAACCTCAGCTTGTGTGAGGGGCCTGAATTCCTGCTGATAAAAGTCTTCTGGGAATGAGAGGCAGCCTCTGTGCTGAAGGACAGTTCTCGTCATGTCATGGAGACACTGTGCCCTTGGCACCCAGGGAATGAGAACTGAATCTGAGAAGAACAATAGCGTGTTAAATGAAAAAAATCTCCTTTTCCAGGGAGTCTGCTTAGGGAAGCTGCCTCATCCCACACAGAAAGGAAGCACATAAGCAGAGAGCTGAGAATTTAGCCTGGCATCCTTGGGCAGGGAGGCAGTGTGGTTTTATTGAGTCTAGGATTTAGAAAATTAGTATTTTGTTTCTTTTGTTTAGCAATTTTTAAAATGAGTCTACAGGAACCTTGGCTTCCTCTGTCACTATATCAGAGCTTACGTTTCTGCAACAATAACCTGGTTTATTAAGCATTAAGTGACAATTCTCATCTTGAGAGTTTGAAACCACTCAAGATAAAATGGGGGGCAAGAGAAAAATAATAGAATTTCACTAACCTACATGCTAATTTCATTCTGCAAGGAAAAAGCAGAAATCCCAGGGAACATGCTAAGGCAGCTGGTCTAGGTGCTAGACATGTTCAGTTGTACTAAAAGATCACATCTGTTTTAATAAAAAAGCCACGAGGAAGGTTAGAGAACTGAGGTAGGGCTGGATAGTGAGATCTCCCTGTTAGCAGAAGCTGTTGGAAGGGCAGAAGAGGATCAACATGGAACAGCTGATTCCCAGGGAAGGGAAGCCTCTCACCTCCCAGTCCTCTATGGAACTCTGCCACTGAGCAATTTTGTCGATGTTCTCCAGCCGCCGCTTCCTCTCGTTGATGAGCCGGGCGACGTTCTTCATGGCGTTTAAGGCAGCCTCGACATCTTTAAAATCCCTGGGGATGGGCAGAGGTGTCAGACATGGCAAAATGGTACGTGTGTGTTGTACCTGCCCTGCAAAGGAGGGCAGCCTTGCACGGCCTGGAGCTGGGGACTGAAGCAGTTCCACTTGCAGTCTGTCCCAGCTGTGCTGTGCTGGAAGTTGGAGGCACAGCTTGTCAGACCGTGCTGGTTTCGAGGCACAGATTATGGGCTTGTAACAAAAACAGGCCAGGTTTGGGAAAGGGAAGGGGTTAAGTAATCAAGTTTAGCCACAGAGGTGTAAATATGAGTTGCTGGAAGATTCTCCAGGGCTTTCCAAGCCTCATTTTCTTTCTGCAACATAATACAACATATTCATTATGCCGCTGTTTCCACCCAGAGGCTGATCTGTCACGCAGAGGTGAGGCAGTTCAGCATTAACTGGCTTCATTTCAAATAGAAGCCGATGGCTTATCTGGAAGGGTAAGACAGAAGCTGATCTTCCCTCCCCCACACCATCTGCTGCCACCAGCTACTTCTGCTGAGTTCAGAAGGGAAAGGAGCTGAGCTGCACAACTTGGCTCTAAGGCAACTTTCAAAACATCTGTGCACTGCATTAAGGAGTTTTCTGCTCCGAGGTCAGCTTCAGAAAACATGCTTAGAGATTTAACAAGACATGCTTCAAATCATTCTGGGAAATGCCAGGGCTGCAATTAGGAAGGTGAAATTAAGCCAAGCCACAATGGACCAATATCAACACTTTAATACAGATTTTTCATGTTTTATTTCTGTAGCTGATTATTTCAGATGCTTTATTAAGTGACAATTATTTGATCGAAAGGCAGGGCCTTCACCCTGAAACTGAGCAATGGATTTGGAAGCTTTGGAGCTGGTGCTGACAGGGCACTGAGTGTGTGTGGCCTGACTGCTGCAGGCCACGACTTCCCACTGGTGAGATGTAGCTACGTGGACATTTTGGGGTATATTCAACCAATGCTTTTGGAGACAAAGTTTTCACCACCACCACCACCAGAAACATGTAACTCCAGAGTATCTATGTGCTGGTATCACGGACAAGTGAGCCAAATAAAACAGAAAAGTGCCATTACAAGGTGGACCTTGTAACTCCAGATCTGTAATAGACAGGAAAGCCCAGTGCTACTGTAATGGAAAAATACATATTTGACAAAAAAATACTTCTTTTCCTGGTTTCCACAAGGTAACCCCCAAGAACTGTGGTGTTGGCTGCTGTTGGTAACTGCCCTCCATACAGGGCTCCGCACAAATCCATTTCCATGAGCCCAGCCCGGCTCCTTCCCTGCCCCTGGCTGACCCACCTGTGCTGGGGGTTGGTGTACTTGAGCAGCTCAGCCAGCTGCAGGGGGTACTTGCAGATCTTCTGCACGGGGGTCAGCAGGAACCCGTCCAGGGAGATGTCGATCATCTTCTGCAGCAGCCGGCAGGCCTCGAAGAAGTAAACGTACTTGTTGACCTTGGTGAGGCGGGACAGCTCCATGCAGGCGTTGGGGTGGTTGTTGCAGTACTCGGAGTAGATCTGAAACTCTGTTTGCTGCAAGGGAAACGGAGGGATTCACTGGCCATGTTCCTCAGGGGGATGGCCTGGCTCAGACTCCCATGTGTGTTCCCTGGGTAGGTCCTACTCCTGCGTCTCCGTTTGGGGATTTGCAGCCTCTCCAGACTCTGAAGCCCAGAGACCTGGAGCTGGGGATGGGCAGGTGTGTTACAGGTTACAGCACATGCAGCTTCTCTGAGAGACCAGGACATTCCCACGTATCCTGGGCTGTGTCCAGCTGAATGCTCTGAATGAGTGGATCAGCTGCTGCCGATCTGGCACTGGCCTGGAAATACCATCCTGTAAACTCAAGTCCAGCTCAAAATTTTGGAATCTTCCTACATTTTTGCCAAGGTCTGGCAGGGAGTGTAGTGTTCAGAAGACGGAACACTCTGAAAACACTCTTTCCACAGCCACAAGAGTTACAGGATGTTTAGTTGCGAGCAGGGGGAGTGGTTGAACAGGGTGGAGGGAGGGGGTGTGGCATTTAGTTTGGTTGGGCGGGTCTTTTTAAAGAAAGCTTTGGTTCTGTCGGATCAATTTCTAAATTCTCTGGCCTAATCCATGCTCAGCTACCCCTTTCCCATAAAGTAAAATTCACTTACATATTCCAAGAAACATGAGCCAACCTCACTCAAATGTGGGTGGTCTTTGTTAAATTTCTTCTCTAGTGCTTTAACGAATTTCTTCTGGCACCTGTAGATGTCCTCAATATTCCCAAAGATTGTCTTCAGCTGTTCCTCTGTAAACATGTCAGCTCTCTTGCGGCACTGCTTAATGTAGCCCTGGGAGGAAACCAAACTGTAAACCTTCCTGGGCATGTGCTCTCTGGCCAACAGAAAACCCCGGGGACTGCAGTCAGGTGCACAGCAGGTTCCTGCACCTCCTTCCTGCATAGGCTGTTATTTCCTCTAATGTCACCCCAAACATGGTAGAAATAGAAGCCAAGCCACAGACACATCACTGCCCTGAAGGATCCTGTCACCCACACTTGAAGGAGTCACAGAGCTGCTTTCCCTCCTGTTAAAAAGACCTTTATGTGGCTTCAGGCTATGGGATGTTCTGAGCCCAGCACTGACCCACTGATAGATTCAGGCCAATTAAATCCAGCTGTGGATCTGGTTTGGATGTTTGTGTGGGCTGACTCAGGGAGGAGGAGTGCACGTAGGACATGAGGACACTGCAGAGGCTTGTTTGTATGTGGGTGCTGCTTTGCCCCAGCTACTCTCCTGGGAGCCACTGCACTTTTGTACCATTTCAGTAAAGAACTGTGTTCCTGCAGAACTCTCCCCAGTTACCTTGCCTAGGACCAGTGCATCTCTTTTAGGAGAGGTGTCCCAATACTCAGCATATTTGCAAGTGAAGGACCCATTTGGCTGAGCATCCCCCAGTTGTTTTGATCAGAGCACGACTTGCCTGAGGGCTGGAGCTGCTGATTATATTAGCTTAGAACACATATTAGAGAGGACAGCAATGCTTAGACATTTACTTTTCTCTGGCTTGGGAAATTCAATTAATGCCATTTAATCAGAGCACAAGTGAGTGCTCCAAATGCCTCTGCATTTGGGATATTGCTGTAATGAATTGTCTTCTGTTTTCTGAGCGTGTAATGCCAGCCAGCAGAGCAGGCTCTGAGGGAAATACAGTCTCATTTTCAGGAAAATTACCTGCTCAGGGTCCCTTTCTGGGCAAGAGTGGGACATACTCCCTTATCCTTCAGAAAAGTTCTTACATTCACTTCCCCTTTTATTCTGTTACCTCACAAATGTCCTTCAGGTGCTTGATGTAGTCTCTCTCTGTGCTTATGATCTCGTTGATGACGTTGGTCCTCATTTGGTCTTTGGTGGTCTGGCCCATCCCGAAGCGTCGGGATTCGTCCTCCCTGCCCCCCTCCACCTTCAGGGGATAATCTTCCATGGGCTCATCCTGGTTCACCCGCAGCTGTGACAGACACACAAGATGGTCACAGTTTGTACTGCCAAACACAACTCTTCTAAGGAAGTTTGGGACAGTCAGACTGTTTGAATGGCAGACTAAGACTGAGTCTGGATTGGGTGTGAAGAGGGCTGCTACCTGTATATTGCTCCTGGATGTATTTTCCCCTTGGGGAAGCTATGGTGGCCAGATAGTCAGTTTGGGGAGGGTACTTTCAATCCACATGGCAGCTGCTCCCACTGTGTGATATGGGTGGTTTTAAGCAGGCATTTCTTGTGGACAGAAGTCTTCCAGGAAGACTATGTATAAAATCAGGACAAAAAGGGTTTATCAAGTGAAATTTCTCAGGTATATGAGAGGGCACTTAGGGACGGGGAAACCAGTAAATGCTTGGGTTTTTATCTAGCTTTACTGTTGTCATACTACCAATAACAGATGGACTCTTGGTTTTTGCTTCCCCGAGATTATTTAAAGAGAGTTCGTTGTTAATCTAAAAGCGGGTACAGCTCCCAGCGGGCACATAACGCGGGAAGAACGGTCCTACATTCCAGGGCTTTGTGGGCTCGCGGTCCCTTCCCGGTGCCCATGAGATGGCAGCACAGCACGAGCAGAGGAAACAGCCTTGCAGCCACACCTCCCACAGAGTCTGTTCGGTCAACAACTGCAAAGGACCCGAGCTAAAGCAGGCAAGTGTTGCTGCATTTCCCTCAGGAGCTTTCTTTTCTGTGGCACTACTGTAGCTCTCCAAGTGCCCACGAGAATACTTTGACCGTGACTCAAATGATCAATCTCAGCACAGAGAAAAGTGAGATGTGAAGTAGAAACACACATAACTATAGGAATGTTTAGTACAATGACACAGAACTGCTTTAAACCTTTAATGTAGCTTCTTCCAGGCACGATTACTTACCCCTTGATACAAATACATCTACATACAACAAGAGTGCATACTCCCTCCCTTGTCAACATAGGCCCAAATTACATGTACTCACTATTTGCAGCTGCTGAAGCCCTCAAGATGAGCAATCCTGGTTTGCCTTCACTGTGAGCAGAGCAACATTGGCAAGTCTTAAACTCAGACCTTGGCCTGAAACTTGTGTGGAGTAACTGAGAGACCTGCAGACTGACCCAAGCCCTCAGATAAGCCATCCCTCCCCGCAGGAGCTTCAGACCTCGTGGTAATTAGCAGGAAATCTCTGCTTGGATGCTTGAATAAGTATTGTAATTACTCTGCTAAAAGAATTTGTTACTCTGCATCCCTAATGGCTGGTACTAGTCCGCTTTCCCTTAGGATATCATCGCAGGTTTTGCCAGCCAGGACAATTCAGCTTGTCAATAACATGAAACAAAATAAGGCCCGTGTTTTGACTGAAAAAAAGGGGGGAAAAAAAGTGCTGTCCCCACTAGTGCTGAGAGTTTAGTCCTGGCAATTGCAAAAAAACTTCACCGTTTGTAGTAATTATCCAGCTGACAGCCTCTCCTGCAACCCATAATAAAGTATTTCAAAACTTTCATAGCACTATCTGCCCCACGTGTCCAAGGACACCAGATCACCTCCTGTCACCTCTTTTCATGCTTCACCTGGTTTTGGGTCATTTGTGATCTCAAGTGACCTGGATAAAGAGCTAAAGGGCTGAGAATCTCTGCCCTTAGGCACCTAATTGCCTTTGCACTACTGAGGAGCTGCCCTGAGGTGGTGAAAGCAGTGAGGCACCCACACACACAGTCACAGCCTGGAGAAAGGAAAAAAGGCTTTCTCCTCACAGCAGGAAAGGGGGGCACAGCAGTTACCACACTCCTGGTTTCCCCCCCATTTGCCCTGGGAGTTCAGATATGTTTCAGAAGCTCTGCTGGAAATGAACTCAGCCTCTGCAGAGTGCAGCTGGGACTGTCTGGGCTCCTCTGCACAGCTATTTCTGTGTGGGCTTTATAGCTGGCACCAAGGGAGAGCCTTGGCCCAAAAGCTCTGAATGTCTCATATTGCCCTATATCAGTTGTCCTACATGACCTCCGAGACATTTTATGTGTTTCAGTGCCTGGAATACAGTGCTGTGTGATAGCCCAGCAGCCTGACAGGCTAAGGGAAGGTGCACGTGTGAGTCAGGTGGTCACATATGTGGCATTGCACTGGCCCCAGCACCAGATGGAGAAAGCTGAATTTGGTGCCATGCTCATCCATATTGTCTAAGTGGACACTGGAGACCTCTGCCAGCTGCATCTGGGATTCCTTTAGGAGAGTGTTGCTCATTCCTGGCAGGGGATGCCACATGCTTGGGCCAAAACTAAGCAATACACATACTAATACACATACTAAGCAATACACATACCCGTAAGCAGGAGCCCAGGCTGCCACCACCCTCCCCAGCTGGCACAGCTCAGCTTAGCTCTGGTCTGGAGCTCAACCACCCTTGCCATGATTTACTTATGCTGAGTGAGCTCACACTGGAGGCAGCTCAGCCAGGAGGGCACAATGTACCACAGCCACGTGTAAAGGAACAGAATCACAGAATCAGAGAATCAACCAGGTTGGAAAAGACCTCTGAGATCATCGAGTCCAACCCTTGATCCAACCCTACTGTGGTTCCTAGCCCATGGCACTGATGCCACATCCAGTCTCATCTTAAAAACCTCCAGGGATGGTGAATCCACCACCTCCTTGGGCCGCCCATTCCAGTGCCTCATTACTCTCTCTGTAAAAAATTTCTTCTTAATATCCAGCCTAAACCTACCCTGGCAGAGCTTAAGACCCAGCCCTCTTGTCTTGCTGCTGGCTGCCTGGGAAAAGAGACCAACCCCCCCTGGCTCCCCCCTCCTGTCAGGGAGTTGCAGAGAGTGAGGAGGTCTCCCCTGAGCCTCCTCTTCTCCAGGCTGAGCCCCCCCAGCTCCCTCAGCCTCTCCTCACAGCACTTGTGCTCCAGTCCCTTCCCCAGCCTCGTTGCTCTCCTCTGGACCTGCTCCAGCCCCTCCATGTCCTTCCTGAGCTGAGGGGACCAGAACTGGACACAGCACTCCAGGGGTGGCCTCACCAGCGCTGAGTACATGGGGTCAATCACTTCCTTGGACCTGTTGGCCACACTGTTCCTGATACAGGCCACAATGCCATTGGCCTTCTTGGCCACCTGGGCACACACTGGCTCATGTTCAGCTTCTTGTCAATCCAAACTCTGAAGTAACAGAATAGTAACAGTAATGTTGAAGCAATTGTCTCTTGCAGTGAAAGTGCTCAAGGAGTCACCACAGAACATTAAACACCGAGAAAAAGAAAAAACACTTGATGCTAATGGAGAGGCACAAAGAAAGATGAAGCTCTTACCCGAACAAAGCTGGCTGGAAACCAGCCTTCGCTGTCCAGGATCCTCCCCCACCACCACTCCTTGTTGGTCGCATCCATCACTTCAATGACATCGCCGGCCTTGAATCCCAGCTCCTGGTCATCCATGGTGACGTGGTCCCACAGGGCTTCTGCGTACACCACGCTGCCATCGCTGATGAGCTGGGGAGAGCAAGTCACACTGTCAGTCCCTCCAGGAAAGCAACACCGTGTGCCCAGTGGCTGCAGCTTTGGCACCACCAGCCACATGCTGGGATCTGTGTACTCCCCACGAGCAGCATGGAAAGGAGTTGGGGCTCGTCTGGCAGGTGCTTTGGCTGACCCTGCTCTCAACAGCATTTGTTCAGAATCACTTGGACACAGGAAAAACATAATCATAAAAAACACAAGTTTGATGCTCTGGAATTCATACTGGTGACTTTGCCTCAGCCAGCACACAAGGCTCAGTGGTATCTCGTTTGTGGGAGATGCTCTGGTGCTGCCAGTACAGCCCTGCTTTTGAAAGCCTTGAAATCAAACCCTGAGCACCAATATTTAGAGACATACTTCAGAGCAGAAAGCATTCTGAGGCCTCAGAGCTACTCTGGGATGGATAGAGACTGAAGTCTTTATTTAAAGTGGTTAAACTTAGCAGTTAAGCTGGTTAGAATGAGTCTCCTGGAGAGTTTAAGCAATTATACTGAGGAACAAACAGTTATTTACTACATGCCCCACAAAGGCCCTACTCTAGGAAAACCAGGACCCCCAACAATTAACAAAAACAAACCAACACCAACCCCCCCAGGGCTAGAAGCTGAAAGGGGGCTCCTGAGCACAGTGTTGCTGTGCCTGATGCTGTTCTTGACCATTCACACCTCAGCTCTGGTGTAGCCAAGTTACAGGAGTGTATTTGTGGGCTGGTCCTGCTGGCCACTACAGCAGGAGTGCCTGCCTGATGCCACCAGTGTATCAGGTCAGTCCCCTTTGGATTTCAACAACTACAGAGCACATGCACAGAATTCTTGGGGCCTGAGACTGTCTGAACACCAAGGATTTCCCCAGGAAGGCAGAGTCCTGCTAAAAAGGACTTGGCCGTTGTGGAGTGGCAGTGAAGCCCTGTTTTTCTCCAGGAAAATGGTGCAATGATGAACTACGGGAAGACAATGTAAAGACAGTCTATGAGGCTCAAGGGAGAAAGAGGAAAGCTGTACAAACCCCACTGTCCCTGGTATACCTCCCAGCACTGAGCAGTGTCACCACAGCACATAAAACACGGACTATCCCCACACCTTGGGCTGCTCAGTCACCCGCAGTTATCTGGGTTACTGGTTGTGCCTCTCCACAAAGGAGACAGAAGCATGTTGTAAAAGAACGTCAGGATAATCGTGCGCTGAGTAAATCAGAAGAGAGTTAACGAGGCATTTGAAAGAAAATTCAAATGCAGTCTGCCTTTGGATAGCAAATGGCCCTTCACTGAACCAGAAACAGCTTAATGCAGTGTTTCCATTCTGACAAAAATAACAGGATGATGGGGAAGGAGAGGGTGAGAGGTTCCCACTTATCTACACAGCCAGTGTGCAGCTAGAGCTAGGTGGGATGCAGTGGAATGATATTATATATATCTCCCTGGAGGCAGGGGATGGAGATCCACGGGGCAGCAAACACACAAAGGGTTACTGATGTGTTAGAAACCACAGAAGTGCCTGAGAATGGTCATGTAAAAATTAGAGCTTCTCCCCACAAAAACATGGCAGGATCAACCCAACTGAAGTGCATCTACACCAATGCACAGGACGGGCAACAAACAGGAGGAGCTGGACAACCCTGTGTAGCAGGAAAACTAGGATACAGCTGCCATCACAGAAACATGATGGGATGACTCACAACTGGAGTGCTGCAGTGGATGGCCTTCAGAAGGGACAGGCATGGAAGGAGAGGTGATGGGGGGGCTCTGTATGTGAGGGAGTGCTTTGACTGTCAAGAGCTTGATGTTGGTGACAATAGGGTTGAGTATTCCCCCCCTCTCATGAGGGGCAGCAGAGGGGCAGGCACTGGTCTCTCCTCAGTGACAGAACCCAAGGGAACGGCCTGGAGTTGTCTCAGGAGAGGCTGAGGTTGGATATTAGGAAAATGTTCTTCCCCCAGAGGGTGGTTGGGCACTGAACAGGCTCCCCAGGGCAGTGGACACAGCACCAAGGCTGACAGAGCTCCAGGAGTGTTTGGACAGTGCTCTCAGGCACAGGGTGTGACTATTGGGGAGGGTCCTGTGCAGGGCCAGGAGTTGGACTCGATCCCTGTGGGTCCCTTCCAACTCAGGATATTCTGTGATTTTATGAATATATTTACCCATGATCTGGATGAAGGGATTGAGTGCACCCTCAGTAATTTAGAGGTTTTAGCTTTTTAACATAAAGCTGTGATGACTAGAGGAGGGAAGAGAGTGGATGTAAAAGTGTGTATTTTCCCAAACTGGGCTATCAGAGTTCAGCCCAGAGCAGCAGCTAGGCTGTGGGTGACAGTGGGTGTTGGTTACTGCCAGAAAAGAGCTGTGCTGCTGTTTGAGCAATCCACCTGTGCACAACCCATCCATTTACTTTGGAGTCCAACTGCAGTGACCTGTGCCTGTGCAGACCCCGAGCTGAGCTCAGCTCCTCCCTGCTGCAGGAGGGGGAGAGCAGTGACAGGGTGAGGGGGTGACTGGAGCCCAGCACTTGGCCACCCCTATGGAGGGGAGCTGATTAAATGAGCTGAGTGCTGGGCAGTCCCCTGCACTTAGGTGAGCCTTACCACCAGCTCAGGCTGCAGCTGCACCATGCCATGCTGAGTTACACATCCCTGGGGGTAAGAAATGGCTGTTGCTCAGGAAACAGGCTTCAGCCAATAGACCTTTGGGAAGAGTGGCATTCAGGAGGCTTTTCAACATACAAACTGTGACCAGCACATAGAGAACATGGCTCCTTCTGAGATAAAATACCCTTGCAGTGTGCTTAGATATGCCACTCTGGATCAGTGCTCTGAGTATGATGTGGTAGCTGGCACACATGCCACAGCCATGACCAGAGATTCAGTGGACTTCCTCTAGCATTCTGAAGATCATACAGCCAGAGCACTGATGATGTGAAGGCATTAATACCTCACAGTACCAAGCTGTCACATCTTGGTATCTTGATGACAAGATGAGAGACCAGGCCTGACATAGCACTAACAGCATCTAGGGCTGATACACCCAGCTCACAAGGGGACAGAGCCACACGGTTCTACTCAGAGCCACTGAAAGCCATGGGGATGACTGGAGAACCCTCAGCTGGTATTTTAATCCATTCATTAATATTAATATCTGAAATTTTCTCTATTCAACAACAGCCATACTGAGGATATGATTTCAAAAGTACAGAAAGTCACAAACTGCAGAATCACCAGCCTGGCCACACAGCCATAGGCAAGCAGGTGAGACATCATCAGATAGTTCTTGTGCAAAGGAGTAAATAAAATACACGTGAAATATAGGCCAGGGTCTGCTTAACTGACACCAAACACCATGTTTGTAGGGAGGAATGATCCATATGGAATAAAGCATGAAATAAAGAGCAAAAAAATATTCCATCTGTGCTTGAGATTGTCTCATTTCATTTAGTATGGCAGCACTTGACACACCTCCATGTGTTCAGGCTGACAGGCTCTGCCCGGTCCCCTCCCTGCCCTGCTCCTGTCTGTGCCTGTCCACCAGGATGGGCAGGGCAGCCCTAGCTGCTGAGCAGTGCTCAGTCACCTCTGTGGGCAGGGCTCATGTTTCTGTCAGCCCCCAATGCAGGCTGTACCTTATACTATTATTTTCCATTGTACCCAGTCCAATTCCTAGGCTGTACAGAAATACCAAACACCTCCAGGCAAAGAGCCCCTTTCCCAGAGCAGGCACTAATTTCCATGGCACAGGAACACCTACAGTGCCACAATAGGTGCAGCAAGCAGAGCTGCTCCTGGCTGGGCACTGCAGCTTCCTGTCCCAGGGGCTGCTGCTACTGAGGGAAAAGGGTCAGGACTCTCCCTATCCCAGGAAGGATAAAACAACAACAGATAAAAGATTTTCTGCAAAATGTGTCAGAGTGTGGCACAATCAACCAGCCATACTGCAAGAGCTGCTTAGCTTCCAGAGGAGCACGTATTCCAGGGAATGCTCACCATTGCCAAGCAGGGCAGCTCCTCGGCTCCACTCAGCACAGGTTTTGATCTTTGCAATTAAAGCAAGGTTTGAAAAGCAACCATTCATTTCCATATGAAACAACATTCATGTGCTGGCTTTGTAAGATCGAGGACAACTCAGTACATGTTCTTGAAGAGCCCCAAACCAGTGTCTAGAAGAGAAACATTAGGAGATGGAGAATGCAAACCAGCCACCCCACAGCTGCTTTAGCTCCCGCAGCTGGCAGAAGGGAAAACAAACAGAAATTGGCTTTTTTCTTTGTTTGACAACATTTAAGTTTGTAGACAACAGCGTTTGCAACCCAAAGGCAGTACTAATACCAATGCTTTCAACACCGATGCCAGCTCTGCTACTGCTCTGGAATTCTGTGCATTCCCAGCTGCTTTCCCCACTGCCTGTGCAGCTCCAGCCTCCCACTCCCTCACAGAGCAGGCACGTGCTGAGGGCAGGTGCTGGTGAAGGTGCTGGGCCAGGTTCCTCCACGTGCCACAGACAGATGGAGGAGGAGGATTGAATTCTCTCTCCTCCGAGCAATGTCTGCAGAGAGGGTGCCAAGGAGCAGACACAGCCAGGGCTGCTGCACGTAGCTGCCCCAAATTAAGTGCATTACATGTGGGCAAACAGACCTGGCATGTCAAGGCCCACATCTGTGGGCTTGTTTGCATTCCAGCTACTCAGTCCCTGTCTGTCTCAGGCTGGACACTTTGACTTAATTACCTTGTATGTCCTGGTCTTGTTCTGACAGGAGCTCCAGGCAGTATTAACAGAGATAAAAGATCTCAACAACTTACAGAAGGAGGGATGAAGATGCCTTTAGGAAATATTTATCTTTGAGCTACTGGTTTCTATTTGAATAAAATTTGAATAGCTTTCTCTTGACAATGCCAAGTACACTGGATCATACAGAGCTAAAAAATAAACCCAGGAGCATCAAAAGAACTGGGAAAAGGGAAGTTCAAGAATTTCAATAAAATGGCATTTATTTTTCAGCTCTGTGACCCTAAAACAGACACATTCCATGAAGAGCACCTGAACCCAAGCCCTTCCTGGTGAGCTAAAATGGTTGCCATGAAGCCTGTGTTCCTTGCCTGACCACCCTAGAACTTGTGTGTTACAGACTGAAGCTGAACTGGGTCAGCACATCAAACATTTAAGCCCTGCAGCAGTTCTGACCCCAGAGGCAAAGCACTCCCTCTCAGCTCCAGCTCCTTCACCAGTCACTCTGCTTCCAGAGCTTCTCCTCTGCCTCTCATGCAAAGTAGAGGAGTTATGCACTGGCCCCAAAGTAGTGCTTCATTCACACAAATACTTATTTTCTCTGAAAGTGGGCAGAAGCCAGCTGGCCTCTGCCTTGAACTGAACCCACAGGATAGTTTTCAAATTGTCCTGACAGCTTGCTCTTGCTTCCTCTCAAAACTTCCAGCTTCCTTGTCTAATGATGGACAACAGAGATTAAATTTATCCTGTAGAGCTTCTGTCATCTGAGCAGCAGGCACTGAGTCTGAACAAGTTATCTTGGTTGTCTTTTTGGAGCATCTCCCCTCTGTGGGGAGAGACAGGCACCCCAGGGAGGGTTCATCTTCAGCATCTATCTTAGCATGATGAGATAACCAAGCCCCTGGGGTTCCTGTCTCCCCTCACTGCCAGGCAGGAATTTGGGCTAGCTGTGCTAGACTAGACTTGCTGCCTGGCTCCAGGGTGCCAGAACCACTGACATGACTCTGCAGCCACTGCAAACACTTCCTTGCGCCTCGCTGCTCCTCTGCCTACATGTTTCAGGGGAACACAAGCCCTCCCTGCCAATGTGACAGCAGGCACGTGTCCCCACGTGGGCAGAGGGTCACATCCATGGCTTCAGAGGCACAGACCCACCCACTGTGCCCCCACTCAAGCCGTGCCCTCGGCATTTGTTGCCCTTTTGCCTACAGTGTCAGCTGCATATTTTTCAGCACAGATTTTTGAGACTGATTAAAAATAGTGGAGGACTCTCAGGCATTTACCAAACACTGCAGATCTCCATTCAAAATATTTTAATTTGACAGTGATTCTCCTTAGCAAATCTGAGATGCCAGTCAATGAAGATCTTAATCCAGCTAAGTGTGCTCCACTGATACTCCACAGGGCTGGTTTTTTAATCAGTGCCTGTAGTTAAACTCCTCATGTGACATCTAGTACAGCTGCCTCCATTTACCAAACATTCAAAATTTGTCATCACGTTTATTTGGTAAGAACTATTTTCCACAAAACCATTCTGACTGACATTAATTACATTATTCCCTTTTATTGATATCATCTGAGCCCTTATTCCCCCCTCAGAAGTGGCTTAAACAGCTGGGAAGCGGAGGAGGGTCCCCCGCAGGAGAAGGAGAAGCTTTGAAAGCTGCCTTTATGAAGTGCCCCAGGAGGAGGGAAGCAGCCCTGGTGGAAGGTGGAGGAGGCAGAGCTGTGCCTCGTGTTATCCAGACCCACAGCCTGAGGGAGCCTTGCCAGGGGCACGGCCACCTGAGTCCCACTAAATGGGATTCTTCAAACTCCAGAGTGGCATAAGAAGTTCTCAGTTCCTCACCTAAGATGTGGGAACTGATTATTATAATGCAAAACAAATCAACTGAAATTGCTTTCAACCATTTTACTTTTGCTGAAATAGCCAGGAAAGTTCTTACCAAAGGGTGGGGATAGTTACCTGTGGCTGAGGACACCTAAGTCCTCTAGATCCTGTCAGTGCCCTCAGTACTCCAACCATCACTCTCCCATGACCTGTATAACAAGAGAACCTGGTAACTTGGGGAACTAACATCCTTAAGTTTTGGCATAAGGAAACAACAGGAGCAAAGCCCTTCTCAAAGCTCTCAGTGCTCTGTGACAGGTTGTCTTTGTATCATATTTTATAGTTGCAGTTGCTGGCAGCACGAGCAGTAAGTAAGTTGTGAAGTAGCTTCCACTTTAACCTGTCATACAAGTTTCCAGAGGTCACTTGTTTAAACTTCCATAAGACATTTATTTTCTGGTATAAGTGAAATACATTTGCTCTCTTTCTAAACAAGCAGATAGAGTGCTGAATGGCAGGGTGACAAAATGGCAAATGAAACTCTCTGTGACAAGCAATAACTACCACAAGTGACTGACTAAATGAGCTGCTCCTCAGGAATGTCTCTGTAGAGCCATTTAAGAAAACAGGGTCAGAAAGTCCAAATGTCAGGAATGACTCAGAAAGGCAGAGGAGAACTAGGCAAGGCACAAAGAGCATCACAAATCAAATGTGGGAAGAGTTTCTAGGCTAGTACAAGCTGAACAGGCCTTGAAGCTGCAACAGAGACAGGTGGATGGAAGATGGCCATGAGCTGAAGGCTTACAAAGAGGTTATTCCTAAGGCAAGGCTCCTGGGAGCCCAGGGAAATCACTGGGCAAGAAGTTTGGTACAAAAGCACTACCTTTTCCCTGTGGTGCATAATTAAGCTGTGCCACAGGGAGCCCCCACAGCCAAACACAGAGATGATTTAAAAAGAGGTTAAGCAAATGTACATCCTTCAGGGCCATTTAAACACATCCTATCTGGATACAGCCCATCAAGGACCTTAAACACACGTGGGAAGGCATACAAGGGAAAGAGCCAGGCCACACTTGCCTCTATTCCCTGAGCAGTTCCCCAAGTCATAGGTAAAAGTGTTTCTGCTGGCCTGCAGACCTGGCCTTAGGACATTAGTGTAGTAAAAAACACAAAAGGAAAGAAATGTTGACTAATATGAAAATGTTAACAGATACATTCAGTGAGGCACAGCAACATCCTCGTTCAGGTGGAAACTGTTATGGTGCATTTGGCAGGAAGAAATAGTTTTTTAAAGCCATTAAGCAAATGCAGGCCAAAAACTCAAACACCGTGAGCTTGAGCAGCCTGTGGATCTCGGTAGTTTGCAGCGTATGTGAAGGTTTTTATGTGAAAGGGAGGATGAAAGTTTACCCAGGGAAACATGGCTGTTCAGACACTGCCTGGGAGAAAAAGTCCCTAAACACAGGTCACAGGAGTGGGTATGTGCTACATCCTCACTCAAAACATTCAGAAAGACCTTTACAACCAAGAGCTCGAAGGACCTCAAAACCTCCTTAAAGCCAGAGAACTTAAGTCATTCCAAAGCTCTAAATCAGCTTAAAAAGCTTAAACTCATCGAAGGCCCTACAGTGTTTTAATCATTTTAAACCCATCTAAAGCCTTAAAGTGGCTTAAGGAGCTTGAAATACTCCAAGGTTTAAAAGTGGTTTAAGAATCTCTAGCTTTTGGCTAACCCCCTCCTCATACCTCCCCCAGTTGTGGCACTCCAGGGTTAAGGCAGCATCCAAGTGCCACAGTCCCATTCACCCCAAACAGCCCAGATGCAGCTGTAACAGCATCTGGAAATTATCCACATACTCTTCTCCTACTTTCTTTGGTTTCAAAGACTGGAAAGGAGTCTGGGATTGAATTCTCACGTTTGAACAAGACTCTGACCTAGGGCTCTCATATCTACAAAGTTTGTAGCTTCTGGTTCCAGCTTGGCTGTGGATAAAAACCACGTCAGACTGCTTGATTCCCCTCTTCACCTCACCAAGAGCTCTGAAGTCCACAGTCACTGCAGAGGATGAAGCAAACCTGGTTAACATATTTTTGCATTTTCTGATGCCCTGATTTTAAACATAAAACTTGGGAATAGAAACAGCCCAGGATGTTTCTGTGTGGCTGTTCTCACATTTGAGTGATTGCTGTTGCATCTTTTTTACACTACCACTTCTCAGACTCACAAATAGAAACTATATTCTTCAGAAAAATTTATTTAATGCTACATTAACACATTTCTATGTCATTTATGCTTTCCCCACTCTTCTCTTGCTGCTGCTGCAACGTCACCCCTCCTCTCCACACTCCCACCAGCACATCCCCTTGGGACATTTCCCATCCCTTTCCCTCTCTACAGGATAGTTCCCAATTCCATGGCCTCTCCCATGACTTAATTTTGCAATTTTTCCTTTCTACCTCCTTTTTGCTTTCTCTTTCACCATTATTTCTTTGGACAAATGAGAATTATACTTTACAGATCCCTCAGGACAATGCATCCAAACCAGCTCAGCTGCAACTCATATGACACAGGGATTTATTGAGGATAAATGCTGCATCCTTGCTTCTTGCAGAAGGAAAGGAAAAGGAACCATGCAGGTCCCAGAGCTCTCTGCCCACTGACTGACTGTTGCTATGCCCTTCCCCCAAAAGATACAGCAAGTTACAGCTTGAAGGTAAATTAATCTAAATTTGTTTTACAAATAAGGTTAAAGAAAACATTTTAAAGCAGATACAAACTGCATTGCCAGCAAACCTCTCTGAATCATCAAAAGGTCAGCATCTCTTTGGGCTCACAGTGGGCAGGAAGCCAGAAACATTGAGCATGGCTTTCCTTTTCATGTGTGTGCATGATTTAATTTTAATGGAACATACTGAAATTATTTTTATTGCTCCTATCTCCTGTGAAAACATCTCCCTTCGATTAAACTGCCCAAGTCTGTACATCACTGGTAGGTGCTGGCAGACATGCTGGGCCAACAGAGATTGTTTATCATTTCCATGGCATGGCTCAGAGATGGTCTCTCTGCCTCAAAAGACCCATGCACAGTTCAGTATCCATTTCTTTTCCTCACCTCCTCCTGAAAGAGAAACCCGCAGGGTTTTTTGGTGACCCAAAACTTATGATTTCCATCCCCTTTGCCCCTTTCTGGTGACCTCTTTCCCAATGCTCACACAGTGGGTTGGATCCTTTCTTCATTGAACTAAGAATTGCTGTCTTTGAAAATGGGGCAGAGGAAAATCTGAATAACAGATAGAGAAAAATAAAAAACCCCCTTGATAATGTCTCACTGTCAGGCAAAGGAAGCTTCCTAAGCCTTTGTTTTTGGTTAGCATCTGTAAATATAAAAATGAGTCATTTCTTTTGTAGTCCCTACAGAAGGTTCTTCAAGCTATGTACACTTATGAAAAAAAAGCCACAAACCTTTTCCTATTGCAAGTGTCCTGTGCTAGGTAAAGAAGATTGGTTGAGGAAGCAGCAGGTTCCTGGGATCTTCTGAGACCCTGTACTATCATGCTTTTAAATATATCGACTTTATTAATTTGTCTCACATCCACAACATCTGGATGAAGAGACTTAATGGCCCAAACAAAGCTAAGGCCTCCAATCAGAACCACATTCCTGTTTCCAAGACCACTTTGTAAACAAGCCCTCTAACTGTGGAAGACCAAAGCACCTGCTGCTCTTCCTGCAGGACGTGGCTTCTCTAGCCCAAGGAAGACAAGGTCACACATCTCCTGTTCTGCACAGGCTCTCCTTTCAGTTGCCCTGACTCCCTGCACAACCCTCCCATACTGGCCACAGGCTTTTCAGCAGACAAAGCACTGAGGCTTCTCAGTGCAGAGCATGTTCTGGTAGGTCAGGCAGTAATGGGATATTGCCATTCCCAGTACTCCTCTCTTGGCAGCCAGTGCAAATCTTCTCACCACGTAATTAGATAATGTTACTATAACAAGTCTTGACTCCTGGGCACTACAGGTGAGAACCGGGGTGCTAAAAATACTAAGTCGTGACTCCTTAGGAGCCTGTCTTTTCTTAATCTTCTGCTGGAACTATTTCATTTGGTGAGGTGAGGAAAGCTGTGTTAGGCTGCTGCTGAGAGATCCTGGTGTGCCTCTTTGGATTCCCGCATGATGCCCATACACAGCGTTTGTATTTCCATACAAAGTTTGCCACAACTCTGCAGATACTCAACATGCCAAGACTGGACAAGATCACAAGTTCAAAACAACCACAAGCAGTCAAACCCTGCTCTACTGTGCTGTTCAGAGCCACATTACCAGGAAGGCTATAGACACTGGGGCTATAAATAACACTGAGGTCCTGCCCCTGCACAGTGGTCACTACAAATCAGGACAGTTTAGCAGAAGATAACATGCTAATTCCATTCTTGTGTTGATATCCCTAATGGATGCAAGCAATGCTGAACAGGGCACAAGATTCTAAAGTGTGAGTGCCATGGGGGTTTGCTCCATGCCCTGTGTCACCTTGGCTTTGTCCAGCAGACTGCTCTGGATAGGAATTGCTGTGGGTAGGATGGAGAGGGCTGAAGGCAGCTGCTGTTCCCCAGGTGCTGGAGGCTCTACTTGCTCTGCCACCAAGGGACAGCAGAGATTCAGGTGCCCAGTGTGAAGCTGGTGCTCTTTGGAGGGGAAAGCGTGCTGGAAGTGGCTGCGCTAGGGTCCCTCTCCCTGGAAGGAGAAGGGGAAGACATGGGGACCTTGGTGCTGCAGTGACATGTGTGGGACCAGAGCCCGACACCAGGCCCCTGTTCCAGAGGGGTCAGATCTGCTGGGCAGCTGCAAGGGAGAGCAAACTCCTCAGTTTCCCTCTCTGAGGTCCTTCACACCTGACTGACTCCTCTGCTGAAAGGCTGATCAACATCCTTTTGGTACTTGGGGAGACGTATTTCTTGTAGCACCTCCAGCACAGCTGAGCTATCACACTTATCAACTACAAATGCAGAAAGCCTGCATGCACATGATAGGACAGAGAAAGCCACTGTGGTGTGAGGCAGGTCCACCCCACCTCTTTGAGTCCCATTTCTCCACTGCCAAAAGCAGACACAGAGTGGGTGCTCTACATGTGACAACCACACTCATGCCTGGAGTAATACCAGCCAAAGAACAAATATAAAGACTGATATAAGACATAATTTTATTCCACAGTTTCCAGCACATTCTGTAGTTAACAAGGCCAGTGACACAGCATCAATAACAAGTATTCCCCCCTTGAGATCTTTCTTTAACCTGCGTAATGGGACTTCTTTTGTTGCTTTTTTTTTCCTTTAAATAAAAACACTGGAAGCATTAATTAAAAGTAATTGTTGATGGTATCATCCTAAGTGCTTACTGTGTTTCTTATCTGGCCAGCTCATGCCTTGGATTCCAAGAATAAATCACAAAGACAGCAGATACCACATATCACCACAGAAATGAGTTTAGCCTGGGAGAACAAATTAAGCAAAGATAAAATCTAAAGCCCAGATCTCCCTTCGGAAATGATGTCTTGGTCTCACTCCTGTTCAAAGATGCTCTTTGCACTCAAAGCAAAGCAGCAGCAGAGCAAAGCTTTTAAACCTTCTGGTGAACTTGCCCCACCCAAGGGCAACACAGACTCCCCACGGGGGCTCAGGGCAGCAGCACCTGCCCTGTCCCTGCACGGTCCCTCCCCACCCCGCTGGGGCACAGCAGCACTGCAGGGGCAGCGGGGAAGGGGGGAGGCACAGCCCACCCAGCACCCAGGGAGGAGGAGCAGGACTTGTCCCGTGGCCACACAAGGGCCCGGCTGCCATGAACCGCTCTGCAGCAGGAGCAGAGCACAGCAGGCACCAGGCACCACGACTGCTTTGCAGGGAGGCAGGGACTGTGCTGCTCCCCACCGGGGCTGTGTCCCCAGTGCTATGGCAGAGTCTGATGTTCAGATGATTGCAGGGAAGGCAATCACAGCCCCCCTGCAGAGCACCCAGCTCGTGTCAAACAAGTGCTCTGAGAGCAAACTGAAAAACACAACAGAAATGTCAGAGGCCTCTCCTTCCACACCATTCCTCTATCACCATCTACAGCTCCTGCACATGGTTCAGGGATCCTTCATCAGCTCTTTTTTTCCTGGGCTTTATCGGCCATCACAGCTTCTTCAGCCAAGATGAGAGGCAGACTTGAGTGAGTCACAACTAATATCAGACTGATTAACACTTACATGTCAACTGCAGCTTCCAGCTGAATGTGTACAGCAGTAGGGGAAGCTCAGGATGGGGACAAACACTGGGTTCCCCATGACAAAACTCGACACAGATACTTCAGGAATAGTCATGTATCAAGAACCTAGACAAGTATTAGAAAGAGAAAATTAAAATTCGCCCAACATTAAATATCAAGAGGAAAAGTATTACCAGGCTCTTAGCAACCAGCGTTAACACCTGTGGCAGGCAGTGTTGTAACACATATTTCCAAAGGGTACTCTCTAATCTTGCTATTTTTCTGATCAGAGTTCTTAAATGCAAGAACAATCCTACTGCTTTTGCTCCCAGCTGTTCTGGTATGAGCAATCTGGTGAAATTTCCCCAAGCAGGGAAGGGGGAGGCAATTTCACCAGAGGTCCCATTATTTTTTCCTATAACATACTTTTCTTCCTCATTGTCCTAGACTCCCCACAGGCCTTGAAGAAAACAGTTCTTTGTTTTAGTTCTCTAGCAGCAGGCAGCTGGGAAAGGCTCCAGCCCTTTCCATCAACAACTACAACACTTCCCAGAGAGGAGAGCTGCCCTGCAGGAAGCAGTGTGGCAGCTCTGCACCTCAGAAGCATCAAACTCACATCATTCCCGAGACTTCCATTTTCTTCCCAGTATCAGCAGTGAACATTTTGGGGCTGTGGATCAGCTGTTACAGGACACTCCTCCCTCTGCCATTACATGCACTGGCTGCTGCTGCACAAGCTTTGATGTGTCACAGCAGCAAAGGCAAACAGCTCTGGCTCCCACAGACACAGCCCCTGCAGTTGGGCAGAGCAGAGGGAGTTTTTTGGGAACAAGGACACTGTAACAGTTGTTGTGTAGGTGTGGTAAAAGTGGACCAGAGACAGAAGGGGAGGAGGAGGTTGCAGTGTTGTGGGAGCTGTGCCTGCCCTGGGGTACAGACATCACCAGGTTTGGTATTCAATCCCTTCCAAACCAGCAGAGCCCTTCAGCGACCAGCAGGAACAGGGCACCCCCGAACTGAGCAGGCAGCAAGGGGTGAACGACTTCATCACCACGACCAGCGCCAGCTAATCAATTTTGCAGGACACTAAATAAAAAGAAGTTTCTGGAAAACTTCCCTGAAGTACCTTCTTATGCGGAGTGTAAAAGAGAGGTACAGTCTCCAGTACAGTGACAAAAGCCACCCAAGGAGCACTTCAGTGACATGGCACTGAGCTAAACAAGAACATGAGTCACTTTGTGATCCAGGATCAGTCTGGGCTGGCAGACATTTGTGCTTAGCTTACCAGCTGCCCCACATGGCTCCTACATGTTGAGCCAAACACTGGGATTATGAATGGAGCCAATCTACCAGATGCTCTTCAGAGCTACGTGTGTGTGTGTGTGTGTGTGTGTGTGTGTGTGTGTGTGTGTGTGTGTGTGTGTGTGTGTGTGTGTGCAGCCCTGTGAGTAACTGCAGTTCTCATCTAACATCAGATTTTTTTGCACTATTTCAAGATACGGAACAGGCGAGACAGCAACAACTGAGAATTCAAACACAGTGCAGGGGTTGCCACGATGTTGAGGCCTCTTACTGCTCCTACTAGACAGGGGGCAAGAGCTTCTGAACCTCAAGCACTTTCAGAGCCTGCTCAAACCTTATGCAAGATCTGCCCTCACAAGCAGCAGCCAAAAGCTTTCTGTCACTGACATGTACAACCCCAAAGCCATACTTTGGTCCCTCATCTGTCACTTGAAGACTGAGGTATACATTCACATCATTCACTTGTCCTTTCCAATAAACAATCTTTTTTCTGCCTTATGCCATTAAGTTCTGATTCCAGCTGCAACTAAGACCACAGGTAAAGTTTAGAGGTGAGAGAAATCAGATTCGTTTGAAAGCCAGTGTTATGTGCTGCAGCTTTGGTTTTGGTTTTTGTTTAATGGTAACTTCAGAAAACCACATAGACTGGATGATTTCAGTGGCTGTTTATCACAATGGCTAGATAATAGTTTGAGATTTTTAGTAATTCAAAACTGTTCATGTAGGTAAGAGATTCTCAGAGAACTGCAGGGAGATGGGGCCTACAGCTGCCCCACACCCAGCACTGCAGGAGAGTCTCCTCTCTTAGGGAAAAGGATGTTCTGTAGCTCAGGTGTAACAGAAAAGAGCTCAGCAAGTACAAATTCTTTGTGTGCAAAAGTGACGTGGTTTTGTACAACACTAATGTATTACACAATCACATAAATAACTGGTACAGAGTACATCACTCATGATGACAGAGACAACATCACCATCTAGCCTTTCTCAACACCAGACCAGACTCCAGGAGCCATAAATATTCCGGTCTGAAAGGACTGCAGTAGCTTCAACTATTAGTGCCAGCAAATGCACTGCCCTTGTGAAAGCTGTACTTTAATTGCAGATTACCTAACACACAAAATGAAGGATCCTGCTGAATTTTAAAGGCTTGGATATTTTGCAGTCTCCAGCACAAATGCAAGCAGCATCATTAAGAACAGTGCACCGTGGCTTCCTTCCCAGTCTGTCTTCCTCTGGGAATTGGTCTCCTTCAGTGCCATCAAGTAGAGGGTTGCTCCATTGAGGTGCCAATGCCAAGTCTGGAAGTGCTGTGCTGGACAGGGCTGCTGGTAACACATCATGGAGGTGAACAGGCCCAGAGGGGACATGCTGCTTTGCTGCCCTTCCCTCCTCACAGTCTACAAGAGTGGTCCTTGAGTCGCTCCCCCGCTGCCACTGGCCTGTGAGAAACGAGTGGCCTGCAAGCAGTGTCCTGTGCTGTGGCTCTGCCAGCCATCTTGATACACACAGTTGATAAGCACTGAGGTATAATAAAGGAAATGGGATTAAAGCCAACAAAACACTCCTTCCACACTGCTGCAGTGTTTATTCAGCCAGAATTCCTGATGAACTCTATTAATCAATCTCTTTGGCTAATTGGGCATTACTCAGGCCACTGCACAGCATAATGTTCACAGTGACAGAGCAACAGAGGCATTACGGGCTTCAGCTTTTTACAGCAGGTGTTTACATGTAGCAGGTCCTTGTGTAAGGGCTCCTTATAGGATGACAGTCCGTCTGCAAACAAAGCAGCAGCACTTTGGGCTTCTCCAGGGCTGGGAAGTGCTACGTACAGGCACAGTATCGTCATCATCATAAGGAATCAAGGCTGATTAGTGTCACGGGTACAATTAAGCAGGTTGGCTGTGTTACCTCTTTCCCTTTCTCTTGTTTAACTGTGATCCAAACCGCAAGGCACAAGTGATGACAGGAGGAGAGTGAGGGGAGCAGGGTGGGGAAGGGGGTGATGATTAAAAAACAAGGAAGGAATACTCTGAGACACACAGTTACCGTAACAGCAGACAAGCAGACCAGAGGCAGACAACGACAAGCTGACCTGCTGATTTGTTGCCCAGTCCTGGAAACCCCCATGCACCACACCACTACCGGCAGTCCTCCTTCAGTGAAATGCCAAAAGAAACATCAGCACCACGTTGACGATGATGAGGAAGAGCAGGATGACAAAGACCACTACCCGCTGGGTCTCCGGGTTCATGTTGCAGCGGAGGAAAGTGTGAAGCGCACTCCATTTGTGTCTGCTTCGGTCGGGGACCTTTGCCATGGCTTCAGCCCCCAGGAGAAAAAAAAACCAGAAAAGCTTAAGTGCCTGCTGTACAGCCGGGGCACGGATGGGGCAGAGGGCTGTGAACAGAAGCTGCCTGCAGCTCTCAGTGGCAGGAGTCTAAATGCTCGGCACGGCCATGGCCGGTCCCGCACAGCACATGTGCCCAACGCCCCCCGGCTCAGGGGGAGCCGCTCACCGCATCCTTGGGGCTCCGCGAATCCTCTGCCGAGGGAGCCGTCGCCATGGCTCTGGCAGCAGGAAGACACTGAATTCCTTCTGGCAGGACGTGCCGGAGCACCGCAATCCGGCTGCGATATCGGCTTCCCAGAGAGCGGCTCCGCGATTTGCTGGGCGCCGTCTCCAGGATACACGAGGCCTTAGCAACGCCGAGCGCAGCCGTGGGGTGCGCAGGGGAGGCTCTTAAGGAGGGCCAGGGCTGGATTAGGCGGCTGCTTTTTTAAATCCTTCCACCCGCGCTAAGATGTGCCAGCAACAGAGAGCAGCCCTGCCAGAAGCAAATCCCCAGGTCCGGTGGGGCTGGGAATAGCCGGCCGTGGGACAGGGCCGGGCTCGGGCAGGGCACACACGGCTTCCCACACACCTGAGGGAGCAACAAGTGCGGGAAGGTGCAGCCCTGTGACCGGGGGCCCGGGAGAAGCGGCTCCTGTTGGACTCCACCATCCACCTCCTCGCAGGATCCTGGAGCCAGAATGTCTAAAGGACTTGGCTCCCTCTGCCAACACCTCCGTAGGCCTGAGCCACTTAAACCTCAAATCTCTGCAACCAGAAAACCTCTATTCAGCTCTACAGAGCCCTTTTGTGAACTTAACTTTTGCTGCTGGACTGCAAAGTTCACCAAGCATCAATCTGCCTGAGGTACACTCAAAGATGCCCCAGCTAAGCATAGCTCCCACCCATGTCGGATCAGGGACAGGATGAAAAGGCACTCCTCCTTGGAAAGGCAGGGATAGACCTTAGAGAGCTCTTTGACTATAGCCTTTTTTTCCTCTGGCCAGCAAAGCAGAGCCCACCTCTTACTCAACAGCCAGCAGTAATAGCACTCCACAGGAGAGGAAAAGAAGGACCCAGTATTTAAGTTCTTCATTGACAGGAGGTAATTTCACATCTTCCAGTTCTCACGTGCTTACCCCACACATGAAACTGAGAAATCTGAATCCAGCAGTCCAGCACCTGGAGTTAGGGCTAGACAATAGTGCAGATAATGCATGGAGCTGCAGATGCTCCACAGAGGATGCAATTATCCAACAGGATGACTCTGCATTTTACACAGCAGTTTCAAACATGAAAAAAAAAAATCCCCAAACCCAACATGTGTCTATATAGACACACACATTCCTGGGAGAAGGAACCAGAAGTCATGGTTCTCCCCCTAAACACGGTAGCATCCGTCTCTGGGAAGGGCAATGACGGAGCAGCCACACGATGTGGGTATGGAAAGAATGCTCTCAGCTGCTCTCACAATGCAGAGAATACATTAAAAAAAGATGCCTTTTTTCAGGTGTTAGCACATCAATGCTCATAATGTTTCCTGTAGGTATCCTGGAACACAGCAGGTGAGAGATTTAAAAGGGGAAATGTTTAAGAGTACTGGTAGTTTTCTTTGATTTTGGAGTTTTTCCCCAAATTGTGCTGACCTCAGCAGGGGCTATAGAGAAAGGGCTAAGCAGTCAAAACGTCCACTGTCTCCTTATGCTTCTGCACTGTTTCAGATAGCTGTCTTTCTTAGGTATCATAAAATCAAGTCTAGAATTATGCCAGTTTCTGTTTTCTGAATGTAAAGATCCTGCAAATCTCCTTGTCTCTAACTTAAATATGGAACAAGGAGAATAATGTGTAGGACAAGAGCTTGTGCTTTTGGTGCAGCTTCAAGACCTGGTAAAAAAACCTTCACATACGCTGCAAACTACTGGGATCCACAAGCTGCTCAAGCTCACGGTGTTTGAGTTTTTTGCCTGCATTTGCTTAATGGCTTTAAAAAACTATTTCTCCCTGCCAAATGCACCATGGCATAACAGTCCAATCCCTAAGCTTGCAGGCTTCCATTTAATGAATGTTCCTCAGGTCCACAGTTCTCACATCATTGCACTGTTCAACTCCTGGGCATTCTGCAAATCTTGTCTGGCTTTGAAGGGTTTTCATGACTGACTGAGTTTGGACATAAGCCACTGAGCAGTATTTGGGAGGATCTTCAGGAGAAGCTAATCATGGTGAATGGGAAGCATGATCACACTTGCTCTTCTGAAAGCTGCACAACAACTACCGTCTTCTCTGGGCACTTAGTTACACTGAAAAGAAATAAACTCCAGTGATTCAACTAGACAGAGCTACGCTGTTGGTGTCACAGGATACTGAGAAGTTTCTAAAATCCATTGTGATCTCCAATAGTTTCCTAAAATCTTTGCCACTCACGAACATGCTTGAGCATTTGAAGCACAGAAAAGTGAACTTTCTATGTATAAGCACAGAAAGTTTGCCTGAATGTCTATAAAGACATCTGAAAGGGCACTTCTTGACACTACTCTGAGCCTGCCTGAAAGGAGAAATTCAGGGAAAACTCATATTAAGATGAAATTGCAGAAAAAAAAAATAAAAGATACAAAATAGTAATGAAGGTCACATTTACATCTAATTTTGTTGTCTCTAAGAAACAGCCTAAGCCACACCTATGTTCCTTTTCTCTTCTGATGTGCAGACCCAAGTGCCCTCCTGCACTACACTGCCCAGGCACAAATAACATGTTTACCTTGTGTACATCTTGTAGAATCGCACAATTAATGATAAGTTGCAGTCACCCTTCTGACCCCACAGTGAATAGAAACTGGTCTTGACAAGGACAAAAGCTGCAGAGTGACTCTAGCTGTGACCTGGCTTTTGTTTTCACCCCCACGCAGTGAAACCCCTCACAGGTCCTTGGCAGAGACTGTGCACGGGGGAGTTACTTCCATGGTAACTCAAAGTGTTTGCAGTGGGGGGGGCTCTCCAGCTCCTGCTGCACTCTCTAAACACCATGTGGCATCTTTCCATGATGGAAATAAAGCCTCATTCTTATTCCTAACTGATCAGACATGCTTCTGTGGTAGGTGGCATCAGCAAGAGATGAAATAGCTGAAAGTTTTACCTTGTGGTTTGTAATACAGTGGGACTTACTTTGTATAACTATCACTGAGGGAGCATATTTCAAATAATTGTTGCACAATCTCCACTGGAATCTAATTTGCAATTGTGATAATTTCCTTCCAATTCTTCCTCTAAGAGCCATCCTCAGCCAGGACTGCACCAGGGGAATAAAGCTGCCACTCCAACAGAGCAAGTGGTGAGCACAGCACAGCCTCGAAGGCCTGGGCACACACAAAGCCAAGCTGCAGTCCCAGAAGATGGCCAGTGACCAAGCCTTCAGAGAATGAGTTATTCAAGAACTCCCGGTCTAATACTAGATAAAATAAAAACAGAAAGACAAGCCTTCACTTTTCATCAATATGATACTAAATATTGCCCAGTCCTTACTCGTCACTGTGCTTGTATGTGCAGCAAACGGGGCCTAAGCTTTTGAAGACTGGTTTAGTTGTCAGTTTTAGGAGGCCAGGAGTGTACAGACAAACCCACTGCTGGCCAATGAAAAGAGCATTTCAGTACTCTGCAGCTGAATGGGGAACTGAAAGGCACATGTACATGAATGTGAAAAAATAATAACTGTAATAGGAAGCACAGGTGGGTCAGTAGGACAGGCAAATAAATAACTGAGGAGACAAGCAGTGAAGTTCCCATCACGCTGGGAAGCCAAAGAGCCCATTTCCCAGAGTGAGGCCACCAAGGGCAGTCATACAAGGGGATGCCAACAGCACCTTTCCCCTCTCTCAAGAGGGCAAACTTGGAAAGCAAAGCTCCCAGTAGCACACTACCTACCATGCTGGAGCACACTTGAGGACTTCCTATCCTCGACTTATCACAAACAGGGATGTGCTTGCTACAGGTACAAGACACAGCACAGTTCAACTCCTCTTAAAGCCAAGGATGCATTAGTACTGTAGGCACAAATAAACACTGCCCTAAAAACCCCTGGAGGAAAAAAGAACACTCTTGCTGGGTCATTTATCAATACCCTCTCTCCAACAAGGTGAAAAATATATCAAAATATTAACAAGCAACAGAGGCAGAAATGCCAAAACTGAGCCTGGATGGGGCCCATCTGACACACAGACAGGTACCTTCTGCCCCAGCTGTGCTGCCTCACTGCCTGCTCAGGGCAGAGCACATGGACAAACCAGGCAGCAGCTCCGTGCTGTTTGCTGGCTCTGTGCAGAGCTTTGCATACCATGCAAACACAGCACAGAGCACACAAATATGAACTTCTTTACAAGTTTTCCAAAGGTGTTGCTAAATAGGATACCTTCTGAGGCGGCATTACTGTCTGGTTTTGCACCAGTGAAGCCACAGACACAAACATGAACTTCCCTGTCCTCTGCTTGGCATTGCTGGTGTTCAGATGCTGAGCATGAAGAACTACAGAGGAAGAGAGTGTGTTCAGTACTTGCAAAAACCTCCAACAGTTTAACAGCCAGAGTAACAGATTTCACCTGGGTCTGTATGACTGGGGTTTTTTCCCCTTTTAACCATATTTTGACATAAAAATCACCAAATTATTCTTGCTCTTTTCATAAAACAGCTGTTGCAGATCTTCTTGGGGAAGAAGCTTCTATTGATTTTTATTTTTTTAATTAGGTGATAAAAATACTTCTATCTAATAACACCAGGGTGACAAAGCACTTCAAATGCATCTTTCAAAAAAGAATTCAGGCTGAGTGGATGTTCAATGGACAAATTTTTACTCAGTTTTCAGCTCAGCAACTGAAAACAAGAAAGCATGACAATGAAATAGTGAGAGGGGAGAGCATTACTACCTGCAAATCAATCCATGGAAGCTGAGTTTCCTGAATCCCAAATATCCCACTCTCACACTTTATCCAGCATCCAAATGAAGCAACTATCAACCCTGCTGTGCACTGAATTAACTCCCAGTAACAACTGCAGCTACCACCTCCCAAAAGGATATCATTCCTACTGAGCCACGGCCAGAAAACCTCAGAACAAGTACAACTTCTTCAGCTGCATATCATCGTGTATTTCTGCAATGGAGAACAGTCTGTCAGAGACTCACAATTTGCTTTGAATTTTTACAGTGTGTAACACTGTGTTACTAGAGCACAGTTACTCCCACTGCATCTTCTCCTAGCTCGTACTGCATGGTTCAAGCCCACACAGTTTTTACAGCCAGTACTTCCCTGGATGGATTACTCATGTCATCCTGCCAAAACGTTGCAAGCTGTTCTCATGCTGGAGTACTAAGATTCACGAGATAATTATCAATGGAAAGAAAATTGGCCTGACCATTTCCTGGGGCAGTGCAGAGATTAAGGCATGGGCACACTGGGACACTGCAGATTGGCCACCTCTGACTATAATTAATTAAAAGAAAAAACCAAAACCCATAATCTGCTTAGCAACCAGTCTTTTGCTTTCAGACTCTACTAAAGCTAGAAAATCTTCGAAATTCTCCTAAAGCAGGTTTTATTTTCAAGAATAGCAACAATAACTACTAACATGTTTGAAGCATCTGGGAATTATTCTCCTGGCCTGGAGCTCCGGGGCCAGAGGAAGGTGTTGCTGCCGCGAGCCACCTGCCGACACAACACATCCCACGCGCTCCTGTGAGCCGAGGCCAGGGAGCTTCCAGCATCACACACACGGCACCACACATTTCCCATGGGCTGGGCTAGGGCTGGGCCTGCTCTGGGGGTTGACTGAAGGTGGAAAATTCTCTCTCAGTGTTGAGTGACAGATGACAGGGGAGCGGTACAGGCAGGAATGGCCTAGGCAACAAAACAAAGCATGTTATGATAGATGTGGCAGAGCAAGGGACAAGCAGAGAGCAGCAAAGACAGGCAGGCACGGTCCATGCAATGGCCTAGGAAAATGTATCTTTTCAGTACAAGACTGGACGCAGGCAGAACAAAAAATGCTTAATAATGATGCTCTGAATTAAAGATAGGCTGAACAGGATTTACAGGAAGACAGATGGATAGGAAAGGAAATTCCGCGTCTTGGAGACCCAGCAAGATTAACACAGCCTGAATGCAATGGCTGGGAAGGGGTCAGAATAGATGATGCTCTGGTTACAGGGCTGAGGAACAGACAGAAGGAACAGAGGCTGGCAATGACATCCTTAGTGACTGAGACAGGAGGTGTTCAGGGTCCTAAAAATTATTTTAATGCTTTTTCTGTTTGGGATATCCTGTTTTTGAGTTGAAAATTTGACAGTAATGGATAACACAGAATGGATAACATGGATAACAAGGAATGGTCATGTGGGCTGGAGCAGAGATATAAAGGAGAATCAGAGGTATAGAAATACTGTGAGAAAAGTCAGGGAAAGAAGAGAGGGAACAGGCATGGGTAGAGTTATGGGGCCTGAAGCAGGTGAGGTCAGAGGAAGCTGCAATGAAGCCAGTGAAAACAGATAAAGTGGGTGAGAAGAAGGGGATGCATAACAATAGTACAAGGTGAGGGATGAGGTGAAATGTGGTGACAAACATGGGATAGAGGAAGATGCCTAATGTATGAAGCTGAAAAAACATTAACAGATAAACCCTTTAAGAGTTTGTACAAGAGGTGACTGGAGATGGAACAGGGGCAAGCTTTGTTTTTTGGTTGTTTCTAGACCATAAGTCTCCTTTATTTCTGACTATACAGAAGTTTGCAAGAAAGCCATGTAGTTTTGGGCTGTCTCAGATATTCTGTTGAGCCCATACATTATAAAATATGAGTACAGGATTCCTTTAGATGTCATCTGCAAAATAATGTGTTATGACACTTCTCTGACTACTCAGCGTCCTCACCTCTTACAGAATATACCAGCCTTGTGGAGGCAGAAAACAGGAAAGCTGCTTCCAAGCAAGAGTTCTTCCAGGCTGGCTTGTAGTAAGGTTAATTTGGGAGTGCTCCTTCGTTGTCTCCTGATGCAACGAAGGGAGCCACAGGAGGGCTAGGGAGAACAACAGTCTCCATGGAGTATGAGAATGAGAAAAGCCATAGGAGGGTAAAAGACACACATAAGCTGTGTATAAGAAACAGGCTAAACATTTCTATGTCCTACGTGACAGAAAAGCAGGGCAGAAATTTTACAGGGTCAAGCAGCCTCCTGAGGCCACGTTTTCCCTGATACCTCTATTTTATCCAGCAGGCTGGAAAAATGCAGAAGAGCAATACACCTTCCAGAATGGATTTTGATGGGCTGTCCTCCAAAAGCTGCCCCATCAACCAAGAAATTAGTAACAATTTAAGCTACAGCTCAGAAGCAAACTTGTAAGTGGCTGTTGAGATGATCAGGAAGGCAAGGATGAGAAACTGATAGTCCCGACAGCAAAGGAACAAGGTGCCCCACTGCTTTACTAACAAAGCATCCATTAGGGACAGAGGAATGTGGAAAAAACAGGACATTTGGTCCATAGTGGGTAGCTTATACATCCTGCTTTCATTTCATAAAACCTGTTGACACGAAGACTTGCCAGTGGCAAGTCAGTGGAACAGACAGAAGCAGGATCATTTTAAAGATCGTAGATAAAACCAGTTAGAAGTAGGACTGGAAAAAAAAATAACTCCCATCAACACCTTCCTAGGTCACTTCAAGAAAGAAGCTGAACCTGATGTTCAAGTGCTGCAGAGCAGCTCCACTCCTGTCCTCTGAGGCCCTAATCACTGCCCAGCTCCACGCAGAGCCCCTGACAAGTGCATGGCACGTGGAGGTGTGCCAGGCACGGGGACCGGGGACAAAGGCTGCTCTGGTCCCCTGCCCATGGAGCTCCTGTGGGTTCCCGTGGGGAGTGGGCTTAATGCAAGCAACATTTCCTCATTCTGCTGCAAGGAGCAGGGCATGCCTGCCCTGCCTGGAACAGGGGCTCTCCCAGGGCAAGCCGAGGGCACCGAGGGCTGGCCCCAAGGGCCCCAGAGGGAGGGAGAGTCTTTTCATGAGCCTCAGGAGAAGCAGGGTTGGCTCTTCAGCAGCTTCATCGTTCTTCTTGATCTGTCTTCCCTCTGCAGCTCCCACAGTCATGCTGCTCTTATCAGAGTGATAAAACTGCAAGGAATATGACAGTGCCTTCACTGTATTAAGCCACGGATGAACTTGATGGTAACTCTGCCCCCAGTTTACCAAGTGTAGGACAAGGGGCCTTGGTCACAGGACAGGGCTGAAGCTGACAGGGAAGATCTTTTGAGGATTAACAATGCTTTCTGAAGGGCCAGAAGAGTCAGGAGCGATTTTATTTTTCCACCCCAGGGGTGAAATGTCTTCTGAGGATTAGGGAAAAAAGAAAACTTTGCAGAGAGGAGCTGCCCTAAATCATGGTTTGGAGAGAGAAGAACAAATCCAAAAATGTTCTGATATCAAAACCATGCTGAGAGGAACCTGAAGTACAAGTATGGTATAAACCCAGATATATTCACTCCTCTCTCTCTGTGCAAACATTTAAATCTGGAATAACCTCTAAACTAACATTTACCCAGCATTCCTATTCTGTCACATTCCTTCTTTATCCCCTTCTCTCAGTAAATCTTCATACTGCAATATCCACTTTGTTATTGTGCTGTTATCCATCACAGGTGTTTCTTGAACTGGCAAACTGGGGCATGGACATCCCAAAACCTATTTTTAAAATAAAGATTTTGGCAGAAGTAAATTGTAACATCAAGATTCTGCAAAATAGACTTGTCTTTGCACATCATCAGGTTCCCATTTCGAGCAGGGATAACTGCAGTTTAATTTATGCAACGCTTCTGAAGTAAAATCTTCATGGGAGTGCAAATATTGCAAATAGTGCTTCCAGTGCTCTTCCTCCCACAAAACAGAGGCAGAGAGTTAGGTACCAAACCAAGGATCCCTGAAAGTCAAACAAGGAGCTTCTGAGGACAGGGTAAGTTCCTTCTTTACATTAGAGAGAGGGCAGGTTTGAAAGGCTCCCACTTTACACGTGAATGGTGAAATCACTGACCTTCACCTGCACATTTCCTTGGATGTCCTTGCACAGAACCTGATGAGGTGCATGTGAGAGCCCTGAGGACCTTGGAGGGTTAGTGCCTGCCTGCCACACTATCTCAAGTGCCCCAGAGCAAGGATTTGAAGGTCTTCGTGACGCCATGGTAGATGGCTCTCATGTGCTACAAGTGACAGGCAGGAAGCCAAGACCTTCTGGAATGTAACCCTTATCCCTACAGGATACAATGCCACTACTAGGGGTTAAAAGAGCCCTTTTACTGGGATGCCAAAGTACTGAAAGTCGGTTGCAACCTTCACCTTAAAAGAGACAACCACTTCTTGTGAGCAGCATCAGTAAACACACTATGTTTCCTTCAAGCAGTGGGAAGCATCAGGCAGAGTTCTGGAAACCCATGGATACACTGGATAAAATACAGGCAGGCTTTGAGATGACTTGGCACAAGTAACTTCAGAAGTTAAAACATTGTTGGATCATTTTTTTTTCCAAGGGGAACACTGTGGAGCCAAGCCTCTCTCTACACCCCGGTAACTGGGAACACATTTAATGCCAGCAAACAACAGACATTTTATTGAGTCCCCTAATAGTCACATTATCATTAACAAGTGTTAACAGAAGCTGTTAGTCTCTACAATTTAGCAGCTGGCAGGGCTGATGTGAGAACTCCAAAGCCATCACACTGTCTCCAGTCATTTCCTTTGAGTGAGGTATCTGGGTCTGTTTTACAGCCACAAAGTTTGGGCAATACCTGCCCTTCTTTAAACGTGTCTGTATGTGGGTGTGGACACACCCATGCCCACAGAGAGGGGGAACACAGAGGCTACAACTCCTGTTCTGCTGCTTCAGTTTGGCTCCTGCAAGGAGTTAGGTCCCCTCAGAGGCCAAGCCCACAACCCACTCATTCCCTTACACGCCTGCAGCACTCCTTCCACTGTCACACCTCCGTGTTTCTGTTTGGGAGTTAGAACTCTGACAGCCCCCCATGTGTTATTCTTGCCCCAAGAACTAAGTTGTTTGTTTGTTCCTAATGAGTATCAGGTTAATCAGAGTATTTAGAGGAAACATGGATCTAGCAAAACCTAATACATTTTATAGAAATGCTTCAGTGTGGATTGAACTCTGCTGTGGTGTGTATGCTGCAGACCATACACACGTGGTATGGGAGCTACCTACCCTCACCTCCCACGTGTGTGTAAGAACAAGCAGGGGATGGCCAAGTCCCAGTGCTATCGAGGACATGAGAAAGTGTCTCAGAGCAGCCCCAGCTGCCCATGGTAGAAAGCAGAAATATGGCTCTGGCAACCCCTGGGACCACTTATTTCCTGATCCTGATGTTTGGTGAGACATAATTGCCATAGAGTATTTGAATATACCAATTTGCTTTAAATCCATTGCAAAAAGCCCTCTGAAACAACCTTAGAAGTTTGCAGACCAGAAAACTGTAAAAACTAAATCCGTCAGGCAGTAAAAGAAATTACAATTCTGACTCCATATCCTGAACATTCCCATCTGAGCCCTACACAAACTTATGCAAGCACTGGGGATCAAAAACGAGGATCCAGTAAAGATTTATGTCCACAGGGAAACATTATTTCTGGTCCTTGACAGTACTGAGCTTTATACAGTATTCCACAAATAAATCATATGTGCTGCTTCTGGACCACAGTTGTCAACCTTGGCTGCAGGAATAGGCAGGACACAAAAGCAGGAATTAAGCCCCTGGAAGAAAAAAACCAGAGCGGGGGGTGGTGGTGGTGTTTGTTAACTGGTTTCTATTTGCTTCAGCATCAGTTGGGAGAACGATATACTCACATTAAGATAAAAAAAAAAAGGTAATAAATCTCTTCTCCCAGATTACACAGGAATGTTATATATTGCTTCCATACGATCAGTGATTCTAATTAAGCTTCCAGTCTGGAAATCTGTTGTGACCACAGCTTTTGCAACCTATTCTGTACTCTTTTGAAAAAAGAAAAGAGATGACAACATTTTGTGGCACTATTTTAAAATGTTTCTGTCTTTTCAAGTTTGTCCTCACATAGTACAAAAGAGATTTCTGTTAATTAGAATGAAGATAAATGAAGTGAAAAGGGCTATGAAGGATATTACTCATGTTTAACAAAATTAAAATCTGTTGTTCTGATTTCATCTGTATTAACATTTTATGAGTTTTGGGGTTTGGTTTGGTTTTGCTATTTTGGGGGTTAAAAAAACCCAACCAAACGCAAAAAACCCCAATCAAACAAAAAAAACCCCAGTCCATAACTCTGTCTTGTTTAAACTGTGCTTGGAGGAGTACTGACTGGGTGAGCCCAGAACAACTTCACAGTGTGTGATCAAAGAGTTTAGCACAAGAATTAATGCTTTAGAGACCCAGTAAGACAGAGAGAGTACTGGTACAATATCTGCTGCCCTTGGTATGTGGCAGATATGTTGTTTGTGTCACTTCCTGAAGGTTTTTCTGTATGAATTGCTTCTTGAAATCAGAAACATATATGTTGGAACCAATTAGCTTAATTGTATCTTGTCAGCAAGCACTGGTTAGCACAAACATCTGTAACACTCTACAGTATTGCCATTTTAAAACATGTCTTAGATAAAATCCTAGCCTGCTGAAGCCAATGAGTTGTGCATTTCTCAGGAACGAGACTTCACATACCAAATTCCAAACTTATCAGGCACAGAGCCATAAGAGATAAGGGAAAAATAGGGAGTCCTGCAGTAATTTTCCAAATCCTTGGGGCTTTGCTTTCACCAGATGGGATGGTGCTGTTGGTGGAGGGCTGTGAGGAGCTAAACCCTCCATGTGTTGAACTGCAGTGGCTTTTCTTCCAAAGCACAGAGCCAGAGGGGCCCTTTGCACAGCAGGACATCCCAAACCCTCGGTACACATGTGACAATTCCAGGCAAACAGGCCTAAGCTTCCTTACCCAGGCCAATTACTTAATGAAAACTACACAGCTTATCATCACCATGGTCCCTTGAGAGCCAGGCAGGCTTTTCATGTGCCTAATCCCTCCTGTGCTCAACTTCAGAACACGTATAACACATTTAATGAAGCTTGAAGCTGTATCTGTTCTATATGTAACATTTATATAGCACTGGAAGGACAGAATCACAATGTATTTGCAGTACAGATTTTCCTCTTGCTGCATTTTTACCTAATTGGAAGCAATAAAACATGAGGATAGGGTCTTTATCTGGACCAAACACAAAGTAAACTCCACCAAGTACAATCTAAACACAAAAATCTCTTTTCACAATCATCAAGAATGTGTTTGAAAGAATGTCAAACAGATGCCCCAAGAAAATTACTTCCCCTGCCTCTTTTCTCATCCCAAACCCTTATTATTACTTTTTGATTGATTTTTCTTGGCTCTTACACTCTCTCATGCTGATCTTCTTAGGTGGGCTCTATACAACCTTCCCAGCTTTCTTTTATCCCTCTAGTCTTCCTGCCAATAAATTACTCTACTTTTATGAAAGATTTCTTTTTTATTTCATAGCCATTTTCTCTTGATCCAAAATGAACTATAACTCAGTGGTTGGGTGCTTTGTTTTTTAATGCAACACTTGGTCTGCCAAATGCCTTAAAAATGTATTTCAGCTTCTCTGTTTATTCGAAAGCTGCTTCTTCCAAGAAGGCTAAGAATAATGTGGTTACCATAGTTTCCTTATCCACCACCAATAAAATGCAACTTGGAATACAATAAAACAAAGACGAGACTACTCAAGATGTGAGTGAATGACTGAACACCAAAATCTTCACCCCACATCACTCTCAGCACTACAGAAAATACTCGAGACTCATCAATACCCAGCTTTTGGTCCAGCAGGGAAGATGAGGATAAGCCTGTCTGACTAACAGCTATTTGAGATATTTCAATTCCAACACTTAAGATGGCTGTTCCTGTAAAATTCCTGCCTCATAGATTTAGTGTTTTGCTGCAGAGTTTTTGTATTTTACTGTAATCTCTTGTTCTGGAAGCAACTGTGTAGACAGCACTTTGCCAAGGCTCACTGAAGTTAAGTGATGGATTAATTACCCATAGGAACCAGTCAGCAAAGTAAATAATGTACTGTTTGTTCTTATAGTTTTGTTGGCTCCTGAACAGGCAAGATTCTAGGGAACAAGCCAAAAATAATCCTTTTTCTTTCAGTCAACTGACCAACAAAACCCCACATATGCTTCAAAGATTATACAAATTACACCTGCTTTTGACACATCCATTTGCCTTCCTGATTAAAAGTGATGGAATTTTACTCTAATAAAATGAACTTCCAAGAAAAGAAAGAAAAAATTGTTCTCAATAAGGATGAATAATGAAACAGAAAAGCACCCACATGCATGATGGATATACAGACCTGCTGACAAGCTTATTTTTTTCCTGATTTTAAAGAGTTGTGAAGATTTTCTTCAAAGAAAGTAAGATGTTTTGCCTTTTCCTTTAAAAGAAAACAATACAAAAACCTAGAGGATATTCCATTTGCTGAGACACAGTGACAAGACTCACCAAGGCAAGCACTTGAATGGGAGGGATGCAGAATCCTCTTCCCACACCCTCAGTGTGCACAATGGGACTGACTCCTGTGGTACCTGGCACTCTCTCACAAACACACCAGGCAAATGTGGGAGGAAGCAGCTCAAGATTTTCTGGTGTTCTACTCATGTTTGCTTGACAGGGACAACAGTCCAAGACAGTTAAGGTTAAATCAAAAAGCTCTGCCATGGATATAAGCAATAGGGGAAGAAAATAAAGTAACTCCCTTCCTTACCCCAGGCACCCAGGGCTGTAGGCAGGGATTCTGAGCACTAGGAGCTGGAAAACTGCTGGAAGAGTATTTGCTTTTGCTGTTTTTGAAGAAAAGCTGTTATCCTCACTGTGCAGCTTTCTGGAGCTTTTTCCAGCCCCCAGAAGCTGCACCCAAAATCATCACTGGGTGCATCGAACATATACACAGAGCCTCAGTCCACATAATTTCAGTTGTAGTTTAGCCACAAGACAATATAATACATCTTTTATTCTTGCCTTCTTACCTTGGGAAGGTTGTGCAAAGGTAACAGAGAGAAAGAAGGTGTAAGAGTGCAAGAGATCACTCATATGGTGAACATGCTCCACTCTTTCAATGCAAATTCAGCTCACTGAAAAACCATTCTGTGTATAAGGGGCTGCCAGTTCTAATGCATACAAAAAAAAAGGGTATTTTTGCAGAAAAAAATCTTAGATCCTGTTAGTATGTTGCTCATTGCATCAGTTAAACCAAGTAGCTCATTTTTAAATTGCTGATGTCAAGTGAATCATTGTCAGCACTACAAAAGAAAATAGCTAAAAGCAGCAACTAAAAAGGCAGGTCTTTCACATCCCTGGAGTGAATTTACTGGGGAACAGGAAAAAGCAGTGAAGACCAAGCCTATATTAAACTTGGCACCCTTCTTACCAACCAGTAAAGAACAACGTAGACCAGGGTTTTTTTCAACATTTCCCTTATGCCTTCAGTGCACCACATTCCAAGTGTCACACCAGCTCTGGCTGGGCTGCTCATCAGTGGTTTAAAACTTCTCATCCAAAAACACCCAAGAGGAGAGTCACCTGTGACCCTCCTTTCCCTCAGGAAGAGCACCCCGATGGAAGGCACAGTCCCTGCTGCTACCCAGATGTAAGTGGTTCCCACAGTAAATGGCCCTGGAAGCCCCGTCCACTTTGCCATTACCAGTCAGGCTGTTGACCTGTCCTGTGGTTAACACCCAGAACCAGCATCCATCCTTGTCCTGCCCGGGAGAAACCCCGCAGCCCCGTACCTCGTTGATGGCCAGTTGCTCCCCGCCGCCCCCGGGGTGGCCGTAGCGGTGGTTGGAGCTCCGGAAATCCTCGTACAGGTCCTCCTCGCTTCCCACATCGTCCGTCAGAGCCGTCTTATCCAGGGCCCCGTCAGCGATCACTGCAACAACAACACGGACACGTTGGGGTGGAGCACCAGACCCCCAGCAGCACTGCCCCAATGGTGTGAGCTTATTGGGGTGAGGGGCACTGTGACACAGCACAGGGGGGAAAAAAACAAGGAAACCATATCAATGATTTCAGGGCACAATTCCAGCCCCATGCATTCCCCTTTTTTCCCAAGAATTTTTCTCCATTCGTGTTTTGTTACCATAAACGGTTGCGTCTTTTTGTAGAGTGGAGAGTGTGATTTAAAATAATTCAACAACTGTTGCATGTTGCAAAGAAAAGATTGAGGAAGACTAAGAAAACAGGGTCTGAAAAAAGGCACAGGGCAATGATGACACAAATGTGATTTCATTAGGACATTGGCGTGTTGACAAGAAACTTGACTAGGTAACAAACTCATGTCTGCCACTGTGAGGATTATGATTTACCAAATCTCATCAGGCCAAAGAAGCTCTCACCCTTTGGGAAAAATATTCATGCATTTCTGTTGCCTAAAGGGTGTTTGCTCCGGAATTATCCATTGTTACCACAGGAGGGCCATTCTGCTCAGCACAGCCCCGAACAAGCTACAGGTAATGGAGGGTTCACGATCTGTAGCTAGAACAAGCACTGAAGTCTCAAGATATAAGTACAAGCCTGAGAGATGTAAAATTATGGCATTTATGCTCCTTGAACAGAAGAAAATGGCACTTCATCTGTTGCACAGCCAGGAACTTTTTCCTGAAGTCTCCTCAAGGTATTAGCAAATACCCTTCAGTGTTATGTAGACCAATCATTCTTCCCATCCCTGGGCAGGTAACTGAGCATAAACTTTCTGTTCTCAAAATCTGAAAAATGTCAGTGATTAAAGAAAACATTTGCTGACATTCATCTGGATTAGGAACTGCTGGGGCAACAGTTTTCATGACAAAGATTGAAGATGAAGTGAAAACAGATGTTATCAGCACTCCTGATGACAGTCTTTGCTGTCCAAGTTACACACTATGTCACACCCAAAATTCTTGCAGAACAGGTGGAAAAAAACACTTTGAGCTTGACCTTGTAGAGCTTGGATAGGAAAAGCACTAGTCAGTCTGGGGACACACAAACCTGCTCTTGAGCCCTAATTTCGTTCCACAGTGCAAGTGCATCTCTTGAACCTAATTGTGCCAATGGGCCAAAAAAAAGGGGCTAATGATTCATTATCTTATTATTATCTGAAAGCAAAGCTCCTCAGTAATACAGAATAAACTGCTCTCAGAGGTTACAGCCAGACCTGCTAAGCTCATTCTCATCAAAGCTTTCAGTACATGGGATGGGTTGCTAAGGCTGTGCCATCCGACTACTTGTAAAACAGTGAGGTGTAAATTCAGTGTAGCAGCTCTCAGTTCAGTGCAGTAACTTGACATCAAAATGATGAGTATGAGCTATTTTTAAACTAAATACTTGCCTATTTATGTTTTGAATTCAGTAAATACACACAACACAGCAAAGATGGATTCATTGTCTAAACCTGGAACTCCACTCACTGTTGATGGCAATTCAGGACATATGAGCTTATGATTAAAGCAGAATTTTCTGTGCAAGTGTGGAACTACCCAACCATTCAACTTTAAGTGACATTTCACACAAAAAATGAAGCATTCTCCTAGCTTTGCTCTGACACATCACATCATTCATTATACAGAAGTTCTGTACTGAATATGTGCCAGTAGTATAGATTGCATATAAAGCAGTTCTGGGGCTAAGACCAGGTCCATTAATATAAAACTCAAAACCAGCTGAAATGCCACTGATATTATAATTTTACGCAGAGTTACCATGGTTTGCACTTAAATTTATGTTTTTAAAGACCATTGAAGTATCACTTTTTCCTCATACACTGTCTAAAAAACATTTGTCTGATAGTAATGAACAAATTTCAGTGTGTTAGTGCAGCAAGAGAAACAAATGAGAAATGTTTTTCAAAAACAAATAAAAATAAATCATTTATAAGAAGGAAGTCAGCAGTCACTTAATTCAAAACTTCCTTTGCAATCTTTGGTCTTATGCTTTTCCCTTATTTTACACATGGCTTCATTACTTTTGCCTTATGCATCTTTTGCTATTTTCACTGCTAACAGTAATTTTCAGCTTGAAAAATGTTCATTGACATCTTTAAAGCTTTTTTTGTTTTTTTGCCCCCACATTTTCCTATTTGTTCTCTGGTCAGTGCTTAGATGAAAAAGCAAAAGCTCCAGGGAGATATTTATCTGTGTTACTTAAAATGCTGTGTACCTCTGCTAAGTGCCTTGAAAGCTGTGCCTGCTTTTACTAGAGATCTGTTTTTCTTCTCTGATCTTACCAAGCTCATCAATTCTCTGCAGTCTCAAAACCTGCTACTGCATTTAGGATTAGTTTTCCTGACAGAAAAGTCCTGATGAACATACTGCACCAAAAACACAGTTCACAGGCAGGAGGAAGCTCTCAAACCTTGAAGCAGAGTGGCCCGAGGTAGCCATTACACATTTTCCCAAACTAACTAATGCTGCAGGGAAGAATTAAACTAGTGAAAAATAAGAATTTGTCCTGTAGCAGCTGACATGAAAGACATGACCACAGAGATATAAATAAATAAAACAGTAGTCTGGAATGGTGACCCAATGCACTAGAAAACCATCAAGGAAGTAGGAGAATGAAGGCTTTTAACATAGGTACTGACTTAACATGCACAGCATAAACTAGGTCAAGTAGAAGAGAAGCAAGCACTATACAAAAATCTCAAAAGACAAGTTAGCAGAGATTTCTGAAATAGTCTATCAGCTTCCTCAAGAGCACAGCACTGGGTGGACAGGCTGCTATTAAACTGCACAGCAGCTGACCCTGATCCCTCATTCCTTCCCCATCTCTGTTTAACACTGAAATCCATTGGTACAGTCACGTCTGGCCTCTCCATGTCCCTCTGAAACTGCTCTGACCTGTCCCTGCCAATCAGGCAACACCAAGGAACAATGTTCTGTCAAAAAGTAAAGCCATGTATCAATTAGCTCAGGCAGACTTCTCCATATTTCATACCTCTGTCCTGATAGATTTCACTAATTGTGGCAACAAATTCCATAGACAGGAGCAGAAGGAAGGCACATCACTAACATTTAGTACAACAACCTTCTGTACAAGTATTAAAACTCTGCTTTATACTATTGTTAGTCCAAGCTCAAGCTCAGGATTTATGTCATTACACTACAAAAGCAGATGGATAATTCTAGCAATAGCGGCCCCTGAAAGAATGACACATGAACCCTTTTTTATGCATCCATACAGATAATAAGGTGTCAAGAACTGACTCCATGAAGAAATATCTTGAAGTACGAAGCAGCAAAACTCATACAAAACATGGCACTGAAACCAGCACCTGGCCCTGGTTGTCTGAGTCCAAGTGCCTGAGCAGACAGCACTTAGGCTACGCGCAAGGACAGTCACAAAAACAAAAGGGAAGAGCTCTATACAAATTTAATGAAGCTTGATCAAGGTGTCCAGGAGAAGGAGGTGTATGGGTTCCCCCTGACACCTTCCTGCAGGCTTTGGGATGCAGGTATAAGCAGGCAGCAGTGGGAAGGTTCCTGGCGGGGCTCAGCTTGTGCCCCCATCTTGCTGAAAGGTGGTGCCAAGCAACTCTAAAAGAACAGTGACAGAGCTCTCCATCCCATCAGAAAGCCACTGGAGCTGTTACCAGCCCTGGCTTCACACAGAACAGCACTCTGTGCCTGCAGTGAGGGACAAGCCACAGCTGTACAACTCATTGCCACCCCAGCCAGTGGCCTGCAGCTGCTCCCTGCTTAGAGGTACGTTGGGATAATTCAAAGGCAGCTGCCTGTACAGTAGGATTTTTACTCTCGGGAGCCACAAAAAAGCCTCTCTGACACTGAGGAGCAAAACATCTGGACAGCCTCGATCTTCATGACCAACAGAGATGGCAGGGAGGGGAAAGAAGGGAGAAGAGGTTTTGTGTTGTTCGTCAAACTAGTGGGAAGCCAAAAGAAGTTGGGATTAGATGTTCTACTGAAGGTCTCAGAAAACAAGTGTTAACCATAGTCCAGAGTTCAGTTAAGACTAGTGTCACCTACTACAGGTTTGATATGTCTGTGCTCCTCTGTCAAAGGATGGACCTGCTTCATACATTCCAAATGCCAGGAATTAGTGAACACAAGTTGTTGTTGAAAAAAAACCAACCAACAAACCAAACCAAAATAACCTCCAAACCCCCTATACAGCTACCTCCACCAAAAAAAAAAAGTTAAAGAAAAGTGTTCTGCAGAAGCACAGAATAAATTTCTGGACCAGTTTCCTCAGAGGAGCTGGACACTACAGTCCCAGACTTTTAACAGAGCTCTCTCAAAGTCACAGAGGTTTCTGTCTCAGCTGGAATAAACCCCGGCAGCTCCCCGCTGGCGAGGAGCTCCAGACGTGTCTAGGTCAGAAGCCTGACCCAGGACTGAAGGAAAATGGGCTAGAGGCATTTTCCTAAAATGTTGCTTATCTGTTTTCATTTGACTTACAGTTTACAGCTTTTAGGGGTAAGGAACCCCTGATGATTAGGGACAGCTTGAAAAGCCAAGAGCATTTGTAGTTTATTAAAAGCACATTATATTGACAAGAGGAACAACTTTTGTGTATTTGAATTATCTCTTTCAAGTGTGTTTTTTTCAGTACCACATTCACCCATTTCATTTGTCTCTGTAGCATTTACATTTAAAATAATTCAGTAAAATAATAGTGGAAGCCTGATTTACACTCACAGAGCAAATTAATTCAGAGCTAACAACATCATCCCCTCTGCCTCACTGAGCACAGATTGCTGTGGTTGTGTGCAGCGCCCACAGGAAAGCGCAGTGCAGCTGCTGAAGGAAGTACTTCAGGAGACTGAAGATGATAAACAAGTAAAGGGAGTGTGTGGGGTGGGGAACCAAACCCAGACTACACTGCCATGTGAAAAGGGCCCCTCTACCCTCCTCTTCACCCATCCTGGACTGCTAAACCCTTGTCTCCCTTAGAAATAGCTGCCACAAAAGTGCTGCAGTCTCCATCAAGTCCTGTTCTCAATTATGTACTTCATTTATCAGATATACAGAGGTCCCTATGCAGCTGCCACAGTAAAATCCATCAGAGTGATGTCATCCCACTTCTGCCCCAGCAGTGCAATTCTCCAGCTCTTACTGTGCTGATGGACCCTCTCTCATCACTCTGCTTATGGTTGTGGGCCAGTTTAACAAGAAGAGGGAAGTCTGACAAGGAATTAGCAACATGGGAACAATGACCAGTTAGGATGAGCTTCATGAGGAGACAAAACCCCAACAAAATAAATCAAAAAAACCCCGCAGATATGGTCCTTCAAAAGCAAGCTAAGGTCCTCACGATGACATTTCTGAGAAGGTAATGAAACTGTGTTAAAATAAACTCTGAGGAAGAAATCACAGCCCAGGAAGGAGAGACAGAAAATATTTCAGGGGAGAAAGCAAGCTTCACCACCTCCATTTTAAAGGAACATTAAGAAGAGAAAACATTCTACATAACAAAATTAAATTAACATTTTGGTATAATGCCACAAACAGAATTGCTGTTGTGAATGAAACCAGTTCCTAATTAGCTGAGGTAAAGAGCAAATCTGTTCTTGAAAACAAAAAGGACAGCTCTTCACTGGAAAGCTGAGCACAGGTCCTCTGTGGGTCTGCTGGGCACATCACCCAGGGTAACATTCATCAGCAATAATGCACTGAGCCACCCACTCAGGTTTCAAGAGTTTTTAAATCCCAATTAGAATCTAAATGACTTGCAGGGAGGCTTAAGGGAGTTCTCAGCTCTCTCGGGTAGCAGAGATAATTATGGGGAAGAGAGATGTGGATTATGAACGGCTCTGCAGCTCCGACTCCCACGTCACCACTTGCTGCTCTGGCAGCTTGGCCCGCTTTGCCCTGGCAGGCACGGGGCAGAGCTGCCCCCAGCCCCTTCCTGGCTGGTGGAATGATGGTACAACTGGGAGAGGGGGAGCAATTTAAATAGTTTGGAAGAAGAGTGGAAATAACGGGGAAAACAGATAGGAAGTCACATAAATATACTTTTTTGATCTAAAGCCTAATCCTTTGTTTAAAAATCCTTCTGTTGTACTGCACACAAACTATTAATTCACTGGCCACATTCCCATCACAGCTACTGACTTGGAAAACAGCAGGCACGTCCTCCTGCTCCACCTATTTGTTGTTTATTTACTCATGTTTGATTACTCATCCATACTGACGTGTTTGCTCTCATTTTTCAGGTGAATGTCTCTGGAAATGCTGTTTACTTTATGTCTGGACATGGGGACCACTTCTAGTTCAGTCCTTTAAGCCCTATCACAATCTAAACATTAAATCAATCTTAGCAATCAAAACTAGCACACAAATCCCTTCTGGTGTCCAGGCACGTTCTTTACCATATCCTTGGTAGGATAAACAGGTTGGAATACCTGGCACATCATTTACTGTCCCAACAAGTAGCCTTATTCATTGAAGTAGCTGCTATTTAAAGGAGTTGGAGGAGGGGGGAGTTAGGGGTTGTCTAGATGAAACCATCCATCATAATTTTTTGAACGTTTCCTCTGTGGAATACTAAAATGGTTGCTTTTCCTGTTTGTAACAGGTAACAAACACTGACATTCCAAACTCATGTTGAATTTTCACCTGTCCATTTAGCTCTGCAGCTTAGCCCTGTGCCTGCTATGTCTGGAAGTAAAAATCAAACCCAGAACAAACTGCCCTCCCTTGAAGCAAACACCAGCACCACCAACAGCAAAGCTGCCCCTTCATCAGACAACTGAGTCCCAAAATACTGACAGGCTGCTGGTTTGGGCACAACACATCTGACACTGCCTGGAGGGCGTGCTCAGAGTCCATTCAGATCAGCAGTGTCCTCAGGGGAGCTTTTAGCTCACCTGCAAAGATGAAAATACCACAGCCATGTGTCCACATCCACTCATTCTTACCCAGAAGTGCAACAAAAACTGAGGAAATTCAAGCAAATGAGCCAGGAAACCAGAACAATAGTTATTTACAGTGGGCAACACCTACTTCAGCAAACATAGGAGGTAAAGCAACATCAAAGAGTGTTAGTGCAGCTGACAACCCTGACAAACATGGATTGGACAAGATTTTGTCAATAACATTTCAGGCATTTATTTGTTTTATCTGTTTGTTTTTAGGAGAGCATCTGCTCCAGATGAATGCTTCAGATTTTCAAAACCTTGTAGGCATATCCCACAGGTTGGAAGATCAGCAACCTGGCAAAAAGAGACACACTGTTTTCTTTAAAGATTATTCCCACGGGTTCCCCTATACGATCACACCACCTGCCACTACTTCAGTGCATGGTTACATGTGGTATCCCTCCTAAAGTTTCCTTTGGGTTTCTCTCATCTTTTCCTTGCACAAATGTATGAAACTTGCCTGTGGGAACACACAAACAAAAGAGCCACTGTCTTACTGCTCTGCCTTCACTTAATCTGAGGTTCATCTGAACCAAAGCCCTGGTGCATCCTCAAGCATCCCCCAAAGTCTGTGTTTGAATCTTGTTTTTCTCCTCCAGAAAAAAAAAATACAAAAGAGCCTCAAAGACTTCAGACAAAACCAATACTTCTAGTCATCACCAGTCCTCAAAAGAAGACTTTGAATGGAAAACATTCCGCCATTCTCTGAGGAATTGTTATTCCTCCTACTTCTGCAGCTACTTTCCAAGGATTTAAATGGAGTTTTCTTAATGCAAGTGTGGTTGTGTCCCAGATCTCACGCTGCCCTTGTCTGTTTTAATTATATTGATTTAGCCATGATGTTTTTTTCACCTCTGAAACAACTTCCTAAGAACACTCCCTGAAGAGTGTTAGAAACCCAAGTTCTGGTGGGCTCTCACAGAGCCTCCTTTCTTGTACCTGTTACTTTATTAAACAAAGGAAAGAATTCAAACACATTGTAGGAAATTCCAGTTGATTTATATTTCCAAAGATTCTGTGCTTTTAATGTCTTTACATTCAAGCTCACCCTCAGAAGATCAACAGCTCTGAAGCTGAGTCTTTGCTAAAGATTTTGTTGCAAAAAAGCAAATAGTTTTCTTCAGTCTTAAGTCACAGTCTAGAAACAAGAAAATTCCCCTATACTCTAAGCTTTAGCTACTGGCCTGGAAAAGACCACACTGTAAAGAATGGTTAAGATCATTTTTATGAAGAATTGTCACTAGGATGTAAAACAATTCATATCACGAAAGTCTATAAAATGTTGCACTCGGTCATGCCAACTTTGCATGGAAAAAGACAGACATGAGTCTTTCTTATAGCAGCATAATCCACTTTATAACTGGAATGACTAAAAATGAAGAATTGCTTTCATAATAATTTAAAGCCTTGACAATGCAGCCACCTTTGGTTAGAGCAAAACTAACTCCAGAGCCTAAAGGAGGCCTGCAAGCCCAAAGCCAGTTTAACCAGGCTGATTGGTGACACAGATGCACTGGGCACGGGCTGTTTCCAGCACAGTCAGCACAAAGAGCCACTGCCTGGCACTTGTGAAAAGCAGCCTGTTTATCTAAGTGTCTGAAGATGGATTTAAGAGGCTAACTTCGAACACTTAAATTTGAAAAATGTGACCTTTGTTTTTTTCCCAGAATTCTGCATAATGCCATAAATCTAGTCTTTATCTTTGTGAAGCTATCCAGGCTGACAAGTGGCTTATATCTGTGACCTTGGACCACAGAAGTAATTAAAAATGAATGCCACGAGAAGACTTTCAATTGCTCTTGTGCATTATCAAGTGCAAGTCTCAAGGGGCAGCAAGATTGTTTTGTTGACATTATTTTGAATGACCAGTCTTCATGTAACACACAACACATCTTCTAGTTTCATGATGGGGATGCAGTCTTTTCATTAAAAATACTGCTAAAACTGCTTTACCTTTAGGAAATCCCTCTGTCCCAGTTTATTTTTTAATCTGAGTTCTAAGAAAATCCCTGAGATCAAACTACCATATATTTCTGAAGGGAAAACAGAAAATCAAGGATTAATATTATTTAACTACAACAGCCACAATAGCTAAGGGATGAGGCTCTTTGAGCATACGTTTGAATCACGCAATACTGCACAAACAAAGGAGTCAAAATCAGGCTCTGAGTTAGTCAGGGGGATTCTTTGGTGTTATTCAGAACAGATTTGAGAGATCAGCTCTGAGCAAGCTACAGGACATGGGCAAGTGTAATCCAGTCTTTATATTGTGAATAGACAAAGACACGGGAGCATCTCCACTGGAAGATGGGTGCACAACAGCAGGGCACCAGGTCAGCTCAGTTTAGAGGGACCTCAGGGACAGAGACAAGGTGGACATTTCAAACCCACTCAGACATTGCATATTTACTGCTTTGTCAGTGTAAACTTTGCTGCTGGAGTCCAGGACTGACTGGCTTTAATATTCAGTGGCTGTGTTGAAGACCAGCTCTACAAAGCAATGAAAGAAGGTTGGAACACAGGGGTGACCTGGATGAGAGTCTCCTGCCCTCATTGCTTGGCTGGAGTGTGCTTCACACCAGATCCAGCTGCAGGCCCCACACCAGTCAGCCCTCACTACCCCTCCTCCTCAGGGACTCCAGACTTCCCTGATATATGTCATATATGTGAAAGACTTTGCACCAAAATAACTTCAGATTGGGAATGGATGGCAATATTCATAGGAACTATACAGAAGGACAGGCCTTACAGCTTTATACATTTGACACTGTTCTTACTGGAGCAGGAACAGAGCTGTCCCGTGTGAAGTGTTTGCTCCCTGAGGGTGCAAATAGGATATATTACTGCAAATCAAATGTAAGGAATTATGCTCAAGATACTGGACCTATTGATTGATGCCACTCAATAAATTTTCAAATATCACAGGGACAAAAGGAGACTTCATGTTCAATAAAATGTGAACTGGTGTGAGAAGGTACCTTATTTCAGAGTGTTTTCACAACCTTCAGCTCCAGGTCTGAATTGTTGCTGGATGTGACCGATGCAATCTCACCCTACAGCAAAAAAACTCCTCCAAGGAAAACATTATTCTTCTTGAAATATATCAAGTATTCAATTCAAAGCCATTATTAATCAACCTTTTAAATAGAGAAAGCATTCTGTCAAGGTCACATTGGTCAGGGTGCCTTTAATAGTTAAATTCATCACTTAGGATGTTTCCTGTGGGCTTCAACAAGGAAATCAGAAAAGCAGAATTGATAAGATCAGCATTTCAGCAAACTGTGAGCCTGAGATGCTAAGTGTGCATTTTGAACTATGAATGCCAAATGACACGTTACCACTTACAGATCAGTGGAAGCAACACAGAACATTTTGGAAGCTTTGAAAACTAATTTAAAAGTTGAACCCATCCCCAGCTGGAGATGGCAAAATTAGGTGGCAAATATAATCTCAATATTAATTAACAAAAGCTGAACAAGGTCTCTTAGAAAGGTAAGAGAAGAAGAAATCTTTTCAGAAGTGAAATTACCTAAAGCAAGTCCATCCTTCTTTTGGCCAGGACATACAGCATTCAGCCAAATGCAGCTGTACCTAAGGCTCATATCAGAAAAGGACACTCTTCCAGAGGAATGGCTGCAGCACTCAAAATCATTGTTGCAAATTTTACAGCAGTGGTGTAACTTGTTTGCAAAATCAACCCAGGCTAAAACAAGGCCAGTCCTTTCCAGAGCAAGTCTCTGTGTGTTTTAGTGCATTGCACTGGTCAACAAACCTTCAGTTCTTTATCATTTGTTCGAGCTCATGAAACAAGCACAATAATCTTTTCACTTAAAGGCAGGTATGTCAAATATGATCTTTAGTGTGTTTAGCCAAAATATAAAACATATAATTCCACAGTGCCACTGTTACTGTTTCCATTTACTAATTGATTCTTATGTAGATCCCATATGCCACCAGTTTTGATAGGACAATACTTTGTTTTTGAACAGAAACTGTACATTTATCATTTGTCAACCCTCAGCTTTTCCAAAGCAGCTAAAAAATAAAATAAAATAACTTGCTCCAGATTCACAATTTCAGAAACATGGTCCAATTTTCCAGACTTCTCTCCAGTGACACTGGAGAGGTCTGACTGAGGGGCAGGGAAAAGAAAAAAGGAACCCAAGCCCCTTGCCACCAAGCTTTAGGAGTGCTCAGTGTACAGGATTACCTTAAGTCTCAGATACACTGGAGGGAGTGCTGTGGTTTACTGGTTACACAGTGACTTCGTCCTTCAGTGTCTAAAAAAAAAATCACTGTGCCTCAGAACTAAAGCAAATGGTGAAGGAATTCTTCCAGCAACAACTTGCTAATTTAGAAGTCAAATTTAAATTAACCTTATTTTCCAAAGGTCTTATGCCTGATGCATGTTCATTTAGGATGACCAATCTAGGCATCCAGTTTCTCCTTTGCCTGACGATTTAACCAAGCTGATTTCTCTATTTTTGCAGCTGAGTTTTTGCCTGAGCTTTACTCTCATAGATCAAAATTTTATGTTTTGAACAAAGCAACACAAAATTCCCATGTTCTGGTATCTTAGTATCCTTATTCCATTTCAAAATGAAGTTTCAAGGAAAACAAAAACAATCTTCCCATATTTATAAAAATATTATTTTCCCCAAACGGAAAACTGCTACAGAGCATGATGTGGTTGAGGTATATTTAAAATTGCAATGAAAAGGCTATGTGTAAGTATCTGTGCATTTTAAGTTGACTGGATGAAATGTAAACACAAAATCCGTCACTTTAGATTATATTTCTGTGAAACCAAGCTCCCGGTTTATTTTCATATTCATTGTGAATGGTTCTGTGCAGGAACATCTTTTAAGTTAAGGTATAGCTCTTGTCTCTGTCTTGTAAATTTAAATAACTATTTTCAGCTTTGGTGGTATTCCCCTGCACCAGAAGCCCAACTTCAACATTTCTGAGTGACAGCCTATGTAATGCAGGATTATTACATCAAAGGGCAACACTGAAGTATCAATAAAGGAAAGAGGCCCCCAGGAGACTACTGTCAAAAGATATAAATTTCTTCCTCCAATATGAAAACAAAAAAACAAACCACCTCTAAAACGAATTCCCAGAAGATGCCTGTCCAGCCTGGAAAGCCATCCATCTTTGCTTTGACAGTGGCCAGTGCTCTCAGTACCAAAACCATTTGTTTTACTTGACAAGTACGGGGTGTGTAAAGAGCGACCTGGAGAGACCAAGAGGAGGGAAACCCCAGCAGGGCAAGGCACACACGGCGTGGGACTGCTCTGCACACCAGTCAGGTCTGCAGTGCCTCATCTTAACAGGCACTGATTTCTCCCCAAAAGCAGCCATGGGAAACATTGGTCTAGTGCTTCTCAGTTTCTGCAAAATCCAGAGTTCAAGGACAGATGAGAATAGTGAGAGTCTTGTTGATTTATTCTAAAGGAGATTTAAAAGAGAATTATTCTAGTGATTAAAATCACAGAGTGAAGCAGATAGCACATGCTGGGGATCATGGAAGTTTAGCATGCTGTTAAAATTCATGACAAAATTTAGGATGCATTTTGAGTCCAGAGGGCCATTTGGGTGCAGCCCTGGCAGATATTCCAGGCACATCCCTTTGGTGCTGGGCATGCTGCATTCCCAGCGTGTGGCTGAACTGCAGCGCTCCGTGTCAGCCTGACTTGGGGGGATGCCGCAATGCAGCGCCTTTGTGAGCGCCTGGGAGAGCAACGTGATTAACACACCTCAGCCCCTACCCCGGCTGGGGATGGCCAGCACTGCTGGCAACTGCAGGCCTCCGCAGGACCTGGCAGACAAGTGCAGAGGATACTCTTCAGCCATTCCGGTGTTGCCCCTTCTACTCACAAACTAGCCCAAAGCAAACTCACAGATCTTTACAAACTGGCTTTTTGTTATTATCAACAAAATGTGTTGATCCTCGGTTCTCCCCTTCTTTCTTCTGAACAAAACCAAAAGATGAGGGAAATAGGGACCCACATCACCCTGTTGCAACCTCCCCACCTTCACTGGCCTCAGCTTTGTAGAGCTCTAAATCCCACTGTGTTAGCCAGCAGCCCCTCCAAGGAGGCCATCCTGCAGCTAGCAGAGCCATTATACGTGCAGGTGATGTATATAAATCTCTTCACAATCCTGTTTCCTCACACCTTGATTAATTACATTTCTGTCTGCCTTCTTTCCTTTCAAACACAAATGTAAAGGACAGCCTCCGAAAATGGGACGTTTTTCCCCTTTGGAGTCCCTTTCTGAACTCAGCAGGTGCAATTCCACTGAGGGCAGGAAACTGCCATTTCTAGACTCTGTTCCTGGCGTCTGCTTATCTTTCCTGCTGAAAACGTAGCAAATGTCATCAAAGTGTATCAGAAGTTAAACAATCCCCTTGACTCCAGTACCCCTTTGCTGTAAATACAGGCTGAGCTTGTTTGAACTGGAAATTGCCGTTCTTGGGAATAATTGCTCTGTACACAGCACTGCCTCCAATCGATCCCAGGACACATTTTCTGAGCTGTCTGAGTTTTCATTACTAACCTCACAGTAACCTTAAAGGTTTGAGCTCTTTCTCTACAACAAACTGCACAGATCCTTTGCTGCATAATCTCAAAAATGTCAACAGCAAACCAGTCAGAACAGACACGACGGTACTTGCCTGATTTCAATATAGTGTGGCATTTCCAGCCTGATAAAGCTTAGAGAGCTCTCTGAGAGGGGAAAGAAAAACGCTCCCCATGTGCACATCTCTCTTTCAATGGTGAACAGATTGAACAAGAAAACAAGAACAGATGAATTCACAACTAGACAAGGTAGTAACAGAGAGATGATGAAAAGTATAATTAGTACCTCTATTCTAATTAGTACTCTAAAGCAACAAAATAGCGTCCTTTGATGTTGGCCCTCCCAGATGTTGGCTGAGGTGAAAGCAATATTGTTGGCACAATCTGTGAATATTTCACTTGTCCCCATCATTTCTCATCACATTCTGCAGTGGTTGGAATCACCAAAGGTGTGAATTGTCACTTCAGAGAGGGCTTGGGTACTAAAACCCAAAATCCAGGAACTTCTGGTACCCAAATACTGTAGTCATGGATCATCACAGTTCCAATGGCTCCACCACTAAATCTGCAGCATCACTTTTTAGCCAACTTCAGTTTAATCTAGCCTTTTAGGAGGCAGAGAAGCATATTATCAAGATGATACTGTTTTGAAAAATGGGTTCTGAGACCGGTAAAAGAAACTGGGGTTGATGAAGAAATTGGTAGGTTTTCTCAGGTCCAAAATGATGGCAGCTGAAGAACTGACCTGGACATTGTGAGGAGAAGGCTTCTATGCTGCTGGTGACAGTGCTGAGGCATGGCTGTGTACAGAACATATTTGATTCTCCTGTCCCTGGCTATTGCCAGAACCAGTGAAATCTGCCAAACCCAGGAGAGATGAGTTTGGTCTGTGTGAGGATGAATTCTTGGCTTGACAACTATTTTCCTTTCCCTTTTGGGGAATGGAAATAGTGTGAACTCAATCTCACCACAATTGATGCTAGTTCCTCAGTTTGTTCCTCAGAATAATCACAATTAGATCTCCCTTTGGAAAACAACTGCAGGGAAAGGAGAAATCTGCATCTAATTCAGTCTCCTGTCAATATTTTGCTAGGCACAAAAATCAACATCTTCAGCACGGTCACAGAATTGATTACCTGAAAATAGGAGTTTTAGGTAAAAAAAATTCTCACATTAAAATTCCAGATATTTCCACAGTCAACAACAAAAGTCAGAATCACACAGTGTGCAAAGAGAGCCCAGAGCAGACACTATCCCTAAGGCACCATAAAGGTGAGATCACACCAGGAGTCAACAGCAAGAGAAGGAATCATGCAGGACTGCTCAGTGGGCTCACAGCTGACCACCCTGTCTTCCAGCAGAAAGAGAGCAGCAGCAGCAACTTTATCAAATATTAGCAAGCAAAGGGGAGGGAGGGATTGGGCTGCTTCATATCCTGAACAGATTTTTCTTGCCCAAAAAGGACCCATAATGCAAAACATTTTTCCCCCCAGTTACTAATTTATACATACAGCATCAGTGAGTGAGGCTGTTATTACTCATACCCTCAGTGATCTCACTTTTCTCTGTGTTATATGGAAAAAGCAGAGCTAGACCAAGTTGAATAGGAAGGCAAGCAAAGAAAGAGCCCTGAGTATCACAGTACTGGTTTACTCCAAATCACTAGAGTTACATCATTTTCCTTTCCCACACTAAGGCACATCTACAAACAGAAAATTATCTTCTGCTTTTAAGAAGGAGCTCTAAAATTTGTACTCAGCCTATACCCCTTCCATCCATGATTGTCCCTCTCTAATACCCTCATGATTCAAAGTTCCTTTCCCTCCTGATGAGGAAGGATCCATCTTCCAGCATATTGTCAGGGCAGAATATTTTCTAAATACATTGTTAGTGCAGTGCAGCACAGTACAAACCTTTGAATGTGCCACTCCTCATCTTTCTATTCCATTTACTCAATTTATTAAGAAAAAAAACCCCAACTCCTAAAAGTACAAATACTATATCTGAACTCAGGATATTCTAAAATTTCTCCTAATCTGCCACCTTTCCTTCTCAGAATCACTGGTTAAACACTTGTCATAATTTGAAATTGGCCCCCCTGAGAGGCTGGGGGGCTCAGAGGTGACTGGGTGCCAGGACAGTGTTCCCTGGAGAGCCAGTCACTGTCCACGTTGTTCGCTTCTGCTCACAATCACATATCACAGCCCCAGAAGCTGTTGGCAGCTCTGTCTGGGTTGTTTTGCTGTTGGTGTCTGCTGTGTGTAGGTGTTGAAGGCCAGGGGGTGGCTGGGCTCCTTCTCTGCCCCTCCAGGGGGAAGAGGGGAGCCCTGCAGCCCCCCTAACTCTGCCTAGGCCAGAGCTGGAGACAGCACTGGAATGAGAGCATGTTTGTGAGGGATGAGACTCACAAACAATGGTAAGTGGGAGAGAGAGAGGCAGGCCCTGCGGCCAGGCCCTCTTCTCCTCCCCCCCTGTGCAGCCAGGCCGCAGAGCAGGGCTGGTTTTCCCTCTGGCTCTTTAGAGAGTGGATGTGAGGGCTCAGCACTGCAGCAGAGCAGGGCTGGTTTTCCCTCTGGCTCTTTAGAGAGTGGATGTGAGGGCTCAGCACTGCAGCAGAGCAGGGCTGGTTTTCCCTCTGGCTCTTTAGAGAGTGGATGTGAGGGCTCAGCACTGCAGCAGAGCAGGGCTGGTTTTCCCTCTGGCTCTTTAGAGAGTGGATGTGAGGGCTCAGCACTGCAGCAGAGCCAGGACGGGCCGAGGAGGCTCCATTGCTGGGGAGGAAATCCCAGGCAAGAACTGGAGACGGACCCCAGAGAGAGAGAGGGGGGCCCGGGGGATGTCTGTGCCGTGATCTAAAACACAGGACAGCCGAAAACCCGAGGAGAAATCAACAGTCCAGGACACAGACACTTGATAAGCTGAACTGCACTGCAGCAGCCACAGAACCGAGGTACGAGAGGGAGAGATCACACAGCAGCAGAGGAGCAAGGGCTCAAAGCTATCTTCTTGGACTTCGTGAGGAGAGAGACTGCAAGAAACAACTAGAACTTGGTGAGGGGGAGTGTTCAGGAGCCCAGAACACTCCCACGGCAAAGACTGTGTAAAGTATCAGCCTTGAAAAGCTGCTTCTGGACTAAAGTAGTTAAAGGAGGGACTTGAAAGGACTGACTGACAAAAATGTAAATATATATATGTATAGTTGCTTTTAGTTTGTACAGTATATTTATTTGTGTAAATAAATGTATATACTTCCCCCTTCCTCTTCAGAAGCCTCTGGTCTGAAGGTTTCTCTCCGGTGTTAGGATAAATTGTGGGAAGGGGTGGGGGGAAGCCTGGAAATTGGATTTTGGATTTCTAATGTGGCTCAAACTGCCACAACACTGCAAGGAAGGCAAGATCTTTGACCAAATCCACATACTCTTTACCCGTACATCATCTGTAGGCTTTTACAGGATGATACCAGCCCCACAGCCACAATTAAAATGCTGTAGAAGGGGCAGATTCCTTCTTGCTGCCACTCAATATATATTAATCTCCACTGTAGCAATAAGAGAGGATTTGGCCCTTGGAAACAACATATGAAGCCACATAAATATGTTCCAGAAATAGTTTGAAACAATTCAACTACTGGAAAAAGCCTCTTAAATCTCTGACTAATGGATTGCATTTATCCAGTGAGAAGCAACAGGCAAATTTTGGCTTGAGAGAACAACTTGTGAATTGTATTCCCAGGCCCCACAAACATCTTAATCTGGGTTCTATTGAGAAGGATGTTGAGAGTCTGCTTCAGTTTTCTGTCGGTCCAGCATTTGATTTAGATCTCCTTCAATCCTTCCCCTGCTGCCAGATGACCAAGTGTGCAGCTGAATGCAGCTACGTAGAGATAATGACAACGCCGAGATGGCCTGGAGGCATTTCGGCAAAATCTAGAGCTCTCATTCCCAATGGGCATGCAATACCATTTTTAGGAGTTGCTGACCTGTGTTAGAGAAGGAATGGGGTCAGGAAGGCAAGAAAACACAGAGGTAGCACAGCATTGCTGGACTACAGTGAGTGAGACAGCCCACCAAAAACTGCACGTACCATGAACTGTGAGCAGCACACTGCTGCTGAAAATATCCCCTGAGAATGTTTGGCTTCTGCATTCTGTGTCCCACATACTAGGAACTGATCATGTCAGTAAAAAAGTTAAACACCATCAGATCTAAATTAGTCACAAGCAATGATTTTTGTTCATTTTTGAAACAGAATGGAGACTCACCACAGATAAGTTCTATAGGAGGGGGGGTACTAAGCTGCCTAGAACCTAAACTTTATCTCGTACTTCCTCCCTACATGACTCACATAGTTTGAAATACCTGTGGGACCATCCAGGTACCCTAATAAGTCTACAAACAGTCACAACTCAAATACTTACACAACATGCCACTGAAAGTGGAAAAGGGGGACCTGTGAAGTCATCTTCATCCTTTACAAATACATAACAAGTTAGCAGGAAATAAATATATTGAAAACATAGCTGTGCTCCTAACTGTGCAGAAATTATTTAACCCAACTTTTTCCAGAGTACAGGAATATAACTAAATTTATTTACTGTGTAGTAATAAAGAGGTCACTGAAGCCAATTTCTTGTATTGCACCTCAAAGCGTAGGTGGTGGCCCAGTGTTCATTCTGACCTTTTCTTAACAAGGCAAGACTGGAAGGGACCCTCACGAAGTCCTCTTGACCACCCATCTGCTCCAAAACTGAATGAACAGCCACAGTGGTTTTTGAGAAAGGCTTTCCCAACCTCCTTCTGAAGACCTTCACTGATTGAGATTTCACAGTCTCTCCAGCTAATCTTCCCAGGGCTTCTCCTAGCATCCATTCTGAGTTTGCCACAGATTTCCCAGCCCCATCTACCCCCCAATTCTCTCCACCACATAAGAAACAAATTATTCACTTCACAACACCTTTTTAAGGCATTTCAAGATTCACAGATTCCTCCATTCTCCTCTACTGCACACCCCTAAAATTATCCAAACTTCTGTTGATTGTGTTCCCCAGATTACTCTCATTACTTCCTTCTGGATCCTCTCCAACTCATCCCACAGCATTCTTATTGTGGTGCCCAAAAATATGCACTGTATTTCCTTTAAGCCACTACACATACACTTAACAAGTCAGCCTACACACTGTTTCATATGTAAAGCTAAGCACACCCAAATGACAGCATTAGGAGTTCAGGTCAGCTTTATTTTAAATTACAGAGAAGAGTGATGTAGTGATTTTAGACTAGATTGGGCAACAAGAATATATCTGCCGTGAACTGGCTCCAGTGTAGTTAAATTAAGGGTACTGTGTTTCTGGGCACCAGTAGCTGTTGCTCTCTTCACAGAAGTTCAGTGCTATTCCTTGAGAAAGGTGCCAGACAGCTACACACCTGCTCTTTAAACCCAGCACAACATGTCCTGGCACAGTCACACTCCGATTTGGAAAATCTCTTACTGTGCCTCTTGATGTGCACTGAGCACAGAAAGCACAGTCTCTGGTACCCACTTTGGCCTGAACTTTCAACACCCCTCCCGAGAGCTCTGCTGAACCTGGATGTCTCTCATTTTCACTTACTTACTGCAGCTCAGGCAGATCCTGGAAAGAGACCTGTCAGTTCTTATTGTGTGCAGCTCAGTGACCTTCAGGAGACAATGGCCTTGCTGTTGAGCATTTTGTGTAGCGAAGAACCGAGAAGAAAAGCACAGAGCCAGGTCCCTGTCTTGCAAGAGTCACACCACTCATTGATCTGTTCTCCCTAATGCAAAAGGACAGAGTCTTCCCTTCCCTTTTTTTCTACCCAGTTAGCCTGACTATAAATGTGATTGCACTGATAAACATCCACAGCAAGAGATCATTTGCCCAAACTAATTAACTGCTGCCATCAAATCACCATGTAATATTTCCACTAGGAAAGTGTGGCCTACACTGCTGGGTGACATTTAGCTTTTAATTGCCCTCAGTCATGAGCAACAAAATATCAGATATTATTATTTGTGTTGGTTAAAGTTCCTCCTCTAGATAAAACACAAGCCCTGTCCAATACCATCACAGGAGCACTAATGCACTGGGTTAAGCTGCAGCAGAGGCTGAGGTCAGGGGAGCTGCCTCGGTACACGCTGGATCCCCCAGCCCCCAAAGGGAAGAGGACATGGGAAGAAGGGGATTAGGACAATCTGCTGCAGTGCAGCATCACTGGGGCACAGCAGGGAGGAAGGAATGCTCAGGGCAGTAAGTCATGCTGAGCAGAATACTCCCACTCAGCCTGACTCCAGCCAAGGGGAACGGGGAGCAGCGCAGTCAGAGGGAGCAGAACAACACATTCTCAAGCCTACTGCTCTCACTGGATTTTGAAAGACTGTAACCAGCAGGGTTTGTTCGGAGGGGTTTTCATCTGTGCAAACAATGGCAGAGCAGCTGCCCTGGGAAATGCTGTCTTGCTCCAATTAGCTCATGGCCTCTCACCAGCCGACTGTCCCGAGAGCAGCAGCTTGCAGTGGGACCATGACTTCCAGCCTCACTTCAAGCACCAATAGGAAATTGCTCTGGCCAATTTGCAGTTTTTATTTTAATCTCTCAATAAACCTGCCTGTTGACTTTGTTCTGACAGTACCATGCCTGTGCTGTGGAGACCAGAGAATCCAAGGGCCTGAAGCCACTGCAATAGGAGCCACTCAGCTGATGCTGGTAATTAGGACCAGCTAAGAGTCCAGTAAGGCATGCACCAGCATTTTAATGCTCTCCTAAATCCTAGGGTGGGCAGGGCACCCAGGCAGCAAACACAACAGCTTTCTGGACTCCATCCCACCTGGTATCTTGCAGCCAGCAGAACAGCAAGGCTGTGCTGGGGTCAGGAATGAAGCTGTTAATTCAAGGGAGTGGCTCACCTTGCTGTACAGCATGTGTATGAGGAATAACAAGGTGATTTAAAAATTTTAATTCAAGACTGGAAGGATCAATACCCCAGTTAGCCCAGAATGACCTAGCTCCAGAAGGAGCATGGATTCATCAATTCACTGCTTTGGCCAAGTTGATTAGCCAGGTTGTGACAGGTCACTGTCACAACTTGGCTATGAAGATCTAACACACACAGACATATCTGCTCATGTGTAACTACCTTGGAAGTCTTTCACAGTGCTGGGTTTTAACAGGTAGAAACTAACTTTCGAGTTTTCTATCCACAGATCTTTCCAGGAAAGAACTACCAAATTGCATTTAAAGTTCTGGTAAAACAGGGTCCACAACAAACCAAAACTGAATATCAAAGGCTAAACTGTGAATCCTTTGCTCAGCTTAGCATATAAAACTTCTTTGCAGCTGTGCCTTGTAAACCAGTGACATGTCACAAGTGAGCACGAGCTCAGCAGCCCAGGTAAGTGGCTCCCAATTCACACTGTGCTGCAGTACAGTCCAGAGCAAAATCCAGCACTGCCTGCCAGCCCCAGCTCCTAGAAACACAACCTCAGCTGCCCTCTTTTGCCCTCTATCCTGAACTTTATTCCCTTTTTCAGTATAGCCTTATAATCAAGCACAGCAAGTGAAGACTGTGAGCTCAAAAGAGTTTACAGTTTTCTTCTCTTGCTTAAGCAAGTAGTATTTTGAAAGAACAGGAGTTATGTGCCAGAAAAGGGTGCTCAAGATGCAGACTAATTTTAAAAATAATTTAATCCTCTACTTGTTCATACCATTCAGGCCATAAGTGCAGCTTTCCTCTCTTCCACATAGTCTTTAGTGAGGAGAAAGACAAGTGATCAGCAGCATAAGAACTCAGATGCTTCCTGGAATTGTTGGGGTTTAATTCAAATGCTTAAAATCCAGGCATCACAGGGCTTTTTGCAGTATAATCCCAAAGCTGCTTACAGGCCAACTCAAAAATTATTGTTGTGCCTGCCTGGTTACATGAACATGCAATAACCTCTCAGATGCCAGTGCCAAGGGCTATGAATTTACCTCAATGTATGTGTTTTTTATATATAGCAATATGCTGTCATTAAAACAAAGCTCTACAGAAGTCACATCTTAGTCATGGTCTATAATCTGCCCTTGGAAACAATTGTGCTGTCCACTTACTCCAAGAATAACAATTACTTTTTGCTGCACAAGTTTTGCTCAGCATGAGCATGTTCCAAAATTGAAACAGGATTTTTTTTCCCAAAAAAGCTTGGAATAGGTCCTTGTGTTACTAGCATCCAGAGAGACTTATCACACCACCACTCTCCCAGGCAATTTAAGGACACAGACCCTCTGCTAGGTGGGAGTACACAAGGGAACAAGCTGCCATACAAGGCTGACAGTAGAAAGCAGAGACAGACAAAGCCATTTGCTGGTAAAAGCATTGAAAATGAAGCAAGATCTCCTCATTCTTACTTTTGTAGGTTTTGTTGTACCACTAACTCACCTGTGCCATTACCTGCAAACACACTCAGACAGGACTAAATATTAATTTCTGCCAATTCCCCTGCTGTACTTCCCAGTAGAATAGCTCCTGGAGCTCTTACCACTGGGAGGAAGACACAATATCATGGCTTTTGTAAACAGGCCTGAAAGCTCTCTTGGTTTTGTAATCATCTTATACAACTGCTATCAGCCATGACAGCATCCTTTCAGATTATAATGTCCTGAGACATGCAGATAGGAAAGACTTGCCTAAGGCTACTCTTCTACAGCTTGTAAAACTATTAATAAAAATACCTAAGCAAAGACTTGGCTTTATTGCTATAGATTAAATGAAAAGGCAACTGTGCAAGAAGTCTGGCCAGAAGGATTACATTATTATTGATCTGGTTATTGTCTGATCAGGTCAGCAGTAGGTCAGCAGCAGGACTCACATTCATGCTATAAAGCCCAGCCATTTAGGGATTTGTCCTCTTAAGGCAGACTTGCCTGCACTGCATAGGCTGGGATTGGCAGGACTCCACTGCTACTGCAATACATTTGCAATGGACTAAAATTTGCTATTTTGGCTGCACTTTTTCAAGCTGCAGAAGGAAGCCCATGTGGCAGAATGGCCATATATGTGGTTTGCCTGAAGGATAGAGTGCAGCAAACCCCTGGATTTATGCTTTGCAGAAAGAAGCAAAAGCTATGTTTGCAGCATTTGATGGTCCTTCCACTGCTGTGCATCTCTCAGCTTTGCTTTCTCATTAGGCAGCAGCAGCCATCCAGAATGCCTGACTGCTCCACTATCTGCACAGGAAATGGGCATGACACCAAAGCCAGTGAGCCTGGGTCACATTCCCAGCAGTAATTACAATGGAGAAAGAAAATAGCAGGGAAAAAGACAATACCCCAAATCAAGTGGTGGGATGACAGGAGAACACACTTCTGTGCTTCAAAATATCCACAGAATCAGCTCTCTGTAATTCATACCAGGACAGTCCTCTGATTTTGCTTGGGAATACGAGTGCCTTGCCAACAGTCACGTTCAGGACGAGCATCACAAGCTTCCTAATGCACACAGCATGCTGTTTGCTAGCAGCAGGCCAGGATGTTATTGTTCTCATGGACTCATGCTGGCAAGAAGTCCTCTCTCCACCCAAACCCACAGAAAGCTCTCAAAGCTGGAATCTCGTACTTCCCTGTTTTTGAATCCCTCCATTCCAGAGGTATCACAGGTGCTGAGCAAGCGTCAGACTTGCACAAACCACAGCTGGCACTCTGTGGCCTGGTGATCCCGTGCTCAGCTACATATGGATTGTGTGGGAACTCAAAATGCTTTCAAGCACCCCTGAGTTTATGCTGTCTCCATTCCCCACTATTTAGGCAACTTTGGATGAACCAGGAAAAAAAACATAAAAGAGAAAAAATAATTCTGGAGAAGCCTTTTCTAGACTCAGTAAATGCATCAAGAGACTGGGGAACCATTCACGTTCGGAGTAACAGAAAAGTGTGGAGGTTTTACTTTAAAGGAATTGATATCCTCATTCAGAACAAATAGTTTAAACCAGACTGCAAGTCTCACCTGTGTTTTTTTGGGGGAAGGAGAGGCGATGAAAGAAACCCACAATTTATCTTAGAAAGCCTGTTCTTAGAGCTGCCTCACTCTAGATGTGCAAAGGTTTGGGCTCACAACGGAAGACTCCAAGACAATTTAACAAACTGTTTTTCCTGTGGCAATCCTTGGTGTAAATAAACCAGAAACCTTATACCCATTGTGGATATGTATCTTTATTGCACACATCAAGAGACACCATCCTGACTTTGCCTCTCCTGCAAACCAAGGATCCAGAAAAGAGCTTTAAAATCAGAAACAGAAGCAGGCATTTGAGAGAAACAGTGGCAGATAGCTCCAGGCTGAGGCCATTACTGAGGTCAGGATGATTCTTAGCCTGTGCTTTCTCTTTTTCTGACATTGCTCCAGATTTTCAGTATCCCGGCTATAAAAACATTCCTCTTAGGAGTAGCATGGGAGTAAGAACAAAGAGAGAGGGTTCCTTCAAGAGCATACACACACTAAGGAAATCCAAAACAAAGTACATCAAACACTGTTACTTTATAGAGCCTATAACGTGTATGGCACAGTTAATGTCCTGTTATCTTGGCAGATGCAAAAGACTTGCTTTACATTTCAGCTGAACAGGAAATCTGGCTAAAACCTCAAATTTATTGGTAACATGCAAGTCATGGTTTGTGTCTCAACCAGAGAGGAATCCATCCCCAGAACCTATGACCCTGTAAATCTAGCTGATTTTGGATAGGAATGCAAACGTATCAACCAACAATTAGACCAGCCTCCCATTCTTGCTAATGGAGATTTCTTGCTTCAGTCATGATACAGAAATTAATTAGTCTTTTTCAGATATCAAAGCAAAAATTATATCCAAGTGTTCAAATAAATCAACCGAACATGATGGCTTAAAGAAGAGTAAGCAAAATCTCAACCACTCAGTAAGAATTGCTCTTCCTAGGCAAGGTTAGTCCCATGCTGATCTCAGCACAAGTAACCAAAGACCTGCTCAGGAAGGGTGGAGTTCAGTTCTCTCTCTTTGCACAGCTTAAGCTAACATATAGTCTCTTTAATCATCAAATCTGTTTAGCCTCCATAGACATAAACAACTCTCCAGGAATGTAAAGAATTGGACAGGGCCATTAATACAGGGCCTAGAGCTCCAAATCTTCAATTTGACATTAATTGTCAGAAAAGCATGCAAGATAGAGGATTCCAGATGCTTTAACCCAAACATTTCTGCACAGTGTTTGTGGAAGAAATTTGTGCTTATAGTGCAAATGCAATGGTAAGAGTCTCTTCAGGGCAAAAAGATCACCAAATGATGGTAGTTCTAATTATTGCTTGACTGTGACATCCCCAAGCCCCTGGCACTCAAGCCTTTTTTGCTTAGAAGCATCTGGCTCTTGGGTTACCTGAGCACAAAAGCTAGCAGGAGTCTGGGAATTCCCACATGGTGGATTTTTCCTTAAGAAGGACATATGCTGTAGAGAAGAACTCCCATGGGTCAGAGAGAGCTGAGGTTCTTTTCAGTTGTTGGCATAAAATTCACAAAGCACAAAGTATCCTTGTTTGAGGAAATAACCTTTAATGCCAAAGCCCAGTTCTCCTGGCACAGAGACTTGTCCCTGTGACAAGTGGAGCAATAGGGGTTTCTTGGAAGAGAAATGCCTACACAGTTTGAGGGTGGGGAGGGAGAAGCTATTCAACTGGGAGGACAGCCCTGGCACACGGAGAAACACGTACAAACTTGCTGTAAGGGAATTTAAGGCTGGGGAGACATTTTGGCTGCAGAAGGTTTGTAACTTCCAGAGCAGTAAAGTCATGAAACAGCCTCCTAAACAGCAGTGATAAGGGCAGGACAATCTAGTTAATTTAGAGACATTGCTGGAAAATAAGTTATAGAAGTAACCCAGAACAGAGTTGGCGACTAGAGAAAAATGACTGTTCTTATTGGACACTACAAGACAGTGACTCAGCAAGTACCTGATGGTCCTGTATTTTCTTTTAAAATTAACTAAAGATGAGAAATTAAGGATCACTCACTACTGAAAAAACTAAACAAAACAAGAAAACCCTCATAAGCAAAGCACCCACATTGGAAACCTGTGCTGAACACTACTAAATGTAAGGACATGGGTTCTGCTGGATGTTCCAAGCCATTCCATACCCCTGTGAGGATGCTAACTCCACATGCACAGGAAGAAGTGTTGAGGAGTCAAGGGTACAGGCAGGGGATTCCAAGAGTGCTCTGTCCAGCACTTCATGGTCAGCTGTACCTGGGCTGCCCTTCTGACCACATGCAAGACATTCAAATCCCTGTCTTGGCACCCTCAAATAACAGGCACATAAACCTCCTTATGAATCAAGGGTTATTGGACAGTGTACAGAAAAGGTTCATTAAACTATAAGGGAACCTGGATACTTCTAAATGCCAGGGTATAGCTCCAATTTGTTTAAAAGCAGTATTTTTAACTACTTTGCATACAGTGTTAAAATGAATAAAATGCTACAATCACATAAGTCTTGTAAGGAAATGTACCCTAGAATTTAATAAAGATAAAAGAAATAAGATCCTCTTGTCATTTTATTTCTCCAGTCTAAATTGAATTGATCAAATTTCCTTTCTGCAGAGCTCTTTCCCCCTCCAATAGGAAGTAACAGGAAGGGCTGTAACTCCTGTCTGCACAGCTCTATCCTTTAACATGCCTCAGGGTGCAATATTTCTGGCTGGCATGAGATGTAAGACTGGAATCTTTTTCAGCTTTCCGATGAGTTCGACCTTGTGAAGGATAAGGGTAGGAGGGGAAAAAGTGCCAATCTTCTACTGTCATAGAATCACAGAATATCACAGAGTTGGAAGGCACCCACAAGGATCATCGAGTCCAACTCCTGGGCCTGCACAGAACCATCCCCAGGAGTCACCCCCTGTGCCTCAGAGTATCATCTAAATGCTCCTTGAGCTCTGTCAGCCCTGGTGCTGTGCCCACTGCCCTGGGGAGCCTGGTCAGTGCCCAACCACCCTCTGGGGGAAGAACCTTTTTCCAATATCCAACCTCAGCCTCCTCTGACACAACTCCAGGCCATTCCCTGGGTCCTGTCACTGGTCCCCACAGAGGAGAGATCAGGGCCTGCCCCTCCATGTCTCTCCCAAGGAAGTTGCAACTTCAATGAGGTCTCCCCTCAGTCTCCTCTAGGCTGAACAGACCAAGTGACCTCAGCCCTTCCTTGTATGGCTTCCTTTCCAGACCCCTTGGATGCTGTTTAACAGCTTTATATCTTCCTTACATTGTGGCACCCAGAACTGCACACAGCACTTGAGGTGAGGCCGCACCAGCGCAGAGGGGAGCGGGACAACTCATCTCTCTGTCCTACTCCCATTGCTTTGTCCCTCACGTGAGGCTTTCTCAACCCTACCTGAAGACTACTTTCTGGTAAGTGGCCTTTTGCTGCAAGACTCCTGGCTAAGGATCAGAGCCTGCCCTAGTAAGCAGAGCAGAAAGCAAAGAGACGTTTCCCAAACTATAGAAGAGGCTTAACTTGCCTGCTGCCTCTTCCAACTCTGTGTAGGAGGCACTGGCAAAGAGAAGCACGTTTAGGCTGCTGTGGCCTCCCACTCGTGGGCTGCAGCAATGCTCTGTGAGCATGGAAACAATGGAGTCTCAATTACTGCAGCTGGGCAGCCAAAACAAGGGCTGCACTTTGAGAGTGTGGCTGATAAGCAGCAAGATAATGGACTGATGAACAGACTGTCTGCAGTCTGTCACAGAGCTAACCAAAGTCTGTCCCAAACACACCCAGCCTACTTCAGGCAGGCTGAAAAGTGGCCAAATATGGTATTCAAAAACGTGCAACACAAACAGAACACAGAGCTAAAGACTAGAGCTTCACGTATACATCAAGTAACGAATTCAGATGAGCACAGCAGAGTGTGATAGATTACAGCAAGAACTGTGAAGAAACACCAGATAAAGAACTGACAATATAAATATATAAGAAAGACAAAGCTTAGATTTGGGCCACTGAACTGAAGAGTTCTGCTATGCATCATTTGGTCAAGGGCACATTTTATCTTTCTATCCACCATGCTACCTTGAATAGCCAACCTGTGTAACGCTGAGTTTTGGTGGTGCACAAAGTGATCCCCAGAACTTTAGAGCAGTCAACTACAGCCCACAGGCAACAGCAGCACTCTGCAGTTTCAACAGGGAGGACAGAAGAAGCAGGAAAGCCAGACACACAAAGAAGTGGCTACTACAGATTGAATGTCTGTAGTCTAATGCTACTTTTCTCCCCCTACCAGTGTGACAACAGTAGGCAGTGAGATGAGAGAACTGTGGGGAAAAAAAAATCTATTCAGAATTTTCCCTCTTGCAATTGAACCTCCAAACTTACACAGATGTTGTTAGGAAACAGCTAAAGAGATCATTCTGCCCCATCAATATGGATGATAAACAGCCCAGCTTTGGTACCAGAGGAAAAATCCTTCTGTTCACTTAAAGATTAGTCCTGTGAAACAGCTTCTTGCTTCTCTTCCTGTCTCAGGACAATCATCACCTATTTGCCAGGATTATCCTGCAGCACTCATGAATGGACTTACAACGTGGAACAAGGCTGGTGAGAAGATGTTTTACAAAACCTTCTCATGCATATGAAATGTAGAGAGGTTTTCGAGGCCAGAATCCTTCCTGTAAAAACAAAGCAGCCATGGTAGAGGCTGGACTGGAAACACTAACCTATTTTTCAAGGAGCTGAGGTTTCCCTGTTTGAACAGGGTGACCACCTACTGCATTAATGGAGTTGATTAAAGACTAAACATTGTGCCTGAAAAGATTTGAAACTTGCTTGGAAAAAATATTATTACGCATTACTTCTTTAGGTATCATACACCCTTTGTTAATCCATGTCCTTGTTCACAGGAAAATTTTGTCCCAGATTTGCAATAAAATTCACAGATTCTTAGGTTGGCAATTCTGAGTTTATTGCAAACCCTATGTTGAATTTTCTTCAGTCAGCTTGTTTTTTTAACTTGCACGTGTTCAACACTGCCTAACCTTGTGATCCTGCTATAATAAAATCACTGCAGGTATGCATTTCTCTAAAGACAACTATGCAGTATCCTTGAGCTAAGCATTTTAAGACTTCTTTTTTTCCTTTTTTTTTTTTAACAGGGGATTTTAATTCACAGTATTTTTAAACCACACTCCATTTAGTTTCAATAGCCCATTGTAGGCATTTTCATATCTCACTAAATCTTGTAACAAGAATGCACAAATTAGTGTTGTGACCAAGGCCTCTTATACTCTGAAGAATTCCACTGTCTGATTAGTTGTTTCTAACAATCTCAGTTACGTATTTCAGTCTGTTAAGGAAAGATATCAATACTTCCCAGAGACTAAAAGTCAAACAAGAAAACACAACAGAAAATCCCAAGTTAAAAGAAAAACATTACAAGAAAACTGAAATAAGGAATTTCGGACAGAAGAGATGAAATTAAATTTAATCTAAATTTTTAAATGAAAACCATTTTAATATATACCCTTCTCATATACTGATGGTAAATATGATGCAAATATAAGAGCTCTAACAGGGTAGGCCATGAATCTATGGGAATCCTTTTTTACTAACCAAATTCCAAATCCCTCTGGTATGCTTTAAATTGTAATTTGGACCAGGAGGCTACATGCACATGGTGCCCTTTATATTCTTCAGCTGGAAAATTCTATCCACAAAACTTGCTAGACGAGTTCTGAATTTCTGGGAAGAATATATCTAGATCAAAACACGAGAACATGAAAAGTTTAGGGGTTTGTGGGGATTTTTTTTTGGTAGAAAAGATTAGCATCTCAGAGATAGCACATCAGCTCTTAAGGTAAGATGGTGAATGCAAAGGCAGACTTTGATCAATATCTGAACAGCATAGCAAGCAAAAACGTAATGGTGGTGCAGTTTCTGTTCAACAGGGCTTTGGAATTCAATACTCAGAAGGTGGGAAATGAAAGTTAACTCATTGCTCACAACAGCACTGCATTTGTCTTCTCACTTCCCCAGAACAGCCTTCCACTGGTGCTCAGGAGGGTATAGCAGCAGTAAATCACACAACAAAAGCCTTACTCTCTCTGAGAAAAGCTGGTGTTTATCTGCTTCAAACATTCTCTTTCATACAGAGAATAGACTGAAAAAGCAGTGATATACAAATATCTATGCCATAGTTCCTAGTAATAGGCCAGCAAGGAATATGGAAGGGACTTCCCAGCTGAAAGCTACTAAGAGCACTACAACAGGGTGCAAATAATTGCCCACTACACCTCAGCCAGCAGTTAGTAGCTCACTTCACCAAGATGACACAAAACTGCTCCTCTGGCAGCTCTTCTCCTTCAGAATCCTTTTACCATCAAAAAGGACAGAGTGAATTTACAGAACAAAACTACTTCTCCATCATGTTTCTTTAGGTAAAGCAAACAACCCATCAGGTGATACAGTGCAGTAAACCCTCTCCCAAGTGAGGTCAGAGAACTCAGGCTGCATCTGGAGGGAGTGAAGCAGTTTGTGAGGCACCTGTAGCTTAAATAAGTTCCACAAGAGAAAAACATCAGAGTTCAGCAGATTTATAGAACTGAGATAGTGTTTGTGATTACAAAAATGCTACTCCTGGTAACTGCTTGTCCTTGCCTTCAGTTCCCACAGTGGCCAACACTGCCTCCGGGACAGACCCGAATCACATCCTTGACTGACTAAGAGCCCACAAACCAAGGCAAAAAGGCACTGTCGATGCTGAACTCTCGCCTTGAAAAAGGATGAGATAAACAATTCTAAAATTAAAAGAAAAGGAGGGAGAGATTCACTCTAACAGACAAGTAGTCAAATGAAAGGTGACACGTCATCCCTAGAGGAAGGGAAACTGGCAGCTTGGCTGGCTTTTCCTCATGACAACCCCGGGATATATGACTATCTCGGCACAGAATAGAAAGAGGTCCTACACTTGTTGTAGCACTGCCCCTCAATTTAATTAGCAGTCTGCTAAAGAGCTAAGTTTCATAATTAATAGTGATGCAAGGAGGCCAACAGCACAACAGAAGAGAATTTGCAGTGTTCTTCCAGAACTAGCTGACTAATCCACTTTGGGAATCATTTTAATGAACATTTCTGGCTTCTAAACGGTTTCCAAAAATATGAGAGGCAGCAAGGAAAATATTTGGTATTCATTTCTGCCTGCTGACCAACCTGCTCTACAAGTGTGTTTTGCCAACCTGCTATCAGATTAGGCATCTTATTTGCCCAAAATGTTCATGTCAGTTACAGATGAACCACTAAATTGTTCCCTCTGGACATCTTGGATACCACCATCTAGGAGAAGAGGAAATAGGCTTGGTTCACAAATAGTTCCCTGTGGGAAGTGTTTATCTCCCCACTAGCTACTGCACTGATATGCTTTGTGGGGTCCTATCCTGCTCCTCCTGAAACCAACAGGTTTTTGATTGGATTCATAATTCAGGAATCAAAGGTATACCAGTGTCAAAACTGAAAGCCAAGGTCTAACTTGATCATGTAGCATAAGGATCCTTGGTTAGTTGAGGAAGAAATGCAATCTGGCCCAGGGCCAGACCATATCCAGCTTCCCTTTTCAGATGATGAATTCCAGGGTGAGGTATCTGGGACATACTGAAAGAATAAAGCCCAATTTTAGCTGTCTGGCACAGGGCTTGTCTTCATATTGTGAGTTGGCTCTCAACTGTAACTACTGATACCTTAAAGCAAGTTTCTCTTAATTTTTTTTTTTTTAATTTGAATAGTCCAAATCTGTTTTTATGAGGCAAGACTTTACCTTGTCTTGCAGAGTTTGACATAATTTCTTGTTTTAATTCCTTCTTTCTTTTTTTTCTTTCTTCTTTCTATTTTAAGGTAACAGGTGCTCAACTGAGCTGAAAGGCTGCTAACAAATTTTCAGTTATATGTCACGAGACTTGTTAGTTCCCTTAAATAAGTCAGTCAGCACAGAGGTATTCTGAAACAGAAGAGGGGTACCTCTCCCCCTCACTCCATGAACTGTGTACAGCCTTTCCAAGAGACTCTGGATTCGACACTGCTGGAGTGACACAGAGATAAGCCATCAAGCCAGCATAAGCAGTGATGCAGAACTTCTAATTGCCAGTTACTCATACACACACATCACCTGGCCAAAGAGATCAACCTGGAATAGCATTTCAGTCTCATAAAGCAAGGAATTTCACCAGTTACTGAAGTAGTCTGTGGCTGTGATGCAGGCGAAAGTGTGGGAGAGCAGCCACAAGAGAAAGTTTAAATTTAAAGTATTTACTTGAGAAAGTTTAAATTAATTTTTAACCTCTAAGGCAACCCCAAACCAAATTTTTGCTCTGAGGTCAGCACAGAGGATGACAGATTCATGACCAACGTGTGGGAATCAGCTAGTGAAGCTGGGCTGTTCTCTAGTGCAAAGAAAGAGTCAGTTTGACTTCAGACCCCTTCCATCTTTTAGCCTGTATACACAACAGAACATTTTCCATTCCCACCTTCAGTCTTATTAACATGCTGCAGGGGGTCAGACACCACTTTTAAAAAAGTGGATTTGTTTGAAGTAGAGCAGAGGCATCACTGCCAACAGTGTCACAGCAGCCATTTGCACAAGCATGACTTCTCTCTACTGACACTACTATAAAATGGAAAAGCTGTTCTTTTCCAGAGAATCAAAACATAAAGCCAGCCTAGTTCAAAAGTCTCCTTCTGAGCAGCTCCCCTCAGACTTCCCTTTTCTGCAGTACTAATTAGCATGCTCAGCCTGAAGGTCTGTCCCAAAGGAAGCTCATATTCCACAAATTCCCTGTAGCGTCTGACAGGCAAACAAGGGATGTGCAGTCGGCTCCTGGAGCCGCGTCATTAGTGATGTGTGCAGGAAAACACTTGACACGCTGGCTTAGGCTGATTCTGCTGGGCATGGAGAGAAGGATACGCAGACATGCTGGGCATGGAGAGAAGCACACATAGACATACTTTACCAAAAGTAGCACTAAATGTGCCTGTTCAGCATCCAGCCTCCAACTGGAACTGCTCAGGGCATTCGTGGCAACGGCGAGCAGAAGTGCTTCCACCACTAGAAGGACCTTGTTGAAAGATGGATACCAGACCCAAGCTTGGTTTTGCAGAATAAGTCTTCTGGAAAACTGTATCTGCTGCTTCAATAGTCACTGAGAAATCCAGAACTCAAAGTTCACAAATATCTAGACAGACACGAGAGTGTTCCTAGACTTCTCTTCCAAGATAAAACCAGTGATTTTAGCCCCAGTGTTTCCAAGATCTCTGTTTCAGCTGAAAGTCAGCACTGGTTTGAACAGCCTACAACAACTACCTGAAATATCACTGCTATGTGAGACCCCTCTCACTATTTTATTTACCACTGACAACCATTGTATACGTCTTTTATCCTCATAAGAGAGAGCTTGCAAGGAAGGGCATTGTCCTTGCTTTACCAGGGGCTATGTTATTAATGGATGTTTGGCCAAGACTTGGTGATGAAGTAGTATATCTGTGAAACTGGTTTAAATTACTCCAGCTCAAAATCACTGATTAACAGCCTAATCAATTTAACCAGATCTGCAGTCAGAAGCACACATTACTTAGGAGTGAAAACAGTAAGAGTGCTCATAGGTAATGGATGGGAGCTAGGAAACTCATGCATCATGTTAATTGACTTCTGATAAATTAAAGTCACCAATGCCATTTAGCAAAAAGTCTCAGTCACCAAGACAGAAACAAACCACCAGAAAACTACACAAACACTCCAGAATTGCCTTTTTTAAGGCAAGATACAAGTTTATATTTACAGCAATAAAACCCTTCAGCCACCTTTACCACTGGATTTCCTAGTCTGTGTTGTCTTTTTGCCCAAAAGGAGCACAACAACATCGTGTAAAAGATGTCTCTGCATCTTTCTAGCCTGTGGTCTGTGGAACAGAGCTGTCACCTCTGCATTTTATAACACTTGGCAGCAAACCCACATTCCCTGTGCATCACAGACTTCCCCTAAGGCCATCAAGTGTGTTAAATGTGGACAGCACAGGGTTAGGACTTCCAATTATAAACCCCAATCTCCTCACACTTGGTGCAGATGAGAGCTGCAGATCCCATGATAGGCATGTACACTGAGCATGTACAGGATACAGCAGTTCTGCTTACCTACAGTGCCAGGGGACCATCATTGTTTCAGGAAGATTTTTGACCCATTTTTCTTCCCTGTGAAATCATGACCTACATTATATGTGTAATTTCCAGAGTAATAAAAATACCTCAAATCCTCAATATAAATCTTCCTGAGATCTGATTCTATGCCTTACAGAGCCACCTCATCTGGTAAATCCAAAGAAAAACACGTTAAGCAGCACCATGGATTTGTACTGTACTTGCTGACCAGCTTGCAGCAGGAGGCACAGACAGTGCCTGGGTCACCACATGCAGTGGTGAACTTGGGTTCTAAAGCAATTCTCTCAAGAAACTCTCTATAAGAACCACCAGTCACCCAGCACAGGATGAAAATATTCTGGGGGCATAACAACACAGCAGATTGAATCTATCAAAGATAAGAGCCAAAGCATACTCTACAAGAAAAAAAAATAAATTACTCAAGAAGTAAATTACCATCTTATGGAAAATACTGTATAGTAAAGGGTTGCTCCCCAAATTTAAGGGCACAATTAAATAACATTTGTACAAAGCACAGACTGATCAGACAATGTATTTTTCTTTAGTGCACCTGAAATGTGCCAATGAACTGGCCTTGGCAAATGGGCTCAAACATGATCAACTAACCAGCTTTCTATAGGGAAGAAAACCACAAAACAACAAAACTAAACATTTATTGAATGCTCAGAAAAAAAGGTATGGCTGCAAATTTCATAATCTCTCTGTTTCTGTGCTTCACCAAAAATCAAGGTGGGGGAACACAGACAGGGCATGACACCAGTGGTAGAGAAGGGGTCACTACATTGTTCTATCAACTCCTCCCTCATTATTTACAGAGATTCTTTAAGGCTTCAGGAATTAATGCAGGAATCAGAATCCAGCTTACAAAGGCCGGATGCTTTCATTCTGAAACACACATTCTAGTACATCTGCATATGTTAAAGTTCTGATTCTGCCCCAGAATCACAGTAGAATCGCCGTAAATCTGATTATATTTTGGTTATACTATATTGCCAACACTGCTTCTGCTCTCTGCGTATTACCTGGGATATGAGAACAGATTTGGTAGTTTTGGACAATACACAGCATGATGCAGCTCTAGTGATCCAGAGGTGAGTTTGAAATGCGCTCCCTTACTCTCAAATTGCCCAGATAACTTCTTGCCAGCACTGATCCAGAAATAGCAAGTGGTTTCTAGGTGGCCGGAGAATGAAAGGGACAAAGAACTGTGGGAATTTCAGATAGAGCTTGTCTCTGGCTATTAGACAGTGAAAGAAGCTGAGAAGTCAAAAAGAGGTCAGCTAAAAAAAGAGGTATTCCTCACTCCATTATGCAAACTGAATTTATTCGTGTAGAAAAATCTCTGAAAAAAACCACTTCCCTAGCAGGGCTGCTGTTGCCTATTGCTACAGCCAACTCCTCTGGCTCTGAACTCTGACCACTGGGAATTTCATTCTGCTTCACAATCAAACCATGAATAGTCTGTTCCTCAGCAAACACTCATGCTACACAATACTTCACTTTTTCTTTCTCTCTTTTCTTACAAGAATGGTCGTGCCTACCTCTTTCATCGGAGATTCTTTTCTTTCTCTTTCAAAAATCAAAACTTAAACACCTAAACATGAAAGAGGGTGAATCTGGATGAAAAGATAAAAGAAAAGACAGAAAACAGAGCCAACAAGCTGCTGTCTGGCTGTAGGCATGGGGAAGTCATACAGAACACGAAGAAGTAAAAGCAATTAGTTCATGTTCCTGCTGTGATCACTTCATTTCAAGGTCAGCAAGGGCATGTCCCCAAATAGCACCTTCAGCTCTGATGGGAAGTAAGCACTTGAGAAACATTCATAGGCTGCCAAATCCTTGAAAGTGTTCATCATCTATTTGGAGAGCAGGTGGAGCAAAGGCAGAGGCCATCTGAGCTGTCTACAGGAGCTCACAGCTCTTTAGTCCTGTTTAGGAAGGAACCTCTTGGGATGAATTAACAAACCTGCTCCAGAGCCTGACAAGAAACCCCCATTTGTGCTTATCACGATGTGGACACTTGTTCCTGAGGACAGGGTTGAGACAGTGAGCAGGCTCTGCATAACATGGTTAAATAAAGCTTTCCTATCCACCTGGAAAACTGACCCAACTGAGCTCTTCCATGAATGGTACCAGACCCTACAGGAGTCACATGGAACAAAAACACCTTCCTATAGGAGGTGCATGCTTTTAGATCAATTATTTGAAGCCTTGAGTTGCATTTTTTAATTAAGAGGGGAAGGATGATCCAACAGTAGGAATCCTTTTAGAAAGGTCTGGTAAGCACATTTGATCACACCTTTCAGTAAGAAAGGTCTGATCTTTTTTAATTAAAAAATAATACTCTCCCTGCTAACTTTACAGACCTCACACTGTCATTGGAAGGTGATATGTTGCTGATTAATATGTATTACATACCAAGAAAGCCACTAATGTTTTCGACTGATGGTCACATTCCAAATCTTTATTGCCACCTCAAACATTGGAAGCATCTTTGTTTAATCATGTTTTGAAATCTTGCTGCAAAACCACAAGCATTGAATTCCCCCAGTCTTAATTCAGGTCTCTTCATTTTGGTCAGTGGTAATGTTACAATGCCCTGATATATTAGAAGTTTTACAGTTATGTTCAGTGATTGTAAAACACAATCAGCTAAGGTAGTGCTTTAACCTAAAATCAAGTGCAGTGCTTTCTTCTTCCAGTTAGCCATCCATGCCAGGAATAAAAACTAGGTAGTCACTGACCCAAGGCAGAGGGACATTGTCCTTTGTCTTAAAACATGGCACTGAGAGGTATTTGAGGCATAGAGACTCTTGGGTAAAATAAAAACTGGAGAATCTTGTCTTTTTATTTAAAGATATTTCAGTTTAGAACCAACCTTAAGTTTACTGTTGCACTGTGTTCTGCACAAACAGAATCTAAGTACACATTTCACTGCTCCCAGTGAAGCCGACAAGAGCCAAGAACAGATGGGAGCAGGACAGAACCTGGAACAAGTTTTGTGCAATCCAAGCAAACCTACCAAATAACCAAAACCAAAAATGCAGAAGACATTTACACAGCTTGTCCGATTCTAAATTTAAAGTATCTCCCTCTGAGATGTACAAACTGAGTCCGGAACTTCTCATGTTCTCGTGCCCTTAACTCTTCTTAGGTCACAGTACAACAACAATCTAACAAAAACTGAAGTGCTTTCATAGGGAACAGCTTCTTCGAAGAAGTGGGGAAAGCAGAAGTGGTATTTGTCACCTTGGGTTACATGGGTTTTGTATGCAGTAATAAAATTTCCTTCAAGTAAGAACCTTGGATTTATAATACACTTCCTGAAACCTTTGAACAATTAATTTGGTCTGTAGTATTCCCTCAAAAAAATTCATTTAATTCATGTTTTGAGTTATCTGATTGATTTTTATTTTACTATAGTTATTTCTTCCTAATTATACCTTGCATAAAGATTCCCATGCTCCTTATTTTTCAGAGTCAAGTAGTAAATTAGCTTGCCAGGTGCCAAAGTGATTAACTCTGTTTTCTGCAACTGTTGCAGCCAGAGTTCTGGAGCTCCTTCCACTGTAAAATCTGGACAAAAAGAGCTGAGTAGTTTCCTTCTATTACTGAAAACTGGAGCAATAAGATATCCCACCTTCCATAAATTAATCCTGTCTCTAGATCAACCCTCTGAATTTTTCTTTCATTGTTAATATAACTAAATTCCATAGCACTAAGGAAAATAATAATATGGCTGAACTCAGAACATAAATTAGTCTCAGAAAATGAGCAAACTGAGCAAGTACATCTTTGTTTCTAAAGTAAACATTAATAAAATAGAAGAAGCTGTCACACAGGCTTAGGAGGCTAATGCTTTCAGCTTCTTTTATCTCTGCTCTGGGTTCAGGAATTACAGCCCTTTCCTGCATTTCATATTAGGCGTCAAGCTAAGATTTTAGAGATGCTCTAAATTCAGTTCCTCAGGTAAGAGTCATTATCATTAAACATTCCTATTCCCCTGAAAGCAAAACTGCACAGAATTATTCAAGAGCAGCTGGCATCTAAAAAAAGAGGCACCAAAGACTGTTGTTCTTGGTTAGAGACAAAAATCCCATTTGCAACAAAAGTTCTGGTGCCCATTCAAGAATGACCAAGAACCCCTTACAGACTGTTTGCCTGTCCCTCTCTCAGCCCAGGGCTAAGCCCAGGCAGCCCATCATCTCAAACAAAGCATGAGTATGAACACAAGGGAGCATTCTTTCTTTCCCAGAACAGATGTCTGTATGATGAGTACACTCCGAGGGCAGAACATTCCATATGTTCTCAGCCACAGACGGAATAGATTTCACTCCAAACATGGGCTCCACTAAGTTACAGCTCTACTTCTGTTCCTAATAAGTGTCACAGGACAGGTTGCACAACTTTAGCTGGGTTTATACCTCCCACCAACCAAGGTCATACAACACAACCAGTAAGAGTGACAGAACCTCCTTTCGGCGCAGACTGAACCCAACATGGAGATCCACGACCCCAGCAAGAGCACCAGGAGTCCTTTAGTCTTCAGATAGAACAGAACTTCTGGAAGACCATGCATGGAAATTAATAGAGTCTTCAATCTCTTTCAGTACTAATGACCAAGACCTCAGCCTTCGCGTGCACAGTAACTACTGCTGTTAACCACAGATGAAAACACTGAGGTAAATGGGGATTAGGGCCCAGATTCGTCCAATTTAATTCCAGTTCAAGCTTCTAAGCTATCGAGCTCAAGGCCTTCATGAATGGCCAGCTGCCAGGAAATACCTGAAGATTTCCCATGGCAAGTCACAGTCTTTGTAAAGTGCACATGAGACATCCATCCACTGGCTCATGGCTCCAGGCACTGAATCATGTCCTTCCTCTGGCAACATGAAAAGCTAATGAGTAGCTATTGATAATCCTGAGGGAATTATATTAAACACAACATTAAAAGTCTTACCTTTTCAGACAAAAAAAGCCCCAAAACAAAACCTCATATTTTTCACTGCCTCACAGTCTCTGCTGCTGAGAGACTTCCATAAAATTTGGAAGTCCAGCACAGGAATATGAGACCTGTGGGCAGAGTTGAATTGCCGGTACATCAATCTATCTCCTGCTGTCACTAATAAACCTCCAATTATTCCACCCATAAGTGGGTGCTTCACTTTAGAAATGAGATACAATTTTAGTCTGACATCAAACAATAGCATAAATATAAATGCAGCACAGTCCTCCTTAGGAACTTAGAGCTCTTCATGCTGCCTCCTGTGTTTACTGCCCCATGAAGTGTGAAATGGATACCAACCACTCCCTGAATTCCTTTCTGCCTGAGCAATGCCAGAGGTTAAGTGCCTCAGCCTACCACCAGCCATGCCAGCCTGACAGTGAGCATGTCCAGTCAGCCTGAGGCACCAGATAGTCACCAGAAAGGTCTGCTGAGGGAGAGATATCCCAGTCCTAGTCACAGAATCCTTGCTGTGTTACGCAGACTTCATGCTTGTCTTGGTTTGTCCTTACTTTATCCAGTCTCACGAGCAACGGCTGTCACAAAGCACAGGTAGGATTATTTTAAGTCATAAATTAGCATTAACTGCAAATACACCGACCATCAAATGTATGTATTACAGAATTCTTCACTGGAAGCAGACCGAACCTGTGCCACAGGTATAGTCTGACTAACATTGCAGAGTCCTCACCTCTCTAGTGTAAAGTGCTCCACTGGCGAGTTTTCTTCTGCATGTTTGCCTCTTCTTTATACATTCCAATTAGGAGCTCCCTCTATCCTGACCAATTAGCTCATGCCTATTTGCATTATTATAACAGCGAGAAGTTGCCCACTGTAAACCATTGGTATTTCCTGTTGATGCCACAGAAAGTCTTCATTTCTGGGCACTCAAATGCAGCCAATTTATTTCTCTGATTCCTCATGCTAATTATTTGTTCACAGAACAAGTCACCAATTTCAAATGCTTTTCCTTGGAAGCCAGGAGATCCATAGGAGATCCATACATCAAATAACTAAATGAGGTTTACTTATGTGGTTCTAGGTCAATATAAAGGCAAAGCCATTAAAATTAGATTCAGAGTGGAATATCAAAGACTAGCTTGAATAGTTTTATGCAAAGCAAACGTGCGTGGAGAAGAAAGTGAGTGTAGATAAAAGAGACGCTCCCAGCTTATGTCCTGTGTATCACAACTCTAATTATCTACAACTGTATTCAGCTGTGGAAGGAGGAAAACTGATTTAATCAGTCATAAGAAGAGCTAATCACAGAATCACCTTCCAGAGCATGAGCATCTTGGAATGCCACTGAGACACCTGATGTGAAAATTTCACTATTTGAGATAGTTTTAAGAGTTGATCAGAGCAAGTTCTAGTGAGTCAGAGCTAACTTTGCAGGCAAATTAGCTTTTAATTTTCCATGTCACTTTATATTATGCAACTGTTTTGGAAACTTTCCTTTCCTTCAGATAACATCTTTGCACCTGCATACTATTCTTTCTTACAGGAGGTGATTTCAGTTCATGGCAATACAAACAGAATACAACCCACTGGAAATGCCTACATTTTAATTCCAGGCACGCTTCTAAGGTTTCCTTTTGGAAAAGTAAAAGCTAATTGATGTCAGCTAGGAATAGGTTACTCTGAAAGCTGTAAAACACAAGGACTGGATCCACTTTGAGCACACAGCACCTCTATACTCACAAATGGGGGTCTGATGCCCTCCATGCAGCAAACCTCAATTCTACAGCCTTCTAGACCAAAAACTGCAGGAGCTACACACACGTGCCAGCAGAGGGGATACCCTCGTGCTGTTTGTGGCAGCACAGGGCAGTGGCAGTGTTGAACATGAGCCCAGTCAAACCTCTGGCAAAGCCAGAGGTTTATTACAGGATGACCTACACAGAGTTTAGGTGCCTCCAAGAGTGGTGGAGGTTTCTGGAGAACAGAGAGAATACATCTCTGTATCAAAAGCTTTCATGAGCCCAATTAAATGCAAGGATTTTTTCCCACATTCCTCAACTAATCAAACTGAAATGACAGGTTGTACTATGAGCACATGAGAATGGTGTTTAGAAATGGGGAAGCAACAAGGGAGAAAGTTTGGGACGGGAAGAGACCTGACTGAGGCCAGAGCTATAAGGGAGGCAGGATGAGGAAATCATCATGTCCAAGAAGAAATGAAGATGGGTGCACATCTTCAAACTGTGAATCCACAGTGGAGATAGACTGTGGACTGATAGACTGAAGAGTGACTGTGCAAGCAGAAAAGGTTGGAGCACAAATGAAGAAATAAACTCTATGGATAGTGAAGGGAAGAACATGACCCTGACAAAGATCCAGGATGTGTTACTCTCCAATACTAAGGACAGCCAAGAGGTCACCTGCCTGAAAACATCAATACATTCAGCATGTGCTCCATCATCTGCACATTTAACTTCTCAGTCAGAAGTATCTAACCAGACACCAAGTCCCATTTTCTCCCTGATGTCACAAGTCACAGGCTCCAGAGAATACACCAGTTAATTACTCAATTATATCAAATAATTACTCCCCCTCAGCCAGGGGACAGGGTGATCACACCAAAACAATACAGTAAAACACTTGCCTGTTTTAACCATTATGAATCTGATTACAAAGCTTTATACTGCTCCTCTTGAAGAGGTCAGACCCTGAAATTCTGGCTGACTAAAGTGTTCCTGAACCACTCAAGATGCCTACCATACCTGCAGCCACCAAACACACACAAACAGGATCCACCAGATAACAGGGTGAACACACTGTTGGAACTGGAGAGCTGCAATGTGTAACTGAGCAGGTTTTGGCTGGGCAAAGCAGTTTGTGTCTCAAATACCTCATGCTGCTAAATAATAGAGTTGGACTTCCTGTATTAGCCAAGTTGGCATCCTACAATAGGGATGAGGATTTTTGCATTTGGCATTTTCTGCTTCTGCACTACATCAAATTTTCCACTGTGGTGTCAGGAGAGATTTCTATCAACTTCCACTGGAAGAAGCCAGATAAGGACAGCAGCTCTATACCTTTCTTATCTTCATAAAAAGGTTAGTTTGCAAACTGCCATCGTTTTTTACCAAAGGCAATGCACAGCTCAACAGAACATATATCAAAGTTCCCAGTGATTTCTTCACCTTTTCTGCTGTGCTACCAGACTGGTGAGCACACGTGCAGTCGACGCCTGACGTTTGCTGGGAGGTGGTTCTGATCCAAAAAGAACACTTTTGTTTTCTTTATGTTGCCATTGTGGGATACAAGAAGGAAAAGTTCACCAGAGAGATGAACTGAAAGCAACCAGCACTTCTTCCCTGGCTGAGGTTCCTTGATCTGAAAAGATTACTTCAGGTTAGGAATATCTGCAATAATCCCTTTGCCCCAAGAAAAATGTATATAAAAGTGGCTTCTTGAAGGAAAATATTTCTTCTTAAGGTCTTCTCCAATTTCTAACATGAAAAACTGCCTGGAAACTTGTTCTAATTATACCTCATATTTTGTTCACTCCATTATTCAACCATAACCACATCCTGCAGACAAAAGCCATCCAAGGCTTGCTCAGGGCAGCAATAGAGATGTGCTATCACTATTCAAGAGAACTCCCTTCCTAGAAAGAAAGAGAAATTAATATGCACTTTATTTAATAAATGATATCTAGTAATAAATAAGGTCATCTAACAATAATTAGATAATGTAATTTAAAATCTTGACTATCTTTATCATCACAATTAAAGACTAAGTTTACAGAATATTTTTCAGTATTTGGATTTATCAAAGATGAACAGTAAGATTCTGTTGTTGATGCCTCTTTTCTGAACACCAGCAATAGTATGGGTTCTGTAATTTCTAATGTGTCAATATTTACAGGGTGACCAGTTTGTCTAGGGCCGCAGAACCCTGAAGGAAGCAGCAGCTTCCTCTGGCAGAACAGCTGGCACAGTTATAAAGCAGCTAAAATATTAAGATGACGTTCTTAATATTGCAAATTTCCACACACACTGAAAATCCTTCCAATCTGGTTCCCTTCATACATACCCAAAATAAAACCACCAGGAAACAGACTATTGCATCAAAAGCTTAAAAAAGAAAGGCGAGCTTTTTTGGTTTGCTTATTTCTCCTTTTTCCAAAATCAAAAATGCAATGGAAAATTTGGAACTTGGTGTTTGGGAAGCGCCAGTTACAAATACCTTTTACCACCCTAATATGGATTGCTCATATACAACAATATCTGGAAAGCTGATAAATGCTTAAGCATTCCTGAAATCCAAAACAAGGAAATCCCTCAAAGCACCTAAAAGTGGTTGGGAGCACAGCAGGAATGGATTCTGTGCAAGTCTTGCCCTACCTTCTTATGGGGGTTACCTGGAGGGCACGGGACACTTGTGGTGCAGGGACAGGAGCTCCCTTTACTTGCATTCAGTCTCATCTGTAGGGGCCATTGGGATAAGTGAAGTTTTTTGTCATGCAACCAGAAAAGACCTTCCTTATCTGCAGCTTGACTGTGGTGGTTTTTGTTTCATGATGGATACACAGACTGCATTAGAAACAGCATGGCTTTTCCTAAGCACGTACCAGCCTCTAAGTGCACGTTTAACAGAGAAAAAGAGACCCCAAATATCTGATTGAAAGCATGGAAGTAGGCTCCCACCACATTCAAGATGCACAGGAAGGGGGAGGAACTCCTCCTACAGATCCAGGCACTAGAGGAAAGAACCCTGCAGAGCTCAGTTCCGAGATGCAGGATGCAGCTTCCCTCGCTGCTCTGAAGTTTCTTATCTTCTGACTTCTCTTGGCGTGAAGCTGAGAAGCTCCCTGTAGTAACAGGCTGTGAAAACACTGACATGAGGCAAACAGATCCAACATTCCTTCTTCTATTCCTTCCCCTTCCTACAGTTGATGGCATGTCTTGGGGAAAGTGCAGGGTAGCCTGGCAGCAGCAGAAAGAACATTAGGAATGAAATCTGCTAATATTACTAATTTCTGCTCTCTAAGTTCACCTTCATTAACTCTTCAAATACTACTCTATTCCCTGTGTTCAGGAAGAAATATCTGGCTACAGTCCCTGACGTTTCCAGCTACAATGTTCAAATGCATAAGTCTTATTTCCCATCATTTTCAGAATAGTAGGAACATGCAAGATCTCACATGAACTAGAAATAGAGGGTAAAAAGGACTGAGCAGAGATGTCACTGCTCTGCAATGGTGCTAATCAGTAGCACACCAGCTATGTAGGAGGCAGCTATTGTAGCTGGGGATCCTATCTTGTGTGATGTTCAGTAATGCTCTGTGTCCAAATGTTGGGTATTGTCCTACATAATTCTTTCAATACTGGCTCAAAACAACTAATTCAACAGCTCTGTGCCTTCCAACTGGAGCCAAGAAGCTGAAGAACAAATATTATGGATGCCTGAATGCTGAGAAGAGGCCTCTTCCTTTCTCACCCATCGTCCTTCTGATCCTTCTGTACAGAACAAAGCTGCTCTGCTATGGATGTGTCAATACAACCATTTCCATGACAACAGCCTAGGATGTGCCAAATATAGACATTTGACTTCAACAAACAGAGAAGAAAGAGACACATGACAAGAGGGTGTTCTGCTGCACTGCATTTAAACCCAGTTCCTTCCTTATGGCTGTGGGCAAACACTCAAAGAAGAATTAATGGAGGTCCTTTGGGATGCCAGTGCTCTCTCACCACACTTCTGCCACCCATGCTCTCTCCTGCTGCAGAAGGGAGGGAATCAGCTGCCCAGCTTCACCCTAAGTTCTCCAACAAAACCAAACAGCTGAGCATTAACTGCTGATGAAGAAAGATTTAAATTTCATTTCTCAACCTCATTTTGAAAGAGCTGAGGTTCATACACTCGTTTCACTTCATCAGCTCTGCAAAGAACAGACAACTCCTTAAGTCACATCTGAAGGACTGACCAGAGTTTTCCTCCTTCTAGCCAAGTGAGGTTCACCCAGCAGCAAGCCTCCTGTAGAGCATTGCAAACAGATCACCCACTGAAGGAACACCATTACAGTGCAGGACATGACTGGAGGCCCTTCTGCAGCTGCTGCCTTACCAGAATGCTTTGGGTTGGAAGATCATCTAGTTCCAACCCCCTGCCATGCCAGGGACACTGCCTGTTAGGTCAGGCTGCCCAGGACCCCATCCAACCTGGCCTGAACACACTACATGTCATAAGACAAAACATGAGCCTCTTGCTCTTCTTGCTGCACGGCGGGACCTCAAGCAGCAACAATCATTCCAGCACAACTAGAAGCACTCAGTGTGGGAACTGCTTGGGCTTTTAACATCAATCCATGTAAAACAGAGAATGGGTACACACAGCTACTGCTACACTGGGAAGATCCACTAAGACACTTCCAGTCACAGGGCTCTGAGCTCCTCAGTTGGAGCAATGCAGGGAGCCAGGAAATTCCAACCTGCAGCAGAGCCTGAGCTCTTTCTATGGCCCTTGTAGGGTACTTGAAGCAATGTTCTTGGTTTATGGCCCAGCTCTGTTTTCTTTTTGATTATCTTACAGACAGCACTTAGCAACCCACGCAAGCCTATCCCTTGTATCTAGGCTTTATAGGAGAGGAAAACAGAGCAGGAATGAAGGTAATGTGCCTGCCTGCCACAGAGAGAACACAGAGCTAGTGATTGCCAAAACCCCTTTTCCCCAGCATTCCTATCTACTTCCAGAGTCTGTCCCAAGAAACTCCCAAAGGCTTGCTACCTCAAGTGCTTTGTCAAGAAGCAAGTGGTCAAGATCAGTGTTTACAGGAGAAAGCCCTGTTTTAACTGCCATGTCTTACACTGTGTAAGAACAGTTGCTGGATCCACATCCTTTGAGCACCACGGGCTGAGTGACAAGGAAAGACATTCACAACCAAGGGATGTTCTGTTTAAATGGGGGTTATCCTAGGAATTTACTCACAAGGGCTCATTCTAACAAGCACACTGGCCTCTCACATAGATTTCTGGGATTAATAATTAGAGTTCTGCAGCAGTGAAACTGTAGGCTGTTGTGCCCAATATGGCAGGTCCCTTCTGTGCTATGACTTGTTACTTATTGAGTGCTATAAATAGAGAAGCTGAATGAGTCTCAGTGTGTATAGTACAGAAACCACATACAAGGCTTGATCGAAGGGCACACAGCCTCAGTGCTTCCTAAAGGTACTTCAGACAAGGCTCCACCTTTGCATAAACTATTTGTGCAACCAGATCCCTTTCACAGGCACACCAAAGTCTGGCCTGACATATGGCTGAGGCCATGGTCCAGCTGGTATCTGACATTACTCTCAGAAAAGCAGAACCAGCACTGTCCAGATGATAACTCCCCCACTTCCCACTGGCGAGCTTTGCAAGTGTAGGAATAGGCAGCAAGAGGCCACAAAAACCCACCACAAACAATCAAACAAAATACATGCAGTTCATACCCAGGAAGAATCAAACACTATTCCAGAGGTTTAGGCACCAAACACTGCCTGTACAGGCACATGTCAGCAATGAACCACCAACTACAAGAGCTGCTGCAACTAAGCAACTCTGACCTGTCTTGTCTTCTCAAAGCTTCCTTTCCAGCTGTGTGCTCACCTGATCAATAGGAAGCAACTTCTGAGTCCTGCAGTGATCCAACAGTCAGCAAACCCTGGCCCTCAGGACTAAGGCAGGAAAAATTCACTTCTTCTTTGAAAGTTTTCAGAAAATTTCATCTCCCTACCTGCTTTGCCAAAGAAAGCACTTGGCAGATAAAGCTTTGGATGTGATACCAGTTGCTTCACTACCCACAGGCGGAAAGATGTTCATTAAGGTGGTTAGGACTCAAAAAAACCCAGCATGTTCTACTCAACCAGAACCCAAGTGACAATCAATGCAAATGAGACTGCAAGGAACATATGGATGTACTGGAACAGGGCCAGCAAAAGGCCAGGCATGGTTAAGGTATTGAAGCACCTGATATACACAGAGAGGCTGAGAGAGCTGGGATTGTTCAGCCTGGAGAAGAGAAGGCTCAGGGGAATCTTGATGTGTATACGTACCTGATGGAAGAGAGTGCAGAAGACAGAGTTAGGCTCTGATCAGTGTTGGCCAAAGGAAAAGAAAAAATGGATCTAAACTGAAATACAGTAAATTCTATTCAAATATAAAACTTTTTTACACTAAGGGTGGTTCACAGCCTGAAAGAAGTTGCCCAGAAAGGTTATGGAGTCTTCATTCCTGGAGATGTTCAAACTTCGCTGATCATGCACTCCACGAGTTTAAACCTGGAGTTTAGAGCAGGGGAATGGGACCATCTCCAGAGGTGCCTAAACCATTGAGATTTGGGGTGGGAGGAAGACCTGCTTTAGAAGCCCTGAAGCAAAACCTACAGCAGGTGAACTTTTTAGGAGCAGCCCATGGCAGAGGATGCTTCAGCTCTTCAGGACTCTGGAAACCAGAGAACGATTAAAGGAAATCAGTGTCAATACAAATCAGCTTCCTTGCAAAGTACAGGGTTGCAGGGGGAGGCAGAGAAGGGAAAAGGATCAATACTCCAGCCAGCACAGCAAACCACAAGTTAAGGTGCCATTAAAAACATTAAGTAAGGGCCAGGCAGAAACTGCAAAGTTACTTCTGCTCTAATCTGCACACAGTTTGCACCAGGCCAAGGCTCATTTTCCTCAGAGAACTCAGGACTTGCTGAACTGCCCCTTCTTTGCTTGGTATGATAAAAGAATTGGGTCACAGACAGCTGCACTGGTGCCACTGCAAGTCAGCCAACACCCTAATAGAAGTGTAAAGCATAAGAATAGATGACAAGTCCTCTGACAAAGCAGATGGAACAATCCACCTCTTCCCTCTATTTGCACTCTATTCCCATAAAAAACAGAAGTCATCCTCATATTTTATTTTTATTGCAACTGGAAAAACCTTCTCAATCAAGATGCCTTTCTCAAAAATGAAAACTGAGAAAAGGAGAGGCAGCATATGAGAGGAAGGCAGAATGCCAGGTTGGAGGTCCCACCTTTACTCAGAAAATAACCACGTATTTGGCCAAGCAACCTTTCAGGAATTGACCCAGCAGTGCTCACACTCTACATTTATGATTTCAGGCATCAAGAATGATTTAGATGAGTCAAGACTAATGACCTGGCCATTATTAATTCAGCATATTTTTAAATAATTTTGTTTGAGTGTCAAGTCACCGGCTTGAAAAGCTGTGACATTTCTTTATCTTACCCTTGGAATGATCTTTTTTTCCTCTTCCGAAAGCTAAATTCTTCAGATCAGAGGAGTTATCTGGATCTGACAATCACAAGTGGCTGCCTAAAAGATGTATAAGCTGGCCTAAATACAATCACTTTGGAGACCACCCCAGTGGCTCAGGGATGATGGTCAGCTGGCACTGGGGGGGGCAGTGTGTGCCCTCACATGAGCTAGAAAAAGCAGTGTGAACACAGGTGAGCATTATACCCCCAACTGTGACCAGAGATGCATAGGAGAAAACCACCCCCCCAGAATTCAGCCTATGCAGAGTATCGATGGTAAAACAGCATGAAATAGGGCTGCCAGGCCCTAGATTTACAGCAGTATAGAGGCTGTGGTGAAGCTCAGAATTGGGACACAAAATAGCCCAAAATAAATTATTTTGCTTCCTCTAAAGAGAACTGACGGATCCAATCAACAAGTTTCAGTACAGATGGGTTCTGCATATTTTTTAATTTATTCAGGCTTTTAAGGCTGATAAGAATGCCACATTTCAAATTGATCCAAATCCACTGTTTTCAGGGTATTAGTAACGCTGTGTTTTCATAATAAACTCTCTTAAAAGGTTTATTGTCAAAGCTTCTTTCAGGCATGCAGAGTAGGTTTTTGCCCTGAGCAGGATGTACTATCAGTGACCTCACGATGACATGCAGCTCTGCTCAGAGAGAGGGCCCTCCTGCCAGAGCACCAATCCAGTCAGCAGGAGCTGAGCCAACTGAGAAGCTACTCAGAGCTCCACACAACAGCTCCAGTATTCAGGCTATTATTCTCTTATCCAGGTCGCTCTGTATCATCAGGAACTGAGACACTTTGCATACAGCCATAGAACAAGAGCCTCATGAGCAGTTTGCCTGCTGTAGGACTGCAAAACAGGAGCTCAGAGTTCCTTATTCTTGGACCTGCCTACAGCATCCTGCTGTCATCTTCCACCTGCAGGTACTTCACAACTGAAGCTGAGGTCAGATTCAAACACTGCAGGTGTATGTTTTTTGGATGGACTCTGAGCTGACCACTTCAGTACACAGGGCTGCTGGCTTGTGTGATTCTCTTAGAGCCACGTTGTGTCCCAGACTGTGCAGGATAACAAACACAGTCAGGGACCTGAGGGACATCACACTGGAGACAGAGCTCCAGGAGCCCTTGGGGTTCAGCAGATGAGACTGATCCTCACTGCTTGCTGCACCTTACTGCTGCAGATGAACCTTTAGTTTCCAAACAGTTTGGGTTGGGTTTGTTTAAATTCAGTAATTATGCAGACAGCTTTTCCTGCTCCAAACTTGTATATGCCTTGACTAAAGATCACTGCAAGGAATAACCTTATTGACAGCTCCAAGAACAGGGAGCCATAGCCAATTAGTGCATAAGCCCTGTTTGTGGTCTTCCTTTGCTTCTTAAAAGACTTTGTGAACTGCAGTTTCTAAATGCCAAGAATGTCTTTTTGCATGTGTATTTGGGTAGTGATCTTGGCTCATGCATAGCTGAGGGGCTTTCACACCTAGAGTGGAAATATTTTGTTGGCAGCTGGAGAGCACAGATAGCTTGATCCTACCCATTAAAAACAGATCATTTGGCCCTAATGTTGGCCCTCCAAGAACATCGTCTTTTTGTCTAAATTTTTAAAGATGAACTTCAATAAAAAAAGAGGCTAATTCAAAACAATCTCATGGAAACTGTTTCCATTTGCCATAAGGAAAACTTTTGCTATTTGACTCCCACGTAGAAATAAATCTCTGCCAGCTGTTACGAAAACATTGCCAATCTTATCTTTCTTTATTCTCAACATGAAACATTCCAGTGCTGTTAAAATGTTGGGGGGTTTTTTATTATTTTAAAGAAAATTAAAATCAAAGCTCTGCATTTACCTGATGTTCCTGAAACAAAAAACTTATTTTTCAAGTTATTTTATAAATACTTACATGTAATTTACCTTCCAATACAACAGGATGGTACCAAATACCTTAATGGTACATTTGAAATGGATTTCAAATTATTATTAAGGCATTAATTACATCCTTTAGGAATGGTTCAAAAAGAAGCCTTATCCATTAGTAGATAAGCAAATTTAGAGCCAAAACCTAGAAATGCTTGCTTTCAAGAAACCTCACTGAAAGTTGTGATAATTAGCACATGCAATATCCTAAGCTTAACCAGTGAACGACTGTATATATACACACATACACTCAAATATGGGGTAAAAAGAGAATTTAACTCAGAGTAAGAACAAGAAGGACATTCAATACAACTGCTTACTCAGTTGCCTTTGGCACTTGGATTCCCTCCTATTCCACTACCACTTGCCAACCTACATTGTGCTGGAGGCCACAGAATGCAAAAATAAGCTGCAAGTGTGGCTGATGCATTAGAGTTTCCATAAGCACTCCTTGGGATACAGCACAACTTGGAAATGGCTCAGTTGCTCCAGCAAAGCCATTACTCTGTTCTGTACTCCATGGCAAAAAAATGTTCCTTGAGCTCTTATGAGCCAACATCACAGTCCAGGGAATCTCTTGCTCCTTGATTAGAAGGGATTGAGAATAACAACAGCAGAGCTCTCTATACCTGCTTAGGCAAACACACCCCGAGGTGTATTTGTAATGAGAGCTGCCAATACTTGGATGTTCACACAGTGTAATCCAAGACAGTTAACCAGGTGCAAACTGAGGTCTATCAGCTTACACCTGAGGTAATGTCTCGCTTTCATGTGCAGACACCACTTTTAAGAGCAGCTTTGTTCGAATGGCACAGCCACTGAAGGCATTCAGTGTTCAAGAAGATAGCTCATTTCAGACTTGGGGCTTGCTCAGACCCATATAACTGTGCAGTCCAGCACACCCAGCTTGGCCCTAGTATTTTAAGCAAATTACTGAACTAGTTGGTTGGTTTAACAAACCTCAGACTACAAAAGGATTCTGAGATGAAGCAGGACTCTAATTAAATTAGAAGCCTCTACAGATAATTACTGACCCTCAGAAGAGGGCTATATTTCTCTAATCCTTCAAAGACACTTCTGGTGATTCAGATGAATTGGAGAACAAGACCTTAATAGGGAATAAGCTTAGTTACAGACAAGCTTAGTAAGTGAAAGGACACATCCCAATGGCAAAGGACATGCATGATTGTTACCTACGTTGTTTAACTTAAGTAAATGCTAAGCAGCAATAGTGAAGCTTCATCATGTGTAGGCAGCAATTATACACATTCTTTGTGACCACTGGGCATATACACTATTTGCCTGCACATGTTATAACCTATTTTTTGCTGGTTTTTTACCTATGTGAACTAGATGCAGATAACCCAAATGAACAGGCACATTCCACAGTTACTCCAAGCCTTTGCATGTCTACCCAAAGGTAGAGAAAGGAGGGGTCAGATAGGCTTCATGGTACCACCTTATTCCCCCTTCCATTTGCTCTCTTGGATCACAAAATTTCCTGCTGCAAGAGTGGTGGTGCTGGCAGTATCCAAATCAGGTGGCTTAAGGCTGTTTCACTTCCATCTATAAAAATAACAGCAACTGAAGCGTAGGTATATCCCAAAGAAGTGTTGGTCTGAAATGCTACTCTAAAGGTAATTTAATCTTTGAGGAAATAGTCTTAGAAGTTGTCATATTTCTCAGCAAAGGAAATGATGATCACAATTTAAATGTTCTTCATGAGAGTTGTTTTGAAGGCAGAGAAGGAAAAGGATGAAGATGGTGTACCTGTGACACCCAGGGAAGTATCACGGGCAGTGCTCCCAAAGATTTATCTTTCCCCCCTGCAAACACAGCATCAGCAAAGATAGGAATGTTTATCTCTGGTAGTCAGGGATCTGTGCCTCACAGGGACATGAGAATAAGCATTTACTCCTTTTGAAACAAAACAAAGAAATCTCAAGGGAAAGTCAACTAAAACTACCACCCCCACTACATTAAAATGTAATTAGAACTCCAAAATAGCTGAACTTACAAAAACTGGTTCTGCTGCAAACAGAGGTACAGGAACATGATTAGACTCTCCAACACCTACATTAACACTATTCTCTATACCCTTTTATGGAAAAGCATGATGCTAGAGGATAGTTTGCACTGAAAAAACGTTTCTTAAGTGTGTTAAATGTGTTAGGTGGTCAAGTTTACACACACTAAGCGCTTACCAAGATTTCCTTCACTGAAATGAACTCAACCACTAATTAATGTAGATGCCCTCACTATTTGAGTGTGATGCCAAGTCACAGTTCAGCAACACTCAACACATTATTTGGAAGGTGTATTTTCCACCTAAGGAATATTTACTTAAGCTTTAGGACAGCTCACTAATTCAACCAAGAGATGTTAATGTTGTAATTCTTCCTCAAAAGCCCAGGATCGCCCTTTGGTTTAATGTAACCACATCAGTCACCATCACAAATGAATTCACAGAGAGAGAAAAATCAAAGTTAATTTGTTGTTTCTTTTTTTCTTTTTAATTCGTCGATTAATTGTTCAGAAGATGAATGGAAGTTATTCTCGCAGGTGACACAGGATTTATGGGGGGGAGGGAGCACACAGGACACGTTACAGTACAAGCAATGAATCCAGCTGAAACATCCCAGCTCACAATTTGCCAAGTTAAGGGTGAAACAGAACATCAACACGCTGCAGTGTGTGCTTTAAGGCACTAACTTTTTCCTCCCTGAGTTCTGAAGCAATCTGAACCTTAAATCATCTCCCCTTGTGTGACCTCTAACTCATGCAGACTGCACGACCCTAGAGAAAGGAGGGTCGGTGGAAGTATGCACTGCAGCCCATGAACACAGCTGCAGACATCAGTACCAAAAAGGCAGGGTTGGGGGAAGAAAAAAGGAAAATGAAAGGGCTCAAAAGAAAATCTCTTGCCAAACAAGAAAGACTCAAAGCCTTCGCCACAGCTCTGTTACTGGTTCCCTCCTCAGCCACAACAATTAAATGAATGACTTGGAAAAAACATTTCTAAAAAACCACAATTTTCATTTTAAGCTCTGAATGAAGAAAAAAACCTCCACACCCATGTTTCATGTTTTCTTGTTTGTTTAAAGGCCATATTCCCAAGGGCATATCTCAATATTAGGAGCCACAAAACTGTGCAGAGGCGCACCCAAGTGTAGCCTGTACAATTAAATTGCTACATTTGCACAAATACTTAGAGGATCTCAGGGAAACTATGGCAACCATTAGTCCTCCAGGATGTGATTCCCCCTTTGTCCCCACCTTTCTTTGCTCTTCCAGTCCTTCCCAACTTGGACAAGCAAAAGAGTAAACAGAAGTATTAATGAGGTTGGGATTGGACCTGCAACAAAGGACCTGGAAAAGCAAAGAGAGCTGCTCACAGGCTTGAATCTGGAAACATTCTAAGGGAAACAAACTTTTCAGGAGTTGTACAACAGAGATGAATGGGATACAGACAGCATGAGCCTGGGATACAAAGTCTTGCTAGGAAACCAGGCTTAGAGTGTTCATAGTTCCACTGAATCACTTGCTGGAGCACTGTCACGACTGACCTTTAATTTGGATGCCTCATGGTTTTTTGTCCAGCTGAGATACTTAAGGCCTGATTTCCAGAATTACTGAGCCACTCCAGCTCCCAGTCATTTTCTCACTGGAGAACTGCACAGGACAAACACTTGGAAATTGCTCATAAGTCTTTAAAAATAGCAAGGTTATTATCCAAGCATCAAACCATGTATACCTCTTTTTCTACCCTAAATCATACTTTGACAACCTCTCAGGCCCTCTGAGAGGGTTACTGATGCTTGTGAAGTCTCCTGGCATCCTCAAATGAAGAGCCTGGTAGAACTGTAAAGCATTCCCTGTTTTCATGTTTACATCTAGCTTCAGGGAGAGAGGCCTCCTCATGTAAGGGACTGTTTATTGACATTTAGACCAAAAATGCCATGCACTGATACTAAAAACCAGTAGAATTTGCTACTCTATACAAGACTGAAAAATGTTTTTTTGCATAGTTGCATTTCAAATGGCATTTGCACAGAAATTTATGCTGTAACAACAGGTCTTTTCAACTGTCACATTTAGCTTCCCCTCTTGATCAATATACTACAAGAAGGTCAACCCCAAACCAAAAGGAATGGGAAAACATTACCTGACTTTTCTACACAGGCGAAGTCAACACACTGTCAGACATATCCATGTGTAAACACACAAACACACCTGTCTTTCCCTCCCTTGAAATCTGAATTGTGTAAAAGAGAAACTCAAATGGCTGCATTCCAATTGTACCTCCCACCTCCCTTTCACCTCTACTTTTCAGTCACTTAAATCTGGTTTATTTCTAATCTTTCTTCTCTGAAATCTTAGACAGCAACAGACTCAGTATGAAGATCCCTATATACAAGCTTATGTGCACATTGAGAGAAGAAAAGCTAAATCCTGTCTGCCAAGTCCACCTCTCCAGCCTAAAGGCCACTACGGGAAATGCAGAACCCCTTTAAAACAGAGAAAGAGATCCTCTCTTCTTCCAGACCTTTTTTGATGCACAGTTGGGCACTTCACAGTGTTTCCACACAGTTCATAATCTTTTTTTCCCCTCCAACTTCTTGGTGTATCACGTACAAAGACGCTGGAGACTCCCAGCTCCTCTGAGGAGATGATATTCCCATGCATTCTAGTTATCATTTCTCTCATGCACTGCCAGCTGCTGTTGCTCCTGTTTTTTGTTGGTTGGTTTAAACACTGTATTAAGCTTTACCATTCAAAAATGTTATTTAGCACAAGCTTCAAAGAAATCCCACCTCACTGCTTGGACAGCCAATTGATGTTAATGACGAGGAGCAATCCTACCACAGCTTCCTCAGTTTAATCCAAAGAAGAATTCTCACAGTGAAGAATCAACACAAAATAATTTTTTCTGAGAGATGCATTGCTTTCAAGGTTTAATCCTAATTCTGACCTGAATTTTGTTAGTAGTTAGAGGTGAACCACTCAGACATCTTTTGCATGTGAGAAGACACCTACTGTAGTATTTCAAGGCAGCAAGAAGTCTGAAGTACAGTGATCTGCTTTTATTATTGTATTGATATATCAACACTGTAATTATGAAACTTAATTTGGTCAGTCCTCGGTCTGTCTCCATACCATTTTCTATTCCATTTCCTCCCATCTCTGCATTTCCTGCTAAATGCATGCAGCATCCACAAAATGACACCATGCCTCACAGCCCTTAGAGCAAGACCATTGTGGAAAAAATTAAAGTACTTTTAGAAAAAAGAGACTTAGTCTCAAAGCCTGATTTTGCTATCAACCTTACTTCTTTTATATCACTGTACACCACTTGTATCAACTGACCTGATTAAGACCAAGAATGCATCCAGGACAGCTGACAGCAAACCCTCACAGAGGGGACTGAACTACTGCCACAGCCTCACGTGCAACTCTCAGCAGTAGTTTGCAAAAACATCCTGTGCCAGCATTACTTTATACCAATGTCAGAGCTATGCTGGGGATTGTTTGCATTCCCAGTTACAGACAAAATGAGCCAGCAGATGCTACCAAAACACAAAAGTGCATCCCCTTGTATTTGTGGCCCAGATCATTCCCCAAAACATAGCACCAATGGTCTGATCTCACCCTGAGCCTTTTTCCTGCCTCTGGGCTCTCAGGACATACTGTAGGTGTTCAGTGTTTCTTGGCCACCAAAAGCTCTGGGTGGGGGTTGGAAAGTCAGATAGACTGGTCACCCTGCTGTGGTCCTTCCCTGCACGACCATGCAGTTACTCACACTTCAGCAGAGGATCCAGAGCAGCAATGCAGATTTTATTAAACAGCCTGAAATCTACAGTAGCAGATGGAATTACAAGACCTTTCAATAATTAAAAGTATACATGACTAAAGCAGATTACACAGAACTACACCCTGAATTCTTCCCAAGCCTTGATTCTAGCTGGTAGCACTGAGTATTTTTACTAAGGAAATGCCAGTCACTGGTGGCCTTGAAGGCACTTGTCTGAATTTATCTAATAGAAGAACTAATTTACTGCAGCTCTACTAAAAATCTCTCTGAACAGCAGCAGCTGAACAGCTCAGCAATCATTGGCCGTTACCATCACTGCCAGGCTCCTTTGCTACTGTCACTTGGAAATGAGAAACCTTCTTTACCATGCTTGCAGTTCAAATATTCAAACCCTAAATAGGTACATCATTGACTAAAAACCAGAATGCCAGGCCGAGCCAAAACAGGTTATATGAACATGCCTCCAATATCTCTGGTTCAGAAAGGCATTAAATAATGGATGGGAAAACAAAAACTGAACTTGAGCAGCTGGCTCAGGGAACTGCCTTTCCCTCCTTCAGTGCACAGCAGGGCAACCCTACCTAGCCCTCATCTGCTGCACACAGCTTGGACATTTTCTAAAGGCAGCAATACTCTATACTGGAATTCATACAGAGAAATGTCAACTCTAACACTGGGCTCTGTATAATAATAAGAAATGCTGTTCCAAAAGGCAAGGACACCTTTAATCAGGTAGAAGCCTAAACACAGTTTCCAAAGCCATTAAGAACCTATTTCTTCCCTTCTGACTTAAGAAGTCTATTAAGGGTCTATGTTGTTTTGGTTTAGCTGTAAGCCTGCAGGGGGTATAACTAGCAAACACTGAATGTTTTGCTTATTTCTCAAGACTAAGAGACTGCATTTCCAAATTATATACTTTTTCCAGAGGGTTTGGTTTGGTTTCTCAAGGTCAGTGCAATATCACAGAGCAGGTTGGTTTTTTTAAAAAAAAGGAAAAATAATTGAAAAAAAAAATAGCCCCTTACCTGTGGCAGAGTGAAGACTCTCCAAGCTCCAGTACCTGGACAGGACGCCTCTCATCCCACCACCCCCACACACCACCCCGCTGCTGTCTGAATCCGAACCCGGGGAGAGCCCGGAGCTGCCACTGCTGCTGCAGTTTTCCGCGCTGTGTGCCCCGCTGGACTCACTGGGGCACTGCTGGGTCCTCATGCAGGCGGGTGAGAGGGCGAGCCAGGGGCTCTGCTCGGCCGGGCGAGGAAAGGGGCACGGAGCTCCGCGGCTGCTCCCAGGGCAGCGGGACCTGGCAGCGCTGCCCGAGCACTGAGCTGGATTCCTACCCTCCTCTCCGCTTGCCTCGATGCATCCTGACATCATAGGGGTCCGCTAAGGAGGCTCCCTCTGTGGCAGCTCAACTGCTTTCAACCGCGGCTTCCAGCAGCTGATTTTTATTAAAGCCGATTTCAAGGCATGAAAAAAAAACAAAGGGTGAGACAGAGATCTCTCCTCCTAATTTAGCAGAACTGTCAGATTAAAAATAAATAAGTGGAAGTAGTAGAATTTCATGCATTTTAAAAATGCCCAAGTGAGAGAGACCTTGTGTTATCTGCTTCCCCTGAGAACTCCAAAAGGACTTAACATATAAACTAATCATGTTTAGAACTGGCTGTGGCTGCTGTTATTAAAAAACTATTTTTGTAAGTCATCAAAAAAAAAAAAAAGAATTCAAAATGAAATCAAAGCCAGAAAAACACAGATTGAGATTTGGGGAGGTTGCAGCTGGGAGCTTTGAAAAATCATTTAGCATCCACTCCCAGACTGTAGACCTGGGATGATCCCTATTTCCATATGTGATCTTTGTAAGAGACCTCAGTCCTATACTGAAACACCATCAATAACTACTTTTTAATTAGAAAGTTTTACATTCTCATTACCTAGCATGATTCAGTGTGTCCCTATAAGAAGGATTCTAAAAGGATACTAGTTTCCTAAGAATGCAGAAATACCTGTGCAGTTTAACAACAGCTTGGAGGTGCCACAGAGGTTTTATGATAAAGGACATTTCTGGGCTGCCACTCTGCTCAAACACCTGCCTTACAATGGCAGGTATGTCCAACTACCAAATTAATTTAAGAGTAGCCACGTGGTTTGTGCCACGTGCAGCAGAAAACAGTGTGAGACCAGAACTAGATTGCTTCAGCGTGAGATTACCCAGAGCAGGTGAGGGTTTGCCAGGTGAGACTCAGGAGGAGCTTGGCTCTGCCAGCAAAGCTGGGAGGGTGACAGCCACCCACAGTGGGCCACAAAGGAGCAGGTGGGGAAACCCCAAACTGCTCCTACTGCTTACAGAGTGAACATGTCTCTGTTTGGCACACAAACCCAAAAACTAGGAGCCTAATTTCACACAAGAACTGAAAATGCTTCTTTTCCTGAATAAGGAAATTCTTTCCAAAGTAAATAAAGCTACGTAATATGGCCAACACAGCCTGCTTTGACAGAGAGACCTCTTTGACTTTGCCTCACTATCTGTGCAGTATCAGAGTTATTTTATTTCAGTAAGACTTCTGGTTTACTGAATATTTCCTAAAAGAAAATATTTCACCCTCCATCACTGCAGAATATTACAAAGCACCCAACAGTGCTGAACCAACTTTTGAGTCCTTAAATATTTCAGCTATTCTTTAAAAGAAAGGTCTCTACAGCAACAGCAAAACCAACATTTCTACAGTGGCCTGTAACAAAATAATGCCTTCAATTATCTTCTGAATGTAACTACTTAGACCAAAATATCTTCTGTAATGCCTCCTAATACAGAAATAGAAATGTGTTCTTGATTTGACTGCAGTAGAACCACTCTTCTGCATTGATCTGGTTCTTCCAGGGCCTCCTAGAGCTGCCTGCATTGAAGTACAACTGGAGAGAAACACTTGATCACAATAATGAGGGGGAGGGAAGTTAAGCATTGACCACAAAGATGAATGCAGCAGTTCTGTGGACGTGCAGCACAGGGTGTGGAGAAGAGGAAGGGACAGGGCAGCTCTTCAGATGTGAAAGGCGCTAAGGAGAGGCCACAATTCAGTCCTGATTATCTCTTGCTCCTTGCAATCCCTGCTTGGTGCATGAGAAGTGAGGGAACTCCACAAACCCGTTTCTCTCGCTGACTGAACTACTGACCCTGACATTATTTACACGGGCTCTGTAGCCACTGCTCTTGCCTGGCAGACCTCTGCCCTGGACCTGCTTACACCACTCGATCCGTTCTCTGCTAATTCTCCCACTCCCTGCTCTGGATGCTCCCTGAAAATGCCAGAGACAGCAGTGCTGAAGGTGCTGCAGTGGTATGAATAGAGCATTTATGTACTGGAGAGGCATATTTTTTAACAGAATGGAAAGAGGAAAGATACTACAAAGGGAAGTTGTGGAAAGCAAATATTGTATCAGAGTTTAAGCCTGCAACTCATCGCAGAAGGGTTCCACCTGACTATAGGTTTTTATATCTTCTTGTTAAATCTACAGAGATTTTCTTCTGTGACACTAGAGAGGGAAGTCTAAAGTTGATGTAGCAGCAGCTGACTCCAACTACAGATTAAGGATCTCATTGCACAGCCTGGTCAAGGGAGTCAAGCTAGACTGAGCTTTGGACAGCCTGATTCTAAATATCTGTTGGATTTTTTAGCCTCTGTTGGGTACTCTGTAGTCTCACAGCTTTGAATGGTGATTGCCAGAATCATTTAGGATTTACTAGGATCTTCTTCCCTCTTTGCCCCATGAAAAGTTTTTATTGGTGTGCTAAATCTTTCACCTCAGTAACTAATATGACCAATCCCACTCAACTTGCTCAGACAAATTTTCAGGAACTCAGCCACCACTGGGCCCAGCTTCTCAAGCTGGATGAAAACCTTTGAGTGAGGACATGTTACCAGTGACCTCTCAGAGTGCAAATGTTTGTGGCTGTGCTTAAACAGAATCAAGATTGACACAGTGGGTCTAATCTTTCTGTGATTAAGACATGAAGTGAAAAACATGCAGTAGGCGACATGATTATTTTTTAGCCACTTCAATTCAATTACACTTGTATGGATTAATGAGGATGGAATGGACATTTCATGCTACAGCTACAATGATACACATCTGGGAACTTGCATACCACTTTCTTCTGTGTCCCTTCAAGAATTAAAATGACAAAACCGGAATAAATAGCTCAGCTTGTTATTTTGCTGAACTACAGGACTGCTAAATATTTATAAGACATAATGAAGTCCTGGTTTTGAGCTAATATTTTCCCTCTAGAACAGATTTCTCCAGTGGCTGTCAAACATCTTCACATTAGCTGTTGCCAAATGTGAGTTTAACAGCCCATCTATAGCTGGGAAAATAAGATGAAAGTTGGCCACATGATGTTGAGTAAACAAACAGTCCCTTTTGCCTCTGAGAAATACTTTCCGCTACACCAGGGAGGCCAGAGGATAACTCAGTATCACTAAATGGTCACTGTTTTCCAGACTATCCACAAAAGATTCAGCCTTTGAGAACTTGGCTGGCCTATTCTTGTTGCAAGATTTCCAAGGCCACCAGTATGTTCATCAGTGCACATCAGTCACGATGAGTTCATTCCTCTTTGGTTGGCACAACCAACACCAGCACTGTGGTGTAATTCCAGGGCATCTCTTGTAGACATCTGATAGCAGGAAACCAAAAGATCTTAGGCTGTTTAAGTCTGACAAGATTCATAGAAAGTTGCCTAAAGGATCTGGTCTGCATTTAAATAATGATTTTAAATAATACACATTTAAGATCTGTTCTAGCGCAGCTGCAAACCTGATCTTGTAATACACCAGTTACAAGTTTCTCCCTCTATGAGGGTATGACAAACCCTGAAGGTTTACAGTCCTATGTGTATCCCTATCCACAAAAAAAATGAAACAAAAGTTTCACAGATTCTCTGAGAGACAGCATTGGGAAAACCTCTGAGAAGATGTAACAAGCTGGCACAAGAATAGTAAAGTCTCTGGCTGAGGTAACAGCAAGAGCAGGAACATCCACAATTTTAGGCAAAGTCTGCAGGTTATAAATAAACAAATATCTGTCTCAGGAGAGAGATGGGGAAGAAGAGGATAGGTATGATAGCCTAAAAGACAAACATGCTGGTCCACTGCTTTAACCCAAAGCCTTGTTATCCTTCTACTGCTCACTCCAGTACATTTTAGGCCCTTCCCTCTCACACCTTTTCTGGTGCAATTCCTATGTCAAAGGTTTCTAAAGATCTTTAGAAGCTGCCAAAAAGCAGAAAAGCATTCCCATATCTACATTAGGAAGTAGCTTGTTTCCTACACTGGCAGTGAGGAACATACTGCAAGGTACAAATGAAGACATGGGAATAACTTGACAACTAGAAGAGGAGAACTGAAGGGAGACCTCATCACTGTCTACAACTTCATCATGAGGGGAAGAGGAGGCACTGAGCTCTTCTCCGTGGGGACCAGGGACAGCACCCGAGGGAATGTTCTGAAGTTGTGTCAGGGGAGGTTTAGGTTGGATCTCAGGCAAAGGTTCTTCCCCCAGAGGGTGGTTGGGCACTGCCCAGGCTCCCCAGGGCAGTGGGCACAGCCCCAAGGCTGACAGAGCTCAAGAAGCATTTGGACAATACTCTCAAGCACATGGTGTGACTCTTGGGGTGTCCTGTGCAGGGCCAAAAGTCAGACTAAATAATCCTTGTGGGTCCCTTCCAACACAGAATATTCTGTGATTCTCTGAATTAAAGGGGAAAGATACTTTATATTCATCAACACTACCTGCTGAAGTGTGTAGCAGTCAGGGAAGCCCTTCCAAAGTATTTAAACGTTCCCGATGTTTGAACAGGACAGTAAACTTTGCGAACTCTGGGGTGTAGGTGTGTGCACAGGGGGTGTCCCGGCTCAGCCCATCCCGGCGCACACGGCGGTGGCACGGCCCCGCATTTCACAGGGGCCAGAGCCACCTGCTGGTGCCACACGGCTTGTCAGGCCCGGGCACCGCAGGGGACAGGGAGAGAAATGCTCAGAGTGACTGCTCCCCACTGCTGGGACAGCCCGGTGTCAGCCCTGAGCCGGCCTCTTTTCTTCCAGCATGGTATAAAGGCAGAGAGAGCGATGGTGAGCAGAAGGTAACGAGCACAGCAGACTCAGCATTAAAATTAAACTCTTCTCCCAGCACTCCTGGTATGGTCTAGCTGGGAACAAACAGGCAGCCTCACCTAAGGCAGTAAGTCTGTGCCCAGCTAAGCTCTTGTCCCCAGGTACTGGGGAGGTGCATGACAGAAGTCTCCCAGCTGTGCATGGCACCTTTTGGGCTGGGGTCCTGACAGTCATCACATACCTGAAGAACTAGAGAGGCTTACAAAATACTCTGTTCCCCACAGTCTCTGCAGCAGTCCCTGCATGAGGTGACCAGGTGCAGACTTTAACAGTGAGAAATTTATCCATATTTTCAACAAGGAGGTATATAGTACCACTACATATTGCACAGCACTTTCATATCCAGTGTCTTTTATGACTAAGCATAAACTGGGATCATTAATATAAGCCGTTGCAGCCTTGGAGTTAAAAAACTTAAAATCAGATTAAATTAAGTCATCATTTAATTTTATATTTGTTTTACATGATCTACAGCTCTGTACAAAAGCAACAGGTATCACAACAAATCTGTGTAAGAATCAAAGATTCTGCATTCTGCTGCACTACTGCTGCCTCAGGGACACAGCCAATCCTGAAACTGATCCATCAGCTTCAGAGTATTACTCCAGTAATTCGCAGTTTTCTTCTCAGCCACATCCCACCACAGGAAGGACAGGTGCACACATTCATCATGCCCAAAATGCTTCAAATGAAGTCCACAAGCAGCAGCTAAAAGAGATGGCTGTGGCAGAGGAATCTCTGCTTCCTCTCTCCACCGTTTTACTCCCACATGAACGTGGTTTTGGTGTTAAAAAAAATGATTCTGCTCCATTTCATTTGTTTTGCTACATTTACCCAGAAATTCTTGAAGTCCAGGCTTAGGCCGTGGTATGAAGTTCACTTGTACCTAGCTCAGGAATATTGTGTGAATCATAGATGATTCAGTTGCATGCCCCATTTCTAGACAGCATATAAACACCTACAGCACTGCCAGCTGGTCAGTCTACATACATTTACACCCCCTATTCACCTTTAGAAATTCATACATATTTTTTAACTCCCTCAGGTCCCAGTTGGGAACTACCATGAAATTTGTCTCAGCTGTGACTCTGAATTTACTTCTATGACAGCAGTGCTCAGGGATTTCAGCTGATGTCAGAGATGCACCGACAACTTGACAATGATGGGTTTCCATCTGGGATTTCCAAGAAGTAAAGCTGCAGCTTTTTTAATTCAGCCAGGGAGCTGGTCATAAGCATTGGGGCAACACCAGATGCTTGTGACAGCAAGTGATCAAAGCCTTCAGCACTGAGAGAGCAGAGGCAGGGCTCTTGACACTATGATAATAAGTAGTTTGTTTTCCTATTTCCAGATGAAGCCTCATGACTCTGTGCAAGAGTTGTACACAGTGTCAGAAAGCAAACCAGTTTTGCTTGACAGAATATTATGACCATTCAACTCAATGTCATTGTCCCTTGATTAGGTAACTCCAACAGTGTTAAATCAATGGTACAGAGACCTTCTGAGGCAGAAATAGCAGCTTGGCACCCACTGTGGCTGGCTTTTCCTGGCTAGATTATGAACCGCCAAACAACTCCTCTGCATTCTGTTTTTTTTATTCTACCCCAAAGTGCTGTGATAGAGATATCTGCAGTGTTTGGGCAGGCACTGTCAGATGGAGAATTTAAAAACCTGGCAAGGATACATCTCCCTGTTTAATAATCCATGCAATTTACATTTTAATTCTGAAAAAGCGTCAGTCATTGGAAATGAAGCAGACACGAAACTTCGTGAAAATACGGCATACTTGTTCTTTAAGGGGATTTAAAGTACAGAAAACTTGTATCTCTAGAGGCTCATTTAGTCGCTTTGGTGCCTAATTAGCAACTTGAGAGGAGCCTCACCGTACCCACCGTAGTGCTCTCCAGCAAACAAAGGCAGAGAGCCTGTTTCATCTGCAGAAACCTAATTCAGGAGTGTGATATACATGGCATCATCCCAGGTGAGACTGAGTTCTCCTCAGACAACACAGTGCTGCTGCATCAAGCACACCAGCATTGCCATGAGAGATCTCCACTCAAAAACTGACCACTGCCTTTAAACACCACTCTGGTTATTCACTCAGGGAGAAAACAATCCAGAATATGAAAAGCACATGAAAGGTTCGACTCTAAAGCAGGTTTCTGCCCAGGCATCATAAATAGGTTAGACTGCACACAAAGCTTCCATATGCAATAAACCAAAGCTTAATGCTCTCATAACTCATGCCCAGCTAAGACTGGGGTACACACCAGGAGCGGAGATGCGCCGTTTCCAGCCCACGCAGTCCAGGCCTGTCGGAGTGCTCTGTGAAAATGGGTGCAGTTTCAGTGGCAGGATGTCAAAGGCAACAGCAGATGTGATGGATGGACTTATTTCAGCCTGCAACAGGAGAGGAAAAACAAAGGCAACAAACATTAAACTAGTCCTGTAGGACAAAATATAGCACCTCTTTCCACCTCTGGTACCTGCTCACGTAAGTAAGCAGAACATTAGTAGACGCACATGGATAATTACAGCTAGAGAGGTTAAAAACAGTGAGAAGGCAGGAAAATTGCAAGTAATAAGAACAGGAGAAGTGGATAATCAGATGCTGGATTCATACTTCACATACAACCACACACACCTACATTCACAGAATGTTTCGCTCCTTCCTAAGTGTTTCTAGTGGGATGGAAAAGCACATCAACTCAAGTCATCCCCTCAGCTACAGAACTGTTCCTACAGCTTTATAACAAATAGTTCCTGTTCTGGTATTTTAATATGCAAATAAAGCTTTTCCCTTCAGAGATTTATTGGTACCAGTCCCCAGCCATATAGAATGTGGATAACAACATTCTTCTCTTCAGTTAAAGGTACAAATAAGAACTCTTGCTTTCTCCTCTGCCTGGCTGATTGATTTTACAAAACTTACAGAACTTTATAAAACTTTGAAAACTCTTTTGAAAACATTGCCAGATCTGAATGAACTTTAGCTGGTTTAAAGGGGAAAATGTATAGATACATACATATAGCTCATGACCTCTGATACAGAATGTAGCAATTCATGCATAATGCAGGGACACTTTTATCCCTTTTTCCTTCTCTCTCTTCTCCCCCATACCTCCTGTGGCTGGCACACAGAGAAAACACCAGTGACTGCAGGTGACTGGGAGATCAGCTGGTCAGTAAGCACTGGTTCCAATAGAGTTTTCATCTCTATTGCCTATGCCCCTTCCTTTTCCTGCTGTGACATTAAGTTACCACATATCCATCCTTCACTGGAGACAAAATTTGGTATCTTGGTTTACTGAGGTCCAGTAGTTTATCTAGGATCTTTCCTTCTCCCTACCAACCCACATGATGCCCCATCAGCATAAAGTCTGCTGACTAGCCTTGATGTTGAAGCCTCCTCTTTAGAAAATGGTCATTAGTCAAAATCTCCTTCCAAAACTAAGCAGAACACAGTGCCCAAGCAGCTGAGAGTGCTGCTGCTCTGTGCCTGGTTTGCTTTTCTTCCCTGGACTTACTTTCCTAAAACAAAGAGAACACGGCCATTTCCTAAAACAAAGAACACAGTCAATACTTTGGCTCAGATCACCATCTCCTGAGGGATAACGTGAACCCTGTTCAAATTAACCTGAGCAGTGCCTGTTTTTCTAGAAAAGTCACAGCAAAGCCCCGGTGGGAGCACATGCTCTTCCAGTGACAATGAAATCAAGCGAGACAACTTACTGGGCCACAGCTCTGAAAATGTCAAGGGTAAAGTCGAGGTTATTTACATGAAAGGTGATAGAAAGCATTATTGTTCTGTGTAAGACTAGAAAGCAGAATCCTGTCCTAGGGCTGTTACAATAAAAATTGCAGGCTTCTTATTAATCCCTGGGACATCAGAGCAAACTTCAGGTACATGCATTTTTGGATTCGTACAGCGTGGGAGACAGGCCTGTGCAACACAAAGTTGGGAGAAGAAGCATTTTCAGGGGCATTAGTAATATGTGGGCAGTGTTTTCCACAACCTACAAGGGAGGGGAGGGGAAATGAGGGACCAGAATATAGTACAGATCCTTTTTTTTAGAGGTTCCAGGGGATTATTTCTATGCTCTTATGCACAGCAGTTCAGTCCCTGGCAGAGGCATTTACCCTTGTTGTATGTCTGTGCTTTGTCAGGTGCACAAGAGAGGGAGATTTTTCTCATTAAATCCCCTCTCCAAAGCATGTTCATTACCCTCTTGAAGTGTGTCTGAGGTGCCCACAGTGCTCATAACTGTGGTAGCACCCAGCAAAACTTCATTTTCTCTTATTTTGGATATGGTAAAATCAGATTTCCAGAAGTCATATTCAGGGCAATAAGCTAAAGATCTGCTTTTCACTGCTTCTCATTTCTCTTTCAAAATAAAAGAGAGCTTTTTCTGCACAATTCCCCCTCTGGGTATAGCCCCCTGATGGGCCTTTTAGGAATCTCTCTAATTTGGCAGCACACAAACTGTGCTTGAACAAATGCACATAGAAGCCACGTCTGTGCTCCTATTGCTGTGCACTCGAGAGGCATCAAGCTTAACAGCCAGGGTTTAAGTTTTTGTTGAAACAGGAAAGCACAGGATGGGAACAGACAGACAGTTCAGAGACATCACTACAAATTTTTTGCAAAAATAATTCCCAAAACAGAGCCCATTGCCATTACAGCGTTACATATGTCAGTGGTTTTGGGCATAGTCTCTGCTCCAGTTAGGGAACTTATACTGCATTAGAAACAAGTAAGAGGAGCCCAGGCTACAGCATGAAACCAGCACCATGTAAAGGGCAAAGCCTATGGCCAAGCAGAAGAATGTAGATTCATTCACAGCTATATGAGTTTCTCTTCTTCCCCTTGGGGGGGAGGGTGTTACGTTAAGACTTTAAGGTCCAAGATCAGAACCTGCTCAGCTTGTTACTGGTAGCATCTCATTATAAGGGACAGCTGGGTCAAGTTTTGAGTTTGATTGGGAATTTACACAGGCTGTTCCCATTTAAAGCAGCAGAGCAGCTTACTGGACCTAAGCAAAACAAAGACCATTATATAGAATTGTTTAGGACTGGTATTTTAAGTGGTTATTTTTTTAGTTTGGAGGTAGTTTCTTGATTGTTTGTCCATCTCCCTCTGAATCCCAACTGACAGCCCTCAGATTAGCCTTATATTTCCACTATACTAATCCGTGTACATTGACCTGAATCATAGAGTAGTACCAGAAATCAGCACTTGAAAAAACCAAGAATTCCTCCCTGCTTTGCTCTATTAAGTTGTTTCCCCCATGCAACATTACATCACCTTGTGTGCTGACCTCATCTTGACTTAACACAATGTGACTTGTCACAACAGAAGCCACTCATCCCAAGGCAGCCGTGTGTCAGAAAACATCAGACTTGAAATTTCAGATCTCCAAAGGCCCATACAGTCGCCTTGTCACAGTCACAAAACCACAACAATGAACATCTTACAAAGCTGCTTTTGTGATAATTTGTTTCTTCTTATTAAAGGGGATTTAGCATCCTTCTAAAACTGCCCTCAAACACTGCAGCTTGTGACAGCACTCCCATGACACTTGAGAGCATGAATAAGCCTGCACTATTACAAGACTAGAGCATTGCAATGGCAGAAAACAACAACTGAGAAAAGAAATTGGGTGATTACTATTATAAATTAAAAGTACCGGCCAAGAAATGCAGTTATATGGTCATACAGGAAATAGCCCTTGAATCCCAACAGTTCTCTTAATAAACCAGCATTATGCTTTCTTGGCCTGCCCACAAAGATTAAAGTGTCAACAACCTACATAACACAGACTGACAGAAACATAAACCCCAAATCTACCTACATGCTACTAAATATCTTCTGCTTATCTCTATTATCCGGAGAAGAACAAACCAGGAAAGGCAGATGATTGATAATGGGGGTGTCTCCACGGGCACAGGGGCAGCTGCAAATCATTGTGCAGCTGATGCCGATTTAAAGGTAAGTTTGCACCAGAAAATAGGGGTGGAAATGCTTAAAGGGGAAGCTGTTTTCTGGCAGCATCCAAATGTGCATTCAGTGAGCAGAGCAGACAGCATTCAAACTGTGTAATCTGATGGCTCCAGGGGAAGCTATTGAGGGACAACTGGTCACTCCTCTCTGAAGCACTAATGGTCTCAGTGCTGGCCAACATGCCCTGCAGCACAGGCTACATTTCCATCGCTATCTGCTTGTCAAGGAATTGTGAAGAATATTTTTAGCATGTTTTACTGATTTCTGTTTATCACTGAGCCTGTGTAAGCCAGGGATTCATTTTCACTACCTTGTATCATCCTGTACAACACTAAGCACTCAGAACTTTGAACAAAATGCAAAAGTAATCCAACTAAATTTTTTTTCACCTTAACATCCACATGCCTCAGGAGCCTTACTCACTATCTCCGACACATTGGTACTATGGAGCTGAGCCAGGGAAGCATCCTCACCGAACTGAGAGCAGGAAACCTCACAGAATCATACCCAGCACCCATCCAAGCAGCAACTGGCAACACTTTGTTCTGAAGAGCCCCACACATACAAAATAGCACAGATTTTTAGTCCTTGTCCCTGGGGAGGGAAGAACAGCTGGCAGTTTTTCAGAAACCCTGTTTCTGGAATTGGCCTGGCTTCCTGTCCCAGGTGTCCATCTGCTTCAATGGGAGACTCCCCCAGGCTGGCATGAGGCAGCAGGTTTTCCCTGGGAAAGCTAAGCTATGTCAGGGGAATGTTTCCCCCTCACCATTCACAGAACTGTTGGTGCCCATAAGTTCAAACACATTCTGAAGTGGTGACAGGACAACTGGGGCCTCAGCTGCCCTCTAAGATTGTCATTTTAATGCAAGAGCAAGAAGAAACAGGCAACCAGGACAACAGAGAGAAAGGGAAACAAATACAGACAACAGACAAAACCAGAAAACCCCGAGGAAAGCTTTTATTTGAATATCTGCTACTTGATTTCAAGCTTGATCAGAAATTTTTTCCATCTTATCATGAGATACTGCAAGGAGCATCCCTTAATCTCATGTCCTTTCTCCCCAGAAGTTCTTTATTATATATGAAGGCTACTTTTGGCTCTTGGATGCAGATTCATGGCTCTCCCTGAAGGGAACAGACCTTAGCTCTGGACCCAAGAGTAACAGATGCCATCAGTGTGAGTCACAACAGCCACAAAGTTTGTCACAAGCAATCATAAAGCTGATCTAGAAGTCTCCCCCAGTGGAGAGGAGAATATTAATGACTAAAACTCCAATGGCAATGTTCTCTCGAGCATTTCACAGCAGGAATTTGCCTCAGTAAGAATTGTGGAGTTGGCCTCGGATACAAGGGAAATCTTATTTAGAAGTCCCTTATTAAAGTTATACAGCAATGCCACAGGGCACAGAATGAGATTTCATCTGCTTAATTTATATTGATTTAAGGAAACTCTGATTTGCTCCCTGCCCTCCCTATGTCTCAGCTCACAGAGCAACCTGATGCTCTTGCATCCTATTTCCAGCATAGCACAGGGCAAGAACTGTTTGCTTGCAGTGACTAAAAAACCCACCACCATCAGATACCATCACTTATGGACCAGGTTAGTGTTCCATCAGTCCCTGCAGAGTACCAGGCCCACAGAAAAGCTGACAGAAGTGGCACCAGATAAAGTTCAAGGTCAGGAACATGATGACAGCAGAGAGAAGCAGCTGGAGCAGAGAGGAAGACAGTGCCAGAGGACGAGGACGACGGTGTACGGCTCCTTACTTTTAACGGGTCCCCTGGGAGATGCTGCGACTGAGCCCCTCTCTCTGGCTGTGTCTCCTTCTCTAGTTTCCTTTTTTGGTTCCTCTCCATCCAAACATCATCGAAGCTGAAGCACTTATAGAGGGGTTTAGGTCTCTTCCTCCTCCTCTCTGGAATCTCCTTAGCTTTTCCATCTGGAGCAAGGCAGGAAAGCCTCCAGGCTTTGCTCTCCAGGGTGGAGCCAGGGCGAGGGGATGGTGGGACCCAGGGGGGCCTCCTTTTGCGATGGGGAACCCATTTCTTATTTGGCCTCTTTTCAGGTGCAGTTTGGCATTGCTGTCTAGACTCCTGTTTTACAAACAGCAGGTGAAAACACAGGGTTTGCTGGACGGAAATGTTGTTTGCTTCAAGTCAGTTTGAACAGAAGATGGCAAAGCACAGTTATCCAGCTCCAGAACTACTCAGAAGAAAACACTTAGGAGGACTCCACCCTGGAGCAGCAGCTCTGTGATCCTTTGAGAGTGCAATATGTACTCCCTTTGCACAGGACAGGGCCCTTTTCACCTTCATTCTAGATGGCATATTACAATAACATTACTACTAGGATTTAGGTCACTCTGTCTGTATAATATTATTTACAAAGACAGATAGTATCTCTGAAAATAGGAAAATGACCTCCTGTCTGTCTCTGCTTTTCTGACTGTACTTCAGTTATATAATGTGAAAAGGCTTCCTAGATGCCTGCAGGTCTGATATACCAAGCCCTGTGTTTCCTGATGTGCTCTTTACGCTATCCATTTTATTTGCTTGATGCTGGGCCAAGAGTAAGGAATTGAACAGCTTTGCCTTTCACTCTCATTGAGTGGTTGCACAAAATTACAGCTTTTACACTAGAACAGCTGGAAAGCAAGTATGCCCTGAGGCAACCAACGACTATTCCAGGTAGCATCAGTGTTAGAATCGATAATATTTAAGGTGGGAGACACTGACACTGGGGAATGAATGATCAGGAGTCTCTTTTCATGACAAATAAAATGCTCTATCTTGATAGTTGTATCTGTCCAGTTTCCCACAGTTCCTTTGAAGAACCCCAATAAAACCAAACTCCAGGCACTTCCTATCTATTCTCAACTAACCAACAATTCCAGGTCAGTTCTTCTTGCCCCTGGTAAGAGATGCCACAGTCTAGAAACAGTAGATGCTGTGAAAAAGGAAAGTGTTTCCTGCTGATGTTCTGTGCCTAATGCCATCATACTGGAGAGGAGTGAGGAGAACGTGCAAATTCCAAACATGGGACATTTTAGGACAGTTTGCGCTTGCCTGCTGAATAACACAATTATGTAAGTAAAATCATGCCACAAACAGATTAATTAAACATGTAACGAAGTTCCTGACAGATGGGCAAACTGGTAATGGTTCTGTCTTGCTGTTTTCTGCATAAAATCTTTGTCCTGGAGGTAACCTGGAGAATGTTGAGAATGTTAACCACTAGCAGGTACTCAGAGAGGGGCTGCTCTGTGCCCCACCAGGCGAAGAAGAGTTACTTACCAAGGTGGCATCCAGAGGTGTCCAGGACAAGCTGATCCAGTGCAGTTTGGCACAGCACTGTAACACAGATAAACCCACACTACTGGAAAAAACACCTGGCTGGGGGCTTGGGGAATATGTACAAATCCCCTACTGGAGGGCACATTGGGAAGTGAACTCAAGAACTTCACAATTATGCATTTGTTTTGAAATAAGGTCTTTTCTATGTAGAACAGAAAAGAAATTTTCTCCAAATCCACTGATAAACTTAATTTTATGACCTCTTTACTAAGCAACATACATTGGGAAGGCCATGCTTAGTGCATAGAGGATAATTGTGCTGGGAAGACTTAATACTGTAACTATACTTTGCCCAATGTCTCTGTTGTATTTTCAGGGGTTTCTGAAAAAAACAACTTCAGTTACAAAATCCAGGGTGCAGTTCTACTTCATTTCATGAAAATGGAAATAAATAAAGCCCTATCTGCTTTACTATAATAGATGTTATGTTTTAAAAGCTGGGACATTTACATTCATTTCCAGGCTCCAGTTACATTTGCCCAATTTCAGATATCATATTTTGCAGTCTCCAGAAGAATCAGGAAAATTAAACTGTTTTCATGTGGCTTAGATACCATTTAAATTTTTTATGGTTTTCTTTGAATAATTTAATCTAGCAATCAATTTAAGTAATTATTTATTTGCTTCTAATGGTTACATTATAGGATGTGGGCTTGCCTATTCAAGGCTTTACACATGCCACATCTTTCCACTCTTTTCTAGATGTTCTTTTGAGCTATTATTTACAGGTCAGTGATTTTATTCACCCTCTGAGAGGCTTCATCTGTTGACAGCATGTATAGTCCAAGTCTCTTGCTTTTTCCTAGGCTGGTGTAACACTGCAGTGTCTTGTCTGGAATGTTGTGTCCTCTATTAGGTTTGTAGGTTAAGTTGATGCCCACGAAAACAAAAGATTTTCAAGTAAAGCTGAGCACAGAGGGGAATAAAGTAAATTCTCTTCCCCATTTTCCACCAGCAATTCTGGTACTACAGCCCTCACTTCTCCAACTGCCACCCATACACTTCTTTGGATCAGCTAAAAACCCCAAGCCAGTCAACCAAAACACTTTCACTGGGAATATGTGCAGAGAGGTTGAGGCAATTTAAGCTCATAAGAGGGCACTGGAGGCAATATAAGGGCAGTCACCAACAACTTTATATTTATATGGATGAGGGATCAAACTCCGCTCAGTAATGCTAGACAATGACACAAGGCAGTGGCCAGAAACTGTAGCTTGGAAAGTTCTGGTTGGGCACGAGGAACAAAAAATTCTCCAGGAACATGTTTCCCAGAAAGGTATTGAAATCATCAGCAGTGGAGGTTTTCAAGACTTGATTAGGCAAAGCCATGGTTTGGTCTATCTGGTGGTGCCATTAGTCGTGTATGCTCCTACCAACCATTTGTCTGTTTGTGTCTACACAAAAAACAGGGAGCTTCTACAAAAAAAGTAGGGAGAAAGGGTAGGCTAAGATCATTTTGGAGGGTATCAAAACTTTTGTGTACACTGGGATGTGAGAGACAAAAGGCAACAGCAGCAAAAGCTGTGTGAGGGCTCATTTGAGTAGAACACAAGCAGCCCTCAGCAGTTCTAGATTAGTGAACACTCTGGAAATTGTCTGCTCAGGGTATGCAGAAGCTCATACCGTCTCTCAAGCACCACTTGTGACAATCTGCTCAACAAAATTATTCTCCCATTTCTTAATGACAAAACTCATCAGCAACGAAACTGAAAAAGTAGTAAAAGTAGCATGATCAAGGCATGTCCTGGGATCTCAATGACAGCTCAGTTTCAGTCACTCTGGGGGTTGTGCTTAGCCACTGAAAGAGATTCCTAAGCTCCCAGCCACTTTACAACATGGGAAATCCTCTCTGAGATTAAAAAGCTACCGACAGAGGAAGTGTCTGCTTTTGAAGGCTCCAGCCACTCAAGAGATCCCTACTGAAGATACAATCTGTTCTGTGAGATCCAGCCTATGCCAAGGATTTCATGTGTTACCTGGATTAGAACACAATACAGTGTGAAAAGGAGACCCTGACTCCATGAGGGTTTTTTTCCGTTTGCTGTGGAAAAGGCAGAAAAGGAATTCTAGCAGCAACCAAAGGGTAGTTAGGGTGACTGCAAAAGACTTATGGTACTTTGAAAGACAGTTACTCATTGTCTAAAGAAAGAAAATTATTTTATTTCTTAAAAACTGACTGCTAGCAATGGGAATTGATTTCTATGTGACTGCTAGCAATGGGAATTTATTTCTATGTGACTGCTAGCAATGGGAATTTATTTCTATGTTACCTTTCATGTTGAGAAACTTATTCACTATATACTAGTTACAAGGCTCAATGCTGCCTTAAGAGGTTATCCCCTCTAACCCAGCAAAAAAAAAAAAAAGGAGTTGAACACAGTGTGGTGTCTGTATATTCTGTCTGTGTTATGCATTAGAGCTGCTGTGATTACTCCATTTTAGATTTTTGTGGCAAATCCTCCCCTAAAGAGTGCATCAATTCATATAGTCTTGGACAGAAACAGAAAGGATAAGTAGTGCTACCTGTCTCAGACCAAGAGGAATATTAATGTGCCCATCTAACCAATGTGTTCATTGAGCCATTAAGGAGTTTCACTGGAATTCCTAAGCCATATTAAAGCAAAAGACTGCAAACCACACCACCCTCTGATCATTCCCAGACAACAACTCACCTCATCTTGGAGCATATCACTAATGGAAGAAGCTGTATTTAAGCTGATCTGGGATTGACTGCTTATGCCACTGTCATCCCTTTGGTATTCGGCGTCCAATGACTGCACAGAAAGTAAGAGACTACCTCTGGGTTTCAATGTCTTTGGTCTCTCAGGAGCCTCCAAATTGCTTTCAACTCCAGGACTGTTCCCAAGAGAAATCATCGAAGTGGCACATACTCTTCCAGGATAACGGAAGGTCCTCTGGTGAGAAGTGGATCGTGGACTCTGCGGTTTAGGACTCATGGGCCTACAAGGCATGTCTTTACCATCGGAATTTGAGTGGTGGGGACATGATGGACTTGACTGACTAAATGCCAACTGCAAGTCAGTGGGGCTAAATGGAGATTTCATCCAGTATTCCTCTAGGGAAGTATTTAAACTGTTGCTGAGAACCTCCTGCTGCTCATCACAGTCAGAACTCTGTGAGTATTTAATGCCCAAATCATGGGACTGTACTCGTCTTCTCCACATACCTGCAGGTGAAGAGACATCAACAGGTTCCACAGAGTTGTCAAAATAGTTGGAGCCACTATCTGCTTCTGTTTTAAAAAACGTGTGTCCATTGGAACTACCCTGTCGTTCTACTGGTGTTCTCATCACGTGGCCACCACTTGCACTCAGACCCTCCTGTGTCGGTAATAAACTTGCTAAGACAGGCCTTTTTAGTCCATCTGCCTCCTTGCTTTTTAGAAAAGCTTTCCAGGTGCTCTGGCGAAGTTTGGCTTTCTCCTTTTCATTTTTCAGTGATACTCTCGAACTTTGCTCAGTGTTTTCCTTTTCTGTAGATCTCGACTCAAATAAGCTTGAGAGGGATTTGTGTGCCAAGGCCAACCTTGTCTTGAACTTCTTGCCCTCAGGGGTTTTGTTCCTTTTGTATTCTCTTTCAGGGAATGATTTTCTAATCCCAGAGTGCTCCACAGGTTCACCATCATTGTTTTCAGATGAACCTGAAACATGTCGATCTGCATGTTTGACAGGTCCCAAACAGGGAGAAGTTGAATTCATATCTGTGTCTTCCATCAGTATCCGACCAGAGCCAGAGGCCTTCCTCAGGCTCAATCTGTTGAATAATCCTGGGGGTCTCTCATAGAATAAATCATCATCATCAGAGTACTCTGAAGTGTAACTTTCCTTCCTGTGGAAGACTAAACCAGATGGACAGCTTTTCAAAGACAGTAAACTTGCAGTGTCTTCATCATCTTTCCCAGCTTCCAGCTCTTCTGTCTTTGCCTTGCTGCCAAAGAAACTGCTAGTTCCCTGATTTTCTGCTGTGGCAGGCTTAGTTTTCCTGAAAGATGTCATTTTTGAGAATACTAAAAACCTGGAAGCTTTCCCACTATTCTCATTCTTTGTTGGCTTCTGCACCGCTTTATAGAGACTGCTGTTACTTCCCAGGATGTGGGATAAGTTGTCATCCATTTCCTCGCTGTTAGTGCTGCAGGTACTTACATTATCCAGGCCCAGCATGCAAGTGTTATGGATCTCCCTGTTCACAGACTCATCAAAGACATCAGACACATCTAGACTGAGTGCACTGTCTTTGCTGGGGTTAGCAGTGTCTTCTGCAGCAGAGCCCTGCCTTCCTTCCCTAGGAGAAGGTCCTTCACAAATACCTATTTCTTCCCTTGAGCCATTACAGCCTTCATTTCCTTGCCTGCCTACTGCTTGTTCAGAGACAATGCTGGGCCCTTGAAGGTCATCAGCACCATCTCCCGGACACGAACTGCTTACACTGCTGCTCGTTTCCAGTGTAACTGCACTAATTATATCTAAGCCTTCCTCTCTGCCTTGATGTGCTTTGAATTCCTCTTCCTTAGACACTTGGTCATCTCTTGTTCCAGGCTTTCTGGAGCCTGACTTTCTGAACTGTTCTAATTCAAAAGCAGTCTGTGTTCTGCAGGGCTCTTCCTCAGAGACCTTCACACCACCTGTACTGTGTGATTTTATGAGCACTTCTTCACAGGGACCTGTCTGACTTTCTGCACTAAGTGTATCATTGCTCAGTGGTACAGTAACACTCCTGAATTCCACTTCCTCACTTGTTACTGTGGGATTACTACAGGTGAACCCTAAGGATGAAACTGCATCGTTTTTTTCTCTTTTCTCTTCTGAAACTTCTGGTTCTACTTCAGCTGTATCCCTATCAGGGGGTACCTCTACACTGCCAGGAATGGGATGGGTGGCCAGAATTTGTTCTTTACGGATACAGTTTTCACCAAGAACTCTCTCTGGCTCATCATGAACTTTGTTCACAGTACAAAGAGATATCAAATCCCTCCTCACTACATTTCTCAATCTCTTGGTTACCACTTCAGTAGGAAGGTCATCATTCAGTGTCTTGGACTGTAATCCTTTCTGCTCTACAGAGACTATAATTAGTGCAGGCTTTAACTCTGGAACAGTCATTAGATCCCTCCTCTGGCTTATATAATTTGATCTGGGAGTCCTTTCAACAGCAAAGGCGCTGTCACTGTCTTCATCCTTTCCTTTATGAGTAGGATGTTCATTTGTTACTAGCTCAGAGTCGCTCCTTAAGGTACCAGTTTTGCAACTTGTATTTTGCTTCAGTGGCTCTTCGTGCTCTGTCCCAGTGTCACTGCCACCTGGTTGTACTGTGGTTTCCAGGAATTTCCAGCCAAAGTCAAGATTAGAAGAATGATCTGCCCATCTTTCTCCTGCCACAATCATCATACCTGACAGTTCTGATTCAAGGCCATTCTCCTTCAAACTTTTTTGGTCTATTCCACTATTGGAAACACAGTTTACAGAGTAATCCCAATCTCTGTTTTCCACAACAGCAGGAAAACTTACATGAGAAGCTGCAAGGTTCTCAGTGCCACCAGTGCCCAATTCAACATCAGCATCACAGGGGAATCTGCCTGCTTCCAGAGCTCTTTCAGCTTTGTACTCATCACTTTTTATGAGTTCTTCAGCATTTATGGTCACTGGCTCACAGTCCAGGGCAGAGGAAGTCTGCTTTTGTTTGGGGCTGCACTCACAAGCATCACCCTGTGTTAAGCTGTCAGCACAGGTACCGACTGGCTCTGGGTTCAGGCCACATGTCTCTGATTTAGAGTGCAAATAATAATCAATGCACTGGGGAGAGCCTGCTGGTTGAGAAACCTGACGCTCCTTTGAGTTCGTGTCAGTATCAAGAAGAGATCTTTTTATGCCAAACTGGCCCTCTATTTTTATTGCTGGCTCAGGGCTTACAGGTACCCTTCCTAAGTTTTTCCAAGTGCATTCAAAATCCAACCCTTGAAGATGTATTCTGGAACATGACCATCTGAATTTGTTTGTAAGGTGAATGCAGCTCCCCACATATTCTGTCTGGCTTTGAACACTGATGTTTTCAGGTACACTGTGCCATGTTTTACTTTCTGTAATCTCTGACCTTGTGTGTGGTGGCCGAGATTTTGGTTTGAAGCCACTCTGGTAAAAGAGTGAATCTGATGTCAACATAGTCTCTGTACGTCCATGTTTTATCCTTTTGCCTGTAGTTTCCTCACTGTCAGCTGAATTCCTCCTGCTGCATTTTATACTGGACATAGAATCTAACTCACACTTATAGTCAGATGTCTCAGTGTAACTTTTAGAGTTAGGTCCATTTGTTTCAAAATGAAGATTAGGCAAACTACAGCTAGACACTGCATCTGACTGGAAGGAAAATTGCTGTACCTCAGGAAAAATCAAACAATTTTCTGAGTTTGCTTTGAAACAGTCAATGCTTAATACTGCAGGATGTTCCCTCTCTCTTGTAACATCATCTTCTGTAGGTACTGGGTTGGTACAGGATTGCACTTTAAAGCTTTCTAACTCTGCTTTATTTTGTAATGCTGCCACAGAACTTCTCTTTGCCTGTGATACAATGCCCTCTTCATGGAATTTGTTCTCTGTGATAGAAATATCACTAAAGACTGTCTGTTCTTCATCACCCAGTTCTTCACCTTCTGCCCTTGCTGACTGTACACAAAACTCAGTCTTGCTTGGTGCTGCTTTTATTTTGTAGGACAATCCAAACTGTATGTGCCGGGTGAATTCTGGCTGCCTGGAGCACTTCAGTCCATGGAAGGTTGTTTCTGCCCTTTCTTTGGGAAAATTACAGCCCAGGGGTTTTTTTTCAGTGAACAGGCAGTTTGAATCCAAGCAAGTGTTCCCAGCTATGTCACTAGAAAGAGATTCTGTATCTGATGCACTCTCGTAAGGCTCAGTTTTTACATCTGACAAAGATCCACTCTGATGTGACACGGTCTCAAAATAATCTTCATCTGTTTCTTGGCTGGATCCACGTACCTCCAGCTCTGTTGTACTTGGGGTAGAAGTACTCAGATCGTCCTCAAACTCTCCTTCACTGATGTAGTTTTCAACTGGCTGTGGGGTCTGTGAATAAACAGAAAGGAATGCTTTAGCAATGATTTCCCATAGCAGCAGGGCAACATGAATTATTATTAGAAAAGGGACTTTGGAACAAAATTAATTTAATACACACTGATGTCTTTGAAAGTTATACTTGATGTTTTACTTATTGATGGTCCTGAGGTCTTGGTCTTTCTATTTCTTACTCTTCTTTTCCTTTAATGGTTCTTAAATAATCTTTTTTTATTTCATATGCAATTATACAGAAGCCAAAATTTTACTTTTGGCCATATCTTTCATAGCCCATTACCAAAACACATTTCACATTCAAGTACATCAAATGAAAATCATCCCTTGACAGTAGATCTAAAAACTCTAATGAACCCATCTTCAAATTCAAGGAGGAGGTTTATGTGGAAAACCTGAGAAGTAATTGTTAGTGTCTGCATTAGAGAAATCTGGCATAAAAATATGCAGAAACTGCACCTGAGTAACCAGATATTACCCATACCAAAGCCTGACCCAGAGGTGAAAGAAGCCTTAGATCTCACTTTCCAGAAGGTTTATACCAGGAGCACTACATGTATGAGTTAGCAGAGCACATCCGAATCAGTGGCTCAGAGCAGAAAGATCAAACTGTCAATATTAGGAAATGTCTTTGTCCCAGACAGCTACGCTGGGAGAGCCTCAGTCTCCTTTTCTTCAACCATCAGAAAGTTGTCTGGATGTTTCTTAGGATTGAAGCAGATAATGAAATCACAGCAGGCTTTCAGGAGGTAAAAATAGTACTTGCTGTCTGTCATCTTCACATTCCACTATTGTCAGAAGTTCTACAAATGTACCCAACAAAGATATTTAGCTGATTCCAGCTTCAGTCCATTAATATCTAGAATGAGATGCCACATAAGTATAAATGGCAGCCTTTAACCCTAATTTTGGATGCTTCTTTAACCAGGTTTTGGTAACATTCCTCACAAGAATCATTGGCACATTTTAAAATCTGAAAACTGAGATAACAAACAATGAAAGACTTTTCTAAATAACAAACAAACCAAAAACCACCACAAGTGAATGGCAGCCATCAAACTAGAACACAAGATCCTTCAGCCTGACTTGCACATCAGGGTGCTTTGTCACAGAGGAAGTGTGAGTCCTCGTGTGGGAAGCCAAATTCCAAATCACATCAGAAGATATGTCACAGAGTTTCTGATTCTAGGCACCAAAACATAGAGGGTAAATTGGAAAAGGGAAGGCACAAGAGTTATTTCCAAATGGGATCTCAATAAGAAGACTGGTATTTTCTCTTGACAGAAGAAGGAAAATACAAATTGAATGGAGGAGGGAAGGGGGAGAATTTAGTGCTTTAAACCAAGTCCAAAAATCACTTTCACACCATAAACCTGACCAAATTGCACATGAGTCACATAACCAGCAGAGCAATATGTCCATTACTGTGTGCAATCAGTGACACATGTAATTGAGTTCCTTTAATAATGTGAAATCCCACTATCACCAGGACAGAAATGACCAGCACAGAGCAGCATTTCACATGGTGACAGCACAGCACAGAATGTGAGCGTTGGCTCTCACAGCAGTGACTGCAGCAGCTGCTCACAGTGACAGCACTGCCTCCACAACACTGTTCTGAACACAGATTTACAGATGGCCATAAACTGAGATAAAAACTGTTCAGGCAAGGAGGAACAAAGTAATGAAGATGACTGACTGTCCTCAAGGATGATTATGAATTAAATTACAAAAAAAATTGGGGCAGAAATCCCTTAAAGCCCATCTATCATTCCAAACATACCTATGTCAAAATATTCATACTGTGAGCCCTCCCAAATTCATTATTCGTTTTTAATGGGTATTACACAAAATTTTGCATTTAAAGCAGAAGCATAGGCCCCACAATTGCCTCCATAACTTGTGGGGAATGAGGAAACAGCTTCTAGGTATGAAGGGCACCAATTACTGTCAACCAGTACTCCTGGACCAGGCCAAAGACTGAATATGTGCCCCAGTACTGCTGAAGGGAAGAGTCACTGCCAGGATCAGCCTGGGGCCACCTCTGCCAGCTGTGCCCTGGGATGGAGTTCCCTTGAGGAGAGAGAGGATGTGGAAGCTTCAGTTCCCACCAAATTTAGCAAAGTCCTCTGCCTAACAGACAGGGGAGGCCTAGAGCCGACCTCTAGTAAACCTGACATTCATGAGCTCACTAAACTTCCCATGGTGACCAGGGAAGAAACCCTAACAGGGCAAACAACAGGCAGATGGTGCCATTTGTACCTTCTTCCACGGGTCTTTGACTTCTCAGCATCTCCAGGAGGCCAGGCCTTTGCTCTGACCATGTGCTCTGTCATATATGGTTTTATTTTCTCCCAACCTGTAGTGTGTGTTTTGTTAGGGTTTCTGCAACTGCTTCTCATGATGTTTTACTGGGGGGTTAAGGACTCACTCAGAGTATAAGGGGAAAGTTTACAATGGGCTCTGATGCAGCCCTGTGATCCCAACACAGACAATCACAGGCTCAGGAACTGAGCAGATGTGTGGCAGTGATTCTCAACTAGGCTTCTGATTAGACAACAGTTCCCATGCCTTTAATTTCCATAAGATTACACTGAGAATTTCAAAAGACAAATGACAGCTTTTTCCTGGGAAGAGTTCTTGAGAAAACCCTCAGTATCCGTGGACAGAGTTGTGTGCCTATACATCTCAATCTCAGAGCAGATAACAGTTGGAAGAAAGGATTTGAAATAAATACGAGAAACAACTACCAAAGTAAGGCTTTTGCACTTCACAGACAATAGAAAAATAACAGCAAAGCTGCCCCTGCCTGCTTTTCTCTTGCATCTCTTTCACCAACTCTGAAATGTGCCAAGAAAACAGGATGAAGCTGAAATTACTGATCTGTCCTGTTATCATTGCATGCAGCCATGTATTATCATAACCTAAAGTCACCAGAAAAATGAGACTTATAACTTTGTTGTGTGGAGATCTCTATCTCCATAACATAAGATGCCTTCCATCCAAGTTACTCTCATATGTGACATCTGCTCCCACGGGCTCAGTTCTCCTGTCTTGTGAACACTTCTAATTTGGCAGAGAAGTCATGTATCATTTTTTCTCTAAATCAGATTTGGTATTTGAATAATTTTCTCACACAATATTATATTGTGCCAATTGTAAGTTTTGTATTGTATCTCCCTAATTTTCTCTGCCTAACAACTAGCAGGATATGTTAAACAGACAATTGTTTTACTTCAACTAGTCTTTTAATTAAGGATTTTATCCTTAAAGCTCACAACCACAAAAAAGAATCTGACCATTTATATGATCTTTCCTTTTACTTTGAATGCAAGTTCCCCAAGCAAGCCTAACTTGCTTTCCCACTAACTTGTGCCTGACTTTAGTTATTACCTCATTTCCAGCTCAAGGAACATCACAGAACAGTTCTTCCCTGAACTCAAGACAACATGAAAGCATTTTCAGTTGATATTTCAAAGGATTCAGACAACTGTTTTCTCCATAGGTGGTGTTGACAACATCGAAATCTTGAGTTGTTATCAGTATACATTTCATGACTCTCCCTTCATACCTTGTCTGACCGAAAGGCACAGTGCAGTATCTTTGATTTGCAGTGTAATGAGACTAAATGAGAGCAGTTCCCATGAACACAGGTGAGAACAAGCCAGCCATCCTCTCTGCTCAGTGGGCCTCAGCCCTGCTCATGAGGTAAAGGAAATGTGCAGTTCCCAGGGCAGGCATCACTTACAAAGGGTCTCATCCTGCAGAGCGCTGTGTGCTCTGCACTCCTGCTGATGCAGGTACAGGTGAGCTCAGGACACTCAGGATTTGGCTGTGCCTACTTCAGTACTTCAGTACTCCTGGTGGGGTTATCTACATGCTCTCTCTCCATCACTGTCTTTGAGAAGGGCAACACTAATATAGCCAGTTAAAAAGAGTGGGGAGAGAGAAAGATAGATGAAGCTAGTGGGTAAAACTGGCCCTTTCACTGGCAATATAGGTTGTTAATAGAGCTGCTTCAGGCTCCCTTTGTAGTGTCATCTAGGGTTATTTGTATTGGTTTAACTTGTGTCCTATATATTTTAAAAATAAGCTGAGTGGAATTGCTGAGTCTCTAAAGCTCCTCATTGCTTTCTCACAGAGAGTGACTGGGTATGAAATTCTGAAATTCTCATGACAGCTAAATGGAAAATATTTGAGGCAATCTAACATGGTAGCATGAAACTCATCCACCCTCAGTGTAATGAGAGCTGTGAAAAGCTGAGCTTTCTTCTACAACCAAGTAGGGTCTTAGGTGGCCTAAATAGCTTTGAAAAATACTGGTTGTGAAACTGTCATTATTGTCATTATGGATATCCTGAGTTGAGGGTACAGAGGAAAAACCAAAGGTGTGTTCAGTCACAGGACAGAAACAGCATTCAAAATACCCAGTTTATCCTTTTGTGCCTTTGATACACCTCTGCTCATAGAGGTACAGCCCTGGAGAGAGAGAGAGGAATCTGGCCTCCAGGCTTTGGTCTCTCCAATTGGGCTGGCAGAGGTTGCCCAAGGTAATGTCACTTCTAGAAACTTGGATGGTTGCCAGGTTGGAAATGCCTGGAAAGATCTAAGACCGCCAAGCCTTTCCAGAAGAACTGCCACAGAAATGGCTTTTCACAAACTAAGTTATGTTCTTGGATTTAAAGCAAACACAGCACAAAAAGTGTTCCTCTTCACAGAAACTTCTGTCACAGGGTTCAGAAGTGGTTCATGGCAATGATGGAGCACAGCTGCCATCCCAGGGAACCAGTCACACTACCTCAATCACCACAGAGCTATAAAGAAAAAGCCCTTCAAACACATTTGTGGAAAAGATATAGACTCAGAATTAATGGTCTCAACTTACCTACACTTTTCCATGCTTAAATAAATGCAAAGCCTGAAATCCTTAAAGCAAATTAGATGCCAGTCAGGGGTTGGATTATACATGCAATAAAGAGACATAGGCCTGGCTCAAGGGAACTTTGTGTAGCAAATGAATTTGCATGTAAAGGTTTATTCTCAGAAGGGAAAACACAGAATTCTTTGGGAGAGCCCTTTGTGACGCCCAGAGTTGTGTTTTTCAGGGTTCCCATAACACAGAAGCACAAGCTTGTGAAAGCTCTTAAATGACTGGTGGCACAACCAACCCCTCGAAAAAGCTCCCAGTGGGACAGGACTTCAGATGGGAGGTGACAGTGCAGGGTGCAGAGCAGTAGCTGTGACCCACCCAGAATCCCTCTGCACTGATGGACTGCGGCTGGAAAATGACCCAGCAGAGATTCACATTAGAAACTAGAATAAAAACATAATGAAAAGTAGCCACATAAGATCCCCAAGGCCTCAAATTATCTTCCTGATCAAACCCAGATACCCCAACCCTTTCGTTGAATTGCCTTTATTTACTACTGACTTGTAAAAATAAACCTTATTACACTTAATGAGGAAGAAGTAGATTTAAAGACATTAACTTCAAACAGAACTTCAGTTTCTCAGTCAGCAGAAAAACGTTTTCTGAATTGTCAGTCATGTCAGTGGATATTATAGGTGCTTCAGATGCTTATAAAGAGCACAGCAGCATGAAGAAGAGCAGATGCAGCGCTGTGCTTTGCTGAGGACTGCTGAGCAGTGATGCTGTTGTCAGCACTGAACCCTCACAGTGATTCTGCTCTGTGCACAAATGGCATTCCACAGGCACTCTGAAAGACAGAGAAATGAAACCCTCTGCAGGTAGTGAGGAGAGTGCTCTATAGCCACTGAATTATGACTTGCAAAACTCGCAAAATATATTGTCTTTTTCTGCAGGACACAAACGTTTGCATCTTAACTGCACAAGAGGAAACAAAATTCACAGATGGATGAGAGAAGCAGAACTTCCCCAGGAGGTTCTTACTTCAGTCAGTGCAGATATGTACATGCATCCAAAAGCAATTTTGGCACAAAGTCTTCCTGCCGTTTGGTGACACAGATGTTTTGTTAATCATCTATACACAGCAACAGCACTGTTTGCAGGGCTCTCCATCCTTAAGTGGTAACATTTTTATATACAGAGCCATTCATATATAAAGGCATTAAAACAACATATCTCCCTTTTCCACAGAAGATGGATTTTTCATTGTTCCCAGATGGTGCAGTTACTTTTTGCTGAAAAATATCTCAAAACAAGTTGTGTTGATTTGTGAGAACTTGCCCTACACTAATGATTACTGTCATGAGGAAACAACCCACAGCTATCCACGCATATGTGTCCTGCTCTATTAATATTTAGTACCTTCACTAGAAAGCCTTTAAATGGTTAAACAGCTCCCAGATCAGCAGGACTAGGTGAGCAATTGCACAAGGCTCTGGCAGCTACCATCCCTCCAGTGGTAGTGCCAGGCAAAGGCAGGAGGGAGAAGGGTTTGGAACCAAAGGCAAAACAACACACAGAATCAGTGAAATATCTGAACATCACAACAGCATCCTAACTGCCAAAACCTCAGTGTGTCTCCCCCTCCTGCCAGCCTGAGTGTTCTGCTTCTGCTCAGTGTTCCAACAACACAGCCCCGATTAACCTGCCCCAGAGGTCATCTGGGCCTCCACCATGATGTTGTCTCGTGACACTTGATCAGTACAGGACTGCAAGAGCAGAGAAACAGCACAGGCAGTGGGCCCCCTGCACTCCACAGAGCTTCTTCAGTTCCTTCCAGTAAGCCAATTCCAACACAAAACCACTTTTATAGCCTGAAGCCAAAGACATTATCTCCCCGTTTGCTATTACCATTCCTACTGCCCCAAGGTGGCTCGCAGTGGCTGTGATCTGGGAGCCATCTAGAGGTGACGGAGGCGCCTGATCCGACACAGTTTGCACAGGGAAACACACAGTCCCCTGAACAAACATTTCAGTGTCTCACTGTGTGCAGGGCAAGTGGCTCACTATCAAATTCCTTAGCACTGCTGTAGCTCCAGCCAGATAGGACTGCCTAGCAGACGAAGAGGAGAGGCAGTGAGGAGGCATAAAGATTTATGGTGTTAAGTAGAAGATAAATATGCAAAAGAAGTTATTTGTACAAGATGATTGCACAAGATTGAAAAGTTCATGGTTCCCTGTATCTTGTATTTGTGGTTTATTTCTTCCATTAAGTTTTACAAATACGTTTTTATCAAAGCAGCAATATGAGAAAAAATTATTATGAAAATACTTGTAGATTTATTCTCACAAAATGACAACTAATTTGTACCAAAAGAAATCCTTCATTTTAGCGAAGACACTAACTATGTAGGTTCACCCTTGAAATGTAAAGTTTAGACTGTATCAATAATTAACACTGTTATTGTTCTGAAATATAAAACCATCTTTTTTTTTTGTAAATATGACAATATAATACATCAAATAAAATTTGGAATGTGAACAGCTAAAATTCAGACTCCAACAGCTTCCCTGCTCTCTGACACGATTTGCATTCACTGCACTGCAACACTCCCTCTGCTGGCAAATCTAAAGGACAATATATTGCTTATTGCTTCACCGTGCTTCTGCATTCAGCACGTGGAAAGCCTATATTGTTAGATTGCTGATTATCTTTCCGTGAAAACAGAGATATATTTTGCTTGCTTTATAATACCAGGTCAATACTCCTCCTACCTCACACTCTTCTTCTATATTTAATTAACAGCAAAAAAGCTCAGGATGCCCCAGAAAAAGATAATCAGAAGTTACCATGTTCATGTTGAAGATACAGTGTAAAGATGGAGCAGGTAAATCGGTGCTCCCATGAGGGGGGGGTCTAAGCCACAGTGAAAACGCATTTTTGAGCTAAAATGGAAATACAGCCCACTTGGCCACAGGGAAGCTCCTGCCTCAGAGTCACGGAGGCAAACGTACATCCACCTCTGTGTAAATGTTACCATCAACCTTTCACTAGGGCAGATGCACCTTTGAGAGGCTGAAGCTGCCTGGTAGAAGCAACACTCAGCTGTGCACAGACCAAAAGCCCTGCCTAGAAACTCTGTGAATCCTTCACATTCAGGGCCTGTGCTGTGCAGCCCAGGAACGTCAAGTACTGACATCCTCCAAACAGTGGATGCTTGTATACTCTTCAAAAGATCATTATGTCCTGCTACTCTCTGTTGAATAAACACAGCACCCACAGTTAGTTTCCCCTCAGAGTGTTTAAGGGCATGTTTGACCACTTTGCTGAGGGGGAACCTTTAGGCTTCCTGGTGGAAGAAGTGGAGACTTCTGCTCTAGAAGACCAGACACTGAGCGCTGTGGTGGTGTGTCCTCCCACTTGTTGCAATTACATTTTTGTGAGTACACTTTAGAACAGAAATATTTACCTTTTTCAAATGCAGTTCTTTTTTTTCAGAGTGCCATTAAGAAATTACAGAAGGAATGCTGAATGAAAGGAGTAAAAGATGGTAAATATTTTAAAGACAGGGCAAACTCCCCTAAAGAAGAAAGTTATTGGAAAAAAAAAAAACCAAAACCTCCATTAAAGACAAACAGTGGCCCAAGAAAGTCTAAGTGTATGAGTGCACATACATGTAGCCACAAGACATCCACTGATATTCCCTCAGTTATCATCAATTCAGTGTTCAAGTATGGGACTACAATGAAATTGGAAGTTCAATGTCATGAGATATATGGTTTGTTTATCTTTCAATCTAAATACTCAGCCCACTTCTAGAACCCTAGGCTTTCTTTGTTTAATCAAGAATTTCAGTCTTCAGAGTTATAATTCAAACTGTTAATTAAAAGAGGACTTTGAAGGGAAGAGCTTATATGAAGCCTGGGAAATGCAAGGCAGTGACTGATACAAAATCCTGCCTTTCTTCACTTCCTCCTGCCATCACTGGAAACAGTATCACAAACATACTCAGCCACTGCAGCTCCCTCTTCATTATGTTGTTTGCTTTTGAACTAATATTTCTGTGGTCATACTGCTCCTTTTTATCAGCCCTGTGTGATTACACCAAACACCCTTCCTCTGGCACATCCTGCCGCTGAGTTCCTAGATGCTACAAGGCCCATGACCTAACAGTGCAAAGTGCTGGATAAACATGGTGAGAGTGTCTGCCCCATGGTGTTTATACTCTAATTATGCAAGATAAAGGGAGGGAAACAGGTAGAGGCAGAAAGTACTATTTTCATTTACAGATTCTGAGTAGATGACTTGCTGTACTTATACCAGAGCATCTGTAGCACAGCCAGGCATTCAACCACCTCAATTCCTGCTCATTATTTTTATCTTTTCCTTTCTCTGTTGAGCCTAATATCTCTCTAAATGTTGAGGTCTCCTCAAACAGAACACTGTGTAAACAGAGGAGAAAGCCCCAAGGACAGTAAGAAAAGATATCTATACAAACAGCTGGAGACTCACTGACAGGACAGAAATGCACCTAACACAATTGTAAACACTTCTTAATGACATTTTAAGGAGGAATGGAATCAAAGTGAAGGCAGAAGTGAGATGGGCATTCAGTGGAAGAAAAAAAAGTAGAAAAAAAGAACAAATAGGAAAGAAAAATATAGTATTTTATTTTGCATAGTTGGGGTGAGTTTAATGGGGCTCCAAGGGACGCTCACTTGAACATGCACATCTATCATGAGATATGAGAACAGAAGTATTATTTTTTCATATATCTCAATCTGACTTGCCATTACTGCATACTCTTGATAGCTTTAAGTAAGAGCTTTGCTAACAAAGTCAGCCTGGTCTTTGACAGTCAGATAACATTTTTTCCTCCTTTTGTTGTCATTGCACTTCATCTGCAGGTTAACTCCATATCACTCCATGTGCATAAAATACATAAGGCTGCCCCTCCTCAACTGGCTTTTAGTAGTTGCTTCTCACACATTTGCCGTGCAGGGTATAACCTGGTCTCCGGACTCTTGGTAATGTTACACAAACAGAAACTCAGTGAACAGGCTTTGCAGCTAAAGGTAGCTCTTAAAAACAGATTGGATCAGATCTGAACAGCAAAATGAGGAATATGGGAAGAAGGAGAATTTTCAGACATGGGACAAGGAAAGCCTAGGTCTTGCTCATGAATTCAGGAAGTGAATTGAATCCAGCACAACTTTGCATCCTCACACCTTAGAGTAGCTGAGCTGGGCAACATGAGATATTCCAGTACCAGCAGTCTGCTCACTCCCTCCCTGCCCTCTCCCCAGTGGCTGAAAAATCTTCTCAATGAGCTTTTCAAAGCAGAAGAGATCAAATTGCATGCCAATTTGTATGAAATAACAATTTTCAGGGAAAACTTAGCTAGCAACAGCGTTGTAGAGCATGGGTTCAGCTAAGTGAAGTTGTACCATTTGCAAAGACCATTTTTGCCTGGTTTCCACCTCTCTTCCCAAATAAAGGGAAGTAGAAAGGGCTATTTACAGGGATTTTAAAGCCTTCACTATAGGCACAAGAACTGCATCTGTGCTAGGCCTGATCTGCAGCTCCTATTCAGGCTCAAACCCTTTCTGTGTTCCACTGTGAGGAAGAGAAAGCCTTTCATGTTGAGTGTCTGCTAAGGCAGCAGACACAGACTGAGGCTGGCATGTACTGCACACATGTAGGACCAGCTGCTGGGGCTGAGGAAGTGGCTCAGGTGCTTTTTGATGCAGCTACTCAGTATCCAGCTTAATGTCTTACTGCTCCTTTGATCTTGGATACCTGATTTCACCTCTGTTCCTCCTCTGTAAAACAATGGCAACCCCTCCTGACCTCTGAGCTGTGCTGTAAATACCAGATTAAGACGGCACAGGGGAATGAAATCTCCTGACTCATGAGATGAATTCAGGTCACATAAACCCTGCTTTATCTTTCAAAATCCACAAGGGCTGTATGAATCTGTGACCTCTCTCTGAGGTCCTACCTTTTCTCAGGAACCCTTTGTCCCAGTCATCAAATTTCATTTGATGTCTCTTGATTTGATTTGATGTCTCTGGATTTGATTTAGATTAGATACACTGACTCACTACATGGGTGAGTTAGTCTAACTACCAGCTGTGCTTTTGCCACAGCACTCCTGTCCCATTGGTATAAACAGCTTCCAGGGATCTTCTGACACTCCCAACAGTGCATGTGGCTAAAACAATAAACACAGCAGTTACAGTGGCACAGGGAACCTGAGCTTGGCAATGATGAGGCCTCAGCTGGAACCTTCAAGAAAGCTTGATGTGTATCCTACATTGGGATACATGGAGCAAGTTGAAAGAAGAACAAGAATGATTTAGGATGAATCATGGGGGAAGACTGAAAGTACAGTGCATAGTCCAGAGAGAGAATACAATGTGAAAACAATCCTTAACTGCTGATATAAGGTAGAAATCTTCTCTCCCAGTGTATGACAGATAAAACACGATTTAAGGGATTTAAATTGAAGCAGATAAGACTGAAGTTAAACAAAATCAATAAAGCATCAACAGTATGAATAATGAAAAACTGGGACAGATTGCCTAGAGGACAGCAGAGAACCACAACTTTATGTCTTTAAGTACAGGTTAGATACACACCTGACAGGAATGACATAGGTAGAGTTCATCTCCAAAGGTAGGACAGACAAGAAGGCCTTTTTTGGCTCCTTGTAGCCTTCTAATTCAGTAATTATTATCTTGTAGATGCTTATTCAGTTATTTTACTGCGATACACAGGCCTGGGGGGATACACCATTGTAACAGAGGTGACACAGAAGAGCAGTCATAAGCAAAGAACTCCTGCAGCAATCCAGATCTACAAGCAACCCACAATACTCTCTGCAAGTAAGTATTAGGTGCAGAGCTCAGAAAGGGCCAAGGAATGTCCACTGAGTAGATGAGAGGTCTAGAATACATGACATATGAGAAAAGACCTGTTGCTTAGCCTAGAGAAAACGTCACAGTGCAACACGGCACACACCATCTAGTCCTTATAACTTAGACTTTTTATTTCAAGCCTGTTATTTCAATATGATAAAGAAGACAGCCAAAGGGACAGAAATTGTCCATACCCAAGTCCTTTGGCACAATCCATCCAGGCACCTGTGCCCTACAATCTGAGTTGGGCCTCTGTCTCAAGGGAAAATGTACATTACAGTGAAGATTCTTCCACTGGCAGAGAGCATTATATATCTCTAACTAGAATCATAAATTATATCGATTTAGTTCTTCAGATGGAGGAACAGCTCCTTGGTCTGTCATACCTGTGTAATACCAAGGGAGATTCCAGGATTGCAGCAAGTGTTCACTTTGACTTCCCTACACTTTAGCAATGAAGTAGTAATTTATGTTTTTAACAGAAGGAGCAGAAACTGCTGCCTGCAGAAAGTGTTAACTTCAAGAGCATGTCACTCATTGGTTCAGTGGGGAGGACCTGGCTTTCCACACTGTAAGGTTAGAGAGAGGGATGGAGGACATGAGAGAAGCTGCAATAAATCATGACACACAATTTCTCCAACTTGGCAACATGCAGAAAGATGGAAAAGGTCTTGCAGAAAAAATCCAGGGCAGCAGGATTGTGAGCAGAAGGTGGGAGTGGGTATGGTTATATCAGGTCATTCATTCCTCAGCCGTTCCCAGGCTCCCAAACTGCCCTGGGTATTAGCAAATTACTTCATGTGTTGGGGAATACAGAGGCAGAGGTGAGAAAGGTCCAGTCACTCAATCCACACCACATTTCCTCACCTAGCCAGTGCTAACTTGAATGCACAGAAAGACAAATCACCTGAAAGACAACACAGTCATTGGTCACAGCCAGCACAGCTTCAGGAGAGGGAAGTCCTGTTTATCCACCTGATTTCCTTTTATGACAAGATAACCCACCTAGATGACCAAGAGAAGCCAGTTGATGTAACCTTTTTGGATTTCAGCAAAGCTTTGATAGTGTTTCTCCCAGGATCCTTCTGGACAAACTGTCCAGCCCACAGCTGGATAAACTCATCATGTGCTGGGTGAGCAATTGGCTCATAGGTTGAGCACAGAGGGTAACAGTGACTGGGGTGACATCAGACTGGTGACCTGTCACTAGAGGGGCTCTGCAGGGCCTGTGCTCTTCAACATCTTCATAAATGACTTGGACACAGGACTGGAGGGGACACTGAGCATGTTTTCAGGTGACACAAAACTGGGAGGAGCTGTTGATTCCCTCGAAGGCAGGGAGGCCCTGCAGAGAGACCTCAACAGATCAGAGGGCTGGGAATCACCAACAAGGGGAAGTTCAACAAGGGGAAGTGCCGGATTGTGCCCCTGGGATGGGGCAACCCCAGATGTACAGACAGACTGGGAATGAGAGGCTGGAAAGCAGTGCCAGGAAAGGGCCCTGGGGTCCTGGTCAGTGGCCAGTTGGCCACGAGTCAGCAGTGCCCTGGCAGCCAGGAGGGCCAACCCTGTCCTGGGGCATCAGGGAGGGGATTGTCCCGCTCTGCTCTGCCCTGGGGCGGCCTCACCTCAACATTGGGGCAGTTTGGGGGACACAATACAAGAAGGATATTAAGCCATTAGAGAGTGTCCAAAGGAGGCAATGAGGATGGGGAAGGGCCTTGATTTAAAGCCGTGTGAGGGCACTGAGGGCACTTGGTGTGTTCAGCTGGAGAAGAGGGGACTGAGGGGAGACCTCATTGCAGTTACAACTTCCTCATGAGGGGCAGAGGAGGGGCAGGGACTGAGCTCTGCTCTGTGAGGACCAAGGACAGGACATGAGGGAATGGCCTGAAGTTGTGTCAGGGCAGGCTCAGGTTGGATCTCAGCAAAAGGTTCTTCCCCCAGAGGCTGGTTGGGCACTGCCCAGGCTCCCCAGGGCAGTGGGCACAGCCCCAAGGCTGCCAGAGCTCCAGGAGGGTTTGGATGATCCTCTCAGGGACATGGTGTGACTCTTGGGGATGGTTCTGCGCCGGGCCAGGAGCTGGACTTGATAATCCTTGTAGGTCACTTCCAACTCATCATATTCTGTGATTCTCTGATTTGAAAGCTTATGAGATCAGAGATCTGTGCATTTTAAGCCAAAACACAGCTTTCAGCAATGTAGAGTCAGGAATACAGTAACTAGAGCCTTCTACCTAATGATTTTGCTTGGCACAGCACTGACTCAAAACTATCACAAGGTTAAAAAAAAACAATCTTGCAAAAGTTTGTCTCATTTGATACCCTCTTAAGGTCAGTTCAAGAAAAATGGCACACAGACCTGCACAGACATCCAAAAAGCTGTAAACTTTGGTTAGCAAAACAGAGTTCAACTTTGCTCTTAACCACAAAGATCAAGTGACATATAAAAGGAAACAAAAAGATGCAAATCATACATTTTCAAATCTTTGAAGATCCTGCTGGCACTGCTTCAGGTCAGAGTACTTCTCGCTACAACTCATTTCTCTTCAGTCAGCCTTTTCACTTGCTTCAATGCTGAATATGCAAAGAGTACCAGACATTTTTAACCTCAGGAATAGCACTAATAATAGGCATTAGAGGTACAATATTCAATTGTTCAGGACAGCCTTAACATGTAATTACATTACAGTAGCTAATCATAAATAATTGCCTTAGGGGAGACAAGGCAGCTGTGAGGGGACACAGCTTTCCTGTTCAGCTCATGGCACAGGATTCAGCAAGGACAAGGCAAGCAGCACTGGGAGAAACATCTTCAAACCACTCACAAACCCTATTTCCTCTTAGTCTTTCAGAGAGGGACTATTTCAGCTTGCTTCTGTGCAGCCCAGTGATGATTACCTTGTTGGAAAAGAGCCCAGTTCCACACAGACTGTACTTTGGGTTCTCTTATTTTACTATCACTTCTCTAACATTTTTCCTTTTATTGGATCTGGCTCCATCAAGTTTCCTTATCATTGTTCCCTTTCTTCCCAGCCCTGTTGTTTGCTTACACAAATGGTGAGTTCTGCTGATCTACCAGAGAGAAATCAAATAGGGGGTGATTAGCAGAATCAAAGATGCTGAAATCATGTCTCTAATGAAAAAGAAAGGCAAAAATAAAAACAACCAAATCAAACACACCAAAAAAAAAGAAAATGGGAAAAAGAGAAGAGGTGAGCTGATCCTCCTTTCTTCTACCACTATATAGAAGTAGGAAGTTTAGACTAAAATAGAGCAGAATTCTGCAGACAGATATGTTACAGCAGAACATATTTGTGACTTATTTGACAGGTACCTCAGATATGGACAACAATATGATGCCCACTCGCCTGTACCCTTCTTATATATCATTATTTATTATTTTTATCTACAAATATCTCTATAAATCTGATGCTCTGTTACACAACCATTTCAAAGAACAAAGGCTTTTGGAGGTTTCTACAAATCTTAGCTCTTACAGAAATGAGTTCTATTCCTGTTATAAAGGGTTAAAAAGATTTTATTGAGGCAGTAGACAGCCTCCTTTAGTGCCAAGCTGAAAACTTCATTTATAACATTATTTCTCTGCCAGTTCCTTTAGTAGAAGCCTCCAGCCAACATATCAATACACCAGAACCAGGGCAGACACTGCTCTCACAATTAATAACACCTCACCAAAAGCCTTCATGCAAAACTTAAGTCTTGCAAAAGCCAAAAAGCAAAAGTCAAGTATGTAACACCATGCAGTCAATACCCTCATTCTGGAGAGGAAAGGTTTTCACTTAGGTGTTCAGGTACTGCAGTGTAACCTGGAGGACTGCAATTTAGTCTAGAGTTAGGATTCTGCATAAGCAACAGACCCACAGCTTGTTCAGGTCCCAGGTGCCCCTGTTCAGTTTTCTGTCACTCTTTCCCAGGCACTTTGCAACCAGCAGCCTACCTGGAATTTCCTGACTCTCCTGGGGTTTGTATTTGAGATGGCAGGGTATCTCAGTTGCCAGTCCAAGTGCTGCCTCCTCATAACTTGTGTGGATGATATTGGGCTGTGAAAACATGGGATGAATTGATTTTGCTTCTCTTCACTGTATTTTGTTGAGAGGGCAGGAGATCTTCTCTGTCCCTGGCAGTACCACTGATTACAGCAATTGTTGTTTCTTATGTTCCAGATTTTACTGCTGCTCCAGTTTGCCCACTCCTTTGTCAGAACTGAAATAAACCCAGGGCAAGTTCTCTGCAACACTCTCTCCATCTGTGATCCCAGCTCCGCTGCCTGGGCCAGAGTCAAGGTATCAAGTTCCATCAAGAGCTTCTCCTGAATTCGCCGGTCTGCTGCTTTGTCAATGAGCTGATCCAGGATCAGCTCTTCCTGCCAACAGCCAAAAGCACAGACTGATGCCAATTCTTGTAGTGCCAAAGCTTTGCTTGTTGTAAAAGTTTCACCTGGCAGTTGTCCCCACTGCCTGAACTGGAACCTCTGTGATACCACGCTCTGTCTGAGCTTAATGTGCCCTGAAATCTTCTCCATTGTTTCTTCAAAGGTGGTAGCTAAAGCCAAAGTTCTAAAAAATCCTTTCACATTCAAAGTGAAAGAGGAGTCCTCAAAGAACCTTAGGTTTCACTCATCTATATCAGCCAAGTGTCCCAATCAGCCAGGAACCTGAGAGATTTCACAGTTCCAGCAATACGTAGGACTTAAAACTGGCAGCAAGATGCAACAGGAACTGCCGTCTTTCCTTCTACTGCTGTGTAGGTCCACTGGTATTCCCACTAGCCCTGAACTTGCCACCCAAAAGACTCCTGCCTTCCAGCCCAGGTTGGCTGGCAGGGCAGGAAATGCAGTGCTCCTCCTATGCAGGCAGCAAGGGTGGGGCAGGTGAGCACAAGAGAAAATTAAATGGGAAGGAAATGAGAATATGAAATGGAAAGACTGTCTTCCCTGCTAGGAAGTTTTTACTGCATACCCTAAAGCTTGTCAAATGTTTACTGGGAATCAGACACAGACTCCAGGTTTAATGGTTATACAGACATTGCTCACAAGAACTAACAGCACAAATCTTCACCAGCAAAACAGTCCCCACATGCCACCAGGACATAAGTGGAAAGTGGGCAGGACCAGAGCAGCAATGAGATGGTGCTGGTAGCCAGGGATGACCTATGTTTGCCTTCACAGATGCAGGCTGGCAGCTCTTTATTTTTCCATATCTACCAATCATCCCTAACAATCATCCCTCCTGTGCCAGACCTGTTCCGAAGGGGCACTATTTCACCAGCAGTTCACAGAGCCCAGTCCCACAGCATGGAAGAGCAGCAGGGCTGTAAAAAGACCTTGGTAGGGGCAATTCTTCTGCTCAGGTTGGAGTCTGTGGCTGCCTCCATTTTGCAGCTCTTTTCAGCAATCACATAGCAGGTACAACTGGAAACACTGCACCTCAAAAGTGTGCGTTGTAGAAAAGATGATGAGAAAGAAGAAGGAGATGTCTTGCTTGCCCTGTATGTTTGTGAATATGTATGGTACTAAAAAACAATTTTTAACTGTTTTTCATATTTTGCTGGATGTCTGCTGTATCCCAGCCAAAGAGACCTGAGGGATCTGTGCATCCCATTCTGTAATCAGGAAGAAGTAAATGGTTCTCGGAGGCAAATGCCTATATAGGCCAAGATGGTCATGGTTTTAAGATACTCTTTCTCAATGAATTAGCCAATTCTATTAGTTCAGCAGTACTGTTCAATTTTTTAATAGCAGTAACATAAAAGAATTTCTTTGGCTAAAAAAGTATTCCTGAGCAACACTGGAGAAGTTCATGGACTTACCCACACCTGCCCACTGCCTCACTGTGTTCTTTAACAGGATCATACCAGCTTTTCCAGTAAAGTCTTGGTCACACAACAAGCTTAGGTGGAGGTGGAATGCTGAATTTCTCAACAGCTTTCGCATTTTTCAGAGACTTGAACTTTAAGAGGTTTAAAAAGTATGGTCCCGGCAATTTATTAAAAGAGGATTTAGGTTAAAATTAATCTGGAGAGTCTCAGACCCATTTTTAGCAATAAGATTTACTGTACGGAGATTAATTACACATACTTTGGTTATTTTTATAAGAGAACCCTAAACTTTACCCCATAGGCATAATTTTTCTGCCATTCAAAATTTTCAGTGTCTGCTGTTTTTATGGGGTCAGCTGACTTGAAGGTAGTAAGCTAAGTGAAAAAAGGCAATGAAGGTAAACTTCCCAAAAACCTATGCAAAATTTAAAATACCAGAGTGCCTTGAACTGCTTTGCTCAGAACACTCCAGTGTACACTTGTGTTGAAGTCACAAGACTTTTGTCTGAATTTCTGTGAAGTAAAACTCTTAAGAGCTCTTTATTGGAGGTGGACAAAACTATCAGTGAAATATACTGATAACATTAGATAATATATTTTGAAGTTTCAGCCACATAACACATTTTTTAAGGATTCATTTAGTGGAAACTGCTGTTCATGCACATTGGAGGAATATGAAGAAAAGTTTCCTTTCCTAAAAGATTAGATGACCTAGAAGAATAATTGCGCAGAAGGGAGGCAGAGGAAATGGACTCTGAATCCTACTGCTACAAATCTATTTCTGGTCTGAATGAGACATTCTTTAACATATCAAGCATCTTCACACTGTGTTTCATTCCACCCTAGGTCAGTCCTCCACTTATCACACAGAGGAAGGGAACTCAGAGACACGATGTGATCTGCTTTAGACAATAAATGAAACAAAACCAGGGTAGGGAGTCAGGGATTTGGTATTCCATGCCCCTTTCTTCAGCAGCTCACTAAGCCTCCCCACAGCTCTGCTTCTGGAAATGAACACATTTGTCCAAAGGAGTGGAGTCAGGACTATTGCCAACCCAGCTCATGATAACCAGCCCTACACTTAACAATAACCCTATCTAAAAGGCATCTCTGACTGAAGAAGAGCCTGAGCTTCAAATTGCTGACAGCTGACAGAATGTTCAGGAGAAGTATCACAATATGGTTGCTGTATTTTTATACCTTCTCCTGGACATCTTATTTTAATCACTTGCAGAGACACGATATTGGGCTAAACAGAACAGACTACAAATCCATCTGGCCACTGTGGCAGGTTTTTTTTTTCTCACTTCACACAGGAGGAAACAAGTTCAAAGAGGATAACGACAAAAAGCAACCTCCTTCACGAAATTTCAGGATGGATTTTTAAACGTGGAGGCCTGAATCTTGGTGCCTCCTTTGGAAAACTTGCCTGTAAAAATGAATGTTAAAGCCTTTAACTGTGAACCGTGGAGAGTCAAGTAAAGTAATCAGGTTGGGTTAAGAGGAAATACATTGCAGAGTGACCTTCAAATCAAAAGCTCTTACCCTCTACGCTGTGGTGGGTCAAACACAGGCCATCTGACCTGGGTTCTAAAGTCACTACAAATAACTGGAAGTAGTGATGATGTCCAGAAATGCTGTCCTGCACACAGAGCTAGGAAACTGTTCATCTCATTGATACAAGTGCTAATTGTGCCCACAGTTCACACAGGCATATCACTGCCAACAGCTGCCCAGTGTTGGGAGCAACACTGAGAGTTGGGAAATGGCCATTCAGGACACTTGGGACACTGACAGTACAACACAGACCAAGTATAAGGAGCTGGCTACACCCTAAGCTTCAGTCAGTCTGATTTCACTGTTAAGACATGACTAAGTCACATTATGCCTCATCATGATAAGAAACCTTGTGGGACAGAAATACGTGAAAAAACTTCGGGTGAGATTAAAAACGCTGCACAAATACAATTCTGAAACTTCTCATCTACAAACCATGATGCCACCAGACAAACACAAGCAGGCAGATGAGATGCTCCTGCTTTCCATCCCACTCTGAACTCTGTTGACTTGGGAATATAAACAAACATATTATATTACAAAGAAGAAAAAAACCCAGCTTGAATGACAAACCTGGTATTTCAGTCAAGTCCTTCCTTTCTGTAACTATCCCTTTGCTCTGCACTGGTGTGACTGAACATGAAGTTTTCAACACTAATTACAGCTGCCCTGCATAAGAGGCATTTTCTCTGTCACTGCCGACCCAGTTCTCAGGGGCTGCCTGTGTCACTGTTCCAACAGTGACTGCACACTTGCTCATGCAGCAGGAGGCATCACACTTGAACTAGAAAAACCAGAAACACACAGAAGTACATTACTGCTGTGCTGCTGTCACTGATTAAAACCAAGAACACTGATAATTCTTTGCCCTCCCTGTAAATAAGGTGCTAGGATTTTATAAGTTTGTGATAGAAAATCGAAGAACAAAGCTTTTCCTTCAAAAGATTTCCAATTCTATGATGTCTGACCATATTAAACAAGGCTCATGAGTATATCGTGATGGGGCAAAGGAAAGTTATACAGACTGGGTGTTGTAGTGGCTGAAAATCACACAGTAGCTAGTACATCTACAGGACTTTCTGGAGATGAAAATTTTCACGTGGATATGCTTATCACTGCACATTCCACTAATAAATCTGCACTTCTTTTAAATTTATTTGATTTTGTCCTCTTTCATCATCCTCTTTATTTCACCTGCCTTCCCTTGTCAGCAAATTAATTTTGGGATGTGGATTTGGATGCCATTTGGAGTTGTCACAGGTTGCATCCACAGTCCCCTTGGTTGCAAACTGCACTTTTCCACAAGCTGATCTTGGTGTGAGTACCATTTCTCCAGTTCTGGCCCAGTAATCCCAGGTATATTATGCAGCCTCACCACTACAGAAGTCTATCCTTCAACCAGTTTGGCTGAGGAGGATGCTCCTCACTTTGCCAACAACTGAAAGACATTTGGATCTTGATGGCTCAGCAATACACCACTGAAATAATCCTGACCACACCTCCTGGCTTTTTGTCTTCTGCAGGACAGCACTGAGGCACCAACATTTCTGAGCTGTTTCCCATCTTAGGTTGCTGCATTAACTGCTCAATAATTATAGAAGCCAGTATATGGTTTCACATCAGCCAAGCCTATTATTTTAAGAAATGTCTCTGCCCTCTGCACTCAGTGTGGAGTAGCCTCAGGGAAGATGGATTCAGCACCAAATGCCACCACATCCAGCCAGCACTCGTGTACTCATTGCTTCAGAGCGATGCAGAGCAAGATCGTGCTCTCCTGTGTTTTTGTTCCAAGACACAGCACATGAGTAGTATTTGCAAGATCATTGCCTTTACAATCCACACCAAACCCACACTGTTAATATTATGTATTCCTGCCCAGGCATTAAAAAGATCATCACGGTAAATAGCATCAGGATTCCATGTGAGTTGGAATAGCAACAGAGGCTTCCCAGTTAAGAAGTCTCAGAGTAAAATTAAGAGTCTGATTTGCCATGAGGCCGGTTCCTCTCTCTATTGGACTTTAGCTGAAGAAATTACCACCCTGGAGTTTATTGTGGCTTCCAGTAACATTCCACGTGGCAGGGAGCTGGGCAGGCTGTTGTATCAGTTTATACCAGGATCTCGAATTAAACAAACTTGTCTATCAGTGGAATTTTGAGGCCAAGTATACTTTGGGAGTACCAAACACAAAGCTCTGCACAGCCAGAAGTTTGTTTCTATATTGGTTACTTTTAGAATGTGACAAACATCTCCCTTCTATTTGTGGAATGTGGAAAAATGCATGAGGCTTCTCTTGGATGACATATCAAAATCATTACAAATATTCCCCTGTTCCAGATTTAAGCCCTGAGAAAGAGAGCTGTTGGTTTTCAGAGATGCTCATTTCAAGGTTCTCAGCAAGCAGATCTGTCCTTCCAAAGTAGTTAATTCTCTGAGAAGCACTGCAGTCTCTGTGGTGAAAGAATGACACAGTGTCTACAGACTAATATCAATGTTTTCCTCATTTTAAATAGCATACTGAGCCAAAAAAATATCTTTGAGGTATGTAATTCCTCATGGCACAGACTAATTTTTCAGTGTCTGCTTTTCCCATTTATTGCTTGGCTGAATTCAACAGCCAAGCAGTGAAGTACTTGCCAGATTTTGAGAATGCAGCATTTATCTAGTCCCTTGAGGTTTAATCAGGCTCAGAGGTATTGGGTTACCTGAGCCAGCCATGACACACATCTACCTGCAGGATTCCTTAGGAAAGACAGATACCCAAACAGGTGTGAAACCTCAGTGGTACTGGAATATAAACCAGAAAATCCAATGACTTAAAGCCAAGAAAACTCAGATCGGTCAGATAAAACAAACTCAAAGAGGTTGTAGATGAAGTTTCCCATACCCAGTGTTCTTGAAGAGCAAGTCCTTTCTTTAGGGCTTCTTCTCAGTCCAGGAACCTGCAAAGCTACCAGGGTTATAGTAAACATGTAGGTTTTTCTAGGAAGCACTGTGTATTTTGTGTCATCTCTCAGGTACAGTGGTTTGTGTCCAGCTTCTCTCCCTGCCTTGCCCCAAACTTTACTGGCTGTGCCTCTGCATCCTCCAGCCCTGCCCTCAGCTGCACACGTTTGGGTACAGCCTTGCACGAAAGGAGTCAGGAAACAAAAAACTGCTCCTCTTCCCCAGATCTGCCTCTTAGCATGGAAGTGTCTGCAGGTTTAGGAGCAGCATTTACTTGACAGATCTGCAAAACGGGATCCTTGATTTCACATGGAACAATGTGACCAGGCACGGGAAGAACACACTGGAGCAGGGAGGCAGCCTCTGCCACAGTGCTGCTTCTGCTGCAGCCAAGATGCTGGTCTGCCTGAGGAAAGAACTCTGAAAGGAGGGAATGTCTGCATTAAACAGAAAAGGAAGACATCTGGGGCCCTATGGAGTCGGAAATTAGGATCTGCAAGTATTCAGTAAATAAAAGGAACCACGTGCTTCAAGAATTTCTTGACAGGTTTCCTCTAGTAAGAATTGTCTTGCTTTGCCAGAAAGGCTAAACTTTGCCTTTAGGAGCAGTGCCTGGAAAGTGAGATACCACAAAGCAGCTTGATTTGCCCTCTCGGCACATACACTGAGCATTAAAGTGAATAAGTGAACTTGTTGATTAGAACAAGTCCTAAATAATCAACTGAAAAGGACTTTTTCTAATCACATACTTCACTGAGCATCAACATTAGGAAAGGGGGGAAAACTGCATGTGGCATTTTCTATAGCACAGGCTAAGGCTTCCACTGCAGAACCATGTCAATATTGCTATATAAAAAAAGATAATGTGATTAAAAGTAAAATTAGATTTGCATAAAATCAACAAGATCAGATTTGGAGAAGGTTGGCATTGTACCTGGATCTCAGTAAACACTGGGAGCTGCAATAGTACCTGCCAAGCTCCTGGAGACTGACTCTACAGTTTGCATTTCATGAACCTCTTGTCCTGGTGACTAAAGCTCACTAGGGAAAATGCTCAGCTCCAACTGAAAGCTGTGGGATTTAAAGAAGGAGGTACTGACAAGATCTAGAGTGATATATGCATACATACAGGCACATATATTTCTGATTTATAAACAGAGATTTTGCATCTCAGCAAAGCAGGACAGACAAGATGATTGTGGTGTTCACTGGAGCAGCAGTAACACTAAGAACATGACACCACATGTGTTACTGCAGTCCCACAAAGTTTTTCTTATAAGATGTCAAAGGACTTAATATGAATGACCTAAACCTCCTGGAAACAATTCCAATCTTGACAGTGGAGGTCAGTTCTGTTGGTTATAGTTCAGACATGCCTACAATACCATAAATCCAGGAGCACCATATCAGTTCAATAGTCTGATCTGAAAATCTGCCTCAACTATTTTACAGTTGCAAGGATTCAATTGGTTTCAAGACTGCAAATATATGGAGCTGGCTTCCAAAAGTGTTATATTGCCATGGAGATCTATATCTGCTAAATGCCTTACCTACTGACTGCAGTAACTCAGTCTGGTATCACTGCATCAAAAGGTGACAGGAGCCATCACTCACATGCAATCCATCTTTTCTCTTGTCTCATAGTAACAGTAAGCAAATAATGGATAAGGTCCAGGCAGTATAAGAGCTCATGCCACTAATTACTGCTGAGAAGGAGTTGTATTAATTCTATTTCTACCTACCTCTCTAGATAAAGAAGATTATTGTTCCAGTTCTTCTTCAGTAGCTGCTGGGCCCAGTGTGCCAAGTGATCATTAGACACCTCAGAGAGAGAGACAGCATGGCAAGCTTGGTACAAATGACTGCCCAGTGAAACAGTACCCTGTGTTTCACTGAGCTACCACCATGAGCGTGCTGTTCACCAGAAAGGCTCCTGATGAGCAGGCAGATTGTGGCTCCAAAAGTCCTACCTATAAGCTTTTAGAAAATCCTGTTCATTACTCATCAGGCACTTCTCAGTTTCTCAGTGAGTAGGTCTCACAAAAAGTGTGAGCCTGCCGTGCTGGGGAGAGCTGAAAGACCTCTTGAGGTGGGAGAAGCCCCTTCTTTTACTGCTTTAAAATTAAAAAAAAAATAAAATAATCATGAGGTAATTGTTTGAGGTCTGTTTTTACCAATGATTCTTGCACAATTTTATGAAGATGTCCAGTTGAAATGTATGTGGTATTAGGAACACTTAAATTCAGGTAAGGCAAATGTTCAGATTTGTTCTAGGTACAAGTGAAGCCTTGCACTCTGAATGGAGATGCACAGTTTCCCATGTCCCAATTGCCACTTTTACCTCTGCCCTCTTTATTTTCATTAGTCACTGGAATGGCTTCTTTCCAAAGCAGAATGCTGTCTGCTTCACTGTTCAACTCCCTGTGCCAAGCTGAGAAAAACAATGATTTAACCTCTCCTCTGGGACCCAGGGCAATTTAAAGAACTTGAATTCAGCTGGACTTTGCCAGATTTCCAGCACTACCTTGGCTTGCTACACGTCATGCCATGATGCTTCTCTCTGTAACACGAACACAGGATGAGTGCAACTCCACTGGTATTCACTTCCATTTGACAGAACAGGATAAAAAAATAGAATATTTTTTTTAAAGACATAACCATTGCTGGGAGCAGTCCTTGGATTTCCTGGATATCCTAGCCTCTTTTTTTCATTGTACATATGTACTTGTTTCTCCCATATCACTTTAAGTGTTGAGAAGGTGAGAAAAAATTCTGACCAAGAAGGAATGATTGCTGCCCTCATAGCAGGTACAGTAAGGTTGTAATATTGAAATATTAAGGGATAATGTTCTAACATTCAAGTGCCAAAAGCTGCTCACAGAGGGGAAATATCTAAAATGTGCTTTTGCTGGTAATTCGATGAATGACAATTGTTTGGGGGTAAACCTGAAATTCTTCCTTTTTGTTTTTTTTTTTCATGAGGTAAAAAAAAGACAGAAGAACTTCATTGTTCATCCTTAGTGGGTGCCCCATTATAGAAAACCAGAAAAACTAATATTACTTGCATACTCTATGGACCACAAAATTTATGTCAGGTTTTCCCAGGAAAAAAAAATGCAATGTCAAAAATTAAAGAAAGAAAAAGAGAGCGAGAAAGATGAAAAGAAAGAGAAAAGGGAGAGGGAAATGTAGATAGCTATGAGATACTCTCCAGGTTACAGTGTAAAAGTCAAACTCAAAAATAATATGATATTAGTATCAAGATTAATATCAAGATTATCAAGATCAGTAGCAAGATTAATGCACCAATTGGTCACTTGTGCAGGGCCCGTTCTGAGATCAGTGTGATCAAGTGTACGTTGAACTCCCACCTTAAATCTAAGATGCAGCTGCAGAATTTGTGCTGTCAACTTTATCTGCTGTGGTATAAAACAAGCAGGTGGGGAATTAAGATAAAACTGAAACTTGAAAGTGTTAATTTCCACAGATGTTGGATTTTTTAACAAGTCCTTGGCTGTAACATTCTTGCTAGACCTCCCAGAGGACAGCAAGACACGTGCACTGTATCCTGGAACATTTAATTTCAAAGCTCTAGGATCAGAAGTTTCACATAACTGAAATGTATGGGGTTATTCTTTTCATTTGAGAAAAAAATCTTAACTGTGCACCAAGCCAAGAGCTGGAGAGATTAAACATATTTCCTGCAGAGCAGATGCAAGTACATTCCTTCTATTCCCAACACAGCAGAAGTCAGAGGCCAGAGGCAATTACCAGGCTTGGAAAAGGCTGATAAGTGATGTGTACATGGGAATTTGTGTCTCCAAAGTGATCAGAGACCAATACCTTTCCTTCCCATCTCCATGACTCCATGCAATTGTGACGGGCCTGGGAAGCGAGAGACCAGACATGAGGACCTAGTTAACTTCTTTGGCTGGGGCAAGACTAGAAAGGCTTCAAGAACAGCTCTGCTTCCAGAGTATTGAGAAGGTCAAGACTGTGTTTTGCAGAAAACTTAGCGGTAAGTGCCAAACTCTTGCTGCTGCTGGGGAGGCAACAGTCCAGGAAGGGGAGAGAATTGCACTCTCACAGACTATGAGCTGAAGGAAGTCACCTTTCTCAAGCAGCCTTGAAAGCTCCACCAAATTAAGTATTGCAAGGCAGGACTGAGCTTTAAGCTGTGACTACTCGGGGAAAAAAGCCCTTGAGAAACAAGAGTGTGAAAACCTTCCCACCTCTATGAGTAACCGTGTAACTATTATTTCTTTTCTCTCCTCTAAAAGAAAGAGAAGCCTGGCATGATGTTATAAAGATAGACCGAAAACATGTGCTGACTTGGCATCTAGTTGTGTCATACAAATTTCAAGCCAACACAATGCAAACACAGGGAAAAATTGGGTACTACTCAGCAATGACAGGGAACATTGCCAAATCAATTAGTGCCCTCCTAATAATTAATCAGGACATCTCACTGAGGGAAGTACATGTTATTTATGGAACCTTTGTATAGTAATCCAACATGAGTTACCACACTGAATCCACAACACTAACAAAATACAACATAAACTTTATAAATCATGCAGCACTATACATTCGACATACACTCATATAAATTTACTTAAATCAATGTATATATTTACTTAAGGATTAGTTCACAGGAATATTAATTTTTGGCATTGCAGTTACTCCTCAATCTCTCTCAAAAGTATTTTATCTCAATGTGGATGCTAAGACGTAAATTCATGTCAAAAAAGGAAATGAAAAAACCTTTTCCTTTTCAAAGGACACTTCATGACTCTCTGTTAGTTCTCCTTGGAATTTTTTTCTCTGTAAAGTCCTTGTATTTAAGCCTTTCCAGGATGAAGTCTGTGATGCAGAATGCAGCTTCCTATTTTGATAGCATGACTGAAAAATGAGCTTGAGTGCACTTATTACATCTCAGTTTCTCTTCTCCTACAATAACAATTTACCCTTACTGCATAAGACACCACTTTTTTAAGTACCTTCAGACACAATATCTAGTTGTCAGACAGAAATACTTTTCAAGATCTAAAATCATAGAAAAAATGTGGAAGACTTGCAGGGCATCTTTCTGGCAAACATTAGTACCCTTAGAAGTACCTCTACGTTCTTGCTGCCACTGCTTCAAATAAAGGCACACTGAGCCATATTTTTGCTACTACAAATTAGCACAGCTTCTCTGAAACTCTGAACACCTAAAGCTGGACTGTGCCCTGCTCGTTGCCTTTAAGCAGTTTTACCGACATTGCATATACAAACCCACCCATTTCTTACAGACAGCAGGGAATGCAGGGAACCTACTAATGCTTTCCCCAAAGCCTCTGCCTCTCCATCACTCATGCATCCTGAATCATGGGAAGTGCCCTTCAGGAGTTTCAGTGTGCAATTCCCAGTCAAAAACTACAAAGCCTCTGACCCAGGGGTTCTTCTTGGGAGGACTAATGGAAGATTTTATGCTAAAAGAGAAAATCCTACATTTGTACCTCATGTTTACATGCAGGGGGGTTGCCTCATAGTAATTTGAAACCTCATACAAGGTTCAGTGAGTAGCACTGTGCAATCAGCACTAGGAAATTAAGGGAGTCCCTCATCAGTGAACCCTTCAGAGAAGGCAAGGAGGACAGCGCTAAGGGTGGGTAAAGGAGAGAAACTAGCAGCTAGTGAAGATTGCTAGAAGATGAATAGCAGTAGCTCAAAAGCAACCAGAGAGAAAGGAAAACATCTTTATCCTCTTCAAATTGAGCTTCTATATGAAGGACTATCTTTAGCCTACAACAAAAAGCAGTGATGAATCAGAGGAAACTGCTTAGACACAGACTCACCACTTGGCACTGTGCAGGAGGTGACATGCTCTGAACTCACCCCTACTCTGCACCACAGGGCCTGTCAGTGTGCTGACACCCCGAGAGAAGGCTCGTGGGATCTTCCCGCTCCCCATCACTCTGGAATGAGGCCTGTCAGGAACTATTTGCTGCCCTGGGGGACCATACCCACAGACCAGATCTACAGTAATCCAACTCAGAAGTAAGGCCAATGCTCACACAGTTTGATTTACCCACGCTTCCTACAAACACACACCCTCAACAGAGTAAAGCAGAGTAATCTGCTTTATTCACAACAGCAGTTTCCATGGAAAGTTTGTCTCCAAATGGTGTTTTTGCAAGCTCTCATGGCTAGTGAAAAGAAGAGCATTGTCCTCTCCACAGTCCCTCTGAGGCACTGTAGTTGTGGTTTTACTTTTGGGTTGAGGTAAAGGTTGTACCCAAAGACATCTCTCCAGTTCCTTGGAAACCTCAAGAGTTTGAGATTATATGAAAATGCAACAATAGCTCGTCATTCCTGTGGTTAATTAACTCCTAACATGGGTTTTTGTGAAGCTGCTGTTTGCATAACTTCCTTGTGAAAATCAGGCTTCTGAAAGTCAGGTTTCTTTAGGTGACAGAATTACACTGGCAAGGGATCAAAATTAATAGAAATACAGTTTTGCTGGTCAAAATGACAAAAAGCAATCCCAGCCCCAACTGTGGTTTATTTAAAAATACTAATTATTAATTGCCCATAGTCATTTATTCAGGAAACAAAAACAAATTGTCAAGCCACTTGAATTTGAAATATTTGATCAGACTGGAGAGTATAAAATGAGTGGTACTGGTGCAGTTGAGAAATGGAAATGCAAGATGAGTGCACTCCTTCTGTACAACTTCCTTCAGTTTGATCACCATTCCAAGCAGGGTACGTGGTGTTCAGGCTGGGCCAGAGCCCCCTTTCCTCTTGGGAATAGGGACAAGGAATAAGATTATTTGTCTGAATGCAGGAAGCCTTCAGGAGATAATTAGAAGGTCTAAAGAGGACTATGCTGAACCATCAGAAGATAAAAGAGAGAAAGGAAAATTCTCCACATAGAATAAAGACCAAAGCTTAGGGGTGGGAGTGATCAGCTTCACTGCTCATTCCCCCCAGACCCTCCTCAGCTCCAGGGAAAGCTTCCACTGCAGCACTGGCCACTGCAGAGACTGGGAAGCACCGTGACAGCACAGGTGACAGAGGAAAATCAGCTCACACTTCAGAAAGCACAAACGTTAAAAATGGACTGGGAGCAGACAGTAGTAAATGAACAAGAACATTTAGGGTTTCTCATTCTACCTTAACATAGTAGTTCTCAACATCGGAATGTATTATTTGGTTGGTACAAAAGACCAGGAGCAAAGGACATTCACATTTTCAGCCTTTTCCTCTTTACATATCTTCTATTTACTCTCTTCCAAGGGGATTCCTCTTCCAAAAAAATATTTGAGGCTATTGTGTACTTCAGAGTTTAATGCATCAGCCTGTCCTTTTTTAAGAGCTGGATTCAAAGCCCAAGTCCACCTCAAAGAAAACTAAATGTGGGCATTTAGTTCACTAGTAACCACCAAAAAACAACCCAGAACTGCACTGAAGCAGAAATTTCTGCCCAAACAAGTCCCAGAACTGGAAGAACAAGTGCTTTGAAGTGAGTGCTTTGAAAATGTTTCAATCCTGAGCAGATGTGAGCAGTCCAGCCAGCACCTGACAGTGGTGCATACAGCACATTCTGCCACCATTAAGTGCTCTGCGTATGATCGAAAGCACAATGTAGCATAATAAAGAAAACTGAATGAGAGAGGGAGAGAATTAAACTGCTTATGCTGCCACTTTGTGGTCTGAAACAGCATTTATTGCTCAATGCATCAATCTAGTTTACACAGCCTCCAGACTCTCATAATCCAGCCTAAGTCCTGACATCCTATTCAGAGAGAGCAGAAAAAGAAAGAATTGATAAGAAACGAAAATGGAAATCAAATCACATGTGAAGAGGCACAAAGCTTGAATTGAAATGCAAGCAACATCAAGTTCCCTAAGAAGGTAGTCAACATGGCAGTAATAGAGAACATTTAAAGAAAGTCTTTCTTTATGGCAAAACCACGCTAGCACAAGAACTATGAATTTTACCTTGGTTTTTTCCTTTGTGTGTTTCTTGCTCAGCACCAAGAATACTATGAGCACTTCTGAAGAAAACCTGCACTGAGCTACAGCAGCATTAAGACCAAACGAACTTATTTAACAGCTCTAACAAAAGACTGACTGATCCTGCAAGATATACAGAACTCAGCTTTGTTACTTTTCCATGCTCAGCGGAAGAGACCTCAAAGATTTCATTCTGATGACTGACTGTTAATAACCAAAGCTCAGGCAGTTTCCAGGAGCACTTACTGTACTATGTGTACAAACCTTACAGAGGGCACAACCGATCTGCACAAATGGCTGCACAGTTACATCACCTACATAGGAGAGAGCCCTAAAGCACGTTTTGGGGCAGGGAGGACGAGGTTTTCCTCTCTGCCATGGTTTTTAATCTGTGCCCCAGAAGCAGACCCCAGCCGCGGGCGGTGAGGGAGGGCCGTGCAGGGAGCCCCGGCCAGCAGCAGGTGGAGCCCGGCCACAGGACGCTCCCGACCGGGAAAGGATGCCTCCTCCCTCTGCAGCCCCGAGGCTTCTCGCAGCTGACTCTGACAAGCAGAAGTGGAGAACTGGGTTATTCTGACACAGTAAAATTGTATTTACTTGTGCTAGAACTGCGTGGTATCGAGAATGAAAAATTCCCTAGCCAGTCACAGACATACCAGAAATCTCACTCCTAGCTGTACAAGGACTTCAGCCCAACAATTTAGACATTAAAGACAATTTAGACATATTTGGAATTTACAGGACCAGAATCTGAATCTCCAGAGAACCCATCAGGCCTAACACCATACATGCTATACTTCTCTCCTGAGAGACTTCCTCATCAGCCTTTTCCTCTTTGGTTGTAGAGCTCAGGACTTGTTCCTCTCATGCTCAGCTCAGCCCAAGCCTGACATTCAGGCTCCTGCAGTCTGTGAGTGCTTCCAGTGCCTGTGACAATCCTCTGTATGCCAGCACTGTCTGCCCAGGTCTGCCAAAGAGATGGGGGCAGAGTGAGCCTTCTCTGGAGCATGAAGAGCTCAAGAGTCAGCCCTGTCTTAGCCTACCCTGGCTTGCTCCAGGTGAAACCTCCAGAGTGGAAAACCTGTTTATTTAGGCCATTAAGTGTAATTCAACTTGCCATTTTTTTCCCTTTCCAGAGGAAAATACAAGCTTTCTACAATAAGCCCCCCACCCACAGGGTATAAGAAGACACACAGAAGGAAAAAGGCACCTTCTGGCACATCAGACACTCAACCCTTTCTTTATTCTCCTCTCCCCCCAGCTTACTTTTGGGCTTGCAGCTGCTCTAGGCTCTCTGGACCTCATCTCACCTGTCCATCCCCAAATGTCTCTATTTTCTTTATATCTGGCCTATGCCATAGTAGGCCATTTCAGGCTTTTTTTCTCCCCTTCTGCAGAGAAGGAGGTAACTCTTCAGTTCCTGCTCGGCTGCCAGGCTCATATTCTCCCATCTTTCTTCCCACTGAGGTGGAGCGTTGGCTTTTCATCACACTGGGAAGCCCTGGAAGGCTCTTACAGAGACATCAGGGCTCCTGGACTGTAGGGAAGTTAGGTACTTGAACTGACTCTGTTCTACATTTTGCTTCATCCGTTTAGACTTAGGCTTTGTCAGTGCTAGAATAGTATCATCAGTAGTACAACACATACACAGAACAAACTAATGCGACGGCCTTGGCCATAGTAAGTTGTTTTTGAGAACCTCACACTAGATTACAGAGGGCAAAGACAGAAGCAGAGTTCCTCCACTACTTGAACAGGTAATATCTTCCTGTACACACGGAAAGGTTCACACCTGTCATGTGTGGGATGACATCAGCCCACTGGCGAAAGGCAACAATAGTCCCAAAAGGCAAAATTCTCTCCCTTTGAGTGGCCAAGGAAACTAGATGGAGGAACCATGGAATCATCAAATGGAAGAGACCTTAAAGATCATCTAGTTCCAACCCCCTAGCAGGGCTGGGTGTCTGTTTTCCTCCCCAAATACACCAGCCGTTTTACTGAAAGACAGTAACTCTCCCTCTGAAAAAGTGGAGAGATAAATTTTTCTGAATTATTGAAGGATGGGGCTTGGCAGGAAGGAAACAGCTTTGGACTGGATCTGTGCAAGTCACAAATGGTTTGACAGAATTTCAGTTGCTCAGACATTCAATTCCAGGGGAAGTGCATTGGGCATGAAGTTGAAATTCAACACGGAGTAATAATCCTCCAAAGCACAGTGTATATCAAAATACAGCATGTAAAAACATGCAAGATTATGCAACAATACTCCAGAAAAACACTTCCTCAATTTCTCAGATAAATTCAGTCCTTTTGTGGGTCTCCTTCCCAAGTAAGAGAAGTCCACATAGTCCTTACTTTCCAGATATTTATCAGCAGCAGAAACATCTTTTCCTATTTCTGTAGAAAAATTCAAACCAAAAATGTGTTCATGGGCAGATACAGCCTTGTTCTGGGGCCACTGTAACAGCTGTGTAGCTGTGAGTGGCAGGAGTAAGCCATGAAGTGAGAGAAACATTTCCTCAAACATCCTGAGGGAGCTGGGAGCTCCAAAGCAAACCACACGCTCAGTGGTTGGGGTTGCAGAGTTCCATCACAACCCAGGGAACAGCTCTGCAGCCAAAGCCAGCTCAGCACCATTTTGCCACTCCAACCTTTTTTTTTCAGTCATCATTCTTCTTGCACAGGTAATCAAAAGTTGAAATCAAAAGTTTCCCCAGAAATGGACTGACACAAACATCTAACCCACTGCTCCCTCTGTCACGAGGGAGGCCCTGTAACAGCACCTCTTCCTCTGGCTTCAACCCAGAACAGCCAAAGCCGATACTTCCTGTCTCCCACTGTTTCCCTGGATCACCTCCAAACTATTCTCCTTTTTTGCTTTTTCACAGCTTCTCTAAGCTCCAACACAAACCCCAAAGTTTTAGTCTACTGCTCAAAAAAAGCCTATTGCTCTGTGTCAAATCAGCTGCTCAATCATCATCATGGTGACAACGAGCTATTTGATTAACTACTTCTGGACAGCTGCCATGTGGGATACTGTTCCATTAGGATTTCAGGCAGGATTCCTGCCTATTGTGTTGACTGGCAGAAATGGGCATGTCCATGAAGTTTATCTGCTGGTGGGGTGGCTTTGCTATGCAGAAATGAGTTCCAGAAGTACAGCTATTCCAGCATGTTAGTATTGCACTTGTCCTGCTATATCTGTTTTTACAATATTTACCAAAATAGAAAGGTAGCCTGTCTTCTCTAATTGTGTTTTTAAAAGAGCAGGCTAAATAAAAACACCTCATATGATTATATTTGGCCTCCAGTCTGTCCTTCCTGAATAGGTCTGACATTTCCACAACCCCATAAGTACTTCTGTTTTCCTGCATCCATCAGTGATACTGTTTCAGTGGCAGCCTGCTCCTTTTCCAAGCAGGGACCACTACATTTCAATTATTGCAGTCTGTAGATTACTCCAATATGCCTCTGCTACTTTAATATACCAATATACCCCTGCAACCTTTATCAGCCACAGGGTCACAGAAGCAAACCTTCAGAGCATCATCAAGAATCACTGCTCATCCTCAATTTACTACTATGTCTTGCTGAAATAGCTAAATTTTGTTGTGACCAATCAATTCCTCACCAGCTAAAACACCATCATACTCTGTCATGGGCCCACTCACACCAACTCTTACCCTTTCACTTCACAAATCACCCAGAACAGACATATGGAGTTGTCCATGAGTGGAGGGGCCACACTGAGAACACCTTGATGTGAAGCTCCCACATCCTGTGCTAAATATCCCTGACAACAGGAATAGAGCAAGGAAGGTGACTTCAAAAGGATAAAACTAAGAATTCTACCCAAAGTACCCAGCCAGCTGCTACACTCCAACACTGGATACCACTTCCTTCTGGCAGCTGGGCTGCCGCTGTCTTGGTTTTGACTGTAAAATCCCAACGGTTCAAGGAGTAATCAAAAAATGAAAATCCAAACATCACATTATTCCACTGTGTTCTTCAACTTCAAAGTGGAGGGGAGAGGGATTTCAGATACAAGTCTTGTCACTGCTTCCTGTTAGTTGGTTCACATTTCTGGCACCAAACTTCTTAGGAACGTTAGTTTGTACCCATGTGTTGTGGGCGCCAAGAGCTGTCAATCCGTCATCTGTGTTGTAACTCAGGACACAGTAGTTCAGACTCAGCTCTATGGTAACATCTCTGTGGAGATTCTCTGATGGAAAGGGGTCACATGCTTCCAGCTCACAGGTCTGGAAAACTGAGTACAGGATGGTCTGTACAGCTCCGGAAAGCATAACTAAGACATACAAATTGCCATATCAAACTACAGCACACGAGCACTGTGTCCTCTAAGGACCTGCCTCTAAACTATTTGGATTAGAAGCCTCCAGTTTAATACACTGTTCTTGGAAGAAGTAATTGAGGATCAGAAAGTCAGTGGAGGAACACATTTTTTCAAGAGAATAAAAGGCACTGACAGCATATTGGAGCAATGATCTCAACACAAAACCAATACAACTACTGCTTTTCAAGTAGAAACCTTTAAGCAGCCCTGCTATGTTTAAGCCACAGAGGCTTCACATAGATTAAACCCTTTACTGGCATCTCCTGCAGGGATATGCTTGATAACAAGCAGCATGCAAAAGATGTCTTCGATATAAAGCTGTGTTTGGCTATGTGGCAAGAAGAGAAGGATGACCCAAAACCCAGGCACCTGGAGAGCATGGTCTGCTATTGAAACACCCAGTTTATGAAACATCTGAAGTCAGAGTCTTCTTCATATTCTTCAGAAACAACAAGTAGATTCAGTGTCCCCTGCTGCTCAAAACATGAGAGTCTGTTTTACATTTATGCTATTTAGAATCATGTCAGTAACCACCAAGAGTCAAAGCTGGCACAGTGGTTTCTACCCATGCTGGAAAAAGCTGGATGAAGGATCCAGGCCTGTGCCAGGATTCAGCAAGAACAGAGAGGGCAGACTCACTCCAAAGTCTTCATTGGCAGCAGTATGTGCAGAAGTAGAGCAGCTCTCTATTTGTAAAGGCAGTACCAACACCTTTCCTCCCTTTGGCGTTGCCAAGGAGATGGAGCTGCTCAAGGAGGGGGAATTCATTCAGTTCATGTTTGCAAGCACAAACTGGAAATTCCAAAGGGGCAAAGTACCAACATCACACTTTACTTTCTCTATCAGAGCAATCTCTGCCCCAGGGAAAGACAGATACCAATAAACTGGTGACAAAGTGGTACACATAAGCTGGCACAGGGAAACACTGAGTTCTGAAAATTTTAAGCAGTTAAATGCAGTTTTCAAATTCTTCCCATAGACTATTACAGTTTTGAAGTTTTCCTTTCCAGAGTGTGGGGACTTGTTCTCCAAGAGAATGGTAAAAATAACACCCCTGGCATCTCCTTAAATTTATAATGCACACGTTGTAAGTTGTACAACAAGCCCTGGAATAAATTTAAAATAATGTTATATCTCTGTATCAAAGACTGAGAGCGACTGAGAGCAAGATCTGAAAAGGTTCACTTATTTCCAAGGCTGAATTCTTGCTTCAGTGGGGTTTAATAGTATCCCACTTGCAAGAATACAGCCTTGTGTTCTGTTCCCCTTATTTTTGGGGCAAAAAAGGTCCCTATTGATTCAGAAGTAAAAGTCTTATTTCTTCTTTCTTGAAAGCCTCATTTATGAGAATGACTGGAATAGGATGAATACTGTTCTGGGAGAGCAAAGGTTATTCTACTTCCACAATTAAAGGTTTCTTTCAGAAAAAACAGTGAGAGAGATATTTTGTTGTCTATGTCAAACTTTTCCATAGATATTACCTGTGAAAACCTGCAAGCATCCTGTCATTTTAAAGATGATAAATACATGGATAATATAATTGCTTAGAATTAGCAGTGCTATTCAGGCATGGATAAGAAAAAGGAGTTTTACTGCAAAGCCCTTTTGCCTGACAGCCCCTGCTCCAGACCCCCACATCCTCTGCTCCCAGGGCTCAGCTGCTCCCCGTGCTCCTACTGCCAAAGGGCTGTCCGTGTCCTCCCTTTTCCTCAGGGCAGGAGGGTGTCACCTGAGGATTCAGGTTACCTGAGGACTTGTTTTCAAGCACAAGTTATTCTGAAGGCCGAGATAGTATCTGAGGTGCCAGACCTACAGGTGACAATAAGTCACGCTGATACTGAATGTTCAGCAATTTTTATATTTGCTATTGTGTCATGATTAATGCCAGAGCTTTTTAAGTTTAAATAATTTACAGACTGTTCATAAATTCAAGCTGAGAATGAACTGAGCACAGAAATGAAGCCTGTTAACCCCCCACTGCTGAAAACAGTCTCTTTTGAAAATCATGTGTAAATTGTCTAAATATTTCAGCAGCAGAACTTGTTCATTCTTAGCACACTTTGGGTGTGCTAACACAATTTCATACCAGCATATTCACCTCTCCATAGAGTGACTTGTGCCTATATATGCTATATTTAACTTCAACCTAGCATTAGCTCCTCATGCCCAAAACTGGGTATTTACTTTTGTTTGAACTGATCTGATTGTAAAAAAGATCCCTGTAAAAAGAAGCAGGACACACTCCAACAGGCTAAAATGCTGGAGGTGGAGGAGTTATCTACCTCCCAGCATAAGAAAAGGCAGAATAAGTATTCTCACCCACCTACAAAGTGAGGAAAAGCCTTGTTTCAAACTAATCTGACACAGAACTTCTAACTCTAAAATTTCCAGTGCAAAATGTTGGGGATGAACTCTCCAGTCCAGCAGTGGAAATAATCTTGTCAATAAAAACACTTTCTGCACATTTCTTATTTGGGAAGTCAGCTGCATTTACAGTAACCTCTGGACTTAGCAGAGCTCACATGGATCTTTGCATGAAGCAGTGGTGTCACTTCCTTTGAAACACCAAACTCCTAGAGTTAAAAACATGGAAAGTTTGCTCTTAAAACAGCAGAGATGTGTCAAAATAGAAACAGAAATTATGAGAGGGAGGAACAGGGGGATGATAGTCAACGGCACTGTGAAACAAAACCAGAATTCATATATTTTTGTGTGACACTACAAAGTATCAGCCCAGACCAAGTGTCATAAACCCAGAACAAATATGATTGATTGACTGACCGTGGTGTAAGATAAATGAGGGGTTAAATTCTCTCTAGGATAATTGTGTTCTACACTGGCACCTGATTCTCTTGGCAAGGCATGCAAATATTTAGCATGCTAGTTAGGGAGTTTAGAGGCATTGCTCAGGCAACAAGAGCACAGCAAGGAATGAGACAAGCTGGAGCACAGTTCATCCAAGCTGCAGCTGGGAAGTGAAAGTGCCTTTGCTGTTACCCTGCCCTGGGGTTGGTACAGCTTTGGGTGCTGGTCAGCCCTGCTCTCTGAGCACTGCAGCTGTTCTTCATGGCACCCTCCTTGCTGCCTCAGAGACTCCAACAAGGCATCCCACTGGAATCAATTCCCTCTCTGTGGCTGGCATAGAGAATAAAGGCAAGGACTAGAACAGTTCCTGGAGGGCAGCTTCTCCTGGTCTGTAGGGCACGATCCAGCTCTGCACATCTGCAGAAAGGCAACTCCTGCTACTCCTCATTTGCTCTCTGGTTGACTCTAAACAGTGATGCAAAGATGAAGTGACTAAATTTGATGAATTAACAAACAGATGCGGAGAATTTAGCAAGTCAGATGTTTGTGCTACAGTTAATGACATGATTTCTTCACAGATTTCTGACAGTGAGATTCCTTACTGCCTTTCAGGCCAGCTTCTGCATTATCACCACTCTGCCCAATGCACTCTCTCATGATGACATATGCTGCATCAGCTAATTTTCAACTTGCAAATACACATTTCCTCCTAAATGTGGGTGGTCTTGGCTTGTGTCTCAGCTTTGAGGAGCATGGTCCTCGTTTGCAGGGCACCAAAGCGCTTGGCACTGTTTGTGCAGATGGGAGGCAGCACTGAATGGCAGCACAGAGACTGTGCCGAAAAGTGTTTTGTCAGTCAGGTTTTCCTTGTTGCCTGCAAGCCCAGTGAGACAACCTGCTTTACTAAGGAAGGACAGAATAAATCTATTCAGGACATATTTTTTCAGGTCTTATTAAGAACTGCTTTTTGTCAAAGGGTTTATGATAGATAAAATGGAGCTCAAGCTACTGACAGCACATCAGAAAACAGCTGCTACCTGATGCCTCACTGAAAGATGCACCTAAACCAACAAGTCTATGACTAAATGTCAGCAGTAAAAAGGATTTCACTTGTGAAAATGCTTTGCACAATAAGAAGGTACAAAAGTCAAGGCAAAACAAAGCATTTTGCTGAGGTGTAATTCCTGAGTAGTCACTGGAGTGCCACCACTCTTACACAGGTCGACACTGTTATTACTGGGAGAATTGCCTCAGCTTAACGTGGGACTGACACAAACGTGGGAACTGCCAAGTAGTACTTCACTGATTGAAAAAGGTAAAGCACATAGACAGAAAGGGAGATCAAAATCAAAACTTAGACTGCCATTCTTTTTTGTTTGGTTGGGTTTTGATACAGAAAGAGAAGAAATGCGTGGATGTAAAGCTTATATTCTCAGGTGATGGAAAGACCACTTTGGATTTAATATAAAACCATCTTCTTCTAAAATCCTTTGTTTTAGCAAACAAAATGAGTTTCAGGTTGGTTAATATCTGAGTAAAATCAAGTGTAAACCATCAGATTGTCCCTGGCTCACCATTACCCAAAAGCAAATTGTCTTCCATTATGGGAAGTGCCACCAAGAGCGTTTGAAACACAGAGCAGATGTCACCCAGGTACAGCTCATCACAGAAGTCCTTAAGGATAAGGGAGCTTTGATGCCTGTCTTCCCTTATCCCATGAATCGAAAATAACACTGTTAGCAACTTCGCAATTGAGAAAAGGTTAAGCATGAAATCAAGTATTTTTTTCTTAGTACTGAAAGTAATTTGGCAGACAAAATCCAGCTTGTTTTCAAAGTTCCAGAGATGCCTCTAAATAATATAAGATGTATGTTATATAAGAGAAATGTTAAGAAAGTAGAATAATCATTACATTGTTTTATAACTTTTATATTATTAGCAATATAACATCATGCTTTTCATCTAAATACCTTTTTCTTCTTAACACAATTTAGCTGTCTGAAGACCTAGGTTGTTCTTCAGCTAATTTTAAAGTTAGCAAAAGTTAAGGATTGTGGTTTCCTCCTATGTCCTTCAAATCACAACAGGCTGAGAAACTCTCACCTACCAAGGACAGATGAACAAAGAAGCAAGTAGACAAACATAAGAACTTGGAAAATAAAAACTATCTAAAAGATTTCACCCCTAATGGTGTTGCAGGTCTGGCTATAAATCAGAAGAGATTGCCTGTGGCATCTTTGTGACAAGACCCAGCCTCCAAAACCAGATCGAGAGATTATCTACATCACAAAACAAGATGTACTTGAGACTTACGCTCCATAAGAAAAGCTAATCTTTATTAATTAGTTGTCATGGAAACTCGGCCTTGGGAAGGCTATGAATGGTACACCAAGATCACATACAAATTGCTATTAGTAAATGCTTTCATCATGATTTGGATAAACAAACAGTAAGAAAGGCAAAAGTTGGCCTATTTCAGAAGTCTTGCTGAACAACAAATGCCCCAGGGGTTCAAACCTAACCAAACAAAAAAAAGGAAATTCATTAGGAAAAGTTTAAGATACTGCAAATAACAATGATTCCAGTTGTTTCAGGCTTTCTGGCAAAGACCTGTGGTATTAGCTAATGGTGCCTGAACGCTGAACAACTGAAAATATCAAACCAGCAACAGCACGAAGAAAACAGCACTGCAAACACAGCGTGGAGGCCCATGCTCTTACCGCCTGCGGGGTGATGCATTAGCAGGGAGAGGCCAGGTGTAGGGTAGAAGGCCAAGGATCTGAGCAAGAGCCTTAAATTATTTCTTCACAGAAAGTAAGACTTCTGGGAGTACATAATTCAAGCTGACTTTGGCTTCTTCTCTTCTTTTCAGACCTGTGTAGAGCACACCCTCACGGCAGTTTCCACCTCCCAGCCCTGAGGGAAAAGCCTGGCAGGCTGCTGTGCCCAGCAGTGAGACACCCCCTCAGCAGCAGAGCGGAGCTGAGCAAAGCCGAGCGCAGCACAGACCCCGCCGGGCCTGGCAGAACCTGCCGAGCCGGCAGAATGCCCCGGGCAGTGCTGAGCTCCGGCAGCAGGACAAGAAACAGCTGAGCAAGCAGAGCATCTCATGGCTTGGTCTATTTTCTGTTGCATTTAGGGGGCAAGCGAAGGAAGGAGAAGAGGGAGAGAAACAAACATTTTCAGGCTTCTGGTTGATTCCTCCGGCACGGTGAGATCAGCTCTGATATACTGGGAGTAAATGCAGAAATAAAACCCAACCTGTTGAGTTCAGTATGGCCAAAACTGCACAGCTCTGCACTGACAGCCCTCTGGTCTGAAACTGCAGTGCCCCATCTCTGGCTATCCCACTTGCAGATATGATTTGTTCTCCTTCCTTTTGTTGCAAAGGTGGATTACAGCACTGTTACACGTACATTACACCTATTACATATACACATACATTATTATAAGTATATTGTTATAGCAGTGCAGAATGGCCAGAGCTTTGCTATGAATTTATAAAGGGAATTTTACAGGTAGTTTCTGTTTTCATTCAAGAAGCACACGACATTACCTGTAGCATTATTAAATGTTCTATTTTGGACCAGAAAACTATTTCATTTTATAAATAAATGAAGAGTAATCAAATGGTTTGATTCTCCTGAAGATGGTTAAAATCAAAATAAGGTAGCATTTACATCTCTCCTCACCCAAATCAGCTAGTTATTCCAAACCAAAATAAAATAAAGAAACACCCCTATAGCTGGTTCAGGACATGTACATTTCAAAACTCAGACCAATTTTTGTTGCAACAGTTGCAGACAGGTACCAAAGGAGGAGCTGGCAGCAGGGTGGCAACACAGGCATGGCAGCAGTGCCTCCTTGAGAGCTCATTTGTCTTGTTCACCCAGACACTGGAGCAGCTTTGCTGTGCCATCAGTCCCAGAGTTGTCCTGTGCTCCCTCACTGTCAGCACTTAGCTGAGGTGTTACTGCAGGATCTGCACCTTCTGAACAGACACTCCCTTCAAAAACATAATCACCTTCATTGTAATTGCTGACAAATATTTAAAACCAGCTGTTTCAAAACAGTCTCCTGAAGCTAGAAAGAATCTTTCTACCATGGGATGTTTGTTAAGATTCTACTGCCAGGGCGTTATGGCACTTGTTTAACTGAGATCTAGAATAAACAAAAATGTCTTAGTGCTGATAGGGAGGGTTTACATGGCTGTGGGTGGAGCTGAATGAATTCACACTCCCAGGAACTGCCATCACCTACCAGCACACACCACAGGCAAACTGTGTGCTAAAAAAGTGTTATAATTAATAGTGATCTGGTACCAGCTGAAACCCCGTAGCGAACATGAGGATTCCAGAATAGCTTTGTGCCTGATAAAAGACCGGGATGAAAGACACCTGTCTTAGAATTTAGTCATGATTATTTCAACCTGCTGGTGATTTCAGTTCTTCTCACTGCTTGAAAGTTACCTGCACAATAACTAGTGTTAACACTAGTCTGTGTTACACACAACTACCCACAGCAACCCACCTAGAAGAAAAACCTGAGATAAATCTACAGAAGGGAGAGTGTCAGACAGAGACAGAGGGTTCACTTTTATTAGACAGCATAAAGGTTGAATTTCAAAAGGTTTTATTTCCCTTACACTGGATTTAAACTATCCCAATCATGAATTGCCTTTCCATCATTTTATACAATCCCTATAACAGACGTCTCTAAGACTTTGAACTAATGGAACTTAATTCCCATGAAAATATATAAAGGACATCCCAAATACCATTTAATGGCATATATTTGCCATTTAAATGTCAAAGTAAAAAGTGGAATAAAAATAAGCTAGAATTTGAAAAGCAGACAAGAATTCAATCCTTATGTAAATTGCAGCAGCTTACCTCCACTACGGGGACACACTGTGAACTGAAAGACTTTCTTCCCTTCCAAAAACTGCAGAAATTCCTCTTTTTAATCCAATCTCAATTTGCTAATTTTTGAATGCTCATCCAATAATGCATCAAGTTGGTTTTGTTGTTGCTGTTGCATTTCAAAATACATTTCTTAAAACTTGGGTTTCTTCATACAATTGGTTATTCGCTTCTTAAATTATTATACTTGATCTCTTTAACAAGCACAGAGAATACAAAGGGCTTGATGCTCACCTGCTATCAACAGACTTGCTGAAGTTGTACTGAAAACCAGAAAGGACATACTCTAAGTTTTATCAGAAAGTTGTCTATTGAAAATGCTAAATCTCAACCAGTAGAGAGAGCCAGGCTCTGCAATCGAGGCTTGTCTGAGGCCCTCCATGACCACAAAACTGTTTTAAAAGGAGAATCTTTTAGTACCAGAGAAGCAAAGATGCTTGTGAGACCCCAGTGAAGAGGAAAAGCACTTGGTTTGTTTTTCAAAAAGGTCACATATGACCAGGTCACATTTCAGTCAGATTTAAACACTGTCCTGAACTTGCCAAGTGCGTGTCTGAGGCAAGCCTACCATGGGAGATTTCCCAGAGTAACAGATTGCTCATTAACCCCCACATATTTAGTGTCAGTGTAGAAAATTGGCTCAGCAGAGGGGTTTGACACAGAGAAGTGTTATAATCAGGAGGAGAAGTCGTCGTCACCATCGATTGCTGGAGCAAGGGTTGCCTGAATTTCCACCTTCAATCTTGGCAAGACTGTCCTCTAAAGAGTGTATCAGAATTTCACTTTATTTTTATGTGTGTAACCTGAAAGATGCTGCTTCAGCTGCAAAGCATTTCAGCTCATTGTTTAAAATGCCTGCCCAGGCTCCAGCCCCAGTCAGCTGAGGTGCCTGGAAGAAGAAGGTTAGCCTTGTCAAGGAGTGTTTGCATGTTGCAAGGAGTGTTTGCATGTTGCATTATTTTAATCTTCTTGCATTTTGCATAAAACCACAAAAACATTGTCATTGACAATTAATCTGATGCAAATTCCTGTCTTGGATCCCTTCTCCTGGGATTTTTATTCAGGCAATAATTCTTGTGGGGTCAAAAGTTGAACCTAAGGCTATGTATAGGTTCTGGTAATGTTTAACTTTGTGCTGTGGTTTAATCATACAGATTCTTCATGTATAGGTTGTGTAGAGGGTGAAATCCTCTTCTTAAGTAACACTATTTAAGTGCTACTAGATTGCAATCATGTTAATTGAAACTCTCCTTATCAAAGTAATGATATACTCATCTGTATGACCTCAGTAATGTTACTGAAAGTTTCTCAGCAGCAAGACCTGTTCTAGCTGTGCAGGACTCCATCTCTGAAGGCAAAAGAAAGCTGTGTCTACCAAGCAGCTTGAATTCTTTGGAGCACAGCCAACAATTTCACAATTCTGGTGGTTTGGGAAACTGTTGACAAGGTACCAATGGCCCTTTTACAGAAAATCTTGACCTCAATATAACATAAACTTTGATTGCACAAAATCTGACCAAGACTTTCAGGAGTTTCCCCGCACTTTTGCCTGTGAGAAACCCATTCTTCACTCTTGGATGTCACTCTTCACATGTACTCTCTTAACAGGCCAAGTTTTCTGGCTGTTTGTTTGTTTTTTTGGAGTTGATGATCCTTGTGGGTTCCTCACAGCTCAGGATATTCTATAATTCTTTCCTAAAACATAGGACACTTCTTTTCTTGGAACATCTAGAGCCTACAAACAATGCACGTTGTCACATACTGAGGTGAAATTTGTAACTAATCCCAGCAGCCAAGAAGTCAAAGTTATTCCCTCCAATGTTATCTCCTTTAGTACCTCCTCCCAATTAAAGGTCTGAGCAAATGGATATGTTAATTCCTGTCAATGGATACATTATAATTGTACTCATTGTTACACTTACATTTTAGTGGCCATTCTCTGCAATGTAAATCATGGATCTGTCTGTCCTACTTTCCAAGTGACAGGCGTTAATATACACTGAAATAAGTATTAATTGCAAATGTTAATGATTTGGATACAGACCCTCCCAGACTGATAATAGCACCCCTGTATTGAAGACGAAGACAATCTATCTTCTGCAGCAGTATTTCAGATGAGGAGTGTGTGTGTGTGCATCACCCCTTTTAATTTACATACGTACAGGCAGGTTAATCAGGAATTACTTGGCTGCCATTAATTCCAGTTTCCATTACTGTCAGAGATGCATTAATGCTTCGGAGACTCTGTCTTTTCATTATTCAGATACTTTGCATACTAAGCAATACAACCTTTCCCTTTATACCTCCTTGAGTCTCTTCCAGGCAAAAGGCATTCCTTAAAACAGTGGAAGTTGGTCTGACACCTCGTTTCCTTACTAGCAAATCTTCACTGACACAGCAGCTATGATTGATCCAAAACTCATTCCATTTTTCAGTTAACAGTCTTTCCAGGCTAATTCTTTAATCTTCTGATATATGAACTAGCTCTTAGTTTAATCTCACCAATTTCTTTGCTTTTGATACAGAAGTGAGTATCTCCTGTACCCTCATCTGGTATCCTGTTCTTCCCCATATTACAGCATTTTTTTCCTGCATGAAGACTGTCCATTGCCATGCACTATGCAGCGTTTTTGGCTTAAGAATGTAGAAGATAACTGTCTGGGATAAGAAATTCCTAGTCCTGATGATTTGCCATACACTCTGCAGCTTAATTCAGTATCAGGAAACAATGTTTTTTTGGATGGAAGCCATTGCAGGAATAAAATATATGAATTTTCATATTTCCTTAGTATCAAAGCTATTATTAGAAAATTTAACTGGCCATCCTATTGCCTGTCTCAGTGGAAAACACACTTCACTCAAAGCATTCTACTTTCTTTGGACAAAATGGAGAGTTCATGGTTACCTCAGCTGAAAAGTATTTGTCTACAGCTGCTTCAGTCCCCCTGAAAGCAAGACCTTCCCAGAGGCGTTTTATATGTGAATTTATGTTCCTAAGATAGCTGTCTTTTTAAAGGCATTTTTGCAAGAACAAATATTCAGTGTATTGACTTTAATACCCGTTCTACATGTTTATATAACCCAGGGGTTCCTATAACCATATATGCAATCATACAAATTTGTTGTTTTGCATATTAAATGAGACATTAGCAACCTTTTTTAAGTTTTTAATGAAGAGGTGTGTATTCTGGTATTACTTGAACAGTTGTTACTCAGGCAGTATGAGTTGCTATAGGCGTTACTGTAAGATCTAAGCTGATGTTCTGGGATTCCAGCTCTGTACTGGCTCTGTTTAATTTACGCTACAAGAAGTTCATTAGCTCAACACTGGCAGTCTTCTTCAGCCAGTTTTGCAGGAAAGCAGTTCCCACCCTGCACTGAAATGTTCTGTTTGTTCTTTATAGTTTTTGTAGCTATTTAGAAAGCTGCAGCATCAGTGCACAGAAATCCCACAGTACAGTACGACCTCACCAGCCAGAAGATTGGAACCTCCACAAGCTCACAGGGTGCCAAAGATCAGGGCACTGTTAGGAACCCCTGTGGCATCTGCCTGCCTGACAGCTGAGCACTCTTAAAGATCACATTCCTGCACCACACTGTATAGATTAGATGGCAAACAAATGATACCCACATGTTTGGAACAGCCCCATGTTACAGCCCTTCCCAGGTTTTAGGCAGAGCCTGCAATATCCATAGTCATTATTAAGCCAAATATGTTACAGTGAAGGCACGGCCCCACGCAGCAGCAATGTTACAACTGCACACAACAGAACCAAGGCTTCTGCAGATAACAAGGTACATTTTCAATGAGAAACTTTCTGACTTTCCAAGGGAATGTCCACTCAGCAGGGCCTCTGCCCCTGTTAAATGTCTGGCACAGGTCCACCTGAGATCAGAACTTTGTTAGAAATCTCTGCTCTTTCACTAGAAGGGAAAAAGGAGCTGACTCTGAGAGCAGAATAACCAGACATTATTTAAGTGCTCATTTCACAGGTATCTTAGAGATGCCAAAACTGAGACTAATAAAGATTAGCCCTGCAAAAGGACTTATGGTCATAAAAAAGGAACTAAATCACAAAGTTTAGATGGGAACCTAGGCTTTCAGGACAGGTGAATATCAAGTGAAACACATGCAAGACCTAAAACTGCTACAAATGTGGCGTTTGATTTCTTAGAACAGAAATCTATCAAACACATATATCGTGAACAAACTCTTCAGTTTGATTGTATAAATGCAAGTTTGGCACATTGATCAAAGAGAAAACCAGCAAAGTTCATTTCAGATCCAAAGTCGAAGCCGGATGGGCTGCAAATCCAACCAGGCAGATGACACAGATTCCTGAGAATTAAATTAAACTTCTGGCCAAGGAGAGAGAGAAATGTGCAACACTTTGACCACTGAGTCTGATACGAATTTGGGATGTTCCAGAGCTGTGCAATACAGCTTCCCACAACAACAGCAGCAGGGCTCCTAAAATCTCTGTCTGCAACCGGCGCCACAGCCACCCCTGCTCAGGCACACACTGGCCTTTTAAAGTGGCCAGGAACTGTTGAGCTGGTATTAGTGGCCTGGAGCTTTGGTTCAGAGAGAACAATAGGTGTACTATTTTAGAGGCATTAAAGGTATTAGTGGCAAATCTGCATCGTGCCTTGTTTACTGCTGTACCAGTGGCATTAGATGGGAATTGAAAATGACTGCAACAGGCTGCCTGTTTTGAAATGCTCCATGCCATAAGCATGATTCCTATTGTGGCCATCATTATAAAAGACAGCGGTATTAATCAGCATTTTCTGGCTTTGAAATTACAGAAAACAAAACGATACTTTGATAAACTGTGCTGTCCCACTTCTCAAAAACTAACTAATTATGGCTCATCTGAGCCATTTACATGGTTTTTCATTTAATAAGGAGATACACTTTGATTTCTGCACATTTTTGGTGAAAACCAAATATTTTCACACCAAGTGAACAGTCATGTAGAATATTTGAATTAGAGAATTACTTAAATCAGTGAGAAAAAACAGCAGCTCAGACTCATGCAGTCAGACACCCATAAAAACCTCAATATCAGTTTCCATTTCTCTTGGCAGAACCAAAGATAAAAATACTAAGCTTTTAAATCTATTATTATGGGAGACAAAAATCTTTATTGTCCAAGACATAACAGGCTATCTCTGCTGACACATCTTCCTAATATCAGATGAACATGCAATTTGAAAGGCACCATGATACCACTGCACATCTGTGCACCGAAAACTCAGACCTGTCCTAGAAAAGCCTTGAGCCAGACACAGACAGGGGCAGGTGGAGAGGCCCAAGAGCTTCCCTACCAACTCTGCCCCACAGTCCTGCCTCCAGCTCCAGAGGGTTTATTCTATTTATTTATTTACAGGTTTATGCTATTCCCACTTCCTCCTGCTCCTCCCATCAGTAGAGGTGCTGATGCAACTTCTAGAGAAGGGCAAGAGACACCACACTATCTCTCCCATAGCAGCATTTATCCCAAAGCTGAGGGCAGGTTTATCAGCTGTTTGGCCCAGGCTACTTTTTCTTTCCAGTCAGGTGAGGGTGATACTTTTAAAGTTCCCAAGCATGGATATGGGGATTTTAGTAGCTAAAATCCAATTGAGAAACATGGCTAAGACCTCAGACTGCATTTCAAGCTATTTGGTTCATTCTAGCACAACCCAAATCACAAGAGTATCAGAGTGCAGTATGGTGCACAGGACCTGTAAAACACAGCTCTAGATATACTGTGTTTTGGCCAGCTTTCAATTAAGAGCTTTCTATTTCAAGAAAACTCAACAGAAAACAATGAAGAAACTGTTATTAAAACAGTCTTAATTTTTCCTCCATTTCAGACATAGTTTGACCGACTCAGCTGACTGTTAAATTTAAGTCAATGAATGCAGAATGAAGCTCATAGACTAGAACTGGCCTTTGCCATTCTCAAACTGAAACCAAGAAAGATGACACAAAGTTTTTCCATTACAATTATTCAGAATGAAACCAGTAATCACCACAACACAGTTGACAGTTACCAGTTTTACTCAGTCCTGTTTTTCCCAAACACTATTGTCTCAACGCTATTGTAGATGACTGATCTTTATGCAAAAATATACTCTTGTAAGTACTGAGAAGTATATACTCTCCCATGTTAAAGATATTTACATACACTTTAGCAGCATGTTTTATGCTAAAATTTTTTAAAATCAAGGCTTGTCATGTGATAAAACAGCAAGTATGCAAGTATGATGAGTCAATAGCCATATCCCAGTAACGGAGAAAACCTTCCCTTTGTATTTTTCCTGTTCCTCTCTTTTACCTCCCAAAGAATGCAGTATTTAGAGGAAAAAGGTAATTAAGAAAAAACTCAGTAGGTATTTTCAACCTAAATGTAGGCAATTTTTAAGACCAGCTCTATAAAATGTTCCTAAGGAAGGCTGCCAAAAATGAGGCCCAGCTCCTTAGAAGTGCTACCAGTTTCCTATGAACCATCGGGTGGTTGCAGGTGCTAATTGTAGCTACATGTTCTAGGACCAAAATTAAACTTTTTCTCATATTCATTTCAAATAGCAGTTGGTCTCCACAGAGAGTGTTGAGATTTACTGCTGGCTTTACACTGGAGCTGCAGTCCTGCAGCACACTTTATCAAGAAGCAGTTTGGCATGAAAATGAGTAAGTGACAACACAATGGGAAGCTGGAATTCAGCTGATTACAGTTATTCTATTCCTTAAGTATTTTTCTTCTAAGTTAGCTTAATTCTCTGTTGAGCTTCAAATTCTAACATTTTAGATCACGGAATAATCCAATATTCTTTAATCTGATTAAACTTTCATTTCCTTTGACCCACACTTCCCCAAATCATCTCCACATTTCACAACACACACTTCCAAGGAAATCTGCAGCCCACACTCCAGCTGCAGCACGGCTGTGCCACAGCTCTGAGAGGGGTGACAGCCACAGCTGGCACTCGGATCTCACACAGCTATTCCAGCCCGGCAGCAGCAGCAGCAGGACCTCTCTCCTAAAATTGGAGTTACACTCACAGAAAATGAAACCGTCCCCAGAGAGAGGTTCACAGCCATACAGTTCAGATGAAATACAAACTTATGCCTACTGGCAATATTTTATAATTTATTTCATATCAAAAATGTTTTCAGTGATGGTAGTGTTTAATTCATCATTTTGGCATGTTTAAAACAGAACAAACACTTCGGAAAGTCATAATAAAATGAGGAGTTAAAATTTGGTTTTACCTCAAAAAATGCATCTTTCACAGCTAACAACTCCCTGTTGATGGATGTAGATTACACCATAAATTTTATGGGTTTCATCATATGAGCATCTCTCAAAATAAATCCACAGCAAGTGTTTCCTTTTCACTGTAGCTGAAAATAAGCCCTTTCTACAAATCAAATGTTAACACAGCAAAGCAAGTTGTAAACCTGGTGAGGGCACTTACTGGACATCAGTTCTCAAGAAAGCTACTTTCTATTCCTGTAAAAGACTTCAAATCTAAGTTTCTCTCTTGTCAAAACAAAACTAAACCAAACAAACAGGAAAAGTTTGAAATCGCTTACCTTGAAGAAGCTCCGAAGGAAATACATTATGCTTAGCATTTTGGAAGATTTAAAATGAAGAATTGTTCAGCCTTTAGCACATCCAAGGCCTGGGTGAATTCCACACTCCTGCTGTGTCTTTAGTTACATGCTTTCTTGTTGCTATTTTGGACGGTCTTAGTACAAGGGAAGCATATGAGCCATGCCAGGAGCTTATGCTAAGGAGTTGCATAACAATTAGGGCTTATCTGTGCTGCTGTACAGTGCAGCAATGCAAACAGGTTTGTTCACAGTTTACTAGCCCCAGAACACTTCCACTAGGCATGCCCAGAATGATGCCATTGTATTTGCTAAAGAAACTAAAGCTATTTGTGAGTGCTTCTAAAAGAACTGGAACTACAAAGGGCAGCACATGTTCCCGTACATCCCCCCCAGCTTTTGCTTTTGCCAACTGCAAGTTCAACCAGTGAGTGCTACGCTTGCTGCAGCATTTAAAAGCAAAGGCTCCCACACTGGGAGCTTTCTGGTTACTATCTTTAAAGGGAAGGAAAAATTGCAGAACAAGTCTTTTGAAGTGCAGAAGAGTAAATGTAATTTCAGTTTCTTCTTTTTCCTCACTTAACATTAAAGTCCCTTGAAGTTTACCTGTGCTTCAGCAACATTCATCAACACAGAGATGCAACTTCTGCCACATAGTAAAGAATCTATCAACATTTAGTGGCCAAGACTGAGAGTTACACAGTGCACTTGGAATTAAAGACAACTACAGAGTGCAAGCAAGTTCTCAGGGGGAGATCATTCTGCAATACAGCAACTGTCAAGCACAGCCTGATACTACAAGCTTTCACTTATTTTTTAGCTAGCTTTATATGTGAACTATTCAAACTGCCCACTATTAATATCTTCCCACTAGGAAGAGATGTTTTAGGGAGGTGCTCCAAAGCAGCTTCTGATGCTCCACACTGCTGGCACAGGGCAGAAAAGCAGATGGCTGTGCAGTGCCCACAGCACAGCAAGGTGGGAGGAGGGACACAGTCCCCAGCGTGGGGGGCTAACACCAGCTGGACATTAAACCTACAGGATCTCTGTGTCATCACCCCCAGGAAGCACATCCCCACTTGCTTTGGATTTGCTGCACTGCAAACCCCTCTACAGCTTCCAGCAGCTGCTCTTCTGGTTAGTCCATAGCAAGCAGAAATATTGGTGTTTGGGAGGTACATGTCAATCAGACGTTCATGCACAAACCACATTCTTTAGAGCAGGAAGCCATATTTGACCATGTCCACAATTTCCCTGTCGTTGTGGGAACTGCAGGAGTTAAGCACATGCAATCACAGGGAAGGGCACACCTCACTTGTTAGAAATCAGGCCAGTCATTTCTAAATTGCAATACAAGGCACAAATGCAATATTGTCTGTGGTTTCATCCGCCAAATGACAATACTGCCATCCCTTATGATTTTATAGATAAAAAGAGTGGTTTCCCCCTAAATCTTAGTTCAAATATACAAACATATGTCAATATACTAGACATACAGCAACCTTAAGGAAATTCTGAGCCACAACTTGGGGGGAACACTGCAGATAAAAATTCAAAACAAACCTCAAAATAATTAAAAATCTAATATTAGTTTTCAAAAAAACTCCTTGGAGGGAAATGTGTCTGGCTTGTGATTTTTCAATGCTTTTATTTGTTAATTTTCAAGTTTCAAGTATTTCGAAGGATTACTTTTTATGATTTATTCTGAAATTACTGTCACTTTTAAACCCTGCTTATTCAGCAAGTGGCAGGCAGACTTCTATTTCCTGCATGCCTCTCCTGTGGCTGTGCTCACAAGGTTCAGCTGAAGCATTCTTTGCCTGAGCCCTGGCTCAGACTCTGAGCAGAAGGAAATGCCCACTAAGACAAGTCCAGCTCTGCAGTGCCTTTGCATTTATTTTTCACAAATGAAAAGGAAAATAAAGGTTTATTCACACATGAATTAAGAGATTTTTAATAAGAATCAACCTATGTATGTGAAAAGCCAGATTTTGGTGCCTGATTTTTATCTACAAGTATTTCTAATTTCTGCAGAAATGTCTCTGTTACAAACAACGTGCCAAAGCAGGTCATTGCCACTGGTCGGGGGGGGTTGCCCCAAGGACTTGACTCCCCTTTCAGTTGCTTATCTTTTCTGAAATTAAGGTTACAGCTCAACTGCCCATCACTCACTCTATTCTTTCATGTTTTACTTGTTCCTGGGTTGGAAATGAGGACGTCTCTTTTGTAGATCAACTGAGATCTTTCCCTCAGACTGGTGCATTTCTTGGGCTGGTTCACTTCACCACACAGGATGTGCAGATTGCACAGTATTCCCTTATCTGCAATTCCTTGAAGACAACACTTCTTCTGCTGAAAACTCTGCTGTTCAAAACTTCAGAAAAATTGCAGTAAACTTTCTAGCAATCAGGCCCATGTGAGGCTGCACCTTAGCAATTGTTACAGAGCTACCCTAGTCCTTCCACAGTCTTGAAAAATACAGGCCAGACAAACTGCCCTGTGAGAGCAGGGGAAGGGGGCTCTGTGAGTGGAGGGGGACGGGGGGGCTCTGTGAGGGAGGGGATTGCCCTGTGCTGGGCACAACTTCCCATTCCCAGTCTCCTTCCACCAGTCAGGGGAAAGGTGGAGAAGTCAGGAATGAAGGAGTGAACATCAACCTTGGGAGGAACAAACCCACCACCACATACTATGACTACATGCAGACCTAACAGCATTAGAGAGAATCTGCAACTTCATTTAATCTGTTATGACATCTGCAAACATCTAAAAGATCTTCCCCCTCAATCCTACATCTACTGAAGTCCTTGACTTCAGATTTGTAAATCTATAAAATGCCTTCTGAAGTCCAAAATTTTGCATTTTCTACAACATCAGCCTACTGCTGACAGACTTTTTTTCACAGCTAACCTTTCACAGTTTTATCCCCTCCCCTTAGAAGCAAACAATCAGTTCCCAGGAACTCACTACTATCAAGTCCATTTTCAGAGTGAGGAGTTTATCACTTAACACAAACTTTATTTGCAAAACTGTGGTATTCATTTCTTCAGTGCACGATTCCGAGGTTTCATTTGGTCAACAAGGATTTATTCTCTTTGGGACAGGCACAGAGCTGTTAATCCTCGAGTGCCCAAGGCCAGCCACTGTTGACGTTTTTCTTACTGATATACTATCTAAATCCACATGCCTTTTCTGCTTTATAAAGAACAGCAGCTGAAAACTATCACTGACTCATAGAACAAAATATCCTTTTTGCCTTTTACCACCACAGTCAAAAGTTACTGTTTAAAGTGACACTGATTTTGGCTGAGCAGCACCATGGGGTGCCTGAACCAAAAGTACCTGTCTAAAGTTAGGTACCAAAACCTTGCAGAACACCGAGACCAGGATTCTCTAAAGGCAGACCAGTGGCACTGGAACTGCGTTACTGTACCAGTGGAAGGCTGTTCTTCCCATGACTTCAACTTCATGTACCATTCACTTGGGCTAGTTTGACATAATCGAGTATTATGTAGATTGTATCATGTTGGCTTCCAAACCAACTAAATGTTGGAAAATATGTTGATGTCATTCCAGATTTATGGATGTAAAGGTCAAACATGAGAAGTCGTATGTGCATGGTGCAGAGCTTAAAATGAGGATGGAGACTGGGGCTGCCTTCTTGCCTCTTCTGAGAGCACCATGTCCTGTGTAGATTCCTCCAAGGAACAACAATTTTGCTCTGTATTGTCTTCCCCTCTGACTACAAAGCCTAGAGATGTCACTGTTATGTCAGTAAAGACAAAACCATACTCTATTAAATAAGACATCGACTATGGCCCAGTGGAACATTATTTTATGTCCCCAGATGCAGATTTTGAAACACTGAGATTTGAAACCAAAAGTCCAAGAGTGAAGACCTTAAGCTGTCAACCTGACCTGGGCAGTAAGGGCCATGCTGCAGGCAGCCATCTCTAAGTGTCTGCACATGACGACTTAAGTGACCAAACAGGTATTCTGATCATGTCAGACACTTTCATCTCCACTGTAATTGCTTATTTGCCCTTGGGCAGTTCATTTGATTACCATTCTCACAAAATATACCTCTTGATGCAGCCTAACATGTTGGTTCAAGTACTGCTCAAATCCTTCTGAATTTCCTTCCTGTAATCAAAGCATTTAAGTTTTCTGTCTTCACAGAAGGTAAGAGATTCTGGGCTTATAATGGGGAGCAGCACTTTTTGGAGCTGAGATAGGTATCTCTGTGCTTTACCACAGCCTAAGCTCTCAGTTGGGTAAACATTTGTGCTACTAAGTCAGAAATCCCTGGACACCAACACTGGCCACCACTGCCCAACAAAATTCCATTACTTATGGACATCAGCTACTAAGTTAACAGCTGATTTTAATTACAAGTTTCTAAAGAAAAATAATAAAGAAAATCTTAGCAGCAAAAAGTCATTGATAAAAACCTGATTGGGATTTGTTCAGTAATGGCACCAGCATTCATTTCTGTCAAAGCATGCATGGGGAGTTGCTGGTGCTGCCACAAAGAGAACTGTCACCTCTGTCACCACGTGCTCAGTCCCCTACCCACAGAGAGATGAACATATTTTTACTCCAGTTGGACAATACGATTCAGGACTGAACCTAGGCTGTGAGACCCAGAAGCCTTGCTATGAATCTTGCAAGGTTAATTCAGAGCTGGTTAGACCCCCAAGGTTCTTTTCTAAACTAGAGACATAGGGAACACAGAGTTAGATGCCTGGTTGCTTAGTTCAACAGGGAGCTCTTACTATGGGTTTAGAAAATATCTTATTCATGTTAGTTGAAAAACTCCCTTCAGAAAAGAGTTAAAAAGATTCCTGGGCAATAGTTGCCTTTGTCCCTAACAAAGCCAGTGAAATGAATTTCAAACAGAATTTCTAGAAAGAACTGATTAGGTCCAGAGAAAGTCCAGAGAAAGGTCCAGAGAAAGTCCAGAGAAAGGGGGGAGTAATGAGGCCCCAAACTGCAATTCTGCTCTCAAATATGCTCTGAACAAGTCAAACAAATAGAAACTTGAGGGCAGTGTAGAGGTAGGCTTATGTGATTTTTTCCTGGGGTTAGAGAGAAATCGTGGTGGTAGTCAGCTAGTTAGAAGCAGCATGACTGGCTTCTCCACCTACTATTCTCCACAATCTCCAAGCCAGGTGGATGGCAGAGGGCTGTCATCACATGCAGATGATGCAAACAACAGGGTATAATGAAGTAGAGTTCCATTATTTTTATTCTTAAAGTTATTCAGGAACTCATGACGACTGTCTCAAAGTTATATCATGTCAGATTCAAGTTTGCCATTAAAACCTCCTCTGCCTGGTTGGAAGTATTACTGTGAGGCAGAGGATAATCCAAGCCATCACTCCAAATGTACCCTACACTGGACATAAAATCCATTTTCATGTCTTTGCACCCCCCAGATGCTGAGGAAGTGCTGGCCCCTGCAGTAAGGTGAGATGCAGTGACACCAGCACCAGTGCTAAGGCTAAAATGTCATTGGGGTTCACACAGAAAGAGCCATAAACCAGCAGTGGGTATGAAAATTAAAACAGCCAATATCCATGCTACTAAAAGATTGCTTTCAGGTCAGAGTCCTTGTCCCACTTTTAAGGCCACACTGTACTGGAACTGATCAAAGGAAGCCTTTAGGGAGATTTGATAAGACAGGGAATAAGACAATACTCTTTCATGAGGTGACATATTCTGGTTAGGACAATGTTACTATTTCAAGGACTCATTCAGATTTCTAATGCAGAAAGTTTAATAAGTGGGGCAGAGGCAGAGTACTTTATGGAGAGGTTTGTCTGTAGGAAAAGCTCTTTGGCAACAATTCCAGGAACAGAGAAATTCCCACAAACTGCTGTCTCCCTCTCTGATGAGATCCCACAGCTGATCAGTGTGGAGCAAGTAAGTCTAGAGCTTTCTTCTCAAGTGGGTGACATCACAAGGTTAGTTATTTGAAATGGGGCCAGTTCTTCAGTCAAGAACTACTTCAAAACTGAGAAAAAACCCAAAGTACTTGTAGTCTTGGTGCAATTATTCCTTTGATTAACATATAAATGCTGTTCTTCTTAACCAATATTTTCAAGCAAGGTGTTGTTAGCATTAGTATGCTTTCACTTGTAGCACAAGTAATTAGATCATGCATACAGAAACAATAGCTACACAATACACAATAGATTGTATAGCCTGAGACAAATATGCCATTACTGTCATATATTGCTACACTTTACAGTGGAAAATATAAATGCAGACCAAGCCTTGAAACTGTAAGCACAAAGTGTTGTATAGCCAGAGATAATATTCCTCTGTATTCCTTTAATACAGGGTGATGACCAGCTTGCTTTCCTGCTTCCTGCTTCATTGGTCTGGTAGCAATCCTTCTTCCAGGAAATCACAGTATACAGTTCCTATACTAAAATTCCATTCACTGTGGCTGCCCTCTTGCATGTGTTTTTCCTGCAGTATTGTATCATCTATATAATTTCCTGGGTTTTCTGTTTTTTTCTTCTTTGTGGTAGATTCACTTCTTTTGTGTAGGTCATTTGTTCGCAAATATCTTTAAAACCTTGCTTTGCAATCAGTTTGTCCTACAGGAGAGAACTCGGTAATTTGTTCTATTGACAGAGAAACTGAGCCCTACATGTTTCCACCCTTCTACAGAACTAGGTGGATGTCTAAGAACTGGGCACACCCCACCTCTTGGCTGCAAACTTGTTAGTTGTCATTGGCACTTATCCACCTCTGGAAAATCCAGGTGTTGTCAGCCTCTACCAAAAGCTCTTTTCCTGCAAACTCCCCAGCCACAAACAGTCCAATACAGCTGAGAAAGTATCAGATGAAAACAAGAAATATGCATCTCTTTACTAGCATGGCATGGCACTTGGCAAGAGTTAAAGACGCATAGTTCTAGTATCAATTCCTTCCAGCAACAACCAGTTGTTATGCAAGCCATGACCTGGTATTTGAGTCATACTACGAATGGCAAATTGCAACACCTCCGTGGGCACGTGTTAAAAGCCCCCCAGACCACACTAACTTGAGTATTTTAGAATCCTGAACTGGTCAGGCAGCAGGACAGTTCCAAGCAACCCTCATTAGTTCATGTGACAGGACTGCAATTCTCCCAGTTCAGTGCCAATGACTGACAAAAAAGGCAGGAAGATAAGCTGGAACAACAGAGGCTGCTGCAGGCTTGAACTGCAGTGTGCAGCAAGCAGGGAGGGTGAAGCTCAGAGTCTACCAGCCCACCCTGCTCCTCAGTATCCACCAGTTCCTCAGCTCTGTACTCAAGATCAAGTTAATGAATTTGTGAAACAAAAATCTGTTAATGGATTACACCAAAAAACTGCAGTTACAGCTGCAGAACTGACACTGCACCAGACCATCTGCTGGGATCTCTTGCTCAGGCTCCAAAACCTCATGCTTTTTACCTTTGAACTGCTTCAAGTCACCATCATATATTTAGTATGTGTTCCAAGGATTAACTGTGTGTGTATTGACTCTGAGGCTGGTACCTATTAAATTAATCCCTAAAAAAATCCCCCTTAGCCCCTGATCACTAACACAGCCTTGCAATGCATTTCTTCATGGGGAACATAACTGGGACTAGAGATGCATCTCAGCTGCTGGTTTTCTGCCTGCTGTGCCCTAAAGCATTTGTGCAGTCACTGGAGTGACATGATTGGGCACTGCAGGAATACATATGCACTTGGAGAATTAACAAGCAATGCATGTGTTGAATGGAAAGAGATTAATCATAACCATATAAGTGCTGCTAATCTTCCATCCCAGCAGGAATTTCAGTCTTCCTCTATTTCCTCTCTGGGACACGCTCATGTTAGATGAATCCTAGAAATCTGAGCAGATCTGTTAAAAAGATACCTCAGGCCTCTCCTCAGTTTTTATAAGCCTGGCCTGCTTTACATGTTAGTAAAGCTGCACTATTTTTGAGGCTATACTGATGCGGCAATAATAGCAAATATGAGACTATATGCACTTCAGCACAACCTGTATCAGTCCCCTGGGAAAATCAGCACAATATCAGGCAGTTGTACTTTCATGGTTGTGATTTATTCCAGGTGGATAAAGCCACCAGATACAGCCAATCTCTGCTGTAGCTGCAATGCATAGAGAACCTTTGAATAATCTCTTCAAAAGGCACAGCTTGGGGGTATTGATCTGCTTCTGCACAGTTCTAGTTTTCAGGATGGCTGAGAGCAGCCAGAGCATGTGGCTCCAACCAAAATAAGCTGAGAGCTGTTGCTGTGTGATAGTTATGGAAGCCCTATGGAAGGAATAGAGACACACGGAGTTGCCAGCTTGACCCAGGTGCAAAGACCATTAGCCTGGTCTCCATACTATAAGAAGCCAACTAAAGTTTTGATCTAATTGCCTTCCTAATTTTAGCTTTTGGTCTTTCTCCGAATTGGAAAATAGTAAGGAACTGAAATATTTTCCAAATGAAATCAAAGTTCTTCACATAATCCCAGTTCAAATGTCTTGGGCTTTAAGAACTAAAGGAAGTCTTGCAGAGTCTTGTGATACTTCACAGTTCTCCATATCTTAGAAAGTACAGCATGTGCTGCCTTCCAGAGGTGGCAGGAGTCATGGGTAGCCACTCCCTCCTATGCAGGTCAGGCAAGGCTTTATCAAAGAGTCCCAGTGAGTTCAGCAAAGACCTGCTTCCTGCTAGTCCCAGGGATTAGCATGGAGAGGTGTGTGCTGACCATGGAATGCTTCCAGGTACACCATGAACTGCGGGCTCAATGGAAGCATCTCTGCATGTCTATGGATAGATCTTGGACAAGCAGAGCCACCTGAAAATGGAAACAATCTGTTCCTGCTCACATTTCAGAATGGCATGTTCATCATAGTGCCAAAACCCAATCCTAAACCGCTGAGCTGCACACTGAGCATGCAGTGGTCCCAGAACATCTGACATCTATAGACTCAGCTTTTGCAGTGTAAGAATTTTGTTAGTTTTGTCTTCGTGTACTGTCACTTCCATTTTACTCAGATCATAAAGCCTCATCATTGTGTTATTAACTCTGACTGCTGAAGCCCTGCAGATATTTGCATTTGTTGAATACCAAACACAAAGTAATAGACAAAATGACATTCCTGACCTGCAGTCTGCATTCACTGCCTTTCCAGTCATTTGCATTCTGGAGTTTTAAGTAGATTATTTTCAGTTTGGTAAAAGATTGTTAAGCTTGGCTGAACAGAAACAGTTTGGGTGATCATAAGAACTCATGTACTTACCCGTGTATATTCATACCAAGATCTTTTCAGATTCATGCATCTGAGGTATTTTGGATAGTAATTTTTCACATATGTCAAGGGTCAAGTGACATACCAAGTGGCCAAAAATCCAGGCTTGTCACATTGACTTTAAGAGAGCGATAAAATCTTGCCCAAGGCACCTGCAATTGCCAGAAAATAATGTTCACTGATGGATGTATAAAACTATAAACCTGGCTACTTAAAATTTTAACCTCCCCCCCAACACTTGGAAGCTTCTAAAGCTTTCCTCACACCTTGAATGGAGGCAATTATTACACTTAGAGGGTCAGAAACATTTATTATTGCTTCTGGGTGCTATAGAACTCCAATTATTTGCTCACTCTTTGATGGCAAGACAAAGTAAGAGATGATCTATGTTCACCCTGAACAACCTGCCCAGAAGAGCCCAAATGGCAGGATGTCCCAACAAACAGCAAGGGAGAAGTGAAAAGGGACGCCATAAGCGTGTCTGTTCTTTGAGGTAAACAGTTCTACAATAATGGTGTCTTAACATTTCCAAGAACAGAGTCCTTGCACTTGAAGAGCTCAGGAGAAACTCAGGGAAGAGGTTTGGAACAATAAAAACAAGCAAACAAAGAAACAAATTCATTTTTCAACCAACAAACCCCTTCATTTTTTGGCTTCCTGAAAGAGCTACAATATTTGCATTGTCATTCTGAGACCTTTTCATAGCAACTTTCCATGACAAAAAATGGAAAACCTGTGACAAAACTGACAGTGAGATAAAAGCAAAACAATTATCTCTTGAGAGGAGAACTGGATCTGGATGATCTCAGCAATGGAGAAAGTCAGAGACACAGAGCATTACACACTTGAATGAACTCACGTTCTCTGGGCTTTTGTCTGCACAGCCCAAAGAGCCCACATACCAATGCCAGTAAAAAAATAGGGGATGAGACTCTCTGGCTAAACACCCTGAATAGCAGCACTTTCTTAGGAAAAAAATCTAAAGATCTGGCAAATCTATGTTCTAAAATAGGCCAAGTCTAGAATATTCATTACATTTTATTTTTGCCAAACAGTTGAATGTTTTAGATCCCTTAAAGAGTTCAAGGCTTAAGTAAAAGAAATACAACCCTGTTATCTCATGAAGAATAGGGGGTTTTTTTACAGTAATGGGCTAAATTTCTCACAGTGTGTGTATAAGACAATGAGAATATTTTGGCTTGCCTTTGCCTATGCACCAAGGCAGTTCTAAGTACTTGCAAGTCCAAGCTTGCACACACCCATCTGTGAGCACTAAGCCTGCTTTGATCATTATTTCTGCTCCTGTCCACTGCACTGGGCCTGCCTTGCAGAAGTCACCTGCAAAAATCTCTTTCCAATCAGCAGTAAAAGCAGGGAAGATGGAGGTAAGGGAGAATGCTGCCCCCAAAAAGTGCAGTTCAGGCAAGAAGTAGAAATATTTCAGACTGGGAAGATGTCACTGCATCCCAAGCTTTATGTTGTTTGTGTGTGCCTGGCATTAGTAATTGGACTGAAAGCCACCTTGATTGCCTATGATTTAGCAGTAAATCAAGGCAGGACACGAAGCTTTCTTCTGAGTCATTGAGGGTTAGCTACCAGCTTCATTGCCTGCCAGATGCTCCCTTGCCTTGCCACAAAACCAGTTCTTTCCAACACAGTATGCTACAGGAAAAAGGTTCCAAGAAAACACCCATGAGCTTGCATAAGACACCAAATTAGAAGAGTTGCTTTTCTCAGGCTCTCAGCTGTGGACCAAACCTTGCTGGACTATTCACTGACTTATAGAGTATCTCATTCCTCATGTCCTCTCAGTCCTTGCTGCTCAATCATGGGCTTCAAATCACACATATTAAAGCTCAGGTGAGTCACCAACATCGACAAAAACAAGATTAAGCCTGTTGTGTCCAATCTGCTTCATGCTCAGAAAACCAGTTGCACAACTCCAGGACAGTGGAAGCCATAGAGTATCATGGAAAGAAGCCAATTTCCTTTTTGCTGTGTTCTCCGTTTGCCATCTTTCTTTCATTGCAAATTAATGTTGACAGTACTTTATGACTTTTTTTCTCGTCTGAGCTATTCTGTTTTTTAGGAAAAGCTCACCCCAACAATCTTTCCCACAAAAGTGTTGACTTGACTTCCTAGGACAATTCATAGACCAGAAAAGTAGCATGGTGCTTCTTTTCTTCTCAGCACTATGCGTGCTATTAAAATAATAATAATACTTAAAACTCTTCTACCAACTATTGTGCAACTGAACCACTGTGCAACAGAATATAATGGCTTTATATATTTGACCTAAGTCGTTCCAGAATAAATGAGTTCTAGATACTTCCATTTCAAACTGGGAAACTGATTTCTGAGTCAAGGTCATACATCCACATAGAGAAACATCTGTGTCCTCTGCCTCATTAAATTAAATAACTTCCAATCCCTAATGATATGACCCCTTGCTCAAGTAAACACATCCATTTGAGCTTTGGACAACCCTTTCCTTGCCCTGAATCTGCTATTTTGTTTGAAATCTTCAAGCAACTGTATCTCCACTTAGATGCTGTCTCCAAGTAAGCAACTCAATACACCTATTTTCTAATGAAGGCGACATTAGAGGAGCACATTTCTAAACTGATCATTTTTATGTCAGTAGCCACAGCACAGCTTTTTATACGGCTTTTTATTCTGCTACCAGTAGTTCAAATCACACGGGAGATGGATTTGCTTCCATTTTAACTCCATGAAAGCTTTATTTTTAGTAATAGCATTTATGCTCCTACTTCCAGGGATCCCAGGTTTTGTTGGTAATATCCACTTGAACAACAACTAGGAAAATGAGGACTGAAGAACAACCTAAATTTGTGCCCAACCTTTTCTATATGACATAGGCCTACATGGCACATCTCATCTTTGAGCTGCTGCTGAAGCCCATGCCTTCCATTTCCTGCAAATCAATGGAAGGGATATGAGGATATCAGATATGGTTTCAGGAAACATGAACTTTCCTATAGGTTCCACTGATAATTAGCATTATCTCAGGAGAATTTGCTTGCTTAGGGAGTCATAAACATCCATGAAAGCAAAGTTTCCATATGAATCCTAACTTTGGTAAACCATAAATGTCTGTGGTGCGTTTGAATTAATATCTAATTTAATTTTGTGAGGAAAGGATATGTAGAAACTCTGAGCATCTACCAAAGTTTTGAAACAGGAGCACTAAAGGCAGGCTTTTAAATCTTTACTAGTGGCTGATCATCTCAACTGTCATTTCACTGTTTACTTTTAGGACCCCTGTTTCCAGATGGGGGTCAGGACTCATGAAATGTTTAGGATTTTACATATGATGTGCAGCTGTCATCAGAAGCAGTGTCCTACTCCACTCTTGAGATGTCAGAAATGCAAATAATTCCCTTTGAGCTCAAGGGATTCCCAACGGTGTTAGTAAGATCTGAACCTGCTGATAAGTCAGCACCTTCCAGGGCAGGTAAAGGAAGTGAACCAAAGCTGTTCAGTTACTGAAACACTGAGTCCCCCACCTTCCCAAAAACTTGCTGTACCTTTCCAACAGGAAAGGGTCATCAGCTCCCATGTTAAAAGTAAACAGAAATTACTTCATTATGTTAAAAAAACCCACACTTTTAAGACTGTTTATATGTAGGCAACTCACTTCTGTAACTGGTTTCACATACACACAAGCTTGTTTTACTACTTATTTTCCCAGGGAGCAGCAGAAACATTTAAAATCCAGGATGTTTGAAGAATGGTGTCCTCTCAGACAGGAACTATATGAAACCAGTTTTACCATTCTGTCTTTTCAAAGGTGTGGGGTGTTGTCTGATGTTCTTGTGAGGAGAACACAGGGAAGGGGATACATTTATGCATCTGCAGCACGAAATTCCAGAGTTTAGTAGAATATTTCACATGTATTAAACCACCAGAGAAAATTGCTGTTTAAATTCCATTCAAATGAAGAGACTGCATATTAATCACTTTAAATTTCTGCTTGCTAGAAAAGGCCAGAAGCAGGCAAACAGACCACTGACAGCATTGGCTGGCAACCTTTCCTCTTAACCTTACCTGGAATTCAGTGAATAGGTGTATTTTTCATTTTCAGTTGTGTTCTAAATTGGGCTTCTTCTCAACTTAAGCCTCCCCCCAAGCCTCCCACACAGAACCACACTCAAGTACAGATGCAGCCCTTTGACCTCCTCCTCCCCAGACAGAGCAATTTGCCTTATGAGTCAGTTTTAGCTACAGAGAAAACATTTGCAACAAGTGATGTGTGAACTCCTCCATGGCAGGCTTGGGAAGGAAGGCAACCTGCTAGAAAGGAGCTTTCCTGGCCAGATGTTTTTATGGTCCCACTTGCATCACCACATTTATTTTGTTTGCCATAAAATACATAAGATGTTCTTGTAAGTATCCTTTAGAGCTAGGAAGCTATAAAGTTTACATGCCACACTTTTGGCAGCAGAGAGACAAAAGCCAGATTATAGAAAGCAGGAATGATACACATATGGAAACTGAGGTACTTTATGGCTTTGGGAAGAATGGAGATGTAGTAAATAAGAAAGAGAAGAAGCAAAATGGGAGACACTAGACCAAGCTTTTAAGTAGAGCAATTATGTGAAAAGCCAGAGCAGAGACAAGCCCTATCACAGCTGTTGCACCTCCCTTCAACATTTCCCCGAGGATAATTGTGCCTCCCTGAATTTCCATAATGGAACAGCAAACACAAAGAATGCAGAGCACTCACATCCTATGACAGTGGAGGCACACATTAAATTGAGAGGTGTGAGGGCTCTGGGAGCGTTATTAACCTTCATAAAACAAGTCTACATAATACCAGGAAAATTAATTAAATTAACTAGTAAAACTAGCATCAAACAGGGCTCAGGTGCAAGGTCTGACACACTGTCTTATCCAGGATCAACTCCTTTAATTATGAAAAAAGGATTCAATTCTGGAAACTCATAGTTTGACAGATTCAAACAATAGTTAGTTCCCCATAGCTCATAATCATGAAAAAATAATCCACTGCTGCTTTGAGCTTTTCAGCTGTACTTACTGTACATATGTGGGAGACAATCCTAGGAAGGGCTGAACATTTAGGTTGCATTGTCTTCAAATGAATCATTAAATTCTGTTACACTGTATATGATATTGAGTGTACTGTCATATAATTAAAAATCTATCATAATTCAGTATACATAAGAGACATGAGTGAACTTATAATTGTGTATTTGGTATTGCAGAGATTGATGGAATGATTATGCTATAAAATTAGCTTTCCATTGAAGGATGTTCTGAAATTTCAGAAGCTGAAATGGCAACTTTTAAAGTGGGCACCTGCTATGGATCATGTTGAAATAGACTTTTTTTGGAACATTTTCTTGTGTTGCTCAAATATTCCCATTTAAAGAAGCTAGAATTTTAAGCTGGTAGAGCAGCACAGATGATTAGTTCCAATCCCCACAGAGACAAAGAGCCCTTCTGACTATACCATGAATGAAAGCATGTTCCCCACTAAAACAGAGGCAACTGTCACCTCAACGTGGCACCGTGTCTTCTCAGAAGTACTCTCTTCTGTTTCTCCAGCAGTCCTTCTTACAGCACTTCCTTGGCACTCCTGTGCAGAGATACAGGAAGGAAGGAAAAAAAATCAATTTGACCTTTAGGGAACAAGGAGGTATCAGCACTATTGCTTTCAGTCCACCTGCCCATGAGGAAAGAAGCTTTCTCAAGTTAAGTGAAAACTATTCATAGAAAATAGAGCTAAAGGAACATCACTCTGGTTGCAATATCAGGCTCTCAAATATTAAAAATCACCAAAATTAAGGTGACTTGTGTGACATGATGTATTTGAGTGCAGTCTTTAATTATATAACAAATGGATTTTCACAAGTTCCATGTTTCACTCACACAGGAGTGGACGAAACTCGCTCAAGACTTGGTTTATTGTTATAATTGCTCAGGCTACAAAGAAGAGGGAAGAAGCAACTGCTTTAGGCACCAAAATGCTCTATATCCCCGTGTCCATGGAGAACTGAGGGCGCACTGGTGGGGAATTGCACAGCCCGTGCTCCCCTGCCAGCAGCCAACCATTGCATAGGCTGTGGCTTCATGTGGGTACCACTATGGATTTCCAGGAGGAAAGAAGTTTCTGCTGTTTATAGCTCTGGCAACTCACAGGAACTCAATTCCTCGCTTCTTCTGCATGGCTTGGAGGTTAACTGCTCCTTCTTTTATCTTCTCATCCCTCCACTCTTCCCATGTCCCTATAGTCATCCGTAAATAATCTTCCATCCTGCTCTCTCCCATGTTTGTCCTGATCATCAGACACAGCCACATAAACCAAAAGGGATCGTGTGTATGAAAACATGAAGTTTCCATTGGAAACCTCCAAAGAAGGCAAAAAGCACCATAATGTCTTCAGCTCTGAGAGTTCATACCCCCTCTCAGTTCAATGCAAAATCTTAATTAAAACTTTGGAAATAACAACAAACAGTCAGCTTTAACATGAGTAATATCTTCAGAGGGAGAGGAACTGTCATAACTAATACTTTGCTATCTTTGTGCCAGATGAGTACAGTGGTGGACTTTCTTGTTTATAACATGAGATATGAACATACTTAAATAATATTTCAATTGCAACCATCATCCTAAGCTCCAGCTTCTCTGAAGTCCAATTTATTTCCACAGAAAGAACTGCTGTTAGTGCAGTAGAGACCTCACTGACTTTAGCTGAATTCAGCCTCAACATGAGACAGAGGAGCAAATCTCTCTTCCCAGAGAAAGTAACAGTATATATAAAAGGGAAAGCAAATGAAAGAAACTGCAAAAGGGAAAGTATGAAAAGCAAAAACCACAATTAGACTGAGATTAGTCATTAGGGGGTGGTCAGAGCTGCCACTTGTCTCTGTTTGAAAAACACTGAATCTTTTGTCTCAGTCTTCAGCGATTATCTGAAACTTGTAACAGTAAAAGCACACACCATGGTCACAGGGAGTGTGGGATATGCTAGCACAGATGGATCCCAAGTCTGATAGCTGGGTAGCTCCTTCTTTAATCACAAGAAAAGGCAAAATAAGTACTTAGAAAAGTGGTTTTGCTCCATTCCCTGTATTCTCCACATATGACTACACCAGGTAGCAGCTGTCACTTATTTTCACTTGTGATCCTACAATAGTTTTTCATCATAAGCTTTTATGTCTCACCAAAGCGGCTCCACACCTTTCACAAAGGGAGGAGATGCAGTGCTGAGCTCTCTGTAAAAAGCTGTTGAATTCCTCTGCTCTTGCCACCTTAGGCTGCAGAAAACATGCCACATCTGCAACAAATGGAGCTTAGGGACAAACCGATTGCAAACACATCGTTCAGATGCATTATTGGGTATTTAAAGTTTAGTCTTTTGCTAATTCAAGAACACAAATAACTAATTGTATTGTGTCTAGCTCAGATTCTGTCTGAGGATGGATCTTGTGGGGAACTGGGAAAGAACACAGCCTTTGCTTTTATTGTGGGGAGCATTCCCTAAGCATAACGCCATTGGAGATGGCTGAAGGGGATTGCATCTGCTTAGGGAGGAAATTACAACCGTAATAATTAGCATCAAATTAGCTGCTGTCTCATCTCGAGCCAGGCAAGCCCATCACATTCCTTTTCCCAGCTGCCCTCTGGTGGAAGAAGGTTCTGCAGAACAGCTCCAGGCAGGAAAACCTCAGTGCCGTGCACAGGCCAGGTGAGGGCCTCAGGTGGCTTCCACATCCCTGCTTCATTTCTCTGGAAAGTGGCTGTGGATGGTTCGCTTGTGACTTCAGCCAGGAGGGACCAAATCAGAATGATCAAACTCTGAGCAGATGCTCCCTTCCCAGGGGCAGGAGAACTTTGTGAGGCCAAGCTAGAGTGGTGCTGCCAGAGGTGCTGGGCTCCTGGAGAAACTGCTGGCGCTGAGACCTGGACCAGTTTTGGTGCCTGTGGCTTTGCAGTAGCAGGAGTAGAGGCTTGGGCCAGAATTTTATTGAGGGAATGACGTTTGTGTCTGTCAAAATTATCCCACATCCGGTCTTCCTCCTGTTTAGCCAAGTCACAGGCTTTTGGAAGAATATAGTATGTCTAGAAAGGTAGATACACCTTTTATCTTAGAAATGGGGGGTTACATTGTACATGTTTATTTGGGGGACATAAGAATTGCCAGAGAAGCAGGAGAGTGGTTAGTTTTGGAGAGGAAGGGCCTGTTTTCCACTGGTGTCATCAGTCACTAGCAGTGCCACAGCTCCTATCCTGTGTCCTCACAGTGCCCTGTCCCCCTGCACCACCACAAAGCCCTGAACAGTGCTGGGAACTGGTGTCCTATACCCACTTACACAACTACACTACAAAGACAAACGTAGCACTGCATCTCCTCCCTTTTTGAATGGTATGGAGCCACTTCAGCATTGAGACATAAAAAGCCAACTGTGAAGAAGTATTGAGGATCACCAGTAAAAACATAACACATCCCCATGTGTTCACACAGTCCTGTACAACCAGACAGCAGGAGCCACATGAAGCCAAGAGGTCAGACAGGGCTTGGGGAATGGGAGAGATATGGGCTGCAGTACCCTCTGTATTCTTGGCCACTCTTCAGTCACTTCCAACCACACACATTAATGTGCATGATTAGTGTTCTTGCAGCGTTTGAATGCAGATAATGAGTTCAAAACCCTGCATTAGAACATCATCTCTTCCATGACTCCCTCAATCACACACACACCGCCTTGAGTTACCTGACTGCCTTTCCTGCCCAGACAGAGCTAATAACACTCACCCAGAACTGCTTCCCCTTGGCAGGAACCACTTGTGTCACACATGTCCTGGATCAGTAGGGACACTCTCTGCACTTGGCCTAATTAGCTGTAACAGAGGAGGAGACAAAATCCAATCCATGTGTTTGGGTCCTTCTCTTAGTGGAACATGACCAGTTCCACACTGACCTGCTGACCCCCCACCCAACAGCACTGGTCCTGAACAGCCTCTGGATCTTTTTACAATTCCTTGGGTGCTTCCACACTCCCCTCCCCAAACACATGAAGTCTGGCTGGGGCTGTGGGTAGGGCTTTGTTTTCTTGCCCAGATGGTTTACAGGGCTGCCTTTCTTTGCTCCCTTGCATTTGCACGCACTGGGCATCCCTGGGTGTGCGAGTGGCGTGGGAGTTTCAATGAGAGAGATTTACTGTAGAGATAAAAAGAATCCTGTTTGACATCACAGACTTGATGATGATTTTCAGCAGTATTTCTTCATGATTTAAGTTGTACTGGAACACTTTTCACAGAGAATGGATTTCCATTCCATTACTTTCATAAAGGATTTCAATAAATCTCTTGAAATTTAAAACACATATGGAAGTGTTATCAGTGAAAAAGTAAATCCTGTACTTGTCTACCATGCCTTCTACCTGACTAGGGGTGGCATGAGAATGTTCAGATTTTGTCAGGTAGCTTTACAACTACACTATGAAATGATAAAGGCACTTAATGGTTTCTTTATTTCGGTTTTTCATGCTGGCATTATATGGAAGTTTCATGTAAGCTGTGGCTACGCATTGACACAACATTGTTCAAATGTACACATGTAATTCTGTAACATATCAACAAAATTCCCAGATACATGAAGCCTTTAGACCACAAACGTGGCAAGAGCACTGAGAAAGGAAAGCGTATTTTTCACCACGTTTTCAGCAGAATCAAGGGCCATGACTCAGTTTCCCTTCAGTCTTTTGGAACACAAAAGACCCTGGTTTGCAAGCTGAGCAATAAAACAGACTCAAGTCCCACACTCAGGGCACCACCACAATGAGCCCTTCATTAGTTGGCACTTCCCATCAGACTGTTAAAGGGGACACAGGTTTACCAAACAGCTAATCCTTGATAATGAAAGGTTTCCAACAAAGCTGCCTTTCCAGGGAGTCTGGGCACTTTCACATTAGCAAGAAGTGAATAGACAAAATGGTTCAGGAAATGTGCCAAACAGTAGCTCATGCATTGAAACACAAAGACCTGCAGTCTTCAGGGAGCTAAAGAAAGAATACAGTAGTGTTTTGAGTTGTTTCTTGTCACCATAATTATTTTCTTCTTCACTTTATTTCATATTATTTAATGAATAGTCTTCAAACTATAGAATATATATACAGCTGTCCCTTAAATTTCATTTGCAAATACAAATCAGTCTCTGCAGTGGCATATCCCACTCTCCATGTGAGCCAGGTTTCCTCTCTTTGCTGTGGGCCTCTTCTGGACATGTGCCACTTTTCTTACCATCAGTCCTATGCAACTGTAACACCATCGACAGCCCCCCCCTTCATTTCCTCAGGGTTTTGTTTTAGTTTGGTATTTAACAAGCCAACAATTGGATCTTTTCCTTCAGGGGTCTATTTTAAGAAGGCTTTGTTTAATCAAATGCAATTAGGCATTTAAGATCCAAGATAAGTATTTTTCCTTCAGAATAGTAAAGGCAATGCATATTATTTGGATTTAGATAAAGAATGTGAGGATTAACACAAAAACATTAAACATAAGGTTATGGAAACAGCTTTTCTTTTTGACAGAAGGACACAGCAAAACAAATTCAGGGTGGCGGAAGAACCAATTCACAAGGACAGAGAAGCTGTAGGGTAGACAGGTTTGGGTATGGAAGTACAAGGTGTATATAACCCTGAGCACAGTGGAGCCCTGGAAGGGACTGTGTCACCTTTGTTCACCTTCCCTGCAAGTGGTGAGGGGAGCAGGAGGACAGCACAGCTGGTGTGTGCTGTACCTTCCCATAAAAGAGCAACACACTTCAGCGTGCAGAAAGCAGTTCTGACCGCTCCTGACTTACCCATCTATCCTTTTATTTTTTCTCTCCAAGGGAATATGAAGTATTGTGAATTCACTGGGAGCACCTGTGCCTCAGTTTTGTGTACATGATGGGGCAGAGAAAGGGAGCTTGTTGGGAAAAAGATAAGTGGTGTAACTCAGCACTGAAAACCCTCAAGACAGAGCTAGGCTGACACCTGACGGTTCAAGTTCAAGTCTGAGGATGGGTACACTACTGCTCAGGCTAGTTTGCTCATAGGCTACTCTCCTTCCTATGGCAGTCACTTTGAAGAAGGAGCTTTTATGTCGACACTCTAATGCTGCTTCTAATCACTTTACATTCCAGCAGAATTAGCCAGATCACAAGTTCAGCCCCGAAGGTCCCCGGCCGTGCTGCCGAAGGGCTTCCCTCTGCCTGGGTGCCGACGGCCAGCAGAGGGCAAGCTGCCCCTGCTCCAGTTCCTTGAAAAACAGCTGAAGAAATACGTTTTTGGACTGAGCTGGGGCTGGGGGGAAGGCAGTAACCCGCCAGAGATGGAAAAGAAAGATGAACCACACATCAAGTGCCCCTTAAAATCAGGCTCCTGGAATAACCCTCTTTCAACCCACATAGTCCATTAGCTTTCTAAGACAACATTCTTGTGAAATAAAGGTTGCAAACCTCATTTTTTATTTCCTAAACTAAGTCACTAAGTCTTGCAGTGAATGGGTACCAATGAGATCTACTTGAAGCTGTTAGTACTGAAAGTCTGCAATCTCTGCAGGATGCACAAGAGGGTTTTGTGCTGAGTGACCAACCATAACATGGTGCTGGTGAGGATGTGAGGCTTTGCCAGGAAGCACAGCTACTTTGCCAAGAAAGCTCCAGCTTGTGGGGCAGGTCACTTAGGTGACAGTCTGCTTTTGCAGCAGTTCGTTGCCCTCTGGGCTGAACAGGACCCATCACCTTGCTGGACATTTCCTACTGTCCTGGCACAGCCTGAGCTTGCTGCTCACTCCCCACAGTGAGAGGGGACTGCCCTGTCTGGGCAACAGAGAACAGCCAGGACAGTGCACTCAATGGCATCCAACCTGCTGCTTTGGAGATGCTCACCCTGAGCATTCCAACTGTTTCCTACTATGTCCATCAGTGAGAGGGTCAACCTTACCAGCAACCACAGAAGCGTGTCTGCTTCCTCTCCAGGCTATCCATCTTTTTCCCAGAGCCTTATCAACTCCTCAGGAGAGCCTCACAGCCCTTTCTTTGTGAGCTCTTTCTGTAAAGTGCTTGGGACTCATGTTGGAAACACTTTTCAACTCCACATCCCCATATCCCTTCGTTCCCATCCATGAGGACACAGTAGCATTTGCAAACAAAGAGCTGGAATGTCTCCATGACAGAGATGTACAAAATTGCATTAGTGCTTTGACAGAGGATAAATTGGGTAGCTCAGCCTGGTTGAGAACAACCCACATTCCAACAAAGATGAGTATACCCTTGCCTTAAAAGTACAAGGCAAATAAATGAAACTTGGGTCTCAATTCTTGTCTACTTATGGAGGGACCATATACATCACTCTGAAGATGTAAGGACTATGTCTGAGCAAAGAATGTAAAATAAGGCTTACCATCAGAGCAGTGTGATTTCTACAGTCCTTAAAGTTATCTGAAGTTGAACATTTGCCATATTGGAGTCCTCTCTTCTTTGTTTATTTGTTACAGTAAACTAATTGAACCAAAGAAGTTATATCATTTTCTCTCTTGGACTAAATGAATAGATAATCTTCATTTGCATTTGGCAGGCTAACACAGACCATTCACCAGTTTTGACAGATATTGCATATAATGGTCTCGTTTTTGTTCAGCTCCACTGTCTAAATATTGAAAGAGTCTTTACACATTACACTCTGTTACTGAAAGACAAAAGCTAAACTGTAACTGAGGTTTCACGTCTATGCAGCATCTCTGTGTTCTGCTAAACAATAGTTCATTCCACAAGAGGCAGAACTGATGAAGCCTGGCTTCCTATGGACTTTTGCCCCCTAATATACCCTTTCTCACTGGATTCACTGTTCCCACCCATAAATGCTGACTGGCCAGTTGTGGCTTGTTCCCTCAGTAAGAGCACCTTGTTTACTTAACTGTCAGTTCTTATGAAACTTGAAGGAAGCTTTGATACTTCTACCTCTCTTTTATATTTGGTTAAAACTCTCAGCAGTTTCAAAAGGTACATGCAGGGGGACAGACAGACATAGACCTCTCATTTCTGTAGGAATTAAACTAAAAACTTACTAAAAAGTGATTCTTCAAGTTCTTCAGGACTGCAAAAGATCGTCCTTCACCATTTCAGAAGTCAGAGTGTTAACTCTGATACTGGGTACAGCTGCATTCCCCCATTGCCCACTTTGGGATAGTGAGGACTCCCAGTAACTCATTCCTTTCACAGCTATGATGGCAGCAGAAGTTAAGTTTCCATGGACTGGTAGGCTTGTAAGGACAGAAACACACACCCTCCAGGACACAGGTTTTGATAAAAAGTATTCCAACCCCACACAGTAAACAAAAAAAACTATGAAACTCTGCACACTCAAACACTTTCAACGAGTGTCGAGCAATGACTGGGAAGTTTGACAGAGCAGAAAGTGGTGTACAGCCACCTGTAAAGTGTGTGTGCTGTGCTTAGTATGGGAGTTAGAAAGGCTGGGCAGTGGCCATTTTAAGTACATAAAACCTTAAGCTAAGAATGGGAACGGGAAATCACAGGATTCTTAGGGATTCTCTTTGTCAAATGACTGAAGGAGTTAACTTTATACACCTTCATGTGTTTTCTGCAGTGTCTATTGCACTACCACATTCTGAATTTCTTTGTTACACAGATGTGCTGCAGACACTGGCATGGAATGAATAAACATCCAGAAGGTATAAAAAGTATGAGCATGGTCACCAAGTACAGTCTTATTGCAGCAGAACCTTCCAGGTCAGTGTTGCAATGTGGTGACATCAATTGTAACAAAATGGCTCAACAATGACATAGATCAAGGACTTCTGAATTACTTTCTATCCTTCAAAATGTTTTCATCTGGATAGTGATATTAATCCCAGTTTCCTGATATATCTCATGCTGTACACTACACCAGAAGGGTTTAATGGACTGTAAATCTATGTCTGGAAAGCAGATTCCCCATTCTCTCTGCAACATAAGATAGTAGCTGCAGCACTCTTGCTACAAACAAGTAAATATCATATGAAATGTCTGCCTTAGCAATTCATCCTCCAAGGCCCAGGTTTTCCTTATTATAATTTGAAGTACCTCATATATTTTTACATGCTGGGTACAGTATAAAGTCTCAGAAAAAAGTTTCTCTGGGAAAACATGGTGAAAATAATAGTTTCATAGTTCCATATATTTGACTTTAAAAACAATATATCCTGCAGAATAAGCATCTTAATTATGATCCTGAATCTGCACTAAGAGACCCCAGGTGGGAATTAAGAGTGGGTATGAAATTTCACCTTACCAAGAAATTTCCTGAATTTCATTCCTCACTGTCTCCACTTCCCTGAATGCAAACCCTAGGCCAATTTTAGTCGTATTTTAAAGGGAAACTGAAGCTAATAATCTTGAGTCACTGAGGCAACCAGTAGAAATCATAGGATACACACACAGTGCAGTCATACTGCCCAGCATCCTGATTTGCAATGGACTCTGCTATCTAAATCCAAAGCCAGTAGACAAATTCTGATTTGAAATCATACTGGATTGGGTAAAACACCTGATGGGACCACAACTTCCCCAGGGATCTTTCACTTTGTCACCCAAAAGAAGACAGGAACTGAGTTCAAGCAACAAGAAATAAGAATTTTGGCTTCCAGGTTAGCACAGCATTGAGGGGCTGAGGGATCTCTAAGCCATGCGTTTTAAGCTCACTGAGGGACACTGAGATGGAAAGATGAACAAGCTGCACTCTGTACTCAGTCTTTAGAGAGTGAGAAAACCACCACCAGAAGCAGGCACTCCCATGAAGGAAGTATCTTTCCAAGCATCCCAGTGCTCTTTACATAGTGCCTGGCACAGCCACAGACAGAGGGGTCAACACTGATGTAAGATGAGGAGACTGAAATCGTGGCACTTCACTCCCACGCTGAACCCAGAGGAGCTCCTGGGCCAGGGTCACCCACAACTGGAGCTCCTGTTTGCATACCCTGCAATGAGGGGGAACAGGTCACAAATGCCTGAAGGAAGCCAGGGCAGCAACGTGTGAAGAAAGTAAGCTCTATGCTCCCCTGACTGGCCATGGGCCCAGGGGTTTACAAGCCACTTTCTATAGAAAGTGAGTCTGTGCACCAGGCAGGCAAAGAGGACACTGCATAGAAACAGTGACAACAAAACAAGAGGCTGCAGTGATGCAAGCTCAGATGTCATGCTGTAAACAGGGGCTTACTGTTGAACACATCTGCCTTTATCTACTACTATGAATGGATGCCAAGGAAAAGCCTGGGTCTGAGTCAATCCAAACTGAAAATACCTATAGGAAATAATATTCTGGACTGCTTTCAATCTTTGGGATTCATTCATTCCTAAAATAAAGGATAGACAATATATGAGTGTTAGGTTATCTGCATTCAGCTCTTTGCTCTGCCTCAGACTTTCTGAATGACCTTGAGCAAATAACTCACTGCATCTACCCCTCACCCTCCTTTGGCTACATCACAAAAAGATACTGGAACACTGAATGCATGGAGAAGGCACTCAGACACCATGGTGATAAGTTCCATGCAAAAAAAGTTCTATGCAAAAAAGTACAGGCATATTTAAAGGAAAAGATAATGCTGTCCTGACTCACTATAAACTGCATGCTCTCCTGAAAGGTCACCTCCTCCAAGCTGTTTCCTTTTTTTCTCTTTACCAAAAAAAATTGCAAAGTAACAAATATTTCTTTTCATCATTCCCTTTTCCTTCTTTGCAAAGGACATAGTCATCTTCTAAGTACTGCTTTACACTGAAAGTTGAAACAAGTAATCAGAAAGCTAATGGTGAATTTATTATATACCGATGTGTTACAACGCCATGTTGAAATTCAGTTTGACCAATGACACAAACTCATTCTCCTGACTGCAGATCAAGTATCTGAGCAGAATAACCTTTGCAGGCAACAATTCCACCTGTCGTATACCAAGAAACACATACCACCAGTGTAGTCTTTCTACAAGAGCCTTTGAAGTACCAGAATGCAAGCAAGTTCTAACTGCAGGCAAATGAATACAGATTCTATCTTTGCTTTCAGAGCTTGCACTGACAGGAAGTAGAGAATAACCAACATTGCACTTCCTCAGCTCAGAAGAAAATACTTGGCACAACTCCAAGATGGAAGGCAAGAGAGATCTGTAGCACCTTTGTTACCACAATTCAGGCTACAAACACACAAGGCAGATTACTCAGTGGGCCTTTTTACTGGTATTTAATCAAAGACAGTGTCTGATAATGCAGGGCAAGAGCTCACCTCTATCCAGTAGAGATATATTTCATTTATAAAGGGAAATGCTGACATTTGCACAAACAGTTCCCACAATCTGTTGCCTTTGAGCAAGGATTACTGAAAATACTTTCTGACCAGTCCTTTTAAAGGTAAGTACACAACAGTGTAAGAGTATGTACAGTGTAACAGGATGTAACATATGTACACAATATACCTCCTGCAAAAGTCTGCATGGCCTTCCATTCAGTTCTGGATGCTGGAGTTTTATTACTTCCAGATTGTAATATATTAAGGTTTTCTATGGAGTCCTGTAATAAAAGAAGGTCCATATGGGTTCAGTGGCTGTAGGTATCTCCAATATGAAAAGACTCACTGATTCAACCCCACACCACAACAGCCTGAGAAGTCTGCAGCCACTGAGCTACAGCTGCTCTGAGAATCTGCTTAGCCCAAAATATCAGCCGTAACTTTATATCTGTGTTCCTTAAGGGAGGGATTTTAAAAAAATTCAGGAATAACATTGTCACAAAAGTTTTCTTGATCTTTCAAAATTTTATTCTACACTCATGACTTCCAAAGGATACCTCATTTACTACACTGCAAATATGAACTGTGCTCTGCCCCTGCCACTTGTGCAGGTCAGTCCTACAGTTAGTTCATCTGCATGACCACACTGACACGGGATTTTACAAAAAGTCTTTGCACAGTTCACCTCAGTGTTCTCCTTCCATGTTTGCTGCCAAGACAGAAACACATACTTTTTCTCCACAAAAGACATGCCTGAAACAAATGCAGGATTCTCAAGTGCAACATAATAATAATAATAATACACACTTGGACACCATTATGAGATCTTTCTTTTCTATCATGTTAACTGTCCCTGTGTACTAGTAGGCATAATCAGCCTAATGAAAAATCCAGAAGGAAAAATGTGTGTGCACTCTGTTATTAAATTTTATTGGCTTCAGGTGCATTTCACATCTCTTTGAAGTGTTTCACAAAGATGTCACTGCTCTTTAACCCACTGGCTGTCACTGCAGCCCCAAGAGGACTCTGCTTCTCTCAGAACTCACTACATCCCAAAGCACAAGTGGAAAGGAGATACAGAGGACAGATACTTGTGCTACATCAGAAAAATTTGCTGGTGATTGGAGTGAGCAGTGTGGTCCCAATTCACTGACTTAGGTCCATCAGCAGTTATAGCTAAAAACACATTAAATTCACTATTTCCCTCTAGGACTGCAGTGATTGCTACAGGGTAATGTAAATATAAATGGGACAGGAAGGTTCTGCCTAATAGAAGAATAGGAACAGCAGCTCTCTGTTAAGATTTCCTTTGTAATACACCAATAATATCCTCCGACCGAGGCATAAGATTAGTCCTCACTTCATCCTTTAAGTACATCTCAGGTGTGTTAAAGACAGCTGGAAGACAAACTGAGTGTAAATGACATTGGGCCCAAGCTTATTACAAAATTGGATCTGGGAGATCCTCTCCCTTCAGTAGCAACACAGCTTCTTTTCAGACAGTAGCAAAACCACTAATGCCAGTGGGCTGACAACTGACACCAAAAGGAAGTACTTCCTGACAAAGAGGATGGCATGTGGAGTCACTCTTCTGCTATGCCAGGGACAGCTCCTCTCTGTCAGCTAAGGAACTGTCTCCATTGTCCATTTTAACTCCCGACTTACACTTCAAACAAACTTTCTCTGGCAGTCAGACAGATCCATTGTGTCACATGCCTTGATCAGGAAGACAGGGAGATGACAGGAAACCCCCTTGGCTAAACAAAGCCCAGTTAATGCCAGCTTGCCATTTTTGACATCCCTGTCATTGTCTCTCTGGTATGTGTTAGTAACTGGACAGGATCAAATTGCTGGCAATGGTCACAGACCTGGCTGCTGGAATAGCCCTTGGAGACATGGGTTCAGTCATCAGTACCTGACAAATCATGGACCTGTGTGAGATGCACCAATGCAAGGTGCCAACCAGGTATGGTCTGGGTATTGTTCCAGCAACAGTGAATACTGCCTTGCACTACAGGAGCATTAGTGCATTCCCTGCCTTTCCATTCTCTGGTAACACAGTACTTTGTATAAAATCAGAAGCAGACAGCAGGTCTGCTCTCCATGCACCGACAGCTCCTCCCTCAGTGCTAAGGGCAGGAGAAGGATGCTCACCTTCACTGAGTTAGTAACTTCTGCTGTGCTTTTACTTGCATTGTCGACTCTACTCCCATTCAGACAGAAGCCTGTAGCTTGGATTCAGTGGTGCCTTAAATCCAAGCTGAGAAGACACAAGCAGGATAAAGCTTGAGAGCCATTGACTTTCAATCTGCTTATTGCAAACAGAAAGCTGGACACTGAATCACTATCCATCAAGTGCAAGCTCAATTCTTCTGCTAATGTAGATGGTCACAACACAGTGCAGTTTCTGCTCTTTGGGGAGGGTGCTGACCTGAACTGGGTAGTGTCATGGAGATAGGAATACAATTATTCTGTGCCAAATGCCTTTCTTTTACCCATCTGTCTCTAAGCTCCACCTGCATGCTCCCCTCCTCTGAGACCTCTGACCTTGCCTTTTCGACCCATAATCTCTGCTGTGACTGTTAATGTCATATTTACAACCAAACTAACCAAACAATTGGTTCAGTAACTCTTCTGTATGAGTCTATTACTCCTAATAAATTCAACTGTTTAGACTTGCATATTTATCTCACAGTTCTCTACTGCTGTATTGATGACTGAATACACCCTTAAGTGGACAACTCACATTTAAAAGGAGAGACTCTTTTATGATTTTTGCCAAACTCTCTTCAGGGTAGTGGGCAGGCATTGTGCCACACAAACCTCTCTGGCCTCCTCTCTTGTGTTAGAGGAGTTGGGTATGCTCTGAGCAAAGCTCACCAGCAAACACGGGTTTGTGCCATGTTTTCACTTCTCCATGAGCCTCCCTGTTCATTTGCTTGTGAATAGCATGGAATATGAAATCATGGCTCTCTCCTTCTGTGCAAGAGGTCAGAAAGGTCAGCTACAATTGTGCAAAGGATGTGGGTTTTTTCCTTTGGTCACAGGAGACCAAGGCTCAGTGTAAGTAACGCAACCTGCCTGAGTCAAATACAACAAACACTTCAAGTGCAACCATTAAAAATATCCCAGAAATTAAAAGTGCAAACCTGCTATAAACAAAAATCTGGCAGTGAGGAAATCGCTTTCTTTCCAAAGAGTGTTTTGACAAACTATTCAGAGGCTGAAAGTGAACCTCATTTCCACCCCAGAACTCTGTCCTCTTGAGAGCCTGGGATGGGGGTAGAGGGGCAAAGGGAAGACTGAAAAGTGACACACAGTGGGAGTAACCTTCCAGAGATAATCAATGGCTTCATAATGAGCAGCCGACTCTACTGAATATTGATTAGCCAGTGCTGGCAAGCTCTGCTCCGGGGAGGTCAGCGCTCCTGCCAGCTGCCTTGTGTGAGCACAAAGGAGGCCTCAGCAAAAGGCAAATTGTAAACGGCAGGTTTTATATGAGAGGCACCATTCAGGCCCTCAGTAGAGGAAAAAAAACCCCAAAGTATGGTCACTGCACAAGCAGGCACAAAGCAGCAGCAGTCCTGCTAACTTTCGTTATTACACTGTGCTACAAAGTGCAATGCTGGGTTTACCCTAATAAACTTGTTATAAAGATTATCAGTTGCAAATGTGCAGATACCAGGAGTTGCCACAGGTTCTCCTTCCCTAAAAGTTTCACAGACATGTGAAATGAGGTACTTTCACAGACAGCTGCCCTCAGAAGCTTTGCCCAGTGTCACACCTCAGTCCACGGCAGGTATAAGTACACATTTCAAGCTGGTACCATATGCTGGCCTAGGCCAGCTGTAAGCATAAGTCATGCACCTGAAGCAGCACAGCTGTGTGTCAGCACTCCATCCCTCCCACAGCACCATCTGATCTTACTGTCCCATTCAGTAACTGTGATTTTAGCTTTTTAGTATTTTTAAAATATAAATAGTTAGATATTAATTTTATTATTACAGCCATTGGTAGATACACACAAAACTTATACTGCTGAGGAAATTAGACATTAGTGACTAAAAGGATATCCTACCTTTTTTGAAGCAGAGAGTCTTTTCTCATAGGCTTTCTGTGGAAAGAGAAATTGTGACAGTCAGGGAAAAGAGATCTTGAAACTGTGTTCTTTAAAAGAAAAAAAAAGGAAGAAGAAGAAGAAAAGAAAAAAGTTCCAGTTCCTGGTTTCTGCCTGGTGTAACTCATCTGACTTCACTGGGGCTGTCCCAGAGTAGATTCGTCCCTCTGTCTTTGCCAAAAAGAGAACAACAGGAGCCAGCCGAAGGCATCTGCTTTTGCATTTCCTCAGTGAATCCGTTCATTATACTCTCATGATAGAGAACTTGTAAACAAAGGCACTTCATGATGCTGCATTGTGCTATCCATAATTACATTGCATGTGCTTCATCAGCATACATGCTTCAGGGCACACTGCAAAAGCTTTTTATGTATTCAGGACTCTTTCTGAGAGGGTGGGTTAAATGAAGAGAGGGAAAAGCTAGCAGTTAAAACAGCAAAAGAAACCCCAACAGTTACTTAGAGAGGAGCTCAGTGTAAGAGTAGGAGAGGAAGCTTTATGAACACACACTGCAAAAAAAAAAAAGACGGTAGCAAAATCCCTGCCTATCAGTATCCCAGTTAGTTTGTGTGCTTTAAGACTTCCACTTGTTATTTCTCTTAAAGACCACAAGCCCTTTAAAACAGTAATCATGTTTATGCAGTGTTACCACATGAAAACCTCAGCCTGGATAGGGATTCAGAAGAACTTTTTTTAAAAAAACAGTTCAGTTTGGAAGCTCTCTGATGTTACCTTTATATAAATGACCAGCCATGCCTTGACTTCAAAGTGATATGTCAGGTATAACTCCCTAACTTTTGAGCATTAGAAAATTCTGGTGTCAGATCATAAGCAAGTCCTAAATTCTTTACTGCTTAGCAGATGAGCTTAAAGTGCTTGGCACTATATGGTGCAAGTCATTCTCTGAGAAGAAATTCTGTTTATCTTGCAAGCATGTACTAACACTGTCTGGGATGTAATTAAGTCCAGCAGAATATAACATATCTCCTGAGAACTTTGCTTTTAGAGGTCCAGAATCTGCCACCAGAATGTGTGTAATCCACACCCTGTCGAAAAGTATTTGTGTCTGAAAAGAAGAACTTGAAAAAAAAATCCTTAAGATAACCAACACCCAGGTGTGCAGGGGAGGCAGGATTGGAGGGCTGGAAGCTGAAACTGGTCTGGAAAGTGGAGCACAGACAGAGGTAGCAAGAAAGGGTGAACAGAGGGGTTGTGGAGAGACAGGGTTTTGTGGTGAATTCTCCCTTGTACTACTTGTATGCACATATAACGTATTTTGCCACAAAATCACAATATTAGGTTTGTTTGGTTTTTAATAGAAGTAATTCTCAAAAGTGATAGGAGGTAATAGAATGCAACCTATATCAAAATACACTAAAAATGGCACATAACAATGTCAAATTGTTTTAAATGCTAGACTTCACTGTGGACTAAGGAACAAAACACTTTCAAAGTGCATACATCAAGGCAGCATTTGCATAGTTTAACAGCAAACTGAAAGTCTTCCAAACTGTGATATTCCACTTTCTAAAAAATTTACTACATATCCAAAGTTTTCCTCTGTTATTGTCTAGCACAAAACCGTCAGTCTTGTGTCACTTGAAAAGTGTTCTCAGATGAGTAATTACAGTTAAACAGTAGCACCTTCCTCCAGAAAGGGCTAGACATACACATTTCCTTAGTCACTGCTAATTCAGAAAGTTTGGAGATTTGCTTACCTGGAGATTCAAAGTTGTTAAAGTCAGTGTAACAAGGAGGAAAGGATACCCAATGTCACAAAATAATATACCACTACTTGGCAACAAAATACAGTCACTCCATAATAGCTTTTGTAAAAGTCCTCTCAGCATTTATAACAATTAATTAATATATTAATAACTATTAATAACATCTTACCTAGCTATTCAAGTCCACAGATGTCAAAGTCTTTAACACAGACAGGACCACCATTTGGTCATTTTGGATTACCAAAGGTTTTATCCTGCCATCGTGGCAGGGGCCACAAAAAAATCCATGAGACCTGCAGGAACCAACTTTGGCTTCTGCAAATTTTCCCCAGACCTTGCACTACACAGAACAGAACTGAGAAACATTCTAGATTCATGTAAAGGAATCTACTTTACAGGTCAAGAAGTCTTTATGGATTAACTTTTTAAGAATTCCTTTAGAGTAATTAAACCAGAAGTAATGCTGAGGAAGAGTGCCAATGTGTATCCTTTGGAATTACTCTGGCTTTCTCCAGAGCCTTAGTGTAGCTCCAGGAGTGAGTCTGTTCTGAAGAAAACTCCTTGTGGAAAACTGGATGAAACCCACATGTTACCTCATCACCTTTGAAGTTCAGACATATGGATGTGTGTATAATGACCCTGCAGCTGAGCTGGAACCTAAGCCATCTATCCAGGACAAGTACACAACACTCACCATTTCCATGAAAAACCAGTGCCAAGTACAGCAGGCACCATTCACAGAGCTTTAAGCCACAGTTTCCCTCTGGGTGAGTCCAGATCTGGGCTGGAAGGTTGAAACACAAAGCCACACACTGCCAAAAAGTGCTGTGTTTCAAGTGGCTTGGGATCAAACCCATCCTGATTTGCACCCAAACCACACACCATTTCAAGCTTGCTTGTAACTTCGCCAACTGCTGCTGAAGGGTTCACAAACTTCAGTGAACTTGGCTTGAACTTTGTGTTGGAAATGAAAAAGTAAAATAAAACTTTCAAGTTGAAGGTTCTGCCTCAAGACCTTTTGCCCATCTCCAATACTGATGCCTTATAAAACAATAATTGAAGTTCTATTCCATACAATGACCCCAACCCTCATGCCTTACACACACTTCTCCAGGTTTCCTTTTCTGTATGTCTAAGGACCTCTCCCACCTCATTGCTTTCACTATAATCTTTAAGATGAGTAAGAAGATTCTCAGCTACAGTAACACTGGAGGCTATGAATAATTCTTTACTCCCACAAAACTTACTGAAGTAATGATAACAACACATTCTTTAGGGTTTTCCAAGGACAAATGAAAAGTTGGTTTCTGTTTTTCAAGAAAGTTATAAAACAATATAGAAGAACTTGGAAAACTGATCATGGTCCTGTCAGTGGTAGTAATGCACACAGAGACACACTCTCACATATATTTATCCCTTTAGCTGTTCACTATATGTCATGGTAGCTTTGAACCTTCCCAGCAGCAAGTGCATGTTCTTCTCATGTTCTTCTCTTCTTGCCCTCAGTTCCAGCATCCCTTTTTAACACACTCACTTAAAACTTCTGTCTTAGAATAGGCACTGCAGGTCTGAGGAGCTTTAAGAGAAACTGCAGAGCGGTTCATAAAGATGAGAAGAAAGGAGAATGAACCATCTGCAACTCTGTGTAACTCTTGAAGCTATAACTGTGTAAATAAATAGGATTTAATTGAAAGCAAAAACAGTTTATCCCTGAACAATGAAGTTCACAGAAACTTGGTCTAGAATAGCCTTCAACACTATATGTTTTTCTTCATGCTCATTTTTAGCCTGTTCTGTCTGCTCCTTTTTTATAAAGAATTACCATTTTTGTGGTGGCAGTAGTAAACCATTTGACAAAAATAGCTTACACAAACCTCACTCTGAAAAAAAAAAAACAACAAATAAAAAACCATTACTCTCTTCTAAACCATTTCAACCAAACATCATCAAGAATGGCATATTTGAAAACAAGTGAAGCTATCAGATTTCTGAAGAATGCATTTTTGATTCTGCACACTTCTATTTTATAAGTCATTGTGTAGTCACTTCTTGAGTTTTGTACTTGACCTGAAGAACTGGCAAGTAAAAATAGTTCCTGTCTCTAACCTTCCCTTTTCCATCCCCTGACAATAATCCATTCCTGGTGCTGCTCAGAGGAAGAGTAAAGTGACAGCAGGATCAAACACAACATGTAAATAACCCCGAGGCACTGAGATTTCTCCTTTGATCTACTGAAACAATGATTTCTCTCTGATAATAGAATATTCCCTGAATCTTTTCATAACTGCTGTATATTTTACAACACAGGTCCTGACCTTGTCTAGGTAGGTTTGGTTTTCTCTGAAAGCCTTTCTGACTGAGCTAATGAGAATGTGATATGGTCCCATGCTCTTGTGGCAATACAGCGTAAGGAAATTCCAGCTGACCAACATCCATGCCTGCTTCTGCACTGCTTGTGGAACTGTGCTCAGAAACATGGCACTTCCATGGAAGTGAAAATCAACTGGGGCAAGTGGGAGAGAGGAAGTTTTCAGACATGTCTACTCCTTATTTCACAGTGCATCCCAGAAAGTGTTGTGTTGCTACAAGTGTGTGCGTGGGAGGGTGAAATGGATTGATAAACAAGCAATTAGGGGTTGGAACTGCTCCAGGCATAAGTACCACCAAAAAAAGGCACCTAAAAGTCAAAAACAGTTGCGAAAGCTCCTCAGCAATGTCCTGACATCTTTTATTACACAACTCTAAAGCAAATCTGAAAACTCAAATGTTCCATTAATTTTGGATGCTTTTTAACTTACTGGCATTCAAATTTCAGTTCTTCTCTCCTGCTAATGAGTGGCCTTCTCCTCTTCCAGCTGCTCTTTGTCTGTAATGCAGTGACAGCTACAGGCTGCTGCCCAAATTGGAGACTTGCTATACAAGGCACACAGGCACATCCTTTCTCTCAGGGAGCTGTGTACGTTCTAGTGGGAATAATCAGGTATTCCCTTAAGATGAAGAACTGATGCAGAGATAAAGCAATTTATCCAAGGCCCTATTGGATGCTTGAAGCAGGAACAGGAGTGAACACACATCTTCAGTGTCTTCACAGAGGATTGTACACATTTGTCAATCTGGAAAGGACGAGCTCTACTGCTCTGGAAGTGCACACCTGGTTTGAGCACACCAGGTAAGACAGTGCTGTGGGATGCACATCAATCCACAGTGTAAGTTTCCAGAGATCAGGGTTTGGACAAACACAGGCTCCAGCCAGGCTGCTGCTGCTCCCCTGGGGATCAGTGTCAGTGGTCCCCAACACAAACAAACATCACTCTGCACGGATTTCTCGACATAAGACAGTGGAGCCAGAGGTGCCGTTCTCTTAGAGCTGACAGATACTTGGAAGTAAATAAGATGGAAAAGAGCACATACCCATGAAAACAAAGGTGTCTGCAGAGCCCTGGTTTCAGTAAGATTGGAAATGCTGTGAGATTACACTAAGATCACTTTTTTTTTTCATTATTGGCACCCTGTGTTGTCATCCTCACAATTCAACAGTCAGTTATCTTCTTAGGAGAGTGGCAAATGCAGGTCTGCTAGACAGTGGGAAACATTCCACTATTTATCACCACTGCAGTTCCCAGGATGTCTTGTATGCAGATTTGCTCTGGGAGCCTTTGCCTGCTTCCAGCAGCTTAAATGTAAATTTTTTTTTCTTTTTCTTGTTTCTTTCGTTCTCCCCTCTTTCTTTTTTTAGGAGGTTTTCCCCTGCTCCCAACACATTTTGCTGATGTCAGTCCCCCTGCACTCTCTCTCTGCTGGGCATCCTGGCTGGCTATTTATGTGGGAAGTGAAATGAAAGCCTGTACTTTTTGGATGAATGCTGCTATACTCATGCCATTTAGAATTTTTATTTGGACTAAGCAAAGAAAAAAAAGTCAATGTAGCAGCTATTATAATCAGCATCTTTTACAAGTTGATCCAAGGGCTAAAACACTTGCAAGATGACTGACAATTCCAAGGATAAAAGAGTCATTGTCTGAGAACTTCCCATTGCAAATTGGTATTTCAGTTTTCCTCTGCAGTTATAGCACCTGAAAACTCTTTTTTCTTTTCTTAAATCAGACCCTCATGCAGCCACGTGCTGGGACTTTAAGGGAAAAAATTCCAATCTGAAAACTTTACTGGCAACATTATGAAAGTTATTGTCTCTTGAGCACTGACATTAATTTTTCTCCCACATTCTGGTTTATCACCCACGCGCTTCTCACCACACCTTAAGGGCCTGGTCTCTGCTTCAGCAGGGAGAGACAGGCTACCAAACTGTGCTAGGGTTGTCCATTTTGCTAATGGGATTATAGCAAATAATACCAAAAAACCCCGTACTTATTCATATGGAAACAAAATTAATCCCTTCTGCCTGCCCCACCCCATAACTTTGTGTCTGAGCACGAAAGCTATCTGTCTGTTTTGGCAGCACAGAAACATTCACAAAATGTTTCCAAATACTAGGGTTCCCCCTCCCCCTACTCTTTTCAGTTTAGCTCTGCAGGAACACACAAAGTATAACAAAGACTGTGACATTCTCTCCCATGTAAGTTAATATAAGGCATTGATATCACTTTCTGGGGAATAATATCAAATACAGTTACCAGGAAAAGTTAAAGAAAATACAGAAGGAGTTATAAATAAAGCTAAAAGCTATAAATAAAAAGTATCTTTCATGCTGTTAATTTCCTGGCTTATATGATGCCACCACGGCGTGTTGTTAACCAGCATATAAGATTTTAGTAAATAACTTTGCAACACAACTTGCTAGACAAGTTTTCCAGATGATGTCCAAGCAATAGACTCATCTCACCTGTACAATATAAATGGATGCTACAGTGATCTTGTCTGCCTTAGGGGGTCTTGCTTATACCAACGTGGAAAATCAGCTGGAATGGCTGGAGGAAACAGCAGTGCTGACTGCAGCTCATGGGAACACATCTGGATCCTAAAACCATGGCTCGGGGTGGCAGCTGCACATTCAGGGGGCTGCCCCTGGGGCAGAAACAACTGGCAGAGTGTGGATTGGAGAATTTGGAGGGGTAGAACTGGACAGACATTGCTTGAAACTTTGCCTGTGAACTTGGGTCTGTTCTCAGAGCTTGCATCTGAACTATGGTAAATAATTCCATCCTGATTCCTCTATTATCAGGAAGTTCTCTAAACAGCAACTTATCTATTGCATAAAGACAGAAAAGGTGAGCTCTCAAGGTTTATCCTGCCGTTTTCTTTTCCTAGAATCTAAATGACAATTTACTTATAATGACCATAATAAAAATTATATTATTTTCTGTAATCTGCAAATAAATTCACTGATTTAATCCAAAAGCAAAGCTGAGAGTTAAAGAATAAAACTTGCTTTTGACTAAGGGAAAAATGCAATATATCTAATAAAACTCAATGCAAAGGGATAAAAATTGATTGCTTTTTTTTGATGTCTTTAATTATCCATATTATTCTACATCCCTTTCACAGGAATTGGGATAGTATGATTGAAGGTTGATGGCTCTACAAAAACCAGCTTTTTCACACGTAGACACACTGATTTCAGTGTAAATGCAAGTTTCCAAATAAATCAGAGTTAAGTGTGTAGAAAGAATATGCTTGTCGTTAGTTGGAAATTTGAATTTTATTTCACTGCTTACTCCTGAGTGGCAGAGTGATGTAGCTAACTTTTAAAACTGCCCTGCCCAAGCATTCTGGTGGGTATTTATACATCGTGCTGTCTGGCAACATCTTATTCAAGGCTTGTAGCAGCACAAATTCTTCCTTATTTGCCAATTTTAATCCAAATTTGTAAATAATCTCACTCAGAGCACTGCACCTGAAGCATCAAGTAAGAGGTTTTATTTCTGTCCAACACCAGTTCTGCTTTTCTTCCAAAAAAAAAAAAAAAAACCAAACAGGAGGAGAAACAAAATACAGCACTGTATTAGATTTCTGTAATAATGAGAAACTTTCTAGGAAGAGCATCAAACACTCCAGTGTACATAAGAAGTAATTTGTCCTCAGTCATCTGTTTACAGATTCTTAATCCATGCTGTGTACTCTGCTAGTCATGCAGGATGTCAGTTATGTTTTATTTAAGCTGATCATCAGGTCACAATTCAGCAAGAAAGCTCTGCCCTGATTCATGAGCTCCAGTGCCACAGGAGTCTGCAGGTTCATGGCAGGAACTGGTCTCAAATTAACAGCACAAAGAGAACAATACAGCTTGGATTGAGAGCATTATTTAAATAATTGAGAAAGATAGCTACTGAGAAAGATAGCTACTGAAAAGTAGCTACTGAACACACACTGCCCCACACAAAGGAAGGTTGATAATTTTAAGAGAACGAGGTTGGAAAAAAGGGATGTGGCTGGCTTTTCCAGCAATCATTCCCCAGGTTTTCTAAAGAATGTTTCAGAATTGTTCTGCAGCTCACAGCCTGCACTCTGAACACACTGATTGTAGCTCAGAGCTGTATCCAGGACATGGCTTGATGAATACTAAAGATACTGGAAAAAATTCAATTCTTGGCTTTTTGGGACGGTGAAAGGAGGAAGTCAAAGTCCCCAGCACATGCTGACTGGTTTACACTGCCCATAAAGAACTGAATCTCTGCCCAGGATGCAAAACCAATCTGAACCAAGTTCTCTGACAGGTTCAATACATTCCAGTTTTCCCTCCGCTGTTTTCCATTTTCATTGCTTTGTCTCTCTACAGCACTTATTCCTACCCATCACTTCAAGAACTATTCCAATATAAAACAGGCTGTTTCAATATTTCTGGCCCAAAGGAATCCAGAAAATTGGAGCACAAATTAAAGGAAAACAGATTCAGAAATATTTCCCCTGAACTAAATAAGCCCCATAGAACATCTTATGATGTTTTAGGAGTTTAGTGTATCTAATCAGACTGTTCACCCTCAGAGCCTGACCCTAAATAAAATATTGGCAGCTTTGACCAAATGAGTGAAAGGAGATTTGAAATTCTGGCTGACAGCTTAAAAAGTCAGTGTAGGGCTTCCTGAAAAACATCTCTCTTTAGTTGTCTCAAGTTGCACTTCTTAAAAATCTTGGCTTTTACTCTGAGGACTAAAGACAAACAGTAAGCTTCACTGGAGTTCCACTGACAGCGAAATAAAAAACAGTTTACTGAGAAAACATGTACTTCTACAAGCAGCTGAACCAACAGAGTCCTGTTTCCTACAGCTCTGCAGTTCTCCAATGTGGAAATGGAAACATTTTACAATGTTTCTGATGTTAATTAAGGGATGGATTTATGCAGGAGCCTTTCCCGCAGGAGGAGAATTAGCAAAGTGTCTGTTCCCACTCCCTGAGTACCTACTTCTGTCTCCCTGATGGAAACTCTGTAACTTCTGCCTCCCTCAAATTTTGCTGAAATTGGCCACAGTGTTCACAAGTTATTAGGGAGGAGTTCTAGACACAGCAAGACCGTGTAAGCATATCAAATAACAACAACAAAACCAACCAACCAACCAAACCACCACCAAATCCCTTGTAATTTCCAACAAACACTTAAGGTAGCTGCAAAATAGTTGTGAAGGGAATCAGCCAGTTTCCCTTGCAGTATTTCCACTTTCTGATCCAAGCACCACCTCCCAGGACAGGGCAGGAAGGACTGTCCGCTGGTTAAACGTCTCACACTCTGTCTACCACGGTTCAGCTCCTTCCTCTGCCGAAATCTGTCTTGAGCACAGTAAGTCATGCTGAAAACAAACTCAAAAAGATATAGGAACCTCAAATCGGGTTCTCCAGACCCAACTTGCTCATGCTTGAAACTTAAAACAGTTAAGTGTTCTCAGTGGAGTACATGGAGAGTGCTGAAACCAGAGTAATGGCATGTTTGCAGGCATCAATCCCAGCTAACCATTATAAAATAGTGACAAGATATATCTGAAAACCCTTTCTCCCTTCACTAGATGGTTTTCTTAGGGGTTGTCATTTGGAATCCAAAGAGAGATCTCTCCTGAAGAAACCACTTGTGTCTTAGAGTTTCCAGCCTGTTGGTATGGAAAATGTGACATTTGCAGAAGTGGCCACACTTTCACTGAAAAACTTTTAGAAGTCACCAACTAAGAAAGGGCTAAAAATTGCCTCTCTTCATCCTTTTTTTTCCTCAAACAGATGGCGTAAGAAAGCAGGTAGTGCCTCTACACTTCCTTATGATCACAGCCTAATGGCTGTAAATTCATTCACAGTATAGGAAAATCAGTCTCCTCTTTCCCCTTGAAAGGGATTCATCCCATACTGTTGATTAGGCTGCCCTTACCACTGCCATATTTATACTGAAAGATAGTCCAGCCCTATAATGCTTATAATCACAACTAAAAATCAAAATAAATTCAGGAAAAAAAAAATCAAACAAATTTGCTATCCCTTTTACAGACAATGAGCTGAGCCAAGGACAGTAAGATTATGAATACAGAGTAATAAATCAGATGAATAGCTGAGAGTTAAGCTCCTATTCCCTAAATAACAGGACAGTGATTTAATCTTTCCCTGGGGATCCAGTCTGGTAGGTTTATGTAGCATGTACAAATTAATAGCAACAAAAGTTGGGAGCTCCATAGGACCTGGTATCTAAAAGTATGTACACAGGCAAGAAATTAGATTACAGATCTCACCATTATTTTGCCTGTTGTGTGGATTTTAGGCTGTTAAAAAAATACCAGGTGAGCTGACAGAAAATGCTTAAGGTACAGTAAGTAACAGGGAAATTACATGCATTAACCAAGTGGTTTTGATATTCAGAGGTATTGAATATTACTGAACTACTGTAAATTACTGTAACAGAGCATCAATTCAGCTAAATTTATGTTAAATCTGAAGTAAAGCCTGCTTGCATTTTTAGGATTTTTTTTAATCATTTATTCTCTTCCTCACAAACTTAACATATTAACTATTGACTGTTTTGAAAAGTTAGTGTGACCTGCAATCAGTGTGGAACACAATGTCCATCTCTCTTTGGGGGTATCTTTGTTTCAAAGTGTTTCAGAACTCTATTTATTTAAGCTAGAAAGTAATCACCTTGTTAAATCAATATAAATCATTGCACTAATTTAATTATTTGTTTCTAAAAATTTTCCCAAGTTCATAAAGCTGTTTGCTTCTTTGTGAGCAAGTATCTTTAGACACAATACAGGTTTACAAACTGTAAAATAAAGAGCTGATTTACGATGGGAACAACTAACACTAATAGAATGAGGAGAGACTGTGTTTGGCAGGTGAGCAACCAGGCCCCAATCTGTGTGCACTCTCATGCAGTTTGGTTACAAAATAATCCAAGTCCACTAGTGTGAAATATGCAATCAAAATGTCAGGGAAGCACTGTCCACGTGTGAGATCTGGCAGCAGAGCTGCCCTCACAAGGTTTGAAAGTCAAACTTACACATCCAAGGGGTTTCATTGCAAGAAAGGGCTATTTGGTGCAAAACCAGTTAGCCCAAGAGGAGAAACTCACCATTTCAAAAGATGGCTTGAGAACACTAACTTGGATAATATATGGGAGATTAGAAAAGCTCCATCTATAGACAAGCTGTAACATTTAGCCACCTGCATCTTTGTACAGAAGCAAAAAGCTTAACTTGTTGAGAGATGTCTAAAAATGCGTGTCCAACCATCCTTTCTTCGCAACTGTCTCATGTTGTATATGGGGCTTGAAAAGGAGCACCGGCTGAAACGACAACCTTGGTGGCTCATGGCACTTTTAGAAAGGTTCAAAGCCTCTTCTTTCTTCCCCACAAGGAGTGGTGACCCCTAAAAACAGAAGCCAACCTTGGGGACACAAGTGGCATGTGTCCCAGATGGCAGTTTACAGAAGAGGCTTCTTGAACTCTGACAGGCTTATTGCGTGTATTCCTGTTGCTCATGGGTGGGATTTGATTATTTTGTACCTAAACTTCACGTCAAACTGCTTGAGAGTAGGCACAGGTCAGTGTCTGGTTTCTCATCTGCTAAACACAGTCTCTCTTCATTGTGTTAGTCTACAGAAGGGTGAGACACAGGGCTCATTCCACCACTCACACAAAGGACACGTGACTACTTCCCCTTTTGTGGTAGCATTGATAAGGAGTTATAGGGAGCCCCTGACATTTTCCAAGTCATGACCACCTGGAGCCCTATTTGTAGCCAAGAACTGGAACCATTTTGATGCATAGGGGATGTACACATGCTGTCACAAAGGGTGCCTCTGTAACACAGCACCATTTCAATGCTGTTGGCCTTCCTTCCCCTCCCACCACGGCAGGATTCCTGGGTTCTGCCAAGCTGCAGAACCTGAGAAAAAGCAACACTGTGCTGCTTTTGTTCTTGCATGGGGGAAAGAGAAAAAAAATAGTACTTTTTGAATGGATTAGGACTTGGAAGAGATTTAAGTCATGGAAGAGTGTCAGGAAATAAGAAAATGGGGTCTCCAATCTGAACAGTCTTTAAGAAAGCTCAGCAAGAAAGAAGCATTAATAAATCAGAGGTTTAGTTATCCTCTTGGCTTAGCTGGGGCATTGTAAAGTTCTCAGAAAGCTGCCTAAAGAAATTTGTGATTTTAGCAGAAGCTACATTACCTCTCTTCACTCTACTGCAGTATGAATTTTCCCTTCTCAACTGAAAAAACTTATATGCACTGTGCAAATATAATGCTATATGTGAGCGGGGACAATCACAGACAGAAAAACCTCTTCTAGCTTATGTATTTTATAAACTCTTCCTGTCATTTAAGAAACTACATCCACAAAGAAATGGAACAACCATTTATCCTAGAGGGTAACCTTTGCACAAGACCATTCTGTCCAGCCACTCAATGTTTCCTGCACATATCACAACTAATCTACTAAAATATCTATGCACAGGCAGTGATCCCAGGTATTGTAGTTGTTGCACACACAGGGACCAGCTACTTGATGTACAGCCACTGGCTCTGGCTCATTCTGTAATACAGGTATGGCTCTTAAAACCTACAGATTCAGACCTACAAACAGGTCAAACCACAAGAAAATCAATAAAATCAATTAGAATCCAGACAAGGTGCAACCTTCCCCACCCTGGATTAGCACTCCCAAAACCACCAGGAAGTCTCTGCCTCACAGGATGGCTCTGAATGGCTGCTCAGACATCTGCCCTAGGGCTATTTACTCCACCCTCAGGGCTGTGTGGATTCCTACCCCTCTCAGTCAACCTCACGAAAAATCCCCGCAGTAAGCAAGGAGAGAGACTACACGAAAAAGTCGCATGGAAGGGTCTCTATCTGCCACCTAATGCAAGCGACTGGCACCACAGGATAAACACAGACAAGAGCCAAGACACTATGAATATACATGGAAAAAGCTGTCTAGCAATCTAACAGATAAAACTGTTAGTATTGGTTTTTATGTTATAGTTTTGCATAGCTGTGCTGGCAAAAAAGCAGATGTAACTGCCCCAAAGCTGCCACACACATAGAGGGGAAGGCTCCTTGCTGCTGAGGCACCACCTGGCCCCACTCCTGTGGTCTCCACCCCATCATCATCATGGATTTCCTCTGTCACACACTTCAGAAGAAAAAGCAGCCAGCAAATGCTGCCTTGCCATTTGTTTGATCTATCTGGTGATCTGCCCATCAGCTAAGTGCCTACAACAGTAAGGCTTGAATGCAGTAATAGAAAGACAAATCAAGACCTATTACACATTCTAAATTTACTAATATACCATTGTTATGCATAAACGAACCAGCATTTAAAGTTCAAATATCTCAGTGATTTTCTGCTTAAACCTAAAAGTTTAAATCTTATTGCTTTTGGAGGTTTCCTTACTTCAGTCTGAACATTAAAACAGCTTTTTGCGAGGTGAAATGAAATGAACTATGGTGTTTATACCTGGGCCAATGCCTTGTTGCTTCCCATCCAGTAACACATTAGGCAAAAGTAATTTTATTAGATGTGCCCAGATCAATTTTAAAATAAGTCCCACCACAACCTCAAAAACTGATTCCCCATTATATTTGACAAAAATGTTCCAACCCCCCCAATTCTTTGCTTTTACAATGTTCACATTTTCAGGATTAAAGTACATTCTGGTACTCATCCAGCACAAGAGATGAATGTAAACCAGTGAAGAGCATTACAAGAAATTTCACCTTTAAATTAACATAAAATAATCTCAAATCCCTTGTAACTATGTAACAGTACACAGAGACAAACTGGCTAGCTATTACTAGTGTATTGCTTTGTATAGTACTTCATTAGTAGCCTCTTCAAGTTTTCCCTTGTTGAATCACCTGTTTCTGGCTACAAAGTCAATATTTACAATGCTCCTTTTCCTAATAAAGCATGAAGGCAACTGTATGGTACACAATAAATTCTCAAATGCTTCAGCAGAAACTTCGTATTTTAAACACATAGGAAGTTAAAAATGCCACAGATTTGTACTAAAATTTCTTACCTTGCAAAGTTTCAGCAACAGCCAGCATGTCAGGTACACTGTGAGAGGGAATTTCACTTTTATATATCTTTCAGGGAAACAGGTAAGGTACATTTGTCCCAAATCCAGCTCTTCATGGACAGCACTACTGCCAGCATTATTAATATCATCTTCCCCACCCTCTTGTCTTCCTTTTTCCTCTTCTGCTGATGTACCCAAACATCTGTTGAACTCCATTTTCAAAACGTCTGTGGTGTCACACCCCCAGCCCCCCCTTCTCCACAGCCCTAATCCTTCCAGAGACAACTCAGGAAAGTTTTACTTTCACAACAGTAATGATATTCTCTGATCCTCCAGAAGTATGTAGCCTTGTCTTTAAGCCAACCCAAAAAGTTAAGACTGTGGTAGAATAAACTTTCTTTAAACTGTATTGGCTCTTTGCCTTTCTCTTATTGAACAACCTCTTGCAAATGTGTGTACAGCTACAAGACAAATATAGCACCAGCAAGCCTTGTCATACAGCACAAGAATACTCCTGTTGTTGCCAAGAGAGGAGAGAAAGATTCCATTTATTTAAAGAGCAAGTCCTCGGCATCAGTACTCCCTTGTTCATTTGGAGGGGTGAAAAGAAGATGAAAAATCTGTTAGCTTTGAAAACTTTATTTTTTTGTCAACTGTGTTTCCTCAGAACAAACCCCAAATCCGTAAAAAAAAAAAATTATGTTCTTACGGAGGAGGGTTTTTTAATTCCAGAGACTTCCAGCCACAGTAATGCATTGTCTGTGATATCACAGATGCCAAGCTTGGGAAGGCTACAAATTTCAAAAGAATAAATGAGGTCTTGCAGATGGAGCCAAGACATTCTCAAATAATGAACAGTCCTTCATAGGCCAAAATATGAAGAAAATATGCAAGAGATTAACTAAGTAATTTTTAGCTAAACATTAAGCAGCTCATCTGTGCCTTGTGACAGTTCAAACTTGTACATTAAGAACAATTTTAAGAACCTTTTTAAGGACCTCTTAGGTTTAATTGTATCAATTATGAGAATTCAACAGCATTGACAACTAAAAGGCATAATTTTAATCAATAAGATTATTGGTGACTTCATCCAGAAATTTATGCTCTCTTCAAATTATCTTCCCCACCACAGAGAGGATATTTGAGTAAAGGAAGAGAACGCTGTGGTTTGATGAAGAACTAATCAAGAGCTTCAGTATCTTTTAACATATCTCATATCCAAAGATTCCATCCTCTTGAACTACCTTCAAGCACCAGACACGGCAGCGAGTAAATGCTTGCCATCCAATTTTGTGATCATTAACCATATTAAATACCACCTTGAATGATTTTCATAGGGCTACCTGTAAGTTATACATTTTATTGCTAGAAAGGGTGTTTCAGGATACAAAAGGTAAAAACAAAATTCCTTCACACCCATATACAGTCTGTCCATAAGAAACAGCAAATGAAATGCAGAAAACATACACATTTCTTTAGTCTGATACATTTTACAAGGTGTCTGGCTCACCTGGTTCCCGATGGGTACAGCTGTCACTATTTCCCTTTCTTTTCATGTTCATACAAATTTGAGAAAGAGAAAATACAATGAATTAGAGAGCCAAACCTTCCTGTGATGGCTCGCTGGAATAAAGTGGAACACAATTTCTATTCCTGCAGGCAATCCTGAGTACAGATGTTGAAGGCAAGTTGGCTCTAGCAACTGTAAAGGAGCTGGATTGCATCCCAGTGCTCACTCCTCCTGTCATATCCCCTGCAGTCAACATGTGCCTGCAATTCCCACACGATGCTTGCTCTGACATAACACACCTCTTGAGCAATCAGCAGCAGCCTCTATGTTTTCCCAGTTGTAGCTGATCAGGGGACCACTCCTGGAACTTCAAATGTCAGCAGGCAGGGACCACAGCCCTTGTGCAGCAGCCTGCTCTGCACAGGGACAAGCCAGAACTCCTGACCCTGAGCATGAAAGCAAACGAGTTCGTGGGGAGGAAAGTTTCACAACTCTCCCCTGCTCTCTGGTCCCTTGAGGTGAGGAGACTACTATCTTTGAAAGCAACTGTGGCCATGCCAAAAGCCTGCTCACTGTTGCTGCCAATTTTAAACACAGTTAAAGAACACTTGACATAGAAAATGACAGGGAAGGAGAAGTCAAACCAAGGAAATGTCAAGAAGCAGATGACTGAGCCAGCTTATAAACTTGTAGAACACTGTCAGCTGAGAAAATTACAAGGGTGGAGGCAGATGAAAACTGCATCTATTACTAAATTACTGTCTCTTACTCTGTTCCCAGAAGGACATGACATTGCCACACACTGGCAAAGTTGTATTATTTTCATCTTTCCATGGCCTCCCAGTTCTTTGATTCTGACCACTAAGAAGTTGCTACATGAGATATTTTCAACCCTAGTATTTCTTCCCTAATCCCTACCATTTATGATGTGAATAATGACATATGAACCAACAGAGACAAGTCTGCCTAACCTATTTTCTGGCCCCAGTTAAGTGCAAGTGAAACAATAGTTAAAATAAGATCCACTTACACCCTTCATATAGTCAATATTCCCAGCATTTCTGTTCTGAGCAGACACCATCATAGCCGGGTTCAGCAATTGTAAGAAAATAAATCATATAGACTTGAACCAAGTCTTAAAGGTCCTTGATCTGGAGTTCTTACACAGCTCTTTTACCTACAACACCTTTTTGGGAACCTCCAACATAAACCAAAATCAGAATGATTTTAGAAGGTGAAGCAAAAAGCAATCTGCATACAGGGCCCAGATACCGGGTTTGCTTGTTTTCATAAAATAAAGGGTTCAGCTTTTCTGTTTTGCTATTTTAAATTCAAAATGATTCATAGCAGAAGCATGATGTTACACTCCAGAGGAGCATGTGTGTAAGCTCCTGGCAATCCATACCCAGTTCCCTATTCCGTTCTGCCCAGCTTGGAAAAAAGCTAGTTACAAGAGCTCTAGATAGGACTCTGCTTCCCCATCCCAAGATTTTAAAACAACCAACCTTCCCTTTCCCACAAAAAAACAACCCAACCCAACAAAAACCCCAAAGTACCCCACAGTTTTTATTCCTATTACCCTCACCTCCACCTCATGGTCCCAATGTGTTTCTTAGCATATTGTAAGAAAGTTTTCTGAAAATGAACTTCAGAAAGTAACTTTCAGTTGTTCAAGTCAGTGTTTTTGTTGCCATCCTTGGGCACTCTTAGCACTGACCTGTTAATATCCTCAGTATTACTGTAGCATTCAGTAGTTGCAGTCTGAGGTATTTAAGAGAGTTGCCATCGAAATTGTCACAACTCCATCTTAACAACTAGAAGCTGTAGAAGGGAAGCCAAGAAATTTCAGAAGAATGGGATTTTTGAAGGGCAAGCTGCTAAAAGCTAATGAATTGAAACGTAAGTTAACAGACTTTGCAGACACGAGGGAACATGACATAATGCAGTTGAGAAGCTGTTCCAGTTATGAAGGACAAATTGGTAACAGTACTGAGATGACTTCTTAAATTAGGTGATGAGGTAAACTCACGACACACACTGAGTGAAGTAAGTTGTTTAAACCTTATGCTTTGCTTGCCAGCTTCTAGAATGATATGTTTTTGAAGTGGGGAAGAGAACACAGCATTGACATTACAATTTCCACTTTCAAAGGCTCCAGCAATGTTACTTAATTAAATCTTGGAGCCCTGGGAATGCAGTTAACCTTGACTTTACCCAGATGACTGCTCAACCCTCATGTTCCCCCAGCAGGTTTGTACAGTTAAAAAGGATATCTTGTGGTTGTGTATCATAGTAAAGTTCCAGTTCAGAATGGTTTATAGTAAATATCTAGTTGCATATAGAGTGTGATTTGAGCTTATATATACATACTCGATATATATTTACACTACTCACCATGTCTATGTAGCTGATATAAACAGATTTTAGGTGAGTAATTGATGATCGCAGGCTCCACTAATGCTCAGTCAAATGGCACACTGAAATGGCAATAAACAGTATTTTAAACTCCTATAAACTGCTTAGAATCTATATAAATAAACTCTTCAAACAAGGTGTAGCCCATTTCAGTCCTATCATGACTAGGTACTCTTTTTGTCAGACTTAGCTCTTGTAACAACAGTAGCCATCAGACACTTTTAATCTGGCACTAATGTAAATGGAGCCTAGAATATTTGCAAAAAATAACTCTAAGTCATGCTACCTCTCACTGCAAGTTATTCTATCATTAGCATAATGGGCATTTTTCTACTTGTTTCCTTTTTTTTTTTTTTTAACTGGAAGAATCTTTTGCTTTCATTGTTATGGTCTAGATACAGGGGGCAGACTGGAATAAATCCTTCCAGGATGAGAGACCTCAGGACTTGAAACAGAATGTGAACCTGTCTCTTCCTGATGAGGACTCACTTCTTTGTTAGCTGCCAGGGCATTGCCCTTTCCTGCTCACAGTGAGCGACCAGCCCCAAGTTCCCAGTGACCACAAGTCAAGAACTGGGAGGGTAACACTTCCCCTCCCACCACCACAAAAGAGTCTCTTGAAACTGTATTTCAGAGCATTCTGTGTTTACTCCCAAGATTTCCTTCAGGACTGTTTAAAATGAGAGCTCTGACTCCTCATTAATTGCTTGATTATGGATAGGGAGGCATTAAGACAGATAAAGTTGTTTAGAGATACGGGTTTTATCATGAGCAGCACTGGTCCTCCATATTCATTCCAGCATTTCTGTAGCTAGGGAGGACTATCTCATGACTCTCTTGAGATTCCAGGACCTGTCATCCTCCAGCCTTGCCCTAGTCCCCTTTCATTATCAAAACTTTACATGGCTTAAAGAAACAGGATGGAGTTAACCTCCTGGAAAGCTGCTGTCTTCCCTGCCTTTCTCACTGCCTTTTGCTAAAAGAGTTTTGATTTGTTGTGGTTTTTTACTCAAAACTCCAGTGCCTTTAGCCCTACAAATAGCATTTTGGCTACCAGAAATCCTAAAAGGAGCTACAGGGGAGCCCCGAGCAGAATTCTTCAACTGTCTGAGTAATCCCCCAAAATAGTTGAGGACATGTGATACTTCTGATTATTTTGAACCTGCTGGCAATATCCTGCAGTAGTGCTTAGATTTATTCAGCATCTGAGAAGGCAGAAAAGCCTCCCTAATCTGCACAGTGAAGAGATGCACTGTAAGCAACCGGCCTCCTTGTGGTATTTGGTGGACTGTTTCCAGCTGGCTGGACTATTTCACAGCATACTGCTCTGAGCTTTGCAGCACTTTACACTTACTCACAAATGCACAGCAGTATTTAGAGCTATTTCTTGCATGAGTTAGTCATTGCTGGATGGCCATCCATTAGAACCTCCACTGGGATATAAGCAGCAGACATCTGTCTGCACTGGAACTGAAGGTGTGACATGTAAAAGCACCCAATCTACTGCTGGTTAACTACTGTGCGTGCCAATAGTAGGAAAGCTACAGCCCAAAAACCCACGGCGCCAAACCCACTGAGGAGCTTTGGAATTAATCTGGTAGACAGATGTGTCACCAACATCAGTGGGTGAAAAGCTATGATGGGCAGATCTCTGCACACTGTGTTCTGGGAAATGGGCAGCCTCTGCGTGTGCTGAGGCAGCATTTGCCTTAAATTAAGGGAGAAAACTGGATCACATTAAAGATATGAGGCTTTCTTAAATGACAGCCTCTATGAGTTAATTATGGGTTAGCTAAATGCAGATGGCCAAAAATGTAGAGTTTATGTGAACAACACACACCACATAAGCCTCAAAAAAAGTCAAATCGGGAAGTCTTTTGAGAGAAAGCAATCTGTTTTTAGTATACTCTGACACATGCTGCTTGGGATTGGGTCAGCAACGTCCCAAGAATAGGAGTTCACTGTATTCTTGTACATTTGGTTCTTGTCCCAGCAAGTTTGGAGAGGTGTGAAAACGAAAACTGGCTGTGCTGAAACACAACCAGGCTTCTCCGATCGTCAAGGAAGTTCAGCTCAGGTTTCAGTCAGCAGCTTTGTGGTTTGGCATGAAAGAGACTATTCTAGTTCCTAGCAGGATGTAAACACCCTGGGTGAGCATTAATCTTCTTTGGGAGACCTCTGACCACCTGCTCGAGCGTTCATCCTTGCTCCGCGCTCATTACAAGTGCCCTGGGATTTGATGAGGAGGAGTGGCAGTAAATACATGTTTTGTTCACTATTTAAGACAGCCTTAAATCTTTGCTACACACACCAGGAGAGAGGGTGAAAGGGAGCAGGTTTTCACAGCCTCACTGCTGAGGCTCTGCCTGAGAGCCTCACGCCATTTTACCTCAGGGTCTCCAAGCCTGCTGCACCCCGAGCTACATCACACAGCCCTCATGCCCCAACTGGAGCAAGACCTTGAAATTTGCTGGCAGATCCCCAGGTATCTCTGAAAAACACGTGCCCTCACAGCTGCTGCCAGCACCGTGAGAGCCTTGTCCCAGTGCAGCACTGTGCCCCTCACAGGGCATTCCAGAACAATCCCGCTCTGTCTTCACAAGGTGTCCCTGCTCTGCCTTCCAGAGGGGCCCAGGGGTGAATTCACTCTCTGATGATGCCCAGGGAATCATAGAATCAATTAGGTTGGAAAAGACCTCCAAGATCATCGACTCCAGCCTATGACCGAACACCACCATGTCACTACACCATGGCACTGAGTGCCACGTCCAGCCTTTCCTGAAACACCTCCAGGGCCGGTGCCTCTATCACCTCCCTGCACAGTCTATTCCAATGTCTAATCACCCTTTCCATGAAGAATTTCTTCCTTAATGTCCAACCTAGACCTCCCCTGGTGCAGCTTAAGACTATGTCCTCTTGTCCTGTCACTGGTTGCCCGGGAGAAGAGATCAACCCCCACCTCACCACAACCTCTTTTCAGGCAGTTGTAGAGTGATAAGGTCACCCCTGAGCCTCTTCTCCATGCTAAACACCCCCAGCTCCCTCAGCTACTCCTCATAGGACCCATGCTCCAGACCCAGCTCTGTTCCTTTCTCTGAACCCACTCCAGCACCTCAATATCCTTCCTGAACTGATGGGCCCAGAACTGGGCACACGCTGGCACATGTTCAGACATTGCCAACCAGCACTCCCAGGTCCTTTCCCACTGGGCCACTTTCCAGCCACTCATCCCCCAGCCTGTAGAACTGCAGGGGGTTGTTGTGGCCGAAGTACAGAACCCGGCACTTGGCCTGGTTGAACCCCGCAAAACTGGCCTCGGCCCATTGATCCAGCCTGTCCGGATCCCTCTGCAGAGCCTTCCTACCCCGGAGCTGATCGAAGAGCCGAGTCCTGTCCCTGCGACACTGTCTCTGCGCTGGGCAGGAGCTGCCTCCCCACAGCGCGGAGGGAAGGTTGGAGGTTCTTCGCGGCTGCAGCTGCGGCCGCCGCCGCCATCGAGGGCTGGGCCCTCCGCAGCCGCACCGGCCGGGCACAGCGCTGCCTGCTCCCACAGCCCGCCCGCTGCCCCGGGCCTTGGGAGCGGCGCGGCGTGAGGCGGGGGGAGCAGCCGGGGAGGGCCTGAGGGGCGAGCGGGCACAGGTGCCACGCAGGGAAATCCCCAGGCCTGGGACGGCCCCGGTGAGTTGGCTCGAGGAGGTGCTGGGAGCCCCGAGGGTGTGGGGGCTGCCATGGAGGGGCATCCCGGCGGCAGGGTGGTGAGCGGCCAGGGGTGAGCCTTCAGTCGCTGTGATCAAACCAGGCGGGTTCAAGGTGTGCGTTTCCTGCTGACCGGCGAATGGGTGCTGTGACAAAAGCTGGAATCTGAGGCGCGAAATAATTGGAAATAGTTGAGGCCATTTGTGGGAACTGTGTGATGGGGCTTGAAGCTGTTGTGTATCAGGTGAGTGCTCCGTGGGCTGGAGTCAGGCGAGGACCCCCAGGAACCCACACGCTGGAGATCAGAGCAGGGGTCTGCAGCCGGCGGGTGAGACCCCAGCAGTCCCTGAGCAGCCCCTCGGCCTGCCCTGCCCGTGCCCCGCTGCCTCAGCACTGTAGCCAGCCAGAAGGTACCTCAGAGCACCGTGGGTTGTTATCTGGCACATCCCTGGGCCATCACCCCCTGCGTGTTTCCTGGTGTTTTGCTTATTTCTGTAATCACAGCAACATGCCTTTCCTTGTTCCATTTGTATTAAGAAAGTTGGTTGGAGCACGGTGCTAATAATTCTGAAGTTGTGGGTCTGATCCCCATATGGACCATTCACTTAGGAGTTGGACTCAATGAGCCTTGTGGGTCCCTTCCAGCTCAGAATATTTGGTGATTAAGGTGCTCCTTCTTAATGTATTACCAGCTGAATCATGTCCCTTTCATTTTTGTTTCCATGCCTGTCATTACCTTCCTCATTGTTCAAGATGATGAGGGTTCTCAGCACCTTCTAAAGTCCCCTGATAGGAATGTGTGAGTTAGTACTTCCTTGCTTTGGAGTGATTACTATTGCATTTCAGATTGTGCCAGCTTTCAGTGTGTTCATGTTCCATCATGGTAAAATTGTTCTTCTTCCTTCCCCTTCTGCAATTTTCTACTTAAGAGCATTAATGCATGGATACAATTATGCTAACATTAGGCAAATCGTTGCTTTGAAAAGTCCTTGTAATTGAATGACAGATGCTTATGACTGAATCCGTTTAAAAACTCAATATAAGACTAAAGTTACTATTCAGGAACCTGCTTAGCATCCTGAGTACTCCTTGACTTTCAAGTGGAAATGGTGATTGGCACCACAGAGAGTTAGTTTGGAGTTCCCAGGTTAGAAAATATATTATAATGCTGCAGTAATTCAGGTGGCACTTGCACTGTATGTCTGGATGTAAATTAATCTGCAACTATGGTAAAATACAGACGAACAATTTTATAGTAGTGTAACAGTTTTCTATTGATATTAGTATTTTATGATAGTATTTATAAAATGGAGAGCTATGTAGTTTTATTTAGAATGGCTACAGAAAAAAATTGAGAAGTGTGTTTTTTCAACTTCAAAAATGATGCATCTTTATCTTGCTGAAGTTTTAAAGTATTTGTAAATATCATGTTACTTATATGTCTTCCCACAGTTAGAAAGACAAGGCAAATTTGCTGTGCATACCTTCTTAGTTACTTCAAACTCCAGTCTGTGCTCTGTTATGCCAGATCCAACTCAATTTCTTTATTTCTTCAGCCAGTCAAGACTTCTGAAAGTGGGACACTTTCAGATGCACCTGAAAGTTAGTGCTTTCTTCAAGGAGTCAATCAGCTAATTTATAAGGCATGTGGAAAAAGGTAGTTAGATCAGGACAAATTCCTCATAGAGGCCAGAACTTCCCTTCCTAAATGTGGCACTTCTCAAAGCAGTAAGTGCCTATGTTTAGAAACTAATCCACTTTCTAAATTACATACACTTGATAATCTACTAACTTCTCAATATTCTGATTCTCCCAGTGCTCATTGATTTATAAGCCAGGTTCTCCTACACAAGGAGAAGAATTAGAGAAGCAGCGAATCTTGCATCTATAAGCCTTTGATATAGGCTGGGGATTTAAAGAAAATAAATCATTCATAAACAGTAGGAGGTTTTTTTGCTGAACAATGAATTTGCAGTGCTGGAAAATAGTAAATTCACTAACACCATGCAAAATAATAAAGTGATGTTGATTAGAGACCAAACATAACATTGAATCCAAGTGACTTTAATATGTAATGTAGAATATGGTAACTAAAATATAATACATAAAGCATATGTACATCAGATATGACATATATGAAAAATAGTTAACAAAATATGTTAAATAGCATATAAATGCATGCATCTTAGTTACATAATAAATCATGTATGTACTGAAATTTTATTAATCTGCTACTCAGATTTTAAAGGTACTTGCTTCAGATTTCTTTCCTATTCTTGAACTTAACAAGTTTGCACAAAGCCTCTTTTTAGGTGTGTGTACACACTCATTATGCATATGTAGATATATATATATTTATGTGTACCATGCATGTACATTGTTCATCCAGGAGTTTTATCCTTTTCATTAAGTAGAAGTCAGAATATGTAACATTGTTCTCTCTTAAATATCCCTCGTTTTACCTGCAACTATATTGTGTGTCCTGTGCATTTGCTGTAAAGTATAAACATGTAAAACATCCTGCCACCAAACACACCAGCTTACTTAGGACAATGAAATATTGTGAGTGAAGCAAAATATTATTCTAGGACTTGTAAGTTCACATCACTAACATTTGACTGGAATACCAGAGTGCCATTTTAATGCTTTGCTTTTGGAAGGAATATTTACTTGACAGTTCATGTGGGTCTGATATTTCTCTCTATACTTTTTTCAGACACTTTTACTAGTATGAGATTATTTTCACTCAATTTTTATAAAATGGTGAATGCTTTCTCTATTCATAGCAGTAAGTGGGAGTTTGTTAAGGATACTCAGGTACTGGTCTTTGTACTGGGAGTTCCAAAAATACCTCTGAAACTCCAGTGAACTCTGCATTAAAAGGAATATCAAGAATGGATGTCTTCAGGAGAATATAGTTTTTTTAAAAATAATTTTTCCAGAACATTTTTGTTCATTTTAGTGAACCATGAGATGAGGAAAAAAAAATATTTTTTGACAAATGATGTTCCTCAGGAGTTGGATTTGGGACTGGTGCTGTTTAACAGCTCTGTCGGTGCCATGGACAGTGGGGCTGAGGGCACTGAGCTGCATGGTGTGGTTCCCATGCCTGAGGGAAGGGATGCCATCCCGAGGGGCCTGACAGGCTCTGTGTGAATGCTGGGCCTGCACAAGAGGAGTAAAAGCCCATCTTCCGTGTCTGTGCTCATTCCCTCTGGATTGTATCGTCAGGGAGCCACTGTACATCCAGAGAGCCCAGCTTTAGAGGCAGTGAGGAGAGCAGCAGAAGTCCTGTTCCAGTGGGAAGCTGTTGGCTCCTCCCAGTGTGAAGGGCAGAGACTACAAGAGAGGAGTTCTGAACACTTTTAGTGCAGGCAGCAGCAGGGACTGGGTAGCTCTGACAGATGAGCAGGACTTACAGGGAGAAGAGCAGCAGCAGGAGAAAGAAGACACCAGTTTGGGAGATAAATAATGTTGGACAAATCATTTGTTGCTCTGTGCCTGTAAGGCAGGAGAAATAATAGACTCCTTTGAAATACTGTCTCCTTTACCATGTGGCAGCAAAGTCGCTTTTCTCTTTCTGTTGCCATTCTTTTCCTCTGTGATGTTGTTTACTCAACTTGAACTCCAGGGAAGAGATGTGCGGGATGCTACAAGGATGGGAAATTCTGCCTCTGCTCCCTCAAGGCTCTGGGCTGGAATTTTAAACCCAATGTTTATTATCATTTTATTAGCCCAAATCTAATACGTCATTTAGTGTTTCTGGAAAGAATGACTACATGAGGAACTGCTTGGCACTGCAGGCTTTTAAAGGTTAAATGGCAAATTCTGAGCAGTCTTCAGAGATGTAGTTTTGTACCATGGAAGCGGGTCTTAAATACCTATTATCTATATTTTCAGGAGATACTTGTGGTAAATTGACTGCATTCTGAAAAGTTGATTTGTATTGGCAGTCTTGGGGTGTTGGAGAGAGAAGCTCTCCTCTTGTTAAGTGTAGAGTAATACTGAGAAAGTTCTCTATCTAGGGGATATGATTTCATTTAAAAACACCAGTCTTGGAGCATCGTGCATTTTTAAATCCAAATTCTTCCAAATGCAGGCATCTCTTAAATACTGTAGCTATATATTCTTTACATTATAAATGATTGAAGGTAGAAATGATCTTGAGACATCAAAATTCAGGCATCTAATCTAATCTGTTTTTCCCTTGCTGCAGTCCCAGCCTCATAGGTTCTTCTTCCACTTTTCCCCATGATAGCAAACCTCAGGGCAAAGATACTGCCTGTAAATCCTGTCTGAGGCAGGATACTGGATGAGGTTATTAAGATCTCTTTAAACATACCATGGCCACATGGGACCATCAGATCATCGGGTTCCGTTTACAAAGCACAGTTGTTGGTTTTTTTCAGCTTATTCTCAGAGTAAGAGACAGCCAAGACCAGATTCAAACTGGGGTATGAAAACAACGACTGTTCTGTTAAACTGACTCCAAGGATGCCATAAAAATCTGAAAACTGAGTTAACAACGTATCTTGTCTAGTCCTTTGAGACTGGTATTTAAATTAGAAGAAGACAACTTTGTGTAAGATTGAGTGCAGCCATTATCATGGATATAAACAACGTGCTTTCATTTAAAACAGAATCAAAGAAGTTATCTTTTTGATGGTGATTTGCAAGTATAACTCATTATTCACAGTTTCTGCTATGATAAATACATGTCTTTGGACAATACAGGGCATACTGTATCTGCTTCCTGATATTTTTGTTTGTTTAAAAAATACCTATCCCCAGGCAGTAACTCTTGCCATATCAATATAATCTGCAGTCTAGAACCTTGTTGCTTCAAGATGGTTAAACAGTTGTCATAAAATATAGAGAGCTTTTCTCTAAAATTAAAGAAAAATTAGTACAATGAAAAACAATTTTACCTCTTCATAACAGCTTCCCAAGTGAAAGCTCATTCTGCACATACCTGTGTTTTAAAAATATAGTGGTATTTTCAGTTGTGTGGCACAATGTGTCAGAAATATGCTGTCTTTTGCTCTTAAACCTTGCCATGCCATGGCTTTTTACAAAATCCTACTGAAGTTGGTTGTCTTTTTAAAAAAAGAGTATTAGTTACCAGCCATCTGCAAGCATGGCTTCAGGGGTGTGCACGGTTGTCAGGAACTCCTAACTGTTTGTCAGTTAGACAGACTAGCATGATTTTCTGCTGCAACACCTCTGGTGAGATCTCTAGAGAGAAATCCTTGTTGATTCTGATCTCGATAGAGCATCCTGGAACTGTGTCATGCTGTATTGTATGTTGGGGGGACGTCCATATCTACAAATGAATTCTTCAGTGTTGTACCTGCAATATAAACAAAAGCATCTTATGTGTTCATCTATTTATTTCAGGTTTTTATTTAAAATACGTTGCTGAGTGAATGAGGGAAAATAACTAAAACTAGAAATAAAAACTGGCTACCACCAGAATGCAACCAGGGTCAGATTAGCAATGACATAAGAATTTCCTGTTTTGTTGATTCAAAGTAAACAGTGTTTCAGTCAAAAAACACTGCAGTGCTTAGCATCAAAATCCATCTCTTCTTGGAGCTCCAGTAAATCTATTACCTTAATGCTCATTAAATGCCTACTGCTGTAGCACCTACTGAGAATACTCTCAGAGAGCAGTGAGTGCAAACGCTGTGAACATTTGCTGTCATGGCCTTGTGTTGTGGCACAAGAAATTAAAGGAGTGCCCCTCTCCTCAGCCAGATGCTCTCACTCTCATTTTGTCCTGTTTTCAAAGTTCAGCTCACAAGCCCCAATGGAGTTGCACTGCAGCCTTCTAAGCTGCATGCAGTGGCTCTTCGTGGAAGAGAAAATGCGCCTTCTGTGCTGGTGAGGACAAACAAGTCTAGGGTACCTTGTCAACTTTGTCCCATATTCCATCTACCTGCAAGTGTCTTTTTAGCAGGAGTTTTGTCATTAAGCTTCTGAATTTCCATGAGATAAGTCAAGCAATCCTCAGAGCCCTCACCACTCCTAAAAATGTAGTTGTATTTTTTTCACCATTCTTTCCAGTGATGCAGCACAATGGTTTCCCAGACTTTTTGCAGAGGAACCTCACCTTCAGGAATTGAAGGTGGAGATCTGCAATCAGTTCTGTTTGGCTTTAGTATTCCCCCAGCAACTGCAGCTTTCCCATTGTCCCCCCTAGCCAGCCCAGACCTCCTACAATTCCCTTTCTTTGTTGCTGTCCTGTTCCCTTCCTGTGGCATCTCTATCTCTGCTGCTGGCTCAGAGAGTGATGTCACTAAAACATAGCAAATAGATTTGGACAGATCAATCTGTTTCCCTCTGATGTCATTTATGTGTCCTCTTCTGTGCAAAGTCCTTTCCTAGAGCTCATCTAAGTGACTCACGTCATGGGTTGGAAGGCACTAATGTAAAGAAGTCCAGGATTAGATGCTGAGGGAAGTAGTAGAAGAAAGAATATGCCTACTTTCCCCCCAGACAGTTCTTGCTGAGGACCTGCCTTAGGTACTCCTAAAAAGTGTTATCAGATCAGCTGAGATGGACCTCTCTGGTGTATTGAGACTTACAGGTTCTTGAAGATGCAATTCAGAGTGTGGCTTTTGCTGCACTCTCAATTCCCTCGTGCCAGCTGGTAACCTCTGCCCATTGTGAGGAGCAGGCAACAGGGCTGTGACTGGGCGGGCAGAGGAGGGCGGCACACCTGATGGATGGGACAGGGTACCCCCGGGAGGGGACTTGGTCACCAAAGCCACTTGTGTATCAGCAGGATCCCACTCTTACCCTGTTCTCAGTGAAAGCTCTGAAGAAAGGATGTGCAACAAGGCTTGGAAATTCAAGTGATAAAAGTCACTTGAAAGTGACTTTTAAGAAGTAAAAGATAAAACCAGAAAAATCTTCAAATGTGCTTATGGATGGCTTACTTAAGTAAAAAATTGTTAATGCCCTCTTACTATTTCTATTTCCATTTCATGTAACTGGAAATGTAAGTAGAAGACACCTCTGCACTCCTGCAATACTCGAGTGGTTTTTGTTACTCAGACACTGATGCTCTGGGTCTCCTATACACAACCAGCCTGTCAATGTCCCTAGGCAGTAGTAGAAATGGCTCCCTAGTTTGTGCTCATGATCCAGCTGCTGGGAATATCTGCATTCCTGCCTGCTCCACCGACCCAGGCATGCTTCCCAGTCAGGGAGGAGGCCTAATCCTCTGAGAATCCCAAACACAAATACTGCAGCAGTATTTGGCAGGTCAGCACAGGAATTTGTGGTATTCATGAACTTGCTACAGTTTATTTTCCTTGATATGGAGGTTTTTCCAGGGGTTAGAAGGGACCGATGGACCGGTTTGGACCTCCTGCACTGTGCAGTGCTGTCAGGAGCTGTGGATCGTGTCCCTTTCTGACGCTCCATGGATTTTCCCCGCGGAGCCCAAGCCCAGCACTGCCGGGGGAGCGCTGACACCTCGCGGCCGAGCTCCAGCTCTGGGCCCTGGGTACGTCCCCTCTGTGGCTCTGCTGGAGCAGCCTCAGGCGGCGGGGTCCAAGCTGCAGAATTTTTACATAATAGATGTATTTTGTAGTTGGGCTTTGTAGCCAGGGTTGAGGAGGCCAGGTCGCCTGCAGTGAGGAGTTTATCAAATTGACTCCCAAGTTGTGTCATGCCTAAGATTTTTTGCTAAGAAGCTCAGTTTCTTTGCTATGACCAAGTCATTCAGGATGCTTGGCAAAAATGAGAGTTTTGGCACCTGAAAATCCCCATGTAACCTGAATGTTGGCAGTTCCTGGAAAAAAAAACAAAGAGGTTTAGAATGTGTCTGGAAAAAAATTATATGAAAAGCTGCTCAGTGTAAAGGTCTTATGCAATTGTTTGGATTGCTGTGCTTCTTTCTGTTGAATGTACACTGCAAGCTCCCAGTCTGTGCCGTCCTCAGAGAGGTGTTTCTGTCAGTTTTTTGAAGTAACATAGTTTGCAGTTCTTTAAGGCCCCATCTGCAGTGAAAAAAATCACACCCAAGCCCTGTCACCCTGGAGAAATAAATGTTCTATCCAGTTTGCAGTGAGGTAAGTAAAAGACTCAGGGTGGCGATATGCTTATTCAAAACACTCCATGTCAGCATCAGAGTTGGCAACAGGACAGGGAAGTTTTTAATGTGTGTTTCCTGCTCTGGGCCCTGGAACTTGCTGTTTGACAGCCCAGAGGACAAGGACAGTGGCTCTGGTAGCAATTGTGAGAAATGTGCATGGTGCAGATCTTACCTGATGATCTGAATTGCCGTGAGCCCTAAACTGTGCCTGTAACCACTGAAAATCTGAAAACACCTGTGAGCACGTCGGCCCTCCCAAGGATCCAGACAGGATGTAGGCAGTGCGGCGTTCCAGTACTCACGCATCCTGTTCCCAGCTGTGTCCCCAGGCACGGGCTGCCGTGTGCCCGGCCTGGCCTCAGGCAGGCGGGGAAGGACTTGAGCGCTGTATTCCTTGTGCAGTGGCTCACTCCTGCAGCAGCGTGTGCTGGAGCCCGGGGCACGGGGCGGCAGAGCAGCGGGAGCGGCGGCGGGAGCAGGGAGGGTGGCACCGGGCTGAGGGGGAGGTCTGGGGGCGGCATTTTGGGGTCCTGACGGTGTGCCCGGCACTGCAAGGGGGCTCTGCAGCCTGTCATTCCTGAGGCCATAATCCTTGCTAAGTCCAGTTCTTTTGTAGAATATCTGACATTTTAGAATTTCCTAGGCAGCAGCTCAGTCATTTCATCTGCAGGTTTCCTGGAATTTATAGTGGCATTATTTAATTACTCAGTTCCTGAGCAGCTCCCCTTTTACAATGCAGTTTTCATGATATTTCAGCTCTACCTGCAAATTAAAACTGTGGAATAGACTCAGTGATGTCCCAGTTCTCAGTTCCTTCCTCCTACAATCAGGTCTGATGATTTTTCTTTCTTTCTTTTTCTTTTCTTTTTTTTTTTTTTTTTTTTTTTTTTTTTGTGGTGTAACTTTTTCTTTTATCAATTGAATTGCTAACCCTTGTTGTAAACGCTTTGAATTTTTCAGTTATTTTTCATCATACCTAAAGAACATATTTCAATCTTTTGTTGGCTGCAGCAGAACACTGGCCCTTTAAGGCCAGAGGGGATGTTTTGCAAGGCTCATGTGCCTAAGGAAATCTATTAAAAAAATATTTGATGTAGCTTTTGCTAGAGAGAAGAGTGTCTGGGGAGTTATTAATGTCAGGAGCGAGTTAGAATGTAGGGACACTGTCCCCTTAAGGGCCTGGGATGAAGGATCCTGCATTATAAGGTTTCTCCTTCTCTCATCTGGGACAAAGATATGGCTGTTATCTCAGCCTCAGAATTGAGAGTGATTAGATGAGTGAAGCTGACCATGTATCTGATGGAAGATTGGCCTAATATGGACTCTCCAAGCTAAGAGAAAACCCCTCTGATTGCAGTTGAAAGGGAACAGCAGGAGGAGATTCCAAGTCAAGGAAGTCTGGTATGGAAGCTTATTAACACTATCAGTTAAGAGATCAATAGACCTCTATACCTGCCCCCCCCCAAGCCCCTAAAAAAAAACAAACAAAAAAAAGAAAGCTGATTAGCTTAATTTAAGTAGACACTGGGAATGTGAAATTGAGACAAGCTCTTTGCAGGAGCTGTTTCTACCATGAGGGAATGCCCTGAAGCATTCTTTGTCTAGCCTGGCAATTGAACTGCTTATAATAACCTTGATACCAAGGTTATTTATTAGCTCTGCTATCACACAGAGCTAATTGCTCCAACTGCTGTGTAGGTTGGAAGTTAGCTGGGAATTTTCTGAAGGAATGATTTTCAGATGGAGAATACACTACTTTTCAAAAGTTTAAATATTACTTGTGAAAATTCAGTTTTATTGGAACAATAAAAAAATGCTTCCAGAAAAATAAGAAAACCATCTCACTACCTAGAGTATTGGACAGTAGAACAGGCAGATAATCCACCTCAGTGGTCTGGGATATCCAGAAACTCCCTTTCCCTGACAAACCTTAGTTTTAAAAAACTGTAATCGTGAATTGGCCTGATTTTTTAAAAACTGGAGGGTTTTCATTTCCCAGTCACCTCTGTTTCAGGGCATGTATCGTTTCAGAACAGAGCCTTGAGCACACTGCTGCACACTAACAAAAATAAGTACCGTGATTTCTATTCAGAAACACATTTTGTAGGAAATTCCAATACTAGTGGCAATAGTGGGTTGGATTTCAGCCCTGCTGAAGGCTGACCACCCATATGCACTGCAGCTGTGCTGGTGCCCTGTGAGTTCAGAGGATCTCTGTGCAGGGGCCAAAGGACCTCGGTGCTGTAATATTACATCTCTGAACACTGTACAGTTTTCCTTGCTTGTAGACCTCAAATTCTCATTCAGAATGAGCTTTAGACAGGGAAGAAATCCAGCACATATTCTCTGTCCTTCTCCAGCCTTTATATGCACTCTAGAGATCTTAAGAAACCAAAGCAGTGTTTTCTAGGTAGAATAGAGGTTCCTCCATAGCTCAAAGGCCAGGACTGTACTACTGATTTTGTGATGAGGCAATTATGCACAGATCAGCACCTGGGGTGTAACCTGAAGTCACTTGTGCATAAAAAACATCTTGTCACTCACAGGTAATCAAGAAGTTATACTGTAAAAATCTTTTTTTGCTGTTGTAAGCTGCATCTGCCTTGGAATGCTGTGCCAGCATGGTATACTGCATAATATTATAATACATAATACCTGTGCTGACAGGGCACTCTGAGTGCAGACATCACCTAACTTGCCAGTTCCTCCTTTCCCCAAACTGCACAATAGAAAAGGCACAGAAAGAAAATAAAGGCAGAGCCTCTTTAACTGCTTCTTGCTGGAGAAACAGTAATTTAGGAGTAACATGGTCCCTGGTTGTTCTGCACTTCTGAACAAACTATTCAGAGCAGTTTGTATCTGACCCCATAACTCCATGACAAACTTCAAAGGTCAGGCAGCCACTCTTCCCTGCCTTTCTTAACTGCATCATGTGCAGTGTTTTTTCCCTCCTTCGTGACTGCATTCTTTCTGTGAATCTTTTCATGTCTGCAGACCCATCCTAAAAAATTTCATAGCAGAAAATGATTTAAATATTTTGTGAGTATGTGAGCAAATGGAATTATCACAATGTGATAAAATAACTGATAACATTATATAGAAATTTCTCTTTTTTTTTTCATCACAAGTGACTTGAGTAACATCCTTCTGGAATGCTGTCTCTCAGAGAAATAGTGTCTGAGCTCTGTAGTGCTTTCGTAAATACCCCACAGTCCCTGCAAGTCAAAAAATCATCACATGCTTAGTGCACTTGATTATGGGGGCAGGGGCAGGCTGTCAGAATTTGTCTGTGATCCCTGATTCCAAACAAACTTTGCAGTTTTGCTGTCTGCAGCTTGTTCCCATCCTCATTGTTTGCTTCACAGCTCATGTTCAACCTCTCAGTCAAGGTCACCGTCAGTCTGAAAATCAATTTTCCATGCCTCCATTACGCCTTCCCCAACCTTATTTCTTTTCTTATCTCTCTCTCTGAAAGAGCTGCCTGCACAGCTATGGCTGACGCAAAAGTTCACATGTACAATATCTTAGCCAAATAGGAAGCCTATAATAAAATAGTCTGTAAATAATCTCTTCCCCAGTTATCGTGAGCCTTTCAGATTATTTATATTGGGCAGTCATTTAAATCTTGTCAGTGCTCCATTGTGCTGCTGCTGATTGAAATGGTAATGAATGCGATACAGTCTCTCAAATTGTTCAGTTTTTCAAAAATGCATCATTTCCAGGCAGTTAGCAGAGTTACAATTGCATCTGGCTCATTGATTGCCATGTACAAGCTGGCTGTGTCTGCAGGGCACAGTCAGTCTGGATTGCAGTGAATCCTGTGTCATCTTTGTGTTGCACATCTGTGGTATATTTGCTGACTTGCTAAAGTTAAGGTCAGCAAACAAGCCCCCAGCAACCAACAGTAAGCAGCAAACTGGTCGGAAGTAGGTTTGCAATTAATTTTCCTGAGCCAACTCCTTTTCTTTTGCTGGGTACAGCTCACTATCCTGCAAGTCACTGCACTGCCTTTGACTCAAAATTCTCTCTCTGTTCTCACATCCAGACTGTGTCTGCATCTGGTTTATTCTGTGCCTGAAATCCTTTTATCTATCTATCTAAGGCTGTAATTTATGTTGTGTTTGTATTAGTTTTAAAATTTCTAATCAAAATTTCCCTTGCCTCTGGCCTTAAACAGCACAGTCTTGCCTGTTCATATCCACTCAGAGTGTTGTAATTTAAAAATAGTATTTTTCTGTCTATTTAAACCCAAACACTTGTTACTTTTTGTATTTCTCCTCATCTATCTTACTCCATAACATCCATCATTTGGTGGTTGACCCCCCCTTCCAAGGCTTCTGAAGGCCAATCTCTATCCTGTCAGTTGTATCCTAGCCTACCTAAATACTGATTCATGTTTATGATTAGTCAACAGTAGGAGTCTGCACTGTCTCCTTGTTATGCTTCCACAGAAGAAATTTAATGTTTTGTTCTATGTAGCTTCTTGTGTGTAGAAGTCCATCCCTAAAAGTATGAAAACACTAGATGGCACTTCCATTTCTGAAGGGCTGACTGGTACTCTCCTTTTCCTTGTACTTTTCCATCTGTCTGTATCCATCTATGGGTGTTTGCTTTGCATTGTCATCCCTAGACATCATTTCCAGCCCTTAGGAGTACAGACCCAAAAGGTGGCCTTTGTTTATACAGCACTTAATGTAGGGAGCGAAGGAGAGTAAATGGGAAGGAAATCAGACATCCAGGCCTGGAATATGTGGTCATGGCAGCACAGAACTGGTTACATGATCTTTATTTTTTGCTCTTGCAAGGCTGAAATTGAAATTGGCTTTTGCCTGAATATTTTCTGTGGTCACTAACCTTTGTGCTAGAGCTTACAAAATCCTGTTCATTTTTACCTCCTTAGTGTATTTATAAGGCCAATTGCTGTGATATTGTTTTGGTAGTAAGTAGCCAATACATAGATCTATATAAGTTTTCTAAGCTTCACTGGAATGCAAATCTACATGAAGCAGTGATGTGACACACAGAGGAACAAGCTTAATTTTCCCTCTGGAACAATTCCAGATGTAAAATGGATGCTTCCACTCTCAGGTCCAGATTAATATCACTTCCTCTTACTGAAGAAGGCCTGACAGCAATAAATAGAGCTGGAGAGAAATTGCAGAGTGTTACATACAAATTGATTGGCTTCATTTTGAGCCATGATGAAATAAGGCAAATCCTTCACTTTTCCTGTCTTAAAAAGTGCTGGGTCATGTAGAGTTTAAAGAGGTAAAAATAAAATGGGACCATTTCCAGTGCAGAACCTCAGCTAATTTGTCAGCCCTTCAGCAGAGCAGATTGACTGGGGCAGCTTCTCATGCTGGGGCAGGAGTGTTTTATTCCAGGAATATGTGGGCAGGATCTCATCTCTGTACCAGAACCGCTCTGTGTGACAGAATGGGAAGGCATGCAAAGACACCAGCAGCTCCTTGGTGGCATGTTCACCTGCACCACTTCATGGGAGGGGTCTGAAAGTTCATCAGTCTCTCTGATGTCAACTCAGAGGAGTTTTCTGTGCCACCCTTAACAGGAGATGGTGCCTGTCTGAGCTCAGAGGTTGTGGAGCCCTCCTGAAGAGACTACTTGACATGCTAATCTTTCTTGAAGAAGACAACTGTACTATTAGAGAAAATTACACTCTCAAAGGGGGTTATTAGCAGACAAAAAAAGCCTTGATAACTAAGCTCTTTTTCTTGCAAGTGCTCAGCTCGCACTTTGCAAGATAGACAAGGAAGCCATTCATACCTCTGGGGCTCTAAAAGCTTGAGGTGTTTAAAGAGCAATTCTCTAAAAATGCAGCACTGGAAGTAGAGCTACAGAGGCCAGGTATACTCGTTAGATGCTGAGATCTGGTCCAAGCAGTCCAGGTTTGAAGTTTAGTGACAGGTATCCCAATTGCAGTCCCATCCAAACCAGTAAAAATATGACTGTGAGGGAAGCACTGCTGCAATCAGATCCTTGACCTGTGCCTATGGTTCTCTGGAGAGAGCACCTGTCCCAGCATGTGGGTTTGGATCCAGGTAGGCTAATGAACTGTGACCAAGCTGGCTGAAGTTTGTCCAGTGCTTCACTGGGGCTGCCAAGAGCTCCAGGTTCTTTTCGAGCTGGCAGGGCAGCCTTGGCAGTTCAACTTTATCTTTTTGATCTTCAGCAGAGTCAGGCACAGAGAACCCAACTGTGCAGTTTTCCTTTACAGTCCTGCCAGTTGAATTTGTTCTTTGGCAATAGGAAAATTTTCTTTAGTTGACCTTCCCACACCTGGAAACTGTGTTTCTCACCACGATTCACATCTTTGACCTCCTAACAAAGACCCAAAGCATTAAAAATGCATGAGGCCCTGGTAAGGGGGGCAGCTCAATGGCTGCATTAGCACCAAGGCTGAATTATTGATAGAAAGGGTGATTTTTACTTTCCTTTTAGCTATTGAATAATAGATTAAAAGCTGCACAATCAGATTATTTTCATTACTCACGTAAATTACTTGTTCAGTTAAGAAGAGTGAGGAGAACGAATGAAAAGCACCCAGGAGTGGCAAATACATTAGACATAAAATTTTTATGTTCTAGAGTATTTATTAATTTTAGATGCACTTTTGAATAAATGTTTTCATTTAACAGAAGTAGTAAGGAATATTTTATATCATTTAGGAGATTGGGATAGACTTTATTCTCTTTGACTGCAACTATGATACATTTATCAATACAGAACAACTAATGTGTTCTGTATTAGCTGGTGCCCTTGCTAACCCAAAAGAGAGGTGTTTAACAGTTGAAATTACCAGACAGAATATCTGATCTTTTCAATTATTATATTGTGGAATCCCTCAGCCTTCCTGTGTGTGGTATGCCACCCTGAGATGTCCCCATATGTGTAGTCCTAGAGAAATAATATCTCTCTTTGATTTTGCTCTTTCCATTTAGTTTGGCTGCAGTAAAAATAATACCTATTAAATCTTTTCAGTGACCAATAATCTTTTTGGTTTTTTTAAACTGCCTTTGGCTACCAGATCTCCTGGCTGGTTATGACTGTGCCCAGCAAGGATCCTGCTGCACATTTCTGTTAGTCAATCAAGAGCCTTCTTACGGAAGGTATTGGATGTCTCGGTTGCCCTCAATTTTGAATAGGCAGTTGCTTCTGCATTTCCACTTGTGCTACTCTCCTGCAGAGCTGGATGATGATGACTTTGGACAGCTCCTCTTCTATCAGCTTTGAAATTTTCTCAGCAGAGACTCAGCAAGTATCTGGTAGGCTGACTGGGCAGCTTTCCACTTATATCCCTGTGGCACTAACTTGAAAAAGAGGAAGAAAGAGCAAATTTCCTTTAACTGAAATAATTAAAAATAATTTGTTACAGCCTCTAAGGAAAAGTGGGACTTCCAAAATAGTGCATTTCCATTCTTCTATTGGTATTTTCTTAGCAAAAGAACCAAAAGTGACACAGCTATCAGTATTGCTTCATAAAAGTACCACAAAACGTTATGGTTTAGTCATGTTGGGTATTGATTTAGAACCCCCTCAAATCTCTGGAAGAATCTCCCTGGATTTGTGACAATGTCTGTTGATGGGAGGCATGCCATTTAATACAACAATTCAGGGTTAGATTTCTGCACGACTGTGCCTTTCAGCAGCCACACAGGCTTGTTCCCTTACACACCCCTAGCTGATAGAGAATGAATAATATCAATGCACTTCTCAACACGACCTTCCTGGACAACCTCAACTCTCCAGCCTCAGTCCCCACGCATTTTCAGGTCACAAGTTCTCAACAGGGGTGGGGGGATTTGCTAAATGTTGTGGTGCTGAAGACTGTGTGGTAAGAAGAGAAAGGAGGCAGCATGAGTTCACTGTGAGTAGGCTGCTGAGTGACTATCCAAGGGTAAAACAGAAATATGTACCACTGACCTACTTAGTGTTGAAAGTCCCCATATTCCATTATTGATGAACTGATCCACTTAATGCCCTCCTTGTTGCCTGCAGTTAGCTCAATAGCAGGATGATTTCAACTATTCCTCCATTTCTTTTCTTCATATAATTAGAATTTCCCTGTTTTACATCCAGATAGCCTGACCCAATGGAATATGTACAACTGAAATATACAGGCTGAGTCAGAATTTTGGATCTGCTTTTAAAACCTAAATTTAGACACACAAGACCGTGAATTTTAATCTGCATGGTGTGATAAGGTCTATAAGGAAAAGCACTGATGCTTTCAGCTTGCAGTTTAGAATTGATCCATTTTAGTAGTGTGTTTTAAAAGGACAGTTTCTACAGGATTCTAAAATATCAGCATTGTATTTTTGCTTTTTTTATACTGTTAGTCAAACTCCAGCAATAAATCAGGCTTTTCTTTGTTAAAGAAACTCAGTTGCTTCTGACAAGCTACAGTGGCAAATGGTGATCCAAATAAAACAAAGATTTTATTCTAAGAATGTTTTATTTTTAGTGTATTTTAAAAAGATCTATTTTAAAAACTTGCTTTTAGGTTCAGTATATGTCATACAGATAACTAGAGAGTTGAATATAAATTACATCTTAACTAGTATGAGTGACTCTGTTCACTTTGCTGAAGGAGGTGATTTTAATTTTGGAAGATAACTTCTTTTTTTTAACAGTGAGGGCTGTGAATGTGGTAAATGTCATGCTGTCAGCCATGCGTGGGGTGGGGAGGAAGGAGAAAGAAGTCTTCCTGTGCTATGTTTAGCAATGCTTATGACATAAAAACAGCAACTGGGCTGGGCTGTAGTAAGTTCTGTAAGTTTTATGACCCTCTTATTTAGAACTGATTGGTTTGACTTAACAGCAGTCTCTTGAAAAAAAAAAAAGGAAGGAAAAGTTGTGAGTCAGTCTAGGACATGCCCTGGTAAACACCTCGGGGCAGGCAAAGGGCAAATGCCCAAATTACTTCCTTTGGGCTTCATAACTTCTTGGTTCCTGCCAGATTAAATCTCTGGCATTGCCAGTGATGGGGTACAACAGATCACAAGGGCTGTGGACTGTGGGGCAGATTTTGTGCTGAGGGATGACTTCATTTCCCTTCGTCTTGAAGGGACTACAAGACTACAGACTCCTGGAGCCCTGAGTGCTACACAACTTAAGGCATCCTTGGATGTTAAGTTAGTTATTCTGCAAACCCTTCTGTGGTTTCACATACTTCTTTTGAGACACTGAGTTTTTTCTAATGCTCAATGTTAAACACACCATTTCTGTGTGAAGTTTAGCAGGTCTTTTTGTTAACAGTTATTACCAGGAGTCTGGTGTTGTGAGCCATAGATCTTGTATCTGGGCAGATCAGTTTGGATAATGATGGAAAACATGCAAGGTACTACAAGTGTAGCTGAGTTTTCTGCAGTAACACTTGAGCTGTGCTGAATGGAGAAGACAATATTTCTGTCATCTTTGCATTCCTCTTTTCCAGTCATTGTTGTAGGATGCTCTATGCTGTTGTATTTCCAACCCTATAGAGTTGCTCTTCCAGCTGGAAATTGGCCAGTATGAATGTGACCCAGAAATTTGACAGTTTTTTATAATAGTGTTGAATGCTTTTTCTTAACCATCCAAGTATTCCCTTTCCATACAGTCAGTCTTTGGAAAGGGAGTTCACTGGATTTATGGTGCTTAGTCAATCCTAAGAATCTGTCCTGTGATTTAGCATCATCTTGACTGCCTGTTAAGTTTGCTTAACTTAACTCAACTCAGCACTTTGTCAGAAAATGTATCACTGACCTGTTTACTTCTCATAACCCAGCAAAGGCTCTTTTGTAGCCCTTCCCCCCATGTCCAAAAATTAGGACACATTCTATTGTAAACTTACATGTCTATTAAATGATGTGAACATAGAATGGGTCGGAGTATCTGGGAAAATAAGTCCAAGGGTGCCCAACTGCAACACAGTCAGCTGAACATGGCATTCTTCTTGCTCCTGACCTTCTGGGGAGGGGAACTCTACCTGATAAAGGCAGAGGACTTACACAGTTAAAATTTGTGTTTTGTAAGCATTTGTATTCTTGCAGATGCATCAGTTAAAAGGCCCCTACATTGTAAAAGCATCTCCACACAGCATGGGAACATCCTGTTTTATTTAAAAGATGCAAAGTGGCTACTTAGGCATCATAATTGAATAATGTGTTGCATTTCATGTTTCCATTTGCATCCTCTTCAGAAAGTCACTTAAAAAGCTGGGGGGACACAGTGAGCAGGATTAAGTTTTCTGTATTTTATGACTCAAATGTCTAACGAAAACTTGGAGAAGAAAGAATAGAAAGTTATTTCAATGACACTTCAGTTCCAATGGTACATAGCTTGCTGCTATGCCTTCGTGTGTCAGCAGAAGTGTGGCTGATAAGGCCAGGGCTGGGCACTGGTGAGGCACCTCAAATCCTGTGTTCGGTTTTGAGCTCCTCACAACACAAAAGGCATTCCCTGGAGTGTGTCCAGGGAAGGGCAATGGAGCTGGGGAAGGGGCTGGAGCACAAGTCTGATGAGGAGCAGCTGAGGGAGCTGGGAGAGTTAAGGTTGGAGGAAAGAAGGCTCAGGGGGGATGTTCTCACTCTCTGCAACTGCCTGACAGCAATCTATTTCTGTCTGTCATAACTGATCATAACTCTCTCTTTCTCCTCCTGTCTCTTTTATGAGGAGAGAATTACTCAGAAGTACTCTTGAATTATGGAAGGTCTAAGTTCGGCCTTGTGAATTACTATGAAGAAATTCCAGAATCTTGTCATTTCTGTTAAAATTTTTTTCCCTACAAATTGAGTCTAAGCCTTCATTCTTTGCTGTTCTTTGAATGAACCTCATTGATACCATGGATGAGATGAGCAGAGGTTTTCCAAATTTGGGATTTTGATAAAAAGGCAAAGATTTTGTGTTTTCAGCTAGCTCCCAAGGCATAAAACACACAAGATTTCCAGAAATCACTGCACTTCATACTCTTAGGTATTTATGTTCATGGAAATGCAGTTAATGCCAAGTTATAAATTGATTCAAGGTTTCCAGTTTGGAAGGTATTTGACAGTGGTGTGCAAACCAGAGATCAGTCCCACAGGTGGCCCCTTCCCATCTTCAGAGACTGTATTTGAAGAAAAGCCTGACTTTTAAGGAAAATCAGAACCATTGCTAGCCAGCATTGATCGATTTATGCTTGTCCCTAACACTGGATTGATCTTCAGCATGGTTCAGTAGAAGAGAGTTTAGCCTATTACCAGGAGCAACTTTAAATGTGGAAACCTGCAAGAAGAGGGATCAAACAGTGGTCACAGGAAAGTAGAACTGAGTTTTCTGAAAGAAGCAGAAGTAGCACCGCTGCCCAATAAATAACCTAAGGGAGAAATCTCTAATCTTCAGTTAAACTTGGGTAAATGACTAGTTCTGCCAACTAGTTGGAAGGGAAATGTGAAAGCATAGCTGAAATATTGGCAGATTGTTCCAATAATGAGTTAAAGTTACAGAAATGAACTTTTCTGATGTTTTTGGATGAAAACATGTTTTTATTCTCACTGAGATGGATTTTTAAGGTATACCTCAAAACCACAAAGAAGTATTCTGTGTGTCAATTAATAACTTAGTAGATTTTTCAATTGATTATGCTGCTTTGGGTATTTATGTTACTATAGATTTATGTCAAAGGAACTAAGTGACTAGTTCCTGTAGAAGGTCAGGAATCATAGTAAAACAAGGTTTTCAATGTTCCTTACGCTGAGCTGTGTAGTAGTTATGTCTTAACTGACTTAAGGATTTTCTTCCTGGATGCTAGAGAAAGCTCTCTCAGTGGTAGGATTTTGTTCCACTAGGAAAAAAAGTTTGTACTGGGCCATTATTCATCATTGTATTGTGCTCACTTTAAATTTTTGTGCCTTCAATTCTAACACTCAGTGGATTGCTGTGAGATACAACTGCCTTTAGGGGAAGTTTATTGATCTGTATGTTGCGGGTGATTGCCATATGACATTCTCATTAGGTAACAGAATATTTTCTATAGATTTCCTGAGCTGATTAAATAAAATGAGGACTGAAACTACAATGCCAGCAGGTCAGGTTGAGGGTGAGAGGCTCTCTCTGCTTCAAGGCAAAGAGACACAGTGAAGAGGAGTGCAGATGCACCAGTAGGAGCAGGAGAGGGTCTGGAGGTTCCTTCCGGAGGTTCCTTCCTGGAAGACCTTCCTGAAGTGTCCAAACAATATACAAGGAAAAACAGAGGGAGGTAGATAACAAACTGTTCTCTCTGTATCCTTTTTCCTGGCGGCAGGAAAGAGGCTTCAGGTCTGCACCTCTCCCCCTGCTGCAGAAAGGAATCAGAGCTAAGAGAGGTGAAGGAGGAGGCAGAAGCAGGGCAGTAGCACAGAACTGCAAAGAGGTTGTTTAGTAGTAAGAAAATTTGACCCCACATCCTAATGGAGAATGTTCAGGGTCTACAGTTGCCTAAAGGCAATTTTCTTTAAATAAGACTGGTTTTGCTGAATTGGTTTGGAAGCCAGTCTAAAACATATTTAGGAATCCTGTCTCACGGGTTTTTTTCTGAACGATAGTTTGGTGCCACAGAGTTGCAAATAAACTCATCTATTGTAAATACATACTGTCCCAATTTCTGTTAATTTGGAATATCTGTTTTATAGCATCTTTCAAAAGCTTCCTGAGTAATTAAGAAAAATAATCAAAGAAGGTCAGTAGTAGTTTGGTAACCCACTAAATCTTGTAACTCAACATTAGGAGGTGGCAGTTCATTGCTAACAATGCTACTGTTGTCTAAGTCCTTCTAGGCAAAGAACCAGAAAACATTTCCCAGCTAATTGGAAGCTACATGAAGCATTCACTCTTTTAACACATGTACCATCCCATCAGAAACCACAGTGACTAATGGGCCATTTATTAATAGAACCGGCCCCGATGATGAAACTGTTTGGCTGGTTTGAGCACTGCAATTCTTGGGCCAAAGTCTGTGCCCACTGTGTCCCACGGGCATGGAGAAACCATGGGATGGCTGGCAGGGAAGCAGACTGTGAAGAGGGAATGTGAAAGGCTAGTGCATGCCCTGTGCTCTGTAGGGAACAATGCTTCTTGGCAAACCACTGAGTGGAGTCAGAGGGGACCAGTGGGTCTGCAATTACAGTGAATGCTCCGTGATCTGTGGACTGGGGATGGAGCAGGCTGTGCACACAGGGCTGAGGTGCCTCGCAATGTAAATGTGTGGGAACGTGCTGTGTCTGCTGTTCTGCTCTCCCAGAACCTTGGCTTGTCTGTGGTTCTTGGCTGCTCTAGCAGGCCAGGCCAGATGGAAGCTCTGCCATGCAGAAAAATATTTGGTCCCACTGCAGTGCCCTCCCCAAAGCCCATATTATCTTTGGTTTTTCCACTATCCAGGTGTTCCCAGCCCACTGAAAAGCCCAAATCACAGAGAGCTGTCAGAGCAGAAGAAACCTGTGCCTCACAGGAATGCAGGAACAGATGTTGTGTTGACTGGGGAGGACCAGCTCTCTTGTACACTGCCTGTGTATCCTGGGCACGTGCAGGAAAGAGGAGTGTGACCTTGAGAAGTCTAACAAAAGAAGTGCCTATAGGATACCTAAATTGTGTTGCTTAGGTTGTTGCCAATGTTTCACTTCTAGATTTCACAGGTACCAGTACTTCATAAAAATTTTCATTGCCTTCTTTAGGATTATGCATGTTGCAATGTTCCTTTAACTTCCTTCCTCATCAGCTCACCTACAGAAACTGCAGCTCAGTGCAGGCCTGGTGACCACGTCCACTTTGAAATCCTGTCAGTGGCTCCCTGAATTGCCAAAAGGGCCATCTGGTGCACCCTACCCAAGCCAAGTGGTGCTGGCTTGCAGAGGATTGTGCTCCTCCCTTTGCTGATTGCTCACTGCTGGCTTGCCTGGTTCTCAGCTCAGGTGAAGAGTGACCCAGCTGTGTTCTGGTTGTCTCCTGCCCTTATACCCCAGGCCTGTTCTGGGGGACAGTAGTAACGTTTGCACTTTTAGAGTGTATTCCTCCACAAGACTGGTTGTACATTACAGAATTTGTCTCCAAAACTTGAAGTATAGAACATGGGTAAGTGTAAAGAGTTATTATTCACTGTTGACTTCCAGCATAAAGATTTTTATATTTCCTAGAGGAAAAATCATAATTACAGTCAATATGAAATCAGATGATTTATGTACATTCATTTGAATTGCCTCATATTCCATTCCTTTTGATTTTAAAGGTATAATGTTAGATAAAGAAATGGAGAAACTGCGGTGAGGAGGTTTTTGTGGGTTTTGTTTGTTTGTTTGGTGTTTGTTTTGGGTTGTTTGTTTTTTTGCCAGTGTGGGCAACTGGGAGTTTCAGTCATTTACCTGTAGAAAATCCAAAATATGGCTGATTAAGCCAATAATAGTTAGTATCCAATAATAGTTAATGTAATTATAGACTTTTTCATTTTTTCTTTATTAATTGGAGACAGAATACCTCCTGTCATAGGTCATAATTCAGCTCAGGGAAGAATGCTACCCTGCTCATGTGGGGAAACAGAACACAGTATGGTACACATGAGCATACTGATGGTGGTAATTACTGATATTGATTTCTGAGGAAATCCCACAGGTATTAAGAGCAGTATCCTATCAGTTTAAATCAATAAAAATTCCTGATTGTGTTTACTGTTTGTTAGGCTGAAAATGAGCTACAGGATTTGGCCTTACAAAAACACAGCTTCCCAAAAACACAGTTAAGGCATAGACAGGAGCAGCAGAACAGGAACCAGTGTCATGATAGACACTGGTGAATGACAAGGGGTAGGACCAAGCTAGAAAGAAGGAAAGTGACGAGAAAGGTGGAACCTTTCTTTTCTGATCATGAGATTTAGAATGTTTGGAGAGCTCAGATCTTCACTGCAGAGCAGCAGTTTGCAGTTTGTGGTTCTGAGGTTACTACCAGTCTGTAAAATGTTAGAACATGGTTACTAAGAAATTGAAGAAATAAAGAGAAAACATACATTTTTCCAAGAAAACTAACAAAAAGTAGAAAAATGGAAGTATGAACAATCAATATTTAGAGTAAACTCTATTCAGTTAAATGAAGGGTGCCTAGTCTCTGGATTTCTTTTAAAAGCCCACTTCATATTTGGATTTTTTTAATACTTGAAAGCCTAAATGGCCCTTTATTAAGTGGGTCTGAAACACATTATAATAGAGTATAATCTAACTTGAGAAACAATAAGCTGCCCCAGCATTTTATATTTTTATAGTTTGATGGCTATTTGATCAAGCCACTGTGGGTTGAAGGCATTACAATTTTTACATAGACTGATGGGTACGTTATCTTTAATAATATAAAATCTGTAAAGTTCAGAGGTCAAAAGAGCAAGAGAGACATCTTCCTTTTAGGTGTCTGTACATATGTTTATCACTATAAAATCTCATGACATAAAGCCTCCATTTTCTGTCATTCACATCATACAGCCCTCAATCAGCAATAAATGTCATTTTTAAAAGAACCTCATCCATTCTTAATTTGTGTTTCAAGGATCACATTAAGTCATTCAATCTAGTTGTCATCTCCTTTAGTAAACACTAAAGGGAAAACTAACATACCTTTTTCTAAAAATTATTAATTGAATTAATAATTTTAAGTAATTCTTAAATTATTAATTAATTTTATTGCATGATTTTAAAACAGCTTTTGAATTGTGAAGGAAAAAAAAAAGCTAAGGGCGTTTCAAAATTTGTAAGTATGATTCATTAGGTGTTCCAAAATTTTACAGGTTATGGTTGAAGAGTACTTTTGAGAGCTGAGATGATTCAAGTACGATCTTGGGGTTTTTTGAAGCTTTAAGAAACCTAGCAGAAAAAAAAAAAAAGCCTTACATTGCAACCCTGTTGTTTCCTGACATCTTTTTGCTACCTCAGTAGCAAACTACTTCCAAAGACCGACCCACTCTTGCAATCCATCCTAACCAACCTTGCCCTGGTCAGAGGGACTCACTGTAAAAGCACACAGTTTTTACCTAGGAAGCTGCAAACCTAGGGGTTTTGCAGGATGTATTTTTTGGGTGGTTAGACCACCATCTTAATTATAAATGGGTTTCAGGGAGTTGGTTGCTATAGCAACAGTCTACTTAGTGCTTTTTGTCAGAGCAAAACCCAACTTGCCTGTATGTTTGAGGGAAGACAGAATAGATAAGGAAGGGAGATTGAGCTGGTGTTTCTGCAAGAGCCACAAATTGCAGCATCCTCTATTTAAAGGACACAGGCGGAAGAGCTGCTCATTTCCCTCAATGTTTTTCCTGCTGCTGACAAGCACCATTTGATGTTTGTGTAAAATACACCCTTCCCGTATTTCAAAATTGCAACTGCATCAGGGTTAATTAAGGCTAACACCCAATCAAGCATTTCCTAAAAGTGCAGCTGAAAGCAGAGTCTTTGAAAGCAATGTCTTTGAAAAGCTGGAGCTGTGAAAATTTTCGATGCAGTGGTTTGCCTAATATCTCCTGCTGTACATCAGGCTCCCTCTCCATCCAGGCTGAAGTCAGACAGAATTTGTCTTGCCACTGATTTCTCAGCAGGCAGCTCCCTGTTTGTGTATCACAGCCCAGAAACCACCCTGACTTGATTTTTTTTCCCCCTCTGTTGGCTGTGAGGTGGAGAAACATAACAAAGAAGTGATGGGGGGGGGGGCAAAAAATCCTTAATCCTGCCTAACCTTGGGTTGTGATTCTCCCATGTCCTTCAGTCACCATCTGTAGTGTGAGCAAAGCACAGAACCCAAGGCTTAGCTCTGTGGAGTTAAACAGAGCTTGAAAGCTTTTGCAGGCCTGGCACTGTGGGTGCTGGGGAAGCCTCTGTGCTCTGTGTGCTGAGCACATTTTCAATTTGTGCATAATCAATTACAACATGCTGCAGGTTTGGATTCTGTAGAGTCTGCACATTTCCTTTGCAGAATGAAACAGGGAGACAAGTGATAGGAAAGGGCCAGTTCTAAATTATGGCTTTTCTTCCTTTGTGTGAAATTCCTTTCCCAGCTGTTCCCCACTGCTTCAGACTCAGCCAGTGAGATGGGGATTTAGGGATCTTATGAGTCTGGGGAAGAGGCTGCCTTCCTGAAGAGGGTGGGGAGAACTGTTTGGGAGGCGTCAGCTTGGCAGCCATGTGGGAAAGGAAAAAGGTTTTTGAAGCAGATTTGGTCTGTGAGAGGCAGCAGAAGGAATGTACAGCATGTGAGAGGGAAGAGTTGAGCCCGTTTGGGGCAAGTTAAAGGGAAAGTTATCATGAAAGGAAAAAGAAGTAGCTTTGGAAAGGAAAGTATCACAATGGGAGAAGACTTGTGAAGAGGAGATGGAGCAATACAATCTGCATCTGACTTCCTTTTCTCTATAAGGACAAAGTGGACCTTCCTTTTTCTTGGATCTCCAGTAATCTTTCCTGTATCTCGACCTGCAGACTAACAGTCTCCCCTCGGGTGATATAATCACTTCAAAGTGGAGGACAGCTGATTGTAGGAAGAGAGAAACTTGCTGGCTGCAGTATCTTGGTATCATTTGTGCAGTTCTCATCACTGGCTGCCACTGTTATTAAGTGCCACAAGATCTCTCAAGCTTTCCCTGAATAGCCTGACACAGGGCATGTAGAGAGAGGCTCAGATTATTGCCTTGCTCCATAGGGAAAACCTAACACAAAGTACTTCCTTCTCGCAGAAGAAAGCCTTTCTCTCTCTTTTCTGAGCTCTGTTACTGTCCAAGAACTGTGAATATCTTTCTCACCTTCAAATGTAAAAGAGATGCAGTCCCCATGGTTTGAGTGACATAAGAAACTTGCCACAGCAGATGTGTGCAGTCTATCTTTCTGGAAGAACTGACAAGGAGAGTTTGCTTAAAACAGAACAGCCTTCTGTAAGACCTGATGGGGAACTGTATTTTGGACATTTCCTTAAAAGAGTGCAGGCTCACAGTGCTACTGTGCTCATGACAACAGTCCTTCATGCCTTTCACTGGATGGTCAATTTTGGGTTTGGGTGGAGGTTTTTGGTTGGGGCTTTTTTGTGTTTTGGGGTGGTTTTTTGTTGTTGGTTGCTTTTTTTTTGGGGGGGTAGTGGTTTTGGTTTTGTGGGTTCTTTAGAAAAATTTACTGGTGCTGGGGATTTCTGTTCTTTCCATCTCCCTGTAATCTCAGACTTTGTTTACATAGAGGCCCCTCTGCCCTAAATCACACCAGTGTCTGTAATTTCGAGTGTTGCTAGGCCACAAGATGGGACAGTGTCTGTTTTAGGGACAAATAGATGTCAGAAAAGGAGGAAATTCAAAAGGAATATTTTGGAAGTTTTACAAAGCAAAACTGGTATGTACAGCACAATAGACATCAGGTTTTAAGAGGAGCCTTAAAGACATTAAACAACACAAGGTTCATAACACGAATTAGAAACCTTTGAAGTTCCTATGCTTAAGTGAGTTTGGGAAAGGGAGCACTAAACCCAGACATACAGGAGGAGCCACTGTCCAGCTCAGAGAGTGCTGATTAGCAGAATATTGGAGGCTGGTTACTTCAGGTTTCAAAATTCTCCATTTGCTGTGGTTCTGACACTCCTTTTCCAAGCACTTCTGCAGCCCATTGGCAGAGGTGGGATGCAGAGTTGTTTGGAGGCCTCCGTAACTGGACACAAGTCTCGCTTCCCCCTTCTTCCCAACCCTTATGCCTTCCTGACCATCTCAGCAAAACTGAAGTGAAGAAGGTCTTCTGCAGAATGGTAACAACTGATTCTTTTAAACAAAAGGCCAGTGCCATGCAGATAATTCTAAGGTCTTCTATAGTCAAACTTATATAGCCCAAACTTGACTTGTATTTTTGCAGTTAAATGAGAACACATTAAACCTCTGAATAAGCAGTTAAAGTGTTTGCATTCTGCCTTGACTGCTCCCCATTTCTCACACAGAGGCATTGTGTTTGTTTCCTGTCCCTCAGCCCATGCTGCTGTCCACAGAAACTGTTTTTCCTTTATTTTTTCCCTTCATTGCCATCCCCCTGAAAATCTCAAATTTGAGGCTGAAGGAGACTGAGAGCCAATTGCTGCTCTCAAGGTTAAATCTCATAATCATTTCCCTGGCTTCAAATTTATGCTGGTGCAATGAAGATGAGAATTTAGCTTTCTGTACTGTTGTCAACAGGGGAAAAATAGAGTCCCTGTAAGGCTGTATCCATGGAAACCATCCTGCTGCAATAGCGAGTAAAGCAGCAAATCAATTTCTTCAGTTTTAAAATGAAACACATTATAGTGCATCTGCCATCTGAGGGATTATCTGTGCTGATAACTGTGTGGAAAACCCCTTCTCTAGAAAGTAAGCTGGTGAGAACATTTCTTCCTCCTGATAGAATTCTGACTTTGGGTAGAGTGAGCATTGATGACAAAGTACCATGGAGACAGTACAGCGAGACAGAGCCAAGTCCACAAGCAACAGTGTTTAATGAAGGAGAAAATCGTTTAATTTAGCATTTAACCCAAGTATCTGGGCACATGGTGACTAACACTCAAATGTATTAGCAGAGGCAGTGACCTGTCACCTCCATCTCCCTGCTCTTTGCTTGCGCAGCACCACATGTGACAAACAGTACATTTGTACCTGGTGGTGCATTTCTCTGACCAGCAGTGTGTGTGTGGATGTGACTCTGTGTGTGTGTGTGGCTGCTGGACTGTCAGATGAGATTTCAATATCGAGTGCACTGCAACCTCATCTGGGCATCTGACTTTATACAGGTGTATGTTTCAGAGCCAGAGGCACTTCCAATGCAGAAAATGTGCTGTCTGTCTCTGCACTTTGTTGTTTTTAAAATTTATCATGTGAGACTTGAGAGATGACCCGTTTGCTGTGCCATAGAGAGAGCATGGAAACACGAAGATTTCTTACACCAGACTTTGAATGTTACCATGCACTTTCCTCCTGTGTGCACAGAGATTCTGCCTTTATTTTTCACCTATTAAGGTATCTCTGGGCATTTTGAAAATTAATATTGTCGTTTATCAGACAATTGCCTATATGCAGATGAGGCTCCACTCTGCTTTTCCTTTTTATCAAATCCAAATATTGCAGTTTGCCTTCCCTATGCCTGACAGATTGAGAAATTATCTGTGTGGAAGAAATGTGACTTTATTTAAGAGAACGGGAATGAAGTTGAACCAGGAAGTAATAAAATTGAACGAGCAGGGAATAAAGAGCATTACAGGAATTGCCTAAACTGTGGGTAGCCTTTCAGTTGGTAAGTATCACATACACATTATTCTGTCACCTTGCAGTGCCTGGGCTGTATTTCGTCTGCTTCTGAATCTCAGTTCCTTGATAACAGCAATCACACATGCAATACTGTCTCCTTTTATCTACAGTTGCCCTATCTATTATAGCAATCCCTCTTTGATTGACAGTTATGTATTTTTTTTGCTGACCTGAGGGCAAGCATATTGCAATGCACTCCTTTCAGGGCTATCACTGAAACACATCCAAAGTCTTCAACTGGTGCATAATGTGGCAGTTCAGCATTTCAATGAAGTGAGCACATATTATTGGGGGCACACATGGGTTTTATTGCTTTGCCACATCTACCAGTTAATGGAAAATGCAGTTCAAACCCCATTACGTTGTAGAAATAGCTCAGTGGTCTGAAATGCTGTTGTTTGCAGAGACTGTTTTGTTCTAGCTGTGTCCAGTTGCTATGATATGCGGTGTTGTCTGTTTGGTTAGTTCCAGAGACTTTAGAGTTGGGAAAGATATCCCAATGCACTGCTTGAGGACTGTTTCCTTGCTGAAGATGAAGTTTCCTGCTGAAAAACATCTGATTGAAAAGCACAGACTTCTGCAGCTTGTCTTCTATGATCCATGAATGTATAGATCTAAAAATCCTCTCTGTATTCAGGAGCTGGACTGCATTCACTAAATCCTAGCCTTTAGGTACTGAAGAATGAAAATTATACCTTTCATTGCACTTTCTACTGGTAATTCCCACCTTCTACATAAGCCTTCTATATTCCCACATAAGGATACCATTTGCCCCTGGGATTCCTTTACCACCAGGGTTCAAATTCCTGGTGAGCTCAGACATAAGACATTTGCAGCTTTCTTTCTAAAATGCCAGGCTTCCCTGGAGAGATGGAGGAGAAGCTGTGACTGGCATTTCTTGTACCACTCTTAATCACAGGGTAACGAAGCCCCAGAGACCAGGCATGGCTCGGGGGAACCCTGCACACCAGTTGAGCAGAGAGGATGGGCTCATCTGTTACTGTGGGCACTGGGACATGTGAAGATGGACTGGTGAAACCTGGAGATTTTAATGGCTTCTGATATGAGCTTTTCCTGTGCCCCGTGACAAATGGCAAGAAAGTTGACCTTCTTCTTCCCACCTCCTTCAGGTCAGATCTGGGAGTCCATGGCAGGAGCAGGGGCTGCATTTGTTCTGAGGAACAAAGCAGGAGCCACCTCTGTATCCGTCACTTCTCTCACAGCTGCCGAGCGAGGCATTTTAAAGCCTTCTTTACGTACAAGCTCTTGGGGTTTGCACAGTCATGTCCAGCGTAGGAGTGTTTCTCGATGATGTCTGTCTCCATGGATTCAGGGGTGACACCATGTTTGTGTATTGCCTCTCTTACACTGCCACCCCCGTGATCAAGGCAAAGATCCTGAGTCATCTTCACAAAGATTTAAAGTTTCCAGCAAACCTGTGGGCCATCTGGGAATGTGGGCAGGCAAGAGATACTGCGTAGGAAAACTCGGTCACATGGCGGTGTTTATATCTGTCACTAGAGCCAGTTCTTTTAACCATGTTAAAAGCCATTTTAATTATTGTCTATTTTTTTTTTTCTGTAAGAAATTGTAACAAACATCAAGGCTGCAGTAAAATGATTCCTTGAAATGAGCCCAGTCCTTAAAGTCACCTTACGAAAAGGCAAATTCCATCTATATTCTGAAGTGCCATTCCTTTTACTGTTAGATAAACCTCTATCAAAAACCAACAGTTCCCTTTTGGAAAAAACTTGAATTGCCTTCTCTCTGAGACTCAGGTGATGCTGCATCTGTGACCTGTGTCACATCCCTGCCCTGGCAGGTATTGTCGGTGCTGGCACGTGGTGTCACACAGCAGCTGCCACTTGATACAATGCAAAGAAAGTGCCCCCAGCCCAGGAATGTCTGCTCGTGTTATGTCTTGTTCAGTGTAAAGATACAGTCTGTTACCACTCCTGACAGTCACACAGCTCTGACTCCCTTCTCTCTTTCTACCAGAAAGCAGCTCCTCAAAATTAGAATCCCTTTGCATTCCTAGCCTGCGAAGGCAGGGATATTCTTAGCAGTACCCTGTGGATTAATATTCACAACAACTTAAAAATATCAGGCCATGCATATGTTGATCTATTCTTCTAACCTAAAAAAGCTGTGCCTAGCCCTGGTTTCTTACATATACTAGCTGTTGGCACAAACCTTGCCATGCCTGTTACTCAGTTTTTAATTTCAGAAATATCTAAAAGAGGCAAGTAGTTCTAACGATAGTGATGTGTTCTTGAATGACAAGTTCTGCTAAAAAATCCGGTGACATAAGTAGGTGACTTGCTAGTCAGCAGAAACTTCACAAATGCAGCACTGCTTGCAACAAAAATGGAAAAAAAACTAGAATCACTTCTTACAGGAGAGGAAGACCTAATTCACTGATGAACAGATTATAACTGAATGATGTGTTAATAAAGGGTATGGAAAACTGACAGTCTGTGGCCCTTAACTTCATGCAGACCCTAAAAAAATGTTGCTCCCTGCAATGGGAGACTTGTTAGTGGGCAAGGTCACTTCCACTATTATATAAATAGCCAAGTGGGTGGCTGAACCTCCACAGACTTGAAAATGTAAGGATGTTCTTGCCTCATGCAGAGAGAAACACTGTCCTTTTTAGTTTGTGCTGCTTAGGAAGCCTTTAGAGATGACCAGAAGCAGAAACACTACTGTGAGCAACAAGAGCCAGAGAAGTGTTATGTTCCCTGTGTCCCTCTGTTCAATAATGAGCTGTTCCTTAATTCTCTATCCTGGTCTTTGCTGCAGCCTCCTCTCCTCTTCCACCACCTCCAAAGAGATCTTCTCAGAGTGCCAGGGCTGGGCAGAGTCCAGCCAATCTGTCAGATTTGCAGGGCACATGATAGAGGATTTCCACAAGTTTTGTACTTCTACAAGAATTCCTCTCAGCAGCTGGAGGACAGAGGAGTTCTCTACTGGCACAGAGTTAGAACAGTGTGTACAGAGGGTACCTGCTCTGGCCCAAAGCCTCACGTGACTGCCAAACCTGAACTGGCACAATGGCTGAGTGCTTCATCTGCTGTTTCTTACTCTATGCCAGAGGACAAATTCTGGATCTCCCTATACTGTGGAAGTGTGGTTCAAGGATTGTCAAATGCTTGAGTGCAGCACAGCCCCTATAATCCTTCTCTTGAGAAGCCTGTCAAGCCTTGCATGTGGAGCATGCCTTGGCTTCAGCTCTTCCTGAAGATTGCAAGATCCCTGGCTTTCTTGTGTGACCCTTGCGTAGCTGAGAGACCTCGAATACGTCAGACAGCTGCTGTAAGTGTCTCTCAGTGGAAAGGGAACAGATGTTACTCATTTCACGTTAAATATCACACTTCCTGTGAGCACTCACCTTCTCCATGCAGGTGTGTTACTGATGGCTCCTCGCTGTCACTGCTGTATCCGGGGCCGCTGCCTCTAGGAGAGGGGACAGAACACTTCTTCCAGCCAGGCCCTGGCAGGGGGTCTCTGTGTAAGCCCAGGGCCCTGAGCTGCACTGCTTGGCCTCCTGGAGCTGCAGCGAGTCAGCTACAGAGACAGCAGTGCTGCCTGAGAACGTGGCAGGTATGTCTGAGCAGACAGAGTTAAAGAGAGGTAAAAACGTTGGTCTGCTAAGAGATGTTGCAGGGGCAGAGTCACTTGGGCTGAGACCGAAGTCCTTTAAATAGGAGAGTGCTTGATTATCTAGCTGGGCATATTCAAAATTTATCTTGCTTCCAGTGACCTCATCAAAGATTTTTGCTTTACTTTTCTGATCTTCAGAGCAAATTTGCTCCCCATTTTGCTTCAAATACAGACTGCTGGATTGTAAACTGGTCTCGTAGTTATATTGGTTTGTGCTAGGAATACTGGTGTATTCTGGATTTTGAGCACTGCAGCTGCATTCATTTTGCAACAATAATTTGTTTTTGTACCGAGACATCTTATGAATGATACTGTTCATTTCATTCCCGATGTATTTGTCCTCCAGCTGCTTGTTTTCATAGCTGATTTTTAATGATGCCACCTGTGTTACACAGTGCTCTAAGAGCTGCACTATGTTAGTGCTGCTCTCTGTTGGTGTGGGGCTAATGTAGCTCTGGAAGTGTCTGAGGGTGAGAGGCTGCGGTGGTTTGTCACAGGAAATAGAGAGAGAGTGATACACTGGCTTGTTTCTGTCCTCCCTCTCAAGGGGATCTAGGAGTGAGGTTGCAGCAGTCTTGTAGGAGTAACATGATTCTACTTCGTGATTATCATCTAATGAAGGATTTTCAGAGCTCTGGGAGCCATTCTGTCTGTTCAACTTTTCTGGCAGTGGGTTTTTAGCTCCAGATGTCTCACATCCCAATGAAGTTGCCGCCTTCTCGTTGTCAGTTGAAGATGTCTGCAGGTTGCCTCCATTAGCGTGTGATTGTGGTGCATAACTTGATGATCTGGTGGTTTCCACAATCCCAGGCACTGTAGAAAAATCCTTGTGGTGACTCCCTTCTCTTCCTTGGAAATCCAGATTAGATGTGTTTGGGCAGGAGTCCAGGCTGTGGTCTCTTTCAGCAGTGTTTACTGAAGAGGCCTGGGCTGTGTATTTGCTTTCATCCAAAGACACATATACATTAAATGCATTAGAATCTTCCTTGCTTGGTTTCTCCTGATGAGCTTCTGTGCTCAGTTCCTGCTCTGGACTGGGACTGGGCAGGACTGATGAATCATTGGACTTTTCTGGCTGTGATTGAGGACTCTGAAGAGAGTCAGGGGAGGAAATGAGTCCTGAGTGTTTTCGCAGCCAGTTTATAATCCCCATAGTCAGTGAGAGCTCAGTATCACAGAGCTTTAGCAAGCATTCTTTGCCTTTCCACGAGCTGTGGAAAAACCCCTGGCTGATAATGTCTAGAGTTGGTTGGGAAGCCATGTTCTCCTCAGCTCCAACGTGAAAGCTGTAAATGGACAGAGGGATCTCAATGGCTTGCTCTGAAACAGTTTCTGATGTGCACAAGTCATCCTCAAGGACTGGGTTTGTTTTGACTTCATTTGGGTCATAGAATAGCTCATAAAGGGCATCTCCACTGTAGCTGTCTCTTGGAAATCTACCTGGGACACCAGGGGTCTGAGCTTCCTTCAGTTCATCATCTTGTCCAGGAGAGAAGGAATCATAGTAGCCTTCATCGCTTGTGGATGTGGATTCCTGGTTTTCACTTTTCGGTGTTTCTGTTTCTGTGGAGCTGTCTTTGGAATTGTCTCCTTCTTTATCAGGTGACACCTGGGGGCTTGTCACCAGTATGGCAGCCTGACTTTTAATCTTTTCTGTGTCAGAACCAGGTATCTTCAGCAGCTTCTTTTCAAACAGAGCACTCTGATGTAGCCGTACTGATTTGTTGATGTTGTCCCAAAACTTTGCAAATTCCACAGTCTCATTCTGGCCAGGAGAGGCCAGCTGCTCCACCCCCCCTTGGAAAGAGCCCATGACAGGGCTGTCTTTGTGCTTGCTTCGCCTCAGCAGAAGGTCTTTGCTGTTCTCCAGCTCCAGGTGAGCAGAGCTCTCATCAGCAAAGATTTCCCCACAGCCGGTGAGGGAGTCAAAGCTCTTCAGGGAAGCAACATCTTCACACAGGGCGTTGCAGCAGTCATAGGAGGAGTCAGACTGCAGTTCACTGTCTGAGCAGTCCTGTGACAAACAATCAGCTGCAAATGTTTCTCCAGTTTTGAAAAGGTACTTTGCAAGACGCCCAGGCAACTCACTCTTGCAACCTGGAGAGGACAGGTTCTTGTCCTTCTCAACCAGAAATGTGAGGCTGTCTGGCTTATTTTTTCTTATATGAAATATATCTCTGAGCCCTTTCTTAGATCTCTTGAGGGAAATCCTCTTCCTGGGAATGGTTTTTGCAACAGCTGGTACAAAAGGCATCTGTGGCACAAAGTTCCTATAATCAATCATCTGACTGCTGCAGGCAGACTGGCTGGGGCTGACCACACACTCCTTCTTACTGCTGGAGCTGGACATCCCTGAAAAGCTGATGCTGTTGACAAGTCTGCCCTTACCCTTTCCAGAAAACCCCTCCTCACATGCCCTGCTGCTGGGGCTGCAGTGCCCTGCTTTGTCTGCCTCAGCAACGCACTCGTGGGTTTTACTCTTCCTTACAAGTTTGTAGGAGGACCCAGATGATTTTTCCAGGCTGTGGTCACCAGCTCCATTCTTTGTTGCTCTGGTAGAAAATCTGTAGCTCTTGTGTGTGGCCAAACATGCCAGCTGGACTTCAGCCACACTTTGGTTTCCCTCTAGAGCTGCCTTTTTGTCTTTCCCCATCTCATCTTTGTTCGTAGGAGCTGTATGCACTGGTGGCACTTTCTCGTGTTGCACACTGGATTTTATGAAGGTCTTTCCTCTCTTGAGCTCCATGCTGCTTCCTCACATCTGTTTCTGGAAGGAAAACAGCAGAACACAACTACTGTGAGGTTGGTGGCTAGCACTTGTAAATTTGGAAAGCAACTGGAGAACAAAGGGAGGATATGAAGCATTATGGAATTGGGTTTGTCTATCACTGGACATTTCCATCACTGAGTCCTGGTTCTGCATGACAAACAGATTGAGTGAAGCTGAAGGTGTTGTGGCTGGAAGATCCAGCGAGGAGAAGACAGTACACATTATGGACTGGGAGCTGAGGGTCAGAGAACAGTTTGTATGTTAGAAATAATGGGGGTTGGATTGAGGATTATGACTTCAGTATGGCTTTTAACAAGATAGAGGTCCTGTTCTGAAAGTAGAAGAGGCATCAATGAAAAACAACTCCTGAGAAACTTTACCATGCAAATGTGTGCATCAGGGAGGCAGCAGCTCATAAATCTGTGTGTTTGAGGAGGACAGAGAGCTCAATGTGGGAAATCTCCTGAGAAAATGGATCAAACATTTGACACATGATACTCATTTTATAATAAAATAATCCTTACCTGTGAATAGAAAATCCATAAACCTTGGTACTACCCTGGAAATGAGCTGAAACTGAATTACTGGGTTTGCTTTGCTTCCTCCTGAACATAATGGAACATTTTCTGCACTACTACTTTTATTGTCAAAAGTCAAAAATGCCATACTGAAAAATCACTGTTAATTATGACAGAGGAGTCATCTCCGATTCACAAGAACAGTGTAGCACAGAGGCATTGGCACATTCAATCTGCACTGTGCATTGATTAGCTATTTGTAAAAATACTCTAGTACCTGTATCAATGGCAGTTTCAGGCTCTGCCTATATGGTTTAGTTTTGAACCTGTTTTATGTTTTCATAAATCTATTTAGTCATTCATTATTTTAGCCATGTTGCTTTCAGCTTTCCAGCAGTTATTTCATAGACATGCCTGATCCTTTTTTGTCTTGTATCAACTTGAATATCGAGTAAGTCAGTGGAGTTACATAAAGGTAGGTCAGGGAAGAAACAAACACTTTCTAAATGCTGTTACAAAGAACAGATTTTTACTGGATGGGAAGCAGGACAGTGACTCCAAGCCCTTTTCTTGAAAGAACATGCTTGGATCTTTCCTTAGTGAAATCTCAGTTAATGATTTATCTTGTTTTGAATTGTTTAGACATAACTAAACAATTGGAGACACTGAATGGGAGATTTTAAATTCAGCACCAAGCCAAGCCTTTGTACTCCTAAGTACAACTTAAAGTGGTCTTCAGTCTACCTGGAACTACAGCAGCTGTCTGTAGCCTCCAGAGGCTTTCCAGTCACCAGGGCTTGCTGGGAATGTCCACACTCTGATCAGCACCTCGTAAGAGGCAGATCTGAGAATTGTCACCCACAGCTCTGCTCCAGCAGGCAGATCAGTGACAGCCCATTGCTCACAGAACCTGCAAACTAGCAGGTGATTAGCAATATTTACAACTAAATGTAGGTCAGTGATAAAAGGCTGAAAACTTAAGGGTAGAGTGTGAATATTTGACATGCTCGGGAAAACATGGTGGGTGGTGATAGATGGGTGTCTGTCAGTGTGATTGACATGTTGGCACATTTATTTGTGCTTGGGGCTGCGTGTGAGTGTTGCAGAGCATTCTTAATGGAAGCCAGTAAACATTTTACTACGCTGTCAGGTATTTGGAGTTCACTGATGCTGCGGGAAACTTGTTTTGCATATTTAGAAATAGGTCACTGGGACAGGATTACACTCCTTCTGAAAAGCAAGGTGTGATCGACAAGAGATTCAGTGTGTAGAACTCCAACAGAGTCGTGAAAACAATCAGAAATGGCTGATGCAAGACCAGTTATTAATATCCCAGAAATGAAGTGCCTGACATCTCAGTCCTTTGCAAGTATAGAAGTAGGTACTGTGTCCCTGTGGGAAGCTCCTGGTGCTGCTGAGAAGCTCCTTAGAGGTCTGTGACATGGCAAATGCCAGCCTTATAACAATGGTACATAGAACTCCTTCAAGTCCTGCAGCTGTTTCTGCCCATTCTGAGTATTAAGCAAGGGTCACTTTTGTAGGATATTGCATACTTAGGAACTTTATCTGTAGATGGATTAAAAAGGCTTTTAGAGGTGGATTTATTTATTGTCAACTATGACATTTAGTAAAGCTAAGAATTCAGGATATTATTAGATAATCTTTGTAATAAAGTAATGTTTGATCTGAATTGTATCTCCCTTATAAGAAACACAGTGGATAACCAGTCTGACAACTGGGTCTAGACACTTTAGGGCTTGTTCTTTTTTTTTTTTTAATAGATTAGATGAATAGTTTTAACATGAAAGCCCAAATGGCCTGAATAACATCTATACTGAGAATATATGTAGTATAATAAGGTAAAATACACTGATGGTAGCCTGTGCTACCTTTTCAGTTTCCTCTGATGAGGGAAAAAGGCATTAGATGTCATTTAGATTTTGTGGGATTTTTGTTTGGTTTGGGCTTTTTAATATCTACTATATATTTAGCCACCAACTTTGTATTCTGATTATTTCATGTCCCTATTTAATCCCATGTATTCTTTTCCCTAATATTCCCACAGGATTCATGCCAGACTTAGTATCTAGTTCATTGTGTCATCCTGCTTATTCTGTTTTAAGACTGTCTCATCTCGGGAATCTTCCACATTAAAAATGTTATTGTGAATGAACACCAACAAAAGGAAGACCCCCTCAGTCAATTCTTTGAGGGCTCTTCAGGACAGACCACCAGAGTCTGCAGACTTTTTAAAACATTTGTAACTTCCCATACGATGAGTTCCTCTTCATCCTCATATGACATAAATTATCAATGAGCTTCTTCCCAAATACAGAACAAATGTTTATGTGATGTTGCTCTCTTTCTGTATCTTAGATATAGACATATATATCTATAATCTGTATTTTAGCCCTTTTTATTGTAATGGACTACACCATGATATTTATTTTTTGTCTTTGCAGGGACACAAGTTATATCTCTAACCCCAGAAGCTGTACCAGTGAAGTCACAAACAGATTAAAGTGCTGTAAGGGAAAGTTACCCTCCAGTACTTGTGTAAAGCTAATCAAAATTCCATGAAAAATTATTCTAGGCATCTAAAAAATGGTACATTTTCTCTGGGATTTCTTGACCCTTACACTCAGCTACACTATTGCCTGTGTGTTCCTTTTTAATTATTCTTCCCTTGGACTTAACTTGCAGTATATCTGTTCTTCCACGGGGATAAACGACATATGAGGGACTGATTTCCACCTTTGTAAAGGAAATACAATTTGCAATTAAAATCACTGTGAAAAACAGAAACCTGTGGAAACCAGCAGTCAGTCTACTGAGACTATGTTATACTGTTTTGAACAGATTCTGGATGTTTTCTTTGGTAATGAAACTTGACCTCTTTTTTAGTATCTGTGAAATTATTTGTCCAAAATACATGGGTTTAAATAGAGGACATCATCGAATCTTGTACAGGGCTACAGTTTAGTTGTCATTTACAACAATGTTAGGTGCAGCAGCATTGAGACTTCCCATCCACAGTAAACAGTACTTTTATCTGGCTTGATCATACCAGCTTCTCACTTTTAGGATTTCACAGGTGTCTAAGCAGGCAATTAGATCTTGATTTTGGGTTTATACTATAATGGAAATAAGGTTTTGTTTTAAATTTGGATAATATTGCTCATAAAACACAGAGATACTTCATGTTCAAACATACACCATCTGCGCAGGGTGTGTGACAGCCTTTTCATAAACTCTGAAGGTTTTACTGTACCTGTGATTCATCTGGAAGTAAATTAAAGTTTTAGAATGGAAAGATGAACACGTTCCTGTGGGCTGAGGAAACTTGGTTTTAGGACAGTCAAAGCAATTGCTTATGGTTCTGGGTTATGAGGACCTGAACAAGACTGAATTAGGTAACTGTTCTGGTTAATAAGAGCCATATTCAGATGGCCTAAATTCTACCTAAGTCCAGGTCAACAAGCAAGGGCCAAAGAGGAGTGCAATGGAACCAGATATTCCTTAGGAAAATGGGTGGAAGCAGGATTCAAACTGTCCAAATATTGCCTCTTGTCATGTGGGTCAAAGAGAGGGGTCCCATTTGCCTCTGTCCATGGTCCCTGCAGCTGTTTGCCAGGCTCAACTGTTTACAGGGTTCCTTCTGTGCTGGAATGGGGGAAGCCTTGCTTTGGGTTTTGAGCTGGTGTCAAAATTGATATCTTATATCTTACTAGCTGGACAGTTTTGTTTAGGTTATCTTCTAAGAAAAGGTACAATATCAGTCCTCTTGCATGTAGCACTAGGAAGATCATCCAACTGGGAAAGCAGAAGTATCTGCTTCAGTGTGATTGCAGGGATAGAAACAATAGTGTTTCAAAGAGGAAATTTAGATGAACTCTCTGGCTTCAGCAGGTTTGGCTCAAAAATAATTTTGCTTAAGTAGCAAAAAATATAATTAAGGTTCATTTATTCCAAAATCTTATCAAGTGTCTGGCTTGGATACTCTTGTTTGTTTGATGTGCAGTTTACATGCAACTGTCTCTACTGGAGATAGAAATAAGTAAAATTCAGAATACAGTGTTTTTGCAGGGGAGATAGGAGTGCTCTTTCTTTACATTTAGATCAAGCAGGTGGTGTAGTTGGTGCCTTGCTGTCTCTTGTGAAGCAGAATTCTGCATCACTTAGCATCTGAATTTCACCTCCCTCCAAGCATGTTCCTTTCATTAAATGAAAGAGTTTATAAACTTTGAATACTCTTTTAGGCTTTTTAATTTAAAAAGAAGGAAAACCTCTCTTTGGATTGTTTTTATATTTCAGGATACAAGTTTGGAGTGAGTCCAAAATCCCTTTTCCACAAGTGGCTTCATATCAATCAGACTTAAGATGCTGAGTATCAGAGGTACCTTTGAAAATGTTACCCTGCTTTCCCCTCAGAAGCAGCAGCATAATTAAATTTCCTGAAAACATTTATCTTATTTGGTCATTTGGACATGAATTATGCTTAAAATGAATGCATTTTAAGATGAAAAGTTTTTTAAAAATATTTCCTGAGAAATTGTGTGATGGGAAAGGCAAAAAGAATGGAGTAATCTGGGAGGCTCTCCCCTCCTATGCCCAGTTAACATTGGGAGGATTTTTGCTGTGCACCAGTTGGAAGTCCTAAAATGCAAAACCAATCAAGCTTGAGGTGGTGAAAGCCACAGCTACTTTCAAAGTCAGTGGACAATACTAATTTTTAATGCCTAGGATCTAATCAGCAATGCATAAAGAACAGCTGGTGCTCCCAGTAAAGTGTGTGGGGGGGGATATTTTTTGAATAAGACTGTTTATTTGCAGTCAAAAACATTAACTGTCTATCTCAGAAGATAAAAGTTAATAGTGGAAATACTTGCTAATAATAATGAACATATATTCCATTCTATTAATTTGATTTTTAATTGCAAAGCAGAAAAAATGCCTTCTTACTCGAGGGCAGTTATACCCTCCCTGCAGTTATTGTAACACTGTTTTCTAGTAAGCAAATAAATGTAACTGTTCTTCTGGTAAAAACAAAAGAGGATTTTAAAGCAGGGCTCATCTTCTCCCTTAAACTGATTACTCTGCCACTATCTCATCTCCATTATAAAGCAAAAAGAAGAGGGTGGGAAGGATGGAGGATGTAATCAGGGACAGTCATCATTCAGGAAACAGCAGAATGTTTATTTTTAAAGGCGGCTGTGTGACACACAGACCTGCATTGAGATCATGCCTCTCCTCAGGAGGAGTACTCTCGTCATCCTTAGTGCCTGTATCTTATCATTCCCCTTAACCATTTGTCTCTCTTGGCTAATTCATGATGCCTAATTCCTTGCATATACATTTAGGTCAGGCAATGGCTTTCCATGAAGAACCAGCAAAAAACATTGGTGGGTTTTTTTCTTCAGTCGTAGTTCCAATGAGCACACAAAGTAAAATCTTACACTGCCCCAGCAAAATACTAGAAAGATGTGTCGTTAAATGCTTAATCTTATTAGCAGTGTGCTATAGGGGAGTCTGAACCTTCCTTTAAGCCCTGACAACTGTTTTGTGGAGCTCAGGATTTTTCATAGTAAAATTAGATATGTTTCTACTCTCAGCACACTGTCCTGCCGTGTGCTGACAGGAGGGATCCCCGGGGGCACAGCAGCACCCACTGCTCCCCTCAGTCCTGGCCCATATGGGGCACCCAACTGCTCCCCCCAGCCCCATGGGGTGTACAGCATGACAGAAGGAGGCTGAGACCATGACAAAAGGAGGCTCCTTCTCTGACAAAACCTCTGCACCCCTCATTCAGTTTTCTTCTCTACCTGAGACTGAAAGAAACGTAACTGCTTAAATTATGCCATGAAAAAGGGCAGCATCAACTCCTGCACAGGGAGCTGTCAAATCATCACTGTATTGCTGGGAGAAGGCAGCAGAGCAGAAATTTCCACTGGGTACCTGAGAAGGAAACAGGGCATTTTTTCTTGCCCTGGCCAGCAGCCTGTTGGTACCAGACAGCAAAGTGTTAATGCTGACAGCTTTAGCTGTCCTCTATAATTTATTGCTTTAAAAGGACATAGGATGCGCATTCATATAAACACAGGCTCACACTTGTCAAACGTATGGAAAAAGAAGTAAAAAGCAATGCTTCAAAAACAACCAGTCATCCCAAAATCACAGTCCCTCAGAGTGGCTGTGAGTGTCAGAGCAAAGAAAATGCCATTGCACCAGAGCTAACAATAAGAGAGATCACGAAATTCCTACTCACCATGTTTTATCACTGAACAGAAATCCTCCGTCTCCTTGCTTCTGAGGCTGGTCTTTATCCAGAGGCTCCTGTGATGCTTTTCAGATTCTGAGGGGCTGGACCACTGCTGCTCTCCAGTGTTACTCTCCACCCCCTGTCTTTTCCTCCTCCTTCTTCCTTCATCCCCACCCCCTCATTCCTCTTGCTTGTAGCTTTTTTGTACCTTATATAGATTCTAAGCTTCCACATGTAGCTTGATATAGGAAAGATGCTTATTTCAGCTGTCTGCTGGAATAAGGGAAATGCCTCCACTGCTTTAGGAATAAAAGCCCAGAAGGTAAGCTCAGGAGTCCTGAGCCAGCATTTTGGTTCCCCTCTGTATGACTGCTTATTAAACAGGGAGGAACACATCCAGATTAATTTCATTTCTCATGTGCTGTTTTGTTTCTGACTAGGATTCAGGAAAAGTGAACCTAATGTGTCTTAGTTTAGTGAGAAGCTTCACTTGCAGGCTGTGCAGATTATTGGACTGTGCCACCCTTTGTATGGTTTGTGTTAATGCTGAAGCTGGAGGGGATTTTGTGTGGGAGCAAAGTGGTGTAAAGGGAAAGAGTGAATATTTCTGCTGCCCAAAGCTGGAGTGCCTGGTGTGAGCCTCATACTGCCTACCACAAACCCCATTTATCAAATTCTCCTTAAGGTCAGCCCAGCTTCCTCTTCAGTGTGCAGTGAAGGGAACATCTGATATTACAATCTGATATTACATCATTCTTTGTTATATCTTTGTATATATATATATCTTCTGTCCCCACATCACAGCAGAAAGAGACAAAAACCTTAACCTGCTACCTGTTCTCTTCCTTTTCACCGTGTGCTTGAACTGAACCTTGGAGACGGGGGAGGGAAGGAGCTTGAACTTTTGTGCTGTCTAAGCTTCTGAAGCTGAAAAATCAGTTTGTTAACTTAAAAGCAGGCAGAACAGAGTGCTCCTGCTCTGAGTGTCAGCCAGTAAGCCACTCAGGTGCCCCGATGGTAGAAACTGGAAAATTGTATATTGGACAAACACTCCTGGGTTCAGTCCAACCTGCAACAAGTAGAAAGCCCATGTGTGATTTCACCAAAAGACTGGTGGGAGGAAAGAACAAGCTGTGAGTGAATCCTACTAGCTCTGGCAAGTAGATTAAAAATAATCATGAGAGGAAATGCATTAATTAGAAATAGATTTGATGTTTTTTATTCTGCATGAGATATTTGTATTAATATAGGAGAAAGCCTTTCTTCATGATGGGTATGTGAAGCCACCAAGTTTTCAGGTAGTACATCCTTGCTCTGCAGGGATGGTGCTTTTGAGAGCCCCCACTTTGTGCACTCTGTTTTGGAATGAGGGAGCCTATAAAACGTTGCAGTCCTTCTTTGTTCAAAGTAAAATCAAGGCTTGTTAGAAATGGTGATGAACATGAGAGTCACTGTTGTCACCTGTGCCCCAGGTGGCCAAGAAAGCCAATGGCACCTGGCCTGTATCAGCAGTAGTGTGGCCAGCAGGACCAGGGCAGTGACTGTCCCCTTGTACTCAGCACTGGTGAGGCCACACCTCGAGTGCTGGGTTCAGTTTTGGGTCCCTCACTGAAGAAAAGACATTGAGGTGCTGGAGCAGGTCCAGAGAAGGACAGCTGAGATGGTGAAGGGTCTGGAGCACAAGTCTGATGAAGAGCAGCTGAGGGAGCTGGGAGTGTTTAGTCTGGAGAAAAGGAAGCTCAGGGAATACCTTATCACGCTACAACTATCTGACAGAAGATTAGTGGGGTGGGAGGGTTGGGCTGTTCTCCCAAGTAACAAGTGACAGTATTGGAAATGGCCTCAAGTTGTGCCAGGGGAGGTTTAAATTAGATATTAGGAAAAATTTCTTCACCAAATAACATTCTTCACCAAAAGCAGCTTCTGTGATGAGAGAACTTGAGGTTTTAGGATATTTACTTCAGGATGCCCGTATGGACAGGCAATTCCATCTTTAGAGCCTGTTATTTTGCTTCATCAGGGAAGTGGCCTAAATCCGTTGGCCATCTATAGCCATGGATATCTATAGTTATGCTTGGCCATATCAATCCATAGCCATAGCCTGCATTGACCTAAATACCAGTCTCGTTGCATGCAATGGCAAATGCACAGTATGTTGAACAGCAGCTGACCTATGGTAGCCTTTATGCATTACAATACAGTGTGTTTTTCCTAAACAGTTCTCAACTTGTCATTCCCTGAACCATCTTTCTCTGCTATCACTTTGTTTCAGGCTATTTCACTGTGGCTGATGATCAGCTTGGCTCAAAATGTTGACCATTGGAGAACCTAATCATCCTCTCTGATTAATTCTGATTAATTCAGTCTGTCCAGAATTGTTTTGGGCATCAGTGGGCATAAAAGGGAAGGGAAATCAAACCCTGTAAATGAGGGGCACATGGCACAGCTGCCATCTGTTTAGCAGATGCACACAGCCCTTGGCATGGGGAGTAAGAAGAGGGCCCTTGAGGGAAGCAGGACTAAGGAATGTACAGTCCCTGGAGAGGGAAGAGTAGGACAGCAGAGATCTTTGGTATGAGGAGGACTGGGGAAAGGAGGAGGAAAATCCACATAAAGGGCAGTGTGGAAACACAGGGAGGGAGATTTTAGATGCAGCAGCCCAGCCTCCCAGACCCTGGAAGCCTGTGCCTCCCCATGGCAGAAAATGTTTGCATGCAGTGATGCAACAAACAACTATTAGCGTGAGCAACTCACAAAAAAACCCAAGCTGTTCTATTTTTCAATTTTCTGCCGTGGAAGAATGTAGCAGATTCTTTACCCTGAAACTCAGAAGAAAGAGCTGAGATAACTCTATTTGTTTCCAAGGAATTGCTTACAGAATGAATTTGACCCGAGCTGTTTCCTGCCAGTGAACTAATGAAGAGTCTAACATCCCCAGTCCAGTTTAGCTTTCTGCTAACATCAGGTTAAGCTTAATTATTCATGGATTCTTATCACTATTTCTTGGGTTTGCATGTCGAAAAGAATTGGTAATGGATATGGAGCTTTTTCTCCAGACCGCTTCCGGAAGACTGCCCTGGGTTGAAGGGAGCAATCTTTGCAGCTTATCTGACAGCTTCCCAGGGCTTTCATTAACTTAATTGCTACTCTCTTCTCAGTTGCTTGGTGAGCTAGTTTATGCTGCAAATTTTAGGATTGTGAGTTGCTGTTAATAACATCAGTACTCAGGATGGAAGTAGGAGGATTTTTATCCACAGATTTCTGCAAGTGTATTTCCCTCACTGTCTCCCGCTTGTTTCCCTGTGGGGCGTTGATGTTAAGGTTTGCTGCCAAGGAGATGAGGTGGAGCAGGTCGGGTCACAAATGTAAAATATGGTATTAAAAAGCTTGGCTGTCCTGCCTTCCAGCCAGGCCTCCCCACCCCAATAGTGATGCCCTCAGGGACAGAGAGGAGCACGGAGTGCCTCGGGAATGGGACTGATCACATTTTCAGTATTGCTGTTCCAGGGACTATGGATGGCTGATTGTGAACTGCTTGTTGCCTCAAAGAATTAAAAGGGCTTTCGAGAAAAAAAATTAAGTGGTGAGAACATTTTTCCAGCTGCCTTAGTTGGAGTAGTGGCTGCCCTTAAACTTTCTATTTTAAACAAAAAGCTCTTGGGTAATAAATACCTGTCTAAAAATCAATGTGGAAAAATGTGCTGCACTAAATGCTATGAAGAACTACATCAGAAGAACTGTTTCATGACATTATGAAGAACTCCCAGGCTCTGGAAACCAGACACAACACCTGGGAAGGACACAAAACCTCAGGGACCTGACTACAGAAATGTTTAAATACAGGTCACGTTTTCAGAAGTTTTTCCATTCCAGATATGCCTGTGTGTCATAGACATCTGTCCAGATGAGGCAAGAATACCTCTGCTGCTGCCATCTCAAAGGTAAAGTAATTATTCAGCATAAAGTGTGGGGATGGCAAAATATGCTATTCCACAGGCATCCCAGTGCAACCTATAAGCAAAGTTTTCCTCAGCTTCTGCTGAGGAAGTTGCTATTGTGATGACTTGAGGGCAGACTATAGGAAATTTTTTTATGACTGTTTTGTGTGACTTGATTTCCCTGCTTAATTCTATATTGCTCCCTGCCCAAATACATGCAATTAAGTGCTCTGAAGACTTTGTTAAAGGCTCAGTGAGGAAACTGAAAAAAAAAAGATATATAGGTGTAAGTAGCCATAGATACACAGCTTCACATAATAGATACCGGCCATCAGTGTGGCAGAAACTGTTTCAGTGGCTCTCATGGCACAGCTGGGATCAAAGGAGGACTAAAACCAAAAAGACTTAGATAGGAGCTAAGTGAGTAGTCAGTTGAGTTGGTGAGGGTGAGCACACTAGCACAGCAGGCTCAGGTCTAAACACAGGGACCGGGGCATAGCGAGCTGTGAGCAGGACAGGCTGGTGCTGCCACTGCTGCCTGTCACTGCCTGTGTGCTTTTATTTCATATCTCAGTGGAAAACACAAATGGTGTGTTGCACAGAAGCTGGCTTGCAGAAGATATACCTGTCGCAGGATCTTGCAAAGGAGTCCTCCTGGGTGGTATGGAGGGCACAGCCAAATCATAAATCCTGTTCTGAGGGAAGAAACCTCTTGGTTGAGGGTAGTTGGTCAGTCCTCGAGGAAAAAGAGCACTACAGCCAGTTTGTAACTGCAACAAGTAGCACCTTGCTGTACATAAAATTCCACTGGTCTGCCAGTCAGTATCTAAACACAGGCAAACAAAAGGACATTTGGAAGACAGGTGAGAAATTAAGCCTTTGAAACCACCAGCAGTGCAGTTGGTAACAATGTGGTTAAAAATGCTTCTGCCTGATTTACTCAGTGGAACATGCATTTTGGAAATAAATATATGTGTTTGATTTGTGTTCTTAGTGGCAATGTCACAGCCAGATTTTGTTATGAGGTGGCAAGTCGTAAATCTCAGAGAAGACTAAAATACACCGTTCTAAATGCAGTTTGTTAGCAGACCTAGAGATTGTGTTTGGCCATGTTTGTTGCTCTTGTTCTCCTGCCTCCCATGTGCTCAGGTGGCAGTGGCCAACTCCAGAAGCTTCGTGTCTGCTGCTGCCTGAGCTGCCATCACAGCTGGGAGGGGAAACCCCTGTGTTCCTTGGAGTCATTAAGTGTTGTTTATGGTAGGAATATGGCATTACAGGCAAGGCTCTTATGGTAATGAAATGTGACCAGTAATGTATTTTTGTAGTCACAGCAAATAAAGCAGTAAACCTGAAAGAACTCGGCGTCTGACGAAGTGCTCCATTAATGTATCGTGAGTATTGACAGTGCCGAGGTCATCGTTTGGTTTGCAGCTACACAAGAAGATTTTAAAATATGATATTTTATGGGTCTTGTAGCTATTTAGAGAGGAGTGATTTGCTGAGTACTATTCCTTGGGCTTTGTCCCTTCATAGCTTCGGCTGTTGCCGTCACTCTGCAACAAAACAATCTCTCCCAGCAGTTTGATTTTTCAGAGGGGTTATTAATGTTTCTGAGCCAGCTGATGTGCCCAGGCAGTACTCAAGCATATTAAACTGTTACATATCTCTCCTACAAACGTGCAAAAGCCATTTTTGAAGCAGTAGCTGAGTGCCAGCACAGGGCTGGGAGACAGTTCAAGGATAGCTTGGAGACGAGCTGGGCTGGGGCCATGAGAGCAGGGATGTGTTAGGACGGGGTGGATGCTCTGCTCTTTGTTGCTGTGTGTTGAGGAGGATGATAAGCCTGTGAAAGAGGACACTTTAATCTGGGAAAAGAGATTCAGAAATTATTCTTCAGCTTTAATACAGAGATCACATAATCACAGAATGCTTTGGGCTGGAAGGGACCTTAAAAATCATCTTGTTCCAACCCCCTGCCTTGGCCAGGGACACCTTCTGCTAGACCAGGTTGCTCAAAGCCCCATCCAACCTGGCCTTGGGAATGGCAATTTCTTGCCATACAAACACACTTCTACAACCTGCACCTTTGGAAAGGACTAGTGTATTTCCAATAACTTTGTTTCTAGGCACCTGGCTTGAAACACCTTGCAGGGTCTAACTTCTCTGGAAAATCAGACACTTTAAGGTGCTTCAAAGCCCTTGATATGTTGGGATTTTACTGTAGGAAAAAAAGCAGCAAGAGACTGCTGAGTTTGCAGAGTTTGAGAGGAAGGTGTATGAAAGAGAGCGAAGTGGGGAGTGCTGCTGACTGCATGGTCTTGGCTACATAGTCATTTGGAGCTTGGCAGTGTCTCAGAGAGCCTGGTCCTTTCAGAGCTGACAGAAGTGGACAGAAGCCAGCCACAAAATGAGTTAACTTCTTCCTCAGCTCATTAAATGAGTTGCCCAGTCAAGAATGAAGTCTGGATTCACACGTAGGTACATGTGTGGTCACAGAAATGGTATGAGGATGACAGAGAGATGGGGACCTTGATTTCTTCCTTTGTTGCTTTGGCATGAAGTTCTGTACAAAAGTGTTGCTACAACCCCTCACACAGCACAGGGCAGGGGGTCTGTGCTATTCACCCTGCAAATCAGTCATGGGAGTGCCAGTGCTGCTGGCTGGGGCTGGAGGAGACAGATTTCCTTGCCTTTGGCTCTTTCCTGTCATAGATGTTTTCCCTAATGCCAGCATGGATAAAACCCAGGCTAGTCTGCTCCAGATTGGGAAGCATTACCCCAGTAAATAGAAATTACCTAAAATAACAAGGTGCTGCCATACCTAGGTAGTGGAAGAGCCAAGGTAATATGCAGAGAAGGATGAGTCAGGGAGGAGGCTGACTCTGACCTGCTGTGATGCTCTTCCCACAAATGCTGCAGCCCGTGCCAGTGAGGGGAGGAGTGGGCAGCCAGGTAGGCAGGAATCACCTGCTTTCCCAGCAGCACCTCCCAGGTGAGTCTGTGTGCCTGGCACGGTGCTCCCAAGACCCCTTGGTCAGGGCTTCTCTCATAATAATATTGTTTTCTCTGTCCCATAAAGATCTTTCTTGAACACTTGAACAGATATTTGAAGTTGTGAGTGTTTTGCTTGATCTACCTGATGTGTGCTGCTGTTTCCATGTGAAATATGTGATGTAGTTGTGATTATTGAGGTGCTGGCCTGTCACATCCCTTCAGTCTCCAAGGGTGTGAGATGAGCAGATCAGCAATGTGTGCTCTATTTCAGAGTCCTCCTCTGGCAGTTCACGGGAGGACAAAAGCCTTCCGAGGAGATGACACACCTGTCAGACTGTGGCAACTATCAGCACTTTCTGTGAGCAGAGGGATAGCAGAGCCACTGCTGAAGCAAACAGGCATAATGACACTGCATTTCAGCACCCCAGCAATGGGTTACTGTGTGTGTGCCCCATTCAGAGCTGGGGACACGGCCCAGGACAGGAGGCAGGGGAAGGGGGTACAGCTCCTGCACCTACAGCTGGGGCCTCTGTGGTGTGTGGGAGCTCCTGGGGCCGGGGCTGCAGGAAAAGGGCTGCAGAAGGCCCTGGAGCAGCTCTGGGAGCTCTCTGGGCCTGTCCCTGGTTGTGGGCAATCTTTATATAGCACACTCAGGCAACAGAAGAAAAGGAGGGAAGTGCAGTTAAAAGGATCCAGGAAGAATAGCTCTCAGTTAATAAGCATTTGAAATATTTCTAGACAGAAAAAAATGTTTAGGCAAATGTAAGGATTTATTGTTTCCATTAATTCTTTGGGCTTTTTCAATTTGCTGGTTGAATTTGGCATAATTTGTATTAATATATGAATTATTATGCTTATAAGAGAGATGCTGGTTGGTTAGAGAGCAGTCCAAACTACACTCTCAGCCACTGCATATTCTTATTTAATATAATTGTGGTTTAATTTGTTTCATGACAGAGAAAAAATGAATAGTCAAAGTCAGCTTTCATGGAATTAAGTAATTAGTTGCAAAATCTCAGAGAATTTTTAACAGGAAAATTTATAACAGTATTGTAGCTTCTTTTTATTTTAATTTTCAGATCATAAAGACTTATGAAATCTTGTTCTTTGTACCTGCCTGCTTGTCCCTGCCTTTTAATAACTTCTACACCTAACAGCCAGGTTAGACTAACTTGAGATAGTGAGAGAGCTCTTAGAAAACATTACCTTTATTTAAAGGTTTCATGACACTAGGTAGAGACAGGCTGTGTAAGTGCCTCCAGAGGGGAGAAAAAGTCTGGAAAAGGAACTCCGCTTTCATTAGAAATCAGAAAAGCAGCATTGCAGGCAGGTAAACATCTTAGATAGCAAAAACAGTTGATCAACAAGATCCCAGCAAAGCAGGCTTTGTTACAGTGCTTGAACTATTACTGGATATGTGAATCAGTGGGGGGGAACCCCTCTGTTAAGTAAATAAAATATGAGACAATGGTAAGAACTTAAATATGACCGATTTTCTTGTGCTTTTGGAAACCTAGCTGTTTTCCAGATTCACAGTGGGGTTTACAGATAACCCTGCAAGTGCTGTAAACCTCCTTCTCACTCTCCTCACTGCACAGATGGGTGAATTAATCTGAGCGTCTCTGAAGGGATGCCAGTATTTCCTGGAGTATCACAGTCATTTGAGCAGAGATTCTCACTCAGAACACTCGATATTTCTGTGAAAAATTACTGATTACCAGCCAGCACAGCCATCTGATTAATTCAGTCCAATATCAGAGATGGAGTGTCACATATATACTAATGCCTTTCTGCTCCATCACGCTGTGCTGGCTCCGAGGGTCACTGGGCCTTTTTTGAACTTGCATTAATGAGAGCAGAAACCGGGAAAAGCTTTCTGAAGTCAATTAGTCAAACGAAATTAATTTTAGGGCATGCACAATTTTGTTGCACAGGAACCTGCAGCGAGACAGGCTTGATTCCTTGCTCCAAAGGCTCTCCTGGGGATGCTGTAGCGTCTCAGCAGGGAAACATTCACAAAATGTATTTCAGAGATGTAACAGGCAAAGGGGCCTTTGTTCAAGCTGTTGTAAAACACTACCCGTTTTTGTTGCACACAAAGAGACTCCCCACTAGATGGCCCTGCACATCCAGCATTGGATGTGTGTCCACGTAAACACGGAAACAATTTCTTGGCTTTGAATTTATTTCACTGTTTCTCAACAAACCCTCTTTTCCATGATTTGCATAGGCCGAGCTCTAGGCTTCTCCAGTCCAGAAACTGAGCAGCCCAATGTCTTGCTACATTAAAATACCTTGTCTTTTTTTACTGTCAACCTGTACCCATAACACACATGCTTAAAATTCTACCTTCTCGTCTATGGGAACTATACAAGTCGCTGTTAAATGTGCTTTTTATCCACACATAACAAATTGAAACCTGGGACTTAAGGCTGATGTTGTCATGCATGTCCATGAACAGGGGAGAAAGCAGTGATATTATAGCCTGGTCAGTTGGTTTGTTGCACCTGTTCTTCTTAAAATATTTGCATCTGGCAGGGCTTCCTAAGGGGAGAAAAACACAGAACTAAACTTTTGGAGGATGTAAACTGTCATTATTAACATTTAAAGAATTGCATTAATCAACCTCAGCTTTGATCTTGGTCAAGGAATTTTGTGAGAGATCCCCTCTGATTATTCTGCCTATCACGAGCCAACAGGAGGCCCTTTTTGGAGGTGTCTTCCTTGGAGTATGGCACAGAATACTTCCTTGCATTTGTTCCCCCAAGCCACTGCTTGTTTGTCCAAATTACACCTTCCTGTACTCCTTCCATTTTGCTGATGCTGCCTGGCATTAAATTGCCAGATGCTTGACACAAGTCTCATCTTCCTGCCACGAGCTCCATGGAGGTGAACTCCTCTCACACACAACTTTTTCAGTGCTGCTTATTCCCAGAGGACGACTCACACCCCAGGAGGGGCACAGGGCCCCCGCAGAGCTGGATGAGTGAGCCTGGTGGGGATGTGTAGCATGGACTGTGTGTAATTCTGCTGCTGTGCAGGTGCTCGCAGTTTCACCAAAGAGTGACCAGGAGTTAATGCTAAGCAGGTTCCTGATGCTGACTTGGTGCTTTGTGCACAAATGGCAACTCACAGCACCTGCAGGACCAAGAGAACAATTTAAGAGATGAAAACAGGCCTGAGGAGGAGACCAAGGTGTTGCAGGTTTGAGAAGACATGAAAACGAAAGTCTTCCTTCTCATTTTGTGAAGTGACCCATGGACTTTGGGTCTTAAGCAGCTGTAAAATATTAAATAGGTTTGGGGCAATTTGAATTAATAAGTTACTTGGCAGGAAAATGGCAAACAGTGGTGCAGGGTACTAACAATTGAGGCTGGTAATAGGTGAATTAAAACGGTCACTAATAAGATACATGTAGCTGCCATTCATCAGGCACTGCCCAGAGGGGTTAAAAGTTCAAATTAAGTGATCATGACTTCAAAAAACAAAATAAGAAAACATATCTTAAAGTGTGCTTTTGTGAGTAGGCAGAACTGCTGGGTTCACTGGGAAGGAAATGCAGCAGGTTAACAAGAATGACTGAATATTGCTGTGGGACCTAGTGAGTGCTCTTTGTTTCACTGAGCTGCTTCAAGGTGCTGGAATCAGTTTTTCTTGCTGAAAAGGGTGGTGTTGCTAAATGGTATTATGATAACATAATGAGAAATCAGAGCAACTAAGTCTTGACAAGGCATCCGGCTCGAGTTAATTAAAATAGAGAAGTCATACCATGGTGCCAAGGGAAATAGTAAAAGCACAGATGGGGAGATTTGATTACTTACTGAGGATTAGTGTGGTTAGTGCAGGGTCTTAAAAGGACAAAGGGACAATCTGGACAATCTCAAGACTGGAAGCTTAGAAGAGATGTGGGCATGTGAATTGCAGAGAAAACAATTTTAAGCACCACTACTGGTGTGAAACTGTGAAGGAAAAGGCAAGCTTTTGGGTTAACCCAACATTTTTGTAATTATAGGAGTTGATTCTGTGAAAAAGGGTGCCTGTACACAGTCTTGGCTGATCATAATAAATGTAATCCTGCTCATACTGTAGCAGTGCCAAGCCCAGGCCAGATCTGATTGACAAAAAGTAATCCTGAGACAAACTGTTCCCAGTCCAAGCCAGTCTGGCCCATCCTTTTCAGAGTTTCAAGGTAGATGTGGTTCCAAGTGCACCTCAGCACATCAAGGGAGCCGAACCTTGGAGGTGCCAGTCACAGCTCTGCTGGGGTCCAGCAGCAAGAACCCGTGTGCTCTGGCCTGGAAGGGGAAAAATGCACATGGTAAGCAGTGAGGTGACAGTGGCTTTTCTGTGCTGCTCACAGCAGCCATAATCCCCTCCCGTGCAGTCCCCATGAGAGATCATAGTGCAGAAATGTAAGTAGATCAGATGCAGGTGTTTTGCATGCTCTGCCTGGCCTGAGAGCCCAGAGCACACTGAATTAGGTGGCCATAATCTCTCTTCTCTGCACATCCTCTCGTGTTTGTCTTAATTCCTGCATAAATTCCAAGGCATGGTACACAGCTGTCTTGCATTTGTTGCTGTTTTCATTGGGACTACATGAAGATGCAGGAGGCCTGGGCTGGTCAGCTCCTGGGGCAGGATTGTACAGAAAAACCATTCCCTCCACCATCCCCTCCACCCAAAAAATACCTAGCATCCAACCAAGTAAAAGATCAGAGCAGGTATGGTATTTCCCTGAGAAGAGGAAAGGGATTGTCTGGAGGCAAAAAAAGGAAATTCCAGAGGAGATTAAAATGGAGGAAAATTTCTAGACTAGAAGAGGTTCTCTGAAAAATAAATAAGGTACATGGGTGTAGGAACATGTTTCTTCTCGCTGTTCAGCTGACCAGATGCTGCCTAACCTCCGGATGGCTCTATCAGGTTAGAGATCTTCTGGTGCCTAGACAAGGAGCACAGGCTGTTTGTTCCTGAGGCTACTGTACTAATTGAAAACAAAACCAGTAAATTACTTAGTAGTTCAGAGCAGCTTTTGTCAGACCACTTGCTGAAATCAGTGCAGATCCAATTATGCATAAATTATCAGAGAAGCTGGTGATTTATAGCACGGTAAAACCAGAAAGGACAGCACAAAGGGTGAGTAGGAGGAGCTGACCCTCTTCCAGTTCATTTACAAAAACAAATACCTTTTTATAATTCTGTATCGCTGCAGACACCCTGTGAGGCTCCAAGGACCCCATTTCGAGTCTGACAAAGGGAGTTAACCTACTGCAAGCTGTTCCCCAGCAGGCTGAAAGGCTTTGCTTGGTGGGGGGAAAAGTCCCCAAGCTGGTGTTTATTGATGGCTAATCATGAGACAGACTTCTCTCTATTTTGGGAACAGGAAGAGTGTGCCTGGAATCTTGCCAGTGAACAGCTTGGGGTGTAGCCTCAAGGATCCTTACCTTCCTCTGCTCTGTCCTTACGTGCCGTTTCTCACCCTTCAGGGCTGAGGTCAGTGCTTCTGTAATGTTTTTAGCAGACTGTCAAGGTGAGACACTGACTGTGAAACCAAATGTAGACCACGTGGCAGGCAGCTCCTGTGTCAGGCCAGGCAGACAGCAGGAGTTCAAGAACGTTTGGCTTATGTGACAAGCCTGTACTCCCTCCAGTGAACACAGGCTGAAAGAGTCAGCCTGGGGAAGAGGAGGCTCCAGAGAGACTCAGTGCCTAAAGGAGCTACAAGAGAGATGGATTTTGGACAAGGGTATGCAGGACAGGGCCCTGGCCAATCTGGTCTAGTGGAAGGTGTTCCTGCCCACGGCAGGGGGGTCTTTAAGATCCCTTACAAGCCAAACCATTCTTCAATTCTGTGATACTGGTGGTACACATTTGAGGCTGTGGGAGCAGGAGGGCTTCCCCTTACACTGACTCCTCGGCTTCTCAGGCTGCCAACAGCACAAACAGCCTTGGATGTGTGTTTGTTTCGACTAAAAGTGAGGATTAGTGGTGCATTTTAGAAACTGAGTCACAGGGGGTGTTGACAGCTACTGAAGAGGTTCACAAATAGTCTTGGAGACTTTTAGGACAGATAGCTGGGGATGAAAAGTGACACTGTGCGTCTCATTTTCACCATCACTTCAAACCTCCAATAGCAGGCAGGAGAGAGAAATAAGAGAAATAAGCAGTCCTGGCTCAGAAATGGATGCAGGAGGAACTGGCAGCAAACGAAGAGACACAAGTGGCAGGGGTCGAGGTGGCGTCCTGGGGGATGGCACACGTAATTCCACAGCTGCTGTGATAGAGCTGTAGCTGGCACTGATGTAACAGCACTGGTTTGAATAGAGCTCAGGCAAGATCCAAAATGAACAGAATATTGAGGGCTTGCCAGGGAAACCAGGTGTTTGAAAGGGGAAGGGGTCATGGGGCAACTGGTATTGGGGTGAACACCAGAACATCCCCAGTGCTTCCAGGAATGGGAACTGCACAGGAGGGTGTGCCCCTGAACTCCCCCAGAGCATCGCTGCGGGACTTCAGTGAGAGGTCAGGGCAGTTCTGATCTCATTCATCTCACAGCTTGTTAAAATGGCTCATTTAAAGGGTCTAATAATTCATTTAAGTTTTCTTCCTGTATATGTTGTCTTGAAGCTTTTGTGATCTATAGTAGTTTTGTGCATGTTTATATTCCTCTTAGTTGCTATCCATTGTGCTGGGTGGGCACTGAAATGTTTTCTTTGGAGCAAGACACTGCTGCTTCATGGGAGGAAGAAGCAGCTCAATTAAAAGAACCTAGAAATTCCTGAGAAAATACTGAGAATAGGTTAGAAAAATAGGTTTTTTTCTAGTCATCCTGATAGCTGTAACTATAATGAACTCCTACAGGACAGGCATTTGCCTGTGGATAGCTGAGCTATCTCTGAGCTACCCAGAGGTATTTTGGAACTGTTGTTGGCTCTGGGTGCTACTGAGGACAATAATAAAGGAAAGGAGAGGATGTATTTGCTCTGGTGCTTCTCATGCACATCCTTTAATGAGCTGGAATTTGGACTGGAGAAGAAAGAAACAAATAATTAAACTAGAAATAAAATTAACTTGGCAAATAAAATTAACTTAGCTTGCTGGCTGCCTTCAGCAATGTTCTCTCCATGCCTCGATCTCTTCCTGTTGTGAACTGTAGCTCTGCCAGTCTGGTGAGAAGGTCTGGACATACCAGGGAGTGATGTGCCCTCTGCCTTGTGCCTGTGGAGGCCACTGGGAGAGTAAGACTGATGTGGGCTTACATAACCCAAACAGTGGTAAAGTAACATCTTGTCCCCCCCAAAAAACCCTCTCTTTTCTTTACAAGTTCAGAGCATTTGTGTTCATATTCCTGCCCTAATGCTGTTTTTGTGCCATGAAGTCTGAATCTCCAGTGTGAAGGAACAGGGAATTGGTATGGAAATGAGTGGGAGCATACAAAGCTGCTGTTAGAAGGACGAGGCAGAGTGAGGCCTCCTGTGGAGAAAATCTAATTTTTAAACACCTGTGCTGAATAAGTAACAAAGGAACTGGCAGGGAGGGACGAGAGCTGGTGAATGGCACTGTATCAGAGGCCCACAGCATGTTCCTGCTTGGCTAATAGGAGATTGTGACTCTTATTCAGCACATGCTGGCAGTTAATCCCTGTGCCATATGGCAGCTCTGCCTGGCACCTGCTCCATCAGTGTGAGATAAGGTCAGTGTCTCCCTGTGGGCAGTGTCATTGCAGACAACCAATGTTGCTTCAGCGTCTTTGCCACCCAAGAACCACTGCCCACCCTAAGTACAGCACTGGGAACTGGGAAGGAGCATCTTAACTTTGGCAGTGAGGCTCCTTCCTCTCCAGGATGATGCTGTGCCTTGTGCTATTCCGTGCCGTGTACAGATTGTATGCATTCATTCACAGCCTGTCATCAAGAGGCATGAATAGGAAGAGATAATGTGTATTTTCTTTCACACTGTGTTTTTCCTCCCCTTTCTGTCTCGACTCTGCATCTAGAGTGTTTCCTTCCATCTTGATTCCTCTGTTATCTTTGTCCCCCAGGTTGTACAGGGCAGGCGAGCCCTTCCCCGCTGTCAGGAAGGAACTGTGGCAGTGCACAGCTGTGACTGGGGTCCTCCTGTCTGCTGCATCACCATTAAAGCTGCTGTCTGTCTGCCTATATATGCCAACCTGTCTCTTCTACCTGTTTTTCTTCCATCTCTGTTTTGGTATTTCATTTTAACTTGCACTTTGCACTCTCCAGCCATCTGTCTGCCTTCTCATCAAATCATCCTTCAAGGAAGTATCATGCTAAACCTCCCCTGTACTACCTGGCTTTTTACAGGAGACAAAACATGTTAAAACAGGCACATGGCCAGGTAGCTTCTGCTTTTGCCTGCCAGCAGCAACCCTTCCTGGGTGATGCTGGAGATCACTGCAGGTGAGACAGAACAGAGACACAGAGCTTTTGGTGCCAGCAACCACCAGAAAGACAGAGAATCTGAGATGGAATGGTGTTCTAAGGGGTTGGGGGGGTGTGTAGCTCCTCCATTTGAGAAGCTTTCTCTCATGAGAAGGAGCTTTCTCCCTATCTTAAAGGAAGAGTCAAAAAGCCACCAATTCAGATGTGTACTTCTAGTTCTGCTCATGACTCTATGTGATATTAAATATGGGTTTAATCTCTTCTGATAGATGCTAAATTTTCAGATGAGAGTGATATGTTATTGTTCTTTATCTAAAGGCCTTAGATTTCTGCAGATAACTCCTGTTAGCACTAGTGTTGTGCAGTGTTCAAAATTTAAGCAAGGTTTCTCCTTACAAATTAAACTGCTTCAGGAAAGAAGATAATATTTTAAAAATAGGCCTTAATTAGTAGGCTGTTGGTTCTGTTTCACAAATGCATTATTATGAAAAGTAGGTAGGCAGGAGAGATCATTAAATCTGAGAAACACTCTAGGATGGCTTCTCTTGGTGTCCCATGAGTCTGTCCATAAATGACCATGAAAAGCAGTTGTTTGCTGTAAATCCCTGGTCACATCTGCAGCTTGTCACCAGAAAACATGTTATTGGATCAACCACGTAGGTCCTTCCAACTCGGAAGAATTACTGTGGCAGAGGAGGAAAAAACGTCTTGCTTTGCCTTGCCAGGCTCAGAGAATGGAGATGGGTGAGTTCTGCTGGCTGCAGCTCACAGCAGTCAGAGACACACAGTGACCTGCAGGAAAGCAGGTGTTGTCTGGGACTTACAGTCAAATATTCCAAAATTCTGTTCCTCTGACACCTACCTTAATTCTTAATACTGCACCTTGAAGGCAGATTTGGTACAAAATTTACCTCGGCTTTGTCATCACAGTGGCTTGATGGTATTTGGAATTAGAAAAAGTGATGCAGGGATTTAATGCTAAGCCCTCCCAGTCTCTCCCAATGTCCTCTCTTCTGTTTGGGAGCCTCATCAAAATGTCTTCGAACAAGCACTCTCTAATCCTTGTTTACTTTTGTTTCAGGTTTCCTTTGACCTTTACAAGCATTGTAATCTGATCTTAGTTTTCACATCCATTTCTTTACTTCCTTAACTTCAGTAATTGCTATGCCTGATTTGTGAACTTCGTACAGTTACAAGAGCAATGTTTATGTCTCTTATCTACAGCAAATAACAAGCAGGGGCTGAACAATCCTTCTGGACCCAGGTGGGGACAGATAGCTGAGGCATGGGCAAGTTGTACCTCTCTCCTGTGGCTTACAGGTTTAGAAAAAAGTTGTCTTTAATTGACTTTGTATGTAAAGGAGAAGGAAAAGGGAAGGCTCAACCAGAAAAACAGCAGAGTCAAACTGCTCTAATTACTTTTTTTCACTGACAGCAGCAGCTCATTTCCCCAGAGTGAGAAGATGGATACAGGCAGGAAATCTGGTTCTCCCTGCCCTGCTGGGAGGAGCTGGCCTGCTCCTGGGCACTTGGCTATTCGTGGCCTGGGGAGCTTCACCAGCAAGGGAGGTGCTTTCTGAACCTGGATAAGCCTGGAAGAGGGGCATTCATGGTGGGAAGCTGAAGAAACTGTAACAGCACGTGAAGGCTCCTGAGGCCAAGGCTTTGTTACTAAACATGCCTGGGAATACGCCCACGAAACAAAATTCCAGTGGAAATGTCGATTTATTGGACCCAACTGTCTCATCCAAAACACAGTCCAAGGAGCTGTGGCAGAGACCAAGGAAGCCTTTTTGCCCAGCTCTTGGACTCCTGGCCAGGCAGCCCAGGGTCTGGGGCAGACCCTCAGCACAGGAGCAGTTTCTAGGCTGGGATCTGGGGAGGCAGCCACGTCAAAGACTCCATGGTCACACTGAGACAGAGACGTGATGGTTCAAGGAGCCTCAGGGGCGAAGGTGAGCGTGCAGTGCAGTCACACACTTCCTCTGGGTATCCCCTTCTAACACAGTCTCTTGGGATGGAGGGCTGGGGAAATCTTAGGTTGCTTCCCTTTCTTGCACAGTGCTTGTTGACTTGTTCAGTTGGTCAGGCTAAACTCTTTGTGAAGTAGGAAGCTTCCCTCTGTGTGGACACAGATAAGTCCACACCAAGTACTGTAAGACAATAATATTTCTAACCTTTTCTGTTCAGTTTGGCAATACCTGTTTGTAGTCAGTACCAGAATATAATGTAGTGCAGTCTTTGCTGGATTTACAGTGTGGCTGGATGCATTCTTTCTGAGATCTCCCAGACTCATCAGATAAGATAACTAAGCTTTCAGTAGGATGTTTATTGAAGCAGAAATGAGTAAAGTACTTAACAGTGTGTGGTTCAGTTTGAAAATCAATACTGACAGTATTGAGCCAGAAGAGGGGTTGCTAATGTCTGCATCAGCAAGATATGTAAAAAGTGTGTCCACGTAAATTTACCAGGAAGCATTTAAAAAAATCAATAACTAGAGCATTAAGGCCAGGTTTACAGGAAATTACAGGAGAATCATTCAGGTTGGCACCACAAAATATCGAACACTGAGATGCAATGGCAAGGAGCTGTCTAAGTTCAGAATCCTCAGGAGTGGTCTTCAGAGCTGCCAGCCCCTTGCAAATGGTCCAGATGTGGAAATGCCTCCTAAGGTCAAGAAAATGAAAGGAGACAACAATCAGATATTCTCAGAGCCACCTATTTCTGGATTTATTTCAGTGTACCAAGACACAAACCTGTCACATTTTTAAATCTAGCAGAACTGTACTGAACAGTTATAAGCCCCTGTGGAAATCTGAGGGGAGTGGCTTTGGCTGGACCTGCCCAGATCTGCTGGGGTTGAACTGTCTTCCAGTTATTTGCTGTTATCCATTTTTGTTGAACTAAGGCCTTGCTGTGTTCCTTTCAGGACAAGCACAGTTAAAGCTGAGGGAACCTGCAGTCACTCATCTAGAATGGGATGAACTTTAAAGTCCCTTCCCACCCAAACCATTCTATGATTTATTTTTCTAACAGCCAAAAGTGTGCAGCTGAGATGACAATGAACTCTTGTTTTTTCACATTGAATCCTAACCAGATGGTGGAAAATACAGTGGTAATTTAAATAGAAATGAGACAATCCTGCCCATTGACAGGACATCCTTGGAGTACTATGAGCTGGGAGGCAGAAAACACTTCCACCATTAACAGAGATCTGAAATTCTAATTGGAGGTGACCTGCATACTTGAGTTTTCATCATTTCCCTTCCATTTTGTAATAACAGTATAATTCAACAGTTCTACTGTCTGCTTAAGGTATTATGTTATCATCATCAATGATAAATGCAAGGCATGGTCCTGAAGCATAATTGCATCAATATTGCTCACATACTTCTCAGTGGATGCAGGATTGAGTGAGCAAAAACAAACACCTTCTGTTTTGCCTACCCCAGGCACCATAGCAACTGAAATGCTGTGCTTAAAATTATCATTGGTTTTTCCTCCTGTCCCTTTGTTCCATATGGTGCAGCCTGTCAACTATCTTAACATCCAGTTCTGTGGATGCCAACTATCAGTGTGTAAGGAAATGAAATGTGCACAAGATTTGATGGCTGATGCTGAGTTCCATGAGCTGTCTGCTTTGTTGCTTGGCATGCCCTGAACCAGCATGTCCATGGCACAGCACAGCTTTCTGTGTGGTGAGCTGTGCCCTGACCCCCATGGAGGGAAAGATACTGCATTGCCATGTGCTGGTAGTGCTGGGCAGATAATGAACACAATAATGCCAGGTTAAGTGAGGAGCTGCCTATTATAAAATAAAAATAAAAAAAAAGCTTTTCTTCTGATCAGACCATGCCTGGAAGAAACTGAAGAGTTCCTTCTCTGCAATCCAAATCCCTCACAATTCTCTCGTTGCACCCCCAGCTCTGATCCTGAGATCTGATATTAAAGGCAGCACAGTGCAGCAGCAGTGTCCTGACCAGCAAGCCAGGAATTGGTCTCCAAATGGACATTGAAAACCCCAAGTCTGCTGTAGGGTGTGCTGGTACATTACAGTGTATGTCACTCATCCCAGACAATTCTCAGGTTGTCTGTAAGTCTGCAGTAGATGAGAGTTCAGTATTTGTGTACCATGCATGAAAAAAGGCAGGGGAAGGCTTATCATGCATGAATAACATGGTTTGATTCACTGAAGCAAAAATGGTTTTCATCTACAAATAAGGTAATTTCATTCACTAGAATCATTGTGCTACAATTTTACAACAGGATTGAGAGCCTTTTTATTGACCTTCAAATCAACTGTGTTGTTGCTTACAAATTGGTGCAAAACCACCCAATGACATTTATGGCTCTCCTACATCAGTACATGTGAAATGTTGATCTGCATCATTGCATATTTGTTTAATCAAGCCAATATTTCACCTGCATCATTGGAGTGATAATGTGATGAGAACAAACTCAAATTACTGAAAATGATCAACCCATTCATTTCTGATCAAAGAGCTAGCTGAGGGATTTAGTCCTTTTTACACCACCCAGAGATTCATTCTCTTCTCTAAACATTAGATTTTGCAGAAAGAAAATAAAATCTCCACTTTAGGCAAAACCGTCTTTTGACACCACAGAATTCAGTTGCAACTTTCAGCTTTCTGTCCTTGAGAAGAGCTGGTAGAATTGGCTACAGAAATCACGTTGCTTCCATGGATTTTTCGAAACCTCTGCTTCATTTGCCTTTCTAAGGACTCAATGTAGAAGATCTATCTTGCTTTCTTCAAGTCAGGCAATCATCCCTAAATCCTGAGGAAATGGACATCTCTGGCTGTGCCTCAGTAAGGAGATCAAATGCAACTGTGCGCCGCCTCAGGGAGATAGAGTTCAACAGTTCCTCAGGTTTGGATGATACTACTTTGTACTTTCTGCTGGAGGAATTGTCTCTCACCCCATCAGGCACAAACATGAAGATGTTTTTAATCTCTCCAGTCATCTGCCTCATGGCAGGTGTCCTCATCATTCCTACCATCTTATTTGTGATCTTCTCTCGGTTTAACATCCGTCAGGAAACAAGGTACATGCTGCTGGGAAATGCTCTGCTTTCTGATCTGATCTACCTGTTGTTCTACACCCTGTCAGCTGCTCTCAATGCAGCACACCTACATTTCCCAAAGGAAGCTTGTGTCCTCCTGTTATTTCTGCTGGCAGTGGCTTACTGTGGAGGATTGTTCACAGCTGTTGCCATAGTCTTGGACACATACGTAGCTATTTTGTTTCCTTTGCGCTACATCACTATTTTGCCTCCTTCACGAACTAAAAAAATTATAGTTTTACTATGGGTGTGTTCTGGAGCTTTCCCTGGGATTTTTTTCTTGGTGCTATGGAGCACCCACACCTTTGTGCCCTGTGTCCTGGAAACGTGCTCGGTTCCAGTAATACTAATATTAACTCTGAACGGGACTGATGCTCTGAAACTCTGTTTCTGGCTTTCTGCCATGGTTGTCTTTCTCTGCCTGTCTGTAATATTTTGTTGCTATGCTATTTTGTATTTTAAAACCAAACATTCGGGTATATGGGAGAGCATCTGCTCCAGAGCCAGTGTAACATTCTTAATGCACAACACTGTGTTGTTTTTTTACTTCTTTCCACTCTTGGCCCTTTTTGTGGAATCATTCTTGTGTGTTAATGTTCTCATCAAGCTGCAGACAGGAATCTTGGTCTCCCTGACAGTCTGCAATGTCCTGATGATTATTCCTAAAGTTTTGTTCCCTTTTCTGTATGGGCTTCGATACAGAGAGATCTCAGCCTCTCTCAAATCCATTGTCAGGAGGAAGCAGCTTCGCATGGTGTCACCTGCTCCACCACCATCCTGAGCCAAGGCAGAGCACAGTCTCAGCAGAGGAGTTGTCCTTACCCTGTTATCATGCAAGACTGATGGAAATCACTCAGCTTCTGAAGAAGTGGAGAAGAAGTGATCAACCCATGGTAGAGAAGACATGGGTTGACCACTCTGCCTCCTTGGTGCCAAAAGGCAACAGATCTTTCATTATGTCATGGTTGAGAATACAGAAAATGCTACCCCGGATGAAGTTACAAGCTTTGTTCTGATGTGAAAGGCAGAACCTTTGGGAGGAGACATTGAACCAAGATCATTTTCACCCACCTGTTGCAAATGCCTTTCTGGAAAAGAAGAAAATTAAAAGTTTTGTGAAGCAGAGGGGGTAACCACAGGTCCCTTAACAGCATCCCTTACGACAGAGGACCCTTAACTAAACGTGCTCTGAACAGAACAACTGTATCTTTCATGCACAGTGTATTCTTGCAAGGTTGGTAGCCAATGTCCTATTCTTTGAAACATGACCTGAAAGGTGCCTCTGGAAACTGCTGCACCCAGCAAAAGGCTGTGCCTCAGCTTGTGCAGTGTGCTGGTGTGTTTGCTGCCTTATGGATTCCGTCTGGCAATTGCAAAACACTGGAGTTTTTTAAAATCTCTGTCTGGTGGGAGTCACCTTTGATCAGTGCCTGCTGGACAGCCCAGCACATGACAGTGCCGGGGGTTGCAGGGATGGATGGACTGCTGGGGAGGGAAGCTGAGCCGGAGGCAGCGGCTGGCATTCCCTCATTCCCTCCCTGCAGGGTGGTGTCCTGCTGTGCTGGTGCCGGAGGAGCCTGGAGCAGCCCAGAGCCCCGATTCCTGCTGAGGCTGCACTGAGGTGACCTGGCCAAGGCTGGGGCAGCAGCTGGGGCAGCGGGGCAGGAGTAGTGAGGCGCCAGGCTGGGCACAGCTGTACCCACAGCATGGCTCCGGCAGGAACCCGGGGCGAGGGACTGAGCATGAACACCACGTCTGATCCCTGCTGAGGCATCTCCCAGCTCTGCCTCACGAAAATCTTCTCTAGCAGCCTGATCCCAGGTTACAGCTGCACCGTCTCAGAGCTGCTGCTGGGTACCTGCCACTAAAGCCTTAGGAAGGCCAGGAGGAAAGGCTGCAGAGCCAGTTGGTGCATCAGGGGCAAGATCTTGTAAGAGCCTTTTGGATTTTCCAGATCAGCCCCCTACCTCTAGAGGACAAGTGAAACATATTTCTGACTTTAAAGAAACCAAAATTTAATTAGGTATAAACATCAGTGTGGGAAATGTAAGTTGCCGTTCTGTTCCTTGGACTCGATAAAAGAGCTCTGTGTTTCTAAAGATATTACTTTTAGAATTCGTTAGATTTTATGTAAAAATACATTGGGCTTAAAAGAAAAGGTCCTTGATTTCACTGTGCAATATTTCCCTTATGTGCAGTCTCTTTTCACCTTCTGTTTGCTTGAAGTTATACACAGAAAGTGCTGAATATGGCTGTTGGCTATTTCTCACTCGTCTGAAGAATTCCACTGTGAGCCAGGAGGAGATTGGAGTCTGGTTGCATGGAATGTTTTTGGCAAGGGAGCCACTTTGAGTGGTTCCTGCTGATCTTCTCCCGTCATTTCCAAACTGCTTGTTACTCTCCTCACATTGCAGTGCCTGCTCTCTCCTGTTTGCTGATGCAACTGCTTCTGGGGTTGCAGGTTAAAAATATCCTTTCAGAGAGAACTGGTGTTGTTTTTATTTTAACTGAGATTATCCCAGTGATCTGCTTTATAGGATGTTCTGCAAACAGCTGCATCAGCACTGGTGAGGGGGTAACAAATTCCAGTACAGAGATGGGGGAATGAGCAGGGACATCTTAGAGAGGCTTTGCTGCTAAGGGACACTTCTTGTGTAAGAAGCATCTCTAAGACAAAGTTGTTGCAAGTGAATAAACTGTAATATTGCATATTTGCTTTAACTGTGGTCCTGTGCTTCTCAGTACTCTTCAATAAAAGGATCTAGAAGTCACTTTTTACTGGATTCTTCTATTTTTCTCCAAGATGAATGTACCATAGACATTTGTCACAGAAACTGTGTTTGTATAAAGACTTCGGATTGTCTGTAACAGGTATCTTCCATAACCCTAGGGAGGATGGGGAAAATGGCTGCATACTAAATCAGGTGCTTTCTACTAAATCCCCTTGGCATGTGGAAAGATCAAGAATGGAAGAGGTACTTGTAAATCCCCAGGCTGCTCATATCTTGGGCCGATTTTTATACCTGTGCCCATTGACAAAGATGCTGGTAACTTAGAGTTTGTTTTGTCCATGTAAAGTCCTTTCAAGTTTACCTATATTGGAAATTCTCATGATAAGGGGTGAAGATAACTGTGTAACTAGTATAAGTGACCATAAGTGACTTTGCATAGCTGCAGGTTATAGTGCTTGATCTTCCTACCAATTATGAAGTTAATCTCCTGGACAGAATTCTGTTGCCAATTCTATAGTTCTTTCTTACATACACATTCCCTGGATATATTTAGATACAACTGGAAGTTTGGTAACATAAAGGGCACGGAAAGACAGAGCAAGTGAATTAGGAATTGTGTCAAGTTTATGTGTATATGAAGTCTGCCCACAGTGACCAGGCAAACAAAACATTGCTTTGTGGAAATGACCTTCTAAGAAAGATTGTTGCAAGTTGATATTTTATTAATCGACATTAAAGTGGTTTAACATTAGATAGGTAAGTTTTTCTTAAGTGACTGCTTGTAAACAAAGTCTTCCCAGGGAATATTACTGTGCTGTTTGGTACAAAAGCAGTATATTACAGAGTGTATAGAGGATACACACCACAGCCCTGAATCATTTGCCTTTGGGGATTTCCCCAATCTGTCTGAATAGGACCAAAGGACTCATTAGGACAACATAACAAGCACAAGGTTCCTGTAATGCTTTTCATACATGCCTTGAGTTTTGTCTCAAAGATTGTTAGACTTCTGTATTTTCAAGAACTTCATGGCTGTAGTGATTACCAGCCTTGTAAGGATGTCTCCACATAAGCTCTGGAAATTCAAACTGAACCTATTTACCAGAGCCCAGCAATCGACCTCTCCCTGGTCATATAAGTGAACTTCTTGGATGTCACTGTGCCAGCCCAGCATTTTAATTTAAAGTGAAACAGAGAGCAGTTGGCTTTAACATGTGATTTGGCAGCTGGGGGCAGTAATCCTTTAATGAATTGCAATACCATGAATCACTAGAAGTATTCTAATTTATAGCCTAAATATATTCATGCTCAGTTTTTCCCCTCTTTTCTTGTGCCAACATTGTCACTACGTTTAGCACTGCTCTCTTCCCTCTCTCAGTTGGATTTGCAGTGCAGTTTGCTGTCTGTAACCTGCAGACTGAAGGGAGTCAGACCTGCATTCCAGGGGCTGGGGCTGTGCCATACAACACTGGAGACATAATTACATCAGAGATAGGTCTGTGCCTCCAGTGGGATCAGGTTCAGTGTAAGGAGATACGGAAGATCTCCAGGCAGGTAAACAAGCACACAGCTTTGGATTTGGGGTATAGTTCATTACAACGATTTCAGTAATTATTCAGTAAAACTAATTAACCTCCCACAGTTTCAGTAATTAATATTAGAGTGTCTACTTCTGCTCCATCCCTTGGCTGTGTCATTTTCTACGGGCAGTTTAATACAGTAAGAGGGCAGAAGGAAAGAGGCATTTGCCTGGTTGCACTGGGGGCAGCCCCGAGAGCCTGGGGCTGTGTCCCAGCCCTGCGGAACAGCACCAGCTGCCTCCGGGCCGGGTCCGGCAGCTCCCGCCGGGAGCCGCTGCTCCTTGCTTCATTAGTCGCTGTTTGTACATAGAGTGTGTTCTTTGGACAGAAACCGTGACTGTGGCCATTCCCTGCCGGAGGGGGTTATGCATGACAGATGAGAGAGAGCCCTTGATAGGAAAAGGAAATTACAAGTTTCCCCGAAACTTGATTTCTGTTGTCTTCTGTTTCCAACCCCACCTCACTGCTGGTAACTGAGGCCCAGCACTGCTGGTTCTTGCTATTTTTTCACAAGGCTTGTGATTTTTGGCATCTACATAAAACTACTGATCCTGAAGGTTTTTGTTTTTCGAGTCCTTCAGATTGCAACATGAATCCAAAACGTACAAAGAGCAGGGAGACAAATAAACACAACTCTTCATGCACTGCTATTAAAATGTCAGAATTTTTGAGCAACTCGTGAGTTAGGAGAGGAAAAGGAGCCAAGCTGTGGTTGTGCTGTCTCGTGTTTGTCAGTGAGGGATGTTTTGGCTCCTGCTTGCCCAAGGTCTGCAGATGTGGCTGGGAAACCACTGCAGAAGAGACAAGAGGCTGTTTTCTGCCTCTGATATGTAGTTAAGAATTTGTTTATTTGGACAACTCTTTTCCAACTCAGTGGTTTGTTTTTCTCAAGAAAAAACTACAAGTCTTGCTATGGACATGAAAATCATCAAACAGTTCCTGAGGGCTACTGTTTTTTAGGATGATTCCCAGTAGGAAGAACTAGTCAACCTCAGCAGCTACTATCATTAGTTTTACCAAAGGGAAAGGGGACCCATTCATCCACCTTCTCTGCCCCTGTAGACCTGCCAGTGCTGCTAACCAAGTCAAAGGTGGTAACTGTTCTTCACAAAAACCTTTTGTAACAAAATATTCTTTTTATAGGGTATTTCTTCATGCCTTCTGAAAAGCAGAGTGGGATGGGAGAGTGTGGGCCAGCATGGAAGTGTGAGAAGTGCTCACCCTGCAGAACAATAGGAATGTAAATATGGAAGGGGAGCAATTAAAAAGTAGTTGGAAATGGAAGGACTGTGGGAAAATCAGTGGAAGAAATGGGGGGATAGTCTGGAGTTACAGAAGTAAGTTCAAGGCATGGGGCAAATTGCAGAAGACACAGGATTTCTTGCAGTCTATCTGAAGGAAGGACACAATGGAGCCCCTTTGTAGGGCTGCCACCTGCCCCATGGGCTGTGTCTGCCCTGCTCAGCTGCACCAGGTCTGCAGGCCCTGCTGTACCCCTGAGCACTCTGGTGTTACAGTGCTGAAATTCAGAAACCCATGTTTTTTTCTTAGCCCAACATGACAGAAATATTATTTTTCATACTGTAAAAGGCAAAGGAGACATTACAGAAAGGGAGGGAGAGAGGCTGGAAGGAGTCACTGCTCTCTGCTTGGAGAGATTTGTTTTGCGCAGTGTTTTCTGTCTTGATTTAATAGTGGGTTGGCTCTTTCCAGCAACTAGGCAGGGGAGGAGGGCCGGAATATGTTCCCAGTCTTTAGCCAAGAGTGTCCCAGAGTGCCCCGGGCATGACCCCCTCAGTGTTTGTTTTTCTTTCCCTATAACTGACCCAGATGCTGGGACTTGAGACTCAGGCCCTCCTGGCCTGTTGAACATTTGCCCCCTACTGCATGTGATGGTCCCAGGAATCAGGCTGGGAACAGTACCTGGAACTGTTTTTGTCTCCAGCAGATTGTTCTGTCCGTTTGCATTCCAGGAAACCAAAACCCGTGAGAAAAATGCCGGGAGCGCACTGCCACCCAGTGGGGATGGAGGCAGGGATGGGCTCCAAACGCCTCTTGTGAGCAGCAATGGGGAGAGGAAAGGCCTTTCGGGCAGAACAGCGACCAGCCCCAGAGCACAAGAAAAAGGAAACTACGTTTTGGTTTGCTTTATTAGAAAACAGCTACAGTGAATCTTCAGTGGAACCAGATTAAGGTTCACTTACATTTGCAGCCTGTGCAGTCTCTGTCTTGGGAACGACAGCAAGGTTTGCAAACTGAGGTGGATTTTTTTTGGTCGTCCAGAACTGAAAAGCCAACAAAGTATCTTCAAGCAAACAAACAAACAAACACACAAACCAGTTCAAACTTAATCTAATGTACCAACCACTGGAAAAAAAGCACAGCTTTGGAGGAAACGGCGTTTCACCAAAGGTACAAATCTTTCATTCTAAAAAGCATCTTCTCTTTTACACTAGTAGGTGCAGCAAATCCAATTTAACACAATAAATAGTTAAACAAACACTGGGACCAGGCTGAGCCAGTTCAAGCACATTTCAGGGTAGATATAGCTGGGAAGTAAATTTCCCACCTACACATCACATTTCTTCACCTGGTTGGAGGTATTGTGTTGGCAGGAGTAAAGTACAGCTGGTCCCTGGTTTTTCTGTGGGGGGAAGGAATTAAGATAATTTAAGGATATACTGTACAGAGGAAATGCAAGGGCTGAGCTTATATACAGATACTCCCCCGAGGCCCTGTGGAGGTGTTTCCCTCCACTGCTCCCTGCAGCTAAAAGCCATCCTCACTGCAGTCTGTGCCACAGGGACATGGAGCCACTGGGTTTCTTTGCAGTTCTCCCGTGGTCAGACAGAAACTGCCCCGGGCACAATCTTACGGATGTGTGTGTAAGACTTCCTGAGGGTAACACTCCCGTGATGAGACACCCCCCGGGGCAGGACACACTCCTCTGTCAGCTTCTGAGTTTCAGGGTCCCAGCAGAGCACTGTTGCAATGACTTCATTCTTTTCATCTCGGCCCCCGGTGATAAACAGCTTGTTGTTGCAAGGAGAAATCCCACAACTGGCTCTCTCGTGGGTGAACTGAGTCACCAGGCACCATGTGTCTTCCTGGGGGCTGTAGGAGTAGAGGGCTTTCATTGCTCCACCTGGAGAGGAAATGGATATTTGCACTGGCCATTCCTGTAAGAGATTTTAATTAAACCATCCACTTCAACAGGGCTCTCTGTTCCTGGCATTCCTAAGAATGATTTCTGCCCCAAAGCCAAGAAAAAACAAGGTCACAGGATACTTTATTGTTTTGAAAGCCTGATCCGCAGAAGGCCACTTATTGTTCATAAGGCTGTGGAATTTAAGGCCAGAACAAACTGCTGTGATCATTCAGTGTGACCACAGTGCACCCAGAAACAGACCTTTCTCAAACCTGGGGCTTCAGCTAAGGGCACAGCTTCAGAAAAGTACAATCTTGTTTAAAAGAGCTTAGACTATGAAGGACCAGGTGTGGTAAGCCATCACTGTGAAAAATGGGTACAGGATTTTTCACTAACTCCTCTTAACTTCAGTGTCCATCTGTCCATCAAACCTCCTGCCTGGAGGGCTTTTTCAAAAGCCCCTTCATTGTCTAGGGGTTCCTCAGACTGATCCAATAATCTTCTTACAGATTTGTTAAACAGAGAATGACCTTCAGTTTCTCTGTGTTTCCCAAAATCTTGAAAGTTTTTGTGCATCTTTTCAATTTTGCAGGATCCGCTTCTCTCAAAAAAATGGTCAATACCTTAATTATCAAGACAGGCTATGGAAATATATTCCCTCCTGAGACTGCCAACAGTGAAATGGTTGTTATTCTGGAATTTGTAGGGACTGGGTGTGTCTTCTGTAATAGCTGTACAGAATCACAAAATTGTTAAGTTGGAAAGGATCTCTGGAGATCATTCAGTCCAATTTCCCTGCCAAGGAAGGGTCACCTGGAGCAGGTGACACAGGAACACAGCCAGGTGGGTTTGGAATGTCTGCAAAGAGGGAGATTCCACAACCTCTCTGGGCAGCTGTTCCAGTGCTCTGCCACCCTCCATGGAAAGAAGTTCTTCCTCATGTTGAGGTGGAAAATCTTTTGTTTTAGTTTATGGCCATTGCTCCCTGTTTTGTTGCTGGACACCACTGAAAAGAATCCTTGAAGCCACCTTCTTACTGATAAGGTGCAACAATGCCAGGGATCCTCCCTGCTGCCAAAATGAGTATTTATCTATTGTAGTTACAAAAAATGCTGGGTCTGATAATACTAGTCCAGTATTTGAGGGATGATCAAGTCATTGTGAGGTGATTTAAACAAGTTTTATTTCCCACTTGGAGCAGACTGAAAACAGATGTTGTCACATATAGTGATTCATCTGGCTGTAATTCATCGATCTGGGTAATTTGATTGCTCTGGATGGAGGAACCAAATGCTCTTTTATCTTTTAAACTTCAGATGGGGCTGATTTCTATCTGATTGAACTATATCTGGTTCTCAGATAGGTAAACAAGGTTTACTGGTGGATGTCCCTGTCTTAAAGGTGCTGAATGAATGTAACTGGAATATCATGTCAGTTTTTATCAGGAGTTTTATCAGCCAGCCCATAAGTCTGTGCCTTCTCTCTCTGTCTGTCATTCTGGACAAACAGGGTGAGGCCAGTCTCTGAGCTGAAGAGAAGCATGAGGTATTTATGTACATAAAAGTTGGGGGAATTTTCAGAGCTCCTGTTTGGGAAACAAATGTTCCACTTTCCTTCTTTTGGATTTTCCAGCACCATCTGGAGATGTGTGCAGGCTCCCTTCCCCTATAGTTCAGCTCACCACCACCAAACTCTTGTTCTTCCATCTTTGCATCCAGTTCTGGCAACTGACTGAATTAACCCCAAGTGCAATCTAGTGAAGTTCTGGGTCTTTGGGTATCGGTGGCTCTGCTCCCATGACCTGCTTCCAATGCTCTTAATCCTGCATAAATCCTGTATGCAGTGAGCTGTGTAATGCTGCTGGAGAGGAGAGGGGGCACGATGTAGCGGTAAAATCATGCCCTTGCTACTCTGAACACACATTTGGATGGCTTTAAGCTGTCTCTGGGCTAGGTCCAGCTTTCCAAGATACCTGCCACACAAACAGGCATTTTGACTCGGTGACTCTTTACTCCTGTCTGTGAAGGTGCCGTATTCCCATCCCTTGTAAGCTCAGTGGGAAGAGCCACCTGACTATTTGATTACACTGCGGAGAGTTTGTGGGTAAAACTAAGACACAGAAGGGAGCCCTGCTGTGTCTGTTCAAGGAGAACCATTGATGCTTCACTTACCCACCACATAAATGTGGTCACGGAAGCTGGCGGCGTTGATGCACTTGGCTTCCACCGGCATCGGCGCCTTCAGGCTCCACGTGTTGGTTGCAGGGTCGTAGCACTGGGTCTTGTCCGTCGCCAGCTTCCCGTTGGGCCCTCCCCCGATCACGTAGAGCCTCTTCTTGTAGCTTGCTGCTGCAAAGGAGCTCACGTTGACCATCAGGGGAGCAGCCTGGGGACCATAAACATCGTTAGTAACCATCTGAAGGAGTCAGACTGACGTCTGTGGGGTGTGAGCCTGTGGAATTTGAAGTCAGACGTCCCCTTTATGATGTCCCTTTTTAAGCAGGGTTCAGAAGATGGCATTGCTAGGGATAAGGTGGAAGTATTCAGCTTTTTCTTAAGACTGAAGAAACCCTTAAAAATATATGTTCAGTTCAAACGCTGAAATTAAAATTACATGATCCACAATTACAAACCAGGAAATGTCAGAATTACCCCAGATCTCCTTAACATACTTACATACATAGAAAAGAAATTATGAAATTTGTTCATGGCGGTCTTTCTACTTGCAGCTGTGATTGTTAGATTCATCCACATTGCTCTGTGTAATCTAGAAACTGGGGTTTGTCTCTGCCATTATGACGCCTAGTTTCATTACTGTCATGGATTAATTGGCTGCCTAATTCTCTCCTCTCATTGCTTGAAGTACAGTTAATAGAACTGGGATTTTTTCCTGTTTACCTTGAGACCTTTACTTTCAGCTTAAATGCAGCATATATAATGCACAGGTTGATATACACATTTTATATACATAATGTAACAGAGAGTAGTTTTGAGCCTGTGCTCTGGTTCATGTGTGCTATGGTCATACTCACTGATTTCTGGACTACTAGCTTTAAAAGCCAATGAAGAAAAGTTAGGCATTAGATGTCTCACAGGCAACGACTGACCAGCGATCCAGAGATTTTTACTTTCTGAAGGATATGCATTTCTACACAAAAAAAATATTTAGGGTCTTTACAGACCAGAAACACTTAAAAGAACTGTACAAGATCATTTCTATGATTCCAAACCCAAACATTTTCCAAATAAAATGTTACAAATGAGTAAAATGTTATGTGATGCAGCATCTTACCTCTGACCAGCAGTTATGAAAGGGATCATAAGCTTCCATGCTGTTGATTCTTTGCATGCCATCAAAGCCACCAATGACATATACTTTGCCACCCAACACTGCCATTTTATGCCTCCATCTCCCAATATTTAGGAACTCAATTTGTATCCATTTGTTGATGGAGGCGTTGTATTTCCAGACATCGTGCTTTGTTTCTTTGCCACCTGCAGTGTACATGACACATGTAAATACGATAGAATAGCTTGTATTTACTCAAAATCTCCAACATGTTTAAATTTAAATATATTCTCTCTCAACAGAAAGTAAGTAATTTTTACTTATTATTAACTTCTTAATTAACTACACCAGTGACCTGGCCTGTTATAGCAGAAGAAAATTTCTGCATTTAGTTTACTTAATGGTAAAGGAAACTCTGAATAATTTCCACAGCCAAATATTCAGTAAAGATAAATCACTGTTTCTCACTTTACCAGACCACAGCCATTTTCATTTCAAAACTGAGTGCACAACCAACCACACACAGCGTGGTGATGTGCAGGAGATTTCTGTGCACCACCGGGGCTTTGCAGAATGCAGCAAAGGGACGAATAAACAAACATGATTTCCACAAGACAGGGGAGGATGCTGCAGCTGGTAGTGCCAAATCCCTCAAAGACAGGCCTGCACTGGGGAACTGCCAGTTTGTGCTGGGTGGATCCAGCCAGCCTCGTGGTTTGCATCGTAAAGCAAAAGACCTGACTCTGAACTCCTATCAACAGTAGACCTGCATGACCTGTTGGAAGTTTTACTATTCAACCATAGGACCATATGGCTGGGATCTCATTTTTGTATCTCTCCTTCTGACCTCTTTCTCTACAGACTTGGATTTGCTTCATGTTTATAGCTCAGAGATCAGAACAGGATCCTGCACACCCATTCTAGAGCTGACTTGCAAGTGAGAGCAGTGTTTTAAATGAGGACTTTTGTTTGCCTACAGTTTCTGGTGTAACTGTAATACAAACGGATCTAGTTAAGCCTGAAACCACATTTACAGACTGAGTAGCTTATTCCATCATCTGCAACCTGATTAAACATTTGCTTCACTGGTGAATATACTGAAAAGAGAATTCATATTCTATTGAGAAAGTGTCTGCCTTCATTGGTATTCTGTACTGCAGCCAGATCACTGCAAACTGATGGAGCCTATCTCTGGGCCAAACAGCAGATTGAATGGGAGATAATTAGCATGCTAGAAAGAGTCGTTTGTAATGCTTTTGTCTCAGTATTTTTCACATGTATGTGTTGAATTTTATTTGCACTCAAATAGCTGAAGTGGCTGAAGGGCCTGAATGCAGCATTCAAGGGTACAATGGGGCTGAGAGACTGCAGGTGTTCCCTTTCCTCTCCCTAGAAATTTCCCTGTGACTTGTGCTTTCCTGCACAGGCTGAAACTCTGGTGGGACCCTGAGCTGGACCAGTGCGTGAATTTACTGCACATCAGGGGGACAAGGAGAGAACAGGAGGTTTATTTTATTTCTGTTCTTTCTCTAGACAACAGTTCTTTCTAATTTGAGGAGGAATTGTAACTGCATTAGTAAAAGTAACAGAATGGTGAATGATAATTCATGTAATTTTTAGTTATGCTACAAATGTATTATTTCAGGTCATCCAGTCAAAGCATTTAAACTGTTCGGGAGAAATCATGGTCTAAAAGTAGTCATAGTCTTGTGGAAAGGAATTTTCTATTGTTCAGATGCTAGAAGGGCAGGGAAGACTCCAGACCATACCAAGACACTGAGGGAAATGAGTACATGGGAGGGGAGATCAAGTTAGAAAAGATGCAAGCCAGGTTAGAGAAGAAGCAAGTTACAGGAGGTAAAAGAAAGAAAACAAGAGTAGAAGGACATGCAGGAAGGACCAGATGCTTAATTGGGATTGAGACACTAATAAATTGGTTTAGCTAGAAGAAAACTCTTAATGGCTTTGGTCCACTCAGCCTTTTATTGGGATGGGAAAGGCAAAAAGGAGAAAGACAAAGAGGGAATGGAGAGAGTCAAAGATATGAAATTAAGCAAAGAAGGAGGAAAGAGAACTTGTGAGAATAGCAGCAAAGGGAAAGCCAGCTTAGACTCACCACAGCAAGGAATATGTTAGCCTGGCCTGGAGGGAGCCTGGATAGACCATCAAAGAAAAGTGGAGAAGATACACTGGAAAAGATGTCAGGAATAAAAGGATGCAAAAAGCACGTAACCTTTAAAAAGAGAAAGTGGTAGGAGATTAAAGGCAAATGGAAAAGAGACCTCCCAACTCAAGGGTGTGAGTGTGAGGGATATTCCCTAGCTGGGATGTTTGACTTAGGTTTCTCTCTACAGCTAACTTTTAACAGAGGGACTCATCCCAGAATTAAAAGAAACTCTCTATAGTGGACTGAAAGGAAAAACCTCTTTTATCTGTAACTAGGGAAGGAAGAATCTAATTCTTATCTCAGGATAAAGATTTAATAAACTTTAAATTGGAATGAAGGAATGGAATGGGATGGAAGGCTGTGGACCCCTATTCATACTTAAGCAAAGCATTCAGACTTTGGCCCTACCTCCTCCATTCTACTCTCCTATTTTAAGGGAGTGTAGAATTTGGTGGTTGATTTTGCAGGAACAAAGGTATCCTCCCCATGGAAGCCCTGCTCTGTAACTTGACAATGATGAAAAGCATGCTGACACTTTTCCTCTGGAAAGCAGAAGAAGATCATCAGACTTGTTTTTGACAGGCCACCAAAACCAGCCGTCAAACTGACCAGCAAGCTTGAGTTTAACATTTTTGATTGTCAAAGTAAGATCTTTGTAGCTTCAGGATCAAACCTCTGTGTGGAGCTCAACTGTGTTTGTATGGGAAGTTAAATAGGGTTTTGCTTATGCATGTGGAGCTGCAAATGGATAGGTCACAGAGGATGTTGGAGCAATTCTTCTTCATTTAATGTTTGGTAAACTGTTCCCCAGAGCCCTTGCAAGACCATGGTCACTGAGAGTTTAGGGTCACTGAGTGTTTGGGGTGCTGCTTCACAAGTACCCATGCATATGGATTAATATTGCTTAAAAAGGAATCCTGTGCTAAAATCAGAGCTAGGCAGTGTCCTCACACATTCAGTGCTCTCTGGAGCCTGTTCAAAGCCAAAGCATTTGGAATACCTGTAGTGCTTAATTTTCCTAAAGCCTCAGGCATGGTCTCGATAAAAGCTGGAAATAACTGTGAGAACCCTCTGCTCCCCTCTTGCACTCCCAGTGTCTTGTTCCTTACCCGATATGTAGACTTCATTTTTTAGGGTAATGCATGCAAACTCCACCCATTTTTTATTCTCATTCTCCAGCTCCTGCTCTGTGATTGGTAATTTTGCTACTTCCAGGCGGCTTCGCCTCAAAGGATCCAGGCAAGTCACTTCTGCTACAAACTTCTCATCTTTTGTACAGCCCCCTATGATCATAAACACCTCAGACTGGAACTCGTGCATCCTGGGCTTGGTCCTTTCTGTAATAATCTAAATGCAAGTGAGACAGAGTGAGTACACAGGGCACTTACATCTACAATTACAGAAAGATCTGGTGACCTTTTTTCTGATTACCTGTTCTGCAAATCACAACAAATTTACATCAGCTCAACCAATTATCCAGTGCCTTCTAAGCTGAAATCCTGGAAAGCATCTTAGAAGCTTTCCGTAGGAGTTGCTGTATCCTTCTTTCAGTAGGATTTTTCCAACTCTGTACTTAGTTGCTTTTGCCTATCAACGAGGATCCTTTTGGGAATTCCCAGAGTGGCACCAAGACGTATGAAGGTGAGCAGTGGTGCCAAGGCTGGGGACATGATAGGCAGCTGAAAAAGACAGGTTTTATTTGCTGCTGATAGAGTGAGGGCAAGGTAGGAAGGCCCCAAGGTTTGTGTATGCCCTGGGCAGTTTGAAGAGAGCAAGGCTGCAGTTAGTGCTACCAGAAAATAAGTGCACTCATTATTTGTCCTGAAGACCTATGTTAGAGTGTCAAAGCACTGACAGTTCTCAACTGTGGAGGTGGTTTTTTTTATTTGTTTCTTTGTGTATAAGCTTTTATTTCAAGCCAAAATTAGAAGATTTACTTAAAGCCAGCTCTAGGCTCTGAAACATGGTTAGCTCTAATTTACTGCCTGCCAGCTCAGTTTATTGACCAGGTCTTTGTTTCAGGGACACTGGAAAAAGTCACTTCCCAGGTACATGTTCACCAGGAGCAAAGAATGCAGAGGGTGCTTGAAAACTTGTGTTCTGCTTGGAGGAAATATTTGCAAGCAAGACCCACAGGTTAAATGCTGTGCCAGGAGGCAGCTTACTTAAAGTTTTGCTTCTCATTCTACTTTTAACATGTTTCTATAAATTGGCATAATTTATCTACATTAAAAAATATTATTTACACAGACGTGAATCTTGCATTTTGACTATGTTTAGAGAATTATCAGGCAAATTTTTTAAAACATCTGTCCCAGAACTTGCCAGGTTTCAGGGCTCTGTTCTAACCTGTCTGCCACCCCTGCCAGGCGTCAGCCAGCCCGGGGGAGGGCAGCTGGCAGCGGCTGGCCCTTTGAAGATGAGTGTAATAAGTGTTCAGCCTGGGGCAACATTCCCCTTATCTGTTCTGTGTGGACAAGGCTTCCTCCAGGAGTTCCCCCCAGACTGGCTGGCACTGCCCCAAGTCACCGTGTACTGTCTTACGCAGTCACTGGCACAAAACACACTTGGTTCCTCCCCCCATGCCAGTGACAATCCACTGTTAGTGATGGGTCTACAACATGCTCCTGAGGCCTCCTGCCCTCCTCTGACTCTCTGACTGAGAAGGCACACACATTTCCTCACACACTCACATACTTTGCTCCTGTTGTGAAATCTGACCTTTTGGTTGCCCTCCTCTCTACCCCATGTTCTGGGCAAGGAAATGTGACTGATACCTAACTTTCCAAAGAGGACAGGCAATTGAAGAATTGGAGATCCACCACAGCCTGCCTTGAGCAGGTGGAACAGGACTCGACTGGATGTCAAGATGAACCTGTGTCTTTGGGTGCAGGGAGCTCTGCGAATGGCACATAGACCTCTCCTCTGGAAGAGACCATCTTCTTCACAGGAGATTCTCTCTTATGAAACATTTTCTCCCATAAGTAACAGTATTCACATTTGAAAGAATCATTACAGATTGTGGCACAGTTTAGTGGGAAAATTATTCTTCTTTTCTTAGGCTTGAAGTAACAGCTGAGAGGGTGAGGTGTCAGGAGCAACTGGGGAAGTCACCTGGGGTCTTTGTTTAGCTGAGCAAGAGTGTATATGAAGGGTCAAGCTCAGATGTTCATAAACAGGGAGATGTACACTGTTTTAAAACAACCCTCCAAAAGCTTCTAAACTCTCTAAGTCAGCAGGATGAATTGTGAGGCCCATCTTGACTTTTCAGTAGCACCGGTTAGTGAAAGTTCAGTGCTAGTACCTTTTTCTGCCCTGTGGTACTGCTCCTTCTAGTGGGATTTTTGAGCTGAAGCATGAGACACTTAGAAAGAGTGGCCAATACCTTCCTGTTTTACTCACCTCATTGCCTGACAGATGGTACATTCTTGCTTCCTGGAGCAAAGGAAAGACATCTGGACACTGTCTAATGAGTTGATCGGCTTCAACAGTCTCTACAAAGTACCAAGGGTCCAGGAGGGGCAGCCGGACATTCTCCAGCACGTACGGCAGGAGGGAAAACCTTTCCGACTCCTTGTAGCGCACCCAGTTCATGACGGTTTCGAACACCTGGGCCTCCTCCGTGACATACAGGTCATCACTCTTGAGTGTGCTGCACAGGATGTCAGCTGGCAGCTCCAGGAACTCCTCGTAGTTCAGGACCTGGGTGAAGTTCTGGATGATATAGTTCTGCACTTGTTGTTTCAGGCTGTGCAGGGAGTGGGCATCAGCGAGCCTCAGGATGCCAACGCAGTTCTCCGGCTGGAGGGCCTCGGTGAGAAAGCTGGCACAAGCATCCACCATGCGAAGGAACTGTGGGCAGAAAAAGCATGTTTAAGGCCAGAGTGGTTACTGTCTGACTGTATCACAGGAAAGCTATGGAGTTCAGGGCTGGGTCCCAACCACCCATGCTCTACATGAGGTCAGATATCTCCCAGAGTCTGCAGTCTGAAATGAGAATTTCTTCCTCCCTCTCTTTTTTCTCCCTCTGCATCCATATTGCTCCTTTTTCCTCTTGCAGGATGCAGAGGACCTGTGAGACTCATGAATTTCATTTGTTTCACAAGAGGATTTTCTAACATTGATCCATGAGATCTCAAAGCACTGGCAATCATGGAGATGAACACACATAAGGTCTCCAGGCTCCCAATGTACTTACCCTGCTTCATCTTGAAGACCTGCTTTATCAGCCCAGACCAACTAGAACAGAGTCTGGTTGTGGAGTGCAGGTGGCTCCACTGTCTGCATTTGTGTTCCCACCATCAGAACTCCGAATGTGTCTGAGGTCTTGTGAGAGTGGTGGAAAATGAGTGCTGAGGTCTGGGAGGTTTGGACCAGAGTGCTGCCCCCAAATAGAGCATGGGCAGCTGTCCTGAACTGGGGTCAGAGGCAGGAAGAAATTTGCCATCAGCAAATCTTTGAGTTGTCTAATAGCCAGGTTGTCTGGCAAGAGTCTTGTTGGGGGTGGTCCTTTGGAGGTTCTAGTGACCTTTGTTTTCCTAGTCGTCGCCACTGGCTGAAAAAATATGGATGTGCATTTTACAGAGTCTGCTTAATGGAAGTACTGGCTGTGTTTGTATTCAGTGGGGCAGCACAACCACTCTCATGAATTTCCTTGGCACAATAACCCCGCCTGAGGGTCCCAAATGTGCAGATCCTGGGCCACAGATGTCTGTGGGGCATTTGCCATGAACTATGATCTGAACTGGATTGCTAGTTATTATTTAGGAATTGGGAAACAGTTTTGGGTAGAACTGATAAGTTAAAGTGCTTCATCCTGGGTTTTCCGTCACCTCTGTGACATCAGATATGGATACAGCATCAGTACTTCGTGCAGGTTTTGTCAGTGAACAGTGCAAACAGCAAATACACAAAGACGGGTCAGAGCTGATGCTCTGCATTTCCATCCACGCTTTTTGGGTCTTCTTTCCATCCAGTGTCAGCAAGCAAACTATTTTAACTCGTTCTGTCTCACTGGGGAAAATTGCACAACAGTAATTTAGGGGCAAAGAGGAAGCGAAACATTTTTGAACTCTGTAGTATGTAGATTTGTTTCAGTAATTAGAGTAGAATCTTCCAGACTCGTTGGTGTCGTGTTGACACATTTAGGCTGTTTATCAGAGCTGAGCGATCGCAGACGCTGTGTACAGACTGCCTGGTTCCTGTTTTACATTTAGATGTGGTCAAGAGTTTAGAGAAATGCAACTGGCTGATGAGCAGGGGTATGTGAGGTCTCAGAATGTGTTGTGATATAAATACGCTGGTGGCACGTGGTGGTAACTGCAGTGGAGCTCGGTGAGCCCTTGGTGCCCGCCACATTCACCTTGCCCGTTCTCTGGGCTAGCACAAGGCAAGCACTTTGAACTCACCAGTGCCCTTCCCTGAGGATCTACCACCAAGTAATCCTCAGGCCTGAGGCAGGTTAAGCGTTGGCCTTATTAAACTTATTAGGCATGAAGCATTAGAAGTTGTCAGTAATGAGACACAAACAAAACAATCGTAGGATTTGCCAAGGTCACTCATCAAGTCATCCACAAGGCTGGGAATAGACCCCAAAACAATGTTCTCACCAGCCTACAGCAAACCACTGTAGAGTGCTCTAATTATTTATACATGGCTTGTTAAGAGCCATACCCAGGAGGTGACACCAGAGGGTTTTCTCCCGGAAGGTGCACACTGGTCCAACAGCCAGCAGGCCCCACTAACCACTCTGGGGAGCTGCTTGTGGCCAGGCAGATGCAGAACTGTGAGATGTGGGTGTGAGAAACAGCCATGCTGAGGGCTTAACTAGAGAGGCTGGACTGCTTGGGAGCATGTCAAGGCAGGACTTTCCGTGGCTGCTGCTCCTCATCTCTGTGCTGCAGTGTCTCCCCACCACTCCCTTCATTTAGAGATAAAATTCCCCCCGAAACTCCCCCAAAATTTGCTGGGCATACATCAGTCAGTCCCAGGAGAGCAGGTGACTCAAGAGAGCATCAGAAGGAAGACACCTCAGCCTCTGCTTCATCTGCTCTGATTAGTCTGTCAGAGCTCTGAATTTTCTTCTTGCCCTCTGTGAGTACCCCTCCTAATGCCACCCCAGGCACTTGAAAAGCCCTGTTCCCTGGGAACAGTTTCTACAATAAGTGTCTTTCTCCTAATACCCGTTTGAATCCATGTTCTTACTTGCTAGAGACATCCCATATGCTTACTTGGCCTTCCCTCTGAATAATAGAATTTATTCTCCCCATTTAAGTCCTTGCTTGTCCCAGCTTTGATTCAATGGTCTAGTGTAAGCAGTGCCAGCAGCCCTGCCTCCTGCTAGAACCCCTAGAAAGGGAAGGGAACGGTGGCTAAAAGGGCTCTTATTCATAATCCCTCTCTGTATGCAGGACACTTCAGGGTCAGATCCCGCCCCCTGCAGCTGTGGGGCCCCGAACACCCTCTCTGCTGTGGCTGCAGGGACAGCACATCCCCGCTCAGCAGTGACACCTGAGCCCCAAGGGAGCCCCACGGCCACTGGAGGGGCACAGCCACCCTGGCTGGTGGCTTTCTGAGCCTGAGCCCATCTCCCAGCTGGAGCTGCCCCAAGCCCTTCCCTAGCGAGTCGTGCCCTCTGGTCTGGCAGGGCCAGCACTGCACAGGGCTGTGCTGCTGCTGGCACTGTCCTGTGACAGCCACCCTGGCTCCTCACTGCTCACTGGCTGCAGGGTGGTTGTCAGATATTGATAAGGTGTTTTTCTTAGAGTGTCTTTTTCATGGAAAGTGGATTAACAGAGGGATGAGAGGTACTTTGGGAGCCAGTAAGGCCATCAGGCACATCAGGCTGGTGGTGCTTCAGCTGTGCCCTGAGGGCAGAGCAGACCTGCTCTGCTTAGAGGAGGGAGTTCCAGGACATCCTCCAGTGTTCCCCCTGCATATGGCATTTCCACGGCAGTGGGCATCACAGCCCTTGGCAACAATACTGTTTCTTTTTCATCTGCTCAGGAGCTTGCTTCCCTCCCACCATCTCTTTGCTTCCACCACAGCAGCTGACAGGGCCCCTCACCTAAACCCTGCTGAGGGAGTGGGGTAACACAGAGGTTCCTGGAGGGGCAGGAGGGGTGCAGACAGGTCTGAAGATTGATGTTGAGTTATGGTGGGGGAAGCAGAGCTCTCTGCCATGGCCCTGAGAAGCAGCTGAGATCTTGCCCCTACCCAGAGGTGAAAGGATGAGCAGCTCTGCAGGCAGTGTGGGTGGCAGAGGGTGTCGAGGCTGATCCAGGGTGGGCACCAGCCTTGCAAGCACCGTGGCTGGGCAGCCGCCAGCCCACACAGAGGAGGTGACTATTGAACTCGTGTTGCAACTGTGCTTTAGGTGGAAAAAATTTGTCTGGGTCACTTGAGGGTGAGGCTTAGCTGTTCAGTGTCTCCCTGTTCCAAACCCTTCACCGGTTCCCCCAGGAGGAAAGGGCACTGCAGCAGGGATATCTGCTTTATCCAAACAGCCTTCCACCCCTTCCTGCTGTCAGTTCTGGCTGCATTTGGTCAAAACTTATTGAAAGGGGTAAGGGAAGGCATAATTCCATAAAACTTTTTCAAAAATCGTTTCTAGAGAAAAGAGGATTATCTATATTGGAATATCTATATTGGAATATCTAGAACTGTGCAAGTTATTTCTTTTTTGGTTCATTGCCAAGTCTGTGAAATTAAAAACAGGCACTACCACAAGTTGTTGCTAGTCAGATACAAGGGTTCTATTTCGAATTTGGATTTTTCACATGTCATTAATTGGAAAGAATTTCCGAAACAAAAACGTGACAATAAATAATCTTCTCAGCTGTCAATATACTGAAATGAAACATTTGATTCTTTCAACTCACTCTTTGTTCTTCAGCATAAATAGCAGAGACAAGCTGGCAGAACACAAGTTCTGCCAGCTTGATTTAGTAGATTAATAAAGATTTAGTAGTTATTAAATCTTTTTTACACAAAACACATTTCCAGCCCAAACCCTCACGTTTATAACATGAGGTTTTAAGGCCTTATAATTCTTGATAGTATCCAAGATGACTGCAGTAAGATTTGGGATTGCTACTTTTAGTTGAACATTCCTGGTTTTCTAGTTTTTTCTAGTTTACTCTCCTTACTTGTGGCACTCTAATGATTTTATCATTACTCTAACAGGGTTTCATAGTTTTCTTAAAGCACCAGCCTTGGGAATCAAATTTACTCTTAATTTTAATGAAAAATAGAGAAGAGAAATGAGAAAACATAAGTTTATACTTTTGATAGTTTCAGAAGGAAAAAAAACCAAAACAAAACAAAAAATTGAGGAACAATCCTGAGGAAAAGGGTTCAGAAGAAAACAAAAAAGGAGACAGAAAAGTGTCCTGAAAATGAACCAAAAGTAACCATTGAATACTACCAGTTGGCAGTGTTGGTCTGCTGAAAATGTCAGTGAGTTACTGCACTGTGGGCCCAGGCAATATTAGAGCTGCACCACCTTTGCCAAGTGACCTTGGGGAGCACTTTGGAATTACTTTCCCTTCTCTCCCCACAGCAAGTACCAGCTCCCATTACCCCAAAGGCCACAGGTTTGTTGCGCAGAATCCTAGAATCATTTCGGTTGGAAAAGACCTCCAAGATCATCGAGTCCAACCCTTAACCCAGCTCCGCCAAGCCCACCACTAAACCCTGTCCTAAGGTACCACATCCACACGGCTTCTAAATCCCTCCAGGTATAGTGACTCCACCACTGCCCTGGGCAGCCTGTTCCTGTGCTTAAGAAGGAAGCACAGGAATTCTTTCAGCAAAGAATTTCTTCTTAGTATCCAATCTAAACCTCCCCTGGTGCAACTTGAGACAATTTCCTCTTGTCCTATCACTGTTTGCCTGGGAGAAAAGACTGACCCCACCAGGCTACAACCTTCTTTCAGATAGTTGTAGAGAGCGATAAGGTCCCTCCGAGCCTCCTTTTCTCCAAACTGAAAACCTCCCAGCTCCTTCAGCCACTCCTCATATGACTTGGGCTCTAGAAAGAAGAGTTCTAGAATTCCAGAGTAAAATTCCCATGTCAGTTTCAAGAATCTGAAGTCCAGAATGAACCACAATGATTATGGAGTTGGGTGTTTCTCGCCTTCCTTACCGAGAGGACTGGACACACACACACATTGGCACTGGGCAGGTTCTGGTGGTTACAATTTGATGGCAATTTGCAGCTTGGGACCAGGGACTGCAATTTGTTAGACCTCACAGGTGATTTACAGGACACGTGAATACCTCGTGGACCAAGAGCTGAGTAATACTGCTCAAGTCTGGTTTCCCACAAGTCCCAGGTAGTGACTAAAACCCTTTACATCACGAGATCACAAAGGAGGTTGCTGACTTTGGCTGGGCAAGCCTCCATCCCCAGTGCAGTGGAGAGGGAGAGGCAAAGTTACCTTCCTGCTCTGGCCAGCCATGCCAGCCACTGCCCACTAACTCTTCTGGGCTGGAGGGTGACCTGAACCTTGGGGAGCACGGGAGGCAGCGCAAGGGAACAGCTCTTGGAGGCAGAGCCTGGCTCTTGGCCAGTTTGTATGGCACCCAGCACAGCAGCATTCCAGTACATGGCTGCCACTGCCTTTTTTTACCACAGTGTGAGTAAATATGAAGCAAAATGCTTCCAGAACCCACGAAATCAGAGAAGTTTGCAGTGTGTTAACCAGGGTAAGACATGGTGTTGCCAGAGCAGCAAGACTGGATCAGTGCCTTTGAGTTTTCTGTACCTGAAAGAGGCTGGCGGCTTCCAAGACTTTCTGTACATTTTGCTTTGTGATGAGCATCTTGCTGGTGTAGGTGTAGTCCAAGAGTATGTTCATGGTTTCTGCATCAACTCCTTTAAGTATGATCTTCTCTTCATATTTCTCTCTTAAATCATTGCAGAACATGGCCCTGAAAAGAAAGACATTTATCTTTTACTGCTTCCCAACCAGGATGAGGCATTCTAAAAACACTTGGTTATACAGATTTCAACACAGAATGCTCTGATTGCTTCATACTTTATGCAATTATTGCATAGAAACAAGGAAAATCTTTCTGTTGCTTTCATACCTCTGTACTTGTGAGTTTGATAAGGGTTACACACATGATGGATACGTCCAAGCTGGACTCTCCAGTAGCCCTAGGGCTCCATGGCAGAAAAGGCAGCTGGGACCTTCCTCGTGTCTGGACTGATGCTGTGGAGCAGTTGTGATGTCTCACCTGCTGGCCTCTTGCAAACTCTTTCTGTTTCTAGCACAGGTCCAACTCATTAAGCCCCTGGCATTTTCCATACTACATTAACACTTGGACTTTTTCCCATTTAAGAGGCTGACTTTTCCTCTGCTAAATTTTGGAAGCTTCTGGTAGGATTGTAGAGTTGGTACCTCTTGACTAGAGAAGCACTTGAATAATCACGAATTGGAACTGCTGTTAGCCAGAAAGTGCAGTGATTTCATGCATGCTGGTGCCACTTCTTCTTGGGTGGATAATACTACATTTGAAAGGTGACCACCACACACACCTTTGGCTCTAGTCAGACTTCATGTGGAAGTCAGAAATTCTCCAAGAGCTGTTTAAATCCACTTTGCATTGTGACAGCTGCACAGCAAACATACGTGTCTTCCTCTGCATTTTTAGCTCACAGATTTTTGCTTTTACTTAGGATTTTGATCAGCTTGTTCACTGCACTCAGAGAATGAGATGTCACGTCATTTGGAATCTGGCTCAACAGATCAGAATTATGTGAGGCCACTTGTAACTGCGTTGGTGAAAAACGTGTGCAGATCTAAAGTGTAATTAGAAACGCTCTTTACCCTGCATACCAAACCCTTCTTTATTAGTCATGTACAATGTTGACAGGACAGTGCAACCTGGAAATGGCTGGAGGTCCCAACTCAGAGGCCATGCTTTTCTTGTAAAAGCAGTGCCAGAATAAAGCTGTCTGATTGACACATCTTACTGGAACTAAGATGTAAACAGGTTTTATTACAAAGCAGTTAGGCATGGTGAATGGCAAATGGATGGAAGATACCAGCTGCTGCTTGCTATAAGAATTACCTGTTCCTTACCTCAGCAGAAATTTTATTGCAAGGTCGTAGTCATCTCAGTGTAAAACCTGCCTTTTGGATAAAGAGACCTAACATTTTAGCAGGAAACTTGGGCAGAGAAGTTACTTGTCAGAAAAGTTGTTCAGCCAAAATTCTCATTTTCCCTCCACCCATCTCAGCTCTTTAGAGATCTTTGGTTGACTACTCTGCCCCACGGTCAAGGTTCTGCTGCCACTGAAATCAGAGTATTTCTAAGGCATTAAGACAAAATGCTCTTTAACTTCAGTGATCACAAGACTGGGATTCACTTTGCTTCTCTCCCTCTGGCAGTGTGGAATGATGTATGTGGGAGGCACATGGGCAGGTGGCCATTTGAAAGCAGCAGTCCCCAGTCCCCACTTCTCCCTGGGATGGGGGTTGCAGCACCTGGGGGAGGGAGGTGTGCCCAGAGCAGCCGTTCGATTGCGCGGGATTGACGGGCGCCGGATGCTTCATCTGAGCGAGAAACAGGCCGGGGTAGGATGCAGGTGGTGTCTGCTCTTCTTCCTTTCATCTCTTAAACTGGTGACTCCAGTCTTGTATTTAACCATCCCTGTTGGGGAGGTGAGAGTCTCACTTCCGTCCCAGCGAGCCGGAGGGTTTGATGGGATCAGTTGGAGATCCCCAGTGCCTGTGCAAGGCTGCTCAGAAACCAGCCTGGGGATTGTGGTGGTGGCTTCCCACAGGGATCTGCTCAAAGGGCTGTCGCCTCTCTGTCTCCTAATCTTTGAAATGGTATTAGAGCTCCCATGAAGCTGGGAGTGTGGACCCATGTAACATGGCTGCAACCTGCAGAAATCACACACCTAAAGCACTGTGCTCTCCCACCAGTACTCCTCTCTAGAATGTGGCAGGGCAGAATAGGGCAGTGCTACACAGGGGAGCTGCCTCCTGTGACCTTCCTTCTGCTCAAATGGAGTGATCCTCATTCCCATCCTGACCAGAGGAAACACCCAACACCACTCAGGCTGATCAGGCTGAGCTTCTCTCCTAGGGATTAAAATGCTGCTTCTGCACTTTTCTGTATTTACCCTCAGGAGGCTCTAAATCCTTCAGATGTGGCTACTAATTTCATTGTCTGTTTCCCCAGTTCTTGTCCCTGTGTAATTCCAAACTATACCTTTGAATCAACATGTACTCTAAGAAATGCACATGAAGTGAGGGTCCAGCACCAAATTTAGAAGCCTAAAAATGGTAAATTTATAAAAAAAAACAGGGAGAAAGCTCAACAAAATCAATGGGGGATTGCAGTTTGTGAAGTACTTTTCAAGCATCCACCCACACTGGAGTGCTGGTTCTTGGAACTATAAACCTGACTTCAAACAACCATGCTGGAGCTTGAGGATGCTCTGGAAAATATTGCTTCAACCTCTCCCAGCCCCGTTCTCCCATTACCCTGCACAGTGCAGGAGTAAAACAACTACTGCTCCACCTTGGTCAGCTCATATTTCTTTTCTCTGCTTTATTACCATCATCCAGGCAAATGGAGAGTTAATGCTTTTATGTTTTCAGATGCAGGATGTGTCACAGGAACTAGTGTATCTACTCCCAAGCAGTGCTGAAGAAAGGACTAGAAGTTGGTAGCTTGGTTTAACTGTGTTTCAGTCAGCTGCTGGGCACTGCCTGCACTGTGGCACCCAACTCTCAGGAAGGGGGTTGTGTAATTTACTGTTGCAGGGGAATGAAGCCTGTGACTCACTGGGTCCCTTTGCTTTGCTCCTGTGCATGGCTGTTAGAGGCCCTGTAATGGCATGGAAAGTACTCATAGGAATAGTGGGATTTAAGCATTCCTTCCTTCTTTGGGCCCATGCAGCTTCTAGTGAATTACAGCAAGATGAATGAAGCTGCCTTGTGAGTAGCACAACTGGTGAAGCTCAGTTCCCTGCAGACTTGTGTCATCTTTTCCCTCTTCACAGTAAACTCAGCTTCCCCTTCCTAGGTCCTCCATTCTCCCTGGTTATTCCTCTCTCACACATTTTTGTGTCCCTCCCAGGAAGCTCAGCTCTGTGTCTGGCTGGGCAGGGGCAGTGCATGCTTTGGCTGGTTCAGGGCATTGTGTGTGTTGGCTGTCCAGGACGCTGTGCTCCTTACCCAGCAGGGCACCGTGGGGCCCCAGTCCCAGCACCTTTCTTCTCCCAGCTGCAGGCTTCTGTCAAACTTGTGTGAACTTCAGTTTTGAGAATTCCATCCTCAGCCAAAGTGACTGAAACCAACCCAAAGAGTCACACAAGAGGCACTGACAGTGATGTAATAAATCTCGACTCCGTGGGAGGCCAGGCCAAACAGAAGCACCCAGGGGGGCAGACCCTACACAAGTGTGCAACTCCTTGGGATGAGATGACCTCCAGCCAGATATCCCACTTCTTTCCAAAGGACAGTCTGTAGCTCAGGACTCAATGGAAAACCAGCCAATAACTGTTATCATAAAACTATCTTTTACCCATGAAGTCCTTTTGATTGTAGCACTTCTGCTCATAATGGAATTGTGGGGTTTTTTTCAAAGTATCATTTTGATAATTCTGATTTTAATTTGTGCATCTGCTCTCGTTTCTGCACACAATGCTGGTAAGAAATATTTGGGCATCACTGCTTTTAGCTGTACATTTTCTCACAAGCAATAAATGTAGTCTCTCTGTAGAAATAATACCTGTTTCCAAATATTCACAGACACAATCTCTCTTCTATATTATAAAAACAGAACTGTTCTTCCAGGCACTACCAGCAAAGCTTACCATACTCCATTAAAATTAGCTTTCTGCTTATGTCACAAGTGGTCACAGGTTCTTTTTTTCTCGTGTTTCCTCTGTAGCTATTCAGTCATCTGACCACTTTAGCAGTAAAAGAAAGAAAAAAAAATCCCAGCCATGCAAATGTGATTGTTTAAATGATAGTGGAAAATCTGTGTTAAAACCAATACCGAGTTCCTCTGTGTGTCTAAAATTTGTCCTTGCTGGCCAGTTGTCTCAGATAGACTGCCTATTGTAGTGAAAGAATGAAAAATTCAAGAGGACCAGAAGGAGAGGAGGCAATGGTAAAATTGCTTTCAAGGAGATATTTCCCATTGCAGTTGATTTTCAGTAATGCTAGGACAGATGGAAAATTCCTTCTCCTCCCTAACAGTTTTATGCAATATATATTTTTACCCCAGAATGATAATAGAAAAATTAGCAAGTTCCACAAACCCACTCCTAGTTCAATAAAAATGCCCTGTGATCTGAATGGATATTCCTCTTTGCCCAGATCCCAAAAGGACAATACAAGAGGCTAAAGACACCCTTTTCTCATCCACTTGTCTGCCAACATTCTCCATTTTTTTTGCGTGCTGGTATCGGAACTCCAGCAAATCCACAACCTGGCACCTGCCTTATTTGAGTCTCCAACTTTAAAAAATGAGCTGAAAGATGTGAGGAATTAGAGGCTCACTGCAAATTTGCAGAGCTCAGCACTCAGTTTACACTCCTTGGAGATCTACAGTTCAAGTCTAAGAAGCGAAGTAAGTTTGTTGGGTATGTTTGTTACAAGCCTTACCTGAAATAATTGCTTGCTGCAGCAAGGACCACTCGGTGACAGGAGAATTCCCTGCTGTCCACACACAGGATGACATCCGTAAGGGAATTTTCAAGCCGAAGGTTCTCCAGGCCGTTTTGGAGCACCAGAGAGAGACCCGTATCATCAAACTTGACCCTTTCGCTGCTCGAGACTTCCACCAGGTCCCCCATTTTCGTCGAGCACTCATTGTCCAAAGAGATCTCGGTCTCCTCAGAGCTCTTCTCCAGCGTGTCCCCCATTTTCTGGCCAGCCCCGTCTCATTCTGTTGGTGCTTCGATCTAAAAAGGGCTCCCAAGCTTCAGACGAATCACACTGCAGAAGTTGGGCGGATTTCCTGTCCAGAGGTCTCTGCTTATCTATAGCTGTCACACACACATAACAGGAAGCCTTGCACTTTCTCATCCTGTTAACACAAACAAAGGGTGGCTTTTTTTCATTGATTTTCAGGCAGTATCAACGTGTTTAGAAAGGACTTAAGATGCCTCTGCATGTGAGAAGATTACAAGTGACAGGGAAGGCCCGCTTCCCACCCTCAAGCCAGTCCCTCACTGTTATCTGAGTCTGCTGCTTGTGATGATAGGTGCACCACAGGCCTACCGAGTAACTCCTGAGCTGGGCTGCTGAGGGAAAGAGGGCAATATTTTAAATTTCTTTTTCCAGGTAGGTGATAATTAATCACTGAGCTGGTTTGGGCTTTGTTTTTGTTTTTTTACTAACACGCTCACATATTCAGAAAGCCCTCCAAGTGGCTGTTTCTGTCCCTCATGGCATGTTAGCTGGCAAACATTGGATGGCTTTTCTTTAAGGCTAAATGGGTGTAACTCTCCCCAGGACGTGGAGCAGCATCAAAGATCTCACAGCTGATGGTCTTTAGACTACACTGCTGGGCACAGGGATGTGGTCCATGCAGCCAGTGCCATGCCAGCATCTTTGACTGATAGTGAAATCCTAGCTAGGGAGAGCCTAGGGAGGGAGGTACCCACGCTCTTCCCCACCATCCCCACTGCTGCAGGTAGCTTGAGTGACAGCTACTTCTAACTTGCCATCCCCTGGGTGATGGTGGGACCAAGAGCTGTGAACCCAGAGGTGGTGACACTACAGGGGAGCTCTAGGACTGACCCTCCAGCATGACAGGAGCTCACAGAGCACAGGGCTGAAGGTTTCACTTTCAGCTAAGAATTAATTGTATCTGCTTGACCATCACCTAGATGAGAAGCTGACCCAAGATGAGTTAATAAACCACACAGCCTATTGAAAATAACAGAGTAAATCCCCTGGCTGGCTTAGGAAGCTCACATGCTGGGGAGTAGAAAAGCACATGCCCTCTCTCTCCACCTGAGACGAATGCAGGGCCAACCTCTAACCTTGACAGCTTGAGTGCTAACCAACCTTGTTTTTGTGATACTTATTCTAGGAATCCTTGTTTGACCAATCCACAAGTTCTTATTTTGTGTTTGGTTTCCTCTTTTGTTTCCTGCTTAATAGTTGAACACACTCCCTCTTCTAGAGGGAGGTGAAAGCAGCGTTCTGAGAGCCAGGTTGGAAGATCAAGAGGAAGGAAAGCAAAAATATCTCCCTCCTGCTTTCCCCTACCTCCTTGTAGTGGGTTTTCTTCATTTTGTGTAGTCTGTGCAGCCCTTTGGCTTTTTCCTTCCCCAGATGATGTAAAAGTGTTCCTGCTGCCTTTTGTGCTAACTTTTGCTAATGAATGCTTCCTTTCTTAAGGCCAGTCCCTTCTTTCCTCCAAGTACTCCTCCAGGAATACAATGAGAAAATGAAGGAAATCCCTCAAAAAGCACACCAGGTGTGCTTTGAAAATCACAATACTTTAGCCCTATCCTGGACTAGGTTCTCTTTGTTTATCATCACGACTTTTGACCTTCAGGCATTCATCTTATCAGGCTTCTCTCTGATGGTGAGAAGCTTCACATTTTCCTTATCTGCGTAACCCAACGCTGAGATTCAGCAGCGATCACTTGATTCCAGTTGCTGAAACTTTAAACAAAGCATTAATAGTTGTGAAAGTTGAAGTAAGATTGTATTGGCTGTGAGTGCTGGGAACGGAAACCCCGCAGTACTGAGTTGATAGCTGTGGTATTGTCCCTGAGCTGCGCAGTAACTCCACCGCAGAAAGCACCTCAGTCACTCAAGCAAGTGTTGGCTGTTAGTAGGAGTGATCCCTGTACACAGTCTGTCTCCTTCTGTGCCATTGCCAACCCATGTGATATATTTTTAACCCTTAATTTTTTGTTTGTTTCCTGCCAAGCACCTCCCCTCCTTTCTTCTTCTGTGGGTCTGTTTTTATGTGTCGTGGTTTAACCCCAGCCAGCAGAGAAGTCCCACTCAGCCACTTGTCCACTGCCCCACCAGCGGGATCAGGGAGAGAATCAGGAGGATAAAAGCTGGAAAACTCATGGGTTGAGATAAAGACAATTTATCTCATGGGTTGAGATAGAGACAGTTTAATAGACAAAGCAAAAGCCATGCATTCAAGCAAAGCAAAACAAGGAATTAATTCACTGTGTCCCAAGAGAAGGCAGGTGTTCAGCCATCTTCAGGACAGCAGGGCCCCATCACACATAACAGTGACTTCAGAAGACAAACACCATCACTCCAAACATCCTCCCCTTCCTCCTTCTTCCCCCCACTTTATATCCTGAGCATGATGCCATGTGGTATGGAATATCCCTTTGGTCAGTTGGGGTCAACTGTCCTGGCTGTGTGTCTTCTCCCAGATTCCCATGCACCCTCCAACCTTCATACTGGTGGGGCAGTACAGAGAGAAGAAAAGGCCTTGGCTCTGTGTAAGCCCTGCTCAACAATAACAAAAACATCTCTATACTATCAGCACCATGTTCAGCATAAATCCAAAACACAGCCTCACTGTGAAGAAAATCAACCCTACCCCAGCTGAAAACAGCACATTCCACACCTAACTCCATAGCATTTACATCATGCCCAGGTCCCATACTATTCAATACAACCTCATTAGCTACCCCCCCTCCCACCCTTTGATATAATACAGAGAAGTATGGACCACCTCTGCAAAATGTCCATAAAATGTCCACAAATGTCCCCAAAATGTCCTTTGAGTTAATTCCATCTGTGACTTTGGGCTCCATCTGTTCTGATGGTCACTCAAGACAGGAGAGGTGGTGTGTTGTGTCGAGTTAGTGGGCACCAAAGCCAGATCAGGTTGGGTCATTGCTGCACTGCAGCTGCTTCTCCTCCATTGGTTTAGGTGGTTCCTGTTATAGTAATTCCTGTAACATACAACTCAGATCATGGCTGACAACAATTTAAAGGTGTATCCATTACAATCTCCACCCCTGGTCCTTTTGGGCCAGATTACAGGGTTTAACATTGCAATGAACCTCTCCCCTTGTCCCCAGCCTGGCTGCAGCAAGGGTTTCCTGCTATAGTCCCCCATTAGTATAGCCCACATCATAGTCCTCCGTGGGCTGCAGGACACAGCTGCTCCACCATGGTCTGCAGCACAGGCTGCAAGGGAATCTTTGCCTCCCCTCCTCCAGCATGGGGTCCCACCCACAGATAGTCCTCCTTGAAGTCCTCTAACCTGGGCTCTTCCCATGGGCTGCAGTTCTTCACAAACTGCTCAAGTGTGGGTCCCCCGTGGGGCCACAGGTACTGCCAGAAAACCTGCTCCAGCACGGGCTTCTCACAGCGTCACATCCTCCTTCAGGCATCCACCTGCTCTGGCGTGGGGTCCTCCTCAGGCTGCAGGTGGATCTCTGCTCCATCGTGGACTCATCCACAGTCCCTTCGACTTCAGTTAGCAGTGGAGTTCCAGCCTGTCCAGTACAGCAGCCCAGAGACAGCAGGGATGCCCTGGCCACCTGCCAGCCCAGGCCCATCACCATGGCTGTCACCAGAGTGTCCCCAGGCACAGCAAAGTGAGGTGATCAGCAGCACAGCCAACGGTGACCACCAGTGAACACTAGAGCCTAACATGCAGTCAGGCATGGGAGCCCCATGGCAGGCACAGGAGGCTGCTCATTGCCAGCCAAACAGCACTAACAGCTATAAAGTCAATCCAGCACATCCCAATCAAATCTGTTATTATCTTGAACCTTCTGTGCCCCAAGTTGGGCTGCCTAATATTTACAGAGTCCCTTGCTCAGGGATTAATCTGCAAATGTAGTAGCTAGTTTCATTATTTGGACAAGTACCAGGGCAGTGCTGAAGTCAATGTTGTGTCTTTGCAGGTATGAGGGAACAAGCCCAGCAATCAGGCAGCTGCTTGCCCGAGGTGCTCCATCACCCAAGGCTGCAGCAGTAACGTGTTATTTAATCCTGGGGCAAATCCAGATCGTTACCTCATGGTGGCAGCTTCGAAATACATTCTTCTTTTTGGCCTTTCGAGACTTGTTCAGGTTGCACTCTGACTGTTTTCAGTAAAGAATTACCTGCTAGCTAAATGAACCACTGAATCTGGTAAGAGCTGAAGGCTTGTCTGTTCATGACTTGTTTGCCTATTGTCTTTACCTTACACATACTGAACTGACCTATGTCAGTTCTGTACCAGCTTGAGATAACTGGTTGGAATTACTGGGTGAATGATGTGTATCCACCACTTGTGTCACATAGTAAGTTTACAGACCTCTGTAACATCACAGACTGCTGCTGGTACCTATGAATCTCTGTACAGAACAGTTGGCGAGCTGAGTTCAGAGACTGCTTTGCATCCTGCCCTGACCAGTTCCCCAATGATCATGCTCCCTGCTTAAATGTTGATCTGTAGCCAACACCAGCCCATTTTCGACTGTCTGTTCCTGAATCCAGTATCTCATCACTGTGGCATTTCAGCACTGTAAAGTTTGACCATGCCAGATGAATCTGCCCAGATCGGCCAGGAGTCCTGGTTCCTATCTTGGAGAGTGAAAGATTCAGGCAGTCCCAGGAAAAAAATCATAGTCTTGGGGCCATGACTAAAAGGCGGGAGAGAAGAAATCCCGCCTGCGACACCTACCAACAATGGATCAAGAGCAAGGAGCTGAGGCATTCTTTAAACAAAGGCAGAAAGATAGAAACCTATTTCTGACAGTTCTTGTTACTTGTTTTGTTTCCCACAGTCCTCATACTTTAGCTAACTGAGCCATTATGAACATAGTGAGTCTGAGAGGGACCAGCTGTGAAACACGGGAGCGTGTGGATGCCTCAAGGAAGAGGCCAGATGAAGACTGGCAGTTTTCTGACTGAGAAGGAAGATGCTCAGCCATCCTGGTATCACAATGGGATCTGGAAACTTCCTACTCTAAGAAATGAGCAGGTTGCTGAGCTTGTAGATGGCAATGACTTCATATTTCTGACCTGGAAGAAAACTCTCCCATAAGTGTCCTGTCACTGCAGAGCTCCCACAAAGTGCTCCTTGCTGTTTGTCTTCTTCCTCTTATTCTAGACCATGTCCATTGTGTGACCACTGGGGATAGTCCTAAGTATATGTGATCCATGACCAAGTGGCTGCTGTGGCTATTCCATCTTATACTTCTTATACTCCAGATAACTTGCAGAGCTGAAGCCTCCCAACAACATGTTGACAGTTCTATGTTCAGACCTTAACATGCTTCCTGATTGCTGTGGGAGTGAGTGTTCTTTTATCTGAGGGGGCTTGTTTAAAGGTCCTGGCCCCCAACAGGGGAAGGACACAACAGCAGAAGAGTTGCTGTAGTTTTTGACTCCTTCAAGTAGAACAACTCTGCAATCAGTACAGAAAAAACCTCAGAGCACAGAGGACCCTGCTGTGGAGCACCAAGAGCCATTGCCTTGGTGTGGGAGCAGAGACGGGACTGCAGCTGGGCAGCTGGGCACACGTATCGGGCCTCATCTTACCATCAGTTATTTTCTAGCACGCTGCAAAGTAAGATAGCTCAGGCCTGAGATAATCTTGCCAACCCCGGCAAGTTGCTGGATTTTTGTCTGTGTTTTGAGTACATTGGGATAATATTCACTAGCTTAAAATAGCACATACTTACTTTAACTGTGGGGAACAAATGTGATTTTAGTTTTTGAAAACACATAGAGAACTTATGGGTCATATTTTCTATAAACTGCAAACTGGAATCTTTGTTTCATCACAGTTTACTTCTTCTTCTGAACCAGCATCACCTTCCATTTCAAAAACTACTCCTTGAGCTTTCTCATATCCTTCCCCCTGAGTATCTGCAGTTGTTCACATTCAGCAAACAACAATGATTTTTTGAAATTGGCCTGTCTCATCCCCTCATTCTTGAAAATCACCTCTTATTTTGAGAGTATCACAGTGTTACCCGGCTAATGCTGCATTTATTACCTTCCTACCTTTTGCTCTCAGAGTGGTATTTTGAGTCACTGAGATGTTTCTAGAGAAACTGCTGCTTCCACGTATTGTTTTCTTCAGGATAGTTATGCATTGTGCTAACAATCCAGATGAGTGACTCCAAACTGTGCTTTTACCTTGAATAAAACAGAAGTCCCAGCTGACTAAGCTGTAAATGCCAAATTACTTGGGTTCAGTATTTGAAGTCTGGTTGTTACCATGATCATATTGCTCCCATGTGTGCTACTGGCTATAGAGGTCATCCTGATGTATGGATGGGCCAGCTGAGCTTGAGAATCTTTGCTTCTCTGCTCCTAAGCTTTTAAGGGAGTGGTGGAGGAAGACTGCTAGTTAAATAAGTGTTTATTCTATTTGAAGAAGCCGAATTGCAGTCTGGGGGTGCAGTGTGGTCACTCCCAAAGCAGCAGGCAGAAGAAGCTGAGACATCACTTAGCACTGTATTTTAAGACTTTATATCCCGGGATGAGATGCACCCAACCATAAAACTGGAAGGACTGAAGCCTAGGAATGTAGCTGTAGATAAGAGTCTTATGCAGCAGGTGCTGGCCATGGCAATTGAGGATAGCTGTAACAAGCCTTCCCTCTTCAGAACAGGCTTTTCCTTCTCCCTGGAAGAAGGATGCTCTTTTGTCTACACTTTACTACAGATTTTTCTTGAGAATAAACAAGTGCTTCCCTTTTCTGCCCTCAAGATAATCAGTCTTTGAAATAAAATAGCAACATTTACTTCCATTTCCTGTCATATGTGAACAGGCAAAGAAATTACATTCTTAAAGTTGGTTTCTAGTAGGAAAGAAGTGCCCCACTTTCTTTTAACTTAGTCTTGAATTGTTCTCTAAAAGATTTTACCAGTGTTACAAAAAAGTTTTGTCATCAGCATCAGACTCCCTCTTGCTTCAGTTTATGTAAGTAACAAGATGTTCAGGTCACCTGTCATGTTCTGACTGCTGTGCCACCCATTAGAATTTATTAGCATCTTCTCTGTATTATTAGTTAGTGGTTGTTTATGCACAAATAATTCTTCCTCTAAGTAAATTATACCTTTGATCTCCATAAGTGGACAGCAGGAACTAGGTCCATGCTAGAAGAAGTAGAGGCCTGTTGTCCTCAGTGGTATTTTGATCTTGTATTCTCTGTGGACTTCCATGTCCTGCTGCAGGTGTCCATCATGCAAGGTAAGAAACACAACCTTGGCAAGAAGTAACAGCACTATAGCTCAGGCACTTGTTCCACAACTTGACGAAACCTGACCAACAAAGTAGCTCTTGAAATGAAGGAGAGGTGTTCTGCTTGGCAGGAGCTGGGAAATGGAGGAAACTGCCAGTTACAGTGAATTGTGTGGAAGTCTGTGTTTTAGTGCTTGATGTTAATGGGACATTGGTTGAACTGGAAATTGAGTTCTTGAGTCCATTCACAGAATTTGCTAAGTGGCCCTGCAAAGCACTGGCAGTGTGACCCCAAACCATGGGAAATAAACCCAGTCTCAGATTGGTGTCTAAAGCTATGCTGACTATCATAAGGCTTGTTGATCTCAGCCAGTTCTGTGCACACATACCTAACTGATGAGTTCACACTCAGAGCTGTGACCGAATTTTGCTCCAGTTTTTCAACTGTGTGAAGCTTAGAAATGCTGGTCCCAGAATCAATGTGGTCCTCATCCTTGTGGTGGGCTTTTGCTAGTTTGCAACACAGATTTCCTACTTGGGTTATAAAGACTCTGAACCTCTCACTTGGGAAGACCATAAGAGGAGAAACCAGTGTGATGATCTGTTGCCCTGTACCCTCACCACTTGCTGACTATCCTCAGGATGCTTTGTTTTCTTCTGAGAAAACAAAGGATTGAGTCCTGAGTCCTTTGCCTAACAGACTAGTCTAACTAGTCTGACTGAGTCTAACAGACTAGAAACCCACATGGACTCAAAGTAAAAGAAAATGTTCAAATTAAGCCCAGTCTAAACATGCTGAAGCCAAATTACATTTTTTTCTGCAGATGGTAACAGGGGAAGGGAGCAGGACTCTTTACAAGAGGGAGCTGACATTCTGTGTGGTGCACACAGTAGCTCAAAGAATCAATCATTTCTTTTGACCACTGTATGATATAGTTTCTGCTGCTGGCTGATGTGGGGTCATTTACTAGCTTGTCTAATTATCAAAAAAATAAGGATATTGCTACTCTTGGAACATGAGTTTATCACTGGAAACCCAAAATTTCTGTAATTAATTCTTATGTCTCCTATTCTGACATAATGAAGGGCAGAATCAGTCAGCTCACTGACAGTTGACTGCTGAAAGTTCAGCCTTGCTTGGTCTGGGGGAAAGAAGCAAATTGGAAAGAAGCAGAAATCTACATGTTTTCAAAAACTAAATAATAACTGCTGTTCAACATGCAAACACCCACACACACGTGCTCTTCTGTATAAAGCCAGTACCTACGTCTGTCTGATTTTCAGTTTACTTTTGTCCTTCACAGCTACTTTGTTTAGCTCACACCTGACCTTTAAACTTGCAGTTTGGTGGTGGGAACAATGGCGAACGTCCAATGAACCTGAACGTTAGTTTAAAAGAAACTGAGTATAGTTCTCAACTAGTTCCGCATCATTACAGCAGCTGAAGCTGCAGCAAGTTTTAAAATGCTGTTCTGGAACTTTTGCAATTTTTCATCAGGTTGTCTTAATTGTCTCTTTAGCAAGAAATCTAAACTTGTGTGCAACTGGTCTTTAGGCAGCGCAGTTAAACAGCTTGAAAGGCAATTCAACATTAGTTATAGAGGAAAGGTTTTTAATCTTAACTCTGTATGAATCATAGAATCACAGAATGGTTTGGGTCAAGACCATGTTGTTCAAACCCCCTGCCACGGGCAGGGACACCTTCCACTGGTGTGGTGTGAGCCGGGGAGCTTGGCAATGTGGATAAGCCCTACTTCACAGCTCCCAGCTACCTGCAGCCTGTGGAGGAATTGAGCTGGCAGACTGTTAGCTAAGTAGCTGAGCAGGTGGGAAAATATTAATCTGAGCAGAGACTATGCTGTAGAAATGTACATCTTGCTAATAGTTACCAGTAGCAAAAATAGTTATTGCCTTTTATGTAACTGGTTTATGAATGACCCGAAGTTAGAATTGTTACGATCTGTATGCAAATTCAGGCATTGCGTGAAGTGCAATGATTTTAAATATAAAAAGAGGAAGTGCTGAAAAAGTTGTAATATTTCCTGTTGAGGAGGGGAATTATCTGAATGTGCTCTATCTGCCTGTGGATCAAATTTGGAGGTGTTACACTGTTAGGAGCCTGTGTGTTAGTTTGTTTTTTAAGCTGATCAGAGTCTTCCTAGCTTAACACAGCCATAGCTGTCTGCCTCTGGACATGGCAGAGTCTGAGCAGCAGTGGCCAGAGAAGCACAGTGCAGCTCTCTAGCCCCAGCCCTGCTCCTCCCGTGCGATGTAGGCCAGGCAGAACACGTGCCGGGCTCTGCTCTCCCCAGGCTCCCGCGCAGCCAGGGCTCCCTCTCACTGCCCAGGCTGGGCCCTGCTCAGTCTCCAGCACTGGGTGGGCACCCACTGACCACCCTGCGGGTGGGCATCTGAGTGTGGCCCCAAGCTCCTCATCTGGACACAGCAGGGCTCGGGCACACTGTGGTGTCACTCTTCGGCGGGGAGCGCGGGGTCAGTGCTGGCTGTGACACGCTGCCTGCGAGGGGTGGTTTTCGTCGGACAGGAGCGTGCAGGGAAGCTCCGGGAGCACAGGCAAGATGTCCTTGCAGGAGCTGTCGGGCTGCAGTCCTCTCGCAGCACTGACATACCCCGAGAGCCTCGAGCCCGCTGGGCCGGCCTTGGCGGCCGGGCAGGGGCGAGGAACCCGGGGAGGTGCCGTGAGAGCTCCTCGGGAGCTGTCAGCTCCGGGGCTCTGCAATCCATCAGGGAAGCTGTCTGGAATGTAGGGCATTGGGACAGCTGCACCAGCCGGGCGCGGAGCTCGGGAACACCGCAACGCCGCGAGTTTGGAAAGCTCGACAGATGCCGTGCTGGCAGGGCGGGAGGTGGAGCCCGGCCCGGCGGCTCAGGGAAGTGCCGTGAGCGTCGGGGAGGGAGCCGAGGGCCGGCCGACTACGCCTGACATTTTGGAGGTGTGACACTGGAGAAAGAGAGCACCAAAATAATCTTAGATTGGAGAAAGCAGGTAACTTTTTAAAGCTTGACCCTTCAAATCATGGAGTTTTAACTTTAGAAATGCTACTTTAATTTTTCTGCCAATCAGTATTAAGAAATATTTAACTTTCCCATTAAAAAGAGAATGGAGAATTTTAATATTCCAGTGCTATTTCCATAGTATCTGCCCTGGAGAAAGACAGAAGTTCTTCAGAACTTCACACTCTTGTTAGTGTCTATTTCTGAGTTAGAAGAGCATTATTAAGTTTATTTAATCTTAGGGGAAAAATATGATTAATATAAATATAGCACACATCTAAAGAAATGAGACGTATTTGCCTTGTATTGCTTCCTGCCTACACTAATGATCTGTTTCTCTTTTCAGTCTCCTCCTCTTTAAAAATTACAAAGTATTGTCTCCTATACATAAAAATGTTAATAAGAAAGGCCAAGGAAGCCTATCATACCATACATATTTTACATTGTTCGGTTTTTCCCAAGGTTCAGTACCATATTGATGTAGGTCAGGATAGTCTAGTAGCCATCTGTGACACGACAAATCAATCTGTTTATTATCAGATGCTCACTAACAAACAAATCTTAGTTTTACAATCATTTCTGTCTAATGAAACTGCTAATGATAGACAGGTAGGGAAGGCTTAGGATCAAAGAATAAACTGCAGATTTCACAATATTTTCTTGGCAAAGCAATGTGTTGATTTAGCTACTGCACTGGAATCTGCAAACCTTCATTACATGTGTTTTTCCTGGGATTACTTTGGCTAACATTTTCTTTCCTGTCTTCATGTGACAAATCTTTATCCAGGACCAGTGATGTGAAGTTGCTTTAGTCTGGCTGAGCATTTTAATAGAGCTGAGAGCTTCCTTTAGGGAAGCACACAACTCTTTTCCATAGGAGTATTCCATGTCCAGAAACAGTCCCATTTTAGATCTCAGAGCAGGTGCTCAAAAGCTTGTTTACAAAGGAAGGGGTGACCAGGGTGTTGATGTGGGCTGGGATTTTGAGTACTGCTCCAAAGCAGCTGTATTGGCACAGCAGCTGTTCCACATCCCTCCCCAGCTGACAATGCCTAAGGCAGCCACCACTTTCAGACAAGGCAGCAGCATTCAGGATGGTGAGTCCCACCAGTGATTTCTGGATAGTAGGGGGCTTTTTACTGTGCTGATGTGCTGGGTGCAGGAAGCCTGGGACTTGAGGACAGACTTGTCAGTTGTCCTTCTGGCATCCGTGATTCCTCCATCCTTTGAGAGCCAAGTCCACTTGGAGAGATATTACTTTGCACCCCTGTGCCAGTAATGGAGCAGCAGCTGAGTGTGTCTTAGAATGCGGGTGCTGAGCCATTCAGCAGCTCTGGCTGCAAGCACAAGAGGAAGAAATCGGAGCTCCCAGTGAACTAACTCTTCCTGAATTACCTTTACCTGATAAAGCTTTATTGATGACCAGCATGAAGGGGTAGCCAAAATTATAAGATGGCAAAAGTCATCTGGAGATTTGCCCAAGCATCACCCCAAAGGCACAGCAGCACAGACCAGTGTGAGAGCTTTGGCACACAGGATGGCTGGTCCTGCAGCTGGAAACTTGCTGTCCCACTGTCACTATTAGGGATAGCAAGAGTATTAGTCCAAGCTAACCAAATTCTAAACTTAGGATCTATCCCTCAGCCTATTGCCAGAGGGGCACCAGAAGCAGCTGGTGGCAGGGATCTGCAAGTGTGGAAGGTCACTGGTAGCTTTGCAAGTCTGAGATTCCCTGTTCTGGGGGAGTGGTATGCACATGCAAAAACCAGTGTTTATTTGAAACCTGCCTGTTTACTTCACTGTCATACAAAGCTTTTCATGGTCACTTGGGTTGGAGAAAGCATTTATTTAACTTGTGAAATGCCTGAAGGTCTCGGAGATGAAGAGCTGCAATGCTGCTGGCTATTAATTGGTCCTGGCATTGGCAAATGGTTTGAGAAGAGAGCTGTTAAGTGTAGCTGAGGGGCAGAGCTGGAGTACTGTGGGAGAGTGCTCGGAGGCAGTGTGGTGCAGAGGGAGGCCTGTGGCATAGGGATGTGTGAAAAAGTGCTGTTGTGAAAGAATATTTAATGCAAACGATTGTGGAGCTGTGGTTGGGCTTGAGGTTACAGGTCTGGGTGGGAACATGGTGATAACACCACATCAGCTTGGGGAACTGCTCTTGTAGGTACTTACTGCCCTTTTGCTGGGTTAGTGATTGTGTGTGTCTGTCTGCCATTCTGCTAGACTAGCTCCCTTCAAGTTGTCACCTATGTGACCAAGAGCTCAACCAACTTTTATTTCTTTGTTTCTTATTTCTCCCTGAAGAAAAGAACCAGACAAACACCAGCAGACTCTGTCTCCCTGGTTAGGCATTGGTTTCATGAGATCTCGATACTCTGAGTGCTGTACAAAAAGAAATAGTTCAGTGTTTATGGCAGCAGTGATGCAATGTTCATTCTTCCCAGCTTTGCAATTACACTCCCATAGTCATCTCCCAGACTTGGAACATGGGAGATACTGGGTGGAAAAAATTAGACACATAACTTTCTGCACAAGAGGACTGTTGGCATGGGCCTTGTTTTGAGGTGCTTACAGCAGTGAATGGCTACTGGGATGAGTGGAAAGAGAGGGGATTTGCACGGGATATGAACACGGGTTGACCTAAGTGAGGGCCAGGGTGCACAGGGAGATATGCAATATTAGTGGCAGGGCTGAATATGTAAACATGCTACTGATGTTTTACCAGGTGGCTTTTGTGTAGAAGGGAAGTAACACTGTAATCCTAGTGCCTCCCTGGCTGAGCAGGAGTGAGCACTGAGTGTGCAGGTAGGGGGACAACACCAGCCTCAGCCCCAGGGGTGTGAGAACAGCTTTTGGCTGTGGAGGACATCCCATTTCACTCCCCTGGCAGGACACTCATCCTCCTGTCTCACCACTGCAGACAGACACCCAAGGAAGCATTACTGGCCTGAGTGAAGAGTTAGGACACACAGTGCAAGGGTCCAGAGGAAAGGGGGACCTGCAGAGTCAGCCAGGAGGTAATGAAAATGGAAAAGATGAGTAGGTGGTGTCTGGGGAGAGGGAGTACTGGTTTTCCAGGGCCCTTCCTATGCAAGTGCCAGCACAGCAATCTGTGTTGCAGATGATATTTCCTGGTGCAGGTGCCATTTGAAACAGGTGATGAGAAGATGAGAGGCTGAAAGGGACTGGTCCCGGAAAAGTGGCTTCCTGCCTAAATGGGTGTACCTGCTGATTATCCCAGCAGACCAGCTCAAGTCAATGGGACCCACAGGACTTTTGGCAGGATGATGGTGAAAGAGTTCAGAGTCACAGAAGGATTTTAGCAAATTTTGGTGTGTTCTCTGTATTTCTTTAAGAAGTCTTTTATCATAGAATCAATCATAGAATGGTTTGTGTTGGAAGGGACCTTAAAGATCATCTCATTCTAACCCCCATGCCATGGGCAGGGACACCTCCCACTAGACCAGGTTTCTCAGAGCTCCATCCAACCTGGCCTTGATCACTGCCAGGGATGGGGCATCCACAACTTTCCCTGGGAAACCAGTGCTAGTGCCTCTGCACCGTCTCTTCTTCAAACTGAATAGCCCCAACTTTCCAGCCTGTCTTTGTAGGGGAGGTGGTCTAATCCCCTTACCCATTCCATGGCCTCCTCTGGACTTGTTCCAACATTTACAAGCATGTTGGGGGTGCCGGAACTGTACATGGTTCTACAGGTGAGGACTCATGAGACCAGAGGGGGAGAATCACCCCCTTATGACATAAAGAGACTTTTCTATACTTTCATCCTCTAATCCAGCCTGACAAACTCAAAACGCAGATTCTGCAATAGTTACTGAACTCACTCTTCTGCTTCTCCTCACAAATTTCTATTAACATCACCTTTCCTTTTGCTCAGTACTATTTGTGCTCCTGATGAATGGCTTCTGTCATTACATTTTGTGCATACTTGCATCAGGCTCTGCAGTGATGTCACTCAACACCACCTCTTTCTTTTTGAAGCTTTCTGTCCACTAAAACATTTTATAGAAAGGTGTTGAAGGATTTGTTTCATCTCAGCTCCATTTGTTGTACAGCTCTGCATAACATTGCTTCAGTTGCTTTTTAGTTGTCAGTCTGCACTCATCTGTCCTAACTCAAATGTCTAAAACCTCTCTTTTATCCGGTGATACCATCCCTGTGTTGCATTCAGGATTTTTAATGTTGTTCATGGCTTAATGTTGCTCTCTTCTCTCTGAGATCAGGATAAGGGAAGTGGTGCTTGGACTCTCCTCCTTTATATTCTTCTTCATCTTCCTGCTCCCAGTTGTTGCTGCTCACCTTCATCTCTTCCGTCATTCAGCTCCGAGCTCTTCCCCAGACTGGCTAGCGTAAGTGTCCGTGAGCAACAGTCTGGACTTTCTTTGGTTTTGTTTTCTGTGAGTCTGAACTAATTGAAAACCTTCTGGGTTTTCCATAATTTTAGAAAAATATGGTAAGGAGCCACCACGCTCCCCACAGCAGAGGAAAGTTCTCGGGAGCGTACTGGTAACACAACTTCCCAAAATAGTTAATGCTTCTATCTGGAGGAATGCACAGACCTGTTTAGGTGGCCCACTGCATCGTTGAAGTGTGTCTGAAAAGTGCCTGGAGGGGGTGGTATTCAAATCCAACACCACCAGAAAAACACATGAACGCTGGTGGACGCAGGCCAAAACCTTCACGCAGGCTTCTAATTTTAGGTTCTAACCTTTCCAGTGCCCTGAAGAAGCCTTCAAAATCTCCAAAATCACCGACCTCTTTGGAAAACATTGGCCTAAATGCTTTACAAGTACTTTACGTTGTTAAAAAAAGTATTAACGAAGCTTTATAGGAATGAGTAATCTTTAATAATCGGTTTCAGCTTCTCAGGCAGCAACTGCTTATTTTGAGAGAAATGCTTGGCGCAGCTTGAGAAAGAACAGGCAATGCTCCTGCTAGCAGAGGAATGAAGAGCAATAGGATGTAGTGGCAACTCAAGTATCCTTAATTTCAGACATCCTCGGTGACGTTGGCTTTCAGAACTGGAAGTGCCTGGATGTGACCACATGCATACATGAGCACATTATGAAATGATTGATTGCTCAATGAGTATTTTTAATTAGTATTTTCTTTTTAAATGCTCCATTTACCCTCTTCACACAAGGTATTTTTGCCACGTGCAGTTTTTATTAGAGTAAACATTGTCCCTTCAAGCCAGTTCAGAGGTATCTTGATCCTGTTTTGATTTTTTCCTTCCTCTGACTCATTCCTTTAATCTTGCTTATGTTTTCTCAAGTGAACTCTGCATACTCATATTGACCCCAAGAGTTACAGACTCAAAGGACTGCGGCAGACGAGAGGATATAGCAGATAAGAGATCTATTTTAAGCAAAACATTTTCCCGAGGTCATATACTTCTTAGATTTAATGTCTTTGTAGCAAGTAAGACTTTAGGTTATTAACTTTTTCTATATTCAGTGGGTGAAATAAGTTAATGCAACACACCTGTACTCAATAAGGTGAATTTGCTGCTGATTTTCTCTTTGCTGTTTATGTTGTTTGGAGTCCTTGTTGCTTTTCCAGCCAGAGGATGAGAAATGGACTGAACATTCTCACTTCTAATGCAGTCTATTAGGCAGTTCTGAGTTCTAGCTTGACAGCAAAATGGTTGAAGGTTTCAATTGTTTAAGATCTTTATGAAAACAATTTACATACCAAAATCAGTGGACATTTCCACTTTGTTTTCAGAGCATAGCCTTTTAATTAATAGTTCTAACTGTTTTGCAAAGCTCCAATTTACCTGACCCCAGGGGAAAGCTGAGCCCGTTCAGCCTATGAAAATCTGAGCCTAGTTTGCTCCAGAGGGAGTCGGTCCTGGAGTCCTGAGCACACACTGCTCTTCTCACAGTTTCAGTGACAGAGCACCATCAGCTACTGCCAAGAGCACAAGGCTTTGTACGATCCCCGGGAAGGGCCCAAGGAGAATATCCTGCGGTCAGAGGATTGGAGAGTTTCACCAAAGGTAAAGATATATTATGCCTGGGATTGATATCCAGCATTAAGGAGAGCAAAGTAGGTGGGAGCTAATAAAAGAACTTGTATTTCTCCCTCTCCCTTGGCAGTAGGGGCCAGAGGGGGAGGCCATCCTTCTAGGAAGGAGAACACAGCCAGTTACCTGCCCACGTCAGCTCCACGGCATTGCATAAGGCCTCATTTAGTACCAGGTAATGAACTTAATTTAAGCATGCATGTCCCTGCCCTGGCCTTCCCACTCTGCATTATGGGCTTGCAAGTTTGCTTATGCTAAAGGGCAGAGCAAAAATAAATTCCCATACTCCCAGGCATGTTCCATCGCCTGTATTGGAGCATGGGCCAGTGTCCAAATAGTTTGGATATGAAGTGAATTTGGGCTTCAGGACAGGCTTAGACCTGCTCGTGAAATTGCAGAGTGATGACACCAGGGTCCTGCTTTTATATTTGCAGTTGAGTGGCTGCCACTGCTGCGACCCCCAGCTGTGACAGTGGAGCTTAAAGCTGACCTTGGCTTTCTGTGGTCGGCAGGGACACTCCATGTTGGGTTACTGTTGAAGAGCAACTGGAAATTTGGAATTAGGTGAAGGTGCAGCGCAGGTAGACAAAGATTCTATTTTGGTTTGGGGTTTTTTTGTTTGTTTTTTTTGGTTGGTGGTTTTTTTTTTTTTCATGTAATAGTTTTGGTTTTGGTCTTGTAGTCTGAAGAGCTACCCCAAGCCCCAGCGTTGGTTTTGTTCTGGGAGACGGCTCTTGTTGGGGGACATTCGGTAGGGCTCCCTGGAGCTGCCACACGGGACTGTCACCCTAGAAGGTGCCATCCCAATGCACCGCTGGTTTCGATGCACCTGAAGCTTCTGCCCGCTCACGGACCGGTCGGGTCGGGCGCACCCCGGGGGTGTGTGCTGCCCCCGGCCCCGGCACACCGCGGGATGCGCTCCCCCAGACACACCGGGGGATGGGCTCCCCCAGACACACCGCGGGATGCGCTCCCCCAGACACACCGCGGGATGCGCTCCCCCAGACACACCGGGGGATGGGCTCCCCCAGACACACCGGGGGATGGGCTCCCCCCGGCCCCGGCACACCGCGGGATGCGCTCCCCCAGACACACCGGGGGATGGGCTCCCCCAGACACACCGGGGGATGGGCTCCCCCCGGCCCCGGCACACCGCGGGATGCGCTCCCCCAGACACACCGGGGGATGGGCTCCCCCAGACACACCGGGGGATGGGCTCCCCCCGGCCCCGGCACATCGGGAGTGCGCTGCCCCCGCTCCCGGCAAAGGGAAGGCAGTGGCAAGAACTCGTAGCGACAGAAGCTGCCGCTGCCGCCGGGGCTCTCCCCTCCCCGCCGCTTGTCCCCGGCTCCTCCCGGGACACCGAGCCCCGTTTCCCGGCGCCGTGCACGGGCGGGGCGGCGGGACTACAGCTCCCAGCGCCGCGCCGCGCGGTGACATCATGTGCGGTGGCTCGGAGGTCACATGCCCCGCCGGCCCCTTTGTTTTGAGCGGCGCTGGCAGCGCGAGCGGCGGCGGAGAGGCCCGATCGCTGCACCGCTGCGGATCGCACCCTGCGCTCACACCGAGCGGAACCGACCCGACTCCGGCGGCCGCGGCTCCCGCGGGTGCAGCGCGGCGGGGGCGCTCCCGGCTGTGAGTGCGGGGCCGCGACGGGGGCGCGGGGCTCGGGCGGCGGTCCCGGGAGCCCCCGGGGAGGGCGCGGGGGCTGCTGCGGGACAGCCGGGGCGCGGAGCCGGGGCGCGGGGCCGGACGGCACCGTTATCGCCGCGGCGGGGGCAGCGCGTCCGCGGCTCTGCGGGCAGCGCGGGGCGGCGGTGGCACGGCGGGGAAGGGATGTTGGGTGCGCCGGGACGGCGGCTGTGTGTATGCCCTGTGCGTGTGTTGTGGTTGTTGCCCCCTACGCGCAGCGGGCCCGGCGGGCGGGGCGCTGCGGTGCCGCCCGGCCCGATCCGGTGCCGGCGCTCGGACGGAGCGGGCGGGGGTCGCCGCTGCCCCCGCGCCGCCCGCCAGGTTTCGTAACGCGGGTCTCCCCGGAGCCCCCCGCGGCCGCCGATTGGCCGGGCGGTTGGGGGGAGGCGGGGCCGCGGCCGCCGATTGGCCGGAGCGCGGGAGGGCGGGGCCGGGCGGCCCGGGGTGAAGGTGAGCTGGAGGGCGGGACGGGAGGAGCCATTTTGTGCCGCCGCCTCCAGCCCCTGGGTCCCTCAGTGGGCTCGGTGTCGGGGCCGCGCTGTTCCCTGCAGGAGCGGCTAGAACGCCCCCGCGCTCGGCAGCTCGCCCGGGCTGTGTGCGGACAGGTCCGTTCTCTAGCGCTCCCTGCTCGCTCCTGGCCCCGTGGGTGAGCCGTGCCCGGGCCGCGCTCCTGCCCGGCGGGCACTGCCCGGGGTCGGGTGTGAGGGCATCTGGATGAACCCACCAGCAGGATGGGGCCGTGGCCGGGGCTCGGCTTCTGGTTTAGTTTGTTTTAGCAAAATCGGGAAAGGATTGTGACTTCTCACGGTTTCTTCCCCATACATGAACAATACTACGCAGTGTGCTTTTTTTCCCCTCCTTTCTTCCCCCTCCAGTGGGTGTGTGCCCTTCTCAGGGACTTCTTCACTTACTAAAGGGTAGCTGAAGATTTCTGCACAGTTTAAAGGTGTTCCTTTTCGCCACATGTTTTTGTTTTGATTTTACTTAATAATCATGACTCTCATGTCCAAATCAGTTCCTGGTTTTTTTGCTGGGTGACTTTAGAGGGCATTTAAGGCTTGGTTTTGTGTGTCATTAGCTTGGATTACTCTTGAATTTTGACATTCTTTTTTAGAATCAGAATAGTGCCTTACATTACAATAAAAAACTTCTACAGTGCAGCTAATCCCTTACCATGTCAATCAGTTTGGTAACTGTGAATTTTTGTTTACTAGTTACTCGGTATTCCTGAAGACTTTTTATTTTAGACATGGAAATGCTCAATTTCTCCTGTAAAACAAGAATAATTTTTCTTTTTTAAAAAGTGCTTAAAACTAACAACTTTGGGGTTTTTTTTATATCTCAAAGACAAAAATAAATGTGTTTGTTTTTTGCTGGAGGAAGAGGTTACTCTTTTTTTTTTTTTTCTTCTTCTTCTCTTCCTTTAAAAACAAAAAGAGCACGTGTTGTGGTTTAGCCAGTGAGCTGCAGTCGATACACTTGGAGTTTGTTTTCTCTGACTCTTGCGGTAACCAGCCATCTGAGATGAAGCACGCCTGCAGATCGTGTTACCTGAAATCACGAAATAATTAGGATTGGCCAAACCTGAGTTGCAGGTCCCGTGCCTGGGAATGAAAACACCGTTTCTGTTTGCGGATTTGGCTGTGGTAGCTCGGGGGTGCTGTCTCTGACACTACCCGGGAGCAGCAGACACGGCCTGTCTGGCGGCCCCAGCCGTGCCCTGCAGGGCCGCCCGGCTGCACTGGGGCTGTGCTGGTGGCTCTGCCCTTCCCGGGGCAGTTCCCAGCGCTTCCTTTTCTCCCTCCACAGGCGGTCAGCGGTCCGGCCACGCCAGGGGAGCAGCGGTGGGCACGGGCTGGACGCCACCTCTGCTGGCAGCAGCACAACCCCTGCTCAGCCTCAGGTACTGCCGAAACTACACCCCGAGGGTGAGCTTTGAGGGCAGGGCTCGGGCACAGCTGATGATGAGGTGTTACCGAAGGGCCTCGCCCCAACAGTGTGTTTCCTCTGTTGCTTTCTGTCAGTTCTGCTGGTGGGGCAGAGGAGCTCTGTGACACACAGAACCAGCTGCCAGCTGTTGGCAGAGCTGTCGGTGAGGGAGAGGGGTAAAATACATGAGGATGTTGTGTGGAGGAAGGAGAAGTTTAGTGCATCATGAAAGTAATTTACATAGGAGGATTTACTGCTGGAAGGTGTCAGGGCAAACATGTTATAGACCTCTTTTACCAGCCTCTGAAGGGGCTCTTAGGCTGTTTCTGAGGAACATCTTGTACAGAAAGACCTACAGACAGTATAGGTAAAAGAAATAAAGGAACTTGAACTTCTGGTGAACCCAGCTTAATTCAGAGATATGTGTATGTGCAGGTAGCAACCATGTTAGAGCCATGGCTGTGTTTGTAAAGCATTTTTAAAACCTGTTGACTGGAAGTGTGATCTGTGTTTTTCTTTCCAGTTTTTTGAATGGGCAGACTCTGATTTAACAGACTTAAGGTCTGTCCTTGCTGACCCTTGTTCAGACAAGCAATCCAATACATTTTGCATTGTTTTTTCTTTTTGATCTAATAATTCCCAGTACTTGCCTTTCGGAAAAATGCATTTGTTTTTTGTTTTGTTTAAACTTGTTAAAGAGATCCAAGTGTTAAATTCTGTAAATCATTGGTGCTTTATAATGCAGAGTCTGTAGGCAGGTAGGGTACCTCTGTATACAGGGAAGGTGCAGACAAGGATATCTCCCCTCGTTTTGCCCTTTGCTCACTAACCAGCTCAACCTCAGGCGCAGGTTCCCCTCTGCTTTTCCCAGTTTGGGGCAGGCAGCTGCAAGGTGACATTTTAAAACTGCCACAGCAAGATTTGCAGGAAGGCCACACATATGTGTGATAGAGCTGAACATGTGACACTGTTGCTGATAGGCCTGTGAAATTGCTTTGCTGAAGCCACCTCAGAAGTGATTAGCTGCACAGAGATTGAAGGATAGTACGTTCAAAGGCAGTAAGTTCTGCAATGGAGTGGATTTCTTTTCTAGTGTCTTATTTGTAAATGTACAATATTTACCCCCTTGATTAGTTTGTATTTCGTGGATTATTTTTTATTCCCCCATTTCTTTAAACCATTAGGACATTAAGAAAAATGAATCGTTTACTGACCACTAATTCTGTGTTCTTCCAAGCATAAAGAAGACATTGGTTCCTTCAATGTGCAGTCCTAACCTAGAGCTCTTGTTTCCCCTTATTAGCCATTGCATAATACAGTACTGTCTTAAGTCTTAACTTCTCACATAATGCGAAAGATTTAATCTCGAAGGTTTTGTTACTTAGTTGCTGTGTTTTCCCCTTTCATGCAGTGGGTCAGGGTCTTGTTTGAGGTTTCAGGCTAACTTTGCTTTGGAAAAGCTCCATTTTGTGAAATTCTTCTGATTTAAATCTGTGATGCTGGAATCAAGCCTTTAGGGTTTATATTCATATTTTCATTGTTATATTTCCCTTTTCTGCTGCTGATCCATTGTTTCTGCCAACTTTCTTGTGCTAGTAGTGTGCAGTTAGTTGCAGATGAGATTCAGTGTAAGGGATAGGGGTGTTAGCAACATTGCTGGTGAGGTGCTGCTGGTGGTGGTTGGTTTTGTTTTGTATCCAGCCTGCGTCACTACTGAGTAAAATCATTGTGCAATACATGGGATAGAGTATCAGCTACAGATCAGACTGTCTATTTATGTCTCGTTAAAGTCTCTCTGAAGCAATCAGTTATTAGATAGGCTCATTGCAACAGTGTTTTTCGGGCATCAGAACGACAACTGGCCCTATTTTAAGTCAAATTAAAATTTTGTAGGGTGAATGAGCCATACCAAGAATCTACCTTGTAAATTTGTGTAAAAAATTTTATAGGGAAAATGATAGTTTTTAGAGCCTGTGTAATAGCCAATAAAGACCAAAGGAGAGATAATTTGCTTATCAAATTATATTTGCAACATTGTAATTACGAGTTGCGATAAACAAAGTCCCAAGTTTCTATAAGTTCCAAATAATAATTTCATTTGGTGTTTGTCTTGACTACCTCATGCATATTGATTGTATCATATACCTGTATATTCTGTGAATTTTTGGCAAAATGTTTAATGAGAAGTTTTCTCATAACTGAAGCTGAGAGTTATCTCTACAACTAGTCATAGTTCATGTATTCTTAGATGAACAGGCGCCTAAAGATTTAAAGTTCCATTATATTTACAGCTAAGGTTAAAAGAGCTATCTCTGCAGCCAGTCCTAATTCATGTACTCTTGGACGAGTAGGCGCCTAAAGACTTAAAGTTGTACTATATTTCATCCTTAGGATAGTGAGAAGGTTTAGGCCTTTTGACCTTGAGAGGGTCTGTTTTGTTTCATTGTGGGGGTGTAGTTAAGTTTTAGAATCTATTTAGTCTGTTTTTAATGTAGTCACCCATTTGCTTCACGAATCACAATTATTTATATATATCACACAAACCATAATGTTATGTTACCATAATTAGTGATATTTTGTTATGTTATGTAAGAAGAAAAAGAACTGAAAAAGAGAACAGAACTCTCTTCCAGTGGCAAGACAGCACATGCGCAGAAAAAGCTGACTACATCAAAAGGATGAAGTGAACAGAGCCGAGCTTGTCTCCTAGCAACAAGATACGCATGCGTAAAGCCTCTTGGCAACAAGAACAGAGCCTGCGCAGATAAACCTGATGAACAAAGGAGGGGATTTTAAAGGAGATAAGCAGCTCCAAACCTATAAAAGGCAGACTGAAAATTATTGAAGTGTGCCTTAGATGAGCAAGGAAAGCTCACTAAGACACCCAGCGCTGTTTTGCTTATTTGATTTTTATATAAATCTATAATAAAACTTTTTACTACGATATTTGAGCCTAGTGCCGATTTTACTTATAACAATTTTGGTGCCGTGACTCGGATCAGGGTTCCTGGGCGGCGGAACTGCTACCCGGGACGGGTACCCCCGTCCTTGTTTTTTGGACGGTCCTGGGGAGAGGTTCCGCAGCACAGACTCTGAAATTCCGACCGAGAAGATTTAGAAAAAGCAAATAAGCAAATAAAATTACTGCAGTTCCCTGTAATTCTTATGCATAAGCCCGGGCGAAGACTAACTCCAGGAAAAAGTGAGTAGTGAAACCTCTTCAGTCGGGAGGGACCGTTCGACAAGAGTTCAACGGAGACTTACTCCGGGGGGAGTAAGTGTTTTACTCCAAGAGAGAGTAAAAGTACCAGGTGCCGCTCGGTTTGGGAAGGGACCGTCCAGCGAGGAGTTGGATGAAGACTTATCCAGGAGAGGTAAGTATTTGCGTACCCCTCTCGGTGGGGAGGGAATCCCGGAGTGCGAGGGATTGAGAAGTCCAGCAGGACAAGTGATTGAGACCTCCCGGTAGTGCAGTTCTGGTATTTCCAGAAGAGACAAATCACGAAAGGAGGGAAGCGACTGAGGTGAATTTGTGTGTGAAAGCATTCTGGAAGATGGGACAGAAGAAAAGTAAATCTTCTACTCCCATGGGTGGCTGTGAATTAGTGCAGGACAGCCCTAAGAGTGAAGAAAAACCCAAAGGGAGGGGTGAAATGGGGGATCATAAGGAGAAGCTGCAAGATACCCCACAGGAGAAGAAAAAACTAGAGAATGAGTTTGTGGTGGGGTTACCAACTATACCCCCGGATAGTCCTTTAGGAGTTATGATCAAGTATTGGAATGATTATCCCTCTAGAGAAGGAAAATCGAGGGAGAAGATGGTGCATTATTGTATGGAAGTATGGGGAGGAAAGCAAATCAGACAGGATTATTTGTTTTGGCCGGTGTATGGTTCATTTGAAGATTGGATATGTCAGGCTTTGAATTTGTATGTGAATGGCAAAAGACCATTTTGTGCAGAGGAATGTGAGTATGCTAGCCTATGGATAGAAGTGGATACTAGAATCTCTCTCTCCCCGTTAAGTGAAGAGAAAGGACAGAAGACGGCTTATGACCTAAAAGAGTTTCAAAAAATACCCCCCCCATATGTCCTGCCTTGGCCTATGCCCAGGGGGTCACCTCCGTATGGTGCTGTAATTCAGAATGATCACAAGAGTGTATTCACTCCCACAGCTCCAGCAAAATCATCCCTCTCCCCTATTGAAACTGAGGGAGCCACCCTGTCAGTGGCTGCTGGAGTGAGAAATCAGCAAACACCCTATCCACCCCCCCCTCAGGAAGCGCAGCAGTCAGCAGCTCCTGAAACACAGAGTCCTAACATAATATCCCCAATGACTCCACAGTCCATGCAAACAGAGCATTGTTCTTCAGGAATAGTCTCTTTATCCACGAACACGTCACAGTTGTACCCCTTAAGAGAGACTACAATGGGGGGAGGAAGAAATCAAGGGGATAGGATAGGGTTTATATCAGTTCCCTTGAATTCAGGAGATGTTAGAGCATTTAAGAAAGAGATGGGAAATCTCTTAGAGGATCCTTTGGGAGTGGCTGAGAGGTTTGACCAGTTTTTAGGTCCTAATATATATACTTGGGAGGAAATACAGTCAATTTTAGGAATATTATTTACTGTGGAAGAACGGGGAATGATTAGAAAAGCGGGAATGAAAGGTTGGGATCAAAGGCACCGGCAGGGTCCAGCTGCAGATGTTAAATGGCCTTTAGAAAACCCTAATTGGAACCATAATGAGCCAAATCATAGAAGAAATATGAATGATCTGAGAGAAATAATTGTCGAGGGGATAAAGGAATCTGTCCCTAGAGGGCAGAATGTTACAAAGGCTTTCAGTGAATATCAAAGGAAAGAGGAAAGCCCAACTGAATGGTTAGAGAGACTTAGAAGGACTTTCCAGCTTTATTCTGGTATGGATCCAGGTGATGGAATGGGACAGCAAGTGCTTAAGATGCGGTTTGTGAGTGGAGCATGGGCAGATATTAAAAAGAAGCTGGAAGACATAGATGATTGGCAGTGTAAGGAAATGGATGAATTGTTGAGGATTGCGCAGAAAGTATATGTGCGGAGGGAGGAAGAGAGTCAAAAGGAACGAGAGGAGAGACAGGAAAAATTACAGAAGAGAGAGGAAGAAAGGCAGAAAAGACAAGAAGAAATGCAGAGGAAGCAGACAAGAATTTTAGTGGCAGCTATAAAAGGAGGACAAAGAGGGGATAGAGAACGGAGACGGAAGACCCCTTGTGGACCTAATAAACGTGAACCCTTTAGAGAACGTGTGCAGTTAGACTTAAGTGAAATAGAGTGTTACTACTGTGGGCAGAAAGGACACATAAAAAGAAATTGCAGGAAGAGATTGCAAGATGAACAGATTTACCAAGAGGAATAGGGGAGTCAGGGGCTCTATTTGCTGGGGACCCAGAAGAATACAGAGCCCTTGATAAAACTTAAAATAGGTCCCCAGCAACAAGAACTTGAGTTCCTAGTGGATTCAGGGGCAGAAAGATCGACAGTTCAAAAGTTACCTTGGGGTTGCACGACTTCCTCAGACACAATCCAAGTTGTAGGGGCCAAGGGAGAACCATTTAAGGTGCCCCTCATAAAAGATGTGGAAATAGAAGCCCAGAATAAATATGCATTAGGAACATTTCTATTAGTTCCTGAGGCTGAGTATAATCTGTTAGGGAGAGATTTAATAATAGAATTGGGAATAAATTTAGAAGTGAAAGATCAAAAATTACAAGTCCAAATATATGCCCTTACGGCGGAGGACGAAAAAAAAATAAATCCTGAGGTGTGGTTTACTCCTGATTCTGTGGGAAAGCTAGATATAAAACCATTTGAGGTCTCAATTCGAAATCCAGAAGAACCAATAAGAGTGAAACAATATCCCATCCCATATAAAGGAAGAGTTGGACTTAAACCGACCATAGAAAGACTTTTAACACAAGGATTATTAGAACCATGTAAGTCACCTCATAATACTCCCATTTTGCCGGTAAGGAAATCTGACGGATCATATCGTCTGGTGCAGGATTTAAGGGAAGTAAACAAACGGACAATTACCCGGTACCCTGTAGTCGCTAATCCTTATACTTTACTAAACCAACTCTCACCTGACCATAAGTGGTATAGTGTGATCGACCTGAAAGATGCATTTTGGACTTGTCCTCTGAAAGAAGAGAGTAGAGACTATTTTGCTTTTGAATGGGAAGATCCTGACTCACATAGGAAACAACAACTTAGATGGACTGTTCTACCTCAGGGATTTACAGAATCCCCTAATTTGTTTGGACAAGCCTTAGGACAATTATTAGAGTCTTTTGAACCTCGCCAGGGTACGGTTTTGATTCAATATGTTGATGATTTGTTAGTTGCCGGAGAAAAGTTAGAAGATGTCAGAGATGAAAGCATTAGACTTCTGAATTTCTTAAGTTTAAAAGGTTTGAAAGTGTCAAAGTCCAAATTGCAATTTACAGAGGAAGAAGTTAAGTATTTAGGACATTGGTTGAGCAAGGGACATAAGAAATTAGATCCTGATCGAGTAAATGGAATTCTGTCACTATCTGTACCCAGGAGCAAAAGACAGGTTAGACAACTTCTGGGCCTATTTGGGTATTGTAGGCAATGGATTGAAAATTACAGTAGTAAAGTCAAATTTTTGTATGAAAAATTAACCAAGGAGGGGCTAGTAAAGTGGAGTGATGAGGATGAACAGCACTTAGAAAAATTGAAGGAGGATTTAGTAAATGCACCTGTGTTAAGTCTGCCAGACAATCGGAAACCTTTTTATCTATTTGTAAATACAGAAAATGGTACAGCATATGGAGTCCTAACCCAGACCTGGGCCGGACAGAGGAAACCGGTAGGGTACTATTCAAAATTGCTGGATCCAGTAAGTAGAGGTTGGCCCACCTGTTTGCAATGTGTAGTTGCTACAGCTCTGTTAGTTGAAGAAGCTATAAAGGTGACTTTTGGAGGAAAATTAAAAGTATTTACTCCCCATAATATAAGAGGAGTATTACAACAGAGGGCTGAGAAATGGTTGACTGATAGTCGACTATTAAAATATGAAAGTATCCTATTGCACTCCCCGGATCTGGAGTTAGAGATGACACATGTGCAAAATCCAGCTCAATTTTTATATGGAGAACCTAAAGAAGATCTAGGACATGACTGTTTACAGGTAATAAATCTTCAAACAAAGATTAGGGAGGATTTAGAAGAAGAAGAACTGAGTTCGGGAGAGAAAATATACATCGATGGTTCTTCTAGGGTGGTTAATGGGAATCGAAAGTCAGGATATGCAGTGATAGATGGAGAAAATTTTCAGGTCAGAGAATCTGGACCCTTAGATAAGACATGGTCAGCCCAAGCTTGTGAGTTATATGCACTGTTGAGAGCGTTACAATTATTAGATGGAAAAGCAGGCACTATCTTCACAGACTCTAAGTATGCATTTGGAGTAGTTCACACCTTCGGCAAGATATGGGAAGAGAGAGGATTGATTAATACCCAGGGTAAAGGACTTGTTCATGAAACTCTAATACGAGAAATCTTAAAAGCTTTGAGAAAGCCAAAGCAGATTGCAATAGTACATATTAAAGGGCATCAGAAAGGGTTAAAAGCTACTGTTAGGGGCAACAATTTAGCAGATGAGGAAGCAAAGAAAGCAGCTTTATTAGTAATGGCAAGTTCAGAACCAGAAGATAGAAATGTCCTGAAAAGTTTTAGTGATCAAGAGAAAAAGAAACTGCAGCAATCTGGAGCGAAAGAAGAAAATAATAAATGGTTATTAGCAGATGGTCGAGAAGTACTTCCAAAAGGGCTTGCTCAGAGAATAATGAAGAAATTACATGAGACAACCCACTGGGGAATACAGGCATTAGTGGATCAGTTTGAAAACAAGTTTGCCTGTGTGGGAGTTTATGGAATAGCAAAGAAAATTTTAGAAGGGTGTTTAACCTGTCAGAGGGTAAACAAAAGGCAATTGAGAGAACGAGTACAAGGGGGACGAGAAATAGCTAAGAGACCTTTTGAGAAAGTACAGACAGATTTTACTGAATTACCTAAAGTAGGCAGGTATCGCCACCTACTGGTGTTAGTGGACCATCTCACCCACTTTGTAGAAGCCTTTCCGGTAGCCCGATGTACAGCCAAAACAGTGATTAAGATTTTATTAGAAGAAATTATTCCAAGGTATGGTGCTGTGGCAATAGTAGATTCGGACAGGGGACCACACTTTACTTCTAAAATAATTAAAGAAACAACAGAACTTTTTGGAACCAAATGGGAGTACCATACTCCTTGGCATCCACAGAGCTCTGGTAAAGTAGAAAGAATGAATGGAGAAATAAAGAAGCAATTGACTAAATTAATGATAGAAACTAAAATGAATTGGGTAAAGTGTTTGCCATTGGCCTTATTATATATACGGACCCAACCACGTACCGACACAGGAATCTCACCATTTGAAATGCTGTATGGGATGCCATATGATTTTGGAATCCCGATTGAAAATCCCAAGGTGGAAGATACCCTCTTGAGGGAATATATAATTGAGTTAATGAAAAGGAGACAGGAATTGAGGAAAAAAGGATTAGTAACTCAGAGACCCCCGTTGGATATGGCAATACACAGAATTCAACCTGGAGACAGGGTATTAATTAAAACATGGAAAGAGTCTTCATTAACGCCTCGTTGGGAAGGACCCTTTGTTGTTCTTCTTACCACAGATACAGCCATTCGTACCGCTGAAAGAGGATGGACTCACGCATCTCGGGTTAAGGGGCCAGTCAACACTCCTGAATGGACTGTAACTCCTCAGCCTGGGAATCTCCGAATGACGTTCAGAAAAACTGGACTGGTAAATGAATAACCCTGAACGAGACTGGGACCCAGCCCAGCCTATACTCCTGGTCTGAAGTACCTCGAGACCTAACCTTAATAAGGGTTCGGTATAGACATTGATAAGTGGGCTAATCCTCTACCAGGCTGGGGAAAGTGGATATACCAAATTGCTGAAAAAGGTAAAACTTTTCCTCATTGTTGTGATCTTGAGACTGAAATTACTTTGCCAGAAAGACCTGCACAGAAGATACCCTGTATAAAACACCCAGTTTCAAGACCCCGGAGCTGGGTCAGTTGTAAATGTACATTATATGGTATAGAGTGATATTGTACAGCAGTAGGCAGGACACCCATCGTACGAATTGCCGAGAGTTCTTTGTTGCTTCTGATGAGAAACTGAATGTTTAGAAATTGATAAGTTATTCTGTAGATAGGAGTAGTTGGTACCAGAGAACTGGGAAGTCCATGATAAAATATTTTCTAATTTTGGTACAAAACTCTAGAACAGTGTGCCGTTAAAATTGCCTAGAAAACAGAGTTCACAACCAACCAACTTTTAGAAAACATATGGATCTAGAGAAATAAAGGAAAAGGTCACAAGAACCTATCAAGAGCCCATATTCTCCTGAAGAATATTGACTGCTGCCGAGAAGATATAGAACCCCGTTGCTCCCAGCAAAGGAGTAGACGGAGGAGGCAGAGCAATAATACAGTGGAGAACAGATATGGGAAATTATATATGGATTGTAGTATTTTTGTGGCAGCTTTCCCCAAGCAGGGAAAGCCCACATCGGCCGTACAAGTGGACTCTGAACAGATGGAGTGATCTAAAAACAGTTAGGACTAATCTTACTGTAGGATCTCCCAGTTTCTCTGCTACACTGTGTCAAATAGCTCCTGTACCACATTGTTCAAATTTGAAACCTTATTATCTCTGTCCTGCATCTAATCCAGGGAAAGGATATTGTAACTACCCTGATCAATATTATTGTGCACACTGGGACTGTGCCACTATTGCTTCCGCCTGGACCCCTAATTCTCAAGATAAATATCTAACGACAATATGGGGACCACCTGGCTGTAAACCTTCACAATTTGTTTTGTCTAGAGGATCAAAGAGGTATAGCGATTGTAAGTATATTACCATCCAGGTACTGCAACCAGAAGACCCAGGATGGTTGATAGGAAGAACTTGGGGAATCAGATACTGGGAAGCTGGCACAGACAGGGGAGGGCTAATATTCATAAAAAAACAAGAAATCACCCACCGCCCTCTGGCAGTAGGACCCAATAAAGTAATAAAGAGAAAAGAGGATAATTTGAATCAGAAAGAGAGTAGAAAAAGACACACCTCCACAGTTTCAACTGCCCCGACTGTAAGTTTTAATGACTCTAGTAGAATCTCAACCTACACTAAGGTACATGAGAAAACAGAACCGTTGTTAAAATTGATGCAAGCGGCCTATAACACACTTAACCACACCGACTCTAACTTAACTAACTCCTGTTGGTTGTGTTATGACATCAAACCTCCATTCTATGAGGGGATAGCTCTGAACACCTCAGTTACGATATCCAATCAGGGCAACCCTACGCAATGTAATTGGGGGGAAAAACAAATAGGAATCACTCTCCAGCAGGTGAGAGGACAAGGAGTGTGCATAGGAAATGTACCTCCAACGAAAAGAAACTTATGCAGCTATACCCTCAAGAAACTTGATAAAACCAAGAAATGGGTTATACCTAGCAAAGAAGGATGGTGGATATGCTCCAAGACGGGGGTCACTCCCTGCTTGTCTTTACGAATATTTAATGAAAATAAAGACTTTTGTGTTCAAATAACAATAATACCCCGAATTCTTTATCATTCGAAGGAATTGGTTCTTGACCAATGGGATGATAATAAACACAGGATACAAAAGAGGGAACCATTTACTGCCATAACTATCGCCATGCTCCTTGGGCTGGGAGCGGCGGGAACGGCAACAGGAATTGCATCCCTCATTGAACAAAATAAAGGGATTACATCTCTAAGAGCAGCAGTTGATGAAGACTTAGTGAGAATCGAAAAATCAATATCATACTTAGAGAAGTCTCTTACTTCACTTTCTGAAGTAGTCCTACAGAATAGGAGAGGATTAGACTTATTATTCTTACAACAAGGGGGGCTATGTGTTGCATTAGGAGAAGAATGTTGCTTTTATGCAGATCATTCAGGGGTAGTTCGTGAATCTATGACTAAATTACGTGAAGGAATTCTTCAAAGGAAAAGAGAAAGAGAGACTCAACAAAACTGGTTTGAATCATGGTTTCACAAATCACCCTGGTTAACTACTTTAATTTCTACCCTAATAGGCCCCCTAATAATGTTGTTAATTACTTTGACATTTGGTCCTTGTATTTTGAATAAATTTGTAACTTTTGTTAAAGGTAGGATTGAAACAGTACAACTTATGGTAATGAGACAGCCATATTCCGAATCGAGCGAAGAAACATCTAAAGCTGAACCATTTCCTACCTTGAGTGCAGCCCGAGAAGCTGTAATAAGGTTTGATAAGCAAATTAATGATAAATAGAAGAGGGGGAAATTGTAATAGCCAATAAAGACCAAAGGAGAGATAATTTGCTTATCAAATTATATTTGCAACATTGTAATTACGAGTTGCGATAAACAAAGTCCCAAGTTTCTATAAGTTCCAAATAATAATTTCATTTGGTGTTTGTCTTGACTACCTCATGCATATTGATTGTATCATATACCTGTATATTCTGTGAATTTTTGGCAAAATGTTTAATGAGAAGTTTTCTCATAACTGAAGCTGAGAGTTATCTCTACAACTAGTCATAGTTCATGTATTCTTAGATGAACAGGCGCCTAAAGATTTAAAGTTCCATTATATTTACAGCTAAGGTTAAAAGAGCTATCTCTGCAGCCAGTCCTAATTCATGTACTCTTGGACGAGTAGGCGCCTAAAGACTTAAAGTTGTACTATATTTCATCCTTAGGATAGTGAGAAGGTTTAGGCCTTTTGACCTTGAGAGGGTCTGTTTTGTTTCATTGTGGGGGTGTAGTTAAGTTTTAGAATCTATTTAGTCTGTTTTTAATGTAGTCACCCATTTGCTTCACGAATCACAATTATTTATATATATCACACAAACCATAATGTTATGTTACCATAATTAGTGATATTTTGTTATGTTATGTAAGAAGAAAAAGAACTGAAAAAGAGAACAGAACTCTCTTCCAGTGGCAAGACAGCACATGCGCAGAAAAAGCTGACTACATCAAAAGGATGAAGTGAACAGAGCCGAGCTTGTCTCCTAGCAACAAGATACGCATGCGTAAAGCCTCTTGGCAACAAGAACAGAGCCTGCGCAGATAAACCTGATGAACAAAGGAGGGGATTTTAAAGGAGATAAGCAGCTCCAAACCTATAAAAGGCAGACTGAAAATTATTGAAGTGTGCCTTAGATGAGCAAGGAAAGCTCACTAAGACACCCAGCGCTGTTTTGCTTATTTGATTTTTATATAAATCTATAATAAAACTTTTTACTACGATATTTGAGCCTAGTGCCGATTTTACTTATAACAGCCTGTTTTCTCAATGAGTAAAGGTACAGCACACATTCTTTCCTTGCTGTTTGTTCAGATGGTGCTTTTTAAAGGTACCATGTAAAAAGGCCGTTTAAAAAAAGCACATTCATTGTGTTCTATATTAGGTGATGACGTGGCCAGTCTGGGACTGGGTAATTGCAGCTCTGAGGATGCAAGCACATCAGGAAATGAAATTGCTGTGAGGAGTTGAAGTTTCCTGGCTGTGTATTCAGGGAAACTGAATTTAACCTTTGGGAGACAAAAAGAAGAAAATCCCTTTAAAAAAACTTGTAAAATAATTCAGTGCATGTCCTTGCAGACATATCACAAGCATTCGGAATTGTACCAGTGTGAGGTCTGAGAGGGTGTCTTGCCCAGCCTCTTGCTGCCTCAAATGTGTTTTGGTGGATGTTTATCCAGGTATTTTTTAAGTTCAGCAGAGGCAAAAGGCCCTGTGGCTGCTAGATTGGTTGTTCTCACTGCCTCTAACATGCACTATCTGCAAAGTCAGCTGCATTTTCTTCACCCAGAAACTTACTGGCATATGCTAACATTTGAGTGTTTGATTTTTGTAACCTCAGTGCTCTGATAATGTGAGTCTGTGTTTGCCCATTGGGGGGAACGTTTACACTTGTACTTGAAACTGGAAGGTGTTTCAGCAAAAAGTTTTGCTAGTAATTATTTTCTAGTAGTACTGTGGAAACAAAATATCCATGTTCTCAGCAAGTTGCCCCTTGGTTCTTATTTCCAGTAGTTTTACATGTAGTTTATTCTTCATTCTGTGTTGTGTTCTAGCAGTTTACATTCTTTTGCAATTGAATCGTAGATTATCAGTGAACTAATTTTTAGATGTTAGGAATGAACAGGTAAAAACTTATGGCCAAGGTTGTTTGTTGAGATCACAGAATGGCATTAAACATCAGTATTATAAGACTTCATTATGATAGACTTTATTATGAAAATGGGGTGATTTCTCAGCTGAACTTTCATTTTTAGAATTTCAGTCTTCCTCCACACACCTTTTTTGGCTAGCACTCAGGCTCCAGCTGAAATGAGGATTACTCTGAAAAAAGTGAAAAGTCCAGGCTCTGGATTTTTATCCAGGAAATCTTTGGCTTCTGCCTAGTCAGGTGATTTGCTAGAGCTGAGATCTTGAGGGTTTTGTCTTGAACATTAATGCAATACCAGTGGTGCTGGGACATGCAGAACTTGCCATCTAGGACACTTGTTTTCTGGGTATATTTTGTATTTAAAGTGTGGCAGATAGTGCTGCACTGCCCTGTGCAGGGGGTGTGGTACTTTGCCCTGTAATATTGTGTCACCTCAAGGAAGGGTCAACAATTGCTCCAGTTCTTAGAGTGACCAAACAAGTATCTTGTCTGATTCTTGTGATGAAGCTGAGGTTGTGCCAGACTGAAAACTGAAGTGTTTTAATTTTTCAGACCGTAGCACTGAGAAGGAGAAACTCTGCAAATTTTTCTCAATGACTCTATAGCCAACTGATGTAACAATGGTACTAATATTGGGACGCAGACTGAATAGAGAGGAGAGCGGGATACGAGACTCCCCTGCAACCAAGCGGAAAGTTTTTGAAATGGACCCAAAGTCATTGTCAGGCCCTGAGTTTTTCGACTTCTCCTCGGGATCATCCCACGCGGAAAGCATCCTGCAGATCTTCAATGAGTTCCGGGACAGCCGGCTGTTCACAGACGTGATCATCTGCGTGGAGGGCCGGGAGTTCCCCTGCCACCGCGCTGTGCTCTCGGCCTGCAGCAGCTACTTCAGAGCCATGTTCTGCAACGACCACCGGGAGAGCCGGGAGATGCTGGTGGAGATCAACGGCATCTTTGCCGAGGCCATGGATTGCTTTCTGCAGTACGTGTACACGGGCAAGGTGAAGATCACCACAGAGAACGTGCAGTATCTCTTTGAAACATCAAGTCTCTTTCAGATCAGTGTCTTGCGTGACGCCTGCGCCAAGTTCCTGGAAGAGCAACTGGATCCTTGCAACTGCCTGGGAATCCAGCGCTTCGCAGATACGCACTCGCTCAAGACACTGTTCACCAAGTGCAGGAATTTTGCGCTGCAGACATTTGAGGATGTGTCCCAGCATGAAGAGTTCTTGGAGCTGGGGAAGGATGAGCTCATTGATTACATCTGCAGCGACGAGCTGGTGATCAGCAAGGAGGAGATGGTGTTCGAGGCCGTGATGCGCTGGGTGTACCGCGCCGTGGAGCTGCGCCGGCCGGTGCTCCACGAACTGCTGACACACGTCAGGCTCCCGCTCCTGCACCCCAACTACTTCGTTCAGACTGTGGAGGTGGACCAGCTGATCCAGAATTCCCCAGAGTGCTATCAGCTCCTGCATGAAGCCAGACGATACCATATCCTTGGAAACGAGATGATGTCTCCCAGAACTAGACCACGCAGGTGAGGAATTTTTTTTTTTCTTTTTTTCTGTAGGAGAAGGACATAGTTTGTTGCACAGATGTTTGATATACATATGCCCAGAGAAAAATCTCTTGCAGATTATTTTACTTTGCATTCTGGAGCTGCTACACTTACTCTTCAGTACTTCCCCACAAACCGTGAAGCTCACAGGTGTCTTGAAAATGTGAGTTGAGTCTTTCTGCACAGATCACTTTATTGCTATGAAATAAACGACCCTTCAGGTAAGTAAAGTTATATTACCTTGCAAGTAAAACACTTTCTTAAGTTTAATGTTTGCTAGGGGAGACCTTAAAGTATTTCATACAATAGCAGTGTCTTGAAGAGAACTTCATGTGCTGTGGCAAGTACACCATTGCATTTCCCAACCTTTCTTTTTGTAACAAAGTCATGTAAGTGTCCAGCACACCACAAAGGATGTGGATGGGGATATTATGTATTCAGAGCATTTCCTTGCTGCATCACAAATACTTTACAGATGGAGTAGTACATGTATTCGTAATAGACAGCAGAACAGGTTCTTAACTGTAAAGAAACCAAATATTGTAATTTTTAAAGAATTATGAAACAGTTCCTGAAGTATTTTGTGTTTATTCTGTGACATTTTAATAATTCAGAATTGCTACCACTTAATAATGTGTTACACAAATAGGTGACTGAGGTTGCAAAAAGAAATGAGGAAGACTCCATTAGTGGCATTTATGAGCAATGGTGGTTATGATTCTTTTTTTCCTGAAAAATATTCTCCCAGCCTCATGTCAACGATAGTTGACACGATAGTTTATTGTTAACTCCACCCAATTTAAACTGTATTTATAAAATCACATGTTGCATTAAGGTGATGCAATGACCTGGTCGAGACAGATTGTGTTAGGAGTTACTCCTCTTTGCTTGCTCTTACTCATATGTGGTTGCTGTACAGTGACTGTTCAGGGAACCTTTATTTTTCTGGCAGCAGTTAAAGGCTTCCTTAAGAGGGAAAAAGAATACTTGGCAATGTTTGCCCCATTAGAGGCTTTCCAGTCTTCAGTCCTGCCATGAGAGAAGAAACTCCTGAACTCCTTGCAGTGAAGCTGCCAGATTTTCTAAGCTGCACAGTGCTGTGGTGGAGGGTCTTTGGAAGTGTTTGGGTCATGGCAGTTTGGAAACTGGTGCAATTGTTGTTTCTGAGTCCAAGCCTGAGGGAGGGACCATGGGAATTCTGACAGTGTGCAGTGTATTTGGTGTGATGTTTATTCTGTGTCTATTACTCAGTTAGCTAAAGAAGGCAAATACACTCAGACCCGGCAGTTTTGCCAGTGCGTGGTGTGTATCTGCTTGAGAATTTGAACAGCCTCAGTGTAGTGCTCCAGTTTGCACATGAAGTACCCTGCCTAATACAGGTGATTTCTGAAGCCAGGGGGTTTTGTTGGTTTTACTGCTGAGCTTGTTAAACTGCACTGGGAATTCAAGTAGGCAGGAACAAGAGAAGTAATTTACAAAGAGGAAAACTGGCTGGCCTCCCAGCAGGAATTTTTTCCCCTTTTCTATATTACATTCGTGGAATAGTTCTTTGTCATTTGTTTCTGTTGCCTGTTTGTTTCTGTTGCCTATAGCAAAAAGAGATCATATTTTAAAACAGTTGCCAGGTCCCCCTTCTCCTGTGTTTTCACCACACCTTTTCTGGGCATTTCGGCAGGGGGTTGGGAGGAGAGGACAGGTCGCTGGAGAGCTGTTTTCCTTCTTTCTTGCCTTCTTCCAATTTCTTTTCTATATAAACTGTTTCCAAAAGGAGACAGGCTGCAGGACAAGAAATTCCCACACCAGTGTTTTTGTTGAAACTTTGGGAAATAAATAGTGATTGCTTGGATGCACTTATGGGTGAAGTGAGTTCGACTTGTTTTTTTAAACAAGTTGATTTTTTTTTTTTCTTTCTGAAGCCAGTGAAGAGTTACCTGAAGGGAATTGAAGTTAAAGTACGGCATAACCGTTGCTCTTTGCCACTAAGGCATCATTGACAAGTGAGGTCTTTCTGAAAGAGCTTTTCAGTTATGGACTAGTGACATCTTGAGGCTGTCTCTCCTGCTCCTTTGGAGTCTCTCCTGTCCCCTCTGGTTGTGTTGCACAGCAAATCTCCAAGCTGAGACCAGGCAGTGAGCAGTAACACATTTCCATACAAAAGACAACATAGGCTCTTCCTACTGTGTGATTTGAGTTGTCTTCAGATTTTCATCTACCTCTGAGTTTTTCCATCAAAGCTTCTTTTAGCCTACCTAGTTACCATCCTGTGAGTGTTCTCTTTAACTGAAAGTTGTTGTGTTTATACATTTTAACACATCCTTTCTGGTTGCCTTTAGAAAGCTTTAATGTAGTCCCTCATTTTCCCCCAAGGAGACGTGGGTTTCTATTTCACTTCACATATTGTCTGCTATTTCATTTACTACCCAAAAGTGATTTAACATTGGGGAAGAAAAAAGTAGTGATTTACCAGACTTTCTGTAATTTGTTTTCCAAACTTCCCATGATTTGGAATGTAATCTCTTTGAACTACGAGAGTTCTGTCCAGCTCTTGCTGGCGGGTTGGTGTTCTCGCCTTGTGTAACTTGGGACCCCCAGGGAACCTGCTCTTGGGAACGCATGGAATTACGTGGCACTGCTGGTCATATTCCATCCTCCCCTTTTCTATTTTATGCACCTCTTCCTGGTGGGACAGTGCCTTCTGGAATCTCTAGTGCCTGTTTTAACACCTCTGTTATTTTACTCACACTGTTTCTTCTGAGGGCTACAGGGAGGGCTTCCTGTGCTACTGGTTGAGGTCACAGGTTTTTCTAACCTCCACTCAAATATATCCTTAGTTCTTTTCTGGAATTAGCCTTTGCCTGTATGTTGTTTTTGTGTAATTCCACCACAGTTTTACTTTTTTTTGTTAAAGTAACGTGCTCTTTGTCATTTGCAAAAGAAATTTTAGGAACTAACCATAAAACGTATACAGTGCATGACTCCTCCAAGAAAATGTAATGGAGGAAATATTTCTTAACTGAAGAAAAAATATGGTCATACAGGTTCTAAAATGTTGGGAAATTTTTTTGTTTTCTGTAGATTTGAAATACTGTGCTAAATGAATATTTTCTTTACAGAGAAAGATTTCATCATAACAATTCATAAAGAGCTCTCTCTGGGCAAAGATTTTTGGTTCATTTATTTTTAAAATACACTAAGCTTTTCAGTATGTGAGTGGAGGCCTTGATTCTAATCTAGAAAGTAATCCTCAGGCAAACCTCTTTGTACCCATAATTAGCTGGTGTATCTGGACTTGCTTCTGTGGCAAACTACGAGTTGAGTGTCTTGCTTTTACGGAAGTTCTTTTCCTCAATAATGCTTTGCTGGCACAGGAACTTCCCCTCTCTTATCCTTTGAGAGATTCTTTTCAGAGTTGTTCCTCAAAAAAGCAAAAACCGGTAACAGTAAATACATAGAAACCAGGAACGAGCCTGACTTCAAAGCTGAGCAGCTGCCGAGAGTTTCTTCTGCCTGGTTCAGGTGCGTAAGTGCCACTCCTCAGACACATCTCATTTGTATCATCTTGTAGGATGTTACCATTTAGCACTGCCTTTTCCTATTGACAATATTCTGAGTAGAAAGATGTATGGTATATTTAAATTACAGCCTGTGGTGACAAGGAGATAAAAGGGCTAACTAGTTTTGTTTCTGGTGTTTCAAAACAGGGAAAACTTCATCGGGATTTATAGGTGAATATGTGCATAAGTTTATAGTAGGATCTTTAGGGGGATATCATGCAATTTTTACCTCAAAGGCGGTTCTGAGTCTGTTGTTTTTGAGAGAAGACTGCAGTACTCAGCAATGGTATTACTGTCTGTTCTGTGAGATGTCTGTTCACATTGTGATCATCGTACAAAGCTTGACACGACAAAAAGGCTTATCAAAAATAAAATGAATCTTGCATTCAGTTTTACTTAATTGACAGCAGTCCTTGAAATAAATATGTCAGTGCAAAATGCTTTAATCTAAAAATGCCCTGAAAAGAAAGGAGTTTGACAAATGCTGACAAGAAATTAGAAATTTGAGAGGAGGAATAAAAGGTGCTCACGGTTTGATTTGCACATCAAAGATGGTTGAGTCTCTACATTCAAATGTGAATTAATAAATAAGAGGTTTTGTTATTGCTGTGAATGTAGAATATGTATAATACAAAAACATTTGGTTAGTAGAAGGAAAATGAATGTGTGGAATAGAATTTAAAGGCCTACTTGTGTACATTGCAGACTGTCTAATGCTTAATTTTTTTTCACACTGAGTTTTAATTTTTGGTTTAGGCTTGAATTTTTATTTCAGCATTCCTTAATGTTTCCTCCTGTCACTACTCTTGTTTTTTGCTTTACTTTGCACTGGCTCTAAGGCCACTTTCTTTTCTCTTATTTTGGTGACTATATTCCTTCAGCTTTTAAACTTTTTGGATATTTAAGCAATGTAAAGTAATATTGATTTTGTAAAACTCGGGGGGGTCCTGCTTGAACTTGGTTTCTGATCTCTCTATGTACACAAAGTAAAAATACTATTAAAGTAAGGGCTTTCTGTGTTATTTAATTATTCAGTTTTTACATATAACGTTGTGCAGTGGAACTCCACCACTTACTCTGGGCACCTGTCAGTGACACCTGCTGTGTAGCGACACAGCTGGAAACAGTGAAACCTCTGTTTGCTAAATGACTCTTCTTTTTTTCTTTGTTGTAGAAGTTAACACTAAATAGTAAATTTTCTGATTTTCACGCAGTTTTGAAGACGATGTTGTTTGGTCTCCATGTACTAATAAATATCTCCTACATCTTAGTTTTCTGTGTTCTCTTTTTTAGATCAACTGGTTATTCTGAGGTGATAGTTGTTGTTGGAGGCTGTGAACGAGTTGGAGGGTTTAATTTGCCGTACACGGAGTGCTATGATCCCGTAACAGGAGAGTGGAAATCACTGGCTAAACTTCCAGAGTTTACCAAGTCTGAGTATGCCGTGTGTGCTCTACGGAATGATATTCTTGTTTCAGGTGAACAATCCTAAAAAGTTTAAGATTTCTTTTTTTTCTTGGTTGATTGTTTTTCATTACTAGATGATCTTTAAGGTCCCTTCCAACCCAAGCCGTTCTATGATTGTATGATTGATTGGGGATTGTTTTCTTGTTTGTTGTTTGGGATTTTTTTAAGTAGTTTGGCAGATCTTTGTACTGTGAACTTCCAGAAGCTCGGCTGAAAGTCATTTTCTGATGTAAATGGTGAAAACCAGCCCCAGCACAATCTTACTGTAAACAAAAGTGTTTTCTGGAGTTTTTGTTTGGCATGAATCTGCAGTTTTTTACAGCTGATTCCAGGACATCAATTGTATTTAAAGAGACCAGCTCATGCAGTACACTGCTTTAAAATACAGCAGCAGACTGTTTGCAGCAACAGCTGGGAAAAATACAAGCAAAAAATCTCAAGCAGGCTTTTGCCAGCAGTCCTTTAGCAAGGGAAAATTCCAGGGTGCAGCTGATGGTTTAGCCACCACGATCTGTGAGTTAGTTCAGCCGAAGAAGTTGTTTCCTCGGGTGTGTAGTACCTGTGTCATTTGAACAGAGTGTAAAACAAAGGAGATGTGCACAGACAGGACAGAGGAACAGCGGGTGTTAGGGATGTGCCATAGGGCACTTCAGGGGATAAGGCTTCGGGTGTCTCATCCAGGCAGTGACACTACAGGAAATCTGAATTCAGAGCATGGGCAAAAGCCATTCACGTGCATTCAAGAAATAATCTAATGTGATCTCAGCATGTCAGTCAGGAAGGCAAACATAAGGAATATAACTCACTGTGTGCTTTTGTGTTTGAAGTCCACTGGAAATTACTTTTTCAGTCTAACTTATAGATACTGATAGATCCTTATATCACCCAAAAAGTGATACAAAGTTTTCATTGCTCCCTGTAGAGGGGCATGTTAATAGCATTTCCCATACAATAATTATTCAAATCGGCATATTTCTGTTTTTAAAGGTGGAAGAATCAATAGCCGGGATGTCTGGATTTATAACTCTCAACTTAACATTTGGATCAGAGTTGCTTCCTTAAATAAAGGCAGATGGAGACATAAAATGGCTGTTCTTCTTGGTAAAGTAAGAGAAGTATATTTTAATTGTTTTTATAGTTGGGATGTTTTCATGTAGATAAGAAAGCAGTAGAGAAAACACTTAAGTATTACTTTGTATTTCATATCAAATACTTTAAAAATACTTTAATATTTCAAACAATTAGGCTTTTTATCAGTCAGACACTACCCCTGGACGTGAAAATCATCTTACTGCCCAGTCATTTATTTTTTTTTTCATCATTGAAGTGTCTTATTCCCAAGAAGCAAATTTTTGGGAAGCAAAGAAGCATCTGAATTACCCTGTGCTTCACAAGTGCTGTCAAAGGTCTAACAGTTTTGCAGTTATTAACAGAAATTGGTGCTGCTCTGAATGTCGTATCTTTTATTTAATGTTTTATGTTGAAATTAACTGAACACATGCAGTGTGGAAACAGGAGGATTTGCTGTATTTTGAAGGTGTATATGCCTGAACATAAAATGGGTAATTGGGATCAACTGCCTGTGGGGATTCTGTTAGTGAAACTTAGGAAGGATGTGCATGTGGTATCCCTTGGGCTTCGTGGAGATGAAACTTGCAGCTGAGCAAACAGAAGCAAGTAGACATAAATAATGAGTTCTGCTTCTTAAATGTGAGAGAAGGGGCAGGAAAGAGTTTACAAACTGAGATGAGGAAATATTTCTGTAAGTAAGTAGGGAAAAGCAAAACACTGAAAAGCAAAGGTAAACTCAGATGGACTTTTGCTGCTGCTGTTGCTGAATGTCATCTAAAAAAAGAGAAATGCAGAGAAATGCCTTTTCTAACAAATGCCATTCAAACAGGAAGTTTCTATCGTAGTATTAATAATACTATGCTTTGGCATGTGTTTGCAGTGTCATTCCACATGTGACTGAATGGAACTCTCCAGGAAGTCTTTACCCTTTGTTTTTAGGCTGCATTCTTCTTCTCCTGTGTATATATTAAAAATCTGAGAAAAGTATCCCTTTGCATACCTAGCAAATTAGCTTTAAATTAATTTAATTTCATATTTAAATGTAACCCTTACTCTACCCAAGAAATAATGGCAGTTTTCACCCCTGTGCACAGGTGTACGTGGTTGGGGGATATGACGGGCAGAACCGGCTCAGCAGTGTGGAGTGTTACGACTCGTTCTCCAACCGCTGGACAGAGGTGGCTCCCCTGAAAGAGGCCGTGAGCTCCCCGGCTGTGACCAGCTGTGTGGGCAAACTCTTTGTCATCGGGGGTGGGCCTGATGACAACACCTGTTCTGACAAGGTCAGTGAGTTGTGTTGTGTTGCATCTTCTGCCCACAGGCAACAGCATTGCTGGGTTAAAACCAGATCCTGCAGAGGTCCGCTTTAACTGTTTTTGCTGAAGGGAGTATGGTGTTATTATAATACAAAAAATACAGAATAGAAAATGTTAATTCAGGGAGATGCTGTTCCCGTGGTGTTTCTCATGGATACTGTCACTGGCTTCACAAGTTCTGTGAATTCTTAAACCTGAGTGTTCAGAAAATAATGTCAAATACAAGTGCGTGTTTAGACATTGATATATGGACCTATATTTATATTGACTTCGTTTTCTGGGTGAGGTGTTGCCCACCAGGCACTGCTTCTTTGTCTCTCCTTGTATAACCTGTGTGGGCATGCCAGGCTGTTACTTCAGTTAGGCTGTTAATGTGAAAGGCTTGTATTTGTTTTCAGGTTCAGTCTTACGATCCTGACACCAATTCTTGGTTGCTCCGTGCAACGATCCCCATCGCCAAGAGATGTATCACGGCCGTGTCCTTAAACAACCTGATCTACGTTGCTGGTGGGCTCACCAAAGCCATCTACTGCTATGATCCCATTGAGGACTACTGGATGCATGTACAGAACACGTTCAGCAGACAGGTAATTAACAATAGAAGACCTGCACACAGCTGAAACGTAGTTTTTGAAATTATCATCTTGGCATGAAATGAGTATGCACTTGTTTAACTCTGATACAGTTGCATTTCTGATTCCTTTCTTGCTTTACCTCTTCTTCTGTGTAATTCAAAACCTCACAGAAGAATTTTCTATACCAGTAGCTTTTCAGCTGGTCATCACTATTAGCTAGTCCAAACTTTGGGAGCTGTTACTGTTGGAGAACAGGGTAACAGTATAATGGATGAATTTTTAGTTGTATAGAAATTAACTCTGTCAGGTTCTGCTGCATGTTTTGATTTAGATTGAAGACAGTAATTTCCTTGTAATTGATTAAAGCCTTTCAGCGTAACTACAAATATTGAAGGCTGTTTTTACAGTGTGAAAAAGCCCCTTTGTATAGCACAGAAAATTTCTGACTTGAGTAGTGAGGGTTCTGTCACTGCCATATATGGGACACAGAATTTAACCTTGGTAGCAAAGTATACACGTATCAGTTACATTTCCTGATGTTATTACTGTGATATTACCTTAACAGAACTTCATTCTTTTTCCTGGCCTTCCCTCTGTTCCTCTGTTTTGATCTGAGTTCTCTATTTAATTGAATATTTTTTCCATGCCTGCTTTTAAGGAAGAAATAAAATCCTATCGGTGTTTCAAGTAAGACATAGCACAGTCTTTTCTTATGCACTCCTTTTAGTCATGCCTTTTATTCCTCTCCCCATTTACATCCCTCTTCATTATCTGTTACTCCTCTAAGATGCTTCTCCTTGTTCCCGTTTTTTGCATTAATAGTACCTACTGTGGTCCCTCTTCTGAAAACCTTTGTTCTCTCCTCCTTTCCCTATCTCAGATCTTTAAATGGTAAGTACAGTGTTCAGCTGAATTCCATTGTATCCCTTGTATGAGCTATGTAGTGAAGGCTTAGACCTGAAATAGTCTTTTTTGTAGAATTGTGTTGTTGCTTTCTCTAATTATTGTCCTTTCTGCATTGGCCCTTTCAGGAGGAAATAGTATAGGCCTGTTTACAAACAGGAATCAGTGCTGCCCTCCTGCACTGGAGCAGATATGCATGAATCAAGGTCTTGCTTTTTAGATAATCATGTATTCCTTTGTGTTTCTTTGAAACAGGAGAATTGTGGCATGTCTGTGTGTAATGGAAAAATCTATATCCTTGGTGGAAGACGGGAAAATGGTGAAGCCACAGACACTATTCTTTGTTATGACCCTGCAACGGGCATTATCACAGGAGTAGCAGCCATGCCCAGGCCAGTATCGTATCATGGCTGTGTGACCATTCATAGATATAATGAAAAAGGCTTTAAACTGTAATTTTTTTTTCCTGAAAAAAGAAGAAAACTGCATGAATGAATCCAGTGGTCTGCTGCAAGACAGGCTTTTTAAAGATTCCTGAAGTGGGAATTCCCTGCCTAAGTGTCGTATGAAAATTATATCCTGTGCCTTTAGAAAAAGGGTTCATTTAACTGACAAAACAAGTCTCCAAACCTACCCAGTAACCAGAGTTCATTTCTATCTGCTGTGGACTCTGATACAAGAGCAGTAACAGTATGTTGTACTAGTGGTCAGCAAATTTGCCCTATGTGTGATTAGTAATTAAAATCTTGGAAGCTTTTTGGGGAAAGTGCCTTCACAAGCTTTTGTGCCTCTGTCCTAAGAAGCAATATCTGCAAGGTGTTTCCAGTTCTGCTAATGGGAAAAATAGATTCTTTGATCCCAAAGAATCATCTAAGATAATTATTTATAATTTAAAAAGTTTAAATAATTGTAGTTTGTAGGCAGCATTCCTACAGGCAGATTACTTGGCTTAACCGAGCAGATTTAATGTCAGATCATGCATAGTTTGGAATTAAAACCCCAAAAAGCATCAACAAAACAAGCTACATAGGACAAATAGGAGAGTCTTTGAGGGATGCTTTTTTCTGAAGGAGAAACTGGTTGTTTTGTGAGCCACCACAACACACTGCATGACGATTGGGTACCTTAACCCTGTGGACCTTATTCATAGTGTTGATAGATGTCCATCAGAAGAACAAGGCTACATGACATGGAAACCCAGGGGGGTGTAGGCCATGTGTCTGTGAAGCAAATTTTGAGTCCCAGTTTTTACCTTTGTGAGGAGTATGGCTGAAGGCTGAAGGTTACTGGGTTCTCTCTTTGCTCACTGCAAAGTATCTCTATTAAAGAAATAAAAGATGATGGACTCTGGATTCTTCCACTTCCCTGAATCACATTATAAATTACCTGAGGATAGAGTTAGGGACTTGGGTTGTGCCCTACAGCTTATAAATTGTTTTTTTGGATATCTCATCTGCAGAGATGGCAGAGTATCCACCAAGTATTTCTTGGCCTTTCTTCAGACAATCACTCAGTACAGTTAAACTATCATATAAACTGTTTCACCACAGATAAAGAAGCTCTGGGAAGGTCCCTACTGTCACCAGAAAAATATCTGTGGACCTGTCCATGTAGCCATATGAGGTGACTCCCATATGACATATTTTGGATAATTTTGAAGCCAAGGAAGTGCCTGTATTTTGACACCACCATTTTTTAGGTTTTTTTTCAGTAAAGGTATTTTTTTTTAAGTCTTCTCTAGATTTCTGTTCTAGGTCTCTTTATTTCCAGTACGCAGTTGTACAGTTGAGGCACAGAGTTCATAAAAACTTAATAGCACTTAAGAGTTGGAAAATGAATAGGATTGTCTGTACCAATTTCCTGTTAATCACCAAAAACCTCAGGAACTGCCTTTTAAAGGAATTCTGAGGACAGCAGCCAGTAAGGAAGTTGGTCAGTGCCAGGGCAGAAGAAAAACCATAAAATCTCTGCAGAGCCGGCCCTGGCCTCAGGATTCTGGTCTCTGTGATTGCTCGGAGGGTGAAAATAAGCACCATATCTGGAACGTTGTTTGTTCCACTGGACTTTCCTCATGTGTTTTCCCAGAGTATTTCTTCATGAGATGGAAATTCTGACCCTCAGTGAAGCTGTGCCAAACTGGGAGTCACCGTTTTCGGTAACATGGTCATGACTTTTAAAGAGCACTGGGAGCTGCACTTTGGGATGCATTGACTTGTAACCTCAGGAAAGGACACAAATTTCAGTTTCTGGCTGGATACCAAACACTGCTTTGTATATGCTGAATAAGAATACTGATAGAATACAAATCTCTGCATATCAGTGATTGATCAGGAAGTCAGTTCCTGAGCAGGTACATCCACATTGCCCTAAAAAGAAAGTCCCTTGGTAATGCAAGACAAATGAGTCAGATAAATTAATCCTTTTCTAAATTCCTTCTGTTTCTGCTCACCAAGTTACACTTTGAAAAAGCAATTTCAGTACCTGTGAATAAGGTCTGTTGATTGCAATGGTAATTGCCCAGTAACTGATACTATATACTAACAGTGTATATAGCTTATGCCATCATTTTAAATGAAAATGTCAAAAATTCTAGGAGCACTTAATTAGAGATGCAATTTGAAAAATACTCTCCTTTGATTTCTTCCTGTTTGTATTCAGACTTGTAATGTTGATTGTCATGCTAAACTGTTTTTTAACAGTCCTTATTCTGTAGGTGTAGAACAGTGTCATTTAATCTGTGTTTATAATACTGCACTACTCTGTAAATAACAAGATACTGCTTTCTATGGTTTTGAAGATGCATTTTATAGTTTAGTTGTCTTTTCTAACAATTTATGTACTGTTACTGTTACCTATTATTTTGAAAATGACAGTGTTTAATGAACAGTAAATGCAGAAATGTAGATGCAGAAGAAAACTTCTGCTTACAATTCCTGACAACCTGTATTCGGTGCTGAGCAGTTACAGATGTGGAGCATTGCTTAATGGCAGTTACTTATGCAATGATTTCCTTACAACAGGCAGTGAGATTTTCTTCTTGCTTGTTAACTCAGTAAATAATTTTCACTTATGGCCCGCTCTGTTACAACAATTATTCTTAGATGTGCTAGAAAAGGAACGATTCAACTTTGGTTTAATGAAAATGAACCATTTTTCTAGAAGGGTGCATTATTTTGGAAGTTGCATTCCTGAGCCACCTGTTCTCCAATGCATTTCACTTAGGTATAAATGAATTCCAAGATTTAAAGTGTCACTATTATGCATATTTAGCTGCTTGTAGTTTATGGGCTTGAGCAGGAAGCTGGGAAGGTGGAAGGGGTTTGTCTCAGCTAGGAAAGAAAATTATGAAAGCCATGTACTCTAATCAAAATAATCACCATCATAAATGGTGATAGGTTTGGTAGCTCTAGAGCACCTGCACAAAGATGTAACTTCAGTCCAACCACACATGGGAAGAGGGCCCAAGTATCTCCAAGTAACACCTAAAAAATAATTTTTAAGCATTGTCTTCACTAAACAGGAATGAGTAAATATTTTTCTTCTCCATTTTGATGTCCAGTTCTGTTCTTAGTAATGTGATGTTAATTGAAAAGAAAGTTGATGCTTCCTCTCAGCCAGGGTTCTGGAAGGTTCTGGATCACCAATTTCAGTACTGCAGTACAGAGCAGCCTCCAGCCTTCTGCTTTGAGCTGAAGCATTTCCCCCTTTTACAGCCATCAAGCATGGAACAGTTCCCGGGAATCACGTTAGTTGTACTTGTAGGCTCCCTCCTTGATAATGCTTAAGTAGGCATAATTTGTGGAATCTCTTCCATCAGATGAGTCATTTTATACTGTGTGCCTGCGTTTTGGGAATTGGGCACTGTGATTTCCACTCCAGCACCCAGGGGTCCAGATTGTGCACTTTTTATTTTAATTGGCACCAATGCAGTTCTCATCCAAGATTGCTTTGTGGTACTCTCTGAAGCAGAGATGTTAATGCAGATCATGTTGATATGGACCCTTATCATAATTTACTGAAGCTTTTTAAATGATATTTTTAATACAGCATATTTTTGAGAGAGGCTAATGATGTAGGAAGAGGAAATGCTCACTTTGACAGAGGTTTAGAGGAAGCTTGAGAGTAAGGACACTGCTGTCTGTTCCAGCTTCTTCCTCAGAATAGTTGAGTTCACCACATTATCTTAGGGAAATACTCAGTTTATCTTGGTTTTTCTTTACTTGAGCTGTAAGGACAGAAGGAGAAGCAGGAGACCTGCTCGCTGCCTGTGACTTCAGGTTCCCCTCCTGCCCGAGGCCGATGGGGCAGAGCCGTGAGCTTTGTCCAGCTCCAAAGAGACGAGACAAGAGGAACTCCCTGGAGCAGAGAGGTGGCAGGAGGGGTTTGTACATGTGGCTGGGCTTGCTGAAACCAAGGTGTTCTGGATGCTCACAAGTTTGCAATTCCAGATGCAGAAACTCAGGTGGTAAAAATATTTTGTATCTCCATTCAGTGAACTCAGCTGGAGCAATAGATGTGCAGATACGGTTATGCTCTGCCAGTGGCAGAGCTCAGAAAAGCCAAAGGATCATCTTTCTGAATTGCCCAACTAGGCAAGTAGGTGTGGGGTTTATTCCTTCCACAGGAGATGGCAAAAACCAATCCAAGAGCTTTAAGAAACTCAGAAGACGTGATCACTGTGAGGCACAATGAATATTTTCATCTGGATGTAGTCGCATGCACACAAGAAAGTACAAATGAAAAGGTTTGTTGTGCCTGGCTAAAAAAATCTGAGCAACGTATACTCAGAAAAGGAGTCTAAATGGTAAGATGAGATTTCTAAGCAGAAATTTGCTGTCTGGTTGGGAGCCAAGCAGTGATTTTTTAGGGGTTTTTTTAATATGTTTGGCACACAAGTTTCCTCAGTATGGAATTATTTCAGATAGCATTAATAAAAAATGGATGTGGCTGTCAGTTCATCATGACCATGTCAGTGCTACTGAGCATTGCCACACAACAGGCTCCTACCACCCCCAGACAGGAAGTGACTCGTGTTCTCTGCACGCTGCCTTTGCTCTCCTCCCTAACTAACGTTACACAAGTTCATCAAAGTATACAGCCTTGGTAACGTTACTGTCCAAGAACTGTAAACTATTACAGGAGCATTGCTTTTTTCTACTGTAGGGATCCAGTCTACGCTCACATTTGTGTGTGAACATCTGCGTGTGAATAATTCTCTGATCGTTTTCTGATAGTGCTGTTATAAGTGAGGCACATAAAGCCCTGTGTACAGCTTGTTAATAATGTAATTATAGCTTACTTTGTATGCTTAGCTTCGAAGAAAAGAATGTATGTTAATTTTGAAAAGACCTGTGCCTTAAATTCACCTATATTTTTATCTATTGTGAAAAAGAGCTTGGATTACTTCTCCCTATTTGTACCTTTATTAGGATTGGTCTTACTGTCTGGACTGTTGATGTCCCTCTAAGAGAAATAAATGTTGCCATTCATTTTAATTACAATAGTTAAACTTCTTGTTTAGAATATGCCTAGAGTGCTTCCATTTATACAGTGCTATGGCAGATATAATCTAGGGAAATCAGTATTTGGTTTTTTCTATTTTTTGTTTCCAGCACACCTCAGTGACAAAGGACTGAGGTTACTCTTTGACTTCCTGACCTTAATATGTACAGTTTCTTGTTTTAGTCAGTAGCCTCTATGATATTTCTGAACTCTCTGAAGTCATCAACCTCTTGTTCAAGATACAAAATATGAAGCAATAATGTGGTGCAGCATGGCAATAAGCAAATCAAGAGACTTGAATGTAATGTACTATTACTAATTTCATCTGTGTAAATGCTGGACCTATGAGTCATTCTCCTTTGGTGCACCTGTAGCAATTTGGAGTCAGATTAATAGGAGCTACTTGGCCATGGAAGGAGAGTTTACCTCCTGAACTGTTACTCATATGATACTGTATCTTCGCCTGAAATCATGTTTTGATTTTCCTTTTTTGCTGAGGAAAACAGCAGTTTGTGTTATTCCTTGCCAGTTCCTTTATTTACTGAAACATAAAAGCCGTAGTTCCACGAAGAGCTGATCTTGTCCTGGAGAACAGCCTGGTGCAGCACAAGTGATTGAACAGGAAAGCTCAGACCACTTACTGTGTGCCAGAGTCAATGTAACGTGTCTTGCATATAACATTGAGGTCTTCAGATTGTGCTGACAGTAGAAAAGTGATTTTATGTAGCACAATTGCAATAACACCTGTTATATTTAAATATATTTCTTGCATAATTCTTTGAAAGTTTTTTAAAGTTCAGTGTACCTAATAAACATTTGCCTTTTGAATAGTGCACTGTGGTTTATTTAGTTTATGAGAAGTTCCAGGGTGGGGCTTGGTGGAGCAAGGAGGAACCTCCCTCCTGTTTTTTCTGGGTCATTTAACTTGTTGGATTCTGCCCCTTGTGCAGTATCTATCCATTGATCTTTCTTCTGCCTCCCAGTCTACATGTTTTCCCTTCTCATCTTTCTGTCCTCAACACAGAACTTATTACCAATGGGAATTAAGGCAAGCTGGAGGCTGTGTAGAGAAGTAAACTTGAAAGAAAACTGAAAAAACATGGGTGGCATGTGAAATCTGGTTTGTCCTGGGTACTGTGATGAGAAAAGAATGTGAGTGGACTTGGAAGGCAAAACCAGCATGGGAAATCAGGAAGAGGTCACATAACACTAGGAAGGTGACTGGCAATAACACAGGTTGGAAAGAATCATAGAAAGTTTATTTTCCTAAAGTTAGCTACTTGGCCATCTCAAGGTCCTGCTCCCAGATGGCAGAGTAAGCGGGTCAGACTGTGATGGAAAGGTACTATTACACTTGAACTGAGAGGAATCATTTGATTTAATACCACATTTTTTGCAAATACTAGTGGAATACTAGTTGTACTCCTGGCTTCCTCTTCCATGTAATGTGTATTTTAGATCTGTCTCAGAACTTGCTCTTTGTGCAATCTTAATCTTGCTTACTTCCTTAAAACATTGAAATGTTCTGAAAAGAGGCCTAGTAGTGGTCCTATAATAAGAAAAAAAAAGGATTTTAAGGGCTAAGCCTTGAACATTCAAGTACTTGCAAATTAGTGGCCTCATAAATAAGTTTGCAAATCTGTGAGCAGGACACTAATTTATGCTGGTTCACAGCTCACTGCACGAACCATGAGACTACCAGACAAAAGCATCAATGCCATTAGCTGCACCTGACAGGTACTGCAGCCTGGCGAAAACCAAACTGTGGCATTAACTGCACTAATTTGGACAATTTTAGCTCTGATTTGAGAGAATATGAAGTATGGTGAGCAGTAAGTGTGGTACAAGGTTTTTGTGAAGCCTATTTAAGGGCAGGTGAGGGCTGCCATCCTGGCTGTGAGGTGGCATTTGCTGTGGGCTGCTGCTATCCTGCACCTCATCAGCCCAGGCGTCCTTTCTTGGTTTTAGTGGTTTGTTTGTTTTGGTTTTTTTTCATTTGCTAATCATATAATCACAGAATCATTTTGGTTGGAAAAGACCTCTGAGATCGTCAAGTCCAACCTGACTGAACACCACCATGTCAACCAGACCAGAGCACTAAGCGTCACATCCAGTCTTTCACCATCTCTCCGGGCAGCCCGTTCCAATATCGAATCACCCTTTATGTGAAGAATTTCTTCTTGATGTCCAACCTAAACCCTCTCCGGTGCAGCTTGAGACTACGTCCCCTTGTCCTGTCTAATGTTGCCTGGGAGCAGAGTCCGACCCCCACCAGGCTGCAGCTTCCTGTCAGGGAGTTGTAGAGAGTGATAAGGTCACCCTTGAGCCTCCTTTTCTCCAGGCTAAACACCCTCAGCTCCCCGGCCGCTCCTCACAGGACTTGTGCTCCAGACCCTTCACCATCTCCGTCGCCTTTGTCTGGACCCGCTCCAGCACCTCAGTGCCGTTCTCATCATCCTTTCGTGGAGTATCTTCTGTGTTAAAATGTCTTCCCCAAAATCTATTACGCGTTAAGACACGGTTCTTCCAGGCAGCAAGTCCGGATCAGGGCACTGCACCCGTTTCTCCACACAGGAACGCGGCCGCGTCGCCCATCTCGGTCCCCGAGGTGCCGCGGGCGAGCCTTGCCCTGCCCACAGCCCACTTCTCGCCCGCGGCGGGACCGGCACGGCCGGGCCCCCACAGCGCCACGGGCCCGGCTGGACCCTTTCCCTGAGGTAGCTCCGCGCCCCCCGCGCCGCCCTCTGCCCCCGCGGTGCTGCGAGAGGCAGCCCCTGCCCGCGGCGGCAGGTGCGGCCCCTCACGGCCCCTCACGGCCCCTCACGGCCCCTCACGGCCCCTCACGGCCCCTCACGGCCCCTCACGGCCCCTCACGGCCCCTCACGGCCCGGCACCGCCCCCCGCGCGCTGCCCGCCTGCGCGGACCCGCCCCGGCGGCGAGGGCGGTGCTCGGCCCTGCGCTCATGGCGGCGGCGGCGGCGGCGGGACGGCCCCGCGGGGGCCGGCGCTGAGCGCCCGGGGCGGCGCGGGGGCGGCGGGCGGGGGCGGCCGGTGCGGGCGGCGGGGCCGGGCAGTGGCGGAGCGCGGGTGAGCGGCGGGGCGGGAGCGGCGCGGGGCGGGAGCGCGGCCGCGGCGGCGGCTTTGTGTGCGCGGCGGGGGAGGGGAGCGGCGCCGCCGCACGTGGGACTGGCCGCGGGCAGCGCTCCGCCCTCCGCGCCCCGCGGCGGCACCGCCACCGCCGTCACCCCGGACACCTCTGATACTCACACCGTGCCCCGCGGCGGCCTCGGCCCGGCTTCGCGGGTGCGGGTCCTGCCCCGCGCCCCTCCCACCCCGGCGGGACGCACTGCCCCCTCACGGGAAGGGTCGTGGCCCGCGTTAGGCGGTTCTCGGCGGGGCACGGCCGGTGTGTGACCCCGCGGCGGGGAGCGGGGCAGCCCTGCTGGTGCTGGGGCACCCTGGGCTCTCCCCGTGTGCTTGGGGTGCCCGAGTTCCCCCTTCCAGCGGCGGGGGTGCCTGTGCGGAGTGAGCCCTGGCTCTCCCGGAGTCTCGGGATCCCGAGCAGGGTCTCTTTGCCCCTCATGGGCAGCGGGGCACGGGGGCCCTGTACCGCTGCAGCCCCGCTGAGGATGCGGGCACCCGGCCTGTCGGGAACCGCAGGGCCCGGGAGGCGTTTGAAGCTTCTGGGCTGTACAGAACGTTCCAGCTCCCCTGTGCAGCTGTGGGATGATCTCCAGCCCCTGGGGAAGGAGTTGCCCCCCCTCCTGCGGGTGCACCACAGGCCTCCCTGCACGAGGTGAGAGGTTGAAGTTTGCCCAGAAGGTCACTATGGGTAACGCTAATGCTTTTATTTTTCCTGTCAGTGGAGTAGAGAACATGTCTGGGATCAAGAGAGTGATCGCAGAGAAGGACCCTGACTATGAGGAGATCACCATCACACATCCCAACAAGCGGCACAAAGCAGCGGAACAGTCAGGTAGGAGCTGTGGAGTTGGAAACGCTGTGGATGTGCATGCTGTCCACAAACCTTCAGAAAAGGGCTGGGGCAGGAGCTAAGGGGCCAAAGGGCAGACATTGAGCAAGGCAAGTAGTGATACCTCTGTGTAGTCAAATGAAGATGTACCGTATGTGTAGTCATCCCTACCTGCTATCTGAACCATAAATAAAGTGTGAGGATGCAGCCTTTGGTGTGTGATAGCAGCTGGAGCACGAGCACTCCAAGGTCCCAGCCATGTACTTTGGTTCCTGCTGCTTGCTGAAGTATTTGACAGTGCACCTTCCCATGCTGAGTTGTGCTGCAGCCTGTATATCTGTTTTGCAGTTGAAGTCTGCTCTTGGAAGGATTGGCAGTTTGTTTATGTTTTGGGGGATGTGCAGGTTGCAGTACAGGCTGGGGAGGGGAAAAAAAATCCATGACCCTGCAGTACACAGACTGGCTCTTGGAAGATGACAAATGTTTGCAAGAGCAGGCAGATAAAATGGAAAGAAGCAGTGTAGAAGGGATAAGTTAGGGAGAAGGAAGGGGCCTTGAAAATGCAAGAGAGGAGGAAGAGGAACCTGACTAAAGGAGATGGGGACAAAGAAGTGTAGTGGAGAGAGTAGCTGGATGAGTAGGTTTGCATTTGGCACGATTAGATATGCTTTGGAAACCAGCCTGTTGGCAGAGTGCCTGGGACAGGTTGCAGTCCTCTCTGGGCAAATGAGAGTGGAGCTTCTTGCCCCGGGGACAGGGAGTAGGCCAGTGATTTTTGGCATAGCACAGCTAGTGAGAGGATCATGATGGGAAGAGCTGACGAACAGGGAGGTGAGAAAACCGAGGCTGGCTGTGGGATCTGAAGATGATCCAGGAATAGAGCAGGGTGCCGGAGCTGCCAGTTGGAGAGGGACAGATGATGGCTTCGTGGGTGATGTTTTGGAGGATGGTGTACAGCTGGTCAGGTCTGAGGAGTCTGAACTCTGAAGTGAATGTGTTGCTGGTCAGGTCCTGTCTGCCACGTGGGGCAAGGGCCCTCACAGTGGGGCCCAGTGCAGCTGTGCTGTGTGTGGCCGTGTCACCACTCCCAGCTGCCTGCCCTGTCTGGCTGCCAGAAGTCATCACCCTCTGTTCTGAAGTGTCCCAGGGACTGCAGATGGGATTTTAAATCTGCTTCTGAAGCAACTTCTTCAGAAAGTCTTGATAACAAGCAGGCAAAGTCTTAGGGCCCTGGAAAACTGTCCTTGCCAAAGTGAACTTTCTGTTCAGGTGATTCCTCCAAATTGGCTTCTTTCTTCCTCTCATGGAAAATCTCCAACTTTCAATTCCTGATGTATACAAATTTCACTAACACTGTCTTAATGAGGGACTGTGGTTGACACAAGCTGGGCAAAATACGAAAATAAAGTGTCCTTAAAAGCCTAATATAACCACAAATCCTAAAGTGCTTTAATTGTCATAATGTTGGTGTGGCATGGCATCATGTCTCAGGGAAGAGATGGAGTTGTCCCCATCTGAACCATACATCTCATAACTTCATCTGTTTAGGTTTATTTTAAGTGTAGCCTTACATGTAAATTTCCTAGGCATGGCTGGAGGTAAATTATATCCCTCTGCTTTTTAATTTTGCCTTAGTCATACAGATTCCAATGTAATTCTGTTTTAATGTGGGCTTGAACTACTGCTGATCCTAGAATATATAAGTGTATATATATAGGTATGTGGAAATAAGTAAAAATATTTAGGATACCCCTGTTGCATATAGAGGTATCAGTTGCCTCACTTCTGTTGTAGGTACCTTATCAGACAGTACAGTTATGTATGCTGTCTGGAACATACCAGCAAGGTTTTGACTTGCTTTTGATTTCTTTACTCTTTCTATTGGGATATTAGAAACCTCTTCAAACAGATACATACCTCTTAGGAAAACATGCTTGCTCTGAAGCTCAAGCCAAAGTCTTGGTGCTGTTGCATTCTATTCCATGTAGAAGCAATATGAAATTTTTCCAGAGAAGCCCAGGCTTTTTCTCTGATCTGCTCTGCAGTGGAGTCACTGTATTTCTGGCACAAGCTGGAGCACCTTTTCCAGGCTTTATTCTAGAAGTGTTAATTCTTGCTTTACCAGATTCTTACTTAGAGGTTGATAAAAATAGTTCTTGTTTGAACCCCCTTGAGGTGTAATGGAGGTGACAAAGGAAGGGCAATATTAAAAGCTATGGTATGTGTAGAGTGAAAAGAACAGTTCTTCCTATGTATACATGTCCTAGAAAAATACAATAATGTGCCAATTTCATTCTTAGCCACTAATTTGCTGTTAGGTATTTGCCCAGTTTGAAATCTTAAACTACATACTTTCCACTGAGGTCAGTAAACTCCTACTGAAAGGCTAAATTTTTTTGACTGCTGTGCTGGAAGGGGATTTTGTAAGAGATAGACCAGCTTTTGATAATATAGTTTCCTTTATGAGTAATAAATGGTTTGTAGGCACTCCAGAGGAGGCTGCACTTTGTGCCAGTGCTGAAGTATGGGTTTGCCTCATTATTGCTGCGTGATGTGGTGTAAATTTCCTGGATGTGAATCTGGCCAAGGAGAGCAGAAAAACGTCCCTGGTGTTCCCGCTCGTTCCTGCGCAATCACAGCGGTAACTGCACTTGGCCGTAGCAGTTTGGAGTTTTCCTCTTACTGTTCACTTCAGCTTCACTGAGACAGAAGTAAACAAACTGGTCCTGTTCTTCCCATTTTCTGCTATTTGTCATCTCAGACCTAAAAAGGAAAAAACAGCTCTCTACATAAGCCAGCTTTTAAGGGTACATGTGGTTTTTGTTAAGGCAAATAACTTTCTTTTGCAGGAAAATGATCCTTCCCTTTTTCTGTGTGTGTGCTGAACTTATTATCCCTTCACTTCTCACTCCATAGTGATCTCTGATCTTTCTGTTTTCAAATAGAGCCTCAAAAATAGAAGTGTAAATACTTCATTCTTCTTTATTTTCCATGTGCGGCCTCCTACAGCTCGAGATGTTACCGTGCAGAAGATTGAGACTATTATAAAAGAACAGTTTGCTGTCGAAATGAAGAGTAAAGAACATGAAATCGAAGTTATAGATCAGGTATAAAGGTTTTGTTCCTGTCAATACCTAAGATGCTGGTGTATGGGGGTTTGGTGATGGCTGCAGTGGTTATTTTTACTGTATGTTACCTCTTCTTTTGGTAGCGCCTGATCGAAGCGAGAAGGATGATGGACAAGCTGCGTGCCTGTATCGTCGCCAACTATTATGCATCTGCCAGTCTCCTTAAAGCTGGAGAGGTAAAGATTACTCTGGGAACAATAAGACTAAGGGGGATTTTTGCTATTCAGCTGATGTTTGTTTTTGAGATGTGATTTAACAAAATGGGGGAATGCAAACTGCAAGTGGGGTGCCAGTGGGAGAGGAGACCTGTGCACCACCAGCTGGGCCTCAGGAACTTGGCAAAGAGGAGCCTTCAGGGAGCAGTTGAGAAGTCATTCAGCATCTCCTGGTTCTGGTTTCTAAAATACTCTGCATTTTTTTTCATCGGTTTTTGCATGACAGCACCTTTCTTGTCAGACACTGCACAGTTTGTCCTTGCAAAGCCCTGAAAAATGGGGAACATGCTTTCCCATTCCACAGGAGGAGAGTGGAAGCAGATGGGTTTTGGAACTTTTCAAGAAAGAAAAAAAAAAATAAAAAAATTAAGATTTCAAGATTTTTAGAGGGTTGGGCAGTGCCATGAAACCATCCTCCCTTTAACCTGGCAGCCAGTCTGTTGAAGGGTTGATGAACAGACTGATGGCAGCAGTAGAGCAGGATATAAATCAGGGAGATATTACAGGGAGATTAAAAATTCATAAGATTAAAAGAACCTCATACTTTCTTAGTTAAACCCCAGTTCTGAGCACTCTGCCCTTAATGACTGCTAATTGTAGCATGTTCATGACTTGTGCAGGCTCCCAAATGCCATGTAGTTCCTTACCAGTGTAGGTATTTCATTACTATCTTTTCAATTCAGGGAGTTGATCTGATTTCCAGTAAAGATCTGAGTTGATTTTTGGAAGTTGCAGATGGGTGCTGCAAACATGAGTTTCACTGTAGTCCCATAAGAATTTCTCTTCCAAGCAGTGGCTCTCAGTGCTGATCCTGGTTTCCCTATTGTGATTTCCGCAGGGCTTGGAGTGGGGTAAAAAGAAAAAAGTTCAGCTTGTTTTTCTCTCAATGAACTTGAGTTGAGCAACAGGCATTGGAAAAAGTTGTGGAAGCATTGGGAGGCTTGGAGATCCCTCTGCCCCCCTTGATTTTTGTCTGGGCAGCTGAAGAATGTGAGCTAAGTTCTGATCTTTGAAAGTGCCTTTATCCAATGCTATCATGTGTCTACAAGAGCTGTACTGTCCCTTGCTCTGCCATGCAGGGTGTTTGTTTTTTTCCCTGCTGAATTTCACACTTGCTAGAAATAACACATTTTGTAATTGTTTTGAAGTATTCACAAAACTTACTGGCACCTCCTAGCTTTATTTAGTTTTCTAAGTAGTATTTATGATATTATGGTTACAATAGCTGTATCTTCAATTGCATTTTTAATTTTTTCTGAAAGTCCTGATTTGCATGCAGGCTAAATCACTTCTTTCTCATTTTGAAATTGTTGCTGGTTTCAGTTTTCTTTGTTGTCTGTTTTTAATTGTGGCTCGTGTATGTTTGACTCGGCAGGGAATGATTGTCTTGTTTCTCCTTCTGGAAGAATGGGAGTCTTTGTACTTTCATTCAGAACTTCTAGGAAGATGATTTGCAAATTCCTGACCTGTTCTCATAAATAAAAACAATTCTGGAACCCAGTGCTGCTGAGTTTTGAGGCTTATGAGGACTCATGATGACAGTTTATTATGTTTTCCCACAAATTACTGAACAAGGTGTTGGTCACTTTACTTGACAAGAGGTAAAGCAAAAGAAGAGGGTCTTGGTAGTGGTTTGGTTTGGGGTTTGGGTTTTTTTTGGACGTGTTTCCCTACCATTGGATGTATGGATATAACTCTCATAAGCAGGTAACTGAGAGTTGGTAATTGCTTCACTTGTGTGTGTAAGGGACAGTTGGAAAGAATGTTCTCAAATGATCCTTTAAAAGCCAAGATGGGACAATGTTTAACTCCACTCCTGCTACCACCTCTTGAAGGCAGTTCTGCTGCTCCATAGTGGTGCTGGTGTCTATCCCCATGCAACCCCCTCCATCATGTTGGCAGAATTTTGGATCAGGGAATTCACATGGATGAAAAATAAACCTACAAAGGAAAAGAAAAAAAAAAAGAACAAAACCAATAATAAACAAAGCAACAAATAAATCCCAAGTTAGTTTCTTAATTTGTTTTCCTTTGTGACCTGCCCCCTCCCCATGAATAATTGTGCCAGCTTGGCTGATCCAGATGGTTTGGGCAGGGAAGAAGCCTCTTTCAGCTGGTACTGCCTATCAGAAAAGCTGTCAGTGCCACTCTGGTGTGTCTGGCTTCAGGAGCTGGAGCAAGGCTGTCTGTCTGACAGAGGGGGGTTTCATCAAACCAAGGTGACAGGGAGGACTGGTGGCTGGGACAAGTGACTGAGGGACACTTGCTTTGAATGATGGGTGTTTTCCTTCTGAGGTTAAAAGCAAATTCAGGAATTAAGAAAAGGGCCTTTGTCATACTAAGGAAGAAAAATAAAGAGATATAAACACTTGCCCGCCTTGTCCTCCCCCTTGCAGGTTTAGGAGGATCTAAGATTAGCTCTAAGATGTCCATTTTGAGGAAAGTTTGCAAGCTTGTCTAAGCACATTATTATTTATCCTCTGTTAAGCCTTGGGAGCAGGCAGGGTGCTGATATGTGCAGTTTGCCTCACAGGTTTTGACAAGACGGCCAGTGAGTATCAAAGCTATAGAGCCTGATGCACTTAGTACCCTGATTGCCTGCAAGAGCTGGGCAGCTGTGGCCTTCCTGTGTGTGGTGGGAGAGTGTAGGTGTCTGCATGGGAAGAGATGATGTTACTTACAAAGGGGCATTGTAGGTATTTGAGTAGGCTACAGCCTTCGTTTCCAAAACCTGATGGGTTTCTGAGATCAAAAGGCCTAAGGGAACAGATTCAATTTGTGGTGCTGTTTGTGTAGAACCATTTTAAGCTTTTATCTTCTGCAACATATGTTTTTCCTACAGGGCAGCTGATTAAATATTTGCTCTTTCTTCATACATTGACTTTTTCTTTTCTGGTGCAGCTCCTTTTTTATCTGGGCTGCAGAGGTATAGTGACCAGATCTGCCTCCTTCCTGCAGGGCACCAGGTCATGTGATGCGACAATTCTTAATCACCCTTCAATCAAGAAATTCTTGGAATCGCCCTCGAGATCCTCATCTCCAGCTAACCAGGGCTCAGACACTCCCTCTGCCAACCACTCCGAGAGCGACTCGCTCTCTCAGCACAATGACTTTCTCCTGGACAAAGACAATGGCAACTTGGACGCAGAGGAGCGGCTGGCAAACAGCCTGGACCAGAGACAGAGCAGAAATGCTGGCCGGGTAAAGTAAAACTCGAGTGGTGGTCGAGTTGTTGGAGGTGTGTGCTCTGTGGACTCGGTGCTGGCACCAGGAGCTCTTCATGTTTTCACCCACCTTGCTGAAGATCTGTTTCTTGCCCTCTCCAACCGCTTGCTCCCACTCCCTCAGCCTGGCTTTGCTGTAAGGCCACCTGAAGTGTCTGTGATGTGGGTAACTCCTCTTAACTCAGCCCTGCCCAGCAGTGAGCTCAGCAGGCCACAGGGAGAGTGGTGGCAGCACAGCTCTGCTGCTCTCTGGTTGTAGCCTCTGGGCTAGGAGGTGCTTCAGAGCCTGAGCAAAGGGCTTTGCTGTACGGATGGAAGTCAGGTCAGGAGGGCAGAGCCTGGAGAGAAGAGCAAGATGTGTTTTTAGGAAGTAGTGCCTGACCCTGGGTGCCAATGGGGACTGCAAGAGCAGTTGATCCAGTGGAGGGGTTTGGCCTCCTCAGCAACCTGTAGTGAAAACAGTAACACCGGTGGAGTAGCTCACCCTGGGAGTGTGAGCTGGTAGAGCCTGGGGGCATAGTTTGAGTTGGTTTTCTCTTTAGGGTGCTGCTTGCTGTTTTGCATCATAGTATCACTGTTTGCTCAACTGTACCAGACTGACCCAGGTTAAACATACCTTCTGTTGTTTTTCCTGTGTGCTCTTTCCTGGGTTATTTTTGACCTGGATCCATTCCCTTTATGGCTGGCTCACTGTGCAGCCACACAAATGCTTCACCTGTTGACTGCAGGTGGCTCCATGGAGGAGGCTCACTCACTGTCTGCAGGTGAAATGTGCCTTAGGTGAGGTGAAACTCTTCCGTTTCCTTTCCTCATTTAAGCAGTCAGGCCTGAGACGAGTACAGCCCCTAACCCAAGGGATGGGTATATCTCAGTGAATATGGCTGCATTCTGCAGGTGAGCAAGTTGTAGTAATACATGGCAGAAAGGGCAATGATTCTGCCTCCACTGAACAGTGTGACACCACCGATAACAGGGCTGCAGTTTGCTGAAACCCTGCTTGGGGTCTGTGCCAGAAGGCAGATACACCCTATGGAATGTGGACCCACCTACATCGTAAACCACCAGAGCAACAGAACTTGTTTCTTGCACTGAGGGCATTGATGGAGCAGCTCCATTGCTTGGGTGTAGCACGTTGGTACATCTTCGACCTGCAGCCTGTGGCCCAGAGGTGACTGAGGGAGTGTTAAGGAGCAGGAGCCATCCCAGGCTTTCATGGCTTCTTGCTCCACTTTGGGGCATGATTGACTTGACAGAGGAGAGCTAAGGGTTCCTAGTGAATCCACTGCTCCCCATGCTGACCCTCGTCTGGGGAGAGCACAGTGGAGTGTGCTCCAGGAAGCTGCAGCTCCAGCTCTGTTGGTCACTAGAGGATGGCAGTCCCTTATTCTCCAGACATCTGCTTTATCCGAGAGTTGTAGAAAAGCCTCTTGTTCCCATGCAAACAGCAGTTCCATTTGTGTTGGCACTGTAGGTGGTCATATCATTGTCATATCAGGGAGTCTTGGCCTTGGCCCCAGTAATAGCTGGGGTTGTGTTACAGGGTTGCTGGTTGTATTGTGCCCCAAGGATTGTGGTGGATTTGCAGGTTCACCTGGATGTCAGTGACATGGTGTGGCTGCTGCTGTCCCTGCTGAGTTGGAGTTGAATTGCTGTCTCAAGCCCAGCCTTGACTCTTCACCATGAAGCAACACCAGAGTCCCTCAAAGCAGCAGAGTCTGGGAAGGAGAAAGATTTAGATTTTCAGCACCCACTTGTGGGAGATTTACCTTTTTTTTTTTTCTGATTAGTGACCAACATGATGCCATTCTAGCAGTGCCTGTTTCTTTCAGATAGTGCAGTGGTAGTGCTTTTGAAAGCCAAGCTGAAATCATGACTCAGATCCATGTGATGTCGCACAATGTCCGCTCAGTCAAGCTGTGCCGTGCCCTCCTGGCTAGGTAGGATAGCACTGTTCCATGCCTGAGTTGCTTAAATGTGTCTGGATAGCAATTCAAATATTTTTAGGGATGATTTGTTGTTGGTCTTTCATTTATGCAGGTCTGTTGTTTTTTTTTTTTAACAGCACCTTACATTTCTAGCACCAAACAAAATGATGTTTAAGAGGAATGTTTGGGTTTTTGTTTGCCTTTTTTTTCTTCCCCTACCCTCAGGACAGTTCGGGTGTTTCAAGCTCTCAAAAACCAGGACAACGAAATGCTGGACTGTCAAATGATGAAACTTCACGGCTTTATGTGAAGAAAACGATTGTGGTTGGCAACGTTTCCAAGTTAGTATCCAGAGCCTGAGGGACGGTCCTTTGTTTCAGGATTAAATGGAATAGGAGGTTAAAATTAGGAGGCAAATAAAATTGCTAGGCTGTCACAACATAAGGTGTTGCCCTTAAATAATCACTGTAGCCAAGGCAGCTCTCCTCAGGTGTCTGCATGAGGTGTTTTTTTGTTTTTTTTCTGTGGGAGGATCAGGTGTTTTAGTAGTTGTTTTATTTATATATGTATATATAGGGAGGTTTTAAAATCTGTTTCTCTCAAGGGAAGTATTTCAGCTTTTTTTTGATCAGTTAGAAGTTTGAAGCTTTCCCATGAAAATTTGGAAAAGCAAGTTGTCCTAATTCAGTGTGTTGATTAATTGAATTAGTTGGTTAATTCAGTGTGTCCCTAGGGATAGTGTGGGGGTTTTATTAAACAGAAAAAAAAAACCCAATGCACCAAATGACTAGAATGAGGAAAATTGTGACAGCCCAGAATAATCTGAATAAATTAATTTTTACAGATTTTATTTATATATTTATTAAAATTTCCACCTAAATATACATAACTTTTGAACTTTTAGGAAATTAGTGAAGAAAGGCATTAATTTTAGGAAACTATGGACAATTCCAGGTTTTAACTCTCCACCCTGGCACTACTCAAGTCAGTCTTTTGCATAGAAAGTATCAGGCGTTTGCTGACAAAGCCTAGTCTTAGACTTGCATCTTGAAAATCTACCTAAGGCTGTACCCAGAACTAAGTATTGACTCCAAAGTTTCTTAAAAATTCCTGTATTGACTCCGAAGTTTCTTAAAAATTCCTAAGAATAATTGTTTTTATTGTATAAATTGTATTTATGATAGCAGAGTTGTTGATGTGTTCTGGTGTGCCTTTGCTTGTGATATCTCAGAATAGGATGGGAAAAAGAATCTGGCTGTGGTAGAATGTTAAAATTAAGTCTTCCCAATTAAGAGCCAAATGTTTAAATAGGTGAATTTCATATGGCCATTGTGCATTAAAGCAGAGTAAATGTGTTAGAAGAGTAGAGTAGATTTTGGGACCTGTATCTGCTCCTGGATGAACTGTCAGAGTAAGGACAATCAAGCGAACTGTGCGGGGGCAAGGTTCCCACAGGCATTTTACCATCCCCAGTTTTTTTGCCTAAACTTTCCTGAAATGCTTTTTGCAGTATTTTTCTATTTGGGATTTTTATCTTGTGTTTGTTTTTTTACTTTCTTTGCCAGGTACATTCCCCCTGACAAGAGAGAAGAAAATGATCAGTCAACCCATAAATGGATGGTGTACGTCCGAGGCTCTCGGAGAGAACCCAGCATAAATCATTTTGTCAAGAAAGTTTGGTTCTTCCTCCATCCCAGTTACAAACCTAACGACCTGGTAGAAGTGAGGTAAAAAGGAATTATTCCAGTCACTATTCCAGTCTTTATGCTTGCCAGGCTTACAGTGCCAAGTTTCTTGGAAAGTTAGCAACTTCTTTTCCTGGTTTAGTATTCCATGTCTGTATTTAACCTCTGGCTTGACTTGGCTTACTGCAACATAGTACATTTTATGTAGAAAATGTGCCAAACATGTTCAATATTTTTTGTTTGTTTGTTTTGTTTTAATTTCCTTCTGAGAAAAATCATTCAGTTGTTGCATTTCATGTTATTCTTGTGGGTTTGTGCATCCTGGCCTGTATCAGGAACAGTGTGGCAGCAGGACCAGGGAAGTGATTGTCCCCCTGGACTCAGCACTGGTGAGGCCACCCCTGGAGTGCTGTGTCCAGTTCTGGGCCCCTCAATTCAGGAAGGAAATGGAGGGGCTGGAGCAGGTCCAGAGAAGAGCAACGAGGCTGGGGAAGGGTCTGGAGCACAAGTGCTGTGAGGAGAGGCTGAGGGAGCTGAGGTTGTTTAGCTGGAGAAGAGGAGGCTCAGGGGAGACCTCCTCACTCTCTACAACTCCCTGACAGGAGGGGGGAGCTGGGTGGAGGTTGATCTCTTCTCCCAGGCAGCCAGCAGTAGGACAAGAGAGCATGGTCTCAAGCTGTGCCAGGGGAGGTTTAGGTTGGATATTAGGAAGAAATTTTTTACAGAGAGAGTAATGAGGCATTGGAATGGGCTGCCCAGGAAGGGGTGGATTCTCCATCCCTGGAGGTTTTTAAGATGAGACTGGATGTGGCATCAGTGCCATGGGCTGGGAACCACGGCAGGGTTGGATCAAGGGTTGGACGTGATGATCTCTGAGATCTTTTCCAACCCAGCTGATTCTATGATGGCAGGATGTAGCAAACTTCTTTGTGTTTCCTGTGTAACCAAATTACACTTGACTGCTGTCTTTTTGTACTTTTTTTCTCAGTTTCCAGTATCTGATGTCAGTGCTGTTTGTCTTCTGGTTTAATCCCATCTGGTTAATTGATTTCTGGTGTCAGAGTCCCAGTCATCTTAGTGAACATTAATGTTCTGGACTAAAAACAGCCTGTAAACCTCTCCCATTTTGCTTTGTTGCAAAACTACATTTGGGATTTACAATAACAAGCTGAAATACAAAGTAACAGTAAATGTTACAGATAAATGCACACCTCTTTTTCAGCTTGGAAAATGACAGTGGTTAATTTTTCCTTGTTGTCTGTATGTTGTTCTCTGGGTGTTACATGAAGCATGTGTCTTCTCTCTGCTCGATAGGGAACAGAAGGAAGTGATTGCAAAATGCTGCACTGAAAGCTCACCTTGCAGCTGTGCCCTAGGGGCTGGCTTGGGGTTTTTTGAAGAGAGTATTTTTCATTTAACATATGACATAACATTCTTTTCAAAATAAGACACTTGTTTCCTATGCCTCAGCTTTTTATCATTTTCTTCCCTGTCCCCCTGTGTAAAGTTAAAGTATGTTTTCAGCTAATTTCCAAAGCCATAAAATTCTCGTTGCTGTGATTGCATTCTCTTTGTGGCGAATAGCAGGCCTGAAGATAGCTTTAGTTGTCTGCAAGAAAATCAGTCTTGGGCTTTCTGAAAAAGAGGGAGATGAAATCTATATCACTTCTGCATCAAAAATGTAATCACTGTTTGTTTCCAGAGAACCTCCATTTCACCTGACCAGGAGAGGCTGGGGAGAATTTCCAGTGAGAGTACAGATACACTTCAAGGATAGCCAGAACAAGAGGATTGATATCATACACAATTTGAAGGTATTTGAACAAAATACTTTAGAGAAAGGTATTTAAATGAACTGTCCTGCTGATTATTTTCACATGAACAGTTGAGCTGAAGAATGAAAAAAGATCCAGGAAAGCCTCTTACCTTGGCTATATTGGATTCAATGCAGTAGCCAGGGAACCCAGCCTTGCAGCAGCTGGAGGCAATTCTACTCAGAGCAGCAAAGCATTTACCTGCTTTTTTTTCCCTACAGTTTGAGATTTTTATTCTGCTCTCACTGGCTGAAACCTGACAGGGCTGCAGGGCTGTCTTTCTGTTGGTAAAGTGACCGCTGTGTGTGTTCTGTTCCTTCAGCACTTGCACATATCAGCTAGTTATTATCCCTGTTAGAGTGGGCAGGGAGGGCTGAGATTCCTCATTTGGTCTGTGCTCCTTTTGAAAAGAGCTTTCTTTTCCAACCCACTCACTCCTGCAGCACTCAGTAGGATTTATACTATGCAGCAGTCCTGGAAAACTAGGCCATTGCTCTTGTTTTCCTTTTAATTAGTAGTCCCTGGCATTAGCAGACTTAAGTCCTGAGCTGGTTTAATCTCCTGTTTCTTTGAGCAGCATTAGTTTTATTTAAACTCTGCCTCCATTAATGAATTTCATGCTAATGTAGATACCTCGTTGCAACCCCAAATATAGACAGTAGAGGAGGTTGAAAATATTCCCCTGCAACTTAAGGACATGTAATGCAGATGATAAGTAAAATATATTTGGGGAGATATAACCTGGGGAGAAATTGGTAACAGTGATGGGCAGTGAAGGAGGCCCAGCCTACAGAAGAAAACTGAGACAGTCCTTGGCACACAAGAGCTCAAATCAGCAAACCTTTGCTGTTCATGCTGAGCCTGTGGCTGCTGTGAGTGGATGTGAATGAGCCGAGCCCTTGTTTATGGCTGGCAGCCTGTCAAACCCAGCTTCTCTCTGTAGGTGTCTTAACAGATGCCTCTGGGATGTTATGCCTCTTTATCAGCTGATACTCAGTGTGAACAGTTATTTAATCAAAAACTATAAACATAGCCTTTGTGCTGGTCAGTTTAAATCTCTGAGTTTTTCTCATTATTATTTCATTATATTGAGATGAGGAATGAAAAAGGGCACTGCTTGAGGACTTCTCTTAGACTGAAATTTCCTCAACAATCTCATTTCCTTCAGCTTTTTTGCTCCTTCCTATTTTAGTGTGGGCTTTGGGTCATGGTTGACTCTTTTTGCAGAAGAGGCACACTTAACACAGCATGCAGATTCCTGACCCTGTGGCCTTAAGAAATTGGATGTGCTGCTGCTCAACTTACACAGTTTGAACTCCTTTCAGACAATTTGTGTTGTAAATTCTACCTAATATATTGCTTTGTCCTGGTTAATATATTGTTTTGTTTTACCCAGCTGGACAGGACATACACAGGCCTGCAGACACTTGGCGCAGAAACGGTGAGTCAGAGGGTCGTGGGATGGAGGTTGTGCTTTGAGTGCCTGAAGGATGTTTAGAAAGAAAAGACATGTAGGACTAAGCACAGGAGTCAGACCCATTTGATTTTGCAGTTTCTAGAATGTAGATTTTGCTCTCTTGTTGGATGAAATGATTGTGACACCTTGTCACTACTCATGACAATAATAATTTTTTCCCCTTCCTGGTTCAGGGGAGACTGTTTCAGCTCTTCTTTCAGAAAGAACTTTGTACTGCAGTTTTAATTTTTAATTCTTTTTGAAGCTTTTGGTACTAAATGTTATGATTTGCATTCTAATGTGCTGCAGAGCTCGCACATAAAGAGTTTAAGTTAAAGGGATCACTCAACTATCCTGCTGAAATTTTGCAGTATACTAAGTACTTCTAAGTTTCTCTGTCTGACAGGACTCAGTACCTTAATGGAAAATGAACTCTTAAAATAAATAAATGAATTAATAACCTGTAGTTTGCTGTATTCCCAAAGTTGTCTTGATATTGTTCTCCCCTTGTTGTACTGTAGTAAATGGAAACTTTTGTGGTGAAATCGCATTTCAGCTTTTCAGTCTGTGGAGAAAACATTAATGTGACATGTCTACTGTGATTAAAGAACACTTTTGAAGAGTACATCATGTGGTGTGTTTCTCAAGACCTTATCAAAAAAGCCAGAAAAGGCAAGCTGCAGTTTTGTGCCTGTCCCTGCAGGGGTATGCAGCCCTTTCCTTAGTGGGATGCTTGGAGCTGGGCTCTAATCAGTGTTCACTATTCAGATTTCCCCATGGACTGCGAGATGTGCTGTTTTACTCTGAGGATTAAACGTTGCAAGATTTTTGTCTTAGCTCAGGTGCTGCTGGACCTTTGGGAACTGTCCTTGAAATGAATGGAAATGTTATGCAGAGATGGGGGAAAGAAAAAGAGAAATAAAAAGGCATAGTTGTTTTCACTTTTTATATCTTTGCCTAGCCACCAAATACTAATGTCTTTTCTCCTATTTTTGGAAGGTAGTGGATGTGGAGCTACACAGACATTCCCTTGGTGAGGAGTATCTCTTCTCCCAGTCTTCAGAATCTGAACTTTCTGATGTTCCTACATCTTTATCACTACCATTGAGTATTCCAGCACCAGTCAAAGCTTCCTCACCAATTAAACAGCTGCGAGACTCCAGCCCAGATGCTTCTGTGGACAAAGGTAAAGCAAATGGGTGTCAGTGAAGTGTGAGTTCTTGGAACTTCAGCTCTTCTGGATCTCTTCTTTATTGCTCTTATGCCTTAAAGCTTGCTGGTGCTACCTACTCCTTGCTCACCCCAGATGAACATTTCCTCAGTGTACTCTGAAATATAATTCAGAAATTGTTACAGGTTATTTGAGTTTTGGGATTTCTTGTTTTGGTTTTTTTTAATCTAAGACTTGTTGTGCGGGCTCTGTTTTGCTAAAATTAGTGAATATGGAGCAACAGCAGATGCACTTGGAAATAAGGTAGTTGAATAGCACTTTTTTTTCTTGGCAGACTGTTTTCAGAGAGGTTTTTAGATTTCTGAATGTCTTGGAGACATGTAAGAAATTGGTCTAGTATTGTGTTCAATTATATGTGTTGGTGAGATGACTATGGGGGCACCAAAAATCCCTACATAGCTGCAGTTACTGTAGTGTTGAAGAAAGGGAAAAAGAGTGGTGTGTGTTTGGGGGATAATGGCATCTCTGCATGTCAGGATCTCATTCTCACCTTCATGTGTAAGATCAGGAAATGCAGTGCCCATTGTGGTGGGGCAGTAACTGATGGTTTAGGATTCTTTGGATTGCCTGAAACAAGGTGGTGCTGGCCCTTTGGGCACACTGCTGTGATTTGTAGTTTGTGTGAAGCAGGAAAAGGTGGACCTCTGTTGAAATTTAGCTTTATTTTCTGAAACACGTGGTGTCAGGGCTTGCGTGACAGACCTTGGTTACCAGGACTTAGAATCGAGAGTATCTGTTACAATTTGCACTCCTTAGTTTGAGAAACTCTATATTTCAAAATACAGGCAGATGCAGCATGGTCTGATGCTTTTATTGATTTATCCCAACATTCCTGTACTCAAGGAATGGCTGTGAGCTGGTGCCTTGCATGGTGTATTTCCTGGTAGGTGCCATGATGCCACTGGTAGTGTGAGTTCAGCAAGAATGTCTGCTGTTTAAATATGTTTTTTTTTTCTTGTGGCCAAAAAAAGGACAAACACAACCAAATTTTAAATGCACAGGGTTTTTATTCAAGCAGGAGGACTTGCAGCGCCTTTAGGTGAGCAGTGCTACAGCCAACACGAAGGAAGGAGACTTGCCTCCTCCTTACACTAACACACAGTGGCTTCTCTCAGCAGCTCCAGGTTAATTGATCTCCTACATCAAATAAGGTGGATTCCTTAACTCATCGCAGAAGGCAGTAAGTGGTCTCCTTGTGCTCTTACTCCAGGAATATGCACTGTGAGATTCTCTGTGAGGGAGACCCAGCCTTAGTCCGACCCAGCCTTAGTCCTGTGGAGCCCTAACTGAGGACACTTGAAACTACCAGCAGCTTTTGGTCAGTGGAAGGGTCATTCCAAGAAGATGTATAAGAAGTGGCCACAGCTGAACAGGCTGTGCATGCTGTCATTTTATTCTTCTGTTCCAACAAGTTCAATGGGGTTGCACAGGAGGAATCCCCTTTTCCCACTTTATCCTGGTTCAACGCTTCCACCAGTTCCTTCTCTTTCCTTCCTTCAAGAACATGTTTGTCATACCTGAGTTTTGTTTTTGTAGAGAAGCACAGTTAGGAATTAGATGTGTCAGCCTAAGAACTATTTCTGTTCTTTTCCCTGTTTTAATCAGGATTCTCTGGGAATGCTGAAACCGAAAGACATGCCGCGTTTTATTCCCTGCCATCTTCGATAGAACGGACTCCCACCAAGTTAGCCACACAGAAAGTTGCCTTTGGCTCTCATGGAAATTCAGCCTTTCAACCCATTGCAGCTAGCTGTAAAATAGTGCCTCAAGGTCAGAGTCCAAGCCCTGCAGAGTCACCAGGAAAATCCTTCCAGCCTATCACCATGAGTTGCAAGATTGTATCAGGTGAATGTTAGTTTACTTCCCTGAGTGCTTTCCCCTGGAAAAAAAGAGAGGGAACCAGTTGGACTTGTTTTGTGTCCTTCCCCTGATTTCCTGCCAATCTTTGAACATCAGGCAGTAGGAAATGCTAGAATAAGGAGCTAAACATTTCTGAATGCTCAAGGAAAAAAATACAAGTGTGGAATGTTTCACAACAGATAAAAAGCAGGATGAGAGCTGTTCTCTCCCTGTTCTTGAGCGCTTCTAAGTATGAAATAAATGGTCTTGAACTGGACTGCTACCCACAGAAAGGACCAGGCAAGGACACATCTTCCATGTGTAGTATTTTTATGTAGGAAGAAGCCATTCTTCTCCCTCCTGCTTTCAGAAAGCTGGAATGGATTAACAAGAATTTTTTTTTTCCTGATTATTGGGCAAATAATTAGTTTCAACCTTGTAGACTCAAATAGCCCTCTTGTGCTTGCCATATCTCCTGAGGTGGAGCAGCTTTGGTCTTCGTTTTCCAGAAGTCCACACTGTGTTGGATTAAATTGCCAGCTGACTGCAGGGAGCAGTGTGACAGCTTCTGAACCAAACACAGTCAAGGTGCTGTTTTGCTCATTTCACCTGTGGTCCCTTCCCTGCCTGGTCATGACGCCATCCACTGGATGATGTTTTACATCAGACAGTATTAATGTGCAGGTCACCACGGTACTTGCTGTGAAGCTGAAAGATGACCTGTTGCATCTCTTCATTTTCTGATCTGCAGGGTAGAGAAGACGAAGTACCAGTTATCAGCATATGTGATATTTCTGATGATCTGCTCCCAGATAATGTTCTTAAAGTTTGTCTGGTTTGTTTGCTTTTTTTTAACTAAATTTCAATATTTTTCCTTGACATCTTAAAACTGTACTCAGGTTGATCTACATTTGAACCGATGCCAAGTGGTGCTTTCTTTCTTTATAAGCTCTTCTCTTGATCCTCTTTTCCCAAGGCTTCCCAGAAAGCAAGAATTGCAGGGGCCATCCTATCTTTCTTAAAATCCTTGGACTATTGTCTCCTGATCTTTGCTATTTAAATGTTGCTCTGCTGAATATTTTTCCAAGGTTCTGCTGTCTGCTGAGAAGTGCTACCCCTTTCAGATTTTAAAACAGTTTAGAAGACATGGGAATTGTATTTGATGAACATTTATGTTCTGTTTTAATTGTCAATCACTGCCAAGAAAGTAGATTAGGTGGTTGGAGCTTGGTGCTTGCTGCTGTCTCTATTCTCTGATCACTTCCTTGCCTATCCTTTTCTCTGTATTTCTTGTTTACCCCTTCATGCAGCTTTTTTCCTCTCTAGTTTTTCTCTCTCTTGGTGCTGTTACCCAGAAGTTGCATGTTTTTACAGTTTGATTTCAAAGTTTTCTGCTGTAGTGAGAGCAGTGAAGGGACTAGAGTGCTCATGGCTGCCTGATGAACTGCTCAGTTCCCAAAAGGCTCTGAATGCCATGGGCTGCACAAGGGAAGGAGAGCTCAGCTCTCTTCCTTCATCTCCTTGGGTGCACTGGTCTTGGCAGTGAGACTGATGTAGGTAATGTCCCTCGGGATTCAGGAATGGACCAGATGGCTTCTCAAGTTCCCTTGGAACCCTGCTTGTCCTGGTAGACAGATCATATCCAGGGCAGGTATGAGCCACAGTGCTTTAGATGACTTTTCCCTTCCTTCTGTCTCTTCTTTCCTTCTCCAAGTCCTGTGATCTTGCTCAGGCTGGGAAATACATCCTCAAAAAATGTTCCTTTTCTAAGCTGTTTTACAAAGTACTACTATTGCCGTGTTTTTATGTCCTTACAACATTTACAAGCCAGAAGCATTGGACTTTTTTTCTTAAGGTTCTCCAATATCGACCCCTAGTCCATCTCCGCTACCTCGTACCCCAACGTCCACTCCGGTGCACATGAAGCAAGGCTCTGCTAGTTCAGTCATTAATAATCCGTATATTATTGTGGACAAGCCTGGACAGATGGTTGGAGCAGCAGCCACAAGCACAGGTGTGTAGTGTGATCATAGAAGGCAGTGGCTCAGTCTTACACACTCAAGTTTATTCTCTCTTTAAAATGATCGGTATAACAGCAGTATTTCAGCTTGTGAAGATGGAAGAGTACTCTCCAGAGAAAGAGGAAAGTGTGGTTGGTTTGCACAGCTGGCCTGTGTGACATGGTTAAGGATATCTCAGACTTGAGCATAACTTCCCTTAGGAAACAGCACAATGTAAGGCCAAATAGAAAATCACAGACATCTCTTCAAAGAGAGCCTGTTCTTCACAGGAAAAAAGGAAAGAGGGGAAAGTGGTGTAGACAGTGGGGCACAGATTTAGACAGAAACAGCACGAAGGTGCTTGGGTGACAACTGTATCATGGAGGTGGGCAAAAAGCATGGAGAGCTTGCAGTGCCTGGCATATCAGTTGTAGGTCCCAGTGTGGGGTGCAGTGGGTGTGTTGAAGTGCTTAAACCCCACTTACCAGGAGAACACCATGACTGTTTGTTACTGCTTTCAGCTTTTATCTGGTTCAATTCCAGCCAGTTTGGATTCCTCTAACTGGATTCCCTCAGTGGTGACAAAAACCTGGGGTCAGGGGGAGGACTGAACTGCAGGACACAGGTGATGGGCATTGGAGTCAATGGATAATCTTTGTGTCAGGGCTGGAGGAAAGGTCCCTCTGAAGTCATTTATTTGTTGTGATTTTTGGCCAGGAACTGCTATTTTAAAACACGCTTGTTTGTATATGTGTGTGCTTCCCAGCATCTCAGAAGAATGCCCAGAGCCTTGTGAGGAAGTGCAGCATCCATGTAACACAAACTGTTTGCTGGGTGGGGTTGGAAAGTGCAAGAATTCTACTTTTTAAAGTTCCACCCTTTATCTGAGGGAACGTAGCTGTCGTGTTCATTTTAACTTCATCACAGAGAAAATTGGTAGGGGGAGCATAGTCATAACTGGATTTTTAAATTATGTTTTGTGGTGTTCTTGGTAATACTGAAGCTGTTTCACTTATAGGGTTTGATTAATTGGGGTTTTTTGGTTAGCTGGGTGGTTTCTGCCTTTTTTCTTCTCTGTTTCCTTACCTCCAGCCTGACTGTGTACTCTACCTAAGTGGTTTATCATGGTTTGGGTAACTTCTGAGCTCTTCCAGTAGAGGTTTGTACACGGAGGATAACGTCTGTAGATGCACCAGATGGTTTGGACATACAGGTCTTGGTGCCATTAAAGGTGCAGTTTCCCACCACAGTAGTGTAATGTAAGTACAGACTGGCCTGCCAGTTTTCTTGTCAGAGAGCCTCATCACTAGACCCTGTGTGAGGGAGCAAGAGGATATGTGGAACTGGCTTTTTGGCAGCAGCAGCCAGGCTGGACTGTGTTTTTCTCAGACAAAGTCACTGGGATGTTTCTGGTTAGGCTGCAGATCATATTTAAAAAGAGGGGCAAGATCTTCATGGTCTCTGAAAGCCAGCCTTCCCAAAGCCTGTATTTTCAGAAATGGCTGCTCATTTACTTCTAAACTTAAATGCAGATTGTAGTACAACTGTATGAGAGACTAATAATTGTTTTCTTGAGTGTAATGCATGACTTTGGTGTCTCTCGAACAAACAAAACTAACAACCCAACCCAATAGCAGCAGTAACAAAACTGCTGAGCTGCAGTGTGGTGTACACACTCTGAAAATGCAGGGTAAGTTTACTACTGAACCCCCATGCATCTTGGGAGTCAGGAGACTGCTGTGGCACATGTATCCATCTGTCAGTTTAGCAAGAGCAGTCTTCCACTGAGGACCCTAAAAAATTCCTAATTTCTGTTTCTTCCTTTATCCTACTCACTCTGTCCCTTCTGCTTGTTACTCCTCACTTTGTCTCCCTCCTTTTCTGGCCTTCCTTTCCCTTCCCACTCCAAGCCTTCCTCCATGCCAGTGTCTAAGGCTAGTGTAGGTTCAGATGGCTTCTGGGCAGCAGAGGACTTTACATCTGCAGCAGCAAGTTCCAACTGGTGGCTCATTCACTGCCCTAATTTCACATATTTGCACCTGTATCCAATATTCTCAGCCACCCAGGAAGGGTGCCTGACCTTTTACTTGCATCACACAGAGCTCTGGGTGGAGAGTACCTTCTCTGGGGCATGGATTCTGCAGGTGGAAATGCGGTAGTGGATTTGTTTTGTGCCCGTGCCAGCTGCCACTGATGTACCTCCTGGACAATACAGTCGAAATGCAGTGCTGTGTTTCTTGCTAGAAGAGGTTTCATGTGTGCAGTGGCTCCACTCCCTGGCCCTCACCTGACATCTGCTTTATTTCCTGGTGCGCAGGGAGCCCAACCAGCAAACTGAGCAGTGTCTGCCAGGCCTCTCACGGGACTGGATCTCCTGTGTCAAAGACCCATGGGAGCAGTTTTGTTACCTCAGCTGTCAAGGTAATGTTGTCATTAGGTGCGTACTTCCCATTTAAAGTCCAGCTTCCTATTAAATAGGGCTTTTTAACATCAGAAGTTCTGCATTTCAGGAAAGTTCCTTTGATTGTTATTTCATGTGAAGGTTTACTGTGTCTAGCAGATGGAGCCATATGAGAACATGGTGGTTATACAAGATGATAGTGTCACTTTATGCAGCTCTAATTAGACTTGCCTACACGTCTGTTAAAGGCACTGCTCTTCTGCTTTTCTACAAAGAAACCCATGGAGGGCATAGCTCCCAAAATGTCTTACCTTTCAAAAAGTCTCTAGCTTACTTTGATCTTCTTCACTCAGTTAGTGACAGAGTGTGATTAAACCAGAGATGCCTACCTCAAAACCTTCATTCTGTTCATTACTTTCGTTCAGCAGCTGCTCCTAGCAGCCTGAAAATAGCTCATTTAGTGGTTTTACAACTGCCTGCATTCAGAAAAATGTTTGTGTAAACAGTGGAGTAACATTTGGATGTGTAAACAAACAGCGATAAATACAGTTCTTCTGATCTGCAAAGCGCAAAAGGTGCAGAGCTGAACTGTCTCACATAAAATCTCTCCCACATCTTGTGCTAGGAATGATATTTCTGGCAGGGAAGTGGCGTCAGCAAGGCTCTGAAAGCAGCTGGTGGGTGTGCTGCTGAAAACAGGAGCGTTTCCCTGTCTCCAAGCCACAATATTAATGCAGGATGTGGGGGGGGAAGGTTTACCAGTCAGCCTGCAGAGAGCAAATCACTTTCCTTTGGAACTGAGATTCTTCCTATGTCTGTTAGGGAAAAAGACGATTGTTGTCTGGAGCAGTTTGTTTGCAGTAGCATTTTAAGTGTTACGTGTGCAGCCAGCTAGTCAGCTTTTAAAAGCCTGTCTGCTCAGGTGGATTTCACTGAACTGTGTTGAAAATCATTCATTGGTCTTTATTTTTCACTGATTTGGGACAGTTCTTTCTGAAAGGTTTTCAGTGAGTCAAAGTAGGCATGTTATTAGTAACACTTGCATTCTGTATTTCCAGGACAAAGTCTAAACCTTTATTTAATATATTTAAATATTTAAATTAATTACACTATTAATAAATTATATATAGTAAATAAATAATAAAATAAAATTAATATATTTAAATATTAAATATTTTTAAAAATACATTAAAACCATACTTCTGTAAACCAAAATACATTCCTGTTTGTCTTCTGGTCGGTGAAAAGCTGTAATTTTATGGTTTCTTTAAAGGGCTGCATTTCTTCATCCACTCTAAAATGCCTGGTATGCAGCTGCTGTTGGGAGGACTGGTTATACCTCTAGCCTTGTCTTCGCACTTGTCTTCACCATTGTGCACAACTGGTAGCAAATGGGGATGTGGTGAACCAGAGCAGACAACCAATCTGCTTGAAAACTAATGTGTTTTCAGCCACATGTGTCAGTACAAGGAAGATGTCAAGAGTATTAGATTGGAGTCTGAGGGCTTGATTTCTGATCATGGTCCAACCCAAGGATGGGCCAAATGATTGTGAAACCATGGCTTTGGAGTTCACATTGGTTGTAAAAGAGACAAATTGTACTGTAACAAACTTCCTCTAAGGCATTTGACTTCTCTACCAGCCTCAGATCCAGAAATGCCACGTGCATGATTTTGCAAGTGTGGAAATGTTTTGGTTTTTTGTGGGTTTTTTTATTCTATTTAGTTATACAACTTTGTAGTTTCCAGGAAAGACCACGTGCCATTGCATTGTTCCAGTTAGAGGAGAGCATAAATTCATCTGAGAAACTATTTTTCCCCTCCATAACTTGTTTCTTCTTTGACTGTCTTCCTTCTCTGAGATTGTGTATGGAATCACAGAATGACTGAGGTTGGCAGGGATCTCTGGACACCATCCAGTCCAACTCCACTGCTAAAAGGAGTGTCAAATAGAGCAGGTTGCTTGAGAACATGTCCAGTTGAGTTTTGAGTATCTCCAGGGCTGGAGAGTCCACAACCTCTCTGGGCAGCCTGTTACTTTGTTTGATCAGCATCAACAACAACAACATTTTTCTTATAATTTCCTGTATTTCAGTTTGTGCCCATTGACTCAGTCCTTTCACAGGATACCACTGAGTGTTGATTGACTTGACCTTCATTATACCTTCTCATCTGGTATTTATATGCATTGTAAAGATCCCCCTTAAGCCTACTTTAATTTTACATAAAACATATTAAAAGCTGATCTGAAAACAAGTATATTCCTATTGCCTGTGTGTGATATGGTAAGAAACAGTTACTGCTGTTGGAGATGTAACTTTCCAAATAAAATTTGCTTTGTAGGTTGTGTTAAGTAAATTAGACTCCTTTTACTTAAGTGTTGACTGATTTTGGAAATATCTGATTTGCACAGGTAATTTGGCCTACCTATATGGTCCATGCTGCCCTTTATTAACAGTCAGTTGTTTTATTTCTTGTATTCCACTGATTTTTGCACCATGTCTTCTTATTCACAGCAGGAGGATTCTCTTTTTGCCACGATGCCACCCCTTTGTCCCATTGGGAGTCATTCCAAGGTGCAAAGCCCCAAATCGGTCACTGGAGGACTTGGAGCTTTTACAAAGGTATTTCTCCTGGCTTTTGTGGTGGGACAAGGAGCCCAATAGTGTCATTTCATGCCTGACTTGTGCCACTGATCATGTAACTCCAGTGCCTGTAGAACTTACTGGAACCAATGTGTCTTGCTGACAAGAGCTCTCTAGCACCTTTCAGAAATGTGTCTTGTATTCTTTTCTTTCCCTGTAACTCTGCTGTACCTGTGATCTTTCCTTTTATTGCCTCTTTCATCTTGTCTGTTTTTCCTTTGAATTGCTGTTGTATTGAGGCTGATATTTTAAAAGCTATTTTGGTAGGATCTATCATGGCTGGGCTTCACGAACGAAGATTTGGGAAGGCTCTATCCACACCTGTTACAGGCACGCTGGTGGCTAATGAGGCCAATACGAGACAGACATATCCGATTGCAAAAGGCACAGCAGAAAGACTCTTTAGATGGTATATTCTGCAAGACACGGTTCTTTCTGAGTTGCCTTTTCTAAACTGTAGTAGATCTGTCAGAAGCTTCTTAAAAAATGGTACCGTGATTTCTAAATCTCAGACATTGCCACTTCTGATTATGTTTCCTTAAATGCTACTCTCTAGAATTTAAACTTGTTTCTGGCAATATTAGGTGATCCAAGTAAAAGGTGGAAGAATGTTTCCTACCAGTTACAGTACCTGCAGCAGTCTAACACAAACCTCCCCCCACAAAACATCCTTATTTCAGTTGCTGCCCTTAGAGATTAGATGTAGGGCCTATCCCAGAGAAACATAAAACACATACACAAGAGAATAACATCAGCTATAATGATTTACAATACCTATAGCTAGTATATCAGTTGTAATTTTGCAGGATAGAAATAAAAAATTCAGGTTCAGAACATGCTCCAAACAGGAAGTTGCTTATAAATTTGAAACTTTAATATGTTGTTTCATGCTAAGATGCAGGATCTGAAGAAGTCAGGTCTGGCCAAGTCCCTTGTCAGTATGACTAGTAGTTGTAATATTACTAGCAATTCCCTGATTTCTATGAGCATGTCTCAAATGTGGGATGCTTTGTAAGTACAGACACCACCCCACACGCTTGTGTGTTGGGAGCAACCCTGAGTTAGAGTCTACGTGGTGGTGAGAACCATGACTGTTGCCTGCCCTTCCTTGCCGACAGGCTGTCCCAGGTTTAAGGTGTTTGCTTTTCTTACTGCTATTTCTTCCTGTTTACCAGGTGATAATAAAGCAGGAGCCAGGAGAGCTGCCACAGCAGCCGCAGGTCCCGGGGACAGGCGCGGCGCAGCCCTCGGTGCCACAGTACGTCACAGTCAAGGGCAGCCACATGCTGGCCTTGTCTCCACAGAAGCCAGTTGTGAGCACGGGCGAGGGGACAGTACAGTCTAAGGTATGAGGCACTTGGGCATCTCTGGAGTGGTGCAAGCTCTCTGTCTTGTGGTTTTATTGCAACACTTGGTGCTTCTCCCAGGGGGTTCGGGTTGCTTCTTTTGGCAGCACCATGGTTAACTGGTTTCCCTGTGTGCACAGAGTGGCTGGTATTGTACTTCCATGTAGTTCTTGGGAAGGGAACAGGCTGGGCCTGCACTATTGCATTTTGTTGTGTACAGGGACATCTCCCGCTTCTGTCCAACCCACTGCAACAGTGTGGCAGAGGTGCTTTAGAACTGTTAGCCCAGAAAGCTGACTACCATCATCAGGTCTTGTTGAAACTCATCCAGGTCTTTTTGGAAGAGGTCAGTTCTCTTTCCTAGGAATGCAGGCCTGCAACACAAGAGAACAGGACAAATAGGGAGCAAGGTGGAGACTGAGCCAGAACTAGCATTAGGTGAAATTGGCCCTACTTGAGAGGCAACTCAGGTGTTTTATTGTAGGAGTCGTGCCAGTGCAGTCCTGCTATGTCAGGAGTGACACAGCTTCTGAGAAGGCTCACTGCAGTGACAAGATGACAGATGTGTCAGAAATTGTCTCTATTCCTGCCTGCTTCCATTATGGATAGAGTCAAATGATGTGCCAAGAATGAAAGATTACATACAGAACTTTCACATTTGCATAAGTAAATACTCATTTGCATTTGCAACAGTTCATTGTCCTTTTTACTGACTTATTTGCCTGTTTGAGCAGGTATGCAAACTCATGTTTCCCTGCAGTTACTGTCAACAGGTAAAATTGAAGCACTTTGTGGCCTTACTTTGAAGGCTTTGAGGCCTTACTTTTCCCAGGGAATCTGTTCCCATGAACATGTTGAAACTGAATTTCTGCATCTCTGTAATTCACCAAGGCAAGCTTTATCTTCAGCTGGAACTAAGCCATTCCTTATGTATCAGAAAAAAAGGAAGTGCCCTGTAATTTGAATGAACTTAATCTTTTGTGGGTGCTCTGAAATCCTGATTGTGTATAAGAGTTTATCGTTTTACTTGGGATTGGCCTCTTGCCGATTTAATTTTGTTTCTGAATGAAGCACTTCTGTACGTGACCAGACATGTGTGAAGTGTCCTGAAATATCTGGAGACGGAGGTCGTGCACCAGGATTGCCATGCCAGCAGCACATCATCCCACCCTTATTTGTTGCAGGTGGTTGGTGTCCCGGTTGGTTCTGCATTACAGTCGACGGTGAAACAAGCGGTGGCTATAAGTGGTGGCCAGATCCTTGTGGCAAAGTCTGGCTCTTCAGTAGCAAAGGCTGTTGGTTCGAAGCAGGTTGTGACTCAAGGTGTAGCCAAAGCCATCGTGAGTGGAGGTGGAGGGACAATTGTTGCTCAACCTGTGCAGACTATAACAAAGGCACAGGTTTCTTCCACAGGTGCTCAGAAAAGTACATCTCAAGGCTCAGGTAGAGTAATTTTACTCCTTTTAATAGCTCATGATGGGTAGGCTTTGAGGGTCTGTAATGATTTATTCAACTGCAACATAACTGTGTGTGGTTGAAAAACTTCAAAATGAGTAGAGAGCTCTGTAGGAAAGTTCAGGCTGACAGAGATTAAAGAAAATGTTAACTTATTATCTGTAATAGGGAAGAGGGAGCACAAGTGCTTTAAAACATGCAGTGCTCTGTGAGTGGAGATCAGATAGATACGCTGGGGAATGTGCTGGAGACCTGGTAGACTTTCATGGAGCCAGATCTTACATTTTTGCCTGGCATTATGGTCCTTAGCTGCTCAAAGGGCTCCCCATAAATCCAACAAGAGCCAGTCTGTCCCTATTGCATTTTCACGTCCAACACAGTGCTTACAGGTACAGGAGTATGGGCAGAAGCACCTTGCCTGTGTCTGCACACAGCTGGCTCTAGCTGAGCACGCCAGCTGGGGCTCTGAACTGTCAGAGAGGTGTGGTGCCTGGGGCTGGAGGAAGCCTGTAGACCCCATGGCTGTGCTGCTTTGGCCTGCAGCCATAAGTGGCACTGCACACAGAGAGATTTTTTTTCCAGACCTATTAAAAAAACTCTCTGTGCATCAGTAGTGGAGTTAATCTGAGGTTAGGCCAGCTAAGTAGGGATTATTGAAGGCTAGCTGCATGTCACTCCGAGTACTTTCATCCTGTGCAGATTTCAGTGCTTCTTGCTTTCTGCAAGCAGCAGTTTTATTTCTTTTGTTCTTTCTTTCTAGTGATGGCTACGCTGCAGTTACCAGCCACCAACCTGGCCAACTTGGCAAACTTACCACCAGGCACCAAGCTGTATCTCACCACCAACAGCAAGAATCCTTCTGGGAAAGGAAAACTGCTTTTGATACCCCAAGGAGCCATCCTGCGAGCCACAAATAATTCTAGTTAGTCTTGCAGGAAAATTTAATGAGTTAAATAATGTAATCACTGCATAATTAATATGTTTGGCATTTTTGCTATGAAGCATCCTGCTGCTGTGGAAGTCAGTAATGAGATGGGGTTTCTTTGTGCACGACAACCCATATGAGGTGCTTTTTAAGGCTGAGATCTCACGAGTGGCTTTAGTTTTCAATGAAACTGCTTTTCATGCTGTGCTCTCAATGCAGAAACATTTTTTTTGTTAATAGGCTTGTGAATCAAACTTTCTGTGAAATACTTGGAGAAAAACATGCTAAGATCATTCTGAGGGGCAGTGCTTTGTTTATAATGTGCTGTTGCTGTAGGGAAGGAAAGCTTCAGGCTTTGGACTCTGTAGATGAAAAGATTGGTCATGAACCTTCTCCTCAATGCCATTCTTGAGACTTGGTTTGGGATGAGAGATGGATTGGGTGTAAACGTTTTGCTCCCGGCTCTGATTTGGCCTCCCTGAAGTATTGTTCAGTGTAATGTATATCAGCAACCCAGCAATAGAGTACATGTCACTGAAGAAGCAGATGCTCTTTCTGAAGGTATTTTTGGGCTTGTGGTGAGAGCCTCTTTGTTTGAGATTTAGAGAGGCAGCTGGGTCAGTCCAGCTTTGAAAATCTCACAGGCATTGTGGAAGATCATATACTTGTGATTTTTGTGACAGAGCCATGAGTATTTTTTTACCCTTATTTCTTACTGAGAGACTGAAGAAAAGTCACTGTTCAGCTTGTTCCTTCTGGAGGCAGAGCAATATCAAAGTGCCACTGCAAATTAGTGCTTGGTATCCATTATTCTGTTAACAAAATTGCACTGAAACAACCAATGAAAGTAAAATTAAGAAACCAGTGGGATTCAAAATATTTTTAGGGCTTTTGCTGCAGATTCATAACCTGCAAAAGAGTGATGAAAAGACTGGTTATCTGTTGGATAGCATTTTCATTTGATAAAGTTTGCTTGCCCACCAGCCCTCCTTACTCCCCTCATAGCTCCTTTTGTTCATAGTGTTTGCTGAGCTGTAAGAGCACAGCAGCACATCTAAACTGTTCTGTACTGGGTAGTAATGTTCCTTGGCTGCAAAACATGTGGCACCAAATGTCTTGCCAAGTGTTTTCAAGTGTTGTGTGTACAGGGATGCTTTAGCAGCTGACTCTGTCTGATTACCAGAGGGTCAAACCTTTTCCTCTGGTTACAGGTCTTCAGTCCGGATCTTCTACAAGTAGTGGAGGAGGAGGAGGAACCCAAAGCACAAGCAGTAACCTGTCACAGCACCTCACCTATACATCCTACATCCTGAAGCAGACACCCCAGGTCAGTGTCATAAGCATTTCAGTTAAAGCACATTGACTGCAGTGGTGGATGTCCTGTGGTTCTGTAGTGCACAAAACATTCTTGGACTACGGTGCCTAGATCTGTTTACCTCTTCTCCCCATCTGCTTCCATCAGAAAGTGTTCTGTAGCAAGAAGGCTGTGTCCAGCTTGTAGTGCAGAAGCGTCCACTGTATTTAGCAGTACTTTACTTCAGAAGATGAAATGTTGTTGCATTATATCCACAGGCTTTTATCCTGTGTTTCTGTTGACTCTTAAGTGAGTTTCAAAGTGCTGACCTCCCTAACTTATTTTCTGGATCAGGGCACCTTTCTGGTTGGCCAGCCCTCGCCTCAGAGTTCTGGGAAGCAGCTCACTCCAACATCAGTTGTTCAGGGCACTGTAGGAGTTGGAGCATCTTCCACACAAGGACAAGCCCTAAAAGTAATAACTGGACAGAAAACAGCACTGTTTACACAGGTAATGTGCAAATGATGTGGTTCTTTCTTACCAGTTACTGTTCTGTCAGATAAAGTATAGGGACCACAGGCCACACACTGAGAGCTTTTCCTTTCATAATTGCTTGGTTTGATGTGCTTTTTTTGTACAATTATGATGCTGGCTGTCCTATGATGAGGAAAGCATATCATACTACAGATTTCCAACTTGCTTTCTCTTCTCAGAGGGGGTCAGCTTCCAAGCGGTGTAAGCTTAGTTTGTAAATGAGCTCTGGGATTTCTTAGTGAAATAGAATTGGAAAACTGAACAGTGTCAGGTGCAAAAATGTCTAAATATTTGAACCTTACAAATGGGTCACCTGCTAAAGCTGTTAAAAATCTTTGGGTTTAGTACCTCTTTTTAAAAAAAACCTATCTTTCCTTTTCTAAAAACTGCCAGGTAGTCCCTATGAAATTCAAACTCCCCAAGAGTACCTATAATTGATTATCCAAAATTCAAGATTGATAGGCATATATTTGCAAAGTCAACAGTTTGATAAAGTTGATTTCTGAGGTGACAATTTTGTTCCAGCTATTATTGCCAGAATTTGATTTTTCAAAAAGTGTTTTGAAAATATTTGCTAGTAGTATAAAAAGCGTTTGTCTTTTTCGTTTTGTTGTTTTTACCTTTTGGGTTGGTTTTTAAAGTCATTTAAAACCTCAACAAATGGACTTTTTTCCTTACTTTGCATTCTTTCTCCAAGGCTTCATCCAGTGGACAGACATCACTGGTGAAAATATCAGATGGGTCTATAAAATCAATACCTGCCTCATCCCAACTCTCCAAACCTGGCACCACTGTGCTGAGAGTATCAGGAGGTGTTATCACCACAACTGCTGCTCCTGCCGTGGCCCTTCCCACAAATGGTGTCACCCAGGTGAGAAACAACCTTGCAGTATTCTGTAATGCAGTGTTTGTACTCCAGCCACTGCAGTCCCAGGAAAGGACTTGGACTGCTTTTTTCCACTGTTGGTGTCCTTCCCAGTCAGCTTTCTGGTGGGTCTGCTCCTATTTGTAGTAACCAGACTACAAATACTCCTGAGATCACAGCTCCTCCACAGTGCTGTCACAGGTTTCAGAGGCCAGCAGCAGCCTGAGTTTGTGCTCCCTGGTCCTGGCTGTGTTCAGAGGACGTCACTGCTCTCCACCCCAGGGGAGATTTGGCACTGCAGCCTTGGAAGGAGGTGGTTTGGCATAGAGGGAGGTGGGAAGCAAAACATTGGTATTCCTGGAGTGAATGCTCCTGTGTGTGGATGGAGCCACGTATCCAGTTGATGCAGGTTGTCCACCTGGAGTGGAGTTGCAGTTCATGGGGTGGGGAGGAGACAGCAAAACAAAGTAATTCCCTCTGATGGTTCCCCAAGCCTACTTCTTTCAATTAGCCCCTAATCTTTGCTTCCCCACTGCTATTACCTGTGGGGAGGCAAAGATTAAACAAGTGGAGATTTGACACCATGCTGTCACAACCTCCATTCTGTATGTGCCATCATTGTGTGTGGGTTTTTGGACATGAATTTGAGAACTTCTTGCTTCTCAGTGAATGGTAGATGAATACTTGGTTTTGCTGCTTCTAGATATTACCTCATTGTGTTTAATTGTTGAATCATCTATGACATGAAAGGGAATTTGTTATCCCTCCTTGCCTCTTATGCAGCAAACAGATAATGCAGGTTCCAGTTCGTCATCTCCTGGAACTCCTGCAACAAAGACATCTGGACAGCAACACCAAATCTGTGTAAGCCAGAGCCAGTCTACTTCATCAGTAGTGAATAAGACTGCGACTTCCACTGTTGTAAGTGTTGCTTCCTTGATGACTACTGCAACGCCTATGACGGGAAAAGCTACAGTATCAGGTACTAAACTTCTTTTCCTAGAGAAAGTTAGGATCCAGGTGTGAGTTCTTTAGATGTCTTCACTATAAGTGGAAGAATACAGTAACCTGCATTTACGACTGTGTAAAAGTAAAGTCATGCTTTCTAAAACATCTTACGAGCATAACTTTTGGCTTAGCCAATTAAATGTCTAATTAATTTGGCATCCTTTTGGCACTGACTGTATCTATTACAAATAATAGAACAAGTTACCCTTTGGTATTGGAGAGGGATTTTAGTTTTACTGCCACTAGACGATGCATTGTGCCTGTTCAGGAGTACAATGTGTCACTGAATGTGGAAACTATCAAGGTACCAGCACTACTACAGACTTGATTAGTTTGTGAGAGTGGAACTCCACTGTACTCAGAGAACTTGCAATGAGCAGAATTTGTCTCTGAGGCTTCGCATCTGCTCTGTTTGGCTTGGAAAGGAGAGAGATGTTGATTAGAGGGAACTGAAGGCTTTGAAGTCAAAATCCATTAAGTACAGTGAAGTAGGCTGGATCTGGGATGTTTTGAGGTAATAAAGATGGACTTGCCCTTATGTGAAGGGCAGTTCTCCTTATTCAGTTTTATTGTATTCCAGTATCTTTTGTGTGAGGGAGAGTAAATACAGCACGTTTGAGTGTTATGGGTTAAAATTGGAGATTTTCATTTAGATTAATTCACCCGCTGGCATGTTCTGTTCACTTGAAATGGTTTTTTGTGAAGTGAAAGTGGAGTAAAAATACAGAAAAGAGAAAATAAGTGACACTGAGTTCATCTGACAGTGTCTTTTTGAAGCAGCTCTTCTTGTTTCGTCTGTACTCAGTCTTCCAAAGTTCTCCTTTTTTATGACTGTGTTTTATGCAGAGCTTGAAAATAAACAGCATAGACTGCTAAGACTGACACAATCCTGCAAGAAGCAGTTGAGTATTTTTCTCTTTGCAAAGAAAGCCACAAGGGTGTCTTTTTTCTTTTTTTTGGTAGGAAATATGCCTTAATAAATAGCTTTCAGATTAAAATTCCCATTTAGGTATGAGAATGCTATCTAGATTTGGGTTTGGTTTAGGTTTTTTTGTAACCCGAGGCACTGACTTCATCGTGAAAAACTCCTTCAAGAATTGCAGAAGAACCAGTGACTATAAAACATGTTATTTCAATGTATTAACAAACAAACAAAACCCCCAAACAAAACTGTGTTAAAATTCTGAACGTTGATGTTTTTAAAGGTAACTTTTTGAAAAGAATCTCAAATATTCCCTTGTTTTGCAACAAGCAATGTCTCTCACCCATCAGGCTGATAGTTAGTTCAAAAGGTCTCTTGTCACTGGCTTTGCTGTTGGGTCCCTTGCCATCTAACCTGACACATCAGTATGTCATACACAAAGGAATAGGTAATACCAGGTGAGTCTTCTTGCCTGGAGGTGAAAGCCTAACTTACCAGTGCTGGGCATCTTTTAAAACCAGGAGACATCTTCACCAGACCTTGCATATCTAGTACTTGGAAGGCAGCTATGTTTCTTAAACAATAATAAAAAAATATAAAGAGAAAGGAACTTTATCTCAAAACAAAACATGAGTATAAAATTGCCATCATGAAGCTGAGGAATCCATTATTGTTAATGTTTTAAAATAAAAAGCTATGAACTTCCACAATCTGAAGAAAAGTTAGCTATAGATTGAATACAATTACATGGAAAATAGCTGGTTTACCAGTAAAAAGGATGGGCATAGACCCAAATCACAGAGTTAATGTTGGCTGTAGTGGCTTGGGATGTCATCACAAGGAGATGACACATTGTGGAGGAGAGAGAGCTGACAGGTGTTGGGACTGTGGCACCACTTGGAGCTGTGCTGATTTCCACCAACAGTTACCAAGTGCTGCCATTGATAATGCTGTTAATATCTGGATGTTCTACTTGTTCTTTTGGCCTTGACTTAAATCAGGGATTTAGTTCAGTCCCCACTTTAATGTACTTCCTAACCTGATAAGCCATCCTTGTGGATGTATTCAGTGCATGTTAGAGAAAGACACAGAACACTCAGTTCAGGTACATCCTTCATGAGACTTGCTGCACAGCAGCCTTGGGCTTGTCACTTTGTTGGAACACGGTTGATTGTGCCCTGCTGACTGCAGTGGATGCTGCAACACTGGGACACCTCCATGGGAGTGGCTGTGTGAGTACAACAGAGCTGTAGTTCACTGGCTTACCAGACCCTTGAGCACAAGGTCTGGTTCTGACAAGAGTGTTTTACTCTGTGCTGAGCCTGCTTCAGTGGAAAGGTTTGTGTTACATCAGTTTTGCTTAAGATTCCTTAGGCAATTAGGAGACTTGCTTTACAACTGTCAGAGTGCTGTGCATCATGTAATACTGTGCACACTGGTGCAGCACTCCAGTGTTTCAGCCATCATTTGTGTCAGTAAAAACTTGTCCTGACAGTTCACAGAACTGTGGCTTGTTAAGAGGATGGCAGTGCTCGTTTACATGCCATCCTGGCTCAAGCAGAAAGGGAGAGAAGTAGCTGGAGATAAACTAACTGGTGTGTTTTATTTAACATTTTGTCTTCCGTTCTTCTTGCAGGGTTGCTAAAAATCCACTCAAATCAGTCTAGTCCACAGCAGGCTGTTCTGACAGTTCCCAGCCAGCTTAAACAGCTCGGTGTAAACACAGCTTCTGGAGGTGTTCAGACAATACTCATGCCTATGAACAAAGGTAAAGGGCAGAGGAGGATGACAGATGGTGTTTGAAAATCCCCTTTGACACAGAAGAGCACTTGGTCACTGTTGGAACACATGGTCCGAAGTAGAGATAGAAGAAAATGTAGCAAGGAATTCATCCCTAAACTTTGTGCTGCAAAAACATTGTGTTGCTTCTGAACATGGTTATTTGTCAAAGTGCATGAAATTTGATTTTTTTTTCTTCTTTGTTGCCCCCTTGTTTTTCTTTTCATCTCCAGTTTTACAGTCACTTTCTACCAGCAAAGTTTCAGCAGTTTCAGCTGTTACAGCAGCAAGTATGACTGCCCCTAGTCCCTCTACAGTATCCATCACTAAAGGTAACAAGGAATTTCTCAGTAAGATAAGTAGTAGAAATAAGCTGGTGCTGCTTTATGCAAGTGGCCTGACTATGAAAGTAGACTCTGACTGTGGGTTCCTTTATTTCCACTGTTAATAGGGTTTAAATCAAGTTAAAATGGCACCTGGGGACTAGGAAATCACACTGATTTCCCCCTCAACAAATGCCAAAGCATAGACAAGTACGGAGAGAAATGGGGATGTCCTAGAAAGCTACCATGAGTACCTTGAACACTTGTAGTTTCAGTCCGTATTTGCAGAACTGCATAGAGCAGCAAGCGTTCAGTCACAGTGACTGCGTTCCTCAGACAGTGACTGTGGTGGGCGGTGCTGGAGGTTGCTCTCCAGCAGTACTAGATACAGACAGCATGTGTCTGTGTGCACAGAGGGGGAAGATGTACTTTCAGTACCTCCCAGAATAAAGCGTGGGGCAGAGCTGAGACACTGCTGAGTCCAGTTCATGCAGAACTGTCCTGTGTCAGTCCATCCCAGGAGCATGACCAGACTGTCTGGATGTTCTGGGTTGGGGACGTCTCTCTCCTGCTTCTGTCTCGCCAGAGTTCTGTCCCAGACGTGAGAAAGTTCAGATGTCAGAATCAGTGATGTCTTCAAAAAAGTTATTGCTTTGAGATGTCACTTCTGGTTAAAACTTAGTACCTTTCTATCCAGCTCTTTGTTTACAAAATGGCCAAGTACATTTGCAGCAGTTCAGTTTAGATCAGGCAGTCATATGCAAAACAGCAGCAATTGGTCATGCAGATTTTCTTAAAAGGATGAGATGTGAGCATGTTGAGATTTGGGGGAGGGGGAGGAACATGTTATGGTGGCTCTCTTTCAGGAGAATTGAAGGTCAAATTTGTTCATGCTTCGCAATCGGGATGCAAACAACAAAGAAAGTGATGTTATGTAAGACCTTTAGTCTTCCTGGAGTCTCACAAGACACTGTTTATCAAGCTGGCTGGTACTTTTTGTCTTCAAATGTGTTCTGTTTCTTTGAAGTTAAGATGGAGCCTGATTCAACTGGACAGAACTGCAGTTCTGTGGGTACCCAAGAAAGCCAAGCAGCAGTGAAAACAGAAGAGAACTCTGAACTTGGGAATTACGTTATCAAGTAATTGTTCGTTTCTCTATAAGGATTTCTGATCTTTCAAATACCAGGGGAATGGAGATGGTTCTAGGGATGCATACAGTGTGTTACTTTTGACTTAGAAATACGTCATAAAATCTTCTATCCCATACACTGCTGTAACAGTGCTAACCTGTTGGGTGGCATTTGGTTCAGACAGTGTTGCAATATTTTCTTTGTAAATGGATTTCTGTGTAAGGCTCACGAAAGGGGAAAAAATGAGTATTTGCAGTTGGTTTGGGCTCTGCTAGAATCACAAGCTGCTAAAACCTCTTTATCATCCTCTGGATGATAATTCCCATTGCTACTGTGTGTCCTTAGTAAGGTTGAACTGCCCAGTGACATGCAGGTCAAAAAAGGGGCATCTGAAATAAATAGAACTCTGTCTTCTGGTCTCTCTGGTCTTGTTAAGGTCATGTACTTCTGTAATTACTTAGCATGAGGTCTGCCTTGCTTCAGAATTGGAATTAAATAATAATGAGTATTTATTCACTGGATGCTGTGAAATCTGGTGCCTTGTTTGTGATGCTCTTGCAAGTGCTTATTAGTGTTTCTTTTGCCAGAACTCAGTCTTCAGAATTTTCTTTGCGTATTTCCTGCAGTGTGTAGGATGTTTCTTCTGCTCTTGATTCCTCCAGTGGCTGACTTTCCTGTCTCCGTGTTTTGAAAAGTTTTGTAATCCCAACATATCCCTGCAGACATTACCCTGATGGAGAGTACGTGTAGGAGAGAGGAATAAATCTTAAGTCACTACACACTGGAAATTATCTTAGTTAAAAAATAGCTGTTGGAAAATACAGCTCCTGACAGTTAAATAGAGTAAGTCTGGTAAAGTAAACTCCTGTAAGTATGAAGTGTCCCATGAAGTATCCCGTGTTCCTGCTGGGACAGCCTGCACTGGTAGGTGCATCTTATCCCTTAAAGTAGTGTTGCAGCTTGCACTTGATGCAGGGATTTCTTCCAAGCCTATCTTCAGGCTCTTCAGCTTGAAAATGTAGCTTCAGATGTGGACACTTTTTGGCAAGAGGAGGGGCTGTTTGAAATACCTTCCCTGGATTGGGGCATAACAGTTTACCCTCATACTGCTATTTGTGATGCCTTGGGGCTAAAGACTTTAAACCATGCAGTGATTTTGAAACATTTTGCAGCTGATTCATTGCTTCCAACAGTCTTCATTGTGATTCTTTTTATCCCTTGCAGCATAGAATATTTGGAGAACATCCAGCAGCTTTTAACAGCAATAGTGAAGAAGGTCCCCTTAATTGCTGAAAAAAGTAAGCAGTAAATGAAAAGACTTTGCTTCTTATTTTCAGTGTATCAACAGAATGCCTTGCATACTCTGTAGCCACAGAAGTTATTAAAAGGTGAAATGAAATGAAGCCATCCTCCCAGAGAGCTCTCTCCAGGGGTTGTTCTAAAGATGCTTAGAATTAGGTTCTTCCAGTAAAGCCAAATACGTTGTTATCAACCGTTAATAACTTACATCTGGTTTTTGGTTACAAATAGGTTGTATTTCTTCATATAATGGCTGCAAGTAGGTCTTCTTTTCCCTGGTTTGTCCTTAATGGATGTGCTTTTTCTTTTTTTTTTTTTTTTATTTTTTTAAATATAATGCCAGGATTTTAGAATGCTTACAAGTACAATAACATAGGTCAACACTGTAATGTGTTTGTTATTGGGGGTTTTGTTTTTTTCTAAACAATAGGTGGTGATCTGGAGAGAAACATTTTATTTGTATATGGTACTTTATTATTTCACACCTCTTGCTCATGAACTTAGCTGAAAAATGTATCAGCTTTCTCTGCTAACTAATGCACTTTGAACACATGGTCCTAGAGGCTGGGTAGGACAGACCCTCTCAAGCACAGGCAGCAGAGTAGGAGTGGGAGGCACAGTAAAGCTTCCATTACATACAGCTCTCATGCTTTTCCCAGAAAACCTTTTCACTCTTGTTTTATTTTTACGTTGTAATTTGTTTGGAGGGGAAAAAAAGTTTTCCAAAGGAAGAGATTTTGATTAGTAAGACAGACTTACAGGTCTACATCATACAGTTTTTGAATGAAGAACAGCCCACAGCCACAGGTGTTTCTGTGTATGACCAAGACGGATGCTGGTTTTGCATCCAAACACCACAGTGTCAGTCCCTCTTGGAGAAAGCACAGTATTTGTAAGAATTAGTTAGTCATTGAGCCTGTGAGCATGATACACATTTCCCTTTCCTTTCTGCTAAATAACATCAAACCCAGAATCCATCTTGCTTACTAAAACCTTATTCAGTTTTTGACTTCATGTTTTTTAGGTGAGGACGTAAGCTCTTTTTGTGCCAGTTCAGTGGAACAGTATTACAGCTGGAATATTGGGAAGAGGAGGGCAGCCGAGGTAATCCTCTCCTGTGTTTCATAAGCAATCATTAGGAATACAAGACAGATTTCTGAATTATGGAGCCTGCCTTCTTGTTGGCTGATTTGTTTTCTGAATCAGTCTGTTCTTTTAAATGACAGCATTCCTTATGGCAAGAGGCACTGACTTATGTTCAGGTAGTGATCCTGTTTATTGTTCAGAGGCTTTCTCAAGCAGAAGGGATTCTGAAGGTTATTTTTTGGGTTACTCAAAATCAGATGGTTTTGAAACATTTTAAAACTCGAATTTTTTGCCAATTGTCCTGTTTATCAACTTTATCCTCATCACTCCTCTGTGGCATATTACAGTCATGGGAATTTTATAAAACTTTGTCTGCCTTTTTATGGGATTGTGCCTGCTTTCTGTAGGAAGAGAATTGAGGGATTTGCTGTAAACAATGCTAGTGCTGAAGTAGATTGTCAGTTCACCAAAGATAAATATTTCAGTTAACCTGGACCTGTTTGTATTGTGGTTATGCTTCTCCCTATTTCTTTATAACTTTGTCATCTTGTGTGGTTTTACAGGGAAGATGTTAACATTGGTTAGATCTTTTGCTGTTGCCAATGATTGCAGAGTTAAATCAGATTTTAAGAAGCATATTTGCTCTAGTGGATTTCTTGCACTATGCCATCTTAGGTGTTACTTGGGAGATGAGACATTTCAAGTCAAGACAAATTTGTCTAGGGCCCTGTAAGTGCATGTCCCTTTTCTTGAGACTTACTTTGGATGATAAAGCAAAGTTTAAATGACCTGTCAGAAGTCATTCTGACTTCTGAGAAAATCATGTTCCTTTTTTCTCCTTGCAACCTGGATTATTGTTCTGGGCTGTAGGCTAACCTTAAATGTTTTAGCCAGCGTGATGAGCTTTCCCTTCGGTTTGTCACAGTGGCAGCGAGCAATGACAGTGAGAAAGATCCTACAGGAAATTGTAGAGAGGCATCCCAGGTTTCACAATATTACCCCTCTGAAAACAAAGCATGTGGTGCACTGGTGTCGATGCCATGGCTACACTCCACCGGACCCTGAGACCTTGCGGAACGACGAGGACTCGATTGAAGACGTGCTGACACAGATAGACAGTGAGCCAGGTGAGTGTGGAGGGACAGGAGGCTCCTTTCTGCCAAAGACACTGTTTATTAAATGCCTTGAGATTGTGTGTATGTGCACACCTGTGCTGCTGCTTTGTTCTGAACTCGGTTTGCTCCAGAATAACCGAAGTTGGAGATTGTAAGGGCAGACCTACAAGTGAGGCTGTCCCTTGCCCATGTTAGTCCTGATGTTTTTCTGGGGCCTCTTGGGTTTTATTGTGCTTTGGGTCCTGTGGAGGCCCAGAGTGGATAAGTCTCATGAAAGATGATTCTTGCTCCACAAATATAATCTTTTATAAATGGATACACAAAGTAAACATAGGGAGTAATGACATTTCTGCCCTTGGGCAAGCTTTAACCTCTGTTAAGACTTACTGTGAAAACAGTATGAATGAGTTCAGCTACAAAACAAAAACCCCAAACCTGGCAGTGACAGTGTGGAGCTCAGTGTGGGTTAGTGAGGTGAATTGGCTTATGTGAAGCATCCCACTTTGTATTACAGCTGCTACATTATTCCAGTAGACATAACTCTGGGACTCCACAGTTCATTTTAGTATGTATTAAACGTACATCTTTAATTTCATCCATTCTTCACAGTTAAGCTCTCTCGTTTCACCTTCAGCTAATCCCTCTCCCAAAGCTGAATGTTTTTCTGTTCTGATCATTCAGGGATTTTAGGTATTTCACAGAAGTGTATGGAATGGATTACACTTTGCGAAATCTGGCCCTGCATTGCAGTTGTTGAAGGTGGAAAGGAAGGCTAATATCTACCTTCTAAATCACTAGATTTTTCTTTGTCTTTGAAGTTGCCCTTTTGTCGTTCCACTGTGAATGTCTTCTGATTTTTTTTCTCAAAAATCATGAATGTGAAAGATGATTTGGTGTTGCATGATACCTGCATAGTAGAAACTTCACCTCTCCAAGCAAATTGAAGAGCATCAGACTGGTTTGCCAGCTGCCAAAAAGCTTCTGTGAGAAAGTCTGGGAGACTGACATTAGCCTGGTTTTGTTTGAAATGCAGCCTTCTTGATTGGTGTAGGAGCACATGAGGGAGAGAGGACCACAAGTGTCATAAAGATATAATTAGAACGCTCTCAGTGACTGTTTACATTTCTGTGCATCTTTGTGCTTGGTAGGAACTACAAAAATAACTTGCAATTACCTTAATTTCTTACCATGTTTTGAGTGTGCATCTGTTTATAAACAGCTTTTCATAATCTACCATGTGTTTAATTGATTGCTTCTTTTTCAGAATGCCCTTCATCTTACAGCAGTGGTGAGGAGCTGTGCCGAAAAGTAGAGGAACTACAGCAATTTCTGAAACAAGAACCAGAACACGAAGAGGAAGTAGATATTCTCAACTTTAGCGAGCCATTAAAAATAAACATTAAGAAAGAACAGGAGGAGAAACAAGAAGAGATTAAGTTCTACATGGCTTCCTTGCCTGCATCGGAGTTCGTGAGGGACACTGCTGAGAAGGTAATAAGTGACTCATAAAGCTAATTGGAACTGTTGTTAAGCTAATTGTGGTCTTGCATTTATTTAGTTGCCTTTTTTTCATCTCTGGATTTTTTAATGAAAGTTTTTATAAATGCCCTGGAAAAATTGGACCTTCTGACTCATGACACTCAGCTGCCACTGCTGGCAGGAGAAAGGGAAGTGTACCAGCTGGCTGTATTGCAAGGCGTAGTACAGAAAAAAAATCATCTTGGAAGGCTAAAAGCAAGGATAAATGAGGAATGAGGAGCACTAGCACTGAATTTTTCCTGTGAAAGATTTGGACTTGTTTCTTGGACCAGTGCTGTTTAATAGCAACTCCTGAGAAGGGGTTGTGATAAAGATAAGGCCACAGCAAACTTCTCGAGTGCTTGGATTGTGCTTCCTCCCATTCAAATCAGGGCAAAAGAAAGGGAGAGGGAGGTGTTCTGTCACCGCAGCAGGGAGGAGAGAGAGAAGACTGGCTTGGCTTGTAGGAAAGAGTGCTCACCATTGTACCAGCAGAGACGGAGCAGCAGGAGCGGTTTGCGTGCAGCAGCTGTGGGAGAAAGAAAGGATCTCTGTCTCCACCTCACATGCTGACATCAAGGGACAAAGCTTTGGCTCTGCAGTGTATCCAGACTCTTGCGACAGAGGTGACAAAGGCACAGACACAATGAGAGTGGGACTGAGGGATGAAACACTCTTTTGATGTGGAACTTTTGTGCCAGGAGTACTGTTCAAAGTGGTTTCAGTTGCCATAGTTGGGTGCAGGGAAGATGATGAGTAGATGGATTGAATATATGTACAGTTTTAAAATAGAGCTACTGTTCTCAATCCAAATATACCCAACGCAGCCTGGATTTTGTGTGAACTTTCTGAAACAAACATTAAAACCTGCTTTTGTTTCTTCTGACTTTTAGAGACATTTCTGCAGGCTGTACTAATTTTCCCCAGATTTTTTTTTAAATGAAACCTGAGATTATATTGCTTGGAAGTTCTGCAGTGTCTGCTTCTTTTTTAACTACCCTTTGTAATATTTTTTTTCCCTGTTAATCTCATCAAATTGGTAGTACAGCGTGAGTTGTGTTATTTGATGTACTAATTTTTTTTTCCTCTCATATTTTATAGATAGGGATTTCTTTTCAACCTGCTGAGGTACAAAAGAATGTTTATGCATCAGTAATAGAAGATATGATTTTAAAGGTAAGAAATTATTTCACAATAAGGACTTAAATGTAATTGTATTAACTCGGGAATTAGGAAAAAAATTGAATATTTTTATTAATATGCGTTTATCAAATTAGGAGATCAGGGTCTGATGTCTGTCTTTCTACACATATGGGCAGGTATAAATCTGCCCAAAGAGTCATACACTTTTGTGAGTGTTTCCAGCTTTCTAACTGATTTGTTGACTTGGACACAGAACGGTGATTTGCAGATTCTCACTGCCACTAGGATACTGACTCATTCTGTAATTTTGAAAATACCTCTTACTTTGTCCTTCCCTTCATAACTGGGGGTGAATCTGCCAGAGTTGTGTAAGACTTGATTATTTTATACAAAGTTAGCTATTTTTCCCTAAATACTTTTTCGGGTGTTTTGCTTGTGTTGTCTCTGCTGGGAAACTGCTGAATTCCTGCAGACAGTAACAATTCTGCCTTGTGTGAGAAACCATTCCTCTATCATAATTGCTTTTGGAAGAACAGAGAAATGGTTTTGTACCAGCTTGGAACAGCATGGAGCTGGAGTTCTTGGGTTTGGACTGAAGGCTAACACAGATTATTTCTAGCAGCACTCTGCTGTATTTCATGCCAAAGATGATTTTGGGGGTTCTTTTTACAGACTGCTGCTTATTAGAAGGTGAGTTTTTAAAAAGCTAATTGGTTCCAGGTGGCACATGCACTCCTGTGCATGCCTGTGCTGTGCTCCCTGTTACTTAGCATAGTTAAATTCTGATAGAGATACATCCATTTGTAGACACAGATTGTAACCATCAGGTTGCTCCATTACAATTGTAGAGTTATGCCAGTTTTCCTGACTGAATATCCCAGAAATCTCTGCTCCAGTCTTGACACAGCACAGAAAGACAAGAGCCTTAATTACTTTTGACTGAACCTTGGTTAAGCCAAGTGTTGGGCATACACCTGCTGACTTCTTGCTGCCCAGACTAGAAGGTTTCTGAGGCAGTGTCTTGACCACGAGGAGTAGTTGGCAAGCATGTATCAGTTCCCAGGAGAATATCTACAATCTGCCATGTACAAAACCAGCTCTGGTGTGTGAGAGGAAGGGCCCTGAAATGCTCTTTGAAACACAGGCTCTGGAACATTGGATCCATCCTGCTGTGCACTTACTGCTCTGCAGGTCCAGAAGGAAACCAGGCTGGGCAGTTACAGTCTAAGCCCTGGGTGTCTATTGGTCTCTTTCTTTTTGTTAAATATACACGTCTTAAATAATAGAACTCACTTGGGCATTTTGAGCTGCCCTGTGCTGATTGATTGAGGTTTGAAGTAAGCTAAAATTTCTGCTGCTCTGACACTGATACTCGAGCAAATAGCAAGTTTCCTGACTCTTTTTGTAATGCTGTCTCCTAATGTTGTCTCCTCTCGCAGGCCACTGAACAGCTCATGAGTGATATCCTGCGGCAGGCGCTGGCTGTGGCGTATCAGACGGCTCCTCACAACAGGTACAGCAGCTTGGTTCTGTGGGACCACTTACACCAGCACTGAGGGCTTGAATGGCTTGAGACATTTAGTCAGTGTGGGGCTCAGACCATGAGAGTGAGGGAATTTGTGGACTATATTCTGGGAAGATCCAAGCCTTATAAGGGGGTTCGTCATCTCCTGGCTCCATAGTGGCAAAGGATGGAAACATAAACAACATCAAAGACTGGAGCAGGATTCTCTGGCGTTGCCACACCCAAAGGCAGATGACCTGTTTCTACAGAGCCATGTTGGAAGGACCTGCTAACTCTTGTCCATCTCAGGTTACTGTGTAGACAACTTAGCTATGGCCTGTCAGAACTTAACCTAAATAATCTCTGTATTTTACTGATATACACTTCTCTGGCTCAGATATTGAGTGATTTTTATAGAATCATAGAATGGTTTGGGTTGGAAGGGACTTTAAAGATCATTTCGTTCTAACTCCTGCCATGGGCAGGAACGCCTCCCACTCAGAGCCCCATCCAACCTGGCCTTGAACACTTCCAGGGATGGGGAATCCACAACTTTCTCTGGGCAACCTGTTCCATTGCCTCACCACCCTCAGAGTAAAGAATCTTTTCTAATATCTTATGGTTAGGCCACATTTTGATTTCTGTTCAGCAGAATGATTTGGGATAGCTTGAAATTGATTAAAAAATAACACTATGAGAAAATGCTTAGTTTAAATATTCACTTGTATGCAATGTGTAAATGTTTATACAATATACATAAAACGTATGTGTATGTGTTATGTAGAAATACATACACAACTTCTGTGCTATAGAAGGTCAAGAATTAATATTTCAGCACTTGATATTCCTGTCTCGGTACCCAAGAGGTTTCCCTCAGTCTTGAGAGTGGCTTTTTTTGTGCTGTGACATTTTAATGCTTTTCCCGTGTTGCTCTAAGACCTGCTCTCATATAATTTTTTTGATTGATATTTTTATTCCCCCCTCCCCCCACATTGGTAAATTTTATTGGCTTGCTGCTTTATGGACACGTGCTTTTTTATGTATTATAATAGCATCTCTGATGCATTCCCTGCAGGACTCCAAGAGAGATCACAGTGATGAATATTCACAAAGCCATCTGTAATATTCCCTTTCTTGACTTCCTCACAAACAAACATATGAAGATACTAAATGAGGAACAATGAAATAGAGCAGAGAAGATGCTACAGGAAAGGTGGATTTATGACTGAAGTTGGGTTGACAAATCCAGTATTTCTGTAGAACACTTATATACATTTATAACGTTGGGCTACTAGATTGTTACCTCCAATTAAAGATGCACCTTAATGCAACAAAATGATGCTCTGTTCCAAATCAAGTTGTTAAATGTCAGTGTTTACTTGGTAAGTGTGTGTTCAGTGGCTGAACAAACATTGTCAGTTTGCATCGAGTTGCTAGCTGTGAGAGGCTCCACAGGCCTGGTTCCTCTGAGACAGTTCTATTGATGAGATTGAACTGGGTTTTAAGATAAAAATTATGCTTTTTGATGCAGTCTACATGCGAGTTGGTTTCTCCATGCAGTGGGCAGGGCACTTGCTTTGGCACTCTGAGTGTGAGAAAAGTCTAAGGCAGCTTTTAAAGGTGGGTCATTTGAGTGGATGGATGGGGTAGGTTTGGATGTCAGGGAGCAGAAAGCTGATGGCTGCAAAAATTCTGCCAGTCCTGCCCGAGCATGATGTGTGTGACGGAGAACACAGCTGGGTAGGCTGATCAGTAGCTTTCTCAGCTAAGTGTCACCTCACCAAATTCCTTACCACTCTAGAGGATGTGTCAGATGCTGCTTTTCTTAGTCACCTCAGAAAGGGTAGACTGGCACATTCTCAGTCAAGATGAGCAAACCACGGTCAGGCCTGAGAAGATTTGACTGACCACTTGTCCTGCATGGGAAGGGAAGGAGCAAGGACAGCATTCAGTGTTTGTGGGCTTGGACTGGCTGAAACACTTTGCTTGCCCAGCAAGTGCCTCCCCAGGCTGTCAGAAGGTTTGGAGTGTGCTGGAGGGCAGGTGACCAGCTGTGTTGTACAAGTCTTAATGTTTTGGCAGTGTTCATTAATGATCAGCTTAGACTGAAGTGCTGTGGGAGCAGCACTACTTTGGATTAAGTTCTGTTCTACAAGCCTGATAGGACGAAAAAGTCAGAGATTTGCTGCTTGTGGGGAGATCCTCTGATGTCTTGACTGCAGGAAGAAATTCTGCTACTAACCCCAGCACTTACCTGTCTCAGGAACATCACTGGTGAGGGAGACATGTCTGCAGCCTGGCTATCAACACCTCGCTGGAGAAGGCTTCGCTGACAACATCCTGACCACCTCACATCCACCACCCCTTTGTCCTGCCTCATGGGGGCTTGCTGGTAGTGTGAATAAGCCAGTGTGAAGCTGGTGGGACTCCTGTGGGACTGTCATGCTTTCAGCGTGCTTGTTTTGTGTGGCAGTGCTGTTGTGTGGGTGGAGCATGGGTCAAACAGCCAGAACCTCCAATGTGCTGATCTCAGCTGGGTCTCTGATCTGCTGCATGGCCTTTGATTTAATCACTCTGTGCCTCAGTTTTCCCATCTCTGATCATGGGGAGCAGGATACCTACCTCATAGGGGTGTACTGAGGCCTCGCTCTTGTTGGTGCCGTGCTTTGACAATACAAAGCCTTTTATAAACATTAAGCTACAGTTATCTTTCCTGGCCTGGGGTAGGAACAGAAATCTTCAAAATGTTATCTTTTGGTGCTTTTTTTGGGTAGAAGACAGATGATGGTAACTCCAGTAGTGTGCACAAACTGTGAAAAATGGTTCAGTTAAAGCGTGGCTTCAGGGTGGCTTCAGGCTTTGAAGAAGAGTAGCCCAGGTTTAATGCAGTTGTTAAACTGAAGAAAGCACTGTGTACCTCAGATGGCATCCTGCCTGTCTTCTCCATAAATAAAACTAGGGTCTGCAGGAAAGCCCCTCTCAGTTCATCACAGCTAACAGGGAGCTGTAGTTCTCTTCAATGTAAGAGTGGCAAAACCTGACCCTTGAATCCAGGAAATGGGACCAATGGATGAAATCCAAACAGCATTCAAAGAAGGACTTAAATGCCCCCTGGGAAGGACGTTACAGATGCTCTGGATTCAAAAGCTAATCCTGGCTTGTTCGGGTGAGCTGAGTGCAGGATTGCCTGCGAAAGGAAAGGGCACAGCTTAGCCCTGACATGAGTTTATCAGCAGAGGTCAGTGTGACGGAGTCGAGCAGTGGTGATTATGTTTCAGCTCAGTGTGGAGTAGAGAGGAATCCCAGTAGCTGGGGAACTGCAGGCCCCATGCTTTGTAGGCTGTAGTGATTTCCAAGCCCCTGTACTTACAGGCATCCCTGTGTGCTTCTTTTAGTGCATCAAAAGAAAAGAGAAGGGCATTTTCAAGATCTGTCACTGTCAGGACAGCCTGCAGGTTGTGTGGGAACAGCCTTTTGGGCAAACTCAGTTGTGCTATGATCTGCAATGACCTTGAGTAGGGTATGCAGTTTTGGGCAGCACAATATAAAAAAGACATTAAGCTATGAGAGAGCGTCCAAGGGAAGCCACGAGAATGGTGAAGGGGTCTGGAGGAGAAGCCTTATGAGGAGCAGCTGAGGGCACTTGGTTTGTTCAGGCTGAAGGAGACTGAGGGGAAACCTCATTGCAGTTACAACATCCTCATGAGGGGAAGCAGAGGGGCAGGTATTGATGTTTTTTGTGACCAGTGACAGAACTCAAGGAAATGGCACGAAGCTGAGTTGGGGGAAGATTAAGTTGGATCTCAGGAAAAGGTTCTTCACCTGGTGGTTGGGCACTGAACAGACTCCCCAGGGAAGTGGTCGCAGCACCAAGCCTGCCTGAGTTCAAGAAGCGTTTGGACAGCGCCTGTCAGGCACATGGTATGACTCTTGGGGTGTCCTGCACAGGGCCGGGAGTTGGACTTGATGATCCTGATGGGTCCCTTCCAACTCAGCATATTCTATGATTCTGTGACACACACATTTCCAGCCCCTGTCTCTTGTGGGCTTAGTTTCTGGGATTGTGATATGCCCAGAGCAACTTTTGAGGATGCAGGAGCTTGTCTTTGGGCATCTGTTTGCAAATTGTGGCTTCTTTGCCTGTGTCCTGCTTGTCTGTGAGGAATGGAATTTCAGAATGAGTCCTGCACCTGGCTCTGAAGCAGGCAGGTAATGACTCCTCATTCTTAATGGGGTTCTTGCACAGGAGATCTGTTGCTACATTTCTGAGCAACCACAGGTTATTCTCCTAGGAGATGCATATGAATAGTATATAAAGTTTGCTGAAGAAAAATAAATAGCAGATAGGAAATGACAAATTTGTTTAGTCCTTCACAGGTAGGAAACGTTTGCAACAAGTTCTTTGCATTTTCAATAGTGGTGGGAGAAAAATTTGTTGGTGAGAAGTTCCTGTGGGAATTGCTTGGAGATGAGGTAGAGATTGTGGAATTTCACACACCTGTTCAGGTGTTTGTGGAATGCTACATTCGGTGTGTTGAAATGTTATGGTGTATTTCTCTGGCTTTTGAAAGAGTCTGGATACAAGTTAAAGATCTCTTTACAAATATTACCCCTATTTGTAATGCTGAGTGTTTAAATCCTTCATGTTATCTGTATTATACTGTATAATTGTGTAAGATACGTATGTTTACAATAAATTCTTTTATTAGCTGTGCCCTAGCACAATTCTAATTTGTCTTGACTGTCACCTGTCACTCAGCGTTTCTCCAAATTCGCAGATACTTTTGTGCTCTGTGTATTCAGAATGTCCTAGTTAGTTCTGGATAAAAATTGCTAGTTGTGGAACTGATCTGAAGGAAAAGGTAATTTTTCCCTTTCCTAGTTATTTTAAAAAACTCCTGGTTTAGGAGGCTGGGGGAAGGGAAGCCAGGAGCTGAGCTCCAATCTTTCATCCTCCAGAGCAGCCTGTTTAAACAGCAAGTAATTGGTTTATGTGGAAGATTGAAAAGCAAGGTGGGTTGAGGTTGGCCAGCTGCCAGACACCCACCCAGCCACTCTCACTCCCCTGCAGCAGATGAAGCAGCTTGTGGGTCAGGATAATTTACCAGAGAATCATTTAGTTTGAACAAGACCGCTAAGACCATCGGGTCCAACAGTAAACCCAGCACTGCCACGTTCACCACAAAACCGTGTGCCCAAGTGCCACATCTGCACATCTGGTAAATTCCTCCACCGATGGGACTCCACCACTGTTCTGCTCAGATCAAGGCAGTCTCTAGATAAAAACAGGGACATCACGTACCAGTTACTGCCGTAGGCAAAACAGACTCGACTTCAGGAAAATTAGTTGAATGGATTGCCAAATAGAGCTGGATGGTGAGAAGCAAAGACAAGAAAAAACAACTGAAAAAAGCATCGTGTGTCCCCCCCCAGCTCATTTTTCCTGAGATTGACTTCTTCAGTCCTTCACTCCTGACTGCTGCCTCCTGCATCCCTCAGGCACTGGGCTCAGCCGGCTCCTCTCGGGGATTCGGCTCCCTCGGCTGCCCGGGGGTGGCAGGAACCGGCTGTGTCCGGCACAGGGCAGCCCCCTCCCCTCACAGAGACCCCCCCACAGCTCTGCCCTCCCCTCTCAGAGACCCCCCACAGCTCTGCCCTCCCCTCTCAGAGACCCCCCACAGCTCTGCCCTCCCCTCTCAGAGACCCCCCACAGCTCTGCCCTCCCCTCTCAGAGACCCCCCACAGCTCTGCCCTCCCCTCTCAGAGACCCCTCTCCTCTCACAGAGACTCCCCTCCACCTGCTGCCAGTGCTGGGCACCAACACGTGACACGGACAGGAACGGGAAAAAGTAAGGAAAACAAGCTCCTGTGTTCTCCCCCGGCTGTGGGGAGGAGTGGTGGGTGCTTGTGAGCAGACTAATGCGCTGTTGTCTTTTGAAAATGCTGCAAAACTCCTTATTTGTGCTCAGTCCCACAGAAGTGCCTCCTGAACTAGCACAGGGGGCTGAGGAAGGCTGGCTGTGCCATGTGGGCAGAGCCCTTGGCACTGCCCCCCAGTGCCTCCCTCCCTGCCCTCGCACAGGTGAGCACATCCTGGGATGTGGGGGCTGGTGCAGCGTGCCCAGACGTGCGGGATCATTACTTCAGGAATTAAGCTGTCTGCACACAGAGCTGGCACAGGCACAAGTGGTGCTTTTGGGTCTCAAGGTGGTCTGGGTGACATCAAAGCCTGTCCCACCAGAAACAAGGGATCTTCCACACCTGTGCCATCTCTACTCTGGAAACAAACACAGCCTCTCTGGGATGCATGGCACTAGCAATCTGTCTGTGGCAAACCATGTAGATCCTTAGGATCGCAATTATTGCAGTGGCCAGGATAGAGGAAATCGGTATGAGTAAGACAGAGGTCGTGGGTTTGCACATCCTTGTTCACCCTCAAAGAAATTAGAGCAATGCAGAGAGAAATGTGCTGTTTATGTAAACTGGCAAAACAGTAACATGCTGCTTGTGAACTTTTCAATGAGAACCGTTCCGAGCAGTGGAGTATTGCACAGACCTGAGCATGTGGCAGTGCAGATATTCACAGCTGCCTGGTGTAAAACTCACCCTCAGCATCCCAACAGGCAAGGTGTCAGGAGGAATAAATGAAACAAGTAGGCTCAGTGACGCCCTAGAGGTAGTAAATTATAAAGCTTCAGGTGTAAAACTTTCCTTTTAAAGGACATTTTTTTATGTGTCAAATAACCCTTGTTTGCAGTGTGATTCACAGTTGGAAAGCCTTGAGGGACTTGGACATGGGCCCAAAGCAATTGGGAAGACAAATACTAGCGTAAGAACAGCGTTGGAAGCAGTCCTGGCATAGTGACTCCCTGGAGCCTGCAAAATGCGTGTGGATTTGCCTTCTTCAGAGGAACTTAGTTTGGTATCTTTCAATTTGGCTGAGGTGGCCATTTTTCATACAAAATCAGGTGAGCTGCAGACATTGGCAGCCAATGGCATCACCCTGGACCGTACAGTGGTAAGTACCTCCTCAGTTTGCCCCTCATGTAGTTGGAGCCAGGCAGCAGCTCGTGAGCTTTTGGCTTTCTCCTGGAAGTCTTCTGAGGCATAGCTAGAAAAGCTGGCCTTCCACTGCCTGGGGAAGGTAGTTGTACTTTCAGCATCTTTACTGACAGAAATGTTATTGGGAGTAACTGTAAAGCGATGGTATCTGTTAAAATTCAATTCCTGTGGTCTCTGTGAGATGGCAGAGTGAAACTGAGGTGAAACTGTAAACAGGGAACACTATGGGCACGTCTGAAAGGGATCCTGAGAGCGCGGCACCTGCATCAGAGTTGATCTACCCTCTGTGCATTTCATAGGGAATGTAGCAAATTAGTGTCATTGGTTCATCCCCTTTTCCCCCTCACGGTGATGGACTGCTTGCTGAATAGTTTGCTTTCCCTTTGAAAAGGTCTGGGAAAAGTCCCCTGAGTGACTATGGATTCTGCAGAGCAACAGCTTCCTTTGGAAAGCAGCTGTGCTTTCGGATCAGCAGTGGCTGCAGCTTGAAGTGTGCCTTAGAAGCTGTTCTTGCTGGGGGCTGTGCCTGCAGGCAAGCTCCAGGAGTAAGGAATTGACTGCTGATGGCTCTGAATGCATCGCCCCAACACCTTGCTTGGTGTCTGCTGTGCTCTGCTGTCCTGCTCATGCAGGTGTGCAGCACAGACGTGCAGTGATAAATTGTCCTGCAAAGTTGACTTATCTGAGGGTTATGCTTTACAACAAAAAAAATTTGGGAAAGAACCAATAGACAAAATACATTTTAATTTATTAAATTAAATCCAGTCCATTTGATAAAATACAAGCTTATATTAGCAATTTGTTTAAACCTGGGTTGTTTTTGTTTTAAGAAATACAGTGAATTAAGAAGAGAGAATAGACAATTTCTCCTTTTTTTTTTTCTTTTTTTTTTCCTTGCTGTTAATAAAGTCCAGGATTGAAACGAACTTAAATTATTTGAACAAAACTGTTAAAAACATTATAAAGAGATTAAACAAGCAGATCAAATTCTTAGAAACATCTAACATGCAAAACTTTTAGTACAGTTTGAATGTTTCAAATTAATATCCTGAAAAATTAATCTCCTGAAATATTATTTTGGCAAGCACTGGGATTACTGTAGGTTCCTATGGGTCCAAGGATGACTGTGGGAAGTGCCATCCTGTGTTTGTTCCCACCCAAACACAGCTTACTGCAGGTGTTCCATATTCTGGTGGTTGTGTTCGGCCCTGCTGCAGCGAACAGAGATGGCACCATTAAATTCTCACACAATGCAGTGAGAAGATGCTGTCTGCATGTATTCCAAGTACAATCCACATGCCAACAGTTCAAGAATTGTTCTTATGGGAGTTATCAGCAATGCATACGTGTTTGCAGAATCCCCAAGTTCATTAAATTTGCCTTAGGCTTCAGCTAGAAGGAAGTTTAAGAAAAAATGCTCCTGTGTTCAAGTCTGTTTCATTACATGTGAATGAATATCTGATCCCTATTCAAGTCTGAGGATAGTTTCCCTTCATTCTAGACAACACACGTGTTACAAACACATAAAGTTTCTCAAATTTTTTTCCCAAAATAATTAGTAAAACCATTAAATAAGCAATAGACTAATTATATTGCATAACTTATTAATAGAAATTGTAAAGTCTTGATGAACAAAGGCTAAAAAAATGGTTTCTTAAAACACGTGTACCTCAGCAAAAGTTAAATGCGCAGCAGTCTAAAAAAATCAGCTTCAGAACAATGACACTTGAAATGGCCTATCTCAGAAATGACAGATGGCTTACATTCTACATTACATTTTTCTTTAAGAAGAGTTTCTAAGTAACATTCGCTTGTGGTTGTTCCTAGCATTAGCATTACCAATATACAGGCAATAATCTAGGAATTTCAAGGCAATATTTTCCACCTTGCATATGCAAAGAGTTAACATTTATTAAAATTGTAAGCATGTCCTTTTCATTAAAGGATCACAAACTGCTGTAGGTAAAATCCATGTACAATATTTACACTCACCCGAACAGCTGTACAAATTACATAAGTATCTTAGATCCTCTGGAGGAGCCTGGTGGGTGCCTGGCTGTGTCCATGTACTTCTCTACAAACCAGCCTGCTATCAGGGCTGTCTCTTGAGTTCAGCCCCCTCTTGCTCCTGCATCAGCCCTTCAGTTTTGGAAACATCCAGCCTTCCAGCTGGAAAGCCCCAAAACACTACCTGTGCCAGATTTATTTTAGAGTTTAATGACGTTTGGTTCCTCCAGCTTCTAAAACAACCCTGGAAGTTCAGACCAGCCCCTGTGAAGCTGTGCTTTCTGGTGATGCCATTTGAGGTCCTACTTCCAAAACCCCTCAAGAAAGGGCCAGACTACTCCCTGGTCTTTCTCTGCCCCACTTAGAGGGTGTTGCTAAATAAAACTGGTTTGGGTTTTAATTATCTGTCCTGTTGTGATTGTTTTCCCTCCTACCCTGTGTAGCTATGCGTAGGGACATTGCCTGCAATCCTACCTTTGCTGCCCAAAGTCAGTCTCCTAATGTGACGCCAGCTGGCATAGTAATGAACCTGCTCCTGTGAAAAACTAGGTCACTCCTCGCAGGGTGTTTTGCCAGTTCTAAACCAAGCGCTTTGTGGTTTGTTGTGTTAACAGAAAGTGTGTGTGCATATCATTAATCACTGGAGCTGCTGTTGATAACACCGGTTCTCTGATCTTAACACTCCTCGTGAAAATTGCATAGTGATACATCTTAACAGAAACGCTGCGTTTAAGCTGCCTGGGTGCCAGGAGGGTCCGGGTTCAAACGTTGAGGATCCGCGACGGCGCTTGGAAAACAGCAGAAGGGTTGGGGGAGAACCTGGTCTTCACCTCTGGGATCTAGTGGGGTGAGGGGAGAGAGAAATGTTAGTGTGACACAGAGTACAACTGTGTAGAGAGTCCGAGAGAGCTGGAGTGCTGCGAGGATCTATCTGCTCTCCCTGTAACGTGCCACTACCCAACAAGTGTTGTCTCTTGGCTGGGCAGCGGTGAGACTGGCCTTGGCGTGCAGGGTGACCCAAGGGCAGGTGCGATGCTGTGCCAACGAGGAGGGACGTAGTTGTAACCCAGCCCTTGGACCTGGAGGTGTGTGGTGTGATGGGGATAACCATGGCTGGGCAGGCCTTGGCTGGAGCCAGCTTCTGCAAGATGAAGAGCTGCCTCTTCACAAAGCCCTGCTGGCAAATACTCTACAAACATCACAACAAATTCACCGCTGGCCTGGTGCTGGATTTTAAGTGAGAGGAATTACAGTGGTGTGTGTCTGGTCCTTAACCTTTTGGAGAATGCCATCTGGGCTCCATCAAAATGTTCCATTGTAATGCTTTATGGGGCTATGATCTATGTCTGATGTGAACAGACCTGGAGTACCCAAAGGAGAACAGGCCATGCCAGGCTGTGAAACTTCAAGGACTCAGATAAGGATGTTGAAAGGAAAGGCAGAGATAAGTTGTTGTTCTCTCTAGTGTCTGTGGAGTCATAATTACATGCAATAAGTATCTGTTTTGGTTGTACTGAAGCATGAAGGACACCTGGATGCTTCTGTCATCCTTAATGCTGAAAACCCAAAGGTTTTGAAACAACAGTGGCCATAGATGTGCATCCAGCCCAGGACTCTGGGTGAATCTGGCCATAAAACATGAAAGGGTGGAAAGCTCTGCTGGGTATGCTGATGGGCACCATCCAAGCAGAGAAAGAAGAGCAAGACCACAGGCAAAGAGAGTATAGGGGAAAAGGGAAAGCTATTGATCTGGTTGTTATTATTTCATTGTTCTGATTTTTCCGTTCCTCTGGGGATGCATCTGACACACTGAGGAACAAATGATATGTCACAAACAGCCTGTGCACAGCTCAGCAGCTGGGGAGAGCCATTCCCCTGAGTCCTCTGTGTAGGCTGTCAGGACAGAACGTAAACCTGACTCTCACATGTCTGGCAAAGCCAGGGCTTTCAGGCCAGAGGGAAAGTCCAAATGATCAAGTGTGAACCAGAGACAGTCTGGCTTCTCTTTGAACTGGTGGCTCTTTGGCACCATCTTTGTTCCTGACTACACTTTTCTCATGCTGTCTGTGAGAGAGGCTGTACCCTGGGGCTCCAGGACACGAGACCTTTGCTGCGTGGTCCAGAGTGCAGTGTCCTGGGCGGCAAATGTTTGTGTCTGGGATTCCAGTCTTCCTTTCCTTTCCTTGAGAACTGGGATAGGGACTCCGAGGGGTTCATCTAGGACCCTCTCCTTTGCATCCTATCTGCTAAATAGGAAGACACTGTATTTTGACCCCTCTAGGGTCAAAATGAAAAATTAAATTCACAAGCATTAAAATACAAGGTTTAAGGGTTAAATATCCTCTATCCTCATTGCTGCACCTCGGTAAGCAGCCCAGACTATTTAGAGCAAGGAGGAAATTTTGGTGAGGTTTGCAAATTCTGTTTTGCCTGAGGTCACTGTCCCACTTGCAGCAGAGCTGGATATACCCATCGTGTGCCTTGTCGCAGCAGTGTGCTGGCAATCCTCTGCGGAGGAGGCACTTGACTGTCTGCTGATTAAACACTTCTTCCTTGTCTCCTCCAAGGCAAAGATTTACTTTTTACGTGTGGCCCTGGAGTAGCTGCTATTACCTCTAACAGTACAGCACACTGTGGCTGGGGAGTTCAGCCCCGGCCCCATCTCTGCTTTCTGAATCACTCAGTGCAGCCTCTGAACCAATTCTGCAGTTGGCTGTGAGGTGCTGCTCTTCTTGGTGGTCTAATGCAAAAAGCAGCTAAACCAGAGCCTTGTCAGTGCGCACTTTCCTTCCTTGTGGGGATGGGGAGTGGGTGGGGTCCTGCTAGGGAAAATGCTGAGTACAGAGAGAACATTTCCTTGGGGGATTTTCAGTAACATGTATTTCATGAACAAGAAAATTATCTTCACTGGTATAGAGGGTTGTAGAAACTCACGGGAAAATCCCAAGGAAGTCTCGGAGGCCCAAGAGCTGTGCAGCTTGGCTGCTCACCACAGCTGTGTCCTCCTTGGTGTTGGTAGTCGGGGCAGCCTCTGCCCCCACCAGCACGGGGGAGTTTTGTCCTGCCTGGGTGTGTGCTGTTCCTCAGGCAGGGATCTGCAAAGGTTCCCATGCAAACACCTGTGCCCGTGGTTGATGCTGGTACCAGAGGCTGAATCTCACACTGCAGCCCTAGTGCTGGTGCACACTGACCACTCCAAGGGTGTGCAGAGTGTTGATTGCACCTTACACACAGAGAGGGGATGGCACACACACACCTTGTACATAAGGTATCCACTTGAGGCATTGAATTATGGGTTGAATGATGACCAGTTACAGTATGACATTGTCTAGCACATATCTCTGAAGACAAGGGATGGCCACGTTACCTTATGGGCAGTGATGAAAGAGGGGTCAGTGAGGACATGGCTAAACACACCACTGCTAAAAAATGAGTAGTTCCTGATGTGTACACTTTGGGTTTTACTCTCATTGACTTTAGGATTTTTAAAAACTGTTAATTACCTTAAAGTCTGCCTTGTAGCTTGTCTCTTGAACAAAATGGTCTTCTGGCATAATGAAGCCTTGTTTTGTCTTTATAGGCTTGGATGGTTTGGCTCCAGTCCATGGGCGATACTCTTGTCTGAAATGAGATTGTCAAGACAGAAGAACCCATAAAACACAATATATCCATTGGGTGCTTCTGCTCAGAGTGGTTGCAAAGCCAGAAGGCAAGGCTGGTTGTAATCAGTTCATAAGATTGAACTTGGCTAAGGCATACTGAGAATAAAAGAAGTACTGAGTGTAGAGGCCTGCCTCTCTCACAAAGCCTATGATGAAAGGTGCAACAGAGCACAGACTGGGCTAACTGGTTGGCCTGACTTAACTCTCCTTTTATTCCTGCAAAATGTGCTCTCTCCTGGCAGTGCTTGGTGCTTCCCTCCTGGATAAGAAAAATTCAAAAAAGACTTTTTGCAAGAAGGCCCATTGACCACTTACAATGTAAAACATGTCTAGCTCATTGGCCACTATGTAAACCCCCTTGGTCTGGTGCCTGGCCCTCCCATGTGGAGAGAGTGTGCTGGTGTTCCCTTCCTTGGCTCTGGCTCTCAACAGGAGCCAGGTTTGCCAGTGTGTGCTGCGCTGCACAGCTGTGGCAGCCCAGTCTGAAATGCATCCAAAGGGAGACACCATCTCAGCTGGCAGATGCTTCTGCAGATGATTTTCCTTCGGGGGGAAGTACTTTAAATCTGCATGGTGATGTCTGAGAAGGCATCACTGCTCCGAGGATTAGTCAGCCAAGTGCCATCAGAGAAACGGGTGCAGAGACTGCACTGGGAAAGGGGCAGACCATGTTTCGAGAGCACCAAAGAACAGCACGGCAGGGTCTGGCTCAGCTTGGCTGCCAGGTCCCTTCTGCAGCCTTTTCCCTACTTCTCTGTACCCCTTGTCACAGACAGGCCTCACTGATGCCTCTCCATTAGGACTCTCTGAATGCTGCAGTAGCAGCCAGCTGAGCTGGCTCATTTCTCTCAGGAGAAGACAGGAGTCTGCTCTGTTTGTGTACGTATCTCTGGCAACCAACAGGCAGTTTCTGTAGCAAAGGGAGAGGTGACTAACTGAGATGTGACAGTTTTATGTTCATACCCTGGCATACTTCAATAATATCTGCATTTTACTATCGGCTTATACACAAGATCAAGGGGTAAGACTGAGTCCTTCGTGCCCAGGCTAGGGAAACAGACACAGTACAGTTTAGCTTTGATCACAGCCTTTCTGTTTTTCCTTTTTCCCAAGCATGCTATTTGCTATTTTGATAGTAGATGCAAATTCCCCTTTTAAAAATCTTATTTTAAGGTGCGTGAGTGTGTAGTATTATTTTAGAATGTGTAGTTTGGACATGATCCTTTCAGTATATCACCAAAGTGATATAACCACTGCCTGGTTTATGTTTTATTTCTAATAATAGACTCAGCCTTAAAATGCTGCCTCATTTCTTTGCTGATTTGTAGATACAGGGTACAACCCTGGACTGTATCTAAGCCAGTGAGAAACCAGCATGCTAACAAAATTAATTCCAAAAAATTAAATATCTCTTTCTTGACCAAGTTAGCTGCTGGCAGCAGCCTCCTGCCAGGATAGATGAGTACAGCTGCAGGCACAAGGAAAGGAGCAGGAACCTGCTGCTGGGGCTGACAGCAGTTTGTCAGCTTGAGTGAGGGTGGAGCGAGTTCTTAAATCCACTCAGTCAGTAGCGGGTATTGCTCTGTGGAAGAGCTGCTGTCCAAAAGCAAAGCCAGGCTTCTGTCAGGGCTCTCTATGTCCAGTGCAAATCTTGTTTATAATCAGTTTGCTCTCACTGTCCTGAGCAGCCACCTTCTGCCTTCTCTGCACCTTGCTGTTCGGGCCTGCTCAGGCAGCAGGTGAGTGTCCATGCAGCTCTCCTGGAGCTGGTAGTGGGGTTCCCGCTGCTCCAACACCTCAGGGTCAGGGAGCACCTTTGCAAAAAGGTGATTTTGGCCGAGTGATGCCCCAAGAAGACAACCTTTCAGCAGGGAATCCCAGATGTGTGTGAATGTTCAATCTGAGCTCTGCTCTGCTGCACAGCCAGAGGGAGGACACAGAGCTACTGGGCAAAATACCAGCAAAATGGTACAAAACCATCAATTACATCCCAGCAGTTTCTAGGAACTGGAACCTGCCACTCCACATAAAGCCCAATTTCCTCAGGAATGCTGGTGGCATTGATTCCTAACCATTCAACCTCATGCTGACTGGTCTCCTCGCTGCAATAGAGGGTGTCCTCAGCTTGCAATGAATGACTGTGCTGCCTGTCTGTACAGCCAGCTCTGTCTCACTGCTTTATAGCAGATCATTTGCTGATTTGGCAGACCCCCAAACACAGCCCTTTTGGATCACAGGACCCTCATTTTGGCTCGAAGCCAAACCATTCTCCTCTCACCCTGAACAGTCAAAACTATTTTTGAGGCACCTACATGCACTGAGGAAATGCTCTGCCTTCAGCCACAGAATCAGAAATGTGAGGGCAGATATAGCCACGGCCCAGACCCACAGCAGCATTTCCAGTCTGGGCTTAGGATTTCCCACTGGGTAAACCCAGGACTCTGAGCCACAGAGAAGGGCTGGGCACAACATAGACAATATATCTCCTCTGGGAGCTGAGGTACTTAAACCAAGAAATTAATACTGTAACCTTTGATACAGAAAATGCAGCTAACTAAATCTGCTCTGCCCTTCAGCTTGCAGGATACAGGCTCTCATCTCCAGCTGTATAATCAAGAGTTAGAAGGAACATAAGCCAAAATACCAGTTTGGTGACTTGACTAGAAATCGGTCTTGGAATCATGAGTGGAGTTGAAATGCATGAGCTACTCTAAGCCTGGGGACGAGGAATGACCTGTTTTTAATGTGCTTAGTTTAAGATGTCAAATGTCAAGATTAGCCACTGTCTTCTTTCTCCCTTGTACCCTTGTGTGATGCGACATCCAGCTGCTGCTGGGGATGAACATGCAAGACTGTCTGTTGCTGCTGGACATGGTTATCTTCATCCTTCCTGCTGTACCCCTCCTCCTCTTCCTGTCCCTAGACAGCAGCAGTTGTCAGGTTACTTTGGGTCTGCAAGGACCTGCAGTTGAGGGAAAGTAGCCTCTAGGCCATAACTCAGTGTCCAGGCTCTCTTTAGGTTCTGTTTTGTCCTCCACTACTACAACCTAGAGGTGAGATTTTTGATCTCCATATATAGAAATGATCCAGTGGTACTTCTAAGTACTAAAGCACTGGGATTGTGAAAGAAAAAGGCCTCCTGAGTAGCATGCAAGATTTAAAACAGTATGGATCAAAAGGGAAGGGCTGCTTTTATTGTACTGCTGTTTCTGTACCTCCGACTCACTCTAGGAAGAATTAAGAAGTGGCTTTTTGCAGGTGGTTGCCCCTTATGGAACTGCTTTCATCATATAAATCAATGCTTTGTCATTTGTTTCTTTGCTCTTTCTCAAAATTGGTTAACAGAGCCCAAGAAAAGGCATGTATTTCATACTGTGGGGGGATGTGTCTGGAGGGGAAGGTTTGGATCTGTGCAGTGTGGAGAGGGAAGCTAGTGGCCTGCTGGGACAGTTTAACCCCCATGGGAATACAGCTAATGTATAGGCTAGAAACAGAAAAAAGCACTGGACTATTAAATTACCAGAGGGTTACGATGAAGCCCAGCTTTGACAAGAGCTGGTGGCTGGGTGCCATCTCCCTCCCCTAGTGAGCAAGACCGGCTAACAGCCCAGGCAGGGGGGAAGCCCCACCATGATTTGCCTCGTGGTCTTGGAAACTTCAGGGCATTTTTTGGGAATGATGGATTTGGGATTGGTCCTTCTGTTCTTTCCAGACACGGTGCTGCTGCAGCTCAAGCTGCTGGGTGCTGCAAACCATGTAGTGACTGGGACTAATTGCTGCCTCCAGCTCTTCCCATTTCATGTGCTCCACAAATGTTTTCTGGCCCTGCAGAGAAAGCTGCCTGCAAAATCCTTTTTATTTCACTGACCCAGTGAAAATCTAACCTAGAAACGTTTCTAACTTCACAGAGATGGAGGACTCCTCTGGTGGGCATGGGAAGGCAGAAAATGGAAACACCGACCAGGCTGGAGCTGCTGTTTCCATACAGATTTATCTTCAGCATTGATACTATTCCTTTGCCTGATCATACAGCACAAATGCCATCACAGTTGTCATTTTAGTAGTTCATCTTTATGTCACAGCTTGCTTTCCATGATTAATTATCCATGGCAGTTCTGAGCTGCTGCATTACAATCCCATTTCTTATTTAAGAAATGGAGAAAAAGGCTCATTCTGTATAGCTGACCATAAATCAAAGCTACGCTGCCTCAGCTAGTCTGTGCTCATTCTTTCAGTGTCTTATTCCTTCTCATACCCAATACGCCAGTGAGAATTGAACAGCACAATGAACATTTCTCCAGTTTTCCCTCCAGGAGGAAAGTTGTGTGCACAGCTTGGGAGTCTCTGTTATTTTCTTCTCAAAGTACACACTACTCTAGATGTCTGTTGGGGAAGCCAGACTGGTGTGCAAGGGGTTTGGGCAGAAGGTGTGGGGTGAAACGTCTCCCCGTTTGTGACACAGCTCCTTGCAGGTTCCTGGCAGGGCCATGGAGCTGGTTTGCCCAGGCAGAGTTGTGTGGCCAGTGGTGCTCTCCCAGAGGACAGGCTGAGTCTGCTTGCTGGCAAAGACCCCCCTAGGCCAGGGAGGATGCTGTGGCATCTCCTGGCAAATGGAGGATTGCAAATGTCATGAGTCATGGTTGCAGTGATGAGAGCTCTGTGTGATGGACAAAGTCAGAAGCCCTCCTGGATAACTGAGCCATTAAACTGCTTCTCCTCTGAGCTGTGGCAGACACTGGTGGGGTGCTGGAGGCCATTCCAGTCCTTGGACACAGGAGCAGATTGTGCCCATTCTCCTACCCAGCCAAAGAGCCCAGCATGAGGACAGAAGTGGGGGAAAGAAAAGGCGGATGGAGGTTAAAAATAGAGGGGTAGGGAAAAGACATAGCAGAGAGGAAGAGACCAGCACACAGGAATTATAGAGGAGGAAAGCAGAAGACACCTGGATGAATCCTGTCTCAGCTCTCACCTGCAGGAAGGTCAGGCAGTACTTGGAGCTGCTCATAACTCACAGGAAAGAAGCAACAGCAAAAGACTGGACTGAAAGGACCAAACAAAACCTTAAGCCTCAAACTGTTGTCTTAGGGTGAGTTTTAAGAGGGTGCTCTGGTCACAAACAGATGCCTAAGGAAGGAGTATTGACAGTGGTCTGATAGGACGGGTAGCTGCTTCCCTCTTATTGGAGCTGTGTGAATGGGGGTGGTGTGGGTAGGTCTGAGGGTCTTGACTTCTGTCATTATCCCACTTTTCACTCTTTCCCCTTTTTCTCTAACCTAAGGTTGAGGGTACATTGAGGGGAGGAAGTTCCTCCTACTTTATGCAACAGCTTTGAATCTTCCCCATTTCAGTTCTGCAGCATACTTTGCACAACAGATACCCTCTCTTGAGCCTCTATTCCCAGCTCACCTGGCTCTCCCCTCACATTCCTCTGTCCCTCTCCAAGCCCTCCCTTCCCCACCCAGGCTATGCAGTGCACAGTGAGCCCCTCTGGATCCATCCCAATGCCTGCACCAAGTAAGCTTTCTTGTTAAATAGCGTAAAAATCAGGGGCTTCAGTATTAATTTCCCCAAGCAGCAAGACACTTAAGAATGTAAAGATAACTGTAAGCCTTGATTATAAAAGCTTTACTGTTATTATTGAGGATAAGCATGCATTTAAAGATCTTGCTGGATCAAGGATGGAGCTCCTCATACGCAGTACTATTAACCCTGCTGGCTCAGGTGTGTACTTTGATCCCATATTACGGAACACAAGCACAGGTATTTTCTTTGTTTTCTGCACAGCTGAAATAAGATGCTTTGCATTGTGAAGCAGTCACCACAGGTCACCTTGTTTCTCTGCACAAGCATTACTTGAAGGCGAATGAATAGGAGAGGCAGCCAAGTAAGATGTTCTGTGACTGCATCCATAGCTATGGGGAAAAGCGTCATCCCCTTCGTTCTGCAGTGTCGCTTCTGGTGGGGTCATGTCTGTTCCATGGTCACAGTGAATGGCACATGTCGAGTTCTCATGCAAGAAGGTGGGAATTCAGTTTGCTGGGGCATCTTCCACCCCACTATTCCAAAAAATCATTAGCAATGGCACATCAGACACCTTTCCCCCTAATTACCCCAGGTCTTTATGAGGTTTCTTCTCATCAGAACAAAATTGCTTGATCTCTGGGGCCCAGTTTGGTCTGCTTTACTGCTGTGCCTCCCACCTGTGAACAAGTTGGGTGCTCTTGACTCTCCTGCCTGCTCAGAACACCTGTCCTGTGGAAACCCCAACTGCAGAGATCAGGCTGTGCTCATTGTGCACATGTGCAGAAATTTGCAGTCATCCTCCCAGTTCCCCGAGTGCCAATACAAGCAAAGACAATGGGTGGGGGAAGAACAGGCAAAACAATCCCTCGCAACTCTGGTGCAACGTTTTCCTTTACACATTTGAAGTGCTTTCCAAAAGCTGGCAGGTTACTGAAGGGAAAACTGAAGTCTGAAGCGACCTATAGTGTAGCTGAGCATCGAACAGGGTTCTCCTCCCAGCAATACCAGCCCTGGCAAGGAGGTCATGCCTTATCCCTGTTGCCTTGTAACAAGGTAAGAAAATGACATCCAGAGAACAGAGCCAGCTGCAGATACCTGCTGACAGCACCAGCTTCTCTCATCCTCTATTAAGAGAGCTAAGTAAAGCACTTCTCTATTTCTAGAATGTCTGCTAAATGCAATCAAGACCTAGTATTACAATTAATTGTGTGCAAGCCAAAAGTACACAGCACCTGCAACTTACTGCTGAAGGGAGAAGTCACTTCCATGATGCCAAAGGACAAACATTTGGGAAGGTGCAGAGGGGCCACTCAGCACTTTCTTCTGCCTCCTCCAGCATCAGTAAGGTATAATCTACTGCAACCCTCTGCAGCAGTCCCTGGGATCTTTTCATAGTTGGAGCACATCCCATTTTAGCCTTTCAAGTGCAGCTTGTATCGATCTGCCTCGGCCTGTGTGCCTGAGCACCCACCATGCAGCCCCTTGGGGTTTGACTTCATTCAGCCCCTGCAGAACTCCAGCCAAAATCCAGGGACTGGAGGGATCAGGAAGCTGCCCCAAAGATCTGGGGATATAGGGTAATAGTTTGTAGGCCAAGCAGCTGTGCTGTCCTTCCACCTTTTATTCAGAGTTATTATTTCAAAATCAAAAGTCTTTGCTTCCTCAGCAGTACAGGTATTCTTCCACTACCCCCTACCCTTTATCCTGGCCATAGAAAGATGCCCTCGGTCTTGGATATTGATCCCATGGGTTTGTTTTGTGCTGGGAAATGCCAGGTCAAGCTGACTGGCTTAACCACGTACAGACAGTTTTGTACACAGCTGAGTTTCTTTCTGAACTAAAAGCAGCATGCAGAATGAAGTCTCACAGGAGCAGAGCACTTATGCACAAAAGCACATCAAATGGTGCTGCATTTTACAGGGGACTCACCACTACCCTTGGGTGCTTCACAGAAACAAACACAATAGGCTGTTGTAGAACCATGCAGTCAAAATTCCTGCATTAAAAAAAAAACCAAAACAAACAAACCACAGAACATAAAAAAAGAAAACCCCAACATCTTACAGAGTCAAGCAAGAAAACCACTACTGCCATTAAAAGCATGGAGGGGACCATGTATCAACTCCAACTTTTCTGCATGTCTTGTTCAATGCCCTGCCTTGCCCTCTCTTTTCACACTAAACAAGCCCAGCCAGCTGCTGAGACCTGACACAGTCACACAGTACAGCTGGAGGCTGCTGACCAGCAGTGTCCACACTGCAGGAGCAGATCCTGCCAGGAAGAGCCTTGTGGTGTGTGCCTGACCTGGCTGGGCACACTGCTGAAGCTGCTGAAGCACCCGGAGCACAAAGGACTCAAATCACCCATTTCTTGTGAGGGTGGACACAGCTCCCCACACAGAGAGCCCAGTCCTCAGGCCTGGGCTATAGGGATGGGCTGATACTCCTGCAACAGCAGAAAAGGAGGAATCTCCCCAAGGTTCTCCCTAGCAAGGAAATTAGTGTCTTACCAAAAACGTGTATGTTTTCCATACCTTTGCTCCTCTCTAAGCACCTACCTGCAGAGATCCTTGCCTGCATGTCTCTGCAGGACACTCTCCCTTTTCCCACCCTCCCTAAAGACATAATGTGGCTCACTAACCTTCTCCTCAGGACAAAGCTGCCCCTAGTTAGAGAAACCTCCCCTACTCTGCCTCTACCACAGGTGATCTGACTTTCCTTCTGCCTTCTCACCTGTGGGTGGGTGCAGTTTACAAGACATGAGGCAGGTCCCTGTGGCCAGAGCGTAGTGGAGTTGTGTGTGGCCACCAAGGGACAGTTTAATGAACAAGGAGGGTCCTTCTAGTCTTTGTCAGAGAGGAAGATGAAGATCAATCCTTAATGGTGCTGTTCAGCTACTACCTGAAGATAAGTGTTTGCAGACTGCAATGCTGCCTTTGGAAAATAAAACAAGAGGAGAGGAATGAACTGTAATGTGTTAGTGGAAATGTCCTTGTCGTTGTGAGTGCTCAGCTCACCAAAGGTGGGGGTGCTGTGATCACCCCTTCCCAATTCAGACTGTGGCACTGCTCCTGGGGCTTTGCCATGACTGAAGCTACCCAATATAAACCAAGTGCCCCAAGTGTAACTGAAAATGAGTAACTCTGCCAAGTACCTGCTTAGTCTTTCTTTAAAAAACAAAAAGAGACAAATATAAATGAAAGTAGAATCTTGCAGCCTGTGAAGCTATTGTGAACTTTTCTCCTGCTGCTTGTTGTGACTCCTGTGTGCTCAGTGGTACAGAGACTTCTTAAATGCAATGTTGTACTAGGTGATAATCCAAAGAAACCATGGGAATTACTGGAATAAGGCAAAAGTGGCCTGATTTACATAGTCCCATCTGTATCAGTTGTGTACTGTGTATTCAAACAGCTTAAAGGTTTTACATGAGAACTTTGTTCTGGTGTGGCTGCCCTGGCTCGTGCCTCCATCCTTGTCCTGCACTCCTCCTCCTTTCAGCAGTGAGGAGTTCCTTAAATAACTTGAAGTCTTACTTTTTGTAAAACTTGTTTTGATTTCCATGTTGGTATGTTGTCCCAGCCAGTAATTTGTCGTGTGATCTGTAAACTTCTTGTTCTTTGATAACAGTAGCTGAGAGCCCAGTGTAAGAGCAGAGAAGTCAGAGGGAAGGAAGGTTTGAGAAGTGACTTTGCTGAGCATTCAAACAGCTGTAGGGCAGCTGCAGCTTTAATGCAGGCTAATGCAGCCTTCCTCTGGGGTCAGGCTGAAGAAGCAGGGGGAAGCTTCAACAAAATGGTGGAGATAGATGTGTTTCTGAGACGTGAACCTTGCTAGGTTCTAGGCAGGTTTCTCTGAAGTAATTCCTGTGCTGCTTTCAAAGTGTGTTTTGGCTTAAGAATAATAATCACTCTGTGATTATCCGGGGAGATGTGGAAAAGGAGAAAACAGCGCACAAATTCAAGCACTGCAGTTATCCTTCCTAAGTCTGCATGTTCACCACACATGGAGCAGGACAGCTGCCTGTGTGAGGAGGAGTGGTTTAAGCAATATCCCCCAGGGCTCCCAGTTTGTCTTAAAACCACTGTGATACATAATCTAATGAGTTGCAGTGATGAAGAGAAATGTCTCCTAGGTACATAATAGGTAATAAGAGTCTAAATACTTGAGAATCTACTGGAATAAAAATAATTACTCTATTAATATATCTCATCGGTATATTAAAATCTGCCGAATATCATTATGAGGAAGCATGTGGTAACAGCATGAAACTGATACAATATTCAACAGCAGCCTTGTAGGAGCTGAAATCCCCTCTCCTCCCATGGGGAGAGTCAGTAAGAACAAGAGTTGAATTTAGGTGCATCTCACCTGACTTTGTTTCAGGAAATAAGCATCTGTAATCAGTCATGCTGTTCAGAGAGAAAGGAAGGCATTGGTAACATAAGTCACTTAGTAATTTTTAAAGACTGGGACAGGTGGTTCGTGACAGTTTTCTCCATTACCCATTAGATGACATAGGGGATACATCCCGAAAATGTCTTCTTCTCTGACTGATCTTTTAAGGCTGTAATTTGGCTCGCCATGAATGTCGCATTCCAGGAGTTTTAAAGGGAAAGCGATGATGGCACCGAGGGATTCGGGGAACGCAGCTCAGTGCGGCTGTTGGGCACGGACGGGTGGCAGGCAGCTCTGGCTGTCGGAGGTGCCGAGTCTCCCGGCAGCGGGTGGGTAGCGCGCTGCTGCGCCAGGGATGCAATCATGGATCCCCCCGGCGTGCTTCCTCCTCTCCCCGAGCGCGGCCCGGGCGGCGGCGCGCCCGGGGACGGTCCCGCTGCCCCGGCACGCACAGGGGCCGCCGGGGCCAGGCACCTGCCCGGGGCACAAGCGACACTTTAAAGGACCGCACTTCCAAAAGCAAAGGCGGCTTCGGCGAGAGGCTGAGCCCGCCGGCGAGGCGGCAGCCCCCGTCCCCCTCCCCTCGGTGGCGGTTCCGCCCGCCGGCATCCCCGCGCTGCGGAGGAGCGTCCCCGCCCGCGGCAGGAGCAGCCCCGGCTCGGGGCGGCCGCCGGGCCCGGTTACCTGTAGGAGGTGGTGTGGCCGCCGTCCGCCTGCGAGCGCGGCCGGAGCTGCTCGGGGCCGTCGATCGCCGTTCTCCCGCCGCCGCCGGGCAAGGCGCAGGCGGCGCGTCCCGGGGCGGGCTGGGGGGCGGCCCCGTCCCTCCCGCCGCCGCCGCCACCGCTACTGGCGCTGACCCAGGGGAAGGCGTCCCTCCTCGGGAGGGGCCACGCTCTGAAGTCCTGCCGGTACTGGGTCTCCGCCGCGAAGGGCTCTCCGGCGGCGGCCGCCCGGCCCTTCCTGCGGCCGCTCGGCTTCCCGGCGGCGGCGGCGGGATCCCGCGGGCGGCGCGCCGGGGCAGGCGGGCGAGCGCTGCCCCGCGAGGGGGGCCCGCCGCGCTGGGGCGGCCCGTCCTCCTGCTCCTCGATGTCCGAGTAGTTGTGGATGGTGAGCGGCACAGAGAGGTCGGACTTGTCCAGCTGGCTCCAGAAGCGGGCCAGGCAGCACACCCGGCTGATGCAGGGCCAGGCCATGGCCGCGGCCGCAGCCCCCGCCTCGCCCGCAGCGACGCCCGCGGCTCCGGCGCCCGCAGCCGGCCGCGCTCCCGGCTTCAGCCCTCATCGGCGGCAGCCCCTCCTCCCGCCGCCCCCTTCCCCGGTAACGACACCCCCTCGCCGGGATTACGGCCCGCACACGTGACCCGGCTGCCGGTGGGAGCCCCGTGCAGCGGCGGGGGAGGGAACGCGGGACCGGACCCCGCGCCCCCGGGGAACCCGCTCTGCCCGTGCGCCGCCGAGAGCCGCTGTCTGTGCCGCTGCTTCGGGAGCCGCTCCGTGCCCGGCAGCGCCGAAGCGCGCCCAGTCACGGGCTCCGGCCAGGCGAGGAGCGCTGCTCCGCTGTAGATGGTTGGTGCTGCTCAGTTATACCCTCGAGGGGTATAATCGTCACCACTCATGATTAGAGAAAGCGTTTGTATATGAAACCTGGCGTTTAAAAAATAAGTGATCCGGATGAGAAACAGCAGCCTTGCAGTGTTAGTTTCCAATAGCTGCGTGCAAAACCCCACCTCTCTTAATCTCCCTCCCTCCATTTACATTAACAGTTTAACCACTTCACTTTTAAAATACCTCCTATTGACCAAAATCCAAGCATCCATGTATCCTAATACAGGACCCACCTTCTTTACTGTTTGCCAGAGACTGCAAATTACAGCTTTCCTTTTGTACATTCAGGTTCAAAACCAAACAGTCCTGGCACAAAACAGTGAAACTGACGGAATTACATCGGGGATAAGCCGGGCTTTTGAAATTTTACGTCTTATGTAATAAGTGGCTACGGGCCATAATGCTCCTCCCCAGTTTCCCATTCAGTGTGTTATTACAGAGGAAGCTGAATCTCCCAGAGGGTCACCAAACTATGAAATATAAGGCTTTAGAAGTGAAGAATGCAGATAAACTGAGATCCCTCCTGTTAGAAAATCATATACTCTAGTTACGGGTGATTATCTGATAAGATAGGTGTAATGGCTTTAAACTGGAAGATTAGATTAGATATCAAGAAGACATTCTTCCCTGTGAGGGTGGTGAGGCACTGGCAACAGGTTGCCCAGATCTCTGGCTGTTCCATCCCTGGAAACATTCAGCGTTGGATGGGGCTTTGAGCAACCTGGTCTAGTGGAAGGTTCCCTGCCCATTGTGGGGGTGTTGGAACTAGACTATCTTTAAGGTCCCTTCCAACCCAAACCAAACATTCTATTCTATGAAGCATTATTAAGAAAATAATTATGCAGTGGAACTTGAGAAGGTTAAGATCAACTGCTTTGTTTCAGCTGAGCAGTACTGTATCTGTAGTGTATTGGCATCTCAGTTCAGATTTGCACTTGCTTCTGGCAGGGAGAAAGGCTAGAAATGTGGGTATGGGCTGGGGCAGAACCCCCCCTTGAGTGTTTGGCCTCTCTCTGAAACACAGTCAACAAAGGATAAGAAGCAATTCCTTCACAGATGACCCTGTTGTCCCAAATACCTGCTTTGGCAGTTGTCAATGCTACTAGCAGCTTTGATTTCATCACCACCCCCTCGCCCTCACAAGTTCGTTGGGGCAAGGAGACTCAGAAATTTCAGGTAAAAACATTTTGGTCCCACACAGAACTCTTGTCACAAAACCATTTAGGCTATTGGATGCTGTGTTTAATTTGTTGTCTGAAAAAGCCACAAACATACTTTTAGGAATATGCAGGGAGACATTTCTTAATTTTCTGCTGCTCTTGTTTTTTTAGAACTGCTCTGTTCTACATTGTAATTTTTAAAATAAATCATATCTGGTAAAGAGAAATAGACTTTACAGCCATGGGAGAAAGCAGAACATCTGCTTTATCATGTTATCTGTGGTACAGTACAAATGATGCTCTGATCCTTGTTCCTAGGCCTGACTTAACAAAATACATGATAGAATAAATCGGATGTCTCTGCTCATCCTGGGCCTGCCACCTCCTAGTACTGAATTCAGCTCTGGCAATGCATGTCCCAGAGCCCACCTACAGCACCAGGGAGTGCTTGGAGCAGCTGCTCATCACAGCCTGTAGGATGAAACTGGCACAAAGGCTAACACAGACAAGAAAACCAGAAGATGCTGGATGAGATTAAAAAGTTGCATGCATTTAGAAGATTTGTCATGATTAAAAGCTGGGGGGAAGGGGGGAGGAATACTGCAACAGTAAGACAAAGAAAACCCATCAAATCAGAAAGCAAAACAGCTCTTGCTGCCAGGAATGGGGGCTGAAAACTCTAAATTAGTTTTAATACTAAAATGAAACTCCAAATAGGGCAGATCACTGAAATAAAATATTCCTTAAACATGGCAAGGCCAAAGCAGACTTTAAAGCCACTGAAAAAAGGTGAAGGATTGTATCTCTACATGACTAACCATGACTTTATACTTACTGCTGTTTTCCTACACAAACACTAGCTGTTGTCTCTGCCAACTGTCTGCATAATCACCACATTGTATTTTTATTCACAATAATCTCTTTGAAAAGCCTTCCATGTGGTTGGTCCTTTTTGTTGTTTTTTTTTCTAGGGTTGGGGTTTTAGTTTGGGGTTTTTTTCATTCTTCTAATTTGTCATTCAAACGTGTGACTAAATACTGAGATACTGACATGCTGATGCCAGATTTTGCAAGAAGGGTATTTGCTTGCCAGAAAGGTATCTTATTTAGTCTAGTGAGCTGTCATGATTCCTTGTCTGACTGACTTAAGAGTTGACTTTCCTATTGCAGTTTTAAGGTAATTTTGGACCAGAGAAGACAGTTTGCCTTTGCCAGACAATGCTGCACAAAGGTTCAGGTGCAAACAACTGCACAACCACATGAAGATTTTTGTACAGCCTTACATATGTTACACACCTCTAGGGTTTCTATAACAGAGGATACATTGAACAGGTTGTTGAAGGGTGAATGCTCTTAAACCTAAGGTTAGGGGTTAGGCATGAGACCCTCAAGCCACAGCCACCATCTGAAAAGCTGGTGACTTCCAAACCTCTGTGGTGGTTCCAGGATGATTTTTCAGGTGCTTTATGTCCCTTTCTGCAAGCTGAAAGGGTGCAGCAACACCACACTGCCTTGGGGGGTGTACCACGAGTCTCTTCACTCTCGGTAGCGATACAGGGGCATGACTTCTCTGAGGTACTGGCTGCTATGTTGAAGAACTTAACAGCAACTTCGGCTTATCCTTCTAGACTTGTAAAAGATAATGTCTTTCAGGGCTTACACACTGTATTTCCTGCAATATTACTCCCTGCTTTCAGCTAGGATCTCTGAAAAACTCTCAGCAAATACCTAATTGTTGAAGGGACTAGATAAGTTGTTGAACGGACAAGAAGTAACGCAAGGAAGAAAAAGCAGGTAAAAATAAAAGGAAGTGGGCAAGGACAACAATAGATAGATAAACCCAACATGTGAAATACTGTGAGCTATGGCTTTTGAGCTTCTTTGGCATGAAATGCTCCCGTGGGATGAGCCCGTTCAGTGCATCTTCTGACACTGCTGGCCCCCCCCGGCTGTGCTGAGCAGTGCGCTCGCTGTGTCCGGCTGCCCTCTCTCTGCGGCAGGCAGGGCTGCACTGTGGCTGAAGCCCTGAAAACGGGAGTACTAGTCCTGAGGATCACAAAATGAAGTAGGAAAGGGGGATGTGACAGATTAAAAATGAAAGTCAGAAAATTTTTGGAGCAGAGCAAAGGAGTATCAGGTACTCCCGCGCCTTCATTTTTTTTAAGTGTTTAAGTTGACAGGCACATAGAGTAACAAATCCTCAAATGTCTCATTTTTCCAAGGGAGAAAAAAAATTGGACAAGCACTGGCCTGGGACAATAAGGGCATTTACAGCAATTTTTTATTCCATCACTTATTAAAACTGATACCACTTAGCATTAAGTATTCTTTATCTCCACAGGAAATGTATTTTCTGCAAGGCATTATTGTAAAGTAAAAAACTTACAAGTTGCTTCTTACAAATGCAGCATGTTCTTTGGCAGGTCAGTCCATCTGGAATGACTAGCTCTGATTACAGGGAGGAGTTAAGGGCTTGAACCCACCAGTTTTTATTTGGGAAGATTCTGTAGCCTTCAGTATTATCCTTGCAGGACAGGCACAGAGCAGCAGCATACCCCAAATCAAGTTTTTGTTTTTATTTGTAAAATAGGAACATTAGTCATGGTACTACCCTCACGTTTACTTTAGTAGTTACTTCTGGTTATGGTGTTGCTGATCTCAGGGATCATGGTTGTTATGGCTATGGTGTTGCTGGTTTCACCTAGTTTTGCTGAATCTGCTTATTTTCTAGTACTATCAGATTCTGAACCAAATGTTACAGTTTTAAAATCTGAAGAAGGACCTTAAATGGAACTAACAATAAAGCACAACTTAAAGAACATCCCCTCACCCCACCCCCAAATTAATGTAGTGAAAGAACCCAGAAAGCAGTATAACTTATGGTAGAATATCAAAAACCACAGTATGTCATTCTTCCCCTGCACATAATTATGAAAAAGATACCATTATAGTAAAATCCAAGATGTGAAAGCACCATGGAAGTGTATAGAAATGAAAAACACTAGTTGAATAAGCCACAGCTAACAAAAAAAGGCGGACCATTAAATAGTACATAAACATTGGCAAACAATCCAGTATTGCTTTGAGTATTTCAAGACTAAGAACAAAAGAGACCTTTGGCTCCTCTCATCCAATCCTTCCAACAATGAAGACCACTGAAGTTCACCACCTTAGCCTTATGTTGAGTCCAACTTGTCTAAAGCTTGCCTTCTAAGAAAGCACCTTGTGTTATCTGGCAGACATTAGGGGGGTTTGTGATTCAATAACTTCCTCAGTTTATTTTCCTAAGTATTAACCAGCTGTACTACATTTTGAAGGGGTTTTTTTGTGGACAGAGATTTACATCACTTAATTGAAAAACATGTTTTATTATACCTTTAAAAATGTAATGCAGACTGTTACCTCAGAAAGCAATAGGATAAAAACCTTTATTGTTCCACCTTCGTCAGAGTTCATCTTCTACGGATATGCATTTTTGTAACATAATTTTGTTACATTAGAAACTTCAGCTCCTCAGAGGCTTAATGTGGAGTAGCAAAAAAGCCCTTCAAAACCAATTCAGTCCCACATCTTCAAGTAATATACCACTTGGGCACAAAGAACCTCTAGTATTAGAATCAGCTAGATCTTCCACCTCCTCCCTTTCCTGTGTTCTTTGTCCTCAATTCATGCCAAGCTTTCACCAGTGGTTCTCTGTTCTTCCATATGAGCTCATGGCCATAAGTCACGTACCACCTGAGAAAGAAAATAATAGTTAAAATTAACTGCAACTTTTCTTTGCATCTGAGAAAGAATAGGCTGATCACTAAAACCAAGTACAAGCTTGGTATAGAAGACAAGATAAACTGAGGCACAAAGAACAACATGTTTGGAAAGTGGCAGGTAAGCCACTTGTTCTCTTGACTCCAAACAGTTTACTTTGTGTTCTTGCTTATTTCAGTCCTGAGAATGAATAGTTTTTTCATGCCTTTAATCTTGTGATTTTGTGATTTCTTAAAAAGACACATAAAACCACCTCCACTTAGGAGACTGTTAAAACAGTTCTGTTGCTTGTGCTAATCTTTACTGACAACACCAAATAAAAGTGGTTTTCTCCTACAAAAATACAACTGCCCCATAATGAACAGCCACATTCCACTCAAAGTGCATTTTCTTCTATAAGCATCTAAATGAAGATTTAATCTATCTAAGTGTTCTAGCTTAATTTATATTCATAGACAACTATATATTCTGATATATGAATATCAACATAAGTGATAAGGGAGGTTATGGTGCAGAGGAGAGGCATGAGGAGAAGCAACCACATGGAAATAGGTTGAAGGTTCTCCCACAAACCTGACTCCACACCTGAGTCCTGAACAACAAAAGCACTTTTCTCAGGGAAACTGGTCACTTTCCAAAGCAGACAACTGTCTGGGAGGCAATATATAAAAAATACTTTGGCCATTCAACACATGCCCTAAATAAAGGCCCTGTTTTAGGATAAAGTGACCAAAATGATCACAGAGTAGAACAAACAGGTAAAACAGTGTAGGTGAGGAAAGCAAGAGACTTGTCAACTCAAGATAGTTTTTACTGCAACTGCCATCCTTTTTCAGTATGTGAATCTGCATTATAATGCAGATTGTTCATTCACTTGTGATGCCAGAGAAGGGGAGGAGACTGCAGCACAGAACTTACTGACACCAAAGCCAAGACATGGCAAATACTTTGGTCTACAAACCGGTTTGCCGTTAAATCTGGCCTAGTGAAATCTCAGGCAGGCTTTTCAAATGCCTACCTAACATGTTTAGAAAGGCTCTTAGCAATCGTGTGCCAATTAAGACAATGCTGCAATTGGGTTGAAGGGAAAAAACTCGCAATGTAGTTGAAACATGGAACAATACAGAACTGCTTCCTACAAACTTGTTTCTAGTAGTTCTTACTAATTAGGAAAGGTCCACACAAAGGCAGCGCAACAACACTGAGAAAACAGCAGTACAGGCTGCCCAAAGGAATTTGGCCTGTGCTTATATTAACTCTGTAGCTCTCTCTAAATTGGCAATTAGAGGAAAAACACTGAGACAAAGGCATTTTCTTAGCTGTTTAAAGTTATTTTAATTTGTCCATGCTGTTTCGTGAGAATCTTTTCTGCCTTGTGACTCTCTTCAATGTTCTGGGAAGAGCTGGACAGCTAGCCAGCTCAGGTTATGGTGACAGGAAAACCTTACATGTAATCTATGATTCTAAGGCAGTTCAGCTCAATTCTTCCAGTCCTAAGCCTCTGTTAACAGCATTTTCCACAGAATTTTATAGCACTACAAGAACAACAGTGAGTTGTATTCAATGCTAGTTAAGAAAACTTTCAAAAAAAACCACTGTACTTCAGTAATAATAGGAAGTGAAGAGGAAAAAATACAGGATTGATTTAAATACAAAACAAACACAAGTTAGTAAATACAGACTTACATTCCAAAGAGAGCTCCCCCAAGGTGTGCAGCATGGTCAAAAAGTCTCCAGCCTAAAGCAAGTCCTGCAGTGTCAAATGCAATTATGGCTTTTAAAGCCTAGAAAGGAAGAGAACATGGAATGGACAGGACCGGTCACAGCACATAAAATGGCCACTGATAACAGTTTTCTATTCTGGCACAGAGCAAGTATTTGGGATCAACAAACATCATATATATTTTATATCAAATGAATCACTATAAAAAATACATTGTTTTAAAACAACATACTCATTCCTCAGCTGTACTGTGCTGTGAAAATAGACCTGAGCATCTACAGAATAGTGCAGGGTAGGAATGCGCCCTTTTCAAACAAAATACATTTCAAATTCAGATCAGGAAAAAGACAGAAGTTACCTGAAAGAGTACATGCTATAAAAGACACCACAAAACATGTAATTGCAGCATTCTCATTCTCTAATTCTGATGTAGCTTAGATTTATGTGCATCTGTCCTCCCAAACTCAACCCTCTAGTGGATGGAACATGTGGGGCAGACCCTGTTATCTGACATAAATTGATCATCACACTCTAGTTCTAAAGGGTATGTTTGTTAGAAGACAGAAAATCAGGATGACAGTTAACATGAACAATGGTGTACCATCCTCAGGAGACATAAGCCACCATAACTGTCAATACACAAAATTTTACTAGATGGTCCATTTCATAAAGACCAACAGATTTAATGTTAGGATTAAATGTTATTTTAGGCAGGAATTCTTTCCTTTAAAATATGTATTAGAATAGCAGCTCTATTGCTACATTGGCTTGTTTATTTTAGAAGCCCATTACAGTATAGGTAAGGTAGGCTAAAGGAGTATGTAAAGTTACATACAATTACATAAAAGGGCTAAAATTATTCCTACTGCAATAGCCAATATTGCTCTTGCTCTGCTGTTGCAATGAGTACTTGATCATGGCAATGCTCTCTGTGGCTCTGCCAATATTTCTACCCTGGCCATCTTTTCTAAGAAAGATACCATTAAAGGGTGGCATGCAAAAAACCCACATCCACTCAAGCAGAAGTGCAAGGAAAACACAAAGGCTACAACTAAGAACACTTGTTCAAATATGTAAGTTTCCCTTACAAAAAGTATTAAATTTCACGATCTTGGAATGATGTGGCTTAACTGCTTTAAGCAGTAAAACAACTTTAAGTACAGGACCAAAGATGATTAACTTATTAAAACAAGTTAAGATCTACATAAGCAGCTTTCCTTAAATGTGGAAGTGGATGTGCATAAAAAACCTTAATGAAACAAAAAAAAGAGTCCTAGTACTACACACGAAGGAAAGTTTCAGTGGTCTATTATTAATCCCACAAGTGTTCTTAAAAGCATCAAAAGATGATATCTAAAAGAGGAGACAAATATTCCTCCAGGGCTGGAATGTTATCTCCCATGAGAAATGAAGGTTTTCTTTAAAGGCAGTGTGCCAGTATTAGATTAGCCTGTTACTAGTGCTGCTACCAAAAATATCACTCATCAGAAAGAACAGGATGTGGATGCAAGGTTTCCTCAGACAGGCAAACCTGACTCCCTCCCAACTTCTTTCACCTCTTGGGATCAGATTTGAAACAGACCCATGGATGATGGGATTTAGGATAGCTCTAAATTCACTCCACACTGGTGTAGTGACTTCCAGGCTGCAACAATTCTGATTAGTCCCCACGACTTTCATGACCTGCACTCTCTTTCAAAATAAAATTAACAGCTTAGAAACACAAATGAAGAGGACACCTGCTCAGATATTGGAGAGGTATGAGGAAATTATTTAAAGAGTAGAATTTCTTTGAAGTTCAGTGGCACTTACGCTTCCTGCTGTAAATGTGAACATTGGAAGAAGTATGATGGCCAGTTTTGCTTCGGGCATCTTTGTACATACGGCTGCAAGGACAGTCATTATAGCTCCTGACTGTAAATACATTAAAAGACATCAAAGTAAGCTGAGATGTTACATAAAGGAAAACTTATTTTCCTGCATGTGAACCCCTTTTCCTTTTGGGCTTTTATTTTCAAATGCAGTTCTGTGGTAATACTCTAAGTACAAAGCACCAGAGCAAAGTTCAAAATAAAAATAAACCAAGACAACATTATTTCATTTCAATATCTGAAATTATAAGTACTGGGAAAAAAAATATCCCTCAAATGCTCTTACATAATTAAGAAATACCCACCCCCACCCCTGTTTTTAAGATAACAATTTATGTAAATGTGCTTTCATCCAAGTAAGCCCTGGAAATCTAACATAGATTAATCAAACGAAGGGAATAATTCTGAAGCTTGTACAAAATCAAGGAAAATAACAGATGGACAGGGACAAAAATCTTTTGTCAATGAAACAAGTAATTCCCTGGACTGTACTAAATTGACCATGGGGTTTTGTATCCATAAAATAATCACAATGGAAAGATTCTGAACACAGTAAACTAATGCAATGTGTAGCAATTTCAGTAAGTTCAGATCAGTAAGACTAAGGGAAAGTGACTTGCTCCAGACATAGTTATTCATAAGATAAAGGGACAATACACAGTACTTTTAAAAATTCTAACTGCTGCACAGCTAAACAGATTTTTTTTTTAATTTCAGTAGAAAAATGAGAATCCAACTTTTGGCTTTTATCAAAATTATTTAGTAAAGTAAGTTAAGAAGCAAATGCCTATGTTAATCTCAAACTTAAAGCAAGTTAAGTGTTTCAAAACGTTCTACTACTAAAAACACTTGTAAAGAACTCGCAACCACAAGAGCTCCTCAGCCTGCCTCACATCTTTCATCCAGTGAGATTTTTGGCAGGAGTGCTGCCCTTCCTGCACAGTATGCCCTGCAACTTTCACTGGGATCACACACTGAGTTTGATTGTCTGATTACATATCTCTTTCTAAAGTATTCTATTTTCAATTAGAGAAGACTGATACACAATTATGAAATACTGTTTCTACAATAAGTTACATAACTGATCTGCTCAGACACAAGAGGTCCTGCTGTTAAGGACCCATTTACAACCCTTAGCATTAAGTGGCATTAGTTCTGGGTGGCTGCTGCAGCAGAATCAAACATACTGGATGAACAGGAGAACCAGTTCTTGCCTGGGTACTTGATTTTGGTTAACCTTCCTAATTTTCATTATCTCCCATATATTCTTGGCTTTTAAGCAGGTTAAAAAATACAGCAGACTTTCAAAATGGCTTCAGAGATCACTGTAAGGTCTCTTACATTCCAATATACTTACAGCTCCAAGGGATGGTTCAAACCTTCCAGTGGCCATTTTAGCAACATAACTGACAAAAGTGGAGATAACCCCTAAAAAAGAGAAATTACTATTGGAAACAATGCTAGCAATGCAGACAAGCATCAGAAAGCACAAACTAACTGTCACCTTTTCTCACAAAACTTACGTAAGTCTGTATTTTGGTAGCAAAGCATGAATTAAAAACAGACATGGTTTTATCATGGTATTTTGAAGCCCAGTATCCTAAATCTACCAAAAATCTGTATAACAGCAAAGAAGTACTGCTTTTAATATAGAGCAATGGCCATCAGTCATCATACGACTGTTAACCATGCACACTCTTTCCTTGCATGAATACATATTTATATTTTTAAGTATATATTTTATATATTACCAGCAGAAAGATATACTGCAATGAACTGCTCGCATCCCAGAAGAGAGACAATGCTGCTGGAAAAACTCCATAAAACATACATATTTGCTGCCATGTGGAACAGAGAGAAGTGACTAAACGTAGAGAGCAGCATGGGAGAACACAGGGCTTCTACAAAAGAGAAAAACAATGAACATAAAGAAGTCAGTGCTTTAATTTACTTCAACTTACATGTCAACTTGCATGCAAACTAGACATTTATCAAGACATACTGGGGCTAATTATGCTTGGATTCTCAAATACAAGCTACGATATAAACCCAGAAACAGAACAAATTTCAAATTCCGTTCAACACCTTTGGAAAGGTAGAACATACACCCCAGAGATATGCAAGCTGCACTGTCTTAGTTACCTACAGGGGATTGTTTCATAGAAAACATTTATCTTATGACATGTGTCCTATGCTTTGAAAAAGGAAAAAAATATATTTATATATGTATATAGCGAAAGCTATATAAAATTAACTTGCTACAGAGATGAACTCATAAATCAAAACCAGTTTTATTTTCAAAAAGCTACTAGCTCTCCTCACTGAAACAACAGCCCTGAAAATGCAAACAAGCCAATTAGCAGGTTTTAAGGTCAGCATTATTTAAAACATGAGTGTTTGGGGTGACATGCTCAGATCTGGATAACAGCTATCTTTAGCTTTGGAGCCCGTAGAGGAACTAGCTGAATTCCACCTTTTCAGCAGAAATTAGGAGGATAGCAGGAAGCACTTTCCAAATACATTTGTCTCATCCTTTTAGTTCTTTGCAGTAGAAATGAAAACCAATTGTTCTGCTATTAAATACCATAACTTGCTTTCCTAAGTTAATCTCTTCAATACATTTCACTCACAGTGAAAGAAAAGTCTGTGCTTAGTTTGTTTTTTTTTAATGTGACTCAAAGCTTTGAAACAAGGACCCCATACACAACATACAGACTAACGTTTGTCTACGGACAAAAGCGCACATGCCTGTGACTGTTCTATCTGCTCCCACTGAACATTAATCATTTTGAGTCTAGTTTTTGAATGGCATTATGTAATACAATTTATTTTTCTTCTTCCTAAAGAGTGGCTTGATTTGGACTCTGTCCAGCAAAGCAGCTGGGGTCCGAATCACTGGGAGGAGTGCCTCTTCACCTTCACGCAGGTAGGGGTTGCATCCCACTGAACGCAGGAAAAGGCCGGATAGCAAGCAACAGTTTTGGTGTTACAATATTTAGAAAAGCACCAGTTTTTTAAGACAAAAGTTTGTCTTAAAAAATCAGATCCATTGCTTCTAGTTTTTTCCCCTTAAACCATCTCCTGCCCAGACAGAACGATGTGTTTGGGCACGACTGAGATTGCTTGTGGGTGACGGAGCTACAAGTGAGCCATGTGCCACCTGAAGCTTCTGCAGTATCATCAGACCTTCTATTACATCCCTACGGAGGAAAATCACTTAAATTACTGTTCACTTACTGGAGGATGGATTTGAGGTGAAATATGTAAACATAATCCGTCGCATGCCGGGCAGCCTCCACAAACAGAATACAAAGGCATTTGCAGCTATAATACCTATTAAGAGAGAAAAATAAATATAAAAGCAAATTATGAATGTAACACACTGTAGTGGTTACTGTAAAAAAGTATTTAAAAGGAAGCCTACAAGAATTATACTTTTTCTTCACAATTCCATAAAAGCAGTATACACTTCTTACTTTGCATAGAGTTTAGAAAAAGCAAAGAAAAATACTGAAAGCTACATTTACATAGTGGAAGTCTTTCAGAAAATATGGCATTTAATTGCAACTGTTTTAATATAGTGTAATGAACACAATAGTCCAGAAAAATCTGTGCTGAGAACATTCAAGCTATGGTTTCAAACTCCTATTCCACTGCAGAATCAACGAAATAGGAGCCAGCTAAGAGGTCCCATTTCCTGCTCATCTAGCTTTTTATTCTCCAGTGGTACTGTCTGCTGCACAGTTTCATTTAACTGCATAAGGAAAGAAGACTGTGGGAGCCCTACAAACACACAGTACGCATCCTATCCATTTTTGGGAGAGGGAATTGTAAAGATTCTGCTTAGAAATCAAGCACAGAAAGTTGAACTGGCATTGCTAGGGCATAATCACCTTTGGGAGACAGCAAATGCACAGCTTTTTACTTCACAGATGTTATTGAAGTCTTTATTTTAAATAAGAATACTTACTTTAAATAAGAATGTAATTTATTAGAAACATAATGACAATTTATTATTTTCTGTTTAAAGCGCCTTCCCTATTTCTGTCCAAGCAGTTATGTATTTAATATGTTTTATAATAGCTAGAAATACTAAGGGGGAAAATAATTGTGATTCCTTTACACAACAGTATATCTCAGATACTTAGACTCATTTGAAGTTTGCAACAAAATGCAAGGACTGTGAAAAGCTATGACACATATATCCTAGAATTAAAATTTCAATAATCTCTTCTTTCAATACTCCATCCTATTGGACCATGCTCCTCTATTAGAGGAAATACTTTCCCTGAACGCCAAACCAAACTGTTACAGAACTGTCAGCAATTTCAGTACAGTAAGTCCAACCCTGTTATGGCAATCAAGGGTAAGTATCTGAATGGCTCAGGCTTTACCAGCTACAATTTCTACTGCTCCTTAGATTAACTTGATGTTGAGGGACACAGAGACTGTATAAATTTTCAATGCCCCACAGTATCTATGTCAGGACCTGCCTTGCACGTTGAAGTGATTCAAAGCATTGTACAAAACTTCCTGACAGCACTTGTTAATTGAGTGGCTTGAGATGGTTCTGGCCTGAAACATTCAGCACTTATGCAACCTATTCTTAAACTGAGAGTCAACACTTCCAAGGCTTAGTAAAGTTGGTAGAAATTTTTTTTCCAAAATGCTTCTGTAGAAAAGTTAAATGACATAGAAATAGCACCTTATGCTAACGACCTGCTAATATAGATTCCGTAAATACTTAATGTAGAACACATAACAGCATATAGAGCAGAGCTACTTCATCTGGATTTGAATCAAGTTCTCATCAAGTTCTTTTCACATATCATATTTACCTTGGGGATTTCAACTGGCACTGGGTTAACCAATCAAAGCTACTTTATACCAAAGGAAAGCACATAGGATAATTTTTGCTACTTTTTACACAACATGCTGCAAGCAAGTAACTATGAGGAAATTTTATTTTCATCTATCAGTGGAATACATATACCTATTCCTTCTAAAAGCATTTGCTGTTTTTCACAGTTTCTGAGAAAAATGCTGCTGCGGGAGGATTCTAGTTAATCCTCAACACTCCCTCACCTAGATCAACAGGAATTTTTTAAAGGCATACAAAAACTAGTTGGTGAGAAGGAAGTGTAGCAGAAATAGTGTATGTGCAGGTGTAAGTTTACACATGTTTTGTGCCCAACAACCTAAACGTGGTATGAAAGCCATCTGTTTTAACATACTGTACCTGTTTGCCATATTTCTCTTCCTGTGAATGTCTAATACTTGTAAGCTAACACAAACCTGTCACAGTCCGCTGACCCTCAGTCAGGCTATTCCACCAGCTGTTAACCTGAAACAGAATTGTTGTACATCAATGCCACTGGGAAGTATCCGCAATTTCAAAAACAGTCAATAAGGTTATGTACCTTTTTTAAGAATAGAAAGCATTTGTTTGAAGTCTGTGAAGTAAATCAGTTTCAAACTTTTTTACTTCTGATTGCTTTGGCTTTTCAAGTTGAAATTTCCTTACTCAAGAAAAGTTATCTACCCTCTTCTTCATAAAATGCCCCAATATGGATGAAGAGTTTCTTTAAAAAGAATGGACTTATATCCTTTGACACAACTTCATAAGTTTACCCTGCTTGTATTAAACAAGGATCTAGCCCATAATGCTTACTTTAGCAGATTAGCCAAAGTTAGCATAAATCCTGCCTCCACTAAGCCTCACCCTAATGCTGTCTAACATCACACCACCCACCTTTGAGAGATTCCACTTTTGTGCCAGGATCACTTTTGCAGAGGTGGCTCACAAGATGTGGAATCCATTCCCCCTTGCGTCCAGCTCACCCAGCCCTCCTCCAAGTTTAAAACCCCTGAAAAAGTTTATTTTGAGTGCAGTCAGCCCACAGATAAATTGCACCCCCCTTTCCACTCCTCAGCTTTCAGAATCATTTTGCACAAATATTTCGTTGATAACTCAACGACCTTCCAACCATATTGATAGTTGTCATTAACATTATCTGCAAGTTGGAGGCAGGGGAAATAATGCTGCAAGAAACAAAGCATTCACTATTTGATATCAAAGTAACAACTTCACTGCATTTCTTTTTAATTCTCTGGCACAGGATACAGATATCAGTTCTCCAGTATAATAACACTAAACAAACATGACTTTTCTAAAATACAAGAATTAGATGCCCTCAGAAGCAACTGGGAGAATCCTGAACTCTTAAAAATAGAGCTTACCCGTTGAAGATGGGGATTGGCAGTTTAAGCTTATTAACAACAGGGCAGTTTTGTTTTCTTTTTTGGATAGCTAATCACCAGATCTTCCCCTTTGGGTTTTGAAGGAAAATAAAAGTATAAAACCAAAGTTATTTAAAATATTAAGTGCTGATCATAATCTCACTTGCAGTTCATATACACCAAGCAAGAAAGCATGGTGCGAGAGTTAATTTTCTTTCTAGCAGCTTATACATGGTGCTGTGTTTTAGATTTTTGACCAAAACAGTACTGATACTACACTGATGTTTTAGGTTTTGCTGAATGGTATTTGCACAACATGAAGACCTTTTCCATTTCTCACTCTGCCTGTGCAGTGACAGAACAGGGGACAGTGATAGGCTGGGAGGGGATACAATTGAGCAGATGAGCTGAACTAACCCACTGATATCTAAAAAGATATTCCCTACCACATAATGTAATCCCCCAAAAGAGGGGATTTTAGGACATTTAGCATATTTTGCTCATCAACTGGCTGGGCACTGGTCTTTCCACAGGAGATTGTGACTAACCACCTTCACATCACTTTTCTTCTCTTGTCTTCTAGTTACTGAACAATTTTTTGGTGGTTGTTTTATCTTTATCCCTTAGTTTTCTTGCTATTCTTCCTCCTTTCCTCTTTCCTCAGTCCACTGTGGGTTTGTGAGGGACATGAGTGAGCAGACACATGGTGCTCAGCTGCCCACCAGGGTTATCCCACATGCCCATTTCCAAAGCAGTACCAGTGTGCACAATATACATTATAAACACAGCTCCTGTGTCCTGCCCAGGACCCTGAGTTTCTCCAGCTCCACACTCAGTCCTACTTCCCTTGGACAACCAGACCTTACAGAGTATCCAGCCTGGTCTATCACAACTCATAGCGGTAACACTGAAGCAAACATAAAGCATACATGCATGTTTAGTTTAGTTTAATGTATACTTAATCAAAAACTAATTGATTGATACTTTTGGGATACCAACTAAATTTGTAACAAATCTCACAGCACTAATTTTGTTCTTGCTGTCCAAACTCCAAGGCATGCAAATGTCAGCTCTCAAAGTAAAAAAGCCCTCTAAACACTCGTATTTGTCAGATTTTGGAGGCTGAAAATACAAATGCATTTCAGAAGCCAGAGCATTGAAAAATCTTATGCTTAAGGTTCAGAATTTAAGCTAGCTCTGTCCTCTTTGGGAGTTCATGTTCACTTCTGAGAACACTTAGACATAGCAGGAATGTTTGTTTTGGGTTTTTTTATGGTGAAAAAACAAGTGGTACCTAGTTTAGATATACAAACTCCTTTTGGGCATTTCTGGGTGAAGGCAGTATTTTTCTCTATTTTTCACTATACCTTTCACAGTGATATTGTAAGTCACGGTTTTCTGGAACTAATTCTATCAGTTTTTCTTGTAAGGAAACGCATCTGCTGTAATTTGCTGAGAATCAGTTACAAAGCAGAATAACGAGGACAAGTATCTGTTGCACAAACAGCGCTCACACCAGAGGAGGGATGCAGCTGTGCCTGACACTCCTGCAGGAATCCACCCATGTGGGAGCAGCCTGGGCCTGGCGCTGTGTACCTGCTTTCTGAAGTCACCTCTCTTCTGCGGCCGCATTTTATCCATCCAGTCCGCTCGAGCTTCCTCGAAGTAGGTCTGGACCCGCGACTTGAGTGACTCATACTGCCAGATGGCAGCGGACCCGAAGGCCGAGCCTGTAAACTGGGCGACACCGGACAAAGGCTCAACAACCGCTCCATCCTGGGGCTCCAGCTGGGCTCATCCCAGGCTAACACCATGCACTGTGCCAGCTGCTCAGCCCCACGGCAATGGGAGCTGAGCAACACTGATGGACAGGGATAATAGAAACTGGATAATGGAAAAGACCTTTAAGATCATAAGTCCAACCATCAAGCCAGCACCACCAACACCATGTTTACCACTAAACCATATCCTCAAGTGCCATATCCACGTTTTTTGAAAACTTGCAGGAATGGTGATTTAACTGCTGCCCAGGGCAGCGTGTTCCAAAGCTTTACAACCCTTTCTGTGAAAAATTTTCTTACTATCTAATCTAAGCCTCCCCTGGTGCAACCTGAGGCTATTTCCTCAGGTTTACCAAATGCTAAGTGTCACAAGATAATACTTTATCAAAGAGGTTCGCAAACAAAATGCGTAAATTAAATTATTTAAGTTCGCTGAAATGGAGTGAAACTGGGATATCTTTACAACATTTCCATTGATTTAGCTGAAGTTCCTTCGTATTATCTCAGTGTAACGGCACAGTATTTGCCCAACAACCTTGCACTAACTTTGAGGTACTGAGAAACGAAATCCAAGAAAGCAGAATTCCACTGAGAAAAACGGAACACACTCCCTGCCGACCCCGCTCCCCGCAGGAGCCACTTACCCCGACAGCGAAGAGGAGCGGCTTGACCAGCCGGCGCGGCGAGGGGCGGCCGGCGGCGGCGGTGGGCGACGGCGGGCAGAGGCTGCGGCGCGGGGGCGCCGGGGCGGGCGGCGCCTCGGTCGCGGTCGCCGGGGGCTCCTCGGGCCGCGGCCGCGCCCGGCGGAAACCACGCCGCGGCTGCAGCAGCAGCACAGCGAGCCTGCGGGGGAAACACGCGGACCGTCAGCACCGCCCGCCCCAGCTGCTCCTTCCCTTGCCTTGCCTTGCCTCGCCTCGCCTTGCCTGCCTGCCTGCCTGCCTGCCTGCCTGCCTCCCTCCCTCCGCGCCCCGGCCGTACCTGTGCGGCCGCGGGACCCCGGCGCGGGCCCAGCACCGCCACGCCATGTTGGCGCCTCCCCGAGCACTTCCGGGGCGGCCGGGTGACATCTTCCTATGGACGGCGGGGGAGCCGCTCGGTCACCGCATCGCGCCAGGCGGCCGCGGCCTCGGGGCCGCTGCACGGGGGTCGGGGGTGGGGGGGTCGGGGGGTCGGTCGGGCAGCGCCGCGGGATCGAGGCAGCGCGTCCCGCCCCGGCCGCCATGTCGGGCGGGTGGCCTCGGTTCTGCCGCCATGATGAGCGTGGCAGCGCCTTCACCTACCGGGCCCCCCTGGCGAGAAACGCTGGCGCTGTGTAACCAGGGGCTCCATGATTTCGCAGAATCACAGAATATCCTGAGTTGGAAGGGACCCGCAAGGACCACCGAGTCAAACTCCTGGGCCTGCACAGAACCATCCCCACGAGTCACCCCCTGTGCCTCAGAGTATCATCCAAACGCGCCTTGAGCTCTGTCAGCCCTGGTGCTGTGCCAACTGCCCTGGGGAGCCTGTTCAGTGCCCAACCACCCTCTGGGAGAAAAACCTTTTTCTAATATCCATCCTCAGCCTCCTCTGACACAACTTCAGGCCATTCCCTCGGGTTCTGTGACAGAGAGGAGATCAGTGCTTGCCCCTCCTCTTCCCCTCATGAGGAAGTTGTAACTGCAGTGAGGTCTCCCCTCAGTCTCCTCCGGGCTGAGCTGGTCAAGTGCACTCAGCTGCTCCTCATATGGCTTCCCCTCAAAACTCTTCACCATTTTCATTGCCCTTCTTTGGACACTGTAATAGCTTAATATCTTTCTTGTATTGTGGCACCCGAAACTGCACATAATATCCAAGGTGAGGCCACGCCAGTGCAGAGCAGAGCCTTCCTCAACCAGCTGGCAATGCTGAGCCTGATGCCCCCCAGGACATGGTTGGCCCTCCTGGCTGCCAGGGCACTGCTGACTCATGTCCAACTTGCCATCAACGAGGACTCCCAGGTCCCTTTCCTGGCACTGCTTTCCAGCATCTCATTCCCCAGTCTGTCTTCAGGCACCCAGATTGTCCCATCCCGGGTGCAGAATTTGACACTTTTCCTTGTTTAACTTCATACAGTTGATGATTGCCCAGCTCTGTAATTTATCAAGGTCTCTCTGCAGGGCTGAGTTAATGTATACTGTTCTCTAGAAGCCTTATGGAATAGGCAGAACCTGCCTCCTCCTAGCCTGGGGCTCTGCCTGCAGCAGCCCAGGAAGTAGGGAGGAGGTTGGGGCTGCTGCCTTGGCCCTGCCTTGCTCTGTGTGTGGTTCCACACGATCTCACCACACCTCACCACCTTCCCTCACCTGGCTCCTCCGCCCTGCCTTACCTTGCCTCCCCACTGGGCTGCTCCAGCAAAGGGTTGCATGAGGCCGATCAGGTGCAAGACAGCTGCTCCCACCCCACAGCCTTCTCCCAGGCTCTTCCCTGTATCTGTATCAATAATAATGTACCCAGCAGTACTAGAGAAGTGATCATCCCCCTGTACTCAGCATTGGTGAGCCTGTACCTCAAGTACTACGTTCAGTTTTTGGCCCATCACTTTAAAGAGGAGTTTGAGGTGTTGGAGTGGGTCCACTGAAGGGCAACAAGGCTCGTGAAAGATCTAGAAAACTTGTATTATGAGGAACAGCTTAAGGGAGCTGGGTTGGTTTAGTCTTGAGAAGAGGGGGTGCAGGTGTGACCTCATTGCTCTCTACGACCACCTGAGAGGAGGTTGCAGTGCGGCAGGACCCATCTTTTCTGCCGCACCTGCAGTGAAGAGGACAAAAACTGAGACAGAGGAGATTCAGATTAGATACTAGAAAAAAATTTTTCCCCGTTGGGGTGGTCGGGCACTGGAATTGGTTTCCCAGGGAGGTGGTGGAGTCACCCCTGGAGGTGCTCAAGAGGAGTCTGCATCTGGCACTGGCCGATGTGGTTTAGTGGTTTATGGGTTACAGTGGTAGCACTGGGTGGACAGTTGGACTGGAAGATCTTAAAGGTCTCTTCCAACCTTGATGATTCTATAATCCTGTGATTCCCCATGCATGCTTGAGCAGGTGCCCCAGGTGCCTTGTGGTTCCCTTGCTGCTGGCTGGGGCTCCTGCTCTCTGGCACTCTGCTGCTGTTCCTGGCACCATCTCCATGCCAGCTGAGCTCCGCAGGGCTGGAAAGGTGTGTTGGCAGGGAGCAGTCCCCTGTCCACACCGACACCCTGCTGAAATTAAAATAGAAAAGAGAACAGGTTTCTGCTTTGCAAATAACTTGTAGGTTTCCAGAAGCTATGTGTGCCTTCCTGGTTATCTGTGTTGCCATAGAGATACCCATGGGACAACCAAGCGCTGTACATGCCAGTCACGCCTGGGCCGCCAGAGACCAGAGGGCAGAGCCTCCAAAATCAAGCAGCTGAATAAACAGTGGTTTATCTCAAGCTTGTATGGAGAGGGCGAGAGGCAGCAGTCACGTATTGCAGCAGGAAAAGTTCCCCGTGGGTGTGAGGAACATGCTCCACGGGAGAGCAGCTGTGCAGTTTCCAGTCCCGGAGGCCACTCCATTGGCTGGAAAAGCTTGGGTGACCTGATCCAGCACTGAGGCTGTGCTTTAGCAGAAGATTGGCATCAGTATGGCCCCTTCCAGCCCAAGTTATTCTATAGTTCACTGTGTGAAGGGAAAGTTAATAGCAATGTGAAAGTGATCTGCATCTTGTAATTGCAAGTGGTTATGAGCCTGATTAGGTTCTTAAAAAGTTATGACAACTTCAGGAGCAAAGTCATGAAGTCAAATTCTTTTTAAGTGGGGAGGAAACGAATTAACATTGCTCCGCCTTTTTTTTTCTTTTCCTATGTAGTAGTGAAAGAGTTTGCCTTCTCAACTTAAGGTCAGACTCTGACCAGAGAAAACCTTTGTGAGCTGTGGTGGGAAACTGCTCTAAGTGGTTTAGTACTGTATTCAAATCTGCATTTTATCTCTCTCTGATTATGCTGGTGGCCATGGGTCAGCCTCAGAATTTACTTGAACTAAGGAGTGATCAGCAGGTTCAAAACTATAAAGTGCTGGTATTAGAAATGTATATATACATATGCAAATGAAATCAGTGTTGTAACCAATGTTTTTCCTCTGGTTTTTGATGTAAACAAATGAAAAAGAAGTAAAAGAATTTTTTAACTTTTCAGTTAACCACTCATTTTTGCTTCCAAAAATTACCACCTTATCAGAAGTAAATTGTTTGTTTAAGTGACTTAGATATTTTTCTTTGTTAACCCTTCCTGCCTGATGTTCAGACCACATGCATTTTCGCTGTTGTTAATGTTAAGATGTTTTTAATGTTAATAATGTTTTTGCTCCCCCAGGGCTTGTTTTTATCACATTACAGCTCTTAGTTATATATGTGCACTTTGTGAGGGATGATGCTCTGGACTTTGTGTATTTATTTGGTTTTGGTTTATAGTCATTCTCCTTTGGACAGTTGCAAAGCATATTTGCTATCAGTGGTGCCATCACCTCGCACCTATAAACATGACAGCGCATGACAGCTGGTACAATCAAGTCCTGAAGGGTTGGGTGTCCGTAGTACAGGTTGAAAGAGGATGGATGTGGTGTCAGAATAAATTGTTAGCTGGATAGTCCTATGGGGTTTGTGTGGTAGCAGCAGGGTCAGGAAGGGGTGAGTGAGAGTGGCATCTTGGGGCAGAGGAAGGCAAAGAGAGGAGGAAGAACAGCAGCAAAGTGGTTGCAGAGCTGTCCCAGGCAGCCAGACCTCCTTTGGCCGGGAGGTCTGTCCTGTCAGGGTGCATGGCTGCAACCACAGACAGTTTCATTTGTTAATGTGAACCAGTGGAAAGGTAGCTGTCTGCATATTTCTTCATGGTGTGGGCTGCAACCTAAAACAAATGCATAAAAAATTTCAAGTGAAACAACCACTGTGAAAATTGTAGTACTATTTCTGTAGTGCTTTGTGGTCTGATGATGTGTGGCACTGACAAAGCAAATTATATGCCAGTGGGTGCCAGGTTAATCTGAGCATCTTTGGTACTAACTTAGGTGATTTTGCTCTAATTTTCCCTTTTGCTGACACTTCGCTGTAGCGAAAAGCCATGCCAGAGCTTTGTGCAAGTCAGGCAGAGCTTTGGCCCTGGGTCCTTGATTTTTAGAATGGGAGCAAAGGTCCTAAAGAGTATGAAACTTCCACTTGGTTGATCAAACTGGTCCTCACAAAGTGCTGACACCAGTGCCTCATAGGAGGGTAGATGAAACGGGCAGACCATAGACGTGAGTATCAAAATTTATCTTGCTTTAAATTTGTATCGATTGGTATTGTAATTGGGAGATGCATAATTGCAGTTGATTGTCCCAATTTTAAAAGAATTTTGAGTTAGCAAACAAGTAAAGAACGGATGAAACATTGCAAATTTAAAGTAGAGAATTCCTCAGTCAGATCCTCTGGTTTTGCTCTGTTGGTACTTTTTTGTGGTAAACATGTGCAGTAATAAATGTTTTCCTAAAAAACATACTCAATGTCATAGAATATTTAAGTATTCCAATTATTTGATGAGATTTAGATTCCAGTTCTACAGTTCCCTGTAGGTAACTCCTTATGTAAAGGTAATTCCATTTACTCTGTGGGTATAAACTGTTTCAACAGGTTTCTAATATCAGGAATCTTGGGAGGTTTCTTTGAAGACAACTTCTGCTGGAAGAATGGCATCATCTTCTCTACAGATCTGTGCATTGCTGCTGACTTTAGCAGGATTCACCACTTTACTTGTTACTACCATGTCCAACAGATGGAAAGTTTTGGACACTGCGACAGAGCTGGTCACTGCAGACTGGGTTTCTGAAGGTCTTTGGATGGACTGTGCAGCAACTGCTCTTGGATCAGTAGAGTGCAAGAAATTTCTGTACATGTTGAGTTCAGACAGTAAGTGTGCATGGCATGTTTATAAAATCCAGGGATGTAGTTTTGTTCCTTGTTTCTGGACAGCATGTTAGCGCAGTGGAGTGGCACATAGTGCAGTTGTCACAGAAGGTCTGGTGTGGACAAATCCTGTAGTGGCTGCAGACAGGTTAAAGGGCCCCTGTGAAACCTGTATCCTTCAACCTGCAATTCAGCTCAGTCACTGCTGTGGCTTTGTTGCCATCTCTGTTGTGTTGACAGAGAGATATAAGTGATATACAACAAATCTAAGATTTTTTTTTAAAATTGTTTTGGAAGAAATAGTGTTCTTTCACTCAGCCTAATGCTTAAATACAAGCAGATCATAGTTCAATGAGCACTGGTGTTTGTTTATGCTTTGGTGTGAGACAAATAGATAATCCAGAACTTGTTGGATACTTTGTGCTAAACCTGTGTATTTGTTCTGGAATTTCCCAGAGGCTGGTTTAGATTAAAATACATCTGTGCCACTGGTGCTTTTGTGTTTTCTAGGGTAGACCATACTAGCAGGGTAGCTTGTCTCTAACTAGAAAGAGAAGAAATGTCTCTGTAGGGACTGAAAAGTATTTGTTTGAATTGTTCTAAATTCTAAAGACATCTTTCTTTAAATACCATTTTTACGGTAAAGGACTGTGAGGAACTAACACTGAAGATCTTTCCTCAAAAAAGTGAGTGTAGAAATACTAACAGTGCAGCCTGGTATTTTGTTAAGCTTTCTCTTTTAAACAGAATCTTCTGTTTATTCCTTTACAACTTTCAGTTTTGTGCAGTCACTTTATGCGTGATGTTAATGAAATAATTTCTTCCAGTCTTCCCTGCTTTATAGATCCCTGATTATTGTCATTACTGTTTGTCTGGACTCTTTCCAGCTGATTTATTCTTGATGCACAGTGGTCAAAACTTCAAAATACCATGTCTCACAGACTAAGAACCTTGTTTTTCTTGACACAGATATGGACTTTCCTGGAGTCAGAGCTGCCTGAGACAGATCTCTAAAGTTTGAGAGTTTAACTCTCAAGAGTGAACTCTCAAGATTCAGCACATTTGTGGTTCTTCCACAGGATCCTGGCTTTGATGGCCTTTTGCCTTCTTATCAATGGTGCCACTTTAAGAATAAGTATCAACATCCTGTAATGAGGCCAGAATCTGTAGCCTCAAAAGAAGGCTAATCATATACTTCTAAGGATTTTAAAAACACTACTCATTGCATCAGAGGCAATGTCAGCTTTTCATACAATCTTGGTATCCATTCTGCTCCTCTCTAGGGCTTCCTCTATGTAAACAGCAGGATGCCTAAGTTTCATTTAGAAACTTAAGTATGATTTATGGAAATTAGAGTGATGAGACGGGGCCAGCAATCCTTCAGTTCTCGTAGTGAGATGGCATGGATGCTTACGATGGTGTGGCAGCTCTGCCTTGACTTGTGTAACAGGGAGAAGCAGCTGTTACAGCCCTGTTATGGAGACAAGCGGAGTCAATGTAGGGATGCAGGACAGCCTCCTTTTTTTTTTTTAGTGAAGTTTCACTACACCCAACATGGAAAGAAAATATTCCCCAGGAAGAGAAGAGTTCCTGGTGAACTGCAGCAGTCACCTCCTAGGGATTCTCTTCCCTCCCTTCCAGTGGCCTCCATAATTGGAAGACTGGACCCCTGCTTGGCAGGGGTCAGTGGATCATCTTCAACTATTCAAAGAACTGCATGTCCCCTAAAATCAGCACAGGTTCCTCATGCCAAGGCACATCATGTGGTGCTTGCGGAGTAATTGTCATCTGTTGCAGGGCTGTTTCTCTGCTTGCTGTGCTCAGTCAGCATTCCTGGGTCTTGAAAGTGAGGTGCAGCTCATGTTGATCAAGCACTCAGGTTTTTCATATTGTCAGTACTTTTTCCCCAGTTGTATTGGGTAATCTGATTAAAAAAACTACTATTTCTGCCTGTAAGCTCTCTCTCAACCATATTACACACAAATGTGCTCTGTTGGGATAATACCAGAGGGATTAGGAGCAATTTCTCTCCTTGGTCATATGTTGCTATGATCGTATATGGTCATACCTTGGCATGTCTATGTAAGCATTTTACTTAGGAGTGCACTTTTATAATGAATTTTCCATTTACTGCACCTGGTCTGGTTTGTGGTCTTGGAACATGCAAATTGGTTTCCTTGTGGATGAGGCAAAGCAGGGGAACGTGCTCCAGGAGCGCAGTTCCAAAATTCAGCCATTGACAGCATTCAGTTCACCTGACCGGGTTAGAGCGAGCCCGAAGGCAAACTCCCAAGCTGTGGAAGGTGTGGATGTGAAGCTGTCAGCACCAACTCTTGTTTGCTGCTGATCCAGAGCCTCCTGCAGAGTAGCACTGGCTGTTCTGCCCATTGCTCACCAAACCACAGTTTATGAAATTTAGCGAAGAATTGCCCTATGTTCTTTAACACATTGAAGGGTGACTTCCTGAAGGGAATGAGTAAAATTCCTGGTGCCCTATAAGAAAAGCTCATGCATTGTAATATGCAGTATAATCTTTTCTGTTTATATGTGTGCTTTATGACTGCTTATTGAAATAGATTCTTAATTAGGAAGAGATTTTTTTTAACACTATATTCTTCAATTTTTTATTTTTATCACTGGCAGCAGTATAACATCTGGTGACACTTGATTCAAGATCCCAACTAATCTCAGCTTTGAAAGCACTGTCAGCAGAAGTGATCGCTGAGGTCATCAGCATAGTCGCCAGTGTATGGATAAATTAATTTGAAACTCTTGAAGGGCTTTTAATGGGATGAACATACTCCAGGGTACTGGTACAGTGTGTTCATTTTACTATACCATCATTTTTCAAATTGCAGTGACTTAGCAGAAGAAGAGAATTTTGTAACAGTCACCCAAGAAGACAAATTCTTACCGCACACTATCTGGTTTCCTTAAAAGATTGCAAGTTCAGACCTGCACAGGATCACAGGATTTGTGCTGCCAGATATAGTCTTGTTTAAATCAGTGGCAATGATCCTCTAGGTTGCCAAGGGAGCAAAAAAGTCACAGTGGCACCGTAATATCCTTTTGCAGCTGAACTTACCAACCTACGGCATCAGTTCAAAGTGGACAGTGAATTTTGAAAAAAAACCAAATACCTGTTATGGGCAAGTTGTGACTCTCTCAAAGGCTAATCTTTCTAGTAGTGCTTATGTAAATGCTGTGAATCTGTTACCATGTTGCATCATAGCAGAATTATTTTATGAAGAAACTCTGACTCCATTTCCTGGAGATAAGAGCAGGTTATCACTGCAAGAGATGGTTAACCTTGTTTGGATACCTTAAAGTATTAACATTAGTGGTGATGTGAATTGTGTCTATGATTCTGTCTAGCTGAGAGCAGTAGCAACTAAACCAAGTTTAACATCTTGTTTGCCTAGAATAGCTTTTTTTTTTAATACTAAGATATTCTAGCAAGCAGATACAATTGGCTGATATGTATTATTTTTCCTATAGCTGTTTTTCTTCATCATTTTATTCCTTTTGAGATAGGTCTCTCACACTCGCTCCTTCATTTCCTTATATTTAATTTCCATGACATGTACATTATTACAGTGTAATGCATTGTACAATTGTACAGTGTAAATGGCACTATTTTTAAGACTGAATGTATTTAACTATAGATCAATAGACAGTAAAATATTAATGGAAACCACTTATCCACAAACTTAACCTTCCTGAAGGAAGCTGGCAGTACTATTGTTACAGATTACTTATGACCATAACTCAAAAAAATGTGCTAAATTTTCTAGCAACAGAATAAAGCTTCTGTTCTCAAGCTTTTCTATGTTTGAGTCCTCAAGCAAATAACACAGTAAAGTTTTTTGAGATCAATAATAAAATTACAAACAATTTTAATCTAGTGTAAAATCTAGTTGACTTCAGAGAAAATAAAATATTTGCCGCATACTGTCACTCTTATTAGGTATTTTGTAGATATACTGACTGGACTTTCTAGGCTGAGAAAAAGAAGAGGCTCATTTTTCACTTCCTATTAGAAAAAGAATTAATATTGTCATTTTTTTTTACACGCTAATATCTTTATTATGAACTGCTCCCACTTCTTATTGTCATGCCCAGCAAGCCTTATCTCTGGGGTTGAGCAAAGAGCAAAGGTAGACTCATTTTGGAGTGAAACGCAGAGATAAAACACCAAGGAGGCTTCTGAAAGGCTTCACTTGGTTGTAATCTAATTATAAGGATACTTAACTGTTACTACTCACAAGCATGACTGCTGCCTTGGAAATTGTTGGTCTTCTCTTGTGCTTGGGTGGGTTGGCAGTTATTGGAGCTACTTTGCCAAATAATTACTGGAAAGTCTCCAGTATACATGGTAGTGTGATCACAACGTCTACGTTCTATGAAAACCTGTGGAAGAGCTGTGTAGAAGACAGCACTGGAGTATCCAACTGCAAGGAATTTGACTCTTTGCTTAAACTGCCTGGTATGTGACTTTGCGCAGCCTTGTTCATATTGCTTAAAAGTTTATTGGCAAAAAGGACTATGGCTTTTGTTTTGGTGATCTGGTAGTGCTTGAAAATAACTGACCAAGAAGGACTTTGTGGGTTGAAGTAATAAAAATCTCTTAAGCAGCAGAATGTGTCAGGCATTTTAGGAGAGGCTATAAAATACGGCAAATGAAGTCGGTTGATCAAGCGTTTATTTTAATAGGCATTTTAAGTATGGTGTAATCTCTTCTCTAGCATCTTGTGGGAGGAATTAGTAGGAGACATTTTTTAATTGTTTATTTATTTTGAATTATTGTATAGGCCTTCTTTTGAAATACTTCATAGCTAATGTACTGCAGCTGGAGTTTTTTCATATAGCAGGAAATACTATTTACAGCTGAGAAGTGGTAGTGGGTTTTGTGCATTGAGACTGAAAATTGTAGGCAATCCAAGAAATACAGTAAGTATATGTTATACATATTATAACGTTATAAGTTATACAAGGAGTATATGTTATAAATTAATATACCTGTCAGGGCTTGTTAACTAATGTCTTTTGGGATGTGGTTCTAAATATCAAGAAATTTAAATCTGCTGGTTCCTGTCCTCTGTATCAGTCTTCAGCAGAATTGTGGATTGTCCTCAAATGTCCCACTAAGGCAATATTCTGTGGATAGTAAGCATGTTTATAGATAGTGAAGCTATTTTTTATTAATCTTGAATAATTCAGTATGTAGATACTTATCCAGAATAAAAATGCCTTCTTTCTAGTTGAATATACCCTGGGAGGTGGTTAAACTAAATAGGTAGGAGGATACTCCTAATCTGAAGAATGTGTACTATAGGATTAGTGGGAATGAGGTATTAATTCACTTTCTCTCTCAGTCTGAAATAAAGGGATGTTGTTGACCAGCTCTGACACTAGCATAGCAATTCTCTGAAGCTGTCTGTGTACAGTATTTAGGCAATAATCTATTATTTTCATTTTTCAGTCTTATCTAACAACTGCTTTTACAGTACATGTGTGTATTAAGAGGCACATAACCCTTTTTAAACTTCTTAGAGTAAGTAATAGCCGGATCATATCCATGGGACATTATCCTCTGCAGAGCGTTTCTGTCAGTGTGCGCTGGCGGTGCTGGGTGAACAGCTGGGCTCCAGGATCCCAGAGGTCTTTGCCAGCCTTAATGATTCTGGGATTTTATTTGGTTCTTGTAAAAAACAGTTCAAGGGCTGGTTTGCCACTGACTGCAGGCGGCATCTTGTCAGTGATGGATTGACATGAGGTGCTGCCTCTGAGAGGGTGTGCAGATGTGGGCAGTGGGGCTGCAGGGCAGCATCATGGAGCTGCCCAGGAAAAAGTGGCTTTCAAAGAAACTGGCGGGGGTCAGAAAAGAGCATCGCGATGTGCTAAAGCCGAAGAGAACAAAAGGCAAAGCAACAGGAGGGCTCCTAAAGAACTGCAGATAACAACATGGAGTCAGCAGGAAGGAAAAAATAAATGGGGCCAGACAGAACGTAAATGACTGGGCCAGGCCCTGAAGTGAATTTGATCTATTGAAAAGGAGATCGGTTCTGTGGTTGAGAAGACAGCAGTGTATTTGAGGGACATAGGCAGGGGAAAGGGAAAAACAACTTGCAAAATTGTAGAGAAAAAACATTTTTAGAAAGGAAAACTGAAAAAAAGAAGTTAGAAGACACTGAATTGTGTTAAAAGTGGAAAAGGACAGCTGGGCAAAGCAGGAAAGAGGAAGAAAATGGGCTTGGTAATAATGAGGACCGAGTAAACAGTGGGACTTCTAAGAAATGTCTATAGTACTGGCAGATGTGAGCAAAGGCAGACTAAAAATTATCATTATCAGTTTAGGCGTGGTTCAAGTTGCTGTTTAAAACTTAGCCGAAACTGTTGCTAAGATGTCAGGGATTGGTGGGAGGGGAAGAGAAAAAACAAAAGTGTCTTTGTTACCTCTCATCAAAAGGATCATAAAGATTTTCCACGGAGGTTTCCTTATTGGCAACTGAGCTATGTGGAATACCTCTGATTTTTCATTTATATATGGAAAATATCAGACTTGGTTCTTTTAGACAGATTTAACACTTTTGAGTTCAGTAAGCCATTAGTCTAACTCACAAACATTTGAAGTGAGGATCTTTTTAAAAGCAATATTGTACGATTGAAACCATGACTGGCTACTCTGTCTAGCTAGCACTATCTATCTAGTCACAACTAAGTCAAACATTTGATAGATCTGTTTGCCAAATGCTTTTCATACTCTTTTTTTTTTTTCTTTCTTCTTTTTCATGTTCCATAATTGTTTCTTCCAATGATAGGTTTTGGGCATAATCTCTTACAATCAGTACTGACTAATAAAATGAACTGCCTTTGTATCTTGTCGAATAAGCTAATTTTAAAAATAAACACAACAACAAATTGAGCTTTCTTAACTGTGAAGCAAGGCCCTCAGTTAAGGCTGTTGAGGTTATTGTATTGTAGTACAATGGTATGAAATTTCTACTGTTAAAATAATACAGCCATTGGCTTGCAAGCAGTTAGCCTGAGGATATGCTTGTGTGTCCTGGAAAGATGGGGAGTCCCATCTAACACTGCAGGACCTGAAATGTAAGTTGTTGGACCCTGCTATGGGTGATTCCTGGTGCCGTGGTGTAAGACCCCAAACTAGAAAGCAGCATTGTTGAGTGCTTGTCCTAACAGTACCTTCTGCAGGCAAAAACTTTGAGGCATTAATGGTATTTTGAGAGGTATTTTCACTTTTTTTACTCTCTGTATTTTTTCCATAAAATTTTTAAAATTAGTGCTTAATGAAGCATTAATTTCTCAAGTGATTTTATCCTTTAATATCCTTTAATTTATTTCACGACTGCTTATTACTATTTTTGATAACTCTCAAGCTTGCAGGGTCAATACTCTTAAGCCACATTAGGCAATACAGCCCACTGAGTCAGTGTGTGAATATCACTTTGCCTCCTGTTTCTCTCTTTGATTTTTGTTGTTTGGAGAGTTACGGGCTCACTCTGCTACAGACCTGGCCAGCAGGTTATCATGGAAGACTGGGGAGGTGATCAGGGAGCAAGAGGAATGTTGGCATCAACAAAGCCAGTGTCCAGTTGCAGTCCAGTTCTGATCCTTCTGATGTGTGGTTAGAATTTTAGAGTCATTTAGGTTGGAAAAGAACTTTAAGATCATCAAGTCCAACAAAGTTAGCAGTTGTGACCTGCCAGATTGGTGACGCTTGGCATGTTTATCTCACAACAAAGGTGCCGAAATGCCACTCGAGCTGGAACCTGCCAAGTGCACAATGCCATTTTAGAGGAGACCGAAGTCTCTGTTTGATCTTTCTTCTTAGGCTGATTAATAATCTTGTCTAGGTTTTTGTGCAATTGATACCTAAATGTGAAGACTGTGACCTTAAGCAATACAGACTTGTCAGCATACCAAATTCCCTAACGTGCCCACGGGAGCTGTAAGCTCTCCACAGGAGTATGTCTTAGGGAGGAGAGGAGTGCTACAGCTCTTGGACCCACTTGCCTCCTGTTTGTTACACTGATTCAGAGTTTGAAGTGAACTGCTAACTCAAGCACATTCTTTCCTATCTCTCCCTGGAAGCAGCAAAACTGGTACATTTTTCCAGTTCCTCTGTAATGCCTGAGCCCCACACACCTTGGCTAGTTCAACTGCTGAAATCTGATTTACTTGAAGGCTGAACGCGCTCAGGTTTGGAGGCTTCTATGAACCATATGACAAAGTTGGACAAGATTCACTTATTTTATTACTGCACCTGTTGATTTTGTCAGTCCTTCTAATCATTTTTACTTTTTCAGCACAAGATCAATGTCATTTTTGTATAGATCCTGATTTGTTTTCTCTTTTTCTGTGTTAGCTCATATTCAGGCATGCCGTGCCTTGATGATTACTTCCATCCTTCTGGGATTCCTAGCTACAGTAGTCTCACTCTTTGGTTTGAAGTGCACAAACATTGGGTTGAGCGATGAGGATGGAAAAATGAAGTTTGCTGTCACAGGAGGATTTCTTTTCATTTTAGGAGGTAATATCAAGGCTGAAATGAGAATGCTATCAGTACTTTGTGTTGCTTTCACAGCCAGATTAAATGAAATTAACTTGTTCTTAGTTTAAAGCTGGTACAACCATTAAAGGAATCACTCACCTGTGTGCTTTTTAAACTTTTTCGTGTAGGTCTCTGCTCCATGGTGGCTGTTTCTTGGTATGCTGCAATCATTACTGCTCAGTTTTTTGACCCACTGTATGCTGGAACCAAGTAAGTTAATGGATCTGTCGTACCAAACTCCATCATGTGTTAGAAACTTGCACTAATCCCAGCTGCTCCAGAGTCTCAGAACCTGGATGGATACCATTATACAGTCTTGCAGGAGGAAAAAAATTGTCTTCGGGGAATCTTTTTACCTCAGAGATGTTGGTGGGGAGAGAGGAGAGTTGTCTTCTGGAAGAGTTAGTAAACGTGAGGAATATTAACCCCACATCCATGCGGGTTTTGTACTATGTTTACATTTTCTTTTGAGACTCAATTAAGTGCACATCTCAAGACAAAGAAAAAAAGGTACAAGTCCTAATTTTCTTCAGCATTTAGACCAAAAGAGGTACAAAATTCTAGATATGGCTAGGATAAATTGCCTCACATATACAAGCATGGGAAAACTGTCCAGAAAGCAGCTTGAGCTGTGTAATGGTGACCTGCAGAGAAATGTACTGCTTGTCTATGTATTGTCTCAACATTTGTTTGCCTTATGAATAAAATGAGGCAAAATTTGGGGGACTGTCAGCTAGTACAGTTGCACACAAACAAGTTTCAAGGTATAAAAGCCCTTACTCTTGTCTGATGTAAAAGCAATGGTTGTCAAAACCAAATGGCAGCTTATGGCACTTTATCAAGGTGCCCTTGTAAAGGAACAAGGGTAGAGGTCACCAGTCCTCTCCTTCAGAGAAGGGGAAAAGGAGATGGAAACATACTGTGGAACATGAGACCTCTATAATTTGTTAGTACCTCTGTCTAGTATATAATTCATAGATCAGTAAACTATAAATCTCTAGTTGCTAGGATCATATTTGAAGTGTTTTGTAATTTTCCACCTGGGAATCAGTTCAGAAAAGTCAGAGGTGAAGTGCTTTGTGATGAATCAAAGTACTTTAAGCAATTGCTTTAGTTGTTTGTCAGTTTTCCCGGTGTTTTCAATGAAGCACTTACAAAGAAATTGCACTTGTGCACTTACTTGTTGTTTTATATCCTCTTCAGAGAACTATATGAAGGGTAATAAATACATTAGGGAACTGAAAAAAAAATGTTGATAAGGAATTTCAGTTAGTGGGATAGTTAGTGAGTTTTATAGTTATCTGCTATAGCTTTTGGGCTTCAACATCAATGACTGTTAATCAGTTACCAGATTGTTTGCATTCAGTAGCTGAAGAAATCTTTTTTTTTAATATCCAAACTTCATGTTTAAGCTATTGATTCTCTGAGCGGTTCTTGGTGAATTAACTTTGGTCACTGGTAAAGCCAGACATGGACTCTGAGAGACAGCTAAATTCAATTGCAGGCCAGTATTAATCTTCACTCTTAAGAGACTGGGAAATCCAGTTTTTCAGATAGCATTTTTTTTTGTCTGACTTCAGCAAACTAGTGAAGTTAACCTCTGCTAATTCTTAGGGGAGTTTCTCATACAGTTGTGAAGGCAACCTAAGTTCTCCTGCAGATCCCTTCTATATACTTTCCTTGGGGATGGCATCTACAGCATTCCTGTCTGTAGTTTACTGGTGAGCAGAGACTATTTCAGACACTGGGCAACGCTCCCTGGCTGTTCCTGTATTCCTTCAGCAGCTTGCACTGCTTTTTTTTTTTGAGATAGTGACTATCTCCCCACCGTGTGTTTAGAAAGCACCTAAACCAGTGGAGACCTTGCAGCTCCAACGTGCAATGAGAACATGGAGAGCAGGGAACGTCTGTGAACCTCCGAAGCCCTCCTGTTAGCAATGAACTCTGGAGTCAGAAGCTTCAACACTTTTAAATGATGATTTTGTGTTTACAAGTGGAAAGAAAACACAAATCTCCGGTTGTAGTGTACTTTCAATACAGTTCATAACACTTATTTTACCCTTATAGTGGGTACCTCAGACTACAGAGGTACAGGTGTATTGTGCCTATAGTCTTCAAATACAAAACTTGTTTTCCTCTTTTTGTGAAACTCCTGCCAGACTCTTCCAGACTCACGTGTGTCTAGTCTTTGGGACAAATTCATTATTAATTAATTTTTTGGACTGGACTGGGGGGTTTCCTGAAAGGTATAGTTTTGCACAGCAAAATGGGGAACTATTCTTTTTCACCCTGGGACACTCATACATGGATTTCAGCCATACAACCACAGAGGGTGCCAAATATTCTTTAGGATACCTAAGTTTGAAAACTAGCCCTATACAAACAGCTACTTGTAGGTCACCTAGCATCATGCCCATAGAAAACTGATTCCTATGGTTAGCCTTTTCTCAGGACAGACAGTAAGGTCTGATTCATTCCGTTTCACAAAATTGCTTCAGTGGCACAGCCAATAAAAGGGAAAAATAAGTGTTGTGGATGGCACAGAAGGTATGTTATTATTATTTATTATCAACAATTTGTTAAATATATGCAATTATTTATTGCTACTTATCTTAATGTAGCTTCACGCTTTCTGTACTATCACTAGTTTAGCAGAGCACTTAAATATACAAGTAAGAGTTTTACTGAGCAGACACGAAGCCAGGTCTATTCTCTGTTCTCTGCTGATGTACTTTCAGTTGGCTGATTTCTATGCGGACTAGAATTTGTTTCTTTGCATGATTTGTGAACCTTATGGCTCAGCCTAAAATAATGGCTTTGTGATCCTGTTATAAGCTGTTTCCATAAAATCTTTCATGTTTCAGGTATGAACTGGGAGAAGCTCTATACTTAGGCTGGACTGGTTCTATTCTTTATATCCTTGGTGGGATCTTACTGACCTGTTCATGCAAAGGGAAGGAAAAACAGAATTACAGGTAATCTTGGGTTTGTCAGTCGAAACAGTAGCTGTAAATTACTGTGCACTTTTCTCCCTCTCTCTCTCTCACCCTCTTGTATAAATATGTAGCCATATACAGTACAGCAGTACTATGGGCTGTCACAGACTTGTGATGGCAGGGGATGCTACACCAAACACTTGCACAGTATACTTGTTGATACTTCACCATCAGTAGTCCCTATAACTTGTGTTTGGTATTTCTGGGTACTGCTTATATTTCTAAGTGAAAATGTGCAGTGAAAGAGTGAACTGTCTATTGGCAAAAGTATTTCAAAGAATATAGTGTATTTTAATCCAGTTTCTCTACAATACTCACTGTGATTAAAATATTCAACCATCATTTAATTTGTAGAAAGTGTAATGGCATTTCCTTCCCAAAGCACATCCAACTGATCATTAGAAACATGGGGTTTTTTTCTTGTTCTTTATGGAAATGTCTTGTTGCAGAAAAGTCTCAGCAGAAAAGCTGAGACTTCTGGCCTCAATATTTAATCTTCCCTGGACTTTTTTTCAATCTTAAATTATTGACACAAACAGAAGGTCCCTTTCTGAAGAAGAGGGATGAGATTGCAAAAATAGCAAAGGTTCATGTCTACTCAGAAGAACTCAAATGGCTTGGAGGTTGTACTGGCTAAGCTTGAGAGGCTGATAACATGGAAGGAGGAAGCATGCTCACTGCTGCTATATTTAATCTTTGAAGATTATGTCAAAACACATAGTAAGTGAGCGCTCCTCTGATACTCCACTGCCTAATCTGAAACCATTTCAGTTTTATGGTAATATTTCATCAGCCACATTGGACTTTAGATCTTGTTCACCGTATTTTAATACAAAGTACCGGATGTCCTGAAATGTCCTGAAAATCAGGTAGAACAGACATATGAAATAGAAGTTCAACATGACGAATGACAGCTGAAGGGATTGGCTGAAGTTACTTGTTTTTTTCTCATCATCTTGATTCCTGTATTAAAACCTGGAGCTTGCACAAGGGCATTGAGGGCTAGGTTCTCTTCTGCTTTAAGACCTTGACTGAAATGCCTTGAGGAAGAGCACAGGTGAATTAGGAATCCAGAGTGTGGTGTTGGTTATGAGAGAGATGGCTGTGCTGCCTGTAAGGGAGCCCTTGTCTTTCCACTTAGCTACCAGACCGATGAGAACAATAGACAGCTAGTTTCTGCACCTTTGTGAAGAGTGTGCTATCGAGGGGTTTGATATAGACCTAAATGAGTAACTTCCTAAGTATCTAAACTATGAACATGTGTCTAATACTTCTTATTTGTATCTTTTTTTTCCTTACTTTACAGAACGAACAAATACGGATATTCAGCAGGCCAGGCAGCTCCTCAGCCACACATGTATTCCAGGAACACTGAGACGATCATAAGCAACAAGGAGTATGTCTAAACTTCCATTTTGCATCACCTGTAACATTAGTAGGTTATGAACTCAAATAAAGAAGTGAACTACTTCCAGGGTTCCGGTTCCAAGTTGCAATCTTATCCCTTAATTTGGAGCAGTACAGGAGGAGGAGTGCTTTCCAATGTAAATAGGAATGGTTTTCAGATGTAAATAGCTTTCTACAGAAGATGTGAAGTGAAATCCTGCCACAAGAAGGTTTTCTTCGTGCTGACAAGGCTGGTAAAATTTAACCAGAGCGCAGTATGTGCTGACACTTGAGAGCAACAGTTTCCATTTCAGCTGACTCAAACATGTGGAACTGAGAGCTGTGTTTGACTGCGAGTGCATGTGCCTCACAGTTAAAAACGTATTGTGTTTTCATTAATGTTTAGCTTCCTACTTTTGTTTAGCAGCTTTAGCTTTTTGACAGGAAATAAACTTTATTCCATGGATTGACTGGAACAGATTTTTTGATGAGTGGTATCTTGGCAATTAATAAGGATCTGATGTATTACTGCAATTCTTATTATGTATGATAGTCAAGGTTTATAAAAGCTACAATAAATTCTCTAGCAACCACTCACCTTCAAATCTGCAGATGTGCAACAAATTTCATGGTTGTAATGCAGATACCAAAAATAAATGATATGGAATGAACCAAACACAGCTGGGAGTGGAGAAAGCATCTGGTGTGAAAACGCCTTGTGGTAACTAAGAAAACAATAGCCTGAATTTTTTATTTTTATTTCTATGTTTTCAGCTTTTAAAATAATCCTATTTTAACTTTGAGCAATCTTTAACTTTGGGAACTTCTACTGCATCTGAGTTGTCTAATTCGTGCAATTCCCCAGAGGCTTTATTCTCTGTCATTGTTCCATCATTAGAATTTCTGCCTTAAACTACTCCACTGCTGGGAGCATACGTTTGCCTTGTGTGAGCACTCAGACAGATGGTGATAAGCTAATTTTATTTTATATTTATGCTTTAAGCAACATGAAATGGAATTTCACCCTGCAGGTTCATAGGTTTCATAACTTGTCCCTTTTAAATTACAGATGTATTCACACAGTTTGACAAAATACCTTGGTGTTTATCTCTAGTTCTGATGTCTTATGATAAACATATAATAGTCTGATTTAGAAGTTTCATGCAGTTTTCTTGATGTCCCAATAGATAATTTCAGAGAGCAACCAGCAAGCAGTCTTAGCAGATTTAGCCATGTTGCTTGGATGCAGGTACAACTGACTTGTAAACTGGCACATTAAGGCATGTGTTGAGCACTGGCAGATCTTGTTAGACTTAGTAAGTAAAGCTAAAAAGAGTGAGGATTACTTCTAAATTGCCAGTGTCATCTTCTTCCCCCCACTATGAACTGTTGTTTTTTAAATCATTCCTTTGGTGTTTTAGAGAATAATTTCAAAAGCTGAAAAGGCACTTAACTTGCATGCTGGGAGCTGAACTCCTTGCCATCATCTGTACATTCTGTCCTCTGGATTTTTAGGTAATTTTATGAAGGTGCTTTGGTCTAGTTGAACGGAAGGAAAATGGCAGACTAAGCATCAACCAGTGTTGGTTTCCAACCAAAAGTTGTGTCAGCTCATGAACATGAATTATGACTTAATATCCAGCAGGTGAGACAGGAATTCAGAACTTCCTTAGTCTGGCATCAGGTCTTCCAGTGGCATCACTGGGAAATTTAATTAACAACCAAAACTGCTGTGTGGTAACTCCTTCACTCATTCAGTACATCGTTATCGTATTCAGTGTCATTCAGGGGAAAATAACTGCTGAAGATTCCATGCCTTCCTCTGCTTTGTTTACAGTCCTTCCAACCATTTTCTGTTTTTGTTGTTTCTCCCTGTGCCTTCCTCTGCTTTGTTTACAGTCCTTCCAACCATTTTCTGTTTTTGTTGTTTCTCCCTGCTTATCCACCCCGTTTCCATGCACCTTCAACAGAAATGCGCTGAATGAATCTAATGAACCATCAGGCATTTTATGTAGAGGTGATTCAGGAAGGGATTTTTTTTCCTTTTTTTTTTTTTTTTTTTTTTTTTAGATCTGTAGAAACTTCACTCTGTTTAAAGCATCTTCACACTTTGCTAGTTTTAAGTCCTTTGCTCAGTGGACCTGACTGCTTTAGTATCTGCAAATCTTCTTCATATCTCTGCAGCTGAGACCAAAATCCTGCGTTGGGTTCTGCTACAGGTCTGGCAGTCTTCACAGCCTAGGGAACAGGAGAGAGTGGTAGAAGCAAGGTGTCCTGCATTTGTGAGCGTCCTGTAAATGGATTTTTTTCCTTAGACCTTAGATTTACTTTGGTTTTGATTTGACCACAGAATAACGAACAGCTATTTTGGTGAGCTGACCTCACTCTGTGCTTGCTATGACTTGGCATGTGGTCCCTGTTACAGAAGGGATTCATGGCTGAGACATGAGAAGGAGCTGTTGAATTTGCTGGAAATGCGAATGTCTCTTACAAAGTGTGCTGACACTGCTCATGTTTAAGATAGCGTGAAACTGGTCACTCTCTGCACACTGTCTAATGTGAGCAAAATGGTTATCTAAAGACTTCAGTCATACACCTGCCAAACGGGTGAAGACTAAAGGCCCATAGAATCCAAGTAGTTTGTATCGGATGGGCTTCCCAGGAAAGCTGAGATGCTACTGCTCACAGCTAGTCCCTGGCCATTGAGCAGGCTTAACAGGATGTTTCTTTGCTGTGTGGAGCTGTCACATAGGTGAAGGAGCAAATCCTGCAAAACAACTCCTGCAGCCACTCATTTGTCTCTGTCTTTATTGTCACTTACTGTGACTATGCAACTGACAGAGAAAAATGGTCACTAAACAACCAGCTTTGCATGTTTGCTACTGGTGCTCAAAGCCTATTTGCATCTGTAATTATTTTGTCCCAGAAACCTCACACTGAAAGGTCATTTGTCCAAGCTAGAGGTGAAAAAACTTGGAGGGGAACATTTATTCAAAATGTTGAATATCTGTATAACTGCTAATGGGCGGGTGAGAGCCCAAAATAATTGATCATTACTCAGAACGAGCCTTGCATTTCTTCCCCAGAAGGTGTCTAAATATAAATCTGGGCATAAGCAGGTTACCTCAAACGCGTCCTTGAGCGGGAGCTGCCGGTGTCTCATCAGATAAGCCGTGCAAATGGCAGCCGACCGGCTGCGGCCGTTCTTGCAGTACACCAGGCACTTCCCCCCGCCCCGCACGGCCTCCTCGATCGCGGCGCCGCACGGCTCGAAGTACCGGTACAGGTCCTCGGCCGGGTCGTCGAACACGGGCACGCGAATTCCGCGCACCCGCGGGAGGCCGGGGAACGGCTGCTGCCTGGTGACATTGATGCAGAAGGTGACCCCCTCCCGCGACAGCAGCTCCTCGTCGCAGGCTGCCCTGGCCGTGCCGAGGAACAGGGAGGCCGTGACCTTGCAGAGCTGGAGCATCGGCAACCCAGGGTCCCGGCCCCTCCGCGCCGGGGGTCGGGGTGCGGGGGCTCCTCGGCGGCAGCGCGGCTGTGCCGCCCGCAGCCGGCGGGCCGGGCTGTGCTATCCGTTCTGTACAGGCTGGGGCGTAGAGGCTCCAGGCAGGTCCTAGTGCCGGCTGCATCTCGAGAGCTGCGTTTGGAAGGCTAAAACGCTTTCAGAGCCCACAGCTCACTTGAGAACTAGATGGATTTTACAGTCCCCACCCCTACAGCAGCTGCTTCCCCCCTGTGTTCTGCACGGGAAGGCTGCTGCGGTCAGTGCTGTTGGTGCAGGGATGCAATATCGATGTGAGCTCCTCCAGAGCATCTTGGGGCCCCTCACATACAACAAAAGCATCTTTTGAGTGCCCAGAAAATTATTTACTAGGCTGGCTGGATAGCATAGCACTAATTTCTCTGGACTTCCGTAGAATTGCTGGTGTGGTGCCAGAGCAAGAGTATCTTACACTGGAGTGTACACGTGGGTTAGAGCTGTGCGGGCCAGGGTGGGGATGGGGCCAATGGCCCGGCCAGGTGAATGCCACATCAGCCAGCGCCACAGGGCTGATCGCTGGTACCATCCACTTCCCGGAGCATTGAACATGTGGCTGAGCTGCTTCACCCCTCTGCTTTCTGGTGAAACAGGAGCATGTGACCAATATTTGTTGCTGGCACAAAAATGAACCTGGACTATCACAGCAGCAGAGCACAGACTAATAGGACAAATCTGATGACTTACTGGTTTATGAGTTCCTGCACTGGTGTGCAGGTCTTCCCTGGGTACCCCCATCCCAGGGCAGCATTTCTGTCACATAAGCACCATGTCACTGTGGCCACACCTGTGCTTCCTCACTCTGAGGCTACAGATGTTTACTTGCTACCTGCCTGCAGTTGACTTAAGAATGGTCATTCATGCCAGAAAGGTTGTCCCTTCCCACCAGCCTGCCCTGTATCACCTCCCTGTGCAGAGCAGGAAATAGGGACAGGGCACTTATCCTTACATGGAGAGTGATTTATAAGGTAAATGCAAATGCCACCTTCTGGCAGTGAAGACAGTTGCCAGCTCTGCAAGATGATGGTCAAACTGCAGGGTAAAAGCCTCATCCTCTGACTAGAAAAGGTCTGATGCCTCAGTCCAAATTTTGCTGGGGGACTTCTGGTCTTCGTGCCACTGCCAGCTGGGGTTTGGTGCAAACAGCCCCAGTTATACTGGCTGTGTCTCATCCTTTTCCATGCACCTGTAAAGTGTCTGCCCCCATCGTCTTGGTGAGCTCCCTGTAGGTACCAAGCTGTTGTTAGAGCCTCTGAAGCCTTTCCTTCCCAGGCAAGCAGGGCTGTGTGGCTGCAGGGAAGTGGGAACTGAGGTTGTATCACATCCTACACCTCCTGCAAGCTCTTAGCAGTGAATCTGCAAACACACTGCGGCATCGCTGCAAACACAGTGGCATCACAAATTGCAGCAATGTTTTCAGACAACTTTAATACACACACAGCTATAAGTGGATATTATTTAAGATCATCATTAGACACAGAGGAGGCAAAGGAAGCAACTGGTGTGCAAACAACTTCTCCAAGAAGACCTACATTTCTGCACTTGTCTGTATTTATATGAATGTGTGCATGTGGTGCAAATAGCTGTAACTGCAGGACAGGAACCTAAAGAAATGCCTACTCGCTCAAGGGTATCACTCAGTTTATTAAATTTAGGTGGTATTTGCTTCCAGGAAGAAAGATACACTTCTAGTAGTTTCCAGTTACCAAGTCTTTCTTAGACACTTCACGAGCAGCTTCTGATGCGTTACCTTGACAGCTGTATTTAACCACTACTGGAAAGGACAGAGCTGAAGCACAAACCTTTCTGATGCACCAGTTCAGTATCAAGCACATGCTTGAGATCAAACATTCACATCACTTCTTTGCTTGCTGTGAGCCCTGCCAACAGCTGCACCGGTGTAAGGCCATGGCTGTAATTACCACAATACTTTGTAATGATCAATATCAAGGGCATTTCTGGTTCCTTATACTGTTATACCACTTCTTTCTGTGCTTCTACATGAAAAAGAGAACATTTAGCATCCTTGCTTTGATGACTCAAGCCAGGCTCACCTTGTTCCCACAAACACACATCTATACATCCAACCCAGCAGCTGCTCCTCTGGAAGATATGGGGTTGGATGCAGGCAAACCTCTGCTGCCAACACTGGCATCAGCCCATTAGAAACTTGTGGCTGAAACACCATTTCATGGCTCAGACCTGCCCTTTATCTGTGCTTTAATGCGGGAAAAAGACAGAAAATGCCCAACTCAGCTTAAATGGAGAAGAAATAACTGCCCTGTTATCTAGGTTTGTCTCCAGCCTTTTTATTTATACAAGGATTCAAAGAACATATTTCAACTTTAGATAAACAGTGCAAGAGAGTTACAAGTACCTTGGTAACAGAAAGAAATAGATAACTGTCTAGCTATGCCGATAAGTGAAATAATTCTTACTTCTGCAGGTAGAAATGCATGTTTAAAGCAAAGATGGACTTCAGATATTCTGCTATACCTTAGCCCCTACCAAGCCCACCAGAAAACAACAGGCAGCTTGTCATTTGTAAATGAGAAGTAGCTGTGCTCTCAAAGCCTTTTGAGACCCTTGCCCTTAGTTAAAACATACATGTTATGGCACAAAGAGCAGGCTGAAAGACAGAGACACTTGGAAATCCACTATTTCTGGTTCTCCCCTTCCCAGGGACGTTGTTTTTGTTAATATTTTTTCCTAGAGCACTACCCCTGTCAAGCATGAGGCCTTTTCACACCAGAACACCACAAATCACTATCTCGATAGCATCAGAGCAGATGTTTCTCCCCAGACAGACCTGTTCCCCAGGGCTCCCATCATCTAGCCAACCCAAGCAGCCACCAGCCAGGGGCTAGGGAGGTGTGTCACAGCATTTTCAAGCAGGTCATAGACCAGGAAATGTCATTTATAAGCACTGAAAGGCTGCAGGCTCTGTGCCAGCCTGAGTACAGGTTTGGGGCTTGTCTGGACCTGGGCTGATTTCAGCTTGTTGAGCCACACCAGTGGTTGTTTAGTCATCAGTAACTATGGTTTGCTTTAGGTTTGCTTTAGTTTAGAGTGATATTGAGTTGATATCCTGGGGGACTCGGCCAGTGGGCTCCCTGGGGAAGATGCCATGGTCAAATGCAGCCCCAGGTCATTTAATGGCAGCAGCTCAGGGAAACCACTTCAGGGCAACAAAGAGAATAGAAAAACTGAATGACCAGGAACCAACAAAAAGCAGGAGTGCAGACGGACTGTGTGAAAAGGTAGAAAAATAAATCCAAGGGGGCCCAGGGTCAAGGAGGGAGGAAGTGTCACCACCACCATCATGTCCCTCCTGGCAAAGAGGGGCTGAGCCCCTGGCACTGCCCTCGCCTGCCTGCTGGTCTCATCCCAGCTCGGCTCCCTGAGGATAGAAGGGGTCACCCTCAGGGCCTGGAGGGATGTGGAAGTGGGAGCTCAACCCAGCCTTGGAGGGAAGACATCAGGAAGGGCTTCTCCTGCGTAACTGGTTTAACAGTTTCTTTGAGGTTTTACTGTATTAATTGGGACTATCAGGTTTTATTCTTGTAACAGAACCACTAGTTTGGGTTATTAAATTGTTAAAAGATTAAGTGGACAATCAGTAAATTCCTGGCTTTACACTTAGGGTGTGAAGGGGTCCATAAGAAGCTTTTGAGGGTAAAAAGGTGGATAGTAAACACTAACTGCACAGAAATGGAAGTGACAGGGACTTTCCTTTCAGGTCTCATTCTGCATCCATATGTTAGACTGACTTCAGCATCCATATGTTAGAACTCCAACTGAACCACGTTTTGAAGAGGGTACAATGGTTTGATGTCCCCTCCCTCCTCTTAATTTTGCTTTGGATGTAAAGTTTCTGCAGGACTGGTTGTGGGGATTTCTGCAACTGGAGGTTAAATTTGTATCGGCAATTCTAGTTAAAAAAAAATTCAAAAAAAAGTTACTGTTCTTCAGAGCAGTAAAGTCATGTGAACTTGTCATACGTCTAGAAGTAAATAAACCTGTACAAATCCATGACTTGCATTTATTCTCTCCAGGGTTCTGATCAGTCTAGTGGCATTGTCTGTCCTTCAGCCAATGTCCAGCATTCTGGCAGTCATTTCGGACACCCTACAAGATCAGGTAAGATTTTACCTTACAAGAAGGAGAGGACAAGGCAGAAAGGATGCCCAGTCAGTGACACTAGTCACAGAGACTTGGAGAGGCCAGTCAAAGCTGGCCTAAAATCTCTGCCTAGTTTGAGGCACCTTCAGTGCCATCACTGGGCCCCAGTGCTTTTGGCATTACCTTCCTTGTGTTCTCATCTCCCCTTAAATTGCACATTCTAGAAACTGCTAATGTTTAAAATGTTTTTTTCCCCTCTTCTTAGGAAATGGGCAAACCCAAACTCCATTATGTTTGCTCAGGCCAAAGGCATGTCTCCTCTAGCAGGGCAGAGGAGAAATGCTCAGATGCTGTGCAGACCAGTAAAGCAGGAGACAGACCCAGCTCTGCCCTCCCCCTTGCCTCAGTACAAACACAACTGAAACTCAAACCCAATCCCTGGGTGTGCTCTTGGCCCAACCAGTCACAGTGACTGTGTTGGATCTAACATCTGCTAAACCTATGCCTCCAGCAACACTGGCTGCCCGTCAGGCACAGAAGCCTCTGGAAGCCCCAAAGCACAGCGCTACACGCACAGACACTCCTACAGCTACGTGGGGACATTTATATCGTTCACCCACCACCTCCAGTCTCCAAACCTGGCACAGAGCCCACCCCACCAGGCATTTTGGGGTTAGGGCAGCAGCCTGTGTGACCCAGAGGCTGGTGTGTGCTGGGACGGGGCAGCAAAGGGTGAGCCTGGCCCTCCCCTGAGCCAAAACAGAGCTGCCAGTGGGTGCCTGACCCACTGTCTCAGCCCATCCCTGCAGTGGTTAGAGGAGGTGTGTTGGATGATGGGGAAGCAACAGGGAAATTCATTAAAAACCTACAATGCAACTAAAACAAACACTGAAGGAAAACAAACAAAATGTATCCCATACTCACATCCCCTCTGGTAGGTGCTGCTTTGAGGCAGCCCCCTGGGTAGGGACACTGTCCAGTGCTGATCACCACTGGCCCCTCTCTGCCCTAAGACAGCTGCCTGGAGGCCGCAACCAGTCCCAAAGCTCCAGTTAGTAAAAAGCCTCTGGTCTTTCTTATTACCAAGAAAAAACAAATGGATTCCTGTTCATGGCTGAGGCTAGAGAAGGAGGAGGCAGCACAACTGTCTGTCACACAGAGAATCTCACTGTGCATATTTTCATCTCTCTGTTACCTACCATGGTACTGCACTGCAGGTAGAAATTGGACCATTGTTACTTGGGTAAAAAATGGCTTTCCAACTAGCATGCAAAGAAAAAGTACCCCAAACCCCAACCCCTAACACTCATTCCCAGTCATTTAGATGTAGGAGACCTACATTTCAAATTGTCACCAGCTACGAGCTCTAGTCAAGAAACCCACTTGTGACCTTTCCAAAAAAAAAGGGAGTTCTGCGTTTTTGGGTCCAACAGCCACTGACAAACTATGTCAGTTCAACCCACCAGACCTGCTTGTGCTCCTACATACGCTGCTGGAAGTGAAGGGCCATCTCTGCCCACTTAGGAAGCACAAAGAACCGGAAAGAGCCCCTGAATGCAGCACGTAAGCGGCGCTGAGGATCCCAGTCTCTCCGCGGGAGGAGCCGGCTTTGCCCCGTGGCACCATCGCGCTGTCGGCAGCACCGCTCCGGCCACTGTCTGGGGAACAAGGTCAGGGCAATTGCATATTCCACTGGAGGCAGCAGGAGAGCTGCCCTTGTAGGGGTTGGCCAAGATCCCCCAGAGCCCTCTCTGCAAAGGCTTGTTTCGGCCCCAAAAGCCAGTTTGTGGCAATAACAAAAGTAAAACAATGAGGTACAGAAAGAAGGGCCCAGCATTGGGGAAGACCAAGAAAGAAGAAAACAGCTCAAGCACTGCCAGAAATAGCAAACAACTGAAACCTTTTGAAACCTTTTTCTCCTCCCTCTTTTCGTTTTCCTGTTGTGTTGTTTTGTTGGTTTTTTATTTTTTTTTTTGCCAAGGTAAATTAAATATGTCCTTTGGTTGTTGGTTGGTTGGTTGGTTTTGGCAAAGTGAAGCCCTCAGCCGCAGTCTGTTTCCTGGCTGTGCCAGTGAGTTACCGCCACAAGTGCTGTGGGGCGATGACAGCCACCAAGAGGAGGAGGAGGAGGGAGGCAGAAGGCAAAGATCTGCTGCTGGCCCCATTGACGCCGTGTCCAGACTGCTTAGGAATAGCGTGTGTTTCTGGCTGCCTGGTGCTGGGGCTCTTAGAAAGTCTTTTGCCGCAGACATCGTCAGGACAGCTGTCCCCGCTCCCGGAGCCGCTCATGTCGTCACCTGCACAGAGACAAACACGGGCTGAGTCCCGACTGCCTTCTTACCCTGGGACACGTCCCTGCAACCCCAGGGAGCTCTGCCCACCAGCCCTGCCCCGGCCACCTCCTCCTCTCTGCATTCTGCATCCCCCACTGTGGGACACAAGCCCATATCTGACCTCCAGCTGACTTTAACCACCCGCTGCTGCAGCAGCTGGAAACCTATGGAGCAGACAGGAGCCCCTTAAAGAGGGCTGGGTTGGCACTGGAGAGAGCTCCTCAGGTTTCAGTAAGGCACTGGGAGCAGCACAGCCTCCAGCCACCCCATAGCAAGTTGGCTGCACTTGAGCAGCCCCTCAGCTGCTCCAAGCCAAAAGCCAGGTTGCCACAGCCCCTTCTCTGCCCCCCGGGCCCAAGAGCAGGGTCTGCATGGACAGTTGTGGAGGCTGCAGGACTGTGCTCAGCCCCTCTCGCCTGCGGGGACCTCTCCCGTTCTGCTACACTCACTCGTGTCTTGGAAATCCACATCATTCCCGATATTGGCGTTGCCCAGCCGGTTTGTCATGATCTTTAGCTGCATGATTTGCTGGCGGATGGTCATGTCTGGCTTGGTGATGTCCACCTCCACCTCTGGGTTGTTGATCTGGTTAGCTAAGCCATCCCCCATCACTTCAGGCAGGTAACTGGGAAGGAAGAAGACAGGTTTAGATGATTCCCTCTCAGCTCACCTCACCTGTCCCTGTCACAGACACCGGTGACAATCCAGCCTCTATGAGTCCAAGAGAAGCTGCAGTCAGTGGGTTGTGGAACGTCCTCTGTAGGGTGGTGTTTGCTGAGAGGCAGCCACAGATGGCCAAAGCCATGCTGCCACGGCCAGACCCCAGCAGAGCCTCGGGCTCATCCTGAGGCCACCTCAGCTTGCAGGAGGTGGCTGATGGCCTTGCAGCATCCCGGCTTAGGGAGGGATTTCCTGCAGGAAAGGCTGAGGGGTTGCTCTCAGGCTGGCACCCATGGACCCACAGTGATACTCCCCTGTGGAAAATCTCTGGGAGGCTGAGGAGCATCTTCATCCTTGCCTGGTTAAACCTGTGGGGATTGACACTCAGCCCAGTTCTACCAGACAGGCCCCCAGGAAAGCTTCAGTTATCTGGGAACTGTCAAGCTAACCCTGGCCCTCCTGCAGATCTGTGACCCTGTTGGCAGAGCTAAAGGTGTTGGGTCTGGGCTGGCAGAGCCCAGCCCAGAAAGTTCATGGAGAGAAGTGGAGAAAGATGCAGGTCCAGCAGTTGCCCATCTCCTTTCAGACATCCTTTAACCTCAGCCAGGGTGGGAACTGTTTCTGCAGCTGTTTGATGTCACCTGGGTGCCTTTTCTCATGAGGAAACAGCATTTCGGAGCAGGCGTGGATAGAGAGACACGTATGCAATTCTCCGCAGCAGCTCTGGAGTCTGTGAGCTAAATCCAGCTCTGCTGCCTTCTGAGTGCATGTGGAATTGCAAAACTGCTTCAGTAGTAGAAAATTACACAGTTATTTCATGGCAAATGCATTTCAGTGCTTAAGCCTCTGACACACAGCAAAATGGCACCAGGCCTGACATTCCCAGGTACCAGTTTTTCAGGAAACACAGCACTTCTATGGACAGGGACAGACTGCTCACTCTAAACAAGTGGGGCTGGCTGTGATGATGTGTAAGTGCCTTTTATCAAACCCTCCCTCTCACTCCAGAATGGTGCTATCCTGGCACCTCGGCCCACTCCATACCTGCCCTTGGTCATCCCGTTCCAACACTTGTCATCTGATGCTGAGCTGGCCATTACTTTTTTGCTGCACAGGCTGCTGGGCAGGGTGATCCAGTACGTCTTGAGAGCTGTCAGATTCCCTTTGGCATCTAAAACCTGTAAGCAAAGGGGATGCTCAGGGCCAGGAGACCTCTGGGGCACCCCAGGCCTGAGGAAAGGACAAGGATTCTGCCTATTTTTTTTGTTTGTTTGTTTTACCATCACAAAGTCTGTTTTTATGAAAACAAGGATGTGTCATCAGCCTTCCCCTAAAGACCAACTGTCAACTCAAGCACCCAAGGCTGAAGGTTACATGCCAAGGACTGTTCTGGTACCACAAGATTAACCAGGAGGAGACCATCTTCTGGGCCATGAGGGAAATGCTTAGAAGCTCCTTGGTGAGAGCCAGCAGGGCTCTGCTGGGTGGGACAGATGGGTGTCTGCAAGTGAGGAGCCTCTCACCTGTGGGACCATGGCAAATCCCATAGCTTACCATCCACAGAACCCAAAATCTGCATGAAGAAGGACCTCCGGCCCCAGTATCCAGGCTGGACTGAGGCTGAACTACACCAATGGATAGGAGCCTCTCCAAATAAGTGTGGCCCCAAATCCCTGGGAAATTGGTTATCAACAACATAGACCCCACCCTGTGCAGAGGTAAGAAGATCAGGTGTGCTTAGCTCACACCCTCACTGGATGATCTCAGCTTCAAACTCGTGATTGAGCAGCCTGGGTGGTCTGACCTGACCTGCAGGACCCACAGGGGAGTGATCTCCTCCCAGGGGACATCACACACCAGCACTCCTGTCCTGGTCACTGGCAGAAGGGAGCTCTGGAGACAAACTCACCAGCATCTCCAGTGCTTGTGCAGAGGATTTGGCCTCCAATGTGACTTTTCCCCGTCTTTTCTTGTCCTCGCTGATGGAGCCTTTTGTGCTGATTTTGGGATTTCCACAGCCTTGGAATACCTGAAAAACAAATCAAACTCTCTATCCCATGTTTTGATGCTATTTCTTTAACTATTTAACACTCTAGAGTTATGGGTGGTTTTTTCCTGTTTTTAAGTATATTTATCTTTCCTACCTGCAAGATCTCAGAGACTCTGGCTTGGTTTCTGGTGCCAGATGTGTTTTCAGCACATTGTAACTTGTTTTGGTTACCCTATCAAGCAAAATGCTCAGCTCTAACGCATGTTTTTGGATGAGTCATCAATGTTCATATTAAATTATTTATAGCAATTTTATCTGTTCTTCTTATGATTGGAAAATAAAATCTTGGGAAGAACAAGGTGGGAGTTGATCACACTTGTTACACTAGTGATGTGGGCTTTATGATTGCAGAGCATGGGAGCTTCATTGATTTGGACAACAGCAGAGGTGGGACTATCCCCATGACTCCTACAATCAGCGCCCGCACTTGGGAAATTAATGCCCTCTGAGCAGGGCAGTGCAAAGACAGCGGATGTGCCACAAACCATCAGGTTGGATGTTTCAGGGGCAAATCAGGCAATGGAACTGATTTATCCCCTATCTTTGGGTACCTCCTACCATCCTAACTACCTGCCCAGGTGGGCTTTGTAGCCAGAGGTCAGAAGAAGCATGTTGAAGGTACAAATCCTCAGACTTGGCCTCTAGGATGAGATGAAAGATGTCCTGGAAGCACCTGTTTCTCCCAGTCTCTGCATGACCTGTCCAGGCAGTGACACCTCTGTTGCAGATCACCAGGTGCTGCGCAGCTGAGCCTCACTGGTGGCAGGACTGCTCAGCCAGCCAGGCTGAACAAAGCATCAGAGGCCAGGAGGGACTTTGAACTGTCAGTCTGAGTCAGAAAACACCAGCCTTTACAAAGAAAGCCATCTGATCTGAAAAGAGGGCTCCAAGCTTGTTGTGGCTACCAGGGTACTGTCAGAAACTATTGACAAATGTGACTTTGCCTGGTGTCCCCTTACAGCAGAGGAGTCAGGACCGCAGGCAGGAGCACTGCTGACACAGCTCGTGCCACCCGCTGAATGTGCTGGTGAGTGGATTCTGACAGCCATCAGCAAAGTCCTAACCTAGGCAAGTGTCCTTTCAGTGACAATGGGGCTTGTTGGTGTGTCTGAGGGACATTCAGCCTCCAAAGGCCTCTCCTGGGGTGCTCTGTCCTGTTGAACTAGACAGATCTGATGACTCCAGCAGTTCAGCACTAAGCCAATTTGTTCATCTGTCTCCTTTGCTCTGTGCAAAATCCTGCCCTGAAAACTGCACGTGGAACATTTTCAACTTGGTTCTAACAAAATAAAACCAATTTGGTTTCACTGTTGTATCTTGTGGGCCTACTACTGCTGTTGGCAGCAGACAACTCTTGCAGGAGGTAAAAGCCTGGGGTGGTGTCCAGGACAGTGGCTCCTGTAGCAGCTCCAGCACAGCGTGGTACTAAGGTGATCCTCTTGCCATCCCAAGGGCTTCAGGTGAGCAACACAAGTTACTGCTGGACAAAACATGTCTCCTGCAGACTGAGGTGATCAATAGTCTCCCGCGCGATGAGAGCAAATAGGTGTTTGCTGCCTCTGATCGCTCCTGCTGCCTGAAATCCATGAGAGAGCCACAGGGAGCAAGAGGAGGAGGCAGAGAGAGGGCTCTGTGGTGCTGTGAACACAGGGCCCAGTACCAAAAGTTTTTCTTTCCAGTTTTTTCCCAGATCCCAGGAAAACCCATGACTGAAGGTGTCACCGGGTTCAAGGGCCACTTCTGGCTCTTCTCACAACTAGCAGACAGTGCCCATGGCCCAGGCCATGTTTGAAGCCCTCAACTGCGGCTCGAGCCTGCTGCCCTAGGTCCTGACAGAGAAGACCCCCAGGACTGCTCTGAGACAGTCTCAAGCTCATGTGACAACAACATCTTTCACCTGATGGCTTTGCCGTGCTCAAAACAGTGCTACCAGCAAAAAGTGGTCACCAGGTCACACTGAGGAGCTTATCAAACATGTTTGGTTGCTCCAGTTGAGCACCAATTAGACTATTTTCCCCTTGGAAACATCTTTCTTGTGAATGATGCCATGTTTTCCCACACCATGGATTTGCTTTTATGAGGACAGCCTCAGTCTCATCTTACAAGAAAGAATATGGCCTTTCATGTCAGGAAAGAAACCTAAACCAGTACTTGTTTGCATGCTGCTGTTAGTGCTTTGATGTGTGCCAGTGAATTCCTGCTTGCCAAGCAATACTTGTAGCCCATCCCTTCTCCAAAACCCAGTTAGGACCAGTCCCGCTCCTTTCGTCTGCATCTCTGCCCTAACTGTGGGATAGCTGCAGGACCTGGGGAGTGTCTGGACAAAAGGCAGAAGCCCTGGAGGGCTGCTTTTGTTCCCAAAGCTTCTCTTATCTGTAGCTACAGAGGTGATTGTGGTTAAGTGGATAAATATACCAAAAATAGAAGACAGCTTCATGATATATACTTCTTGGAAGACAGGTGAGCCTCATGAGAGTCTGTTTTGTACTCTGGACTGTCAGATTGCAACTCTGTCCCACGATACAACCTGATAGCCCAGTGTTGCCACAGCAGAACATCCCCCTGAGGCAGGTTAAAGCAGCGGCCTTCTGTCACTGGGGACTGTGCACTTGCTGTAAACACCTCAGCTCAGCCAAAAGATCTCAGGACTCTTCAGACACAGAGGCCCCTGACAGCAAGTGCCACCCTGCCTCTCCCAGTCACTGCATATGCAGTCCCACCTCCTGTGCCTGTACCCAAAGGAGGCTGGCTGGATGTGTTAGGGAGTAATATTTGGAAACACTGGAGAAGGTTTTTGCCTAAGGTGGGTGGTTTCCTATCATTAGAAGAGAGGACGTTCGCTCTCTTTCACTCTTATGTCCTTCAACTCAGTCGAATAGTCACCACAAAAAGCATTTGGTCCTGGCAGTTACACATGATGTGTCCTCAGCCAGGCCCAGGCACATGCTCTTACCTTGGCTGTGATGGAATCTTTGTTTTCTTGCAAGTTGGAAATAGCTTCAGCAATCCTCATGTGAATGGTCCCTATTACAGTGTCCACATTGTAGGGTCCGTCGATCCGATCAGCCACCACGATCAGGGAATCTGGGGAAATAAGGCATCTCATCATCACTCTGTACAAACCAAGGTAAAGATCACCCTCATGCTGGGTGGGAAAAGCTGCCAGCCCCTCAGCAGGCTGGCTGGGAGACATCTCCCCATTTTCACTACTGCACAGGTTCTCCTTTTCCTTACTTAAGCCACACTCTGTGGCAGAGGAACAGAGGCCGCCTCCTGCAAATGGTAAATGCAACCTGTATTCATCCAAAGTGATCAGCATTTCCTGGGGTGACACAGAAAGGAAAACCAGAAAACTGGTGCAGGAGTATTAAGAAACACACAGCAATACTTGTTCCACCCTCTCCTAATTCACTGCATGTCTTCAGCAAAGCACTGCAGCCAGCAAAAGGTGGGACAAACGAGGCCAATGAAGTGCCAAGGGTACTGGGTGTGGGCAATAGCTTCTGTAGCAGTGGAGTGAAAAAATGAGTTAATTCTTCTCACTCTCACCTCTGGAAGGACGACAGTGACCAACAAGGAAAATATCAGTCTATAACAGCAGAGAAGCAGACCATAATGCCCACAACTAACTGGTAAACAGGACAGGGAGTGACTGAGGGGTGCCTCTTGCTCTCAGCTCCTCTTGGAGGATTGTCCTCTTGATGTCCAGCCACTCCTGCCTGGCCTGGAAGTTACTGCCTGGATGGCTGCTTTGGGACTGTGCTTGGCTTATAAAGAATTACCAGGCTCTGTTTACCTCCAGAGATGCTTCTCAACACTCCAGTTGGGGCTGAAGCAAGGTCAGTCTATATGCAAGGGGTGACTTTTTTTGTATTCTGGGAAATAACATCTCCTGCAACATTGAAGAGCTTGCAGTTTAACTCTGCTGCCACTCAGGGATAGTGGTGTCATCTTTGAGATTATATTTCAGATAATTTTAGCCTGCAGAGGCACTAATGTTGGGATACAGACGTTTCAATCAAAGGCTGGACCCAAAAATTACTAATAAGTTATATTTGAACCACTTACTGTAAAAATCTCCCTTAATTTGACCTGCCCTAATTTGTCAAATTGAAAGAGTAATTCTGTGTTTAGTGTAACAAAATCCTCCCTGCCTACACAAAAGGGCCTGGAGAGGGGTGAAGGATGGATAACACTGTGAACTGCTGCCTTTGATTCCACATTTTGCTCCTGTCCTTGATCAAATTGTGACCTCTGACACTGAAATGTACAACAGCAATTTGAAAGAAACTCCAATTTCCTCCTCACCATCACCCCTTGACAATGATGTCTCTTGGGAAGAGGGAGCCACAGTAAGTACAAAATGCACATGGAATTGCTTTCTTGTCAGTCAGGGAGAGCTGTATAGTGACCTTTCTGGAGATGTGCAGCCATCCTGCCTGGAGAGCAGTGACAGGGAATGGTTGGCTGGCTCTGGTCAGAAAGGCTAAAGCACACTGAAGTCCTGGTTAAACCCTTGGGGGAGGGAATATTCCTCCTCCTTCTTCACAGCAGCCTCCCAGTTGCTCTCATGCTGAGCACTTCCAATTAGCCACAGTTCCTTAGTCCCAGAACGAGGTGGCAGCTGCACCTCAGTGGGCAGTGCCCTGGCCTTGGTTGCTGCAGTTCCAGATCTATTTTGCAATGTCCCTTGAGAGGCAGGGGACACTCCTTGAACTCCATCGGGATTTTTATTGCTAACACCAGCACGCACCAACCATGAGCCAGCCTGCTGGGCTGCAGCTGGGCAGTGAGCTGGCAGCCTTGCTGGCCAGGCAGTGGGTGCCAAGGTAAGGGAAAAGGCCAAGCCCGAAGTTCTTTGGCCAAGCCCAAAGTTCTTCCTCTGGTGCCTGCCTTGCATGAGCACAGACGAACACCAAAGCTCCCTCAGGTCTCAAAGCACTCCATATGTAGAGCCTGAGAGAGAAAGAGGAGCTTGCTGCGTGATGCTCTGTGGGCACAAGGAGGAGTGAGAGCTTTACAACTGCAAACAACCTCCACTGAGCCTCCAACCCTCCTGTCTTTCCTTACCAAACACTGCCTCAGTGAGTTCAAAGGTTGCCGTGAGAGACAGCTGTGCTGCAGCAGAGCAAGGCCATCTTACCCATCAGGTACTTCCACTCGGTGTTCAGGTCTGCCTGGTTGGCCAGGCAGCCCTTCACAACGTTCAGGCAGTAGTTGTTGCAGGGCCTCACGCTGGACATGCCCCGGCAGTGCGGGCAGTACATCAGCTTCATGACGGCACGAGTGCACTCATGGCTCAGGGACACCTGGGGGAGATAGATCAGAGTCAGGCACACAGGCTGGTCAGGGGGCATGTGGATGAACTCCCCCTTGCCTGGGGTGAAGGAGCTTGGTGTGCTCTGAAAGGCAGCACAGCTTCCCAAGTGTGCGGCCCTGGGAAAGCCACTTCCCCTCTCATTGCCATTCCTTCCCCTCATCTTTCCTCAGGTGTTACTCCTGTTGGAGGGACAAGACCTTCAAGGCAGCCAGTTCCTCAGGCTGCGTTTGAACCAAGCCTTCCAGGAAAAACCTTTATGTGAGCACCAGCACCCCGTTTCCAGCCTGGTCTGGTGGCCACAAGGACAGCCCAAGCTGCCCACCAGCTGTAACCTTGAACCCTGGAGCCTCTGCAATCAGTGCACCACCATGCCCCTTCTGCAGGAAGGGTTTGTTGCCACTACCCTGTGGACACAGGCATCCCACCACAAACTGCATCTCCGGCTTCCTGGGGGGATGCACAGTGGGGCCCTGGACACAGAAAGTTCCCAGATGGAATTTTTGGAAAGGAGAATGGTACTGGGGGAAGGCTTGCACAATTCTGAAAATAAGGGCAATTGAGAGCACTTGACAGTGGAAGTGGTTGCTCTCTGCAAGCACTCGAGGAGCCGCAGGCAGGCGGTGACATGGGCCAACACACGCCATGCCAGCAGCTCACAGGCACTGCACGTGCAGCCGGTGCTGTGCAGAGCTGACTTGGGAGGTGACTTTGCCACCTTTAATTAAACAGCCTTGGTCCCTCAAGCACAGAGCCAGTGCAGGTGCAGAGCCCAGGAAGCACGGCCACAGCCTCTGCAGCACATCCCCCCAGACCATCAGCCATGGGACAGCATCCCCCTCCAACTGCTGTGGGCAAGGGGCTGTCAGTGCGCTGAGGGGTGAATAACAACCTGGCAGACCCTGCAGAGATGCTGGCAGAGCTCCATGCCTCCCCTGTCTTGTTGCTAAAGTGTCTTCTCCTTTGTGGTCTTTTTCCATCTTTGCTCAGATCCATTTGCAATTCCCTTGTCAACCTTTTAAAACCATTTACAAAAATAAAAATGAGTGTCTGCATGCAAGTCTCCCTTGGTTCCAGGTACTTGACACTCACAAGGAGCTCAGAGGGGAGAAAAGTGATGAAAGGATCAAATCTTGACATGGAAAAATCCCTGAGCTTTGAGCTGCAGCTGCAATGCTGAAAACTGCCCTGATCTCTTTATTATTTGGGAAAAATACTTTGAACGTATCCAGTTCTGAGGTACCTTTGGGATAGTGTGAACCTGCTGAGTTGCAAGAGAAAATCCCTAAGCTTCCCCTCTACTGAAACTGCACAGTAGTACCCCACTTGCAGTAAGCCTCAGAAAAACTGATGCTGGATGGTGCTGAGGCTTCATCGGGCAGCAATGCTTTAAAATAACCTCGTGAGAACCTTTTACACGATGAGGACAAAAATTTCTAGGATTCAGAGAGAGAACCCAAACAGAGCCTGCTTCAGCCAGAAGCAGGCCCTGAGATGACTCTGGATAAACACTGTGTCCCACTGTGGCCAGAGGGGTTGAGCCTGGCAGGGACCCCTCACACATCAAAGCTTTCCTTGGCTTCCTGGACCAGCTTTCCGGCTCCTTCCTGAGACAACTCCCACAGGCAGGTCCCAGTGCCCAGCTGCCATGCGGCTCAGTCACCAGGAGATGGAGGCTCCATCCCGCTGCACCGCATGGCTGCCACAAGCTTCATCCACGGGAGAAGCGGTGAAGCCACTGCGCTTCCTGCCTCAGCGATCTCAGAGGGGATGCAACAAAGCAGAGGGACAGGCAAACGTCTCAGGGTTTAAATAATCATGGCTGAATAGTGACTGAAAGGCAACAGGTAAGAGCACAGGCTGTAGGTGCAGACCTTTCAAATCCAGATCATTCACACAAAAAGCAAGGGATCCAGCTGGGAAAGGAGCTGTGACCTCCCCTTCCCCGGGCAGGGCATTGACGTACATGGATTTGACAGTGACACTCCAACACAATCACACAGCCTGTGCAGGCCTGAACACAACTTTGTCCCTGTGTTTTACTGGCACAGCCCATCACTGCTCATCCCATATCCAGCCATGGCCCTGGAGCACTGTAACCTCCCACCCCACAGACCAGCTGCACAGCCTAGCACCGGCAGCACAGGTGAGTCGCTTGGGTGAGCCACTTTCCACAGCACTGATGGGGACAGATCACTGTCTGCACCTACATACCTCCATGGTCACACTGCACAGCCTTTTGGAGCGCAGGGAGATGAGGGGCTCTGGGTGGAAAACAGGAGTGCAGCATTGCCTGCAGGAAGCTGCCCTGAGGCAGTGCAGGCCAGCCCCCTGGGGCAGAGAGGACAGCCACCAGCAGGAAGGACACAAAGCTACTGACACCCTGCCAGAACCTGTGGGGTACACTGAGAGAGGCAAGAGACATATTTTGGCTCAGAAAAGCATCTCCAAGATGCTTAAAGTATGGTTTAAACCCAGCCCTGCACTGGAGCTACACAGGGGTGACCACAGCAAGCCATATTTCAGTGAAGCTTGTGACAGGCCCAGTGGGCATTTCACAAGTACTGTTGCTTGCAGAATTCATTCTGGCCTCTGCATTTACTTTGTGTGTGTCAAAAAGGACCTTCACACCCTGAGCTCGGCACTCACTCTCCCACTGAAGAGTGACCATGCAGGGCCACCCGTGCCCGGCCACCCCTCAGAGCTGCAGAAGGGCAGCGGCCACGAGCGCCTGCTCCTTGGTGCCCACCCACTCCATCTGCCCTCTGGCATGGCGGGCGAGTGGGCAGCTGCCAAGGCTCCCCACGGTGCAGACAGCTGCCTTCTGTCCTGCGGCCCACCTCCCTCCAACCTCTCCTCGGCTGTCAGCCAGCCACACTGCCTGTCACCAGCCACACCACCCACCACCACACCGGTGCCCAGGCAGCTACGGTGGGTTGCTGCCACTGTCTTGGGGCAGTGGGTGCAGGCAACAACGGTGCCTGAGGCTCAGGCTCAGCTCCTGAGAGTCTGGGGGGAAAAAAAACCTGCTTCTGCACCTCAGCAAGGAACATTTCTGGACGTCAGAGGGAGGTGTGTGTGCACTGGCAGCCTGTCACTCTTACACGGTGGCTTTTTCTCCTGGAGGACAGTGCAGTGCCCCACTGCCTCACAGCAGGCCCCTGCGCCCTGCCCCACAGCCTCTCCTCTGAAGACAAGCAGGTGAAACATCCATAATCAGCTGATACTCTGCTGAATCTGGCAGGTGCCAACTGTTCAACTTAATCTCTTGGCAGAAAGGATAACTATTAATTTTTTGTAGGTGCATGACACCAGGCTTCATTCCCTTTCCCCGGAGAATACTCCAACCTCTCCTGTTGGCAGAAGCACTCCTTTGGCACAGGGAGGCTGCAGAGGTGAACCAAGAACAGAGGGATTAGAGAGCAGGAAGAGGAATCTCACAGAGTATTTTCTCCGTGTTTTGCTTGGCCGGAGCTCAGTTTCTTATCGTTCCACCCAGCCCATGGACTACTGCTCCACACAGGGCACAAGGGGGTGAGGGCTTGGGGCTCCCAGAGCCCCTCCCAACCCTGATCCTGCACCATCCCTTTGAGGGACTTGCAGCATATTAAGGAACAGAGCCCTTCAAATATCTCTTAGTCCTCATGGATTAGTTTGCTGAAGTTAGCTTCCAGGTTTTTTTCATGAATGCTGTGTCCACTCAGGGGAATACCAGCCCCTGTTAGGAGGGGCTGCTCTTCCCTCCCAGGGTACGGATACAGTAACACAAGCAGGAGAGTGCTGCAGATCCCCTGCCTGCTCACCTGTAGGGCACAACCAGCTCCAGCAGTGGCACTGGGGAGAAGAGCTCCTTGGGTTGGATATGAGGGACCATGCACCTTCCCTCCATGCCAGCTCCCTCCAGAGAAATGCCTGCACAGTGGGAGTGAGGCAGTTTCTCCAGGCTGGCAGGAGGTCCAGATTGACCTCCACCTGCACACTGAGATATCTTGACTTCCTAGTGGTTTTTGCTTTCACCTTTCAGTCTTCAAAAGAACCCCTGCCCAACAGCTAACGGGTGCCAGCTGGAGAGCACCCCAGTTTCCCAGTGCAGAACTGCAGTAACTGATTGATCAATAAGCAACGTCCTCCATTCACCACAGGTGGCCTGAGGGCAGGAGCATGAAAACTCCTGCAGATGGAGTGAAACCTGACATAATTGATTCATCTTTAACTGATCTGGCACAGCATGAAGATAGTACATGACAATAATTGATTTCTCTAAGTACCATCAACCTGGCCTGGCCTGTGGCTGGTTCTCCTTTAAGGACACTTTAGTGGCACCTGTAGTCTTTTCTTAGCTCAGTGACCTAGAAACTGCATTAAGATGTCAAGAGAACAGGCATAATACATTGGAGAAGCCATTTCCAAAGAATATGGAAAAAAAAATCATTATTGAGAGGTATGGCTTGGAGCCAGGGAACTCATTCACTTGTCAGAGGTATAAATAAAAATGCAAAACAAAGCTAAGCTCAGCTTAAAAATACATTGATCCTATGTCATTGCTCAGTTAAAATCCACATACTCAATTCTGACCCCAGTGACATCCATGGGTACAGTCCTTTAAAGTACAGCCAGTGATGAAGTGATAAGGAAAAAATACTATCTTCTAAGATATACCCAAAATAGGGGACAAATCATATTAAGCAGTAAATCACTTTAATTAAAACTACTTTACAGTTGGAAATACAGTAGTAACAATGAGGTAATGCAAGGGGAACAGGTGGCTGCCTTATAAAAAGCCCTGTTCCACCATAAGCACTGACATTTCAAGGAGGTTGTCATCAGGTATTACCCCACGACTGTGCTTGTAGCCAGGGCCGAGCTCTGTGCTTTTCCACGGCGATTCTCCAAAGCCTGATGTGCCCATGCTTTGTTGATGGAGCCCCCCAACCAGATGTGAATTGCTGGAGGGTGTGAAGGACCAGGAATCAGAATGGAGAAAATCTCAGAAGTGGAAAAAGATGTACAGTGATTGAAAGGACTTTATGCTACAGACTTTACAGTTATTATGTATACACATTGTATGCTTCCCCAGAATTTGTATTTCCCGGGCATGTCCCGGCCCGTTCACCTCCCTGCTCCTCTGTTTCTCTGCCAATTGGCTGGAGAAACTGCAGAGAGGGGACAGCGTCCATTCGCCTCTTCTCTCCCCAGTTCTTCCCACCTTCCTCCCTCATTTGCCCGTGTCCCTATCCTGGTTTGTCCCCCCACTTGTCTGTCTCATGCTCCGCCCTATGGTCTGGCCCTTTCCCTTCCCGAGCTGATAAAAGATCGGGTGCACATGTGAATAGAGCATTCTACCTGCATCCCACCCTTGTGTCTAGAGCATTCTACCTGCATCCCACCCTTGTGTCCCGTACCCGTGCTGTGCCATGGTCCCATCCTCCCCTTTCGGACCGTGGCAGGAAGGAAATGCTTTGCTAGAGCCAAGGACCTTTACAGACTCTCCTGTCTCATGTCCTGGCCAGCACTGGAGCTTGCTCACAGGAATTTTGAGCTGGGCTTTGCCGTGTGACTCCTCGGCACAGTGTTTGCTCAGTAACCAGAGGAGAACGGGCACGTGTGGAGATAACAGGACAGAACATTGAGAACACATAATTCTCTATTCTAAGTGGCATCGGTTTCCTTAATTTTTTCCTCCTCCTGAGCAACGTTTAAATCAATTACAGTAAAATGAATGACTTTCACAAGCCATTTGCTGAGTGGATGGGCTGGGGGATTAGTCGCTAGCTGGGTTCCTTGCCACTCCCCAGCCAATTTAGAAAACATTCAGTGTGAAAGGCTCCTAACAAAAAAAAAAAAGCTTCTGCCCTGTACTTTATTTGCTTTCCAAGCAGAGAATCACAGAAACACAGGAGGCTTGAGGATGACAACCTACTCTCTCCCTGCGCGCTTAAGGAGAGTTAAGTTATTCTTCATAGGACCTAAACATAACTTTGGAACAGCTATACATTTTCTGAAGCAAAAACATAGGGAAGAGAAACTACTTCTAGATGGGGAAAGCACTCAGCTCAAACACAAGACACCACTGCACGAGCATTTGATGGACCAGAGACACCTGAGTGCAGACAGCTCTTGGGAGGGCTTTAGTCTCTGTAGGACACACAGCAGCAAGGCAGCACTTTGGTTGAAACAGGCTAGACTTTTCTAGAGGAAAAAGCCTTCTTATCCTTCTGCACCTTTAAAGAGCAAATCAAACTTTTGATTTGCATGTTCAACCCAAGTTATCCATCTTTGCACACCTACGCATGCTCACAGGTAACAAGAGCACACCTTCTAAAGCCATGGAACCCTTTTCCCTCAGCCCCACCACAATCTGTTCTTTCTCCCACTAAAGCTCCTACCCAGGTTACATGCTGATTTTCCAAACAGCACCCACTGATTTGTAGACCTCTTTACAGCGTAAGAGTTGGTGCAAAGAACAGTGTAATTCCTCCTGACCCTGGACCTCACTGAATATGGAACAGTGGAGGGTTTTTTACCCTTCTGACATGGGATGTCAATTGACAGGTCACACAGAAGAACAGAGAGGGGCAAAGAGGAGACACATTTTCTGCCATTACCCTAATGCCTACTGCTTGGGAAAAAATTCAAAGCCTCTGAAACCCCCTGAGCAATATCAGGGCACAAACAGATCATGGAAGCAATGATATGAGTCTTATGTGTTATTGAGTTTTCATTAGCACTCAGCTAAAAGCTGCTACGTCCTCCTTACTCCAAAAAACATTTCTTTATCCAAGTCAATTATTTCCTGAAAAGGTGGCTGGAAAGACCCAAGTGTAGGATGCAGAGAAGAAGGCCTCAGGGAACTGCAGCCAAAGAGGCACTAGTGCCAGCACAAGTTCCACATGTCACATCCAGGAGTTACGTGGTGTTTTTGATCAAGCACTGCTTCTCCTTACCCCTCCCAGCTTCCAGAGGAAGGTTGAGCTTTAGGAAGCCACAGGACAATCATTTCAACAGTGGCAGTACCGAGCTCCTACCACAGCAGCACAGTGCGTGGTTAGGCTATGCCACCGGCTCTGGATGGCTTCAAGGGGGTGAGACTCTTCCTGGGGCTGGTGGCGGGTCTCCTCCTGCTCCCATCAGGAGGTGGCCAGCTCCTCCGGCACCCAGAACCTGCAGCCAAGCTGCAGATGCTGCTTTTGAAGTGCTGGCTTCAAACAAGGGAAAGAAAAAAAAAATGAAAAAAAAAATCATCCAACCCCAAATCCTTTCTCCTTTTGAAGCCTGGCTTAAAAGCAAATGAGAACTTGCAGCCTTGCTGCAATGTGATGGGACTCTTTGGCCTTCAGGGGCCTTTAAGTACATCTGAAAGGCATTTAACACCAATAAAATAAGCTGAACTCTTGATGGTATTTTTCCTACCCCCCTTGCACATTATCCCCAGGCTGCTGTGAGCCATCTGTGCCCTGCTTCCCAGAGGAAGCAGGGTTAGGTAGAGGGGAGAGATTCAGGGATGGAGAGGGAGGCTTGGGTGAAAACTAGAGGCTGCTGGAAGTGTTGTCAACCCACTTGGATTGTCATGGGGACATGGGCAGGTCAGCTGATGGGGTGAGAAGCCTGAGCTAGTGCCTAACACTGTTGGTGGAAGTGCTGTTTTGTGGGCTTTATTCCCTCTAAAAATTTTGCCCAAGGGAGTATGAGGTGATTTGCAGGGAGCTCTCTGTGGGGTAGAGTTGGTGTTTCCCATGCTGGACCATGTCCCTGCTCTCCCAGCCCCTTCCTGGCTCTAGTCTCTGAGGAGCAGGGCAGACCCAGCGTGTGGGCACTGGGTCATGCAGCACCTGGCTGCGCTTTTGGTGTGACGTGGAGTTGGTAGGTGTGAACACAAAATACCTCCAGACATCAGATATCTGTCAAAATGTGCCTGCACTAACTGCCAGGTATATTTTCCCAGGCAGAAGGCCTTGCTGTCTGAATGGCCATTCTAACCTCCAGAAGTATCAGTTAAACCCAGTCACATGAGGCAACTTAGGTTTCCAAACCAAGGGGTGCTTTGAAGCCAGCAGAAAGCAGCTGAGAGAGCAGCTGGAGAGCTCCCCAGGTTTGGGGCTCAATGCACCCCATGGGCAGCTGCAACCGAGGAATTTGTGGTGTCCTCACTTACCTTCTCATGTGAATTTTAAAGGCAGGTGAGAGAAATAAAGTAAGGTTTTCTGCCAGCTGTGAAAAACCTTTTCTCGGAAAGTGTTTAAGGGACAACAGGTCAGCTCTTCAAGCCACAGATCAGGCTGTGTGTGCTGGGAAATGCAGGTGGGTATTCAAAGCCACTCCAATTACCCCAAATCCCTCTGTTGGGATACAGTTGTCAGTATGAAGAACAGCAGCTACAAAAAAAGGCTAAGCAGAGGAGCAGATCCTGCCAGGTGGGCAGTGAGGAGCACTGCCGAGCTTCCCACGGGATGACTGACAGCCCAGGAACGAGCTTGGAAAGCCAGCCTTGCTCTCCTTTAGCACAAGACCAGCACCCAGAGGACAGTTTTGTGTTTCACAGGGGAGCTGTCTGGCTCTGTGATCGGGGCTATCTGCAATGTGGCAATTTCACATTGGGAAACATTTCACTTTTACATCATCCCCACGGAAGGACCCTCAAATATTACTATAAAAACCAGAAAGACTGTGATGTTCTTTGCATCTCCACGTGTGTGGAAATCAGGCTGTTCCACGCACTGGGCAGTCAGCGCCCAGTCTCTCTGGTGAAAGGAGCGGGAGCTGCAGGTGTGCCCAGCCCTCAGTGGTGCAGTGAGAGTTGGTGTGGGGAGCACATTCTGCTCTCTCCACCACATGGTCAGCAGCTGCCTTGTGCATGTTTATGCCAGCCCTGATGTAATTAGCACCTTGACGTGTGTTAAATGAACCAAGCTTTCCAATTTTTCAGAGTAAAACTCTAAAAGAAACAGCTGCAGGGCTGACAGAAATATGATTCTTTCAAAGTCTAATGAATTGTATAATCACTTCAGTCATTATTTTGCATCTTCCTTCCATAAATGCACAGCCACGAGTCCTTGGAGCACCATGAGTTTTAGGCCTCACCAAACCTATCATTCAAGATCCATGTTCCCAAACCCCTGTCAGGGATCAGAAGCAAGCAGGGCACAGGCAGAGTGTGCTGGGGGGTGGCTGTGCTGGGGCCTGATGGCAGTGGTAGGGCACAGATGACCTCATCACAGTTCAGAGACCCTCTCACTTTCACCTTACTGCGTTCAGCTCAGCACAGGGGCAGGAACACACAGGATGGAGAGTGATGCCAAACATGTGCCGTTCACACTCCAGCACACTAGTGCCACTGTTAAGCTGAGGGCAGAAAGACTGCCTGGGCCCAGCCCTGCTGCCCAGAAGCCAAATGGCCATTCTGCAGACTCAGGAAAAAGACATAAAAAACATGAAGGCTGGGGGAGTCCAAGCAACCTGGGGCAGCAAAATAGGGAGCAGCGTTGTCCCTTGTCTCCCTCCACAGCCAGCAGTGAGGGCACTTCAAGAGGGCCATGGCGATGGCTCTAGAGGCAGCACCTGCAGCTAACTGAGAGGATCTACGTCTTTGGATTCCTGTCTAGTTCAGATACTAAAATGAGGAAGATTTATGTGGATAGACAAACTGCTGTCATGTCCTCTCAATCTGGAGGAAAATTCTGCAAGCCAACACCTGCCTATTCCATACACTCCCTGCTCTGTTCATCTGACTCAGTTATTTCCAGCTGGTACAATTTTCAATCCTTTGAAAAGTAGATTCAATTGACTTTAACCACCAGGTAAATATAGGAGACATATATCTGCTTGCCTGCATTATTTCTGTTCTATTCAGAACACCTATGGGTTTTTATCCCTGAAGGATTGTGATTGAAACGTAATAAAGGATAGAAATACTGAAAAGTAATATGTGAAATACATAAGAATGTGTTCAAGATTGCATGTTCCCCATCCAGCTTGATTTGAATCTGTCCAAACAAATTCCAACGTTATTGCAAAATTCCCTCCCTAGCTTTACATGCAGCAGTGCTGGAAAGGAGCAGTGGTGTGTGTGGAGCTGTGGGAGCTGCTGCACCAAGCAGTTTAAAGCAAGAAGGCAGCTAATGGCAGGCTGGTGACCCAGGGAGCACAGCCGTTCAGGGAAAGGGATATGAAGCTCCTGGGTTTGCAGAGGGAATTGGGCTGATAGGAACTTAGAACTAAACTGTTTTAAACCATACAATCCCACATACAAGCTGCCAGAGACAGCTGGGCAAGAGAACAAGGCACTGCAGTAGAGGTGACGCTGCCCTTGGGAAGGAAGGGAAGGTCCCAGCCCCCTGGTTGCCCAGTCGAGGGCAGGTCTGGCAGCTGTGCCAGAGGCTGCATTGGCAAAAGGGAGGCAGCACAGGAGTTGCTGCAGAAACCAGTCCCTGAAGGTGCAAGAGCTTATTTCAGCCTGCAGCCTCAGATGGTGTTCACAGACAGCCGTGTCTGAAGTACTGCAGTGTTCTCAACCCCAGGACTTCAGTCCTCTTCATCCTCCTCCTGAGTACAGCCAGTCCTACAAAGGGTGCTTATGGCATTTTGAACCCTGAATTGCTTCTGGGTCTGCAGAAGCACAAACTTTTACACAGGCACTGACCAGCTCAATTTTGGAAAACCTCACCAGTGGTTTGCTACGACAGAAAGCAAAACCAAGGAAAAATCCCAGCCTGCTCCAGCAGTTCTGTTTGTATCTGGGTGTGGTGAGCTCCTTCCCACCTCAATCCCTGTTGGTGACACCAGCACCTTTGGGACCTGCTGCTCCCCACTGCTTGTGCCCCACATAGAGATTCTGCAGGACACAAGAACACACACCTCCGCCATGCAAAAACTGGACAGCTCCAAAGCAAGAGGTGGGATAACACCCAGTAAAAAGGAAATAAACATGGGGATATGAGGGTATTCCCGCCACTCAACAGTGCCATGGAACAACATTCTCATAACATCTATTTACAAGCACTAATACTGTCTTTTAAGCATCAAGAGAAGGTCAATTTAGATGAATGCTTATTTTTACTACAAAAGTGAAATCCTTTAAATGAAATAAAATGTTATTTATGGTTTTATGTACTTGCTGCTGATGCTCTGAAAAAAGATCAGTCACTGAAAGGATGGAGATGTGCCACTGAGCACATGGGACAGGAGTGTTCACTTGAGATGTTTTAGCACAGTGGTTTCCTAAGTGTGGGAAAAAGATTACATTCTTCATTTTATTCAGTAAGATCAATCTTACTACTTCACTGAAAAGGAACTGGAAGCTGAAAGACAGAAGTCAACTACGTCGTTTCAAGCTGTGGAAAAAACTGGGTATGAAAAATGGCTGCAATCTTGGAGGACATGAGGACCAGGAACGACCATACTGTCTTTATTATGTTATTGACTTGTTGGAAATGCAAAGCATGTTTAGATAAACATTATTTTCCATATGTGTTCAGCACATTCACTTAGCCATTAAAAACATTTTAAAAAATTCTATTTTGGGGCCTTTTTAATTGGAATTCAGTTCCAATCCAAATGCAGCTTGACCCACCATGTGTTTAAAAATTACTCATATGGTAAATAGGAAAGCTGCCACTTACCTTATTCTAACATAAAAGTTTAAAAAATAAGGCTGAAACGTATTGTGAGATACAGGACTTCTTAAATATAAATGTACTGATAGACAACTTTAACTGGTAAAAGGAAATACAAGATTTAGTGAAAAAACTTACAAAGAAAATCATTATATTTTGTTTCAAACTCAAATAAGAATCAGACTTAAGAACATCTCCTGAGAAAAGAAAATGCAAACAACTATTAAAATTGATTATTTGAGTAAGTATTTCTTGATTGCATAGCTAGTGTTGCTTCACATCAATCTCCACTCCCTTGGGGAAACTTAAAATTTAGAAACAAGAACCAGTGAAGACCCAGCAAAGATTGTCATAATAAATAATTTTCTGACTGACGAGCAAAATTAATTTCAAATTACTTCCTCTCCCTGCCTTTGGAATTAGAACATACTTCTTTACTCTTTCTGCACTTTCCTGCAACATTCACAGGTTGTCAGGACTGCGAGGGGAGTTTTGGGACTCTGGACATTCTTTGCCATGCCCAGGGCAGCTCTCCTCCCTGTCCCACCAGTGCAGCATGGGCATGGCTGCAAGGACCCTGCACAGTCTCACTGCCCTTTTGGGGCATCCTGGTGCAGACAGGGTCACCTCTGCTACCTGGTCCCCACAGCACCACGTGCAGCAGTCCTGGCCTAAGGCTTAGATGCCTCAGCAGTATTGCAATGTGATATGAAACAAAACCAGCCAGGACATTCCTGTTTATCATGTTGCACCTCCCTGAGGATTTTCTGGTTTTGTTTTTTAAGGGGTCATCCTCAGTCCCTGCCATTTCTATCAGCTCAGTTTTCCTCCCCTCCCCAGTATTTCAGTTCACCCCCACCACGTATTTCCCAGGGGCACGTTCTCGCTGGTGAACACGGCATCTGCTTGCACCAGTGTGGATCTCTGAGCAGCAGCTGGCAGGCAGCAAGTCTCTCAGCACAAGGCCTTCTCCTGTTCACATGATGCTTGGAGTTGGAGCAAATGCTGGTTTTGGGCGCCTGCCAACCTCACAGCCAACAAACAGGATCCTAAACAGAACTGGGATATTTCTTTCCTCTTGCCCTGGCAAGCAGCACAAGGTGGCATCCCTGGGGAAGCCCCTTCTCCGAGTGACCATCACTAGGGACTTTGTGGCTGCTGCTGTTTGGGTATCTTCTACTTCGTGCAGGCGATGAAAAATGCACTTGGCATTGTGCAGCTTAAATGAAAACCTGCACTTTGTGCTGAAAGCACAGCTACAGAAACACAGAACCTGCACGTGAACACAGAGGTGCTGCCCCAACATCCCCACCCAGGCGTGGCCATGGCAACCCCTCACTGTGTGCCAGGGCAGGTGCCAGCCCTGCCAGGCCACCTGGGCTGTGAGAGCCACACCAACCACGTGTGTGCCCCGGGTCCCATCCCACTGCTGTCAGTGCTGGGGCAGGTCTGTGGCAGCAGCCACGGCATCAAAAGTTTTAGAACTCGGTGTCAGAGCCCGCAGTCTGTCAGGGTGACTTTGCTTTGAAAGTTTGGATGGCAGTAAAGATGAAAAACGGTTTTGCCATTTTCTCCCCGTCTGCCCTCAAACTATTTATGCCCAGCAGGACACAGAGGGCCTGCTCCCACCACATGGCCCCTGTTCCTATTCCTGTATGACTACTAGCCACTGGCCAAGGGCTGCCTGAAGCAATGGCTTCCTCTGAGATCGGAGCAGCTGAAGGCTGGGGATGAAACACCCCTTGGGCACAGTGGAGGCATAGCAGGGATTAAAGAAATCTCCTGAAATCCATGCCGGTAGCTCAATCAGGGCAGACTCTTCCCCACTTTAAGACAGCCATGAAATCTGGCAAACAGCATCAGTCCTCCTCTAGAGTGCCCAGTAATGCTGACTCTGCACAAGGACCTGAAACAGCAACAGGATATAGGGGATATACTGACACACTGAACTGGAAGTATCCGAGAAGCTGAAACCAGGAGGGTTTTATTAGAAATCCACAGTTTTTCTGGGATTTGCAAATAAATAAAACTAAAGCAATCTGATTTTTTCTGAAGTCCAAAGCTAGGTAATTTTTTTCTAAGTGTCCTGGCTTTCTCAGACTTCCTGACTGAAACACTCACCAGTGCTCCACATGAAATTTCAGCTCAAAGAGCCAGTTTTAAAGACTACTGCTACCAGCTGACAGGAAAGTCAAACCCCATTTTTTGACCTTAATAAAAGTCTTATACACTTTCTTCTAACATTGTAAGTATAAAGCAACATGAAAAATTACTAAAACCAGGGCACCAGTTGTGGGTTGAGTCCAGCACTTCATATCCATTTGACACAAGTGTAAATCCACAACTAATAAAGGAAATTGGGTAAACCAGGCCTTTTGTGTGAGACATAGCTGAGGGCTACCAGGGCATCCGTAAAATGGATTTCTCTCCTTAGCACTCTCACCCCTTCTTGCCTAAAGTACAGGGCCTGAAGACAGGAGAAATGGGCCAGTTTTGGTCCTCATTACAAAATCGGCTCTCAGGGAGGCTGTGCTGAGGTTTCCCTACTCAGTTCATGCAGACTGTGCTACAACAGCAAGACACCAGGCTAACTGCAATCCCATGGAGGGCTTCTGTGAGACAGGAATGGTTGGGACCCTCCTGAAAGACCCTCCATCCTGAAGGAATGGGCTAGGGAAAGGCTGAGGGAAAAGGAGGATCTGTGACTCGTCATGTTCCCCACATCCTGTTTGATGAGTGATCCCCAAGAGAAGGAGAATTCAGAAAGGGGGGAGTGGAATCAAAATCCAATGGGTCAGAAGCCTGCAGTTGCCCTGCCAACCTTCACCCACCAATCTCAGCTACAGGCAGGATCATGCCCATAGAGTTTGAAATCTCTGCCATTCAGAGGATTTATGAAAAGTATTTTACTTTTGTCCTCCTGAAATTACATCATTCTCCTCTTTTATCTGCCTTAAGTGTCAGGAGAGTGTGATGTTAATGAGATGTACAAAGACTTTTGGGTAGCTGAACAGTTTTATAGTCCCACATTGATAAATTAAAGCATTTGTCACTGTTACCACATTAATGTTTCTTCCAGAGATCAAAGTCTGGATTTGCTGCATTGTGGTACCGTCCTCTGCTATGCATTACCACGCATTACCTTCTGAGAAAATGAATTGTGATCCTGTATTTTTACATTCACAGTTTAATCACACCCTGATTGTCATACCTGCTGATTCCCATCTCCACGTGCACTTATGCAAGCCATTTTTGCAGTATGGATTTTCTCCTTGATACCTGTTTGAAAAGCCTGAATATCTTGTTTCAGGACAATCACTTTCTTCTGGCTCCGAAAGGCTGCTTCTGCAGCAAAGAATACAGACAACTTCCTTCCTTCTGGAACCCTGGATTTAGTCATGTTAATTTACATTTATATAGCACCTTTCATCCCTGAAGATCCCTATGCACTTTAAAAACTCCCTCTTCTCTGTACACAGAACCTGTACAAGTAGACACAGCTACGTAAACAGACACAGCAGTCCCACCACTGACTGCTGAAACACATCCCTCTGTCTGTATTCCCAGCATACTTGTGGCAATCCACCAATGGTGCAGCATTATCACCATCAAGGAGGAAAACAAGGCAGAGTGATTTAGAGGCACAGCACTTCCCTGTCAGGGAAGCACAAGGAATCTAGGCAAGCAATGGAATGGCTTTACAGCCTGGGCAACTGACATCTCCTTGGCACTCTGCTACACAGGTTAAAATCAGGTAAAGACTGGTTTGTGGTGAGTTATACCTTGCTGCCTCAGTGCTGCTTTCAGTGCTTGTAGAAGTCCAGGCTTGCTGCTCCCTTCCACTGCAGGGGTGACCCTCAAGCAGTTTGTTTTATAAAACTGAAAAGTACCTGCCTGCTTTTTAATGAAAACGTAAGGGGAAATAACCCCCCTCCCCAACGACAGTTGTTGATTAGCTCCTGCCAATCTGAGGGTGGAGGAGAAGGGAGAACCCCAGCATACCTGAGACACCTTTTTGACCACGTCGCTGCCCACCAGAAAGCCCTGTGCGTAGGAACGTGCTGCGATGAAGGCTCGGGTTGCCTTCACCTTCAGGTCCCTGGGAACTTCCCCAAAGGGTTTGTGTTGCTCTGCGTGTTTCACCATGCAGTCCAGGTACTCATCTGTGATGTGGTACTGGGGATTCATCAGCTTGAAGAGCCGCTCCAGCAAGCGTGTCCAGAACTCATTGAGGGCCTCTTCCAAGTTGATGTTGGAGCTGCGGTAATAGCGGCGCAGCTCGTTGTACAAGTCCTTGAAGACCTTCATATTTTGAGTGTACAATTCTCCATACATGCTTGGAAAAGCATCATAAAGGGCCTTTTCTGACTTGTTCAACAAATCCTGGAAATAACCTGAAAAACAAGAAAAAGGAGAGGTGATGTATTCCAGAGAAGCTGGAATCCAACAGGCTGTGTCATTTGGCAGCATAACTGAATACCCTGAGAAAAGAGAAGGGCCCTAGTAGAGCTTTTCCTCCAACCGACCTTACCCCTCTCTCAGACTTGAGACTTAGCTGAGAAGATTGAGGGAGGAACCCCACAGTGCCAGAGAACCATGGTCAGGGCCTGAGGGTCTGTCAGCCTCACCTAGAACCAAACCTGAGTCTCTCTGGGTGCAGAAGGTGTCACAGTACTACTCATAGGTTTTCTTCACAACTGGCACTGCTTAACGCATACCACAACTTGCCACATGTCATTTCCGCAGCCCTGGTGAGATGAAGCAGGGCTGCCACCACCAAGGGCCCCAACCCTTCTCAGAGCCACCCAGCCAGCCGGGCTCTGAGGCACAGCCTGCAAAGCACGTGCCAGTCCCAGGAGCTGCGGCAGGAACAGGCATGTCTTTCTGTGGATTTCAAGACAGGGCTGTACCCAAGGGTTTGTGAACTGAGGCCAACATAATCATGTCTGAGACTCTTATCCCATTTGCTTTCTTGGATGTGCATCCTGCTTTTGTTTCGGTAAAAATAACTAAATGGTTTTACAGCCTAAGTTCAACAGCCATAGATGTGACAGAAATGTAACTCTCTTGTACGTACAGCAGGGTAACGATGACAGATTTGACTCCTCCCTTAATAACATCTTTAGGTATTTCAACTGCCAGCTACCTTCAGGCTGAGAATGCACAGTGGGGAACTCATAGCAGAACTGGCCTGATTCAATTTATTGATTTACGTGAGCAACTTTAATCATCATTTAAGTCAGTGAGAAGCAAAATAATTTAAATAATAATTTTCATTTCAATTACATTTGTATTTTTAAGGCCTTTTTGAAGCAAACCTGATTATACTATTCTCTAAATCTAAATTACTATTATTTTTTTTGGTGATGCATGATAAGCTCTAGCTGAAGAGAAACTGTTACTCAATTAAAATCAAACAGCATGTATAAATTAACTCCACTGTGCTAGGCATATAAGGAAAGAAAAAAAGCTTCTGAAAAATTCATATTGCCTGTACAAAGCTTTATTAAACAAAGTGCTTTTTTAGGGAATGGCGCTGACTACAATTAAAGATCTCTAAAATTGTAGAACTACAGTTCTATCGTCTTGTTTATATTCAGGGACTGGAAGCACCATACAAGCTTTCCTACAGTAATAATCTCTCATTGGCTTCTCAGATTTGAAGCTGAAACTCAATAAGTGGATCAACCAGTGAAAAGACCCTTTGCATCTTCACCACAGGTTGCTAATACCAAAACTTCTTGTACTATTTTAACAAAGACTATTTTAATTAAGTATTAATAGCCTGGCCTCCTCCAGCCACAATTGTGCGCTCCTTAATACTTTAAAATTTGATTTAAGTGCTTTTAAAAGACTGCGAGTAAATTAGGTCTTAGCAAAAGTCCAGTTCAATCACTTCTGCAGAAAATAAAAATATGTTATCTAAAATGTTGAATAAAAATTGGTTTTCAAGTGTACTTTTGGAAGAAATTTATTCTTATTCAACCTGATCAGGTTGGCAGTTTATATCTCCAAACATTTGTACTGGGATCCTTCCATCTCTCAAATGACTGCTCTGAATGTATTTCTACACCTTTCCTATTGAAACTGGATTTCTCCCTGCAGACACCAGGTTGTCAGGGCACCTAAGCCACCTATAAAATGACCTTGTAATGGGGGGTTCTTCCCAGAAAAAAGTCAAAAGCTGATCTCATCAACAAGTGCTTTGCTGAAGACTTCAGTTTAATAAGAAGAGATGCTGCAGCATGTGCCATCCTAACACAGCTTATCAAAGCCTCTCCTCTGCAATCTCAAAAGTCACCCTCAAAAGGGTGACTTGAGCCCTGCTCTCTGCCTGGGTCCCAACTCCCACTTCCCCACCCCAACTGCCAGAGAGGACCTCTCTCTCAAGGCAGGACAATCTTGGCAAGCATTCCTGGCACACACACAGGACTTATCCTGGTAACCCTGACCCACTGGCCTCTGCACAGACCCTAACTCTGAGAGCCATGCTCTGTGTCCAGCACAGCAGCTGTGTGCACCCACTCCTGGGAGGTTCTGGCTACTCCACCAACAGGTGAGAGCTACAAGAGGATGATTTGCTCTGGCACTGCTGTAAGCTGACTCAGGGCTCATCCTGCTGCAGTGCCACCTTATCTTTTTGCATGGGCACCCTCCCCTGCAGCATCTCCCTAGGGGCTCACAAGCCAAGCAGATGACTGCCAGGCTGATAGTTTGTCCCGGCAGGATACTTTTCCCAACCTGACTAATCTGAGGCGGCTTCATTTCGGTTGCCACAGCCTTCCTACCTGTATGATGAACAAAAATTGGCACTCACCTCCAACAAACAAAAAATACAAAGTTTCTCTGATGTTGATGAGGTGTATAAAAGCTGCTCTGTATTACTCCAAACACTGCTGGATGCCCATTCACGATTTAATTAAACTGAGCTCAAACTCTCTTTCTTGTATAATGAGTGGTCTCTTCTCTGTGACAAGAGACACTAACTGAACAAATTGCTCTGCAATCCAGGTACAACATGCAGCTTTGCACTCACCATCACAAGGAAGAAAACACCAACACAGTCCAATTTGTCAATTCAAGGTAAAATTACTTCTTTGTATAGCTACAGGAGAAACAAGATGTATATTTTCCTGTCAAAAAACTGGAGACTGCTCTCAAAAAAGTCCAAGCTAATTAAGGGCTGATGAACTGTTACTTCTCCCCCAAGTCGGAGAAGACCAATTACAGACAACTCGTTTGTGGCTGGTTCTCAGAAAGTTCTTCTAGATCTCACACACTGAGGAAAAAAAATCTACACTAGCTAGGGAAAATTAATTACCAATTAAGTCTAAATGTGTTTGTGATGAATGGCTGAGCTGGCAGGGAATTTAAATGCCCATTTTGCAGCAATAGAAGGCACTAAGAAGTAAGGTTTGTCAAGAAGGATGCACAGAAGCTTGTGCCAACTGCCCTGGTCCTCGGCACAATATTAGCCAAGATCTCCAACTAACACTGCATCTTCTCCTTAACACTCCCTGCCTGCTGATATCCAAACTTTTAACGTGTTCAGACGTGTCATAGATAAAGGATATGCAGGGCCTTGGGATAAACAACTTGCTGAAGCACAGTTCACACATCTGCCCTTCTACCTTGATTTCAGGTAGAAGGATTTATTTATCTGAGGGAAGCACCCCATCATCTGTAGCCATGGTGGGTGGTCAGGTAACCTGGTCAGAAGTCTCTAATAATACAGCTGTCCCACTGTTTCTATCAGAAGTTACAATGACCACTTGGCAAGTCCATTTGGATGTATTTTGGTCCACCACTGCCGGGTCTGCCCTGGCTCCCAGAGCTCTCTTGATTAGAGAGCTTAGCTCAGGCAGGGCACAAGCACATGGAGGCAGTTTCACCCAGGTCACACCCTGGACACATCCACAAGGCTCCTGAGCTCTGCTGACACCACGTTCTCCATGCCAGGCTCAACCTGTGACTGCATTCATGCACTGTAGCATGTGGTTTCATCAGCCTCAGGAATGGCAGGGATGGAGGGAAAGGGCTCACGAGGAGCCAGTGCTGCAGCTGTAAAGCACTTCTGGCTCCAGGAGCCTTCCCTGCACTCCTGTCCCTGGGAGTAGGTACACAGACAGTTGAGGAGGCTCTGCAGAGGCCATCTTCCCTCTGAAAGGATGCATCTGTTTCCACTCCGAGTCACAACAAAAAGTTACAGATTTTGTGTGCACCTCTGTTGAAGAACTAGACATATTCTTGGCCTCTGCCAGCCTCAGGAATTTGACAGTTCTAGCCAGAGATACCTTCCTGTGAGTCACCTGCTAAATCCATGACTGGGCTTCCCCATTTTCAAAAAGTTTTCTCCAGGAGCCATTGAACAGGTGAGTCCTTCCTTCCTCATCATTGCTGGCTAAGGGATTCACAACACCCAGGAGGTGACTTTCTAACACCAGTACTTCAGACAAATCAAACTCAATTTTCTCTGGGCAAATGCAAGGCACAGCTCCTCAGCGAAGGCCACCTCTACAAGAAACACCACCTTTCACCCCGTTGCTGCAAAGTATTCAAAAGAAAAATAAAATGAAATGGCAGTCTGTTGTTTTTTTATTATTATTGTTATTGCCTCTCACTTCCAGGCTCAGAAACAAGACAACCAGTTTTGCTCAAAGGCAATTTGGCAGAAGCTAGGTCTGAAAAAGTCTGCCTCAAATACAAAAATGACAGAAAGTTATAAGCAAAGACATGAAAGGTTTTTACAACCAAGACAATTCTGCCACCTTGGCCGCTGTTTCTCTTGCTGTTGTAGTGGCAAAAAATTTTCAGAGAATTAAGTTTTCAACCAGAATCTATAACCTTTGCATTCAAGAGAGATTGTAAGTCCCTACCCATTCCCCCGCTTCACAGCTTCCCAGTGTTCGCAGCTCATATTTTCACAGTTTCCACGTTTTCACAACTCTGGATTCAAATTGGGAAGCTGTGAACAGCACAGCAGGGACTCGCAGTTTCTCTCTGAAGATGGAAAGTTTTGAGTTTCTCCTTTATCACTCCCTCCACCCCCAAGTACTTTATCCAAGCTCTTTGATACCATTTGATTACTCAACATCTGGAACACACTGGGGCTTCTTCAACTAATATAACGATGGAACGGGAATGGATGTAGGAGGGAATGAAGAGGTCACTGAAGGAAGAACACCCAAATGCTCCTTAGGCATGCAGCAGAGGAGGCTTCAAAACACATCAAATCTGAGAGGCATGCTAGAAGAAATAGGAGAGATGGAGAAAGGTGACTGAATTACTTTCGATGTGAATATTATTAAAACCTTAGGCAGAAAACTGCAGCACAAAAAGTCTGACACACAACTGGAAAGAGATGAGGGAGGAAAACACATGGCTCAGATGATGCCATTAATTCCAAAATCCGATGTTAAGAATGAATATGGTCCTAAAGGCAGGTTTAGCATTGGATGACTGGATTTGATGAAGACCTTGGGCAACCACCTCTACCTACATCTGGAATTCAGTCATAATAGGAAGGCTGAGGGAAATATGCTCACCACTAACACCGTTATCATGTTTCAAGAAGGCTGAACTAAAGAACAGGAGAGGAAAATTAGCTGTTTCTATGGTGTCCTGAACCTCAGTAAAAGCAAAGAAAGAAATAGGATGGGGATGTCTGCTAGAGCAGAGCTCCCTCTCAGTGCCAGACCTGTTGGTCTGAGGCTCAGTATTTTCCTAGGCTGAGTTCCCATTTAATACACTGCTGCACTTCTCAATACCAATTTGCTTCTCCAGTTGGTTCTAATGGTGTTCTTGCAGTCAATCTACTATTAGAAGGAATAATTCAGCAACAGATTTAAGCCATTAAAATCCAAATCTAATACATTCATGTCTATTTTATTCACTTCGGCAAGTATGATGATATTTTATTTATAAAATTGTTATTACTCATTCCTAATTTAAGTACTACCCATGGCTGTTCTGAAGAGCTGATACCAATCCAACAGCAGTGACATAATCTGGTTCATACCTTAGCTGAGTGCTGCCTCAGGAAATACCCACAGAGAGACTGACTTAAGCTCCATGTGCAGATAGCCCTGCATGCTGCAATCCTGATGGCATTTTCCTAAAGGATCACCTCTCTCCTCACAGCTCCACACTCCTGTGAAACTGCTGCTCTAGTGTAGCTGCTTCCCCAGTCCTGGAACACCCTGGAGAACACAGTCCCTCCCTGCTGTATTCTGCATCACTCCCATCTACAACATCTCTCCCAACACCCCCCTCTTCAGTGGCTGTGATCTAAAGGCATCAGGAAAACTAAGATTAAGACTGCAAGGAAAAAGCCCAAACAAATGGAGATAAAATTGGCTTTTATCTAGAAGCCAAAGGATGAACGATGTGATGAGTGTGCCAGGATGTTAGAATTATGATGCCTTTAGGTAGTACAACTTCAAAATGTTTAGGATTTTCTCCAAAGAGCCACTTGACTGATATCTTCTCTGCACACTGTGTCCTGGGACTGTGTGCTGAGAACTGCATGGGAACACAGGACTGAAGAGATGTTGTGGGCCAGTGAAACAAGTACTCTCCTAAACCTGCTCAGTGACCAGCATAACAGCAGTTTGAGATTTTGCCCTCATTCCTGTTGGAAGGCTGGTCCAGAGCACCTCCTCTGATGGGTGGACTCCTTTTCTCAATTTCTGGTCTAAGTTCATTCTTTATTCACTTGGTCTTTGCTAATATGGTCTATAGTTTCAATTGTTGTTTTTATTTCCTAGTGTTCACTCTCCAAGACATTAATACACCAAGTCCCACACTTTCTCAGCATCCGTGCTGCCTTGCTACACAAAGGTACTTTCCCCTCCTTACACCTGACAGACTCTCCAGTCCTCTGGATTGCTCCACTGGCTCTTCTCTTCACCTCTTCTGCTTGGCATTAACTTTCTTTAACTGTGGGTAGTCAGAACTACAAACAACATCTCCTTTTCTTCACTAGCAATAACACTGTGAATACTGCAAGAACTACACTTGTCTTTTTTGAGAATGCATCACATTAGCATTTCACAGGCTTTCTACCACCAACTGCTACATCCCCAATTCTCCCCTTTGCTGTTTCCAACCAATTAATCCCCAGCTGTAGGCCTCACCGTGGAATATTGAATTACACCCTATTTCTATTATTTTGGTTATCATGGTTATCCACTATCCTCTTCAATAGTGACAACTTTTCCCAGCACTGTGTTACCAATCAATCTCATGAATGCATTTCCCATCATTGGTGCCAGTTTTTAATGGGGCTGTTAACCAGGATGGGATCTAGGCCTGTGTTGAGAACCACAACTGGGACCTCCCTCCAGCCTAGGAGCTCTTCTTTCTACACAATGTACTGCTGCTGCCCCCTTAGCTAATTCACCTAATAATTTCTTTACTAATTTCATCTCCTTCAGCTTAATTAACTACTCAAGGCATAGATGCAAATATCTTTGAAGCTTCCTGAGATGGATTAGTTGATAGAACTGACACACCAGGAACAACAGTGAAAGCAGGCAGCTATAGAGGGTTTGACTGAATCTCTACAATAGCTGTCTTTGGGTAGGAGCAGAAGTCGGCCTACCTTTAACTGCAGACAGCAGACAGCTTGCTTCTCGTGTTAGGGAAAAAGAAAGGTTTTGAGAAAACAAAAACATTTTCCTGCAAAAGAAAGTGGCTGTTGCATGAAAATCTGTTTTGGAGCATGACTCTGCTAGTGAGAGGCCCCAGGAGGAAGCACCTCCAGTCACTCCAAATAAACTGTACTTCTTCTGCCAGGATTTGGACAATATTTTCATTTGACACTGTTTTGAGAGGCAGAGAGGTGTAATTATTTGCACCTATTTTTTCTTCTGCACATTTCCCCTCTTCTGTTTCTACAGTTTTCTAAGATAGTTTGCTTTTATCTAAGTCAAGCAGGACTGGATCCAGCTATCAAAATAAGGGAGTGGAGGAAGATGTTCCCTGGCAGGAAACTTCCCAGAGGGAAGAGGTGACCCTCACTCAAAGAACAGTGGGGAGCTGGATATTCTGCTTGTCCTCCTGATGAGCATCGTGCTCACTGGGGTCCAACAGGGTGTCACCCAAGGTGACAGCAGCAAGCCTGAGTGTCACAAGCACAGCACCAAGACGCTCCCCAGCCCCAGCTCTCTCCAAAACACGGCTAGTGAAGAAACCACTTTAGGCTTTGATGATCCTGATGTATCAGTATTACCTTCTTGATGTCCCTCAGAAACAGATCTGACACCCCTGAACTCAAGTTCACAGAAGTCTGCAAAGACAAGAGTCACTTGGGGCTGGGGAACAAAGGAGACAAAATCGTCCGTATGAGTGGCAGGACGTAGAAGCGAAGCCTGTGCACAGGCTGCAGCATTAATAGGAGTCAGCATTCCCCCTAGGATGAGCCCACTGTGATATTTCCTCCTGCCTGGCAGCAAGAGAGCGAGGAGGGAGCTGGAGCAAGTGGCCCACACCTGCTCAGAAAGGGAATCCAGGCGTCACATAACACCCTCACAGATCTCGGCATATTAAATGCCCCAACACAACATACACCACAGCTGACATCCAAGCCAGTTGCCTGGTAGCTCCTCTATTGTTTAGGCTTGGAATTTCCACGTTAGGAACTGCAGTGCAACGCCAGGGGCAGGTGCTCAGGGTGAGAGAGGCCCGGCAGCCGCTCCGGCTGCACATGCGGGAGCACACCCAAGCTGTGTGTGCAGCCGTGCTCCGAAGGTGGAACGACTGAGCAGGAGTTGGCTACTAACGTGTGCCAAGGTTTGTGTGGCAATGACAAGGTCAAATGGGCTCCAGTGGTGCACAGGCACACGCATGCCTGGAAATACCCAAAGCCTGTATGTGACTGTGGCTCTGTGTCCGTGTGTGAGACTGAAAGACAGGCTGCACCAAGGCCAGATTTTTCACATGTTACTTCAGCATCCATCAAATTCCAACCCTGTTCCCTGTACACCTCCAGCCTGCCTGGCAGAGAACGAAGAGCTGTGTAGTGGATTTGCTCTGTTTGCATCCAGGGTGGGATAAACAAACACAAGAGATGCGAATCTTTAGATTATTTTCCCTGTGTGTTTTCCCTGGATCTGAGCTGGCAAGGGATTTCAATCACCTTCTAAATATATCTGTGCTACAACCACAGACTTGCAGCAAATGATGAACTGCAAATATTGCCCCAGCAGGCTCTTATCAAACAGATTTCAGCACAACCTCTCTGTGAGATAAAGACTGGGAAGATGTGTGGGCGGGATTCATCAAGTGGGAGTCAAGTCTGATCTGGCAGCTCAGTCCTCACTTGAGAAGGAGAAGGCACCTCTCTCTTTAGCATGAGCTGAGCTCTTTAGAGCCACTCATCTCTCACTGTAGTAGGAGTTGGGATAACTGAGCTAGAGTAGGCTGAACTTTTGGATAAATGAAATTTCGTGAGATGAATTTTTTCCCTTTAAGAAAGGCTGCATTTAAAGGCAAACCAATAAGCACCACAGCTATCACTGACGGGAACACGAAAGGCGGTAGTATTAATTGCCAGTACTGTTTGTTCCTTTCCAGGTTTATTCAGTAAGACCTGAAGGGCTCCACTTCTCAAAGAGTAAAATAAATTCAGAAGTATCTTACAATATTGAGGGTTGTTGGCAGTTTTAAAAGGTGCAATATCATGGCCAGTCTTTGCGAACGAAGATTTGGGAAAGGTCTCTACCCACATTTGTTACAAGCGCGCTGGAGATACAGGGCTTTGCAAATGTGGGTAAGGCCTTCGAGTCTGCGCAATGGATTTTTTAGGTGAGACACAGTGTGTGCTGAACTGAGCCCACCCTTTAATCCTAAGGTTCATCTGCCGGGGCCGAGCGAGCTTGGACGGTGGCAGCGAGGTCCTCAGGTCGTAGGTTTGCTTAGAGTGACCTTCTCTTAGATGGATGGCCTTACAGGGCTGACGAGCTCCATCTGCCCGGAGAAGTTCCCTGACTGGGAATCGAACCTGGGCCGTGGCGGTGAGAGTGCCACATCCTAACCACTAGACCACCAGGGAACCCAAAAGGTGCAATAAACACCCTGGATAAATGCGCAGTACACACCTGTGCAGCAGAGGTATTTTTCACTCCAGAAAGAAAAGTGTTCCTTTCCTCCAGCTGATGTGAACAGCTGTTTACGCAGAAATGTGCTCTCCTATCTGCAGATGAACAGGAGAGGGCCAAGGTAACCCCCTAAAGCCTTGGCTGCATGTCCATCTACTGGGCTGGTGACAAACTGCAGAGACAAGGCATGAATGAGACAAGCAATGGATCCACTCAGGCCATGCCTGTGGAGGTTGTCACATTTCCAGCAATACCATCCTGATCAGACTCATTGAGGTTGAGTTTGACTCTCCACCCCTCTCAGCAAGCACCAGGCAGCTCCCAGTTTGTGCATTGACCTGCCCGAGTTCAACATGAAGGTCCTTTCCTTGTCTCCGACCCACACTGCCGAGAGCTGAAAATAATGAAGCCTTTATAGCTTTCAATAAACATATTCCAACTTCTTCCTTACTTACAAAATATACCATGAACCAATCTCTCACTAAGTCAGGCTCTTTGCAGCCTTATTTTAATTGAGAAAAACATCAGTGAATGATTATCTCTTTAGAAGTAAATGCATTTCATTGTCTGCAAAAAAAAAAAAAGCAAACAACCCCATGATTTGTGTCTATTTTTGACACCCTCTGTGTTCAAAGAGGGACTTACATACTTGAGCATCCACACTGCATAGTTTTAAAGACTAAAACTCCTTCCTTGAGTTTGCAAAAGCTGTGTCAGTGGGACAGAACTGACGATGGCTTTTTATCTTCTTCCTTAGTCCTGCCCTCTGCTCAAAACAGCCTCTAGACAAACTATTTTTCATTGGGTTAATTGGATCATTTGTATCTATGCTTGCCACTGCATTTTTGCAGTATAGAGTATCTAAGACACATGGTCCTTGGATATCTAAGCATCTTGAGTATCTGACACATGGGTTTTCCCAAAGGAACAAGGAGGATAAAAATTAACAGCTGGGGGGATAATATTCCAGACTGGCAAAGTTCCCCTGTTATTACTGCAGGAGTATCTAAGTCTGTATAAAGCTCTTAATCTCTAGCTTTCTGTCCTTTAACGCCATCAGAAAATAACTTGTCTCTTTGTAAAAATATTTTGCTTATGACATTCCTGCCCATGGAACCAGTATGAAAAGGAGAAGCAGGTAAAGATGAGTGAAGACAGTTAGTGTTAATATCCAACCTGAGGTATGCAGCACATATGTGTCTCTGACAGCTGGGAGTGGAAAGAACGGACACACAGACAATAACATGCATATCTGTGACTGGAATAATAGGCAAATTAAAATCAATTGCTATTTTAATATAGTTGAAATATGGATATGTTATATACAGCTACTCTAATATTAAGACATTACAACACACCTTTAGAAACAGTCAGAAAGATGGTGGGTAACACAGCACTCCCTCAGCACTTCAATGCATGGGAATTATCGTAGGAATAACCACATGGTACTTCTTTTCCCAGTTGCCTGCTTCAAAAGAAGCAAATTTTAGCAATAGTTAAGGAAAAGGAATCCATGTTCCCTGGTACATACTACAAAAATAATTCCAGTGGCAAATTTTAGTTCCTGTCTCACCTGACAGCATCTGTTCTGTTAAACACTACTAACTTTTCAACTTGTCCAAAGATAAAAATTTAGATAAAGCTGGATTTTCAAAAATCCTGAGCATCATTTGACTCCTGCTGCTTTAAAAGACAAAGTAACTTATAAAGCAGTTCTAAAGAGAGATTCAAACTTAGTTTACCCCCAATTTTTTTCTTTAAAGTTTTGTTTGTTGTTTCTTTCAAAGGTTGCTAAACATATACTTGCTTATAGCCACGCTGGGATAAAAACACTGGATTCTCTGAGCTTGGGAGCGTTGCTTGGCTGGAGCCCACCTGTGACCCCCCCAGGTAGTGCTGGCTCTACACGAAGAGGTAAACGTTAGACCACCGAAAACCAAACATAGAAAGACTTCTGAATGGATGGATGCAAACATGGCACCAGACTGGGAGGTCAAGTGTTCTGATCCTTGACTTGGTGTTGAAAGCTTTATGAAGAGGATCAGTTCAAAACTAGAATGAGTCGAAACACTGAGACACCACAACCTATGGGACGCCTAAGCTATAGCTGTCCTACTACTGAATTACCACTAGCTGATTTTGCTGCACTTTATAGAGATTGAAAAGAGTAAAAGACCTTGTCCAATACTTGGGCCTTTTTCGATTATGTCTGAATATATTTTCTAACGGGCATAAACATACTTATGTTTGTTTGTGGACTATACACATGTTACATGTTACTGGCTTGATTTATTATTTTTGTAGAAGTCTTTAAAGTAAAATCACATCATGACTGTGACCAGCATGTAAAATCTGCCACAAAATCTATTTGCTTTGGGAAGTTGCCTGATGGAGGAAGCTGCTGTTCCATCCTAACTATGGCTTGAAACCCCCCGTCCCTCTGCTGTTCACCAACACTGTTTTTAGATGAGACACATTGAGGGAATCTTCCCAGTCCAACAATTTGGCTAAATCCCCATGGATAGCCACATAGGCTACACCTGACAGTGGTGCATAATGCAGCAGCAATCTACAAATACATGGCTAGGGACTATCCTGCACCCTCCACCACCATTCCACAGGGACAGGACAGACAGGACATCAGCACTGGCCTGTGTGGCATCTTCACCCTGTGCCAGCACTGCAAACCTAAACTACCCTGAACACAATATAGCCCTTATTTAGGGGCCAAAGTGAAGCAAAACAGAAACTAATATCTGCTGGGATCTTCCACCCCTGCCAGTTGAGTGTGCTTCCCTCAGCCAGGACTGACTGGCAGTCACCTCCACGCTACTTATGGACATTTAAACTTCATCTGACCCTCATCTGGAGGCTTAGGAAAGTGTGTGCAAGAAGCTGAGAAATGTCTCTCATCTCCTATCCTCACTAATTCAATTTTAAGATGTACGTATAATAAAAGTATTTATAATTTATATGAATCAAACATAAATCACCTTTGAATTTGTCAGCATTATAAAACCTTAAAAGGCAACCTGCTTGGGTGCCTTGTGCTTCTCAAGACTCTCAGCTGGATACATCAGTGACTGAGCACATCTGCATCTGCCCCTGGCTGTCATCATGCTTACGGAAGGGAGATCAAAAATGCATGTTAAAGAAAATAGGAGCTGAGAACTGGAATGGTAACTGCTCTCTGAGTGCAGCTACGCTTAGGAAAAACAGAGGGGAAACTACATGTGCTCCTTCTCTTTAAAAATTCATTTAAAACAACTAAAAAAAGGCTTTTGTTACCCTGAGATGCTGGCACACTCCTCCTGCATGAGATGGGGCTTCTGCTGCTGTTGAAGCATCTCTGGGTCCAGTCCAAGTTTGAAGGATGGGAGAAATGGATACTTGTTAAAGGCATGTGCTTGAATCACTTACCCAACACAAAACTTTCCTTTTTCTTCCTGTCAGATTTTTATTCCAAGTACATTGGACTTGGGGCCAATTCTGTAATAAATTCTGACCTTCTTAAAATGTCTTCCCATGAATGTAGATTGAAATCCTCATTAAACAGCTTGATAATTTAATGCATTTAGTACATTCAATATGCATTTATGAGGATGCACAGAGAGGTTGACAAGCAGCTGTCATTCACCTTTTTCTCTCATCACAAACGCTTGAGGCCATTCAAAATAATCTCAGATCTGGCAGAAGATTTAGAACAGACAAAAGGAAACACTATTTCAAATAGCCAAGTTATGGAAAACCCCACTCCTGCTACAAAATGTCCTGGATGTTGAAAAGTAAAGTAAATGCAGAAGATTATCCAATCAGAAAAAAGAAAGTCCACTGGTGGACATGAAACAAAATGAACAAGACATCCAGGGTAGCAGAGGAATCACAAAACATTCACGGGGCAGAAGGCACAAAAAATAACTTTGGCACTGCCTCCATACACCAGGGTGACCCTCATTAATTGCCATTACCCTAACTGACCTGGGATACAATCAAGACTGAGGAAAGAATCAGAGCGAATTTTATTCTCTGGGAAAAGGAAGTTAAGATACCAATCACCGGACTCGGAACACAGACCCACCAAACCCAGCCCAGAGCCACTGCTGGGTCCTGCTCGGCTCATCGGGGATGAGGCACCCCAAAGCCTCCTATAACCAGGACCTGGGACCTGGCCAAGCTCCTCTTTCTGGCACTGTCCCCCTTAACCAGGACCCTCTTCATGCTGCAAATGCCCTTCTGTGACCTTGTGGTGCCTAAATGTATCTCCAGAGATCTTCCATAACCCAGAAGCTCAGTGATTAACTTAATTAGGATAGCAACTTACGTACCTCCTGTTAATGAAAAGCCCCGTGATAGAGCACTAGATGATGATGTGCAGACATGCTTTCTGAACAGGAGCTCAGACTGGGTGAAGCAGACCATGTTATAACCCAGCTCAGAAACAGGCAGCTTGTGCAGGTGACACAGATCCAGCTTTTTCTTTACAAACACTCTGGTGAGTGAGACCCAAACGTCTCCTCTGCATGTAAACGAATCCACGGAAACCTACAAAGATATCTTATACTATCATTGCAACAGTAATAATAATAAATGCAGCTTAGCATCAGCCCTGGGCAGAGGCAATGGATAACATTACAACCTGAGCAGTGCTTTTATTAGGGCTCGCTGCTAAGGAGAGCCCATCCTACATATTGACTTTTCCACGCCTGTTGTGGTGGTGGATAATTCAACAATTTGCCTTTGATTCCCTCAGGACGCTCCATCTGGGTTCAGATCAATGGCCCACCCAGCTGTTTCAGCTGAACTCTGCTTTTAACTTGTGGACTGTAAAACAGCCATAAAAATTCCTGGTGTGCTCAGGAAAAAATACTAGCAGTGATGTACATTCCTCAGAGCATATCCTCCATGTGAGCCAGTCTGTGTCTTGGAGAAACCATTTTTGGGTTGTGTGAGCTTTTCAAAAGGACATAAGTACTGCTCTGTGCAGTTTAAATAGGAGAAAGCAAACTGAATGATCTTTACCAGTGTTTGGGGGAGCTGAAGAGTAACTCCCAGCCCTAAAACACCATGGATGTGGAAGTGGGCAACTGGAGGGGCCCTGGAGGAGGACTGGGTATGCGCTCACACTACCTTTTCTGAAATCCCTATTAATGCCACTGAACATAATATGCTGCACGTAATCGACAGCTTATGGAGCTGATTTCCTATACTTTTAATTCTGATTTCAGCTACATGCTTGGCAACTTTCTGTTTATGCCGCTCTATAGTCTCTTTCAAGAGAGAAAAAGTAGTTCAACTCTTCATTAGCAAGGTGAAGGGCAATCTCGCTTCATTCAGAGCTCCCTGTGTCCCTCAGATATGTTCCAGGGCTTACAGCTCTGGATCCTGCACACAGAAAAGGATAAGGACTAAGGAAGGGGTGGCATTTGTGTGCCATTATCAATGAGTCAAAGCCAGGAGACACCCCACACGTACAATTCACATGACGGATAACCAAACCTTCACCCTTTGAAGCATTTGACACTATAGCCTTGATCTTTTGCCATTATCATTCACTTGCATAACCAACAGAGGAGTTGCTCTGCAGGATCCATCTGCCCAAGTTCTCCTTCAGCACCTCATGGTAGTTCTGTTAGTCATGCAGAGATGTCTCTTTTCAGTGGAACATGCTTAGATAAGACACATGAAGGTCTCAGCCTTCAGTCTCCCTTCCTTTAATTAAATTAACATGTTACGATCCTGGGATCACCTCCCTGCCCTTCATTACAAATGCTTGGGGAAGGAAACCCCTGGCACTTAGAAGCTTGCTCCTGCTTCAATTATTTTAATCAGTGTCCTACAGTGATACAAACCACTGATGTTTTGTAGTGCTGAAAACAGGCAAGTCATTTAAGGTCTTTGCAGCTGTTCAGTTTGTGACAGAGGTGTTGATGCTCCTTGGTGAGGTTTTTTTGTCTGCAGTCTCACATAGTCTCACAGCATGTAATGTGTCTGTAATGTCTCTGAAATGAGGGAAAGAGTCACGTGCACAGGGAAATCTGTGCAAGCGGATTGAACAAGTGAAAAAGAAAGGGAAAAAAAGAGCAGCATTTCCTATCTATGTTGGTCCATCCTCTAGGACGGGGCTGAATGTGCTGGTGGATTCAAACCAAGAGTATCAAAGAGAGTGAATGAGATGGAAGGAACACAGCTCCTACCAGTCTTGTGAAATGAGGAAGCACAGGCCAGGTAGAAGAGAGGGACCCTCAGCATTCTGTCATGGATCATAAAATCATAGAATGGTTTGGGTTGGAAGGGACCTTAAAGATCCCCTAGTTCCAGCTCCCTCCAGGGGCAGGGATGTCACCTACTAGACCAGGTTGCTTAGTGCCCCATCCAACCTGGCCTTGAACACTGCCGGGGATGGGGTACCCACAACTTCTCTGGGCAACCTGTGCCAGGGCCTCACCGCCCTCTGAGTGAAGAACTTCTGTCTGCATGGGAAAGGCTCAGCAAGCCTTTGGCTTACTGACTCCTAGGGAACACATGGAGGGGACAGCCAGCATAAATGTACTGAGTCCAGGAACAGCTTCAGTGGGATCCTACACCTTCTTTGACATGAAAGTCAATTGTGCATGAAACACAAAGCCCTAGAAAAACAGATTTCATTAGTTCTAGTGCTCGTGGAACCATTTGCACAATATGTTAAAAAATAATAATAAGAAAAGCTGGTCATAAAATATTGGCAGAATGGAGGAGCTGCATGTCCAGAAGCTAAAATGAGTCTGAACAAGAAGCTAAAATGAGTCTGAACAAGAAGCCAAATAGCTGCAACTTATTTATAAGAGATCTATTGAATAAATGGCTCTGGGAACTACTGTATCAATTTATCCTCAACAAATGAGAAAGCAAAAGCTGTTTCCTTAAAGCACTGCCTTAGAGTGAACTGATCGGTAGCAATATTAAAGCAGAACATATTAATGATGATTTTTTTTTTCTTTTTAAATTATGTAGCACTACTTTCTCATGTCTAACAGCCACCCTTGGAGGCTGGGCAGGACTCGTTACACCCTTACTGACACATTTCTAATTCAGCAAATTGCACAGGAAAGCACCTGAATAAAAGTGGTTGGGAACAAAAATCACCTGCATTTGCCTGTGAATGGAATGCCGAGCTGCGAAGTTCCTCTGCACAGAGTATGGGGCAGTTGGTCTCTCATGGGCCCTTGATCAGACACCAACACACATCTCAGTGATCAGGTGTGGACTCTTCTCTGCTAAAGCAGTTAGACCCTAGTACAAACCCAACTAGTGTTAGACTTCCCTGCTGACTGTGGAAGGGAAAGGAACATCTACTGAATTTTCAGCTTTGTTCAGCCACCACAACAGGCTGTGTTTCAAGGGGGAGAGAAAAATGCAAGTTCAGTTTTAACCAGAGAAAGCCATACCCTTCCTCCCTGCTCCTCTGCCTCTGGATACAAGGGCTATATGACTAGATGAGACCACTTGAAAGAACACACCCACTATCAAAAGCAGAGTGTGCACTTCGGAACTTACTTCAGTTGTGTTACTGAAAGCTTTAAGTAAGTCTAATTAATGTTTTAGCCCCTGGCATTTTTATCACTTGGTGTGATCTAACAGCACTCCTTTTTCTAATCCTCTTAAAATAGGCTGTTTTAAAGGTTTACTCAGGCTAACAGTTGGACCGTGATGCTAAAAGTATTGTTATTAAAAGCAAAGTTATTTGATGTTCATTAACAGGATGACAATTAGCTGGAACACAAGTGTAGCTTGAATCACAGGACTCATGCCTCTGTACTGATTTTATCTGAAGCTCCTGAGGACGCCCAGGCACAGACAGTGGAGTGGCTCCATGGGCTTCCTGTGGCAGTCAGGCAGGGAGAATCCCACCCTGCCTGCCTGGGTGTTTCACTTGAACAACCACAGCCGGTGTCATTATTATTAGGTTTTGTGGAACCCTCTCCCCTAAACGCTCCCCTTCCTTTTCCCCCTCACCTTTTTTCTTTTCCTACTGAGGCCCTGACGTATCTAAAGGGCTTCTGCTGTCTGACTTTAAACCGAGTTAGCTCTATCAGATTTATTTTTGTCTGTCTGTGCCAAGGTTTGAATGGGTTTCTGAAATATCACTGTGGCAGACTTTGGGAATAACGATAATAACGATACTGATTTTGATTTTCAACCAGCTGTCTTCTCAAACACAATCAATGTATTCTTTTCTCTTGCCACAGCAAGCATAGTTAGTTTATATTTGAACTTTTCCATCTTTGAGAACATGTTTACCACTGCCTCCTTGGAGGACACTGGATCTCATTTACTTGGACTTCCTCTGTTCGCTCTCACTGTGAAGAAAAGCCCTTTATGTTGATGTGACACTATAAAAATCCATAATCATAAGTTAAAAATAAACCTCTTGCCAGAGTAAGATCAGCTGAATATACTGAATTGCTTTCTATTTGGTTCTGTCTTGTATTTTTATGTTTGACTTCAATTAAACTAGTTTTCCTCAGCAATTCAGAGGCCTTTAAGTAACCATGTGTCACTGAATATAAAAATCATGTATTTATTGCATAGATAAGAGTGCACACCACCACAGGTCGTCTCACTTCAAAGGTCTTATTCCAACACAAACCCGCTTTTTATTGCTCAGAAACTGCCACCAAGGACCCATCAAACCCCAGCTCCTTCTGCTCCTGCCTGCAAGTGCTCTCTGGGCAACAGAGGGAGTGCTGGGGAATGTGGGGGGCACATTTGCTGACTGTTTCCTGAGGAAGTGTTTGGCAGATGAGAGGAAGGGATGAAGAACACATAGTACAATTGTACATCCAGAGTATTTATTACAATCTTGAGTCATCTACCACGGTGGAGAGTTTGATTCTCCAATAATTTCACACTACATAAAAATCGAATCTGTGATAATTTAGATAGGCTATCAAGTACTGCTGATCTCCACCGCAAACAAAGCAAAACCAGTAATTGCTTTTACTGAAAAATTATGTGAGTTTTAGGGTTTTAACACTGGGTTATCCCAGGGGAAGAAGAAGATTGGAAAGTGCTGGTTTCAACAAACATGAAATTGCACAAAAAAGTTGCAAAAATTAGATGACACTGAATTTCCACACATAAAGGTAAATAAAAATGCTGTAATATTGGCTTCTTCAATTTAATCCAATTAGCCTTTGAGATTTCCATTTGTTTTGATATGAAAAATATCAATTCATCACAATACTGAGTTTTACGGTTACTTCATTGTGCTTTCATTAGTAAGAAAAAGCTATTGATTTAAACAATGCACACACAACCACGGCTTTTCAAAACAGAACTCATATTTTTCTTAAAGGTTTTTCTTCTCGTAACCTATTAATTCATCAGCACAATAGTAAAAAACAAAGCCAAGGGGTTAAATCTCACAGCCCTTGCTCTGTCCCAAGGGCCACAGAGGGTGCTGGCAGTGTCTGTGTATGAATACTGCATTTACATCCAAATTTTCTGTGAGGGAGGGAAAAATAATGATTTTATGGCTAAGACAAAAGCCTTCCCCTCCTGTGGCTCATAAGCTGCATGGCAGCTCCTGGCAGCTTGCAATCAGAAGTGTTGCAATATTTAATATTAAGACTCACGGACTTCTGCAACTTCAGGAGTTAACACGATCTCTAGTTGAGGTCAGGAAAGCATGCAGAGGGCTCCAGCTAAAACCACTGGATTCCAAGACCTTAAATCCTTTTAGAATTTAAAATAGGAAACTTCTCTTCGCATATTGGCACAGTTTTAGTCTCTCCTCTTTGCTGTTTCAGTCTTAGAGGGCTCAACTGGGTGCCATTAACTCCTAAAAGAATTTCAGGATTATCACACAGGATTTCTACTTCTACATTTAAAAGATTTCATAAACTGCAGAAGGTGGATCTAGGGCTTGGTGACGCAAAAAATGCTCCCACTAAAACTACCAGAGTGATAGACTTGGCAATAGATTGACAGACTGAGCATCCTCAAGGCAAGGAGCAGGGAGGCTGGGTCTGCAGAGCCACATGGGGAGCTCACCTCGAGACCCACTCCAGTTTAGACTATAAAACACCCATTATCCTTGCTTGTGCATATATAGCTTTTCTTAAATTGAAATAGATGCCATTTCCTATTATAAATAATGTGTTCCACAAATAGATGTTTTCAGGAACAACATCTGTGCCTGTGCTTAATTTGCAGCATGTTGGTTGTCTTACAGGAGTCACTGGGAGAGGTCACATCAGTTAAACTAGTTGTGAGAACTGAACTTTGTAGGACTGGGGTCTTCATTTGTATTTTGCTTTTGTTTTGCCTTTGCCTGTCATGGGTTTTGTGCTTTTTCAGTATCATGGCTACGGTGGGGTATGTGTGGGTTATTTGGGGGGAATATTGGAAATGCCAGCCTGTGTATTCAGCTATTGGTTTAACACAAAAAGCACTTGTAAACATTCTCTATGTCATTTCAGACAAATTCAGAAGTGGTTTTTCAAATGGTAATTTTTAGTAGTGTTGACTTGAACTGTTCTGTGCTGCTGCTGACAGAGCACCCAGTCTCCACGCTGCTGTAATGAGAAGGGGAAAACCAGGGGCCAGACCGTGCCCTGCCATGGCCCCCGACCCAGGCAGGTGACAAGCTCTGTGCTCGGGGGTTTTGCAGTTCTGCTTGTGCCTGAAACACAACTTGCAGCTACTGCAGAGCAAACAAGTCCCGACACAAAGGGCCTGTGCTGTGGCTGTGCCCTCGTGTTAGCCAAGAGTGTGTCACAGCTGCTGGTGAGACTGTGCCCAGGAAAGAAGGGCATGGTCATCAGCAATGCTCTCTTGGCAGCAGTGCCAGCAGCGGGTACAAGCAGAGATCCCCTGGGAGCCTCACACTCCCCCCTCACATTCTGCTCCCCTACTTGCAGTGCCCCAGATCAGTCTCCAAACCCTGGCACCAGACTCATCGCTCACCTGGAAATAACTGGCAGGGTGAAACTGCCTTGGGGTTGGGAACTGCCTGTGGCTGGGCAGGGGCACCTGGGATCACGGCAGCTCTGTTCGCCAGGGTTCATCTTGCTGAGCCCCAGGCAGTGCTGCACCTCCACCTGCCTCCACCATCAAACATCAACTCCCCTGCTGCTCAAGGGGCTGTGCATGGTGTGGCTTTGTATCTCCAACCTCAGCAACATGAGGAAAAGCTTTTCAGTGGCAAGCATGAAAGGTGAGAGGTCCCCAGTGTCTCAAAGGGTATATTGCTGCTTGCTACATCAAATAATAGACACCAAACTGCCTCCAGGAAAATTTGTATACATGTAAGATCAGAAGGTTTTACAAATCATTCCTTCCTCCTTTTCCAGTTTTCTCCACACCCATAATCTATAATTTCACCTCCGGTATCCACCTGATGGATTGCAGCCCTGTTGATATATTGCAGTAACAAATAAATGGTTATTATTAAGGGGACTATAAATCACATGCTCAACCCCCATGCCAGCTAATTGTAGTCTTTTACATGCTACCTGCAGCACTGCCACTGCAGCAGAATGTGGCATTCCCTCTTGTAACCAGTCACTAAATCATGGTGATGAAGGGTCCCATGGCTACTCCAGCCATTCCAGCAGTGGCTGCCCCTCCAGGCATGAGCAAAGGGAATCTTCCTGCAGCATGACAGCTGTGAGAGAGGACCCTGATGCAAACCCCAAACTTATTCAGGCCTTCATCTCTGGTTAATTTACTGCTGTGGATATACAGAAAACTGAATGCTAATTGAGCTGGTATGTCTGGGCTTTCCTTCTTCTTACCACCATGAAGGAACGGGCCATACATTTTCCCACCCCACCAAGGGATGATATTGCAGCAGAGCTCCCTCATCAGCCCATATACAGTTTGCAGCTCCTCCTATATAAAACCCAGCAGCTTGGCATTTAGCCACAGGCTGCCAGAGCCCAGTGATGATTAGCTGGGGTGGTTAATCATTTGGTCTTCACATTGTGAAACCCTGTCAGGCATTCCATCGGTGTTACCTTCCATTGTGCTGGGCTTTAGCTCAGGCAGCTCCCTTGAGGTCTCAAAAACCAGCAGGGTTGTTATTTTTATGTGTGTTTGACAAATGGGTAAGACTGACTCTAAAGGCCTATCAACTATCTGGGGTTTTTTAAATTAAAAAAACCAAACAACCCCCCAAAAACCCAGAATCCCTCGCTGCCAATTATGGTGATGTGGTTGAATAAAGTCCTCGTGCCATTCTGCTCGCAGTGATGGTGGGCAAATGGAATGGCTGGTACAAACAGAGGCACCAGCTCAGTGACACTCTTCAGTGATGTAAGGACAGAGGTGTTGTGCTGAACAAGTGCTTTGTTCTAGGTTCGTCTTGTTCCTGCTAAGAGGAAAGTGGATCACATTTACCCAGTGATATCTCCCTGGTTCTGCCCTCTGATAATTGGAAGACAGATGAAAAGAGCAGATCATAGAATCTTTAAGGTTGGAAAAGACCTCTGAGATCACTGAGTCCAAAATAGCTGAAGATAAAGGAGGCCAGGGGATCCCTGCTGATATACTTGCTGCAGGAATGCTTTACTTCCCGGAAAAACACACCACTTGCCTTGGGTTTATGGCAGGAGGCTGCATGTTGGGCCATATCCACTGTTAAAACAGCACTGCTCAGAGGTTGGTGTCCGCTGCAATGCTGCAGGATGCAGTAATTCCCTTTTTCTGTCTGAGCTGGTGCAACAAATCAGTGTGCTGGTGCCTGTCCTTCTGCAAGGTCACACCTGCATGGTGACACACTGGCCTGTCACCACCTGATAGCAGTGCTTGCATGGGGTGAAATCCCAAACAGATTACCTGGTAGGGGGGTGCCGGGTACTGTGTAGTTGGGGAAAGGCCTGCACTGATAATGGGAAACAAAAATGCTCACTTCCAAACTTTCCCTCACCAAGAATCAGGACATAATAAGTACTTGTCAGCAGAAGAGGAAAAAGTGTTTTAACACCAGCTTCCAGGAGACTGGGAAGGGAGCAGAGCAGCAGCAGGAGATGTGTTTCTCCCAGGCTCTCTGCCCCACAGTTAGAAATTTTTCCAAGTCTCCCTTCCAGGATGAAATTTCTCCTCTGGAGGTTGTTCCTCCTGATCTTTAATGTGTTTTCATTGCTGAAAGAAAAGAATGTATCTACTACCAAATTTGCTGCTGACTTCTGGCAGGGCTCAGCTAGGCTCTCTTGGCCTGAAAACATGCTGAATTAATTTAGGCGTAACAAATATAGACAATAAAACATACTTATAACACAAGAGCTTATTCTGTATTATTTTACATAACAGAAAACTCTCAGCCACTTGAAGACACCTCCCTTCCCCAGGCGAGGTTTTTCAAACAGCCCAAAGCATTGGAAGCGTCCAGGTCAAACCCCGGCTCTTTAATCCCATCAGAAATACATAAACACAGACTTGCCCATCACATAATCCAGCCTCCTCCACCCAGAGGCATAAAGTGAACAGCCTTTAGCAGTGCCAGATTCATTATCTTTTCTCCAGAGAATACTGCAGAGGCACCAGTCCACGCAGTGCCTCCCACCACGTTGGAGGATGCCCTGAAGACCTGGGTGGAGATGGTTATTGACACCCCGGCTGGTTCCCTCAGCACTGTTCTCACAGCCCCTCTTCCCAAGGCTGCAGTGATCCCACCCACCAGCCCACACAACTCCTCTTCCTCCTTCAACCCACTGCACCACAGACACAAACCTTGCTCATTCCTCTCAGGCAGGAGAGTATGGGGCAGTGGATACAGATTTCCTTGGAGGTGGGAAAAGTAGGAGCAGGAGGTAGACATGAGACCAGACAGGAGGATGAGGAGATGCACTGAAGGCAACAGAGAGAGGCTGAAATGAAAAGACTGTGAAAATGCAGGATGGACACACTTGGGCTGAGAGCAGAAGTAAGAGCAGAAAAATATGAGACAGAAGAGTATAAACCAAAGGAAGAAGTTGCCAAGACCACGATGACTTTACTACTGCACCAGGCAGCTCCCATGGGCTCACCTCTATGGAACTACCACACTGAGCACACGGTTATATTATCACAGAAAGGCACAGCAAACTGCAATTAAAGAGCTTTAAAGAAAGGGTTAACCAGCATCAGTCTGCCTGAGCAGCACATTCCTCCTGTAGTAATCGTTTCTATTTTTAAGAGATTAAAAACTAAGAAAGCGCAGCAGCATCTGGCCCCTAATTTGCAGAAATAATAAATCAAATGCCCTAAAATTGGTAATTTGGTAGATTAAATTATCAAAGCCTAGTCTGTTGGTGTCCACATCTGATAATGCTTTGATCTTGTTCATATCTTAAAAATTGTTTCATGGACCAACTTTGTTGATTATCTTCAAACTGGGACAGGTTTTATTCCATCAGCAACTCAGTTGCCTTCTGAGCAGCAGCCCGCTCTTTAAAGTGCAAATTAAGAACCAGGGAAGAGAAGGGAGGATGGAGCTGTTTGAAGGAGCTGCTGGATGTCAACAGAGGTCAACGCTTTGGTTTTATTTCTTAACTACATATGTACAAATGACCTGATGCAATCCAAAATTAACAGCTATGACCAAGAGAGGAGGAACAGCCACCTACAGTCTGTCAGCATCCTGAGCAGTGGAAGGTGGGTCTGGCCATACCAGCCCCAGCCACTTGGACAAGTTGAGTGGACCCCATGGCATGCTGTACACCAATGCCTCACATTGCAATACAACATAATTAGTCATTAGGCAAGAAAATGAGCAACTACCTCCTTGGGGTTTCCACTTCCAATCCTTCTGGGCACAGAAGATTTTAGAGAGGCAGCTGTGAGCTGGCGACTGCTGCAGCTGGCTTTGTGTCTTTGGGAGCTGCCACTGCACAAACTTAGTTTGGCCAGTCCTGAAAGAGAGATGCGAACCCAGGGCTCTCTGCAGGGTTCTCTCCATCTGCACAAGGCTGCAGATGGTCTGCCCTGGTGCCCAGCTCTGCTGTACCACAGCGACTGTGGGGCTGCCATGGGCAGCTGGTGCCCAGCTCAGCAGGGCAGGGCCGTGGGGTGCTGGCACTCATCCTTCTCCCCACAAAGTGAGACAGCCTAAATTAATGTGCTCTAATGAGCCGCCAGTATTAGCATGACTTTTGAACTAGCCCCAACACCACAGAAAGATTAAATCTTTATTTTAACAAGATTATTATGGTTTCCTAGGCAATCCAATGCATACAAACAATAGAGCTAACAACTTGGCTAAAGACATATCACTCCAATTCCCACATACTGCAAAATATTACTTGCCCTGGGGGAGCTTGGTGGGGAAGATGAGAACACTTCAAAAAACTTAACCCTGAAGAAACGAGCTGGAAGCTTTGAGTCTGACCAGTGCGAACATGTTAGAAACTGTGCAGCTGGCATACGATCTCCAGCATTACCAAGTAAGGTACTTTACCCCCGAGCCAAGGTTTTGCCTAAATCACATGAAAACTTTTTATAGAAATAAAAAGAGAGAATTTACATACGTACACCCATATCTTAGGAAACCTGATTCCGTATCTGAGGGCCTGCTATGTGATCTTTAAAGAGGCTCAACAATATTTTATTGCTAGTCTTTGTGTTACTGTGCTTCAACTCAGCAATAGCTAGAGTCAAATTCAAACTATTAATCACATAAACATATGCAGAGATCCTGAGGGCACAGTGCCAAAAGCCAGCAGGCAGTTCAGTAAAAGAGTGTGAATTCATCCAGAGTTGAAATTCAAATGAGAGTTACTCTTTCACAAAACCCAAACAGTTCCTCCATCCCAGACTTTGCACTAACTGATTGAGTTAAAAATACATGACTTTCATGCCCCTATGCTTGGCATTCCTTGTCCTCTACTCAATCTGCAGCCAGTGTTCCTGGGGAGTATTCACAACCCTATAAAGTAACCCTTTTTCTACTCAAAGGGGTTTCCTCCTCTGCAACAGAACCAGCAAAGTGTGGTTAACATCATTCAACAAACTGCTTCTGCAATACTGAAGAATATTTCAGCACAGTCCACTAAGTCAGAAAACTCTCAGTTTTATTATTAATCACCCCCACCTATGAATAACTTCAGTGCAACTCAAGAAGCGCAGTCTGCTGAGTCACACCCCAAGACCCTCTCTTCCATTTGGTAAAAATGGCAAAGACACACAGTTGCAAACAAACCCATGGAGCACAAACCCAGGGAGCATCTCTGCCATGGAAGTGAAATCTGCCAGACCCATAGAGAAAATGGTCTGACTTGGTCTGACTTGAGGGATTTCAGCTTTGCCTTACCAGCTCCACCTCTGCAGCCTCCTGCTCCTCCTGAAAACCAGTGACACCAGAGTGCAGGGTCACCCAACGCATGTTGGACACCAGTGCTTCACGTTGTAGAACATAACTAGTCATTAAGGCAGGAAGACGAGCAACTACCTTCTTGGGGTTTTGATGGAGTCCAGTCAATGCACTTGTTCTCCTGAGTGCTGCCATATGGTACAGGAGCTCACCACAAGCTGCTGATAAGGATTTTACATCACTTTGGTAAAGCAGATTGCTCATCAGTTTAATAGCTCCACTCCATTTTCTTAACAAACCTCCTGTTTCTTCAAAAGTTGATGGTAGTAATAAATTGCATTTCCACAGATAACATTGATGCATCACAAAAACATTGCAATGCTGCTCAGAGAAGAAAAGCTTCAGAGAACACTAGTTCCTGTAAACCAAACCCCACAGGGCTCAGTAGCTGTTGGAAAGGAGAAGCATCATGTCCCCGATAAATAGGTTTGCCTCCATGTATCTCCTTCCTGTAGAAGCTGACATGGAGGTCCTGTGGCATGTTTCATAAAGAGCAAGGATCTTCTGGATCAGGCTTGCAACCAGTCCTCCCTGCTGTACTGATAACGTGAGTTTGAATGCTCAAGGCTGTGCAGGAAGAGGAACCGTTAGAGCTGCTACACTCCCCTCTAAAGCTGTAATGGAAGCTCTTTTGGAGCGTTATATTATGCTCATCCTCCCACACAAGTCTTTCAGACCCAGCCTGTCTCATGGACTCTTCCAGATTCTAGAACATACAGCACCTCTGAGAAGAAGCTTTTAACAACAATGCCTATGTCCCCACTTGTGTGATGCTTCCACAGCTGGAGAAACCTTGACTCCAGAAGTGCCTGTGGGCCATCCAGGCTGACCAAGACTTTTCAAGACAGCTAAATTTCATCAGCTGCATCACAAGAAGCACCATAACTTGCATTTTGATAATACGTACCTTCCAGAAGGGTATATGAAAAATGAGACTCCATTGTTCCTCTCAAAACTATGTTTCAGCAGTTGATCTTCCTGGGTGCTATAACACATACCTTAGTTTACCTCAAACTGATTTTGCCACCCAGCTTGCCTGCTAGCAAACTGAGTATAACATGAGCAGGAACCTTAGAGCTGAACCTCCCAACCAAGTTCACCGAAACACATTGTATAGGGGCAGCTCCAGGGGAAATGTTTGTCCAGGAGTTCAGCAGAAAGCATGGAGTGTCCCTGTCTTTAGGGTACAGTGGAATATTTCAGACACCAGTGGTAAAGGTGAGGGTCACAAGTGTACTCTGAAGCAATCCTGTCTGAAGCACTCAGGCATCCAGGAGGAACCAAGGGAAGGCATGTTTTGCACAGGTACCCACGTAATTCCTCTCATGCATGGGATGAACTTTTTAAAACATATCAGTGTATGTTTTAATATCACTGATGCTGTGATTGCTGCCTGTCTTTCAGATGAACATTTGCTATTAGGGCCTTTAGGGCTCAGGACTGTCTCCTTGTCCCATAATTATATAGCACCTACTAAATCTGAATTGAAGCTTCGATAGGTCCTGTATCCGTATTCCTCTGTATTGGCACTTTTTCAGTCCTGTTGGTAGAGTCTCTCAGCACCTGAGTGAATGTTTACTCAACTATATTTACTTTCTCTGGAAGGATATTTAATTTATTAATTATATTTTAAAAACCATGTCCTTGTCGGTTTTTTGGTTTTTTTTTTGCAAATGGCACCAAGAATTAAAAAAAAAAAAACCTCATCCCCTCAGCAAAGGGTGCCAAGAAATGCAGAAATGTATCTTTTCACCCTACACCTCTTCAATAGCTCTCTGCCCTCCCAAACAAGCTCCTGTTCTCTCTAAGGCCCGAGAGCACTGGTGCCCGTGGTCATTACAGAAGCATTCCCAGTGCCTCAGTCTGCCACAGCTGATGACAGCTCTGTGATCCCAGTGTAACCCGATACCTTGCCATGCTTAAGTCAGCCTGTTTGTGCTGGAGGTTTCAGCCTGGCATGCCTTCGAACTGATGTAATACTCAGTGTTTTGTCTGAAAAGTGTGGCTTTTTGGCAAGTCCCTCTGGAGCCCAGTGAAAGAAATTTTCCAGGCCCTTCTTAGCCACACTGATAGCTAGTGGTAGGCTGCAACATGTAATTCCGAAACCTGGGCTCATCCCTTGCCCGCAGAAATACCAACTTTCAGCTGAAACCAACCCAAATTACTGCCTGACTTTAAAAAAAGAGATTTAGCCATTTAGAAGCAACAGAGATTTGCCAACCCAAACTGAGTCCCTCTAAGAAATTAACTCCCATTTGCTTATTACTGAGTATTTACCACCTTTAAGCATCATGAGTAGCTGAATCACATTCCAACCGGGGAAGCTGCCAAGGGCTGTTTTGCTGAAAAGGCTGACACACATATTCCAGTCTCACTGATGGTGGCATCCAATCTGTGCCCTTTTCCATTAAGCCAAACCCCTCAAACAGTACCAGTCTTTTCTGTCTGCAGCTGCTGATGGCACATCAGGCTCACCCTGCCCAACTCTGGGGCATCCTCTTACAGGACTGGGCTTTCAGTGAGGTTCTGTCGGCAGGCACGGAGAGCAGTGAACACACTTTGCCTTCTCCCCAGCAAACAGGTACACAGCACCCTGTACATTAATGTGGATTTTAAGTGGCTGTGCCCAGTACTGTGCTTCCTGAGAGCCCCAGAGAGGCAAGTTCCTAAGCTCTGAATACTCCCTACAAAGGATTAAAAGGTGGTGCTGGGCTAGTTCCAGAAGGTACCAGAGCACCAGGAGCCTGTGAGAGAGAGGGTGCCATGGCAGTACATGATTATCAGGGTATGGCAAAGCAGTGATTTTTCAGTTTCTGTGTAGGGGCAAAATGGGCTCCTATACAACATTTGTACACTCCAGTACCAGCGGCCAACCTGAACAGAACATGAAAAATGAAGGGCCATTCCCTTTTGAAACCTCCTAAATAACAGCAAATCAAAATAAGAACATCCTTTTCTCCTCTCACGGCAGGCAGGTCTGAAATAGTAGGATTTTCTGTAATTAATTGGTACTGTATCCAAAACAGCAAATCAGACATTTTCATCTGTTACCTGTGCATGTTTTTGTCAAGGGAAATGTAAATTTAGAGCCAATGAGAATAACTCTGATAATTGGGCAACAGTGCTGGAATTAATTTCTTTACTGTTTAAAGGTACCTTTATTCAATTTTAACACTCAGCTACAGTTTTTTTCCACAGAACATTGGATAAGTCATGGAAATTGCCACCTCACCGATACAGCATTATTAGCAGTCAGTTCACACATCACACAGGCTTGGTTTAGGTTTCTGGACCTTCAGTTGGTGGAAGCCTGTTGCAAAGCATTAGGAAATGCAATGTAACTTTTTTAGTAACTCTTCTCTTTTTTTGGCTCTTTCTTACTAGGTCACTACTACAGAAAGACAGAAGGCAAGTAGTACCAGTTTCAGAAGACAAGTAGTGGACTAAACTGTACAAAAAGCTTTTTTAGGGCTGACTTTCAGATCCAGCAAACAAAAGCAGAGATAGCAGTAGCTAAATGCGGACAGCAAAATTCCTGTGTATCTTTTTCACTTCAGGCAGGTTACTGAATATACAATACACAACCCTGTAACGAGCTGGCAAAATCTTGGCTACCAACACCAAAAAGGTTTCCCAAGCGCTGCCCTTTCATACCTACTTACCCTACATTTCACAACCCAGCAAAGCACACAAAGTTAAGAAAGAACAACTGAAAGTGACCTTTGAAAACAGCAAAATGTTAATTTCAGCTATTGTTTTATGTATCTTCAATAATTTATCCATGACCTGACACAGCCTCCCTGGGATCTCCAGCCTCCCCGTCTGTGACCGTGCACGTGGAACGCGTGCTCAGCTCACGCAGCCCGCAGCACGTCCCGCTGCCGCCAGCCCCCCTCCTTGACCTGCCTCCCAAGAACACAACTTGATGCTTTTGACATCCCTACCTTAACCACCTATGCAAAGCAAAAACTGGGGAGCCAGGAATAAAAGGTGCTCGGTGAAGGGGAAAAAAAAGATAATGACTGAGAACCTATGCAGACATCCCTTACATACAGAGCTGCAAGTGTAGGTTGGCCAAGGTGAGTCTTTCAGCACTGGTAAGATTACAGCCCCGGTGCTGGCCTTCTGGTAATGTTCAGTGAGGTTTGTGCATATACAGAAAGTTGTAGCCATATCAGTATTTAATTCTGAGTCATATTTCCCAACTTGGTACATGCTTTTGATGCTGTTTCTTCTTTTTTAAACTTGATATATATCATACTGCTTGGTTTACTATATACACACACATACACTATATGCAAAGAGATAAGTAACCAAAGTATTTGGGCTTAAGAGCCAGGAATTGGGGCTGGTTACATACATAATGCATACGTTACATACAAAGCCATGACTAAAGCATTGTGGTAACCTTTAGAAGAGCCTCCAGGTGATGATGCATAATTAAGGGGCTTGCTAAACCTAAAGCTACTGAGAAAAACCAATTAGAGTAAAACCAAACCCAAATAAACCCCTATTATACTTGAATCTAGCTTTAGACACCTGTTGTGGGGGATTTATAAAATACCTCTTAAAGCAAGTGATTCATGAGCCATAGGCAAGTGACAGGTAAGAAACAGAACCCAACAAGCTGGCGTGGAGCCTGGCAGTGTGATGGTGAGCCTCATACAAACTACCCATCCTGCTACCCTGTCACACCCTCCATTCTCCTTAAAAATGTCATGACTCAAAAATCAAACCACAAAAAACATGTTTCATAAGAAATAATGTGTGATGGCAACTTGCCTACAGCAACAGTTAGTATTTTTCCTTCTGTCAGCAGGAAACCTGGAATTTTTTCCCTTGCCAGAGGAACACTGTCCACACTGAACACCAAGGGCTGCACAGTAGGGAACAACACTTCTTGGTTGCTTCTATTAAAATTACTTTGCCTGGTATTTAATATAATTCAGCTTGTGCATCAGACTTCTCTTTGGAATTCACTCCCTGTACCCAGTTGAGAAAACTAATTATACCTAAACATTTAAAAAAGCTTCCTGGGAGTATAACAGATGATCAGTGAGGTCTAAACCTCAGGAACACTTCTGTGCATGCGAATCTTCCCATGTCAACTCAGATATTTTAATTTTTTAGAGATGTTTTGGGATTTGAGACTTTACTTAAGCCAACATTTTCCATTCTCAATGGTTCAATACAGTTTTTTATAACCACTTGGATGATGAGCTGCTATACAAGTCAGTCTGTCAAGACAAATCAGTTTGTTACATATCAACTTTAAATAAATTCTGTATTCGTGGCAGAATCCATTTAAGTTAACAGCAGATTATAGATACTTCCCTCAACATGACACAAACTCTCAAGGTAACGTTATTTTTTTCAGTAAAATTTGATTTGTAATTGCAGCACAGAAAGAAAAAGCTGAAGGAAAATGTTCAGCCTGCCCTGAGTAATGAACAAACTCCACATGTGAAGCCAAATGCTGCTTCACGTCTACTCTGCTGAACACACTCCAATTGTATTTGCACTTACTTCCAGGCAGCAGAAGGAAATATTAACCAAATCACAATGAAGGTCCTTCATGCATGTCAAAAAAGGAAAGAAATTCAACAGCTATAGAAGAAAGTATAACATGTTGAATGAAACAAGCTACAGTCAGCTACTCAGCATTTTCTGTGAAAAGGCAGACCACATTCACAGCTCAGGGTCTAATTGAAAGCCTACTGACTTCAGCAGGATTTTGGATCACATCCAGCACATCCTGAATGCTGTCCATTATCATACGATGAATGTGAATATACACAAACATTAATACTCAAAATGTCACCTTTTACTAACTTTATAAACAGACAAATATAGGAGAGAGTACAAAAGGAGGGGATATGCAAGAGGAACTGCTGAATCAAAAATCAAGGTTAAAAAATATCGAACAAATAAATCATTAATGCTCTTGAGACTGATGATGAAATTTGGTGATGGGGAACACACCTCAGAGGCAGATGGAACCCCGAGCTGTGACTTCAGGTTCCACTAAAATTCCACACCCGGCTTCCTCGTTTGCACAGAAACCTTATTCAGAACTTTGAGTTCAGAGAAATAGGCAGAAAAATCACTGCTTGTTGCCTATTTATCCAAGCACATCCACGTTGCTTTCCTTATGTTGTTTATATTTGTGTTCCTACTCGCTCTTTTGAGATCTGTTTCTGCATCCTGATGAAGATAAGCCGACACAACAGCCATACGGGAACCAGACCATTCCTAACTCTCAAAACTTGCTTGTGCTTAGTTTGATTAGGAACTGGGGATGGGCTTTTATATTGTTTAAATTGTTTTTCCTTCTCTTTACTTAAAGTTTTCCCTTGACACTGTAAACAGTGTTTTAGGCAGGCAGGTAATTAAACCCTCATTAAAATAACTAATTAGTGTAGTACAAAAACAAGAGATCTTTATCCAGTGCCTTAAGGGCTGGGGTCTTCAGAGGGAAAAGAGTTGATTTGAACCAGAGAACTGACAGAGACCCAGGGCCTCTAACAGAGCCTCAGATGAAGCCTAAGCTGCAATTCATGTACCAGAATTATAACATCTTCTGTGGTCACCAGCAGATGTTATTGAACAACTTCAAAGCTAGACACTAAGTACAGAAGAAAATAAATATTCTTCTGTACTAAGAAAGGGATTAGCACATCACAGCAAATCCTGCTAAATAAATATCTAACTTCTAATTGTAGCTTTCAGCATTCTAATTACTTATTTGCCCACCACACACAGACATCCCCCTTTGCTGGGGTCGGTTGGACGGGTCTGTGCTCGCTGAGCTGCTGCACATGAAGTTGTACAATCTGATTACATGTGCACTGGTTACAGTCACAGCACGAGAGACACTGCTTACAGAGCCTGCTTGGCTCACGTCACAGGCAGGCAGAGAGGGCAGGCTCACAAGCTCTTGATACTTCCAAATTTAAAAAGAATGCAGAGATCTGCCCTTCGTTTAGAAGATGAGACTTACTCTGTCAAACAGTTTCTAACACCATTTGTAAACAAATGCTTTTATAAAACTGCAGAGACTGCATTTATGATCTGATATAAAAATCAACAGATGCCTGTTAAGTTATTATAATGAAGAACTTGTTTGACAGGATTAAATTCATTATTGTAAGTGATTTACATCCTATAAATCACTTCTTTGGGGATTTACTTTAATTTTCCTTCGGCTGGCAGCGCTACTCATTCTGTTCCTGCTATTTGGAGATGAAAGTTTGGAACATCTCACATATGTAGAACACATAAATATTACGAGATAGGCTGAGCAAAGCTGTCCTGTTTGTCAAGTGCCTTTGGCTAAAGGAAGTTTTGAGCTTTTAGTACCATCTGTGTCCATATCCACATACATTTGCCACATTCCACCCTTCTCATGCAATTCCAGCCTCAGAGCCAGGTCCCCCGGCTGAGTGCAGCTTGGCAGATCTCCGTGGGTTTCAGCTGATTCCCGGCAAATGAGAATCTTGTGTCGTACCCCAGGAACGGTTTCCATAACTTTATTCAGATGGTGCAATGCTGGAAGATGAATCAAAGTGACCTGAAAAGAATCTACTACTACGTCAACGGAGGAGACAAGATACACTAAAAATGTGGCAGCCTGAAACAGAGTGAGGACAGGTTTTCATGTGTCCTTAACCTCCTGCCTGCAGTGCCAGAGAGGAGAAATCCAGGCTAGGCTGGGCCTAAATTCATAGGAAAGCATTGCAAGCAGAAACCAGAGACATGTTTGATTTGCAATCAAGCTAAATCAAAGGGGAGAGGCACCTGTAAAGTCTGGACAAGCAAAATTTGATGTGGTGCAGAATATGGAATCAAAGTCAAAGGGAAAATATTGCCAGGGAAAGAGATCTGGAAATAGCAAGTAATTTCGTCACAGTCCTAAAGGCTTCAGGTGCCTCTCTGTAATTAAGCTTGTCTCCAGCTGAAGCCATCTTCAGCCTACAGAATGTAAGGGGAGACACAAATGAATAAAAACTATTCAGTGTGAGAAAGGTTGCAAGACTGATCCTAACACCTGAGCTCTTCCCCCAGTAACTTTCAGATAACCCTGCTGCTCAGCAGCTCTGTGTCCTCCAGCATCCTTATCAGGAATGCAAAAGGAAAGCCTATTGGCTTTGAAGATTGGATGATCACTGCAAGCTTTGTCTTGCCCTCACCCCTTTCTCTGTGTCTTGGATTTCAGTACAAAATTCACGTACCCAGATGCAAAGGCAGAATTTTGAGTGGAACCTCTTCTGCCTCTGAAAGCGTCTCGGGGATGGAGGTCCTGTTCTCAGAAGGTGCTGAGAATGATAAGAGTGTTAACCAGCTTGGATACATAGAGCATGATATAACTGTGTATCAATGTTCTGTGGTAGAAAGGTTATTATCATCCTTTGAAATGCAAGCCTTTACCAGATTAGACAGGTAAAAACTGATAGGAAACTCTGAGGAAGTTTCGCCTTGAAGTTAGCCCTTTGGGAACCATAAGGATGAAACAGGATCAAGTTGAAGGGGAACTGCACTATCTTGGCACACTGACCATGCCCAAATAGCTCTGGATGAGCAAGGGAGGCTTGCCAATGCCTGCTGGACCCTGTGTGCCATGCTGGGGTCCCTGATGGGAAATTAAAACAACAGAAAACATTCTAGATAAAATACCCCTCTGCTCCCCAGACAGATTGAATCCTACTGACTTCCCTACATAGTATGACATCAGAAGTCATACTATGGAAAACATGAGCAGCATCTGGGAAAGTTCTCTAGAACTTCATAGTTTCCTTATTTTTTTCATTTTTCTTCCTAAGATCAGCTGGAATACAGAATAACCCAGGAGAGCCAGCAAAGATACTGTGCCTCTAAAAATACCAGCCTCCCAGCTGGAGCTCGGCAAACAGGCTTTCCGAGGGGCCACAAGCCAGGTGTCCAGCTGCTGAGTGACCAGCCTTGCCATCCGGTGGGGCCTCAGAGCGTGCGGGGATGACAGTGGGAGCTGAGGCTGAGCAGCCTAGCAGCTCCAGGGAGCCCAAGTCCCTCATGCCTGCAGCTGAACAGCTGCACTATAGTGGCTCCTGCATAATCATTCCCATCCCTCTCCTGGTCCCAGGGGGCGTTGGCAACTGCTCCCTTGCCTCCATCTGGAGAAGCAGCTGGATGTGACATGTCAAAGGAAAAAATTCCAACAGGGCAAAAATAAAAATCTCTCAACAAGACAATTTTTATGCTAGGCAGTGTTACCAGGTCCCATAGGATCTCACTAACTAGTAATTTAATCATTCAAATCCCTTTCCAAAGGCACAGTATTTCCCCCTGCAGAAAGGGCTGGTGACTGGCAGCCCCGTAGGGAAAGTAATGTCTGTGCAGGTTTTTTTCTCCCTTCCCCTCCCAGTTGGAACAATTTTCCTTTGCTCCGTAAGCACTTATTTGGCCCCTCAGACCACCTTTCATATGACCTGTTCTGTTTTAACCACACACATCCCATGCGTGGTGGAGCAGTGGGGATCCACGTGGCCGTGCCTGTCCAGGATAAAGTGCCTGGACCCCGGCCTGGCTTTGCTCCCACCACCCAACTGCAGCCCCAGGGAGCGGTGCAGGGGACCCCAGCCCTGGCTGGCTGTGAGCCCAGGAAGTGCACCCCAACCTGCTTTTCCTGAGCCAGGGGAAAGGCCTGACCCATCCACGCTGTGCCAACTACGGCAAACTGCAGCAATGTCTGAAAACACCCCCCACGATGGAAAGGAACAGCTAGTACCAAAAATAACCAGGTCTTCAGCCACGAGACCCCTTCTTGTTTCAGGCAGCTGCACTGCCCTTTTCTTTAAAACCTGGAGTCACCTCACTGAAGTCTTGGCTCCTATGAGGAGGTTATTCAGGTTTTTAAATATGCGGCTTTACTTTCTAAAAAAATGAACAAACACATCAGCCCTATATTTCTCCTGGAAACATGCACTGCTACCTTTAGCAGAAAGATATTATTTTTATTTTCAGAAAAAAAAAAAGCTCCAGGGAACAGTGCTTCTAACCAAAATCCATGTTATTTCTTAAACAGCCAAGAATAATTTGCCTTCATTGGGGCTGGTCTTGAAACTGGGATTTTTCCCCAAGTGACCCAGTATCTTTAGAGAGGGATGGACAGAAGTGCCAAGAAAAGCCCTCTAAGGAATGGAAGTGAAGAAGGAACACTTGGCTAAATACGTGGAACCCAGCAAGTGTGCAGGCTCTCCACATTTCCCCATGGGAGCTGGTCATGGTGCCCCCCATGCCCTGCTGCCAGATTCCCTGTGATGAGCCAGCTCCCTCCTCTGACAGCCCTGCCCCAGGGAGCCACATGAAACTCCTGTAAAGACCCCTCTGCTACTGAGACAGCTCGGTACTATGTCTGGTTCCCAGTGCAGCACAGGCTTTAGTCACTGCAGAGATGGGAATGCGAGTGGCCGGGTCAATCTAAGATGTTCTGTGCAAGCAACAGCTTTTCTCTGCTCCTCTCTCCAGCTCAACAGGACATTCAACTAAAAAAACTGGTTTTAAGTTGAAAGCTAATGTAGAAATGTGATGTTTAAAAACAACAAACAATTAAAAAATGCAACTTTCAGCAGAGGCTTAACTTGTTAAACCATTGTACCGCTCTGCAGAGGGAGAACAGCAAAGTAAAAACTCTTGGCAGCTCTTCCCATGATGGACTGGCCCTTCCAGATGCAGGCTGCATGGTGGGCAGTATTTCCCTGGTCTCTGACACACCTGTGCTCTTATCCCCACAGAAGCAGCTTTCAATGACAACAGGGTAGTGAAACACTCTGACTTGTGTCAAAATTCTCTCAGTATTTTACCTGTGTAGATGCTACTCACCGAGCAGATTCAGTGCTATCTATACACAGCATTTGGGACTGCACTTCTCATTTCTGATGCTCAGCCTGTTTTTAGACAGATCCTTCTCCAAGTCTACCTCCCTCAACAAGCAAGCACAGAGGAATCACAGTCATCTGGTGATGTCACCTCAACCATAAAGCCTCAAACACAGTGTAATGTGAATGCAGAACCCACCTGGGGACCATGCTTGGGCTGCTGCAGGAATCCCCTTCTCCTCTGCAATGGGAAAAATGCCTCTTATAATTGTCCTTCCATCAAAGTGAGACTCACCAGAACACAGTGTAAGCTCTTGCAAATTGCTGTTTTCTGGACATGCCGCTTTTATTTGCACAAACAGCCCTGCTCCATCTGCTCAGCTTCAGGCGCATTATTGATGCCGTGGCAACCTGAAAAGCCCTCGCTCCCTGCACAAAGAGCAATGTGACTTCAATGATGAGGGTTTTGAAAGGAGGTGGTGCCAGTAGGAGAAAGGAGGAGTTCACCATCAACTACAGTGTGAGCTGAAGAGTAGCCTTGGGGGTGAGAATATGTCAAGGACTCACAAAGGCTGAGTGGAAACAAACAGGAATCTTCCGAGAGCATACGAGGCTTGGCAGAAGCAGTTAATACTGGGGGTGGTTTGCAAATTTAAGTCCTGAAAGTGTAAATGAAAGCAAGGCTACAAATAGACAAGGTTACAAGGACAAATGTCTTGATAAATTTGGGATCCTGGAACTATAGTTAAGGGGGAAGCATGTTTCCCAAAACAGAAGCTTACATTCCAATTGTTCCTAACATGCCTATAAAAATTTAGGAGCAGAGAGAGAGTGAGGACCTCAGTACAGATAAGCATGCACAAGGCCATTTCGGGCTCATCAAACTGCCTGACGGTTGCCATGGTTGGCAAGCCCTATCTAGCTAAGACCATGCCAGCATCAATGGCCATGACAGGAATGGCCCAACTTTCCCCTGATCCTCTGAGAGACCAGCCACTGAGGATGGGCCCATGGAAATGCACACAGAGAAACACTGATCCTCTCTCCCTCTTGAGAAAATGGAATCTCTGTGAAAGGAGACCTCAGAGGACTTCTTTCATGCCATTTTTCCACCTCTCTGTGCTTTCTCAACAGCATGAGTGGTGTGGCTGCCTGCTTTGGGCAGCGTGACAAGGGCAGAAGGCACACGCACAGCTTTTTTGCCAGGGGCAGCACAGGTTAATTCCCCTGTCTGAACATCCATGCAACAGCACAGACTCTTCAAAGGCCATGGGAGAGACAAAACAGAGAGTATGCCTGAGGTATTTCTGGTTGACCAAACCTTCCTGCCTTGCTTTATTTCTGCTTCATCATTCAACCTTTTCTGCTTTTGCAAAGTTGGAGCAAAATCAAAGCAGCTGGTATTCAGCTGGACAAGACTAAAAATATGCCTTCTCCCCATATGTGTGGAGCAGGAATTTTTGTAGCTGTATGGAACTGCTTAGATCAGAGGGCAAATCTTCAGCTTAGATTTGCTGATGTCCAATACCTTTGCCAACCTAAGCTGCTAAAGAGTTGGTAGAAAACGTCAGACTGTTGAAAAACAGCAAAAACGTTCAATAACATCCTACAAATTCAGAGGCAAATACAAAAAACCAAATAAACAAATCTCATAAAAATATTATCTGTTGGTTGGTTTTTCCTTCCATGTGCATTAAAAGTAAACTAATAATTCCTCAAGATGACTCTTGCAGTGTGTTTTTAAAGAAGATGCAGTCATGGACAACTGATTAAAAAGCCTGAATGCTGAATGTGCCCAAACACTTCTACAGTCTAGCAAGATGTGGTTTGGAAAGAGAACTAATCTCCTTTATTATGCTAGTCTGATAATAAGATCAAAACCTTCGTTTTTGTCAAAGTTCAGGTGTCTATAGGATCATGCTATTAAAATCCCCATCAAATTCTAGTATCAAAACAGGCACATCTGAGACAAATTACAGTCTCTTATAGAGATAAGCACAAAAATAAAGCATTTAAAAACCGCCAGTTTTCAAGTTTTATGTGTCTTTTCTACTCTCACTTTTATAGTTAAATACTCATGTTTGACCTATTTTTATTTATTACTTTTCCTCCTGGATTCCAGATCGCAACACTGCAAGTAAGTCCATAATAACGGGGAATATGCATTTGCAGAAGGAGTAGATAAGGAAAGAGCTCAAAGTCCAAGTGACTGGACAGAATATAAACTTAGAAATACAAAACTGAAACCTGGTTGCTGTATCCAACAGTTTGAACACTGTGATAGAAGGGGATTACTGACAGTTGCCTCAGCCAGACATCAACACAGAGAAATCAGGTAAAGCAAAATTATATCATGTTCTTGGGTTGAAACGACACAGGAAAAAAAAAGAGTGACAAGCACTAAGAAAGCTTAGGAGAGGAGAAGAGATAAAGATGAGTAGGCCAGAAAGAAAACAAACTGGAGGGCAAGGAAAGCAGAAGTGCTGACAGCACTAATACAGAAGATGACAGGGAAGACAAGGAAGAAAGTTCATGGTGAAAGGTAGGATTTATGTATCACATTTTTGGCACCATTCTTGAACATTTCTGAGGGCAAAACCTCCCAAAAGAACTAAATTTAATGTAAAGTATACTCAAAAATGCTTGTGCCCCTCTAGCTGCCTCAGCTGCTGACTTCAGGATCTCTTCTCCTCCAGCTCAGCTCTCCTGTTTGTTAAGTTTGTTTGACCCCAGCTGGGCTCCCATCACAAATAAACTTGCTTGTTACAACATGAGGTGATGAACACCTTGAATACCTTCAGCCAGTGCAGAAGCTCTCATCTACTTGGAGAAAACTGTTCATTTTTTATGGGAGTCATTTAGTGCTAAATACTAACCTTTCCGTTCCCACAGCTCCTCTGCCACTGAAATGCATGGCAAATCTCTTCATAACTTTCAGAATGGTTTGTGCAATAAATCTTAACAGCCTGCTAAAACATGGCCAGTTGCTGAGGTCCCAGTGGATTCATGTGAAATTTGCTGCCCCCCTTGTAACCTCCACTAAAGGAAAAAAAATTAACCCTCCCCCCTGAGCCATGAAGAGTACAGAGAGAAACCCAAAACAACAGCAGCATGAGCATGAGAGCAAAATTATTATGGTCTTCTGGGCTATTATGATAGAACAGGGCTTCTTTGTTATGGCAAATGTCAGCGGCGGACACTGAACACTTCTCCCAGACCTGAGCTTTTCACTGTACAAGTCTCCAGTGATCAGCCCTGTCCACTCCATGTCATTGAAATGTGAGCTCTGGGCCGCTTCAAATGCTAGAAGCAGCTGCCAGCCAAGCTTCAAGCACTAAACAAATGTTAGTTAAAAAAAAATATATCATTTTGTTATCTACAGGTACCATTGAATGATCATTTCTGAAACCCTTCCAGAAGCTCTGAGGATCCAATGCGCAAAACAGTCCACAGGGAAGAGTTTCGCAAGCTGGGGCACTGTCACTCATTCAGCAGCTTTGGCTTCCACCATCCAACTGTTTTCCTGCAAATATCAAATCAGTTGCTAAGGGATTTCACTGGACAATATGGTATCACTCTGTTATTGCACCAGTGACTACATATCATCCCTTGAAAACAGAACAGTGTTGTTAAACCCAAACTTAATTTCTTATCAATGCAGCTGTGGTGGGAAAGGCTCAAGAATCCATTTGGTAAGCCAGCTCCTCTCAGCTCCTGAGCCTGCCGGGGGTGCTTTCCCCAACATGAAATGCAATACCTTCCCATTTGTCCTGGTTTGAGACCCCTAAAATCCAATTCTCGAGTCCAAGCCCCCCTCCCACATCTCAACCTAGTGTGAGATGGGTTTTCCAGACACTACACAAGACTCAATATGGGGAGAAAGGGAATTATATTACAATCACTGTACAAATAAATATTACAATACATCATATACATAATCTTAACTATCTCTCATATGATAAATCAGTATTTATCCAATAAAAGTCCAGAAGGGAGAAGGAAAGATCCTTTCCACTGTCAGAGCAGCAGCCTCTCTTCTTCCATGCAGCAGCAGTAGCTGGACTGTTGTAGCTGGATCTCCTTCCATTACACACAAGGGGGTCTCCTCTCCCCCCTCTCTTCTATGGACTGTGATATCAGGGACAAGCTCGTGTCACCACGTCATATCACGAAGTGCAGGGGCATCTTCATGACGGTCCCTTTCCTCAGGGGATTCACCCCTGAGTCAGAACGTCTCGGGCAGCTTTCAGTTGAAAGCCTTTGCCTCAAGAGTTCTATCAGAGCTCCTCTGCTCTGTCTCAGGCTGCCAGCTTGGCAGCAGCAGTGGGGGGGGAGGGGGTAAGGTCACCCCCTCCACATTTCGTCTGGCCATCCCGGTCCAGCTCCAGGACGTCTTGAGCTTCTTAGCTCCTCTCTCTGGTGCATGCTGCACTCCTCTCAAACAGGAGTCCATCTCCTCTTCCTGTCTAGAAGGTCTCAGAGGGGTTTGGGGGGTTTGTTTCAGTTCATTCCCAAAACTCTGTCTCTGTAGAGCTTAGTTCTCTCTCTCTCTCTCTCCATTAGACATCTGTCTCTCTGCTTAGTTGCATACTTGTTTTTGCTGCATCTTATCTCCTTCTGGCTCTCTGCTACTGTTCGCCGTCCACTGCTGCTCTGCTGCCGCTTTTCTTCTCCTGCTGCCCACTCTCAGTGGAGAAAAACTCCCAGCTTCTCAGTTACAGACCTCAGTCCAGTTTAACACTGTTTCCGAGTTTCTGTAACCCCGGCCAGGGGCTGGGGGGCCGTGGCCCCCCAGAGGGGCTCCTGCCCCTTCTCCTCCTGGCTCTACAACATGGTCACTTCTCTCCAACAACAACTACAACATCTTCCTTCTTTTCTAGTTTGGTGTGATATGTTTATATTTTGCAGGAGCGCTCATTGGCTCAACCCCAAGGGAAACCACCCCCTTGGGGGTTACCATTTTTTTTTAACTCCAGGGGAAAACTTTTTTCCCCCACCACACCATTGCAATGGGAAATCCTAGAGCAGTTAGGACAGAGATTAGGATAAACCGCATCTTCAACAGAAAATACAATCTCTCCACTCTAAGCAAATATATGGAAGTTGATCATGAAAGGCATGTGTAATAACACATCGTCTCTCAAGAACAAAAGCATTAATAAGAAAAGCTAAACAATGGATTTTATTCCCTTAGAAAATCTGGTTTAAGTAAATAATTTGTGATATGGGATGGTTAGGCATGTTACAGGCAAGGAAACACTAGTCAAGTATTTAATTAATGATTCTTCTTAGGTACCAACCTTTTCTTTGAAGGAAACTAATGATTTTCATAGGCTCTTTTAATTTTACGAGCTTTATCACAAACTGCAGATAATAACTGTTGCTTTGTATCATAAACTCCAAGGACTGCTAGTCTCTGCAGCAACAGGAGAGAGTTTCAGTTCCCTGAGTTGGATTAAAGGTTCTGAGAAAGTTTTGGGGCTTTTCCATAGCTCAGTCAGAGGTGAAGGAGGAGCAACACTCCTTCAGGAGATAACTGCTCCTTTCAGGGCAAGCTATACTGGCACAGGAGCCTTTCCAAGGGAAAGGAAAAGTAAGAGCTACTGCTTGGATTTAGACTGTGTATTCCAGGCTTCTGCACGATACCCACAGCCTGAGCTGTGAGAAGGTGGGGAACACTACACTGGTGTGAAGCAGTGTCCCATGTAAACATGCACTGCTGCCCTGTTTCCATGTCACAGCGGACCATGGTTGGTCCTGCCTGCACATGGTACTGTTGGGAGCTTCCATCCACCCCTTAACTGCCCAATGCCAGAGCTCCTCAGCAGGTTTTGTCAAACAGTATCTCTTGATGCACAGGGAAATGTTAACACTAAGACAAATGCCTGAGTGAAGACACTTAAAATTCTCTTCTGCATCACCCTGTTGCAAATGAACCCCTCTTTCTCAGTCGTGCAAAGGACTCAGAGAGAAAATGGCTGAAGTGTAATGATTTCAAAACTCAGCCACTCTGGGGTATCACTTGGTAGTATTCACAATGGGCTGAGGCACATTTGTGCACATTTTCCAGAGGTTTTACAGGGACAAAGTATGTGAAAGTTTGCAAAAGGGTTTTTTGTTTGAATTGGAGTTTCCCCAGCTCTCCCAGCAGAGCCAGATTCCTCTGGCAAATGATCCCGCTCCCACCCAGGGGCTGGGCTGTCCCAGCCACAGCCGCTGCCCTCTTCCTCCTCCTCCTCCTCCTCCTCAGCAGGGCCTGGCTGCCTGGCAGGAAAGGCAGCCCACATACCTACAGGTAGGGCTTTTTTAGAGTGTCAGCTTGGACAAGAGTATATATGGCAAGTCAGAGATGAAGGGTACATAATTAGTGATAAATAACTTCCTAACATGACCAACACATTTGTTCTTAATTAGCCTCTATTCACATTAAATGAATTTATGTTACTGTTGTTATTAAAAATCTTTGCAGAGGACAATCAATATGAAGTTACAACAGCAGAATGCTAACAGGCGACACATTATACGTGGATGCATTTGAAAATCTCCATGCAGTGTGAAAATGACCTTCAAATCATAGGAAAACAATATCTGCATTTCTAATAGTTGTTCTTTCTAGCCAAATGGATTTCACTGTACTTTTGGACACAGTCTCCCTCCCTCTAAATCCTTTAATGTGATGAAGATGATTAGGATCACTGATCTGCTCAAGTAATTATGGAGTTTCTGACATCATCCTCTAGGGGAAAAAAACCCAAATCACCCTCCCCAAAAAACACCACCAAAGCCAAAAAATGACCCATGTTCTGAGGGTGTGGGCTCACTCTGTGTGACACAAAGAGCTAGGACAGATGTGCAGCTGTTTGACTTTTGGAAAATGCAAGGTGTGACCCTATTATGATTAAAGCCTTTTTGTTTGGCTCTGTACTGGAGCAAAGTGGAGAGTCTTGCTGGGTGGGGATGTAAAAAAGCAGAAAAGTCTTGCTAGTGAGTCATGACACGATGGATAAAAATAATTTAGCTATTTTACGTGCTTGGGAAGAAAATAATTTCAGCCAGTGGAGACAAATAGGGATTATCTAAATCAAACATGGAGAAACATCTGAATCCTTATGGTATTTCTTGTGTTTAAGTAAGCAGGACTGTGATGGGTCACTCTTTCAAAATCTTCTATACTTGATCCAGCTTCTGCTGGTCTGGATTTCAGCACCTCAGCAACAAAATATAATAGTAACATTCATTTTTTTCCCCTCCCAAAAGTGTGACCATTGCTTACTTTAATAGTTCTGTACAAAAATGGGAATTCTTTCTACTGAGATGAACGCTGCCCAGTGTTTCAAATCCCCTCCTAGCACAGACCAAACCTGACTGGAGGACACATACCCACAGCCCCCCACTGCCCCACGGTCACAAACATCCCCATCTCTTCTCCTGGTGCAGCACCACCACAGAGGCTACAGCAACAGCACAAGAAAAAAAGAAACGCCTACTCTTGGCTGTACTTTAGAAAGTGGGCAAGGAAAGAATGGGTTACAACATCTTTTCTGCAGATTAGCAGCACTGAATCCTGCTGTACGAAACACCATCTATTTTAGAGCACAAATTAGCATACCTTCAAGGATATTAAATAACGATTAATAACTTTAGGAAACCAAGTAAATTAAATACATATCATCCTTTTTGACATGTCAAGGGCAGTACAGCAGAATATAGGTGGGCAGGGAGGAGTAACATACATTAACTGACTTTAAAAAAAATCAATAAAAACTTAATCATAGAAGAATATAACCAACATATATCTAATCCACTGACATGTTCACAGGGGAATTTCAGTTTCAGCAATAGACCAAATTCATTTCAGGTTAAACTAATATGGACATCTTGAATTTATTCGTGAAAATGAAAGCAATGTGAAGTTTCAAAAGTTTTAAGTTTTCAAAAGCAAAAAGACATTTAATAAAATGCCATGGGACTAAGGGAAAAATCCAATAATGTATCCCTCATGCAATTCTGATAAGTTATGGATTCTTATTTATAACACATTTTAGCTTGATTTTATCTTAATATACTGTAACGATTTGCTGTCATAATTGAAATTTGTCATATTGTTAATCATTATCATAACAAAGAGAAATTATTTAGTTTATAACTAAGAGAACACAACTAAATATTGCTATTAAAGACAGTCTGTGGCTATGTTGCCTGGGGCTGGTGTGACCATTACCCTCTATTAAATAACAAGTATTGCTTTGAAGGAGGAAAGGGTGGTAAACATTTTCTACAGAAACTAGTACTGCTGGGAAAATGTTTTTGAGAAAAGCATTTTGCCAAAAGTGCCATTTTTCAAGGAGGGACTGAACCCAAGATATTTCAGTTTGGACAGACTGTGAGAGGGACCCATGGTTCACTTTCCTCATGTCCACGATCCCGTCTGTGGGATTTGGGTCAAAGCACATCCCTGAGGATGCTCCCTGCTCCCGCCTTGCAGCCCCAGCAGGCAGCCCAGCCAGCAAGGATGGAAACGACCCACAGCTCCAGGCACCAGTTCTAAAGAACAACACTGTGGGGTTTGTCCAAATGTTCAATTTGCAATTAAATTTGTAATGTTCAATTTGCAGCTGAAAAGACTGAAAATATGTTTATAGAAAGCTGATGCTGGTTTTTCCCCGTGTTCACCGTTACATTCCATAAATTCACAAATGTCAAATGACCACCAAAAAGCAGTGTTTACAGGCTTCAAGCTGCTTACTTCCCAAGTGGGCAGCTAATGGCAACACTTCTGACAAACAAGCCCTGTGCTGTGCCTGCTGGGCACCCATGGAATGCCGAGGGGTTGCAGGATGCTTGCACCAGGCTTGGCCCATCCAGCCCCGTGCCAGGAAAGGTTCCTCATGCCCAGCTATCTGGTCTCTCCCGGGACTAGAAAATGCAATCAGCATTGCATCTCCAGCTATTAGTGATTTTTTTTCAACTCTGAAAATAAATGTAATATTGGGATTTCTTCTTCGAAAGACAACATGATGAATGAAGGGCATCAACAGGGAACATGAACCAAACAGCAAATAAAGACTGAAAATCCATCTGACAATGAAAGGTTGCTATGGAACGCTAATACTCAGTAATAACATAGACTCTCCAGCCCATGGAGCACTGAAACAATGCTGACACAGCCAAAGGGAACACTGCTTACATCTGAACTTTTTTCATCAATCCTTTTTGATAAGCAGCTCTAAATTTTAGGGTGTATTTATAGCACATGTGTCCTACCCACTGGTGGAGCACTCACACAGGACACCTGAGAAAACACAGGCTGTGTGCCTGGCACACAGCAAGCTCCAACGAACACACCATCACACAGGGATCGCGTCCACGTGCTGAAATACAACAATATGAAACTATCTCACTTCTAAAGCCCACCAGTTGTACTGTGACACCACTCCTGTTTGCCTCAAGGCACAGCACATCCCCAGGATGGGGCACACAGGCATCCAGTGATGCTGGAAATGCCCCACTGTGAAGCTCTGCGCTGCACCCCAGAATGGCTCACTGCATGGGCAGGGTGCTGCCTGCTCTCCCAGCCTCTCCACACAGGCACAGGGCTGCCTGCAGCACCCACAGCTCCTGCCTGCTTCAGGTCTGATCTGCATTGGTCTCCAGAAACCCTGTGCTGCTGTCACAGCCATCTGCCATCCCAGAGATCCAGCTTTTCCAGGCCCATGCTCCCAAGTCATTTGCTCAGCCCTACTTAGATTGCACATTTATCCTTTCTGTGAAAATAACAAGAAGCCTCAAAAAGAAGTCACAAAAAAGCCTTTCCCTTGGCTGCAAGAAGAGCCCTATGTGAGCAGATCCACCAGATGTGTAAACAGCAGGTTGCCCACCCAATGTTTGTTTTTCATCTCCAACAAGGAGAGTGTGCTTAATGATGAAGGAGGATGAGCACAGACTTTTATCCAACCACTTCTGATCTCCTGATTTCTCTTGCACATCCTGAACTGCCTGAAGGCAATGTAGAAAACTCCACAAAAGGCATAAAGCACATCATCCTCAAAGTGATGTTTGTTCCTCTCACAGTCGTCTCGTGCTTTCTTCCCCCACCGCTCCCTTCCTCCACCCTCTTCTCCTCCCTCTCCCATTGCTCTGCAAGTCATTTTATTTCTTCAGAAACATATTCCCTACTGCGTACATGTCTATGTAGAGCTCTAGTGAGCTACCAGGTTGTTTGACAGATACTCATTGTATCTCTTGCATTCAGTCTGTTTTCCCATACTGCTGATGCACATTCTTCCAGGGAAGGCAGTAAGGCATTACCTCCGTGTTATGAAATGTCTGGCATCAGTCTGGGTACTGTAAGAAATAGGGATTTTTAAACACCTCATAGCTGCAGGACAAGTCTACACTCCACATCTTTTCAGACACAAAAACTTCTCATATTTTCATTCAAAAAGTCCCAATGCTTCAGGACAAACACTTGCAAAGGACCACCTGTGCTCGCCAGCACCTCCCTACCCAACTCCTCACACGGAGCTTCACCACAGAGACGTTATTTACAGCCTTACCTCTCTCAAGTTCTGCGGTCATGCGGTTCTGGAGACTTCGGTTAGGGCTTGTCTTAACTTCTGACACCGCGGAACAGTAAGACCTTGCTTAATATTTAATGCATGCCTTAAAAGCAAAGGGGCACCTCCCTTCTTGCTGTTCAAGTACCAGGGGCTTTCCACAGGGCACAGGCAGCCTTTCCCCCCGTCAGGCAGGAGGGCTGGCCCCGGGACGTTGTCTTTTGGAGGCGTTTTCAAGGAGTGCCACGCACAGTGTGTGATGCAGTCTGTCAGCATCACGTCTCTGCACTCCCTAACCAGAAACCTCTGACAGAACAGACTTAAAAGTCAGTGTCAAAATGCAACATTACCCAGGCATAGGAGAAGGCTCAGAAAACCATCTTCACCAGTCCTTCTTGAAGCTCATAGTGAGAAATTTCCTTTTATGTCTGTTCTATATGGTTGATTATTAAAAATAATAATTACTATGGACTTCCTGTAGAAGAAGAACATAACCTGAACAGAACAGGTGTCTCAAAGTGGTCTTTCTACAGACCCTCTGAAGAATAGTCTACAGCTCAGATGGAGAAAAGCAAGGAGGGGAATCTAGAGCCAGAAGCAGAAAGGACAAGGGGAAGAATATTAAGAATAAACTAAGAGGACACTGCAAAGAGCCTTTACAATTACATGAAGCTATTCCTCTGCAGAATTGTCAGACTTGCAAAGAATAATACAAGGGGGAGAATAATTATATTTGCTCACTATTTAGAAAAAATTCAGATGAATGCAGTGTTATCACAGGATGATGACCAAATTTCTCATTCAAGCAGTAAAACAGTAACGACTGGAATAGCACATTTAAAAAACCCCAAACCTTCAGCTACTCAGTATCTGTGAGTGCTAAAACTGCTGTAGCTTTTATAGTTACTTTTAGTAACCCATAAAACACTGGAAAAATTTCAGACCAAAAAAACTGTGAATGCAGTACAAATTCTTAAGAAGATAAATGAGCAGCTGCAGCTCTACCAGCCTGATGCCAGTGCCCTGCCTGACCTGAGGTTTGACTTGTAAAGAAGTAAAGGAAGATGGTAACTTGCATGCAGTCTGCCAAACCAACTTAACACGGGGAATTGTCTCCAAACAGCTCTTTTCACAGAAAAAAAGAGTGGTGACAACAACCAGGTAAAGAGGACTAAGTCATACTCAATAACTGTGAGGGTAAAATCAGCCTGAGTTGCTCTACAAGCTACAGCTGAAATCCTCACCACAGGAAGGATGAGTCCAGCTCAGCTATGCAAATAAATCTCTCCCTTGCCCTTAGTCTGGTCCTTGGTCATGCCTGAGTGATGGGGTCTGGATCACATTTTAAAAACTCCAACATGCCCTGCTATGGGAAAGAGCCAAAACCACAGAAACACTTGTGGGCTGGGAGGATGCTGCAGGGAGGATCCTTTGGCCTCTTTATACCCTCTTTAGTTTTCCACGCTGCTTCTGCAATGCCATTTCTTTGTCCCAATACTCTTATCCCATTTACATTCTTTTTCTTATTCTTCAAATTTTAGATTTTTCACCCTCTTTTATTTTTCACGTGGATCTATTTATTGGTTGTGATATTCTCACAATACTGCACACTGGTAAGCTAAATCCTACCCTACAGTCTGTAGCCCTTATTAATCCTAGAAAATCACTTCCATCCTTCTACAGACCACAGTTGGCCAGGTTCTCACTGTTCCCAGAGGTGGATGCCATTGGTTATGTGTATGTATAACATACAAGCAGAAATCAATGCTGTGTGCTGTACATCTGGATCAATATCACGGAAATAAAAATGGATTCTGGTCATATGAATAAAAAATATATATGACCAAAAAGAAACCAGCAAATCTTTAAAGAAACCCATAAAATGAAAGGCAGGACAAAGCAGCAATTGCACCACATAAAGGCCTAAATTTATTTGCAGTGTGACTATTTTTAGATACCTCAGTTTAGGAACTAACCTGCATTTTTCTAACATTGGGTTTGGTGGTTTTTCTTTCAACTGTCTGTGCAAGTTTTCTGGTCAGATATAGTAACAAGCATTCACCACAGTAATTTTAATTAACAAGCTCTAATAAATTTGCACATGTTGCAATATACAGCTCTAAAAATACACTTGTGCATTCCCAAGACTGCGGCCAGTTTGCTCCACAGTGAGGTTCTCCAGGAGCTCTTTGAACACCAAACCCAGTCCTGATGTCAGCACTGCTGCCCATGGCACCCAGGCAGTGCCCTCCCACCTGAGAGCTGCCCCAGCTGCTGCTCAGCTGGCACTCACACCCTGTTTCACCCATCACATCCAGAGTCTGTCCCAGACCTGAAGCTGTATCCAACTCTGCACACATGAGAAACACCACTCCTTTTTTGGGTCAGTCTCGGACATTTTGGCTAGAGCCAACCTGCCAGGCACAGGCCAGATTTGGCATTTGACAGAACCACAGTTAGGCAGTTGTGCCAAAGAGGGGAACACATAAATCACACTCTTGTCAAAACCTTCCAATTTTCGCTGAAACCATTCGGTGCACTGATGTTTGCTTCCATTTTTTTTAACCTGTAAAAGATCATTCACTCTCAGTGTGGGACAACAAGCAAGAACAGAGGGAACAGCTATGTTTTCCCCCAGCTCTCTTTCCTATGGGAACATTGCACACTTCATTCAAGGGCATCCAACCCAACGTGGACACAGCCCTCCCATTCCTTCCAGCCCATGTCCTGTTCCCAGACCTGGTCCTGATCTCTGAGGCTGAAGTGGTTCCACTAATATCAGAGACTGGTGCCAGGAACAGGAGCTTAATAGGTTTAGTGTTATATTTTCAAGCAAACCACGTCACAAAGAAACAAAGCTACAGAGTGAGCAGTTTTCCTGTGAACAGCCATTCCAGCGTGGGCTTTCTGCAGCTGCCTGGTGGGTACCCAGGCCCTGCCAGCACAGCCACTTTTGCTGCATGTTCCCAATTCCCACAGTGAGTGTGGGGGTTTGAACCATCCACACAAGGCAGCACTCCCAAGGAATGCCACGATGCCAGAGCTGGGATGGGATAGGGACAGGGGAGCAAAACACACAGCGGGGCAGGAGCCCACAGCCGGGTGTGCAGCCTGGGGAGCAGATGTTCCTGAGATAGACCACAATTCTTTCATAGCACCTGTGCACAATAAAATTGCCTGTGATCCACAGATGGTCAGTTGGGATTGGGTAAGGGCAGCGTGGGTGATCTCTGCTGCATGTGCTGTGCACACAGCTGGTCAGTGCCTTTTAGAGGTGCTATTTGTCACTGATCTTTTCTCCTATAGCAAATTCTTCCTCATTTCAAGGGAAATATGCAGAAAGGGATGTAATGTACTTAACACATACCAGAAATATCCAGCCATATTGTCAAGTTTAAGTGTTTAGAAGAACTAAACTACAAATGAGAGAGTATCAACTTGTGCTGAACCGAAACAGGAAAGCTGCCACTAGGTTTTGTGAACCTTTCCACAGCCTGGAGAACTTCAGGGAATTATACCCTGCAGAGACAGCAACAAGTTCACGAAAGCTTTTGGTGTGCTATACATTGTGCCAGCATATGGGAATGTCATACTGATGCTATTAGCCAGGGCTCTTTTGACATGATGTAAAGCATCTAATAATTATACAGCAAATATGACGAGATGGAATTGAACCTGATCTCAATTAGCAACCAGAAGTATCCTTCCAACTGAGATTAATATTGATTAAACCATAACAAGACTAGTACTTGCCAATAAGAGCTCTATAAAATCAAGGAAAGGTGAGGCCAACCTCTAAGTCGGGAGCACTTTGTCATGAGCTGTAAAGACAAGTGATTCTCCTATGGCCCAATTTGTCCTTTTCAAAAATGGAAGTTTGGCTCTGTATAATTCAGGAAATTACAGTCATTTCAGCGGACAGTTAGTCTGGCCAGGAGCCCAGAGCAGAGATCAACAGCCTTCAGGAGACAGCTCTGTCTTCCTTTCAACTTTCCCCATCCCTGGTACAGTATTAATCACATCAAATCCCACTCCTCTCTGCCTTTCCCAATCTCAGAAATACAAGACATGGTTCCCACTACTGTTGTACTGTACTTCAAAATATAGGCTTGTGCTTTTTAATTTCACCCTTGCACCAAATTAAGGTGGATATCTTGGAGTTGAACAAATATATTTGGTTTATTGGTTTTTCCCCTGAGTGAGGTAAACCAGTTCCACCAGTCCAATCCTACCTTTCCTCTACATGGAAATGATTGGATTTATTGCTAGCCATTTTTACATTATATTAAGTCAAACGATAACAACTAAGCATCCTTCAAGGCTTAGTGCAGATTATAAAATGCTGCTTGAAAAACAGACATGCAAGGGTATGAGAGGCAACAATACAAAGTTTACAAGAAATCTTATTTTCAAGATTCTTGATCCTATTTAAGTAATGTTTTAAAATGTTCAGGCCAACTTCAGAGAGATATTGCACAGTTCAAGAAACACTGAGTGCTAATATTCTTTAAATGTAAGAATACATAAACACAGAACATTAATTGGCAAGTACCTGATAAAGTAAACTTCTTTTAGTAAGTTTTTGTTAATACTTTTCTGATAAAGAGCTACTCACAAAGAACAAAGACCAGTGTGACAATTATTTCCTTACAACGAGGGTAGAAGGCAAACAAAGCCTGGAAACTGCTATACCCTAACAAATCTTGGGTTGGGAAAAAATTAATGCCCATGTGCCCAGGCTGCCCAATGTTCCTCTAAAGAGTGGTTTGTGAGCTTTCTGACACAGTAACCACATGGCCCTGGCCAGGCAGCACAGCCACTAACACGAGCTGCTCCAAGGTATGTCCTGAAGACAGACCTTGCCCATGCTGGTGAGATGCCTGTACCTCAGCAGTGGAATAGAAAGAGGCACTGAGAGTCCAGGAGAAAGAGGCCACAACCTTTCCAGGTTACTACTGGAGAGATCAGCTCTAAATGCAATGCAATAAATATTACTGCAAAGATACAGCAGGCCTGTGAGCTACAGGCACAGCCAAAGAGTATTACCTTGTCAAGGAACTTTTTGAGCCTTTGAAATTTCACCTGTGCACAAAACTGCAATCCTTCACATTCAACAGCAGGTGAAAATCAACCTGACATGCTGAGGATAATAAAATGTATTATTACAAAAGCTTATTAGGAAACAAGTCTGGCTCCAGCAGGATATGATGAGAGAGCATCAGGAAGCCAGGAACACCAAGATGCTTTTTTCATTGGGTGCAGCCACTGGGACTTCTGCAGGTTACCTGGGACAATGCCATAATACCAGCACAGTGACATCTAAGTGCAAGAGAGTTATAAGAGAGCAGTAGCTGCCCAAGGATGTGCTCATGCTTGCTAAGCCTCTAATCCCAGCTTTGATTCCTTCTCCCTCCATAATCAGTTCAAATACATCTAGAATTAATCACTGTTTGCAAATTTAAAGGTTGCTTTTCTTTCTGCTTAGGATCTGCCTTAGGTCACACACAGCATGGGTGAAGACTTGGGCCAGATGCCCTCCAGAATCTGGCACTCCCTTAACGCCCAGTTACACAAACCAGTGTGTTACTGCACAGCAATGCTCATAGCAATAAATAACAATAAATAACATTAATAACAACAACACTAACAATAAATAGTTACAAACAGCAATAATATTAATAACAACAGTAATATAGTAATGCTGCAATAGTGATAAAGCCTGCAGTACCTACTTAGTTGGCTGTGGCTCTAATTCTGGAGTCACTCTTGCCCATTTCCTGGATCCATCTCTGAACAGACCCTCACGCCCCCATCTACAACATCTCTGCCCACCCTGGTTCTGGTCTAGGCAAGCTCTGGAGCCTGTTCTCACCCCTCTTTGATAAACTGTTCCTCCACCCAGTCTGTTCTTCCTTTGGTATCAGATGAGTTGAGGAGAAGCCCTGGCCAGACAGAACAGTACCTTCTCTTGAATGCTGGCCAAGATGATCCTCTTTCACACTGTGATCTTTGTTCCTTGCTCTGGAGCTCAAATGAGTATTTTGGCCACTGCAACTAATTTCCAACTCAGGTGACCTTCATATCACAATGACCATCAGGCTTCAGTCATTAGGTCCTCTAGCTTTAATGATCCCTTTGTAACTCCTCTAGATGTTATTACATTGCACACCTCTTTGTTTGGATTACCTCAAAGTATCCCATTTCTTGTTATTATAGAAAGTCAAGAAACATAACATGAGCAGTGCTCCTAAAAATGAGATTTATGCCCAGCTGCACTGTTCAAGCAGAGTTATGGTGCAGAGAAAATACAGGCAATAAATAAATGTGTATATAGATAGAAGACATCTTTTAATACGTATCTGAAAAACATTCTTTGGAATGCTTAATAAGTAACTTATTTCTGGTTCTCTAAAACCATTTTCTTTAGACTTAGTGAGCTCTGTACTTAACAAAGGTTAGTGGGCCATCAAATGCAGTGTTTTTCATTTCCATTTCAAAGGATTCCAACAGAGGCAGATATTTTCAGACTTCCAATTTGCAAAATACTGATGCTCTTAAACCTGTAAGACAAATTAATTGCGCCACCCACCATAGAAAATCTCAGTGTCATTTGGTATGCCACTGGAAGCACAGAGGGTCAGTGGGCATCCCTCCAAAGTACAGGTTACACCCATAAATCCTCCTTCACTCACCCCCATGAGCTTCTTTGTCTGATTCTCTGGGATCATATTATGCTTCTGGAGCTGACTTTCAAAAAATGGACAGAGCCAGGAGGCTACAATACAGTGTTTTCATCCTTGCCTGTCATGGTCTTATAAAGCAGGTTTATGTGGATAGATTGGGCTAATTTGATAGAACTGTCTACTAAAATAACAGCTGATACTCAAAAGACAATCTGAAAAATACTATCCAACAAGGTTCATTCCCTATTGCTGCCACCTCTTGCCCAGTATTAGTGATCATCTCTTCCTCTCATCACTCTCTGTTCAGGCACATTCCCAATCCCACTTGCACACCTCCTGGCTCCAGAACAGGTTGCTATTCTCTGGCAGGATATCCTCATGCCCAAGATGGACAAAGGCCAGAATAAAACAGCAAGAAAAGCACTTCTACCTCTTCAGTGACATACCTGTCATGCAGGAACATCACAGCATGTTTCTCAGTTGGCAGAAGTCTAAACATACTCCCTGAAGTCAATACACAGGTCAGAAGTGCATCCTGCAGTCAGTGAAGATGGCAAAGATGCCAACAGATGAAGGCAGTCAGCACAAGAAGACTAAAAGATGAGGATGCAACATCACACTAATTTCACAACAAAGAGGGGGTTTTGAGAGCTAAACCAGAGAACTAATAAAACCTGACATATTTAAGTTGAAGATATTATAATGAAAAACCTAAATACTCCACACACATCAAGGAAATGAGCTTGAAAAAGCAGTCACTGGTTGTGCCAGTAATTTATAATCTCTCAGATGCTGAGATTGTGAACAGTGGCACTTTGTAATCTTATAGGGAAAGCAGCTCTACTGCCATCTGGTCATGTATTTCTGGCCAAGATCATTTAGTGGAGCCTGTAATGAAAAAAGTTGCACATCCTCCTAAAAATCTGAATTATGCTAGCTGTGCCACAGTGGCACTTGTGCTTTCAAGAAGGACAGCTGTCAGTCCTTTTCTCTGAAGATAGGGAGCACACCACCTAGCTTAAGAGGCCCAGTTTTCTTGGATCACCCTAAATTATCTTATCTGTCTCTAGGAAAAGAGAGGGTCAAGTCCCTGTTAACATTTTTCGTTAGATTTTTGCTGACATATATACAGCACCTAGTTTCTACACCCACCTTGCTAAGGTACTGTGAAGAAGGTGATATTTGGACCTTGACTCTAATCTGAACTGAAGCCAGCTCTACAGCCTTGGCATAACACCAGTTTGAGAGAGGGGGCAGTAAAGCTCGTCATCTTCACCTCTCCTAACAAATGAGACATTTCATAATTTAGATATTACCTCAGCAACTTACTGCCAGCTTTAAATTGCTCTGTCATCTCAGATTAGCACTCATCATTCATGCTAATGTAAACTAAATGGTACCTCTTCTGAAATATGTGAAAAAATAAATGGGATTACAATGAGGGTTGCAGAGCATGAAATTTCTAATCCATGAGCAACTAATTGCTGCAGGTACTTCTCGGTACTTCCATCCACCAAGCCATCAATTTGAGCCTGTATATTTGCTATTATGTTATTTTAAGGTCAAATCTTGTTTGCCTCAAGCACACAACTACTCCCACCGGTTCCAAGGGCCTGTTTGCAAAAGCAAAGATATACAACCTCAAATGAGCAGCAAAAGAGATACCACCACCAAACTACCCATAGCAAACCTACACACTTCCAGGACTCAAGGGCTAAGAGCGTGCCTTCAAAACCACGTCCCGTCTAGACTCCTCCACCCGCTCACAAAGAAAAGCAGCAGTGGGGAGAATTATAGCCCAATACTCAGTGTGACAGGAAGGAAATAGCATTGGGAAATGCTTATTTTAATGACAGAAAAATATTTGCCAGGCTTGGGCTTAGCAGCAGTAGAAATGTTATTACTTTCCAAGCTGGAAGAGGAAATATTTCAAGGGCTATTTTTTGACACCTTCACTGTGGCTTGATTTCTGCATCTATTAAGAAAAAGTCTATATAGTCTGTGCTGTGGAAGCTTTGCAAATCTTTGCATAAAACTCCATTTTATAACGCTACAGTATGATAGTATTCTTTATAATTTACATCAGGCTGAAGAGCCACCAAAAGTGAATATACATGAAAATATTAAAGTGCCCGTTTTGTTTCCAGAATTAACTGGAAATTTAATGTCTTCTTCATTGTATTGTTTCTCAGAGCACATGGAAGCAAGATAGAAAAGTGTCCCATCAAGCACTGCTACATAAAGAGGCCTGACTGTGTACAGTTTCCTTCCTAATGTGTAAATTTGTCAGCCTTTTAACCCAATATATCCTTTAAAAGTTAGGAATATAGAAAGCTGTATTTCATAGCAATTTGCAATTTCATCTTCCCAGCATGCTTATGTTGAGTGAAGTCCATTTAGAAATACCATCACTGCATGCACTTCAAAACCTAGGAAATGGCTTTTAATTGTCATTACTGTGCCTGTCTTGGGCCATCCTGAGCCTCCTTCAAATGTCCATTGATTTTGGGCGGAGTGCAGAGCAGCAAGCAATGACACCGGTGAGTACATCAGCTCTGTTACGCTGCCCTGAAATTAAGCAGAGTATAACCAATATTTCTGTGCTGTAAAGTTCCAGTAACCCAGACAATCCTGGGAAGTGCAGTAAGTGAACGGCTTTGACAGATGAACTTTACAAATGTGGGACCATCTAGCTCTGGAAATTACCTCTCAGAGTTACAATGATGTACTTTAGCATCTCCCTCATTATGTGTAGGCAAGTTTTTAGTCTAATTTCTGGGTTCAGGGCTTTCTGAAAAGAAAGTCACTTATTTCATTTTGGAATAAAGAGAAATGAGAGGGAAGAAACATGAGGCAAAGACATGTCTACAAAAATGCTTCTTAACATGCATTTCTCCTGGTTATTGCTTAATTCTCAACTGCTCCTCTTTAATAGCACTCATAGCCATGTGTTTTCAACACATAATGTCATCTTTCCTACTCCTTCCATGCATAATAAAGTGCATTCAAGGTACTTACATGGTTGTTGTTACTCAAGGATGTGAGCACCTCCTTAGTCCATCTATCTTCGTAATACCTGTGGGAGCTGGGAAAGTCCTATTACAGTCTCAGGCTCAGATCAGAGATATTTAGGGGCCTGCCACTGAGATAAATGAGATTAACTGCCCCATGGCTTTTCTGGCTCAGAGCCTCCACTATGTCCCTAAAATCATAGAGGACATCTGAAATGAAGGGCACCCCTCTTAAGAGTATCACTCCTAGCCTGGGGGGCTCATTTCTGGACCAGCTTTTCTGTTTTGATTTAGTCTTATGTTACTCAAGGATGAAGGTATTAGAGAAGGTAAAAGTCACATCCTTATTCTCTTCTGTCTATGCATAATGGAAAAGCTTTAAATACTGTTGGCATACACTAGCTGCAAGCACTTTGGTGTACTCTGCTTTACCTCAGCTCGGTTTTCTCTCAAAAGGCTCTGTGTAAAACTGCCAGAGTAGCTACCAAATCTCTTATTTAGCTCAACACTCCTGACTTCTTTCCCTACAGAGCAGCAAAAAGACTTTTATTGCCCTTTGCACCTGACTTTGTTCTGCAGAAGCACCGGTTCTTCTGCAGTTGTTTCTGTGAAGCAAGATGAGGCAAGGGCTGGGCAGACGTGCGGTGCCTGCACACCCCCCCCCCCTTACCAGCACAGACACTTGGAATGGAAATTTCCATCATTCCTGGGGTCCTCTACCAGTTCCCTGCCCAATTCTGAGCAAAAGACATATAAAACACACCAGTGACCTGCCCAAATGGCACTACAGGAGCAGTATAGCTCCTGTCCTCCACACTTGGGAATTTGTCTAAACACGCTCTGCCTATGAACACACGGATATCTATTTCCAACGTCAAACTTCCCAAAAGCAAATAGCAAACCAGTGTTAAACAAGGTAACAGTACACAATTTCATAACGAAACAAAACCTCACTGTGTCAAAGCTGGGCTTTATACAGGCACCTTTGGGTGGTCACACACGCAGCTACCCTGAACCTCTTGCCTCGGGTGGGTCACCGTGAGCACCCAGGCCTGGTGCAATGGCACTGTGACCTTTAATGGCCAAATATCCATCAGGACAGCACAAAGAGATATTTTTTTTCTCACTGCAACCACAGGAACATGTGATTTTTTTCCTCCCTGGTCACTAGCAGTCCACAGTAAGCCCAAAATACTGTTCCATCCTAATTGCCACAGGCAATAAAGAAGATACGGTATTTTCCACTTGCTCAAAGCAATTACCTTTTAAGATATGCATTAGTTCAATCTTTCCAGGATTTAAATTAAGCCAAGTATTAAATCATCCAAATCTAACTACCTGAACATTTTCAATGTCTTTCAGCATCTTAAAAACAGTCTTTGATGCTCGTTACTTTAAAGGTACGGAATTTTGTCTGGAAATTGACCACTTAAATTCCCTAAAGTGGAAGCTGAGAAAAAACATACTATCTAGTTCCAGTCTCAAATTAATATTTTATTACTTAGCCCATGTGTGAAAAGTGTCTTGAGACTGTTAGCTGGATTTTTATATTAACTTGAAGTACTCTAGGATGTTAAAAACAGTGGATCTGTATTGGGCTAAGAAACACAACCACCATGTTTGCATGTGTGTTGAGGGTGGGACAGATGAAGTTGAGAACTCCTTTAGGGATGAAGATGAGAACTCCCTCTATAAAGGATTATATAGTGTTTTGGAGCTTGCACTGTTCACTTTGTCTCAGATGTTAACATGCTAGCATGGCCATGATGCTAGTCCCTCAGAGTAGGAACACAGGTCTCATTCAGAAGATCAGCAATTCCCCTACATAATAAATTACAAATTGTTCCTTGGATACTAGTTTTGCTAATCTGTCAGTGTTGAAAACTAATTTTATTCCTAATAGGAGTTCAAAGTACAACTGCTTCCTTGCTCAAATTGCCTGTTTGCAGCAATCTGAAATAGAGTATTTTATCAGCTTAGCTTGACACAGTAAATTTCTATTATCAGAAGAAAAAGAACTCTCTGTATACGATTTCAGGTTCCAAATTGTTTCAGTTCATTGTGACTCTCTAGAATTATGGAGAATATGTACTCTATTTTCACTTTAAGACTGCTATAAAATACCCTAAACCTGCAACTCTAGATGAATGTCTGGGTATACATACTAAGAGGACAAAACTCTAGTGAAATAATTAGCAAGATTTACTGTGGTGCTATGACTGCAGAAGAGACCTGCAGAGATTTAAGTCTGCTGTTGGTGGCTGCTTGCTTTCTGGTTTGCTTGGGAAGCTCCTGGTGCAGAACACAACAAATACCAAACAGTCCAATTACTGGGGTGGAAGTGCTCAGTTGAGGCACTGTGACCCATCACTCAGGTATGACTGGGAAGTATTTTGTACATACTGTGGTCTGTGGTTTGCACAGGTATTGCCCACTATCTCAAACGCCTGCCTTTTTAAAATACATTCCACCATAGAGACCTGCAAGTTTTACGACAGCACAGATTCCAATTTTTATAGTCTTCTTAATGAAAATTAATCATCATAATTTTTTTTTTAATGGAAAAAGACCAAACCTAAACTGTGCCTGCTGACAGAGTTCTGTATATCACTCCTTTGAATGTGATTTTCATGTTGCAAGAAATATCCCTTTTCCCTCTTTACCTCTATACCCCAATCTATCCTCCAGATGCCCAAACGGGACTGCTACTGATCAGGTTGTTTTCTCCCAGCCACATCTCCCCCGTGTGCTCAGGAATATGCCTTTGAGGAGTCTGAGTGCAGGGTCTGCAAGTGTTATTGCTCACCCATTATTTATATATTCTCCTGGTGTTAAGCTACCCCCATCTTCAAAGGAGAGTCACCTTCCACAGAGATTCCCTCTGATCTGCAAATGTGGAGTGCACACAGAAGCAAAATTCTCAGCCTTGATGTTCAGGAAGGGTGGCCTGTTAAAACTCAGCCTTTTCAGATTTTTCGCACCTACATCTCAAGGTGGTTTTTCACCTTATCCACACAGTATCCACTGCGGTGGCCATGCAAGTGCCTCTCCAGCAATTCCAACAGCCTCTGTATCAGATCCTTCCTATCTGCTGTGTTTATGTAAAATGAAGGGAAGCTTTACACTCCATAAGAAGGGCCATGGGACTATGAGCACGTCTATTCATTTAGGAATGAAGAGCAGAGATACCAGGGAAAGAGCTGCTGTGAGGAAAGGCCAGTTTGTATCAACAGCCCCTTTTTGTTGGTGCTAATCTCTGCCTGTTGCAGGGAGCAGTCAGAGATCGATCCCCCAGGGATGCTTGGTCATGCCCTTCAGTGCAGCATGAGGCCTGCACCTCCTCCTCATCCCTGTGCCCCACCAGCTCCCATAAAGAACCTAGAGCAGGAGCAACCAGGATCATCCGGCACCACAGTCACTTAACGGCCTTACGCAGATCCCTTCTTTAGTGAGTTTTGCCACAATGCCTACCTCTGCTCTAAAAAAGACCTCTACACCCACAGCTGTATTTCTGCTATTGCTGTTCACGCAGGAGTTGGGTTTGAGGAGTTGATTTCTCGGGGTGATTCATATTCCACCCTCGGCTCACCCGGACACACTCCCTGAGGCACCTGTTATCTGGGTGGTGATTGCAGCTTTGTAAAGTGAGTGCAAGCCTTTCATGTTGCATTCTGGCTACATCCTCCTTGCCCTTTGACAGTCTGCTGTGAAGACCTCCAGCAAAAGTGTCCCAAACTGCTGCCGTGGAGACTGCCAGCTCCTCCAGGAGCATTACTGATCTCAGTATTGCTGACTGAAGGGTTCCCAGCTCTGAGCCCACCCAGGCACTCCACCAGCACGCAGAACAAGCCAAGAGAGTGCTCCCAAAGAGCTCAGAGAAGACTGTGCCATGCAGCTACTGCATGGCAAGGACTGAGCCCATCAGTGACTACAGACTCAAATAACTGTAACTCATTTCTGTTAGCTCTGCTGGCCAAGGGTTTCTTTCCCTGTTTTACACATAGCAGATAAGGGCTTATTCTATTTTTTTTGGCCCCGAGAGAATTTATATTTGTTACTGCATATTTAATTTTCTGAGTTTCTTTCAGAATGATTGTCTGTCACAGCTATATTCCCCAGTGCAAACCTGAAAATCACTGGGCTATGTCCTAACCCAGTTACATCAACTTATTCAGTGTCAAAACTTGGCTCAGTTTTACAGAAAAGGCTCTTCAGTGAGTCAGCTTCCTAGTAAATCTTCAGGGATGTTAATCCACAGGCAGATCCTACGTCCGTATGATACATATATGATGTTTCCCTTGGCTAGGAATAAAACAGAGCTGCTTCAGACACACTGTGCTTCAGCTGCATAAAATATCTTGATTAGCATTTCTTGTTTTGTTTTCAGAAAGAAAAGGAAATAACAATAGACTCCAAATCTCTTTCTCATTGACAGCCAAAGTTGGTCTGCATAATTAAAGGTAATTGTTAGCTTCCTAATAGCTTGGCATTTTGCACTGCACCTTCTAGAGAAGAGAAGAATCCAGACAGAAGAACTACAGAATTGTGAATGTTCATTCAGCATTCTCAGTAGGCATTTGAATCTTGTATTTAAGCCAAAACAGTAAGTAATGCAGGCAGGAAGCACGGAGAGCAATTGCTTACCGGTGACCAAAGGTACAAAAGGTCAAACGTTTATTTCCTATGTATGCAGTGCCCAGAATCTTTTAATTATATTTCATGGTCCTTTGAACTTGGGCATAAAATATATTTATAGCTCACTTAAACTCTTAGTAATGCAACAGCCATCCTACGCAGGACCTCTGCTAATCAACTGAAGACTTTCTGTGCATTAACTTTAAAAATGCAAAAAAGCCCTTGTTCCTTCTCCAACAGAAATGCTTATCACAGTTTAAAGGCAACAACAAAGAAAAGCTATCTTTCTCTTAGGTAACAGTTTGAGTCTGTATCAGTTCACCTGTGATGTTTGAAATACAATTTCCCTGGCAATGCACATTTATTATAACTGTTATTATAGTGCTGGAAGCTCTCAACCACACTGTGCCAAACACTGAAGAAACATATAATAAAGAGATCACCCCTCTCTAAAGCTTTTCCTGTCTAAATATGTAATTTTCTCCTCAAGACAACAACAAAAAAGGGGTAATCAAATAAAGAGGTCTTCAAAGATTTCACTTAACTAATCATACTTGATGCAAATTTCTGATGAGCAGACTGAAAAGCTCACAGTGTCATTACACACCTCACAGCAAACTTACCTGACTCATCTTACACCAATCCTCCATGATGGGGATCTGCTTTAATTTTGAGGAATTGCTACAGGACCAGCTATCTGCCTTTGCTTCACTTTTCCCTTGAGGAGCTGCCAGGCCCTGGCACGCTGGAATGGGCAGTGATGGTGAGGAAGGAGCCAGGGTGGCACCTCCTGGTGCAAGTGGGGCCTTATGTCAGATTTTAAAGACTGCAGTCAAGACTGTCTTAAATCGTAAGGCCAAACATCCTCATATTTAGGGAATGGAGAAAATTCAAGTTGCTGGTGAAACTTTAATTCAGCTCCCTGATGCACATGCTTTATGATACAATCTTTAATTAGTCTATGAGGAAATTAATAATTGTGTACTGAGTGCAGGATTTGGCTGGTGTACAGTAAATTATGCTCCACACTACCCAACAAATGGTGATGATTCAGCAGACATCATCTATCATGTGCCCTGCAAGAAGCAAGGGTCTGTGAGAAAAAAAAAAAGTGTAGTATCACATCACTGAAGAATGAATATCAATAATTTATTTGTGTCAGAGAGGGAGGCACAAATTAAAACTGCACAAGAAATCTCAGTTCTAGTCTTTCACCTTCTTGCTTTTCCAACATGAAAATATTTAGCGTTTCTTATCTTTTTCATGCATGGTCAAACAGAAGCTGAACTGTACACCAGTCACTGATGGTGACAGGTCAGGCACCACCAAGAAGGCAAATGCTCTTGTGGGATGGCCTTCACCATGACCTGCAGTGAGCTCTACATGGCAAGGGGACGAAAGGAAAGCTGGGTTGGCTTAGCTCAGCCAGGTCATTTCTAACTTGACTGAAAACTGGTTAATAGAGGATGCCAAATTCTGCAGAAACAAGAACAATTATGTTCCTTTCACATAGCTCCTCAAAATGAACAAAACTCAGGTATGAAACAGTCGTGATTATTCTGAGTTGCAGCAAATGCATACTGACATGAAAAATACTGGCTGTATGGGTAAAGCCAACTGCACAGACTTCCTGTTCACTTCCAAGTGTGAAGGATGAGGATCAGTCCATGCTCCTGCCTCTTGATGCCACCCAAAGCAGTCAGTGTTGGAGGAGGAGGAACCCTGCCTCTCTACCTGTGAGCCAAAATTGGAGAGCAAAGACACAGACAAGTCCTTATTTACAGTGAACCAAGACAAACAGGGTTTTCCACTTTGGCCTCAGGTGTCACAAACAAAGCACAAAGCCAACAAACTATTCTTGGCTATTTCCACCTAAGCCCTTGCCTCTCCCAGTGCCCAGAAGGGTAGGAGTAGAGCCACAGGCATGGATGGGTGCAGCAGAAGAAAGCCAAAATGCTGCTCTTAGAAAAGTAAATTCCAGCCGTTTCCTTCACGACAAGTTTACTACATGCTGCCACACAATACTTTTATTGGCATTCATTACTCCTTGAGGACTAATCTATTCATTCTTAGCAGCATTAAAACAGAGGTTGCATTTTACAAGGGAATTGCCCTTCTGCTGGGGCTGTAGGAAGCTGCTCAGTTATCTCCAGTGCACTAAAAGCTGATATTTATCTTAAATTGTTACAAACATTATTTCCCCTTGATTAACCCACAGGCTGATCCCCAGCTCACAGCTGTCTCCGGTTTTTGGGGAAGGAGGTTGAGGGTGTTTGGTTTGTTTATTTATTTTATCACTGCCACACAGCTGGGAACCTGCGGGGCAGAAACAGTCACCACCAGTTGCATTTCTTGCAAAACACTACTGGAAATGAAAAACCATAAGATCAAATTCCCCGGTACTCCTCTTTTTTGTATCTGATTTCTCCTCCCTTTGGAGCTTCCTTTTTGTTTAGGAACAGCTGGAGACCCACAATTCAGCATTCACATCTAACTAGATATTCGTGGCATTCCCAAGTCAATTTAACAAGCTTGTTACCTCTTGACTTGGAAATATACTATAATACTCATTCCCAACAACATCCGTAAAGAACACAGCAATTCCTGAAACTGGGACTTGCCCCATTTCATCTGAATTACATACGCACATACATATATAGGTTTCTTTATATATTTGACCCTCCCCCTTAATTAGCATCTCCAAGCCACTGAGTTTCAATGAATTCACACTCTTGGACTGTACTGCTTTGAAAAATATGTAGCAGGTGTAGCAAACAATGCAGAAATGTATGTAATCCTCTTGGAGATGCAACTGTGACAAATGGAAACAAGAGTTCCAGCATTACATGCAAAAATAAAGCTGGTAATCAACAAAAAGGTGCTTCAGAGGGAAAAAATGAATCCTAATTTATTTTCTCTGCTAATGAACAGCCTCACTGCTTTTCTGCTGGGGCTCTTGCACAGGGTGCTCTTGTGCTGGCCTTGGGGTGAAGCATGTGCTGATGTTACCCCCTTGGTCAGCAGGAATCATTACTGAGCAGTGTGGAACAACTTCCTGCAAATCGTAGATCCTACTGAGATAGCAGCGGATTAGAAGGAGTTATTACTAAAGAGAAATCTTTAAAAGCCTCAATGACATGATCTTTTTTATATGTCCTCTCCTAAAGATCCCAGTAATTTTACTTGGAGCTGAAGTAAAATTCATTGTCTATCCTACCCCTGGCTTCAATGTCTCAAAGCATGTGATGCTGCACTCACATTTTGCAAAATCAGGCCCCATGGAAGCTGGGTTTTCTGATTTCTATTTCTTTTTACAGTGAAACAAACTCAGCTCATTGGTGTCTTGGCCAAATCTGCAGGTTTAATGAGAATGATTTAAGAGTACCCGATTTCTTTAGAAGTAGGTGTGAACTGCTGGGTAAAATGAGGGTTTTTTCCCCCCTCTAGCCTGGCTTATTTCAGAAAATAGAAGAAATAAAATTAAATACCCCAACACTGCCTGGACAGGAAGTGAGGCACTGGAAAAAGCTTTGCACACATTACACCATGTTAACTGTGCTTTTAAATGCAAGAAGCTGTATTGGTCTGAAGGGAGGAAGTTAAAGGAGAATAGGAAAGGGGGGGAGAAGTGAAATGTCCTTAAGCAGCTATAGCAAATACAAAGGTGAAATGTTCATCAGCGAAGGTATTCAGCCTCTTTCTACCACAGAAAGGGATTATCTTTGAGTCTCCCTGTAGACAGATCAATTCTCAGCCGATTTTCCATAGGCACCTTCAAGCTCCCACTGGTACTGCTGGTACTCATACTACACTCTGAAAGTCAGAGCAGATCCTCCAATCACACAAGTTACCCAACACCAGAAAACTCTTATATACCCTTGCCCCTATTTACACAAGTTGTTTGCAGACCTTCCTTGTGACTTTGATCATTACTTCCACTTTGGAAAGGGCCTTACACAAAAAACCACACGTACCAATGACCCAAGGAGCATTAAGCCAGTGCCTATTCCCTCTTAGGCTGAGGGTGCTGAGAACCCCCTGTATGGAAAGGTCTTGGTTGATAAACCGCTGGAAGACATGGAATGACATGATATCTTCTGCTGTTTTACCAGAAGAGAATCACTGTGTTTTATGAACTAGAAGGACTTGTGGTACTCCTGCACTTTACCCAAAGCCAAGGGACTTGAGCTCTGTTCCCACCTCTAGCACAAACATATTGTATGATCTTCCACTCATCTTTTCCCTCCACAGTCCACTCCCCCAAACCGGGTTTTTGTCTGATTGTTTATTTTTGTTTTCAAACAAAGTCCTTGGATCACAGGTCCAGCTCAGACAGCCAGGACACCCTGCAGTGCATTACAGTAAGAAGAAGCTTCTTGGCCCCATGGATGTGCTACTTCAATGCCAAAAACTAATAAAGGAGAATCAACAGTTTGCTGTGAGCATTTCTGGTGAGAGAGAACAAAGTACTTCTATCAGCTAAACGAGAACAGAAATATTACAGTACTCAAAATAACCCAAGCTCCTATGTCCGGACACGCCACATATTTCAGTAGCATATTTTCCAGCTCATTGTGTATGCTGATCTGTAAGCAAGGACAGCACCTTGCTGCTGGAGCCCTTAAGGCTCCCAAATTACCACAGCACCTGACTTGGAACAGAGATGGGGTTCTTGGCAAACACCAAGCTGAGGGGAAATTACCACCTCAAGAGCTGATTCAGAGCACCTACATTTCTTTGCAATAAGACAGCCCAGGAAATCCTAGCATTTTCTTCTTAGGAAAAACACTGAGCATCAGAGAGCTTAAGGGTGAAAACTGCTTCATGTGGAAACCAGTAAACCAGCTGGAAGATGGCTGAGCATAAGGTGGTTCGAGACATAGGCTCTTCTGCAGAGCCATGCAGAAAAACCTCAGCTGTTCCTCTCCCATTCTCTCCTCTGACCTCCATCCAGCCACCTGGGTATGAGGCTTTGCAGCCACTGAAGGCAGCAGCCAGTGCTTCTGATAAAAGTTTGGCTGCTTACTCCATGAAATCAGACATTTTCAAAGAGATTCATGCAAAGTGTCCTGAATGTCAAAATAAACTCTGCCAACACTTTCTTCTGAAATGACTATCTGGACATCACTAACTTCTTAGAAAATATGCCTGTGTCATCCCATATCTTGGAAGAGCAGGTGCTTTCTTTTATGTCCCCAAGCAGATGCACATTTCACTGTTCTCTGAGCACTCAGAGGCAGCTTTTCTTGAGTGTGTGACAAAACATGGTGACAGCTGCTGAAAGTGAGATGCCTGGTGTACCTTTTTTACCTAATCTGACTTCTGCAGGGATGAAGCAGCTTGTCTCTTGAGGTGTGCAGGCCCTTGCAGGAGGCACCCCAGTGCACTACTCCCATCACAGCCACTGCAATGTTTTGTTCTTTCTTTGAAACAAAAAGAGAATATCATGCCTATGGCATCTGTTAAGCAAAGCGTTGCATGTACATTGCAATATACCCTGCAGCACAGAGCAGAGACTGGTAGATTAAATGTGAAGAGAAGTGGTTGTAAGGGGAGAGAAAACTCCAGGTGCTGGAACTGTTACAGGTGAGCCTAAGTGTTTGCTTCCCTGAGGCAGCTACCTGTCAGGATTAATCTTGCTAAGCCCAGGAATGTGCCTCAGCAGACACCACACCCCATTCCAGGAACCCATAAATACCAAACCAGATGCTCAGCACCACACATGAAAGCACCTTCTTTCTTCAGACCATGATTGTGGTGGGGGGTGCCACACAGCCCAAATAGCATCAATCCTGCCTCGTGCTGGGGTTTTCTTAAGGTGCTTCCTCATGAGAAACAAGAAACAAAGCAAGCATGGGTGTTTGCTGCCTTCCTCCTATGGAGGTCTCCAAGGGAACCCATCTTCTTTGTTTCTCTGTCCTTGACTCTGCTTTTTCATTTCAGGTTCAAGGAGGTTCTCTCTCTCTCTCTATATTACCCCCAAACCAACCCTAAGGGAAGGAAGTCCATGGGAGCCAAAGGAATCATCTTTGATGGCCTCTTTTGTAAGTACTTTTGATAATGCATCCCAGAGGTAAAGCTGTGGGACAAATGGGCTGCTTCTGAATGATTCTGCCCAAGCGCTGCGCATGAGGGGCACAAAACAACTAACGGTGCTTCAAGTAGCGCAGTTTTGCCAAAAAGGTTATCTCTGGCATGTCAGAGAAATGCAGTGCAGGTGACGAACATTCAGTTAACAAAAGCAATTGGCTCCCATGTTTCTTTGCCTCCTGTTCCTTTGTCATCTCACTAGGAAAAAAGATCACAAAGCTTCCTGCTTTTCTCAAATATCTTCTTGCCCTTATTTCCCCCCTCTACCTCAGTTTCCCTGACCCTACTAGCTTTTTGTTTCGGGACTGAAGTGTTCTAGGGCCATCTATCCATTTGGAAAAAATGCCCAGTGCACAGGCACTGTTTCACAGTAGATGTTCGGTTAGGAGACAGCAGAAGGCCAATGCAAGACTGATGTTTGGAAAGGCAAACATCAGGTGAGCCATGTAAATCATCCTGATGTCCTATACCCAGAGGGGCAGCTGAGCCTGCTGCCCCATGGGGTGCTGGAACCCCCTGGTGCCTCCCATCTGCCTGAAGATGCGCCAGAGGTCAGTGCTCTCCCACAGCGCTGAGCCCGTGGCCAAGGCCACCGAGGCTACATACCACAATTTCAAGGGCAGAGCTCCAGTGTGGGGAGTAACCACAAAAAAGAGTGCTCCTGACTAATTAGGGGTTTCTGGATGAAAAGCAATACATTTGAGGTCCGAACTCAAACGCTTGGCCCCAGGGAGCAGCCAGTGCCAATGCCAGGGACAGCAGGAGGCAGCCAGCTCACGGAGAGCAGGCTGGGACTGCTGGAGCAACACTGGTGACTCCAGAACTGCTCCCTTCCACAACCTCTGAAACAAAGGAATTAATTTCTAAACACAGCATTTCCATATTTTGAGGTATAACCAGTCCCTTCTTTCCTGTTTCTACATAAACAGCATCTTTTAGACAGCACCTTACCAAACCCAAACCATGCCCCCGAGAAACACTAACAGCTGAGAGTAGTGCAGCAGGACACTGGAAGTGAGGAGCACTGGTGCTGGGGCAACACATTTGGGGACACAGGCACTGCAGCCTCTGTGGCTCAGATAACCAATGCTTTGGTTTTCTGTCAATCATTTGGTGCACAGTGAAGTCCCACATCTCTCAGAACACATCTTTTGGTCCATGGACCACCAAGTTCAGATACCCTAAAATTGCAGATCAGCAGGGCTTGGTTCATGTTATCATCATGAAACTAAGGAAATACCTGCAAAATTTAGATTCAAGTCTGGATTTTGTAGTCCAGGTTTAAAGTCATCAGTGTAGGACAGAGCTCTGCCTGCTGGGCTTACTCCACAACCTCCTGATCAGCTTCCCTAAGCATCCACAGTATATGTGGATGTAAATAAAAATATGTATATATGTCTTTCTCTCACACAGTCCTTCTAGGGGCTGCAACCTCTGACAAGGACACATTTGGTTGAACTTTAAACGAGGGACCTTTGGAAATTTCTAAAATTTTAACCATCAGTGTGTAACAGCTTCTAGGACATTCCCTACCTTGTAACATTTAAAACAATGATTCATCTTCATAAGAAATATGTAACTGTCTGAAACTAACTCTCAAATACTGTTAATTATCCGCATGGTCTGTGTTTCAGCATATGCAGTTTCCAGCTACCAACACTGGACATTATGAAAGCTTTTACATGACATCAGCTTTCCAATGAGCAGCCAGCTATAAAACACATAATTTTTAATCTGCATTTAATTGCCACATCTTAAAAAACACAGAATTTATGAGAGCTACATATCATTTTTAGACTGTGCAGTGTGGACTAAAAGCCAAGGTTTTTGGTTCGGCTTGTTGATATTTCCTGAAAACATGAACCAATTCTGAAAGGACAGATTTCCTGGCTCTCAGCTAAAGGTCAGCAGTCACACAGGGACTGCTTGCTAAGTGCACCAAAAGGAAAGATTGGCACAACATTGCGGTATTATTAAAAAGTTATTTAAGTGAGGAAAAAGGGAGAAAAGAGAGAGACAGACAAGGATTAGACACTCAACAAGTGAGCTTTCACCAAGATTAGAAAAACAGCCTTGTTCCTTGCTGCTTGCAGCCCCTCACTGTCACTCCAAGCACCATTTCTCTTTGCCAGCCATGCAGCCCCAGCTCCTGCTGCCATCCCAGGCTGCACAGCCTTGGAACATGACTGCTCTGACCAGCCATCACAAATCACTTACCCAGGCTCTCCCACACAGTCCAGAAGTTTTTTTCCAGGCTCATCTCTGCAACAGATTATGGAGGTACAAGTTTCATGGGAAAGGGCACGAGTTCCAAAGTCTCGTGACTTTGTGCAACACTGACATACAGCTGTGTGATATGTAAAACAAAGCTCATTTTCCCAAGGAATCTCCCCCAGACCTATGCAATGTTTATAACTTGCTCTCAGCACAATTCAAGAGCCCTGTTCTGGTTAGAGCCTGTTCTGCAGCCAGCAGAGGGGGCACAGGCAGCTTGCATCCATGTCCTGAACAAATCCTTGGACAGAGCTCCTTGTCAAAGTGTTTAACTTCACAATAACAGATACCAAAAATTTCCTGTCTACTGACATGACACCAGTTGGAAAAGAAGCACATCCTGCAATTAATGTAGGGAACATCTTTAAAACGATATTTTAGTATCAATCTCAACAGAGACAGTCTCTCAGCTCCCTCCTAGACTCCCAATCTTGTTTCCCTTTTTATTACTCACATTTTTCTTTTAAAGTATGGGGTATGTACAATTTTCCAGGCAAATAAATGCCGACCAAAACCAACCCAGAAGCCTCTAGCAGGTCCCTGCTACAGACTGTGCTCCCAGGTAACTACATCCCCCTCCCTGCCTGATCAAGAGCCCTCTGAGACATCAGAATTAACACAGAATTTATGCCTATAGTCCTGCTAATGAAATACCGCTATTCTGACCTCAGTGTCCTCCCTAGCACTGACTTATCAAAAGCATATGCTCCTATCACTCATGGTCTCTGCTTTTGGTTCTTTCTTTTCTTTTTTGAATTAAAACCAATCAGTTGTAGAGCAAAATGCTACCTTTGCAGGTGAAAGGTTAAGATCAAGCTGATCACCACATGTGTAGCTTAACATGGATGTCCTCAAATCCTGCTAACTACAGTAATATAAAAAAAACCCCAAATACACAAGTAAGCAGGTAAGCAATATTGTAGCCTGTTAGACTTTAAATTTAGCCCTGGTAGATCCTGGAGGAAGGGTACCCCAGAAGGCATGTGTCCTCTGTTGTGCAGAGAGAGCACTCAGATTGTAGGATCCCATTCCACATATCTCACTTTGAATCGATGGCCATACCTATCACATGCCATCTGTATTTCACACGTGTATTTTCGCTAAAAATACTTGGTATGAGATAAAAAACACTCCTCTCTTGGCCACAAAGTGTTTGCCCCCAAAACAGTCAGTGAGACTGAAACAACAGACTAATTCCTTGCAATGGGAGAAAGCTGTAGTTCAGAGCAGAGGCACTCTGACAATTTAAGGTTTTACAGACCACAGCCTGCAAGGATGAATTATTCTCTAAAGCAAAATGTTGAATGGAGAACATGACTTCAGAGGCAGATTACTGTAGCCTTGTTATTTTCTATCTGGAGCTTCAGGGCAATTTACAAGTAGAGACTATTGCCACGATCAGCAGAGAGATTACAGAAGCAAGATTTGTTGTGATGAATCCAAAAATAAGACAGCTCCAGGCCTAAAGTTCAATGTGCCACACCTGCTAGCAGAGAATACATGAATAATCTAATCTCCAGGCTGCAAATACTATGAGAAAGGGTAGGACATACCTATCCAATGGAGCCTCTCCCCATCCTCTTAATACCAAACAAAATCACTAATGTGAAGACAAGCTGTGCATTGATACCTCTGCAACCCTAAAACCTGTACTCTAAGCTGCTATTAAGGAAATCCAGCACACCCAGGCATCTGGTGCCAGCAAGACTAGAAATCATCAATCTGACATTAAAAAACTCCTTTATTGAACAGCTCTAAACAGCAATACCTGCAAAAAGTCTTGTTAACTGTGAGATTAATAACATTTACTGGAAGCTAGAGGGCTTTCCATGGCATTGTTTCAGGAGATGAGGTGATTCCATTGCCCTGGAATGGCAAAGGCAATAGACACCAGAACTCCCTCAATTTTACACCATTTATGCAGTAGCTAAAGAAAAAATACTACTTCTACTTACAGGTAAAGCCATGCTTGAAACTGAGACACAATATGATGATTTTTTTTAATCATATTTTGCATAAATTATAAACTCTATATTGATCGCAAGGATAGTTAAGCAAACTAAAAGGTATAATGGGAGCAGGAGACATCTTCCCGGCCTTGTGGGCTCAAGTGAGGTTATTCCCACTGCAAAACACCAATGATTTGTGCATTATGGTCTGTTAAAATAATACTTGGCTTGTTGAACACTTACTTCGTTTGATCCTTGGAAGAAACTTGGGTATGCACCACTGAAATAAAGCTCTCTTTTTGTAAAATGCTTGAGAATAAAAACAAAGGAATGCCTTTACAGCTCTAACTGGCAGCTCAACACAAGCATCCCCCTTTCATATGCTTAGTTTTGCTTAGTATTATTCTTATTGCTGTTGTTATTATTAATCCAGTGAAACATCACACTCAGACTACACCAGTTCTTCACTAGGCAATTTCTGCCCGTCAATATAATCCTCAAAGCTCCATCAAGTTTTGCACTCTCTTACATGACAGATGTAGAACTATGTTCTATTGAGTGTCTGTGGCAAAAATAAAGAGCAGATATACCAGCCAGTGCTGCAATAGGCAGCAGAGGGAGAAGGTGCCAAGGCTGGAGGATGTTCTGCATTAACCCCTGCGAAGGTCTGGATTCCAGAGGTCAGTGAGTGAGCTCAGCAGCAGCTATGTCAGGTCCCATTCAGGCACCAGTCTGAGCAATCAGCATTGTAAGTCTCTTTGAAAAATCCTGATTATCACCTTTTAAGGCAGGTGAAAATCAATTAATTTTGAGCTTATAAAAGAATGCCTTTGCTCTGGTCAACCTTGGCCACACAGTCACAATGCCTTTTGCAGAGATGCACTACCTTTTCTTTCTATTTAGTGTAAAAGCACTTCATCTTGGTTATCAGCTCCCTGAAGGTCAGGCTTATTTCTTTAGATCTATTATTTACTGCTTGAATTTCCAGTTCCACCTTTCTGGCTATTACAGCTTCTTTCCCCAACTCCTATTCTTTTCATGATAACTCCATATGATGACTGTTGATAAAGTTAGGTGGACCGTGATTCTAAATGTCTGACCTTCTTCAAAATCTGATAATGGGCACAGTTTCTGAATTATAGGTCATCTCAATTTTGCCAGTAAACCATTTATTTCCAGTGGCCTTCAGACCTCGAGGCTCACAGTGTACTGCAAAATGCATTCCTGAGGGAACAATAAAATAAGAGAGCCATCCTTAGCCTTTGCTTAGTACGTTCGGAGGGATACTACACTTTGGAGAGAATGTTTGTCCACAACATCTCATGCATCACAGTCTCCAAGACCTTCCCTACTCTACAACATTGTCTGGTGTTTGTATGAAGCTGACAGCTATAAGCACCTAATGTGAACTAGCCTCCTTTTCATTTGCAATCCACATGGAAAAGATAGGAAAAATCCATGTTTCCCCACCTACCAAGAGCTATCCAGACACCTTTACCATATTGTCCAACTTACACCTCAGGATACAGTGCCAGCTTTTACATCACTGCCTTAAATGTTACACTGCTGTGGTAGGACCCGATTACACTGTGCTTGTAAAAGCTGTCTCGGTGCCAAGGTATACCTTGGCCTGCAAGCCTCCTTCAGTGGCTGCTCTGAAATGGAGTTCTCAAAATGGCTTGGTCTTACAAAAACACTGCCAAGAGGCACAATTCCTATTGAAGATCAACACTTCACACAAACCGTCGAGCAAGACACAGAGAAAAGCGTGTCAAACACAAACTCCTAACTCGAACAGTGCTTGGAAAACTAAGCAGTGACTGGATCTTGAGCAGTTTTTACTTACTGTCAAAGCTCCTGTGCTGTGCTGTGAGTGTTGCCTGCACAGAGCGACCAGCCTCTTTCATCATGGCTTCAAATTCACTTCGGCTTTTGTTTGCAAAGTTCTCCTCCATCTCACTGGTGCAGCAGGTATAGCCTTGTGGGCAGATTCGCAGGTGCTCCCCTAAAATGAGAGAAAATGTAGTTTAATGGTCAGGTCTGGAACAGGAAGGATTTCACCCCAGACAATATCAGCTTAAAAATATCCAGCTGCCTGGTAATCTGGATCTGCATCAGGTTTTTGTGTCAAATTTACCCTCTTATTTCAGTTATCCTGCTTTAATATAGTGGTTGGTGTCAAGGCAGGCACAAATTTTCTCACTGCTGACTGTGAGGGAAGGAAAAGCAAAGGAGAGAAAATTCATACAAGGGGCAAGGAGAAGGGAAATATATGTGTCTCCTGCTCAAAGTCTGTCCTAGAATCCAGCTCTGCCTAGAATCCTAGAAAACATGGAAGTCTGATTAAATGACATACTAGCTGTCCCCATTAGACTTAACATGTATATTAGAACAGCTGTTTGAAACTGCTTTGTCAAGGAAAAACACCCAACTCCAAAGTTGGGTGCTCCCTGCCCTCCCAAACCTATCCTGGGAAGGCATTTCCATAACCAGAGAGGTGAGACTAATGAGAAGTTTTCAAAAGACAGAGACATACTGAATGCCAGGAATTTGGGTGACTAATTCCCCTCCACACAAATTGAAATTTTCAATGAAAAGTTTATCTCCCAGAAAGAGTCGACACCACCCTAAAAAAGGTTGCTATGACAATCACTGAATATACCCTTTGCTATAGGAAGGACAGAAAAGGTAAGAGTACTCGTCAGCCAAATTGAAAAATTCCCCAGTATGGAGTTCCTCCAGCCCTTTGCAATTTTTTTACTGTGAAGAAGCAAGCATTGGCATAGGCAGAGTCAGCGACATTGTAAAAACAATTGCTAAAGTTCTTATGAGTCCTTACAAAGACATATCCACCTGCAAACACACCCTACATTTCTCCCTACCCAGCAACAATAATTCATTTGAATGAAATCAAACATTTATTTTTTTTTAAGAATAAAAATCCCCTTGTTCCAAGCATGCATTGAGACAAACCAATTACCAAGTAGTTACCATGTTTAATATAATTTGATTGGTATTGCCAATGATTTTGCTGGCACTTCTACAAGACTGCTGTCTTAATGTCATAGATGAGTCTAAATATCTTAAAAATCATGTTTTATCTAAGTGTCTCTACAGCTTCAGATGCTGAATAGTTTCCCATTAAAGCCTTTAGGTATTTCCAGCATAAAGTCCTTAGCAAACGGATGGTAAAGGGTCTCTGAAACTGGGCATGTGTCCTACCTTTGTGAAAGCCATGTCATCAGCAGCCTAGGAGCAATTCTGACAGGAGTGCTCTATAGTTGATGTATTTTAGGCAGAAGCCATTCAGGATGAGTTTGCATTTTGCTGGCCCTTGGATCCCTCATCACAGATGAGCCCTGGAGCAACCTCTGCAGGGCATGGTGTGAGCCTGCCCTTGGAAAACAGGTTATTGTGGGCATCTGCACCCCCAGAGCAGTCTTCCTGTCTAATGTGATTGGAATTGCTGCTCACCAGCTTTTGCAGGAGAATAACTGTCGTCATAAGCCTTGTGTTGTGCTTCCATCTGAAAGGAGTGTTGGGGGCAGTGTGTTCCATGGGCTGCCATCTCCCATGGGACACACTCCCTGTCCCCACAAGTGCCCAGGCGCCACACCACTAGAGCAACAGTAAAAGCAGCAACTTGCTTCCATATAAAAACTCAAATATAAGAGTCAAATATAAACATCATGTGGCTCAGTGCCTGCCATACCAAATGCAAGTTCAGTTCCAGTGCTTGCCTAAGCCTCTCCTTCCCTCATGAACTAGATTGTTCCAAATCATTCCCTGGGCTCCTTTCTGTAAAGCTGCGTTTATCTCTGCAGCGTGAGGCCTGCTGACGTGTGACAGACAGGCAGGAAAAGGGAGCTGTAATTTTCTGACAAGACAAGCCTTTGATTCATGTCACAGCAAATTAAAAACTTTCTTCTTGTACAGCCCTTTCCATCCAATTTCTGCTGCCACAGGATTTCTGGCAAGGACAGGAGTTTTGTGGACAGCAGTTTTACTGTGGGATGCCTCCGTTCCATGAGGCCTTCAGTGCCTTCAGGACAGAGAGAGGCCTTTTCAGTGCCTCTTTGAGAAGCCGATCAACAAGGAAGTGGATCCCAAGGGATCCCAATGGTTCCCAAAAGTGCCTTTACCACCTCAGTCACTGGTGAATTTTGCTGTTGAGGTCCAGGTCCTGTGTAGAGCCCTTGCTTTCAATAGAACCCAAAGGTATGAGCACTCCTACCATTCCTCTGTGCACCATTAGCCACCAGGGCTGAAGCCTCAGACAGCTCTTTACAGATACCCTCTTTTGGGAAACTGAAACAAAGCAGTGGGAACTTGGAGAATCTCCCATCTCCTGGCCTGCAGCCAGCAGGTCTCCTGCCTGAAACTGGAAGAGCAAACATGAACATCCCCACAAAGGAGACACTGACATGTTCATCAAAGCTGCCTGTCAGGTGCATTTCCTGCACAGGCTTTAGAAAGCAAGGAAGGGGGAAAGTGTGGGGATTGCCCCCAGGAGGAGAGGACAGTGAGGCAGAGCCCTGTGCTTTGCCTGAGCTCCCTGACGGATACTGAGGAGCAGCAGCAGTGCGAGGCATTAATTAAAATGTGACATGCCCAGACAGAACCCCCTGCGCTTCCACCCTAGACAAGGCAGAGCGTGTTTCAGCAGGATGGCACCAGCCCAACACCTTGCTGTGTGAGCAGAGTCTCGAGTCACCGCCAGCCAGCCAGCACTGCGGGACCGAGGGGAAAGGGACAGGGAAAAAAAGGGCAGAAAGCAAGAGAAAAGTCACATCTGTAGCTAAAATCACTTAATTTTGCACAATTAACTTTGTGAATTGAATATAGAATTTTTTCAACCACTCAGAGCGGTTCAATCCCTTTTGAAGCAGCATTTATCTTCACTTTCTGCAGGTGTTTGTGTGGTACTCAGCACCACTTCACTCTATCTCAGTGGGAAGCAAAGTTTTTCTTATTTGTCTCTGTAATTCAAACTCTGTGCACACAGAACAGTCCTATAGCAATGTGAACATGCTTTGCTTTCTGTGCTTTTTAACCTGCCCCACCCTGGAAACATTCACTATTATTATTTAACCTTTTTCTATTGACTCCAAAATAAATGCACTACAGACCATATTTTTTTTTTCTCCTTATATTTCAAAGTGCTTTTGTTTGCCAACTTACCATTATATCACTGCTGAAGCTGCACTATAAATATCTCTGGGTTTCCTTGGCAGAAGACTATCGGTAAAAACCTATGGAGAGTCAGAGGTGTTTTACGAGGATACAGTGTGTGTTCTCTCTCTGCTGCTGCGTCACAGAAATTCTACCTGCATACAGCTGGCCTGTTGTTCATCACTTGCTGGAGAGCTCATGCTCCCAGCCCCTGGAAGAGTTTTACAGAAAGCAAACAGGCACAGCAGAAGCCAAACTGACAGCAAAGAGATGGCTGCTCAAATCTCCTTGAAGATAATGGATACACTCCCAGCAACTCCGGCCAACTCTGTGTCAGGCCCAAAGAGATTTACACCACCCCATGGGTCTGTAACTGAAAACCAACCATCTCTCCCCAGCCCTTGACTTGCAACCTCGCAGCTGAGCAGGTCTGGCAGTGGAACATGGAGGTGCACAAGGTGCACTTGATGGCTCACCTAACACCAGCTGCCCTAAGCACTCTGGATTTAAGACACATTTGTAAGTAAAAGAGGATGCACTTTGAGATGCTCGATTTCCTTTCCAAAACCTATCAGCTTGCCCAAGCTTTTGACAGTCACAACGTGTGGTTCAATATGGGTCTCCCTGGAAAAGCCAGCTCTCCTGCAAAGGCTGCTGAAGCTGGGGTGGGATGTAACCCACTGACTTCATGGTCCCTTGGAAACAGAAACAGGGTAAAGCATGCATGAAAACAGCATCAAACAAATACCTCATTTATGATTAACTGCCCTGGAGTGGAAAGGAATAGGCAGGAGATCAAGGATGAGAAAATATCACATTGACTGGCTATGGGCTTGGATTGTCCTTCAAATATCCTCTCAGCTGGCTGGGTTAGCAGATCATTTGGGCTATCAAATTCATTACTGCACTTGAGAGTGCTGAATATTAAATCACTTGACCACTTCCCACTTGGGGATGGAGCCAGGCTGTTACATGGCAGTGTCCCTGCAGAGGGAATAGCCCTGCCTGCAGCCACCACTACCATGAGCTTGTGAGACAGGGCTCAAGCTCCCTGCTTCTTCCCCTGTGTGCCCTGGCCTCGCTGCCCCAGCCCACGTGGGCTCCCCTCATCCCTGGGCCTACCTGACATGGGCTGTGTGGTAGAACATACCAGAGTAGCAGGATCTCAGCTCACTGTGTTCAGAAAAGCGCTCCAGATGTTCACTGCTGCTGCATTTCACCCCACCACGAGGCTCCGTAGCCACAAAAACAAGACAGAAGGGCAGTCCCAGGGGTGTGAAATGCAATACTGAGAGAAGAGTCCATGGTTCCTTTAACCATGTAAATAGTGCTATTTCTATCCCTCTCACAGGATGTTGGAGATTGAATTAATTACAATGTTTGCAGAAGGTTTGGGGTTATTTGGATGTGTCAGAGTATCTAAATGCAAATTATTACAAAATCATTCCTCCCAGAGGTTAATTTATTTCAGGCTGTGATAAATCCGTCATAATTCTTCCCTCATATTTGTAACCCTCCTCCCACTCACTCTCCAAACTGCTCCAACAACTCACCTCATGCTCCTAGCCTCAGTTCAGCCCCAGATGCCAGGACAGCTCCAGCCCAAACTCCCTCTTTGAGGGTTTCTGGGCGGACATGTCTCAGGTAATCAGGCTTGCAGAAGTGCCACACTGCTGAGATGCCCCTACCAGGCATGGCAGAGACACGAGGACACAGTCCCCGGCCAAGTGCAGCCAATTAGCCTGAGAGCACCTGGCAGCCGAGGAACTCCACTCCGCTCCTACTGTCCCTTGTAGGCACGACCGTCTGTTGGCCTCTCCCTCTTCACACCTAAATCCCACCTAGGCTAATGAGCATCACAGCTGGGAACTGAGGACTAACCAGCATAATTTAGACCATGGGTTTTCTTCCTATTCCTCTTTTTTTTTTTTTAACCATGTCAGAATGTCTGCAGCTGATGCAAAATGAGCCTGGAGGTGGTACAGATGTTAAAAATACCTTTCCAAGAGGTAGCACAATGAAAGTAAATCCCCTTCCCTATGCCTTCCAGCTTTTCCTGCTTCAGATGTTCCTGTCCCTATCTCTATTGAAATATATATCTGTAAAGAAAACACGATTTAGCACGTGCTGATAAGTAATTGACAGCACAGCCAGCACTAATACCGCAATGCTACCTTGAATCCCAGTCAGATAACTCCTAAGAGGAAACAGGCATACCCAAAAAATATTCAGTCTAGGAGACAGTCCTGACTGACCATCCTAGGAAGAGCTCTTCATGCCATTTTCATTCTAGATACACTGAGAAACATCAGCTGGCAAGCCGCTTCCAAACACCTATGCCCTGTAATACTCATGTAAGGTGTCCAGGCATGCAGGTGGTCTCCTGTAGTAGCTGCTAACATCAAACTGAACCAGAGACCAGACTGCTCTATTAAGGAGAGAGCAAATCAGTTATTTTGCCATATTGCAAAGGCAGATGTTAGCTGTGCAGCCTGTTTCTTTGATCTGCAGTCAGCTGTCAGCAAAATACGATATCTTCTATTTTATGATTATATATTAAGAGTATCGTCCTTTTTGGCTTATGTTTGCACACAATGCCAAGGAAGTCATGGCAGGCCTGAATATCAAGTATTGTACAGCAAACATTTACATTGTGATCCAAATGCACTGGACTGTGTTCTCCGTGGTCTTGGTGATACCACGAGTTGAGGATCTGCATGGTGGGGCAGGGCTGTGGGCTGGCCCAGAGACCAGGGGCGGAGTATGTCATGAGGAAGGGCTGTGCTCATGTGAAGTCCTGATTTTCCTGCACTTCCATACACAGAAGCTCTCTCAGGATGAGAAGCAGAGGTGGGTAGGGTGTAGCCGGGAACCAGCCCTGCCATGAACTCGGGATGTCTCAGATGTGCTGGACTTGGAGCTAATTCAGCAGGAGCAAGAGGACAGCCAGAAGGAAGCTGTCTGCTTCACCAGTGCCCTGAAGGAACCACTCATGGACCTCAGTGCTAAGTGGCAAGACCCAGGTTAATCTCACCCTGCCCAAGGCCAGAACAGAGCAGTGTCACAGCTCAGACATGTGCAGAACTGTGGGGAAGAGGCAGGCACTGTCTCACCTCCTGCATCCACACCCATGATCCCATGCACATCCTTACTGCCTCCCGGCCTCAGTAAGATGAGAGGGATTTGGCTAGCATAATCAACTCCTATCTCTCTTGGCCGCTGGGTATCTCAGGGGACTGATAACAAGGGCATGAAGGCTTTTTAAGCTGCACACCACAGGTTTGAATTTGTCCCATGTCAGCAGCTTTTATAATGCCTTACCATCTGAGGGCTGATCAAATAGCTTGTGCTATCTGAGATGAACTAACGTTTTTGTTCCAGATAAAGAAAACAAGCACGACGCTCCACATCAGTGATAAAAACAGCAAACTGGAAAAAATAGCTGGAGAATATGCTTATTCTGTTAAAGCAATGCACGTGTTTAAGATGAGACAATAGCAAAACATTAAATGCTTGTTCCCACAGCTCATCATTCAGACCAGGATTATACCAACAGAAGTGAACAACCAGGAGCAGATAATCCAAAAGATTTATTCTTTCCACTCCTTATCTTTCTACTCCTACCAGGATTTAATAAACTATAAAAATACTGTTAACCAAATAAGACAACTTAATCTGGCTACTGCATGGAGTTGGCTCCCTACCAGGTTAGCGCTGTTCTGTAATTGCATTACAATGAAAACCTGACACAGTGAATAAATACAGGTACTTCTGAGAAATGCCACAACTGGCATCCTCAGAGCAGAAACCCCCTGATGAGTGGGAGAGCTTTGGGACTGCCCCAGTTCTCACCAACATAGGCCACTCAAGTCTGGATCCCAGGGAACCAGGCGGGAGGGTGCGAAGGAGTCTGAACAGCAATTTCCTCTGTGTTTGCTCTGTTCGTGTGTCAAAATACTTCAGGCTCTGAGGCTGTCAGCTCAGTGTCAAGCTCACACTGGAAGTGTGGTATCAATTTGTTTAATCCTAGACCCTGATGTCAAAGGAATTTATAAGGCAGGCAAACATGGGCAAAAAAAGTTAATTAACAGAGGAGAAAGAGCCACCTCCATGTCCTGGAAAAATAGTAAGTACAGAGTAGATAAGAGTGCCTTCAGAAATGACAGTCTGAAAATCCTAATGTCATCTGTGTATGTTACAGTGGCAAACTGCCCAGAGGAAGGGAACAGAGAAAATGTCACAAGTGCTGACAACAGACATGATTCTTACTGGAAAGCTCTGCATGAAAGCACTTCACCCACGCATTGCTCCTTTGGGTTTTAGGACCGTCTTTCTGAATGAAACAGAACACCCCTTCCCATCACTCCGCTCCCCAAGTTTCTCTCAGGACCTGGATCTGTCCTTAGCTACATGGGCCTGACTAAGCTGCTGAATCTAAGCTGTGCACACACAGCAGGAATCAGCACAGGGTGCAGCAATCCAAGCCTGTGTTTAAGGACAAAGTAGGAAATGCTTTACAATTTGCAACAGAAAATATCTTTTTCAGCGGTTGAGAGAGGAATGAAAGAACGAGGGCCAAATCCACACGTACCACAAGCAATGAAGGACCTCTAGCTAACAGAACTCACTGAACACACCGAATCCAACGCTCCTAGGCACCAAACCCACCGCAGGGGAGCTCCTGAGCAGGTCTGCTCCAGGAAAAGAGCCTTGTTAAAGGCATCAATTGGGAGCCAGGACATGGTCTACAATTAACACTCTCCAAATAAATTAATCCTGAAAGAAGCCTTCAGTTCAGACTAGACCAGTTGCAAGGATAATGGACAAACACACAGGGTGTAACACTGCGTACACTCTTTCCTCTCCCCTTCTCTGAAAAACAGAAAACTCTTAAAATGAATCTTAGACAAGGGAAGAATTATCTTGTCTCTTCTCATAACACTTGTGGGGACGTATTGAAGTTCTGTGTCGTAATCCATCACTATTAACCTCTTTCAGAGTTGTCCCGAGCACATCAGCTTCTCACCAGATGTTTTTTCTTCTTGGAACAAAGAGTCTTTTTATCCTCAGTTTGTTGCAATCTAAAATAATATCAAACTGGAAACCTATCACTCTTATCAGATGCAGCTTCATTGCAGGCTCCATAACAACATAAATATGTTATTACATAAGAAGAAAAGCAATTCATTAAGCAGAACCTTTTTTTTCCAACTTCTCAGAAAAAAAATCTACTGGAGAAACTGTCAGCTCTTCCTTGTGTCCTGACAGCTTGCTGCCAGAAGGATCAGACTGGAAAAGGAATCTGGGCAGTAAACTGAGGACTAAAGATGCAGATAGCACTAGGATGTTTAAAGAGGTGAAGGCTCCATTAAAAAAAAAAAAAAAAACAACTTTGGGGCAATAATTCATATAATCCATGTCAGGAACTTGAGGAAGGGTTTGGACAAAACCAAAAGCCTTTTCCAGTTTCTCTGCTGAAGCTCTGCAAGGAAAATGGTGGTACTGCACTTGGGTCTAGTTTGGGATAAAGAGACTAAAGAGCTTCAGCAAGCTTGTAAAACTATTGGTCAAGAACAGGGAGTGCTTGTGGCCAGTCCCAATGCCAGTTCCCAATGCAAGAAACAAACCTGGATTAACCTCTCATGGAGAAGTCAGCAATTAGAGAACCTTTCCTTTCAACCCCAGCAAAGCTGCTCAAGCAGTAGATGCTGGTGTGAAAACCATAAAAATCATCTTTCTGGGTTTCAGCCACATGCTCAACTCAGGGCTCCTGCAAGGATGTACCACAACAGAGCAGGAGGCTGGGCATGGTGCCCAGGGGCCTGCCACAGCTGCCCACCTTGATGAGCTGCACTCCTGGTTGCCAGCTCACCCAGGTGAGGACTGTGGGCTGCCTCCTCCTGCTGAGCACAGCTACAGACACTGCTGGGAGCACCAAGGAGTGTGGGGGCGGCTCATTCCAATCCTGCAGGAGGATGTCTGCATCCAAAGAAGGGTCTTGCTCTCTAGCAAAAAGGGAAAATAAACAAACTAAAAAAACCTAAACCACTCTGTCTGCTGGGAAAAATGAAAATGACTCCTGAGCTTGCAAAAAAACTTGTCTTTAAATAGTTATTAAACACACTAAGTTTTTGGGTCTGAATCTGATTCTGAGAGTTTGCAAAAGCAAAATGCCTACGCCTAAATATCTAAACCTTAAATTTAATGACACTTCTTAATCACAAATTCCATAAATGTGTGTACACTTATCAAAATTAAAAATATGCATGTAACAAATTGTCTGAACCCCACAAATTCAAGATCATCCTTTTTTAGATTTTTATAAAAATTTAAACAACTTTACCTATGCAGAGTTGTTGACTTGTGCCATAAATTGGGAGTGCTTATATCTCCTCTAAAACTCTTTGCTGTATGTGTTGGCAGGGATGTGGGAAGGTGCAGGATTGGAGGGGCAAGTTCTTGTTGCTGTGGGTTTTTTCACTTTGCAACTTGAAGTTTTTTTCAGCCCTAGAAATCCATGGTTCTTCTTCAGCTACTGCTTTGCTTTATTTGTCTCAGGAGTGTTTTGGCCAGCAGCAGAACTGCTGAGCTGTGGAGCCCCTTCCTACAATTTGAGGGACCACGGAAGCAAATGGCAAGTATGGGGTCATCTTGTGGGAACATGAAATTACAGACTTCCAGTTCGGCAGCTGATGCAGAACTTGGGCGGATGAGTATCAGCATCCAGGCTGGAGTCTGCTGAAGCCTTTGGCTGCTGTGTGTGAGTGATCTGCAGCAGAAGGAATTCAATATGCTGCCTTTCCCTTCTGGTTGCAGAAGCACGTAGGTAAAACCTGCACCATTGTTCCTCTTTTTATGCCTCCATCTGATCTTCCAAAAGCAGATTACAGAAAGCTGCCTAAAGATGCAAAGGATATCCATAGGGACCTCCTCTTCTGCCCTTAAAATTAATCCCGGGTATGAGGAGATGCAAACACCAGTCTGGTCCTGCCACAACCGTTTCATGAACAGATCTTGGCTTCCACAAACATCAAACCATCGCCTTTCACCCCCGCACAGAGGGGTGATCCAGAGGACCCAGTTTAAACTGCGATGAACATTTGAAACTCCAACGCCCTGCTAGATCTCAACATGGTTCATAGTGCATATGCCCAAAATTTTACCAGAGGAATTTATTTTAGGCAACTTCTGTTTGAAAACTTAATGGAAGTGTAGCTGTTCTCCCCTGAGCGTCAGGAACAGATGACTAAGAAATGTTGCCAGTATCTGTCTTTCAGCGAGATTAGTGTTGGGTTTGTGTGGTATCCTATTTATAACTTTGACAAACAGCTCAACCAATCATTTCATACCTAATCATAGCTGTCTGCCCAGCTCCCTTCAGGGAAAAGCTTTTTAAAAACTATGTGCCAACATAATACGAACAAAGAGAAGCAAACCACAGTCAAGAAAAAAAAAGACCCTGCTCCCCAAACCAGCAACCAGGAAAAGCTCATGAGCTACAGAGAAAGCAGGTCTTGGTAAATCAGAAGGCATAATTAGAGCGTCATTATTCATGGGACTGCACAGCTATCGTTAGTCAGTGTTTCCACTGTAAACCCCTATTTTCATAGAGGTTTGCAGCTCAGCTGCAAGGAATTAGTCTGTGATGAAGTTTGGCAGTAGAAATTTTAGAGCAAGGATTATTTTTTTTTAAACCATTTAAAGATCTTTTTTTCTTCCCCTCACCTTCTATTCCCCTCTTACTTTCAAGGTTGTAGCAGTATTTACAGAAGAAACAAAAAACACTTCTGTGTGTGCTCTGATTTTTGGTTTTTCCGGGTATGTCTCTGTGTGGTTAAAGGGACCAACCTATCAATTTAACAGAAGTCTTAAAAAATTGAAGTTGTGATTCCCACAACAATTACTACTCAACTTTCCTTTGGATGTTATTCATAAGCATTAATATCTGTGGTGTTAACTGCTGTGCATTAAGGAGCCTTCACATTCCAAGTAAACCCTGCATATCCATCTAATGCTGAAGATGAGTTTACATTTCATGGGATAGAGCTGTTAGATTTCTTTACATCTTTTTGCTTTGAAATAACATTTTCCAGGGATTATAAGAGATTACTTTCTGCTGGACTCAGCCCTATGCTCGCCCGCCTCTTTGCTCCCTGCCTACCTGACACTTCCATTAGGGCTCACATTTCAGGATGCACAAAGGCATGGTGGGGACCACTAAGAAGAATCATAAAGAAGGGAAAGGGATGGGAGAAACATCTCGATGAGATATTTTATCCCAGACAATATTAAATAGTTCCTTTCACAACATTTTCAGCTACTCAAGAGAAACAGGCTGCTGTTTGCATTTGTAAGAACATCAGAGGAATGCATCTGCTCTTTTCCAACCAGCTTTGGCTGAAGCATCCTAGAGGTTCAGCATCCCTGGGTATGAATGAGATTTGCTTTCACACATAGGGACCACACTCCAGCAAGGTACAGCAGCCTCTGGCCTCTATGCCTGGTTGTCACTGCATGCCACAAGCAGCACAGGTCACAAGGAACTGCTTTAAGTGCAGTCCCAGCTCAGAGTGAGTCAACAGTTACTCAGCTTGAAAAAAGCAGTGTAAAACTGTGAGCTTGAAGACTTGCAAGGCTCAGTCTGGAACTGGATCGCAGTGAATGGTCCGAGTGTTCATATCAATATCTTCAGTGCACAGTTTCTAAAGAACAGACTAGTTTATCCAGGCAATTTGATTTTCTAGTGAAACAGATGCCACCGTTTAACATCACCTTGCTTCAAATCCCATTTTCCTGGACCTTGATCCTGGCATACAGGAAACTGGCCACCTCTGAGCTTCTAACACCTTGTAATGTTCATGCCCTCCTTGGAGCTCCCCACCCCAGCACTAATGAGCTTCCCCTCAGACAGCCTGGCAGTGTGACAAGGATAAGAGTGCTTGCAAGGTACCACACGGAATTCCTGGAGGTAGCTACCACCAAGCTCCCTGCAATTCCAGTGTATTCTTCAGAGGACTAGAACAGCAACACCAGCTATTGTGAAGGGGAGGAAAGCAGATCCCCCACCACACTGACCACAATCATTTGTGAAAACCATAGAAGATAAATTCTTCTTTTAGAGTGAAAGTACTTATCTCTGCTACGAATTGTGGTAAGTACAGTATTTATGTTGCAGAGAAGATGACTTGAATTCCTGCCATGTCTTAAAAACAGTACAAAGCAGAATTTCTACATACCCTGCTTGAATCTGCTTTTCAAGGTAGTAGTTAGAAATTAAGAGGCAAATGAACTCAGATTAATCATGTATCTTCAATCATTTACAGGACTGTTAGCAAGATCCAGGCTTCAGAGGGCTGGATCACTTTCCCACTGCAACCATTATTAACCTGACATAACATGTTCACAGAGTAAGAGATGATACAGATGCTGTAACTGGTCTCCACAGAATATGGTTATGATTAGGGAATACCTTAGAGAAACTGTCATTAATTAAGCACTCAGCTACACGCATAAAGATGGGTGAAGGAAAAGCTCTGCAATTTCATGACTTAAAAGAGGTCTGTTCTCAACATTTTGGTTATTGGGCCTTTTTTGCTTGAGTGTTGCTAAGAAGCGGCAGATTCACATTAAATGCAAACTGCACAGTTTTTTCCTTCACCACTTTTCTCCTGCATGTAAGCATGCAATCTTCTGCACCCACCTGAAAAGACATCATGGCCCAGTCAGTAAAACATGCAACTTTTAAAATCTGAATTTAGTTCTCCCAATACTGTGCATCCAAGTATGTTATTCCCTTCTGGAAAAATCCATAGTGCTTCAAAGTGCATTTCATACATCAGGTCCCAGGTACTTAACTCAGTCTAAACCCAGGGCCCCAATCAAAGCAGCAAGTTCTCCTTTTGATCCCTCTGTTCTCTGAGCTCACTGAGATGCTTTTGCTTTTGAATAATCACATTCTTTGTGCATCACAGCACAACAGTACTGTCACCACATTTTTCTTTCTTGTCTTAGCAAGGGACCATCCCCAGGATGTTTTATCAAGTCTGGAAGTCGACTCCACTTCCAGATTGAATGGAATTTCCCAGTGGGAAATGTTCTTGGCACTCTTAAAGATGTGATATACTACCTCTACACATTTACCAGTCTGGCCACTATTCACCTAAGTCATGAATGCAATGCAAAAACACTTTCTCTTTTTGCAAGCTGATAGGAAAAATTTAATACCAGTCTGACCGGTAAGTAAAAGGCACTGACTATCACTGTGATCAGTGTGATTTTCAGTAATGCCTTGCACCTTGTTTCCCCTGGCCCTGCCCACATTTTGGCCTGTTTCTGAGCTACTCACATAAAACCAGGTACCCACAGAGAAGCAGTCTTCCAGAGCAGAAGACTCTGTTCTGCAGAGCAATCACACTTGTATGCAGGTTGCTTGTCTCCCACCATCTAACTGCTGACCAGTTTGGTAGGGAAGTGGAGAGGATTTGTTCCTCTGAGCAAATAGAAGTAAACCGTGCAACTCTGTTGGTTTTGGTGTTTATAAGCATGTCATGCTCTAGCCTTCAGGTTTACCCAGGGTACTGCTGAGGGACTGCTGCTCCCCCACCATATGTGCTCACACAGCTTGAATGCCATTCACAGTGAGCCTCAGTGCACCTGCACTGGAGAAAATCCAAGTGGAAATCTCATGGGAACAGGCTGGGCAAACAGCTCTAAATAGACTTCATTGAGCAACTCCTATTTGCTGTATCTGCTGAGGGTACGTGGTCTCAGATCACTTTTTCATTCTCCATTTCCCAGGATGTTATGACCTGTACATCTTGCTGGCTGGGGTGTTAGGCAATGGTATCAGGTTCTTGCACCTCATCTGAGAATTAGGACAACATATCCATCAGTGTGTGAGAGTGACAGGCAACTGTACCTACCCAGCATTAGAAATAAGATACAACAAGATTTGCATGTTTAATTGCATCCTCATTCCCTATGACAGCTGAAACTCCCTTAATTAATACACTTCACACACTGTCTACTTTTGATTTACTTCAAATTCCAACCATCAGCAGAGGATGTTTGTCCTGTTCCTGCTGAAAGCCACCCAGGATTTGTGATGCCCATCACTCGGCCTTGCTCAAGCAGGAAGACAGCTGTGGATACCTCTCCCCTGCATGAAATATCCTCCTCCCTCCTTTCGGAGTATGACTGGCCTGCTTAGTCTCCTCAGCCCTCATTCCCTTGGCATACAGAACTTAACCCTTTCATAAAACAAACTCACTGTCTTCCACGTGTCTTTTCTCTGAAATTTGACCACGAGACTTCCCTGTTACATTTATGAAAGGTATGTGACTGGTCTCCTGTAATCAACAGATGATGAACACGTAATTCTACATATCCTCACACAGGGCTCATTAGCTGTGGACCATACTGCACTACTGCAGGAAGGAGATGACCACGTGGCAGACCAGCAGCTTGACTGTCATCTCATCTCGTTCCTTCCCAGTCTGTTCTCAGTGACGCAGATTACCCACTCACTCCTTCTTCTTCCTCTTCTTTGGCCCCTTTCACTCTGACCCAGTGGTTCCCCACATTTCTGCTGAGTAAGTGAGCAGTGCTGAAGTGGCAGTGCAGCAGCCATGCTCCAAACTCCACAGCTCCTGTGAGCCAAAATCTTGGATTTCCTCAAAGTCCCCATTTCTCTTGAAGCACATTGCAATCACCTGGTTTACTGAGGACACAAAGGAAGCATCACTGATTCTATCCCAGCATAACCTTCCACTGAAAACTGGCTCCTCCCTCTGCTTACAGAGTTCTGCATCTGCCTTAAGATATTTATTAGGGCACACAAATAACAAAACCTGCACTTTGATCAGCAGTTGGCTTAAGCCAGTAGAGACACTGAACTACTGATTTCAGAAGCAGCATCTGACAGGGAACAAATGGGAATGGATCAGATCTTGTAGAGGAGCTGTGTTAGAAATCCAGCTCCTTTTCAATATGATGCAAAGCACTTGCTGTAGCTTCGGGTTGTTGCTCACAAAACTGCTCCCATTGAAGCTGATGTCAAAACTCTGGCTGGCTTCAAAGACAGAGGGACTGGACCCTCAGTGCTTTCAACTCTTGTAACCCACCTGTGGGCTTAACAGCAGGTTAGTCAAATTGGGAAGAGCTTTTGTATCCATCAACCCTCTTCTGAGCAGCAGAGAGAGGTTTGTCCAAACACAGGGCCCGTTACTTTAATCACAATCACTATACAGTGACTGCCCTGGTGTCAGGAGCTAGAACAAAGTGCTTCTTCTCAGAAGTGAAGCATGCTGCAACTCAGATGCTTTACAGACACTACTGGCCTGAACCAACAGTTCCACCAAGGCAGATTTCATATACTCTGTGTCAAACAGCCAACTAGTTCCTAGCTATGACCTTTAGACTCTGTAATTAAAGACACTGGCAAAGACGAGCTTCCTTCACAAGTCCTGAAAGTACTCCAGTTTCATGCTTTTGCCTGCCAGGAGATGTGAACTTCTAGATGGACTTAGGGTTTGGTTTTTTTTGGCCTGACACATGATATTTCAGTAAAGGAGTCCAAGAGTCACAAGAACAATCAGTGTATACTTCCTGAGGCAATTCAAAGCTACCAAGATTTCACGTGAAAACAAGAACAGTAAAATAGATTCAGGACAGGAAAATTATCTCAAAGCCTCATCACAGTCTAACATGGACAACTTTCAGTGTGTCCCTTACTCATATTATCTACTTTCATTCCAAGTAAATTCCACTTTCATTGCTGATTTGTATTCAGAGAAGCCAAATGGATCAGCCTGCAATGCAGCAGAAGTACTGTACTTTTTAGGACAGTTGCCATTTTGAAATATCCTACTCCTTCCTTCTTCCCTAGATGCTTAATTAAAAAAAAAAACCCACAAAAAACCAGAACAAAACACCAAGAAACCCACAACACTATTCCAATTCTAATGGATCTCTGTCGTCTTTGGAAAAATATATGCTCATATATTAGTCTGACCAAATGGAGAGTAGGAAAGAAATGTAGATACATTTTCCCTAAAATGCATAGTGATCCTATGGTACAGGTTGTACAGGAGGGCTCCCCAGAAGATCAGTCCATTGTGGCTTTACCACCTACCAGATAAACTCCTGAGACCTGTTGCTACTGGAAAACCTCTGCATTAGAGTGACCTGTGTCATTCAGTCAGCCTTTCCTCTTCTCAGCAGTCTGTTATTCTCTCTTCTTTGATTTCACACATTCACATTTCTTTGCCATCATCTGTCCTTTTTCACCATCTCATAGATAAGCAGTCTAACAAAAACACAAGAGGAATTTTAACCACCTGAATGCAATGCTGAGGTAGCTTGTTTAGTAGGAAGAAATAAACCCCATCAACTGCAATACCATGGATTCATTGCCTCTGCATGGCAAAATGGATGGTGTTTCTTTTTAAAAAGAAAACAAACTCTTCTTAAGAAAGCTCTCAGGACCTTAGAAAAAGAAACATTTAAAAGAACAGCTTTACTGAAAATGCGCGTTGCACTAAGGCTTAATAATTTGTGCTTATCTCCACAGAACCACCGAAGCAAAGGCACTGTTTCTCTCATTGTTTCTCTCATTTTCTGCTGGAGGCTCAGCAATGTTATGTGCCCTCAGGCACGGGTAGGCTCAGGGAAGCCCCCTGAAGCATATGCTGCCTACTCGCACCTGCTCACCATCTTCTCAGGTGAGAGGAATGGTGCCAGTAAAGGACTTTGTCACTGTGTCCATCTTGCACATGTACAGAAAAATGGTCAAGGGCAAGGATGAGAAAAACCCCATCATGTCCCGAGAAACAGCTCACCCATCGAAACCTACCACTGCCTTGGGTTGGGTGTCAGCACCCACCCATCCACACACTTCACACTTCCACACAGACACAGGCACATGTGCCTTGGGGCAGTGACTTCCCCTCCACGGGAGTAGCTCTAGAGAACTCAGCAGAAACAAGCCCATCAATTCAGAGGCAAAAGTCAAATCTGCCTGTGCTGAGGAAGCACAGGGGGAATGTGGAGCAGGCACAACCCTCAGCGTTCCTGCATAACAAGCAACAAGTCCTTCCGCAACCGAAATGAAAATATCACTTCCCTGAGGAATGGGATATTAATTATAAGCCTACACACTTTTAGCAATGCCTGCTATGTTTATTTTGATCCTCACTACCACACACATTGTAGCGGCAATACCATCTTCCCTTGGAAGTATTAGACATTACAAACCTCATTTAAGAAAACAGATTTTGCCAGCAGGCCATCAGAAAGATAAGAAATTACCTGACTATGCTCTAGGCCGTAATTGTTTCAGGATTTAGCCACTGAAAATACACCTTTTGTAGTCTGCTAGGGTTGGGAGATAGCATCTTCTTTAATCACCTCTGCTCAAGCCCTTCAGATGCTGCTTAACAGGTCTATTCAGCCCTGGAAAGCACATTTCTGGTCTGCCTGTCATTCCCACTTGCGATCGCTATTTGTTTCCCAGAGCAGTAAAGAGTTGCTGTCAGCTAGGCTGTATATTTTCTTTATCCTAACTGATGAAAGTAAGATTGTGGGAGGCTCTTACAAGAGCTTATAACCCTTGTCTTTCCCAACAGCACAGCCACAGTTTTGCTTTTGGTTCAGCTCCCAGTCCATGAAGCTCTGTGCCAGTAAATTAAGCAGTATCTGGTGTTTATATCTCCCACTGGTCACTGATATTTTCTCCCCCAGGGCCTGAATAACACTCAGCCTTTTCAGCTCATGTACTTATCCCTTGTGTTTTCCAGTCATTGCAAATTTGGTTCAGTGTTAGCTGCAGAGGGATCGATAGGTGAAAGCCGGACCCAGACAAGCCTTTGCTCACATTCACACAATGGGGCCAGGCCACCACAAAGCCCCAGGTGGGGACCACGCTGCCAGGAGCCCATCTGGGCTGCTCTTCGCTTTGCCCAAAGTTTCTTGCCTCTCCTGTGGGAGGGATGTGTCCCACTGGGAAGCAGTGGCTGCTGTCCCTCGCTTCCAGAGCATGCTCAAGACTGGGAAGCTGGATCTGTGAAAACTGGTACTGTCTGGATTCAGGATGCTAAGTAGTTACTGCTACAAACCAGCAGATGAGTGGCCCTGAAACACGGCAGTTCTTAAACATGGCTCTTGAGGTCAGGGCAGGTGACTCATAAGGGAAGCTCTCAGTCTGGAAATCTTCCTGTCCACTCCAGCCATTACTGCCCAGGGTGTTGAACTATTAAAATCATCTGATTAATATTTTCAAGAATGTTTTGTTATTTCAAGGTCTAGTTCTCAAAAAAGCACTGAAACTTGCCTTCCAAAATACAATCTCTTGTTGCAGCCAACTGAACAAGTTAAAGCAATGGAAGCAACTATTAAAATCTGGTAGCAAATAGAGAGCATGTGCTACTCAGAAGCAGCCATCTTTCCGCATCCTTTTTTCCATGTTTCCAACGCTTTGAATCCAGATGGATTTCTTTTAAAATTTTCTTTCTGTTGAACATAATGAGGTACCCAAAGGAGAAGAACATTTTGAATATGAAGTCACTCCTCATGCCAGCTGCAGGTCCTGCAGCAGTGAGACTCGGGCTCCCACCCTGTCACCTCTCAGGTTCCTGGCATGGTACAGGAGTTAGTGAATTCGTTCTGTCCATGGAGCCTGGGCAGCTGCCTCCTCCCTTGGTGGCAGAGCAGATGTGGGAGGCTGAGAGCAGTGCACAACGGGGATGAAACAAAGGGGAGATCCCTGGGGAGGGGGCTCAGCAGAGCATCACAGGGCTTCTGACAGGTCTGCCTCCAACACATTAGCCGGCTGACAGGAGCCTGTGGCACCAGGAGCTGCCTACACAGAACAAAGCAGTGCCACAGTGCAGCTTACCTGGGTCTCCAGCTGTCTGCTCTCCACAGCAAGCGACTCCACTGTGCCTCTCCAAAACCCCAAGGGATGTGAGCTCCCTGAAGGGGAACTTCCCTGGCTCCCTCACATGTCAGAGCACAGCAGGAAGCATCTCTTTTGAGTCCAGAACTTGAGTCCCTCTGATGAGGTAAAAACGTACCTTCATTGAGTGTGAAGGGGGTTGCAATGCACTTCATGCTATGCCTGGAGGCCAGGACACACCAGAGCAGTCTGCACCAGAGAGGGGGGACAGACCTGGCGCTGGGAGCTGCACATCTCTGGTGCTGCACATCCAAGGGTGCCACAGCTTCTGGGGTGAGCAAGGGCTTTGGTTTTGTATTTATTCAGAATGGCAGATGTTGCTCTGAGATGGGAGCAAAATCACCACATGAAGCCTTTTTGAAAACACCAGGGAGCTAAGTGGTATCTTTAAGGACAGTAGTAGGTTTATAAGGATGCTGCTGTGCCCAAATCACATGGCAGTGAGCTGAGCAGCCAGAGTTGCTCAGGGGGTGAGAATGCCAAGCTGCGGGATTAAAGAAAGCGATCACCCACCACACGGAGACAAATCCAGCCAGCCAAAGTGTGCTTCCCTCCCCACCCTCCCTCACGCTTCCCATTCCACCCAGGGAGGATGCTGCAAGCTTCCAGTAGCTTTTCTGTGTCATTTGGGCAAGACTGAAACTTTCTTCAAAGGAGTCCAGATGTGTTGGGTATTAATTTTATGCTATTGTTTAGTATTTTAATATGCAGTAGACAATCATACGCTACAGTAGGTATTACAACACATTGCAAAGATAGTGCACATGCAGTACAATAGCACACAGCTAGAACAAGCTTGGTTTAAGTAGTCATAAATCCAGTACTCTTGACATTACAGAAGCAGGCTGTCTCCTGAACCCAGATTGTTTTCAAGATATCTACCACTGGCAGTAAAAGATATTCATGGTTTCTTCTAAATTACCTTTTGAGAAAATATGCAATAGGATGCAGAAGGGATAGTTAAACAGCTATTTGCTGTTTAGATTTCTCTTGCAGAACAACTCTTGAGAGCAGATATCCAATGGACAAGGGTTCTCTCCTTTGTCTGTAAAGTAAGGAATTTACTTTACATGTAAAGAGAGCATTTAAGTCAGTAATTGGAATTTTAATATAGTTATACTGTCAACAACCCAAGAGCAAGAGCACAGAAGTGCCTGAAAAACCCTGTCTAAACCAACTAAGGTTTCCTACCACCCATCTGCAGAAGCCACAGCACCTAATATGCAATCTTTTGACTTCATTTCTGTGGTCTAGTTCTTCCCCCGAGACTCCTTATTATGTGCCCACAATATTTGGAATTTCTTTTACACCTCCCATCCAAGGTCTGGACAGGGCTTGCAAGATCAGATGTAACTCTGAGCATTCAGCCCAGGACAGACACTGCAGAGCAAACATATCCCTTTCTTCCAAAGACATTGCCTCCCCCACCACCTCTTTCCACTGGATTAGTGAGGAAAATGGATTCTGCTCAGATGATCTGCCTGTCAGTTCCTGTCCAGCAGCACATGCAGCTGTGCCTGAGAGTACCCGCTAGGAACTTTTACAAAGCACCTTTTTGATTCACTGCAATGGCAACGAAGAAAGCTCCAGAACCAACTCTTCCTCCTCCCTGCTTTCAGCCTCTCCTTGTCGCCCCTGCTGACCACAGCGAGGGTGATTTCACAGTCCCTATCAGCTGAAATGGCCATGCAGCTAAGCCTTTGTGTCTCCATTCTTCATCCAAACCACTCAAGTGGCAAGGAGTGAGACAGCCGGCCTGCTGAATTCCCAGTCTCCAGTCGCTCCCCCAGCTCTGTGAAAGCTGTCATTTGCATTCCCCAATTTCCAAGTGTGAACAGGGTTCATCTGTGCTGAGTACACCTCTGACACTGCCTTCCTTACCAGCTGTTTTACCTGCCATTTGCAGCCTTATGCTTATTTTGTCCCACTGATTTCTGCTTCACATGCACAGCAGGTGAGAAGCAACTGGGGCAGAGCTCCTTCACAGTGATTCCAGGCACTGTAGTCTTATTACTGCAGTGCCTCAGGGGAGGAGATGTGTATGTACATGTATGCATGTATGTTTGTATACATGCAGCTGACAGGCATATTGTTTCCCTAATTGGTATCTTGCAAATTGGCCCTGGATCTGGAGAATCCAGGCACAGTTTGGGAAACTTCTCCCCAGTAACTCAAATAAATACTAATTATTAAACAAAAGATTCAGCAGGCTTAGTGCACTCTCACCATTCCTCAGGTGGACCTTTTGTTGAACATGCAAGAAGAGCAACGAAACCAGTTCATACTCACAGCTGCAGAGGGGTCAACACATGTCCAGCGTTAACACCAACACTTGCTTATTTTGGCTGTAACTTCAGTAAAACAGACTCTTAATACAACCTACTTGCACATCTATTGTGCACAGTCATTTTTCAGAGCACAGTTGTTCTTCAGGATCAACTGTTTCAACGAATCACAACTTACAAATTATTTTTGTTTCAAATAAATCACAGAAGAGTTCCCTGCAAAGGCCGCACCACCGAAGTTACTTACAGGCTGTTACTCATTCACCGTTTCAACTCCACCAGGGCCCCGGTACTGGTGTCACTAAACGATCTCTATGAATGTGCAAGGAAGCCTAGTTCTTCCAAGTTTTCCAGAGGGAAAAATCCTTGTCAAACTCCATTACAACCCAACAGCAGAGAAGACGCAGCAGGCAGCCGAGTAACACAGGCTTGGTTATAGAAGGCTAAATGTTTCCAACCTAAATCCAGCTGTATGAGTGCCACATCCTGCTGCTTTTTGCAACCAGTAAGCCTGACAGCCCAGCTTGAAATCAGCAACTATCCCACAGTTCACAAACACTGATGGCAAAGCTGAATCCTTGCTACACTGCTTTTCCTTGGGAAAGCATTCCTTTTTCAATACAGCCAATGGCATTCTGAGGGACTGCATGCTACCAGTATCTCACTGATCTTAGTATCTCATCGTAGTTTAGACAGGACACATGACCCTGGCTAAACTGCAGGTCTTGTACTCTGTATTTACCCCTCCCAAAGAGGACAACAGATAATTGTGATTACTCCTGACCATTAAATACTTCACTAAAGCCACCGTGTGCTTCACCATTTGGAAAATAGCATCTGAGAAGTGAATTTTTTACGTCCCGAAACTACTGGTTAACATCAATTGAAATATAACACACTGTCAAACAAAAGGAAAGATTATGGTGTCTTCCTGCTCTTTGGCAACTTCTGCACCCTACTCCTCCTGCATGAAGGATACACAGTTCTTCAAATAAAACTCAATTCCTCATCAAGCACACCTTCCTTTGCACCTTCTACCCAGAAGCAGCAGATTGGCAGCTGGCACACCACTTACACTACAGCAAAACTCCCCAACTTCCTCCCAAGAAGCCTGAGCTCTGCCATGGACTCCCACACTGGTTTCCATCTTGGTTTGCCTTCTTTCTATTCATTACTGGTAAGCAGACTCCCAAGCCCTGGTTTCCATCATGCCTTCCCTGTGCTACGCCTGTCTGCACCACTCCTGTGAGCTAACAGATTACTGAAGGCTACAAGAGCACGATTCTTGTACATATCAATATCCTGCCCCTTCCAGAGAATAAGCAGATTGACCTAGTGGACACCATACATGTGTGTCTCAGCTTAGAAGGAAGGTCAGCAGAGAGTCAGTGGGAATGGGAAGTCTGGCCCCATCAGCTGTGTGTGTTTATTGTTGTTTTAAAAATTCATTGCTGTATTTGCTTCAGGGAACACCTGGATTGATAAGACTTTTACTACTTTTTTAAATAATGGTGATAGTCAAGGATAGTCAGGTGAGTGGGTTAGATGTGAGGACTGAATCCAGCCTTCAATTACAGTAACAAAAGCAACAGCCTGTGATTAGTGGATGTAGTTCTGATCCGATGAATTGGCTGCTGTAAGGGCTGCTCAAACACAGGGACTGCACTGCTTCATGTTCTGCTGTCACAGACTTCCACACAAGGGCTCGTCTGAGCAAGCCTCCTCCAAGCTACTGCCAAGGAAGAGCTTTTGAACTCCTTGCGTGTATTGGAGGGACAAGGAATAGGTGTGAGTTGGTTTGAAAGGGGCTGGGCTACTGCCTGTCCTTGTGAGACTTGCTCCAGGGTGCTTGTTAGAGGCAGGTCCTTTGAGGGAAAGCAGATGGGCAAGTGCTCACTCTTCATTTGCAGTTACTGCCAGCAGCCATCAACCTAATATGGGTTCTGGCTGCATGCTTGTGTGGATGTACAGAACTACTTTCTTAGCTCTAGAGAAGGTTTTTCCACACACCAAAGAAGTTACAGCCTCACTGGACATTACAGGAAAAGGGCAGGTGAAGGAAGCTCTATGCAGAAGCAGCACTGATGTGCCTGAGTTTATGCAGCAAGTCTGCAACAGAGCTAGAAACTGTAACTACAACTGCATCTCTTATTTGCCCTGTAACCACCAGGCTGTTCTTTGTCTGTCCCTGTGCTATGACTGACAGCCGTGTAGCAGGAAGGGCCATCTGCACAGGCCAGGAAAACAGAGTATATCCAGCTCCAGAATCTCAAACCTCCATCTTCATACAGAAGTTTTGTGATAGAAAAAGGTTCTGTGAATGTCAGCATTTCCATATCATCACCATCTGTACATATATTGCCATGACAGTAAGAATTTAAAAGATAAAAAAAATGCAATTTAAAGATAAAAAATGGTTTAAAGTTGACAGTCTCAAGCAGTTTCAGTGCCTTGCATCCCTCATCAGTTTTCATTCATCTAATGTTTTCTTTTAAATACACTCGACAAACTCAGATGCTCAGAGGGGAAGTGCTGTAGCAAAGCATGCGCTTCTGTGTGTCCCCACAGCATCCCAGCCCAGGGACACACGGCACTGACAGCCCAGGGGAGGGCTGTGTCCTGCATCCCATGTTGTTGCACTGGGTTACAAACCACTGTCCATGTTTAACCTCCCACGTACACCACACCCACCCAGCCATGGCAGCTTCAGCTGAGCCCACAATAGCCAAGTGTTGAAGGGTATTGCTGCATTCCACTGGCAGGGTGGGGAATATCCTAGGTGGGTGCAACACCCAGGGCAAGCACAGAGGTGTTCTCAAACACAGGGTGCCCTGGCTTCAGTAAAGAGGAGGTAAACATGGTATCATGAAAAATGAGATGGTGCCTCAGAACCCTGCCCTCTGTACCCAGTGCATTGTCATTTTGTGGATCCAACCACAAGCAGCTTTCTTAGTATTTCCTTAGCCAGCTCCCAAAAGACAAAAAACCAGGAATACAGCCAAGCAAGTAACACGATTATAGTAGTTATGGCAATAGCTACCTTCTTAAAACCATCTTGCACTCTTTCATGATAAGATAAAGAACCAGAAATTTGAAGCAGTGACTGACTGACATTGTCCTTTGTCTAAGGAAAACACTGACTCCTGCTATTTGGAAACACAAGTCAAGCAGACTCACTGGAAATCTAGCTTGAGACAGAAACCATCCTGTAAACTCAGCATGGCTCTCCTGGCACAGGCCAATTTCGTCATTTCACTTCCACAGATAAACACTTCACTAGAAAGCAAACACGATGGAAGCACAGGGCAGCCAGCATTAACGTGCCCCCTGAAACAGCCCCTGCTGCTGCTGAACAACACTGCCGGGCCCGACATGGGATGGGGAGAAAGAGTGATTTTAGTCCAGCTGAGGCCAAACAAGCATCTGTGCTCACAGATGCAAACCTGCCAGCAGATATGGTACCTACCAACGCCCTGGGGAGCTCTGCTGGCTCAAGAATTGCAGGATCGGAAGAAAGCAAAGTCAAAACCCCTTGATAGAATTGGTCCCACAGTTCAGAACTCTCTCCTGTTCTCCTGATTGCTTCTACAGACCAGAGAAGAGGGGAGGACTGTGCTGTAGCTTGAGCTGCTTTACAGAAGGCCTCATGTTTGCCAGCAGCTCTGGCAGGTTTTGCTCTAAGATATTTTGGGGCTTGTTCATACCTGAGACAAGCTGTTTCTTACATGTTTTCTTCTGTGTGACCTAGAACATTTGAGAGGTTTAATTTGAGAAAATACCTGGATATATTTTGAGATTTGGTCTGTGTCTTTGACAGAGTCCACTTCTTGAAGTCCCATTTGATTTCAGGGAATGAAATGAATGCTTCCTTGCCTGCCCACTGTGCACCTTCGGCCCTTTGATGAGAAGCCAAGAGGCAAACTGCTCCATTTCTCCAGCCAGCACAAGAGAAGTGATGAGGAAAATTTGTCATCTCTGCTGCAGTATCACAGAATATTCTGCAGTGGAAGGGACCCACATCCACAAAGCTGACATGCAAACCCAGCCTCATGCCCCATCAAACACACATACCCTGCAAGCTGTGAAGTCCAGAGGTAGGAAAAGAAAGGAATTTTCATGGCTCACTCCAGGTCTGGGACTTCACAGAAAGTGAACCACCTTTTACATTGGGGGAAACCTCAGAGAGCGCCAGGTGTTGCAACAAGATGAGGAATCCACTTAGTGGATCTTCATCTAATCCTGTTTGTGCTGTTCAGTTTTGGGAGGGAGAGGGCAGGTTATATTAGTGCTGAACACATTTCAGAGCAAGAGAGTAAAACTACTGTACAAGGCTTTATTAAGTGGCCTGCCAGATTTCTGGCATGTCTCTCTCATGTGAGAGAGAGTGGAAAGCTCACAGTGCCCAGTACAGGGGATACCATGAGCCAGAGTTTCATGTGTTGTAAATCAGCACAGAGACCAACTGCTATGCCAATTTAAACTACCCAAAGAGCCCGTGTTCCTGACTCAAAGGGGTAGAATGAATAGCAAGTACCTTATTCCTAATGATCAGAAATGAAGTGGTACAGGTAAGGAAAAAATGTAAAATGACGACATAAGTAGTGGAATAAAACAGGGAAAAATTGCTCATCATTTGTGCTCTATCTGCCTTGAAAGGCAATGGTATTTTATTTCCTTTGGTACAGGAGGGTTTGCATAAAACATAAGCAAGGTTGTACAAACCCTTGGGGTTTAATTTGATTCTAGTTTATCTTTTGATCATCACATCAAACAATTCTGCAGCATTTTCTCCTCCTGCCTCCCCTCCCAGTTTCTAAAAGCTGCCTGAAATATCTGTGTGTTGTCTTGCATCAGGGCAGAGCCTTCAAGGTAATGCCATTATATTTAAAGTGGAGTGTTTGCCAAAACAGACCTAATGCCTGCAAAGGGTTTCTAACAGCAGATTAAACACACCTTTCAGTTTCTTGAATGGAGAGGTTATTACGGGAGGAGAAGGCAAAATTATTACCCACCACAACAATTGCAAAAGACTGACCTTCTGCCATCTGCACCACTAGGGACCTGTTACAGTTCAACAGCAATCCAGATGTAAACAGCTGTGACCTGTCCCCATTGTCCGCAGGCCAAACCACCAGTGAAGTCTCATTCTGCTCACACCTTGGATTGCAGTCAGCACTATTTCAGTGGCTACTTCAAAGTAGCAAAGAAACCTCTCAGTTTCAGCAGAAATACCAGCTGTGCCAATTGTGATAGGAAGCAAGTCCAGAAGGAAACCACTCCGTGCCACCAAGAACTAAACCCCCTCCAGGGGCACTCAGTGGTGCCATCACAGTGCCCTGCTCGTTACACACATGTTTGGACATACCTCACAGCCTCCAGTAAAATAATGATGTAATAAGAAAAGAGGATTACATTTTCTTACCCAGTGTATAAGCTGCACAGAACAGAAAACAAGCTTTCCAAAAAATTCATGGGGAACAAAAAGCCAGGAAATCTGAGTGATGTCTCTGTTCAGAGCAATGGAAGATGTATCAAGTCAGTCCTTACTATAGCTGGGAGCTAACAACAATCTGGTATATGTAGTTTCACATCTTTTTGTTGCTGTTGCTAAATCACATCTGGCTTAAATTACCTCAGTGACTGCTTTTTCTCTCACCGATGTTCGCCGTTTGGGCTCACAGAGTGCAGTCTCCACACACACCCCACTATGGATGCACTTCACCTTCACCAAATATCTCCTCAAACCCACAACTGACCTTTAAACCTAATGCAACTCTATGCCCCATAGAAGGCTTTATGCTGCCAGCCCCATAAACCAAAGCCCCCCTCTTACTTAAGGAGGGTCAATGGACCCAGTGAGTAGGATGAACCCCAAGACTCCCAACCTCCCTGTGGCACAGCAACCAACCCCTGCTGACTCCCAGTACCGCTGCACTCACTTGTATCAAATAAGAGCTAAAGGGAGTCCTCCTGCTCTAGGTGCTTTTGACAAAGTCCTCAACCCTCAGAGCTGTTGGCTGCAGTCCTCACCACTAGAACTTGCTCACGATGGCAGTTTCTGGGATGGGGTGCCTGTGGCACAAGTGGCGCTGGGGACCATGAGAAGCCCTGTGAGCTGTAGGGCAGGTCCTGCTCTCCTGGGCATGTAACTCAGTGTGCAGAGAGAGTTCTGCTGGTGACACCATACAAGAGTTGAACAGCTGAGGTAACAAGTCGTCCTAGTAGTGGAGGAGGCTTTCTGATGTCCTGGGTTTACCGGGTTCTGACAGCACCTTGTGCAGACCCTTCCTGTGAGTGTCACGCAGAACATTAGAGCAGTACAGCAAACAGAAGGCCCTGCAATGCCTAAAACAGTTTGCTATGCTTTGTATTATATTCTGACGCTATATCACACTGATTTAGCTCTCCTGGGCTGGACACTGCCTTATTTTAGACATGCTTTGCTTCCTGTTTTCATTCCCTTCGTACTCATCATAATCTGGTATAAAACTCTGGGTTTGCTTTCAGCACCTTCTGTAGCTTGATTTAAAGGCTAACAAAGAGCTCAGTGCATATTTTACATTTGAGGATAATGGGAAAAAAATCCTACATTTTTATGACCAGAAGGGGGCCACTGGATCATTTAATGTGACCACCTGTAAAGTACTATTTCCCCTGCTGAGCCCAGTAACTGCCTTCGACTCAATTAGAGCTTGAAGCATTGACAGTTCTGGTGTTCCATATAAAGACCAAGCACAACATAAAACAACTTTAGAATAATAAAAAAAGTTCTGAGAGCCTTCTGAGTGTTCCTCACATATCACAAGGAACTTAAAAATCCCTTAATGTCACAGTTTCTCAGAATAAAAGCAGACATTCTTCATTGACCCAAATAAGCTGCAGTAATCATAAAAAACTGATCTTCCTTGTGGGGTTTTCTGTTCCTGATATTTAAGGGATTTTCTTGGGAAAGTAATTTTAAAACCTTTCTGAGCTTGACAACATAAACATTCACATCCCCCCGAGTTCTTAAACACAAGCTCAGTCAATCCACAAGGATGGCAAATTAAACTGAAGAATTATGAAGAGAGAAGCAGGACTCTTATCGCTGCACTTAAATTCTGATGATAAATCCTCTGCAAAGGCCACCTCTAGCTCTCTTCTATCAGTTCTCCTATCCCTGGTCAAAAAAAAGTTATCACAAATCAGCTCAACAAAATAAGCATGTAGATGTGTGCACCAAGCCAGATTATATTTCTTTCCTCACTTACAGAACTGTCAGGGGCATGGTTTGAAAACCACTATGGGGGACAAGTATTGCTCCAATGCATCCAACTTTAGAGTGCCACAAAAAAACCTGAATAAACCAACAGGTAAGAGCAAATGAGGAATGAGAGCAGGAGATGAGGAACAAGAGGAACACGAAAGCCAAAGTAGAGGGAAAGGCAGAACGATGGGACTGAAATATGCCCAAAATATTCTACAGTTAGTGTACTGTGTGGAGATTATTGCTTGGCCTTGCAGAGGTACTGAAAGGAGTCAGCTGTCCAGCTAACGGGCACCTAGAGGCACATCACTCACACTTTTAACTGCTTTGGAAATCGCAGCTCAGAACAGCACAAAGGCTCTGATTCAGTACCATGATTTTTCCAGTATGTATTAGAGAAAATTCACGCCTTGTCTCCTCATTCTAGCGAGGACCTCTTGCTATGTCAAGAAAAATTTTTGGAGGGTCCTTACCTAAAGAACTGCCTGCACGTGAACAAAGAGGAATCACACATCTGCGAGTTAGAAAGTGCAAATGTTTTCTCTGTGTGTGATTGTGACCCAAATTGGCTTCAGAAGTGTAACAAAGCCTGCCCCCCCCCAAACAATAGAAAAAAGAAAAGTTGGAGAAAAAGAGGGAAAACCCACAGGAGTTTTCACTCACTCTCCTGTCTTGCACAAATATGTCAGGAGACATATAGATCCCATAACCTGAGACCCACCTGTAATGTCTTGTCCCATGCACTTTAGACTGGTGGAAACAACCTGTATTTTTGTGCAGTAGAGGAAGTCCAGTGCAGAGAACCCTCTCTTATGACCTCCTGGATCTGTGCGCCAGAGGGCTGAGACTGAGCTATACTCCATTTTCTTATGAAAGGTTTATGCCTGGAGTAACACTAGGCTGCCTTGACGAATAAAGAAGAAAGAAGTTATTCTTCAACTTATTGCAGTTCCCCTTGGACCTGCTGAGATTGCCTCTGAAGAGCAAATGAAGTGGCCATCCTGCCTGGACAGCTCTCTCCACAGCACTCCAAATGTCATGTATTTTAAAGGCCATATTGGGGTACCAAAGATTTAAGGCAGAAACGTACATAGTACTCAGCAAAGCCCTTTTTCTTGTTTAGAGCCACCAGGATGCACAAAATTATTTTTCTCCTAAACACTGTGTTACTACAGGAAGCTCATACCATAAACCCTCCTACCAGGACTAAAACATCACAACATTCTGTGCTTGAGACCACACCATAAAGCACGAGTCACCTCTGACCCCACAATCATTTGGAAGAGTTAAACTCTATAATAAATCCCAATTTATATGCCAAGTGAGTACAGTCATGGAGCTTGGGATCAGATCTAGCATTCACAAGTAAAAGCCCATAAAAGAGGGGGAAATGTGTCATGAACATTTACTCCACAAACAGGCAGACTGGAAAAAAAACACATTTCTCATTTCTACAATATGGCTTGTGAAATTGGAGAATGATATCAAAGCTCACACATCATTCTGGAAATCAAAATCTCTATTTAGATGCACAATGCTAATTCAGCTCTGCCTTGCTGAGGTAAATGAAAGGTCAAATATAGATTTGAAATCTTGTTTAAACTTCTTACTGCTTTAATAACAAGCACTGAATTACTGAAGGGTTTTCTTAACAGTGAATCTGTTCTGAACATATTTCAGCCAAAGATATCAATTCCACTATCTTGTTACATCAGTTCCTAACTGAGAGGTAAATTCTCTTGTCATGGCCAGGAGTGCAAAATTAAAACATATTCTACAGAGAAGGTTCCCAGTGCCCCCTTGGTAACCGGTCAGAGTTAATGAAGTGCAGGAAATTAATTTATTGGGAAAAACTTTTCAGACCGTAAACAACCACCCTTTTTATTTGCTTACTGTTACAGTAAAAGAAACTGAGCACTCTTCACCCCAGCAGTCAGAAATAGACTGCAGATCAACACTGACATGTATTTTAAATGATACTTTAATTAAATTGTTTAAGTAAGCAATAAGAACTTTGAGTATTCACCACTCATTCACTCACCCAGAGGTGTCATGGTTTGCATGAGGGCAAGCATCTGCCCAGCCTAGGACTCAAGAGGTTCACATAAAACTCTGCTATCCCTTGCTGAGTCTCCACAAAGAATGGAGAGCTGAGGGCAGTGCCCAGGCTCAGCACACCCCAGGCACCAGCCTCACTTACACGTGGGGAGACACACGGAGAAGCCAACTGTGCCTTCCAACGGCAACAGCAGACCAGGTTCACAGAGAAAGGGCCTTACAAGGAATTGTGCTGCTCACTGCAAGCAAAGGGGGTTGCGACTCACATGCAGCCTGTGTGATAAACTCCATTTCTACCAAACTGCAGAAATGGTCTAAGGCAAAGTCAGATGTTGATCTGAGCAGCTGTTAGAGATAGAAGATATGTTTGATATAGAAAGTGTTGTACAGGATGCCTGTGTGATCCATCTGGCAACAACAACATCACATAATGATGGCTTTCCAAAGGTGGGTTAAAAGCAGAGCAAGCATTTGAAGAACCAGACTCATTTTCCCCTCAATTGGTCTCTCCACCATACAGAAGATGCCTTGAGGCTCCAGTTATGATCGAACTATGAGCTCTAGGCCCCTATAACCTCAAAGGGTCAAGGGACACCTAATACTTTGCTCTCCTTATGTCAATGGATTGTAGTGACTTTTGGCAGAGGAATGGGTGGGCATGATCTGACTCACAGTGATATCTACAGGAATTGTATCTACTGAATCCTAAGTCCAAGAACACACCCATTCTTACTTTTGGCTAGACTTCTGCCCAGGAGGAGATTCTGCAGGATGAGAAGGATTGGGCATATTTAGTTGGGTAAAACAACAAAACAACAATTCCAGAAAGCTAGGAGAGATATAAATGGTCATGGAGATAAACACTGGACATGAGCACGGATACAGCACTGCTTGGGGAGCAACAGCTCATCTACAACGCCAAACCCAAAACCTCAGCAGCCTAGAGCAGGAGCCTCTTCTGCCAGAGAGGTAAAGCCCCAAACACCAGCTCTAGGAAGGTTGCAGTGGGTTCATGACCCTGCACCACTGCCCAGCACCAGCCCAAGGCAAGAGCTGGTTCTGGGGCTACTGGCACCACTTCCTCCTGCCATGCACAATCTCTCCCTTCCATTAAAAGAAGCGGGGCATGACCTGACACCTACCAGAGATCTCCAAGAACATGTGAATGTGTGTTTGTTTGGGTTTTTAACTTTATTTGGTCAGTCAGCTCTACCTTTTAATTACATCTGTCCTTGATTACACTGACAAATGGCTGGCTGCTCAGACATATTTATTGTTCCATATTTATTGTTCCAATAAACCCTGCTTGATACCAAGAAAACATAAACAGAGTTCATTAGAGTCAGGAGGAATTGTCCACTATTAATTAGTTTCATTTCTCATTTAAAGCTTGGTTTAATAGTGGATAAAATTAAGTAAATTTTCTCAATTATATGAAGTGTATATGGTGAGCTGAATTGTGTATTGTACAATTACACATAGCTTTGGGATTCAGAGAATAACTCTGTACCACAAAACTCTCAGCAGTGAGAAGCCTGGGGCTAATATTAGTGAAATTACTTACATAACTCGCTCTTTTATTAATGTGAAAACAGACTATGATTAAAAGCTGGAAGCTGGAGAAAGAAACTATCTGGACCAGTTTACTAGACTAATGCTATTCATTAAATTTCTAAAGTACTCTAGGACATAGGGGTTAAACCAAGGAGATACTTTAGAACATTTAGATGTGTCGTGTCTCTCCAGCAGTTGGCTGGGCTGCACCACCCTGCCTGCACTTGGCATGCACTGTACATACTGCCTGTCCATTTGAGTTCAAATAATAATTGGTTTTATTGCTATATTCTCAGAAAATTGAGGAATGAAAGAGCAAGTACAACCATTAAAAGGCTGAATGAGGACTGCTGATTCAACTGTGCAGTTAAACTGCAAGAAAAGGGTACATGTCAGCATAAACCAGTGATGCACGGGCTGAGCCCTGGTCTGAGCATCCCAAACACCTTTCCAAGGCTTTTTCCAGGGCCTCTCCAACAACACCTGCACAACTGAGCACCTTGGTTTCACCTGGAGTATGTGTGAGGGCAGGTGTCTGACTTAATAAAGTAGACATTCCTCATCTATATAAAGGTTAGCTAAATTATTTTCTTCTCAAAGATGCATGTGCTTAATAGGTTTGTTTTCTGCCCATTCATATCTGTGGCAGCAGGAATTTTCCAGCTCACCATAGCAAAAATGAGAGGACGCATTCCTGGGAACCTCAACTCCCTTCCTCCTTAGTCTGCAACCAATTTCCTTTAGCTTACTCTGAAAGATCTACTTTTTTTTTTTTTTTTCCTCAGTCTTTCCCCGTGGAATGGAAAGAGACTTTAACAGGGATTTTGCAACAGATGTTTGGAGAATCTGGTATTTAATCTACGACAACTGCTTTGCAAAACTGTTCCTTACTTTCACATAAGCCACTTTATAAACCCAAATAAATGAAACTGTTCTAAAGTAGCCCTTGCTGACCCTGTTAGCGCTATTGCTGCTGCACTACACCCTGCAATTTGAGTTTGTAATAAGCCAACAACTAAGCTTTCCACCGTGGTACAAAGTGGTATCATATAATTAGATCAAAATTATATCTACTGTGATAGTTGTGATCTTCCTAGATGGGCACTGAAGACCATCTGTTGACAAAGAAAGGTGGTACCAGATCAACATCAACATCTTTTTGTATAAGAAAATCTCATAGTAGAAGCAAGCTACTACCTCCCACCAGTACATCTGGTAACTCAGTACCTTATCAAGCACCCCATTTGCAAAACTCCACAGAACATAGGGGCAAATCTGTCCATCTGGGAAGCACTTGAGTTCCTTCAAAACTGGTTTCAGCACTGTTCGTCTGAAGGAGATTTACTTCGACTTCAGTATGAATTAAACATTACAGTCATTCACACGTGTTTCAGGGGACTGTTCTGAAGGGCCACAGGAAGGGCTGTTCCCACGGCAGCTTTGCACTGACAGAAGGCTCTCCCTATCTCAGAAGATTTTGGAAATACAGGCACAGAAATGGTGTTCCAGCATTAGCATTTTACACATGCGTCATTTTACACATGGAAAGAGCAAACAAAAATTCCTGGTAGTTCACACAAAGTTAATTCCCCAAATGCAGTCCTCTTCAGGGTCCTCGGAGCTTCAGAAATGAATGATGAAGATTTTTGAGTGCCAAAGTCTAAAACCAGAGTTATACACATTTCTGGAAGCTGTTGAGTAGCCTACCTTTCTGAAATCAAGAAAAATACCTAAATTGGGGTTGAATTAGCCATGTTTAGGTTCATCTGTTTGAATACACACTCATTATGTCAAGGCTACTGCAAGCTCTTTCAGTGCAGTGTTAAGAAAAGATTCAAGTAATAAAGGAATGGGATTCTGAACTTTTGACTTTGCTCATCTTCCAAACTCAAACCCTGGCCTTGCTATGTTAGTGCCAGCAGCAATGGTGACACTCCTAGTCACCCCTCTGGGAAAAAAAATACTGGAAATATCAGAAAACCAGAATAATCAAGATCTTCAAGAATTTATATAAAGCTAAAACACATTTTAACTGTTTTACAATAATATCAGTACTATGAGAAGGGAATTCTGATAGGATATTTTGAACAATACAAATATCCATCAGTCCTTTCAGAGAATGTTCATCAGGCTCAGCACTACATCATCCACAGTCTGCATCAGTTCCATCTTCAGTGCCTCAACCCCCCAAAAACCAGTACACTTTCAGTCTTGGATGGTCTGACAAAACCAGGAACAGGAAAGAAAATCAGGTAATGATGCTATGGCTGTGCCTGTGGTGGAGTTAACCTGGCAGGAAGAAGTGGAAATTACTGCTCCTTAAAACCAGGTTCCAAATCCAACTGCAGACCTCTTGAGACCTCAATGAAAAATGAATGATTTAATGAGCCCTAAGGATGAACAATACTTCAGGCATGAACTTCATATTCATTTATCTCAATGACAAACAGGCAGCTCCCCATCCACCTGATTTCACCCACCCCCTGTACGGCAGGGCACGTTATCCACCAAGCATAACTAACCTTATAGCACACTGCTGAGCACGCCTGTGGTGAAAGCTTTACCTCCTGGAGAGTGCCAGGAGGGCAATCAAAGCAGCCAGGGAGGCACTCAAAGCAGAGATCCGAGCACCATTAGCCTTGTATGCAGTGCTCTGCGTCTGTCAGCTCCCAGTAGCCGGAAAAGGTGGAGAGACAGCAGTTTTATTTTCTTATCTTCTGTTGTGCTTTTCAATTAACACCTCTAAATGTCACAGCTCTTCTTACCTTATAGAGACAAGCTCACACTGTAACATCACATTTATGACCACTGAGAGCATGCTCTTCCTCCCTTTAACAAGAACATTGTGCTATTTGAGAGATTTTTCTCCAGCATGGCAGATGTATTTATTTTCCACTTAAAAGCAACTTAAATCACACCTGGCAGAACAAGGAAATTTGTTAAAACATATTCTGATCTTGCATAATGTTTTAATCATGTCTCCTACCACCCATTTCACCTTTTAGCATCATGCAGGCAGGTTTAACAAATTGCTAAGAATCACTGTAGAAAAGAAAGCAATTAAACCAAAACTTAGGTTCTAGGGAACAGGGAACACACCCCCTCGAAGCCACAGGGTCACAGAATAAGGCAGAGGCAATGGTTTTCTAACCACTTACAAGCTCTGTCCAAAACTAATAGATATTCCCAAACTGATAGCTGCCTCATGTGACATATCCTGCAGTAGGAAAGCACATCAAATTTGCACAAAAACCGAGATAAAGGCAATAACACAAACAATGGCTGACTGCTTTCACTGCTGGAAGAAAAGAGAACAAACAGTTCACTTAGTCTCACACTACTGTCAGGGGTGGAAGAACCTCTAATCTGCTGGGGAGCAGAGCCAGAGGCGTGCTGGGGCTGTCTGAATGCTGCAGAAGCAAAGCTTTGAGGAAAACTGCAAATGCTGTTTCCATATGAAAGACAGTGATAAAAATATGCAGAGCTACAGGGAAGAAAACTGCCCCTTTTCCCAACACCAGCCCAGCCCTTCAGCTGTGTCTGCTGCTCTTCAGCTGCTGAGCTTTCTCCAAGAAATGTGTGCTGCATTTGCCCAAGACTTAGGACCTATGTCCACCTGAGTCACTGCTCCCCTCCATATGATGGCAGAGCAGCAGCAAACACACAAGGCATCTGTTCCTTTGTCCTTAAATCACAACAGCAGAATCTTCTGCAAACCTGGGGCCTGAGCACAGTGAGGGCAACAAAGGAGTATGTACATCATGTGTCCTGCCCACTAGATAGAGCATGTTTTTGCCTTGGAAGTAAGATGCACCACCAAGGTGTGCTGAGGAGAAGGCAAAGGGAGTGGTGTGGTTTCTCCTGACCACTCACAGCCGAGTGTCCCATGTGCTCCTGCAGGACATGGCATCTCTTGTTGCTTCTGCAAGACCCCTGCCCTTCAGACATGTCCAGTTCACTCCTCTGCAGGTGGGGATATCGTGGCTCCACGTTGGAGTTACAAGTGGGAGCAGAAAGGACCCAAAGAAGCCAAGAGGTTCCTCAGAGCTTGGCAAGGAGCCCACTGCTTCCTCCAGAAAAACACCATGAGCCTTCCAGCTGGGTTCGTTCCACAGCAAAGTGCTCTGTTACAAAGCTGTGTGGGAGAAGGAAGGAATAAATGCCCCCAAGGCTGCTGTGAAGAGCACACTTCAGAGCAGCTGCTCTCTCTGTTATCTAATCTTAATTTTAATTGAGGCTTTTTTCCTGTGTTGCCCGGGGTACTTTGATCCCTCTGCACGTGCTCCTCCTGGGGCAGCCAGCCACAACCTGCCCGCACACGCCGGCATCTGCCGCAGCGTCGCTGGCCCCCGCGCCCCGCTCCGCACTGCTCTCGAGGCAGGATGGAGACCAGGCACTGCACACACACTGTGCATGCTGCCCTCCAAGACATTCCCTTTAATGCCACCTCTTCATCTGTTAAATGTCTCCAAATTGCCAGATCCCTCAGGGATTCTAAACATTAAATGAGAAAGGTTATTACAATATGCCCAGCAACAGAAACCGGGGTGAGGCTGACAGTCACAGATAGCCTGAACCAGAGTTAATTAATACATGCTCGCTCCGATTTTTTTTTCCCCTGTTTTGATAAAGGGCAATTTATGGTTGGCATGACTGTCGCAATGCCCCATGACCCTCAGTCTAATTATAAAATATAATGTGGAACTGCAAATGCAAGATCTGAGGGAAGAAATCCCTGGCTTCTGCAGCTTTTGCTTTTTCCCATTCCAGCTTTCTTTACCCAGGGTGTAACTGTGGCTCTGAGTGCATGAGAAGCCCAGAACATTTAATGTGTGTTTATTTAGAGACACCTCTAATGTGTTTGTGTTATGTTTCTAGAGCTACAGACCAAAACAAGCATGGTAACAGCTAACCAATGCAGAGCAAATTCCCAGAGGGAAGACAAGAAGGGTTAGATGCTGAATGCATCTTAGTCAGGAGAGAAGCTGGAGCTGTTTTAATTGTTCATCAATCAATTAACGACACTCTCAAATGTCTAATTAAGCAGACAACTGGAATTAAGCAAAGGGCATCTCTGAAATGCCAGCCCTCTTAATGAAGGCACTTCTTATGTTCAAGTGGGTACTTGATTAACGTGTGCTTGCGTGGAGAGAGGTGCAGGAAAATCCCCAACCGAACAATTAGGACGTCTCCCTGGCAAGCCTATGAAAAATCAACCCTTTGCTAATACAATTTAACCTTCATATCCAAGCAAGCACCCAGACTGAGTGGTAAAGCACAGAACAAATTAGCCTCATTTAGCATGGAAGGTTGTGGCACAAATGCTGAGATGCCATCTGTGGGCATTCTCTGCTCAACTGGGAAAGCAGGAATGGGGACAAGGGTCAGGCACATGGTGATGGAGACCTTGAGGATGCCAGTGGTAGCACAGCAGGCCAGAGGTTTGATGCAAGGCACTCCAGCAGTGGGCTCAGAAAGCAGCAGCAAGCTCCTGAGGGCTTGCTGTCCTTCTGTGGACAAAGCCAAGGCAGGCGGTGACCTCTGCGAACAGGGAGCACCTTCTGAGCCCTCCTTCCATCAACAGGTGCATCAGTCCAGCACAGCCCTGGGGGAGGATGTACATCCCATGGCAGCTAAAAATCGATGCCGGCACATCAGCAAAGAATCATCCCGGGCGGGGGAATGAGACCATTATCTCAGTGGAAGAAGGATGGTACTGAAATGCTTGTGATCACTGGACATGGATGACTGCTCAGCTCCCCAGGATTCATTGCAAAGACAAGCAAGGCAATATGAAAATGCTGCCACCATCAACTCCCCACACATCAGGGACATCACAGACCCTGAGTGAAACCACGCAATAAAAGCAAGCAGCAGTAGGAGATTTAGCATATAGCAGAGAGAGTCAAAACTGATCCTGTTTTTCTTCAGTGCTCACAGGGATCAAGAAGTTTCCACAAAAGCTCCACAACTGGTTGCACATGCAGCATTACACAGCATATGCCGTGGGGTCTGTGCCCCAGCTGTTTAACAAAACCATTTCCACAGCTGTGACCAAATACTTAAAACAAAAAACAATCAAAATTAAAAAATCACAGAGACAAGAAAAAAAATTCCAGCATTCCTCTGGAAATCTTCTGCCAAGGGGTGAGGCTGTTCCTGTACAGTAAAGTTACCTACAAAGCAGCCTGACCAAGAAAAAAATCCCACAGTTGTCCTTTGAGAAGACAATGAAAAGCTAGAGCCCAGTTGGCCTTGCCTGGCACATTTACTTAGAGAAGGAACTCCTGAGCCTCTCTGCATCAAGACAGAAGGTCCCTAAAAATAACCCAGTGAAAGCTGATAGAGCTATCCGAAAAATCTCTCTCGTGGGCTTAGTCCTGAAGTGTGATACTTTGATACCAACTTTGGCCTTAAGCCGAGCTTACTAGTACATACCAGTCTAGGGAGATCAGTTTTCTTTCATCTTTATCGGCTTTTTTCCGCCCTGGCAGAAACTCTGTCTCCTTGTCTGCTTCTCCAGTTGCTCCAAGATCACAAATTACCATCAAAACTTTGTGTACTCGCTTTCCAAATATGTAAGCTGATAAAATAACAAGTGCTAGGATGACTTTACTTTGCAAGGGAGCTGTGATATTGGGATTTATATTTATGAACAGATTCTGTCTCTCAAAAAAAAAAAAAAAACCAAACCCAAACAAACCAAACCACGAGAAAGAATTAAAAAAAAAATCTCAGAAGTCACCTCCCTTCCCACCTTGCAGAGGGCATCTAAGTAAAGAACAAATGTTGCAGGTTTACAACAGCAGAATGTTTTAATACAACAGTTTTCTTACATATATAATCAAGGTAGAAAAACGTGAAGTATGACACATTTCTTGTTTTCCTTAAATATTTTTTGGAAATACCAGTAATTATTTATGCTGTTGCTTCTGTATATAAATACTCTCATAAATTAAAAAAAGAAACAGAAAAAAACCCAGTCATGATAGCAGCTATTCCTTGGAGCTCAGCTTCAGCAAACTCATATCGGCACGTTACAATATTAATAAAGTTTTTTAATATATTTTTTAAAAATTCTACATTTCAAACTCTTGATATAAAGGAGCCTAGATGGTACAAAATTGTACCTGAATAAGAAAAAATCAAGGAAGCTCTTCCACAAAGGAAATTACTATCAAAATTGATGCTTCCTGCCATGTTAAAATTCCAATAAGCATTTATCTCAGCAAATCCTCAGCAGCCTCTGACATTTCTATTATTGGGGCTGACTGGGTTCATCCTGCCCTTATGAGAATAAATAGTGGAACATCCCAGGGGAAGGGAGCTGCTGCAATAATACAAACATCAGTCACCAATTTAAAGCTTCTCTTGAGCAAGTGAGAAAGTTGGCTCTTCCCAGCTGATGCCAAAGGGAAGCGGGAGGAGAGGACAGAATCAGCAGCTGGATCTCCCCTGGTATCCAGGGAGGCTATGACTGTGGTTGGTGCCTCACTGTCCCTGAGCCAGGCAGTACAGCAGGGCTGGGTTTCAGGCCTCTGGGACCTGAAGGAGGGTGCCCAAGGGCAAGACCCTGATCCTGTCAAGGATTCCTGCCCATCACCCAGACCATCTCCAGGTGATCCATCAGACAAGGATGCCTGGCTGGCATCAGCCTGGCCAGGAATGGGCCCAATGAACCTGGGTTGGGTCATGTAGTCCAGAGCCACCTGTGCCTGGTATTGCTTGGGATTGCTCCAGGTTACAGGGGAAGCTGGGTGAAAGTGGGCAAGAATGCAATGGGGCTATGAGGGAAGGCAAAACCCACAAGTGCAAAATAAAGCAAGGCAGTGTGGATGACCCAAGAGAAAGAAGGCTCCTAAGTGAAGTTCACGGTAGGCAAACTGCTCTAGAAGAGCATCCCAGGGACATGCACTTATCTGGGGGCTATCCTTGTCATTCCAAGGAGGCATTTCCCTGCCGTGCTGAGCCCAGTGCTATCACAAAGGCAAAGTCCCCAGAGCCAAAGGAATCACCTGCCCAGAGGGGTGTGAGGGACCCCCAAAGCACTCCCTTGCTCCTGCCTTCTGGCAGCTCCAGCTCATGCACGGGCTGGTCTCCTGCCACTGCCAACAGCCACGGTGCAACACAGAGTCTGTCACTGTGTGAGGAGCACAAGTGCCAAACCCTGTGTGCCCTTCCTGGCTCAGAACCCGATTCCTTAGTTAACTGTTATTTCTGTGACTCCTTCCTTGCAGATAAACAGCCAATCTTAATTCTTTTGGGAAACCAAGAGAAACTGTCCTGTAACCTTTCATCATACATTTCCTCTTTCAGAAACAGATATCCTAATTCTTTTAACCTTCCCTTTTTTTTTTGTTTGTTTGTTTTTAATTAAAATTAGTACTCAATTTGTATGCAGAGCTCATAGCAGTACTGCTAGTCAATTCAGTGGCAGAGACTTTGAGGCTTGCACAAGTGTTCAGATTTAGAAAGCCAAAAGAAAAAAAAAAGCAGTATTGTAACTTCTTGGCTATTTGGAAATTATTTTCTAAAGTAACTTCAAATGTAGCCACTCTCCAAGTAAGTGACTCTGCATTACTACAGTACTATATACCCTCATACCTCACCCACTGACTGCTTACCCATTCTCACCCCCTTAATACAGGTAGTCCCAGAAACTCCTCATGTAAGAGCACACGAGGGAGCGCAGAGATCAGACTATGGATTGTGCATGGAAGAGAGAAGACAAAATACCTCTTCTGCTTATGTCTGATTGGGTAACATTTCCTTCTCAAAGGTACCCCAGAGCCAGGGAACAGAGCAGCTCTGCTTTGCCAGCAGGCACTGACTCCAGCAGTTTACCCCTTGCTGCTGCTCAGCAGAGCAGCCTGGACAGAACCCTTGCTCCTGCCTGAGCACGTTCGCGCTGCGATGTCCAACACGGCCGAGCAGGGAGAGCACAGTCTGTTACCCTTCGTACACAGAACAGCCTGACAGCACTTCAGAGAAACAGAATCCCACTAAGATAATGCACAGGCGATACACGTGTCACGAGATAAAACAACAGAGGCTGTGATAAGCAGGATGTGGAGGGTCAGCATGTACCTCTGGTGCCTGCTCTCACACACACACACACACACACACACACACACACACACACACACACAGGTGTGCTCGTGTTAGGCACGCACCTGCATTCACTGAGTGCCCAAACAGCCAGGGGTAGGTGGGCAGGTGTTGCAGCAAGGGTAGGTGATCAGCAGAAAAGGGCTTCTGCAACATCCTAGTTAAAAGGAAGAGCACTACCCCAGAGCCCTACAGCTGACTGCAAGGGCGCAAAAGCCTCTGGTGTACAAAAGCATCGATATAAGCAGGGATTCTCTCAGGCCTTTCAGCCCCAGGCTTTCTTGACCAGACCTGAATCCAACCTAAAAACAAAGGAGGACTTTTTCTTCCCTTTTCTGTGGCCCTTCTCCCACACAACAGAATTCTATTGCATCAGGTTAGGTTTTGGTCCAATTCATCCAGATATTAGTAAGACGATCAAGCCCACTCGAGTCTACTTAGGTGGCAGGAAGGAGGATGCAGTCAGGCTCATGGCATTGCTGCTGGAGGAGGAGAGGCCTGGGGGGATCTCACCAGCGTGTACGAACACCTGAGGGGAAGGTGCAAAGAAGACAGAACCAGGCTCTTCTCAGAGGCACCCAGGCGCAGGACAAGAGGCAGTGGGCACAAACCCAAACACAAGAGGTGCTGTCTGAACACTCTAGGTGTTCCTGCTTGAGAAGTGGGGTTCGACAACATACCTCCAGAGATTCCTCTTAATCTCAACCATTCTAGGATTCTGTGAAATTATTAATATAGATCACAGGCAGCCTGGCAAAGGTGATGCACTTCAGAGGAGCACTGATGGCCTATTTACACAGCAAGGGAATCCAGCTCTCAAGGCAACAGGAAAAGCTGGGAAATGACTCTGCAGTCCAAAGTTAGCTTTGGTCTCAGGAAAACCAACAACTACTTCATTTTTCTAAACTGTAAAGCCAAGTATATTTTTTCATTAATCTGAGTAATAGTAAGGGAGAAAATTTAAAGGGGTTACTTTTAAGATATTTGTACACTTTTTGTGAACTAAGGGTATAGTTAGGAAACAGTGCCAGTAAGCTTGGAGAGCTGCTTACTCTGGAAAACCACATTCAGTGGCAGAACATGGGCTCCAGTCGTACTGGCAGTTGGGCAATCATCCAGCTTTGGGGATCAGCATCCAGAAGTGATGAGAAGAGCTGTCACTACAGAGAGCACCTTAATCTGCTGTCTCTCCACTTTGCTTCTTTGCTTCCAGTTTTGTAAGCCAGGTACAAAACTTTTACTCTGCTGGAGTGCTTTTTGACATGGTTTATTTTTAATTTCTTCTGGCAGTAGGGGTAAACTTGGGATAATCTGGCAGGCACTGCACTCTGTTCCTCAAAAAGCAGCAGTTCTGCCTGTAGTAGGATGGAGACCTCTTTCTACCCCTGCTCTGAGGGGTAGGAATGGTTCATTTTTCCCCCCAAGAAAAGCAGTAAGGAATTTCTCTCTGAAAACTTACATAGTACACCTTTAACCTTCAGTGTTGAGGACACATGTTCAGACATCTACTCAGCAACATTTTCTCAAAAATTAGTATTTTTCTCCTATCGCAAGAGCTTAACAAAAGTGAAAAATATGTTCTTATAACACTCTGGCTTAACTTCCATATATCCCCTTAACATCCAAAACCTCCAGGCTCCCTATATCTGTTTGAAGATGGTTGCAGAACTCAACAAGTCTATACCCTTCAAGTTTCACATTCTTTTTTTTCTCCCCACTGATACCACAAAGCAATCTCTAATTCATAATCACATCCGTGTCAGGTTCCCAATCTTAAGAGAAGCACTTGGCACTTTAATCTTCAAGCAGATTACACATTTCCTGTTAGGACTTGAAATCTAACTCTGTGCATCTGTGTGGGTGCCTGCATGTGTCTTAAGATTTGCTTAAAAAAATAATAAAAGGGAAGGATGAACAAAGGATTGAGACTTCTCTATTGGGAGTCTGGAATTAGTTTTGCTGATGATAAAAAGATGAAGCGGAAAGGGCTGGGCCGCTTTTCCTCCAATCTCTGTGTGGCATCATGGACACTTTCCGTGCAAAGTCCCACTGCACTAAAAGACTGTCCCTGTGCCCCCAAGTCCCTGCTGCTGGGAGTGCTGGGAGCACCAAGCTCCAGCCCCTCAGGAGATGGCCATTTGTTATATGCATGTCTGGAAAATAAGGCTGGCTACCCAACATGGGAAAGCTGACCATAGAGGAATTTACAGAAGGAGGGAAAGTCCAAACAACTAATTTTTGACTGCAAAATACTCCACCACTGAGAGAATGATAAAATAAATTTAGCTTCAGCAGCCCCTCTCCTGGAATGAGCTGGCACTCACGAGCTGCTACAGAGCCTCCAGTGTCCAGTCAAAGGGGGAATGTAAAACACAATCTCCCCTGCCCAGTGCTAGGCTTAGGAAGGACCTCCAGATGGGAGTCTGACTCAGGTTACCGAAGGCTGGCACGAGCCCTGCTTGAGAAAACTGCAGGAGAGATGAATGATATTGGGAATAAAATAAAGGTTTTGAATAGTGCAATTTGACATGGTAGTCACTGCTTTTAAAAATATCTTTTCCTTAAATCTATACTTGCAGCACATTAGCATGTTACACACAAACCATAAGCAGTGTCAAATCAGAACTCTCTGCACTGCTCTGCTTTAACTTGATCCAAAGAGACTGCTTCTGATGCCCAGAAGCCTCTGAGTCTCCAGGTTTATCCACTCCTAGACTTCCCATCTGAGGCTCCCAGTAACACCTCCAGCTGGGCACTTCTGTGATCTGGGAGGCTCTCCGCTAGGAACTGGAGCAAGGTCAATAAATCACAGCTCTTACTGGGCCCAGATGAACAGCCTGCAAAACTTGTGGTCAAAACAGTCTGGTTCTGATTCAAACCAGTCTGGAGTGCCTGAACACAAGCTGCACTTTTCTATTCAAGTGATGCAATGCACATCTTCTTGAATGTCAGACCAGAGGGGGGTAGATTTTAGCTAGGGAAAAGAGTCCCTTACACTGGTATTTTGAGTGTATATATATATATATATATATTTAGACACCCATAGAAAAAAGCAAGATAAATGTCTCCCTCCCTTTTGATGCATTTTGCCAGGAACCAAGCACAATTCCTGGAGTTTCAGCTGTGTTATGGGCTTGATGCTCCTTAGCATGACAGCAGGATTGTGCTGATGGCTGAAGAATATTCCCTCTCCAAGGGATAGAGCAGAGAGCTGTCAAGGTAGGAAGGCTTTGACTAAAGCTGTGCCTGCCAGTGAGTCTGATGAGAAAAAGACGGTGGTACCTAAATGCCAGCAATTACGGGATGTAGCACTCCCTCACAGGCTCATTTGCAGAACCATAACAATCAAAGAGTGCTCTTAGCAGTTTGCTTTGCCCTATATAAATAGGGGAGACACCAGCAGAGTGGTTTGCAATCTATCACACAGCACAACACGAAATTGCTGTCAGTGAACAGCCCCTATACTATTTATTAAAGGCAGAAATGCAGCAAGGGTAGTAGTGTATCTTCACTAGCTCATCCCTGCTCAGTGTGGTACCTCGTGCCATAATGCCACCTAATCAGAGCAAACTCTTGTCAGGTTTCAGGCTCCAACATCACAACTCATCAAACCAGTGCTGAAAGAGTGATCCATAAAACACAGACAAGACCTCATGAGCTGCCTTCTTACAGCACATCCCAGATGGAAACTGGGCTGGCTCACAGGAAAGGCAAGAACAGCGCAGAAGGATAGCAGGTCTTATAAGGAAGCAAAATACAATGAAAACAACCAGCAGTAGTAAATTTAGACTGAGCACCAGGGCAGTGAAGTGCTGAGATGTTAGAAACACAATAGTGTCCCCAAAGCAATGCTAGCAGACAGCTAGTTAGAGCTGGGATGGAGCAAGGCTAAAAAGACAGCACTGACTTGCTCCAAATCAATATGGCCTGCAGGTCTTCGGATGTCATTCCTGGCTCTGAAGCCTGTGAAATATGTAATCACCTTGTCCATTTGCTCCCTGACCCTCCATAAAGTCAGTCACTGTGAAGGCCAATTGGTGCAAGGTGAGGTGGGTCTTCTACTGCTTTATATCTCCTCGCCTGGAGATGACTCCAATTCACCCTCCACGCATTCCACAATTGCAGGGGAGCATTGGTAAGAGCAGAGTGGGGCTCACAGAAGTGCCAGTCAATAGTCTGGAGGTGCTTTTCCTACATACACACATGTACACACAGACACTCTGTACTTGGCATAAACAGCCAAACCACTGGCTAAGCAAACACCTCACACCCGGCAGAGGCTCAGAAACCCAGGAGAAGGGCACTTGGACGGGAAAGGGGACACGAAGTTTGAGAGGGCAGTTTTAAATGCAGCCTCTTACTATCAACACACTGGGAACCTAGGAAGCAAATATCCAATATGCACTGGAGATCTGCTGTCCTGCATGACTACTGAACTCATCAGGCAGAGGTGATGAGTGAGCTGGGTGCAGTCATTATACCTCTCAGTCTGGGAGAGATTTATTCTGGCCCATCAGAAAGAAACGAGACAGGACTGTGTGACCTGACTTGCAATAAGCTTCAAAAAAAAAGAAAGTCATGACCAGGACAGGAAATGAGTTTGGCAGAGGCCTGGACAAACCCAACACATGATATTGGCCCTTAGCTTCTTGCTCATAATAATGCAAAAAACCCTGTGGAAAAATAACAGCAGTGACCTTTAAGGACTAGAAACCAAGCTGAACTGGGGAAATTCTTAAAATTAATACTGTTAAATAATAGGGAATATTATTGCCTCTGATCCCTGGCTCACACCCACAGAAACAAAACCAAACCTTTCTTCCAGAGATTTTTTTACACAACAGTGTTATTTGTTTATTTGTTTTCAAACATTTATTTCCTAAGATAAGCCTGTGTCAAACTGATGCATGGGGGACTGGGCAACGCATCTGGAGATGTTTGGGGGTAGCTGTACACAAATCCATTCCCAAAGTAGTGGTCCAGGAGCTCTAGAATTATGTAGCCCCAACACTTTGGGAAAAAATAAACCTTATAAAGCATATGTGACTGGGACCTTTACATGCTGCCACATTACAAATATTAAGAAAGTAATTTTCCAAAGACCTGTCCACCACTTTTAGACCAGCTTCCCTCACCTGACTAAGCTGGTATTAGTCAAAGCCTGAATTCTTTCTTTACTTTTGGTTTTGTTGGGTTTGAGTGACAGAGAGAAGCAGACTCATGCAGCCTGCAATAGTGCATGCATATGAACAGCTGCTAAATGTCCACCAGCTTGAAGAGAGCTGATTTTGGATTGGTATTTCAGATCTAATATGAGAGGCTCTAATCCACACTGGAACCTTCTGAGCCTGTATCTACATGCTCAGTCACCAGGCTGTGGGCAAGCACATTTAATCTACACATTACTCAGTCATATCTGGTGCTCGGCGTTTAGCACTGTCCCTAACTTACCTCTTCCTAGAGCAGGTCCTTGATCCTGCAATGGAGAAACCCCACCTACCCTGCATTAGCACAGTGGTGTGAGTGCCAAACAGTATGTCAGCTCAGCACACTCAGGGTCCTAAAGTCTGCCCCCCATTTACTGATGTATGTAAATGAAGCTAAATCCAACACTTGCAGACTTAATTCCAGTTGCTTAGTCCAATTGAACTAAGGAGAACAGCTTTCAGAGATGATCTACCCATCATCCCCACCCACTGTGCTTTATATCATGAGGTTATGGCAGTCACACAGCACAGGAAGGGGATTCCTTTCACCTGAGACTAAACAGAGATGTGCACTGAAGGACCCCAGAAGTGCACCCAGTGCTGGCAGGATCCTGATACAGGTCAGAAACAGATGGTGCTAAAAGCCCTCAAAACACTCACAGCACAGATATTTGGTTTGTGTGCTGATCTGCTCCCACAAAGCACATTATCTGCTGAGGCAGGCTCGAGGGTCTCACCCATGGGCACTGCTGTGAACCAGCACATACCTGCAGGAAGCCACAACTTGCCTGCCTGCCTCATTAGGTATGTTACTTGTACAGCATCACACATTGAGTACACATGGAGTAAGGTCTCTGCCCATCCCTCTGCTATTCTTTCAATAGTTTTACTCTTACACTTTCCTGCTCACACCTTTTTCTCCTCTCCTACTTCTGTCCTTACCCATCTCTTCATTCCTTTTAATCCTGCCCTCATTTTCTCTTGTTCTTCTCATATCTTTCCTGTTCTCTTCAGCACTCCTCTAGTGCCCCTTTCATTTCTTGGCCTTTGCTGTTTTTCCCCATTGACTATTATTCCATTCTGTTTTCATCAAGTCTCCTGCACTATTTCAGTTGTTTATGGGAAAGGCTTGACTAATTGTTGTCAGAAAACCCCAGTCACAGCTCAGGTCCACAGTGTCAGGTGGTGAACTAAGAGGAAGCACTCAGCTCATTCCTCTACAAGGACTTTACTACTTGAGCTTAGCCCTTCTCTGCACAATTACTCCTCTTTGCAGTGTACTCTCAAAAGAAACCACAAAACGACACTCATGTTTAGGCAAGGGACTGAGGCTTCCTAACACACCTGGGTGGGGAAAGGGGTGGAGTGTCTTTAAGTGAAGCAGATTTTGTGGCTGAGGGCCAGCCAGAAACCTATGGATACTCTCTTTCAACCTTTAACACTCATCACATTACATAGGCATAATAGTCCAGTATTTCTACAGGCACCCAATGGCACAGGACTTAGAGGACGGAGCAAATTATTACTGCCTCCTGAGAAAACAGGTGTTTGCTCTCAACATTTAATTCCTTTGACTTTGCTGCAGTTCATAAGAGACTAAAAATTTATTACCAGAGCTGTATGAGAGTTTCACCATTTCTGCTTTACCACAGAGAGGAGTGACAGTGCAAGCAAGGCAGAAAAGAAAAAAGAAAGGAAAAGGAGAGGGGAGGGAGAGAGAGAGGAAGAGGGAGAGGGAAAGGAGTTAAATCAATCAAACCCTAAAAACTAACATTGTGGGAAAGCTTAGCAAGCACAGTGACTAGATTTACAGAAGTGGGTAAGAGCATACTGACCAAGACTATTGCTGTAGACTCACCAGAGACATTCTGAGAACAAATGATGCCTCCTTAAAGGAAACCAGGTATTAAAAAGAACCTTATTCCTCTGTATTTCTTCTTATTTTTCAATAACCATATAACACTTCTGTGGTAAAATAGTAACACGAACTTATGTTGACCTTTGATATTTGAACTCAGACCAAAAGAGAATAAGAAATACCAAGCCCACGAGCAGCAGAAGTGAATGCGGTTATTCATAACTGTGCTGTGGGGAGGCTCACCAGAGGTGGTAGCTCCCAAAACCGTGCACTTGCTCTGCATTCAATGTCCTGCTCCTCCTCATTGGAGGACAGGAGTGGCCGGTGCTTACTGGACTACAAAACACACCATCATTGTCACCTTCTTCAGTACAGACATCCACAATGCCTACAGAACGTACTGTCTTTGTGTTGCCCCAAAGGCCAGGTTGCACATTTGCATTAGGGAGCCACAGTTCCATATACCTTGGGTTCCCTGGACCCCAGTTTGGACAGAGTGCTAACACTGCCTTTGGTTGGGGATGCTTGCCAGCATCACCACCAGTTAGTTCATTACAAGGGCACTTGTGATGGCAGCCAAAAATAAAGCATTAACTTCAAAGTTAAAGGACATGAGACAATTTTGATCCTGCATTCCACCCTCATTTTATTAAAAAAAAAAAAAAAAATCACAGTGACATATGATATGTCTGCTAACCTCAGGCTTCCAACTACCAAACTAATTCTTCCTCCTGCAGGTACCTCATCCGAACATGCAAGAGAAATTCTTCAGGGGACAACTTGTCTCATTGAAACTGAAGGTAAGCAGATCTCAAGAGAAGTCAGTCAAACTTGGTTTCACATCTGATCGCACTCATATGTCCTAACACAAGCCTTTGCTCCAAATGCATTTGAAGTTTTAAGGATGCTGCCAACCTTCTAGCTGCTTAACACAAAGAGTTAGCCAGGGGAGGTGCCCCAAGAGAAACTTAACTGTAGAGGGAAATGAAAAAATATCTTCTGAATAGAGACCACAGAACGTGAACTGCCAAAACATGCTTAGAAGTTTCCTTCATAACCTTGTAAAACACTGAAGAAAGTCACAAGTGAGACAATTTCTCCTTTTAAGAGGAAAATTTATTCCATTGTAATTCAAAATGCAAGGCCTGTTAAATTTATAGACTTCACATTTTATTCAGTTGTAAAATTCTTGCCCTTATTTTTCAGATCTTGTCAGAGGCCTCAGCCCAAGTCCACAGTTGTGCTGGCATTACAGTGCTGCCGACAGAAAGACACTGTAGAGGATCAGCACCAGGACCTGCCTCCGTGTTATCCCACCACACAGCAAACAACGGATAAAACCTATTTTTCAGCTTTCCCTTTGACAACTTACCCCACAAAAAAGTTTTTTTTCAGTAAATAATTTCTCACTTCTACTAGTTAGTTGTAGTGCTGGCAGAATGGGGAATGTGCAGTATGGGCTTAAAAGGCTGGTGGGCCCCCTCCTGTTTGCTGCCAGAGAAAAGCCAGGGCAAACTACAGCTCTGCAGCTGACTCAAGCTCATTTCAAACTGAAATTGGATTACTTGTGGGCAAAGCTTCCCTAGGGAGTGTGGCTTGCAGGATGGACTGCTCCGGATATTCAGTTCAGTTACCTCAAACTCCATTCCTTTCCCCAGAGCCTGTGGTTCTTCAGCACTAAGGTTTGATGCTTAGAGGTATCTCCCAAGTTTCCAGAACATTTGCATTATGGGTACACCTTCCTGAGCTGCTGAGCAACATCAGATACCTTTAATGACAGTGCCAGAGCTGCTCAGACTCTACACATTTGTCTACCAGCACTATCACACTCTGCACTAAAACTATGAGAGCATTTAATCAAATATAAAAGATAAAAAATACACACATTAAAAGGAAAAACCGAGATGATCATCAAAACCTCTGTTCTTACAAGCCTAGAAAGTGGGGTTTCTGATGCTTAATTAAGTTCAAAGAACAATGTTCAATGAACTCTATTCATCCCATGGCAAGTGCTCCAACTTCAGGTAGGTTAAACACTATTCTTTGAATGATGCTGCCACTCAAGTACTCTTGTCAAAGCCATTCAAGATTGTCATGCTGAAGAAGCCACGACACTCCTTCCTTCTCCAGACTAATACTGTTGTGTCTTTATACCCAACTTCCTAAGACGTGTCTTTCTTTTATTTCATTAAATACTGGAAATATTTTGCTGCTTGTTGAAGGTGGCATATGCTTAGGGTGGACAAATAAAGCTCATGCACCTCAATTGTGATCTGAGCAGTTCTTTGCACATAATTCAGTTTTCCAGTCAATCTAATTACAGTCTGAAGTTACTGCAGCAAAGACTTTCAAGTACAAAGCAAAGAAAACCGAGTAGGAGTGAAAGCCATTCATTAATCCTGGCTGGTATTGGTAGGAGTGGCTTGTGCCCTCGGGCTATTCTCCCCACCTTAGCATTCAGTCTTTATCTTACCTATTATGTGAATCAGATGGTAAATATTTTACTTTCTGTAAACTACAGTAACCTTTATGGTGATCACAGACACCATTTGTTTTGTGATACGAATTTCTTTCTTCCAATCTAAAACATTCCTGAGCAAGATCCCCAAACAATATTAACTGACACTGTGGCAATGATTTATTGAGAGGATGGGAATAAGCTAAGAAAGCCTGTTCATGAGAAGAATTTATTCCTCCATAATATCTTTAATAAAAACAATAATCTATTCATCCTTCTTTACTTTTCATCATCTCTTATTTGAAGAGACTACATCTGCCACATCAACTGCTGCTAGAATTTAATTTTTAAAACTTCAAGTCTTTAAGATCACAGGTAATTTAACCCAGCAAATGCAGAACTTCACCACTTCGGGGCATGATTTTTTACAAGGGCGGCGGGAAACCCAACCTCACCCCTAAACCCTGCAGGTATGAATTCTGCCTTTTCCTTTTGATTTTGCAGGGCAGACAGTTTGTCTTCTAAGATGCAGCCAGCCCCTTGGGAGGGAAGGGGCAAATCTGCCTGGGCCAGAGAGGTCCTCATGTGAGCGGCCCACTGGGGAGTGATGCCTGTCTGCCACATGCTGAACCCTGTCTCTTTGAACTAGCCCACAGCACTTTGAGGGTTTTCCATTCAATGCTGGAGCCAGAGGCGATTCCAGAAAACACTTCACGATTCCTGGCATAGTTGTAATATGTGGCCATCTGCAATTTTGCACCCACAAAACAGCTTATAAACCACAGCAAGGCTGGTGGAGCATTAATGAGTCTCCCAAAATGCTGATAGGGTTTTTCTGAGGGCAAGTGCAGGAGACTTGGAAGCCCTCAGAGCCTGTGCTGGGCAGTGCTCCCACAGGGCAGTGGGGACATGGCTCTTTTCATCAGGCTGCATTAGCCCATCGACAAAAGAGCATAAACCCCTTTTCTCTCCCACAGAGGAGGGGACCTTTTCCTGACAGACCTGCACAAAGAAGGCACAGTGTCGTCTGGCTTTGGCGGAAAGCACAAGGGTGAGCAAATTGAATCTGACACAATAGGTGAGGCAGAACCAGGCGGTGCCTCAGCTCAGCTCTGCTCCAGGCATCTCACCAGTGCCAGATTCAGGCCATGAACAGGGCCAGGGGGATCCCAGCTCTCCAGAAGGGCTGAGTGAGGGTCAGTGAGGAGACCCCAGCACCCCTGCCACCCACAATCACCACAACAGCAGTGAGCACAAACACTCTGGTGTTCCAGACACAGACTGTGGCAACCCTTTATGAATGGTCAAAACCAAAATTAAGCTTGTGGGACTGTAGCATGATGTTCTGAGCAAAGCCATGACAGCAACAGCTAATTCAGAAGTTTCTGTTCTCTTGAAATGTTGGAGGTCAGCACCCATCATAAGTTCACTGCCCTGGCGCGAGCTCTGGGCTGCACGTGCCACTGGGGCCACCACAACTCTCAGTGTCTGCTCTCCTTTCCAAAGTCAGCTGTCTCTGGGGGGAGGTGAGATTATCAAACAAGCCAGTGGTTCCCAAACTGCCAACAGACCCATCAGGGACTACAACCCGTTACACCTCATGGCCATGCCACACCTACCTGGCACTCACAGTCAATGGCAGCGCATGAGGGCTGTTGCAGCCTGGCACATCAATCCCAGGGAATCCCCTGTGCCCAAAGGCAGCTGGGCAAAGGTCCTGCCACAGCCAGTGCTGAGACACATTTCTGTTACAGTGCATCAAAGGACTTCTCCACCCGTGTCCTGGTGGTCACTGCTGCCTGCAGAGGCTGCACGTCTGCTCCCAGCTGCTCCCATCACCCCCGCCCTTCCCACAGAACCCCATGGAGGGCCATCTCTTAGACAGACCCATCATTGGGAACAGGGGTTTTGCTCTGGACTGCTGGCTCCAGGAGTGGTGTCAAGAGGTACTTGCAGTCCCTGTGGCAAGAGGGAGGCACTGGCCCAGCGCTGGGATCAGCCAGGCTGCAGGGGAAGATGACAGGTGAGGCAGGTGGCCAGTACTCAAATATTTATCCTGGCCTGCAGCTTGCTCTCTCCCCTCATTTACAGAGGTTGTCCTCCTTCCCAAAGTACAACCCACTCCCCAAGAGAGCACATGCACCTCAGCAACCAGCAGCAGTTTAAAACCCACTGCTATCCCAGTAGTGTCCCGTGGGTTCCAGGTACCCAGGAAGGAAGGTAATTTGAAGCAAAGCACTTGAAAAAGGCCTCCACTACATCCTTGATCCCCATCTCTCAGCTTCCAGGCCCTTATACAGCCCCCCCTACACTGCACTACTAACTGCTCTAAGTCGTCCCCCCACTCCTTAGGTCTGGATCAGTAAGGACAGTGGTTTCCATCATCTGTGCCCTGAACATACTCTGACAAATCCTGCTCAGAGCCACAGGAATTCTTCAGCTGAAGACAGAAGCGTGAGCTGCTCTTGACCAAAGCACTTATTTCAAAGGTGTTGTAACTGAGTGTAAAACATGAGACAAGACAGGGAAACCTGATCTGGCATTTGTTACCCGGCAAGCAGAGATCTGGCTAATGCTGTTCAAGGGAGTTTGTTTAAGGTCTTACATTTATTTATCATCCTGTGCTTGCAAGGGAGATCCTTTTCTTCATGTTATGCTCCAACAGGAGTCAGGCAGAGTTCACTTCTGGGAGCTGTGGGAGAGTAGGAGACTGACATCTGCTATCCAAAAGGGAAGGGATTCCCCCACCCTCCAACCAAATTCAGATATGAAAGTGGATGGATGCTGATACTGCCTTCAGCAATGAAGCTGCAATATGCTGTGTGGGCAGATCCCACTTCAGCAGCGTTCACAGTAAGATCACACAGAAATAAAGGGAAGTCTGGATGAATGAAGGAAGAATGTCACATCTAGGCACAAAATCTGAAAGTCCAATTTCTATATGGGCTTTTACATTCTTGCTTACTTCACATGCCAGATGAAGACTTATTTAAAGCTGAGTCAGAGAGTTCTGAAAGATAGCTTTCATTAAATCTACTTAGTTCCTGAATCCAGTTTTTTTCAAAAATTTCTCTCTCCTACCACCCATTATTCCCATCTAGTAGTCTTTCATTATTTGTTCAGCAGCGCATAATACTGCTCTTTCTTTTTAAAATTATCCTCATTTGATTGCAGTGATCAAAACCAAAGGAGTATAATGAGAATTTCTCTATTCAGTAAATAGAGACAATCAACAAGAGATGCCATAGGGGAATGTTTTTAGCCAATTCTTCGAAAGGACACCAAACTGCTCTGTTTCATATTAGATCTTGCAGAAAATCAGGCAGGACTAACAGACGTGAGTACAAACAGCTTGGACCAGCTGCCCGCCACCCCACTGGGTGGGTTCCTCTAAGGCAGGATGATGGCCACGTGCCTGCATAGTTCAGTGGCCATGGTGACACATTTGTGCTTGAAGGGACAGTGTCCCCATCACACTGACACGTCACTTCTCAGGCACTACAGCATCAGCATCTGACACAGATTCATAGAATCATCAATGTTGGAAAAGACCTCTATGGTTATCAACTCCACCTGTTAACCCAGCACCACCATGTTCACTACTAAACCATGTCCCCAAGTGGGGCAGGAGGCAAAGCACACCTGAACCAAAGCCTGAATCTGTCCTCCCGCTTAGCTCTGTTCATTCCTTGGCTGTTTTCCTGGAACGAGTCCAGTAGAGAGCACAAAGAGCTGTCTTTACATAGTCAGGTGTTTCAGAAAGGCTGGTCCCAAGAAAAAAACCCAAAACTTAAAAAACAAAGCACCCCTTTAAGACCCTGAAAACAACTAGAGCACTCAACCACAAGATCTTTAAAAATTACTGAAAAACAACCCAAACAACAAAACACTGTATGGTTTATACATACCTTTTGTACATGCCTTCCAGAGTTCAGTGCTTTGGGTTGTATCTTTTATCTCTTTATCATGAAGAGGTAATGTTTTCTATTGTGTGAAGTTGTGTTTTTTAATTGGAGTCAAACTTCTCACAAGGCCCCACTCTTGGCAACGAAATGCTCTCTATCATCAGGCCTGTGATGAAACCTCATAATTTATCAGTGCTGGGATCTATGTATAGAGCAGAGTGCAAGAATTTCCCGCTCAGATCCCAGCCACAGCATGGCTGGGACAAGGCTATCAGGGTCACAGAGAAGCACATATATAAATCTGGACTGCTCTGTGTGCCTTGTGCTCTGCCAGCCTCCAGGAACATGGATATTGCCGCTTTATGTAAAACCCAATAACTTTTCCTGACTACTCTTTTCTCTGACAAGGAGGACCTCCTTAACAAGGCACCTGCAACAGGAATTTTGCCTAATAACAGTACTGCCACATTAGGAAACAGCACTTCATGACCTCTCCAAAACAAAACATATTTTAATTATATCTGAGGTGATATCTTTTTATATCATCTAAATCAGAAATCCAAACCAAAAGGGAGGAGAAAAAACAATAAACAATCAAACTGGTAGAAGTCCATGCTCTCAAGCACATTCTTTGAAAAAATAAAGACACAGCCTCCTTCAGCATATCCGTATCCAACAATACTAAACTGAACCAACTTGTGGCGTACACATTGTAAATCGTCTCAAACAGGAGGCATCCACGTTCGAGCCATTAAAACACACTGATTGAAAAGAAAGCAAGCCAAGATAATCTGACTGAATGATTTGATGTGGAATGCACAGCTTCTGCAGCACTCCAACACGTGCACAGCCAACAGCACTGGTGGGACCATGGGAAACTGGTACCAACCGTCTCCGAGGAGGTGCTGCAAGTTCCTCCCATGTCTGGGACAGCTTTGTGTTAGTGCTGGTCTCCCAGGCACATGGATAATTAATTAGTCACTCTCCTCCCTCCTGCACTTCCATTTTTACTGCAAGTGTTTCTGAATCCACTTCTAGGCTGTGCAGAGAGGAATTTTTGCCATAAACGTAAAGCCACTGCAGTTCCTACACTGGTGAGCTCTCCCAGACCCCTGAAGAGAAGAAAAGGCAGAGCTCTCTGTGGCTGCACAGTCCCACAGATAGTATCTGTTTAGCTGATGTACTAATGCAGTTAAAGAGATACCTTAAGGACAAAAAGGTACAAGTCCAAGCTCCAGGGAAGGGATTTCTACCTACTAGCTGCAAGTCATTTGAGATGTTCAAAACATAAGCTAATTTATGTAATGACAGCAGGAGCTAAGTCCCAGCTATTTAATTATAAAACCTTCCCCTACAGAGTCTTGTCTGTGCTTCATTTCTGTGAAGTGAGTGAAGAGCATTTCTCCACCCCACAGCTCAGTTTTCAGTTAAATTCTGTGTCAGTAAGTGATGGGCTCAGAGAAGTACTCCAGTAGGTGCAGATCTAGTGGCCATCCAGACCCCTCTAAGTATCAGCTGTCATCTTCAAGACCTTTACATCATGACCCCAATCTAGTTCACAAATCAAAAGGAAAGTCATCGCGACTGATTGAAATTCAGCATCTTCCTGATGCGTTCCATGAGTAAGCACCAAACACACACTGGAACTAAGCTGCCTCTAGAGAAACCTTACAGTCTGTTTACATAGCTACACAGCCCAGAGAAAACATTCAAAACTTTGCATCATAACCAAGACATAAATTGACTCCCCATCACTGTATTGCATCTGGCCATCATTGTTGGTGTTGTCCTACCCTGCTTGTTTCTCATCAAATCCCCTTCTCCTTTCTTCAGCAACACCAAGCAAATCCTTAACTAAGAGCCTTGCCTGAACACCCCCACACACTTTCATCCCAGCACCCTGCAAGTCCGTGCTGCTCCCTCTGGCAGCTCTCCCTCCCCACAGCCCCCCTCCTGGCTGCCCACCCTGCCAGCAGCTGACTGTGAGTGACCTGGGGAAACCATCACGTATTTCCTCAGTAAGTGACAATGCATGTCCAGGGGTGCTTTGAGAGAAGACATGGCAGTGATATTGGCTCTGTAACAAGGATTACACTCAGCTGGTGCAAGAATAACCACAGATAGCCAACAGCTCAGTGATCCTATTTAAATTAAGAAGTTGCAACCCACCATACTGCAATAGCCAACAAGAGGTGGAGCAATCTGCACCCACTCAAGATCTCACCCTCAACAAAGACATCTGATTACAGGCATACCCAAACACAAAGCTGAGACCTGCACAGTTCCCTGTAATCATCTATTTCAAACTGAGTATTAATGAGGCAGCAAATTTTATCAGTAAGAGATTATTTTCTCCTGATATCATCTCCCCTGACATTACAGTGTAAGCAGTTGAAACATAACTTCGGACTCTGCAATCTCTACTACAAAAGGCTGAGGGAAAACATCATTGACTGGGCTGGGCAGAGTTTATGCCTATTTCTGTTTGCAAAAGCTCTAACAATTGAACTTTGAAAGCTGTTGGGCTGTTGTAAATAAGACAATATAGGCATACAACTGAACTGAGACGCACAGGATCACAACACACCTCCTCTTCCCAAGCATTTTCAAGCTGCAGTCCTTGTTACAGCACTGTTTACAAAACAAGGAAAGTACAACTCTACTAGGTTTGATTTATAGAATAGACATCCTCACGGGTCTTTCAAAGGTACAAATTCACAGCTGGTTTCATCTCAATGAACTGCAACAAACCCTTAGAAAAACAAGAGTTTTACATACCATGCATGTTGCATAATGAAAGCATCTCATCGAATTGGCTGTGGGGTGGTGTAAAGTTTGGGTACTGAATTTGAGAGCTGTCAAGCACCCACTGCTTCTTCTTGAAGTTAAGGAGTTGTGGATATTCAGCATGCTTTGGGATGAACTCTTAGGAATAGCAATTCTCCAAATGCACAGCAAAGGCTGACATTGTTGAGGCACCTGGTCAAATTTTACTGCCTTAAATGGCAACATCTGTAGCTCATTAAAAATGAGAAATTAAAAAAAAAAGCTTAACTAGCAAAATATATCCAAACCTGTTTCATCCCAAAGGACCAGAGAAGACATTAAATGAGACATATGTTAAATCATATTTCTTAACACGTGGTCGGAAGGTACTCAGAAACCACGGTGACAGCAATATCCAAACCTGAGTAGAACAAAAGAGACAGCTGAATGTCTCCAGGGAGTATTGCAGCATAGCCTGTGTCCAATGTCAAAATAAATAAATAGCATCTCAACTGACTACACTATCACAAATTGAACAAAAGATCAATTCCGCTTTCAAACAATAAAACTAGGAAATCCCTTAATTCTGCACCCCATGCCTTAGGTAGTGACATATTTATATAAGACACTGATTTTCTCACACAAGCTGCCCTCTTAAATGCCACGATTTGACCTCTTGATCACTTGAGCTACTTCAGGATTTCTGAAAGCCATAACCAATGGCTACAGTCCACGTAGTGGCTGTCACAGGGGATCTCAGCACTAATGTCAGCTCCCAGGGTTTCACTATACGAATTTTCTATCCTCAGAAAGCAGAAGTTATACTGGCAGCTCCTGCCCTAGGACCTACAGGCACCGGCAAGAAGCCCACAAGCAGCTGAGTCCAAAGGACTCAGCCAAACAGCAGTGGCTGCTCAGGTTGGATGGCCAAGAAGATTCCTGATACAATGTGCAAAGGAAAGCCAACCGGACTTGCCAATTTGGCTTTATGGGAACCTTGAACCAAACCTCACTTGCTGGGACTTGCAGCTCTTTGATCTTCATAAAGACAAAAGATGAAAGGTAATGACTGTTCTTACTGAGGTGAAATCTTCACAAGGTGTGATGTCAGCTTGGTCTGACTACGCAAGTCCAAGAGCAGGAAGATGGAGGTTTGACAAAACTGACAGGGGACACTGATGGGCTACAAAAAGAAACCTAAAATACTTCAGCAAACACATCACAGAAGCTTGCATGAAAGCCAAGGAGAAGTGCATAAAGAAAACACATTAGATTGCACACAGCGGTTTAATCAGTAAAAAACTAATTAGATTTCCAGGCAAAACAACGCAAAAGGCCATCATTTTTAAGGCATCTGAGGCCACATCACTGTGCAGAAAGCACAGTCAAATGCATGAGCCAGATGGCAAATCAAAGTCCCAGCCTGATGAACAGCCCTGAGGTTAACCAGTGTCCAACAGAACTGATGTTCTTGTACAGGGACAGACAGAGGGGAAAAAGTGAACAAAAATACCAAGACATACCAATCATATCTACTTTGTTAAAGGAGACTTGCAAAATACTTTAAAGAATTCTGATTGCTTAAAAGGAAAAAAATATAGCATAAAAAAATCATAACACTGGCCCTAAGTGAAACATAACTAAATGCAGGAATACACCGTAGGGAGAGGTACATTATCAGACTGATGGAAAATGATGAACTTCACAGTCACAGGTCTTTCTTACGGTCTGAAACTGAAGCCATAAATTAAGCTAAGTACAGATTAAGAATGCTACTTACTCTGATCTAGTTTAAGAGAAAAGTGCTTGTGGAACAGGAGAAGGAGGAAGAGGGAGACCCACAATTACTACCAGTATATCCAGGATGAAGGAGGAAACTGGGGAGTGTGGGGGGAAAATCCTATTGTGATATGAACCCCATCATCTTTACTGCAACTAAAACTCAGAGACTTAGTGGAGTTATAAATTTTCCTTTACAGATTTGTTTCATTGGTCTCCTGTGAGGTTTATTCGGATTAAGATAGTGTGGATGTTTGGTGATGTTTGATTAGCAAATGGGTATTTCCATGCTCTACAAGTGACTTCAGAGTTCTTCAGTTTTGCTAAAATCCACTCCAGTCTCTCAAAAGCATCTGGTACAAAAACTACAATATATTGCAGTACAGGATATGTCTGAATTCAGTGACTTTGGTGGTTCTATGAACTCAGGAGATTTTGGTAGCGATTGCCATATGCTTCAGTAATTTTGAATTTGATGATTTGGCAGGATCTGCTCACACTCAAGCCTCTGCTGGTCTGCAGAAAAACTGCTTACTGTAGTAACTGTAGAAACACTGAGGGTGTTGGAGGAGCTCCTGCTTTCTATCTAAAGAAAGGGCTAGGACCTACATTGTCCCAGCTTATCAGCTGGTTTTAACAGGAGGTATTACCTCCCCTGCCAGCCTAGCCCTGCTTCTGGCCTTTGGCTGGCAGACCCAGAGGGAGCACAGAAGACTGCAATGATCATAAAGCTGAGGGAAGAGATACTATAAAACTCTTCAAGTCTCAAATAAGTGTCTCTGTATCATGAACAATGCAAGTAGAAACACTGCTACAGACAAGTGAAACAGAGGTTTGTCCCTATGAGGAAGAGCCAGACCCAAAGACTGCTGCTTCCACAGAGCCATTTCCCTGCCTCCTGCAGGCACTAATGTAGACCCTTAAGGTCATTGGCAGAGGACACACAAATTTGTCTTCGACAGGGAGTGAACGGGAATAGCAAACTGGAGGCAGAGGCTAAAGAAAGCATTTGTTAATAGCACGTTTTACAAATGGGAATGTTGCCTGTCTTGACATGCTGCACGTGAGCTGAAATGCAGCTCACTGGGTGGGAGCTGCCAGAGGCAGCAGGAGTTGTTCTTCAGGCTCCTTGGGAAGCCCATGAAAACAGACCCAAGTGCCAGGGCAGGCGCCTGCAGGGCTCTTTGTCCTCTGCAGCACATCCCAGCCCCCGCTCCCCCACACATCAGCTGGTAGAGCCCTTACACCCTGTGGGGAAAGAGCAAGGCAGCAGGTATTTCTTCTTGAGATGAAAACACCTACTAACACTTCCCAAACTCCTCCATGCAAAACAGTGGACTACTCCTCATCCACAGCAGCGACTGACCACAGGGCACCTCATACACGTTATACAGGGGAAAAGGTTGTTCCACTTTCCGGTATCAGACTCCTTGATTTGCGCTATAGAATTACTGTAGAAATGCTTTGCTGTACTGGGCATTTTCCACCTACATCATAAGAGTCAATCTTTGGAGGCAGAAGCTGTTTTCAGGGCATTCCCCAAGAACAGAGAGATAAAATGAGCAATCACCATGTCTGTTTTGCAGTTGGAGGCACAGGCATTCCCCTGGCAGCTTCTGAACAAGCAGCTCTTTTGTCACAGCACTGTGACAAAAGCCACACAGTCCCTTACAGCAAGGTGCTCAGACAGCTACAGAGCTGCCAGCATTCCAATGAGCATCTCCACACTGCTGTGAGCAGGGACAGGAACAAATCCCACATTCCCGGGTGCTGGCTACACAGCCTGTAGAATGGCACTGCACTGATCAACAGCTACGTGGTCTAGAGGATATTTTCAAGGTCACAAAATTGTCAAAAAATTGCTCTCTAAGTTTAAAAACCTTACCTCTGGAAGTGTTAGCTGTCAACAAAGAAGGAAAAATAATACCAGGAAGGGGTGTGGAAAGAGGCAGGACTGTCCCTTGCAGCAGCTTCCTGCAACTAAATTAGGTTAAGCAGCACGAGACCACCCTGCCAACCACCCTGAGGAATTCTGTGGCTGTGGGAAGCACACACTGTCAAATAAAGGCGAGCAGGAGCTACAGCTAGAAAGAAAAATGGAGAGTGATAGGAGAAGTTCATAGAAGCTCTAGCAACTGCCTGAGGACACGCTGGGAAATTTAATGTATTAAAATAACACTTTTAAATAATGTTCTAGTTAATTGATGCTAAATTACAGCTGAATGCCTGTAGAAGTGCTTCTGACATCTGAACTAATACCAATTCAGTTTATCAGGATTAATATTATTCTAATACATGCCAAAGGAATTAACAAGTATTGGTACTCTAAAGCCTTTAAAGTCATGTTTTGAGATAGTTTAGCTTTCTTATCCCCCTTCTCCTTCCTCTCAGCCCTCATGAAAGCTTGCTTGCAAAACCTATTAAAAATAGAGGTGTTTTCACAAATCTCATCCAGGTGAATGATGATGTCGTTCTTATCACGCTACTTGTTATACCTGAAGGCTGGAGGAACACTTCACTTCTTGCAACCACCAGAAAGAGAGGTGGGCCTGGTGCAAAAATAGTATCCTGTTAAGAAAACATGCCCAAAAAGGAAAAGAAGGTATGATCACACCTCTCCACCTCCCACAAACGAGACAAAAACATCAAATATTACCTATTGGCCAAGCTATGATTACAGTAGTAAAAACACCCCAAAGTTTCACTCTTCTGTTTACATACAACTAGAGTTCCATGCCTGCCTCCCACTTTGCTCCAGAGCATCCAGGAAACAGAGGGCTGGGAGAAAGAGGTGGCTGAGGAAGGACACCAACTCTGCCAGTCCTGCCCTTCTTGTGATGACAGGCCCCACATGCCCTGTAAGCTCACAAAGCTCAGAGGCAGAAAAAGCAACTGCACAGCAGTTTTGATGGCTCAGGCAAAGGAATTGCTTCCTACCACCCCAGCCCCCTGACCAAAGTGCCTTCCAGAGTGGCCCATATTTCAGCTCTGAGAGCCACACGCTGGGCTGCAGGTGTTAACTCACAGGCTCTCTGCTGTTATCAGTCTCAAGTGTTGTTTTTCAAGCAGTGACACACAAGGAGTTGTATCTAAAATCTCATTAAAATTTAACAGGATTTGGCACCCTTAGCTTTCTGCTTCAGAAATGAAGTCTCCAGCTCAGTCAATGTTTTTATTTTCATATATCACATTGCTTCTCTCACAGCACCACATGCTAGCAGAGTAATTCAACAGCTGAAAACCAGCCTTTCATACCTTCCACCATTCATCACCTTTCACATTCTTTCCTTTGTTAATTGCTAAAGATAGTTTCTTTTTACCGTGGTGTGTGTTTATTCTTGTGTCAGGGACAGCCTGCCCTCAGAGCCCACTTTCTCCTTCAGAGAGCTTTCCAATATCAAAGCAATACTGGAGGAAGCTCAGGAGGAAGAGGACAAACCATTAATGAATGGAAAGCCTTGACCTATGAGAGAATATTTAGGGTCAATCTGGTATTTCTTAAAATTATCCTGGTCAGGTGAGCTGTGCTGGCAGGAACATTCAGTATAAAACTAATTACAGCCATGACCAAGAGTCCTGTTGAACCTGACTTAGTGTTAGATACTAAAAGAATCACCTTCTCAGGGGTTCTGGATTTGAGTAATCAACAGCTAATGGGAGCATTAGTACGTAAAAAAAAAAATAAAAAATTGTCGGATACAAACACCCCAACAAAACAGAAAAAAATCCCACACCAACTACAAAACAACCTCCCCATGTACAAACAAACTCACATCCAACTTGGATGTACTATAGTGAGGTGTCCCCCATGCCAGCCACAGTGATATGGCAAGTCCAGATACAGTTGTCAGAAAAGTGGAAAACAAGAAAATGCTGGGACATGTTCAGTGATGTCAAAACTGACATTTCATAGCCTGATACAAGACAGAGATGATAAAGTTTAAAATTAAGCCAGAAAAGAAGTAAACTAAATAAACTAAAATACTGCAGCCCCAAGTAAGGCCTGTAATTCTCAGAGAATGTGGACCATCAGCTAGGATCTTGCTTTAAAACTGAGGGACAGCAGTCCAAATTTCAGCTGTGCCACCAGTTAAAAAAAGTCATCTGGGGAAGTCCCCCCAACCCATCTGTAACTCTCTCCTTCCACTGATGTGTTATGCTCCAATGTAATTTTGCCAAGAACACCACTGTTTGCCCAGTAAACAAGACACCTGCTACTGTGGTGTCAGAGACTAGACAGAGATATTAAAAGCAGGTGATAAATTATTCACCAAATAGATGAGGCATAAACATCAACATGATGGCATGAAGCAGTGTAAAATTTGGGGGGGGGGGGGTACTACAGTGGGGAACTCTTAACTCAGCAGTGCTTGAGAATAATGTGCTATTGTCAACGAGGGCAATACGCCCTCCCTCCAAGGATGGCATGCAGATGCCAGGGAGGGGGCTCAATCTCACTGTCCCACTGAGCAACTCCAAGAGTTCAAGAAAAAAATTTAGCTAAACTTAAAAAACAATTTTAAAAAATGTCATCCAATTGAGAAAGCTTGAGCTTCAGTTCTCTCTTTGTATAATGCTCTTCCAGTCAGATTTACGTATGGCCAGTCTTCGAGAGCAAAGATTTGGGAAAGGTCATTACCCTTTGAGCCTGCACAGTGGATTTTTTAGGTGAGACACAGTGTGTGCTGAACTGAGCCCACCCTTTAATCCTGAGGTTCATCTGCTGGGGCAGGGCCAGAGACATGGGCGTGCCCCAAATATTTATTTATTTTGTTGCCACAAAGTGGTAGCAATGTCAGCATGCTGGTGGACTTCAGGTCCCCAGAGCCCTGCACAGGATACACCATTCTTCTGAAATCTGAAGCATTTGGCTGAAAAGTTTAAAAACCTCAACAACACAGTGGAATTGATTTGTGATTAAAGGAAGGATTAAATGCTGAATCTGGGGCAATCAATAGCCCTGCTAATGCTTAGTGCAAGATTTCCTGCTGCAGTCAAACCCCCTTTTCTCTGCTTTGAGACCATTGTTCTTATCAGTGGAAAGATGATCCTTTGAAGACAACGTCCGTCTTTGTTTGCCCCCCTCTTCACCCCCCCCCCCCTCGGTTTCTCAGCATTGCTGCACTACAGCCTTGTGCTTGAAATGCCACTGCCAGCCCAGGGACAAACCCTGCAGGATGCTCATTTCCCATCGGTATCTCTATGCTTATCAATCAGCTCCTCTCCCCCCAAAAAATCCAAACCCACCCCAGCCCCAAATGCCACCCCCAAAAACCCCATACACCCTTAAATGCATCACAGAAATAAATTTATTCTTAGAAACAGGAGGGGCTCCACTGGCCGGGGTTCAGCTTTCTTCTCTCCTACAGACTGGGCTGAATCAATGCAGCATGTTTACAGACAGTGATGTGGGATGTGGCTACCCCCACTATTAATTTTAACTTATCAGAATCCATAATAACAGCGATTAGTTCCCATTAAGCAAAGGATCTGCATGCTTACACTTCACAGCAACAGATTTTATTTTTTCTCCTGCAATTAAGTATTTTTATTAGCCAGATGGATCATGAAATTATTATAAAAACCAGGATGTAAACTCTCTAAAAGCACCTTAAGTAATTAATACTGATTTATAAACATTCAGGATTAGAGAACAAATACTTAATTCTCCCCTAATCCCTCAGCCAGCACTGCTTTGTGTTCAACATACAGGAATATAGATTAACCAGCCTGAAGTTAATAGCATTTGAAAGACAGAGCTGATCAGTCATGCATGGCACTGTGATAGGCAATATGCTTCCATCACTGATTTACTGTAACCTGTGGGATTAGGACAAATTCAAGAGACTGTCACTTCCCTGTTCCATTCCCAGCTTTCCCCATAAACTCACAGACACTGAGATTAAAGATATCGAAACTTTAAAGAGGATCAAACTGGTTAGTCACCTTATAAACCTATAAACCAGTGCACTACACTGGGATTAAGTGCCAAAAGTGCTATCACCTATCTGTTGTCTCTGTTGAGCTTTATGAGAACTGATTTCTGTTCCCAGTCCCGCCAATGACTTGGGGCAAGTCACACCTTGACATTTCTGTGTCCCTTGTCATCCTTACCCCCCTCCTCTGCTGAGCAGGTGAGGCCTGGGCTGCCTTCTTTGACACAGCAGAGCCACATGCAGCACCACTCTGAACCAGGCCACCAAGTGCTGTTGTAATACAATTATTAGTAATACAAGCCACCATCTGGTACTGTTCACCTCTGTTTCAGGCTACGTGTCAGCATGAAAGGCAGTGGTTGGGGTGTTAGAAAGAAATTAGGGCAATTTTCTGAAAGGCTTCTAGGTACAATTCACTGAGCCAAAAAATGCTTATCTTTTCCTTTCCTAGCTGGTGGTGCCCTTCTGTTCCTGCCAGTTGCACAACACCTTTAAAGACAAAATATTCTCTGTGTTAATGAAAGGCCTAATCCAAAAAAACCCCAGCACTGAAGTGAATAAAAGGTGCCACTGAGGAGAAAAAGAGTCTGTCTAAAACCTGATTTCAGGTAAAGCACAAGAGCTGCCACCCTGTTGCATTATCACACAAGCACAAACACGGCTACAACAGCTTGGCAAACCCAGCAGAAGGCAGGGTGATCCAATTTGCTAAGGCAGAATTTCACTCACGTTACATCCAGCTGCAACCAACCAGGAAGAAAGGATAGGAAACGATATACAAAAATAACAAACACACTGCATGTTTACCTGTCAGTCACTCCAATTCATCTAAGCACTGGATGGAGGGGAGAGTGTCAGAAGGGAAAAGAACTAAATGAAGTACTATTGTCTTCTGCAGGGAGCAAACTTGTTTCCTGGGAGCAGCTGTGCACCTGCATCAGCAAGAGTTAGCAGTTCATTTAGCACAATCATCAGTTCAAGCGTTTCAGGTGTTTTAAAGTACGACCTTTGCCCACAGCACCAACTCCAAGGTCTCCTGCACATACTCTTTTCCCTTAAGAAGTCCACTTTGCCCTCAGGTGATCTAATACACATCAGGAACACTTGTCACAGCATCTTTCCCAAAATAATCAGACCCTGCACTTATGTAGCACTTCAGCTCTCAAAAAAACATCTCAGTGTTTTATGAATTTAACAAGATAAAATACATGTTCTCTTTCCAGGTCACTTCACCCAACACTGCTGTGTGGGCAGCTCAGGGATGATATGCTGCTGCAGTTTAATAGTTCACTACAAGTTTTATAGCATCAAGAAAATACCATCCTGTGCATCAGAAGCTGCATTTGGATACTTGAAACTGGGAGTTAGCCACACCTAAGGGAAGGAAATAAAAGAAACAACGCACAACCTGCTTGGTTTGTGTCTGACACTTGGGGGTTTTTTTCATTGCTGCCCAGCTTATGGATTGGAAGAGAAAGAGCAGTTGTTTCCTTTATCCTCGCTGCCAGATTTGAACTTGATCTCTACTATTATTGTACATGTGCTACTATCACAGCTGCATACAGTCAAGTAATGACTAGCAGTGAGACTACTCTGAAACAGAGGTGTCCTTTGAAAGGCCACCAGCTCTTCTCCATCCACGCAGTTTTAACAATGCAGAAAAACAAGTATCAGAGCAGAATTCTGTACTTTGCAATATTTTCTCCCCCACTGATCTGTCATCAGTGGTAGCTGACAAATCAGCTTCTAGACACATGCAGGAAGCTCCCGTTTGCCCAGTGGAAGTTGGGTCACTGTTTTCAATGCAAAGCACAACTTACTATCCCAGTTCAACTCTCACTACTCCTTTTGCTGTCCCCTTCAGATTATTTTAAGATTATTCATAACATTGCATCCCCCCTTGCCTACTTCTGCTGCCTGGAACAGCTCTCTTATCTGTCAGCCACATCAATCCTCCAACTGCTTCCAAACTTTCTTCAAAAACCTCTTTCTTGTCACTTCTTAGCTCTCCTGGTTTTTTTTCTTCCTCTATGATTTTGATGTGGTCATTCATCTTAATGGAAATTTCCCCCAGAAAGCTTGGTATGTGCCACCAGTTACCTTTTTCACATGTTTTTAAGACATTTGATCCAATGAATAGTGTTGCATATAAAATAAAACTATTTTATTTATGAGCTGCAAGCACTAATTCCCAACATTTGTTCCAAGAATTCAAAGTAAAATATCTCACTGCTGCTTTCCAGCTGCCATTAATGCTAGTGGATATAACATACAACCAGTGAGGAGAGACTGCTCTTGGTTGGAAAGAAAGAGTACATTTGGATAGGTATTTTAGAGCAAGACAGTCAGTCTGTTTAACTCCAAGTCTGTTTAGTGGCTCCAGCCACACCAGAGTACTCAGCAAAAGGACTCCCCTGTGCAGCCTCAGCAACTGGGGAGCTGTGCTTCTTTATCAACAATGAATAAGTTGTTTTCTGGAAAATGGAATAAGGGTCTTTAGAGGTCAGACCGGAGGTAAATAACAAGAAAACTTTTTATATGCTGCTACATGGAGCCTCTGGATAAATACCTCAAGGAGCCTTCTCCAAACCAAGGGGGGTTTAGACTGCTCTATGTGGGTGGAAATGCAGCAATTTCAGGATTTCAAAAGCCTATATGCCTGTGAGTCCAAATTTGCACCTAAATTACTGTGCAAGCCACGTTATACAGAACATATGCAGGAACTTAATGAGAATAGATTTCCATGGTACTCCTCATTCTCACAAGTAAGAACGTAAACCCAAGCGAAAGCATTACACATTAAGGGCAGGGTGAAGATACTCACATAAATATTTACTCTGACAAATTTTAAGGCTCTTTTAGGAGGCTAATCTCCTTACATAAGTGATGGAGACAAATCAGAACCTGGAGAGCAAGACCATTCAAGCACAGGCTGGCCTGCGTAAAACACCTGAAGTTGGCCCTGGGAATACCTCTTTGTGCAGTGTATGACATTTTGCAGGAACTGCCTTAAGTCCCACGAGCTCCAGATCAGCTTTCCAAAGTCCCACTCTGACTGCCAAGACCATCCTGCAGTTTCACCTTCTCTGATAAGGCAGAAATTCTACATGCAAAAGCATATTTTGGCCATCCACCTCCAGCATTACTGCAAAAGGAAATGAGCTAATACTTTCTCAGTATTTCAAGTATTCCCCATACAGGGTGTACCATCATTAGGTCAAACTCAAAAAATTTTCAAAGCTCAACAGATATATCAATTGTGAGTCTTCTTCAACTCCCAAGGCCCTGGAGAAGCCTGGAAATGCAACTCATCATTCAGCCATTTGCTTTCATATTCATCCTGGATATTTGAAAGGAAGGCCTTACAGACTTGGAATTCACCATATATGCAGTAGCCCACAAAGATTACTGAACAGCAGGGGGAACTCCCATGCAAAGTCAGGTGACTTTGTTCTAGACGGCCATGAAGATGGTGATAACAAAAGAAGAAAAAGCAGTTTGTCTGTGCACTGCATCACCATGTATCTGTATTGGCACCTGGTGCAGTTACCACTGCCTCTGGAGCTGAAGTCGTGTATTTGCTGCACTTCTAGCATGCTTTCATACTGGTCATGAACTAGAGTGATATTTGCTGCAAAGCACCTTGTTATGTTCTAATGAAGGATGCCAGGAAAAATAAATTACAGAGAAGTAATACTGCCTTCTAAAATGAAAATCTGGAAAGTGTCCAGAAAGATGTATGCAAACTGTATACTTTAACCACAGGATTTCTGCAATAGTTTTCTATTAACCATCAATCACTAGTTTTAAATCTAGTCTGCCTTCATTAGAAACCAGAAACAGAAGACTGTAGTGGTCTTCCATACTAAATATAATATACCCTTATGCTGCAATTTACCTTTCTTTAAATAATGCTATTTCTCCCTTTGCTTAATATAAAGAATACTGCAAAGACAGCAATAGAGTTATTTATTTACAAGGGAATGGAAATGTTAAAGGCAAACACAATATAAACCATTATTATTTATAGACCACAATGGTGTGCTTTCTGCAGTGGAAATGCAGAAGACACTGTCTCTTCCCTAGAGAGATTTCATTGTAACTGAAGCAGAAACAATACTGAACAGTCACAAAGAGTACATACTGTGGAGGAACACATTTTGAGCTGCCCTTATTTCTACATGGTTATGTATGTATGGTGGGGGGAAACAGTTTTTCCCCCTGAAGTTATAAAATGGTAAAACCCCAGGGGGTGGTGACCCTGGAAGTTTTGAAGTTTTAACCAATAAGCGCTTCTGTGAAATATAAACATACCACAAGCAAACGGAAGAGAAGGTAGTTGTAGTTTGGTGGTAGAAGGGATAGCCATGTTCTGAGGCCACTTGGAAGGGGCTTGGAGCCCCTTGAGGCCTCTGGGGGCCCCCCAGCCTCTGGCTGGGGAGGGCTGCAGGGACTTGGAACAGCGTAATGCTGGGCTAAGTACCTGTGGCTCAAAGCTAAAGAAGTTTTCTTCACCATGAGTGAGCAGAGACAGAGCAACAGCAGAAGCAGTGTCCAGAGACTGTGGATAAGAGCCAAAAGATAAGAAAGCAACAGTATGCAGCCAAGGATGACACCGAGTTGTCTGAAGAGAGAGCCGAGAGAGAGAGAGAGAGCAGCAGAGAGAGAGGAAGATGGGGTAAGAACTGGAATAGAACCCCAAACCCCTCTGAGACCTCCTAGAGAGGAGGAGGAGATGGACTCCTATTTAAGGAGAGGAGTCTTGGAGTGCTGCAGCACCGGAGAGAGAGGAGCTGAGAAGCTCAGGCGTCCTGAAGCTGGACTGGGATGGCCAGATGGAATGTGGAGGGGGTGACCTTGGCCCCCCTCGCTGCTGCTGCCAAGCTGGCAGCCTGAGACAGAGCACAGGAGCTCTGGTAGAACTCCTGAGGCAAAGGCTTTCAACTGAAAGCTGCCCAAGATGTTCTGACTCAGGGGTGAACCCCCTGAGGAAGGGACTTTCACGAAGATGCCCCTGCACTTCGTGATCTGACCGTGGTGAAGCGAGTTTTGTCCCTGCTACGCAGCCCACGGAGGAAGACTCTCATTTGAAGATGGGTGGCCAAGGGGCTTGGATACCCCTCGTGTGTACTGGCAGAGATCCAGCTGCTGCAGGAGAAGAAGAGCGAAACAGATAAACCTGCTGCCTTAGAGACATTGCTGCTCTGAAGAAGGGATCTTTCCTTCTTCCCCCCTGGACTTTTATTTGGAGGGGAGAAGAGATCTGATCCATTATAAATGGTAGAGATAGCTAAGATTATGTGTATGATGTATTATAATATTTATTTGTACAGTCATTGTAATATATTCCCTTTCCCCCAATTTGAGTCTCATGTGGTTGTCTGGAAAACCCATCTCACATTGGGTTGAGATGTGAGAGGGGGCTTAGACTAGGGAATTGGATTTTGAGGCTCTCAAACCATGACAAGTGATTATGTCTAGACTTATAACCTCTCATACTTTGTATCTGTGTCTGCGTACAGTGTTTTAAAGTTCAGTGCCTTGTGGGAGAAGTGCATTTTAAAATGAAGGCTTTATGCAACTCAGTACTGGCAACTTGAATTTCATTTGGTGCTGTTTTTCAGGTGAAAGAGGCAGTAGTGAAGTCTAACACCCAATTTAAGACCTCTTTCCAAATCCCCACTTATAAAAACAAGGGACATATGCAGAAAGGTCCAAGAGCATTATGAGGCTGCAGGATCAACGTCTTAAAAATCTGAACATCCAGGCCAGATTCTAACAGCTACACCCCAACCAGGGCCAGGAGCATCTCTAAATATGCACTTCAGCTTCTTCAGTCCTGAACATTCACATATGGAGCAGAACAGCTAATTTAGTAACTAATGCTCTAAGACCAGATTTTCTTGGGTGTGTTTGGAATTTAGGTGCCAAAATCCCACTCAAGGTTATGTGGTTGAAACTAGGGAGACAGCAATATGGAACCATGTGCATTTGTGGAGCTATTCCTCCAAGTTCACAGCAAGATCTTCTAGCACCACAGCAACCAGCTCTACCAAACAGCTGCAAGAGAAGTATCTTTACAGCACAAACACCTCTTCTGGTTTTGTTTTCAGATGATTTACTGCATTATAAAAATGCAAAATGAGCTATCGCAGCAGTTTTGTTGCACAGTCCTGTTGAGATTCAGAGGTTTACCAAGTTTTTTTCTGATATTTTTCTGTGATTTGGGATGTGTTCAAGCCTATAATTAAAACTCACTGTAACTGGTGTTCATGTAGCTCCATTAGCAATGAAAGGCACTAAAAGAGACAAACCTCATGAGTAATCACCCAAAAATGGCCCAGGACATAGTTACAAGAAGTAGAGTTCGGATCTGAGGTCCTTACTTACAATGACTTAGCTACCTCCTCCGAAAGCCAAGGCAATTCTGTAAATACAAAAAGGTAAAAATAACATCCTCCTCTGAGTATCATTGCTGAGGTACTGGACTGCTGCCACTCGTTTCAGTAGCTGAAAGAGAAAGGCAGGTTCACTGTCCTTTTCTCTTTTGTTGGTACAGAACATTCACATCCAAAATTACAAGAACACCTCTGGAAAACCTCCAAACTTGAGTAGCTTAAAGAAAAAATAATGGGCAAATCTCGTGCAACATTCCTGAATGTTGGGATTCTAAAAGTAGTGTAGGATTGCCAGGCTCTGCTGTCCAAAAGATAAATGAGATTAGCATGAGCTAATAGCATCAGCCTGGCGAAGCTCCATATGCATCACTGTATATGGTACATTTGAAGAATGACCTAATGCTCACCCATTGTACTTAAATATCACAAGAAATCCTGCAGTTTTCCTAAGCCACAGCACCAGGTGCACAGTTCTTGATGGCCGTGGGGGACATCGTCTTCTTCCTGACAGCCATCCCAGCTGGCTGTCCACACAGCGCTCGGCTGTGTGTGTGTACATCCCCTTCCCCCAGAATGGGAGAGGATGGAGCACTACCAAGAAAGATTTGGTGTATTATTATTACTGGCCTAAGATCTAGGAGCTCCAGTATAAACCCAAATCCCACTGCTCCTATGCCAAAGGCACTGAGGACAACTGTGGCTCCCTGCCCCAAGGACATTGCTTGTGAGCTGCAGTAATTCCTGTTACAGCCAAGGTCTGCTGTGTTACGTGATTTGGAGACCTAGGCACAGCTTCAAAAGCTGCAGCAGTAATGAGTCATGACATCAGTTACTCATAGCTTGCTGTAATGTTTAGGGAAGTGATCAGAAGTATTTATACGTCCAATATACAGAAACTGCCACCTCCTCCACACTGGGCCAAAGATACAGCTGCTACTTGCCTCAAGTAGACAAAATATAAGAAGACTGGAAGGATGAACAGAAGTGGAAGGAGCAACCAAAGAACATGACGTGGCCCCTGTGCATGCCAGGACCATCCACAGGTACAGTGAAGGTAGTTAAAACAGCAAGAAGAAGAAAATCCAATACTGAATTCTCTACTCAGATCTTCAGCTCCGGGTTGACTTCTGCTGAGTTTGATAAGATTTCTGACAAATCAGTTTGTACATTGCCAAATACATCTGAACCCAGATCTTTAAAAGCAAAGGGACTGAAAATAAACATGCAGTGGTCTTCGTGACCTCCCTATGTGCTGCCGAATTTGAGAAGAGGGCAAACCCACTGCAGCACATGGGATTCCCAAAGTAAGAGAGCTCACAATGATATAAGACAGTGTAAAGAGTAACTGGGTAAAGCAAGTCTCCCAAGGCCTGACCCCACAGTTCATCTCTGACAAGTATTTTTGTTTCTATGCTCAGTACCCATATCATGCCATTCACTTCCCTTTAACTGAATATGTTTGAAGTTTGACTCTCCCCAGCTATCACGTGTTCATCTTTTCCCAAGCATAAGATTTAGATCAGCACCAAACAAAAACAAGCAAAAAACCAACCAACCAACCAATCAAAAACTGCTGTGCAAACAGAAATGCTGAAGTTGTGGAAAGCTATGCAGAACCAGCCCCTTTATCCTCCTTCTCCTTCCTGTCAGTCATGGTTCCAGCTATTAGTTACATCCCACAAATGCCTCCCCTCCAAACCATGCCATTTCTTCATCTGCATGGATTTCAGTTGGAAAGCAGACAGATAAAAATGCCACACCAAACAAATTCACCAGCAGCAACGTTCTGGTGCTACCTCTTGCAGAGAGCTTTCAGCTATCCAAAGTTTAAATTAACTTTCTGAGAGGGCACAAAAGCCAGACCTCAGGTAATTACATACTCATCTCTCCCCTGAGCTCAATATTTATTTATTTTAGGATGTCTAACAGCTCTCTTGGGCTTGCTCTATAGCTCTGGAAAAATGATTACTTAGTCCCTGAACCTACAAACTGTATTCTGACTAAATTTTACACCTGGAGCTATAGAGGGTGATTAAAAAAGGCAGAGTTTATCACACTTTCTGAAAGCTTGATTTGCCTCATGGCTCACCTGTCTTCATAAAACCTGCTGAAGGCTGAAACAACAAGTAAAATTTCACAATCAGCACTCGAGTAAGAAAGAGAAAGTACATACAACCACTCAACTTCATTGATTTTTATTTTTATCTTGTTTTCTTTCATAATAATTGGTAAGGGTTATTTATTTTGGTTTTTTAAACAAACCACCTGGTGAGGTTATTAATAAAAATTCACTGCCCACTATACTTTGAAACTTTTTTCAGCTCCCAAAGGGGGGACAATTCACAGTTTGAAATGGAGACAATCTTTCTGGCTTTAAAATCTATGGGGTTTTTATATCGATGCTTCAGTTTACACCCACAAGTCATTCCCCTGCAACACCCAACAGTTTGTCTCCTATAGGCTTTAGAACTTCCCCCATTACCAGAAGAACCTTCTACCCCACGTATTTTATACAGTTATCACCATGAGAGGCCCATGTATAAAAGCAGATGTTTTCCCATCAGGATGCCACCCTAGAGGTCCATTTGCAAAACATTATAGCGGATATATGAACACATGGAAACACAGAGTTTTGTGTTTGCTTGTTTTAAAAAAATGGTATTATCCCATTAAGATACATGGCAAATTGAGTATTTGTGTTGATATAAGATCTGCTTTTCTCATGTTCTAGGAAAATGTGGTGTATTATCTCTTTGTCTGGAGTTTGAGGGTAACTGCAATGAGGATTTTGTGAGGCTGACAAGGACCTTTGTCCCCTCCTTTCTCTATAGGCTGCACATGCAGTTTTTACTACTGTTCCCAACAATTCACTGCAGACAGAGAACAGCAAGCCTTGTACAAAGCCACCTCTCCTGAAGGAGCAGAAGCACGTAATTTGTCTTTCACTCAGGCAGTAGGCCACTGGCAGGCTGACAGCCAGGCTTCACACTGCAGTTTTAATGTGTGCCCCACACTATACAGTGCCAATGGGAAATACAAACCTTCACCTGCAACCTTCCCTTCCAGCCCACTGTCCTGACTCCCCTCCTGTCCTCACACCAACCATGCAAAGGGACCAGAGACACAACACCGATTCAGATGATATTGCCAGTAAAAAAATCATTATATCTACTCATGCTCTGGACCAAGGACTCAAAACACAAGTTTCATGCTAAACCATGAAGGAGTCAGTTCTCACCTAACATGAATTAGCACCCTCATAACTGTGCAATGTCTGTTTTATAACATTGTGGCATGGTGGTTTGTAGCTCAGGTTTTATCCGTTCATGCTCCTTATAGCACCCCTGAGCATTTTGGCCTTGTTGGCCTAGTCAGCCTTTCCTGGGTCTCCAGCTTCGGAACAGCTGAATTCAGTCAGCAAATCCTTCCTCCCTGGTATAGGGTGATATAGCCAGCAAGAACCATGCTGCTGGCCTCAGAAAAACAAGACTAAAAGCAAGCCTAAAGCTGAACTGGAGGAGGAAAGGAAGAGGAGAGATGAATCACATTTTTATCTATATAACAAATATAGTCTCATTTTATTCTTAGCCTGGGCTGAATCAATCACTTATCTTTGACCACCCTGTGTCACTTGTTCTTGAGAATAAAGAGTGAAACCATATTAATGAAAATCAAGGAAAAAAGGAAATGTAATTCTGAATACTGAGTTCTCAAAGCAGCCCTGAGCAAATCATTCTACTTCATAGCAACTTGATTTCCTCCACCACTAAACAGCAAATGCTGTGCTGTTACTTTATTTGAGCGGCCGTTCTGAATTCTCTTAGGATATGCTTCACAGATGGAAAAGTTGATGAGGAGATATATATATATGCATATATAAAACATTCATATGCCCCAACGTGCTGAGTTTCCAATATGGCAAAGAAGCAATGGCAGTGATAAAGCGGAAAATATCATTTAACTCATGATGGTAGTTTTAAAGGTATAACAAATGAGTTCCTTCCTTCCATGGTGCAATTGCATCCCATAGCATGCCTAGGTAAGTGAGGTGGGACCTTATTTCCCCAGCTATGAATGGTTCATCCTTCCTGCTGGTCACTAGAAACACACTTTTCTCTGATTCAGGACCTGGAGGAATAGGAAGAAATAAATACCTTATCAAGGCAGAAGACAGCAGATATTTTTTATGACCTGTGGGAACAGAGGTCCTATTAAGTCTGCAAAACACTGCATAAATGTCTCCAGATAAAATTGTTAGCTCTGGATGGTGCCCATCTCCTAAATGCTTAATTGTGAAATTGCTTCCCTGAAGAGTTTCTTCATGTTTTGCTAAACTATTAAAGACAGGCAGCCCAGATCCATGCAAAACCTCCAGCAAGGAAACACTTAGCCAACTCAACTGCATAATGATGACAGATACTGAAAGTTATGCACGTGGTGGGGGCCATAAAGTGAAAACGGCATAACTGAGGGGCAAGTCTTCACCAGGCTTCCCAGGGCTGTCTGGAGGGCTAAGACACCAGCCTGCCACCATGGCTGTGCCAGTCAGGAGAGCAAGGGAGGGGGATGCTTCTCACTCAGATCCAAACGGACATGTCCATGTGGTTGAACAGCACCCAGGGCACAACCAGTTCTGCCCTAGGAGCCCAGTATGTCCCTGTGGGAATATTTTAAGCAGGCCAGAAAATTGGAACTGGTAATAGAAATCAACAAGTTTAGACTTAAAAATGAGAAAAACTTCAGGATTGCTTTACAATGCAGACATAAAACAGATAGCTATTTAAAATACTTCATAAAAGCACAGAAACTAAGCATCTCCTAGAGCAGAGCCCTGACAAATAGCCCAGCCACCTACATGCATTTATGGTTGTGGCTGTCCAGGGATCACTTAGAACTAAATTAGCAATGGAAGTCATTAGACAAGGAATAATTCCAAGAAACTGGAGTCTCAATAGCAGAAAGTGGATGAAAAAAATTGCCATTGCAAGCAATGGGGCAAAATGACAGCATATCAGGCAGACTACTTCCTCAATGAAATAAATGTGAATTGCAAAAAAGTCAGGCAAGTCAGCATGTGGCAGAAGTACCCTGAGGAGACTATCCTTATTTCCCCCTCTAGGCTGCAGAAGGCCATTTAACGCTTTCCATTTAAGTGAGAAGGCACATGATGATGTCCCTTAAAAACCATGAACACAGACTCTCCCGAGTCTGAGGATTCCTTCTGCCAGTTGTAATTGCAGTGCCCCAGTCCTGTCAGGCTGGGGGCAGCCAGCACCCACCCCACAGCATCTGCCACACAGAAATAGCTGAGCAAATTTATCTCTTAAAAGGAATGAAATTCAGGAGACTTGAAATTGAAGAAGAGTGCACGAACCACACTGCTATTTCCTGCACCTCATTTGACAAAATGGGATCTGATATTTGAGATGGGCAGACCCCTTCATCTCATTACTCTTTGACAGGAGGAAAGAATTTGTGCAGGAAATCATGTGCTATGTCTCTCTGTCCTGATGCAGTATAGAAAAGGTGCTTGAAACTCCCTTAATACCCTATGTGTTCTTCATTTCACAGTCCTAAAGAGAAAGTCCAAAAAGGCTGTTAATACCCATAGATACAGACCTCTCAAGGCAGGAGCATCCTGGGGCAAATGATCGCAGTATTCTCAACTCTGGTCATTCTCTCTTCCTCAAACATCTCCATTTGGTATCTGTCAGAGACATGGACTGCTGAGCCACACAGATGTTTGCTCTAATGGATTATCCCTTCTCGTCAGCTCTCCTCCTCCCATCGCTGAGGTCTGGCTCTGTAAGTGCACCATGAATGTACACAAAGCCCAGCTTCAACCCAATTTTCAGCCTGCTGCCCCTACAGCAGTGCAGGTGTGTGCCACAGAGCCAAGCAGTGCAGAAAGGAAATGACCATCAGCAACTGCTGTGGCTCTCCCAAGACAAGAGAAATTCCTGTCAATGGTTCCATCCCATCCAAGAGAGGAGCAGCAGTGCAGCTGCCAAGTGCTGCAAACCACAAAGGCCTGATCAAATGGGGGCCCACACTGGCAGACATATGTACCAAACAGGGACAACTTTTGTTTTCCCTCTGTCATTGAACAGGGCAGAGGAAATGCACTTGGGATACTCACACATGCACCCAAAACACAGATAGTTTGCTCTGGTGAGACCTCGATCCAAATTAACAACCAGGTCTCTGCTGTCAGAAGCCTCTGGTCCATGTTCCTCTGCCTCCCATAGCACAGACCCAAATGCACAGGCTGCCTCTTCTCCATGCAACAGGGCAGGGTAGTTTGTAAAGAGCAGTTTTCATTTGGTCAAGATTTCACATTCCTTCCCTTTCCATGGCCTCCTACCTGGAAGAGGCTGGGAGGAGAATGGATTGAGAGCAGTCCTGAGAAGATAGACTTGGGGGTGTCAGTGGATGAGAAAGCAAGATCAGTAGTGGGCTGTAAGTTAGGTCCAAGTGAATGGACACCGGTGTCTGTTGGACTGGGATTGCAAAAGCACTTGTTCCCAGCCCAGTGGTTTAGCTCTACAAGAAGCTTAAAGGAAGCTTGAAAATTCTACTCTTAAAATCCTTTGTGTGCCAGCAGCACCTGCTGTTTGGCCAGCTGAGAAGCCCTGAGTCTTCAGCCCAGTTACTTTTCCCCATTTGTTCTTAGCACTGAAGCTTCTGCCCGGCCTAAGCCTTGCTGGCTGACAGAGGATGCACCAGCAACACAAAGACTGAGGTTGTGCTCAGCTCAGGGAAGTTGTAAACCCTGGCTGTGTGTCTCTGATGCAGAGATTTCTGGCTCTGGAACCACTGGTGCATATCCTCCCTCATGACTAAGTTTAATAAGCCTCAGCACCCTCTGTGTGACAAGTCAAATTTTCATCTTGTCAATCCTGATGAAAGGTCTTTACAGACTGTCCTTGCACACCATGGGCAGCCCTCATGGGGCCTTATCAAATGCTGCTGAAAGGAGAGGAACCCAGACAGATGACTGGCTTGGGAAGCTGTAACCTGTGATCTGGACATGCAGGAAGCAGCTCCAATTTGTCTTGACTTCTTGTTTCTTTGCAAGAGGCTGATGTTTACATAAAAAGTGAAAGCAGAGGCTACAGTGGTGACAGACAAGCCCTGAGAGCTTCAGCAGAAGTCAGGACCTAGGACAGGTTGCATCTCAGCAGCACTTTTTAAAAGGTACTGTTGTTAACTCCCAGGCTGGACAAGCTCTTCTTTATGAATTATAGATAAGGCTCTGGTGCAGCGAATGCCAGATATCCTGATGCTCAGCTAAATGCAAGGGAGGAGGGAGAAAAACCATGCAGACACACCTCATTTCCCAATCTGGTGTGAGTTTATAATCAAAAATGTTTGGAGGCCAAGGGCCACACTTTCAAAAGTATTCCCATAAGGCTCTAAAAACAAGTGGTTAGATCTTCAAAGAGTACACTCTAATTCAGGCACATAATGAAGTAGATAGATTAAAACAAAACAAAGCAAAGCCCACACTGAGACAACAGCAGCTGTCTGTGTCCACCAGCAGCTGAGAACAGCAGCTGAGAGAAACACAGGCCACTGGGGAAAGCTTCAGCAACAGCGATCCAGAGCTGCACAGCCCCATCACTCCCAGTTCTGCAGCCTCATCCAGCAATGCTGCTGGGAGAGTCCCATTCCTCCTGCGAGGTTCTGGGTGCCAAGAGCTTTGCAAAATCTGGCTACAGGAACCAAGTGGGAAGAAGGGAGCATGGGCAAACCATCAGAAAGCGTTATCTGCCATCCAGGGATGACACAGGCTCAGAGATGGAGAAGTGGTCTTATAAAGCATCCTCTATTTCAGTAAAAGAGATAAAGGGTTCTGTGGGATTTGGTGACTCAAATCCTTACATTACTGCAAACAAACCCTCCAGCTTTTGCAGATGTCTGAAGGACTATCGAGCTGTGGAAAAGGAATATGAGGAAATTGCCCATAAGGAAGCGACTAATTCAGACCAAAAAAGCAGGAGCAAAAGATCTTGGCAGATCTTCTGAGGGCAAAGTTACAAATCCCACTTATTGAAAGTCTGGATCTGGGAAACTCAATCTGATAGAGTTAAAAGACACTATTTTGGCCTGTCAGAGCCCTGAACCAGCCAAGTTCAGCCCTGCTGCTGCTGTTCACAGCTACAGTGGTACCTCTGAGCAGCAAATTAGAGAAACGTGGCTTTCCCAGCACATCAGGGACCTCTGTGCAATGCCAGATAATTGTGCACCACCAGCTAAAAATAAAAAATCATATTTATTTGAAAATAATTACATATTGGAAAAAACCTCTTTTTTAGTTTAAATTATGACAGTGTTAAAAAAGGTGAAGGTAAGGCAGTTTTTAATTATTTCAGCTACCTAAAAGAAAGTGATGGTGGGTTCTGTTTTTCTTGTCTCCCACCAGTGCCTTGCACTACCTTGTCAGAGTTGGCTCCAGAAGCGAGAAAAATTATTAAGGCGATATCTAGGTTTTCTCCTAGCAGTTTTAACAACTGGTTTCCTTTTGCCAATGCTATGCTTGGCCCTCTTGTCCTCCACTCCAAGATATTTCTACCAGTTCTCATTACTAGTTTGACAGCTTCAGGACCTGGCAGACACAGCTGCTTCTGACAGACAGAAGTCTGGAAACAGATGATTTATTTTATTAAGTTTCATAGATGCCAAGAATCCTTTAATTCTCCTACTCTCACCTGACTCCCATTGCACTAAGGATCCACTGCAGACAGCCTGTCCTGACCTGAGTGGGATAACCTGTGCCCACAAGTTTCCTGGCTGGATTACATAGAGGAGCTGAAGTCAGAGTGTAAGCAGGTGACTGCACCAGAGATGCTGTCTGGAGTGTGTGAGGAGGGGTTGCCAGCACACTGCACTCCAGGAAAAGACCTGCCTCCAGAATGGCAGGTATTTGCAAAACCCCATAGCAGCACCATTACTGCACAAGACAAGTGATAAAACCTCACTTAGTTCATACCAACATACACCTCTGCCCCATGGGGTGGAAAAGATGGGCTGTTCAGAGAAGCCTAAAGTTGCTGTCTCATAAAGGACAATAAAAAGCTTGGGGAGCTCTTCTCTACAGTTCCTTTTGTAACATGTACTGAGACCCCAGTGATGCTTTTGGTCTGGTCTGGTGTGTGTGAGTTTATAATCAAAAATGTTTGGAGGCCAAGGGCCACACTTTCAAAAGTATTCCCATAAGGCTCTAAAAACAAGTGGTTAGATCTTCAGAGTACACTCTAATTCAGGCACATAATGAAGTAGATAGATTAAAACAAAACAAAGCAAAGCCCACACTGAGACAACAGCAGTTGTCTCATCTCCTCACTACTGGCCTTTGCAGCACTTCAAGGGCAGTGGTACCTGGGGACACATGGAGGTGATTCATCAGACCTTAATGCGTCGGGTTGCATTAGGTATTAGAGGACTACTCTTCATGACCCAGCTGACCTTTCCAACTCCATATTAACCTGCGAGACTGATATTCCTTCTTGATGAAGAAGGAATGAACTCAGGTAACCGAGTTATCAACAAAGGATCAACTACATTAGCGTAGGAAACAGAAGATGAGGATAGGCATGACTGCAAGGATAGTTAGTTTCTTGGTATATTAAACTCTGTGGGACATCCCACAGCTCTGCCTTTTTCCAGATGAATTTCACAAAACAGTTTTTTGAGCTGCTACAATCATGTTTCTTTACCAAGCAGCATTCTTTCTCATTTCCTCAGAACTAAAGTCTGCTCTATACAGATGCCTGAAAATAAGAGATAGGCCCTGAGTATCTGTCACTTGAGAGGTTAGCTTAGATTGTTTTTAATAGTTTGTGGTACTCATAACTGGTTTTAAACTGACAGGGGAAAGTGATAAAAGAATAATATCTGTGTTTCTGAGCTCACATCAAAGAAGAGTTTTAAAGAACAAGTAAAAAGGCTGTCAAAAAAGGAAGGCTTTACCCAGCAGCCTAACAAAACAAGTTTCAAAAGAACAAGACCTTGTGTCCCAAAACAAATGCACCAGATAGCAAAAATGTTAGTTGAAAAGTAAATATTTAACTGGGACCATACCTGCTAAGAGAAAGACAAAAAGCCTGAAAAAAACTGATCACAAGAGAGATGTTTTTGCTGTAGAAAGAAAAGGATGGCCATAGGATTTGGAAGTACTTACAGTTATTTTCTGCACTACTTGACTACGTTAGAGTCATCAGCCTGAGCTTGGCTCTCCATTACACTCACAGAGCCTTCAGATTATTCACTCCATGACATGAATTTCTCTTATAAGGCTTCTTTAAACTTCCCTTTGTTACCCCCAGCTTTTTAACTGCCATCATGAGTCTTCAAGGTTAACGCTGGGAGACAAAGCAGCAGTCTCCTGATGCAAAGATTAATGCCACTCCACAAAGAAGTGCAGGCACACGAATTATCCACAGGCCTTTCACTCTCACAGAGCCCACTCCCCAGAGCAGTGTGCGAGGCAGGTATACCCACCCACCCCACTTCTGGAGCAGAAGCACCCCTGGGGTGAAGGGCACAGCTAGCAGTTCTCCCTTGTGGGCGCTTCCCTCTGGATCTGCACTGCACAGAGCGGCAGCAGCTTCCAGAGTTTTTTCTTCTCCGTGCTGAGCAATCCCAGAGCAGATGGTGCTCGGCACTTATACCTGGAGCAGTGCTCAGCAATCTCAGAAACGCTTTCTGATGCATGCTTCCCCTAAATTGTCTTTGCCATTTCCTAAACTAGAACTCAGCTTCATGGATAAGCAGCTCCTCAGCCACTCGGCTTGAAGGGAGCCCATCATCCCATTCCAGTAAGCACTACTCAGCGTGCATGCAAAAAAAGGTTTTGGCAGCACCCACTGCAGGATCTCCCGGGTCCTCAAGTCACTCCAAGCAGCTCAATTTCCCTTCTAAAGCTGCACTACTACAACTATCTGATATTGTTCCCTTACTCTAGGCATCCCTCATGGAAAAAAAAGGTGCAATTGCTTCCCCGAACCTTGAATTGGCTTGAATTGTATACAGCTCCTCCTTAGTATTAGGTTTATTAATAAAAGCCCTTTTATGGATTTATCTGGCCAGATGATCTGAGTGAAGAACAGCTGTGCAAGTTCAAGGACCTCACCAGTTCAAACCAGACAAAACTGCTTCTTTACATAGTGGGAGATGAACTGACGGAGCTTAGTGCCATGGGAATTTTGGGGGTGCAGACCCTATTCAGCAGGTTTGAAAAGAAATTACATAGATTAGTGGGCAAAAGGTCTGTAAAGGACTAAGCAGGGATGTACCCCTGATATACCCTCCTGAGAAGCTGTGAGTGTTTGGGAATACAAAGTGAGAGACTTCAGAAAGGAGGCACAGCCACACACACTGTTCCTAAATATCATTTTCTGTTGGTAAGGTCAGACACAGGCTGCAGGATGAGTCAGCTCATGAGGTGGCCTCATCAGACATTTCTTTAAGGCAGCTGCAGGGCACCCAAGCCCCTGACACACTACTCCTAGGCCTGGCTGCCAGAGTGAGAACCAGCTGCCTCTATGGAAGCCAACTACACACCAGATATAGGTATATGAAGCCCTCAGCAGCCCTAGAGCCCTGCTTCTGCACTGTCATCAGGCAAAATACATAGTTCAAAGCACTGGGTGTAGGACACTGCAGAGAAAACCTAAGTTAGAGTCATCTTCACCTTGCTTGAGTTCTTTGTGCACAATTTAAAGCCTTGTCTCAGCTCAGTGGGTCAGCCTAGCAGCAAGCCTAGGGTGTACAGAGAACAGCCACACAAGCACATTCACACACAGTGGGGAAGGGAAACAAATCACCCAATACATGTCAATTTTTAAACCAACTTGGTGTGTTGCATGTGTGATTACTGCAGAAACCAACATTGGTAATTACGGCCATCTGCATCCATTACTGCCATTTGTATGTGTATTCATAGTAACTACACATTAGTTGGGCATGCCACTGCACAAACATATTAACCAGCTAATTAATTAAAAGAACAGACCTTCTCTGCTTAGGAGGAGCCCATCAACCACTAATCAGAAGAATATATTTTCTCCATCTGTTATATCATTTGCCCCCACCACAAGATCACCAGGGAAGATGCAGCTGGCCTGCAGTCTCCAGAAGGCTCTGCTGGCGTGGTGAGCTTCCTGTTTAAGTGATTTCCTTTGTGTAGCAAGGCTTAAAGACCATGACTGCTTCTGGAAACACATCCATGGCACTTCCACAGAAGTGCATGATGCTTTTGGATTACCTCAGGTGACCTTTGGATTAGACACCAAGCATCTTTCCACCACTCCCAGTGCTCATTCTCCAAGCACAGAGGAGGCTCATTGCATGCCCCCTAACAGGGCAGCACTCTGGCAGCCCAGGTGCATGTCCCATACAACACCTCTTGCCATGCTGTTTCTACAGCAAACTGCTAATGCAACAATAGATGATAAACATAGAGAGGGTGGCTGTGCCCCAGTGCTTCACTGACATATGGTTCTGTCTTCAGTCAGAAGCTATGGATTTAAATTTAGGGAAGGAGCAGAAGGTTAAGTTTCAAAATTCCAAGATAAATCCTCCTGGAGGAAGCAATGAGACCAGATTTTTGTCCCTCTGGTGCAGCCTTAGGAGCAGGCAGTCAACGCTGCTGAGCAAACCACACTGCTTGGGCAGCCCTGAAAGGTTGTGCCCAACTTCTCAGCTCTTTGAAGGCCTGCTGGAGCTATAGCCCCCTGTACCAGCTGCTGCTCCACGAGCACCAACAGAGCAGTCAGGACTCCTGCTGGACACTCAAATTTCAGGCAGAATAATATTGCTCCAGCTACTGGCTTATAATAACTCTTTATATTACAGCAAAAGGCAGTGATATCTGTCTCAGGTTGGATCAGCACTTCCATTAGCTCCCCTTTCAAAACAAGTGTTAAGTGTGAAGAGGTAAGAACAAATAAGTTTCAAATCACTGTGAAATATTTCTGAAACAAGCCAAACTCCTCCTTCCTGCATACATGAAATGCAGTGCTGAAGAAGTTACTACAATCCAATAAAGCGTAAAATGCTTTCATCATTTGGCACTGTAAATGCTTACCCTAGTTATGGATGAGTTCAAGACAACTCTACAGTAGATTTTACTTTGATTTTCCTAAAGCTAGAGAAAATTCTCTATATGCTTTAAAAAATAAAAAAGAAAAGAAATAATTTTTATTGTGCCAGATGCTGTCAGCCTGGCTGCAGCTGACGGTGCTCTGTCAAATGGGACCTGTGAAAAGACTGCACTTGGAGCACCACAGTTGGTGACCAGGCAGTCTTATCAATTTGTACTTGCTAGGAAGACTTCCAATGTCTTCTGCCCAGCTCCCCCATTCTACAGCTCCAGAGATGTTCTTAGCTCTGTACAGCAGAATACCCTAGTGTAGCTCCTGCCTGCAGCTCCTCTGAACTGCTGCAAAGGATTCAGGGCAGGGCTGAAGCAAGTGACCACAACACACGGGCATTTGGATAATTTCTAGATTATTCTGCTGCAGGACTACATCAGCATCATTCTACATGTACTTGTCTGACACAGACACTTTCGTCACACTCTTCTCCAAGCACAGACTATTTACTGTTATGCAAAGCATCAAACTATGCTGACTGGATCCATGATTTGGTCCAGTACCTTCCGAACTAAGGAAAAATGCCTTCAAAGAAACTGCATCCAAATGTGGTCTAAACAATGCTGTCTTCCCTCTCTCCCATCTCCCTACCCTGTGCCCACAGGAGGCACAGACCCAGAGCAAGCCTTTTGGGAGAACCTGTGGCCTTCAGTGTTCCCTGCCTGCCTGCCCTGCCAGCAGGAACTGCTCCACAGGCAGAGTCCTCCTCTGGGCGTTATCCCTCCTCGTGCCGCTTGACCACCTCAGCCTTGCTGAATCCAAAAGACTCATCTAAACAAAACCTGCCATCCTCAGTCCCTCAATCATCTAAGAAGCAGCAAACATGCTGAGTTAAGTGCGAGGTAAGCAGTACCTTTATTTGGTTAATTAGAATTGCTCATCAAATGAAAACAAAGAAGTGATTTACTGCAGAACTGGTACAGGTAGTTGTAACATAAGTACATTCCTGCATATTTGGCTACATTAGGAACATTTTTTAATTAACAGTTTCTCCTTGGCTAAAGCAAACCATAGAAAATAAGGAAAGAAGTTTCACACAAGGACACTACCGAATCCCTCAACTGCCAGCTATTTTTTTTTTTCTGCAGGGAGGATTTTAAATTAAAAGCAGTTTGCCTCCATTAGCTTTACCAGAAGCCATGTAACTGCCAAAGTTTACAGAAACACAATTGTGATTTGCAGATTTGGCAAGTGCCATTTTCTCTTTCTGCAAATGTGAGTAATGTCATTCATATTAAGGGGCTTTTGTGGGGACACTGTGCAAAGAACAACTCCTTCCCCAGAAGAGGAGAAATATCTCCAGAGCAGCAGTTTAGTATTCCCGGGCACCCAAGTTTTACCTTTGTTTATTTTGCATTAAATTCGTGCTGAAAAGGATCAGACAGTACAAGTGCTATGAACCTCTTCTGATGACTGAGCAGAATACAGTAGCAAGCCCAAAATAAACATTTCAACAGTGATCTTTGACATATAGCCATTCTCGGGCTTTCTGTGACATGTTGCCAAACCCTTCGAAGCCATTCAGCATGGTTTCTCACCAAAATCCCTACTCTCTTTACTTTTCTAGCTGAAAAAGCTGATGACACCCTAACAGGAAAGTTATATTTCTACCAAGGGCACCTGTGTTTGCAGGCTTCTTGCTCTGCTCCAGAGCCATAGCCTTGGTGGAAAGATTGAAGTCTTGGTAGTATTTTTACTCTCTGATTCCTGTGTGAATAGCTGCAGAACAGAGGGAGGCACGAGTGAAGCCAGCCTGCTGGGGTGTAAAAGCAGGTAGCAACAGATGAACGACTTGCTGGTCATTTTTAGAGTGACTCCACAGGCCCTGCTCCCCTCCCTGGTGTGTCAGTGTCCCCTAACTCCTGGTGTCTAGCTTTCCTCAGCCTCAGGAAGGAAACTTAAGATACATAACCAAAGTGTTAAAAACACACAGGTTTCTTTCAGTTTGTGTTAGTTGGGGCACAGTGGATGTTGGCTTCAGGGCTGAACCAAGCTGCTGATGTAGAAGGAAGTGATATGGGTGACCCTGAGCCGTGTGAGCTCTCCAGGGTTCGTAACGGCCTCCTCAGCTCCACCACAGAACTGCCGCTGGCACAACATGGAGTGATGGCCAACACCTGCCATGTAGGGTTCACAGTCTTCAGTGACAAAAAGATGACAAAAATTTCAGGATGAAGAAACAAGAGAAGTGGGTTATGTCCAAACAGAACCCAGAACCCAGTAGCATGGCAATGAGAGACCATAGCACCCTTGAGTGAATGAAAGATTTATTCCCCCAGTTGTAGCCAAAATGAGAAGGTCTGAACACCCTACAAAACTCTGCAGGAAGTAGCCTAACAGTATTACCACAGTCACAAATGTAAAGTCTGTCTGCAGTAATTAGGATTGTACTACATACGACTTATTAGACACTGTCTTGTAATCAAGACAGAAATAGCTGCCTACATAATAGTTACCAGTTTCTTAACTGTCTAAAAATAAAGCAACAAATGTAATGCAGTGCCAGACATGGAACCATCTGAAATAATGTTAACCTACATTCAAGCCTGCAAAGGTAACCATGGTACGCCTGCTGGTAACCTTCCATCTAACCTGGAGTTAAACACTCTGTGACTCTGCAGTTTTGGTTTGTACCTTAAAAAGAACTAGAGAAGCCAGTTTTGTCTCTGTAGTCCAACTCCGTTCCGCCACACAGTGAACAGAGTTCATTATCCATTGAACTAAACACCAAGTAATGAGTTAACAATAATTAAACTGAAAGAGACATAGATTAAAGGAATTTATTATTCCCTGATCTGTCAAGCAAATTGCTTAGATACCTGCAATCAATGAGTAATGATGAAACAAAATAAAACCCCAACAAACCAGAAGAGCCAACAACAGGCTCGTAAAACTCTGTTCGGTAAGGCCCATGTATCTTCGTTAGGCCGAACAGCATAGCATTTTAATCAACAAAAACCCTCTGTCTTTATGCATCGTGAGATCAGAGGCAAAGTGTGGCCCTAAATTATGCTGTAACTGTTTATTATTCATGTATCATGGGACTGATGAAGATTTATGGTCCCATTGTGCTAAGTACTGTATAGTGAAATTCAGAGCAATAGCGAGACTCAGTACTCCAAGACTTTATAACTCAAAGACAAATTATAAAAACAAGATATTATAATTTAAAGACAGTAATGCACAAATGGGGATTGGAGATACAGATAGATTAAGCAACTTGCCCAAGGTCATGCCAGACACATGTGCCAGAGCAGAAAATTGAACTGGGATCTCTGGAGCACCACCACAGCTTCCTACTCATGTAGGAGAACATTGCTGCTCCTCTTTGATTTGACTGGATGTCATATTTCATAAACTAATAAATAAGTTCAAAAAATGCAAACATTGCATGCCAGTACTGGAAGGATTTCCTTTCACCCACTCCTCTTCGGAGGACCTTCATTAACAAAAACCCTACACAAACACCTGATTTGTCTGCGTGTGGTACAATTACAGTATTGCACAGAATAATTTCAGCCCAAAGGTCTTTTGCAGCCATCCAGTCCAACATCTCATTCAAAGCAGGACAAACTAGAGCAGATGCCCCAAGGCCTCATCTGCTCAAACTCTGAATATCTTCAAGGGTGGAGATGGAAATCACAATACCTCTTTGGGCTCCTGTGCCAGTGTTCAATCACTCAGGTTGGAAAAAGTCTTTCCATGTATGAAATGAGAATTTCCCCAGTTCCAGCTTGGGTCTGCCACCTGCTATACTGCCCCCATGCACACAAGTCTATCTGTTTTCTCTATTCCCACACGTTAAGTAGCTGCAGACAGCACTGGGATCTCATCAAGCCTTCTTTCTTCTACACTTTACTTACTGGACAAGCCAGACTTGCTCCAGTATAGCTGTACCATTCCTTTACAGGCAGCCTGAAATTGGATATCATGCTCCAGATGCAGTCTCACAGTCACCAAAAAGAAGGCTATAAGGCACTTCACACTTTTTTTTTTTTTCCAGATAGAGCATGGAAATAATTTTTTTAGATCAGTTATTGTATTTTTATGTATGTTAACTACACAAACCCTGCAGCCTTCAGTTTACAAAACAACACAGCAACATTGTTTTGGCACACCACTTGCTGTTGCAGAGGTCTCAGCATATGCAGGCCCACTGGGCCCCAAGAGTAACCACTGCTCCCATAAAGGACACTGGAAAGGGACATTTCACATGTCTTTCTCTCTAGCTGACAAAAAGGATAACCAAATCAGCCTGAGTGATGTAAGATGCTCAAAATATATCAGTGATAGCAGGATGACACAAGACTCCGTGTTGCTGGACACACATACATCAGCAGACACATTTAGGAATTTCAGTCCTAAAACCTGTCACTCAGTGTATTGCTAACAGTGAAAAATATTTAATTTACAGCTGTGATAGGAGATCTCTTCAATGCAACATAAACAGTGGCAGCAGTGTTACTAAATAAACTCAAGGCCCCAGACAGCTGATCCAGGATAAGGGGAGAAGTGATACCGCATTTAAACACAGTGGCTTTCTCTCCTGGTTTACAACTGAAATGTACTCCCTGTCAGAAGGTGTTTGCTCTCTGTTTATTTTAACAAGAACAAAGTCACAGCCTAAGCTTTGCTTATTTATATTTGCTGGCACCTGTGAATATTTACCAATAAAAATTTCGTATTAATTAGTTCTGCAGAAGTGCTATCAACATTTCTTTTAGGTTTCCCCTGAAGGTATAGTCCCTATGGAGCAGCACAATCAGTCCACTCTGCACCAGGCATCCCTCCTGATATGGAAGGCATCTGCTTGGCATGGAGATATTTGGGGCTTTAGTGATCGCACAACTAAACAGGTGCAGGACACCTGGTTATGGCAAAACAAGCTGTTCTCCACGCTGTTGTCCAGATAGGACAAACCAAGCAGGTGTCAGAAGCAAGCATGGCTCCGTACGCAACTGCTCACCTTCATCCTGAGAGGTTGCTGCGTATCTGAACTCAAGCAGGGAACTCTCATCCCACTGGGACAGCAGCACAAACAAGCTGCCATGGGAGCAGCTCCTCCACAGGTGGGACTCAGCCAGCAGCACTGAAAGAAGCAGGTCTAAGAGACCACATTCCCTCCTCCAGCTGAAGCCAATAATGGCCCAGTCTACATCTCCCAGAGCTTGGCAAAATTCCCATTCCAGAGCTACCACCACATCATGGGCACACACAGACATATACAAAAATACATAAAACTCACGAGTTGCTTCCAGTTTCTTGGCCATAAATTGCCCAACAGCAGCAGACAGCTTTTCAAAAAGACAGCTGTATGCTCTATCCTTTTCAAACACGAAGTTACTCTGGATGCCAATGGCACTTTTATACCAACTCTGAAAGTAGAGCAATGGAGCCCTGGTTCCATTTATGGTTACATTTAAACCCATACCAGTGATTCCTTACACACTGCAAGAGCTACATCAAAGTGCAGGTATTGCATCACATGCAAGAGATGCCTTGGCCAGTTGCATGAGAGGTGTGTGAGCACAGGCCAGGTGCACAGGCTCTCACCCACGACAGGACCAGCACACAGCCACCATGCCCCTGCAAAAATTTGTATTTTGGGCACTGAATAGACCTGCCACAAGTCATAGAATCATTGAGGTTGGAAAGGATCTCTAAGATCATCCAGTCTGACCATTAACCCAGCACTGCCAAGCCCACTACTTGCAAAAGGCAGCCTGGAACACTTCTCTGACCTCCACAGGCACTTCCCAATCTCTCTTTCACACCAATCCACAACACACAAGCAGCTGGGGCATTGCTACATCCCACCACCATCAGATAGGATGGGGAGCCTGTGGCAGAGTCCATGGGACTTCTACCCATGGGTTCCCACTGTTGTGCAGCCCTCCCTCAAATTCACAGCAGATGAGTCCCTCAGCTATGCTTTGGCCTCAGAGAGCCTCTCTAATAAAAATACCAGCTGCCACCTCCTCCTCCTCTCTCAACATGGAAGCCTCTCTGAGACCTCCCACAAATGAAAGGGGGGAAAGAGGGGCTTTTTTGCAGGGCTTGTTTGGTATTCTGTCACAAAGCCAAACAGATGTTTGTAAAAATCCAAACTGGTTATACAACTGTTTTAAACTCAAGCAGCTGTGCACAGCAAGCAACTGCATCAGGAGACAAGACCACTGCTCTCTTACATGTAGGGACTAGAGTTTAATAAACCAAACTTCCCATGAGTTATTCCAGCTCTCTCGTCCAATTTAGTGTTTATGGCAGAGGAGACTGCTGGAAAAAGAAAAGTGAAGTGGCTTTTCCAGCTTCATGGTGAAAATCTATACCCAGATGGGGACTAGGACCAGACCTCCCTCCTGCCAGACCCATGGTAATTACAGCACCCAATTTCCACCATGCAGCTTATCTGGGAAGACGGCAGGAATAGACAAGAGATGCTAATACAGCAGCCCTCACACAGAAGTTACTTTATGCTGTGCTTGGCCCTCACTCCAGGATCAATTATACAACCAAATCACTGCAACAACTGTAATGCAACAACATGAACTGAGAGCAGAAGAGACTGAAGTATATTTATTTTTAAAAATGGAAAATTAATCCTAATTTCTGACAGTGCTTTTATTATATTTTTATTTATGAACAAAAATTACAACTAAAAGAACTTCTAAAATACTCATATTTTAGAAATATGCCTGTCTGCTCCAGCTAAAAAGTAAGAGACTTGGGTAAAATTAGTGGAAATACTCCAACTAAATTATACAGTACAGTTTTACAATCCTATAAAATAGCAATTTTTTGCAAGGCAAAACTATTTGTCATAGAGTATTTGCATTTTAGTCATATAAAAGATTGACTGTCTGCATAAGTACTATCATGTTGCTCCCTGAAACCACAGCAAAACTTCTTTTGTTGTTTGGTTTTTTCTTTCTTTTTTTTTTTTTTTAATACTCCAGAAGAATGCATGGCAATTGAAAAACTGGTTTTACTCATGTTGCTAGCACAGGAGTCTGTAACAGCTGGGTAATTCTGTGCTTCTGATTCATGCTGCAGTATACGAAAAGGCACCAGAAAAATCAAATTAGTTTTATAATCTCTGTACAGTCAATACAATTGTGATTAATGTATTATCTAAAAGTTGGAGCAAGAGCATTGTGAAAAACTGTCACAGCACTCTGCTTATTCAAACTTGAAAAAAGAAAAGTTTTTCGTATCTGAAGAATTCCAAGTAAAACAGGAACACGTTACTGGGCAGAAGTGACTGACCAGGCTCGGAGCTCTGTCACGTTCAGACAAGCATTTTAAGTGTCTGCAGTCTAAAGCTTCACTATTTTTTGCAGAACAATCTGGCAACGGAGGTAACCCGATTCCCTGGGAATCAAATGTTACTTAAAGACAGGTTTCACCTGTGACGGATAAAACATATTCTGAGCAACAAAATGTCAGGCTATATAGACATCAGAGGAGAGGGTGATCTGTCCTTCACGGTAACGGGGAATAAAGGAAATTTTCTGCTTTCATTGAGTTTTGAATTTTATTTATTTTTTGTAACTTTGAGGGGAAATATTCTTAATGCATTGGCAGCTACAGCAACCTTGTGCAATGAAACTACAAAACATGATGAAATAATCTTCAAGCAACTGCTACAAGGGTTCCTGCAAGCTTTAGGATCTCCCTTCCCTAGGTCTCTCCCCATCACGATGGGGCAGAGTTACCCTCACAGCCATCACTAAGACATTGTCAACCCTCCTTTCACAGACAGCAAAACAACAATGTGACTTTTTACCAGAGAAATTTAAAAATTAAGATACTCTTATGGACTTGTTCCAGGCCAACACCCAAGCAAGGTGGTGTGTCTACCCCACAAACTGCCCACTGTACCTCTCCCTCCTTCTCACAGCTGTGCCTGAGAGTCAGTATTTGGAGCAGCATTGGAAAAGATGGCTCAACTCTGGCTGGACTTATATAGGTGGAAAGCAGGAGTAATTTAAGATCTTCAGAAAGGTTCAATGTACATGGCAAGTTCAGAAGGGGCACATTAAAGCTGAGGAGGGCACTTGAAGGTGACCTTTCTGTCATGCAACCAGAAGTAGCACATCCAGCTCCTTTCTGAGCATTCAACTAAGCAAATGCTCTATGTTTGCAGGGCAGACCATTCCAGGGGACCCGGGAGGCCTCTGCCTGTACCCGAGGCAGTCAGAGCCCAGCCCTGCTACTGCTGCAGCGGCTGCCCAGCACACAGAGTGCAGGCTGTGCTTCCACCAGGAGACACCACTGTGGGACAGGACACCTCGCTGAGGGCAACTCTCTGTGGGGGCTTTTCCTACTGCTCCTCTGAGCAGGAGCAACACGTGCAAATACCATCTTGGAAGCTACCTGTGGGACAGCAAGCAATCTCGTTTGGAGGGAACACATGCCCTGTCACAGAAGTTTGGCAGAGCCAGCAGGGCCGACTGTGCCAGAGCAGCCTGCTGTTTGACATTACCCCCTCTGTGAGGCTACCTGCCTACTACACATACACCGAAACACCCTATGGGGCAAAGAAAGAAACCAATTTAGAGAAATATGTGTTCAGCGGGGCCCTGGGCAGCAAACTGAAATGAAAGCTGTTTTCTCCAAGGAAGCCTGTGGATTTCCACAGAATTGAGATGTCTACTTCCCTGGTCTTCCCCTGAAATTCCCAGTCGGTATTTCCAGCTGAATGCTGGAAGCAGATACAATATTTTTCCTTATACCAGTGACACCTGCCAATCACCCTCCCACCTACCCTGCTCCTCAATTCCACAGTCCCGCAAGACAAGTGACAGGAACACACAAGCTGCTGCCAGGAGACCTAAACTGCAGCACTGGCCCTAGTCACACAGTGCTGAGACTACTGCAGACAGCAGGGTCAGGATATCCCTCAGACCATCAGCTCTCTGAGGCTGGGGCAATCCTTTTATCCTGCTTTCTCTTGCCATACTGTGCCTAATGCAATTTGATGCTTCCATAAAAATAGATGATACTCGACTCCTGTACCCAGCCCAGTGGGCAGTCGTGGGCAGGGCACAGAGCCTGGGCTCAGCTGCTGCTTGTGGGCAGGTGCTCCAGGGCCTCTGTTTTCAGTCATCTTTGTTGTCACCTATGAGGTAAATAAAATCTCTGTCTTTAAATACACATTTTTGACAACCAAGTTAGCAGTTCCCTCCATGCCTTTGGCTAAGTCAAAGCATGCTTAATTATTGAAATCACCCAGAGGAATATATATCTGTCCAGTCCCCTCAATGTCAGACAATTGTACTGAAAGCAATAGAACATTAAACCAACTGTTTCACAGTCGCTGCCAAAACCCACACATCTACCAAACCCATCCGGTGAACTCAGAGTTTGACTGACATGTGTTCTTACATGTTCTTAAACAAAACAGGGCATTTACAGGGCAAGAACAGGAAAATGAGAGATGAGGTGAGCTCTGCAGTTTCACACAGTGGTGCTGGTGGGTGTTTCCAGATATAAATCCATGCAAATTTTTTTGAAAAAGAAATATCAGGCTTTTGCTTCATCAACAAAAGAAGCTGTTGACATAGTTTTGTCAGACACAGCTGATAAGGACAATTATGTGGTGAGAGCTTAGTCATCCATATCACAGTGACAGAAAGGCAGATTCTCCTAAAAATAATGTCAGCACCACAAAACTCTCAGGATCTCAGCACAAAGCCTTCCAGATCCCTGCCATGCTCCAGTGGGCGCGGGAATGTGAGGGCGCCAGGGTGAACCACTAGAGGGAGCCCATTTTTCTCCATAAATCCAATTTCCATAATTGTTCGGTACGCACACATTGTGCAGTCAAAAATCAACACAGCATCACAAAGTGTAAAGTATGCAAATTTCTATGTATATTTTAAGTCAAACAGAAAGAGAGATACATAGTTCAGGCATGGCCTCCTCTGACATTCACACCAAAACACTTGCCAGATGGAGGAAAAGGCACAATTCCCTGTGTTTTGCCCCATCAGAAATATCACTCTAAACCCAGCAGGCTACAAAGGCCATTACGATTTGTCCCTAACAAATTCATTTGCATAAATGGGTTGATATTTCATCTGAGAGTTCACCATGGAGCAGCTAACCTTGAGAAATCTCTCTGCCTTGAGTAACTACAACCCAAATGTAACAACCACCTCAAAAAGTGCTGGATCAACAGTGTGTCCCTTTTCAATGAAGGATAAAGATCTTTCCTGGGGAGTGGTGGAGCCCCAGATTTTATGTTCCATGCCACAGATGCAGGTTTGCCCCACTTCGCAATTTCCTGCAGCTGAAATGCCCCCAAGATGGGGTTCCATTACCCCCTTCATACTCTGAGAGCCTCGTCAAGTCCCATCCTGTCACCAGACCTGTTCTCTACTTAGATAACACTTCTCCAAATGGCTCCAACACATACACTTGCCAAGGTTTTCATTACAAAAACTAATTATACAGCCTAAAGGACTAAAAGATTAAAAAATTGTTCTGATTCCTTCCAGCTAAAGAGCCAGGGAAGGATCCAAGTGAGATGTGTGACTAGATGGCCAGCAGTATAGCCTGGCAAAGTCCACCTGGCTTTTTTCTGTACCCTCCTCTTCTTTCACTGCATTGCACCCATTGCCTGTGTCAACAAGCTCAACTTAGCAGCAAGCCAAGTCTAGGAAGGATTAATCTCAGGAATAAACAAGCCAAAGCAGAAGTCCAGCCCAAACAGTGAGCAAGGGCCAAGCACATCCACATCAAATCACAACTCTCAAGTCTTCTCCAGTCCATGGGAGAACTATCTCTGCTGGGGAGCAGTCACCCATTCAACATCAGTAATCCAAAGACACCCTCCATGAAGTCAGAGAAAGCTGGATATCCTCCCCAAAACACAATATTTCTTGGTGTACGGTCACTCTCTTCTATCACAAATGCTACTGTGAACCTAAGATGACTAGCCCTTATCACAGGCACTAAGAAGCACACCTAGAGGAGACATCTCTCTCCCTCAGTCACCAGAGCAGGAGACCAGCAATAGGGTGATGGTGTCTGGGTAGCAAGAATGTCAGACAATAAGAATGGAGGCTTGCCACCTCCAGAAGACTCAACAGGAAAGAGAATAACTGGAAGTTGTCAAACTGGTTTCCCACATTTTGTAGCAATCACAGAAAGGGGGTGTGGGTCATCCAGCCAGAGAGCAGGAACATTCTCCAACACACAGGAAAACTTTGCTAAAGTTTGTACATCTTATAGAAGCAAGTGCTGTAACTTTCCCAAACTCAAGGAGCAGGGGACTTTCTCCCAAGCACCAGAAACTTTCTTCTAGGCAGATCTTCACCCAGGTCTCTGGTGCATGGTTGTCTGTCAGGATTGCTAAAACGAGCAGACGCTGCTTTCATGTTTGGGAGTTTTGCCATTGACTTCAAAGTACTGAGATATAACACCTTGTGTATTCCCTAAACACACTTAATAACAGCACCTGACACATTTAAAGTCTTAGACACATTAAAGGCATCGCACAGCATTAGCAAAAAACCAGGAAACCCTGTCTAGGTGGTTCATGAGAAATCTGGTAAACCAAGAGTCTACCCCTGAATCAGATGCTTTTCTATTAGCCAGCTTATAACTGTGTGACGGCTTCTTCAACTCATCCGTACAGCCAGAAGCAGGGACAACCTTCTGGTGAGCTGTGCAGACTTTAGATTATTCATAATCCTTTAAAATCATAACAAAGAATACAGATTAGAAGGTGTAAAGTGTGCAGTAAGTGTTCTAAAACCAACACAAACACAGCCATGTCAGCCTGAGTCAGAGCCTGCATCGTGGGAGGTCACTGAACTCCTTTTGCAGTCATGCTCTGGGGATGCAGGCAGTCCACGGTTTGGCTCCTGGTGCCAGGCTGGTGTGACAGCCACACACCAAGCAGTGCCTGGGGCCAGTTCAGAGCAGACATGAGCAAGGTCAGCCGAGTGTGGCAGCACTGCTTTGGGGGCAAGGCCGTGGGGCTAAGACATGAGTGTTCCCCTTTGCTTCAGGGCAAGCAATGGAAAGAAGGAACAGCTAAGTCACTTTGGAGAAGGAGCAAGTGAAGGGCTTTTGTCTCCAGAGAGCTCAGAAATAAGGTAAAAACATGGTTCATGGGGTAGCTCTTGGGCCTCTCTGACAACATGGAGAGGGCCACCAACAGGAAACCTCTGCATAGGTCCAACTGGAGACAACACTGAATCGACTTCATTAGCATCTCTTAGCTTAGCCAAAAGTTGTTTTATCACAGAATCATCAAGGTTGGAGGAGACCTTCAACATCATGTAGTCCAATCATCAACCCAGCACCACCATAACCCCCTCTTATCCGTACCCCCAAGTACCACATCCAGATGCCTCTTGAACACTTCCAAAGATGGCGATTCCACCACCTCCCTGGGCAACTTATTCCAATGCCTGACTACTCTTTCAGTGAAATTTTTTTTCCAGTATCTAATCTGAACCTCCCCTGGTGCAACTTAAGGCCATTTCCTCTCGTCCTTTCACTTGAGATATGTCAGAAGACACCCACCCCAACCTCACCTGTGTCCATGTGTTTGCACTCACAGGTGTCAGGCAGGCATAACCTGACAAGGCTCCATGCAGATGACAACCCCCACGGTCATCAAGTTGAAGTAATGCCATTGAAACCAATAGCCATTGAAGCAATGACTATTTGGACAAAATGTGGAATTATAAACTGTACAATTCTGCACTTATTACACATGGGTATACTGCAGGAGGGTGTTGAGACTCTTCTTTTTTGGAGACAGCAAAACTGGCACCAACCTCTGCACCAACCTGCACAACTGCTAAAAAGTCCACATGATAGACAACACTACTTTATCAGGACATTTCTGAAGTTGGTATCTATGTACACTGATGTTTTAACTGCACTGGGTAAGTACTACAGCAACAGAAAAGCGTGTCCCTGACTACATATCAGTCAGGATGAACGCACAGTAATTACCAATGAAAATCATTCAGTCTGTTAGCTGTTTTAAATACCTGGCTATAGTATCAGCAGCAGGTTTATGTGTGGATCCTTCTTCCCCCCAAGCACTTCTTCATATTACTTTCCATGCGGTATTCCTCAAGTTTTCACAGCATTTATCTACAGTTTCCCTGTTTACAGTAACAGCCAGAGGTGCCCAGTTGGATACCTACAATTTTAACTGCTGTTGCTTGAGACTGCCAGCGTATACGCTCATAGCAACAAACAGCAGGAAACAAAACTCCTGGATCCCAGAAATCTGCGTCCTGTCACTTTGTGAACCTTAACAACGTGCAGACACAAGATGTTTCGCTCTCTGCTAACCTGTGATATGCGATACTTGTAACGATACGTGATACTTGTAACCACAGCTCCTGCGAGCCTCAGTGACTGCCCCTGTAGTACTATCCCTGTGTACAACGCTGCAGCCACTTCACCAGTGTTTGTAAACATTTTGTCTTCCAAGAATTTTCCACTTGAAACAGGAACTGCTAATGTATTCATGTTTGTAATAATTAGATGCAAATTTATAAAAAGCCACTTTCTTGCTCAACTGAATTACTATTCTATTAATAGCGATGTTCAAATTGTTTTGAAACTTGCCACTGTTTAAACTTCAAGGAGTGCTCGTTTTACTTTGGAAATTTACTCTCACTTGTAACTTGACAAAGAAAGTATTAATTTGTTCAAATTGATGAGACATGTATATGCATCAGCCTTTTCCATTCACAGGTCAGATAACAAATTGGTTTCTCTGAAAAACTACCCAATGAAATATTCAACATAAGGCATTCTGTAAGCTTAGATGTGCACTACAAACTGCTGTTTTACTGGGGTGTCCCTGTAGGTTGGCTCTGGCACGTACGCCTGCATGTTTTATGCTTTGTCTGAAGGAGGAAGCTCCCACAAGTGAGGAGAAACCTCTCGGATATGGGTCACAAGTTGGTGTATCAAAACTTAGATGAGAATTTTTTAAAAAAACTACAATACATCAGCATATTTTCCCCAAGCTTTCAAGAAAAAAAAAAAAAAAAAAAAAAAAGAAAAAAACCCACCCAAACCCACAAACCAGATATTCAATATTCTTTACTATTTCATTGGTTTCTGCAAAGAGGAGGAAATCAAGATTTGTCCAAAGCCAGACCGAAGGCAAGAAGACACACTGAGGTATGTTGCACGATTTTCCTCTGTCATTTTAGTCCTGCTTCATTTTTATCAAGTGACAAGTACCATTTATACGTTTGTTCCCTATCCAGAAGAAGATTAAAAGAAATCAATTCCTCTCTCATAACCTTGTGGCATTTTCCAGCTCCGACACCAAAACCCATTTCAGTCTGATTATCCCCATTTCTGAACCAAAACCCCGGAACCGTTTCAATTGTACTCAAAACAGAAGCAACGAGACAATGAGAAAAAAGAGAGAACAACCACTGAACACTTGCTGCGACCACCCCCTCTCACAGCTCCGCTCGCATAGCCAGCACCGCGAAGAGACCCTTTCCAGCCCGGGGGTGCTGCAAGGGGTGAGGGGAGCCCGCCCCTCGGGGAAACCTCTCGGGTCCGACTTCTCGCCGCCCACGACGCGAGACAAACTCCAGCGGCGGGCGGGAGCGCACCCCCGCCCCGCGGCACCCCGAGCCGTGCGGGGATCCCCCCGTGGGCTGCCCCGGCCGGGGGCACGGCGCCTTCGGCCGCCCCCCGCACACTCCTCCGCGGCACTCACCGGAGATCTCGGCCTGGGGCACGCCGCTGAGGCTGAAGCCCTTGGCCCCATACAGCTGCCGGACCTCGGCGCAGCTCCTCGCCTTGCTGCCGCTGTCACCGCGAGCCGGGGCGGAGGCGACACACAGCAGCCAAAATCCCCACGGAAAGACACGCATCCTTCTCCGCTGGCCCCGCCACCTGCCGTGCGAAGGGCAAAGCCAAGGTCCCGCGGCGGGGAGGCGGCCGGGGGGGCGCAGGGTGCGGCCCCCTCCGCGAGCAGCCCCGGCGGGACGGCGGGCGAGGGCGGCGAGCAGGGGAGCCCCGGCTGCCCGAGGCGCGAGGGGAAGGCGCCGGCGAGTTCAGCCCGGGACGCCGCCGCGGCTCGGGCGGAGGGGGCAGAGATCCAAGTTCGGCCGCGCCGCTTCAAAGCCCCGGAGCGTGAGCGCGCAGAGGGCTTTTGTTCTTAGCGCGGCTGCATCCCCGGGCAGTCCCGCCGCGATGCTGCGGCGCCGCCGGGCCGGGCGGAGCGCGGCGGGGCGGGGCGCGGGGCGGGCTGCGGGGCTGCACCCGCGGCGGGGCCGGGCTGGGCTGGGCTGGGCTGTGCCGGCACCGCTCCACCTGCGCGCGGAGCGGGCGGCGGGGCGGCTCCGAGCGAGGCAGGGCTTCCCCCGCCGGACGTGGCATCACACGGCCCCGCGCCAATCCCGCGCGGGGCGCAGCCCCCGCCCCGCCCCGCGCCCCCGCCTGCGGGCGCTACGCAGCGCCTGCAGCCGCCGGACCGGGGCGAGGAGCATCCCGAACCCTCCCCGGGCAGGGCAGGGCTGGGCTCACGCCAGCCCCAGAGCACTGGCAGCACTCGAGGGGCCGCACGCCGTCCTTCGGGAAGGACGCGGTGACAACGCGCATCAAACCCATCTTTGTCTGTGGCGTGGTCCGAGTGGTCGACCTGAGGACTCCGAGTCCCTCAACGTGGTGGGAAAACAGCCGTATAGAAGACTCAAATTATACCACACTTTGCCAGACCGGCGAGTAGAAAGCATCTCAGCTGAGAGCCTGAGAGTCCCAGCAAGGTCCTGGGGAGGCTAAAAGTGCCCCTTTAAGAGCAGATGCGGAAAGAGAGGCGATTTTCAACGACACGTTCTCAGCTTTGGAGTTTAGTTCCTACAGCAGCCTGTCAGCTCTTGAAACTGGTGCTCTGCAGCTCTACCAGCCGTGTTTTAAACTGCTTCCCACAGAACTGAGGAATCTGTGATCACCTGTGTGTGTCAAGACAATGCCCGCGTGCTTTCCCCAAATGAGCTTGCAGGCTTTTGGCCAGCATCTAACACGTTTCAAAACAGACAGAGGATGCAAAGATCACTACTGAGAGCATTTGTTTTCTGTGGAAAAAGGAGAGGGAATCTGCCCATGCCCCAGCTGAAGCATTTGGATGAGCTTACATTTTACAAGGCAGTGGAAACCCCATCACTGTGCCCCCCCAACCCCCAAAATTTATCAGAGATCGTACTTTTTGGACTCGGCACTCAGACATGTAAAAATATGTGGAAAACAGGCATTGCTCATCTCACTGCTTCAGAACTGCTTGTTCTCCTGGGGAATGAGTAAGAGAGAAGTAAGTGACAGCAAAGTAGGAGCCCCAGGGAGTGGCAGTAGGGATGAGGAAAGTTGTTGGTTTCCTATGAAATCGCCTAATGATTTCCTATTAAATCTTCCTAATTAGATTCATCTATGAGATACGACAAAGCAGATTAAGAGGATCTAACCGCAAAGGCAGGCAGAATTTTGTAATGAAGATCATGACAAAGGTGACACATCGTTACCACCACAAGTTAAAAGCTATGAGTCAGATACACCCCAATACACTCCAGATCTCAGTTCTTTCAGAGATGACATTTTACCTTTTGGCCTCTTGCTGCATCTCTCAGTGATGTACGGTTTAGAAACCCAAGGCTTACAGAATCCCAAAAACTTGGTACACCTCAGCCTGGAGCTTGCTTTGTGAGCTTTCTGGAATCTGAAAATAGGTCTTGTTCCTTGAAATATGTGGGGAAAATATCTGCCATGGATCATGCAAAGCTTGACCTACCCTGTTTTCAAATGGGAACTCTTTTGTAAATGCAAAAGTACTGCACACATAGGAGGTTACTAAGTATTATGTGGCACAAGGTTATTTCAGCCATTACTCCTGGGGATTTTTTCTAATTTTATAGTCATAACCCTTTCCTCACCTCTGGCTTTGTAAACATCACTTGAAGACCTATGTCCAGCCACAATAACAGCAGAAAAGAACCAGCAGAGGAAACTGTACATATATTGCCATGACTAGAGAAACACTAGGATCTCGGTTCCTCCTTTTGGAAAATCAAAGGGAAAATCAAATGCTTAAAGACACACAATTAACAACAGTCTCATTTGGGTCTGTTGAGGGGAATGAGCTCCAGGAATGCAACCTCCAAAGAGACAAAGTACTTGATAGAGAAGAAAGGCAGAGTCATAAACCTTTTATCTGGTCTGGTGCTACAGAATGACTCAGGGTGGATGACATAGGGGACCAAGGCAGTACGTTTTCATTTTCTCTTTTTCTTCTCAAAGCCTGGGGTTGGATACTTGCCGCTGTTGTATATTGAGGGCTTGCTTTCAGCTCTGCCTAAAGTGACCTTGGGGAAGCTGTCTGAGAGCTATGGCTGCACCCCAGGGTTTCAGCACAAAGCCCTCTACACTCATACAGCTGCTGAAGTGCACTGAAATACTATCTGCTGGCAGGGAAAGATTTGGGACTGAAACCCTTGGGTTTTGGCCTTGGAACCATCCCCTGAGCTATGGATCATTTCACAGGCCAAAATATTTCCCTTCTTCATATACATCTCACTTCCCCAAACTGGGTGACAACAGTGCCAGCAGCAGGGACTAAAGTCATGTCATTCCTGATAAAATCCTGAGAGACCACAGCACACACTCTGTGTGTTCACGTGCACTCGGCAGTTCCCCCAGTGACACACTAGGCTACCAACTGCCAGCACAGATCAGACTGCCAGCTCCCAAGCACTTTTCAGGAGCTACAAATGAAGAACAAGCTCTGCTGCGAACCTCTGTGATTAAGTGACCATCAGCAGATCACTTATCTCCTAAATAGGGATAAGAGTGCTTCTTACCTAACCACCTGCCTGTGAGATAGAATCATAGAATCAACCGGGCTGGAAGATGCTCGCATACTATCAGAATGAGAAGCTTATAAGTAGACAAATTAAAAATAAACCTGAGCTTATATCAGCTCTTCAACAGAGAAGCTTTTTGCAAGTATATACAGGATCCAGTCCTGTGCAAACAAATCTTAAATGATGAGGTACATCTATTTTGCTGTTAAGTTTGTATGCACATGCAGGATTTGACCAGGTCCATTTCAAGTAAATTGAAATAAACATCCTCAAAGTGTCATGATGAAAATGCATTTTTGGCATCCATTATAAATTTGTGCGTATCTGAGGATCAGATCCAGTTTCTGAACATTCTCAGCTAAGAGAATGGAGCTTGGCAAAAAGTAAAAAAAAACATTGTCCAAAAAACAGGCAGAAAGAACTAGAACTGAGGAAGATAAGAAAAAGCACAATAAAACACAAAGATGAGTAGACAAAATGCAGAGGAGGAGAAAAGCAAACAGCCAGCCAAGCAAGATAGCCACAGGAAGACAGAAAATCCATCTCGCTCTGGAGATCATCTCTTGACAGTCCCGACAAAAAGCACTGCCCACTGAAAAGCTGATCCAGGCATTATGAAGTGAGAATAATGAAGAAGAGCCAAATCATCTGGCACAAGTGGGGAAATCTACCATTTAAAAACAAGAGGTGAACAGAGGCTTTCTACAACCTCAACTTTCACAGGGATATCTTGTTTTTCAGCACTTTCTAAAAGTGTCACAATGCAGTGGACATTGCATCTCTTTTTCATCTTGATGCAAGTCAAGAATTGTACAGGCAGCAAGGCAATTACACTGACTAGACCTCCAGCTGATTCCAAAATGGACCTATGCTGAGTTACAGCAACCTGCAGTCTGACAGGAAAACCAGAACAGGAAAAACCCCAGATAACCTTATCAAATTGCATTGTATCTTTGATGCCACATAAAAGAATTGAACATTCCCACTTGAATTCAGTGGTGTTTCTGCTTTCTTCCCTATGCATCGAGTACAGAGTTCATACTGTCTGGAAGTGGGGAGGGAAAGAGATGGGCAAAGCCTAAGTTGTCTTTGCTTCCTTGCTCTCACCACCGATATGTGTAATGAAGCCCTTGGCCCATTCCCCCTAGCCAGTTTTATGATACATTTGATTCTGTGGCAACATCAACAAATCTGGCACCTTTAGATTAAAAATCTTCATCAAAGTAGGATTATCTCAGTACCTTTTCTGCCCATGTCCTTTATTCCCTGCAATAGCTGTCTCCTACAGGATTCAAGAAAGCCCTTCCACTGCTCCCTGCCCCCCCCCCCCGGGTTGGTGTTCAGCAGAAGCTGGACATGTGTTTCGCTGAATCAAATATAATTAAGTTATTCAGAGGATTTACTCAATTACACCTCACTATGTACAGCTATTTACTTCTTTGCTGGCTCTTCCTTCATTAGAAATCTGGCATCTCCTCTTCCCGTCTGCACACATTCCCCCATAAAGCCTTTCTGACATGCGCAAGCAGCACATGTCTGGTTGTTTTGATCACCAAAAATATCAAATCAGTTCCTCTGAACTCTTGGAACATCTATGTACAACTGCCAAATCCAGCTTGATCTCAGTTGACTTTGTAAGATGCCATTTGCCTTCCTGAAATACTAAGACTTGTTGGGATTTGTGTGTCCAGATTAATTAATCAGGAACATTGTTTAATAGATGCACAGAGCTGGGGATCCTTCCAAGTTCTTGAGCGAGCCAGATTCAGGCCCCAGGGCAAGGACAATCACAATCCTGGCTGCTGAGGAACAGAGGGAGAGGTGCTGGACTGAGGACAAGTGTAGCAGGGTACACTTGAGCTGGGCCAACCTGCTGTTCGACCCTTGGGTGGGACAGACCAATGCTTCATTTCCCCATGTGTGGCTAGTACTCTGCAGAGGAAGATTAGGAACAACTAAGTAATTTCAGACAGAGAATCTGGCTAATGCAGGTAATTGCCACTCTGTGCTGTATTTTGAATTGAATAACTCAATTTTACAGCAGCAATTTAAAGGAATGTATTGCTCTAATGACCTCCTACAAATGACTCCACCCTGCAGGACTGTACTTGTGTTATATCTGAGTCAGAGATTTCCCAGTAGAAAGAAGTCTTAAAGGCCAAAAAATAAATAAATGCCATAAAGTTGTTAGAGAAACTGCTGCTAATTGGGTCTGCCCCAGGAAGTACATTTCATCTTTTCTGGACACTTTCAATTAAGCTTTTTCCAGTCCCAGGTCTCCAAAACATATGCAGCCATGAACAAAGAATATGGACACAGCACTTGAATCTGGTTTATGTTTGATAAGCAGAGCTTAGCTTGATAGTATGAAATTACTCAGAATTGGCCCCAAAATTACTGATTTAGAAATGTGTCTTTTTAGCATGCCCCTGCAGTGATGTATAGATAATTTGTCCCACTTCCTGCAAAAGTTGCAATCAGACAACTTCCTCTTATAATTCAAGAGGTTATATTCTGCAGCTGAATGTTTTTGAAAGGGATTTTTCAAGTAAAAACCTTCCCTCATTCTCGCTGTCTTCAGTCTCTGGCATTGACCTAAGAAAGACATCATCAGGAACACACTCTGTTCCGATGAATACCAGCTCCAACAGTGTGTTCCTGAGCATTGCTCTGAGGCAAATAGAAGTGGGACAGTCATCCCAGACTTCTGCAGGAGGAAGAAGTTACAGCCATGAAGCAAGAAACGTGTGGAGTTGCAATACAGGCATCTGGCATCCCTAATGGAACTTCTCAGCTGGCACTTTATCCTCAGCTGTTGCTACATTAAACACTACAGACTAAAGCACTTAGACGAATTAATACAATTATCTTGCATTCTGCTCAAGTGTTTATTCCCCCCCCCCCACGTTCAGTTAGGGACAACATAACCTGTTTTTCTAGAGAAACCGACTGTGAGGAAACACCAACAGTGCTGTACTTAAAAGCACCCAACACCTCCAGTTGGGAGCAGAGGCTCTCCCACTCCAGGCTATGTCTGTGGCTCAAGAAAATCCCCAGCACCGAGCAAGTGTCAGCCAGAGGAGCAGGTAAGCCAGGGTTATCACCAGGTACCTGGCAGGGCAGCTAACAGCAAATGGTGGGCAGTCTTCCACACGTGGGGGAGAAAACCTGACTTGGAGTTTGGAAATGTGTTCTTCCTGTTCCTTTCTCTCTGCACAGTTAGTTAAGATAATTAGCAGGTGACACACATTTTCTGACATGTGCCAGCTTCACTTCTGATCTAACTGTACATGAGCAGAGTTACAGCTGGAATAGATTTGGGCCAGCTTTTTCATTTTAAGATTGATGCATTTTGCAACACAAAGACAGTGCATGCATATGCTTTGCCTACATAACTTTGAAGGTGCTCCAAGATCGAGCCCTCAGAAGATAGTGTAGGTCCAGCATTTTTTCCTGGTTGAGGATTAAGCACCCTTAAAATCCAACATTCTCATGTAATGTTACTGCCTCTCTAGTTATTCTTTCTTTGGCCAGTACTGCATAAGCATCTAGTGTTGTTTTTTTCAAGATGCCAGACAACACAAACCCATCTCCTTAAGATTAAAAATAGAGCTCTTAATCTGATTTCATTTCCTCAACCTGCTAGAAACCAGAGAGCATGAACACAAGGAGATGTAAAGACACCGAGTGTTAGAAATGATAGAACTCACCAGGGCACTGAGTTCTTTCTTACAGGGTTTTTGGTTTGTTGGTTGGTTTGTTTTTACAGGGCTACTTTTGAGCATAGCCTTCAAAATAAATTGTTTGCAATAGCTATGTATTTTTACACCACCTATATAGTTTTGTCTTAGGGAAGACTTGTCTTCTGTGGTTAAAGGAGCAAAGCTTAGTTCCTTTGCCTCTATTGTAGCAGATGCCAGAGACACAGCTTTTTAAAGCATTTTAAGTAGAAGTTGGTGGACTGAGGGACCCTGGATCAGATTTTCAAATCTTCCTTGCTGCCTTACAAAAGCTAAGCAGTTAGGTGCAGTGACTCACTCACACTGACATTTTTGGGAGAGAATGATGCCTTTTATAATAACATTTATATTCCTCCACTGATGTCTCAACACTGGCTAATTTAGAAAAGAAACATGTAGTGCAGGGTTGAAAGGTCACAGGCCAGCCAAAGAACTTATGAGATCATGGGACTATGAAAGAGGCTTCGGGTTTAAAATAAAATAGCCTTTTTTCTTTTTGTTTCCTTTTTTTTTAAGGAACAGACAAACTTTTCTGAAAGGCCAGGAATTTAATCTGAACTCTTCTTTCACATACTGTACAAATAAAAACTACACAGAAGGACTGCTCGGGGGGGGGGGGGGGGCATTCAGTAGAGTTTATCTCCAGAGGTCACTTTAATCTATATTGAGTTGAGAAAGAGAGGGAGACGGAAGGATACACATTTACTTTTAGAAATCTGCCAGCCCTCTTTAAGTTCTGACGTTACCACTGCCAAGCCAATACCCTTCTTAGATTATTCTCCCGCCAGTCTAGTGGGGACTCTGCAGTCTAGTGAGTTTGAAATTAAATTATGAAATATTGGATTATTTGTGGCTGTTGTAATCTTCTTTATCCACATTGTTCCTTATTCTAGTCTCCCAGTATTTCTCCATAAGAGCCAAAGGAAAAGGTAACCCCAAAAAATCTTACAATATAATAAACTTGCATCCATAGTATTCTCTAAACTGGTGTTTGCACCCTCAATGGATTTTAACACAGATGCAGCTTTGAGATTAAAATCAGGGCCAGATTTTCTGGCGTTGTGTCCTTTCAATGACTGCTAGCTTATAAAGTGTTCTTCCCCCTCCTCCACCCCCCCCCCAAAAGAGGACTCCGTTAGTTTTTTCCCAATATTAGATGTACATAACACTAATTACAGTCCAGTGGAGACTCTTTCAGTCTGCAAATGAAACAGAGCATCCTTTCCCTTATAAAGGAGCCTGAAAATGTTAATATTGGATGTCAAAATGAGTTTGCAAAAACGAAGAGGCCTAATGTGCTGTGTTCTCTCTTCCCTCCAATGCAGCACCAGCAGCTAACAAATACTATTTGCTGATGCAATATATATAATCCATATATCTTTAGTATGAGAATTTGTTATTAAACTAATTAAGCACAGAGTGCTTTCATAACTACAGCTGCTCAAAATGAAAGAGACAAAGTGGTTTCCTAATGGAACACGCAATTGATAAGAGAAGAAATTATTCTTTCATGTCTTCAGAATTTAAGGAAATAAAGACTAGCTCCTACAATGAAGCACTATATTTTATCCTTGCTGTCCTCTCAAATTTTCATAATAAAATGCTTAATCTCTGTGCTTTCTTGGCTTTGTTTTTGTAACATTAACAAGGTTCATAAACTCTAAGGTAACCCAGTATAAGGCACCTGTAAAACTTACTGAGCTGTGAGAAGAATTTCCTTTTGGGACATATTCCACTAGTAGAAACTGCATGCATTTTCTTAACCAAGTGAGGACTTGTAGTGGATACCAGCATATCCATGGAGTTCTCTGCCTGGAAGAATGACCCAGTGTCAGAGGAGAGCACTATTTGCAATCACTGACTGCCTGTCCTTCCTAACTCACACCTGGTAGAAACAGGACACTCTCTCTCTCACTCTCTTGACATGAGAAGATCATGTAATACTTGCCTGTAAAGAAACTGCATTCCACTGTGACATCCTGTTCTCATACATGCTACAGGCTTTATTAGTGACACTGTGTCACCAGCATCTGTCACCATCAGCCTGATAGCTCAAGTTCAATTACCAATGCTGATATCAGAATTTAGAGTTGTTCACTTAATAGCTGCTGTTGCTCCCATGTCCTCAAGGCAGACAAAAGCAGACCCATCGATGGCTGCCATTGATCTGATGGGTCACAAGGCAAAACCACCCTGCAGTGTGTCCACAATGGCCTTCTTGGGTATCAAAGCACAGTAATCTCTGTAAATCCTTATAAATTACACCAGTGTACTATCTAAACTTCTTACATAGGCTTGGACAGTTTCTTCCCTCCTCCCATTGCTCATTTTCCACAACTCACAAATGTCCATTTCACACAAACAAGAAAAATGAGCTGGCAAACACCCTACCCATAACTCAATTTTAAGGCAGAGAAATACAATTTTCTCCAAATCTTTCCTTTCTAATGTTTTGTGAAATGAACTGTTCAAAACTATGTATTGAGAAGGAGATGAAAATCCTTCCCTTCAAAAAGTAGCATCATGAATGTACTCTTCTCTCTTCAAGAGATGCAGCACAGCCTGCAAGAGAAAGTCCTTTTTTTTCCATTTATGCGATTTGATTGTGTCCTGTTCATGCAGATTTGCAAGTTTTGATGCCATACTTTTAATTGTTGCTTTTGTATATGAAAAGCAAAATTGGAGATAGTCAAATGCAGAGAAAAACTGCAAAATTATCTTTGTTAATCCAGTAGAGATGGCTGGAATTTCTTTTCTCAAACTCCCCTTAACATCAACATTCACACAGCTATTAATCCCAGATATCACTCTCAGCTGGAGAGATCCTGAGGCACAGTGCTGGAAGCTCAGAGGGTCCGTGTGGAAGCACTGTTTATGCTCTTCCCTGTAGCTCCGTTAGTGACCACTGCCAGAGACAGCCCTGTGGTCTGACCCATTCTCATGTGCACTTTACAGACTCTCAATTTATAATGTGGTGATCTGAAACCATTTAAAGTTACAGTTACATAAACAACAGCATTAAGAACTCAGCTGACTCCCAGTGAGGCTCTTTGTGCACTTTGATGCCTCAGCAGCAGGTTTCCCAGGATCAAGCAGCTCAGCTCCAGGGTTCCTGCATGCCTGGGGGGGTGATGCTGAGGACAGACTCCTACCTCTTTGTCCTGTCCTGCAGTGTGCCAGGAGCCTCCTATGATACAAACAAACCTCTGTGGTATCTCAGTGTCTTTTGGTGTGGTACCCCTTCCCAATCTGATATTTGTTTGTATGACATACGTATAATGATGCCAATAAAGAACGTAAGTTACAGATATCCAGGGAGGTTCATAGGAACACTTAATTCATCCATCACGATGAAACCAGTAACATTATATGTTATCTTTCTCTTCTCCCATACTCCATGAACCTCCTGCTATCCCTGCCTGCAGGTTTTGTCCTATACTCAGCTAGAAGGGCTGCTATTAGGATGCTTTTCCTCCTGTGTAGGCAGATTGTTTTGCCTTTTTAATGCTTCTCCTGATCCAGTCCAGGGAGCATGAGGCTCAGGAGGGGAACTGAGCTCACGTCTTCCTAAGGGCAATCACAAAAACTGAGGTGAATGAGCTTTCACACTTCCCTTGTTTTGTATTCCTTCAGCAGTGAGCCACAGCCATGAAGAGGTTCTGTCTGCGTGCAATAATCAAGTCAGGAACTCACTTCAGAACTTGCTATGCAGGACTGCTTGTTGCCATAGCTCTGACTCAATGATTCATCAACTTATTTGATTGACAGGGTTGATAGAAAATCTTAAGGGCTCTCCTGAGAATCAAAATCAAAAAGAAAATAAATCCATATGTAGGGGTGCCCTATATCTTTATAAAGCTTCTCTTAGTTGGGAACTAAGCTCATCTACTTTTAATTTCATATAATGAGAAAGTATGGACTTACCTTAGTAAGAACATGGCAAATATTAATTAAGTACTAGCAACTAAAAAGAATGGCAATAGCTACCAGGGAGGATAAGTCTGAGAGACTGGGGTTTAGACTGTATGAGGCTGAAAAAATAATAATAACCAGAAAGCATGGAGATTAAAATAGTGCTTGTTAATTAGAGAATATTGAAAACAGTGGGATAATGAGAAATGTCCACTTTTCACGTGTGCCAATGGAGACAGCTCCTTCCTAGAGTTGAGTCTCTGGTCTTTCTGTACATCGTGCTGTTAGAATGGGGTACCAATTACGAGATCACTTAGTTAGTCAGATTTTGCCTTAAAGTACTGAGGGTTCTCCCCTAAACCATGTGGTGGTTTTAGGCTGACCTCACAAAGCTGAAAAACCCATTTGTAAGGAACTGTCCCACGGAAAAAGTTGAAATCCTACCATTATTGCTCCTACACTGTCAGAATTTCACAGGGGACACTTGACTGACTTGCTGTATCTGTGGCTTCCTTTCCAGGTGAGCTAAAGCATCTAACAGCAACTGAGGATCTGCATCACGCTCCTGCTTTCAGGCAGAAACCTATTTTATTAGGAGGATAGAGACAAACTATAAATAAAACTGCATAAGGGCTTTACAAATCAGTGTTTTAAAAACTTAACTTTTCATCAATCTAACTGCTGCTCTGCTCTCTGTGATGCCACTTTATCTCAGCAGAGATACAGGCAGCCTGTATTCTTTTAACCTCAGCAGGCTGTCACCGGTCTTTGATATAGCAGCTGTCTCATAGCTACCACTAGATTTCAATTAAATCAGGCTATATTTAGGGTGAAAATAGGGCTATTTTAAACTGCCATACCTGCCAACTTTTATTCACTCTCAGCAGTAGTTATTTTATTTGATGTACCTGGTTTTAAGCTGTGCCATCCATAAAATTAAAAAGATACCAGAAACTGTGATGTATTTTACATTCACATCACCAAAAATCTATCATTAAAAGCGTTCCTTGCTTCTCCAGAGAGGAACACACTTTAAGATGATAAATAACAGAATGTTCTCCACTCATAGCCAGGGTTTCTAGCACGGCCTTGCCATGGTGGGACAATACAAATGAGTCTCTGGTGCCAAGGAGAATTAAACTCAATACATTTCTCACCATTTGCAGGGGTCTGTTGCTAACACTGTTAGTGCTTCCACAGAAAGACATGGTGTGGGGGACGTCAGTGTAACACTTTTGTGTGGTGGTCCTACATAACATGCTTGTCTTAGGCACATACTATATGATTTGGAGTAAAATAGTCATGACTCCTCGTGTTTTCACTTCAGATGGTCATTCCTTTCCTCCTTCTCTAACAATGTTGCATCGTTTATGTTACATCAGCAGAAAACACCCAGAAGCCCCATTAACAGACAGACCTCAACCCTTGTTCCTCTCTGTTATGGAGGGGCACAGTTCCCAAAATACTGTAATGCTCAACCTGTGGTCAGTGTGATCCACTAACTCTTAAAATCCTGTTCCATGCACATACACAGGTTAGCACACGCACGGACACATGCTGGGACACTAACCTGGCACCAAGAGCACCTCTCTTACAAAACCTGTGATCAACCCATGTGTTTAGATAAAGCAATTACCTGCATGAAAAGACAGTGCACATTTTTACATGAACAAGAAAGGAAATCTTATTGGAGCCACCTAAAATTTTAATAGGCTACAAACATGGCTAAAGCAAAAGATAACTCTTTCACGCAAAGAGCCTTCTCAAAAACAGTCTGTAATTACACTTGCTGCCATTTGGTTGAAGGCCTTGGCCCTATTAAGTGCAAGAGCTGTTTTTCTGCAAGGAGGCTTACTGGAGAGTGGATTAAAACAAGCATGATCACATCCTGACATGCATAAAATGCTGATTGTCTCACTTGCCCTATATGCCAAGTGCTTACTCTTGCAAGGTACTTGGAGCTGTCAATGCCAGCTGAACTCAGAGAGATGGAGAGGTGCTCAGCACATCTTAAAAAACTCTTGGCATCGGGAGCAGGCCTCAGACACACTCGATTTTTGCCAATAAAATGTACCACGGGAACAATGACAATTACAGAGCAACTGTTTGTGTGAGCATTACTGGAACTCCAAAGCATCCTTCAGAGAAAGGACGCTGGCAACACGAGGGGGTTGTAGAAGAGCTACAGCTGTGGCTTTGAAGGCTGAAAACCTGCCTGACACTCAGAGACTAAATAAAGTGAACCTATGGGTTGTTGCATGCAAAATACAACATGAAAACAACACCATTTAAAGGGTCAAGTGGAAATACACAAAAATCAGGGTGCCAAAATGATTACACCTATCAGCTCTGCAATATGTTGAGCCACAGCTTTCAGCTATGTATGTTTGGGTGTAGTCACCATCTGCTTCAGCTGGGGTGTAAAATGGACAGGGCATATGCATTGCAGTGTTATTCAACATTCTAGTTTAACCTTGTTCTTCCCAGCAAGGCCTCAAATACTGCCTTGTTTGCTGTACTTTCAACAAGCCCAGCTATGAAAGCAGAACAATTCATTTTTTAATTTTTTTTTTTTTAATGGCAAGACGGTATCAGAGCACTTGAAAGCATCACAATATTTATTTCCACAAAAAAAGATACCCCTTTCCAAATGCTCATCCAGACTCTGTGGTTTTGGGGTTTTTTTACCATTAAAAACAAACAAATAACCTAAAAGATGTGCTTCCCTCTCCTTATTTGTGCACATACTGGATCATTTTGGCTGAAACTTACAAAAAAAAAAAAAGCTATAAGCAGTAAGGTTTACCTTGGCAAGAAAATAACCCTGACTGGAAAAGTCAACCTAATGGTTCCAGTTTGGCAAAATGATAAGTAATTGGGAAGAAAAGAATCCTACAGTGAAAAGCATGAGGCAAGCATTATAGATCCCCAAGGCTGTTAAAGAGTGAGTTCAGTGCTAAGTGTGTGTGTGGAGAGGGAATTCCTCAAAGCAAAGAAGGATCTTCATTACCTGAGAGATACAGGCTAACAAAAACCTCTGAATGGCAGCAATTCAGATGAGATGAGATACCTCCCTTTTTAACCACCAGGGAAGTAGATATGAGAGCAGCCCATTCAGGGATGTATTATAACTTCCATTTCTTGAAGTCTTGGAATCCCCAGCAGACATACATCTAAAAATACAGTGGTTCTAACAGATGCTGGGAGATTAGTGCCAGACTCTTCCAGTGCAGTGGCCAGAGCTGTGTAGGATAGCGGGCTACAAAATTGCTTCTGCCCCAAGATGTTCCTCTTCTGACAGGGAATACACTGAATAACCATGACTGTCTTGTCAAGTGCATGAGACTTTTTTGTTCTGAAAACAATGGCTACTTCTTTTGAGTAGGTAGAAGTCTTTTAACTTTTCCCTCTTTTAATATGTACTCCAAATCACTCCATTTACTGGGAGTGATGCCTGAACTGTGGCTGATCCACACAGGATATGGATGCAGCAGAGACTGGCTATTGAACCTTCAGAACAGTTGTAGTATGAGCTTAGTATGTGTTTAAATTGTGTAGTCAACACTCGTTGGCTTCCCAAAATTTTTTAGGTCCATGTCTCCAGAATCACTGCCAAACACACACACAGCAGTTATTCTGCAAAACTTCATGGCGTCCAGCAGCCATGGACGCCAGTTAGTACTAGGGCAGGCTCTAGCACTAACCCGAGCAGGAGACGAAAAACTTACAATATGTTTTTCAGTTTGATTACCATCATTTGTGCCTCTTCTGGCTTCCTTTTGATGGAGTTTAGCACCATCCCCGATCTTTAATTTTTGTTTGACAATATTTGCAGATTCTTCACTTTTTGCTATAATTCAGAACCATTCTTGCTGTCTCAGAGCTTGTGCAGTTTTTAACTGCATGTCTAAAATGTGTCTTTAATTCTTTTTTGGGTTTTCAGTACTCTGGAGCTCCAAAGGCCTTCATGCTTTTCCAATCACTCCTTCTCAATTTATTCCATCTCTGATTCCTGTGCGCCCATTGCCATTATTGGGAAGATGACAAGGAGCACAGCAAAACTGACACAGTGAGGCACAGAGATAATGCAGAACAGCTAAAAACTGACAAGTGACAGTGGAACAAGTGGCAGTGACCAGGTTTTGACTCTGAGATCTGCTTTGACACTCAACGTTCTTTCAGATGAAGTAAGGATCTGCTTTGACACTCAATGTTCTTTCAGAAGAAGTAGGAATAAACAGGTATTTTGGTTTTACTCCTTTTTATGATCTCTGTTACAGAGATATAACTAGTTTAGACCCATTACTCAGAGGAATCTCAGTTTTGCTGGGATTATTTGATAGACATTAGGCTCGCTCTTATTTCCTGAAGCCAGAGCAACAGATACACGAGGGGCTAGACTTTGAGGAAGGCCGGTGGGTCTGAGGAAATCTGACAATTTGATGGTAATGAGGGACCAGGCAGAGACAGCAGAATATCAGCTTTGATGGCCCATTGGAGGATCATTAGTGTGCTGGGAATGGTTTGAGACTTTGGCCACGAGATCCCAATGCCTGTCCCATGGCACACTGGGCTGTCAGAGGAATAGGGCTAGGGGACTCCTTGGGGCAGCTCCCTCCCTGCAGAGGAATCTATACTATAGAGACAGCTCAGGGCCCAGACTCTTTGTGCTCTATGTGCCTGGGGACATTGGGACAAATGCAGAGAGGACCTATTTTTGTCACTACATATAAATAGTAGCCACCCCCTGCAAGAACTGTCTTTGTTCTTCCCTACTCCAGCCCAACATACTGTAAGGCTTCCACAGCAGCCTGACCTTAAATCTCAGTTCACGCCCAAATCCCAAGGGAGAGGGGGCTCTGTCAGGACTCCAGGAGATGGGTCATGAAATTAACATTTTTGTCTCATTAGCTTTTGAAAGCAGCAGTTACAGCACAAGGGACTTGGCCTGGTGATGTACCTACACATGCACAGCATGCTTCTACTAAATCCATTAGACCACATCTGCCTAGAGTACATTTTTCTGGCCAGAACCCATAATATTAATCTCTCCTGTGTCCTACATCCAAAATCTAATTTTACACTTACTGTACTGGGAGATGCTGCACGAATAAAGGGATATGTCATTCTCACTTTTGCAGATGGAGCCATTCTGGGTTCCACTCCTGTGCTGCAGGACCCACAGGAGAGTTTACAGATGACAGGGGGGACGACCAAGGGGACACTAGAAGCTCCAGAGCAGTGGTGTGAGCAAGGTTGGATAGGGCTCTGAGTAACTCTTCCCATGGCAGAGGGGTTGGAACTAGATGACTTTAATGTCCCTTCCAACTCAAACTGTGATTCTGAGAGACTGGGTAGAAAATATTTGCAGAATACACTGTTCTGGGTAAATCTGATGAAAAAACCCACCGAGTTACCTTGTTCTGCTAATGCTGAAGTTTCTACACATTTACAAAATTTGATTAACACATCTAATAGGACAGACAGTACCTAGCAGCTGTCAGTAATTATTTAGCCTCTGGCTGGCTTGCTTATCTTGAAAAGATTAAAGAAGGTGCAAATGCACTTCACAATGGAGACAAGGAAAGAAACGAGATTATTAGCCTTTTGTGAAAATGAACACTGATAAAATAACATAGGAGAGCTCAACGCTATTTCTTGAACAAGAAAGAAGTCACTATTCTCTACAAACTTAATATTTCACAAATGCCAAGATTATTTGTCTGGGGAAGAACCGTGGGAACTACTCAGCCTCACAGAAACTGTCTTCCCCAGTCACAGATACTGTCTGTGATGCAATCTATGAGAACTGGGCATGAGTGTGCACGCTTTGCCGGGAGATGGAGAAATGCCATTCACAGGAGCTGTCTGAGCCTAACAGTTTCTTAAACTATGGGACAGACAACAGGAGTTATTCTCAGGAACTAGTTTGCATTGGGTTGCATAGTGGTTATCTGTCATTAATCTGACATTTGGGGCTGTCTCATTTTACTGCTGCTCTGATTGTTAGGAGTAAGACTGCTGTTAGCACAAGTTTACTTCTAAAGGTTGGTATATGCTGAGCCCCAAACTCTGAGGAATATTTGTGCCAAGATTTTGGGACAGGCAGTGAGAAATATTATATTCCTCCTACAACCAGGAGAAGCCAGAACAGAGAGATGGAAATGGATGGAAAACAGGCAGCAGGGAATCTAAGTGATTAACAGATAGATCGCTCCGCCGGGCAGTATCATACTGAAGGTTAAGCCTGGTTTTAAGTGAGATGCTACACATTTAAAGCAACTCCCTCTACTTAAAGCTTATTACAGAGACCTACAAAGTCAGTAAGTAACATCTAGGAGACTGCAAACATCCCAGAGACAGGGTCTTTCTTCCTCTAAGTATTTGCACAGACCAGTATTTGTGCAGGACCAGAGCTACCTTTGTCAGGCACTAGGGACTGCAGGAGGCTCAGTGCCACTGTTACCTTAGGCAGGTATGTTTTGTATTAACTGAAAAGTGACATAGAAAACAGCTGAATTAACCCACTATTAGAGGTGTGCATTCCACTCTGTGCTGTGCTTCAAGGAATTTGTGAGCTAAACACATTTCTTTGTTACCTACTCATGAAATCTTGACGTCAGAGTACAACAGCATTAAATATTAACTGACCGCCCAGAGGGCTTGAGATTATTTCTTTCTAAATAGGCTAAAAACCCTACAGTTAAAAATTTTAGCTGAAATTTCGAAACTTAGCAAGTAATTTCAAGTTACAGTGAATAACTGGAAGACCAGAGCTGGTAATAGAATTGTCTTCCATGGCTTCTGGTCATCCTCTCTTTTGTTGTTTCCCTCTTACTGATAGAGTGAGTAGGGGATGACTGTTGGTATTCAGGTGGGTATAAAACATAGCACCATAGAAAGTGTAATTTATGGCCAAGATAGTTGTCCATTAACCAAATGAAACTTGAAATAAGAGTCTAATTATCAAAGGAAGAATTTTAAAAGTATCTGAGAGTTTTTCTGGTTTTTTCCCCCATTTAATTCAGATTAAAACTTAAATCAATAACCAGATATAACCCAAGTTTTGTGTCTTTAGCTTGTTTTTTTTTAAATCTTTTACATAGAGCAAAGCTGAAGGCATTGATTTTAAGTTTAAATCTGACAAGGAAATAGTGCTAGCTGGGCATAGCAAAATGATGCCATATTTGGGGAATACTAATTAAGAAGCCCCAGCCCAAAACAAATTTCTCCCCTCTGTTTAAATAGAATGCTGGTGCATATTGAACTCTGTCATCAGCTATTATTCAAATTGAAATTGGTCAGGTCCCTGAACACCTGTAAATTAGCCAGGAAATTCCCTCAATTAATGAAACCCTGTCTGCCTGAATTTATCCTGCCTTCCCTATAACACTTGGACAATCATAGCTGTAGCATGTAAAATTAATCTCATTCTGTTACTTTCTGTGGAAGGGCATTTTGATTGTGCTCTGACCCCTGAGGAAAAGGTTAATACTTGTTCATTCTCCTCCCCAGTTTGCTCAGCAGACATCCAACTCCTGCAGTCCAGCAGGTTCACTGGAGTTGGCAGTCACAGGGCCTGAAGAACTGGATTCAGTTTGCAGTTCCCCACAACGCACGTCCTTAAAGCAAGATGCTTACCCTGCCTTAAAGAGAAACCAGTGCAAAGCAGTGCACTGATTTTTTTTTTTTACTGCTTCTATATAGACACAATAAGTTTCATATTTAATTTACTTAACTAAATTTAATAATTGTTTTTCAAAAAGTCCTTCAGTTACTTAAAACGATCAGCTGTTCTGTCCCCTTCTTCCCTTTCTAATGTCTGCACAGTGGGTTTGTTCTGGAGCCCCACACTGTACTACAGGGAGCCCTTGCCCCTGGGATTTATAGGTAATTCCATCCAATTGGATGTTTTCCTCTCCTGGAGTTTGCTCCAGGTTTTTTATAAGGCTTAACTTTGCTGCTCTGGGTATGAGGAGTTGGGCCACTCACTATCACTGATGCCATTTGTGACTGGTTCTTACCCTATCAGACACATGCACTGCAGAAACTGAAAATGAATTAAGCAAATGCTCTTGATTAAATATAATGCTGCCAGCTTCAAACAATAATGTGACACAATGATTAAAACCAACAAAAGAGGTGCAATGCAAGTAGCTGAAGTTCAGTGGTGGATTAAGTTAAACTTGGGCATAACACCAGCTTCTCTGGTCCTGTTTTTGATTGGGTGGTCTTCAAGCACATGGGAGAAAATACTCATTTGCACTTAGTGCCAATGCTCTAATCCCAAAGATAGACTAAAATAAAGTAATATTTTTTAAAAATGTACAGGGACAGGAAAGGATTTTGTGGAAATACTGGGCTAGGATCAGAAAAGTCCATCTTACCCTTAGCCTGTACAGGGTGTTTCCTACCAGGGGAATGAAGTGCACACCACTGCCTGCAGCCTCCCTCACCTGTACTGAGGTGCCTGGGCCTGGTCTGGCTCTGCCACAGACTTCAAAAGGGGGCTTTGGCCGAGGCTTTCTGTCTGCTGCTCCCTCTCCAGTCATGATGCCCCTCCTTCTCCCGACCCTATGCCGTCTGTTCCAAATTTTTACACTGCAGATACTGTCTCTGTCTTTATGCTGGCAGACTCCTTCTTCCAGCATACTCCTGAAATGGAATTTGTACCCTCAGGCCCTAATTCAATCATGTTCTGCCAAAATCTGGTGCTGAAGATAACTGCTGCAGAAAATTATCAAAGTGCTCAGTCTTCAAGGAAGACTCAGTTCTCCTCACAAGAAAGCAACTTGTCCTTTCCTTTCTCTTCTAAATATTTGAAATGCTTTATTTTATCTAAATGAACCTAGATTAAAAATGAGTTTATATATAGATATGGATATGAATATATACACTTATATATATAAATATTATGGCCCTAAGGGAACCATCAGACATGAGCTGAGAACAAACCTGGAATGGTTTCTGCTGGTCAGGACCCAGCTGAAACAAAGTATACTCACATGATATGAAAGAAGTTAGTTTTAAGTCACCTTCACTGACCAGAGGTGCCCTTAAATCTCTTTAATGGGGTAGTCAGATATGTGAAGTTAAAAGAGCATGTCTAATTTACATGCATAATTATGTCAACCATATATACAAATTAAGCCCTGAAGGCCTGCCCTTAGAGAGGCAGAAGCGAGAAGAGAATAATGCAGGACTTGAGAGTAACAGGCAGTTCCAAACTCAGGTGAGCACAGAGCTCAGCCTTGTGGCCAGAGCCTCTTATTTTGAAAACAAAGCCTGGTTATGGCACATGTAAACTTGGGCTCTGATCTTGCAGCTTCCAGGGCTCCCTGGGCTCACACACAACACCCCCTGAACTCAGATCCCCCCAGTGAGCTGGGTATGGACAGAGCCACAGGCAGCTGGGCTGTTGCAGAGTGCTCACAGCTGCCCCTCCCTGCAGAAGGGCTCCTCTCTGCCACATAACCCACTGCTGCAGGAGAGCTGATCCCAGGCACTGCTATTTCTAGACAGCCTGTGCCAGAATAGCAAAAATCCAAAAGTTTAAGAAATGTAGAGCATTTGCTTAGGAACTGTCATTCACTTGAGGCTCACCCTGCCCTGTTCAGCTGCTGTTCTCATCTGCACCCTCTGTTTGGTTTTCTGTTCCTGTTCTGAAACTGAATTGGTAAGCAGAAAATTTTGGTTACTGAATAAACCACTGCCAAAAATCTCTAAAGGATACACTGAAAAGTAAAGAGGTTTCTGTGTGAAAGGCAAAGAGCAACTTCCAGTCCAGAGAAACTCAGTACAGTTTCCCACTGGGGTAGTCAGAGGGAAAGTCCTTCCACAGCTCCCTGTGGAAGCTGTAACCCCTGTCTCATGGGGTCACCCCCCCTCCACTCCCCATACCCATTCTAAGGGCGCAAAGGGTGTACTGGAAGAATACCAGAGAACACTGCAAAGAGATGAGAGCAGCCCTGGTGTATAATCTGCAGTGCTGTAGGACTTTGGACATCAGTCCTGCATGAGATGGAGTGCAACACAGAGGTCCTGAGTTAGTGAAAGCTCAAGGCAGGAAAGAAATGCATGGTGAAGTTCTCTGGCAGCTCCAGAGCCTTGGTTTAGCTGCACTTGCCCTTGGACTGTGTGGGCATGACTGGGCTCATTCTCCCTGTGGATCTCATTAAATCTCCCACAGTGCCTGAGCAGCAGCCATGCCCAGGCGTGAGCTCACTCACACTCAGCACTGTCCTTTGCAGTACAGCAAGCTTAGATCCAACCTCTGCAGGCAGACAGACTCTCAGCACTGCAGCCTGCTAGGCCAGGCTTTTTGTCCCACAGGCAGCAGGTGCAGCTCCTGTACAGAAATTAAACTGAGCTCTGCCATATTTAAGAAGAACCCCGCAGTGACTGATGGGATTGGCTCCTACTCCTGCTGTACCTGGCACTGAGAGACTGGCAGCAGGTGCCAACTGTGGGTACCTCAAGAGCTGACATTATCACCATGAAACGAGGTCTAAAGAACACACTTTGAGTAAAAACTGTCCTGAAAGGGCAGGATTTCTTACGGCTCAGACTCTTGCTTCAGATTGTGTTTTCACTTATTTCACTGTGATACCTGAAACTGGCTTATTAGGAGCATTCAGCTTATCAGTTAAATGGATTTTTGAGTAGCTCTTCATCATCTCCCTTCAATATTGTCAGGTTTTGAGGGAAGATGTTTATAAGCCATTATATAGAGATGTCTTTATGTGCACTAAAGAGCTCTTTCTCCAAGATCTTTACACTCACACTCTAACATATAATCAACTTTTACAGCTATATTAAAGTCTTCAGGATAGGTGGTTGGTTTCTACAGTAGAAATCCTTGGTATATCCCTTAATTACACGATTGGTCAATACAAGAGTATAGGAATAAATTTAATATAATACATACAACATTTTATCATGAAAACTGCAGTTACTTTCAATAGAACAACAGTTCCCAACTAGACAAGCTGACCTGACTTTTCTTCTCCCAGCAAATGCTGAAACCAGTACCTACACAATGCAATATAGAAGAGAATCTCTCCTCTGGCAGAACAAATTATAAAAACTAATGCTTATACTGCAAATAGCTTTAAATGCCATAGAACCGGGGTGTAAATTAGGGTACCATTAGACTATACTCATTTACACCAGGCCTCTAACTAGCCTACAACCCCGTATAACTCCAGGATTAATTACTGGTGCTTTTTTAGTGAATGGCCTATTGTTAGTTCTCTCAGCAGGTGCTCTCCTTACACCGAGAGTTATGGCATATCCCGTGCCTTCCCTGCACAGGAAAACAGAAGTTTTGTCTCTTCTTATTATATCTCAAAATATACTTCTTTTGTGTCTGTGGAAAACAGAGGAAGAATGACAGAGGTTTAATAACACTGAGCCTTTCACTAATCTTTGCAATCAGATCTGTGGGACTTTGCTGCCATCACACAGTACAATCACTTCACACAAGTAAGAAACCAGTGCAGCTTCAGTGTCCTGATAAAGTTCAGTACAGCAATCAGCTAAGCCTGGGCACGCTACATCCATCTTTCTGCTTGGTGCTTTATTTTGATAACTACTGTGTTTGTGTCCTTTCAGATAATATTTGTCTAACACTAACATAATCAATCTGAGAGTCAAATTTAACACGTTTAAATCTATACCTAAACTCCATATGTTGTGCACATTCTGGCATGTACTAACACAGCTGAGTGCCGTGAGGCATATTAACGAATCTCATCTGCAATTTGCTACTTGTTTGAAAAGAACTTTGTTGTAGAAGTTCTGCAGCCAATTCACTACACGCATGAAGTCAGCAGAACAACTCATTTCCTACTCTAATAAGACTCTAGTCTCTGGTTGGGATGGTTGGTTGCCAGAAGAAATGGCTTTCTTAAGAATGGAAGCACACAATTGCCTTTCTTAGCTGCTCTATTATTCATTGTCAATGTAATGACCTTGCCATTTGTTTTTTTCAGCATTGATTCAGAGTTTTCTTTTGCATTGAAAAGGCCATATTGCCTTCTCTTCTCCCCCTCCTCAGATAGTCGTTTCTTTAAATTATGTAACTAGTGATTTTCACAACAGCTTCTTAACTCGCACTTGTACCTTTCCCTTATTTCTCCCCCACATCTGTGTACTGGCCAGCTCCTCAAGCAGCATATGCTGATCTAATTCCAGCAACTCTGACAAACACGCTCCAAATTGTCTCAAAGTTCACCACATGTTCCCCAAAATTATCAGGTACCCACCCTGTCCATTCAAGGCCCTGCATCTTAGGACATGAACAAATAAATTATCCAAAACTGCTGTACATACGTTAGTGGTAGTTGGAAGGTTAGTGTGGTAACCAGCAAGGGCTTGTCAGGAAGCCCAGGGTTGTTGCATCTTCCAACAATCCAAATCATATATTTTTAATGAACTGGTAGAAGATCTTATTTATTCCAGATATTTCCCTTTTTCCCCACAGCCATATTACTTGGTCTAATAAAAAGATTCAGGCCGCCCTGCCAAGCTTTTTCATAATTAGTAACTGTGAGAGAGCTAGCTGATGTTATCCTTGGACATTCTGGTGAGACTTGGGACATAAAGCCATAAATTAGGTCACTTGTCCTCAGCAGACTCTCTATTTCCTTTCTGTGTTTTTACTGCACTTCTACAAAGACCCTCAGCACAGAGAAAGAAGAAAAATAATCTCATGCAGAGAACTTCTAAAATTCAGGTTAAAAAAGGAGGGGGGGAGTTCATAAAGGAATAGTTGACCCTGTTATGCATCGGTGCTTTCTGGGTACCCATCAGTGAGAGGATTTCCTGATCTGTGTCTATTTTTCCAGGACATCAGTTTAATTTCTCTGTTTGAGTCCACTGCATTTTCACCTATTGTTCTTTCTCTTCTTTTGGGGTTAACTGAAGTGGTGGTTTTGTACAGCTTAGGAATATTTATTACTTCTCAAATATCTATCTCTAAATGAAAGTAGAAATTAAAGCAGTCAGTTTTGGTACAGTAGAAAATTTGTTTTCTTTTATAGCTTTTCTGGCTGCTCAAGGGTAATACAATCAGGATAGGAGAAATGCTGTAGTCTTGATATCCACTGATAATTTTTCTGTTAATTTTCTGACAGTCTTCTGTTACTGCATTTATCTGCACATCCAAGCAATGAAGAAAAAAACAAACAAACAAACAAACAACCATGAAGTTTTCAATTCAATCCTGGCACAAACAGCACAATTCCCTTGGACACCAGTGCATATTGCACCCAGTAATATCATGATATGACCGGAGACTACATTTTCTCCTTCAACACCCTTGAACAGCTCTAAGAACATGGCAAGGCACTAGATTTTGTTATTAACTCATTCATACTGAGCCTTCATTTCTGTCATGCTTCAACCTCATTGGGACAATAAAGGATTGTTTCTTCTGCCTAACTCAAAGTGTCAGCTCTTTTTATAGCTTTTAATTTTAACTTCAGTAGGATGCCTCTTGCTAAATACATCTTCCTTTGACTTGCTGTCTGTGTGGAGGAAATGAGGCCAAGTTTGTTGGAATAGATCAACTAAATATCACAAATTTGCAGACACCTCTACCCCCTCACACACAGAACAGCAGCAGCACTTGCTACTGAGACATATAATGGAAAATGGTATTTCAGAAATAATGTTTTACCTGACCCACATGATCTTGTTCTGCCTGCTTTAAGTGTGCTAAACTTTCTCACAGACTTCCCATCAGTGTCTCTACTGCCAATGAAAGGAGAAGTGACAAGTAACTCTGCTTAAAAATCTGCATTACAAAAGCAAGCGTTTCCCTACACTGCTAAACAACATCTCTGAGATAGCACTCACATAACCCTTTAACAGAATCACATCTCAGAAATACACAGGTTTGCCTCAGTAAAAGTGACAGCAACCTTTACTTAGCCCCTGTCTAAAAGACTAAAGGAATATCCCTGAGACCAAGAAATTATTCATGGATGGACAGGATCAAAGTCCTTTAAAACAATGCAGATTGCAAAACTTCATTCTTACTGACACATTCTGTTCTGACACCAGTTGTGATCCTGATACTCTGAATGTATAAAAATCATCCAGAAGTATAGAGAAATAAAAAAAAAAAAATCCCTCTCCATACGAAGTTTGACTGCAGTGCTTCAGCATATCTCACAAGTACTGACACAAGAGACTTTGACTTTCTATCATTAAGAATGAATTAGAATAAACTGTGAATCCCAAAGCTCCAGTTAATAGAAGCATAAAGAGAAAATTGGCAGGTAGCAGTGAGACACTAGGCTGAACAGCTGCCATTGACAAGGCCTATAAATAGATTTTTCAAAGACAACACATTTTATTACATACAAACATAACGCATTTTTCCACTTTGGGCTAGTAAGAGATTCTCATTTTCACGAAACATGGGGAAAGGCCACTTCACAAGTTTGTCTCTAGAGCAGATTCAGGCACTGCATTTTTATTCAACTTCCCATATGCTTCTCATGCGTGTTTGTCTTTGCTGCAGAACAGCACGCGACTGATGTGAGGTTCTAACTTCGCCTCAGACACGTGTACCACAAAACTATATTTATAAGAGCCTTTAAAAATAAATCTTAAATATACCGTGTTAAGTAGAATCTGAGCTTGAGCAGGGGTAGTTCTCGTAGAGCAGCTCCTGTGTAACGCTCACTCTCCCCACTGGCTTTGGCAAAAGCAAGAGCCACCACTGCAGGAGCAGCCTGAGAAGGGCCATTAAGCAGCACTCTTAACATCCCTATTCATTCCTGCTCCAGAATAGCAGGACAACTGTAGAGCACTTCACTGGGCTTTTCAAAACCACTTGGCATTTGTCAAACTTCTTTCCTGTGAGGTCAACAGCAGTTCTACCATTGCCCCTAGTACGAGCTTAATTAGACCAGTGCTAAAGTGCTTTCAAATGCCTAAAGATGTCCAGACATAACCAATAACACAGATGCAAAGTGAAAACTACTTGTCCAGACACCAATAAGAACAACTGGAGATTACATGACCTCAGATTTGGGCACCTCACTCATTGAACCATCATAAAAAATGGTGTGAAAAGTCTGTGCTAAAGTCCAAAACAACCAACCTGTTGGAGTGGATTTACAGTATTTCCTCAGTAAACCAGATTGAGATCCGACTACTGTTCACATCATGCCTTGCACTGGAATTATTCCTGCCAGCCTAAGTGGGTTAGAACAAAAGTAAAATGCCAGTAGAAAAATAATACAGTTTCTGGTGAATCCTGCTCACTGTGTCTGATTTCCACCATTACAGGGCACCTAAGAACCTGGTCTGTTGGTATTTTACTGGGAGACATTCTCTCAAACAATGCTCTCTTCAGGATGGAAGGTTCCTCGGGAAGAAAACTTGAAGGAGGTACAGGAGACAAATACAGAAGGCAGATGAAAAATGCAGGTGGGAGAGAAGAAACAAAGACACATTATTAAAAAAGAAATTAAAAGAGGGAAAGCAGGATAGGCAAGCAGCACAAAGCAAGGATATGAAGCAGAAAGAAGCAGAGGTCTCCTCAGCAACCTTTTTGTTAGTGCTGGTTTGCAAACAAATATGTTGATTTAGTGAGCTTTGGAGGAGTTGTTGTTTGTTCATTTTTACCTTTCAGAAATCAACAGCTTTCAACCTTACAGTCTGAGCTAAATTCAAAGGCTTCAGAAAACAGGCAATAATAAAAGACATAAAGCAAAGAAAGGAATATTGTGTTGTAAGGCTAAATACACCATGCAGGCAGATGTAATTACTCAAGTTTCAATATACCACCAATCTCAGAGCAGCAGTATTAAAAGAAAGACAAAATGAGTGAACGTCACTGAGAAATCCCTGCAGTTACAATTCTGTGCCAAACAAAGCCAGAAACCAAAGGGTCAGATGCTTTTGTTTGGAAGTGATGTTGTAAGCAGGGTTTAAGGGTAGCCACACCTGCCTTCTTTGCTGTACTGAGGCAAATGACTGTTAAGAAATCTACACCATACATAACTCACAGCAAAAACACAATTTGGGCAATAACCCTGTAGGTTTCTATTACAAAATGGACTATTAGGGTTAATGTTTTTGGAGATCATTTTGTTTAAATACAATTTTGCTTCAGCATGAGCTCATGTTGTTCCAATTGTGGGAAGGATTACTGTTCTGAATGTCCTTGGAATCAAGATATCCGTATATTATACCCATGTTTGGATCAGACTCTAGGGGTTTTTTTCCTTCTTAGCAAGTCACAACATGGCTGGTTAGAGAGACTCCGCTTCATCTGGCTGCTTAATAGAGAATCTACATTCAGGTACACAAAAAAAACCTATGAGCAGCTCTACCCTGAGTCTCTGGGGAAATCACTTTTCATTTTGGGTATGTTGATGGATCATAGGGCAGCAGCCATTGCACACACGATAAGCTATTAGTGAGTTTGTCCCATAAGTTATCTACACTTGAGACAGAGAGAAAAAAGTTTCATTTGCCTTAAAGGCAGAAATGTTCCACTAGAGTGGAATGATTGACTGACCTAGGAGCACTAAGGCTGATCATTTGGCACTAGTGTAAATGAAAAATTCATCATTACCAATGATTTTCGACTGCCCTAGAAAAACCAAATATTAATATGGTTTAATACAGCACAATTGAAAATCCAGAATGTGATAAAACTTTCATATCATGCTAGCACAGGGATTTCTTTATGCTATTCATTCAAAGAGCAGGATATTCTCCCTCTCTATTTCAAGACATTCCTTCTGGAGCTGAAACAATAGAGTATTACATTGAGCACCTTTCGCCACCCTTTCAATATATGGACTCACGGGTATTTTCAGCCTTACAGAGATGATAAAACTTTTGTCCGTATCTTCCCACAAGTTCTGAACACGGAGTCCTTGCATTATTTCCCCAAGAAATACTTGAATACCTGCTGTACAAGTACAACAGCCTGTGAGGTACTTCAACACTAGGAAACTCTACTCCAGAGATAGAAAAAGGGATTCTTTCCTGAGACCGGTGATGGTGACCTTTAGAGGCTTAGGGTTGATAAGCAGCCCAAGTCTGTGATGTACAGAGAGAGCCGCAAAGGTCACAAGCCAAATAAAAGATTTCATATTTTTCCTAACCTGAAATTGGGATGCCACTTGTAGAAAAGAAATTAGTCTACCTTAGAATAGTGTAAAATATGAACTAGCCACAGGGGAATCACATTTTCTAATTAAATGCCGATTAAAATCAATTAAGAAACTATAGCAGTCCTGCACTAATGAGGGAAGTCATATTATTACTTCTGCATTAAGTGATGTATCATCCACTAATTCCATTTAATCACAGTGAAATTTTTTTGTAATACAAGGACCTAGACTAATATTGCAGGAGATTTGAACAAAGAATTATGCAGGTGCAGTGTTTCCTAGCCAAAGTAACACATTTTCCTATATACTACACGCCACAGTGACTCTAAATGCAATCTTTTCAAAATTATAAGAGGTGTTGCATCTCCATTTTTTAATTCCTTCATGTCCAAATAGTGTTTTTGAACTCTACAGATTGCCAGTAGTAAATTTTACCTCTCTTGTTAAAATGCAGGTAGAATTATAAAGTGTTGTGATACAAGATGTATAAAATATTGCTACTATGTCTTAAGGCTCCATAATGAACAAGAAAGAGCACAATGATGAAGGCAATGTTTAATCTAGAGAAAGAACAGAAATAGGCACAGTCATCAAAATGTCAGGGAAGGAGACAAAAGGACCCAAACATCTTCATGGTCATATGATGTCTTAACTTTCCAAACACAAGAATTATGAATGGGAAAGAAAATAAAGCTGGATTTTTCCATTTGGTTTAATGACAAGAGCAAATAATCTTGTGGCCTGGGTAGCACAGACCCGACTTCAAACAAGAGTAGAAAAGACATTCCTTCAAGAATTCTCCAGGACACATTAAGCCTGGACTAGGTTCAAAGAGCTAAACAGCTTGCTCATAAGCAAGTGAAAGTCTGCAGAAGTTAAAGAGAACCTCTCTTATTCAGTATTAACTTTGATAACATGCTGTGTAGTTTCTTTCCTTTGTAACTTAGTCTCTTTATTCCAAATGTATGTTCCTGTAGCAAGCAATAAAGCTGATTCTCTAGTAACCTACAGATAGAATAGCACCACTGTGCTCCTTCAGGGAAATGCAAATTTGTCACTCAAGGGGGCACTGCCAAACTCCTGGAGTGTGCCACCCCACTAGATAGGGGGCTGGGAAGTTTCAGAACAACTGGAGAAGCCTGTCCTGGAGCTGCACAAGTTTGCTTGTAGGAGTTTAGCACACCCTGCCCATTTGTGGGGAATCACAGAATGGGTTGGGTTGGAAGAGGAAGAGGGGCTTGAGTCTCTTCACCAATGGGAAGAATAAGATGAAGACCTGAAACTCAGAGCTCAGGCTTCCCATTTCCTTTGTTGGCTGCATTCTGGTTGCAATTGGTTCACATTGGGTTCACTTGTACAAAACCTACCTGGCTTCTTGAAGTAGCCATACAAAGTCTATGACACTGCTTTCTCAGTCAATAGTGTCTGCAAGTAATGCAGAGTTCTGTGTACTGAGGCACTTTGTAAAGAGGCACTTCCTAGTGTGTCTGTCAGAACTAAATTACAAGTTTCTCACTCTTACTGGCCACTAAACATAAATGTGTCTCAAAATGATTTGTAGCAATTATAATGTTAGGCTGAATGGTGCCAATAGCTTATTCATGTTTACTGATAATGATCATTTTTTATGTGATTTCCATACTCTGCCAAGCTTTTCTGCGCTGTCTCTGTGAGATGTCTTTGCTCTGTCATCACACAGAGAACTGGAACAGAAGAGTAACCATGACTTCAGAAACATTATTGAAACTAGAGAAGGAAAGGGAACAAATGCTGTCTTTGAGACTGGCCCTGCTCACCACACTGATACTTTACAGGTACAATAGCTGCACTGCCATGAAGCATCCAAGAACTTGGGACCTGCCACACTGGATCCAACCCAGGTGGTCTTGCAGCCCATCTCTCAAGGGTTCTCAGCAAAAGCCATTCATGCAGAGACACCAGAAAGTGAACAGGAAGGTTGGAGAAACTAAGTGCAAAGCCAGTGTTCCTGGCAGGTGAAGAAATACTACACTTTATCCTTAATTTAAATGGAGCATGGTGACAAGAGAGCAACTCATCCAATGATTTATGGTGACTCAGGGAGCTGAACATGGGATAAACCCACTTTATTTGAAGCGAGTATTGTATAGCTCCAGATGTATTACTTTCAGAACACTCAAACTCTACTGAACGTTGCTGAAGTCTTTATTACAGGGACCCTCAGGAAGGCCAGGCCCTGCAGGGGACCCCAAGCAGAACTCCACTAGCCCATAAGGGCTGCAGTCCCACATACCCTGGGAACCAAGGCATGGGCACTCTAGTAAATCACAGAGTTTAGGGAATGAGAAAAATCAGAGAAAGAAAGGAAGAACCATTAATAAGCAAAGTAATGGTCTGCAAAATGTCTTTAAAATGAAACAAATGTTTATCTAACTCTCATCCTTGGGAAACTTATAGCTTCTCCAAAAGGCTTGACCAGAATCATCAAGCTCACAGCCTGGGCAATTCAAATACCTTCTGTTCAATGAGAGGAAACTAATCCACCTGAGTTCTCATTTTGGGATGAGCCTTTATGCCTGGATGAAAATGAAAATCTGAAGAGGGAGGGGTAGTACAACATGCTGCTGACAGAAACAACACTTTGAACTGTGTACCTTGTCAAAAAAATTTCCATGTTGGCTTTTTATTAAAAAGCTTGCTAAGCCTTTCTAGGACTGACAGGGGAAGGAAATGTCTTGCAGCAGTCAAGGCTCACAGGGCAATCGTTGCAGTTTAGAGCTCATCATTTTCCCCTGCTTTCATTACTCCTCAGCCTGCTGTGGCTGACATTATGCATAACCTGTTCACAATCACTTCCTTATTGCATTTGATTTCCCATGTTTCACCCTGAGGATTTTATCTTGCTAATGAAACCCGGGGTATTTGTCCTCAGGTATTTACACGGTCCCCATTGCTAGAGAGCCTGAAGACCTTCACATCTTAATGGAGCCTTACAAATTCTACTGCTTCTGAACTGGCTGCTTCTGAACTACACGAGATGAAAATAGACTTTAAGTCATTCAGGTTGGGGCACTGGTGTTGTGTATCAATTATGCAGATTCCCTCAAATGTATTCTGAAAGCATCTGTCACACATGAAAGAAAAGCTCTGTGAGGCTCTCCCAATAGAAATGTCCTTTGTCCCCCGATGACTATGTACATAAAGGTGTGAAACAAGATGGTTCAAACAGGCTCTCCTAAGACACGGAGCAAGGAGAGCCTATTGCAAGGATGTGGGGAAGAGTGCTTTTCATGGATCCTGAGGACACCATGGGAGAGGTGGGGGCTGGCTACCCCCAGCCCACAACTCGCCCTGGGGCAGTTCTCACTGAGGGGGCAGCATAAAGGGAATTCTGTTCCCTCTCTGAGCACACAGGAACTTTCCGAGAGGAAATGTGCACAAGCACAAGGCTATGAAAGTTTCAAAGACCGTATAATGAGAGCGATATGCTGATAATCAGCTTAATTCCCATTTCAAACACCAGAGTCCCTTTGTGAATCTGGCCCTATAGACTTAATTCTGCATATAGCTTAATTGGCTTAATTGTTGGCCATGTCTGGTAAAGGGAGGGTGGGCAGGACAGTGTGCTCTGGGGAAACTGTCCACACTCAGCAGGTCAAAGAAAAGCTTATAGTGGATGGGGCTTGGAGGGCTCTAAATGGAAATGACTTTGTTTCAGGAACAAGAAGCCTGGGAAGAGGCTGCAGAAGTTTGTGTTCAGATAGGCAGAAGTAACTGGGACTGAATGAAGAGGAACCTCTTAAAGCTTTTCGGGCCCAAAATGGTCCCATGCCCAGGGCACTGAGAATTGCTTTTACTTCCTTGTCTCCAGAGAAATGTTTTACTTCTCTAGTCATAAATAGTGAAATTAATGTCTGAGGATCTTGTGACTTATTCTTGATCACTCTGAAAGAGCGCAGCTCAAACTCAGCTGTATTTCCTCCACATGCTACTTTTCTTCATGCTTTCCCTGAGACAGGGTCCATGTGCTTGTTCACCTCTTGCAGTTCCAGAATATCTTGCAGGTTCAAGATCACACTGTTCTGCAAACTGATTCCTGACACATAGGAAGAATGTGAGGCTCTGACTGAGATCCTCCTGTGGAGGGGACTCTGAGAGGCACCATAAGGGCTTTGGGACCAGAGCCACAGTTGGTGTCTTTGCAGGGACACAGGCTGCGACATGCCTCTCTGGCACCACCTTTAGTCACTCTACAGTTCAGGTGCCTGCAGTCACATTTTCCACTATCACTAACAACCTGGTGAAAGAAGCACTGGAATATCATCCTTTTTGTAAGAACAGCAAAATAGAAGTTGGCCTTTTCTGGGTAACTTCTGGGAAAGTATTTTCTGTTGCATACAAGGAACATGTCGGTTTACTGTATATAGCAAAAGTCAGGTGTGTAATTAAACACATCTACCTAAAGATCCCTATAAACCTTTAATTAGGCAATTGAGAATGCCAGAACTGAAGTTGATTTTGGATTATTTTTTTTTTTTGTTTACCCTGGTATACATGGTTAAATGAGGAAAAAGTTGGGTCTACCAAGCTGTCTCAGTTTGTAGAATCCTCATTAAAAAATAAAATAAACTATCCTTCTACAGTGAAGAAACCATTAAATATAACTTCTATAAATATTTACTCATGTGAAAGAAATTCTTAATCCAGAGAGTCTGAGAAACATAATCTTGTTTTACTTGTCCTACCATAAAAAGAATCCAAGCCTGCCCAACCTGATCAAGCTGCCTTTCTAATATTGCAAACATGCGTATGGAATTGGTTTTTACATTTTCCCACGATGTCCCAGGGGACAGCATCATATTACATTATACACCAAAGCCACAAGCATTTAAACAGACATGAAGTTCATCCTGGCTGTTAGCTAGTTCCTCAGTCAGTCAGCCAAGGTAGTTAAAGTGGAGTCAGAGTAAAGACTGAGTACTAGGGATTTCAGATAAAGAACCTTTCGAGAACGTACAATCCAAGATCTTCACTGTACAACATAAATTACCAGACTCACTGATACATTTAAACAAGAAAAGGAGAAGCAATATCCCTAAACTTCTGTCCCTGTCCCCAAGAAGTGTTGCCAGTGTGGTTTGTGTAGCAGATGGTTGATGGTTCCTCGGCAGTGGAGACCTGGCTGGAACTTGCCCTTCCTCCTGCCTAGCAGAGCTCACGTTGGAGGCAGGTCTCTACACCAGCCCAGCAAGGCTGCTCAGCTACCAACCAGATGCTCTGCACTTTTTAGCACATGGACTAAAAAGTAAATCTGCTTTGGATCCGTACTCCTGAATGTAATGTAAACACAGACCAGCTCGAGAGACTCACCATACCCATCAAGAGAAACTGGGGCCTTCCAAACACCTAGAGCTTGAATGCTTGAACCAAAGTCTGAAGACAGAGAACACAAAACACATTTTGCAGGATGCTGAACCAGGGTCTTTGAATGATCACGTTCACACGGTTGCTGGTGGACCTGTGCAGTTTGGGCCACTGCTGAGCTGTGACTCAGCCCTCTGAGCGCAGCAGCACTGCCTCTGTGCAAAGCTCTCTGTCTCTGTTAAGCTGAACAAAAAAAATTGCTGTCAAACACTCCACCTGCCCTCCCCCAGTCATTTGACTTCCCTGTTAGTGGCTCCTTCCACCACACTCTTTGTTTAATGTAATAAGTATTAGCATGTCTTTTCCCCCCTCCACCAGTGCTTTACAATCTGTTCTGCCACTTCAGACAGGTGGTGTGTCTTGGCAGACCAGGCATCTCATCTTCTTCTCTGTCCTGACAGTCTTTGACCCCCTGTACACACTTTTCACGCTTCTAGTCAAATGGGCATCTGTTTTCCCCTCCTTCCTCCTTATGGGAAGGTTTCATTTCAGTGCTCTCCACACTCTACTCTCTGACAGTCATTCAGGAACTCAACAAATACAAAATTTTTAGATGAATTTTGTTGGACAGTTCATACAAAAGCCTCCTTTCCTCTTGAACACACTCATTTGAACTTACTTCGCACTTAGTTATTCCTGTAAAAGCAAATTTCTGCAAATATGTCTTTTAATTTAAGACATAACTTTATTAGTGCATTAAAAATATCCTCATGTACTTTTCTATTACAAGACTGTGGTCCTGATTTGCAACAAGCACTCATTACAGCAAGCTTAATTGATGCTTTAATACAGGAGCCTATTGTCATTCAGTGTTTGCTAATACAGTCAGTGGCTAGAGTTTATATTTTTCACAGAAGTAGTGTTTAATTTTCTCCCAGTGTTACTGACCATTAGCAGATTTAGCTTATCAGAAAATGAAGCAATAAACATGCACAACTTCCAGCCTCTGACTGAAGCAAGTCAATATTTTTCAGTTGGGATAGAAAGGAGAAGCAAAGGTAGCTTTTTGAAAAGCCAAAATTTTTTTTTTTTTTTTTTATTTCTGGATTTTTTTTTTAAATAAACATTAATGAAAATATATTTGGCACAAGTAATTTCGAGGATACAGCAGCAGAAGCATTACTGAACCTAGCTCCTTTCTGTCACATAAAGCCACTTGTCATGCCCTCGGGTTGCAGTTGCTGTTTTGCTGCACCTTTCTGTTTCTGGTTGCATGAAAGGTTAATAGAGGTTGGGGTTACTGGGTTTGAGAGGTTTCATGGCATTGTACAGCAGCTGAAGTTAGTTCACATGAACATGATGCAAACATTGTTTGCTCTTTTGCCCTGTCCCTCATAGAGGAAGCGATGTCAGTTCACTAAAGCCATCTAAGGCCTGAGGAAAAATGTAATTTATTTCAATTAACATAGACAAAGTCATTTAGATCCTCTCAGTATTCAGAAGAAAGCTGAAGATGGAGAAGCTCCACGCAGCCATGGCTGAGTTTTCAGGATGAAGTTTGGAGGAGTGTAGGCACATACGTACATGGAAAGCATGTGGGATTGTACACATATTAACTTACAGCATTGGAAATTATACCTTATACCTCCTGCTTTCTGGATCATTGGTGTTGCTGTGAGGTCACCACTTCATTTGGTTTTTCTGCAAATATCATGGAACTTTTAAGATGTTTAAAAGACCATCTTTTCTAGACATCTTGTGAGGTAATTTTGGCAGGGTGTATCCTTCTTAGAACCTATCAGTATTACAGAAAAAAAACTATACAAAAATATATTCTAATTTACTTTTTCAATATTTTTATACAGGCAAATACACCCACAGTACAGATATGCACAAACTCTCCATGCAAGATGCATGCATGATTTTATGTACATATGTCTATATGTAAACAACATGCAAAACACATATTTGGGTTCCTACAGGTAGGAACTGACATATATGTATGGAGATACATTAAACTGGACTGTATGAAATAAAACTACTGACTAAAGTACTTAATAAAGAGATACAAAGTCCACTGTATTCCCCACAAGAGGAGGACATAGGTATTCAGAAGGTTGTAAAAACCTGCCAGTGTTAAAGCAGAACAACAGATATTTGTAGTGCTATTTCTGATCTACAGTTTCTGCAGCGAGGACACAGAACAATTCTTTGACACAGGATCCCAAGGTTTTGATCAATCCCAGTGTGCAAACCCCACATTTATAAGGACCAGGAGCGTGAGGATGTATCAGTGCTGCAGGACAGTGTAAATATGCCCATGCCATTTTAAATGACCCAAGTGGGAACCAGAGGCAGCCTGGATGCAGCAGCAGAAAGCCCACTGTCATGAGGGGCAGCATGGAGCCCTCATTACCAAGGGTGCTGCTCTAACGGGCCATGACTGGTGTCCTGCACTGGACAACAGGCCACTCTGTAAGTCACAGCCTACAGATGAACTATGTTCCAACACCAAAGCACACAAGACACAGGAGAGTGTTGCCTGTTGGGCTCCTAAAACAGAAGCCCAACACTCCACGTTTCTCCTCCTCATGGGAAAGCCAAGATAGTGTTCTGCCCCGCATGTTCCATGTAATAGCACATTACTGCTGATACCTGATTTCCTACTCATGGGTTCTGTTCCTGCATCCCAAACTGTGATTGTGTGTGTGAATATATATTTTTAACTGACTTCGGTTATCTAGACTTAAGCTACTTTTTTTTTTTCCTGCAGAGAAATACAGATGCAGCATGAAACTCATTCTGAAATTCTGTGTGGGGAATCCAGAGAGAGTCCAATCCTTTTTGAAGAGGATTATCCATGTCCTCATTCCTCTCTGCAGGGACAACAACAGAAGCTACTGCCATCAGGCTGTCTCCATTGCTCTGCCAAATCTAACAAGCAAGTTCCCTGCTGACACAACTCCATTAAAACCCATGGATTTTCATCTTTGGAGATTATAGCCCTAAAACTCTTTTCAGGGATTTCCCAAGTGAAAGAGCACAGATTGACCTTGAAGAAAAATTAAAGGCTCTGTCATCAATTGCCAATATTTGAAATTCAACAACTGTAAGCTCAGGGAAGAGCAGCACCTGGAAAAAAAATCCACATATCCTATGAATAAAAATCATGCCTAAACAAAACAAGCACATTTTTCTATGCTTAGCCCACGGTGACAGTAACATCATGTATAAGGTGTATGTAAATACTACATTGTTTCTAAGGTTTTATACCAACTTGAGAGCCCATAGTAGACAAGGATATGGGGGCTCCATTGAGCAGTTAAAGTACATTAAACACATCGCCTAAACACTTCTTAAAAAAACAAAACTGAACTGTCACAATGCATTAGGGAGCTTAATTTCCAAAGTTTAGGTTCCTGCATTTGAAGTAATACGCATCAGAAATTAATCTGGATTAACTGTCCTTGGGATCTCTGGATACTTATGCCCTAAGCCTGCAACGAGAGGAATTCAAAACCAGACCTCCTTTTTCCATCCCAGTTTCCTCCTCCTGCTGTAGTTTCCAATGAAGTCACCACCCTCTGTAGCTCAGAGCAGTTGCCACTAAGTTCAATGAAGCTGTCACAGTTGCATCAGGGATTTATTTGGAACCTTATGTTGACTTTAACACGGGAACATGTGGAACCAGATGTGTATAAGAGGAAAGGGCTATTTAAAATAAACATCTGGGGAAAAACGAAGGAGACAGGAGAGCTCAGTGCACACATCTTGAGCTGCCAACAGTGAGACTTGCAGTTATGGTGGGCAGGCTGCACCAGGGTTAGCTGGAATCTATCCCTGGGAATTTTCCCTGAGTGCTGTCAACAGTATGCCTGGGTTGGATCTTATTTTAGCCATCCAGCTTAATCATCATCTGCCTAAAGCTAGAAATGATGTGCACTCCTCTCCTTCCATCATGGTTCCCCCCTGAGATCAAGAGACAGAAAACCATCCCTGAGTCTGTCACTGATTACAAGACAATCCTATTCATGGGCAAGGGAAAGGATAAACAACGTGTGGGGAGCTCTGTGCAGTGACCAGGAAGTCCACTGCGCAGTGGAATAATGCTGGGCTCACGTGCTAAGGTTACACAAGCGCCCCATCTTCGTTGTGTACCACTAAAGAGCCTGGCTGGTTGTCATCTCCCATTTCCCAGTGTCTGCTGATGTTAGTCTGTTTGTTTGCTATTCATGCAAGACATTGAGGGTTTGGCATGGTTCACTAAATAAATACACTTCCCTGGCAAGACAAACAACAGAAACACTTCCCTCTGAGGAACACAATGTTTCTGAGACACAGTAGACCCTGTCGAGTCCCCTCAGTCCTCTCCAGTCACTGCTTCTGTATCCACTGGAGATGAGGAGAGACCTTCCTACTGGCTGAAAACCACGTAACTCCAGATAGCTTGTTCATATGAGTAGATTAGACCTTGCTGAAAGACGAGGTAAGGAGTTTTAGGGTGCTTCTGGCTGATTATTTGAAGCCTCAGTAGACTGGTTATTTACCAATTAAGTAGAAACAAAACTTGCACTTATTTAAAAAAATAAGAAGCTTTGGCAAAAAAAGAACTAATATATTTTATCTTGGTCCATGCCATGACGTGTATTTGACAGTTTAAAAAAGCAAGAAGAGATAGAATAATAAATTTTTAGGCAAAGACGTGAAATACCCTTTGCAATTACTTTTAGAAGTAATCTTTGACATCCCAAAAATGAGAAACATTGGCTTTCATAAGGTTCCCTTCCTTTCCAGTTGCACAGAGAAACAAAGAGAGTGAATGAAAAAAATGAAATCCACTTCATTTTTTCCAAGACTTCGGATCACTTGGCATACAGACCAGTAGTAAAACTGAGCTGCTCATTTTCAGAAGGGTGAGTGTTTGCAGCAGCCCATGACAACAGCCGCAGGAGCCTCTGTGTGCAGTGGGTCTGAAACACAGAGTGCTGCAGGAAGAGACTGGGGTCAGCAGCAGGCCTGCATCTCTGCCCACAGCAAGGGCATCCAGAAAAGTCATTTACAGCGGAAAACATGCCTGGACTATGCTCCTCAGCAGTGTCATCAGCACTTTATGCTTTCTCATTTCCTATTCAGGCCCTGGCTGGGATGAGAACCTCAGCCTGTGCCTGGGTTCTTGGTGGTATTTTCACTCTGAGGTGGAAATGCATTTTCTGCAGGCCAGCTCAGACATGTTTGCTAAAACTGCAAGCACTCAGCAAGGGCTGAGTTTTTAACACCTTTAAAAAGGCCTTCTGTTTCTCTCTGGCTTTTACACAACCACGTATCTCATCCAATTCTGTAGATCCCCATGAAAACCCTGTCAGCAAGTTCTGCCTCACTTTCATCTTTGTAAATTTGAGGAAAAAAATCCATAGTATTTCTCCAATGAAAGAAACCCTGCAACCACAACTGTGCTTTCTTGAATACTTGACTTTCACAGAACAGTGCCTTAATCAATAATCAAGAGAACAGCTTTGAATGCATACAAATCATGCGGGTCCACTTCACCACAACTGTATGCTGGAGTTTATTTTTGAAGAGCAAAGCATTTTCCAACAGATTGTACGCTAATGACACTGCTGCTGGCAAAACAAACTACCTTCACCCTGGGCTGCTTCCAGACACTAAACAAAGCCTTAATAAACCCAGACTGTCATTTAGAGGTAACTATCTCTAAACCTGTATGAATGATTTAACATGTAGTGCTGTAGATTCAGCATCACTGCTACATAAGATATTACCTCTGAACATGCAATGAAAGTTTTTGATTAAAGCATAAACAAAATGAGAGATTAACAGGTTCCATGATGTTCTGAAGCTGGGTTTATTCAGCAGTTGAAGAGACCGTGCAGGAGTTTTCACTTTTTCCGAGATAACCATCTCAGAACATATTCTCTCTCTCTCTGCGGAAGGTTTCTTTCATATTATTTATTTGTTTCACACCTATGCACCTGCCACAACACATACAATGAAAATAAATTCAGGGAAATTCTTGCTGTTGGAAGAATATGGTAATCTCAAAAGAGTGATGTCTAGTCCTTGTCATTTTGCTATATAAATGTTATAGCTGTAATTTCTTTGAGGAAGCCAGGGAAAGATGCCAAGTCAGTTTATACCTTTGTATACTCCATTTGCAAACAAAAATTATCATTATTATGTTATTAAAAAAATGAGGTACTGTATCCTCTTCCAAAGACAGACATATGTATTGATAGAAATAAAGGAACTCATAAGATAATGCTTTAGCAAAGAAATAAGAACAATCATGGTGAATTCCCTATCTTAGATGTTAATAACTCAGGACTCTTTGCCTGGAATGATTCTATAATTAAAAAAAAAAAAGTAAAATAGAAAAAACTTGTGTTCAGGGCAGCACAGAAAAGCATTGCTACAACAGCAAAACAAATCAGACACTAATCAATACCCCTGTGGTCACCCGTTAACAAAGACTCATGATGTGTTTTGAATGCACTTCGTATTGGAGTCATATTTTCCTCTTTCCCTGATGGTTTATGGTAATGAAACACATATGAAATCACTTCTGGAAAAAGGACGGCCCTCCTCCTATTTTGCTTTGATACATCCTTTGTGGTGGTGCCTAAATTATAGATCGGGGTGTTTTCCAAACAGTGCTTACAGCTAGATCTGACTGAAGATGGTGGAAAGCCATCCCAATGACCTGAAGGACTTCAAAAAGGATTCAAACAGAGTCAGCTCTATCACGTTTTGGTGCCATTAGTGTCTGTTTCAAGTAGTTTCTGTCCTTCCCTCTCCAATCCCAAAGAGCTTGGAAGGCAGAGAGAATGGTGGAGACTAATTTAACTCTCTTGACTGTAGGAGAATATAATGAAAAAGTTTTCTTTTAAATACAAGGACCTGAATTTTAAGTTCTCCAGCAGGCTGTTTCATTTACAAGAACTTTTGAAAATGTGTTTGCTCATCCCATCGTCAGATGAGATTCCTCAGAGCAGCAAAGTTGCCGAGCACTGATGCTTCTGCTTAACTGGTATCCTTTAAGAGGTAACCACTATACATGAGCAGAGCTTTGGGGAATTGGCACCACCACACACCAGGGCACTGCCCAGTGGTGTTCCTGCTCATACACAACCTGACAGCACCTGAAAATACACTGAGCAGCTGACCTGAGCACAAGGCTGTACTGGCATGGTGGCTGCTTTCAGGAGCTGACACAGCACCAGCCTGCACAGCAGAGACATCTCTGTGCAGCACAGATATCTGTGTGACCCTGGCTCCTACAAACACCAGCAATGGAGGAGGTCCCACTCTGCTTGATTCTGTAACTACAAAAAACCCCCACCAGAACTGCTTCAGACGTTTCTCAAGGAAAGGCAACAGGAGATTGGACTACAAGAAGAATCAAGCAAATGACGGAAAAATAAAAAAAAGAAAACAAAACACCACCCCCATGCTGAAACATCCTTAGTCCCTCTGATTGCCCACTGTTGTAACAGGAGTAAAAGTCATCATCCCCCAGCAGTCCCACAGCACAACTAACAACAGATTTCACTGCAGGTTGAACCTGTTTCCTTAGTTCAGGCAAAGGCCTGGAAAGGCATGCTTTGGCCATCTCTACCTGCAGGACACTGAGAACATCTTCATGTTTCAGGTGAGTACAGCTTTGTGTGAGACCCCTCTCAAGGCATTTCTATACAGAGCAGCAAGGTCTTTGCTTAAGTGTGAGTGCAAGACATGCCATCTCCTGCAGCATAGGGTGTGAATGAAAATATAATGGGAACCAAATCAGACTCAACTGTTTTAAAGAAAACCAGTTTTTTTGTTATCTTTGAAGCCCTTGAGCATTAGCAATCTCTCTCCCTTTCCTTCAGTGAAGGACTCTGCAGCAGAAGCAACCCCCCATACACAGCTGGGCTCCATCCCTTCATGGCTTGACAAGGGTGGGTATGTGTTTTTGTCTAAGACCTGCACTTGACTCCCTGGGTCAGATAAATACTTGGAAAAGACAAGGAAATTCTGTAGTGTCACCACACCCCATTTCCATGAAAAGCAAAGCTGCCAAGCAAAGCTCTCTTAGAAGAACCTTTGCATAGAAAATACAAGAGAAAGAAAATCAGTAGGTTTTCCTGATTGCAATGACTTAATACCACACTATATAGCATCATATTTAGTTCAATATCTTATCTTTGAAGAAAGAAAATAAAATACATGTTTTCTTTTGGAAGCCATCCGTATTTTCTTCAGATGTGGCTTACAGTCCTGGGTTTCCAACTGGAAATATTCTATCAAAGATCTGATTTTCCATGATTGCTTTTTATTCTTTTTAGATAGTCTCTGTAAGATGTTGCAAATGGAGTTTTCAGAGATGTCCACAGAGTGGAGAGTTCTTATTAGTAAAGGTTTGAACTATAAGGGAAAGATTAGAAGCCGTACCTGCATAATTGTGACTGTGCTGACAACACACAGAGAGAACAGAGGAGGAAAGAGTCCCACCCCCTGTGCCAGGGTACAGTCTACCTCACCTCTGACTATTCTCCTGCTCAAGAATCTCTCCTGAGCTTGTTCTTCAGTCTCCTGAAGACCTGTCTCCACAAAATTTTTCTATGCTTTACTGGAGGTATTTAATTTTCTAACGTGAGGATTTCTAGTTTTGTCCATGGTTAGTCTACGTGTCAGAAAGTGGCAGAGAGGAAAGTCAGCACAAACATCTCTCTGTTAGAGACAGCTGGAAGCAACCCCACCACCCACCTTCTTCACAGGCTTCAAAGAAAATTCACAGGAGCTTTTCTACCATCTAATACAGCTGGTGCTCTTCCAGCTCCTGCTCTCACAGAGCAAGGTGATCAACTTCCACCTTCTCCAGGGAATTGTATTCTGGGATGGTATTGCAAAGACAGGAGCCACAGGCACAACCTATGGCATCATTCAGGAACAACATAAAGCTGGCTTTGGCCAACTTGCAGATAGCATGAAATAACTGTGCTCACAGCCACTGTGTTATTTTAGGGAGGATCTTAACAAGGCAAAGTTAGTGGAAAAATGTAGTCTCTTTGATAGGAAAAAATAAAACAAGTCTTCAAGCACATAAGATTTTTTTATGTCTGACTAGATAAAAGAGGTAAACACATAAAAACAGGTAAGTTTAGGACAAGCCTGAGCCCAGCTTAGCCATGGAAGGAAGGGATATGCATACATGACCATTCAGGTTGTTTTCTCTCTGAGCTCACATAAAATCTGCCCTTAGTGCAAAGTTTTCATAGAGACAAGTGAAAATCATAACAAACTCTCTGGAAGCAAAATTCCATGAACTCCAGGGTTATTACAACTCTCTCCTACTTTTTTGTGGTTAGAGCACATAATATCACCTGCCAAACCTTCTGTTGTTCACAGTAGAAGGTCAAAGTGCTTTAATAAGAAAAGATACAGCAGATGTGCTTTGGATAAAACTGCATTTTTGATCTGGCCACAGGCTTTATGAATGCCATTCTAATTACTTCATAAAATCTAACTAAGTTTTAATCCTACTTTTACTTCTAGAAATTTACTTTTAGCCATGTTTTAATTAGAGATGTAAAAAAAACCCCAAACAACCACTTTCAAAAAGCCCTCTTCAGACAAGGGCTTTTTGAAGGCTGACAACACCTTCATAGTACAGTGCACACTTTGCCACAAAAATCCCTATGATACTGCTAGTAAAAATCACATTTCTCTGAGGCAAATAAAGACAGATTGCAGTAAAGATTCACCCTGAATTCCTGGGGACCTAGAACCACAGCCCCACACCACCCCTTCATGTTGGTCTGTTACAAAGCACTGCCATCCCAGCCATAAATTTAAGCCAGAGTTCTCAGGTGTGACCCATTCTCCTCATTGCCAGACAAAACCCTTTCCTGCTCCAGGTGCAGTTTATCATGCAGCAATGAAAACAAACCCTCAGAAGGCAAATCCTCCTGCCAGTCCTACCAACTTGATTCCAATTGCATTAGCAAGCCCAACCGACTCTTTCAGGTCGATTACTGATTTCCAGTGAGTTACCACATCCATGTTCTGGTTCACATAGTTTTGAGGACTTGTTTACCTATCAGCTATCATTTCTGATTTTTCACCCTGCAATGTCTGAAATTCTTTTCCATCAATGACAGCAGCAGCCACCTTGACTCTCCAGAGCTTTGACATATAGCAAATTAAAACCATGGGATATTAGCTGTTTCCCTGACCCCGACTACATGTTACCTAGAAAAGAGCCTACTGTGCTTATGCCTAGAGGAAGATTCAGATATTCCCTTCTTACAGATCCACGTTTCTAGGCAGGGATTTTCAGAAAGTGTACAGAAAATCCATTGGCAAAAGATTATTTTAACTGTAGAGATGCAGCTGTCAGCTCACAGAGGTACAGTTTTAAAAAGCAACAAGAGGAGGAAAGATCTCCCTGGATCTGCAGTGGGTACATCGGTACTAGTAAACCATTCCCAAGGTAAATCAGTGGAACATCCAAGCCCAGAAATTTTGAAAAGTTCATATCAAGGAAACTTGCCTGGATATGACATTCTAGTTGAAATCTGCTCTCTCAAGCTCTCCTTTTGTTTCCAGCAAGTCCTAACATGCAGTGGTGCAAATTATAGAGAGCACCAGTAAATAACAGAATACGAGACATTGAATAAAAAGGGAACAGGGTTTCTGCAGGGAATTTATTTTTTCAGGCAGTATACTCAAGCTCTGATCCATAGTGCATTGGTGGCCTCATTTGACACCTTTTTAGATGTTTCCCATCCATGCACTTCCCTTTAACTCATGTTAGGCCACTGAACATCAAATGTATGTTTGGTGTGCCAGGATAGCTCTGCTAAAAGCCCTGCTCCTTTTCATTACCGTACACTGATGCATGGAGGGAAGAGCATATGTTCCTTGGTTTGCAGCAGAGAAGCTCCTTTCCCTTTAGAGATGCCTGTCTGGCAGCCAGTCTCTCTTTTCAGATGCACTTTTTCTGGAGGCGATAACCTCCGATTACCCCGAAAGTACCTGATGGCACAGTTTAGGAATGAATGCTCAGGTCATTCCCATTCAGGCAATGGCTTTCCTTAACTTAAGTGGATAGGACTTCGTGATATTCTACATTCTTTCCTTAGAAATCTTTGCCTCACATAAGGAATAGGGGTTTGTTTGTGGCCACCACTGAATAAATAGTAAAATGAAGGAGCTCTGAAGTTAAACATCCCGGAGGGTTCAGAAGCATCTCAATAATTGCAGGGTAAATGTTGTACGCATATCTATATCATGTCAAGTAATGGTCTATGTATCTTGGATGCTTTTTAAAAAGCAGCCTGGAATCTGTAAGTCATACTGACATGTTACCAATTTTGGCCCTAATTGATGATCTGCCTGAAAAGAACAAAGCTGCTACTTTGGTTTGGGTTTTGAGACTGACCACAAATGTTCACATCCCAATCCTGCTGGATTTTATTTGACTGCTTTTAGTAACAGAAATACCTCTGTTACAGCAGTGCCAAGAAGCCAGACTGAAGCCATATTGTGTTCAAGACACTGCACAGATAGCCAGTAAATAGCCAGGAAAAGGGAGAGATGAAGAGGATTAGCAATAGGTAAAAAAACAACTAAAAGAGCACATGACTGGTCAGCAGAGGCACTTTAAGCACTGACAGCTTTTCCCTAATGGGCTTGTCCTCTGCCAGAGCCATTTGTGGAGTGACATTCCTCTGAGCCTTACCTTGCTTAACAAGCTGCTCTTCCTATTTTCCTGCCTCCTCGGGAAGGACAATCGAGGTCTCTATAGGACACAGAGCTGCTTTTAACTAGGAGTGGGGAGAAGACAAAGGGATAAAGTCCATTTCCTTAAGAGAGGTGCTGACAGAAAGAGGTTGGGAAGCTGCATATGCCCTCCCTCTGTGTCTCCATCTGTTCCACATCCTCCCTTTTGCAGAGGACACACCATTCCAGTGGCATTCTCAGACTGGAGCAGGGCAGATCCCTGAAATTGCACAAGGAGATACTAAATGTTATGGAGAATGTGAGCAGGGATGTGGGTATTCTGGATTTGGGGAAATGGAAAAGGTCCCCACCACTAGGCAGCTTTTTAGATAAATCTGTGTGAGATAACTTTCTCTGAGTTCACTTGGGGAAATTCTGGCTGCAGAGCCCAAATAATTGGCTTTTACATTTCAGAGAGCTGGCAACAGGAGCAGCCGTGCAACGTATGTGTGGCAATTTCAAAAGTCAAGTGGCCAGCCCAAACCAGAGTTCATGGCTTTCGGGCCCATCATCATCTCAGTGTGGGAGGTCTGACAGAGGACTCTGCAGCGCTGGGTGTGGTACCAGCTCCCCTCTCGGAGCACTAGTTTTATGGTCACTCTCTGAGCCCATACACTACACCCAGACTGCACATAAAGAGTCAAATCTGCCTGGGCACTGGGAGCAGCACAGCTGCATTGGCAGAGCTTCCTGCCCAAACAGCACTGTTCCAGGGAGGAAGCTTGGGTACCTCTACTTGGCATAATACTGGATGTATGCAGATCTGTAATTTCAGAGTTAGAGCATTAGAATAGACACAATATGCTCTCATTCTTTATGTAAGACTTAAAAAAAAAAATCAATTTAAGCAACAGAGCAAATTTGATAAAAGTTTGATGAAGGCGTTTTTCCTGGACCTGTACAGGCCTCCACAACACTCAGTATTGCTGCATGAACTTGCTACTTTGGACAATGTTTGGACAACACTGGGTAGGTAGTCTTTCCAGCAGTTTCCCACGCAGCAGTCCTGCATCCACAGGGGACAAGGATCAGGGGCAGACAACAAGCCAACAAGATCTGAAGGAAATCAGCGGGATGCTGCAGGATGATATTATTATGCCAGTCAGTCACTCAGCTGAATACATGTTAAATTCAGCAGCTGGCTTGTGGCCAAGCTTCTATTTCTCCTCCAGCCTGAGTAGCCACCAGTGGGTTTGCAACAACTGCCCCTGCCCAGACAGGCTGTGCAGGCTCCCGGGGTTTTCTCTGCATTGCACACAGCCTTTGCCTGACTTAACAGCATCTGTAAAAGTGCAGACCTTGCAGTTCCTCAGGAGCCTGCTCCTGCTCTCCCCACACCAGAGCCAGGGACTGGCCTCCAACGCTACCAGAGGGAGGATCGGGCCCCCTTGCAGAACAAGTGCCTACCAATTAGTGACACTTACTGATTCTATCTGTAGAGAATCGTTATGAAAAATGCAAAGCATTATGCAGCCACTATTAATCTTCTGCTTTTGTTGCATTTACTCATGGTTTATGGCCCTCCGAGGAGGATAAATGATCAAGGCATGTACTCACATTGTTATTTGTCTATTTGTCTGTGCAACAATACACGTGCTCAGCACTAAGTAGAAGTTATTTTTCATAGGGAATGCAGCTTTAAGGCTTTTCAAGGTCAGAAGGCTTTCTGAGGAAAAAAACCTGCAAGTGACTCTGGCTCATTTGCTGCCAGCTCTTCCTTTTAAAGTTACAACCCACACAAGACCATAAGCAGGCTAAGACTCCAGGAGGAATGGCTACAGAAGTGCTCAGGAATTTTTGTCTTTTGCCAGGGTACAGTATGGCACACAGGTGTGTTTGCAGGACAGGTAAGGTCATTGCTGTCAAATGACAATTCCTGTTCCAAGGTATTTAACATTGATGAAACAGTGCTTCCACTCTGCACCTGTGCTATTGAAATCTCTCCTCTCTCTGCCGCTTATAGCTTATAGCTCAATGCGAGCAACAGTATTTTTGCCCAGTTTTGTTTACAGCAGGGATTTATTTCTGGAGGCTAAGTTCTAGCAAATTCAGGCTATCTTACATCTGCAGTGGTGCTTAACTAGCCAGCAGACACTAACAAATAGCACTAAGAAATGTTCTTTGGCACTACATGGCTGTTTGCAAGAACGACCATCTCCGTTATGAACACAGAGTACTTAAAACAATATTAGTCCAAAAGCAGAATGCAAAAGTAATACAAATATTTTAGTACCTGCTGCAGAAACTACATTCTAGTTCAAATGATCAGATATCCATGTTTACTTTGAAAACATACAGATGTAGGTTCAAACCTTTCCTAAGTTTTTAGTCTTAATATAGAAATATGATACTAGGAGAGGGATGGCTCTCTGCTATTTGAAAGATGATTAAGATGAGAAGCAGCATTTTTCATCTAATAGTCACATGGCAAAAAACAGCATTTGTCTCTTCCTTGCTTGGAGAAACAGTGAGGCTGAACCTGGTCCAGAGCCAACTGTGTCAACGCGAGTCTTCCTGTCACTTCTGCAGCTTTTGGGTCTGGCCTATAAATACAAAATATGGCTTCAGCACCATGTCACACAAAACAGGGAAGTAAAATGTGCTGCCAAAGTAGCTATCAGGTAAAGCCAAACATCTGCTGCCTGATTCCCCCAAACAAAGCTCCGTTCAGGCAGAGGGTAATATCAAATATTTATAAAACATACGGAGAAACTTGGTTTCACACCTCACGATTGTCTTTCGTTCTTGTATTTCTTCCTCTCTGCTTCAAGTCAACCAAAAATAGCAAGAGAAATCCGAGAAGATGACTTTTCCCAAGACACTTGTTAAATGTATTCCTTAAAATAGGTTTTGTTTCCAGAAACTGTTCAGAGTGCTCACATTTGCATGTATCTGCTCCTCTCAGTCATTGCCATTTGGTAGATCCGCAGTCATTAAGTTAAGTAGTCTAATTTCAGTAACTCAAGATGTGCAAAGAGAAAGCTAGTGGAGTATTTGACAATGAATATTCAGACATTGTGGAGGATGTTGAACAATACTTTCAAAGTATTCAATGGGATATGATTCAGTGGATCTTGCCAGGTGACAAACGGCCACCGCTTGAATAGCAGGTCCTTTGCAGAACACTATCAATGCTATGCTGTGAATATTGTATTGCTAACAATAAATGTTTTGACAGATAATGATGCATTTATATATAAATCAATCAGACACTACACTCTCAATTATACATACTGTTAATTGCTCAGTCTTTTTAATTGTTGTGAATGGTGCCTTCATCAAGGGTTTGGTCTGTCATAAATCAGAATGGTTCATTTAATACCTCCTTGGGCAAATTTATTTACCTTAGTTGAAGTGCAGAGATGTGAAGAGAGCGAAATTTGGCCGACCATCCCTTAACCTAAAGTGTTGTCTCCTCCAGCTTCATTTACAGCAGGTGCTGGCATTGATGCCACGACTTTTTGGAGACTACGGATATGTAGAAGCTCCAGACATTATCTTGTAATTACAAAGGTGTAGGGCAGGACAGTTTAATAAACAGTTCTCTTTACTGTTTGAAAATTAGTGCGAAAGCCACATACCATTTTTCTATCTTTATTCTTTACCTATGAAAATATATTTCTATCCCATTAATTGTTCCTATCTTTGGCATTACTCTCAGTTGCCTACACTTTCTCCTAGTAACATTCCTACAGCTACCATTCTTCCTCCTGGGCACACATGGAGAAAGGCTATTGCCTCCGTGCTCTGATGACATGTCATCCGTGCTTCCAGAGCTGACAATTCCCTGACCTTTCTACCTGCCACTCTGCATTGCACTACAAATTCACTTACTGTCCAGTATAATTTTTGGACTGCACATCTATTTTCCTCCGTGCCACTAAATCTCTGGGTCTGGAGTTATATTTCCTACTAGATGCCCTCCATGTTTTTTTTTTCCAAGCAGATTCTTATTCAGCATCATCTAGGTCATATTTCTAGTACCTATCCTTTCTGCTCTACCTTTCCTTCATCCTGAGCAGCATCCATATCAAGTCCACTCTGCCATCACATCTGCTTTCACATGCCATCAAGTGCTCTTTCAGATTTACGGAAAATATTAGGCAAGAATGGATCTCATATGAACATGATAATTTCCACAGGATATCATCTGCATCAACCTCCTGCTTTTATTTCTAATTGCTTCTTACCCTTCTGCTAGTTAGCAACCAAAAGACACTTATAAATTCCAAAACATTTCAAAATTAAATTTTATCTCTAAGACTTCAACAGAAACCACATTAATATCAATCCAAGTCTTCTTAATTCACAACAACCCAGTTTTCAGGTCAGGTTTCATTCTTACAGCCCAGTATAAAGCAAGTGTTTATGATTCTGCAGTGGGTGCTGTTCAGGATACCTGAGCAGTTTCATATGGAAACCTCTTCTATTTGAAAAGGAGAGATCAGTTCCACTTTCCAACAAGGTCCTGTGGCAGGAGTAGAACAGGAAAGGAGAAGCGGGCATCACTGTATGTAGGGACACTTTTGTGCATTCCCTCTGAGCACTGGCTACTTGTTTGAGGTTTGCAGGCATGGCTGGAGTGGGAGCAGAAGCTTGGTCAGAGATATAACTCCAGCTGGCTGGATGGCACATAGAGAGCCCACACAAGAGCCATGTGCATGTATGCACACTCCTTTCCTGGGACTCACAGAACCACCAGGAATGTGTTGAACAGATTAACAGAACAGAATGCGTACCCAGATTACGGTAGAGCAAATCCTGCACAGTAACTGTTCAAAAAGCATCAGACTTACTACACTTCTGCAGGACACCTTGCAGAGGGTTGGCATATGCTTTTGTTTTCATTTGGGAAACACAAAAATAAGTATTTCAGCCCTTGCTTTACAAGAACAGAACTTGGTACCAGCCTGTCTCTGTCCCCAGAGTTTCCTTAACAGAGCAAGTCTGTCTCTGCTGTTGCAGAAGGAACTGGGTGCCTACATTGCCAGAAGACTGAAGGAAAATATAAAAAGGAAGAGGAGGCTGCTGGGTGTCAAATCTTCATCTGTTTTGGAGGATCTGTAGTTGTCAGGTGTGGCTGACCTTCCTGGTCATCTCTGCATTGATGTTTTGCTTTAAAGAGCATCAACCTTCTCCTAGTGCTGCCTTCTGGGCTAACCTGCAGTTTCATTCCATGGTCTTACTAGAGCTTGAAATTAGATCTACCAGACAGGAACTGCCAGGCTTTTTGAATTCCAGTATTTCTAAAACATTCACAAATATGTCACTCCCCAACCTTTTACATTCTAGAGGTCAGAGGAAAACCTCGGAAAAGCATGACAAGTCAGAATCCAGAAATAAAAGTCGTCACACAGTCGAGTTTTATTACAGTAATGAAAGTTATCTGACAGGAATAAATGAACCCCTAAGAATATTCTCATGTGCACACACACTTAGAAAAATAACCAGCAGAGGGAAAAGGGAGCAACAAAAAATCTTTCTCAAAGGCTCCTGTTATAGCTTTACTGTTATAACTTAAAAACTGCAGTAGTGAACAAGGCAGTCAGGGGGCCCGGGGTGCCAGCATGACCTTTGTTTCCTGGTCCTTCTTACCTTGCAGTGCACAAGCATTTGGTGCCTCTGCATCCTGCAGAGTCCCTCACACGGGAGGCCTCTTGGCAAAAGCAAGTGGCAAGTGGAGATGTGGCCTGTGATGCCGGAAAGAGCTCATTCCTAAGGCTTCCCTTCTAACTAAACTCTGCCACTGAGAGGATGGCAAAGATCCTGTTACTGCAAGGGTCAAGTCCCCCTTCTATCTCAGTATAACATGAAAATATTCAGTGAGCCTTTACCTTTCTTATCCCAACTGCCTCTTTTCCCTCAGAGCCTGCTCCCCCCCGAGCTTTCTGTTCCATTGCATTCACCCGGCACTGGATGTGACTGTTCCTCTGAGATGAGTTTTGTGACCGTGGCTCTCTATACATCAGGTTTCAGCACGTTAGATCTCCACTGCATTACCAGGTAACAATTAGCAATTCCTGCCACATGGGCCCTAGATTCTGCATGCTCCAACACCAAAATTTAGAGGCCTAGCTGGTCCTTGGGTTATCTTCCTCTGGAATCACATGAACAAGGGACCAGGTAGATAGAGTGCAGTGTTGCTTGGCAGGTCTTCTCTTTCATTTCTGCTGCCCTCTGTGTGGTCCTGTGAGTGGAATCAGCATGTTTCCCGCCTGGACTCCTTCTCCCCTCTGTGTATAAATAAGGGCCTGAATCCACAGACTTCATTACTCAGTTTTGCATCATCATTACTGCCATCACCTACAAAAACTAAAAGCTTATGCATATTCTTTGTCTTGTGGAGAAAACCTTTAAGTCCTTCCACGTGCTAGACCTTCTCATTTGGTTTGCTTCTAACTCTTCAGCATTTTATTTCACACAACAAGTAATTCATCCTCTGTTTCTCACTACACTGAAGGCTGTACCTTATTGAAGGCTGTATCTGAATAGAACTAGTAATTCATCAGCACTCCAATATCTCTACATAGAATGTACTCATTTTGCTATAATGGGCTTTTTTAATCTTGCTGACAATTGAAATGTTGATATTGTTAAGGTTAATGACCCACTGATAAATACCAGAAAACACATTTACCCTCAAGTAGTTTTTAATAACAGCTGTTGCAAAGTGTGACAAGAATGCTTTGTGCCTAAATAGGCTTTAGGAGCAGTACTTTCTAAAATACCTTTTACTACCCAAGTGGTTTCTCTGACAGTTACTGGCTTTGCTTTTGTGCTAGATTCTTAGGTTTATTACACTGAGTTTGTGTATGAACTGGCTGGTTTTTCTTTCGCACTTCTTAAGGGTCTGCATTGTGTATTAGATGTGCTGAGATGCCTTCGATCTGCACCTGACAAATGATGAAATCAATGCAATCAGTGAGCAGTGCAAGCTAATGGGAGAAACTGAAACCTGTGAGAGTTTTATTGGGGCACATTCTCATAAAAGGTGCTCTCTCTGATAAGGTACATTCAGCTATGGTGACAGGGTGACATAAGAAGGCTAGACCAACACTGGTTTTTCACATTTTAACACCAAGTTGCACATGGGGAGATGTTTGCATTGTACTAAGCGAAAGGCATGCCCAGTTAATTCATGTGATCACTAAGCTAGCATGCAGAGAGGGCTGGGGAAGTAGCTTCCATTTTTAATTCACATTGTTTTTTTGCTGGATTTCTTCCAAGCATTGAACCAGCAAAAGAAATATGGAGCACTTTACATTGTGTTCTCAGAGATACTGTCCCAGCTCTTTTCAGCCAAAGAATGTCAATATAGCTTCACTGGAGCCTGAGCAGCACGTGTCTGTCAGCTGATGATCTGACCCCAAACAGAGATTTCTGACTGCATAAGCTCTGTGAAAACAGACAGCAGAGATGGATATCACAGAATGTGCAGTATGAAGCGATCGGAATGCAAAAAGAAAATTTCCATTCAAAGCAAGCAGTATTTTGCAGCACTGCAGGGATTCAAGAGGGGAAATGAAATCCAGTATGTGGGTCTTGTAAATTCCATGTGTTGTCTCTACAGAAGGGAAATAGAGCCCTTTCCTTAGGCTTTTACTGCCCTTGATTTGTCCTGTTAATTCCAAAAAAAGGTGGTTGTAGAAATAGCTAGTACTTTGCAGAGACTTTCAGATGAGCTGAGTATTTCAGAGCATGTTAGCCAAATGCCACTCAGATCCATCTCACCTCACACTGAAGCCAAGCAACTGAGCCAAAGGACAGTGCTGGGGAAGGACAATGAACTAATGGAAATGGCTAGAGATAAATTACCTCTGAAAGTAAGAGGCTTGGTGAGAAATGATCCTTGTGATTTGCATGATAAAGTATAGCTTCTTTGGAAAAGTCAGGGTAACCATTTTCCCTACAGACTGGCCAATCCATCTCAGCTGTGTTCTGAAACAGCCTGTGCTCCTGGTGTCAGCAAGAGGGCTCCAGGGAGGGGCTACTTCTGATTGTAGATTTGATAAGGACTGGACCTCTAGAGCCAAGGCTGAACCTGACTACCTGCACTGCTCAAGTACAAGTCACATGAACGACATGAGGGTTTAGGAACTGTTTCCTGGCTCAGACTGATGCTTCATCGGACTCAAGATCCTGACTCAGTAGCAACAGGATAAACTATTTAGAGAGAGCCTTTCAACCTAGTCACTCTCTGCTCTCCATTTACTTTTCATTCCCCCAAAGCTGTTGTATCAAGGATGTTATAGGGTGTATCGCTCAGTCCTCCTGGTATCCATTTATAGGCTTTTGGTCCATGAATGTCTACTCTCTTTTTGCATCTGCTCATATGAACATCTATGGCCACAAGATCCAGAAGTTCATCATCCACTGCATAAAGAAGCACTTTCTTTTATCTATTTTAAAAATTTTTCCTACCAGCTTCACTAAGGTTTGTGAACACTTGAAGTGATTCAAACAATAATTTCTGCAGCATCACAAGATAATAATGAAGTCCCTGTTCCAGACTCCTGCAGAATGGCATGTAAGTCTCCACAATCAAAGAATTAATTAGATTTTGGACTGATTTAGTTCTAAAGTACACTAGCAACAGTTTGTTGCTTTAGCCCACATAGCAGCACTCAAGGAAAAATAAAAAAAACTCATTTTATATATACATATACACATAACAGATGTTCTATATTTTTAGCTTGTCTGCAGGTGTGTGTAAAAGTAGTTTTGGGACTCATTGATTGTGGAGTTCTCCAACTTGTCTTAAGCTTGCACCATTCAAAAAGAGATATAGTCATAAGAGCCTTAGTGCTAACAAGCAAAGCCCTTCACAGGAGCTGGCTTTTGGGTTGGCTACATTTATTTCAAACTGCGTTATTCTCTGCTAATTAAACTTTTGAAAAGGAACATCGCTGACAAGAAGCTCTGAGTAATTTGCTCAGTCCTTGACATTAGTCAGGGAGTCTCAAAGCAGAGGCCATGGAAGTACAAGAATACTAACCTCCAAGAGAAGAGACAACAGTCCTTAATTAGAGTCTTGCCTCAGATGTTGCTGTGAGGGATGAGCCGAAGATATCAAAGATATCCAAAACACAGATGATTCTGGGGGTAAGTGATCAGTTCAGACATACTGTGGCTAGTGGATCCCTAGAGGCAAAAAGAAATGGAAGAAAGTCAGAATACAGCTTGGAGACACAGATGCATAGACTTGGCATTTGCCCTGTGGAATTCTTGGATGCACTTGAAAGGTTCCTCTCAAGGATGAAAGTGCAGTCTCTGTTTGTTTTGTGCCTGGAATGAACTGACTCCATCATATTATCTCAGACTCATTGGCAAATGCTATCTTCCAATGGCTGCAACTGTTATTACATTACAAAATATGCAAAACAACAGATGTCTGCTAAATTAATTGCCAAATGATTAACTGCATGTTAATGAAGTGAGAGTTTAAGAACAAAATTTAAAGGAAGAGTCAGGTGTGAAGGAAACTTGCTCCCATTTTCAGGCCAACAGTGGCGAGGCTCCACCTTGTTAAAGTGCACCGTTAGCCAAGGAGACACTTCTTTTTTTAAAGTCACGAGCAGCACATAAATTTTCCCTACTCGAGCAGAATTAATAATTTAGGGACACTATACCCTTTCCTCAAACTTCAGTTGGAGTTCCTGCTTAACGAATGAGTTCAAAGAGACTTACCTGCTCCCTGACTCCAACCAAAACTACCCTCCAGTAGGAATTGGCTAATGCAGCATTTGTGGAGACTTGGAAACAGCCATACCTTTCTTACTCAACAGTGCATGTACAGATCAGTGCTGTTGATGTCTACAGCAACAAGGAACTGTGTAAGTAAATGACAGTAAATCCACCAAAAGACATACTCAAACACCTCCTTTCCTACATAAGCCACAGATTTAGGCAAACCCCAGTAGTAATTTGGGAAGTATTGGACAGAGAGAAAAATGGAAGGGCAGTATCACTGTCACATCGGTGGTATGAAAAAAGACTTAATTTAACATCTTAGAAGCAGCAATCACAGGCAAAAAGCCCATTACACAAATCAGCTCAAACTACAGCTTCTTGGTACCCAAACTAAGGGAGTCTGCAGGACCAGCCCCTGTGGCCACTCAGCTCCCTCCACTGTTGGCCAAAGACCTGCACCACATCCCCGCCGCCCGTTCAGTGGGGAGCTGCAGGATGCTCCCACACTACAGCAGGCAGGAGTACTCTCCTGGACACCACTGGAAATGAAAATCCTGAAAATCCTGACAAACCTGGCCTGTGATGAAAATATCCCCAAGACTTCATTACCTCCCATTTCCTACAGGTCAGTGATAGATAAACCCAAAGACATTTGAAGGAGGAAAGGCAAAGCCCTGCCTGTAATGGCAGTCTCCACTTTTCCCTTGATAAACTGGTACACACAGCTACATATCTTCAGTTTCCAGGCTCAGATCAGTGCTGTTGGCAGCTCTCTGCTCACCACAGTGATGCAAGGACACCTCAGGAGCACTCTCAGAGTCAGCTCAGTCTTGCAGCTCCCACTGGCTCTGCTTCAAGCCTGAACATAGTCAGGCTTCAACTTGAGACACCCAGATGTGTTCCAGCTACAGCATGTTCCCTGGCACCCCTAGACTGATTCCTGACAGTTCCTTTCTTCCACCTACAGTCAGTTTACACCAAACCAGCACTGATGTTTATTTAGCTCTGCATAATCCTTTCTGAGAGGTTCTGGAAAAGCAGGGCTTTGTCTGGGATTCTGCACTGTGTCAGGCCTAAGCACAGGAGGCAGAGGTAGGATGAGGTGTACAGAGCAGTGTCCAGCATCTCCAGCCCTGTGACACAATTTCACAACACAATTACTGTTGACTTTCACCATATGATTCCTTACACATTATTGTTCTGGCCTAGGTCACAGTCAGTATGTACCAGCACTCGCATGACTAACAGAAACTGCATGAAAACTTCACAGCAGCTGATTGAGAACTACCAGAAAACAATGTATATTTAGGTAGTCAGTCTGTGCTTGCTCCTATTCATTTTGAAAACATGTGCTGACAATTTTAAATTTCCTGGATGTAAACTTACATGTTTTGAGAGAATACAGTTGCAGCGGAGCTATAGGACTCTTTTACATCTCACAGTTAGCATGTACCACTGATATTCCTCTTCCAAGCTATCTGAATGGTAGCACCTAGAAAAATGCCAGAGCTCAAGACTCTCTTAAGACTTCCTTATTAGCCACACTGACTTGCCTCAAATCCAGAACTTTGTACAATGATCTCAAAACTTCACAAAAAAAAATACAATTAATTCATCTGCTCTCTTGAGTTTTTGCCAAGTTGCCCAAACACTTCACCATTTTGTATGTGATGGGGAGCCTTGTTCTAGCTCTTAGCCTGAAATACACAGAAGGAAAACCCAGTTGGAACTCCACTTTCACTTGGCTGTAGAGAACTTGCTTAAGTTTGTTTTGGGACATGTCACTATGGTCTTTTTCCTTTAAGTTACTATGGCTGCCCAAGAGAGACATGACATGACAGGACATCTGCAGAATGTGCAGATCTCCTCCCCAAGTACGAGACCAAGAAAATAGCCTGGCACATGACAATTTGGGTGGTTTTTGCTGCTGTTAAACCATTCAGATTTTCCTGTGGACTCTTCTACTCTTTTTTTGTGTGTGTGGTCCTACGTATTTCTAAAAGTGCTTTGTGAGAAGGCCTCTACATCCACATGCAAAACTGTTTCAGCTCCCTTCTGCTCTGTTTCCACTGCTGCATTTTGGAAAATGCAGCTGCTTGCAGTTATGGGATGGAAAGAAAACATGTAAGGGGTGCACAGAAGGAAGACAGATAATCACATTTCTGGGAGGAAAGAGTGGGAATGACCCCCCCAGCAAACATTAGCTACTGTCATTTTTTCAAGTGCTTGAGAAAACAAGGAAAGAAAAAAATTGCACAGGAAAAAGTCTGTATATCCAACCTTAATTATGGCAATAGATCACAAGTGGCTTCTGGCACTCAGTTGAAACATGTCCCCCTGTCAAACACCAGTGAGATGAAGCACCAGCTTCCAGCCATAAGACAGACTAGTGGTCATGGAACAGAAAGCCTCAGGAAATCCAAAGTAGGAGAGAGTCCAACAACTTCACAACTCTGAGCACAAACAGGCTGGATATCCTGTTGAAAAGTCATTGCACACCATGGATTCATCACATTGCTCTTTAAATGTATTTTTCTGCATCAAAAGGCACTTGTAGTTAGGCTGTGTCACTTCACATTGCATTAGCCTATATCATCTCATATCCTTTGGCAGTAAAATGATATATCATGACATAGACATAATCTAGGACATGTCACACCCTATATTTACAGTATTTAGTATATTTGATTTAAATATATGACCATCTTGTTCATCTTCTTTCACACCTTCCTCTTACTGAAGCTGATGGAAGAAGCATATGAACAACTGACAGGTTAATCGGGATCCAGAAGCAGAAGGAGAGGGTGAGTGACAGGCTAGTTCCAGTGGCTTATTACTAGCAGCATCATTTCAGTTAACCTTGCATACTTCTAATTCCCATTTCTGTCTGTGGAGCATCCCCTGTTGTCATAATGTCAGTGAATGCCATTAAGCCTGGGTAGTAATTTGCAAAGTCTTGAATAAACCAAAGGAATAATATTGAATTTTATTAAAGCTGTTCATTTGGTCTCTTGCTTTCTCAAGGAAATTCTGAGGAATGTGCTTGTTTTCTTCTTGCCAGATAAGGTCTTTTCTTTTGTGGCCTAGATTAAAGTCTATATGGCAGCTTTTGTTGATTAGCCACAACCAATTATAATAACATAATATATAATATATCATCTCTATCTATAAATCTGATGACATGGTATTTACTTTGGTGAAATCTTCCTCATCTGTGACAGGACAAAAGATTTAAAAGCAACCCGTCACTATCTACTGTAATAGCACTCAATTTCTTCTCAGCACTTATCAGATCAATATCAGTAACTGGAAAGAAACTGGTCTGGAGAAAGACATGAGGATATAAATTTGTTGTGATGCTGACAAGCCCTCAAATAGAAGCACGTTGCCAAGGTGGTGATGAGAAGAGACAGGGAAGAGCTCTCACAATAAAGTACCATTTCCCAATCGCCTAAAATTCAAGTGATTCACTTCCAGCACACCTGTTCTTCAGAACTAATCTGCTCTTGGATGAAGACTTGCACAGAATTAAAAAAAAAAAAATAAAATCTACATCTCTTCAAGTAACAGTCACAATCAATCACGATGGACAACCAATAAACACAATATATGGTACCTTCAGTAGAAGACAGAGTAAAATTAATGAAGGTGCCCAGACCTGGCACCCATACACGATCATAAAAGCATAGACAACCTCTCTTGTTAAAAAACAAACTCTGTATAAAATTCTATATTGCTGTGCACAGGCAGTGCCTGGGCAGTTTCTGTGTAACAGCACAGCAATAATTTAGCAGCACAAAGGAGCCCTGCCTGGCAGTTTATGGACAATCTATAAGGTGGCACAATATCCAAATAACATGTCGAGGGGGATTTAGGTGGGCACAGTGCAGTAACTGGAATTGGATTTGGGATGCTCTCGCAGCCTGGCTCACAATCAATTACAAGGCCCTTTGGAACTACACATGATCAAAATCTTCATTCCCAGCTCCCCGACAGGCTGCTCTCAGGCACACACCTCAGGAGTGGCTGGGCATAACACACAGACACATTCCCCTCTCCCATGTTACCTGCTCACAGCACCCCAGGGGTCCAGGGCTGGAAAGCTGGCTGTGGAGTGGGAAGCACCAGCCCTGTGATGGAGGGTGGTGTCAGTGGCTGCAGCTCAGGGCCACACTTCTCCCAGGGGAACGAGTGCAGGTAAGGTGACCACCTGGGTTCTCCAGCTTGGTTGACTGGGATGCCCATTTATGCTCTTTCTGTTAAAAACTCTGTGATAGAACAATTCTTCACTTCAGATGAAGCCTTTGACTCTGTTTCTCTAAATGACCTTTTCACATACAGTTGAACACTGTTTATGTTATCCTCCCTCCTGTCCCCATCTAATAGGCAATGCTCAGAGGCTGAAGTGACCTCCATAAGATCTTCTGCCATCTAAGAATTAAAATACAGAAAATGAGTCAGATTAGAGCCCATGAAGTGTATCTGCATGTCAAATACGCTGTCTGTTGGCGTCAAAGGCTAATGTGTAACAATACCTTATGTCTGCAGCCCATTTCAAATTCATTTCAATCATATGCAAATAGTTAAATAAGCATGGTAACAAACAGACCACAACCAGTACAGCTGAAAGATGAGATGAAGGGGCTCACAGAGCCAAAAGGGTTGAGTGACCTCATTTTTTCCTGGACCCATAAAATGTGATAACTCACTCTTCTTGTACCTATTTCTGGTAGAGTTCTTGCACTAATATGCTTTAAAAACTTAATTATCTACTTTGCAATAGGTAGACATCACTCAAGCCCTTTCTTCTTGTAGTTCCCCCCCCCAGCTGGGCCTATTTCTGAACATTTCCAACTGCTTTCTGGGACAGCTTTGTCTTTGGGGTGTAGGGCCCCCAGACAAACAACATTCCTTCCCTGGACACAGCGAACGTGGGAGATGGAACTCCCACATGGCACAGGTACTGACAATAGTCAGCTCAGGTTTCTTGGGTGTTACTCAGAGCCTAATTCCCCAGTATGGTCAGCAGCCCATTGGCAGTGGTGGTGGGAAGGGGAGAGAGGGGATGATTCCCATCACTGAAGTGGGACCCCAGCCTTAGCAGTGGCACCATGGATGGTCTCAGGAGGCTCCTCGAGGAAAGTGTCTCAGCTAGAGACACAGCACTCAGCCATTGAGGGGAAAACATTTGCTAAGTTGGCCTTGCATTTCTTTAATATTTTATATGATACACTTCAAGTCACTCATTTCCTGGTTGTTTTTTTCCCACAATTTATTAAAAGCTGGACCATTTCCTGACCCAAGAGGAGCTCACCAGGTTAAGTTTCATCCATGTCAAGATGTTACAGCATCTTGAATCAACAGAAGAGTTTTGTGCCTACTGGTTAGTTCAGAGTCAATGAGAAACCTGCAAGGTCAACAAGTAACAGGAAGTAATTAATTAGAGTTTTTATAATGTACTGTTTCACAGTGATTTCACTCCATAATAAATTTTACATCCTAAAGGAGGAACGAAATCTTGGAAAAATGTGTGGCTAATGTAAGAGACAAACAAGCAGGGTGGACTTCTCAGCACTGTCCCAAGAATATTGGCAGCTTTAACATTGTTTATGGAGTTCAGGTCATTATTAAGAAGTACTTATTCATTGAAGTGCTTTCTTAAATTGGCTTTTTGTCATAAAATATTCCATAAAAATTTTGATGTTTTCTCTTTAAAAATTCACTTCTGTTTGACAACACCCTCAGAACATCATTGTAGCTTCATGTTTCTATATTTCGAAAATTAAACATTTTTAACAAAGAAGTATAGCACATGTATCTTCTGACACACACAGTGTCAGCCCCTCTTGCAGACAAGATGCCAGACTGGACAGATGTGACAGCTGGTCTACTGAGGTCGTTTCTGCAGTATCAGCAAACATGAAGGAATTCCTGCAAAGCCTTGTAGCCTGCAGTGGGCTCCACAATGACTCCAAATGGTCTTGCTTTCCTTTTAAAATCAAAATTATAGAGTCTAAATTAACTTCTCAAACTGAAAAACCCAGAGATTTGTTGTCTTAGCCTTACAATGTTTAACACCTACAACACTACAATTTTGGCTCCTACTTTCTCCATTTCCCTAATTCCCAGAGTTGCTCAGAAAACAAAAAAGGCCTTCCTTCTTAACCAGTGAACAATAGCAAAAGTATGAACATGACAAGAAAATGTGATAGATGACAACTCTTGCAATAGTAGTTGAAAGCCAGGGCCCCCCAGCACAATTCTACTGAGTGCACAGCATTTCTATAGTTACAGATTGAACCAACAGATGTATTTATTTATGCAGTGCTGATTGTGCATTTTAACACATTGGTAACTGGCATTTAACTTCTGGAATAACGGCTTAAATCCAGCCATTAAATTCATTTTAATGGAATGTTTGTGAATGCTTTTTGTTATTATATATGACAGAGACACTGCTAATGACCCGCTCCATCTCATCTCCGCACAGCATTACTCCCTGTAGGAAACCCCTTGCTGCTTTGCCTGCCCTGTTTTGGGGAGGCCCTGTGCATTAGTATTTATGCACAGGGCCTGATTTTTCTGCTGCCTCAGGAAGACATCTCATTCCTCAGACTGTCACTGCTCATCCCTCAACACTGTGGGGGATCGGCATCATGTACTCCGGGGAGCTGATGCACAGGAGCATGGGGCATCACTTGCTGTGCTCTTAGCTGTAGTCCTCAGTGCTTCCCTTCTGCTACCCTTTCCCCTCAGGATGTTTCTAGCTTTCTGACAGGTTTGAACAGAGCTCCTGGGTGTTTACATAAAGGATACAACCGATTTCCAAAGGGTTTGGATTTTGCTTTCTAAAAGCACTACTGGCAAGTGTAACTTTCAAGGCACACCTGTTGTCTTCCCAGACAAGCCCGAACACACACAGGAATCCACAGGGGAAGCTGCAATCAGTCACCTTTTCACCTCCCCACAAACTTTCCTCAGCATTAAGCAAGGAAACCATCAAGCAATGTGGCTTTTAGAGGTTGTTGTCACAGTACCTGTCCAATGACAGAGACACAACTGCCATCATCCCTGAGCATCACCATGTCTACCCCACTCCTGCAGACAGCCACGTGATACAGTGAGCTTCATGAAGTGATGTCTTTCCACTTGACAATTAGATCCCCTCATTAGTCCTGCTGGGAGCTGCCCCAAAGCTCACAATCCTTTGGTAAAAACTTTCTTCCATGCTCCAGAATTTATTTTTGGTTAAGGTCCATTTGTCTCTGTCCCTTAAGCATGAAAAAATTAGGTTTAAATGTTATGAAGGAGAACTTTCTAACATTTCCTTGCCTACCTAAGTCACCTCTGGTGCTATATAATTGTGCTGCAGTCAGATATAGTAGTAGTTAATCTTTTTTCTAATGCAATAAGATAGTTGTATCACAGAAGAAAGAAATAAAAAAAAATATATTTAATCTACAGTGTGCTTGGTGTTAGGTGAGTGGAAGGGCAAAATACCAGCAAGGATGTGTGGGGAGAAAGAACACTATAGGTGGTGAGCAAATCCCAGCTTCTTCACTAGAACTGGTTAAAGATGATTTTGGAAGGGGTGTCACAGCATGACTTGGTTAAGCTTTCTGTAAACTTGACAAATAAAACTGTCAAAATAAATTGAGAAATACTGTTTTCACATGCTTAAAGCACTAATCTCTGGAACAGAGGGACTGTTAGTGGGACAGTCATTTCTCTGCAGCTGCCAGAAAAGCCAGGAAGTGGGAGAAATTGTATTCTTTGCTGCTAATGGATGGATGAGACTTTGCTTGGTTGGTGGGTGAATGGAAGGAAGATCAACTCTTCGCCTGTAGAAACAAGAAATTCCAGCAACAGCAAACATAAATTGCTGCAGAAAGCACAAGACACAGGCCTACAGCTCACAGGAGCTCAGAATTCCCACTGCATTAAAACACACAGACAAAATGTCATTGGAAAAAAGGTAATTCTCCTATTTAAATAAATGCTAAATTTTACAACAGAAAGAGATTTGAATTGAAGAAACTCCAAACACATCACTGATCAGCACACTCAGAAGGGTTTTCCAAAGTCATGCCTTGGTGCCAGTTTTCAAAATCCCAGTCTTACAGTCAGGAGTGGGAAAACCCTAGGAACACCAGCCAGACTCACTGAGGCCTGTGGTCACTGCTGTAAGTGTGTCTGTCTGCTTTGAGATGTCCTCTGACAGGCTGTCGATCCAGCAGCAGACTGCTGGGAAGGCAAGCGGATTGACAAGGGACTGTTCCCTTTGGAGAATTGCGAATAAAGCACCCACGGTGTTCCTATGGACTGCCTTTATTCCATCGCATTCCTCTACTTCCTGCCCGAGGAGCAGTCCAGTGGAGGATTTACACTGTACTCTGAGTAGGATTGTTGTCAGGACACTGATCATCTGAATCAGAAGTTCCTAAATTGATGAGCGGTTCAGACACATTCAAGGAGAAAGAAAAGGATTTCAGACAAGCATTTCAAAACTAGTTCCTGAGATACTACTTCAAGTGGAGAGACACACCACTTCATTTTCCAGACCACTTATCCCACAACTCCCACTGTGATGAGTAATTATTTATGGATCCTCAGCAGTTTTGAAGAGCAGGATGCCTCATTTGGGAACAGACGAGCAGTGCCAGCAGGGACGTGGTGGCTCAGCAGGAGCAATAGTGGGGAGGTGGCAAAACGCTCACCTGCAGCCATTCAAGGGGCAGCCCCTGTCCAGCAAATGCTCCTGGATTTGGCATTTCCCATGGCTACATTCACAGTAGACTCCTCTAAATCCAGCTGTGATATCCTGTGGAAGACCAGGCTGCATGACTCACCCACTGGCCAACTCTATCACTTTATTTGGTACAAGGCAGTCCTTTGCATCCAAATCCTCCTGCCAGCGTCTCTCGAGGAGCAGAGGCACATCGTTTGCTGCTGCTGCTGCCCATAGGCTGAAGGGGTTTAAGCCCTGTGTGGATTCAGCCCTAAGCATCACAATTATAGTTATTGAGGTGTGAAGGCATCAGCCTGGACCTTCCCTTTTACAGATGAATATTTTACATGAGTCAACAGAAAATAACAATTTCAGCCACTGTGTGTTTCCTTGAAAAAGATGTTGACATTGAAATTACATACTAGGAGAACCCCCTCCCCTCCCACCAAAAAAAAGAACCTCAAACACAGCTATTTTAGCTGATTCAGTTCCACATCTGATGTGATGAAGAATTTGAGGTTCATTTTCTGGAAAAGCAGAAACGCCTTTAAAGCATGAGTGACTTACAAAAGAGAAATTTTTGGTTTCAGACTTTCACAGTAGGAAGTCTGAAAGGCTAACTTTAATTCATTTGCAATTTCTTGAATAATCTAATTTAGATGTTGGACAAAGTTCTGGGTTATTACTTTTCAGAGAAATTACAATGTAATTGTTATTGCTTTCTTCTATAATTATTCTGATGGAATCAACAAAGGATATTTTTAAAAAGGTTTGCTTATCTGAGAGATAACACTTGAACATAATATAAACAGGATTTAGCCTTCATTCAATGTTTAATATTTTCTGTAGATCTATTCACAATAACATTGGAATTTTGCTAGAAGGAAACCTGTTCCTGCGTTGATTTTGCATCTGGATATATTCACATATCAGCAGTAAGATGTGGACAAGAAAACTCTTGCACCAATAACAAGCTTGCTATACTGTCATTTAGAAGGTCATATCTTAGGCAAAATATATTATCACTCTTTTTTGGAAAATGTCAACATACTCCCCTGTACTTCAATGAAGATTACAAGGCCCATCTGCACAGATACTGCTGTCTGTCAAAGCATTTATTGAATAATTTTTCTGGTTTTAAATAGATTGTGGAAGCCACTGTTTTTGCACTGAGTATCAAATATTAACTTTGACAAATATACTTTGTAGTCATGATTGCACCTGGAAGCACCTGGACTACCACATTACAGTATGTACTTTGTAGGAAAATCACAATACTTTACCATTAACAGAAGTTCCCAGTCTTATTTCCATACTGGTAACCTTGGAAAACAATTAGGCATCATAAAGTTTAAATTTTAAGGTCTCAAAAGCAAAGTTTCAGGTTTCAGCATTGCTCTCTGCCGGGTTTTTTCCTTCCTTTTTTTTTTTTTTTTGCAACAGGCAGCATTTTGATGATCAGATTTGCAGAGAAGTCACTGGCTGAGCATGCATGTACGGACACTATTACTGTGACATTAGTAAACCATCCAGTGAGGTTTCTTATGGGATTTGAAAACTGTCTTCCCCCATTTGGATGCAACTTTATGGATAATCTCACTATTTAGGTTTTTCACCTCTGTAGATGGGGACTGTTCTCTGTAGAATGTCTTAGTAAGGGCTATGTCGGATCTACAATACACATCAGTATTTTCACAGACTTAAATCATGGAAGTTCCCACGAGGCAGCGACCTATGTTTATAGAGCTAAAGTGTATGCACTATATATTTTATTATATGACTGTCTGAAAGCCATATTGTATTAAGTACTCTGCATTGCTGTGAATCACCATGAGAATCGCTGAGAAAATGTAAAGCTTCTCTTCTTCAGGGTCAGGAGTACATTCCTCTGTGGCCCTTTGCTTTAACAGGAAGCAAGGATGTAAAATACCAAAGACTCTTTTTCCACTGACTTGAGTGGAAATGGCCCAGAGTTTATTAAACAGTAAATAATTCCACTATCAATCTAGCATCTTAAAATGGGAAACCACCTACAGAGCACAGACAAGTAAGAGCCAACATTAAAATGTAGATACACACACACAGAGTCTGCTATTCAAAGAGAGTGGCTCTAATAAAGGTCTTTTTCTGGAACATATTCTTTCTGTTGACTGAATGACTGTGGTCTTTTTTACCTTAACTATTGTGCCCAGTGAATTAAGGCAATGTAAATTATTCAGGTGTATCTTGTGAATCTTTAATGAAGAACCTCTGTAGCAAAAGAAAAAAAACTGGACATGGAATTGTGTCCATCTGCAAAGGCCTTCCCTAATTCTACTAAATACAGGACAGTTTATTAAAGAGAGAAATCATAAAATTAACATCTCATTTGATTCTGGTCTATACATTTCTGAAATGCTAAGAATAACTTGGGCTAAGCATTACTTTTACTATCAGATTTGTATCAAGCAAAATATGAAGCACATGCTACATTCACAGCATGCTTGAGGAAGCCTAGAAACTGTGTATGACACCAGTTAATTTCTGAGAAGGAAGAACAAGATGCCCTCCCTTTCAAGGATCCCAGTTTTTTATTTCAATGAGACAGACATTGTAGCACCTAATTTCATAAAAATATTATCCACTTTCACATACTGTAAGCATCTAGAATAACTAGAGGAGCTATGTTCTTATGTATTTCATTTGAGTTAAAAGTGTTTTTCAGTGATATTGTGTTTTTAGAGGAAACCAGTGAATATAAATGCTTTGCAGATAAAAGATATTGAAAGTTTGAAAAAAAAAATGTTTAATAATTAAATTTTATGAAATGTTTAATATCATTTATTATTCAGCATTGCTGGTTCAATTATTTAAACTATGAAAAGTCCCCATTGGCTGGTCAGTCCCAGAACAGGATGTTTGGGAGCCCCATACAGGGCCAGTTACTCTTTTGTTCCCTGAATTTAAATTACATGTAGATTTCCAGGTGCCCAGAGCACCTCCTCCCCCACCAGGAAGGTGGAGGTCCCTGCATGCGAGGCAGCCTCTCTTCCTCTGCCTGTTCTCCATCTGGGCCAGTGTCCTCTAACAGCTTCACACTCCTGAGTCACTGAAAGAGGTGATGGTGTTGCCTCATGCTGTATGACACTGATATAATAAGGATGTGAAGTGTTCACAGAATCATAGAATATGCTGAGTTGGAAGGGACCCACAAGGACTATCGAGTCCAGCTCCTGGCCCTGCACAGGACCACTCCCAAGAGTCACACCATGTCCCTGAGAGTATTGTCCAAATGCTCCTTGAGCTCTTTCAGCCTTGGTGCAACGATCACTTTGCTGGGGAACTTGTTCAGTGCCCAACCATCCTCTGGGTGAAGAACCTCTATAATATCCAACCTCAACCTCCCCTGACACAATGTCAGACCATTCCCTTGGGTCCTGTCACTGGTCACCACAGAGCAGAGATCAGGACCTGCTCCTCCTCTTTCCCTCACAAAGAAGTTGTAACTGCAACGAGGTTTCCCCTCGGTCTCCTCTTCTCCAGCTGAACACACCAAGTGTCTTCAGCTGCTCCTTACACGGCTTCAAATCAAGGCCGTTCACCATCTTCGTTGCCCTCCTTTGGACACTCTCTAACAGCTTAATATCTTTCTTATACTGTGGTACCCAAAAATTGAGGCAGTGGTAGTTGAGGCCAACCCAGGGCAGAGCAGAGCGGGACAATCCCCTCCCTGGCCCGGCCAGTGATGCTGTGCCTGTTGCCTCCCAGGACAGGGTTGGCCCTCCTGGCTGCCAGGGCACTGTTGACTCATATTCAACTTGCCATCGACTAGGACCCCCAGGGCCCTTTCCTGGCGCTGTTTTCCTGCACCTCATTCCCCAGTCCATACATCCGGGGTTGCCCCACCCCAGGTGCAGAATCTGGCACTTCCCTGTATTGAACGTCCTATGTTTGGGGATTGCCCAGCACTCTGATCTGTTGAGGTCTCTCTGCAGGGCCTCTCTGCTTCTCCCAGTTGTGTCAGTGCTCACTGTGTCTGCCTGTGGTTCCCAGACTCTGCAAAGCTAAAGTTTTTGCTTGCAACTTGCCAGAATCAAAAGTGTGGCTGAACCGTAATAAACCTGGACACCACAGCTACCTGTGCTGGCACACACTGCTCCATCACACACGCATGGGAGACAAGGCAGAAGGAATTCACAGGTGTTACAAACCTCTCTCAAGCACAGCTCCAGTGTCAGCTGTGGTGTCTCACCAGGACAAGGCGTTTGTGTGTTCTGCAGCCTGTGGGTTAAGCTCTACCCACGCCTGGCACAAACACACACCTTAATCCATCAGACAGTTACTTATACTGGAAATGGAGGTTTGAATATTATAAAAACCTGTAATTTTTTTTTTTATTTGTTGGAATTTATGAAAGAAAAGGTTTGTCTGGAAACATAAGTGCTCTCAATGAGGCTTCCAGAAATAGCAGCCCTCTTGTTTCAAACTGGGCAATTAAGGCAATGATTTATAGCAACTCACTATATTTTCTTGAAAAAATTCCAAAGTGAATCATCTCCTGCAGCATCAGACTGAGCTGACCTCTGTTCTCAGATTCTTCAAAGTCAGCTGAAAGGTGTAAGGTGTTTTTCATTTGCTTATTTTGTTGGAGGTTTTTTGTTGGTTTTGGTTGGTTGGGTTTTGTTTTTGTTTTTGTTTTTTAATGTGGCCATAAGCTTCAACGCATACATCCTTACATTAGGAATCCAAGTAAGGTGGATTGGTCCTCAAAAAGGCTTAGTATAGTGGAGTTCAAAGAAGCAACATCTATATGTTTTAAAAAAATAAACCTAACATTCACATTCTTAAATATAGCTTTATGCTTCTAGTTGTAAAATATGAGCACTAAGACTTGAGATTTTCTTCTCCTGGGTGAGTGGCCTAGTTGCCAGACTGTAAAAAATCATTTACTCTCTTGGTCTGGCCCAATTAATATTTAATTATGTCAGGCAAAGTGGAACAGCTTGAGTAGGAGGACATGAGAGTCCTCACACAGGCCAGGATAGCCCAAACTTACAAATGCACGTGGCACAACAAAAGCAATAACCGAGTCCAGGCCTTCTGCATCCTAAGCAAATGCCTTGACTGCTTAATTGCTGGATAGCAGGGAAGAAAGTATAACCTTTTTGTCAGCTGTATTTGGTGCTGAGACCAAATCACTAGATTTGCTCTGAGGCTCGAGATCCTTTGAGAAAAGGAAGACAGACTCTTAGTTTGTGAAGCCTGGCAAGGATTAAATGTGAGATAAGTGCCTACCTACCCCCAAACCTGTCAAAACAATGCATGTCTGCAAGTGCTGAGAGACAGCTTCAGCACCCAGGCAGAGGACTCTTCATCTTGGAGTGCATCAGCTCAGTGGCACCAAAGCCCCTCTCTGACCCAACCTCTGATCTGGGGCCAGATTTTGAATCAACAGTCTGAAGTGACAGGTAGAAGAAGAGAAAATTAATTCATTTTTCTGCATACCTTGTCTTCTAGCTGCCATTCAATGTTTCATGTCAGGTGTTTTATATGTAGGAGGTTACAAAGAGAATTGCTTTGTGTTTTCTTTATGTCTAAGAAGGTGGGTTTTTTTAATATTTGTTTTTGTCTCCCTCAACTCAAAATATATGCTTCCTGGATTGAAAAGGCACATCTTCTCACTGATATAAAAGAGAAAGATTTCCAGTTCTCATCACCATTTTATAAATTCAGCCTGCAATTCCCTAGTAGAAGTAAAGCTCTATTTATGCTGTTGTTTTTATACTGTACCTGAAAGCTTTAGGCAACCAAGGGCTAAGGTGAATTAACTCAGCATTCTCTATTGTTCAGAGAAAATGAAATGTGGATGTAAAGGGCTACATATTAAGCTGACAGGCCTATGTATATGAATAGCCCCTAAATTCAAACAAAAGCCTGAATGTTGAAATAGCACAATTTAACCCAAAGGCAGACTCTAGGCCTGGAATTAACACGCTCTGCCCATGGTCAGGCAGGGAAGGCAGCATGGGGAATGGGTGGGAGAACCGTGACTGCTCCCAAGCCAGATGGAGCAGTTTTGTGTTACCTACGACCCTCATGCCCCACAGCGCTTCACAGCACCCAGACCTCTCACACCAGGAGCTTGTCTCCAAGCCCTGCAGCTCCTCTGCTCTCCCACTACAGAACTGTTCCCTGAGCTCTTGTCCCAAATCTACCCCAGCCCAAGTCCCCCTCCATTCTTTTTGTCAAAATTTATGAAGACTTTCAGGTGTCTACCCCAAGGCTTCTCACATCCCACACACCTGAGCTCCTCTTCTGTCCCACATCTCCCGCTCCCCTCTCTCCCAAACACCTTCCCATCTGGCTCTGTCACCATCACAATGCCCCTCTACTTTAATTTCTTCACTCTTTTTGACTCCATCTATACCCAGCCAGACTCCTCACTCCCTACCTCAGGGCCAGAAGGCCTGCTGGGGACCCAGATGTTCTGCTTATGCTGACTTGACTATTGATTTTGTGGCCTCTGCTGTCCTTCATCCAAGCTCTGATATCCTTCCAGCATTCACTGCCATGTTCTAACTTCCCACCCCGGCCAGCCAAGCTCATGTCTTCCCAGGACTCTCCATGCAGGAGGTTGTTCTGTCTTATGCTTCTGGCAAACGTTTTCAAAATCTGAACACAGGCTACACTTGCCCAAAATCTGCCTAGCTCAGCTCTGAAGAAATTAAAAATAAGCCACCTCCAAGAATAGGATATATGGCAGCTATAAAGAACTGCTGGTGTGAATTGGCTGTGAGGCCTCCAAAGTAGGGAATTACAAATCTGATTTCCCTGCACACGAACGTGAAAGCAGGTTTGGTTTCCACAGTGCATCTACTTATCTCTGAAAATGATTGGAGGATGTAGCTGTGGAGGTATATGTATTGTAAATAATGTGAAGAACCTTGATGCTTTAAAGTGTGATATAAATATCAATAAGCAATCATTACAGTGCTAAGCTGTAAGCAATGCACATGGGCTTATCTCTGTAACTGCTTAGTGCCTGGGAATGGCCACTTAATGTATGGTAAAGAATTCCCTTTTGCCTCAGAAGCAGGAGATTACAGAGTATTTTTCTAACTTCTTTTATCACGTGCTGCACATTTTTCAGAACTCAGGCCTGAAAATGAGTTATCTGTAGGATATTCAACCAACTCTGACATCCAAGTGTGATAGGATTTCTGTGGACACAAATACTGAACAAGCTAACCACTCCACAAGTACTGTTCATATCAGTCCTTTCTCAGCAGTTAGGGATGGCTCACATCCTGCAGATGTTCTCCAGTGTGGGGTTTTTCCTGCATTTAGCAAACTACGAAAGTACGCAAAAAATTTAGTGATGTAAGTATTGCCTTTGGGACTTCTTCTAAATATTGTGCAAGAATGTTATGTCTTGATTTTAATGGTTTCTCATCTCCAGTCCTACTTTCCAGTAGTTTTATTTATTATAGGAATTGTAATTATTTTTAGCATTTATAAGTTCTATTAAGTTGATGAAATAAGTATTCGGTGATATATTTAGACAGGCATGTACTCAGACTGCTATTAATATTCTCTGTTCAGTGAGGTTAACCAATTACTCAACACTTAGGGTAGACAGTAGATCAGATTTATCCTTTTACTAGTGTAAAGAGTACAGACATCTCAGCATTAAAAGAAAGAAAGAAAAAGGGTAGCATTGTTATGGAGACTACAAGGCATCTAAATGTTTTTACCCATTTTTGAGAAAAGGGACGCTTCAAATGTCATATTTGAAAATCTGCTACTGACCTGAGCCATTAAATACATTCATACAAGATTTGCTAGTTCTAAGAATACTCTCACTACAACCTATGAACATAATCTAGTAACTTTGAAACTGTTCTACGAGCTATCTGTGGATGTTGAGTCAAATTTTCAAATATTCATCCCACAGAACTGGATGGGCATTTTAAACAGGCTTGATGCTCACCTAAATACCGACTTGAAATGGCCTGAATTTCAGAACAACTCCTCCTTCAGCACCTTACTCTGCATGTTCAAATCTTGTCCAGTGTCCCTCAGTTTTGCTCTAAATGGAGGCTCAAGCTGTATCTGAGTAATTTTTATTGACTTTTAAGACACAATGCACAGTCTGCATCAGGACACATCCAGGAACACACAGCTCTGCCTAACAAAACACCCGGGCAGCTTCAATGACTATATTCAAAATGCTATAAAAGGCAGACACAGACTTATACGAGCTTCCCTGGAATTAGCAACTTTATGGATCTTTAGAGCAGTTTTATAGAACAGGTTAGGATAGAACTGAATCAATAGAGAATTTTTATGAGACTCCCAAGGCCTGCATGTATTAAAGCAGTAAATATTTAATTTTCTTTATAAATGTTAACAGGAATGAAATGGAGCAAGATGCAACAAGACTCACATATAGAGCACGTGGTTGGAGACACACACTGTTGTGTCATGTTTGTGGAAGTCAGGACAGTCGCTGGAGCAGCAGAGCCAGAAGTGATGCTGAGCTTCTGCTTCGACTCCAAGCATCGTGTTCCCAAAGGAAATCCTCACCACACACGCTGTCCCACTGCATTCTGTGACCTCCTCCTGCTACCACCGTTGCATCACCAACCACTTTTCCCTCTCCTCAGCCAGTTTCCCTTGCTCCCACTTTCCTTTCTGCCCAAGGGGAGCTGTGGGAATATTGGTGGGAAGAAGGGAGGCCAACTGCAGCAGGAACCATTTCCCTGGCCAGGCAAATACAAAGGCAGCTTCAGCCCATGAATTACCATGAGTATGAATGAGAGCCTGGGAATGCCTCAAAAATCACTTTACCTCCATCTCTAGCATAGCAGGAACGTTTTACCCATCTTTTCCATGAATGCTCAGAGAAGGAACTTATGCTGGCACTAGCTTTATGTCACTCCAGAATAATTCTATCAGATTTATTACATCTAAGCACTTCAGTAAATATTTAAAGAATCTGATTGCAGCATATAGGGTTCTAAGAGATTAAAAAGAAATAAGTTAACTTACATTAGCATATAATATTATTTACCTAAGATAATTAAATCAACTCAGTTATTCGCTAAATCAACTAAATTTTCATTACCATGACATGCTTAAGGAGTACAGGTGACGACCAGTTAGAAATGTTAAAGTAATAACAATAAAGGTTGGTTGGTGGAGCTAAATTGAAGTGGTATTAAACCACTCAAGGCATCCTTGCCATTAATCTTAAACAAAAGTCAAGTTTGCACTGTCGTAGGGGAAAGTATTCATTCAGTTGTGAAAAGTATAGTTTAAACATACTACTTTACCCTCTACAAATATTAAATAAATATCACAGTGCTCTTAACCACTCCACAGGTGGAAACCAATGCCCTGCAGCGTGAGCCTTCCAAAGCAACTAGTGGCTTTCAAGAGGCCTAATCTTTTGACCTTTTACTTGATACTTCACAGGGAACCCTTCATCTGAGTGCTTATGACTTTTCAGTTGTTCCCTATTGGGGTGCTTGGGATACTCAAAGGTGATTATTAAATAAAAAGATGGTTGGTCAGAATCTTTTGACTGCCAAAAAAATTGAAAAGAAAGGCACGTACAGCAGAGAGATAGCCAGGGAAGAAGGCCCAGAGGAATCAAGTCTGAGAAAAAATGAGTTACTGTCATTAGCAGTAGCAAAAAATAGACTTTTTTTTCCCTCGTGAAACAATGCCACTGTATGGCTCTACTTTCCATTTGTTTGCTCTCTGCACCTCTGTGTATCTGACAACATCTGGATGCTGCTCAGTTTGCACAGACATTCCTTCCTGAGGAGAAAAAATCTGGCAATTGCTGTAACGGCTCACAACAGCAATACACCCAAGGAGTTGGCTTCCTGTCGGAGCTTCTTCCAGGGAAAAGCTGAACTTCTGCAATTTTACTGTTCCTTTCCAAGATGTAATTTCTGATTAAAACTTCCTTCAATCAGAGGCATTCACTGGCAATACTAAACCTGTTGTTCCTCAGCATCATCTCTGTAGCAATTGATTATAAGGGAACTGGTTCTCAGCAGGAATAATATTACAAACTGTAGTGCCCCAATCTCACTACTTCCAAATGGAAAGTAATCCAGTTTTTATTGCTGACCACAAAAAGGCATAAAAATTAAACTTTCAGAATATTTTACTTTATGGTTACTAATAAAATTAATTAAGATTTTTTATCTAAGATTTGAACGCTCTGTGCACTTTTTTTCCTGTGAATACCTCTATGTATTTATTTGTATTTGTCCAGTTATAGGCCTGGAAAACAGAAATAAGGTCATTCCATCAAAAGCAATGGAAAAAGTGGTACAGAGCGGAGTAGGAGCAAAAATTTACTCAAAATCATGATAATTCATGTAATCTACTGGTCACCGCCTGTTAGGAACCTTCCTTCCCTCGTGCTGATCCATTGAGACTTTTAATGTCTTGCAATTGTCAGCTTGAGAACCATCCTCTTTCACGGATATGCAAAAGCCTTGTATTTTTAGCCTAGATGTGTTGATCCAGGTGGCATCTCTTAAATTTCCATTTACTGGGAGCCCATCCAAGAGGAGATGAAAATCTTCTTGGCCAACTGCATAGCAGGAAATGGGTCATGAGTGAAAAACCATGGCTAAGCATCAGTGAACAGCAGACAGTGGAGCTCCTGTGAGGCCGTAACACAAAAGGTAGGTGGGAGGGAGTAGCTGGGAGAGCTGGAGCTTGTCAGCAGAGCCAAGTGCCCTGCACCAGATATGGAGAGCAAAACCTCTGTGCTTGCTCTGCTTTTATTTGTGGTCAGTGTTCTCAGCTGTAATGTTCTTTTGAGAAGAGTGGACTGTGAGACAGCTACATTTCAATCCTTAACCCTTGAAGTTCAGATTCATCTTTCATGGCTCATTATTATCAGTACTTCCTCTATTTTCTGTTCTAGCATATAATGTACAGTTTATATTCCTTTATTTTTAATCACCTTTACTGAATAGTTTTCTTAGGTACTTATCTACCATCTCATCTCCTTGCTTTGTGTAATTACCTATCCCTTTCCTTCAGATGCTTCTTTTATTCCCCTGCTTACTTTTCAGAATCATTACCATTAAATTATTATTCTTAACAGCAGTACATTTATGTTTATTATGCAGTGTTTGCAAATAAATAGGGAACTGAACTTCTGTCTGTATTTAGCTAAAGCTAAAAGGAGAAAACACAATGCAGGCTGAATTCTCATTTCATTTACTTGCTTATTGTTAGAAGAAATAATTTTCATTGACTTTTAAGACCTCTGCTTTACAATCAGTACTTTTTATAGTTTTGTTGTTTTAGGGAATGTTGGAAATATTTATCAAACTATATAATTTAAATAAAAAACGTACTAATATTGAATCCAGTTTTCTTCCTTGGGCACTACTCTTTTCCTTAAGGAAATATTTGTAGGTATATCAGATAACTGAAACGATCCTGGACTAACTGGTGACATTCTTCTATGTGAAATACTTCTTTCTAGCTCATGTTTGGATTGATAAACTTCATAAAAGGATAAACGTACCCATATGGTATTTTACTGGTGTAACCACTTGGACTGTAATTTTTTTCCCTGGATGTGTGGCTACCCTGCCATTAATTAAGAAGACTAAAGTGATACTAGGCCCTTCTTCCATTCAGGTGAAGGACAAACACTCCTACAGATTACAGTAAAAATGAAGTTAAAGTCACCCAGCTCCCCACCTAAGAGTGGAGCTGTGCAATAGTCACATTGAAGTCAAAAGGCCTGTTGAGTACAAGAAGTCCAGCCCCTGATCAAGGCTGGCTGATCATAGAGCCACAGATTCATCTGGTTCTAATTCTACAGAAGCAGGAGGAAGGTGGAGGCTGTTGGAGTGTACCACTGCTTTGTTTGAGATCATTTAGCTTAAAATTAGCTCATGCCATTATGGTTTTGTACAAACCAGTCTTGCTTCCTGACAGGCTGAGCACTTACTGCCACAGCCATGGCAGGCTCCCAGCCAGGCTCCATTAGGAGAATTGACATAGAGAAATTCAGCCTTTGAAGAGAGAAAAGGACATTCTCTCTTCCTCCAGGTGAGGCAGCAGTGCTTTTAATTAGTGCAGGAAACAGGTAACTTGTTCCACTAGGGAAGGTCCCAGTCCCCCAGGTCTTGGTGAACCACTCACTCCCTGAGTTCGTATCTCCTTCTCTGCTGGTCTGTATTTAAACTCCTGAGCTGTGCCTTATGCCCCTTGGCTGCTCTCACCACCTTGACTGCCATACTTCATCATAACATAGGGTCTGCTCATAGCCCCAGCCTTTAGATGCCTTCTATTGCTTATGTTCATATGAAAAAGCACTTGTTCTACACTAAGTATAGTCACGAAGTGACCCCAATATCTCAGTATTAATCCAGAGGCAATTTGATTTGTTACATGCTTTCTCCTCCCTCTGTCAGCAGCATATAACTATTTGACTTTTAATGGAAATTCTGTGCCTTGCCTATTAAGTGGTGGCTGCAGCTTCCAGGACCAGCTGTGCTGTGAGATGCACGGTTTTATCAGTATAGGATGCTGACTGGCAGCTGCTGCACAGCCTTCCTCGCACAAGAGCACAAGCCCACGCTGCAGCTGAGTTCACAGAACTGGTATACTCATGGGATCACATCTCACTGGACAGAGGTTGAGACACTGGAGTGGCAATTCCTGCTTGTTCTTCTCCTATGAGGTATCGCTGAGTTCAAAGCAGCTGCTTCTATTTCTTATTTTTATCTTCTTTTATTTTTTATCCCAGAGACATAACCAGTCAGTGAATGCATTAAATGATAAAGGAGGGAAAGCACTTACATATCAATCTTTCCCTGAGAACTACAGTTTCATTTTATTAACAGAAACATTTCAGTTTCATAAATACTTAATGAAGTGCTTGCCTATAGCAGAGAGTCACTTCAGAGCTAATTGCTCCTGTGGTCAACCCCCCAAGCTGCTTAGTGTTTGCTTGCAGTGTCACATTACAATGAACACAGCTGACAAACTGGTTATTAAAGTATTGGGAGCATCTCCTCAAAAACGGGGATTGTTTAGTTAGCATAAGGATGCAGACTAAGCCCAGTGCAATAATGTATGAAAGAGAAGTCAAGGTAATCAGTGCACCCTCTAGAGCAAAACTAGAGAGCTCAGACTGGGGCAAAGTATCAGTGAAAATTCATTTGTACACATTTATTTCCACCAGAGTAGTAAAAGCCTAAAGTTATCCTGCTGGCTTATATTGGTGGAGCAGCGAGCTACAAACCACAAGGTGCAAGAGAAAGAAGCACAAAAGTACACATAGGCATTCCTAAGCTTACAGAAGGGTACTAACACTTAAAATGGAGGTAGAATGTTTTCTTCCTTCTTTTATCCTTATTGTTAGTATTAGTGAACTGGCTTGCACTGTTTGTTTTGGTTTGCCAATGGGACAAGGCCTGACTGGTGGTCTGAGAGGACAAAGGTGTGTGGCAGAAGCTAAAGGAGAACCTCATGCTTCAAGAATCCTGGGTGTTAAATAGCAGTCCCAAAATCACCTCCTCACCTGCTGTAGCCCCCACATCCACTCAAAAGGCATCACAAGAGAGATCCTGACCACCTCAGGTTCACAGCCTGACCCTACTGAAACCCCTGTACACAAAGGCCAGGGGAGAAAATATATCAGATACTGACTTACTGGAGACTAGGGCTTCCAAAAATAACAATCTGTTGTACTCACTGTGGGATGAGTGAACTCCAGATGCCAGGAATCACCATATAGGGCCTTAGGTATGACTGCTAGAGATTTTCTGCTATTTCTATCATAACTTTTCCATGCTACTCTACACAGTGAGTCAGAATTCGTGGTTAGAACAAGCAGTGAGTCATACCAAGAACCACTCTCCCAAACCTATAAAAGTTAATTTATTTATTTGCCTTTTCAGAGACTCTTTCTGATCATTCAGTGCTGTTACAAGGCATGCAAGTCAGCTGTCTGACAGGGTGGTTTCAAATATTGATCCAAAAAAATATACATGCTGAATCAAGCAATAGAAAAACAGAGCAGACATGCAGAGATCTCAGCATCAAAATGTGATATAGAAAGGAGAAGAAGTTGCAGAGGAAAAAGAGTCATGTGAGGTCAAAGTCTGCCAAGCTGTGAGGCTGCAGCTGGCATTCTCAAAGGGTTGCCTTAAACAAAGTCTGTAAAAGTACTGGATTTCATCTCAAGATACAGCAGGGATTAAAACAATGAAAGATATTAGAAAATATAAAGTGGCATTGAAAGACTCCTGAAGGAAACATGTTTGATGAAGGAAAATTCAGTTGGTGTCTATGTCAGACAGCATGTTGATAATATATATTTAAACTGATATAAGCGTACATGAGAAAATAATCCATTTAGTGGTTTGCTTTCATGTTGTTCTATTCCTTTATTCATCATGTTTCTAGCTCAACTGATAAGTTCCTTTTATAATTTCTCAAACATAGCTGCAAAACTGTTCAGTGTATGGGCACTAAGCAACTTATGACTGGTTTGTGTTGGAAATTTCCTTGTGCAAAGGTGCTAAGGCTTTCTGCCTACTGCTGAACAACACACCCTACAAGCACTCAGCACAGGTCTGGAGAAAGCCTGCTGTGAGGTCAACTCACTGCAAAGACAGCAGCTTACTTGATGCTTTCCTCGATTTTGTTACTGCTGAAAAGGAGATTTATGCTCTGTAGCGTGGAAGCTGCCTAGGATCATCACGGCTGGGCTTCGTGAACGAAGATCTGGGGAGGGCTCTACCCACATTTGTTACAAGCGCACTGGTGGCTAAAAAGGCCAATAAGAGAGACATGTCTGGTTGCAAAAGACACAGCAGGAAAGACTCCTTAGGTGGTAAATTCTGCAAGGTACGATTCTTTCTGCGTTGTCTTTTCTCCTCAAGAGTGATCCTGTGTGCGTTCTCAAAGGCATCAGCAGCGTTATAGATGGTGTGTCTCCAGACCTCCCAGCTGGAGGCCAGAGTAGACCAGTTATGGTGATCAATATGGCCAAGGCTGAGATGTTGTTTCAGGCAGTCCTTGTATCTTTTCTTCGGGGCTCCTCTCATGCGGCAGCCGGTGGCAAGTTCACCATAAAGCAAGATCTTAGGGAGGTGGTGGTCCTTCATCCTGGAGACATGCCCTGCCCAGTGCAGCTGTGTTCTCAGCAACATGACCTCAATGCTTGTGATTGCTGCTTGTTCTAGAACAGATGTATTGGTCACATAATCTGACCAGTGGATGTTTAGGATTGTATGAAGGCAGCGTTGATGGAAGTGTTCTAGGAGTTGCAGGTGGTGGCAGTAGATGACCCATGATTCGGAACCATATAAGAGAGTAGACAGCACAATGGCTCTGTAAACACTGATCTTGGTACTTTTCTTCAAGTGTTTATTTTGCCAAACTCTTTTATGAAGCACTGTATGCCTTTGCTAACCTGTTGTCTATCTCTCCGTCAATCTTACCATCTGAGGAGATGAGGCCACACAGGTAATTAAACTGCTTGACTGATTTGAGCTCTGATTGGCCAATGGTGATATGGGGATGATGGAAGACTTCCTGAGGTGCAGGTTGATGGAGAACCTCTGTCTTCTTTAAGCTGACTTCCAGCCCAAAGAGCTCAGCAGCCTCAGCAAAGCAGGATGTCAAACGCTGCAGAGCTGCTTCTGTATGGGCAACAGGGGTGGCATCATCAGCACAAAGCAGCTCCTGGACAAGATGGTTTAAGGTCTTGGTGTGGGCCTTCAGTCGCCTTAGGTTGAAAAAGCTTCCATCAGTACGGTATCGAATGTAGATCCCGCCCTGATCCTCGAGATCTGCCGTGGCCCTTTGGAGCATCCTGCTGAAAAAGACTGTGAATAGGGTAGGAGCGAGAACGCAGCCTTGTTTCACACCATTCTTAATTAAAAAGGGCTCAGAAAGTGTGTTACCATATCTGACCCGGCCGTGCTGATCCTCATGGAGTGAGATGATCATTTTAAGGAATTTGGGGGGACAACCTAAACGTTCCAAAATCTGCCACAGACCTTTTCTGCTCACAGTATCGAAAGCCTTGGTGAGGTCGACAGAGGTTACATAGAGACCTTTGTTCTGTTCCCTACACTTCTCTTGCAGTTGTCTGAGAATAAATACCATGTTTCTGGTACTCCTGTTGGCTCTGAAACCACTTGGCTTTCAGGTAGAATTCCTTCTGCTATAGCAGGTATTAGTCTGTTCAAGAGTATTCTTGCCAGGATTTTGCCAGCAATGGAGAGCAGAATAATACCATGGTAATTTGAGCAGTCTGATTTAACTTCTTTCTTCTCATACAAGGTGAAAATGACTGAATCACAAAGGTCTGAGGGTAGTTTGCCTAGTTCCCAACAGCACACCACAAACTCGTGAAATTTAGCATGGAGAGTAAGGCCCCCATGTTTCCAGACTTTGGGTGGAATTTCATCAACCCCAGCTGCCTTACCAATTTTCACCTGCTGTATGGCCTTAAGAGTTTCTCCTAAAGTGGGGGCAGTATCCAATCCATTCTTCACCAGTTGTTGTGTGATGGACTGAATAGCTGAGTCTTGGACTACGCGGCTGGTACTGAAAAGAGTCTGAAAGTGTTCAGACCATCGATTCAGAATGGAGGTTTTATCTGTCAGAAGCATTTGACCATCTGCACTGAGTAGAGGGCTTTGGACCTGGTATGTAGGCCCATATGCTGTTTTCAGGGCCTCATAGAATCCTCTGTGATCACCCTTATCTGCACATAATTGAGTTTTCTCAGCTAGATTGATCCACCACTTGTTCTGGATGTCACGGAGTTTCTGTTGGAGCTTGCTGCATGCAAGATGAAAGGCAGCTTTTCTTACATGACAAGATGGCATCCTAGGAAGCATTTAAACAAACAGTACACATCCAAGTCCATAGGGCCTGATGGAATGCACTCAAGCACAGAGGGAGCTGGCCAATGACAGTGCAAAGCCACTCTCAATTACCCCTGAAAGGTCATAGTGACCAGGGGATTTTTCTGAGTAAATTTTCCTTTTATCTTCAAAAATGGTAAGGAAGAGAATCCAGGGATCTACAGGCCAGTCAGCCTCACCTCGATCCCTGGGAAATAGCAAGCCCAGGGAAGGGTCAAAAAGATGACTGAGGGACTGAAGCATGTCAGGTAAGGAAAAGCTTGAAGGAGTTGGGACTGTTGACCCCAGAATAGGGAAGGCTCAGGGGATTTTTCCTCTTTGTATAAACATCTGATGGAAGAAAATAAAGAATATGAACCAGATGTTTCTCAGGGGTGCCCAGTGAAAGCAGAAATAGTAGTGGGCACAAACTGAATAGACAAAACTCTATTAAACATGAGAAAAAAACCCCAGCGCTACTTCTACTGTGAGAATGGTCAAATCCTGAAGCAAGTTGTTTATGGAGTCTCTATCCTCTAAAATACTGAAGACCCAACGAGATGTTGTCCTGAACAACCTACTTTATAGAGGTCCCTTCCAAATCCCATGTTTCTGTGATTCTGTGTGATCCTGGTTCGGTGTTAAACCTGAACACTTTAGTTCAGATTAGATTCTCCTGGATTTATTTTCCTAGAAGACTGTCTGAAGATCTGAAAGATCTTTTCAAATCTTTCATGATCTTCAAATCTGAAGACCCTAGATTTGAAAGGTGCATTATGGACTATCAAACTGAAGACTACCTTTTTCCAAAACAATTTTTTTCCTTGAACACAGAGTACACAGTGGCAAGTAAGAAGTTAGATGTGATCTACGCAATCTGTCCCTTCCCCATCTAGTTTACTGCTTTCTAGACTTTTGTGATGCTGTGATTCTTGCCAACAGGCTCCTAGTACAAGTAAGACAATTTAAAATCCCAGAGTTCTAAAGGTTTTCAAGTGATCTCTATATATCACAAAGTTCCATGATGACAGGTTGATAGGAACTTTTTTTAAACACTCTTTACTATAATCCTCCAGATAGCACAGGGAACCCCAGCTACATTATTTTCTTTGACTTAATATAAAATTCAGTAATTCCAAACTACTGGGCTGTTCAAAATCAGCGGAACTCCACTGAAATCAGAGTAATTATACTAACTGACTTTAGAAGATGATCCAACTATTAACCACAGTGCAAGAGAATTTTACATTAAATCTGAGCATGTGGGTCTTTGGTAACAGCCAAAAGCAATCTGATTAAAAGCCATTCTGACTTTACTACGAAGCATGGAACTTTATTTCACACACTTCTCAGGAACTCAAGGGCCTACAGGACTAGCTGACAACTCAGTAGTTTCAAGTCACTTAAAAATAAATCCATGAGCTTCCCCTGGCCTCTAACAGTATCAAGATTGGAAGTATTGGGCTGCAGCATCTGACCCCATCACTAAATCTTCTCACAAACTGATCAGGCTCCCTCATTTACACTTTTTGCTATTACCCTGCCTACACAACTACTACTTCTAGGTTTTTCCTCCAAGTTCTAGACATCAGTCATCAGATCCTGCTTTTTGGGTTTTATGGAACTGGTTCTGCACCCAGCCTCTGATGTTACCCCACAGCATATACTTGGAGAATAATTATCTTGCCAAAGTAAACCAGCTAAGTCTGCTTAGTCTCCACTTATAAGACAGGTTTTTTCACACCTCTAATATTGTTGTAGCCTTTTCCTGTACCTTTTCAGTGTGAATAAGTCCTTTCTGAACACAAGTGTGAGTAAAATACTCACACTGTTTAAGATGAAGTTAACAGAGGACCTTGCACACAGCCTTATCTCCAGTAGGAAAATATTGCCTGATATTTTAGGTCCACATTCATCTCCCTTATAGTGACAGTCATCTTCTGATCAATGAATATATTTATACCTTGCTTCTCCTTTTTCTTCTTTTTCAAATGTAGAGCTCCAACAGCATATAAGAAACTTATTTCTGGTCTCTAGCAGCACAGACTTGTGCCATGCTCTGTGGAATTACTGCTCACTTTTTTAGTTCAGTCCTGAGAATTCTCCTGCTTTTCCTGTATATTTCAATCTTCTAAATTTTTGAAGAATTTTATATGTGTACTCTCACCTACCCATGCCATTTACAAATACATTAAACAAGACCAGTCCATTTGTAAAACTTCTCTAACATTTACTCCTCCCCCCCTTCAGCATAACCTACTGTTGCCTCACATTCAGCCCACTTAATTCTTGCACTTGTCCATATCTTCACCATCTTGACTATGAAGTTCCCATCTGGCAAAGCCACATGGATTGCACACTTCCTGAAGCTCAAAATACACATGTGTAACCAAAGAATGAAAAATGACTGTCAAAGACAACAGAATGAAGGAAAGGCTCCTTTTATGTGTCTTATCAGTCATTATTACTTTTGGGTGCTTTAAGGATTAATATGTGAAGATGCAAATACCAGACCATTAATTTCTGGAAATTAAGTATATGATAAAGTCAATTTTAGATCAGCTTGCGAGCTTCAGCATTAACCAAACTTATGTCAGTGCCTTTTGCTCACACGTCTAGAGATGAAGACTGAAGAGAAATCACCAAGCACATAAATGGGAATGACGACACATGTCTTCCAGTGCCAATTTGACTCCCTTTCCATCTATGTCCAGCCCTGTAAAATGGCAGTAGGGCCTATTATCATCTTTGTTCAACGTTCACAGCTATAGATTTCTAAGCATTTCCTCTCCATATAGACCTGCCTCAGTTACACCACCACTGCTCATAAATGACTGCAACAATGTTACTACAACAACCTGGAAAGCAACATAAACACACATTAGGAAGGAAAGTGAAGCATCTACTTCCGGAGTTAAAGAAATACACACCTTTGGGGTTCATTGGCCATACCTGTCTCTGAATACCAATGCAATAACTAATACCAATGAAGGGAAGGGGGCTTGTGCCTGTTTTCTCACCACATCAGATGGTGAGAGACACAATATCCAGTAAACTGTCTAGAAATGAAATATAACATATCAACATATTAACAGCACAGAGGATTTCTTGTGAGGAAGTTCTTCCTTGTGTCTTCCTTTCAACACTGGGCTGTTTTCTCTTTGTTGCGTAAGAAATTTTGTGTGCCAATTACTGTCTCTAAAAGAGCCAGAGATTGGTAGCAGAGGCTGAACAGGAAGAACAGGAAGTGTTGTGTTGGTGTTGCCATAGCTGTCCATTTCCAACACAGAGCCCATCCAGAGTGACCTGCTGGCAAGGGAAGGAGAAAGGAAAGCCTATCCTTGCTAGTAAGTTCCTTATACTTCTTTGTGAAACTCCAGTTACAGATTGTATTATATCAGTAGTAACAGAAAATCATGATTCAGCAAGCTTACCACAGCAGCAGCAGACTGACAACCTGTGCTACTTGTGTAGTTCATAAGAGAGTGCTAAACACCTGAACCCAGAAAAACATTTTTCAGGTTTCTGTAAGTTATGACTTCTTTTTTTAAACAGCACTCTAATAAACCTTTCAAAAAGCATGAACCAATCTGTTAATAACCGCTGTTATTTCACTGTTGTGCTTTTGTCAGGTTTTACAGCATATGCTGCAGTTGCTTTAATAAGCAATACCATTAAACTGCCTCATGAACATTTCCTGATGCTGCACCTCAGGAGCAAGATATGCAAAGGGTTATGAGCTCTTCCTAGACTGTTTTTGTGACCAATGTGATTGTTTTGTGACCAAATCACTTTGCTGGATGAGGGAACACTCAACAAGTAGAGTCGCTCAGGACAGTGGCTCAAAAGCTCACAAGGCCAGGCCTGTGGGAGGACAGCTCCCTCTCAGCACCACTGCTGAGCACAGGAGAGTGGTACCAGCCACACAGACAGCACACAGGGAACACACACCTCTGTCATGATGAATCCTGAGACACCAACAAAGGACAAGGCCTTAGGAGGTGTGTTTGTTAAAACCCCTCACTCTCACACAGTGCTGAATCATCTGCTAAGCCCCCTCAAAACACCGCAAAAGACAAAGGGAAATAACCACAGGGCAAACACCCACCTGCTGCTTTTGAGATGGAAGAAATGAGCTACCTTGTACATTAAGGTCTTGTGTTCTATGAAATAATGCTCTTGTGCTAGCTAAACAATCCACACCCAGCAAGAGCTCATTCCCATTGTTCCCAGTGGTTCAGAGGGTTCAGAGAGTAGAGAAAACCTGCACTGCTAATGTTTCATTTCATCCCCCTCTGATGCATGTTGTGAATGACTAAAAGTCAAATACACCCCTACTGAGTTTAAAAATGATAAATTATTATAATCCTCCTACTGCTGGGCAGAATGGTTAGCAAGAGTATAAATGAAAGGCTGGTACTTTAGCACAGCAAGTGACTCTGAACTGAAGAGGGATGGAGGGCTGTGGACACACAGTTGTGGAGGAAAATGTGTCATGATTGATAGTCATGCCGTGAAGAAAGTAAAAATCCACATGCCACCTGGAAGAAACGTCTGTGTTTTTAAGGACTTGGAGAGAGCAACGCATGGTTCCCTTCATCAGCAAAATTTGCAAAGCAATAGGAGGAAAGCATAAAGGGAGAAAAGCAGACAGTAAGTTACAGTTCCGAACAGACATTGCATCACATGATCACACAATTTATTTTTAATAATTTCAGTACTTTTCTTATTTTACTTTTTTCTGCTCCTGACACACAATAGACATGCATTATCAACGTATGACATTTCACTAGTGCCAGAGTATTCTCTCAGCTCCATGTGCTCAGTGAATCATTATAACATTTGGAGTGAAGATTTATTCAAAGGAATTAGACATGATTCCCCAATTTTCTCTGGGAGAAGTAGGGGTCATGCATCACCTGCACAGCCTCTAACCATTCTTGATCTGAAGAGCGCTGTGCTCCCAAACTTTTTTTCTAGATCTGTTCTGGAGCCTGCCCTCAATAAGCAGATATTCCACACTCCTTAAGCCTGCTCACTTAGCACAGCAAAACCACTGGATCATGTGGCCTGATCCTGGAGAGGTATTTCCCTCTCGAGTCCTTGGGAGAAGCCTGAAAAGATCCAGGGCTACCAACACCAAGCCTTCTAGGTCCTGCTGCTGCAAAGAGTGCAGTACAAACCCCATGTGTGTTTCCAGGGAAGAAAAGGAACTTGAGCAGCCCATGCTATGCCTGCCTCTGTAGAGTGCTTCAAAATAAACCTGCACAAGTGGCTACTGAAACCTCTCCACTCATTTTGCTGCTGAACTGAGGCAGATTTAGAAACTGTTTGTATCCTGTCAAGCAGTTGCCAACATTCATGCTCAGAAGGGTTTCTTTGCACAGACTGAAAAGTTAGTTCTTCCATTTACATGAAGGTTTAGCCTCTGAAGAAGTGGATGTCAGCAACAGAAGTCTCCCAGGAAACTACTGTGCTGGCAGCCTTCTCATTTTTCCCAAGGCAGAAGGATTTTGCAAGCCTGTCAGCACTGAACTGTGCTCAGTACCTGGCTTTCCAGGGGGTTCGTGTCTTGAAGCCTGTTACACTCAGCTGAGTATGTCTGACACTGATGCTTTAGAGCTGTTAGTAGAGCTTATCAGCATCTATTTCAGTGTTTTTTCCTTTGCTGAGCATGGATCAAACTACACCAGTTTTCACACATGCACCTACTCCAAACCCCTCAAAAGGTCAACAAATGCATTAGCTGGCTCTGATGTGCGAGATGGCCCTAGCTGATCTGAAAGATGACATTCCTTAGTGCCATCTCCTCCTGCCTCAGGTATTAGATCAAAACAACCAAGCCTATTTCTAGTTATGCTGTCAATTGCACTCAGCAGATATCAGGATAGTTTTTTTATCTTGCTCGTATCAAGAATTTGTCCACCTGAGGGAAATTCCCAGTGTCAACCAGCACTGCTGCTAAGATGCCGCACTAGTATTGCCCCTGCACAGACCCATGTTTTGCTGTGGTCCCTAATCAGGGGTTGGAGCTCAATGAGTTTGGTTGAACAGTTTCATTCATTTTTGCACAAGTCTAAATCAGACAATGCTTCCAGAGTCTTCAACTCAAAAACCTTTCCAAAAGGAAGACCTTATTTTTCAGCACTATGAACTAGAAGTTAAACAAATGTTCAGTGAGTGAATTTTGGTTCTGTAGTTCTGCCTTTTCCTCTGGATTACATGGATTAGGAGCCCTTGAAACACATTGTAATCACTGGTAATTTCAGACCCCTCATATACACTAAAGCATCAATTGCCCTAAACAGTCCTCCTTAGTGAATATGACTGATGTTTTATCTGTTTACCTCTTAGATTCATGGCTGGGCTTCGCGAACGAAGATTTGGGAAGGCTCTATCCACAATTGTTACAGGCACGCTGGTGACTTATGAGGCCAATACGAGACAGACATATCCGATTGCAAAAGGCACAGCAGAAAGACTCCTTAGATGGTGTATTCTGCAGAACACGGTTCTTTCTGCGTTGCCTTTTCTCCTCGAGAGTGATCCTGCGTGTGTTCTCAAAGGAGACAGCTCCGTTATAGATGGTGTGTCTCCAGACCTCCGACTGGAGGCCAGAGTAGACCAGTTATAGTGATCGATATGGCCAAGGCTGAGATGTTGTTTCAGGCAGTCCTTGTATCTCCTCTTCGGGGCTCCTCTCTTGCGGCAGCCGGTGGCAAGTTCACCATAAAGCAGGACCTTCGGGAGGCGGTGGTTGGTCCTTCATCCTGGAGACGTGCCCTGCCCAGCACAGCTGTGTTCTCAGCAACATGACCTCAATGCTTGTGACTGCTGCTTGTTCTAGAACAGACCTCTTAGATTACTGGCCAAGTAAAAGCAGGACATTAATATTTGAAAACATTAGCATATTCTGTTGCACAAAGTATATGTAGTTTGAAAAACTGATATTGTTGATCTTGATAACAAGTGTTGCAAAATCTATTTAGTTTTCCAATTTTAAAATTTAGTGAGGAAATAAGTAATAAAGTGGATAGGGCAGTTTCCTCTTTGCTCCTCCTTCCCAAATGTCAGGTCTGTTTAGCACCCAGTCCTGTGACAAGAATACTGTGAATCCAGCATAAATAATACAGTCCAGATCTGCGCAGACCAGGCAAAACAGAACAAGTATCTGGCAGAGAGAGAAGAGACAACTGCTCCATTTCACTGCAGAAGAAATACTGCCCCAGCGCCTTTTATGTAAAGCCTTAGCGAAAGGTTTGCTGTCAGCTCAGCCCAGGACAACATATAAAATCATTAAATACTAGCCCTGGCAGGCAATGGGAAATCAGCTAGACAGGCTATAATGTGATGAAAGGATTTACTCTGTGTTCTGTGTTTCATTTTTTTCTGTAGGAAGTCTAATTCTAGAAATAGATTAATAGAAAAATAATCAAGTAAAATATGAGACATCCCCATGATGGAATAACGAAGTCTAATGAGGCTAACACATGCATTAGGAAATACATCTGAAAGGGTAACAGGATGCAGCTATAATGATTGCTCTAGTGTGCTCTGAGGGAGTTAAGCCAAAGCAGGAACACTGTTTCCAATTTATCTCAACAGTGGATCCAGAAATGGTTCTTAAAAAGCAAAGGCCCAGTTAGTGGCCCACTGAAGCCTTACTATGTCCTTTGCAAGCACCATCCCCATAGAGATCAAATCCAAAGACATTGTACATAGGCTTGAAAAACAAGATTTCTTTCCTATGGGAAATTCTGGTGTTTGGTGAAAGCTTTGTTCTGAATTAGAACAAGAAAAGAATTATAAGTATCCAGAACTAAGGACATTGGGGAAGAAGAAAAAAAAATAAATTAGAGAAGCCAAAACACTGGGAGTTTTTTTCTGAATGAAATAGATTGCTCTCAGCTCTGGAGAATTTTCTGCCTTTTTTCTTACTCTGAGGGACTTCAGAAAAAGTCCTTGAAAGTCATCAGTGGGACCCTACATAGATAGAGTAGAAGGACAAAACCTGGCAGCTCTCTGCCAAGGAGATTACAGGAAGTCATCTCACGCTGAAGCCAAGGGGCCCAAAGATTCTAATTTCTAGACCCCATATCTGAGAGCCCAGAAGGCCTGAGGTCCCAAACCTTTCAACAGACCACACCTGGAACCTGCACTTGAACGGAGTCCTTCAGCTCCACAGCATCAACAAGGTAGCAAGAAGCCACAGAGCTCTCTATTAGAAACTCACAAATGTGTCACCAGTATGTTGTCAAACAGCCAGGTTTCCTCATTTTGGATTTGACATAACTGACATTTTCCAGCAAATTCCCTCTCCTAAAGGGGAAAAAAAAACCCGAACCCCACATTCTTGGAAAGTTCCCATCCAACTGTACTTGTGATATACACCTACAGAAATAGCACTGCATTTAAAGCCATTTCAAGCTTAATTTGTATGAACCCTACAAAAATAAGGAGTACAATTCCATGTGGTGAGTGCTTAATAGTAACCAATATCCTCCTGGGAAAAAGCACCTCTCAGAGTACAGCACATCTACATAACATTCCTGTATCACAATCTGTATATGTCTGGCTCTTAGTCACCAAAATAACACCTTGGTATTTCACTTTTGTGACCGCTAATTAGAGCATAGTACCTTCCTTTGTGGTAACATTCTCATGCACAGCTTGACATTACAGTGCACACAGATTGCTCAGAGAGATGCAAGATTTTTCTGATTTTTTTTTTTTGGTCTGATAATGGATCTGAACTTGCCTGCATTCATTTTCCTCAAGATGTTTCAGATTAAATTAATTGTGCTCACCACAAGAGACCCAGTACTCCTACATCCACAATCACTTTTACACACTTTCTACCTGCTCTTCAAAATACGATGTCTCCTCACTAAATGTCAGCAGGTTGTGGAGTTCTGCTGAGTTTAGAGATGTACTGACATATTTTGCTCAAGCAGACTGCATACTAAGACATACTGTTAAGGTTAATGACCTAGTGATTAACAGCAGAAGACACCTTTGCAGGCAGATGAAATTCACTAACAGAATTAATAAAATGATGATAAACTTTGCTCTCTTCCCATTTTATACATCACTACACCCAGGGAAGGTGAAATCTCCTTGCACAATCACAACTGATCGTTTAGCAGCACTGTGTTTTTAAGCCTAATGATGGCTGGGACAACCCTCTGTCATTTTTAAGAGGCAGAATCACTGCCTTAGTTACACTAAAATGATTTCTGAAAGTGTAGGATGGAACTAGCAATTATATCCACTGAAAAAAAGATCATGAAACAGCAATTGCCACAGGTCAGCAGTATAGTTGAGTTTGCCAGCATTTGAACAGAGGAGATAGTGGCAATGGATTAAAATGAAGTCACCAGTAGCAGTTACAACATCCATAGCTCTCATCACAGGAGCTGCAGAATCAGAATTACGCTCTTTGCAATGGATAGCCCTCCCTGCTAGACTGGACCCTTCAGGAGCAGACCAGTCTTGCAGACCTCCCTGTCTACCACAGCACCTCATACAGGCACAACTTCCCTCACTCAGCAGGATCCAACTCTAGATCCAGACTGGATCTCTCAGAACAGATCATCTTCTCCAGCTCTCTAGTCAAACCACCTCATTGTTCAGAGCCTTCTCCAGTGAATGACTGAATGTCCCAAATCTCTCAACAGCCCCTACACAGCACCTGCACTTGATCTGAGTCCTTGAGTCCCCCAGCACTAGCAAGGCAGCAAGAAACAAAGTGTTTGCTCTCCCATAGGATACAAAAAATCCCCTTTGGTTCAGAGAGGAGTCCTTCAGAACACGAACTTTAGGTTTGCAAATCTGTATTAGAAGTCCTTTCTATTCCAGGGTCAGACACCATGAAGGGACAAGGTCCCAAAGTCCCTTGTCAGAAGTTAGGCACAGAAGCAAACAAAATAGTCAAAATAAGGATTTTACCAAACTTTACTACTTAAAACTACCCATGAACCAGATAGTTTGTGTTAGGCTACACCAGAGACAACAGACCAGTAAATTGATGGGGCACATCAAAATGAGAGACTGCAGAGAACTACCTAGTCACTGCTTTAAATATACACATTAGATGGTATTTTATAGAGCAGAAAATAATATATTTCTCCACTATCAGTAAAGAAGATATCAAATCAGATAGCAGAAATTAGAGGCACTCAGTCATTCTTATACTGACTTCCCCTGTTTGTATGCCAGAAATAAGAAGAGAGGGGGAAAAAAAAAGTAAGATTTTCACATATGCTGCCTCCCTGCCTACACCTCCAACCAAATGAAGTCATCCTGCAGCCAAATTTTCCTGAAAGCGATGACTTAGATATGTCATCCCATTCTTCCCACACACACATACGAAAATCACAAAAGCTCCCAAGCTGTGGCTGCCAATTTATGCCATCTTTGTGTTTAATCATCCAATTCATCACAGGATCACTCCAACCTCTTTCCAGAGGGGAGCCACTGAAATGCAGGTATCTCACGTGGGAAGACAGCACCTTCTTCACAGTATATGGCAACTCTGCACAGCACAAAGGGTTGGGAAAAAACCACCACGAGATACTGCTGAAGCTGCAGCGGCACCACTCATAACAACACACCAAGCACAGCAAAAATAGGGTCAGGGCATGGAGTCACCTCATACACTCCTGCTAAGGGCACCATCAGATCAGCACTGGAGTGCCCAGAAACTCCACTTCACACTTGGTCCCCCAAATACACCTTAGCAGAAGAAACAAAAGCAACATCTAGGAGATAATGAGAAGAGGGGATTGACAAGGTTATTCTCCCAGAGAGCTTTAAAACGTATTGCCCATGTTTTTAACTTTAGCACTTTTCTGTATTCCCCTTTCTGAAGGTGGGATCACTATGGCCACAAAATCGGCGCCTGTGTGTGTGGGGGTTGGGGAGAATTTCCAGTGAGAGAAGCAGATTGCTCTTTAAAGCTCTTTTACATAACATGGCCACAGAAGCCCTCAATGGGCCTTAAAAACACTTCAACCAGAAAAACACACTGGATGACTGAACAGCACAGGGGGAACAAAGCACAGCTCTATTCCCAGCCTGACGTCTGTGAAACTTTTTAGATAGAAGGGGTATGGGAATCTCTAGTGCTTCTGCTGGGCAGGAAATTCATCATTCAGCTCCATGGGAAGCACCCCACTAAGGAACCAAAAGCATCCAGCACCAAGCCATGATCCAGCAAGTGTGGGTCAGAAGCAACAGGTGACTTTGGTCTGCAGGAGATGTGAGAAAGGGTACATCTGAAAAGAAATTTTTTTTAATGGGGTTGACACGAGAGGTAATATTTAGAACATACTAACATTAAAAAAAAATACTGCCCACAACGACATAACAAGGTAATGCTGAACTATTTTAAGGCTTCTTGTTTAAGAATATGTATATGATGCATTGGAGGAAAAAAAAAAAAGAATGCTTTAGCAACCAAAAACTGGCATTTAAAGGCTACTTGGATTTTCCCCTTTGTTTTTAAGGAAAGCTTGAACCTTTTAATAGAAAAATGGGGTGTCCAAAAAGCCATTTAATTAGTTCTTGAGTAAACATCCTCTGCCTATAATGGAGCTCTCCCCTGTGGTTCCTTGCCCACAAGGAAACAGAACTAAGCAAATTCACCTGCAGGTCACCTCTTGCAAGGATACAATTATCTGATCTCTTAAAATGTGACAGAGCTGCTATCCATTAATTTTTCAGTGAAGCACTGGATTCCCTTCTCTCTCCTGCTTTTTCAGGCCAAGCTCCCTACTAGTGCTAAGTTCAATCTATTAGCTAAGCAGAGAGCAGGTTGAAAAAAAAAAGAAGAGGGCTGGAAAAACCCATTTCAAGGAACTGAAAACAGACTGTTCTATCAAATCAGAACAAGATTAAAATTGCTCCATTTGAAATCCAGGAAAAATGTAATTTAGCTCTAGGGTGAGTGTCAATAAAAGCACTCCACTATGATTTCACACCTCATGTCAATGCATTACTATTCTTGCTGCAGGTAAGTTAGAGAAATTTATTGCCTTCTCACACTGACAAATATGTAACTTGTGAGTTGTGAGGGTGTGTTAGCCTTGGAAAAATAAAGCATCCAGAACCTGAAAACTGACATGTTTCCCAGAAGTCATCCAGGCCAGGCCCCAGCAGGTGGAGAGACCCATTTTCCACAGTAGGAGCTGCACATGAGCCCAGGCTCTGTTTATGCAGGTGGGACCAGTGCTCTTGCACCACTTCAGGAAGGAACTGGCACATTCATTAGTTGCTCTTTCAGGAGTTGCAGATGGCATCCCTCCAGCACAACACAGTTTTCAAGTACTGACATGAAAACCCAGGAGGCAAAACACACACACAGCATAAGCCTAATATCAATAGCTCCACTTGGGCTGGCTCCAGTGTACCTCCTTCCAGGAACAGACACTGATCCCCACAAGGCACCACACTGGGCTCAAAACTAGGTCACTATACCTTTGCAAAGAACATAAAGGCATACATACAGACAAGAGAAAATGCAATAATGAAGTCCCACTGTGACAGAACAGGCCATTATTTTTCATTTAGTAACAAAATGCTTTGCAGATGGTGCCATCATCAGCTGTGGAGAAATGGAGCAAAGTGTCCTCACCCTGGATAGCACGAACCAATCACCACCGGACATTTAGGAATTTCACTTTAACCGGAACACAGCACCTACTCCAGCCTCATCTCTAACACCATTGCAATTATGTGTCTAGGGTGCCAGCTGCAGGGCTGGCAACAGAGCCAATGCACTGCGGAGGAGAGACATTTCTAGGGTAGCACAGCTGTAGATATCTTAGCAACAAATGCCTTGCTCACTATTGGGAGAAAAGCTGCGTCATTTGGCTGTTTTAACTTTGTGTGATAGGATGGAAAAAAAATATGCTCTAAACTCAGCTTGACTTTAGATCTTCACAGAGTCATAATCTCTGAAGTTGGAAAAGACCTCTAAAATAATCCAGTCCAACCATTAAATCAGCACCACTGTGTTCAACCCTAAACCATGTCCCTAAGTGACACAACTACATGTCTTTTAAATCCCTCCAGGGATGGTGACTCTACCACTGCCCTGGGCAGCCTGTTCCAATGCTTGACCACCCTTTGTGTGAAGACATTTTTCCTAATATCCAATCTAAAACTCTCTTGGAGCAACCCGAGGCCATTTTCCTCTTGTCTTGACACTTGGGAGAAGAAAGCAACACACCCCATCCCCACTGCACCACAACCTCCTTTCAGGTGGTTATAGAGAGGAATAAGGTCCCACCTGAGCCTCTTTTTCTCCAGGCTAAAGAACTCCATTATTCCTGCAATATTCAAGGCACAATAGGTGCATTAAGTCTACAAAGACAGACCAAAGTATCTGAATTTTCAGGATGCTAAACCAAGCTTTTTCACAGAACTGCCTAGAACTAAATTGCAAGTTCTTGTGAGATTAAACTCCAGTACAACACTGGGGTGAACACTATTTACGCTTGATTTCTTTTCTCCCCTCCAGTTCACTTCAGTGGTTTCTCACACTTCTCACGAGCTGTGGCCAAACACTCCTCCTTCTGCAAGCAACACTTCAACTCCCATTAGTGTCTATTCTCATACTCCAAACAAGCCTCTTGCAGAAGAACCCTGTTCTCCAAACAGCCACCATCAGCTAAGATCCTCTACAGGCTGCTGCCAAAAAAAGTGGTGCAGAGTCCTGGGCCAAGTAGGTTGCGACTGCCTGATCCAGAGGTTCTGGATGCTGCTGAAAGGCAGAGATGCATCTGGCAGGATCTTGCAGATCCTGAGTACTGAATCCACTCTCATGCCTTTATTGAGGTATCATCAGTTTGATGCCCTTTACTGAACTGGGGCAGGTTCCTCGCAGCTCCTGCTGCAGTGAATACTCAAGCAGAGCTTGCTCTCTCCTACAGGAAAAGTGTGACAGACCACCTGGCAGCACCCAATAGGCCAGGTTGGGACCAATCCCTGAAATCAGTGCACTGCCACTTCAGCTCCACTAGCAGAGTTTGAGAGAGGCGCTGTGTCCTTATCTCCAAAGGAGTGACCTCCAGTACAAGTAGATCCAATTCCTCTGTTCCCTTAGGAAGTATACAACACACTGGAAGTTCTGTCTGTTCAAAATCTGGGGTGGGAAGGGAGAGTAATTTTGCTCTGTAAAGATGTAGGTTATTTTATTTTGTGCGTATGACCTAGCAAGTGGAAAAGCACGAGGCAGGTCTGACATTTTAATCTAATGGTACAGCTAGTACTTATCTACTTTCATTCAGTAGATTTTTTTGTTTTACTTTTGTTTACTTATGCAGGGTTTAGGTAGAAGAAAATTAGTCCTTTCTTAGACAAACCCCCTCAGACTACAGCAAATAGTGTTAGTAAGAATGGACTTGCAATACCATGTCATTTTCCAAAGACAATCTTCAAAGAAACAACTTGTTTTCTTGACAGAGATGGAAGAGGATGGAGACTGGATATTGCATATGGGTCTAGGCTAGGTCTATAAGTGGAAGATCGAAGAAAAAAAAATAGATTCAACTAGTTATGCAGAGAAATTAAAACACTTTGTACAGATCTCTGTCAAAACAGGTAGTGAAAGGCAGGCAACAAAAACACTCCTCATGGATAAGAACACGGCTTATGCGGTCTTGAAAAATACTGTCATGTGAAAATGAAATAAATTGTCCAATATATTGACAATTCAAACAAAAAGTCTTGGATCAAAAAACGTAGTTAAATGTTGCAACGGTGTAGAATATGCTGTCCTATGGGCAAAACAAAACCCAGAATATTTTTCTATTTTTTCCACTTTAATTAATGCTTAGGAAAGAAATGGCCACATCAAACTAGGTCAAGATGACAAATCGCAGTAAATAAAGCCTGTTGGTTCATCAAAATTAGGCTCTGCAACATGTTCTTGGTCTAATTGGGATTCCACAGTATTGGGTGAACGTGGTTGGGCAGCCCATGCTAACCTGTAGGAGGAGGGCACCAGGAGCAGTTCATCACTCTGAGATTTTAGAAGCTGCAGTGGTGCCTGCAGAACCAGTCCTTTAGCATTCTCCTTCCAGGGGAGAAGTGTTTCCACAAACCACACTGAAGTGTCATTAACACTGAACAAAAGTACAATAGTACTCTTGAGCAGGAAAGAGTGATTTCACAGCACTTGCAGATGAAAGACAACATGCCCCATAACATAGTATAAAAATAGCCCCAAACCTCCTGTTTTACAAAGTGATTCAATGAAGAGCTATAAATAAACAGGAGAGTCAGATGTTAGAGTGAAAGAAGTTGGTGACTTAATGACACATTAAGCTGATTTGGATAGTTAAGAATCAGTAATGTTCACATCGCAATAAGATAATAAGCACATAAAAGAAAATATAAGCCTTTCCGTGGCTCTTGACAAGTAGAGGTAAACAGAGAGAAGATTTTTCTATATACACTGATGAGATTATAAAAATGTGACCAGATGTCTTGTGCGCTTCATAATATCCCATGAACTCTCAAGACATCTGTAGGAAATGCTTTGGGGATATCATTTTGATATGCTGCCTTCTGCTTCTCTTCACTAACATTGTTTCCCTTAACAGTGGACAAAGATTGACTTCAAGCAGCTGTTCAACCCAGAGCAATCCGATTCTCTTCATTTTAACAGGATAAGGAGGCTACAATAAGTGTATTAAGTTGAGGGCCCTAGAGGAATAGTTTCTTGCTTAAATAGTGCTTGCACTGACAAACAGAATCAATAAAAAGTTAAGAATGTAGAACCTCCCCCCTACCAGACCATGCCTGTATTTCCAAGTTAGTCACACAACATCTTGAAAAACTGATCTATCAGTTTCTCTCTAAGCTCAGTGGCAAAACTTAAGCATCAACACAAGGTCAGTTTTGTCTTATTTTGGAATCCATATGAAGCTAGCAACAAAGCAATGGATGATTTAAGGACTGGCTCAATGTACCATTTCTGATACTCTTGAACTAATTGCTGATGAGCCACTAGACCTGAGAACTGGAGTAACTGGACCACTCATTACTTGCACAAGGGCTGGGAAAACAACTATTGGTATTGGTGGCCCACTGACCACCTGCTGGGTGAATAAAGCCATTTTATTTTTAATTTAATTTCAAATTACTACAAAGAGTTTTTATTTTCCAAGGAAGCTGAAAGTATGGGGAAAATCATGGGCAATATATAATTTAAAAAAGTGCATATATTAAAGCCTGTTTCAAAGTTAGAAAGGGACACTTAGCTGTGGTGAAAGAATTTCATGTAGCTTGGAGGTCTCCAGACCTGCTAGAGATAGCAGCACTGGTTCCACTGAATCAAACTTAGTGTTGTTGGCTGGAGAGTTCTGGGGGTTTTACTCCTCCAGCACAGTGCCTCTGGGCTCTGTGTGGGACTTCGGTGAGAGCCACCTTGCATCTCTTTTTGCATCAACTTCTCAAAGACCCAGCTAAAGAAAGGCATTTGGCAATTCAGGTGTCAGACAGATGGGTGGGAGGAGTGGTACTTGGAATGTCAAATAGTGTGAATGAAGCATTTGGGGATGGATTTAAAACATTATATAGTGAGCATGGTGTACTGGCAAAGTCACTGGAGCTAGGGAATCTGGTTATGCATTAACAGAGCAGCCAACTAGTTAGGATTTTATTCTGGTTTTGGATCTAGGTTTGCCTCTGTAGCCTTTCACCAGATGCCATTCCTACTAGAAGTCAATTGTATTTATACCACGGTTGAAAAATGCATTGGTGAGTTGCTAAGACTAATTTTAAAAAGAACTGACAAAGTAAGTTTTAATGATGAGAGAGAGGACTAGAGAGCGAACATTATTTAGATGTATATAGAGGAGTAAATTTGCCTTTAACTCTCAAAAATTCAAGATAACTTTGCAGAAAAGTCTCTAATTAATTTTCTTTACTGTATGTCTGCAAGGGAGAGGAGAAACAGGAGATGGAAACAGGGAGACCTGCAAACAAGGTACAAACTGAAGAATGTTGGCATTCCACAGTTTTGTGGGATGTCTGAAATGAAATTATTCTAATTCTTCTGTCTTGCTCAAGTTCAAATCAATAACCAACGAGTAGGGATGAATACAGATCCAAACATATATTCTGTGAATTGCCATAAACAGGCATTGTCCTTGGGATTTGTAGACTCTTATTTAGTCATTCCTTCTCATTTATTGTCTGAACTATGACAACACAGCTCTAGCTTTTATTAAGGTCTTTTAAAAGTCTGTCTTGACTGAAAGTTTCCTTACATATTTCATGCTTGTGTCGCTTTTGGTTATTGCTCTCTAAATTCTCTTCAACTTTCTGATCATTAGTTTAAAAATGCTCAGATACACACAACCAGAAACATCTTTTACTTGGAATTTATCATCTTTAGGAAGGGACTGTCTGTGAATAGGCACAGCACATACCACTGTGGATCTCTTATTTCAAAGGAGAAAGTACTGACAGCAAAGGATGACAAAGGTCTCAGAAATTAGAGAAGATGCAGTATAACAGAGATTTAGCATTTCCTCTATAGATTGACAAGAACACAAGAACTTTCCTCATGTTAGGTTTGAAGCTGGAACAGTGCATGCCCAACAGTGCTCTACAACTCTTTTATGTACGATGCCACATACCTGGGCACTGTCCAGCCCCTGTCCCCTGGGGTTGGCCACCATGCAGTGACAACACTTGCAATGGCCTCCACGTGTGGCCTGGCTCCAGGAGGGAAAGCCTTCCTTTCCTGAACCCATGAGAAGCAGGTGAAAACACATGGAAGGTCCTATCTGGGTACCTATGTGTTAGGAACAGGCAATGTTTTTGAAGGCTGGGGCAAAGCCAGTCCATTTTCTAATCTATATTTAAGCCCCAAACTATAATTAAAACCAACCTCTTTCTTCTCCACTTGACAGTCACTCAGACAGGCCAAACTCTCTAAATATGTCTTTATATATAGCAGACTTAGACCATACTGCTGTGAAGCTCCCAGAGGGTCTGTACATCTGCTCTATTTAAGTACCTTTTAAGTATTCCAGACTTTATTGATGTTTTTGTGAGATTTTGTGTGAAAAGAGTTCAGCAAGCCTAGTCCTGGAAATCAGACAGTTTACTAGGTATTTTTCCACTATCATTTTCTTCTTCTGTTTCCTCAGCTCACCTTATATGTTTCCTCAGCTCCTGTATGTTTTTTCCTTTCTCAAATCCTTTTGCCATTGCTCACTGTCTTAGGTATCTTGTCCCTCTATGTCCTCTCTCTCATCATGTCCTGTCTTCTTTTAGAAGAAAGAAAATGCCACATGATACAACTGTCCAATAACTTATTTCCAAATAAACTATTTTATTCCTATGTGGGAATAAATCGATGCAACAGTTTCTGGGTTTTTTTACCTCTTTACAGGGATTATCTCTGCCTTTGGTAGGAAAGCAGAGGGTTTACTGAAGGAGTAAAACATAAAACAATTTACTTTTCACATTGCTGCTGACTGTTGATTAGTGCATCTGGAGGAAGAGGAGAAGGAAGAATAAAGGGGTTTGGATACATATATCTACCTTCTACAGAAGTAGGTTTGGTCCAGCTATCTGGCATTAGAATAACCTCAGTATAAATTGCTTGAATTAAATATCTAAGCCAAATGTCTGAGGGAAGCCATTAGGAGAAGATGACAAGCTGAAAGATTCTAAGGGAGGTTAAACCTCACTAGAGAAAATCTGATAAAATAAATCCCCCTCCTCTTCTCCCCCGCTGCACACACATATGTTTGCCAACCCCAGTGGAATATGGCAGATTACAAAAGAATTTCTTCCAGAGCGTATCTTCAAAGGATGTGCACAGAAGTATTTTAAAATAAATTGGGTGGGTATTGAATTCACATCATTGTACTATATATACACTGCTAGTTTCTTCCTTAGTGGATGACTCTTGGGGATCCGTCTCTCATTAGGTCCCAGACAGGGAAAAAAGTACTTACTCGTTAACTGGAGGATTGCACAATCTGTTTTTTTCATTGATCAATTAGTCATCATGGACAAAGCCCATACGCTTCAACAGGTACCATGTTTCACTTTCCCATGGACAGTGTCTGCTGAAAGCACAGGTAATTTTCAAATGTTCTTTATACAATTAAACATCGGTTAAAGAAAAACCTAAGCCTCGACCTCAGCTCATGAGTTAATTGTATTCACAACTGCCTTTTGAGTGGAACAATAAATTTATTCTCCTGTATAATTTGTACTGCCAGGAAAGTAGGACAGAAAAGGTGAAGCCTAAAACAGGAGCAAACCCAACGCCCAGTAGTCTTAAGAGAAAATATTTACCCTTCAGTAACAGACAAAGAATTTAATTCAGATTTTTCCACGTATCGTGAATTTTCCTGACAGGTCGTAAATTTTCCTTCATATGTAATAACATAAGGTAACAATAACAGAAGTAGAATCTGAGAATTTTTTTGCTCTGTAACTGTGACCTCATGTCACTTGCCTTACACTTGCTGTGCATAATCTAGGACCCTGTTTAAAAGCCTGGATGAAGACTGTTATCAAAAGTTGGTGGTGCTCTCCCTCCTGACTGATTGGATTTATTTCTAGACCTCCTTTAAGGAAAGGAAAAGAAAAGGTAGAACAGATAGCAGAGTTCAAAGACAGGTGCTAAATACTGATAAGAGACAGAAGGGAAACTCTTCTTGGAAGAGAACTGAAAAAGAGATCTAGAGTGATTATTTTAATGAGAGGCTATTATAAAGATACGATGATTAGTAAACAGTATGCAAAAGGTTAATGAATATCTGCTGTTTTTCTAACTAGGAATATAAGAATAAAAAAAATTACTTTCTGGAAGACAGCTTGGATCTAGGAGCATGACGGTGGGCAGTTCAAGATGATAAATGGAAATGGAAATGTGTACAGAGCAAAAAAGGGTATCAAAACCAGGCTGGGGTTTGGCAAGGGTTCAGGAAAAAGTTGTGAGATCTGAATGTGCACTGCACAGGGTGGAACAAGGATGTATACTTATTTGGGGACCCTGAATCCATTGTCACAGCAAATTCAGAGCATAAAGTTAAATCCCGAAGGTAGATGAAATATATCTCATGCATGACTGACTCCATTAGTCTCCTTTATGGGTTTGTATGTTTTTTATACTTTCCACATACCCTTGGTCTTTTCTATTTTCTTTTCTGGGATAAGTTATTTTAGACTGAGATGAGCCACCAATCCATGCAGGAATTGTAATGCTTAACTCTTTAACTCTTCTCTCATGGGAATGCTTGAGTAATGCTTTTTTCTTTTTTTTTGCTCTTAATTTTTTTTTCATCTCTTTAATTACGATTCCTTCCATTTACTGATTTGCCTTCTTTGGAAACTTTATGCTCATTGATTTTTGAAGATAACCACCTAAGACATGTACTCATTTCCATGTAACATGAAGTCGTTTGGGAGTTCACAAAAGAACATCTGCCCAAATAATGAGGACTGACAGTTCACTGACCTTTGCTCATATGACAACACAAAGTAGTCTTATACTATCATTAAAGTGAAGTACCTTAAATCAATTATTAAATCACTGCCTTGCTTTGTTCTCGGTAAATGATGAATTAAACCCTCTTATATCTAACCCAGAGTCTGTAACTCAGCCCCTTTTCTGTGGCCTCATGTCCCAGTCTGGCTCCCTGGAAATGCTAACAAAAATATTCTGTCTTTATTTTTCCCTACTGCAAGTCCCAGATATGTTGGGGACTACAAGCTTAGGTATCCGCAGGTGAGTGTCCACTGTAGCTGGCCAGTATGAAATGTTCCACAGTGGATTCCTATTTTGGCTGTGTAAATTCTGGCCAACAGTGAGCATTACTGTCTCGTCTTACCCTCTGTGAGAACCCACAGCCCTCTGTTGTCCAAGGAGCAAGAGCCATGCCCAGAAATGAACACCCAGGGAATGCCTAAGCCATGGAAGGCTCAGGTGTGTCTAATTAGCTCTTTCACTGGGACAGAGATTCCTGGTTTTTTTTAGTGGCAAGGAAATACATTTTCCTTGTGAGTGAGCCAACTCTCTGGAGTCTCTTAGATGAACCAGGTTTTCTCATAAAACCTTTAAGGACCTGAAGAAACTTGCAGGTGCACACAGGTGTTTCTGCACAGTTAGTTGTCTATATATGGAAAGAGATTACACTAAAAGACGCCTGCTGCTCTGTCCATCCGGAAGACAAACTTAATTTCTGAGGCAGAGCTGACTGCTGAGTAATAGGAGGGCTGGAGAGAGCTCCCTGCTGACGGCATGGAAAAAAGGTAAAGGGAGAATGGCCCTATAAGTGTGTCCTACATCATTCTGGGGCTACCTTTTACTCCAGTATTAGTAAAATAGTTTGGGGGATCTCAGTTTTGGACATAGCTGCTTACTGGGACAAAGCAGGTGGCACTGATAGCTGGATTTTTCATAAGTTTGAATCTTGATACTGTTCCATGTGCTGCCATGTCTTTTGGCAAGGATGAAGCACATTCCTAGGTTCTGTTTTGCCCAAGGATGAGTAATCAGGAGGCAGCAAGGAGCATCAAACAGGAGGAATCATATTCCTGTTAGCTCATGTGCAAATATCAGTCTTGTGCTTTCGACTGTTCAGACAAAACAAGCTGCTGCTCTTAGTTACTTGCATATCTGTGGGTAAGAACATAACCCTGTGAGTAGCATCATCTTGTGAGTAACATCAGAAAGTCACTATTTACCAGTGTATTTACCTCTAAGTATTCCTGTTCTCCCTGTAAGAAAAGATCAGGGTAGTTACCACTGCGTAGTGAGTTAGCACATGCTGACATTCTTGTGTTGATTTTTTTTTAGATTTCACCCATAGGAAACATAATTTCTTCTTTGCAAGAAAAAAAAAATTAAGGCTCTGGGAGGTTAATGAACTTATTTGTTCACACTGTTCTAATAGATCACATGCCAGAGTAGGAGCCAAAAACATGACTTCTGATCGTGGTTCTGACATGTGCCTGCAATGTTAAGAGTACTGTTCCCTGAGGTTCATTTTCCCAGACAGACAATGAACTATGGGTCCCTTCATCTGAGGTTAATTGGAGTCTCTGCACCTTTCCTTAAATTAAAGAAATGCCCTGAGGAAATTGATGCACTACATGTGTCTCAAGAACTTTACATGAAATTTAAGGTGGAACTGAGAAAGGAAAGACAAGTGCTAAGTGGTGACCTCATCAGAGAAACAGAGCAGTGCATACCAGGTGTGTGTGTACCATGGATGCTTTTCAGGGCAAAGCAAAACCACTTCCACTCTCAGCAGTTTCTAATTCCTGAAGGATTTGAGAATACCCACATTTTAGACCCAGTAGGACTAGAATACTTTCTAGTTCTGCAGACCAAGTTAGTCAGTAATGAAAGATACTGATTTTGCAGCCAGAAAAGTCTGCTCACTTGTGGCTGAGAAAACAGAGGGCCATCACAATAACAGTTTGTGCAATAGGATAAGGGAGCAGCCTCCTGCCCCAGCACTTGCCTGGATAACAAATAATGGGTCATATGAAAAAAAAAGCCTTTTTTGAAAGGATAGCTCTGAAACAGAAGGGCTTGAGGCTTAATTCATCCCTTCTTGCTCCTGGGTAGAGGAAGGTCAACGTAAACTCTTCCCCCTGCCTTCATGACCCATGGTCTACCTGTGGAGAATCCATAACATTGTCTGCACGTACCTTAAAAAGGGGAATGGCTGCGTGATTTAGGACCCACTATGGACCCTGGGGAAAAACATGGGGCCCTGTGGTTGACAGGGATGAGAGAGAACAATGCCTGTGGAACTACAGGAGCCAACCCTAAGGATTGAGTTTGCCTTCTTCTCTGGAGGTTTCCAGGTTCTCTGGGTATTTTCAGGTTCTCTGTCTTCTCTTTGTTTTTTTTTTTTTTTTTTTTTTTTTGGATCAATGACTGCAGAGCCAAAATCCTTGAGTAAATGCTGAGTAACCACTGTGAGTGAATAGGGCTCACACATCTGGTGTAATCTCCTCCTGCTTGCTCTGTCAAATTCCATTCATATGTCATTTTCTTGAAAACATGCAAGATGGGAAAGTAGTAATCTGTGGTTGTAGGACATAAACCTGTAGCTGTAGGACATGGGTTTCTGTTGCTTTTAGAATTCCTTGTTTCTTCTAAAGTTAACTCTGAGCCTCCTTGGCCATAATAAATGCAAATAAACCCTGTTTTTCTTACACAAGCAGGAGTATTTTCAGTTTGCTCTTTTAGGATGGTTATAGTTTATGTTGGGTCCTGGAGTCAATAATGACTTACCAAAAAAAGACATTTTATTTTCAGATGTAAAGCTGAAGTGTAGGAAGATTTCCCACACTAAAGTCACAGTGCCTCTCTCAGTATCATAAGGCAAGACATCACTCTGGTAAGTCAGTTGTACTTGGAGCTGCACCATATTGGAATCCCTGGGACAAGCTAGGCTAAATCCACTAATTTTTACTCTGGGTTTGGGTACAACAAATTCTAGATGCGTTTCAGAGCCAAACTGACATACTGCTTGTAACCAAAACCAACTAACCAACACCACCAACAAAAACCAAATGAGGAAAGATTTAGATTTCTGATGGGAGTACCATCGAATGGATCCTATACAGTTGCAAACACTAGTGTCACTTGGCTGCAGAAGGCCTGGTTGCTCAATGCAATTGATCTTCAGTCAGAGATATGAACTCCAGCTAATAATGGACGTCCTTGGGGCATCTCATCAGATCTGATGTATTCTTTGTATTTTTGGAAAATACGTACTGGATCAGGTGAGAGGCAAAGCCTTTAAATAACCCTACAAATCTGAGGCATCGAAGAAGCACTTTTAAAACATCTTTGAGAAAAGAAACAACATCCTTTGAAGTGGAGGCAGGTTGGATTTCAGAATGAAGCAGCTTTGCAGATTTACGCACCTGCTTAATTAGAGGATGAATGTGAAATCCTTAAACTTAAAAGGCTTTTATGAGGCAGCACTTCAGAGAACAAGCATTCCTTTAGCATCGACACAGAAGAGCTGTTGGCTATTATCTTTGGAGGTGGGTCAAAAACGAATATATGAGCAAAAAGTACTCTCCATAGATGGTGAAATGAGCTGTATGCAATTCCCAGATCTCAAAGAGGAAGCATTTTGAAAAAAAATCAAAGAAAGCTGGAATCACGGATGCTTTAGGAGGCAACGCTCAAACCATCATGCCAATAGAAAAAAAAAATGAGTAAGAAAAAAGTAGGTAGGTAGATAGCAGGTACAGAATCACGTAAACATAATAAAAGAACAATTTGTTCATTTTACTATTGTGGTTCAGTGGTCTGTCCTATAATTTTCATTCAAACCATTTGAGAATACTGTAAGAGTTGCTCCTAAGTACCACCAAAACAAGAAATAAAAAAAGAAAAACCAGTAAATGTCTTTCCCACCAACTTCTAAGCAGGAAAAAAACAGCTGTTTTGACAGAGCAGTGAAGAGAAGCTCATGAAAATCAGCTTCAGGAAATGCTTATAAGAGCAAAGGTCTCTCCTGAGTTACTTTAGATAGAAGCACAACCAAAATAATCAGCATTTGACAAAAAAACACCAAAAGAAGAAAAACCACAAAGTTCTAACTAACAAGTGATGAGCATACTAAGCTAACAGCAGGGAGTTTCCTTTTGCTAGTACACTGGCCTATAAGAAGACAGAGAAGTACTGTGCTCCCAATCAAAATCAGGGGAGAGGCTTTTAATATGGCACAGTTATTGCAAGACCTTAGTCAATGGAGAACTTGAATCTGATTGTCTATGTAGGAATGGAAGTTCAGTGAAAAAGTCCCACCTGTTGAGGGTGGTGTGCTGGCCTTTACCCAGGAGACTGCTACAAGCATTGCATCTCTTCAGTGATATTAAGAGCTCCCAGGAGAGCAGATAGGCATTTTACATCTCACTGTGTTAATTGCAAGAAAGAAAAGGAGAGCAAGACAGTAGTTACAAGCTGCAGAAACAGACCTTTTTTTTTTTTGCCAGACTATGACCAAAATATTACAAGTTCCTCAGCAGTTCTCAAAGTCTGCACTCTTTATTCAAAGCATCATCTGACCAGATTAAGATTTCACAGGCTTTGTAACTTACATCACAGATGATGGAAAACATTCAGAAAAAAAAGAAAAATTTTAACAGATGACAATAATTAATTTCCTGCTGTGGATTACTTGTTTTTATTCCCAATCACAGTCTTTTACAAAACAGGCTGTTTAGCTTTTCAGTGTAGCCTTGTTCTTCTTCTAAGACACTGTTTTCAGACTGGTTTTTTAAAATTGCCTTTATTGTATCCAATGCTGAAAACAAACTGAAGAAAATTGACAAATTTATTCAATAAAAATATAAGCAGATATACTGCAAATAAAGCATGTGCTTGGGAAATAGAAATATGTGTTAGAGCTTGTGTACAGCTTAGGGCAAAACCAATCTATTTTGCAACTTAAAATACCCAAGATGCAACTAATGTAAGATACAAATGGAGCAGCCTAGTATTTCCTGTAAAATAAAATGAACTAAAACAGACTAGGAGGCCATAAACTAGTTATTTAAAAAGCTAAATGGCAAAGCAGATATTTTACTAGAATTTCTATCCCAGTGCACTGTAAACATTCATACTGTATTTGTTCTGATACCAAAGTACAGTAAGAGGTTGTTTTATGCAAGGTTAAGTATACTACCTTCCATTTTTATTCTAATATGGCTCCATATTAGAGGGATCCAATAAACATTTTCTGTAGTATTGTTGCTCTATTAGGCTGATCCCATATGCAACTGCACTGTTTTGGGAGTAGGTTTCAACTCTATTGTTCATACCTAATGCAAAAGCTCAAATATGTGAATTAAATGCACTTTCTCATTTTTCAATGAGACCCCCACCGAATGTCTTACTGCTTTCTTCACTGCTTTGGGCACTTGTCCACAACTTTTGCCTGTAAATGATTTGTCATCTGTGAACTACAAACTGTAGCTTTTCTCAAGTCCCCAAAAAGAGCTAAGGAGTAGACATGCTCTTTCATGACAAGCAGGCAAACTCTTACACAGGCACCAAAACCAACCCCGCTAAGGGGATTCTGTGTCTTTGTGAGGCCCAACATCCCCCTTTGGTTTCCTTCCAAGTTGGATATTTAGCATAATATAAAATACTGTTTGTTTCTGCTCAGGAGGAAATTTTATTTCTTCTCTATAGAATATCAGGCTACAGTAACTCACAAATTGTCCTTTTGCTAATCTGGAAACTCACAGGTAATTTGACGTGGAACTGAACCCAAAGATACACAGGCTCCGAGGCAGAACACAGCTGCTTGCTCTGTAAGCTCCTCTAAAAACATCAAAGCCACAATCAGTTCTTTCAACTGAGTCTCTCTTAGTTTCTGAGGCCAGTTTAAGACCTGGATTCTATATCTTATCATGAAGCAGAAAAATCAGACTTGATCTGCCTCAAGGCCTGATCTGTATCAGCAAACCTCCTCTACGAAAGAATTTCTACCCTAGGAGATACTCGCAGAATGAACATCTCCTTGTAGTCCCTGTTACAAGGTGTGGAACCAGCTGCTTCTGGAGAAGGGCCCTGCTGTGCCCCTGGAAAGGGAAAATGCCAGAAGACTTAAGGCATCCCATGTGTCACAGGTTTGCTTTTCAGGTGTAACAATACCACCTGATCAGTGGCTGGGGCAATGTAAAACTGCAATGAAAATTTTGTAATCACTGCAGGTACACCTGATTTTTCTGCATCTGGAAAAAGATGGGCAGAAATTTGCATTCTTGGGCTAGATAATATGCTGTGGTAAATGTTCCTCATTGAGCTGAAAACAAAGGAGCTAACACTGATTCGCAGGAGCTGAGGATCTGCTGCAACATTTTATACCCTAAGAAAAGTCTCTTATTTTGATTTCCCAATCTAATATGTGTGGAGGTTGTAAATATTTTATATTGGCATTATTGTTTGAGAGTTATTTTCAGTTCTCCTTTTTAGAAAGATCAAATCATCTTCCTCGATATTCTGTGCACTTAAATAGAAAATTACCACTTACTGAGGAGCTTGCTTACAGATTCACTTACAGAAACTTACAGATTGAAGCAATCTAGTTTAATTTCCACAAGTTTAATACAGCACCCTCAACATTCCAGCACAGCAATGCTTCTGATAACCTGATTAGTAGAACTGTATATGCATTTATAGAAATGTGAAAGTTACACTAAGATCTATATTCTTGAAGTCTCATTGCTTTCCTTTCTCATCACTGAATAAAACAGGCTACAAATCTGGGATATTGTACTTAATTATGGGAAAGAGGTATCAGACTACTTTTATTTTAACTGTATTAAAAATGTCAGTAACTACTCTAGGTGCAATAGCCTAAAAGCCTAGCTTAGCTCATAAACCCAGAAGATGTATGAAAACACACTTCCCCTGAAAAGGAATTTTTACAACTGTGTATTTACAAGGAGTTCACAAAACTAGCAATGCATTCATTTTTCAGATGAAGTGTCCATAGCCTGTAGAATAATTCAAACAGGTGCTAATTAGGTGTACAGAAAGGCCAATGAGAATAATTTATATGTCCCCCTGCAACAGAAAAAAACCCTGAATAAATGTTAATTGCTTATATTATGCAACGAATTATTTTAAGATGGCACTAAATTAGCTGCAAATATAATTACAAAGTACTGGGTAATTTACTAAAGATTAATTGAAATGATTAAGTGCAAACAGCATAATTTTGCAAGGTAGTATTAATATTTTGTGCATGGAAAAAAAAAGACCAACGTCGTTGTTAGAGGGTATTTAATGAAGTACTTCATGCACATCATGAAAGCATGAGTGGCCTCTCTTTGATGTGCCCTTCTCTCAAAGGGGTATGACATGATTTCCATGGGGGGAAATCAATCTAGTGTTGATAATGAGAATTACCAATTTTTAAATGTAGGATCCTTTTCTGAGTTTATTGTCTATTTATTACAATCTCTTGGCTAGCATTTATTTTTGGTGGCTTAATATTTAATACAATTCAATTGTAGTTATCTAGAGAGTGACAGTGGAAACAAGAAGAGAATTCAGTATTGGGAATAATTCTAGACTTCTGAGGAAATGGGAAGAAGACCTTCTTGTGTTCTTTTTGACTAGCACGTCTGAGCAATAATGACATTGACTCTAAGACGTTTCAGTTTTCATTAACACACAGGCCATATGCCATTGCAAGAAGCACTAGAGCAGTGAAATGCTATAAAATGAAAACAACTGCCTCAGATGTTTGGCCAGTCGTAACACTAAGCACTTATGGTACTGTGATGGTCAATGTGCAGGACAGAGAATGTGTCCTACTTCTACAGAGTTGAGTCTACCCATGTCCAGAGACATGGGGAAAACATCTCTATCAATTAATTCCCACTTAAAAAAAAATGGGTAGACTACTTATTGATTTTCAATAAAAGGTTGAAATCCCACTGACACCATGCAAGTTAGGAAATTTCAACTGTAATTTCAGCTTAAACCTCAAATTTTGTTTAATGTGAAGAGTCCAATTCAGGAACATAGGAACTTTCTGGATTTTTGTCCTACTCAGTAGGATGTGTTTCATCCCCTTTCACTTGAACACATCTTGCTTGACACTAATAGTGTGCAATACTGAATAAGAATAGCTCAGCGAATCTGGGCAAAAAGGCTCAATTACCATTAAAATCAAGTCTGTGCACAACAATCATTAGGACAATATTGAGAAGACTCAGGATTAGAGAGTCAAATTTAAAATTATGATACACATCGCAGTCTTGGTATCAAAAGGAAATAGGGATACATTAAATACAGATCTGATTTAAGAGATCAGAGAGATGTGAATCTCACAGGCAGATTCCCATACACAGAGCCTCTGAAGCCAATGCAGCTGGACAGTATTACTTGTGTTGCTCTTATCAAGCTCTGACAGACATTTGCACCTCAAAAGGCTCATTACTGCAAGATCAGAATCACAGTTCCTCATGCAATGACAAAGTACCTGGTGCGCCAGAAAACAGAGCATAACACTGGCAATGTGCAAGGCAGAAAAAAATGCAAGGTTGAAAATGAGAGGCCAGACTGTGTAAAGCATCTAAATTGCAAAATCCAGTCCAGTTCCTAGCAGATGTCTGTGGAGTTGCCTGAAAGTGCAAGCTCTAGATTCTGTGTTGCTCTTTGCCTGGCCAGTCTCCATGAGCTGATTTGGAGAGGTGTAAGAGCCACCTGAAATCAGCTGAGAACACCTGTCTCAGGGCCTCCGAGAGGGCAGCTGGACGTGGCCATGCACTGGCCCCTGCAGCCACCCACATCTCTGAGCACCCAGATTCACTCTTCCCTCACACTTCCACAGCCAGGAAGGGGACTAGTGACACACAGACCTCCTGAACCTCTTACAGGAACCTGGTGTAACACAGAGCCCCAGGAGCAGTGAAACACTAAGAACTGACACTACAGTAGTTTCGTCTGATCTGGTAAGAAGCCTCCATCGCTATCAACAGAAAATTGCAGATTGATTTTACTCACAAGTGTATGACAGCAGTTACCGTCCAACGCTGGCATTCACAAATGCGGGCACAGCAAAATATTAAAAGGAAGTCACAGCAAAACAATAAACAATCAAAAATACAACTCATAACTGTTAGGCAAGGCTACAGCAATGCTCTTAGACTGGTACCTTCTTTGACACTGAGATTACATAGACAAGTTGAAAAGTACTTTGAATTTAGACCTTTGTAATTGCATCATAATTACAGTGTTCTGGATAACAAAATAAGGTTTTGTAAACCAGGTATCTTATTCATCTGAAAAGGATGTCCTTTATCTGACACAGACAGTTGGTTTTGCTTTTCCTGATATAGATGTCTTGTTTGATGGAAAACATTCATTTTAAATATGTAAATGCAACTGATCCTGGGGAAAAAAATTATAAACCATTAGTAGAAATACACTGCATTGCCCTTAAAAACTGCGCCACTTTTGATACACATATTTCATGCTGGTTTGACCAGTACTCTTCTTACAGTGTAAAATGTATTAGTGTGAAATGTATTAATTGATGTGGAGTCCTCTTTCCTCATTCTGCAACAATTTGTGTCTATTAAAACATTGGTTGAATCCAAAGAAATGAGTTGATTCTCTCTCATCCCAAGGTCTGAACCTGTTCTGTTTTGTTACAGAAACTTTAAAAGGGTTCTCTTGTTTAGCTTGAGAGGTGAGTGCTACATCATACAAATACTTGCCAGCCAACTTCCAAATTCAAACACTTGATTTTTCAGAGGTTTCTGTTTGGCAAGATTATGACCTTTAGCAGCAACAAATAATCCCTTGGGTGAGTTATTCCATCCATGACTCCTGCAGGGTTTCTGCAGCTGCCTCTGCTGCAGCTGAACACGAGTGGGATCACCACTGAAAATCTTTCACAGAACACACCTCAGAAAGACACTTAACTCTGGGTATTCAAGTTCCCTCTCTGAAGGTGAGAAAAACTGAAAACTCTAAGCTTCACAGCTGAAATCTGGCAGGATCAGAGCCCAGCCCCGAAACCTCTGTCCATAGGAATCCTGACAGTGTGCAAATGTGGGTGCACCTGTTTGAATGGTGACTGAGCATCTCAAGTGTGAGAACACTAAATTAGGAGTCAGGTTCACAAGCATCAGACATGAATTGCTCCAGTGAAACCACAGTGGTTGGTGTTACCCCAGGAGCAGGTGGTGTCAGCACCTGAGAAGTACATCTCTGTGTGTACACACAGGGCAGCCTCTCCAACAACAGCCATCACAACACACCCTTTAGGACTGCAAGGCATTACAGAGTTCTGTCACTGTACAAATGACACAACTTGCACACCTCCTCAGGTACCACAGCACTTTTCCAAAGGGTACTGAAAATGAATACAAGAAGCAGCATTTTTAATTATGGTTCCATGGACTGGTGCAGCTCACAAACCCTGGAAAACACAGGACAGCCATTTCAGTACTTTTGGGAAAACTAACTTTCACTGATCTGACTGGGAAGCCCTGATTAGAGATAGTAATATCCTTATCATTTTGAAAAATTAGAATTAAAATACAAAATACTTCATGTTAATGTAAGTACCTTTTCCATTTTATCTACTTGTTTCAACATTAAAATGCAATTATCTTTTAGAAAACTTAGCTGCTGCCGCTTTAGAGACACTGCTTTCTCAGCTGGGTGTGTCCACGGTTCTGATCATACCTTTACATTGGCAAATATGATCTAAGAGCCCAAATTAGAAATCGGACTCAAGCCCCACCTTTGCAAATGTAACTAGACAAGTTCACTAATACTGTCTGAAAACAAAGTGTAGCGAGCCTTTGTTCATTTATTGTATGCTTATTGTGAATTATTGCCACTTTGTAATAACATCCAGCAGCAGCACTGGCACACGGCACCTTCTTTAAGTCAGGCTTTTATAATCAAAGTTGTCAATAAAAAGCCTGAAGCTGGTTAGTAAGATACAGGGTTCTTCTTTTGAGTAACGTCAGTGACTGTGTAACTCCAAGTATCGAAGAGATGTTTTACAAAAAAATGAAGGCAAGTGTTTTACATCAAATCTTACAAAACTGTACATAATAATAGTCTGCAACATGAAAATGGCCATTAAACTGTTGTAATAGATATGAAATGTAGTAACAATTCGAATGTTTCATATATTTATCATATTAATCACTGTATTCAACAGTTGTGTTTGTATACATATATTCAATGGCACTGTAAACAGTTGTTGGAAAACACACATTAACTCTTAACTCATTAGAAGTTATTACAGTACTTTTTCATCCGAAAACTTAAAACACATCAATGTATCATTGATTAAAAAACAAAGCCTTGTAATATAATAATGCACATTTGACATTTTCTAAGGTAGCAATCAAGATGAGGCAAAACAGAGAATGTTCTAGATTTCAGTGTGTTTTACATTTACACCTAACGTGATACAAAATTTTAAACATTAAATGTAATTAAATAATACACAGTTTATGAAACAGTTGACTTCAGGGACCCATACTGCACAAAATCTAGTTAGAGTCTAATGGGAGTTCCCAATAATTTATATCGCTGGGATCTTTATGGAAAACTTGAGTTGGTATGTAACATCATATAGGCAAAGTAAGTTTGAACTGAATTACCTTTTTTTTCCCTCTGTACAGAGCTGCATTCAAGTGGATAAAACATTATTATGTTTATTTATGTTTCCCTTTGCTGGACATTCATCCAATAAGCCTTGAACATACGCTTAAGCATTTGTTAATGACATTCTGTGGGGCAGGGAAACTCCCTATCTATATCCCTCAGTAAACAAAGTGGTTCTATTTGTTTCCATAATTAAGGCAACTATACTGATATATTAGACACACCATACACTTTTATGTTGCTTCCTACAATCTAAATAGTAAGAGTGAAAAGAAGTTTCAAACATGCTTTGAACTTCTTGATCACTCAGGAATTTCATCAAGCCGGTAGAGAGTACTTCACCTGCTCTAGTGGGAGATGTTGCTGCTCATAGCAGGGGTATTGGGACTAGATGATCTTTAAGGTCCATTCCAACCCCTTAACATTCTATGAACTGTAGACACAGCTTGTTAGCTGTTCACTGAAAACATAAAGTATGGATTGGCTTGAATTTGAAGACTGACCATTCATATAACTTATCAGAAAAATTAAACAAACAAAACCAGCCAGTCAAATTCTAGCAAATGAAATCGATAAAAGCAGTAACACACCCATACATAGTTTCTGTGTTTTCCATTACTTCTACTCCATAACTTAAGCTACTCAGATCCTTGTCACCATCCCCTCTGTATCGTGGGTGGGCTTTGCCAAAGGCTATCTCCAGATATTGTAAGTGATGACATTTGGTATCTGCCAACTCCAGCACAGCATTTCATATTTATTCTAACATACCACATAAACTAGAGAACCATTTAGTTTTGTTTTCTGTTGGGTAAGGCTGCAGGTATAAATGACAGTGAACAGAAGCAGTAGCACAATGGCTGCAAGGCAACACAGCTACAGCAGACAACGCCACAGAACTGCCAGTGCTGCTAAAACAAGGGAGGGGCTCAGGGCTGGGCTGCTCCCACTTCCATTTACACTGTGTTTGGAGGATGACTTGACAGTGCTTCTGGTGGTTGTGGTGTCAATCTTTTTCACAGTTGGTTTTGGTTCGTTTCTGTTCTCTGGATGGGTTTTCTTGTCCTTGAGTATATCTGAAAACACAAAAGTAAATGTAAGATTAATCACAAATCTTTTAAACAGGGGTTTTAAGTTCTGTTGCTGGAACGTGTTGTATACTCACTCTGAACAACTGAAATGTGTATAGAGAGTGATGGGGCACTTGCACTAATGTTGCATTTGGACCCAGTGTGGCTCCTCTGTCCTCAGCACCCACCGCTCTGCTCAACAAGTCTTTTCTGACCGCCCGGCTCTACTTGGCTACTCACAGACACTGAGCAGAATAACAGGTATTCTGCATTGCAGTGGCTGCTCTCAGAGCCTGACCTTCTCTCACAAAAAGTACCTTCGGTTTCACCTGGGATGGGAACTGTCTCATGCTTTAAAACACCATGTTACAACTGAGTGGTTTAGTAACAGATCCCAGTGAAGCAACCGCCAAGCTGGTGAGATGGTGCCGGAGGAGACTGGAAAGCATATGGACTTAACAGAATCATAGAATGGTTTGGGTTGGACGGGACCTTAAAGATCTAGTTCCAACACCCTGCCACGGGCAGAGGTGCCAACTGCTATCCCAGGTTGCTCTGAGCCCCATCCAACGTTGCCTTGGAACACTTACAGGGATGAGGCAGCCACAGCTTCTCTGGGCAACCTATTAGGGTGCCTCAGCACCCTCTGAGTAAAGAACTTCTTCCTAGGATCTAAACTAATATTTCCTCTTTTTGTTTCAAATCATTACGCCTTGCCCTATCTGCCCGTGTAAAAAGTTGCTCCCCCTCCTTTTTGTAAGTCCCCTTCCAGATGCATTTTGGGGCAATTCCACCCATTTTTATATAAAAGACTGGATTCAGAAGAAAGTAGGAGTAGTTCTTTATTGTAAAAACATGGATTTTTTTTTTTTAATGACAAAAGGATTAGTCTCCAGTTATCTAAACATTCCCAAGCTATTTGCAAGTATTACCGAGATCATATTGCCCTTGAACCCTCTCACTGGCATTGTGGAGAATGAAAAAAACCCACTATATCATCTGCTGAAGGGATGATGATTTTACAGTCAGTTTGTAAAAACACACCTGAGTTTTTGGTAAAAAACAAATGCCTACCTGGAAGAATTTATAATTAACAATAAATGTTCAAGTCCAAGCTTAAAGGATTTCTGATACTAATGAAAGCAGTGCACATACACAAGAAAGCAAAAGGCACAGATTTGTAATGCAGATGAAAAAACAGTCCAATCTTAAAATAAAAACCCTGAATCACAGAAGCAAGCTCCTGGCAGAAATTGGAAAGATGGAAAGTACTCCAGAAATGCAAATGCAATCTGAGATCATTGTCTGCATGTCACTAGTTCTGAACAACCATCAATAAATTCACTTGATAATAAAAATGAGCTATTGTATTGGGAAAGCACACATTGTCCTTCTGCCAGAATAAATTGCAAAAGAAATGCAATGGATTCCTCCATTTTATCATAATATCAACATTAATCCCAGAGGAATGTGTGACTCCTAGACCTCACTCAAGAGGGACTGCAGGGAAGGGACACTGGTTGGCAAGGGATACAGTGAAAAAAGGGTAGTCTAACAGTGCACTCCAAATTCCTTATGGCAAAACGTGTCCCTAGCTCCTCTTTGATTCCAACCTGCAATGGAGCTAACAGAAAGGAGGGGGAGGAAAAACCATGCTCCAAATGTTTAGAAAATATCAGTATTCTGAGGACATTTAAAGAAAAATGGACAACCTTCAGACTGTCATTAAAGTAAATTAAGAATAAATCATGGAAATAGGTGTGTTCTGACACTGCCTAGAGTCCTTTCCATCACTGTCATTCTCCTTTGCAACTGCAGTAAAGGTGTTATTTCTCTGCTGCCTCTTATATCATCCTAGCCTGCTGACTTCAGCTCTCTGGGGCCAGCTGATTAAATTAAGACCTCACTCAGGTAAATCTATTCCCCTCTTTGGGCTGGCCATGTCCAGCATTGTAACTTGATTGGCATCTATAAATCGGGCAGACTGAAATGTATTAATTTGTTTATTTTCTTACTATTGACTTAACAAAAAATCTAAGGTAAGATTTAATGCTATCAGAGAGGTTGTTGGTTTTTAAAAGCTTTCCTCTCAGTGACTGCTTAATGCACTGCATAACAAGTGTTAAATAATACATTAGAAAACTCTGCCTTTATCTTTTCCAGGGAAAGGACCACATTCTGAATTCTCTCTCTGTCTTCACAGCAGAGTATCTTCCGATGCTATTCATGGCCAATTCTAATCTGGCATCTAATTGTGCAAACCTGGAATTTTATTTAAAATGTTCTGTTTTCTCCTTTCTTAAAACTAAATAAAAATAGCCCAACTTCTAGTCAAAATCTTTTTCAATCCTATATTTATTTTTTAAGGCCCAAATTTTAGCAGTGTAAAGAATTCCAGTTTCCTCAGAGTTCCTGTTGCTTACTCACTCCAGGATTTTGGCTGAGAAACTCTGAGTTAAATGAGTTTTTCCCCTTAAATCTTTTTCTGAGTCAGATATAGGTAAAGTTCAGTCTACTGCTGACATTCAGAAGGCAAAAAATAGTGATCATGCTGGGAAAAAATAAAGTGTCAGTGTGACGACTAGCACAGAAATGAAACTCCAGTCTCAACAAAGCGAACCCCAGATGTTCAGCACTCATGAATGCAGCCCAGAGAGTATGACTTCATAAAAACAACCAGCCAAATCCCACAGCTTTGGTTTGTTCTAGTATTTACTTTCTGCATTTTAAAGGCTTTATGGTTCCCAATTAGAAGCTTTCTCCATAGCTAGAAACTTCCTTTCACCATCAGTCCCTCTCTCCTTCCCAGAAATGGAGTGGTTAAAATCTCTGAAGGCGCCAGCTAACCTCAGGCTGACACATGTGATGGCCTTTTGGATGCTGGCAGATGAATATTATTCTATGCTGTTTATTTATCACTGCAATGTGATGGTGACACAGCCACTGCAGTAGCTACTGTGCTGTTCCTCATCCAGGCTCCCAGTGCGAATATTCAAATCCTGCCAAAAAGGATACTTAGTGAAGGCAGCTGACTGCCAAAGCAGCCTTTTGGGGCTCTTGCTGAGGACAAAGTCTGTTGAGTCAGAGTTCCTCCAGGCCCCGTGATTACTCTGAGCACAGGGAACAACAGCTCAGCTAGTCCAGGGGATTGAGTCCACTTCCTCAGCTGAACTTTCATCTGTGTTAACTGCTGTTAAACTAATATCTTGACAGTATAAACAAAGCACATAATAAAAATTACTTGACCCCACTGTTTAGAGCATTCAGGATTATCTTCACCTCAAAGATCTAACCACAGATTGCTACCCAGTAATGCATGTGCTGTTCTGACAGCACTAAACTACTCATAAATACTTACATGGATCAATACCATTCCTCAGAGAGGCCAGCTTAGGATGAAAGGGAGATCAAAACTGTCACTGTCATCTAATTTAGGAACAGGAAACCTCCCCTATAGTGAGGGCTGAGCATGCCTTTCAAATGCATTTGTTGAGTCCTACATTAAAGCACACCTTAATCTTAGCCAGTAATGCTACAGGGGTGAAACAACATGATTATTTTTTAGATTATTACCAGGTTATCTGACACAAGTTCAAGTCATATTGACACCTCAGCTGTTAGCTCCCCCCTCCTAGGCCAAATGATTTGCAGTTTGCTACTGCTAGGAATTATCAAATATGTAATTATTTCTTGGTGTACTTGCATACTGTTGCTCTCTAAAGAACAGTATCAGCAAGGTCTGCTTTAAACTATTTATGTTTCTGATGGTCCTGCCAAGGGATGACCAAATTCAGCTACTTAACAGAAACCTCTTTCCATTGTTGTCCTTCTCTTGACCTGACTTGAGTTCAGCCCTTTCTCTGGGACTGTAAACAATCAGTGTGAGGGAGCCTTTCCCTGCAAAGATCTGCCAGTGCCACTGGACCCTCCTCATCTCCTGAGACATGCCCAGCACTGTCTCCATTGTGATGAAGCATAAATGCAAGGACTCCCTGCTGCAGACAGAGAAAGTACTTGTGGAGCAAAGGAAAAGAGCAGGAAGGGAAGGGCAGGTGAATTGGCTGATCTCCCACCGAGGAAGCGGGATCAGTTTTGGAGAAACCTGTATTTGAGCTGTCCCAGCACCCTTAAGATCCAGCCCTTGTTGCCCTCCCCGTCACACCGAGCAGAGGGTCTCTGGCAGACCCTGCTTTGTAGAGCAGTGCCAAGGCACCAGTGCCTGGAGAAGAACCTGCTGGGGCCCCAGTACTTGCTCCTCCACCACTGCCATTGTCACTGACCAACAGCTGTGCTGCCTGCATCCATCTAAGGCTACAGACCTTCTTACCAGAAAAGTGTACAGCCCCTGCCAGGGGATGCTGAATAAAAACAAACCAGAGAGGTCTGCCAGACTAGTCTTGTAAATGTTAATTACAGCAGCCTGGTTTCTAATGGAGTGGTGCACTGACAGCAGCAAATCCATGCTCATCAATCCACCATGCCCATATCAAAGTGGGGATTCTGAACACGTTTCCATCAGTTTTACACCACGAGCTGCTAGGGAGAACTTCCAACCCAGCTATTTGGGGAGACGAAAGAAGGGGAGACTGTTTATTTCTGCTTTCCCACATTAATTACATCAAGTCAGGCCTGTCTATTTCTTCCTAGACTTTCATGCAAACACCATGCTTTGAAAAGACAGAATGTCAGCATCTACGATAGCAAATTAATGCCTTGGTCTTGAATGCCTAATCATGGTTGTAATGATACTCATAATGCAGGTCTAAAGTGAACTGGTCAGCACCTGCAGTTCTCTCCACACTGGAACTCAGTTGCTTGATAAATTTCCCTTCGATCACAGGCTTGGGTTTGGCTGACAGCTTCATAAGAGAATTAAAGCTAGGTGCAACTTGGTGGAACAGGCTCTTCAATTACAGTAGATGCTGCAGTGTTATTATTAGCTTTTTATCACCCCTGGTAGCAAAAGCTGAAATTACTTTTACATATTCAAAGGAAGAAGCTCTGAAACAAAACAATGCTGTCGCCATAAAACGTACCAACAATTTCCAGATAATCCATTATCCTGACATTAAGACCAGCACCAATTATTTCCAGTTACAGCTGCAGCAGAGAAATGGAAACGGGAATGTGAGAACTCCTGAGGTGTGATAACTTGTGATACAATTCTCCAAATTCTGGAGTCTGTTATTGTCCACTATATAATACCAGTCAGTAAAAAGTGGGTGTAATATATCCCTTTTGGAGTTAGCAGAAGGAAATAATGAACAGCTCTGCAGTCTCCCATGTATGTACTGTTCTACCATTTTCTATTTCAGCCTGAGAATATGGTGTCCATAGAAGCCTTTTCCCCACACACCTTCTTACGGAAACTTGGTGTTAGGAGGAAAAAAACCATTTAATCAGAAAATGGAAGAAATACCAACTGCATAGGTCACCCTCCCCACTTAACTCCTGAGTGGCATTAGGTTCAGGTCAGCCTCTCCAGAAGAGCTGGGGGACAAGATTATTGGGGTCAACTGATGTGTTCTGAAGATCTTTCTGTTTCTCTTTTTAAGGAGCGAGTGAGTGAAGTTGGCCTTGAGGGGAGAGTCATAAATTGGGACTAGGATTATCTAGGTCCAGATTTTAATTCTGCATTAAACTCTGTGTGATCTCTGGCAGATTACCTCTCCTGTCGACCAGTGTGAGAACTACTTTATTTCCTGCATTTTTTGTGCATTTTGGATGCAAATTCTTCATCCTGAGAAGAACCACACCCACTCTCTTCAAGAAATAACATTGGTTGGAACTTTCAGAACTAAAGTCATATGCAACAAAGGAAAAAAAAAGCAATAATAAAAGCAGGAACAACTGTGAGACAATTTGAGATTTCAGGTACCTAGAAGCCAAACTTACACGAAAAAGCAGCTCCTTCCCCCATTATCAAACAATCTTTTGCTCTATATGCACTTGAATGCAATATATACATTTATACAGAGAACAGGACATACTCTAAGGAAACCTGTCACTGTATGTGTTTGTCTTTCGATACAGAGCTGCCATAGCAAACGCTGCATGATTTTCAGGAGCCACAATAAAACTGCATTAGTTCTGAGGGCTAAAAAGTAAACCTGCACATATAACTGCCTCAGCTCCTGCCACGGTAAATGTCAACATAAAACAATTCATCTTTTCCTTGGGAAGAAATAACCTAACAAACCTTGTGTGATTCAGCAGTACTTCCATTAATGAATCAGTCATTTGCAAGAAAAGATTTTGTCATTTTGTTTACACTAATACAGGACTTATTCAAATGCAGACAAGCTGAAAGTATAAGCTTAAAACATGCCAAACATCTTTTACATTTCCTGGAAACATCTGTTTTTAGTCTAGTCCTAGGCACATGTTTGTGGTTGCAATGTTTAAGCTTGTTTAGTTTGCCAGATACCTCGTACATAGTGCAGCACAGCTGATATGATATCCTGAAACACAGCATGGAAGTATCTGTAAAACATGATGTTCCCAGTAAATCTGTTCAACATTCATTGTAACTTTCTTGTAATAAAAGAAACAACTAAAAAGCTCTGTGACTGCGTTCTGCCACCACCGTGTGCTGCAATTAATTATTTAAGTTTAGAAATTCTGTACATGCCTCACTAGTAATATCATGAAGACTGAGAGCGATCCTGATATCACATGCCTGACATGCTCAAAACTCCTATTAAACTTAATGGGAGTTTGGGGGGATGTGAGGAATGCAGGGCTGACCTTTATGGTTAAAGATGAATGTGTGCTCTAGACTTCAAAGATTAGGTGCCCCTGCCAGTTTGCAGTGTGTAAATGATCAGCACGCCAAGTGCTGAAGGCATCTGCTAAATATCACGCCACGGCTCAAAGTTGTAATTAAGAAAAATATAAACTGGCTCAAGGAAGAAAAATATTAGTAATAATTGAAAATGCTTTGGTTGTTGCTTTTGTCCTGGTGATCTCATTAGTTTTGGTTACAGAAACAGTTCTTATACTGGCTGACGTGGGGCGTGCTTTGTTTGTGCTCTCCAACCCACATCTTTCCCAGTTAAATTTCATTGCTCAATACAAAGGTCAAATCGAAGACTTAATTAAATTGTATATGGGGAAACTATAAACTTATTTTGGAAGGGAGTATGAAAACATTTGAAGCCATCCCAACTCCTCTTCCCCAGACACTCCTTAATTTCTCGAGAAGAAAAGGAGCATGTGCTGTTGGCACTCTTTTCCCTAAGGGGAAACTGCACCTTCTCTTGCTTAAAAATTTCTGTGTTTCAAATATCCAGCATTTTCATTAACTGCTAATTGTATTTGCAATTGACATTTGTAATGAGGATTTTAATTTAGCTCTGCAGCTCTAAACAGACAAAGCTCCATTTTGTGAAAGGCCTGAAAATGATGTTATAGCAGCAGTAGTGTCAGTTCAACTTACAGCAAGGATTTGCACTTCATCTGCCAAAAATAAATACTACTACCCATCTCCTTCAAATTGGGCACATGTCTCTCAGCCCTCAGGCCTAGAACTGAAAAGCAGTACTGAAAACTTCCCAGGTCATATCCAAGAAGCTTGTACAGTTTCTTCATGCCACAGGAAGACATCATAAAGCTTAAGAGTAAGGTCAGGCCTGAGTAGGTTACAACCTGTGCACTGGCAGCACCAATCCCCAGGGAAGTTTAGGCTTCCATGTGCCAGGCTAGCTGCCCAAACTGGGTGTTTATGCACCACTGAGATTCTCAGAGTTCCCATTCAGCTGCTGCCCAGCCCTAGGGGCGTAATGATTCCCTAGATCTTTTGGTCTCCATCTCCAAAAGCCCTCCAATGTGATTGTTTCTGCAGCTCACTGCACACACAAGCCCTGGGGTGTGTGGTGGAGGCGGAGGATAGCCTGCAGGTCTGCTCTTTCTTGGCCAGATCAGGCTTGTGGGATCACACCAAATGGTAAGGGAGCAGAGAGGTATCTGCCAGCTGGGGCAGCAGTTAAACTGTGCACCCATGAGAGTTGATGGTCTAGGCTCAGATCCTTCCTGCAGGTGATTTTGAGAGGGTGCTTGAACCCAGGTCTCTCATGCCCTGTCCATCAGAGAAGGTACACAGGGACAGGTGTTTCTCAGACTGAAGCAGGCTCTGCTCTAACTACCTGGGTTTACCCTGGCAGCAAACTGGCCCAAAACACACTGGAAAGAATGACTCAAATTAAGTAACAGGGTGCCAGGTAAAAGAGAAGAGACAACAGAAACTGCTCTGTCCCACTGCATGAGGTCTCTTCATACCTCCCCAAGGGGCAGGAAGATGGACTGCTCACTGCTTAGGAAGCCACCCTCTCACATTTTAGCATAAACAGATGTCATATCCATAGGGAGTGAGAAGGAGAAAATAAACCACAGCACAGCTGCCCTTCCACCTAAGAGCTGTGACTCAGGGCAGAGCCCTTGTAGCTCAGCTGCCTTTGAAGCAAGGCAGGGGGCATTCAACACATGCACTGTGGGCAGCTCCAGCAAATCCCCGAGTGGAATAACCACAAACATGGCATCAACCTCCAGCATGGTAGGTACAGAAAAATAATCACAAGCATCTCTAAGAGACGTCTGAAATGTTCTTTTCACCCTGCAAAAATGCTGCTCTCATCCTTCCTTATTCTTTAAAAGCTGGTCAAATTCTTCCAGTTATTCCCATTGCTCCCTAAGGAACTTGTGCAGACAAGACTCCTGCTGCAAGATTCTGAAGTCACCAGAACCCAACGGCAACAGTGAGGATTTAAAATGTTCCTTGTATTTCTGTTATATCTTGAGCAGAGACAGAACGTTATACTAAAAATTTCAGAAAGAGATTGTGGTGGGGGGAAACAGTTTTTCCCTCTGAAGTTATAAAATGGTAAAACCCCAGGGGGTGGTGACCCTTGAAGTTTTGAGGTTTTAGCCAATGAGCGCTTCTGCAAAATATAAACATATCACAAGCAGAACGGAAGAGAAGGTTAGTTGTAGTGGTTGTTAGAAGAAGCAGCCAAGTGTAGGAGCCACGAGGAGAAACAGCAGCAGCCCCACTGGAGGCTGGGCTCCCCCAGCCCCCAGCGGGGGGGCTGCAGGGACTTGGAACAGTGTTAGACTGAGCTAAGTGCCTGTAGCTAGAAAGCTGAAGGAGTTTTCTCCACTTTGAGTGAGCAGAGACAGAGCAGCAGCAGAAGCAGCGTCCAGAGATTGTGGCTAAGAGCCAAGAGATAACTGAAGAAGCAGCAACAAACATGCAGTCAAGAAGACACATAGATGTCTAATGAAGAGAGAGCAGGACTAAGCTCTAAACAGAGTTTTGGGGGTAAGAACTGAACCAGACCCCCCAAAACCCTTTTGAGACCCCTCTTAATTTGGGGTGGTGGACTCCTACTGGATGGAAGTCCTAAAATGCAACATGCAGCACCGGAGAGAGAGGAGCTGAAAAGCTCAAAGACGTCCTGGAGCCAGACAGGATGGTCAGACGGAATGCGAAGGGGGTGACCTTGCCCCCCCCTCCGCTGCTGCCAGGCTGGCAGTTTTGAGACAGAGCACAGGAGCTCTGGTAGAACTCTTGAGGCAAAGACTATCAACTGAAAGCTACCCGAGACATTCTGATTCAGAGTTAAATCCCCTGAGGAAGGGACTTTCACGAAGATGCCCCTGCACTTCGTGATATGCCCGTGGTGAAGCGAGTTTTGTCCCTGCTGGCAGTCCACGGGTGAGACCTTCGCTTGGAGTCGAAGGGCCGAGAGGGGTGAAAGGAGACCCCCTTGTGTGTACTGAAAAGAGATCCAGCTACAACAATCCAGTTACAGCTGTTGCATAGAAGAAGAGAACCTGCTGCCTTAGAGACACTGCTGCTCTGAGAGTGGAAAGGGATCTTTTCCTTCTTCCCTCCTGGACTTTTATTTGGAGGGGAGAAGAGATTTGATCCATTGTAAATACTTATGTCATGGTAGAGATAGGTAAGATTGTATATAATGTATTGTAGTATTTATTTGTACAGTCACTGTGATATATATTCCCTTTCCCCCATTTGAGTCTTGTGTGGTGTCTGGAAAACCCATCTCACTGGGTTGAGATGTGGGAGGGGGCTTGGACTAGAGAATTGGATTTTAGGGTTCTCAAACCATGACAAGATTCTAATAGAATATAATAATAACTGATGTTTAACTACAGATTAAACATTGAAATAACTTAAATATAGACATCACCTAATTTCTTTTAATCTAATAACAAAAAAGGTTTAGTTATAATGCCAAAGGATAGTTCTGGTCCTTAGATCAATCAGTAGGAAACATTTGTTTGTTGAATCTTTCCAGTATTTCATTTTAGTCAGAATTGAAATGAAAAGAATCTGTGGCAAGATATTATCCTGGATTAATCATTTTAGACTGAATATCAAGAGTAGTTAGAGAAAAACATCACAGCATTAGGTTGCTTCAGCTCTGGCATGGGAAGTTTAAATTAGTCTTTTCTGCTGCTCTACTTTGGCAACTCTTCAGCACATCCGCTATTTCCCACTGCTGGTTTATCCAGCCAGCCAGAACCCAGCTCTATCACAGCTGACAGCTATTGACAGAGAGGATGATTAGAGCCATCACTCTGCCGAGTATCTGCAGCAAGAGGAACATGTCTCATGTGAAAACACTGAACGGCTTAAAAGCATTATCTTATTAGTAGCATGCAGAGAAACTGATGAACCCTTATCATGTTCAGCAGGATAACAAATACCAAATCAACACAAATGGAAAGGAGACATACAACCAGAGGGGAAAAAAATAAACTTTCCTAATAAAATGTCTTACAAAACGAAGCACCAGCCATTATTAGCTTATGCATAAGGCTACATCCCATCAGCGTTCAGGAGAAAATTAAAGGAAGGAAATTCCTGTTTGGAGCTGGCAATGATTCCATTCCCCAGTTCTGTTTTGGGAGGGTATGAACTGCTCCCTTCAGTTTTCACGGAGTCACCTACATCAAAAGCACCAGAGTGAATTTAGCTAGTCTACTAACATTACAGACTGAGGGCTACAAATGTTCCCCCTTTCGCAGGGTAACTCAACTTGACATTGGCCAGGGTTCTCCTACTTAGCCATGAGGAAAAAAAAACTTCTGCCATTAGCCACACATGAGATAAAAACCCCTTGAGGTATTAACTTCATCATGAGAATGTTAAAAACACCATTCGAGAGTGATGAACCCTGCACTAGAACTCAAAGGTCTGCAGCTTTTAACCGGCTTCTCTCTAAAGCACTGATGTGCTAAGCTTGACTGCCCAGGTGACACTAGTGACAAAGCTCAAGGCCCTTCTACAGGCACCTGCAGCACAGATCCACCAGATCACACTGAGGGGCTGAGTGGTGGTAAGAAAATGTATTTGTTTTTGAGGAGGAGAAAGCTGGAGAGCGTGAAAGCAGCAGTGCTGAAAGCGAGTGGAGAACAATGGGGGACTCCAGACCAGAGAACTGAATGGACTTGAATGACCAGGAAGGACCATCTCTGCTGTTTCTTCACAGAATTGGAATGAACATATACAGAACACTTCTGAGGTGACTGAGCATGCAGCTTGATTTCCATGTGTTTACAGCCAGCCAAAGAAGCTTTGACAGGCACTCTGTCCACTCTGCGATTCATCAGTTATTGCTGTTTCTTTCTGTCACAAGGGCTCCAATAGGAAAAAAGCCCACTGGAAGTTCACGAGAGCTGACACCATGGGCTGCAATGGATCTGTTGACACTGCTGCAGTCTATTATGCAAATATACATCAGTGGTCTTTGTAAAACATAAATTATGTAAATATCCATTTAGAGATTCTTCAAAATGCAGATTAGTTGCCTGATGTTTGGAGACAATTAAGATCTCGGATGTGAACCTGTGCTCAGGGACTGCCTGTGGATGTTTAGGCCTAGCAAACCTTACACTGCATGCAGATTCTACCTTGGCATGACAGACTTTTGCAGTAAAAGTCAACTGTGTTATAATCTACTTAAGCCACATACCACTGACACCACAGGTTATAAGAGATCCTTCAATTTACTATTACAGCAGTGCTTCAAAAGATCCCATTTGGAATTCAGATGTGCACTTTGTTCATTTGGGATTATAATGGGTTTTTCTTTTTAATTAAGACTTTGTATATTAATTAACACCTGCCAAACATCCACATGTCTGCATGAAGCCATGTGGCTCATCCTTCTGTGGGGGGAAGGGTTTGAGTCCTGGTTCTCCATCCCTGCAATCCTGTTCCTGGCCCTGGGTGAAAGCTGGGTCAAAGCCAAAACATAACCAGCATAGACAAACAGGACGTTGGGCTTGACCACAAGCTTGACACAGTAGGTATAGGCTGATTCCTCGGGACTTCCACTCAGGAATTAGATCAAAGAGTGTCGTGGTTTAATCCCAGTTGGCAACTAAGTACTACACAGCTACTGGTGCACTCCCCCTCTCCCTACCTCTGTGGGAGGAGAATCAGGGAAAAAAGAAGTAAATCTCACAGGTGGAAAGAAGAACAGTTCAATGATTGAAACAAAATAAAATATGCTAATACTAAGAATAATAATTGTAATGAAAAGGAGAGAAACAAGTGATGCATAACATAGTTGTTCCCCACCTGCTGGTGAGTGCCCAGCCCGTCCCCGAGCAGTGACTGGCACCTTGTGGTAACTCACTGAGTTTATATACTGGGCTTGGGTTCTATGGGATGGAATATCCCTCTGGACAGTTCAGGTGTCCCATCCATGCTCCCCCCCAGCTCCTTGTGCACTTTGTCACCGGCAGAGCATGGGAAACAGAAGTCCTTGACTCAGTGTAAGCTCTGTTTAACAGCAACTAAAACACTAGTGTGTTATCAACGTTATTCTCATACTAAATTTAAACCACAGCACTGTACCAGCTACTAGGAAGAAAATTAACTCTATTCCAACTGAAAACAGGACAAGCAGTTAGATTACTTTTTCATTTTTTTTTTTTTTTAGAGCATACTAAGCATTTTGGATTGGTCTCAAAAGAATCTAGGCCAAGTAATATATCATCTGCTGGAAAAGAAAACATCATAGACTATCTACCTGGGTAAACAACTTGGAGAAACTAGGTTTTCAGGAGTAGTAAACTCAACATCTGTTGGACTTCATTAAATTCTTGTTGAACTTGAGATGGGTAAAATTAACCTTTATACCTCAACAGCGTTCCTCCTGCTTGAAGTAGCTGAATCAAAGCAGCTTACGAAGGGCACCTTTCTACTTTATAACTTCAAAGAACATTTATTGAGAGATAGCATGTAAGGATCACATAATTGAAGCCAGCTGATGGAGAAAGCACTGCATACTGTGCTAGCCAGGGAAAAACACCTAATTTAAGGATAGATTAGAGATCTGAAGCAAAGTTCACAAAGACTGGTGTGTTACAAAGCAGAGGTAACAGCTTCCCAGACTGGCACAGACTGTGCAAGGTGAATGGAAGAGTCTTTCTAATCACTGCTGGTGAGTAGCATTCTCTGAGCCATGAACCATAAAAGACCAGGGAGCTCAGAAGACAATTTGCATCCATTCAGTTTTCTTTACTGGCCCGTGTAGGCTTTTCAGGACATGGACAGCAACTTCAGTGAACCTACAGTAGCCAAAGTCATGATCTTGACTGGGGCATTCATGCACTACTGTCAAATCAATAATGTGAAGATATAAACTTTGATAATTAAAGGACAGCAAAGAACAACAGTGGACATTTTTTATTCAATTAAACCCCAACATTTACTGGTATCTAGAACAGTTACCAAGCTACCAGCCACTTATAAGGTTGCAATCGAATCTTAAACTAGAAACCCCACAGATTTATAGCCCTTTAGTTACAAATTCAAAGTAATTAGAAGAGATAGAACTAATCATTTCACTGAATCTTCTCCAACCGATATGTGCTGAGATATGCACTAAACTACATCCCACTCTCACTGACCTGGAACACTCAAGCAATACAGGCTACTGACATCTTCAAAGCAAGACAAGACAGGCTGTTGTAACAGGAAACAGAGCTACTCCTGTGATATGTAACCCAGCCACAAGAACCCCTAAGTTCTGACACGGCAGAGATATTGTGAGATGAGACCTAGCAACACGCAGAGCATTTATTTTCTAGCTATGGCTTGGGAGAAGAAAAGGCAGGAGAAGATACAATCTCATATCTGTTTTTCTGCAACAAATTGTTGCACCTCACTGAATATCAAAAGGCAGTTTAGTTCTGCCATTGATAGTAAATGAAAAAAAAAATCACTGTGGAGTGACAGCGGTCACGCAAGTCTATGCAACTCTAATGAAAGTCTAAAATCATAGTTCTCCTGTAGAATACCAATCCTTGTTTGTGTACATTTCTTCTCCCACCCCACATTTCCACCAGTTTCTGTTAAAAAAATCAGAATCAAACTGCTTGACTTATGACTTACACCAAGGTGAGTTTGAAACCAAACTGAGGTTTGATCTGGACTTTACTAACACTAACCACTTACACAGCGATACTTTTTGGGGATAGTTTTTGCTTAAAATTGACATCTGTCAGAAAGAAAAAATTTTACCAAACTGCCTCCAACTAGTGTGGCAGAGCATGGACAGGCAGGAGAAGAGGTGGCCACACACAGCTCAGTCAGGTGTCCTCTGTTTAGCCAGACAGGAAAAGGAGAGGCACAGGATGGTGGGATGGAGCACAGGGTGACAATCAAGAGAACAAAACCTCCATTTGCACTGAAAGGGGCAGGGACGTGAAGGGCCACAATAACAGTTCATCATCAGTGGAAGTGAAAAACAGGTACCCAGTGATAAATGATTCAGGGTGGCAGAGGACACTACAAAGCCTGAGGTATGAAATACTTTCTCTGCCTTGGCTTTGCTAACAAGACAATTGCTCAGGTTCCTGTGGCTGAGTCTGGGGAGTGAAGATTACCAGGGGAAGAGGAAAACCAAATTAGGGACTGCGTGTTGGCATTGGAATGAGGGCCACTATTAGGGCTACACAGGCAGTTGTCTATGGGAAGCTGTAAAAGTCTCTCAGTGAAGGTATTAAAAACCAGACTATGCCCACTGGAACGGTTTTGGCAGAGCTGACTCAGGCTTGGTACACTAATCCACACTAGAGAAGCTTCTTCATCACTGTTTTCAGTCTTCTGATGATCTACTCATTTTGATGACTCTACTCCATGTGAAAAGCAAACAAAAACAAAGTATTCAATCAGTCTGTGACTAAATTTGTAACTATCTATAAAAACCGAGGGTGAACATCTTGTAAAAGGAATATACACTGGCAGCTATTGCTGATGAAGTGCTATCGATAGGCATTAAAGCTGTAAATGGCAAGGTGTTGGCAAAGTGAGAGGAATTGCTGCAGAAAGTAAAAAGCCAATCTGTATGATGAACAGAGTGTACGTAAAGTACAGCAAATTACCAGACACACAGACATGAGAGTACAGAGGCATGGGAGCTGATTAAGAAGTCCTTGTGAAGAAATCTTGAAGGCTGGCCAGTTCCTCCTAATTCTCTGGCACCCATTCCAGCCGCTCAGCTCGTGAAAAGAGCACTGTCTGTCATGTGAGCATACACGTACTCAAGTATTACAGGGAGATGATGGATGCGCAATGCCATGGCAAATGGCTGCTTGGAACTGCCATCCCCCTTTCAGAACAATCCTGCTTTTCAAAGCCTCAGTACTCTTGGATAAATGCCAAAAAGGGAGACTTGAAAGGCCCAGCTCCCGAATTCCTCAGTGAGGAATAAACCGGGCGTGTGGCTGGATGTACTGTGCGTCACTGGCACCTTGAGTGTGTGACATTTAGAGGCTCTGCTGCTGGGGTTTTACTTGCTGAACACCTTACCCTGTACATTTGTAACCTGAGAGGGAGGTGATAGCCATAAGACCTCAGAAGCCCAAGAGCTACTGATTTTTCTTAAAGCCAGGAGCCTGATTTTTACTTATTTTTCACTTCTTAGGTTTCCTCAAGACATTTCTTTTTCTGATTTCTTTTTAATTAAATGCAATGAAACCTTGCTCTCTAACCCGCTAAGAAGAGAAAAAATAAATTATTTTCTGGACAAGAGTCACAGAATTGTTTAGGATGGAAAAGACCTTTAACATCATGAAGTCCAACTGCTAACCCAGTACTTCAAAGTCCACCACGAAATTGTGTCCCTAAGCTCTGGGACAGGAGCTTGGACTAGATGACCTTTACAGAGGTCCCTTCCAACACTAGCTATTCTATGATTCTATGAAAATATGGATCATTTGAGGTTTGTTTCCAATACTGTTAATAAAGCGTTGTGCCAGGGAAAAATGAATTGTAACTGGACTGAATTTGATATAACAGAGTTGAGCTTGGCTCAAAGGGACTGATTAAGCTTGGTGTTTTTATTGGAAGGCTATTCTCTGCTTTACCTCCTATCCAGGAAAACTCCAAGACAGCAGAATCAGAAACATGACTAAAAGTCTGATTTACATGCCCATTTGAAAATTACCAGTGCTTTAATTCTTCTTTTTTATGAGACAGTCTGCTTTAAATGAAAGCTGAGTAGGAAGAGGTAGTCTGCTTAAAAATTCTTTAGCGGCCTTTCGCTTACCTATTGAAAAGGAAAGACTCCCTTCAAATTACAAACATGACTGCTTTAATTGAGGAATCTGGGTGCTGCAGTAATGAAAATAATAAAGCATGCATGAGATTTTGGTTGCTGAACTTTCATCAACTTACTTCACAGCTCTAGAGTAAAAATATAAGGAAATAGATAATTGCAAACATCAGCCAAATGCTTTTCCAAGGGTGTGTCTAAGTAATTTGTCTTGTTTTCAGACAAACCAAGTATCTGTAGTTCCCACTGAAATCAAGACCTTGAAATGCATCTCCAAGAAAATCCAACTGCAGTGCAGTAACAGGACCAGGGACCACAGGTTATAAGTTTTTGCTACCATTCCTCACCCAAGCAATGGAGCAGCTACACCATGCCTAAGTAGTCTCCCACCGTGTCTCCTAACAGGGCACTCCACAGCAGCTGATCCAGCGGTGAACAAACACCATTTTTTCTGGGAAGGTCAGAATCCGGGACAGTTTTCCTTGGAGAAACCATCCTGCCCCCAGTACACATCCTCACACACACGCTGTAGCTGCACACACAGCAGTGTCAGCACTCAACCACAGCTGGGGGTGGCAGCAGCTTTGCTTGTGTGTGGAGTAAAAGGGAGATTGTGAAACAGAGTGTGGGGATGGCACCAGGACGGGAGAAAAGGTACAGCTGCTTTCTGCACCTTCCCAGTACGACCTGTATTTTGGTCTAAACCAGCATGGCACGAGTTTATTTTTCTTTTATAAACTGCCTGGTTCTTGACATAGAAAGCACACTGCATATGCAGCTTGGGGGCCCTCTCCCGCTTCTTTGCATCCTACTGCAGTTATATCTGCCAACCTGATGCGAAGCCCTGCTCACCACTGTGTGTACAGGAGAATTGGGTCTAGTCTTGCACAGCTCTGAATGGCTACTTTAAGGTCAAGGCACTGGTGAAGCAGCTCTGTGTAAGCTTGCTCCCACTTCCAACCATTAAAAGCTTCTCTTTGGTTTGGACAGCAAGGTACAGAGGGGAAAACACCCTTTGAGTACTGTGTAATGCCCCCAGCTCAGCACTCTGATGCTCTGCAGTGCCAGCACAACAACAGACCCCCACAGGGGCAGGGAGACAGAATGCCAGCAGATACACAAACATTTACAGGTAGAAAACACTTCTGACTCAGGTGGTTTTGTGCCCTTATGCAGCCTTTAACCCCACAGAATTAAACCCGTATTTTCAATAGCTCGGAAGCTGGGCTGGTAGTGTACTACATAACTTCTTGAAGAGCTGCATGTAAAATGTGACAGAAAAATGAATGCACCAAAACCCAAACAAACCTCAGCCTCACTCCAAGAAACACCGTATCCTTTACATCCTGGAATTCTTTAGTGGTTAAAGTCATACTTCAGTTGAATTTCCACTGTTTAGGTAAAATTTATGATACAGCAGCCAAATAATTTATATTCGTATTTGGAATGAGTTTTATAAATTGTTTTACTACAGCCAGTCTCTATACTATATCTATCGTTTGCCAGTGAAAGCTTTTCTTTAGAGTTAAGACATTCAGATGAATCACATTTTCTTTGCATCTTTTTTAAATGAAGGGTTTCCTTGTCTCTGTAATTCCCACTACCCATCCTCCAGTTTCTGTTCCTCTCACTGTACAGAGACAGACTGTGATATTTATTCCTTTACTTAACAATGAATAGTACAACATATCAGTGGAAGCCTTTTTGAAATCAATGAGACTTTCTATGGAGTGTGGTACTACTCATTGTGAACAGGAGTGTTTCAGTTTGGCCTGAAGAAAGACCCAAGACAACATAAGCTGAAATGAATACAGTTACTTGCCCCTACAAAACACGTGTTAAAGAGACCTGGGCAAATGGAAAACCATTTCTGTAGCTGCCAAGTGTTCTGACCCCATAAAGCAGGTAACAAGGGACTCTGGCAGTTCTTAAATCAAAGCATTATTGTCTTAACACTAATTCCAGAAAAATCAATAGAAGGAGTAACTTTTTACATTCCTAAAAAGTCTTTTGTTCCATGGTCTTAACAGATACTATAAACAATAAATGTGGCAGCACTCCTAGGAAGTATGATTCTCATTTTTCAGATGAGATGAAGACATGAAGGGACCAAAGTGATCCAGGTGGTGGCCACAGGAGAAACCTGCAATGGCCCTCAGAGTCAGCACTACACTTCCATCCTTCAGTTCAGAAACTAATTCAGCCAGATGTCATTTCATTCCCAGTCTGGACATTTACTAAAAGGTAATTTACTGTATCTCCAAATAAAAAAAAAAAAACCAAAAAACAAAAACCAAAACAAAACTGCAGGTAATAATAAGCTGGCTTTCAAGCATGTAGCTCGTGATTCTTAGCCCACGATATCTGATTGTCCTGATCTAACACTGGGGCTCCTGGAATAGTGAAAATCAGGAATATTTGGAACAGGAAAAAATAAACAGTAATAATCAGATGCAATGATAGAAGTACACAACAGCTTCTGCTTGCGAGGTGCAGTAAAGTACAAGCTGGAAGTATCAAAGGCAGTGTTACAGTGGAGAAGGCTGTCAGCAAACACACACGGAACAGTGAAAGATGAAATAGCCTTCCCCAAATTATGCAGTCTCCTAGAAGTTTCACACGGGATGTGATACAGGTTACAGTGAAGGCCTGATAAAGGGGAGTGTGGATGTGTGTGTTTGTATTTTCCTACAGTGGAAACAAACAGTACCAGGTTTCTGAAGCACAATTTGATAGACTTGCTACAAACATCTATTTAATTCAGACATTCTCAGCCCCTATGAGAAGTTACAAAGCCATTCAACCTGCCTCTAAAAGAATAAAGTTACCCAATGACAACAAATGCCTCAGCACCTGGAGATCACCATGCAGCACACACACCAAACCTTGCCTGCAAAGGCTGAGACAGGCTTTTTGGCCCACTTTCTACATTGCTGGATTATTATCCTTGAAATACACTGAACTGCTATGTAGAGATAACATCACGCTTGACCAAGTATACAATTCAAATAACATTTTGAAGCCATTTGGTACATGTCTAATCTTACTGCTGTCTTTATCTTTGTTCCTGTTTCCTTACTGACCAATACTCATTTACCTGGTTTTGCCTTGGCCTATGCTGAGCTATCAAATCCCCCCTTCCCAGCCATCATGAATCAACAGCCAGCTCAGTCACAGGGAGTAGGCACACTGGATATGACATGAAGGGTGGGCTACACTTGGCTGTAAATATCACTATGAAATGGAAACAACATCCATAACTGATTATCACATGTTAATAATTCTGGAGTGGATTCTGGGAGAGACAAGAGAATGGAGAGATTTGGACCTAACACTCTCCAAAGGGCTTTGTGCTCTTCACAGTTGGAATGTTCTCATCTGCTCTCACACACCTAAAGCAACCAGAAGCACAACTGAACCTTCAACTATGACACTTGGGTTAGAATTGTGCTGGATAAAGGAAGAACTAAAGATGACAGAAGATGTGCTCGTGCTCAGAGCTGAAGGGTTGCTTCCACTGCAGCAACACTGGTATAGTGACAGTGTTGACATTTTTAAGCCAGAACAGGCAGAAAGGGCCTCTCCCGTTGTCATGTGTGGTACAGACCCAGTCTAGCTGTCAGCCTCTGGCTTTGCTGCTCTCCCAGTCTCTTCATATCTCAGTTGTTTCATCTTTTGCCTGCATGAAATCATGGATACTTTCCAAGAGAGATGCTGAGGGCATAAAACACTCACTGCAAGTTTCTGGAAGGAAAATGAAGATTCTTTCCTCAGGTATCTTTAAGCAATTTGCCTTTTCTCTGACATTTCTGGCTTTCTGCACATCTTGACTGCTTCCCCTAATCAAAGTGGTATTTTTCCTGTTTTCTCCAAACATTTTTGGGTGCTAAAGGGAACAGCGCAAGTTCTCCGACAGAGGGGGTACAGCCTGGCAGTAAGTCACAATAACACCTATGTAGTAACTGAGCTCAGCCTTTATCAGGCATTGTATACCTGTGTAGGGAGCTCTAGTGGAGTGCAAGGTCCTGGCAACAAGGGACATTCATGGACTACTGGCATGTAAAACCTCTGCACATGCCTTGCATCCAAAACAGGAGAGAACATATGGTCTGACTCTGATTAATGCACAAAAATGTTAACTACCATGTGTTTTAAAAGACAAAGGGTGGTTAAGATTTAGAGGGAAGCTGTATAAATCCAAATCTCTCATCCATATCCCCATTCTGTGGAAGTGAATGGAATGGGCTTCCCCAAATACACACACTACAAGAGGGACTGCCATTCTGTGCAGCCACAGGTTCTTTCTGGCAGTAATCAGCCAGTGGAAGTGAAGGAATTCATTTGTACACATAGAAATGCAGCATTAGGAATGTGCAGTAGCATGCAGAGCAGTAATTTCAATTTTACTTGTTTATGTACCTCTTGTAAAAATAATCATTTATGGTCATTATAAACCTGTTCTAATGTAAATCAAATTAACAAATCAGTGTATTACTGCTGTCTGCTTTGCTCTAGTTTATTTGGCAGCTGGGTTTGTTAGCCAAGGTAATCACTCACCTCACAACTAGCATTAAAAAGAGTGGGTGCCACACCAAGGTTGAATACTTAGAACAAGTGGTTGCTCACCCCTCTCCGTGCAGGAGGCAAAAAAGGAAGCAGTTTGTGGTTGGTTGTATACTCAGATATGAACCTGTGAGGAGGGTGCTGGTGGGAGGCAAGGCTTTGCTGCCTGGCCTCCCTCCCCTCCTGCCAAGCCATGGTCTTGCCCACAGTGCACTCAATCCCCCCAGGCCACATCTGATAAAGTGCCCTTGAGACTCTCATCTGGCAGACAAATAGCAAATACACCTCACAGCAAGCACTGTTTGGGCTCCATCACAACAGGGAGAAGGATTTTGATGGCTGCACCCTGTATAGAATGGTAAAATGCTTCTTTTCACTCCAAAAGCAAAGGAATTACAGAACTTCACATGGTACCCAATCCCATCCCTTGATAATCTTCTGCTTATTTCCTCCTAGGTGACTTCATTTGCTGAAGCAAACAAAAGAGAGGAGAAAAGAATGTGTAATAATGCCTAAATCAAAGGAGAAGCTTGATGGAAAAATCTTTACCTAGATACTTCTGGCATCTCAAAATATGAATTACTTATTTATACTGGAGAGCTGCCTGGAATAATCTGGGAAGAAGTAAGGGCCTGTGACGCGCTCCAAGTTAAAAACATTGTTGAGAGGAAAGCTGAGGGCACATTTTGCTCATACACAGCAACTTCTCTATGCAGTCTGATAGGTATCACATTGTGTTATGCTTGAGCACAAAGGAGAGCACAGAGGAAGGAGCCTGGTCCTTTAACAGAATCTCAAAAATAAAAGAGATTTGAAAGGAGTTTCTCCTCCCTACCCTCCCCCCCGAAGTAGTCACTACATCAGCCCAAAAGAGTCCCTGTGGGGAAATAAACCTTCAGAATCCGCCAGTACAAAGCTCCAACACAGTTAATCCTTCTTGAAATACACCCTGGGGTGCCAAGCAGGAAAAGAACAGGGACAATGGGGTGGAGAACTGCAGATACCAAAATACTCCCGACAAGAACCCTGGGCTATGCCCCAGCATGATGGTTTGTCCCACAGACAAACATGGGTGGGTTTCAGCTTCCTGTGGGGATGTGCCACCAGGCATAAAATCCTCAAACCAACCACATTTCAAACCTCTACTGCTTATTTATCTCTATAAAATTTGCATCTTGGTCCAGCTCAGGAATGAACACACTTGTAAAAGCAGACAGAGCACCTCTTGGTTCTATTGCCTCTAAGGAAAGACAAGATCCTGCAGTTCTCTGCATTCCCTGGGCAACATTTGCACAGTGGCATTACCTGCTCAGCATCTAACTTAAAATGAATACAGACAGGTATTTGCTCTCATAATTACCATTTGATAGCAGGGATTATACTTTGTCCTGAATCTGTCATCTCCCTCTAGAGCAACCTTGGCTGGATGACGTGCATTCATTAGAAGTGAACTGATCAGTAGTTTGACTTGACATCAAATGGTTTCCTTCCTGGTAGTTCATACATCCCTTTCCATTTGATAGGACACAATAACTCACTTTGGCATTGAAATAGCAAGGTCCCCAGAGCTCAGGGACTAATGGGATGTGATCTGTAACTGCTGCAGCAGAACACTCACTGCTGGTGAGGGGAACGCTGCTTGTTTGACCCCCAAGAGGGAACTGGCACCCTGGACAATTCCACACACCACAGGAGCACTGCAAGCTGAGCATGAACCAGGTAAGGGGACTGCTGGTGCAGCTGCCAAGTCTCACCACTCCCTCCCTTCCTTTTTACTATTAGTGCTGTGATTTAACTGTAATTACCCTTGAAGGGGAGCACTCTGGCCTTACTCTTCCTAGTCTTTGGGCCCAGAGGTGGTAGGAAAAGAAATCCTGTAAACTGGGACAGCAGCATCTCTGGGTGATGCTTCCCAGTGTTGTCTGGGAAGCACAGAAAAGCCAGGCTGTGAAGGATGTCCTAATGGGTGTTGCATGGTAGGCTTCCTTACAAAAATGACACCTCTGATAGAAGGAAGCTGTCACCCAGCATGGACTTGTCACCAAGGCCACATAACGCATGCAAAAGGACCGCAAACCTACTGTCCCTAGAAACAGCTATTGTCCCCCAAACACTTCCCTAGAAAATCAGACTTCAAAGCAAAGCATATCCCCAAAGGAAATTATATCCTTAACAAGCATCTCCTGCCAACTACTAAGGAAATCAGCCTTGCATATCACCAGAGCTATTTCAAACTGAACGTCAAACACCTGAAGGCACATCTGAGGGAACACTCCTCTCCAGGCCCTCTCAGCAGGACTGTGTGGAGACGGAGTTTGGTGGCCTGGATGGATCCCACTGCAGTGATCCAGTAACCATTGCTCTGCTTTACAAAGTGACTACACAGCATCAGTGAAACCAAGTCCAAACTGCTCCAACTGATGTGGTGGACATTTCAAACGAGACTACGGGAGACATGCTGGGTCTCACTAGCATCTGGCAGCAGCCCACATCCAAGTGTTGTGGATTGTGGGGAGCAAGACAAGTATGGCAGAGACGCTGGTTCAGCCAGGGGTAGCTCCAGAGTTACAGACACCATCTAGAAAATCTGATTAATCCTGAGGAACTGACACTGAAAGGTTTCTATGAACAAATTTAAGTTGCATTCCTTTTCCTCCTTAAAACACAGAAAAAGCACAGGAGAGATTCTTGGTATGTGGTGATAACTGATCAGCGTCTTACTACACCTCCCTTCAAATTTTTCATGTTAGCACTTGATCAAAGTTTTCTCTAATAATAGGGGATAAATTCTGTATCTTTTTTGTTCAAGGTAATTCCATATGTAGGGAGATGTGATTCTTTAATGCTTGTGTCAAACTTGTGAGAAAAATCTCATTTTCTAGCAATATCATAAACCTCAAGGACATTTGGGAACAACTTTTGTTTTTTTAAAATATAGTTAGTATCAACAGGAAAACATTGTTGCAGCATATTTACTATATGCAAATAGACCTGTTAGCTGAGAAGCCTTATCTCTGGAATAATTACTTTCTAACTGAAAGCAAACATTCATCAATATACCAAGAAATCTCATGAATTTGATCCTTTGTTGAAAAAGACATCAAAGTGATGATAAACTTGAATAAATGAACTAAGGCAATAGGAAACTCTTCCAAAATTCATTTTACAGAGATTCGCTACTGTAGTGAAAACAAGAAAATAAATTAAGGGTCTCATCTGCACTAAAAAAATAATTCCAGTACGTATTTACAAATGTTGTGGGAAACATTTCTTTACTGAAGTTGTCCTAGAGTTTGATTTTATCTAGGCCACATTACTGAAAGAAAGATATTTTAATTAAAATTCTTACTGCATTAAACACCTCAAGTCAATACTTCTATTAACATCAAAGAGATACACTTCAACACGTTGCTGAATAGGGACAGTCTGGTCATTTTAGGACATACTTGCCATGAATCAGCTTCTACCAAGTCAACTGTAATTTCCTGACAGCTTGTCCCAGTATTGGAGAGCCATTCAGATACACAAGCAGGTTACCCACTGTGCTGGTTTAAAGGTAAACTGGCAGGGGAAATGAACCCAACTCAAAAGAGAGATTATAAATCAGAATAACAATTTAATAAAATAATACAATAAGTACGATTATACAGACAAACAATTGGTTTTAACCCACAAAACCCAAATATATAACCCAGCACCCTGGGGCATGAACAGAGTGGTGTTTGTTGGGCCCCCTGAGTCCAAAGTAAAAGGAGAAGGGAAAACCTGTTGGTGAGAGTGCTGTTGCAGCCTGGTCAAGAGTGGTGATTGCAGTCTGGTCAAGAGTGGTGATTGCAGTCCGGTCGAGAGTGGTGGTCTCAGTCTGGTTGAGTGGTGATCTGCAGTCTTCCTCTGGATCCCACGAGCGGTTAAAAAAGTCCCAAGACTCCAAGATTATCTATCCTCCAGTTCAGGCAGGAATGCCCAGTACCTCCCTCAGGGCGGGGAGTTCCACAATGGGTGTGAGGAGCATCCTCTTATCTCACAGGCCTCTTAACACCCAGTTTATAGCCTGAGGAGTCAGGCTCTATGTGCAGATGGTGTAAATGTTCTATTGATAACAGTTTGTGGGAAATGGCATGGAAAGCTATAGAATACACAGTTTTGGGTTACACCCATCCAGTGATGAACTGGTCCCAGCTGTTCTAACTAGGACACCCACCTGCAGTGGTGGCGTTGGGGATGTCCCCACACACAGTCACACTGTGAGCAACACAGAGCTTTGTCCCACCTTTGTCTTTCTCTCACTGCAGACATCTAAACAAGTAACCATCATACAACCAGTCTCCCACACAACATCTTACTGTGACTGCCTGACTGGTAAGGAAGTAAGTGGGCAAGCAGCCTCTCTGTGGCTTTCAAGTGTGGAGCCAGCCCACGGTGACAGGAGTGACACAGTCCACGCTCCAGTGAGGGCTGCCCTCCTCTCGGGGCCAGGACCACCTTGCAGTCCTGGCCTTCACAGCTGGGTTGCAGCTCCACAGTTCCCCTGGGGAGGTGGCTGCACCTCTGGCTCTCTTGCACAGTGACATGGATGGCCACCAACACTGCTTGAAAGGCTCGTGTGAGGAGAAAGGGGCTAAGCACATGAGAGGCTGTTTCAGTCTAGAGTTATGAGGTTGGGAGTGAAAATAGGTGTTTTAAATTTCCTGGTGCAGATGGAACTTGGAAGATGCCTCTGTATGGAAGCTGAGGAAAAGATCCAAGAGATCCAGTCTAAGAAGGAAGCCACAGAGTAACTGACCCTTAGTGCCTAGATTTCCTTACATAGCTGGTGGAAGTAACAACAGCAGAAAGGTGATCCTCATGGAAAACCAGAGCACTGAACAGGTTGTTCTGGGCTCAGATACCCACCTTTGAGTGCTAGAGGTACTTGTATAAGTAAAAAAGGAAGGTTTCACTGGACAGGGGTATTTTACTTAAATCCAAGGAAATAAATAACTGTCTCAGACACGTTTAATTTTGTTTTGCTGATGACAGAGAACACTGAAAGACACAAGCACTTATGTCATCCTCAGGAAGTGGATAGGTCTGGAATTCTTGTTAAGTGCTTCCTAATGAAACAAAAGAATTAAAAAAAAAAATGGAGACGTATGAAGAAAGCTTAAATTTCACTGAAAGGGCAAAACAATATTTCAGTCACAACTACCTGTGTGCACAAGAAGAACTGCTACACAGAAATAAAGAGCATTTAATTACACTCCTTACAAATGTTAGTGTCTATGTTATATGAGGAAAGGAAAAGAAAAATTGGACAGTTTTAAGCTGAATTACCTTTTATATGTTTCAAGCCAGTTTTAGTGGCTTTAGTGGAAGGACTCTTGCCACTTAGCTTTGAGCCAAAGACTTTAGGATTTTCTGGGATGTGAATATATACTTCCTAGGATTTCAGCATGCTTTCTTTTCACACAGCCAACCTTTCTCTCCCTTTTGACCTACGAGATGGTTGTTCTCTGTCACTCTGACCTTGGACACCACTGTGCACACACACGTGATGGGTTGGACGTGACTGTGGGAGTAACAAAACCTTAGACCAGCACAGCACATTTCTCAAAGTGGCTAAACAGCATACCCTGATGTTCCTGATGCTTCCACGTGTATTCCAGGATATGTGGGGAGCAAATAGTCCCTAAAGGCATCTGCCTCCATGACCAGTAAGGCAAGCAGTGTCTTGGTACCTGTCAGGATCGGGCCCATAGATTTTTGGCATGCCAACAGAACATCTCTAACACCTCACTCCTCATTGCTGGTCTCTGGTGCCCTAGTGCTGATTCTATGATTCTATTCTATGAACTAAAGCAGTGGTTCAGAGTTCAGACACAAATCTGGCACAGACTCAGCAGCTGACTCAACAAGCTGCCTGGGGAAACAGGGCCCTTTTGCAAGCCCATGCTGGCAGTTTGAGGTGAAGAAACCATACGGCTCAGACAGTGTGACTGTTGTTTACTTTTATCATCACAGAGAGAAATGTAACTTTAGTTGAAGAATCTGCCGAAAACATTCACCACAACGTTCATACTATTTACTTGAACTTAAAACGTGCTCTTTTCCCCTTAACAGTACTGTAGTGTGAAGTAATAGCCTGTCATTCTGGAAGCTCTCAGGGAAGTACAAGTTCTCTCAAGTTCACAGCCATGTCCTCCAAAGGTCGACTTTGTGTGTCTTGCTCCAGTAAAACACTTGGAAGAACAGTTTAGTAAATGAATCAATTTTTTCTTGATGTTGGGATTCTTCATTGAGTGTATTTCTCCTATCATTTAGTCTTACAAAGATGACAGTGCTCTGATAAACAGACTGACTTTGTGTAATTCATCAGGAGTTTCAACAAACATGGTTTCAAACTTCTAATTCCTTCTTCTTAATCCACCTACTGCATTCAGACCAATAACTCCTGAACCATGGAAATCCAAGACCACATTTTGCTTTGCTAAGGTGTAATAAAGTCTCTGTGTACAACATTTATATACAAATCCTAAACCAGACCAAAGTATGTGACTTTAATGGGTCTGAGGTCATATTACTGTAGGTGCACAGCTCGCAGTTTATGTGATCTGCTGGTTGCCTTATTTATCGAAATATGTGATACTGGCTAATTTTGTTTTATATGTCTAAGCTGGGCTGGGGTGAAGGTCAGCTGGAGAAGACAGCCTGGGGCTAGGGATGCAGGTCCTGTGGCAGTCAGTAAGTGGGGAGGGCCAGACCAAAAGCAGCAGACCTGCATATATAGCCTGTGCTGTGGGAACAGGGCAAAGGAGAAGCTGAACAGAACACAGATGTGGCACATGGGTGAAGGCACAGGAAGCCCAAAGTCCAGATAAAGGAGAGATGTGCTTTCCAAACTCATCTCCAGCAGCAGGAACCACGGTTGACAGAACTCCAGCAAAGGAACCAGGAGCAGAAGAATGAGCTGAGAAAGAAAATCCTAGGAAAGCACATGGGGCAGCACTGGGGTGAGAGGAAAAGACCTAGAAGGCAAACAGAGGGGACAAAAGTGGAGGGGGGCAAACAGATAAGGGGGGATGAGAGCATTGCCAACAATCGGGCAACTGTTGCCAAGGAGGGGTGGCTGTGACAGAAATACTTCAGCCTTTTGATCCAGTGAACAGCATTCAGAGACTTGCCTTATGCAGCCAGAGCTGGGCATGGGGCCAGGGCAGACAAACAGGCCTGATTTGGAACCTGCCACTTGCCCACCCTGGGAACGATGCTGCAGGAAGGGGGCTTGTGGCTGGGCTGCATCCCACCATAGTGCCAAGCTCACTCCCAAGACCTGATGCTCAGCATCTCAGAAATGAATGGTATCTGAAAGGTCCAGGGGAAGGATTTTTCTTTGTGATTTTTATCATTGCTGCAAAAAGTCTGCTGCGGATTTGCTTGGGTACTCTCAAAAATCCCATCTGCAGCTAGAAAACGCCTTTGAAAATTTGGCTCAAACACAGATTTGCATGCTTGCATTTTGGCCTAGAAGTTTGAAAATGCTGACAGAGTTCCTCAGGATAGCACTGGGAGACCAGCTTTGCTTCCATATTTCAGAGAATGCTGCCTTAATTCCACTAAGAACCTTTCGAGTTAGGATTTAAAAATCCCTGTATAATATATGTCAAGGAACTTTGTGCTGAGAACTTTTCCAGGGTAAGTCTGAACAGGACAGCCCAGTGCAAGGATACATCACATGCTGGTGCTGTCATTTCCCAGAGTACTGTTAGGTTTTGTGCAAACTAGTCTGTTCAATTTAAATTCAAAATAAGAGGAAAAGATAATAAACTAAGCAAAAACTACATCCTTATGCATTTGTCTGATTTGAAGCAGATAATGGAATTTTGGGTTTTTCCTATAACAGAATTCAAGTAAGATTCATTAAAGCCAATCTGTTAGACCACACAGAACACATTGCACAGAATTACATATCCAATACTATAAAATTTTTGTGTGCACACACAAATATACAAGTACACATACACACAAAGAAAATAATCTTTATCTTCAACAGCAGCAAGTCAACAGATCCCTAAAAGGTAGAAGACTTGTACTCAGGAAGTGGATTCTCTTGGGTTTGCTACTCAATATTTGTAAAGATTTACTGCAGAATCCTTTTTTTCCTTTCCAAAAATCCTCATGCAAAGCACATTCAAGCCACCCATTTAAAGAGAAACTGTCTACTTGAGATAAGCTGCTCCCTACACATTTCTGCATTTATCAAATATGACTTAACTGAGAAAACAAAATGAAAATCTATTAGCTGCAATTCAGAGTTGTGACTGCAGTGTAATGGTTTCATTATGAGCAGGATGATAAACATTCCCAACCACAGGCTCTGTTTCAGCAGCAGCTACTGAACAGGAGCTACCCTTGAGCAGCAGCTCTCCTTCCCCCATGCTACTCTGCCAGTGACACAGCAACAGTGACCAGCCATAATGCAGGGCAGAGACTCCAAGAATTCCCAGGAGGTGGATTCCATCCCCTGTCCCTGAAAGGTTTCCCTGTAGCCTTGGAAAAAATGACACATTTTCTCTGTCTCTCCATTCCTAGACTGTATATGGGAGGCACAGGTACTCTGGGAGAATAAATGCAGAGGAGGACTGTGAGGTCCTCTTTTATTAGAGAAAGGCAAATGTCTTCGGACTGTAAGGATTTATGCCAAAATGCAATGGTAATATCTGTTTTCTAAGAATTCTCATTAGTCCCCCATAAGGGGTCTAAAGAGATATTGCCATGGTTCGGAGAAGTGGAGCTGTTCGCTGTGGACCCTCGGGAAACTGGGGAGCTGCACTTAGTTAGACTATGACATGGTCCAAAACATAGAGGATTAAAATCCACCCCTTTGCCCCAGGCCCTGTGGCTCACTGTTCACACACCCAAACACGAAGCACAGGGCCAGAGCCCACTCTGTTTGAGTAATAAACTCCTCTGTTCCCAAGCAGCAGCTGCAGACAACCCTCATTTGGAGAACGTTCAGCACGAGGTGCAAAAATACACGTAGAGTTCAGCTGTCTGCCATGCACTCCCTTTGTGCTTGACTTGAATTAATTGCTTAAAAATCCAAGTATGAATTTATTAACCTATTTGCCTATAAATTAGAAGCTTTCGCAGTAAACATGGGCAAGTTAGTTACTTACACAGAGCTCAAAGCAGACCTTTAATAGTAGCTAGAAGGCTGAGTCCTGGGCTAAAACAGCATTAAGCTTATGTGCTTTACAAACCAGACTGAAAAAACCTGCTCCTATTCTGAAGAACAAATAGGGGATTTATTCTGAGAATGCCAGAGGGACTGTGGTAATGCCAGCAGACTGCTGCATCCAGCCTCATGGAAGGGGAGGAAAGTTCAGGGTTGGTACACTAAAGCTTTCAGTCTAAGTCAAGACAGAGAAAGGACAAGAAAAAAAAGGCAGAAGTGGCAAAATGAACTCAAACCTCCTTGGTTAGAGCTGACCAGGGAATAGATCAGGGTGCTTTAAGGAGGTCAAGTTTAGACCCAGTCTGCCCAAAAACACAGTGACAAATTAAGTAAAACCACATTCCCTCTTTGTAATCCTGTGGGTTTATGTTGTTTATTAGATGATACCCTGGGTCTGCCTGGGGCTGTGCTCTCCTGGCACTGAACTCATGCTCACACTCAAGTTCCCACCTACAGATGCAGAGACACCCTTCCTTCCTTCCAGCATAACTCCTAACACAAAGGGCAAGGTGTGGTGCTGGTAGGCTGGCCTCTCCCTACCCTTTCTTAACAGTCTAGAAACTGTAAGAGCTTTAAGACAAAGATTTTTTTCTTTCTTAGATGAAAAAAAACCCTGAAAAAGTCCAAACAAAACCACAAAAGCCAACGCAACTAAAACCCAGACCACTTCTTGTTTCTTATATGCAAAATATGTATTATTTAAATTAATTTGCTTTATTCTACACTTTCCATGACTGATATTTTTGGAATGCTCCCTTTTTTTCTGCAATTCATTCCTCCACCTCTGTTCCTCATTCCTGTGTGGGGTCAGTAACACCAGCCTGACATGTCCATGGTGGTTGGGCACACCAGTACAGTGGGTACCTTTCTCAAAACTTCAAGTTCCTGTCACCAGGCACTTAGGAAGCACTGCCTACTGTGTTTGGTGAGGAGGAACACAGTGTGTCTCACTAACTAGGCAAAACTGATGTTTCACACTTAAAATTAACTACATGCAATAATGTAACTGAAGATTGAGAAACTGAGCCTTCAGAGATCAGAAAATGCAGACAGAAGCTGGAAAACTTATTGTCTTCAATTCAGGCTTGTGACACATGCTCTGATTTCTGTTTAAGAGTGGCTAAGGGGAAAAAATCTGAAATAAAATCTCTCACAATACAGGAGTCCTAGAAAGTCCTTAGAATAGAGATGGCTAGAAACTGGGTTTCACCAAGAATACACCAAGGGAATTGTCAGTTATACATCTGCAAGATTTTTTTGTCAGATCTCTGACAAAATTAAACTACCCTGATATTCCAATTCTAAAGTTTGACATAAATTTCTAAGTTTACTTTAAAAATATATATATAGTTAATAAAAAGACTCCTAACACAAGTTTGCTTCATGAACTTGAACAATTTGGCCAGTTCTCTCAGAATTAAGATTGAACTTCAGCTGCACACTTGACAGAGGCCCCTTGAATGCCCTGGAGAACACAGACCTTTACATTTAGTTGGCACCTTCAGATAGCATAAGACAAACTCTCAGAATTTCAGTTCTATAAAACACCTCTTAACTACTTGGCACTAGCAGAATTTGTTCCCATTAAACCTAATTTATGCTAATTAAGTACCGCTTAATACCGTTCTCTATCATTAGGCAATATCAGTTTTCTGGGAAAAGTCATAATCAAGAGGCAACTTAATTTCAGAATATTCCAATTTTGAACAGAATTCTATAATGAAGTTCACCCTTGGAGCACCTCACTACCAACACTTTCACCAATACTCTGTGCAGCAGCAGTGGACACCCCTGTGTGTGCAGCAAGGGGCAGTGGCCACCCTGCCTGCACTGCGCTCCAGAGAGTTAGAGGGAAGAGGGACTGGGGCAGCCCTTCTTTAAGGGCCATGGGACACCGGCAACAAAGAACTTGTCTGTGCCAGAATAAGCACAAATGGCACTTGTTACCCGGGCACAGCTTCCGCTGCTTTTGTGGGAGCTCAACTCGGACGAACCCAATGGCCTGGGAAATCCTGCCCATGCTGCTTTAGACCACCAGCACAGCACACTGCAGGAATGACTTCTCTTTTAAAAAAAGTGCCCCGTGGAGCGGCTGTGGTGCTCTTTAGAGTAAACTTCTGCCTTTCCATGAGCGACTTAGAAGCCTTTTAACTGGTTTGTTTTTTGTTTGTTTGGTTTTTTTTTATATACACATACTAATTGGTACCTGTAACTCTAAAATACAAATGTCCCAGCAGCAGACTTGTGCCAACCTTCCTTTTCCCTGTAAGCATGTAGTCATCTTGGTGATCCAGAGCATACAGGAATACAGTATTCCAACTCATTGTCCAGTCAATAAAGTGAAAAATGCCATTCCTATTTTAGCAGATGGCAGCAGAAATGCAATACAAGGAGCAAGAACACTAATATAGAAATCAATATCTATTACAGTTTAAATCATATTGCAGTCCTGAAACGATAATAGCAATCCTTTAAGAGCTAATGCTGATCCTGTTTGTATTAGAAATCGGTTCAGTGTATTTCAGGTCTTAATTCTGTTACAAAAATAATTACCTTTTAACGCAGACCCTCCAACCCCAGACCCCTCCCGCCTTCCCAGACTCTGATCCCACAAAGGAAAGACAAATCAGCAGCAAAAAAAGCCCCCAAACAAACAAATGTAATCTCTTCTGGTCTTTGACTGCAGAAAGGATTTTTATAATGCAGGTGGCTAGGAATTCCCACAACATGCATGGCATGGTCAGTGCATACGGATTATTCAAGCAGCTCTGCCTGTTCCCGTGCAAAGCCTTTCTGGACAGCTACAAAGTATCACGAAGAATAAAGTCTTTAGAAACTGCTGACAGAGCAAACCCTTCTTCGAGTAAAACTGAAGCCTATTTATGCTAGAACAGAATCTTTTGATATAATAGGAGAGCTACTTGCACAGCAACACTGGTAAACCCCTACTCTTTTGGTTAATGGTCCAGCCGGTGACCAGCACAGTGAGAACTGTCTGCACCAACATTTATGTGATAAATAGCATGGAGTAAACATTGGGGAAACACCGTGCCACACCCTGTGTGCTGGATCACCTGAGGAGCCTTGCAGCAGGTAAACAGAGCCAGTCACACCCAGGCAGGGAGAAAGCCTCCAGCCTGGCTAAAGCATCCTGGCAAGTACTAGCTCGTAAAGCAGCTTTATGGCTGAAAGTACCACAGTGGTTTGGGCATAGAGCAGGGGAAAACCAAATAAGTTGTAGTACCACTACAGCTGTTGCTACTACTGCCAGCAAAACCCCACCTTCAGCATTGGCGTTCACATGTGAGGAGTTAACTTGATAAATTCAGTATGGCTGTAAGTTGAAAGACTCATAAAGGAATGGGAAAATATCTTACAGGGACAGTCTCAAGGAGTTCAATTTATTTAGTTTATCAAAGAGAAGGTTAAGGCATGTCTGATCACTATGTAAATACTTACTTGGGGAAAGGGAAACTGATAAGAGAAGGCTTTTCATCCTAACAAAGGTGCAACAGTATCAGAGGCAGAACGTGAAACCAGACAAATTTAGGCTGGCAGAAGTCACACACTTTTAATAATAGATGAATGAACCACTGAAGGAATTCCCAATATTTTAAAATTATAAATGGATGCTTCTTTAAAAGATATGCTATACCACAAAGTGAAATCTGGGCCAACTCCCAAGCTGAAAAGAACCTAGAATAAAAGGTAATTTTTATTAGTTTTTTGATTTTTCATATCCTCTCTTTGCAACAATCAACCAATCTTGTTTGATTCAATAAGAAAAGCCTCCATGTCATACATGTTGCTTCTAGCTCACTTGCTTCTCCAAAACCTATTCCTTTTGAGTACAAAACAGTACTGAAAAGCTTCATTTGCTTCCTTCTTTGAGTAAAACTGAAGTCTTTTTATGCCAGAAACAACCTTTTTCATTTCATTTGTTTCTTCAGCTTTATTTGCAAGAATTTATATTAGTGCCCTTAATAGTACAAACCTATATGTAATTACAGTATACATGCTCACAGCTCTATCAACACCTGCTCCCATTTTGTGTTTCCTTTATTTGTCCTGTTGAACAGCAGCTCTGGAGTTCAGCTTGCCCAAGCCCTACTTGGTCCCAGGGTCACAGCACAGGTTGCTCCAATCTCAGCTTGACTGTGTTTCCTCATCCGCCCCTTTCAGCTGTTCTCTTTTGAGCTGCCCCCCTCAGACCTGGAGAGCAGAATTTCAGGTTCCCTGGTTGGTCTTTCAGACTTATGGAAGAAAGTTCCTGGCAGCTTTCACCTGGATTAGCTCAGTGTTACAGGCAAAAAAAGGAGAGGGGAAGAGAAAGGGAGGAAAAGCAGTAGATGTCCTGGGAGCTGGTCTCCTCTGGCTGCCCCATTCCTCCTTCCCCGTTCTGGGCACACCCACAGGCCTCCACTGGTCCCCAAAATGCTATGAGGACATGATAGGGCAGAGTCGTTCACAGCAGAGGGGCTGCCAGTCAGACCCCTTTCACAGCATGTGCCTTTCAATGCCTTGCTGTCCTTCATCAGCATTTCCAATTTCCCAAGAAGGTCTCTCATTTCTGATCATTTCCAGCCCTTTCCAATGAGCAGAGGTACCCCGGCTTCTCTCTCACTGTGCTGGAGAACAGTAACCCTGCACTTACCCTCAGCTTCCCTCCAGGTTTTACGAACTGCACTGACCCCAGGGGTGGCTGCAGGGGCCCCCCAGGGGCTTCTATAAAGATCTAACACCCTGACCCAGTCATTTTTTCCCCTTCCACTTGCCAAAAGCCAGTGGCTTTTTCACATGGCTCAACTCAGACTGTGGCTGGCAGAGCCCAGGTCCTCTCCCCCTGATTGCCCCGGGCTCCTCCGTCTCCTTTCCTCCTTCCTTCCCACTGCTCCATCCCACAGCACCTGCTGACCCAGGGGAGCACTCTGTTTCCTCACTACTTCTGCTGGTCAAGACTGAACCTTCAAAGAACAAACCTTCAACATGAGCCACTCAAAAAACACGATCAGGCAGGGCCCAAATCCCTGCCCCTTGGAAAAGCCCCTCTGCCTGTGACAAGCTACTATTTGCAGCAGCCAAGAGCAGTGAGCGCATGAGAGAAGGGCCTGTCAAACACTGCCAAACAAAAGGGGTTTGTAAGGAACAGCCAAGTCAAGAGAATGTGCAGATACCAGTGAAACCCTCAAAGCCAGCCCTTGGCGAGGCAGGCGAACGGCTGCCCTGCTGCCAGCCTGGGCCTGTGCCAGTGCCAGTGAGGCAGCAGCCAAGCTGTCCCACTGCTCAGGCTGCACCAGCCGCCCAGCCTCCCTCTTGGCAATGGGATTTGGGACCTTTCAGAAGCACTGAAACATTCCCGCCGTCTGGTGTTTGTGAAATATTTTGGAACTGCAAACCAATTCAAGTGTTTTGTTTGCCCTCCTTGGGATGATAAGAGTATCAAGAACATCAGTATCACTCCTGCTGCTCTGCCTGCTGGGAATCCCCCCTCCCAGCCACACTCCTGTTCGAGGCAGGCTGGTGGGACAGTGACCAAGTCCTGCCTTGGCTCAGTTAACTGTTTCTGGGACTCAGGGAATGGCTCTGTGTTTATTCATGTCAGATACAACATATTTATTCAATCCACCACTGATTATTTTAACTGAATGACCAGTCTCTGCCAAAATAATTCCCTCAGAACAAAATCAGTGGCCCATGATGCCACGTCTTGCCCAGGGCACAGCTGAGCCCCAGGAGGGTTCAGGTTGCTGCCAAGAGTGCTGGTGCCACGGACAAGCTCTCATCCTCTGCCTCTCCTGCTGCCAGCACTGTTTGATGAAACAGGAGTAGCTGAACTAGAGCAAAAACTTTTGGGTTGGTGTTTTTGGGGGGTTTTTTGTTGGGTCAGGGATCAGTTTTTTACTCAGTGTTTGTCTAATGCTGTGATCCAGGACAACAGCTCCTGCATTCTGCAGTGACAGTAATGACATTCGAAGCCACTTGTCCAAATGGTTTTGTCCACAATACACTTGGCAGCAGAGATCTGGGAAACAAGTAGCCACATACACACCATTTCATGTGCATATTGGGGCTTTTATACACACTGAAAAAAATTAACTGTCATTATTAAGAAAATCCAAACACTGCAATCTTAGCTCAGCTGAAGTCTCTGTGAATTCTGGGTTTATTTCTTTGTTGTCAGTCTCATGTGGGAGCACCGGAGATCAGTCAGCTTACAAAACTAACAGAGCAACTTGCACATCAGCCCTAGCAGCCTTTGGATAATGACCACGAATGATGATTTTCATTGACAAATACCGCACAGCTAAAACAAACAGAATGGCTAATAGGTTACATACATACACTTAGTATAACAAACTTCTGCTGATCTATTATGTTTTTAATTCTTGCAATATGTAAAAATGTTAAATTAATCATTTCTGTAGAGGCACAGTAATATGGGGCCCCAATGCCATATCTCTGCAGTGCCGTTTGCCTGGAGCACTAATAAAAACTGATCATTAAAACAACTGGATTTAGCTTTGGTTACAATCATCAGAGGATAGAGGGAATAAAAGGAATTACAAAGAAGAATAGGGAAAGTAAATGAAATAGACAGATACTAGTGAATACTGTACATTAATATTTACTGAGGAATTAGGATAAAAACTTTTAATGTGGCCAGCAATGAGGTGTGAAATACACTGTATTAACAGGTTACTCACTGCTGCTCCGGAATATAAACCAACAGGATAAGGTGCAATCAGAGGTCATTTCCATCCTTCTGCACTAGTTACACTCTACCCCATTTGGAAACACAAACAAAGCTTTGAAACAGAACGACAAAAAAATAACTGTATATACACATAGGAAAAATAAACTACTTTGTTAATCATGCTAGACTGAAGCTCAGGTTTCACCCCAGCTCCCACCAGGACTGCTCCTGTCACAATTTCTGTACATTTCACAGTCAAATGTGTTTCCCTCTGCAAAGTAGCAACTTTCTACTTGAAAAACTACCAACTGTTTCTCCAGCACAAGTGGCAAAATATTTAATAGAAGATCAAACACTGATTGCTCTTTTCAAAATTTTATTTAAATTAGCAGTTTCCCCTTCTCCCTTTCAAATTAGTCCCACTAATATCTAGAGGCATAGAATATTGCGATTTACACTTAATAGTTTTTTACCAAGGATGTGTTTTCTGCTTTGCATATTCTATCCTGTCTTCATTTAGTATTAGAAATAGAAGATGGAAAACTCCCTGCTTTCCTAACGTAAATTAGCCCGCTCCTACCTGCACCGAACTGGCTCTACAGTTCCTCACTCAAATCTGGGATCCCATTCTGTAATATCCACTTACAAGTAAGTCACCACTTACAAGTATCAGTTTTGATGATTTCAGTGTAACTAAACCTCCAGAGAAGGGATACCTGCATCATGAAATATTTACAGCATTAGGGGTCAGAGATGCATCAAGAGGTCAGTTTAATTAAGTGCCTTGTATAGCTCTAGAGGTGCCTCCACATGGTAATTTGAGGCCAGGGCCTAACTCAGGAGCTCTGAATTGCTTTTAGGAATGGTGATTGTCCCACCATTCACTGCCTACCTGGAATGTCTAGGGAGAGCTGCTTTCCTGAAATCACAGAATGTCCTGGGATGGAAGAGACCCTAAAGACCATCTTGTTCCAGCCCCCCTGCCGTGGTTGTTCAGACCTCCATCCAAACCTGGCCTTGAACACTTCCAGGGATGGGGCATCCACAGCACTTCCAGGTAACCTGTGCCAGGGCCTCACCACCCTCACAGGGAATATTTTTTTCCTAATACCTAATCTAAACCTACTCTGTCACTTTGAAAATGGGCAGTGAGAATAAGTCTTTAATGTGTACATATGAAACATAAGGGATTTCACAGGCAATGCTTTGGGGACCTTTCATGTAAAAATTCCACTGACTAAACACCCTTCTCATGAAAAAGCAGCTGGATCAAGGTCTGAAGACAGAGACACTTTTTTTTTTAGACTTCTTGAGCCCTGATGCTGTACATTAAGTTCCTGAAACACAAGTGCAACTTTGCTTGACTCCGGATCTGTGACAGAAAAAAAAGCATGAATACCTTTTCCCTGAGGCAGATGACTTTCATAAGGCATTAGCCAAAAGCGTAAGATGTGATGCTAGTAACTGGGATGGAGCTGAAGGGTGTGAGCACTATTAGCAATATCACCTGCCCATCAACATTACTACCAGTGCCCCAGCACTAACAGAAGTCATGAGTAGTTTTAGACACGCTAATCCTGGAAAGATTACCTGAAACAGCTCTCAAGGAAAATCAAAACTAGCAATAGTCAACATTTTAGGAAAAACCCACCCAAAAATCAATCAAATACGGATAACTCCTATTGTCAGTGCTACCGAACCCACATAGATCGGGTCCTAGCATTTGTAGACACTTGGGCACACAGCTGAGCTCCACAGCATGACCAAAGGTTAGTGACCTGTGACCACTTAAGGCTAGGACTGGAAATAACTGTAAGCCAAAGAAGCATCTATTGATTAGTAAACAAAGGAAAAACGCATTGTCCTAGTTAGGACAGCTCAGACCAGTTCATCACTGGATGGGTGTAACCCAAAACTGTGTATTCTATAGCCTTCCATGCCATTGCCCACAAACTGTTATCAATAGACCATTTACACCATTTGCACATAGAGCCTGACTCCTCAGGCTATAAACTAGGTGCTAAGAGGCCTGTGAGATAAGAGTTGCTCTTGTCCTCACACCCATTAGGGAACCCCCTGCCCTGAGGGAGGTACTGAGCATTCCTGCCTGAACTGGAAGACATATAATCTTGGAGTCTTGGGACCTTTTTAACCACTCGTGGGATCCAGAGGAAGACTGCAGATCACCACTCTCAACCAAACTGCAAACACCATTTTTCAACCAGACTGCAATCACCACTCTTGACCAGGCTGCAACAGCACTCTCACCAACAGGTTTTCCCCTCTCTTTTTCCTTTGGACTCAGGGGGCCAAAGAACACCACTCTGTTCATGCCCCAGGGTGCTGGGTTATATATTTGGGTTTTGTGGGTTAAAACCAATTGTTTGTCTGTATAATCGTACTTATTGTATTATTTTATTAAATTGTTATTCTGACTTATAATCTCTCTTTTGAGTTGAGTTCATTTCCCCTGCTGGTTTACCTTTAAACCAGCACACGCATGAGAGCTTGTTTTCACAAAGTCTTTAAGATACGTCAAAACTAGTATTCACATCCTTATTTTATACTGCTACCCAATGTACAGCCTTGAAACCCACCCCCAAACCTGCCACAACTAAAGGCACCGCCACACAGCCAAAGTGGTGGCCTCCCAAAAGGCCACAGCCTCATGGGTAAAGTTGACAGATTTGGAAGAGTTGTCCCTGAGGACAAAGCCAGTCTGAGTGTTCTCTGTGCCCTGCATCCCCACGGACAATTCCCACTCATCCCAGTGTGCCTGCCTGTGTGCCATTATGATAAGCAGGATTGGAGAACTGACAAGTTTTCACTGCAGATCGGTTCCTCAGACTTGATCACACGTGCACATGCAGAGTTTTGTGGAAATAATGGAAAGGGAGGAATGGGACAGGAGTAAACGGGGAGGCACTAACACAGACTACCTCTTCAAAATCTTTTTACTCTTCATGTCTTGCTCCTGTTAGGAAAACAAACATGGAAACATGCCCAGGTCACTACATGCTTTGTTGGAGCAGGGACTCCCAAAACTTTGTCTCAGCTCTGCCACCCTGGAGATCTAACTAAGGAAACTGTCACCAAAGGCAGGGTCTGAGAATGGCAGGATGATGCACCACACTCAGCCCAGGCAGAGGCAGCACACGGGGAGCCTGAAAGACCCAGAGGAGCTGCTGATCCTGAATCAGTGTCAGGGGCAATACAACATGTAAAACATATTTGACAGTATTTAATTGCTTAAGGTACAAGTCACAGATTGTTTTTTCACTGTTCTTGTATTTTGTTTCCCACTTTGGAAGAAAGACAACACAGAGCAGAAGATGCTGTCGATACAGCAACCAAAGGAGACAGCAGAGATTGTGAGAGAAACATGGAAGGCAGTGAGCTTCAGTTGAGGGATCTCTTACTTCTTGTGATAATGGCAGAGAGGATGAAACACTTGTATTTTCCACAGCAAATAAAGACTTGCTTTGACATTAATAACCTATGCACCCCATCCTTCTTGCAGCACAGCATGGCATCAGCTCTTGGACACAAGTTTGATCATGAGGACAAGTGTTACTTTTATGCTGCAAACAACCTGAAAGACTGCAAGTAAGGCATGGGATGAAGCTTTGAAGTAGGTAAACACAACTAATGTCAGTTAATATTCTTATGGAAAATAGTCTTGCCAATAACAAAACAAAAAGAAAGGAAATCCCCTGTTTTTACTCCATAACAAGTCCATGTTTGATTGATAATCATCATTGTAGTAAGTTTTTATATGGGGTATGATTTAGTGCAGCATAATACTCTGGTTAAGAACACATTATAACAAGTCAACTGAAAAAAATTAAGTGTTGGCTTGCCATCATTAAAACAGATTTCTAATGGGGCTTGCTAATGAATTGTTACTAGTTTCCAAATATTTTCCAACACTTTCATCCATGGTCCATATGCAAATAAATTATTACTGCTACTAAAATTTGGGAGGAGTATAGGTAAATAAAGAAAAAATGGTGTATATACTAAGGAATCCATATCACTCACCTTAACTAAAGAAAATATACTTTATCAGAATCAAATGTGACCTGGTAGACATGTTTGAACATGTTAATCATCCTGAGTAGCATTTTAAACTTCCTACAGTTCAGTACTTCCTCTGGCCTTCAAACAACTTCAAACATGGCAGATACTGGAAGGAAAGGCCTAATAAAGCCAAGTTTATGCCTGACTCATAAAGCTTATAGTTTTTTATTCCAACATGAAGCACACGGACCCACTGGGATATGCAATTCCCAATACCAAAGGGATTGTCACCAAAAGCAGTGCAAGTCATGAAAAACATTTCTGAACATTTTGTACTGTTACACTCACAATGTAAATGGGCTGCAGTGATGCCTGTCAAAGGAAATCCTTCTGCCTCTCATCAATTGTTTCTGCCTTCTCACGTGCCTCCTGCTCTCATGCTGCTGCCAGCAGTGACCCTTTGTCACCCGCATGTGCTGCCCCATGGGAAGGTATCCACGTGCCCCTCTGCCATTCAATGTGCAACTTGGAGATGTCTCTTTCACACTCCTTCAATTGTTCTAATCCTTTAACTACACGAGTTGTCACTGCAAGAGTTCATCAGTTGTTCTCTGTTGCCTGAAACCAGTATAATTAAGAGCAGCATGTGGCCTGACTTGTTTGGGGATATGACTGCTATGAAAATTGTTAAACACAGTAAGATTTTGATCCCGTTCCCTTCCTTTCCTCCCCTAACCCACATCTCAAATCTCTCCCAGTCCATCCTCCTTCATCCATTATCTTGTATTCCCTGATGTTGCACCCTTGGAACAGCTTCACTGTTGCACATTTTATCTCTAAAAAGGGCTACATACACATAAGCACATGAACAATAAGTCACACACACAGCTCCATTACATGAGGTGGAGTTAGCTGATAGCCAGGTCCCCAGGGTGAGTTTACACAAGCACATTGCCCTGGTTCTACGATCCCATTTGCTCTCCTGGAAAACATTAAGCACCAGGAATTATGCAGAGCACAAAATGCTGTGAGAATGGAGGTCTGAGCAGGGAAAGCTTGTGTGTTCTTAATGAGCACCTGCTGCATGAGATGCTGCCAATATCCTGTGCAGATGATACCAGCAAGAGCAAGTCAGGTATTGATTGGTGCCTCCAGGGTGCAGGAGGAATTGTTAAGGGTCTCCTGAAAGCACAACCCACAGCAGTTCCTTAGAGACTTGCAAGTTGCCAGTAATAACATTATCCCTGCAATCCCAGTTACCCAGATCAGCAGTGTGCCACAGAGCAGATACAGCAAGAGGATATCCAGAAATAGAGATGCAAACGAGCATCCCATTTACCAACCCTGTCACTTTAAAGGAAATATAGATTAAATAAAGTCCAACTTGCTGCTTCTGAGTAGGCAGACTACTGTGGGTAAGACACTTCCTACTGTGTTGACTTCTTAAATCTACCAGTGCCTGCTCAAAAAGGGCTGAAACCTATTATACCCGATGTGCTAAATGTCACTTAATCATGATATGTGAGGTTCCTTCCTGCCTCCTGTGGATTGGAAGAAAACAGACTGAGCTATAATTTCGTACCAGTGAGAGAAAACTCGGTCACCAAAGGGCTGAGGAAATGTTGCCAAGCTGGTGAAGATGGCAGAAGGTGGAAAGAATGGGGAAAGAAGAAATAATACATAAGTGAACTGTCATGAAAGCTTTAAGAAACTATATTTAAAAAAACTGAGGAGATATTTTAGGGAGATGAAACACTTGCTAATGTGATGCTTATATTAAAATTGTAGCCAGATTGGATAGTGGTATAAAACATGTCACTGGAACCAGCATATCCATATTGTATGTTGTGAATTCTGCCTTAAGGGCAGAAAAAGCAGCAAATGAAACAGGAGATTTCCACTCTCCCACCTCAGTAGAGTTTCATGTAGTTATATCAGCAGGCTTACTTAGCAGGAGGCATACTGAAAAGAGGTGTTTTTAACTGAATCAATCAGAATAAGACAATTCAGCCTTCCTTTTGATTCTACAATGATAAGACCTTAACCTGAGGAAGGTATTTTTAATTCCAGTTGAGTATTGTTTAATCTTAGTAAAATGCTTCAATATCGGGCAACCCAAGTAGCTAACTGGCAAAATGACAGGAATATTTTATTAATATTTATTATAATAGTTCTCTGGGAGAAGCAGCTGTGAGGGACAGAGAATGGAGAGAAAGGTAAGGGAATTTCTTTGGGATGAACCCAAGTCACTCCCACTCAGTAGAGACAGGATGCCAGGCTGGCATTCCTCCTATTGCCAGACATACATGGAGACACCCTCTTGAAAGGGAGGAAAAGCAATTTTAGGTGGGAGTTCTCAATCCAAATGGGAGAGCACCTCCCAGCCTGGTGGAGGGTTCATTGCTGAAGTAGCTTCCTTTGCATAAATCCTTCCTTTGCAAGGGTTTACAATTGGGAGAAAAGGACAAATCACGCAGACAAGATGATGTTGTCACAACAAATCAAAGGCTCAGCAGAAGAGAGCTTGGGGAACCTTCAGTCCAAGAGAAGCTGCCAGTGTCTTGTGTAGTCCAACAGTGAGAACAGCAAGGCTGAAGCACCTCTCACCTCTGGATGTAACCAGAGAGAAAACTGCAAAGAGGATATGTGCTCAGGAGACACATTCTGGCAAATACATGATTTCTTTTACACCCCAGCATAAAAAAACCAACCAAACAAAAAAAGCAACGAAAAGACCTTAAACAAGCTCCTCTGGATTAAGTTGACAGTACTCGCAAATAACTAATAATAAAATATTTAGATACTCCAGCCTATTTTCCATGCCATCTATTGCACAGAACAAATACTGGGCAGATTCTTCATGGGTAGGGGAGGAGGAGGTTTATGATGACAGAAATTGCAATGAAATTGTACTGAAGACTAATGGATATGAACTTCCCTCTGTGGAAAGCCCCAAGGTTGGGCAGTGGCTAGTAAAAAAGCTTATTTACACCTCAGACACCCTAAATATTTATAGAAATGTGGATAGCAATGATGAGGCAGTCGGTTTGGACCTGAACAGAAGTTCTGGCAGCCCTTGACTTCTCTCTTAAAACTGAATTTTGGTTGCTTCTTCAGTGATTCAATGTCTGTCAAATGATTTTACTCCCCTTATGATTCACAAAATATGTTTCGCAGAACATTGTTAAAACAACACTTATTTCTACCCTAGCCTTGGGTAAACACACCCTAACCCCCCCAAAAAACATCACCAGACCAAGCACCCAACTGAGTCACCCAAAGTCAGGGCTCCTGGGTTGCAAACAGTTTACCAGGTGGGTGAACTTCACCCCGAAGTTCCCCCTGGCAGTGCAGGGCCCAGCAGGCAGAGGTGCCTGTGAAGAAGGATGGGCTGCAGAGTTGATCAGATATTGGAATGGACTGCCCAGGGAGCTGGTGGAGTTGCCATCCCTGGAGGTATTTAAGAAGAGAGTGGATGTGGCACTTAGTGCCATGCTCTAGTTGACAGGGTGGTTTGGGTCATGGGTTGGACTCGATCTCAGAGGTCTTTTCCAACCTGGTTGATTCTATGATTCTGTTATCACTCTGGGAGACACTTCTGGTGAAGACAGGTATCTTCACAGGGTTTATGATCTTACCTTGGGATGGCAACACTATCATATACTTGGGAGATCTTAGAATACCATCCAAACCCACCCAAATCAAGACTTAGCATTTTTGCTCATGTCAGGAGAAATATTGCTCCTGAACAAAGATGTGCTCAAGACCAGATTTTCCTATTTAACCCAGGTTGATTCCTAAGAACTCTTTAAGAGAAGCACATACTTATCTTTAATAACCATTTGCCTTGCTCTAGCCTAAATTCAGATTCTTTTCACTTTCTTTCAAAAGATATTTATCAATTTCTGTAAAAATTTCTCAATTTTACATCTCATCCTTTTAAAGGTCAGGGTACAATGCTGTATTTATAGAAAAATCATAGTTATCAACAGCTAACATATGGGCTGCACTGAATAGCAGGAGTCGCGGTATTTATATCATATTTACAGAAAATGTGTTTGCAGCCTCATCTCTCCTGTACTGCTGGGTGATGCACTAACTTACAAATTAAACATTAACAGTGATAGCAACTGATTTACTAAATAGAGATTATAATGATTTACTAAATCACAGGAGCACCTGCTGTTACATATTGGCATTTATGGGTATTGATGAATTTTAACACTACAAAGTGTTAGAGAGACCAACTAATATGTCCTACACTCAAATCAATATAGTTCATGAAAATCAGTAACAATTATTCTGCCATTTAATAGAGAGGTTTTCCACTGGTTTCAACAATTACATTCATGTTCAAGATTGTATAGTTACATCTACTAAATTCTGATCAAGAGAGGCAACAGCACAATCCGAATAAGTTCTCCTGGGAAAGCAGAGTTCAGCAGTGAAGCTGTGTTGTACCATGACTTACAATTTCTAAGATGTCTCTAACTCATCCTAATCTTTCACTAAGTGGACAGGAGAGCAACTGTGAACCCCAAACCACTCTGATGCTTGATTTATAGCAGTAGAGCAGCCTCTGCTACAACCTGTCCTGTCTTGGTGTGCAATCCAATGGGAAACGAAGGTCTTTTAAAACTGAACTGGTTCCTTAGAGAGTGATTTATGTCCTGAGATGCTGCAAGTGCAACTCCTGTGCTAGGCCTAGTGCAGAGTGATTTCCTAGAGCTGCCTCCAACCACCCAGACTGCCTCTCAGAACATGTGCTGTTTCATAAACACAAAGAAAAAAAATATAAGACTCCTAAATAAAGGGGATTTTGTTTGTTTTTTAAAAGCTTGGCTTTTCTCCAAGAAAAAAACCCTGATCATTATGGGTTCAGGGTTGCATTGTAAGACCAAGTTTCTCCCTTTTGCCCTGTCACCTGTTCTCTGAGACCCATCCTCAGAACATCAGGAAACACTTAACAGCACAATGACATCAGGGCACCTTCTACCTCTAATCTGATCGCACCCACTGGTCTAGGTTGTCAAGTATCTCATGCACTGCTGTCAGTGGTTCTACAGAACCTCTAACAGATGATCTGGTCCTCTAAACCCAAATACCTCTGTCGGGAGAGAAAACACTTCTGTCTGCCTGGAGGCCAGCAACTGCTTCTTCCTCTTCTTGAGTGCAAGCTCACCTAACTCAGAGGAAAGGTGACACAGTGTGAGAACTCAGTGCTGCTTAGGACACAGCAAATCCATCACTTCCTCCAATTTCATGGGATTTCTTTTGATCAGCCTGTGTTACTCTGCCAACTGTCACAAATGCTGAGAATCAGATCTGAACATGCTCAGTACTTACAGGACTTGTTCTTAATTGTTATGCACTGGCATTTTAATCTATTAAAAGGAGAGATAAAACTGTTGGGTTCAAATATATATTTCCAAGGGTTGTAAAACAACCAAACCTATATAAAATGAAGAAGCCACCTAACAGGTACAGACAGTATTATGGGAAGCAAATGACACAGTTCTCCCTGCAAAACTGACGGTCATCAGATGGACATCTCATTCCAAATCCTCTGTGCTGCCATGCTCCAAATGTGCCAGCCAGTGCTGCTAGAAGCACTCAGGACTGCAGGCCTACCAAGTCTTCATACAATCACCTTATTAAACTATCATCTGTCATCATAATTTAATTACCTGGTGTCTAGGCCATTTCTACTCGTGATTGTTTTTCAGCATCTGTGGTAGTCGATCATTTACCTAGATGACATTTTATTTCATTTTTACAATTCTTATCTAATCTGCAAGCTAACAGAATTGTTTTAGCTGTCATGAATTCAGAGGCACACAAAGAGCTTCATTAGAAATCAGCCCCTTTATTTTGCTGATGCTTTAAGAAAAATTTACCAAAACTGAGCGCTCCTCTCATTTCAGTATAAACTCTCTAATTCTCTTCAGGTTAGACTGGCTGAAAAGTATAGTGGTCCATTATCACAGTACATTTAAAATATGTATTAAACACAAAACTACACCTAATTTTGTTTTATGCCAACACAAAACCAGATCTGTATCAGTTTGGAATGCTAGATGGTCTCAAATTACTTAGTGTTTGAATTAAAGAAAACTACATGCAAACAATACATACCAAACCCTACCAGACCTCCTCACATAGGTCATGGAGTGCTGGGGACCTTGCCTTTCACCCTCAAACACCTGCCCTGTGCTGCTGAGCCCTGCACAGGGAATCCAGAAACACTTCAAGTCTTCAAAAATAAGACTTCACTCCCTGGGGAGCTGCACAGCCTGAGTCTGTGCTGACCTGGGGTAGCAATTTTGAAAGAAGACATCTTCTAGCAGTCAATATAGTGAAATTAAAACCTTTGAGTAACAAGGGAAAGGGAGGTACACATCAGTGTGGGAATTCTAGCAGCCACGCCACAAACCTAACTTGAACCTAAAATTCCTAGCAACTCATTCTGCACCCCTCAGGAACTGGCACTTTCTAACTCCTTGTGACATTTTCAGACAATTTAGTGACTGACTGTGCTTCTCTTTCCAGGTTCTGACCATGCTTCTCTCAGCAGCTCAATGTTACAATTCAGTGGCCTCCCTCTACTCCACATAGGACCTCCTCCTGTGCCAGGCTCCCCAGCCAGGCAAATACTCCTCCTGAGCTCCACACAGCCTCACCACAAGAAAGCCAGGGCCCTGTGTCTTCTGGCCAACACGAAGGGCCAGGAGGGGCTGTGCCTGCAGAGCTGCCAGACACCTTCCTGAGCCATGGTGGTCTTCCCCACACACAGCGTAATGCAAACCACACACCATTGACCTGAAAGAACAGAAACACTCAGCAGAGCCCCCAAGCCAGGACTTGTGCTCCCTTATCAGGGCCCTTCCAGCTGGGAGCACTAAAAAGTTTCTCTAGCTCTGCTTTGCACACCAGCAAATCTGGCTTTTGTTGGTTTATGTCCTGTTACTGAAGAGTGCCTCGTAGCACTGAGGGTGGCACTGTCCAGGATGATGCTGTCACCCAGCAATGTAACTGAGTGCAGTAACATTTTAGGGAGGAATTGTGTACCTAACTGTGGAACACGCCCCTGGGAGTCTGGGGGCTGGCACATGGAGCCCAGCACCTTCCTGTAAGTCAGGGAGACTTCAGTGCCACAAGCAGTCACTAAATGGTATTTCTCCTCCCCCTACCCCAGTGGTACTGGCATCCCACCTGATCTGCACAGCTTACATGGGAATCCCTGCTGGTGTTATCCTTTGGATAGCATGGGATGTATCCCCTTGGATGTGCTGGGGAGTTGAAGCACTTGCTAAACTTCTTAAATTGAAAAAAATCGTAGTTTATAGACTTGCCACATCAAATAAAAACTAGTTTGTTTCATCCATCTAATCTTAAGTAACAATAATCCACATTAAGGTAAAAGAAAACCAAACTGTCCAAGACAGACAGCACAGGTACATATGTTTATAAAAGTCACCAAAGAAAAAACCTCCCCCTAGTCTAGTTATACCACAATTACATCAGAAAATGTCTGTTTTCCTCAGTAAACAGTACTTCTGGTTCCCTTCTAAGGAGATGGTGATCTTGACCAGACTCCCCTGCCCACCCTCCCTTCTCCTGGTGGGAAAGCTACTCCTAGAGCCACGTGCTGCACACACGGCACTGATCCCACCCGGCCAGACTCCAGCCAGGTCTCTCCAAGCTGGGGTTACTGAGTGCAGCCACAGAGCCACTGAGTTACCTCCTGAGCTTCCTGATACTACTGGCTCTTCGAGGGGAGACTTGTAAAGAGAAAACGAGAGCAGAGGAGCAGCTCTTCTGTTCCCCCCAGTTGCAGCCGCCCAGGACAGGACAGCATAGCAGGTCTGGCTCATTCCCTCTGCATCAACGCATGACTTCTCCCAGTCACTTTAGCCCTATAACATGGGGAAGGCCCTTCCTCCTACTTAATGCCTTTCCTCTGCTGTTGCAAAGCCCACCCCGATAGGCTTTTGATAGTTGCTGTTGAATTGCTGTTAAATTACAGTTTCCCTCTTGTTACCTGTTCGTAGGGTGCTCTGACTAAGCCCACTTGGGCTGAGTTAAGTAATTTGTGCTGCTTCCCCTACGGCTGGTTCTGTGGAATCCTCGCCCACACCTGCAGTCAGCATTAATCACGGATGCCAGCCAGGCTCCCACAGGCCTGGGAGTCTCTGGCAGCTTTATGAATTAATTGTTACAGCAGGGATCTCACTTCCAGGGAATGATTAAATGTACTTTTTTTTATTTATTTATTTTCAGAGACCAGAGGATCCAGCTTTTATCACAGGTGATAAAACTTTCTTGCACACATTTGTTCTCTGGCCGATTTGTCCTTACTATTCCTCCTTTTTTTTTTTTTTTTTTGGCAAAGCTCAAAGATTTTTTTCTAAAATATGGTTATTCACATCTTTTCTACCATCTCAGGATAGCAGTTTGATACTTCAGAGGAGCTCTCTAATCACCTCTGGGTTACAGAAAAGGATGAAGCATAGAGCTTTTTTTTTTTTTCTCCTAAAAAAACCCCCAACAAAACCAACAGAAAACCACATAGAAACCCCCCAAGTCCACAAAAGCCTCGTTGATCTTTCAGGATCCCTGAGTTACTGTTCTCCCAGAAGAGACTTCATATTTGAAATTATGAAGGGTTTGTGCCACCGTCGAATTTCCTTTTCAAGCAATGATCCCTTTTACTTTCCTTCTAATGATATTCTTCAGAGCTCAGGGCACCCAGAGGCACTTTTGACTGCGGTGCATTTAAAGTTGCACAGACACTCAGAGGTTCCATCCCACTTCTGAGGGGTTTTGTTTCGAAATCCCTATCTACTGGTTTAAGATAATCTTCAGCTTATTTTGATGTGATGTATCTTCTTCAATGAAACACAGAGATGTTCAGTTTGGAAGCAAAGATTCCTGTCTTTCCACAGAAACAGGCAGAGCTGTGTCAGTGTTGGCAGGAGCAGCACCACTGACACAGATGCTGGATCATGCCTCACACATTGTACCTGGGGCTTGTCCCAGGTAAGTGTGGCAGCTGCTTTATTTCCTTTCCACCCAGGTAGCCTCATGCCCAGCTTAATTACTTTGCAAAAGTCTTTATCCCTTTTATATCCTAACAGATAAGTCTTTTCCTCCACATATACCAAGTAGGGATTAAGGTGTCTTTAAGACCTACAACACAGGGTTCAACATGAGCCCACTCTGCCCCTCTTCACAGGGAAGACATATCAACCAGCTCCTCCTCCTCTTCCTCCTTTTTACGTTAGTGTAGCATCCGGGATGGAGCCAGAAGGGAAAAAGGACTACAATTAAACTTCACAGCTGGGAAAAGATGAGTCTTCGCACTTTTCTGTTCCCTTCCTACCACTCCCAAATGATTACTGAAATATTTTTTCTCATCCATTACTTGTGCACATCAAGAGTCAGTGAACAGCACATGCACCTATGATGGCATCTTCTGAAAGGAAGCTGCAAATGCACATGGCTTAGGCACAAGGAAAGATCTGGCATTCAGATACCAAACCAACTGACCTGCAACAACCACCCAGGACAACTGTGTACCTGTTTCTACAAAACCTTGGCTTTTGATTCTTCTTCAGACAATGCAAGAGATTTACATTTTCCAGCCTGGAGACCCCAAATCAAGTCCTGTTTTTTCTTTCTAAAAATGTGTTCACAATTCAAGCTACATCACATTAAAATGAGAAGGTACTTAAGAGATACTCATTCTTTTCTTCTAAACAAAGAACCAAGCACTGCAATGATTTATATCACCTGTTGCCTTCCAGCATAAGTACATGACTTGTATATGACTGAGAAAAATATTCCAACATTTTGGTGAATCAGGGAAGATACTTAACAGGTGGACAGGCTAGTGTGTTTTATGTATAATAATCTGTAACTGCTCAAGCTATCAAGACAGCTTTAAGTGTCCAAAAGCAAGAGATTGCCTGTGGGTTCTTTAAAATTCCCTACTGCTTCACAGAACTGGACCTGCTCCAGCTCAGAGGTGACTCAAGACCCACTGTAGTGAAGAGCTCAGTTATGAACACCAACCTGATGGCTAAAGAATCCTCAGACAGCTGTGCCAGAAAATCTTTCCCAAAGGCTGCCTTCTTGACAAAGACGGTTATTTAGAAGTTCCCTTCTGATCAGGAATAGAGTATCCACATAACTTATCTGCAGGTACCTGGTTCATTTCTGTACACAGAAAAGCCCTAAGTTACCCTAAACTTTAGGACACTCAGGTTCTTCCCTCTGGAATCATTCAGGGAACTTCAGCCTCATTTGTCAGTGTGAGCAGACCTAGAAAGAGAGACTGACAGTGTCCCATCTCATAAAAAAACCTTCACTCTAGCCATCATCAAACGTACACATGAAGAGAAAAAAACCTCATCCCATAATTCTGATGCCCAAAAAAACTCCAAGGTGGCTTCTTGATACAACACGAGCGAACACAGAAGGAATAGAGCAGTGGAGAAAAAACAAGAAGCGGATCTGATTCTTGACTTTCCCACACACCTGGTTCCCACTCTCACAACACAGTCTGGCAGCTACAGCACTCACCTGCCCTGGGCCCTTTCAGCTCCCCTCAGATCCATGCAGCCTGTCACAAGCTTTACTTGATATGACTTTCTTTCAAAATATCCTCTGATTGGGGATAAATACAGTATGCTGGACAACTTACGCAACTTTGCTGGAACATTATTTGTTAAAACCCATAAATAAAAACACAAGTTAGCACAACACTGTTGCACGTAACTCACTGGGAGATATGGTGTCAGGTTAGTTCTTAGGATTTGGGGTTTCACATCTGAATGGGGCTCAGGCTGTTCCCTGTGCTCCTGTGTATCTTGCAGGTGGGAGGTCTAGGGAATGACTGGGCAGTTTGCCACTCACAGCAACATGCTTTGAAACAACGAGAAGCTTAAACCCAGCTGCTGGTGAGGCAGTGGGCAGCCATGCAGAGCCCCTCAGCTGCTGTGAACCCACACAGCCCTCACAGCAGATCTGCCAGCACCATGTCTGCCAAGTGAAGGTGGTGCTGGGAAGAGTCTGCTGCTGGCTCAGCATGGACAGGAGAAGGGGACATTTTCCTTCCATCAAGAGCAAGGAGGTGCCCCCTCCCAGGGAGCCTTCTGGACAAGAATGCCTGCAAAGCAGCACACCTTGCCCCCACTGGTTTTATGACGAGATGTCATTCATACACAGAATGCTCCTGCCTCCCCACTCATCCTCAGTCTTATTAGTTGACCTGTTCTCTGTGCTATTCTCTTTTAGCAATTCCGTGGGTATTTTCTCACATGAGAAAAGGCCTGTTTCGTTACACACACATCAGGGCAGGCTGCAGTCACACAGGATCCACCCTGGCACATCAACCATCAGCTCAGGAAGGTGCCAAGGTCCCTGTCAGGACCAGCCTAGTGACACGACACTGGTACAGCAAACTGTGCCTCAGAGGATTAGGCTGTGTAACATGTACAACAAGATGAACTATGTTATTTTGAAAATTAGCATCAGTAAACAAAGTCTCAAGTTTCAATCCCAATTTATTTCTCATTTAAGTCTCACCTACTTTTCTTTTCCTGAACGAAATCTGCAATATTTTGATTTAAATTACAGTAATCTAAATCACTCATTTCAGGTATGACAGTAAAAGTGATGTGTCGTAAAATTCATTCCCTGGCTAAGTTGATTTTAATGTGTGTGACTGAAACAGCTGCTGCTTTCTCTGCATTTGCCTTTGAAAACACCTCCAAAAATAGTAAGGCTGGAGAAATGTGGTGGTGAATGAAATTGCTTTCTCAGGACTGGTTTCTGGCAGACTTGGCTGTGTAAACAGAAGACACTGGTTTTAGGAACTGTCCATGTTTATGAGAAGGCTATGTATAGGTGTGAAAAGGCACGCTGCTCCTGGACAAGGAAAGCAAGCTGTTTTCAGGAACAATTTGCATGAGATCTTACCCACTAATCTAGAAAAATAAGTGATGTTCTCTAATATCATCAAGAAAAAGGTAACAAAACCAAAAACAACAATCCCCTGAAACAACAACATACTGTTGTCATAGAGAGAAACTCAACACGCTGCAGAAACAGTGGCATCCAGTCCTGCCTTGACACCTCTTCATCATTTATTATACTTATTGAAATATTCAATAAAGTCCCGACTCACCAAGAAAGTAGCACACATGGGGTAGAATATCCAACACTTCCTATATTTTGCTTCCACAGTGCTTGAAGAAGGGAATAAAAGGAGTATCCAGGTTTTAAGGGAGCACCCCAGCCCCTGGTGCAGAGGAGAACAAGTGGGAGCCAGCTTCCTTGAGAGCTGCACGGCATGAGCCCACCAGCCAGCCCCAGAGGTGGGTACTTGTAAGCCCAGATGGATTAATGTTTAATAAAGCCTTCCCCTACACAAGAACATTCAGAATCCAGTTAAAAACGCTACAGTGAAACTGTACAGAAAAAAGATAAATCTGTAGAGGTGACTGATTTGGTGACTGAGCATAAACAGGATACTCAACAGCTGCACATGGTTCGGTTCAGAACCAGGGAAACTGCTGGGAAAATGCAGTTTCTCATTAGAGGCAATGAGGTATTTAGAGAAACCAAATGAAGCACTTGTTCTTTGCAGTCTCAGCCTCAGAAGAGGGAGAAGCCTCCAGACTTGCTTCTTTCTCTCAGCCCCATCTCTCCCAGATACCCTGGGCAGGCTGTACAACCCCAGCCTTCAGCTGCCTGACTGACACCAGCACTGAGCCTGGTCCTGTGCTGTCAGGACTGTGATCTTGAAAATGAGCCCTCAGACACAGGACATCACCATTTTACTGATGGAAAACTGTGGCACCGAGATGGCAAGCAGGGCTATGACAGCTTGTGCAGAGCACAAACTGCAACCACACCTGTAAGCTGAGTGGTGTTTCCATGGCCTTCAGCCTACCCCTGTTCTCCTAAGCAGAGTCCAATCCTCCTGCACACTCAGCGGCTCAGCCTGGGAAACAATCTGACTACACTGCCCAGCACTTATCTGGTATAAGAGGTTGGCACAGGTGCATCTGAGCAGAGCTTCTCTTTCCACATGACTCAAAGCTGCCCTAGGCTGGTCTGCAGCATCACTGAGAACATGCCATTGCCCTGAGGTGCTCAGTGCCAACTGCCCAGGAAGCTGGGTATACTTTCTGCCTTTCAAACCCCGACACTTAAAAATGGATGTTGTGTATGTAACTGTGTAGTATGTATACACTACAAAACAAATACATTACATAATGCTTGACATATTATGTGTATTATGCTATACAGTGCTTATGGTACTTTGCACAGGTACGTGCCCTGCTGCAGACAATTCATTGGGAAGTCATGGCTGCACAGTGAATGGAGATTACTGTAATGGTGGCAGAAATATAGAGTCTTAGAAGCTGCACCAAGTTTTTCACTGAGTGCAGAGATCACCACAGACCTTAAAGAAGAAAGCCCCATTATCACCTGATGCTTCTCAGCCACCACACGCAACACCCATCTTCCCCCTGCTCACACAACACAGGAGTTGACAGAGCCCTTAGGCCAGAAACCACAGCCTGTTTCCCAGTGCTGACTCTATTCTGGTTCTGCATAATGCCCATATTCTTTATTCATCTCTTCCTCCTGCTCTCTCCATTTTGCCATCCCTCCATCCTCCTGCCCAGCCCAGCCCACTCATCTCCTGCTGCCTGCTCCCCCTCTAGCCCTTCCTCCCACACTGCTACCCCTGGACTGCTGAGGAAGGCAACAGCAGCAGTACTTGCATCCACAAACCGGAAGAACGCTGGGCAGCAAAAGGATTTGCAGTACAGAGGGGTTGTGGAGGGGCTGCTGCAGGGTGAGGGGTGTTCCTGTGTAACCCACCAGAGGGAGGAAAGCATCAGAGCCCCTGCAGGAAGGGGTTATGCTACACTGCTGTGTTACACAGACACAAACTAGATTCTAAAGAGCAGGTGAAATGCACTTTGAATAAATCAAATAGTTCCAAAAGTTCATCTTCCCACGTATGCAATCATTTATGTGAAAATTTAAAGGCACTTTACACAGCTTGTCCTCGCTTAGAGTCTCTTCTGCCATGCACATATTTCCCTTCTCCCCACCTCACTTTCATCCTTCTATTACCACCACCATCAAAACCCATTTAATTTCAATTTCATGGCTTGATTGGGCTGAATGTAATGGAACCAGATGCTGTGAATGAATGAAAGTTCCTTCTGTGAAGATCCATCATATTTCTGAGCTAAGTGGGCCATGTTCAGCTGCATGCAAGTACTTCATATGCTTTCAGAGCACTAATCTGTCTGTACCAGGTATGAAGCCAGTCCAATGAGCCGAAACCAAAGTAAAAGCATTAAACTGGCCTTTGTTGCTCTAGAAAGAAAATACTATAAAGCTTTAATTGCTAGTTAATCAACATACTCCAAAATAAATGAATCATACTATTTTTCTTGGTGCTTACATGGTTTAAAATAGCGAGAAAATTACACGCTCATTTTCCCCCCAAGGACTTTCAGTTGTGAACTATTTCATAGACGAAACAATTTAAACAGAACATTTTATTTTAGTATAATCACAAGGCCACTGTTGAATAAGGTTGCATAAAACTCAGCATTGGAGAGTACCAGTAGCTGGTATGCCGAGAATTTCCTTCAGAAACATGATTTTCCTGAAATCCTCTTTTATCCTCCTATAGAGTAGAATGACAGGGTTGCAGCATGCCAGTGAGGGAAGCCAGCCTGAATGGGCAACACAACTTTGGAGATTACTGGAACAACACCTGAAGTTATTTGAAGGGGCTTCAAGTAGCCTTTCTGTAACTTTTTCCAGACATTAGCTGGCCAGTGACAGAGTTCAAGGAACTTGGTCCAAAGATACACATAAAGATTGACTTTCAGCTAACTTCAGCAGCAATAAAACATAGAATTTGGTAGATGAATGAAACACAAGGAAACAAACTGTCGCAGTCTGATGAGACTGGACTGTTTGCTAAAGAGGATGAGTTATGAGGTAGACCAAACTCCTTTCTCTCTCTGCAATTGTAATGTCAAATTAAGGGGTTTTACTCGAGGAAAATGTGGAAAACCAGAAGAAATAACAACCCTTTATTAAAAGATATATGTATGTTGGCAAAAACAGTAACAAAAAACAACAACAAAAAAGTCTAAATGAATACTTCTCTGTCCTTTGGCAGAGTCCTAACTGTGGCCTGCAGGGGGCGCTGTAGGGGCGCTGTAGGGCCGCTGAGGCTGCAGGGCCTGCAGAGCCTCGGCCCGGACCGCGCGGGAAGCCGAGAAGGAGATGAGGGGGGTCCTTCCCTCCGTGGGGACAAAAGGAAGGCAGGCAGCACACTCCCACGGGAACTCACTGCTGTCTCGAGTGGCGAGGACTCACTGCAGTCTCAGGTGGTGGTGTCTCAAAAACTCCCCCTCCTCTCCTGCGGGCAAGCAAAACTCTCCGATGAAACACAGCAGCTCCGGCGGGCGGGACAGTCAGGCAGGTCGAAGCCAGCAGGATGAGAAGTCGAGCTGACCAGGATGAACAGCCAAAAGAAAACTATACCTCCGGTCCCCCTCCCCAAAATGCCTGTCTGCACCCAGGGAGCCAACAACACAGTCTGCCCTTCACCCCTCCGAACAGAACCAGCCCCTGCCTCCCTCTCTTGTCTCCCCAAATGGCCCATTAACCTAGGCAGGCTACGTCCTTTGTAATGCTAATGACCTACCTCCCTCCCCCCCAACCCCCCCCCCCTCCGTTTTTTTCTCTTGGAGTGGGGCAGGGGAAGAAAAATTTCCCTGATTTCCTAATCTATAACATTATCCACTGCATTATAGAGGTATTTAGTATAACACTTCCAAAATGAATCAATGAACAGGAGTATTAATGTACAAATTTTTAAAGTAGCCTCAGGTAGTGAGATTCCACCCCACTGGAGGCAGATCTTGCCCACCACAGGACTGAGGTGTCAGAGGGCCATCATCTCTGGCCTGAGCCCTTCCTGTACTAATGACTACTACAGGATTATTCATCCATATCAAATGGCAGACCTAAATGCCTATAAAGCGTCTTAATGTACACTAAAAAGCTCTTCAGAAGTCTGCTAGCCTTATTACAGTCCCTCTGCATTCTGGGGATGCACTTTACGTGCTCTGCAGGGCAGGAAAAGCTTCCTGCTTCTGTGCACAGCGTGTTGGGTCAAGGTAACGATGACTCTCATTCCAAGAGGTCTCCAAGTTCCTGCCCTTCATATGGTTTGGGTGCTAAACCTTTCCAGTAAGTTTTGTAATTAAGAACTGGTTTGGGAATAAGGACCCAAATTTAGGTGTAGTTTCATGGAGACAGGAGGGAGATAGTTCAATCTGGACACAGGGAACCCCTGGGTGTGCAGCAGTGTTATTAATAGCAGCTCTAAAACACAGTTTAAAGCAGAAACTGGTATGGGGCATCCAAGTGCTTTTTTCCCCCCCACTGTTTATCTTATCTTCTTCCAGACTGACAAACAGGATAGAGCATCACTAAAAAAGCTTTTTCTTGAAGGTCTCCTTTCCTCAGGTTCACCACAGTACATCCCTGTTCCCAGCACACAGGTGAGAATTTTGGGTATCTCCAGCCCCATGTGGATCACAGCACACACACTAATGGCTCCTTTTGCCAGCATACACCCTAATTGGTACGAGTGACACAAGGCTGAGCCCCTTGTACGGTGATCCATCACATGGACACTGATCCACTTCATGGACATCTCATCCATAAACACACCAGGGACTGCACCAGTACATGCTGTAAATGAAATCATCAATAAACACTAAAATGTGATTTTAATTCAAATAACACTTATTTTGACTGGGGGGGAGTATTCCAGCTTCTGATATAAAGTTTGAAATTCAGAGAGCTGCCTATTTAACTCATCCAGTTTTACTTTCCACAGTGACACATTTACTTGCAATATCAGCAAATTTTCCTAAATGTTTTTTTTAAAAAAGTCTTTCTAAGGTTAAGTTCCTTATTTCAATAGCATGCGGTATTGTGCTTCAAAAAATTCTTTAGATGGCCCCTAAATATTTTTGGTAGATGGCTCATTATGGAAAATCAATTATGCTGTTTTTCATTAAACAGTTCAACAGTATCATGAATGTTTAACATAATGAATTTCACATTGCAAGACAATTTCCATACTTGAAATCATGAGGTTAGCGACATTATTAGCCTTTTCCCTAGCTAAAGCTATTCTGATTTTCTCTCCTCCTAGGAGGATATAATTTATGAGGGCAACCTACTCTAAGCTGGGCTACTGCTTGAATTCTTGCTGTTAGGAAGCAATCTTATCTACTAAAATAACAGAATAAAACTACTTAAGTATTTTTAGAATATTTTAGAATATGGATGAATTTCCTGTTGCAAAGAAAGGAATTTAATACTAGAGAAATAGGCAAAAATTTGACTTTATTAATACATGAGGCAAAGAGATGGAAAACTGCTTCTCATGTAAAGGAATTGATGTTCATGATTCTCATAGAGTTGGGCACAAACCTTTAGCAAGAAATTTAAATTATAAATAGAATGTTCTCAACACTAAACACAACCTTTCCCTGTTCTCAAAGCACATCCACCATAAACAGTGAATCCATAAATAACCTTCACATAGTGCATTAATGGATTTCACTGTTCTCAACATACAGAAACCCCTGATCATGGTGATGTTGCTGACAGCTAAAAGAAGCTCCCTGCACAGTCCTGTCTGTGATCCCAGTGTCCTGCTATTCCTCTGGCAGCCTGACCATGGCATGAACTGCCTGGTGGGGTTACAGACAGACAGGCTGCATGGGTTTCCATGGGAAGCCATTGACATTTTCTAAAACAAATCATATAAACCAAAATTATTTTACTGAGTATGGAAAGCATTCCATGGTTCACGAAGGATTCATAACAGTTTCTGGAGCATATCATCTCTGAGCACGCAGAACCAGCTCAGCCATGGAGCTCTGAGGATGCTCCCAAACCCTGGCTCCTCACAGCAAGTGCCAAACCCTTCCCTGCCCAGCACAGCCTAAGAACCACAGGAGTTGAGGAGTCCCTCCCCAGAAAACATACACAGCACAGACAAACCAAAGGAATTAGCAGTCCTGGACCACAAGTATCCCTGTGCAGGACTAGCACTCCTGGACTTTGAAAAATGGTTTTCAGTGCCCACATTGCACCTAGGAGAGGAGCTGAGTGAGAGTCAGGCTTGGAGCCTTTCTAACTGCTACCTAAGAGCAGCTCCTACAAGGAGGAGGATTTGGGTGAAACTCAAGTGAAGAGCACTTGATTTTCCTCGTGGTTAAAACTTTTGAAATTAAACTATGGAATTAAGATCAGCCACCTCAGGATCAGGACTGGCAGGGACTTATGATCCCAACAGGGACTCCATAACAGGTCTCAGCAGCTGCTACTCAGAAAATATCTTGCTGCCCCCTTTGCAAAGCCTTGTTTGACTGCAGGAAAGGAAGCAGTGAGAGCAGCTGCTTTAGCCCACAATGACTTAACACGAGCACTGAGCTCATCTCAGTCACATTTCCTCCCCCCTCATCATTTTTCCTTCATTAGGTGTTTTTCAGCCATGGACGAATTAGAGGTGGTAGAAGTATGAAAACATTCTTTAGGCTGAGAACACAGTGCCTGTGGCTTGCAAAAGCACAAAAGTATAAGTCTAAACCTTTCTACTAATAACTGAAAGAAAGAAATATCTGTGTTCATTACATCCTTGTAACAACTTTTGTGATTGTATTTTTATAGCACCATAGATTGTCTCCCAATCTCTGTTCTCTATTAAACTTTCAAAGCACCTCACACTGATGAACAAGCATTTTCTAAGGCATCCCTGACTCTAAATATACTACTACAGAACACAGAATTAACTGAAGCAGGAACCAGGTAAGGAAAGCAAGTCAGCTTTTACACTTCCTCCAGAACAGAAAACAAAGTCTGCTGTTCTTCAGTCACAGTCAGCCTACATCACCTAAGTGAGAGAAGAGTGGTGCTTCACTTCCAGGTTACATCCTGCTTTTCCAGGGTGTTACAACCACAGCTGTCACTTGCACAGACTGAAATTCTGAGATTAGAACAGAATGCAGCCCCTGTAGCTAACCTGGGTGCCTAATGTAGGATCTCAGCACGAGCATCTTCCTGTCTGCCTGGTTCCTCAGGTTTACTCTCTGAACTGCAGCAACACACACAAACCCACAGACCGTTTTATCAGAATAAGGAATTCAAACTGTATGTTTTTCCATCCATGTAATGCTAGAAAAAGTTTATAAAAAGACAATGAACAAGTCCCATGTGATACAAAAAGAAGTGCTTGCTCAGGCAGTTTGTATCACCTGAAAGTCCCAAGGCAAGAACGTGACACACACGTCAATCACGGCTGTGGAGCTGCGATCTTTTCTAGGGAGAGGAAGGTTTCAGAGACAGCCAAGTGGGAACCTGAGGCAGTGAGAGGCCTGCAAGGTGTGGGGAAAAGGAGCAGCATTCTGGATCCCAGGCAGAGGGATCCCAGGCATCCTTCTCTGTCAAGAGCTGGGAGACCAAATGGTTCTGGGACCTCTGATGTCTGGTTGTTTATGGGAAAGCTGACAAGAATAAATCCTGAAGCCCCCATCAACTCTACCAAACCCCAAAACATTTGTGGTCAAATCCAGCAGTGGCTCAGTCATGGTGTAATTCCACACACTCTGCACAAGACAGGCTGAGCTAACTGTGAGACAGCTTGGCTTTTGGGGGGCTTACTTACAGACCAAGTCTTGAAGAGGAAGAAAGGGTTTTAAAAATAGTGGTTAGTGCAAGGAAGGAGGGGGCAGTGAAAGGGTAACAGGTGTTGGGAAAGATCCTCATAAATGTTGTTTCAAAAAATGGTGAAAATTAGTGAAGAAAAATGAACTCCATGATAGCACAAGCTGGTGCAACTTGACTGCAATCAGCAGAGGCAGCATGTCATGGTTTGAGAGCTTCAAAAAATCTAATTCCCTAGTCTAAGCCCCCCTCCCACATCTCAACCTTACACCAGGCATGAAGTTGCCTCAGCTTGTAATCTCTGAGCTGCCTCACTGCTCAGTAACAGCCACAGTAAGATTTTGAACTGTAAGGCAGAAAGGAATCCCAATCCGTTCTGCTCGGCTCGCCACTGGTAGCATATAAGTAAAGCATTCACCACGTGGGCTCTGCCCCTTGTGAATTGTTTTATCTTTCCTCACTTAAGGCATGAATGTGATCTCTTAATTCAGCCCATGACCTACAGCCTGCACAGGAGTAGAAGATGCAAGCAGGTACTGTGGCACCACGGCTCACCTACCTGAGGAACTGTGTGCTGATCCTACCATGCTTTGGTTTCAAAACAACACATTTGTACCTAAAGCCTCGCTAACCCCCCAAGAGTAGCTAAACATCAGGGATGAACCACAGGGAAAAAGAATGTATGAACACGGATGAAGCACAGGGAAAATCAATGTATGAACAAAGACTAATGGTGGAAGGCGATAGGCGATGCTTTAACAACTGAACCACCTTTCAAATGCTTATCTGATATGGCAGTGACCAAATGCAAACAGAGAGCAAGCCAGTCCTTGGCCAAATGTAAAGGAGTAAAGGGAAAATAACTGGCAAGGGGGCTACACCAGATCCACTGAAGGTTTTTCAGGGTCCTCTGACTTCTTTACGAGGATTATTTGATGCATTCATGATCAAAGGCTCTCTTCATAACAAGCAGCAAAAGCTCACGGAAAAAAAAGTGTCAAATGGGACATGCCCTGAGGCTCAATAAACTTAAGAAATTCTGTTTCCTCATTGTCTGAACTGTCCAGGATACTGTTTCTCAACCAGTGGGTCAGGCAAGAGAGCAGACAAGGCACTAAAAAAAGGCCACAAGATAGTAACAATTGCACGGCAGTCTCAAAGAGCTTGTTCCCTGTGCACCCAAACACCTCCCTGGCAGAGCATCCTCTGTCAGCTGTGCAGTGCAGAAGTAAATTCTAGGGGTTTAGCTGTGCAATCATTAAGAATACACGACTTCAAGAGTGAGAATAAAAAAACTAAAGTGGAGCCATTAAAAAAATTGAGTTTGAATAAGTGACTGGCAATCTAAAAAAGTTTCAATGTACCAGTCTGGAAGAATCCACATACACCTCCCCTTTCAGGGTTGCAGAGAAGGGACACTTGGTGCAGACTACTCATGGTGGGTAAAGTGCAAGATGATCCAGACAATCTGCTGCAGCAGGTAATCAGCAGGATAATTCAATATGACTTAAGGAAGAACAATTATGCACCTAATGGCTAACAGAAAAGCAAAATACATCATGATTAAGGTTTTGCTGGAAATGGGAAAGACTAGAATACTCTGGGAGTTACACTATAGAGAAGAAAGATTAGCACATCAGCTCAGTACAGACGACTATTTGCAATACAAGAAAAAAAAAATCTTGCTTCTGATATAATCCTCCTTCCTTATACAGAATAGTGTAGTGTCAGGCTCAGCTTTAGTTAGGATATGTGCAGTGCTAATTTCACAGTTTTATGACACTTTTTCATGAAAAACCCTCAAGTCAACACTGAATCAGGGACCTATAAAAATATTTTCAGGAACTAAACATAGCACACTTGGATGAAGAGGCAAATGGACAATGCTTCTTGAAAGCCCGGCACTATAGATGCAGGATGCCGTTCACATCTTCCAAAAATAATAATTTTGAATAAATTCAGTGTTTTATGCAAAGTGTGGGGTTTGTTTGTTTGTTTTGTTTTGTTGGTTTTTTTGTTTTGTTTTTTTTTTTAAACACTGTAAGAAATGGCACCCTGAATATGGGAGAACCTGGTCCAGGTGCCACTCAACAGAAGGTAAGTACACAGGACACCACTCCTGAGGCATCAGAGAACATTTGATACAGGAAGGTTTTGATTTTGACTTTCAGGGTTTTGCTTATTCACTAGTTTTATGGGGGTCAGTTAAAGCCTAAAAACATTTAAACAAGCTCTGTCTCTAAAAGGAAGAGTATGGAATTTAAAGGAGCTACATGCAGGAGACCAGTAAATGGCTTTAAATATATTTAAAAAAAAAAAAATAAATCGCTAGCACTTGCTTAAAGTCCAGGCTGTGTGTTTTTGTGAGTACAGTCTGCAGCAGCCACTTCATGCTGGAGTCAGAAAGGCCAAACCCTCTTGTCCACAGCCCTTGTGCTGTTGGGTGGGAACCGCAAGCCTGCAAGAAAAGCAGGATGTAGCCCAGCAAGGGGGGATGCAGATGGAGGGATCTGGGACATCTCTTGCCTGTACAATTAGGTTGGGTGAACTGAAAGCCACTGTGCCTCACTCTCCTTATCTACAGAAGGGAGATTATCACCCTTATCTCCACTGAAGTACTCTGGCATTTATGAATATAAAGTAGTTAAGTAGTCTGTGAATGTCAATCTTTCCTTTTTTTTAATAATTAAAGAAAATATCATATGGTGGTACTTTTAGCATCTCTTCTGTTTTCCTACATGAAGAATATCCTGGAGATTTCTGCTCCTCCAGTGCACTATTTCCCTAAATACTTTAAAAAAAGCAGGCAGAAGGGGAAAGAAAAGTAAAAATACTGTTAAACTTTACAAAAAGTGGAAAACTAAGTTGATGTTAAAATAGACCACAAATCTGGTATATCTGGAGTAGATGGTTGTACATGAGTAGTTTAATTTTCTTAATAGTAAGATTTATAGAACAGCATTTTTTACACATTCAAAGCCTCTCAATATTTACTGTGATATTGGAGGATATTTAAAACAAATTAGGGTCTGCAAAAGAAAAATATTCCGTAGAAAACAGAACAGGACTGTACTTGTGTCCAAACAACAAGGCATATATCATTTTCAAACACTACTACATACACTTCATCTCCTAGTATTTAAAAGCATCAGGGCTGTTAAACCTGTAAATGGCAGCTCCAGAGCCAGGCAATAAAAATGCACTTGGAGCTATTTTAGCCCCACATGTAAGTAATTCAACCTTTTAAATTATTAGAAAAGACACCAATTGTGACAAAACTGAGAGGCTTTTTCCACAATTCACAAAACAGACTGCAAAAAGGAGATGCTATTTCTGAAATCTGCCCTATATCCACCTTTGTGCCATAACACTTCGCTGAGTAAGGGTGTCAATCTGCATTAAATCAGCCTGCATACACAGGCCCTTGCCTGATTCAAAGGGCTGTGCCAGCACAGCTTACTGCCTTGGCCTTACAGTCAGATCTGAGGATGCACAGACTCCTTCCTCAGCAATGATAGAGCTACTTTGCATGAGAGAAGGGGAACACTAACAGGTGTCTGTGTGTCTGTACCCCAGGCAGCCTCCAAGATAGATGGAAGGGCTCCGACTGCTAGGACTGCCCCTGTGTGCCCACTGGCTCAGGCAGGCAGCACTGCATCAATCTGTACTTGTTGCCTATTTTCAAGGTCATATTATCACTCATGAGGCCTAGAAGCAGCCCCAGGACTGAGGTGCTGACTCCAGCACTTTACACTGGGAACTGAGGGCGCAGTCACATTTGATTCTTCCTGACATGGTTTGCAGACCGAAAACTCACCACAAAGAAAATCTGACTCACTACGGAGCATCACAGCAATTGTTCTTTCCTACTAGCTTAAAAATACACATCAAGTATCCTTGGCAATAACAGCCTTGATACTGAGTGCCTTTTGCCTGGTAACAGCTGCTGAGTTGAATTATAGGAAGCAACTTAATGCCTTGCAAACAGGACTCGGACCAAGATGCATCATAATATGTAATTTCAGCTAATAGAACTAAGCTAATAAGACCAAATGCTTTCTTAGGTGATAACTGAATTTCTTTGGTACAAAGAACTAAACAAGGAAAGTATCATGGTCACCATGGAGATATAACCTGTTTCTGTCAAACCCCTTTCCAGCCCTCAAAATTTAAGCACTGGTAGAATGAGATGTGGTTTCACCTCTGGTCAATACACTGGAATAATCTCCTTCCAACAGTAACCTGTATCAGCCTCAAAATCATTCCTACACAGCATAGTTTTCCTCTCTCCTTTGGGCATGTCTCGTAAAAACAGAAGTACTATTTGTTTATCTGGCTTTGTTCAGAACATAGCCAAGTTACCCTGCAGGATAGATTTCAATCCTCTCCCAGCAATGAGCAAATAAAGTCAATAGGTTCTCTATTTCCCAGTTGGAGAGAGGCATTGCTTCCCTTATCATCAGGGAGCAAAGCAGCCCTCAGCAGGGCTGCCCTGCATTGCTCTGAGTGGGGCAGGAGACACTGCCTTGGGGTAATTTCTTCTATAAAGGAGTAAATTGCCCCTGCAGATTATCCCCCTCAAGGGGACCACAGATGTCTATCTCCAAGTAGAAGCAAGGTGTTCTGGCAGTTCACGTTCAGTGAGGTCAAACAACACCTCCTGCTTCCCTTTCCACCTAAACCCTGGGCACAGCCTCAGTAACTGACCCCACAGCACTGCCAGGGCTTCTACACCCTTTCTTCCAGCACTACAGACAAGGATTTCCAACCCAACTGAAAGTATCTTTGGTAGTTTAATTGCCAGTGGCACAAAAGTCACAGTCAGAAACACATACTGTCCCTAATGAACAGAAGATGCATCATAAAAAACAAGAACTCATTCATAGGATGAAAATGGCTCTGGCACTGAAAGGTCAACCCAGATGGCTACTCAGCAGCTTGCTCTGAGACAATACTTTTTAATTTCTTGACAATTACAAAGTGGTTTCTTTGGTTTTGGTGGTTTTTTTTTGTTGTTGTTGTTGTTTGGTTGGGTGTTTGGTGTTTTTTTTTTTAGATGTACTGGAATAGTTTACTCCAAAAGGGTAGCACCAATTTAACAGAGAACCTGGCTGAAGATACACCATTTGCAGGTTCCTAGACCTTCTCCTTCACAATGGAAACCACAAGCCTCCTAGCAACTGCAGAGTATCAAACAGAGAAGTCACTTGTTTCACTCACACTTCTGGGAGGGCAAATTCAGCCCCCAACCTGAAGCCAGCTCTCCCTGGGCTGTTGGCAAAGGGTCTGAGGACCAGGCCACCACATTTTGGACACTGTGGCTCAGAGTACACAAGCATCTCACTGTGGCATTCCATCTACACTGTTATTGTGGCATCATTACATCCTGATGGTAATGGGAAATATCAGTTTCTAACAAGGCTGGTACTAACCATCCTATCCTAAAGGTGTCCTGAAGGTTCTACATTTAGGAATTCAAAAGAGCAAGACCAAGCTTCCATTTCTGAACTTGCACCGAAGTCCATTCGATTTGTGCTTTGAGACCAGTTTTTTTCCCCTCAGGTTTTCTGACGTTAAATGTTTCTTCTGAATCAGCAGAGCTGTCTGTCTAGTCTGGGTTGGAAAACGGGCTGCAGACCAAGGCTGGGACACATCAGCAATCCCTGCCTGCTCTCAGCACCCAGGACTGCCAGTGAGCACCCAGAGAGGAGGGGAAGAGCAGCCTCATTTACTGCCAGTGATAAGGAAACAGGCCCTGATGAGTTGTGTGTTCAAACCCTGGCCACAGCATCCATCATAAAGTCACTTACATTCCCAAGCTGATAGAATCCCCAGAAAAAGAATCCACACCATAAGCCAAGAGGACAAATGTACTTTAGAAGGAAGCTGAAGAACTCGTAACATATCCACAGATGCTTAAAATAAACTGATCAAAGTCCCAAAATAGTAACCAGCACAAGTAGCTTCAGAGGCTACTAGCTTTGCTAATATAGTACCTTCCCAAAACAATAACATTTATTCATATCTGATAAAATTATTAGTTCTTAAACTGAGTCTCCACACTGAGTTTTTACTGATGCTTAAAACAGATGTATGTTTAAGAACTGGCATCATAGAGTTGGTTTGAGTGAAAAAAGACAACAACAATAGACAGGCATATACAACACTCTCACATTATCTCCAGAGCTCTCTGATATCAGCTAATTATCACAGTAAGAAAATAAGAACCTTCCTTCATATGCCAGAAGTTGTCCAATATCTGGAGGAAATAACAGATATTACAGTTTACCCCTGGTCCTTTGGAGCAGCTGAGTCCTGCAAGAAATGCCATGGACCAGCCTCTAGGCTAAAAGATGTATTGCACAGGCTGTTTTCATAAACTATCCTCAAAACCAAAGACCACATTTCTTCACCTTAGCAATCGGTAAACCTAATTAAGGAACAGAAACATTGCAAATGAATGCACTTAATTTTGAAAATGTGCAGTGTATGCAAATAGAAGTACACTGAAAAAATGGCTGGGCATCCTTTTTCTTTGCTCAGATCTCAGGAGCTCTGACAGCTACTAAGTTGAAGGAAGGGAAAAGCACAAATCCTTGCCATCCAGGTGTTAGGAATCACTCCAGCTTCCTCTGCTCACCCCCTCTCAAGGTCATGGAATCATAGACCAGTTTGGCTTGGACGGAACCTTTAAAGGTCATCTAGTTCCAACCCCCCAAAGTAAATAATTAATTTACACAGGCCTGCACATAAATGCTTCTGCTCTGGATGAAGTACCCTCTACAAGTAAGACCCCGTGCCATAGGCTAATTCAGGGGGGCCAGAGAGGATGGGAGAAAGGCACAGTGTATCACAAATTACTTGAAGGCAACTCCTCTACTATTCTGGGACATCCACTTCCCTCCCAACAAAAGCAGTGAATGATTTCCCCCCGTGCAGCCCAAGGGAAGGCACGGTCTTGGGTGTCTGACCAGGGCAGAGCTCAGCCCCCCGCACAGCTCCAAGAGCTCTGTAAGTACATGCCATGTCTCATGTGGGGCTCATGTCAATGCCAGAACTTCGACCACAACCTGTTTAAACATGTTTTTTTAAAGATTTCCTCCTAAACAACAACAAAACAGTGATGGGTAAAAAAAAGAAAAATCTGTATAATATAATTGGAAAGCATATATAAAGGAAATGGTGACTTGTTTAAGCTGTTCTTTAAAGGACCCTTAAGTAAAGTAACATTGCTTACAACACACCAAGCCAAAGATAAGATTACTTCAGGTTGATTTTGTATTGTGGTTTTTGTTTTTTAAACCACTGCAGGAAAGGAACAAATTGGTGTTTATTAACATTAGCTTAACTTAGACAAACCCCAAAATTAGTTACAATATAAAACTCAAAGGGGACACGGACAGGCTTAAATCCTAAAATCATGGTGGATTTCAGCATCTGCAGTTACCTACAGGGGCCACACCCTTAACCCTGAGCTACTGTGGTCTGTGCATTTGTATGTGGAATCTACATTTCTGTTGAGATGCTTCCAGTTCCTTCAGACATGTTGTACACTATCTATTAATCAGTCCCTTGCTCTAATAAAATGAGAGTTATGGTATTTGCTCACTGAATTATGACTTGCAAAACCTTAGATAATTTATTTTACACACCTGACTTCAACAGCACAACGATCTCTTAATGTGGAAGTGCTTTGCAGCACTCAAATAGGCTGTCTGGCCCTCTATGCCACAGCCTGTCAGCAATATAAAGGTCTCAAATGATGATGCAGAATAAAGACTTCTAATCCCCACTACCAGAAGCATGACTAGTTTGTTAATTGGCAATAACCAAACCATAATTTCTAATATTACCCCCAGTGGAAAAGCCTGTTCCAAATGAACTCACTGCAGCAGACAACTTCTTCCTTTACTCTAAGTTCTGACTGCTACCTAAAGCAGCTGGAAGGGAGAAACATGGCAAGGAATGAAGCCCTTAATGAGTCAGAGAGCCGTGGGATCAGTGGGACAAGCTAACAGTTCTTCATGGCCAGCTTATGCTTTTGAACCACCAAAAGTGGAAGATGCCTGGAAGGGACACCATTGTTTTTGTCCCATTTGTTTTGTCTGGCAGCCTCAAATTTCCCATTGGCTCTAGACAGGTTATTTAAAAGGTGTTGGAGCTTGTGAAGGGCATCAATACTTGCAGTAGCTCCATATTTCAGATTTTCCAGACATTTTTTCTATGCCTAGATCTGAAAGAAAGCAGTCATGATAGATGCTTTGTCTTGAAGCTCAGAGGAAAAGGTCTACAGAAGAAGAAAAAACCCCAAAATCTACAGAAGTTAAGTCGCTGCTTGTTTGTTTTCCCCTTCCCTTTTCCAGAGGGAAACTATCCTTCACAGAGCACAAATGAGGCTCAAACTCCTGACACACAGCCGGCACACAGAACACCAGACAAGATTATGCAAGCCACAGAATACAACACAAACCAGTTGTTTCCCCAAAAGCTTCAGAAGCATGGAGTCATACATCTAATATATACCTTGAACTAAAAGGTCTGGACCAGATTTGTATCCGGTTGTTGTGAGCATTGCCAGTGAACATCACTCAAAAACTTGGTCCAAACCACATATTTCCATGGAAGTTTATTTTGCAGAATTCAAACTAATGCACATGTATTCACACAACACTGCAAATGCAACACTCTCCTGCTGCTTCTTTGGATTTCTGAATCCTTTAACCCCATGAATGCTGTGCAGAGGTGGGCATGGCAGGATGGGTCACACCTCATACTTCTTCCACAGAGGTTCCTCTCCACCTGGAGCTTCACAGCACAGACACACACTTCCATCCCTGGGTCATCTTTTCTGCTTGTTTCAGCCTTCATCATCTATCAGACTCTGAAGTGGGTACAGCAGGTCATTCTGCTCCCTTTATGAGCTTTCCTCCTGTGCTGCTCTCCCCTCATAAGAAACTTTCAGTGACCAGCAGCACAGTGAGGTGGCAGCCAGGGATCAGGAGACCCTGGCTCTGTTGCCAATCCTGGTGCTGGGAGATGGCAGAGCAAATATAAATCCTGCTGTGACCCCCCCCTTCTGCTCCCCATCACCTCAGCCTGGCATGCTGGGGGAGGCAGAGGCCTGTGCTCCCAGGTGACAGTGCAGCTCCCCATGTCACGATATCCTGGCACAGATGCATTTTCTGGACAGAACAGCAACATGGCTTTTAAAAAGTTGGAAAGAATTCATATAGTCAACATCTAGCAGCAGTTGCCAAAATAAATACAGCATAGAAATATTTGTAAAATAGCTGAGGAACAGTATGGATAATGGAGCATTATACTAGAAACAGAGCAGCATATTAATCAAGGAACAATAAAGCTTTAAATTATATTTTAAAGAGTCTCACTTAAAACCAATGCAAAACATAACTCATGTGGAATGGGCTGGGCTATTTCCCATTGGTGGCCTATGCCAGTTCTCCAGCTGTAAAATTAAGAAAACAAGGGGGCATAGTGAGGGAAAAAAAAAAAAAAAGATGAAAGGTTTAAGAGCTCCAATACAGCTGTGATTGATACTGTGCAAGTAGGTGGGCTAGAGATCCCTATCCAAGTACTACAAAATTGTGTTTGTTTGGAAGGAAATACCAAAAATATTAGAAAGGACTTGTGGCCATCCAGTACACAAGTGCAGATTTAGGGAAGTCAAGTACACTTCAGTTTGCCCTCACCTTTGAAACACCCCAGCAACTTCCCACCTTCTGAACCACACTTAGAGCTACACAGTTCTTCCTTGGTACACTAAACCTTTTGTAGAACACCTACACTGCTCACCCACAGCTGCAATGACATGATCACCCACTCAATAAATCCTGCGAGAGCCAGGCTGCCAAAACGCTCCTTTTTGAACTTTGGGCATTCAAAAAGAAAAAAGACTGTGACAGGCTCCTGAGCTGCACCAGGCACGGTGTTTTACACTATGTGGAACATGAATCCAAGAACTTTTCAGACATAATGGAGAAAAGACTGACAATATCTGCTGGTTTGAGGTGCTGAGAGGTTGTCATTGTTTACTGTCAGCTACACTACATGTACATGGCCCATGAAGCGCTCAGCTCCTCTTAAGCTTACGCCAGGAGAATGGTTGGATTGATGGGAAGCCCTGCGTGAGCAAGGTACATCTCCACAGAAATCCATTGTGATGAAAGAACATGCCACAGGCATAGAGAGCTCACAAAGGCTGAAAGCAGAATAGCTGAGGCTCAGTCTCAGCCAGCTGAGAGGCAAAGTGAAACTCAACTGATTGAAGGTAGCACTGGCCACAAGCACTTTGATAAGGGGTTTTTTTGCCTTAAAAAACCACAAACACAATGCTCAAACCCACTTTGTTCAAAGTGACCTTTCATCTCAAAGCTCAGGATAACTATAGTTATAAAACATCAGAAGAGTCAAAGCTGTACCAGCACATTCAGACATTACCAAAATAAGTGTTCTGTGTGAGCAAAACAGGCCCTTTCCCCAGGCCCCCCCTTTACAGTGTTCTTACCTGTTTCTATTAAAGGGACCTCAAGGTTCTCTCCTCCGCAAAACTCTAAATATTATGTTGTATTTCCTCATTATTGCACACTTCTGAGAAGCAGGAATGTTTTCAGAATAAGTGCAAACCTCTTACGCTTCCTCCCCTCTTGGCAGTCTCAGAGAAGCAGGGACTCACCTCACAGTATGGTCCCGCAGCAACAGAGCCAGGGAAGCAGAGCAGGGTGGTGACAGCAGCAGGTCATATCCAAAGCCCCAAAGGCTCCAATTGAAAACCAGGAAAGCCAAAGCATTCAGCTAACACCCCAGAAACAGATCCACCTATAGCACAGCTCAAACCACTACTAAGCCCCCAGGCTGGAGCTTAAATGGGGCTCCTGGTCCCACAGGGGAGGATGAGGGAGTGGGTTCCCAGGTGAGGCTGCTTCAGTTAAGTAAGGGTTGTTGGTGCCACCTGGAACTAAGAAGCTTAAAAAACAAAAATGAGGTTCTGTGTTTTAAACACCCAGAAGCGTGAGCTGCAAGTACCTTCCAGGGTGGGTTTAACAGCACAGAATTCACCTGAAATGTTCATGGCTCTTGCACAGACTGGTGTCACTTGAGAGCCTCTAGCAGCACCAAGACAAAAAAGATAAAAAAGATCACCCCAGCTGAACATCTAAAATAAGTGGAACATTTGCAAAGAATGGAAAAGGGGATGGTTAAGTAGATTCTAGTGACCAAGGAGTATAAGGGCAGAGTGTGAGATACCAAAAGTCAACCTGAGACTTGGAAAACAATGTGAAAGCCCAGGGCAAAACCGTTCTGCAGCTGTGTATATTAAAAGTGAACAGTAAAGCAGAAGAGGAGCTGCTACACTATTCAGTATGTGGCCGCTCACTCCCTCTGTTTTGTGATTATGCCAGTAAATACATGCAACTGGAAACTGAGACTGAAATGTCTTAGTAGGAAATATATGTAGGAATGGTCCAATGTCACATGTTCCGCCTGTGAGAAGCATTAGAAGACAGTGATTCACCATGAAGAGTTATCCACGGTAATGTCTCTGATGGAAAACCATGAGACAGATTTGTTTTAAAAAGTTTTGATGGCTAGAGCACTAGAGACAGACCGTATGGCTAAACACTCCTCTAGCAAAAGCCATGCCAGCAAGGGTTTAAAGATATTTTCTGCAAACAGGGGAAAGGTGAATCCAATTTCCGGGACTGGAAAATGAGCTTTTCAGGTTGCAGTAAGTAGCAAAGATTCTTCTCTTTTCAATCAGGCCTCACCTGCAGTCATGAATCCCCCCAAAAGAAAAGGCTAAATGGTAATTTATATTTAGAAAGATGCAGACCCAGTCTCATGAATAATGAGGTATTTGAATTACAGGTCAGCAACACTGTAAATAACCCAAGTTTTGTACAGGAGCTCTCCTGAGGACGAGGGTTCTACCTTCTGAGCAGTGCTCCACGATGTACCCTGACACAGGCAGGATAACCACTCTCTCACCACACGAGGCACAGATTAGCCTGCTTTGGGGCACATTTATTTCTTCCTCTTCAACTTAACCCAAGTGCCACATGTTGCAAAAATATACACGGAGTTATGGGCTGACTCCAGAATCAGAGCTGCTCTGTAAATTACCCATGCTGGACTTTCTAACAGAGGGAAGTAAGAAAATATTTGTTGCCCAAGTAAAATGCAGGAGAAGTACAGTCTAATGCTAGGGCAGAAGACAAGCTCTTTGGAGAGAAGCTCAATTAATTTTATTGCATTGCACAAAGGATGCTATTATACAAAAGAATTATTCCTTATCTAATTTCTGCACACCCAGAGAATTGTGTCCAGTGCCTGCAGACAATACATCCAGGTATAACATTAGCACACTATCCAAGAAGCACACCTTAGAGCACACTAGGGCCATAATTCCACAAGAGAATATATTTTTATGGAAAAGTCAATTTTTCACTTCCATAGCAATGTTTAAGTATTGCCATATGTTTTATGATAGTTTTCTCAACATTAAAAATACAACTTCAAATAATAAAAAGCAATAAATATGTTACTTATGAATACAATGGCAAATGAAGCAGGGAGGAGTTCTGGGTTCAGTTTTTTAAGGTGGGTTGATATACTGCAGCTCATTCTGTAGGGCTGACATACCAGTAAATGCTGCTTTTCTTTGGCTCTTTCTTTTCTTCATAGGCTTATTATTGCTAATTTTCTTCTTGGTTGGTGTTCGGTGTTTTTAGAGAGGAGAGAAGAAAAGAAATGAGGGACAGGATGATTCCAGTTGTTGCATCTGGCACTCCAGTGACAGTTTGGAAATTACTTTTAATTAAAGAAGTGTTGATTTTTTAAAATTAGAGTAATCTGAGTCTGTAACATGCAGCTGGGAAAGCAAACAGACATTAGTTCAGATGGTAAGCACGCAGTGAAGACAAGTAAAAGGAGGATATTAAATGGGATCCCATGTGATGCAAACATTCAGAATGGTTGGCGTGTGTGTCCATGAACATATGTGTGAGCACAAGTGCACCCAACAGAAGGGCTGCCACAGTCAGAGCTGGGGCCAGAACTGCAGCTTAATGAGAGGTTGTAAAATGCTCTCCTTAGAATTCCATCTGATTAGAAAAGCAGGTGATTTGGAAGGATAGTCTGATTTCTGGTGTGACATCACCAGATACCACATCACCTTGGGTAGCAGGCCAAGTGTAGGACTTGCCTCAGAGTGCCAGAGTCTGACTGCTTCCTTAGAACCAACAAAACCCCCCTCTCTCCCCATTCATCACCTCTCCCATCAGAATAAGTGGCAGGAGAACCAGCCTCAGGCATACAATAGCTCACCAGAGCAGGGAGCTACACAGGCACAGACAGAAGGGAAAATTACCTGTGATGCTTTCACTGCAAGGGACAGAAACACTGTGAAAATCTGGTGTGATGCAAAAGAAAGCTCAGAAGGAACACAGCTTGTTCTTATCTGCTCTAGATCCCACAGAAAAGCTATAATTAAGCATACAAATAGCCCTAACTGTAAATGAGAGAGACCCAAGTACTTGCTGTAGCTTTTCCCTGTGTAAAAGCCTCAGGAAGGCAAACCCCCAAGCACTGCCCTTGCTTCTCTACAAGCTACGCACAGGCACTGCACCGTGGTAAGCTCAATACCATGTGCTCTCTCCACACTGAGATGTCGTTTCTCTTCTCATCTCATCCAAAATCACTATCACATAAAGAAAATACCCCTCAGTACCATTCCTATTAGCAAGCCAAAGTCCAGAGGAGTTCAGTGCTCCTGCCCTGATCACGTTTGGCCTTGACAAGTTTGGCTGCAGCTGGAGTCTGACGGGGCTGAACTGGCAGAGCTGAAACTGCAGGGGAGGGTGATTACATGCTGCCAGGCTGTAGAAACTGGAATCTTTGAACCTAAGAGAGAGGATGGTGTCTGGGGGATGTTGTAAAGATATTTCTGATTGGCACTGAAGGGTTGCAAAGAATCAGTAGAGAATTAGGCTCAAATGGAGTTACTGTGCTCAGCTGTGGTGCTACGTGTGATCAGGGCGCAGCACTTCCAGGAAAGAAAGTTTTAAGGAAAGCAGGTGCCAGCCAAGACATGGAGCACAAGCCTGGGCATGGCCAGAGAAAAGGCAACACGTGCTATAAGTAGAGCTGCAGCATGACGAAACCAGGAGCTCAGAGAAACCAGGAGCTCAGAGAAGGATCACGAAGGGGGCTGAGAAAACACTGAGCAGGGACACGTGATTCTGAGAACTACCAGAGCTGTGTGAGCGGTGAGGGGACACGGGTGATTTTATCCCCACCCTGAGCCCCTGCTGAATACATTCTTTTCTGCCTATAAAAAAAATGCCAATAATTGAATCCTAAGGCACTGACAGCTTCTGAGATAGTGCCAGAAAATTAGTATTTAACTTTTTACCCATAAGCAATACCAAGGGAATGTTAATAAAGAACAAAAAGCAAAATATGGATTTAGATTTCACAGCCACAAAAAGAGCCTTTCCCTCTGAAATGCTCAGCTATTCCCCATGCTCATGCACTCTGTAACAAATGCTGTCCTGACTCCTTCCCTTGCTCCGACCAGGAGGATCTTCCTACCAAGGTAACCTGCTCCAGCATCTGAGTTTCCTCTAAAGTCCCTCAGAGAAAAAATCACATTTGATACTTCTGAGATCTTAAGACATACTTATATGACAGAAGTGCTCAATAATTTCAGACAAACATAAGAGATTTTGAATACCGCATGGATTCTTGGTATCTAGAAATTGTGAACATGGATCATTGTACTAAGTTTTTTGTGAGAAAAATCTGAAAAGAAATAACAATAATTAAAGAAACCCCTCAGGCTGAGGTACTGACCTCTAAGAAAGGTTGAAGATATGAGATTTGAGAAAATGAAAACTATTCACATGGCACAAACAATTAATGTAGTTCAAAAAAATACACTGAGATTTAAACATTTCTCGTAAGCCATTATACATTAAAATTGAGGCTGTTCACAGATTGTCTTCTTTAAAAATTGAATCTTCCTTTTTTTAAATTTCAGTAAATCAGAATGTTTCATTTCTCAGTCAGAATTGCTAATCAGGAAGATGTGATACAATCTGCTGAATCTCAAGAGTGCTAAGATATGAAGGGCCTTCAGCAGTGGTACAGGTAATTAAGTTTGTTATGATTTTCTATATATTCTGCAGCAGAAAATCTGATTGCTCTTTTGGCAAGGGGCCATGCCTGTTCATCTTCAAAGGTGACCTGTTTTAAATTTAAAAATAAATATTATTTAAAGTTGAAGATAATTTTATTTTAATAGAGTACATAGTACCAATGTACATTCTTCATTACATACAGAAATTAATTTTTTTTGTCTAATATACCAGTATATTGAAAACTTGTCTGAAATTTTTCATACATATTCAAAAGATGAAAACACTAAAGGCAGGTACTTAGCTGATGTTAACTAAGATGACAGATCCTGGGGAGCTCTATTAACATACTGGCATACTAATAGTCTGGAATTTTTTGGCTGATTGTAGTAAAGGGAAGATTCAGGGAAGATTCTTCGAAAGAGAAGAGAACTTAGCATAATTTTTTCTCATTATTGGTATTTCTCAGCAATTTCCACGAGACGTTATGAGAAACAATGTCTGTGGGAGTTCTCCACAGGTTTCTTATTACTTGACAGCAGAATGAGAATGTTATTTTGGAAGGATCACAGGGTTAGGGGCTCCACATTTATCTGGTGCTGGAGAGAACAGAACCCTTTTGTGCCATTCCTTGGGGATGGCATTAGAACTACCCTGTGATCTAAAAAATGTCATAGGTGTTCAGTACCTCCAGCTACTCTATAGAGCTAATCTGAAACTCTTATAGTCAGCTCAAAGGTGATTTATTTAATTAAACAGAAATATACACACTTCCTAATCTTAAACCTTGATCATCTCAGCCAGTATTCAAACTGTAACAGTTCTCAATGCCACTAATACACACATGCTCACACATCTGGTTCTAGCCAATAGATCAAATTAGTTTTCTTCCTCAAGGAACTGTCACAAGTGAAGCCCCCAAGGAAGCCCTAACCACATGCATCTCACCACTTCTTGAGATTTACTCCCAACATTATTGTACAAGCTATTAGACTGAACTGGAAAAAAGATGACTGCAACCATGTAGCTGATTTACTGTACAGACAGCTGCTTTAGCAGCTAACTAATATTAAAAGTATCTGACCAATTCTCATATAGAGGCTTTATTAGTTTACAGGCACAATTTGGATTTCCGGGAAATTATTCCTGTTGTCCATTCTGAAATGATACTTTGTTTTGATGAATTATAGTATTCAAGTCTCCAGCTCTAACAAATATGTTAAAAATAAGCCAAACAAAATAGTAGTCTTGGGGCACTGTATTAATAATCTGGAGTCATTTAATTTCATCATGTTTGTGTATTTTTCCTAAGAAGTATTCACTTAAGATAAGGCAATAATCAAAATAAATTTATCTACAGCCTGTAACAACTAGTTTTCCTTAGCACTGTGCACTACCTAAGCTTAATGGAGAATTTTAAAGCAGTATTAATATAGTACTTTCAAGTAAAAGGTGTGATTTTCCCACAGATGCATCAATTATTACATTACCGCATCTTGCCTGAGAATTTTGCAGTCATGCATTTCATGATGGGCATTTTAAGGCATTAATGCTAGGCAATTTTCTCTAAATTCTTTTCTGGACAAATCTCCTTAAGCTCATAATATCTCAACACTTTCCAAGAACAAAAGCCTTACGTTCTGAGGCAGCGGTGTTAATACAGTCTGGGCACAACACATTTATGATAACCACGACTTCTTGAGAGCACAGGAGAGAAGAGATTCCAGAGCTGCTTGTTTTGGGAGCACCAGGTTGCCATGCCAGGGCAGGTGGCTGTGAGGCTGCTCTGCCATGCTCCCCTCACACAGACACTGCTGGGGCTCAGCGCGGCTCAGGCGGTTCTGAAACCTTGCTGAGAGCCAAGAACAACCAGCTGGGGATCCCCATTGCCACACCAACGTGACTGTACTGAAACAGGGCACAGGGAGAGGGAGCTCCTGCATGCCCTGGATCTCTGACCTTGCAAGCCGCCTGTCCCAGCACTTACTGGCACATGCATTGCTGGCGCAGCTGCCCAGTCGCTGCCTACAACATCCACACCCAGATGTGCCTTGATCTCAGAACAGGGCATGGATCCATGGCCTGGCCCTGCAGGAGCCCATTCCCAAAGGGGAGGCTGCCATGGGAAAGCCTTCTGTCTCAGAAGGCAATTTATGACCACATCCCGAATCTCAAAAATCAACGAGATGCGCGATGCGTGGGTGAAATGAAAAGAGCAGAGAACCTGAATGCTCGCTAAGGAGGGAGTTTTGACTATTTACCTTCTAAATTTGCTAGCATTTACCTAGCAGCTGTGACCAGTATCATTGCAAGGACTTAGCCTTAAGGCTCTTTTGGGGGAACACAGCAAACAGAAAAGTTATCTCCAACCAAAATCAATGCACATATCTGCAAAAAAAGAGAAAGAACCCTTAAGTAAAGACACACTTGTGCCAGTGTTCAAGCCTTCTTTGTAGCATGAGGGAACAAATAAAGAAGAGCTTCTGTTTTATAACAGTCTGCTGCTTTTAAAAAATTACATTATTAAGACAGTATGTATAATCCATAGGTGTGTCTAAAAGGAATGCATAGAGAAGAAAGGGATTGTGTTTGATTATATAAAATATAAGTAGTGATGGATTACATCGCATTCCAGTATCAGCAGAACGTAAAGAATTTGAAAATAATGATTTGACTTTTAACAAGATGCAGAGTTTGTTCATGGTTAGTCAGAAGTACTGTACTTCACATAAATGCTTCACAGACGGTGACACAGTAATTACAGCACTGGGAAATGGCCACTCTCTATCTGCTCTGCACTTTAAGGACTAAAGAGAGATTTCATGCATATTGAACACACTCGTGTTAGCTCAATTCACTTTTTCAATATTATTTTATAAGGCAAGAATAATATAAATTCTAAATTGCTATTCAAATGTTACATCTATCTTATCATGAGTTACATTTTTAATAAAATGCAACTTTACTTGAAGCACACATTTGCATAATCTGTGCAAGAAAACTGGCACTGTAGGAATTTATAATTTGCTTATTTCTTACAAAACCTTCTTTTGATGTATTCTGCAGGTTGACAGGGTTTCAATGTATTTATACAGATAGAAAAATATTTTCTGTGGTTGTGTATTTGCTTCTTTGAGCAGACTTCTTTAAAGTTTGCAATGTATTCTCATAGTTTGCAAAAACAGATTTATGATTTATCTGCAGTTTAAAAAATTAATTTCAAATCTTCTTTGATACAACACACTTCCAATTTTTGTTGTGACACAGATTATTCAAATGTACTTGACAAAGAGTATGCGAACGGATTTCAAAGCAGGAAGTTCAGCTGACAGTACCCAGGCTTCTGTGTGAAATCAAAAGGGTTGTGGGTTTATCATCTCATGGATGGACAGTGATAACTTGGGGTTTTTTGGATTAATGGGGAAACTCCCACTGGGCATTTCCCAGTGATGCTTTTGGGTAAGATGCTAAACCACTGCTCTGTCCCCATTAGTGTCATGCATATTTTTCAGTTACTGACAAGCTCTCAGGGACTTGTTAACATGACACAAGACTCTAGAATATGATTATAGTAGGGGTTTTTTTTGATTTAAGTTCTTTTCAGCTCATGATATCCATGTGGAGTTTATGTCACAGGAGTCAAAGCCTTGAAACAGCCTGGAGACAGCCAGTATCTTCCTACCCAACTGGGTAGGACTGCATATCCAACAGATTCCTTGGGAACAGGAGAGAGAGTCACACTTGGATGCTGCTTACCAGTGTAGGAATCCCCTCTAAGCACCAAGGGACCTGACCAGGAAACTCTATGAAAACCTCACATTCTACACATAAAAATATGATATTGCCAATCAAAGAATTGCTGCAACTACAAGAAAAGCCTCCAAATACGAGCTGAATGTGATTGTAAGACTCATGACTTGGAGCCTCTGTTGAGGCTTTTCTTCAGCTTTGGAAAACCAAAACCCGGGCAGTGCCTTGCTGGTTTCATGGTCCAGTTCATCACTTGGAGGGCTGTAATTAATTCCACAAGGACAGTGGTGATCCCACACAGACAGTGCTGAAGGAGAGCCTGGCAGGCAAGGATAAGGCAAGGAACTTCCAAGAGAAATCCCCCACCTAAGGTCCATGGAATGAACACAAGTGCAGCAGGTATTTACCAGACCACCTGGAACACTTGGATGTTTCTCACGCCACAGACTCAAAAAAAAAAAGGAAAAAAGTCCCTATGGCTTTAATAAAAACTGAAGAGCTGCATGAAGAGAGAAATTAACTTCCAGTGAACACGAATAGTTGGTCACTTTCAAAAACAGTAATTTTTTATAATGTGTGAATATAACATGAATATTTCAATTCTCAGGACAATTCTGCAAGTACTTTCTATAATGGGTGATAAAATGTTCCAGCTTGGCTGCAACTGTACTAAACTGTTGTAATTGGATTCTCTGCTTGAACTTACAGTGGGACTGCATCCCATTTCTGGGACTGTATCTCAGTTTTGAGAGAATGCTTAATCATCAATAGCTGATTAGAAATGCTGCCATGGCCTCTGTAAGTTATATGAATTGGGGTATGAGAAAAAGCCAGTGTCACTGTTCCTTAACCTGAACCTATGTAATTTCTGTGCTTTGGCAGGGGCCAGGCTCATCGCTGCAGGGCATCCTGGGCAGTATTTTGCAGGCAGCCTTAGGGATACCAGCCTGTACAGGAGGGAGGAGGGCAGCACAATCAAACGGTGTGTTGGCTCAAACTGTTGTCTCATTAAGTCAAAGGCAAAATCCCCAGTGATGATTACTGGGTCAGGATTAAGCCAAACTCCCCCATCTTGGTTTTACTGGCCTTTATTCTTTCTCATGAATTTTAGAATATAATGCCTTTAAATCCAGAAGAACTTTCTGGCTGAATATATCAAGCTTACTAGATGGCTTTAAAAACTATATATTATTTACAGGGGGCAAAATATTCCAGCCTGAATCTGTATTTTTCCTTTTGTATTCAAAACCTACAAAAACACCCCCTCAAATTAATGTTCTTCCAATTGCACATTACCAAATGTTTCCGCTTTGGAAAAGGATACTTTTTCAAAATAAAAACACGCTTGTGGCTTTTTAACAGGACGAAAACTGCTTTTCCCCCATCAGCTCTAATGTTTTTCCATCGTGTAAGAGATTTATTCTGATCCAGTTTAGCCCAGGGTGCTGTGCTTCCCCCTGCACGTTCAGGTTACTGCAAATGTTCTTTGTGCTGGCTGTCGTAACGCGTTCTGTGTGTGTTGCAGCACTATACATATTTAAACAGGCTGTTGCTTTACAAGCACATGTTCAAAAGATTTTATCTAATCAAATTTTAAATAGGAAATTACTTGTCTGACTTCACATTAGACAGCTATCCCTTTCCATGCTGTTTCCAGACTGGATTATTAGGAGTTCACTACTAAATGGTCAGCAGTGTGTCTGAGTCACCAGTCTTAATTTGGGCTATAAATATCAGATGATGATTTATTACTAGGCAGTTGCAATACTGCAATAGCAAATTCTCTTTAATCTCTTTAATTTGAGATGAATAGCAAATAGTTTTGAAAGCTGAGAATTTCTGAGGTCCTCTGGGCAAATAACAGTTTCATCAGTTGGTTTCAGCATACCCACTTTCTAGGGAGTCCAAGGGTTTTTCAGTTTGGGTTTTTCATGCCCATACTGATCTAGTCCTGCTTATCTTTGTGAATTAACTACCAACTTTGGAAGGCTACTCTATGGTAAATGGGCTAAAATTGTGACTTTGAGAATGTTCAATGATTTTTACAACTAAACTGAATAAAGTTTGAAACAGTAGCTTTTACCCTCATGTGCTACCTGGGTTATCACTGTTTAACATTCCTGCTTCATCTGGACCTCAGATGAGAGTTTATGATTCCCACAGTGCCAGAAATTGTACTGTCTGCTTATTCAAAAGTAGATGTTTGCTCATCAGAATATGCAGTTACTACTTTCACCTCTTCCAAAATGCTGATTACATTTCTTCTAAATGGCACCAGCCAAATGTGTCTCACCCCTTTTGGGGAATGCAGCTACCCACGCGGGTCACTGGTGCAAGGTGAGTTTGCTTGTGCAAATCATACCTACACCAAGAATGTGCATCATTCCAGAAAGCTCTAAAGTAGGAAATGGACTTAAATCTTGCTGAAATGAAGACTAATCTGCAAACTTGACAGAAGTGTTTATTTAGAAGTTGAACAAACTCTAATGTGACACCAGATACCTCAAGAGAGAAAAAAAAAACCAAACAACAAAACATTTTCTAAATTTCAAAATACCATTTTGTCATATTCAAACTTTGGTTGGTTCCTTATGGTATTTTATCTCATAAGTAATTCAAATTTGGCTTGACAAACTATTAGACATTCAGAGAAGAACAAGCACAGTACAGGGTTTGAGAAACTGATTAAAGAAGACAGCCTAAAGAATGTTAGAAAATCTGTCTAAATCCTAAAAGACAGGAAGACAAGGAAGGAAAACGTTTTCTGATTGTGATATTCAGGAGCCTGAACTAGGTATACAATGTAAGTCAGAAAAATAAAAGCTTCTGATACAATTAAACATGAGGGGCAATTAATGGAGGCAAATGGAGGAAACCAGTTTAACAACAGTGTTAGAAGAGGTGTTGTAGGATCCTATGTCCAGCTGACTTTTCCATCACTGAGAACTATGATGATGACCCTTAGTAATCCATAATTTAGAGACTTCATCCTGTTTGTACAGATTCAGGCACCACACTCCGGTACATCATATAAAACCAAAAAGGTTTCTAACTTGGCTCTCTTGCAAGGTATATCCAGTTCCTGACTTCGTACCTAGCAGATGGCATTACAGCCTGACACACCCTAAAATGCCTCTGAAACGTGTCAGCTCTCCTGTCCATCCTGGACAGTAATTTCAGGGAAATATTACTCAACTGCTTTCAGGATTGAAGGACAGAAATAAACACGCTTAAAAACCCATGGACAGGAGACCCTGTGGGACAAAGCAGATGCAAAATCACCTGCAGAGGAATAATGTGCCTAATCTTTGAACTCTTTTCAGGGAAGGTATTTAAGGACGTGCTGGTTTAAGTTATTGTAAGTACCTTGTTCTCAAGGAAGCCAGATCCAGTCCTATAAATTCTTGATCCTGTTGATATGTCACATATTTCAGCCTGAAGTTCTGTTCTTTCTGTAGTAAATCGTGTACAGAGTACAGAGCAGTTGTGCTGTGCTCTCTGTTACTGTAAAACTAAACTGTGCTTTCTTTTAGGGTACTGTTTTGATCCTAAATTTCTCAGCTGAGACATTGTGATGGCATACCTGTTGGCTTCAGGCACAACAGCACTCTTTTAAGAGGTATTATTTTACCTTAAAATGGACACTCAAGGAATAAAAAACCTCAAAATGTGTACCTGGTGTACTGAAGGCAGTTTCTTTCCAAAAGTAAAGACAAAATGTCCCCAGGAAACATTGGTTCAAGAGAGAGAGGGAGGGAAAACAAACCAGAGCAGTTCTTTTCCTCCTCTAAAACAACAGCGACTGCTCAAGCTTTCCTTATGAACCATAAAACAAAGGAAGGTGGCAGCAGGGAGAAACAGAAACTGCCTTTTCCTTTGTCAGTGCCTTTCAGCTGTATTTCCACTGTCAAACAGCTGCACCACCTGCCTTTCACTTGTGTGCAATGAGAGATGACAGAGGGTTTCTTAAAGCCTTTAAGGTTTCAGTAATTCATAACCTTGTCTGAATTAACCTGGAATAATTTACCTTTGGAAGAAACGAGGTCCAGGGTTTGCTTTTACTATCTTACTTCCTTGGAGAAATGTGTGGGGCTTTTTCCTCTAGACATCCCCATGTGCAAACATGTTGCTTCTCACAGTGCTTCCCCGGATAGGACTAAAATCCTAAAACAGTGGAGCACGGCTAATGCTTCCAAGCAGCGTGGGGTGTAAATGGCACAGTGATTCACTGTGCTCTGCTTCTCACTCTCCTGCTCTCACTGGAGAGCAGCTGAGGGCTCCATGGAGGAGGCAGAGTGGCAGAGGTGCCACCTGGTGCAGCACATGGATCAGGGACCAACATCACTGTCACTCAGCTCTGGCCAGGCCAGTGTTACCTTGTGTGGCACAAAGAGTAACTCAAAGGTGAGTGTTTTCCTTAGACTTGCAGGATTGTTTAAATAACTTACAGTCTAATGGCATTCCTATTTTAAAGGGAGCTTCCATTAAGTTCTATGAATTATCTATTTTGGAGCAATTTGAAGGACTTTTCATTTTTAACTCCTCTTAATTAATTTTGCCTTTATGGTGTTTTGGGGGCAAATTGCCTTAACTTTCTCATTTATCCTATCACTGCTTGGCATGACAGAGATATTACACCTCTTAAGTGAATTTCTTGTCAGAAGGATCTAAATCACACAGCTCATGAGAGTTACTTGTGAAGGATCAGTTTTACTCCCCATTTACCTTGGCCTCTGAACTCTGGGTGCCAACATGATCCTTGACAATAGCATTCACAGAAGAAAGTACTACAAGTGTGGGGTCAAACTATCAACCTGCAGCCTGCCCTTATAGCCTGAATCAAGAAGTATGTTCTGCTTCATGTATTTAGTAAGGCAATTTTTCTTGGAAGCTTGTCTTTCTCATATTTTAGCCATCAAATACAAGTTGCTTCATGCTCTTGGTGGTTTGACTACGTTGTTCCTCTTTGGGACCATTCAGCTTTGGGAAAGTTTTGTTTATAAAAAGTTCATTTTATTAAAACCTGTGAGAAATGCTGGTGAGTGGGAATTCATTGGAAAATGAGGAGATGGGTGGCTTTTCAGTTTAGGGCTGTTTTCAAAACACATCTCAGAAATATATGTACACATGTAGTTGCTCCTGTGAAAAGTAACTAGATAAAATATTGCTGACAAAGGCAGTGAAAATTGCTCTGCTGTAATAAGTGTGTTCAAGGGACAGAGATTATTCGTAATATTTTTTAATAGAATGTTGGTAAAAGCGTATTACCCTTCAGTGATCTCCAATGCAGTCTCTGATGACTCCTCATACAGAACTACTGCAAACACTTAAGCCCCAAATGTCTTTATCTCGATCTCTCCAATGTTTAATTTCCTCCTACAGAACACGCATTGGAAGACTTTATACCCTAAGCAACTAAAACACTTTACCTTTTAATTTTGTCTAAAAGGTGCTAAAATGGTCAAAAATGTCTTGCAATTTACATTTCTCTGGTGAAATGGTAAAATTGCAACTCCTCAGTTACCATCTTACCTCTTTGAAGGCACCAAAGATAGTACCAAAGCTGTTTAGAGAGTCACAGAGCTGGTACAAGGACTGTTATTCCTCCAGCTACTGTTCTGACCAGCATTAAGAGACAATCCGACAGGGGATGTGTTTATCTGTCATTTGTACAACTTCTGTCTTGAATGAATCTGAGCGGGAGCACTGGTGGTACTGGGAACTCTCTCACCTCAGGTCTAGGAGTGAGAATCTGAAGGAACTGAAATCCCATTCCTTTACACCTCAAACTGTCATGTAAACACTGAGGTTGAGGAAGGATGAGGAATGGTTCCATGATTCTTCTCCTATGCATTTTCGTTGGAATTATACTGTGTAATGAAGAACACTAAATGACACGGAATACCTTATCCCTGTGTTGGCAGATTATAAAAATATTTACTCAGGGATAGGGAGGGTGGGAAACCTCTTTCTTTCTCTCTCTCTTTTCTTCCCTCCCCTTGCAACACTTTCTCTTCCCACCCTCTTCTCAGAGGCCCCTCTCAGCTGCCCTCTGATCCCATTTGCACAGAGCGGAGCCTGCAGGAAATGTCACTGTCACCTACAGAAACTCTTAGCAAAGTGTACCCAGGAGGGAACAGTGGGACACCACTACCAGATCAAAGTAACTCATCTCAGGATCAGATCTCACCAAGTTCAAATAAATAATCAAAATCTGTACTTTTCCTCCTGGTTATTCAGGTTTCTTTGGTTTTCTCTGCTCCCATGTTTCTTCCCAAACTCTATCCTACAAGAGAAGCCGAAGCCAGAAATCTGCAGTTGTGGAATTACCACCTGCTTCCCCCACCATGTGCTGAAGGCCCTGGCAGGGTTTGCTTATGGTCCTCTTGACAGAGGCTCGTCTTTACCTACCACCCCTGAGTTTTCTTTAAAATCAGACTTACATAAGAGTTTAACCTGTTACTGTTTTGTGGATAGAAGGAGGCATTTACACTAAGGGCAATCTAGGAATTTGTAGGCTCTCTGAAAACAGTGTCAGATAAAATGTCTTGAGCAACAAAGGTTGTAGAAAGATGGCTTTGTGAGGCAATGGGATCAGGAGGAGGCATGATGGAGAGGTTACTCTAGGCAGAAAGATAGAAGACACTGAAAATGCAGTATTTCTGTGAGCCAGGATCATCTATGAGGATGTGCGGTGATGAGAAGTTGATGAGCATGGCTGACTGCCAGCAGATATTATGATCTCAGAATATTGATGTTTTGTACTAATAATTACAAAATCAGCAGCAGTACAATTGCATATTTGGATAAATACAAGTGTAAGTGCATCCTGTGACATGTTGAATGGAAATAAGTATGATTAAAATGACAGGTCATACAGTAATATTGATGCCAAGAGAAGAAAGACAAGCTGGGAGAATGATAACATAATAAAGCGTAAAAGAATCTTGATACTCAAAAGGAAAAAACTGATAATGAAAACATTCATAAGCCAGAAACATTCATAAGTCAGAAAAATACATTAACTTTCCATAGCTGTTGAGAGCAGATACAAGTCAGACATAAGACAATAAGAAAAAAGAAAATCTACTTTTCTGCACTTGTAAAGGTATTTTGGGGCAAAAAACCCATCCTTCTCATAAGCCCTGAAAAAAAGAATCTATAACCAGGGCAATCTCTTCAGACACTCTGTCTAGAGCAGAAAGATGGACTGAAGCTGGGGAGTGCCTACCCAGCTAAGAAGAAAGCCGGGGGTTCTTGACATCTGAATATGCTAAGTGGATTTGTTATAGATTCCCACTCAGGCACTGAACTGTGACAATAAGCAGGATGTTCAACTGAGACAGCCAGAATCAGGAAGTTCAAAGCCTGGCTGAGATGCCACAGGATGTGTTTGCTTACTGAATCCTGCACCAAGAGACACGATTTTAAAGTATTGTATAAAATCTGCTGTGCTTAAGGGCACTTCTTGTTATTCCATGGAAACCCACTGCTTTTGGGATGGGGACAAAGCAAAAGCCCATCTCTGCATGGAGCAGGCAGCGAGCTGGGGGAAGGTAAGACCAATGTCTCCATTTTCCAATGACCTAAAGTTGCAAGGCACGTCAGGTTTGGGGTTAACACATGTCCTACGTGAGGACACGCTGAGCTTTTTGACCCATATAGAGACTCTAACCTCAGGTGGGTGAATCTGGTGCAAAGACTGCAGTCCATGTACACCTGACATTTGGGTTTGTCTGTTCTGTTCAGTGCCGGAGGACCCAAGGGTAGGTTAAACCACGTTTTCCTTAATCTGTGCTGTTTGCTTGCCCTGCCAGCAAGAGAACATCTTTAGTCCAGCACTAGCTACATTCCTAGTACTTTGCAGGATGTTGTATCAGTCTCCTCTAGACAGAAGCTTGGATTAATTTCTGTCCCACACTGGCTAGTGAAACACATGGCTGCATGTACAGTGCAGTATCCATGCCGGTGAGGAGGCCCAGGAATGCCTGTGTCCTCCATGCACAGACAGGTGTGCATACAGACCCATGGCTAGAGGGGGTATCAGCACAAGCTTTCCTAACCACAGTGCTCCACAACTACCACTCAGCCCAGAGCTCTACAAAGGGCACTTGCGCTGGCACGAAATGCAGGTTCCTACCTGTGGTCTGAACATTTCCTCCATCTTTGTTGAGTGGCTAATCACCTGATGATTTCCCTGAACAGAGCTCTAATGTTGGTTGTCACTTCTTGGGTGGGGCCACATGACAACTCACAGCTGTGCAGCACAGCTGGGAATTGGAAATCCCCTGCAATAACTTCCTTCCGCCTTTTCACAGAACAGTCAAAAACATTTTCCTTTTCCCTGAACAGCATGGACAGGACACAGTGTGAATCTGCTGCTGTTCTCTTTTCATGAACAGCAGGGCACTCATACCTCTCCTAAGCAAACATTTCCATGGCTCAATCCTGCAGGGCAATAACAATCCCTGCTCTTTGCCACATTGCCACCACCTTCATTTTCAGGGCTTATGAAGGAGCAGTTCCATCACTGGGCTCATCCTGTGACCAGCTCCATGTCAGTCTGTGGTTCTGGGAGCACTCTGTGTTCAGCAAGGCTCAGCACAGGATGCTGCTTTGCCCTTCTGCCTAGAAACCTGCAGCACTGCAGAGTGCAAACCACAGAGCAATTTCCCCATCCACACGCAAGATTTATATGGCTTACTTTCCTCTTCTTAAATCTCTCCTAACAAAGCTTTGTTCAAAGATGATTCACAGATGTTGTCATTAAAAAGTTGGTCCTTGCCAAAAAATAAATATGGGCCTGCTTGAGAAACTGCTGTTCCCACAGCTTTCCCCAAGAAGAGATACTTGTGGTAACCGGTAGGGCCTGTGAGAATATGACATTTTAAAGTATCTTAAACCATACACAGCTTTCGAAAAGAATGCCGGTTTCCTGAGAATTTATCTCGTAAAATCATTTGGATAAACCCACATGATAATTAAGCCCATTCTGATTGAAGAAGTGATCTTTTTAGATAACAATCAAGCAAACACTTATTTGTAACAAAGAGATAAATAAAAAAAACAGCACTAAATACTGTATCTTAATTAAAGATTTAAAATAAAATTATTAACTGCTATGCAGGCATGATTCTCAAGGACTAGGAGGTGACAAACAAAAGGACAGGATCGTACTATCCAATGCAGGATAAGCTGACATATAGAGATGGCAATCCCCAACCAAACAACCACCAAACCCAAAAACCAGGGAAAAGGATATGAACAGTGACCTGGCTGGAATCGGCATGCACAGAATCACTTACGTGTTTACCTACCCAGGACATACTGGAATCTAAAACCAAGAAGCCTGGCCCTCTGTTACCAGCTTGGAAAAGCCCAGTGGGGGACAGCAACATATCCTGTCTGGGGAGAGCTTTACTAATAGTTACAAGCAGAAACACTTAGACAATGGAAACCCAGATATTGACAAAACTCCTGGCAATTTATTGGTAAAGAAAAGGTAATTTTTATTCTGGGAGTTGGAAAGAAATGAGTATTCAGTAGGTTTTCAAAAACTAAAAGCAATCTGAGTCTTTTGCAATGCTCTTAAGTGGTAAATATAATTTTCATGTAGGTTTCAAATTAGTGACAGATGTAGTGAATTTTTATTACATTTTAAATTCAGCATTTTACCCGTTGACATTGAAATCCTTTCCTCTGTCTTCTGTTTTTCATGGACCTGTTGTTAAAAGCACGACTGCTCTGCTTTTATTCCTTTTGTTCTGCTGCATGACTGCATGCTAAACATGTCCTGATGAGCTCGGTGGCATTTTAGAGCCCTTGTTTGTGTCTCACTCATACCTGCTGTAGTCAGTAAGGATATTCCCACTGACATCACCAAGCTTCAAATCAGGGGATTTGGGATTGATTTGGGATTTAACTTTAGCTTCATTCGTATCTCAATTCACTCTGTGTTTCAGGCAAGCAGGGAATAGGCAATGTTGTCATGTTCCACTTCCACAAAATAATGGTTAGACGTACTTGACGGGTTTTAGGTTTAGGAAATAGAAGTTCACAGGCTGAACAATTGCAAACACCATCTAACAGACATGCAGCAGGAGGAAATTCAACTAATCTGATGTTTGTTATTCTTTAACATTCTATTAAAGCAAAGCAGCTCTATAATGAGATTACTGCATTTTATCTTTTAATTGTATCCAGATATTCAAAAGAGATTTACTGCTAATGGCTTGTGTACAGTACAATATTTTAAAGCTAATTATGATACAGCATTACTATTGTCACACAATGAAATACTTATTCTTCTGTTATGAATCAATACCATTTTCTAAAATTTATTGTAATTACCTTTTTAATTGGATATACACCCTGCTAAATTCTGAAACAGCTAGTTTTGGAGATATAATTCTTTTAAATCCAGGATGATATCAGCATAAAGTATTTTAATTAAATAGATTGCAATAAAGGGGCAAAAGAGACATTAAGTAGCTTTCCATTATTAAAGCCAGCTGAAAGTCAAGTCTTCAAAGTGTTCAAGTTTTTATTTTTGAATGCCTGAACTCTGCCATAGTCCCTGTAAGCATGCACACACATCCTCCCAGAACACTGTATTAACAGACTGATTGTTCAGTGAAGAGTAGGTAGCACCTGGCTTTGGTTTGTATTACTCCATATAGAGAGGAAAGCATATTAAAGTATTTATCCCTCCAAATCCCCAAGGCCTAAAACATCTAGCAATCTTTTCATTGCTTATGGATGTAATACACTACAAATAAAAAAGTTGAGTAAATAGTTTTAAAATAACATTGTGTCACAGTTCTTCTGCTCAAAAATATTGGTGAGCAGATGATGAAAACCTCTACTTGATCTGTTAGTTGCAATTACTTAACCATTTTTAAAAACACTGTCCCCACATAATGGTACCTCATGTACTCTGATCATAATGCCATCCACACAAATTAAAATTCAAGTAGTTATAAGCTGGTGCTGCAAATTAGCTGTAACAGTTTGCACATGTTTCAAAGTACACATTTAAGCTTTGTTTCCCTGAGCAAATACTCACAGGAGGAACAACTGAAGTCTTGACTACAGGCTAATCACTGCATGTCTGCAAATCTTACCTGAGTATGGGATATCTTTCCTCCCCTCCACTCTGTGGTAGAGGGACAAGGAAAAGGCCTTTGTTTATCTCAGCAGCAGTTTAAAACTTACCTGAGTTTCAGCTATCTCAATAACCATTGCTTTTCAACACTCTTACACCTGTATTTCATCTACTTGCACATCCAATCCACATTATATTGACAGACACTATGGCAATTAAAGCAGTTACATTTTGATGAGCTAAAATGAATCAGAATTTACAGATAGGAGAAACCAATAATATTATTCGGAAACACTTTACTGAGTTACTAAAAGGATTTAACTGCATATTATATTGGCAGTATGTTGGTGGAAGTTGAGTTAGATTCTGATGCTGATTCTACACTTGATGACATATTATCCAAGTAATTCAATGAATAAATATTGCAGAATGCATATCTGAGACTACCAAGAAATGTCACTTAACCACTAGAAAGAAAATCCCACAGTATTTCATGTGTTTTTTCAAGAACGTAGACTTTCAGTCAACTCTGTTCGGATCATCCTTCAGCATCATTATGCAATAAATAAATATTTATGTTAACACTTAGTGCACTCCATAAGGACGTCAATTTTCTATTTATTTGAAGAGCCCACAATATCTAGGAAGGCTCTTCAGTATTTCTGTGATCTAGGTTTCATTGCAGATATTATTCATTCTAAATTTAAGTCTTTTATCTGCATGCAAAGTGTTAAATTATATTGGGTTACTGTCTGTATCATTCTATTTTTACTGCAGCTCTTCACAGATTAAGATTTAAATCCTTTGAATTTAGTAGGATTTTGACAGTAATTCAAGCAGGATAAGTCTGAGCTCTGTCCGTCTAATTGAGACATTTCTGAATTCCCAAGCTCTGCAAGCACTAACAGAAACGGTGTTTACCTGCTGTGGGAATCCTGTCCCCGGATCCTTGACAACCATCCTCATCATCACAATCTCCGCTCGACTCCACCTCTCCACTTTTTCCTCCCCCACTGCCAGCGTCTCGGGAAGCCCATCTTTCCAGTTTCAATTTGGCCTTCTCAGCATCCAGCTGAAAACAGAAGAAGAAACAAACCAACAATGGTCAGAGTATTTACACAGCTCCCACCTCTGGTCACCATCTGGTTCATAAAGCAACAAGCACTTCTCACTTTCTCACTCGCTTTCAAGAACAGGTCCTCCAGTTGGAGGTTCTTCTCAGCAATGACATCCAAATATTTTGGAACAGCAGACTATACCATCAAATATTCTTCACCACAGATGACCAGGGGCACTTATCATCAAGCTTTTAACTGAAAACATCACATCTACCACTATCATCACAGGGAGTGCTGTTCCTACAGCTTTTCCTCTTGGAAACCATAGTTGGGAGATCATTGGTTAATGATGGTACAATGTGCCAGCTGTCCTAGGACATATTTTGAGGGTTTTTTTACAGTTGAACACCACAATATACTTTACAACCTTTGAAGAGTTGAAAGCATTTGCTACTTTTCATGATGGACTTGGTCACTTGGACACCTTGGCTCCTGGATATGACTTTTAAGATGGTGCCATTTAAGATGCCTGTACCAACTGCAAGTTGTTCTTTAAATGCCACTTGAAATATATTTCTAGGACTGAGCACAGAATAAGAAAACCTTTTCTAGAATAAATCTAAATGGATCATACTAGGTCACACTTGCTCTAACAACACCCTTACTCCCCAAACTCAGCTTTTTGATCTTTAGATAACTCTTTCTCCTGCTGTCACCATGAATTATTAGCACTGTGGGAATAAATGATTTTTTCAGTTCACTGGTAGTTCCAAAAGATGAAAAATCCCGTTACACTGGCAGTGAATCTAAATCTAGCCTGTGGAGAGCACATCAAGAGCAGCAGTATTTGAGAAGAAAAAAAGTAACTGCCTTAGACTAATAAATTCTGTTATAAGGCAAATATTTATCAGGCAAGGAGGATTCAAGAGAAACCTGAACCTTTCCCCCACAGCTGAGGAGCACCGACCAAATGCAAAGACTTTGTACTGATTCTCAAAGACTCTGTACTGCTGTCAGATTCTGGATCTATCCAATAACCTTCATCATAAGGATCTTCCTCCCAAAGTATTGCAGATACATTGCAGGCTTTGTGATCTGCTTCATCTTGGAGGACTGATTGTTCTTGGTACTGAGCAAAACATATTTGGAAATGTAGCTACTTTGAAGATTCAAACACATTTCACATGGAAAAGGCTGAGAGCTGTGGGAGGAACTGGAGCACAGGGCTAATACAACTTTATTAACCGGGCTGAAAGGATGATGATAGATGCAGCAGTTTCTCTGCAGTGGGAAGTTTTGTGTGATAGTTTCCTTCTTCAGATGCTGTGAGCTGCCATCCTCCACTCTGGGCTGACAAATGCTTGGATCAGTGCAACAAAGATCCTGTTCTGTGGAACAACAGATACCAACTTCTATATGCCAGAACTCAAGAAATTTTTCACCCTTTCACTGAAGAGATCTGTTTGCTCATTCTGAAGACACAAATAGCTTCCCATAGTGCAGTGGGAGGAGAGGGTGGGGACTCTAGTGGAGACTCTCTAATTTTACTGCATGGCTGTTTTTCATAAACAAGTTGCCTAATGCCGAGCCTTGTTATTCACAGCCTAACGACTGATGCCATGGCAATACAAACCAACATTTTGTTAAACAATTGGAAAAATTTCCCTATGAGGGAGAAAGATAGCTCAGTTCTTTCACAGATTTATTACGTCTTGACTGTATTAGAAAAGACTCATTCATTCTTAGTTATAAGTCTTCAGAATGAAAAGAAATGGTTAAGTGGCAAACAGAATGGACACAAAATTTAATAAAGGTTTTTAATGACTGCTTGTAAGTCAGAGCAGGAGTGTTTACTCCCTGTTAAGATACTCTTTCTTTTCAAAAATTTGATTTCATTCATTGCCCGTGGCTCAAATCCTGACTCCTGCTCCAAACAAGTAATACTTGAACCAAATGGGCACCACCTCCAAAAAGGAAGCTGAGCTTTCCCACATGGTGCACTGCAGCAGTTCATATGCTTCTGGGTTCTTAGTGCCTCCACTGCAGCAAGAGATGAGTTGTAGCTCAGATCTGCATCTTCCCTGGATTACTGAAGGTGCACCCACCTCTTTTTTGGCCTATTAGCAGAGACTTCCACCAAATTACACAGAGCCCTTATGTACAAGTTCAGTATCACCATATCATCACTGAACATCAACTCAGGTACAGGCTACCAACCCTTTTCACCTTCTATACCCTTTCCCAACCTCTACCAACAACTTTTCTGTCCTGTGGCTGCCATTTACCTGGAATGATGGACCAGAGCCCAACCTTCTGCACTGATACAGTGCAGCCACTTTAGTGAGGAGCTCCAGACACACCATGCAGCTCTGCTAAGAACGGAATGTCACCATTTCATAGTGACTTGTGATCCAGCATCTTTCTCTTTTCCACATTCTGAAGGAACACTTGTCCTTTGGCTACCACCACAGTATTTTAGTAAGACCATTGTTTTATTGTGATAGCAAAGCTTACAACAGCATGTCTCCATCTCCTTTTTTCACAGAATAACAGAAACCTTTCTCAAAAAGTCTGAGACTGCACCAAAATACCACAGATTGCATCAGGATGGACTAGGATATCGTTACAGAAGCCATTAACCTTCATTTTTTACTCTACAGGTCCCCAAGATGGCTGTGGGTAGGGAACTGGAGATCATCTGAAGGTTCAAGTCATCTTCAGAGACAGCCAAATTAAAAACCCTGAACAATTCTCCAGGCTGCTGTCACCAATCACTAAAGCTTTCTGCTTGCCCACAGATGGCTACAGAGAGAACGACAGTCCCTTGCTCATATTTAACACTGGAGAGCAGAGACTGGAGTCAGTCGTGGCATTTCTATCATTGCTTAAAAGCCACCCTTAAAAAACCTTATTTTGCTGACTTATACCCCCCTGCTGATGCATAATGCCATCTACCCATCTCTGGCAACACTGCACAACAGCTCCAGCCTGGGAGCACTGTGTTTTGATGATGAGAATTGATGCCTTGGTTAAATAATTGCAATGAATTTCAGTCTGAGCACTGGAGCTTGTGTCTTTACCTTCACAAAGCAGAAGGTATCTGCTGCCTAAGACTCCAGGGTATACTGGAATCTTAACAGCTTAAAAATTAAGTCTCAAGTTTTTGCCACAAGTAAAAGGTAATTTTTTTCCTCTTGAAAAAGTTGTATAAATAGATCAATAAGATTTGTACAGCCCAACTGAAAAACAACTCAAATCATGAATTTTCCCAGCTGCAAGAGGCTTTGTATCAGGTTCATAAACCTCTAAAGCGTTTCTGAGAAACTATATACAGTGTTTCTGTGAGAAATCTTTAATATCTGGCTCAGCTGAAAGGTAAAAATCACATATCACTATTTAGCTCTGAGTCAGATACAGAAAACTCTCCACATGCATTTTATTTATTCCAGCAAAGGTCCCAACCTTAAGTGACATTAAAAAGAAAAAAAAGTTCTGCTGACATAAGGTCTTCTGGAAAAGAGAGAATTCATATGAGAGTGGCTCCTGTCTATCTCTCCTATTAATAGTTGATGATGTAGCACACGCATTCCCAGTCACATGACAGAGTCCTTCAGACTTCAGAGGCTTCAAAGAGTCTGTGACACACAACCCCTGAGCTTTCGACAGTAAATTTAACCCTAATTCTCACTCTGACCTCGCATGTGTTAGAATATATATTCATTCTCATGAAGGCACGTTCCAGTTGAACACTGCCACACGTTAACAATATAATATCTGTTTCCCTCCATGAAAACCATTCTTTAAAAGTGCCAATTTTTACCCATTTCATTGATCAGTCTATTTTCTGAAGGGTCGTGTGTATCTGAGAGGATGACTTCAAACTGCGGATAATAACCTCATTTCATCAGAAAATAGGTTTTAAAATTATATTTTGCACCACAGTTTCAGATTTCTCAGGCTAGTAAACATAACAATGAAAATCTAAGAGAATACTCTTTTTAAATGAAGCCACTTAAAAGTTGTGTGCTTGGAATATTCAGAGACAAATTCCATATAATCATTGCTCCCAAGGGATTTGTTAATTAAGTTTTCAACATGATTGATTATGAATGCTTTTCCTCTCTGAAAAGGCAGCTATGAGGTGAAATTTGCCTTGTGTCCACTCATCACGTGAGCACATGTATCACTTGCTGGTGTTTCCACTTTGATTAAGAAATGGCCGTTTATAGGCTGCATTTAGAAAATCTAAGCTCAGAATGATCTTTTCTCAAGGTACTTACAAGTAGCTGCCTTTTTAAAAGGGCTTTAGTGACATAAATATGATCTGCAGAGACAAAGTGTTTTGCCAGCTTATGAACAAATAATGCACAAAGACTAATCTTGAAAAGAGTCATAAATGACTCAATCCTTCCATTCATTTTTTCAAAAATAAAAATAAAAAATCCTTTCTAAACCATTATTAGGTCAGAAATGACTACAACTGGAAAAGACAATGTGCCTTTGTTTCTGGCCTCTTATATACATTTTTTGTTAGGAACTGACATACTGCCTTAGGCATAAAGCTGCCTTTTACTGGTGCCTTGTGACTGAGCAGATGTTCTGTCATTTCACAAAACAATAGCAACATAACAAATTTTAGACATAACTGCCATATATATATGCTTATTCCAAGTGGGATCTCTCCTTTGAGATAATGTTTATGGTTAATTTTCCTCCACATATGCTCTTACCTCCTTTTTAAAAGCATCTGGCAGTTGCTTTTGCTTCTTCTTCTCATGGTTATCTGGTGTTCATATATTACAGCATAAATAAGGAAAATAAACTTATTTAGCTTCAATTTTGTCAGACATTCCCTTTGGTTTGTTTTTTCCTTGGTCTCTATTTCACAGAAATCATAAAAAAAAGCCTGACATATTATTCCCTTCTAGTTTCTTCAGGAAGTAGTGCAACTCCAGGAGGTAGCAGCACCCAGTTCCTAAATCCTTTTATTTAGCTGAAGGAAACAGATATCCAATCTTCTGCAGCAACCAACATCCCCAGCCTTCCTTCTGCTGTGTTTATTCAGATCCTTACAATAACCTTTGCATGACACATCCTGCTTTACAAGTCACCTGTACATATTACAATAATTTAACTGAACAGCTATACATAATTTATGTGACATGGTTACAGATTGACAGTGGGGTCAGAATTTTATTCATGTCCCTCCTGACTAGACTTTTTCAACTTGGGAACTCGATCAACACTGGTAGATTCCTTTGTTCTGTGTTTTTGGCTCTGGCCTAAGCACCTCACATTTACTCATACTGATATTTGTATTTATTGCCTATGCCAATGCTCCTGGTCTCTCTCTCTCTCTCTCTCTCTCTCTCTCTCTCTCTCTCTCTCTCTCTCTCTCTCTTTAAAAATAAATATAAATATGTGTGTTTGTATATATATATAAACCGAAGGGGGAAGGCTCTCCTCAAGTACATGGAAACACAAGTCTTGGACTATGTGAGCCCAAGAAGTAGGGACTGACACCCCCCTTTCATCCTCTGCCCCAGTGTATTTTCACTTGAGCAATTTTCACACAGCAATTTCAAAGTTCTTTTTCCATTTTTCTGGGGGGGGGGGGTGTCAGGTTTTTTTGTTTGTTCTCCCATCAGGTTGCTCAGGTTGCCTGAAGCACTCTCATACATGAAATGGCCCACGCCTAGAATAACCCTACAACAACCCTCCCAGCTCTGTTAACTGTGCTCTGTATTTGTTTGTGACATTGCAGCTGCCCGTGGAGACATCTTTTGGATCAACTGCACCAGTTTCTAGTCGAAGGTAAGTTCCAAAGGTGATGCAGAACAATTTCTGGTTGAGGTTATGTTGCAAAGGTACATGTTGTTTTTAATCTTCTGCTTTATTCTAGAAGTCTTTTGTTCAAAGTATCTTAAATTTGACCAACCCTCCCACTGTGTTTCTGAGCATCTTCAGTACGAGCTGTACATCTTTTGAGAAGGTTAGAACTTGCTTTCTGACTTTATCCATCTTTTTCAAGTCAAAGAGCTGAGGGAGTTGGTGTTTTTATTTGTTTTTACTTGCTTTTATTCCCATTAAATCACTAAATTACTGCTTTCAGAAACAGCATCTGTATTCCTACAATGGATTTAGCTTCTTACGATTTCAGTGGAAGTTTCTTGCAACAATTTCTTTCTTTTCTATACATGTGCCCCTCCTAATTTTATAGCCCTAACTTCTCCACACACACTTTCCAATCCTCTGTCCCTGAGGCTTTGTATTTGCATATGTCTGTCTCTACCTGTGATTAGTTTTTGTTCTCCTGGTTTATGCAGATTGACTCATTACCCTCCTCCGTATAATTTTATTGCCAGATCACACAACGGATACCTAAAGAATCCACACTTTCACTTATCTTTGAATACTTTTGATTTCTCCTCTATGTCCTTCCCCTAATTTGGCTGTTTCCTCTGATTTCCTGGATCATCCAATGCAGATCCACACTGCACAGCAGAGAAGCTAAAAGCATTTATTTCTCTCTTGGCTGATTACAAATGTAACAGAATTATTTCAGCAGGGATCTAAGATGGTTTTTAGAGATTCACCTTATTATACTGTGGCATTAATGCATCTGCTTTTGATGTTTATGGTTTCTGTTTTTCAGCTGCTTATTAGAAGAGTGCCAGCACCAGGAGCAGCTTAATGTTCACTGAATTAAATTACACAAGCTACATACATTCTCATATTTACTGATTATTCTGTGAAGAAGCAACAAGAATGTGCACCCCCAGAATCTTATCACTTCACAGTAACAGCTTGGGTAAACTGTCACCCAAAAAGTATTAACTGTGAATGATGTAAAGTGAGCACAAATTAAAAAAAAAAAAAAAAAGACTTATTCTAGTTAATAATGTGCTTTAACCAAGCACAACAGATGTTTAAAGACAATTAAGAAAATCTGATTTAGATTCAGTAAGCCAGCTGGGGCAAGGAAGCAAACAGACACCTCTCCTTGATGTCTTGTCTTGGTGTTGGGCTGTAACTTTTTGGTATTATGTGATGCACTATTGAGCATCTGGTCTGGCATCTAGTGGGTCTAACTTAGACACAGACCCTGGGTTAGTCCCTGCCACAGGCAGGAACTTCACCTTTAGACAGCATAGTGCAGTCTTTCCAAAAATAAAATTGCAGGATATGTAGTTTGAAAATAGAGCATATGGCTAAAAAACCTGTTGTGTTACATGAAGACTTTTTGTATCTTCTTAAAGTAAAAAAAAAAAAAAAAGATAAACAATTGTAATAAATTGTAATAAAACTGTAACATAAACATAATTATTGGTGAAGAATAGGCAAGAGTTGCTTACAAAAGACCTTTGACCCGTCAAAATAGTTCATTTGTGGGTCAGGGTTGCTGAGAGTGTGCATGTCTGACTGGTGGATGGCTGCATCTGCAGGACCTGCCTGAATCAATCCGGGAGTAGAGTTGCCTGTGATGTCAATGAGCTATATGTGGTATTCAAGAGGTCTCTTCCAGACTACCATCCTGTATCTCTACACTCCACTAGTTTCTAATATTAGAAAATTGATTCGTAAAATCAAAATCACAAACCAGAACCACCTCCATTAGCCATTAGGAGTGGGGGTTTTTTCCCTTGCTTCTTTGATTTCTATATGGGAAAATTGTGTCCACATAGTAAATTATTTCCATTCTTTCTTCTAGGCTAAGAATGAAGCCTCTTAATTGTGCCTGAAGTCAAAATGTGGCTCAAAAAATGTATTAATTATTACTGGGGCTTAATGTGGTTTACAAATGTGCTCTTTAACTCAGAGCTCTGACTCATCAGGGTGTAGATGTCTAATAATAGCCAAGGACTTCTGCCTGATCAGACTTGGGAAGTGTGAAATGAGAAGTGCCGGCGATCAGGAGGCTGGTCACACTCCATCAGCCCTGGAATGGCACCCTTCTGATAGGCTGCATGTTTTTATGGGTTAAGTGAGTAAACAGTGGCCAATCTGAATTATCTAAGGAACAGAGCCAACCTTTCTCCTTGCTCTGTACTCAGACAGCAATTACCTTTGTTATTTGCTGAGGGAAATGTTCATGACATGCTCCAGTGCATGTTAATTCTGTTTCATGTTCTTGGATAATTATCTGTTTCCAAGCTCTATGTTGGTGAACATCATTTTCATAGAATGAAAAGTTTGACATTTCATTGGAAAGACTTGAGAACAATCAAAGTCTCTCATTACTTGGTAGTGCTTAACAGACCCAGGCTTTGGATTTGATGTTTCATGTTAAAACATGACAGAAGCAGTGATCTGCTTAGTCTCCTCTGCACTAAAACACAATATGAAATAAAGTTACAGAAAATATGGTAAGAAGATGGATAATGGTGTTTGTCATCCATTTAACATGTACCAGTGTTGGGAGCTAAATCACCAATTATTCCCTACACAAGCTAACTAGCTTTAATAACACTGCAACCCAAACCCACATATAAAAATAATCCTACTGTCTCAGAAGCTACCAGACTTCTCTGAAATCTTGAATATCACATTTCTAAATATGTTGCATCATTTAGAAGGTGCCACATACACAGGAAAAGAAAGAGAGGGAAAAAAGGATTGGAGCCTATGCTGCTATGAATCAGCAAACTGAACTCTGCGGAGCTGCTCCAGTTTATTCCACATGAAGGGCCAGCCAAGACTTTTCTCATTTGGGAAAGTGTGGTGGTGTAACAGAACAGACAAATGCACTTCATGTTGCATGAGTCTGACAGAATAAAAGACACTCTTTCCAGATGTTGCACTCCAATGGTTTCACAGTAACATCTGAGGACATGACTGAATGCTTTTGCTAAGTCACTTTTATTTAGAAAGGGAAGAAGAAAGAAGAAAAGATACTTCTGCAAGCAGCAGCTGCCACTGAAGCTTTTTTCCTGTGGCTTTTCCTATGGCTTTTCTTTTCATTGGTGGCTTCCATGGAGGGTTCTCTGCCGTCACAAAGATTGAGTTCACAATAATGTATTTTTATCACTGAGTCTCGCTCCTCACTGAACTTGGGATCTGTTAAATTTGATTAAAAATGGCTAAAGGGTAAAAAAGGTGCAGAGGGAGTGGCAAGGCTGAGAGACAGGGACACAGCAGAGCACATTAGATAAGCTGTGTTTGTTTACGAAACCAGGTTAAAATGCAACATAACGGCAAACAATCAACTGTCCTTGGCAGATCACCAGTAAAATTTCTGGAGAGCAGGAGTTCTTTGTCTGACAGCAGGTTTGCTCTTCCCCTTCAAAGGTTTAAATTCTGTTCAGGCTCGGAACAGGCACAGTAAGTGGAAAAAGGTCATTGCATAGGTTTTCCTGGACTATCATCTGCTCTTACTGCCTTCTTGAGAGCCACTAACAAGATAATACGATCACAAAGATCAAAAGCTCTCTTGTGGTGCACAAGGGAAATTGATAACCACATTCTCCTGTGCTGTATATCCCTATAATTCAGAGCTGGGAACTGGCCCACATTTACCAGAGATGTAAAATGGCTTTGAAATGTCTTTCTTTCTCATTCACACTATATAAATTCACACTGATATTTCCAGGGAGAGGACAGGAATGTTCAGAACAGGGCTCTACACTTGTGCTACCAGCACTTTACTGCAGAGTTCATTTAAGCCATTTCAGCACATACATGCAACAGTCATTTATCCTGATGTTTTACATTTTACACTTATTTCCGAATGTATTCTCTATAAGTGACAAAGTTCCCTCTTAATCTATTAGAATAATTTTCACTGAAATATCTTCTGAGATTTCTGAAGTTTCTCCATTCCATTCTTCACATCACCAAGAATTTAATTTTTTATTTAATTAAAACAATCATCCTATTTTCTCCAATGGTGGGTTTAAACTAGATTCTACTCTTGTACAGCTCTGTAGACCTTACCTAAATTTCAAGTAGTGTTCAAAAAGAGCAAAGAAAAGATGTCAGCTCTAATAAAGACAGGAGAGGGCTCTGGACTGGAGCTGGCTTCTGTTATTGTAAAGACCTAGTCTGGAATACGTGAACACCCAGCAAAATAATCTGAGTGCTACCACTATAAGAGAATCAGTGTAAAACAAAACATTCTACTGTTACTGTTTTCCCCCTTCTCAGCAAGAAGTTCCCCATTTCATTTGTATTTAATCCTTCTTGCCAGTTCCTCTTCATTGCTTGCTTGTGACCCATGCCTCTTGTTTTTGCCTTCTCATGGAACAGCATCCTCTTTCCTGCCTAAATATGATCATCCATTCAGCTGAGCATGAGGATTCTTGGTCACTTCAGCTTGAATATATTATTAAATTTTACATGTGGAAGCTGTTCTTCCACTGGAGGCCAGTCCCTCCTGGACTCCAGCAGCTCTGCCCAACAGATTTACACTGAAGACCTGCAAGGACCATTCAATCACCTCCCCTGTTTCTCTTCCCTGCCTTAGACTTCTGAAGAATGAGGCTTGCCTGCTCTTTCATTCTGCTCTCTCACAGCTTTTGTACCACTGTAAATCTTCCTTTATGCAGGGATTCAGGGGAAACAAGAAGGAATCAACCCCACTGACCATCAGTAAGTTTCCCCACCATCCAGGAACTCCTAGATGAGCTTGTCAGCAATACAGCGCTCTAGAGGAGCAATGTGGACTGGAAAAGCTCAGGCATTTTCATGGACAGGCATGTTACTCAGGGACCACTAAGACGTATCCAGGAAAGCGCATATTCTGCTTGTAAAGCATCCCATGTGGGCTGCCTGCCCTGGCTCACTGCTGGCTCTGGTCTCCTGTGAGTGAGCTACGATTAGTACTAAGTGCTGGCATTTTGTACCCATGTCATGCTTTGTTCTCACTTAATCGTGGCCTGAGACAGCAGCAAGTACCAGTAAACACACACATGGATAAGCTGTTGCTTTAAAACAATAAGCTAAGGGTGAGAGGGAAGGATTTTAGAACTGACAGCACACACTGCACCCATCAGCATTCTTTCTTGATGAGGCACTACCACGGCAGCGAAGAACAAGTTGTGGCATGTCTCACTTCCACAGCAGCTCAGAACAGCCTCTCTCCCTGTGTATCCAACCCCATACGGGTTCTCACACGCAGCTCTGGGAGGTATGATTATTTGGGATGACAAAGGATGAGCCAAGCAAAAAAAGGCAGACTCCTGTGCCCTTGTCTTCTCATCCAACGCCTGAGCAATCACATTACATAGCCTTGATTTTGCCTTGGGCGTTCTCCTAACCACGAATCACGAAATACAAGGCAGAGATGGCATGAAGAGACTATGAAGCACTTACCCTTCTGGCATTGTGGCTTCCTCTCCCTCCCTAGGGCTTAGACATGGCTGTGCTGAGCCCTGAGTGCTGGCTGCTCCGGCAGCAGCCACACACACCAATGCTGGCTGTAAGTGAGCTGGAAAGGAACAGGAGTCCCTAAAGAACCCACATCATGACTGCTATATCTAGGGGAGTTGTTTGGTCTGGGTCTTTTAAGTATTTCTACTATATTTAGCTGCTGAAACATAACATGAAGTACAGCAAGAACTCCACTGTGTATTTGGTCATCTGATCCTAATTAGGCATGAAAAAGAAGGAATCTATCTTTAGTTTAACTTCAAAGCCAAGGCCATGCTTCTTACTGTCAGGCAGGTAGGACTTGCAGTGATAGGCTGTGATTACAACTGCGGGGGCACACACCCGGTGGGAAATCTAAGGCAGCTGGAAAGGCTCAGCAGCACTAATGCTCCCTCTCTGGCTGGTGCGTAAGCTGTGGGGCAGGGTAGAGCTATTCATACCCATTACTGTGACGTCCTGAATGACTGCGAAATTAAAGTCTGTTCACCGATTTCAGTAAAGGTCATCTCAAAAAAATTCCCCTCTTCAGCCTCAAGTCCTCCCCGTGCTGTCACAGGGATGAACATGGTCACCAGCACACACAGGTACGCAGAGACAGCGGTGCTACAAGGCTGTTTATGTAGGAAAGTGGGCAAAAAGCCACTGTGAAAATCACATTTAGATCTACCTCCATCAGCTCTGCTGAGCTCTATGTCACCTTCCCCACAGCTTTCCGTGGGCTCCTGTATGACTGCAAGTTCTGAAGGGACTGCCTACTCTTTTGGATTTACTACCCGCACAGAGGGCTGTTCTTAGTTGGCCCCTTAATAAACATGATTCATCATAATAATTAAAAGGATATCTCCCTGCTTTTGGTTCTTTTATTGCTGTACAAATGGTAGGTGTTTTTTTACTGTTTTCTTTTCTATGCTGGGTTTTTCTTTTGAGTCTGATCTCACCTTGTCCCCAGTGCAGTGTGTGTATACATCAGACAATAAGTGCAATTTTAATACAGGGAATGGTGTTTAATTGTGCCCATTTTTATACATCGTGTTTCCTCTCACCCCCCTGACTCATTATTCTCCAGGTAAGTTATATCACAACAACACATATTGCAAATCTTACTGTGACTATTTAAATAGATGGTATCCTAATTCTTGTTCTCTTCAGCTGGTTTTGTTAAAAGAGATGGCAATGTGGAACCATAATAAAGGACCTTCTTGTCAAATTTTGTCTTCAAGGAGGCTTGGATTAATATGAAGCACAACAGCTGAGGTATCTGTGTTTTGAAGGGCTTGAGAGACTTTTTAATTGTCACAATCTGTTGTGCCTCTCAGATCTCTTTGTGAAGATGTTCAGCATGGTGTGTGTTTTGCTGATGAGCCATTCTTTATCTTATAACGAAGAAATGTTTTGTCTTCCGCCAGGCATTAGAGCCACTGATATTTAAATTTTTAAGAATGAGAAATGAAAGAATACTAACAAAAGAATGAAAAAAGCTATGACAACAGTTGTTAAAACATCATAAGGTGGTGTTTTGCTATTTTATTATTATGTTTTGTTTATCTCTCTTCTGTGCCTGCGCCAGGAGCCCGGGAGTTTTCTTTCAACAGATTTTCTAGTCTAATAGTTTCTAGAAAAAGGCAGTTTATTACCTCCAGAAAACCTGTGTTCCTATGGGCTATGTCCATATGTTTTATATATTCTTTCTTTGGATCTACAGTGGATGTTTTACATTAGTGGCCTCTTTCAAAAGTTCCCATCTTTAAGATGCCTCTACATGATCTTGATACAGTGGAATATGCAGCAATAATTGATTACTCCCTCTGATTCTTGTTAGTATTCTATCTAAAATGAGAATTTATCTCACAACACAGATGGAACTACCTTTGGAGCAGAAAACTTTCATAGATATTTATTTTTTATTAATAATAAATCATACCTGTGTTATCTCTGCAGTAATCTAACACTTAAAATAAATGGCCCGTGCAGAGCAGACCAGGTCACTTGGCCTTACTGTTTGTAAGGAAGGGGTAACTGACTGAAGCAACCATATTTTGTTATAATTTTCAGGAAATCTCCCTTCTCCCTATTATACTTCTCCCACACCCTTCCATGAGTAATATACATCATTGATATACACCTTAGGGCTTCTCCTCAGACACGCACCCTATCTCTGCTGAGCTTTCCCAGGCTCGTGTCTCTATTCCCCCCTCACACCACTCTGGGGTTATTTCTTCCCCTTTACCTGATCTCACACAGACACTTTATTCTACCTCCTCTCCCTGCCTGCAAAGCCTTCAACACTCCACTCTGCTTCTCACATCTACTGCAAGTCCTTTTATTCAGCTATGAAAGAGTGGAAGTACTTGGGGTGCTGATCTGCAGTTGCTGCCTTTGTTAACTTTTTTTGTAGTATAACTCCCTTGTATATTGTCTTCTAAACTGTGGTGTTCCTGATACTGGGAGCATGAATTAATCTCGTTTAACTCTTTGGAAGTTAGTGCAGCTTGCAAGATCAGAAGCAAAACACTCTCAGGCTACACATTTTCTCAGATCATATTAGTCAAGAAATTTTTAGTTTCTTGTTTAAGTGCCAGAACTGCCAATGTAAGGTGAGGAATAATGATCTACCTCCAGAATGGCATTTAATATTTAATAGTCCATGATCACTATTTAATTTGGACCAATCCCATGCTGTATGTTGTAGAGGTCCCTCTCTACTGTTCCACATCTGTTAAATATTTTAGATATTTCAGCTTTATATTTATGTAGTTGAGGTGGAGTATAATAAAGTCTGTTAAAATCAAGAGTGTATGAGGTTATATTGGGTATTCTGAGAAAGACAGATTTAGCAAGCTTAATGGAAACCATTCACTCCTCTATTGAGACGTCAGATTTGTTTCTCACAGTTTAGCACATTATGTTTAACTCTGTTCTTTCCATCAAAGGCAACCGATGTTTTCTAGCAACACATTCCAGCATGGTTTCCTTCTTAGCTCCTATTTCTCCAGAATAAATTAATACCACAGACAGAGGCCTGCATGTGAAAAAGATTATTCTGTATGCAAAATGACGTATCTATAAAAACGTAAAGGAGCACAACTTACTGTCTACATATGCTGGAATCCTCGTAACTTCCTTCTGGGATTCTTGTTAACATTTGGGAAACACATTTCCATTCTGGCTCACAACTAATATGGTTTTTCTAACCCTTTAATCAACCAGGAATGTCAGGCTGGTTAACACCACAGCAATATGTCAGTTAATGTTCCACCTCATTTTCAGCAAACAGTTCCACAAAGCTTGAATATCATTAGGTGGACAAAGCATTACACATTTGTCTCTGCCGTCCACAGTTCTCCACTGTCAGTAGTTTTGACAAAATTGAAGCTTTCACCCTCAAGAGAGACTCCTACCCTCAAGCAGGAAACCAAAGGCCAAGATCCTTAATGATATGCCGGGCAAGTTTAGATGGGTGAAGACAGTAGTATTCTCAGATGATGTTCTCATGGTTACAATTGTGGACACTACAGTCTTGGAAGCAACTGAGAAATGAAGACCCAACCAATAAAATGTGGTAACAAATCCCACTGTCATTCCTCACTAGCAAGCTTTAAAGCCATCTCACTAGGCAGCGACACTGCTGCCCTCTAGGTAAGGCCTAATGATTAAACTGGATGACATGAACTTGGAATCTGAGCTGCGCTATAGCGAATATCGTGCACAGACAGCTGGGGGAGAAGCAAGAATCCACTAAAAAGAGACAGACATCTACTATTTCCTATCATTTACGTTCTTAATCTTAAAACCAAACTTCTGCTTTATTTATTTGGGCAATTAAGCAGATTATTTCACTGGCTGTGCACAGCTCTTGGAGGATTTAGTCAAGCTCTTAAGCAATTCTGAAACGCACTGTGCATACTTGTCTAAAAACATGCTGCAGTCGTATAGAACGGACAGGTAAGAGAGTTAATCAGGAAACAAAAAAGCCAACGTTAAGGAGGAAATGCTCTCAGGGGAAAATAACACAAGGCAAAAGACACGTTATGGCTCACTGAATTACCTACACAAGCATTTGCTTTCTTATTGCAGCATTAATCTTTGCTCCTGTGGAACAGGAGTTGGCAGCATTAATCCTTTGAGTGCTGCAGGACATCAGTGGCTTCTGACCCCCAGGCATGCGACAGCAGCAGAATTCCTGCACTTTGTGCAGGTCCAGCATGTCTCTGGCATAGAGAAGAGGATTTGTTTCCTTTTCTCTTACAGGTACCATGTCCTGCAATTCAGAGAAATTCACTGGACCTCTTGCCCATGTCCCAAAATTTCCTCTCTTCTCCCCTTCCTTCCCACCAGCCCAGGACCATGCCAGCTAACCTTGGTGATGGCCCAGTCCACCTCTAGCACCGCAGTCCAGGCCCTTGTATGCTGTACCCATTCACATCAAGGTTTACAAGGCACTCTTTGCCCCCTGTGCTACTGCAGAAGGAAAGGCTGAATCAAGGAAACATGGAATTACACAGGCACACCTGCAAAATACCTCGACAAGCCCCCACACTATCTGGCAGTGCAAGGCACCTTGGCAGGACTAGGTTTTGGTTCCAAGTAGAGAACAAAAAAAATATTTTGAATCTTGGAGGTGTCGAGCACAAAAAGGAAATAAACAACATCTGCTCTTCATAAAATAATAAACATCCCAAATTTTCGAGCTAGAGGCTTATTGAACACAAAGCACAGCCCCACACAACATGACCTTTCAAAAGAGAATTGTCACCTCTTGATTTATACTTGCAATATGTATTCCCTGCACGAATTTCAAAGTGTATGATAATGTGCTACAAGTCCTCAGAGCCAGAGTGAACTGCTGGATACCTGGCTCAGAATCAAAATGATCAGCATGCCATAAAAATGGCCATACAACTTGAGACAGAAGTTCATCCAGCCCAGTATCCTGCACCTCGCAGTGCCACAAACCTGACACTGCTCCTTGTTCCTTCAGGCAAAGTGAACTCCCAGTGACAAAGGGCAAAGCACTTCACTCAAACCTTGTGTCCAGCAGCAGGAGCTAAATTGTAGCACGGTGGTGAGTGTTGTGGGACACGAGATAGACCAGGAGGTGTAACAGAGCTTCAGGGGGCTCTGGCTGGGGGCTAGGGAGCTCAGCAGGTCTCCAGAGAGATGGATGACAGCAGGATTTTAGGAGCCTGTGGCTGGGGTGTCTCTTCCCCCTCATTAACCTACTGCTCTCCCAGCAATCAGGTCTGCCCTTTCCACTGTGGGACTCTTAAGACCAGGATGGACTTGACACACTGGGCAGAGCTGAAGAGCACAAGGGCACTGCAGGTTGGAGTCTGACATCTCTGATAAGTTTTCTGAATAATACGGCTCTCTGAATCCTACAGGTGAATATGTGCACCTGTGTCTGTCACACTGTACTGCTGCATCCCTTCACCTCCACGGGGACACTACTCCAAGTGGGCAGGTGTGGCCCAGCACAAAGCTCCAGGTGGGCTGGGATGCAAGGCCAGCTGGATGTACCCACACCAGGGACAGTCTGCGGGAGCAGCACCCACTGCCACCAGCATGTGGATATCCGCGTCCCGAACACACCATGTTCCTCCTACAGGGTTCTTTACAGGCTTTAAGCCTCATGGCTTCATATTTGATCCTGCTGACCTTGCCAAGAGCCCCCACTAAGGAGGTGTCAGCACACACTGGGACCAAGAGAGTGCCTTGGATGTGCCCAAGTCCTGCTCACAGAGAACACAGTTGGGAGCTGGGAGGAAATGCAAAGAAAACTGTCCATTTGTAATCCTTGATAGTTCCCATTAAATAAAACCACGGGCAAAGAGGAAATGCCTGACTGATAGTGTAAGCACTCATGTAAATGTGTGCAGGCTGGCAGGCTGATTTTCATCACTCAGGCTGGCTATAGTCTTTGAAGATATGTCACTTCCCTGGATGCATGCAGCTGTGTGCTTGAAGCTCACACTAGTTAGACAAAATGATTTGTTCATGATCTTAATGTTTAGCTCTTTCATGGGAAAAAATTCCACCACTTCAAGCTTTTGTGAATCTGAAAGGCTTATTCAGTTTTTAGGGATCTGCCTTAGCTTTTTTATTACACTTATTTATTTGAAGCCTGAACAGGCAAAAATGTGATGAATGAAAGAGAGAGAGAGTGGAAGAGAAAGCACATAATTATCACATTGTGTATAGTTATGCCAATTACCATGCAACACTCCTCAACCAATTGAGAAGATTTAATATTTTTGATATGCGTTACCTTCTTGTTGCTTTCCTCTTTCCTTATTATTAATTAATCTATTCAATCACAAGAAATTTTATTTTTAGGCACTGATCTTGATATTTTTGGCTACACAGAGCAGTAGTTACGCTGTAGTTGCGTAGCATCAAGAAACCAATGCCCTGATCCAAGAAAACCAAAGCACTGGATTCCAGAGCTGGAGGGATATTCACTTCATGCAAGGCTGTTATGCAAAGATGTTGAATTACTCACCCCTGCCTCTTTTGTGCATATTTTTACAATTTTAACCCCCTGCATATACACATGGCTGATTTCCTTCCTTGCATCTCAACTAATAAACAGGAATTTTAGTAGTGAGGTGGTGTTATTTCAGCAGTGTCACCAGTGCCAACCCCACCCTGGGAAAGGTGATTGTGATGTCTCTCAGCAAGGCAAGTAAAGCACAAAACATTCCATCAATTTAGTCGATTCTCCATTTGACTCACTCTGACATAAAAATGTGGGGCTTCATTCTTTCTGAAGTGATAGATTAAGATGGAAGCAAGACTTAGTGCAACTCCTCCTTTTCTGATATGAATTCAGCTACACTGTTTCACTGAGAGGATCTATCTCTACACATCTACAAACCTGATGGTGCCCCATATGATAAAAAAGTATTTTTAGAGTGATTCTTGCAAAAAAAAAAAATCTGAAGGAATCATTTAATAAAGAATGATAATTCTTTCAGAGTTCTTAAAGCCAACCTATTCCAGAGCAAAGATATCCATTCAATGTTTTGCTGAATTGCATGTTTTGTTCAGGATAATCTCTATATACAGCAACAACCATTTCTTTTAATTCTGTATTTTCCAGAGGACTGCTCTATCAGGGAGTGTGAAATTTGGGCCTGAAAGCATTGACTATTTTTTGAAGCTAACTCTAAGCCTCTGAGCTACTAAATTATTTCTTAAGTAGAACCAGCACACTCTTCATTTAAGACTGTTCAGCATCCTCTTGGTTATGGTTTGTCGTTACTTAAACTGCTGGGAAAGTTCAGCCACTCACTAAGTTTTACACTGATTGTATCTTGCCAGTAAAATTTTAACTACGACACAGTTAAAGAGACATCTTTCATAGCCGCTAACTGAATATTAATATGATTTTTTATTTCCACAAGACTCCATTATAATGTAACTAAACATTAAAAATGAGCACTAGATTTGGTGATGCTTATTCCCCCATTGCCTATCATTATGTGACTTCTGACTCATGTTTCTCTTTATCCCATTTGAGGTCCTATCCATCTGATTTATGGAGCAAGCTGTGGCAGGAAGTGGAAAGGAATTCTAAATCAGCACTCATCTGTCAGACTTCAATACTAAGTGCAAAATATGGTATTAAAGCAAGACTGAAAGCTTTCTTCCTTCTCCTTGTAGAAAATACCTCCTTGCTAAGGACTCCATGGAACAGCAGAGGTAATGGGATAAGTGGTTACGAATTTTTCAATACTCAGCTGCTCTGCACCTGTGTGCTGTCAGCCAGGGACAAGTGGAAGGCAGGTTCAAACATGCAGAGTACAGTCAAGTTTATGACTTAATTGCGCTGAGAACGAGCACTTTTAGGTTGGATCAATGGGTGCTGAGAGGAGCATTTCTACATCTCAGAGCTTACTGCACCAATTTGCAATTATCCTGCAAACTGTCCACTTACTTCACTGTCCTGTAAGATGATGCCTTTTCCAAGAGACATTAAGGGGTTTCATTTCTGCTGCTCGGCTTTCTTTTCCATCTTAAACTTCATGCTATCTGACGTATGGTGCTTATGCTACGTGCACTGTTGAATTACTGCTTCAAAAAAAGATACAAGCCTATTTTAATTAGATTTATGGGAAATCTTCCCCAGGCAAATTCTTCCCAATTGCAATTACTGAACACACCTGAGAAAAAGGGATGGCAGCAGAAGGAATTCTCTTTCTTTCAACATGAAATATAGTTTATTGGGTTATCTTCATTATCAAAACAGGTAATAATATTTTCAAAAGAAGCAAAGTGGCTCATCTTCATGAATCATTAACTGTTTATCCATAAATATGCACAAAGCTGCAAGAAGCAAAGGAAATGAGGTTTCCTGCCCTAGAGAGTGTACAAAATTATGCTACAGACAAACTTGTTGCAGCAGCAAAGCACTTGGGAACACATACAACCTGAACCATGCATGCAGAATGAGCAAGGATTCAAAATCGCCAGAGCAAAATTTTTCTAAGATCTTTGAAGACAAGCAGATGCCTCTGAACTTGGGGTCCTAAGCCCTCGGTATGTATAAGCTACCTCTCTTTGGGATAAATCCAAGGCACCTACAGCACCCTACAGCAGGGCTAGGAGCAGCAATCCTTCGCGAACCTGCCTCTTCCCACCCAGCTAACACTCCTTAACTCTTCTGCCCAGCACACATTTTGGGAGGCACAACCCCTCGCCCCGCCTATGCAGGTGGCCAGTCTCAAAGATACGAGAGCAGAGCATGTGGGAGTCACGGGAGAAGATGAGATCAGGTAGTAGGAGAAAGCACGTGAAGCAAAGGCCTTCTGCTCTCTTCATCCCTCGGAGTCAGAATTGAGTAACCCCCACATCACCACAAAAAGTTCCTCCAAAACAAGCCAGACATTGAAAAGAAACCCACCCAAAGGGTCAGATGGGTGAAATCAGGCTACAGATGGACATTAGTGCTTGGTGACTTCAGGAGGCCTGTGCAGTGGCTTTGGAAAGCTTACAAGAAGCAGCTGTTGTTTTTATCACTGTCTGCAGAAATGAATTTTTTTTGCATTTTTTCATGCAAAAAGCTGCTCTGCTAAAATGGAACAGCTGATGAGGAGTAACCCCCTCAAATTGTGTTAACACCTGGTCCATTTAGCTCCTGCTTTGAATGAGATTTTACAGTTGAATTCTGAGGGAGGCTGGAATGGAAATGCTGACACCCTCTTCCTACAGAGATACTGCTGTAAAAGGTACAGCAGTTTCACATTTGCGATGTGAGCTAAATGGGAGTCATTTGTTGTCACTAATATAAACCACATTTATCAGCACAAAAGTTATCTTACATTTTTGGACAGGCAATAAGAGTGTTTAAATTTAACAAAATATTGGCGTGTGACCTTAATGCATACTAAGCAGTCAGGACTAGAAACGCAGATCCATGGTCACAACTGCATTTTTTTTAGGTAAAATTCCGTGATATCTACATTAGAACACCATAAATTTAACTTTTTTTCTAAAAATAATACATGTTAATTGTGGCAGATAAAGATGTCACCTGGACACCGACCTGAACAGAATACTTCAGTGAAGCTGCAACAAACAGAACAACAAAAATCTCTAGCAAACAATAAAACCCCAAATGAAGAATGAGATGATCTTTAAGGTCCCTTTCAACCCAAACCATTCTGCTATAAGAGTATCTGTATTATAAATCATCAAGATATTAAACAAATCTGACAGAACAGGGACCCTTGAATTCAGCATCTAAGACAAGGTGAGCTATGTAATACCATATAGGACCTAATGAAGGACGCACTCTCTCTAAAAATAAATATTCATAAGTATCCATATATGAGCTGCATGTGAGCTTCTTATGTGGAACTTTGGAGGATCTCACGCTCATTAGCAATATTAAATCCCTGGAAAAACCAATTGAAATAAAAAATACTTGTTTCTTTTCAAACAGCGTTTTAAAATGTTTCCAGGGACATGCAATTACCCTAGCTGGGAACGGAATGAAAACTAAATAGAAACACATGTCATCATTCTCCTAATAATGTTCTAATTTACTAGAAGGATAAGCTCAACATCCATACCATGTAGGGAAGATCAGTCTAGCTCTTTGCTGCTATGGAAGTTCTGCCACAATCTTCTCAATCTAGCATAACTAGCAGTGCTTGACAAGGCATCAATGAAATCCTGGCTTCTCCCTTGTGCTCCCTGGTTTCCTCCACACACCACACTCTGTGGCCATTGCAGTGATCTCCAGTGGGACAGCAGGTGTATCCCCAAAGGATGTATCATCTGAGATCTTGAAATCTGGTGTGAGCACTGTTCTGTCCCACACAGAAGCTAAAAGTTTCTTGGAGATTCTCCAGCTTAGAAGAGATGGTTATAAGGGTCTCTTTCTGTGCTCACTATTTTCACATTTGTGACTTTTTTCCACACTACTGACTGCTGTATTTCTTCTAACTGCGATGTTTGTCCTACCCCCTGACTCCTTTTTTCCTTTACAAGTCCTTCCTTTTTACATATAAAATATATATGTAACTTCTGCCTTTAAAATGTTCTTCGGACACTTAACTGAAGATACACAAAACAGACACAGCAATACATGTACCAAATGTTACAGTGGTCAAATGGTCCCCTGGAGCAAGTATTAGCTTGGTTTTGCCTCAGTCAGTATTTAACTCTTAGCTCAATAAATCTTGATGCACTCCTTAATCCAAGTCAATATACATTTAAAATTTCATGATCAAGCTAACCAGGGAGCACCAAACAGATCTCCCTCCCTGCGCTCTGGGAAATGAACAGGACCTGCAACACAGCCTGGATCTGAGGATGCTCCCCTAGCCCGTTCTTGGGAAGATTCACCCCTGCTACCTCATTGCTTTTACTGGCAGCCACCCCTCCTCTCTGCAGGTCACTCTGGCCTCTCCCCAGTAGGAAGCAGAAGACATATCTTCATCTTCTTCATACGCTTGGCTCTTCCTGCCTATGTGTTCTCTCTGTTCTGAGTGCTCCAAACATTCAGCCTTTGGTTTAGCAGAACAAAGTGCAGTCTCTGGAAGTTTAGACCTACGATCCTGATGGCAGAGCTGCTCCCGCTGCTGGAAGCCATGGTGTTATTTGAAGATGGATTACTTCTCTTAAGTTCATCTTCACCTAATACTTAGCTGTGGCTTCCAGCTCCACAGGGTTCAGGGGTCATGACTTTTCTTGGGTTGTTTAAGGAGTAAAAGAAAGTAAAGGCCTTTTCTTTGTCACTCTGTTTTGCCTAGTTGTCCTGCAGAGATGGGGGAATCACCTTTTTGGTATTCTCTACTGCCAGTCAACTAGCAAAGGAAGGCACTGGAGCAGCAGGAGGAAGTGTCTGGGCTTTGTCTGTCCCCCATACCGTCCCTTATTCCTGAGAAGAATAACTGGGTATATTCAGTGAGAGAATAAATTTGCTCTAAAATGAGAGGAAATAACTGCCTCAAAGCAAAGGGAATGCTGTTTCTCTGTTAGTGTGTCCTGTAGTTTAGGTGTTCAAAACATGACTGGTATTACAGCCTGTCTCAGGTGATGGCACAGCTCCACCACTGCAGTGGCTTCACCTCTCACTGATTCCTGTGAGGTTTTTCCTGATAATGCACCCGTTAGATAAGGGACCTGAGAGCCAGAAAGCAGGTAACTTGTCCCAGCACAGCAGTGGTGGTAAGACTGAACCTAATTTTCTGAAATGCAAAATTCTGTCATTCTCATTACAGTGCTTCCAACCAAAACTGACCGGCTAATTTGATTTTCAGAATGCTTATAGGGAACTCCACTCATTAGCCAGCTGAGCGAGCACAAGTTAAAGAAGAATGCTGACATCCAGGACCACACCACCACTGTTCACATTCTCTCTAAATTTTCAGTTTAGGAATTACATCCCAAAGGTTTGTGCATCATAAAACAAAAACAACGGAAACCAAAACCAAAACCACCAACCAAAACCCCCCCCCCCAAATTATTAGGAAAAAAAAAGGACAAAATCAACCCAGCAATATACACTACTTGCAGGAAAAGCAGCACCAACACATGTATCAAGTGAGCCAGCCAGCCTGCTCTGAGCAATCTGCACAAGGTGGGAGCAACCTACACAAGCCGTTCAGGACATGCTGTACTGGACCCAGCTGGTATCACCAGCGTGAGTCAGGGAGGCTTCAGAGCTCTGTGAGCACTGCTGACAGCTCAGGGAGTCAGAGCACAGTGACACATTTCTCACACTCCCTCCTGGCAGAGACTGCCCAGGGCTGGGCAGTGATGCAGTGGGACACAGGGCGATGCCAGCAGGTCCGTTGGCTTGGTGTGTTTCCCAGAGAAAGCCCGGCAGCCCCAGCTGCTGCTGGGACTGAGAGCAGGCTACAGCCTCCTGCTTCTCATTACTGTGCTTGCCATGCACTACTGCTCCTTAGGAAACTTCTAATTTCAGATCATAACTTTGTAGATCAGGCTCCTTCCTAGTTATGTATTGATCCTTCTGAACCCAGAAGCCCCCAGGGATGTTTTGAATTGCAGCACTTTGTATTAGTGGCAAAGGCCTGTGCTCCTCTTAACTGGGTGTGATTGTGCCTGCACAAGTTGTGGGGTAGGTGGTAATAAGCAGCTTTATGATTTATTTTGGGGTGATAGTCTGAACTTGTAAGCTTCTAGGAAAAGCAGAATTGTTTAAAATTTTATTTCTTTTTTTATGTTACTCCTTCAAGTTTTGGCATTCAGAAACCTTAGATGCAGGGTAACAAAACAAAAGGAGAACTCAATCAAATCAGTGGCTCCCAAAGTTGTGTCTATAGCACTGGCTCTCCTCCTGATCTCCAGATGAAATAAAACAGATGTGAGGGGAAATGAATGGAGCAGCCAAAGTAAACGGTGTGACTTGGTCAAAAGGAACTCCCTCTCCCCCGCCAGATTTCAAGACTCCCCCTGCACCAAAGCCAGCTGAAGGGATATAAATACTTTGCCATTTACACCTGGTTGAAGCTTTCTGGGTTTCATTTCCCCTCTCCAGTTTTCCCTCTTCCTTTCATCTCCCCATTATTCCAGCCATCGTCTCCACAGCTATATATATACACACATAGGTAAATACACAGATATAAACGCACAACGAAATAATGAATGAAAAAGACCCCTGATTTGCAGATTAACATATCCTGAAATGTAAAATGTTAGCTAAATATGCTGCAAAAAATTTCAGAAGTGAGTCATTAAGACAATTTTTGGAGACTCAGTCCAGTATTGGAACTCCAGCATTAGATATTAGTTAGCATTTTGTGCAGTGTGGCTTTAAGTTAATGCCGATTAATGTCATCAGCCCTGTCATTAAAACAACTGTTTTCTGTCTTTCCTATCGCTTGGACTTTTGAACTGATACTTTCTTTCAAAGAACAGATAGAAATTGTGCAAAGTATGTAAACTGCTACATTGTTTTTATTAAATATTATCCATATCTCAGTTTATCATTTAATCATGTTCTGCTTATAAACTTTTCTGAAGACACTGGGACAGCAGAGTAGATGCTCAACATCACCTGAGATAGGCCTGCAAGGGTGAGGAAAACCATCCTGCCAACTCGGTGGTAAGAAGCAACATCCCAGTCCAAAGGGGAATACAACAAACTGATGCGCACGCTGGAGGCTTATCTGACAACAGAGCTAATTTATAAAAGAAAAATTCAAAAAATTCTTTAATGGGAAATCTGAGACAGAGGTAGAGCCAGGATATACAGGAAGAGCAAAATTCTGGGCAAACTTTTCTCCTGGCCAGCTGTCAGGGCTCACCCAGCTGCTGGCTGTGAGAGAAAGTAGATGACGGTGCTGTAAAATGAAAAAGCCCCAAGCTGCATGGTGAGCTGATCTAATCCCAAAGACCATGGTAAGGGCAGTGAAAAAAAAAGGAGTAAGCACTTATTATTGCATCTAAATTTACTAATTTGTTATGCAAGCAGAAGTAAAGTAGAGATACAGGTTGTTAGGGACAGTGGTTCAACTCTTGTGTTTGTCTGCCCCAGTTCCTGCTTACCCCTGGAAGGAAACTTTAAATCCAGGGGAGTGCACTTGCAGTGTCCTGGGAAGGACACCTTGCTGCAGAGGGGCTGAGGGACAGCCTGCACCAGGAGAGGGAAAAACCCCAAAGATTTCCAGCAGAGATGGCCCTACTGTCTGCAAAGACCTAAGGAAAACAGGAGTCCAATGTGTTTGGACTGAAACACAGCGGTTTAGCAGTGCTGGGTGAGATTCCCCACGACACAGAGGTAGACCACCGTAAGGTGCCAGGCTCTCCTCCCTACTGGGGACCCCCCACCCCATGCATGTGCCCAAGAGGGCCTTTTCTTTGCGCATAACATACAGTGTTGCCTACGATTGGTCTGGCCTTGCAGAGGAAAGAATAAATTATTAACAAATAACTACAGTGAAAAAATTGCATAGATGGCTTTCTTGTAGCTTGTTGCACTATAAAGAAAAGGAAGTTTCCAAAATAGCTAATAATTCCGCAGTACCTTGAGGGGTCTGGAGTTCATTGGGAGGTTCCAGGCTCCCAAGCTGTTCTTGTTTCCTCTGAATGGTGGTACCACATGGAAAAAGAGCCCCGGGGAGCAGGCCATGCCCTGACACACAACCTCTGTCTGCTCTTCATATGTGACGTGTACTTTGGGTTCACTGAAAAGCCTGTCACCATGTTCCTGCTCAGTTAGAACCAGGAAAAAGTCACATGAACCATTTGTTGAGGTAAGTGTTGTGAATACTCCCACAAAATAAACTTAAAGACAACATGAATTGGCAGGACTTCATTTTCCCTCATGAATATGCACAGCTAATATAGAAAATGCTAATCTTGCCCTCCTCCACTTCCTTTCTTCCTTCTCCGTCTGCCCCTTTTGGAATTAAGCACTTATCTCCCATGTAATGAATAGGGTTCCATTATGTGAAGGGCTGCAGAATTTTAATGAATTGCAAAATATAGTTAATTATGAAAAAAACACATCTTCTGCACTTTTTCATGTAAATTAGACAAATTAATTGGTGTTCAGTATTTTTTTAAATGCATGCAGCCCTGGGAGGGAAGAAAAAAAAGCTACTTGACAATTCAGCACTGGAATTGTGACAGAGAAAGGAAAACTGAGGGGGCATTTCTGATACACCACACTAATCCAGCCTCCAAAGTGATGACTTCCTAATTCCAATCTGAATCATGAGACAGTTATGGAAGTCTGTTCTCACAAACCAAATTATTAATTTTTTAAGTTTTCACCTCTTTGAGCTCCTGAATCTCAAGAACACCTATCAATAGCTGGGTCAGACCACAGCACTGGGTAGGTACTGTCGAAGCTTTCTCCAGGCACTGCCAGTGCCCCTCTGCACCCATTCCCCTTCCCTAACACTAGCTGCAGGGGCAGCCTGGATGGCAGCTCCACCATGGGAACAGATGTCCAGCTGGGGCTACAATGAACCCACTGGGTTACAGTTTACCAACACTTCAATCCAGCATTTGCAAAATTATAACAAAATTATAACAATCTATATTCTGTTTGAAACCCTGTCCACTGCGAACTGCATAGGCTCTAACAGTGCACAGTACAAAATATTAAATATATTCCATGAGACTTTGACTGGTGACCTAAATAAAGCACCTACATCCTGCTTCAGCTGCCCAAATCCATACTCATGTATGGAAGCAGACACTATTTGTTGCAGGTGGGTCACAGGAGTTCTGTTTAAGCGGGGTTTAAAACAGAGCACTCTCAGCTGCAATAACAGGAATGGGTTTATTCTCAAAATGTAAAATTGACTCTGGATAGTTTCAGAGAGGTTTACTGTCACAAAACAACACAGTATCTCAATAACAGTACCTATTAAAACTACTATATAAGGCATGCTATGGCATATTAGGACTGTTCTTTATAAATAATATTCCACTCTTACATCACAACAGACTTCTATAGGAGAAGCATTCAGGCTGATTTATTTAACTGTAACATGGTAGCATTACCACACTATATTATTTTTTTAATCTGGCTGTTTTGAAGAAGTGCCCCATTCTGAACAACTGAAACCAGAATCTGCTCACATGAAGCACAATTTTAGGTCCTAAGAACCAATCAAACCAATTGCTCCCATCAGAATCAAAGCAGTGCACAGAAATGGGTGGGAATGTTGTTTGCTCCGATACACCTTGTGGTCCAGTATGTTGCTCCCCTATCTCATACAGGCACTCTACATGCCTTTTTTGGCACATGGAAAAAGATGTTTCCCCCTTTGTCTTAATATATCACAACTGGTATGGCTTTTACATTTTTAAGATGGTTTAATACTTAATGATTCTAAATGCCTCAGTGAGGATTAGAGTCTTTGTTTGGGTGCTCTACAAGCACGTAAGACAGGAGATGCTCAGGAAGATGAAGATGCTGGTGCAGCCAAGGAACAGAGCAGCTCCTTCCTCACAGGGAGATACCAAAGAAGGAACCTAACTCAAAGGGTTCTGAATCTCTCCTAGATTATCTCTTCCTCTACCCTAACCATAGAAGGATCCCATGGACACTAAAAAGGACTAAAATCAGCCTTTAACAGTATTCCTGTATCTCCTCATCAAAAAGATTAGATGAAAACATCTAAAGTGACTCCAAGTTAAAAATTTATTACAAATATTACTAAAACGAACTTCATAACATTAATATGAGATAGACACAAGAAAATTTTCTTTACTGTTTTACAGATGAAATAATTGACATTATTTAGATGGATCTTAACATTTAAGTAATATTAAAAATCTAGATTAAAAAGTAACTTGACTCTGATGGAAGAATGATAAATGCCACACACAATTTTATCAAAGTTCAAAGCAATGCAAACCACAGCCAATCCTTGCTGACATGAAGAAAGCATGCCTGAGAGTTAGCAGAGCTTGTTTCAGGCACTGATTTATTTGAAACATGAAACGTTTCTTAGAAAAAAAGCTGCTGATTACAGTTTTTTAAGAAGCAGCCAGTAAGTCACTCAGTGAGTTCAGCAGAAGATGAACTTTGTTGTGGGTCCTCTGCAGACAAGCTGAAAGGCTGAAAGTGCTGAAAACATTACAAAGCACTAGTAAAAAACTATAACCAGATTAAATGCTTGTAGAAAAACCTGCTTGCTCCTATTAAACATTTGTGCCTTGTTAGGAATTTTACAAGATTAGGAAGGGTTTAGCAACACAATTTTAAGCAATGGAGGGAAACTCTGCTAACTTCTGTGAGTATGCTTAATTTTATTGGTCATGATTTTAACTTAAAAACCCCTCCACATGGTATTCTTTTCCATCACCAACCTCTTTTAACCCTATTATATCTGGCTTACATTTTGTTTTTAGATAATACACCTAGGATCAAATGTCCTTGAAAATCCAAATAGGTTTCTAGGGGTATTTGGATGAGGCAATGAATTAGCACTGAAGCACTTCAGCATCTGCTAAGCAGATGCTACATCCCACCACTAGCCACTGATGAAAATTAAGACTATTTTAAGTCCTTTGCTGAAAAGAATGGCATGAAGCACCCTCCTCCTAACCAGGCCTAGAAAACAACAGAACCAGTGAGCAGTGCCTCTTTGTATAGCTATTTTAGATGGGATATGCAATTACTTTAGATAGAGGTATCTGACATAGTCATTAGAAACCGCCTAAGCAAGAACATATAGATCAGCTTTGCTTTGCATTTCCTTCCAGCGAGATTTGCCTTGGCTCTTGTTTTATTAGGGTACCTAAAAAAACACAATCACAATTGAAGCCTGTGAAGGTGCAATACTTGTAAATACAGCTGCTAAGTTCATGCTTCAACTGCTGTTACATTTAATTCAAATCTTAAGTAACTCAGGTTTTGCTGTAAACAAGGAGAGTGACAACACTAAACAGCACAAGATGATAAAATCTCCTTCAGTAGGTTCACCACAGCCATTACACCTTGGATCCAACACAAATTAATGGGCTCTGCTGGTGAAGGGTAAATCAGTCTAAGTACTGCCCACTTTGCTTTACATTGCAATTTAATCAGTCAGCTAAAATATCCTAAATGTTGCCTTATCAATTGCAGTGTGTTTGTTTTAAAGTGGTATGAAATTCCAGGCTCTGTGTTTCCTCCACTGCAACCAGGAACAGCTTCAGCAGTGCCTCCTGTGTGAAGCAGGATCTGTCTGTCCAGGTACAGCTGCACAAAGCTGAGCTTCCCCACACAGGATCCATCAGGATGGAAGCGGCCTTGCTTTAAGGTAGTAAGAAAGGGAAAGCACCAATTTCTTTGCTACACTATAACCTCTGGAAAAGCAAAGGACTTTCAGCTGGAATTAACCTCCGACCCTGGGAGAGCTGTCAATTGGCCCAAGGTCCCCATGCAAAGATACATCACAGGCCTTACACAGAATTGTGATGCACTGCAGGTCAGCCATCAGGTCACTCAGATCCCTGACAGGGATCCAGGGAGCTCCTGCTCCTCCTCTGCAAACCAAACCAAACCCAGAGGGGCAGCTGACGTAGCACCAAGGAAGGCTGGACACCTCACTGAAGGCTGAGCTCACTCACCTGGGGTAGGTATTGTTCTATACACCAAGGTAAAGTGCTCAGAACATACAAAAACATTCTATAAATCCCTTACTGCCTCTCCTGAAGCTAGTTAAGAAAAAACTAGTTTATAAAAGTAAATCAATTTTAAAGAACAGATTCTGTATAATAATGAATTTAGTTAACATCAAGCATCATTTATATTTGTCTAGATAATGAATTTGTCTAGATAATATCTTCCTGATGCTAACAAAATTTATTTGCTAACATATACTCCCATAGTCCAAAGCATTATGAGATGATTTTGCCTGATAGACAGACATTGTACAAAAGAAATAGCTTTGAACAGCATTTCAAATATATCATTTGTTTATTTCTACTTCCTATCTGCCTAGAACAAAAAAAGGGAGATCATAATGTTTTTACTTAAATTCTTCAGCTTAGGATGTTTCTTGCCACAACCATTAATTACCACCATCTTCCCAGTACATTATCCACGCTGACAGATACCCTTCGGTTTCAGTTTGTTCAGGTATAGACAGTGCAGAAGAACCTCAGTGTGTCCTTTTAAATATATATTCTATTGCTAAATATATGTTGTGTACACAGAATAGCCATTGTACAGCGCTCTATTTGTACCATTTAAAAAAAACCCTTTAAATGCTGATTAACTTATTAAGAGAAAACTGAGATGGGGAAATATCTTGAACTGGAGATAAATTTGCCTAATGCTCAGAGGACATTATTCTCTCAATAATCTGTATTTCAAAGTAAATTTTCTTAAAAAGAAACATTTTAAAACAACAGGAATATGAAATACTAAAAGACACTAAACAATTCCCCTCCCCCAAATAGTCCAGGGGATATCACAGTGTACTGTGAATTAGAAAGTTGTAATTAGTCTAATCCCCAGTTTGCAAGGAAAGTAGCTTAGAATTTTACAAGGTCAGAAATTTTGGCAAAGAAAAGGTGATTTCTGTGAAACGTATGTCCTCTCATTTCCCAGTCCACTGTTCCTCATCCATCACAATGTCCACTATTGCTTTCTAACCCAGAAATAAAGGCAGCTGCCTTTCCAATGAACCTATTATCCCTCTACTTCAGTTGCATTTCCAACAACGGATCTAATGATACCCCTGTGAAAAATGATGATCCTTAATTCTCTATTTACTCTGGACTTTTTTGCTTATGTTTTTTTGTCCAACTTTCAAAAGCCTCCAGTTATGCTGAAGGGATATGTATTTGATGAGCTCTTGATAAATTTTAGAAAAAATCCCATTTAGCCTGAACAGAGACACTCAAACTCTCATGAAATCTGGTTTCACTTTCAGTATGTCTCAGGATGCAGCCTTACAAACCTCTGCTGCTTTGTTGCTATAATATTCTGCCCATGAACACTAGAAGTCTTGTCCCCAGCATCCCAGAGGAAGAAAGGAAGTTATACTTCCATTGCCTCCATGTGGTGTTCCTTGCTCCCAGGAGAGCTGAGGATGCCACTGGTTTATACTCACTCCACGTTCAGCCTAATGCAAACATGGTGGGAGATCCTGAGTTGTGGCATGAAGGAGTCCTGCAGTCAATCCCCAGCTGCTGCTCATGTCTGACAGCTGGTGCTCTGACCAACCACACCAGCAGGACAATCTGGGCATCTCCAGCTCTCCCTCTGGGCAACAGTGGGTCTTCCATGACCACTCACCCCAATAACACCCCAGGAAGGGACTGTTTGTTACCGAATAGGAAATCCCGTGAAGAAGAGACACGTCCTTGGGAACACCACGGGTTTGTCTCCAAGATGGAAATTAAAACACAGTTCTCATTTGTCTTCTATGTCCACTCTGAAAACTCTGCCACATAATCCTCCTTTGCTTCCACTTGACTTTCCCAATTCCTGCAAGGCTGCCTTCCTCAAGCGGAACGCTGAGATGTGCTTGTGATAAAATAAATGGACCTTTTTAAGAAAGAAGTCAAGATACTGAATCCCCAGATTTATTTGATCCCCCTGCTAGTGACTGGTCTCTTATAAGCTCTGCCTCAGCCAGCTGCTATGGAATATTTTTAATAATAATAACAATAATAACAATAATAATAATAATAATAATAATAATAATAATAATAATAATAATAAGTTGTGGTGATGAGAAATCTGACTAATAATCTATTTAGCCTTTCTCAGGGACTGGGATCAACTATTTCTGTCTAGATTAGCAAAATTATAATTACAGAGTCTGCTTTGCTTACATTTAACAGTACTTACCACTTGACAGCACAAACTTTGAAGTGTGAAACTGCTTCAACTGAGGCTTTGTATTTCCTTTTCCTCTCTTTTCCTACCAGTTTATACACCTTCCATACAATAGATTTGAAAGTACTTTATATACTTCAATGTAGGACATGTGTCTGTCTTGAGAAATAAACAGTAGGAAGAGGGAGTTCTTGAGTCAGGCCACCCTCACCCTTCTCCCACAGAACACAGTGCTGGAGGAAAACACTATTTCTGTGACTTTTCTCCTCTCTGTGGGACATGGACAGAGACTTCAGGACCTTTACACACACAGGCCCTTCCACTTCCACATGGGAATGGGAGCTGGCAGTCAATAATCTGTGCAAAGCCTGGGCACTGTGTGATAAATAAAACAATAGCTATCAAAAAAAAGGAAGGAACCCCCATTTGTAACAGAACTATATATTTCTCTCAAGCATTTCCTTTTCCTAGAACAAACAATTAATATATTCTGTGAAGCAGGTTTAATTATAAAGCTTCAATACCAATGCATCCTGAAAAGACCTGTTTCACTGGTAAGTGCCAAATGATCCCCAAAAATGTGACACAAGCTGAAAATCTTGGAAGGACCAGACACATGCACCCAGGTAACATAATGTTCCCATTGCTCCCTTAGTGATTCCTGCTGCTGGATTACTGCTAGGTATCGAAATATGATGAGGAAACTTGTTTTCACTAGATTTCTAAGAGGGCTGTAGGTGCAAACACAATGGAGAGCTCCTACGTGCATTCCCAACCCGGGCATGTTCAGCAACATGAACTCCTGAAACTTTGGCAGTTCATTCATCAAAAGTTAGAGCTTTTCCCCCACTTGAATAGGTTTTTTGGTTCTTTATTTTCTTCTTTTTTTTTTTTATCAGTAACCTTTTGCCTTCTTTTGTGAGGCAGTTTTCTATCCCTGTTTCATCTGCTCTTCTCTGACTCTTTACCTTTGCCATTAATCTGCAATAGGCAAACTTGTCAAATGTCAGCAACACCCAAAATGTAATTACAACAGGCTTGAATTTTCTTCTTTCTTCTGCTCAAATATGTGGCTCTGACTTTCAGCATGACTGAAAACAACTCTTTGCTAAAGAAATGTAATTCTAAACCCAAAGGAGTTCAAACTACCAGCATTTGGTTTGGAGCTTTAGCATCCACATGTCCTAAGTCTCTATTTTAGCACCCAGAGGATGTTGAAAAAAAACTGTACAAGAAAATCAGAGCGTGCTTTTCGTGAACTCTGAATTTTTCAATACATCATGTTAAGAAGGAATATGTCATATATATCATATACATACAGCTCCCAATGAAATTGTGATTACAATGGATATCTTGATGTCTCTTATTAGTTATGTAAGAAGGAGGCACTTTTTGAGCTGTTTTTTAGAACCAGAATTGTTCTCATGCCCTGATCTTATTCCTAATTTAGCCCTGAGCACAGTTCTGTTAGTTATTTTACTGACTTCATGGATATCTGCCAGACTCCTATGTTAAGGACACCTCAGAAAGCAAGCAGTGACTCACTTCAAATGGTGACAGAGTCTCCTCAGAGCCCAGCACAGCTTCTCAGCTCTGGATGTGGATATGCCCCATCACCAAACCCCAAGCACAGCTTCTCTACAGTCCCCTCTAATTTGGAGCCAGCCTGCAATGAGGACTGGAGGGTCAGTGAATCAAATGGAAAGAGCTGTGTCTTTGGACAACTTCAGCACTGGCTTTACTCACCACAGGCTCTCTCTGGCTCTGTGCAGTGACAAACAAAACCCCCATGGAGAGAATAGGTTTCTATTTTCAAATCAGTGTTTAGGAGGATGGTTATCCAAATAACAGATACGTGAACTTACTGAATCATCTTCTGACTGGCAAAACGCTCAGGAATGTCTGGTTAGACTTTGAAGGCTGCTTCAGACACCTTTCCCTTCTCCTTATCTTGGCCTTCTTCAAAACTGTTGCAACTCAGGGCAGCATAAATCGCCCCAAGATTTAAAGGCTACAATAACTGCTTCTTGAGCAGAAGCTCACAGCTGTACTATCCCAAATGTAACTCAGGGGATTTCTGTTGGGCTATTTGGTGGGGTTTTTTTCCCCTGTCTGAACACCTCAGCTTTTGGGAACTGCACTTACATGGGATTGGCTTTATGAAGCACATTTGCAGTGTGTACAGTAATAATTTGGCACTGCTAATTATGGCCACGCTGTTGGTCTATATGGAAGTTATGTTTTTGAGAGTTTTCTAACAAAGCTCTCTTGCATATGAAGCATTAGAGGCTCTGTTGCATCTGAAACATTAATAATTTAGAGTCATTCAGTCCAAAAAACACAAAACGTGACTGACAGCTGTCAAATGTATGATATCACCCCTCAATTACACAATATTATAATTGATGGTCTAGTGATGTGTTCAATAAAATGAACAATCCACAGTAAAGCATGGAAACTTAAAGATGACATACAGGTGAGAGTTCCTCCTGAGTTGTTAATTCAGATTTTTTGGAAGCACTGGGAATGTGCATTTCTCAGCACAGCAAGGCCTTTCTGAAACTACATTAACTTTCAGCATGCAGCCATTACCACACAAAGGTCCAAGATCAGAGAAACATGGGGGCCTCACACTCCATACCAAATTTCACGAGTTTGTGGTGCGCTGTTGGGAACTAGGTGAACTACCCTCAGACCTTCGTGATGCAGTCATCATCACATTGTATAAGAAGAAAGGTATTAAATCAGACTGCTCAAATTACCGTGGTATTATTCTACTCTCCATTGCAGGCAAAATCCTGGCAAGAATACTCTTGAACAGACTAATACCTGCTATAGCTAAAGAAATTCTACCTGAAGGTCAGTGTGCTTTCAGACCCAACAGGAGTACCAGAAACATGGTATTTGTTCTCAGACAACTGCAAGAGAAGTGTAGGGAACAGAACAAAGGTCTCTATGTAACCTTTGTTGACCTCACCAAGGCTTTCGATACTGTGAGCAGAAAAGGTCTGTGGCAGATTTTGGAACGTTTAGGTTGTCCCCCCAAGTTCCTCAAAATGATCATCTCACCCCATGAGGATCAGCACGGCCAGGTCAGATATGGCAATGCACTTTCTGAGCCCTTTCTAATAAAGAATGGAGTGAAACAAGGCAGCGTTCTCACTCCAACCCTATTCACAGTCTTTTTCAGCAGGATGCTCCAAAGGGCCACGGCAGACCTCGAGGATCAGGATGGTATCTACATTTGATATCGTACTGATGGAAGCCTTTTCAACCTAAGGTGACTGAAGGCCCACACTAAGACCTTAAACCACCTTGTCCGGGAGCTGCTTTATGCTGATGATGCCGCCCTTGTTGCTCACACAGAAGCAGCTCTGCAGCGTTTAACATCCTGCTTTGCTGAGGCTGCTGAGTTCTTTGGGCTGGAAGTCAGTCTAAAGAACACAGAAGTTCTCCATCAACCTGCACCTCAGGAAGTCTTCCATCATCCCCACATCACCATTGGCCAATCAGAACTCAAATCAGTCCAGCAGTTTAATTACCTTGGTAGCCTCATCTCCTCGGATGGTAAGATTGACGGGGAGATAGACAACAGGTTAGCAAAGGCATACAGTGCCTTCAGAAAGCTTCATAAAAGACTTTGGCAAAACAAACACCTGAAGAAAAGTACAAAGATCAGTGTTTACAGAGCCACAGTGCTGTCTACTCTTTCATATGGATCTGAATCATGGGTCATCTACTGCCACCACCTGCGTCTCCTGGAACGCTTCCATCAGCACTGCCTTCATACAATCCTAAACATCCACTGGTCAGATTATGTGACCAATACATCTGTTCTAGAACAAGCAGCAGTCACAAGCATTGAGGTCATGTTGCTGAGAACACAGCTGCACTGGGCAGGGCACGTCTCCAGGATGAAGGACCAACCACCCCCTCCCTAAGATCTTGCTTTATGGTGAACTTGCCACCAGCTGCCGCAAGAGAGGAGCCCCGAAGAGAAGATACAAGGACTGCCTGAAACAACATCTCAGCCTCAGCCATATTGATCTTCATCACTGGTCTACTCTGGCCTCCAATCGAAAGACCTGGAGACACCCCATCTATAACGCTGCTGATGCTTTTGAGAAAGCACGCAGGATCACCCTTGAGGAGAAAAGGCAACGCAGAAAGAATCGTACCTTGCAGAATTTACCACCTAAGGAGTCTTTCTGCTGTGCCTTTTGCAACCGGACATGCCTATCTTGGCCTTTTCAGCCACCAACGCACTTGCAACAAACGTGGGTAGAGCCCTTCCCAAATCTTCATTCGCAAAGCCCAGCCATGATGATGACTACGCAAGGAACTCAAATTCTGCTCTGAAAAATACAGAAATAACTTTTTTCTTTCAATGAAGCTCTTAACAATTCTTATTCATTATTATGTTAGCTATGCAAATACAAAACCAACACATAAATCTCCTATGTTTTGGGTTGCAGATCAATTTACAGTCCACTAGAAGAGACAGCAGAAAGCAGTGGTTAGAAAGGATAAGCACAGGAACATAGAATTTACTTATTTGACAATAAGTTTAACTGTTCTCACTCTCTAGCCTGGAAAATAGGAAAGTTTATCTACAGTTTTATTCACCAAACTGCTGAGTGTGACAGGGAAAGCAAAACTGAATACACAGGCATAAATGGAATGAGACGTTCTGTGGGAAGAAGAATTTTGCCTGATTACGTCTGGCTTTGGGTTTGTGGCTGGCTAATCTCACCTGCAATGAAGCATGAGACCCGACTGAAGCTATTCTCACAGCTGAGCCATGAGAAGTCCTCCTTCTCATTCCTTCCCCTTACTGTGGACTCTGGGATTTAAAACACAGTCCCACCCTGCAGTCTTTCTGTCAGCAGGGCACTGAGCAGGGTCTCGCTCTCCAAACATGCACCTCCTGGAACTTGTATGGTCTCAATTACTTTTTTTTTTAAAGCTTAAACAGTGGTTGAAATGACTGGCAGGTTCAGAAGTTTCTGGGAGGACAAGCTGAGCTATGTCCCGACCTGTTCCCTCCCTGACAGCTGAGTGTGCCGACCTACCCCGTCCCTGAAAGCCAGGGCCATGGAGCGCACAAACTGCAGTCTGTGCTGCTCTCAGGCTTCACCCAAGCCTTACAAAGCACGTCAAAGAGTGAAAGGAAGTTCCCCAACACTCTGCTTCAGTCTGGGCATCTGCTGCAAAGATTTCTGTGGCCTACACCCTGGCTTCTAAAAACTCTCAAGCTTCTGGTACATGGAAATGCCGTGGGAGCAGCGTTTTGACCAGTGAACTTTCCCTTTTATTTCTGTTGCAATCATTTCCCCCCTTTCTAGGTTTTTCAATTGTTATTAAAAGAATACAAAGAACTTGCAACTATAAAAGATCATCTGTTTTCTAAAAGCAACGGCAATTCCACATTTTTGGCAATGTTGAGAGGAAAAAAAAACCAAACCAACCCAATCACCCAACCCTTTAGCCTGAAAGCCACTCATTTGCCTAAAGATATACCATTACAGAGGAGAGACAGAAGGGAACCTTCCCATTCAGAGAAAATAATGACCTGCAAGATGCCTCTATTTAAAGACACCACAGAAAATTAGCCAAATAATTCTCATTTTTGGAGAGGAACCAGTTCAAGGGATGCTGCATAGACACGAATTTAAATAGTACAATCTTACTGCACAATGGATATTGAATAGGGCAGGCCAACAGAGAATAGCAGGGAATTAATGGGTAGCCTCCACACTTTTTTAATTAAAAGAATCCAGAACAATAAGTGTCTAAAAAAGTCCCAAGAGTCCTGAAAGAGATAGATCTCAAGGACAGAAAATCCTTTTCAGATCTGCACCCTTGTAAAGGTCATACTTTGCAAGGGTAAATTTTAACTCACAAAAGCATTTAGAAACTTGGCATTGCAAAACACCCAACAAAATAAATTCTGGCTTTTAGATTGAAATACCACTACCCTGTATCAAAATGTCATAAGGCCAGTTAAGCTGGGTCTTTACAGAGGGATGTGCAGAGCACTTGCAGTGGGTCTATTTAATGAAACAGTATACACAAAGACACACCCAGTCGTCAGCGGCTGCTTTGGAGGAGATGTGGGGGAGTTGCTCTGTGCAAAGGGTAGCTTTGAGCCAAGACCTCCTGTCTGCCACAGCCATGTACAACGTCTCCTACAGATGTAGGTTCAGACAACCTTGGCAAACTAAGATTGGGAAGTCGTGTTTTAATCTAAAACCCAAAACAGACAGTTTTGACCACTGCCTTAGTCTGGAGCTACAATAATATCCTGACAACCCTGAGCAAGTCCACTGGATGCAGTGAAGACTTTTGTCTCCAAAAAGTGACACTCGGGGAACTTAGAAATCCCCAAGAGAGGATGTTGTCTTGCCTAGAATTTGAAATAAAAATTATTACAAACTACATGTGAAGACGAGCAGAGCGACGGTGGAAGGGACAACATGCCTTCAAAGGAGCCAGTACCAAACGTGGAAATGCAGCAGGCCTGGAGGAGTCATGATGGGAGACACTGCTGCCCAAGAGTGAACCCTCTGGGTGGGAACTAAGCATAGCAGATGCCAGAAAGAGGTACTTTGTGGAGAGTCATCAACTTGTCTTCTTTCAGAGACAAAGGAAGACAAAACCACGCCAATGTGACAGCCACACGTAACTACATCTACTGACAAAGTTTTCAGTGGCACGTGAGCATCCGACTGATCAATCAGCTTGGGATTCTGCTGTTTCCAACTTGTAATGCTCAAAATTATATGTATTCACATACACACATACACAGATGCCAACAAAGTAAATTGCAGTTGACAGCTTTCCAAAAGTTACCGAAGTCCACATATGATGGAAGCCTGTTCAAGCTTTTGTAGAAACTTCATCTGATTTCTGTCACATCTAAAACTTCGTATAAGGCCAAAGTAAGGAACAGAACCCTAAAATCACAGACTGAACTGCCACCAAGCCCTGTGGATTTACAGATACTAAAGAGTATTTTGGGGTGAGGGAGGGACTGGTAGGAAAAAGACAAAATTATTTCTCAGTATCATGTTTCCAGGCCTCATGTTGCTATTTTCTGTTTAGTCCTGGACTAGAAAGTGAAAATAGTGTCTTTGAATTCTCAGGATTTTGTGTTCTTTAAGAAATCAATGCCATCTTTCTCTTCAGGAGCCAGATTACCTGGCTTTCTCCCACCTCCCTTATGGGGCTTACAAAATGGTAGAAGAAATTGGACTGATTTAACTGAAGCAATATAACTGTCACATACTTGTAGCTGTGACTGTCAAGGGTTTAATCTGAATCCAAGGCAGAGGCCAGGGACTAACCATGAATTTGCTAAACCTCCCATTTGCTGCTCTTCCCTCTGACAGACCCCAAGGTTTCAGCTTGCCTAAACTTTTATTATTGACCACTTTGAATGGCCGATACAACCAGAACAGAGGGGTTCTGAGAAACAGCTTATGGAATGATGCTGAGATTGACCTCATTTCTGGGGTTTGCGGTGAATTACCACATCCGAAAACTGCATCCTCCACAAACTGCACTTTCATCCCACTTGAATCTTCCCTGGAGAAGCATGTCCACACACTCGCCCACACCCCCACAGGCATATGGCCTGCTTCACACATGCTTCAGGGTGGGGCTTCTGCTCCACCCCGCTCCTGTCACCCACTTACCACAGTCAAAATTAAATGTTTCATTTACAGCAGGGATTGAGAAGGAAGCGACAGGGGAAAAAATGAGAGTAGGAGAGAGCTGGTGCTTTATCCCATCCTCTACAGTCTGTCCACAGCCATTTTTACTCCACAGCTAGATTGTGCTGGGGACATTCTCTGGGACCCAGACCATAATGTTAATAGACACCAGACCAGACTTGCTCTTTTTAGACTGCTTCCCAATCCGCCATAAAAAAGGTGGCTAAAATCTTCCCTAGGATGTAACCAATCTCCTCAGGCATTCTCCACAGACCAAAATTTCCTTGGACTTGAGGCTCCAGCAAGTGATCTTGTTCTCTCTCTGTGTACCAGCCAGAGGAAACTAATGCATTTGATCACATGATCTCTCTGCAACTGCCACCAGTCTAACAGCAGCTGCACAGCGATTGCACATGTTAACTCCTGCTCACCAGTTCAACTCCAACTTGACAGTTCATATCAAGCTGTTTTAGCTCAACCCAGATTACAGCCATTCAAGTTTTTCCCTGCCTGAACTGATTAAAAAAAAAAAAAAGAAGGCATCCACAAACAAAACTGAGCTGGCTTAATCAAAACTGCACAAGGCCACAGCTGAAACTCTGCGTGGGGGCAACACCCAGGCAGAACACGATGCCCGGCATCCTTTGCCCCTGTTTATGTGCTCAGGCATTTCTTCCAAGAATCTTTTCCCAGGAATCAAGCTGCCATATGCTAACATGTCAGTGTAGTCCAAAACATCTTGAAATAGGAGGAATGGGCAAGGGGAGAAACTTCCTGCACGGACAAAACTGGTTGTGGAAATGTGGTCGAACTTGATCCCTTTCAAACGCTGCTGGAGGAACAGGTTGATAAGCAGACAGGCAGGAAAGCTTTGTCTCCCTCAAAGAACAAAGATTTCACAACATTTACTAGAATGTTGCACAGAGCTACTTTTTGCCTCCTTATTAACTACCTGCTATCTAATAGTGCACCTTAACATGCAAAATAAGGCACTTTCTTACTGTCTCTGGCCCTGCCTGTCACAGGTTTTACATTACACCTCCAGCTTCTCTTCTTTAGTTTTAAATGTCATCATTTCTCCTTCATTCTCTTTAGTATTTTTCTTTTCTTACTTTTGCTACCTTTGAAATTGTAAAGCATTTTTCCTTTGCCAGTGAACTGAGACACTTTATGACCAGCTAATCACATTTCCTGAATTGGCACTCATGACTTTCTGGCTTTTACCATTACACTTAGGAGCTAACCAGAAACTAATTATTTCAAAAAGAAATTATTCACGCTTTCAAAATAATGCAATAAATTTAGTTTTGCTTGACTGTCTCAGAATTAAGTAGCAATTTATTATATTTTGTTTGGATTATTAGTTAATATATCATATTACCAACACAAAAAGTATTCTACATGTCTGGTGACTGGTGTGCAATTTGTAGTTTAACAAGTGCTTGGAAGTGATTAGCAAAGTTAGATGAAAAAAAAATCTCAAGAAGTATTTTAACCAATAACTGAAATAATCTTTATAATGAGAAAGTATAATATCGCTTCATATGGTTCATAAACACTCTAAATGAAGTCCAAAATTGAACTTTAATACTCAAAGTGATTAATTTTACACACCTCAGTTAGAGCCTCTGTATCGTGCTGCATGACTCAGAATTACCCTTGAGACTAGAACTTCACGCAACACAGCTCTTTAATATTAAACTTTTATTCCAGTGGCTGGCACAAATGGTCAGCTTCATCCAGGGGTTCAAAGTGCCTGCAGCTGGTGCGGCCCCTGGCCCCCTCCCCTCTCTTTATGACTTCATCCAGCCCCAATTACAAGGCCCAAGGGAGACAAATCTCAAGCTTTCCATTTGTCCTTCGGAAATCCATTTAATATTATTAGATTCTCTTATTTCAAATGCCACATCAAATATGGCTCAGCGTCACTTTACTGCAGTGAAGCACAAGTCATATTTCATTATATTATCCAATAATGGCATTGTTTGTCTGTCAGTTCACTCCCATGAACATGTCATTTTGAAAAACTCTGCTGTGAGAGGCTCCTCTTATAGGTAGTGAAAGCAAACAAGACTAAGCCCTGAGATGAGGCTGAGCACTTTCTGATTCTTTTGCAAGGCTAATTATATGTATCTGGACATATGGCAGCTTTCAAAACACTACATGCTTCCTATCAGCAGGCTACATTCTAGTTATTTGCTTCTAGCTATTAAAAGCTGTATTCAGATTTGATTATCACTTGAATTAGTTATTAGATGTACTTTCATAACTGTGCAAAAATCCTCACTGCATAGAAAAAATATCTTCTATATCAGAATTATTAATAAATTAGAACTAGACACCCTCTTTTCTGAATGTTGGAAACAACAGAAGGTGAACACTGGTTACTTTTTTTTGCAGTTACACGCATTAAAAGCATGTAGAGGCCAACATAAATTTATGTTCAGATGTGACTGAACTGTGTAAGACTGAGGACATGTGGTTGCTTTAAAACAATTCAAGCCTGTTACCCCTGTCTCTTTGGGGGTGCCTGGGTGTGCTGTAGTGTGCACACCACTACACAGACACCTGTGCAGGGACACACCCGCCACTAAGACATCACTAAAGCCAAGACTTCTTCACATGCAGCGACACAGAACGGCAGAGCGGCCTGTGTGTTCAAGTGCCCTGCTGAACCAGAGCTTCTGGTGAGGAGAAAACTGAGGGGGCTAACTGAGAATGGACTGGCAAAGGTTACTGTGAGCCTTGCTAGAAGACCCTTCATAGATTCCTTTTATTGTTAATGGAGAAGGGTGCTGGAGTAAAAGCCTCCCTGTCGAGATTCTGACTTACTCTCTCAGAGAGAGTCTGCTTCTCCAACGATTACACAGAGCTTAACCTCAGGAGGTTACACCAGGCACTGCATCTCTCTTACTTTTGAGCATGGCCTTCACTCATGTATCCATATAATTGTAATTACACACAGTGTGAATACCCAGTGGAATTATTTATGTTAGAGACACAAGTAAAGACTGATTCTGGGCTTGAGCATGGTTATACATGGATATATCTTGTTTGCTTTCCTGGACCAGTATTACCCTTTGTAAACACTCACCAATGTTTCTACTTTAACTTCTTGTGAGCTCTCAGTTGCTGTAAGAGGCAGAGAACCCAGTTTTGGCCTTGCAACACAGCAGGTATGCTCTGCACTTGTTTGTGAGAGCCTCATGCCTGCTGACTACTGGCAACTCTCAAATCTTTGGGGTGGGGGGAAGCACTTACATGAGATCTATGTGACAACAGATTCTCCAAAGGATGACTTCCCTCCACAGTGAACTTGCTGTTCTGCACAGCTCAAAAGCCAGCCTGAGGAAACAGTGAGGAACGTGTGCAATTTTTACATGTGAAGTGGCACTGCCTTATTCACTGCCTCTCACTTCTCACTCTGCTATCAGTGTTCAGGCAACACCAAGGCTACCCCTTTCTGAAAGGAATCGGTGCTCTCCTGGGTGACTGTTCTGCATAATGACAAGTTCATCCCATGACATCTGGGACTGGGAATACTCAGCCCCAAATAGACCCACTCCCACTGAGGCACAGGCTCATTTCAGATGCATGAAAAAGGCAAGTGAAATGAATGTATTATCTCATTTAAAATGCATACAGTCCCAGGAAGCAGGATAGATTGTAGGTGTCACTAAACAGTGCATAGTTAATAAATCATATTTGCAATGCAAGACACTGCAGCTAGCCAAAGCCTGAGGTGGTTAGGGCCTAGAAACTGAGGGCGTGAATGTTTTCAGGACTACAGAGCTCAAATTTATAAGTGGCATTTTCTGTCATGAAATCACAATTAAAGGTGTAAGTCCCATCTGTGCCCAGGAGTCGGATTCGTTTGCAAACGCAGCAGAGCCGAGGCTCACGGACTCTTACAGGCACCTCACTGCTCTTCAAAAGCACAGTAATGAGCAAATGATTCCTCACTGTAATACCCTAGGGCTCTCCCCAGCATCATGTGCACAGTAAATTTTCTCCCAGCCAGTCAGTGTATGCAAATTCTGTGCTCTGTAAAGGAGGTGGCTGATGCTTAACCAGTGTTCTCCATTTATTTATGTTCACCTCACTGGTGGTAATCCCGGCAGGCTGGAGTCACAACAGGAATCTGCTTTGTGCAAGATATGGAGACATACTGTTTGCTTTGGTTGTCATTTCCTTTGAATGTTTTCCTATAGAAAGAAGGAACTTTCAGGTATCCCACTGTCAAGATATTATATAACTGCTCCTGCTTTATACACTAAACATATTTCAGTGTATAAAGGTATAAAGTGCCTATTCTGCATCCAAGATCTATTGTCCTTGAATTCACGCTGAACCTTGAGAACACAATAAACAGGAAGAAGTAAGGCATTTAAGACTAGTATACTTATTTTCATAAAGATAAGCAAGCAAACAAACACAAAGCAGAGGGGCACCAGAGAAGAGATGGAATCTCCCTCACTGGAATTATGCAGGACCTGGTTTTACAGGGCCCTGGATAACCTAATCTAAGGCCCTGCTTTAAACAGAAGGTTGAGCCGAATTGTCTCCAGATTGTCCCTTATAACCTCAAATTATTTATTACTCTCTGGTAATTTTTTTACTCTACTAAATGTTGGTAGAAGATGATAGAAGAATCAGAATTAGAACATATGCCTCTAAAAATAGTCTTATTTCTAATGTATTTTGAAAAAATCTTTAATCTCAATTGACTATTACTTATGACAGCCATTATCATTAGTGCTCTGTGGGGTTCTCTGCATTTTGTCATTTAAGCACTACGTAAACCAGCACATACAATGCTGGTTTCGACCTGGACTTCTAGAGAAGGCTGAGGAAGGTCAGAACTCAACTGTGTCTGAGTTTGCATCTCAGACACAAATGCACAGTGTTTCCCTATCATTATCTCTCTCAGTGTTTTACCTCCTGCCTGAGGGACGCCATTGGGTATCACCTCTCAAGTATCATCCTCAAAGGGCACAGTGGGGAGAGTCTGGTTCATACTGTACTTCAGAAATGGTTGTCAGTCTGTGCTGAGCTGACACCACATCACTTGCCATGTCACAGCTGGGGCTGCTTATCATGGCGTTATTCTTGGAGCTGTCCTGTGCAGTTGGACTTCAATGGTTGTTGTAGGTCTCTTCCAACTCAGAATATTCTGTGATTCTGTGACTAGTCACTGTGTAAGAGCACACACCACTTGGGCAGACAGAGCTTCCATGCCCTTGGAGTTCTGGCAGGGCCAGGAAAACCTGTTACTTCAGGAAGCCCCCACTTTTCCTTTGTGGATGGCAGGACACACCAGTTTCTTGGGAAGCTCAAGTCTTGCTGATCCCACTGTCCTGTAGCTGTGAGAACAGCCATTGAACGAGCATTTCCACAAACACCAAGGGCTCATCTGCCAGACGCTGCGCTGCCTGCTCCAAGCACTGCCCAATGCTCAGGTCTGGGCCATGGCTATTTGCTTTCAGGTGCTGCATATCCATAAGCAACTCCCGCTCCTGTTGGGGACAGTCCATGTAGATCAAGTGTCAGAATGACAGGCTTGCAGGACATCACCATTTGAAAGTGAATTTTAACGTTCCTTAAAGATGAAGGCCCTGTGTGTTTCCCTGACACTCAGTTCATCTTCTTTGGCTTTGATGTGGAGTTTGGTTCCTTACTGCATGCTGGTGCATTCAACCTATTACTGATACAATTTTACTTGATTGTTACCATCCCTAACAATCCAGATAGAACAATGTTTATGGGAAACTATGCCCTATGCCATTCCTATCACCAAAAAAATTCCTTTCCATTCCTTGTTATGTTTTCCTCTTAAGCCCACATACTGCCCCCATACCTGCACCAGACTGAATTGAGTTAGGAGCCAACTGCACAGACTGTCTGCAATACAATGAAATCAGCTATTACACTCAGTTCATGGTGCCTTTAAATAATACAACTAACTTAATTATTGTAAAATCGACTTAAACGAGGCTGATTTTCAGAAACAAAACATTTCAATATGGGTAAGAAAGGCTAGTATAAAGGTAAGGAAATTAAAGACTAGCTATATACTCATAAAAGTAACAGACAGTGAAAATTAGAGTGCTGTAGGGTTTGTAAAATTCCTAATAAACTTTTCATGTTAGCTGAACTCATGTTCTTTGCAAATCGCCAAGTCTTGATACAAAAGTAAGAAGATAAAAATTAAGAAACAGTTACAAATAAAAGTGATTCTCCCTACTAGATGGTTCTCTTGCAGTTTGTGTCAGCAAGCAGGCAGGTAAGACTCAGTTTTCAGTATCTGATGGGAAGTTCATCATGGGAATTCTGATAAGAGACATGAATGTACAGGATTGAGCTTTTGTAATGGAGAAAACAGGCCATCAGTCACATAGAATTAATGCTACTAACGGAGAAGCGTTTCCTGGAGAAGCGGGAATAGCTGCGCTTTAAAGAAGGGAGAGATGTCTTGGTGTCAGGATGGCAGAAGCCTCCCAGGCCTGCTTGTGGGGCAGAGGGCAGGAGGGCACCTTCCTACACTGAGAGAGCCTGGCAAGCCACCCTGCTCAGCCCCCAGAACACTGAGATGCCCCATTCTTTGGGAAACATGCTGAAAGCAAGGCCAAGGAGGTCTGTGGCCATTCCAGAACCATAGCAAGCTTTTGACAGAAGAGCGGTAGCGACAATCAATGATCGCGTTAAAGTGGCATTTGTGTGATTTTACCAATTAGGTTGACACACCTACACCTACACAAATCTTGCTTATTTGATTCCAACTCGGCAGAAGAACTCACAAGGAGATAAGGAAAATAAGAGTCTGATATCCTAGGATCTCTTTGCGGTTTGGTGAACTACTCTCAGCATGGCTCAAGGATGTGTGAGATGTAATACACTTGAACTTTTACAGGTAGTATGTACAACACCAAAACAGTCTTAAGACAGTGTCACAAGCAAAACAGGTCTATTGGAAGACCAAATTTCTTTAAATGGACAAATAATGCTATTTCACAGTAGTGGTTCTGCCTGAAAGAAGAGGATTGTTTCCTTACTCTTTCCTATTCACTAATTACTTGTCAGTGTTTCCCTAAGTAGAAGAGAAAAGCTATTCCTGACATGGCCTGTCTCCAGTATTCAGACTTGCTTTCTAAACTTCACAGTGTAAGCGAATGGACACTGATAGAAGAGCAGTATAGATGAAGTATTTCTCTGCTGCTTGCTCATGGGGCTGTTTTCCCCTTTAGAGACTATACAGTGAAACCAGGAAGTTCAGACAACCTTACATCTACCATTAGCTCTTTATTTTGCTCTCCCAAAAGTACAAGACTGACCACACAAATACATGGCACCAAACTCACTCAGAGGTTTTAGCTTCTCTGCACACTGCAGTTACACTGAGGAGATACACTCAAAGGCAGCTTGCCTTGGCAGACCAGTATGAACCATAGGAACCATCTCACACTAAGCTGTCACAAAGGAACTGGTAAAGCAGCCCAACCCTGAGGGCTGCAGGTGCTGTCGATGACCTGGCTGCTCTGCTGGGCTGTGCAGTGAGCATGAACAGGAACTGGTGCTGGAACTGGGCAGGTACATCAGGCCTCTAGGTAAGGGAAACCTCTAAGAGGGACACCTGATGTGGAGCTTCTGCAGTCCAGGACCGTTTCATCAACTTGTGCTACAACACGACCCAAATTACTGCTGGAACCAAGTTGTTTGCTTTAGCTGGGAAGTGGCTGAATACCTCAGCAGCATTAATCCACTCGTCACCAGCAGTACAGCTCCACTTGAGCTTTAAAGACGAAGTCTGAGATTTAGGTAGCCTTTAGTTTTATTCACTTACATTGTTTTTTCTGTCTCCTCCCTTCAGTAGTGGAATAGAAAGAGAGGAAAATGACCCTTTTCTTGCCTTTGGCCAATGATCAATCGTGTGAAGACCTTTACTCTACCCTAAAGAAAACAATGATCAGCCCCATAAACCTCTGCTTTCCTTTCCTATTTTGCTAAATTTACCACCTCCAAAAATAACCACATTATTGTACCTCAGGAATTAGATCAAAAGTAAATACTATAATCACACTTCTAATGATAATTACTTAAGCAACATACATGACTTGCAATTACTAGAGTGATCACAAAAAGTTCACGGGTTAAAAGAAGAAAAGATATATTTACATAAAAGAGAATTTATAATTTCAGTTTGACAACCTTAATTTAAAGATGACTGCTTTCTATCTGTAAAAAACTCAACTACCATCCAAACAGATAGGCTAATGAAGGGCCATTGCTCATCAAGAACAGTAACAATTTCTAAAAGTTGCTGGAAAATAAGACAGCACACATTTTGGTTAGCACTCTACACCACAATGAGAGCAGTTATCAGTGATGCATTGCTCCTGAGGTGGAGAGAAACCACAGTATTTCCATTAGTGGTAGCAAAGTTTCCCTTTTGCTGCCTCCATGCCCTGGGTAGCAATCCCACACTCCCAGGCCTGACCAGCTCTCCACAGATATCCCCAAGTACCTCATGCTCCCGGCCTCAGGTGCTCACACCAACCCTTGTATTCCCCTCCCACCTTCCACTGGTCAGATCAAAGCAGATCCCTCCACAGCCTGACTCTCCCCTCACCTGCAGCCATTTATTACACCAGAGGATCCAAAACACTTTTCAGCTCAGCTGTGAGTGTCAGCTCAGGTTTTACTCATCAGCTGCAACCAGAACTGGGCACTCAAGCCAAAGGCCAGACGCCACGCTGATTTTTTTTTTTTTTTTTTTAAAGTAAGGCTCTTCTTTTCAAACTATGTTTTCCTGTGTGTGAAATCCTTTGGCTCAGTTCTGGATTGAAACAGTAGCTCCCCCCTGACCCGCCCGACTTGGCATAAGTCACTATTGTGACTCAATATGTGATTTCCATTTATTAAGACTACTTTTTGAGCAAAACAAAACACATAAGATGTCCCATCTGGGCAAATAATTTTTGAGAAGGCTTGCAAGACAAATAGCACAGCATACTCTGAGCCACAACATATGAATAATAAAAGATGATTTTAGCATTATATATTTGCTAGCATATAATAAGATATGCTGGATTTACACTGAGATTTAGATTTGTCTTATTTTAAAATGCTAAATTTTACTTTAGTGGAGCCAGTATTTCACATGATTACTGGTTCTATTGAAATTGTGATGCTGGTTTTAGTGCTAAAAGGTAATTTATCAATTCTAATTAAAATTATTTAATTCTATCTAAACTCACCATATTTAACAAAACCAAACAAACAACCCGCAGACCTCAGGCCAGCCAAGTACAGTGATTTCAGGCAGGGATGATATATACCTTAATTAGCAGTACATTACAACATTAACATATGCTCTCCATAAAACAATGTTCCAGAGATGATGTTTCAGTGGGGCTGGACTAGAAAGAGCTTTCCTATTCTGATTCATAGACCAACTTCCATGTTTGACAGGGGTTTTAATGCCACAGCTGAACCAAGGCTAGAGCTTCCAAACTCCTTTTTTAAACATAAGGGCATTTGATAGAAGAAATCCACTGCACACAGCCCAGTGAGTGGAGCTGCCCAGCCCTGAGCGAGGAGATCCACATGTCCAGATGAACAGCCCAGCGACCGAATTACTGCTCTGCTTTTCCATCCTCCACTCAAGGTGTTCAGACAGAGGGAACCTGAGGGAGTTCTTCCTTTATGGCCACTCCCATGTATTTCCCAACAGGAGCCCAGCTGAGCTGTCCACAGCCCTAAGCCTGTCCCTGCTCCTTCCCCTGCAAGCTCCTTACTCCAGCAGCCCCACCTGGGATTGCTAAATCAGAAGCAGGGAAGGGGCACAAACTACTGGTCCCAAACCAATAGCAGTTTGCTGAAACCTAAGACCAGAATAGGATTTTGACCAACTTCAGATACCCCAACCTGCTATTTGATTTATTTCTTGTGAATTCTCCTCCTAATGGAAGCTGTGACAGATAAATGCTCCTAAGCAATCAGCAGCTACAGCCTGTTTAACTGCCTGAGAGCTACAGCCTGTATTGAGAGAAGCATTTCCCAGTGATTTAGATTTTTTCTCAGTAACAAAAGAATCTCCTAATACAGAGCAGATGCATTTTGTCAACTTTAATTGACAAGTCAATATGAAAATATGCTACAAAAGCAAATGCAATGGACCCAAAGATGACAAGAGAGCTACACTGCCACTAGATCTTTGGTTCTTCTTCCCAGGCTGGCAGCATTTATTTATCTTTTCTTGCTTTGATCACAGATATGAGGAAATCTGATGTCTCCAAAACTTTTATACAACGTGCATTACATGTATGTGTGTGTTTATATATATATATTTCCTAAGCAATAGAAAACCGTACAGGAGGCCACACAGAGTAAGATTATGCTTAGTCTTTTGAGTAAATTGGATTGTTTCAAGTAATGGGATAAATTGTTTCATTGCATATGGATTATGAAAAAGATCATAACTTATATCGGAGCTGAGTACCTGTATATGGAAGCAAAGACATGTCTGACTTAGCAGGGGAGAAGAAAAACAGCCCATGAGTCTAATAAGGACAAACATTTTGGAAAATAAAACAGGATGAGAAACAAACTCTGTAACTGATGAAGTAATCTGAAATGACAGTTTATGTGACTATAGGGGTGAACACTCTTTATACAGCAGAGCAGGAAATAAAAAAAAAAAACCAAACAACAACAAAAAGTTCATTTGTTCTTTCCTGGCATTATAAGAATTTAAATGTAATTGTTTCAGGTTTCATTAATTCTATCTTTATTTTCCTGATGTATATGCGTTTCTTACTGCTATTCATTAATCAGCCTACAACCATGGTGTTAATTCAATTATTACTGCTGTTTGCATTGGGAGTTGAAGGTGGTGAGGGCTGTTACTGCCTTCATAATGATGCGAATTCAAAAAGGACCATCACAGTTGCAGAAGTGTTTGCTTCAATGAAAATCTGCCTTGCACTTGAGCTGCAGACAAGCTGAGGCAAGATTAATCTTTAAGGCTTCTCTGATCCAGACTATTCAAAACCTGCACTGAAGAACTAACAGTCTCTGTGGTGTTAGGGCTCACCTTCACCAGCTGAGCAGTGATGTGGGTCCTACATCCCTTGTGAAAGGTAAAACCAGTGTCGGGGTCAGCAGGACAGCACCTTCAGCAGGGTATGTTGGTGTGCCCTGGGCTGTGCAGGGGACACAGCCCCTTCCCCTGGGCACCTTCAGCAGGGTGTGATGGTGTGCCCTGGGCTATGCAGGGGACACAGCCCTTCCCCTTCTGGAGGCCTGTACACAGTTTGCCTGCAGTGAATCCAGAGAGCCCTGGAAGTGTCCTACCTGTGCACAGACTGTCAGCACACGGCACACACTGCACAGTCAGGACTGGGCTTTGATCCCTTCCCTGAGCCATCTTCTATTAACCTGTGCATCAACATTACACTAATGCCTTAAATTACACACAGGCTGTGTGGTTAGCCACTGAAGAGAGAATGAGTATCTTTAGGACTTTCTGATTCTTGCTTCACATTTCCAGAAGCAATATGGAACACCTTAAATCCCGAAGAAATGTCCAGTCTCTACGTGCTTTGGATAGAAAAAAGGGACCTGTTTTTGAAATCCAGACATATGGCTGTGCCAGGAAAGGTGCTCTGTTTTGTAAGAGTGACAAGTGGGGGTAAGCAATGTTACTTCTAACCCTTTTGGGGCTGCTTAAATCCCAGGGACTAGAAGTAATGTAGCAACAGTCTCAAATGACTGCCTTTCCTTCCATGTTTTCATTGGATGAAATGAAGAACAGAAAATTTTGAATGTTTGTCCAAGTCAGCTGTGACTTTGGATGAAAATCAAACCAACTTGTCTCCACTTAAATCCCAAATAAAAACTCTATAATCTAATAAATTTTTTAGATGTGTAAAAAACCCACACTTTTAAATTAAGTAGTACTTAAATTATTTATTTTATTATTCTCTATTGTCTAATTCAACTAAATTCACATTTGAGATTAAATTATAGCTGGCTCATATTACTGGTATGAAACATCTCAGTGCTGTTGCTTTGAACCTGTGGTACACATCCTCTGTGTACAAATCTGCAAGGAATTAAGTTACATGCATTTCTCAGTTTAGTTGGCAGATCCATGAGACTTTGGTGGGGAAAAAAAATAAAATATGTGAATCCAGATTCAGCAAGATTTGCTTTGATATTACTCTCATTTTATGGACTAGGCTAACTGCACTGTTTTCTTGAACTACAGCCATGCCCCTAAGCATTCATCTCTGACAACAGCAAAACACACTGATTCACAAAATCTGTCTAGATTAGATTTAGGTTGACAAAAGACAAATACGTTGAACTTGTATAATACTTATTATATTATAATCCTTTGAGCAGATTGATGCATCCCTGCTAATAAAGTTACAGTCACCGCTTTTCCACTTTTCCCAGCATTCTCATTTCTTTTCAGTGTAATTGATCCTTTAGGATTTTTAAGCCTGGCCTCAGAACCACTTGTGTTTGAACTCTGGAGAGCATTATGCTGAAGAAAACCATAAAAACATATTTAAATGCGATTATGTGACAAGAAGCAGTACTCAAAAAAGGTGCAACGGGGGATTATGTGTTTATTATCAGCTGCAGTTCACATCTGCCCTATTCACAGAAAAGAGAGAGCAGAAGATGTTATTTCTAACTGCTACTTTTCCAAAATCAACCTGAGACTTCACTTGATCTGTTTTTGCATTACTGAAAGTTACTGTAAATTGCAGCTTGGTAATTCTAGTGATATGTGGATCAGCAGCTTTAATAAACCCTTCAACTACCTTATCTGCCAGGGATGCAAATCACAGTAATTGTTGAACAATATTTCCTAAATTTCACTTTACTTTTGACTTTGCCAAGTGGTTATAAAATAGCCTGCTATTTGAATAATCATTTTTTTAAAAAAGACAACAACTATGTGGTGAGGATTTAAGCCCCAGATGAAAAAAAGAGGAGCTGCTATAATCTCCAATAAACTGGCACGTCAGCCTAAGTGACACGCAGAAATGGAAGAGGCCTTGCATACAGATTAACTGTAATGTGTTGGAGCGGGGATGCACCAACTAGAACAGTAACACAAGAGTGTTGTCCATGTCCATGGGATTTAGGGTGATTGAAGTTATCGGCCTTTTACATTGGTGGGCAAGTCATAATACAGAACTAACAAAGAAAGGGTTGCTGTACACCAAAGACTGTCAGGTTTGGATTTCAATGAGTGAATACTTTGCTCCTTCTGCATGGCCAGTGACAAGCCAGCCCTGCTCACAGTGGCCAGAGTCCCCTGTTATCTCCAGCCCCTCCGGCCCTGCTGCTCTGCGCCACTGTGTCCACAATCTGCACTGCCGGCACGGGGGAAGGAGGCTGCATCTCTGGCTGTGAGGGATAGGGAAGAGCTGGGATACAGCAGTGGAAGAAGAAGGTGGAAGAGGATCTATCAAAGACAGCAACAATTAGATTTGCTCCAGAAATTGTTAAGAATGGCTGCGCTATCATCTTTAAAAAAAATGAATCCTGCGGGTTTGAACGTTGACAGCATTCCACAGCCTCAACAATCTGATCTAGCAGCAGGTTGTTCCCATTTTCAAAAACATGTACCTTTGCAAAACACATATCGAGAGAGAGAGAGAGAGAGAGAGAGAGAGAAAGAGAGAGAGAGAGAGATTGAAAGCCAACAGGTCCAGGCTCCCTGAGGGATAGATGCAGCACGACGGGAGCTCATTTTGTTGAGACAGAAATGTTAATCCTTTAAAAATCTCAGCACACCTTTCTCTTATCCAAGAACATGCTTTCTTCTGGGGAGTTTAGAAATAATACTTAAGAGATAGAAGACTACTGGGGCCTAGACACACCAAATCACCTATGATGTGCATTGCTTTGTTTCTTGTTCTCCAGGCTTCCCACCTCTCTGGGATTGGTTCTGTGTACACAGCGTGCAAGTACTGCTTAAAATGGTGTCGCAATTGTGAAGCACTTGAGAAGATACAAAGATAACATTTTATCATTGCTCAAATTCCACCTTGCACATTGCCTCAAAAAAAATACTTTGATGAAAAAAATCAATTTGCCCATAAAATAAGTAATGGGATTCTGTATAACTCTACAGACTACACACACTATCGATGACACTTTAAACTCCTGATTTAATCAGCTTTTCAGTGTCAGTTTTTATTTGTATAATAATATCACAACTGAAATGAAAATTCAAGAAGCAGAAAACAGCTACACATGTTTGATGTCACATGTGAAAGTCTTAGATATTTAGCCACTTCTTTGATGCTTTGATCTCTAAAGAAATCTTACTAAAATTACGATCAAAGGAATTTATATTATTGCAAGTACTTAAGAATGAAGCATCTTAGGGCACTAATCAGTATTCTGTTTAATCCATCACCCTTGGAATCCATTATTGCTAAGCACCTCAATCTGATGGGAGTTATATTTACTTAAGGATGATATTCTCCTGAAACAGAGTTAGAAGTACCAGGAAGCAACACTTCCAACTTACAAAAAGAGCCAAGAAATGGATTTTATTCTTCTGGTTAAAAAGTGCTCTTTGAAGCCGTTTTTTAAATGTACATAACTTAGGAAAATTGGTATGCAGATCATTATGAGACTATGCAGAGTTTTATTTTTCTACAGCAAAGAAACAGAATTTCCAATACATGGCTACTTTTAATTTAATCTATTTCTAACTATTTCCTACTGTCAGTGTTTATAGAAGACTATTACACAGATGGATATATCTAATATTTATAAAGTAAATTAACACTCTACTTTATAACATGCAAAAGTAGATAAATAATGAATTATCCTTTTCATCAATCTGACCACATAATGCCTATTTCACTGTAATATTAAGTACCACACCAGACTGGTAGTTGTAATCCCCCATGGTGAGTTAAATCAGTTTAATACAAAGAATTCCTAAACTGCAGCCTACAGAACAGGAAAAGAACATGAGAGCCAAGTAAGATATAAAAAACCCATTAATTACTGGTTAGATTATGGATTTACTGATGATTTACTGATGAGAAGTAAAGGAGAGTTGTACTTTTGCAGGAGCAAGTAAGAGATGAAACCATGACTCGCAGTCACAGCCACAGTCTTCATAACCTCCCACATCCTGACTAAGCAACTTCTTCTCCTGTTTCACCTGCACAGATTATTTTTCTTCCTGCACACCCCACTCACAAAGGTGGACTTTGATTTTGCAGTGGTTTCCTACTATTTATATCCCCATGCTCCATCACTCTTTAATGGTGAAAGATTACGAGCAGACTAATGTGCAAACACCTCTGCCTGAGAATGCACTGCTGTAAGCATTATTCCAAGTTGACAAGAAAACATGCCCGCTCTAAATGAAAATCAATCTCTGTTAAATCTGTTAGCTCCAGCTCATTTGGGCTGGCACTGCTGTAAGAGCTCACAAAGAGGTGTGCTGAGGCGGGAGTATCACACATTCAGCTTTGAAAGACGGCGGATGCACCAGGAATGCAAGTGCATCTGAGAGATTCAAAGAGATGACAGAGGCAGACGTGGGTTAATCACGTTTCTGACAAACCCGCTGGTAGGTTATCTTTCCTTTGGGCTGAGGGAAAGGCCTGTCAAAGAAATGCTTTCAAAGGCACAAGGTTAATTCATGCTGGAGCACCTTCTGTCCTGACTTCAGCATTCTGTACAGTCGGCTGTCACACCCTTATAGATTCATTTTGGTTTTGTTCTCTTTTCATCTACACCACTGGAAAGCAGGAAGCTGCACAAACAAGGAGATGGTCCTCCAACTCAGGAATATCACACGACTCCTAAAGGCACCCACATGACCTGTCCGTAGTCACAATTCATGTGAACCATGGGGCACGGGAGTTCCTCTGTGCCCCTGCCACTGTGGACTCCAGGATTAATTCCAGGTAATCAATACCTACAGAGCAACTCCCAGAGAAATAATTCTGCCTCATCAGAGTTCATAACCCAGGTGGCACAACAGAATATTCTGCTGCCTTTAGTACAAGCCCACTCCATGGGTACTTCAGATCTCGGATCCTGGGAAACGTAAATGATGAGCTGTACCATGTAGTAATTTTACCTGCAGTTGTGTGATAAAATGCTTTTATCTTGGAAAATTACTTACTTGATTAAAGTGCTGAAGTTTGTCAATTAAATTACTGATGAGTGGGTCCAATCCTCTGACTTTCAGTTCTGGATTATTAATTTGTGCCTTCAGTCCATTGGAAACAACTCTACTGGTATAACTGTAAAACAGAAAAAAAATAAAACATCGGTAACTGGAACCATGTCCATTGGAATCAAAAATCTTATTAAACAGGGTTTGCAAAAAACAAATATCTTGTAAATGGGAATAAAAATTTGTAATAAAATATTTATATTTTTAAATATTCCAGCCAGAATAAGTCATAGTTTCTTGCAGTATCATTCATCACTTCAAACAATTCAAGTCATGAACCAACAGAAATTTCATAAGCCACACAGAGGTTCATTTCATTTCATTCATAACCAACATTCTCAAGTTCTTCCATGCAACTGATATTTTCCAAAAATTCTTTCATTATTGCAGAAACTTGGAGAATTTTGGTCAGAAATTCAACATCTTGAGAAGAAGGAAAAACCTAGCGAAACAGCAGTCTCACTTCAAAAACATTCATACTCAAAGTGTGAGATTCGACTCCTCTTGCTGGGCCAGTCGTTTATCACCAAACTGTCTGGAGATACTGCAAAGCAGCACCTGCTGCTCTACCAGAGCTTCTCCCTGTGCCTTGTCTGCATCAGAACTCAATAGCCCCCACACACAGGAATTGTCTTTAACCAAGTCCTGCTTTACCTGAGGAATAGCAGCTGTTGTCTAACCCACTCCTGTCACCCACAACTGTTGACTGAACAGTTTCTGACAGTCTTTTCTGGAACACACCACAGGGTATTCTCAAACCTAACTGAGATAGGGCTCCACCCATGTACTCTCATGGGGAAAATTCCAGGGCTGTGCACATTTGGTCTCTACTTCTCTACATGCCTGTAAACAGTCTTTGAGACTTTATAAATCAGATTTCAGTTGAGGAGGTAAATTCATCAGCACATGTTTGCTGAATCCAGTGCTTCCTGGAAGTATCCAAATTCCTGCATGCCAGCTTCAGCGTTTATCTGTTTGTGTATGACTTGGGTTTGACCCCCCCTCACAAGACTGCAAGTCCCAGAGAGCTACAGCGCAACCTTCTTCCGGCAAGTCATGCTTTGAAGGGTTGTATGAACCACTGAGTTCGGCACCTATTTGTCACAAAGTGGATCAGGGATGTCTGCATGACCAGTTAAGGATCAGAAAGTGACTGTTCCCAAACCAAACTCTCCCAGACTCACACACTCGCATGGGAGGATCCCAAGTTGGCATCTCTATAAGTGAGGTAGTAATTGGCTCTGCTCCTTTGGACTGAAACATCGAGAGAAACATCATGCTACATATTTCTCTTTGATCAGACCTACACACTTCGATATCCCAGATATTCTCCTATCAGTGAAACCTTCACTGTAAACCAATAGGTGCTGAAGCTGAGGACAGCACTTCAAAATGGAAAAAAATGCCCAAATTCTACTAGAGAAAGACAATAGAAAGAGTTGGGGGGGACCTAGCTCTCTGGATATATTTGTCCTATCTTAATTTCATTTAAGATGAACAACAAATCTATGCAAACTGCTGGGAAAGCACACTGTAGTACCCTGCTGTTAAAGGTGTGACTTAGGAAGAGAAAGGACTAAGAATGGTCCACTTTCTTCAACAAATGTCACTTCTCAGGGGAAAAAAAAAAAAAAAAAGAAAAAATTGTTTAGAACAAAGAATTGACAAAAAAATCATGTTTTGCCCTAATAGCCAGATAGTTTTTAAAGGACAAACATTCAGGAAAACTTTTTTCAGTGAGTTTGTATTTTTTTGTCCATTGAGTCTTTTAAGGCAATGTTCTAATTTTTCTTGCTGTGTAACTGATCTGGAAGTATAAACTTTCATGATGCAATGGCATGTCCAAAATAATGGCTGAGTTCAGATCTTAAAAGCAGACTCAGAGAGCTGGACTGATGTCCCCAGGAAGAACCCAGCTAAAGTATTATTTTCAAGTCAAGAGTGGTATGGATCACATCAATCCACCTCAATTCATTTGGACGATATAACAACACTGCTGTTGTTATATTTAGCTTTAGCTTTATTCACAGGGACCCAAAATGGGGAAAGTCCATCTCAACCAACTCATATATATTGCTGTTGCTAAATACACACTTTTACACACATCATTATCAGGAAAATAGGACCATTTGGTATGAATGAGTTTACAGTCCATGGAGGCACAGGGGACACTAGAATCCCTGAAGTTTCACGTGTTTAAGGACTCACTCCTTGAAGCTCTAGAGATATGCATACATTATGCACAGATATTTCTGTTGCCTGGACTGCTTGCAGTTTGATTCATAACATGGATTACTTATATTTCATAAGTCAGAGTCCGCATGCATGAGCTGTGTGAATTCTGCATCAGTTCCTTTATCTCCTTGGTCTAGTATGGCTGCACTGTGGCAGTCACCAATGACTACAACTAACTGCTAAGGTCAGGTTCCAGCAAGCCAGAACTGGCCCAGCTCTAGTCTAGAACATGACCTGCACAGCTGGAAATTCTCACAAAGCCAACTGGAGAGCTGTGGGGAAATAGATGTGAGCTGCCCAATGAGTAGGGTAAACAGCTGATGGAAAGAGAGGCAAAAGACTTATATGCAGAAACCAACAAAACCAGCTCTTGGGTTTTCCCGTGACCACCTGTAACAAGCTGTGCTTGTCCTGTGTGTTCTCACCGAGAGATCAGTGCTAGACCAAACTCGAGCCTGGAAAGACTCAGATGGGGAGTTCACTGAAGATGGGTTACACCTCTCGAGGAGGAGACAGAACAGATAACTGCAGGACAACTGCACTGCCAGAGAGAAGGGAGCAATTCCCCCAGTCCATCCCAGTCAAGAACCAAAGACTGCACCACAAACAAACATTATGTCCCTCTGACCCAAATCCCACCCTGTAAATTGAAAATCCTTCTAGTAGCTCTGTATCACGCTAAAATGCTTTGAAATAAACACTATACATTTCCTGAAAGATAATCTGATTACTTTACTTCTTTGCACTATCTAAACCATTTTTCTTGTTGACATCAGATCCTGAATTACTGGAAATGTACATTAGGTAAGATCAGAAATTGGCTTGCTTTATTTAATAACCTGCAATTTAACTGAAATATTGTAGTATAGAATTGTTAACTCTGGTTAAAGCTCTAGTACTTTATTCAAACTAAACCCAGAAATGTCAGCAGGAATGGCCTGGAAAGTTGTATTAAAATATTGTCACTGGAGCAATCCTGAAAGTAACTGTTACACTGGTTCCCAAAGAACAGCATGTGCAGACAGAATTTTCATCCAGACCTCAAGCCTCAGGCCAATGTTATTCCACTGACTGATTGGGCTAAGCTACGATATCTTAAAAAGCAAAAAGTAAATTATAAAAAAACAAACCAACCTCCCAAACCCAATTTTTCAGTATTTCAGAAGAACAGTATCAATTATTCTAGATCTCAGCTAGCAGAGCTTCTCAGAGGTTTTAAAGGTAAAAAGTGAAATGCTGTTTTCACATAGCATTGCATTTCAACTGAAGGCACACATTTTCATATTCTATATAAATAAAGATATATTATTTGAATCTAAACACCCATTTTGAAATAAAGCCTGATGATCTTCTTTTGTGTTCTGAAATGTGTTCCTTTTAATTCCTAATATGAAAACATATCAAGGTACAGGTTTCCCTCAAAGACAAATAGGGCTTTCTAGATAGTTCAATAATTTAAAAACAAACAATATACAAAATAGAAATAACTTGGAATTCCAGGCAAACCACTGCAGGAGCTGCATTAGGCATAGATGTAACCAGCGGCGATACCTAGTCACAAAAGCCCAAGGGACAGGGTGCTGTTTTCACACCACTTCCTTCTCTGTTCCCTCTTCCCTGCAGGAGATCGTATCAGTCAGGATACTGCAGGCAGCTTTTCCAAGTATTATCCATCAACTTCCAGCTGGGAGACTATTTCCACTGTTCCATATTCCTCAGAGCGCTGTTACCCTGAGCTGTGTCCCTGTGTCTAATGGCCTGCCCCTTTCCTGAATAAGTCAGCTCCAGCACACCCACTCACCAGGGGGATTATGGACCTCACCACATTCCAAATGCTTGGCCACGTGCACTGAGCATTTCAGAATTAACTGCATTGGAAATTCAGGATTCCCGGAACCCAAACTCCATCTGAATTGCAGTTCTCTAAATTTTAGTTTTCTTTTCTCCACTTGAATATTTGGCCCAACACAATTGCACAAGAGGCATCAAAATTCTTATTTAACTGGAATAAACAGGACAAACATCACATGGCAAGTCAGAAAATCTGAGCCTCATATTTACTTCAGCAGAATCCAGGAACTGCCGTAAACATCTCCATGGGACAGAAACTGCTTTTGATGAAATATTCTGTCATACAACCTTGAGAGTTGCCACACATGGAGAATAAGAATAAAATGCACTGGTTACAAAACTAAATATATATTTGCTGAAACGTTTCTAATTTGTTGACCACATGTACTGGTTTAAAAGTTAACCAGCAGGGGGATGAACTCAACTCAAAGGAGAGATTATAAATCAGAATAACAATTTATTAAAATAATACAGTAAGTACAATAATACAAACAAACAATTGGTCTCAACCCACAAAAACCCAAATGTATAACCCAGTGCCCTGGGGCCTGAACAAAGTGGTGTTCCTTGGGCCCTGTTTGAGTCCAAAGTAAAGGGAGAGGGGAAGAACCTGCTGGTGGGAGAGCTGCTGCAGTCTGGCCAGAACTGGTGATCGCAGTCCAGTGGTGGTCTAAGTCTGGTTGAGAGCGATGAGCTGCAGCCGTCCTCTGGATCCCACGAGTGGGTTGAAAAATGTTCCAAAACTCCAAGATTATATATCCTCCAGTTCAGGCAGGAATGTTCAGTGCTCCCCTCAGGGTGGGGAGTTCCACAAAGGGTGTGAGGACAGAAACATCCTTCTATCTCACAGGCCTCTTAACACCTAGTTTATAGCCTGAGGAGTCAGGCTCTATGGGCAGAGGGTGCGAATAGTCTATTGACAACAATAGTCTAGTTTCTGGGAAATGACATGGAAGGCTATAGAATACAGTTTTGGGTTACACCCACCATGATGAACTGATCTCAGCTGTCCTAACTAGGACACCACACTTTTAGGAAAATATAATTACACTCTACACATCATCAAGGCAACAATTTTGAAGCAGAAATAATTTCTGTTATGCACTTTTTCATCTTTTTTGATGGTATTGATTGAATAATTCCACTGTGATCAACAGGGGTTAAAACAGCAACACCTTTCTGAAACATACTGGCAAGTTGAAAAGTCTTTATGACTGAGACTCTAAAAGTCACAAATCACCATTTATCTCTTTGGTGTTATAAAAACATGACTGTCTTGTATTTTCTGTACAAATGCATAAACTGTTCCGTAAGAAAAACAACCCATCTCCCCCCAACAGAAGAACACACGAAAAAATTGCAGACTGGACCACCTAAAAGAAAATATACACTTTCTCACCCTTCCAAAAATCAGCAGTTGTCCCCCAGCCTGCTAAAGCCAGAGAAGTCTAGAGTAAGCCACTGTTTTTATAGCAAAATCATGAAAGTGTTGCAACGAAACGACTTTACAGCAATCAACTGACATCCAGCTCTGCTTCTTTCATCTTAGTGCATAACTTAAACAGGAAACTACCCCAGAGATACACGTTGCCTGTAAACCCACCTGGAATGAGATGGCACTGTGCAAATAATAACTGCAGAGAACTACAATGAGGACTTTTCAGTCCCCTATGTTTGACAGTAAGGCACTGGCCATAGGCTCCCATTTGCTAAGGGAATTCTGCAATAACCTGGTTATTTCAGCAATATCCTCAGCACCCTGTCAGGGCAGACACCACCCACCACCACTTAATGACTCAGATGTTAAAAGGTGAGAGGGGAGAGGGAAGAGCTTTGAATGTGCCATTTAGGAAGAAGCAATGAGAAATATGAATAAGCTACTTAACTGGTCTTGAGATCCACTGAACAACTAATTCAGTTAAGTTAGGCATGGTTCACCAGATAGTGTGTTTTGTCTTATATTTATTCATAATTTGACCCTTAGGCTGGAATAGTTTGCCTGAAATTCAATTATGTGAATCCACTGCTAATCTACAGCAGCCTGTGGTGTCTCCAAATTAATAATTTTTGGACACTTCCCTTGTGGTTTTTAGATGCAGTCCTTTGGAGCATGTGACCCTCTGACCTACAGGGTCAGGATTTTCAAGGAAAACAGAAGTGTGCACCAACTATTAAGAGAAGTGACAGATTTTGACATAATTCATTAGGATTACTGGCTTTGATCTGATTAACCCCTCTGCCCACTTCTTCACAGAACAGAAAGAACAAGCAGAACACATGGCAGCTGCATATCCCTTCCCTGGTCATCACAGTTGCTTGTCACTAACTTCAAGGAAGAAAATGCCATTTTCCTGAAGTGTTGTTGATGCTTAAACATGACTCTCCATGAAGAAGAGCCAGCCAGCACAGGATTGCCTTTAGACTCAGCTGTCCCTGAGCTGCTCCACATGATGACAGTGGCGGTGGGGGACTCCCTCCACCTCCTCCCGACCCCTGTCATTAGAACTGACCAACAGACAGGTTGTGCTTCATCTCTGAGCGACTCCCACAACAGCCCTGCTCACAGAAATCATAGAATCACAGAATCAGCTGGGTTGGAAGGGACCTCCGAGATCATCAAGTCCAACCTTGATACAACCCCGCTGTGGTTCCCAGCCCATGGCACTGATGCCACATCCAGTCTTATCTTAAAAACCTTCAAGGACAGAGAATCCACCACTTCCCTGGGCAGCCCATTCCAATGGCTGATTACCCTCTCTGGAAAGAATTTCTTCTTAATATCTAACCTACACCTCCCCTGGCACAGCTTAAGACCCAGCCCTCTTGTCTTGCTGAGAGTTGCCTGGGAAAAGAGACCAACTCCCACATGGCTACAACCTCCTGTCAGGGAGTTGTAGAGAGTGAGGAGGTCTCCCCTGAGCCTCCTCTTTTCCAGGCTGAGCCCCCCCAGCTCCCTCAGCCTCTCCTCACAGCACTTGTGCTCCAGTCCCTTCCCCAGCCTCGTTGCTCTTCTCTGGACCTGCTCCAGCCCCTCCATGTCCTTCCTGAACTGAGGGGCCCAGAACTGGACACAGCACTCCAGGGGTGGCCTCACCAGCACCGAGTGCAGGGGAAGAATCACTTCCCTGGTCCTGCTGCCACACTGTTCTTGATACAGGCCAGGACGCCATTGGCCTTCTTGGCCACCTGGGCACACTCTGGCTCATGTTCAGCTTCCTGTCAATCCAAAAAATGTCTTGCATCACACGTTTTGTCATTTCTGTACCAGCCTGGCAAACCTGTGTTACAGTCATTGAGCATCACAAGGCTGAGAGGTCGCCAAGAAAGGAACGATCAATCCATGACCAGTACCACTCTCTAGGAACTAAATGCACCTTCACTAAAATGTCACAATAAACACTTTATTTAAAAAAAAAGAAAAGAATAAAGGAACTGCACCTTGATAAATTTACTGTCAGATAATCAACAGCCATGAAAGAAAAAACTGCCGCGGTTTGCAGATTTTGCTTTTGTCTTATAATTCAGCTTCTTTTCATCTACCCAACTTAAAGAATCAGTGTGTGAGTGCTTCATAGAATGAAATCATGGAGGATTTCATGACTGTAGCATTTATTTAGTAGCCTGATCCATTAGGTCACTTTGCTATTTGCTCCACTCACTCGAATGGGTCTATTCCTTGTTTATAGGAAAGGTTTCAGTCAGGCCTCTACTCATGGCAGAACTGCAGTAAGAACATCTGAGACAGGTGAACTAACAAGTAATACCCTCAACAGACACTGGGCAAGGGCACGTGTCAGGAAATCCTGAAGGCTGCAGATGTTTCCAAGCCCTTGCATGCAGGGCTGCAGCCTTTGGTGTGACTGGTGAGAGTCACATAACTTCTTGGGAAACCTGAAAAACAGTGCAGCATTTTGTATTTTTAAGGAAAGAATCATGTCTTATATGCCAGTTTACAGCAGGACCAATTCTACTGGAGTAGGTGGAGTCACACCAGGGTAAAATCTGGATACTTCTTTACGCACAAAGAAAAACAATTCCATGAATTCTAAATTATCAGCTGAGCACAACTGCTGCAATATTCTCCAAGAGAAAGATTTATCTTTTTTAAACCACCTATGTAAAGAGTCCCTTTTGAAATGATTAAATAAGTGCCAACGGACTACAAGAAAGCTCAAGTCTGGCACGTAAAGAGTTTAGATGCTCTGAAGATTTTGTGAAGCAGAACTGACACTATGTGAATTCTGTCTCAGTCAGAACTATTCTAATGGGCTTCCGTGGAAGTTTCACAAATAATCTTGTTTATTAGCAATTATGGAAAACGATGAGGCAAATACAGTGTGCTAATGTGATACTTAGAAAAGGAAAATCATAAAGCCAGACAGCATTTATAATGGTCTTTCTCCACTTCTACAGGGCTAAAAAAGACCCCCTGCAATCTAAATTATAAAGACAATTTTAAGACTGCAGGTATAAAACCAAGTTACCAGAAGGTTTCAAGTGACTGGATGATGACACCCCATGAGCATCCTGAAAATCAAAGTGAAAAGCAACTCGGTGAAGGAATGAGCACGTAAGAGATATCAGCATCAAAAAAGATGAGTTCATCAGTTTGTCCAAAATCATGCTGAAAATGTACTGACCAGAGCTTCACGGGATACTGCAAAATGCTTGAAAAGTGTTGTAAAAGAAGTTATTACAGGCTGCTGGTGAAACAGCTTTCATTCTTCTCCCGGGTACATGAAAAATTAATACTACCTTCAAGGCACACTGAAAGCACCAAAGAAATTTGTAGACGTTAATTGGACAATCTTTATTATGTCAAGGGAAAGAAAGTACTTGCCTAGAATACCATCAGATAGGAAAGCTCTTTAATTTCAAGTGAAAAAAACTCTGAAGAACACACAAATGGTACCTCTAAACCCATCAAACTGAATATAATGAGCAATGAAAATGGTACAAACCCAAAAGCTGATAACCTAACTGGGAACTGGCAGCATAAAGACTATTCCCCATTAAAAGGATTCCAGAAACAGAAAATAGAACAATAAACAGTGTATTCTTATCAAAGTAGCATCTGTGGCCATTCCTAAGGGAAAAGAAAAGCTAATAGGAAACGCCTTTTCCTCAGTAACTCTCAGGTCAGGGGAGAGCCTTCTTCAAGCACAAACAGAACATAGCCAAGCTAAATCCTGATGGAGAATCTGATTCTGCATCTCTCGGAGACTGGCAGCTCGCACTGTTCTGAGGGCTGTGGAAAACAAAGGGCAACAGATGACTGCCAGATGGAAGACACTAGTGGAAAACAGGACTGACTCAGCAGAAAAGAAAACACAGTCCCAGGAGAGGAGAGGACTTGAACTCTTAGAAAAAAAATAAAAGGAGACTGGCAATAAACCTCTCATCAGTGGAGAGAGAACGAGCATCAAGCAAGGGCTCACAGCATGTGGTTCATAGGACTTCTGGCAGGCCAAGGTAGTAAGAATCCAGTTGTCTTTCTGGAAGCCCTGATTGCAGATACTTAACAGTTAGTCTTGACAGATGACCATAGATATGCAAAAGGATATTCTGTGATCCTAGCATAGAAATTTTTATGAAGCAAAACAGGGAATATCTTAATTTGCACACTATTCAGCATATGCCACAGGGAGAAGACCCTGCCCGTGGCTCATTAAAAGCAAAGCAAAACAAAACAAAAATACATTAATACTAAGAGGTCAAAACCCCATCTCTCCTCAGAAGCCAGTTTCTCCAAATGCACTTAGGTACACATGGAAGATTAAAGAACAGCTGTCAATAATGAACACATGCACTGCAGCTCTGTATGAACTCAACTCGGGGACTGAACTGCGCCCTCAAACAGCCTTTGCCTAATCCCCCTGGTTTGAGCAGCGAGCCGTTCCCACTCATCCTGCAGCTCCCACCCCACAGCCTCGGGTGTGCACTGGCACGCTGCTGGAGTCTCACAGCACAGCAGGACCACTGTGCAGCGGCACTGCTCCTGCTGCCATTCCAAGTTTCTTGTCTCCATTTTTGGTACTTTCCACAGCTGTGATCCCCAGGCTTGTTTCCACAGCCTTTCATCTACCCTGCTGATTATGCCAACGTGATCCCAGCCTTCCTTCCTATTTTATGCCAAGGAGGCATTTGGATAGACCAGGCTCATTCCCTCTTCCAGGTTCAAGCATAAAGCAGCTGAGATTTGCACTTTCTGAACCACTCTCACTTCCCCTGGCTACTCTGGCTCCTTAGGGATGCCTCAGACTATTATGGATTCTAAACGTGCACTAATGCACATACATTGGATTTCAGTCCCTTATACAGTTTTCCCAATATCTTTGTGCAGGGCTATTCACTGCAATTCGTATCTGTTTCAGTGCCTCCACTTCTGCCCAGGTCTTAATATCTTACAGCAGGTGTTTAGTCCTTTAGCCACACATGAAAGAGTTATTGACCCTTTCTTGGCTGCAGGAGTGCAAGGTACAAAGTTCTAATTTATTCTTATTTCCAGGTTAAAAACTTCATCAGTAAGAAAATGACTCTAAATTTTATATAAGTAAAAAGTAAATAGGCCTTACTGCTGTATACAAAGAGATCAGACACTAAAACTTCCAAATCTCCTGACTCAGAGTTTTTTGCTTAATCTTTTCCACCATCAAGACAGCCGAATTCATCATTCCAAAGCACACAAGTTTTATTCCTTATAGAGGAAGCAGTATTTTATTACAGAAGCTATGAGCTACCTCTCCAGCTCACCAGCAGACACATGCATTTCATCCAACTCCTCCCTTTTGCAACTCGCGAACTGGCACAGATCAGGACAATGAATGTTTATTGTTCCCCAAATGGAAAACACCAACAGCCAAAATGCACTCAGCATATCCCGTGTCACTGCTTGATGGCTGCAGGCACTGGATCTGGCTTAGCTGAGTCACCATTATCCTGGAGGCACTCTCACTGCTGGAATTCCTCACGGACACACCACAGCCTCTGCCAACCAGCACCACATGGGTATGTGCTGAACACAGACATCTTCAGTGCCAGCTTCATGGTTTGGAAGCAGTTTAGGCATGTGACACTTTTCATTTGTTCTAGCTTTTATCTAACTAAATATTTGATGCAGTAGTTCAGTATCTAGCAAAAATAATTGCTATTATTGCTCCTGAAAACACTGCAGAAAATGTTAGTAATAGTAAAGGGCAGTATGGTCTAGTTATGGAGGTAAAAATGTCTCTGCACTTGCCCAAGTCTCTGCACTTTACCCAGGTCAAGGTTGAAGAGCTCAAGAGTAAGGTGGGAAACTGCACAGCCTCTGTTCATGTTTTTGTCTTTAAATACAAAGCATTGTTTCCCTTGCTCGAGTGTTTGGTACTTCTCACAAAAATAACTGCACTAGAGGAGAGGTCAAATGTAGAAAGATTTTCCCATCATCACAAATTCAAAATGGAGCTATTTATACAAAAATCAATTTACTTGCCCAATACTGTTCAATTTTTCTGCTAATACTGCTGGAGATTTACATCTGGTTAAAATTGTTTCTTTCCACAATTTAGTTTCTCTCCTGCTTGATTTTGCAGTAAGGTCACAATCCCGAGTTCATCATTTCATACTTTGCTGCCCCAGAGACAAATAACAACACAAATTCACACAAGTTCTCTGCACTATTAAAAACATCAAGGACAAAATTGTTAGAGGGAAACACATATTAGACACAAATGCACATGCCACACATATTGTGCAGAAGAAAATCGAAGAAGAAAAATAAAGACAGGGAATCCCTTTTCCCCTGCTGCAAATGTTCTCCTCTTAAAAATCTAAGTGTCACAGAGACTTCTGCCCTGTAGAAACCTACTTCAATCATGGGAAGCATAATCTTATTTTTGATAGCTATTTCTAAGCTGGATGATAGCAAATGGGAAGAACAGCCACTTCTGACATATTTGCAAGTTAGTGGCACGTTTCCTCTACAGTTTGGATTTCTGTTGCGCAGATTCCCTTCCCTTACACCCCTGCAAGAGATTTAACACCTCTGTGATAGATACAGACAAAATAAAAACACTCCCCATAAAATCCCCAAGTAAGCAAACATGAAGCAGATCATGAGACTCACTAAAGACAGGTAAACTCAAACGATATTCCCATCACACATATAATGTAGTACACCCACAAACTTTTATTTTTTACTTTTTACCTAGAAGTTATAGACACCTGAAACCAGAAAAATAAACCTGTTGAATAATGTAACATGGAAAAAAACCCAAGCCTAACAGGACACTGTGCTAAACACAACAGAGGGACTGATGCTACAGTGATGGCGGGGACTCTCCTGCAGCCCTTGTCTACAGAAAGCCCATGCTGACATGACTTTTTTTGCATATAAGTATAATCACAAATAATCTGTTTAGTAATAACATTCTACTATTCTCAGTTTATATTTAGGGGATGAAGTTATGGTGCGTCAAGCAGGGATCCTAAAAGAACCCTGTCCCATCCAATTCCTATTTATCATCTGAACCAAAAAAACTTAAGCTCATACTTGGAAGGAACCAAATGTTGCTCTCCCAGGACCACCCACCCACTACATCCTGCTGGGTCCTCTGGTTTAGAGCAACAAGAATAAACAGGTGCCTCTTCCACCCTCCCAGATAAAGGCATACTGATCCAACTGGTCTGTCACCCATTACACGGCTGGAATCCTTGCCTTCAGGTGCAAAGCTGCACTTGGAATCTCTTCTCAGCCCTCTTGGCATGCTGTAAGGATCAAGATGCAGTCTCCATTACTGCACTCCAGGCACAAGGAGACACCAGCTCATGGTCAGCACATACCCATGGATGGGTTGGCACGGGTAAGGCCTGAGGAATCCTCACTCACCCGCTGGGGGAGTGAACAAGCTGCCTTTTCATGGTTGCTCCCAGAGAACACCATGGGCACTTCACTGCACAGCACAAGCGCTTCCCACAGTAAGGGACGGAGGTCAGGACCTATCCAGCAGCTCATTATCCTTTCTGTGGACATAAGGTGCAACACAAAGTACTTGAGAGTTTGAGTGTGACCATCCCCGGTTAAAAATGGAGCTGATAGTTTCAAGTGGTTGCCATGGGCCAAGCAGATAGAGAGCTCTTTCCTCAAGCTCAATAGCTGCCCTGACCTGTTTGCTTTTTCAAGTCCTTCCTGAGATGCAAAGAGCTTCTGCTCACCACACACAGTGAAGCTGACATCCCTCAGCATGGGAAATATGTACCTGTTCAGGCATAAGAAAAGGCCTACAAATATTAGGAAAAAAAAAAAAAAAGACAAGAGGACTGGTTTTGTTTTTCTGCTAAAAAAAAAAAAGGGGAAAAAATAGACAGGAAGTCTCTTTTTTTTCTTTTTCTTTTTAAGATATGTACAGTATTTAAGAACACAGAGAAAGAAAGTCATTTTGAACACAAGACAAAAAGAATGAGAGAATACCAGGCAGTTTGTTGTGGCACAACTATCAGCTACAAAGCACCACTTGTTATCTGTGTGCTAAAAATACCGTGATGATTAACCGCAAGGACCAAGGAAAAAACAAATAACAGATGAAGAATAAATGATGTAAGGATGTAAAGAAAGAAAAAGAAAGCTTGTGACATTTCAACATTTACAATAGGATCTGAATAGGCTTCAGTTGTCTATAGCATCATTCATCTTTGAGGTATCCTGAGGAACTTCAGCAAGGGGCGGGTTGGGATGGTGCTACTATGACTGATGGCAAATGAAACAGGCATTAGTCACTAGAAACAGCTCACAAGTATTACAGATGGTTTTCAGCACGTGGAAAAACTTTGCAAGTCTACACAGCTAATGCTGTTGGATACTTAATTCCTCTTTTGAGTAAAATGCTAAGCACAGCACAAGGACGATGCACATCACATGGTGATGGGCAATTGCTCATTCTGAGGTGATGGACTCAAATTCTTCACCAAGTGTCTTCCCCCTTATTTAGGAAGTTCCAGACAGGCTGACTGCTGGTGAGGATGGCACCTTTGACCAGATAAAAGAGCTGCTGGTCACCTTCACGTTATTGAGTTCCCTTAACTATGGCATCAGCTTACAGAGACAGGGCTGAGCAGAAGGAGGTGATGGAGATGGTGTTGGGTTGCCATGGCACCAGTGGGGCTGACCCCTAGGAAGGTGTCCCTTTTGAACACCACCTCTGGTGGTACTAGCCCAGACCCTGGTTCCTGCAGAGGGAGATGGAGCAGAGACAGTCATCTCTGACACCTCCTCTGCTGATCAGCTGGCACAGACAGACTTGTATTGTGACTCTGCACGATGAATACCGTGAAGGGAAGGGACACACAGGAACCCAGGGGCTTCTGCAGCCTGACTCCTGCTCTGGCTCCAGCACAAGGGACAGAGTCCCACACTGCTCCCTGAACAGGCACAGACCCCATCCTCTTTCCCGTAACAAGTCAGAACCAACCTGGTCACTCCAGTACCATTCACAGCAGTGCAGCACAAGCCAAGGATACATATCCTTCCTTGAGCTCTTTCTCAGGACCTCTTCAGCCTTCCAGGCCAAGCATAACATGAGGACCTGAATGGTAGCCAGCACAGGGGAGGATGTGTCCATGTGTGTATCCCTGTGTGTCCCTGTGATGTGATAGCAAACACAAAAATACTCCACTTAGAGAGTGGCTAAAGAATCTTACATCATTAATTGAAAGGTTTTCACCAGTTAAAGACTGACTTAAAATCTGAAGAAAAAAAGATTTCTGAATCCTTTTCACAGTGATTTGGAGAGGAGAAATTACTTTATGCACAACTCCACTGGCTTTAAATACTGGAAAAGACGAGAGGAGCAAGAGAAGGATGAAGCATTGACTGTAATGTCCTACCAGTGCACAGAAAATCTTTCACCAAAGTAACTGGGTAGAAAAGCTAAAAACCAAGTTCTCATTTTACACAATTGCAATTAAGTATTTCCTATCAGGAATGGCTAAGTATTTTCTGCAGACTTTTATTAAACATGTCAATTCTCTACTCTCTGAGATTACATTTAACAAACAATTAATGAGAACAGGTTTTCAAATGAGATTAAAATGAATCAAAAAAGATGTGGGGAGTGAGGGAGTACTTCATTGCTTCCATTTCAGATGAGGCACCTCCTTCTATGAATGCAAAAAAATTAACCAAAAAAATTCGAGATCAATTTGGCCAAATGTAAATTATTTCTCCTAGTTTTCTATTTTAGTGTATAAACTAAGAGTCTATTAATCCCTGAGGTGTACAAACTGTTTCAAAGTATCTGTCTAGTTTTACATATACTTACAAGCTTCTGTTTGGATCTCGCCTTGGCATGAGAGTAAATACTATCAGAAACAACTTGCCTCCACGTAGACAGTTCTGCTCAGCAATAATGATCTCTCATCTATTTTGAAAAAGCATCTCAGAAACTCTAACGACAGCTCTCCCCCTGGCAAATGGTGGAAACACAGCAAATTGCTTGGGGAAAAAAACATTTAATCAGTGTTTTACTAGTTTTCATCTTGAAGAGAGCAATATATGATCCCCATGAAAAGGTAAGACATAAAACTATTACAAATTACTGGATGATTAGCTCAGCCCAGGCCAAATCTGTCACGGGATCAAATGGTTTAATGCCACTGCTCTACAAGGGATAAGTCTGCAACTTGGCGAAACGGAAGTAAGAGCCACTTGTGAGAGCACAACAGGGTGGTCACACCCTGAGGATGCAGCTGCCCAAGCTATCACACAGGATTCATCAACAGGAACTCTGAACTCCGAGCAGACTATGAACTGCATTTCTTGCCCATGTGCAACCATGTTTTCAGCCCCCTCAGTGCCAGGGACTGCTTTCCCAGCTGACACACTTTCTCCTTCACAAACCCTCCTAGTTTTGCAGGAGTGGGTTCCCACACTAGTGGACTGGACTGCAGGCTTGAAAGTTTAGTCACGAAAACATTTGGTCTTGCATATGCACAAATCCATAGGGAATACTCCTGGATTTAAAGCTGAACCACACACACTGTAGGGCCTTTGTCAGTAAGCAGGTAAAGAGAGATATAAAATCCATTCTTACAATCAACAAGTAAATGCTATTGATGGAGATGCCACGCACAGAAGCTGTAAGATGATGTTATGGTGCCCATGGCTCATAGTACAGTTTAATGAGGAACCAGGCAGAGGGGTCTGCACTGTGTTTCTGGGAGGTATCATTCTCACCTCTAACACAACAAAGCCAGGGAGAACAGGCTGCTTTTAGGAGCAGTCCATAATCTCTGCTGAATGCTCCAGTCAAAGCCCTGCCAGGTACCACAAGCCATCCCTCCAACAGCCAGTTCAGCACAGGCACAAGAGGCAACTGGAGAAGCAGTTGCAGAAGCTGTTGCAGGACTGCCTTGCTGAGGAGGCAGTGTGCATGTCTGCACATTTTCCACACTGGTTCGTTACTTCACTCAGCACATGGGGAGGGAATGAGAATCCCATGTCTTGTTCACCTCTTACACCTTGTCTAAAAATTCTGTGAATCAATCACAGGAGAAAAGAGACTGACAAGAAAATAACTAGTTTAAGAAAACAACTGAAAGCCATTGCATAACTCCCTCCTACTTTACCTGTCCCACACAAAGCAGCATAACTCCTATATCATTCCTATCTGATTGCAAACCTGGGCACAGCGGGATGGCTGGAACCTCCGACAACCCTGCAATGACACAGCTAATACTGGTCACAGTGACAGAATCCCTCCAGCACAGTGCAGTGTCAGCTCCACTTGCCTCTGTTTCACAGGCCCCCAGGTTTGTGGGGCTGTTAGGCCACTGCTTGTCACTACTGAAAAAAAACTTTGAAAGCAATGGAAATGGAAGAAGCAGCTCCTAGTGGTGGTAGTAAAAGTAGTTTTCCCGGCAGGAAAACAGCAATGCCTGTCACACACATGGATGGCACAGCAGGGACAGTATCTCAGAGTGTTTGGTGGCTGTAAGACACAGCAAGAAGCTGACAGGATTTGAGACCTGCCCCAAAGCAGCTCCTGGAGACCACACCATCTCTACATTTCTGCACCTGCTCCATGCAAGTGCCTTTTTTTTTTTTTAAAGCAGAGCAAATATTTTATTAATAAAACCTGTCTCCGCTTGTCTTGCTGAAAACCTACTCTCTGCTTTCTTCAAACCAGTCACAGTAGTGACCAGAGGCAGCCAGCACAACAGGCTGACATGTAAATACAGCTCCAGGCAAAGTCCTGGCCATGCAAGGATCCTGTGGCAGCATGGCCCCCCGAGAAGGCACCTGGGCTCACAAGAAAGTACAAATGCAGTACCTTCAGTAAGATGCTGTACCTTCAGTAAGAGGCAATGATTACTCACACAGCTGTATGCTGGTGGGAGTGGAAATGAAAAACTAGCATCCTCATTATTTAATGAAAATTAGAGCCCAGCATGCCATAAACTGTCCTCAGGTTTTATTTTTACAAAGAGAAGGTAAATCATATATTCATTGCTCCTTCTACAGATATCTCAGAATTTCTTCAGTTAGCCCTTGAATATAAAAGAAACTGGAAATGCAATGGCACAGTTAAATCCAATATAGAATTAAGCAAACCCTTACTCACTCTGTGATTTTCAGGGGCAGGGGGAAAGGAGAGTTGTTGCCTAAATTATTCCTGCAACTTTACTTGGTTAGTCTCCAGCAGCTCTAATCTATCTCATTTGTAATCTCTCCCAACTGCAGGAGGCATGTTGGAATTGCCAGAGATCAGCTCACCAGCACATTTAGCCCTGAATTCCTGTTTCTGACAATTACCTAACTTCTAACACTTCCACGAGGGAAAAAAGAAAAGTTTTCACTGTAGAGCTAACAAAAGGAATTTTTCTGAGCCAGGATGCCAGCTTGTAGCCTCAAGCATTAAATTGGGTTACTGAAGTTTACATCTTGTCTCCACCTTTCCTCCCAGAGATATATTGTCATTTACACTATAGTTAAGCTGGTGTACTTTTCACTGGCCTTCCCAAAAACAAGACACAGAGGGAACTTCTTACCCAACAAGAGATGTCATGAGGCTGACCCAAGGATTGAGAGGGCTGACGTGTCTTCTAGGAGTCATACTCAGCCACCAAAGGGAGATCCAGAGCACTTGGTAACTGAAGTTACACCTATGGCTGTAATTAACTATCAAACTCCTGTCCATGGCAGGATTTTATATTTTATATTTTTATATAAAAGGAGTGTATTAGTGCATTTCCCTACAAAGCAAGCAAGCAGAAATTTACGATTCCAAATAAATCTTTAAGCTTGGCAACATCCAAGCAAAAGCCAGTGCTAGGTTTTACGACAGAGCACCAATACCATTCCCAAAGTGCCCAAGGTACCCTGAGAGGGCCAGGGATGGGAGCTGGTCTGTCCCCCTAGATGCCTGTGACATTCCTACAGTCATCACACAGACAGCACTGCAAACATGCTGCTGTCACTTCAACATACTGTGAGTGAGTGAAGCAGACTCATACTGATAATTACATACCTACTAAATTCTGATTTTTGGTAGGAAAGAAGCTCAACACTTCCCAGTTCCAGTTTAAAAGCCAATGCAGTAATTTTCTGTCACTTCCCTGTGCTCATTTGACGTGCCAATCGTAACAGGTAACCGGCAGCAACTGCACTTCCACTTCAATGTAATTTCAAGTAACAACAGCACATGTATTGCTGAAGAGTGATTAGTACCAACACTTCTATCACAAGCTAAGAGGAACAATATTACTGCTGAAGTTCATCTACAGCTTGTGGAGTCATTGCTCCTACACAATTTCCAAAGTTCTAAAACTGCCTTCAGCCGGGAGAGTGACTCTCTGCATGACATTGTTAGAGCTGAGCAGGTTTAAAAAAAAAGCAACTCTTTGTGAATTACTGTGTATTAACTCAGCAGAAAGGAAAACCCCAGTTTGCATGGATTCTACTGAAAAAAAGCAAGGAGCTTTGGTTCCATTAAACCAGCAATTAAACTATTACGTTCCTGAAATCATAATTTTATAGTTAAGTCTAAAGCACTGAACAATTTAAAACAGAACCTGGCTAGGGATGTTCCGTACAGTCTATGAATATTCAGCAGCAATTTGAACCTTGAGCTCCCCCTTGTGCCGCACAACTAAATTACGAACTGAGCAATGGGGTTTTCCTTTACCGGCTCGGGTGGCACGGAATTTTGCATGAGTGGATCCAAGAATGTGTTAACCCCTCACGAGTGGTTAATACCTCTATATCAATGTAGTGCAGCACCTGACTGGAAAAAAGACTAAAGGTATGTAAGAACAAGAGGTTTGTACTCGTGCTCAGCTCACAAAAGTATTAATATTTCTTAATGTTGCTGACACGTCAAAATGCAGCTGCAGCTTAATGAATGTGATACATGTGTGGTGGGGGGAAACAGTTTTCCCCCTGCAGTTATAAAATGGTAAAACCCCAGGGTGGGGTGACCCTGGAAGTTTTGAAGTTTTACCCAATGAGCGCTTCTGCAAAATATAAACGTATCACACTCAGAACGGAAGAGAAGGTAGTTGTAGTTTGGTGGTAGAAGGGGTAGCCATGTTCTGAGGCCACGAGGAAGGGGTTCGGAGCCCCTTGGGGCCTCTGGGGGCCCCCCAGCCCCGCTTGGGGGGGCTGCAGGGACTTGAACAGCATAAGGCTGGACTAAGTACCTGTAGCTGAAAGCTAAAGAAGTTTTCTCCACCGTGAGTGAGCAGAGACAGAGCAACAGCAGCGTCCAGAGATTGTGGCTGAGAGCCAGCAGAAGATAAGCAGCAGAAACAGCATGCAGCTGAGCAAGGAAGACACTGAGTTGTCTGAGAGAGCCAAGAGAGAGAGAGAGCAGCAGAGAGAGAGGAAGTTGGGGTAAGAACTGAAATAAAAACCCCAAACTCCTTTTGTGACCTTTCCTAGGTGGAAAGGATGGACTCCTACTGAATGGAAGTCCTAAAACTGCAGCAGCACCGCAGAGAGGAGCTAAAAAGCTCAGAGGAAGAATGCAGAGGGTGACCTTGGCCTCTCCCTGCTGCTTGAGACAGAGCACAGGGCTCTGTAGGGAACTTGAATGCCCTGAAGATAAGGACTGTCTCAAAGACCCCTGCGCTTCGTGATATGACGTGGTGATAGCGCCCTTTGTCCTGGGAAACACAGCCCACGGAAGAAGACCCTCGTTTGAAGATGAGTGGCCGAGGGGCTTGGATACCCCTCGTGTGTACTGGCAGAGATCCAGCTGCTACATGAGAAGAGGATAGATGCCTGCTGCCTTAGAGATATTGCTGCTCTAAGAGTGAAAAGGATCTTTCCTTCTTCCCTCCTGGACTTTTATTTGGAGGGGAGAAGAGATTTGATCCATTGTAAATACTTACATCATGGTAGAGATAGCTAAGATTGTATATAATGTATTGTAGTATTTATTTGTACAGTTATTGTAATATATATTCCCTTTCCCCCATTTTGAGTCTCGTGTGGTTGTCTGGAAAAAACCATCTCACATTGGGTTGAGATGTGGGAGGGGGCTTGGACTAGGGAATTGGATTTTTGGGGTTCTCAAACCATGACAACATGTTACATGCAAAGTGTAGGATCCAGATTAATTGTCTTCACAGATTCCTTCATTTTGACCAAAACACAGTTTGTGACATTTTTCATCAATATTGCTTTTTCCCTGAATCCACATAACCTGAAGCATGTAGTGCACTGGAAAAATGGTCTCTGAAAAAGCAAGTGTCACCTCTAGCCTCAGCCTAATGTTTTGAAGACAAAGAACACCACAGGCAATAGCTATGTAGACAACAAATGAGACTGCCTCAAGGACAGTGTTTGAGGCCAGCCATTCTAACCCCTCGCTCCAGATTTATTCTTTTATTCCAAAGTAATAGCTCATCTATGAATTGGTAAGGAAAATACAGTTTGGTTACATTAGTTCCACTACACTGTGGGTAACTAATGCTGACACCTGAGCACTCCGAGAATGGCAATCATCAATTTCAACAATAGGGAAGTGTTTCTTCAAGCGAAGTTCCCTGTTTGAAATAGAAATATCATTCTCATAAGGAAAATCTGTAGCTGTTAACTGAGTTTGGCTTATAAACCACATACAAATAGAACTCTCCTAAAAGTGACACTGCTTAAAAACCAAACTAATGCACATATAAAATACATCTTAAAATGTATATTAAACTTTCCTTGCACCAGAGATTATATCAAGCTGAAACGCTGCTCTCCTTAAAACCAAATAGGAATTAGATTTGATGAGAGCAGGACAGGACCAGGGGGCTGAAGATTCTTTGGAGTATTTTAATAGCTGTCATTTACATTTGTGTTTGAGGGTGTGGGTTAGAAGACACTGCCTGACGGGTACTTTGCCATGCTTTGTAAACTTTAAAAAATGAGATATTTTGAAATATTTAGAAATTGCATTTATATTGAAATACGAAAGAATATGTGTTCATTAGAAGTCTGTGTCCTGACTGTTGTTTTTCTGGGCCTTCAAGCACAGCTCTGCACAGGGCTGCTGTAAACCTGCTCTTCCTGGGATTGATGGCTGATGTCCACTCTCCTGCTCTGGTTTCTGGAGCAAGGGATCCCAGTATAAAGGCAACAAGTTGACACATGAGGTTTGTAAACGTGTGGACTGTAAGAGCAGGCTGTGTTTTTTAATCCTTCACACCCCCCCAGGTTCTGCAAGTCCAGGAAGGCTCAGATTGCCTTCCCTGCATCCACACTGGTGTTACTGCCTGGGAATCTCAGAAACAAGTCCCAGCTGGGAGCTGTGCCTGTGAGGCTGATGTGAACACACCACTGATGTCCACAGAGAAAACAGATCTCGTGGTACCCTGCACAGCATAACCCCTCAGTCAGAGGAGTCTGCTATATGGGAATTTCTGAGATTAGAAACACACTTTAAGTGACAAATTCTGGTCTTCCAGTAGATAGATATGTGTAAAATAAAAGCTGTGCACCCATTGCTGGTAAAACCTGACTCCTGGATAGACCTGAGACAGGTGCAATGGAAACACAGCCCATTTTCTTTCTCAGTAGATAAAACAATATTAGGAAAATCAGCTCCTTTAGGGCAGTGCTTGTATTTATAAAAAAGTCTGCAATTTTTATCAGTCACACACCTCTTCCAGAATTCTCTACTGCATGCTAAACAGGTAGACAATTCACAAAATATGAATAGCCTTCAAATATCCTCGTAGGTTTTTGAGTGGGGTGGGGTTTTTTGTTTGTTTGGGTTTTGGTTTTGTTTGTTTTGTTTTAATACTGTCTCTAATTTCTCCATAATTTTTTATGATAATGATTTTGTATTTTTTTCCCAGACACAGGTACTGATTTGCACGGGGCTGGATGCAGATCCCCATGCAACGAGCACATGTTTTTGTGATCTTTCAGGCAGTCTTAATCCCGTGGATATGGGCAATGCTGATTTAATAATCACACATGGTTTTACTCAGAATGTTACCTGGCCCTATGTCAAATGCCTTAGAGAAATCTAGGTTTGTTACCAGAGTTAACTGTATCAAACTTTTGTGAATGTCAAGAAAAATCCAGCATTGAGATTGTCTGATAAGATCCTCTGCTCATAAACCAATATTCCCTGGAACTATGTTACCACCTTTAGGTTCTTTATTATTTAGGTCCCACATGACCCTTCAGAACTGCAATTATCAAACTAACTGCTCATCACTCACCTGAGCAATCCCATTCACTGATTCTGGAACAGTGATACATCATGAGCTTTTACTCCCAGGTTTTCCGAGCAGTCCTTGAGCAGTAAATCCATTTTTGTGTCTTTACAGACATTTGTCCACATGGGCTGTGCAACTGCTGCCACAGGGGGCCATGGAGAGGCATCAGCACCTGGTCAGACTGTGGCTTTAACCTCCAACAATTACAGGTGTATTTTTTCTTCAAGCCTAAGCTGCGCACAGACTGTGCCTGTGGTGACACATTTCATGGAGAGAAACAAAGCAACAGGGCAAAACCAAGCACTATCCTTGGCAACCAAAGGTTGCCTTGTATTCACAGGAGTCGGGTACCCTTCCATTCACCCTTCACACCCTCAGCAAATCTAAGCAACTTCTGTTAGGACCACATCTACTGCAAATGAAACTGCTGTTTCCCTTTGTCTTGTAAAATGAATTTGCTGCTTTTTTTCCCAAATAATTTAATTTTAGCCTAACTCTGCTATTGTAAAAACCCCAAGGGCAAGACTTGCATTGATATTAGAAGGACACTTGGCTAAACCAGACTGATGTTACCATTCTCCCTACTTCTTTCTCTGGGATGAATGCACTCTGGTCCTCAGTGTGAGAAACTACCACCTGAAATGTGAATGTTTCTTTGTTCCCACACACCATTTCCAGTAAGGATCAGGACAACTTAACCTCTAATTCCTGAGCACCACCGTGGCTTGGGTGACATGGTCAGCCCTGGAAGTAAGACAATGCAGAAGTAGTCAGGTGATGTCCCCACAGCTGCAAGATTCAAGAAATCTGATAAGTGTGCAGATTTAAATATTTAAGCATAACCAGCATACTCCTCCCTCCTCTTGCTCCTTTAACCTTCCTTCCTAAGGAAGAATGTATGAGCTCCCCTCTACATCTGCCACCGCTCTTCCCACAGCTACTATTCACAACAGGAGTGTATCAATCACTATTTATAGTCATAAAAGATCAGGAGGATATATCTTGAAAATTAAGACTTTTTACGTATTTTTAAAAGAATTCTTTTCCTTCTTCATTTTCCATAGCAAAGTAGAGAAGAAAAAGAAAATAGAAATAAAAGTGCTTGCAAAGTCAGAGAAAAATAAAATTACATAAAATAATTTTTTAAAATTTTCTATCTTCTCTTTCATTCAATGGCAAATGAAAAACAAACCCCAAAAACCTCCTCATGAAAATCTCCAGACTGGGAATTTTTTTTGGTTTTATTGTTGTTGTTGATTGAGCTTGCACATCTGTGAATTAAAAAGAGCTACCATTTTGGGAGCATGTTTATCTCTTCTGTTGAAAATGTCTGTTAGTTTTCAAACATTTAGAGGTTTTTAATTAAAAAAAAAAGAAAAACATTATCAAGTGCCCCCCACTTTCTAAGCAGAGCACAGCAAAAGGCTGACCATTAGATGACCTGGGCACGCAGACTGAAATTAAACTTGTGAAACTTCAGCTTGAGAGTGTGTGTTTCTGGGAGATAAACATGTAAAGAGTTATAAAATATCAAAGTTAATCTACTGTTGTCTCTCTTTTATTCTGTCAGCTCTTTGGATTAGACTACACAGCTTCACTACCATGCACTAGCAATAGAGTAGATAGAAAAATCTTTTTTATTATTCTTTCTTTAGAGAATACAGTTTTCAAAGCCTGATTATAAATCCTTGGCTGGCAGGAATAACTACCAGAAGTATTGTGTAAGAAATATATTCTCAGCACAATGCAAAAGGCTTTCATGGTGCATTTGGGGAAAGTAATGAAAATTATCATTAAACCTCAAACTGGGCAGACATCGTACCTCTCCACACTAAGTCTAATAGCTTACCTTCACATTTGCATACTATCCCTCATTTCATATTTTTAGTTACAGAGCAGGTGCTTTTAGACATTTTTAATGCATCTACACATTTCTACCTTTCATTGCACTGTATTCCTTCAAGACTGAAAAGGAAAATGGCACCAACCCTGCATCAAATCACTGGCTGTGGAATGTATCAACAGTGACTGTGCCACCTTTCTGTATCATAATATGAGTTTCAACAGCAACTGTGGTACAGCTGTCCCAAAACAATGAACCCTACCCAAACTGCATGGATGAACAGTGCAGGTGGGCACCCTGCCTGCACCTGTCCAGTGCAGGGGATGCTCCCACTCAGACACCTCTCCCCACAAAACTCTGTTCTGTTATTACCAGCAAAGATCCCACTGCACACTGTCAGACAGGGCTGGCAGACTTTAGTGACCCTGCACAGCTCAGCGACATGAGCACAGAGATCACCCAGCAAACAGTCCTGGGTGCCCGCACACACGCTGCTGAGGGAGGGCAGGGTGGGGTGCCTCAGGGTGTGTCACTCTGTGCTTTGTGTCCTGCTGCCCTCCAGTAGGCAATGCGAAAACCAGATATAACACCAACTGCCCCAAAAGTTACAGAAACAGTGGACAAAAGGACGGAGTTCACTAGGAAATTGATACTAAATGGAATTTTTTGCTTTCACTTATTCATTTTCTTCAGCCTTCTCTCCTATTGTTCTTGACCCTTTTATGAGCTCCTCTGGACTGTTACTTTTTGTGGTATCTGCTGATAATTGCAGGCAGTGATTAAGTGGAGTACTGCTAGTAACTGGTCTGCTGGCGCAATAATGCAATCTCACATATGGACAAACCCTAAAAAGCAATCTATCAAAAGAAGAATAAGCCTCTCCTTTGTCCCAGGGGCAGAGACAAGGTTTTATTAAAAAAGGAGGAGAGCGTTATGGGTGAATGTGGAGAATTTTTACAATTATATTTCAGTTTTCCTCTCAACACTGAATTGCCACTTGCTCCCACATTTCCTGGCTGTGTAAAACAAAAAAATGCAAACAGGCCAGTTTTAACACAAAAGGCAGATCAAATAAAGAATGACCCTTAGGTTGTAACCTATGCAACAATCATTAAACAATTTCAGGCTATTCTAAAAGGAGCTTTTCCACTGAAGAAATTTCCATTGAACTCTCAAGCATACCCCCCAATTTTGCTTAACTCATCAAGTTTAGCAGGAAACCACCATACTAAATGCCCCACAGTAACATCATTAAATTCTCTGGATCTTGGACATGTATTCTGCATGTAGTATATTATATTTAGTCTATTAAATGCTCTCTTAGCAACTAAACAAACACTCCTCACCAAAATGAGCTCACTCAGATTCTTAATAACAGACAGCAAACCCCAGATACCCATGGGAAAATATAATTCACAACCAACCAGTGCATCTCTGACCTCTCATCCCTTATGAGGGATCTTCAAAAACAGTTCTAAAATACAAGCCTTCAAACTAAAATTCATAACTCTGCTGGACATTAAAAAAAAAAACAATAAATCAGACTCAATTTATATATAGTGGTTCTAAAGGGCATATTATATTTCCCCATCTCACAGCCAGTCCCTTCATGAGCTGCAGACAACAAACGACCTGTCATCTCTTTTCTCTCTCTCTCTCTCTCTCTGCCAGGGTAAGTCCCCATGGGCAACAACCCCCTCCTTCACCTGCCCCCGTCTCAGAGCTACAACCTTTCTCCCAGCAGTTTAGCTGATTTACATAACAGAGCGATTGTGTATACATTTTGGACCTTTGCTCTATTGCAGACAGGTCCCCAGGAGTAGCAGGCTCTGCCCATCAAATTAGTCCATATAATAATGCCTTTATCCCAGCACAGTAAATGGAGCCATCTCACAGCGCGTTCCTTTGTCTCCTTCTCCTCGGTTCCTGACGTGTGCAGTCCCCTTTCTAACGAGCTCTGGGCTCCAAGCAGATAAAACACAGCCTTGTCTCCACTGGGTCTCAAAGCCCGATGCAACAAAAGCAAATGAGAATGACCACGAGGGAGCTCAGTTTGAGACATGTTCCTACTGAAGTCAGCAAGGAGCATTTTGGTGCCATTTTAAATTTGATTGCACTTGCTCTCTATGACCCAGAACAGCTTTGGCTTCTTCCAGGGTTACCCCCTGGAATGAACCAGTTGCCCTCTCATCCTACCTTATTTTCCTGAAAAATCACTTCTCCATTTCCTTTCTGGTCCACACTGCCCTTGTGCAGACTGGCAGATCAGGACAGTTTTGCACCAGGAACACCTGCAGCATCTGCCCTCCCAGACTGTATAAATAATCACTAGCAAAGAACAATAACTGCTCAAAAAAACTTCCTCTGATTGTTCATAACATCTTCATTAATTACAATCCCAGATTGCCTTTTTTAATTTACATGATTAACCACTGTCCTTACAGGTCCCGCTCAGCCACACATCTCAACACACAGTCTCACCACCTGGGCATAATCCAACTGAATAACACAGATTACTGATACAGTCAGGTGACTGCAAGGGGTCACAGCCTAAGAATCTACATTGCTTTGACTTCTCCCTCTGCCATGTGAAATTCTACTGAAATCACCAGTTGAGGACAACAGATCTACAGGTGCCCCTTCTAAAGGTATGCTCTTATAAATGGAAAGACTTGGTGGGACATCGATAATATTCCTTCCCGAAATTCGCAATTACAAGCTAAAATTTAAATAATCTTGTGAATTTGAGCCACGTCTGTGTAAGGAAGTTGAGAATACAAGTCCAGTCAAAGAGTCGCTAAAAGAGTGGGGAGGTTTCTACTCCATTGTATCTTCCACTAGGAAAGGAAGAAAAAGGAAAAACTGTGAAGTGGGGAAATGTTATATTCCACTCCTCCTCTCCTTCTGGACTTGGAAAGTTAAAAGAGATATGTTCTAAGACATGGAGAGCTTAAGGGAATAACTCTTTTCTTGGCCCTATTGATATGACTGCAGTACTTGCACACCATGGCATTCAAAATTCAGAACAAGAAATCCAGAGAGCTGACAAAGCCTCAGTGCCCAGGAGAGCGATCAGTCTTTGTGCCATTCAGGCAGCCAGGTTTGCTCAAGGATCCCAATTTCTGGGCTGCCTTCTCAGCCCAACTCCCAGCTTACTTCCCATGTGACTCTCCAATTCACATCCATTAGACTTCAAGTGGGATTGAATTTCTCTTTTACTACACTTACTTTCTGTTTGTCTCCTTTGCTGGGCCTATCAGCTCAAGATAGAATTTACTGCAGTTTAACACTGCGTAGCATCTGTTCAGCTATAAATTAATCACTGTCAGATAGGAATAAAGATAATTAGTTTCCTAGAGTACACTTTTTTTTTGGTAATTACCTACATAGGAATCTGCACCTTTCACAGAGTCAGCATAATCACAACATTGAAATGTCATTATTCAATCTCTTTCTGAGAAAATATTAACCATCTTTATACCTCAGTGGCATGGAAAAGTGATGCAAATATCTAAGTTTTTTTAAGCTGAGGAAGACAACGGTGATATTCACTGTTAGGTAAAACGAAATAAACAAGTTATCACAATGTTCAAAGCAGCTAAATTACTGTGCTATCAGATTATATTACAATGAGAATGAGCCACTGCAGGCAGACCACTGTCAGGACACTTGAATTCTCCTTTCAGCTTTACCATGGCCATTCTATAAGGTTGCCTCTGTATTTCAAGCCCCTTTGTACAGATTCAGATGACATCCAACTTGCAGTCTTCTGAGCAGAGCCCTGCAACTTGTACCTATGAAGTACAGAGCTTGCCAGTGTCTGCCTTCTTGTTCAGCGTAAAAAAATTAAAATTTATTTGCAAATTGATTATTTACAGAGATGCCTGGTCAAAGAATGAACATATATTTCTGTAAGGCTGTCCAAAGCAGCAATATATGAATACAACTTCTTTTATTGTTATACACCACAAAAGAAACCCTCAAGTCCAAACAAATATATAACGCATATCAATTTTCCCCCATGAAACAAGAACTGCCAGCTGTGAATTTTTATGTGAATCCAGTAAGTGGACTTCTCTTTGGTGATGGAATCAGAAAGCTGAGACAGAAATTCTCCTCTTTGCTGAGAGTTGATAATCTAACACTTTTGTATTTCGGACTGAAATAAACAACCAAGGAGAAAGAATTTCTTCCACTGTCTCCGAGAGCAGAGAGGTCCAGCTCTGTCAGGGCTCAGAGGGCACAGCTGATCCCTACAGGCCCTTGTGGGAGGAAGAAGAGCCTTATGTCTGTCTCAAAGCCCCTGCACAGGCCCAGAAAGGAATCCAGTGGATGGGATGGAGTCTTTGCACAAGGGGAACATCACCCCATTAACTTCTTCACTGTAAGCAAATGCAATATCCTTGATTGAGACTCTGAGGTCAGACACACACAGGATGCATCTCAGGGAAGCTTATCAGCATTTAAACCATCAATGTTGGCTTCAACTGTGAATATAATTAGTAGGATGATATCCTGTTAACGCTTGATTCACCTTGTATGTACAACAATTCTATACAAACATTCGAGAGGGCAATGGAAAAAGGGGGGCATGGAAGGAATACCTCTTCCCAATGACGCTAGCGAGGACTGAGGGCACCTGTTAAAAGAAATGACTAAGATGGAAAATGAAGCAGAACAAGCACACACTTTCCCTGACAGGAACACATTGGAAATCCATGTTAAAAAGTCCTTGGAACAAAGCTCCTGCAGAAAATAATCTCAGGAGAGTTTTAGGTTAGATGTCAGGGAAAGGTTCTTCCCCCAGAGGGTGGCTGGGCACTGGAACAGGCTCCCCAGGGCAGTGGTCACAGCACCAAGCCTGACAAAGTTCAAGGAGCGTTTGGACAACACTTTCAGGCACATTGGGTGACTCTTGGGGGTGTCCCATGGAGGGCCAGGAGTTGGACTTTGATGATCCTAGTGGGTCCCCCCTTCCAACTCAAATTAGTCTATGATTCTAAATGGAATGTAAAATTCGAAGTTAACACCAGAAAGTGCATCTTCTCATAACATGAGGCTCTGTAATGGTTTTCATCCAGAAATGGTTTGAATATCCTCTCCTCTCACTGCCAGAAGGTGGTAGTATTTCAAAATATTAATGTTATTTATGAGGAAACACACTCCATGGTTTATGAATGTTGGCTGTCTGCCAGTGCTGTATTTATTGTACTCAGAAGAGTTACAGCTCAGCCTCTGTGATAGGTCTTAATCTAGACCTGGGTATCAGAGGGACCAGAAAACACACTGCAGATTCTTGTCATTCCAGACTGTTTCAGGGAGAAAATGTATTAATACCTTCTTGTCATTGGGGTAGTCTGACACAGTATCAAACATCAGTGATAACTTCTGGAATCTGCAAAAGAAATCGAGTCAAGCATTCTCAGCCTGCGAACAGAGCCTCTGTAGGATCACTTGAGGCCAAGTCTCGCCGTGGAAATGAACACTTCCTCACAAAGTCATTAAATCTTACAGACCTTTTTCTGCTACCTTCAGAAATGAATTCTCCAAGGACGACATAACAAGTTTTAGGATGGATCTGTAAATAAATAAGGCTGCCAAAGAACAAGTCTGGCTCGTGTTAAAAGCTGATTCTTGGCATACAGTGTCTGAGTGTCTATTAAGGTAACCTAAACAAAAGCCATTCCACAGAAGTGCTAGCAAAAGAATTTTGAGTATTCTTTTTGCTCATAAATGAAAAAATTTCTGAAAATCTTAGAACCAGGGTGAACTTGCCATAGCCACATAAACATTGTGCATGCTGCTTTGACCAGATGTGGTTAGTCAAAGAAATTGGTTATAGCGGACAAACCCCAGGCGTCCTAACCAAGGAAATTAAATCCAATGGATTTTTGAAGGACACCGTAGGCAGAAAGGGCACTCCTAGCAGATACCTTCTGACCAGCTCTGCAGGTCCCCATCAGTGCTCTCAGGATGAGCTGAGGACAGGTAGCACATGAAAATGGTCTTTTTGAAAGCGTGACAAGATTCCAGTAGTTCTGCCCAAATGAACCCGCACAACTGTGCCAGCTCACTGAACACATCACCACAGAACTGCTGCCAGACAACTCAAAATGGAATAGAGCACCAAACTTCCTTAAGGTACTCCTGTTGGTTGAGATGGATGAGATGAAGGAGACAAATGAGGACAAGAGCTGTGTCCCCTCCCAGTCCCGTCCATGGAAAGCTTCTCTCCATGATGGCCCCAGCTCTTTGTCACAAGGAGAGCTCCAGCAAGGGCTGCAGGAGGCAGCATGGCCTGAAGTCACCGGCCACCTCCTCCTCCTAGGGAGTGGAGAACAGCATGCACAGACCCTGGAGCCTTGAAGGTTTTTCCAGAGACCCAGGAAATATCTCCACTAAAAATCTCATTCCTGTGTAGGTTTGTGGGGAGCAAGTTCCTTCGTCATGAATCTGAGAAAAGCCCAGTGGCACTGTCCAGGTCTAACCCTCAAAACTAATTAGGCACACACCTAGAAGCTCTCAGTTTACTAGTTATTTGCTACATGCTAAGACATATAAGTTAGTTTTTGCATAGTTAATCTTTCTTGAAGACCTAATGACACTCATTTTAAAATACCTCGATGTACCTACTTACTGGTAAAATAAATGGAAAACCAGTCACACCCCAGAGTTGCACATATTTATGGTCAATAAAACACTCATGATTCTTGCAGTTTGATTTCATCCCTACATCTATAATATATTTTGGCAGAAGGAGGTTTTAGGAAAAAAAGTTTTTACAATGGCACCCCAGGAACCAGAACAATAGTGCTGCCTTCATTCTGATGTTATCCGTGCAGCTCAAAAAGTAATCTGGAAAACCCAAGTGCTACTAAAAGGGAATATAATTCTTTAGGGCGTGATACACAGGAAAATCAAACCACCAATTACATGAATCTTGATTACACTTAGAGAATGGTGTGCTTCAAAACTGTTAGCTCCGGTCAAAACCCAGTCAGAAGGAATGAGGCTGAAAAAGAAAAGGCTACGTGGGAGATCCCTGGTGAATCAAAAGCAGTCTCATTCCAGAAAGGAGGAAACAGCTCCCCTGGGTCTTGGCTTTGCCTACAATTATGTGATGGGGTGAACTTTAGGAACAGTATGTAATGACTCAAGAAGAAAGTTGGTTGTACACAGTGTAAAAGTTTGTCCCTTTAGGCATGAAAAGAATACCCTGCAATTCCTAGGAATTAAAAGCAAAAAGACAAAACAACATAAAAATAGTAGGAGGCAGGACAGCTTAGACAGTCTGCTACATAATTCAATCCAGCACTGTCACCCAATGGAGTCCTTAAGAGAAAAATATTAAGCACAATGGAACATTAGGTAGTAATTTATTTATTTGAGTGTGCAAATATCACCTTTCTATCGAAACAGAATTTCTAATGCTGAGCTAAACCCTTCCTTGCCTTTTAAATGTACATAATAAAATGAACTCAGTTCTATGATGTTCAAGACAGCAAGATTTTACCCTCCTTTTCTTGCACCATGAAGGATGCTACACCCAAAGGAGAAAACTGTAAAAAGGAACAAAACTCTCACAGCTTTGCTAGTGGCTGGAGTCAGAGCCCAAATGCCACCTCTCCTACTTCCTCACAGAGAATATAAACTGACAACATGTTCTGGACTGGACTTGGAACTGTCAGGCAATAAAGCCACTGCAAATGCTGATTTCCCTGAACTCACATGACTGGTGAGAAACTGAGAGTCCCTTACCATTAGGAGCTTATTTTTCCATAGAAAGGTCCTATAAAAAGATACTTTTTAGATAATGAATTGCAAAGGGCTGTCAACTGAAAGTGATCTCTCATGCAAGCAAGTGATCTCTCATGCATTAGGCAAAATGTTGTTTAGGGTATTTAACCAAAATCAAGGAAATAGGTTTATACATGAATTCTTCATAGGAATCACTTTTCTATTGTCTGTTTCCTCCCTTTCAACAATTTAGGGTAGAATTTCCAAAACCATCAGTAATACTTAAAGCTGACACTATTTAAACGTCTGTATCTCAACCTTAAAAGCTACATGCCTTGAAAAAACTAATCAGAAAACACTGTAAGTTGGCCTCAAATTTACTGCTTCATCCAAGCACCTCTTCTCTGTACCGTTAGCAGTTAAGAATGGTTTTGTTTTATGTACATAAGCAGAGGGAAACAATAAGTAACTAGAAAACTAAGATGAAGCTCTTTTCCCATGCTGAGTGTGTCTGCCAATCCCCTATACAGACCTTTTAAGGGAGCATAAATGTGAAAGACTGAAGAGAGTTCAGTTCCCGTAACTAATTTTTCTGACTAAGAAAGTCAAGTGCCCCAGGCTGTTAATATGCTGACTCAGGTGAGTGTAAAAGACACAGGAAGGCAGCATTCCCACAAAAGTGAACAAGCAATGAAGCCTCCTGCTCCTACCTCTGCTAACAATCCTGACACCTCCAACAGTGCATGGACACAGACACGTAACCAGCAGTAAGAAATCTCCCCTTCCACCCAGGGGTTTATGAGTCAGGATCCAAATCGGTTCCTCTGCTGTTCGGGGGAAGAGAAGACCACCTGTACTACCCCTAGACAAGGTCCAGCACATGATCTCCCCTCACTGCCACTGACCTTCCAGCCTGGAGCGCAGAGCAAGCAGGAGGAGCTAGAGAGCTGCTCAAGGGCTGGCTGATCACTGCCCTTGTGCCTCGTCCCAGCTGGAAATCAAAGGCCACATTCTCAGTGCACGTCAGGAACTTCTGGACTCCAGACACTGCAATCCAGACAGATTGACTGTAACAGCCTTGCCACTTGTTGCCTCACACTCCAGTTATGAACATTATGACTAAATATCTCAGAAGGTGTTCTTGCTACATACACAGGTTGTGCTGGGAGCAACAGAATTAATGAAGCCTTTCCCTTGGCGATTTTTTCATGTTTAATAAAGCTGAACTCATCTCACAGTTTTTCACTGAATGGAAAAGTGGTTTCTCTCTGCCTCCTATTCTTGCAGGAGTTGTAGAGCTAATATTGTTGAGACTTCTTCCTTTTCATCAAATGGGTTAAGACTAGTTCTAATTTCACTGAAGTTATTCAAGAAATGAGAAGTTAAGAGCAGACAGACAGGAGAATACTGTGTGACTGCAGACACCTCATTTCTGCAGGAAAAAGTGCCAATAAAAAGAAGATAAAAAAGCTTATTTTTATAACAATGCTTAGCTGCAGGAAAAAACCCAACTCAGTCTGGGATCCTTCTACATGCCTGGCTAGTTCTGTTCATACTTTTAAAAGCATATTTGTCCCAAATATTTAATAATTGTGAGACTGTGTTAAGATTTCTCCCTCTGAAATTTTTGATTAAATATTATAGTCCCTTCAAGCCAGGTCAAGAAACAGTATGTGAAACTTGAATATCTGATTTACTCTTAAACAGCAAGGACAGCACAACACCTTTGTGGTCAAAGCTGTATCAACACAAGGACATTTTTAGCTTTTCTCAGGCTTGACAAATGATGTTAAATGAGCGTATTTGCTTGTACTTATCAATGAAAAGGGATTTCATAAGAGAAAACCAGTAAGAAGATGGAATTCCCAACATGAGGGTGTATGGAATGCTAATGCCAAGAAACTGCTATATTATTTAGCAAATCACCATCTCAAGTATAGGACATGACAGAACAACCAGGCTCTCAAACAAAATGGAAGTAAGAGGCAGAGGAAAAAGCTAACGGCAAGTTCTGCCAAAGGTTTTTTCCCTGTCCACTGAAGAATGAGAAAACCAGGGTTGCTCTTGGACAAGAGGATAATATATTAAAGAAAAGGAGAAAATCAGGATGATGGTGAGAAAACATTTATGGGTTTGGGAGGGAAAATGGTGGGCGAGCTGCTGAACTGGAATAAATGATCACAGTATCACAGACTGTAAGAGTTTATCAGCTTTGAACCAGCTGAGGAACAGCACTATTTTTGTGGGAAAGCAAGAGGAGTGGGGGCCCTCTGAAAGGGCTACAGCTTTTGGGGAGTGATCCTGGTCAAGTGGACTCAATCTGCCTTCACCACAATATCCAAATACCCCATCTTTCCCAGCCACCCAAGTTATGAACTTCTGAACTGGCACCAGTGAATTCTGGGCTTTAAGTAACAGATGAAGTCATGTAGCTAAGTTATATCTCAGTTATTCCAGCCACATCCAAGGTCCCATTCCATCACCCTGTACTATGTGTAATCATTTATGCTTCTCCACAGGGAGGCAAACGTGTAATTAAAAAATTGTGGTTGCACCTTGTGCAGATTTTTTGCTACTGCAGGTAACTGGGAGTTAACTTCTTCCTTCCTTTGCCCCAAGAATTAATAATATTGTTTGAAATTTGTACTGAAGTTCCATATGGAAAGTCATTGCAAGACTTTAGAAACAGACCGGAAGGAATTTTAACATTCCTTTCCTCCCTGACATGAGATATTAACCTACAGCACAGAGATGGACACCAGTGGTGATGCAAATGCAAAGTGTTCGCAGGATTTTGCTGGAGCACAAATGAAGGGCAGAGGATGAGCTTGACAGGAGATGCCAAACACCACAGTGTCTCCTGAGTGGATTCAATACAGTCCTCGGGTGTCTCCTCAGTGGATTCAGTATAATCCTCCTGGGTGGATTCAGTACTGCCCCTTCCCAAAGCAAGGGTGTTGGAGTCAGTGTTTGAAAACAGACGCTGACGGCGTTGGCAGAGTTCAAACCATCACAAGCCATCTAAACCAGTAAAATGCACAGGACGAAAATTAACAAGTGGCAAGGCAGAGGGAGAGAAAGGGGGTAAAATAAGCACCTCCAGATAGGGCCAGAGCTGCTAATTCAGTCTTTAGGAAGGAGACAGGGCTTTGTTCTGAGAAAAGTCCCCTGAACAGGGTTAACAACTTACATTTAGCATTCCTGAAAAGGAGCATGAATTACTGGAGCAAGTTTATGGGCTGTGGGCTGTCTCAGGGGACATGGAGAAGTAAATACCTCAAAGACAATTCTGAGAAGAAAATCCTCTACTACCCAGTCCTGACAATAGAAAAGTTGTTTAACTCTGGAGGAACTGGAAGCATCTCTACAAAATAAACCAGCAAGGGTAGAGACGAGCATGTGTTCCCTGCTGACCAGCCTGCACCTCTCCTGCCAGAAGGGACCACTTACCAGGATAGCAGAGCAGAAATTGTGGGTGCCGCCCCCAGAGCTGGTTCCCATTGAAATTTTTTCAACTTCATTTTGACCATTTGTCCTGAAATGGTTTAGATGGTAACAGAGATCAAAGGTGAGAAAAAAGGCACTGTTATTCATGTTCAACTGATAAAAAATTGAGGCAAAGGGAGGCTAAGTCATATTTGTGAGTAGGAATTGTAGCTCATCTCCTCAGATCGACACTATAATTTAAACATCACTCTTACCAAACCCTTCTTCTTATTCACATAAGGAAGAAACTCAAGTTGGATCAAAATTTCTGAACTCCTTTGACTCAGGGCAGTTATTACCCTACACCACCTCTTCCCCACCCTCTCCTTTTTATTTTCTCTCCACAGACACAGCATTTCCATCCCCAGCCCCACCCAGCTCCATGCTCACACACCCTGCTGGGTGTCACCATCGGGCCCTAGGTGAACAACATGCTGCAATCCAGAGAAAGGAGATGTGGACAATTACAAGTTTAGCAGTTCAGAGGGAGCTGCAAACTGTAAAAGCAAATACAAGAAGTGAACAAGCAACTGCACACATCCCAAGGAATACTATATTAGAAAGTCATTTCTGTCTTAATCCTTTTATATGTCACTATAAAATGAACTCTTTCCAACCTAACAATGATCTGGGTTCTTTTCTTTCCCTTCTAGGAGGATCTTGGCCAAAAGTGCTGCAAGCTTTCTCAGCATTATTGCTTCACTGTAAAATAATTTCTTTTCAAGCAATGTCATATACTGATTGTATTAAATCAGCTTGGCCTGTTCACTACAAGAGAAGTGGCTGGGCAAAAAAGTATCTTGAATTTTAGTATGAGCTAGGTTAATTAAGATTTCATGGAAAAACATATATTTGAATTTGGCATACATACTGCATCAGTGGCACAACTTCAACATAGGATGACAAATTTGAATATTTTTTATCCAAGAGGACCAGCATTCCAAAATATTTTACAAAAACAACTAAGGCATAAATACGTATACTAAGGGAGAGAAAGAAGTAAAGAGCTAAAGAATATGTTATCAATCTGGCTTCTGCACTATTTTGTCATTTAACAATGTGACTGCAGCTGATGACAACTGTGAGGGATAGACAGCCCAGCACCACTACCGGTACAATGCAATGTGATTTGACCCAAAGGTCAGATACATGAAATACAGATGATACCTCCATCAGGACTTACATAATTAAATGATACGACATATATTATTTCTCCTACCTTGATGTTCCTGGTGGAATACAACACAGATAGAAAAGGGATATGCACTATAAAACACTCAAAGTATCCAAAAAAAGTCTCAGACTCTTTCCAATAGATGTTTATAGAAGTTGGAGGTAAAGATCAGAAAAGTTCTTGACAGTAAGTAATTTTAGCAAAATTATTGTATTGAGTACAGTATAGCAAAAATACTGTACTGAGTAGCCTTAAATGCTTCTAGAAACAGTGAACTGATTTCTTTGGGTCCTCTGCCAACCTATTTTCTTCAATTCTACCCATGGTAAGCAACTTTCAGAAGGATTAGCAGCGGCTTTTCCAACCTAAATTACAAGCAGAAAATATATTATTCTCACAATATGGCATCCTCACTTATTTTCAGGATCTACACTTTTCCCATGGTTACAGGCAGCAACACTACTCCCAGAGGAAGGAGTATCCAAGACAGTGCTATGAGACTCTCATTGCTTCCCCGATAATTTTCTTCATGGAAGCACAATGCAGAGCCTTCACTGGATTCACTGCTGACTAGAAGCCTGCATACTTGGAATGAGATGATCCATTTTAAAACTTCAGGACCTGACTCAGTTTTCATCTGAAGAGACTCAGTCTTTCTACCAACTTGTTAGGGGGTATAAACCAGCATGAATTGGTGCCTGCCAGTGGAGACATCACTTTATAGCAGTTGAAAAAGTGTCTCGTGAACTTCAGAGCAGGTATTTTTAATCACCACTGGTGCAACTGGGACAAGAACTGAGCTCTTTGAGAACCAAAACTCACACTGACCTAAAAATGCCTGGCATTCCTCTCTCAGCACTGCTGTATCTGGTACAGACAAAGCATGCACGTAATAGAAACCTTTCTCATTAATGTCCTTCAGGAATCAGGGCTACTGAAGAGTAGGGATCACAGCAGCAATCACACAGCAGAGCCACACTTAGGGAGGAAAAGCCTGCTCTCTCCAGTGTGCCAGGGCCCACCAGAGACAGCACAGCTACTTGGGCATGTGTGTGGAAAAGGGGGGAAATGCAGTCCCGAGAGAGCAGAGTGAGGAATTCGCTCTCAAAAACCTATCTCCTATGCACAGTATAAACTTCAAAGCTCTAGGGAGCAGGGAGTTGGTTATATTGCTCAGGCTGTGGTTGGGTTGCTGGGATTTGGTAAATAAAAACCATTTTTACAGCTCATTAAGTGGTGCTTTGGGAAATGTTCTCATATCCGTTTTCAAGGGGCTGTGGTGTGGAGAGCTTGCATTGCATGGTGGGGCAGGGAAGCAGTTATTTCAAACTAAGGGTTTGAGCCAAGGGATGTGTGCATATATATATATATATATACTGGGCTGAGGAACGCTGGTGTGCAACCTTATTTTGCTGATATTGGTGGCTGCTAACCCGTTATTGCTTTCACTTACTAGATTTGCCTGAAGGGCACTATCTGCTATTATTTAATGAAAAAGAATCATCAAACAGCCTGGGAAGATGGGACAATATAACTCGGGCACTTCAGCCAATTCTGCAAGACTGGGAAATTTTTCTGTCATCTTTTCTCTACATCATATGAAAACCATTTTCTGTGGGTGAAATTCCCCTGTGGGCTGCACAGGAGTGTTACTGGCCTTAAGGGACAGCAATCTTTCATTACTTCTTTCTACAAACTCCTTAAAAACCCACACACATTTTCTTCCTTACAACCACAGAGCACTTAGTGTGGGCTATTACTCTAGAGCAAGTTGTGCCAGTGGGTCAGAGTGCTCCCAACAGCACTCCTTCAACGATGGAAGTCCTTCATTGCACACTAGGAGACACAGACAGAGTGACAACTGTGGACGTCTTCCCATTTGCCCCTCAGAAGTCTCATGTTTGGGGTACAAACTGGTTTAGGGTCTTTTTTTTTTTTAAAAAAAAGCTCTTTCATCCTGGAAAGATTCCCAGTTACAGGCAATTCTATGGAAAAGAACCCCGAAATGTTTGCCTTTCCTCTCCTTTATCTCAGGCATATTTTCAGGGGAGGAGACAGACTGACACCTCTACTGCCTACTTCAGCCTTGCTGTCATTTCTTCCCTGGTCTTAGTGACAAATTGTCACCCCCAGGACTGGCTTTGGCCAAGAGCGCTTGCAGGGAACCAGGAGCTGCTCCAAGTCACCACTGGTACCTGGCAGTGTCAGAGAAAGGACAACAAGAGAGAAGGTGAGAATGGGAGAAAAGTCATTGTCTGGCACTTTGTCTTGCCAGGAGTTCTCCGAAGGCTGAAATACAGTGAGGAAGAACTGCTTCTGTATTGTTGGTGCAAAGAATACCCCTGTCCCTGCCTCCCTATAACTCGAAGCTATTTAAGGTTCTTCTTTCAGAACTATGAGGAAAGCCAAAAAATCAAACACCCTTTCCGTAAGCAAAATTAACCTTAGCCTTTCCAAATACGGAATTCTGTGTAAATTCACATTTCAAGCCACATGTCAAATGGAGAGTTACACAGGAAAGTAAACATATGATCAATAAAAGTGATATCTAACTTCTGTCACGTCAACATTTTAAGGAATTTTTAGTTTCCTTACAGTTATTTTCTTTTTTTTTTAAACAAGAAAAATCTTATACATTAAATTCCTCCCTCCTCATAAAAGACCAGTTAATGAAGAATCCTGCAGGAATGCCAAAATGGTCAAGAGTTTGCAAGTATGTGGGAAAAGTCTTGTAAGGGATGCACTGCATGCCAGCTGAAACAACAGTGCAGTGGACCTGAGAGGTAGCAAAGATGTCTGTGTAAAGCTGTAAGTATTTTTTATTCAAAGTCTGATGCAACACTGAGCCTGAAAGAGAACAGCCAAGCCAACACGGTGTGCCTGGAATTAATTTATTGGAAGGAAATCTGCTGACTGGCAGCAGTCAGGATGGAGCTGACAGCCAAACACTTTCTGGGGCTGACTCAAAGAAATGAGCCAGGACTTGGTTAAGCATCTCCCCAAGGACTGAGTCTGTCGCTGCTAATTAGTTTATCAAAATGATGCTGTTCCATCAGGTAGAATGAATTGGATTAATCTTCCCATTTGGTAAAAGCCCCTCAGTACCTTTTTTCCAGCACATCGTGCCATGCACACGTGTACCCTCAGAGAGCTGTCAAAAGAGTTTTAATTCTTCAATGTTGTTCTTACTTTTTAATTGCCACAACTCCTTGTAGCCCAGTGTCAATAGGCAAAGTGACACAGATGCTCACTTGTCACCTCTGTCAGTGTCACCACCAGTTATCTACCTGTTCGTGCCTTTGTGGACTGCCTGTTAGTGTTTCTAAGGCTGTAAAACCCTGACAAACACAGTTCAAACTGTCAAGACAGAGGAAAATGTTACTTAACAGACACGAGGGAAACAGGAATGTGAAATTTATGCCCAGAAGTTTTAGGACACTTCTCCTCCTAAGGCACAGTCTCACTGTTATTTCTTCTTCTGATGTATGACAGAGAGAAAAATAATGTTCTGGCCATTAAAGGATGCTTGTCTTAAAAAAACAAACAGAATCATCAAATAAAGAGACAAACAAAACGAAATACTGCAGATAATTTTAAAGGTAACTTGTGTGCAAAACTGCAACAGTACAGCTGCTTCAGCAACAGTTCCACATGGATCTCCAGACTTATGAGGGAAAAAAAAAGTAGGAAGCCCCAGAGCAAACAGAGCAGAGAGGTTTGTGTTTGTCTTGGGAGTTTTTTAATACTTTTGTCATCCCTTTCTTCACTGGAAAATAATAAATCTTCTGAAAGAAAAAGTACCTGCTAGTATCATTAAGAGACTTAAACACGGCAAGATAAAACTCCCTGAAGCCAAAGCAGCTATTTGTGTCAAAGAAAACAATGCAGTAATTTATACTTCCACTCCCAAATCTTATGGTACTGCAGAAAATTTGGTCCTTCAGCAATTAATCATAAATCAAAACCCTGACAAGATATTAGCCTCCTATTCCTGTGAGAGAGAAGTGGAATGTGTATCAAGAAGCAGAAATAAGAGCTTGCTTGCCAATGTGTCAGATAGGAGCTTTGTTAAGGGGATCGCCTGTATTTTCCACAGCACCGTGGGATTTCTGATTCAGCATTAATCCAACCAACTGGGGGACCAAGCTTCGAAGGCTCCATTTGAAGTGAGCTGCTCTCCTGGAATACTTAACAAACGTGACTCAGTAAGTGCTGGCCATCTTTGACAGCACTCTCTGTTTCATGTGAGTGTCAGGGAGGTGAGGGAGAAGACTTTATGTGTAAGCAGGGAAACAAAAAGCACTAACTCCAAGGGCACAGGAAAAATGCAGCACATGACTTTTTCCATGGGAAAGATGGGCAATTGTGTTGATTTAATTAGGGATTATTCTTAAACATCCAAAGCTGTTAAATGATGGAGACTTGAGACAGAAATTCTGAAACAGTTCACACTGAGAACAAGGCAAATGAGAACAAACTTAGGAAATAATGATAACATGCCTATTCCTACTAGCTGCAGGAAGAACTTTTGCAAGAAATGTATTTAGTGGCTACCACCTCATACTGTGTATTTACCTAGCTGACTGCTTGCTGACAGCAGCCCTTTATTTTTATGTAAAACTGGTATCTAGTTAAGAAGGAAATGTTGTTCAGTATGTAGGTAACTTATTTTTTAAAGAAGCTTTTCAGGTGAAGAATTAAAGGTATTTGGGATAAAAGTGGAAGGATTTTTGAGAGGTACTTTGCACTGTCTTCTCCCTCCTTGTCAGACAGACTGGAGGGTGACTAGTTCCACACAGAACATTCCCTAGACTGTCACAGGAGTTCAGCGGGTACATCCATCTCACTGGAGGGAAGAGAGGGAAGGCATGGTCAGCATTCAGGTCTGGAATTCAGGTCAGCACTTGCCCCTTCTGCAAAAACCTCTGAATAAGATTGCTCTTATTCATCAAGTTTTAAACTGTTCTTAGGTTTAGGGCTTTGATTTTTTTTCAGAAGTGGCATTTTCAGTCCCCTGGGAAAAAACACTGCAATTGTGCACATCCTGCAGGGGGAAAAAAAACAACAACCAAACTCATGTTTAACAACATTAAACAGCAAGATGTGTGGTGGTAATAAGGTGGAGAAAAGCAATCTAAACTTTGTAACTACCCTCCCAAACATCTTCTATCAGCAAATGGTTTCTTGTTTTAGGGCAGCACATTCACACAATTCAGGTTTGAATACTTAACAGTAAACACACATCCTGAATCGGTGAGAAATATTGCTGCCTGCCAAATCCCCACATCTCTCTCAGCCCTGGTGACTCTGGTGGGATTGCTGAGCTGCTGCAGAGCTCAGAAGCACAGGACTAATGTATAATCTTCTCCTTTCCAATGGGATTTTTTCAGACAATTATTCTTACAGGTTCTCACCAAACAAGCTATAATTTCACTATTGCTGTGAACAAGGAGTAAGAAATTCCTATTACCGTTTCTGTAGGGAATTCAATTAACAAAGCTTGTGCTTCCTTTAAATAACTGCTTAGTTTATTTTGTTATTCCTAAAGGATTTCTCATCTGACCAGGAGATCATGTTTGAGTGCACTATATTAAGAATTTCAGTGGTATTTGGTTATACCTGCAAAAATTCATCCTTTTTTTAAAAAAAAATATAAAATGTCAACAGAAAAAAGCCTGGCTACGAGCAATTAAAAGATGCAGCTAGGTCCCCACTGCCATACAATGTCACCTGGCTCACCTTTACTCTGCTCAAATGGAACCATTCAGCTACTCCTAAACTTGCATCTCTGCTCTCCTCAGAAATAGGATATATTGATGTATGTAACTGATAATATAACTGATTATTCCGTTTGCAGCAAATCCTGCTCGTGATCCTCATTTTCTTGGAATGTGAAATTATTTGTGGAAGATAGGATACGACAGCAAGAAGACAGTATTTCACAATATAAAATGGCTTGAAGTGGTGGTGTGGTTTGGGGTTTTTTCCATTTCTTCTCGTGAATTGTCTGAAGAATTCAGTCACTTAGACCAGAAAAAGAACTACAGTTAAAACACGTATTAATGAACTCAAAAGAGGAAACCAACTCTAGTGTCCACATGGAACTGTCACAAAATGCCTCCATCTCCCAGCAAAACAGAATTTAATGCTACTGGAGTCGCTGAAACTTTTGTTTAGCTTGGTAATTTGATTAAAACAAGACATCTACTTGAAATTCTATTTTATGGTTTTCAGTAGAAAAGCTTCAAATCACTAATCTTACTAAAAACGAGCATTAAGAACATTAACATATGTTAAGGATTCTTCAACATCTCTCAGAGTTACGTGAGCGGTTGAGACACATCCCAGCAATGGTTAAAGACAAATCTAACACTTCCAGGTGTGCTGGGACGAACAGCATTTAGAATAGTTCTTAAAAAGATTCATCTGCTGTTTGTGCTATCATTCACCCCCTTCTGTGGCTTTACCCAGTGTTAAGGAGCCCTTCTCACATGACTGAAATCCATCTGGTTATATTATTGCTGTTATCAATAAAGGCTCATGGAGAGAAAGGTTAAAAGGATGAAGAATTCTGGTAACCTTTCTTTACGAGCATCTTTCAGCCGGGCCACTCCCAGCCCAGCATTACAATACCTAGGGACATTTATTTTCCTCCTGCTTTTGAGATCTTCCCTTTTTAACTGCATTTGCTCACACCCGTGCATAGAAAAAGCTATGTTGATCTCTGCACTGCTTTTGGAATCTCAAGCAATCACTGAAGCCAGAGGAGAGTGAGAACTACAGTTTACTTTTACTGCCTAGCAAACTAAGAGACACATTGAAAACAGTGGCAATTACACACACTGAGTTTGTAGAAAGGCTGTTCTCTTTTGAAATGTGGTTCAAGCTCAGAAACGTTTTGCAGCTTTACAGCCATTTTACAAGTCTGTTTTGGATATTTAAAATATACAACTATCTCAAAAGAGGCATCTTGAAAATTATTACAAGAGAGTTTATTACCCAGTTTTATACGGTTAAAAGGAAGTTCTCTCATTTAATGGACTCAGTTGTCTAGATTGTGGACTATCTGCTAAGTTTTCTAAGAACTGAGAGCTGACCTCGTGATCATTTGACTCTGCAAAAGGGCTGTCCAGGATTTGGCAGGAGAACAAGCCCCATAATCTGTTTCTCTGTGACAGGATTAGACTGGAAAGGAAATGCACTTCTTCACCATACACCAACAGCTTGTAGAACTCGCTACCACAGAATACAAGAGTTCAGGAAGGCTCAGACCAGGGTAACACATTTATACAGCAGGGGAAATCTGCACTCCCAGTAACGTATCTGCAAAACAACACAACCTGGCAATACACTTATCAGGAAGAACATCCTACAGACAGCCCTGTTACCATCCACATGTATATGCACATATGTCTGCAAGTGATACTGGAGTCACTAGATTAAACTGTATTTAAGAATGCCTGTATTTTTGAGCAGACATATGCACATCTAAACACACAAAAATAAAAAGTTCTGACTTGAACAAGAGAGTTCGCTGGTCTCTGAGCTGTTAAAATGCAGAGTCCTTACTTGTAAACAGCGACTATGCTTTTTATGCTTTTCTATCCTGAAAACATACTTATCTTTTCAACACAAGAGGAATATAATCCTTCCCCTACTTTCCTCCAAAATAAATGTAAATCATGCACTTTCTGAAAAGTCACCGAAATGTCAAACCGTGCAGATGCTCTGGATAGACTCACTGCCGTGTTCAGTTTATTCAGGAGAAGATTAAATTGCGACAAAAAGCAGAAAACATTTCAGAATTTTGCGCCATTTGGCACACACGCAAGGGAAGAAAAAGGCATGCCACACATCTGCTTCTTGTCATGACTCAAGCCAAAATGCATGTGACAATTGCTTTGCTTTTTATTACCATGCATTCCATAAAGCTCTGAGCCTCTCCCTCCTATTATGGACATAGCAGTTTCCAATCTGTTCCCAAACGTGAAGTGTGGGGTAAAATTCCTGGTTAACCAACAATTACTTATGAACGGTTAGGTAACAGGGAGGGTAGATTTCCTCCAGAGAGCCTTGTGGAAGGGTCACAGCGATGCTTAAATCTTGCTAAAGGGCTTCCACAAGGGTGGCTGACTCTGCAAGTAATGAACACAAAGAATGTCTCAAACTTGTGCTGTTTCCATCCAAGGTTGCGTGCTGTTTGGGAGCTCTGAGGGAGAAGGGCTTTAACCCCTATGGACTTTGTGGTCAGGTGGGCAAAGGCGCTGGTGGTGCAGTTTGTTTTCTTTTGTACTACTTGGCTACCTTACTGAAATTCCCATTTACCACATTTCCTGAGCTCATGAGGAATTCAAGGAAATGCAAAGGGTGAGGTCAGTCCTTTCTGCACTGTGCCTGATGCCTGTTCTGGCTTCTCTGATGTCCCGCCAGTAACTCATTCTCCATAGCTGTGCATCAGTTATTCCACCTAAAAACCAAACCCAGAGAATCAGAGAAATATTTAGGTTGGAAAAGACCCCAAAGATCATCAAGTCGAACCGTTAACCCAACACAAACTCCACTAGGGACTAAACCATGTCCCTAAACACCACTGCTGACAGTACTTTTCATACACCAAGGGGGAGCAACAAAATAAAAAGAATCTGATTTGAGTCAACATGGCACAGAGACTGTTTGCCAAGAAATCAGCGTGGAAAAGGTTGAACTGGAAAAGTTGGTGACTCGGTGCAGAGACAGTGAGGAGATAATGGGTGCCTCCATGTTGCCCATGGGCCTCTCCTCCTCTGCCCTACCTGGTGCTGTCACACTGGGTTGTCCCAAAGCATGGACAGGGGGCTGCCCAGACAGGTGACATCCTGGTAGCCCAGGGAACAGAGATCATCTGCTCCTGCTGTGCCTGTGCCACAGAAAGGCAGGGATCAGTGGAACAGAGCATGGCCCAGGGTCTGCTCCTCCACAGAGCTGGAATCCACACTGCCAGCTGAGTACCACTGCTACAGTAGACATGTTGTTTATATAGACACTGTAGGAGATGATGATAAATAGAACAAACTACAAAAGCACTAGGTCCTCACCAACTCACCTCTAAAATAGAATTCTAAAATAGAATCACAGCATGGTTTGGGGCTGGAAGGGACCTTAAAAATCTAGTTCTGACCCCTCAGTCATTACAAGCCTTTAACTGCTGAATTTTTAAGAAAAGTAAACAACTTTTCAAATAAATTGTGGTCTATCCCCAACAAAAAGACAGATATTGTTTTTGCTCTAGGTCACTCTTGACCATGGCCAAAAAGTGGGCAAGCATTAGTAAAGTCTCCTTGATAAATTCTCTGGAAAAAAACAAACGAAGCTTCCCCTCCTAAACCCTTCACACCCTAAAGTCCAATATCCCTGAATGGTATTAAAAATATGAGTTGGATACGACGGGACAGATTTTTCTGACTTCCCAAACATGACCCAGAACACATTGCCTACCCCAGAAAGGTCCGTACAGTCAGGCTTTAAAGTTCCAACGTTCTTAAAGAAAAGCTAACTTAGAAGTTCCCACTGAAAAATCCTGGTCTTGATTTCAATCTTTGTGGCACCTGACCTCTGCTCAGCTGGGCTAATGAGGTCATCTTTCCAAACAAATATATCTACATCGCTGTTCCGAAGTGAGCAGTGCAACCTTGATTTACACCAGTTCTTGTTTTGGGCCATGGAAAATAAACTTTAGGCTGTGAGGGCTCAGTAATTCTTACTGGTGAAATCTAGAAAGCAAATACAACACTATGTTACAAAGATTTATCCAACATTTCAGTTGCAGTGAGAGAAGGCTATGCTTTCCTTCAGTCTTCCTGAGTTTGTGACCTATTTCTGAGACTGAGAAGAACACTAACCTACTGACTGACTGCCGTAACACAGAGCTTTACCATGAGTACTTCTGTTAGGGGGGACTGGGGATATGGTTATTTCCCACTGCCCTCAGCCCCTCTTCTCACACACAAACATCACAAGAAGTGCAACGCCCAACTCCACACCTTTGTGGAAGCAATAAAAACAACTCCCTGTACCCAAAAGATACAACGAGTATTTGCGTTCAGCAGTGCAGAGCAAGTTCAGGAACTGCTTCTGACCAGATTAAGCATTGGTACAGAACTGCATGGGCTTGTAGGAAAATTCTGAACAAAGGGTTTAGTGTCAAGCCCTGTCAGGTGATTTTTTAGAACACCGTATGCTTAGGAATCCAGGGAATTGACCCACAGGTGTGGTTGGCATTTTGTGGAGCAGAGTTGATTCCACGCAAGTGAAGAGAAGCAGATTCAGCTTCCAACTCTTTCCCGGGAGTTTTCAGTAGTCCTTTTATTAATCTGTTACACAAGTCTTCAAGTGTAAAGTATGTTTCTGTTTGCCTCTGGAACTTGTAACGTTATCAACAGAAAATGCCAGAAATTTTAATTAAAAAGCGACTGAAGACGGTTTTTGCTTTGGAATTTAGTATTAGAATGCAGTTTGCAACTCAAGATTGCAGAACTCTGTATATAAGAGCCTTGAGGTAAAACAGGCTGTAATGAAAAACTGTTCTCATTAAAGCTGATCAAGTAACTAATTTCTTATAACTTAATTCAACTGATTCCACTGCTTAGGGAATATCTACAAAAACATCATCATCCTCTAAATTTTACTCATCTTTGAAAGCATTATTCCACAAGATTTGCAAAACTTCACAGATTAAACATAAATGGTAATTTTCAGTAAGTCTTTCTCTTCAAGGCCTGCAGGTCACTCTTGAATGAGACTGCTAACATGAGGCAATGCCTTCATTCCCTGAGTGGATGGTCTGAAATAAAGACTCTAAATCTGTGGTTTATAAACACACAAGACTTTGAGGAAAAAAAGACAAATAATGTAAAAAGAAAAACTGTAAAGTAATTGCAGAGGTCAAACATTTCTAGCAGTATTTCTTCTAATTTCTCTTTCCTTATCTGGCATTTTTTAGCATAAGCAAGACGGAAAATGTAAATTGATGCAAAAGTTTACTGAAAGGATACTTGATTCTGGTGCAAGTGGCCCTAAGATGTTCCTGAAAACAATAACAATATTAACCAATATTGACAATACATGTTGAAAGGATATGTTCTCCACCAGATGACAACTTTTACACAGACTGGAAGCAAAGAGCATAGTGGATTCTGACGAAAGAAGGGAAATTTGGAAAAGAGGAAAAAGAAAAAGGAAACAAAGACAATACAAAAGTAGCGTGGGTAAACGTTTTATGAAACAAGAAACCTTAAAAAAAGGTACTTTTTTTTCTTAAATACACAGCAGATTTGTAAATTATATTAAGGCCTAGTCTAACTGTACGGCACATGAAAAATACCTGAAATACCATTTTGAATCTCCAGTTTCCCTTTTCGTTGGTGCAGCCCACAGAAATTCTCACCAGGAGAAAAGAAATCTGTCAGCCTTTCCCATCAGATCTCACTTCACTCCTGAAGTACAAGAAGAGTTATTTCCCTTTTGGATCTGGCATATCATTAGTGCCTAATATAATGCATAAAAGATTTTTGATAAAATACAATTTGGCCTGAAGCATACTTTTATTAAAAAGCTTAACCCTACTATAGTCACAAGCAATAATAAAACACCAGGTTATAATTAAAAATAAAATATCCAAGTTTTTTCAATATCTGTAGAACTCCCACACACTTCTTTTGTTGTTGTTCTTTGGTTTGGTTTGTTGGGGAGGTTTTTTGTTTGTTTTGCTTTTTAAACAACTAAAGTTGGTCAAAAGTGAGATATGTTGTCCCACTGCCTTCTCATAATGACAGGAAACATTTTGTATTAGCATATACATCTTCCCTGAGCTAAACTTACTAACTGGAAAAATGAACAAAGTTTCTATTTGTAAACTCATACTCAGGTTAAAGAAATGCCAAGACCTGCTTCTTCTGAGGGTCAGTTAAAACACCTGTCTGCTCTAGGAAATCTGGATTTTTTGTCTGTTGGGAAGATGGGAGTTGGAGTTCATTTGATCCCTTTCCAGACAGGGTATCCAATAAGATGCTGCCATCGGCCCGAATCTAATGAAAACAATCTTACAAAACAGTCTGTAGCTCATTTTGACAATTCCTATCAGGAATTTCTTAGGCCACAGAAATTGCCATTTCTTTTGATTTTTTTTTCCCCTCCAAGACAGATTTTATTAAAAATCTGATGTTGTTTGTTCAATGACAGCAGTCTTCTTTCAGTGCAGTACTGCCTCAATCCAAGAAAAAGTGCTAGTATGGATTAAAAGCATATGGTGGACCAGAAACTTCTATATGTTCTATCTTAGGCCAGTCACTTCACTGGTCTTAATCATGTGTTGCATTTAATTAGAATTGAATCAAGACTATTTGGTTATGCTTCAAAGTGCATCTCTAAGACAAACATAACCTCCCATTTTAGTGAGAAACTGATATTCCCAGAAGTTAAGGGATTTGCCCAAGGCTGCACACCCCTTACTGCCAAGAGTAGGGTTAGCATCAGCCATTCCTGCCAGAGAAAATGCTTAGCATTGGATTTCTTTGAAAGTTCGAGGTTCATTCTTCATAAAAAAGGGATGAAATATAATCACTTATCTCCAAGGACTCCTGAGGTCTATAAATAACATTAGTACATTGCTAAGTAAGAGCAAGCCTTTCAGGGGGAGCAGTGCTCTCTCTGCACCGCCAGCTGCAGGGTGAGAAGCCAGAGCATGTGAAACACCAGCCTTTGTGGGTAGGGATGCTGCCAGCGCAGTAAGAGCTTTTGCATTTAGAAGCATACGATACTGGAAAAATATTTTATGGAAGGAGAAGTTCCGATTATTTTAGAAACTATTTCATTTTCCATAACTTTTCACAGATACATGCAAACTTTTTTCAAAATCTGCTTTCAGTAGAATGCCATTTCACCTCTCATACACCAGCTCCTGGACAATGCTGTCAGATTAAACTTCTTGTGACACTTGATGCCATTTGCAGTATTCTGTCTACTCTTTTAAACTAAACCCATGTTTCACCCATAAATGTGTGTCCAACTACCACAGCAAGAAGAAAAGGAACAACTTTTCTATTGCTGAAAGATTCCCACACGGACAGACTCATTCTAGGGGGTTGCTGTGAGACCGTCCACTTCCATTACTCTCTGGAAATCTTGGTAGCCACAAGCCCAACTTAATCAACCTTTCAGAAAACTGCAGATGCAATACTTTTTGCCTCACTTACCCTGTACAGGATCCTATTGAAATGAAAGGAAAAGAACTCCTGCAGAAGAGAACGGCACACACCTTTCTGAGCTGTTCCCGTGTTCCAGCATGCCCAGCATTCAGAGCTTTTCCTAAAGCACTCTCAGAAGTTTAATTACTCCATGCTGGCTCCTCGTCCCCCGTCAGTGTTTGGAGAGCAGCAAAGGAGCAGCAGGGCTCTTGAAAATCACTCAGCTGAATCCCAGCTGAAACCTGAGCATCCTATCTTCTATGAAGCCTGTTTTGATGCACAACAATTCTGACAATATAATGACCTTTTTTCTTGTGTGTTGACACAAAAGGTATTTGCAGACATAGTGTGAAGGCATAAATTTCTCCAGAAGAATCACAGGCTGGAGCAAGGGAAACTGATGGTAATGATGTTTTGTTAAATTTCAGTCTTAAGATCAGACATAAGTCCCTGATCCTACATGGAGGTGTAGGGAAATCTAAATTCTGTCACCAGTTCCTAAAACTACTATTCCATTTACTTGAATTCTACACCCCTAACAGAAAAGGTTTTAATACACATAAAATTTCTGAACCTCACAAGGATGCAATAATATAACAGCAAAGGCATCTCAGGAGATTTATACTGAAGTCTTATGAATCATTGACTTTGAAACTACAAACAGCACTCAGAGCAAATAACAGTGTTCTAAAGCAGCTCGATGACACTGTTTCAGTTTGGAAGTGGGGATTTTTAGATAATGCTCCCCCATAAGTGTTATTGCCAGACCTAACAGCAGCAATGCATCACTTGTGCAATGAGCAGATGTTATCAAGAATCACGGCAGTACCTTATAAAGCACAGTATAAACATGTAGTGGGGAAAAAATTTCCTGCAGGTCAAGCTTTGAAGATGAGAGACAGATATGGGAATTAAGCGATCTGACTAAGGTGATAGTTAGGTCAGTGGCAAAACCAGGAAAATAAGAGATCTTTTCAGTCCCAAATGGCCTACCAGTGACAGGACAGAAGCATAAAGACCATTTTCATTCAAAAACATGCTATGAATCATACTTTCATTGAATCTGACTCCCTTATTGCTTCAAGTACCTCTAAACTTGGAACTACAGACATCAGAACCAGTCATGCCATCATTCTCCTTTTGTTGTTTGCTCATTTTCTGTGGAGAAACAGCATTAACTTTACATTTTCTCTGCAATGATAATACTTCACTGCTATTCTCTGGGATGCTTGTCTGTGTCTAGTTTGGGTCAGGAGACTTTGGCAGGTACAAGCACAGGAAGCTCTGTGCCTGAGTAGCTGATGAATACTGGGAGCTTATCTATAATGGCATTAAACTTGTGCATGAAATATCTATCACTGCTATTATACTGTGAATGGTGCCAAAAGCTGATGGGCTGTGATCCATCCAGCCCCAGCAGAGGCACGAAACTGAGAGTCTTATCTGCTTTTTTCTCTCACGATCTATCCTTCCAGTGACACATGGCTTTTCTTTTAGAAAGTTTATTGCTATTTTCACTACAGTCTCTGTTAGTAAAAGAGAACACACCTCCCTCTTTAGAGCAATGCCAGATAACCATCATGCAGACACTTTGACACGTTCACTCCATTCAGCTGAACTGCTTTCAAAATTATTAACAAATCCTACAAGCAAAAAGGTGGCACAAAACATAAATAAACTATCTACATCTCATGATAATGTATTTATTTTGAGTGCCTCGTATTCATCATCCACCTGTTGGGTGGGTCACGTGAAGAGATTTATGTCCAAAAAGCCGTAACTTCCAGGGAGTGGGATGCAGAAAGACTATCCCTGGGACTCTATTTGCTGGGAAATCTGATCTGTACCAGAACAGATTCCAGTAACAAATGCAGTTCGGGTAAATTTAATGGTCTATTACTTTTGCATTTGTCATGTTTCTACATGTTTTGTGTTGGTTTTTCTTTTCTTTATATTTGATACAAGCAGTACAGTATAAATATAACTGGCAGATTGTGTCATCTCTTATTATCTTATCCATTCAGCCGATGTGCTAATTTTGTGTAGCACAAGAAATGAACAGCGCTTTGCAGATGTATAAAATTTGGTTTTAATGACCAAGTAAGGTGGTTTGTTTTTTTTTTTATAGGATCACAGTTTCCTCAATTAAATTTTAAGAGAATTCAGCTTTGGAAACACTGAGTGCTGTATTTTACAGTTCTCCGAAGGAGGGAAAAAAAAGTGAGGTGGGAGGATGTATACCTACTTTTGAAGTACAGATTTAACAAAGCATTGCTTTAAATTCAGTTCTTTTCAAGGCAGTTGTTTGTGTCCCCTCCAATGCCTGTGGGTAAATATGCTGAGGTCTGTCATAGATTCCAAATGATCAGTGCTGTTATGATACTCTTACAATTATTGCAATACGAGAAAGATTAAGTCAATCTTTAAGAGATGTAGATAGGAAATACTTCTCCCTTTTCCGGCTAAGACAGACAATTTTTCAGGTTACAACCCCACCTAAAAGCTCAAAAGGATGATGGTAGATTCTGTACTGAAGCTGCCCTGTACAGAGTACAAAACCTCTGCCAGAGATGGAAGTCCAGTAAGCTTGAGACGTCTGTAACTGCACAGGGGACTAAATGGATTGAGTCTGTCTTATAAGCAGCATGGCTGGGCCTTTTACAAGCTGTAGTAAGAGCCAGTAATAAGGAGAGAACTTTATGATTTTCCCAAAGACAACCGATCTGCTGGAACAGGAGAGGTATTTGTGCATGTACATGTGTTTGTGTGCCTGTCCACCAAGACAGAGTGGAAATATGAATCTAAACAAAGTCAAGTAAACTAAGAAAAGGAAGTCAACCAAGCTGTCAACACAGAATTCCTTGAGGAATGGAAGGAATCAGAACTTCTCAGAAGACTGAAAGCATTAAAAGCAATTTGTTGGCTGCTCTTCTGGCTTTTTGTTAAGTCAGTTATGAAAAAATATGCATGAAAGTTTTTCTGAGTCAGGCAACAAGTTCTTGAGTCATCTCTCTCCACTGATGACTGCCCTCTCAGTCTTCAGTTCAGATTGGGGACACTGGCTCTGACACCATTTTGTAACCATAAAAACCAGCAAAACTTCCCCATTCTCAAATTTACCAATTTCAGAGTAAATTATTCTTGCAAAAGAATATGGGAGAAATATGACACCCAAAGTGTGACTCTGACTTCCTCTTCAGAAGCAGCTCAAGAACATGTTTAGATTTAAGCTCCAGTGATGTAACAGAATTTACTAATGATACAAAATTGTTCAGTGTGGGGAAAATCACATCTGTCCTCGAAGAGTATGTGGGAGGATTTCATGACACTGAGTGACTGGACAACAGAACTGAAGGATTAAGTTCAACATCAGCAAACGTAGCCAGAATAAAGCTGTTCTAAATACCTACACACTGGTGGGCAAACAATAGGCCACTGCCACTCAGGAGACAGAGCAGAGAGTTGTTATGGTCAGTTTGGGAACATCAGCTCCCTCTTCAGCCACTGCCAGAAAGGGCAGATATGATGTTAGATTTCTTCTCCCCCCCCTTTTTTTTTGCCCCCCATATAACAATCATTTTTTTACCACTATAAAGCCATCTTAAGCCCGTGTCTTGGAGGCTCCATGGAGTTCCGGTTATCCCACCTCAAAAAGGATACAGCTGGAGTACAGAGAGGTACAAAAATGGCAATAAATACTATGAAGATGTGGGCTAGCTGGAATACTAGGACAGTCTAAATACATTAAGGCTCTTTAATGTGGGAACTAGACAGCAGTGGGTGGTATGATTAAAGTCAATAAAATCATGAATGGTCTGCAAAAGGACAAAATTTGTTTTTTACACAAGTCTCAGGGTGATTGCGGAGGAACAGGACATTAAATTAAATTAGATATCAGGGTTAAAACAGGAATATACTTGGTTATATCGCATATATTGGTACCACTATGACCACACAGAGACTAAAGAGGTAAGGAATTCCTAACACATCAAATGTACCAAAGGCCACTATGAGCTAAAACCCAAAGACTCAGAACTTACCTCAGCCACAGACTGCTGCAAGCTGGGATCATATACCTGGAAATAATCCTCTCAAACTAGTCACACCCAGAAATACCATTGTATTTGCAGTGCGTAAGCAGATACCACTTGTGTCCCAGCCGTGCCCAGGCTGACAGGGTTTAGGTTGTTGCAGAGAACTGCAGGCTCTGCAACCATGAAAGGGGAAAGTGTACTGAACACACCTCAGCTGAACAACAGCAGTTAGACTTGCTCACTTTACCTCCTCTGCTAACACCAGTCTCTCTCAATGGCAGCGCACAGGGTTATTTTACAAGCCAGCTATCCCTGTATATGCATACCTGTATTGTGTTTTGCTTTTTTACAGCGCTTTTAACCCTCAACAGCAATTCCAGTGGTTAAAACAAAATAAAAACTGGATTTTTTTTTCAGTGATATTTCTACTTTTCTCCTAAAAGTCTAACTTCAGGCTCAAAAACTACTACCTGATGAGAAAGCCCTAGGACGCAGAGGGGAGCAAAGAAGTCAAATATCCCATTCTCTCCCAGTTCAGGGTTCTCTGCAAAAGACACAAAGCTCCAGCCTCTCCTGTGCACTGCTATCACATATACACCATTTCCAACACACAGAGCCAGGTATTACAACACACAAGTGTTTGTGTGCATGTCTACTAATAATAATGCTGATTTCTACTACCTACAACTATAATCATGAACCAATCGGTATTTAACAGACCTGTAGCCAGCTGCTGTGTATATACTTGTTTCATCTACCACCATAACTCCCTGTAGCCTATCTTCTTATAAAAACTAGAGGGGGGGAAAAAAAGGACAAGCAAACAGAGTGATACGATTTCTAGTGTGCTTTAGGCAACTCTTTAATTTGAATTAGTAATTAGCATATTAAGATGATGTACCAAAAACCCAAGAGAATAAATCTATAAATAGATTACAAGGTTGACTTTCAGTAAGTATCCTCTCATAATTAGTCCACCTGGTGTTACTGAAACACTGAACTAATTTTTGCAGATTCTGTTATATCTCAAATATATAGCACACAGTGCCTACACCAAGTTTTCCATATAAAAAGGATTTTTCTTTTTTAAAATTGCACCTTTCACCCTAATGATTATACAAATCTAATCTACCTAAAAACAGTCTAAAGGTTTACATCACTATTTCAAACCCGACTCAGTAGTGCAATTCATCTTTTGATAACAGCAGATCAATTAGAAGGCATTAATTCCAAGTGGTTGCAAACATTTATTAGCTTAGGGCTCCTTGATGCCCAGCCCCAAGATCTACACTGTCAGAAATGTCTTATGGGAAAAAGGCAGGCATGGAAAAAGGCAGTACAGAAGGGTGGGGGTTTTACTGTCCCTTGGCTTAATGGTGAGTGACTGATCTCATCAGATCTCTGCAGACACACACACCGAGAGCCCCCAGGGAGAGGATCGGTGGAAATGCATTTTGTCAGATCTGATAAATTATATGGAGAGAGAGACTGTTAATGCCTCCATTCCCCCTCCCCCACCTTAAGCAAAGGCCCTGGGGACTGTCAAACAGTCTAGGCAGCAGCACACTCAGGAGCAGGTGGAAGGGGAGGGATGGGCTTGAGAAACTGAGAACACCCCCAGGTCTCTACGAAAGCGAAGGGGCTCGTTACCAGCCAGCACAACAAATGGGAGGTACAGAATGTTTTCAAACCATGCAGTGCAATTACAACAGAATAAACAAGTGTTTCCTTCCCAGATAAATCATTCTTCTAGTTTGTTTTTGCCCTTTTCATTTAAGCTGTGTAAATAATAATTTTTTCTGCAGGAGATAGAACAGCTATTTCCTTGTAGGAAAAATACCCAATGAAGACATCAAACTGTTGTTCCAATTGAGTAATTTACCTCGACACTGATTTCCCCTCTTCTATCATAACTCGGTCAGGAGCCATCTCAAGCAGTGAGGTCCACCTGAGAGCTTCCAGGTGGTAGAGCCCTGTCATTGCAAATGCACCTGTTCTGCTCTAAGGAATTTACTGAAGTTCAGATTCCTCAGTGACCTCCAAGTTAGGTTGTTTCAGTAAGCTGACATGTTTCTTCCTTCCCTTTCTTCAATACTTTATTGAAATTCCTTTTAAATTCAAATTTCTTTATCTGTTTGGATTTCAGTTTACACAACAATACCTCATTCACTATGAAAAAACCCAAGACAAGTTGTTGTGGTTTTTCTTTTTGCCCAGGGGAACTAATGTTAAGCAATGTGAAACCATGGTAACTGTTAACTTCCACAAGGTTGTGCTATAAAGGAAAACGAATTGGTGCAACCATCTCTTAACCATCTTCTGTGGGTTATCACCATAGTAAATCTGACAAAGTCACACTTCATCCTATAACCAGATTTTCATTTCAATGAGGAAAACCATTGATCATTTTAACAAGCTATTTGTGATCTACAGGCAGCAGTTCCCACAGGAAGTAAATCTGTGCTAAGGGAAAGAAGGTGTATCTTTTTCAATGGCTTCCAGCAGCACAGGGTAAGAGCTGGGAGCAAAAGGTGAGATTTAGGGGCCCTTGCTGGGACGGGAAACACTAAATAGGAGCAACTATAGATTTCCTGCAGCACAAGAATCTACAGAAATTTTAAGCTTTATGGTCCTTTGAGCAAGGGAAAAAATGAAAGACCATGAGGTCCAATTAACCACACGGAGTTGCTGAAGCAGTAATAAACAGAGAATTAACCCAAGCACAGTAGAGTTGGGGCTAAAAATCCTCCTGTGAAAATTTCTTGGTTATTAGATTCCTATAAGACTCTATGGTAATGCCAATGAGATTCCAGTAGGTTTTGCTTTACATCCTTCCTCCCTATCCAGGATCTAAACCTTCCCTGTACATGAAACCAGTGGAGTGGATGAGATCAGGACTTTCATTCCACCACAGGAACTCAGAAATCTCTGCTCTCCTATATCCAGCCTTGAAATGCAGCTGGCCTCTTTCTCTCCTCCATACTCCTTCTAGGACACAGGACTGAAGCTGAACTCCTGAGCCATCAGGTCAAAGCTTTATTTGTGCTTAAAGCAGTTCATGTTAAAACAGTATGGGTTAGTTGTCCATCACTACTCCTCCTGATAAACTGTTCCAGCAGCTTGGTTCTCCAATGGACTGACATCTAATTCCCAGACTAAATTTACCACTATGCAGTTTACACCCACTTACATGCCTTCAAGATCAGTGTTTACAGAGCCATAGTGCTGTCTACTCTCTCATATGGATCTGAATCATGGGTCATCTACCGCCACCACCTGCGTCTCCTGGAACGCTTCCATCAACGCTGCCTTCATACAATCCTAAACATCCACTGGTCAGATTATGTGACCAATACATCTGTTCTAGAACAAGCAGTAATCACAAGCATTGAGGCCATGTTGCTGAGAACACAGCTGCGCTGGGCAGGGCACGTCTCAAGGGTGAAGGACCACCATCTCCCTAAGATCTTGCTTTATGGTGAACTTGCCACCAGCTGCCGCAAGAGAGGAGCCCCGAAGAGGAGATACAAGGACTGCCTGAAACAACATCTCAGCCTTGGCCATATTGATCACCATAACTGGTCTACTCTGGCCTCCAATCGGAAGGTCTGGCGACACACCATCTATAACACTGCTGTTTCCTTTGAGAACGCAGCAGGATCACCCTTGAGGAGAAAAGGCAACGCAGAAAGAATCGTACCTTGCATTATTTACCACCTAAGGAGTCTTTCTGCTGTACCTTTTGCAATCAGACATGCCTTTTTAGCCACCAGTGCGCTTGTGACAAACGTGGGTAGAGACCTTTCCTGAATCTTCGTTCGTGAAGCCCAGCCATGAATGAACATGCCTTTGCCAACAATCTTTTCCACTTAAATAACTTATCCCTCTATGTCAAGGTACTTAAAGAGAGCAATCATAGCCCCTCAGTGCCTTCATTCTGTTAACTAAGCCACACTCTTTCTGCTGCCTTTCATGACACAGGCTCTCCCCGCTCTTTCCTCCCTGAACTGCTGGTTTTCTCAGTCACACGTTTGCCCTGTGTCCATAAATGCTTCCCTGTACTATCTTCTCTTGCATACCCTGCACAGAGAAGCATCACCAACTTTATCTACACATCCCCAAGCTTCATTCCAGGTGACTGGAGCTCCAATGTACAATGCCTTCCTAACAGCTTTACAATTTCAACTTCCCTGAACAGCGTTGGCTGCTCTGCCATGGTTCTGCTCTATAACCACCTCCACGTAACACCAGTGATTCACAACCCTCCCTGCTTTGTTCCCACGCACTGCGTGTGAACAGTTCGTTTGCTTTCCACTGACCACAGCCCCGTGTCCCCAGCTGTGTCCAGCACTGTCCTCCTATTAATTACAGCACATCTGTAACTACTGCATTCAGCAGCCTTAAGATCAGTTATGTGTATTCACATGCGCATATGCTTAGGCATATGTGTTGACAACCACTAACAAATTAGACACAGACAATTTTTTACTACAGATCTTGAATGGTGTGTTTGAATTCTATTTTTGAGCCAAGTTTTTACCTAATGTGCCGGCCCTGACACTTGCAGTTTGTTCCATCGGATAAAACAGACTCATCTTTAAATAGAGGAAAACAGCAGTAATGACATGTTATCAATCTATCAAGAGACCTTCAGGGCTGTTTGTTTATTTTCCTTTTGGTTTTCTGCACCAACTTATCTCTGGAGAGAGATCACACAGCATTTTCATCATATTTCACAAAATAAATATGGCAGGATGAAAAAAGGGGATAATGAAAAAGCAGACTGAGGTGGCTGCAGAATCCAACGCTGGTTAAGAAAACAACAGTGAAAAACTGTTGAGGATAAAGCCTTTTAAGATCAGACCTTCAGAAATCAAACCAGTAAACACTAGTACTCTGTCAGACATATCCTTTCACCCAGAAGATAACTATTTCAGCCCAGCCAAGAACCTGACTACTGCCTTCACCTGTTGTTTAAAGCCCTAATGGTTCCACTGCAGAAAGGACTTTCATCTGGAGCTCAGGACCAACCTGCACAATCTGGGCTCCACACCTGACAAAACTTGAGCAATTCAACACCATTCCCATAAGCTGCAGGAAACATAAAGTTGCTGCTGTTTAGAACAAATTTAAGCTTCCCCAAAGCTCACTACTGGAGTAAACAGGAGCCCAGACAAGCACTGCCAGCCAACAGGCATTCACAAGTACACTGCTGAATTGTTCAGTTAATTATAGCAGAGTAAAAACTCTTCTAGCACCTTTGTTCAGTCCTGTGTGCATGGTGGGAGGGCTGAGAAAGGGAAGACACAGATTTAGAACCCTGACTCAAAGGTTTATGAAGAATGAATTGCAAAGAAAAAGCTTTCATTATATCATTTTTTCAACAGAGAAAGGAAAATAAGCTAAAATAAAAATCTGGAGCCTTGAGTTTGATTTCTGAACCATTTCATGCCTAGTTATTGAAATGTAGCAATCTATGGCATTAGTTTGTAGTGAAGTACAAATTTTTGAATACTTGGTAGGCAAGGAACTAAAACAACATCTGTTGAAACAAACAGCTACTACATAACAGCAGTCACATACTAAAACCACTCCCATTTGTTGCTGGTACGAGATGGTGCAGCTCCACTGATGCAGATGCTGCAGCAGCTAAAGTGACAGAGACTCCGATGGACGGTGGGTCCCAAAAAACTGTATGACAGGAACATTATCCTTAAGACACCCTTCCCCAAAATCTGCATGTTTACATCACATCAAGCTTGTGTTGAAACCTCACTGCTACTGAATACATCTTACTGTAAATAAGGTAATGAAACTAAATTCTAATGAATTTTTTTTACAAACTGAAGATTTGTAATATGAGACACAGTAAGGTTTGACGCTTACATGAAATTACCCGACTCTTCAGGCCTTCTTGGCCATCTTCTCTTTTTCTCCACTCACCTGACATCCTGAGTGTACATGTATTTACACCCAATTCACTGATGAACGTTTTCGAGACACAAGAATGTCCCGTGGACACACAAATGACCTCCCATACACACCTGCAGATTAAACACACAGCACAGGCCCCTCCAAGCAGAGGGGCACACTGGGCCTGGCACAAGATGATTATGTCTCAGAACAGAGCAACACTCCGAGTGTTTCTGCTTGCACACTGTTATAAACAATAAAACCAAGCATGGCACCCTTGGGATCTTCCTTTACAGGTGACATTGCCTAAACTGTTATGTCCTGAGATACTACACATCCCTCAGGCAATCTTAAAGAGGGAAATTTAAAACAAGTCAATCTCTAACTGCCAGAATGATCCATTAGCTTCTAAAAGCTCCTCATAAGGTCTTTACAGACTGTACTTCCACAACCACATTTTCCGGCAACAATGTCAGTTTAAGGAGCCACTGTCCATCCTATTCCTTTTGGAAACTATTTGTTCTTGCCTGTGCTTTCCCCCAGTTGTATCAACACAACTGCTTGCAGGGCCATGTTGCGTGCTGTGACATAACCTACCTGATCCAACACCTACCTGCAGCCAGAAAATATGGTCCTCCCTCCTGCAGGCCCTCCCACTGCCTCCCTTGCTCCCCTCATTTCCCACTTGATCTGAACCAACTCATTGTGCAACCACAGAACTAATAAATCAGAAACAAAGGTGGAAGAGGGCAGGAAGCTACAGGCAGGTGCAGGAGGGGCGTGATATTTCCTTTGTTTTGGTGGCAGGTAACCATTATATCAGCAAAGCTGTCAGGCTGCACCCTCAGACCAGTGGATAGATTTAGATTATCACGCTGGTTTAGTTTGGAGCCAGCCTTAGCACAGGTTTAAGCTCAAGTCAATGCTCAAGTCATGGGCGCAGTGCTTTGAACAGCCTTGCCTTGTGTCTGTCATAAAGAGAAAACTTGCAGAGAGCCAGGCCCTTCAAGTTCAATAGCAGGGTATATCAGCATCCCAAAATAAAAGTTCTGCTTCCATTATTAAAAGCTAACAAAGAAATTGCACACTCCCACTCCATCTTATAATCAGTTACCTGAACTACTTGAAATGCTTTATCCTGTATGAATGTACTGCTGGCATCATCTTTCATTATTGACACACATACTGTTACTTGGAGGAACAACTTCTACTTAATAGCTATTAATTCTGCCACACAGAAAAGCTGAAAAAATGTTATGAATACAATGTGAGCAATTTGATTAACTAAAAAGCATTGATTTACACATAGAGTTTTCTGTAAATACCTAGAAACCACACACGCACAAGCTGTCATTTTAAAAACTGAATACAGTTTTATTTTTAAGCTGGACCAAATCCTATTACCTAACAGACACCCTTATATAGAGACCTTCTATTAACTCTGTAAATAATTCACATCAGTCTGTGAGGATGCAACTCAGAAACATCTTCCCATTAGAAAGGAACTTCATTATGCTTCAAGTCTGCTTGCAATCAGCAGTTCTTTGTAGGCAATAGGATGGTTTAGGTCCTTTGCCAAACCTCTATGTGTGGCCATTCCATAAAACTGACTAAATCAATGCACTTGGAATTCTCAAGATAGTTCATTTTCCAAAGAACTCTCCTAATTCTGATACATGTATTCAATATATATGTAAAAAAAAATGCATTTCACCAGTTTCTATTTTTTTTCTTAGTCTTTATATCTATTCAACTTAATTCAATTCACATTTAACTTCTTGGTATGTCAGCTGGACTCAGTGCTAATTCCACCACAAGTTATGAAAGGCTATAAAGCATTTAACTCCCTGCTTCAACTCAAATAACACCCAACAGCACGTGAATTCCAATGGTTGCAAAGAGACTTTGTAAGTGTTCACCTACTATTATTTACCACCATTATCTTACAATTGCAGAATACTTTCTGTAAGTTTTCTATGTGATCTTAATTTCTGTGGATAACTTTCAAGGCTGTGGGAATTTCATGAGGTATTTGAGCATTAGTATTACACTGGACAACTCATGCTGCAGGCTGTTCACCCAAGCTGTCGCTGCTGCTTGTGCTCCCCAGAACCTTTAAAAGAAACAAGTGGAATGGCGGCCAAGAAATCCAAATGTTACCAAGCATACCTGCCTGCTTGTGCACTCCAGGGCTTGTGAAAGCAGCGTTGCCCAAGGCTGAACCAGGGTCAGCTCAAACAGCTGCTCCGAGTGTTTTTCGGCACTGGAGCAGCTGCAGTTTTCTTTCTGGCAGTCCTGGTGGGACATATAAGTGACACCACAGTCAACAACCACCTGAGAGAAAGAAACCGTATGGTAACGGAATGTTGTGAGCAAGGCCACTTAGGGAGAGTCTGGGAGTTTTCCAACTGTTTTGAGGATCAGCAAAGAACTAGGAACAATAATTTCATAACCCAAGCCCTCCGGTGGCAGAGAAAGATGCAGCACCTTTCCACTTACACAGGCTAAAGGTTATCATCTTTTGGAGGAACTGCCTCTGTGTTAAGCAAGAAAATACAAACAGATCCTTTCATAACTTTCTTTTCTACCTTTTTTCAATAACATTGCTAAATTCTTCACGTTTTTATGTCTTTGTTTCAAATTTCTTCTCATAACCTATGCAAATCATCATGTGATAGGTGACACATTTTGGGCCCTTGGGCAGTAAGTTGATGGACGTGACTTGTGACATGGCTTCCACACCAAGCAACATGATCCAGTGGGGGCTGAGAGAAGCTTAGCATCACTTTCTCTAGACTTTGGGTCAGAGCCATCAAAAAACACACAGTAGTTTCTCCAGTCACTCTGTCTCCAGCCCATTCCATCTCACCACACACACATTCTGATGAAAACTTTCACGGGCAGTTACCCAAATATACTTTAAAATTAAAATTATAAGTACTGAATGTTAGATGATACTCAACTTTTTGCTACATTGCCCAGCGAATAACAAAAAACTAAGCCAAGGCAACAGAGAAGGAATAAGCAGAGAGATGTTCTTTAGCCAGTTTTGCTGCAGACATTCAGCATGACTTTGGTTAAAACACTGTGCTGGTTATTTGTCTCTGGGAAATCACTTTATCTTGGTTTCTCCATGTAAAATATAAATGTTTTGGGGGGGCAACTTTTCCACACACGCTCAGCCATCAGGGCAGCTAATCTCACTTTGGCCAGTGGCAGCCATTACAGCAAGAGCACAGCACCAAACCCAGAGAACAAGTTGACTTTAAATCCCCCACAGCTGGTGTTCCCAATCTTACCAGGTCCAAAAGCAATAGTGAAAATACAGATACAATACAAAGCAATCTCTATTCTAGAATATGTTTATTGATATTGATTAGATAATAGGAGGAAATTCTTCCCCATGAGGGTAGTGAGGCCCTGTCACAGGTTGCCCAGAGAAGCTGTGGCTGCCCCATCCCTGGAAGTGTCCAAGGCCAGGTTGGACGGGGCTTGGAGCAGCCTGGGATAGTGGAAGGTGTCCCTGCCCATGGCAGGGGGGTTGGAACAAGTTATCTTTAAGATCCCTTCCAATCCAAAGCATTCAACGATTCTATGATACGTGCTAATCTGCACAACACTTGAACATCTATCCTACCACCTTAATAGCCCAATATTTGAGCTTAAAAAGTTTACATTTCAACTACAGAGGAATTATTTTTCCTAAGGTTTCCTGCTGTGAACTAAGTCTTTAACAGAATCATGCCAGCTATTTAAATCAGGAGGGTTTTGTAGAAGACATTTAGTACATAGCCCTTCACCTGGCATTTTAAAGCACACTATTATATTTTGAAATCTATTGGAAAGGCTTTCTAGATAGGACTCATTGATGACCAAAGAATAACAGAGAAACTCAAGAGAATACATTATTAAATTAATTTCCAAGAATTAAAATGGAAGGGATTAAAACACAGCTAATAGCCCAGTGCAGTTTGTAATTAAATCTGAATTCTCCATTGCAAGAGCCTACTTACTGAACGTAAAAAAACAAACAAACAAAAAAAAAAAAACCCAAACTTGAGTAGTCCTTTATCTTCAGGAAGAAAAATATGAGACAGACTAGCCCCACAGAATAAGCCAGAAAGCATTTTCCCATGGTTTTGATCAGTAAAAACTACACTAGTTCCACACACTTTAAATTAGTACAGCAGAAGTTTTAAAACTGACTTCCATTAGAGAAGTCTCTGTTTTTAACTCCCCAACTCCAGCACTAGCAATGCCAAGGCAGCACCGGCCGGAGGGGGCCAGGCAGTGACACCCAGCATGTCACCAGTACAGGGGATACACTTTGAGCACACCAGGCATAAACACTTTTCCCATAATCCTTCTCTCAGGAATGCTCGTAGCTCAATCCTCAGCTGGAAGGGGTTCAGGAGGAGCTGGGGTGGGGACCAACAGCAACACGGTGGTTTCCCAAAGGAATGCAGAGCCATCTGCATTTTCACTTGAAATGCACCCTTACCCTATTCCTGACAGGCACCTCCTAGGGCAGGATGGGAAGCAGTTCCCTTCCCCAAAGCCATCAGAGATCATCGGGAGTCACACAAAACTGAAACTGAGCTGATGCAGGAAGCTTAGAAAGATTAGTCTGTGCAAAGACTTTCATTACCAGAACAATTCATTCCTGCAGGTAAGAGAGCACTTTGCTGTACCTGTAGCATGGATTGTTGCAACTCAGTGTTTCAGGAGGGCTGTGCTTTTGGAACTACTGCACTAGGAAGCAAACATTCCTAATCATAAGGGTATTCTTTGTCCTCTGAAAGGTCTGTTTTGCTCCAAATCTGCCTGTTTGACACCAACGACAGCAACAACATGGTTCACTAACATAGTTCATGTCTTTGTAGAGTCCCAGCAGATCTCATACACTTGGCAGTAAGAACAGGACTCAGTTTCTTAATCCCAAAACATCAGTGGCAAAACATGACTTCAGAAGGTATCAAAACCTCCTTCAGGTTCCCTACCACTTGACTTCCTGGCTGCCATTCTGAACTCAGGGTTTTTGGGGCAAGATCACGCTCTGACACATGCCCTCTGTTTTCCACAGATGTAGGGTCAGATTCAGATCTTTTTTTGCACATTTGAACCATGCTTCCAAGGACACCATAAAGTGGACAACATGGCCTAGCAAACCCTCAGAGGGATTTCTGGAACTGAGTCCTCACACCCAAACCACGGAGATGTTCCGACAGGCTGCTGGGCAGAGTCACACTATAGGACAGCAAAGGATTTGCTGTTGTCTATGATCTTCACTGTCTCAATTTGCCACAGGATCACCTGAATCACAACTTTCCCTTTATCCTCTTTTCCCTGTAGTTAAGCTCTTTCTACAATAGCAAGGTTTGTAACACCCACTCAAACGTTTCGAGTGAGCTGTCTGCCACCACACAGAAAAGACCTCAATCTGCTTCTCCTTCCAGTCCAGCTGCAAATAAACTCACCCAGACAATCACCTGAGTCTACTTTAAATAAAACCCCAGACAAGGTGTCTGAGCATACCCAGGGGGAACCAGCCATGCCAGGGAAACGGATGTGCTTGAATATCTGCTTATATTTAATAAAATTATCTCTGCCATGGGTAACAGTACACATAAGTGTCCATTCCTCTCTTTGTTTTGAGCACGTTCCGAGGTTGTGCAGCCACCCAAGCCTTCCCACGCAGCAGTCTTATCCCAGGGACGCGGCTATAAGAAGCAATCAAATATTATGGATCAATTCTGTCTCTGGTTTAAAATGGCACAGTTCTATTAAAATTAAAAGAGCTTCAAGTATGCCTCACAGTTTTGTATTCCAGGCATTGCAAACACAGCAAAATAGAATATGTGACTGGAGTAGCTCCAGTTGCTCCTTTCTTTTACTTCTGAATCTGTTGGAGGTTTTGGTGGCATTCCCTCTCCCTCACACTGGTAAGAGGTTGAGGGGATATGAAAAAATGCTGGAGTAACCATGGCAGTGTGCTACATCCCACTAGTTGTGCTCGACCGCCCTACCTCTGCAAAAATGGAAAATAAAACAGCAGGAATTTCTGGTTTGGCCCCAGGTGTTTTTGCAGCAGTGTATCATTTATTATCTTGCTTTAACCAAGGCATTTTCCAATTAGGTAATGAAGAGTCCACTATCACGACTGAATCACAGACTTTTAAGACATTACAAGGTCTACTGGTTTTCCATAGTGAAATTGAATTTCCTGATATGTGCTCAACATACCAACACATACACCGAATTTCTTTACTATTCTGGGATAACATTTTAAATGCATTTCCTTAGAATAAGCCTGCTTATCCTGATTCTCAAAACTCAAGTTTGCCTATATGTTCCTGAAGTTCACCAGGTGAAATTCTGATTTTAGACAAAGAGCCTGCAAAGGTTAGAAGTTAACACTGAATGCAGATTTGTATTTTTTAAGTTAACTTACAAACACTTTGTTTGTCCCAAGAAGTTTAATACAAGTTATTTGAAAGAACTCCCACAGCTGGGCAAGAAATACATAACTTGTTTTAAATTTTCTATATGTGGAAATAGTATATTTATTAAAAACATAAGTGATTATATGCCTTTTTTACATCAAGTTCCCACAAACATATTGTTCAAATCATACCCCAAATTCTTCAGTGGAAGTAAACTGCCAAGTCCTGGGTATGAACAGAAATAATTACTGAATATTTATAGATAAACATTACATGTAAATAAATGTGTGTATAAACAACTTAATTATTATCTGGACAATGACCATGGGAAAATCATGAGGTCATGTTCCAGGCCACAGCCAGATTATATTACTCACTGTAAAGCTAATTCATCCAAGGATATCATGAGTTGAAAGGCAAAACTAACTCCTCTGTTCAGTCCCCAGTTTTAACAACTCACTCTCAAATACTCATTTTTTATTTAAAAGTAAGCTTTGAAATTACATTATTGCAATAAGTAAGAAATCACAGGTGAGTCAGAGATGGGCCTTCATCAACATTTTTGTCTCTTCAGTTAGTGAAGTTCATCAGAGCCTCCTAAACTATCCTCAATATTGGACTCATTTTCATAATGCTAAAAAAATACTTCTGATTTTTTGCATTTATCAAGCATGCACTTCAATGTTTACATTTTCTGTATTTTAATTAAAGGACAACATTCATGTCAGGTGAGTTTACAAAGCAATAAACTCTTCTACAGATAATTATTCGACAACATTCTGTTCAAAGAATGAAGTAAATTTATGAACAGTCTCAAGAATTGTTGCATACTCAGTAAAGCTCATGTTGTGCCTTATGGTCTAGAAAATAAGACAGTTGGGGGGTTGTTGGTTTTCAAAGCCAGCTTTTTTCATCCTGCTCAGATTTGCTTTTCCAGCACCAGCACAGCTTTCAGGAGCATTTCAAATGCTTCTACAATAAGCACTGCCAATAAAGACACCAAGATATTTGCAGACCCCACGTTCCCCTTTCTCTGATCAAATCAAAGCTCGAGTGAGTAGGGCTGCCAGGAACACTTCTGAAAACAGAATGATTTCTTAACTAAGCAAAAGCAAAGACATAAAGAAACACAAATCCAGGTCAAGGAGAAATTAAGTGCAGTAGAGAACTGAGAAAGATGTCACATTTGCAAAAAATAATTTGAATAGAGTATATAGCACAAATGCTGTTGAGAATGCTTTTAAATGCTGGGTATAATTTAAAAAACATTCATATATATTATAAATTTATTTAGTAATATTCAATAGATTAATAAAATATCAGTATTTATTTTATAAATATATATTAATAACACAAATATTATTTGTATTATTATTTTCTGAGTAATGCAGACATGAGCCAGAAATATTTGCAGCAATCACTGAGAAGTTGGGTTACATTTCTGTTTATGAGATGGTCAATGCAAAAAAATTACTGCATCATTAATAGATCTTATTTGGTCAAGGTCTCTTGTAGCACCTTGGGTGAGAAAATACTTTGTCTGAAAATGTAATCACGGTTCTCCACTCAGCTTAGCTGGCAACATACTGGCTGGACAGAACAGGGGAGACGCAGGTTCAACACATCAGCTGAGCCAGGCAAAACTATCATCAGAGCTCATATTTTCTTTATTCCCATAAATCCACCAGGTTCTTTCTGTGGCTGTGTAAACTGCCAACTCTCAGCACAGAAGAGATCATCTGTTCTAAGCAGCATCACAAGGGAGGTCAGTGAAAGTACACACCAGGCAGGAACAGTGCCAGAAAGATGGGTTTATATCAATAATATGAAGAGCTTGTGGGATAAAGAATGTATAAATTAAACTACTACTAAATGATATTTAACATTTGTCAAGCTGCCTTTGTGTCTACTCATCTGATCTAGGCAAATCTGCCTCTAACCACAAGACATGGCTCTGAACACTACTGGAGTCAACAAACATGCTCAGATAACTGTGCTATTTGTTTCATTGCAGAGCTAGAATTAGGCAGCAATGTGGGGTTTATTTTGCAAGGAATATCAGCATTTCAGAAGTTTACTAGTTCTTTGCGGAGAAAACACAAAACCTTTCACAGAGGACAATAATGTCAGTCCACTCTACATCCTCACTTATTAAAGCTGAGATTTATGCCCGAGCTAATCCCACTGTGGTTGATGCCCAACTACAGAGCTCCACACCAGCTCTGCTCCTTTCACTAACATGGTAAATGTTCTATTCCTCATCCACAGAGCAAGTTCAGCAGAAGAGTGACAATCAACCTCCAGCAGAACAGGCTTCTTGGCAATCTGGGAGACTCTTCAGCCTTCCAAGTTAGAATCCAGATTACTTTTTTTTTCCTCTGATTTTGATGAATCAACATCTTTCCAGAGAAAACCAGCTCAATAAAAGAAAATGCCTGTCCCTGACTCCAGCTCAAATTTTGGATTCTACCTCACCTTGCTATTTCTCTAAGAAGTTGGCTGCTATTGGACATGTTAAATCACACACACATTACCCTAGACCAAAGATATTCTGGCAGCATCTACCCTAAGTCTAAACAAGGAATGCAAACCAGAGAAAGGGAGATTACTTTGTGTCCTGTGACATTCAGGTTTGGAGAGCAGCAAGAACAGACTGCTCACCCACCCCTCAGATACGAAGTACCTGTAATACAAATAAAACCAACAGGAAGCCTCATTTACCTAATGATAAGTTCCAGCAAGATTGTTCTAGCACAGCAAAACCTGGATCAAACTGTCAAGTATATTTAGTTCAGCATACATCTAATTTAGCTTGACAGGAAGCACATTGCCCACACAGAGCAATTCTGCTGCCCTCCACGAGATGACTTGAGGTCTGGAATCACCCTGGATGCAGCATCAGTACCACAAGTACACACAGAAAGACTCTGGGATATCAGCACAGTAAACTGGGAGAGAAACAGTATTGTCTGTTGTGACTGACAGATAATTGAACGTCTGAACAAGGCACCAAGACGAGAGGAGGGCTGGGGAATTACATCTTCAGAGGGAACAAACCAAGCAGGCTGACTGCTTAGCTGTTAAGTAGAGATTTTTTTACATTTCCACCGAAAGATTTTCATTTAAGCAACTACAGGTTTTATCACAGCAACACCTTCCTTAAAGTATTCACTTCTGTTTGAAAAATGTAAAGTTTATTATTTAACTTGATCGGCTCTGTTGAAACAATGATGGGTTCCTAAAGGCCTGCTTCAAAGTCCAGAGAATTTAATGCATGGGGTTTTTTTTAACATTGACCTGCTTATTCGCAGACGATCTATAGATGCTGTTTTCATCACTGCTGGGACACAGGACTAGTAAAGGAAAATCAGAAAATTCACTTCCAACTGATTTTTTTTTTAATACACCATTACTTTTAAGTGTTCAATTTCTCCTTGAAATAATGTCCAAAAGATTTTTATGTACACCTGCTGGTGTTTTTCTCACACTCATCAAGACTTCACATTTTAACAGTTACACAAAACAATCTGTAGAGCAAATTCTTTCAAATACACCCATCCTGGTAATACAAAGTGATAGTAAGACTTTGTAGGGATTGGTGGAAATTTAGACGCCTCTATTAAATGGTGCAGCACAGCAATGTGCTCTGGGGCAGCACGGGCATTCAATGTTCTGAAAAATGCCAAAATTCTAACATCCTACGGTATTCCTTTTCATCCCACAGACAAAAGGACCACACGTCTACCTATAGTTTCAGGAGGAAAGGATTAGGCATACCAATATCAAAAACATTCTTACTGATGTCTCATTTAACTGATATTCTGAAGAATACTTTTTCAGTCCAATATCTCTGGGCTAAGATGGGATTTTCTCTTTCTTGTTGATATTACTGTATTGCATACCAATTGCAAATGAAAGAAAATGAATTTTACTTCCCTACTGAAAGAATCACTGGTTAAGAGAGACCGAAGGATCAGATAAGACTTTCTACCTCTTCAATAGGACTTGGACCATGACCTTCCCTAATAGGAATGGGTATAAAGTCACTATGTTGAAGTGTGTACAAGAAAATAAACTTTACCTTGGATGTTTTCCATAGAATTTAACCATGTCTGGATTGTTTATGTTAGAAGAGTTTCAATGATTGGAACACTACCATACTATTACAGCAGTATTTTAATTGGAAAGTTTCAGCTTTCTGACTAAATAAGGGCTGTTCTTTCCTTCTTCTAAAGAAAATAAATAGGAAAAAAAAAGCATACAAAAGAAAGAGTACCTGCCTATCACTCCTTATTACTCTTCAAAAAAGAATATTCCAAACTTGCCACAATAGAAGAGATACTCTGCTAGTAACAAGTTAGTCCCCATTACATAGTATCTGCAAAACACTGTCCCACTGGAGCAAGCTTCTGACTGTATGACATGATTTATTCTTCCAGGTACTCTGCTCAAAGTCCTGCACCATGGAGTATTTAAATCAAAAGGAGTAAAATCATGGAGTAGACAACAAATCCACATGTGTCCTGCAAGAAACTCTGAAATTGAGTATTAATTATTTGTATTCAGTTCCCTCAACCTGAGAGGAAACGTTTAATGTGGCAATCTTAAAAAAGAGATCTTCACAGGTCAAATCTCCATTTGTATTTACAAAAATATTTTTCAAATACTGGCCTAAGCCATCAATTTAAATTGCCTGGACATATTACAGTAACAAATAACTAAGAAGAAAGTCTACCACTGCAAGTAAGATGAGGGTATGATTTCACAAAAGAAGGACTGTTTCCAACAAGCAAGTCACACTTTATCGGCAGTGGGCATGGGGTCAACATAAGTCAATCCAGAGAACTGTGTTCACCACATCAGTATGATTTTTAACTATACTTTACACAGAAACATAAGCCAAAATGCAATTTAAAAAAAAAAAAAAGGCAGAAAGAAAATCTCTGAAGAGAACCACCAAAATATTGGAAGTAGCTTCTCTGGTCTTCTTCAAGGGTGAACTGTAAAGGATTTAGTGGAGCTGTCAGAGTCCCTCAAGTGACCCCAAATGCAGTCTGAGCATCAGGATATCCTGCTGCCACCAGGAGTTCATGTACAACAAGCACCAAACTCCTCAGTAGTCCAGCCCAAGAGAAGCGAGAAAAATGTCGACACTTGTTACTGCCTTTCTCTTCCTGTGCCTTCACAGAAAACTTGCCTCCTGATCCACATTAGCTTCTCATCTTTAGCTGATGCTGGATAATTCAACACCTTGCTCCTTTTTGGTGTTAAATTGTCTCCCAATAGCTGGCACATAATTATATTTAATGAAATGTACTACACTGAGATCAATCTATTAGTAGTTTCCAGGACTGAAATCCTTAAAATTGTCTTTCCTTGATCATCCCCCACAAAACAAAAAACCTCAACAACAACAAAAGTAAAGCTCTTGAGCAGACAGACTGATCAGTTTAAATTACAAAGATCAGTGCAGATAACATCCAGCCAGGTGGTCTGACACAGGTATCCATGAGTTAGGTATCATGTACAAACATCACAGACTTCTGCCACTTTCCTTCATACCCTTTTTCCAATGTGGGTCATACTGAAGACATGTCTTGACCTTTTTAAAATTTGTAGTGGGGAGGAAAGACATTTAAAGAGTCTTATTCTTGACAGAAAGCCTCACCAGAAAACATGATTTCTGCTCAAAACTGTACAAAATTTCTTATGTTTCTGACCAAACTAATAAATCTTTCCTGAGCAATGGAAACTCAATTCATATTTGCAAACCCGAACAATAATTTTCAGAAGTCATGCAATTCGGGAGCAAATAACTCTTTCCTCATTTAGTTAGATTCTATTACTTAACAGAAAATCCTTACACAAATGCACTGAAGTGCCACAAGAAGAAGCTTTAATACAATGCAGCAGATGTACATGGGCACATATGCTGGCCACTCAGATTCATGATGTACACTTGTAAAAGTTCCTTCTGTAGCACAAGGAGAAAGGTTGTATATGTGGTGCATAAAATGATATCTGTTCTCAAGAACATGGCTTTGATCCAGCCTGCACTTTAGAGTTTGCTGCTCCCACCCACTGCAGTCACAAAATGAACTCAAACCTGCCCCAACTGGCTGCAGCATCCGAGCTGGGAAGGTTCTTTATGGACAATGAATTTTATTTAAAAAACTTCTGTCTGGAATTCCAAAGGTATCAGGTCTCGCTACACAGCCCAGCAGCTGTGGGACGTATTCTCTTTGATCTTGACAGGTTTCCCCGAGCAGAGGAAAGCTCACAGGTAGTTATGGGACACATAAGGTATTTCATGACCACTTACTTTTCAGCTCTGTATCCTGGTTCTTTAACATAGCCTTGCAAATGGGCCCAAGGTGTAATAGGGACCCTTTTGACTGAACAGAAAATTGAGGCTGAAAGCTTGTGCCTGACAGCTTTGTCCCATGCAATATTAGAAATGGTCTTTGCCTGAAAAAGTAAATATATCTTTCCAGTCCCTGGAGAAAAATAACTACTGTGGTAACCAACAGTAAACTGTAACACTTTAAACAGTTGAGAAGTGTAGTGATGGGTAACAGCTTTCAAGACAGTCGCCACTTCCTGCTGTCCGCGTGTTCAAAAATGTTTAGAGCACTGAGCCTCGTTAGGAACAGTTTTACAACAAGGGAGCAGATTTTCCAATGCCATTTTTCCCCACTCTGTTTTAGTTAGAGTAAGACTGTCATCAAACAAATAGGGACAAGGGGCTCTCTGCTAATTCTTTAATGGCACTGTAACATGAGTCTTCTCCACTCTCCCACGTCACTGTAGATTAAACAGCTCATGTTTTTTTTCATAGAGGCAGAACTAGAAGCAGAAGAGTAATGTAGCCACAGGATCCTACGTGGCACTGATTTCAAATCACCACAGAAGACATTCCTTTGTACATCTGTATATTCCCATAACCCCCTGGGAGGTATATCCATGACATCCTTTCTGGCACTACATAGTAATTCCTTCAATTAGTATCAGGTTACTGTGCTGCCCTCTCTGAACCTGGAGGAGAAAAGCCATCTAGGCATTATTATCTGGCATTTAATAACTCAGAGCTTCTTGGTTGAATTTGTGTGCTTCCTTTTCATAACAAATCACTTCACATGGGTCATGTACACACAGAACATCCAATACTAACCAATTCTTTTTCTGTTTGACAGTACTGGTGAAATGCTATCAAAAAGCTGCACTTTCAGCATATATTACCAATTCACTTAGACCAAATTTTCTTTTCCTAACTGAAAGTTGCCTGACATTTCTTTTAAGAAATCCTCTCTAAAATTGAACTAAAATTCCATTTATTCCTATTAGAAATAAGAAGGACAGATATTATATCCCTACTGAGGCATTCATTTCTTTATATTGCTATGTTTTCCTAGTTAAATAGATTTTCCTCTGTGAGCATCTTTTAAAACCTACTACAGCCCTTTGTGGTGGAACTACTTACAGCATACATATTTTTAACTAAGTACTACAGGTTACTAATTGGGGATAAGAACAGTTCTAATCTCATTATGTGCATCACACTCTGTGTTCAAAATATCATTGCTTCTTTTCATCATCGGTGAAGTCTCTCAGCTTGTAAAAGCAAAATAATGCAGGTTGCTGTGTGTCTCAATGCACCTCACAACTATTACAAGAATCTGCCAAGCACTGGTGCTTGTTAGTTTGCTGTAAATGTGGCCTTCAAGAGTTTCAGGTATTACACTGCAATTTGAAAATGTGCCCAAATAAAGCAGGGGAGAATAGAATCGACACATAAAACATATTGGCTTTCCCATCCTTCTTTATGACCAATCCCAAAGCTCTAATTCCAGAAACTTCCTTCACATCAATCAAGCAGAAATCCAGAGTATTCCATAGAAGTGAATAAAGCCTCTGTGCTGCTGATCTTTGTGGCAGGGCTCAGGCTTTACTGACCGATGCCAGGAGCTCTAGACCAGGGTATCTCAGCAAAGATTTCTCCAGTCAGCTCAGCAGCCTCAGCTGTTCTTTCCAGCCTCTCTGGACTACTCCCATTTCCTCCCCTCTTCTCACACACAGCTGACCTCCACATACCCCCTACCTACACTTCCTGACTGATTCCCCCACGGTTCCCCCTCTTCCCTTCATGCACCGTGGCCTCGCACTGTCCCATCTGAATCTGACCAAATTCATGAACATATTTTGCAGAACAGATCGAGTGTGTATCTTTGTAACAGAAAGGTTAAGAGTTTCTATGAAACCCCTCTGTCTTCACTTCTGCAAAATGTCTAATTTTCAATGACAAAACCCACAGGATTTATTATCCCATTTGAGAAAAGTGAACTGGAGAGAAGGACCCAGTGCTACCCTTTGCTGCTGTTAATTGATTTGCCTTCAAAAGCAGGGAAGAGACCATTGCAGGAGGTAATTAGCAGCTTTATTAACATTTACATGCTTTCATGGCAATGAACTTTAGCCCTCACCCTCAAGCATCCTGAGAGAAGGACAAAATCTGACATTCAAAGCCTGTCAGAGCTCTGCATCATTCAGAAGGGTAAACTCAGGCAAATTTATGTCTTAAATGGTCACTTCTGACAGCGTGTATTTGGTTTATCCCACGGGATTTAAAATTTAAAAAACAACCAAAGAAAACGGACAAAAAAAACCCCAAACCCAACTAACTCCAACAAAAAAACGTAAGTCCTAGAAAACACCCTAAAAACTGCAAAATCCAGGAAAAAAATATGGATAGTAATTTGCAACTTACAGTAATGAGTGTACCTCTAGAAATTGCTTAGACTGATGGCACAAGAACAACAGAAGTTAAACACTTTTTAAGCATGCTAAGGCTGAATGATTATCTCTGTTTTCCATATCCAAAGGGCTGCTTGCTAAAGCCTAAGGACATGAGAAAGAGGACAATGAAAGTGCTAAATTCATAAAAACTGAAAGCCTCTAAGAGAAAACATTTTGCAAAAAGGAAGTCACCGTGATTTGGCACTTCCTTCCTAAGCCAGCTTGCACAGGCCCTTAGAGTCTAACAACAGTGACATGATCTGTTCAAGCCTGTGGACAGGTGTCCCCTAATCCCTCCACTTCATGCAAAGTTCCAAGAAAAACAAGTTAAGGAGAGAAGGAAGGAAAAAAAGTGTGAGCTCCTACTGGGTGTTACAAAACATCCTTCTCTTCTGTTCCTAGTAACCTGGTTTAAAAACCACTTTTCCATGCAGGCTTTTAACCCTAAAATGTTACACTTGAAGCTTCCTGAGAAAGTGCCTCCAACTGGAAAAGCAGCTGCTGTAAAATAATCTCCTCCTCTACCCCCCACCAAATCAGGGTATTCCATGTGAAACCTGTACAATTCAGTGACAGGACCATGGATTTACTCCCTCTTAACTCCTCGCAGCACTACAAAACCATGGCAGATTTGGAGAAATCAGAATAAAGGTTTTACCACATCTCAAATGTTTATGCCATACCAACTGCAAAGTCTGTGACCATTCCACATAAAATCCACCCACACACATCTGAAAAGATCCACCTGAAATGATGACGGGATCTGTACCTGTGCAATGGAATGCTGTTTCTGACCAGTAGAATTTTTCTCCTTCTACCACCATGAAGAATATTTCAGATCAAGCTCACTGGCATTAACAGAAAGACCATTTCATTTGGAAACTCAGGATTTCGGAATCCTCTTGAAATTGAGAGGCAGCAAAGACAAAACTCCCTAAACTGATTTTCACAAAGGTTTTTCTTTCCTCAATCCAAATAAAGCTAAGTTTGATCTTCTGATCCAACATTCCTATGTAGGATCAAAGTTAGGTATGGCTATAGCTCAACAATCATTAAGTGGGACAGATGAGAAACAGGGCAGACAGAAAAACAACAAAAAACAAATAATACAGTGGTTTAAAGCACACTTAAAGCTGTTATTTGTAATGCTAATTCTAATTCCTGTTTATAGATATTACATATATGAACAAATATTTAGTTAAGACTAAAAATAATTATGTTAGTTCACAGAAATTTGATGGGACCAATCAGGGAAGTGTCCAAAAATTCTTTATTTGCTTTAGCTGAGGAAAGAACCACCCTAACAACAGGGAGAATAATTCCTCCTCTCTTTCTCTCCTTTTCCAGTTTTTCATATTTGAAAACATTTTGCATACGGTCATAAGTTCATAGTTCTCCTGACGCTGTGGATTTTCAGCAACAGGAAGAAAATTTCATTGTGTTTTTCAGTTTTAAAAATTGAATACTCAAGATGGTGAAACTGGGTTGCAGAACAGCCAAGGCTTCAAAGTCATGAGGACACAACTCAGTCACATTTGTAACTATATTTCAGCACTTGTCTTACCTGAAAAAAAAAAATCAAGTACAGAAGATTGCTTTTCTCAAAAGTATTCTGAGAAATCAAACAATAAGGACCTGACCGCAGAAACAGGTGGCTCAGTGTTCAAAATGGAGTTGTACATGCAAAAACCGGAAGGGGAATAAGCTTTTCAGGTTTATTTGTCCTCTAATTTATAATCTAAAACTGCTACTTTCTGTGGTGGATGGAAAACTTTAGAAACAGCTTTAAACTTTCGTGGAATAGCACAGACTTAACAGATAACCCATTTTAATACAAGTACAGAATTGTTAGGGTTGGAAGGGACATCCAGAGATCATCTAATCCAACCCCAATTAACAAAATAGTTATTTTGGTCTGAAGTAAGTCATTGCTCTTTTACACATGGACTTCCTAATTCTGTTTTTTTCAGGAACACACCCTTTTATTTTCAAGGAGGAAAGAGTGGTCTGAGAAATATTACTGAAATATTTCTGAATTACGTCTAGTCAGAACATGATGAAACACTGAATAACCACCAGGATTTAAGGCAGCATTTCACTTACTTTCAGAATATTTTGATGACTATGGCAAACAAAAAACAAACAAAAAAAATCCCAGCGACATTCATTTCTTCTTGACACAATTTCTTCATGCCCTCACTTAGCCATTTCACACAGCCACAGTACAGATCAGCAGCCCACAACCAACACTGCAGGGGCTCTGTTTTGCCAAAGATTCATTCCATCAAAACCTGTGGTGGATCCTCAAGCTGGTGTTTGAATTCAGACTGCTAAAAATACAACAAGATGCAGAATTGTTTTAGATTTGTTGGCGCATTTCAACATCAACATGTGCAACCTAGTAAATCTGCTCTTCATTTCACACGTACAACTCACAAGTTTACAAAAGTACTCTGCCACTACTGGCTTGCCCAAAGTCCTGTAAATTGATCTTACTCTGGCTTAAGGTGCAAAAAATAATCAAGTGATATGAAGAGAAGCCTGGAGAAAGAAAAATCTCTGAAGCAGATGGCAATCCTATCACTCTGAAAAATATAAACATAAAGAAAAACATACTTTTTTTTAACCTCCTAATCCTACAGAAACTCTGAACCCATTCCACAGGAGCAGCAATAACTCCTGAAACAAACCACGTATCTGCAGTGCAACTGTAACTTGTGAAATGTCTCACTGATCTAAAATGTCGTGATCCTTCCCTCAGAAAAGTTGTCTAAAGTTGCTGCACAGCGTGGCCATGATTCAGATTTGCTTCTTCCGAGGAAGAATTTGCCAAACTTTTGAAAGCTTTCCTTTTCATAGTCAACTTGAAGGTTGACCCTGTTCTAAAGAGAGTTGGGGCTTTTTGTAAACAGCAAAGACAGCAGCAGAAGCAGCAAGAGCCTGGATTTGGGTTAGGATCTGCAGCCACACCTGCTGGGATCTCACTGGGTGTCAAAACATCCAGCACGAGCAGCTGGCTCAGAATTCCTCAGCAAACCTGTGAGCCAGCCCAGTCTGAGAGCTCTGAAGCACTACAGCACCTCACTGTTAAAGGGCAGTGTGCTACCAAAATTGTCACTGGTAAAATTTTTTAACAACCTTCTTTATATACACATGAATTACAGCCTTTAAGTGCTTACTACTTGAAGCAGTTGAAGTTTCAGATCCCAAACTTCAAATGAAAGTATTCAGGTGACCACAGAGTGTGTCGACATTAGCATGTTAGCATCAGGTTTATACTTTTCAATTAAAAGTGAGTGTCACCATTTCTCACATTCCAGTTTATATTGCAGAGCCATCCCAGAACCAGATTCTTTCTTAATGAAACTAAGGATGCACGTCAAGGATGACAGAGGTGTGCAGTCCCCAGGAAAATCCCCAGAGCAGGAGTCGGATGAGGAGCAGCTGAGGGAGCTGGGGTTGTTTAGCCTGGAGAAAAGGAGGTTCCAGGGAGACCTTATCACTCTCTACAACCACCTGAAAGGAGTTTGTGGTAAGGTGGGGGGCAGGCCTTTCTCCCAGGTAACAAGCACAGATAAGTGCGGCATTGGGATATCAGCACGGAATCCCTTTCTCTGAAGATCAGTGCCTATTGTGCACTGGAGACGCAGCCTAAAAGCACGTTACAGCACCTGAACAAATAGGGTTTTATTGCAGTGATCCCAAGCACCTACCACTTCACTTTCTTCTTCATTACCAGCTTACATTTAGCTACTCCAATACTCAAGCTGGTTTTTGCTTCCTGCAACACCACAGTAGCAATGGTGTGCATTTTAGAGTAGATCAAAGTAACTGCGAGTACTCATTGCTTAAAAGGATATTTGAAATGGCAGCAGCACTCTCAGAATTCTCAGTAGCATCTGTCAGCCTCTAAATTTCAATTTATAAAATGACAACACTTCCTGTAGGGGTGACAGAGGAGATTTTAGTGTGTGTTCCTCTGTGGAACAGTCCCCACACCCAGCCAGCTGCACTCCAACAGGCAGACTCCTCAACTTTCAAAAATCCTGAGATCCTGACACATTGCTTGTGACAGGAGTCCTGAACAGTCTTGCTGAAGGCATATGACCATTTACGTGACAATAACTGGAGAACAAATCTTCTGCAGCTGCCCTGAGAATGCACCTTTAGCAGAGCTCAGGAAATGCAGAGCAGTGCTGCACCATCACTGCTGCTTCAGGGTAAGGTCCAGATACACCAAGGAGGAGGCTGCCACTAACACCTCAAGTGCTGAGGTTACCAAACATTCCCGAGCAACTTCCACGCTCCAGCCCCAAAGCCCAAGCAGTGGCACTGCAGTTGATAGTCTTCAGATTGCAATCAGCCTCTTCATGAGAACTAATGGCACAGCCCTGGCCAAAGAGTGGGAGAGAGTGAGCAGTGCCCAGAGTTGGCTACCATGGCTACACTTATCATATCGTAACTCTTCCACGTGCAGATCACCGTCTGTTTATTATTTGTTTCATCCCTCTGGAAAGAGAAACTACAAGAGACAAGTAGGCAGGCAGAGATGGAAAGACTGAATGATTATCTAACTTTAATTAGTACTCACAACCCCCTGATCCCTGAAAGTGCTATTTCCAAATCAGGATTGCCCATTTGTTGTAGAGAGACACACCCAAAAAGCTTGCCAGTGAGTCCAAATCTCCTTCTGCCTTTTCCAGCAGGAGAAAGAGCAGACTCTGAGAAGGATGCTCTAGTCCAACTAGGACTTCACAAAAATCCAAATTTCATTAAAAAGGAGTTCTAAAGGGAAATTCACGTTTTGTGTACAACAGAAAATCTCCATATGAGCTTTGGGGAAAGTCCTTGGATGCTGTATTGTACTAATCTGCCATTTATAAGGCTGAGACAGCAAATCCTGTTTGGCTACTGTGGCCAGGCAGAATGGAGAAACTCATTCAACGCCAGCATTTCATTTAGGTGAAGAGATATTACTGAGGAGAAGAAGGCTCCTGCAGTTCAGTCTCTACAGAAGAGAAGGTCATGGGAGCAAGTGGCTAAGAGTGACTAGAGGAAATCTTTTGCCTTTTTGCCTTAGAGAGAGAGATACGGATGTGGCACCTTGCTGCCTCATATCTGTCCAGACAGTTAGTTATACAACTTGTTATTCTATGGGCTGAATTTGCTCGTTAATTCATCCATTTTTTTTGAACATCCAAACATCCTGAGGCAAGAAGTTTCACAGCTTAACCAGAAGTTTAGCAAAGGAATATCTACTTCTGCTTTCAAGCTGTCACTAATTAACAATGTCCCATGTTCTTGTAATGAAAGAGAGAACAAACAGGAGATCCCTACTGGGCATCTCCACAGCACACATGATTTTTATGGGCCACATATTCCTCTTCTATCTTTTCTGTACCAGGCTGGAGTGCTTGCCATTACACATACAGGATGCAGTTCATGCCCCTGATCCTCCTCCTCGTTTCTCCTTCTGTACATTTGTGGTTGTGCTCTATCTTTCCAAGCCTAGGGCACAGCAGAACTGCAGACACCACATGCCTGTATCATGAACACCACGCCATGACCATCTATTCTACCAGTCTCTTGTGAAGGATATGAAATATCTATCAGAAATTCAAGCAGAACACCACAATCTACCTGTCTACATGCTCATTATCACCTTCTAAAGGCTCTCGACATTTAGATTCATTTCCCTACCGTGTTCATCTGCTTATAGTTTCTATAGATTTTACTGTCATATACCAAGTTTACCATCCACACCTTTACAAAACCCTTATTTTGCTAAAAAGACAATGATGTCTTCAAGTTTCCCATCTTCCCAGCCTCTAATGTTAGAGCAGTCCTAAAGAAAATACGGTATCACGATGAAAAATTTAACCCTTTAGGCCTTCTAGATTTCTCAGATGAATGGTGTCTAGTGCTGGCAGCACATAATGGTTAACGCCATCAACTTCCCCTGCAGTCTCCTCTCCTGATATGGTATTGAGACAATCATCACTGGCAGGAAAAAAAGGTTCCAGCACAGAAATTTCTCCAAGCTTGCTTCACTTTTCAAAGTAGTTTTCCAGTTCTACTGCTCCATCCTCATTTTCTCTGAGCATTTTTGTATACCAAGACTATTCATTCTCCTGACAGACTCTTTCTTACATCAAGTCTTGCTCCAAGAACAAACTTGCTCAAAAGAGCAATGAAGAGAAAGGCAGTACTCCTGGTGCAAGTAATTCTAATGTTGTCCTGAACTGACACTAGAGGATTCCTAGCAAAGGCATGTTTTCCTGTTCATCTGAAGAGCAGGCCAGAAGCATATTCTCAAGCCAGTGGAAACCTGACTCTTTTTATGATGTATTTAACTGGCAGCTCAAAATTTTTGTGCAATGATTTAAACACAATAAAACCCAATCCAAAGAACTATAATAAAATAAAAAGGCCCAATTCTGTTTATCAGACCCTCTCACAGACTCAGGTGCCCTCTCTACTAATTGAATGCAGGATCCTCATTTCATTTTGCTTCAGGCTGCATTTGTGTGTCAATTTGGTTTTGAAGGTCAAGTTTGTTTTTCCTAAAGAGCTTGTGTGCCAATCAGCACACAGCATATATAATGCTCAGCTTTCAAACAGCATTTTGAAATGCAAGAAGTATCAAGGAAACAGGAACTGCAGCTTTTACCAGCTCCACAGCCTGAGCAACCTTAAACTCAGGTTCACAGGAGATCCACCAAATTAACTGGGGTGATCTATTTTCTGCTACACAGTTAATAATAAGGCTCTATTTTGAGCTCAGTTGTTTACTACTGCTGATATTTAATGCTCTGGTGTCCTGGGAAAGGAGAAAGAGCAAAGAGAAATGCATCTTCAGGCATCACCAGGACAGGTTTATGTCCCATGCGGGGAGAACTGTGACAGGTCCAGCCTATAAAACAGATGATGAAAGGAGCAAAGTCTGCCAGCAAGCAGGAGCCCTGTCTGTGCCAGCAAGCAGGAGCCCTGTGTAGCACTGCTGGCAGTGCAGGCTGCCCAGAAAGTCTCCTCCTTTTAAGGCAGTCAATACTGTAAGAGAGTATATAAGTGTATAATATTTATATATTATTATATGGTATTTTATATATTTCTGATTTAAAACATGAATCTAACCTTTTATTTTCCATTTAGCCTATTTAATGTGTTAATGACAGACATTTAGAGTTTGGTGGTGGGGTTGGATTTTTTGCTGCTGTCATCTTTGGGGGTAGATTGTTTGTTGGTGTTTTTCTTTCCTTTGTTTTTGCTTTTTAATTCAAAATATGATGAATCTTGTTAGCCTTTTCCCTGCTACTTTTCCTAGCCTTCCTGTCGCTTTCAAACCTGAATCTTTTCCACATGTTTCCAACTCTGGGAAAAGTTACAGATGGGCAAAGGACAATAACAACAGCTTTCCCCTTAATGCCTTTCTAAAACATGTATATCAGGAATTTAAGTGGCTTGTTTGGTTTTTTTAACAAAGTAGGATAAAAATTAAATGTAACATTTTATTAACTTTTTCGTTCAGAGAGTTGACACAGAAAATGTTTATTTTTGCTTGCTTGGCTTTTCTTGTTTTTCTTTTGGCCAGAAATCTGTTTGTTCTAAAAGTTAACTCTGGATCCAGCAACACATCACCAACGTCACCAAAAGGCATTCTGAAGTGGAAATACTGATATTCCTCCTGTTTCCTCTCCACTACTTTTACAGTAAAAACTTCCATCAGTATTACAATCATGTAAATATTTAGAATACTACATTGTTGCCAAAATCTTCAAACATATGCTTTACAAATAATTTATAATGACAATATACAGTGAAACATTAAACTTAAAAGTTATCTTTGGATGTGTTAGACATGCATTTATCTTCAAATACCTCAGATGTAATTAAGCTGAAGTTATTTACACATGAGAAAACTAAGCAGAGCTGTGTGGGAGTCAGAACTCCCTTTAATAGGACAGACATAATTGTCACATCTCTCTCTGTTCCATACTGGAATTATTCTGTAATTTCCTACAAAACAATTTACGAGCATGGCAATTGTTTTTAAGTAAGAACACAGAATGCTAGAACTGCACCTTTTATAACTGCTACCGACCACAAAACACATTTCAAAAAGAAACATGAAAACCAACAACAATCCCATGGAACATCTCCTTTTTTGACAAAAAGAAGTTTTTGGAGAACATTCACTGGTACACTTTCAACAAGCGCTCACTGCAAAAACTGATATATACTTTGACAATGATAATAAAGATATAGTTGTGCTTAAAACATCTTGTTCTCTCCTCAGGGTGATGTTGCCTCATGTTATACAGAGTAAAAGCAAGACAGCAAGAAGTTTAGCTCATGGAAAGAAAGTGTATATTCCAGTTTAGAGTCCAAAGGGTGATGGCAAAGACCCTGATAAAAAACAGAGGGGGGAAAAAAATTAGCTGCCAAAGTAGAATGTTGCTGCTGAACCATCAGAAGGATACGAAGTCTCTTTTTCCATAATTACAGCAAACTTTAACTTGTAACTTTACCTTTCCACAACATCCTCTCCATTCCAGCAGGTTGAGCTGTCTCTCATGACCAGGTCTCCATCACACAGACGTTCTGCTATAGAGGCATAAAAGGTGCGGGATCGCTTCATGTAACTGATGAACTCTCTGTAACGCAGGAGGAACATATTTAACAACACAACAGGAAACTCAGCATTTAAGCCCCTGTCATCTAAACCCTCCACAAGGTTAAGACTTTAGAATTTAAGTAACCTGAATGGATTTCTATTTCTAGTGTATTTCTACCCCTATTTATCATCCAATCTGATTTAGTCCAGTGTTAACAGGCATAATTACGCACACAAAGGGTGGTTTTAACACATTCTGTTAACCCATCTCAATTGAGAGTATTTCAGAATGAGAAATTACCCTCCTCCATCGCTTTAGAAGCTCCTGTTTGGTATGAGACCTTAAAGATAGGGAGAACAAGATGCAGGACACAAACTGAGCTATCACAGAGCTATCTGCTTCCCACTGGGAAGGCCAAAGGACTCATTTTGGTTCCCAATGTTTCAGCCTGGCAGGCCATAAGGGGACACTGCACTGAAGACGTGCCTGGGGTGATGGCTGGATGAAGCTTGGCACAAAACCAGTCAGGATTTATCATTCCTTTAGGAGCAACAAGTGTTTTAAACAACGTCGAAGTCCACTGCTAAATATCTATCCCTACGCGGTTTAGGCAGTGGTCTTCTCTCCCCAAAGCTATCTTTATACTTTTTCAAGTGTTCAACCATCCCATTTATCTTGTGGGATGAAATCCTGGTCTAGATAAATTAACTGTTACACGTTCCAAAGAAAATAACAGAGCAGGAAAGCTGTTATTTTAAGCAAAGAAAAAAGCAGGAATTTTTGGGCTTATGATGAGGGAATCAGCATTTCAACCTCTTGACTACCAACTTACAAATACAAGCTCTAAGTATTAACGCAGGAAAGCCAGGCCCAGCCCGAAGGCTGCTTACTTGACAGAACAGCCTGAGAGAATCAGTTCTGAAAGGCAACACAGATGCTAAAGATTTTATGGGTGCTAAACTGGCGTTTTCTTTGAAGGAGAAAAACAGCACCTTTTGACAGTCTAAAGCTTGTCTTACCCAGCTCACCCCAAGAAGTTTTAACTCCTTTGCATTCTCAGCAGAGTGAGGCTCTGACATTTCAAAGTAGCATCTTAGCAAACAGAGAATTCTGTGTCCAACTCTCAATCTTTCTGAGCAAAAATATTTACTTTTCCTGAGTGTAAAACTAAACTCAGTAGGGTAGAAAATGTACAGTTTCCCAGCACCCCACAGTATAAAAGCAGCAATCAAAAGTGTGCCAACGTCTAGGTTACAGCTGGAGATGAGCTAACTGGAGAGACAACAAAGGATGTCACCTTGTTTTCATTCTTACCGAGAGATTTTTTTCAAACTTCTTGATTTGTCATTCTTTGAAGCTTTCAGAGGCAGAGAACTGGAATAGGCCGGGGAGAATTAGCATCAATCAGGAGAGTTGGGGAGTAGGGGAGAAGCAGGAATTCAGGCAAATGAGGAAAAGATATGAGAAACAAAAGAGAAAAGTAAAAATTATTTGAAAGAAAAGTCATCAAGCACATGCACAGGATAATAAAAGAAAATAAATAAGGAGAAAAACTGTCATGAGATTTTCCAAAATATAGATACCATCAAAAATGTCAATGCAATATTGGGGAGGGGGGGGAAATTGCAACCAAGATTTTTTGTCCCCATCATTTTCAAATACAAGCACAATTACAAATGCAGAGCACACAGCAGAATGCTGAAAATAAATTCAGCAGTACTTAAATTAACCATAACTGATACCAAACGGAAGAACTGCAAATACATGGAGTTGTACAAGAAAATAATGGCAGTTTAGAATGAAAACCAAGGGAAGAGAGACATAAAAGAGTAGCATTCACGTTCTGATACGACAAGCAATTTACTGCCTGTTAATAAATGTGTAAGTACAGATATTTTTTTGCTGTTCTCTTCTGGTCAGATCTGCCATTTACAAACACCCAGCTTTGCAAAACAGGAGATACAGGCTTCAGGGTTATACTGGAGGAAGAACTGTGGAAATAACCCAGGCAATTATTTCGTGTAAAAGTATTTTGTGGCACCAATAAACTGAGGTCCCTTAATTAACATTAGACATTGCATCCAGCATTTACATCATGATGTAATTTTCCACTGAGATGGTTTGATAGCTCAGCCTGCTCTCACACCTGTGCTCTCCTGTGTAACGCAATGGCCAGAGCTGGAGCAACGAGTGCCTCCAAACTAGTTCCACACCGAACCCACTTCACTCTTACTGAACAGAGTGACCACTTTCAGCAGCCTCAGGACACCCAGAGGATGCAGCTTTGCCCTCACGCTTTCTGAGAGCTCATAGCAGGGGTGGCCACAGGAGAGGAGGGACCTGCCCTGATCATCAGGTGAGTGGCACATTCCATCACTGAGGTAGCGATTCCAACACAGGCACTCATAAAACAAAATGAGATTTGGTAACAGGGAAAATCTGGGCCAGCTGAAACCTCTGCCTGGGCCAGACATTAATGTGCATCTGACATTATTAATCTGTTTTGTACTAGCACTTTATTACTCAAACTTTAATAAAATCATGTGATGTCTGACCCAATAGATACTTAATTTTAAATAAAATAGATACCATCGACTTCAAATATTCCCAAAGAAACTCCTAAGTTGTTTATTTTAAGACGTATAAAAGATCTGTAAATTCACAGCAAAACACAATTACAAAGCTTGCTTCCTCCAACTAGGGACCTAATGAATTACAGTTCTTCATTAAATGTAACCTATTATATATACAGCTTTGTAACCAGTCTGTGTTTAGTGGTTTGAAATGCTTCATGGAGCAGAGACGCTAAAAGGCAGGTATTCAACTTTGCTAGGAGACTGGACCCTGACCAGAACAGTTCTTTGTGCTGAACTCAGCAATAACATTCCAATTTACTCACTGAGATTCTGTACATGCCATTTACATTCCCTGTACCATCATATGGTTTCAATTTTCTTGTCATCTCTATTACATGTTATAGTAACCTCCACATTAAAAAATGACTGCAGCAGTAACACTGCCAGTTTCACTTAATCCCTGAATACCATTGTGTAATGCAAAAAAAATAATTACAATCAATTTGATGCTTTCCAGGTTAATCAGAGGAAAAGGTTTCCAACAAGACCATGCAACATTTATTCAAGTTTCACCTTCTTTCACTATTGTCCCTGACACTTAGTGATGCGTAACAAAAAAATATGTAGGAATGGAATGCAGAATAAAATAAAGAGAGATGGGAAATGTTCCAGGAACCCACAAGAGTAAGAGGAGAAGAAAAGGGTTCAACTACTGCAAAAGAGGATCCAGTTGGTCTGTGCCCTCAGGGACTATGCAGGACCTCCGTGTGCAGACAGCAGAGGGTGAGGAGGGCTGGCTGCAGCCAGACCCCAAACACCTTCCCCCAGGAATGACATCAGGCCAAGAGATGCCATTGAACAATCTCACTTCTCAGCTGCATGAGCAGCCCTGGCTCTGCTGAGCTGCTGAAACCAGGCTTCTCAAATTCTTTGGAAAAGGAGTTGGATTTCGTAACTGGCCTGGCAAAGACTCATTAGCTTTGGAGCAAATATCCATCTATAGGTATAAGCTGTCTGGCACTGGGTTCTGTAGGGGAGATGAGAAGCTACATGACTCTGGTTTCTCCCACAGACATGCCAACCAGTTGAGTTCTCTTTTGAGTTCAGGAACATTTTGACACATTAAGGGCACGAGCCACGGCTTTTGTGTCTATTTGGAGAGTGCTGGCTCATTCCTTCTTTTTTTCTTTCCTTTTTTTAAAAGGCTGGAGTCATGTTCCATATTCCCCTTGAATTAAGGATCATTTGGAGGGATGTCTATTATATAGACTGACAGACAGATTCAGCAGAACCAGTTCCCTGTGTGACCTTGTACCTCAACTGAAAGACAGCTGACATTATTGCTCTTCATTTCTTAAAATCAGCACAAACAATAGCATCTAAAAAGATTCACGTAATTACTCTCATAATCTGGTCCCCCATATCAGTTCTCTGTCACTCTAAGTGCATTCTACATAACCCACTGCAGGAATGACTTCACCCATGTATTATAATATTTTATTACCTTAAATTGCTTTTTATTGATATCATATGTGATTAAATGATAGAGAATGAACAACACAGTGATGCTGCCAATCACTGCATCTTTCACTCTATTTATGGTTTCACAATTGTTTCCAAGAAGCAAAGTACAAGCTTCAGGCCATGTGTTTTATAGGATGTTGTGGAGAATATTTTCAATTTTTCCACTTCTCACTATTTATGGCATGGTTCCATCATTCATTTTCAGTGCACAGGCTCCCCACAATACCTATCAACACTGTATTTCAGCAATTTTTCATGCTAATTATGTAAGCATGGCCTTAGTTTAGATTTTTTTTGATAAATTAATTTTCAGTGTGCAGACCAATTTTGGAAAATTGTCTAATTTACAGCGCATTAGTTTATTTTCTTTTCCATTTACAAGTCTTACAGTTTAAAAGGTCACTATCCAAATAATTCTATATGGTTGGGAAGGGGAGGGAGCAGATCCTCAGGTGAGAAAGAATGGCTGTCATGCCATGAAAGACATAAAGGTCACCTGTTGATAGGTTGGCAATTCTGCCTTTTTGGTTGCTAGTGTTCAAGTCCCAGTGAAGTCCATGAGCTACACAGAAGATGGTCTAGGGCTCTGTGTTTTTAAAAGTCTGCCTTATAAATTGTACTACAACTGTTCCTCGGATTGTTACTGCTGAATTGATTGATATCATTTCTTTAATGCTCTTTTCTCTGATTTGCTTGGTAAAAATTGATTAGCTCCAACCAGTAGCATAAACTGTTAGGTTTTGGTTTTAAATTACAGAGGGATAAAATTACCACTATCACACAAAAAACTTGCCCTGCTTCTATTACTTTTATCTTTTAAAGCAGTGTTTGTTCCATTCATGCGAGCTAAGATGAGAATTAAAGTAGAAATGGATAAAAATCTCATCTTCACAACTCAAAGTCGAGAATCCAGGCAATGGAAATTTTAATATTGCTGTCTGTCATCCATTTATCCAACATACAGAGATACACATGGACTCCCTGGGTAGATTAGACACTGTTCCTGGATAGAGGTGTAAGCCCAGCAGGATTCCACTCACTTGGCTGAAGCTGTTCCAGCTCAATACTGCTGTTACAGAGGACAATATGTTAGCCAGAAAGAGGTCACTTTGATTTTATGACAGTTAGCTCTGCTATCCACTCATGTATCATGAGTGAGATTGCAAAGTCATCCCTCCCTTTCCACTTACAATTTACAGAAAACCAATTCAGGAGCTACATGAGGTAAAGTGAAAGAAAAACTTAGGAGATCTGAGAGCAGGGATACTCTTGCCTGGGCCAGTGTCTGTAGTTCAGCTGTCTACTGTCTCAACAGAAACCAAGACGGACACAACAAGTCCAAACAAATGCTCCAGTTCTTTCTCTGCTATGTACCAAATCAAGGACATTCCAAGGGATCTTACTACTCCTCCCCAGTACAGTGAAATCAGGGACCGACTGGACTGATTTGATGTCAGGGCAGTGAATCTTTCCTTTCACTCCTTCTTCCCTCACACTTCTGTCCCTGGATAAGCTCAAGTCCCTAAAGATCTGGGCAGTTGTATTTTAAGTACTTTAGACTCAACGGCAGAAATTGGTTTCCTCGGACTTTGGTGAAGAGAAACTTTCACTGAAAGTTTCTCGAAATAATGAACACCTTGGTGTTAAGCGACGATATCAAGTCTGGCCTGTAAAAAGCTTTTCTTGGAGAGACCCACAATATAACACCACAAAATCATCCCTATGAATATCCATGATGGCAATGGCTGGAGAGCACACACAGACAAGGTGACAGAGCCATGGCTCTGGTTTGAAAATTACAGTGCAAGGAACCAATAGCACAAATTGGGAGGCAGAGAGTTTGTTTCAAAGCAACTGTAGCTCAGGGTTACCTTCTTTTATTGTTCAGGCTGGCATGAGCCATCACGAACGTCTGGGCTTCAGTCACTTCCTTCACTGGCACTATATTGGCTGAGGACAAGTTCCCTTCTTGTTGTCTGGGCTGCCCACACACTTTATCAACCTGTATGAAAGGAAGGGAAAATGGGGTGTGAATGGAGAGGCTGATTTACAATTGCCCAAAAGTCTCCTTGTTTCTTATGGTCTATGTTATTGCAAGAGAAGTTGTCTGGGTGAGAGAAAGAAAGGATAGAAAGGATTTTTCTTTCCAGGAGACCTGGAAACTAGTTCCCTGCACAAGAACCACCAAATAACAAGACACCAGACAGTCATCAGTCATGGATTTGTAGTGGCTACTGGATATAGGACACTTGGAAACAGGCTGGAGTAGTGACTGATGGAAGTGTTGGCAAACCAAACTTCTATTTATTTATTTAGAAACACACCTGGAGTTTGAAGCTACAAGGATTTTGGTGGGACATCTGCCCCATATATAGAGAGTCTATCTTATATTTGAAGTGGCCTGTAATCAGAAGACAAGCAATTCTTCCAGCCTTTAACCAGATATTGTAACATCACTCTGCCATTTGCCCTCATTGCCCTTCCTGAAGCCCCTCATTAGGGATTTAATACTAGTCCAGCAGAAAGCAAACCTATGTCTATCCTTTATGCACTGGATAAAGGATACGGTGGATCTGACACTTGCTCATGCATCCAGACATATTTATTTGCTGTAACAGCTTTAAGTGACAGTAGCGGGATGACTGTCTTCCCTTTCTAAGCCACACATGAGTGGTCTGTAATGTTTTCACCTACACTTAAATCCTCAAGCAAACATGAAAAGACAACAATGGAAATCCTTCTGTGGGCATGGTACTACCAGAGACCTGAATCACACAGAATCCATCATCCCACATAACCCTGTATTTGGTATCCGTTCTTCAGTTTTCCATTATAACCAGGGCAAAATGGATTCTTGCTGATCTGTGCACTCTCCTGCATCTCTAAAACCCTTACTGAGTCACAGCTGCCCATCTGCTGAACATTTCAGACCACAGACGACTTCAAATAATTTTCTCAGTCCCTCTGCACCACTATGATACATATGTCAGCACAAGTACAGGACAATTTTCTCTGCCTTAGCTAGTTTCCTCCAGGAAAACTACTGCTATGTAAAGCTAAGGCATCTTCCTCCAAAAAAACAGGCCAATGGAATGTGAAAAGTTGGAAGCGGTATGGGCATGACAGTCAATGCTGTATGAGTTATAGCCTGGTCCAGTATAATATGCTGAGAAGAACCTAAAACTGTAGCAACTGAATGGGAACATACTGGATTAATCCTGACATATCTCCAGCAGCCAGATGCCTCACTCAACACCACGCATTGTGTATATTGTTCTGGTCTCACCAGGGACTAGCACAGCACTGGTTTAAAATACAACTCTGTGAAATAAAATAGTCTACTTCAGTCCCTTCTGAACTTCTGAGAAGAAAAAAACCCACACTCTATGCAAATGAAAATATTAAACAAAAAAGCCTTTTGAACCCTTTAGAGCTGGACAGAGGGTATAACACAGCTGGACCACATTCCTGCACAGGAGGCTTTCTCCCCTATGCCTCAGGCTTCCCAGGTCTCCTACAGCACACAGACCCAAATTCCCACTGTAGATTACATTATGTCACTGAAGTTCATGTCTTCAAACTACATACACTTCAAACCTTGTCACTGTGGACTTATGACAGTTTTAACCAACCAACACCAGAGTGGTTTGGGAAAGCAATGCGGTTCTCATACACGTAAGTGATAAAGAACTCCCAGGTTTTTTGTTTTTCCTGAGAGAAGTTTCAAAGATATTCAAGTCATCATTTCTGTTGTGAAGTTAAAACATCCAAATGAAAACACTAATTTTGTTTTGATTTGTATTTTGATACTACATAAATAAAATTACTTTTTAAATTGCACAGGTCTCAGTATTTTACATGCCAAACCTATGGTTTTCCTTTTAAGCAGTAATAACAGTTTCCTGCATATCAAACAAAACCACAGCATTTTAAAGAAAAAAATTTCTCCATGGAAAAATTTAACTAGTCCTACTCCTTATTAAAAATAATTTGATAAATGAAAAGACAAATAGCATTCATGCTTTTTTGTCACACAGGCCTTGCAGTGCCCCTCTTCTCAGTTCAGCTCCCCAGGCTGGTCCCTCCAGGGCCGCAGGGGCTGGGCAGTTCCCACAGCCCCAGGCTGCAGATTTTGAATTAATTAAACAGAAATCTGACTGTTTAAATATTTTTTTTCATGTAGATTAATTTTCACAACTCACCAAACTGAGTATTTTTCTGCAAAATAAAACAACAGAAAAGGCTGAATTTTATTAGCTCATTTTGGCAGTCACAAAGTCGATGGTACGAATGAGAACACTTAGGTACAGAAAACCATCTTAAACTTCCAGCTAGGACATTTATGAAAAATGAGTTAATGTTGTGTAAATTGAAAAGCATAAGGCATGCCATAAAAAAAAAAAGGTACTTTCTGGAACTGCAACATCTGGAATCTACTGCCACAAATTACCTGTGTTTTAACAACAGTAGGGAACACAGAGAGTTTTTCCCTCCCATCCTAAGGGCACCAGAAAACTGCACTATCAGTTTAACTCGGAGTTCATCAATCAAGTCTCACCACCCAGAGGAAAAATAGTGCTGCTAAAAATGGTAACTGAAATTTTTAAGCTCCATTGCTGAATTCAAGTTCTAGTACTCAGAATAATCAGGAATTAATGTAAACAATGACTGAGTCCATTTCTGTGATTTTTAAACTTAAAAATAAGTCTGCCAATCTACAAACTGCCAGAAAACCATCCCTCATCAATAAAAAACACAACTAAGATCATCCCTCTTGTTTCCTCCACGATATTTAAGCAAGTCTGTCTTCTAACAGGGAACATCTACAGCTAAAAACTGCTCATACCTTGTTGTCTTCTGAATTATCAATCATGTTTCATAATTCCATACATTTTTCTTCCCATTAAAGCTTTTTTTACTTATACACCAATGATTTCTCTGAAATATCCACCTAACCATAGCTACATTTTTTCTGCCGTGAACTTTCATTGGTAATGAAATATGGAGTCATATATATATATGGATTATCTGACCTCTTACTATTTGTTATTTGAAAGAATGACTATTTACAATTATTACAGAGGCTTAACAAAACAAATTGAAAAATTCTCACTCCAAATCTTTCTGAACTATTACAGCTCAACTAACCTTAAACACTGAGGTCATATTTAATATACCAAATACAATCAAACACAGGAAAAATGTCATGCCCTTCTGGATACCAAGCGAATCTTAGCTCTCCAAAGCAGGAGACCTTTTCACTAGTTTAAAACAGTAATTTTCATTGATTTCGTAATGGGAAGGTTAGTATTTTAAAATATAAGATTTTTCTAGTGACTGGGCTTTGAGTTATCAAAATGCTGACAAGTTTTCCTGCAGACTTCTGCTCCCCTGATCTTTAACCCGGTGTGGGGTGAACAGCTTTGACAAACGATCCCCTTCAGCCCCAACTCCAGCTCAGCTGTACCCACACCACACCTGCTACACAGGCATTTTCAACCAGAACTGCATTTTGCTGGTTCCAACTGCCGAGCTTGAAGTGAGGGAAGCAAAATCACTGAGTTATAGGGAAATCAGGTGGGAGTTTTCAGACTTGCATGTTCACCAGGAGATCTCACATCCTCTGCGTCGGACATACCCTCATCACTTGATTACTGATGGCACAAGAAACCGAACATTTTATGTTCACAAAGCCATCAACAAAAGTTGAGAATATTGCTGCAAAATGCTCATTTCCAACGCTCAAGAGATTAGTAAGAGCACATTAGATAAATACAAACTAGGCCTCATTTCTCATTGCCACTCTATATTTTATTGAACAAAATCTTGCCCTCAATGAAGAGGCAATAAAGACAGAGTAAGATCACTAGAAGAGAGCAAATAACCTCCAATTTTGCCCTAGTTTAAATATTCTCTCTCTTATGGAATATGTTTCCTATTACCAGCATTTTGCTGGTAACAGAGTTCAGCAATACATAAACAAACTCTGGGATTACTAGTTCACTTTCCTACAGGAATATGTTGGCTTTTACTTGGGAGGGGAGCATTCTCCTCTCTCTCATCTTGGACTTACTGAATAGTTTAATGTAAATTAATTTCCTATAAATCTTTTGAAAACTGGCAGTTAGAGAAGTTGACCCTTACTAGATATTAGAGATTCCTCCAAGGAGAGCAGTATTATGAATTCCTCAGGGTCAGAAAAAACTCCTGTCGAACTTGACACTTAGACATCAAAGAATTCAGCCACAGAATTTAAATCCATAAAAAATAAGGCTCTGAGTGCTGTCTGCCACTTTTGGAAATACCTAGGTGGTAATGAAGTGATTTGAATTACAGTAATATTTTGAAGTAGAGTTTTGGAATCAAGATACAAATGTGCCAGAAATCAAACAGTCCTGTAAAAGCAAGAGCTCGCATTCTGAGCAAACAACAAGAAACTACAGGCATACGCTGAAAAATAATGCACACATACAAAGAGATTAAGATACCTATTTTTATGACATTTTTATGAAGCAACTGGGCTCCTGTTACTCTTTAGTGATGCCAGCTCACACAAGCTTCGAGTCAAAAAGGGACAGGTTGCAAGCACAGGAGTTACAGAAGTTATAGAATAACTTACACAGCTGCAATCAACTTCCTCTTACATATTTCTAAGGCCCGAAGCTGATGAATTACAAAGCCAAGAAGTACTCCTGCATGCCCTTATGAAAAGTGTTACTTAAAAATTCTGTTCATCTATTCCACAATTCGTCTTTCCTCCTTTTTAACTAATTAGGTCAGGTTTCCAGGCTACTAGATATACTGAGAAAGATGAGTGTTCCAAAAGTGGAGCAGCAGTAGGATTCTGCAAACAGCCCTGAAATTAGTTTTTGAAAGGGGAAAGTAAGTGCTTTGTTAGGAAGTTTTGGGCATGAGGAAATCCACATTGTTTTTTATCTTTTTGTCTTCTGTCTGTGGCAGAAGAGACATCTTTTCCATCCTTTCAGGCACCAGCACTGGGCACGCGGAGTGGTCAAATTGTGCAGAGCTACAAATTCTATAAGGCCTTCTCCCATATTATAAATGCAAATAATGAGAAATGAGAATTTGGGGCCTTATGAAAGAGCCATTAAGAAAGAAGGGTTAGATAACCTGTCCTGGGCATGCCACAAATCTGCCTCTGAATGCACACACACAGGGTTTTGTCACAGGGAGAGTAGTTGAGGATTTCTGGAGAAACCTAAAATAAAGAAATACCTTACATGATCTCAGGCATTTCAATAATTTTACACAGCTTATATCTAACAAATTTTCACCACAAATTACAATGATATTTTCAGCTCTCACTAGCTTTTAAAATTGCATACACTGGTCAGGATATCAAACTATTTGCAGCTAATCTCCACATCTAAAGTATTTTAAGCATATATAAGTCAATATCTTTGTCTATTTTGTTAGGATTTTTCAAGATATTTATGTTCAAATTGTATATATATTTACCCAGCTGAAAAGAGAAATGGAAATTATTTATAAACCCAAAACAAAATATCAACAGCACCTGACAGGTCAAATGACAGCTCCCCTCCTCCACAAACTCCCCAAGATTCAGGAATAATCTTTCCTGGCCTTTGTTACATTTGTCCCTAGATATTGACAACCTAGAAAGGTTAAGCTCAATTTTATAATTAATTACAATAATCAAGAATGAAAAGAAAATTCCATTGGGAATCAATCCAAGTGAGCTACTTTAAGAGCTCTCAGAAAAATTAGGTAACTTTAAAGATAACATAAGAAGAAATATCAATTAAAAGATTTTATTTAAATCTCCTTTTGATCACTTCTCAAATTAATTACAGTATATCGAAATGGTATTGCCTGTGATGTGTTTATTATTCATACACATTCTTAAGAGAAAGCAATTATCAAAATATTACTGGAATTTCTTTTATCACTGCAAGCTTAAAATGCAACTAAGAAAAACCCTTCACAGTTTGTTCTACCAAGGTTCAATAACCAAGTACAAAAAGTAGCAAAGATCACACATCTGACAAACACATATATATATTCACACACATATATTTATTAAAAGGAAAACACTCCTCTCCTTTCAGGGCTCCCCTAGTCTGCCAGTGCTGCACAGAGTGGACCACCCTGCTGCAGCGATCCCTGATGGCAGAACTCCCTGGCACAGCCTGGTTCTCACTGCAGTGGTGGCACCGCCACCATCACCAGCTGTCCCTCCCAGCACCAAGGGCTGGCATCGCCCCCTCCACTGGCAGGACCCACAGGGACACTCCTTGGCCCTTGCAGGCCAAGTGTCACTATGAGGAGCCAGCCAGGCTACTCAGGCTCATTTTGCGCTGAAGACCTGAGTAACTATCCAAGATCTGTAGCAATATTATGTAGTACAATTAGCAGCAGCCACCTTGTTTAAAGTATCTAGAAGACATTTTCCCCATTGGGACAAGTACATTACATTTATAAGCAAATTCTCTGACTTCTTTCCTGTCTACTAAGGAAATCACTTGTAATGCAGTAGAGGTGTTTTGCTTATAGTGGGTACCAAACCAGCCACTTTTTCCTGCCCCTTTACCTCAGGGCCTCAGGTAGGTAGGTTCACCACCCAAAGGAGGCTGGGACCCTGCATGGAGTGAAAACCCACAGCCTCTCCTGGGACCTGAATCATCACTTCAACTGGGCCTCACTTGCACCACCAGGCTTTTGGTTTGCAAACGTGTCACAGGCAGACTCTGACCATCTATATGGGGTGAAAGCAAGGGTGCTTTGAGCACTTACTGCAGTGTTTGATTCATGTGGATCTACTCAAGACCATTAAATCAGTCATGCAATTTTAGAGGTTAAGCATTTCTGCAGTTGAAAGTAGAGAAGACAGTACATCTGCAAGCTTAAGTCCAAATTGCAGATCAGACCTTTAGGACTGTACCTTCAAATTCCACCAGGACAGAGACCTTTCTAGCAAGACATTAAGCACAATTTATTTCCTAGTATGTGTGCCCTGTTGTCAACTTAAGAGTCAAGGGCCAATTGATAAATAAAGGAAACACAGTCCCAAAAAAGCTGTCTTATTAGACTGCCTGCTCTGCAGGATTCATCGTAGCTGTGCTCAAGTGCAGAGGTGGTACCATTATGGCAGACTGGTGTTAAGGAGGAGGAACAGCATGAAAACAGAGCTGCAAACAAGGAATAAAGATGCTTATAACAGCATCCAAAACATAACTCCTCGTTTATGGTTGTCAGGTCTTTTTAATTCCAAACTTTATTTCTGATCCATGCTTTTTAAAAACAAAACCAACAGAAGGATTCCCTTGAAGCCATTCCATGTCTAGCCAAGGAACCTTGCCATTATTTGCAAGCCTAGAAATTATTTCCTCACTGATGTCACACTGAAATTTCTGAGATCCATTCATGTACTTCTCTGACCCATTCCTGATGAAGTTCTGCAACAAGAGCAAACAAAAAATAGCCCTTCCTTCAACTTAAGATTTCTCCAACTTCGTGTACAATCTCAAAGAAATAATCCCAAAAATATGAAGGAAATGGGACAAGATGTTTTTGAGCTGGAGGGGAGTGAAAACTTAACATTCTAACTTTAAAAAAATACATCATAATTCAAAATAAGTCTCCTTTTACAATGTGAAGTTTTACTTGACTTGGAGACCAACAAACTCAGGCAAGAGACATGAGGTATAGACAACAGTGAGGTCCACAGTCACCTCAACAACCATGACTGTGCTCATTTCACCAAACTATTCACCTTGTGCCAGTTACTGACCCAATCTGGGTTACCAGTTCTGACAATAGGCTGAATTCATGCCAGTAGTGCTGGCAAGAATCAATCATGCTTTAGTAACCATGCAGTAAAGCAGCACATCAGGCATCATATCACATAAAAAGCAGCACAGTGAACACATGTGGAACTTTACAGCCCACTGAGTGCACACAGAAAGCTGACAGAAAAACAGGATTCTCAGCACAGAACTTGAATTTGCACGGAAAACACATCCCAAAAGGGCACAGCGTTGGGTATCAGAAAATTTTAATTGAGCCAGCATCATGCCAACAGGTGAAAGCTAATGATATCCTGGACTATATTAGGACAAGTTATGATCTTCCCTTCTAATCAGCATTGGCAAGATCATACCAAGAATACTGTGCCAAGTTCTGTGCATTAGGTGACCCTGTTTGAGCAGAGGGATTGACTAGATGATGCTCTAAAGTCTCTCCCAACCTCATCCAATCCATAATTCTAGGAATTCACTGGTTTTGTTTCCTTGGTGGCTTCCAGTAAGTCACCAAAGGGTAAACAACACCATCCTCCTGCCCAAAAGATTTAAGAGTAGGGAATTTAAAGTCTGGATGTTCCTGCTGGACATGTGGATCCTGAATCACAGCAGAAGACATCCCAGAGAGGGATTCAAACCAAGCAAGCACCCAAAGCAGGAGAAAACAACAGATACACAGGTGTCTATAAACCTCTGTGCTTTCTTCGGTGTTTAAGTACTTTACCAAAGACTCATCTCACACCTGTTGAAGTCAACAATAGAAAATTAAGATTCAATATTTTTGTCTCCCACCTCTAGAAGGCACTCAGGGCTTCCCTTCCTTATGGCACACTGAGGGCTTAAGCCCTTATGCTAAAATACCAGATAAAAATCAGAGGCAAGAGAACTCCCAAGACCAATGGGAATTCGGTGTAGTCAAACTGCTATATTTCAACACACATTCTAAGCACTTCAAAAGGAAAGAAAAAGAAATTTGAATTTTAGGAGGGAAATTAACACAAATTCAGATAGCTCAGGAATAATAATGAAAAAAAAAACAACTATCAAAAAGCACAGTATAGGTTCCCTGTCAAAACTTGCCTACTTACCAGCAAACAGACAGTATAGCACAGGATTCATAGGACAATCACATGTTTGATGAGACCACTATGGTTCTGGGAAGTACTCTGCTCACTTCCAGCTACAGTCCTGAAAGGCATTTATCAACACTGCACCTTTCCCATCTACAGCCCTCACCTCACAGCTGGCAGTAACTCTGTATTTTTATCCCCATTTCTCCAACAAGGAGGCGAAGGCAAAGAGATTAACAAATCTGAGGAAAAAACACATAGGCCAGGTTTAGAACTGACCAACTCCTGACAACCAATCTACTTCTTTGACAATTAAATCACATTCTGGGTTCAAAAGCTTTGGCAAAGTGCCTCATGTTTAAGTGCACTTACTTGCCTACCTATAACTTGTGGATTTGAAGAACTGTGCTTCAAGTCTCCAGAGCATGGTCTCACAACATCCGAGTGGATCCAAGGCTGCTTCTGCAGACCCGAATGTGCAAACAATTCAGGCATGTTGCATCCAGTGATGTCCAAGACCACCCAGCAGCCCAGCACAGCAACAGGAGTTGGCATTCATCAATGCAACCCAACTTATTGTTTAAGCCTGTAATTAAACTGCACTGAATATGCAAAGTTGTTTCATTCACTAACTGTTTTACCTGCCCAAAATAGGAACTGGAAGCAGCTGATTTGAACTATACGGTCTGTGCTCATCTGCTTTTCAAAACACGTAGCCGAGTTTTTCATTAATAAAACCTATTTCTTTACTTCCTACAGTGCACTAGAGAAGAATTTATGTTCCCTTTTTCTCCAGCCACAAGAAAGCAGCACTACTGGCTCAAACCGAAGGTAAATTCAGCCACTGGTCTTTTCAATGCATGTGCCAGGAGACACTGCCCTCAAAAAGCCAGCCCACAACAATGTAAACAAAGGAAAAGGAAAAAATAATTTAGTGTTTAGGTTGCTTGGCCTGAACCCCCACCCCTGTTCCCTGCTCTGCAGTCGGAGCTGGTGAGTCGGCACTCCCAGGCAGATGCACCAGCCCCTTCCTCCACCTGCCCTTGCCAGGAGGTTCTATGTTCATTCCCCAGTGGAACCTCATCACAGCCTCCCCCAGCAGCACTCAGCTCACACAGTTCTAACAGCAATTTCCATTTCTTAGGGAACTTTCCTGTGAACAGACAGTTTTGGGAAGGCCCAGCCTTGCCTTTTTCTTCACAGCATCTTCATCCCTCTAAACAGTCATCTGCAGATGTTTAATGCGAAACAGGAGAGAGAGCAGCTATTTTCATTCTTATATCTTGATGCCCAGAGCTCACTCAGCTTTCTTCCTTTGACCTCTTTAAGTAGGCACACTATAATATTTACTTAAAAGAATCCAGCAAGGTTTTGATTTTGTAGATTCTGGGGCACATACTCCCAGATTTAGTCAATAAATCTGCCAAATGCTCAATTTTCAGCAACTACTGGGATAGAACTGAAGGTCTTGTTTCAGAGCAAGTTCTTGAAGCAAGAGCATGGTAGGCCAGTGAGAATAAAAGTATTCTGGTTGCAGAAAAGAAATTAAAGCTAGGGAATATATATCTGTACCTGGGATCAATTCATTACCACACAAAGTTACAATTTTGTTTTCAATTTTAGACTCTTACAAGGTAACATGATGAGATATAGGAAAATATCTTAGTTGTAAAATCTTGTATACTTGAGGCCCAGTTTGCCCTGGTTCTGAGCTAATTGGAACTGGTTATGATGCTGAAAGCATCTTGAGTGTCCCATAAACGTGGTTATTTTCATTATTTACTATGTACACAGAATAAATGTAATAAAAACTAGACTATGGGAACAGCTGACTGGTCCTTCAGCCACGGTTTATCAACCATCAGCAAACAGCAGGAGACTGCTATTTGTTTACCTAAGCAAATATTATTATTAAAAATTGTTAGTCCCACTTTTTTCTGATAGGGAGGGACTGATGTGACAAAACTCATTACTATAATGAGACAGAGAAAGAGGACTGAACAATGATGGAGAGAAAACCCTTTCCTGAATTCTAGATGTTTAAGTGACTCCTGAAATCTAAGTCCCAGACGTCTTGGGTTGAGATTCTTTAATGTAAAAAATATCATTTGGGATGGGAGGGCGGTGCTATGTAGCCTACATTTTTTACTGCCTTTACATAAAGTTGTCTGTGTGGCCACTTCTACTGTGAACTACCTTACGGCACAGAACACTTAATGGGAAATACAGTGAGACTTCAGTGCCTGCTGGGGTGGGTAAAGTACGTGCCAAGGACAGCGGTCCCAAGGGTACAACAATCTCCTAAGAAAAAACAGACACAAAGGGCTCCTCTCATTTGTACTGCGGCCTTTCTGCTGCTCTTATCAGCTGCTGAAAAGATTCATACAAACAACTTTAGTATGACAAAACTTTTTAGAAAGGCAACAGCATGAATGGGAATCAGGACCAAAGTCCCTTTCTTTTTATAACCATTTAAAAATAAAAAAATTAAAACCTCAGCAAGCTAATAAAACAAATGGGAGGTTAAAAAAGTAAAACTGGCTTGTTTCTAAAACAGGTCTTGATATAGAATGTCTGTAATAATGAAAAAGGGTAAATGAAAAAGCATGCTGATTCCTATTAATCTTTGAGTTAGACCATGCCCTTGGGTAGAATAAGAAACCCCAGAAATGTAAAATATGAAAGTAATAAACATACAATTGCTCAGATCTCTGTGAAACAAAATCTGAGGATTTTTGGTAGGCTTTGATGATTCTGAACATGGAATTAAGCTGAATGTATTTTAAATTAAACCTAAAATAAAAACAGCTGCTGGAAAACATGCATGACCAAATTCTTCATTTGAACATGTGCCACTTTTGGCTATATTATTTAGATTTTAAAACTTCACCGGCATTCTGTAAATTCAACTCCAGTACGAAGCAAAGTACAGTAGCTACTGCTGGCATTCAGTTAAGCCAATCTAATTTTATAGATGTTTATCTAACAACTCAGAACCACTGCTATTTCCATCAGAGAGGGATTATACCACCAAATAAATTTATTCACTGTGGTAGCTGCAATTCTACGTGCAACAGAGCTAAGAGATACACAGGCATCACTGAGGTTCATGAAGTTCATCCCACTGCTGTGCTGGCAACTCTCAAAGCCCATTCACATGGAAAAATGGCAGACTGCTAATTAATTTTCCTAAGAGTTAATCTAAAGAACAAAACAAGACGGATTTCTAAGTAGAATTTCATATATGAAGAAATAATTATCCAATTAAAAAAATATTTAGACTGCTTGAGAAACAGGGGAACAATACAGGAGAACGACACAGGAGCAGGAATTACTTGGGTTACTGATACATATGAAAAAGACTATTCCAGCACAGTAAGCCAGAGGGCAAACTTAAGAGGTATAGAATTCGCTTCCACTTGTGACTGAATTACCAAACAAAAGGTATCCATGTCACAGTGGAAATGTCCTAATCAAATAAACTTCAAAATACCATTTATTTGGAAATCTGACCTCCTATTCCCAATTCTGCAAGAATCTGTGGAAATACAAGAGGGATACAAAATGTAGCACGTTCTGCAGCACTGTGAATTGGAAAACCTTTCATACTTGCCATGTTTTTGTAGATATCAAAGCCTGTAAACCATGTATATGCATACTTCCTTTTGTACTGGGTAGGATGACAGCAAAAACCTAAGCAAATAATTTCAGTGTGTCTGTCACATATTCACTTAGCTTTAAAACCTGGAGATCTTAAAAAATAACCTAGGTCCTAAAAAAAGTCATTCCTATGAGAATGTTTCTCACTTTTTTTAACCTCCTTGTAGCATCTGCATGACTCAGAAAACTCCGAAGAGTGAAAAGACAGATGTTTTCTTTAGTCTAAAATCTCAAGGCCTATAACTGTTGCCAAAATAAGGCAATATTACCATACCTAAACACCAGAAAGATAATTTTTTTAATCTACCCATAAATCTGAAATGCAGTTAAATGGACAAAGCAAAAAAAGATTTTAATGGAATAGTTTTATGCATGCCAGAGGAAAAAGAAAAAACAAACCCCAACACAATTCACACGCTACACTACTATTATGCCTCCCAGCACAAAGATAAGCTTTCATTATTTTCTGCAAGGCATAATTCTCAAGGGTTACATGTAACCAACTTATGCATGCCATGACAGCCATGGCACATAGGGAATGAGAGAAAAAATGGAGCTTTATTTGCTCATAAGCATCAGGCTCTGACAGCTGTCTGCTTCCTCAAAATGCCAGCGTCTTCACCTAACTTGGCCACAAGAGGATGAGTTGGGATTGATACAACTCCAGAATTCCAGATTGACTCTTTTCTGACCCATTAAGCATTCATTTCACTCCCTGTTCTTCCCTTCAGACACCTTAACTTATTGAAGGGACTCCACTGGCCTCAAACTGCCCGACTGCACAAGGTCTGACTCTGCAAGTGCCATGGAATCACAGGATGGTTTGGGTTGGAAGGGACCTTAAAGACCATCTTGTTTTAACCCCCCACCATGTACAGAGACACCTTCCACTAGACCAGGTTGCTCAGAGCCCCATCCAGCTTGGCCTTGAACACCTCCAGGGATGGGGCATTCACAGCTTCTATGGGCAACCTGTGCCAGGGCCTCATCATCCCCACAGGAAAGAATTTTTCCCTAATATCCAATCTAAACCTGCCCCTCTGTCAGTTTGAAGCCATTCCTCCTTGTCCTGTCACTCCAAGCCCTTGTAATAGTTCCTCTCCATCTTTTGTGCAGGCTTCCTTCAGGTACTAGAAGGCTGCAGCCAAGTCACCCCGAAGCCTTCTATTCTCCAGCTGAACAATCCCAGTTCTCTCAGTGTTTCCTCACAGGAGAGGTGCTCCATGACTTTGATCATACCTCAAACCCTTATGTCTTGTGTTCCTGCCTCGTTGTTCTTCCATAAGGAAACACAGAAAAGTAGGAACTGGAAGACTGGAGTGATGATTTTAGAAGGAACAGGGGTTTGCTAAGTAATATTTGAGGAACAGGACGCAGGGTCTTATATGGTTGCCCTTTGACGGAGGTCAAAATATTCCCTTCTTGCAACTCCCAAGAAGATTCAGTTTTTCAGAAGTGCAGGACAGCATATGCTTTTACCACAGACACCATAACCTTCATGGAGCAAATATCAGAGCTCACTCCCAGTGAAGGTAGACACATTTTACCAAGCTCCCCCTCCACCCTTTGCTTTCACATGGAGATTTTCCAGCTCAGCTGAAATGCCACTGCAAATCCTACCTTTTCCATAATTTTTTTATGTTTTTCAATAGTTTATAATGGACATTTTACATTTCAGTATCAGAATATACTTACTAAATAAACTCTAAGTAATGCCAAGGTTGTCAAGAATCTGACTTTGGAGCTGAGAGATTGCAAATTGGATTAAAGCAGTGGGCAAGCCAATTTCCAGTAAGAAAATGTGGAAGAGCACAATAGCAGCCATTCCAGCATGTTTTCTTAGCAATATTTTTCTGTTTTTCTTAACAAAAAAAGGATAAAAACTTGCAGAACACGAAAATTTTTAGTTTTGAGTTTTAAATATAAGACGGGTTTGTTTTCTTTTAAAATATCTTATCATTCAAAAAAAGTTCAATCACTTCAAACAAATGGACAGAACATCTAGTTTGCAAAAAGCAAATTTATAAAAGTCACATAAACATCAAACTAATCAGTTACACATATGTTTGATGTCACATCATCAAAATATCCCAGGAAACATGTTCACCACAGTTCATACAATTGGAGTTCACCAGACTTCACTCTTGATTCATTATTTGGAGAAGAACTGGGACCTAATTTAAGTTTAATAGTTGTAAATAACACTGCATCAATTTCCAATTTTAGTACTTAAATTCAATACAGACACTTTGGGCATCACTGTCACACTAAAGACCTACTGTTTTGCTTAGAAGATGTTTGAAACAGATGATAACTATAGAATTAAAAAATAACTTCAATCAATCAAGTATTTTACATGTCAATTTTGTAGTAAACTCTGTGAATATCATCTTGCCTATGGTCAGTGTATTTAGAGAGCTGCTGTATTTAGACTATCAAACAAGTTCCTGTGACAAGCTGTATTTGGATATTCCCAGTCCATAATTTTGAATGTGGATAGCACTGTAACTAAATGCTTTGTGTCAAAAGAACGCAAACTGCACACTCAAAACAAGCAAATGAGATGAAACATAAAAATGTGCTAGATACTCTGACTTGGAAGCTGAAGAAACTTTCAGTTACCCAAAAAGCACAGTAACAAAAGGGAATATTGTACTATGTGAATCTCAGTATTTTTTTTCCTCTAAAGAGTATTAGGTGCCTAAGTAATTCACAAGTAGCAGGCCTGTTTCTGACAGAAAATGTATATCTTATTTAAAGGATGAAAAGTTTGTTACTTTTACTCAAAAAGATTTTATGAGTTTTCAAAAACTGTAAGTGGCATAAGCACTTCTTCAGAGCTATAATCTTACCATTTTCAACAGGGGCCTGTTAAAAGAATTTATTTGTGAAAGGATAATCTTCTGCAGTTTGAACTTTCTCACCAAGCTCCCTCCTCATTGCTATGCGGTGTGGGAGGTAAATCTGCTTGCAATGCCAGCCGTGTCTATCGAATCAGAACTAACCTTTTGTTCCACTTATTTTCTTTGCAACATTCTGCCATCAGTAGCCACCTCAAAAAAAAATATACTTTTCACGCCTTGGTGTCTTTTAGATAGTTCACTTCCAAGACGGTTCTAAATAAGAAAGTTTCATCTTTTTATGGAAAGCCAACCAGTGCTTTTTGTAGAGGACAGAAATGTGTGGCCTTAACTTTGTCACCTCCACTTTGCGAATGCTGGTCAGTGCAAAAATAAAAGGAATGTCATCTCTGCAACACTAACTTATACCAGGGACCCAAAATTACAGACCAGAAGACTGATTTCCATTACTTGCCAATACCAACAGAATAGCAAGATTCAGACAGTAAATCAGTTACAGAAAGAAAAAAAAATCATAATAACAATCAGCACTAGAGATACTTATAAACACACTAAGGAAATCAAAGAAAGATTGATGACTACAGTACCCATTTCCCTTTATGGAAAAGAAATATTTCTTAAGGAATAAGTATCTGTAACTCATACTACAGAGAAAAAAATTTTGGTTTGTTCACTAAACATCATAAATGCATATAAAACCGTAAAACATACATACAAGTACCCGCAACGCACAAACATAACCCATAGTCTCTGAAGGAAAAGCACATAAACCAGTAAGCATACAGAATTAGAAAACGTTATTAAGCAGACACTGGTGATGTATCATCCTCACCATAATCTTAAACCAAAAAAAAAAAAAAGGTACATGATAATATTAAACATGTACATGGTTTCTCTTTTTCTTTCAGTGCTGTGTATCACATTTTCCAAGTATCAAAAAATTATCTTGGTAAAATCATGTTCTGTAGGGAATGCAGCATTAGAGAATCTGGTAAAGAAAAGAAGAATCTCTTTGTTAGCCAAGCCACAAAGCATCTACAGAGCCTAATTCATCATGAAAATGCCACAATGCCTGACAGCTGACTGACAGACCAGCCCTCTACTTACTCCCTGTCCCCTGGAAAAGGAGCCCCTGTGATAGGACATGTCTGTTCCTCCTGGATAGCACCCCTCGTGTGTGAGTGATTCCACACAAGGGCTGAGCTCAGCAAAGAGGCCAGACTGAGCACAAAAGCCTCACAGGACAGCTGGGAATTTCCTGGGTGGAGGAGACTTCTTGTCTGGTGTAAGGGACCATTTCCACACAATTTCCTTCCTCCACCTGGCAAGGGAGATTTTGGAGCTCTCCAGGCCTGTGTGGCAGCACAACCTGTCACCTCCCCAGGTGCCCAGAGGGGTCTGCCATTCCCAGAAACCCCAGAGCCATCACCTGGGACCTGCCATCCCACCTGGGCACTGGAGGAGCAACCCTGGCTGTGGCACAACTGCGTGAGCAACTCGAGTCCAGCTCCACATGCAGGGTCAAGGATTAAGAGTTCAGCCTTTCCAGCTGTCAGTCAGTCTGCTACTCGCTTGAAAATGAAGCTTGTGCTCAAGTGCTTTATGGGACTGGGGCCAGCATGCTCAGCTTCTTGCAGAACTAAGCCCTATGTTTTTATATCCATAATTTTAGCTCAATCTTTCTGCCAAGTAAACCTCTTTTCCCTGAGTTTTGTTTATTTTTCAGGATTGAGCTCAGCGAGGGGTGAAGGGTTAACCTAAAGTACAGTGGTCTGATTACCATACACATTGAAGGCACTTTATATTGAAAAAGCAGCTATAAAGTATGCTCACTTTACTAGTCCCTAACTCTCCAAGGGACAAGCAAAGCACCACAGGGATAAGTGAAGGAAGGGCTCTCCCATTCAATGTGTGAAAAAAACAGACAATATGTAGATGAAAAAAACAAATGAAAATCCTGCCAAGTACAAGTAACACAGCATTGGATAGTTTATGCTTTCAGTATATTTTTACTCTTTATATTTTAAAAATCCAAAACTCTAAGATGAAAGAAAAAGGGAAACAAGGGAGTACTTGGAAAAACACTTCAGAAGCAAATGCTTATGCAAAAGCACTTTCAAATCACTCAAAAAGAGAGATTATTTTTCTAATCACAACCAATGTGTTGCTGAGGAATGATCCTAAAATAACCCTACACTTTTAAGCTTCAAAAAACAAAGCAAGAAAGTTTAGGTGCAGGAACTTTTTTGGAAAGCCTTCTCTACAACACTGTCCCACCTTCCCCAACTGGTAGCAATGGGTGGGGACAACACAGCTGGAGACAGGAAACCCAGGAGGGCAGGTGTGGAAGAGAGAAACTGGCTCTATCTCACACCCTTCAAGGCTGCACAGTTTTTGAACACTGTAAAATCCCAGCAAATTTTAAAAACTTTGTGTTTCCCTTTTGCTGTTATACCAAGTGTACTTTCGCGGAGCAATTTTCCTCATAATTTAAGGAATGGGGGGGGGAATTATGGAGAAGAATTTATTGTCTTACGGCTTGACTCAGGAACATTCAGAAGATGCTATGAAGCAAAAGCGGTCATGAGGTCTGGCAGAAAATCAGTGAGGCAAAAACTTTCTTGTTCTTTCCCTAACCTTTCATAAAACATTTTACAAGCAGACAATATGCCCAAGGGAAATGGGATCCACCTAGACCTTGCAGCGACAAGCTAATATTTAAAGTGCACTAATATTAGTGCAGAAAGTAAACCAGACGCTACAAAAAAACACAAAAGTAAAATTGTTGTTGTTGTTAGTTGGCTGGTTTTTTACTTGGATCGCAATTTTTTATCATACCCTCCTAGGCATCTCATGGGAGGAGCGAATGTGATTTTGACACTAGTATTGCCTCATGTCTCGCTAGACATTTATCCTCTCAAGGCTATCTTTCTACACAATTCTGTATCTGCTGTCACTGTAAAACTTGTTTTACTACCCTGCCTAGCCTTAATTCTCTCTACTGAAATTTGACTATTCATAATGAATGAGAGAAAAAAAAATGAGAAACCAAGTGGATAGTCTTGTGACTCTGGTAGACAAATACAGCTGCCCCTAGGTCCTTAGGACTTCTACACCATCAGGGTTTCTGATATATTTTGTGCCTGATTTGCAGAGTATTTGGTATTTCCATTATTCACCTGTCTGTTGGAGGCTTTTGGTGTCACCCCGACTGTCAGGTAAAGCTATGTAGGCAAAACATTCAGTTGCAGTTTTTACATCTGCATGTGGACATAGATGTTTTCCATGTTGGGGAATCCAAAATGTCCCAGACTAGATCTATAATAATGCCAAAGTTTGAGTATCCTGGAATTGATCTAAAGGGAAATGTATCCACTGTCTCCTGGCAGGAGGGAAGTGTGACCTTGGTCTCCTCCTGAAGCAAAATTCTGGACATATTATTAGCGTGTTACTGAGAGCCTGGGGCTTATGAGACTCAGATGAAGATGTCATGGAGTACAGATCTTACAAGGGACTGTTCGTGGTTCCTTGTAAGATAGTTCTTCTGCACAGCAATCCATAGTGGAAAAGCAGGTGAAGGGCTTTTACCTCTTGACAACACGAGCTTGCTCAGTCTCTGGCTCCAGTACACACAACCACACCAGTGTTATCTAACACCCAAATGGGGAAGGGGAACAATGATCCAACGTACTGCCCTTGCTGATAATGAATTCCAGGGGAACAGAATCTGAGTCTCAAGATTGCCAGGTGAGCTCCCCAACCAAATATAAAGGAAGCTACAATGGTATCTATGCTGAAAATTCTGTGTAACTTTGTTAAACTCTGTACACCCGATGCCAAATGCCAGATATCTGTGACTGAATCTACCAGAAAGTATACACAGGCAACAAAAAAGTTAAGTTATCCAAGAGTTCTAGTAGGTATCAGAAACAGTAAATGATCAGAGATGGGCACATAGGGAGTCTCTCCTGCTTCAGCAACAGCAAACTGATAAAATAGGTCTGGCATTTTTACTCCCAGCACAGACCCCACTGCAGACACTGACCTGAAGCATATTTTATATACAAGATGAATCTTGAATTAAAAGCTCGAAAGCAACAACCTCCCTTAAGTTTGTTGCCAGTTTTTTACATACCAAAACCTGTGACAATACAAACTTACCAAGACAACTGTGAGCAGAAAGCAGTTTGGTTTTTGTTTCTGCAAAAAGCTGCAAGGGACAAAATTCAGATGAGGACACGTTTATTTCTGAATATCACTGAACATATACAGGTTTGGTATATACATCCAAATATTTAGCCAATCCTGACAGTCTGATTGTGATGTACCAGTAATTTCTGCAGTAGGTCAGCAGGGCTGGGAAACCAGCAGATTCTTTCCCAGGCAAACCTTGCTATGTGTGTTTTTTCACGCTTAATCCAGGCACTTGCAATTTGGATATAATAGTTCAAGGAGCTGAAAGCACGTGAAGATGCACTGCAAAAATCAAGCCCTCAGCTGACACAAACCGGCATAGCAGTGCAGAAGCTTGGAGGACTTTACTCACTGGGATCTGGCCCACAACAGGGACACATGGAGCTCTTCACAGCACTGTCACAAATTTCTGTACTATCAGATTAAAGTTTTGGAGATTAACAGAGACGTAGGCTTTGAAATCCTGGGTCACTAAATGTAGTCTCAAAATAAAATCATGGACTGATTATACATTTTCATAGTTAACTATGATGAACAATCCATTCTTTAAAAAAGATTTCATTCAGTGATAAATGTCAATTAAAATAACTGTCATGAAGAATTGAGTTCATACTAAAATTCAGCCTATCAATGGAGAAGATTCCTGTCCTGTTCCTGCAAGAAGCTGACTTCTTAATTCCATCAAGGATGAAACCTCAGAACTGAGGGCATATCCCAGGTAAACTTAGAGAACAGGAAAAGTATAGATTATATATACTTAATGATTAAAGTTCACAGAGTAATACATCACATACCTCACAAAAAACACAAAGTGCTTTTTTGGAAAACACACAAAGGGAGAAGAAGCAGGGCATAACCAAGTGGGGCAAGAGAACTGAACAAAAGCCCTGCAGATTTGGTGCTGTGTGGGTGTGACAGGATGTGTGCTGTCATTCATATGCTCTGGTCCCTCCCTTAGCTATCAGCAACAGGGAAGTGCACATATGAGAGGGTTAGGCTAACTGCTCTGGAGAACTCACAGCCAGAGTAATCCATCCAAGCCTCCTCTAACATAGGCAAAATATTGCTAAAACTAGTTTGAAATAACAGGATTAACCAAAGAGGGCTGTCTAAGGGGAGGAGAAACAATACTGATGTTGATAAAACCCTACCAACACCCCAAGCTGACCAAAGAAGGAGGCCAATAACCAGAATACAACCACTGAAAAGAGAGACTTCTCCAGCTGAGTCCATATGCCCTGAGAGGTAGCTGATGTGACACCTACCTCCCACAGGGTTCACGGCAAACCCATCAAGTGGAACGTCTGCAGCCTTACTGTGAAAACCCAGCACTGCAGCACGAAGGGAAACCACTGGCAACCACACCAACAGAAAACAGAGTATTGCTCTGCTTTGATAAATTTGCACAACTGTGTTTGTATGACATCATTTAAGTTGCTAAGCCTGGTTGAGGAGAACTGTAAACATAGCCATGCTGCTGCTGGACCCGGCTCGTGACACCCCTGTTGTATTAAATCTGTTTTCTCAGAATAACCCACATGAAACCAGCTTGCATTGCTCTGTGGCTTGTAAGACCAGCCAGTCCAGGCCATATGTTAATACCTGCCTACACTCAGTAAAAATTGTTATCATTTATTCCCTCTTAAACACATTCTAGTTCTTTGAATCTTCAAATACGTTCCCCCCCCCCCCCCCCGGTTATTGTTTTCCTAGCTCTTTTCCATATCTTTTGTCTCAATTTCTTAGATACCTTTTCCATTGCTTTGCCTTCATATTCTTCTACAACTCCTTCTATTGGGTTAGCCCTTTTTTTTCCCTCTTTTTTATTTCTTCCCATACAAATCAGACTCTCTCCAAGCCACCACTTGTCCCACCTTAACCGTGAATAGTGTCGTATTTTTCTCCATTACCTCAAAATCACTGTTTCAGTTCTCTGGACGTGCCCCTTTCCCCTTCTGCCAACGCCCATCAATTCAGAAATGTAAATGATGAATTTCTGCCAGAAATCAGGGCTTTGCCCAGACACAGTATGCTATTCCTGAGAATTTACCTCATTTAACTTCTTCAGTCTGAGCTCTTTTCCTCCACGTTCCTGCCCACGCCAGCTGTCTGTGCCCAGAGCTGGCAGTGGGCGGGGGGTGTCTCTGTGAGGGGAGAAGGGGCCATGGGGGGGTCTCTGTGAGGGGAGAAGGGTGGTGGAGGTATCTCTGTGAGGGGACGAGGGGCCATGGGGGGGTCTCCGTGAGGGGAGAAGGGGTCATGTAGGGTCTCTGTGAGGGGGTGAGGGGATGAGGGGCCATGAGGGATCTCTGTGAGGGGAGGAGGGTGGTGGGAGTGTCTCTGTGAGGGGAGGGTGTGAGGAGGGGGTCTCTAGGAGAGTGGAGGGTGTGAGGAGGGTCTCTGTGAGAGGAGGGGGGAGCCGGGGGGGTGTCTCTGTGAGGGGAGTTGGGGTGTGACAGGGGTCTCTCTGAGAGCAGGGGCTGCCCTGTGACAAACACAGCCGGTTCCAGACAGTTCCGGCCATCCCCAAGGCCTGTTCTTTGTGGCTTGATCAGAAATGTTTGTGTTGTCCATTCTGCTGTTGGCAGAAGAGTTCCAACTTTTGGTAGGTAAAATTGAAAAGGTAAAAATCCATCGAGCTCTGCAAGTCCCTGCTCTAGTGCCACATATAGGTGTGACAGCCAGGGCTCACACAGAGTACAAGAGGATTATTTCCTTTTGCCTCCACAGAAGGCAGCAGTGTCACACTAGATTAGGGGGAAAAGGGTGGAAAAGCACGTAAAACAATATAATGAGCATATTGGGAATGGCAACTAAGGGTAAACTCCATATATCAAGTATAGCAGTGAGTCAAAACAAACCATCTCACTAAGTGAAATTTTTAACAAGAAGTATTGACAAAGAAAGAAAACAAGGGACAAAGTATAGGTGTCTCCTTGAAAAGAGCCAATGGACCTTTTAAACAAGTATGAGCACATCTTTGAATACTTCTACTGTGGCACCATGTGAGCAAACAGTTATCCTTCTGTAAGGGCACAGAGCAATGGACAGAAATACCTCAATCTCCTTTTAGTATCCAGACAGACGTCTGCTCCTCAATCCTATTCCCTTACATCAAATTTCCTATTGCCTTCTGTGTGTCCAATACACAAGGGCCCTGTGCTCATCTTTCAGACTGCACTCCTGATTCCACTCTGAGCATACAGAACAAAGCAGAGACTTGATACACACAGCTTAGAAATTACTATATTTTCTTCTTTTTCCTGTATCCTCCACTCCTTATTAATATTTCCAGTAGTAAATGCCTTCTAGGGAACTCTGCAACAACAAGGCCCATCTCTGGGAAAATGAGGATTCACGTTGCCATGGCTCACAAGCACATGAGCTATGGGTTTGTAATAAAAGCAACACAGTTTTATTAGAGAGGATTAAAACTGTTTGATCTCCCAGAAAACGACCACAGGAGATAGTGTAGAATAGAGCACGTTTGCAAAGAAACAGATACTAGAGGCACCAATACACACTTCAGATAAGGAGGACAGAGGTTCTTCGCATTGTAAAAAATAAGCTTTGGAAGTTGTCCCAGTGACTGCTCAGATGTAACACAACTGTCAAAATGCCCAGGCCCTGTCTCAACTTGACAAATCAGGTATTTTATGGCATCTCCAGTTAGTGACATAAGCCAACACTTGAGGTAGCCCAGACATTGCTTGAGATCACAGACAACAAATTTGTGTGTTTTTCCTTCTATATAAATGCCAAATTTTACTCTGAGCAGAATCCCCTTAAAAGAAAGGAGATCTGCTAGTCAGGGCAGATGCCTGTTTGCTCTGCTTGGTCCTGTGGCTGCAGGAAGCCTTTGGCTCTGCACACAAGGGCCTTAAAAGGCCCACAGCTCTCTCTCTAGGCCTCAAGTCTTTAAAGGAAAAGGCAGGTCATATCCTATAAACACAGGCACAAAAAATTCAGTAACTAGGATTTATAGTTCCATTTCTCCTTACAGACTGCATTGAATTCTCTGGTTCATACAGACATAGGAAGACTAGAGAAAAAAAATCAGTGAAGATTTTGCGTAGATGGAATAGAAGAAAATAAATAAGTAAAGCTTCATTACAATTAACAAAAGCCTAAAGAATAACAACAAAATCACCAGGGCCTTTCACCTCATCTACCACAGAAGAAGGGCACACACACCATGAGTCACCAAGCTCCTGTTTCCAAGCTGTGCTCTACATCTCTCCACGCAACCTGATCATTCCAGCCCTGATCCAGTCGAGCGCCATGTGCTGATGCTCCTGCCCAATGCCTTCCTAGCATAGCTGGTATTTTTACTGTAAGATCAAATCATAGAATCAACCAGGTTGTAAAAGACCTCCGAGATCATCAAGTCCAACCCTTGATCCTACACCGCCGTGGTTACTAGACCATGGCACTAAGTGCCACATCCAGTCTCAAAAACCTCCAGGGACGGTGAATCCACCACCTCCCTGAGCAGCCCATTCCAATGTCTGATTACTCTCTCTATAAAAACTTTCTTCCTAGTATCCAACCTGAACCTCCCCTAGCAGAGCTTCTGAATAGGCCGAAATCTGCCCTGTGGAAGTCCAGGGTAGAAGTTTTATTGATGGCCCTCTCTGCATCCCTGAGTATTGAAAACTCATAGTCACTGTGCCCCAGATGGCCTCTGACCACCACATCTCCCACCAGCCCCTCTCTGTTTGTGAACAGAAGGTCTAGCGGGGCTCCCTCCCTGGTAGGCTCATTTACCAGCTGGAGCAGGAAATTATCCTCTCTACACTCTAGGAATGTCCTAGACTGCCTCTTCTCTGCTGTGTTGAGTTCCCAACAGATATCCGGCAGGTTAAAGTTGCCCACAGGAACAAGGGCTGGCAATTTTGAGACATCTGCCAGATGCTTGTAGAAAAAGTCATCACCCTCATCACCCTGGTTGGGTGGTCTGTAACAGACTCCCACCAGGATGTCAGCCTTGTTGGCCTTCTCCCTGATTCTGATCCACAGGCACTCAACCTTATCGTTACTGACTTGGAGTTCTACAGAGTCAAGAGACTCTCTAACATATAGAGCTACCTCTCCACCTCTCCTACCTTGCCTGTCCCTTCTGAAGAGCTTGTAGGCACCCATGGTAGCACTCCAGTCATGCAAGTCATCCCACCACATTTCCATGATGGCGACCATGTCATAGCTTTCCTGCTGCACGATGACTTCCAGCTCCTTGTTTGTTACCCAGACTACGTGCATTGGTGTACATGCACTTCAGCTGGGCTGCTCAATTCACTTCTAACTCAGGCTTTCCACCCTTAAGCTCATCTCTAGAGAGCCTGGTTTAAACCCTGATTTCAACCCCTTCTCCGTTCAAACCTAGTTTAAAGCCCTTCTGATCAGCCCTGACAACTTTTGGGCTAGAGTCCTTCTGCCCTTGCTAGATAAATGAAGCCCATCTGACTCCAGCAGGCTGGGTACCATAGAATTTGCCCCATGGTCAAAAACACCAAAATTCCACCAGTGGCACCAATTCTTTAGCCACCTATTAATAAGACAGGTTTTCCTACTCCTCTCCTCATTAATCCCTGCTACTGCAAGAACTGAGGCGAACACCACCTGTGCTCCTGAGCCATTAACTGATCGACCCAGTGCCTTGAAGTCCTTTTTAATTAGCCTGGTACCTCTTTCATTAATGTCATCACTGCCAGCCTGGACCACCAGCAGTGGATAATAACCAGAGGGCTGGATTAGCTCAGGGAGCCTCCTACTAATATCCCTCACCCAGGCCCTGGGAAGGCAGAAGACCTCCCTGTGGGATGGGTCCGGTCGGCATATAGGGCCTTTAGCTCCCCTCAGAAGGGAGTCCCCTACTACAACTACCCCTCTTTTTTTCTTTATAGCTGTGGTTTCAATCCGTCTAGTAGATGGGGTGGAACCAGGAGACCCTCCAGACAGATCCTCTTCTTGACTACCCTCTGCCTGACTCTCTGGGTCCAGGGCCTCATATCTGTTCTTTAAGGGAACCACAGGAGGTGATGGGGGTCGGGAGGGGATTCTTTTACCTCTTCAGTCAGGGATCTGTTTCCATTCCCTCCCATCTACTTGGTTTGCTCTATTTGCCTGATGGCAGGAGGGGCAGGGCTTCACCATCTCCTGCTGGACTTCTTTTGGGGTCAAAAATACACACCAGTGTATTTCCCTTTCACTCTCCCTAATTCTTCTTTAGCCTCTCCGCTTCTTCCTTGAGCTCTGCCACTAAGCACAGCAAATCATCCAACCTGCTCGCATCATATGCGGGCGTCTCTCGCACTCCTCTGGTACTGACTCCAGGCTCAGACACTCTGAGCAGCCAGTGATCTGGACAGCTGTGTCCTTCCTGGGGGTTCTGCCTGGGTTAGCACACTCCCCCTGACAGCAGCAGCAACGGCTTTCACTCGTTTGGAAACCACTGGCTGGGTCTAGTGGAGTTACAGGGGGCAAAAAAATAAAAACTAAAAATACCCACAGCCACACACGTACCTCATAACCCACCAGAGAGAGCTGGGAGCGTGGGTGGCTGTGCCCTTCCTGTGTGAGCTGCCATGCCACATCCCTGTTTGCCCACTGTTGGTTGCTTGTGCTCCCTGGAGCAGTTTAAATCTCCTGGCAATGACCTTGGCTGGACCCCCTGATCAGCCGATTAGGCCTCACAGGGCAGCTGGTCTCAGCTGGTCTGAGCAGGGAACAGTCCTCCCTGTAGTTCAAATCTCCCGGCTACAAATGCTGGTAATGACAATTTTTTCTCAATTTTTCCAGGTAACATTAACCTAACTGAATAATTACTGGGAAACAGGAGAGGAAAAGAGAAGTCGGTACTCAGTTGGACGAAATATGTAATTTTTCCCTGTGTACAAGACAGAGGTCTTGGCAAGATGCAGCCTCTTTTGGGGCAGCAGGTGACAAGAGAGGCCACCAGCTTTTCACTCTAATCTCACTGCCCATCTACTGTCAGCAGGTTGAAGACTTGCACTAAGACAAAAGGACAAACTTAACATTTCACCCAAGTGCCTGTAAGTCCCTTCAATGAAGCTGTAATGAGGAGAATGAGGAGCTCCTCATTCTCCATCTTCCTCTGGTATATCAAAAGCTTACTCCAAAGCTACTGTTACTGTGTCTCTCGGACATGACTACAGTTCATGACTGAACCACAGCACATTATGAAGCAACTAGCTCTTATAAAATATTTGACAGGTAATGGACACATTTTTATGTTCTTTCATACACTGAATCCACCGACTAAGCTACTTAGGAGAAAAAAAAAATTCAAAGGAATTCAAAGGAAAGATAGCATTTAACACACATCTTCAGCTGGACATTGAAAGACAAGTCCTCGAGCTGTTTGTAAAAGCACCCTGCAGCACTAAGCTTGCGTGGCACTGCAGCATATAAAAGGTGAACAGGGACATCAAACAAAATACCTACAAATCAAGAGATTAGCATCCAAATGCCTTGCTGATAAAAACAAAACTGGAATTTATTTATAGAAAATAAAACAGTGCTGTAAGTCTCTTTATAGTTCAGTTTTTATATTCAAAGAAAGGTACAATATATATTTTGGATGTTATTTTTTCCTCAAAATCTAAACTATGCTAAGTGCAAAATCAGTGAAGAGCTCTCCTAACTAATCTTAAAAAATAAAATCACTCTGAGAACATTTACTGCTTAAATTGGCAAATCCTCTACTGGCAAGGAAATGGTTAAAGAAAAAATAAGGGGAAAAAAGCCTTAAAAGACTCAGGAGAATTAGCTGTTGCTAAAACAATTTTATGGTCCTTTCCACTTCACTGGAGGTAGTTTGTATGGCTGACTGGAATCTATTCAATGCTGTCAAACATCTAACACTCCCATAGCCAGATGCCTTACAATGAATAACAAGCAGCAGAGCTGCCAATATGCTGGAGCTGCATTTTTTACCAGGGACTAGACCTAACCCAGCAACACTCCAACTTCATTGTTTGATGCCTTGTTAATTTATAAGACCAAAAATTAACCACAACAAACACAAGTGCCAAAATTCTAAAGCACTGCAGCTACAAAATCTATCATATTTAACAAACCACAATACAGAAAGTCAGGTTCATGAAAAAAACCTGCACATCTAATTTCTCTTTTGTAGTTTAAATGGATTTTGCAATAGAAAACACTCGATTTCAGCAGACAACTTCCGCAATCTGGGGAGACTTACAATAAGTGCACAGAATAAAAAAGAAAGAAGTGGAAACGATTAATAAAGTGTACACAACTTGCTGAAACACTAAGCACACATCATCTGTGATCTTGAGCATCATCATTTCCATAAATATTATCCCAACCATTCATTGCTTTGCTTCAAGCAAAATCCTGGACTTTTACCATATTGATGTCCTTCATCTTTCAACTCTAATAATGGTGAAGCGCTGACACCAGAATCGTATTCCAAGAAAGATAGAGAGTGCTCAGTGACAGCCCTGGGTTTGGGAAATTACGGCTGTGTCTCTTGGCAGCTTTATGATTATGGCTTTGACAGGCCTTGTACTCTGTAGCTCATATCCTGCCATGGGCACATCCTCCTACTTACACAGCGTTGAGCCAAAGTCAAACAGGACACAGACATTGCAACTGAGGATATACTTCAGCATTTTCAACTTCGGGGTGAAAATGAGCATCATTCTCACCGTATTTTACACAGGTTACAACTTTGCGGTTTACTTTTCATTATTATTTTAATTACACTTGGTGTTAGAGCTCCCAGGACGTAATCCTCCAGGAATTCTAAGGTGCTGAAAAATTCCAGAGCCTCAGTTTGACAAACAAAATGAAGCAAAGCAGCTGTTTTGAGAAAAAGTGGCCTATATCCTGCCAATAACAGCCTTCTGAGAAAAACTAAACTCAAATCAACAGCAGAAATAATAAGCTCATTCTTACTAAATAAAAATACCTGCTACATGAACTAAACTTTTAGAACTAAGCTGGTTATCCACACCCTAAAACAGATGTAGTTTCATTTGAAGGCATGAAGAAAAGCACTGGGCTGCCTATGTCAACATGTGCACATGTGCTTATGTGCTTGTGAACACTCGTGTTAGTCTTCATAGCACTGAACATCAGAGGGGACAGGCTTAACACCCCTGCCCTGGCCAAAAACACCTGCTTCATCAACCATGCCCTTCTAGGCATGTTTTTAGAATTAACATCAATGGGGTATCACTGTTTTTAACATTAAAGAAAACAACAATGAAGTAATAACATCTACCTTTCAGAAATCTATCACACCTGAGTTATTTTCCCTAAATGCAGATGGTAGCCATAATGCAAAGGGAATGATTTTTTTTAAAATTCATTTTTTACAACACTGTTTAGGCCTCTTTCTCTGAAAGCAGGTTACTGTTTCTTGGGTTTATATTTAACCTGCTATCCTTACTCTCCACATTTGGGTAACTTGCTGGCCCTATACCATACATTAGGATAGGCCTGGGCAACACAGCAGAAACACCTTAATCATGTGGAATATCATCTGTTTTGAACCAATCTGCATGCACATCTCCTGAAAACACTTGACAGCATTTCTAGGACCACACGAACATATACAAATACCTGACACATTTTCCACAAATGGTTTAGCAGTAAGATTAGGCCAAACAACTATAGCTTGATTGTATCTCAAAGATAGAAGCCTTTGTCAAAAGGCAGCAGCCCCAAGTCACTGTCATTCCCAAAACCTTAATCACAGTAATTAACCACAAATGGTTAATCACAATCCAAACTGGTCTTGGATCAAAAGCAGGTAAAAAGGTATATCCATCAATTCCATTGATATCCATGTTTAACATAAACCCTTTAGGTTACATGTTTACACAAAATACAAGATCCAGGGAATGGGAAGTAGAACTTGAATACTGCTCCGTCAGGCAGAAAAGAGCTTTTTATCTCACTACAGATTTATGACTTGTTAACAGTGTGGTTAAGCAGTATCAGCAAGTCAGCAGGCAAGATGGGACTTGTGATGGCCTTTGGGTATGAAGAGACATCCAAATAAATCATCGCTTCTGCAAAAGCAAACTTAAGGCCATACAATTTCTGTAAAATCAACTTCTTACACACATGTTTAGTCAAACAACATGACAGCTGGATAATACCCAGTAAATATCTTAGGCCAACTCAATTGTAATGATGTGATGGTTTTTATTCCTGCTCCAACTGATAATAATTTAGGTTTTTGGAAATATGTATTTCAATTTAACTTACTTCATATTGACATAAATACTAAATTTCAAGCAGTTCCATCGCTGCAGATGAGATGATCCTTAACGTCAGGAAATCAGGCTACTCTGAGGTATCAAACACCTGCATGGAGGAGAACTGTCATCAACCAACAAGGGCCAGAAAGCTCCTTGGATCCCCTTGAAGAGCTGTTCAAGACTACATGAGCTCTAATTCTCCAGAGGACTTTTGTAACAGATGGAAATGAGGCAAATACATTAAACAATTTAGATGATTATTTCCAGAAATACTTCTACAGTACTCAAGTGTCAAAATGCTTTTAAGTCAAGCAAATAGCACGTGGTAAGACTTATAAAGCTGACTACAAGAATTAGATGCTCATACTCCATGAAATTCAGTTGATTTCAGATACATAGCTCCACTTCTCCTTTTTAAAAATTCACTCCTGACTGACCATGAGAGCAGCATCTTAATGAGTATAAAGCCCAAGAGAAATAAATTAAAATTTTAATGTAGACCTATTTTTACATGTTTTACACCCCTGTGAAAGCCATTCTTTTACCTTTCACACAGAAATGAGTCATTACGTTAGAAGGTGTGCCTTCAGTGCAATTCTCCCCGTTCCTAAAAGGTCTCCTTCTGTCCCTGGATTCCCAAGGGATTTGAACCTTATGTACATTCATGTAACTTCGGTTCCCAAGAACAAAATGTACAAGGACATGCCTTCAACGTGAGTGATTGTGTCACTCAGCATCACCTCTGCTGCTACATCAGACCAGCTTCAACAGGGCTGCTCTGACATCTTAGACAGAAACCTCATCGGAGCTGAAGTTTTCTCCACTTTCTGTTTTCAGAGGAGGTTTGCTGCTAAGCACTTAGAAAAAGCAAAATGTCATTTAAAATAGCATTTCCAGTGTAAATATTTCACAAGCGTAACTTTCCCTGTCCGTTTTTACAGTTATTTTCAGCAATCTAACCGCAAGGAATTGAATATATTGCTTTAATCTCTACTAACTACAGTTTTTATACTTATTGACAGCTGCTATCAATAATTTGAATTGGAAAACTTGCAGGACAGAAGGACCTGAGTTCAGTTCTGAGTGTTCTCCAAAGTCTCCAGGAGTGTTTTATGATACCATTCAATGTCATTAATCAAGCAGTTCATTACTGACTGGCAGAAACTCTTTGTTGCTGTGAAGTCACTCAGCACAAAGTTATTTTGTTCACACTACTGCCATTTCCTCTTCAAATTTGTAGGGTTATTGCACATCAATCTCCTGCTGCTGCAAATTTGGCATTCTTTTCTCTAAGCTGTTATTTACCTAAAGGTGACCATTTTAACAGATCCTCAGTTTTTTATTTTTCAGGATTTTTTTTTTCCTTCTCCATTACTAATAATTTAAGACCACCTAAATTATTTTCTGTAAGCCTTCCATCCACTGCTGAATTTTTATCAGAAAACTTACAGTAAGAATTTCATATTTGTTTTCCCCAAAAGGCCCGTCCCCTATAAATTCTGGCTCGAGCCCACCACAGTAACACAGGCATTCCAGGACACACCAAGTATGTTCTTTCACAGGCAGATGCCCCCTTCCATCTTTAAACTGAACCTAGAAAATATCTATGCAGTTTGCTTGTTCAATCCAAAGGTATTATATGCTGATTTCTAGCAGGGATCATCTGTTCTGGTTAAATGCAACATTAAACAAATCCTTGCAACATCCAGTTGGCTGAAGGTATGTGCAGAGGCTGCATCATATGTGCCTGCAAAGAACACTAAAATCTACCTCTAAAAATGAGGTGCTGTTTGAGTACTGTACTAAGAATGGCCAAAAATTAAAAATAATCCTCATTTCTTTCTACACCTATATCCCTGACTTTTTGTTGAACATTACTGAACAAATCACAGAACCTCCTCCATTTGTTTTTCAAGATATGACACCAGAATACAACTATTTAATAAAATTACTGCAAGAATCAAATATTAGACATTCTCTCAGTGCTTCTGTTCCTGTCTTGCACTTCTCATTGCTTCTCAGCTCTCCAGCTCTCCCAGCATTCTCCACCTTCAGGTTAAGTGGCTCAGGTATCTCTGTGCCTATAGGCCTTCCCTGAATTCATCTGAAAAAGAACCACTTTAGCCAGTGCAAAGCACCTTACAAGGGTCAGCAAGAGCAATTTCTGAATCAAAACATTACCAGTGATGTATCAAACAATGAGAGAAATGCATTTTAAAATGCCTTCAGGGAGGAAAATTTTTAAGACAGTGGGATTGTTGGGCATTTTCTGACTACCTGCTTTGCAACAGGAACCAAATTTCTAAAACCACTGATGGGAGGAGACTGATGGATGACATCCCTCATTGCAAAGAATCATGGCAGAAATGGTTGGACAGACATGGAAAGCCCCACTCCTTTGTCTGTGTTTTCTTTGTCAGCAAGGTCAACAGTCCCTGCAACAAGCTTTCACCTTCCCAACCCTTTCTTGCATTTCTTCTGAACCACACAGATTTTTAAGAAACAATACTCAGATGATCTGCCAAAAACAGGCATCAGAGAGTCTCTTTCATTACAACCTTAAACCAGTTCCCTTTAAAATACAAATGGTATTTAGTGGATCTCAGTATTATCCATCCTTCTCCTCCATGTCTTCACAATCGATGGAAAGACTGTCACTGATTTTCATCAGATTTTTTCTCTCACAATCACTATTTCCTGACACTCCTACAAATCCAAGCATCTTGCATCTTAAACACCCCTCCCTTCTTGTATTTCTCCTGCCTCTATCTGCTCCTCTTCCCAAAGTTTATTCTTCTATCACTTTTTTACATCACTCTTATCACATTAACTTGTAAGGTTGTCTCCAAGAAATTAACTGCCTCAAGGCAGATCTTTCTGCTTCCTCCTAATGCTTAATCTCTGATCATATCTTGGTTTTATAATCCCTATTAAGTCTTTTATTAGCTTTTGCTTTTATTACTCCTATAATCATGAAACACAATATGTTGGACTTTGCTCTTGTATAACAGTTGGTCATTCTAAAAATATCAGGTCTGTGGCTTTTTACATTCTCTTCATTTAATGCTTTTTCAGCCACTATAACATTAGTAACAAGATAAGTACTTTATGCTTATGAACTTCTTGCAGCAAGAACAGAGAGAAACACACACCTTCCCACATCCTAAATATTTCTGCTAATACACATCCCTTTGCATTTTCCACCATGTGGGAGGGCAGGCAAGTTCCACAAGAAGCCACATGAGGAGCAGAAGTTGTGGCAATACCTGGGAAGTGTGTTTAAAAGAAAGAGTAATTAAGTGTTCAAGTTCTATACAGCTGATGGGAAATTCAGACCATAAAATGTTGTTTCTTTGAAAATCTTGTCTCTGCTTTACCCTTGACAAATGGAACCCCAACGCACAGAGGTATTTGCCAATGGCCTCACTGCCCTTGGGATTAAGACATGGATAACAGCACCCAATCCCAGGGCTGGCAGCTCCCACAGCTGGCTGCTGAAGCACCACCCAAGCACAGCAATACACACAATCCCTGTCAGCCACCTGCACAGCACAGAGCACACTGTGGGACAAGGAACAAGTCCCCAGTGCCAGAGAGGACGCAGGGTCATTTGCTCACCTGTGTGAGCAAATGCATCTCAGATGCTTAGATAATCTAGGAAGTGAAAGAATCATCCTTTTGCTATCAAACCTCAGAACACTCCTCTGATGTATATTCTGTTCCACAGATAGGAGAGGTGAATCTCTGTGTAACCACGAACTGTCAAAGCTAAAGGAAATCTGAGCAGGGCACTGACTCGTGAGTGCCCACCTGTCCAGCAGGAAACCCATCCCATAGATCATTGGTGCCTGCTGGATCCAGAGTAGGAAGCAGCGCCACTGTGGGAGAAAGATGACCAAGCCTCACTGAAGCCCAAAACTGAAAGCACTGGGATATGTGCCATGTATTACTGGAGGTGCAGACCTACAGTTAGTGAGACTGGTCAGATTCCAACCATTTCTGATCCAACAGAAATCTTCCCTACCTCCATTTCCCGTATCTGTCCCCATACATGACCCCTGTCCCTCTCGAGATGGGCTGAAAGCCAAGCCCTCACTAGCCCTACACAAGCAACTAGAACACCTCACTGGGACCTGGGAGTGTGGGCACAGACAGCATTTGTTACTCTGCCTGGTGATCTACCTGCCTGAAGTGCCAGTGGCCACATCCACGGCAGAACTGCCTCTCCTCTTCCTCACATTTTTAGTTGAGGGTATTTTACTTTCACTTTGAATAGAAAGTAAAATTTAAAAATAGAATCCAGAAGGATGTATGGAGTTTGTACAGCAAGAGGGTAGACTGAGCACATGAAAAATGAGACCACACAAAGGCACAAAAAGAAAAAGCAAGAGAAAAAGTCTCAAAATGATAAGGAAGGGCTTCTACCAATAAGACAATACGATTGAGCAGCCCAAGCAGAAAGCAGTGATGACAGTGATTGCTGATGCTGCAGAGCGGGACTGGCCCACATTAGGTTAAGTAAGCTGGAGACCAGCCAGCATCATTGAACAAATGGCACAGCACATTCCACAGAAATCTGAGGAGAGATTACCAATATCTTAAAGGTGACCTTTCACAGATGCTATCCCAGCAAATCAGGCAATTCTCCTGGCTGTAATGGACGAGATCAGCAGAGGCCAGTCTCCTGAAGTTATGCACTCTTCATACAAATAGGATTTTTATTTTTAAATTTAATATCAATTGACTGCACCTCATTTGAGCAAAGTACCCTAAGTGCTTTATTGGTTTGTTTCACCCCTTCTCCATTTTAAAGAAAACATAATCTAACTTTCATTATCATCCAGGCAGGAAGCAAGACAAAAAAAGAACCCTAATTTTTAGCCATACTGTCTATTAAAAATGTAAAATGTTTCCTAAAAGGGCAGGTACATTAATTAGGCTGCCTCAGGATAAATGAAAATTACTAAGAGTGCTCTGCTTTCCTGGATGAGTTTTCCATAGATTATTTATAATTGAATGAAATCAATTACAGTATTTGTAATGGAAATTGTATGTAAGTTAAACATCTCCACTTTTGCAGAAGCTGAAGAGCACACTGCATGGATCGAGAAAGATCTCCACATATTTTTGAAGGGAAAAGAGAAATTATCTTTTCTAGGGGAAAAAAAATAATCCTATAAGTGAAACAAGCAGGAAATACAAATCAAATGGCCCCAGTGTCACTGAGAGTCCAAGCCTGGATTCTGAGAAGCCATCTCCAGCTGGAAATCCTGAAGCTGAGGACTCTTTTCCGTTTCTTCAGAGAGGGAAATACAGCTTAATTAGGCTCAATTTTCTAAATAATGTTTATCCTCTGTAACTAATCAGGAAAACTTTAAATCAGTATCAGATTAATGCTTGTTCAAATAGTGAAACATGCTCTATGTTCCAAATACAATCTTACCCTGCTGACAATTGAAAGGGCTGAGGGTAACGCACACTGGCACAGTTTTTATCGTAAAACAGAAAACATCTTTGCCATCCTACTGAGCAGTCCCTAAAACAACACGTATTTTGCTCATGGAGATCTCACCAGTGAGACAAGATAAAAGATAATTTTGGGGAAAAAAGAATTAATGAAGTTTCAAACACAACAGCGCATTCTGAATTCATTCTGAATGAAAGAAGGAAAATGTTTAAACATACTGCTAGGGAATGGAAAAAGTCCCAAATAAAATTAATTGAATCATCATTAAAGAGAATCCTGAGCCTGAAAGATGCTTCAGAGAGAATTCTACTTCCAAGTCACCTGAAAGCAATACACTCGTTGAGTTCATCCACCATTATCCAATATTCACCTGGATTACGAATTTTACCCCTCAGTAAGCTAAACAAGTGCATGTGAACTATGAGGCTGACAAATGCAATGCAGAGTTATGCTTTAGCATCAGATATCACAACAAATATGTCAGACCACTTTTGCTGCTAGTAGTCAGAAAGCTGAACTTGATTCCTAATTACTCCTGTGTAATCAGCAATGAAGCTGTGGAATGATATGAGATATCCATCTATAGTCATAAAAAGTCAATATACAGTAATAATGTACTCTGATTTTTAGTTCCTCTCTAGACTCATATAAAAACAACTTACAAGTGAAAATAAGGGCAGATGCCTGAACACTGTTCATTACATGTTCCAAGTTTTACACTGCCCTAACAGATACATGGTGACACTACTAGACATTATCACCATGAAGACCTGCAATGCAAGCAGGCTCCAATGCCTGCTGTGCACTATTCAAGAACCTGGAAAAATCTTTTCTTAGAAATTTTTTGTATTTATCCCTGGATGTCAGATAAACCAGCGGACACGAGTGTCATTCATGAAAAGGAAAGGACAACTGAAGCAACATAAACAGAGCAATATCCAGTGAAATTTTATCAGATTACTGGAAGTGCTTGGGGTTTTTTATAATCTACATATCGTACTGATCATAAATCTCTGGGCTCAGTCAAGTGTTCTACAGTAGACAGCTGCAATATTAGGGATCTTGGAAGGTTGCAAGCACACAAGCATTCTTCCCCTATAAAAACACTTCCCTAGTTTAGAATACCCTCTGCCACAGCCTCTTTCTGTAGACCTTCTAGACTGTTTTTTCTCTTATGTGAATATGATGACCAGAGTTCTGCACAGTAATTAAATTTTTTGATTTGTGCATTTTCTTCTTATTTGTTTTCTGCAAGAATTCCTTTATTTCCAAGACAGGCAAACCCATCTGCATTTCTAAGATTAGTCTTTACCCTGCTTAAGGCCACACTGCTACATTTTTTTTTTTCCATTGACAGTTGTGTTGAACTTCATACCAGATGTAGTCAGCTGCATCATTAGTTATTTCAGTCATTTCTGGTCTAATCTTCAACACCTTGAGAGAACACCTGCCCGTCATATGCTGCAATTATTTATGTGGATCTGCTTTAAGTGCATTTTTATCCTTTACTTACATAAAGGCTGTCAACTAAGTTTGAATTTTTTCATGCTCTTTTCCCAGCTTCTGTAGGATGGGTGTACTTATTATAGACCTGTACTACCTTCCTGATGTCTCAGTCAACACAAAAGTAAAGGGACTGTAAATCTGTGAAAGTTAATTTCTTTGCTTTTATTTAGAAACTTGCTTTTCTAGACCCTTAGAGCAATTCCTGAAGAATGTCCCCACATGCCAGGGAAACACTTACTCGTTATCAAGTATAACAGACCCCAAATTTTTGCTTAGAAAACTGTGCAGCCAAGGCAGAGCTCCATGCTTTACAGTGTTGCTTCTCAAGAAACAAACTCCCCCCCAACCCTCTCATTTCAGAGCAGACCCTACTGAACCCCATGATAATTGCCTGTAATGTTCTCATGTACTACCAAACAAAGATCTAGTTGAAGACTAAAAATTGATGCAAAGACAACACCAACTCCTTTAAATGTTTATCCACCAAATAAGGAAACTGATAAATGGGAGTAGCAAATAATCAGAGAGTACTTACTGTGGCGGAGAGCTGTGGCCCATTGAGCTGTGCGTGAAGGATGGCTTCATTGATGGAGTTCCACATTCCCGACAGTGCAATTTCCAGATCATGCGAGGTAGCCATTTCATTAGTGAGATATTCCAGCGTGGAGATGTACTCCCTCCATTGTGCATCCAGCTCTGACACGCTGGCCAGGCAGCCCCTCATTACATTCAGACAGTAGCCGACGCAGGGTCTGATGAGCGTCAGGCCCTGGCAGTGTGGGCAGTACTGCATCTTCACCAGGGCTCTGCTGCACTCCTTCATCAGAGCCGCGTGTTCAGTAGTATTTATCACTTCAATGCCCAGGCTCAGGGCCTGGCTGAGCATCCGACTGGCCCAAAGAGATTTTGACAGCTCTGTAACCATGTTTTTAGAATAGTGTCCAAAAGGATTTATGTCTTGCCTTGTGAGACGCAGACACTCTGTATAGTCCTCTGATAGATCTGTAATTCCTGGGTTTATTAGCCGACTATACACCAGAGGAAAGAGACTGTCAAAGAACCGCAATACTGCACTTTCCACTGTAGTCTCTGCGCCCAGAATGTAGAGAGAGATGTCTGTAAAAAGCTCCTTAACAGGCTCTGCTGCTTCTCTTGCCATGGGTCTGTAAGCTGTCTCAAACAGGGAGCTTGTGCGGTTTTCAGCAAAGCGAAGCAAAGACTCAAAGGCCTCTAAAACAGGGGCAGAGGAGAGAAAGAATTAGAGGTTAACAGCAGGCACAATCTCAGTCACAGGACTAACACTGTCCTGAACAGGAACACCAACAGTTACATGGAATCTGCAATATGATTACAGTAATACAGTTTTCACCAGTAACGTGATTAGAAAGACACCTAAATAATACCTGTGCATAATAAATAAAGGTAACACGTAACACACAATTATTTTCTTTAAAAAAGATGACTCTCTTCTCCCTAGCTAGACCCTGACCCAAACTTGATAGTCAAGGAAGGACTCACACAGACTCCTGTGAGCACAAGCTTTTGGAACTGACATTGCATTTGGGCATTCAACTGGGTATATTTCCAAAATATCCCTTTAGCTCAATGAGAGATTGTGACATAAATGAATACAAAAAGAAGCTGAAGCTTTTGTTTCACAGTTCTGTGAGTATGTGGCTTGAGAGGCACTTCTTGCAAAGTACAACTCCAGGATGAAGGAAAAACGCTGTGTAAATAAATTCTCTCCCCCTTAACACTGGCCAGGTCTGGAGACCAGCCAGTGGTTGGGCAGGACTTGACATCAAGTCTGCTGTGACCCAAAACCAAAAAAGAAATAATAACGTCAGAAAAATCCTACCTCCTTTAACCATACCATTTTCAAAAGTGAAGAAAAAAATAATGTTTAAGAAGTTCCACAGTTAACACATTTCAAAATGCACATGGCAAATATTATACACTCAAACCACTGACTGGGGCACTACAATCCATGGACAGGGTAAGGAAGCGATCAGTTCCCCAGATTATTTTTAATGACACAGAAGATAGCAATCCACACCATTCCCACTGCTTTCTTTGGAAGCTCTCCAACAAAAAGCCTCTGGCATAAATCATTCTTGCACTCCTCTGGGTGGCAAGTAGTTCCAGTCAAGGCAGGAGACCTGTCACATTATACCTCCTGAGGACTGGCCAGATAATGGGGTTTTTGGTCTAATCCTACTCTACATTCATACGAACATCACCATGTGATTCACTGCACTGCAGCACAAACCCAAGTCACTCACAGATCAGCCCAACAGAGGAGCAGATACAATAATGTAAGTCAAGATTAGCACATGCTGGCAAAGTTCTGCAGCAAAGCCTGCTCGGTGCCTTCCCCTATGACATCTCCCTGAACAACTTACTCGCTTGGTATGATAAGCATTACAGTCCCTTTTACCACAAAGTGTGGTTTAACTTAACAGATATTACAGCATATCTCATTGTATATTAAATCATCAGTATTTTGCACACGCGCACTGCATTCTTCTGCCAGAAAAATCACTTCAATATTCCCACTAGTATTACAGCAACTAATACTCTGGAAGTGCTTATAAAATCCTAGAAATTAAGAATCCACATACACTTCAGTTGAAAAAGATGACAGTTTATTCTTGGGCAGAGAAACACCTTGCCAAGTTTCAGTCTGAAGCACTTTTATAGCTGGTAACAATTCTGAAAATTAGATTTATGATGGAAATCCTGACACAAACTGTAGAGCAGGTTGTTCTGTGCTACCGCACACTATTAGAAGTTTTTCTCTTTGTCACATCACCTCTGTGTGTATTTTTATTTCTAGAGGAAAACTAAACGTAATTTTTATCATACAAAAAACTCAAAAGAAATATTTAAAACATGAAAACAGTGGTTTAAGTTTCCTCCCTACACACAATCCCTTACAGCTTATCATTAAATTATGGGAGTAGGGACTGTCATCTACAATGCCAACAGTCCTGTGCTGTTCCTTTACCTTCCACATCCACAAAGGCAGAACTGCAGACATCACTCTCCTTTCCTGAAAACTAAATAAAATTCATTTATGAATATGCAAGTACCCTTATTTTCCTGAGAAATGACAGCCCCAGCAAAAGATGAGAATAAAACAACCAATGACAACATACATCCCAAGAAAACAGACCTCAGCAGATTCCTGGGATACTGGTTGTAGACTAGAAATCATGCTGCATTTTATTTTCAAGCCTCTTGACCATGAAAATCCTATATTCAATTAAATGAAATTCTGTGTTATTCTGAGACAAGTAGGAATGTAATTTTTCATTGTATAAGGGGAAACTGTAATGGTATGTAGCTTCATTCCTCCTGCAAAAAGAGCCCTAATGCTAAAAATACAGCCCAAAAATATTGCTGGTGATTGTAGATATGCTGCAAACACCCGTAAGGTATCGTTTGCCTCCTTATCACCATTGCTGAGACACAAAAATGACTCACGACTGCAGTCAGTGATGTTCCAGAAGGAAATATACAGGTCTTTTTTCATTGTTAAGGCATTAAGAGATGTCTGAGACCATCAAATTACTGTTCTTAGACCTTTAAATTAGAAATAATGGGGCATCACACGGTCAAATGGCTTGGCAACAATGGACAGTTTGCATTCTGGCTGTACAGAGCAGGCAGCTGCTATAGTGATTAATTACGTGCTTTTAGTGCACCTTGTATGGCACTTTGTGTAAAGTTTCTAAATCTCAAGGAAGATTTACCACTGTCTACAAGATCAGCTGCTCATCTGTGCAGTCAAATACAGTAAACAGTTAGGAACTCACAAAAAGCTGATTTCTAAGCCTAAAGATACACTGAGAGAATAATTTGATCATCTTTCACTGCCCCTGACACAAGCTCCCCAGTAGCACTGAATAAATTGCAAATATATTGATTCTGAGCAGAAATAAGCCTTAATCAAAATAACCCAACGCTTGATGAAGACGTTACGTATATTTCTGCCTTCCACTAGTATTAAAATAAATAGGAATATGGAGAATAAGGTTTGTTCTCACGTTCCTCAGAAACTCCTTTTTGATTTAAGACTACAGGGAAAGTGAAACAACAGCCAGATTCAGATTTTGAACTCACACACTGGTAACTCTTTAATGAAAGTCAGGCAACATCACCTTCCACGGGGAGAATTTTGTTGAAACCATTTATCATGCGCTCACCAAACACTAGATGCCACCACTGATGTGCCTGGACAACTCAAAACACAGCTGACCAAACACAGCTCACCTCTGGAAACTTCCCATTGCACCGCTGGGGTTACGGAATGAGTTTCTGGAGAGGAGCCCTGTTCTGAGGAGATGCCGCGCTGGGTTTGTTGCTCCAGCAGCAGCACAGGGCCTGCCAGGCCAAGCAGCCAACCAGTTCTCATGTTGGACCTCCAGCCTGGGTCCTACCTCTCACGTACACTAAAAATTGCATTATGCTCAGTCTAGCACACACAGATTGGAAAATGCTGCTTTGCATGTACAGCATTCCTGTTTATTCACCCTGAGCATAGCACAGCTTGGTTGGGAGCACTAGCTCCCTTCTGACAAAAATACAGCCATCCTGACACACAAGATGTTGTCCTTCTCTTCAGCCAGCCACCAGCTACACTTCATATGCCTGATGCAATAAAAATCACAAAGGATTCCTGACTTACCTCACACCAGCTTTTGCATCAGTGTAACACCGCTGACTTCAGTGGGATTTAATCCTGATTTAAACGCATTGCATGTCACAAAAAGCTGCAGAATTTTAGTGTTTCTGCTAAAGAATAGTGCTACAGGGAGAAACAGATGGAGGAGGTTAGGTATCACTCTGCCCAGTGCTGGTGTACCAGCATTTTCCAAATATCTCCTCTATTTTTTCACCACCCGGAGGTCTATTTGTGGAAGAACAAGTAGATTTTAAGTAGCAGTACAGGCACTATAGCTGTGACTCATTCCTCACATCACATAAACACTACATCCACTGACTTACTTTACCTTCCTTCAGCAGGAATAGCTGCCTGTGCTTTTAAATTGCTGTCACCTCCATGTGAGTCCAGTCTGATGCAAGGGCTCTCTGAGTTTGTGTCCAGGCCACCACTTCTTCTCCTGCAGCCTTATCCTCAGAACGAGAATCAAAGATGCCATGCATCAATTTGCCACTCTTTCAGCCACAAAAATCTCTCAGAGTGTATTCCAAGGAGCTGTTTATTTTGCTAGGCTCCTGGACAAACAGCAACATAACCTCAAGAAGAGACTTGAAGAGAAGATCTGCTGAACAGCGAGTTGACACACGTGGCAGCACCAGAGCCTGCATTCAGGACTGCCTTCATCTCATAAAACCTGGTTTTCTCACAGTGCATGGCAGGTAGCAGATGTGGTCTCAGGGAACACACTTGGATAGAAGTTTTCCAAGAAAATCTGGATTGATATAATATAGCCATGCATGGAGAAAGTTCATTTGCTTCCCTCCCTCATACAAGCCCTTCACAAGCCATTGAGATCCATGTTCTGCAAGCAGCTGTAGGGTTCAGATGGAGAGCATTAGGCAAGGTTAAGCAACTTTCAACTCGCTGGATTATGAATCTGTTCAAACCCACATTCTTTTCTTTCCACAGGTCCAACACAGGAATATTTAGCATGGAAACCATTTTCCCAAAACCAAGTCAACCTAAACACCAGAGACCTCTGTGCACAGAGAACCATTTCTGCCCCACATCAGCTGAGGCTGAGAGAGAGCAGATCTCATGTTTGGAACCCCACATCTTCAATTACCAAAGTCCTAAAACTCAGTGCAAACCACACCAGGCCTGGGTGACAGGGAAGTTACTGTCACTGTCATCTTGCTTCTGGGTGCAGCTCAAAGCTGCCACCTTGCCCACAGAGCTGACCTGGTAAGACCACCCTGATAATGCAGCAGCCCTCCACTGCATTAATGTTTCCTTACACTCTGCAATAATTGACAGCCTGCTGGGCTTAAATTTAAAAAAATCCACAAATTCCTTAAAAAAAAAAAAATCATTATATTATAAACCGTACTGAAAAGTTTTAACAATACTCACAAAACTATCTATACAGAATCTATACAGAAATAACATCTGTGTACATTGAGTGTAATCACAAAAGAAGAATGAGAAATTTAAGTAGCTCCATTATTTGCTTGCTCTCTTAGGACCACACTAATATTTGGCTCCTTTCCCTTCAACATCTTGCATTTATTAGAGAGTTACCGGATGAATGAAAGATACAGTTTGTTGAAGAATAGCTTCCTTTGTGGCATTTCACTAGTAGCAAAACTTCCAATGCTTGGAAATTTCCTTCTTATCCTCTTTATCCTTCTGCTCAAAGTGGGGCCAAGCTCTTCATTAACACCCTACTTTTCCCTGGCCCTTACTGTTTTTAGCATGACAGTCTTCCTATACATAAACACAGCCACTCTTGATGAAACTGATGAGAAATAACATGTTAATAAAACTATCAGCAGTCTGATGGGAGTATGATAACCACACATCACAGCTGACACACCACCACCACTTTCAGGAAACGTTGCAAGCTTGCCTCAAAACTATTTTGGGCCAGAGAAAAACCTGACAGTGCTCAGAATCTGGCCAAGCAGAAGCATCTCTTGCTTTCTACTCACTTCCTGTAGCTGCTCTTATCAAGGCAGGGTGCAAAACAGATCAAGAAGCAAGAAAGTAAAGTCAGTTTTGGAAAGGGGGGGGGAAAGGCAGTTTGAATTTGCTCACCCTGACAGCAAGGAGAGGGTACAATGGCTTTACAGCTCATCAGTTCTTCTGAATCACACAGGAAAAAAAGGCATCTTTCCATTACTGTGCATTGGGGTAAGGTCTATACTTCATCTCCTCATGAGTTTGTTTACATTGACAACATCTGATAAATATCTCAGCATGTACCTTGGATACTGTATGTACCAAATGTTGATAGAAACTTCTGCTCAAGTTGAAAGGAAGTCTGTGCCTCCTCTGTCTATACCCACCAGCTATGGACATAACTGATGATCCAGAAATCCATAAGTAGGATTATTTACGGGCTAATACCTTCATCCTTTAACCCTTTGCTCAATTCCAAGTGTAATTCAAGCCTATTTCTAAACTTTAGGAAACTTCTGACAAGTTGTAAGGGTTTAAAAAAATTCTAGAAGTGAGACCTCAGAGAATAAGAACACCTGGCCTCTCCTCCTGTGCTGGGAGCTGAGACAGTGGTTTGCCACGGGTAACACTGGACAGGAGAAAGCCTGTGCAATGTGAGGGGCAGAGCAGCAGACCCGTTTCCAAAGAAGACTGACTTCCAACAGTAGCAAGAGGAACCAACACCATTAAGTACCATCTGAAAACTGCTATCTTGGTATGAAATTTATGTCTTGCTTGTTGTTTGATATGACAAACCTACTCTGTGAGCCTTGGCATAGCTGTGCAATTCTACAGGAAACAACCATCTCCTCAGACTGCAGCCCCAGCCAGCAAACCCACACCCTTTGCTCAATCACACAGTCACACAGGACACTTTATTATTATTATTATTATTATTATTATTATTATTATTATTATTATTATTATTTCTTTTTTTAGGCTTAAACAGCTTCTTTAGTATACAATCTCATACAGGGAGAAGGGGAAGAAAAATGCAGCTCGTTTTGGTGAGAGTAATGAACACTGAAACCATTAACTTTGGGTTATTTTGATGTTTGATTCTGGAAGCATCAGTAATAGAAATAAGATCAAGTCTAAACAGGCTGCTTATCTTCACCTGCTTCAGAGGCTAGTGAGGCAAAGGGGAAAAGGCAGTAGATGCACAAGCCTAGGAAATACCTTAATAACAACAGAATGGGCCAGCAAGAAATAATCTTTTGCTCTGCTCTGGTCAGTTTGCCATGAAGTCTCAAATAATGGTTTCTGTAGACTGTGTTGGGGAATATATCCAAACTGCTGGAAGTAGTAACCACACTGCACACATTTTTCAGACTTAGCAGCCTTGGCTTTATCATTTACAAACCAGCAACACTTAACAAAGTTGCAACAAGCTGCGAAACTATTGATTAAAAACACACAGCTCTGCACTCTGCTGTCCCAAACCATAACAGCCCTTTTTAAAGAAAACACTACATAGAAGAGTTCATAGAAAACAATTGTTATGCTTCACAGAATCAGTTACAGTTTGCTGGCTTGACTTTGACCTGTTCACTACATATTTCATCTTCAGGCTCTTTTGTGAATACAATGAATGAGCTGGTAATTAAATTTAGTTATTTATTATTTCTGTATGCTCCATTTCAGTACAGTTGCACATTATTTTACACACTATAATTACAGGGTACAATTACTTACTCTTTTCTAAAGTGAGCAGTCTCAAGTAAAACTAAATCAGTTGGCCAGCAGAAAGCTGGAGACCAGATGTGGTATTTACCTTTCATGACACCACCAGGCTTCCACTGACAGATAAACAAAGCAAGTAGTTCTTTGGAATATTTGTGCAGTAGAAGTATGGACACCTCCCATCACTGGAGTAAGATGATCCAGAAGAGCAGTAAAAGTCCTGAGGACTGTGGCTGGATGTGTTATAAAAGCTGTGGCTATCAGTCTCGTTCCCCTTCCATCAGAACTCCAAAAGATGATTCGTATAATTAATATCTGCCAAGTTCAAAACTGTCAGCCATTACTTAATAATATCAATTCACAGTTTTAACAGGAATTGGGCCAAGATAACTTAAGGAAGAACTACAGCTGTGCTTCAATGACATTGTTATACCCTTCATTTGTTTTCCAAGGACAAATTATTTATAATAACAGTTCTCACAATCTACAGAAATACAAAAGAAAAAGCCACAGCAGTTGTGTATCTGTAGGTAATCGGGCTCATCACTGAAGTTCTTCAGAGGTTTAATAGTCATTAGAGTAGGAGCAGAAACAATGTTATCACAGTTATTTGATCAGTCACTAACATGGATAGTGATGACTGGAAGCTACAGCAAGCAGCACGCAATTCCCAGGATGGATTACAGTACAAAGCACTTGCAAAACAGCTTTGAATGACAACTCTGTAACCGTCAACATTCTATTCCAGACAGACCCCCAGGGACAGTCCACGTTGCTTAAATTAGGTCCGATCTAACTATTCTAATGAACAAAGTTTTTGCCATATTAAAAAAAGCATCTGGTTTTATTTTTCAGGCTAAAACCCTATGTGCTGTTGCAAAGATGTTCAAGTGAAATGAAAGACACCATTTTTCCTTAGAAAATAAAAAAGCTTTCCAGTAAAAATAAACAACAGCTTGAACAATATTGTCTTAAAAATCAACGCTGGGGGATGAGGTAAACCCCCAGTTTCTTTTCAAGTAAGGGTCTTGCTGGGGGCAGGGTGTGGGGTTTTTTTGACATATTTGAATACTGTTACAAAGACACAGTGAGACCCATGGCCTAAAAACCTAAGGATGTATTCTGGTTCTAAAACATGGCCTGCCCTCAGTTTAGTCTCTTCAGAATAGATACTTGGTACCTCTGGCTGCAGTTCCTTTGAGCAGAACCTCCAGTGCCAAAATCTTGCAAACTTTTTGTTCCAATTCTCAAAACACAACAATTTGGTTATTGAACAGGAACTGTAATTTCTCAAAACTCACAAAGTTGTCATAGTTTGAAATTGGTCCCCCTCCCGAGAGGCTGGGGGGCTCAGAGGTGATTGGGTGCCAGGGCAGTGTTCCCTGGAGAGCCAGTCACCGTCCGTGTTGTTCGCTTCTGCTCAAAATCACATATCACAGCACCGGAAGCTGTTGGCAGTCTTGGTGTTTTGCTGTTGGTGTCTGCTGCGGGTAGGTGGAGAAGGCCAGGGGGTGGCTGGGCTCCTTCTTTCCCCCTTCGGGTGCGGAAGGGGAGCCCTGTGGCCCCCCAGCTCTGCCTAGACCAGAGTTAAGAGACAGCATTTGGAGTGTGTGCTGTGAAGGAAGAAATTCGCAGCACCTGAGGTAAGAGAAGAGAGGTAGGCTTTGCAGCCAAGCCCTCTCCCCCCTCCTTTCTGCAGTTAAAGCTGTGGAGGGGGGCTTTTTACTTCCCTCCGCTGTGAAGTGGAGGAGAAGCTCAGCATTGGGGCTGAGCCAAGAGACGGGCCGGAGGAGGAGGCTCAGCGCTCGGGAGAAGAATCCCAGGCGAATTCGGAGACAGCCAAGAGCTCCTGGGAGTTGCCTGCCGAAGCTGACCGGGGGCAACCGAAAACTGACTCGGAGGATGCTTGATAAGCTGAACTACACTGCAGCAGCCTACGAACTGAGGTATGAGATCGAGAGGGAGAGATCACACAGTAGACCGAGGAGCAAGGACTCAAAGCTACATTCTTGGACTTCGTGAGCAGAAAGACTGCAACAAACAGCTGGAGCTTGGTGAGGGGGGACCGTTCGGACCCAGAACACTCCCACGAGAGAGAGACTGGTTACCCAACAGCCTTGAAAAGCTCTTCCTGGTCTAAAGTTAAAGGGAGGGACTTAAAAGAACTGACAGAAATGTAAATATATATATATAGTTGCTTTTAGTTTGTACAGTATATTTATTTGTGTAAATAAATGTATATATTTCCCCTTCCCCTATAGAAGCCTCTGGCCTGAAAGTTTCTCTCTGATGTTGAGATAAATTGTGGGAAGGGGTGGGGGGAAAGCCTGGAAATTAGATTTTGGATTTCTAATGTGGCTCAAACTGCCACAACACGGTTGTTATCAGAGTACCCAGTGAAAGATGGAGTTCCAGGTACCATTAGGGCACAGCTGCTTCTGGGGTGAGCTGGAGGGGAAAACTGCTCCTGATGGCAATATATATCAAGCCCGGGTACCCAAAAATGCTACTGTCACTGGGAAACAGTGCAAAACAATTACCTCCTTCTTTCTGGGGTTCCATGGCAATTATTTTTCCACGTGTGCAAGCCATTTCTCAGTGCTATGAATCATTGCACTACAAATGCCAGCATGGGGCTCTTGGATAAGTGACAATAATGCCCTTATTGAAATCTCTAGGATTAAGGCTTTCAGGTAATCTCTTCCCACAGACTGGGTATCATTCCTCTTTGGATTTGCCAAACTACTTTAATCACAAGGACTTTCGGAATGAGCTATTTAGTGTACATAGTGTAGTTTCCAGAACTAAACCAGATTTATGGAAGAATCCCGGCCCACCCACGACTGCCCTATGGGCTGGCTTGAGCACCTGAGGCAACATATCATTTATCAAGGCACTCCAAATGCTCTGGGTCTACATGGAGCAGAAAATCCTCTTAACTGGATCCTATGCCTAGGTAAAGGTGAGGACAACATTCAAATGACAACATGTATAGGACATACACATACAAATATTCAAGAGCAAGCAGGCGGACTACTGCCAGAAAATCCAAAATGGGATTATGGGTGAGGACACAGCTAATGTACAAGTGAAATGTGGCTATGTAGAGAGATTGCTGGTTTACATTGCTTGAAGAAAGGCACTATTCAAAAAATAAACAGGTAAAGAAAGGTCAAAAATTGCTTCTGCAGCGTCACTGCGAATGAAAGCCACAGAGAAAGTAAAAGCTGTGCCAGCTACACACAGTGCCAGGTACTAATAGCAGAGAGGAACAGGTGCCATCGCTAGAGAAAGAGAGGGCATTTAACACTGGTGGTCTCTTGGAACTCAAACGTGCTGCACACTGACACAATTGGGCTTGGAGAGCAGGCAGCCAGGCCCTCCAAAAGCACTACAGACTCCTCTCTGTTGCCTGACTTGCACAGTGGCACCGATGATCCCGGAGGCACTGAGCACTGGAATGTTACCTACAGAGAAGTATCAAATACAAAACCTTTCTTTAGAATCCAGATGTGACCAGAGTACCAAATACACTCCCAAATCTGTCTCTGGTACGTCACTGCACTGCATGTTTGTGTTTCCTGGCAGAAACACACTTCAAAGTCGCCAGTAACTTTGAGAGCCATAGAAGAAATTGAGGTGTTTATTTGTATCTCTGATGTATTAAGTGTTATCGAGAAAGGAAAGTACAAAACTTGCACTAGTTAAGAAATAAGAACCAAAAATTTCTCTTCTGAGTTAATCAGGAGAAAGCAGGAAGACGTAAAAGTCTTTTCATTCTTTTGGGAATCTTTTCATTAACAGAAAAGCAACCAGAGAGGAGTCTCTAGAGAGAATTTTCTCAACCCTCTGATTAAGGAGTTCAACTGGTAGTAGGAAAACTAATATGTTTGTTTCATAAGGTCATGAACTATTTCATGATTTCCAGCTGAAATAGTTAGGTGGTCTATTACGACCTGTTTCTAAAAATCTAAGAGAAAAACAGCTACAAGAGAAAGGATTAGTTTAATAAAGATGAAATACATGAGGGAGATGATTTGTTTTTCAAGGTAGTTTTTTTCTTCTTTTGTTGAGGTACTAACAGAAATACAAGAAATTATGTCCAAGTTCCATTAAAGAGCTCAGGTCACAAATAAGACTAAAAAAGAAAGAGTTTTAAAAATCTAGATTAAATCTCTATATATCGACAACTGCAAAACAAAGAAAATTGTCTTTTGTAGAGACCAGCAGTAATGCAGTCCTGTGTGTTCCACAGTGAAGAAAGACTCTCTAACCCAGAAGTGTCAGGTGGCTCGAGTACTGTGCTCCTGTGTGTGGGCAGAACCTCCAGCCCTCAGCTGCAGGAGGGAAAAGGACCAGGACTCACCAGGGCAGTCAGACACCACGTGGCAGCCCACACACAACCACTGTGGACTTCCCATTTGTTCAAAAGCACAGGCCACAAAACCTACCGGCCGTTTCTTCTGATTTCGGATTGAGCAGCATCAACTTCCTTCCCAGTACTGACTTTACCCAGCCTTCTCCCTACACATAGGGAAGCCTTAACAAAACAAAAGAACACGTGGAAGTTCCATAGCTAAGATCAGTGCAGAGACTGTCATACAAGTCATCTTCTGCAAATAATTTAACTCGCTGGCTTTCGTGTTTCAGACCCTTGGGCAACTCCCATCCCCAAAAACTAGCAACAGATGCAGTATCCTCACCCAAATCTGAGCTGAAAACACTCCTCAGCACTGCTCCCTAGACCAGCTGCAGGCCACTGGGCCATGTGTGGCTAACAGGGTGAGGGCCACTGCGCTCTTCAGCAGCGCACTGAGAAGCACACAGTCACCTAAAATTAAAGGCAGAGGAACTGGCCTCGGAGAAAAGACACAGGCAAGCAATGCTTAAAAAACAAAACCCTTTCCTGCAGCATCTATTTTTGGCTGTGTCCTCTTGTAGATTATTTTGCAAACATAATTGATATCCTAATGGCATAAGGTAATTGAAAGGACATGTTTGCTTGAAGAATCTGACCTTGTTCACGGACTTTCGTTCCAGTCAGAACAAAGAATTCCACCAAGCTTACTGAAGAAAAATAGTGGAAAAGACTTTCATGACTGACTTCCACCGAGACAGAATTGAAATCACTGGAAATTTAGGAAAATATTCTAGGTGTTGTTTTAAAAAATTTCACATGCTTACAAAGCCTCACTGAATGGAAAAAATTAAAGGGCAATCAATATTTAAATAATCCTATAAAAATAGAACACATATGTTTTTATGGTGAAGAGTTTCTCCTCAATTTATCCCCCAAATTCCTTCAAATAAAGTGACTGGCATGTGTTCAACACATGGGTCAGCACTGGCAGAAGAACATATGTTGGTGATTTGATAGCTAACCAGATGTTTGTGGAGAAATAGCTCTAGGTATTCCTAAGGGAAAGCACACGAAACCCATTAGCACTAATAAATCAAAACACCGATTTTTCTCCTGAAATTCCTGCCTTAGAAAATATCCAAAGGTAAGTTTTTTCCAATCACATTGATTACAGAGATTTTGCAGGACGAGCCTCTGTTGCACCAATGAAGATCAAAGGCCAAAGCAATGAAATTTCTTATGTGCAGAAAGTTGCACAGTCCTTGATCAAAATAAAGTCACCCTGACACTGTAGTTCAACATTCCCACACATATCCAGACACCTTCTGAGATGAGCAGGGTTCACAAGATCCCAGAATTTGCTTAAATTCATAAAGTTGTATGGTTGCAATCCCGTCCTTGCTTATTCATCCCCTGACTTTGAGGTGAGACTGACTGGCCTGTAGTTCCTTGGGTCTTCCTTTTTTTCCATTTTGAAAATGAGGGTTGTGTTTCTCCTTTTCCAGTCAGCAGGAACTTCAACCAGACTGCCATGACTTCTCCAATATGATGGACACTGGCTTAGCCACTACATGTGCCAGTTCCCTCAGGACCCCTGGATGCACTGTGACAGAGTTAGGAGTAGATTTTTGTGGGAATGCATTAGCTTTCTTCTCCTACCTTCTCATGTCATGTTATGACTGTATTGTTTTCTCTACTGGTTAAGGGTATTTCACGAATTACAACATATACTTACTTTTTTTTGTTAAATTACGTGGGTCATTAGAACTCAATTGCAGAAATATTATACTTGGAATTGAGGGTCAAAGCATCCATCACATCTGTCACACTGAAGTTTTAATAAGCAATTGTTAAAACCCCTTATATACAAGCAGCTTTTACAGTTCTGGTAAAAGTTGTGCAATCTTTTACTCCGCAACTTAATGAAAAATAAAACTTGCAGATAAATCAAACTCTAATGAAAGTAAATTAGCCATTCTGCTCCAGCAGAATTCCAACACAAATGAGGCACACTGAGATTGACTGTAGCAATATAATGCAGTGCTCTCCTGAATTCCAATTCAGGGCTCCCCTTTCCAGGGAGCTTTACAGGAAGTTCATCAAACAAGTATTCAGAACTAAAGCACCAAAACTATGATCTACACAAATGGTATCATGAGCTCTAACAAGCTCCAGCCAAGACAGGAGTCTTTCTTAGGCAAGAGGGAGTCTCATGACAGTCCTGGCTTTTTAACAGCACATTTTTTTAACACACCAAAGCCAGTCAGCTGCTTTTATTCTCTCAGAAGACAGAAAGTTTAATTCTCAACAGAGAGCTCCACACCATGGTCATTTGTTCATCTATCCTACAAACTCAGCCGACTTTAATCACTGAGTGCTGTCCTAAATTTGTATCATTCGTATTATATTAAGAACACTTAACATAATAGAGGGAGTAAACAGACTCTTAACTAAAAGGCAAAGTTTGTGAAGAATTTCTCTCTTAAAATGCTTATCTTCATTTCAAGGTCACATGAAATCAATAAAAATAAATCAATTTTTGTACCCTACCCATTTAGGTATTACATTTCTAGCCCAGTCAGAATAAAAAAGTAAAGATGAAGTTTTAAAAAGGGGAGGGTGAGGGGAGAATCACCATGAAATATTCTGACAGCAATTTTGTTGGTTTTGTTTCAGGAGAAAGTTCAAGATTCAGCCACTTTCATAAGCAAGTAAATTCTCCACCTTTTTTCTGTCTCTTTAAATTTATTATAATAGACACCTCCCACTGGGTAAGTTCTACTCTCTGAAGCCCTAGAACTGACTGCTTATTTTAAGAAAGACCCTTTGACGTGAAACTTTATCTGTATAACCCTGTAATGGGATCAAGCCCTTCAGAAGCACTGAAAGAAACCGAGAGAGGAAGAGAACCACCACCCAACCAAAGTAGGAAAATGACTGGTAGACTGCAAATGAGAGGGGAACAGATAACACAGAAGAAATTCTGAGCCCTGAAGGAAAAAACACATTTCTGCATTTCAAACCCAGTTCAAAAAAGCACTTGGGCATATAGGAGGTTTATCTTAGTTCTGCAATACTGTTCTTCATCCACAAAATCCCCACAGAACTTCAGTGCTCACTTAAGTTTTCTGCCAAGAAAGCGGATTTGTGGAACAGGGCCTTAAACTTCACAAAATCATTTGAATTCTGTAAGGCCATTTCAGTTCCTTTTGACAAATCTCCTGCCTTCTTGTTCCACAAAGGTCAAATTGTGGAAGAGTTTTCTCTTGTCTTCCAGATCAATCTTGTATAATGAAACTCCTCATAAGACTGGGAAAAAAAATGTTGACTTGATTAATCTATCCTGGGAAATGTTATGGACCAGCTCCCTGTGAACAGAAGGGACTGTTTCAGTGGGAAGGGAGCTGCAATAACCACATCTAGTCTGACTGCCTGATCCATTCAGGGCTGATCAGATTAAAGCATCTTGGTTAGGGCATTGTCCACATGCCTCAATCAATGACAGCCTTGGGGCATCAATCACCCCCTGGAGGAAGCCTGTTCCAGGGTCTGACCACCCTCTTGGTAAAGAAATGGTTCCTAATGCCCAGTCTAAACCTTACCTGGCGCAGCTTTGAGCCAATATTGTGCCTTGACCAAAAATCGTCCCATCTTGTAGAAGTATCATGATGCATTTTTCCCCCCTCATCCTAATGTAGGGAAGCTCTGTAAGAACCAAGAGTTTCCCAATTCAAAGCATCCCTGAAATGGAAACTCAGTGATGCTGAAAACCCTGCACTGTAATTTAGGGAGGCACAGCCAGAGACAACCCACCAAACACACACAGTGCAAGAGACACAAACCATTAAAATAAAAGGGGCATCAGGTTGAAGGGGTTTCCAAGTTTAGAAGACATAAAACTTGAGGACTGGTTTTCAATCTATTCTTCAAAGAAAAGGTACAGGAGATCTGCAGCTTGGGGAATTTCAACATATTGAAGGAAGCAGAGGGCTCAGCATGGCAAAGGAAGCCCTGGAACTGATTCTGAGCAGATTAAATCAGTATTTACAAGCATTACAAAATTTTAATTTGTTTAATATACTTTAGGCAATGCTGGTTCTTAAAGCACGTTCAGAAACATTCTAAATATAATGCTCAGTTTCTGAGAATTCATTTCCCAGTCGTGATCACACCTCACAGATACCATACAAAAGCCAAGCAGTCTGTTATGCTGGCCAAGACAAACATCCATCTACATCTTCCTAGGCCTGATATTACAGTGGGCCCTGGAGGAATGCAAAAATGTATACCCACTGGTCCTCAAAATCTGACATTTGAGTTTGCTGAAAGCTGCTTAAATATCACAGAAATATCCAGGGAACACTCAGAAATTATTTATGGATCTTGTGGTTAACTGGGATGGGATGGCATGGACTTTTGGGACATGAAGGAACCGCCACACAGGAAGAAACAGAGATGGATCTAATCCCAGGTCTGATAGCAAGGAATAGTTACCATCAGCTGTATGAAGACCTGCAGTTGACAGCCCCAGGGTATGGAATAACATGCCCAGGAGACCTGCCCAATCTCTCACAGTCTTTCCTGGCTTTAATACACCACAAGAATTTCTTATTGTTTGTTTTTATGTCTTTGATTCTTTGCTCTTCAAATTCCATTTCTGGGCCTTCAGTTCCCTTTTCACAATGCCCACTCTAGGCTGTGCCCCCGTCTCTAGCATTGCCTAGTGTTGGATTTCCAGTTTCTGACAGCTATTTCTTTTGCTCAAATAACCTCCTGAACTTTGTGTTTAAGCATATGGATTCATTTGCCTTTCAGCTCCTTTTCTCAAATTTTGCTATTCCCATTTGCAGTGACAGGCTGTGGTGTGCTTAAGTAGCTACTATGCCTAAACTAAGATTTTAATTTCTATACTTAATCACAGCCATACATTTAAACAATGTTTACGTTGTTCTAGTAATCAAGAGGGGATCCCAAGAATGTTGGTCATTATGTTCTCCCACCTCTATAAAAGCCATGTTGAACTTAAACTGTAAATCTGTACTGTGAGTATGAGACAACTTGCACATTGAAATTGAAACCTACATAAACCAGATCCAGTCTTAGCTAACTGAAGCAATTACGGTAGCAAGTAATATTGGGACCTCAATCAAATATAGCAGTGGCATCTATCAAGTCTGTCCCTATCACAGGGATAAACAGTGGGTTGTTTTAGCTATATTTATTTGTGCAAAAGTTCAAATAGCAAAACTCTCTAAGAGTTCTAGGTTCAGAAAACTGCAGTATCTCTGGAAATACTACTTATTAACATTTCTGGGTAAGATTTGCCACTGAGATCTTAAAAGTTTGCATGTAAATGACAAATATAACTTTAAAAAAACTTCCCACGTCCTGAGAGGCTGGCATACATCCCAGCCCAGAGTACTAGAAGCACCTGGGACTTGCTTCCCATTTCAACTAACCTGAAAAACCGAAGTTAAAATTACAGACCAATTTCCTCACTACAAAAAACATCCCATTTCTTTCAGTGGGCAGTACTCTGAGCTTTCCTTTATTTTTAATGCAGCCTTAGTCCCCTACCACCAGCTTCCTGACAGGTGAGATATTTTTCTACTGACAGGCTATCAATTAACCTGCTGCCACAAAAGCATAACAAAGAGTAAAACAAAATGTGAAAGATGAAAGATTCATCAGAGGTATCACAGAGAAATCTAGAAACAGCATCGCTTCAATTAAGGTTCTTTTCCCTATGGTCATATAGTCTCTCCTGTACAAAAGCAGTGTTGTTCAGTTATTACTTCAATCTCAGGATTTAATTTCCTCTTCAGCACTTGAGATGCAAGTAGGAAGGAAAGCAGAAAATGAAAAATGGAAATCAGAAGTCACTACACAGATGTGGTACTTCACCTTAGCTGATGAAGTAGGAGCAACAAAAGATTCAGCTCCTCTGCCCCCTCTCCCAAGTGAAACTGGGCCTGTTTTAAAAACCCTGTTAATTTTTTCCCCTCAGAAACCTGAGCGTTGGTGTTGGCTTTTGTTCACTTATTTTAATTTCTCCCTAACATGCTCTGCCTCCTCAATGATAATTAAAGCTCAAAGCAGTTCATAAGCTTTCAACAGAAGTTATTTGGGCTTTGCAAACACATTTATAAACATCTCCAGCAGAAAACAACACTTTCACATGTTGATTCAAACGCTGCTGTTCATTGAAATGATATTTTGACAAAAAACCTTAACACAATTAATCTCCTTCCATACACTTTTCCATTTCTGGAAACTACTTTCTTCTACACAAAGCCTGCCACCCAAATAGCAAAAATTCCAAACACAGGGGTGGCACTGCCTGCTGTCCCATGGTACCTGTGTTCAGTAAATGGATCCAGTCCTGTATCCGGTCCTGTGTCACCAGGGAACTTGCACATCACCTGCTCAAAGCTCCAAGCCTCTCCTTTCCTACAGACCAACGACAAGGCCCCAGGCAGGATAGTGCACACTGGTTATGGGATGTTTGCTTTTACTTCACCTACCTCTAACCTAAGACGTTCTCAATAAGCATCTCTCTGTACAAATTAAATGATGGGTTCAAAGTCACTGAGCCAGTCTGAAAGATGCCAGAAAAGTATATATATTTATATATATGTAAGTTGAAATTCCTTGGTGAAAATAGTTGGCTTTCTGTGTGCCACCTGGCAGGTTTAAAGCATTGACTATTCAAACCACAAATTAAGGACTCTAAAGTTGTAGTTCCACACTCCCTCTCGTGAATCTCAGAAACATACACCTACTTGAGTGAAATCAGCCTGGCTTACATCACCCTAAACCCAATTGGTTTATTTTGTATAGAAGAGGCACTGACACAGGGACTACATTCATGGCAAAGTTCCCCTGGAGAAGGGGTAAGGCACATGCAAACTCCACACAATGCAGGAGACAGCCAGCAAAGCCCCCAGACTAATAAATTTTGACTAGAAATGGGCCAAGATTTCTGGATGGCCCTAATGATGCAGTTGTCAGATTACACCAGCAACAGACACTGTATTAAACTGCTGTCCCCCAGCCTGTCCCCTGCTCTCTTGCAGAAAATCTGAGACACAAGAGGAAAGTAAACCTCTCCTGCACAAAAAACACGTTCCAAGAACGTGGTGGGATTTCTACCTCTTAAAACAGCACAATCCAAAATTCCCCAGACACATCTGGCTACAGCAGCAGTTTCTTCAGAGCCACAGAAAACTTGACTGAGGGCAAGAGAGGAGAATCGATGAACCAGCTTCAGGAGTCCAAAAAGCCTAAATAAGAAAAAGTCTATTATCAGATGCCTTCAAGTTCACTATTCAGAAATCTACACCTGCACTAGAGAATTGTCAGGAGTGAGAAAAGCTTAAAAATTACCAAGTTAATGAGACACAACTGCCATTTACAAGCTTCTACTAATCCCAGGAGTTTAATCCCAGTGGTGCTCAGCCAGTTTTTACTTAATGCACAGCCAGTCATTCATTCCCAACTGAAATTAGTCAAGCTCGTGTGAATAACAATTGCCTAAAAAAGTTATGACTTAAAGAATTGGCCCCAGGATGTCAATTCACTGTCATGAAAATAAAAACTGGGCCCTGGATGCACACAATGCTTATTGGTACTACTAGGAGTTACTTGCTGTTGAATAGGCACACAAATGCAGGACTTCTTTAATACTTTCTTTTTAACGTGTTTTTAAGCTATGATGAAAATCATAGAATCATAAAATATGCTGAGTCAGAAGAGAACCATCAAGATCGAGTCCAACTGCTGGCCCCATTAGAGAAATTATCTTTGCAAAACTACAAGAAGGCAGCAACATCACCATATTCATTTGTCAAAGATAAAACATACTTTTTAGCTTGCTTCATTTGTTTAAATCATATAGAAACATATATATTTTAAAGGTACCTTGGGTTTGAGGGAAACTAAATATTTTGACGGGTTAACCAGTCAAAAAACCTGCAGTCTTATAACCCAAAAGACTAAAAAACGTGTCCTGAAGTACTAAGATTTCCAAGCACTTTAAACTGAAGTATTAATATTTCATTAACTGGTGTGTTTTTCACACTAGAGAACTAGAGAAAACCAGGGAGTGAGAATGCCTTCTCAGCACCCTCGAAAAAAAAAAGAAAGAAGGAAAATAACACTAAAGCACCTCCCACAAAAGAACTTCAGTTCTCATGGAAGTACATACAGATTTCACTAATATCTAAAAAACGTACGTCATCTATCATTTTCATGGTTTTCTGTTAGAGGAAGCCCAGATGCCATACTTTAAAATGGTTACTAAAAGGCTATGTTCTAATTAAGGTGAATATTGGCCATCTGTTATGTAACCAAAGGCCCGACTAGAAGAATGATGTCTAATTTGATCAGCCTCAACTGACCAGGTTAATCCATGAATGGGTCCAAACAAATGTATAATCTTTTCTAATCACTACTGAATTAGTTGGACTAATCCAATTGGATGTATATAGTGTTCTTATACCACCATATTTATTTCAAGTGTTCCACCCTTTCTTTTCCCCTTTACAATCTGTTTTACTTTAAGGCTTTGAATGGTTTTAGAATTTTATTATGAAACCAAAAAAGCAATCTGGTGAGTAAACACAGCATTTTACAGGAGATAATTCTTTGGCACAAAACACTCATTTCCTCTTTGGTCCTCCATGGAAGAGTGCTAGAATGTCACTATGGAAAACAATAATGGTTCTGGTGGAAGAGCCTTGACAATGTATGCTGACTTTAATTTTGCATCAAAACATCTCTGAGAAAGGAAGACCAACTACAATTAATCATCTCTCCCAGCTATAGATTTTTAAAACTGTACAGTGGACATCCTCACATTACCTACTGGTATTTGCTGGGCAGTACCTCAGGCCACATGGTTTCTCCAATTCCAGGAGGTCTTTAACCCCAAAAAACCCATGAAGAAGAAAAGGACCTTCCTCCCGTCTGTAGCTGACCTGCTTATGAGTACTGGGAGGAACAACCCATCAATAAAACAATCCACATACACTGCAGGTGACTCCTGAAGTGAATTCCCTCAACCAGGTCCACACTGTTTTGTCTGAAGTTGTGTCACAAAGTTATACGTGACAAGTCTGGTGAGAAGCAAACGGAATTCATCTCATTAGACAATTAAGCTGGAAGTGGACATGGCAACAGTTTGCACAGGTGAGGCTGACTGAGCTGGAAAAGGGAATGACATGGTCCCTGCACTGGCCTGTCTGCTCCCTCGGTGTCCACTATGGAGCAACAAGCAGGAACACAGGGAGCATTAGTGACCGAAGTTCACTCAGCTGACACAAACCGTGTGGTAACTGAAAAGGATTCTATAAACTGGAAACAAAAGTTAGCTGGCAACACTGGATGGGGGGATGCAAGAACTTATTAACACACTGGATAAATTTTCATTTTAATTCCGTATTTACACTTGTGTCTTGCTTTCTTCCTCTCACTTAATGAAGCACATCAAATACAATCCTTCTCTAACTTCACTGTTTTCAGTCTAGGAATTAGATTTTTTCCTTTTCTTACCTTGCATTATCAGTGTGGCAATGAGATTCCCTCCACATTTCACCCTGACCCTATCACTCTGCTCTCCCTGTTGGGAAGAGGCTTGTCACCATTTATTCATTCACTGGCATTTTGACTTGCTTTCAGTCGTACAAATGCATAAAATAGCAAAAGCGTTTTATTTCCTGATATCAAAGCAGATGTTTTGACTACAACAAACTTGAAGACTTCGTTGTGTGTAAAGTAAGTGCCAAGAGAAAGGAGCTGCAAACCCTTTGAACAGATGCAGCTGAATTCAAAGTCTTCAGGAGAATTTAAGAAAAGAGAGCTGTCCAGGCATTTCTGTTGGGATTATTTAAAAGTTAACTAATGGAACCAGGCACTTAATTCTCTTAGGCCCTTTTTCAAAAACTTCACATTTAGACTTCAAAAACTTCCCATATAGACTTGACTTTTCACAAAGTCTTGTCCTCAGTAAATTAATGGGAGCCAGACTCAATTAGGACAACTGCTTGGCTGCCTGGTAGCATCATTATCCTAAACTTCCAAAGCTGTAATTCAGAATCCAGCTGGAACTGTGCACCCGAACTCCAGGATTCCAGCCTCTTCAGCACGTGGCTCCGTCCCAAACTGCCCAGCCCTGTGTGAGGCAAGTCTTTTATCCAGTTCACAGCCCACTGCAGTGACATCTGCCCTACAGCCATCAGAGCTGGTGTGAAACCCCCTTCCCGGCTCCTTGGGACTGCACTACAAACATGCACACTTTGGGACTGGGACCTTTTTAGGGTCAGTTCCACCTTAACAAAAACTCTACTGTAGAATTCACTTCTTTTGCTAATTCCCTTCTCAGATTAATAACCTGTTTTGTGACAGTGCATCTGGCAGCCTTCCCAAAACTGAGTCCCGCAGGATCAATCCCACCCCAATATGAAAAATAAACATCTAAACAGTTGGATTATGCCAGAGAAGCATATTTAAATAGCAATGAGATTAGGGCTATGTAGATCCATCCAGCTCCAGGTAAGCAACAGGAATGTAAAGATCTGAGGTACAGCACGATACATTCCTGTTGTAAAGCTGATGAAACACAGTCCAGATGACATGAAATACTGACAAATTCATGTTCTGGAACTCATTACTGTTTCTATTTCTTGAGTTTGCCAGAATTTATCTGGGCAATCTCAGTACTGTGTTAATACAGTTTATCTGTTTCTAGCATAGATCATATACTCCTTAATGGGGTGAAAAACTGAAAGAAGTATTCATTATTAAAAAAAATCACAACCACCTTAGTCAGAGTGCTTCAAAAAGTCATTCCAAATAGATCTTAGACCTCTGCATGACCCATTTCTAACAGATCCACGTAACAATAAACCTTTAATTTCCTCCTCAAGCATTTCTCAGCATCATATCACTCTCTCCCATCACACTGACAAGCACAGCAAATCTTTAACAAGTTACCTAAAGGGTTCTACAACTCTTCTTATAAGCTACTTAATAAAAATGTTTCATTCACAAATGTCCAGAGAGCTGCATGTTGATAGATTGAAAAAGGGTTAAAAATGCGACTTGGGGCTTGCAACAGAAGATCAGCATTAGTAGTAATAAAGACCCCAATTTAGCAAACACTTGAGGCAGGTTGTAAATAAAAGTTTTGAAGACAGAAAAATAGTAGTTCTTAGATGGACAAAGGGGAGATTTTGAAAGATGAGAAAGTTAAATAACATGTACTGGACGCATGCCCAGTTGAAAAATATTTTTCATGTATACTGTGTCTGAACTACAATACAAACAAAACCAGATGCCTCATTAAGCTAATTACATCAATCAATAACGCACAATTAATTCAGCCGCATTGGGGACAAAAATGATGAGATTATAATTCATAGAAAGGTGTCTCAGTGGTAGTAGATCTGCCTGGCAGCACTGATGAGGGGGTGGTCCACTGGGCTGGTATGGAACAACTGGATATTTTCTGGGCACCATTTACCAGTCCTCTTGCCTACCACCTCCTCCAACTCAGGCAACGCTGGCCATGACTCACACTGCTCATCTGCACACCTCAGTGCTGAATCAGGAAAAACAATTACTGAATTCAACATTGTTTCCCTCACTATGCACACACTATGTCTTGGTTTTATTGTTGCTGTTGTCACATCCCTGTGTCCTGCACCCCCCTAAATGTCAGGAAGCTGCCAAAACCCACAATTTAGGAAACACAGCAGATGGTCTGTTTGAAAGAATGTCTTTGTGGGCTATAAACCCATGTCATGCAGTGATCTCATCCCTATGAGCAATTACATGATCTTTTCCCACTGTGACACTGCTCATCCCAGGCTCCTCACTGAACACTCACATTATCACATCTGACAACGTGACATGAGGCACGGGACACTGCAGGACCAGTCAGTGGCACTGCTAATATCGAGTATTTATCTGAACTGAAAACCAGCATAATGGAATTCATTTTGTAGGCAAGAACGTTACCAGGACACGCATCTCTGCAGACAGGGGTTCGAAAGGAGGATCAAAGCACATACCAAGTTCACAGGGTATGTCAAGCAGGTTGTGGGCAAGGACTTCACACCAAATAATATCTTAAATAGAAATAAGATATGCATTGATTAAAGACCCTAATTCCACAATGATCTCAGACAGTTCATTGAAATCTGTGCTTCTTGCAGAAGAATATGCTTCCTGTGAAAATGGCTGGTGTGCCGTAATCTTAATTTTCCAATATCTAACCATTTATACATCACTCCTTCATGGCGATAAAGAACAACCTTGCAAATGCTGTGAAGAACACTCGACTACCACATCTACACAACAGGTTGACACAAAGGTTTGAAGACACGACAGATTTTATGCTCCTTCCCATGGTCTGCAGCAGCAGTGCTGAAGCCTGTGACAGTGCTGGAGCATCAGAACCATTAACAGAACCATCTGTCTGTAACACACAGGACTGGAGGCTCATGATGTATAGGCCGAGTTGGAGTTGTCACAAGGACAGAAATAAGAGGGAAAACAACAAAGGAGATTCACAGAGAAGAGAAGAGGATGAAAACACAGGACAGAAAGCACTGCCAAAACCAGAGCACATTTTCTTACTGGGGGTAAAATAAGGAAGACAGCACCAAATTTAATCCATAAATACATGACATAACCTTGTCAGACATCTACTACAAAAAGCAAAGACCTAAAATGAACTAAATTCTTGTCAGTGTAGATATTAAACTGAAAGAATTCAGGCATTTATTTGTCCCACAAAAGGTATGGATAAGTCATGACTTAAAAATATTCTTGATGAAAGAAACAATGATGGTCCTGCATAACAGTGTGTACTGATGATTGCAGCTGATGGTACACGTTGGAAGCTGCAGTTCCACACTTCCCCCACCGTGGGAGTGCAGGTTCCCATTCCATCCTGCCCCTGTGCACCATCCCAGGCTCTGCAGGCTGGTTGAAAGGAAAATGTAATGCACTCCATGGGAATCAAGGCACTCTGCAAACAAATGCTGTAGTTCAAGTGGCTGCACACCCTCATCTGAACAGAATACTTAACATCAAGTAACTTAAACTGCTGAATTCAATCAATTGATACTTCTATAATTTTAAATTATTGCTTTAAATTATTTTGAAGTTTTGCAAAAAACTAATTAGAAAACTGATGGGCTGGCAAATCAAGGTCAACTGTTACAAAAAAACTAACATATTTCATCCTGTTGCTGCTGATGAGGTACCTCTATAAAGCTTTTAAGCTTCTACAGAGGGGGGAAAAAAAAAATCCGTATTCAATCATCCTTTGGTGGCTTTTCAGGGTTGCAGTTTCCTTGTGCGAAGAGTAGAATGACACCCAAGTTAACTCTGCACGAGACAGTTCATGTCTGGAAGCAATACAGCTGCATTTATTTTGTCACTGTGCTGCCAGACTTACTTTATCAGGTCAGCACAAGCTGAGAGATCTCTGAACTGCAGGCAACAGTGTCACTGACCTTTCTTCTCTCCATTATATCCTCAGTGGATGTTCTCCCAACCTAAAGTACAAGTGTTTTGAATAAGCTGTCCTATGTGGGTTATAAACTTACCTTTTTACCACCTGGAATAATCAAAGATGACAATATTCAGAATTGAGGCCCTGATCCTAAAAGTGTTAAAAAGCACGTATTTTGCTCACCTCTACACCTAAAAGTGTGTATGTTTCATGTGAATACACAGTAACTGGGGTAAAGTTATCAGCATTAAAGTGGCATTCAGTCTTGTGCTTTTAAAAATAATTACTTCAGTATTATCTGGAGAAAAAAATTGTATTTTCTAAACACTGAGGAAAATGTCATTGGACATATTTGTAAATTTGAAATGAAAACGCATTTTGAAGATACGTTTTGACATCTAAGTTAAATTTTAATAACCATTGTATTGATTTAGGAAACTCCTAAACACCACAGGCTGCAAATCCTACTAGCCTTCTTGGTGTATCCTGCCTTTTGTGATCACGTTGAGTATTTCAGAAAAGAATGCTGGCTCCAAACTAAGTGAGGGCTGTTGGATGGGAGCTTTGCACGAGAATCTGCCTTGTGGTCACAGCAATAACATTCCTGAGGCTCCTGGTTTGCCTTTTATTAGACACATGAAGATTTTATGAGCACAAACCTTCTTAGAAAGAAACCTCATGTAGGTCAAATCTGGAACTCAACTAAATGTTAGAGAAGTAATTAGAGAAATTGGTTGAAACTGTTCCACCTCAGCAGATGAAGGCTTTGGGCACAGAATTCAGCACACAGCACAGTACAGTGTGTGTACAGAGACACCAGCCACGGTATCTCAGCCTTCTGAGGGGACACTCGTTGGGTTGATGATAATTCCACGTGCTTGGACCTGAGTAAACTCCTGACTCTAGCGCCCTGCACATCTACACCAGGCCTTCATGATACTGCTCTGCTTCCCTTTGAGGAGTCCAAGGCCACAGCCAAAGTGCACAGCAAAACTATCAAGGTCCTGGTGCAGCTCAAGGAGAATCACTTGTTCTGCCAGTTCAGTAAGAGGTTCACAACACATGGGCATAAACATCTGTGCAAGATGATGGAGGCGGCACCACAGTGACAAGAACCAACAGACAGGGGATTATGAGGCAAACAATGCTCCCTTTGAGGGTGCTACGGGCTCAACCAGAAAGGAACCACAGCCTGAAATTCAGTGTGCACTGCTTTCAGGCCTCCTCTCATCTGAAGTTCTTTTACATACTATTAAAAGTATGTAATACTTCTACAGAAGTCTTTCTGAAAGGCTGAATTTTACCCAAAAAGTCCTGGATACTAGACACATTCTCCTGTTTGTTGATTTGTACTCGATTAAACAGTTTAAGACAACACCTTGTAAATGGACTTTGTTGTTTGCAAAGTATCACTAGTGAAGAATAACACTTTCAGTGCTTTTGTTAAACATCTGCTGTGCTGGAACACAACGTAATGTTGGAAAACAATACTGTGATGAGAAGATTTGGAAGAGGAAGTAATGTTTGTTTTTCTGGGAATCCCTTGAGTGTTTGAACTTCAGTCATAATATGGTCTAATTCTCACAGAAAAATATTATGAAGAACAGATACTTAGGAAAGTATGTTTATTAGTTCATGCCCATTTATCAAACCCATATGTATACAACCATTCCCTGTTGAGCTACTGTAAGTACTTAAGTCTCCCTTAAACAAGCTGCATGTACAACTTGCAGTGCATAATTTAAAGGAAAAAGAAACCAAGTCTGAAGAGTAACAAATTGTTTCTCATAATTTTTGCTTTAGCTTGGGCCAAATTCTTTAAACTTGTTCTTAGTTTTGAGAATGCAGATGATCTCCTGGAAACCAGTGGAAATACTCTTTAGATTAAGCACGTGATGAATTATTTGGTCTTTCAGGACCTGGAAATCTTCTGTCATTGCTTTTAGCCCATGCCATATCTGCATAGATGTTAACATTTGGCGAATACATTTGTTTTTATACAAAACTTCTGCACAAAATTCAAGTAAAAATTTACACCACATTGGATTGTTCAGATATTTTACCTGAGTGCATTACCCTACGTAAACCACAATTATTCAAAGAATATACTAGAGATTAAATCCAAGCCTTTCTGCAGATATCTTTCCTCTAAAGCTATCTTTCTATTACAAAAGTTGGAATTCATTTCAATACTATCTACTTTAATCTTAATTCATACTTGTCACCAAGTCCTGCAGTATTTAGCAAAGGTGATTTTGACTAAGACATCTTGATTTCTTTTTCCTACAGCTTTTTCTTGAAAGTACCCACCACGACTTCCTGCCTGAAGCAATTCTTTAGTCTCATTGACCATGTCTAAATGCTCTCCTAGTTCCTCAATGACTTCCCATGAAATGATTCCTTTAAAATTTTAAGTCGGTTATTTTAAGGGGGTGTGGAGGTTGGGTCCTCCTCCCAGCCATGATGGAGGTTGGGTCCTCCTGCTACCACTACACATGAGAGAAGACTGTGTGACAATGACCAGCAAGGATGAGGAACAAAGGACAAACTGCTGACTGCAGACAGCCTCCAGTTTAAGATTCCTGTAAATCAGTTCCTCTCTCTACACTGATGCAGATGTACGCCTGTCTCCTTTTTTATTTTTATTTTTTTCTCCTTTTCTGACCTCGGTTTCATACCTGTATTTACACCCCACTTCCATAATGGAAATGCATCCTGGGCTAATAAATCCATTTACAATATGGTATGATTTCTAGTTGGGAATTCTTGCAACATTTCCCGCAACAATGCAATCCTTTGAGAGGCACATGGCAAGGGAAGAGTTAACATTACAGCCCCAAAAGCCTAGGTTCTTTCCCAGTACCAGTATTCATTTTAGGATTTAAGCTTACCTTGGAAAATATAACTGTGGCTTATTTAATTTATGACACACCTGCTGTGTGCAGGCCTGTGATACCTGTTTCAGGATTCCTTCACGGGCTGTTTCTGAACAGATTAATAGGGAGCAGTCCATAAAGAAGAAAAAAAGACCAAGAACATGTGGTTCAAACCACACAGGTATTAATTCGTATTAATGCAATGATTTCTTGCATTAATTAAGGAGAACATGTCCTCCCCCCCTCCCCATAAAGTGCTAACCCCTGTCTTGTTGCCATCAGCCATATCCCACTTTTGCAGCTCTGGCTTTGGTTATAATTCAGAATTTGGAGGAGGAGCACCAATGCAGGCCCTGCTAGCATCCCAGGTGATTACACCTGGACTGTGTCCCCTCTCCTATGGGCCTGACCTTGCTCACCTGCACAAACATCATCAATTCCGTTGCCTTCTGTTGCAGCTACAGAAGCAGGGAATGGCACTTTGCCATTTCACAAAGCCTGCCAAGTCATCCTAAAATGGTAAAACCCTTCAAGTGCTGTTTATCTGGTCTGTATTTGTACAGGAGAAACGAAAGATCTCAGCCTCACACTTTAAAAGGTACCAGGTGAGACATCTCACCCTGCTAAGCACAGTAAATTCCTGCCTGCTCAGCTGACGTGCATAAAAAAAATTTCAACATCAATATTTTACCACTAATAAATCAAGGACTGTATCATCTCGACATGGGTACAGAATAAGTTTGGTTTTCTGTGGTTTAGGTCTGCACTTGTATCACCTCAACAATATCAAACACATGTATGTGTTCATTTAAAAATGCATTTCAGTCTCATTTTCAATAAATACTGAGACCAAATCACTCACCCTCAACCTTACCTTAAACTAAACTAGCCCAAGGTTTTTTGCAGCTTGTTCTGCAAAACAAAACAGAGCAGTAGCTCTTAAATTTACAACACAGAGTATTAATATCACAAAGCTAGAATAAATGTGAATTTGTGTAAGTACCATGCAGTGTGATGCTGTATCAATGGTTCCTCTAATAACTAGTATCGAGACACCTGTGCTTCCAACAAGGAAGTAATTTATCTCGCAAAAGAAGAGGAGAAAAACTATCAGCCAACTGCAGACTATTTCAAAGAAGTTGGTATGACTCAGATTATAAAAGGACCGGCTGCTGGCCATTGCATCCATATTTCAATGTAACTCCTTTAACCCTCGTGCTATTTCAGTCTTTGCATTACCTATGCAAATACAGACCTGATTCTGAAAAAAAATTTGTTCCCATTCTTTACAAGGAGCTCAGTAGAGATCAAAAGATCTACACACCGTGCATACATAATCACACCCAGCAAGAGTGGGCAACAGCAGGGCCTAAGTTACTGTAACAGGAGAAAACACAGCACTTCACCATCTCTACTTCCTGCATATGAAAGATTAAATAAATCCTGTAAAAATAGATTGGAACTCTTCATTAATTACACACCTGCAGCAATCACAAAACCACTCCTGGAATGATTTCATTAAAGCACACATAGATACTCACTATACCTGCTCCATGCTATTGCTTCCAGGATGGCACCAGGGCGGTGCTCCTGTTTCCTAAAAAGGCAATGCTAAGTAGCCACCTTGTGTTCTCTTTTCAAACACTAAATCAATGTGTCAATTCCACTGAAAATTCTCAGAGACATGCATTCTATCCAATAAATTAAAGCTACTTTACTGAAACTGGAAATATTTTGTAATAAACATTTAAGAGTTTGCTTTTACACCTTTGTTTCTCTTAGCATCTCAAAGAAACTGGATTACTTGGACACATTTATCAAAACCTGTGCATATTTCATATATTGCTCACCTGTGGAACAAACCCCTACTTACCACAAAAGCTACCTTTCTGCCAAATATATTCTGTTCAAACAAAAAAGTTTGCTCTTTGGTCACAAGTATCAACTACATTAAACAAACATTTTAATAGTAAATGTTACGTATGGGAACATATTATATCAGATATTCCACTTTCAAGCTTTCTGAAGAGAAATGACAAGGTCAGACTTCCCTAGTGATGTTAAAGATTCTGATGGCTATCCAAAGGCCAAAATGCCACAAACGCTCAAATATTTAGTTCATGCCACTGAATTCACTGAGCTTAGCAATGCTCAACTTGCTCCCTGTTGTTTGAACACTAGAGCATAGTTAATATTTCACTTATTTCAGAGTACCATGTTTAAGAACTAAATGCAATTTGATTACCCATCCTCTTGGCTCCTAATAACTAGAAAAAGACTCATTCCCCATGTTTCTATGTCAAGGGATTTCCTCATTTTCACAATGAAAGAGATGATCTGTTTTCACTGTACACTTTTTCGGTCTTCAGGGAATGGTATTACATATCCTCCTATGACTGGACTGTAGTTGATGTCAGAGCAAGACTAAATTAAGAACAAAGAATGCTTTTCACAATTCCACAAATACAAAATAGGGGTTTGGAAAGCCTACCAGGGGGACAAATAACCAATAAAGCCTACAGTGCTGGAGGAAAAAGCTCTTCTCTTTCCAGGACTTACACCACTTCATGAAGGTTTTGCCTTTAATTCAACTACAGGAGTGTTATTATAACTTCTGCAGAAAGAACTCCAAGTTTCAGCCATCCAGGGTCAGAACGCACAAAGGAACAGACTTCTGGTCACTAAGACACATCCCTAGCATCCAAAGCAGTCAAATAATCTCTTCCGTAAAGGAAAAGAAGATTGTTTTCCTTTCATTAACTGCACACATAGAACACTGAGTATTCAAAAAGTCACCACGTTTTACAAAAAGCTGAAAGCAAACACTGCTTATTCATAGTACTTATAACTCCCTTACACTATTATGAAAATAAGGCAGGACTCTGTGTCTGACACTCTGTACACTCAGAACTGCTCTCATACCAAAACTCCCTTCCTTGTCTGGCATTGTAGAATACTGCCAATTCTCTGAGCCAGGACACGTCTTGGGAAGGACAAATTACTTTAAAGTCGACCCTACTGACAAGTGAAAATGTGAACTTTCATCTTTTCCTTCAGTGTAGTTGCAGCCCTGGCATCTGCAGGAACGCTCTCTCAAAATCCAGCTCTGTGGAGCAATAAAGAGTTCCAACTGCATAATTACTAAGTCAATCTTCTCTCTTAGGCTTTATTCCCTGGGTTTGAAATTTCTGATTAATATGAAAGCACACTTCCCAAGGTAGGAAGAGCAGGCTCTGTATGAGTGAACCAGGCAGAAAATACATGAACTTCATTAGTAATGGGGTCAGCCTCTGTATTCACCTACAGCCCGTTTTATATTTTCCTTTAGATGTATATTTATTTATATAAAAAACCTATTTATCCTTTAAGGCTACCAGAATTACCACACAGGACAGATCTTCCCTGTCAAATCTCTGCACCTGATCAGCACTATATGGGATTTGGTCACAAGACGTGATTTTTAACAACAGCTTCCCAAATATGCAATATGTAACAGCCAGCCACCTCTAGTATCAGATGCTTTTGCTCACTATACAAATCCTGCTTTCATATGAAGAGACAGTTATTTTCATCAGTGTCTTCATGAATTTCCTCAAATATATTTGCTATACACAATTATGTAAGGCCAAAAGTCCAGCTTGCTCTTCCAAAATGTTCAAAGCTTATCAAAAAAAAGGCTGCTCCCTTTGTCCTGCAGGAAGCCAGCTACATTTTCCTGCTGTGAAGGGTAATACATTGCTTTAGCTTCTACATGTGCACCTGAAGCTTTTAGCTTTTTCTTTAACATCCTAGAATCACAGAACTGTTGAGGTTGGAAATGACCTCCAAGACCACTGAGTCCAACTGTTTCCCAGCGCTGCCAAGTCCACCACTAAGCCATGGTCCTCCAAGTGCCTTATCTACTCACCTTTTCAATCCCTCCAGGGATGGTGACTGCAGCACTTCCCTGGGCAGCCTGTTCCAAAGCCTGACCATCCTTTCAGTGGAGAAATTTTTCCTCACGTTCAATCTAAACCTCCCCAGGCATAATTTAAGGCTGTTTGCTCTTGTCCTATCACTTGTTACTTGGGAGAACAGAGCAACCTCCACCTGGCTACATCCTCCTTTCCAGGCGGTTGAACAGTGTGATAAGATCCCCCCTCCCTCACTCTCCTTTCTCCAGGCTGAGGCCCCCCAGTTCCCTGAGCCGCTCCTCATCAGACTGGTGCTCCAGACCCTTCACCAGCTCTGCTGCCCTTCTCTGGACACTCTGTTCTTAAGTTCATTGTTCTTATCATTCAACTTACTATCACAAGAAATTAATAGCACAGTAGTGAAGTCTTAATTTCAGCAAAAATCATCTGAATGGCTCATTACTTTTCAGTTTTGCTGCTTTGAGTGATTCACTGCATAAAGTAAGTGATGGGTAAAGTGAAGAACAGTTCAGTTTCTATAGGCTATTAAAACAGAAATATGGAAGGCTGGGAACAGGGAAAATGGTCACAGTGCAGGGGAGTGCTGGTCCATTTACCAGCACTGTACACGTCTGAGTTTTAGAGAAACAAGAAGAATTCTGTTGAAAAATGAACTCTCTTTAAGAGAAGTACTGTCCTTTATAAATCATGCTCTGCAAGATACACAGAATACACATAATCCTTGAATCATGACACACATTTGGCCTTACTGGCAGCTTGTGGCATTTACTGCCACAACATAACTGTTATACACAAGAATTTTAAAAAAATCCCCATTTTCCAATATGAATTACCCCTTTTTAGAGTCATGAGGTCAGCAGGAGCACTTGATTTCCTTTTTCCGTGTAGGAAGCACTAAGCCCTCCTAAAAGGAAAGCAAAAAAAGCAAGATCGACAAAAACAGTACTGCAGTCCTGACTGTATGATAATACCAGTAGGCAAATCAAAGTCAAGTAAAGATTTTGTAGTGACAAAGATTCACTAGAAAATCCTGGTTCAAGGAACCAGGGCTGACTGTTCAGGACATCTTGGGCTTGTGTGTTACCTCTGGGTTGCACTGCAATGCCAGCCACAAACATCAGCTCCTGACAATATTCTCTCTCCTCCATATGCACAGAACTGATCTTTTAAGGATGAACTTGAATTATCTCACTTGAAATCAAGGTGGAGTATTCATCAGACTATGAGAGCACTAATTAAGCTGCTTCTATCAAATGTGAAGAGCCTAAATCCTTTAGACTCTTATCAAAAACCCCTACTTCAGAAGTCAGCACCTTCCCTCCAAAAACTCCTTGACAGGAAGCTCCAACTCTCAAATAAGAAGTTTCTGAATGAGGAGAATGGGATTACTGCCGACTTCCTCTTCAGGGACATCATTAACACACATATTGAATCTTTCCAGCTTTTCTTTTTTTTTTGCTTCACAATCCTCTACATTTGCAGTAGAAAAATCCTTCCCATCTTCTACATACTAAAATGCCCTCAAATTCCCAGAGTCCAAGCCCCTCTTTGCTGAGCAACTTTTTCTTCTTTTAAAAGATCTCACCTACCACTAACTTCACCATCAGAAACACAATTTCATCTTTTTTATCTAAAGTTTCACTAGGGAGATTTGGGATTTTCTCTTTTTCCTCCCCCCTGCAGACTCAAAGTGTCAAGCAATCCTTCCTCTCTCCCAAAAGTCACTGTCCCACAATGTTGCTGTGAACAGCCACTCGCAAATGCAATAAATGTGGGGTGCTCTACGTGATTCCAACTGCACTTGGGGCACTCCCCAGCCTCTGCACACATAACTGAAAACAGGCAGCCAAAAACTTCTCTGCTACTCTAAAGCTCAACTTTTCCCTACCATGGAATTTGACCTGGAAGACCTACGCTAAAGATGCACACTACTGACATGGCACGTGGAAAATCTGGGAGAGGTAAAGCTCTAAAAACATTCCACTGAGCATTTCTGAGTGTATTTCTTTCTGAGCATTCCTTTAGCGACCTTGTCACCTTTATTTCAAGACACCCTATAGAAAAGAAGTGTGAAATCTGACACTACCCACTGCCAACCAGTCACTTCATCCAGGCTAGAGAAGAAAAAGTTTTAACTGAAAACTGGGGCTTGAGTAGACAACAACAGGAACAGACACGTTGCTAAATCTTGTTCTTGAGGTCTTACCTGTGTGCTCTTCACTTTGCCTTCCAGAGAACTGTGTGTTTGGAGAATCAAAGCCTACAACTACTATACAAGGTCTCTGCTGACAGATTTAAATCAAGGCTATAACACACACTTGTCATATCTGTATTTAGAGCCCTGGAAATTAATAGTACTATAATAGTTATCTTATTGCTTGACTTACTTTCTCTTTTTCACCAGCACCTAAACAGTTAAAATAGTTTTATTTAAAAATATACTTCAAAATTTATGACAACAAAAGAAAACATGGCTTTCTTTTATGAGAAGATGTACTGAATGAACAGAATATGTCAGAATGTACTAAAAAATCCAAAGAAATCATCAATAGGCAACATGAGTTATCACACTGCCAAAAGCACTAAAACCAACCTAGTGCTGCAGAGTCAGAGATTTACTGGTCTGGAAAGAGTAAGGAGCCTCTCGAGCCAAGAGATGTTAGTGTATTAAAAATTGCATTGGATCAAAACACTAGATATAATTTCACTAGGGGGAATCAACGAGGAGCATTGAATTTACATGGGGTTTCTTTCCCCAGAATACATGAAGTCAGCATCTGGCTTTTTTTATTAGAAGTAGCTTCTTTTTTTTTCCTTTTTCTTTAAAATTTCTGTATAATAGCTCATTGTTATGCTGAATAGCCAAGATCATTTTATTCTGCAGGCAAACACGTTCAATATGGATTTAATAAATAACATGGGTGGGAAAATATGCAATAAGTATTATTTTTCATCAGGAAATTCTGCTGCCTAAAAATGAGAAACTATCCAAGGTCAGTTTGAGATGTTGACATATGCATTTAAACTCTCACATGTGCATCAATATAGATGTTTTGGGCTGGGTTTTCTTAGTAACAAGGCACTGAGCACATGTCTTTTGATACCCCAACGGCAGCATTTCGATTCAAACATGCAGTGAACCTCCAAGTGCTGTTAGTGCTGACCTAGGTGGGATTTTGAGCTTTATTAAGCTGACTTTAATAATTCTGACATTATCAATAGGAGTCCTCGGACTGGAGATGTAACTGCAAAGCACGCTGGTTCTGTTCTGGGGTAAAACAGATCCATTTATTCAGAGATGTTCAGGAACATTCCCTGAGTTAAGATTCAGTCTGGTTCTGATTTGAATCAAGTTGATGACTTGCAAATAGAAACACTCTAATCCCACACAGAGTCAACAGGGAACTCTCAGAGGCCCTCGGATATACTGAATGGGCTCTTTTGGAAAGAAATGCCACACTTCAGGAATGCTGATCGAAAACTATTTCATTTTCCATGAAAAAATAGGATGAGTGCTTTTTCTTTTTCTTTAATCCTCCCTGGCACCAGCCAAAGACATAGACACAGAGTTTTGATAAATTCTGGTCCTCAACTTATAAGCAGTGGTGTCCACATCACACAATGTGCCTCATCACAGTGTATTTTTCCAGCACAAGGTCATTGTTTGGGCTTTAAGAGCCCAGATGTTGCATGTGGAGATCTTGTGTAAACAAAAAGAAATCCCAAGGTACACTCTTTTTCGTCAACAGACTACACGGGTTCAGATTTGTTGGTGTACGTGAGAATTATTATTTATATTTTTAAAACAGATTTTAAGCAGAACAAGTGATTCTCCCACTTTTTTTTTTGTTAATTTTTCCAGGAATGGTTTGGTAGTGACCCTGCCGTATATTTGAATTTGATCTATAATTTTGTGTTGACTGCACACTGTCCTAACTCAGAATATTTCTGATATAAATTCCGAGACTTGTTCTGTGTTACAAGGTTAAAAAAAAAAAAGGCATAATTAAGACAGGCCAACCTGAATCAAACTTGGTTAAAAACCACACAGCTGAAGCTCTCACATGGCTTTCCACTGTAAAGGATGTTCACGTTACTTCTCTACAATTGCCACCTCTAATACACCAGATGTAGATCCATGCTTTAATACAGTTTAACCGAACAACATCAAATGGTTTTCAAAACAAAGTGGGATGAAAAACATTTGGAACTTTGTTTCACACAATATGCATATTTAATCATATATGCATAATATTTAATTATATATGCATAATTATTTTTAAAAACTGAAGAGTAAAACACTTTAATAACTAAAATGTCAAGATCCTCCTCCTCCTTGGAGGCAGCACAGCCCGAGATAAATCCAAAGATGAAATCTAAATGGAATCCAAAATTGAAACTAGAAGAATGAACACATCCACAGCTCTTTATGCTTGTAAGCTACACTGAAAACATACCAAAAAACCACCCCAGAAATAGCATCCAAATACTAACAAGAAAAAGCATTTTCTCATTTACAGCTCAACACAAATATTAAAACAGTTTCAGATAAAGTTTCATTACCCACACCATGGATCAGTAACTGCATCAGTTTTAAATTGCAAGCCAAGATGAGAATGTGTCCAAATTACTCTAAAGGTCATCATAAAGGTTTAATTTCATTTTTATATCCAATTTTTTATTCAAACAAATTATCATGCATGTGAATCTGAGAAATTCAAAGGTTAGTGTATAAATAGATTTTGAGTTACTTCACCCAAGAGCCCTCAGGCTGTTGAAACTCATATCATCCAAATGGTTTATCTATGGAACATTGAGTTCTTTGGTCCCAAGCCAGTAAAGAACCTCAGCATGTGTCTGACTTTAAAACACATGAACCCAGGGCTGAACCTGACCGTAGAGTCAGTGAGCCACCTGGAACGGAAGGAAGATGAGGGAGAAGAGTTGCTCCAAGGCATCAAGAAATTTACTCGACAGAACAACAATATATTCAGTGTTTAGATTGTTCCTCAGACACACTCTGCTGTGCACGCACTTTCTCCTTAGCTAGAAGACCCCAAGCTGACCTGCCTGCTGCAGACACTGAGTGGAGTATCCTGCACCCCTGCAAGGGCTGAGTCCAGCCCAGGACCACCCCAGCTGTGATTACATTCCCAAAGGGTTACACAGAAAACTGGATAACTGGGAATGCTCTCAGAACACCAAGAGCAAAATGGGGCTGTGAGACCACAGCATATTGTGAAGATGAGACACAAGGCACCACAGAGAGGGAACAATCAGCCAAGCACCCTTGCCACTCACCGTTCCAGCACATGCCTGGACAGCACTGAATGGAGGATGAAAATAAAACAGGACAATTTACTGTGCTAAGGTCAGTGCTGGCTTTAAGGTGGTTTCCCTGCTGCATAAAATAAAAACATGGGGATATTCACTAAAGAAAAGGAGGGCTTACAACTAGAGCCAACATACAGTAGACGCAACTGTGCAGCTGCCCCCCAGGAAGGAACGTTGTTTTAATGCTCTGGAAGAGCTTCAAGTCCTCTGAGAGACACTATCCAGGACAGTGCCAATGCAGAAAGCATCTCCACCAGGAGGAGGGGTGTTATCTTCAGAAACTCATCCTGCTTTTATATCATGTAGTGATCTTCAGTCTGGACAGGAAGGAAATCATGGTGATGCAGCAATATCACATCCATTCTTTTCTTTAAAGGGACATTAAAAAGTTATTCCAGCCTCTTTTGTGGCCTGTCCATAGCCCTGGGCTTCCCAACACTTCACACAGGGAAAGTCTTGGATACTACACTAACAGAGGGAACTGCATCCCTAATCCTCTCCTTATCTAGCAGCCTTATCCACTTCAAGGGTATCCAAAGTCTTCAGAATTTTGATGTGCTGGATAGCATGACTTTTTGTTACTTTTTTAAAGAAATGCACATCAGTGTTTTACCATGCTTCCATCCTGCCAGGCCTGTAATCTTACAACACACATTTTAAGCAACATGCCAAGGCCAGGACAGCTCCATTCTGATCCCTGCTTAACCAGGACCTCGCGCTGCACCACAAAACCAAGCACGTGTTCTGGTGGCACTTGATGTGACAGCAGTCCTGAAAGGTGTGTCACTGAGTGTGTGGTGGGCAGAGTGGGTGGGCTGGAAGCCTGTTTTTTGCTTTTAGTATTTCAGTTTTATTGATCTTGAAATAAAAACTCACTAAAACTTGCTATAAAACCCATCAGTCATAAAATAAGATCAAAAGCAGGCCTACAGAAAAGATGCCTGCTTGAGGAATAGACCTTGATAATGGCTTCAGAAATACAAGAAAGCACACCCTTAAATAATGTTTATACCATCAAAACTGCTCTGTTCAGACAGATTATAAAATCAGATAAAACTATCTATTGCCTTGAGTGATGACAGGAAAATGAACATTTCATCCTCTACAGAATCAGGAATCTTCAGATAAGATTTGTCTCTGCCATCATAAGATAAATCACTGTGGGTCTCATGCTGCTGTAATTTATACCAGTCATACCTGGTGTAACTCCAAAGCCTTCACTCAAGTTACTCCACCTTCAAGTAGCCAAGAGAACAATCAGTTTTCAGGCAGAGAGAGATAACTAAGAAATCTTAGAAACCTTCATCAGTTCTTTGCATTTTCCTTGAAGCTGTGCCATTCCTGTTCGTCAGCACATTATTTCTAAGCATACAGTGGGTAGGTGTGCAGGGACACAGTTCATATAGTTTTTTCTACATGTCTTATTTGTCTTTGAATTCTTAGGTATTTTTGCAATAGCAATATCATCGTTGAGGTTAAACTTGTTGCTCAAACATAACAAACATACTTAAGGAAAAAAAAGGGAGGGATTTTTAAATACTTTAAAAAAAAGAGAGATGACAAACCTCGCATTCCATTAGAAAGTATATGGATCACACAGCAAAAAATTAAAACAAATTCTGATTTAAACCACTGCAATGACATCTCCTATTCTCCAACTCAAGTGCACTTGACTAATCAAAAAAACCTACTCCACTCTGAAGTTAATGGTACACCCAGAAGAAAAGGCAGTTTTGAGCTCTCAAATGCCCCTTGCACATGGCACCAGGGAAAGTCTGCAGAAAAGTGAAGGACTGAACCTCAGCATCCACATGCCAGAGCTCCCAACCAGCAGGACAGGCTGCAAATAAACTGCCTCTTCTTCCACCTTAAAGCAGTGCCCACAGCTCTCAGACTCACTTGATGCAGTCCCAGAACTCCAAGAGGGTTCCTGAGCTGTTGTGCTCAGCTGGATTAGCTGGATGTCAGGTGTGTTACTGCGCAACAGCCATAAATGTCTCAAAATAGATTTGGTGTTGAACAGTAATAGCTTTGCTGTAAGGATGGTAGACTGAGGATATTGAAAAATGAAAGATTTATAGGGAAGGATGGCATCTGTTATTAGATGAATTAATACAGTTAAAGGAGAAAAAAAAAGTCTTTTGGACACACAAGTTCTTCAGCCACAGAACTCTGAAGGGCTCTGACCAAAACATAGCCCACTTTTCTTCTGAACTATAATGGCATATCACCTTCTCATATGCTTTGCAGAATTTACTCTGCACATTTGAATATCAAAGTATTGCTCCTCTTCCTCCGGCTTTTACAAATTTTACTACCACATACAGAAGCAGCAAGAGTAAGATAGGTGCCTGTGATAACCAGTCTTAGAATTTGGACAGGGGTAGTGGTGAAAGAGTATTTTTGCTGCTATATTCAGCTAAAACATCATAAGAATAATTTTGTTTTCAACAAAAATTTACTACAGTGGATTTTGGTTCTTTATACATTTAGTTCCTCTGCTGGACTCTGTAAATTGCATTATTAAACCCACTGCGGTTCCCTCGTTTGCCACTTAATAAGATATTCCATGGCACATCCCACAAAGTAATCTTCACTCGGGAAACAGAAGCCTCCCTTTTTCTTTAGCATTATAATTTAAAAGCTTTAGTTTCATTCTACCTATGGAGCCAGCGTCCAAGCTCGGTTAAATCAGTGAAAAGATTATCAGGGTTTTTAACTCCTTTTGGACCAAAGCCAAGATGAATTCTTCATTGTTTCGCAAAGACCACATAAATAAACTTAAATCACAGAAGACTTTCTCATTCCTATGTTTTCAGGTAAAAAAACAATATTCACCTTGGTAGGAGTTACTGGCAGTATATCCACCTATCAGCACCTGCCATCACTGACCAGTAACTGGATACCCAGAGACAGCCTGGATGCCTGAAAACTGTCATCTTAACAGGATATAAATCCTTACAGTCACTCCAGGACAGCAACAGCTTCAGGAGGAACTTCTCGAGCAAGCACTTCTGAGTCACTAAAATTCACTTTACTTCCAATGCACAGACACACTCATTCATTATTCCCAACAGCACTGAAATTAGTTACACACATGAAGACTGATACATTCATAACTAATCAAAAAAATCAACAGCAAAGTAGTCTGGCCTAAAAGGATTCACCCTCCTGCAGGTGGGTCCACTGTTTCTTTAATTTCACATTCTTTTGCTAGTAACCCTAGAACTTTTTTTTCTTTTGGCAATAAATTTGGTGGGTTTCTACATTTTCTGAGCATTGTTTTACAGATGACTACATTCGAGGAAATTAATATTTCCAGAGCATAAAGTTTAACACAGTAAAAAAATGAAATATATTTCATAAATGTGTTTGTTATATGTGTACATTTAAAACTATCCCCAATTTTGTGGGCCATTCTTTTGTCCCCAGTGTGTTTTACACTGCATGTTTACAACTTCCATAATGCTCCTTTTCCACCATGTTAGGGAAGAAGAAAGGATGCAGGAGGTGAGCCTGCCAAATCCCAACAGCCTCTTTTCACCCCATGTGCCATGCAACAAGGTGTGCCTCAGATTTAGAAGTTTGTTAAGTGTATTTCAGAGACCTACGCCTCTTTGCTTTTAAGATAAAACATTTCACATTTAATGTTAATTGCATACCTACATGACTGGCATTGGGATCATTCCCTGTTGAGTCAGACAAAAAACAGCCCAGATTTTTAACTTCTAGTCCACAGAACAAAACAAAAAAGCAGCTCTTTGCCACATGCCAAAATGTTTCCTTAGAGGAATGTGAATGGGTAGAAACAGAAGAAAAGTTTTCCAGAGATGTTAGACCACATTTTCTGTTGTGACTTTCACACAACCACCCGGGCCAAAACTGCTAAGAGAAAAGAGCAGGAAATAACACATGAGGAAGTGATTAAATGCATGCAGAAACGTTCTAGCTCAGATAACTGGTTTCAGTCTGGTCAGTTGTATTTCTCAGAATGCTCTTTATCCACCCAAAATTACTGCTTATCCAGCGGTATGAGCACTGCTCCATGGATCCAGTCACACAGGACTCTGCAGCTGGGCTGGGGCAAACTAAGCCTGGTCATAGAGAGAAGGAACGAGGAGTGGTTTCTGGAGCAGCAACTTCTACACGAGGTGCAGTGGGGCACAGGGCTTCAGGCATTCCAGGAACCACTGGTCACATATGGAAAATGCAGATACTTGAAAGGGGCCTTCTCAGAACACAACTAAAGGGGGAAAAAATAAAAGAGATCTAAAAGCTCCGTGTTTCTACATATGCACCTCTAAAATCCTGGTAGCAGATACATACCATTTATTGCTATGAAAAGCCTCTATTCATGTTCACAGCCTTCTATTTACAGTAAATATTATGAAACCTAACAAAAGCAGTAACAAAGGGTAAAGAAATTATTACATCACCTACAAACATACTCTTTCCCATGGCAATCTAAGAAAAACTAAAGGAAGCTCTCCCAAGCATTGGACAGCACAAACCAGAAAAAAAAATCACACATTTGCAAAACAGTCACAGCAAAAAGTGAAAAAAACTGTTAAAACTCTCCTTTTTAATAAGAATCCACTAAGGTTTGCATCAATACTTACATTCCAAACGTAAACATCTGCAGAGATCCTAATTTTAGCATGGCACATCAAAGGCAAAAGTCTTAATACATGAAAAAGAGAGCCAATCTCAAACCTCTCCCTTCCTGACAAAAGATTTGGAGCAGATGTAGTTATCCTCAGCTGGACAAAGCTGTTGGATCCTCCACTATCTGACAAAAATCACCCTTTGGTTGCTGTGAACAGGCCTGCAAGACTGAGGAAAAGACTTGAGAGTATGTACGGAAGACATGACCCATAAATTCCTTACTTTCAAGTCCTGTTCTTACATTGCTTTCATTCAGATTCATACCAAAGGAAAGAGTTCCTTCACATAATGTTTGAAGAACAGTTAGAGAGTCAATATGAAGCTGATGAGTAACAGCACTAATCATTTCCCCACTAACATGGATAAGAAATTAATGCAGCAGATTTTATCTATACCCATACAAACCTTCCTAATTCCTAAAACTAAACTACCTGAGTTTAGAGAAAATGTCTTAAGCTTTCTGCAAGGATGGTGACAATTACAGATTCAGTACTTCATTAAGTAAGCCCCAACTCTCCAAAAAAACAGCAAACAAAAGGTATGATCCAATAGCTACACTTTAAAATACTTACACTCCCCCTACATGGCCCAGTGGAGAAATGCAGTCCTAACAGACATCCATGAAGAAGGCACAGGACGAGGAATCCACATCAGCTTCGAATCTTATATATTGCACGTATTTCATAGATACTTTTGAGGACAGATGAAAAGCCATTTCAACTTAAGTCACGTGGAAGAGTAAATTTTACTGAGAATCATGTTCACATGCCATGGATTTGAGCAAATACCTCTCCATGGTTATAGCGCAGCAGTCTACTTGCACGTTCCTGCATCCTTACAAACTCCAGTCTCCCTCACCACCCTGCTGCACACAGGACTGGTCCCAGTTCTGCTTCACAGCAGCTCTGACAGTCATGCCATGGAGAGGCACAAGGAGTGGTTCAGCTGTTCTGATGTACAACTGTCCAACTCCAAATCAATGATCCTAAACTAAAGTAATCAGTAAATACAGGGCCAACGCTCCATGAGGCACCACTCCCTGCTGTGCACATACACTTCCTCCTCTCCTCCCCGAGAGACATACCTAAGGGAAAAGCATCAAGGACAACAGGGGAAAAACTGAAGTAACAAAGAAGTGAAAAAGGACTGATCTATGTGTTCACCTATTTGTGCTGTGAGGGGCTCAAACACACCACCAGTTTTAATTTCCCTACCTCCAACTTTGGTACAACTCTAAAGTTTTGAAAACATTCTGCCTGAGGGTGAATGCTCATAAGAATAAACTCACTTAAAATCAAGTACACCTCTTTTTAAACTAAAGTAGCCTCAACGCCTACCAGCCACAACGCCCTCAACTGATGGATGACCAGGAAAGCCATGACACTCTAGAGCACCAAGCAAATTAGGAACTGAGATCAAATCCAAATTCTGAAATCTGATCTAAAAATCCCAATGTGACAAGTGTGCTTGTAAACACTCAGACTGCCATCTCTTACAGAGAAAACCATGATCCTACTGCTTTTATACACCCTCCGTCTGCATTCCTGTCTCTCCTGTTACAGTAGCCCTAATCTTCCTGGGACTGGCACTGTGTCTCAGAGTTTTATAGACAGCACAGGGAAGTCCCAGCCCATAAATAAAATACCACACAACAGCAGTAAGTCATTTTTTGTTAAAAACTGGGAGAAAAGAAAACTTCATCCTCTTTTTCTACAACTATACACACGTAACAGTTTAGATCAATAATGCATTATGTTACACAGAATTACTAAAAAGCACATATACAAACTGCTCTAAGAGTAAAAAAAAAATATATCTGTATAACAGATAAATTATTTTTCTAGAAAAAAAACGAATTAATCTAAGCTATTCTATACTTGCCTCCTAAATTAAGGGAAAATAAAAATGAAAGTGTATACCTGTAAACCTGAGAAAGAAAGTTTTAATTTTCTGAGTACAATTTTCATCCATTGAAAGTCTACAGCTGGCAGAAGAGAGCACACTGCAAACTGAAATGCCACACTACCCTCACTGGGGCATGCATCTAAGGCTGGCATCTACTGCTTTCCCCTGAACATACTTGCTTTGAGATTCTGCTTTCTTAACCTTGCAGTCTCACACAGTCATTTTCTTTTTGAAGCCTGAAAATGCAAAATTGAGAATGAAGAATTTCCTGCAAATCAGTCCTTTTGCACTCAGTTCTCTACAATGTTTTTTCCATATTTTTACTGAATTGCCCAACAGCTTCAATATTACCAAGAGAAGTTTGTTCAAAGAACATCTAAAACTTTGCATCTAGAAATGGCCTACAAGGATGCCTTTCCTGTTTCCAAACTCACAAGAAAAGGACTAATAAAAAAACAAAAGTAATTTTAAACAGCTGATCATCTTTGGGAGAAAAGGATATGTAATTAAAAGCTGAATTATCACTGAAATACCCCCAAACTGACAGTCGGTGGTCTTTTTATTTCAAAAAAGTTTTGTGCAGGATCTTCATACACTTACACTCCCATTCAAACATCTGTCAGAACACATTGTTTCTCAGGATTTCACCCACTTTTTTTTTTCCAAAATGTCAGACTGACTTAAGCAAGTGGGAACTTGGACTTGGCTGCACTGAGAACAACTTTATTCTTACTGAAGTACTCACACAGCCAGCAGCAGAATCACTGGTTTGAGGGACTTGCTGTAATTAGAGACTGAGCGGCAACGATATCTGCATGGAAATGTCACACAAACGGCAGAAGTGCCATAATAAAAGTGAAATAGAGGGAGAAAACCACCCACCTTCTCGCCTGCAGGAAGGAGGCCACAGAAATTTCACAACATGGTTGTGAATAAAGTGTGTAACTCCAGAAAAAAGGACACTAAAAGAGATACCAGAAACACTGTCTCTAAGAAGTTGCTGTCACAACAGGAATTGTGCTTCAGTCTCCCAAGGTAGACAAGCCCCTGGACTCATTTGCTCACTTTGCTTTTGCAGGTTCTTATTTTTTTTTTCCACTGTGCTTTTATATTATGGAGATACAGTCAACAGCCTGACAAGGTATTGGGAGGAACAAAGAAGAAGAAAAGGCAATTACAACCACCAACAGGTGAAATATGGACAGAGGGACAGCAAATAATCAAACTCATAGTCACATGATGTGTGTGTATATACATTAGATTTCTTATTCTAGCACCAATATACCCAACCCACATCGCCTGAACAATAGCTATAAAGAGATAATGAAGGGACTGTCCCTTCCCCAAATTGCTGACATTCTAGGCATCAAATGGCAGCCACAGCCAGACAAGTTCAGGAACCAAGTCTATAGGATGATTATAAATCTTGATATTTGGATGATATCTTATCGAAGATGATTTGCTGTTTCCTTTTAAATGCATTTAAGGTATATTTCTCTCACCACTTCCCATTATAGTGTTCTTCCAAAGCCTTGGGCCAAACAGTTCTGTAAAATCTGTATTTAGTAAAATTTAATGTTACAAAGATACCTAAACAATGTAACACTTTTGCTTAGCAGTCAACGCACTGCAATTCTAGTAACCAGCCAAAAACTTCGATACTCCTAAGTATATAAACATTTCCAGTATACGTTTCTGGCAATATGATACAGTTATCCACAAGCACTGTTCTGCATATGCATTCCTGAGAAACAACTGCACACTATTCCATAAATCAAACCTGCCCATAACATGCTGGAACTCCTCACAGTGAACTACTCCCAAGTACAACTGCTGGTTGCCACTGGATATAAGGTCATTCCAGTGCAATAAATAAGACTTGATATATCCTATGTTTAACAATACAGTCACTAGCTTTAGTTATCCTTCAAAGAGTTCTGTGGACATGATCTTTGTTACTAGAAACAGTTCGCAAGACAATGATTTTCATTCCATAGTTACAACTACAAGTTCTACCTAAGTTTTCATTAATTTTTCCACTTGAATTTGCTATTTTGAAAGCATAAAGGCATCAGAATTTTCTAATTTCCTCCAGTATTGATCCCTCTGATTTTTCCTATGTTCTTTTAAAGACTAATAATTCTTTCTTCCTAACAAGCTGCCCAAAGGACAAGGCACAGTCGGGGGATACATTAATGCAATTAGAAACACAAGTTATCAAGTTCAACATTACTATAGCACTTAGGGATGCTAATGAACTCTGGGATCACAGGTGCTGCAGAGATCCCAAATAAATCCTGGTGCCTGTCTCAAGGCTGCCAATAAAAGGGAAGGCAGACAACAGCTGATGGATTCACACACACAGGGAGGAAGGACAGAAAGGGGCACGAGCATGAGAAACCCAGTCAGTGCAAGAGGCAGGAGATTCAGTATATTCTGGGTTGACTTTTCATAAGCATTTTGCTTATCATGACCTTAAAGACAGCTTTAAGAATGGCATTTAAAGGAAGACAATGAAGGCACGGAGCATATTCTCAACTCACCAGTCTCTAACATGAAAGACAGCATGGGAAAAAAATCAAAAACATACCCATCTGAATTTTAATAGTAAGTGAAAAGACTGCAGTGCTGGCCTGTGATGGTACCTGACATTTAAATAAATCATGAATCACAGGTGACCAGCAGCATGGGCTACACTGGAAAATACAAGATGAAAGGCATGCTTCAGATGCAGGAGGGTAGCACCATCAAGGAAACAAAGAATGTTATCAGTAGTTTGATTAGGGAAATTATCTTTTCAGCAAGATTCAGGTAACCTTGAAAAAAACAGAGAAAACAGTGAAAAAGGAACACTGGATATTTGCTTTTCACAGCATACTATGGGAGATGAAACAGTATGGGAAAAATCTAGAGGCACGCAGTCTTAGGGGACATGAGAGGCTGGAATAAAACGTCTGCACAAGCTCATTCTATGTTTAATATGCACTACAGAAAAATTTTAAAGTTGAAGCTTTATTTGGTTTTTTTCCACGTTTAATTTTCAGCTTGTATGTACACAGAAATGAAGCAAATTTCTCAAATTATTAATGGATAACAGATCAACCACTCTGATTCCAATTTCTGAGAAAAATGGAATAAGTCACCACGTAAGAAACACATTAATTCTTTTGTAATGTACAGCTTGAAAACATCAATCTGAATCTAGAATCTTGACAAAAGCATACACACAACTTCTGAAAAGGTATGATTCCAAAGCATCACAGGTAGCCTTTCAGCAAAAAAAAAAAAACAAAAACAAAAAAAAAAAAACAAACCAGAACTTCACACCATTTGAAATGTTTAGAGACAGAGTTCAATAATCACCATTCACAATGTAATGTTAATATTTACTCACAGTCCCCAGCACACCAGCAAGATTTTCTTGTAATTTTGCACATTCAGAAGATAAAAGGTGTGAGCATTAGGGAATAGCACATTGTAAACTTTTTATTTTGCTGAGAAAAGGACAATGAGAGGGAAGCATTTAACATTCTCTTCCCTCACCCCACATGCAGACAAAGACTGAAGCCCTGGGCTCTGAAACCATAACTGGCATATAAAAGAGACAATAACTACACTTTTAAATGAAAAAACTTCAGAATCAAGTCAGACAGTAGAATTAGAAGGCAGTATGTTTAAAGGAAGCCGCCTAATTGTCAACATGTGGTCAGCATTGCCAATTTTTTTGTGGTAGCCAAAAGATAACCTGTGGGAAGAGGAATTAATGGATAGTGGGGCCAACAACAGACTGGATAATGGGTGCAACTCAACCTAACTCGGGAAACTGTGGAATTATCAGTCTCTGGGGAACAGCAGGGCAAGAGGGAAGCATGTTCATATTTCTGATGGATTTCCTTGATCATTTACTGGCTACGACTGGATCAGGTGGCCCTGTTTGCAGCACAGGGAATACAGGGCAGTTCCTGACACAACAGCACCAACAGAGGATAAAACCTGGATGGCAGAACCAGACCACTATCTGAAGGGTAATGCTTCATCACTACAGCACTGCAGTGTCTTGGTTACACAGGACACTTATTCCTAAAGGACTCTGCCTCCCTTACCCCACAGTTCATCCTTCATTACCTCTACCCACCACAAACTGTTTTACAGTGGATAGCAAATCAGGGGAATTCCTTCCTCCAAAGTGGCATACTGAGCACTCTGCATTTATGAACTTTCTGGTAGCACCAGAATACAAAGAAGGAATCTTATCCCCTAAGAGTTGGTGCAGAACACTCCTTCCTCACACTGCACTGCTCTGAAACACTCACCTGGTCCACAGTCAGGGCAAAGTAGCCCAACCGTGCCAAGATCAAGGACAAAACAAGTATCTCTCACTCTTGCAGCAAACACCTCAGGAGACTACAACCAGACAAAATGCCCTTCCCCTCAAAGGTCTCTAGAAATCACAAATACTTTTGTGAGGGAACAGAAGAGGTCACAAAGATAATCTAAGTTGCATTCTTGGCTCTTGCCATGCTACGATGTGCCACTTTAGCGAAGACATTTCCCTCCCGTGGCTCACTTCCCCTATGCCCAGCACCAATACAGCCTCACTCAAGTCCTCTCCCAAGTGCTCACGGTCTAAAGACAAAAAGTATCCTGTAAAGTGCTGATTCACTGGTGCACTGGAATAGGAGTGAACAGCATACAGGAGGGGAACAGAAATACTCTAATGGAGCCTCTCTCTCTGCAGGAAATCATTTTTGCACTGAGCCCAAACCAAATTCTACATCCCAGCCAACTTTCAGAGCTAAGGTCAGCAGAGTACAAAACTCTGCTCAGCAGGGTTAGACAAGTGGAAAGGGGTGGGTAACAATTTGGCTGAATAAATGACCAAGTAGTAGGGGATTACAAAAAACTATTTAAAAAACAACACTTCTGCATTTCTATAATCCAGCAGTAAATAACAGAAACCAGAAGCACTGGTGGTGAGGGTTGGCAGGTTTCTGATGGCAATGGTTGGCTTTGCTTTTTAAATAGCTAGTGGATTTTGGACTGCATCCATCTCCAGCATTGTGACTACACTTCATATAGTAATTTACTTCAAACCAGAGTGTGCTTCTTCAGCCAAGTCTTTGTTTTGTAAATGTCATAGCACTTCAACACCATTAACCAGCCACCCCTATTCTAAGCTGATATTCCTAAATTCAGTAAAAGTAAGTATGAGCAACACTGCAACTGAGTCAAATGAAAATGGAGACTGTATTTGACTCTGCATAGCTCTGAGTGCCAGTGTACTATATTACTTATTTCTCGGAAAGTTCAGGGCAGTTCATTACTGGGCTCACTAATGTTATCCATCCCAAGACCCACAGAAACCAGACAGTCATTCCCACTCCCCATGCAGGATGTTATACGAAAAACTTTGCGCTTAAGGACTTTATGGATCAACTGGGCATTAACTTCCAGGCATTTACTGACAACCAGCAGTCCTGGGTTCCATCCCTGCTACAACTAACTGCCCTCTCCATATCATTCGTGTCCTTCCCAGTTGCCTTATTGGATCAGGCCAAAACAATGTGCAAGCACCACATTGTCAGGGCAACTCCAGCTATTAGAAACTGCAACAAGGTGCTTTCCCAACTATCATTCCCCATTCCATAGAAAGCAGAAGGTAAGCACAGCTTTGTCAAATCCCTTGGGTTTGGAGCGAGAGGAACAGTGCTACAAAGCTTCCCTCCTATAGCTGTGAGGACATGAGAACACCTGGTCCCACCACCTTCATTAAGGTCAAGTGAATGTTATTTCAGAGAAACAAGACCAACCTATGGTCTTGTTTTATGACCTATGGTCTTGTTTTATGTGTTTTATGACCAACCTATTTTCATTCATGAAAGCTTTCTCTTAAGAGGCTGAGTGAACAATTCCTGTTCCTTGCAGTAAAAAACAAGTGCAAAGAACAGTAATTTTTTTGAACTCCTGAGCTCAAAGTTTTTCACCACTATCTCTGACAGCTGCTAATTTGGTGACTGAAAAGTGATGTACATTTAAAAGTACCTTGTTCTGTCCCTCTGCAGAGACCATCAGCAGAACAAATAAATTACCAGTATCTGGATTCTCATTACCTCAAATTAGCTTCAGCATAAGATGACAGGAGCAGAGACAAGCTATCTGTGGGTCCCTTAGGGGCACCTGTTAGCACCACATAAAGGACACAGAAAAGGGAGGCCAGGTTCTCTCTGTTGTCTGCTCCCTACAAAGCCTTCATGTCAGACCATTAATACCTCTTCTGACAGCAACTTTCAGCCTGCACACCCACAGCACTTCTAATCCACTAACAATGAATTAGTTGCCTTACTTGGAAGTGCCCCAAGGAGTGCAGGGACTGCATAAGGGAATTGGGGGGGGCAGGGTTAGCAGAAGGATGGCTGTGCCAAGTAATATGTCGCATCACCACAAAGACATAAATCTAAAACAATGCATTTGATTATGTGCAAGCTTCAAAAAATATTGGGGCAAAAAGTAGTAAGTTTAAAGGAGAATCTTCGGGTTATTGAAGGGGAAACCACTTAAAAAATGAAAGCATCCCATTTGTCATCCATTTAAACAGGCCTCCTGGGCCTTTCAGGCTGCAGCCACAGGAGAAAGACAGAAAGGCAGGCACATCTTTGGATGGGACAGACTGACTGGGTCCAAAATGCATCCAAACAAAGGCCCCTGTGTAGAGCCAGAGGGTGACATGCCGGGATCCTTACAACAGGCACACTGCTCCTGTTACAGTCTGGAGCACTTGCACACCTCCTGCACTTACTCCACCTTGCCTGTGACTCCATTTGGAGCAGAGAATCACACATCTGTTGAGTGACTTACCATGGCTATGGCTTTTAGGCTACACCATGGACCAAAACATGAAGAGAAAGTAAATCCAGTAGCTTTCCATGAAACCCTCCCCCAGGGGCCTGGTTACATTCAACATGCCAAGCACCAAAGATTTTGTGACGCTGTATGATTTCACCAGAGCTGATTGCGATGAATTCCTAAGCAGCCAGCTGGCCATTTCATTCCTGTCTCTCTCCCTTCTTCCTGTCCTGTGACAAATGGGGAGGGCATTTGGCAGCCCATGCCAATGTGCCTCCTCCTACTCAAATGAGATGTATCAGCAACAGCACTGGAGACAGGCATTCCAGCAAAACACACCCAGCAGAAGCTTGATTTATTAAGTGTTCAGGCAAAGACTGGCTTGCTAATATTGAAAAGTTTAAATGGGGAGAAACAGTGAGGTTGAACCATAGTGCTAAAGCTGTCCATATGTATGGATTGGGCACTAGCCCAAATACAACAAGCCTGCCCACAGCTGTGGCACACTTAATCAAGTCTTAGACTAATTATTTTGCACATCTAAATCTGTGAAAATTGTCTTATTTCAGCTGTGGCAAAGCTACTTAAACAACATTTTCAATTGCAAGAAGAAAAACCAAAACAACATTTCTTGAAGACCAAAATATCCACAGCCAACTACAGCACTGAGGCAGTGCAGAGGCAATATTTAACCCAACTCATATCAAAACTCCTACTCACACGAGAAAGGTTTTTATTATTGATACTTTTGGCATTTGTAGGTCCTCAGAAGTGCCTTTTTACTTTTCTCAAAGCACAGAAGGAAATAAGAACTCAAAAAGAAAACAAAAAACATTCTCTCTGGGTGTCCCCCCTTCCAAAAAAGTTGATCTCTTCCCCCTGAAATTTAATTCCCACCACTATGTTCTCAGAGCTGGACAGCTGAAAATCCATTTATTATACCACAGTACTCTTAAGAATTATTTCATCAGTAGAAGTATAATATTAATGGTATTGTCTGCTTTAAGTGCATAAAAATTAGTTAACACTTCTTTTCCTCAGCGGTCGGCAGCAAGGCTAACTCTACTGCTTTGCTTAGACTACACTAAGAGTACTAAAAATTCTGTATATAAAAATAAATTGTGCATGAAAACTGTACAAGTAAACACTATTTTTTAGCATGTCTGAGTCAGTTCTCTCTGCTGCAAGGAACATGAAATCTGAAAGGTGTCTGAAAGCTTCTAAAATCAGGATGTTCTTTTCTCGGACTGTAAAGTGTGCTGTTGGCACACTCGCTTTATCATTCAAAATAGCAACAAACGAAAACACTCCAAAAGGACAGAGTTAATTCCATGCAAAGATCTTCCTTCTCAGTAAATGTCTCGCACAGCACCACTCTTAGCAACAGAATGTTTATCCAGCACAAGATAAAGAGAGAGGCTTTTCACTGACACCTGAGACAAAACCAAAGAACAAAAGCAGCTCCCGATGCAAGAGAGCAAAGTTAAATTTTTCAAGTGTTCCCACCTAATGTAGACAGAAGGCCAGCCATAGCAAGTTACAACAAACAACCTATTCACCCACTTCCAGAGAATGCTTGTAAATTTAAACTGTGTGAAATGTCTAACTACGTCTTTCATTCCATCAAAAGGCTTCATCAGCAATGGACAATAAAGCCACTGGCTTGACCTAAAGGGGCTGGTAGGTTAATCTATTCTGACCTTATCTTTATTCAATCATAATACTGAAAGATTGCTTGAATGAATAACCAGCATTTAACAATGCCTACTGCCACTCTTTCACTACCGTGCTCCTCTGAAGTGCCCTCCAAACCAATTTTTTAATCACGGGGAATATTAAACATTTTCAAAAATTAATTGTAAAATAAACCAAAATGCCATTTCTCACTCATTTGTCCAAAACAGAAAATAAAAAAGAGGTAAAAAAAACCAAAAGCAGAAGAAAAATTTTATCTTGCCCCTGCATGTCTCTTTCAGATTTTCATCATCATTTATTGTCAATTTTAGACAATATGCTATCTCTTCTTAACTGTCAATCACACCTTTTACTTCTAGTATTTTCACTCAAATGGAAGAAACTAGACAAAAAGAGCTGCTACTTAATAAAACCTGCGTTGTAACAACAGGCTTAATCATACAGGCCTCAACACTTTGTATTTTAATAACTACTGGTTTGTTTTCAAAGCCTATTCCATCAGGGCACTCAGCACTAAACACAGCAAAGCAGCAAGTCAAAATTTAGCACATTCTTAGGCCCACAGAAGTCAGTAAACTGGATTCACCAGTCAATGACTGATTTAATCACTCAGCTCTCATATGTTTACATATGTCACAACCTATATCTAAATGCCCTTCTGGAGAAAAGTCTCCAGAGCTCAACACTACAGTGCACAGTCCTACCCAAGCGTCTTCCTCCTTGTAACAATACAATAACCACCTGTAGGAAGAAACTCCATAGTCTGACGTGACCGTGTTAGAGCAAGGTAGTAGTAAAGCATTTTGACATGAAGCAAGAGCTGTGCTCTCATTTGACACATCAGTTCGAGCACTTACTCTTCAGCATCAACAAGCAAATGCATCTTCATTTAATGTTCTACACCTGTAAATGATTTGGCAAAACACAAGGGAAGATAAAAAAAAGTACAGCCATCAGGCACCAAAATGACACTTGAAAATGCCATTAAAAAAAAATCCATGCCAAGCCTAGGAACAAGGTCTAAGTTTAAATCTATTCCTGATTAGATTTAGGCAGATGCTTGAAATATCAGTCTAGACTAAGTGCCATTACCTTTCTCCAAAAGCACAAAGAACAAGCAAGTCAACCATATAACATTGTCTACAGCATGCGATACCAGAGGAATGAAAAATAAAAGGTAAGAGTTTTTCCTTTGTATTGCAGAGAATACTGCTACAAACTACTCAAAAGTTCCTACCTTGAAAAGCTGTGATATGACCAACAATCATGTACTTAAGTTCGAAGTTCAGTGCCTGAATACTTTGAGTCCTCTCTCTCCGAACAGCGGCCTGGTAGCTTTCTTCCATTTTTTTGGTGCAACACGTTGGCGCCCTGTGCTGACAGATCTGTAAATCTGACTCTTAAAGCAAACAAGAAAAACACAGCAGTTAGAAAACCTTTTAAACCTACGCCATAAAAACAATGCTTCTTAATGTCAGAACTACCATGTTTTAGATTCTGAAACAAAACCAAACCCGCAAGGAATGACGTTGTGAAACTCAGTTGCTGTCACGAGAACATAAATTTATGACCATTTCATCTAAATTTGGGTAACATCACATTATCAGTTAGTAAGTTATTTTACACTGTTAAGAGCACTGGGCAGAAAAAGCATCTGAGCACAGTCAAAGTCAAGGACAACAGAATTATTGACGATACATTTCCACTGTACACCTTGTGCTAAAGGTATCAAAACTTGAACATGTGGGTGATAACCGTGCCTCAAATTAGGATCCAATACTCACCCCCACAGTGCCGTGAGGAATCACCTACTCACCTCTTACACTAGGGGAACCAGCTGAAAAAAAAAACAAATCTTTGAACTCCTAAGCAGCTCACCAAAAAAACCCCAAAAAAATTGTAAAGGCATTGAAATCACTCCCACCTTGCAACTACAGAGGAAGTTGAAAGTCAATTAAAAAACTTGATTTTTATAGGATGTTTTTATTTTTTTAAAAATAATTCCATCTTTGTACATGTTTCATTAAGTTTAGTACCCTTAATTAGGAAACCCACATCACACAGAGTTGTGAATGGACATTTAGGGTCTATCTGTTCTACACCATAGGATTTATAGGTGCCAGAAAGGATCCGGTACAGACTGCAGATGAGTATATTCTGGTGCTTCACAAACACATGTTTTAAGAAGGGGATGAAAGAAAGCAAGAGACTATTAAATAAACTAGAGGCACACAGAAAATACCAGAGCCAAAACAGTCACACGATATTAAAAAGCAGATATTTCCACTGCAATTTCTCAGTGGAGCAGGAACATCCCAGCAGGAAGTCTCACGACAGTGTCAGGCACTTCCTTCCCTCCACTTTGAGGCAGAAATGGTGGTCCTGAGGGAACGGGGTTGCAGGTGTCCACCTCCAACCCATCTCTCAGGCTTTAAGGAGAAGCCTTTCCAAGGAAAGCCAGTGCCACACAGAGGGCCAAGCTCCCCCTCCCACCCCACCAATGGCTTTAGGGGCCATTTTAATGCCCAACAGCACAGGGTGGCACAGCCCAGCTGGGTTGGACCCAAAGCAGTGCTGAGACACCAGCACCCTCCCTGCGCCTGGTCTGGAGCTGGCCTGTGCCCACACTGCCACCTCTCTGCACCCTCTCTGCTTCTAAACCACTGTTAACACCACTAGCAGTCCCCTTCCCAGATGGAAACAGCCCCAGTTCTCAAAAAGGCCATAATTCCTCCTCAGCATTTCTCACTCAGGCCACTGCAGAGCACTCAGGCCAAGCCCCGAGATAGAAACATAAATGAACAATCACACTGCACTAACCCTCACACCTAGCCTTGCAGGTTAACACATGGCAATGCTCCACACAGAACTGACAAGGATTGAAAACAAGAGGATGCAGACTGAAAAATCTGTAGAATCACCCAAACGACCAGGCACTGCTCAGAGCCAGCTCCAGGTTATCAGCAGCTAACTGAGACCAAACCCACAGGGAGAAGTTCAGTAAATCTCCCTTGTCAGGAAAAAAAATAAAAACACCAAGCTGGCTGAAACATCTCATTCAACTTGAAAATGTTGTTTCCAGTTTATAGCAACTCTCATTTAAAAGTGAGGCTAATTTGTGTCAAAAAGGTCAAAAGCAAAGGGAAATATCTGAATTAACCACATTTTTGTACCAGTTTACAAACAAACATCAAAGTTGTCACAGACTGAGCTAACCCAGGATACCATTTTGGAGGTGGATTTGTTTTACGCTTCAGTCTAATCTCAAAAATGGGAAACAACATGTCTCCCCAGTCAGATCTGCAGTCCCAGACCCCGCTGAAAGCCCAAGTTAAGACCATTGTGCCCTGGTAGGAACCAGCAGGCTGCCAAAAGCAGCAGCAGGAAGGCTGCACTTGTCACCAGCTGGGCACACTCCTCTGTTCCTGCCTGCCAGAGAAGCTGCCCGAGGTTGAAATTAGCTTCTTGGCCAGGCTAATTTTAACTTGGGCGGGTTCCCTGATCCAGTTCACCCCCTAACACGTTTGTTCTGTCACAAGGAACTGGGGGCTGGGGAAGGACCACTTCTCTGAGTTGGCACCACAAAGCATGTGTGAAATTATAGTACAGGCTGCTGAGCAACTCAGTGCACAATCAGGTGTCCAAGCAGAGGGGTTGTAAATGTTATTTGGCATCCGCAGTGCCAGGCTGCTGATACTCAGAGCACTTCTCCTTACTCAGCAGCCCTCTGAATTTTTTGTTTGGAAGGCTTTTGCAAAGCTCAGACTTGTATCAAAAAGGTCTGAAATATCTAGTGCTCCATGCTGACTGTGTGCTGGCCCTGGCCAGGAAGCTCTCCCTGGCTATCAGTGCTGTGCCTGGTGCTCCCATTTGAACCTCAGGAACCCGCGTCTCCTCCAGAAAGCTTTAAGAATACAGATATCTCGGCTGGAACTGCACTCCTGGGATTCCCCGCCCAGCTATCTCCTCCGATGAGCCTGAAGATTAGGTTTCCTTGGTCCAGAGCCAAAATGATACAGAAGCCACTCCTAAATAGAAACAGCACTAAGCCCCTGACAGTTAAGGAGCCTGATGTAAAACACAGAGCACTGAAAGCAAACTCCCCTCCCCTCACAGTACTGTCGGGTCAGTGCTGTCATGCACAGCTTGACACTTTCACTGGCTTCAGAACTAGCCTGAGGGTATCACTTTTAACACAATTATAGAAACCTAATAAAAGTTTTCAGTACTATACATGCCTGGGTGCTGAGATTAAATTAGAACTCATTAGTAATGTCTTAATGTCTTTAATAGCTCTGATACTAATTTTAGTTTATCTCATCTCTTTCATCTTAATAAAGAATACCCTCTCCAAGAGGAGAAAAAGAGGGGAGGGACACAGTGACCCAGCAGTGACCGAGGGACTGAGCACCCCACAGTGCTGTGGCAACACCCCTGCTCATATGTGCTCTGCATATCAGCAAAAGGGAGACAACCCTAAGGGCAAACTCCTCTTCAAGTTTAGGAACAAAGTCATTCTTTACACCAGAGAAAAAGCACCATTTGTGAAAGAGGGAAGAAAAGTTACCAAGAGCATCATTTCAGTGATAGATTCTGCTAATTTCCCTCTAGGACTTTCTTACCTGCTTTTCCCAAGCTGCCTCTCGTTTCCTAACTCATGATTTAGTTTGGAGGAACCTCTAGTTCAACCCTTTAAAGCAGGGGTTTTTTATGTAGGATGAAGCCCTACACAAGGGATTCATCCAGCCAAGTTTCAAGTACCCCCAGAGAAAAAAAAAAGTTACTACTACTCTCATGGTAAAATAAGTGAATTAAAAAATCCTATCTAAAGATAACTTCCCATGTTCCAACTCGTGTCTGTTGCTTCTCAGTGTATCACCGTGTGCCTGCAAGAATCTGACTCCACTTTCTCTATTTTCTGCCAAAAGGCAGCTGAAGACAGCAGTATGACCTCCCTTAATCTTCCCTTCAACTGAACAAACCTAGCTCTCTATTCCCTCATGTTCCAGCCCTGACCATCATGGGAGCCCTCTGCTAGGACTCTTAACTTTATGCCACAGATGTGAAGCACCTGCATCCCAAGACACCCCTCTCTGTATTCTATTTTCTTATGCATTAACTTACTGACAGAGCAGAACACTTTCACCTGTACATGCCTGGGCTTCAATTCCAAAAGGTTTATAGCTTTCCTAAAACAAATTAGTTTTCTGCTTCAGATCAGATGGAAGGATTACTCTGCTTATTATGTACATTATTTTTCCATTCAAGTCTTTTTCCCTTGAGTGGTGGTTAAAACTGTGGCTCACCTTATTTTTTAAAGTGAGAAAAACTACAGACTTTAAATCCTTACTGTTATTATAAAAACCAGGATAAAATATCTTGCTCCACTTTGAAAAACAAAGTCACATTCAGAACAGCAGAAAAAAAAATGTACTACTTGAGTCTAAAGAATGAGTATTTTGGAAAGAAACAATGATCCCTGTTGAAAACTCCTCTGCAACACCAAAGCATTTAATACATGCCAAAGGTATCACCTTCAGACACCTCCCTGTCAAAATTATAAATCACTTAAGGTGCCAAATGCACAAAAAAGTACACATCTTTACTTGATCTCCAGCTGGCCAGGTCTACTGAAATCAGCTGTGGTTTATTTTGTTGTGTGTTGCTTGGAGACTTTTTTATTTTAAATCAAAATGTTCTGGGCTTCAGTCGGAACTCTGGTACCGATAAAATCTAAGACTTCAGCCATTAAAGCTAACTCAATCAGTATAATTTCCTAAAAGCAGAGAGGCCTGTTTAGCAAGCAAAATTAAGTTCTTCCAAAAGCTGAATATATATTTATTTTGTTGGCTGACCGTGCAGTTTAACAGTTCTGTCTTTAAACTACTGTACACACTGCAAAAGCCACACTCTGAAACCAGAACAACAAGTAATCACACAGTAATTGATCTACCTGCATTAACTTTTTCAAAGACAGGATGATTTCGATTTTTTCTTTTTTTCCAAACAAGCTGAGCCTTTAACTTGCACTGCACAGAACAGTCCTGGGCACGATCAGAAGGTGAGCTCAGTGTAATCTATCTTCTGACAGTTTTTATTCCTTTGTATTTGGGCAAACATTTCAATGCTACTTCTAAACAAAGCTTTAGTCCAAAGCCAAAGATTTTAACATTGTACAAATGTCCTCAAAGACTCCAAGATGGATTATGCCTTAGTAACAGAGAGGAGGGTGCCAAAGGTCCCTTATATTGTATCTGGCCCAGCTGAACAGGAGCCAACGCTTCATCCTTCTTGAGACTCATCTGTCTGGTGTAGCTGCTGCCTCAGCTAGAGGAAAATTCAGCAATTAAATGCAGACTAATTCAGGGGAGAAGGCCAAACCAAATGAAAAAGGAAGCAGTTTTCAGCCCTGCAACTACTTGATGCATGAGCAGAGCCCACAGAGCCACATCAGGGAAAGGGAATCCAACCACTGTACACTGCCACAAGTTTGTGAGGTTCTTTTCCTACACAGTTCTCATGCTCCAGCAGTGCTAAAACCATCATCACCTTCACCTGCAAGATCGAGATCACAAAACTCATCCACAAACACAAGCCATCCTCACCCAGAAGGGAGCACAGCCTTACACCACAGCCCAGTCCTCCTGCAACTAATAAAATGTTTCCAACTAGAACGACACAAAGAGCACATTAAACCCATCAAGCTCAAAGTGTGCATAGTCAAACAGCTACTATTTGATTTGTCAATGTTTTAAGTATGGTAGTTATTATGCTTGAAGTAGTGTGTGCCAGGAACTACCTGAAAAACCAACAAGCCAATGCAACAGTGACCACTGCACAGCTGCAAATGGCTCTAGGACATAAAATAGCAACTAACCCAAAAAACCTTCTGCTCCTTGGGCAAGCAGTAACATCCAGGTAAGCTCCAGGAAGTAGAGACCCTTTCCAAGTCAAATGAAGATGTCTGTTCCTCCTGCCTCAGGTAATCTGTGGCCAGGCCCACCCAACTCACATTTTCTGACTATTCAGAAAGAACCTTCCAATCTGTTTCCAACTCTTTCCTCTATTTTGTTAAAATAATCCTACTGTCAGCTTTAATATAAAGATTACATAGACAAACAGCATGTTAAAAAGACCCTTTGAAGCAAAAAGCTGACAAAATACCAAAGCAGAGCCTGAATGTGTCCCATCTGTCTATATGCAGCTTGTCAACGTGCCTATATCCAGCACAGCAAATTACAAGTGCAGTTTGGAAAACACAAGCCATGAAAATTTCCTTTCCCTGATCCCTTGTTGCATAATGTACATCAACAGAGACACTTTTTAACTTGACCACTGGACTTTACATTCTCACTGTTCTTCTGAAATACACCAAAGCATAACTAAGGCCATGACCAGATGTGCTATTCCAGTTGAAACAATCAAGGATAAAAGACAAACACCTCCAGTGTTATCAAGCACCACTTAGATAACATGCTAATGTAACTACTAGCGTGTGTAGCTACTTTCAACTCTGTTAAATCAAATAGCTTGCATTAGCCTAAGAGTGCCTGAGTAGACCTAAAAAAAAAAAAAAAAAAAATAATAAAACCCCACAAAATGGGAGGACCATTTGATTGCACTGCAATTACACCAGCCAATTTAAGGTGGGTGGAAATCCTGAATGGGACAGGAAAGGGGACAGTAAGAAGCACTAGATGTCATGACTCCAGAGAGTTGGCAGCATCAGCAAGTGCCACAGCTTGCAGGGCAACTGGAGACTATCAGGCACTGGCCCTGATCAGCTTCCAGAGCAGGAACTCTCCAAAATATACAGCTCTTAAGAGCAGCATCTGCACAATTCAGTATTGTTAGGCCTGTTGCTAAGTTCATTTTGTCTGAGTTTTTCCCATTTCCCTCTGCTGCTTGCCTGGTTCTCATCGCTCTTGTATTCTGTTTTTTGGCCTGGTTTCCAAGCCACCTTCTGCCCTACCCCATAGGGTACTGCATGCCTATTAGCTTTTTTTACCTTGGCTTGTGCCCCACTGAACCTGCCTCATGCCTGGGCCCAAGTGACATTAAAACAGACTGCCCTAAAACAGACGTCCCTTTAACTTGCTGAAACCTCAAAAACTGTAACCAGGTCCTCTCTTTCCTCCTCTGAGTCCCTCTCCACACTTCTCACCCTCCTCAGACAAGGTTCACAATTCAAGACTTTCCAATGCTTTTTCAGGAGTTTGCTGGGAGATGCACCTTTGGTGTCAATGCCGAATGGCCACAGTACCACTGCTCCTAAATACTCTCTGGAAGGAACAAAGAAAGGGTGATTCATCTCCCACAGTTCACTACCTCCCCCTCGGGTCTTCCCCCCAGTCAGCCCCGATCTCAGAAAGAGAGGAATTTTGGTAGCAGAAGGCATGAAACCCACCTTACAGAATTTCAGCCCAAACCATTAATTTAAGAGGCTGAGTAGCTGAGGAGAGAGACAGCTTGGTAAGTGCCAGCTGCTGTGCAGGGCAAGCACTACCTGCCACGGCCAGAGGACTGCACAGTGGTCACTTCCTCCAGGGCTTGCACTTCTACAGAGGGGTGAGAAATTCTTTAATGCTGATTAAATTAAATTACTTCACATGAGCCCATTGCTAAGTGAGATCCTTTGAATGTGGGAGACAGCAAGACTGACTGCTACAGAGCTTCCTAACTGCACAGGACATGCAGATTCAAGAGATTCACACTCTTGAGGATCCATACTTTTTTTTTTGCCTGAAGTTGATATAAAAACACGATGCACATAAAGTACATTTTAAAACAATCTAGACTGATATAGGTCAGTGGGTCTACATCAAAGGGGTTTCTACATTTACTGTAATGCCAAGTCCTTCCTCCGTTTTCCTGGGACAACATGTATAATTGCAATACAGAGGTGAGAGAAAAATTACTAGAACTTTCATTAATTTAGAGTCTATGATTCATCTTTCATTATGTCTCATCGCATTGCCAGCAGTAAATCCTATCCATTTTTTCACCCCCGCCAACAAAAAAAAATCATACATACTAGATGAGTCTAGTGAATCTTCCTGCTCCATATCATCCGATAAACTAACAGCTGCATTTCTGCTCTCCAGTGGGGACAGCATTTCACTGCCACAGAACTCTGCCTTGTAGGGTGATCTGACTAAAGAACACAGAAACCACAGGAGGTGGAAAGCCTAAACAGGAAGACAGGTATGGAGCACTTTGCAACAAAACTGAAGTTGCTTTTAAATGAAAGAAGTAGGTTTGTAGCCCCGTACAGTTAGAAAAAACACACCACCTGAATGCAAATCAATACTAGGCTGTCCATCTAGCCCTACAGGGAGATGACATAAAATAGCTTTATAAAAGGTGCGAATCACCTCATTCATCTCAACTGCAAAGCTGAAAGATAATTCAGATGTTCACAACTGTTTTTTACCATTGACAGATTACTTTCTAATATGAACTAGTTCCTAATATGCTTTAGCTGCTGTGGTAATATCTATATAAGGTGGCAGAGCACAGAAGATTTCAAATATATTGATAGGTTCGTGATCAATTGTATTTCTTCTATTTTATTTTTTCTGTCAACATAAAAATCTCTAAGAAGGTTAGACGGGAAGAAGAAACAAAAGCAAAGATAAATCTAAAGGAACCAAGGGACCATTAGATATTTGGGTCACAGCCTCAGAAAGTGAAATTGAAAGAAGAGTACTGGAGAAGTGAAGAATAATAATTCCCCAACACTCCCTTCCCCCCCCAAGATTTGAATGCTTCCATTTTTGCCATTTCACTTGAAAGCAATACGTGAAACCAAGTGCTCAGACAACACGCTTTTGCTTTTAAAAATACATATAAGTCTTGCTTAAGTATTAATTTTACAGCCCAAATCCCAAACGCTTTCAATCAGTTTGTCCAGTAAGCCTGCGTATAACTTCACTCTTGTGCATGACTTGAGAATGAGAAACAGCTACTTTCTCCAGAGTTTTCACTAGTATTTGAACGAATTTCTTTAGGATTCATTCCCACTTCCATAATTTTTTTTATTTTTAGGGAGAAGAAAGAGGAAAACTATAAAAACCTGGATGATATAAGCAAGAATTTTAAGAAAAGCACAATGTGCTCTTGCTGCCATTTACACAAAAGGAAGACCAATCATTTACAGAGCAGAACCAAAACTAAGCAACTGATGACTAGACAAGACACCCCTCACTAGGGCCAATTCTTGAACTTCATCATCCATGACACAGTAATTAATTAAAACAGGCTGCAGCAAGACTACAGTATCACAAGGTCTCTGCATCGTGCTCCCTTTCTTTGGTTCCTTATGCAGACAATGGCACTGTCAGGAGCAGGGACACTCATGCAAAACTGGAGTTTGTTGCCACGAATTGGAGCCACAGGCATTGGAAGGCAACACACAGCAGGCAAGAGAGGAAAGAGCCAAACACAGATGATAGCAACTGGAGAGGAACACTCGTTCACTGTGACCATGCAGAAGAACCAGCTGACAGCCCCACAGGTTGCTTACAAGGCACCAGTAGGCTGTTTTTGATGGTCTGAGAAAAATCTAGATTTTAAGTTCAGATCAGTTCTTCCATACCGGACCACTATGTGCAAAATAATGCTCCACAGGGCAGGAAAGAGGCGAGGGAAGTAGTATCAGAGGGCTTGGTTCAGCAACTCCTGATGTCAAGGGAGACACCCAGTAGCATCAAGTCACACAAAATACAAGTACAGTTAAAGACACAACACTCTGCTGTGCTTTGGGCTTCTGTGGGGAGGTAGTGGGTTTCTGTGGCTGTGTTTTGGTAGCGGGGGGGGGTTACGGGGATGGCTTCTGTTAGAAGCTGCTAGAAGCTTCCCCTGTCCCATGGAGCCAGCCGGCTCTAGGACAACTTCTGGCTGCTGGCCAAGGCTGAGCCCATCAGGGGCAATAGTAACGTCTCTGTGATAACATATTTAAGAACAGAAGATTGTTGCGCAGAAGAAAATTCCAGCCAGGGAAAAGGAGAGTGAGAACAACGTAGACACCAAGGTCACTGCAGAAAGAGGGGCAGGACGTGCTCCAGGCACCAGAGCTGAGGCCCCTGTGGCCCGTGGTGCAGAGCAGGGCGGGGCAGCTGTGCCCCTGCAGCCCATAGGGGAGCATCGGGGTGCAAAGACCCACCTGCAGCCCATGGAGGCTCCCATGCTGGAGCATATGGATATCTGAAGGAGGCTGTGACCCTGGGGGAGGCTCAAGATGGAGCAGGGTCCTGCTGGAGACCTGCCGCCTGTGGAGAGGGAAGCCCAGGCTGGAGCAGGTTTTTCCCAGGTAGGACTCGTGGCCCCTGTGGGGTGCCCACGCTGGTATAGCTCATTCATGAAGGACTGCACCTCATGGAGGAGTGACCCATGGGACAGCAGTTTGGGAAGAGCTGCTGCCCGAGGGATGGACTCACACTGGAGAGGTCCATCAAGGACTGTCTCCCGTGGGAGGGACCCCATAGGAGCAAGGGAAGGACTCCTCTCTCTGAGCAGCAGCAGCAGAAACAAAAACTGACTGTAACCCCCATTCCCCATCCTCCTGCACTGCTGGGGGGGAGGAGGGAAAACATGGAAGGAAGGAGGGGTGGGGGGAAGGTATTTTTTAAGACTGTTTTATTTCTCACTCTTTGGCTCTTATCCTGCCACTAATAAGTACTATCCCCACTTTGAGTCTTATTTTGCCCATGAAGGTAATCAGTCACTTACCTCTCCCAGCTCTTACCTCTATGCATGAATTCTTAGCTCGTTTTTTTCTCTCTCCTCTGTCCAGCTGCAGAGGGAGAGTGAGAGAGCGGCTTTAGTGGGTACCTGGTACCTGGCCAGGGTCGACCCACTACAGTGGATTTAATAGTTTGAGATTAACACAGCTCTGAACTCAAAGGGCTTTGGGTCAAACTCTCAAGTGAATCATGGAACAGGATTCACAGCCAGGAAACCCCAGAAAACTTGCCCCTCCTGAAAAAGTCAAAATTAACAGAAAAATGCACCTACAAAGAATTATAAAGAAGCACTTCAATGAGCTTAGAGTAACTTGCATTTGATTTCAGACAAGTACTTGGGATTTTTAGCTGCAGACATTCAATGAAAATCAATGGAAGCTCAAACAGTTCAAACTCCACACATATCACAGAGTTCGTGACAACAATCAGTGGTCCAAAAAGCAGCAAGGGTCTATTAGCAAGCTAATATAGCCCCCATGAAATTGAGGGCCACGACAATATTTCCACTTAAGCACATGGTTCTTCTGAAGCCAGGATGGGCCTGGCCTTCTGCCCTTCCTCATTTGTTTTGGCTTTGCTCTGTTCTGTCTGCCTAGACCATGCAGAACGTCCTGGCGGTATCAGGAGCAGATGAAGGTAGCAATGAGGAATGAAGAACTGCAGGATTAATGACAGTCCACAATGAAATCTCACCCGACTTCTGGGTACCAGCCATACCCCCAAGCTGGAAAGCAGCCGAGCTCACCACATATGGCATTCCACCACTTCCTCCTGGACCCCAGTAGTGTGTTTAGCAGGAAAGCCTGTATCTTTCTGGGACATCTTGAGCCAGGATAATGGATTCTGAAACAGATGCAGCTTCCCAAAGACTGAGGAGAGGCAGGAAGATGTCTTAAAAGCCTTTAGGTTGGGACCACAGACAAACAACTTTTGAAAACCAGTGTGGAAACCTTTGATAGGTTCCTACCACTTGGCAATACTACAATGTATGTTTGACCTAAGGCAGGTCCCTTGGGCTCCACACTTTGTTTCCCCCATGGAAAAGAAGACGACACCTTTCATTAGTTTGCTTAGCCTGTAAGCAATTTCTAGTGGAGCCTGCCCTTTGCTATGTGCATGTTCAATGTTCTCCCAGGGCCTGCTTTTGATCCTATGCACCTGTTATATAAATTAAGAAATCATGTTTCTTCCCTTACATCACTCAAACAAGGCTTCCTTCACAGCACACTGAACAGATTATCCTTCCCTTCTTGCTTGTGCTATTCCATTCAAAATCACCAGCATTACTGAAGGTTTAGAGCTCCCCATTCAAGCTGTCCAGAGCAGCCCACCGTGCCACGGAGCTGTCTGAGGCTAGCTCTACACACTGTCAGGCAGCACTGGCTACACTCAATCCACGCTTGGAAAAGCCAGAGGCAGGCAGTGAGAAAGGAAGTTGGGCTGGGGGTGGCAGCCACCAGAGACACAGCAGCAGCCAAACTGACACAAGCCAGCCCTATTCAGTCCTTGCTGCTCAGCTAATGTTTTGGCACCTGTGATAGTAGCTCTAGAATAGACTTTCCAAACCTAAGCCAACAGCCCTGCCAGCAAATGACATAGCCACTTTTCATCCCAGCTGGGGTTTATTGTTATCAGAGAAGGCCACAGAGCACAGCAAGTCTGTCACCAGCAACGGGGAAGCTCCCAGTGAGCTTTAGATCAGAACCAGGTACAGCCAAACCACATCTGCTTTTAGAGGAGGGTGAATGTTTGTATTTCCTGACATACCCAGAGCAAACCAGGTTAGGAAGAGTAAATTTGATTACTGCAGCTTGAAACTGAAAATGCAGTGCTTTAGCCAAATACAACTTTGGGCTGTTGTGAATAGTAACAGATATATTTTTCCCAAAGTTAACTAAAATTAAGAGACTAAAGCCAAGCCTTCTCTGAGCAGAAATTTGAAAGCCTTTCTCCGAGAGCAATGGTTCCAATTTCTTTTGTTAAAAGCCCTACTCTGTTTTGGGAAGGCAGTGGCTTTTCTACATATTCTTTGTTTTCTTGCCCTCGGACTCATTACACCTCTCCTTTTAACTGCCCATGTAAAAAGAGAAGATAACTGTCCTGCACTTCTGAAAAAGCGCATCTTCTTGTGATTTGCAAGGAGGGAATATTTTGACCTCCGTCAAAGGGCAACCATATAAGACCCTGTGTGCTGTTCCCCAAGTATTACTTAGTAAGCCCCTGTTCCTTCTAAAATCATCACTCCAGCTTTCCAGTTCCCATTTTTTTGTGTTTCCTTATGGAAGAACAACGAGGTGGGAACACAGGACATAAGGGTTTGATATCTGATTAACAGGGATGGAGCACTTCTTGCTATGAGGAATGGCTGAGAGAATTGGGATTGTTCAGCCTGGAGAAGATAAGGATTTTGGATGACTTCCAGTACCTGAAGGGAGCCTGCAAGAAAGACGGTGACAAACTATTTACAAGGGCCTGGAATGACAGGACAAGGGGGAATGCCCTCAAACTGACAGAGAGTAGGTTAAGATTGGACACTACGAATAAATTCTTTACTGTGAGGGTGGTGAGGCCCTGGCACAGGTTGCCCAGAGAAGCTGTGAATGCCCCATCCCTGAAAGTGTTCAAGGCCAGGCTAGGCAGCGCTTGGAGCAACCTGGTCTAGTGGGTGGCATCCCTATCCATGGAAGGGGGTTGGAACCAGATGATCTTTCAAGGTCCCTTCCAACCAGAACCATTCTATGATTTCATCCTCTGAGAGGCTCCCAGGACAAGCCATGTAGAGCACAATCACCCAGCATTCTGCAGACAGACACAGTGCTTTGGAGTGGCAAGATGCACGTGCTGACCTGGAAGCAGGAGAGAATTATCTGAATTGAGGCACAGCATCACACTAGGTATGGCTGCACTGCTGGCAGCATAGCACAGGATTACAGCTATCTGCAGCATGCTGGAGGCAAGACCAAATCCACATGGAGACACAACCTTACACAACCCTGATCTCTTGGAGCCTTGTTTCTTCAGCCACAAAGCAATTTCCTATATCAGTAACAATGCAACATCGCTCAAGAATGAACACCCCAAAACAGTGAAGCACTGAAAAATAGAGGGTTAAGGGTCAGATCTAGTCTTAACCTGGATAACTGGAGATCCTCAGGCTTGCTTTCAAAATCATCCCATTTCTGTTTGCAAGACTTAAAACTTTAGTCATCTTCCTCTGTTTACAGTAGCCTAATTTCCATCTTCTGGCCTATACACCGGCAAGACAGGGAACTACTGCCAGCAAAATCTAAGGTGGATACTTAAGTTAGGAGCATATGCCCCACCTAAACCTCATGTCTCCACGTATCTCCACGTTGCCTTGCTGCAACACTGCAGTTTTCCCATTGGCAGCCTTGCAACTCAACTGCTGTTGAAAGTTTGGTCACTTGAAAACTGCTTTTTCTGCACACTCCCCTCCACCGTTACATGGCAAATCTGCAACTTAGTTATTTTGCTTTACTGTCCAAAGAATTTGATATCCCCACACAGTTTGCTCCTTCTTCACAATACTGAAACTTATAAAGGAGGATGAAACATTCTTGGGGCTCAAACACCAAATCAAATCATGATGCTTAATGAGTCGCCACATCTGGAATTCACATTGTTCATTCCAGGTGCGCATGTCCCAAATCAAGGCTAGACTCACACGCAAAAAGCTTATTGCTCTGTCTGTCCCTAGTGCAAATGCACAGAGCGCTGTTTCAGAGCAGAACAAACCAGAGCAGTTGTCACATACCAGTGTTCCCGCAAAGAGGAATGTCCTGAGAACAGGATAAGAAGCAAAAGGCCTGTACTTTGGCAGGGAATAATTAAATTTTGTATTAGGAAAAAACCCAAGCAGTAAGGTAATTAAGCACTGGAACAAATAGCCTAAAAAGGCTGTGATCTTCTATCCCTGATTTAAACACAGTTTATTCTGGTCTGCAAGTAGCAAGACTGGACCAAATGATCACTTCAGGTCTATGTCAGCACTATTTTCTATTATTCTAATCTTTCAGCAGCTCTCAGCAGTGTACTTTTCCTAATTACATCCAGTTTTCAACAGATTACTCTCCCTTTATTCACATTTCCTAGTACAAACACCCAAGGCAAGCTGTTCCTGGACAGCAGCTCCTTTGGCACTAAGTTGCTGTACCTTTTGTGAGGATTTGGCCCTTAAGATCTCTCAAGAGTACAGCCTTAATTTCAAAGCACGGATCTTGCTCATTTTACTCCATATTTACCAAGAACAAAGGGAAGACTATGCAAATGCCCTACTACTTAGACCTGAACAAAGTGGAAGCAAACATGTAGATGTGAATGGGAGACATAATAGTAGGGGAAAAAAGCAGTCCTTTTCAAAAGTAAAATGACTTTGTCAGGGTCCCTTTGCACTATGTGCATGGATGATTTGTGACAAAACAAAAAAGTGCTAGCCTAGTACGTCACCCATGTCAGAGATTAGAAGACTTCAAAACCCTCAGTAGTTCAAGCACTTTCTGGAACTTGAAAGGCTTTCTTAGGAAATGCTTAGCTTCCTTATGGTTTTTACATGACTTTGATGTGCACCTAAGAGTGAGAAACCTTAATCTGAAGGTTTTCTATGGAAAACACCCATATTGTACAATAAATCACAAAATCTTGTCACCTCGATTAATGTGAGTCAAAGGTTTGCAAAAACTTTTTGCCATAAGTTAAAGATTCGGAGTCATTATTTTGATATTCAAATAAGAACCTGGAATTTCCAAGCACTTAATTACTTTCAAAAGCTTCTCCAATAATAGCACTGGAGTAATATTTCTAATCATTGACAAAGTATGGTGTGCAAGGCAGTTATGCAAATGTCACCTTTCATGCCCATTCTCTCCTTAAAGTGGAGATTTAAAGTTAAGGGACCTGTGAAAACACCATCAATTCCTGGTGTGTTACAAAACCTCTTCTCTGAGTGCAAACATGGATGTATAAACATCAGCTTGGTTTTCCCCCCTCACTATCCACCCTTAACCCCCAGTAGCATTAATGGGAATTATGCATGCATAACGAGCACAGAATAGTCCCCTTATGAATAGGGGCCTTGTTGGAACAATGAATACATTTAACCACTAACATCTAGGGATGTGCCCAACTACCCAATTTAACCAGCTGCCAAACAAAGCTACCCTGACCTATCTGATATCCTCAGGTTCCAACATAGCTCTCTGAAATTTGTTTCCCATTTGTTTTTAAAGGACATGGCAGTGACAGTGGAGTGCATAGCAGAGTAGGGGCTCTTTGTGAAAACAAGCTCCTTGGAGAAGGATATCCCTCCAGAATAGCTGTCACAACAACCATGTGATGGAAGAACTCTGCAAAGGGAAAGACCATGACCCCAGGAAGCAAGCAGAATTGTCAGAAGACCAAAAAATCTATATATACATATTTCAAATGCATATATATGCTGGCCATCAGTATTAACAGAAACTCAGTAAGAACAGAGAAAGGCAGAATATGGCACAGAATCATATAAAGTAGGCTAAAAAATAAATTCCAAAAGAAAAGAGTAGAAAGACAACTTCTAGGGGAATAATTTTATATCCTCTACAACTCTGAAATTCCTGTGCAATTGCCTGGCTACAGTTGTTCTTTATTCCTATATTTTAGCTATCAAAATGCAAAAGAGAACCTGAGGATACATATCAATGATACTTCCCTGAGATTTTTCAGTCCACAAAATAAATCTAACAGTATTGCCTGTTATATTTAAAATTCTTCCATTGTCTTAAATTCCTTCTGTATTCTTCCAGCTAGTGCCTTGAAATTTCATAAGTAAAAACTTCAGACATTAATCATGCATGTATGAATACATTAGGAAGGTAATTAATAACCATCCTTTAAAACTGATGTACTGAAAAGAGTAAAATGGACTGAAAAGAGTAAAATGGACAGATTTATTCTCATGGAAGTACACGCACAGTGCGTATCCATAATACGAGGCAAGGTGGTGGTTGCTCCATCATAAATCATTTGTGTAGTAGTGCTGAGCTCCTCATAGCTGTACGAGGCACAGAGCCCCAAGGCTTGTATCAAGCACGATACAATTCATCTGGCAAGGCTGCCAGGACAAGCCTTTGGCATGGCTGCAGCACCTTGTAGAGGTGAGACCACCTTCAATCCACGGGGGTCCTTTGGGTGTCACCCTGCTGAGCTGCACTGCTTTACCCGCCATCAGATGCCACTAAACTACAGGACTCACTATGGAATTGGCAAAGTCTTCTCACTTGCTTGACTTTCATCTGACATCCTAAAATAGGGAGATAAATATTGTCATTACATTCTTCTATAGAGGGTGGTCCTAAGGACCAGCCTTGATAAAGCAGTTCAGACACAAAGGGCTCAGTGCACGTGTCAGCATTGCTACAAAAAATATTTAGCTCTTGTAAGGGACAAAACACAGCCATAAAAAAGTATTCTGGACACCTGTTACCTTTCTAATGGACGGAACAGCTCGGCACACAGTCCTACTACCTTTGCTCCACACACAACACAGGTCAGTTCCCTTTCCAGACCAGCACACTTTGGATCTACAGACCACCCTGGGTCATGAAGGACACAGAAAGAGGGAAAAACCTTCTTCTCCTAAGTCTGTGCTACGTAATCCTGTGGACCCAGTTCTTAGCTTGAGGCTCAGGTTAATTCTGTGGATCCAATCTGAAGAAGATACAAGTATTTTATGTTTTTCCATCAAATAATATACTGCCTTAAAATATTACATCTTCTCTGTAGAATGCAGAAAAAGGCTTGCCTCCCCATACAATTTTATCTTTAATATAAATCATTAAATATTAGTGAGGTGCCTTATTTCATCCACTGATGTTACTCAGTAGTTACTTTAATGTGGACAAAACAAATACCTTTAAATATATCTTTAGAGATATCAGCATGAGTTTATCATATCAAATACTGATACCTAATTCAAATCAACCAATTGATACACTAAGTATAAATGTTGTTGCAGGCCTGGCTGCTGTTTGCAAATTGATTCTGATCCATCAAAATTCTTATTTTCCCCTAAAAGCAGTAGCTGTGCTCTAAACTCCTAAGTGATGAGTATGTATTTGAAGTATTATTAAACATATGGCTTTTTATCATGTCATTTTATGCTTTCATAGAAGAGAGATTCAATTACAAAGACTTTACAATACTTGGAACTCTAGCTCTAGTTTTATATCATTTAAAAGCAAAACCCTTTCACTGCCCAGGGTGCATTTTGCACATATTTTTGCTTTTTACAGATCCTCAGGTTATGCCAATTTTCATGATTAATCCTTACAAAAGCTTTTACTTATTTTGACGTATTTACTTTATTGATTTATACAGCCATTATCATGCCTGCAACATACTGGGGTGGGGGGCATTATTTTTATATTAATTTCTGATTAACAATTCGACAGCAAAACTTCCGTGGCACATAACATGCTATAGAGGCAGCTCTTGAGAGCCACCAGTATTTTAAGGATGGGTCATTTCTGACTAAGCTTGTTCTCCATCCTGAGATCCAGTTCAACACCAGAATCACCAGGCCTCAAGCTAACTATTAAAAAAAAAAAATCACCATACAGTCTTTTCAGCAGAGATTTTTGAAAGAATAAGTTGACCATACGAGTTGTAGGAATACTTGGCTCTTTCCCGTGACTCAGTTTGACAACAAGACTGTGCGCTGGGGGAGAGCAGGTTCTCTGCTGACTCTTGGATTCCTTCCCAAGACACTTACAGGAAAGGTTGATCTGAGTAACTAAGCCAGTCATCTTCTCACCTGGACCAAATGTTCATGTAAGTCACCGAGGACAATGCTTTTTGGGGCTCATAGATATGAAAACTGCAGGTTTCCACCTGGAAGTGGAACAGCAATTCCATCTTTATGAGGCACTAAATAAGTTTAAACAGATTTTTTTGCCTATAGATGACTCCCAGGAGGCATTACCGAGTGGGCAGCTGGTCCTGCGTCAAACAGAAATTTAAGACACAGCAAAAGAAGGGAAAAAAAAGATATCACTGCTGGCAGAAGTCTTGCCTGCATCCACAGCCATCACCAGCCTTAGGTTAACACTTCTGTCTGAGCCTGAAGAGCGCTAAAAAATCCTGAAAAGATTAATGAAGCAAGGAACCTTTCTCCAGAGGTTGCAGGCTGCAAAAGCATAGCTTTTCTTCTACTCAGAACACCTATCACAGCAAGTACAGAATACACACCCCCTGACTGCTCAGAGGTTGGATGAGAGAAGTGAAGGAAGGACAGCTTTCAGGTTCAGAAACCAAGGTGACTTCTAGCCTTTTTCCTCACATAAAGAATTAAGTGAAAGTCAGCCTGAAGAAACAAGATGGGACTCACTGATGTTTTTTCTGGCTGCAGTCTACGACCCTTTAATAGCAGCTTTTCAGCAATGAAAGAGCTCACACTAACACACCATGATACAGCCTGTAGACAGGGAAACTGAGGCACAACTGGCCTTGGCTATGCAGAGAGTGACAAAGATGGGAATAGAATCCATCTTACACTGGACCAGTCCATCCCTCCAACAGGTAGTCTGTGCTGTAAACCAACAAGAAGCCTGTGTGTTCATAAATAAATAAATACTAAGTAACGCCAAGGACATTTCAAACTTGTATTACACTCAAGATTGCCTAAAAGAAACAGAAACCTCATAGAAACAAGATTATTTTTTGTGCCTTTTTTAAAAATCTTAAGCACCCTACGCAGTTTCTAAGCATTAACACACCTGTGCTCACCCAGCAATCTTTGCTCCCAGATGCACCTTTCATCCACCCTACTGAAGGTAGTCCCACACAGCCACGTACGGTAGGTGAACAGGACACACAAGTATGAACTGCAGTTCACACAACAGGATTTTAGCATCTCACTCTGATGGGGCAAAGACCTCCCAGAGCCAATAAAGCCAGTACATGTCACATCTGGCGCACACCAGACTCAGCAGTGGCTTTTGACAGAATGCTGCTGGGAGCAAAATGCGTTTCATTACCGCACCTTTAGCAGGGGACCTACAGAGTTCTCATCAACAAGATAGAAATAAAAAGCTGAGTGTTAAGAGAAAAACAACAAAATAACGTGTGGCATGCTCCTTTCTCAACATAGATGGGGAGCTTTGCCACAGGCTGAGATGAAATGAGATCCAGTCTAACACATGTACCACATGCATCAAGGAGCTTCTGGTAGGAATCTTGGACTTTCCTGTCACTACGCAGAAAGTAAAACAGTTTTAATGTATAAATTGTTAATGCATGTCCAGCTCTGCCACGGGATGTTCAGCACACACATGTGGTAATGAACACTCCTGCTGATTTAAGGTGCAGGATGACAGAGGATAATAAAGCAGCTTTTAACAGGACAAAATCTCCCCTTCAGAAGTGCATCCCTGCACACAACCTGGGAATCTGTGCTCTTTGTAAAGCAGCAGAGCAGCAAGATAAAGCTAATCATCCCTTTGGTAGTTCTCCACAAGATGATTATTTAGAAGGTAAAGAGTTCCTAGAATTCTTTCACAAGTGACAAATATTTTCTCTGCTTCCCAGAAATCAGCCCAATTCTTCTCTCTTATCATACATTTACAGACTTGGGTTTTTTTGCATGCTCATACACTAGTCAATCAGTCAGAGAGAGAACTGAGCATATATAAATGGGTAGGATGTTCTCGTGGTCACACGGTTACCAAAGGAATCACAAGAGGACTTTTATTCTGGTTCTGCTCCAATTCACTGCCTGAATGCAGACAAGTCACAGACTCCAGTTGGGTTCATTCAGTTTTCCTCCTGAGAACTTGGAAAGCAGTGCCAGGCAGGCACCACCGTGCTCCATGCCACAGAGCAGCCTCTGAATAACCGGAACTTCACAGGGAGCCCATGCCAGCGTGCAGGGAATGCTGTAACACAACCCAGGGCTCACAGGGCATCGCTGAGGCGGCCCCGTGTCTGGGAGCGATACCACACGTAGCAGCACACATCAAGTCTGAGGTATCCAGACTCCCTGGAACCAAAGGCTTAGGCCCTTGGCAGGATTAACACAGCCGTTCACCCTTGGAGACAGCATAGAATTCTCTCTCATCAAACTGCTAACCAAGGAGCTCCTACAAAAACATCCCGGCTCAGTCTGTGATAATCAAAGTACAAGTCCAGAAACACATTACCTCATTTTCCAGTCTGGGGGAAGACACAAAAAAATCCTTTCCTGTGGATCACAGCCAAGGCAGTAGTAGCCTTACCTGACCAACCTGTCTGTTATTACTTGCAGCAAATTACCCTTGAAGCATTCCTGTTGTTCCAGAAAAGTGGGGTACCAGACAAGAGCACTGACTCCTCTAGTACAGGAGGAAGTGTTAGAGACAGACCAAGAAGATCTGCTGCTCAAAAATACCTGTTTGGGCCTCTTATCCATCCCATGTCCAAACACTTCTTCCTTAACCCTGCCCTCAATAACAGACTAGAATCCAAAGCACAAAAATCTCATGTCTTTGGGGGGAAACTGTGGAAGAGAAATTTAAAAAAAGACTCCTGGACACCTCTAAGGTGGTGACAATTTCCAGAAAGGTTGCTGCAAGAGTCACATTGCACCTCAAAAAGAAAAGCGCTTTTTCCTCAGGAGTCTTCTTCCTTCCCTTGCCACTACATTTTATACAAGAGGCTGGGAGCTCCTGCCCAAAGCCACATCTCACTGTACATACTGCTGACACCCCTCTCCCATCCACTCAGCAATCCCAGAGACCTGCTGCAGACCAGGCGAACACAGGGAAGCAGCTTCCAGTCCACCAGTCCCCATAAGGCTTGTATCCAGGATCCATTATCATATCCTAGATCCATCAGCATGCATCTTCAGCACCGCGACCACAACTAATACACCACAAGAGGGTATAGGCTACAAACTCTCCCAAGTATCTAGAGTTAATTTTATTACAGATGAAATGGGCACCACCCATAAGAGACGAGAGAAAACATACACCTGACAGTCTGTATGCTGATCCCTCTCCCAGCACTGAGTTGGGCCTCTCTCCTCAACTGAGCCGCCAGTTCTCCCAAAGGTTATAAGAACTCAGTAATCATTAAGACTTAAACCTCTGTCAGATTTGTTGTATTAGCCTGCAAATAGTACCTTGAGATTAGTCAAGGGTTTTCAACGCTCCTGTGATTGAAAATATCTCATAAAAAATCAGGACTGCAAAAGTTTCACTCTTTAGAGAAAATAATTCAAAACCAACATGCAGGTACTGAGGACTGAGGAGCACCCCAGTGCAGTGAAGGTCTGGCCTGAGTGGGAACATGCTGCTCTCCAGTGTCACCCCCACCTGCCCATCACTCTTTCCCTCTTCTGCTTTAACTGACATTTGAGGTCTTCAGTGGACACACTTCAACATTTGTGTATTGCTAAAATTCATAATAAAACGAGCCTCAGTGTGAGAGAGAAACGTGTGAAGGGTAGGTTGTATTAAGATATATTCACTAGTAATAGCTGCCAGATGAAAACACTGGAAAACACTTCAGTATCTCGTTAAAAGAGAGCACAGGACACATAACTGCCTGGCAAGCTATCATCATTAAAGCACAAAAGCTTTGGTGGAGCTGAGTAATACTCAAGAAACAGGGAAGATCAATATGCACCACTTTTCTGCAGCTCTGCTCCACTCCTCTTCAAAAGAAACCTTTATGAGCTAAAATTTAAAAGCACATTACCCTCTCTCATGCAGATTATTTTCAAAGAGCTTGTTATTCAACAGGAAAGTTCAATACGACACAAGAAAACAATGAAAGAACCCTCCACAGCAAGGGAGTTAGAACTAGGTGATCTCCGAGGTCCCTTCCATCTCAAATCATTCCAGGATTCTCTGAAGTATCACTGCATCTACACCTTGACCTTCTGCAAATGCAGAATTTTCTCAAAGTTTCATCTATAGCAGCAGAGTTTCACAGAAAATGTAAAAGAATCAATTTAAAGTTTGAGGAACTTTTTCCAGAAAGAGCTCAGGAGAGAGGGTTAAGCTTTCATCGAAATGGATGAAAAGCCTCATTTTTCCTCTTTTTTAGCTCTCCAAGACAAACGTGACCTCATGCCTCTATCAGCACAGAACAGTAGCACCGAGTTTCAAAATGCCATTCCTGCAGATCTCTTCTTGCCACAAAATGACAAATGATTCCTTACCCAAGGATAACTCTACACCTATGTGTCATCTCAGCTACTTCATGCAAAGTGAAGATCACCAGCACTATACAGTCATTCACAGCCCTAAGAGATCAGCCCAATGGCCTATCAAATTTAATCTCCAGGACAGAAACCCATGCCAGAAAACATATCCAAAACTCATCTAAGATAAGAAGTCTTTTCAACAAACTCTGCAGGCTTTGAATTGAACTGCTCAAACAAACAAACACACACACACCAAAAAGAAAAAAAAAAAAAAAAGGCAACAACCCAAACTGAAACTTATACTGTCACACATCTGTTGGCATAAGGCAGCTAGAGACTGTGCCATGAGATTGATAGTTTCTGCTTTCTTATTCCGATTCCTGTAAACATTTTCTTCAAACAGACTCACTGAATCGTTTAGGTTGGAAAACACGTAAAAGTGAGCGATGCAACTCCATTATCTAGACAGATATTGTCATTCACGAATTTAATCACGTTTTTATACTATAAAGCAATTTATCCCCTTGCCATGAATTTTACAGAGTAGTTGTAGAGTATGCAAAAAAAAATACTCTGTTCTTATTATCTGTGTGTTACTTTCCCCTTTCAGTGCTGCCAGGCTTTGTTCAGGAGCTGTGAAAAGGCAAAAGGGAACACCGCTCCGCTCATCAACTTTCCAAAGTGCTGCAGACTTGCGGCTTAACTAAGCAAAACCAAAGTTCTTTTGGCTGTGTCCTTCCAAGGTGTCACTCCTGCCTCTCTTTATGACAGCGCTCCCGAATTCATCTGCAGGATAACTCTTCCAAATTAGAATTTAGAGAGTATTCACCACCCGCTCGAGGACCCCACATCTGAGCAGTAAAACAAGCCTTCCCTAAAGACTCGGCTACCGATTTGCGTTCCACGACAGAGATCCTTCCCGCGAAGAATCCTCTGCGGCAGGTACTCAGCAAAGGGACCGCACAGGTCTGAAACACGCGGGTAAGACAGACCGCGCTTACGGTGGAGACCGACAAGCAGCACCTCCACAGTGTAAAACGGCAGGAGTCATCCCGGTCTGCTCTTCCTACAAAATCTTTTAGTTGTTTTAGCAAGCAACGTTCCAAACGCGCTCCGCTCCCCGCGCCGGCAGCAAAGCCGGGCTGGATGGAGGCACCGGGGGCGCACCGGCCGCTGGCAGCGGCAGAGCCCCGAGCCCCCCGCATCCCCTCCGCTCGCGGAGCAGCCCCCCGCAGGTGTGTCGGTACTGACCGGCCGTGGGCACGTCGGGGACCAGCTTGAGGGGCCCGATCTGCCGCAGCTGGAACGCCGTCCGCACTTCGTGGCAGCTGGGGGACCTGCCCGCCGCCGCCCCGCCGCACAGCCCCGCCGCCGCCAGCAGCCACAGCCCTAGGACGGCGCCGGCGGCCATCTCGCAGCCCGGCACACGGCCGCGGGCCGGGTCCCGGTGCCGGTCCCGGCGGCGGCAGCGCTGCCCTGCCCGCCGCCCGCGCTCCTCCTCGGCGGGAGCGGCCGCCGCCGCCCGCCCCTCCCCTCCCCTCCCCTCCCCTCCCCTCCCCGCAGGGTCCGAGGGGCGCCACCGCCCCCCGATCGCGGCTGGAGAGGAGGGAGAGAGGGGAGAGAGCCCTGGCACAGCTCCCGTGACACGCCTCGGGGGAAGCTGCTGCCCGGCCCCGCGGGACACCGACACGGAAGTTCTCCAAGAGCAGCGGTGCGGTCCCTGCGGGCCACGCAGACCAAGGGAGCGAACCGAGGTCAGTGGAAAGAGTCCCCAAAGAAGGAAGATCAGCACCAAGGGAGAGGCGCGCTCGCAGCCCGTGGTCGTTGGTAACAACAGGTACAGAAGCAGACAGAGCAGTAGGTATAAACCTCCTGAGCGCTGCAGGGTGCACGGTTTGCTTCCATTCCGAAATTCCTAGCAGATGACATGGAAGGGTCTTCTCTAGACAAGTGTTAACTCCAGCCAGCAGTCCCAGCAAAGACTTTACACCAGGATGCATATCTCTCTATACCATCTGCGGATATAAATTGTTCATTTGGACAAAAGCCAGCGGCAGATCTATCCTATATGGTCTGGGGGACATAGCCCCCTCCTGGGGATGACACCACCTTGAGAGCAGCCACTGTCACCATCAGAGAGCTGGTCTGCGATCTTTTCACCGCCCTAAGCAAGCTTCGGTATCAGCTGCTCTACCACATGTTTGAGAACAGAACTACCCTCAACGCCCATGAATATCTTCCATTTCACACAAACACTCCATTTCCAGAGAAGCCAAACCCAAGCGGTCTCCCACAAAGAGCCTCATTTGCACAGTACCTTTCAGGCATATGGAGCACGTTAGGAGCTACAAGAATGACTATTGTTTGAAGCCATTATGTGCGATTTCTTTAAGGTTACTTGCAACCTTCAAGATGCTTCTAATGTGCTTCTGGAACAACGGGGGAGCCCACCTGCAGCTAATTTAACCATTATACATTCCCATAGGTAGTAATGAGAGGCTGAGCTCAGTGCTGAAGTTGCCCAAGTTGTATTTTAATAGCTGGAAGTGCAAATCCTTTAAACGATTTGTTTGTATTTTATCAAGACAATAAGAGATAACTCTCAGTTTTTTGAAGAAGAAGCAATTTGATTCAGAACATTTAACTTGTAGACTAAAAAAACCCAAACTGGAAGAACAAACCAGCCCAGGACACCACAGGACAAGACAGCGCACCCAAAGGGCTGATGGCCATGGACATCAATACAGGTTAACTTTGCTGTCAGCTTAATATGGGTTATACAGCCACCAAGCTTTAAGTTACATACACACGTATACAGGATCAAATCGAGGGGGCAACAGGTAGATTAAAGAGAGATGTGTGAATAATCAGCATCGGTGAAAGAACAATTAGCATCATAAGGCACAGTACCCTGGCTGACAAACTATTGTCCAGCATGTGGGTTTATGTACACAAGGAAGATAAATAAGTTGCCCCCAGTAGCATTTTGCATAACCTTGGGCCCAGTCCTAAAAGACTTTAATTCAGACAATCCTCCGATTGACTTCAGTGGGAGCTCTGCCAAAAAAGAAATGGCAGGGTGATTGATCTGATGAATAATTTACTTGAAAAATAACAGCATTATTTGGCGTATAGGTTATTCTATTAATATCATCAAATGAGTCCCGTGCAAGGGCTCGAGGCATTTAATTCAGTGGGATTCTTGCCATTGTTTTCAGTGGGTGGCAAGTTCAAATCTCAAATGGCTAATTATTTTCTAGCATGGTTTATTTTAATGCCTCATCTTTACATGATGGGTGTTCTTTTCCTCACCTGGCTTTTTAAGTCATGTGACAATTATTTTACTTTTTAATTGGTCCTCAGATCATTAGTAGAGGACAGTCCATTATGTTACCATCTTCAGCTCCCCTCCTCTCCTCAAAATCCAGCCAAGGAACCTGAGTTATCCACATGCCTAAATTCAGTAAAAACCATGTCGGTGAATTGTAACACCCATACATTTAATACTGGTTACTTCAATACATAATATTTATATTTCTTGTTGTTTTGTGATAACTATAGAAGCATTAAATAAAGGTGACACGTTACATTTTTTTGGGCTGGAGTTTAATTTTTTTCCCTTCTGCAAAAAAATGTTGACCTTCCACACACTGTTCAGGTGTATGTTTTTGTCACTGATTACATCCATAGCAAGGAGATAGTCATTACCACCATCAGCAGCCCCAGGTGTTCACATGCACACTCACAACCCACAGGTAACCACTGGCCTCCCTGCATCTCTGGGCTGACACTGAACCATCACACCTCTCTCCTGGCACTGCTTTGGTGACAAATATAACCTTCTGGCACCCATGAGTGTGCAAGATTGCTACTGAAACCCACCCAGTGTAAAGTGACAGGCACTGCAGGTGTTTCTCCCTATGAAGTGATGATGAAACCAAAGTGTCACATTTGGACGTGACTGACTTCCCAAAGGACTGAGAACACACACCACAGGCATAATAGAGTGGACTCCAATTAATTTAGGCCTTATTTCTCCAAAACACATGCTCCACATACAGCAGGGCAGTCAGACTGACTTTATGGAGGTAGTCAGGTGCTTCATGGCAAACACATGCCCAAGTGCTCTGCTGGAAGAGGGCTGCAGATAACAGAAGAGCTATTCAGCTAATTATTGTACGTGACATTCTATCACACTTGAGCAATTTGATTGGAACAATCTCACTTTGTCAACAGGTGTCTTGTATTATAACATGCGTATTTATTAATTGTACATCACTGAGAACTGTATCAGTACTTCTTACAATGTATAGCAATATAAATCTGCTCAAACAATCTGCTCGGTCTTAATCCTGCTAAAGTGACCACAATACTCAGCATGAGCTTTGGGCATATAAGAAAAACTAGGATCAGGCCTAGAAACAGGGTTTTGTGTTCCTGATACCTCAGCCATTCCCTTGTTGAATATAGCCAGAGCTTTGCCAGTGATTTAAATGGAAGCTGGACTAATTCCCTTATGTTTAAGATAAGCTCATCTCCAACGCTGGATTTTCCACCAGTGAGACGTAATGGGCTGTGTATGTCTCAGCCAGGCCAGGAAAGCCAGTAATCTAGTCTTTAAAACCTTATTTTATCTTTAGAGGTCTGATTTTCTAAGGTTCACGTTTTACTGAAGCACCTGAGGAACTCAAACAGGTTCCTTAATTTTACTTCTGTCCACTAAGTCACTGGAATGAGCCCAAAACACATGCTGGTTTTCATTTAAAAAACAACTTAATCAGCTTCAAAAGAAATGCAAAATCCTCTCTCTGTAATTAAGACAAGTTTCTTTTTTCAGGTTTTTATAATTTTCGGTTTTTTCTTCTTTTAAGAAAGTTAAACCTATTTTCTAAAGACTACTATATTTCAAGTCAGAGCAAACTTTAAAGCTGAGTATGAAATTTTAAATATAGATCTTAAATAGTAAAAAAAATCATGCATGAAATATTCATAAATATGCCGAGACTAAAAAGCACTGCTTGAAAATAATTTCTGGTAATTTTACTCAATTTCCTCATCATGTTAAGTGATGAGCACTAGGAAACTAAAATAAAAATTACTAGTAGAAACCTATCATTCTCTTTTTTGTTTAGAGATTCCTTTTTGTTCTCTTCTCATACACTCCAAGTACTGAGCAGAAGGAGAACGAGCATTCTGCCATATCATGAACTGTTTCCTGCATTGCATGTACTCCACATGGAAAAAATATGTGCAGACCTTTTTGGTGATCAGAATGCAGTATTCCTCTGCTGGCTCATTGTTTCATGGATATTTTTCACTTTACCAAATGTACAGTTTACAAGTGCCTGTCATATTTTTTCTGAAAGAAAAAAAAAAATCATGCCTGAAAAGCACAGCTGTTAACTCTACCATAAAACTCATTTTTAAAAACATCATTAGGCCACCAACCAGCCGAAAATCTGTGAAAGAAATACAATTGATATGACAATACAGCAAGTCAGGACAGCCACTAGTTAAGAGAAAACATTCTACAGACAATGCTGAACAGAATTCTACTTTTTCATAATTTTCTAGTGTTTCGTTTTAAGTGTGAGAGCAATTATTTTGGTTCAGGCCAAAAATCCTTCAGCCCAATGACTTGTCTCCCATGGCAGACATCAGATCCACCATGCTTATTTAGAAATTGCACCGTGTGCAGCATATCAGCGTTCTCCCTCTCCAGATCTCAGCTCCAAGTCCCACCCTGCTACCCAGAGACTGCTGTGCATGTTCTCTGACAGAGCTGAGAACATCAGTCTAATTCCCAGAGGAGCAGCTTTTTTCTTGGTCATAAAAAATATAGCCCTGAGAAATTAGTATCTTGGTGAAGATGTAACAGAGGAAAAGGCACAGATTTTAATGACTCAATAAAACAGCACCTCCCAGGGCTGGTAACTGCCATGATCCAAGACGAACACGCTGTGGAGGTGACTGCATGATAACAGTTTTCCCATCTCAGTAGCACCAGCTCTTTCTGTTTGAATTCTTCCTCAAGCGTCCTGGTCACCAAGCAGCTGAGAAGATGAATATACTCTTTGCCCTTACCTGCATGGCTCAGCATACAAATTAATTTAAACTGGGACAAGCAAGTAGGCTCTGAACTTACTCATGTGAAAAGCTGCCACACACAGCACAAGGGAAATCAAGGAGATTACTCAAGGAGCAAAGGTTGCATAATGTAAGCAGAAGAATCTAGCTCTAGTTTCACATACTTCAAAACACCAATAATGGAAATAAGTTTCATATAAAAGAAGCCAGTAACTTACTGAGCATCTTTCAGAAGCTGCTCCCCCCAACAACAGGAGAGCCATACCACAGCAAACACCAAGCTGGTCCCACAAACACCAGCATCAAACTCACAGTGCTAAGGATTATAATACACTGCTAAAAGAACATATATAGGAAGTAATTTTTTGCTCTCCAGAATGGTCCAGCTGGATGGACACACAGGGCAGAGGGATGCGTGGACTCAGGCTGGGGCACACATGCCCCACTGAGCAGCTGTAATGCAGAGCACCCACCCCCTTACCTCCCACAAAATGTGTGTACCTGGGGCTTCCACAGTGACAAACATATGTCACATTTAAAGTGCCAGATTTAACCTTAAAATACACATCAAAACCTGCCTTTAATTTCTGATAATCTGACAAGAACTCCTGGCTGTTTCCTCCCTGGCTGGTAAAAGTCACAAGATGTTCAGTGGACATTGTTAATGAATTCAAAACAGCTTCTAGAAATTCAATCTTTTCTTTGAAAACAGTGCCCTTATTCAAAGGCTTATGGTATGGAACAAGATCATCTTCCAAAAGTACAGTTCATAAAAAATTAAAAAGATCACATAATATTTATAATAGAAGTGTTAATAACATCATTATAATACTTGTAATAGCTTTTTCTTGCAGAACATAATGCCCCAACTGTCATTTGTCTAGTTAGGCACTCAAAAGATGATTTTTAACTATGTGTCAGAATTTGAAGTTAATTAAAACTAATTGCCCACTGTACTGTAAGCGATGCCACTGCATTTCCAAATAGCTCTGTTTCCATGGGATGATTTACTTAACACTGATGTCTCTCACTGACTGAATTCTGTTTGCCTTAATTGTGTTGTTCAAGTTGTTTATCTTTTCTTTCTGCCCTGCAACTTTACATGAAAGGTCATCAGTAGCAAAGTTCATCATAAGATTGACACTTTATCAATGTGGCAGAAAGCATCCTAGAATATCAACTAGTTTATCAAAATGAATGAACTCCTCTGGCATCTCATATTACTGTTCCCACCAGCCACCACTTTCTGTCCTCAGATTACTTGTTTATGTGCTCAGTTTTGTAGCAAAACTTTATAGCTCAGCACCATTGCTCTGGTACAACAGTATTTGATATCTTTACCGTATGGGTGCAAAGTAAATCTCTTTAATGAGAACACATACAGCCAGAAAACAGTGCTGCTACTCCCTCACACCACTAGCATATGTGCAGACCTTTTCAACTTTCTGTGTGTCCAGAGTGTAAGTCTCCACATGTTGGATCACATAACATGGTAGCACCCCCTCCCTTCAGGGGGAGGGTATGAAGGGTGTGAACCTAGGGTTAAATAAGAGCAAAGGTAGCCAGGCACAAGTTTCTGCAGCTGCCTCCCAGCATGAGGGACTGTGGGACTGCAGTAGCAGGCCGGGATTATTTCTGGAAGGAGCACAAGAAACTGAGGAGGAAGAGAGGGCTCTGGATTTTCAGCATGCCACAGGTCGAGTCTAGTGAAAAAGCACAGCCCTTTCTGCAACTATGACAAAAGCAGGCTGCTTGCCACCAAGCTCACGTACAGCATGGCAGGTTCACATCACCTGCTCACTTCAACTCATTGAACTTTCCCCATCTGACATCTGCAAATGGTGCTAGGACAGAATTTCTAGGACTGCTGTCAGCCTTGTGGCATCACACCTGCAGAGCCTGATGGTGGTGGTAATGGAGGCTTCCACAGGAAGCCTTTGCCATGGTATCACTCTTTTCCTTACAGTTTGGTAGTAGGAGTTATATCAAGAAACCCAACAATACACCTGTGTGAAGTACCTGCCCTTGACCAAAGCGTCTTCCAGTCAGCACACAGCATCATAAGCACCAACAACCAGTAGGGAGCTGGAATGAGCCCTGAAGGAAACTTTTGTTGCTGTAGAAAACATATTATAGAGGACCAGCTCCTGTATATTTATGTTTTCCAGCCTAAGAACATGCCTTAAAAGTTATTTAACACCTGCAAACTTGCCTTGCTCCCTGAAGTCAAATCCTGCCCATCCCATCCCAAGTGCCAAGAATCCTATTCAAGCCCAGCTCCACAGGGCAGGTGGTGGTCAGATGAGACAGCCAACTTGTCATCAGCTTGCCCTGCGCTCTTGGGCAGGAACCTCTGCAAAGCCACTCAGCACAAGTCATCCACAACCTGCCTAGAGACCCACTGGGTATATGAGGGGCTGCAGGGGAAGACTGTGTTAAAATTGCTAGCATGGAGACAGACCATCATTTATTAGTAAAATCTGCAGTGGAGAGATGTACACACTGACAGACATGAAAAAAGCACCACGTGTCACCAAGCTCAACTTCCAGATGTTTGATTCACACTATACTCCTAGTCCACTCCATTATGAAGGGCAACAGCAGCTTGATAGCCTGGAGACTGGATAAGCATTAGCAGAACAGGCTCAAGTCACTGCTGAAATATGCCTGGGAAGTTTGCCTGTGTAGTCCGAAACACATGTGGTTAAAATATGCTATTCATAAAAAATACATGTTGAAAACAACTTTTTCTAATTGGCATTCACTGTTGTCAGTTCTATACAAACACTTTTGCTAAAGATTTCAGTGCTGAGGAGCACTCCAATAGGAGAATTCCAAAGTAGAAATCTACACTTCAAGAAAACTACGAAAAGCTTCCATGTTCCACAGTGCTGGAAGCAAGTTTCACGGTTTCTCTCTGGTTCAACAGCTGCCCAGTACATTCACTGCAAGTGGACTTGGAGAGGTGTCTCTCAGAACAGGAGCTGGAAATGGTGGAATTGGGCAAGTCACTTGCCTAACTTCTCCTGCATGATCGTCATCACGGCAAATACTCAACCCCTTTGCAAACCGAGCAAGTGTGACATAGAATCAGAAAAACAAAAAGTAAGCACACTGGGCTGTATTTGAATGTCTGATACATTCTACACATACCACTGCATTTTTTAAGAACTATATTTAACAACTGGTTTCTTTTGTTTGAATATTGAAAGTCATCTTTTGCTGTTTTGTCTTACACCATAAAGTGACTTATAGATCTAATACAATGAGTAATCCTGGAGCTGAAAAGTGCTTTTCAAAGTGAGAGAATGTGAACGCAACAGCTCAGCTAAACCTCGTATGTAAGTGCAAACTTTTCCCAGTTGGTTTTGCTCATGAGTAGTACAGCAATTGCTGCAATCCTTCACATAAGCGAAACAGGGATATTTGACCCCTTTAACTCCAGCTATGGGAACTACTCTTGGCAAAGTAAAATTTTTTCCCTGTTGCAACAGGTCTGTATTAGTGGTTCTTGCCAGCAGATCAGCAGTTTAAATTGCAGCTCCTCTGGGGAGGCATCACTGCAGCTTAATGACATGACTTTCATGGTGCTTTCATTAACAGAGGGTGTAACGAGCAATGACACAAACCCTCTGCTTGGGGGTCAGCCTGCTGCCATCCCTCCCTCAGCACACACCCTTCTCCAGGATTCCGGGCGATTCCTGGCTTCATCTGCTAGACACCAAATTTTTCATGCACATGACTCTAATCTCTCCTCTCCAAGAGAGTGCAGGAAAAAGCAGATGAGGCCTGAGCAAGTATAAATTAATGCTGACATTTGCTGGAATAATGTACTCTCTCTGCATCTGACGCCAATAGAGGCTGCTGGCGACACACGTTTATATGCGACTTTCTGCTAAATCAGAGCATCATCTGAGATTATGCTTAGGAGACATCCTGAGATTTGTGATGGTCCCTAGAGCCATAGCCGAGTTCTGAGCCATCTATTCTCACTGACTGCTGAGATTTCTTACAGGCAATTTTTAGAGACAAAACTCAGGATAAATCCCACCCATGATTCACAAGGTAACAGGAAAGCTTTGTTTGACTTTGAAGTACAGATTACTCAGTGGTGATAGCACTACCTATTCTACACAGCTCATTTTCTTCCTTCAAAACCAAGTCCAGGGCTGGTCATAAGTGAGTTTCTGCCCTGCAAAGTAAATCAGGAACAAATGTGGGCCCTGACACATGACACCTGTTGTCCTCAAGTTCTTCACACAGTTGGGAGTTGAATGAATCACGATTTTCTACTGAGTGGCAACTGTATGCATGCAATCTAAAATTCTTCAAAGCCAGTGCAAAGCTCCTGTGACCCCAGTGAGCTTTGGAACAGGTCTGCTGTGGCCTGGTGCTCCTGTACATGAGTCATCTCTGACCATCCAGAGACAAGGGTTCATGCCATGCTCTAACTCAAAAGGATGACACCCACTTTCTGCTCTGTTTTCAGACTGATCCGTGGGGAAAGATCTACAGAATCTTTGCCCTCCGAGGCAGCAGTTCCAGCTGCAAACCCAGGAGGATCTCAGCCTGAAACTGAGAGTGACAATATTTTTTTTAATAGAGTTTATATACCTTCCACCAAGCAACGTCTTAGCCACAGCTCTCCTCACTGACTGAAGTCAGCATGCAAGAATTTAGCCCTTTAAATTATGAATTATAGGAATAGATATGTTCAAAACAAAGCCTTAAAAGTCATCAATAAACTAGATACTAGGACTTAGTGTGTACTCACAACTAGAATTTGCACTTAAAGATGTAGCAAGCCTTTTCATGAGGGAAAACAGTACTAATGGGGTATTTTTTTAGCTCCACTTAAGGTGTGGCATGCTTCATTTGCTGCCACAAATATAATGGAATATAATATGTCTTTGTATTGAATTATACTTGGGCTGATTATTAAATGAAAACCATTATTCCATTATAGCCGTAAGAAATGGAAATGCTGCATATGGCTGTGTGCAATCCATTAACTGGCTCATGGAGTTGAAGACCTTTCAGAGACCATTACAAATCCATCCCATTCCCTCTCTGACAGATTTTACACACTGATATCTGCACCGGATGCAAGAAGCATAAGGTTGTATAGAACCACTATTAATCAGCCTTTACATACGGTTTTTGCCAACAATGAATATTCTGAACTTATTCTTCATATATTGTTTTTTGATAAGTATGTGATCATGGAGAACAATTTAACTATTCTAGCAAAAGTGCCTCACACTGAAGAGTTCCCAGCCAGCTGGTCTGCAGCAATGTCCACCTTAACTTGCCTCTTGCAAGACAATAATTGACCTAACACATCTTGCAGTTTGGGGATATTATCAAAGTGGGAATAAACAGGAGAGTTGCCTTAGTTGACTAATGGACCTTTGAAAATCTTCCACAATACTCCTGCTGGTATATGATTAGTTTTTTTTATGTTGCGTGTCATTTTCTGTGTGCAGAACTTTTAATATTAGAATTATTTACAATGATTCAGCATGATCCTTTGGTTTTGCAATATTCTTTGAAACAGATTCTTTGAATCTTTGATTCTTTGATTCTGATCATCCAGCTATGACTCTGCATGGTTTGTGTTTAAAAAAAGGTTAAGTTTACAGTGTGAAATCAATCTTTTCTAACTTCCTTTGTATCATCTAATGTGGGCAGGCAATTTGGATTTAAAATGACACAAAAATAATGACTCAACAAAGGATACTAGTTAAAGGCAAAAGTTTGATCCAAGTTTTAACTAGGAACGTTTTGCTACCCAAAATGAATCTTTCCTTTTGGATTTGTTTTGTTACATGAATTTTCCAGGCTGTTTGATACAATCAGTTCCCTCCTTTCTCCGTTATCCATGCCATACTCACCAACTCACATCAGTACTCAAGAAGTTTTACCCGGAAATGGTGATCACAGAATGAGATTTTAGCTACCTGTGACTGACAGGACAGAGGGACACATGATACAGAAGCTACACAGAAAGTGGTTTGTCACCAAAGGAGGGGAAGAGGCTCTAATGAGTTGCAAGTATCTGGACACTTTGTACACAGCAGGGTTCCAATCAAGATAAGCACAGAAAGGGGACCCTTTTAGAGGTGGTGAGATAGGGAAAACAGATCTAAGCCATTGAAATTACCAGCTGGCTCTCTTTGATCCTATCAGGCAGCACTGAGCATCTCTTTTCTGATGTTCAGATAATGTTTCTTACTAACATCTAAAAGAGAAAAAATTCAGAAAACAAACACAAGGAAGAACTAAATAAGAACTGTGAGGTGCTTGGAGAGCAGTAACATCAAGTACAGTCCAGTGTGTTGGCTCTTTCATTGCCAGAGCTTTCAAATATGCCTTTACTTAAACAAAATCTTATGTAGTTTGTACATTTTCTAGCAATAGATTGATAGCTGATGTGCTAAAAATGTATGACTCATGCAGGCTGTTCCATTCCATTTCCTCCTGAATAAAGACAACTGCTGTCATCTTTGTCTTAGGGCCAACATTTTGGATAATCTACCTTTGACACTTATATCCCTAAGCCAGTTGGGATTTCTCCTTGGGTCAGTTCCCACCCCCTCTTCCCAAAGGAACAAAGGTAAAAAGCTGATGCAATTCCTCAAAAGTGAGGTGGCTCTGCAGTGGGTCTGGCCTGCCTTAGCCAGGCAGTAATTAATTATCTAATTAACTGATCCAAATTCCTACCACTGTGCACACAGGGATCCACAGGTGAGCTGTGACAACAAAACATCTTTTTTGCAAGTCTGTTGTGATCTCTCATAGCTCAGCACACAAGTTGAGACAGCCTCACCTCCAAGGTATCCAACCTACCTTACAGGAATGAACTCTGAACTCCAGGAGAATGGAACCCAAGGGTTTTTTCCTCTTTTTGTTGACCTGTTGTTACTAGGGTCAGTGTTCTTTCCATTTATGCCACACTCCACCACCAGGAATTCTCCTATGGGCTTCTTTCTTCATTCGCTAAATTTATTCAGAAGAGCCGAGAGCAGATGCTTACACAGAGGTGACAGAGGAGGGAAACCTGCCCAACTTGGCAGGATCCAGGAGCATCTGGTAGCAATAAAATATATCAGGGATTGCTATTGCACTTAAAGAGACTCTCCTCCTAATGCAACAATCTTCTACAGAAAACCTTTCTCACAACTGGCTACAAGAACTCGACAAATTCTTTTTCTGTCTAATTTTTCCCACTATTTTCAATATCATGTCAAGCTTGTGGCCAGAAGGGTTTACCCCTTCAGTTCCTCATCAGTGGGGCACTTGCTCTTTTTTTTTCCCTCAGCACCAGTGGTTCTGAGGAAAGGAGAACAGTGATAGGAAATAGGAGAGATGAAGAATCAGAGCAGCCCAGAAAAACTATTCAGAAAACATTCTCAAGGGAAACACCTTGCTGGAAACAGGAATGGGAGATAATCCACCCTGCTAACTCTAATTCATGGCAGACATGCTCTTTCTAGGCATTTAAGGTCCTCCTGTCTGATCAGTTCAGGCTCCCGAGTCCCTTCCTAGGAACTTGTGAAAAATCTAAATGTACTTTTTAATCCCCAGGCTAAAAATCTAGTGAGTTGCCATCATGCCCACTCCAAGTTCTTTTAACAGAAGCACATCTTTTAATAGGAAAATTCAGTTCTGTTGATACCTCAGCTCATCCATGAGAAAATAGGCATGAAAGCAGCACTTTTTCCTGGACAAAAGTATTTTTTATGCCAAGCTGCCTGCACTAAATCATTTTTCCTCATTTTATTTCTTTGCTAGAAAGACTCTCCTCCCAGTACTTGTTTCATAACAAGAGAAAGATGAACATGCACAGAAATTTGCAATCAGGACTTCCACAGCTGTTCACTGCAGCAGAGAAATCATACAAATGACTCCCTTCTGTGCCTGCCCCTTGCTATACCATCATAAATCTGCATTCCCATTTCCCCTGGCACAAGGACAGCAGAGTTCACTGGAACTGCCAGAGCCAACGGAACAAGCTCTCGTCCTTATTACTGTCCAACTGTGAGAAAAAAAAACAAACAACCCTGCTTTGGTAGAGCACAGAGGGTTTGGAGGTCTCTGCAGCAGCCAGGCATCTGTGGAATTGCAATTAGCTGACAGAAAAGGGGCACACAAGGGCTGCTCCTGGCTTTCAGGGAATTGCCCTCTTCAGATGGAGCCTTGCTCTGTTAGGAAGCACCCTGCAGAAAAAGGCACTGTCGCTAATTTAGAATTCCACCTGAAAAAGGGTAAGAATGTCACATGAATTGTAAGATTTCAGCAAGTTGAGACAAAGCTCCACAGGGAGGTAAAACTTCAAATAGAAACATAAAACTTACTATTAAAGGTAAAGCCAGTTCAAAGTATTTCATAGGGAGGAAAAAAAAATCAAGCTGTAAAACCTTGGATCTTCTAAGGACCACAATCCTCATTCAGTTATGGCAGCAACTGGAGGATGCATTTACCCCTCAACCCTTCCTGATTCACCTCATCACTGGGATCAGGTTATTTTAGGAGGGTAATTTCTCCCTGCAGCAACAGGTCTGGCCTCAGCCATCAATCCAGTGCACTGCCAGCTGAATAAGAGAGTCTATCCCAACAAAAGCAGAACTGGACCAGAGCAAAAGCTGTTAGTACCACAAACCTCACAGTTTAAATGTGGTATTTTACTGCTATTTAGTAATTTAACAAGAAAGCAGATTTTTCCCCATTTTAAAAAGCCTAAGTATCAGTATCTCTAGCTGGATGCTATGCTTGAATTCTTGAGCATCTCCCATTTAGAGAACATCACTGGCTTCTATTTGGGTTTTTTTACCTTTTTTGTAGGTAAAACAAAATAAATTTTCCTTTTTAAAGCCAAACGCTCTCTCCAAATGACAAAAAACTGTAGCCAATGAACTGAAAATGATACGTAAGGAAAGCCACCTCTGTTCAGAAGAGTTATTCCAATTGGTTGATGAAAGGCATTCTGATATAGTCAACTTGTGTTAGAAATAGGACAGAATCTCTGCTAATAAAAAGACAGTTCTCAAGTATTGACTATTAATTTCAAATGAAATTTGCTTAATAATGCTTTAGGATAGCAGTATAATTATGTCATTTCCCCATTAGATTTAGTAAGTCCTTTTGTGTGCACCAAGATGACATAAAACACATCATATACAAATAAATCAGAAAAAAGAATTACTGAATACTTCTCATAATTTTGCCAAGGATTCTGAAATTTCTCATTAAAAGAGGGCCTGGCTGCAAAGAACAAATCCATATAACAAACTAATATACTGATGCTGAAACATGTAAAATACATACAGCAAGATTATAAATATGGATTTTATGCATCACTGTACAGAAAATGTAGTGAAATCTCTGCTTCCCACAAATGTAACAAAGGAATAAACATGTTCTAGGAATGGATTTATTGCACAAAGTTCCACATCTAAGAGGTCTCCAGAGTAGAATTACATACTAGGCACACTCTGATTGATAGCAGCTTCCACTGCAGGCCCCTTTATCCCCTAACTTACTTCCCTGTCAAAGCTACAAACTAATTTTTTTTCCTTTTTGCCTTTTTCTTCCATTCACTGACAGTTAAAACACTTCTAAGTAAGGTTTCTGAAAACCCTTTTTAATATTAAAAATGTTATACTTCCAAAGATTCCTAAAACATCCTTGCTCATGGAGTGCACTTGGACTCCATTCTCTAGTACAGGAATCCCACACTACGGGAGAAACTTAAACAGTCTTTTGAAGCCTGGGTTGTGTGCAAGGAATCACTGTGCAGCCTCTGACCCTTCCCATTAAAAGTCATGGGAATTTCTTTACCAAGTCACACAATCTACAGATCATCCCATTTTCCTGGAAAGAGGCACTGCCATTTAACAGAAAGCTGCGCAGTGTTCATCTTGTCCTAAGGAAGGAGGGTACGTCCCTCTGCAACTCCAGCTGAACCTTACCGACAAATCCATGAGGAAAACTGGCAAGGAAGAGATAATCAGCTCCGTGCTGCTGTTTTTAAAGAAAATCTCCCTTTTGCTACTGATGGACAGTGAGTCAGCATTATCTGAATGAGTCTGTACTGTTATTTTTCCGTCTGATTGTCACGTATATTTGAAGCTTTGCTAAAAATCAATCTGTAGTGCACCTTTGATGATAACACGAGCTCATTTATTAACATAAAAATTAAAATCTGACAGACACCTGCATATGTGCTCATTGAGGACTCTGTTACTGGCATTGACACTGCTACTGTTACTTGCAAGGCTGAGCATAAATCCCCTCAGCTGCAGAACTGGGGACTGCAGAGTGGACAAATATGCTGCACAGTGGCTTTCAGACACATTGCACCAATTTATTCACAAGTCCAAAGCAAAATCTGTTCTAATTGCATTGATTCAGCCTCACTTTCTTTGAAGACACCAGTTTTATGCCAAACCCTGGTAACTGAACATTATTTGTTTGTTGTTTGTATTGAAATGAAGTGCTAACTAGTACATCTCCTGTTAAAGAAAGAGTGGCATTGAGTAATTCTAATCAGTTCCTTTATAAGAAAGTCTGTTTCCCTTCTGCCCATGTTTGCTGTCTGCATGCTAATTCACCCTTGCTTCAACAGGCAGCGTTGTCACCACTTACCTAACTGAATCTGGATTTTTTTTTTATTAAATCACATTAAGGCAGGTGTAGTAAATGATTATTCACCTGGATTGCATTTTTCCTGGGATAGAGACATACACAAACACCATCATAAGTCAGTGTCAAATATGTGCTTGCTTTAACTACACTGTACAATGACTGATTTCCTGCAGTTTGAGTAGGTTTTATATATTTGTCTCCTCTGTCTTGTACAATATGCTGCCACTTACTACATTCACTAGAGAAAACCTGTGGCCTACTACCCTACATTAAAGCCCTGCTAATTAATTACAGATCTTTTTCCACTGTGTTCGGGATCAACAGGAGAAAAATAAAAAATGTGTCCCATACTTTCCCCTTTGTTTTTCCATTTCCACACCACATCCAATGGCTCTTGTATTGAAACCCTATGCTGAATGTAATGAGATGCAAGTCTCCACCGTATCCATGGTTACTATTTACTAACAAACCTGATGATGTCAGGAATTTAATTAGGTTGTTTCTAGCACAGAGATTTTAAACCATGAAATCATTAAAGTGTCTAATCTTTTCTTTGTTTGGATTTTATAAAAAAAGTAAACCCAAACTAAACACCATTCCTGTCACAGAAAGCTGAGCTTCTCAGGGTTTGCCAGGCATAACACACTAACAGGTTTAAGAGTAATTAACACAAGCTATTCCACACACTATTTTTTTTTCAAACTACACCACAGCAGCAACTGCCACTAGCACTGTTGGGCTTCAAGATTGTACCAGTGTTTTTATTACAAATCCTTACTTTCAAGATTTATAACTTGGCTGCAAAAATGAGCTTCAGGCTAAGATTTAGCATACAGGCTCAAGCAATTAATTTTTAGCACCAGAGTTGTTATAAACCAGCACGGAGCTGGAATGCTTCTGTGAACGCCCCCTCCTCACTACAAACAAAGTGAGGCTGTGGAAATATCCCCTGAGTGTCTCTGCACAACCTGGCCTTCATCCACCTAAGCTGTGGAGCCCTCGTCCTGCTGAAGCCACCTGCTGCCCTGTGCATTCCCTATGCAGGAGAGCCCCTGCCTGCCTGCCCCACTGCCAGAGGCTAAGCAGCCTTTGATGAGAGTAAAACGTCCTTGGCCTCAAAGAGGATCCAGCCCAGAGGTCAGTGTAGGGAAGGACAGGGATCTCCTGTACACTCCTGCCCTGGGCAAACCCTTCCAAGGTCCAGGAGTTCTTTAGGGAGCCAACAATGAAACCACCAAGCACAAGGCAGCGAGTTCCAGGAATCCATGTCACTGTGATTTGTGTGCAAAGTTTGCTTCCAGGGCAAAGTGAACTGCAGTCACCCATATACTTATTTACACTTTTTTTTTTTTGTCAAGTCCTTACAGCCCTTAAAGATCCAAGGGCCAGATTAAGCTGGTCTTCACTAGGAAGACCATTCTGTCACGGTGCTGCTGCCTGCAACAGCTCCATGTTAAAGGAATAAGGACAGGAGCAGACAAAGCACCTCCCGCACCGGGTCATCCCTGCCAGCTTTGCTCACAAACCTGGGACCACACATTGCTCCAAGTTGAGATAATCAGAGGGCTCTGTGCAGCAGAGATACAGCCTGTGTTCAATCAGAGACAGAGACTACAGGATTAGCAGCAAGCAAGGAAGTACAGGAAACTAATACCCATTACATTCTCTGCTCTAATCTAACTAAAGGAAAGCACAGAACTCAGGGCAGCGATGAACATGGTCCCTGTCCCTCCTTTCACCACCTGCAACCCAACTTAATCAGAGAAATTCTTCCTTGAGCAAGACTTAAGTCAGAAAACAACTTTCAAGGCCACTTTCTTTGCATGATATCAAGGTAGTTTCCACTAGTTACAGTGGGATGGAAATGCAGCTCATCAGCATCATACTCATATCAAACTCTGGGCCACCTGTTATGTCTCCTGCTTATGCTGATCTCCAGCTGAATAGCTGTGTATTCATTACCTCTGCATGAAAACCACTCTGCACAATGGAATCAGAGTCCCTGCAAGGAGGCTACTATAGTACAGACAAGTGACAAATGTGAGGATTACTGTAATGCCCTCGGGAGAATTAGAGCGTGCCAGGAAAACTCAGGCCAGTTCATCTCTACAAAAGGGATAAAACCATTCTTTATCACTATTACCACCAAAGCTTCTTAATGTGCAAAGCCAGAGGTATCCTGTCAAAGAGCAGTAGGATATCAGACAAACTAAAGAACTCCATTAAACACAAATTTCCCAGAGTCATATTTCTGGAGTTTTGACAGCTTCCTCTTTGCCATCAAGAGCAGAAATTTCATGAAAGTGTCTGAAGTGACAGGAATGTGATCACACTTAAAGAGGAGGAGAAAAAAAATAAAAATCAAAGGTATAACTTCAAAGGAAAAATAAGCTAGAAGTCAAACTCAAGTAAATTAACACATGGAATTGCTAAAGGCCCCAAAGAAGAGTTTTTCAGAGCATATCCTTTTGAATAGAAAGATGTTGAAAGGTAGATTGGTAGAAGATCATTGCATTGGAGTTTTAAGACAGTGGTTTGGTTTTGTCATGTAAGATAAAAGCAACTCAGATTTACTGCTACTTCATGTAGCAAGATTCTCATGAAGTTCAAGATAAACGCTGAAGAGGATTATAGTGGGGTAAGAGGGTTTTTACTTCTGAATGATTAAACTTTTCCTAAAAAATGCTAACGTGGTTTGGTGAAAGCATTTTGCTAATCTTAGCAAATTGTTTTGGTTGCAGAAGAAACCAGAATCTGAAGTTTCTTCAGTTCAAACCCACTTATTTTCTGATTAAGACTTTAGGAAATAATACAAAGATGTAAGTATTTAACAGAAGTTTTTTGTTTGGTTGGTTTTTTTTAAATTTTGAACTTTGAAAGTGAGACTGCGTTTGAAGTTCTTGGTACTTAATTTTTGAATCACCAGAAACACTGGTAGAAATAAACTGAGTCAAAGATGCAATCACCCCACATCCTAGAAAGACTGCAGAATGGGTGCCCCTGAAGAAACCTGAGCTAGCATGTTCAGAATACTCTGCACCTGGATTTGGACCAGTCTGTCTCCCCAGGCTCCTCCATCTAAATTACTCTGTGAAGTCAGTTCTCATTTATTTAGAGAGCTCTGAAGATAGCACCCATCTCTGTATAGGTCAGTCTCTAAGCTTATTGGTAAAGGCCAGTCCCTTACAAACTCAAAACCGTTTCATTGAATTTCTCCACAGGCTCATGCCAGTCTTCCAGAAACAAGAAGGAAATAATCTGTTCCTGTCAAAGGGAAGTAGCAGTTGAAAAGACTTTTGGACAGAGGGATGGATAATTGTCCATTGTCCCCTGACAAGTTCAGTTCCTTACACTGCAATGGTAGGTGAAGGCTGCCCGTGTTTCTGTACACACGTTAGAAATGCAGGTGCCCCACCCATTTCTAGTAATATTCTCCTCAGTTGAATTCAGTCCCTGCTTCGGGATAGGCCTTTGCCCACTGTAGGCCTCAGTCAGAGAGGAAAGCCCACATCCCATGAGGAAGGCAGCTGTTGTCTAGAGGAATGGCAGCAGGCTTGCCACTGCCCTCAGCACCGCGCCTGACACGCCAAGGGGATGGAACACAACCTCACCATGTCCCTGGGACAGCTCTGCACAGCACTCTCAGCTCAGCAACAGCATTTTGTCATTTAGATTTTGCTTCCCTGTTTTTTCAAGGCATGGCTCCCGAGACGAACTCCTGAACGTGCAGGGGACTCCTGCATGTCACCATTTGTGAATGGGGCCCACATCAGGGCTTCTAACCCCACAGCTTTTGACGTTCCAGGAGTGAAGCAATCAAGGTGTTCTCAGGGCAGCTGGAAGTACCTGTGGGTGAAAGACTTGGCAACAATCACTTTCTTTAGAAATGTTTTAGATCAAGAGATGCCTCATGGCTCATAAATCACCTTAAAGCAGCAGACAGAGAGGACACTGAAGATGAGTGAGTGAACAGCTATTACTTAAGTGAATGACAAAGACTGTTCTAACTGAGCATTTAATTACTTTGACCTTGCAATAAAAAGCATCCTCTTTATTTTTGTTCCAGGTTTACATAATCAGTTTCTTTCCTCTTTGATCACTTAACAACATGCATTTCTCCTGTACAGAGCCTTGCTGTTGTTCCCATCAGACTCCAGAATGCAACTGTGTGCTGTTATTGCACAAAAAACACAAACAGCAAGTTTGGGCACTCTGCCATTGCCATTTCACTTATTTTCATCTTAAGTGCAAAATGTTCTTTGAACAAGAATGAGATGCGTGTGTCACAGTGGGGAGGGCAAAAATATGAGCTGAAAGTCAGGCAGGGTACATTGTGCTCACCACACTGTTTTTGTGGGCTGAAAGTCACCCATGAACAGCTGATCTAAGGCTCACCGTGGGGGCGGGGGGGAAAAAATCACATAGGAAGCCAAGTAACAACCCTTGGAAAAATCTCCCCAATACATGCAGATAGCAAAGAATTAGCAAGATACCTTGGTCTTTATTTACTATTGGAGTCTGATCTTTTAAGCAAAAGGACAAAGGAGTGGGCAGAGCAAAGGAGAATTGTCAGAAAGGCAGGTACAGCTTTCAGCACACTTGTGTTACCTTCTGCCTTCCACTAGAAAAATTAGGATGAACATAGGTAGAAGTAGAGGATGAAGGAGTAGGGCTAGCAAAGACAGATGGCTTAAGTCTGTGGTAACTGGAGGGTTCTTAAAATGGCTACTTAGTTGATGTGCTCGAAAACCACAGTGCAGAATAAGGGCCTGAAGCCAAAAGGAAGGGATACAGCTTGTCCCATCAAATAAGAATTTAAGACTCCAAGCCTTCCCCTGTGTTGGGCCACAACAAAAAGTGGTAAGTGTAAAAATACTACAGGTGCATAATGAAACGCATCTCATCGGTTTAAATATTTCCTCCACTAGAATGATGGCACAAGGGAAGGCAGTACACAATAGTTTTCTGAAAGGAGGCAAAGCAGCTGCAAGTCATTTCAGCACCAAAAAATCAGTAGCTTAAAACCAAAATAAAGAAATACATTTGGTTAATTGAGGAGTCTCTGGAGAGGCAGTGTCAACATAGTCCAACTGTGGCTCAGAAGAGGTAAAACTGATCCAAAAATTCATCCTGGGAAGATCCTAAATGAACAACTTGTACAATATGGCCTCAACAAGAGCCTTACAATAAAATCTAAGAAAAGCCTGCTCTTTTTTTTTTTTAGTTATTTGGTAGGAAGTTCTCTAATTCATCACTTAATCACCATTAGCAGTCACTGTTAACTATTTCAGCTGAAGAACAGTACAGTCTCACCTGCCCAGACTCAAACTGAAGTACCAAAACTAACACCCAAGCCTGGAATACATGAGATCTGCACTCAGTTTGTGGCACAGCAGCAGACTCGAGGGCCTATTTTATAGAGATAATAAATAAGCAGATAAGGGCAGAAGACTACCTTCCCCTATGACATAACAAATTAAAAGTTTTAAGTTTAAATCTTTTACATCAAATCTATACAGACCTTAATAGGAGTTTTAGTTATTATAGAAAGCCAGCTCTTTTTCTGCTTGTGTCATCATAAGGCATCACTACCTTTAGTCTTGGTGGAATTCTTGTCTGTTTGTGAAATGGGATTGACAGATAACAGTTCTTATCACCCTGCTCCTTTCTCACCAGGCTTTGCAGCACAAGCTCTGTTCCTCAGGATACGGTGTCTAACACAAAGGGGCTCTGAACTGATCTGAGATCATCATCAGCATCCACAAGATAAGCAGCAACAAGATACCCCACACAAGCAGCTTCTAGAAAGTCTGCAGCTGTACAAGAAAGGCTAAAAACAACCCCCCCTTCTGCCAAAATGCAGAGAATTGGTTAGTCACTCTAATGGGACTATTAGTCCTAACGATTAATTTAAACAAAAAAAATGTTTTATGATCTAAAATTGGTTCATACAGGAAGTGTTGGACACCATGCCCTAGGGAACTCCATCCTCCTTTCCTATTGTAAGGAAAAAATATGGTATCAGCAGCCTGAGTACAAACTTGATTCTAGGGCTGAACTGCTCCCACATTATCCCAATTGACCTGTACCTGGAGAAATGCACCAGACAGAGCTCACAGCATGTTTCACAGTGACAGCATCTGCAAAGACAGTCACTCATATCTAAACATCTCCTGTGTGTATCTAATATTAAGTATAAAGTACTTGAAACCTTTAGGAGCAGGGAGAGGTTAAAGTTCCTTTTGCCTTTCAGTTATGCTACAGACCATCACACTGACATGAAGATTTCTCTGGGCCTCTATGGTCATTTATAAAATAGGAATAAAATACCTCCACCCACCTATTTTTAGACCCCACATTCTGTGTTACGGTTTGAGTTACTGTATATTATCCATTGCGAGAAAGATGTTCAGCCCTGGTACTCCAATGCAAATGAAGGAGTGAAATACCATCCATTTCTTTTCAAATTAATGCTTTATATTAGAATACAGCAAAACAGATGAAAAGGGAAGAAGAGGGTCCATTTATATAGCAAGGGGGCATTCTATGAGATTGTCTGAAAAAACAACTTGAATTGTTTCTCTGTATAGTACAGTACTTGTTTCATGTCCCCTTGATTAAGAGAGTGGACTTTCCATAGGTCTCAATTCCACTTAGAGATGTTTCCAAAAAAGCCCCTTGGGATGCCCAGAGCAGCAGTGCTGGTGGTTTTCATCTCCCTGTGGGTGTGCAGCTTTTAGGACAGGGCACAAACACAGTAATAAAAATCCCAGAGAGTCCTCTGTCCTTGTATCCTGTGATGGAGGTCAAGCCTTTTCCAGGCTAATCTCAAAGTGAGAAAGGCTTGTGAAGTTGGGTTTAACGGGTGAAACAATTCATTCAAAAGCAGTTGCTCAAAACCGTGATGTCCATACACCCAGGAACACTGTAAGAAAGTCTGTTGAGCTTCAGAATAATCCAGCAGAACTGGGAGTTGCCTTCATGTAACAGTGACCACTCCCAGCAAGGACCATGCTGACATTTAACATCACCTAAGGCCATCTGCATTTAATGTGAAATAGGCTTCCTAAGTGAGCTGCCAGAGAACTGTGCTCTGACCTGCAGACTTTAGGTGGTCACTTTGCTGTATGCTCCTATGCACTAAGTGATTTGCTTGCAAGTGTGGCAGAAATCAGCACACACAATGTTAAAACACTGCCACTATGCTCTTCTGGAGAACAGTAATGCAATGGGTCTCAAGGCTTGGTCTCAATTCTGCAGGCTTTAACTATTCACTTGCAGAGAAGAAGTAAAAGGTGTAAACTAAAATTTTCACCACCACGCCCCACACAGCATTTTGCCTGGCTGCTATTTCTTAATTTTGATCTGCCAGTATTCCAGTCCTCACCAGTGTCACTCCACACCTCCTAAGAAACATGCTGCAGCTGCCTAAAATTGCACTGCTTTTGGTTCAGTCTGCTGAACTGGTAAAGTGGAAGTAAACCAAAGAGGGGAAATATTTAAGGTCCAGATTAGAGCCAGATGCTAGCCAACTTGGTTTTTCTATCAGCATAACCTATACTTAAAACGGAATTATCTTAGATTTGGTTGCAAAAGGTGACAGGATTGTTAAATGGGCTCAACTCTCACTGCCCCAAAACCCAGATATGTTTCCTCTCTCAAGAGCAGTTCCAGATCATACCTTGCATAGGCTGCTTTCAGATAAAGAATACACAATCAGTAGATAAAGGAATACTTTAATATTTCAAATGAAGCAAGGATTGTTTAAAGCTTGTTTTGTCCTTTTTTTTTTTTAAATCACATTGTGATACCTTGCTGCACTCATATTCTGAGCACTGGTGAATGTTATGGCATCTGATGCATGGCTAAGGGCTCACTCGGTTATAGCACACCACCGAACACAGGGAAATGGGATGGCTCTGTGCTTTAGGGTCTGACTGTGTCCCATATGTCTGGTGCTGAGCAAGAACTCAAAGCTGCAAAGGCAGGGTGAGCTTTAAGTAACTTGACTGGACATGGCTGGCAGTAGAAATACAGCACCTGGTCCAAACACTCTGGTGCTCATGCCAGAACCTGGTAAAAGCCTGCATGGGGAGCTTCCTCTGAGCTCTTAGCATCACAGTTGGTCTGAACAAGCTGGGTTTAGAACTAGGCTGGGAGCACATACCTGAGATGTAGCCACAACAGCAGGAGGGTTGTACTCCATGACACTGACAACTTCCCATCTCAAAAAGCAGCAGGGGATGGCTCAGTATCCAAGAGTTTCAGTCTCCTGGTTTATGCAAGCATGTAAGGGGGGAATAGGGAGTCAGAGCCACTTTGTGCTGACTTCAGGAGCTTGGTGTGAAGAGCCTAAACTTCAAAAGCTGCTCACTAACTCTGTAGCCATATGAATAGATAAGGACTGTTACTGATCACTCAACACACTTCATTTTGCTACCTGTTGAAGTTTAAAGACATTGCAATGGAACCTCTCTCTGGCAACACTAGTACTCTCAATTTCTTTACCAGACAGATAGAAAGCAGCTTTGTAAAGCTACCTGTAAAGTTTTCCAATACTTCAGCTACAGAGTTACATGGTCTGCAACCCAGATGGGTTGCTGCTAGTCTCAGTGGAAGATAACATTAATTAGCTGCTGACAGCACAAACCAGCTTTAAATTGTACAGTTTGTGGAGGGTGGGGGACACAACAAATTAATCTGATCTTCAGGGGACAAGATACAAAGGTATACCATGACCTTTGTCTCATCACTCTCCCTGTAGTACTAATGTAAATAAAGTTTAACAACCAAAGGAAGAAGTGAGAGGGATTCATCCGTAACAGCTACCAGATATGCTCTAGCAGTTTGGCAGTTGATAAAAGCAGGGGTTAGGTCCTCAGCCTGAGCAGAGTGGAGCTGTACCAGGTGCCAGGGGAAGGTCTCCAAGCACACAGCACGGACATGACCCAGCTGAAAACCAGTGCAGCTCTGGCAGGATCACCTGTGAGAAAAGGGCCTCTTATTCCATCTCTTCCAGAAGTGATGGACACCACACACTCAGAATGAGAAGACAGTGCCTTAAGGATGTTAAACAGGCCTTTAACATCCAGATAGCAGTTCTGTGATACATGCACAGCCTCGAGTGCCAACTTCCGGGAATGTGTCCTGCACCCCCCTGTAGCAAGTCAGCCTGGAGAGTCAGATACACATACCACCTAATCCTTTTATTTCTGAAGTTCACAAAACAAAAACTAGAATTAAAAAACAACAAGCAACACAGATAACTGCTCAGACTGCAACCACAGCAGTGAACAGCTAATACAGAAATCAGACTGTGTGTACCTACACATGCACTGAGCACACAAGGAATCATGGCAAATCCATGAAATGACTAACAGGATAAATCACTTGGGACTACCATGACCTCAAAAACAGCTGAAGAATGAGCGAAGAGACTAAGAACCACCAATAGAGGTCTCAGATCAGGGGAGGAGGATAAGGGAAGCAGTAAAGTGCCATTCAATTAGCAAGAAGAATTTTGTTGTACTTGTCTGCCAATCCTGGCTGATTTGACTTCCAACAAAGCTCATCTCTGGATGCACAGCACACTACCAAGTAGAGTCCTTCAAGTAGGCCTTTTAAAAGTAGCAATAATCAGTCCTGTAAGACTGAGTATGAACAGAAAAACAATGCACTATTTGTCATAGAATCATAAAATCGATTGGGTTGGAAAAGACCTCCGAGATCATCGAGTCCAACCCTTGGTCCAAATCCAGTCCATTTACTAGATCATGGCACTCAGTGCCACGTCCAATCTGCGTTTAAAAATCTCCAGGGATGGTGAATCCACCACCTCTCTGGGCAGCCCATTCCAATGCCTGATTACTCTCTCTGTAAAGAATTTTCTCCTGATATCCAACTTAAATTTCCCCTGGCGGAGCTTAAGCCCGTGCCCCATTGTCCTATTGCTGAGTGCCTGAGAGAAGAGACCAACCCCCACCTGGCTAGAACTTCCCTTCAGGTAGTTATAGACGGTGATGAGGTCACCTCTGAGCCTCCTCTTCTCCAGGCTAAACAACCCCAGCTCCCTCAGCCTCTCCCCATAGGACTTATGCTCCAGTCCCTTCACCAGCCTTGTCCTGTATTCATAAATTCCCTTTCATGTGACTAATCAGACAAAATACTCCTGGAGCGAGATGTCACAGCTGATGAGTCCTAGGCATATTATCAGGCACAGGCTGTGCCAACTGATATCAGGATGAGCTGATGGCTTCTGAACAGGCTTGGCATTATTCACTTTTAGCTTTTGAGACACATGATTTTTACTGGGAAAAGAAGGAGCTGAAGGATTCTTCACACTACAAAAACCCGCAGCAAGAAGAAGGGTAACTTTTCTGATACTGAATGAGTTCTTCTGCTCATCCTTGCTGACATCCAAACATCAAAAGTTACATGCAGGATGAGATCATGTCAGTGATCTCCATCTGAATGTTACCACATGGATTCATAGTTTTGCTGGCTCCCACAGTAGAAGTGGTTTAAATTTTCCAGAAATTCAGTGGACCAATTTAAGAAAACAAAACTATTCCAAAATTTTAGACATTAATTTGGGGTGAAATTCCATTACAATCAATGAGACAGAAGATGGAAAAAAATGGCAATTTCTTTTATCTCAAACAAGACTAAGGCTACATGGGCTACAGAGAGATGAACTGCCTGTTTCTTATGAGTCAAAAATGAAACTACACATTTGACAAAGAACAAAAACACTTAATCCAGTTCAAATGCCACAATCTAACTTATATTTGTCAACATCTATATTCCACATAGATCAAGGAAACAGTAATGTTTACATGCTATCAATAAAACTCCCAGAATCTTTCTTGCCCCAAGTCATGGTCAAACTCAGCTTGACACAGATGTAATCCAAAGGTAAGGCTTTCTCTATGTCTGCTTATATACACAAAGGGTTTTTTGTATATAAAAACTGAGATCTGGAATCTGCATGCATGGACACATGAAGGATAAACAGCTGACAGCCATGAACTCAGTGTATGAGTAGCAATAACTGAGGTCTGGGCTCAATATATATACACGTGTATATGTTTGTGTGTATATATGTGTGTATATATATATATATATATACACATATATATATACATATATACATACATATATATATACATTATACCGAAAGGCTTAACAGATTGCTTCTTGACGTGGAAGTAAAATGTATACATTTAGGAACTACAAAGATCAAGCAAGGGTATTTAAAGGACTTAAATACACAGGTAAACACTAAATGGATTTTACAAAAGCCACATGAATGAGTTAACATTTACCTCAATGAAAAACAGCCTCCTTTGTTAAGATGTGCAAATCCCTGGTAGGAATTTACCCACATTTAGCTGCTCCAGTGACTTTACCAATCTGTTTATTTGTCTTCCCCCTTACATGTGTTGGCTCAAAGTCATCAGCTAACTAATGGGACAAAACAGAGTAACATACTACTCAAAATATAAATAGGGAGAATAACTTGCTAATGGATACAGAAGGATTATTTGAAGACAAACCAAACCATTAGTGGAGACTAAATAGGCACATAATGAACAAATGGTTAGAAACATTGTCAGCACAAGGATGGAGCAGGTAACCACTTCCATCCCAGAAAAAGGCAAGAAATAAAATCGGCAGTGCTAACATTGTGACATGTGGCTTCTTCACACATTCATACCTTGGAATGATAAACTGCCTATACACGCCCTGCCTGCTCAATCCTTTGTAATATTGATACTAAACTGATCACTGGTTCCCATGCATTTTCTAAAATAACCATTTTCTCCCAAAACCTGTTTTAATGCAATTTCCCTATAACACCCTGCCGTGGCAAAGATGACTCATGCTTCTATGCTGCTCATCTGCTCCAAAAACAGCTTCCAGTTTTCATCATCCGCTCAGTTTTTAGGTTGAAGCATCAGCAAGATGACACACTTGACTGATCTCACTGGGATTGCCATCTGCAGACACCTAGTTCCTTTGTTAAGAATCCAGATTCATCCTAAGGCAAGCAAGTAAGAAATCAGAATCAAGCTCTACCTTAAAAATTGAACTTTCAGATCTCAGTTTTAATGACCAAATAAGACAGAGGCCTGTCAAGGACAGGTTAGAGATAACCCGAAGAGAATCATGCTTAGAGATTCTGAGTATTTGTGTGTTTTGTTTGGTTGTTGGGTGTTTTTTTTGGCTTTTCTACTTTGCATATGCTTAATTACTAAAAGAAAGAAATCTTAAAGGAAAAACATTAAATAAATATCTTTGCAGATGAAGTAACAGTTAAAACCCATATGGAAGATTACTACAATATATCAGCAGAAACCTAGCTTTGTGCTTGTTATAGGCATTTCATCAGATGCTTACATAGGAACCAAAATATGCAACTCTGTAGGTGGGCAATCATGTACTCAACTCTCTAGATCTTTACTGAAGCTCAGACACTGCCCCTCTTGTCCACTGTCAACAACAAACTGAAAGAAAAATATTTAGTTACTCTCAGCTAGGAAAGAGGACACTGACAGTTGTTCCCCCTGATCTGGGTCTCATTGGAACAACAGTTATTAACTGGGATACACTGGGAAGTTCACAGAACACCCAATAGGGTTCTAATTCTCTTTCCGAATTAAATTTGAACTGTCTTGTGATGGCTCTTTGGCCACCTCTGGGAAATGAGGCAGTGATCTCAGTTCAGCTCCTGATGAGAAGGTGTCTGTGCCACCACCACCCTCACATCGATGCTCGCAGGCATTTTATTTGCAGTCTCCATAATCAGGTCAGGAGCTGACACCAGAGCTGACCCCTCCAGCTCAGAGGTGAAGCAGGACCAGCTACAATCTTATGGAGATACCACACCAACACATTCAGGTTAACGTGATGAGATGTAAATTAGTAATAAAGTTACTGGGAAAAAAAATTCCTAAATTTAGCAGTTTAAATTAACCTTTAGTACTCATCAAACAAGATGGAACAACAACAAAGCAGGAAATCAGATGCAAGACAGGTAACTTGCTCTTCAGAGCACAAAGTCTTGTGTCTATTGTCATGGAGCCTGGACCAGCTCAGGCTGAAGTAAAGATCAACAAAAAGCAGGGCAGGAGCCTTGCTGCAGTTATTTTATTGAGCAAGTCTAGCATTTGATTTAGCTGATTAATGAAAACATAAATAAGGTCAAAAAGTAATGGTGGAGAATATTCACAATGAGTGAAACTTCAACACGCCTACTGCCTGCAACAATTTGGCAACTCATTATTAAAAGGAATGCTGTGAGGAGCTGTTATATATGTCTTTGAACTAAATGACAGGAAGCAACTCCCATTGAGGGGGAATAAGGATGATGAACATATTGGAGGATGTTATACATAATCTCGTTTGTGCTGTTTTCACTGATCTAGAGGAAGCAAACACTAAAAATAAAAAACCTCCTCAGAGTTTAACTAGGATTTTATCATCTGGTAACTTTCATATTTAAAGGAAATGCATCTGTTGAACTTAGAAATTAAACAGAAGGAAAAAATTATGGAGAAGTCAATTTTGCTTATAACTTTTGCTCAATAAACAGAGCTGCCCAACTCATTGCATTGAATGGACTGGCACAAGGTTTATTTGCCAGCTTTTCCTGTGATGTTACATAGGGAACAACAGTCTTTTGTCAGCAGAATTTCTTGCTTTTTAGAGCACGTAGAGAAAACCTAGCAATAACCTGAAAACAGAACAGATGCATTAAGCAGTAGCTCAGCATGCAGCAGAATATTGTCTCAGATTCTCCCTCATACTGATACAATTTATTCACTCCACAGAAATTGATATTTACATTAGGCAGCTTGCTCCAAATACTTAAAAACCAATTCTGAATAAAAATCCAGTCCTATGGGGGTCTGTACCTTGTTTTTCAATATTGGGAACCATCCAATTGAATTAGAATTTCCTCATCTCTTTAAAAGCATATTTCTAGTCACAACTCTCCTTTCAAGTTTCACCGGAGCAACTACTGGGAAAGCGTTTTCCTAATTGTGCAGTAGATCAACATTGGGATTGCCTGGTGCAAGCCCAGAGTAACACCAGGGCTTGTCATTCCAAGGGGCATGGCCAGAGCCATGACTCTCATATCACCATGAGGCCAAAGGACAAACTTGGCACCAGGGCACTAGATATGCCAAGGAACTACAATACAGCTGCTGAGAGCAGAACTTGGGACCTCCAACAAGCCATTGCTAGAGCTGAGAGGCCTCCAAGGGTTCAGTTTTATGGTCTCACTTCTCAAAGTGTGCACAAGCCATCTCATTCCCAGGCCCAGCTGTTGAGGTGTATCTACAACTCCCTTTTTCTGGTATCATCCAGGTAGGTTTAAAGCAAAGCTATCCAACTGGAAGTAAATAGTGTTCTCTGTGGAACCCTCAAAATCCTTCAGGTTTCCTTTAAGAAACTCCTCATAGTAATTTTCATTTCATTTTGAAGTGTCATTGAACTTATACAATGTTTATGAAGAACAGGGTTCCACCACACACTCTCCTGCCTTTCCAAGTGTTTTAATGGTGATAATTTACTTCAAAATGAATGCACAGTCTCATAACAGGTCTAAGACGCTTTCCACACAGTAGATACTGTCACCATCAGGTGAATGTTTAACACCATTACTGATAAATAATATTGGTTTTAAAAGAGTATCAAGAGAAAATTGCTCACTAACTTTGGCACACATCCTCCACAGAATTGAAGGGAAACTCCTGCAGTATTTTCATCTCAGAAGACTGGCCAGTAAAAGCCACGCTATTAAAAACCTCAAAGGACCATGTCTGAGTTGCATTTTGAAAACTTATCTCAAATATTGAGAGCCTGTTGCTGTACCAAAGGAATCAGAAGAGCTGAAACAGATCCAGCTTACAGAGAGCACCTGAGTCAGGGGGATCCTGGTTTAGGAGGCTGTTATCCTGTGAGACAGCCAAGCCTGAGTCAGATCTTTAAGCTAAGAAACTACAACACACCTATTTATCATTTCAGGACAGAAGATACTTCCCTCTGACATATCAAAATCCTTGGATTCTCCTGGTGGTACATCCGACCTCTAACATGAGTTTAAACAGCATCCTCCAGTACTAGAGGAGTAGATGGTAAAATAAGGGTTGGATAACTGCTGGTAAGTGTGTAGCAAGAAGGGCATAAAATTAGGGAAGCGCCTCCATCAGAATAGAGACCAAAACAATAGTGAAGAGCTAAGAGTCAAAAGTGGAGGCAGCTGCAGTGCATCAGCCTTTCTTGGTAAACTTATTATCTGTAAAGCACTGGGCTTGCAGAGCAGCTTGGTGTTTGTGTGCTGTGCTTACAGCTTAGCAACATCATCTCACAGAAAGGTTCACAACCATTCCAGATTGCTCCTGTTTGTTAAAGACTCCAGCATAATTCAGAAACTGATGTTGAGTTCATCAAATCACACAAAGGACAAGTCTATTCACTTACTCTATGCAAATCCACTTTCTTCAGTGTATTTGCAACCTAGTTGCAGATGTCTCTGAAGGGGTAACTCCCCTGGCTTTTGAGGATTTACAGCCAAAAGGAGTCCAGGAGTCACAGCACAACCTTGCCTTCAAGCTCGGGGCTCCAGCAGCTCTCCAGAACACAACTGTGGAAGTTCAGACTGCTATAGGTACCACGTAAGATTTGACATCTAACATTTGAAGACTGAAGTTGAGTGGACATATGAATACAAAACCCACCTTCACTAAGTGTATTTTTTGGGTGAGTGCATTTGTTAACCACTCAGCAGCAGCAGGTTCTTAGGTGCTAGAGCAGAACAGACACCTACATGCAGGCAGGAAACAAGAAAAGGTTCTCTGAACTCAAATATTAATGGTCTTTCGAAGGTTGGTTCTTCTGCAAGTTCTCCTGGTGCCCTGGCAACACTGATAAAGAAACAAAAAAAAATATTGAACTGCTTCTAAAATGATATTTTGTCATTCCTGTGGGGATGCCAATCTACCTGTTATGGAACACATTCCTGATAGTTTAAAACTCCCATAGATCAAAGGAGATTATTAACATACTAAAGGTTAATGCCATTGGGTAGCTGTCATATGAAGCACACAATAATTTGATACAAAGACAAGTTCCTCACTGGATGTACAACTCAATGGCTTCTGCATTTATAGTTATTTAGCTTTCACTTCATTCCAGATCCCCTGGAATTTGTAAGCTATTCTTTGTCTGGTAATTTATAAGTTACTCACTCTCTTTTTACCTCTCATAGAAGAAATAGGTTTTATATTTCTTGGTTTTATACTTGCAGAATCCCCTCTACTTCAGTTTGCCTTAAGACAAATGTAACCATGCTGTAACCATGTGCTTGCTTACTGAAGCCACAGTAAATCTTTTTTTAAGGATTGAAAATATCCTTAGCAATGTTGTCCTGCCTTCCTAAGAAGAACAGTATCCTGATGGGTTTCTAGAGCAAGTGCAGCTGGACTAACTCTGGGTGGGAATTTTCCTTAGGGGAGTCTGGCTTCAGTTTTTCAGACCTGTGCTGGATGCCTCAGAAAATGCGTCCAGTTTCTAGGAGCAAGGAGAAAAATCCCAAAGAGGCAAGAATGCAAGCCTACAAAAAGGCTAGAGAACATTATAGTTTCCTAAGAACATTTTGCCCTACTCACTGCATAAATAATTGGCAATAAAACCATCAGAAAATTTAGCCTGCACACAGGGCCAATTAGGACATATTTCAATAAGATTTGAGTGAAAAAATGCTTACTTTAGTCATCTTATTATTTCTGGAAACCTTATATAGCTAATGTCTGATATTCTCCCCTTCTCAGTCCATTGGCTGATAGTGAGTATAGGATAAAGCAGAATGAAATATTTGTAGGTAACTGTAAGACTGAAACTTCCTTATTTGTTTAGATTCTTTTTCATAGTTAACTCTTGTCAATAGTTTCTTTACACGTGGCTTTAAAAACTGCTGTTGGGAGTATCCTCAGGGCTTGCCTAGTGCTGTATTATGTGTTTCACACATGGAGCCTCAGACAACCAAGGCTGTACAGATCAAGGCACTGACCATCAGTGAGACATGCTCTGGGGTTAGGAAAAAAAGAGAGAAACTTTCAGATATACTAAGTGTCAGAGCTATCCAGCCTGACATGCATGTTCATACCCCTCTGCCAATTTCAAAGGCCCCTAAAGAGGTGGAGGAACATGTGCTGTATGTCCCCCCATTGCTCAGCAGGAAGCTTCATAAAAGCACTTCAGCCTCTGTCCAGTTTGGAGAAATTGTGAGTGATTTAAAACAATTAATTCCTGGCCTGCAACCTCTCCTGGTTACGTGGGGCGATGTGGCTTTAGCATCAGGGTTGGTTTGTTGCCCTTGAAGGGCACCCTTTGAAGCTACATATGAGATTTATTGCAATTGCTACAGAAGTAGTGGTCAAGTTTCTGAATCATTCCCTACAGTGTATCAGGGAAGAGGTTACAGGAGCCGAAACCAAGTTGCTATTGCAGATAAAAAAATAAAGTCAGCACCATATCATTCACTACATTTATTCCTATTTCTAGCTAAAGCCACAGAGAGAACTTCCCTCAGAGCTTCATCTGAAAATGTCCCTGGGAGATGAGCGCTTGGAATCTGGCTCCAGCATTGCTGCCTCAGTAAGGAAGGAACAGGGAACAGCTCAGACCCTTGTTTTTATGCTATGATATCCTTGCTCAATTCAGGGAGCTTATTTGCAAAACAAGGTTATTTTGCTTCCTTCCTCCCACCTTTTGTATGAGCTACCTAAATTACCTTCTTTATTGAGCAGCCCTTCTGTTACAGTCCTAATTACAGCACAGCAGACCCATCTCAGGGGCAGCCTTGATATATAAACTACCATGCAGAGAACTGCCACTACAAAAACCTGAATATTTTCATTTCTTGACCCACGTACTCAATAACTGTTATTTTACTGTCACATTCACAAAGATCTTTTTTTGCATTTAATTCACTGTATAGCTATAGCTTTCTGTACAACTAGACTACTAAAGGACTGAAATAACTTCTTAGCTACAGTCTATATATATAACACTGAGGACATGTAATTTAAAATCTTTTACACTGTAGAGGAACAAGTAGTGGAATTTTTCTCTGTGCGGACATGCAGTATTTTGTGCCAGGTTAACCTAGGTGGCCATGAATAATTCTCATGGTTACTATATTAAAAAGCAGCAACTGGTAAGATAGTTCATATTTTAGTGAGTATCATTTGACAACCATTTTTTGAGCACTTCAACATGAATTATCTTCACCCTAATTTTAAAGGGTAATGCAACACAGTATTTAGCTTCCTCAGGTTTATATGATGCAGAGATCAGAGCAGATCTACATCGGTATCCCAAAAGTGAATTTAAGGCCACTACTACTCTTCATTTCATACTAAAGCATAGGGTGGGTTAAGCTGCAGAATTAGCTGCCCTTTGATTATACCAGTGCCAGTCCATCAGGACTGTGCCCTACTACAAAGGAGCAATCTATAGAGCACCTCATCTTTATATTTTCCACACGCATTGCACCAAAACATCTACCCAAACAATTTCTGAAGGATAAGCACCTTAAGAGACAAGGAGTTTGTGCTGTTCAGGTTTTGGACACTTCAGTGACTACAGCCAAACCCCACAAAGAATACACTATTGTTTATAGAGAGAAAAGGAATCAAATTTCAAAATTAATCACTCAACCTGAATATAACTTCTAGGGAAAACCTGCACTTGGTTGATTTCTTTATTGTACACTACCACATTACAGCAGCAGCATTTCCATCCCAAGGCTCTCACCCTCCAAAGCATGGCTGTGCCTTTGCTTCCCCACTGAAAAAACACATCCTTTTGCTGCAGCTGCACCTGAAAGCTGCACCTTCACTTCTAAAGGCATGACACACCCAAAACATCAAGCATTTGGCCTTATAATGTGCCTCATAAAACTCAATCTTCTTAACCAAGCCAGTGCAAGCACTGTAGAATTGTATGGCTATAAAACCTAAACTCAGATGACAGTGTCTACATGGTCTCCATGCTGTGAATCACAGCAGGCAGCCACTGAGCACATGTCATCAGCCAGTTCTCTTTTGAGTCACCAATGCTGCCTTCATTCCTTCCTTGCCCTTCCCTCAGCTGAGAGATGAAACCTCTCCCTGCAATGTAGGACATTCAACTTCATAATGACAGAGTTACTCTAAAAGATTAACTGTGCATTACTTCACTGAAAAGCCCCTTTAAAAAAAAAACCATAAAGCAAACAGATGTTACACATCTGATCCTTAGCATGCATCCAAAAAGAACAGCCCAGATTCCCAGGACAAATGTGTCAGCTCTACTTTCATTTAGGAGTTATCATAGCAGCTGTGGATAAATGTGCTTGTATTTGGCAAAGAATGATTAAAATAGGTTTCTTAGGAGAATTTCTATGATAGATAGAAATTTTACCCTTGACAGTGCAATTAAGTCAGAGAAAAACTTCAGAAAACATTTAGTGCTTCAATGTTATAGTAACACAACATTTTATTTATTAATATTCTAAGAGGAAAAGTAGATTAGTAGAGTGAAAATCCTGTACTTCTGAGTTACTGGGGTAACCCTAACCGCTATTCCAAACACACTAAGTAACGTGTTTCAGGAAGCTCGTGGGTGCTACAACACAAAAGCAGCAGTACACTGGATGCTGGTATACAACTGGCATACCTGCATCCATACAACACACCCATATTTCACCACATACTGGGTCCTGAGATGCACTGTAAAGAACCACATGTTGAATTCTTCCTTTATTTACATTGGCATGATTGTACTGGCTTCAGTGGGATTGGATTAGCATAACAGGAGGAATCTGGTTTTCCCTGTGATCTTTCCCTCAAAAGTGCAGCAATCAAGCTTCCTGTAAGTGCAGACAACTGCAAAAACCCCCCAGACCCTGGATTTACCTGGACCCATCAACACATATTTGGGAACAAACCCTGAAGAACGTACAGGTTTCTCAGGCCTTCATGCTTCAAGTAATGTAACAACTGCAAAGAACACATTTCTAAGTGAGCGTTGTATAAACATTATTTTCTGCAGCCGTCTGCATTTTTTTTTTTGCTGTAACCACACATACTTAAGTATGACTCATGCCCACGACAGAAGCCTGGAATTCCCGTGTCCCAAGCTATAAGCCAAGAGAGCAAGCTATCTAGTTTCCAGTCTCCTCCTGTTTTCAGTTCAGCATTTCTTCTCACCCAAACCTCCCTTCTACATAGCATTTTACATTCAGGGAATTTTAGAGACAGCCTTGTCCTCCTCTTCTGCTTTTTATACACAGAGGACAAATTGTGGCTGCCCAACTCACATGGATTGACCATTCTTCAAGACAACCCAAAGCTACAAGGTCACTCCAACTTGTTTTGGAAGCACTGTGTTGTAAAGGACTTATTTACACGCACATATGTAAAAAGCCACAGCAGCTCTGCTAATATCTTGACATCTACTATTCCTGGCCATCAATCCTGCAGCAGGCTCTGTGTTAGCTCATTCCCTGTGCAAGGCAAAGAACATCATGGGAGTGTTTGCAATTTATGAGTATCCTCTAAAAATCTCTGCACACACCCCACAGACATCACACATTTCTTTTGTTTCAATGAACTGATACTCAGTGACAAACAGCACTGGCCGACTCTGTGCTTCAACTAGGAATGCAATTAGCATAATTGGCTGTTAATCTACATATAACAGGGACCTGGGACATTCTCAGCGTGCAACTCCTCTGCCCACAGAGGATCCATTCGAGTTTACACTAGGGCTAAATCCAACCTGTAGTGCTTGGTGCTTGTTACAGCACTCACTGTGTTTCTTCCCTCATAATGAAAAAGAAATCGGGAGATGAATTGCAGATGCAGCCAAAATCTTCCTAGCCACATTCAATTTGGTTTCTTTATCATCACTTATTCCAGATACCATGAGATGTTCAGTTGCACAAAGGCACAGACTCAGATGTCATATTAATGTTATCTATTATTCTGTGCCTTTGGGAATGGGGAGGGGAGCCTTAAACTGCATGTTTTTAACATCTGCTATTTTAATGCAATTTAAAAAAAAATTATTTCTGAGCTCTGGAGCAAAGAGATTATTGGATGGCAGAGTCCCTCAGAGCCTAAATTAGGTGTTTCAGGTCACAGAAATCTCTCATTTCAGCCTTTTTTTAGAGGCACACAGTACCTGGGGAGAAAGTTCTGCTTGTTTGCATCTAGCAACATGCAGTGTAGAAGAATGAGGATTTATTTAAAGCTACATTTTAAAGAGAAGATGTGACTGTTAAATGATGTTGAACACCAAACTGAATGTGCTTTTAACCCCTTTCCTGGCTGTGTGGAGAGGAATCTCTGCCAAATGAATCAGAAGACTTCCACTAGGAAAACTCACCTGCCCTACACACAAGAATAAGGATGAAATTCTGTCCTGAGGCTCATTGTGCAAAGGGGCAGCAAGAGAGAAGGAAAACCCCTGTCTCGAGCTTAGACTCACCGTTTTGGGCTTTTGCATGGAGGAAAGCCTCTGTCAGAGCTGCATCTGCACAAATGAACAATGGATTGCCCAGATACCGGTACACACACCCCACAGGTGCTGGGCTCACCTTCCAGCCAAGCTCATCCTCACGGACACGGGGATTTCCCATCTAACTGCCCAAACAGCCAAGGACACAGGACTGGGGAGATTTAGCTAAAATAGCCCCATCTCGTGACTCCTGTTAGTATTACATAGGACTATTACTAAAATAAAATGCATTGGTTTTATTTTAGTTCTTTCAAACTGAGCAATATCTTGTACTGGAAGAGGTTTCCCTTACCAACACGTTTTCCATACACAGTGTGTTAGGGCTGTTAGCAGGAGATCCCTGCAGAAGTGATTCCCACAATTCCCAAAAGAATCCCTGCAGACCTTGGGCCCGTTGCTCCCAGCCAGAGCTGCCCTCCACATGCTTTTCCGTGTCTGTGTTTGGAGAATGTGCTCCCCAGCCACTGTGGGTAAATATCTTCCAGGGAATGTACTGACCCCCCGCAGACAAGATCAGGTCTCAAAAAATTCCTAGTACACAACTCCCTATGAAACAGGGTGGGGAAACACTCAAACTCAAATGCAGAGAAGCAGCGGTCTAACAGAAGGGGTTCACCAAGGCAGTGCCCACCACACTACAACCCTTCCCAAACCAGAAAAATACCCCACCTTGTTCAGGGCCATTTAGACACCCCACACTGCAGCACTGCCCCTTTAGAAGAGAGAGCTTTCCAAAAATTCTCAGCTGTGTTCACTTTCTGTCCCAGAAACATGGACTTAATCATGAAATCTGACACGACTGAAGTCAGTGGTTTTGATCCCATGGATTGTTTGTACACTTAATACAGAAAAGCTGTATCTGATTTTGTTGGTTCCCACTAACAATCGGTGCAAAATGATGAGGTATTGATGTTATCTGAATTCTTTTCTCATTACATCAAACTTCAGAAAACATGTTGTGGCAATTTGCACTTGTGACATAATGAGTGTCAATTGCTACAAAGGAAGCACAGACAATCTGAGAACTAAGAGACACAAGGATTAAAGTGGTTCTCACCGACACACACTTTTATCTTAACTAGGAGGAGTCTTGCTATTAAATTTCACAAGCAAGCACAACCCTGAAAAACTCAGTAGCAGTGCCCAACCTCCCACATATTCCAGCGCAAGGAAGCATTAGGAGGATCTGGTTCTCCTTAGGAAAGCCACAGGGCTGCTGTGTCCCTTTCCAAATACTGACAGTGACACCCCCTACATACAGTATCAAGGAAAGCTCAAGCCTCCATCCTCAACTCATCTCAGTGCTTTTCCAGTTCCCCCCTCAATATTTGCATGTCCCAAATTTCCTCTCCAATCGTCTTTGCAGTAGAAACACCCTCTCTGCTATCTCAGAAGCACCTCTTTAGCCCCTCCACTCCAAAATCCCTTTGCCCCAAGGCTGCTGCGCAACAGCCCATCTGTGCTGGGATGGATGTTTTATCACTGTTTTGGGCCAGGTTCTGCTCCCAGTGCAGGAGGAGGAGAGAAAGCAGTGCCTGCTTTGCCTGTGCTGCACCTCACAGCAGCACAAGGCTCACCCCAGAAACCCCACATATCACTCTAGAAGCTGAGAGCCATCTGCAGCCCACAGTATGTCCTCACCTGCTTGTGAATGACCTCCAAAGGAGCTCATTTAAAGCTTCCTTTGGTAAGTATAGATTGTTTAGTCTTGCACTGCAGACATGTCTAATCCACAGCAGCAGCAGATTAGATCAAATACTTGTTATTGTTTTGCTATGGGAAGACTATTTTTAAGGGAGGGGGGAGGTTGGAAACCTGTGTCATTTCCAAATATATGGCAGTTATTAATCTCAACTAAGTAACAAAGTTTCCATAATTTTTTCTCCCAGTCATCTAATTTGGTTTTTTTGCCTGTTTTATTCTCATTTTGACTTGTCTTGAGACTAAGAGCTTTTTATGCAGAGATCATCACTTTCAATACATTTATACAGCACCAAGCACTAAAGAACACTAAACATGTGGGTCTTTAACACTATCAAAATATAAATGTATAATCATATGCTGCATCACTAACCTACGGGAAGCACAGATGGTATAGCACTGATATGGTTTGAAGCTGGCTCCCTGCCAAGTCTCCAAACCTTACCGCAAGAAGTCATGTGTCGTCCCCCCCCCAAATCTCAGGGAGAAGAGGGAGAAAAACAACTAAGAAAACCCGAAACGACAGAGAGACAGCTAAAGTGATATATATATATAAATATATATAAATATATTTACACTTTTTACAGTTATAATATTGAAATATATACAATTTCACAAGGGAAAGGGAAGGGGGAAGGGAAAAGGAACAAAACCAAAATAAAATATATATATCCCTATTAGTGGCCCAATATCTAAACAACTAAAAGAATTAGCGAAGAAATATCTCACTACTCTCCTTGGGACAACCAAGAGTCGCTCTGGAACGATCGCCGGCAACCTCTGTCTCCCAAGGTCAGCAAGGCCTAACCAGGCCTCGCTCCCAACACGGCAGACCCGACAGCAGGGAACCTGCACCTCCAAGCCGCCGGAAGGAAAGAAGAGAGCGAAAGCCTCTCCTCCTTTCTTCTTATAGTCTGGTTTACGTAAAAATTGTAGGGAATACTGGGTACATCTGGACCCTTCCTTGGTTACAAACTGGTCACCAAGGAAGGCCTAAGCCAAACTACCACAAGCACCCAAGAGTCCTGGGGCAGGACTCCTTCCATTCTGTTGCACAGCGAGGCAGTGCAATAAGTCACAGCCTAAAACTAAGCTTTTAAGCTTGGGAATTATGTACCTAAAAAGTTTACATCTGACTTTTTGAGGCAGGGGCCAGGTTGGCTCCAGCTTACTGAGATGCTGAAGCTGCAGGACACTGAGCAGTAACTGGAGCACATACTAGTCAAGACCAGATACAGGCATTATTAAAGTAGTTATTGCCATACTTTTTTGGCCCCTGAAGTCTATCTCAGCTGGATGCACTGCAGTGTAATCGCCTTGACACACAGACACAAGAGCAACTTTAAAGAACTCCTCTGTGATAAAACAGCAGGACTTGCCTGATCTCAAGCAGGAGCCCTCAGCTGCAGAGGTTAAGCAGATACAGTTGATGCCCCAATTGAGCAGAGCTAAAAAAGGAGATTATGTGAGTGCATTTGCTCTTGCCTTCATTCCTCCTGTCCTCCAAATGGACTAAAGCTTTGCCCTGTCAAACTCTGAGAAACAATGTGCTCCATCTGTTAGTCTTGTCTTGCTGCTTTTCCTGTAGAAATACAGTGGCTTTCCAAGTTAAAATCAAGGCCTCCAGATCCCTGATGCTGTGCGTCTAGAGGAGGCATTATTAGCCTGAGCTTGTAGGTGGGGAACAGACAGATTAACCAATTTGCCTCTAGATTACTCACAAAGCCCTTAGCTGAGCCCAGGGCTGAACTCAAGACCTGTCTCCCAGCCAGTCCTTCAGTAAGACTTTTCTTCTCTCCAATAGGATCTGTGATTTTTCCATAGAAAAACTGTAGAAATTATCTGTTACCATTTCTGCACAAAAATTTCCATATCTGAGGTTGACAGAAGGAAGAAAAACAAGACAATGGGGAGTAAAGTCAGAGAAGGTAGCATATGATAGCTGTCAAAACTATTCAGGGCTGAGATTCCCAGGTTTATACATCCAAAGAACTGAGTCAGCTTCCTCCCAATAAGCATTTATTGGGACCACTGACCGCTTCCAAGGTCAGCATGTGCCAGATACTAACATTAATTACAACAGAACAAACAGCTTTTAGCAATCATGAAATTCATCATTCTCCAGGTGCTGATAAGCCTGTTCCCAGTCCTACTCCAACTTTGTTATTTTTAATAACTTACTCTGGAAGGATTTCGAATGTGAGTTCCCTTTTCCATTCATTCCTTTCTGTTAGTACAGCCAGGGATTCTAGCAGTTGGTTTCAAGTGATATTTACTGCTAAAAGCCTGCCAGACATGCTGACTGGTAAATATGCATTACGTTGAAAAAAAAAAGAAACCTCTCTTTCTGTTGATGCACTGGATTTCTGTGGTCAGCTTCACACCACCTAGACAATTTCATACCAAGGGAAAATTGAGTTTTGAATTCCAGAACTTCAAATATTAGTAGCAGCATAGAAAATGAGCACAAAAAATGGTGTTGTCAGTGGCCTTCCCTCAAACAGCCAGCAACATTCTTAGCCAGTAAATGCTAAAGCCTGTAGGCTCCAGCTCTAGTCTCTTATATCACATATTCCTGCAATTCCATCTTCTAGTTCAGTCTTGCTGGAGACTTACTGCACTGGGACCTTAGGAGAGGACACTGAACTCTTGGGGGCTTGTGCTGGTTTAGCACCTGCAGACCCTTCCAGCCACAAAACTTCATGGGTGGCCGAGGTAACCCTGATGGCCACAGCAGCTTCCCTTATGCACTTCATGAAGGACACGATCAGCAGGTCTGACAACACCTCTACTTCCACTGAAAACCCAGGTGCCTGTGCAGAGCCTCAGCTGGGAAAAACCTTTGAACCAACTGCAAAGCTCCAGGAAGCCCTTTCCAGCCTTTTCACCCAGGAAAAAGGAACCGGGGGGTAAGGGTTCCTCTATTCTTCTCTCATTCCCCAGGTTTCACAGCTGGGGAGAATCCAAGATAACTTTCACAGAAGAGGACAACCCAGCCTTGTGAGATGTTTCGGTCAGGTCTATGCACACAACACTCAGTTTTGGAGGTCAGACGACACGGAGGCCTGAAAGACTTTCAAATGTGTCAAACCGACATAAAAATCTAGTTGGTGGCAGTAAAAGATGCAGAACTGAATCTAGATTACAAAACAAACTCACAAAGCCTTCAGTAGTTCAGATGCAGCTCATACTGTGCAGAACTATTACAAAAACATTGCTCCAAAAGCACTTCCCAACATCTGCACTTTTTAAAGTCACAATTAAGGGCTGCCGAATGTTCTGTTCCTGCTGTTTTTCCCAAAAATCATGTCTTGGCAGAAAAAACGTTACATCTTTTCTGCTGCAATGTCCTTCCTGTGCCAGCTACAACGCCAAGCATCATTTATAGCCACATAAAGCCAGAATGAGCTTATACAAGACTGTCTTAGTAAACCCAAATTGAATTGCAAACAGATCCACTTCTTTGTGTAGCAAATCTGTTATCACAAATCTAGGATCTAGAGAAGTGCAAGCCTGTATAACAGAAAAGCTCATCAGTTGAGTCCTGTTGTCCTCACTCAGGTAGAATCATATAACCATGTAGGCTAGAAAAGACCTTTAAGGTCATCAAGTCCAACCCAGTACTACCAATCCTAAACCATGGACTAAACCCTGTTCCCTAAGCACCACATCTACATGCCTTTTAAATACTTCCAGAGATGGTGATTCCAGCACTTCCCTGGGCAGCCTGTAAGAGGCTGGAGTCTCCCTTGCCCTCAACAGGACTGGATGAGGGAGAAGAGCTGGGCTGGCAGCACCCCTGCCCCTTACCTCCCTTGCAGGTGTAAGGCACTGTAAAGCTATACAAGAACCACCAGGTCTGTTTGCTTGTCATAATTTTGCTTTCCAGTCTTTCACAAAATTAAATTAACCTTCACCTACACCACTGTAGCCTCATTTACAATCAGACAATTATTTCAAGGTAACACAGCAGCAGTTTGGAGAACTTGGAGAAAAGCAAACTGGAAACATAGCCCTGAGGGATGGTGTCATTGAGCACTGAAGAGCAGGTGATATGACTCATCCCATTACTGTGCATTACAGGATGCTAATTATGGCTCAAGAACAGCAGGGAGATAAAGGTATGGAAAGAGTGGGGACTATCTGGAAGTGGTGGACACACTATGAGAATGAGACCTGCATTAGACCGTGACATACAATTTCAAAGGGACCAGGTGAAAACACTGAAAATAATGAGCATCTTGCAATGAAAGCATTGTCAGCTCTGGTGTTATTTCTTTGCAAAACCTGGAGCTTTTCCCTGTAACAATCAAGTGGAGGAGGAGGGGGTGTGCACACACATGTAGACACTAGGTATTTTTAAAGCCTATTTTCAATATACTTTTAAAGTTAAAAAAAAAAATCAAGGGGGAAACTTCATCTTGCAACAATCTTCTTTCAACCTCAAACCATAGTGACTATTTAAGGAAAGACACACTGAAAACAGCTCCTTCCCTTGGAGCTGTTGCTAAAGATGCAGTCCTCAACTGACAATCCTTTCTTCCCCAAGGAGGGACCCATTGCTATGTATTGTACACTAGACATTCCTGTGACCCCATTTTCTCAACTCAGCCCACCCCTTCCTTCTGCTCCATCTCAAAACATTCCTACAACATCCATAATCGGTGCACAGGCAGAGTGCTCAGCCACAAAATATCCATAAACCCTCTTTTAATCAGCAGAGCTGAACAGCACAGCCCATGATGGCATATCCCACATTCCACAGCTTTTCTTCACACATCTGACCACAACACACTACACAAAAGAGGTTTCCAGCAAACTTTTGTATGAGTCTGGGCTTACATCTGGTTCTTAAATTAGTGCAGTATAGGTTACTGCCCCACAATGCCAAAACATCATGGTATTTGCAAAGAGGAGAAAACTATTTACATTAAGATATTTTTCAGAAGCACTGAAGTCCCCATCAAAGAGTGCTCAAAATCCTTCTGGAAATTGCTTCTTCACTCTATTTTAATCTTCCTATAGAAATAACACATTTAATTGGCGCAGAGATGATGAACAAGCAATGAAAAGGTCAATCCTAGCACCCAGGGCTATTTCAGTCCGAGGTATTACACCACACCTATCTATATTAAAAACACTTTAGCAAGGTTTCAAAGCCACGTGTCCAATAGTTCAGAGATCCATTGAGCTTTTGTATTGCTTCCTGAAAAGCCTGTTTGATGATACAGTCTAATTACATGATCACATCTTACTTTTCCCCAGAAGTTCCCTGTCTCATTTAAGACACAGAATAAATGACAATATTACATTACATCTGTTGTGACCTGTACTTACCCCGTGCTCCTCTTTACTGCACACTGCTCAAAGCATGCACTAAAGAAAATTATTTCTTTACAGCCTCTTGCAGTGCTCAGCTCTTGCATCCAAGCACTTCAAACAAATTATTTTTACAATAAAACAGGGATATGAGGTGCTTTTACTCTGTGTATAGAAAACAGATTCTGCACCTAAGATAATGCACTCCAGAGCTTCATCTCAGCCAGCTAACACCAGCTTTCAAACCTCTTGATGTGATATTTGGTTCTTGACATAGAACAACACATCATCAAACCTGGCTTAAGATGATGTTTAGGACTCTGTGAACCGACTGAAAGATAATGGATATACAAATATCCAAGTCATGAGACTCTTCACTCCTAGTTTTCTTTTCCCATCTCTCCATTTAGCTTTTATCCTTTCTGCAGATCAGCCACACTCATCCTCTAGAGCTCCTGGATGTCATTTGGCCACTGAAAAGGATGTGGGAAAACACATTTCTGGGGAAATGGTTATGTACCCTTGGAACTAAGCCCGCGCATTGCCAGGATGAACTGGGAGGCAGCTACCAAACCAAGTCAATTCTGTCTGCAAGACTGGAGAGCATGTAAAGACCTCTCACTTGGTCAGGTTCGGATGGTGCTTCCCTACAGGAGCAGAGGCCACCCCATTAAACCAAAACATCCTGTTTTAGTCCACAGCTCAGTAGTCTTACACCTTTATAAAGAAAAGTTAATAAAACAGTACCTGTATAAATACATGCACCATTCTTGCTGAAGCTTCCCAAAAACATCCAGCTTAATGCAGATATGCCAACTGGAAAATTTTAGTCCATGGTACTTGCATTCTGATGACATTTAGAAGGGGCACTAGACCACTTTACCTGAAGGTCCAGAGATTAGCTCAGTGGGTTAGAGCATGGTGCTAATACCACCAAGGATGTGGGTTTGATCCCTACATGGGTCATTCACTTCAGAGTTGCACCTGATGATCCCCGTGGGTCTCTTTCAACTCAGAATATTCTGTGATTCCAGCTCCATCTCTGACTATGCAGAAAATCAGGTTTAAAGTAGCTTCTTTAAACCCCTGCAGCATGAAAAAACAGCACTTCCCAGGCGGGCCCACTGCTGGCTGACGGGGCACCCCAGGGCCCCAAACTGTCACCTGGGGGCCGTTTGGCTGTATGCACACACCCCACCCCCCACCCCGTTCCAGTTGCTATGGAAACAAAGGTGATGGTAGCACTAAGATAGAAGTGGGGCTGAAAGGGTGAACTCAAATTAACATCTGCACATGGACTGCGAGCAACTGAAGTCAAGAACCATTATCTCAGCTTGTGTTTGCCTACTACACATCTAAAACCGCACTCGTAAATTTCTGCATTTGAACTCGGCACTTTTGACATTCCCAACAACCCCTTAGTATCCTGTGCTGAAGCATGGATATTGCCATTCCATAACAATAGGCAAAAAAAGCAACAAACGCACAGAAGTGCCTCTGCTCCCACTGCCACCTCCCTGCCCACTGGCACATCAGCCAGCAGAGCAAGCTCTGCAACTTTTCCCAGGAACTAAAAGAAGCAACATTGGAGCAAAAGTTGAGTGTCAGTGGTGATGATGAGAAAGTTTTGTCAGGAAAGAACAGATACCATCTGACATGGAAACAGCAGCAGTAATTTGGAAATTAGAGACCCAGGCATATGCTTTCTAAAATTATCCATGAAACTAAAACCAAGGGCAACATACTTAAAATGCTCTTACACCAAGCCTGCAGACAGCCTGCATGCACACTGTAGGACTGCTGTCTGAACTGGACTGGCAAAGCAGCCTCCACTGTGTTGGACCTGGAATCTGCCTTTGGATGAGCACAGACTCCAGCATTAGCCTGTCCATCTCCACCTCGAATGCCAATGTCTCTAGCGCTGTGTGTTGCTGTAACACTACTCACAAGACACACTCAGACATACCTTAGGTAGTTCTTGTTTCATGCCAGATTGGTCAAAGTATTCCACATTTATTTTAGTGCTGCCTAATTGACTTTCCTCTCCCCAGGATAGCACTAAGCACATTTATTTGTTTGATGTGATTTTCAACCAACTGCAGAAAAAAGTGGCTTCCCAGTCAGTTTCTCAAGGACAAAAGTGAGAGTGCAGACAATATTTATCTGAAAACAGCCTCAGTTGCCACTCACCATGACTCTGCCCTCAGACAGCTACTCCTGGGTGGCAGCTGCCCAATAACTCACCCTGCACTAACAGAGGAGGAAGAGCCCTCCTGGCACTCAGAAGCAGTGGGTCAATGACAATCACATACAGACAAGGCAAAACATGGGCACTGGTTAACCAAGACAGTGCTCGAGGATGTTAATTTAACTCAGCCACAGCTTCCCCTGGGGAGTTTGCAATAAAGGTAAAATTCCCAAGTACCTGTGAAGCATCATGAGATATATCAACCACCAGCACTGCAAGGTTCTCTTTTTACCAGCCATTCCCCACCTTTTCCTCACTCTATCAAAACCTCCAGTTTCAACTTCCTGTTGTCAAAACAGGAGACTGACACCAAACTGTGCAACAGAAGTGCTAGTGCTCTGCAGTTACTTTACACCACTTGCACTCTAGGGACACAAGCCATTGAAATCAGTGACCCTGGTTCTTCCCAGGGCTGTTTCTGTGCTAGGGAGCACAGGAGCAGTGCCACAGTACATCAGACAAGGTCAAACACAGTCTTTGCAGTACATGAAACAGGCAAACTGAGAGGAAGCCCTTAGTAAGAATGCAAGCCTAGGAACAGCGCTGCTGTGGACAGCCAAAAGCAGGAGTCACTTCTTGTGCCTCTAAATGACACCTTGTCATGATTCAACATATGCCATCTCATCTGTCATCATCATGGCTGGGCTTTGTGAACGAAGATTAGGGAAAGGTCTCTACCCACGTTTGTCACAAGCGCACTGGTGGCTAAAAAGGCCAATACGAGACAGGCATGTCCGGTTGCAAAAGGCACAGCAGAAAGACTCCTTAGGTGGTAAATTCTGCAAGGTACGATTCTTTCTGCGTTGTCTTTTCTCCTCAAGGGTGATCCTGCTGTGTTCTCAAAGGAAACAGCAGTGTTATAGATGGTGTGTCTCCAGACCTCCCAGCTGGAGGCCAGAGTAGACCAGTTATGTTGATCAATATGGCCAAGGCTGAGATGATGTTTCAGGCAGTCCTTGTATCTTTTCTTCGGGGCTCCTCTCTTGCGGCAGCCGGTGGCAAGTTCACCATAAAGCAAGATCTTAGGGAGATGGTGGTCCTTCATCCTGGAGACATGCCCTGCCCAGTGCAGCTGTGTTCTCAGCAACATGGCCTCAATGCTTGTGACTGCTGCTTGTTCTAGAACAGATGGATTGGTCACATAATCTGACCAGTGGATGTTTAGGATTGTATGAAGGCAGCGTTGATGGAAGTGTTCTAGGAGTTGCAGGTGGTGGTAGTAGATGACCCATGATTGAGATCCATATAAGAGAGTAGTCAGCACTATGGCTCTGTAAACACTGATCTTTGTACTTTTCTTCAAGTGTTTATTACACCATACTCTTTTATGGAGTTTTCCAAAGGCACTGTATGCCTTTGCTAACCTGTTGTCTATCTCCCCGTCAATCTTACCATCCAAGGAGATGAGGCTGCCTAGGTAATTAAACTGCTGGACTGATTTGAGCACTGATTAGCCAATGGTGATGTGGGGATGATGGAAGACTTCCTGAGGTGCTGGTTGATAGAAAACTTCTGTTTTCTTTAAACTGACTTCCAGCCCAAAGAGTTCAGCAGCATCTGCGAAGCAGGATGTTAAACGCTGCAGAGCTGCTTCTGTGTGAGCAACAAGGGCGGCATCATCAGCATAAAGCAGCTCCTGGACAAGGTGGTTCAGGGTCTTAGTATGGGCCTTCAGTCGCCTTAGGTTGAAAGGGCTTCCATCAGTACGATATCGAATGTAGATACCCTCCTGATCATCAAGGTCTGCCGTGGCCCTTTGGAGCATCCTGCTGAAAAAGATTGTGAATAGGGTTGGTGCGAGAACACAGCCTTGTTTCACACCATTAGTTATTAGAAAGGGTTCAGAAAGTACAATGCCATAACTGACTTGGCCATGTTGATCCTCATGGAGTGAGATGATCATGTACAAGTGCACAAATAGGGAAAATGGACTCAGTAGTATTGGAAGAACCCAAATGTTTGAGAAAGGATTTTGATGGCAAAGGCAACAACTTAATGGGGCATGTCACATAAAAAGTGAGAACAGGAACAGTGACGCTTGTGGAGGGAAAAAAAGATGAATAGGGCCATTAAGGTGGCATCATTAGCCTAGCAGAGGGAACAGTAAATAAGCAACCAGGCTGGGAGAAAACATGTGGGAGTTACATAGGCAGCTGGATAATCAGACAACATATGGCCATATTAACAATGAAGCTTTTGTGAAATCACTGAAGAATGAATTCTGCCACAAAGCTTGAGAGTACAAAGTTTACTTAAAAGGATAGACAAACCCCAATGAGTTAAGCATGTTCTTCAAAAACTAACATGCAGAAGGCACAACATCATTTCATGCTAAACCTGCAGTCAGCTGCACTGGGACTAGACCCTCAACCTTTTTAGTTCAGTGGTACTATTTTGATCTGGTATCCATGAGCACAAGTGTCACATTTTCCCTGTGTGCTCAGGCTGTTAACCTACAAGAACCTGCCATGCTCTCTACTGACAATGCCATGGTTTGCTGCTGCAAGAAGGTTAAGGAGTGGGATAATGAACTCATTCTCAACCTGTACCCTCTAAAACAGCAATAGAACTGGGTATGTCAGGTGAGCTCAGATAATCTGGAAACACAAACAGGGAAGGCACTCCTTCTCTCCAGAGGGAGAACTGAAGAGGCAATCCTGAAGTATCACTCTGTATAAGGTAATCACTTCAAATATTTCAGGTTAAAACCTACCCAAAAGTAAGGAAAAAACTTGCTCTGCACAGCAGATCAGCTAAAGCTGTGCACCAGTCCTTCAGCAGCACATGGGCTGGGCAGCAAAATCTACCTTACACTTACGAGTGGGGTTGCTCGTTCTAGGATATCTGCCTCAGTGAGACACTGAATAGGGGTGTCACTCCAGGGAGGAACGTCTCCTTTGCAGCAGCGTGCCCAGTTGTCATCCTTACCCATACTGGATACCTTGCCTGATATCTGCAGTAAGGAAAACAGACAGGTCAATGATTCTTAATTTTGGCACTCTGAGCAGGGAGTGCCAAGCCTTTGCTGAGCACTGACAGCATGCCTTTGCAGTCACGTATCCATCAATATTAATATCCAGTAAACGCCACAGTTCTCCCCTCACTGCTGGTTTTACACTGCAGTCAAGACTCCCAGAGCCAGCAGTACCAAATATTTCCATCTCCTGCAGTGCTTTAGCCCTGCTACCATCTGAGCCTACTACTCTGAGGCCAGAGTCAGGATTAGCATTTGATGCCTTTAGGATCTTGTGGCTAATAAAGGCCAGGGAAATGGTATGAAAGAAACGAGGAACTGTTTCAGAAAATTGAAACAAGTGACAGGGAACAAAAATCCTTCTCAAACACTCAGTAAAAAACTGAGGTTTGGGTTTGACAAGATGATTTCAAGTCTCATGGAGGCATCCAAAACCTGGGTGAAGGTCAGGTACAATACAAAAGAAAACAAGTAAATATTCATGCCTGGCTTTATGCCTTTTTAAAAATTCAGTCCAGCTTCAGTCCTAATTTTCTTATCATTTCTTAGCACTGCTGTCACCATGTATGAACTATGTGCCATTGATGTACGTGCCCAGTGTAAAGATTAATTGGAGAACCACAATTCAGGAGGGGTATCTTAATTCCATTCTGCAGGTGCTCTGCAGTATTTCACACAACTTGTGGCCAGGACAATTTTATTAGTTCCATGCAAGAAGACTCATGCCAAGTGCTGTTGCTCAGCCTCGGGTAGCTGAAGCTGCTGCACAAATTCCAGGTCATGGAAGAGGCGGGGAGGGGACAAGACAGGGACTCTGGTAGGGGGGTACCTGTTAGTTTAAAGACAGAAAACAGGGACAGCTCAAATATATCAAGATGAAAGGCAAGTGCATAGACCTTTACTTCAGACAGAGAGATTCTCACAGCAAGGGCTGGGGCAATGATGCCATTGCTTTTGGCTCCAAAGATTGGAAAATCAGAGATTGTGGGGTGGAATTTCCTTTCGGTTGCCTCAGTTCTTTCAAGAATAAGAACTAAGCCTGATATTTACCCCTTGTTTTGGGAATAATTATCCAACAGCATGAAACTCCTTTGCCTAATTTGGACAAAAGCAAAGTAAAGACTATCAGATTAATCCTGCTGGTACCAAAACCATTACAAAAATGCATTAACAGATGTTGTGCCACTACTTCAAGGAGACAAATGATAGTGTTACTGAGGACAGGAGAATGAAGCTCTGTAGCCACTCTGCTCAGCCCAGATTCAGGTGCTGGGAGAAACTAGAAGCTAAATATTTAAAAATAGAAAAACTTGTCCAAAAAGAAATTTTGGCAGTTGACAATCAGTTTTACAGTTATAACACTCTGAATAAGAGGGTCTACATAAATACATTTTTACATATTTTTACATCAGCTCTTAAAGTCAAATCTCGGTCCTGCAGCTGACTCAGAGCTCTGCTCATGGTACAGGAACTTTTAGAGGTCTCACCAAGACTGCCTTTTTTGTAATTTAATACAAATACCAATTTCAGCATGCAAATTATGTGTGAGGCCAGCTCTTAGAAGAGCTGGTTATCCTCAATTTCCAGGAAAGTCAGGAGAGTCAAAGAATCCATAAAGGCACAGGATCAGAGTACATTAGAAAATGGATGATTACCATGTTATGAAATCCTGATACATTCAGTTAGTTAATGCTTCTGAGGAATACAGGAGTAGGCAATAATAGGAGCTAATAGTTCATTCCAAAGAATTAGAGGAAACTAGAGGCAGTAAAATTCTGCATTTCAGCCTAAATATTTTTAATATGTTTCTAAAGAGGGTGGGGGGAAAAGTCAGCTGTAAGTATTCTCTAGATAGAATAATTAAGCCTCCACTCTGACATGTCTCTGTAGGTATTTATTTTCCATTACTAGAGGATCAAAATTATAGTTTAATTACCCACAGAATTCTAAAGGCATACTCCATTTTATTCAAAACATCATTGACTGGATTACAGGAAAAGTCCACCAAGCTCCCATATACCTTTAATAAGGCAAAGCAAGAGACAAAGGGCAGCCCCAGGACAGAGGAGGGAAAGGAAGGCAGGAATGCACTGCAGTGGCAGTGGACACCCTGCTCCTGGTAGGGATCTTCCCAGGCCAGGCTCTACAGGGATATATCCAGGGTCACCTTTATCCATCCTCTAGGGATTCCTCCACTTTCCCAGGTGCTGGTTCTAAGCATGGATGAAGTTTCACATGCACATCACCACGCTCATTCACTGGCCTGGATTTCAACAAGGGATTACGGAACACAGCTCCCCCTCGACAGCCAAAGCTCTTCTAATTTCTTTACATTCCTTTGAAAGCCTCAGACTCATATCATCCTTTCACATACAAATACTGGTTCCCAAAATTCACATAAATAACATTCGCCAAATCTCAGGTATTGTAACTTTAACATAATGCATAAGCACAAGCACTTCCTGGACACACTGAGTCCCTCCCCACAAAAAGCTGTTGCAGCAGGGCAGGTTATCCCTTACCTGTGCAAGCACCCAGGACCAGTGGCTCCCCTGCAGTGACAGAGCAGGGCACCGAGCACGGGCGCTGTCACTGATGTCTGGTGCCCTCTCCTGGCACCAACAGCCACACGACCTGATAAATCCTGGCTAGATCGTGACAGTCAGGATATTTCAGTGTATTTTCAGGACTGTGTGGCAGCCAGTTAAACCATACATTAGAAAATATGATTTTATATCAGATAAGAATAAGGTACTGACAGAATAACTATTTTTTTACTCTTTTCTTGGTATAGATTTCCTTAAATTAACATTTTGGGGGAAACAAAAGCTTCCTGCTTCCCAGAGGAACACAGTTTAACTTTAGTTACAAGCTTCCTAGTCTCATTAAAAGGAAATCGAAATACTCTTGTGAAACACTTCTGATTAGAAACAAGCCTTTCAATTACTCTAGAACTCCTTCTCAACCAACAAGTAATGCAACTAAGGTCCCCAACACATAGAAAATTTTCTCTGAAGTTACTTTAAAAAACTGTTGGACAATTTATCCCAATTAAATGCTAAAAACATAGAAAATGTACATGTTACCCCAGACAATCATTCTCTGTTTGGAAGCCTGTATAGAAGATTAATATATAGAGCATTACAGTTTCACTGATATTTGTGCATGAGCACTTGATCCATATCCTGCAAAATCCTAGGCAAGAAGACACAGGAACAGCTCACAGATACATGGTGTTAGTGTTTACATCAAAGTGCTTTGCCTCCTGTCTATAAAGAGAAGTCAATTTAACACACTCTTTATTTTTTAACTAGCAGAATTTTAGAATTGGCCTACTTACTAGTCCCTTCAGTATTTATTATATAGACATTAACTACACATTAGCTCCCCAGCTGGATTTTCTAGCTTATATTCCAAACTAACACGAGCAGTCATAGGCAAAACTTCACTGCAAGTCAAAAGTTTAAGAGAGCTCTTGCATACTTTGGGAAAGAGGATTATTAATCTAGATCCCTAGCATAAAATTTTCTTCAAATGTTTCAAGAATAAAAAGTCATAAGGATAAACACAGTGATTTCAAAGTTAGCAAGAAACCCACAGTTAACTGACTGACCTTGCTGGGTGGAGGCACTGATAATAATATAAAAATAATAGCCATGTAAACCACTTCAACCCCAGTTACACAGAGCTACCTGAAAGCTGCAAAGAGCTTATTCCACACCTAAATCAGCTACCAGACATTAAATTTATAGAAAAATACTCCAATGCATGCTTTATGCCCAGTATTTATCTGTACCTCCTCCTCCTCCAAAGCTCTCTCTTAGTACAGAGGACACAGACCAGGATCCTCCATGCACAGAGCTGCTGCTTCTTTTCCTCAGGCTGAATTCTGACTCCAGGCATCACCATCATCTCCAGGGACTCAGCCTGGGATCCCTCCAGGCAAGTGCTGTGCAAACAGAAGACAGCAGACAGCGAACATGGGAGCTTAAAACATTACAGCCACCTCACTCAATTGCTTTAGCAGCATTTCTCTTTCCAGACCTACCTTCTTCTCAGCCCCAGACATTACAATTTGGGCCCCCAAGACTACACTGCCCTGCCAGGATGCCTCAGGGAAAATACACCTGTTCCCGAGGAGCCTGCCAGAGACAAGAGAAGGAGTGATGCAACAGGGAATTGTACACAGGACAAGCTTTTGGGGAGTTCTCCATTTCTAATTTGTGTTTTATAATCCGGACTCAGTCCTTTGTGCTTGGTGAATTAACTAGTCCCTTGTCAGGTCATTTTTTTCTCTTCCTAAGACCAATGCACTTGTGCTGGTTTCAGCTGGGGTAATTTTCTTCACAGTGGCTGGTGTGAGCCTATGTTTTGGATTTGCACTGAACACAAGATTGATAATATAGAGATGTTGTTATTGCTGAGAGGGCTTACACAGAACTTTTATCAGTTCTCCAGCTAAACAGGCTGGAATGAAACAGGGGCAAACACAGCAAGTCGCCAGCCCTTGCTCCCCCAGTCACACTCTCCACTTGTGCACCTTTCCTTTGGCCTGAACAGCTGGCTTTCCTTACATCCCACAGTTTCCCTGAGAAATGCCTGTTTGGGGAATACAGTGGGCTACAAAGCAGCAGCATGGCAGGACTCATTCTGCACAGCTGAGCTACCCTGGGGTGTGGGGGAGCAGAGACTTCGCTTCCCTGCTTGGCTGGCAGATCCCCAAGCAGAGATCTGAAATAAAGGGTTTAAAGAAACATCTAAATCCCATCCCTCTAGGTCAGAATATGCATAATAACAACAAAAAAATTGAGAAAGCCTCGGTGCATTCAAATACAGAGTTCTGCCTGGGAAGCTTTCTCCAAGCCTGAGGCTCTCCCTCCCCTCAGTGCACCAGATCACTCACCAAGGGAACTTAAGGAAAAAAATGGAAGATATAAATTAAGCCACACCTTGTGATGAAAGGGCAAATAGAACATTCTTGCTGAGGGATGAGAAGTGTGGCCACGACCAGCCCCAGCACACTGAGTGGCTGTGCTGTGGCACTCTCTGTCAGGGGGACTGCCATCCCAGAGACCCCAACAGAGGAGGCTGACTCTTTCTCAGATACCAGCCATCCCCATGTGCTTTAGGGCCACCCACCCGGATGAGCACAGCAGGAGACACTTATTAAATAATATCTATTAAACACAGGGAAGCTGCAGAGGCCACAGCTTGATGAAGGGTTAAAATATTGGAATGATAATTCCTGCCAAAATCTAGGAACACAAAGTGCCAGACCTCCCATGTTTTTATTGCAGACTTCTGCAGTAAGAGTCACTCAATTAGTCCCTACAAAAAAATATTTGTTTGTATACTTAGGTCCCTCAATTTAACAACTTCTAAAGGAGCCCTTTCACACCCTAGAAATGAAGCCAGGCTGGAATGCAAGTAGGTGGTACATGAGGTTTTTATTAACTGTCATATATCTAAACAAAAAGGTGTCAAGCATTGAAAGTCATCAACTGCAAAAACTCTCACAAGTATAATTTAATTGTAAACACACCCCTTATCTTTCATTAGAGATGCTTAAAGCAATAGTGCATTTCCATAGACCCAGATGTAGTCTTTTAGAGAAAATCCAGAGTTAATGACCCTCACAAAAAGCGACCCTGACTGTTCACATGGTGCTGCCAACAGCTACACAGATGCCTGACTACAGTCGAGTGTCCATTGGACCAACAGCACTCAGTTCTGCAAGGAATATTAAACATGCATATACTTTCCACCCTTAGACCTACAAAATACCTGCAATCATTTTAGTACACAATTCACAACAAACATAATTTCTTCACAAAAGTGTTTGTCTCCAAAAAGGTCTAGTGCCTGGTTGAAGTTTCTCTACTCTCATCTTCCCTTCTTCATCCACAAGTTTTCCTTTATACTTTTTGTTATAAGTAAACCCAGGAAATTTGCTGCTCAAAGGGGTTAATAAAGTTGCTGTATTTTACTAACCACATTGTTAAGGGTCATGAGTTGACTGATTATGAAATGTCTAACCACAAGTTTGTATGCTGTAGAACACAACGCAGAGTGACTCAGTATTTTTGGAGTTGTTTGATTACAGGCATATTGATATGGACTAATATAGAGGGGCAAGCCACGAGGAGTCCTATGATTAGATGACATCTTCCGATGGAAAATTCCAGGACCACGGCCTCATAGGGACTAATGACTTTAAAATCATTGGTGGAAGCCCCTCAGCAAAGGCAGATGCCCGCGAACGGAGGAGCCAACCACAGATCTGCCGCGAAAGAGGAACCAAGCAGGGAGCAGCCCGCGAACCTCCCACCAATGGACTATGAACATGACTTTGGGGGGTGGTGTCAACAAAGGGTATAATTGTTGCCGTTTCGGTTCCCCATTTTGCAGACTGTGGTGGAGCAAGGGTCTCCCCGGTCACCCGGCTGGCCGCTTTTGCTTGTTAGCATTAATAAACCTTTGTTTTACCTTGCAACCAAAATTATAGCCTCAATCTATCGATTACACTTTTATTTCACCCCTGGTTGAAGGCAAATGACCTTAAAAAGACTACTTTGTCAACCTCTTAGAAGAAATAAATTTTCACAGTCACAAGCTTCATTAATCTAACCATAGAATTTTAAATTGAAAGTGTCCATCAGTTAACTCTGTGGAACAGTGTGTTATGAGTATCTGGCTAAAACACTGGGCTTTCCCAGGACTGCAAACTTACATGTACACCTATGCTAACTGTCCATTTCGGTCTCTCCTTCCAACCTCCCTGGCTCCAGCTCCTCTCAGGCAGCTTTCTCCATCAGGAACTGGAGTCAGCTGCTCTGAAAGTATTGAAGGGAATCACCTCTTCAGGTTAGTCATATGGTTATTAATGAGTAATCTCATGGGTTTAGCAGTATAACTCTCCTGCAAAGCAGAGGCAGAAGTTACCACAAACAGGAGCAATATTCATCTCTCTTCTTTTTTGTTTTAAAACAAACAAACAAACAAAACAAAACCAGCAGAAAGCTCTGAAACTCCCAGAAACATTCCTCCTTAAACCACTCCCAAATAACAAATAAATCTCTTCTTTCCTTCTGCTCGTTCTACTAAAACCAGATACCTGTCTGTATCCCAGATACCTAAGGATCAAAGCCATAAGACAGGAAGAGTTAAAGCTTCTGGCCCTTCAGGGATCAAAAGCTTTCTCTTTCAGGAAACCCTCTCCACAGTACTCGCACAGCATAGCAAAGACTCCAGAAGCAGAGACAGACCTTTTTGTCCTGCTCTTGCTTTTAAGGGCTTGTGTTCCCAGCAACCCTGAGGAAGCCATTAGAGTTAGTAAATGAGAGACACCTGAGGCAGCTGAACCTGAAGTAACACCTGCCCCTTAGCCAGGTTCTCAGTGAGGCCTTAGTAAAGGAAAAACAAAGGTATTAACCGTCCCAAAACAGGACCAGGGAGAGGGGTTCACTGCCTTGAGCAGACCCATGGTTTAGTGTGATCCAGGACCTGACAGAAATGGCCCCACATGCCTCAGTTCTCAGCCTGCTGTGGGGGAAGGAGGCAAGACAGATCACCAAAATAAGCTCAGTGTTGTCAGTTGTGCTGTGCTGTGGAGGAGGGAGGGGGGTATCAGTGTCCTGGTCCCCTGTGAGCAGTGGGGCTGCACAGACCCCCACAGCTCACACAGCTTCATGCTTCCCACTCACTCTGAGGGTGCCCAACCATGCGTCCTGCAGGACTCACCTCCAGTGCCAGAGGCTAGAGGGGTGTGCCACAGGGTTTGCTCTGCTCAGGGCAGGAAAGGGCTGCCCTCAGGACTTCTTAAGCCCCAGTTAGGGTAGGCTGGGGGCCAGGGAGCAGGAGGTTACCAGAGAGCAGCCCTGGGGCTGTTCTCATGACAGAAGGCTACTTACTTTCATGTTCACCATCTCATGGTTTCCTGTCCCCCTTGCCCTTTAGTCTGAGCCACAATTATCTGTGCCCTATTTTGACAATGCAGCTTGTGAAATCCATGACTGAGATATTTCCAGGTCAGCCAAATTCAAATTCTTGTACACCAGCTTTATCCTGTGTGGATTTGCTGTGTTATTCGGATACCAGTTGGTTGTGATTAACATAGCAGAGGACAGAAATGCTTAGCCACTTTCTTGCAGAAACATGTATTCCCGAGATACCCGTACAGAAAAATGTGTCACTTTGAGATTATGCAAAATTAACAGGTTTCAGACAATCTATTTGGCATCTTGATATTCTTGCTGTGTCAGTGGAGCCAAAATCATAGATTAATTCTTTAACTGCATTTATGGGAACTGGGTCACAGTTGTTGTCCACTGTTGGTCACAGTGGAAGAGGAAAATATTTCACCACTAGCTTGAGTTCAGCGAGAGCAAATGTTGGGCATGGTGAGCCCAGTGAGGAAGTTCCGGACACCCACCACATTCTGGAAAGGTGGGTGAACAGAAAGGCAAGGCTGTGACCCTTTAAAAAGTGTCCTCAGGGCAGAGGATACCTGGCAGCCACAGGGATATGAATAACCCTGCAGCAACACAAGGTTAAATCTTGCAGAAGGTGGAAATACTCCCTCCTGGGGCTGACAGCTGCAGGCAGAGGTTCACAAGGGGCTTTGCTGTTCCCGACTCCTCTTTGCCATCATCAAAGCAGCAAGTTTAATGCCATCTGTCCCCACATTTGCCTCCCTGAAGCAGAACAGAAACTCCAAGTGTCTTCTCTGGCACCCTGCTGCGTGCTTACCTTTGCCACCATGGTCCGCTTTGGAAAAGGGGCATTTCCTGAGGCTCTGGGCAAAAGCTGGTTGCCTGACATGCATCAAGGAGAAAGGGTACAAAAGAAGTATGCATCTGGTGAATATAATTGTTCTCCAGTCTCATTCCTGCTGTGTGGATTTACACTGGGAACAATGAAGCAATACTAGTGTGGAGCCAGTGTGTATGAGAGGAAACTCAAGCTTCGTGCCTCCTGCTTGTATTTAAAACACGTTGCCGACATGGATTGCTGTGTATGATATAATTAAGGTAACACATCATATAATGCTGGAGCAACATGAAACAGCACCTGCTCTACCTGATCTTTCCTGAGCTGTTGGATGCTCATTCATACCCAAAGCACATACAGGGTGAACAATAAAGGTATGTGCGCAGCTATTCTCCCGTATGGGCTCAATTTATCCCTGAATATTGTCATCAACAAAACATTCCTGAGCAGGGGAACAGCTTGGGTGATAGACCATACCTGACCACTTTCTCAACGCGGTTTGATAGTTACAGGCTCTGGTCACAGCTGTTCAGCATTATGGTGCTGTAGAGCTCCCATTTCCCTCCCCGGCTCATCCCATAGGAGTGCCGTAGGTCTGGAAGCTGGAGAGGACTGTAGCTATATATTTACATGCTAGCTGTCTTCTTTAATGAACAGCCTTCAGCCATCTGGAAGAGTCTCTAAATTACTTCTCCATATCACAGCAAAATCCACAGCAGATCAGAAGAAATGACCAGAAGTGCATCTCCCTAAATGGCCTCAATTCTGCAAAGACTAAATAATTGTGAATATTTCTATTGATTTAATTTTTGATGTGTCTAAAAATCTTATTAGCTTTCTTTCTTTCTTTTCCTCCTTTCTCAAGAATTAGATCACACCTGAGAAGAAATGCTTTCCTACAGATAAGACCTTCAAGTTTCCCACATAGGTAGGGCACAACTAGGACTGTCAGTGGAAATCAATGAAATGCAGCACATTTTGGCAACTTGCAAAATGTGTCTCAAGATTGGGATCTGTGACTGTGGCACATGTTACTTGCTATGATGACAGACCACAGTAAAAGAAGTGCCTTTCCTAAGAAGAGAGACACACAGAGCATGTCCCTGCTACATCCCAGTCAAGTATCCTTTCCAGGAGGGTCCTACCACGTGGACACATGTCGCTGTTAAATTGAGACAGCCCAAGCGACATAGAATCTTGTCATGGTTTGAGATCTCCAAAAATCTAATTCCTTAGTCTAAGCCCCCTCTCACATCTCAACCTAATGTGGGATGATTTTTTTCCAGACAAAACACCAGACTCAAAGTGGGGGAAAGGGAATATATTACAATGACTATACAAATAAATATTATAATACATTATACACACGATCTCAACTATCTCTACCATGACATAAGTATTTACAATGGATCAGATCTCTTCTTCCCTCCAAATAAAAGTCCAGGAGGGAAGAAGGACAGATCCCTTCTTCAGAGCAGAATGTCTCTAAGGCAGCAGTCATCTGTCCTTTTCTCATGCAGCAGCTGATGGCTGGATTTCTGCCAGCACTCACTAGGGAGGCCTCCAAGCCTCTCTTGGCCCCTTGACACAGGCAAAGGGGTCTTCCGTGGGCTACGTTCACCCCAGACAAAGGTCGTTCCAACACGGTCATATCACGAGCACAGGGGGTCTTCGTGACGGTCTGGTATCTCCAGGAGACTCAAGCCCCTTGCAGAGCTTCTGTGCCCTGCCTCAAGATGGCTGCGAGCTTCTTTGTAGCTTGCAGCAAGGGAGGGCTCCAAGGTCAACCTCCTACACACCGTCCTGGCTAAGCTTTGAGGACAACCGAGCTTCTTAGCTCCTTTACTCCATTTAGGACTTCTAATCAGTAAGAGTCCACACCCTCCCCTTTGGAGGGATCTCAAAGAAAGTTTAGGGGAGTTTTGCAGTTCTTACCCCCAAACTTCCTCTCTGTAGAACTCAGTTCTCTCTTTCGGCTGCTGCTAGCTTCTTTTTCGGACAACACTGTGTCTCTTCTGCTTGGCTGTAATGCCTCTGCCGCTTCTTATCTTTTTGGCTCTCTGCCATCGCTTCTGGACGCTGCTTCTGCCGCTGCTGTCTCTGCTCCCTCACGGTGGAGAAAACTTCCTTAGCTCTCAACTGCAGGCACCTAGCCCAGCTTTATGCTGTTCCAGGTCCCCGCAGGCCCCCGCTGGGGGCTGGGGGGCCAAAGCCCCCAGGGGGCTCCTGCCCTCTGCTCCTCGTGGCCTCAGAACATGGCTACCACTTCTACAACCAAACTACAACTAACTTTCTCTTCCGTTTGCTTGTGGTATGTTTACATTTCGCAGAAGCGCCCATTGGACAAAACTTCAAAACTTCCAGGGGTCACCACCCCCTGGGGTTTTACCATTTTCTTAGCTTCAGGGGGAAAACCTGGTTCAAACCACTACAAATCTCCTTCCAAAGCAGGGACAGGATAGCAAGAAGGCTGGAAGAGATCTTTATTGCAACAGGTTGCAGACATTTATACTTTTCACACAACACACATGTCAACTTACTATTGGTGCCTTTCATGTAAACATACATCAGGCCATACACATCAACCTACTATTAGTACTTTCATGTACACATATATCAGGCCATACACATGTCAGTCTACTATTGGTGTCTTCATGTATAAATACATCAGGATTGGGTGCAAAATAGTAAACTCATGCTGACACAGCTTTTGTCAAGTCATGATGATTTGCAGAAAGTCCAGGAAGTCCATTTTTGTACTTCCTGTCTTCCATCTTCTTGCTGCCTTCTGACAGACTTGTCATTGTCTCTGACAGACACATGCTCCAAATTCGGTGAGGTCTGGGGCAAATAGCCAGCTGCTGATGAAGTGTATAACTTTCTGTTGCTCTCAGTTTTTTTTAAGAACCAAAGCTGTGAAAGATTTGATTTGTACTCAAGGATATATATTTTTTTACACACCAAAGCAGTTGAATAAGAACACGTAGCATAAAGATATAAAGAAAGAGAAGCTAAATGAAACAATTTAGGTGAAACCAGGGAAATCAGTATAAGTTTTGCATAAATACACTGAGAAGAATAAGCCCCAACCTAGGTCCAGGGAGATGACTAAAGACAGAAATGCCTATTCTATATTTTAATATTACAGTTATTACTATTTAAATCAAAGCAGCATTTTGGTCTACATTTTCCCGTGGTTACAGAGGTGCTTTTTTATCCTGAACTGTGTGTTGGAGAAGAGGCTTGTCTCTCTCCTACTCAGGAACAGGAAAATGATGTATATTAAAAAAGTACTTTTGAAGCCAAGTTGTCAAGGTTTCAAATTTCTCACTATGTAAGCAAGTCTCACAAGATACCAGATCTTGGAAATAAGGGTCAGAGTCTTTGAGGTTTTCCCACCCTCACTATTTACATTCACAAATGCTTTGCAGCGTAAGATTCTGAGAAGCGGTCACAATGATTTTCCCATGTTTGTTTATCCACGGTGACACTGTGGCCAGCTAGCTCATGCAATAATAATGAGGCTGTTTCAGTGTGATACACCAGGAACTGTACTTTTCATAGAGTTCCAAGTCAGATGGGGTCATCTGTCATTTTTGCAGCTGAACTGAATCAAGTTGCCGCAACCTTCAACCTGTATTACCTTTCCCTCCCTGAATTGCATTATGGAGTTAATTTAAATTCCTTCAGCAAACAAGCATGGCACTGGTGATACTTCTGTGGATAAAAGTGTACCTTGGAGCACTGGCCAGGTTGCACACATATGGAATTAAGCACTGGACCCGTACAGTAGATGAAATCCTGGCCTTGGCAAAGTTAATGGCCAATCTTTGGGCTGCAGTATGATCAGGTTTTCTGTCTGTCTTTCCAGGGAATGAGACAGGAGGGAGTAATAGAAATAAGAAGGTGCTAAGTCCTGAGTCCACAGTCCCTGAATGTAACTGGTTATACGTTGGCAGCAAACTTGAGACTTCTACACAACCACTTGTTTGGCATCAAAGATTACCTTTTTTTCTGCAGATTTTATGCAGAGTTAAGGTCTGAAAATGAGTTTCTATGAGAATAGCAGAGCAAAAGGTTGAATCTTGAGAATCAATCATATAAATGATTTCTGAAAGAACTCTGCCCATCACCAATTTCACCCATGTTTGTGATGACAACATTCTTATTTTTGGTCTATAGCCAGCACCCATGAAATCACAGGCCTCAGAAAATGCCCTGTGATTTACATCACTCATGCAGACAAAGAGCTATGAATGTTCTCTGCCCTGCACATGTGCATTACTCAGGTGGCACAGCAAAAGGGCTGAGTAATTCCCCAAGGGAATGAAGAGTGCAGGGATGACAGCACAGACCAGGGCTTCTGCCCTGCACCCCTTCTTTGCCTTAAGGTCCTGCTTGTACTTGGAATTTAGAGCATGCAACTTTTCAGGATGAAAAGCTACAGCTCCTAAAGGTGCCCAGAAGCTCTGACTGTTCCTTTCTGGCTTTGGCACAAGACACACATTCAGACTGGTTTTTCCACATTTTCCAAATTTGGTCCTGTCAGCATCAGGAGAACGGAAGCCATCACTGGGGTGTTTAGTCTTCTTCAATGACTGAAACAGATAATGAAAGGCATATGCACTCCTGTCGGGAAAGTTTTCCCAGCCTTCCCTAAGTGATGTCAGCATCAGTACAGCACTTTTTGCTGCTATGGCTCAGCAGCATTTATGGTAGGTTTCTTTTTTAACTGTGCTTTCATTTTTTTCTTATTTCCTCCTCTTAAAATCTTGTCCAGTAAATTCCTTGTTTGGGGTTTATGGGCTTTTTGATCATATTTCTTAGAAGATAATTCTTTCGGGATGTCACAAGCACCAAGGAGCTCGAAAGAATTACCATTGTTGACAAGATGTTTGGCCATGGACAAGTGTTACTCATTAAGAATAGGTTCTGTTTTCTACTTATAAAAACAAACTTCCTGCACACTCCAGTTACAAGGAAATGGCCTTATTTTTATAAGGATGCATTTATGTTTGAAGCCAGCAAGGGGCTTAATCCTTCTCTGGTCTTTTATCACGTTCATGGTTGCTTTCCCTTGCCCTTGCAGAACTTTAGAGAAGATCCTCTCCGCACACCATCAACCCTTGACCCTAAAGCAACATGAAAGTACCTTAAAAATAATCTTATGTAGTTGCTGCAGGTTGGCACAGAATGTCAAATCTACCATCTCTCCACACCAGAGTGAGGACTAGAGTCATCCCACCCATCCTGGGTTCCTGCTGGCTCTGTCCTTGCCTTGCATTATTAATAATAATTCCTGGCTCTTCTGCTGTGCTCATGATGTTGCAGCACATGCACTGATGCAGACCGAATGCCAGGAGCAATAGCATGAAATGCCTGTGGTTACCCAGCAAAGCTGTCATAGAACTCAAAATAGAGCCTGGCTCTCCTGGGTCTCATTTGAATTTTGTTTTTTCCTTCTTAGTGCCATCTTTACCAACCTTCCTAGCTGGAGCTTGGCACAGCTGACTGCAAAGGGCTGGCACGCAGGAGGAATCCAGCTGAAATGAATGGAGTTGTTGGAAGGCTTAAAACCAATCATCCAGACAAGTTACCTGATGTCATGCAGGGTGAAGACAGTGGAGATATAAAGTTCTGGCTTAAATCCTGGCAGAAGCCATGATTCATTAAAGCATATCCTAAACTAAAACATTCAACTGTCCCATCCCTGGGCAGTCAGGCATGCAAATGTGTGTTTAGCTTACCTGCTTTGCAGGGTTGTCAGAAATAGCTGTTGCCTGTCCTGTAACCCAGAGCTAAGTACTCCACACCTTTTCTGCCTGGCTTTAGATCACTGTGGTCCTGTTTCCAGAAGAAATGAGGATTTTTGGCCGCACTGCAGTGGGAAGAATCTGAGTCCCCACTGTGGCAGTTGCATTGTCTCCCAATTCTGTGCCCATCTCACCCCTGTGTCTGTGAGCCTGGGCATTTCCCCCTTGCTGCCACCAGTCTTATGCACTTGTGTGCTCTCAGAAAGGTCTCACCTGCTCTCTGTCCTTCCTCTTCATTTTCCATAAAGGTCCTGAAAAGGATCATAAGTTGACAAAATCTTAGCTTACTTTTACAGCTTCAGAACAGATAAGAATGGTTAAGGGTTTTACACTGAATCTTGTTCATTTCCATTGTAACAACCTCCATTGTTTCTTTTTAATCTTTTGATAAGAATGAAGAGAAGAAGGCAAGGAATGGGAAGGAGGGGGAACACATTTAAATAATTTCTACTTTAAAGCTTTAAACAAGGCTTTTCTTTTATGTAAAGCCTACATTCATGCATTTGCTTTGCCCTTAGCAAAAAAAATAATAACATTCCAATAACACAATTTCCAGAGAGTGGTATTTCCCCATTTTGAACAGCTCTCATAGCCATCTCTTCCTCCAAGGGGCAGTGTGAGCCTGAATTAATTACAGCTCCACCCTCACACCCACTGGGCTCTCTGGTCCCAGTCCAGCCAAGCACTGGGAGAATATGATTCTGGCCAGGTTCTGTGAGCCAACTCGCCAAATGCTGTGCTGAGCAATGTCAGAGGCAGCCCCATGGAGGCTGAGCCCTTTATATCTCTAGAACATCTTGCAGCCTTCAGAAAAAAGGCAGAGCTGTATCAAAGAGGCCAATGTTTACATATGGAGATGTATGTAAACTTTAAAATGTAACCCCATGAGCCTCTGTAGGTTTGATGTACCCTCGCTCGCCTTTTCTTTTTTAATAAGCAATATTTAAAATATTAGCTGCCTCAGAGTTGATATAAAAATAACAGCTGTGCCTCTTCCAGATGGGAAGAAAAAAAACATGCAAATGAGCTAACACACAGAGTGAAAAATGCTTAATGTTGAAGGATTTACAGTCTGCATGGCTGGGTCCTCCTGTTTCACGCAGATGAAAATGGGCATGAGCCTGATGATAAAAGCATTAAGAAGCACGTGAGAACAAGAAAAAGGGAGAGAGGTGGGCCTGACTCAAAGCAAAGGCAAAAAGCACTGACACGAGGGTGGGCTCACATGTATGAGATGATGTCAAAGGGACAGCAGTTGGAGTGGTCTGTGGAGCAGCTTTGGCTGTTCCGACTGAGTGGAGGGCTGAGGGAGGGAGGTGTGCTGAGGGAGGGAGGTGGGGATAGTTAATCATGTCTGAAGTGTTCTGGAGAGTTCAGGAGTGGATTATGTGTGTCAGGCTCTGGCTCCCCCGGCAGTTTGAGAGGGATTAGGAATTGTGCTGGCTCAGGCAGTGAGGAGGTGATGAGACTTATCTCTCATACATGTGTTTTCGATAATGAGGGGAGGAAGGACACTGGGGACTGGAGAGGAAAACAAAAGATCTTTGCCCTTGGGCTAAGCAAAAGGAAGGCTGAGCAGTGAGCTGGGACATTTCATACAAAGGATGGAGTATTCCAGCAGGTTGTTCAGCAGGAGTCAGAAACTAATGTAGCAGGTTGGTTATGCTGAAAAAGATAAGTTTGTGGGTTAGGGTAATCTTTGCAATACCTGCTGGTGGACAGCCTTGCCCCAGGCTGGAAGTGGTGAAAGGAGCAGAGACACTGGCAGGGATGTAGAAACAGTGGGAAGCACACAGTTTACAGAGGAGCCCAGGCCTTGGGCTGGAAATCAGGAAACAAACCTAACAGATACATCACTTGACAGATGGCCCCATTTGTTAAGCAGGGTGAGAAATGGGTTCCCCCTATCCCTTTTTTGTTTTGCCCTGATGGCCCTCTTTCTTCTGGATCTTGGGCATGGCCAGCCTGCAAAAGCAGTAATCACCACTTGTTAGCAGTCCGCATTTTGGGGTGCTACTGAGGGGAGCACAGGAGTGTCAGTGAATGCCCCATGTGAGGCCAAGGCTGGCTCAGGTGTGTATGTGTGTGAGGGTGAATATGCTCTAGCAAATGTATGATTGTCATGGTTTGAGATAGTCCCAAAATCCAATCCCCTAGCTCCATTCCCCCCTCCCACATCTCAACCTAATGTGAGATGGGTTTTTCCAGACAAAACACACCAGACTCAAAGTGGGGGAAAGGGAATATATTACAATGACTGTACAAATAAATACCATATCACATTATACACATGATCACAAACTATCTCTACCATGACATATGTATTTACAATGATCAGATCTCTTCTCCCCTCCAAATAAAAAGTCCAGGAGGGAAAGAAGGACAGATCCCTTCCAGTCCTTAAGCAGCAGCATCTTCTGAGGCAGCAGTCTGTCTGTCTTCTCCACATGCAGCAGCTGATAGCTGGCTTTCTGCCAGCACTCACGAGGGAGGTATTCAAGCCTCTCTCTCGGCCCCATCGCCTCACAACCGAGGGGTCTTCCGTGGGCTTCGTAACCCCAGACAAGGTCGTATCACCACGTCATATCACGAAGACAGGGGGGTCTTCGTGACGGTCTGGTATCTCTTGCAGGGCCTCTGTGCCCTGCCTCAGGCTGCCACCGTGGCAGCAGTGCAAGGGGGGAGCCAAGGTCAACTCCCCCCGCATTCCTCTGGCCGTCCCGGTCCAGCTCCGGGACGCTCTGAGCTTCTCAGCTCCTCTCTCTCACCAGTGCTGCATGTCTAAAACTCTTCTCCTTAATAGGAGTCCATGTCCCTCCTTTTCTCAGAGGGATCTCAAAGGAGTTTGGGGGCTGGTACAGTCTTACCCCCAGAACTCTGTCTCTCAGGCTGCTGGCTCTCTTTCTCCCAGCTCTCCTTTCAGGAGTCCTTTCTCTGGTGCTGCATGTTGCTTCTGCTGCTCCTTCAGTTCAGGTGTTATCTCTCCTGGCTCTCTGCCACCGTTTCTCTGGTCAGTGCCAGCTGCTGCTCTGCGCCCATGGAGAAAACATCTCCTGGCATAACTACAGGCACCTAGCCCAGCTTTATGCTGTTCCAGGTCCCCACAGCCCCCCAGCCAGGGGCTGGGAGGGCCCCAGAGGGCCCAAGGGGCTCAGAGCCCCTTCCTCGTGGCTCTACAACATGGCCACCTCTCCCAACAACCAAACTACAACTCATCTCTTCCGGTGAGCTTGTGGGATGTTGACATTTTTGCAGGAGCGCCCATTGGACAGAGCTTCAAAACTTCCAGGGGTTTCCACCCCTTGGGGTCTACCACTTTTCTTAGCCTCTGGGGGAAAACAAGATTCAAACCACGACAATGATGAATGTTGCTCTGCTGGATTCTTAAGTACTTTAGATTGGTAATAATAAGAAAGGTATTAAATCTGACTGCTCAAACTACCGTGGTATTACTCTGCTCTCCATTGCTGGCAAAATCCTGGCCAGAATACTCTTGAACACACTAATACCCGCTATAGCAGAAGGAATCCTTCCTGAAAGTCAGTGTGGTTTCAGAGCCAACAGGAGCACCACAGACATGGTGTTCATTCTCAGACAACTGCAAGAGAAGTGTAGGGAACAGAACAAAGGTCTTTATGTAACCTTTGTCGACCTCACCAAGGCTTTCGATACTGTGAGCAGAAAAGGTCTGTGGCAGATTTTGGAACGTTTAGGATGTCCCCCCAAGTTCCTTAAAATGATCATCTCACTCCACGAGGATCAACACGGTCAAGTCAGATATGGCAATGCACTTTCTGAGTCCTTTTTAATTAAGAATGGTGTAAAACAAGGCTGCGTTCTCGCTCCTACCCTATTCACAGTCTTCTTTAGCATGATGCTCCAAAGGGCCACGGCAGATCTCGAGGATCAGGACTCGATATCGTACTGATGGAAGCCCTTTCAACCTAAGGTGACTGAAGGCCCACACTAAGACCTTAAACCACCTTGTCCGGGAGCTGCTTTATGCTGATGACGCCGCCCTTGTTGCTCACACAGAAGCAGCTCTGCAGCGTTTAACATCCTGCTTTGCTGAGGCTGCTGAGCTCTTTGGGCTGGAAGTCAGCTTAAAGAAGACAGAGGTTCTCCATCAACCTGCACCTCAGGAAGTCTTCCATCATCCCCACATCACCATTGGCCAATCAGAACTCAAATCAGTCAAGCAGTTTAATTACCTAGGGAGCCTCATCTCCTCAGATGGTAAGATTGACGGAGAGATAGACAACAGGTTAGCAAAGGCATATAGTGCTTTTGGAAAGCTTCATAAAAGAGTTTGGCGTAATAAACACTTGAAGAAAAGTACAAAGATCAGTGTTTACAGAGCCATTGTGCTGTCTACTCTCTTATATGGTTCCGAATCATGGGTCATCTACAGCCACCACCTGCGTCTCCATCAACACTGCCTTCATACAATCCTAAACATCCACTGGTCAGATTATGTGACCAATCCATCTGTTCTAGAACAAGCAGCAGTCACAAGCATTGAGGCCATGTTGCTGAGAACACAGCTGCACTGGGCAGGGCATGTCTCCAGGATGAAGGACCAACCACCGCCTCCCTAAGATCTTGCTTTATGGTGAACTTGCCACCGGCTGCCACATGAGAGGAGCCCCGAAGAGGAGATACAAGGACTGCCTGAAACATCATCTCAGCCTTGGCCATATTGATCAACATAACTGGTCTACTCTGGCCTCCAATCGAAAGACCTGGAGACACCCCATCTATAACGCAGCTGTCTCCTTTGAGAACACACACAGGATCACTATCGAGGAGAAAAGGCAACGCAGAAAGAACCGTGTCTTGCAGAATACACCATCTAAGGAGTCTTTCTGCTGTGCCTTTTGCAATCGAATATGTCTGTCTCGTATTGGCCTCATAAGTCACCAGCGTGCTTGTAACAATTGTGGATAGAGCCTTCCCAAATCTTCGTTCGCGAAGCCCAGCCATGAGATTGGTAAGTAAATTAGGCCTAGGAATGAGTGACTGTTGTGCTCCAGTAAATCCTGCATGAATCTTTTGTTAAATTGTTTAAATAAGGTCTTGTTAAGTACTGTTAAAACCTTTAGGCCTAAATTGTTGGTCAAGTCTGGAGCTAAGTTTGGCAAGGGGGTCCACTCTGAACCTTCTTACTCAATGGGAGGGTCTTGCTTATTCCTTTGTATCCTTACCCTTTTCCCATTCCCAGCCTCCAGGCAGATAATTTTTTGTTGATTTTGGTTTCAGATTGATTGAGTTTAGGTTTTAGTCCAATTTTTCTCTGTATGCTTTAACCATCTAGTAAGCAGTAGAGTGAACCTTACCAACAAAGTCTCTTGTGCCTTCACTTTAATATTAAACCTGCTTTTGCTGATACCTTTGCTAGTGACTCTTTGAGCAACCTAAAACACTCATGCATGACAGCTGTGCTTCACATGTGCTCGTACAGGAGTCACCTTTATCAGGGACCGTCCCTTGCTGAAGGAAAAGGAGAGCAGAGCTTTGGGCAACAGCTGCTTTGCACAAAAATGGGTAAGACAGTGCCCATGAGAAGGGAGGTTTGGCATGCACTGCCATCCCATATGTTGCTCAGACTAGGAAAATCAGAGCACTGGCAAGAATCAAGCATTAAAGGAAAAACGCCTGCCTTTTTCTCCCAGCACCACCTGACAGTGCCTGCCCACTTTCTAGAAACTGTCCCAAGTGCTGCCCAGCTGGGTAAAACAAGCCCCCACACGCCTGGCAGCTGCAGTACTTTGTAACCTTTGTCTTCTAGTGCAGTTCACAGACATTTGCCTTGGAAAACTCACAGCAGGTATCAGAGACAGCAAAGGTTGGGCCACACAGAGAAATCACCTTGATTCGGTCCCCAGGCAGCATTTTTAGTCTTTATTCTTGTCCTAAACTCCCACCAACAGTATAAGCCACAAGTCAAGGCAAATTTAAAGTTTAGCATGTTTTAAAGAGTTTAAAGATAGATAGGAGTGCGATTTTAGATTAAATGTACCAAAAAACATGTAAGTACCTTCATCATTTTCCAAGATCACATGGAAACATATTACCAATACAAGGAGCTGAATCTGTGTTTGCTAAGGGATGCTTTGGGGTTTTGCCAGGGGGATTGTCCTTATCCTTCTTCTCCTAACTCACCTATTACCTCCTTTAGCAAAATGTCAGTAGTTTGTTTCTTTTCTCTTTAACAGACAAACACATTACTCGGGGCCTGGGGGCACTGATATACTCTAAAGGTGCTGGAGCAGCTTCACCTGGAGCCTTCACCCACATCCCTACCCATGGTCCTAGGAACCATTTAAACTCAGTCCAGGGCTATAAATCCTAGTCTCTGTTGTGGGATTGCTAATCTTTAGCTCTCCTGGAGGTATGTCTGTTCCTGCTCTGTAGTTCCTGCTTGTATACTTGAGACCTTAATCTGTAGCAGCCCGAGGTGAGTCACTTAGTGCTTAGTGCTGCCTCCCTATAACGGCAGAAGGAGCCTAACCGGAGGGAGCAGAGGGCTTGGGAATGTGGCACTGGGTTTTCCTCCTCTTGTTGCCATAAAGGTGAATGCTATTTGCAAAAGAGATGTAAAATTTTCCTGATTTCCTTTTGTATAGGAAGAAGTTGTGATATATCCTTCAATCACAAACGCATTCTGCTGAGATGGGGTTATCACCTTTGTGATTTTGGCCCTGGTTTCTGCTGATCTGATGCAGCTAAAGTTTTACCCTGATTTTATTCAAACTGCAAGCGTGGTGGCCAGCAAAATGCTAAATCAGAGAAAAGTCTGAACGCGTGCCCGTGTGAGCAGACTCTGTGTCTGCAGAGCAGAGATCCCGGGCCGAGGACGGGAGAGGGAGCCGGAGCCCCGCGCAGAGCCCTGGGCCGGGCTTGGTCCCACCCGCCAGTCTCCATCGCCCCCGGCTACAGCTCTCCCGACTTCGTGCGGGCTGTGTGACTCCGCAGGGATGAAATGAAGGTCTGTGCCAGGACCCCGGTAAGGCTGCCTTGGCCATGCGTACGATTTAACTTCAGTCAATGCTGACAAAAGTGGCATTAAACTGAATATTAAGTCTGAGCTGTCAGTCAAGTTCAGGTGCGAAGTCGTGTCGAACAGGGGCTTTGGGGTATGATCATCAAATTATAAGCTGCATAGCAATAAATGCAGCCAAGAGCTGCTTACCCTGTGTTTAACTGTATGTCTCAAGGAAGTTGAGTGTCAACAAAGCTGTTTTAAAGATTAATTTATCCTACTTGGTCACCTTTTGTACTAGGTTCCATCTCTTTCAATTGGAGTTTAGTACATCAGTCCAAATTAGAGCCTTAAATACCCTCTCTGCAAAGTAGCTTGTACAACTTGGAAAGGCTACTAGCTTAGAAGGCTAAATGCCTGATCAGAATAAATAATGCTTTTAAATAGGCAAACTGTAAGGCTAAGCTCTGCCTCCAATGTATAAGACATTGTGTAACCTGAGTAACTATAACTTCTAAGCTTCAAGAGCTGTGCAGGGTTTGTTCTCCACCTCCAACTGCACTATTAGCAGTGATTGCTGTTACCCAGAAAAGCTGGAATAGAAGGTAACTGCTGCTTCATTTTGGCATGATGTGATTGATAGTCCTCACCCTGTCACTCTTTAAAACAGCAAACTTTGTAAGACTGAGAAACAGAATGATTTTTTTCCTGACAGATGTGTGACCCTTCTTGGGTTTGCTAACCTTGAGGGAACACAGGAGACACAGAAGATGAGAGTTCCCAAATCCTTCCTGCTCCTCAGCTGTTCCTCCTAGTGAATCAATGCACTTGTTAAACTCTTACACGTTGAGCTTGTTCTGCCAAATGCTAGAAGGCTGAGGGGCGGTGAGATACAGGTGCTGCTGGTAGTGCTGAGCAGTACCTCCAGCATTGAGCATACAGGGTGAGTGCCCTCTTCAGTCACACCACCCAGATCAATATACTGAACCTGACGGAAGCTACTTCCTTGGCAGAAGTCTCTTTTTAAGTGTAGACTTCCCCATCTGCAGCTGAAGCAATCTCTTGACAGCTGGATGGGCTAATGCCGTGCTTCTGGGTAGCCAGGTCACTTCCAGCATGGCAGAGCACTGTGCAGCCTTCGCTCCCTTCATATGTGGCTTTTGATCTGGCAACTGCTACAATAATACTGCCCCAACAGGTCTCATTTATTGCTGCTATCAAATACACTAGCAACTCACATTTCCATGACGGATTTTTTTGTACTCGAGCCTATCTCCTCATTAATCTTGCTTAATCAGTCTTATTGTCCCTAGGGCAGAGCTGCTCGTGGACAGGTATAACTGGTAATATTTAAGTAGCCTTGGCATATGAATCAAAGGGAATAAGAGACTCTGGCTGTAAAGAAGCTTCTATTCATCCTGATAAAGTTTTAACTTTGGTAACAAATATTTAATGCACTTTTATTTAAAGAAACCTCTCTGTGAAATGAAAACAATAAACAGATGCTGATGGCTTAATAGCTTAAGTGTAGCTTGAGCATTCAATCAATCTGAAAAGCAACTTATTGTGAGTATATTTCAAAATGGTGGAAGTTATTGCTATGATACATCTAATCATAATGGCAGTGGGAAAAATATATCCTCTCTTAAGAGCTGTGAATCAGGGATCAATTTGTTAGATTCCCCGTGGAGTTCAGTCATCTATGACTGTGCTGAATAGCTAAGTAAGGCTAAAACAAAGAACTGACCAATTTATTTAAAAAGATGCCTTGGACAAGCTTAGGTCTAATGTGGGTGCAGGAAGGGAGAGGACAAGTCCTGGATGCTCTGCTACTAGAAAACAGGTGCTGCTGCCTCCCATTCTCCCTGCAGCCAAATTGCTTGGAAGCAAATGCTCCCCATTGCCATGCACCTTCTGTGGTGCTAACAGGAATTGCCAGCTCTGTCTCCTGAGGAAACAAGATGTAGGAAACCAAGTGGACTTCTTGGATCTAATACTCCATTTTGTCTATAGCAAAACCAGTTTGAAATGTTAGTAAATCACCTACTTTGGTGGTAGCGTGGATGTGAGTTTCCTGTCATTCATATGACAATTTGCAGATGGACAGTGGAGAAAATCTGTTGGTATCAGGGGTGATAAGAGGGGAGAAATCAACCTGCAGCTGTTCTTTGCTTGCTCAGCAGCCGCTGCTTGACTAGTAAGCAGGGTTACCAGCCTCCTGTGTTCCAGCAGCCTTGCACAGACCCTTGGGAAAGCCAAACATGGTGCTTGGAGCTGGCAGCACTGCCCTGGGAGGGAAAGGGACAGTGGAGAACAGCTGAGAGCCCCTTGCAGGAGGTGAGGACACCAGGGTATTACTGGGATACTTGGCAGGAATGTCTCATTGGGAGCCAAGCTGCACTAGTCCAGCAGGACTAGTGGAACTGCTCCCTTCCTTTGCTTTCACTACCTGCTGCTGCAATATAGCACTGCGAACCCCTGGAAGCTCATCTGCATCTACAAACATAACCCTTCTTCACATAGAGGTTAAAATGATAAGTTGAAATAAGTATGAACAGATGCACTTTCTTATTGGCTCTTAAGTGTGATTTACTTAAGTGCAGAGCTACTCCTTAACTCAGGTTTGTAGATCTTACCTTCACAGTTGCCTCTAATACATCTGAAAGTGGTTCATTTGAACTGTGCTATGTCTAATTACATTACAGTTGTGTTGTTAATTATTTTGTAACTATCCAAATCTATTTGCTGTGTCTCCTTTCAATTGCTTCCAGGGGCTATTATTATCAAGATGATCAAGCCAGTTGCTGGCAGGAAAGCTATCTGTTCACAGGAACTGGAAATATATAATATTTTCAGTAAAACTGACTGTAAGAACAACGACAGGGCCAGCCTGGGAGCTCACCTGGCCCAGCAGCAGAGGATATCTGAGGGGAGAGTAAGATACAGAGCAAAAGTGCAGCACTGCTTGGTCAGAACTATCTTTCATAGCTCCAAATCTATTTTCTGAGTCAGAAGGGTCGGATACCACATGCCTCTAAAGTTGGAGGTATTCACCCAGGTACTTTATTGGCCGTTTTGTTATTCAGCTGCTTGGTACTGTGAGATCCTTACCTGAATTCTCCTTGTCTGCCCTGGGCTTTACTACCCTGGCTAATGCAGCATCATCAAACATTTTTGGAGCTTCTGTATTCATGAAAAGTGAAGCAAAGCTCACAGGAAAGAAAATGAAGCTGTGAATACCTGGAATATCTAGGGCAATTCACACCTGTCTGAGCAAACCATATAGTCCTGGGAATCTCTTTTTGACCTGTATTATTTGGACCACATTGCTGGAAGAAGTAATCAAACATTTGTATTTCTAGTGATGATCTATATATCAGTGTCATTGGTTGTTTCTGATGTACAAAAGTGTTGCAGCCCTGCAGAGAACATTTTGTCCGCTCAGCCCAAGGGCAAAGCACTTCAGGTGCAGCTGTAAGTGCTATTTAGTTTTTAAATATGTTCTTACAGTGCTCTGCATGGATGTGCTTTTGCCTATTGATTAAATGGGAAAGATTCTGGTTTTTTAAAACCACTTACGTGGGTTTTTTTCAGTGGCTGGAGGATTACAGATTTTTCTCTGTGTGTGTGTGCAATAGCAGTCTAATATAGCTATTGGGAAAACAAAGGCATCCATAAACTTGCTTTTATGTATTCCTTTATCTTTGCTTCTAGTTAATCAATAAGGAAGGCTGAATTGCTCCACAGGGGTTGGCTTTGGGTAAAACAGCCCATTAGCAAGGTCCCACCTGAAGGCAGACTAGCAGGGCTGGCAGCTCCAGGAGTTTTCCCCATTGTTATGATCTGCTTAAATACTGCAGAAAGAGTTTTTAGATTCGAATATTCCCTTGAGCAAAATTAAAACTCATACAAGTTATCTGTTGATACCAAAACTGGTTTTTAATTAATAGCTAAGAGATGCAAAGAGAAAGAGGAAAAAATAAGAAAAGGTTGGAAAATGCTAAGATTACTTTTAGAAGCAGAGAAAAGATACCACCAAAACTACCTTTTCATCCGAGCTGGTCTGTAGGGTGGGGGGGAGAGAGAGAGAGAAGCAGTTTTTTGCCTTTTTTTTTTCCTCTGGTCTCTGCCGCTTTCGATGTTATCTCTTTAGCTGCAGGGCGTCTTAGTTCTCTGGAATGCAGCCAGGCTGTGGGCCTTGCCGCCGCTCACACCGGGCTGTGTCCCAGGCTGTGTGGAGGTCTCGACCTGCACCTCTTGGCCCTCAGAAATATGGTCAGGGTGGAGAAACTCACGTGGGTGGTACGGTGGGTCTCAGTCCACTTCAAGATGGCAGAGGTCCAGTCTCTGGTGATGGCAGGCAGCTTACGGTGGCAGAAGAAAAGATGAGGGTGAGGTGGAGGAGAGATCCTTAGCTGCTATAGCTAATTCTCTCTCCCACTCCTCTTTCCCCGCTTTTCCCAAACTTTTCCTCATCTTTTATAGTGTTCCGAGGAGGTTGTGTGTGGTTTCTTGGCACATAGCCCTGTTCAGATGTTCGCAGAGATATGATAATCATGAACAATACCAGGATCTTTTGGCAGGAAAACTCCAGTGGGAAAATTCTGGTGAGGACTTCTGGTGGGAAACTGACAGAGAATTTTTGGTAGGAAGTTTTTGACAGGCAGAAACAATGGCGAAACATAATTTTTGGCATTTGTATGTTATCTGTCTGTTACACACCACCCCGTGGTTCGACATTGTTTCTTGGCACATCAAGGTAGTTTTCTTCAGTAGTGGTAATACGAATATAGCGAACAGAGGGGGAGAAAGAAACAAGCAAGCGGTCTATCATGCATTTAACTAAGCCAATGCCAGTAATTAGGAACAAAATTCCAATGACAATTGCTATTCCAATTTGTGCTATCCATTTTCCCCATCCAGTGAGTCCAAAAGACTCTAGGATGTTGGTAACCCATGTTCCATCTAACACTTCTTGCGGTTGCATTGCATAAAACAAATTTCTAGTGTGGTTACTTATTTCTTTCATTGTTGTTCGTGCCTCCTCAATGGAGGTTGAAGCATTATAAATTGTTACACAGCATTCAGTTTCTGATAAATTTAACATTCCACAAACACCTTGTTCTTTTAACAGTAACATATCTAATGCTAATCTGTTTTGCAATGTCATTTTAGTAGTTTGCTGGGACTTGAGTGTTTAATTCCCCAAATGCATGTTGTGTCCAATTGCTTAAAACACTTAATTGCCAGGTAATATCTTCTAATACAAATTGGTGTCTTTTTAAGGTGACATAGGGGGTAAAGAAATTCTCAAGAAAAAGGGATGCTTTTTGCCAGGTGGTGTAATAATCTGGAAAATCAACTCCTTTAATTGCCCATTCTGGCCTTTGTGTTGATTTTGGAGAGGGAATAACACTGTGATGATGACGTTCTTTAGACCCTTTAGTAAAAGTAAAGACACGTCTGGGGCAGAGAGAGGGAATTCCAGGACTACACCTAAGTCTAGCATGCCGCTCTAATGACAGATGTGAATAAAACTTTCCATCAGAGCATCCCCAAGCCATTCCCAGAGGGGCTATATATTTTGCAGTTTTACAGTCAGTATTGTCTGCATGATCAAGGATGGTGATTTTTGGTTTAGTATTTATTGGAGTACCGTGGATTGGGTAATGGGTATAGGGAACTCCACAGGGATTAAGAAGATATTTGTAGGTCGAGTTACAGGATTCATCCTGATTTCTCCAGCCTTTAGAAGGGTATCTCCAACAAGTACACATATCTCTTATCAAAGTTCTAGTTCTGAGTGAAAACCATGTTTCTGGAGGATCTCCTGGTCCTTCTTTGCATGTTATAACCTTTGAGCAATTGAATAAGAGACTGTCTTCTACCTGAGGCACGGTAAATTTGGGTTCTGTAAATTTGGATTCAAAAAATGCTTGTACAGACCATGCCCACATTAAGTTTTTCTGGTTAACTGGAGTTATATTTGTTACGTTAGGAAGTTGTATACACCAGGAAGGACTAAAAACTGTGGCATGTTTTACTTTCGTATACATCTGGTGAGTATAATGGGTCAAAGAGTGGATCCCATGTGTAAATAAGGCAGGGTTGTCTAGCATTATATTTCTCAAAGGTTATCATTCCAGGTTTAAATTCACCTTTACTTGATGTAATAGATGGGTGAGGGGATTCAGTTGGAGATAAGATGGTTATATTTACCTTTGGTTATATTGTACTGTTTTACAATATTTGGTGCGTGACATCCAGTCTTGAGTCATATTAGGAGATGGGGTGTAAGTTTGGTAAAGGCCATGTACTATAGGAATATCTTTCCAGAGTATTTGGGTTCCGTTGGTCTTGTTGGTCCACTTTTTGGGTGGGGCAATGGGGCTGTCACACTAGCCATGTTAAAAACAAAGGATAAATTCAAAGGTATCATAAAAAATTGCAATCCTTGTTCAGCAGACTCTGGTAAAGTTACACATAGACCCTGATCAGTATGATTCCATATTTTTGCAAACCCTTTGACTAGTTCCCAGGCAAGGTTCCTTTGATTTTCACTTTTAAAAGTCTGTTCTGCTGAGCACATGTACAAGGTAAGTAACCATACAAACATAACTTACAAATTATAACTACAGTTACCAGTAAACTGAACCATAGTCCAAATCTGAGATTATTCATTCACAGTTCTCCGTTGGGCAGTTACCTGTAAAAGAAAGAAAAAGATCTGTCTGGCCCCTTTTAGGGCCCAATCTTAAAATGTAGGAACAATCCACTGAGAGCTTATTTTGTGTTCTTTGCCATAACCATCTTTTGCTTTCCAGGTGTATATGTTCAAGGGAGTGGTGAGTACCATTGGTACAGCTCCTACAGAAGGTAGTTCCACTAATACAGGTTGTCCAGGAAGGTGAGAGGGTTTCTGATTACTCTCATGTTTTGATGTTTCTGGTATCAGAGAGGGAGGCTGTGGATAAAAAGCTGTGAGTCTGGGACAACCATTTACTCCCCATCTATCATTCACCATTTTTACAGCATCCCATAGTTGCTCAGTCCAGTTGGATTTCTGAGGTTTTAGAAATCGTTTAAGCAGGCCATTTGTTCTTTCCACTATGCCATTTTCTTGTGGATAATATGGTGTGTGAAATATCCACTGGATTCCTTCTTCCTTGGCCCACTCCTGGACGATGGCAGCTGTGAAGTGTGACCCGTTATCTGATTGGATAGATACAGGTTTTGGGAAAAAACTGAACCACATTTTAAGAGCTTCTAGAGTGTTTGTACTGGTTGCTTGAGGGAAAGCTTCTGCTTGCACTAATCCTGACCTGACTTCCACTCCCACTAACACATACTGTTTTCCTTCAGACTTTCAAAAGGGTCCAGTATAGTCTATCTGCCATGTGTCCCACAGCCCTTTTCTGTCTCTGATATGTAACGGGGGTTGTTCTAAAGGATGACGCTCAAGTTGGGTTCTGCACTGTTCACATGAGGATATACAGGTGCGGCACATCTCTCGAGTTACTGGCCACCCCCTGCTTCCTGCTTCTCTGTATAGGTCTTGTGCTCCTGTGTGCTGTCTCTTTAAATGTAACCACTCTAACAATCTGTCCCAGTTCTCTGCGGGAGTTTTTACACTTAGAGGGGCTAATCTGGCCAGTTCATCTACTTTGTTGTTCCAGCGGCTAGCGGGAGTTTCATTTTCTTGATGAGAGGCTACCCACCTGACTAAAAAATTCCCTTTCTTTGCTATAGCAAGAATTTCTTGCCATTTCTCTTTTTGCCAAACAGGGACTCTATTCACTTCCCAGTCATTTTTGTCCCAGAAGGGGAGCCACTCAGTACACCCTTTGAACACAGCAAAAGAATCAGTGTAGACATATACAGAGTCAGAGGTTTTGGCTTCATGATTAAATACACTCCAAACTGCTACTAATTCTCCTACCTGTGCACTGTCTTCTCCTTCAGTTATTATTTTGTCTCCTTATGTACCTGTAAAGCTACAGCATGATATTTCCAAACTTTACCTTCCCGTTTAGCTGAGGCATCAGTAAACCACACATTCTGCAATTGTTCTGAGTATGGGGGTGCTGCTTCAATCACAGAAGGTGGAGAATCAACTATGCTATTTAAAGTTACCTCATCTTGTCAGGGAAGATTTTTGCGAGCTCCCTCTGTTACCTGAAAAATGGTGCAATAATCTTCAATTTGAGCATACCATTTCCGAACAGTAGCTCGCTGGGCCACCCCGTCAGGGGATGGGGTTCCTGTCAAAAAAGGCTTGATGACCTTGAAGGGTCCCCTTAAAATTAGAGGTTGCTGATGGACAATTTTTTCTGTTTCAGGAAAAGCAATACTCACCACAAATAAGCCTTTTTTTCCAGATAGAATATCGTTTTTCAGCATCTTTGAAACTGCATGAATAAAACCCTATAGGCCTGGTGGGACCATCAGGTCCTTTCTGCCATAAGTGTATGGACAGTCTGGAGGTTGCAAATCCCCACTCAATTTGTACTGGATTGGTAGGATGTATGGGGCCTAATGAGTGGTATGTGTTGGCCTCAAAAATCAGGAGTTGTAGGGCTTCATCGTGAAGGGGGGTCCAATCCCACCTTGCTTTTTTCCACAATAAATCATGTAAGGGCCGTGCAATTATTGAAAAATCAGGGATGTGTTTTCTCCAAAAAATCAGCAGGCCTAAAGCATGCTGCAAATCTTTTTTATTCTCTTGTGTTTTAAGTTGGTCTAGGCAGGTAAGTGTGTCTGGGGGAATACAAACCATTCCTCCCTTCCACCAAATTCCCAGGAATTTTACTTCTTGTGAAGGAGGTTGTACCTTTTCAGGAGGGATATGTAAGTCCAGGGACTCCAGATGCCTGATAATGTCTGTTTGGGTTGTTTGCACAGGCGCAATCTCATTTCCTGCTACTAAAATGTCATCAATATATTGGTACACTTTTACTCCTGGTGCAGGAGGAATGAGTGACAGTTCCTGTGCCAGTGCATGATGTGCTAGAGTGGGTGAATGTTTAAATCCTTGTGGGAGATGGGTAAAAGTGTATTGCTGGCTCTCCCATGTGAAAGCAAAGCGTTCTTGATCTTGTTCCTGCAGGGGAACCATAAAAAACATATTTTTGATGTCAATAGTGGCCATGATTTGATGGGCTTGTTCTTGGATGGTTGCTATTAACTCAGCTATATTTGGGACTGCTGCAGTAAGGGGTCCCGTATTTGCATTGAGACAGCAGTAGTCTACCGTTAGCCTCCAATTACCATTTGGCTTACGGACAAGCCACAGAGGGGAATTATAAGGAGAATGTGTTGCAATCACTATTCCTTTTTCTTTTAAATCTCCAATAACTGGAGTGATTCCTTCCTTTGCTCCCAAGGGTAAGGGGTAAGGTTTGACATTGGTTACTAGGGAGGGAGGAAGAGCAGGGGCAGGACTTCGTAAACACAGATGTGGGATTTCTTTTCCAAAAGCCCATATGTTTCCTTCCTCATCAGTCCAAGACCTTCCCTTCAGGAGGTCTAGTCCCAGTAAATTGGTAGGAAGTTTACCCAAAATCATTAGGGTTTCAACTGCTTTCTCCCCCCTTGGTAACCAGCATCTTACCTTTGCTGTTATCTGGGGTTGTATGTTCCCGAAAGCATCCGCAACAAATATGCCTTTACGTGAGGGAGTGATTCCACATGCAGATGCATCTTCAATTTTCAGGGCAGATACCTGAGCGCCAGTGTCTATCAAAAAAGTTACAGGAGTTCTGCGGGGACCGACAGGAAAGGTTGTCAACAAATCTCCTTTGGAATTTTTGGTAAGCTGTCTAATGTAAAACCAGCCTTCATCCCCCAGCTTACCTACTAAGGATGAAGAGAGGAGTTTCCTGTCACCTCCCCTTGCTGTGACCCCTCCAGGGCAGGGGTTGTAGCAGGGACAGCTTTCAGGGATTCCTCCTTTACTGGCCATTCTTGAATTAATATCTCTAATTTATCTGTGGGTTGGCCATCCATTAGGGACTTTGGGATTCCTTTTTGCAAGCCCACAATCCACAGGGCATTCCTTTTTTCCCTGTATCCCCCAGTGTTAGTGGGTCCTTCTTGTCCAGAGGATAACGTTACCTTTCTGAGTCTTGCTGGAGTACTTTTGCATTCTGTGCAAAAGTACTGATTTAGTATCAGTAGTAACTGAGGGTACTGGACCATATTTTCTTCCATAATTCATTAATTCCTGTGCCACTTATCCCCAGGTCCACATCTTATTTTCTCCACGGTGACAACTGGGGTTAAAGCTGCTTTTAAAGTGGCTGCAGTTCTTTCCCCTTTGGTGAGGCTTTCTACTTGTCCTTTTAGCTGAGTGCCAAAGGGCTTCATAGCCTCAGGGAGTCCCCTGATAAGGGGAATCGTTCTTTCAGGGTCTACAGGAAGCATCATAGGGGATTCACGTCTTGGTGTTAATTCCCTATCATACATCATTTGTAAACAAGCAGCCTTTTGAACACTTTCTACAATCTGATTAACATTTCCCACTATAGCCAGAGGATCTCCCCTTTCTAAAGGGTTGAGTCCTCCAGCCCAATAGGCTGCTCTTTGGGTAAGGAACCAAGGTGCAGGGTTATCTCCTGTGGTCAGGAAAACTCCGGCTCCCCAAAATCCTTCAGCCTCTTTTTCTGATAACAAAATTTGGTCACCCCCAGTAAGAGAGACTCTCCAAACATACTCATTCTCAGACTCTTTAGGAGTTCTGCTGTATTCCTTTTTTAATTTAGCTAATTCAGTTGCTGTATAAGGGACTTCTTTTGTAGTTATTTGAGGTGTATCATCATCCGAGCCCTCATATGTGTATTCTGTTTTAATTAGAGGATGGAGAGACACCGACAGCTTTTCCACTTGATCACGCAAAGGTTTTAAGTCAGAGAGAGGGTATATTTCTTTAGATGACTCCAGTTCTGACTCCCTTTTTCCTTCTCTCATTAATCTTGCATACAGCTCCTCTCAAAGCACATGGGCTGTAGCCCTTTCATTCCTTATCTCTTCCTGGAGGACAGTGGCAGTAGCCGCTTGTTCCTCCAACGGCATCTGCAAAGACTTAACCAATTTTTGCAGTGAGTTAACCACTTTAAGTTAACAGCTTTTTGCTGCTGTTCTTTGTTGTTAATTGCAGTTATTACAGCTGCATCTAATATTGAACAAATGATAGGTTTTCCTTTACCTTTTCTCGCCCCTGCCCGCAGGGTAGAGATTCAATCAACAATTGCTTGAATATTACACCAATTATCTTGTTCCCATTCCATTCCCGGAAGAGATGGCCTGGCACCAAATTCATCTAATAGATTAGTAAGCGCTTGCACATTATGTTCCATGTTACCACAAATTCGGAGTGATCTTCTCCAGAGAGCCCCTCTTAAAAGTTACAGCAAATTTCCCAAAGTCTCGCTCCTTCCTCTGGAGAGTTACCTCTTAAAAAGTTACCATACAAGTTTGGATCGATCTTCTCCAGAGAGCCCCTCTTAAAAGTTACGTTACAGCAAAACCAGAGTGAGCTTATCTGGGGGGCCCCTTGTAAAAGTTAATTTCCAAAATTTCACCCCTTTCTCCCCAGAAAGCACTAAGTTACAATGTGCGCATTAACTTCAAAAACAAAACAAAACGAAAAAACCCTGAAAAATAACTTGTAAAGTCAAAAGTCCTTAAGTCACACAGTCATAAAGTCAAAAAAAAGAAAGGAAGGAAGGTACCTTACTCTAATTGTCTTATCACAGAATGATTGATCATAAAAATTAGCAATTATCATGTTTTGGAATAAACAGTTTTGCTTCAAGGGAGATCCTGTCTGTGACGCCAATACCCACCAAGTCACACAAACAACTGTGCTGCCCAAACTGCATTCCCTTATTTCCAAGGGAATGTCCTCTGTGCTCTGATTGATTTATGTCCCTGACACAACTCTGTGTAGTATTTTTTGACTTTGAGAGCCATCTACAAAAAGTACAGATTGATCATGGATCCTCCTGGGATAGGTGGGTAGGATAAACCATCAGCCCCTTCTCTCATGTAGCAAAGCTTTTATGAATCAAAACCCTTATCTAAAAAACTCCATGCAAACATTAGAGTCTGGCACCTGAAGAACTTGCTGCCAGCAAAAATAAGTGCTTTGAAAAAAAAGTAGAACGGTGAACTTGTTTCCAAAATGAATAGAAATTAAAACACTGGACTCTCTCAGCACTCTTACATGCTGTAGTATCTACTGCAGATAGAAGAGATTGTATCCCCTGATGCAACTGTTCTCATTGCTAATTCTCATCCCTCTTTTTATAATTTCCTAGACCTACTTTAGCATGGTGTCATGGTTTGAGATAGCCCCAAAATCTAATTCCCTAGCTCCATTCCCCCTCCCACATCTCAACCTAATGTGAGATGGGTTTTTTTCAGACAAAACACGCCAGACTCAAAGTGGGGGAAAGGGAATATATTACAATGACTATACAAATAAATACTATAACACATTACACACACGATCACAACTATCTCTACCATGACATATAGTATTTACAATGGGTCAGATCTCTTCTCCCCTCCAAATAAAAGTCCAGGAGGGAAAGAAGGACAGATCCCTTCCAGTCCTTAAGCAGCAGCATCTTCTAAGGCAGCAGGTTTCTTCTTCTCATGCATGCAGCAGCTGTGGCTGGCTTTCTGCCAGCACTCCCGAGGGAGGTATCCAGGCTCCCTCGGCCCCATCGCCTCCAACCGAGGGGTCTTCCGTGGGCTTCGTAACCCCAGACAAGGTCGTTTCACCACGGTCATATTACGAAGACACAGGGGGGTCTTTGTGACGGTCTGGTATCTCCAGGAGACTCAGTTCCTTGCAGGGCCTCTGTGCCCTGTCTCTCAGGCTGCCACTGTGGCAGCAGTGCGAGGGGGGGGGGGAGCCAAGGTCAACTCCCCCTGCATTCCATCTGGCTGTCCTGGTCCAGCTCCGGGATGTCTTTTGAGCTTCTTAGCTCCTCTCTCTCTCTCTCTCCGGTGCTGCATGTCTAAAACTCTTCTCCAAAATAGGAGTCCATGTCCCTCTTCTCCAAGAGGGGCCTCAAGGGAGTTTTGGGGGATCTGGTATCGGTCTTACCCCCAGAACTCTGTCTCTCAGCTGCTGGCTCTCTCTCTTTTCCTCGGCTCTTCTTCCAGGAGTCTTCTCTGCGGTGCTGCATGTTGTTCCTGCTACTCCTCCGGTTCAGGTCCTTATCTGTCCTGGCTCTCTGCCACCGTTTCTCTGGTCAGTGCTGGCTGCTGCTCTGTGCCCATGGAGAAAACATCTCCCGGCTTACTACAGACACTTAGTCCAGTCTAACACTGTTCCAAGTCTCTGCAGTCCCCCCCAGCCAGGGGCTGGGGGGCCCCAGAGGGCCCAAGGGGCTCAGAGCCCCTTCCTCGTGGCTCTACAACATGGCCACCTCTCCTCAACCACCAAAACTACAGCTCATCTCTTCTGGTGAGCTTGTGGGATGTTGACATTTTTGCAGGAGCGCCCATTGGGCAGAACTTCAAAACTTCCAGGGGTTTCCACCCCTTGGGGTCTACCACTTTCCTTAGCCTCTGGGGGAAAACAAGATCCAAACCACTACACATGGAAACACTGGGAATTTATTTTCATCTCCAATATGTGCACTAGCAACTGGAAAACTTGGATTTTAATTCAATTGTACGTGTGTAATTGTTAAAAGACTGTCACACAATGTCAGATGGGTGAGCCTCCTAGTTCTGGAATGGGCAACTCCAAGCTTCAAAGGACAGAACAGGAAGGTGTAAAGGAGATAGGTGTAAAGGTGTATGTCAGCATGAACCTCAATAGCTACGTGAATCCTCCCATGATAATCCAGTGCTGTAGCAAATCATGTTTTGACGAGAGTGACCCTGAGTCCGATAACTTCTGGGACTTTGTCATTCCCCTACAGCACTATTAATATCGTGAGGGTAGAGCTGCAGGATGTGGCTGCAGCAGAAACGTCATTATTCTCCTTTGTCATCATCCAGAATATGTTATCTCACCTCCCACTTGGAACTCCTCCTGCTTATCAACTGCCAAAACCAAAAGCTACTGATAGATATGTACAGAAGGAGCTTCATGGTAATTATTCAGTTACAGCTGATGACTGTTTTCTGTGTATATTAGTACACCTCAGTTCTTCTGATTGTTTATTGGAAGAGGATATACGGACTAGGCAGCGAAAGGGAAAGTTTGGCTCTGCAGGCAGTGCTGGTGGGTGAACTTGGGTACATCTGCACCACAGGACTCCACTAAGCAAGGGAAGTGCCACAATCCAGGGGAGTGGGGCAAAGGTGCCAGCAGAACTTGGCTGATGTAGGGACCCTTCCTACAGGCTTAGGAAATATTCACCAAGAGGATTAAAGCCTTTCAAAGATGGAATAGATTCTGCCTTCATAATATTTTTCTTTTCAGCCTCCACAAGAGTTGGCACAGCCTAGTGTGCTACAAAGCACCCTTTTTTCCCTTGCTCAGAACATCCTGAAATAATTCTTGGCAGAACTACCTAACTCTGCGCATAGACAGGAACAAACTCCAGCAAAGCTGGGGCCTCCTGCAAGGCCATTCACCTGGATCTCTCCCCTCCAGGACTTTGTGAGTATGGAGACTTTCTCTGTACTCCTGTGGCAGATGGGTGGATGTGATACAGCAAGAGCACCAACATCAACACACACACAGAGTTAGGAAATGCAGGTGTCTAGAACTGAGACAGAATGATTTTGTAGATCATAAAGGCAACTGAAAATGCCTAGTGAGAGGGCACAGCTCAGACCAGCAACTGTAAGATCAGACCTTGCAGCAGGAACGTGCACAGTGAGCTCTGCACTGGTGTTTCAGTAGCTCCACTCAGCAGAGGAGCCCTCTGGAAATAGCTGCCTGGTTTGGCAAGATGACCTCAACAGCCACGTCTTCGAGGAGCACAGAAATCCCCACATTTCCCATGACTCACAGGACACATTCTGCTACACCTTAGGCCCTTGACCCCACCCACTGCCATCAGGAGTTTTATGATAAAAGAAAATCAATCAAGATGTCCATGTCAGCTGAGTGTTCTCCAAACTCTCTCTCCCCTCCAGGCTTCTGAAAGCACTGGATCCATTCAGCAACCTGCATATGCTGGAGCCCAAAGCTGGTGTTGGCAGAGGAATCTTTCCAGGAATTCAGTTTAATGTGAAAATGCATTTCAATGCACCTTAATGACCCTCTGAAAGCACCTGCACCACCAGCATGACTGAGGTCACTGGGGACCTCCTGCTTTACTTAGCATAACCCAATGGATTTTAGTGGGCACTTGGTGCCTGTGTACACTTTAAGGTCCAGGTTTTAAGGATTCCAAGTAAGAACATAAAGCAGTGTCAAGCACTTGTGGGGTTTGTGACTCAGCTGGAGAGGGAATTCCATATCCTTTTAGTAATTTGCTCAAATAAGGTTTTTGAAAATCTATTTTTATAGAGAAAGAAAATCCAGAGGGCAGCAATGGTAGCAATCAGTGAATTTGCCTCTGGATTTTCTCCGTCTGCCTTCAAAAAGCAAAAGTGTTATCGCCAAAGTTGATTCTGATTTCCTTGCAGAAACTGTCCACTGTCTCTTCCATGGACAGTGCTGAAATATAATGCAAATTGGAGCAGTTAAAATACCTGAAGGCAACAAAACCAGATTGGTGCAGAAAATCAGTGACGTTTTCCCCCTACCCTTCCTTACTGAGCACTGCTATTTTACAGCAGTAGAAATCCTTTTGGTGTTTCCTAGCTGACACAGAGCTCCATATCTTTACTACTGCAAGAAGAAGAAAAGAAGAGAAAGGTAATTTCTAAAGTGAAAGTAAATTAACCACAAAATAAAACATTTCTAAAGACACTTAATTTCATGTCAGTTCAGAGGAGCCTTTTGGATTTATGCCATCTTAAGGCAAAATATTAATACATGCTTCAGGATTGCCGGTCTCTGTGTTGCAGTTCAGAAGCTGTAAGGAAATGTAATTGGATCTTGTTATGCCTGAATTGATAATTAGACTTTATTTTGGAATGCATTCTTCTATTAAAGAAGGAATAATTGACTTTGCATGATTATTAATGTATTGTAATAATCCTCAATTGTACAGATTACTTTTCAGAAACACGAGCATTATCTTGCAGAAACGATGACATTTACTGGCTTATTTTTCTTCTGCATGCTGATGAACATGCTAACAGGTAAGATTACTGCTGAATTTATCCTTGTTTATGTTTTCAAGTAGCCAGAAATATTTTGTTATGAATACAATATCCTCTATTTAGTATCACTTGTGTATTAATCATAACTGTTCTGGCTGTTACTTATAAGTATTTGGTTTGTAGCACTGAGTGACTGCAAATGGGGAATTTCTTATTCTACTGTTCAAGAAACAAAAATCCTTTGGCTAAGTAGAGGGTCCTATATGGGCATTAACCCTGACCCCTGTTATCTTCTGGCTACACAGGAAACCTTTTATTAACAGAAAGTCTTTCTGTGCACAAGCTGGTACTAATGCGTTTTCCTCTTTATTCACAGATGCCCGATCCATCCAGGATGGAGATGGTAATTCCTAATGTATTTTTATTTGCTTTGTATCACTAATAATTAGGAGAGTAATTTGTAACTCCCAGACCTGATGCCTAGCAGTGACTTTGGCAGGAACGCTCACTAACCTCAATGGGCTGTGGAAGTGCTTTCATCTAGTTCTGGTGGAGAAAAAAAAGTGAACTTTTAGAAATGTCTTTAAAATTTATTAAAAGCTGAAATATTAGTGTCTAATAATAGAGCTAATATACTAAAAGTCTTAAAATGAAAAGGGACTATGGTCAAGTCACTAATTCTGTTGTACAAAATCATAACTGGAAAGCACCAGACTTGTAAGTGTATCAGACATCTGAGGATTTTGTCTGTCCTGAACAGTAATACTATATGTGCATCTGGTTACTGGCAAGAGATACTGGCCTCCACAACATAAAGCTTAAAATTTACAAATTGCCACAAATCCAATTACAGAAATGTTGGACTAAATCCCTTAGCAAAGCTACCCTGTGGTTCATGTTGCTTCATGTGATTAGTCCATTGGATTAGTGTTTGCCTTTGATTAAATAAAAAACCCTCAACACCCTAATGATGTTTACACTGGCTTGCTGATGATTCTATCAGTTAACCTCTCTTTGGCTTTTCAGACAGAATTCTGTCTGGAAACAAAATTGCAAAGAAGTATCTACAGTAATCAGGTACTGCTATTGCTGGTGTACATCTAAGTTAATCAGCAGGACAGCCAGCAGCATGTCCAGTGCACAGATACAAATACGCAGAGTATTATAACAGATATGAACTGCAGAAATACAGAATAAGGTCTAATATTAAGTTATAATTCAAACCTGTCCCCCTATGCCCCAATCTATTTCTTCATAGCTCTAAAATATTTTGAATGTATCACCTGCGTTTGTGCACAGCAAATACTTCTGCAGCAACCTTCTGAGACGGTCAGAGGAGCGTGTGTCAATGTGAAAATACAACCCTCTTCAGGCAGTGTTCTGTTGCTCTCATTACCAGCAATTATGGTTTTCTTTCACACTAGGCCAAGCAGCAGCCTGCAAAGTGAATCTAAGGTCAGCTGGTATTAACAGTGAGTTCTCCTCTGCAGACAGCATTTCACTGGTTCATTTGTTTGGTTATGTGCCATCTGGGCCTGCACACTGCAAACTTTACTCCATAAAATTAAGCTCTGACAACAGGATTGTTGAAGGCTCTTAATTCCTACTAAAGACCCTGGTCCCAAGCTGAGTGGAATGGCTCCCATTCATATAAATAGGTTTTAAATCAAAACAAAATACTAGATTTAGCTTTGCTGCACAGAAAGACATTTGTAACTATGTGGTCTCAGCTAGTGTTTATATGTTATATATGCTTCTGTGTTTGCCCAGATTTGGGCCCAAGGGTGGTCAGCTTCTGTATTTTCAGAACTGACTTTGTTTTCCTGCTGAATTTGAAACCGTTTCAATGAGTATACCACTTTTTCTGATATTCCTAGAGCAGGCACAAATACAACAGCTGTCTTCCAGGCGGCAAAACCTTTCCTTTCCCTTCCCTTAGCCTGTTTCCTACAGCCCTCTGAGAAGAGGACAACTGCAGTCCCAGGCAATGTCAGGGAAGTATGGCCTCAGTCCTGGGGAGCTCTGTGGGCAGAGTGGGCAGCTGCAGGGTCAGAGTATAGGTGATGGTGCCTTATTCCTTATATTTTTATATTGGGCAAAGCAAATTGTGTGGAGTGAGAAAAAATGGCTTTCAATTGCAACCACTCTTTGCCTTTAAATAATCAGCAGCCTTCTAGCAATTAAATCAGCCTGATGAATTCTTGAATTGCCCTAGATGTGGATGGTGTGCCTTCATTGCTCCTCTCCATCTTGTCCCGCTCTGTCACACTAGTGCATCAGGAGCAGGGAATACTGGCTTCATCTTCTACAGAGTGAGGGATGGAGAGGGGTCGAAGGCTCTCCCTGCCTCTCTCCTGCCAGAGGAGCCCATAAGCCCCATTAGGAAACCCACAACCCCAAACCATATTGGCTCCCAGGACCAAGCTTTCAACAAAAATGCTTTGTATTACAGTAATCTGCAACATTTTATTTTGGTTTTTTTTTTTTAAGATCTGTACCAGGAAGCTGTAGCCTTGCCATACTGGCCTTTCTCATCCAACGATTTCTGGTCCTACGTGGAATATTTCCGGACCTTGGGAGCCTACAACAGGATCAATGAAATGGCCAGAGCTTTTTTTGCCCAGTTCCCTTTTGGGAGCCACCTTGGCTACCACGTGCCTGACCACGAGCGCTAAGTGCCTCACTCGGCTTTGCTAGAGCCAGTGCTGAGGTGTTTGGGTGAATACCTGTCTGACAGTAAACATACCTAGGCTGCCCTCAGCCGCCTCGTGATGCTCACTGCAGTCACACACGGCGTTTCATGCTTCAAATTAGTTTCCTTTTTACAATTTATGGGTGCCAAGGTGTTAGAGCGAATACCTGCCAGTGAACGCACCTGGGCTGCCCTCAGCCACTTTGTGATACCACAGCCATGCACAGAATTTCATGCTTTAAATTAGTCTCTTTTCTACAACTTAGAGGTGATAATAAATGCAGCTGGGCTGGCCTCAGCCACTTAGTGATACTCACTGAAGTCGCACGCAGCGTTTCATGCTTTGAATTTTTTACAATTTATCCTTTCGCGTGAAAACAATAAACTCCTCCATTCTGCTGCACAGTTTTGGGAGCTTTCTTTACCCATGATGCTCACAGCGTTGACTCAGGAAACCACTCTCTGAGAGTACAGGAGTCGTGTATGTACAGGAATTATCTGGCCAGTCCGCCCATTCTGGGGCTGCAAGGACCACCAGTTTAAACCACAGCCGCACCCTCTGCAGGGCAGTGCCTCACCTCAAGCCTTGGCCCGCCACAGGGGGAGGGCGGGGTGAGCAGAATGGTGGCCGTCATTTCCCTCCTCGCCATGGCAACGGCGGCGCCCCCGCCCACAGGGCGGCCATGAGAGGCGGTTCCTCCTTGCCCGCGGAAGTGACGGCGCAGAGGGGCCGCCATGAAGCCGGCGGTGGACGAGATGTTTCCCGAGGGAGCCGGGCCGTACGTGGATCTGGACGAGGTGAGGGGTGAGCAGGGGGAGCCGTCGCCGTGCCGCCGTGGTGCGGGGGCGCTCAGCGGCTGCTTTCCCAGGCAGGGGGAAGCACGGGGCTGCTGATGGACCTGGCCGCCAACGAGAAAGCTGTGCACGCCGACTTCTTCAATGGTAAGGACTTCTTCAAGGACCGCCGCCGGCTGGGCGGGGGGGTTGAGGAGTGTCGCAGCAAACCTCGCTTGTCGCTGATCTCATATCTTCGGTGCCTGGTGGCCGCTAAACTCACTAACTACATCTCTGGTGAGCGGTGTAAGAGCGCTTCAGTGTTAAATAATGCAGGCGGGAGCGGTAAAATGCGTGGTTTTCCTCTCGTGGAAGTTTTGGTATTGATCACCACAAGGAAAAATACCTTTATCTGTTTGCATAACAAGTAACTTATATGCAAATAGTAACTTATGTGCAAATAGATACAAAAACGTGGAATGGACTTCAAAAAATTGTGTCTGGGCATTACATAGGTAGTTCATTAATCTCTTAAAGTACGTGTGCATATGTGTCCCATGGAAAATAAACCACTGTTTTTAATGCAGTTTCTGCATTTGAAAGTGAGCTGTATGCGTATAGAATCATAAGATGGTTTGGGTTGGAAAGAATCTTAAAGATCATCAAGTTCCATCCCCCCTTCTGCTATCCCAGGTTGCTCAGAGCCCCGTCCAACCTTGCCTTGAACGCCTCCAGGGATGGGGCAGCCACAGCTTCTCTGGGCAACCTGTGCCAGGGCCTCACCACCCTCACAGTGGAGAATTTTCCCCTAATATCCAATCTGAACCTACTCTCTGTCAGTTTGAAGCCATTCCCCCTTGTCCTGTCATTCCAAGCCCTTGTAAATAGTCTCTCTGCTTCTTTGCCATAAGCTCCCCTCAGGTACTGGAAAGGTCCAATTAGGTCACCCCAAAGCCTTCTCTTCTCCAGGCTGAACAATTCCAATTCTCTCAGCCTAGATATAAGTATAGACAGCTGCTTTGAGAGGAAAGAGCTACATATCAGGCCACTTAGTGGTAGAATATAGAACACTGCACTTGATTACAAAGGCTTTTTCTATGCTTCTTCTCAAGAAGTATGTTTAGACATTCCAACAGGGAGTTTCAGATACATTATTAAATCTGGTTGCTGTAGTGGTGTTAATATCACAAACTGGTATTAATTCCAAAATAAAGTAGGTTTCTCGTGGTTCTCAACATTTAGAATGCAGGAGAAAAAGGAATTTTCAGTTATACTCTCAGGAGTGGTGAAGGAGCTAGCTCTGTGTTGGAGCCAGCATATTCAGGAGCAGGTATTTCCGTAAAGTTCTACCATCATGGTATTATATTCCATTGGTATTTTAGGACTCTTCTAAATGAGGATTAATCCTCAGTTTATTGTATGGCACGTAGACTGCCTTCTGTAAGAATAAGGGCTTGTATTCAGTTCTGTTGTTAGTTTATGCTCAATATACAAAGAAGATACAAAGCTGAGTAGTTAAGAGCACTTTCCAAAGATGAAATGTAGCCAGCCACATTTCACTAGTCTGAAATGAGTTCAGAGAGAGAAATGTTATTAGCACCTTCAAAGCAATGAAATGTTTTTAAGGAAGGGACTTTTAACAGCAAATCCCACTTGAGAATGTCAGTCTGCAGCATTTAGAGATTTGCCTGGATGCTGTGACCTAAAGCCAGGATTCTGCAGGACTGTTTACATCTGAGACTTGCTGCATGCATAAAGCTAGCACGTGCTTTGTTCTGGGCTCAGGGAATCTTGCTTGATCCTCTCTGTGATGGCTACTTAATGCCGTTATAAAAGCCCCTTCTTTTAAACTTAGCTTTCATGAGTTTGATTGCACAGCTTGTATTGTACAAGTGGGGCAGTTTAACTGTGCGTGACAGAGAACATGTCCATGGGTTTGCCTGCCTTTGCTGTCTCTTTCCACCCTGATTACATTTCCAGTAATAGATGGTGCAGTAACTCTCATTCACTTAATTCATCTTTATTTCTGTTTTTAATAATGAAGTACTCTACTTGAGTATGTGCATTTCTAACAGTTGAAACTTTTAAGGGTAATTTTACCTTGTCTTATTTTTCTTACTAGATTTTGAAGATCTCTTCGATGATGATGACATCCAGTGAACTTGGTTGTCCAGCTATGCAGTGCTGAGATGTGGATTTTTCTCTAGGATCACCTGTGGTGTCCATTATTTATTAAAGTAATCAAAATGGGAAAATCACAAGCCGGGGGAGAAACCTGAATAAGCTGCTCGGGGAATATGAAAACCAGATGGTTAAAGATAACTAAGGAGGGAATTGTGGAATGTTATTTCTAGGAAGCTGTGCGTAGATTTCTGTGGAAATTTTATTTGCCGATGTCCTTATTGAATAAAATGCTAAAAAAACCTCTCCTTCACTCTGGGTTATACTTTGAAAGTAGATATTGCTGTGTTCTGAGCTCCCTTAGAGAATGATTTTTTAATTCTATTTTTTAAATAATTCACTGTTACTTTTGGATATTATATAAAAGATACGTGGCAGGGCACATTGCTGCCTAGTAAAGTTTTGTTTGTCCTACAATAAAGGATTATCTTGGGATAAGATGGTTGCTTGTTCTGAATAGTCCAGTTCATTTGTTGGTCACACTAAGAGCAGTGTAAGTGGTCTTCTGTTTCAAGACATCAGTACTTCACTTTTAATTTAGGAAGCACAGAAACCAAAAGTAATTTCACCTTGATATTTTAAGCAGAGAAGTGTTCTGACCCTGGACCATGGGAATGCTTGGATTTAAAAATATAATTTAATTCCTGAAATTGTACCTTATAGAAAGAAAATAATTTAGGATTCTTTTCTCCTGCAGCAGGTAGTGCAGTCGTTTGTACTCAGAGGTAAGTGTATATGAATTAAGCTGTTGACATATTAGTTCAGATTTTGACACAAGTTTTCAGAATGTTTTTAGAAATGTTTCATTTTCACCCTTCAGTGACCAAAGGGAATCTCAGAATGAAAGGAACAGGTGAGTTTTTAGCAAATTATTTCCGAGCAAGAGTGTATCCTGTCTAATCTCAAATACAATGTGTATTCCATAAATTGATCACAAAACTGATACTGTGACTGATCTTTCTGTGAACACCTGATTAAATTCACGTGAACTGAAGCTCTCTCCTCTCCTACTTCTTTCACATTTTTTTCTTTGCTTTGCTTAAAAAATGAAATCTTAAATTTTACAGTGTCTATGCTGACCGCTAAGCTTAAAAACGTAAGCACGATAAACCTAGTAGGATTTAGATGTCTTTTTATTGTGCTCCTGTTGATTTCTGAGCAGCCTGTGTTTCATCATGCAGTGAACATTAAATCAGCATTTCTGACACTCTGCTTCGTGTCTGATGCTGCCATGTGTCCCTGAAGGAACAGCCTCATTCAGGCAGTTTCCTTTCCCTTTTAGTGCTTGCTTTGCTTAGAGCTTGGCATTTCCAGCTTTTCTCATTGAAACCAAGGTAAAACAGTTTGAGAGGTGGCAAGTGTGTTTGGGCTGTCGTCTCTAGCTTTGGTGCTGTGCTTTCTCCAAGCCAGGTTTTCAAAGTTGGTGCCTGTAAATAGAGGCTGCGTTCTAGGCAGGAGCAAATTATGACATAAGATCTAAGAAGCAACTCTGCTCTTTAGCTACTTTTCCTGATTCCTTAAGATGGTCATCTTGTTTTTGGAATATTTCCTTGTCCGTGTTTTGTACATACTTTTTGGTTTTTCATTTGCTTTCCTTAAGTTGTAAGAAACTTGAACCCTGTGTTTGGTCCCAGCAAGAGGAGTATATTCTGTCATACGAACTCATGTTGAACAGTTGCTCTTCAGTATGGGTGGTGTTCTCTTTTTAGACATGTCCAAAACCTCAGTGAACATGGGTTTGAAGGTGCTCATGGTGAGTAGTTCTAGTTTTGATATGTCATCTCACTTGATCAAAACATGGAACCTTTACAGAACTGGATAGAGGGCAAATAATGCTCATGGGACCAGCCAGAGTTTCCATCCTGGTAGGATACAGCTCTCCATTTAAGGTAGGTATAGCTAACACACCTTTTTGTGAAGCCTTCCAGAAACTCTGTTCCATGTTAAAAAGCAGCATAAATAGTATGCTGGCAGTACTATGAAAGGAACATTCTTCAGGGTTGGGATGGGATGGTATTGAAGGTATGTATGTTGTAGCTGTCTGGAGTATGAAGTTCTCATCCACAGTGAGACTAAGTGAGGGGGTGTGTTTAGCTTCATCTCTCTAAAGAGAACTGTCAGTGTGTGAAACTTTCATCAGGAACTGTCATTTGTTTGGGTCCATTCTGGGATGGTATTATATGAGAACAAAATGCCCTTCAGCTTCACATTGTTTCTGTGTTATCTTTTGTCAAGACTTTTGGTCTAATTAGTCTGTGGGCAATCAGCCTGTTGTCAGGAAATAATCACAAGATGTCAAAATCTCTAATAAAAATTTATGTAAAGGGCATTTGACTACCTTGGCCAATTAATTTATCGAGCTTTGATTCCTGCATCTTCTGTGGAGATTGACACCTCTTGTAATAGGTGTTTCTGAGGAAACAAGCCTCTTCCAGCAGCAATCATCTGCACCCATTTGGACTGATGTGTGTTACTTTATAAGCTGCTGGGTCTAGCTTGGTATTTCAATATCCAGATAAAGGTTCCAATCTGAATAGATTTATGAACTGTCCCAGTGACCAGTGGGACAGCTGGCAATCTGTAAAGCTGAGCTTCCGCCTGAGACTTGGCAGGCCCAAGTGCTGAAAGGCCTTAGAAGGGGTGTAACCAGTGATGCAGCACAGATGGAAAGGAATAGCTTCAAAACACTTAAATGTCAGCCTGTTCCCTTCAATGCTCTCACCAGGTTAAGGCTCTGTTTGCAGGGAACTGCAAACTGTCCCAGTATAGTCCTTGGAAATAAGAACGCGTGATCTGATTTGAGCTGAAAATAATCCAGTCATTGTGAGGGAGAGGAAGTTGCCATGCTAAAGGAAACCGGTTGTCATCTGTGCGTAATATTTCTGCAGTGCCTCTTCTGATTTGGCGTTCAGGTTATAGAGCCAACTGCTACTGCTCCTAATGTGAGCAGGAACAGGCAAGCTCAAACCTAATATGGCAGTAGTGGGTTTTCCTTGGTGGTTTTCTGCTTCATTTACTTCCAGGGAATTAAAAGTTTTGCTTTTAATATTTTATTTCAATAATTGGAGTGGAAGGTATTTTTCTTGATAAAGAAGGAATTGATTTAGATGAATAAATGGAGTCCTTCCTGCTTCCCCAGGGTGTTGGGAAGCTGGCAGGCATCTTCCTGCTCTCAATGTGCAGTTGTTCAGCACATGAGAACATGCTGGGCAGATGACAGTGCAGCCCTGTTCTCTGAAGTCCCTGTTAGTGATGGGGCTGGAATGCCAGTGTCACATCAGAGATATTTTCGAAAAGCACTAGCACAATGCAACTCAGTCCTTGGCAGCAGGGGGTACTTTGAGCACAAGCATTGGCTTCTATGCTCTTACTTTCAGGTTTATTTTTTTTTTAGTTTACCTTTTATATTTGCTCCAGTTGTTCTTTGCCAAGAGCAGGATGACAATCATGACCCAAATAATAACCTTTTTCTTGAGCTACTACAGGGAGTTCAGACCAGAGGGAGAGAGGAGCCATGTCTCTTAAAGGTTTTAAAATTCACAAACAGGACATTTTTGGTGAATGCTGCTTTCTTACTTATGAAAAAAGTCTTGCATAATCTTCGTTCATACCCCCTGACCTTCCCTGCCTAACTCTGGAGGGGATTTAGAGAGGGGATTCAAGGGGGATCTCCTCCCTGCCTCCTTCCCTGATGCCGCTCCATAAACCTGTCCTGCTTTATGGGAGAGGTCCCACAGATTGCCTTGAGGGTGGGAATCCACACAGGAAGAAATGGATGTTGATATTTAATGCTTCCATTTCATTGGGAATAAACCTTTCCTTCCCCTTGGACTGGAGAGTAACGAACTGCACCTGCATGAAAGGCCACTGTTCTCAAAGAGCAGTGGTGTTATGCTGGGCTGGTCTCCTGGGATGCGTCTAACGATGAGTTGAGGGTGCGTTTGATGAAGAAACTCAGTGACATGGGACTGTAAATTATCAGGTACTTACACCTAGTACAAATATCAGAGAAACGTGGCAGCCTGGGGATGCTCATGATTGCTTCCCTCCAGAGTATTTCAAAGGGTAGGCTTTAAATCTGATGGCATTTCCTGCATGGAAATATAATGGCTGATTAGCTAAATGTAGGACTTGATCCTAATCCCTCTGCCTGCTTCCATGACAAAAAGGTTCTAGTGAGTTTATGCTTCACAAATACAAGTCTTGCAAGCAATTTATCTTTTTCTTGTAGCTCTTCATGGTTTAGTGCAGCTGCTATTTGTATTCCAATTAATTACTGGCACAAGTGATTACATAGAGTTGAGGCGCAATTAGGACCAGCCTATAATTGTGTTTGAAAGGGCTATGGATGCTTTTACAGATGGTTTCCCTGCTAGATGAGATTGGCCAGTCTCTCCAGCTGCCTTCAGCTTTCCATGTTATTTCTCCCTAAGTGTTAGTGCAGTGACTTAAATCTTTCATTGGGGAGTGTTCTTGCTTTCTGCCTCTAAGAGTACATTAGCTTCTAAAGGGAAAAACCTTTAGAAGCATTTAAACCTGCCACAGTTAGAGAGGCAGTAAATAGTAAGACATAACTTTGTACTAGGCATCCACTGGCAGGATTGATTAAGAAAACACAAACTAAAACATTTAAATTTGTTGGAGAGCAGGTGATTCTGTGCCCTCTCAGCATGTCAGTGTCATTCTTGGCTCTTTTGTTACAAGATAATTGTGTGTTTAAACAATTGTGTGATCCTTGGGAGCCAAGCCCAGGCCTTGGAGATGTGCCTGTGTTGGCCAGGTTTTCCCCTCCCACGGGTTTATGAAACATGGAGGGAGAGGAAAACCACTCCAACTCTGTAATGGAAAAAGGCTGGATTCATTAGGAACTCCTCTGAGCTCATCCCCCAGGACCTCATTACCCTCCCAAACCCTATTTGCAGCTCTCCCCTAAAAGCAGCACAAAGCTAGTGTGGTGGCCTGCAGCTCCCTGCCCACAGTCAGCCTGGCTGTGTGCCCCTGACATAGCAGAGCTGGGGAAGTGGAGGTTTGATAGCCATCCCACATGCAGGAATGTGGCAGCTCCTGGCCTTAAAGGGCTGCCCAGGGTCCTGCAGCCTGGTGGGGTAATTGCTGGCCACGTTCAGGTGCTGCTCCTGAAGCTTGTCAGCATGTTTTGACTGGTTGAGACCCCCATGCAGAGCCCTGCAGGGGTTGAACAGCCTCAAGAGGCAGGAACAGTGGTGCTAAGGGCAGCTTCAGGCCTTGACCCTGGCTGCAGAGGGGCAGAGATATGTTTGCTGAGAAGGAGGTCCTTCTCTCCATGCCCTGCCCCATGACTGTGCTTGCTTGGCTGATGGGCTGAACCTCTGCTGGGAGCATTTCCCTTAGAGGAGAGCTGGGAGGGAGCTGATTGCTGCTCCTGGGATGCAAAGTAGTTTTCTGGGTGGGTGGAGACTTAAACTGAGATTTGGTGCTTGCTAGGAAGGCATGTGTCTCATCTGAGCAAGAATCTTACAGAGATTTGAGGTAAAAGACTTCATAAACCAGTTCCAAACCCAAAAGGGAGGGCTTTGACCCCTTGTTTCCATGTAGCTGGGGCCTGTCTCATTCACAGCCTGCTGCCTGGGCTGCTCCAGCTGTGTTTTGAGGTGCCTGGGTGGGATATGCATGAGCAACGAAGGAGCATCCCTGTTGGAGCTGGGAGGAAGGTGGCTTTGGCACTCACACCCTGGAGTGAGTGTCCTGGTGAAGCTGCAGTTCAGCATGTGCGTTTGTGAGAAGGGGGGCAGTCAGTACATGGAACAGTGATGCCTTAATGGCTTTAAAACTTCTCCCAAGGTCTCAGCCTCTGAGTTCTGGCATACAGGATAAAGCTGTAAGCATGTTTGCTCCCACTGCATGGCGGCAAAGAAAAGAGTAATTTGTTTTGGCTCCTCCTCGGGAAGTAGTCTTTAAACTAGGATTGCCTCCTAGTGTTTATCCCAAATGTCTCTTAGCACTCTGGCTGTTGCAATTTTCCCTGCTTTCTGAAGATCCATCTGAAAATGTTTGAAAATAGTGTAAAAGCTCTGACATGCTCCTTTCAATGGCCTCTTATGCCATTTAATCCAGCAAATGCCACATTTTTAAATCTCCTTTTGTTTATGGATTAGTATTTTTGTTTTGTTTTTTCCCTTTGCCTTGTTCCCTTCCCATTAATTCCCACAATAGGAGCAGGGTTTTTCCCAGCTCTCTGAATTCAGCATGACCACACTGAGCAACAGTTTCACCCTTGCTAAATCTAATGTACTTGAAGCTTCTGGGGCCAGCTGAGGCCCTTGCTTTGGATGGCCACTCAAGGTGGATTCAGGCACATTGGGTTTGGGGAAACAGTCTGTAAACCAGAGCTCATCTTATCCAAAAAGGAGACAATACAGTGTAAGGTGGTGAGATGCTGAAGCCTTGATGAAATTTAGAGTGTGGAGCGTTTCTTGGGAAAGAAAAAGGGGGGTGTCCCTGTGTGTACCAGCCCAGGGTGCCCTCACCTTGCTGGAAAAAAAAAAATATTTTCCTGGGCTGCCTGGTGAGGCCAGGAGTGTATCCCTTTCTTCAAGTCCTTCCCAATGACACACACAAAAACGTGGGAACATTGTCATTTAGAAAATTTTTTATTTTTTATTTGCAGTGTGGTAATTCACTGGAGTGTGGAAAATGCTGCTATGGGAAATAATTTCAGTTGAAGCTCTTAATGCTGTTATGTGCTTGTATAAATGCATTACCTCTGACTGGTGTTAGCTTGTTCTGAAGCTTAGTAGTAGGAGTCTGCTTTGAATGTATCTGAGAAACCATCAAATCCTCTTTTAGCTAAAAGTCAGGCAAGCTCCTAGGAGAGCAGTTTGATGGGATTGCTACTAATTCCAGCGTTAATAGTCCTCTGCTGTTAAAGTAAGCTTGCCCAGAGCTGGGGCAGGTCCTGGGGTTTCATCCCAGGAGCCCACTCCACATGGGAGGCTTCATCACCACCTGAAGCTCTGTGCAGAGCAAACCATTGGTTATGGCACACTTAGAGCATGGAAAAGTAGAAACACAGTTATCGATCTCAACTTCTGAGTGCACTCGGGAGCTATTCAGAAGGTAGGTGGGACAGGATCTGTGTGGCCAACATATCTGTGATTGCCTTGGGACCCCAAAGCTATGTGGTCAATGGGCCGCTTCTGTGTGGCCTCACCGTGTTCATAAGGCTTTTCAGATAAATCACAAGATTCCTACCCTAAACCAGCCTGCTATCTGTATTAGAGATAATGACAGGGGTAAACATAAAAGGAAAATCAAAGGATTAAAATCAATGGAAGTTAATAATCTGTATACATTCAAAGATCTAGGCTAAAGAAGGGAGACAACAAACCATGGGTGGAAGTCAAAGGGCCTAATAATACAGGGAGTTACAATGGAAAAAATGGAGCCATATGTTCCAGATGAAAACAAGAGCACTCTGATTTTGTGAATAGTTTTCTCCCTCTTCTACTCAAATTTTAAAATGCTGGCTAAAATATTCCCCATTGCTTTAGATGGATTTAAGTGGTTAAAAAAAGGGAAATTTAAAATGTCATATTTAATCAATTTTTCTCTTTTCACTTTAAATTTAGAAAAAGATTAAGGCATATTGAGAGTTACTTTTTCATTATATGGCAGGAGAGGCGTCTGACTTTGGGCTGAGCTTTCCACAAGGAGAACAAGAGCAGAGGTAGGAGTGAGCCCTTGGTCCCATGGAAGTACTCATAGGAGATAGGGTCCACCCTTGGCAATCGTTGCTCCTGCAAAAGACAATTTTATGGTAGATACATTATAGCTATAGTGCCAGTGCCCCAGGACTCCGTCCGGGACTAAGCCGCTTCACCCTTTTTTGTGCAGCACCCCCTACATTAATAGTCATCCATGTCGGGGTACAGGAGGAAGCCCATGAAAGTAGAATCGTTGACATTGTCAGCGTAGACGCCGTTGTTGTTCCCGTTCCCATACACCTGAAGCCAGACCTCATCCCCGGAGCTGAGGTGCAGCAAGACAGAGCCACTTGCTTGGTCAACATTGTTGTTCTGGAACTGGTCGTAGGTGAAGATCACGGCCTTGCCCTTCTTGTAGAGACTGACCTTGACATCTGCCAGGTAGACCGTGAGGTGGTACGCGAAGTAGTAGGTGCCGGGGACATTGCAGAGGAACTTGCCAGTGCTGACGTCGTAGTGGCCCTGCTCGTTGTAGAAGATCTTGCTGAAGCGGATGGGGATGTTGGGGGCAGGGGGTCGCTCTGTCAGCCCTACGCTGAAGGCAGAGCGGTGGACAAAAGCACCTTCACCCTTCTCCCCCTTCAGTCCCGTGAATCCAGGAGCTCCAGGAGGTCCCATCATCCCTGGGGGTCCTGTCGCGCCTGGCGCACCTATAGGACCTGCTGCACCTGGGGGACAGAGTGGGGATTGGGAGTTGTGTTTGCAGTGTTGGTGGCTGCTACCCACCGTCCCAAAATGCAGAGGGGGCTGTGGCATGAGGATCTGCTCTGCAGCACAGAGCTGAGGAAAGGCTCAATGACCTCAACAGCCCCCAGGAGCGGAGTCAGTGAGTGAAAAGCCTGCTCACTACCCCTCCCCCTCCTCTCCCCCGGCTATATGCAGAGCTGCTGAGAGCAAGCATCTGAAAAAAACATCACTAATTGGGGAAACAGCCACCACACCAAACTCTTTGACTTGGGTTATGGAATCTCCATCCCAGGAGATACTCAAAAGTCATCTGGACAACAGTCAGGCATTGACCCCCCAGACATAAAACCTGTTGGGACTGGGGCTGCCCATGGACTCCAGCACCAATGTACTACCTGTTTCTCACCAACCTGCATCTCCTTTTTCTCCCTTTAGTCCGTCTTTTCCATCTTTCCCATCCCGACCAGGGAGCCCGTTGTGGCCAGGGTAGCCAGGTGCTCCTCCCATCCACTTGGCACATGGCATTTTGGGGTCAGGCTGGTCGTCCTGGGCAGCCACCTCTGTGCAATAGGGGGCCATCAGCAGCAATGAGCACAGCAAGATGCCTGCTGGGCCCCTCATTGTTGGTTCCTGATGCAGAGAGTCACTTTGTTAACTTTAAAGATTAATAGGGGGGAAAAAAGTGAACAAAACCTCCCTCCTGAATAATGCAGAGGCACAGAAGACTAAAGTTTGAGTCAGCACATCTGAAGAAAAGCAGTTCTGTTCGCCCGAAGGGCCCCTCTGCATCCAGCGTGGTGCTGGTGTGAGCTCCATAAGCCAAGCTGGGATGGGCCACACTGTGGAGAGGAGTGTGGAGAGGAGCAAACAGCAGTTACTCCTCCAGCACTCACAGGCTCTTTGCACAGGACAGATGTTTCAGGACCGAGCACAGCAGATGCCAGAGTTATCTATGGCTGATCTCTGCTCAATTAGCCACGATACACCCTGACTCCTGCTATAAACTGCTGACCTGGCTCTACCTAATGTGAACAGAAACCATAGCCAGGCTTTCTAGCTCCTCTGAGCCACCATATGAAATTGTGATTCTGGTTTGTTTTCCACCCGAATTACATATTTTGATTAGTGCAAGACAATGTGTGTAGTATTTAGACAGTGTAGTGTTGTATTTCTCTTTAATCTAGTTGCTTTGCTGGTCTGAGCAATTAGTGTGGCTGCCCAAAACCAGGTCGATGGTGACATCCTACAGCCAGTCCGGCTCCCAGAAATCAGCGGGACCTTGGTGGGCTTTGAGTCAGGCCAGTTCAGTTAGGACACAGATATTTTAAAATGATCACTGTTGTGTGAAACTGATCCCCAGTTCCTTTTGGAACAATAAAGGTATCCTGTTAGGAGCATTGTAAGTGGCATAACAGGCAATGAAAAGTGAAGAATACCATGGCCATTAGAGTTCCTTAGCTCTGTAATTTCCAAGAAAAATAATATCTTGGAGCAATTCCTTTGCAGGGTTGATTTTTCCTAGGCAAGCTATTTAAATGTCATATTTTAAATAATGTCTTATTAGTTCTCGTGTAATTGCTTCAAAGAAAACTTAAGAAATGGGCTGAGTTTAGCTGGGGTAGAATTAGTTTTCTTTGTAGTAGCTAGTACGGGCTGTGTTTTGGATTTGTGCTGAACACAGGGTTGATAACAGGGATGTTTTTGTTATTGCTGAGCAGCACTTGCACAGTGTCAAGGCTTTTTCTGCTCCTCACCCCACCCCACCAGCAAGAAGTCTGGGGGTGCACAAAGAGTTGGCAGGGGACACAGCTGGGACAGCTGACCCCAACTGACCTGAGGGATATTCCATACCATACCATACCTTATGGCATCTTCATATGCTCAGCTGTAAACCATGGATGAGGTTGGCCTGGGGCTGCTGCTCAGGGACTGTCCAGGCATCAGTTGGTCGGTGGTGAGCAACTGTTTTCATTTGCAACGCTTGTCTTTCTTGGGTTTTATTTCTCTCTCTCTACTATTTTCTCTTTCATTGCAACTTACTATTGTTATTGTTACTATTTTATTTCAGTTATTACACTGTTCTTATCTCAACCCATGAGTGTTCTGACTTTTACCATTGCAATTCTCTTTCCCCCATCCTGCTGTGGATGGGGTGTGAACAGCTGTGTGGAGTTCAGTTGCCAGCTGGGGTTAAAATACTACAGTAACAAAGAGGTTGCTGTGATTTCAGTTTTTTGCAGGATTTTTAGGGGGCTTTGAAGAACACTTCAAAGCTGTGTTTAATTACTTTGGTGGGCAGTGCCTAAAATCAGGGTACCCCCAAACCCCTGCCCTCCCGGCCAGGCTCCAGCAATCCAGCAGCCACACAACACCCTGTGATGGGGCTGGTGCCCTGGCTCAAGGGCAGTTTTGGGGCTGAGGGTGCTGTGGGGTCCAGCAACCACAGCCTGAGCCTTAGGCAGTGTTTCTGTGTCCCTGTACTTTGGGAACCGAAATGCCCCTTCACAGCAAAGGATGTACTGATTGTCCATGAACCAGGGGGGACCAGGGAAACAGATGTCTATAAATCCTGAAAGTGGCTTGGGTTGGCAAGCAAGGGTGTGTATATTGGGCACACTGTGACACAGCCCCTTTGCCATGCCCCAGTGGTTGGCACTAAGCAGAGGGACCCTTGTCCCCCCTTTCCAGGTCCTCGCTGGCTCATGTACCCTTCCAAAATCAGCACAGGCTGTCTGGGGACATCTAACTGCATTAAAACATGGTAGCGATCCAGAAAAATCTGCCTCAAAATTGTGTTTTTTGGGCGATGGGGTTAGTTCTGCTTTCTTGTAAGCTTCCTAGAACCCAAATATCATTACGATTTTAGCGGTGTGCCAGGTCTTCTGTTGGTGCCAAATAAACCTCTCATATAAAGTCGCAAGCAGTGCAGGTTTGAGGAGCCCAAAGCAGGGCTACAGGGAGCTTTTCTGGCAGCTGCCCAGCCAGCTTGCTCCAGATAGAAAGATAGAACTACTACTTTTGCTACAGTTTGACTCAAGCACAGGTGGTTTGCTTGTTTGAGAAGCCGAGTAATTCTCTGGCATATCTTAAAAAGGGAAAGTCTTAAGCTGTGTCTGTGAGCTCTTAGTTCGGACTCTGGTTTAGGTGTGACATCCTTTTGCTCTGTCTTACCCATTTCTTTTTGGTTTTCCATCTGATGCTCATCAGTGTAACATGAAATAATCTGCTGTATTTGAATGTCACTGGTACCTTTTGGACTAGGAATAGATGAACTCAGTACTCTTGGTGGCTTTCAGTAATTCCCTTGGCAGCTGCTATATCAAAAGCTCATATACATTATATGAAGCTTATTCATTTATCAGCAGAAACCAGAGTATCATCCATAAGAACAATGCCATTCCTAAGTGCTATATGATTCAGATCATGATTCAGAATTTAAATTTCAGATAACACTATATAAATATTGTATACTCAAAAAATCCACACCTTTCTGTGCAAAATAGAACCAAAAATCCATCTGTTTTCCCACTACAGCATTTTCCTCAAAGGGTATTAACCAGGGCTTTGACTGTCAAGCTTTTTTCTTTTTGTAATTACTCATAGCATAGATTTTGCTGATGTTCCAGTGGTGATTTGCTCCAGGCGGTTCAGACTTTAAATCTGGGTAGTGCAAGTTTCTGGTGAGGAATTGATACAACTTGGGGATATTTGAGGCAAACCCAATCTTTACTGGAGTCTTTGAGGAAAGAGGTGAATTGAAAGGTGCCCATGCAGTACTTGCTGTTATAGCCATCTGGTTTTTCACTGTTGTTCCTGACTACTTTTTGATTTAGGAGTTTTGTTCTCTAAATAGTGTTTCCAAAAAGGGGAGTATGAATCTAATGGAGATCAGCTATTCTTGGTTTAAAATATTCCCCCAGCTATTCTGAGAATAACCCTAAGAAAGGAAACTTCTTGCGAACAGAAAGTCTGTCTGTTTTATTTAGCCCAAAAGAAGAGAAAATCCTGAATCTAGTAAGAGGAAAAAAATAATCATTCTTACCAGCTGCCTTGAGTCCTAGTTGGCTTGCTGCAGTCTCTTTGGAGAATGAGGTCTGGCTATCGCATCGCTATCCCTAAGGGCACAGGAAGATGTCAGCTCAGACACCGCATTTTCCATTTGTCATTGCGCATGCTGACCTAAAACTTGGGTTTTCCCATTAATTTTTCCTGGACATCACTTAAGTTTTGGACCACTTGTATAATCCACTGGGATAGCTTGTGAAGATAGCCTTAGAGGGAAAAGATAGGTTTGGGAACTGGATAGGAACTGAAAGAGCAGTGGTTTGCTGGAAAGCCTGTGTGACAGGGAACGCCTGCTTGACCAGGACTGGGCTTGTCCAGCTCAGCCTGTTGCTCTCTGCAGATTGGAAATGTTGTTAGCAGCTGATGGAGAAAGTGTGTCTCCAGCCTTGCAGTAATGCACTCACATGGGATTTTTCAATGTGTTCATAAGTGTATTATTGTTTGACAAGCTCTGGCTTCCCTTTTTAACTGCAAGAACTATTCCTGCCTGGAGGCTGCTGCCACACCAAAGAAGGGCAAAGCTGCCTGAGGGGAAAGGCAGCACTGGGGGAGGGTTTCTTCTTAAGGCAGCCAGATATGTGCCAGAGCTATTGTAAATAACTGGAGTAATTTCAGCCCCATGGATGGCTTTCCGCCTATCTTGCTTTTTGGCTTTAGGTGAAAACAAGGTCCCTTTTTCCCTGTGCCTGTCTCCTTCCAAAATGGAGGTTGAACCTCGGTGAGCAGAGGCTTTCCTCTGCAGCTGCTCCAAGGCACTTCAAGGTTAGCTCGGTGGGACCTTAGCAAACCTGGGCTCCCAAAACCAGACCAGGAAAAATTAGTGTGATGTGTGTTGTTGCAACTGGGCATTGGGAGCTGGTGTCCTTGTTGAGAGGGGAAAGTCATCCAAGTGAATGTCAGCAGGGCAGTATTCTGAATTGCTGAGTTATTTTAGAGACCTGGCTATTTGGAGGGACTAAAAAGATGTATACATGAGCATATAAATAATTTCTCATATATAGAGCTAGGAGTCAGCAAGGGTAAATTTTTAAGCCTGAGAAGAAGGTGCCAAAGGGAGGAGCCACAGGATAACTGCATATTGCCTGCCTTGTTTTGGTCAAGCCCTTAGTCCAGCATTTGAAGAATATTTTTATTTTTTGTCGGATGATGGTTCTTCCATGCAATGTTGAGACTTAAAACAATCTGTCATGCAACCCCAGTAAAATATGACAGTGATCTAGTTGGATCTGTTTTGTTATAAATGTGATTTTCTAGACCTATGTGTGCATTGGCGTGTGTGTGATGCCAATGTTTCTGTTGAAGTCTCTTGAGCAATGAATGGAGGAGCAGGATCACGGAACTGAAACTGGAACTGTTTTTGCAGTAGAGCAAGAGGTTTTCAGCTGCCCCTGCCCTGGGCGTGAGCAAGACAAGGCTGGTTTCCCTGCCAGCTCTCAGCTTGAACTCCAAAATGTATGATTGGGGTATTTGTTAGGCTGCTAGGATTTGAGAATTGGACCTGATGTGTTTAACAGGTAGTGCTAAAATTACCAAATGGTCTTTCAATTCAGTTGCCGGGGAAATACCACAGTGATAAACCTTTCAGTGGTCCATCAAACAGCTTTCCAAATGTTATCCCTGGCTCCCAGAAGAGGAGTGGAAGTTTATCTCAGGGGGTACAACCAGTTGATACAAGCTCTGGCACACTTGCTTGCGGTTTTTTGTGTTACTCACTTGGTTTGCAGATTGATGCTGGCTCCTGTTCCTGCTGCAGAGGGAAATACTGTAAAATCCAGGGACCTGCTTTCTGGCTGTGTGATAGGAAAACATTTAAAATGCCTTTGGCTCCGCCTGGTGACAAGCAATACCTGCCACCAAATGTGGGCTGGCCCAGCAGTGCCCACAGCTGTGGGCATTGCCCAGGGGCAGCAGCTCTGGTGGGGACCGGGGAGTGTTTTGGCACAGAGAAAGCTGCTGCCCACAAGTCCTGCAATACCTTCTCTGCTTTGCCCTGTGGTCACCAGCTCTCTGGTGTGGGACTGCCCGAACCTCACTTGGCTACAGACCTTGTGCTGGGCCTAGATGTGTTTTCTCACTTGGATCTGATGCAAGCCAGTCCATATGAAAAACACAAAACTGACTTGATGGATTGTGGCTCACAGCTTTCACTAAGAATTAAAAATAAGCACGAAGTTATATTTAGCCCTCTATAAACAGGAATAAAGTAGAGCAGGAGGCTCATTATCAGCTGTGCTCCATCAGTGCAGTCCCAATCCCTGCTGGTGTTGTTTGAGGGGTAGAAAGCTGCTTTGGTCGCAGGGAGGTTGAGATGGCTGCCTTGGCAGAAGGTTGGTGGCTGCCCAGGCCAACCTGGCCCTGTTCACAGGATCCATGCCATGGGGCTGGGGCAGGAGCCCTCAGCTGCCCACCACTGTCCTCCCCCAGCAGGGTCAAGCCAGCACCACTGTGGAGCAGAGTCCGTGGGAACCTTTGTCCCACTGGTTGTCCCTTCCCAAAATGGCTGTTCCCCTCTCCAGCCCCAGAGCTGGGGCTCCTCCTCTGGGATCTGTCCGTTGCTGTGCTCTGATTCACTGTCCCCCCGGGACACCAGGCCACTCCCTTGTCTTTCCTCTGGCCCTGGATACCGCATGTCCCAGAAACAACACACATTCCCCACTTTGCTAAAAACAGCAAGAGCTGTGTATGCTGTCCAGCAGTGTGGCTGGCCTGCTGCTCTGGGCTATTCTGGTGCTGTCTGAGCCTGTGCGCCCTAGAGGGACTGCAGCCTCCATGCCAGGGTCCGCAGCCTCCATGCCAAGGGCGCTGCTGGCTCCATCCCAGGGCACTGCAGTCAGCTCCAACCAAGTCCACTCGTATACCCAGACAGACCCTGTGCCCATCCCTGCCATTGCCACATGGGCACCTGCACTGGGTGCAAGACAGTGGTGAGTGCTGAGGGGCCAACTCCAAACAAAAAGCAGTAAAATGGCCTTTAGAACAGGTGCTGCTGCCCGTAAGGCCTCATATCACAAACTGCAATTGCCCGTGATCCCACGCAATGCACTGCCGTGTGCCCAAACCATTCCCTGTACAGCCTTGTACTTCCCTCTAGTGGCTAATTATTAATGGAGTAGAGGAGCTCCATTAACTCCAGCTCCTGCAGCAGGCTGGAGTATGTCAGCCTGGTCCATTGTGCCCTTGGGGGCTGCTCAGCCCCTTCTCCATCAGCCTGGCTCCTGTGGGATCCGCTGTGCTGGTGGATGCACCTTGTGCAGCATGGCTTTGGGCTGCTGTGGCCATTCATGTCCCCATGGTGATGGAAGGGAGGCACAGGGGTCATCAGCACAGCAAAGCAGAGCAGCCTTTCCTGCTACAAACTTGTGGATTGTGATGTTCCCATTAGATTCTCCTACAGGAGTGCAGTGAGGCAGCTTAGGTGCAGGGACAGGCAGACCTGGCAGCAATGGCCAAGGCCAGCTGTGTGGGTGCAGTGCAGGCAGAATCAGCCTACAGGAGGGGACAGTGGCTTTTTGGGGCCATGTAGAAGCCCAGCTGGGCTGTACACAGGGGGCTGCTCACCCAAGGTGACGGTAATGTGGGTCAGGTGGTGGCAGACAGGAGGCCTCTGGGTGCATGACATGGTGGGGATGCTGAGCCAGCATTTTGTGTCCACCAGAAGCCAGCAGGGACAAGGGGACACACCCCACTTGGTGGTCTTGGGGAACCCTGGCCCTGGTTGCAGGACCATGGGACCCACCGCCATACTCTGGCTGTGCTCCACGGATCCAGCTGGCTGCTCGGCACTGGGGTTACCGATTTCTCGGCCCATTTCACACAGACAAATGGGCTCTTTTCTTCCCTGTGATGGGCAGCTTGGACAGAACAGCTCCTTGCCAGGCTTGAGCAACAGCGTATTTCTCTTCTTGGTAACTGCAAATAAACTTCCCTGGCCTCAGGGGATCCGCGCTTGGTTCCTGGCGAGGGATCTTGGCGCAGCAGGGTTTCTCATGCCGAAAGGGACATTGAGATACATTTGTCCAGGAAACCGAGCCCTGTAAATACTGCTCAAAGCTCCTTTTATTAATGTTATAGCTGTTCCCAGGGCACTTGTTTCTGCACTGCAAGTTCAGGATGCTGCTTTTGCCTCCCCAGGCAGGCCAGGGAAAGGCAGCCAAAGCCCTGGGGAGGGGGTTATGCACGACTGCATCCACCTCCCCTCTGCTTCCATGCCAGCCTGCAGCTGAGCCAGGTACTGTCTGCTTTCAGCACAATTTGGCCTTGTTTTGGGGCTCATTCTGGGCTGGGAAGAAACAGGGCAGGGAGCAGAATAACAACCTCATTGATCTGGTATGCACAGCACTCCCTTGTAACATCCCCTGCCGAAATGGCCTCCCCAGATTTCACTCCCCAACAGTGATCGCATCTTTCCGACGAGGCACTTGAGAGTGCACCTCTGCCTTGCTCTCCCCTTCAGCTCAGCTCCACCGGCTGAGCTGTTAATGAGGTATTTAATGAGATTTCCACACGCCCATTAAAATGAGCAGCTCAGCACAGGCAAGGAAGGAGAGCTAGCAGCTGATAACCGCGCAGCCCCCCGAAGCGTACTTGCGTTCATCGAGAACACAGTTTTACGAAGTAGAGAAATTATTTATTAGGAGAGCATTTCTGAGTCATTCAGGCAAGGAAAAGCACGGTTTCCTTCGCTCAGAGGATGTATCCCAGCCAGCCCCTCCACCGCTTGGACAATAGATGGTGCTCACCACCCTGGCTCCGCACGGCCGGCCAAGCGCTGCCGATCCGGGGACACCCCCGAAGAGCCCCCGCCCTCGGGGAGAGCAGTAGGATCCTCTGGGGGCAGCCACGCCCTTTTCCCTACCGCTGGGTGGGCAGTAAGGTGGGAACCATGACCCCAGCCAGCTGGAAACAAAACGGAAGAGGAGAATTGTGGGGTTTGTCTGGGGCTTTACGACATTTGTGCAACGTGATGGAGGTAATCCCAGTGCAACTACCATGGTCTTCCCAGTCTACCTCAGCCTGTCCCCCCCAGTCCCCTATTTTTCATCACTTTTGGTTGCTGAGGAACAGAAATGGCACCATTTTCCCTGGTCACCACTCCCCATCACTGGACATGTTTTTTCTTTCAGTCTCTCTACCCACTACTCTTGATTTGGGGTAGCGGTGTTGCTGGAGTGTCTGAGGGAGCTGCACAAACCAGGAGTGTTTGATGGGTCTGATGGAAAAGGGGGGCATGTGGAGCCCCAAAACCCTGAGTGGTTTAGCAGTGCCTGGGGCTGGGTTGGTGGCCCCATGCTGGGGCCCCGTGCAGGCAGTAAGGGGCCATGGGATGCTGGGGCTCCTGTTGCTGGGGTTTCAGGGTACCCCCAGCTCTCCCCACAGAAGCCAGTTGGGATTTAGGACTCCTCACAAAGGGATTTTCTTTCCCTCTCTCTCCCTCCATCCCTTTTATCCCCCATTGAAAATACAGGACAGTTGCTCTCACCACAGGCAGGTGTGTGGGATGCTGGTGCACACTTGGTCTCCTCCCGAATGGAGCCCCAGGCAGGCATGGCACAGGCAGGTCTCCTCGTGGCTCCATAAACCACAGCCCTCATCTGCTGTGTTTGGAAGCACTGCCTGGTGACAGCCTATTCATGGCCACACCACCACTGGGGTGACAGGAGCCCCTGGGGGAGATAACGCCCTCCTATCACACTGTTCTTTACATTATGCAAATTCACAAGAATAATTTTTGGCCGTAATGGTTTTTCCATCCACTAAGGTATTGATCCAGAGCCACTGGCCCTGGTAACCTCTGCCGTGCATTAGCTGACTCCCTGCTTTTCGCAGCATGATGGATGCAACATTAGGGCAAGGGGTGGGTTTGGCACTGGCCCGCTGGAGTTTGGAGCTCTTTTCCCAGTGCAGGACTCTCTCAGACTGTCATTCAGCTGCCAATGAGACTGAGTCACTGTGTTCTCAGCTCAGGCAACCAGTCCCTGCCTGCCTTCCAGAGGGTCTGTGTTCAAATTCAATGATCTTTGTTTGACAACACCAGGGAGGTGCTAAGGGGCAACAGTTTTTGCTTGTTTCTTCCCATCGTTTTCAAAATCTAATCACTTAGAAGCAAGGCTGTGATTGGTTAAAGGCATAAGGAATCTTATATTGTCTATAAAATGAAATATCATTGCGCAATCTGAGTGATGCATATTACACCAAGAAACTATAAATCTGATAAAAAATTATTACTCTGTGGGTTTTTTGGGAGTTTCACTGTATAAATTATCCCAAAGTGCTCTTTGGGAAACCACACATCTGTGACACTTTTGATAGGGCATTTCTTAGTGCTGTGCAGAAGGCATTTATGTTTGCTGTAGGGCTAATAAAGGCTTATGATGTCTTCAATTATTCATTTATAAGTGCTTGTTCTCCTGACTGGAGCAGCCAAACTGTGACTGGTTTTAGCAGTAAATTGGGATGGTTTTTTTCTGGAATCAAATGACTTTGCTTCCACTGCAGACTTTGCCTCTCTTCATACGAAAAACAATGCCAGTTCACTAAGCCATCATAACATTGAATATGTTTCTGGCTTTGGAAAGCACCTTTTTTTTGGAAAGCATGTCTGGCAGTGCAGGCAGCAGCTGGCTGACCCAGCAGCTCTTATTCCCAGCCCAAGTGGCTGCAGCACCTTTCCTTGAGGCTGCCAGGAGGTGAACGTGACAGTGGAGAGGCAGATCTGGCAGCCTGGGAGCAGACTGGGGGCCTCAACACTCTGTCACAGCAGACGTGCTGAGGAACTTCGGAGGAGTGGATGTGATGTGTTCCAAGCGTTGTGCTCACTGTAGTGGGCTGTGTCAGCAGCCCCAGTGAGAACTTGCTCCTCCATACTTGCAGCTTGGCCTGGGCAGAGGAAACATTCCTTTCTGCTATGACCTGATGTTTTAAAAAACCTTTACAAATACACGTGGAAAACATGTTTTGTGTTGTTACACGTTGGTTTGTGTTGTTGCCCTTGAGTTGGTGCTCAGTCATGGCTGGATGCCAGGGACTCTTCACTCTGGGCACGCAGCAGCCATGAGACCCTTAATGCTACTCATCTGGGCTTGCGACAGCTTCCATGCCCACATAGAAATCCTGTGGGACTGGGCCCCGGATACCAAACCCACACGCAAACCAGGTGTCCTGAACTCTCTTGCAATTGCACACAGTCTCCTGCTCCTGCCATGCCCCCATGGCTGCCTCCCCTGGCAGGATGGGTACCCTGACTGTGAGCCTCAGGGTGCCCTGGTGTGCTGGTCTCAGATCCTGCCACCTTGGCACCATTGGAGGCTCCTCCAGCAACAGCTGTAGAGATAGGCAGGTGAGAGTGAAAGCACTTCTATATAAAACACATTTTCTGGTGCTCCTTTATAGGATTTTAATGTGATTCATATGTCCATGCCTGGCCTGTTGCCCACAGCCAGGCACTCCCCTTCCTCCTGCTCCTCGCTGCAGTGTTTTCTGTGGATTGAGTTCAACTGGATAATTTTGTCTCCTTTTGTATTTATAATCCCTATGAGTGTGGTGTCTTTAACAGAGACTATTCCTTCTCATTGCTTTGGCAAAGCAAGAAACAGTTCCCTGCTGTGTTTCTGCTCAGATGACACAGAGGTTCTCTGAATATCAAGGAGAGAAAACAAAAAGGATCTAAGCTGTTTCTTTCTTTTTCCAGGCAGCTACGCATATTCACCTAGCAGAAAATTCTCCCCAGTACTTTAGTTTTTTACCTTTTATGTGCCTGCATCCATGAGGCTCTGCTTGGCTCACAGATGGAGAAAGGGACATCAGAGAGAGTCTCTTTGACAGGAGAGGAATGAGAAAGGGACTTTTTCTTCCCCGCAGGCAAAGAGGAAAGATTAAGGAAATTCAGAGAATCAAAATGAGGTATGATATAGGTATTCTTCCTGGGAAACACCCCAGGACCTGCCATCTGGGACTGCAAGTGGGCAAGTGATTCAGCTAAAAAGTGTAATTTAATTCCTATTGTGGCACAAGCCACTCCTGTGCTGGATCAAGGCTGCAGACTGGAGGCAGGAATGAGTACCTGTGGCATTGCCTCATTCTCCCAAGGCAGGGCAGAGCACTGGTGCCTGCTGACCCCAGGCCCTTTTCATCCCACTTGCTCTTGGCTGGAAAACCCTTAAGCAAACTTCCCATTGGTGTCTTTGGAGGGGACCGCTGGTGGCACGTGGTCACAGACGTCACCTGCACTACATGGCTGTGCAGTACTGACCTGCCTTCCAAAAACAAAGGTCTCACTCACCCAAGTGGCCACCAGCATGGGCAGACTATGCCAGTGCCATCGCTGTCCCTGCTGGGTTTCTGGGGGCACGGAGAGACATGGGGAAGAATCTGGCCCCTGAGCCCCATGGCTTGTCTGTTTGTTGTCTCTTGGCTTGCTCTTTGCAAATATTTGTATCCAGCTGAACCAGAAATAATTGCTCACAGCTCTACTGTTGAGGTTTATGATGAGCCTGCAAGTGCCAGCATGTGTGCTGGAGATAATCTGGGTGCTTTTGTGCTCAATGGCTCTATCATCTTTCACTGTATCGCTTTTGTTTCTGGGCTCTGTGCATCTCCCACTGTCCCCTTGGTGCGTAGTGCCTTTTCTGATACCTCTGAAAATAATTGACTTCATGTCTGGTCATTTTTTGTATTTGTTTCTGAGAAGCAGGAAAGCAGCATCTCTGCGTGCATCCCCTGGTGACCGCTGTTCACGGAGCGTCTTCGTGTTTTAATTAAAAATGTTATGACATTTCCCCAGCAGACCCTGCCACCATCCTGACAAAGCATTTGCTACCTTGATAGCATTTTCCAGTTTGTGAGTGCAAGGCATTATACCAGCCTTTCCCTCTGGGACAGCATGCTCTGGCTGCACTGCAATGACTCCAAAATGCAGAATGTTTCTGACACTCTGAGATGGAGATAAAATGTAGCCCCAGGGATGCTGCTGAAGCATTTCTCCGAGACTAAGATTACCTGCTTTTTGATGTAGAATAAGTACAATTAAATTAACCACAGTGGCTCTCTTCTTGCAACAGACCCCTGCCACCTCACCTGGGACACAGGGGTCTCCTTGGCTGTATGGGTCCAAACCTTGGCTCTCCTGCTTCCCAGAGCAGCTCTATCACCTGCAGGGAGGTTTCCTACATGCTTATCAAAGAGGAGCATTGGCCATGTTGCCATGAAAGAAGAAATATTCTTCTTTCCCTTTCCTCATTACTTTACCCAGCTTCTCTCAACAATTTGTTACTCCTCTATTTCTGACACTGCTCAGCCGGCATTTGGGTTTTCCCCACCTTCTGCACATTCAGGTTGTTATTTGCAGTCAGTCCTGAGCAGGACATGAGCCTGGCAGCACTGGAATTGTATTTTCCACTGCTAGAGTCAGAGGGCAGCACAAATTAACCCTTATGGCTAATGACAGACTTATGCATGATGAGATTTACTATAGGTGGGTAAAGAAGTGCTGGTGACAAGAGGTGGTAAAGGAGTGTCAGTGGGAACCTGATTCAGCTGCAGCTCCTCTCTCCATCAGTGCATCCCAAGGCTGCTGTGTGGTGACCCAGACTCAGGTACAGAAACCCTCCTGCTGTTTCCTTTACAGAGTGGGCTGTGAAACCCAGCGGTTCAGCAGCTGCCCCAGTCAGTTGGTGAGTCACCTGCAGAGCACAGAAGCCTTTGCTGTGGTTTGGTTTCATTATTGCTCAACTCCATCCTCTCTGGGCTACCAGCTCCTCCACAGCCTCTCTTGCTCCTTAACTGGGGATGGGCTTTCCCAAGGTTGTCCCTTGTACCTCCCCCCGTTTTATTTTACCCAGGGAAGCCAGAGAGTGAACAGTTGCAGCACAGAGACTGGGGATGCTGCATTTCATGGCGAAACTTTCTGTTCCCAGTGAGTCTGGTTTTGAAGGTGGAGGCCTATTGCTGACCCCTTGCAATGGATGGGAATTCACCTGTAGTCCCTGCCCAGTTTCTCTTTTCTCTAAGAAGGTTGTTAAGATGCTGCTGTTGGGTTTAAAACTAGAAGCAGTATTTCACCAGAAGCAGTCTTTCAGAAGCCTCATGAAGTTTTTTTGTGTTGCTTGTGTTTCTTTTATTGCTTATCGGCACTTCAGTATATTACTCGTACGAGCCCCAAGGCTCATGGTGTCCCTTGTCACCCTGTGTGCATGGACTGAGGCACAGGTTGCAGTCCAAATGGCTGTTTCCTAAGGCAATGCTTTCCTAAGAGTGTGGAGTGATGAGCTGGGGTGAGACTGGTTGTTCTTGCCCCTGGAGGAAGTCAGCTGAAGCCCCCAGTGTGGAAAAGCCCCACCACCAAATATAACCTCTTATTCTAAGCATGGGGAAATGTCTGTTCTGAATACTTATTTAGCTCTGAACACAGGCAAGGGATGTCATCCTTTGATTTTCCATAGAAAAGGAACCTATTCTATTGTGTCTCTCACTTTTCTTTGAGATGACTCCTTTAACTATTCCCTCAGGTTATGTCTGGGCACTTTGCACTCATGGCAGCTCTGTCCTGGCCTCTCTTTACTCCCACCATCTCTGTGCTCCTTATGACCATCTCCTGCCTTTTTGCTCAGTGTGGATTTTGCAAGAAGCATTTCCCCAGAGCTCCTATTTCTGCCCTCTCTGGCATGTTCCTGTGGTTTCCGTGCTGGTCTGCTCCGATATTGCTCTGCTTTCCCACTCAGCCTTGCAGCCCCACTCCTTCACAACCTGTGGATGTTGCCCCATTCCAGCTCTGGGTTTCTATATTTGAGGAGGAATATTCTGGCAATCTCTTCCTCCATTTTAAATTTCTGAGCCCATTATACCCTGACCTCCAGAAGAGAACACATAATCTGGCTGTATTTGTGCTGTGTATAAAAGCTTCTTCGCAAGATTCCTGCTCCTTTTGTTTCTCTTAAATCCAACATTTTTCAAAGTTTAATCTATGAATTCAATATCTTCAAAATCTATGTAGCACACTACAATAACCTGCTTACTGTTCTCCACTTACCTTTTGCACAGACCTCCTGCCTCTGATGTAGATATATTAAATAAAAAAATGTGGCTTTTATTCCTCTTCTCTTTCAGGTGCCATTTGCCTCCTTGAAAAACTGAAATTTTTGCTTGAATCTTTTTCAACTGTCACAAGTATTTTGGGGAAGCTGAGGTAGAGAGTAGATTTTACAGCTACTCTCTACCACATTCCATACCTGCTTTCTCCACCTGTTTCCATCTCCTATGTTTACAGCCGCTCCTTTTGTCCCCTGCAGCATCATGGTCACTGGGAAGGACTTTGCAGCGTGATTAGGATGAGTCACTAATAAAATGTAGGGAAAGATTTGCATGTTTCTCTCAGGTTGCTGCCGCTGAAATAACAACAGCTGCTCTAAACCCAAACCACCTTTCAGTTGGAGCCTTCTGGAATTTGCAATACAAACCCCTTGCAGATGGGACTGAAAACCACAGCCTCCTCCTACGTATGTACGGATCTCTGCTAACCCTGGCCCTGCCTCTGGGCTCCTGTGAGTAAAAACACTCATACATGAGGGAATGGGACCAGTGGCTGCAGGTGGCCCTTTGCCAACACATTCAAAGAAGACTTGGAAAAGCTTGATTTCTCTTTCAAGGAAGGTTCTGTCCAGGCCAGCTCGCTCTTTCCAGCCAGACACGTGGAGGGGGCTCTGGTGCTCATCCCTCTGCTGCATGGCACAGACTGGTGAGCACACATCTTCCACTTGGGTACATTTGGCTCCACCACTCCCTGCAGTAAACCAGGGGCTGAATCTGCTGTGAGAAGTCAGCGGGGGATGCACCCTGCCACCATGGAAACAGGAAATGGTAAGAGGCCAAACCCTTTTTTAGAGCTCAGTTGGCTATTGAGAAAAGGTAAGAGTTATTTGCTGTTCTTACCTAACAGTGAGTCTTTGCTTCCTGTTTATTGTAGGTAATGCAGAAATCGTCTTCCCTTGTGAACCTCATTTCTGTGAGATCTTTTCTCAATACACAGCTTCCCCTTCACACACCCTTACATAAGAGACTCCCAGTCCCATCTGATTCTGAAGTTGTGTCTTGGAAAAGAAGAGATGTGGGCTGAGGGACACCAGGGGTAGCTCCCGTTTAGAGCTGTGGGGTTTGTGGATTTGCAGTTGGTGTCTTGTCTGTACAGAAACAGATGGAAGGATAAAGCTCCAGAACAGGTGGAGAGGACAGTTACTGTGAACAAAGTTTCATGTGCATTGACAAAAATGTTGAGGGGCAGAGCCTGGGCTGGGGCCAGCACACATCAGTATGCCAGCATCAAGGGAGTGGATGTTGTGCACCCAGAAGGTGAAACCACTCCTGCAGAGGGATTGCTGGCCTTGCAGGTGGAAGGCCACCCTTAAGGATACCCTTGGAGACTGAAGTAGCAAGGCATGGTCTGAGCTTTCATCTCATTAAGTGTTGAGAAGCAACATTTCTTCTCTGGCATGGGGAAATTCTAAGCAAATAGAGTTGATGACACTTAGAATTCTAAGCAAAAGGTGATGAACAGTGCAAGACAGGGGAGGTCTGTGTTCTGTGTTCTTAGCTGGGCAGGCTGCAAGGGCACATCTTCTGCCCCTCTCCTTTAATTAGAAAGTTAATCACAGCACTACCTGTAGAGGGGAAACCTTGTCCCTGGGGACCCTATGCTTGTGCAGACATCCTGGGAGAGTTGATGGGGAGCATCTGTTTGCTGAGCACTGCATGGTCTGACATATCTTGCAGCATGTGGATCCATACCACTGCTCTCCTCCCTCCTCCTTTTGGAGCCACAAGCCATCTCGCTAGCAGGAGATCATCCTTGGAATGGCAGTCCCCAGCTCTGGAAGAACTGCTGCACAGCTCTTAAAGGGACCACAGCCACGGGGGTGAGGGCTGACATGGGATCTATGCCATCTCTATCTTCCCCTGCCTTGGGGCTGTCTCCATGCAAGTCCCTTGGAAAGGATGTGCTGCCTTTGCTGCCATCCTGCCCTCACAAGCAGGAGGAGAGGACTTGGCCTGAATCATGTGCACCTCTGCATCAGCTGTACAACTGTGGGGAGGATGGGCTTGGAGGATGCCGAGCTTCTGAGCTGGCCATGACGGTGCTCACACCTGTGCCTGAGCCTGGAGAGTCACTGCTTCCCACCAGAGAGGGATTTGGCCTCTGTCATTGACAGAAATTTTGTGTCTGCCCATGACTAAATGGAAACAGGATGTTCTGAGGTTGAGATGGGCCAAGAGCAAGGAGTGAAGCCAGGCTGGCAGGGAGAGTGTGGGCAAGAGGCTGCGTGGTGAATAGGGCAGAGCCAAGGAGCCTGAAGGTCCAGAAATGCTTCAGAAAGCTACATTCACAGCTGATGGGGGTGGTCAGGAGGCAGGCATGAAAACAACATGTGGAAAGGCTATATGGCATGGAGATAGGATCGAGCCACAAGCAACTGAGAATCTAACAGTGAGCAAATAAAAGAAGAGCTCAAGTGTTGGAGATATGAGAGAGGCACCTTGCAAGACAGTGCAAGGAGCCTGAAAGGTTCCTTGTTAGAAGAAGTGGGAAATATGGTAAAAGAAAGTAGAGAAGGCTGCTGTAATACCTATAGGGACAAGGTTGTTAAATGCATGAAAGAGAAAATCGACATGGCATTAAAAATAAAATATATCAAGAAAGCGTGAGCCACGCAGGCAGCACCAAAAACTTGTGAAAGAAAATAGGTAGAGCAACGGTGAAGAAATATGATCCTACACATCCAAAGGATGGTAGAGCAGTAGGGTTATTGTTAGTACTATGAAATATTAAGGTGACAGTAACTGGGGTCAGTGTTGCAGAAAGCAGTGGATGAGATGGAGACTGTTTTAAGAACAGGCTGAAGTTCCTCTGATACACCATTCATGCTTCAGTGACTGGAAAGGGAAGTGAAGTAGGAAATGAGCAGGGAATGGAAAATGTTTGCCATTTTCCTCAACGTTAGAAGAATCTCTCTTTAATTTTCAAGGAAGAATTACAGTGAAAGCAGCAGCAGCAATCACCAGGAAGTGTGCAGGGTGGGATGCTCCTGTGGTGCTCAGTGAGCTGAGGACACAATAGTTTTAAGTCAGTGCCAAGAGGAGACGGTATTTTTGTTTGATTTTCCACATTATGTTTAAACCTTCTTAATCAGGTGGTCCCTCCTCTGTCTGAGGAGGTGCATCCACTACGTGAGGAACTGCCTTCCTCCCCCTGCCCTGCAACAGGTCCAGCAGAGCTGAGCTGGCAGCTGCAAGTGAGGGATGAAGAGCCAAGGGTTGGTGCTTCAAACCAAGGTGTGCAGCTGCTTTGCAGGCATGGCCATCTGCAGACAGGTAGTTGTGCCCTGTAGGAGGGCAGGTGGGTGGCATCCAGGCTGTGCTTTGAAAACAACTCTCCATGCCAAGGGACAGTCAAGGCTGTGGGCTGGAGATCTCTTTGTATCAGGCAATTTGAACACGTCCCCACACCAGCCATGAATAAGGCAGCTCAGAAAAGCCTCCCTGTAAGCACAGGCAGCTTTGCACCTGAACTGGTCACACCAGCGCTCTGCCCTCCTGCCTTTGCTACCACACTAGGAGAATATCCAGGATTTTGTTTCTCCAGCACATCAGTACTAAATGGAAAGTTGTACTTGAGTTTTTTGGGCATTGTGTACAAAAACAGAGAAGTGTTAAGGGCCACCAGCTAAGACAATGCTGTGTGGATGCTTGGGAGGCCTCCACCCACCTTCATTTAAACACTTCTAAAGCAAATAGCACAGGCAGGGTGTGTTTAGGAGGAAGGAGGACTGCAGGACTTCATCCCAAATGCTTTGCTTGTAACTGTATTTTCCCACAGGTAGATATACCAGAGTCAGTGTAAATAATTCTCTGGAAATTCCTGTACATAGGTTATGAACCAGTGACATCTTTATTTGCCCTGACTCCGTATTCATCTGGAATCTCAAGGTCAGAGAAGAATCCTGTGTATGTTTTCCTTCAGAAATATAAACATTACTTATCTCTGGCCTCAGATGCATGGTTTCCAGTGGACTGTGGGTCTCCAGAGTAATTCTGGTGCTTTTAGGGATACTGTGCTTTACCATAAGTGCTCTGGTGCTAGTGTGCATCCTGCAGAGCAGGGTTTGCCATCAGCAGCATTCCACAGCTCTCTCCTGCAGCCAGTGCCAGACCTCTTCTCTGACCCCTTGAATCCTCCTGTACAAGCGTCCTTCCTGGTGCCAGAACAACTGTGGCTGCAGCCAATCCCCTTCCCATCCTCCTCTGCAGCATCTCCTCACCCTCCTCGGGAAGAAGGGAAGCACGAAGGATGTGGAAGGGCTGAGGCACAGACAGCCCAGCCATCAGAGCCTGCACTTTGCAAGACAGTGGGAAAAGAAAAAGTTTTTTCGGATCCTGACCCAGAGATGTAACCAGTATAACTTAGAGTTCAAATATTTTATTTTGATAACTTTGATTAGTTAATCTGCTGATGTTTCAAAAGGAAGTCCTGGGTATCTCCTGAGCCTGTGCTGCACCAAATGCACAGCATTAGTGGAGCCACACCTCTGATAGGGGGGTTAAAATTCTGTCTGGATAGGCTGCTTTTCTCTTTTATTTCTGCTTTTGTCACCTTCTCTTTCCCAATTTTTTTTCTGAGAAACCAGCAGTCATACAGTAACTAGTGCTACTGAGCGAGTCCATGGGATGCATAGTGAAGGACAACTATTGCTCTAAAAAGCATGCAATGCTGTGAATTTTAAAGAGAGAAAACTTAAATTATCCTTTTCACAAGTGGCAATGCTGGGGAGTCTTCCGGGAGCAGTGGGCAGGAGGGGCAGCAGAGAGGAGCCTGTTCTTGCTGGTGTAAGAGAACAGCAGGGCCTGGCTGCTCCTAGGGCACCGACCCAAGCAGTGCAGTACCAAACCGGCTGGTGATGCTGTGGTGCTGAAATGGTACTGAGGCAAATGCTGCATTCCATCTGCTCCTGGGAAGAGGCTGAAAAGGAACAGCCATCGGCTTGGGGGTGCTGCTGCCTTGTGTAAATCCACTGCTGTTTGTCTTGCACTCCTAATTGGCTCCACGCAGGCAGCAGGAGAGGTGGGTGTTGGTGGGCTTGGGTGTCCTTCTTCTTACGAGCCTGGGGCAGCAGCATGACTGCAGACACAGGGAGTGGTCAAAGATGTGGGAGTCATGCGGTTGCCAGTCACCGAAGCGACAACAGACTTTTCCTCTTTGAGTGTTTCAGAAATCAACCCCAAGAAAGTGCATCTTGATGTTAAAGCACAGTAATGGATTGACAAGCTGTCCTGACAACCTCTATGCTATGCTTGTAGTAGAAGAAATTCCAGATATTTTATTAGAACACGAGGCTGCAGGGCTCAGGGTGAGCATTGGCTCAGTCCCAGTCCCCAGTTTGTCACACCAGGGCTCATTTGGAGTAAATTTGCTGTGATGCTACAACTGCAGCCAAGTATCACAAGCATCAGTGTTCCTGGAAAGTGGCTTTCCAGGTGCTGCTGAAGTAGATGCTGAGTGAGCTCTTCTTAGTCCTAATTTGGACACAGATTAAAAATCCAGCATGCCAGACAGCTGCATCTTATTGAATACCTTGCCTCCCCTACTGGATTTTCTCAAACAAGGATCCACAGTTGTTGTTGTCTCATGTGTAGCATGGGCTCAGGACATGCTGTCATCAGCATTTCCAGCACCCTTATACAACAACCTCTTCTTGCACTTCTTCAGGAAACCAACATCAAGACTGAACATGAAAGAATTTTATTTGTTGATCTTAAAATCCTCTTAATAGCAGGCTCAAGAATGAGAAAGAAAAAAACCTTGACTTTCCAATGAACCATCATAAAAGGAGTGACCAAATACTGCTCACTACCCCAACCAGTTCTCTGGAAATCTTAAAAATGTAGAATCTGTGACATGTTGCTGTGTTGAGCAACATCATGGTGGGACTGTGGTGGAGTGTCTCGGACACAGGATCAACAGTGTAAGGGCTGTAAAATCTGTCCCTGAACTTCCACATTTGTGACTTAAAATGCAGGTACTTAGTTGGCAGATCAGTTCAGGATCTCAAGGTGTAAAGCATGGTAAGGATGTAGGTACAGATACGATAATAAAACTATACCCAGGAGGACCAAGGGGAAATTGCAAACTTGTAATGTCAATGACACGTGGCAAAAATATTCTGCTGCTTCCCTGCTAGGGACAGTGGAAAGCCATGCCCTTTCCAGCACAGCATTGCCCAACATCAAGTAGCTAATTACTTCAGGAAGGAATTTTACAGTTTCATCAATTCAAAGCACCATTCTGGATTTAAAGGAAAGAAGGGGTCGAAGGGTAACACAGAGTTTGTAGAAGCAGGCAGGAACAGCATATAGTTGGACATCAGCTGGCTTATCATGAGTTCACTAAAAAGGAAGGTAAGCAATAATTTCTTTTCTTAAACCTTGTCTAATACATCCTTTAATTTCAGCTCTGCTTTAATTTCAGTCAGACAACTCTATCGATTAGATGAGAACACCCTGCAGAAGTGTGGAGCCTGCGCAAGGCCCATCATCCCTGTGTCTCTTTGCCATGGACAAGAAACGTGGAGAGGTGATGCCCTCTCATAAGCAGAACCAAAAATCCCTAGTCCAACCCAAAGCACTCCTTGCATACACTGGGATCGCATGATGAGTACAAAAAACACTCTGTGTTCCAGATGAAACTAAAAATGGTTTCTGCCAAGGCCACTTTTTTCTGTTCAGCCTGTTCTGAGTTTTGATGTATCTTTAAAGATTTCTTAGACTTACTGGGTTGAGTTCAACTCTGCACATTCTTCAACTCTGCACATACATACACCAGATAGAGTAAGAAGAAGAGAGTCTGGACACACTGTTCCTTCAGTAGGAGATGTTGCATTTCTTTGTTCAGGACTCTGAGGAGTTTGTCCCGATGAGAACTACTTTAAAATGTTTCCTTGACTTTATTTTTCCATTAACTAAGTTTTTTGATGTGTGTTTTGTATTTTTTTCCCTAACAACTTTAAGACAAATATTTTCATTAAAATTCATCAATAGAAAAACTTCAAAATGAGTGGTTTTCATGTTGGAGTTCTTGGTTTTCATTAAAACATTATGTTACCACTAAGGGCAGGTGCTGACCAAAGTGTCAGATCTTTTCTTCGGGGTCTGACCTTGGAGTGCCTTGTAATGAAATGGTTTATTGCCCACAGTCTAATTGCTATAGAAAGCCAGCCAGCCCCAGATCAAGCTCATTTGATTTTTGAGCCATGTGGTTTGTTTGCATTTCATGGAGGACAAGAGGACAAAATTATAACACTCCTGTATAAGCAACTTTTGGCTCAGAATATTTCTCTGGGCAAGAAAATAGAGACGCTGCAAAACTTCAGGGCACTGTGACCATGTCAGATGTGCTTTTATGTTTGACCTGTGGTGGTTTTATAGTACAGAGAGGAGAAGCACAGGGTTTGGTGTGTTACTGCTTCAGGGCTGTGCAATTTACCTCCACAGAGAAGGCTGCTGCCTCCTCCCCTCTCCAAAAAAAAAAAAAAAAAAAAGCCAAAACACAAACACTTAAGAGACCCCACACTGTGGTAGAGCAGAGCCTGTGAAAGCTCTTCACTTGCTTCAGTGCAAAGTCAGGCAGATTTGGGCTGATTTTGCACAGAAGCAAACTGCTGCTCTTGGAGCTGAGCCAGAGAGGTAATCCAAAGATATCCAGAGTCTGGATTACCACGACAAAAACAAAGTTTTGGGGCTATCTTCAACCAAAGTCTGACTGGGGACTGCTGACAGCCATGTCTTGGGTCTGATGGCTACACTCCCATGTGTGCAGAGGGAAGGGCAGCTCTTCTGCAGGCAGGAAATCTTTAAAGGATGGCCACTGACCTCTGCTGACCCACAGGAATGAACACTCACCGTGTAGTGGCTGCAGGCAATTGCACTCTTCCTGCCAGCCTGAAAAAACAAGCATCTGTGAGAAATAACACAGATTCTGCAAGGAGTCTCCTCTTGCCCATGAGTCTGGGCCGGGGAACTCTACTCTTGTCCAAGGAAATTTCTCTTGCTCATCTCTTGACCTCCCAAACTGTTGATTGTGCTCCAAAGAAGACATCCCCCTCCTCCAGAGCACTGATGGGGCTGCAGTACACCTCACCTCCAGAAAATGAGTTTGGGAGAAATTACCACTACTCCCAGTCCCTTTCTACTCAAACAGCTTCACACGGTAAATCCTGATTGCCTCCTGCCGCTGCCTTTGTAGGTTTATGGCTCACAGGGTCAGTAGCACTGGACTTTATTCCACACTTATGATATTGCTTTATTGCTTTGTGCAAGAAGTAATTTAAAGATGTTTTGATTACACTTGAACTTAACTAGTCTAAAAATTGTTTTTGGGGGACAGCGGGTTCTGTAGCAACGGCAAGGGCCTCAAGTTCTCCCGCTGAAGTTCTCTTCTTTCATAGAAAGGCTAACTTAACAGTTTTTTAACCATGATCATGATAACGTGCAGAGGTGAGGGGAAAAATGTCACTTGTAATCTGATTCTGCTAAGCTTAAAAGTATGTGAATTTTTCTCTTACCTAAATAGCGCTCAATGCTATTTTCTTCCTCACTTTATACTCATGAACGAAAAAGCTGAAGACACCAGCAGTGTACATAATCATGTTAGGATGCTGATTGCAGGAATCATTTTAGGTCTTAATTGTTCAGACTTGAATCTTCTCCACTGTGTGAAGAAAACAAAGAAAATGCTACCTGCAGTTTATTTTTAGCTTGGCTGGAACATAACACCAAAGGGAGTGGTGTGATTTTTCTCATTGGCATGTTGCTGTGCATCACGGTCTGGCTTTGGAGCAACCTCCTCCTGTGCCAGCCTGGGAGGAGGTGGGAGATGAACAGGGCTGGGTTACCTGTGTCTTTGCCTATGCCGTTCTGCCCCACTGCTGTGCCTACAAGATTGCTGGGAAATTATAACCACAGCCCAGTGAGGTTATAAGACAGTGTATGTGGGGTTGTGCTGCACCCAGGCCATGGCACAGGCCCCTGGAGGCAGAGGACAAGTGTGGTCAGTCACTGTGACCAAAACTACATGGGAGAAAACCCCACTTATGTGACTTGCTGTGATGGGCTCTGCTCAGACTGCTGGTTAGGGGCTGGATCGTGCAGTGAATCCAGCACCCTGCCAAGCCCTGGTACATGAGGTGTCTGGGCAGAGGGAGGAGTGACTGCTGCATTTAATACATGCCGTGTATTTAAACTGACATGTATTTAACTTTCCCCTCAAGCTTTGGCTCCTGCTGTTGAGCACAAAGGGGAACCTGGGCTGCTCTGACAGGGAGCTGAGCAGACAAAAAGGTGCATCCCTGGTGAACCACGTCCCAGCTCAGCCTCTGGCCCCCTCTCCCTCCTCTGACAGATGAAGGGAGGATGCAAGTTCAGAGGCTGCTGTGCCACCCTAAACTCTGTGCTTGTGCAGTAGAATTGCAGAAGAAAGCCTGGCCCACAGGCTGCTGGGATTTGTGCTACCCATTCGCAGACAGATAATTCCCGGATCAGAGTGAGATTTTGCTTTCTTCTATAGGAGACAACTCAGTGACACAGAATTTTCCAGGAAAAAAAAATGGGATCTGCCTGTTTTAGCTTGGGCTGTGTGTGGACTTGCATTTATAACATCTGAGACTGTGATCTGAGACAACTGAACCTGCCTAATTGTTGCTGTGTGTATACACTGCGTGTGTGCCAGCAGGGATTACACATCCTCCTTTCTGGTTGCTTTTGCTGCCTGGAGTCTGCCGTTTCTGCCATAGTCAAATGCATCACATTTTTATTGAATAGCAGTGTCCCAACAAAAGAGAGAAATGCAGCATAGGCATAATGAATCACAGGCTCTGGTGGCCTCGCTCAGCCCCAGGAGACTGCAGCTGGCCAAGGGAAGAAACACCGTGGTCTAACTCCTGTTTTTCTTCACTTTTGTCTGGAAAGTGCAGCCATGGGAATTAGGAAAACAAGACTTATCCTGCCTGTGCAAGAATCCAACGCTCCTAAATGGGCCAGGAGAAGAAACGTGTGCAGGAGGGCAAGGAGGCTGAGTGGCATCATGCTCCTCTCTGCTCAGCATCCCTCTCTGAGCAGGGGTCTGGCTGCTGCTGCTGCCTCGGAATCCTGGCCAGGGGCTGGCTGGGCACTGGTCATCCCAAAAAATCCTTGGTCAGTTCAGACCATAGCAGGCTAAACACAAGCTGCCAACAACACCCCTGTGAGCAAAGGAAGTGAAATGGAGAATGCAGACAGAAGGGCACTTTTACATCCCATCCAACCCTTTCCCTCTGCTCAAGCCAGGGCAGGCTTCAGGACAGGTGTCAAAAGATAAAGCCTGACTGGAGAGGAACTGGAGATGGGCAGCAAGGAAGACTGGAGAACTTGAAAATGTGACCTGTGAGGACAGGCGGAGTGAACTAGCATTGGTTAATCCAGTGGAAGGAGGACTAGGGAGATGAGTTAAGCCTTTAAGAGTATAAAAGACTACCACAGAGTAAGGCAGTAAATTGATCTCCCACTGGGAATAGGGGAAAATTGCAATAATATTTTTGAAAAGACATTGAGAAAAGCTTTCCAACTGCAAGATAAATAAGCACTGGAAAAGACACAGGTTGGCATGTCTCCACCAATAGATGTTTTTAGGACCACGTTAGACAAACCTCTGTCAAGAATGCAGGTTTTGGCAGCAAGGACGGACAATGTGGCTTTTTGAGATTAGTTTCAATATTTTTTGTTAGCTGGTTTCACTGTGCTGAAGCCAGAAGCTTCAGGAGAAAATTTCTGCCACTGCACATCCCAAGCATGGTGGGACTTCCCTGCAACTGCTCTGCCCAAGCATGTGTGGTTTTCCTGCAGTTCAAGGACAATCAGGTCAAGCAGTTGAGAAGGTGGCAACTTTTTATCATAAAGCTATTAGAGCTTTAAGCAAGGAATTAAGGGATTGAAGATGTGACAAAATATTTTTTCATGTAAAAGACACTCAAACCCACCTTTATAGGCCTCTCAGTAAAGGAGTCTTTGAGGAAGATTCTTTTTAACAGCCCCATAAAAGCATTATCTACCGTTCCCGAACTTCTAATATTAGCAGGCATGAAGCATAAATATTAATTACTTCATTGAGCAGCTGAGTGCTCATCTGGGAGGTTTCTAGCAATGCACAGGTAATTGTGCCCCCTTCCCACTGATTCAGTCATGACTAGAAGTCACATGCATATGGCCCTGGGGGCAAAGCTCTCAGCCAGCACCCAGATGTGCCTGCTGCTTTCCACCAAACCCACTGAGGGCACTGGACACTGGAGAATCTGGAGAATCAGTAACACTGGGACATCCAGCAGCAGCTGCCAACGCTGAGGGGGTACAAGAATCCCTGAACTGGATTGAGATGTGGTTTATACAGGACAAGAGCACACTAGGACAACAGCCACCTTTTTATCCTGTTTCTCTTCTGAGTCTGCTCATCTCTTCAGAGTGACGAATAGAGAACAATGACGATGACTCCCAGCACTTTTCCCTGAACTGCTAGTTCTTCTGCAGCATAGGAAAAAATGGCTTGGATGAAGATGCTGATGCCAGCTTTGTTCTCCATAAAGAAGCTCTGCTGGAAGGTAGGAGTCATCAGCCTGAAAAAGCCAGCACAGCTCAGCATATCTCTCCGGAATTTGGATGCTCTCCCTTGCTTCCCCTGTGGTCTCCTCTGCTGCTTCCCCGGGGGCATGGCAAGGTGAGTGGGTGAGGTTCCCCCCCCACCCCCCAGAGGCTCCTGGACTCCAGCAGACTGTTTTCAGTTATCTGTAGATTTTATGAGCATTTCCAAAGGTAGGGGAAGGTTTCCTTCTGCCATGTGTGGTCCTTCCTCTGGCACCGTCATGGTCTGAAACCTTGGTACAGAAAGAAGGGAGGGATGAACAGTGTCAGGAGGGGAGGGGAACTGCTTACAGTAGTTTGGAGATTTCTGTACTATCCAGGCAGGTGAACTTGTTATGATCCATCCTGCAAGCAGTGCAGCCCAGAAGGAACCTGAGATGGAGCCAAGGACCAGCAAGAAGGGGACTTCTGCGAAAGAGGAGTGGGTGGAGGGGGAGGCAGAAAGGGGAACACTCCAGTGTTCCCAACCTGAAGCCCCCGAAGGGAAGGGCAGGAAGCTTTTGTGCATCTCCTTGCACGGACAGCATGTACCTACCTCCACACAATCTAAGTGCAAAAGGACTGGGAAGATGCTCAGTGAAGGATCTTGGCCCAGGCTAAAACCTTTCCGAGCAAACATCCACATAAACATACCCCACTTAGTGGTAAATGTGGGCTGGCCAGCTGCCTGTCTCACTTAGATCCCTACTCAAAGAAGCTGCAGACACTCATCTGCCTTTGGGTTCAGCATATATGTAAAGTTTAACCAGCTTAGAAAGGCCAGGAAGTACCCTAAATGACTTTGCCTGTGCAGGAAAGTGTCTGCCTGCTGTGAAACCTCAGCTCCGGTGCTCATGCTCCAACAACAGTGCTCTCAGCCAAGGGGCCGGAAGTGCACAGGGTGCTGTATGTAAACTTGTCCAGGACCAAGCCCTGTGCTCCAGCCTGGTCCAGGCAAGCATCAAGAATCTGCTCCCCTGATTCTCCCAGGCAGTGCATCAAACTGCTTGCAGAGAGCTCCTTATCCAGCTTCTCTCCTGGATGCAGCCCTCTCCAACCAGGAATTGGCTGCATCACACATGAAAGCCGTGTCTCCCCCTTCGATTTTACCCCCCCAGAGCCTGGTTCAGACTGGTACCAGCCTTAACGGGAGTACCTGGGGAAAGGATGGAGTTACAGTGTGAACCTGCATTCTGCAACAGCACTGTGGGCTATTTCTTTCCTGAGGGTTTATCTAGAAAAACTTTACCTGTCCTTGCAGATATTTCATCTTCTCTGCTGTTGGAAAGCCCTTGGGAAGATTTTGCTTTGTCCAGTGGGAGCAGAGGTACGTTGTGCAGCAGAACATCGTCTCCAGGCAAGGTGGGAATAATGCACAGTGAGATGCTGATTTTGGACACAAACTTGAAGGATATAACCCCAGACCAGATGCTGACACCTTTCAAGGTGAAAAACATGGATACACCTCAGAAACAGTTTGCTTGCTCTTTCCAGTTGAGCAGTGGAAGTGCAGCAGCCAGGATAGGTACAATGTACCATCTCCTGCAGCCCTGATTGCCCACAATGGGGACTGGTGCTGATTTAAGCAGGACCTTTGTTTTTGGCTTGCATGGCCAGGACCCAGAGTTCAAGCTTTTATGATCACAATAATCAGGTTACTTTTCCGGGACGCTGACAAATACACAGTTTGGCAAAATGTATTGCACGCACAGATCCCTGCTCACGCTTGTACGTTTGACAGGGAAGAGGCTGAAAGTAGTTAAAGGCTGAGGCAATTTTAAACCAGCCAGTACCCGTGTGCCCCGTTTTCCATGCCACGGCCATCCCTCGGCGGACCCAAGAGAGCCGTAGGCCAGAGGGCTCTCCCGGGGCGGCCCTAAAATAGGTGCTGGGGGAGGCTGCCTGCGACTCGCTAATGAAGTATTGACGTATCTGCAGTGTCTATTCAAAATGAGTCCGTAGTGATGGAGCTGGATGGCAGCTCTGCCCGTGCCAGTAACAGGGGACGATCGCTTTTTGCGCCTTTCCAGAGCGAGATCCCCGAGGCCGGTGGGCAGGGCCAGCGGTGGGGCTCCCACCCGAGGGTGCTGCGGAGCGTGGGGACACGTGCGGCACCGAGCGAGACCCTCCCCAGCCTGGTGTCACCGCTGCCCGGGCTAAAGGGGTGCCCGGGCTGTGCTGGGCTGGGCTGTGCTGGGCTGGGCTGGGCTGTACTGGGGGCGGCCGGTCAGAGGCACCGCTCCTCCTCTCCGCAGCTCTGCCGTGGTGGGAGGACGGCGCGGGTGCGGAGGATGCCCCGTACCCGCCTAGCTAGCCGGGCTGGCGGCGGCACCTCCCCCGAGCGGCGGCCCCCGCCCCCCCACCTCAGCGCCTTAAATGCCTTGGCCGCGGCGGCAACAAAGGCGGGCGGCGGCGGTGAGTGAGGGACCGGCTGAGGGGCGGCGGGGCCGGGCTGGCGGTGAGCGGCGGCGGGGCCGGGCTGGCGGTGAGCGGCGGCGGGGCCGGGCTGGCGGTGAGCGGCGGCGGGTCGGCGGTGACAGAGGCATTGCCTGAGGGGCCGGCGTGGTCGCAGGTGCCGTGGGAGGGCGGGAAGGGCCGCGCCCAGCCCGGCCCCGCCGCCCTCAGGGGTTTCGGCTTCGGCGTGAGGCGGACCCGCGCGGGTGGGTGGGCTCCGGGGAGCGGCGCCCGGCGGACGAGCGCCAACTCGTAACTTTATTAATTCTTATTATTATTTATCCCTATAACCCCATCAATATAAACTTCGAAGCGACAGACGTGTGCTGCCGTGGCTGCCCTGGCTCCCCGTCCCCCCTGCCCCAGCTTCTCTCCCCGCTCGGCGGGGCTTTGCCAGCACAAAAGTCGGTGGTGAGCGCGGAGCCCGCGCGGTTCCGCCACTGAGGGAGAGAGGATGGGCGGGGGATAAGGCAGATCGCGGCCCCTGCCTTCCCTCCGGCTTGTGCTTACCATCGCCTAAATTTTGACAGATCCTTGCTGGCCTGGGTCAGCCCGCACGGACCTGCGAGTTGTAGCAAGGGATACACGCTCTGAGTAATTTTAGAAGTAGCTGCATTCGTTTTTAATAGCGCACAGCAGGTCAGGCTGCAGAGAGAGTGAATAACGCGTGTCTTCTGCCGTGCTCTAGGCTTTTGTTTCAGGGCAAATCTCTGTTGCTGTGTTTATGAGCCCCCGGTAAATCAGGGCGGTAGAAGGGGAGCAGGGGCTGAAGGAGTGGGAACTGCTGCTGCTCTTTGCTGTTTCCATATCCGCTTGCTGCAACTGGATCTAACGATGGACAGTGTCAAAACAAATATCTGAGAGCGGAAAGGTGCCATCGTGGGGCAGCTGGATCTAGCAGGACATTTTCTTGGCTGTGAGGGAGTGAGAAACCAGAGCTGCCTGTTAATATGTGAGGAATGAATCTAACTTGCTACGTGCAGCTCCTCCTTTAGTGGCATGCTTACAATACTGCACTTGCCTAAAGACTGGTAGCTAACCTAGCGGGATTTTATAATGCTCCTCACACAAAGGATTGTGGAATCATTTTTCTGAGCTGGGATAACCTTAAATGTATGGAGGACAGTGATTTAAGCCTACATCATCCTCCTGCTTTCAGAGAGGAGTCTGTGGAAGGAGACCCCAGCAGAATGGGGCAGGTGTGTTCCTGAGGGGAAAAGGGACAGCTTTCTGTCCTTGGGTTTTGCTGCTAAACCATTTATTTTATTGAGCTTTGCTGTGCATCTTGGAGAGTTGCCCTCATCTGCTGGGGTCCAGGACAAGGTAACAAACACACATCCCTTGTGCTTCATCACTGTGTCAGGGAAGGTTTAGGTGAAGCTTTAAATAAGTGAGGAGTTCATATAGATAGGAATGATGCTAACTGTTCCTTAGGAGGAAGAATATTACCAGGAAAAATCTTCCCCAGAAGGCCCCTGGGACAGAGGCCAACAGTGTCTAATGAGGCAAACTTTCCTTATGAGCTGCAGTTCTTAATGTTGGAGGGTGAGGGCTTGAGGGGTTGAAGTCAGCAGACCTGGGGACCTCTGAGAACAGACAGCCTGTCTCCCGGGCTCCTTTGCTCTGGGCAACTGCTCTCCTTGCTGTGGCACAAGCTGCTGCTCTGGAGGTGATGGAGGTGCTGAGTCCAGGTAAATCATCTATTTCCTTATGGTTTAGCAAATGAGTTGGTTTGGTGATGGTGCTGCAGAGACAAGCAGCTTCGCAGTGCTGAGGTGTTGTGCTGGGGGACCTCTGGCACAGCTGCTGTCAGTGTTGGGGACAGGACAGCTATGCAGGAGTGCAGCTTGGTTCCACATAAATCTATTTGCTGGCTTTCTTTCCTTCATTTAGTGCCAAAATGTGTGCCTCTGACAAAAGAGGTGACTTGCCTGAAAATGGAGATGGACCCCCAGTGCAGTGAGCTGCCGTGTAACCACTGGAGCTGCAGTGCTCAGCTGGGCGTGTATGTGTCTTCTGCTGGCAGCAAATGTGAGGTTTCAGAAAACAGGAGAAATATGTGATCATCTCTACCTAATTCCTTGACACAAAGGTGTTGATGAATCTCTGATGAGCAAGTTGCTTGCTCTGGTGGCTACTGTTTGTTTGCAAATACTCTAATTTTGTTAAAACCAAACAGTGGAAATGAAGGTGTATCGTCGTTCTCAGAGACCTAGTTTTCTAGGGACAAAATAGGCAAGTACTTAAACCTTGGTTTGCAGTGACTGCTGGCAGTGTCATCTCCTGCAGAAATGGGAAATGCGTGGGAGGAATTAGAGGTGCCAGTATGAGGTGGACAGGGGTGGTCTAATGAAGGGCAAAGCAAATGCACCTTGTAATGTTCCGTATCTTAACTCTGTCCTTGAGACAGTGGTGCAAGAGAAACTGCTGCAGAAGCAGATTACTGTATATTCAGAGGTTTATGTCCCTGCTGGCCTCTGTTGGAGGACGGAGGGACACTGAAGGGCAACCCTGTGCTGGAGGGAGTGTGTCCATGGCACTGCCCGTACTGGCGCCTTTAACCACAGGCACTTAGCAGCACATATCTCACCTAGCTCCTGTCTTGCTCCAGGCTGTAAGAACTGGAGGATGGTAATGGGTGCTGGCCCAAATCCATGTCAGGTTGTCCTGTCCTTTGCTTGCTGGCTGACTGACGTGGAGGAGGTATTCGAACTCAAGTTCTTTGATGTCCAGTGCTTCTCCTGACACCCTTGATCTGTTGCATTGGCAGCTTTGGGAAGGGCAGGAATGATGCCACTGAGTAATGGTCCTCCTCCCTTTGTGCTCAGCGGTGCACACAGCTCTTGGTGAAAATGTCGTTTTCCTGTTCTCTACTCAACACTCATAAATTTCACAGTGAAAGATCAGACAGAATTGTCTTGATGATCTTCTAAAAAGTGCACAAATCTTTTCCATAGCTCTCAGATTTTGGTAGCGTGATGTAAATCACAATTATGCACAGGATTAGCAATCAAAGAGCATTATGAATCAATCTGATACTTTGTCTTAACCATAGCCCTTCTTAGATTGCTGACCTACATATTCCAGCTTTCACTATAACTGCTTCAGCAAGAATGGGCTTTGTTTCTGAGTGTAAGGTGGCCCAGCTTCTGGAGATCTTTGTGTTTGAAGAACATTTTCATTGAGATTATGTAGAGATTTACTAAAATTTCTGGTGACTTCAGATGTGCTTGAAGTCTGCGCTGCTTGACTGGTAACTTGTCAATGAAGTGTGAAATATAAGTGGTCCCTTTGAATGTTCTTTTTATTATAATTGTGCTGATGAAAAAGCTAGAAGATGAAATAAGATGCTTTCAGTATAAGGTGCTCTTAGATGTCTAGCCAACAGAGATCATTGTTATCACTTGTGTGATTAAAAACCTTGGAAAAACTTACATATTTGAGCCACTTGCTTATAGGTAAAAAAGAAGTTTTATTACCTTTCTGAAGTATGTGCTGCAAGCTCAGCCTTAAATGAGATGTAAACCCAAAGCTTCTTCCGTAAAACCGCTCCCTGCGAGTCACTGATGATATTGATGTTAATGCACATCTGCTTGTTCCACTTACAGATGAGTTTTCCTACTGATTCCAGAGTGAGGAGCTGAACGATGATAAAAAGGAGAATCCAGAACTAGGTCTGCAAAAGAGTGACTCGGTTGTTTTAAGGCAGCACTTAAACCCATTCCTACCTGTCATGATTTCAGCTCTGCAGGATAGATCCCTTGGTTTGAAGAATGCTGGGAAGCAACAAGAAGTGCCTGTTCTGGTGTACTTGTGCTTCCCAGCACGTACCAGTAGACTGCACATGGTCCAGGAGCTTGTCTGTGAAACCAGAATGGGGATTTGTGAAACCAGAGCAGAGGAAGTCTGTCCTCTGGTTTTGTCTCAGCAGGTTCCAAGTGGTGCCTCTGCTTAGCTTGGGTTTGCTGGTCCCTCTGCAGCATTTGGAAGCTGCCTGAGATACTTGGCTTGGAGTGTCTCTGAACTTTCAGCTCTCCCAGCAAGTCATCAGATGTTCTTAAATATTTCCTTGTGGTCTGTTGCTCACAAGTTACCACAATGTCCGTTCTCAGGCAGAGGTTGTGCAGAAAGCTGCAACATAGCATCTGGCTGTTTCTTTTTCTGTAATAGCTAAAAAAAGGTCTGTTTGCGAGACCTTTATTTAAAATGGAAACACTGCACAGAATATCCCCCCGTTTACCAGCAGGATGCTGAAGTGCAGGGAGGCCTTTGCTTTTGTGTATTGTCTCCTGTGCCCCAGACTCCTTTGCCTGGGAATGGTGCATTGGTACACGCAGAAGAGAGCTGTGTGCCAGACTGTGCTGACATTCTTCTGTGCTCCTGATCTGTGTTCCCCCCGGGAACTGGCAGCTACTGCAAATGAAGTGAGGGAAGCTGGTGCTGGTGCAAACCTCGGTGCTGCTGGAGGAAGTGGAGAACCCGAAGCATTCAGCACAGGATGCCAGTCTGGCTGGCTGTGTTGTGCATACTGAGCTGTTCAGCAGGTCCCGTGGCACTGGCAGAAGTGTTCGTCACGAAGTCCTGGCTTGTGCTTGGGATTCCTGGGGGTGAGGGAAACAAGCTAATGCTCCCCTCATCAGTGTTGCATCCATCCTCTTAGGATGGCTGCAGCAGTTTGGATTTTCAACTGTAAAATTTTGCAGAAAAATAGCAGTTGCTGACAGCAGGGATTAATTTATTAATATGCATTACAGCTTGCCTTTGTCTTTGTGGTGCAGCACTTGGCTGATTAGGAAATCAAAGGTGTTCCAATCAACCTGACTTCGTTCACTGGATTTTCTGCAGATAACCTGTGTGTGCCAACGGAGTCCCGAGTCTGTGGGGAGAGTGTGGTGATGCTCACTGGGATGGGATGACAATAAAAATTTCCATGGCAGTTATGCAGCAATGATAGCTGCTTTCTAAAATGGATCTCCTGGGAACTAAAAGAAATCTGTAGTCCTGGTTTCCTCATGCTCATCTCAAGGACCTGCTTTTTACCTTGGAATAACATTTAATGGGCAGTACCAGAGTAATGACTTTTTTTTTCCCACCCCTACGTTTGTTTGTAATGCAGAATCCTCAGGAAAGTGTGCAAGCTCTGTGCCTTCTGAACACAGCAGCTGAGGCACAGAGCACCTCAAAAGCAATTAGTTTGCATTTAAAATAAATAAATAAATAAAAAAATCTCTTTATTGCTCAACCTTCATGCTGAGTTGCATTGCCTAGCAAGACTGAAAATTTGAGCGTGATCCTTTGTTATATAAGTTGGGTTGTTTAATGTTTATTTATTTGTTTGAGTTTAGGGTTTTCTTCTCTTTCCCCAAAGGTTTAGTTCTGCATAACTTAACTACATCCATACATACATAACATTACTTTGGTACAGAGGTGGAGAATAACTGTGTAAATTCTTGATTATCCTGATGACCTGCCTGTAATCCTGCCATCCTTTGTGCTTGCAAGGGGTCTTAAAGAAATTAGAAATTTAGACATACAAGATTGTAATAGCTGGGATAAAGGTAATCTCACCATTGCTTGTGTGAGACCCCACATGCAGTGCTGCTTCCAGCTCTGGGGTCCCTAGCACAGGAAGGACATGGACCTGTTGGAGCACGTCCAGAGGAGGCCACCAAAATGATTAGAGGGATGGAGCAGCTCTGCTATGAGGAAAGACTGAGAGGATTGGGATTGTTCACTTGGAGAAGAAAAAGATTTGGGGTGACCTAATTGCAGCCTTCCAGTACCTGAAGGGAGCCTGCAAGAAAGGTGGAGAGGGCCTTTTTTTTTCTTTAACAAGGGCCTGGAGTGACAGGACAAGGGGGAATGGCTTCAAACTGAGAGTAGATTTAGATGGGATATTAGGGAAACATTCTTTCCTATGAGGATGGTGAGGCCCTGCCACAGGTTGCCCAGAGAAGCTGTTGCTGCCCCATCCCTGGAAGTGTTTAAGGCCAGCTCAGATGGGACTTGGAGCAGCCTGGTCTAGTGGAAGGTGTCCCTGCCCATGGCAGGGGGTTGGAAGAAGATGATCTTTGAGATCCCTTCCAACCTAAACCATTCTAGAATGATTCTCTGGAGCTATATATTTTTTATGTTGTTTATATTTTTTTATATAAATTTGTATTAGTTCTTCACCCAGCTCTTATTTGTCCAGCAGAGATTCTGTGTAAATAATTATCAGGGCGTTAGGCACTTTGTGAGGTACATTAGCAGAAATGTTGCAGAAATGGAAATGTTATGTTCTGGTTTCTCTGGGCTGGTGTTGCACAGGTGAGCCTGACATGAAATATGTATGTTTTATGAGAGTCGAGAAGGTGCTGGATGGATTTTGCTCTCATCCAGATAACGGTGTCTGTGAATATGAAGCCTGTTTCCTATTAACAGCTGTTCCTGCAGTCTTGAAATTCACTTTTCACAAATGGGTATGTTCATGAAAGAATAGAGCTTTCCTGGGAAGATCATAAAAGAGCGACGGGTTGTATCTTAACAAAGTCCTTCCAGAGCTTGGTATTTTGTGGAGTTTGTAACTCTGCCTAAGGAGCTGCCTTTCACCTTTCTGAACAAAAGGCATCATGGAAGGGATCTCCAACAAATGCTGCAGGGGCAGATTTTAGTGGAACAGAGATGGGATTCAGGTTGAAGGAGTCGGGAGCAGAGATGAAATAGTCCCCTGGATGTGTTTTAGTATTGGAGGCAGGGGGATTCCCAAAGGCAAAAATGGGATTGATAGAAATAGGTGTTGCTTGTGCCTGTGACATGAAAGGGTATTTTGAGAGACGTGGGAGTGCCCAGCTGGAGAGGAAAGAAGAGCAGCGCTGGAAGGCCACTTTAATTCAGGAATGCCTTGTGTGATGGGTTAGTCAGGCTTTCTGCTCATCCTACAAAGTGAGGGATCATTGGCATTTTCAGGCTCTTCGAATTTAATTTAACCTGTGCTTAAAGGACAGCCGTCTTGAATCTTGCAGGCTGAGCAGCTCACCTATAGATGGAGGAGTCTGAAAAGGTGCTGTATATTTGGCACTGAGCAGTGGCTCCGTGTGATGTGTGCATGAACCATGGCCTGCTTTAACAGAGGGGTCTGAAAAGTGCAGAAAGGAGGGAAAGCTGCATGGAAAGAATCTAATTTTCTTTGGATCTATCTGCTGGCTTTCAGAGCAGTCACTAATTCTGTCTTCTATTTTATTCTTTTATATATAATAGCGTGGGTGTGGACTGGGAATTATTTTAAGCCCTGTGGATGTGGTTCAGCAATTTCAAGTGTGGTTAGAAGTATGATTTTAAAAACAAAGGGAAACTCCTTCAAATCTGCACCTGGAAATTTTCCAGTGTGGTGTAGCTCACCTCTGCTTTCCCACTCTCAGTTTTGGAAACTTCTCACTTTGTAAATCACTTCGCAAAACACCCATATCTTTCAGTTGAACTATGTGCTCTAAGGTTGAGAAGTGTTCCTAGTTATTAAGGGAGTGCAACTGAGTAACTATTTTATTAGATATTCATGGATGGATTGTTTAATTAGGTAAATAGAGGATCGTATGTTTGCAATCTAAGGAGAAAAATTCAGAAAGGTTCATTAAAGATTAGTTGTAAAATTTGATGTCAGAAGTGATGTGAAGTTTCAGTGTGGACACTCCTAATCAAAATCAGTTTAGTTCATGCTGGAAGTGAATAGGAATGAAGGAAATTTAAGCTTACCATGGCTACAGATGTGGGGGTGTACCAAGGTCATTCATGCGTGTTAACTCATACTTTTAAAATTAATTCCTGACGTTAATTTGGCTTGATTCTTCCCATCTGTCCATGCAGACAACACTCTGGAAGTTTCACATTTTTGAGGTATTGCAGAAATTACTTCTTCTCCCAACTATTCCTTTGCAGCATCTGAGCTGAGATTTTACACTGGGTGAGGACGGCATGTCAAGCCCTGCAGGTGATGTTTGAAATGCTTAATTTTTCACCTAATTGTTGCCTGCATTTCACGTCTGTGAAGTGCCCTCAGGCATGACCGTCATGGCCTGCCATGCATGCACCACAGGCTGAGCAGTGGGGTGGCTGCCTTGGAGCCTGCGGGGCAGGAAAGGGCTCTGTCCCAACCCCTTCTGCTCATGGCTTAGCTCTGCTTCTGCAGGGTTTAGGCTGAGCCTCAGCCCTCCCCATCTGTCAGGACCCTCATCGGGCAGCGCGTGGCCTGCTCAGCGCCTCGTCTGTGTCTGATCGGCGGCGGAGCTGGTGAAACCGGTCACTGCTGCCAGGAGATCTCAGGTCTTTCTTCCTAGCTCCTACCCATGCGGATCTCCCCTGGTTGCCACAACTCCCTAATCTGAAAGAAAACAAACCTGAGGTGCGATTGAACACTGCACAGGGTTTCCATAAGTGGAGGGAGCAGCTGTGAGCATGTTGCCAGCCCCCGTGTCCCCTAGTCATGCAGCCCTAGCATGTGCTGTTCTGGGCCAGCTGGTGCTGGGGACTTTGGGATGGTGGTGGTAATGACTTTTGGAGAGCATGAGCCACCACGGTTGCCCTGAGGAGGCCACCTGCCAGGGTTTTGGTAAGCACAGGCTGTGCTGGTGGGCAGGGTTCTGTGGCTGGATTTGTCCATCACTGCCTGTTTTTCTGAAGTGAAAACACTCAGGCTGGGAGTGAAGGTTATCATGTCCTGCTTTTCCCCACCTGAGATTGCCCCACAGGCTGTTGCATGTTTTAATGGTGTCACAGTCTTGAAGTTGTTTTAAAACATTTTCTTCAGTTAAATTCCTGTCTAGCCATAAGCTCCAAGAAACCTGCTCTTTCTTCCAGTATTGCTCCTTCTAGCCCATTTCAGTTCTTGCCAGATTCCTAAGCTGCCATCTCCTAGAGAGCTTTCAGTCTTTCTGGTCCTTGAGCATTTCTTAGCCCTCCCACATCCTTGGCTTGCTTTCTTTTATGTTTCATGAAGGCAAACTCCAGGAGGAAAAAAAAACCAGCCACAAAACAACCAAAAAACCCAAACCCCTCTCCAAATATCCAGATACATTCTGCCTCTTCTCTGTAGTTGCGCTTGTTATCTTTCTGAAAACTGAATTTAGCTGTTGGTGTTATCAGTAGTTCTAATGCAATTTGTTTTATAGCTGGTTACCAGGAGATTATTAGCTGTGTGTTTGTGTCAAAAAGTAGGTGTAATGGTTCAGAGCAGATAAGCTGCAAAAACTACCCCCTTAAAAAAAGCCTGTGTAGAAGCTACTTTGGTGTTACTCACTGGAAAAATGAGCAATTCTTCAACTCTGGTTTGGGGAGGAGGATCAAGGAAGTTGAATTTGTCTCGAGCGAGATGTATTTGAAGTGAAAATACTGGTCTTTGTAATATCTTTTCCAAGGAAAGCAGTGAGAAACTTCTGCTAATTTGGTAGTTGTGGAAAAAGATCCTGCTGGGATGATGCCTGGGTGAGACTGCTGCTGAGTGAGAGACTGGATTAGCCATAATTTGCACAGATCGTCTTCCTTCATGCTACTGCTTTCCCTCCCCTGCCATGGTGTACTGCAATGCATTAGGGTCCTTGGATGGTTCACGCTGGCATTAATTTGAGTTACGGACATACTGGGACCTCTTCCTAAGCTGTGTGTGTTTGGGTTCCCTGCTGAGAGCAGAAACCTGAGCTGCTGGACTCAGGTGAAACATATGCCGGGCCAGGCACATACACTGGAAACTTGCCCAAGGCAGGATAATTATGGGAGGCAGCTTTTTCTGAGCGGACTGTGTGCTCTCACTTGCTAAACAGTCTTGTGATTAATGTCTTACTTAAGAGGGTTTTAGGACACATGCTGCAGTTACACTGCATTTCTTTTAGAATTAGGGGAGAGGTTAGAAATATAAACTCTGTAAAGGCTCTTTTGTGTTTCCAGCAAGGGTCATCAGTTAAATGCAGTGCATCACTGCTCTATTGTGTCAGGGTAGGCAGTGGTTTTTGCTAGGGATGGTTCAGTGGGAGAGGGATCCTCAAGAGGGTCTTTGCACATGTGTTTGTACAGGTTGCATTGCTCAGAACTCCTTAGGGACTCATAGCCCCAGCACTAAGGGTGAGTTGTTCTGCCCTGATCTCAATATTACCAGCTCTCCCTGACCCTGGCTCCTGGCTTTAGACTGTGGGAAGTTCTGCAGACAGCAGGTGTTCACCAGCAGATTTCGCCTTCAAAACAAGGCTCTGTGTGCTGTTTTACTCAAGCCCAAGTTATGTTTAGAGGCGTTGGCAGCTCTAAAGAGATTGTTGATCTTACCCAGGATACCGTTGCCTGTGGTGTGGGCACAGCAGTATTTGCTCTAGTATTTCTGTGTTGCTGCCTATTTGCTGTGTGATCCTGGCTGGTGGTTGTAGTCTCCTGTCCGGTGATTTCTGATCAGTCTGATGTAGCTGTCTAACATCTTGATTTCTTTCCTAGGCTAGAGAATTCGATTAAGAGGGACATGAGAGCATGAAGAATTGCACGGATGTGCTTCCTGTGGTGGCACCTCCTACAGATCTTACCTGGCAACCTACTGCTGCCTGGAAGGGAATGACAAGGAACTGCTGTGGGCAGCAAGGGAACCTGGAGATGAAGGTGATGACCACGGCTCTTCTTTTTCTTTTCAATGTCCCTTTTTTCACTTCCACATGCGTGCAGCAGGAGCAGGACTGCTGTTGGCGTGACAAGGCCATGTACGTTCAGAGGCACTGCTGTTGGCAGTAGGGCTGTCTCATATTGCTTGCAGAGTTGGGAGGGTGGTAAAGAAAATGAGAAGAGTTCTCTGCTATTCCCTTTGCAACTATCCTATATTTCTCTTTTAAAGCAAAATAAAAGATTTGTTCTGCTACTTGTGGGAGCCCTTGTAGAAGCTGAGACATATTGGTAGTGTGCCAGAGATAAGTGTCTGAGATCCAGTATTTATTCTGCCTTGCGTAAAATGAATATAAGATGTGTATTGGGGCTCCTTTTGGTAAGGGCTTTCCATAGAAACCCTCTGGGGATATTGCCTGTGGTTCTGGGTTAGAGTAATTAGCTGCCTACTTTCAGGGCTGACCTCATGTCTGAAGTGCTTTTGGTGGTGATGCCTCTATCCCTGTCTGTCACCCTTCCCCGCTGGCATCCTGCCCCTTATCCCAGCACTGCAAGGCTTTGGAGCTGCCCTCAGAAATGATGAGCTAGTTCAAAAGGTTGGGTCATGTGAGCCATTGCAGTGACTGAGGAAGGTGCTGATGCTGGGACCCCGCTTTTCTCTCACGCACGGGAAAGCTCACTTGGTAGGGAGCATTTTTAGAGGCAACTGCAAATGTAAGTGTTGGGTTTATACCTGTTTTCATGTGTGAAGAAGGCTTGGGAGGACCTTGTTGTATAGCTGCTTCTCTAGATCCTTAAATTGCTGGCATGAGGAGTGCCAGCTGTTGCTCCCCACTTTCTCTTCTGCTGGAAACATGCTAATCTCCTCTCCTCTGCTTAAAACCTGAATCTTTAATATGGAACATGTACCACCCTTTCTTCCTTTCTGGCTGAGGAACACTTGTCCCTCCCAGTGTTGTGTTACCTTTAGCATTGCAAACTGAAACGCTTGGGCAGGGGTGGTGGAGCTCCAGCAGCCTGCTTGCTTGGAGGCTGCTGGATTTCCATCCCTAAAGAGGGCAGAGAGCAGCAAAAATTTGCACAGAGATCAAGACAGAGCTGTATGGAGCCTGGGGAGCACTGGCAGGAGTGGGAACACACCGTGGGAGGTGGGTGAGTGGAAAAGAAAAAATGTGGCACGTTGCCTTGGGCATCTCTGGCAGTTGTTCTTTTCATGGGGAAGACATGAAAGCTGGAGACAACTTGACTTCTAGTTAGGTAGGATTTGGGTGTAGAATAGAGGTTAAAGAAGCAGGTCAGCCATGGAGCTCAGCCCCTGCAAAACTTCTCATTTGTTGTTGTTCTTGGGAAACAAGGGGGTTTTTTTTTTAGTTCTGTTTTTCTTCCTTGTTCCTCTGAAATCCAAGACCAAACCTTTCAAACTCAGATTCACTTTTAGTGCAGAGATATCCTTCTCTTAATGTGCATTGGTAACACTGAAGAGTCACCTTCTATTTGTGCCAGAATGAAATCTCTAGCCCCTTTCGAAACACTCGGAAGTCTTCCTCCTGAACAACAAACCCAGCTCCCTGTTACTAAGTACAGTTTCAGACTAGGCAGCCTGGTTAGGTGTGGCTTGCAATATGCCAAGGCTGCTGTGGGAGTTGGATATTTGAAAACCAGCAAAGTGATACATTTGATCTGTAATATCTGTACCTCTCTGTCTGCCTAACCCTCTTGTCCGCAGTTATGCTGTTATATGTTAATAATTTAAACAGAAGAGGGACTTTTCTCTTTCCTCCTTTGGGTACATCTGAAATAGGGAAGTAAAACCAAAAATTGGTACGCACCCCCCTTCATGTCCCAGTGCTCCCTGTGGCTGTGTGGGAGCCTCTGACCCTCTCCCCCTTTAGAAGGGGGCAGAGCCTACCTGTTGGAAAAGAGGATGTTATGTGTTGGGTCTGGGTGGTTGAAGGTGGAGGAGATGAGCTTCAGTGTGTCGAGTCCAAGTTTAGCAGTGGCTTCCCAAGGTGGGTGTCCAGACCAGTGGAGTGTGATCAGCAAAACCTTCGACCACGTACTAAAATACAGTTTTCTTTCACAATAACAGGATGACGCAGACGTAATCGTACTGTGTAAGAGCAGTTAATTCTGTGTGCTTGTGCTGAAGTGCAGTGCTAACCCATCTGCTTGTTTTTGCTGCAGTTTTGTGTGTACTTTAGAGATGGCCCCACTACTGCCAGCAGTTTGGGGCAGCTTCTCTATCAGGAGCTGGCTGTTGGTGCGTATGGCTCTGTGGTCACTCTGGCAGCCTGTTCCTATATACTCATGACTTCTACTCTTTTACATGCATGAAGTCCTTGCTGTGGCAGAAGGCACTGTTCTCAGACATTGCTTTGCACTTGAAGCATTTTGTGGGACTCCTGCATTAGCTCTGAAACACCATGGTGAGTAGAGGACATGAGCTCAGGACAGGCACTGCATACAGTGGTCAGCTTTTCCCCCCAACTCGGATCCAAAAATGCTCATAAGGAAAGGACTTCCAAAGAAGAAAGGCTTGTGGAGCGTGGGAGGAGGGCTGGAGGTGGAATCTCACTATGGCAGGAAAGCAGCTTCCTGCATACTTTCCTGTTGGGGAAAGGCCACAGAAACTAGGGTACCCGCCTTGTGCAATGCAGGTGCTGGAAAGGATGTGAAGGGCCTTAGGGGGGATTTCCTAGGAGGAAGAGGAGAGTCCTAGAGATGCAGACACACCAGGAATGCACCTGGTTTCTAACAGGTAGCGTGTATATCCACCTCCAACCCTCCTCCCCTGCTCCACATGGCACTGTGCATCCCAAACAAAACCCAAACAAACAAAACACACACACGCGCCCCCTCCCCCAAAACAAAACAAAAAACCACAAACAAAATAGTTTCAGACAACTCTGCTAGGCTTCCCTGCTGTTTTTCTTTGCTTTCATACTGGAATGTTGTGGTTCCTCCTATGTGAGAGGAGATATTCTAACCGCCACACCCTGGGCTTGGAGGTTCTCTGCTAGTTTAGCCTCAGGGGATACTGGTATGATGGCATGAGGAAGGAAAAAAAATTGTGTTCCTCCTGTCAAAAGATATCCAGGACTTTGTACCTTCAGATGCCTGTGCGAGGTTAAAACACGGTGTAGTAGCAGCCAAGCTCCCATCCTGAGAACCTGGAGGGGAGCTTGTGGAGAGGAGAGAGCTACGTTGCTGTACCAAAGGATTCAAAGGGATCCTTTTGGCAGGAAGAGGAAGGAAAAAGGAGATGAAGGATCATCTAGGATCAGCTCCCATGAGACTTTGATGGCATTTCCAAATGAACTACTTAAAAACTTGTCCCTTTGAAGTGTGCTGGAGTAAAGGTAGGCAGATTTGTTTAAATAAAATGAATGAATAACTTTTCATCTAAAGCTTGTCTGAGCCAGATCAAAAGTCAGCCTTATTTAAAGTTCAGTGAATTTCAAGCCCCGTGCGTTTCCGCTTTGAGCTTGAATGGGATGTTGAGCAGCAAGAAGAGGTGGCATGAGATCACCCTCGCAGCCTTGAGCACTGTGTGAGATTTGTGGCATGTGAGACCACTGCTGTAGGGAGTCTCTTGCTCTTGCTTTCATGCAGTAGGGCATGGTGTCCTCCCAAGGTGTTCTGTGAGTCACCCCCAGCAGCTGGCAGCCACCACTGTGCATGTGGAACATCTCAGCTGGATTTCTACGGGTTCTTTGTCTGCACAGGATGCTGCTGCTGGGATGTGGATGGTTTTGGCACTTGTACTTGTGTGGTACATTGAGGTGTGTTGTTGTAAGAGATGACTGTAGGTAGTGTTTGCTGCACGGCCTCAGCTTACAGACAAGTTTTGCAGTATTCTGTAACTTCTCCTGGTAAATATTTTTCAACTTAATGTCAAGTGTTTGATGCTGTGGTGCAGTTTCCTTCTTTGGGGGTGGGAGAAGCCCCACTGGAACTCTTTGACCTGTGTCTGGGTTGTTGAGATGTTAGATAAAAGAATTGGCTGGACTTCAGAATGATCCCGAGGAAGAGCAGTGCAGCATAAATCTGATTAAGTGATGTAGTTTAGGTCAGGTTTGCACCTTCAAAGTTGACCTGCTGGTCACCTACATGCATACCATGTTTCCATCCCTGCTCGGAAGCAATGTCTGATCAAAGGGGGTTGGAGTCAGGTGAAAATCAACAAAAAGAAACTTTCCAAGAATGGTCTAACCAGCTACTTGGGTTACTGCATTTCTCAGCAGCACAACTCCAACGGAATTCACAAGGAACGCTCCCTCCCACCCCCTTGATTTTTTTACATGTGCTTTTTTGAGCTTCCCTTCCCTTTCCAAGCCATCCATCCTAGGCATGACAGATGCCTGACTTCTGTGTTTGGGGGCAGTTCTCTTAATGAAAGAGGAAGTGTGGTGTCTTTGTGGCCAGGTGGCAGTGAGTGCCCAGGAAGAACTTTATGTGCTCGTGTGCAAGAGTCCAGCTCTGGGCAATAACATCTTCCTCCCATCCCTCATATCTCATTCCTCCTCCCATATCTCATCCCTTCATCCAGCCAAGTGCTGTCTGGTTGTGGGGGAAGACAAGAATCTTGCCTTGCTCTGGGAGGCTCAGAGAAAGACTGCAGAAACATTTTGTGCTAGAAGCAGTATGAGAGCCGATGTTGAGTGGAGGAGATGCAAAAACGTCTGGGGCCTCCTTTGCTGCTTTAGGGAGTACCTTATGTTTTTGTTAGAATTATCTGTCTAAATCTCTCTCTCCATGCTGCAAGTTGTTACCTGGCTTTGATGAAAAACACATTTGTGCTGAGATTCACTGGTAGTCTCCCTTTTTCCCTGCTTTCTCAGCCACCCTGTCCTGCGTTTCATGTCCCTGGCTGGGCACCATGTGGAGCTCTCTGCACACTCAACTGCTTGGCCCTTGTGATGGTGCCAGGCTCATGTGCTCAGCCTGTGCTGGCTGCACCTCTGGAGCCCTCCCACAGGTGTGTCAGGCACAGGCAAACGCAAGGGGACTGTGGCTGTGCTTCTCCCCTGGCACTACACAGACCCAGGGAAGACGGGCCACCATTAGTGACACCCTGGGAAAGCAAAGTCCTGCGGATTTCAGGAGCCATTGCTGCTGTGAGTAGGGACTAAGTTCCTCCTGTAAGGCAGTGCCATAGGGATGGCAAAATGGCATCCTTCATAGAGGAAACACAAATTCCCATGTGCGTGGAGTTTCTGTGTGCTTAAATACCAGAGGACAGAAAGCTGCCTGCTTCAAGGGGTGGGTGGAGGTGTGGCTCAGATCCACAAGGGATCCATCCAGTTGTCATCTGCAAGCTCTGCTGCCAGACTTGTTTCTGAAGTGCCGACCGTAGGAAGTGAGTGACGTGTTTGGGGACAGGAGATAGGTAGTGCTTTCCAGGCTTTATGTCTGGTTTTCTGATGGAGAAGAAAGGAGACTAAAACCACTGGGAGCTGGAGATATCACATAGGCAGACACTAAAATGGCCTTTATTGGTGTCTCTGAACCTGACTGTGTTTCAAGCTTGGTGTTTACTTCCCTCCAGCAATTGTGTAGATTTGTTTCACTTCTGATCAATTAATGCCATGCCCATAGCCACACTGATCCATCACTGGGATGCTGCCAGCGTGTGTAAGGGGGGAAGAAAAAGGGAATTCTTTGGTTAGGTTGTACCTGGCACTGTGGAGCTGCAAAATGCATGGCATGCTGTGTTTGGGAGCTTACAGCTGGAGGTGGTTGCTAGGCTGTGCCAGTCCTGCATCCCACCAAAGAGTTGGTCATTGCAACTAGTTTGAGAGGCACCCCTTTGCTCCTGCCAAGTGTTCTCCATGCTGGATCCTTAAGCAGAGGACATAGTCTTGGGTTTGGGTAGGAGGTACTACTGAACCTACTTTCCCTTTCCTAAGCATTTGGGTAGATGCTGAGGGAAGAAAATGGGAAGGAGGTTTCAAATGAAGGCTTTATCAGGAAAGTTTCATTAATGTTTTCTGTTTTTATAAATACATATGTAAAACTTTGGGGGGAGAGGAGTGTCTTAATCTCTTTAAATGTCTTTGAATATATCTAGGTGTCCAGAAATGGCTATGCTATGCATTTTGTCTACAATTTATGAAATTATGCTATACATATCGTCTGTGATTCATAAAATTGAATTGTATTTAGGCAACGTCACTTCTCTACCAACATACATGTGGGCTTATTGACAGCAGATGTATTTGAAATGCTGCTACAAGGAGATAGTGTTACCGGATGAATCAGTCAGACCTGTGTTTGAAAAACAGAGCAGCACTTGCTGTTATTCCTCTCTGAACTCAAGCCATGCTGAGAGCTCCCTGCACGAGGATGTGACTCGCTGACGTGCCTTGGCAAAGCACATATTTGACATCTGCTACTGCAAATATTCTGACTTTGGGAACCTGCCTGCTGCTTCAACAATTAACAATATCCAGGACTTTGGGGGATATTGATTCTGCATATCTGCTACCTCAGCTGCTCTGCTGCAGCCTGACACTGAGGGCTTTCTTGACAACTTGTGCTGGGTTACACCTGGCTTTCCTCTGGTCGTTTCAGTCTTGGTTTAACCAGTGGAACTGATGATGTGTGGTAAAAGTGATATCAATTTAGCTTTCCTAACACCGTGGCTAGGGAGACTGCAAGCAAGTGGTTTTTATTTACGGAAAAACGTCTGACTATTGTAGCACATTTTTTTTCTGCCTCCTTTTCTATCAGAGACAAAATAGTTAACCCTCATTTTGATGTTTCCATTTGTCTTCCGTGCCTCAAGTTCCTTTCATAGAAGGGAACTACTTTGATTTTTGCCAAATAAGTTATTGAAGTGCTTGTTACATGATTGTTCTTACAATTTCTCTGGTAGTCATTTGGTTTGATGGGCTCTAGTGGGTGTCCTTTCTAGTACTCTCTTTATTGCCATCAGGACTTGCCTTTTTTTTTTCCAGCATCTGATATTTTTTTGATGAACAGTCTTGACATCTGTGTGTCTCTTACATTATAAAATACAGATTTCTTAGTGAAAACTGATTTCTTTTAAATGTAATGCGGGAAGTGTTTTGGTTAACATAGGGTAAATAGTTCGAATAGTGCTTTCTGAAGTCAACAGCCAGAATTCCCACCTTAATTGTTTCCTCCAGTGAAGTTGATGTGGTGGAGGGCTGCTGTTGAGCTCATGAGCTCTGGGTACATAGAGAAAAGCAAATCTTGGTAGTGCTGTTGGACTGAAAACCAGGAATGATAGATGGACACTTCTGCAAGTTTATTTCACTTAGTGAAAGGCTATAGGTCTTAAGTTAAATTGAATTAGAATCCTCTTCAAGTTGTAAAGTTACTGCGTTGTCCTTGAAACAGAAAGACATCGTGCCCACCTGCAAAGGGCTGGTGTCAGAGAAATATTATCCTGAGGGGTGGTGTGGCTGCAGCTGGCACACAGTGTATTTATTGTCCTGGGGCCATGGAATACCGATTACATGTCTTGGCATGCAAGGATATTTGCAGAGGCATTAAATGTTGACCTGCCACATGCTGTTAATTTCAGATAACGAAGCGCTCCCCTTTCATTTTGAAAGATAAACCTTGTAGAGAAACACAGGCTTGGAGGGGAGAAAAAAGCGATTTGTTTGATTTGAAGGTGTAATGTTCCATGTAAAGTAAATAGTCATAGATGAGTGAACACATCCTGGTCTTTAAAGTTGGGGTGGAGTAGGGTAGGGGGATTTTTACTGTTAGCTTCAGCATGGGAATGGTTGTGGTAAAGTTGACTGATAACAAAAAACTCACTTGTAAAGTCCTGACACACAGGGGTCTGGGTATGGGAGGAAAAGCAGTGCATTTGGGAATTGGTGCTGTTCATGCATGCTAAGATGTGCTTTCTTTCTGTTTCTTCGATGGAACGTGGAACTGGCGACTTTAGAAATGGAAAAGGTTTGTTGCCAGCAGTAGTCTCAAAGTGCCTTGCTGAGCAAGGCTTATGTGGGCATGTGCCCATCTGGAAGCAGCTTCTGTGTTGAGCTGCACTCTGAGAGCTCCCCTGGTGGCCAGCTAGCTGCATCCAGGTGAGATCGTGCTACAAGAGCCCAAGGCTGGCCTGGGGCATGCAGACACCCCATGCAGATGAGGTCTCCTTTGTGTCCATTATTGGTAACATGGAAAATTCAGCAGGCTGTGGGGTTTTGTAAAGGAGAAGTGCTGTTCCCACCAGCTGAGAGCTTGGTCCTGTTACAGAGTTCATAAACGTGCTGTCCCTCTGAGCAAGTAAGCCACCAAGCAAGGAACAGTATGTGGTGTTCTCCACCATGGCATGCCTTGATAATTATTTTATCCTGTCCTAAGAGTTTAAACTGTCCTTCCATCTTGGTGCACCTGCAAAGGACCCTGCAGTAGCCCGTTTCTCCCTTAGCCAGCAGGGTCACGGACTGGTACTGCTGACCCAGGTCGATGGTTAGAGCCTGTGGCTTTGCAGAGGGAGAAGACACACTTTTTGGTGTTCACTGCTCTCTTGACAATGTTGGAGTGAGGGGTGATACCGTGATACATGTGTCAAAACTGGAGGTTGTCCCTCTGTGGCTGCCAGTCTCTGAACAAGTAGGCTAAGGAGGACTGTCCCTTTGACAGTCATCACCTATCAGAGCAGCATGGCTGTGCTGTAAACACTCTTCAGTGGATCTCTCTTCCTCTCTTGGTATGTCAGTGTTGAAGCTCTCCTTGCATGTGTGTGTTTGTGTCTGCTTCTGGTCTGGGCCTGAGCACAAGAGCAAACAGAGGCTCCCTTCCTGGGAAAGCTGTGTCTCAGCCCTGTGGGTGCTGCTGGCACCTGTGATGCTTCTCACTGCAGCCATAACTGTTGGCACATCCTCAGGGCACAGGTTGCCTAGTTCAGGTGCCCTGAATTTTTCATACTGGTTTATGTCAGGTGGTTTATTAAAGCTGATTTCAGGCTGTGCCCTGGTGTGTGCTGGTCCCGGGCCAGAGCTGTGCAGCCATCTGGGATGGTGGGAGCTGGAGGTGGGAAGCCACAGTAGTGTGGGTCACCTCTTGCCTTGGTTCTTGATGGCTCATGGTGACTGTGGTTCTGCAGGTGCCTGGTGGAACCTTTGCAGGGAGTGAAAGCAAAGCTGCTGCCTCGTAATTAGGGCAGCAAAAACCAACACAGGACCTAAAAAACAGGGGGAATAAAGGGCTGACACAGCTAGAATTTAAGGCTTCTGCCTTATATTAAATACCAGTGTTTGTTGACATGTAAAACCAAAATGAAGCACACGCTTAAACTTTCCCCCGTGCCTCTCCCCAGAATCTGGCTCTTCTCTTCTCCTGGAGGATTTTTTTCAGCTGTGACAGCAGCATATTTTCTCTGGCACATGCAGAAATTTTTAATGCAGGCAGGACTAATGGAATGATTTATTTGATTATGAGTGACTTGTATAGCTCCTTAACGCATCGTCTGAAATTTAACCATGTTTCTCACTTAAAATGATTTTGTTCCCTTCCCTTTTCCCTTCTCTATGTAAAATTTTCTCATTTTTCACTTTTTTTTTTTTGTTCTATTTGTTGGCGTTGGAAATACTTAAATGTATGGCTCAACAGATGTTTTATTTTCACAGCACAGTGATGTTTTGGAAAAAAAAAAAACAAAACACCAAAAAGCAAGCCTTCCCTGCTTATATATTTACAAAATCGTGATACACACAGTTGAATTAACTGTCTGGGCTAAATAAGGTATCAGAGAGATCTGAAACTCTGCTGTAGAGGGACAGATCTGAAACTCTGCTGCAGAGGGACAGACCTTTAGCTTGGACAAATGCATCCTCACCTCTCATAGGTTCTTCATCTGCAAAATGGCATGATTGTAATTTGTTTAATACTGTAAAAGAGCTTGATATATATATTTTTCCCCAGGACAGGAATAGGGAATTTCAAGAGCAGATGTGGTTCTGAGGTTACTTTTTGAATTCAGATTTTTTTCCCTTCTTCAGTTTCTTTGAGTATGTTATTTTATTTTGAACAGAGCAATTCCTGCCCTACACCTCCATGTCTTCCCTCTTTTCCACACACTTTTATGGAAACTAATTCAGCCTCTGCTACCAGCCACTGCTCTTTTCAGAGGTGCTGTACAGAGGGTGCTGGATGAAGGAAAGGGTTAGCACTGAGAATGTACAAAAACAATGTAAAGGTGTAGTTGAAGTATAAAATGTTCATATAGGAGAGCATAAAAACATTCAAAAATACACCAGTAAAAGCTAGGGGCAAAACTTTCTTCTTGTTCAGGCATGGCACAGTTGTGGGTACAGATGGAAATGCATAAATGAAGGAAATCTGGAAAGAAACGCAAGTGCTCTAAGTTTAAATATGAAATCATTATCACGTTATCTAAAAAAAGGTTGAGGAACAACTTGCTAAAGTAAAAAGCTTTTGTGCATAGATCAGACACATGGAAACTGCATGTAAATGATGCTGATGTACGAATGACAGGACCAAGGAGAGGTGCAGTAGACCAGGTAGATGTGATTGCTGCATATGCCCATCCCCAGGGGTATCTCAAATCATTGCTTAAATTAAAGGTTTTATTGGACGTGATTGCATTTCAGAAAGACTCTGGTGGGATTCATTACTTCAGACCAGTAATCATAATAACTAACACCTGTAAAATATTTTAAGAATTAATGAAGAGGTGTCATCTGTTTGCAGAAGTTGCATTTCAAATCTATCTGCCTGTTTCCTCTTCTCTCATTTTCAGAAGTTGGTGAGCATGGAGAGAGGGAAGTCTTGAAAATTCAAGGTTTTGGTGTGATTGCTCACCAAGAGCCTCAGTAAAAAAAACACTATAAGCTGTTGTGGGATGAGAAAGTCCCTGTCCTTGATTAGTGACTGCCTTAGAAGGTTGGAAAGCAAGTGGTCAATTTTCACAACATCACAGAAGTCCCCAAGAGATTTTCTCTGAGATCCCCACTGTTGAGCAGTGGTAATGGATCTGCAGAGGAGAGGAGGGAAGGGTAGGGATACAGGTTTGGCTGACTTTGTCTCCTTGAGGCTGCTGGGACCGGGCAAAACACGGAGCAGCTGCAGAGGGGTCTTGATCCTGGGTGGCTGGGCAGCACAGCAGCAAAGGAAGCCTGTGCCAGCAGGGATAAGATAATGCTCTTTAGTTGTGTTTACTCCTCCCCTCTATCCTGCACCAGGGACAACTCTGTGAGTCACTGCTGCTTGCAAAATATCCTGAAGTCATTGCCGACAGCGACAGCATAGAGACGAGGGCTCAGGAGTGGTCAGGAAGGGAAATGGAAGGGGAGGAAGTTTCCAAGGGAGAACAAAGCAGCCCTGTTGTTGTGTTGTGGCTGGACCATGTGGTCCAGAGAGCATGTCCAGCGGGGGTGTCCTGGTGTCCCTGCCTTGAGGGATGGTCATGTCCTGCTAGTTCTTCTGGGGAAGTTGACCGAGAGAGTCCAAGGTATGGAAAAACTGCTGCTCAAGGAGGGATTGGAACAAGTGGGATTCAGTCTGAAAAAGCCACGAGTGGGCAATGGAGGGTGTTAGCAGAGGTGGTGCAACCATGAAGGATGTGTGGAAAATGAAGGCAGGAGTTTCCCGTCAGTGGGATTGGGTTTTCTGGTGTGAGGTGGAGAGAGGAGGGGTTGTGTCTGCACTTTGTACCATTGCAGAGGTCATTGCCTCGGGCTGTTTGGGAAATATGAGTGCTTTCAAGAACTAATTAAACAAATGTGCAGAGGATGGGCATCGGTACAGCTGATGACACAACTTTTGGGAAGCTGTGCGCATATACTGGAAGAGAAATATATTCATACCTTTGTTCCATAGTCGTGGTTTCTCTGTGTGTCTGCTGTTGGACACAATAGGAGATAGGTAAGGCTTGATAAACCTTTTGTTTATGAGATAAAGACAGTTCTGTTAGCATTTTTAGGGTAAATCTGCTGTGAAATGGGGATTGCGGAGTGTTCTCTGCTGTGACATTGCTGCATCAGGCTCTGGGTTTCAAAAAGGCAGCAATTTGTTTAAGGTTTTTTTATAGGTCTGGGGAATTTTTTTTGTCCTTTCTTTCCTTGTACTCATAGCTGACACTTTGTGCTTTGTGTAGGTGATAAGCTTCCATCACCTCCACAAAAGCACCTTTGTACTGACTGCTGCCATACACAACTGCACACAAGTGGCTTATCTAAAGGTGTGGAAAGAGAGCACCACTTGTGGGCTATCCTGCTTTGTCTGGAAGAGCAGGTGCCTTCCCTCTCCACAGAAGACCTTTAGTGGCGGAATGCTTGAAAGGGACCTGATGTTAGAGCACTGCTTGTGCCAATAAAATAAAACCATATCATGTGAAGTAGTAGTAATAATTAAACTGAATCCATGGGGAACAGAAGGAAATGTTGTGGCTCTGCTGTGTACTTGCTTGCAGACCCTCCTTTGCCAGCTTGCAAATCAAAGCAAACAATACGTCAAAGTTCACATTGCAGCAGCACACAGTCATCAGAGGCAGGGATCATCCTGTACAGAGTGACTCAAAGGTGAGCTTTCCAGGTTCCTCTGTGTGGCCCAGGAAGGAGAGGAGATATTGGGACTTGGGCATCCTGTCCTGTGCAACCGCGGGAGGAGTGTCCCAGCAGGAACTTGCAGTGAGCTGTGAGGTTGTTTCACTGCGATGAACCCGTCACCTTTCTAGATGATTCTAATGTAGGAAGCCAAAGCTGACGGTTGCTGAGTTGTGCCTGCTGTCACCTCCACCTGGAAATCCGTCGAGAGAGGTTTGTGAAGTCCAAAGCAGGGCAGAGCCCTCCAGGGCGTGGAGCAGAGAGAGCTCCACTCTGCAGGGTGGTAGGCACCTGAGCACCTTCTACAGTGTTGATGCTCTGTCCTACCTGCACAGAAGCTCTGGGTTGAGTTTCCTGGAAGCCTCACCAGATAGAGGCTGGGGGCTGCATGAGGGAGGCATCTCAGGGTCTTGTACTAAGCTGACACTGGACAGCTCTATTTCCGTGTATGTCTCATTGGGAAATGTTGCTGTGTGCATGTAGTTCGCCTGCAGAACCTCTGAGAGCATGAGGGTGACTCAGTGGTGCTTTCCCTATTAGCCAGTGGCTTTTGCAGTCCCTGCCTTTGTGTGCCTTCTGTTCTGGATGGCACCGGGCAGACCCCGAGTGAGCTGGCCCTCCAGGGTCCCCAGCTGTGGAGGGCATGGCGGCGGGAGGCAGGGCTGAGAGTGTCTTGCAGAGCCCATGGCAGGAGAGGAACCACAAACAGTGTGGAGAACCTCATGCTAAGTCCTTGCAGAAGAGAGCACAAGGATGTCCTGCATCCCCTCCTGATTTCCCCCTTCCTCAGACTGCTGGACCTCTGCATCTGAAACATACTGGCCAAAAAGGCTTCAGCGTGCCTTTCTAGCACATTTGTACTCAGACAAATGAGGAGTTATACAGCGTGTCAGGGCAGCGGAAATAACTTCAACAAAAGCTAGAATTACTTATGTTTCTTGGATCTTTTTGTTGTTGTTGTTTAAGAACTGGAGGTAGAACAATGTTTGCTTTTTCACTGTGGAGTGCTCTATAAAAAAAAAATTTGAGTTCCTTAATAAAGTTAAAATATAAATAGTCAACATTAGGATGCTTTAATAATTTAGTATTTAGTCTGTGAAGGATAGTGTTTGTAATTTAGCTTATGTGGCATTGTACTGACTCAGAGTTCCTGCAAAAGCAAGCTACTTCTTGTTTTCTGTAATACTGTGAAATCTTCCTTTCTCTTGCTGCATTTCCTTGGTAGTCTAAAATAGATTTATCTATTTTGTGAAGACGTGTGGATTAAGATACATGTTATAAAGCAACTTTCATACGTCTTGCTCCAGAAAAGCAGGGTCTTCTCTGCAAGAGTGCATGAATTGCTCAAAAATAGGCAGTAGAATGTTCCTCTGGGAAGAGTTAGCTTCATCTTTCTTTTCCCCTGTTCACTACATTAATCAAGTTATTTCCTTCAATGTATTATGGGTGTATCCCCTGCTCAGAGTCTTTTCCACGGGAGAAGGCTGTTGGTCTGGTTGGGACCATAGAGCAGGCAGTCTGTGAACTGGTTCCTACTTTAGCTGAGAGCAGGATGTCCATTTTGAGTGGACAAAAGGCTTATGTGGTGTTAATGTGTTTGCTGCTGGCCCTTCCAGGCCTTGGTAAGAGCTTTTTTTGGGACCACAGGGCTTATCTGAGGAAACACTTGCTCACCCCTAGAAATTTGAGGCTCTTCCTTAACAGGTTTTCTTTTTTTCCTCTTTTTCTGCAGGTGTTTCTTGAACTCTTCAGTGCACCACAGAACTGTCGTGTTTTGGGATATTCTGCTTAAGCCTTCAGAAGAAAATCTGCCAAGAGCCAAAAATGACTTGAGTTGGAAAGCTGATGCTTTTTCCACGGGTACTGTGGTGGTAGCTCAGTAGCATCTCAACAGGACGGTGTAGCACTGTTTGCTTTCAGCAGGTTGCTCAGTGAGGAAGTTGCCGCCCTTGCCTCTCTGGGATGGCAGTGGTGACTTGCATGTGTTTGTCTCCTGAGGACCTTGTGCCTCTGTGCTGCTCCCATGTTTTTGGATGCATGCTGGAGGCAGCCACGTAGGGAAATGAGCACCTGCTCTCCTGCCTTCTCTGGTCCTGTGTGCTGCTCATGAGGTGTTTATGCCTCAGCATGTTTTGTACACCCACCCCTTGTACTGCCTGGGTTGAGCTACCTTTTGGGCAGTCCTCCTGTTGGATTCCCCCTTTTATGGTGGGAGCTGGAGGTGTCTGCTAGAGCGAGGCAACACAGAAGAGGAAAGGCAGTGCTGTACAACAAAGTCTGGTTCTGCTTCCTCCAGAAGTAACTTTGCTGGAGTAATGTTTATCGAAGCGTGTTTATGAGCCCAAACATGCCTCAAACCTTACTGGGGCTTCATTGGCTCCCATCAGCTGTTTAGTAAGGTTTGATGTTGGGAAGTGCACTCAGCCCACCAGAGGCTTGCAGCAGTTCCCTGTGAAGTTACCAAATGTGTGAGTACCAGGCTGGTGAAGCTCCTGGGGCTCATGAACTCACAGACTTTTTTTTTTCCCAGTTATATGCTTTATTATGTGTTTATTAGCGTTCAAGCTTATGGTCGAGTAAAAAACTCATTTCTGGAAATTCATTTGGTGTAATTTGGCTATTGATTGGCAGGGACGAAAGATGAAGGAAGGCAAAGTGGAGACTTACCCCATTGCTAGTATAATACTGGTGGTGTTAACGTTGGCTGTCACTTGTGGTAGGGAATAGAAAAAAGGTTTGAGGGGCAGTGGCCTCAGATCACCATTACATAGCATGTGATGGCTGATAGCCAGCTCAGGTCTTTCTTTTTGGTGTTTGAGGTGGTGGACTTTGAAATGAGATCTTTAAACAGCTTGAAATTTTAGAATTACTTTGTTGTCCCTCTCCCCTCCTGTTGCTTGCACACTGATATTTATGACTTTATATATATGCAGCCCTGACTGAGCTGCGTTCCTTTTTGCAGGACCAGCTTCCAGTGGACCATTTGGATGCACCGTACACTATGGTTCACATCAATGTGTTGAAAAAATTAATGTGTGTTCTTGTGGTGATACTGGTAGCACTGACAGTTTGCCTGTGGAGAGAGACAAGAAGAAGCTACTACAATCCTTTCAAGATTGAGAACGATGATTTGCAGGGTCACAGGAGTTCAGAAAAATGGAACACTGTTAAATCACAAGGCCTCTTCCGTGAAGCAGCCAGCGAGTTGGGTCAGGTATCCAAAACATGGCTTGGTACCCAAAACAAACCAAAAGGCAGCATCTCTGAAACAGCGGAAAAGTCCAAGAAAGCAGCAACCTCTGTGAAGGTATGGGATAAGGACAGTTCATCCAAAAATCTCATCCCCAGGCTGCAGAAGGTCAGAAAAAACTACCTGGCCATGAACAAGTACAATGTGACTTACAGTGGGAAGAGGAACACTGCTAAGCTCAGCCCGGAGAAGCTGCTGTGCCAGCTGCGGGACAGGGTCAATGTGACCATGATACAGGGGTCAGATGGTCCTTTTGGTACCTCTGAATGGCAGCAATACCTACCAGGGAAGAGCCTCAGTGAAACAGTGGGCCACCTGGGTCGCTGTGCTGTCGTGTCCTCAGCTGGGTCTCTGAAATCATCTCATCTGGGACAAGAGATAGGTTGGTATCTTTCTGTTAGCATAAAGCCAAATATCGTTGTTTTATAAATTATGCTGAATAGAAGTAAGCTACTGTCATGCTCTTACCAATAAATCTCTGTTGTGGTCAAAAGATGTTTAGAATAAGTTGAAATATTGTCCTTCAACTTCTTCTAAAGTCAGTTAACATTTCAGCCTAGGAGATGGGAATAATAGGTAGTTCTATTCTAGCTAGTCCTTTCAATTTCCATGATTGTGTTGGCATGACTAGAGGATAGCACTAGTACTGGATACCAGAGAGAGGTCTTGGTTCCACAAGTGTTAGTTTTTTGAGAGGATTTGGAGTGGGTTGAGTAATGCTCATTGAACAGTCAATGGTCAGAAAAACTTTCATCGAGAAAAATTTTGTCAGAGAAGAAATAAAAGAAAACACCAAAGGGGAAAAAAAACCACTGGACACAGCCCTGAGCAGTGTGTGTTGAGCTGAGGGGCTGGGTACAGACAGTCTTCAGAGGTCACTTCCAGCCTCAAGGATGCTATAATTCTGCTCAAGGCTTTACAAAGGTGGCACTACTGTATTCTGAGCCATAAGACAGTGGCTGAATTTGAATGGCCAAGAAGACTTTACAGGGCTTTGTTTTATCTCTTTAGGCAAAGTTTGGTGACGCTTTGCAGTCTTATCTGATCGTATTTATCTGAAGTTAATGCATTAATAAATGCTGAATCATTGGTCTTGTACTGTGGATTATAAAGAAGCATGTTTTGATACCAAAGCATTTTTGGTCTTTACAAAAGCAGCATGAAGGGGAAACCAGGTCTTCAGCCTTCACCTTGGGGTATTGTGCCTGCAGTTCCCTAAGCTTGCTTTGTTATTTTTTGTTTGAAGCTCAGTTAAGATTCTCACTTTGCAGAACTGTTGCTTCGCTGAAGGAGAAGTTTTAAAGCCTGGGAGTTTTCTCTCAAGTGGAAATTGTTTGCAGGCTTTGGTGTATTCGTAAGTTTTCTGTTGAATCAGATTCCTTTGGCCTGCACTAAGCTGCACTTCTGAAACAAGTAGGTGGGTAGATTTTAATGCATTTTTCACGGACAACTTGGCAATCATAGTCTCTGGATGCTCATGCGAGAGACAGTGTTTTGTTCTGGTACTTGCTCAGAAGTTCTCCCTCAAACTTGTCTGTGCTTCAAAGAACAGGTGGAAAGGAGCTAGAGGAAGGCTGGACAACTGGAAGTGTGTTAAAATGCTATTAATGCAGTGAACACCCTCCCCAGCACAGCTGGGACACAGAGTCCAAAGGTGTCTCTATTAGGCTCCAGGATACTGATAGAACTGCTTACTCCCCTGTGGGGAGACCCTCTGAGGATGTGAGTGTGATGTTTATGGAGTGTTGAGGTGCAGTCAATACAGTGCTGGATTCAGTGCCAGAGCAGCCAAGTGCTCTGGCTGTGGCACAGCTGAGCGGACGTCAGATGTGCAAAGCCATTTCATTGTTCCTACAGCCTGTCCCTGAGCCTGTCTCAGAGCTGAAGCACTGGCTTGTTCCAGATCACAAGGAATGGATGCTGGGGAGGTCACTGAGTACTGCTTGAGGCAAATCCATTAACCCCTGCTGGTGTTCCTGCCTTGTGTTCCTCACGCCTGGGTCACCTTTGTGCTTGGTCGTCTCTGCAAGGGCTTCTGCAGAGTTTGGGGCACTTGCAGCCTTGAGCTGGGCAGGGTGAATGTTAAGGATTCAGGAGCATTCAGAGTATTTATGTAAGGTTTTTTCACAGTTTTGGCTGGATTTATTTCCATGTAGGAAAAGTCATGGGTTTATTGGAGGAAGTTGTCAAAAAGGTACTAAATCTTACAGGCTTAAAATTAAGCATTTGCGTAGATGAGCACAATGGATTGCTGAGTTATTATTCCAGGAACTATGTGTTCTGTGTAAGCACATTAAGATATCAAATGAGCAATTAGTCACTGTAAGGAAGGCTGGCAGAGTAGAACAGGGAGAAGCTTGTAAACAACTGGCTTGTGTCTTACTGGGCTCTTGGTGTTACTGGAGGTTATAAGATGCCACTGAAAAATCTGATATGAGAGATACCACGTGTAGCACAACCACCTGGAGACAGCCAGCTACTCTGCCTGAGCTGTCACCAAACACACTTTTAAAATGTGAACTCAGGGCAGAATAATGCTTAGTGTCTGGCTGAAGTTATAGGGGGAAATTACAACCTGTATTGCATTGATGCAAGGTAGGACATGGAGTTATGGGTCTGTCGTGGTAACTACAGAGGCACTTCTCAGCATGGATATGTTTTTTTCCTGGAACATCACCTTTCACAGTTTTGGGTGTTGCTTTGGAAGGGCTCTTAAAGATCCACTTCTTGAGAATAAAGAAGCTGAGAAACTAGTCTTTGCTGACAGTAATTGCTGATCCTCCAGCATTGCTTATGAAAACCCCCCTATTTTCAAGAAAATGATCTCAAAAAGACCTGGTTCTGGACCAGGTGAGCCCTTCTGCCCTGCCTGGGAACTTGGCAATTCCCCAGGGACTCTGACTGCAGGTGCTGTGAGCTGTGGTCATGTGACCTCAGTGTGAAGGCAGGGGAGTTGGTCCTGCTTCTCTAATGTGAAAGATTTCCTATCCAAATCCAACCACGAGGCATGGAGAAGTCAGGGTGATGGGCAGGAGCACCCTCCATGCCACAGCAGCCTTGCTCCGTGGTGTTACAGGAGCTGTGCCAAGGCAGAGGAGGGTGCTGAAGGAATGCTGTGCTATCTTAAGAGATGATGCCAGCAGAGGAAAATGCAGTGAATCCCAAGGCGTGTAACAAGCTACGCCTGTTTAAATGCACAGCAGTGGATTTATTTCTGTAATGTGGGAGGTGTGCTGGCAGGCTAAGGTCAGCTTCACTTTCCACTGTGGCTGTTATACAGATTTCTCGGGCCGGTCAACCTCCAGTCTGCAAGAGAGGTTGCTGGCTTGCCATTACTTTCCATTTCCTTAGTATGCAGCCAGCCACGTGATAAATTAATAGTCTGTCTCCTGGTAAAGTGGAAGGAAGCAGAGGGAGGGAGATACTGTACTCCTCCATGCAGAGCAAATGCTGGAATTGTGCTCTCAGCCTGCCAGTGGGTTGTACTTTTAAAAAGTGGGGGTTTTTAAAGTATATTGATCATGAAGTTTGAGCCACAGCTTCCTCCAAAGAATCTGGCTCGCTACTTCCAGTTGTTACATGGAAAACCAGGGACTAGGCAGATTGTATTAGAAGTACAGGTGCATAACATGTTATGTGTCTCTGTCACTCAAAAACCAGTTGCTAGCTCACAGGTTTTCACTGTGTTTCGCTTTCAGACAGCCACGATGCTGTCTTGCGGTTCAATGGGGCTCCCATCAAGGGCTTTCAAGATGACGTGGGGCAGAAGACAACAATCCGTCTTGTCAATTCCCAGGTGAGTCTGAACAACATGTGCCCAATGGGCCAAGCACGACAGAGCTGCATTGTCTGGGAGCTGAGCAGCAGGCTGAACTAGCAGCATCCAGGGGACTTCTGGGCTCATCTGCTGCTGGGAGGTCTTTAAAAAGAAGTTGGGGGAACAGGGCCATCCCTCTGATTCCTCGTGGCCCTAGCAGAAAGCTTTAAGATGGGAATGTTTCCCCTTGGAAATGGGGGACAGTTGGTAAATCTGAGGTGACTGGAGTGACCCTAGCTCATGCTAGGGAACCTGTAGTATCCTGCTTGCAATTTTCAGCAGGCACAAGGTAATTTGGGTTTTGTCTTGGCTTGAAGCCTCTGTGTTAGCACAGGAAGGCCAGCTACAAGCTGCTGCTCTGCCTTCAAAGCAAGGGGCAGGAGCAGCACCACAGCTCACCTAATGCAGCTCAGCAGAGAGAGGTCTGCCGAGAGAGGAGTTGTGCTTGCCCCAGAGATGGGTATGAAGAATGAAGGGAGTTTATTTGGCTTTTAATAAAATAAGTGTTTCTTTACTGCCTAGCAATGCCACAGATTCTGTAGATAACACATTAACCAGTGCTGCTAAATGGCTGAAGACATTTGGCAGAGGACACACCTTTAAAGCTGTAGTCTGTGCACAGCCAAGAGAGGGATGGGCTCTGGTGGGTGAGTCGGAGGGTCCGGGATTTCACTGCAGAGCATGGCAGAAAATGCTTTAATTGCAAGGCATTGCTTATGGAGTTACATTTTCCCTGCGGTGCGGGCCCGGCTGGCCCCGGGCGCATGCGCGGCGGCACGGCCCGGCCCCAGGCGCTGGGGCCCGGCCCTGGGCGCGGAAAGGAGCGAGAGAATGGGAGCTTCGCCTGTGCGGACAGTGCCATCGTGGGAGATGAGAGGGGAGCCCTGGAACACAGAGAAGAGAAGAGAAGAGAAGGACAACTCTAAACCTGGGCAGATGGAGCTCATCAGCCCTGTAAGGCCATCCATCTAAGAGAAGGTCACCCTAAACAAACCTACGTCCTGAGGACCTCGCTGCCACCTTAGGATTAAAGGGTGGGCTCAGTTCAGCACACACTGTGTCTCACCTAAAAAATCCATTGCGCAGACTCGAAGGCCTTACCCACATTTGCAAAGCCCTGTATCTCCAGCGCGCTTGTAACAAATGTGGGTAGAGACCTTTCCCAAATCTTCGTTCGCGAAGACTGGCCATGATGATGACATTTTCCCTGACTCTGTGAGAGCTCTTTCTAGGTATGAGGCTGTCCCTCTCCTGGTTGCCTTTGGCTGTCAGTAGTCTGTGAAGCAGACTCTCCAGGGTTAGGAGCGTGTCTAGCAGTGTATTGGCCCATGCACGAGCAGAGGGAGACCCTTGCTGCTGTAGGTACATCTCAGTGTGTTTGCACCCTTCTTCCATACAGCTGTTACCCTTCATGTTTGCCCCTTTTGGGGGGAGAAATTTTCAGGTGTAGACATGCAGAGGGAAAACAAAGTCACAGTAGTGTGTGTTGGTGAGGTAATGGAATGAGGCAGTAAAATGCCGAACAGGCCAGTACTCATTGGTAAAAGACCTGCTGTGGCACTGCAGCACCTCCTCACCCTGCAAGAGGAGGAGGAGGTTCTAGGCACATGAAGACTGAGGGGCTGGGAGAGGGAGAGATGAGGGACTTTGTAATCCAGAACCAAAAAGGCAGGTTTTTTTTTCCTTACCCCAAAGGTAAGATTTTTAGGCTGGAAGGTTTCTCATCTGCTCCTGTGTGAGGAGTCCATGGGAGCTGCTGTGTAATGAGGTTTGAAGTTTCTCAAAACAGCAGCAGGAACTTGGCCATCTGTTCCAAAGGCAAGACATGCAGCTGGTGTGTTTGCTTAGTTCATTTTGTATGTCTTTTTTGTTCTTGCTTCTCTTGTGAATGCTGTTGCCACCTCTTTCTGCTCTTGGATCTTGCTTCTCCACTTCCTGGTGTGCTCTGTGCTGCTGCTTGCTGCATCTTGATGCCCTTGTGTTAACATCCCCAGTTAGATGTGGGACAGTTTGTCCTTCCTGAACCAGTCGGGTTTAGAAGACATATCTGGCTGCTCACATCCTCCTTATGCCCTGTTTGACATCTCTTTTTTTTTTTTTATCTTTCCTTTCTGTGTGTATTTTTATACGAATGTCAGATAGGTGTTATCACTTAAGCAAACTTTCCCTAGAGGTTGTGGTCATTGCCAAGCTGACAGTGATAAGAAGAGAAAACATGTACATGAGCTGTGGGATATCAGAATTATCAGCACAGGGAGGAGGGGATCTGTGTAGTTGTACAGCTTAATATGACTCTTCATGTGCAGTCTCTTACTTTGGACCAAGTGTAGTTATAGCCATGGCATTATAGTATTTCTGTTCTCCATGTGGATCAGCCTGCAGTCATGGGTGACATTCCCTCTGAGTGGAGGCACTAGCTTAGAAAAATTCAGTTACAGGGAGAACAATATTGTTGCAGTTTTTAGAGGTGAAAGTTAACTCAAAATGCAGCGTAGATCTGGCTGCTGACCAGGGCAAAAGATATGAGTAGTGCAGGAGCCTCTCATCTGGGCTTTATGAACTGAGCATCTCTAATTGCAGTCCCTGTTATCTTCAGGGATCACCGGATTGAAAGCCTGATTTTCTGATGTGTTTATTCGCACTTTTAGTGCTGTTCAGTGCTGTTCTAGTCTTGGTGACATCATTTAAACTTTCTTGTGAGTGGGGTTGCCTGATCACATTCTGTTTTCAGCTTACTGGGCCTTGCCCAGAGCTCCTGCAGGCATCACATAGTGGCTGGAGAAGCTGTAGTTTGTTCTTGTTCTGGGATTGGCTTTTCTTATGTTATTTCTTGGCCTTTCTGGGAAAAGGGATGAGATTGTGGCTTGGCTGCTTTTATTTTGGCTCTTACTATCGATCGATCAATCCTTTCCCAAAAGGAAGGAAATGGGATTTCCTGAATCTAATCTGTCAGAACTAGCCTGTATTGAGTAGCATCCCTTTGGCACGCATGGCCAGGGGCCCTAAGTTGCTTAGTAATTATTTTAGGGTATTTTTCTGTAATTTGCATTACATATCTGAGGGTGGATGGTTATAACAGTAGAGTGGGGTATCTTCTACATCTGTGCAGATAGGGAAAGGTTAATAGATTTGATACTGGCAGGAGGGGGAGACAGTTGCGATCCCCAGATCTGAGGATAAGCTTGTAGGTCCACAAGTTTGGAGTTGTTTTAAATAAAGAATTTATTCAACATTGCCTTGCTTTTTTTCTTAGACCTTGACTGGTTCATCAGCGGTGCTGCCTTTCATGGCTTGTTTTCCTGCAGTCTTACACAAGGCATCGATTTGCCCTGGGAAAGCAGCACATCTTGCAAAAACAAGGGCTGAAGTGTGTGCGAGGGGAGTGCCAATGTCACTGTGGAGGACACAGCTCTTTCCTGCAGAGCTGACCAAGGACCAGAGTTCCTCGTTCCTCCCAGTTCTTGTTTACAGTTCTCCTGGACTGACTTCTCGCTGTCATAGAGAGCACTCTTCTTTGGCTGCCTGTGCTGTTACTGGCACTAATGAGTCTGCAGGGAGGAAGAGAAAGCATAGAACACATCGGTGGAATGGGGGAAGATTGCGATGGGAAAGGGGATCGTGTTTAGATTACAGGACATTGACTGTGGAAGCCGGAAAGAAGGAAATCATTGTGATATCGTCAATAAATGTACCAAGAGAGTAGGGGCTGTATTAGCAAGATACTGCTTAAACTGTGAACTGGCTGAAGAACAAATTAACTAGGAAATCAGTAGATCAGTTAACTAATTAGGATCAAAAATATGGGCAAGACAAGTAAATAATGTAGCAATTTAAATGAATTTAACTACTTAGAAAGAATCAGTCACTATCAGTATTAAACACAACAAATAGGCACTAAAGTATCTGGGGAACCAGATTTCCCCAGCAAACGGGTTAAGTGACCAAGAGTTAACAAGTAGTGCCAAGACCCAGCCATGGGGTGTGAGGAAGGACACAGCAAACAGCTTGTGGCTGTGGAGGTGCTCCCCACCTGGTTTCTTATCCCTTTGCTTTTGTGCCTATTGCAGCTCGTTCTGTGTCTCTGCCAACTCACATGGCTTTGCTTGGCTGACCCTTGCTTTCTCTGATACTCAGTCTCTCAAACCCTCCTTTTGTGGGTGCTGCATCAGAGAAGTTCCTGAAAAATTTCTAACCTTTAAATAGAAACAATGGAATGAAAATGAAGTGTCCGTGTTCCTTGCCCTATCACTGTCCGGTTGCAGTGCTCCATCCCGCTCGTACCCAGCTGAGGGGATGGCTGGTACCAACCTCTGTGCCCCTCCTTGCCTCTGGTGTCCACAGGCTGCAGGCAGATGTTCACACCTGCAGCATTGCACGCTCCAGCTCACAAGCGGCCTAGATATTTTAGCTGCTGTAAGGAAAGGAAGCCGGGCAGCACACGTGGTCAAGGCCAAGCTTTAATCCTGCAGAGTTATGAACAGATGCGAGGAAACCCTTTTTGCTTTTGAAATAAATCATATCTGGGCTAGCTGGCGTGTCCTTTTGCTCTGGTTACGGGGACAGCTAGGCAGGCTGCTGGGGCAGCCAGGATGCTCAAGGACTAATTGGCTGGCTCATAATTAGGTCTGTGGAGAAAATCAGGACAAATGGAAGCTGATTTCTGTGATTATGATTTATGATTACATTGTTTACAAGCTGTGCCTGTACAGATGATGGCTTTGGGTGGGAAGGACAGGAGATGAATTGTTTAATTCTGATTGTTTGCTTTGTGCTGCAGACCTGGGTTACCCTCAGGTGTACCAAACAGTTGTTGTGTCCAGGGTATAGAGAGAACTTCTCTGTTTGAAGATTGCCTTCTCATTGTTGCTCTCAGAAGATTCAAACCTCCTTTGCCTAAGTTGGACTCCCCTGCTCTGGAGAAGCATAGAGAGCTTGGTGTGAGGCTGGGTTGGACAGGGGTGCCATGGTCTCTCATCTCCTCCACTGGTGGTCTCACAGCTGAGCCCTGGCTGTTGGAGTTCCTGCTGCTCAGAAGAAACCACCCACCTGCAGGCCTTTTTTTTTTTTTTTTTTTTTTTTTTTGCACACAGTGGGGAATGCTCAGTAACCAACAGTGGCGTGGCTGTGACTGTTTTCAGGTGTCTTTTACTGCTTGGCTGCCCACTCATTCTGACAACATACTGTATATCATTGCTTTTGTTGTTGTTATTCAAGCTTGTCACTGTTGAAGAGAAGCAGTTCCTGAGGGAAGCGCTATATAACACTGGAATTTTAATTGTCTGGGATCCAGCACCTTATCATGCAGAAATTCATGAGGTAAGGCTGAGTTTTCTGTAAATAAAATCAGATTCATATACTTTGAAGTGCCTCGGTTAACCCACTTCCTGCTAACATGGGCAGTCACTCCTTTGAAGGCCGTTGTTTTTTACCTCTTTATTGTGGATGTATCTGTGTGTACTTCTGAGAACACCCCATGCATGAGTGCTCCTATGAAAACACTTGCCTGTTCCTGATCCCTGTGAAGGGCATCAGGCCAAGTGTAACCTCTACTTTCCCATGGACTAATGCCACAGGGAAGAGATCACTGGTGGCTGCAGCAGTTAGAGGATGATCTGTTCTTTCTGACAGTTACTCTAAGATTTGCTGCTGGTTGATGCTTGGATATTTCGAGCACCAGTGAGACATGAGATATGCTTGATGCATTATGAATGGATTAGGAAACCCTCTGAAGATCTTAGCAAATGTCTCCTCTCTGTGTCAGCAAGGCTGTCATGAGTGGGTGTTGCAATCCCTCTAGCACTCACTTTTGATTTTGAGTACAAAAGAGCATTATTTGATAAGTGATGAGCTTTGGAGACTCGTGGTCAAAGCAGGTAGAAGTGAACAGTCCATTCTTTACTCTTATTTAGAGCTCTATCTGTAACTGAAAGGTCTTTGCCTTCCTTTCTCTGGACTGCATTTCCTGTTTTGTCACTGATGTTTATTCCTGTGTCTAGTCTCACGGCTCCAGGTGGCATAAGGGGGTATGTACAGCATGTTTAAGAGTCAGTAAAACCAGGATGGGATATTTGTAGCGTGGGAAAAAAAAATCTCAAAATGATTTAGAAAAACCCCATAAACCATTCCTAAGTGTTTTTACTGAAAGGAGAAGATTTAGGATGCAAATCAGCTCTGCCTGGTTTGGGAGGCTGTGCTGAGAACACTTGCCTGCAGAATAGGATGCTTTGTACTGCAACACTGAGAAGGATTGGGGTCTGTAACATTTAAGGCAGAGTTCTCAATATCATCTGCTATTGGGAGGTACAGAAGGAAATTATACAAGATGCTGATCTCATTTAATGGTCCTTCACTGAGATTTGCTTTTTCCCTGCTCTGTTCACTGAGTCAAGTCACCGCAGTGACCCAAGGGTTGCAGCTCAGGGTGTGCAGGTGTAGCAGGACCTTTTACCCAGCATCAGCAGGTTCACTCATCCTTGTTTCCTGTTGGTTACAGGAAAACGGGCCAGAAATAGTCTGACTTCTTGTTTCTGTTTTGCAGTGGTACAGAAAACCAGACTACAACTTTTTTGAAAGCTATAAGGCGTATCGTAGAACACATCCAGAGCAGCCCTTCTATATCCTGAATCCAAAAATGCAGTGGCAACTCTGGGACATTCTGCAGGAGAATTCCCTGGAGCATATTCAGCCTAATCCACCGTCATCAGGAATGCTTGGTAAGATAATCACCCTCTAAACTTCTGATTCAGTTTGCAGGCAGGAACTCTCCAGGATACCTTTTTACAAAGACAACTACAAATCTATGGTGCTTATCAGAGTTGTTTTTACAGTGTTTGTCTTATGCCAAAATTTAAGCTTCCTGTCTTTAAAGTAGCAGCGCAGTTGCACTACAGTAAGTGGTTTGCAGCACTCCTCTGAAACAGCAGTTACAAACATAGCCCAGTTCCACATGGAAACAGGAGGGCAGATTGCAACATTGGGATGATCTCTAGGATTTCTAGCTTCTAGTGCCAGAGCAGTTCCCACGGGGTGTGAGAGGAAGGATATGGTTCCTGCAGGCTCAGATCTTGTCAGGCAAATAACTCTGGTTACTGCAGATGAATTCTGAGTGCTAGCCTGTTCATCCTTTATATATATAATATATATATATATATAAATGATTTCTTGAGGGGCTGGGGATGGTCAGACTAAACAGTTGCCCTGAAAAGTTCAGTGATGTTCCCCCTTATGCAGCATGCTAACTTCTTGCTTGTCAGCATGCTAAATTGTTGCGGGTCCGAAGGGAAGAGGGGACAGCACACGAGGAAGGGTGCAAGCAGACTTGTTTATTCAGGCGTGTGCCCCATTCTTAACCGTCCCGCCAGGGAAAGGAGGCAGAACATCGGGTGGGCTATCAGACAGACAAATGGGGGAGCAAATCAGAACAGGGCACAGGCAAAACGGGGAGGAGGAAGCCTGGGCATGTGCAGTTGTGCACTGTGTAGCATGAATACAGTGAAACCACATAATAACAGTAAAGTCCATATGAAAGTCCTGCCAATTGCTGTATGCTTTTCTCCATGCCTGGAACTGTTCCCATCTTGAATCTTGCTTCTCTACACTAAATTCTGTCTCTCAGCGAAGGAGCTCATTTTACATTCTGCTGTTGCAAAGGTTTTCCTACTTAGTGGAAAGCAGATCTCATGACCAGATGAATAAAAAGGAGTGAACCTCTGGGAAAGCTCACGTGTATTTGAAATCACACAAGACCTATAGTCTTGTTTGCCATGGAATGTCCAACTGCTGTGCTTCCACCCTTTGTCTGCTCCTGTCTCTGCTCCCATCACTGCTGGGGCAGAGGCACCTTTCTGTCTCTGTGTAAACAGAGTCACTTCATATTTTTGCCAGGTCCAGCAGCTATTAAATGATTGCTGGGATATGTGCAGAATAACTGTGTAACAGCATAATTGATGACTTCAGCAACAAAATTGTTAGCAGGCACCAGGCCACACCAGGCAATTTCTCTGTGGCTTAACTTGGGGCCAAGTTACCTGCTTTGTAAAGCAAATCACCTCGCCAAATTCGGGGGCATAGATGAGTTCTAGTTTCCAACTCTAGCTTCTCTGAAAGGTCTAAGTGTGATTGAAAGTTGTAATTTGAAAAAGTGGTTGAAAATGTGTTTAAAATGTGCCTTAGGTAAATGAGTGGTTTCACATATGGGTTCTTTTAATGTCTTGCAATCCGTGTTCCTCTGATCGTGCAGAGTCCTTGATATCTCAGATACTGCGTGAATTTCTGTGATGTTGTACACTGGTTGTGATTCCCTGGTATATTCTTGCACTTCGAAGAAAAGTAGCCAGCAGCTATGGCTTACGTCTGATCTGGCCGAAAAGTCTTCAGGCTGTGCCCAGTGTGATGTCCTCGAGTAGTTCCTGTGCCTGTCAGAAGACACAGGAGGGCAGCACCGCTCTGCTGCGGGGACCCTGAGGAGCAGAGGCTGCTGAGGTCTCCCTGAGCATATCCCACCACCATTCATATTCCCTGCATTCCCTGGAGGCAGGTGGGGAAAAGATGAAAATCTCATCCCTGCTTATTCAAGCAGCTAAGTGTAGTGCATGCTTGGCAGACACCCAAGTTTCCATGAAGGTCATTGAGAATGGTAGCACTCTTAAAAATTGGCCTTTTAGCAGGTCTGTCACTGTAAACAATCCGCTGTGATCACATCGATCGCACACTTCGCAAGGGAGAGCTTCAGAAGACATCCCTGATCTGACCAGATTTGTTTGCTCCCCCTCTACTCTGAATGTCCCAAAAGGAAACCCTTCCCCTTGGAGCTGGATGCTCCTTGCTGCCTGCCTGTCTTGCTCGAGTGTTTAATTGGTTCTCTGGGCTGATGTGGGCTGTCTGCCTTCCATCCTTCCCCAGGCATTGTGATCATGATGACGCTCTGTGATGAGGTGGACGTGTACGAATTCCTCCCTTCCAAGCGGCAGACGGACATTTGCCACTACTACCAGAAGTTTCACGACCACGCCTGCACCATGGGAGCTTACCACCCTCTGCTCTTCGAGAAGAACCTGGTGAAGCACATGAACCAGGGCACAGATGAGGACATCTATACTCATGGGAAAGCCACCCTACCCGGCTTCCGAAAAGTGCGTTGCTAATGGATTGGTGTTTAGTTTTCCTTGACTGTCAAAGCACTTTTTAAATCAGGGTTGTCAGATTTGTTAGGTCTAAGCACTGGTGTGTTTTGACAGCTCTTCCATGTAGCAGCGCTTGCTCTTAGGACTTTGTTGACCAGCTCTGTGAGGTGGTGTTAACTCACTGTGGTACATCCACACTATATCTGCATGAGTCACTGCAATAAATTCACTCCCAGTGGAGCCAGGCTCATGCAGTGGGTGGATACCTCTGTCTGCCTCTCAGCCCATGATGGTGTGGGGGAGGTGCAGGAGAGGCTTTCTGAGCAGAGATTGCACAAGTTGGGATCAAATGGTGACTACAGTTTGGTTTGCTTAAAAAGGGTTATGACAGCCAAAACCCTGGTCCATTGGGAAACAAGAGAAATAATTTAAAATTTGTTCCCATAGTCCTAGGAGCTCTTCAGAGCAGGACTGATCTATGGAAGTGCTGTCAAGCTGTGTACTGATAAGCTAAATTCCTTGTCCAAAATATTTCATTTTATAAATAGTTTGTAAAATTACCTTGACAACTTCCTTCTGAATTGTAAGACTTCTAAAACCACTCAGGTGACATTTTTGGCCAAGGAAGAGGGAGGCAATTCACAATTCAGTGATTCTTACAAGACTTTTAAATCTTGTTACTTTTTAAAAAATAATTTAAAATAAATTTTAGTGAACAATTACTTCTCCAGTACAGTGTTGGGCTTGGTACAGAAGAACCCTTATTTTAGAAATGTTTTGGGGAAGATGCTCCAAGGCACACATGGGAGAGCTCACTGGAAGTCAGTACCTCTTTCCAGCTGTCTGCTGCTGTACCTTTGCAATTGTTGGCAAATTACTTCCTGTCCCCAGTAACAAATACCACAGAGCTGCTTCTAGATGAGTTCCAGTCTTCTGCAAGCTACCAGAAGGAATCTCTCAGCTGCTGTGTGCTTTTCTGAGTAGGTGGGGAGCAGATTTACTACTTCCATGCTTCATGAGGTGTGAGGAGGGAGAGTGTGCTCTGCTTCTCATGCTGAAACAGGCAGAACTGAGAAGGGCAGCTTTTTCCTGCTCCAGGGGACTCCTGTGGCAGCATGATGGAAGTAGTAGCTGTGCAATCTCTTGTATGTTGGTGAGAACACCTTCCCTGTCTCCTGTACTGGTGTGTTTCATCAGGTCTGTAAAGAAAGCTTTTTCTTCTCCTGTTTTGAATAAATCCTGTGAAGTCATTGGCCTGTTTTTGCCTTGGTGAAACCGGTGTAAATATCTTTGCTCCATGACCCTGGGGATTTGCACTAGCCTTGCACCAGTGCAGGCAGAACTGGGAGGGAGCTGCTCCCCTACTCATTCCAATGAGCCCATGGCTCTTGCCCTGCTGGTGAGAGGGCCACTGCAGAGCTGTTCCTTCAGCTCAGAGCCTGGCTCTCTGCACCCCCATCTCTTGGGATGCATTGGGTCTGTCAGTGCTTAACAAATTGTATGGCATATATGTAGGGAAAAAAGTTCAGGTCCTGGCACTACTACTCAGGAGTGCTAGGGCAGGAATGCTGTGAAGGCAGTTGTGTCTTGTTAAACATTCCTTTTCCCTGTGAGAGGAGAGAGCTTATGGGGGAAAAGCCATAAGGGTTTTTTTGGGAGAGCTGCAGCAACCTCTCCCCATCACCACTGTTAGTTTCTAACAGTCCTAACTCTGGCCTTTGGATCAAGGGAGTGTCTGCCACAGCAATTTGCCTTCTTAGTATGTGTTTAGTTGAGACTTGAATACCTTTAGACTCTCTTCCTACATTGTCTCATTTGACATTTCCCACCATGTTATTTTCCCTGAGCATCCACCCTGGGGAGATCAGCCCAGCCACCCTCTTCGGCTCGGGCTGTGGAACTGATGGATAGCACGTAGCTTCTGGGAAGCCAGAACAATCTGCCCGCTGGTCACCTGGGGATCCCCAAACCACCTGCTCCTCTACAGGGCTCCTGCAAGAAGACAAAATGTCAGACAGGCTCTCCAGGGTCTCTCAGAACCCTCTGTTATTTATGGCAATAGTCTTGCACTGGGCATGGAATTTCAAATGTGGTGGTAACAGTTTTAGCTACATCCAGTGTGTGATTCACTTACAGTCTAAACACACTTTTAAGGAATTATGACAGAGCTTAAAATAAGCCAGTTTTAACCATCTTTTTTTCCCCTCTTTTTGGCTGCCTAGATCCCAATCTAATATAAATTGCAAGTGATGGCAAGTCTGGTATTTAGAAGAGCCAGGTGTAAGTTAGTGGGCAGTAACAGCTAGACTGTAACAAAAGCCTCATCCCTCCTGCAGCCTAACCACTTGCAGAGTGAACAACTCTCTCCATGTAGAAAACAGGAAGAGGGCAACACTGCCCTTTCCAGTTACCTGCTGAAGGGCTAAGAACTAGGAAAAATTCTCCGTAATTATATGAGAAGGGTGGAAAACATTTCCAGCTGGAAACTGTTTTTTCCACTTTGCCTTTTTAGAGAGCCAGGAACATGGGTGGGGAGAGGTTTTCTGGTGAGCAGAGACCAGACGAGGCAAGTGCTGCTGCCAGGGGGTCGTGGTTGGATGAGGAAATAATTGGGTGATTTAAAGCAATGAAAATATGTTACCGACAGAGGAACACTGGACTTCATTGTCTTTAAAGGAGATTTTTCATTGTCTGGGCTAACAAAGGGGCCTGTGGGTTTTTATGGTTTGCTTTCACTAAAGACAAGGGGAGAAAAGTCCCAGAAATTCAAGCTGTTCCCACCTGAGTCAACACGCCTGTCCTCACCTCCCTAAGAAGAATGGAGTGGGTGAGTGAGAACTAGATCTGACAACCAGTGTATCAAGTGATAGTTAAAAAAATACATGCTGGCACTTCCTGGAGAGAAACACAAGCTGCCCCAGCCACACATTCCTTTGGTTTTGTGCATGCACCCAACTGAAGGTGTAGGAACAGTAAGATGGCTCATTCTCTGCTCTATACTGTGAAGTCTGACACTCTTGCCCAGCACTGTAGGTGCTTGTTTTCACTTGTGAATCGTACCAGCCTGGCAGGGAAACTGCATTACTTGCTTCAGGTGATGATACAAAGCACAGTGTGGAAGCATCAGGCTTCATGCTGGAGCAGATAATTTGTGTGCATGGCCATATACATCTTAGTTCATATCCCTGTGCATTTATAGAAGAGATGAAAGTGAGGAAGATCTTGTGGAGGTGTGGATATGTTACCTGGCGTCCTGGGAAGGGGGCTGCCTGCAGTGACTGTACTCAGCAAGGGATCACCTGGAGCTCATGAGCTCCCTGGAGAATGCTGGGAGCAAGCTGGGACCCAGCTGGCTTTGTGCCTCACTCCAGGTTTCAAGAAGGAGCTACAGATCAGTACTCCCTTTCGAAGACAGAACTTTCAAGGAAGAGGACGTTCTTGCTTCTAGCTTGTCTTTAAAGTGCAGATGAAGGTAAAGTTGTAAATGTCTCTGTCTGCAAATAGCTGCTTCTCTTTTTGACCTAAACTCAGTGAGCTGTTCAGCAGTCTTGTCTTGTGAAAGGTATGGAAAATGGCTTCAACACACAGAACCATGACTGGTCATCCTGGTAACGCAATGGAGGGAGATCTGATGTCTCTTGGAATTGGTAGCACACAGCTCATGCCATGCACAACTTGTCTGCAGTTCTGGAGGTGGGTATGGAGGGCTTCTTTCAGGGGATTGTGCCAGACAGCACCCTCACAGCATCTCCACTGAGAAAGGAAGTAGCCCTTGTGGGAGCCAGCTTTGGAACCCCTCATCGTCCATCGAAGTCCTGTGAAATACTTCCCTCTGTAGGTAAGTGGCTCCTGCTGCTACTTATCCTCCAGGACACAACCCGAGGATGTTTGTGTCTCCAAGTTTTGCATGAGTTTGTATGTGCTCGCTGGCCTAAACTCAGCTTGCAACTTCATGTGTGATCCAGGGAGAATTTAATCTTAATTGCATTCTTTTGACAGGCGAGTCAAACTTGAAGCTTAGCACTCTACCATTAATTTCAGTGTACAGTGTACAATGAAGAAAACTGATTTGGGGATTTCAGCAATGAGCATTTGAAAAAAAAAAATTCCTATGTTTTGGGAAGATACAGGGATGTTTGCAAAGCAGAATGGAAGATGAACAAGGAAAATCTGACCTTGGAGATGGTTTGAAAAAGTGTATGTCTAGTGCACTTTATTCTAAATAATCCTCTGAAAGCCAGAGAAGGGCAGGAGTGGAGGGAGTGAACTGAAAGCAGTTTGGTTTGGAGTAACTTCTGGCAGGAGGGAGACCTCTTTGAGCAGAACAGACACTTCCCAGGGAGCTTGGCTTGCTGTCTCTGTGCCAGCTCTGGATGTGCTGCTGGTTTTGGAGGTCAGTGTACATGGAAAGCTGTCCTTATTGGAACAAAACCAACTTGGAATGTCTTTATTTCCATTCATGCAGTATCTTGCAGTGTTCTTCCTCTCTGGCCCTGGTATCCTTTACAAAAGCAATGGCGAGGTGCTTCCATGAGCCAACGCCAATTCAAACCTGTGACAAACCCGTCTTCAGCAGGCACTGATGGCCATTCTACACGTCAGAAAAAGTTAAAATTTTAGCATGGGGATGAGTAGTTTACAGTTTCAAGGAATTCTAAAACCTCTGTACAGGAGACCCTCAGAAGGAGGGTTCTTCTAAGAAGGTGATTAAATCAGCCAAGCTTTTGCTAATCCTGCTCCAGAATGGCTCTGCTATGTGTTATCACCTGTTCCAAGCCTCAGTAATTCACACAGAGCCCTCCACGGGTGCTTACCTTGTACTACTCCAGTGATGCTGAAATGCCTTGGGCCATTTCAGGTCTATAAACCCAACCTGTCAAAATGTGGAAAAACTGAGTTAAAGACTAAAATGAAATGCAGGGCCCTGGATGGTGAAAGCGGTACCAGCATTTGTAGCACTCGTTTCCTTTCCCGGAATAAAATAAAATATGTGTGAAAGTAGGCTGTATTTCATTAAAAGCCAGTTTTGGATACACCCAGCAGCATAAAAATAGGAAAATTGAGTTACATGCTCAGTATGTGCTTTATATATTACAAAATAACTGTAATTTATCGTGCCTGAAGTGTTACATAAACACTAATCTTAACAAGTATATGGAGGGGGAACTTCCTTGGCTTTCTCCTGCTTGGCTGAGTGATTCACACCCATTCAGAAATGCTGAATAACTGCATTACCACTTAAAACACTTCTAAAAAACAGAACCTGATCTTTAACTGAGATAAATCAATGAAATATCGTACCTTCAAGGAAGCTGTAAATCATTTTCATGAACTGAGAATCTGTTTCCCCTCTCAGTTGCCTATAGTTTTCTCAGGTATCTTCACAGACATTATCTTATTTGATTCTCTCTTGGTTTACCAAAGATATATTAAAGACCCACATTTCTTAAGAAAATATGTGTGAGGGGGCATTTGCACTTGAATTTAGGAAGGAGGCTGAGCAAACAGTTAAGGCTGGACCTCCTGTGCCTGGGACAGAGTGCAAAGCAGTTTGTTGCTGGGGGAACGGAGTTTTCTAGAGAATTTAGAAGATGATGTCTTGTACCAGCTGCTGGTTCAAGGTTATTTGTATGGGTTGTGGGAACTGGGACTGAAGCTGAAGAATTTAAAGGAAATTACAAAGAAATCTTGTTTATTTGTTAGGACTGAGATGCTCAAAGCAGTTTGGATGAGAAGCAACTCAATCTTGTTGAAGTAGGACTGTCGTGGCAGATAATTTGAGCCTGACAAGGCTAATTGTGACCAATAGTTTAGAGAAACTCTTTTCTTATTTTTAATGAGTAAAAGTTCTAATTTGCATAAATATGACTTCCGGTCTCTTTTTAGTTTTTTCCCCCACTTCTAGTTTTAGGCACTGTTTGTGTAGGAAGATCAGTGAGTGACTGGGACAACATGATAACGATTTGGCATTCTTGCCTTTGAATGGCCTGGGGTAATTGTGTGGGTAAATTGTGTATCCTGGCAGCAGGTCTGAGCTCTCTGTGTCCAGCTTGTCTCCAGCTGTGCAGGTCTTTGAACACTCTGGAGGTGCCAGGATTGTGGAGTGCTGTTTCTGCCCCATGATTTTCAGACTATTGTCGTCTTGCTCAATAAGCTTTCAAGGTTGAGCTCTGAGAGAGCTTGAGCTGACTTAGAGCTCACCTCTTAGGTGAGCTGTTGCCTCTGAGCTTCCCTGCTGAGCTCATATGGAGGTCTGAAGTGTCCCTGTGCCCTGGGGATAGACACAGTACCTCCTGGTCTGGACTCTTCTGGTCCTGCCACCGAGTGGAGGTGACACTCCCAGCTTCATCTGGGAGTGGCTGCTTTGCTTGCCATGATCTGACTGCAGATTCTGGTGAGGGGTGCCAGCAAAGAGCCGTAAAATGGGCATGTGTTCATAAACCGAGCCCACACAGTCATTGTTGGATTGGCTTCTCATTGATCCTACCCACGTCCTGCTGGGACACTGGGGTGGAGGTGACTCTATGGATGCTCCAAACAACCTGTGTTACAGCACTGCTAACCTCGGGGTTTCTCTTCTCATGAATATGGGACTCAAAAACATTCCCTTGGTGACAGAGCAATAAAACCATCTCCTCCCTGGCTGTGTCCTACAAGGAAGCAAGGAGGTCTCTCCAGATCTCAGTTCTCGATAGGTATAAAGAAAATGAGGGCAGAATAAGTGAGTGTGGGTGGGACACCTGCAGCTGGAAGCTGGGCTTTGGTGAAGCTGTGCTGCTCCAGGTTTCATACTGAAAGTTTCATCCAGCTCTGCATGCCAGTCCCTGGCCTCCTGATGCCCTCCTTCCTGTAGACAACCAAACCTGAAGGAATTCTGGTTTACTCTGTTTTAATTTCACACTTTTAGTTAATAATTAAATATAATGATGGTGCTATAATGCAGCATTGTCATATGTGGCAGAGAATGAAAAAAATAGCAAATGAGTATCCCTGGTGGCATGAGCAAACAAGGAAGTGGTATGTCAAGAAATCAACTGGTTTTGTCACTGCCATAAAATGGACAGTACAGGAAATAACTTTAAGCTCAATTAATTTTCAGTTCTCTTAAATAGCTATTAATATTAAAACAAAGCTTGTGTTTCCCCCTGGTAGTCCCCTTCCTGTCTGACCCCTGTCACTTCGAGTGTGTCAATGGCCACACAGGAACCTGGGGATGCCTGCACCATGGAGGAGCTGTGTTTCAACCCACTACACCTTCCCCCACCCTCGAAGGTCTCTGGAGAGTTGGAAAGGGGCAGTGAAGGTTGTGTCTTTCTTTATGAAACCTGTGTTTATGCAGTGCTCTAGTCTCATCACCAATCCATCCAATCCTGGGAGCAGATGGTTTCTGTAAAGCTGTGTTCTGTAGCTTCAGCGTTACATGGATGCTTTATTCACTAATCTTCCAATGTAAGCATCTTTGGAAAAGCTGATACACAGATTAATAGCAGCTGAGCCAATCCCGTTACCTGAAGTCTCTGTTTTTCCAAAGCGTAATTTGCCAGCACACCCCTCTGCAAGCTGAGGCCTTAAATTCCCCCCTGTGCCCAGCTATAACTGTGAGGGGAATTCACAGGGGAATTACTCGAAGAAAAATAAATAAATGAATACAAAAAAGTTCAGCCTTGTGGTTTGCTGAAGCAGATGAAGCTGAGGTCGTAATGCAGCTAGAAGGTCATTAAAGGGTGAGGTGATGGGTGCAGCTGTAAATCGATTTTCAAGTATTAAGGAAGAGGAACCAGTGATGAAAAGTGCGTATATGTGGGAGCTGTGCACCACACCGCTTTCAGCATAAGGAAACTAGAAGGGCAGATTTTTTTATCTCTGTTACAAACCATACAGGGGTGGATACAGCTGTCAGTATTTTGTTACAAAAACCCTGTACTGCAAAGCCATCCCTCTCCATGAGCTTAATCCCTCCAAACTCCCCAAAGCCCTTGGGTACAGGTGAGTGTCTAGCTTGAGGTTGTGATGAAGTTGCACTTCAAAGCTCTTCTATGGATCAGCAAATGCCAGAAACACTTTATATTTTTCTTCCAAGGAGGGCTGAGCCTGCAGTGACTGCTCAGTACAAGGCTGAGAATTGCAGTGCTTGGGAAAGCAGGAAGAGTGGGTGATATCACTCTGACTGGTGCCCAGGACTCTCAGGAGCTGTTAGGAATTTGCATGCTCAAAATGCCCTTTGGAGAGTCCCCCTCATCACTTGCTTAACTGCCTTCCAGTTAAAAATGTATTATATATTTATTTGCTAATGTACCTATTGCTTTGATTCATGAAGATAGTGATCTGGCAGAACTGAGGATGGTTTTTCCAAAGCTCTTAAAAACAGCTCTTCCTATAAAGTCAGAAGGTGATTATTCCACCATGAGCAACACTTGGCATTTGTTCATTGGTCAAACAGTAACAAAAGCTTAATGATCATCTGGAAAAGTAACCAGAAAATGGCATGTTCGGTGAGAGTGGGAAGAGCTGTGAAATCAGTTTCAGGAAATTTTTTATAACAAGCAAAACAAAAGCCCCAAACCCGTCTTATCAGCTGTATATCTAATAGGCAAAGTACTTGACATGCACCTTCATAGCTTGGCACTGAGTCCCACTTGGCAGGCAGGAACGTCCTGAGTCAAGGTGATTTTGCTGCAGTATTAATATTTTAAGGTCCTTTACTCAAGCAAATACACAGGCACTCATAAGAAATCCTGTAGTGCTATGGAAACTTTCCATTTGTAAACCTGAACAGGTCCTTGCCTGGAGCAGAAACTGGAGAATCAATCTCCCCTTGTGTGATTGATGTGAGGAGGCTGCAGGAAGGGATTTTGTGCTGATATGCAGTGTTGCTTCTCACTTCAGTGAGAATTAATGAATTATGCTGCTCAGTGGGATTTTAAGAAGTTGGTTTTGTGCTCTTGGGAATTCCTGGCTTTTACTGCCATATGAGAAAGGTATGTGTGTGTGTGTGTGTATATGTACAGGCATAAGGGGAAGAAACAAAAAGCTACAGAGCAAAGCAGTGGTATTTTAAGCAAGAATAGCAGCGAGGGGCATCCCTGGCTTGGGAAAATTGGAAGTGGGAAAAATGGAATGTGTCCCTGCCAGTGGCAAGGGGGTTGAAAGTAGATAATCTTTATTGTCCCTTCCAACCCAAACCATTCTACAATTCTGTGATACCTTTTGGGGTCTGAAGGGTTTTGCTGTTGTATGTGCTTCCTGCAGTGCAGGTTTTCCCATAGTAGTGCAATATGTGGCCAGATTGCACTTCTGTATTACACTTGTGACACTTGCTGCTCTGATGCTTGCTGATAGCCTAATTTTGAAGCCTGGGAAAGGTCATTGATCTGCCTTGGTAACAGATCACTGCCAATGTGCCACATGCAGGCCCACGAGCTGGAGGGCTGCCATGGGCTGAGATTCTCTGTATTTTATGGCAGTCTTTTGTCAATGCACAACACATTCCACTTTTGCTGTGTCTAGCTTCTTTTTCTCCTGTTTTGGGAGAGGATGGAATTCTTCAAGTACTTTTCTACAGTATTCAGTACTTCTAACAGTGCAGCAAAATCCATTATGAGGACGAAGCTCAGGCTGGAATTTGAGTAGTGGAAATATTTGCACATGCTTCAGAATGTGAGCAGGTGTAATCAGTGGGGATCTTCACACAAGCTAAAGGCCATCTGTAAATGAAAATTAGTTTCTTTCATTCAACTGCTATTTAATGAATATTGCCTCCCTTGATTGAGTTCCCAAGGTCAGTGCTTCTGATGCATTCAGATTATTGTAGATTGGCCAGTGCCTTCCCTGCCACTCTTTGGCTGCTGAGTTTTGTAGTATTTGAAGTAATTAAAGCCACTAGTGTAGTCTAAAACCAGCTTTCTAATGCCTGTTACCACAGCTGCTGCTCAGTTTCTCTCTCAAGATTTGTTATCTGATACTTTCAGGTTTCTGGGTGGAAGAAAAGAACTCCAAAAAAAAAATGCCTAAATGCGATAAAACCAGAGCCTTTTCCCGAAGTGCAAATAGATACTTCCCACAGACAAACAAAAATAGTATTTAAAAATACATATTTAAATTAAAACAGCCTTTAGGATGTGTTGTAAAAACTTGCACAGTTTCAACTTTCTTATTACAAAGCTAAGGGATTGAGCATTTAAAAATGAGAGTCACTTGAGCTGTTCGAGAAAAATCCTGGAGCCTGGTGGTTTGCTCTTGTGAAGTAATTTAGCATCTCCTCAGAACAGCAGCTGTATGTGTTTGGGGAGTGTCCTGTCCCCAGTTCACAGGTTTCAGTTAAAACACTGAGATACTTGTGCCCCTGAATACCTTGATGTATGTGGAGTCAACTGAGGAGTGGGAATGCACTGTGGATGAGCTGGACCATGGGTTCCTCCATGTTTTCCTGGGGGCTTCCACAGGAGAAGGGAGTGCAGCTGGGAAGGTGCTGTCCCTGGGCCCCCCCATCCCCTTCTCCCCTCGAGGCAGAGAGATAGGGCAGTGGTTCCAGATGCCAGCAGGTTCTCAGGGCAGGGGAGTTCCCTTTTCCTTGCTTTGAGCATATGGGAGATACTCTGTTGTACAGGGTCGGGAGTCTCATGTTCCTGTTTATTTTTAATAAATTAGGAAGAAAAATGCCATTTTATGTCGACTATTTCAATATGTGCACGTCACTTTTCCCTTCTTGCAAGTTTTTTTTTCTAATTATAATTTTCTTGAAGCCAAAGTTATTAACATTTATCCTCTCAGGGCCGAAAGTTTCTGTTCAGCTCTGAGTCACTCTTCCAATTACACATTAATTTACCCAACTTATTAATTTATCCAGAGCAGCTATGGGAAATGCACCAGTCTCAGACTGAAACTTGCTGAAGGAAAGAAGGAACATGTCTTTGGTGTATATTTGGGGTTCAGCTTCCTGAGAGATGTATTGAAACACTCTGAATGTTTGGGGAGACAATCCAGGGAAGTTTGATGACTGATTTATTCCAAGGAGCTTTACAGTGTGCAAATGGGACAAACACCCAGGTGCAGGGGAGCTCCCCAGGGCTGTGGTGCCCACATGTGTTCTCCCCCTCACCTCCCCTCCCGGCTCCTAGGGCACCAGCTTTTAAATTGGCCTCAGCTTTCTCCCTGCTAACCTGTTCAGGAGAGGATGTGCATTGCCAAAGGCATCTAGTGCTCCAGTTTGCAGAACAACCACAAACTTGCAAAAGAAGTGCCTGGTTATCTGGGTGGCTTGCAATCACTCTTCCCTGGTTTTGGAAAAAAAAAATGCATATACTTGGCTGTTTATGTTATTCAAAATAGAGAAAGCTGTTGAAAGTATTCCTCAAAGATATAGGTGGGAAAAATGGCTAAAACGCTTTTATCTGTTTTGACCACAATGAAATCTGCAGTGTCTGTATCTCAGACCTTGAGCTGACTGCTATGAATCCCTGTTGGAGTAACAGAGCCAGTTGTCCTGAAGAAGCCTGTGGGAAAATCATATGCCTGAAGCATGGGAAATGGCATTTGCTTTGGGATTGTCTGCCAAGGCAGAGAACTCTCATGAGTTGGTAAGTTGATATCTGATGTGCAGATTTCCTCTGTTCCCCTTCTCTTAATTACTTTATTCTTATCTGAAAGTGATTTCAGAGAAGTACAGCTAAAATAAACATCCCTTCTCTTTTCTTGGAAATGCAGCTAGAAAAGTCTATGAACTTCCAGGTTAATGAGCAACTTTCTGATGTAGCGTGGGGGTAAATCTCTCCTCTACTTTTGTGTCAGATGGAAAGTTTAGGAGATGGAGGCATTTCCTGCTGGGAGGGGCTCAGAAATTTGTGCAGTGACGAGCAGCCCTGATGCTCCTATCTGCATCAGGCAGTTGTGTGCAGCACAGTGCTGTGGTATGGGGTCTCAGCCAGTGACGGAGTGAGGGGCAAGTGCCCCTCTTGGGGAGCAGGGAGTCACTGATGTCTCTCAGCTGGGTCCTGACACCAAATCAGAAGCCAGGGCTTCTGGTTTCATTAGTAGTTACAGACTCAGCTGTAGATACTTTGGCACTGAAAACCTGTCTTATTAATGTTATTCTCCTTGATTTACTAGTGAGTCATTTTTTGTTTTTTAATGGAAAGTGGTGGGGGTTTTTAGGCAAATGATATTAAAAACGTAGAAATAAGATTGAGTGAAGCTCTTACTGTTGCTAATCAATCTTCCTTTGTTCCATAAACATATTTTTGTTCTATTATCATCATCATTTTGGATTGAAGGGAGCCTTTTTTTTATTTATTTATAAGTCAGTTATCTTGGCTTTTTCTTTTCTGTCTTCTTCTCCCTGATTTGTATTTCACTTGTAAGATAGCCCTTTTGAGATGAGAACCCTGACTGATGTTGGGGGTTTTGCCCCCATCACTCTGATGTGACTAGAGAGTACCTTCTGTTCCCTGTATCCAAGGGGTCACTTGGACCTTGGTACCTCATGTTTACAAATGAGTTGGGCATCTTGTTTGAGTCCAAGTACAGTGCTGGTGGTGTTGGTGCTACGGCAGGGTCTGCTGGAAATGCAGACCCCCAGGGGATGGAAGGGCTCTGTGGGGAGTGAATGTGGAGAGGTTACTGTTGGTCTTCCACAGAAAAAGCTTGTGAAACTTTCTGCCAAGATATTTGAGATGTCAGTGTCGTTCATGCTAATTTTAAACTTTAGGAAGTTCTCATTGGGCTGTTTATAGGCTGGTTGCCTCTACAAAGGCCCAGAGGGACTTTTTCTGTAGAGCAAGCCTGAGAACTTCACTCAGGCAGACTGACCAGGAACTCAAGTCTTCATTTTTTATATTCAGATGTACAGCTCGCTAAACAGGGTGAATCCTGCAGACTTAATGCAGCCTCTGAACGCAGACTGACCACACTGATGTTGAGGGAACTACTAAAAAGCTTTCAAGTGAAGGCTTGTACCTGCATGTATGTGTGTGGGGCTGGGGTCAAAGATACAGAGAGTCTCCAGTACCCCAAAATCTGTACCTTTTGAAAACAAGGCTACGGGGTTATTTCCTCTTCTGCAGCTGGCATGCTCCTAAAAAGTTAGGAGGAGGCCACATACATCCTCACAGACCAAGGACAACTTATTTTGGGGAAGTCAGTTTTCACACCTGACTGACTCTATACACAGTCGTTTCCTCCCTGGTTCCTGCTATGCTAAAAAACTTGCAGCCTGACTGGATTCATGGTTTTTGGAGCTCTTCTGCTTGGTAGTGCACAAGAAGAGGTTTCATACTGGGAGCAAACACCTCTGCAGTTGTGAGAATAAGCAGCAATGAGCAGAAATCATCATCGTCATCATCATCATCATGGCTGGGCTTCGTGAACGAAGATTAGGGAAAGGTCTCTACCCACGTTTGTCACAAGCGCACTGGTGGCTAAAAAGGCCAATACGAGACAGGCATGTCTGGTTGCAAAAGGTACAGCAGAAAGACTCCTTAGGTGGTAAATTCTGCAAGGTACGATTCTTTCTGCGTTGTCTTTTCTCCTCAAGAGTGATCCTGCGTGCGTTCTCAAAGGCATCAGCAGCGTTATAGATGGTGTGTCTCCAGACCTCCGACTGGAGGCCAGAGTAGACCAGTGATGAAGATCAATATGGCTGAGGCTGAGATGTTGTTTCAGGCAGTCCTTGTATCTTTTCTTCGGGGCTCCTCTCATGCGGCAGCTGGTGGCAAGTTCACCATAAAGCAGGATCTTAGGGAGGTGGTGGTCCTTCACCCTTGAGACGTGCCCTGCCCAGTGCAGCTGTGTTCTCAGCAACATGGCCTCAATGCTTGTGATTGCTGCTTGTTCTAGAACAGATGTATTGGTCACATAATCTGACCAGTGGATGTTTAGGATTGTATGAAGGCAGTGCTGATGGAAGCGTTCCAGGAGACGCAGGTGGTGGCCGTAGATGACCCATGATTCAGATCCATATGAAAGAGTAGACAGCACTGTGGCTTTGTAAACACTGATCTTTGTACTTTTCTTCAGGTATTTGTTTTGCTAAACTCTTTTATGAAGCTTTCTGTAGGCACTGTATGCCTTTGCTAACCTGTTGTCTCTCTCTCCATCAATCTTACCATCTGAGGAGATGAGGCCACCCAGGTAATTAAACTGCGGGACTGATTTAAGCTCTGATTCGCCAGTTTGTGATATGGCGATGATGGAAGACTTCCTGAGGTGCAGGTTGATAGAGAACTTCAGTCTTCTTTAAGCTGACTTCCCAAAGAGCTCAGCAGCGTCTGCGAAGCAGGATGTTAAACGCTGCAGAGCTGCTTCTGTGTGGGGCCACAAGGGTGGCATCATCAGCATAAAGCAGCTCCTGGACAAGATGATTTAAGGTCTTGGTGTGGGCCTTCAGTCGCCTTAAGTTAAATAGGCTTCCATCAGTACAGTATCGAATGTAGATACCGTCCTGATCCTCGAGGTCTGCCATGGCCCTTTGGAGCATCCTGCTGAAAAAGACTGTGAATAGGGTTGGTGCAAGAACGCAGCCTTGTTTCACACCACTGGTTATTAGAAAGGGCTCACAAAGTGCATTGCCATATCTGACCTGGCCATGCTGATCCTCATGGAGTGAGATGATCATTTTAAGGAACTTGGGGGGACAACCTAAACGTTCCAAAATCTGCCACAGACCTTTTCTGCTCACAGTATCGAAAGCCTTGGTGAGGTCAACAAAGGTTACATAGAGACCTTTGTTCTGGTCCCTACACTTCTCTTGCAGTTGTCTGAGAACAAATACCATGTCTGTGGTACTCCTGTTGGCTCTGAAACCACATTGGCTTTCATGTAGAATTCCTTCTGCTAAAGCGGGTATTAGTTTGTTCAAGAGTATTCTGGCCAGGATTTTGCCAGCAATGGAGAGCAGAGTAATACAACAGTAATTTAAGCAGTCTGATTTAATTCCTTTCTTCTTATACAAAGTGATGATGACTGCGTCATGAAGGTCCAATGGTAGTTCACCTAGTTCCCAACAGCGCACCACAAGCTCGTGATATTTAGCATGGAGTGCAAGGCCCCCATGTTTCCAGACTTCAGGAGGAATTCCATCAACCCCAGCTGCCTTGACAGTTTTCACCTTCTGTATGGCCTTAAGAGTTTCTCCTAAAGCGGGGGCAGTATCCAATTCATACTTCACCAGTTGTTGTGTGATGGACTGAATAGCTGAGTCTTGGACTACGCGGCTGGTACTGAAAAGAGACCATCGATTCAGAATAGAGGTTTTATCTGTCAGAAGCATTTGACCATCTGCACTGAGTAGAGGGCTTTGGACCTGGTATGTAGGCCCATATGCTGTTTTCAGGGCCTCATAGAATCCTCTGTGATCACCCGTATCTGTGCATAATTGAGTTTTCTCAGCTAGATTGATCCACCACTTGTTCTGGATGTCACGGAGTTTCTGCTGGAGCTTGCTGCATGCAAGACAAAAGGCTGTTTTTCTTGTGTGACAGGATGGCAGTGCAAGGTGTGCTTGTGGGCGGTTCTCTTCTTCCTCAACAATTCCTGGATCTCTTGATTGTTTTCATCAAACCAGTCCTTGTTCTTCTTGAAGGAGAACCCTAAGGATTCTTCAGAGGATTGCAGGATGCTGTTTTTAATATGGTGCCAAAGTGTTTCAGGAGAGGCATCTGTAGAATCTATGGAATGGTTTTCGAGCCTAGTTTGAATATTTGCCTGGAATCTGTCTCTCACTGTGGCTGATTGGAGATTGTTAATTTGGAGTCTTCTCCTTGGGATACTGCCCCTTTTAGGTTTGAATTTGAGATTGAAGTTGAGTTTACAGCGCACAAGCCGATGGTCTGTTTGGCATTCTGCACTGGGCATCACGCGGGTATGGTGGACATTGTGGACATCTCTCCGTTGCACCAAGACATAATCAATGAGGTGCCAATGCTTAGATCTGGGATGCATCCAGGTTGTCTTCAGACTATTTTTCTGCTGAAAGATAGTATTAGTGATGGGGAGCCATTGCTCTGCACAGAATTCTAGCAGAAGTCGACAATTATCGTTGCAGTTTCCAACACCATGCTTGCCTAATATTCCTTTCCAGGCTTCAAAATTCTTTCCTACTCTGGCATTGAAATCACCAAGAATAATGATCTTATCATCTGCAGGCACCTTTTGGGTAAGGCGGCGCAGGTTGGTGTAGAATTTTTCTTTTTCAGCAGGGTCAGCTTGGAGAGTTGGGGCATACATACTAAAGAGGACAACGTATTGCTTGTTGTGTAGTGAAAGGTGTAGGGAGATAATGCGGTCAGAATGACCTGTTGGCAGATTTTTGAGTTTAGGAACGATAGAGTTTTTAATCATGAAGCCAGCTCTTGAGAGATGCCTTTTGGTTCTGGACTTACCTGACCAAAAGAGTGTATAACCGGCACCATGTTCTCTAAGGCTGCCTTCCTCATTGAGGTGAACTTCACTGAGAGCAGCTATGTCAATGTTGAGACATGATAGTTCGTGGGCAATTGGGGCAGAGCAATGCTCAGAATGTCCACTATCTGCAGAATCAAACATGGTTCTGTTGTTCCAGCATGCTAGAGTTAATTTGGGTACACCTTTGGAGGCAGGTGAATGCCTTTGTCTGTTGATCTTTGTGCGACCGCATTGGAAGAAGATGCCCGTTGGCCGCGGTTAACCAACCAGGTGAAGGAAGAGACGAGCTGTGGTTAGGTCATCTTTTCTAGGCCCCTCTCTGAGTGGAGCAAGCAGTGCTGCCCTTGAAAAGGCTGCTTGGTTGTTCAGGGTGCTGCCCAAAGAGACTGTCATCTCCAGTCAGTCTCTAATGACCAATACCCTGAACCGCCTGCATGCAGGGTTGGGTCTGCGGCTCCCAGTGCATCTTTCACCTGCCATTTCGACCCTTGCCCATCGTTACAGGGCTTTGTGAATGTGGGTAAGGCCTTCGAGCCTGCGCAGTGGATTTTTTAGGTGAGAGGCAGTATGCGCAGAACTGAACCCACCCTTTAATCCTAAGGTTCATCTGCCAGGGCCAAGCAAACTTGGATGGTGACAGCAAGGTCCTCAGGATGTAGGTTTAATTAGAGTGACCTTCTCTTAGATGGATGGCCTTACAGGGCTAAGCAAGCTCCATCTGCCGGGGTTTGGGATTAGAGTTGTCCATTTCCTAGGATGACTGCCAGAAGGCTAACGAGCTCATCCTGCCCAAGGATATATTGTATCTGACCCTGCAGTTTTGACCTGTCTGGCATGGGCAACCCTACCATCGCCAGCATAGCTCGCAACCGCATAGGGGTACACAGGCTTCTTTCCCATTAAAACGGTTAGGGCAAGCCTTTCACTCCTTACTTTTCTGCCACTCATCTATATTCAATCCCAGGGAAATACTCAGGAACATCCCTTTATCCTGACTACCCTTTCAGGACGCAACAAATGTATCCAGAACATACCGAACCTGGACAGTAACCACAGGTGAGCCGAAACCAAACCGTTCCTGCCCCAGTACCCACCTGGGGCTTGAGTACCTCTCATGGCCATAGCCTGGCCGAGACCCCCAACCCCCCAGAAGAACCCGTTATCCACCCTGACCTTATCCTCCCCCCACCGTGTTACCTCATATCTTCCCACGCACCGCTTACCTGCGACACTTCATGCAGGGCTGTCCTGCCTGCCCTCCCGCCAGTCCGAGGACCACCATGGCCTGCCCAACACCCCGCACAGTTCCAGGGGCGGGCAGAAATAAGGACAAAGAAACAAATAGTCTTCTCCATAGAAGGCCTTGTGCAGGAATGCCTCAAATTACCAACTGTATTTGGGTTACGTAGATGTGCAGGATAAGATCTTCTCCCTTCTTGTTTCCTCAAATTCCAATTTGATGTGAATGAATTACCAAGCCCAGGCAGATCATGAAAGCAAAGGCAGGTAATTGGTCATATAATGCTTGTATAAATCTATTTACAGTTCTTGTGATGAAATAGGGTTGTGTGCACTTTGACTTTAATCCTCTTATTTTCCATCTTTCTTTTAATAGATACTGAAATTCTTGCTCCATTGTTCACCCACTTTGAGCTGTGTAAAGAGTGTCAGCTGATAATTTAGAGCAAGTGGAATAAGATCCTCTGTATTCATTCCTCCTGTGTCTCCTTTGAAAGGATGTTTTTCTTCTTGGATCACAGCAGCTACTGCTAGAAGTATTTGTAGCTGGCACTTACTGCATTTTTACTAGATTTAGTTGATAAGGGTGACACTTGCATGAACCCTCATCAGTGGAATTTTTTTCAACATCTTTGCCTTCAAAAGCACTCCAGGCTTTTAAATCTCATCCGTGGGAGGTATTTTGCAAGGCTTTGATTTATTTGATGAAAACATGTCTATGATGTGTGATGCTGGCTGCTGTGGGACTGAGAGCAATGAGGAATCTTGCCTTTTAGCAGCATCAAATGTGACATGGCAAAAGTGCTGCTATTAGGATGTAGCTCTGCGCATCCTGTGAGCTCGTTAAGATCTTTGGCTTTGTTTTCATCCTTGGCTACAGCTGTGGCTTGGAGCGCTGCGGGCCTGCAGCTGGACCATGCTGTCTTGTACAGAGGCCATTAACAAATCTGTGGTGGTGCCTCATAAACACTCTGGGGTATCTCCAGGGGCTGGGAGGCTCCTCCCACCCTGTGGCAGTGTCAGGATGTCTGATGCAGCTGTGGGGTGGGGGTATGTGGTACTCAAGCCAGGGCAGAGGTGTGGGGGCAAAAGCTTGCCCTACTCAGCCCAGCCCTCTCTACTCACAGCAGTCCTGCTTCCAGGCACCTTGTTGGCACAGCCCTGCCTCTGTTGAGTAACAAAACCAAATAAATACAATGGGAAGCATGGGAAAGGGCTGGCAAGAGCAGACATCCATGATGGATATGTGCCCTTTGACATGTGCTGCATCTTGCAGATTAAAAAGTAGATGTTCAGGGCCAGATCCTGGCATTAGCAGGGCAGGGACTGACTCTGCTGACAGCCCAGTGTTTGCCCTTTGGAGGACTTTTGGCTGTGTGAGGATATGGAAAGTTGATCTGAATTAACTTTTCTAAAGCAGATTGCTTAAATTGGTTGAACACTCTCCTGTGGACTTGGATTTCAAATAGCCTTGCTTGACTGTAATTTATTTTGACTTAATTACATCTGAAAGTGAAATAAAGACCCTAACTCAGAATCAAAGCAACTTAATGCAGATCAACCCATTCACTTTAAATCCACATCCCTTAGCTAACTCCAGTCGATTTCCCTGTGTCCCTGTGTGGGCAGGTCCTAAGGCCCCGATGCCCTCTAACATGGCACTTCTCTCCCAAGCAGCTTTTAAGTAAAGGACTTTCATAACCTAAAACTGCATTGATATTACTTTTTCTCCTGCTGGAAACAGCCTTCCTCCCTTCTGAGGAATATACATTGTATGTTACAATTAACGCCATCACTGTAATTACAAACTGCCTACAAGACACCCTCTGCTTCACTTGTAATTGGAAAGGCTCTCAGTGACAAATTTCACCAGCAGTCCCAACACTGCTGCTAAAATGTTTCTTTTATGTTTAAATCACAACTGATAACTTATACTTTACACAAGAAGTGGGGTTCGCACGTCTGAGCATGTCCTCCCAGCTTTCTGGTAAAGTGCTTAAAACTAGTAATGTATTTTAAAGGCATATCACGTGCAAGTACTGTGGATAGAGAAAGAGCATTTGATGCTGCCTCCTCTCTGCTGCTAAGAAGACCTAATAAAATGCTTTCTGCAAGGAAAGTTGTGGGGGAAAAAAAAAAAAAAGGTGCTGTGTAAAAGTTGACCTTGGACTGCAAGTCCAGCTGGCCCTAAAAGCAGGACTTGCTGGTGTTCAGATGTCTTGGGGCTGCCTCATATATTCTCTATGCTCTGGTTGCCAAAACAGAAAATGCTGCAGAACACTTTATGGGCTGGTTAAAGGGCTGGTGTCATCCTGCTGTAATTTGTCCATCTGCTATCAAACTTATAGTTTGATAGGAAAACCCAATAAATTTTAAAAAATTTTCAAGGGACTGGGTGTTATTTCAGCTGTCAGCTGTGTGACCTAAGAGTGATGCTTTTTGGGGACAATATTCTCTAAGGTCTGGAGGAGAAAATAGCCATCTAGCCCACGCAGAAGACAAAATCCGTCACTATAGCAACTGCAGTGAATGTTAATCATCATAAATTTAGTTCTCCCCTGGCACTTGCTATATAAAAATAATGTGTATGTCAGCTTCCTACCTTTCTGGGTGCTGCCATGTCTACAAGCCTGGCTTGCTGCTTATTGCCCAAAACTCTGCAGGATAACTCAAGAATGAGTGCTGGCTGTCCCCTCTCTCATGTGGCCACTATAACCAAATTTCCTTGAGAGTTACCTCTCTGCATCTCCTGCAGGTCATCCTCCTTCTCCTACAGGACTTGTGCTTGTTCTGCTTCTAATCTGGGACTTAGGTCTTCTAAAGCTAAGCTGGTATTTATGTTTAATTCAAAGTGAGGGAGAGGGTGACAGAACCGATTTGCTTAAAATTAAGTTTCAGGCCATGGTGCCTGAAGCAAGCCCTCTCACAGTGGTGAGGAAACTCCCATTGACTGAAGAGACTTTTGCTCAGGCACCGTATTTCTTCCTGAAATGGGGCCAACACAATCCAGATATGAAAGAAGAGAGTATTAAAGCTCTTTCTCTAATAAGTACAAGGTGGTCTGTGCCTTAGGGGGTGCCATCTGATGTGTCCCAAGGGTCAGTGCAAGGCTCCCTCATGGGCCTCTGTGAACATGGTGCTGTAAACCCTGCTGTAATTATCCGTTATTGCTCCTGCTTGATGCTAAGAAGGGAGATCCCTAAAGGAAATGGAGCTACTTGGAAGTGTTTAATATTAATTTCCTTTCTTGAATCAGTTTTGCTTGACTCAACCCAATTCTTGGATTTGCATCTGAAAACTAGGCAAAGTCTCTCTTGGGATATCTCAGGGGTTTACTAGGGATTGGTTCTGCATGCAATGAAATGCCTACATTCAAAGCTAGATAGCTTTTCCTTATCACAAAAAAAATAAAGTTTGAAAAACGGCGTAACCACTTTTTTCAGATGTTGAAGATGTTGAAGAGCAGGTAAGGGAAGGCTTGACTGCTTGCATAACACCCCACGATACTGCTGGTTACACTGCTACAGTTCTTTGTTTAGAAAAAAATCCAGGTAAATAGTTATGAAATGATCGTCTTGTTTAATGGAAAACATTACAGACAGCAGATCTACTTACTGAAATGAAATGAAATTATGAACTGCTTATAAATATCAGAAAGCATAGGGCTGTACACTCATTGAAAAAAATGGGAGCTGTACCTCTGTAACCAGTTATTAAAATCATTAGAAATGCGTCTCCCCAAATTAAGGTACAAAGAGACCAAATCCCAAAGTCAATAGCATGGGTTTTATTTAATGGTAAATGTGAGACAGAGAGATAGAAGGAAATAAGGGAAAGGAGCAAGTGGGGGTAGAAGAAAGAAAGTAACAGAGAGAGATTAAAATAGAAAAAAGTATCACCACTCCGTGTAACCCGGGTGGCATCCCATTGGTCTGGCTCTTCTGGTCTTCTTGGTGGTGAGGGTTTCCCAAAAAACATAGAGTCCAATGGATTAATACATGTTCAGGAGATGCCCGGTACCTCCCTTTTGGGTGGGAAACTTGGCAGTCTCTTGCAACAGATTTGTTGCCTCACTTGGATCACCTTCAGCCTTCTGGTGATGGGAGGCCTCAGGAATGGATTAGGGGGGGCTCTCTGGGGGTCTTTCGTGGTTTATGAGCCCTTCTCAGCTGCCTCTCACATGAATGTCCTGTGTTTACCTGGTCTTCTCAGGGGTGGGGAGGAGGGGCAGGGGGTTATTTATTTAGTTTGGTGTGGAGAGATTTCACCATCACACGCCCGAAACCCTTCTCCCCCACCACCCCCTGAGCCCACCTAGGGCTGGTTCTTAACACAGATACATTCTTCTTTCCTTGACCTTGTTTACTTCTCCTCAGACTTGAGATGATTAGACGATAGTCTTGTCTCAAGCCCCCAGCCACAGTCCAAACTCCAGTTGGGAGGCACTGGGAGACGGGGGTGCCTCAGTGACCACAGGCTGTTGTTTCTTGCACTTTGACAAAAAGTCTTTCTATGATTTTGACAATGTTTAAGATATTACTGACATTTCAGTGCATCACAACCTCCTTTTCAAGGGAAAGAATATTCCCCCTCACTTTGGAGGTGTTAATTGGAATCTGGTTTTGGTTCATTGGTTGATTTTGTGTCCGTTTGCTTGTGGTTTTTAGGGGGAGGTAGGGTTGGTTGTAGTTTTTATTGGATTTTTTTTGGTGTTTTTTATAAAATTGATATCACCTCGGTCATATTTTCCAGTAAATTGTCCAAGGATCCCAAATGCAACTATTGGCAGTGTAAGTGAAGCACAGTCACTGTCTCTCTGGTGCCATGTATCGGACATCATGTGAGGGCTGTGATTTAGCTGTGTGTGAACACTTTGACATAACCCAGAGTGCTGGGCAGCCCTTCAGGGGGACCTTGACAGGCTGGAGAGAGGGGCAGAGAACAACTGTGTGAAATTCAACAAAGGCAAGTGCGCAGTCCTGCCCCTGGCGGAGAATAACACCTGGCACCAGCACAGGCTGGGGGTGACCCACTGGAGAGCAGCTGTGTGAGGAGCTGGGGGTCCTGGTGGACAACAAGCTGTCCATGAGCCAGCAGTGCCCAGGGGGACAAGAAGGACAAAGGGGTCCTGGGGTGCATTTGGAAGAGCATTGCCAGCAGGTCAGGGAGGTGATCCTGCCCCTCTGCCCAGCCCTGTGAGGCACATCTGGAGTGCTGTGCCCTGTTCTGGGTTCCTCAGGACAAGAGATATGGAGCTCCTGGAGCAGATCTAGAGGAGGGTGACAAAGATGATGAAGGTACTGGAGCATCTCTGTGACAAGGTGTCATGGTTTGAGATAGCCCCAAAATCCAATCCCCTAGCTCCATTCCCCCCTCCCACATCTCAACCTAATGTGAGATGGGTTTTTCCAGACAAAACACACCAGACTCAAAGTGGGGGAAAGGGAATATATTACAATGACTGTACAAATAAATACCATATCACATTATACACACGATCACAACTATCTCTACCATGACATATAGTATTTACAATGGGTCAGATCTCTTCTCCCCTCCAAATAAAAGTCCAGGAGGGAAAGAAGGACAGATCCCTTCCAGTCCTTAAGCAGCAGCATCTTCTGAGGCAGCAGTCTGTCTGTCTTCTCCACATGCAGCAGCTGATAGCTGGCTTTCTGCCAGCACTCACGAGGGAGGTATTCAAACCTCTCTCGGCCCCATCGCCTCCAACCGAGGGGTCTTCCGTGGGCTTCGTAACCCCAGACAAGGTCGTATCACCACGTCATATCACGAAGACACAGGGGGGTCTTCGTGACGGTCTGGTATCTCCAGGAGACTCAGTTCCTTGCAGGGCCTCTGTGCCCTGTCTCTCAGGCTGCCACCATGGCAGCAGTGCAAGGGGGGAGCCAAGGTCAACTCTCCCCGCATTCCATCTGGCCGTCCAGGTCCAGCTATGGGACATTCTGAGCTTCTCAACTCCTCTCTCACTCCAGTGCTGCATGTCTAAAACTCTTCTCCTTAATAGGAGTCCATCTCCCTCTTCTCCAAGAGGGTCTCAAAGGAGTTTTGGGGGGCTGGTACAGTCTTACCCCCAGAACTCTGTCTCTCAGCTGCTGGCTCTCTTTTTTCCCGGCTCTCCTTCCAGGAGTCCTTTCTCTGGTGCTGCATGTTGCTTCTGCTGCTCCTTCAGTTCAGGTGTTATCTCTCCTGGCTCTCTGCCACCGTTTCTCTGGTCAGTGCCGGCTGCTGCTCTGCACCCATGGAGAAAACATCTCCCGGCATAACTACAGGCACCTAGCCCAGCTTTATGCTGTTCCAGGTCCCTGCAGCCCCCAGCCAGGGGCTGGGAGGCCCCAGAGGGCCCAAGGGGCTCAGAGCCCCTTCCTCGTGGCTCTACAACATGGCCACCTCTCCCAACAACCAAAACTACAACTCATCTCTTCCGGTGAGCTTGTGGAATGTTGACATTTTTGCAGAAGCGCCCATTGGACAGAACTCCAAAATTTCCATGGGTTTCCACCCATTGGGGTCTACCACTTTTCTTAGCCCCTGGGGGAACACAAAATTCAAACCACGACAACACTCCACCCCTCGCTCCTGCGAAAATGTCAACATATCACAACAACTGAAAAAAACTCTAATCAACATGCAATCTTCAATAGACTAAAATATAACCAAAATCTCTCTAGTACACATCAATGAAGCATCATCACAAACTTAACTCTACTCTTAATACTTAACTTACATTACTCTAGCCTTACCTTCACTACAATGGTACAGTCTGTGTTTTGTCTGGAAAACTCTTTCAGTTACCACAAGCCTCATGGCTCTTATCTCTTTCCCCCGATGGTTTGCAAACATCCTCTGCTACCATTTATGTCATGGTTTGAGATAGCCCCAAAATCCAATCCCCTAGCTCCATTCCCCCCTCCCACATCTCAACCTAATGTGAGATGGGTTTTTCCAGACAAAACACACCAGACTCAAAGTGGGGGAAAGGGAATACATTACAATGACTGTACAAATAAATACCATATCACATTATACACATGATCACAAACTATCTCTACCATGACATATAGTATTTACAATGGATCAGATCTCTTCTCCCCTCCAAATAAAAGTCCAGGAGGGAAAGAAGGACAGATCCCTTCCAGTCCTTAAGCAGCAGCATCTTCTGAGGCAGCAGTCTGTCTGTCTTCTCCACATGCAGCAGCTGATAGCTGACTTTCTGCCAGCACTCACGAGGGAGGTATTCAAGCCTCTCTTGGCCCCATCGCCTCACAACCGAGGGGTCTTCCGTGGGCTTCGTAACCCCAGACAAGGTCGTATCACCACGTCATATCACGAAGACACAGGGGGGTCTTCGTGACGGTCTGGTATCTCCAGGAGACTCAGTTCCTTGCAGGGCCTCTGTGCCCTGTCTCTCAGGCTGCCACCGTGGCAGCAGTGCGAGGGGGGAGCCAAGGTCAACTCCCCCCGCATTCCACCTGGCCGTCCAGGTCCAGCTATGGGACACTCTGAGCTTCTCAGCTCCTCTCTCACTCCAGTGCTGCATGTCTAAAACTCTTCTCCTTAATAGGAGTCCATCTCCCTCTTCTCCAAGAGGGTCTCAAAGGAGTTTTGGGGGGCTGGTACAGTCTTACCCCCAGAACTCTGTCTCTCAGCTGCTGGCTCTCTTTTTTCCCGGCTCTCCTTCCAGGAGTCCTTTCTCTGGTGCTGCATGTTGCTTCTGCTGCTCCTTCAGTTCAGGTGTTATCTCTCCTGGCTCTCAGCCACCGTTTCTCTGGTCAGTGCCGGCTGCTGCTCTGCGCCCATGGAGAAAACATCTCCTGGCATAACTACAGGCACCTAGCCCAGCTTTATGCTGTTCCAGGTCCCTGCAGCTTCCCCCCAGCCAGGGGCTGGGAGGCCCCAGAGGGCCCAAGGGGCTCAGAGCCCCTTCCTCGTGGCTCTACAACATGGCCACCTCTCCCAACAACCAAAACTACAGCTCATCTCTTCCGGTGAGCTTGTGATATGTTTACATTTTTGCAGGAGCACCCATTGGGCAGAACTTCAAAACTTCCAGGGGTTTCCACCCCCTGGGGAAAGGCTGAGGCAGCTGGGCCTGTTCAGGCTTGAGAAGAGACACTGAGAGGGGACAACATCCATGTTTGTCAGTGTTTGCAGGAAGGGGTCAGGGGATGGACCAGGCTCTTCTCGGGGGTGCCCAGCAATGGGACAGGAGGCAACAGGCAAAAAGTGGTGCACGGCAAGTTCCCTCTGAGAATGAGTAAGACAGAGAAAGCTGAATCCTTTCTGAAAGTGGATTTTTGTTGCTGTTGTTTCTGCACCAAGCAATGGGAATTTTTTTTGCCTAAGCTTTGCCGAAGTCTCTGTCTGGGAAAACAAACTAAAGCCCCTCAAATGTTTAGGAAGGGTTAGAAACCCATTTGGCCTATAATATTTTACAAGTTATCCTTCTGGAGTACGCTGAGTGGTGGCAATCTGGTTTCACAAGTTACGATTCCTGCTACTATTGCTACTGTGAAATCCAGCCTCAAGTCCTGTGCCAAAAAGCTGTGAAAGCCTGGAGAGGCCAAACTGGTTGGCTTGCACATAGGAAATAAGGCTGGCAAGGTACTGAATGAAAATATTTGTTATTTATAGCTATAACATTCTGCATGGTTCCAAATAGCATTAGAGCACTTACAAGCTGCTTTCTGGAGCAGATTTGCAGGTAATGTTTGCCACAGGTCACAGGGTTATTGGAACAGAAACTAGAAATTTGTGTTGAAAACATAAATATGTATCACAAGCCACAAACTATTTATCACCTCAAAGACACGTGCCAAAATCAGATTTGTATGCTCTAAGACAGAACAGATTCTTGCATATATGAAAATCACCAGTCACAGAGTTGCAAAGTTATTGTTAATGTAGAGATAGTATCAAGGGAAAAGACAAACTGAAAAATTCCTTCTGTGCTTCCTAATCTGAAAATAACAAACGACCCCTTAAAAATGTGTGTTGGGAATAATATTTGTACTCCTTAGCTGTAAATGCATCCATTGCTTTGATTTCATTCATTACTAGAACCTCAGTAAAAGCCTCAATTCATGGGTTCAGCTTCTATATTTTAAAACATCTGCTGTTATTTAGATAATTACTACAACTGTGGCTTAGGGTTTAAAAAAAATAGAAAGAAGTTGTGCAGTAATGTGTAGGAGGCGTGTCCCAGGGACAGGGGAACCAAGGGACATGCACAGGGACAGACAACCCCATTGGTTCTAAGGTCACATGTGTTTAGGGGATAAAAGGGAGTGCGAGATTCAAATAAAACCTCTTTGATTTCCATCTCACAAAGAGCGTATAGCATTCTTTATCATATAAAGACAGCGACCCGACAGTAATGTGTGAGTACGAGGAGGCTTTTGTTAAAAAATTGCAAAATAAAAATAAACCTACATCCCCGGAATGAAAAGACAGATTGTGATCACACAAAAATCAAAAATATCCATTTGGAACGGGGACTCTGGCGGTGTTGTGCACAGAGTGCTCCCTGGTGGTGAGGAGATGGAGGTGGAAAACAGGCTAAAGGACATAACTGTGCCACGTTGTGCCAGCCCTGCTGCTGGTGAATATCTCCTTCCCGTGCAAGGGCACCCAAAGGGCTTCAGTGTTTGGTGGAAAAACCAAAGGTGTAGATCTTTGAACATGAATGACTTTTGATTGATTGGAGTGCACTGGGGTTGCTCATTGAAGGAAGTGGGGATGCATCATCCTCAGGGGCTTTTTGGAGACATCCAGCATGGGCTGCTCAGGGAACCTGCTGATAATGGGGACTCATTTCTCAGTACTGCTCTCTCTTAAATGCCATACTCGGTTTTAAGGATGTCAGTGGTCTGATCTGGGGTTAGATGTTTCTGCTTCCAGAATTGCAGCAGATTTCTGCATCCTCACTCCTGGGCAGTTGCAGTGCTGAAGTCCTCAGCAAATGTGACTCATAGAATCAAACTTATGTGCATAGGTATAGGGAAGATCTAACATGGGTGACTTGAAATGGATCCAACCCATGCAGTGATCAAAAATCCAATTTTTCTCCCGCACTGCTCACTCACCCAGACCCATGTTGGCTTATACAGGGTAATTAGAGCACTGTGATACCAGTTTTTGACAGCTGTGTTGGCATGGCTGGCAGGAGTGTGGATATGCTTCAGTGTGAAACTCCTATAAAAAATGGCATTTCCAGGTAGTTTGGAATTTGAAAAGTAATTCTCCACAGAATGATGCTATTTCGTGTTTTCCTTCCAATTTTGGATGAAAACATTGTCAAAATATTGGAATTGTGCTCAGAGTTAATGAGGGACAAGGTCGTTCCACGTTTGCTTGGTTTTCATTTTTCCTCCAGCTGTACTTCTGAGACTCTCAACGCTGCTCTGTTTGTAGAGACACCATCTGCCACTTTCCTTCCCAAAGATGGTCCAGGAGGAAAATCCTGTAGAAGGTCTCCAACCAGCTTTCCTGATGGTGTCAGCTGTGACTGTTCTGGGTAAAACCACACTTCTTGCTACTGCTCAGTGCAGCAGCCTGTGGTGACTGGCCTGCTCCTTTTGTCTTGACAAATACCCCTATAACCACACTTCTAGGAAGGGCTGGAATGACTCTTGCTTTTTCCTAATGCTTACAAACTGGCAGATTTCCAGAGACAAGGCCTTTACACAGCTGAGTTCTGTGTATTCAGAGAGTTGATTCTTCACTGGGTGTGTGAAGAATTCTTTGGTGCAATAACTTTTTAAGCTAATAATTAAAAAAAAAAAAGGTCCCTAAAATATTTGTTTTCTTAAGCTTCAGCTGCAGTTTCTCTCCTTTGTATGTTTCAAAGGACTTTAAACTTAAGTAGAACTTTGATTTGTAACTGCAGTTCTTCATAATCTATTCAGGTTTGTATTGAAAAGTGACATGAGACTTTTAAGGAACAGCACAATCCAAACCAGAGAGAGACCATCTGCAAGTTGGATCATTCCCTACGGGAGAACCTGTTTGCCACCCTTCTTCTCATGCAGGTTGTTTCTTGGAGCTGTTCTACAGTGCTCTGGATCTCAGGGGTTTTTTTGTGAGTGGTTTTGTTTTGTTTTTGTTTTTGTTTTTGTTTGGTTGCATTTTGGCAGAAAGTCTTTAGAATGTGGGTTTTGTTGTTTCCTTTTTTAACCTTTTTCTAGAGTCATCTGTAGATTTTTTTCTTCCGAAACTCCTGGTATTTGATTAAGGAAGAGAGTATTTGATAAACTGGGCAGTGGCTTATTGGTAAAACCAGCCTCTGAAGAAGCAGAGAGGCAGTTCTTCATTAGCAGCAAAGCTACAAACTGAGGTTATTTGGCAAAACTCTGACTCCAGCTGCCAAGGTGTCTCCCAGATGTGGGCATGGGTTCCCAGCATGGTCCAGACTTTCAGCCACGGGTTGCCCAGCCAGGGCGGTTGTTATGCAGCCAGTGTCACCCTGTGCCTGCTGCAAGGCATGGCAGGACCTGGGCAAGGACTTGGAGGAATTCCAGGTGGATTTGTTGCATCTCAGAAGCACTAAAAAGCACCTGTAAAACTGTCACGTGCACAGAGAGAACAAAAAGTTAGCAGGAATTTTATTCGTTTCAGTTTTTATAAGACAGGCTTCATCTTTTTTTTTAAATGGGAACCAAAATTTTGTCAGGATTAAAACTTCATTTGTATTAAAAATAATCATAACTTTTTCATCAGCCTCAAACCACTGAGCATTGAATTATTAAGCAGCTTGAAAACTTGTGAGGAGTACTGTCTATTTTCTGGTTTTTACTTCCTCTCCTGCCCTTGTGGTCAAGTTCATGTGGGTGGGTAAGGCTGTTCCCAGCCACCTTTTTGTAGTTGCTTAATCCCCAGTAAATTTCTGTTACAGCTTGAGAGTCTCTTTAATCTGTTTAACCTTCACCTAGTCCTTGCCTGGAGGCATTTGCTCCATGTGAATGTTATTTCATCTGGTCTGTTCTTGGATTTAATCCATCCTGATTAGAGATTTCTGAACATTTATCAAAGTGGGGCGGGCGGGGGGAGCCTGGACACAGAATTGTTTTAGAATATAGGAACCTGAGCACTGATTGCTGCTAAAATACTGAGCATTGGAAACCAAGTGTAATTAAAAAAAAAAAAATCACAAAAAAACCCACAAAGAAACTGAAGTGTGTATGTAACACTAATAGTAGAAGTTTATGGTAAACTTAAGGAGTTTGACATGGATAAACTCAGTTTACTTTGTGTCTCCCTGCTGCCTCTCAGTATATTTAGTAAAAAGATTACTTAATAATTATCTGTAGAAAATTCCTCCACACAGTCTGTGTCCTTTTGGAGTGATCTTTCTAGCCCGTGCACACGTTAAGATTAGCCTGTAACTTTTAAACTGCCTCCCTTGATTTAACCAGGGTTGAACATACTTGAAGTCAGGCTGAGTTATCCTTTGTGTGTTGTTGGTGTGTTTGGAGGCTTTTCCTTTGGTATAGGGTGTCAGTAGCTCTTTAACGTTCCAGGCAGTTTCACAAGAGAATTTATTTCAAAGCTAAATAATAAAGGAGAAGGAAAAGAAGTACTCATATTGCAGGGAAGACGTGCGGGATCCTGAGCACGAGTAGAGAAGGCAATGTACTGTTAGAGACAGTGAGTGGATCTGATGGATGGTGTGGAGCTGATTCATGGTGTCATGGAAACTTTTACTCCCTGGGAATTTCCCATGTCCCAGTAAAAACACCCATAGTTACTGCCAGACTAAAATCAATCTTTACCATCATCAGTTTTTTTCAAGAGGGAGTGAGAAATTTACTATCTGTGCTTCCTTACAGCTTCCGAAAATCATTTCAAGTGGACTCAGAGAAAAAAATTAGCTATCTGGTATAACAGCAAAATTGCAAAGGTCAATGAGAAATGCCTGAGCAAGTGGGCTGAGGGAATGGGTGACTGAGGGACTGAACTCTGGTGTTCTGAGGCTCTGATATTCTCTGCTTGTGCTCTGTAGATCTATCTTCATCCTCACTTTTATTCTCTGTCCTTGTGCAAAGGGCTATCTCAGCTCCTGTCTGTTGTGTGCTGTCCCCTGTTGTAGGGTCAGCTCCTTTGGCAGCGCTTTCAGACAGATCCTTGCTGCCTGTGGCTCCCACCAGCTCTTAGGAGGGGCAGAGCAGGACAGAAGAGTGACTGAAGTATTTGAGTGGGGTTAAAAGAGTAAATCAGGGAAGAGAAAGCTGCTGCAAAGGAGTTACTATGGGCAATGGGTTGTGCTGGGGCACAGCTTATGGCAGCAAGGGCTTACGTCCTTAAAAGACTTCACATATCTGAGTAAACTTCAGACCGTTTCTGGTGCCTTCACTGTTTGTGGTACCAGAAGACAGATTTCTTGACCTCCACATTTAACTTGCTGTTTGTCGAATTAGGAAATTTAAAGGGCAGACCTATCACTTTCTATTTGGACATGTGGGTAGTTGATCATTCAACTTCCAAAAGGGCAGACTTGTTGGAGCCCTTTCTCAGTGCTTCCCTCTCATGGATTTCAGCTATGTCACAGGTACACTCGTTATTTCCCCTCGCTGTTTCTTTGCTCCTTGCCCACATTGAATCTGAGTAAACAGAAGGGTAACATTTTACTCACCTGTTTGTTCAGAGGTATGTAGATGATGGATGGGGCTGTAGACTGTGGTGCTCTTGGCCGGGATGGATGGGATGATGCTAGCTGCGGGGGTGATGAGCCCAGGTTTCCCAGACGTAGCTGTAAGTGCCACAGCTGCATAGAGCAACCAGCAGAGGAGAAAGCAAACCAGCATCACAACCTCTGTTGATGCCGCTCACCTGGGTGGGAGAGAGGCACGGTTATGCCATTAGCACAGCTTGTACTAGGAACATGGAGGTGTACTGGCGGTGTATGGGGGCTCCTGGAGTGGCCACACTAAGGACAGGGTTGAGAGTGTCATCTGAAAGTTCTGGCTGGAGAGGAGCCGCCCAGCACGGTATGTGATATAACCAGAGTGTGTACCTAACAGTTGGAATAGGACTAGGAATAGTGGTCTTCATCTAGAATAGACTTTTCCAGCTTTTCTAAATCACAGCATTTAATGGGAGTATCTTGAGCAGGAGGGAAGTAGAAGGAGTCTGCCCTGGTTTAACTGGCCCTGGGGGACAGGTGATCCCAGTGTTCCCGAAAGGACTGCTGGTCTGAGTCCTGCCAGGACTAATGCCCCTAGCCAAGAATGAAATGCCCTGTACCCAGAGGGCACTGGGGCAGGGCAGGAGACAGGTGAGAACATGAAAAAGAAGGCTTTGAGAGAACTTCTTCCTCTGAATCCACTGGTCAAGTGAGCAGTTGAGTTAAACTGATTTACAACAGGCTCCTTCCCTGGACTTGGGGCTCACGCGTGCTTGTCAGTAAATCATATTGTATATAAATGCTGCTGACCTATGCCTCACCCTTTTTTTCTAGTTTTAAGTGTGTTTTGAAAATCAGACCTTTCACTGACTGCTGTGTAATGCCTGCACTGCAAAGTGCTGCAGTAAGTGTGAGGAACTAATTATTACAAGCAGTTTTATGGGAAATCCGTCGGGATGTATTAGTGTGTTGGAAGTCACCTTGAGACTAATTTAAAAACGTAACCAAAACTGTTCAAAAAATAGAATATATCTGTAATTGCCTGCTGAAGGAACTCAAATACCAAGTACTTTATAAATATCCTGTTAATGTGCAAGTGAAATCTTTTATGATACTTGTCTGTGATTTAAAAAAAAAAGAAAGTGGTATTTGCCACTAGGAAAATAATCAAAATATTTCCATTAGTGAGAAGTGAGTATTTCACTCAGAGCCAGCACTGGCATAAGTAGCTCAGATTTATTCACAGACATCTTAGACAGATAGCTCAAATTCATCTGGTTATATTGTATTTCATGGAGTCTATAAGAATTCTGTATGGCACCTCCCCTGTGTGTGGATTCATTGAAAGTCTGCCACATCTTGGTATAAAACTTTACCAGATGCTCAGGATGTGTGATGAAACTGAAGCAGCTGGATGGGGGCAGATGTGTACAGGAATGGAGATGAAATACAGGCTGCATTTTGCATCACATGCACTTAGTTTTTAAGCTCCCAAGAAGCGGCACTGAAAGGCATCAGCAGCTGGCTACCAGAGTCCTTTATCTCCACACAAATCCCAGTTTCTTTGTGCCATTCTGAGACTCTCTTGTCTGCCTCCCCACGTCAGGAGGCACCTAGGTTGGGGGGTGGGTGATGACTTGCACATGTTCCTCAAGTCCCTGAGGAGAAAAGCCAAAGCTCCTTTTTTTTTCTATGGATTTTTATCAATTTTAGAAGAGTCAAACCAACAACCTCTTCCTTCAGATAAGGTCAGAAAAGACAAATGTTTACCAAATGCTTCCCACATCCAAATCAGCCTGATCTGAGGCTGGGCATGGGAGGAGGATTGTGGAGGGATTTCCATTTAATAGCCTTGAGCTGGGCACAGGTCACAGGGAGCTGGTGCAGTCTGCACAGGTCTTTCTTTATATCCTGTTGCAGCCTGGCACAGAGCTTAAATGGGGAGAAACAGCTGCTTTTGGTCAGTGGGTTGAACACTTACATAAAGTCAGTGGGGTACTTCTGATGGTGTGTGTTCTACCTGTGCAATGCTCCTTCCTCAGGCAAACCTGTACCAGGTCTCCATACTTCTGAATTATTTTATCCTTTCCTAAAAAAAGAGAAAAGCTTGCAGTTTTCAGACTGCTGCTGCTAGGGAATGGCTTCACGGGTAAGCAAGGAAAGGTTTGAATATCCTTGCCAGCAGCAGGAAATTATTATTTTCATCCTACGAGGCCAGAAAGCTTGAATATCCTCCCACTTTTGCAATTCTCCTTGAAGCATTTTTGCTTTCAATTACAAAGCTCCCCTGCTCAGTAAAGGAAACTCAAGATATTCATATTTGAGGCACATGCAGAAAACTTTTCCAAAACCAAATTCAGCAACCTTGAAACATTGCTGCATAGAAGCAGCAGATGGTGACTCAGATATGCCACACAACTGCATCCAGACTTGCCATTGGATCAGCTTCTGTAGGAGGGCAAAGCAAAGAGTTGTGTCATGCTGATAAGTGGTGCTGCGAGCTTTTATTTTAATTTTGCTTAATAACTTCCAGAGGATAGTAATTAAGCCAAGTCTAGCACATGTGGTTCGTCTGTAGTTGCTGACCCATGGAGGCTGGAAAGTCAGCCCAGGGTGTTCCTGGCTTAGGGCTAAAAGCAGCAACACTGACACAGGAATTTAGCAGAGTTACTTACCCTGCTAGTGCACTGACCTGATGTACAGCACCCTTTGCTTCTGGTTTGGTCAAAAATCTAAACATCAATCTGCTGTGCAAGCTATTTTTTTAACAAATCTCACTATTTCTGTACGTTTTGATATAGAAAACACCCACAAAAAATATCTGCAACCATCCCCCACATCCAGTTAAGGTCTCGACTCCTGGCTCTGTTCAGCGTCCCATCCCTGCCGTGGGCAGGCAGTAAAGGCTGGTGCTAGGAACAGTTGTGGGTAGTGAAAAGATGGTTTCCCAGTGTGCTGGAGTCACATTTCACGACAACTGATGCAAGCAGGAAGAGGATTAATGTACTGGAAATGTTAGTGTGCACTCACTCTGCACATGAGCTGTCCTTTTCATCCGGGAGCTTACTGTAACACTGCTTTGCCCTTTCCAGATCAAACTCAGCTGAAACGCAAACATAAAGATGCCAAACATGGTGGACAGTGCTGTATTTAATCCCATTCATTATAAAGGCATTTCTGTGGAATATGCACTCTCTCAATTCAACCCATGATTTCAGGGGCTTCCTGGATGCTGTCTGTTTGCCTCTTCCTGGGACATTCTAAACCATCATGTGTCTGTGCTGTGTATTATCTTCTGCTATTAGACGGGATCCATGGTGCAGATGGCCATGAACACAGGTGAAGGACAGACCCTGTGCTGAGATGTATTATGTACTAGCTAAGTTACTTTATGGTTTCTACTGCAGAAAAGCACCTCTATATGGTGATTCATCCTGCAGAAGTGATTAATTTGCCTTCTTTTTTTATTTCATTGACCATAATTGGGAACTTAGCATCCTCCTAGTGTAGTAGCACAGATGATCACAAATAGTGTTTGTGTGGCATGGCTTTGGATGTCATGGACATGAGAAGAACACGGACGAGCAGCTAACGCAACAAGCAGTAAAGACAGGTTTAAAGAGAGGTCACTGTGGACACAACAAATTCCTGGTTGATATTGTTAACACTGTGCAGAAATAACAGAGTGGTCACATTGCTAGGAAGGTAAAATATATGTTTTAAGCAATGGATGTGGAAATTACTCTGTAGTATCCAGGACTAGAGAGCACAGATGAATATTCCCATGGCCACCTGGGAGGTTTAGCCATGAATTCCTGAATCTCCAGGATTATCTGAGAATCTCAGCTGAGTGACTGATGATGTTTTCCTTCTTTTTTTTTGTGAAACCACCCTAGAATTTAGAGCTTGGAAAACTGACACTGGAGAACTTTCATGGGCCTAGGAAGATGATCCTTGAGAAATACATGAATTAGGCAGAGAGAGGGAAAAAAATACTCAACCAAATTGGGTATGTACCAGCCTGAGCCCACCAGCTGAGCCCTTGGCTGGTGTGAACAAAGCAGGGACAAACTGGGCAGCACAGACTCCCCTGAGCTGTAGCAGCAGCTGAACACCTTCAGCTTGTTCATCACAAAAGAACCCAAAAGCTGCCAGGTATACCCAGTTACACTCTGCCCTGGCAAATTCATGACTGCTGTTACTTGAATATATGCAGGAGAACCAGAGTATAACCTAATGAACTTGCCATTAAATTCCATTGCCTGTACATTAAAGTTCAATCCAATTTCTTCTAAAGCGGATGTGAAAATTCCTCCTGGTCCCTGCACATTAGTGTGTGCCCTACTTCTAGGAATTGATAAACATAGATAGAGGGTTTGCAGTGAGTATGTTGGATGCTTCAGGGGAAACCTTCGACCCTCTGGGGTTCAAACTTGATTATCTTTAACATGCCTTCCAACCCATTCGATGATGCTATGATCACTGAGAATTTCCTTGAAGCTTAGAGACAGTGGGCAGTCATACAGTCCTGGCTTAACATTATTTCATGGTCTCTCCTAATAATAAAAAGAAAAGGTTTTGCTTGGAGAGGAAATACAGATGTTTATCAAGGAAATTAAAGGCTGATGATTCCATGCAGAAATGTTGCAAGAACAAGTTAGATTTTATTTTTAAGGAAGTTTTTCTTGCCCTCCTAATATTTGGGCCTCTGAATTATACTTAAAAGCTTCTCACTGCAATTCTGAAAGCTAGAAACATGGTACCTGCATTGACAACAATGCATAGGCTTTCTTAAAAATCTCATCCATTCTGTGCCTTGCCATGAAAAAAACAGTGAGTGGCAACAGCAAGTTGCCAGCTCTGTATTATATGTCCATTTTAATGCTTGTCCATGTGAGGAGTGCTCTACTCCTGGCAGACCTTGGGCTTTTACTCCACAGAACAGATTTTACACTGATGTAACAGCCTTGAACCCAGACAATCAGTCTGCAGTACAGCACAGGGAGAGACGGGGAAGAGCAGACCTGGAGACGGGACTTAAAATGACTTGAGGCAGAAAGCAGCAACATTGCTGGATTGTCACTTGGAAACTCCTGCCTCCCAGATTTTGCTGTGTGCTGCTTACCTGCACTAGATCTGGTAAGTTAACATGTCAAGAGGCTTAGCACTGTCACTGATAAGAACAACCTAAATCTAAGACAAACCCTTTCCAGTGTCTCTTGTGCAACACCAACTAAGCACGGTCCTGGCTGGTTGGGTCCAGATCTTTCCTATATGCAAGAGGACAATTATAAAGCCACCCCCTGATTTTCCTATGCATGTATTTTTTCATGGTAGTTCTGGGAGATAGGGAGAGGGGACTTGATGATTTCTTGTAGAAGATGTGAAATGAAAAGGGTTATCACTCCTCTGAATTCACAGAAAATACAGCAAATTTTTCTGCAATGGTAGGTGAGCTCCGGCTGCACACCCAGAAAACCGATCTACTGGTGGGGAGCAGAGATGGAAACTTAGTTTCAAGGGCCAAACCCCCACAATTATTCTCAGGGCTGGGAATCCTTCCTCAGGATTTCCAGGATGGAAGCAAGCTTGTCTGCTGGCGGAAGGCTGTGGAGACCCTCGCAGTAGCAGTTGCATATTGCTTCCATGACCACGGCGTTGCTGGTGCTTGGTGTCTTGCCTGGAACTAAGTGTATTTTTGTTGACAATGGAGCACCTTATGCACAAGGAGGAACAAAACATCTGTAAGAAATTGCTTTTGCCTCAAACTGCTCAGTAATTTGTACCAGAATTCCATGCTTCTTTTGCAGCAGAGATGTAAGCCTGAGGGAGTGGAGCCTCGAGTTTGACTTCACTTAGGAGCTGTTCTGCTTTCTCTGCTCAGGGTTTCTGGGCTCACCTACACTGCCCTGTTCCCACTTCTTGCCCAAGTAGAGAATCAAGAGCGAATGTCTGTAAATTAAGCAGCTGTGAAAGGCCCCCCTCTCTTCTGAAGGCACGTGAAAATACAAAGAAATCTTCAGTCAGATGAATAAATTTTTATTATAGGAGCTTGATAACAGTCCACATAAATTATCTGTTTTCCCAGCCAAATATTTCCTTTTTCTCTACCTTTTTCCTATGCTATTTTACCTTTTTCTCCCTCTGTTACTCAGGCACAGTTTGGGCTGCTCTGAGCATCTCATTGCTTTTGAAGTGCTGTGGAGGTTTCCACCTCAGTTGACTGTACTACAGGCAAAGGTATCCAGATGACAATTGTAACCATTCCTGATGTGCAAAAAGTCTTGTGCTCCAAATCTGATGCTTATGCATAAACTTCAATCTCAAACTTAAGTTCATATAACTTAATTAGTCAGGTTTACACCAAAATATCTCAAGTTTGCCTGTCCCTTCTTGCTGTGACACCAGCAGCTCGCTTTTGGTGGGTCCAAACAAAACTTCTGACCCTTGGGCTGTGCTCCTGGTGCTGTCCAGGAGTCTGGGGAAGATTTGCCTCTGCAAATCATCTCTTTTTTTTCCCCATAAATGAAGGCTGTGGAAAACCTCCCATGCTAAGTGTATTAACAAGAATGATACTATGGAAATTTTGCGAGAAGCACTTGCAGCTGGGTGTAACCAAGGGAAGGTGTCTGGGGCCATGTCCCACTGGCAGGAGATCAGACCTCAGAGCCCACGTTGGGACCTGTGCAGGTGGAGGACCTGGCTCTGCAATTACTGGGGACTTTCTGGAAGCTGCAGTTTCCAGTGTTAACACAAACTTTTGCCAAAGCTTATAAGGAGGTGAGAGGACAGAGAAGAAGAAATCAATTTCCAACTTTTCATTTCTGAGAGGGCTTGGAAGATGAAAAATGAATAATAGTTGTTCTGTGCAAGAGAGAGAACTCTGTAGCTCAGATATGCCTTTGAAGTGCTCACAGTATCCTCTCATACCCAACTCTGTCCTCACAAGGGTGGACCATGTGATTCAAGATTAAGATTTAAGATTTCAATCTAAATTATTTTCTCACTTGTTGTTATAAACATAGAGTGCTATAATCACTAAAATGGGTTAATTTTTAATTTCAAATATCAGAATATTTAACTAATTCATCCTGGTTGTTGTTTGCAAAAGCTGTTAGAGAGCGCAGGCACGATGCAGTGCTGCTGGGAGCTGGCTGGGTTGTAAGCATTGCCTCATCCTTCTCCAGCTGAGTTCTCTGTTCACAGTGCTGGTGTGGTTCCAGGCTTGGGGGGCTTACCGTGTAAAGCAGGAAATGTTACAGTGAGAGGAAGTCCTTTGGAGTTCTTAATCTGCATAACTCATCTGTCAGTGAGAATGACTATTAAAGCACTTCAGCACTGCTGACATTCACACTGGTTTGGTTCCCCTCCTTCTGCATCTTTCATTGATGCTTTAATTGGTAATGACTCTGGTGATGGTATGTTCTTCTCACTGAGAGTGGAAGGGGAAATCTTCTCTAATGTTATCTGTAGTAGGCAGCAGAGTACCAAGAAGAGCCAGTGGAGGAGGAGAATATGGTCCCTGGGCAGAAGGGCAGTGGAGTTCAGCCCATGAAGCACGGCTGCTCTCTGCTGTTTTCTGGCAGGAGGGTGCTCTGAGAGACACTTCTTCCCTTACTGCATATGCCTGAACACTCCACTTCATTTGGGAAACACCTGTGGGAAAATAGTTGAGCTTCGAGAAAAAAATATCACAACTGCTTTGTTTTCAACTAGAAAAATCCTTAATATATTTACCAGGTCAAATTTTGCTCCACTGTCGCATACATGTACCACGGGATTTGTCCAACAGCAAAGTATCTCCTCTCCAGCTCTTTGGAGAAGCTGAGGACAGTCACTGTGCCCTTCAGCAAAGTAAATGCTCCAGGGATTAGCAGTAACCCTGAGTGGGGGGAAGTGTTGCCTGTTGCTTCAGGGCCAGCACATGGGCTGTGGCCCTCCTTGCATGTGCTTTGTGGTCGCTTAGATTTCAGATCTTCCACTCCCCACAGCTATTGCTGCTGAGGGAAGACTTTTCCCTCTGCTCCAAGAAGCAGCAGTTTCTGCTGGGGAACCTGTATCTGAGATGAACTAAATACGAGAAGCTCGAATGATGAACCAAGTCGAGCATGTCAAATGGGCGAAACTCCTACTACAGTTCGAGTGGGGAAATACATTTTCACTGGGATTGAGTTCAAAGGAGGAAAAGAAAGCCAATTCTTTGGTTAATCCTGTGCGTGGGTGGGACTGATCCCGTTTCTAAAGGTGACTGCCCTCTTCGATACCTTGGCCTGCAGGGTTTCTGTGTTCTCCTCTGGGCTCAGTGGTCTCAAGACCAGTTTCTCTCATCTGGCACATGAGGTGTTTCAGTGCTTAAACTGTCATGCTCCCTGTCTTTGTGAATGTGTTTGTCTCAAATGCCTAGTTCAGTCTCAGCTTACTTTGGCTAAGCACTCTAGCAGCATTCAGGATGAATGCTGAAAGACCACTGTAATTACCCTTTCCTCTTCCTGCTTGTGGAAGGGTATTGCTGGAAAACAGTGCTGTTTTCCCCTAGTTTCCTCAGCCCAAGCTGTATGAAGCTATTTCCCAATGTTAAAAACTGCGAGACTTGCTAAGTGACATGATGAAATTAATATGTAACACAGTAAATGCCTCCCTGCACTTTTTTCCCTTTCCATAACGCTTGAGGGACCAAGGGGGCAGAGTGCTGATGGAAACCTTGCTGAGGTGTTGACTTTTCCTGCCTTGTCTGTAATTACTGCTTATTGTAGATTTACACTGATGTAACTCAACAGAGGGCAGGAGTCTGAAAGCAAACAATTGAGCTTTTGCACTAATCGACTAGGGGTGAACACTGGTCAACAATTTGAAGGCAGGACTTCAGATTCATTTGAAAAGGAGATGATAGAAGAGTAACCTGACCATGAATTAAGGAAAAAAAATCCCAACAAAACTGTTATATAGTGACACAAAAGTTGGAATGCATTATATTTGCATTCTGACAAGTCATGTGAGAGTACTCAGCCAAGCTTGTCAAGAACTCTAACTAATGACTTTCTAACCCCTGTGCTCACAAAATGATTTATCTGTATCTGGTGAGCATTTTCAAGTTTTCACGTGCTATTCCAAAACTTGGCAACAGAATGGTTGTGTCCTGCAGGTTTCATGGATGTAATGGGGAATCACTGCTTGTGTTACTGTCAGTGAGATGGCTATTTCCTGCAGAGATTTGGGATGAAGACCATGTTTGACCAGATGATTTACCCAAGCAGGTATGTACTGGGCATTTTTATGCCCCACACCTTGAGCTGTGCACACTGCTGAAACATAGGAATGGTCATGAAGAGCTCTTGATTCTTCAAGAGATCCATGAACTCAGGGTGAGCTTGACACTGGCTATCAAGCACTTGAACTAGAATAAGTCACAAATTCTTGGGTTTTTTGTAGCCCATTAATTGTTTGCATCACTGAAGTTGTCTTTTAGAGTCTTGTCCATGTGCGCTGTTTCTGACTAAAATAGTTTTGCAGAAGTAATATCATGGACACGACTGAGTTTTCAAACTAGCCACAGGCCTTTGGATGGAGGATGCAGCCAGCCTTCCTGCACCACCCAGCTTGGTGTCCCAGAGGTTTTGCCCTGCTGCAAGCAGCTGCCTGTATGCTTCACCCTGAACCTGACAGCCTCTAACCCTGCCTCAGAGGCCGCTGGGCTCTGCAGAATAAGAGGTGTTGCCTGGATTTGCTTATCTGCTTCTCACAGCTAGCTCAGCCTGGTTGCCAATGGTCTCTCAGACTTTATTTAATTTCTGTCATTTCTAAACCTTCATAACCTCTACTGTCATTCTTCTACAGTGATCTGAGCTGAGGGATTACAGCTTCCCTGGTATGGCATGTAGCATGAGTGACGTCCTGTGCACTCCTCTGGAGCAACACACTCAACTGAAGGGGAAGTACCATGCTCTCGAGGCTCTACTAATGAAACCAAGGCCATTATAAAGCATCCAGGCTCTCTGTACCAAACCCCACTCAGCAGGTTTCAGCTTCCAGCTCCCTTTCAGGAATGGGACTGGACATGGGAGGCAAAGCCCACTGGGGCATTCCACTGGGGCACTGTGGTGAAGCTCCCATGCAGGAACCTGCGACAAAAGAACCCTTTAACCCAGATGTTTTCCAGCACACAAATGCATCGAGCTTTTACCTCCCCCCAGGAGAGCAGCAGCCTTTGCTTTTGTGTTGGCACTGCGCATCCCATTATAGGGTAGTTATGAAACCAGTATCAAAGTAGAAAGACTTCTCAGAAATGAGAAAAGATCAATGTGTTTGGAAACCTTAATACCTACATTTCCTAAAGGTTGTTTTCAGATTTCAGAATTCAGATTTGGTGTCAACACTGTAATATGTTCCAGGTCCTCTGGTATTCATTTGAAATGGCTTGGAGCAACCCTTCCCTCTGGCCATTTCCTGCCAGCCTGAAATGAGATGTGGGGGTGTCATGGTTTGAGAGCCCCAAAACCCAGTTCCCTAGTCCAAGCCTCCTCCCACATCTCAAGCCAATGTGAGATGGGTTTTCCAGACAACCACACGAGACTCAAAATGGGGGAAAGGGAATATATATTACAATGACTGTACAAATAAATACTACAATACATTATATACAATCTTAGCTATCTCTACCATGATGTAAGTATTTACAATGGATCAAATCTCTTCTCCCCTCCAAATAAAAGTCCAGGAGGGAAGAAGGAAAGACCCTTTTCACTCTCAGAGTAGCAATGTCTCATAGGCAGCAGGTCTATCTGTTTCGCTCTTCTTCTCATGTAGCAGCTGGATCTCTGCCAGTACACACGAGGGGTATCCAAGCCCCTCGGCCACTCATCTTCAAACGAGGGTCTTCTTCCGTGGGCTGTGTTTCCCAGGACAAAGGGCGCTATCACCACGTCATATCACGAAGCGCAGGGGTCTTTGAGACAGTCCTTATCTTCAGGGCATTCAAGTTCCCTACAGAGCTCTGTGCTCTGTCTCAAGCAGCAGGGGGGGCCAAGGTCACCCCCTCTGCATTCTTCCTCTGAGTTTTTTAGCTCCTCTCTGTGGTGCTGATGCAGTTTTAGGACTTCCATTCAGTAGGAGTCCATCCTTTCCACCTAGGAAAGGTCACAAAAGGAGTTTGGGGTTTTTATTTCAGTTCTTACCCCAACTTCCTTTCTCTCTGCTGCTCTCTCTCTCTCTTGGCTCTCTCAGACAACTCAGTGTCTTCCTTGCTCAGCTGCATGCTGTTTCTGCTGCTTATCTTCTGCTGGCTCTCAGCCACAATCTCTGGACGCTGCTGTTGCTCTGTCTCTGCTCACTCACAGTGGAGAAAACTTCTTTAGCTTTCAGCTACAGGTACTTAGTCCAGCCTTATGCTGTTCAAGTCCCTGCAGCCCCCCCCAACTGGGGCTGGGGGGCCCCCAGAGGCCCCAAGGGGCTCCGAACCCCTTCCTCGTGGCCTCAGAACATGGCTACCCCTTCTACCACCAAACTACAACTACCTTCTCTTCCGTTCTGAGTGTGATACGTTTATATTTTGCAGAAGCGCTCATTGGGTAAAACTTCAAAACTTCCAGGGTCACCCCACCCTGGGGTTTTACCATTTTATAACTGCAGGGGGAAAACTGTTTCCCCCCACCACAGGGGGAAAAAATGGATCCTCTCTTAGTGTTCACATTTTTCTTTAGGTTTAAGGAAACTGTGATCTCGAAGCAAGAGAGTGGAATCTGTCAGCTGCTTGTAAGCAGCACAGGAGAATGAGAGAGCCTAGACTGATTTCCTAGAGTTTAAGCATCCCTGCATATCTCCTGTGGTGGCAATCGGGTCAGAAATCGGAGCATGAAAATACAAATGCCAAGGGAAAGGATATAACTTTTCATGCCTTGGTGAAAGCAAACATCCTGATCTCCCAGTACAAATTTACTCCTGTAAGTGGTGCAGATAATCTCAGCTACAGGGATCTATTCATCACAGGGACTGAAAGTACGATTAAAGGCTTACCGAGCGGTGCCTATAATTTGGTATTCACTAGAAATACAAATATCTGTTGTCCAATCCTTAAATATTTAGCTGGCATGCGAAGCATATTTTGTTCATTTTTTCCCCTCCCTCTTACACACACTGGGGGTTTTGCGGCTTCTGTACCTTGCTGCCATGGGGGAACCTGGACAACAGGAAAACCAGCCTGGGTAAGCAACGGGAATAGCAATGGGGGGGCTGCCTGGGCCAGGGCAGAATGCTAGATAGAGGTTCCTGCCCCTGCACCTCACTTCTGGTTTCCCAAACGAGCCCAGGTGCCTCCACAGTATCGTCCAGTTTTGACTTTCCCTCTTCATGGAAAATCCCCCTTCATGGAAAGATAACTTGGATCCAGACACAGGTATTGGCAAGCAAGGTATGATGGCAGTGGTGTGGACTAAACCTCAAAATGGGCTCTTCCCCCACGTGCTGAGGCTCAGGAGGCCTGTCCTGCAGGGTCACACATCCAATATAACACATCACATGCACAGACTTTGCACAAAATGCAGAAAAATGCTGCTTCCTTTCTGAGAAAGGAGCTCTCCTGAGCCCTAAATCAACTTTTTATGCGTGTCTCAGTTCACCAAGACAGAAATGTTTGTTAGGGAGGGCAGGATATGAGAAAAAACATGCTCCTCAGAAGTAATTATAACTTCAAAATTAAGAGGCTCCAGTTGAAAAGGTGTAGAAAATAAAAGACTAGCTCTTTACCAAAGAATATATGTATATATATAAGTAACACAACAATAACAAACAATAATCCTGTAACACAACTTCCACCAAAAACAATTAAGTATTTTTTGCCTTTCAGCGCAGTGATAACTCAACGCAGTTGGGGCCGGGAGGCAGGGGCTGCAGTGCCTGACTCACGGTCACCAGCGGGTGCTGTTGGGCTCCGGATTGTGGAGGCTGCAGTTGCTCACCTCTGCTGCGGGAGGCAGCTGAACACCCGAGGGGAAGGTAGAAGGGGAAAGGGTGATTCCTCCTGTGGACTCATGCCGTCAAAGACTGGCTCTGGCTGGAACTCACCTTCCCCCTCAATGGTTGTATAATGCCACAGGCAGGGAGAAGGAGGAGGAAGAGGAGGAGGGGGAAGAGCAGTTTTACCCCTCCAAAGTTTCTCTGCAGGTGGTACCGGTTACTCCGAAGAAATGCGAGGCAAGTCGGGACAGTGGGCAGAACAGGACGTGAAGGAGACCAACCAGGACCAAAAGAAGCTAGGTTACTCCATCTGTTTATACTTGAATGTGACTTTTAAAGTCCTGGTAGACTGGAGCATGTCAACAAGACAGTCACAGGAGATCCAGTTTCCAAGGACGGCAGCATATCTGACAGTCAGAGGAGTTTAAATGGGGAAAATGGTAATTACTGCTTTCTACTTGGTTTGGGGTCAAAGTAAAAATGCAGATGAGGAATCGATTTTCCTCCCTTACAGAAAAGGGCAGCTTCCCATATGAATAAACCAAGATAACAAAAGGGATTACAAGGCAAAAGATGAAAAGACGTAAGATGTAGGATGTGTTCCTCACCTGGAGGAAAAGCACTGTGCTTTAATTGTTTCCACTGCATTGTTGCACGTAACACCACGCCATCAGACAATCCTTCCTCTTCAACTGCACAGGTCAAACAAGGGTGAAGGAAGACAGGGGGAAAGCAAGTATTGTCTGGTGCATAAAGGCACAAAGTCCAGATTTTAGAGCTGAGTCTTCCTGCTGGCTCCCCTCTCGCTGCACCACTGAGCCTTGGCACAGAGACACTTCTTTAGAGCAGCAATCCCTGAGGGGCTGTTGCTCCCACCCATGGGGAAGCCCTTTTATCGCTGCCTAGATATTTGCCACCCATGCATTGCTATTCTCTGGTTTTATGTTTAGACACCAGGATGGTTCCCCCTCCCACCTGTACCTTAAGGTCAGAGGATCATCCCCCCACTTGAACTCATCTGGGTCTGGGTTTCCACAGGCTGCCCACATGGACACGCCTGACATTTCCATCCAAGAAATGCATTTTTCTGTGAATCAGCAGCCTGGGAGAGTCAGGGGAGATAGGGAGTGCATTATCTCTCTATATGTTATACAAAGGCTCCAAGAATTGGGCTTTTTTTCTTTCTAAATACTGAAAAATACCCAAAATGCCCCTGAGCTCTGCACCAGCACTTCTCAGAGCATTCCAGGAGACAGCATGGAGGAGTGTTTCCTGCCCATTTATGCATCTTCCTTTGTGACCTACATCTGCCTTACACATCTGAGCCCAGAGCTGATGGTCCATCTGCTGCTGTCACCTTTGAGACCGTGATCTCCAGATCGTGAAGTAGACAGAGCCTGTCAGCTGGCTCACACAGGTGGGACTGCAACTGCTGTAGCCAGTGGACAGAAAAATCCATTCAAATTTCTATAAAATATGACTGTGGCAAGATCTCAACCGTCTTTGTATAGGCTCCCAGTGATGCTGAGAGAGTGTTATCCCCCTGCCTGAGGTAGAGAAGTCAAGCAAGCCCATAGCATCCATCATCTTTCTTGTAAAGTCACCAAGTAGCAGCAGGCTGGGTCCCTGTGCCCTGGGCTCGATGTCACAGGGTGCACAAGCAGTGCTGGGAGCCCTCAGGAAAGTCATTGACCACGCAGTGCTGCCTGCCTGGGGCACGCTCTGCCACCGCAGCAGACCCTGCACAGGCTGCTGGGCTCCTTGGGGAACCTTCTGCTGCCAGAAGGGCAATTTCCAACCATTATGGATTTTACTTCAGAAATTGTTTTCCCATAACTGAAAATATTAAATTTTAATGCTGTTTTTGTGAGGGGATGAAGGGGAGGGCACTTTGTGTGGAAAAACTGACGCTGAAGCATTGACCTTCTGAGAAGTGGAACAGCAGAGATCACCAGACTCCGTCAGCCTGAAAGTTAACAAGGAAGAACTTTTAGTGCACTAGAGTTCATTGATGAATTTCAACGCTGCTGAACTGTCACAGCGGGCTCCGGGACAACTGTGTCCTGCACCAACACCTGTGGCACCCACAGATCCCCTTCTCTGCATTTACCCTGCAAGATTTCTCTGGACTAAACAAACCCAGCTAACGGCCTCACAGGAAGCAGGTAATGGCTTTGAAATTCTCCCCACACCAGTGTGGCAGTGTGCTCTGCTCAGTGCTCTAGGGTGTGCTGTCTCACCTCTAGCCATGGCTCCAGCTTGCAAACACAGGGTCAGTCCTCAGCTGAGCACAGGAGGCCTGACTTCCTCCTGCTTTCACAGGAGGTTGTTACGCATCACTGTTTTGCAGCTACATGTTCCATTCAGGGGGTTCTTCATCCCTTGCTGCAGTTTCACACCAGTGCCTCTTATCATGCCTCTTCCATGAGTGTGGGGACCCCTGGCACACCACCTTGGGAAATACCATGGGTATTTCCATGGTATTATATGGGGGATAGGATGTAGTTGGTATGTGCAGCCCAGTGGGCTCAGCTGCTCCTCAGGGGAGTGGTATGCATGCAGAGAGTGGCTTTTTCAGTGCGAGGTGACAACAGGCTGACAGGGAACAGCTACAGGGCAGCCACTGTAACCACAGTGCAGCCAAGAACCTGTGTGCCTGAAAGCCCAAGAGCGCTAGGACAAGGGCTGTATGTTAGTTGCTCCATAAATTCCATCTAAAAATGACTGTATCCCAGTGGTTCAGCAATGCCATGTCAGTTCTGCCACTGGGGCAGGTGCTGTGTTTTCCTCTGTGGTTGCCACATCTGTCTCCCAGTCTTGGACACCAAAAATGGTTCACTTACTTCATGCAATCAGACAGTTTCACTTCAGTTTTCGTGTTAATGTTTAGAAGCCGCTGACTTATCAGCCAATGTATCTGTAAGAGATTGTAGAAATCTGAGTGTCTTTTATGCCAGCCTCTTTGTAAATACTGCCTTTATGAGCTGCAGACAAAATCTGATTTATCCTCCTTGCTGGTAGTGGATGCCCTGAAATATTTAAAGGAGTACTAGAAGATAGTCTAAGTTTGCAGATTTGTGTTTTCTGCTCTAGCAGAATTTGGCTTCCTACCTTTGAAGGTGGAGATAAGACACATGTTCTCACTTCCCCTTCTTTCTTTTGAGACCTGTTATCTGCTTGGGCTGGGGGTGCCCTCGCTGAGCTGTTCCTCCCCTGCACCCTGCAGAGAAAGGAGTGGATTCAAGCCTGGGGGCAACCTGCTCACAGCAGGCACTCACTGCCCAGCCTTCAGCTGTGTTCCCACTGCCCCTGGGAGTAAAGCCACCTGAGCTACCCCATGGCTGGAAGGGTTCAAATCCTGAGGAGGTTCTCAGGCCTGGCACGACCCAGAGCAAACCTATGGGTTGGCTCCAGTATCAAAGCAAGGGTCTCGGAGGGCAAAAGGGGAATGTTGCCCAGCTCTGCTGTGGGCTGCCCTAAAGGCAGTGGTTCTCTGATAACTACAGCAGCAACAAAGGTAAGGGACAACAAAAATTATCCTTCTGCTTTGCAGACTCTTGGCTGTTAGTGAGGCCTGGAGGGAAGGAGAGGCAGGCTTAACCACTCAATAGCTGCAAGAGGGTTGTCTATGTGTTTTTGTTATCTGGCAGCGAGTGACAGTGTAACTTTGATGGCTGAGGGTCTGACGGTGCTGATGAGCCACTGAACCCGTCCAGAGCTCAGCCTCATGCCTGCACTCTTCCCTTGCAGAGACGGCTCAGCATGAACAACAGCACTGAAAATAACGCGCTGCAGGGTGGCATCGCGCTACTTAAGATGATTGTCTACGTCCCAGTGCTCGCTTTGGGGATCCCACTGAACGCAATTGCCTTCTGGGTCTTCTGCTGCAAACTCAAGGGGTGGACTGAGACCAAGGTGTACATGATCAACCTCATCGTAGCGGATAGTTTCCTGCTCTGTTCCCTGCCTTTTGTGATATATTTTAACAAGTACAACCATCCCATAGACCAGCTGTGTGTTGCCATAGACAACATCTATTTTACAAATATGCCTATGAGCATCTTTATTATCACCTTGATTGCAATTGATCGATACATTGCAATCAAGTTCCCTCTAAAAGCAAAGGCTTTTCGATCCCCACTGAAATCAGCTTCTATCTGTGGCTTTCTTTGGATAATGCTCATAATTTATTCCAAGGTCCATCCAAAATTTCAGAGTAGGTGGGAAAGATTCTGCTTTCAGAGTCGATCTCTTGACCCTAGCTATTTTTCTTTATTCGCTAATATCTTTGGATATTTTATTCCCTTAGGTATTGTGATTTTTTGCTCAGTACAAATCATCAGATGTCTCAAAAAGAACATGGCCACAAGCCCCCATGAGACAAAATTAATCCAGAAGGCAGTGCACATTGTTTCTGTGAATTTGTGTGTGTTCACTGTATGTTTCTCCCCTTTCTACATTACACTGCTCGTGCGGTTCGTAGTGGATGTTACTGGAGCTTCTTCTCTGGTGTCAGCAGTTAACACCTCTATTAAGATCTCTGCATGCTTAGCAAATTCTAACTGCTGTTTGGATGCATTTTGCTATTATTTTGCAGCCAAGGAATTTCCAGAATTTTCTTCTATGTTCCCCACCTGTATGAGGTCCAAGACAAAAGAAAGGCAAGAGTCACAGCCACCCAGAGGTCAAGTCATTGCATGAACAAGGTGCAGTGCACGAGATGTTAAGTGTCACTCTGCTGCTGAAGTTTTGAGGCAGAGGGTATTGAACCACCTACAGTATGTGCAATTATTGTAGGTATAGGCATACCTGCAAAACAGAGCAGCTCCCACCAAAGGGTCTGATATTAACTTGAATTTTGCCCTTCTGTCCTCAGTGACTTGACTTCAGCTCTGATTATAGTCTTCTCTCATTGTATGGCAGCTTCAGGCACCCCCTAGTGATTTTGATTGGCTTCATGGTCCCTCACTTTCAATATCTTCTGAATAATAAACCTCTCAAAAATTTCCTCCATGGACTGCAAACCCATGTACTGCTCATTTAAACCTAGAGACCATTAACTTTCTAAGTGAAAATTAACAATTATTTCCCCTACAGAAGACTGTCGTCTTTCTCTTCCTAAAAACAACAGTCTGAAACCTTTGTCCAGACATTGTCCAAAAAACATAGGAAATTACTAGTCCCATCACAGAAATTATCCCCCACCCAAAGTTAGATCTATCTGCTTTGTGGCAATACTTTGGCAGGTGGCCCAACAAGATGGAAGCTGCAGTGAGCAACTGTGGCATAAAAATGAATGAACCTACTCAGGTCATTCAGCTGATAATTTATGTTACAATTTTCATCTTTGGTGTATTAATGCTCTGGCATTACTGGTGTTTCCCTGCAAGCAGAGATAAAGGGCTTTGTGTGTATGTGACAAATTTAATCGTTGCACATTGTTTGGCCATCATTCTGCCTTTTAAAGTCACTATTCATTTATTACCATTATGCACAGGAATATTATTAGTGCCAAATTATACTGGAGATTGTGAGAGAAGACTTAGTTACTGCAGTATAAGAGCTGCCTCACAAAAGGTTCTTTAACAGTGCAGCCCAAAAATGAGCAAGGAACTTTCTGATTCCCTGAAGAGGTATGTTCTACCTTGGATAAAAATTTTTATCTTGCTTATATGTCAAGTTCATGATGGGTTTCTTAGATCCTCCTTCAGTCCGAACAAAACTTCAGCTCCCTGAGTGCTCCCATAAATGTAACAGATGAGTTATCAATTCCTGGGCCACAACAAACTGCCTGCAACCACACAGCACTGGAATAGCAATCTGTGAGGAAAATGACATGGTTATCCACAAATATTTTCTGTTTTCTAGCACAAGAGTCTGGCAAATGATGATGTAGCAGCCATAGTCCTTCAGCAGCTCCAAGCAACAGGGCTGAACCACTGCATTTTGCTAACATTTCAGCAAGATATAACTGTCCTGCCCCTTAAAAGAAAAAGATGGTAACTGTTGCTTCAAGTTCAAATGACCAAATTGAAATTGCAGTCAAAATTTAGGCTTGAGAAAAAAAACTCAAACCCACAAGGAAAAGCCTACAAAGCAATTCAGGATCTTGCTTTTATGTGAATGAGTAACCATCAGAACTAGAATTTTTGACCTTCCTGCGCAGGGAAGGCAGAGACTGGCATAAGAGAGGATTTTGCTGTTTGTTGGCATTTGGTCTGGCCTGAAACGTCGGTTGTCCCCAGAGCTCCATGGGGCTGAAGGACACATACTGGGGAGTTTAGTGAGTTAGTTGGATGCTGCTTTCAGGTTTTGGAGGTGTGTCTCTGTGATTTTGTTTCCTTGGTGCAGCAGAGCTGTTCCGATTGCCAGCACTGCCTGGTAGTGTCCAGGGGATTCCACAAGCACTGAAGCAGTGACAGGCAGCTGGGAAACTTTGCCATGCCCTCCCTTGTGTCTTTCATAGAGCCACAGAGCCAGTCCCTTCAGTGTTGGTGCTGCAGGAGTGTGGAGAGGGCTATAGCATAGAGAGCCCTGCCGGCACGTTATCTGCTCTGGCTCAGCTCCATACAGGTCTGAGAAGGAAAGGGGAAACAGTCCCAAGAAGCAGGACTTATAATTGTGTGAGATTGATGCAGTTACCCTAACACTGCCATTTCACAGGCTGTCCATGCTAAAAATATGAATGACATATTCTACTGCCTACCCTGTAGTTCTGTTTTGGTGAAGATCTGATGTTGCAGCGTCACATCTTGAAAGAGAAAGCCAAGAAAAAAACCCACGTGGGGCAGAGGTTCTGTAGAACCCTAATGCTGCAGGGTAACATTGTCAAATGGCCCCCCTCCCATGTGTGAAAATGGTACTAGTACATCTCGCACTTTGCCAGAAGAACGGTGCACTTCAACTGGAACCAGCATGACACAGTCTCTGGGAGGCAGGGGAGACGGAGATCTTCCCTGCAAAGGAGGCAGGAGCCCATCAAAGCTGTCTGTCAGCAATCTGTACCAGGGTACAGAAAAACCTCATCAGAAGGCCTTTCTTTGGCTGGTAAACAGTCTCAAGCAGGACATCAGGTAGAGTTTAGAAGGTGTGGTGGTTTCACTCTAGGTCTTCCTGGAGACCAACTTGTAACCAGGAAGGAACTAGAAAAGTGATCACAGAAGTATTCCATGCTATTCCTTTACGTAACTTGAGGTATAAATAAAGCCAGCGGGAGGGATCTCGCTCTCTTCCTTTCCGGCGAGGTTCGAGAACGGCGGGTCCCTGTTTTGGTCTGGTTTATCTGGAGCCGAGGCCTACAGTGACTACCGTTATCTGCCATGCGTGAGGGGAGAGCCTTGGGCTGTGTCTAGCCATCCTGCCTGTTCGAAGGGAAGTGGTGAGATTTTTGCTAGTTTGCCTTCGGTTGGCTGGTTTGACTTGTTCGGTCCTTGCCCCTTTTTGTCCTTCTCCCTTCCCCTTCCCCCCCCACTCCTCCTGGTGTGTGGTATTCTCCTTTTGTGTATCTGTCTCATATGTAATATATATATATATATATATATTTGCTATAGCTTTGGCTGCTTGGTTTTTTTTTTTTTCTTTTCCCTCTCTGGGAGGCGGGTCCTTGTTGTCGAGTTTCGGGGACTTGGCGGGAAGCCAGCTCGAAACTTGCACAACATTTTTGGTGTCAGAAGTGGGATATTTTGGTTAAGTTTGGCTTGTTTTGATAAACATTTTTCCAGGAAGACAGTCAAGCTCGGTGTTGTTTTGCAAACCAATCTATTGTTTTGGGAACAGGTCTGGGAACACTGCCAGAGTCTGGGAAAGCAGCCAAGGAAACTTTGTTTATATAAACAAAGGTTTGTTTTGGGATCAAGAAGAAATAATAACAAAAAACAATGGCTATTTCATTAATTTGTCTTATAATTCTAGCCATCTTTACACCTGTGTTAGGCTACCCTCTAGGGAGACGTCCAGACCTTGAGGATGGATGGAACGAATTGCTTCCATCCTTCAATTTTGACATCGAAGGTTTGGTAAAGGAGATCCCCATGGTTAAAATCGGCTCTAATTACTATATAAATCTTATTGCAACAGTACTGTCATTGATAAAGGTACTGGAAGTGCCCCTTAAACTTGGAAGAATGGAGTTCCGTTGCCTTCCCTCTTGTAGGAAAGATCACACCTCAAAGGGACTCGCTGGAACTTTGGAAAGGGCTGCAGACAGGCCAGTCCCCGGGTGGCATGGAGCTTGGGGAGATTTCGGTAGATTAGTAGGACATGTGTCATCCCCCATTAATTGGGAGTTCACACCAGAACAAATGTTTGATTCTGGTGAGATGGCCCACTGTTTGGCAGAAGGGTGTTTTTCCTACAAAGATCCGAATATGCAATTCTCCGCTTTGTGCTAGGGCCTGGTTAATGCTTATTGAGCTGCCATAGACCACCTTCAAAGGGTTAAGGTCGACACAGAAACCCAAACCACGCCACTTGAAACCAGTGATGTCCCTATTAGGTCCACAGAAGCTGGGGTCCAAACACAACTTGAAGTCAATGCCATTTCTACTAAGCCCACTAGAACCGGGACTCAAGCTAAGAACCGGAAGGTCATCATTGCCCCTATGAAGAAGAAGAAGACGTGGGTAAGAGAGATCAAGGAACTTACAGACCCATCTCCCCAACCAGAACGCACAGAAGAAAGAGAAGAAGAAGAAGAAGAAGAAGAAGAAGAAGGAACAGAAGAACCTATCCAATTCACTCAAGACGTAGTGGACGAAGGAGCGGCAGCAATGGGAGAAGGAGCAACAGCAAGTGATGAAGGCGCGACTGCGAGAGAGGAAGTAGTGGTTGTGACTGAGGAAGGAGCAATTGGAAGAGAAGAAGCAGCTACCAGAGAGGAAGAAACGGCTACACGGGAAGGAGCACGTCCAAAAGAACTAGGGGCACACCCAAAGGAATACAGAACAACATCAAGAGAAAAGAAAGCAACAGTACAAACGGCCGGTGGTATATTGTCGCTTGATGATTTATATCCTGACTACACATTCAGTGTTACAAAAGATGCAAAGAAGGAGCCAAAGCATCCCCCTCAATTGGAGGGGGAATTATCCCTACCCGTCCAGACCCAACCTTCTCTTGGAGGTGTGAATGATTGGAGGAGGAGGCCCTTATCTCAGCACGCGAAAGATTACTCACTACCTCCACCCGCGGGGTATCGCGAACGGCGCAGGAGTCCATCCCCATGGCGTGAATGGCATAGAAGTCCATCTCCACGGTATGAACGACATAGAAGTCCATCTCCGCGGCGTGAACGGCGTAGGAGTCCATCCCCACGGTATGAACGGCATAGGAAACCATCTCCACGGCGTGAACAATATAGAAACTTATCCCCACGGCATGCCCAGTCTCCACCTCCACATGAGAGATATAGGGAGGAAGTGGGAGCAGTCCCACGTAGGAGTGGAAGAGTAAAGAGAGAGGTGGAAAAGATTCTACGTGGGAGAGATGGACAAGAAATAATGCTAGAAAGCGAAATTACACAATCACTGACCACAAGAGAGCTTCGAGATTTACGGAGAGATTATATGCGCTTGCCTGGTGAAGAAGTCCTCACCTGGATGGTGCGATGCTGGGACAAGGGAGCTGATAGTCATGTAATTGAAGGTGATGAAGCACGACAGTTGGGATCCATTACTCAAGACCCTGTGATAGAGCAAGAAATGGGGAGGGAGAAAATGGCGTCCAGTCTTTGGCTCCGAATCCTCCACGCGGTGAGAGTGAAATACCCATTTAAGGACTCCCTGAAGAGTTCTTCAAGAAGGTGGAGGACTGCGGAAGAAGGCATCCAATACCTACGGGAATTGGCCATGCTGGAGATCATCTATTCTGATCCAGATTATTATGACATTCAAGTTCCTGAGAATGTTCCCTGCACGCAACCAATGTGGAAAAAGGTAATTCAAGGTGCCCCTAAACCATATATTTCCTGCTTGATACCCATATATAATCCAAAGATGGAGGAACCAAGCGTGGACACTATGTGTGCTTGGATAAGAACCATAGAGGAAAATATGGAAGACTCCTTCAATCCCCTGTACCGACGCACCTACGATAGGGAAAGAACGGAGAGAGATTATGAATATTTCAGATATGAGGAAGACCTTAGAGACAGAGAGGACAGAAGGTATAGAGATTACCAAGAAAGGCCAATGGGAAGATCACGGTGGGACCGACAAAGACGACCTCGGCCTAGACCTCGATCCTGGTCTCGATCTTGCTCACGATCCCTGTCATTCACACGTCGAAGGAAAGAGACCTCTAAGCGTGGGTCACGTAACCAACTATGGGCATACCTTCGTAGTAAAGGAGAAAACATGAAGAAGTGGGATGGTGAACCCACTTCTAAGCTTGAAGCTAGAGTGAGGGAACTGAAGCGAAAGAAGACTGACAAGAAAGTTGTCTATGTAGTAGATGGAGATTTCTTAGAAGAGAAACTGCGATCGCCGAAACACGAGAAGATGGAGGTCCACTTCGACAACGGCAAAAAGTCTAAGAAGTCAAAGTCAAAGTCTGACGACGAATGCTCTGATCAAGACCAGTAGAGGGGCCCTGCCTTCTGCCAGGAGAAGGAGAGGGACCAAGAAGATAACCCGGTTTACTGGGCTGTGTGGGTCCAATGGCCTGGCACATCGGATCCTCAGAGATACCAGGCCTTGATAGATACTGGAGCCCAGTGTACTGTAATGCCTTCGGAGTATAAGAGTACCGAGACTGTTACTATTTCTGGAGTGACAGGAGGGTCTCAAGAATTGTCAGTAGTAGAGGCGGACATGAGCTTGACGGGAGACCAATGGGAAAAGCGTCCCATTGTGACGGGGCCAGAAGCCCCTTGCATCCTTGGTATGGACTACCTAAGAAGAGGATACTTCAAGGACCCGAAAGGGTACCGGTGGGCTTTTGGTATAGCCACGGTGATTGAAGAGGAGTCCAAGCAATTGTCTGCCCTTCCTGGCCTTTCAGAAGACCCTTCCATTGTAGGATTACTGCGAGTTAAAGATCAAGAAGTGCCAATAGCCACAACAACTGTACACAGACAACAGTATCGGACAAACCGAGATGCTGTGATCCCTATCCACAAAATGATCCGAAAGTTGGAGAGCCAAGGGGTGGTCAGCAGAACCCATTCACCCTTCAACAGCCCCATCTGGCCTGTGCATAAATCCGATGGCGAATGGAGACTGACTGTGGACTATCGTGGCTTAAATGAAGTTACGCCACCGTTGAGTGCTGCCGTACCAGACATGTTGGAGCTCCAATATGAGTTGGAGTCCAAGACAGTAAAGTGGTACGCCACCATCGACATAGCCAACGCGTTTTTCTCCATTCCTTTAGCGGCAGAGTGCAGGCCACAGTTTGCTTTCACCTGGAGGGGCGTTCAATACACCTGGAATCGACTGCCCCAGGGGTGGAAACACAGTCCAACCATCTGTCATGGACTGATCCAGGTCACACTAGAGAAGGGTAAGGCTCCCGAACACATCCAGTACATCGATGACATCATTGTATGGGGGGATACAGCAGAAGAAGTTTTCAAAAAAGGACAGACGATCATCCAGATTCTCCTCGAGGCCGGTTTCGCTATCAAGAAGAGCAAAGTCAAGGGACCTGCCCGAGAGATCCAATTCCTAGGGGTGAAATGGCAAGATGGACGACGCCAGATACCAACAGACATAATCAACAAGATTGTAGCAGTGACTCCCCCCACAAACAAGAAAGAAACCCAAGCTTTTCTGGGAACAATAGGTTTCTGGAGGATGCATATCCCAGAATACAGTCAGATTGTGAGCCCTCTTTACTTTGTGACCCTTAAAAAGAACAATTTCCAGTGGGGTCCTGAGCAACAACAAGCTTTCAGGCAGATCAAGCAAGAAATTGCACATGCCGTGGCTCTTGGACCAGTTAGAACGGGACCAGATGTAAAGAATGTGCTCCACTCTGCAGCTGGAGATAAAGGTCCCTCCTGGAGCCTCTGGCAAAAGGTGCCTGGCGAGACGCGAGGGCGACCACTGGGTTTCTGGAGCCGAAGCTACAGAGGTTCTGAGGCCAATTACACCCCTGTGGAAAAGGAAATCTTAGCGGCGTATGAAGGTATACGAGCAGCTTCAGAGGTAATTGGTATTGAAGCACAGCTCTTCCTGGCACCCCGATTACCAGTCTTGAGCTGGATGTTCAAAGGGAAGGTGCCCCCTACGCATCATGCCACCGATGCCACGTGGAGCAAGTGGATGGCTTTGATTACGCAACGTGTCCGAATTGGGAACTTGAATCGCCCTGGCATTCTGGAAATCATAACCAATTGGCCTGAAGGTGGGAACTTCAGTCTGGCAGAAGAAGAAGAACCAGTGAGCCGAGCCGAAGAAGCTCCGCCATTTGATCAGCTGCCAGATGAAGAAAGGCGTTATGCCCTTTTCACTGATGGTTCTTGCCGAATTGTAGGAAGGAACCGGAAGTGGAAAGCAGCCGTTTGGAATCCCACCCGACAAGTGGCAGAAGCCGCTGAGGGTCAAGGCGAGTCGAGTCAATTTGTGGAACTCAAAGCCATCCAATTGGCCCTGGACATTGCTGAACGAGAAGGTTGGCCGAGACTCTACCTCTACACAGACTCGTGGATGATAGCCAATGCTCTATGGGGATGGTTAGACCGATGGAAGAAGATGAACTGGAAGTGTGGAGGAAAACCCATCTGGGCTGCTGACTTGTGGCAGGACATCACTGCCAGAGCGAAGAGTCTGAATGTGAGAGTTCACCATGTAGATGCCCATGTGTCCAAGAAGCGAGCTAATGAAGAACATAATAACAACAGAGAAGCGGACTGAGCTGCACAGATAGGGGTGTCACAAGTAGACCTAGACTGGCAGCAGAAGGGAGAGCTGTTTCTGGCTCGATGGGCCCATGATGCTTCCGGTCATCAAGGCCGAGATGCCACCCACAGATGGGCACGAGACCGAGGGGTGGATTTAACCATGGATATCATTTCTGAAGTTATCCATGATTGTGAGACTTGTGCCGCTATTAAGCAGGCGAAAAGACTGAAGCCCCTGTGGTATGGTGGACGATGGGATAAGTATAAGTATGGAGAGGCATGGCAGGTTGATTATATCAAACTGCCACAGACCCGCCAAGGTAAGTGCTATGTACTTACCATGGTGGAAGCAACAACGGGATGGTTAGAGACTTTTTCAGTGCCCCACGCAACGGCCCGGAATACCATTCTGGGCCTTGAAAAGCAAGTCCTGTGGAGACACGGGACCCCAGAACGTATTGAGTCAGACAACGGGACTCATTTCAAAAATGAATTAGTCACCACTTGGGCGAGGGAACATGATATCGAATGGGTGTACCACATTCCTTATCATGCACCAGCTGCTGGGAAGGTTGAGAGATATAACGGACTATTGAAGACCACTCTAAAGTCATTAGGTGAAGGAACTTATAAAAACTGGGACAAAAACTTAGCCAAGGTTACCTGGCTAGTTAACACCAGGGGTTCAGTCAATCGAGCTGGCCCTGCACAGGCAGAATTCCTTCACATTGTTGATGGAGATAAAGTTCCAGCAATCCATTTGAGGGGAATGCTAGGGAAAGCTGTTTGGGTTACCCCTGCCTCAGGCCAAGACAAACCCATTCGTGGGATTGTCTTTGCTCAAGGGCCAGGACATACGTGGTGGGTAATGAGGAAGGATGGAGTCATCCAGTGTGTGCCTCAAGGAAATTTAGCCTTGGGGAAAAACTAATTGTATGTCCTGAGTTGTGTTTTTACAGGAAGCCAGTCACCAGATGAGAGAGAGACCTGAACTAAGCTGATGCTGGTATCCGGTGATGAGACAGTCCAGTGATGAAACAGCCATAAATCAGAACTGTAATTGTGACTGAGGAGACCAAAGATCTGGACTGAACTGACATTGGTATTGATTTTCCAACGACGAGACAACTGTACCAAGAGACCAACAAGAACTATATATATATATATATATGCATATGTGTATATATATATGCGGGATGTAGGCGAACGTGAGACATAGGTGTTACGTAAAGAAATAGTATGGAATAAGGGGTGGAGAATGTGGTGGTTTCACTCTAGGCCTTCCTGGAGACCAACTTGTAACCAGGAAGGAACTAGAAAAGTGATCACAGAAGTATTCCATGCTATTCCTTTACGTAACTTGAGGTATAAATAAAACCAGCGGGAGGCATCTCGCTCTCTTCCTTTCCGGCGAGGTTCGAGAACGGCGGGTCCCTGTTCTGGTCTGGTTTATCTGGAGCCGAGGCCTACAGTGACTACCGTTATCTGCCACGTGTGAGGGGAGAGCCTTGGGCCGTGTCTAGCCATCCTGCCTGTTCGAAGGGAAGTGGTGAGATTTTTGCTAGTTTGCCTTCGGTTGGTTGGTTTGGCTTGTTCGGTCCTTGCCCCTTTTTGTCCTTCTCCCTTCCCCTTCCCCCCCCACTCCTCCTGGTGTGTGGTATTCTCCTTTTGTGTATCTGTCTCATATGTTATATATATATATATATATATATATATATATTTGCTATAACTTTGGCTGCTTGGTTTTTTTTCTTTTCCCTCTCTGGGAGGCGGGTCCTTGTTGTCGAGTTTCGGGGACTTGGCGGGAAGCCAGCTCGAAACTTGCACAGAAGGGAAGGAAAAATGATCAATCATGTAGAACAAAAAGTGTAAAGATCAAACAGATCATAGCAAATTATTCCTTTAGATTTGAAAAGCTACCTAGAACTTGAAAGCAAAGAAGTGAGATCACCCAGTACTGCTGCTGATAAAAACAAAACAATTGTTCAGATGTGCCCTGAAAACCACCTGATTATCACAACTTCCATTATGGATGAGGAACCAGAGAAGTCCAAAAATTTAAAGGAATGAAATCTCACAGCAGCAACCAGACAAAGTCAGTCAGAATAGAACTGGGGTAGAAACCACCAAACACAGTCGTTTTCCCAGGCCTGGGGGCGAAAGGGAAGGCTCTTGCCAGTGACAGAGCTACTATGCTCAGGTGCAAAAAAAGTGCAGTTTCACAACACATCTAAAATACTGGATGTTAGGGAACAAATAGAAAAGCAAAACAAAAGTGGGGAAATATTCCCTTATGGGGATATTTTGCCCCACTGGGTACTTTCATGAAGAAAATAATTTTTTCCAGGCACAATGTAGTAGGCAGAGTCATTAAAAGGCCCTTTAGGGCACACTGTGAACAGCAGTGCTCTCTGTACAGGCACTTGGTGGTGCTGTAGACCCTGCTAGCAAGGAAGGGAGAGCACAGCACAAGTGTCACTTGCGCTGTGCCACACGGTGACAGCACTTGCAGGGCTGAGACAGCTTAAGAACTGCAGAGAGAGAACAAAATACCAAGGATCATCACTGGTCCAGGGCAGGGTTGATAAAACCTGTGACTGGATGGAAGGAGGCAGCCTAAGAATGTGGCTGATGGGGAGATGAGGTGGAGAGAAGAGAAGCATGGGGAACCTGATGTAGTGGTGTCCAGCAATCAGAGACTCAAGAGCCTCACCACGAGATATGTAAGTTCTCCATAGGTAACACTTTTTCCTAGTTTTGGCTTCTGGTAGCTGGTGTTGAATTTGCTTTGACATATCCTGGTGAACCTCCTGATCACAGGTAGCTGTTTTGTGATTGGTGCATGGCTTGCCTGTCTCTTGCAACCTCACTGGGCTGAAGGGAGACCCTCATCTGGTGACCACAGCACCAAGGTGTGGATGGGAAGCATCACACTGGACAGCTTCTCTAGGCTTGATTATGACTGCTCATGGTCTATACTGCTAGTGATCGCCTTGACAAACACAATAGAAGTGTGTGAAACAGCACTTCACAGAACCGCAGAATATTCTGGGTTGGAAAGGTCCCACACGGGATCATCGAGTCCAGCTCTTAAGTGGATGGCCCATATGGGGATCTTGAGGGGCGGAGTCCACGATCGGGAAGAGGAGACAATATGGTTCCTAATGGGGCTGCGTGGGTCAAGAAAATTACACAACTCAGGGAGAATCTGTACAATAGAAAACACAAGTAGTTGTTGTTTTTCTGCTTTACTTGATCCCAGGAAGCCGTTGCTGTAATGGACCCATTTCTAAAGCTGTTCTTTCCAGGATTCGTAATCCTGGTGTTCGCCTAAAATTACTCCATTTTTATTTACTAATGAAATGTAAACTTGCACAGCATTGTGCATTACAAGACCCTGGAAACATTTGGCTATACACGGAAGAAGGCAAAGAAGGATTGCTAGCACAAACAGGCCTAAAAGTAAAAATAATAGAAATTTTTTCAGGGGCTGTGAGAGTCCCTTCAAAGAAAGCCAATCAAACATATTGTCCCAAATAACTTCATCAGACTTTAGGATTTATTGAATGAGGGAATGGAGTTCGTTTATGTGGGAGTGGATGGATTGAGAGTGGTCGGAGAAATTTAGACAGCACAACCCCTCAAATTCATTGCAGCCATGTCCATTAACTAGCAGTAGAAAAATGAATGTCTGCTCTATTCTCTAAAGTGACTTTCTTAATCTGTTGGTGTGATGGTTTCACTCTAGGCCTTCCTGAAGACCAGCTTGTAACCAGGAAGGAACTAGGCCTAGAGTGAAACCATCACTGTTGGGAATCTAGTAACAGGTCTTCTAGTGCTGCACTAGTTGCATTACCCTCCTTGGCTAACCAACATCCCATTTTCGTGAGCAGATCTAAGGCATGTGTTGTGCCAATGGCTGGAATTATTATGCCTCCCCAGAGATTCTTGCTATGGGACCAAAAGTGGAGGTCGGATGTAGGGGCACGGGTCCTTATATAATAAGGAAAATACACGCTCCTCGTGAGGTGGTGAAACAAAGAGCTTTATTTCAAATTCGGCGCTTCCCTTTATACCCTGATATCATGTGACTTTCTTAACCAGTAGGGTTATCCATTTAGATGCATGCTCCTTTGGGCTTCTCTGCCCCAGCACATCCCTCATGCCTTGGACACACCTCCTACATCACCCCCCCCTCAATTATTTAAGAAGGTCAGGAAAACAGTGTAATAACAATAGTGCAAACAATCAGAAGAGTACATTGTAAACTACCAAAGCTTGCAATGACCCAGCACATCGCTTGCTTGGTCTCCTATACCTCTATGGTAAACTTTATAAAACCTTCTTATATTCCTAAAGGGTAGTGCAACTTGGAGAAATAACTTTATTAACCTAAAGGCCTTAGCCCAACCATATATAAACTTATAACCTTTATTAATCTGAGGGTTTTTAAATAACTGGGAAGTTCAACTGTATTTAAGAAGTAGGATAAGCTTAGCAAAACTAAATTTTCTTAAAATGACCTTGTGGCAGGGATAATGTTATTTTGTCAGGTGTTTTGTGTTTTAATATTTGTCCAGTCAAACAACTCTCTTTATTCATTCACTCTTCTCATTCATCGGCGGCCACCATTCATTCATCTCACACACATTCACAGATTTTTTACAGACTACTTTTTACCACATTGGTTGTCCCTTAATGTAAACCTAAAACCTGAAACATAAACATAACTCTTTTAAAACTTCTGCGTTACTCTGGTTCTTGCTGCTGGATTGTGTACCTAAATAGGGTTTGACACACCTGGAAGGAATCTACTTAAGTTCTTTTCCTGCAGCCACACAGGCATAGCCTCCCCCCCAAGTCACAAAATCTAGGGATCATGTCCACTGTCCTGAAATCAAATCTTTTACCATGACTGGTGGTTTGGGAGAGTTGGACGCCTGAGGTCTATGTTGCCTTTCATACTTACTCTTTTCAGTGCTGTCACAATTTAAAAAATTGATAACATACATAGCTTTTTACAGATGTTCTTGCAGGCTATACAGATTCTCCCCCTTTTTTGTTGTTCATTGAACATGTGTTTCAGTGTGTGATGTGCTCTTTCAATAATTGCCTGTCTTATGGGTTAGTGTGGAAATGCCTGTGACGTGAGAATTTTCCTATTTGATAGGAAGTGGAGTTGATTTATTATTAGTGTTAATCTGCTTTGGGATACCAGAGGTTGCTAAGCAACTAAACCAGTGTGTTTTACACTTTTGGTGTTTTATTCAGTGGATGCTGTGGCAGTTATGTTTTGTGGATGTGTATCTCAGTTTCTGTCAGTCATTGGCCCTGGCATGTTAGCATGTGATTTTGTGTGTATTATATAGAAATCAAACCTTCTATGAATCACAAGAAACCAAGCAGAACGCATTTCAAACAACAGGTGAGGGTTAACAATATCTCGAAGAAACTAACTCTCAAAATGGGGGATTAACCTTACAGTATAACAGGAATTAGTTACAACATTAAAAAGTTGTTCAGAAAATTTCCCCAAGGCAATATGAATGGCAGTCAGTTCCAGAACCTGTACAGAAGTTTGTTTCATGGTCTGTACTTCTCGTTCCCACTGTTCTGTGGCAGGATTTACTCAAGTCATTGCAGTCTTTCATGTTTTTTCCAGATGCATCTATGAAGACCGTGAGGCCTTTTACTGGTTCATTTTTGCATCTGGTAGTGGCTTTTAAAGGTAAATTACTGATTTCTGCCCACTATCTGTGTTTAGGGAGATGGATTGAAATGTCACCGTCAAAACTTGCCAAGGCAGCTTGGAATCCTGCGTCCTCAGCCAGCATCCAATCCAAATTGTCCTTCGTGGCTGGAATGTAGATGATGGTAGGATCCCTTCCGTCCAGTTCCTGCAGTCATCCTCTGCCTTTAATGACAAGCTTTGCAAACATCTCATTAGCAGTCTACACAGTTTTAGGTGGTATGTGGGGTAGAAACAGCCACTTAGAATTTGCAGTGCTCCTTTGGGCTTCTCTGCCCTGGCATGTCCCTCGTGCCTTGGACACGGAGTCGCAACTTTCAGTGAATTGTTGCAAATCTTGAGATTTAAAAAGGGGATGTTGCTGAGCCAGGGGGTGAGGGGCTTGTTGAGGGCCTGTGTTTGTGAATGGTTTTCTGCTTCTTTTAAATTGCTGGACTGCAGGTGAGTCCAGTTTCTCAGAGTAGATGGTGATGTCAGGTTTTGTGATTGTTTTAGGGGGGCTAATGGCTAAGTGTTATAGATTAGGAAATCAGGGCAATTTTTCTTCCCCTGCCCTCACTCCAAGGGAAAGAAACGGAGTGAGCAGGGGGAAGGGAGGTCATTAGCATTACAAAAGATGTAGCCAACCTAGGGTAATGGGCTATTTGGAGAAAGAGGAGAGGTGGTGGGGGAGGGGGGGGGTCTGGGCGCTGGTGGGAAAGGTGAGAGGCAGAGTGCTGTGGCTGGCTCCCGGGGTGCAGACAGGCATTTTGTTGGGGAGGGGGACCGGAGGTCTAGCTTGTTTTTTGGCTGTTAATTCTGGGGAGTTCAACCTCTTGTCCTGCTGGCTTCGACCTGCCTGACTGTCCCGCCCGCCGGAGCTGCTGTGTTTCATCGGAGAGTTTTGCTTGTCCGCGGGAGAGGAGGAGGAGTTTTTGAGACACCACCGCCTGAGACTGCAGTGAGTCCTCGCCACTCGAGACAGTGGTGAGTTCCCGTAGGAGTGTGCTGCCTGCCTTCCTTTTTGTCCTCACGGAGGCGAGGACCCTCCATCTCCTCGGTTTCCCCACGCGGTCCGGGACCGCTCTCTCCGGCCCCCTCTTCCCGCGGGGGACTGACGGAGCCCACAGTGCCCCCTGCCGACCGTGACCGGGTACTGCAGGTCCTGCAGCTCCAGCGGCCCAACAGCGCCCCCTGCCGACCATGACCAGGTACTGCAGGCCCTACAACTCCAGCGGCCCAACAGCGCCCCCTGCCGACCATGACCAGGTACTGCAGGCCCTACAACTCCAGCGGCCCAACAGCGCCCCCTGCCGACCATGACCAGGTACTGCAGGTCCTGCAGCTCCAGCGGTCCTACAGCGTCCCCTGCCGACCGTGACCGGGTACTGCAGGTCCTACAGCCTCAGCGGCCCAACAGCGCCCCCTGCCGACCGTGACCAGGTACTGCAGGTCCTGCAGCTCCAGGGGTCCTACAGCGCCCCCTGCCGACCGCAATTAGGACTGTGCTAAAGGACAGAGCAGTATTCTTTTAGACTTGTTGTTGTGGTTGTTGTTGCTGGTGTTGTTTTGTTTTGTGTTACTGGTTTTTTTTCTTTTTTTGCCAACATTCATATATTTCTTAATAAAGGGTTGTTATTTCTTCTGGTTTTTTCCACATTTTCCTCGAGTAAAGCCCCTTAATTTGACATTACAATTGCAGAGAGAGAGGAGTTGGGTCTACCTCACAACTCATCCTCTTTAGCAAACAGTCTAGTCTCTTCAGACTGAGACACTAAGGAATGGATTATCTTTGCGGGATTATAGAGTGATAATTGACCTAACGTGCAAGGTCCCCCAACCGCTCCTTTAGGAATTGATTTCCATACCCAAAGTCCACAGAAAAGAACATCCCCTTGGGGAGGGCAGAGGGTAATGGGGGAGGTTCAATTTTTTTTTGCCCCAGAATTCAAAGTTAGAATAGGCTCCATTGGATGTTACATTAAACTGATTTTCACCTTTTCCCTCTGTTTTTATATTGAAATAGAAACAGTGGGCTGAGGGGAGAGTATCTAAAATTTGTAATCATCTAAATATTGTGTATTTGTCTCGGTCCTTGGGGGTTGTGGGAAGCAGGACACAATTTGGTTTATATTTTTTTCTGGATCATTGTACTGAGGGAAATATTGATTTTGAAATCCTGTCCATTTTTGAGGGGACCAGGGAACTGTGACCAAACGTTTTTAATGGGTTTGAGGCGTCTGAGACGGAAAGGCACAAGGAATTAACATTTAAAGACTTAGCTAATAAGTCCACATGTTTCCAGGGTTTGTAGCTACCCAATCTGGAAGGGGAGGATTTGTAGGAGAAGGCTGATTCGATGAGATGACAGGATGGCTTAGGATGGCGAGGATGATGGAGATCATGATGGTGCTTTGTCGCTGTTGTGTAATTTCACCAGACGAGATGGAACCCACTTGGGACCGGAACCTGTGGAAACACAAGCATGCCGCCTTCCCCAGGTGGTAAGGGGAACAGGGCCAACTCATTCACCTGTTATCACATCTTTATAAATAACCCTGGCATCAGTATGGACTTGATTCCAGTGTGAATTGAAGTGTCTTTCTATGGGTGAGGTGTCTTGTTCTAACATATTTAGGAAGTTGATGACGTACAAGGCCTTGTTTAATTTCTCTTGGGGTGTGAGTCCAATAGTTGTGTTTTGTTGTTTGGTTAACATGTTTTTTGGTGTTTGGTGGGCATGTTCTACTATAGCTTGAGCAGTTGGGGAGGGGAGGATCCCTGTGACATGTGTAATTCCCCACATATTAAAAAATTCTTTTAATGATTGAGACGTGTAGGCTGGGCCATTGTCTGTTTTCACAGTTTTCGGGATGCCAAGGATTGATATGGCAGACATGAAGTGTTTTTTGATGTGTCGAGCCTTTTCTCCTGATTGTGCTGTCGTGGCAGTAGCACTGGATGAAGCAGTTCCTGCTAGAATATACTGTCCAGCAGGTAATGGTAATTCCATTGTTGGCCTCAAGAGGACTATCTGGTAGCTGTCATTGTTTATGGTGAGTTGGTGGGGAGATGCCAGCTCCACCCTAGGGATACCTGCTCTGGTTGTCCGTCCGGGATCGAGGGGAGCAGCTGAGTGTGGTTGGCTTGTGGGGCATTTTGTGTCATAGCACTGGCCCTGGCGCTCGACCGTCCATTTCCTGGCATCGAAGCCAGCTTTGATGCATCCCTAGGTGAGAGTGGGCTGCCGTCTCTGTTGAAGAGCGACCTACACTCACTCACCCAGTGCAGGGACACAAGCTGGCGGTCTTGTTTTTAGCTGAGGGCAATCTTTTTTAAAATGTCCAGGTTGTTTGGAATGGTGGCACATATCCTCTTTCTGCACCACCAAGACCTCAGCCAGGAGAGATTTGTTATAGTTTCCAGATCCCACATTACGACATGCTTTAACCATGTCCATTGGAGTGGGATCTTTAAGAGTTCTTAGTACTTGTTGGCAATCATCATTAGATTGCTCTACAGCCAGTCTTAAAAATAGTGCATCTTGAGCTTCTGGGTGTTTGACTTGTTTTGCAATAGCTGTCTTTAGCCTCTCTGCAAAGTCTATGAATGGTTCTGTTGGTTTTTGTTGTACTTGTGTATATGAAGGTGTAGGTTTGGCTGCCTAAGTGATGGCTTGAATAGTTTGGAAGGCTAGATTTTTTGAAGTGTCTAATTCATTCATAGGAACCTTGGTTTGGGCCTCATTGGAAATATAGTGTCCCATTCCATGAGACTATTAAAGGACTCCAGAACTGGGGTCCCTGTGGTTGCAAAGGCTCGCTGGGCATGTTGCCGAATGCAAGCTTGCCATTCGTCTAGGAAAAGTGTTGCCTGCATGTTAGTGAAAAAAGTGCTTACTAATTCTTTTATGTCATTTGGAGTAAACGTGTACGCAGCAAAAAGTGAATTTAGTACCCTTATTACATAAGATGAGTTTAGCCTGTATTCAGTAATAGCTTTTTTCGTATCCTTAAGAACTGGGAGGGGATAGGTTCCCAGACAGGACAATTTTTGGGATGGTAAAATACAGGAAATGCTTTAACTAAATTCAAATCATCAGCTGTCGATGCTTGTTCCTTTATGTAAGACCATCTGCTTCTCTGGGCACTGGCTCCGGAGAAACCAGGACTATAACTACAGACATATTGGCATGTATGCAGGGACAGGGAGGTGGAAATAATTGGGTTATGGGGCAGTGGTGGGCCTTGTGGGGGACAAGCGCCATCTATTGCTATGGAGGAACAAGTACATCCACAGAGTGGTGGTACTGAAGGGGTTACAGCGCCAGTTACTGGCGTGGTGGGATAAGCGGAGTTGTTGTGGGAAGTGGGGTTTTGGTAGGTGGTACATGTGTGCGTTGGGGGCAGGGGGATAGAGGTGAGTGGGGGTGGAAGAGGGGGAGAGGGGGGAAGGGGGTTGGAGGGCAGGGGGAGAGGGGGAAATGAAGCGTCCACTAGATCATGGCTAAAATTGGTCGGGGGGGGTGGTGGGGGGTGGGGGTGGGGGTACAACCATGTGGTTGCCACCATTTTGGTGGGGGGGGGGCGGTGGAAGGGGATCATGGGGGGAGGTGTGGCCATAAGGCCATCCTGGGACAGGGAGGCGGTGGAGAGGTGGCTGCAGGCCGCAACACAGCCATGCGGTCGTCACTCTTTCGAGTCCAGGAGGGTGAGCCAGGCATCTCGTGATGTGTGCAAGATGGAGATACAGAGGAAACATTTTCCCATCTGGAATCCGTTCCCATGGCCACAGTTGTGCCGCGATCTGGATGCCGCACCGCTCCCTCCTCCCAAATCACAGATTGTACAATCTCATTTTTTTTTAACATGCTTAATATTAACCACCAGGTGATTGCTGCCTGGGATGCTAAAGAGTCATTTGTCTGTATAGCGCTCCATAATTCACACCCTAATATGTCCCATTCCTGGTATGATATGGGGCTGGGTAGTGCGCAGTTGTGTTTTGAAATCCACTTAATCAGTGTTTTTAAAGAGTCCTTATCTAAGAGGTGTTCATACAAATAAATAAGACCTTTCAAGCATTTGTAAGTGTCACGCTCCCGCTCTGAAGATAGAACCTCCATGAATGTGAAAAAATAGAGTTCCAGAAACTATGCATCTGCAGGCCTACCTAATCAATAGGTCGTAATCCCATGCTGATTTGCGGGATTCTGTTTGAGCGAGAAGCCACGGTTGCTTTGTCATGTGAGCCCAGAGATCCCTGAAAATCCTCTACATGGTAGAAAATTTCGTGTGGTTCTTGCTGTTGGGTACCAATTAACAGATCTTGATTGTGGACTCTCCGCTGGAGGTTCCTCGGAGAACAACTCAGTCGCGTGGTCCCCCTTCGGCAGGAGGAGAGAGTGACTAAATTTCCTCTCTGTGTCCCAAGGCAAAAAGACCTTTATTTTGACACTCCTGCAGTTTATATTGGCTCAGGGGGAGGGCAAGAAGAAGGGACGTGATTGGGTCAAGGTCCAGGGGGAAGGGAGTGGCTTGAGGGCTCTACTGACCAATGGGAGATACAGCAGGACCGTGTTCCAGTAACAGAACCAGGGACTGGACAGAGGCGGGTGAGACAGCCTATCCTGCTTATGCAGGGGCGGAGTCCATGATCGGGAAGGGGAGACAATATGGTTCCTAATGGGGCTTTGTGGGTTGGAGAAATTACACAACTCAGGGAGAACTCATGCAATAGAAAACGCAAGTAGTTGTTGTTTTACTTCCTCGCTCGATCCCAGGAAGCCGTCGCTGTAATGGACCCATTTCTAAAGCTGTTCTTTCCAGGCTTTGTAATCCTGGCAATTGCCTACACCAAACTAGCAGGTAACTTTTCCTGGCTATTTGCTGACATAGTAATCCGAGCTCTGCAAGGCATTGCCTTTTCCCAGTCATGGTGAGACACCAAAATTCAATCAAATTTCTATAAAATATGATCGGGGTCATATTGCTGGTTTTTGTGAGGGGATGAAGGGGAGGGCACTTTGTGTGGAAAAACTGACGCTGAAGCATTGACCTTCTGAGAAGTGGAACAGCAGAGATCACCAGACTCCGTCAGCCTGAAAGTTAACAAGGAAGAACTTTTAGTGCACTAGAGTTCATTGATGAATTTCAACGCTGCTGAACTGTCACAGCGGGCTCCGGGACAACTGTGTCCTGCACCAACACCTGTGGCACCCACAGATCCCCTTCTCTGCATTTACCCTGCAAGATTTCTCTGGTCTAAACAAACCCAGCTAACGGCCTCACAGGAAGCAGGTAATGGCTTTGAAATTCTCCCCACACCAGTGTGGCAGTGTGCTCTGCTCAGTGCTCTAGGGTGTGCTGTCTCACCTCTAGCCATGGCTCCAGCTTGCAAACACAGGGTCAGTCCTCAGCTGAGCACAGGAGGCCTGACTTCCTCCTGCTTTCACAGGAGGTTGTTACGCATCACTGTTTTGCAGCTACATGTTCCATTCAGGGGGTTCTTCATCCCTTGCTGCAGTTTCACACCAGTGCCTCTTATCATGCCTCTTCCATGAGTGTGGGGACCCCTGGCACACCACCTTGGGAAATACCATGGGTATTTCCATGGTATTATATGGGGGATAGGATGTAGTTGGTATGTGCAGCCCAGTGGGCTCAGCTGCTCCTCAGGGGAGTGGTATGCATGCAGAGACTGGCTTTTTCAGTGCGAGGTGACAACAGGCTGACAGGGAACAGCTACAGGGCAGCCACTGTAACCACAGTGCAGCCAAGAACCTGTGTGCCTGAAAGCCCAAGAGCGCTAGGACAAGGGCTGTATGTTAGTTGCTCCATAAATTCCATCTAAAAATGACTGTATCCCAGTGGTTCAGCAATGCCATGTCAGTTCTGCCACTGGGGCAGGTGCTGTGTTTTCCTCTGTGGTTGCCACATCTGTCTCCCAGTCTTGGACACCAAAAATGGTTCACTTACTTCATGCAATCAGACAGTTTCACTTCAGTTTTCGTGTTAATGTTTAGAAGCCGCTGACTTATCAGCCAATGTATCTGTAAGAGATTGTAGAAATCTGAGTGTCTTTTATGCCAGCCTCTTTGTAAACACTGCCTTTATGAGCTGCAGACAAAATCTGATTTATCCTCAAAGGTGTCCGCCGAGAAAGATCTTGCTGCGCACGTAGTGCCGAGAGTGCTGCACCAACAGAAGGTGAGAGAAAGAGGGTCAGGGCTTTTTTCCTGGCTGGAAGGGCAGTCATTCGTGGGCAGGAACCCCGTTCCTAAATCGGCCATGGGAGGCAAAAAGTGAATACGGACCAAGATTCCTCCCAGACCAAAGGGGCCCGCCCAGAAAGCTCTTGCTGTGCACATAGTGCCAAGAGTGCTGCACTACTCGGGAATCGGGCTGGCAGTTAGGAGGTAGGTCAGAAAACAGAAATCAATAGCATTTTACCCAGGAAAAAAAACTGGAAGCCTTGGGTTTGTGGTGCAGTTGGTGTGCCAGGGTAGGCACTCCATGATCAGCCAGAGCTTTCTGTGCTGGCATCTTTGGTGTGAGAGGAATCTTCGTCCGTATATAATTTTGGAAGTCAGGCTGTCAGATGGGAGGCAGATCTGAAAAATGAAACAATACCCATTATACCAGAAAGGAAAGACTGGAAGCTTTGACTTTGTGGTGCAGTTGGTGGACCAGCCTGGGAACTCCGTGAGCAGCAAGAGCTTTCTGTGCTGATACCTTTGGTGTGGGAAGAATCTGTGTTTGTATGCAATTTTGGGAATAGGGCTGACGGTTGGGAGGCAGGGCTGAAAACAGGAAATAACAGCCCTTATCCCCAGGAAAGAAAGCCTGGAAGCTTTGGCTCTGTGTTTCAGTTGGTTTGTAAGTCTGGAGATTCCATGGGCACCAAGAGCTTTCTGTGTTGGCATCTTTGCTGTGGGAGGAATCTTTGTATGCAATTTTGGGAGTCGGGCTGGCATTTGGGAGGTATGTCTGAAAACAGGCAACAACAGCCCTTATCGCCAGGAAATAAAGACTGGAAGCTTTGGTTTTGTGGTGCAGTTGGTGGGTTAGGCTTGGCACTCCATTAGCAGCAAGAGCAGTCTGTACTGGAAAGTTTGGTCTCTGAGGTATCATTGTTTGTATGCAATTCTTGGAGTAGGGCTGTCATTTTGAAAGCATGGTAAAAAACAGGAAACAACAGCCCTTACCCCAGGAAAGAAAGAATGGAAACTTTGGCTTTGTGGTGCAGTTGGTGGGTCAGGCTGGGCACTCTATGGGCAGCAAGAGCTTTCTGTGCTGGCGCCTTTGTTCTGGGAGGAATTTTCATCCGTATGCAATTTTGGGAGTCAGGTTGTCAGTTGGAAGTCAGGGCTGAAAACAGGAAACAACAGCCCTTATCCCCAAGACAGAAAGACTGGAAACTTTGGCTTTGTGGTGCAGTTGGTGCACCAGGCTCGGCACTCCATGAACAGCAGGAACTTTCTGTGCTGGCACCTTTGGTGTGGGAGGAATATTTGTTTGTATGCAATTTTGGGAGTTGGGTTGGCAGTTGGGAGGCAGGTCTGAAAACAGGAAACAACAGCCCTTATCCCCAGGAAAGAAAGCCTGGAAGCTTTGGCTTTGTGGTGCACTTGGTGTTGTCAGCCTAGGCACTCCATGGGCAGCAAGATCTTTCTGTGCTGTCATCTTTGATGTGGGAGGAATATTTGTTTGTATGCAATTTTGGGAGTCGGCCTGGCAGTTGGGAGGCAGGGCTGAAACAAGGAAACAACAGCCCTCATTCCCAGGAAAGAAAGTCTGGAAGCTTTCACGTTGTGGTGCACTTGGTGGGCCAGGCTTTGCACTCCATGAACAGCAGGAGTTTTCTGTGTTGGCACCTTGGTTCTAGGAGGAATCTTCATCCGTATGCAATTTTGGGTATAGGGCTGGCAGCTGTGAGGGACGTCTGAAAACAAGAAACAACAGCCCTTATCCCCAAGACAGAAAGCCTGGAAGGTTTGGTGGTTCAGTTGCTTTGTCAGCCTGGAGACTCCGTTGGCAGAAAGAGCTTTCTGTCGTGGCCTCTTTGCTCTGGGACGAATCTTTGTATGTAACTTTGGGAGTCTGTCTGGGAGGTGGGAGGCAGGGCTGAAAACAGGAAACAACAGCCCTTATCCCCAGGGAAGAAAGACTGGAAGCTTTGGCTTTGTGCTGCAGTTGGTTGGCCAGGCTTGGCACTCCATGAGCAGCAACAGTTTTCTGTGCTGGCTCCTTTGTTCTGGGAGGAATCTTCATCCATTTGCAATTTTGGGAATAGGGCTGGCAGCTAAGAGGCAGGTCTGAAAACAGGAAACAACAGCCGTTACCCCCAGGACAGAAAGACTGGAAGCTTTGCCTTGGTGGTTCAGTTGGTTTTTCAGCCGGGAGACTCCATGGGCAGCAAGAGCTTTCTGTGCTGGCACCTTTGGTGTGGGAGGAATCTTTGTTTTTATGCAATTTTGGGAGTCAGGCTGGCAGTTGGGAGGCAGGGCTGAAACAGGGGAGAACCCTGGTTCTAAGTCTGAGGAGAGAAAGAACAGGAGACTTTGAAGTTCAACTGATGTTTCTACAGTCTCCCAGCTTTCCTCACATTAATGAAAATTGGCTTATTGAGGATAATGAGGATGCAGCTTCTGCTATGGGGAATTCTAAGCATTCTGGGGTCGGTAAGACAACCTGGTAAGTAACACTTGAGTGAATGGGGGGTTGTCTTGGGGGCTTGTTTCCCTTCTTTTTTCTGTCTCTCGGTTTCTCATTTTGTTTGCTACTTTCTTTGGAATAAATGTTGTTTTGTTCAGCTTTCAACTGTGTACTGGTTTCAGTTTTGGCAGTCTCCCTGCTACACGCAGACATAACTAACAAATGACAGCATCAGCAGATGCCTTTCCATTCCTCTTTCCCTTCCCATTCCCCGTTCCTCTTCTCTTCCCATTCCCACAGCCAACACACTATTTCACTTCTCACTTTAACAAAGCTCTTTTCTCCTTCAAGCCCCTCAAAGGCACCAAGGCCACATAGGAGGCCACACACAAACAGTACTCCTCTTCCCACTTGACTACACCTTCTCCCTCACTGTTCTACAGGGAACACCAGGAATCTGCTCGCAGAGGCCTCTCGTTTCCCATCAGCAGCTCAGTACAAGGAGCTAAAAGAAGCTCAAGCCTTAGGCCACAAGACCTGACAGCGAGGAAACTTTGGGAGCAAACTAATGCTGCTAACACGGACCCAGCTGAATCCAGCACACAATCACAGAATCCAAGAGTCCTTCAGCTTGGAAAAGACCTCCAAGCTCATTGAATCTTATGCAGCCCCTCCCTGACTGCCTGCAGGGACTGGATGATGCTTTGCACAAGCACCAAAAGGAATATTGTGAAAGCCATGGCCTGCAGGAGGACACAGAGAAGGGCTTGGCTGGGACTGGCTCACTGGAAGTGAGAATGCATAGTCTTATTAACATTATATAATTTTATGCATTGGCTATTCTCACCCAAAATCAAATCCTCTTGAGGCAAACACCGCATTTCCTATCCTCCTGAAATATCCACCATGTGGACCCATGTCCTTGAACAATATCAATCCCATGGGTGGGTTTGCCTTTGCCTGAGGCAGGAATAACCCAGACTGTTTTCCCCAACATGTTTTTAATGTGCACTGCAGGAACTTTATCCCTTTGTATGGTACATAAAAGTTTTGGCTGGCAGAGCCAGCTCAATAGGCAGATCCCCCAGAGTTGAGTGATCAGGTGGCCTTTGCTAAATGTGGATCCCAATGTTTTTAAGTCCCACCACCCACTACTCTCAGTCTCCTCTTTACCAGTCCACTGCATTATTCCATCTTTCCTGAGGCTGGTGCATGACAGGTGTGCTGGTTTTAACATCAGCAGGAAATTAAAATCCACTCCCCTTCTCCCACTCCTTTTGGTAAGGGATGGACAAAAAAGGAGAGACTCTGGGTTCAGATAACAATTTTCTGAAAGCACACAGCAATGGCATAAGACACGCACAGTAAGAACAGCAATATTAAGAGCAAAAGTATATAAAAAAAAAAGTGTTTCACCCCCAAAAGGTATTCACCACTGGGCACACAAACAAGATGGCAGGTGCTCCTCGTGGGATGTGTCTGCGTAGTGTCCCCAGACAAAGGCAATGTGGTGGGGGAGCTCCCGCATGCTGTGCCAAGTGGTATTTGGGAAATTAAGGCAATGTGCTCAGGGAGCTAACACAGCAATGTGCCAAGGCTAACATTTCCCATCCCCTCAGCCTGAAAACAACGAAAACAAGGACAAACCAAGGAGCTGGGCCATCCTGGTAGTGCCACACAGCCGCTATTTGAGGCGCAGTCCTGTGCAGGCCTCCTTTTCTCTCGCTTGAGAAGCTCAGTCTGAGGGGGGATCACCTTGTCACCACTCCATCCCTGCTGGCAGCTTCCCCACAGGAGCTGTTGGTTCAGCACTGTTGTCGATTATGTTTATCCTCTCTGTCCCTTTCAGCATCAGAGGTCCGTTGTCATGCTCTGGAGAAAGTGGGAGGGGGAACCAGTGGGGCAGAGGACAGGAAGCACAGGTCTGGTGCTGACAGTCCCTCCACCAGAGAGAGCAAAGCAGGATGGGGCACTTTGTGTCCAGAGCCCTGGCTTTTCCTGCCCAAACCACATTCCCAGCGATGACATGGATGTGGAATAAATACCTGGTCATCCCCACACTGCACTAAACTCCACCCCCTTCTCTGTAAGCAGGACGCTGCAGTAACTGACCTTAGCAATGGGAATTTAGGATGGTTGCCATGGTAATTGACCTTAACAATGAGAATTTAGGATGGTTGCCATGGTAACTGACCTTCGCAATGAATCTCAGTGGCATTGTCCATGGCAATGGGCTGTAGCAAAGGGTTTGATGATGGTTGCCATGGCAACCAACCATAGCAACACATGGACGAGGAAGCTGTGATAGCATCAAGATTTTGTAATGGGGCTTTATGACAGTTGCCATGGTAACCAGTTTGCATCAAGAAAGTCAGTGCAGGTTGCCTTGCCACCCAACACAAGCCCTGGGTCTTTGTGCAGGTTGCCATGGCAACCACCCCTTGTAATTGGACCCAGCGGAAGTCTCCATAACAAAAGTCCTCAGCAACTAGAACTGGAGGAAGTTACCATGGCAAACCACCATCGTGATGGGTCATTTGCTGGTTGCCATGGAGACCACTGCCATAGCAATGGGTCTCTGTTTAATTGTTCATGGAACCAGTTTCCAGCAAAAAGTCTTCTAATGGTTACCGTGCCAACTGATCATATCAAAGGGTTTCAGTTCACATCTCCATGGAAGCAGTCCCCAGTAATGGGTTTTAACTATGCCATGGCATAGTTGCCACGTTTAACTATGCCAGCTATAGCCACCAATCTCAGTGAATGTTCCCACGGTAACCCAACTCCAGTAACTGGACTGTGATTGTTTCTGACCACAGCAACCAACTCATGGGAATGTTGCCACAGCAACTGCCATAGCTATGGGTCATCAGATGGTTTCCATAGAAACCAACCATAGTAATGGACCTGTATGGTGGTTGTCATGGCAACTGGCCCGGCCATTGGTCTCAGTGCAGGTGTTCATGGAAACAGTCCCTGGCAATGGACTGAGGGATGGTTGCCATGGCAACAGCCCTAGGTCACGAGGAATGGTTCTGGTTGCCATGGCAAGAGTCCCTGGCAATGGACTGATAGTCCAAGTGCTGGTTGCTATGGCAACAATCCCTACCGATGTCTCTCTGAGTCTGTTTCTCCAGCACTGCCCCTCACACCGGGTTCCATCGCTAATTGTGGTGACATCTGAGCACCTGCTGGACAGGGTACAACCCAGAGAGCAAAAGGGACTAAACTCCTGGGCTGAGGCACAGACAGTTCCATGGGAGCAGCAAAAATCAGGAACTCCCTCCCTGCTTCCCACAGGCAGGAGAGTGTTCAGCTTCCCCACGGGAGCAGGGCTCCACCTCAGGGAATGGTGACTTTGGGACACAAACACCATCGCTCCCAGTGTTCCCTCCTTCCCCAGTCTGCCCTCCTTTCCCACACCTGACAGTGATGCCACATGGTCTGGGACATTGCTGGGGTCAGTTGGGGTCACCTGTCCTGGCTGTACCCCCTCCCAACTCCTGGTGCACCTCCAGCTCCCTTTGCTGGCAGGACAGGATGAGGAGCAGGAAAGGCCTTGGCTCTGGGCAGAAACAAAAACCTCCCAGAATTTTCCCCCCTGTTCCCAGTCCAGTCCCAGAGAAGCCCCCTGGAAGGAAACTTACTCCCTCCAAGCCCAAACCATCTCCCAATGCCCATTCCCCAGCACAAGGTCTCACAGGGTCAGTGCTGTGCCCCTGCCCCAGCAACAGGGCATTGGGATGGTTACCATGACAACCAACCTTAGCAATGGATTCTTATATTGCTTGCCATGGCAACCAACCTTTCAATAAGATTGTGGGATGGTTTCCATGGCAAACAACTCATGGAAGTGCCCAGGAGTGAGGTCCCTGGCAATAGATTTATTAATGGTTGCCATGGAAACTGCAGCAACGGTCTCCCCGCAGGTTGTCATAGCAACCGACATAGCAATGGGTCTTTTTGATGGTTGCCATGGCAACCAGACTTAGCAACAGGTCTCAGTGCAAGTGGCCATGACAACAGTCTCTGGCAATGGGTTTCTATGATGATTGCTGGGACAGCTGACGCAAGCTGCCACAGAAACGTCACAGACCCAGAATTCCATGGCACAAGCCCATAGCAATGTGCCCTAATGCAGGTTTCCACAGCAAACAACTATCACAACTGGTCCAAATCTTGGTTGCCATGGCACCACACTTAGGAAGGGGTCCACTGATGGGTGTTGTGGTAACTGACAAGCGGTATAGGATCGTAAATCGCTGCCATAGCAACAGACTCTGGCTACAGGACTCAGTTTGTTCCCATGGCAACCACCCCAGGGTGGTTGCATCTCCATGGAGCTGCCACGGGCCATGCATGAGCAACATGTCCTAGTGATGGTTGTCATCAGGAGCAACAGGAAATTGTGATGGAGCCAATTTACCACAGCACTCACAGAGGCTTCACAGTGACAACAGAGGTGTCTATGCTGCTAAAGAGCTGTGATGTCCCATGCAGTGACAGGGTTTCCACGGTGATGTCCCAGGGATCTGGACTACAAACCAGGTATATTTATATAAATATATATAGGATTTATTATTATAATGATTAAGTAAAAATATCTTAATCAGAATTATTTACTACCCAGTATAGCAGCTATAACAATTGTTGTAATATAGTGCACTAGGAAGCAATATTGAAGCAACTGTACTAAAGCAATTGCATTTAACCAAAACCAATTATTAAGTAGAGATTGATGTCACTCAGCCAGACCAAAGACCTTAGGCAAATCTCTTTGGCTTAGCCTTGAGGAGTGACTTTGAGGGGTGTCCCCACTCCAGGCAGGAATCTCCACACACAATCCCAAGAAGGGATATGTCAGAAGACCCTACCTTTAAAATTTGGGACTGAACTTTTCTAGTATAAAGTGCTGGACTGTCAGTCAGGTGTGTCCAGGCTATGCCAGCTCAGTAGCTGTGGAGAAGTTCTCAGTGGTGTCACTTGTTTATTCCTTTATATCCAGATATTTTACAAGGTCTGCCAAATATTCTCTCACTCTCAGGATGTTTAACCTAGGGATTGATGAGTCAGGCTGGTTTCAGCTTTGTTCAGTCCCCAAAACAACATGACAACCTCCTCCCCAGCCTTCTTAATTTCCCACTGAGGGCTTTTCAAACAGGGCCTTGCTGGAGTTGTTTTACCCCATTCCAGGCAGAGCATCCTGCTACAGGACCCCCATGGGACACCTGTGCCTGCTCTTCCAACTTTTCCTCACTGTCTCACCCCTTCCTCATCATCCTCACAATCCCCAGCTCCCCCAGTAGCTTGGTATCCCCCCTCACCTTGCTTGGATTTGGTGACCTAGCCCCTCTCAGCTCATTTTGATTGTCCAAAGCCCCATCTTTTCCTCTCTCTTATCCCCCTTTCCAATTGTCCACAATCCCCAGCCATCACTGATCTTGGTTTGGGTTGTCGCACCCCTGTCCCACTTGGTTTGGGTGTCCCACTCGCTCTTTCCTCCTGCTTTCCCACTGTCTCTCCCCTTCCTGCTCCCCCGAGTTCCCCTTGCCTGCAGCCGGGGGGGTTCCCAGCACCACCAGTCCGGCCCCAACTCCTCCCACACAGCCCATCCCCAGCGCTGGGCAGGTACTGACACCCCAAAAGCAGTTGGGCAGTGCCGGGGGGGTCCCCAAAAGCGACCCTGGCCCACACAGCACTGGGAGCACCAGTCCAGCCCAGTTTGGAGCAGGCAGGTGGCATCACCGTCCCGGGCAGGGTCAGGCCCCTGTCGCAGCTGCCACCATGCTAAACTGAGCCTGAACTTGATCAACAGTTTATGCCTAGAGGCCCAACAGCACTTAACTTAACAGCACTTAACTGATAACTGAAGTCAAATAATTTAGCAAAGCATTCATATAGAATTTACGACACCATAACAGTAACTCACAGGCCTGACCGACTTACAAATCCAAAGTGCTGAAGAATCCAGGAGAGCAGTGTTCCCGGGACATTTGTTATGGCAGATTCACACTCACACAGACAGAAAGAGTCTGGACAAGGTACCTGGGAACAATTCCCTTGGGATTCAGGAAAATCCTCCCTTGGGATGCCATTGCACATTCTCAGAAGAACGGCTGAGCTTCGAGGAGTGAGAGGGATCAGCCCCGGATCTGCTGTCGGTCAGGATCCTCTGAGTGCAGCAAATGGGAGAGCTGGGGGCTCTGAGAGGCCCAAGCAAAGGGAGGTTGCTGTCGCAGCTGCTGTGGCCTCAGAGAGCTCAAAGGGTCTCAATCAGCACCGCTGGTTATGGGACCCGCGCAGAGGGGGCTTTAAGGCACAAGAACTGTCCATCCTGGTCCCAGTTCAGGTTAGAGACTTTCTCTGAAAGTTGGAGAACAAAAATACGATTCTACTTGGGTTGTTCTTTGGGCAAGAAAAACAAGTTTCCAAGGCCGTTGGTTAAGAAAAGCAGGAGCTCATTAGACAGCATCAGTTCCTATGAGCAGACAGTGTTTCTGAGCAGCTCAAAAGCAGCTCAGCCCAGGGGCTGTTCATCAAGGCCGAGGCCTAACGAGCATGTCTCAGATCATAGCGAGGCCTGGGGGAGGGGGTAAAGCACTACCACAGTGGGTTACAAGGAACATGGGTCACCAGAAACGTTGGTCAACAGGTCTTTACCCACCAGGTCTCTGCCCAATGTGAGTCACCATGGATCATCCAACATGGATCCTCCAATGGTGTTCCTGACCCAGGAACACCAACACCCACTGTGGGGGGGAACATGCATCCTCCTGCCCACTGCCGGGACTCTGCCGGCAGGTTTTTGGGGACCCTCAAAAAACACCTATTGGGAACCTCAATATCCCCCCCAAGGGGCATTTGCGGCTCATTTTGGAGTCTTCAAAGGTCCAAACGTCTCCCTCAAAAAACCCCCAGAAATCCCCCAAGACATTTGGGGTGAGCTCCCCCTCCCCAGTCACTTTTGGGATGCAGGAGGGAAGGGCGATGCTCCCAGGGATGGGGGCGCTGCGGATACAGTCAGCAGCAGAACAGCAACCTTCCTGCTCTTCCTGCTCCTTTTCCTCTGCTATCCCTGCTCTTCCTCCCACTACTTCTCCTCCTGCTGCATTCTTTCTCCACTTGCTCCTCCTCCTCCTCCTCCTCCAGGCAACTCTGGCTGTGTGTCTAGACTGGGAACAAGAGGCTGGAGAACAGTTGCAGGAAAGGGCCCTGGGGGTCCTGGTTGGTGACCAGTTGGCCATGAGTCAGCAGTGCCCTGGCAGTCAGGAGGGCCAACCCTGTCCTGAGGGGCAACAGGCCCAGCGTTGCCAACAAGGCCAAGGAGGGGATTGTCCTGCTCTGCACTGGGGCGGCCTCACCTCAAGTTCTGAGGCACTTTGGGGCACCACAATATAAAAAAGACATGAAGCCATAACAGAGCGTCCAAAGGAGGCCATGAGGATGGGGAAGGATCTGGAGGGAAGGCCTTATGAGGAGCGGCTGAGGGCACTTGGTTTGTTCAGCCTGGAGAAAAGGAGACTGAGGTCAGACCTCAGTGGGGTCTTCAACATCCTCCTGAGGGGCAGTGGAGTGGCAGGTACTGATCTCTTCACTCTTGTGACTAGTGGCAGGACTCTACAGCTGGAACTGAGTCAGGGAGGTTTAGGTGGGATGTTAGGAAAAGGTTTTTTCCCCCAGAGGGTGACTGAGCACTGGACTAGGTTTCCCGGGGAAGTGGTCACAGCACCAGGCCTGTCTGAGCTCAAGAAGCATTTGGACAATGCTCTCGGGCACAGGGTGGGATTCTTTGTGTGTCCTGTGCAGGGCCAGGAGTTGCACTCAATGATCCTGACCCTCCCAACTCAGCCCATTCTCTGGTTCTATGAACTCCCTGCTCCACCTTGAGACAGGCTCAGCCCACCCGACTCACTCCCTGGGGAAGGGCCGGATGTGCCCAAGGGAACAAAACGCCCCAGAAGTCTGTTTAACGAGAAAAGGGAGTGGATCGGGTCCCCTCGCTTTCGTTGTTCTCTCTCTTTCCTCTGCCTCTTCCCTCTTTCTCTTCTCTCTTTCCCGGTCCTGTTTCCCAGCTCTGGCCCAGTCCTGCGGCAGCACCAAAGCGGGATCCAAGCCCCGGGGCCATTCTTTGTTCCCTTCCCGGCCTCTACCCAGGCCCAGCCCGGCTCTCCTGTTCTATCCCACCCCCGCACCGAACTTTGTGGGGCACGGCGGGGATTGGGGGGCTGTGCTGGGCCTTGTGAGCCAGCACCCGGCAGGACTTTGGGAATGCGGGGGGAGCTCCTGGAAGTGTTGGGGACAAGAAAACACAAGAGCTCCTGACACGGGAGCGGGTCTTTGTTCAGCCTGACGGGAATTCAGAATGAACAGCACGGCCCCGACCCCTGGCTCGAGACAGGGGGCTCGGGGGTCTCCTCTCTCCAGGCTCCCCCCTCTCCAGGGCCCAGGGGATGGAGACACGGAGGGGCCCCAGTGGAACCCCTTTCCCGCCGTCCCACCTCCCCTTATTCCCCCTCTCCCACCCCCTTCCCATCGTTCCCCCAAACCCCGACTGCCCCCCAGCTCCCTCTGGGGACAACCCACCCCCTTTCTTGCTCAGTTTGGGGGTCTCACCCGCTCTTTTCCCCCTCTCCCCTCTTTCCCATCGTGTCCCCCCCACTGCTCACCCGAGACCGCCTCGCCCGGGCGGAACGAACAGGAGGAGGAGCTGGAGGAAGAGGAAGAGGAAGAGGAAGAGGAAGAAGAGGAAGAAGAAGAGGAAGAGGAAGAGGAAGAGGAAGAGGAAGAGGAAGAGGAAGAGGAAGAGGAAGAGGAAGAGGAAGAGGAAGAGGAAGAGGAAGAGGAAGAGGAAGAGGAAGAGGAAGAGCATCACCCACCCCCCCCCCGCCCCGCATCACGTAGGTGACCGGGGAGGGGGAGTTCGCCGCAAATATCTTGGGGGTGTCTGTTTGGTTTTTTCCTGGGGGGCGGTTGGGGATGTTTGGATCTTGCAGGACCCCAAAGCTGAGCCGCAGATGGGGGTCCTGGGGGTAACTGAGAAGGGGCTTGGGGGAGGTTTGGGGCAACTGGTACAGACTTTGGGGATCCTGGAGGCAACTGAAAGGGAGTTTGTGGGTCTTGGGGGTACCTGGGAGGGAGCTGAGGGGAGCCAGGAGGGGGACTAGGGGTGTGATTTGAGCAAATGGGGAGGATGAGAAAGGGATTTGGGGGCTCCTGGGCAGTCCGAGAGGGGACTGGGGGAGGGTTTGGGGACTCCTCAGGGGACCGGGGACAACAGGGAGTGTGGTTGGATGGTCCTGGAGGGGCTAGGAGGGGGTTTGGAGATTCCTAGGGGAAGTGGGTAGGGACTTGAAAGAGGTTTCAGGAGTCCTGGGTGGGCTGGGGGTGACTAGGATGAAATTTAGGAGGTCTTGGGGGCCTCTGTGAGATGTTTTGGGGGCTCCTGACCCCCCCGGGCCCCAGACATGCTTCTGGACACCACCCACGGCAAGATGCTGACGGGGGTCGGGGGCTTTGTGTTGGACTTCGTCTTCCTGGCACTGGGACTCAGCTTCTACCTGCACCAGAATGTGAGGAGGGTCCCCAGGGGTCATGTCCTCCTCTCCCTGGAGTGTGTGTGCCCCCTGGGGGACTCCCCAACCCTGGTGTCACCCCCTTTTCTCTCTGCCCAGAGATCCTGAGCCAGTGGTGGCCACAGTCCCTCCCCATGGCCTCAGGCCCAGACTGGACAGCCCCTGTCCCCCTGATGATTTTGGGGGGCATCATGTGTCCCCCCCTCCCCGTTGTCTCTTTGCCCCTGCCCAGCTGCTCCCAGTGACCCCAGTAAAGCTTCCAAGTTCTTCCCAGTCCCATTTTTTGGGGGTAGTGAGGGGGCCTTGGGGCAAACAAATAATGCCAATATCACCATGGGAGTCTCCTCTAGACCTCCTAGCCAGGACAATGATACCGATGGATTATTCTTTGAGGAGCTAAAGGACACTTCCAAGTCAACTGCCCTTGTCCTCATGGGGGACTTCAACTTGCCAGAAATTAATTGGGAGCATCACACAAATGATACAACCCAGGCCAGAAGATTCCTTAAAAAACCTGGATGACAACTTTATGGAACAGGTCCTAGAGGAACTGACTTGGAAAGATGCCCTCCTTGATCTACTGCTTGTCCACAGAGAGGATCTTGTGAGCAAAGTGGAGATTGGGACCATCTTGGCCACAGTGACCTCAAAGTGATCAAGTTAAAAATCTCTGTTAACAGGAGAAAAAGTGCCAGCAAAACCTCAGCTCTGGCCATGAGGAGAGCAGACTTCAGGCTGCTCGGGGAATTAGGAAGGAAGGTCCTCTGGGAAAATGCTTTTGCAGGTGCTGGGGGCCATCACTGCTGGTCACTTCTCAAACATCACCTCCTAAGGGCACAGGAGCAGCAATTCCCAAATGTTGGAAGTCAAGCAGGTGAGACAGAAGGCGGCTTGGTTGAGCAGGGATCTTGTCTTGGAGATAAGGCAAAAAAGGAAGGTGTGTGCCCAGTGGAAGCAAGGTCAGGTGACATAGGAAGAATTCAGAGATGCTGTTTGGCACTGTAGGGAGAAAAACCATGTGGTCAAAGCTCCCCTCCCCTTCAAACCACCAGGAGCCCACTCACTCCCCCTGCACTCACCACCTTTTGCACAACTCCCAGAAAGACTCCTGCCAAAGCCAAGGCCTGCAGGGCACATGCATACAGGGCCTTGCCGGGGGCTGGCACACAGGGAGCTGACACTGCTTTGGGGCAGTGGGGACGGGAGCCTCAGGGATGTGGTCCTGCAAAGGCAGGGGCCCAGGCAGCTGGGACTGGCCCTGCAGGGTCAGAACTCCCTCCCTGGGGCAACCTTTCTACCCCGACCCTGTGAATCCGAAAAATCGGTCCAAGAAACTGCTCAGAGACTTTTTTATCTTTAAGCAGCAAGGTATTTGTTTATTCAACGTTGGGAGCAAACCAGCTCCCACTGGACAAACTTGCTCACCGGCTCCTCAGAAAATCAACACTTTTATACAATTTTCAGATGTGATTAAATGCATATTCAAGTGATTACGACATGTATCAATGCATATTAATAATAGGCAGAGTATAGGTGGAGCTCAGGCAGGGCTTGGGGTTGTGCTTCTCTTGGTTCCCCATTTCGGAGGGTAGTTCCTATCTTCCTCCATGGGGCAAGGGGCTTCAACTCATCTTCCTCAGCTTGACCCTTCTTCTTTTCCATTGTTCTTGACTCGCTCACTGAAGCTTGGAAAAAGCCCTGGCTCCAAGCCTATTTCTCCTATTCAAATGTCTACCTGATCCTGTTATATTTCTAATGTGTTGCTTCTAGGCCTATTACGTGTTCTTGTACTATTCTCTGAAGCTTTGGTCCAGTAAGTAGAACAGAACGAGCACAGATCATTTTGGATGTTGGTAAATTGTTTGCAGGCCCAAATTTCTTAGTTAACTCTTTTGGGCTTAGCCTCCTGTTTCACCTGGACTGGCCCAGTGTCCTCCCCCTGCACACTCCCCCACAGCACAGGCCTCACTGGGGCATTTGCTGCTGGGACCCTGCAGAGCTCCCCATGGGAACACCTCCTTTGTGAGCTCCTGAACGATCCTCTCTGCCCAGGAGTGGTCCCTGGCAACCAAAGAATCAAAGCCCCACCCCCCCACACTGCAGCGCCACCCGTGTGCAATGGGCCTCCAGGGTTTCCCTTGACAAAGCACCCCCTCCAAACTCTTACCAGATAGAAAATGGGGGGGCACCACACAGGGATACTTTTAGGAAATAAGTACAAGCTTATCTTGACTACTGGGGGGGTGTAATTTTTTATTCTTAATGTTCTGAGTTATCCATTTGGGGAATGGATGTCCTAAAAGTACTGTTGTGTTCTATTTGGAGGAAGTATTTTGCAAAGAAATCCAGGCTGCATGCATGATACAGAGGAAGCTGTCCAGCCTTTGACCCACTTCTAGAAAGTTATGAAAGAACAGCTACCAAGTCAGAGCAGCACCTCCAGAACCCTGAATTTCTGTTCCCCCTTTCCCTTTCCCTTTCCCTTTCCCTTTCCCTTTCCCTTTCCCTTTCCCTTTCCCTTTCCCTTTCCCTTTCCCTTTCCCTTTCGCTTTCCCTTTACTTTCTTTCAAAAATTCCAGGTATTGGGAAACACATAAATAGCCAGGAGACAGAGAAGCTAACTAAAAAAATAAACTTTTATTTGAATAAAAGGGAGCGGTCACTGAAAAAATCTCAGTGAGATCCATCAACTCAGTGGAGGCATCAACCTCTTTTATCCCCTTTGCCCCGAGCACTGGTCCCTCCCCGTTTCTCCATGGGCTGGGATGCTTGGGGGTTACAGGCTTCCCGACACACCTCCTGTATGTCCCCCGTTATGGGCTTATTAGGTGGTCCTGAAGGTCACTGACATGGTTCAAGACAGAGGCCACAGCACTTCGGACTGCAGGACATGGTCACAGGATCCTTCTGTGCTGCTGGTTGGTGCCCCTGTCTCAGGGCAAACTGTGTCTCTGTGACTGACAACTGAGCAACCGGGAACTTGTCACTTCTTCCTGTGAACTGTGACTGCACTACAAACTCTGCAGGAACACCGACTGTTCCTAATACGGGGGAGGGAGGAGGGTTGGGCTCACGAGCACTGGGCACTGCCGCTACAGAGACCCAGGGCTTGCAGGGGGGCAGGAGCTGCTGCTGGGACACCAGAGTGTTCCCTGCTCGGGGGCAGCAGGAAGGAACCCTCTCTGAGCCCCTTTGCATCGTGGTGGGTGTGAGAGTCCCTTTGTGAGGGTGACTCAGGTGACACCACAGAAGAGGGAGGAGCAGGGCAGCCCCGCTTCCAGCAGCTGCCTGAGGGCAGCGTTCAGGCAGCAGGAGGGTGTGGGGGTGGCGTGGGACAGGAGACCCCTAAAAATGCGTACACAGCTCCAGCTCCCTCTCAAAACCACCGGCACGGTTTTGAGCTGCCCCTGCCCAAAAAGATACAGAACAAAGGTTGAGGTGCCTTAGGTGATCTGGCTTAATTAAAATGCTGCAAAAGCTGAACTAAAGGCTGCAAAACACGATCTACTTGGTTGAAAAAGTGCAAGAAGCACACTACAGGAGTCAAGCTGCTTTAAGTGAAAACCTACTGGAGGGAGGTTGCTTTAATCAAAACTAACCATGTTTTTTAAAACACGATGATCTATTTTTAGCAAGAAAGAGGGTCCTTCAATATAAAAAGTGTTATAGAAAAATGACCTTAATTAAACATGTCCCTTTTATAGAAAAGCACTGCCACACAGCAAGGCCTTATCCTCCCGAAGAAGAAGGTAAAGACTGGCAAACCAGCCGATGGGTTTTCAGACCTCACCTAGGCTTTAATTAAACCCTGTTACACATTTCATACCAGCTACCAGGATATTTATGGGGTGCCCAGTGTGGCATCTTGCTGCTGCTGCTGCTGGGGGAGCTGCTGTTTCCCTCTTCCTCTGTTCCTCTGGCCCTCTGCCTGCCAGTTTGCTCACCTGAAATTGTGGTCCTACAAGCTCCTGTGCCTGCTTGGGTGCTGTAGGCTGTGCCAGCCCACACCACTGACCTTGATTGACCCAAAGAATCCAAAGTCTTGTCACATTCCTACTCCCATGGAAGGGAACTGCCTTTTGAGGGTGTTGGCACCAAAATCCTGCTCTTGAGGGGGGTGCAGGGACACAGGGGACATGAGACTTTAAGGGGCTGGGCCGGATGGTGTGCAGGGGTCGGTGGCAGCAGTGGCATTTCCTCATGGTGGCCGTGGTATGGCAAAAAGGGGCCAAGGAACCACATATGTCAGCAGGAAGGGCGACTGATGTCCGCGTGGACATCTCAACACTGCCCAGACTTCGGGTTAGGGTTAGGGTTAGGGTTAGGGTTTGGGTTAGGGTTAGGGTTAGGGTTAGGGTTAGGGTTCAGGTTCGGGTTCGGGTTCGGGTTAGGGTTCGGGTTAGGGTTCGGGTTTGGGTTCCGGTTCGGGTTCGGGTTCGGGTTAGGGTTCAGGTTCGGGTTCGGGTTCCGGTTAGGGTTAGGGTTTGGGTTAGGGGTTAGGGTTCGGGTTCGGGTTCGGGTTCGGGTTTGGGTTCGGGTTCAGGTTAGGGTTAGGGTTCAGGTTAGGGTTAGGGTTTGGGTTAGGGGTTAGGGTTCGGGTTAGGGTTTAGGGTTAGGGTTAGGGTAAGGGTTAGGGTTAGGGTTAGGTTTTGAGTTAGGGTTAGGGTTAGAAAGTGTTAGGGTTAGGGTAAGGAAATTTAGGGTTAGGGTTAGCAAAAGTTAGGGTTAGGGTTAGGGTTAAGTTTAGGGTTAGCAAAAGACAGGGTTAGGGTTAGGGTTAGGGTTAGGGTTATGGTTAGGGTTAGGGTTATGGGTAAGGGTTAGGGTTAGGAAGAATTTGTCTCAGTGCGCGATCTAACAATCGCTGTTTTAGCCCATTCCGGTCACGCAGCGGTGCCCAATAAGCCCCTCTCAGGCTATACGCCTGATTCACTGCCCACCGCTGTCAGAATCTTTTGCTTTTTCTCTTGGGTGTCTGCCATTGTTGTTGCTGTTCTGTTGCGTGTCTGGCAGAATACCCACCGCCGTCAGGTATGTACTCTGCTTCTATAGAGCACTGTCCCCTAACCCCAACATTAAAAGAGAGACTGGAAGCTATGTGCAAACCCTGTTCCCTAACCATAACCTTAAAAAAGAGACTGCAAGCTATACACAAAGCCTTTTCTCTGAACCTAACCTTAAAAAAGAGACTGCAAGCTATGCGCAAACCCGATTCCCTGACCCTAATCCTAAAAAAGAGAATGCAGGCTATATGCAAACCCTGTTCCCTAACCTTAACCTTAAAAAAGAGACTGCAAGCTATGCACAAAACCAGTTCCCTAACCCTAACTTTAAAAAAGAGACTGCAAGCTACTAGGGTTAGGGTTAGGGTTAGGGTAAGGGTTAGGGTTGGGGTTAGGGTTTAGGGTTAGGGTTAGGGTTTGGGTTAGGGTTAGGGTTAGGGTTAGGGTTTATGGTTTAGGGTTAGGGTTAGGGTTTAGGGTTAGGGTTAGGGTTAGGGTTGGGGTTAGGGTTAGGGTTAGGGTTAGGGTTAGGGTTAGGGTTAGGGTTGGGGTTAGGGTTAGGGTTAGGCTTTGATTTAGGGTTAGGGTTAGGGTTAGGAAATTTAGGGTTAGGGTTAGCAAAAGTTCGGGTTAGGGTTAGGGTTAGGTTTAGGGTTAGCAAAAGACAGGGTTAGGGTTAGGGTTAGGGTTAGGGTTATGGGTAAGGGTTAGGGTTAGGAAGAATTTGTCTCAGTACGCAATCTAACAATCGCGGTTTTAGCCCATTCCGGACACGCAGCGGTGCCCAATAAGCCCCTCTCAGGCTATAAGCCCGATTCACTGCCCACCGCTGTCAGAATCTTTTGCTTTTTCTCTTGGGTCTCTGCTTTTGCTGTTGCTGTTCTGTTGCGTGTCTGGCAGAATACCCACCGCCGTCCAGTATGTACTCTGCTTCTATAGAGCACTGTCCCCTAACCCCAACATTAAAAGAGAGACTGGAAGCTATGCGCAAACCTTGTTCCCTAACCCTAACCCTAACCAAGAGACTGCAAGCTATGCGCAAACCTTTTTCCCTAACCCTAACCTTAAAAGTGAGAATGCAAGCTATGCGCAAACCCTTTTCCCTAACCCTAACCCTAAAAACGAGACTGCAAGTTATGTGCAAACCCTCTTCCCTAACCCAAACCTTAAAAAGGAGACTGCAAGTTATGCGCAAACCCTCTTCCCTAACCATAACCTTAAAAAAGAGACTGCAAGCTATACACAAACCCTTTTCTCTGAACCTAACCTTAACAAAGAGACTGCAAGCTATGCGCAAACCCGATTCCCTGACCCTAATCCTAAAAAAGAGAATGTAGGCTATGCGCAAAGCCTGTTGCCTAACATTAACCTTAAAAAAGAGACTGCAAGCTATGCACAAAACCAGTTCCCTAACCCTAACTTTAAAAAAGAGACTGCAAGCTACTAGGGTTAGGGTTAGGGTTAGGGTTAGGGTTAGGGTTGGGGTTAGGTTTTAGAGTTAGGGTTAGGGTTAGGGTCAGGGTTAGGGTTAGGGTTAGGGTTTAGGGTTTAGGGTTAGTTTTAGGGTTAGGGTTAGGTTTAGGGTTAGCAAAAGACAGGGTTAGGGTTAGGGTTAGGGTTAGGGTTATGGGTAAGGGTTAGGTTTAGGAAGAATTTGTCTCAGTGCGCAATCTAACAATCGCGGTTTTAGCCCATTCCGGACACGCAGCGGTGCCCAATAAGCCCCTCTCAGGCTATAAGCCCCATTCAGTGCCCACCGCTGTCAGAATCTTTTGCTTTTTCTCTTGGGTCTCTGCTTTTGCTGTTGCTGTTCTGTTGCGTGTCTGGCAGAATACCCACCACCGTCCAGTATGTACTCTTCTTCTATAGAGCACTGTCCCCTAACCCCAACATTAAAAGAGAGACTGGAAGCTATGCGCAAACCCTGTTCCCTAACCCTAACCCTAACCAAGAGACTGCAAGCTATGCGCAAACCTTTTTCCCTAACCCTAACCCTAACCAAGAGACTGCAAGCTATGCGCAAACCTTTTTCCCTAACCCTAACCTTAAAAATGAGAATGCAAGCTATGCGCAAACCCTTTTCCCTAACCCTAACCCTAAAAATGAGACTGCAAGTTATGCACAAACCCTCTTCCCTAACCCTAACCTTAAAAAAGAGACTGCAAACTATCCGCAAACCCTCTTCCCTAACCATAACCTTAAAAAAGAGACTGCAAGTTATACGCAAAGCCTTTTCTCTGAACCTAACCTTAAAAAAGAGACTGCAAGCTATGCGCAAACCCGATTCCCTGACCCTAATCCTAAAAAAGCGAATGCAGGCTATATGCAAACCCTGTTCCCTAACCTTAACCTTAAAAAAGAGACTGCAAGCTATGCACAAAACCAGTTCCCTAACCCTAACTTTAAAAAAGAGACTGCAAGCTACTAGGGTTAGGGTTAGGGTTAGGGTTAGGGTTAGGGTTAGGGTTAGGTTTTAGGGTTAGGGTTAGGGTTAGGGTTAGGGTTAGGGATAGGGTTAGGGTTAGGGTTCGGTTTAGGGTAAAGGTTAGGGTTAGGGTAAGGGTTAGGGGTTAGGGTTGGGGTTAGGGTTAGGGTTAGTCAGAATCCGTCTCAATGTGCGATCTAACTATCGCGGGTTTACCCCATTCCAGGAATGCAGTGGTGCCCAGTAAACCCCTCTCGGGCTATAAGCCCGATTCAGTGCCCACCGCTGTCAGAATCTTTTACTTTTTCACTTCGGTCTCTGCTTTTGCTGTTGCTGTTCTGTTGCCTGTCTAGCAGAATACCCACCGCCGTCCAGTATGTGCTCTGCTTCTATAGAGCACTGGCCCCGCCCACTGGGTGGAGTCAAGAGGTGGAGTCCGTGTTGATTGTTCTGCGTCACTGGCTCCGCCTACTGGGCGGAGTCAGTGCTGATTGGTGTTACAACCCGCCCCAGGAAAAGGGGAGAGGGGGTAACTCCGGTTTTTATTAATAATTCCCTTGGGGTGGATTAAAGTGAAACGACACTAAATAATCGGTGTCTGAAAACATATACTGGCAAGGTTTATTTTAACAATTCTGTATCAACAGGCATGCTAGCAGTTTGGGTGCTGTCATACCACAATGTGACACAGAGATAACCTTTGGGGGGGGGAAAGAAAAGGCATAGGGGAGAGAAAGGCAGGATAAGAGCAAGGGAGAGTAAGAGAAAGAAAAGCTGAGAGTGAACAGATGTATATAGTCACCACCCACGGGGTCCAGCGATGCTTCCATGTCTGTCAGTTGAAGTGGTGGCCTTGATCTGCCGGGGGTGAAGGAGGGAAGTCCCCATACTCCAAGAAGTTATGAGTTATAGCCATGATTAGTGTCACGGACCATGCCTTGAGCCTCCAACATCTCGAGGGTTGCAGTCTCTCTTCTAAGGTTAGGGAACAGGCTTTCGGCATAGCTTGCAGTTACTGTGTGGACCAATTGTCAGAGACTGAAATGGTTAATGATTTATGCATTCTAGGAGACTTTTCAGGCTTTTGACTTGCATGATACCTCTGATGAGCAGTCGGGCCCCTCCCTCCCTCCAGTGTTGACGGTGTGAAGCCCTGAAAAGGCAAGAGCTGAGCTTACAGGCTTTTGACTGTTGATATATCTGATGAGGAATCAGGCCCCTCCCTCCCTCTGCTATGAGATGTTAGGGTTAGGGTTAGGGTTAAGGTTAGCAAGGGTTAGGGTTTAGGTTTTAGGGTTTACGGTTTGCGTTCCTGGAATGGGGTAAACCCACGATAGTTTGATCGCGCATTGAGACAGATTCTGACTAACCCTAACCCCAACCCTAACCCCTAACCCTTACCCTAACCCAAACCTTAACCCTAACCCTATCCCTAACCCTAACCCTAACCCTAACCCTAAACCCTAACCCCAACCCTAACCCTTACCCTAACCCTAACCCTAACCCTAGTAGTTTGCAGTCTCTTTTTTAAAGTTAGGGTTAGGGAACTGGTTTTGTGCATAGCTTGCAGTCTCTTTTTTAAGGTTAAGGTTAGGGAACAGGGTTTGCACATAACTTGCATTCACTTTTTTAGGATTAGGGTCAGGGAATCGTGTTTGCGCATAGCAACACTAACCCTAAAAAAGAGACTGCAAGCTATGCGCATACCCGGTTCCCTAACCCTAAAAAAACCCCTAACCCTGACCCTAACCCTAACCCTAAACCCTAACCGCTACCCTAAACCTAACCCAAACCCTAACCCTAACCCTAACCCTGATTCTGAGTCTGAGGAGAGACAGAAACCAGGAGACTTTGAAGTTCAACTGATGTTTCTACAGTCTCTCAGCTTTCCTCACATTAATGAAAATTGGCTTATTGAGGATAATGAGGATGCAGCTTCTGCTATGGGGAATTCTAAACATTCTGGGGTCGGTAAGACAACCTGGTAAGTAACACTTGAGTGAATGGGAGGTTGTCTTGGGGGCTTGTTTCCCTTCTCTTTTCTGTCTCTCGGTTTCTCATTTTGTTTGCTACTTTCTTGTCCAGTGGACTTCCCTCAGTGATCCCTCCCTCCGCTCCTCATCTGGGGACACCACACAGAGCAGCTCGTCGGTGGAGACCATCTTCGCCACAGGGAAGCGGTCCTCCAACTGCACGGGAGGGAGATGCACAGTTAGGCATATAGCTATATTTGTGTTCGTCAGTCCCGTCAGGAGAGTAGGCACTACAATTATTCCCTTAGCCACTGCTGAAAAGTGCGATATCATCAGGTAAGTCTTATCTGGATCGACCGGGGCAGATGGTCTAACCCTGGTCTGCTCATAGGAGCTTAGGTGAGTAGACTGGTGAGTAACAGAAAGGATTATCCAATTTAGGGGAACACACTGGTTTTTAACTGAGATAGGGTCTGCTGAATTTAAAGGATCACACTGAACGGGAATGAGGTCTGTCGGAGGCTCTTGGGTAATGGGGTAGCTGTGCGCAGTGTTGGGCGCAGGATGGAGCGGAGAGCAGGGGTTATTTGTGTCGTCGCGCCCCCCTGGGCGCTCTGCTCCCCGTTTCCCTGATGTTCACAGGAGCAAGGGCGAAGATCGGGCAAAGATTGGAAGGTTACCCTTTTCCTCAGCTCTGGGGACCTCCTGGGGGGAAGGGGCTCACCATTGATATTGGTCATTGACCTACAACTAGAAGACCAATGGCGGCCCTTCCCACACCTCCGACATAGGCAAATTTGGTTCGGGGACTAACTTAGGACAATGTTTTTTGAAGTGTCCCTTTTCACCACAATTGAAACATGATTGGGGACCCATGAAAGTGGCAGCCAATTGACGTGCTTTATGGGAATTGGAACCTATATTTTTACAAGCGTCTATCATTTCGAGTAGGGAGGGATCCTTTAACGTCTTCAAAGCTTTCTGACAGTCCTCATTCGCCTTTTTGATAACCAATTTATTGAATAAAATTTCCTGGCTCTCTTTTTGATGGACCTGCCTGTTGATTGCCTCTTTTAGCCTGGTTATGAATTCTACAAAAGGTTCTTTTGGGCCTTGGTTAATAAGTGTGAAAGAAGGCGTCTGCACATAGGCATCTGTCACCCTTTTCACGACCTCTAATGCCAATTCTTTAGTCGCTTCTAAAAATTTGGGGTCAATTCGAGCTTGATCCCCCCTACTCGAATAGTTCCCCTCCCCATAGAGCATGTCTATTGCCTGCTGAATTGGGATTCCCCTTCTTTCCATTTTGTCATTGACATATGCAGTGATTAATTTTTTCCATTCTGCCTCAAATACTGAGGACTGTACTGTTGTAAAGAGTCCTCCTATCACTGCTCTTATGTTGTAACGTATCAGCTTATAGGCCAGGAAGAAGGATTCTAGCAACTCGATGGTGAAGGGTGCCCCCAACCCATACTCGACGATGACCTTTTTCATATCTTTTAGCATGGGGTACGATATTGGTCGCCACTTGTCGTGACGAGGGAAGAATGAGACGCTCAATATGAGAATCAGCAAGCTTCGTTTATTGATCATTGCTAACAGCTTAATATATGCTTTATAATTAGTTCATACATATTGCAAAAGCTAAACTCATTATTGGTTCTGCTTAAATGTTGATCTCACCTCTTACTCATTTCTTTGTTGACACAGGTGGTACTCAGTTGCTTTTTGTTTTGCTAATCACAATGTCCTGTTTACCAGCCAGCTAACAGGGTACAAGGGCACTGTAACCTCGCTATCTAAGATGTTCCCACGGCCTAGGCAAGCCGTGTTCTATAGCCAATTCCCTACAGCCACTCTGGGGCCCTTCCTTCCTCTACATAGATGGGAAATGCTTTTGGGAATTCAGTGTCTTTAGCGCTAGCAGCCTCCTCCCTGAAGGCTCTCCAGACATCTGGTAGCTTAAGCTGCCATTCAGGGGAGTGCTGCATTAAGTCTATGTCCGGTTCAGGGTGGCGGCAGGCAGGGTAGGCCTCGGTGGTGTGAGGCCTATGGGCGCAGCCATCTTGCCGGAAGGAGGCCCTGACCTTCGCCTTGACCCTGTCCTTTGCCACCCTTCCGCCCCTTGAAGGTGATGTATCCGGGGAAGAGGCAGGGCTGGAGGAAGTGGGTGTGCTCGTGGGCATGCCGGGGGAGGGATCTCTGATGCAATCAGGTGGAGGCAGAGGCGGCCTGGAGGGTGGAGCTAAGGGAGCCCGCCTCCTCCTTTCCTGTGCTGATTTTTCCCGCGGTGTCCCTTCCCGCCTTTTCTCCGCGTGGTCCCTGGGTCCCTCCTCCTCGATGCCATTTTGAATTTGGCATGATGGTTTCTTCCCCCTCCCGCCATCTTGTGTGTCTGTCTGCTCAGTGACTGTCTCTGTCTGCTCAGTGTCCCTCTCTGTCCGCTCAGTGTCTGTCTTGGGGAGGCTGATATTCTTGTTCATCATTTGGTGCTGTAGCACCATCAGAACTAACCTCCATGCGATGAGCGCCTCTTTAGCTATACGGTCCCCCTTATCGCTGTCCCGCCAGAGACTGTAGCCTATGGCTTGCCACTGCTCTACGCTGGTGTCCTTGGCAAGCTGGTGACCCTTGTGGTCGAGCCATCTGGCGAGTGATTTTGCCAATTTTTTATCTAAGGGGTGACCGTGTTCTATTACAAAGTCTTTTAGGCGCCTGTATACAAATTTTTGGGAGGTTGAGAGTGTGAGTCCCATGTTGATGTTAGTCGGGTCTCAACAACAGTCTCTTGATGGAAAGTCCTCCCTTTGGTGTTCTGCCAGGCTGTGGGTGTTAGGGTAGGGTGAGGAATGTCCTCAGCAGTTCACCTGTCTGGTGCGTCGACCCGTGCAGCTACCGCTGAGCCCACAGCCGTCCGCTCTGCTGAGGAGGACCGGCAGGGACGATCGCCTCTCCTGGCATCGCCTGAACCCAGGTGAGGACACAGGAGTTCTCTCAATATGAGAGTCCTCAACTGTGCCCCACGTTGGGCGCCACTTACCATGGTCCAGGGGGATGAGAAATGGGACCGAGCACTGCAATAACGGTTCTTGGCACAGTCGAGGGTTCGTGCAGCAATGCCACTTTATTCAGGGACAACTGGGGTTTAAATAAGGTAAGTCTGAGGGGAGGATTCTGAACTGGGGAGGAGCATTGAACTGACAACTCAGGGAAAAGTGTGATAGGGAGACAGGGAAAAGGCGGGTGGAACTTCGGAGTCTCCAGGAGAAAGGGCCAATGGGAACTCTCTTTGCACTGCAGCAAACTGTAGCCAATCAGTGGCAGAGGAGCGGGAAAGCAGGGGAGGACAGGGTGACAAACAACTTTGGGCAGGAAAATCTGAGGGAGAAAGGGGAACAATATGGAGGTATAACAAACTTCATAAAAATTCAACAGTAAACTGGGGTACATAAAACTTCATGACAATACAGCAATAAACTGGGGTAAAACTGGGGAACAACTGTCAGTCCGGTGGATGAATAGTCCAGTGTATAAAAGTCCATCTAGTTCCCATGGATGCTTCTCCATGCAACATATCTTTCCCAATTGGTTTTTTCTTCCACCACACCCTGTTACATGCAAACATAACAAACGACAGCATCAGCAGATGTCTTTCCATTCCTCTTTCCCTTCCCATTCTCCGTTCCTCTTCCCTTCTCATTCCCACAGCCAACACACTATTTCACTTCTCACTTTAACAAAGCTCTTTTCTCCTTCAAGCCCCTCAAAGGCACCAAGGCCACATAGGAGGCCACACACAAACAGTACTCCTCTTCCCACTTGACTACACCTTCTCCCTCACTGTTCTAAAGGGAACACCAGGAATCTGCCTCTCGTTTCCCATCAGTAGCTCAGCACAAGGAGTTAAAGGAGCTCAAGCCTTAGGCCACAAGAGCTGACAGCAAGGAAACTTTGGGAGCAAACTAATGCTGCTAACATGGACCCAGCTGAATCCAGCACACAATCACAGAATCCAAGAGTCCTTCAGCTTGGAAAAGACCTCCAAGCTCACTGAGTCTTGTGCAGCCCCTCCCCGACCGCCTGCAGGGACTGGATGATGCTTTGCACAAGCACCAAAAGGAATGTTGTGAAAGCCATGGCCTGCAGGAGGACACAGAGAAGGGCTTGGTTGGGGCTGGGAAGGAGGGAGCTGGCGCTAGGGGAGCGGGGATGGAGCCTCGGGGATGTGGCACAGCAAGGACAGGGGCCCAGGCAGCTGGCAGGTGGCAAGGCCTCACCCCCTGCCCCAGCAGCAGCACCGGGCCCTGCCCAAGGCGCTCCTGCCAGGGGTTGGGCCCTGCAGGCAGGGGCAGAACCCACTCCCTGGGGCGACCTTGCTGCCCTGACCCTCGTCCGGCCCAGCCTCTCCCTGTGTGCGTGCTCCCCACAGCACAGGCTGCACTGGGCAGCATCCCCTGATGGGCCCTGCAGAGCTGCCCCACGCGGACACTTCCCTTTTATGTCACAGGTGCCACAACCTGTCCCAGCCAGCCCTGCCCATTGTCCCCACCCCGGCTCAGTGACTCACAGTGGTCCCTGGCAACCAAAGAACCAAAGCCCCACACCCCCAGAGTGCAGCCCTACCCATGTGCAAGGGGCCCCCAAAGGGTTCCCTGCACAAAGCAGCCCCTCCAAACCCTTGTCAGATAGAAAACTGGGGGACGTGACCCTTGGATGCTTTTAGTACAGAGATACAAGCTTTTCTTGAATAATGGAGGGGGTCACTTTTTTATTATTCATATTTACAGTTATCCATTTGGGGACAGGATGTCCTACAGGCTAATGTGGTGTCACATTTGGAGTGAAAAGTACTTTTCAAAGAAACCCAGGGTGCATGGGTGATGCAGAGGAAGCTGCCAAGTCACCCAATGTGAAGCTCAACACTGCTTTGCAACAGCACTGCCCTTTTACACACATCTTTGGCAAAGGCAAAGATGTCAGGCTTTAGTTTCTAAATCAGTAACACTTGACAAGACCTCTTTATGAACTGACAGCAAGAGAACTTAGGAGCAGCTTAGGGTTGGCAAGTGTAGGAGCCAAGAAGAGAAGGGCTGATGGGTATGTCATGAACACTGACAGCTGGATGGTCGTGGAGCCGACCAAGGACTGCCAGACACAAAAGACATCACCTGCTGGACTTGGCCCAAACACCAGCCCCCTCCTCTTCCTTCTCAATCACTCAACCACAGCCTGCACACACCCACACCTGCCAGGGCCAACTGGTTGTTTCTTTTCTGCCTGGGGGTGAAGGAAGAAGGACAGGGAGGGCATTTGCCTTCGGGCCAGAGGGAAGGGGAAGGAGATCCCCCAAATCCATCCCTGGCAGGATGGGGGCTGGAGGAGACATTGGGGGACCCCTAAGAATATTTTCGAGGGGAAGAAAGGATGGGGGCACCCACAGGGGGTTGGGGGGGGAGGGACCCAGGAATCTCGTGGTGGGACACTGGGGAGTTCCCAGTAGTTTCTTGGCGGGGTGGAACCCCAGCAGTCCGGGGTGGAAAAATAGACCGAGGAATCCGCCATAAAGGGTTGGTGACACCCAAAAGACTCTAGGAGGGGGTCGGGAGGGGCCCTGGAGTCCTGAAGAGTGTTTGGGGGTCCCCAGGAGGGAGTCTGGGGGTCTGAGGTGGTCCCAGGAGATTTTCAAGGGTTAAGGGGATGCACAGGAGATTTGGGGGAGGAGGGTCCCCAGGAGTCTTGGGGGGGATCTGGGCGGTTCCCGAGAGTCTTGGGGGAGATTCAGAGGGGTCACCAGGAGCCCCCGGACCCCCTGAACTCACCCCACACCACCATGGCCTCATTGGGGCCGCACGTGAAAAACAGCGCGGCGGGGGGAGACCCTGGGGCCGGGATCGATCGGGACCAATCGGGTTCAATCCCGATCCTCCCCTCCCCCGCCATCACCGCCCCGCTCCCGGCAGCCCCCGCGGAAGTTTCGACGTTCTATTTGGTGACTCACCGGCACAAGGACAGGGGCCCAGCAGAATTTGGCAATGACGTCATTCCAGCAGAGCCGTTCTATTGGCTGCGACCCACGAGGGAGCCCCAAAACCTGTTCATGGCTTGGGGGGGAAGGACAGCCGGCACGGCCGGGAACGGGGGTGCAGAGGGTGTTCAAGTGCCCAGGAAAGGGGCAAAAAACTTTCCCCTCTCCCTCCCAGTGCCCCCTCAGCCCATCCCAGTGTCTCCCCTCTCTCTCCCAGTGCCCTCTCAGCCCATCCCGGTCTCTCCCCTGCTCTCCCAGTGCCCCCGTCCATCGAGGTCCCAGCCCGGCCCTGCCCCCTGCTCTACTCCGGCCTGGATTTCTCCCCTGCAGGGGCAGCTGAGGTGGCTCCAGGGCGGGCGGGAGCTTTCGGGGCAGGGGGTGGCTCCTGACATGCTGCTGGAACCGCCCCTGTCTGGGCGGGCCCGTCAGCCTGGGGCACCTCCTCACCCGAGCCTGGGGGACGGGCCGGCAACTGGGAGGGGCTTTGGGAAGGAATGGGGAGGCTGAGAAGGGGTTGGAGGTCGAGGGGGTAACTGGGAAGGTGTTTGGGGGAGTTTGGGGGTTTGGGAGGGAGGTTGGGGAGATTGGGGCAGCTGTGAGGGGTTTTGGGGAATCGTCGGGGATGTGGGAAGGAACTGGGAGAGAGTTTGGGGGCATACTCAAGGGGAAGGGGGCAACTAGGAGAGGGTTTGAAAGGTCCTGGGAGGGCTGGAGGTAATTGGGAGGGGTTTGGGGGCATCTTGTGGGCTTTTGTGGGTCTAGGAGGCAGTTTGGGGGCCTCAGAGGGTTTAAGGGGAAGTTGGGAGTGTCCTGTGGGACCGGGATGGGATTTGAGGGTTCCTGGAGGGGCTGGGAGGGCTTTATGCCTTTATACTGCAGGCATTGTCTAGTATTGATGGAGGTAATCCGTGAGTTGACTGTTTCATAATCATCCAAATTTTAACAAGACTTTGAAGTTGGTCAACCTCGGTTTGAAGCAGCTCATTTTTAGCAACAAATTTATCCGATTTTTCTCCTGTTTCCCTCTCAAAGGCTAACGATGACTTCAACACCACATTTTCTGATTTCAAAACAGTAGACTCAACATCAGAAATCCATTCATGACTTCCCTGTCACCACTCCATCCGAATGTCTGTGCACTCACTGTGGCCTGAGAGAAACCTGCCTGTTTGCAGCGCACTGACTGGGCAACTTTTCCTTTTGCAGGTGGAAAAGGGCAGATAAGAAAAAACAGAGGGGTCCAGCAGAAGTGATGCTGCTTCTGTCAAAAGCAGAGCAGAGACCGAAAGCACTTTAGGAAGTTGCTTACAGAAGCACTTGTGCATTCCAAGTTCCAGCTCAGGAGTCTCAGTGACTTGTCCAACATGGGAGCTCCTTTTCCATTTCTCAACCCCCAGATTCCTCAGGAGTAGGAAACTGAAAACACTGACTCAGAAAAGCTCCATTCCTTCCTAATAATTGTGCTTTGTCCTTCCCATTTGACAGTGCTCTTGGAAATGTGCTGGTGTGATCTGGATCTGGGAGCAGCCCTGACCTCCCACAGCCCTGACCACACACACCTCATCCAACGGCAGGAAGAACCTGCCTGGCTCCTGCTGGGGTTCTCACCACCCACCGACAGCTTCTCCCTGCAGAGGGGTGGGCAACTACCCAGGCAGGATGAGACCTGACCCCAGCAGGCAGCAAAGTCCCTGCCCTGGCACAAAGAACCCCGGAGCACAGGGACCCTGCTCTGCAGGGCAGCCCCGGGCATCCCTGGCTGCACCCCCACCTTCCCACCCCGCAGCCATCCCTGGGAGAAGGAGCCCACCTGTGCTGTCCCTCTGACGGTGCTGCAGGGAAGGTCTGCCCTGGAGAACATCCTCCTCCTGTGCAACAGAGAAACTGGGAGAGTCCTAACAGATGTGCAAGGCTGTGGGACGTGGTAGCTTTAGGAGATTCCTCCAGGAACACAAGCGACATTGCCCTGCACCTGTAGACTCACTCTGCAGAGGAGTGTGAAGTTGTGTCCCCAAGTTGTGTCTCAGCTGAACACCTCCCATCTTTCCGCTACCTTTAACCTCCCTTTGCCTTTCTTCTCTTCTCTCGTACCTTCAGGCAGTGCCCTCGGCCCTGCTGGGCTGTGCAGAGGAGCTGCTCCTGGGTAGAGCTGTCTCTCTGCAGTGTTGCCCACTTGCCAGGATTTCCCTGTGTGCCAGGAGCCCGGCCCAGCTGAGCAGCACAGCAAGAGCCAAAGGCAGCCCTTTCTCTGCCCCTCTGGGTTCCCCGCAGGTGTCCCTGGGGCTCCAGGGGAACCTGCTGTGGAACAGACTGAAGGAAACAATGATGTTCCCTCTTCTCACCTCTTCAGTGACACTTCTTTCCAGCAGTGACACTTCTTTCCAGCAGTGACATTTCTCCTCTTAGAAAATTACCAGGGTATGATGATCACCTTTTCTAGTTTCATCATTACACAGGACACCAGGAGGGTGACAGCAAAGGATCTGGTAACTCCCTGGCACAGCGGGGGTTTTCCTGGAGTCACACAGAGAAATGTGTCAGGGCTCTGAGAGGTGTCCAACCCTGAGCTGGACTGATGCACACCCGGGGGTGTTCAGAGACACGAGTCCTTCCCTGGCACACACACAGGCAGTTCATTGCAGCAGGGGCAGTGTCTCCCTGGGCTCCTGCTACCACTCCCAGAGCCTGGAGCCACCTCAGCCCTGTAATGCTCCCACCCTGCCCACTCCTACACTTCTGATGAACATTGGGGTTTTCTAGTCACTGGAACTGCCCAGACCAGCCCCTCCCTGGTCCCCCCATCTCCCTGCCCCGCCCCAGCCCAGCAGAGCAGCACAGTCGTTTCTGGTCCTGCAGCAAGAAAGGGAGGCAATAGAGGACAGGGACAGTGACTGCATGTCTGGACTGCTCAGGAGATCATCAGCTCAGGCGGCAGCTCCTGCAGCCCCAGGGCCAGACCCACTTCCCAGTGGCCCAGGCAGCTGCTGCCACGTGGGCACAAGCTCTGCTGCCCAGGAGGGTCCTGTAGTGAAGGGCTTTGCAGATGGCCACGTAGTGGTCATAGGACATGATGGTGAGAAGGGCAAGCTCCTCTGTGATCAAGAAGAAAAGCAAAAAACACCTGTGCAGCTCATCCTGAGTAGGACATGCCCCTGGTGTTCCAGAGGGAATTGGTCATGTCTTTGGGGAGAGTGGTGCAGATGCAGCCCGGGTGTGTGAGGGAGAGGTGGAGCAGGAAGAAGTCCCTGGGGGGTGTGCAGGCTACGGCACTGAGGATGAGGTCATTGCCCAGGAGGGCAGCCAGGGAGATGCCCAGGAAGAAGCAGAAGTGCAAGAGCTGCAGCCAGGAGGAGGAAGTGGGGGATGGAGCTGCTGTTGGACATGAGCTTCCTCCGGGCATCAGGAAATGTCCAAGGAGGAAAAGGCAGTGAAAACTTTGGGACAGGTTTCCTAGATCAAACCCATGAATTCCTCTGAGCATCTACCCTCATCCCAAGTATCTGCAGTCACACATATATAGATTCTGGACTGTAGAAGACAGGCTTAGCATGACTTTAAGATGATTTCTTCCCAATTTTTTGATTTATTTTTCTACTACCAGGTCTGAGAGGGGCATCGTGGAACCAAACGAACCCTGAGACATTTCAGAATCCCACGTGTCTTGGGTCTGTCTGAGCTGGAGTTCATTTTCTCACTGCAGGCGTCACAGTGTTGTGCTTTGCATTGGGAGCTACAAAGGGGTTAATCACACCAGTGCTTTGGCAACTGCTGAGCAGGGTTGGTGCAGCATCTTTGTCCCCTGAATCGGGGGCAAGATCATGGGAGGCGATACAGACAGGTCAGTTGAGCCAAATGGACCAAAGGGACATTGCAGAATATATGGCGTCAGCTCAGCTACAAGAGCTCAGGAAAGGAACAGGAAAGGGGGAAAATCCATTTTTTTACAATACATGCCTTCTGAGCGGCTTCTCTGTGTGGTGAAGCCCTGCTTCCCATGAAGTGGCCAGGTATGGTTGCTGACAGGAAGTAGAGAGAAAATCTTTTTATTTTCCTCTTCACTTATGCATGCGCAAACTTTGGCTTTTGCTTTAGTAAAGTGCCTGATCTCAAGGTAGAAATAATTTTCCATCTTATTCTGTCTCTTCTGTCTGGCTGGGAAGGGCAGCAATAGAGCAGCTTGGTGGGCACCTGGCATCCAGGTAAGGTCAACCCACTGCAACATTGCAGGGTCTCATGGAACCAAAGGACTGCTGGGAGACTGGGGGAACTCACGGAATCAAGTGGCCGTCGTGGCACTGCCCTGCATCATAGAAACAAATGTTCCCTGGGAAACTACAGAAACCAGGGGCTTAAGGGACATCATTGGGATGTGCGGGACCTCATGGAATTAAACAAACCGTGGGATATCTTTGGAACTTCATGGAATCAAAGGGATTGGAATCAAAGGGATAAAACAAAAGAATTAAACCCCATGACCAGAAACCATTGGATCGAACATTTCTTTAATATGCCAGCTGGGGATTCATGGGGGTACTCTGCCATGCATGAATCAAAGAATCAGTATAAATTTCGGAGTATAAATACAGTGATACTTGAAAGACCCTCCCCTTCACAAGCAGTCCAAAATTCTCTTATGATTTTAGGGTCAAATAGCCTCTTGGATTTTATTCGTGGAGCAAGACTGCCATCTAGCGTCCATTTCTTCTGGGAGGGGCAGTCCTTTTCACAGAGTGGTCTTCTCCCTTAGCAGGCCTCGTAGCGTCTCTGATTGATCTATCCGACCCCTAACCCCTATACTAAATGCTTTAGGACCAGCTAAGACGTGTCTTAGAACTTCCCATTTGCTTAAACAATGTATAATTGACTTTCTTCTTAACAGAACAATCTCTTATTAAACAAGTTTTCTGAGGCCTGTAAGCTAATTTCTTGAAGATGGGCATATGATACACTCTCTATTAGTTTCCATGTGTCATCTACATTCTGTCTCCTACAACTAATTGTAGTCTTAAAAGAAAAGACTGCTACCATGCCAAGAAAGCAAACCCCTTTGTTGATTAGGATTTTTATCTAAGAAAAACTTCTGATTTACGAAGCCATTAAGGATGGAGATCCTCTCTCATTTTAGTGCCATTGTGACAATATGGGGCCTCATGGAACACATGGAACACAGAACACTGCACATTCCCAAGCAATCAAGGGGCCATTGTAACACTCCAGGGCCTCCTGGAAGACGGAGGCCCCGCAGAGAGACCTCAAATCAGAGGTTTGGGCAGTCCTCAACCAGAGGAAGTTCAACAAGGAGAAGTGCCAGATTCTGTCCCTGTGATGGGGCAACCCCGAATGTCCGGACAGACTGGGAATGATATTCTGCATAGCAGCGCTGGAAAATGGCCTCTGGGGTCCTGGTGGATGGCCAGTTGGCCAAGAGTCAGTGGTGCCCTGGCGGGGGCTCACTACTCGGTCACAGGAGGGTTTTCAGACACACGAGTCCTTTGCTTGCACACAGACACAGACAGTTCATGGCAGCAGGGGCAGTATCTCCTGAGGTTCCTGCTGCCACGCCAGGAGCCTGGATGCACCTAAGCCCTTGTGGGGTGCCACCTGCTCTGCCACTATCTGAGATACCCCACCGCCTGAGAGATGGAAACGCGGAGCTCTGTCCAAGCGAAGCACATCCCAGAGCTGCACGCATGGGTTTTGCCAGGATTTAGAACCGTAAATGCAATGTGACACCGAGACACTCTTTGTCCCACATAACTTCAAGGTCTCCCCAGGAGGTTGATGGCAATTGTTCTTGCTCAGGGTCATCTCCCCACACCAACAGCAGGTGTGTACTCAAGACTTGTCTGTGCAATGCAAACAGATACGCGCTGTCTAGTTCTTCCGGTCTCTCCAAGGAAGGCAAAAGAATCTCTGTGTGCCGGGTGAGAAGCCAGTGCTGGAAGTTGTGGTTCTATTGTGAGTGCCAAGAGGGGATGGTAGGTCTGTGATGAATGCCCTGAGGAGATGGCCTGGGTTTTCCAGTGCACATGGCAATAGATCACACCCTGCTTTGGTGGTCATTTATGTCCTACGGAGGTGAGAGAGATGGGAAAGAGAATGAAATTTTTGAATGTGCCTCTGAGTGCCCCTCAACCTGCTGCAAATGTGCAGATTCCAGTACATCCAGTTCAGGTGTGAGAGACTGATCCCTGGTCCTCTGAGCAAGAAGAGCTGGACGAGGGACACAGCAGAACTCGCTTTTTGAGACTGCATCTCCACGAATCCCAAAGCAAGTGAGAGAGGTTATGCCACATCCGAGTTTTCTCAGGGGAAGGTGTTTCTCCCATGCACTCCCTCCCCGTGGCACTGGTACCACAGCCCCCGACAAAACCACAAGTGGTCTTTGTCCCTAGCAAAAGTGCTCCTGCTGCTAGCAGGGATGTTCCACGGGAAAGGCCAGGAGAGGTTGAGCCCGGAGGGCACTGAGCCCGGAGGGATGTTCTGCCACTCGTACCCCTCGACCATTCTCGCAAGCGCTTGCCCTGGAGGACAATTCAGGAGTCTCCACGTGCCAAAAGAGAGATGCGAGGGAAGAGACGATGGCGGTGTAAGAAGCACATGGCCTGTCAATCTGAAGATCCTCGATACCAAACACCACCCCTGCCACCCAGCCCGGCCCCGCCGGTTACACGGTGCAGAGCACTGCCGCCGCTGTCGCCTGGCCTCCGCCTCCAGCCGGCACCCGAGGAGAGCCTGAGAGGCGACGGCACCTGTCCCAGCCCCGGGGCGGATTTGTCGGAGGAGGACAGGGGAGGAGGGAGAGGAAGGCAGCGGAGGTGGAGAGGAGGTGGACCGCCAGGAGCAGAGAGTCGGGGCTGGTGGGGGCAGCGGGGCGCCGGGAACCGATCGGCTGCTGCGGCGCTGTCGGGGAGCGGGGCTGGTGGCGCTGACCGCGGTTTTGATCTGTGCGCAGGGTTGCTTGCCGGAGACTGTAGAGGCCGGGGTAGCCCCCTGGGGTGGACGTGCATATTCCTCGATGTTGCCCTCCTGTCTGGTCGGTTCGTCACAAAGCTCTTCTCCCGAACTATCTTCCCAGCCCTCCCTCCCTCTGGTCCATAAAGTATTCCCTGGGAACACTCATCGCTTTTTTCTTTGTCGGGTCGTTATTCTTTCCTTGCTTTACTCTCTGTCCTTCAGTGAATTCGTGCAGTCTGTCCTTCCCCTTTCCTACTTTTCAGCCTCTCTTCGCTTGGCTTAATCCCGCAGCTTTCCATTCTTCAGTGACTTCACCAATCCACTTCTCTTTTCCGCTCACCTCTCTCCAGCAAATATTAATGGACATTTCAACTACAACACACCTTTATATCCTCTTAAAATTCTTCTCCGTATCGGTTTGACTGCTGCTGTGCCCTTTGTTTTGGGAAAAAACATCCAGTGCAAAAACACTTCGGACAGCTTTTTTCATCTCTCTGCCAGTGTCTGCAGGTAGAGACACTGCCAGGTGCAGCAGGTAGAGACCACGGAGAACAGAGAAATCACCATGTCCTCACACGCCAACATACGAAACGGTGATTTTATCCATTCCTACCGGCAGCTCCCGGGTCACAGCCCCGAGCTCCTCGTACGCGCTGCTAAATGGTCCAGAGAGCTGCGGGTGCCCACGGGGTGGCTGTGGGTGACGGGTGATGGTCTTTCCACCGTCCTCTGGTTCTCCGGGCACCGTCATGGAGACGAGTTGCGTATTAGCGCTTCTATTGAAACAGGGTTTTCAACCAGAGAGAACAGGCTTGAGTACCTGGGTACCAAGTGACGTAAAAAGCACAGCGCAGCGCAAGAGGTACCAGTGCTAGAACACTGAATTTACCCCTGGCCTATCAAGTCCTCATCTCACTAAACTTAATAATGCGTCAGATTCTGCTTCCAGGCTGCCTCTCGCACGACCTCCAGTTTTCTCCAGGCTGCCCAAATAGTTAGAGCTCTCTGTTTTCAGGACCAGCATACATATTTCAGGTGTTCCCTAGTCTTCTTAGCAGGAGAAGTGACACAACTGGGATCTCATGACGGAGACTGTATCTCCATTGGTCCAAAGCGGGAGGGAGATGCCATGCCGTGATTTCTCATGGGCAGGTGCTTCACCCTTGCACTGCTTCGGCGTAGAACTGGTGCCACAGCCCAAGTCTAAAACTAAGGTGCTATTTGTCTCCAGCAGAAATGCTCCTGCTGAAAACTCCGCTCCCCACAGACGTCGATCTTTCTCCCGGTGTATCACAACCCCCGTAAGCCATGGCCCACTGCAAACAGAGACATTTGAATATGTTGCCAGCCGGGGAAAACTGGAAGTCGTACCAGAGGCAGCCTGCAGGTTGAAAGGGATGCATTAATAAAGTTAGTGAGATGAGAGTTTTGTAGACCTGGAGCAACTTTGGAATGATCTCCTGATTTTCTTTAGAAAAGGAGAAATGTGTGACTGCAGAGAGAGCCGTGATGTCTTTTGGTGGCAGCGTGTGGAGGAGAGGACAGACGGAGAGGGATAGCGAAGCTGAAGTGGCGAGCAGAGAGAGAGAAGGAGGTCTGAGCTTTCTCTTCTTTCCCTCTTTATTTCTTTAGAGATGTAAGATCGCCTGGAGTGAACACATGAAAGACAGTAAGTACATGATCTGCAGCGATGTTTCTCTATTCAGTTGTATTCCCCCACGGGACATGAAAATGCAGTTGAATATTTCCTGGGAGGAAAAAAATGCATTTATGAAAAGCTGGGATATAGAGAGGAGGTGTACCAGGCAGAAAGTGACGACGAGGTAGCCAAAATTCATGCTGAGACGAACATGCCTGTTTGTTGAGAGTTCAAAAATCTCCACCCTGTGCCGAGAGAAGAGAGCTGCCAGAAACGAATCTCTTAGAGGGGGAGCAAAGGAAGCAGGAGGGTCGAGAAATGAACTGTACTTTCAGTACCTCAATTGCTCTCTTTGGGTTTCTCCCTCCCCAAGCAGCAGCCCGGATTGTTCCCCCAGCCGATGGCATTCTGAGCATTACCTGGCTCTGGGGTCTCACTCATGGGCAGAGATTGTTCCCGGTCAGCTCGCAGAGCAGTCCTCCCCTCCCCAGTTGCAATCACCTGCTCTGCTACACACCCACAGATGTACTTTTGGGAGCTCCGGGCTTCTACCCTTCTGCACCTTTCACATCTTCCCATGCTGTCCTCAGCTCTCTGGTCTGCTTGCAGCTTCCTCGGGGAACACGTGTCTCCTCCGCTTCTTCATTCCTACACAGAGCACAGCCTTGCGACAGAATACCTGAGTGCAAAGTGATTTATACAGCACCGGAGAGCCCAAATCTGGGCATCCTGCAGTCAGCTTCTCTTGAGGCATCCTCTCCTGGTTACTCTGATCCACTCCAGGCAGGAGCCGCGATTCTCTGGTTCATGAAGATCTTTCTCTTTGGATAGGAGGCGGGGTTCTTGCATTGCGTGGAGTGTGGAAAAGACAGAGAGTAAGAGTCCGCAAGATTTGGAGTGTCACTCGTCAAGGATCTGAACACTACATCTCGGAAGTGTTCTGAAGAAGCTGTGAAGGCAGACAGTGCGAAGGAGCGAGGTGCAACCAAGCCAAAGCAAGCGTTAGAGGTGGTGAGAGAAGAAAGCAAAGCAGTAAGAAAAGAGAGACCTCCAGCCGTGTGGCCGTGGCCTCAGGAAGGATGGTTCCAGGACCCTCCTTCATTAGCCTCTCAGTAAAAATGCAGAATTCTCAGCTTCCTCTAAATATGTTATCTCTTCTCTGATACTTAAGATGGTAAAAAATTTTCAGGAGCACACAACCATAAGGAGAGTGAACTCGATAATGCTCTTCCACCTGGGAAACATGTAAAAACTTCTGTTACCTGTGGTGTGATGGGTGCCTGGTATCCCTCTGGACTTGGTTTAGGGAAGGGGCTGGGTTTAAGAGTCTCCATCTGCCAAGCCCCCAGACCTTCAACTGCCCTGGGTGGGCCAGGGCTATCCTAGCCCCACCACTCGCAAGCAGCACTCTGCCAGTTGCCCCATGTGCTCCCTGCATGTGCGTCAGGGTCTTCATCCTCTTCCCTGCTCATCCCTCAGTATATTCCCTAGGGCATATGCTTTCCTGCCATCGCTGGAGCTGGGATATCCAGCAGCCCTGCTGGAGTCACGTTCCTCTCAGACTTTGCGTTTTCGCAGAAGAGAAAGGCAAATCTAGAGACACTGGGCTACTGCCCAGCAGGGCTCATCTCCCTTTCCCAGGGAGCTGGGAGAGAGGCATTCTTCCCAGGCAGATGAAGAAGGACAGGGGAAAAGCCACAGAAACGGAAGAGACACGTGTTCCCCGAGGAAGCTGCAAGCAGCCCAGAGAGCTGAGGACAGCACGGGAAGATGTGAAAGGTGCAGAAGGGAAGAAGCCCGGAGCTCCCAAAAGCACATCAGTGGGTGTGCAGCAGAGCAGGCGATTGCAACTGGGGAGGGGAGGACTGCACTGCGAGCTGACCGGGAACAATCTCTGCCCATGAGTGAGACCCAAGAGCCAGGCAATGCTCAGAATGCCATCGGCTGGGGGAACAATCCGGGCTGCTGCTTGGGGAGGGAGAAACCCAAAGAGAGCAATTGAGGTACTGAAAGTACAGTCCATTTCTCGACCCTCCTGCTTCCTTTGCTCCCCCTCTAAGAGATTCGTTTCTGGCAGCTCTCTTCTCTCGGCACAGGGTGGAGATTTCTGACACTCTCGGTAAACAGGCAGGTTTGTCTCAGCATGAATTTTGGCTACCTCGTCGTCACTTTCTGCCTGGTACACCTCCTCTCTATATCCCAGCTTTTCATAAATGCATTTTTTTCCTCCCAGGAAATATTCAACTGCATTTTCATGTCCCGTGGGGGAATACAACTGAATAGAGAAACATCGCTGCAGATCATGTACTTACTGTCTTTCATGTGTTCACTCCAGGCGATCTTACATCTCTAAAGAAATAAAGAGGGAAAGAAGAGAAAGCTCAGACCTCCTTCTCTCTCTCTGCTCGCCACTTCAGCTTCGCTATCCCTCTCCGTCTGTCCTCTCCTCCACACGCTGCCACCAAAAGACATCACGGCTCTCTCTGCAGTCACACATTTCTCCTTTTCTAAAGAAAATCAGGAGATCATTCCAAAGCTTCCCCAGGTCTATCAAACTCTCATCTCACTATCTTTATTAATGCATCCCTTTCAACCTGCAGGCTGCCTCTGGTACGACTTCCAGTTTTCCCCGGCTGGCAACATATTCAAATGTCTCTGTTTGCAGTGGGCCATGGCTTACGGGGGTTGTGATACACCGGGAGAAAGATCGACGTCTGTGGGGAGCGGAGTTGTCAGCAGGAGCATTTCTGCTGGAGACAAATAGCACCTTAGTTTTAGACTTGGGCTGTGGCACCAGTTCTACGCCGAAATAGTGCATGGGTGAAGCACCTGCCCATGAGAAATCACGGCATGGCATCTCCCTCCCGCTTTGGACCAATGGAGATACAGTCTCCGTCATGAGATCCCAGTTGTGTCTCTTCTCCTGCTAAGAAGACTAGGGAACACCTGAAATATATATGGTTGTCCTGAAAACAGAGAGCTCTAACTATTTGGGCAGACTGGAGAAAACTGGAGGTCGTGCGAGAGGCAGCCTGGAAGCAGAATCTGACGCATTATTAAGTTTAGTGAGATGACGATTTGATAGGCCAGGGGTAAATTCAGTGTTCTAGCACTGGTACCTCTTGCGCTGCGCTGTGCTTTTTACGTCACTTGGTACCCAGGTACTCAAGCCTGTTCTCTCTGGTTGAAAACACTGTTTCAATAGAAGCGCTAATACGCAACTCGTCTCCATGACGGTGCCCGGAGAACCAGAGGACGGTGGAAAGACCATCACCCGTCACCCACAGCCACCCCGTGGGCACCCGCAGCTCTCTGGACCATTTAGCAGCGCGTACGAGGAACTCGGGGCTGTGACCCGGGAGCTGCCGGTAGGAATGGATAAAATCACCGTTTCGTATGTTGGCGTGTGAGGACATGGTGATTTCACTGTTCTCCGTGGTCTCTACCTGCTGCACCTGGCAGTGTCTCTACCTGTAGACACTGGCAGAGAGATGAAAAAAGCTGTCCGAAGTGTTTTTGCACTGGATGTTTTTTCCCAAAACAAAGGGCACAGCAGCAGTCAAACCGATACGGAGAAGAATTTTAAGAGGATATAAAGGTGTGTTGTAGTTGAAATGTCCATTAATATTTGCTGGAGAGAGGTGAGCGGAAAAGAGAAGTGGATTGGTGAAGTCACTGAAGAATGGAAAGCTGCGGGATTAAGCCAAGCGAAGAGAGGCTGAAAAGTAGGAAAGGGGAAGGACAGACTGCACGAATTCACTGAAGGACAGAGAGTAAAGCAAGGAAAGAATAACGACCCGACAAAGAAAAAAGCGATGAGTGTTCCCAGGGAATACTTTATGGACCAGAGGGAGGGAGGGCTGGGAAGATAGTTCGGGAGAAGAGCTTTGTGAAGAACCTACCAGACAGGAGGGCAACATCGAGGAATATGCACGTCCACCCCAGGGGGCTACCCCGGCCTCTACAGTCTCTGGCCAGCAACCCTGCGCACAGATCAAAACCGCGGTCAGCGCCACCAGCCCCGCTCCCCGACAGCGCCGCAGCCGCCGATCGGTTCCCGGCGCCCCACTGCTCCCGCTAGCCCCGACTCTCTGCTCCTGGCGGGTCTCCTCCTCTCCGCCTCCTCTGCCTTCCTCTCCCTCCTCCCCTGTCCTCCTCCGACAAATACGCCCCGGGGCTGGGACAGGTGCTGTCGCCTCTCGGGTTCTCCTCGGGTGCTGGCTGGAGGCGGAGGCCAGGTGACAGCGGCGGCAGTGCGGCGGCGGTCCGTGCTCTGCACCGTGTAACCGGCGGGGCCGGGCTGGGTGGCAGGGGTGGTGTTTGGTATCGAGGATCTTCAGATTGACAGGCCATGTGCTTCTTACACCGCCATCGTCTCTTCCCTCGCATCTCTCTTTTGGCACGTGGAGACTCCTGAATTGTCCTCCAGGGCAAGCGCTTGCGAGAATGGTCGAGGGGTACGAGTGGCAGAACATCCCTCCGGGCTCAGTGCCCTCCGGGCTCAACCTCTCCTGGCCTTTCCCGTGGAACATCCCTGCTAGCAGCAGGAGCACTTTTGCTAGGGACAAAGACCACTTGTGGTTTTGTCGGGGGCTGTGGTACCAGTGCCACGGGGAGGGAGTGCATGGGAGAAACACCTTCCCCTGAGAAAACTCGGACGTGGCATAACCCCTCGCACTTGCTTTGGGATTCATGGAGATGCAGTCTCAAAAAGCGAGTTCTGCTGTGTCCCTCGTCCAGCTCTTCTTGCTCAGAGGACCAGGGAACAGCCTCTCACACCTGAACTGGATGTACTGGAATCTGCACATTTGCAGCAGGTTGAGGGGCACTCAGAGGCACATTCAAAAATTTCATTCTCTTTCCCATCTCTCTCACCTCCGTAGGACATAAATGACCACCAAGCAGGGTATGATCTATTGCCATGTGCACTGGAAAACCCAGGTCATCTCCTCAGGGCATTCATCACAGACCTGCCATCCGCTCTTGGCACTCACAATCGAACCACAACTTCCAGCACTGGCTTCTCACCTGGCACACAGAGATTCTTTTGCCTTCCTTGGAGAGACCGGAAGAACTAGACAGCGTGTATCTGTTTGCATTGCACAGACAAGTCTTGAGCACACACCTGCTGTTGGTGTGGGGAGATGACCCTGAGCAAGAACAATTGCCATCAACCTCCTGGGGAGACCTTGAAGTTATGTGGGACAAAGAGTGTCTCGGTGTCACATTGCATTTACGGTTCTAAATCCTGGTAAAGCCCATGCGTGCAGCTCTGGGATGTGCTTCGCTTGGACAGAGCTCCGCGTTTTCATCTCTCAGGCGGTGGGGCATCTCAGATAGTGGCAGAGCAAGTGGCATCCCACAAGGGCTTATGTGCATCCAGGTTCCTGGTGTGGCGGCAGGAACCCCAGGAGATACTGCCCCTGCTACCATGAACTGTCTGTGTCTGTGTGCAAGCGAAGGACTCGTGTGTCTGAAAACCCTTCTGTGACCGAGCAGTGAGCCCCCGCCAGAGCACCACTGACTCTTGGCCAACTGGCCATCCACCAGGACCCCAGAGGCCATTTTCCAGCGCTGCTAAGCAGAATATCATTCCCAGTCTGTCCGGACATTAGGGGTTGCCCCATCACAGGGACAGAATCTGGCACTTCCCCTTGTTGAACTTCCTCTGGTTGAGGACTGCCCAAACCTCTGATTTGAGGTCTCTCTGCGGGGCCTCCGTCTTCCAGGAGGCCCTGGAGTGTTACAATGGCCCCTTGATTGCTTGGGAATGTGCAATGTTCTGTGTTCCATATGTTATGTGAGGCCCCATATTGTCACAATGATACTGAAATGAGAGAGGATCTCCATCCTTAATGGCTTCGTAAATCAGAAGTTTTTCTTAGATAAAAATCCTAATCAACAAAGGGGTTTACTTTCTTGGCATGGTAGCAGTCTTTTCTTTTCTTTTAAGACTACAATTAGTTGTAGGAGAGAGAATGTAGATGATACATGGAAACTAATAGAGAGTGTATCATATGCCCATCTTCAAGAAATTAGCTTACAGGCCTCAGAAAACTTGTTTAATAAGAGATTGTTCTGTTAAGAAGAAAGTCAATTATACATTGTTTAAGCAAATGGGAAGTTCTAAGACAAGTCTTAGCTGGTCCTAAAGCACTTAGTTTAGGGGTTAGGGGTCGGATAGATCAATCAGAGACGCTACGAGGCCTGCTAAGGGAGAAGACCACTCTGTGAAAAGGACTGCCCCTCCCAGAAGAAATGGACGCTAGATGGCAGTCTTGCTCCACGAATAAAATCCAAGAGGCGATTTGACCCTAAAATCATAAGAGAATTTTGGACTGCTTGTGGGGGGAGGGTCTTTCAAGTATCACTGTATTTATACTCCGAAATTTATACTGATTCTTTGATTCATGCATGGCAGAGTACCCCCATGAATCCCCAGCTGGCATATTAAAGAAATGTTCGATCCAATGGTTTCTGGTCATGGGGTTTAATTCTTTTGTTTTATCCCTTTGATTCCATGAAGTTCCAAAGATATCCCACGGTTTGTTTAATTCCATGAGATCCCGCACATCCCAATGATGTCCCTTAAGTCCCTGGTTTCTGTAGTTTCCCAGGGAACATTTGCTTCTATGATGCAGGGCAGTGCCACGACGGCCACTTGATTCCGTGAGTTCCCCCAGTCTCCCAGCAGTCCTTTGGTTCCATGAGACCCTGCAATGTTGCAGTGGGTTGACCTTACCTGGATGCTAGGTGCCCACCAAGCTGCTCTATTGCTGCCCTTCCCAGCCAGACAGAAGAGACAGAATAAGATGGAAAATTATTTCTACCTTGAGATCAGGCACTTTACTAAAGCAAAAGCCAAAGTTTGCGCATGCATAAGTGAAGAGGAAAATAAAAAGATTTTCTCTCTACTTCCTGTCAGCAGCCATACCTGGCCACTTCATGGGAAGCAGTGCTTCACCACACAGAGAAGCCGCTCAGAAGGCATGTATTGTAAAAAAATGGATTTTCCCCCTTTCCTGTTCCTTTCCTGAGCTCTTGTAGCTGAGCTGACGCCATATATTCTGCAATGTCCCTTTGGTCCATTTGGCTCAACTGACCTGTCTGTATCGCCTCCCATGATCTTGCCCCCGATTCAGGGAACGAAGATGCTGCACCAGCCCTGTTCAGCAGTTACCAAAGCACTGGTGTGATTAACCCCTTTGTAGCTCCCAATGCAAAGCACAGCACTGTGACGCCTGCAGTGAGAAAATGAACTCCAGCTCAGACAGACCCAACGCATGTGGGATTCTGAAATGTCTCAGGGTTCCTTTGGTTCCACGATGCCCCTCTCAGACCTGGCAGTAGAAAAATAAATCAAAAAATTGAGAAGAAATCATCTTAAAGTCATGCTAAGCCTGTCTTCTACAGTCCAGAATCTATATATGTGTGACTGCAGATACTTGGGATGAGGGTAGATGCTCAGAGGAATTCATGGGTTTGATCTAGGAAACCTGTCCCAAAGTTTTCACTGCCTTTTCCTCCTTGGACATTTCCTGATGCCCGGAGGAAGCTCATGTCCAACAGCAGCTCCATCCCCCACTTCCTCCTCCTGGCTGCAGCTCTTGCACTTCTGCTTCTTCCTGGGCATCTCCCTGGCTGCCCTCCTGGGCAATGACCTCATCCTCAGTGCCGTAGCCTGCCACCACCACCTGCACACCCCCCAGGGACTTCTTCCTGCTCCACCTCTCCCTCACACACCCGGGCTGCATCTGCACCACTCTCCCCAAAGTCATGGCCAATTCCCTCTGGAACACCAGGGGCATGTCCTACTCAGGATGAGCTGCACAGGTGTTTTTTGCTTTTCTTCTTGATCACAGTGGAGCTTGCCCTCACCATCATGTCCTATGACCACTACGTGGCCATCTGCAAAGCCCTTCACTACAGGACCCTCCTGGGCAGCAGAGCTTGTGCCCACGTGGCAGCAGCTGCCTGGGCCACTGGGAAGCGGGTCTGGCCCTGGGGCTGCAGGAGCTGCCGCCTGAGCTGATGATCTCCTGAGCAGTCCAGACATGCAGTCACTGTCCCTGTCCTCTATTGCCTCCCTTTCTTGCTGCAGGACCAGAAACGACTGTGCTGTTCTACTGGGCTGGGGCGGGGCAGGGAGATGGGGGGACCAGGGAGGGGTTGGTCTGGGCAGTTCCAGTGACTAGAAAACCCCAATGTTCATCTGAAGTGTAGGAGTGGGCAGGGTGGGAGCATTACAGGGCTGAGGTGGCTCCAGGCTCTGGGAGTGGTAGCAGGAGCCCAGGGAGACACTACCCCTGCTGCAATGAACTGCCTGTGTGTGTGCCAGGGAAGGACTCGTGTCTCTGAACACCCCCGTGTGTGCATCAGTCCAGCTCAGGGTTGGACACCTCTCAGAGCCCTGACACATTTCTCTGTGTGACTCCAGGAAAACCCCCACTGTACCAGGGAGTTACCAGATCCTTTGCTGTCACCCTCCTGGTGTCCTGTGTAATGATGAAACTAGAAAAGGTGATCATCATACCCTGGTAATTTTCTAAGAGGAGAAATGTCACTGCTGGAAAGAAGTGTCACTGCTGGAAAGAAGTGTTACTGAAGAGGTGAGAAGAGGGAACATCATTGTTTCCTTCAGTCTGTTCCACAGCAGGTTCCCCTGGAGCCCCAGGGGACACATTCGGGGAACTCAGAGGGGCAGAGAAAGGGCTGCCGTTGGCTCTTGCTGTGCTGCTCAGCTGGGCCGGGCTCCTGGCACACAGGGAAATCCTGGCAAGTGGGCAGCACTGCAGAGAGACAGCTCTACCCAGGAGCAGCTCCTCTGCACAGCCCAGCAGGGCTGAGGGCACTGCCTGTAGGCACGAGAGAAGAGAAGAAAGGCAAAGGGAGGTTAAAGGCAGCAGAAAGATGGGAGGTGTTCAACTGAGACACAACTTGGGGACACAACTTCACACTCCTCTGCAGAGAGAGTCTACAGGTGCAGGGCAATGTCGCTTGTGTTCCTGGAGGAATCTCCTAAAGCTACCACATCCCACAGCCTTGCACATCTGTCAGGACTCTCCCAGTTTCTCTGTTGCGCCGGAGGAGGATGTTCTCCAGGGCAGGCCTTCCCTGCAGCACCGTCAGAGGGACAGCACAGGTGGGCTCCTTCTCCCAGGGATGGCTGCGGGGTGGGAAGGTGGGGGTGCAGCCAGGGATGCCCGGGGCTGTCCTGCAGAGCAGGGTCCCTGTGCTCCGGGGTTCTTTGTGCCAGGGCAGGGACTTTGCTGCCTGCTGGGGTCAGGTCTCATCCTGCCTGGGTAGTTGCCCACCCCTCTGCAGGGAGAAGCTGTCGGTGGGTGGTGAGAACCCCAGCAGGAGCCAGGCAGGTTCTTCCTGCCGTTGGATGAGGTGTGGGAGGTCAGGGCTCTGGGAGGTCAGGGCTGTTCCCAGATCCAGATCACACCAGCACATTTCCAAGAGCACTGTCAAATGGGAAGGACAAAGCACAATTATTAGGAAGGAATGGAGCTTTTCTGAGTCAGTGTTTTCAGTTTCCTACTCCTGAGGAATCTGGGGGTTGAGAAATGGAAAAGGAGCTCCCATGTTGGACAAGTCACTGAGACTCCTGAGCTGGAACTTGGAATGCACAAGTGCTTCTGTAAGCAACTTCCTTAAGTGCTTTCGGCCTCTGCTCTGCTTTTGACAGAAGCAGCATCACTTCTGCTGGACCCATCTGTTTTTTCTTATCTGCCCTTTTCCACCTGCAAAAAGAAAAGTTGCCCAGTCAGTGCGCTGCAAACAGGCAGGTTTCTCTCAGGCCACAGTGAGTGCACAGACATTCGGATGGAGTGGTGACAGGGAAGTCATGAATGGATTTCTGATGTTGAGTCTACTGTTTTGAAATCAGAAAATGTGGTGTTGAAGTCATCGTTAGCCTTTGAGAGGGAAACAGGAGAAAAATCGGATAAATTTGTTGCTAAAAATGAGCTGCTTCAAACTGAGGTTGACCACCTTCAAAGTCTTGTTAAAATTTGGATGATTATGAAACAGTCAGTTCACGGATTACCCCCATCAATACTAGACAATGCCCGCAGTATAAAGGCATAAAGCCCTCCCAGCCCCTCCAGGAACCCTCAAATCCCATCCCGGTCCCACCGGACACTCCCAACTTCCCCTTAAACCCTCCGAGGTCCCCAGACTGCCTCCCAGACCCACAAAAACCCACAAGATGCCCCCAAACCCCTCCCAGTTACCTCCAGCCCTCCCAGGACCTTTCAAACCCTCTCCTAGTTGCCCCCTTCCCCTTGAGTATGCCCCCAAACTCTCTCCCAGTTCCTTCCCACATCCCTGACGATTCCCCAAAACCCCTCACAGCTGCCCCAATCTCCCCAACCTCCCTCCCAAACCCCCAAACTCCCCCAAAAACCTTCCCACTTACCCCCTCGACCTCCAACCCCTTCTCAGCCTCCCCATTCCTTCCCAAAGCCCCTCCCAGTTGCCGGCCCGTCCCCCAGGCTCGGGTGAGGAGGTGCCCCAGGCTGACGGGCCCGCCCAGGCAGGGGCGGTTCCAGCAGCATGTCAGGAGCCACCCCCTGCCCCGGAAGCTCCCGCCCGCCCTGGAGCCACCTCAGCTGCCCCTGCAGGGGAGAAATCCAGGCCGGAGCAGAGCAGGGGGCAGGGCCGGGCTGGGACCTCGATGGACAGGGGCACTGGGAGAGCAGGGGAGAGACCGGGATGGGCTGGGGGGAGAGGGGAGACACTAGGATGGGCTGAGGGGGCACTGGGAGGGAGAGGGGAAAGTTTTTTGCCCCTTTCCTGGGCACTTGAACACCCTCTGCACCCCTGTTCCCGGTCGTGCCGGCTGTCCTTCCCCCCCAAGCCATGAAGAGGTTTTGGGGCTCCCTCGTGGGTCGCAGCCAATAGAACGGCTCTGCTGGAATGACGTCATTGCCAAATTCTGCTGGGCCCCTGTCCTTGTGCCGGTGAGTCATCCGATAGAACGTCGAAACTTCCGCGGGGGCTGCCGGGAGCGGGGTGGTGATGGCGGGGGAGGGGAGGATCGGGATTGAACCCGATTGGTCCCGATCGATCCCGGCCCCAGGGTCTCCCCCCGCCACCCTGTTTTTCACGTGCGGCCCCAACGAGGCCATGGTGGTGTGGGGTGAGTTCAGGGGGTCCGGGGGCTCCTGGTGACCTCTCTGAATCTCCCCCAAGACTCTCGGGAACTGCCCAGATCCCCCCCAAGACTCCTGAGGACCCTCCGCCTTTCCCCCTCCTCCCCCAAATCTCCTGTGCATCCCCTTAACCCTTGAAAATCTCCTGGGACCACCTCAGACCCCCAGACTCCCTCCTGTGGACCCCCAAACACTCTTCAGGACTCCGGGGTCCCTCCCGACCCCCTCCTAGAGTCGTTTGGGTGTCACCGACCCTTTACGGCGGATTCCTCAGTCCATTTTTCCACCCCGGACTGCTGGGGGTCCACCCCCCCAAGAAACTACTGGGAACTCCCCAGTGTCCCACCACGAGATTCCTGGGTCCCTCCCCCCCCCCAACCCCCTGTGGGTGCCCCCATCCTTTCTTCCCCTCGAAAATATTCTTGGGGGTCCCCCAATGTCTCCTCCAGCCCCTATCCTGCCAGGGATGGATTTGGGGGGATCTCCTTCCCCTTCCCTCTGGCCCGAAAGCAAATGCCCTTCCTGTCCTTCTTCCTTCGCCCCCAGGCAGAAAAGAGAAGAGAAACAGCCAGTTGGCCCTGGCAGGTGTGGGTGTGTGCAGGCTGTGGTTGAGTGGTTGAGAAGGGAGAGGAGGGGGCTGGTGTTTGGGCCAAGTCCAGCAGGTGATGTCTTTTGTGTCTGGTAGTCCTTGGTCGGCTCCATGACCATCCAGCTGTCAGTAATCACGACATACCCATCAGCCCTTCTCTTCTTGGCTCCTACACTTGCCAACCCTAAGCTGCTCCTAAGTTCTCTTGCTGTCAGTTCATAAAGAGGTCTTGTCAAGTGTTACTGATTTAGAAACTAAAGCCTGACATCTTTGTCTTTGCCAAAGATGTGTGTGAAAGGGCAGTGCTGTTGCAAAGCAGTGTTGAGCTTCACATTGGGTGACTTGGCAGCTTCCTCTGCATCACCCATGCACCCTGGGTTTCTTTGAAAAGTCCTTTTCACTCCAAATGTGACACCACATTAGCCTGTAGGACATCCTGTCCCCAAATGGATAACTGTAAATATGAATAATAAAAAAGTGACCCCCTCCATTATTCAAGAAAAGCTTGTATCTCTGTACTAAAAGCATCCAAGGGTCACGTCCCCCAGTTTTCTATCTGACAAGGGTTTGGAGGGGCTGCTTTGTGCAGGGAACCCTTTGGGGGCCCCTTGCACATGGGTAGGGCTGCACTCTGGGGGTGTGGGGCTTTGGTTCTTTGGTTGCCAGGGGCCACTATGAGTCACTGAGCCGGGGTGGGGACAATGGGCAGGGCTGGCTGGGACAGGCTGTGGCACCTGTGACATAAAAGGGAAGTGTCCGCGTGGGGCAGCTCTGCAGGGCCCATCAGGGGATGCTGCCCAGTGCAGCCTGTGCTGTGGGGAGCACGCACACAGGGAGAGGCTGGGCCGGACTAGGGCCAGGGCAGCAAGGTCGCCCCAGGGTTCTGCCCCTGCCTGCAGGGCCCAGCCCCTGGCAGGAGTGCCTTGGGCAGGCCCCGGTGCTGCTGCTGGGGCAGGGGGTGAGGCCTTGCCGCCTGCCAGCTGCCTGGGCCCCTGTCCTTGCTGTGCCACATCCCCGAGGCTCCATCCCCGCTCCCCCAGCGCCAGCTCCCTCCTTCCCAGCCCCAACCAAGCCCTTCTCTGTGTCCTCCTGCAGGCCATGGCTTTCACAACATTCCTTTTGGTGCTTGTGCAAAGCATCATCCCCTCCCTGCAGGCGGTCGGGGAGGGGCTGCACAAGACTCAGTGAGCTTGGAGGTCTTTTCCAAGCTGAAGGACTCTTGGATTCTGTGATTGTGTGCTGGATTCAGCTGGGTCCGTGTTAGCAGCATTAGTTTGCTCCCAAAGTTTCCTTGCTGTCAGCTCTTGTGGCCTAAGGCTTGAGCTCCTTTAACTCCTTGTGCTGAGCTACTGCTGGGAAACGAGAGGCCTCTGCGAGCAGATTCCTGGTGTTCCCTGTAGAACAGTGAGGGAGAAGGTGTAGTCAAGTGGGAAGAGGAGTACTGTTTGTGTGTGGCCTCCTATGTGGCCTTGGTGCCTTTGAGGGGCTTGAAGGAGAAAAGAGCTTTGTTAAAGTGAGAAGTGAAATAGTGTGTTGGCTGTTCTCTCTGCAGGGAGAAGCTGTCGGTGGGGGAGGGGTCACCGAGTGGGGGAGAGGCCGTAAAGTGGGGGAGGGGCCACAGAGTGGGAGAGGGGTCACAGAATGGGGGAGGGGTCACAGAGTGGGGGAGGAGCCACAGAGTGGGGGAGGGGCCATAAAGTGGGGGAAGGGTCTGAGAGTGGGGGAGGGGCCATAAAGTGGATGAGGGGCCATAGAGTGGGGGAGGGGTCAGAGAGTGGGGGAGGGGCCATGAAGTGGGAGAGGGGTCACAGAGTGGGGTAGGGGCTACAGAATGGGGTAGGGGCCACAGAATGGGGAAGGGGCCATAAAGTGTTGGAGGGGCCACGGGGTGGGGGAGGGGTCACAGCCTGGACTCGGGGGGTCAGGGCAGTGACCTCGTGGAGGGGGAGGGGTCAGGGCATGGGGTAGGGGGTCTCACCTGATCCCGGGGCTATCGGGGCCATGGCGGGGCCGAACCTGGTGGGGACACCCAAGTTTTTCCCAAATTTCCCCTCATTTTTCCCAATTTTTCATCCATTTCTCCCAAATTTCTCACTCTTTCCCCAATTTTCCCCCCATTTCCCTCATTTTTCCCAAATTTCCCCATTTTTCTCAATTTTTCCCCATTTTTTTTCCAAATTCCTTCCATTGTTCCCAAATTTCCCCCATTTTTTCCCATTTTCCCCAAATTTCCCCCCATTTTTCCCAACTTTCCCCAATTTTTTATCCAATTTTACCCAAATTCCCCCATTTTTTTCTCAATTCACTCCATTTTTCCCAAATTTCCCCATTTTCCCCAAATTCCGCCATTTTTTCCCAATTTTTCCCTAAATTTCCCCTAATTTTTCCCAATTATCCCCCATTTTTCCTGATTTTTCACCCCTTTTCTCCAAATTTCTTACTTTTTTCCCTGTTTTCCCTCCATTTCCCCTCAAAATCCCTCATTTCCCCAAATTTCTGACTTTTCCCCCAAAATTTCCCCTGTTTTTCCACATTTTCCTGGATTTTCCCCCAGTTTTCCTAAATTTCCCCCCATTTTTCCCCATTTTTATCAATTTCCCCCAAATTTCCCACTTTTTTCTCAAATTTCCCCCCATTTTTCCCAATTTTTCATTCGTGTTCACCAAATTTCCCACTTTTTTCCCCAATTTTTCCCCATTTTCCCCAAAATTCCTGTTTTTTCCCCCCATTTTTTCCCACTGGGGAAATTTGGGAAATTTGGAAAATTTGGAAAACTGGGGACCCAAAAATCCAAGAAAATGTGGGGAAATGGGGGAAAAATGTGGGGAAAATCTGGAGAAAAATCTGTGAAAATGTGGGAAAAATGGGGAAATTGCGGAAAATTCTGGGAAAAATGTGAGAAAAATCCGGGGAAATGGGGAAAAATGGGGGAAAATGTGGGAAATTCTGGGGAAAATGGGGAAAAATATGGGAAAATATGGAAAAATGAGGAAAAAAAGGGGGAAAATGGGGAAAAATGTGTGAAAATCTGGGAAAATGTGGGAAAAATGGGGGGAAAATCTGGGAAAATGGGGGGAAATCGAGAAAAAATCCGGGAAAATGGGGAAAAATTGGGAAAAAACTGGGAAAATGGGGGAAATTTTGGAAAAAACCTGGGAAATTCTGGGGAAAATGGGAGAAAATCTGGGAAAATAGGGAAAAAATGGGGGGAAAATGGGGAATATTCTGGGAAAATCTGGAAATATGGGGAAAAAAATCTGAGAAAAATGGGGAGAAGTCTGGGGAAAATGGGGGAAAATGAGGAAAAATCTGGGAAAATGTGGAAAAAATGTGGGAAAAATCATGGAAAATGGGGGGAAATTGGGAAAAAATCTGGGGAAATGTGGGAAAAAAAGGGGGGAAATCCGGGAAAATGGGGAAAATAATTGGGAAAAAATCTGGGAAAAAATGGGAAAAATGAGGAAAAATCTGGGGAAATAGGGAGAAAATCTGGGAAAATGTGGGAAAAAATTTGGGAAAATGTGGGAAAATGTGGAAAAATCCGAGAAAATGGGGGCGAAACGGGGAAAAATCTGGGGAAAATGGGGAAAATGGGGAAAAATCTGGGAAAATGTGAAAAAATTGGGAAAAACTGTGGGAAAATGGGGGAAATGAGGAGAAATCCGTGAAAATGGGGGGAAATGAGGAAAAATGTGTGAAAATGGGAAAAAATGGGAAAAAAAATCCGGAAAAATGGGGAAAAATCGGTAAAAATCAAAAAAATGGGGGGAAATCTGGGAAAATGTGGGAAAATCTGGGAAAATCTGGAAGAAAATCTGGAGAAAAATCTGAGAAAATGTGGGAAAAATCTGGGAAAATGTGGGAAATTCTGGGAAAAGTGGAGGAAAAATCTGGGAAAAGTCTGGGAAAATGGGGAAAAAATAGGGAAAAATCTGGGAAAATCTGGGAGAAATCTAGGAAAATGGGGACAAACTGGGGGGGAAATGCTGGAAATTCTGGGGAAAATGGGGGGAATGGAGAAAAATGGGAAAAAATCCCAGAAAATGGGGAAAAATGGGGAAAGATTTAAAAAAATGGGAAAAAATCTTGGGAAAATCTGGGAAAAATGGGGAAAAATCTGGGAAAATCTGGGAAAAATGAGGAAAAATCTGGGAAAATGAGGAAAAATCTGGGAAAATGTGGAAAAAATGGGAGAAAATCCAGGAAATGGGGAAAAATGGGGAAAGATAAAAAAAATTTTGGAAAAATGGGGAAAATATGGGAAATTCTGGGAAAAATCCAGGAAAATGGGGGAAAAAATCTGGGGAAATCTGGGAAAAATGTGAGAAAAAATCGGGGAAAATGTGGAAAAAATGGGAAAAAAAGTCTGGGAAAATCTGGAGCAAAATCTGGGAAAATGTGTGAAAATGTGGGAAAAATGTGGAAAAAATGGGGAAAAATCTGGGAAAATGGGGGGAAAAATGGGAAAAAATCTGGGAAAATGTACGAAAATTGGGAAAAATCTGGAAAATGGGGGGGAAATGGGGAAAAATTCAGGAAAATGTGGAAAAATGGGGGAAAATCTGGGAAAAATGGGGAAAATGGGGGGAAATGTGGAAAAATGGGGAAAAATGGGGAAAAACTGGGTTAAACTGGGAGGAACTGGGAGAAACTGGGCCAGAGGGAAAGGGATGTTGCCATGGAAATGTGAGCCCGCCCCTCCCCCACCCGGCCCAGGGCCCACGGGGGGGGGAACTGGGTTAAACTGGGACATACTGGGAGGCACTGGGGGGGACACTGGGAGTTACTGGGAGCTACTGGAAGCTACTGGGGGGGTCACTGGGGTTACTGGGATGGACACTGGAGTTACTGGGAGCTACTGGGGGGGTCACTGGGGTTACTGGGAGTTACTGGGAGCTACTGGGGGGCTTACTGGGAGTTACTGGGAGCTACTGGGGTGGACACTGGGGTTACTGGGAGTTACTGGGATGGACACTAGGGTTACTGGGAGTTACTGGGAGCTACTGGGATAGACACTGGGGTTACTGGGAGCTACTAGGAGCTACTGGGGGGGTCACTGGGGTTACTGGGGGGGTCGCTGGAGATACCGGAGGCATTACTGGGGTTACTGGGAGCTACTGGGAGCCACTGGGAGCGGCCCATCCCCCTCCCTCCCCAAGGTCACCCCAAGGACACGGAGGGGGGAGAGGGGGGCAAGCCCTGCCCCCTCCCAGTCCCTCCCAGTTCCCTCCCAGTCCCTCCCAGTACCTGAACTGGTCACACTGGGAGCGGCTCCAGGTCCCCCCTCCAGTTTGGGCCCCCGGGGCTATTTTTGGGACCCGGTGACGTCACTGGGGGGAGGGGCCTTGAGGGGGAGGCCCCTCCCCTCTCCCTTCCCAGTACAGACCAGTAAGGGATCAGTAACGGCCCCAGTGGGGGGGGGAGGGGAAGGAGGGAACACTGAGGGTGGGGATGGAGCAGGATGGTCCTTGAGCATGGGGGAAGGGCAGGAGGTACCCTGAGGGTGGGGGAAGGGCAGGACCGTCCCTGAGGGTGGGGGAGGGGTAGGCGGGTCCCTGAGGGTGGGGGAGGGGCAGGAGCGACCCCGAGGTGGGGGGAGGGGCAGGAGGGTCCTGAGGGTTGGGGAGGGGCAGGTAGGGACCCCGAAAGTGAAGGAGGGGCCCTGAGGGTCCCTGAGGGTGGGGGAAGGGTAGGAAGTTCCCCGAGGGTGGGGGAGGGGCAGGAGAGTCTCTGAGGTTGGGGGAAGGGTCCTGAGGGCCCCTGAAGGTGGGGGAGGGGCAGGGAGGGCTCCTGAGAGTGGGGGAGGGGTAGCAGGTTCACTGGGGGGAGGGGGAGGGTTCCAGAGGGCCCCTGAAGGTGGGAGAGGGGCAGGGAGGGCTCCTGAGAGTGGGGGAGGGGTAGCAGGTTCACTGGGGGGAGGGGGAGGGTTCCTGAGGGCCCCTGAAGGTGGGGGAGGGGCAGGGAGGGCTCCTGAGAGTGGGGGAGGGGTAGCAGGTTCACTGGGGGGAGGGGAAGGAAGGGACCCTGAGGGTGGGGGAGGGACAGGAGGGACCCTGAGGGTTGGGGAGGTGCAGGAAGGGGGGGAAGGGGCTTTGGGGGGACCCTTAAAGGTGGGGGGAAGGGCTGAAAGTGGGTCCATCATTGGGAGGGGACACGCCCACCCAAAACCCAGTAAGTCCCAGTTGAGCTCCCAGTTCAGGGAGGGGGAGAGGATGCAAAAGACACGCCCACTTGCAGAGGCTATGACCACCTTGGGATGGGACACGCCCACCAGGAAGAGACCACGCCCACCTAAAGAAGGGACACGCCCACCCCCAAACCACTAAGTCCCAGCTGAGTTCTGCCTTAACTGGTCCTTACTGGTCCCACCACCCCATTCCGCGTTCCAGTGAGCCGTACTGGTCCATACTGGTTTATACTGGTCTATCCTGGTTTATACTGGTCTGTACTGGTCTGACCTTGATGGAGATGCTGAAGTGCTCCCAACCCCCTTAACTGGTCCTTACTGGTCCCACCACCCCATTCCGTGTTCCAGTGACCCGTACTGGTTTATATTGGTCTATACTGGTCCATACTGGTTTATACTAATCTATACTGGTCTATACTGGTCTATACTGGTCTGTACTGGTCTGACGTTGACGGAGATGCTGAAGTGCCCCCAACCCCCTTAACTGGTCCTTACTGGTCCCACCGCCCCATTCCCCGTTCCAGTCACCTGTACTGGTCCATACTGGTTTATACCGGTTTATACTGGTCCATACTGGTCTATACTGGTTTATACTGACCTGACCTTGATGGAGATGCTGAAGTGCCCCCAACCCCCTTAACTGGTTCTTACTGGTCCCACCACCCCATTCCCCGTTCCAGGGACCCGTACTGGTTTATACTGGTTTATACTGCTCTACCCTGGTTTATACTGGTCTGTACTGGTCTGACCTTGATGGAGATGCTGAAGTGCCCCCAACCCCCTTAACTGGTCCTTACTGGTCCCACTGCCCCATTCCCCATTCCAATGACCTGTACCGGTCTGTACTGGTTTATACTGGTCTATACCGTTCTATACCAGTCCATACTGGTCTATACTGGTTTATACTGGTCTGTACTGGTCTGACCTTGATGGAGATGCTGAAGCGCCCCCAACCCCCTTAACTGGTCCTTACTGATCCCACCACCCCATTCCCTGTTTCAGTGACCCGTACTGGTTTATGTCGGTTTATACTGCTCTACCCTGGTTTATACTGGTCTATACTGGTCCATACTGGTTTGTACCGGTCTGTACTGGTCTGACCTTGATGGAGATGCTGAAGTGCCCCCAACCCCCTTAACTGGTCCTTACTGGTCCTACCACCCTGCTCGCTGTTCTAGTGACCTGTACTGGTCCATACTGGTCCGTACTGGTTTTTTATTGGTCTATACTGGTCTATACTGGTCTATACTGGTCTACACTGGTCTATACTGGTCTATAATGGTCTGACCTTGATGGAGATGCTGAAGTGCCCCCAAGCCCCTTAACTGGTCCTTATCGGTCCCACTGCCCCATTCCCCATTCCAGTGACCCATATTGGTCTATACTGGTCCATACTGGTTTATACTGGTCTATACCGATCTATACTGGTCTATGCTGCTCTGTACTGGTCTGACCTTGATGGAGATGCTGAAGTGCCCCCAACCCCCTTAACTGGTCCTTACTGGTCCCACCGCCCTGCTCCCCATTCCATTGACCCATACTGGGTCGTGGTGGCAAGAACCCCAGCAGGAGCCAGGTGGGGTCTTCCTGCCATTGGATGAGTGCTCTGGGAGGTCAGGGCTGCTCCCAGATCCAGATCACAGCAGCACATTTCCAAGAGCACTGTCAAATGGGAAGGGCAAAGCACAATTATTAGGAAGGAATGGAGCTTTTCTCAGTCAGTGTTTCCAGTTTCCTACTCCTGAGGAATCTGGGGGTTGAGAAATGGAAAAGAAACTCTCATGTTGGACAAGTCACTGAGACTCCTGAGTTGTAACTTGGAATGCACAAGTGCTTCTGTAAGCAACTTCCTAAAGTGCTTTCGGTCTCTGCTCTGCTTTTGACAGAAGCAGCATCACTTCTGCGGGACCCATCTGTTTTTTCTTTATCTGCCCTTTTCCACCTGCCTGAGGTTTCTCTCAGGTCAAAGTGAGAGCACAGACATTTGGATGGAGTGCTGACAGGGAAGTCATGAATGGATTTCTGATGTTGAATCTACTGTTTTGAAATCAGAAAATGTGGTGCTGAAGTCATCGTTAGCCTTTGAGAGGGAAACAGGAGAATAATCGGATAAACTTGTTGCTAAAAATGAGCTGCTTCAAACTGAGGTTGACCACCTTCAAAGTCTTGTTGCGCCAGAGTGCAGAGAGAAAACTGTTGCTAAAAAAACAGGCTCCTGGTTTGGTCAGGCAACTTCATAAACCAGTGTCTTACCCTGGCATTGAGACTTGGGAAACCACAGAGAACCCTGATTCTAAGTCTCAGGAGAGAAAGAAACAAGGAGAATTTGAAGTTCAACTGATGTTTCTAGAGTCTCCCAGCTTTCCTCACATTAATGAAAATAGACTGAGTGATCCCTGTGATAATGAACAAAGGGAAGATTATTCTTTACCTCCCTCAATTTCCTTTGTGCCTGATACTGAATCCACTAAAAAACCTTGGACTCAAAAAGAGAACCCGACCCAGAAAACAACTCAATTCATTCAAGTGGTTAAAGAGCAGAAGCATTATGGCGATAAACCTGGACAAATTAAAAGCCAACCAGTGAAATCCTATCAATATATCACATACCTTGGGATTCCACTTTGTTCTCATCAACAGTTAATACAATTTCCAATGGATATGGGGACAAAATGTTCGCAGCAAAATGCCAAAGATGGGATTAAAACCCAGATGAAAAAGAATTAAAATCACTGGAGAAAAAGAAGAAACCAGTCTTCAACCAAGAGCTTCACCCTGTTACTGTTTTGTTGATATTACCTTTTTGCTTTTTATTCTAATAATCATATTGTATGTTAAAATTTGGATGATTATGAAACAGTCAGCTCACTGATTACCCCCATCAATACTAGACAATGCCTGCAGTATACACCCGTCCCAGCCCCTCCAGGAGCCCTCAAATCCCATCCTGGTCCCACAGGACACTCCCAACTTCCCCTCAAACACTCCGAGGCCCCCAGATTGACTCCCAGATCCAGAAAACTCTTGCTGCCTGCCCATGGAGTGCCCAGTGTGGCCCACCAACTGCACCACAAAGCCAAAGCTTCCGGGCTTTCTTTCCTGGGAATTAGGGCTGTTGTTTCCTGTTTTCAGCCATGCCTCCCAACTGATAGCCCAACTCCCAAACTGCTAGCATGCCTGTTGATACAGAATTGTTAAAATAAACCTTGCCAGTATATGTTTTCAGACACCGATTATTTAGTGTCGTTTCACTTTAATCCACCCCAAGGGAATTATTAATAAAAACCTGAGTTACCCCCTCTCCCCTTTTCCTGGGGCGGGTTGTAACACCAATCAACACTGACTCCGCCCATTAGGCATAGCAAAGGAAGTTTCCTTTTGGTTTAGGGTTTAGTGTTAGGGTTAGGGTTAGGGTTAGGGTCAGGGGTTAGGGTTAGGGTTAGGGTTAGGTTTTGAGTTAGGGTTAGGGTTAGAAAGGGTTAGGGTTAGGGTTAGGAAATTTAGGGTTAGGGTTAGAGTTAGCAAAAGTTAGGGTTAGGGTTAGGTTTAGGGTTAGCAAAAGACAGGGTTACTGTTAGGGTTAGGGTTAGGGTTAGGGTTAGGGGTATGGGTAAGGGTTAGGGTTAGGAAGAATTTGTCTCAGTGCGTGATCTAACAATTGCGGGTTTAGCCCATTCTGGACACGCAGCGGTGCCCAATAAGCCCCTCTCAGGCTATAAGCCCGATTCATTGCCCACCGCTGTCAGAATCTTTTGCTTTTTCTCTTGGGTCTCTGCTTTTGCTGTTGTTGTTCTGTTGCGTGTCTGGCAGAATACCCACTGCCGTCCAGTATGTACTCTGCTTCTATAGAGCACTGTCCCCTAACCCCAACATTAAAAGAGAGACTGGAAGCTATGCGCAAACCCTGTTCCCTAACCCTAACCCTAACCAAGAGACTGCAAGCTATGCGCAAACCTTTTTCCCTAACCCTAACCTTAAAAGTGAGAACGCAAGCTATGCGCAAACCCTTTTCCCTAACCCAAACCCTAAAAACGAGACTGCAAGTTATGCGCAAACCCTGTTACCTAACCCTAACCTTAAAAAAGAGACTGCAAGCTATACGCAAACCCTTTTCTCTGAACCTAACCTTAAAAAAGAGACGGCAAGCTATGCACAAACCCGATTCCCTGACCCTAATCCTAAAAAAGCGAATGCAGGCTATGTGCAAACCCTGTTCCCTAACCTTAACCTTAAAAAAGAGACTGCAAGCTATGCACAAAACCAGTTCCCTAACCCTAACTTTAAAAAAGAGACTGCAAGCTACTAGGGTTAGGGTTAGGGTTAGGGTAAGGGTTAGGGTTGGGGTTAGGGTTTAGTGTTAGGGTTAGGGTTCGGGTTAGGGTTCGGGTTAGGGTTAAGGTTAGGGTTAGGATAAGGGTTAGGGGTTAGGGTTGGGGTTATGGTTAGGGTTAGTCAGAATCTGTCCAATGCGCGATCTAACTATCGCGGGTTTACCCCATTCCAGAAGCGCAGTGGTGCCCGGTAAACCCCTCTCGGGCTATAAGCCCGATTCAGTGCCCACCGCTGTCAGAATCTTTTGCTTTTTCTCTTGGGTCTCTGCTTTTGCTCTTGCTGTTCTGTTGCGTGTCTGGCAGAATACCCACCGCCGTCCGGTAGGTACTCTGCTTCTATAGAGCACTGGCCCCGCCCACTGGGTGGAGTCAAGAGGTAGAGTCCGTGTTGATTGTTCTGCGTCACTGACTCCGCCTACTGGGCGGATTGACGGATTGGTGTTACAACCCGCCCCAGGAAAAGGGGAGAGGGGGTAACTCAGGTTTTTATTAATTATTCCCTTGGGGTGGATTAAAGTGAAACGACACTAAATAATCGGTGTCTGAAAACATATACTGGCAAGGTTTATTTTAACAATTCTGTATCAACAGGCATGCTAGCAGTTTGGGTGCTGTCATACCACAATGTGACACAGAGATAACCTTTGGGGGGGGGAAAGAAAATGCATAGGGGAGAGAAAGGCAGGATAAGAGCAAGGGAGAGTAAGAGAAAGAAAAGCTGAGGGTGGACAGATGTATATAGTCACCGCCCACGGGGTCCAGCGATGCTTCCATGTCTGTCAGTTGAAGTGGTGGCCTTGATCTGCCGGGGGTGAAGGAGGGAAGTCCCCATACTCCAAGAAGTTATGAGTTATAGCCATGATTAGTGTCACGGACCATGCCTCGAGCCTCCAACATCTCGAGGGTTGCAGTCTCTCTTCTAAGGTTAGGAGCTTTGGGCATAGCTTGCAGTTACTGTGTGGACCAGTTGTCGGAGACTGAAATGGTTAATGATTTATGCATTCTAGGAGACTTTTCAGGTTTTTGACTTGCATGATACCTCTGATGAGCAGTCGGGCCCCTCCCTCCCTCCAGTACTGACGGTGTGAAGCCCTGAAAAGGCAAGAGTTGAGCTTACAGGCTTTTGACTGTTGATATATCTGATGAGGAATCAGGCCCCTCCCTCCCTCTGCTATGAGATGTTAGGGTTAGGGTTAAGGTTAGCAAGGGTTAGGGTTTAGGTTTTAGGGTTTACGGTTTGGGGTTTAAGGTATAGGTAAACCATCATTTTCGGGGTATAGGCCCGATAGCTTAATTAGCTGACCTTACTAGAAAATAATATAGAGGGAATATAGAGGATTTTGATTCCTTTAGTGTAGGTGCGATTCCTACTTTTCTAAAATTAGGAAATGAGAGGATTGGTATACCTCTATGTTTACTTTATCATAGTAACCCTTTTGGATTCAGGCACATTTCCTTGAGTGTCTTAGGTAGGGGGGTAGGCCTGCATAGGAGATAGGAAGGCTGGTATGCCATAGGCATAAGGCTAATGTTAGGGGTAAGAAGTTTTTTCAAAGCAAATGTATGAGTTGATCATATCAGAATCGAGGGTAAGAGGCGCGGATTCATAAGAATCCTGCGGAAAGGAGGAAGGTTTTTGTAGCTAAAGTAGGGGGAATGAGTTCTTGAGGGAGATTAAGTGAGCTGGGGTTTAGGAATAGAATGGTTGTGAGTGCATTTATTAGTATAATATTAGCATATTCGGCAAGACAAAACAAGGCGAATGGCCCTGCAGCATATTCTACGTTGAACCCTGAGACTAGTTCAGATTCTCCTTCTGTCAGGTCAAATGGAGCACGGTTTGTTTCGGCAAGAGTGGAGATATATCATATTATTGCTAAGGGCCAGGAGGAGAAAATGAGGTAGAGAGGTTCTTGAGTTGTAGCTAGGGTATTGAGGGTGTAGTTACCACTAAGGATAATTACGGATAGGAGAATAATGGCTAGGGTAACTTCGTAAGAGATAGTTTGTGCGACTGCTCGGAGGGCGCCGATGAAGGCATATTTTGAGTTAGAGGCTCACCCTGATCATAGAATTGAGTAGACTGCCAAGCTAGATAGAGCTAGAAGGAAGAGTATGCCAAGGTTTAGGTCAGTAAGGGGAAAGGGTAGGGGAAGTGGTGTTCAGATTGTAATTGCTAGGAGAAGGGCTAAGATAGGAGTAGATATAAATAAGTAAGGGGATGAAGTTGATGGACGAATTGGTTCTTTAATGAATAGCTTTACTCCATCTGCTATAGGTTGTAAGAGGCCAAATGGTCCTACAATATTAGGCCCTTTTCGGGCTTGCATATAACTTAGAATCTTACGTTCAACTAGGGTAAGAAATGCTACGGCGATGAGGATGGAGAGAGCATAGGATATTGATATAATAAAGTAAGTGAGGGTTAAGTGAATTGTCATGTGGTTTGTGTTGGAGCTAGGGAGAGGATTTGAACCTCTGGGTAAAGGGCTTAAGCCTTCTGCATTTGCCAAGCTCTGCCACGCTAGCGGTCCTTTTCTAGGAGGGGGTTATGGTGGAGCTCTTAGTAATTTAGTTGGGTTCATTACTGGGTGCGAAGGCGTGCTTGTGGCATAGGCCTTACTTCTTCGATCCTTTCGTACTAGAAGGAGTTGTAACATAGATAGAAACCGACCTGGATTACTCCGGTCTGAACTCAGATCACGTAGGACTGTTAATCGTTGAACAAACGAACCCTTGGTAGCGGTTGCACCACTAGGATGTCCTGATCCAACATCGAGGTCGTAAACCTCCTTGTCGATGTGGGCTCTTGAAGGAGATTGCGCTGTTATCCCTGGGGTAGCTAGGTTCATTAATCAATTATATTGGGTCTGGTTACTATTAGCACGTTGATGGATAGTTCTTGGTTAAGATGGATTGTCTGATATTTGGAGGTTAAGTTTGTCTCCAAGGTCACCCCAACCCAAAAATGCACACCAGCAAAATCCCGGGGGAGTAGGCCCTGTGGGTGAGTATTGTTTATGGGAGTGGTAGCAGATTTTAAAGTTCCACAGGGTCTTCTTGTCTTATGGGGTTATTCCTGCTTTTGCACGGGAAGATCAATTTCACTGATTATCTGTAGGAGACAGCTAAGACCTCGTTAAGCCATTCATACAAGTCCCGATTTATGGGACAATTGATTGCGCTACCTTTGCACGGTTAGGATACCGCGACCGTTGAATGAATTGTCACTGGGCAGGCTTCACCTTTAATACTTGGTTTGCTAAAGGCTATGTTGCTGGTAAACAGTCGGGCCTTGGATTTGCCTAGTTCCTTTTACAGATTTTAATCGTCTTTGGGGGCGCTCCATAGGTGGGTTAACAGAGTTTTGGGTATAAGGTCTTGTTAAGGTTAAAAAATATCCTGTGGATTGTTAATAATGTTGTAATGTAAGCTTGCGCCATAGAGGGGATCCCTAGTTACTTATTTTAGCATAAATTCTCTTATTTAATATAAGTTGGCCTCTTGGGGAAGAGGGAGTCATGAGGAAGTTTAGATTTTTTTAGGTGAGGAGCTTTGAGGCATTCTTTAATGGTGGCTGCTTGAAGGCCCACAATTAAGCTGTAATTAAATTTATCCGCTAGGGGAGAGTGTATTCTTTTTTAAAGGAGCTGTACCTCCTTTAAATAGCCCTTAATTCGCTTCATGTGGGTTGAGTGTAGTCCTGGGAGGTGAATTAAGAGGGAACTAAGATTCATTTCATAGGCAACCAGCTATCACCCAGCTCGATTGGCTTTTCACCACTACTAACGAGTCTTCCCACTCTTTTGCAACAGAGACGGGTTTGCTCAGTAGATAGCTGCTCGTAAGTAGCTGGCTTGGGTTTCGGGGAAACAAGCTTAAATTGGCGTTTTGCTTGGGTAGTTCTCGCTAAATCATGATGCAAAAGGTACAAGGGTTGGTCTTTGCTATTTATTGCTTGGTTTGTCATTACTATTTCATTCTTCCCTTACGGTACATGATCTCTATTGCGTCTTGAGTTTACCTTTCTATCGCCTATACTAGGTTGAGTGAGAGAATGTTTTGATTTAATGGGTAGTATTAACTTAGTTTCTATGTAATCTGGTAGAAGAGCTAGAGTTAGGCTTCAAGGCGATCTGATATGGAACAGATATCTTTCAGGTGTAAGCTGAATGCTTTAGTTATAGCTACGTCTTGGTAGACTAAGTGCACCTTCCAGTACACTTACCTTGTTATGACTTGCCTCATCTCTAGCTTAGGGGTTTATTATAAATAAAATTAATCCTAGCTTGGGAGGAGGGTGATGGGCGGTATGTACGTGCTTCAGAGCCAGCTTAAAGGAGGCATTATTATCCTGCTTTACTGCTAAATCCGCCTTTTAGGAGTGATTTCACACTCCTGGTCGTGAGATATTCTATGCTAGAAAATGTAGCCCATTTCTACCATCTCATGAGCTATACCTTGACCTGTCTTATTAGTGGGATGTTGCTGTTGTGCCCACTGTTAAACCCTCAGTTTAGGGGTGGGCTGACGACGGCGGTATATAGGCTGATTTGGCAAGGGATGGTTGGGTGTATCGTGGGTTATCGGTTATAGAACAGGCTCCTCTAGGTGGGTTTGGAGCACCGCCAAGTCCTTAGAGTTTTCAGCGTTTGTGCTCGTAGTTCTCAGGCGGATGCTTAAGTGGTGAAAGCATCGGGATTTAGGGCCAGGCATAGTGGGGTATCTAATCCCAGTTTGTGTCCTGGCTTTCGTGGAGTTTTGTTGATCATGAAGCTAAGATCATTTCTATGGGAGTATTGGATGCATCTTGTGCTTATAACAGCTTGGTTACATTTCAGTCTTAGTTGAAGTGATAATGAAAGACCACTCTTTACGCTGTATAAAGTTAATTTGGGTTTCTTGTGTGACCGCGGTGGCTGGCACAAGATTTACCACCCCTGGTAAGATGCTTTAACTAAGTCAAGTTTACACTTATTGCTTAATATTAATTACTGCTGAAAACCCGTGGGGGTGTGGCTAGGCAAGGCGTTTTGGGCTACAATTGGAGTGGTGTGCCTGATGCCTGCTCCTGCTGTCTTTTTAAGGTGCTGAGGGCATTTTCACTGGGATGCGGATACTTGCATGTATATATTTGGCAAGAACTAACTGTAAGGTTAGGACTAAGTCTTTTTTGTCCTTGGGTATGTGTAATAGCCGTCTTAACATCTTCAGTGTTATGCTTTATTGTAAGCTACAAGGACTAAGGCTGTTTTAGGCATAGTGATTATTATTGGGGCTTGTTTTAGTTGTAGTAATAGTTAACATTGATTTAGGATTTGTTTAGTGGTTGGAGAAGTAGTTCTAGTGGATAACAAAAATGTGTTGTTGAGAAGTTAGAAGAGTAGAAAGGGGCAGGATTGTAGTGTTGTGGGTGGGTTTGTTAAGGTTTTATGTTCTTGTAGTTGAAATTACAACGATGGTTTTTCAGGCCAAAGGTCTTGGATAGAGGCCAAGCAGGAATTGTTATGACGTACTTTATACTATTTTTAAGTGTTAGTTTTATTTTGGGAGGACTAGCAGTTGCTTCCAATCCTTCTCCATACTATGCAGTAGTGGGGTTAGTGTTGGCGTCTATTGTAGGGTGTGGATGGTTAATGAGTTTGGGGGTGTCTTTTGTATCACTAGTGTTATTTCTGGTATATTTAGGTGGGATGTTAGTGGTTTTTGTGTATTCGGTTTCATTGGCAGCAGATCCATTTCCTGAGACTTGAGGGGACTGGCAGGTTGTTGGGTATGGTGCTGGGTTAGTTTTAGTGTTGGGGGGTGGGGTGTTTATTATAGGGCTGAGTTAGAGTGGTTGGGGATAAACACGGTGGATAGTGGGGGTGTTTTATCTATTTGGTTGGATTTTGAGGGAGCGGCTATGTTTTATTCTTGGGGGGTGGGACAATTTTTAATTGCGGGCTGGGGTCTGTTGCTGATGTTGTTTGTTGTGCTAGAACGTGTACGAGGGTTGTCTCGTGGGGCAATTCGGGCGGTTTAAGGAGGTGTGGTTCAGAGAATAGTTTAATGAAAATGCCAGCTTTGGGAGTTGGTGATAAAGGTTTGATTCCTTTTTTTCTGAAGGGTTGGAAAAAAGTTTGGGACCAACTGTTAAAGGTGTATGTGGGTGGAATATTAGTTAGAGTAGTGGGGGCGATTAATTGGGGAGGTAAGAGGGTGAAAGGAAATGATGGGGTAGATTAAAGTGTAAACAAACAAATGAACAAATGAATGATGAAAGGAAATGCTGGGGTAGATTAAAGTGTAAACAAACAAATGAACAAATGAATGATGAAAGGAAATGCTGGGGTAGATTAAAGTGTAAACAAACAAATGAACAAATGAATGATGAAAGGAAATGATGGGGTAGATTAAAGTGTAAACAAACAAATGAACAAATGAATGATGAAAGGAAATGATGGGGTAGATTAAAGTGTGTTAAAAAAATTTAACAAACTGATGATGCAAATCTCTTAATTGGAAAATTAGGGGAATGGAAAGTTTGTAAAATTTGAAATTTTTGTTAAAAAATTTAAAAACAAAAATTAATGATGAATAGAGGGAATTTCCCTAGATCATTGCAAAAAATGACAAAATTTTTGTAATTTTTTGTGAAATTGACGACAAAAAATATGTCTAGGGTGCATTAATTAAATTGCAACTTGATGAGAGACGTAATGGAAAAACCAAGCCAACAGCACGTGACAGTGCATCAGTGCAACAGTATGAGACCGAATAACACTTGAAACCGCTCGCCGACCATAAGGGGTACATGTCAACCATATATGGGAACCCCCTGGCGGAGCACTCTGAAGGGCTTATTGAGATCTACCCCAAAAAAAAACCCCAAAAGTTTAGAAGAGAGAAAATGCCGCGATCACGAGGTCCAGGTTGGTCGAGCATCCGCAACCATTAGTAACGGAGCGCAAGTTTAGGAAAATTAAGCAAGTTATGGCCCTGACCGAGGAACCAGAGGAGACAAAGAACAAGTTATGAGAGTGGGTTATTGGTGGAAAGGGAAAGAATACACCTGAAGCTGGACATGATAAACATTACTAACGCCGGGTTGCTGGTTTCTCATGAGGAGTACGACTAATAAATAACCCAGCACTTCTTGGTTGGTACATAGAGCAAGGTTAAGTGGTGAGTGGTCCATGGACCATGGATTTTAGGTTCTGTGACGTTCCTCGTATTGAGAAGGATTTTATGCGAAAATTAGCAGTTTTAGGTTTTAGTTTGTTTGGCGGGATTATTCCTAGAACATGACATGTTATGTCCTTGTGTGGGAATGTACCTAGATCTGTGAATGACAAGTTTTGGATTGTATGGGAGATAGTATGGAAATTTGGATGGTTTTTGCAATAATAGTATGTCAGATTTTCCTACATGCATGTTATGTCTAATGTGGTGGAGGATGCTATGCAAAGTAATACATACCGTAGGGTATGGGGGGAGGGGGGGACCCCTCCCCTTGATGTACGTGTTGATTGGAAAGTTGGGGGGTGCTTGGATATTTTTTGGAAAACTCTAAGAAGGGGCGGCCTTCAGTCTTTGGTTTACAAGACCAACGTTTTTTATAAACTATTAGAGTGGTTAGAGGTTGAGTATCTTATTTTCTAGGAGACTAGTAATGGGGAATAAGATGAGAATGATTGTGAAGTAGGTAGTTGAGGCGAGTTGTTCGACTGGTTGGCTACCGATTCATGTAAGGATTAAAAGATTTGTTACTAGGATTCAGAATAGAAGTTGGGAGAGAGGTCGGAAGGTTATAGTTCGTTGCTTTGATATGTGGAGGAATGGGGCTAGAAATAGAATTAAGACGGAGGCGGCTAGGGCTAGGACTCCTCCTAATTTGTTGGGGATTGATCGTAGGATGGCATATGCAAATAGGAAGTACCACTCAGGTTTAATGTGGGGAGGTGTTACTAATGGGTTTGCAGGTGTAAAATTTTCTGGATCTCCTAAGAGGTTGGGTGAGAATATGGCAAGTGTTATTAGAGGAACGAGGAGGAACAAAAGGCCTAGAATATCTTTTATTGAGAAATAGGGGTGGAATGGGATTTTGTCGCAGTCTGAATAAATACCTAGGGGGTTGTTTGAGCCTGTTTCGTGTAAGAAAGTTAAGTGGATGAGGGTGAGACCTGCAATTAAGAATGGGAGGAGGAAGTGGAGGGCAAAGAACCGGATAAGTGTAGGGTTGTCAACTGAGAATCCTCCTCAAGCTCATTCTACAAGTGTTTGGCCAATGTAAGGAATTGCTGAGAATAGGTTAGTAATTACTGTAGCGCCTCAGAATGATATTTGGCCTCATGGGAGGACATATCCTACGAAGGCAGTTGCTATTAGAGTTAAGAGGAGAATAACTCTTGTGTTTCAGGTTTCTTTATATAGGTAGGAACCATAGTAGAATCCTCGTCCAATGTGTAGGTAAATGCATATGAAGAAGAAGGAGGCGCCGTTTGCATGGAGGTTTCGGATTAGTCAGCCGAATTGAACATTTTGGCATGTATGGGCGTCGGACGTGAATGCCAGGGTGATATCCGCTGTATAATGTATTGCTAGTAGGAGGCCAGTGGTGATTTGGATTGTTAGGAAGATGCCAAGAAGAGATCCAAAGTTTCATCAGGCGGAAATGTTTGGTGGTGTTGGGAGGTCAATTAAAGAATTGTTGATTATTTTTAGAAGGGGGTGATGTTTTCGTAAGTTAGGGGCCATTAATTCTTAGTTCTGTGTAAATAAGATTATAATTAAGATAGATAGAGCGAAGGATCCTAGATAGGTTTTGATTAGTCCGGAGTGTAGAGTAGTTGAGATTTTGGATACTTTGAGTTGAAGGGTCGCTAGTCCTTCTGGGCCTAATTTTTTATATCAGGATAGGTCGATTAAATGGGATGCAATGTTCTGGCCGTTGTTTAGGAGTTTAGTAGAGCTGAGGTGGTGTATAAGGGGGTTAAAATATCCTAGAGTGCTGGAGAAGTTTATAGTGATATTTTGTTTGGGGACAGAGAAGGTATATGTGAGTTTTGATAGTTCTAATGCCAGAATGATGCCTAATGTTGTAATAATGATAGCAGTGGTTTTTGTGACCAGTGGTATGGTTATAGGAGGGGTTTTTGTAGGGGAGATATAAGAGGTAATTAATAGACCAGCTATAATACTTCCGAGAGCAAGGCGAGTAATTTGGTTTGTGACTGCTGGGTTGTTTTCATTGATGGGAGTAATGGAGGGAATCCGGGTGTAGTCAGTTTGTACTAGTAGGGCTATACGTAGGCTGTAAGTTGCAGTAAAAGCTGTAGCTACGAGGGTTAGGAGGAGTGCTCAGGTGTTTAGATAGGAGGTGTTAAGACTTTCGATAATGAGATCTTTTGAGTAAAACCCTGCTAAAAATGGTGTTCCTATGAGAGCTAAATTTCCGATTGTCAGGCATGAGGTAGTTGTAGGGAGTAGTTTCTGTAATCCTCCTATTTTTCGCATGTCTTGTTCACCGTTAAGGCTGTGAATGATAGACCCAGAGCAAAGGAAGAGTATGGTTTTAAAGAATGCATGCGTAGAGATGTGTAGGAAGGCTAGCTGAGGTAGATTTAGGCCAATAGTGACTATTATTAGTCCTAGTTGGCTGGATGCAGAGAAAGCAATAATTTTTTTGATGTCGTTTTGGGTAAGAGCGCATGTAGCGGCAAATAGGGTGGATAGGGCACCTATACAAAGGCACATAGTTAGGGCAATTTGGTTGTTACATAATATGTGGTGAGTGCGAATAAGTAGAAAGATTCCGGCAACTACTATTGTGCTGGAATGGAGTAGGGCAGATACAGGGGTTGGTCCTTCTATAGCTGCTGGGAGTCATGGATGCAGGCCAAATTGGGCGGATTTACCTGTGGCGGCTAGGATGAGCCTTAAGAGAGGGAGAAGGGATATTTGGTTTGGGGAGGATTGCTGTTGAATTTCTCCAGTGTTTATTGAGGATGCTAGTCATGCTATGCAGAGGATTAGTCCAATATCCTCAATACGGTTGTAAAGTACGGCTTGAAGTGCAGCGGTGTTGGGTTCTACTCGACCGTGTCACCATCCAATCAGGAGGAAGGATATAATTCCGACTCCCTCTCAGCCGATAAATAAGAGGAATATGTTATTAGCGATGATTAAGATGAGTATTGCAATGAGAAAGATTAGAAGGTAAAGAGAGAATTTTGTGGTGTGGGGTTCTGAGGCTATATATCATGTTGTAAATTGAAGAATAGATCATGTTACAAATAGTGCAATAGGAAAAAACGTTAAGGAGTATTGGTCTATTTTAAGGCTAAAAGGGATTTTGAAGTTCGCAATAAATTTTCATTCTCAATAGAAAGTGGTATTTTCCATATTTAAGTAGATGGAGAAGATTATGGGAATTAAACTAACTATGAAGGAAGTTTTAACAGTGTGTATGATGGTTGTTGGAGAGTTGAGGTAGTTTTTGGATAGGAGGGGGAGTAGGATGGGTATAGAGAGGGTAGCCAGGGTCAAGATTATAGAGGTGTTGAGGATTAATGGGAAGTCCATTGCTTTTACTTGGACTTGCACCAAGATGAATGGCTCCTAAGACCAGTGGATTGCTATTATCCTTTAAAAGTAAGGGGGCTGAGGTCTTAGGCTCAGATGCAAGAGTTAGCAGTTCTTGTTGGTTAAACCTCCCCTCGGCAGGCAAGAAGAGTTTAACTTCTATTTTTAGGATCACAGTCTAATGTTTGGTTTAAAACTATGCTTGCATGTGGGAATTCCTGAGATTAGCTCTGGTTTTAGGATGAGGAGGAGGGAGGGTAGGATATGAAGTGTTATAAGGAGATGTTCTCGTGTATTTGAATTTTGGGTGGTTGTAATATAGGTTGGAGTTGGACCTCGTTGGGTTATAAGGAGTATGTAGAGGGTATAGGCTGCAGTTAGTAGAGTTGCGGCTCCGGTTAGGATAATGGTGAAGGTGGATCAGTTGAAGAGTGCAATTATGATAGTTAATTCAGCTATCAGGTTAGTGGTAGGAGGAAGGGCTATGTTTGTTAGGTTGGCTAGGAGCCATCAGATTCCTGTTAGAGGTAAAAGGGGTTGTAGGCCTCGTGTTAGAAGGAGAGTACGACTATGTATGCGTTCATAGTTTGTATTAGCTAGGCAAAATAGTATGGAAGAGGTGAGTCCATGTGAAATCATTAGGATTATGGCCCCTGAAAAGGATCAGTGGGTTTGGATTATTGTTGCGGCAATGACTAGACCTATGTGGCTTACTGAGGAGTAGGCGATTAATGACTTAAGGTCGATTTGGCGTAGGCAGATGGAGCTTGTCATTAGTGCCCCTCATAAGGCTAGGGTTAAAAATGGGTAGTAGAGGTAGTCTAATAGGGAGTTTGTAATTATTGAGGTACGCATAATGCTGTATCCCCCAAGTTTGAGGAGGAGCGCAGCTAGGAGTATGGATCCTGCGATTGGTGCCTCTATGTGGGCTTTTGGGAGTCACAGGTGTAGTCCGTAAAGGGGAGCTTTCACTATGAAAGCGAGCAATAGGGCTAGACTTGATATGAGGCCTGTTCAGGAGTTTGTAAGAGATGAGTGTGAAAGTTTTATTATAGTGATGTGTATAGTTCCTGTTTGGGTGTGAAGATAGAGGATCACTACTAATAGGGGAAGAGAACTAATTAGTGTCTAAAATAAGAGGTAGATTCCAGCACTTAAACGTTCTGGTTGGCTACCCCATCGTGTGATTAGAATTAGGGTAGGGATTAGGGTAGCTTCGAATGCGATATAAAATAATATCAGTTCTAAGGCTGAGAAGGCCAAGATAATGAATGGTTGGGTGAGGATTATGGTTATGGTAAAAATATATTTTCGTGTGGGAGGTACTTGTTGAAGGTGATTTTGGCTTGCCAGGATTATAAGAGGTAGAAGTCAACAAGATAGAACTAATAAGGGGGATGAAATTTGATCAGTTCCAAGTTATGGTGATAGGTTTTTGCTAGGGTAATAGGTTGAAGGAAGTCATTGTAAGCTAGCGGTTGCAATTAAGAGGCTGTGCGAGGTGACATTGAGTCATAGGAATTTTGGAGGAGATAAGAGGGTCATGGGGAGTAATATGACTGTGGGGAGAATAATTTTTAACATTGTAGAAGGTTTAGATTGTGTAAATGATCTGATCCGTGAGTTCGGGTGGAAGCTACTAGGACTGCTAGACCGACGCCTGCTTCACAGGCTGAGAATGCTAACATAAGAATGGGCATTAAGGTGGGGGATGTTGTTTGGGTTTGAATAGGTCATATGGAGAGGGCAATGTATATTGATAGTATTATACTTTCTAAGCATAGCAGGGCAGAAATTAGGTGTATTTGGTGAAAGGCTAGTCCTAGACTACTTAGGGTGAAGGCAGAGTAGAAGCTTAAATGCAGAAAGGTCATTGAGAAAGTCACAGGGTAGGACTGTGGTTTGTTGAGCCGAAATCAACTGTCTTTGCTAGACTAACTTTCTGAAGTTATTCTGCTCATTCTAAGCCCCCTTGAATTCATTCATAAATTAGCCCTAGTGCGAGGAGGAGAATGACTGTGGAGGTTCATGTTAAGGTAGTGAGGGGGGAGAGGAGTTGAGTAGCCCATGGGAGGGGCAGCAGGAGGGCAATTTCTAGGTCGAACAAGAGGAATAAGATTGCGACAAGGAAGAATCGGATTGAAAATGGGAGGCGGGCAGAGCCCAGTGGGTCAAAGCCACATTTGTATGGGGATAATTTTTCTGAATCTGGATTTATTTGAGCTAATCAAAGGTTTAGTGAATATAAAGAGGATGATGTTAATTGCCTTTCTCTGGTTTTGATCCAGATTTTAGAGATTGGAAGTCAATTGTAATTAATATACTAGAAGGGCAAGATCCTCATCAATAGATTGTTATGTAGAGGAACAGTCAGATAATGTCAACAAAAGGTCAGTATCAGGCCACTGCTTCAAAGCCAAAGTGGTGGTTGGATGTGAAGTGGAATTTTACGAGGCGGAGGAGGCAAATCAAGAGGAAGGAGGATCCAATGATTACGTGGAGACCATGAAATCCTGTGGCGACGAAAAAGGTTGATCCATAGACTCCGTCGACAATTGAGAATGGAGCTTCATAATATTCTATTACTTGAAGTCCTGTAAAGTAGAATCCTAATAGGACGGTTATAAGTAGGGCTTGGGTAGCTTGGTTCCGATTGCCCTCTGTAATGCTGTGATGTGCTCCTGTGACAGTGACTGCTGAGGCTAGGAGGATAGCAGTGTTTAGTAGGGGGACTTCTATTGGATTGAGAGGTTTGATTCCTATAGGAGGTCATTGTCCTCCGAGTTCTGGAGTGGGGACTAAGCTGGAGTGGAAGAATGCTCAGAAGAATCCTAGGAAGAAGAATGCTTTGGATGTAAAAAATAAAATTATTCCGTAACGTAAGCCCTTTTGGACTGTAGGGGTATGGTGGTCTTGGAATGTGCTTTCTCGTACGATGTCACGTCATCATTGGAGTATCACTAGGATTATAGAGAGTAGGCCTAGGAGTAAGAGTTGGATAGAGTTGTGGTGAAATCATATGGCTAACCCAGAGGTAGTGAGGAGGGCGGCTGCTGCTCCAAAAATGGGTCAAGGGCTTGGGTCTACTATGTGAAATGAGTGGGCTTGGTGTGTCATTAAGGGTTAAATGTTTTCTTGTAAGTAAAGGCTTAGAAGAAGTACAAAGACATACGCTTGGATTATTGCCACGGCCACTTCTAGAATTGTTAAGAGGAGTAGAATTGTTCTAGTTAGAAGGGACACGGTAGGTATAATGGGAAGGAGGACGGTAGTGGCTGTTGAAATGAGTTGGATGAGCAGGTGTCCTGCTGTGAGGTCGGCTGTGAGGCGAACTCCTAAGGCTAAAGGGCGAATGAGAAGGCTTGTTGTTTCAATTATGATGAGGGCAGGAATTAGAGGTGTTGGGGTGCCTTCTGGTAGGAGGTGTCCAAGGGAAGCTGAAGGTTGGTTTCGTAGGCCTGTTAGCAGGGTGGCAAGTCATAGAGGGAAGGCGAGGGCTAGGTTTATTGATAGTTGGGTAGTAGGTGTGAATGTGTAAGGTAGGAGGCCTAATAGGTTAATTGTTAGAAGTATAATTATGAGTGATGATAGGATTAGGGCTCATTTATGGCCTTTTTTGTTTAATGGGGTTATTAGTTGTTTTGTGATTAAATGGAGAAATCAGAGTTGAAGAGTTGAAAGACGATTTGTAACTCATCGATTGCCAGGAGAAGGAAGTAATAGGGTTGGGAATAACAGCGAGATGAGGATAAGGGGGATTCCAAGGAGGGTTGGTCTTATGAATTGATCAAAGAAGCTTAGGTTCATGGTCAGTTTCAGGAATGGGTTTTTATAGTGGGTAGTGTTTTGTTGGAGGGTGAGTTAGTTGGGGTAAATAGTAAGAGTTTAGGTTGAAGGATAAGAGAAAAAGTGAATCATGAAGTTAGTATGATAAAAAGTCAAGGTGCGGGGTTTAGTTGGGGCATGTCATTAAGGAGGGTGAATAATCCTCTTTCTCTAGCTTAAAAGGCTAGTGCTGCTTCATAGTTTCTGAATGATTAGGATGTTAGAAGTGAAGATCAGTTTTCAAAGTGTGTTAGAGGGGCTGATTCTACTACGATAAGTATGAAGCTGTGGTTGGCTCCACAGATTTCTGAGCACTGACCGTAGAAGATTCCAGGACGGGTTGTGATAAAGGAAGTTTGGTTCAGTCGTCCTGGAATTGCATCGGTTTTTACACCAAGGCTAGGAACAGCTCAGGAGTGGAGAACGTCATCAGCTGTGACAATAATTCGAATCGGGGATTCTATTGGAATGACGATGCGGTTATCAACTTCTAGGAGGCGGAAATGACCGAGTGGTAGATCCATAGTTGGTAGTATGTAAGAGTCAAAAGATAAATCTTTAAAGTCTGTATATTCGTAGGATCAGTATCATTGATGGCCAATAGCTTTGAGGGTGAGGTCAGGTTCATCGATTTCGTCTATCATGTAGTGGATTTGAAGGGATGGGAGGGCTAGTATAATTAGGACAATGGCAGGTAAGATTGTTCAGACAAGTTCTACTTCTTGTGCGTCGACGGTGTTGGAGGATAGTTTTTCTATAAGTATAAGAGCTAGTAAATACAGGACTAGGCTACAAATGGCTAGTGTGACTATTAGGGCGTGGTCGTGAAATTCAATAAGTTCTTCTATAATAGGGGATGAAGCGTCTTGAAAACCAAATTGAGAGTGGTTGGCCATGGAGTTGGGATAGGATGTACTGGGTTTTCACCTGTGATTTAGTCTTGACAAGACTATGTAATGATTTTACTAACAACCCATAAGAAAGAAGCATGAGTGGTTTGATGCGGTTGGCTTGAAACCAGCTTATGAGGGTTCGATTCCTTCCTTTCTTGTACTTGGACAAAAGCTGGTTCTTCAAAGGTATGGTAGGGAGGAGGGCAGCCGTGAATTCATTCAATGTTTGTGGAGGTAAGTTCTGGTTGCACTACTTTCCGTTTGGATGCGAAGGCTTCTCAGATAATGAACATTAGTATAATTCCAGCTACTATGGAGATGAGGGAGCCGATGGAGGATAGGGTGTTTCATAGGGTATAAGCATCTGGGTAGTCTGAGTATCGTCGTGGTATAGCAGCTAGGCCTAGGAAATGTTGTGGGAAGAATGTTAGGTTGAGCCCAAAGAATATTACTCCAAAGTGGGCTTTAGCTCATGTAGAGTGAAGGGTGTAGCCAGTGAACAGTGGGAATCAATGTGTGAAGCCAGCTAAAATGGCGAATACTGCCCCCATAGATAATACATAGTGGAAATGTGCAACTACGTAGTAGGTGTCGTGCAGGGCGATGTCTAGGGAGGAGTTGGCAAGAACGATGCCTGTTAGTCCACCAATGGTGAAGAGGAAAATAAAGCCTAGGGCTCATAGTATGGGCGGGTCTCATTTGATTGTTCCACCGTGTAGGGTTGCTAGTCAGCTGAAGACTTTAATGCCAGTGGGGATTGCAATAATTATGGTGGCGGATGTGAAGTAAGCTCGGGTATCTACGTCCATTCCAACTGTAAATATGTGGTGAGCTCATACGATAAAGCCCAAGAAACCAATGGATAATATGGCTCAGACTATGCCTATGTAGCCAAAGGGTTCTTTTTTACCGACGTAGTAGGCTACAACATGGGAAATAATTCCGAATCCTGGTAGGATAAGGATGTAGACTTCTGGATGGCCAAAAAATCAGAATAAGTGTTGATATAAAATTGGGTCTCCGCCTCCTGCGGGGTCAAAGAATGTAGTGTTTAGGTTTCGATCTGTTAGAAGCATTGTAATGCCAGCAGCGAGGACTGATAGGGAGAGGAGAAGTAGAACTGCAGTAATTAGGACGGATCAAACGAATAGAGGGGTTTGGTATTGTGAGAGAGCAGGTGGTTTTATATTGACTGCTGTGGTGATAAAGTTGATTGCCCCAAGGATGGATGAGACACCTGCCAGGTGAAGGGAGATGATGGCAAGGTCTACTGATGCACCGGCGTGGGCTAGATTTCCGGCTAGGGGTGGGTATACTGTTCATCCTGTTCCGGTCCCGGCTTCTACTGTAGAAGATGCTAGAAGAAGTAGGAAGGATGGAGGAAGTAGTCAGAAGCTCATGTTATTTATTCGTGGAAATGCTATGTCGGGGGCACCAATTATTAATGGTACTAATCAGTTACCAAACCCTCCGATTATAATAGGCATTACTATAAAGAAAATTATAACAAAGGTATGTGCGGTGACGATTACATTGTAAATTTGGTCATCGCCTAAAAGGGGGCCTGGCTGTCCTAGTTCTGCTCGAATGAGGAGACTAAGGGCTGTGCCGATTATACCAACTCATGCGCCAAAAATAAGGTAAAGTGTGCCGATATCTTTGTGGTTAGTGGAAAATAGTCAACGGTTGATGAAAGTCATAGGTAAGATGGCTGAGTGTAGAAGCGTTAGGCTGTAGTCCTTTTTACAGAGGTTTGATTCCTCTTCTTATCGATTCTGTAGTGAAGTTCATGTTGAGTTGCAAGCTCATTGATGTGCATTAAACATGCGCCAGGATCTAGTAGACAGAAGCCTGTTGGTTGGGGCATTTAGCTGTTAACTAAAATTTTATGGGATCAAAGCCCATCTGTCTAGGGGGAGGTTCTAGCTTAATTAAAGCATCTGAGTTGCATTCAGGAGATGCAGGTTAGTATCCTGTGTACCTTAACAGAAACTAAGAGGGATTAGCCCTTGTTTAAGGCTTTGAAGGCCTTTGGTTTAAATAACCTAAGTTTCTAAGGGATTGCGAGTACTATGGGAGATAGTGGTAGGAGTATAATTGATAAGGAGGTAAAGGTTGTGGTTAGGGTGTTAGTTGGTTTGTTAGTTTGTCATTGTTTTATGTAGTTAGTGAAGTTTGGGGGTAGTGTGATGGTTGCACAGTAGGCCAGTTGTAGGTAGAAGAAAAGTCCAAGTAAAGAGAGTAGGGTAATAGCTTTGGCTACTACTGTTAGTTCTTGTTTTGTGAACTCTTGAATAATTAACCATTTGGGTAGGAATCCCGTTAGGGGAGGAAGACCTGCAAGGGAGAGGAGAGTGAGCATAAGGATTGTGGTCAGTGATGGAATTTTGGTTCATGTGGATATAACAGTGGATAGTTTTAGGGTATTGGTTGTGTTAAGGATGAAGAAGATGGCGGAAGTTGTTACAGTATATAGATAGAACGTAATTAAAGTCAGATTGGGGTTATAGTTGAGAATAATAGTTATTCATCCTAGGTGTGCGATAGATGAGAAAGCTAAAATTTTGCGAGTTTGGGTTTGGTTAAGTCCTATTCAGCCACCTAGGGCTGCGGAAGCAATAGCTATCGAAGATAGGAGAGCTGGGTTGAGTGAGGGGGATGTTAGGTAGAATAGTGTGGTTGGTGGAAATTATATGACTGTGGCTAGTAGGAGGCATGTTGTTATAGTTGAGCCTTGAAGAACTTCTGGAAATCAGAAATGAAATGGGACTAAGCCTAGTTTAATTGAAATTGCAACAGTTAGTAGTATACATGATATGGGGTGGGTTAGTTGGGTGATGTCCCATTGGCCAGAGAATCATGCATTGGTCATGCTGGAGAATAAAAGTAGCGTAGATGCGGCTGCTTGAGTTAGAAAGTATTTAGTAGAGGCTTCAATGGCTCGTGGATGGTGGCTTTTAGAGATTAATGGAAGAATAGCTAAAGTGTTAATTTCTAAGCCGACTCATGCTATTATTCAGTGGTTACTCGAAATTGTGATTGAGGTTCCTAGGAGTAAGCTTATTGTGGAGATTAGTTTAGCTTGGGGATTCATTAGTAAGGGAAGGAGTTAAACCTTCATTTTTGGGGTATGGGTCCGATAGCTTAATTAGCTGACCTTACTAGAAAATAATATAGAGGGAGTATAGAGGATTTTGGTTCCTTTAGTGTAGGTTCGATTCCTACTTTTCTAAAATTAGGAAATGAGAGGATTGGTATACCTCTATGTTTACTTTATCATAGTAACCCTTTTGGATTCAGGCACATTTCCTTGAGTGTCTTAGGTAGGGGGGTAGGCCTGCATAGGAGATAGGAAGGCTGGTATGCCATAGGCATAAGGCTTATGTTAGGGGTAAGAAGTTTTTTCAAAGCAAATGTATGAGTTGATCATATCAGAATCGAGGGTAAGAGGCGCGGATTCATAAGAATCCTGCGGAAAGGAGGAAGGTTTTTGTAGCTAAAGTAGGGGGAATGAGTTCTTGAGGGAGATTAAGTGAGCTGGGGTTTAGGAATAGAATGGTTGTGAGTGCATTTATTAGTATAATATTAGCATATTCGGCAAGACAAAACAAGGCGAATGGCCCTGCAGCATATTCTACGTTGAACCCTGAGACTAGTTCAGATTCTCCTTCTGTCAGGTCAAATGGAGCGCGGTTTGTTTCGGTAAGAGTGGAGATATATCATATTATTGCTAAGGGCCAGGAGGAGAAAATGAGGTAGAGAGGTTCTTGAGTTGTAGCTAGGGTATTGAGGGTGTAGTTACCACTAAGGATAATTACGGATAGGAGAATAATGGCTAGGGTAACTTCGTAAGAGATAGTTTGTGCGACTGCTCGGAGGGCGCCGATGAAGGCATATTTTGAGTTAGAGGCTCACCCTGATCATAGAATTGAGTAGACTGCCAAGCTAGATAGAGCTAGAAGGAAGAGTATGCCAAGGTTTAGGTCAGTAAGGGGAAAGGGTAGGGGAAGTGGTGTTCAGATTGTAATTGCTAGGAGAAGGGCTAAGATAGGAGTAGATATAAATAAGTAAGGGGATGAAGTTGATGGACGAATTGGTTCTTTAATGAATAGCTTTACTCCATCTGCTATAGGTTGTAAGAGGCCAAATGGTCCTACAATATTAGGCCCTTTTCGGGCTTGCATATAACTTAGAATCTTATGTTCAACTAGGGTAAGAAATGCTACGGCGATGAGGATGGAGAGAGCATAGGATATTGATATAATAAAGTAAGTGAGGGTTAAGTGAATTGTCATGTGGTTTGTGTTGGAGCTAGGGAGAGGATTTGAACCTCTGGGTAAAGGGCTTAAGCCTTCTGCATTTGCCAAGCTCTGCCACGCTAGCGGTCCTTTTCTAGGAGGGGGTTATGGTGGAGCTCTTAGTAATTTAGTTGGGTTCATTACTGGGTGCGAAGGTGTGCTTGTGGCATAGGCCTTGCTTCTTCAATCCTTTCGTACTAGAAGGAGTTGTAACATAGATAGAAACCGACCTGGATTACTCCGGTCTGAACTCAGATCACGTAGGACTGTTAATCGTTGAACAAACGAACCCTTGGTAGCAGTTGCACCACTAGGATGTCCTGATCCAACATCGAGGTCGTAAACCTCCTTGTCGATGTGGGCTCTTGAAGGAGATTGCGCTGTTATCCCTGGGGTAGCTAGGTTCATTAGTCAATTATATTGGGTCTGGTTACTATTAGCACGTTGATGGGTAGTTCTTGGTTAAGATGGATTGTCTGATATTTGGAGGTTAAGTTTGTCTCCAAGGTCGCCCCAACCCAAAAATGCACACCAGCAAAATCCCGGGGGAGTAGGCCCTGTGGGTGAGTATTGTTTATGGGAGTGGTAGCAGATTTTAAAGTTCCACAGGGTCTTCTTGTCTTATGGGGTTATTCCTGCTTTTGCACGGGAAGATCAATTTCACTGATTATCTGTAGGAGACAGCTAAGACCTCGTTAAGCCATTCGTACAAGTCCCGATTTATGGGACAATTGATTGCGCTACCTTTGCACGGTTAGGATACCGCGACCGTTGAATGAATTGTCACTGGGCAGGCTTCACCTTTAATACTTGGTTTGCTAAAGGCTATGTTGCTGGTAAACAGTCGGGCCTTGGATTTGCCTAGTTCCTTTTACAGATTTTAATCGTCTTTGGGGGCGCTCCATAGGTGGGTTAACAGAGTTTTGGGTATAAGGTCTTGTTAAGGTTAAAAAATATCCTGTGGATTGTTAATAATGTTGTAATGTAAGCTTGCGCCATAGAGGGGATCCCTAGTTACTTATTTTAGCATAAATTCTCTTATTTAATATAAGTTGGCCTCTTGGGGAAGAGGGAGTCATGAGGAAGTTTAGATTTTTTTAGGTGAGGAGCTTTGACGCATTCTTTAATGGTGGCTGCTTGAAGGCCCACAATTAAGTTGTAATTAAATTTATCCGCTAGGGGAGAGTGTATTCTTTTTTAAAGAAGCTGTACCTCCTTTAAATAGCCCTTAATTCGCTTCATGTGGGTTGAGTGTAGTCCTGGGAGGTGAATTAAGAGGGAACTAAGATTCATTTCATAGGGAACCAGCTATCACCCAGCTCGATTGGCTTTTCACCACTACTAACGAGTCTTCCCACTCTTTTGCAACAGAGACGGGTTTGCTCAGTAGATAGCTGCTCGTAAGTAGCTGGCTTGGGTTTCGGGGAAGCAAGCTTAAATTGGCGTTTTGCTTGGGTAGTTCTCGCTAAATCATGATGCAAAAGGTACAAGGGTTGGTCTTTGCTATTTATTGCTTGGTTTGTCATTACTATTTCATTCTTCCCTTACGGTAAATGATCTCTATTGCGTCTTGAGTTTACCTTTCTATTGCCTATACTAGGTTGAGTGAGAGAATGTTTTGATTTAATGGGTAGTATTAACTTAGTTTCTATGTAATCTGGTAGAAGAGCTAGAGTTAGGCTTCAAGGCGATCTGATATGGAACAGATATCTTTCAGGTGTAAGCTGAATGCTTTAGTTATAGCTACGTCTTGGTAGACTAAGTGCACCTTCCAGTACACTTACCTTGTTACGACTTGCCTCATCTCTAGCTTAGGGGTTTATTATAAATAAAATTAATCCTAGCTTGTGAGGAGGGTGACGGGCGGTATGTACGTGCTTCAGAGCCAGCTTAAAGGAGGCATTATTATCCTGTTTTACTGCTAAATCCGCCTTTTAGGAGTGATTTCACACTCCTGGTCGTGAGGTATTCTATGCTAGAAAATGTAGCCTGTGATAGCTCCTAACAGACCTATAAACGTGTGACTGGCAGTCAACCACTTCATACTATAAAAGATGAATCCAGACTATAAAATTCTGAAATGAGAAGTTCTGTTGTACTAGACTTTATATTTTGCAGAAATTCCTGAGATTCATTGCGTTGTCCGAGTCCATACGATTGGACACACCTGTTCACCTGTCCAAACTTGGAGACTAGGTCTGCCAACCGGGAAAAGATTATCTCAAGTACTGTTGACTCCAAGTAAATGATCACTGTAATCCACTTAGATCTCCTCACTGGGGATGGACATGATTATATTATTGTCTGTATTTTCACTGTTACTCAGTTGTTATGTTGTTTACATTTTTAGAAATGACACTTCATCAATACACTGTTCGAGTCATTCACCAGTGTCATGGTCCAACCACGGACCACGCGGTGGGATGGAATCCAACAGCCCCCAGGAGCTGGTTTCTCCCCTGAGGGTGCAGAGCAGCAGGGCCTTTTCCAGACCCAACTGTACCTTCCAGAAAGATATCAGTTATACTTTGTTTCTTTGCTGACTTCTGTTTTAGATGTCAATGTGTGGACCACCCTGGCCAACGTGACGAAGATGGACATGATATGTGTGTCCATGGTAACTCCCACGAGTCCTTTTCGCACCTGTCTGGTTGGAGTACCCATTGATAACTACTGGTGGGGAACTCTATATAATGAGACCATGTTAGCAAACTGCACATATCCAGGAGTTGACATTTCTTCTTAGAGATATATACCAGAACGCATCAGCTTGGTGAAATGAGACTCTGCAAAAACGATTTATTCCTGGATCCGATGTGATAGGTCTCCCAAATGATCTGTTTCTCATTTGTGGACAAAGAGCATGGAAAGGTATTCCGGGAAAGGCTGTAGGAGGCCCTTGTACCTTTGGACGATTAACCTTTTTTCATCCTCGCAGTGTAACCTTGCCTAAACTAAGAAGACGCAGACGTAGCACGCGGCGATTTATTCCAGACTGTAACTCTGATGTAGAGTTTTGGAATAAGGCTGAAAGAATAACTGCTAGTGTAATATCTCAGATAGGGACTGCTCATGCTTTGGTTTCTCTAAATAAACTAGGATGCTGGTTGGCTAAAGAAGCTAATGCTACTTCTGCTGCTTTGAGTGCATTGCTCACAGATGTAGACTCTGTTAGACATGCAAGTTTACAAAATAGAGCTGCTATTGATTTTTTTTTTTGTTGTTAGCCCAGGGACATGGCTGTCAAGATTTTGAGGGCATGTGCTGCATGAATTTAAGTGATCATTCTGAATCTGTTCATGCTAGCATCCAGAAATTAAAAACCCTTACTCAACAATTACATGTTCATGATGAATGGAACCTCTTTGGTGATTGGAAATGGGGATGGCCCTGGTTACGAAAAGCGTTAATAGGTTTGTCAATAGTTGGATGTATAATAACATGCATATTGTGTATGATTCCCTGTATACTAACATGCGTACGTCAAATGATAAACACCAAGCTAAATGCATTACAATTTCGAGTAGTTCGTTATCACCCTCATGCTACCATTGATCACGCGGTGGTATGTAAGGGGGGTACTTTTGAATTAGATGATCAATGGAGCATAGAGGTGTGAGAACGGAATCATATTAGGATGTGAAACCAGCTAGAGTATGGTACAATGTAACTTCATGGCACAAGCTAATTGTAAGGTCCATTGTGCTTTTAGCAAGTCAGTCTGATATCCCCTATTATCAGAGCTGAGTTTTTCCTTGGTTTTTCTACATATTGCAAGATAGATACATCTACCCTTGAAACACAATGGTAGAGGTCATCCATAGGGGTGAGAAAGATGATGATGGGAGGAAGATTATGTGGGCAGGGGTCGCTCGCCCCTTGCCCTACAAGTAGGGCATGCGCAGACTGCTGCCATGAGGTAATGATCAGGTGGTTTTTGGCTGCCATTCAGGCATCACCTTATACTGCGTACTGGCCCTACGTAGTGTAATGTGGAGCTGATAAAAATGGGGTGTCGGAGCTGCTGAGTTGAGCGATACTCATCCTACCACCGAGACTGTGTTGCTCCGCGGGGACGCCCGCTAAGCATGGGTACCGACCAGCTGCTGCAGATCCTGACAGCCCTGGCCTGTCTGTGTGGGTAAGCACAGTTTTTTGATAGGAAGCAACTGAGAGAACAAACTTTTTTAATATCCTTTTAGTGTTCCTTTAATTCTCCTTTTATGTTTATACTATTTTTCCTTTAGTTTCCCCTTTTACTAAGATCCTTTTTTGTTTTTGGTATCCCTTTTCACGAGTTAATACTGTATTAAATGCTGTTCGTAGTATTTGTTTTAATGCCACCCAATAAGATAGTTGCTTTGTATCCTTTTTTAGTTTTTTATTCCTCTTGCTAAGTTTATTACTATTATTATTATTCTCACTGTAATAAAAGATATTTTGTGTGCTTGAGTATTTTTGGCACTTGTCTTTATTCCGGACATGTATCCGAACGTACTGCTACACACAGAGATAACCTTTGGGGGGGGGAAAGAAAATGCATAGGGGAAAGAAAGGCAGGATAAGAGCAAGGGAGAGTAAGAGAAAGAAAAGCTGAGAGTGGACAGATGTATATAGTCACTGCCCGTGGGGTCCAGCGATGCTTCCATGTCTGTCAGTTGAAGTGGTGACTTTGATCTGCCGGGGGTGAAGGAGGGAAGTCCCCATACTCCAAGAAGTTATGAGTTATAGCCATGATTAGTGTCACAGACCATGCCTCGAGCCTCCAACATCTTGAGGGTTGCAGTCTCTCTTCTAAGGTTAGGGAACAGGCTTTGGGCATACCTTGCAGTCACTGTGTGGACCAATTGTCAGAGACTGAAATGGTTAATGATTTATGCATTCTAGGAGACTTTTCAGGCTTTTGACTTGCATGATACCTCTGATGAGCAGTCGGGCCCCTCCCTCCCTCCAGTGCTGACGGTGTGAAACCCTGAAAAGGCAAGAGTTGAGCTTACAGACTTTTGACTGTTGATATATCTGATGAGGAATCAGGTCCCTCCCTCCCTCTGCTATGAGATGTTAGGGTTAGGGTTAGGGTTAAGGTTAGCAAGGGTTAGGGTTTAGGTTTTAGGGTTTACGGTTTGCGTTCCTGGAATGGGGTAAACCCACGATAGTTAGATCGCGCATTGAGACAGATTCTGACTAACCCTAACCCTAACCCCAACCCTAACCCCTAACCCTTACCCTAACCCTAACCTTAACCCTAACCCTAACCCTAACCCTAACCCTAACCCTAACCCTAACCCTAACCCTAACCCTAACCCCAACCCTAACCCCTAACCCTTACCCTAACCCTAACCTTAACCCTAACCCTAACCCTAACCCTAACCCTAAACCCTAACCCCAACCCTAACCCTTACCCTAACCCTAACCCTAACCCTAGTAGCTTGCAGTCTCTTTTTTAAAGTTAGGGTTAGGGAACTGGTTTTGTGCATAGCTTGCAGTCTCTTTTTTAAGGTTAAGGTTAGGGAACAGGGTTTGCACATAGTTTGCATTCACTTTTTTAGGATTAGGGTCAGGGAATCGGGTTTGCGCATAGCAACACTAACCCTAAAAAAGAGACTGCAAGCTATGCGCAAACCCGGTTCCCTAACCCTAAAAAAACCCTAACCCTAACCCTAACCCTAACCCTAAACCCTAACCCCAACCCTAAACCTAACCCTAACCCTTACCCTAACCCTGATTCTAAGTCTGAGGAGAGACAGAAACCAGGAGACTTTGAAGTTCAACTGATGTTTCTACAGTCTCTCAGCTTTCCTCACATTAATGAAAATTGACTCATTGAGGATAATGAGGATGCAGCTTCTGCTATGGGGAATTCTAAGCATTCTGGGGTCGGTAAGACAACCTGGTAAGTAACACTTGAGTGAATGGGGGGTTGTCTTGGGGGCTTGTTTCCCTTCTCTTTTCTGTCTCTCGGTTTCTCATTTTGTTTGCTACTTTCTTTGGAATAAATGTTGTTTTGTTCAGCTTTCAACTGTGTACTGGTTTCAGTTTTGGCAATCTCCCTGCTGCCACGGTCCAGGGGGATGGGAAATAGGACCGAGCGCTGCAATAACGGTTCTTGGCACAGTTGAGGGTTCGTGCAGCAATGCCACTTTATTCAGGGACAACAGGGGTTTAAATAAGGGGTTTAAAGTCTGAGGGGAGGATTCTGAACTGGGGAGGAGCATGGGACTGACAACTCAGGGAAAAGTGTGATAGGGAGACAGGGAAAAGGTGGGTGGAACTTCGGAGTTCTTCTTTACCTCTTTACTCCTGATGGGGTACTGCGATCCCCCTACACCGCTGACTCTGATGTTAGTGGTCTGGGCTGGTCAGCCGTACGGCCAGTCCTTGGAGGCAATTATGGTGACATCCGCCCCCATGTCGAGTAACCCTTCCACCTTGACTTTCTGAGGGTGCCTAGGTTGAGAAAAGTAGATGAGACATGTTAGAAGAGGGTGAGAGGTCTTCACCAAGGTTGTCCAGTGGACCTCCCTCAGTGATCCCTCCCTCCGCTCCTCATCTGGGGACACCACACAGAGCAGCTCGTCGGTGGAGACCATCTTCGCCACGGGGAAGCGGTCCTCCAGCTGCATGGGAGGGAGATGCACAGTTAGGCATATAGCTATATTTGTGTTCGTCAGTCTCGTCAGGAGAGTAGGCACTACAATTATTCCCTTAGCCACTGCTGAAAAGTGCGATATCATCAGGTAAGTCTTATCTGGATCGACCGGGGCAGATGGTCTAACCCTGGCCTGCTCATAGGAGCTTAGGTGAGTAGATGGGTGAGTAACGGAAAGGATTATCCAATTTAGGGGAACACACTGGTTTTTAACTGAGATAGGGTCTGCTGAATTTAAAGGATCACACTGAACGGGAATGAGGTCTGTCGGAGGCTCTTGGGTAATGGGGTAGCTGGGCGCGGTGTTGGGCGCAGGATGGAGCGGAGAGCAGGGGTTATTTGTGTCGTCGCGCCCCCCTGGGCGCTCTGCTCCCCGTTTCCCTGATGTTCACAGGAGCAAGGGCAAAGATCGGGCAAAGATTGGAAGGTTACCCTTTTCCTCAGCTCTGGGGACCTCCTGGGGGGAAGGGGCTCACCATTGATATTGGTCATTGACCTACAACTAGAAGACCAATGGTGGCCCTTCCCACACCTCCAACATAGGGTCTTAGGCAAATTTGGTTCGGGGACTAACTTAGGACAATGTTTTTTGAAGTGTCCCTTTTCACCACAATTGAAACATGATTGGGGACCCATGAAAGTGGCAGCCAATAGACGCGCTTTATGGGAATTGGAACCTATATTTTTACATGCGTCTATCATTTCGAGTAGGGAGGGATCTTCAAAGCTTTCTGACAGTCCTCATTCGCCTTTTTGATAACCAATTTATTGAATAAAATTTCCGGGCTCTCTTTTTGGTGGACCTGCCTGCTGATTGCCTCTTTTAGCCTGGTTATGAATTCTACAAAAGGTTCTTTTGGGCCTTGGTTAATAAGTGTGAAAGAAGGCGTCTGCACATAGGCATCTGTCACCCTTTTCACAGCCTCTAATGCCAATTCTTTAGTCGCTTCTAAAAATTTGGGGTCAATTCGAGCTTGATCCCCCCTACTCGAATAGTTCCCCTCCCCATAGAGCATGTCTATTGCCTGCTGAATTGGGATTCCCCTTCTTTCCATTTTGTCATTGACATATGCAGTGATTAATTTTTTCCATTCTGCCTCAAATACTGAGGACTGTACAGTTGTAAAGAGTCCTCCTATCACTGCTCTTATGTTGTAACGTATCAGCTTATAGGCCAGGAAGAAGGATTCTAGCAATTCGATGGTGAAGGGTGCCCCCAACCCATACTCGACAATGGCCTTTTTCATATCTTTTAGCATGGGGTACAATATTGGTCGCCACTTGTCGTGACGAGGGAAGAATGAGACGCTCAATATGAGAATCAGCAAGCTTCGTTTATTGATCATTGCTAACAGCTTAATATATGCTTTATAATTAGTTCATACATATTGCAAAAGCTAAGCTCATTATTGGTTCTGCTTAAATGTTGATCTCACCTCTTCCTCATTTCTTTGTTGACACAGGTGGTACTCAGTTGCTTTTTGTTTTGCTAATCACAATGTCCTGTTTACCAGCCAGTTAACAGGGTACAAGGGCACTGTAACCTCACTAAGATGTTCCCACAGCCTAGGCAAACCGTGTTCTATAGCCAATTCCCTACAAATACCCCCGTTTTTTTATTCTGGGCTAATAATGTTTTCTCTGTTATAGCACTTACACATTTAACAATACAAGAAAAAGCAATATGAACTATTACTAAAATTACAACAATTGTCAACAACCATCGTAGGTTTTTCTTTAACAAAACTTAAAACCCATTCAGACATAGAACCAAAAATAGATTGAAGCCACAAGTCTATAGGACTAGTTGTTACTGTTACTTTCTTTGTGTGTTCTACTGTTTCACTCAGGCTCTACAGTTCTTTTGTGTACAGGCTAGGCAGTTTGTGCCAGCTGGACAAGTCGTGGTTTTGATAAACACTTAATCTAGATTGAAATAATCTCAACATAAAACAGGTTTGAGTCCCATTACCACTTGTGTTATGTATATACAGTGATCCCATTAAATCTAACTCTTGGGGATCTTTTACCAGAGTAAGACCTCGAGGGTTAGTACTAAAATAGACAGTACAAGCACGACGACAATCCAGACAAGAGACAACAACTGAGAGAGCAATAGAATGAATTAAGCTAAATCGACATCTGAAGGCTTCTGTATGCTGTGCTCTCAGTTTCTCACCAGTGCCCTCCTCCTTGCTCTCAGCCCTGTCACGAAGCTCAGGCAACAGGTGGGTGCTGAGGCCAGGCTGAAGGACGAACTGACATGCCCCATCTGCCTGGACATTTACAGGAACCCTCTGTCTCTGGGGTGCAGTCACAGCTTCTGCAAGGAGTGCATGCATACAGAAGGAACAGAAATATGCCAGCAGGGCCCTTCCCAATGCCCACTCTGCCTTTACCCCACAGGCCTCCGTTCAGCCATGAAGACTTGCCTGACCTGCAAGGTCTCCCTGTGCCAAACCCACCTGAGTAAGCATAGCACAAAGAACACTCAGAAAAAACTAAGTCCTGGTGGGGCTCTGTGGTGCCCAGGTTTTGGCTGAGAGAAAATCCCCCAGTACAGTAAACTGCTGGAATGCTACTGTGAGAAGGACAAGGTCCACACCTGCACGCTGCGCTCCGCCCCCAGCTCCCACAGGGACCACAAGACCATCAGCTTAAAGGAGGCTTTTGGCCAAGCACAGCGTGTTTTTCTCAAAACTGTAAAAGAGGTAAAAAACTATGAAACTGCACTGGATCGAAGCATAGGAAACTTGCTGGAACAATCCTCTGCAAAGGAGTTCTTTAGAGTACAAACAACACTTGAAAATTAAGACTTGGCATAACTGGTTGAGAAATGACTGCTTTTTGTGTACATGAACCCTAAATATTTCCAGGGTACTTTTCACTGCACCGTGTCAGGAGCAACTACTAGGCCAAAGAATTGTAGACTCTTTCTGCTTTCAGCGTCCAACACACCCAGCTAATCCTCAGTGGTTACAGCTAGCAGAAATATCATCTATATAATGACAACAAAGACAGTCAGAAAATTGCATTGGAAACATAAACCACTGACAAATTATAGAAAAGCCTTTCATTCTATGGGAGAGGGTTTTCTATGGATAACACTCATAAGGTTCTGCACGAATAATAGATGAAACTAAAAATGCACATTTTTTCTCTATCACTGGGATCTAACTGGATTGTGAGAAGATAACCTGTCAAATCAATAATAACAATGGGTTATTCAGCAGAAAGCACAGAAGGGGTCAGTAAGCCAATGCTTACTAACCATGATTGCACCAACCTGTCTGAGATCATGCAAAGGTTTTCATTTCATAGATTTTTTCTTTATCACAAACACAGGGGTAATTAAAGGATTCCGAGATGGTTCAATGTAATCAGAATCAAACTGCCTTCTGACAAGCTGTTGCAGGGCCAACAGCTGTTCTGTAGGTAGGAGCCATTGTTTAAGTCACACAGGATCTGTATGTTCTAACCAAGCAGTACCTCCTAATATCACAACCTTAACTCTTGGAATGACTATAGAAGTTTGTTTGTTTGTTTGTTTGGACAATTAACAGCAAGCTTTGAGCATCACAAAGAATACAGGTTGCCTTCGTACAACCCTAAACATTCACTAGTCAAATTATGCAAGCAATACATCTGGTATAAAACAAGGATTAATCACAATTAGTGAGGCTATTTTGCTGAGAACACAGCTACAATGGGTAGGGCATGTTTTAAGGAGGAGAGACTAGCCGTTTTACAATTAATATTGCTACCAGCTGTTGCACGGGAGGGGTTTTGAAGACAATATATAAGGATTCTTTAAAACAACATTTCAGCTCTGGTCACACTGATCAACATAATTGGTCTGCTCTGGCCTCCAGCCAGGAGGCCTGAAGACACACTATCCACAACACTACAGATGTTTTTGAGAAGGCACGCAGGATGGCCTTGACAGTCTGCCCCTGCAACGAGCTGAGCAAACAAGGCAGCAACATCGACAACTCCTGATTTAAATCCTGGAAAACACAGAAAAGCTCAAAACGACTCTCACTACTGCCATAGCAGATGCAAATGCAATTATTTGATGGTCTGAGGACCTCACCCTCGCACAAACCTGCATTATCTCTAGCTAGTTATGTAACTAGCAACTTCTGTATCTGTCACAAAACTTGTTTCTCTACAGATCTTGCAGCTTTTCCACGAATTGTAAGAATGGTTCCCGGGCACCTGGATGCATAGTGGTGTATTTTGTTTCGGGCTCTGCCAACCTTGCAGTCTGCACTAATGTTTGCTGGCTTATGATTTTTACTTGCTCTAAAACTAGTGGTCTCCTGCGCAGCTTACACAGCTAAGGAACAACAGCAGTGGAAAAACTCCACCTGAGACTTAACTTGCATAAATTTCATACAAGGTTGTAATAGAATATTAAATTTTTGTAAGAACTTCTTATTTAACTTCAGTTCAGATCATACAGCTAGCCGGACAGGGCTAGTCTAGAAATAACTAAAACCTCATCACTCACGGTGGGAATTTGAAGAATTCATATACCATTCAGAATAAGGATTCACTATGGTTCAACAGAATCATGTTACACATCTCTAAAATCTTAACACCGGCAGAAGGTATTTTTAAGTTTACACAGTCACACATTCATGTAGCTTTTCTCTTTCACACCACATTCAGGTGGCCACCTCAAACATGCTCCTCAATCACACCCATTTTCAAGTAGTCATTGGCTGTGCGCTTCTTATCAGTTTCATAATTCAAAGGAAATTTATGGCATAGCCGTCATCAGCAATCTGCAAATCCTGCATAACTCTCTATGTAAAAGACAGATACAGCAAGAAAGAACAGAATATTATCTTGGAAATCTTCAACCCTTCTCATAGAGCAATGATATTCTGTCATAAAGGCAATAAAACTACTTTTGCAGGGGGCAAGACTATGTCCCCTTCTGTCTCATCGTTCCGTCTCCAAATCTTCTACCTGCACCCTGCCCCTGGGGGAAACAGCCAAATTTCATGTAAGAGATGCGAAATAGCAAGCTATAGGAAATTCTTAATAACCTTCTGTAATATGCAAAAGGCTAAGCACGGATGTTGCATTATTTCTAATCTTGCTTCAAAGGATTTTTCGTCAGTCTCCCTTTCTGTTTTTGAAGAAAACATTTGAGAATGCCATGAGCACGCTGCATGCGTAACACCTATTGCTGTAAAAACAATGCAATCTTATCTGATTTATAAGTTGGGATATTGTTAATTTTAAGTTGTTTTTTCTCTTTTCCCTTTTTTCTGTGTTTTACCGTCTTTGCCTCCCCCCCGCCCCTCATTGCCGAAGGACGAAGGAGGGGAAGGAGGGACCGGGCTCACCCAAAGAAAATCAGCAGAAGGAACTTAATCACAGAGTCTGCTTAAGGAAAGACAAAAACATAGGAGAGGGAGAGAACAGCTGCAAACAGTTTCAGAGAGGGGGTGATTGGTCTAATGGGGAAAAGGAGAAACAGCTTTCCCCCTCCTCCAGCTGCACCCCTCAAGGCTTTTGCTACCATCATTAACTCTAGGAAGAGGAGCGGCACCAGGGAAAAAACACTCGCTGCAAAGAAGGGAAGGGGAACGCACACCCCCCAGGACCATGGCTGTCAGCAGTGCGGGGGACACAGAGTCCCCCCGCTGCTCGCCGCACCCGGAGCCGCCGGTGTGCACGCGCGTGGGCGCACCACTCCGCACAGGCGCCGCGACCACCGCCACTGCTCCGCTGCCCAGCGCCGCCCCGTAGACACCCGCCACAGGCGGACAGACCCAGCGCCAGCACGGGTTCACTCAGCACGGCGGCATAAGCACACAGCGCCGTGAACACAGCCACAAACGCGCAGCGCAGTCCCGCAGTACAGTTCAGATGAAAAGCTGGAAATGTCTTAAGGTGGAACTCAGTCGTAGTGCTCATAAAGTTCATCTCTGGTCCATCAGCAGTACTTTCACACTGCAGCTGTCATCTCCGATCGTCCTGGATATGCACTGCCGAGATGCTAGCACCGCGTTCATGTTGACGGGGCCGCTCGGTTGTCCCCGGCTCCGATCCGTGATTTCTTGTCCCGCTCCGTCTCCCTTCAACTCCGCTCGACTCCCTTTTTACACGATTTCTCTGTATGATGGTATCTAGTAGCATTCTAATGTCCTCATACTGTGCTCTAATGCCTTTTACTATTCCAGATAACAATCGCCAAGTTGTAAGGAGGGAAGCAGCAACTTTTTCTCCCTTAGAGGCAGCAGTAAAGAGCTTATCACTAAGTTCTTTCCAAGTAGAGATAGTAAAGGCAGTTACAGTGTTTGCTTCATATCCCTGGCCCTTACATGAAAGCAGCATCTGCCGCAAAGCCAGTTCGTCTAATTTTTCTTCCTTTTTTAAGCAGGATAGACTTCCATATAGATGCAACATTAGATCCCTTTTGTTCTCGGTGGCTCACCTGTCCAGGCATCTTGTCTGGTTGGCCTGGCAGTTTCTCCACTTCTGTCATGTTACATTGAGCTCTGTCTCCGCGTCAACCTCCCACAACTTAACCTCATAACGTCTCCATTCTCTTTCATCAAAAACTGTATTAGGGTCCACAAAACAACTTTTAGCAACCCTCGTCGTAAGCAATCTTGGTAATTCTTTTTTCAAAGCTATAACCTTAAGTCCCCGCTTTTCTAAAAAGCACTGGGGTAATAAAAGCACCACTTGTCTTTCCATACCTATAAATCTTCAGCGCGCTGTTGCAGCCTTTTACAAGACGTCGGCGGTGTTGTCGGCCAGGACCCTTCTGTAAGGTCTCCTGGGGCGTGGAGTCCAGCTCTTTCGCCTCTTGTGCTGCTTCAGGACCGACCGGCTACTGCGTCAGACTGTGGCTTCGGGGGATGCAGATTTAACTTACCCCCTGTTCAGGTTTCGGGGACCGCAGATTCAACTTAGTCCCTTGGAGCATACAGATTTAACTTAGCCCCTGGGGGATGCAGATTTAACTTACCCCCTGTTCAGGTTTCGGTGACCACAGATTCAACTTAATCCCTTGGGGCATACAGATTTAACTTAGCCCCTGGGGGATGCAGATTTAACTTACCCCCTGTTCAAGCGTCGAGGACCGCAGATTCAACTTAGTCCCTGTTCGGGCGCCATTTGTCGTGACGAGGGAAGAATGAGACGCTCAATATGAGAATCAGCAAGCTTCGTTTATTGATCATTGCTAACAGCTTAATATACGCTTTATAATTAGTTCATACATATTGCAAAAGCTAAGCTCATTATTGGTTCTGCTTAAATGTTGATCTCACCTCTTACTCATTTCTTTGTTGACACAGGTGGTACTCAGTTGCTTTTTGTTTTGCTAATCACAATGTCCTGTTTACCAGCCAGCTAACAGTGTACAAGGGCACTGTAACCTCCCTATCTAAGATGTTCCCATGACCTAGGCAAGCCGTGTTCTATAGCCAATTCCCTACAGCCACTCTGGGGCCCTTCCTTCCTCTACATAGATGGGAAATGCTTTTAGGAATTCAGTGTCTTTAGCGCTAGCAGCCTCCTCCCTGAAGGCTCTCCAGATATCTGGTAGCTTAAGCTGCCATTCAGGGGAGTGCTGCATTAAGTCTATGTCCGGTTCAGGGTGGCGGTAGGCGGGGTAGGCCTCGGTGGTGTGAGGCCTATGGGCGCAGCCATCTTGCCGGAAGGAGGCCCTGACCTTCGCCTTGACCCTGTCCTTTGCCACCCTTCCACCCCTTGAAGGTGATGTATCCGGGGAAGAGGCGGGGCTGGAGGAAGTGGGTGTGCTCGTGGGCATGCCGGGGGAGGGATCTCTGATGCAATCAGGTGGAGGCGGAGGCGGCCTGGAGGGTGGTGCTAAGGGAGCTCGCATCCTCCTTTCCTGCACTGATTTTTCCCGCGGTGTCCCTTCCCACCTTTTCTCCACGTGGTCCCTGGGTCCCTCCTCCTCGACGCCATTTTGAATTCGGCGCGATGGTTTCTTCCCCCTCCCGCCATCTTGTGTGTCTGTCTGCTCAGTGTCCGTCTCTGTCCGCTCAGTGTCTGTCTTGGGGAGGCTGATATTCTTGTTCATCATCTGGTGCTGTAGCACCATCAGAACTAACCTCCATGCGATGAGCGCCTCTTTAGCTATACGGTCCCCCCTATCGCTGTCCCACCAGAGGCTGTAGCCTATGGCTTGCCACTGCTCTACGCTGGTGTCCTCGGCAAGCTGGTGACCCTTGCGGTCGAGCCATCTGGCAAGTGATTTTGCCAATTTTTTATCTAAGGGTTGACTGTGTTCTATTACAAAGTCTTTTAGGCACCTGTATACAAATTTTTGGGAGGTTGAGAGTGTGAGTCCCATGTTGATGTTAGTCGGGTCTCAACAACAGTCTCTTGATGGAAAGTCCTCCCTTTGGTGTTCTGCCGGGCTGTGGGTGTTAGGGTAGGGTGAGGAATGTCCTCAGCAGTTCACTGTCTGGTGCGTCGACCCGTGCAGCTACCGCTGAGCCCACAGTCGTCTGCTCTGCTGAGGAGGACCGGCGGGGACGATCGCCTCTCCTGGCGTCACCTGAACCCAGGTGAGGACACAGGAGTTCTCTCAATATGAGAGTCCTCAACTGTGCCCCACGTTGGGCGCCACTTGCCATGGTCCGGGGGGATGGGAAATGGGACCGAGCACTGCAATAACGGTTCTTGGCACAGTCGAGGGTTCGTGCAGCAATGCCACTTTATTCAGGGACAAAAGGGTTTTAAATAAGGTAAGTCTGAGGGGAGGATTCTGAACTGGGGAGGAGCATGGAACTGACAACTCAGGGAAAAGTGTGATAGGGAGACAGGGAAAAGGCGGGTGGAACTTCGGAGTCCCCAGGAGAAAGGGCCAATGGGAGCTCTCTTTGCACTGCAGCAAACTGTAGCCAATCAGTGGCAGAGGAGTGGGAAAGCAGGGGAGGACAGGGTGACAAACAACTTTGGGCGGGAAAATCTGAGGGAGAAAGGGGAACAATATGGAGGTATAACAAACTTCATAAAAATTCAACAGTAAACTGGGGTACATAAAACTCCATGACAATACAGCAATAAACTGGGGTAAAACTGGGGAACAACTGTCAGTCCGGTGGATGAATGGTCCAGTGTATAAAAGTCCATCTAGTTCCCATAGATGCTTCTCCATGCCACATATCTTTCCCAATTGGTTTTTTCTTCCACCACACCCTGCTACATGCAAACATAACAAACGACAGCATCAGCAGATGTCTTTCCATTCCTCTTTCCCTTCCCATTCTCCGTTCCTCTTCTCTTCCCATTCCCACAGCCAACACACTATTTCACTTCTCACTTTAACAAAGCTCTTTTCTCCTTCAAGCCCCTCAAAGGCGCCAAGGCTACATAGGAGGCCACACACAAACAGTACTCCTCTTCCCACTTGACTACACCTTCTCCCTCACTGTTCTACAGGGAACACCAGGAATCTGCTCGCAGAGGCCTCTCGTTTCCCATCAGTAGCTCAGCACAAGGAGTTAAAGGAGCTCAAGCCTTAGGCCACGAGAGCTGACAGCAAGGAAACTTTGGGAGCAAACTAATGCTGCTAACATGGACCCAGCTGAATCCAGCACACAATCACAGAATCCAAGAGTCCTTCAGCTTGGAAAAGACCTCCAAGCTCACTGAGTCTTGTGCAGCCCCTCCCTGACCGCCTGCAGGAACTGGATGATGCTTTGCACAAGCACCAAAAGGAATGTTGTGAAAGCCATGGCCTGCAGGAGGACACAGAGAAGGGCTTGGTTGGGGCTGGGAAGGAGGGAGCTGGCGCTGGGGGAGCGGGGATGGAGCCTCGGGGATGTGGCACAGCAAGGACAGGGGCCCAGGCAGCTGGCAGGTGGCAAGGCCTCACCCCCTGCCCCAGCAGCAGCACCGGGGCCTGCCCAAGGCGCTCCTGCCAGGGGTTGGGCCCTCGTCCGACCCAGCCTCTCCCTGTGTGCGTGCTCCCCACAGCACAGGCTGCACTGGGCAGCATCCCCTGATGGGCCCTGCAGAGCTGTCCCACAGGGACACTTCCCTTTTATGTCACAGGTGCCACAGCCTGTCCCAGCCAGCCCTGCCCATTGTCCCCACCCCGGCTCAGTGACTCACAGTGGCCCCTGGCAACCAAAGAACCAAAGCCCCACACCCCCAGAGTGCAGCCCTACCCATGTGCAAGGGGCCCCCAAAGGGTTCCCTGCACAAAGCAGCCCCTCCAAACCCTTGTCAGATAGAAAACTGGGGGACGTGACCCTTGGATGCTTTTAGTACAGAGATACAAGCTTTTCTTGAATAATGGAGGGGGTCACTTTTTTATTATTCATATTTACAGTTATCCATTTGGGGACAGGATGTCCTACAGGCTAATGTGGTGTCATATTTGGAGTGAAAAGTACTTTTCAAAGAAACCCAGGGTGCATGGGTGATGCAGAGGAAGCTGCCAAGTCACCCAATGTGAAGCTCAACACTGCTTTGCAACAGCACTGCCCTTTCACACACATCTTTGGCAAAGACAAAGATGTCAGGGTTTAGTTTCTAAATCAGTAACACTTGACAAGACCTCTTTATGAACTGACAGCAAGAGAACTTAGGAGCAGCTTAGGGTTGGCAAGTGTAGGAGCCAAGAAGAGAAGGGCTGATGGGTATGTCATGAACACTGACAGCTGGATGGTCGTGGAGCCGACCAAGGACTGCCAGACACAAAAGACATCACCTGCTGGACTTGGCCCAAACACCAGCCCCCTCCTCTCCCTTCTCAACCACTCAACCACAGCCTGCACACACCCACACCTGCCAGGGCCAACTGGCTGTTTCTCTTCTCTTTTCTGCCTGGGGGCGAAGGAAGAAGGACAGGAAGGGCATTTGCTTTCGGGCCAGAGGGAAGGGGAAGGAGATCCCCCCAAATCCATCCCTGGCAGGATGGGGGCTGGAGGAGACATTGGGGGACCCCCAAGAATATTTTCGAGGGGAAGAAAGGATGGGGGCACCCACAGGGGGTTGGGGGGGGGGAGGGACCCAGGAATCTCGTGGTGGGACACTGGGGAGTTCCCAGTAGTTTCTTGGGGGGGTGGACCCCCAGCAGTCCGGGGTGGAAAAATGGACTGAGGAATCCGCCGTAAAGGGTCGGTGACACCCAAAAGACTCTAGGAGGGGGTCGGGAGGGACCCCGGAGTCCTGAAGAGTGTTCGGGGGTCCACAGGAGGGAGTCTGGGGGTCTGAGGTGGTCCCAGGAGATTTTCAAGGGTTAAGGGGATGCACAGGAGATTTGGGGGAGGAGGGGGAAAGGCGGAGGGTCTCCAGGAGTCTTGGGGGGGATCTGGGTGGTTCCCGAGAGTCTTGGGGGAGATTCAGAGGGGTCACCAGGAGCCCCCGGACCCCCTGAACTCACCCCACACCACCATGACCTCGTTGGGGCCGCACGTGAAAAACAGGGCGGCGGGGGGAGACCCTGGGGCCGGGATCGATCGGGATCGATCGGGACCAATCCCGATCCTCCCCTCCCCCGCCATCACCGCCCCGCTCCCGGCAGCCCCCGCGGAAGTTTCGACGTTCTATCGGATGACTCACCGGCACAAGGACAGGGGCCCAGCAGAATTTGGCAATGACGTCATTCCAGCAGAGCCGTTCTATTGGCTGCGACCCACGAGGGAGCCCCAAAACCTGTTCATGGCTTGGGGGGGAAGGACAGCCGGCACGGCCGGGAACGGGGGTGCAGAGGGTGTTCAAGTGCCCAGGAAAGGGGCAAAAAACTTTCCCCTCTCCCTCCCAGTGCCCCCTCAGCCCGTCCCAGTGTCTCCCCTCTCCCCTCAGCCCATCCTGGTCTCTCCCCTGCTCTCCCAGTGCCCCCGTCCATCGAGGTCCCAGCCTGGCCCTGCCCCCTGCTCTGCTCTGCCCTGGATTTCTCCCCTGCAGGGGCAGCTGAGGTGGCTCCAGGGCGGGCGGGAGCTTTCGGGGCAGGGGGTGGCTCCTGACATGCTGCTGGAACCGCCCCTGTCTGGGCAGGCCCGTCAGCCTGGGGCACCTCCTCACCCGAGCCTGGGGGACGGGCCGGCAACTGGGAGGGGCTTTGGGAAGGAATGGGGAGGCTGAGAAGGGTTTGGAGGTCATGGGGGTAACTGGGAAGTTGTTTGGGGGAGTTTGGGGGTTTGGGAGGGAGGTTGGGGAGATTGGGGCAGCTGTGAGGGGTTTTGGGGAATCGTCAGGGATGTGGGAAGGGACTGGGAGAGAGTTTGGGGGCATACTCAAGGGGAAGGGGGCAACTAGGAGAGGGTTTGAAAGGTCCTGGGAGGGCTGGAGGTAACTGGGAGGGGTTTGGGGGCATCTTGTGGGTTTTTGTGGGTCTGGGAGGCAGTCTGGGGACCTCGGAGGGTTTAAGGGGAAGTTGGGAGTGTCCGGTGGGACCGGGATGGGATTTGAGGGTTCCTGGAGGGGCTGGGAGGGCTTTATGCCTTTATACTGCGGGCATTGTCTAGTATTGATGGGGGTAATCCGTGAACTGACTGTTTCATAATCATCCAAATTTTAACAAGACTTTGAAGGTGGTCAACCTCAGTTTGAAGCAACTCATTTTTAGCAACAAATTTATCCGATTTTTCTCCTGTTTCCCTCTCAAAGGCTAACGATGACTTCAACACCACATTTTCTGATTTCAAAACAGTAGACTCAACATCAGAAATCCATGCATGACTTCCCTGTCACCACTCCATCCGAATGTCTGTGCACTCACTGTGGCCTGAGAGAAACCTGCCTGTTTGCAGCGCACTGACTGGGCAACTTTTCTTTTTGCAAGTGGAAAAGGGTAGATAAAGAAAAAACAGATGGGTCCAGCAGAAGTGATGCTGCTTCTGTCAAAAGCAGAGCAGAGGCCGAAAGCACTTTAGGAAGTTGCTTACAGAAGCACTTGTGCATTCCAAGTTCCAGCTCAGGAGTCTCAGTGACTTGTCCAACATGGGAGCTCCTTTTCCATTTCTCAACCCCCAGATTCCTCAGGAGTAGGAAACTGAAAACACTGACTCAGAAAAGCTCCATTCCTTCCTAATAATTGTGCTTTGTCCTTCCCATTTGACAGTGCTCTTGGAAATGTGCTGGTGTGATCTGGATCTGGGAACAGCCCTGACCTCCCAGAGCCCTGACCACACACACCTCATCCAACGGCAGGAAGAACCTGCCTGGCTCCTGCTGGGGTTCTCACCACCCACCGACAGCTTCTCCCTGCAGAGGGGTGGGCAACTACCCAGGCAGGATGAGACCTGACCCCAGCAGGCAGCAAAGTCCCTGCCCTGGCACAAAGAACCCCGGAGCACAGGGACCCTGCTCTGCAGTACAGCCCCGGGCATCCCTGGCTGCACTCCCACCTTCCCACCCCGCAGCCATCCCTGGGAGAAGGAGCCCACCTGCGCTGTCCCTCTGACGGTGCTGCAGGGAAGGCCTGCCCTGGAGAACATCCTCCTCCGGCGCAACAGAGAAACTGGGAGAGTCCTGACAGATGTGCAAGGCTGTGGTATGTGGTAACTTTAGGAGATTCCTCCAGGAACACAAGCGACATTGCCCTGCACCTGTAGACTCACTCTGCAGAGGAGTGTGAAGTTGTGTCCCCAAGTTGTGTCTCAGCTGAACACCTCCCATCTTTCTGCTGCCTTTAACCTCCCTTTGCCTTTCTTCTCTTCTCTCGTGCCTTCAGGCAGCGCCCTCGGCCCTGCTGGGCTGTGCAGAGGAGCTGTTCCTGGGTAGAGCTGTCTCTCTGCAGTGCTGCCCGCTTGCCAGGATTTCCCTGTGTGCCAGGAGCCCGGCCCAGCTGAGCAGCACAGCAAGAGCCAAAGGCAGCCCTTTCTCTGCCCCTCTGGATTCCCCGCAGGTGTCCCTGGGGCTCCAGGGGAACCTGCTGTGGAACAGACTGAAGGAAACAATGATGTTCCCTCTTCGCACCTCTTCAGTGACACTTCTTTCCAGCAGTGACACTTCTTTCCAGCAGTGACATTTCTCCTCTTAGAAAATTACCAGGGTATGATGATCACCTTTTCTAGTTTCATCATTACACAGGACACCAGGAGGGTGACAGCAAAGGATCTGGTAACTCCCTGGTACAGTGGGAGTTTTCCTGGAGTCACACAGAGAAATGTGTCAGGGCTCTGCGAGGTGTCCAATCCTGAGCTGGACTGATGCACACACGGGGGTGTTCAGAGACAAGAGTCCTTCCCTGGCACACACACAGGCAGTTCATTGCAGCAGGGGCAGTGTCTCCCTGGGCTCCTGCTACCACTCCCAGAGCCTGGAGCCACCTCAGCCCTGTAATGCTCCCACCCTGCCCACTCCTACACTTCAGATGAACATTGGGGTTTTCTAGTCACTGGAACTGCCCAGACCAACCCCTCCCTGGTCCCCCCATCTCCCTGCCCCGCCCCAGCCCAGTAGAACAGCACAGTCGTTTCTGGTCCTGCAGCAAGAAAGGGAGGCAATAGAGGACAGGGACAGTGACTGCATGTCTGGACTGCTCAGGAGATCATCAGCTCAGGCGGCAGCTCCTGCAGCCCCAGGGCCAGACCCGCTTCCCAGTGGCCCAGGCAGCTGCTGCCACGTGGGCACAAGCTCTGCTGCCCAGGAGGGTCCTGTAGTGAAGGGCTTTGCAGATGGCCACGTAGTGGTCATAGGACATGATGGTGAGAAGGGCAAGCTCCACTGTGATGAAGAAGAAAAGCAAAAAACACCTGTGCAGCTCATCCTGAGTAGGACATGCCCCTGGTGTTCCAGAGGGAATTGGCCATGGCTTTGGGGAGAGTGGTGCAGATGCAGCCCGGGTGTGTGAGGGAGAGGTGGAGCAGGAAGAAGTCCCTGGGGGGTGTGCAGGTGGTGGTGGCAGGCTACGGCGCTGAGGATGAGGTCATTGACCAACAGGGCAGCCAGGGTGATGCCCAGGAAGAAGCAGAAGTGCAAGAGCTGCAACCAGGAGGAGGAAGTGGGGGATGGAGCTGCTATTGGACATGAGCTTCCTCCGGGCATCAGGAAAATGTCCAAGGAGGAAAAGGCAGTGAAAACTTTGGGACAGGTTTCCTAGATCAAACCCATGAATTCCTCTGAGCATCTACCCTCATCCCAAGTATCTGCAGTCACACATATATAGATTCTGGACTGTAGAAGACAGGCTTAGCATGACTTTAAGATGATTTCTTCTCAATTTTTTGATTTATTTTTCTACTACCAGGTCTGAGAGGGGCATCGTGGAACCAAAGGAACCCTGAGACATTTCAGAATCCCACATGCGTTGGGTCTGTCTGAGCTGGAGTTCATTTTCTCACTGCAGGCGTCACAGTGCTGTGCTTTGCATTGGGAGCTACAAAGGGGTTAATCACACCAGTGCTTTGGTAACTGCTGAGCAGGGCTGGTGCAGCATCTGCATTGTCGGCTTCGTCCCCTGAATCGGGGGCAAGATCATGGGAGGCGATACAGACAGGTCAGTTGAGCCAAATGGACCAAAGGGACATTGCAGAATATATGGCGTCAGCTCAGCTACAAGAGCTCAGGAAAGGAACAGGAAAGGGGGAAAATCCATTTTTTTACAATACATGCCTTCTGAGCGGCTTCTCTGTGTGGTGAAGCCCTGCTTCCCATGAAGTGGCCAGGTATGGCTGCTGACAGGAAGTAGAGAGAAAATCTTTTTATTTTCCTCTTCACTTATGCATGCGCAAACTTTGGCTTTTGCTTTAGTAAAGTGCCTGATCTCAAGGTAGAAATAATTTTCCATCTTATTCTGTCTCTTCTGTCTGGCTGGGAAGGGCAGCAATAGAGCAGCTTGGTGGGCACCTGGCATCCAGGTAAGGTCAACCCACTGCAACATTGCAGGGTCTCATGGAACCAAAGGACTGCTGGGAGACTGGGGGAACTCACGGAATCAAGTGGCCGTCGTGGCACTGCCCTGCATCATAGAAGCAAATGTTCCCTGGGAAACTACAGAAACCAGGGACTTAAGGGACATCATTGGGATGTGCGGGACCTCATGGAATTAAACAAACCGTGGGATATCTTTGGAACTTCATGGAATCAAAGGGATTAGAATCAAAGGGATAAAACAAAAGAATTAAACCCCATGACGAGAAACCATTGGATCGAACATTTCTTTAATATGCCAGCTGGGGATTCATGGGGGTACTCTGCCATGCATGAATCAAAGAATCAGTATAAATTTCGGAGTATAAATACAGTGATACTTGAAAGACCCTCCCCTTCACAAGCAGTCCAAAATTCTCTTATGATTTTAGGGTCAAATAGCCTCTTGGATTTTATTCGTGGAGCAAGACTGCCATCTAGCGTCCATTTCTTCTGGGAGGGGCAGTCCTTTTCACAGAGTGGTTTTCTCCCTTAGCAGGCCTCGTAGCGTCTCTGATTGATCTATCCGACCCCTAACCCCTAAACTAAATGCTTTAGGACCAGCTAAGACTTGTCTTGGAACTTCCCATTTGTTTAAACAATGTATAATTGACTTTCTTCTTAACAGAACAATCTCTTATTAAACAAGTTTTCTGAGGCCTGTAAGCTAATTTCTTGAAGATGGGCATATGATACACTCTCTATTAGTTTCCATGTATCATCTACATTCTGTCTCCTACAACTAATTGTAGTCTTAAAAGAAAAGAAAAGACTGCTACCATGCCAAGAAAGCAAACCCCTTTGTTGATTAGGATTTTTATCTAAGAAAAACTTCTGATTTACGAAGCCATTAAGGATGGAGATCCTCTCTCATTTCAGTGCCATTGTGACAATATGGGGCCTCATGGAACACATGGAACACAGAACACTGCACATTCCCAAGCAATCAAGGGGCCATTGTAACACTCCAGGGCCTCCTGGAAGACGGAGGCCCCGCAGAGAGACCTCAAATCAGAGGTTTGGGCAATCCTCAACCAGAGGAAGTTCAACAAGGGGAAGTGCCAGATTCTGTCCCTGTGATGGGGCAACCCCGAATGTCCGGACAGACTGGGAATGATATTCTGCATAGCAGCGCTGGAAAATGGCCTCTGGGGTCCTGGTGGATGGCCAGTTGGCCAAGAGTCAGTGGTGCTCTGGCGGGGGCTTCCTGCTCGGTCACAGGAGGGTTTTCAGACACATGAGTCCTTCGCTTGCACACAGACACAGACAGTTCATGGTAGCAGGGGCAGTATCTCCTGGGGTTCCTGCTGCCGCGCCAGGAGCCTGGATGCACCTAAGCCCTTGTGGGGTGCCACCTGCTCTGCCACTATCTGAGATGCCCCACCGCCTGAGAGATGGAAACGCGGAGCTCTGTCCAAGAGAAGCACATCCCAGAGCTGCACGCATGGGCTTTGCCAGGATTTAGAACTGTAAAATGCAATGTGACACCGAGACACTCTTTGTCCCACATAACTTCAAGGTCTCCCCAGGAGGTTGATGGCAATTGTTCTTGCTCAGGGTCATCTCCCCACACCAACAGCAGGTGTGTACTCAAGACTTGTCTGTGCAATGCAAACAGACACACCCTGCCTAGTTCTTCGGTCTCTCCAAGAAAGGCAAAAGAATCTCTGTGTGCCGGGTGAGAAGCCAGTGCTGGAAGTTGTGGTTCTATTGTGAGTGCCAAGAGCGGATGGCAGGTCTGTGATGAATGCCCTGAGGAGATGACCTGGGTTTTCCAGTGCACATGGCAATAGATCACACCCTGCTTTGGTGGTCATTTATGTCCTACGGAGGTGACAGAGATGGGAAAGAGAATGAAATTTTTGAATGTGCCTCTGAGTGCCCCTCAACCTGCTGCAAATGTGCAGATTCCAGTACATCCAGTTCAGGTGTGAGAGGCTGTTCCCTGGTCCTCTGAGTAAGAAGAGCTGGACGAGGGACACAGCAGAACTCGCTTTTTGAGACTGCATCTCCATGAATCCCAAAGCAAGTGCGAGGGGTTATGCCACGTCCGAGTTTTCTCAGGGGAAGGTGTTTCTCCCATGCACTGCCTCCCCGTGGCACTGGTGCCACAGCCCCCGACAAAACCACAAGTGGTCTTTGTCCCTAGCAAAAGTGCTCCTGCTGTTAGCAGGGATGTTCCACGGGAAAGGCCAGGAGAGGTTGAGCCCGGAGGGCACTGAGCCCGGAGGGATGTTCTGCTTCTCGTACCCCTCGACCATTCTCGCAAACGCTTGCCCTGGAGGACAATTCAGGAGTCTCCACGTGCCAAAAGAGAGATGTGAGGGAAGAGACGATGGCGGTGTAAGAAACACATGGCCTGTCAATCTGAAGATCCTCGATACCTACACGATCCCTGCCACCCAGCCCGGCCCAACCGGTTCCACAGTGCAGAGCACGGACCGCCACCGCGCTCCCACCGCTGTCGCCTGGCCTCCGTCTCCAGCCAGCACCCGAGGAGAACCCGGGAGGCGACGGCACCTGTCCAAGCCCCGGGGCGGATTTGTCGGAGGAGGACAGGGGTGGAGGGAGAGGAAGGCAGAGGAGGTGGGAGGAGGTGGCCCGCCAGGAGCAGAGAGTCGAGGCTGGTGGGGGCAGCGGGGCGCCGGGAAGCGGATCGGTGGTTGCGGCGCTGTCGGGGAGCGGGGCTGGTGGCGCTGACCGCGGTTTTGATCTGTGCACAGGGTTGCTGGCCGGAGACCGTAGGGGCCGGGGTAGCCCCCTGGGGTGGACGTGCATATTCCTCGATGTTGCCCTCCTGTCTGGTAGGTTCTTCACAAAGTTCTTCTCCCGAACTATCTTCCCAGCCCTCTGGTCCATAAAGTATTCCCTGGGAACACTCATCACTTTTTTCTTTGTCTGGCCGTTATTCTTTCCTTGCTTTACTCTCTGTCCTTCAGTGAATTCGTGCAGTCTGTCCTTCCCCTTTCCTACTTTTCATCCTCTCTTCGCTTGGCTTAATCCCGCAGCTTTCCATTCTTCAGTGACTTCACCAATCCACTTCTCTTTTCCGCTCACCTATCTCCAGCAAATATTAATGGACATTTCAACTACTACACACCTTTATATCCTCTTAAAATTCTTCTCCGTATTGGCTTGACTGCTGCTGTGCCCTTTGCTTTGGGAAAAAACATCCAGTGCAAAAACACTTCCGACGGCTTTTCTTCATCTCCCTGTCAGTGTCTGCAGGTAGAGCCCAGGTGCAGCAGGACCAGTTGGTAGAGACCACAGAAAGCAGTGAAATCTCCAAGTGCTCACACGCCAACATACGAAACGGTGATTTTATCCATTCCTACCGGCAGCTCCCGGGTCACAGCCCCGAGTTCCTCGGTGCTTAATAGTCCAAAGAACTGCTAAATGGTCCAGAGAGCTGCGGGTGCCAACGGGGCTGCTGTGGGTGAGGGGTGATGGTCTTTCCACCGTACTCTGGCTCTCCGGGCACCCTCATGGAGACGAGTTGGGTATTAGCGCTTCTATTAAAACAGGGTTTTCAGCCATACAAAGAGAACAGGCTTCAGTACCTGGGTGCCAAGTGACGTAAAAAGCAGAGCGCAGCACAAGAGGTACCAGTGCTAGAACACTGAATTTACCCCTGGCCTGTCAAATCCTCATCTCACTAAACTTAATAATGCGTCAGATTCTGCTTCCAGGCTGCCTCTGGTACGACCTCCAGTTTTCTCCAGGCTGCCCAAATAGAGCTCAGGACAAGCATACATATGTATGTTTTCAGGACAAGCATGCATATTTCAGGTGTTACCTAGTCTTCTGAGCAGGAGAAGTGACACAACTGGAATCTCATCACGGAGACTGTATCTGCATTGGTCCAAAAAGGTTCGGAGATGCCATGCCGTGATTTCTCATGGGCAGGTGCTTCACCCATGCACTATTTCGGCGTAGAACTGGTGCCACAGCCAAGTCTAAAACTAAGGTGCTATTTGTCTCCAGCAGAAATGCTCCTGCTGACAGCTCCGCTCCCCACAGACTTCGATCGGTCTCCCGGTGTATCGCAGCCCCCGTAAGCCATGGTCCACTGCAAATAGAGAGATTTGAATATGTTGCCAGCCGGGGAAAATTGGAAGTCGTACCAGAGGCAGCCTGCAGGTTGAAAGGGATGCATTAATAAAGTTAGTGAGATGAGAGTTTGATAGACCTGGAGCAGCTTTGGAATGATCTCCTGATTTTCTTTAGAAAAGGAGAAATGTGTGACTGGAGAGAGAGCCGTGATATCGTTTGGTGGCAGCATGTGGAGGAGAGGACAGACGGAGAGGGATAGTGAAGTTGAAGTGGCGAGCAGAGAGAGAGGAGGCCTGAACTTTCTCTTCTTTCCCTCTTTATTTCTTTAGAGATGTAAGATCGCCTGGAGTGAACACATGAAAGACAGCAAGTACATGATCTGCAGCGATGTTTCTCTATTCAGTTGTATTCCCCCACGGGACATGAAAAGGCAGTTGAATATTTCCTGGGAGGAAAAAGAATGCATTTATGAAAAGCTGGGATATAGAGAGGAGGTGTACCAGGCAGAAAGTGACAACGAGGTAGCCAAAATTCATGCTGAGACAAACCTGCCTGTTTACCGAGAGTGTCAGAAATCTCCACCCTGTGCCGAGAGAAGAGAGCTGCCAGAAACGAATCTCTTAGAGGGGGAACAAAGGAAGCAGGAGGGCCGAGAAATGAACTGTACTTTCAGTACCTCAAATGCTCTCTTTGGGTTTCTCCCTCCCCAAGCAGCAGCCCGTCTGGCTCCCACAGCCGATGGCATTCTGAGTATTGCCTGGCTCTGGGGTCTCACTCATGGGTAGAGATTGTTCCCGGTCAGCTCGCAGTGCAGTCCTCCCATCCCCAGTTGCAATCGCCTGCTCTGCTGCACAGACAGTGATGTGCTTTTGGGAGCTCCGGGCTTCTACCCTTCTGCACCTTTCACATCTTCCCGTGCTGTCCTCAGCTCTCTGGGCTGCTTGCAGCTTCCTCGGGGAACACGTGTCTCTTCCGTTTCTGTGGATTTTCCCCTGTCCTTCTTCATCTGCCTGGGAAGAATTCTTCTCTCCCAGCTCCCCGGGAAAGGGAGATAAGCCCTGCTGGGTAGCGGCCCAGTGTCTCTAGATTTGCCTTTCTCTTCTGCGAAAATGCAAAGTCTGAGGGGAACGTGACTCCAACAGAGCTGCTGGATATCCCAGCTCCAGCGATGCCAGGAGAACATATGCCCTCGGGAATGTACTGAGGGATGAGCAGGGAACAGGATGAAGACCCTGACGCACATGCAGGGAGCACGTGGGGCAACTGCCAGAATGCTGCTTGCGAGTGGTGGGGCTAGGAGAGCCCTGGCCCACCCAGGGTAGTTGAAGGTCTGTGGGCTTGGCAGATGGAGACCATCACACCCAGCCCCTTCCCTAAACCAAGTCCAGAGGGATCCCAGGCGCCCATCACACCACATGAAACAGAGGTTTTCACATGCTTCCCAGGTGGAAGAGAATTATCGAGTTCACTCTCCTTATGCCTGTGTGCTCCTGAAAATTTTCTTCCATCTTAAGTATCAGAGGAGAGATAACACATTTAGAGGAAGCTGAGAATTCTGCATTTTTACTGAGAGGTTAATGAAGAATGGTCCTGCAACCATCCTTCCTGAGGCCAGGGCCACATGGCTGGAGGTCTCTCCTTTCTTACTGCTTTGCTTTCCTCTCTCACCACCTCTAACGCTTGCTTTGGCTTGGTTACACCTCGCTCCTTCGCACTGTCTGCCTTCACAGCTTCTTCAGAACACTTCCGAGATGTAGTGTTCAGATCCTTGACGAGTGACACTCCAAATCTTGCGGACTCTTACTGTCTGTCTAATCCACACTCCAAGCAAGGTAAGAACCCCTCCTCCTATCCAAAGAGAAAGATCTTCATGAACCAGAGAATCGCGGTTCCTGCCTGAAGTGGATCAGAGTAACCAGGAGACGATGCCTCAAGAGAAGCTAGAGACACACATGGCAGCTGACTGCAGGATGCCCAGATTTGCCCTCCCCGGTGCTGTATAAATCACTTTGCACTCAGGCATTCTGTCGCAAGCCTGCACTCTGTGTAGGAATGAAAAGTCATGTTTACATAGGGGTACTAATTTGCTCTGCCGTAGAACCAATTAACCGAGTTTTGTTTCTAAGAGAATCCCCTGAAATCTCTGAAGACGACAGTGTCAATGAGTCCGTGTCTGCCAGGGCCCAGGAATACAGAGCCGCGTTCCCATGACGGGGTCCAGAAAGCCAGAGGACGGTAGAAAGACCGTCTCCTGTCACCAACAGGCACCCCGTTGGCGGCAGCAGCTCTCTGGACCACTTAACAGCGCGTACGAGGAGCTCGGGGCTCTGACCCGGGAGCTGCCGGTAGGAATGGATAAAATCACCGTTTCGTATGTTGGCGTGTGAGCACTTGGAGATTTCACTGCTCTCGGTGGTCTCTACCATCTGGTCCTGCTGCACCTGGGCTCTACCTGCAGACACTGGCAGGGAGATGAAGAAAAGCCTTCGTAAGTGTTTTTGCACTGGATATTTTTTCCCAAAACAAAGGGCACAGCAGCAGTCAAACCGATACGGAGAAGAATTTTAAGAGGATATAAAGGTGTGTAGTAGTTGAAATGTCCATTAATATTTGCTGGAGAGAGGTGAGCGGAAAAGAGAAGTGGATTGGTGAAGTCACTGAAGAATGGAAAGCTACGGGATTAAGCCAAGTGATAAAAATAAGAAAAGTGGGAAAGGGGAAGGACAGACTGCACGAAGTCACTGAAGGACAGAGAGTAAAGCAAGGAAAGAATAACGGCCAGACAAAGAAAAAAGCGATGAGTGTTCCCAGGGAATACTTTATGGACCAGAGGGAGGGAGGGCTGGGAAGATAGTTCGGGAGAAGGGTTTTGTGAAGAACCGACCAGACAGGAGGGCAACATCGAGGAATATGCACGTCCACCCCAGGGGGCTCCCCCGGCCACCACGGTCTCCGGCCGCCAGCCCTGCGCACAGATCAAAACCGCGGTCAGCGCCACCAGCCCCGATCCCCGACAGCGCCGCAGCCGCCGATCCGCTTCCCGGTGCCCCTCTGCCCCCACCAGCCCCGACTCTCTGCTCCTGGCGGTCTCCTCCTCTCCGCCTCCTCTGCCTTCCTCTCCCTCCTCCCCTGTCCTCCTCCGACAAATCCGCCCCGGGGCTTGGACAGGAGTCGGCGCCTACCGGGCTCTCCGTGGGTGCTGGCTGGAGGCGAAGGCTGGGCGACAGCTAGGCGGCTGTCCGTGCTCTGCACTGTGGAACCGGCGGGGCCGGGTTGGGTGGCAGGGGTGGTGTTTGGTATCGAGGATCTTCAGATTGACAGGCCATGTGCTTCTTACACCGTCATCGTCTCTTCCCTCACATCTCTCTTTTGGCACGTGGAGACTCCTGAATTGTCCTCCAGGGCAAGCGTTTGCGAGAATGGTCGAGGGGTACGAGAAGCAGAACATCCCTCCGGGCTCAGTGCCCTCCGGGCTCAACCTCTCCTGGCCTTTCCCGTGGAACATCCCTGCTAGCAGCAGGAGCACTTTTGCTAGGGACAAAGACCACTTGTGGTTTTGTCGGGGGCTGTGGCACCAGTGCCACGGGGAGGCAGTGCATGGGAGAAACACCTTCCCCTGAGAAAACTCGGACGTGGCATAACCCCTCGCACTTGCTTTGGGATTCATGGAGATGCAGTCTCAAAAAGCGAGTTCTGCTGTGTCCCTCGTCCAGCTCTTCTTACTCAGAGGACCAGGGAACAGCCTCTCACACCTGAACTGGATGTACTAGAATCTGCACATTTGCAGCAGGTTGAGGGGCACTCAGAGGCACATTCAAAAATTTCATTCTTTTTCCCATCTCTGTCACCTCCGTAGGACATAAATGACCACCAAAGCAGGGTATGATCTATTGCCATGTGCACTGGAAAACCCAGGTCATCTCCTCAGGGCATTCATCACAGACCTGCCATCCGCTCTTGGCACTCACAATAGAACCACAACTTCCAGCACTGGCTTCTCACCCGGCACACAGAGATTCTTTTGCCTTCCTTGGAGAGACCGGAAGAACTAGGCAGGGTGTGTCTGTTTGCATTGCACAGACAAGTCTTGAGTACACACCTGCTGTTGGTGTGGGGAGATGACCCTGAGCAAGAACAATTGCCATCAACCTCCTGGGGAGACCTTGAAGTTATGTGGGACAAAGAATGTCTCGGTGTCACATTGCATTTTACGGTTCTAAATCCTGGCAAAGCCCATGCGTGCAGCTCTGGGATGTGCTTCTCTTGGACAGAGCTCCGCGTTTCCATCTCTCAGGCGGTGGGGCATCTCAGATAGTGGCAGAGCAGGTGGCACCCCACAAGGGCTTAGGTGCATCCAGGCTCCTGGCGCGGCAGCAGGAACCCCAGGAGATACTGCCCCTGTTGCCATGAACTGTCTGTGTCTGTGTGCAAGCAAAGGACTCGTGTGTCTGAAAACCCTCCTGTGACCGAGCAGGAAGCCCCCGCCAGAGCACCACTGACTCTTGGCCAACTGGCCATCCACCAGGACCCCAGAGGCCATTTTCCAGCACTGCTATGCAGAATATCATTCCCAGTCTGCCCGGACATTCGGGGTTACCCCATCACAGGGACAGAATCTGGCACTTCCCCTTGTTGAACTTCCTCTGGTTGAGGATTGCCCAAACCTCTGATTTGAGGTCTCTCTGCGGGGCCTCCGTCTTCCAGGAGGCCCTGGAGTGTTACAATGGCCCCTTGATTGCTTGGGAATGTGCAATGTTCTGTGTTCCATATGTTATGTGAGGCCCCATATTGTCACAATGATACTGAAATGAGAGAGGATCTCCATCCTTAATGGCTTCGTAAATCAGAAGTTTTTCTTAGATAAAAATCCTAATCAACAAAGGGGTTTGCTTTCTTGGCATGGTAGCAGTCTTTTCTTTTCTTTTAAGACTACAATTAGTTGTAGGAGAGAGAATGTAGATGATACATGGAAACTAATAGAGAGTGTATCATATGCCCATCTTCAAGAAATTAGCTTACAGGCCTCAGAAAACTTGTTTAATAAGAGATTGTTCTGTTAAGAAGAAAGTCAATTATACATTGTTTAAGCAAATGGGAAGTTCTAAGACACGTCTTAGCTGGTCCTAAAGCATTTAGTTTAGGGGTTAGGGGTCGGATAGATCAGAGACGCTACGAGGCCTGCTAAGGGAGAAGACCACTCTGTGAAAAGGACTGCCCCTCCCAGAAGAAATGGACGCTAGATGGCAGTCTTGCTCCACGAATAAAATCCAAGAGGCGATTTGACCCTAAAATCATAAGAGAATTTTGGACTGCTTGTGAAGGGGAGGGTCTTTCAAGTATCACTGTATTTATACTCCGAAATTTATACTGATTCTTTGATTCATGCATGGCAGAGTACCCCCATGAATCCCCAGCTGGCATATTAAAGAAATGTTCGATCCAATGGTTTCTGGTCATGGGGTTTAATTCTTTTGTTTTATCCCTTTGATTCCAATCCCTTTGATTCCATGAAGTTCCAAAGATATCCCACGGTTTGTTTAATTCCATGAGGTCCCGCACATCCCAATGATGTCCCTTAAGTCCCTGGTTTCTGTAGTTTCCCAGGGAACATTTGCTTCTATGATGCAGGGCAGTGCCACGACGGCCACTTGATTCCGTGAGTTCCCCCAGTCTCCCAGCAGTCCTTTGGTTCCATGAGACCCTGCAATGTTGCAGTGGGTTGACCTTACCTGGATGCCAGGTGCCCACCAAGCTGCTCTATTGCTGCCCTTCCCAGCCAGACAGAAGAGACAGAATAAGATGGAAAATTATTTCTACCTTGAGATCAGGCACTTTACTAAAGCAAAAGCCAAAGTTTGCGCATGCATAAGTGAAGAGGAAAATAAAAAGATTTTCTCTCTACTTCCTGTCAGCAGCCATACCTGGCCACTTCATGGGAAGCAGTGCTTCACCACACAGAGAAGCCGCTCAGAAGGCATGTATTGTAAAAAAATGGATTTTCCCCCTTTCCTGTTCCTTTCCTGAGCTCTTGTAGCTGAGCTGACGCCATATATTCTGCAATGTCCCTTTGGTCCATTTGGCTCAACTGACCTGTCTGTATCGCCTCCCATGATCTTGCCCCCGATTCAGGGGACGAAGGTGACAATGCAGATGCTGCACCAGCCCTGCTCAGCAGTTGCCAAAGCACTGGTGTGATTAACCCCTTTGTAGCTCCCAATGCAAAGCACAGCACTGTGACGCCTGCAGTGAGAAAATGAACTCCAGCTCAGACAAACCCAACACATGTGGGATTCTGAAATGTCTCAGGGTTCCTCTGGTTCCACGGTGCCCTTCTCAGACCTGGCAGTAGAAAAATAAATCAAAAAATTGAGAAGAAATCATCTTAAAGTCATGCTAAGCCTGTCTTCTACAGTCCAGAATCTATATATGTGTGACTGCAGATACTTGGGATGAGGGTAGATGCTCAGAGGAATTCATGGGTTTGATCTAGGAAACCTGCCCCAAAGTTTTCACTGCCTTTTCCTCCCTGGACATTTCCTGATGCCCGGAGGAAGCTCATGTCCAATAGCAGCTCCATCCCCCACTTCCTCCTCCTGGTTGCAGCTCTTGCACTTCTGCTTCTTCCTGGGCATCTCCCTGGCTACCCTCCTGGGCAATGACCTCATCCTCAGCGCCGTAGCCTGCCACCACCACCTGCACACCCCCAGGGACTTCTTCCTGCTCCATCTCTCCCTCACACACCCGGGCTGCATCTGCACCACTCTCCCCAAAGCCATGACCAATTCCCTCTGGAACACCAGGGGCATGTCCTACTCAGGATGAGCTGCACAGGTGTTTTTTGCTTTTCTTCTTGATCACAGTGGAGCTTGCCCTTCTCACCATCATGTCCTATGACCGCTATGTGGCCATCTGCAAAGCCCTTCACTACAGGACCATCCTGGGCAGCAGAGCTTGTGCCCACGTGGCAGCAGCTGCCTGGGCCACTGGGAAGTGGGTCTGGCCCTGGGGCTGCAGGAGCTGCCGCCTGAGCTGATGATCTCCTGAGCATTCCAGACATGCAGTCACTGCCCCTGTCCTCTGTTGCCTCCCTTTCTTGCTGCAGGACCAGAAATGACTGTGCTGCTCTGCTGGGCTGGTGCGGGGCAGGGAGATGGGGGGACCAGGGAGGGGTTGGTCTGGGCAGTTCCAGTGACTAGAAAACCCCAATGTTCATCTGAAGTGTAGGAGTGGGAGCATTACAGGGCTGAGGTGGCTCCAGGCTCTGGGAGTGGTAGCAGAAGCCCAGGGAGACACTGCCCCTGCTGCAATGAACTGCCTTTGTGTGTGCCAGGGAAGGACTCTTGTCTCTGAACACCCCCGTGTGTGCATCAGTCCAGCTCAGGATTGGACACCGCTCAGAGCCCTGACACATTTCTCTGTGTGACTCCAGGAAAACCCCCGCTGTGCCAGGGAGTTACCAGATCCTTTGCTGTCACCCTCCTGGTGTCCTGTGTAATGTTGAAACTAGAAAAGGTGATCATCATACCCTGGTAATTTTCTAAGAGGAGAAATGTCACTGCTGGAAAGAAGTGTCACTGCTGGAAAGAAGTGTCACTGAAGAGGTGAGAAGAAGGAACATCATTGTTTCCTTCAGCCTGTTCCACAGCAGGTTCCCCTGGAGCCCCAGGGACACCTGCGGGGAACCCAGAGGGGCAGAGAAAGGGCTGCCTTTGGCTCTTGCTGTGCTGCTCAGCTGGACCGGGCTCCTGGCACACAGGGAAATCCTGGCAAGCGGGCAGCACTGCAGAGAGACAGCTCTGCCCAGGAGCAGCTCCTCTGCACAGCCCAGCAGGGCCGAGGGCACTGCCTGAAGGCACGAGAGAAGAGAAGAAAGGCAAAGGGAGGTTAAAGGTAGCGGAAAGATGGGAGGTGTTCAGCTGAGACACAACTTGGGGACACAACTTCACACTCCTCTGCAGAGTGAGTCTACAGGTGCAGGGCAATGTCGCTTGTGTTCCTGGAGGAATCTCCTAAAGCTACCACGTCCCACAGCCTTGCACATCTGTCAGGACTCTCCCAGTTTCTCTGTTGCGCCGGAGGAGGATGTTCTCCAGGGCAGGCCTTCCCTGCAGCACCTTCAGAGGGACAGCGCAGGTGGGCTCCTTCTCCCAGGGATGGCTGTGGGGTGGGAAGGTGGGGGTGCAGCCAGGGATGCCCGGGGCTGTCCTGCAGAGCAGGGTCCCTGTGCTCCGGGGTTCTTTGTGCCAGGGCAGGGACTTTGCTGCCTGCTGGGGTCAGGTCTCATCCTGCCTGGGTAGTTGCCCACCCCTCTGCAGGGAGAAGCTGTCGGTGGGTGGTGAGAACCCCAGCAGGAGCCAGGCAGGTTCTTCCTGCCGTTGAATGAGGTGTGTGTGGTCAGGGCTCTGGGAGGTCAGGGCTGTTCCCAGATCCAGATCACACCAGCACATTTCCAAGAGCACTGTCAAATGGGAAGGACAAAGCACAATTATTAGGAAGGAATGGTGTTTTTCTGAGTCAGTGTTTTCAGTTTCCTACTCCTGAGGAATCTGGGGGTTGAGAAATGGAAAAGGAGCTCCCATGTTGGACAAGTCACTGAGACTCCTGAGCTGGAACTTGGAATGCACAAGTGCTTCTGTAAGCAACTTCCTAAAGTGCTTTCGGCCTCTGCTCTGCTTTTGACAGAAGCAGCATCACTTCTGCTGGACCCATCTGTTTTTTCTTTATCTGCCCTTTTCCACCCGCAAAAAGAAAAGTTGCCCCGTCAGTGCCCTGCAAACAAGCAGGTTTCTCTCAGGTCACAGTGAGTGCACATTCGGATGGAGTGCTGACAGGGAAGTCACGAATGGATTTCTGATGTTGAGTCTACTGTTTTGAAATCAGAAAATGTGGTGTTGAAGTCATCGTTAGCCTTTGAGAGGGAAGCGGGAGAAAAATCGGATAAACTTGTTGCTAAAAATGAGCTGCTTCAAACTGAGGTTGACCACCTTCAAAGTCTTGTTAAAATTTGGATGATTATGAAACAGTCAGTTCACCGATTACCCCCATCAATACTAGACAATGCCCGCAGTATAAAGGCATAAAGCCATCCCAGCCCCTCCAGGAGCCCTCAAATCCCATCCCGGTCCCACAGGACACTCCCAACTTGCCCTCAAACTCTCCGAGGCCCCCAGACTGCCTCCCAGACCCACAAAAACCCACAAGATGCCCCCAAACCCCTCCCAGTTACCTCCAGCCCTCTCAGGACCTTTCAAACCCTCTCCTAGTTGCCCCCTTCCCCTCGAGGACGCCCCCAAACTCTCTCCCAGTCCCTTCCCAGACGATTCCCCAAAACCCCTCACAGTCGCCCCAATCTCCAAACCTCACCCCCTACCCTCCAAGCTCCCCCAAACCCCTTCCCAGTTACCTCCACGACCTCCAACCCCTTCTCAGCCTCCCCATTCCTTCCCAAAGCCCCTCCCAGTTGCCGGCCCGTCCCCCAGGCTCGGGTGAGGAGGTGCCCCAGGCTGACGGGCCCGCCCAGACAGGGGCGGTTCCAGCAGCATGTCAGGAGCCACCCCCTGCCCCGAAAGCTCCCGCCCGCCCTGGAGCCACCTCAGCTGTCCCTGCAGGGGAGAAATCCAGGCCGGAGCAGAGCAGGGGGCAGGGCCAGGCTTGGACCTCGATGGACGGGGGCACTGGGAGAGCAGGGGAGAGACCGGGATGGGCTGAGGGGGCACTGGGAGAGAGGGGAGACACTGGGATGGGTTGAGGGGGCACTGGGAGGGAGAGGGGAAAGTTTTTTGCCCCTTTCCTGGGCACTTGAACACCCTCTGCACCCCCGTTCCCGACCATGCCGGCTGTCCTTCCCCCCCAAGCCATGAAGAGGTTTTGGGGCTCCCTCGTGGGTCGCAGCCAATAGAACGGCTCTGCTGGAATGACGTCATTGCCAAATTCTGCTGGGCCCCTGTCCTTGTGCCGGTGAGTCACTCAATAGAACGTCGAAACTTCCGCGGGGGCTGCCGGGAGCGGGGCGGTGATGGCGGGGGAGGGGAGGATCGGGATTGACCCCGATTGGTCCCGATCGATCCCGGCCCCGGGGTCTCCCCCCGCCGCGCTGTTTTTCACGTGCGGCCCCAACGAGGCCATGGTGGTGTGGGGTGAGTTCAGGCGGTCCGGGGGCTCCTGGTGACTCCTCCGAATCTCCCCCAAGACTCTTGGGAACCGCCCAGATACCCCCAAGACTCCTGAGGACCCTCCACCTTTCCCCCTCCTCCCCCAAATCTCCTGTGCATCCCCTTAACCCTTGAAAATCTCCTGGGACCACCTCAGACCCCCAGACTCCCTCCTGGGGACCCCCAAACACTCTTCAGGCCTCCGGGGCCCCTCCCGACCCCCTCCTACAGTCTTTTGGGTGTCACCAACCCTTTACGGCGGATTCCTCAGTCCATTTTTCCACCCCGGACTGCTGGGGGTCCACCCCCCCAAGAAACTACTGGGAACTCCCCAGTGTCCCACCACGAGATTCCTGGGTCCCTCCCCCCCCCCAACCCCCTGTGGGTGCCCCCATCCTTTCTTCCCCTCGAAAATATTCTTGGGGGGCCCCCAATGTCTCCTCCAGCCCCCATCCTGCCAGGGATGGATTTGGGGGGATCTCCTTCCCCTTCCCTCTGGCCCGAAAGCAAATGCCCTTCCTGTCCTTCTTCCTTCGCCCCCAGGCAGAAAAGAGAAGAGAAACAGCCAGTTGGCCCTGGCAGGTGTGGGTGTGTGCAGGCTGTGGTTGAGTGGTTGAGAAGGGAGAGGAGGGGGCTGGTGTTTGGGCCAAGTCCAGCAGGTGATGTCTTTTGTGTCTGGCAGTCCTTGGTCGGCTCCACGACCATCCAGCTGTCAGTAATCACGACATACCCATCAGTCCTTCTCTTCTTGGCTCCTACACTTGCCAACCCTAAGCTGCTCCTAAGTTCTCTTGCTGTCAGTTCATAAAGAGGTCTTGTCAAGTGTTACTGATTTAGAAACTAAAGCCTGACATCTTTGTCTTTGCCAAAGATGTGTGTGAAAGGGCAGTGCTGTTGCAAAGCAGTGTTGAGTTTCACATTGGGTGACTTGGCAGCTTCCTCTGCATCACCCATGCACCCTGGGTTTCTTTGAAAAGTACTTTTCACTCCAAATGTGACACCACATTAGCCTGTAGGACATCCTGTCCCCAAATGGATAACTGTAAATATGAATAATAAAAAAGTGACCCCCTCCATTATTCAAGAAAAGCTTGTATCTCTGTACTAAAAGCATCCAAGGGTCACGTCCCCCAGTTTTCTATCTGACAAGGGTTTGGAGGGGCTGCTTTGTGCAGGGAACCCTTTGGGGGCCCCTTGCACATGGGTAGGGCTGCACTCTGGGGGTGTGGGGCTTTGGTTCTTTGGTTGCCAGGGGCCACTGTGAGTCACTGAGCCGGGGTGGGGACAATGGGCAGGGCTGGCTGGGACAGGTTGTGGCACCTGTGACATAAAAGGGAAGTGTCCGCGTGGGGCAGCTCTGCAGGGCCCATCAGGGGATGCTGCCCAGTGCAGCCTGTGCTGTGGGGAGCACGCACACAGGGAGAGGCTGGGCCGGACGAGGGCCAGGGCAGCAAGGCCGCCCCAGGGAGTGGGTTCTGCCCCTGCCTGCATGGCCCAGCCCCTGGCAGGAGCACCTTGGGCAGGGCCTGGTGCTGCTGCTGGGGCAGGGGGTGAGGCCTTGCCACCTGCCAGCTGCCTGGGCCCCTGTCCTTGCTGTGCCACATCCCCAAGGCTCCATCCCCGCTCCCCCAGCGCCAGCTCCCTCCTTCCCAGCCCCAACCAAGCCCTTCTCTGTGTCCTCCTGCAGCCCATGGCTTTCACAACATTCCTTTTGGTGCTTGTGCAAAGCATCATCCAGTCCCTGCAGGCGGTCGGGGAGGGGCTGCACAAGACTCAGTGAGCTTGGAGGTCTTTTCCAAGCTGAAGGACTCTTGGATTCTGTGATTGTGTGCTGGATTCAGCTGGGTCCGTGTTAGCAGCATTAGTTTACTCCCAAAGTTTCCTTGCTGTCAGCTCTTGTGGCCTAAGGCTTGAGCTCCTTTAACTCCTTGTGCTGAGCTACTGATGGGAAACGAGAGGCCTCTGCGAGCAGATTCCTGGTGTTCCCTGTAGAACAGTGAGGGAGAAGGTGTAGTCAAGTGGGAAGAGGAGTACTGTTTGTGTGTGGCCTCCTATGTGGCCTTGGTGCCTTTGAAGGGCTTGAAGGAGAAAAGAGCTTTGTTAAAGTGAGAAGTGAAATAGTGTGTTGGCTGTTCTCTCTGCAGGGAGAAGCTGTCGGTGGGTAGGGGTCACAGAGTGGGGGAGAGGCCGTAAAGTGGGGGAGGGGCCACAGAGTGGGAGAGGGGTCACAGAATGGGGGAGGGGTCACAGAGTGGGGGAGGAACCACAGAGTGGGGGAGGGGCCATAAAGTGGGGGAAGGGTCTGAGAGTAGGGGAGGGGCTGTAAAGTGGATGAGGGGCCATAGAGTGGGGGAGGGGTCAGAGAGTGGGGGAGGGGCCATGAAGTGGGAGAGGGGTCACAGAGTGGGGTAGGGGCTACAGAATGGGGTAGGGGCCACAGAATGGGGAAGGGGCCATAAAGTGTGGGAGGGGCCACGGGGTGGGGGAGGGGTCACAGCCTGGACTCGGGGAGTCAGGGCAGTGACCTCGGGGAGGGGGAGGGGTCAGGGCGTGGGGTAGGGGTCTCACCTGATCCCGGGGCTATCGGGGCCATGGCAGGGCCGAACCTGGTGGGGACACCCAAGTTTTTCCCAAATTTCCCCTCATTTTTCCCAATTTTTCATCCATTTCTCCCAAATTTCTCACTCTTTCCCCAATTTTCCCCCCATTTCCCCCATTTTTCCCAAATTTCCCCATTTTTCTCAATTTTTCCCCATTTTTTTTCCAAATTCCTTCCATTGTTCCCAAATTTCCCCCATTTTTTCCCATTTTCCCCAAATTTCCCCTCATTTTTCCCAACTTTCCCCAATTTTTCATCCAATTTTACCCAAATTCCCCCATTTTTTTCTCAATTCACCCCATTTTTCCCAAATTTCCCCATTTTCCCCAAATTCCCCCATTTTTTCCCAATTTTTCCCTAAATTTCCCCTAATTTTTCCCAATTATCCCCCATTTTTCCTGATTTTTCACCCCTTTTCTCCAAATTTCTTACTTTTTTCCCAGTTTTCCCTCCATTTCCCCTCAAAATCCCTCATTTCCCCAAATTTCTGACTTTTCCCCCAAAATTTCCCCTGTTTTTCCACATTTTCCTGGATTTTCCCCCAGTTTTCCTAAATTTCCCCCCATTTTTCCCCATTTTTATCAATTTCCCCCAAATTTCCCACTTTTTTCTCAAATTTCCCCCCATTTTTTCCTAATTTTTCATGCGTGTTCACCAAATTTCCCACTTTTTTCCCCAATTTTTCCCCATTTTCCCCAAAATTCCTGGTTTTTTCCCCCCATTTTTTCCCACTGGGGAAATTTGGGAAATTTGGAAAACTGGGGACCCAAAAATCCAAGAAAATGTGGGGAAATGGGGGAAAAATGTGGGGAAAATCTGGAGAAAAATCTCTGAAAATGTGGGAAAAATGGGGAAATTGCGGAAAATTCTGGGAAAAATGTGAGAAAAATCCGGGGAAATGGGGAAAAATGGGGGAAAATGTGGGAAATTCTGGGGAAAATGGGGAAAAATATGGGAAAATATGGAAAAATGAGGAAAAAAGGGGGAAAATGGGGAAAAATGTGTGAAAATCTGGGAAAATGTGGGAAAAATGGGGGGAAAATCTGGGAAAATGGGGGGAAATCGAGAAAAAATCCGGGAAAATGGGGAAAAAATTGGGAAAAAAACTGGGAAAATGGGGAAAAATTGGGAAAAACCTGGGAAATTCTGGGGAAAATGGGAGAAAATCTGGGAAAAATGTGGAAAAAATGGGGGGGGAAAGGGGAAAAAATGGGAAAAATCTGGGAAAATAGGGAAAAAATGGGGGAAAATGGGGAATATTCTGGGAAAATCTGTAAATATGGGGAAAAATCTGAGAAAAATGGGGAAAAATCTGGGGAAAATGGGGGAAAATGAGGAAAAATCTGGGAAAATGTGGAAAAAATGTGGGAAAAATCATGGAAAATGGGGGGAAATGTGGGAAAAAAAGGGGGGAAATCCGGGAAAATGGGGAAAATAATTGGGAAAAAATCTGGGAAAAAATGGGGAAAATGAGGAAAAATCTGGGGAAATAGGGAGAAAATCTGGGAAAATGTGGGAAAAAATTTGGGAAAATGTGGGAAAATGGGGAAAAATCCGAGAAAATGGGGGTGAAATGGGGAAAAATCTGGGGAAAATGGGGAAAAATCTGGGAAAATGTGAAAAAATTGGGAAAAACTGTGGGAAAATGGGGGAAATGAGGAGAAATCCGTGAAAATGGGGGAAAATGAGGAAAAATGTGTGAAAATGGGAAAAAATGGGAAAAAAAATCCGGAAAAATGGGGAAAATCGGGAAAAATCAAGAAAAATGGGGGAAAATGTGGGAAAATCTGGAAGAAAATCTGGAGAAAAATCTGAGAAAATGTGGGAAAAATGGGAAAAAATGTGGGAAAAATCTGGGAAAATGTGGGAAATTCTGGGAAAAGTGGAGGAAAAATCTGGGAAAAATCCGGAAAAATGGGGAAAAAATAGGGAAAAATCTGGGAAAATCTGGGAGAAATCTAGGAAAATGGGGACAAACTGGGGGGGAAATGCTGGAAATTCTGGGGAAAATGGGGGGAATGGAGAAAAATGGGAAAAAATCCCAGAAAATGGGGGAAAATGGGGAAAGATTTAAAAAAATGGGAAAAAATCTTGGGAAAATCTGGGAAAAATGGGGAAAAATCTGGGAAAATGTGGAAAAAATGGGAGAAAATCCAGGAAATGGGGAAAAATGGGGAAAGATAAAAAAAATTTTGGAAAATGGGGAAAATATGGGAAATTCTGGGAAAAATCCAGGAAAATGGGGGAAAAAATCTGGGCAAATCTGGGAAAAATGGGAGAAAAAATCGGGGAAAATGTGGAAAAAATGGGGAAAAAAATCTGGGAAAATCTGGAGAAAAATGTGTGAAAATGTGTGAAAATGTGGGAAAAATGTGGAAAAAATGGGGAAAAATCTGGGAAAATGGGGGAAAATCTGGGAAAATCTGGACAAAATGGGGAAAAATCAGGGAAAATGGGGGAAAAATGGGAAAAAATCTGGGAAAATGTAGGAAAATTGGGAAAAATCTGGAAAATGGGGGGGAAATGGGGAAAAATTCAGGAAAATGTGGAAAAATGGGAGAAAATCTGGGAAAAATGGGGAAAATGGGGGGAAATGTGGAAAAATGGGGAAAAATGTGGAAAAACTGGGTTAAACTGGGAGGAACTGGGAGAAACTGGGCCAGAGGAAAAGGGATGTTGCCATGGAAATGTGAACCCGCCCCTCCCCCACCCGGCCCAGGGCCCACGGGGGGGGGGGGGGGAACTGGGTTAAACTGGGACATACTGGGAGGCACTGGGGGGGACACTGGAGTTACTGGGAGCTACTGGAAGCTACAGGGGAGGTCACTGGGGTTACTGGGATGGACACTGGAGTTACTGGGAGCTACTGGGGGGGTCACTGGGGTTACTGGGATGGACACTGGGGTTACTGGGAGCTACTGGGGGGGTCACTGGGGTTACTGGGAGTTACTGGGATGGACACTAGGATTACTGGGAGTTACTGGGAGCTACTGGGATAGACACTGGGGTTACTGGGAGCTACTAGGAGCTACTGGGGGGGTCACTGGGGTTACTGAGGGGGTCGCTGGAGATACCGGAGGCATTACTGGGGTTACTGGGAGCTACTGGGAGCCACTGGGAGCGGCCCATCCCCCTCCCTCCCCAAGGTCACCCCAAGGACATGGAGGGGGGAAGGGGGGGAAGCCCTGCCCCCTCCCAGTCCCTCCCAGTCCCTCCCAGCTCCCTCCCAGTCCCTCCCAGTACCTGAACTGGTCACACTGGAAGCGGCTCCAGGTCCCCCCTCCAGTTTGGGCCCCCGGGGCTATTTTTGGGACCCGGTGACGTCACTGGGGGGGAGGGGCCTCGAGGAGGCGGCTCCTCCCCTCTCCCTTCCCAGTACAGACCAGTAAGGGACCAGTAACGGCCCCAGTGGGGGGGGGAGGGGAAGGAGGGAACACTGAGGGTGGGGATGGAACAGGATGGTCCTTGAGCATGGGGGAAGGGCAGGAGGTTCCCTGAGGGTGGGGGAAGGGCAGGACCATCCCTGAGGGTGGGGATGGGGTAGGCGGGTCCCTGAGGGTGGCGGAGGGGCAGGAGGGACCCCGAGGTGGGGGGAGGGGCAGGAGGGTCCTGAGGGTTGAGGAGGGGCAGGGAGGGACCCCGAAAGTGAAGGAGGGGCCCTGAGGGTCCCTGAGGGTGGGGGAAGGGTAGGAAGTTCCCCGAGGGTGGGGGAGGGGCAGGAGAGTCTCTGAGGTTGGGGGAGGGGTCCTGAGGGCCCCTGAAGGTGGGGGAGGGGCAGGGAGGGCTCCTGAGAGTGGGGGAGGGGTAGCAGGTTCACTGGGGGGAGGGGGAGGGTTCCTGAGGGCCCCTGAAGGTGGGGGAGGGGCAGGGAGGGCTCCTGAGAGTGGGGGAGGGGTAGCAGGTTCACTGGGGGGAGGGGAAGGAAGGGACCCTGAGGGTGGGGGAGGGACAGGAGGGACCCTGAGGGTTGGGGAGGTGCAGGAAGGGGGGAGAGGGGCTTTGGGGGTCCCTTAAAGGTGGGGGGAAGGGCTGAAAGTGGGTCCATCATTGGGAGGGGACACGCCCACCCAAAACCCAGTAAGTCCCAGTTGAACTCCCAGTTCAGGGAGGGGGAGAGGATGCAAAAGACACGCCCACTTGCAGAGGCTATGGCCACCTTGGGATGGGACACGCCCACCAGGGAGAGACCACGCCCACCTAAAGAAGGGACACGCCCACCCCCAAACCACTAAGTCCCAGCTGAGTTCTGCCTTAACTGGTCCTTACTGGTCCCACCACCCCATTCCGTGTTCCAGTGAGCCGTACTGGTCCATACTGGTTTATACTGGTCTATCCTGGTTTATACTGGTCTGTACTGGTCTGACCTTGATGGAGATGCTGAAGTGCTCCCAACCCCCTTAACTGGTCCTTACTGGTCCCACCACCCCATTCCGTGTTCCAGTGACCCGTACTGGTTTATATTGGTCTATACTGGTCCATACTGGTTTATACTAATCTATACTGGTCTATACTGGTCTGTACTGGTCTGACGTTGACGGAGATGCTGAAGTGCCCCCAACCCCCTTAACTGGTCCTTACTGGTCCCACCGCCCCATTCCCCGTTCCAGTCACCTATACTGGTCCATACTGGTTTATACCGGTTTATACTGGCCCATACTGGTCTATACGGGTCTATACTGGTTTGTACTGACCTGACCTTGATGGAGATGCTGAAGTGCCCCCAAGCCCCTTAACTGGTCCTTACTGGTCCCACTGCCCCATTCCCCATTCCAATGACCCGTACCGGTCTGTACTGGTTTATACTGGTCTATACCGTTCTATACCAGTCCATACTGGTCTATACTGGTTTATACTGGTCTGTACTGGTCTGACCTTGACGGAGATGGTGAATCGCCCCCAACCCCCTTAACTGGTCCTTACTGATCCCACCACCCCATTCCCTGTTTCAGTGACCCGTACTGGTTTATATCAGTTTATACTGCTCTACCCTGGTTTATACTGGTCTATACTGGTCCATACTGGTTTGTACCGGTCTGTACTGGTCTGACCTTGATGGAGATGCTGAAGTGCCCCCAACCCCCTTAACTGGTCCTTACTGGTCCCACCACCCTGCTCGCTGTTCTAGTGACCTGTACTGGTCCATACTGGTCCATACTGGTCCGTACTGGTTTTTTACTGGTCTATACTGGTCTATACTGGTCTATACTGGTCTATACTGGTCTACACTGGTCTATACTGGTCTATAATGGTCTGACCTTGATGGAGATGCTGAAGTGCCCCCAAGCCCCTTAACTGGTCCTTATCGGTCCCACTGCCCCATTCCCCATTCCAGTGACCCGTATTGGTCTATACTGGTCCATACTGGTTTATACTGGTCTATACCGATCTATACTGGTCTATGCTGCTCTGTACTGGTCTGACCTTGATGGAGATGCTGAAGTGCCCCCAACCCCCTTAACTGGTCCTTACTGGTCCCACCGCCCTGCTCCCCATTCCATTGACCCATACTGGGTCGTGGTGGCAAGAACCCCAGCAGGAGCCAGGTGGGGTCTTCCTGCCATTGGATGAGTGCTCTGGGAGGTCAGGGCTGCTCCCAGATCCAGATCACAGCAGCACATTTCCAAGAGCACTGTCAAATGGGAAGGGCACAGCACAATTATTAGGAAGGAATGGAGCTTTTCTCAGTCAGTGTTTCCAGTTTCCTACTCCTGAGGAATCTGGGGGTTGAGAAATGGAAAAGAAACTCTCATGTTGGACAAGTCACTGAGACTCCTGAGCTGTAACTTGGAATGCACAAGTGCTTCTGTAAGCAACTTCCTAAAGTGCTTTCGGTCTCTGCTCTGCTTTTGACAGAAGCAGCATCACTTCTGCTGGACCCATCTGTTTTTTCTTTATCTGCCCTTTTCCACCTGCCTGAGGTTTCTCTCAGGTCAAAGTGAGAGCACAGACATTTGGATGCAGTGCTGACAGGGAAGTCATGAATGGATTTCTGATGTTGGATCTACTGTTTTGAAATCAGAAAATGTGGTGCTGAAGTCATCGTTAGCCTTTGAGAGGGAAACAGGAGAATAATCGGATAAACTTGTTGCTAAAAATGAGCTGCTTCAAACTGAGGTTGACCACCTTCAAAGTCTTGTTGCGCCAGAGTGCAGAGAGAAAACTGTTGCTAAAAAAGCAGGCTCCTGGTTTGGTCAGGCAACTTCATAAACCAGTGTCTTACCCTGGCATTGAGACTTGGGAAACCACAGAGAACTCTGATTCTAAGTCTCAGGAGAGAAAGAAACAAGGAGAATTTGAAGTTCAACTGATGTTTCTAGAGTCTCCCAGCTTTCCTCACATTAATGAAAATAGACTGAGTGATCCCTGTGATAATGAACAAAGGGAAGATTATTCTTTACCTCCCTCAATTTCCTTTGTGCCTGATACTGAATCCACTAAAAAACCTTGGACTCAAAAAGAGAACCCGACCCAGAAAACAACTCAATTCATTCTGATTCAAGTGGTTAAAGAGCAGAAGCATTATGGCGATAAACCTGGACAAATTAAAAGCCAACCAGTGAAATCCTATCAATATATCACATACCTTGGGATTCCACTTTGTTCTCATCAACAGTTAATACAATTTCCAATGGATATGGGGACAAAATGTTGGCAGTAAAATGCCAAAGATGGGATTAAAACCCAGACGAAAAAGAATTAAAATCACTGGAGAAAAAGAAGAAACCAGTCTTCAACCAAGAGCTTCACCCTCTTACTGTTTTGTTGATATTACCTTTTTGCTTTTTATTCTAATAATCATATTGTATGTTAAAATTTGGATGATTATGAAACAGTCAGCTCACTGATTACCCCCATCAATACTAGACGATGCCCGCAGTATACACCCGTCCCAGCCCCTCCAGGAGCCCTCAAATCCCATCCTGGTCCCACAGGACACTCCCAACTTCCCCTCAAACACTCCGAGGCCCCCAGATTGACTCCCAGATCCAGAAAACTCTTGCTGCCTGCCCATGGAGTGCCCAGTGTGGCCCACCAACTGCACCACAAAGCCAAAGCTTCCAGGCTTTCTTTCCTGGGAATTAGGGTTGTTGTTTCCTGTTTTCAGCCATGCCTCCCAACTGATAGCCCAACTCCCAAACTGCTAGCATGCCTGTTGATACAGAATTGTTAAAATAAACCTTACCAGTATATGTTTTCAGACACCGATTATTTAGTGTCGTTTCACTTTAATCCACCCCAAGGGAATTATTAATAAAAACCTGAGTTACCCCCTCTCCCCTTTTCCTGGGGCGGGTTGTAACACCAATCAGCACTGACTCCGCCCAGTAGGCATAGCAAAGGAAGTTTCCTTTTGGTTTAGGGTTTAGTGTTAGGGTTAGGGTTAGGGTTAGGGTCAGGGTTTAGGGTTAGGGTTAGGGTTAGGGTTAGGTTTAGGGTTAGCAAAATGCAGGGTTACTGTTAGGGTTAGGGTTAGGGTTAGGGTTAGGGTTAGGGGTATGGGTAATGGTTAGGGTTAGGAAGAATTTGTCTCAGTGCGCGATCTAACAATTGCGGTTTTAGCCCATTCTGGACATGCAGCGGTGCCCAATAAGCCCCTCTCAGGCTATAAGCCCGATTCATTGCCCACCGCTGTCAGACTCTTTTGCTTTTTCTCTTGGGTCTCTGCTTTTGCTGTTGCTGTTCTGTTGCGTCTGGCAGAATACCCACCGCCGTCCAGTATGTACTCTGCTTTTATAGAGCACTGTCCCCTAACCCCAACATTAAAAGAGAGAATGGAAGCTATGCGCATACCCTGTTCCCTAACCCTAACCAAGAGACTGCAAGCTATGTGCAAACCCTTTTCCCTAACCCTAACCCTAAAAACGAGTCTGCAAGTTATGCGCAAACCCTCTTCCCTAACCCTAACCTTAAAAAAGAGACTGCAAACTATGGGCAAACCCTGCTACCTAACCCTAACCTTAAAAAAGAGACTGCACGCTATACGCAAACCCTTTTCTCTGAACCTAACCTTAAAAAAGAGACTGCAAGCTATGCACAAAACCAGTTCCCTAACCCTAACTTTAAAAAAGAGACTGCAAACTACTAGGGTTAGGGTTAGGGTTAGGGTAAGGGTTAGGGTTGGGGTTAGGGTTTAGGGTTAGGGTTAGGGTTTGGGTTAGGGTTTGGGTTAGGGTTAAGGTTAGGGTTAGGGTAAGGGTTAGGGGTTAGGGTTGGGGTTAGGGTTAGGGTTAGTCAGAATCTGTCTCAATGCGCGATCTAACTATCGCGGGTTTACCCCATTCCAGGAACGCAGTGGTGCCCAGTAAACCCCTCTCGGGCTATAAGCCCGATTCAGTGCCCACCACTGTCAGAATCTTTTGCTTTTTCTCTTGGGTCTCTGCTTTTGCTGTTGCTGTTCTGTTGCGTGTCTGGCAGAATACCCACCGCCGTCCGGTATGTACTCTGCTTCTATAGAGCACTGGCCCCGCCCACTGGGTGGAGTCAAGAGGTGGAGTCCGTGTTGATTGTTCTGCGTCACTGGCTCCGCCTACTGGGCGGAGTCAGTGCTGATTGGTGTTACAACCCGCCCCAGGAAAAGGGGAGAGGGGGTAACTCAAGTTTTTATTAATAATTCCCTTGGGGTGGATTAAAGTGAAACGACACTAAGTAATTGGTGTCTGAAAATATATACTGGCAAGGTTTATTTTAACAATTCTGTATAAACAGGCATGCTAGCAGTTTGGGTGCTGTCATACCACAATGTGACACAGAGATAACCTTTGGGGGGGGGAAAGAAAATGTATAGGGGAGAGAAAGGCAGGATAAGAGCAAGGGAGAGTAAGAGAAAGAAAAGCTGAGAGTGGACAGATGTATATAGTCACCGCCCGCAGGGTCCAGCAATGCTTCCATGTCTGTCAGTTGAAGTGGTGGCCTTGATCTGCCGGGGGTGAAGGAGGGAAGTCCCCATACTCCAAGAAGTTATGAGTTATAGCCATGATTAGTGTCACGGACCATGCCTCGAGCCTCCAACATCTCGAGGGTTGCAGTCTCTCTTCTAAGGTTAGGGAACAGACTTTGGGCATAGCTTGCAGTTACTGTGTGGACCAATTGTCAGAGACTGAAATGGTTAATGATTTATGCATTCTAGGAGACTTTTCAGGCTTTTGACTTGCATGATACCTCTGATGAGCAGTCGGGCCCCTCCCTCCCTCCAGTGCTGACGGTGTGAAGCCCTGAAAAGGCAAGAGCTGAGCTTACTGACTTTTGACTGTTGATATATCTGATGAGGAATCAGGCCCCTCCCTCCCTCTGCTATGAGATGTTAGGGCTAGGGTTAGGGTTAAGGTTAGCAAGGGTTAGGGTTTAGGTTTTAGGGTTTACGGTTTGGGGTTTAAGGTAGAGTTAAACCATCATTTTCGGGGTATGGGCCCGATAGCTTAATTAACTGACCTTACTAGAAAATAATATAGAGGGAGTATAGAGGATTTTGATTCCTTTAGTGTAGGTTCGATTCCTACTTTTCTGAAATTAGGAAATGAGAGGATTGGTATACCTCTATGTTTACTTTATCATAGTAACCCTTTTGGACTCAGGCACATTTCCTTGAGTGTCTTAGGTAGGGGAGTAGGCCTGCATAGGAGATAGGAAGGCTGGTATGCCATAGGCATAAGGCTAATGTTAGGGGTAAGAAGTTTTTTCAAAGCAAATGTATGAGTTGATCATATCGGAATCGAGGGTAAGAGGCGCGGATTCATAAGAATCCTGCGGAAAGGAGGAGGGTTTTTGTAGCTAAAGTAGGGGGAATGAGTTCTTGAGGGAGATTAAGTGAGCTGGGGTTTAGGAATAGAATGGTTGTGAGTGCATTTATTAGTATAATATTAGCATATTCGGCAAGACAAAACAAGGCGAATGGCCCTGCAGCATATTCTACGTTGAACCCTGAGACTAGTTCAGATTCTCCTTCTGTCAGGTCAAATGGAACCCGGTTTGTTTCGGCAAGAGTGGAGATATATCATATTATTGCTAAGGGCCAGGAGGAGAAAATGAGGTAGAGAGGTTCTTGAGTTGTAGCTAGGGTATTGAGGGTGTAGTTACCACTAAGGATAATTACGGATAGGAGAATAATGGCTAGGGTAACTTCGTAAGAGATAGTCTGCGCGACTGCTCGGAGGGCACCGATTAAGGCATATTTTGAGTTAGAGGCTCACCCTGATCATAGAATTGAGTAGACTGCCAAGCTAGATAGAGCTAGAAGGAAGAGTATGCCAAGGTTTAGGTCAGTAAGGGGAAAGGGTAGGGGAAGTGGTGTTCAGATTGTAATTGCTAGGAGAAGGGCTAAGATAGGAGTAGATATAAATAAGTAAGGGGATGAAGTTGATGGACGAATTGGTTCTTTAATGAATAGCTTTACTCCATCTGCTATAGGTTGTAAGAGGCCAAATGGTCCTACAATATTAGGCCCTTTTCGGGCTTGCATATAACTTAGAATCTTACGTTCAACTAGGGTAAGAAATGCTACGGCGATGAGGATGGAGAGAGCATAGGATATTGATATAATAAAGTAAGTGAGGGTTAAGTGAATTGTCATGTGGTTTGTGTTGGAGCTAGGGAGAGGATTTGAACCTCTGGGTAAAGGGCTTAAGCCTTCTGCATTTGCCAAGCTCTGCCAAGCTAGCAGTCCTTTTCTAGGAGGGGGTTATGGTGGAGCTCTTAGTAATTTAGTTGGGTTCATTACTGGGTGCGAAGGCGTGCTTGTGGCATAGCCCTTACTTCTTCGATCCTTTCGTACTAGAAGGAGTTGGAACATAGATAGAAACCGACCTGGATTACTCCGGTCTGAACTCAGATCACGTAGGACTGTTAATCGTTGAACAAACGAACCCTTGGTAGCGGTTGCACCACTAGGATGTCCTGATCCAACATCGAGGTTGTAAACCTCCTTGTCGATGTGGGCTCTTGAAGGAGATTGCACTGTTATCCCTGGGGTAGCTAGGTTCATTAATCAATTATATTGGGTCTGGTTACTATTAGCACGTTGATGGGTAGTTCTTGGTTAAGATGGATTGTCTGATATTTGGAGGTTAAGTTTGTCTCCAAGGTCGCCCCAACCCAAAAAAGCACACCAGCAAAATCCCGGGGGAGTAGGCCCTGTGGGTGAGTATTGTTTATGGGAGTGGTAGCAGATTTTAAAGTTCCACAGGGTCTTCTTGTCTTATGGGGTTATTCCTGCTTTTGCACGGGAAGATCAATTTCACTGATTATCTGTAGGAGACAGCTAAGACCTCGTTAAGCCATTCATACAAGTCCCGATTTATGGGACAATTGATTGCGCTACCTTTGCACGGTTAGGATACCGCGGCCGTTGAACAAATTGTCACTGGGCAGGCTTCGCCTTTAATACTTGGTTTGCTAAAGGCTATGTTTTTGGTAAACAGTCGGGCCTTGGATTTGCCTAGTTCCTTTTACAGATTTTAATCGTCTTTGGGGGCGCTCCATAGGTGGGTTAACAGAGTTTTGGGTATAAGGTCTTGTTAAGGTTAAAAAATATCCTGTGGATTGTTAATAATGTTGTAATGTAAGCTTGCGCCATAGAGGGGATCCCTAGTTACTTATTTTAGCATAAATTCTCTTATTTAATATAAGTTGGCCTATTGGGGAAGAGGGAGTCATGAGGAAGTTTAGATTTTTTTAGGTGAGGAGCTTTGAGGCATTCTTTAATGGTGGCTGCTTGAAGGCCCGCAATTAAGCTGTAATTAAATTTATCCGCTAGGGGAGAGTGTATTCTTTTTTAAAGGAGCTGTACCTCCTTTAAATAGCCCTTAATTCGCTTCATGTGGGTTGAGTGTAGTCCTGGGAGGTGAATTAAGAGGGAACTAAGATTCATTTCATAGGCAACCAGCTATCACCCAGTTCGACTGGCTTTTCACCACTACTAACGAGTCTTCCCACTCTTTTGCAACAGAGACGGGTTTGCTCAGTAGATAGCTGCTCGTAAGTAGCTCGCTTGGGTTTCGGGGAAGCAAGCTTAAATTGGCGTTTTGCTTGGGTAGTTCTTGCTAAATCATGATGGAAAAGGTACAAGGGTTGGTCTTTGCTATTTATTGCTTGGTTTGTCATTACTATTTCATTCTTCCCTTACGGTACATGATCTCTATTGCGTCTTGAGTTTACCTTTCTATCGCCTATACTAGGTTGAGTGAGAGAATGTTTTGATTTAATGGGTAGTATTAACTTAGTCTCTATGTAATCTGGTAGAAGAGCTAGAGTTAGGCTTCAAGGCGATCTGATATGGAACAGATATCTTTCAGGTGTAAGCTGAATGCTTTAGTTATAGCTACGTCTTGGTAGACTAAGTGCACCTTCCGGTACACTTACCTTGTTACGACTTGCCTCATCTCTAGCTTAGGGGTTTATTATAAATAAAATTAATCCTAGCTTGTGAGGAGGGTGACGGGGCGGTATGTACGTGCTTCAGAGCCAGCTTAAAGGAGGCATTATTATCCTGCTTTACTGCTAAATCCGCCTTTTAGGAGTGATTTCACACTCCTGGTCGTGAGGTATTCTATGCTAGAAAATGTAGCCCATTTCTACCATCTCATGAGCTATACCTTGACCTGTCTTATTAGTGGGATGTTGCTGTTGTGCCCACTGTTAAACCCTCAGTTTAGGGGTGGGTTGACGACGGCGGTATATAGTCTGATTTGGCAAGGGATGGTTGGGTGTATCGTGGGTTATCGGTTATAGAACAGGCTCCTCTAGGTGGGTTTGGAGCACCGCCAAGTCCTTAGAGTTTTCAGCGTTTGTGCTCGTAGTTCTCAGGCGGATGCTTAAGTGGTGAAAGCATCGGGATTTAGGACCAGGCATAGTGGGGTATCTAATCCCAGTTTGTGTCCTGGCTTTCGTGGAGTTTTGTTGATCATGAAGCTAAGATCATTTCTATGGGAGTATTGGATGCATCTTGTGCTTATAACAGCTTGGTTACATTTCAGTCTTAGTTGAAGTGATAATGAAAAACCACTCTTTACGCCGTATAAAGTTAATTTGGGTTTCTTGTGTGACCGCGGTGGCTGGCACAAGATTTACCAACCCTGGTAAGTTGCTTTAACTAAGTCAAGTTTACACTTATTGCTTAATATTAATTACTGCTGAAAACCCGTGGGGGTGTGGCTAGGCAAGGCATTTTGGGCTACAATTGGAGTGGTGTGCCTGATGCCTGCTCCTGCTGTCTTTTTAAGGTGCTGAGGGCATTTTCACTGGGATGCGGATACTTGCATGTATATATTTGGCAAGAACTAACTGTAAGGTTAGGACTAAGCCTTTTTTGGCCTTGGGTATGTGTAATAGCCGTCTTAACATCTTCAGTGTTATGCTTTATTGTAAACTACAAGGACTAAGGCTGTTATAGGCATAGTGATTATTATTGGGGCTTGTTTTAGTTGTAGTAATAGTTAACATTGATTTAGGATTTGTTTAGTGGTTGGAGAAGTAGTTCTAGTGGATAACAAAAATGTGTTGTTGAGAAGTTAGAAGGGTAGAAAGGGGCAGGATTGTAGTGTTGTGGGCGGGTTTGTTAAGGTTTTATGTTCTTGTAATTGAAATTACAACGATGGTTTTTCAGGCCAAAGGTCTTGGATAGAGGCCAAGCAGGAATTGTTATGACGTACTTTATACTATTTTTAAATGTTAGTTTTATTTTGGGAGGGACGACTAGCAGTTGCTTCCAATCCTTCTCCCTACTATGCAGTAGTGGGGTTAGTGTTGGCGTCTATTGTAGGGTGTGGATGGTTAATGAGTTTGGGGGTGTCTTTTGTATCACTAGTGTTATTTCTGGTATATTTAGGTGGGATGTTAGTGGTTTTTGTGTATTCGGTCTCATTGGCAGCAGATCCATTTCCTGAGACTTGAGGGGACTGGCAGGTTGTTGGGTATGGTGCTGGGTCAGTTTTAGTGTTGGGGGATGGGGTGTTTATTATAGGGCTATCTGAGTTAGAGTGGTTAGGGATAAACACGGTGGATAGTGGGGGTGTTTTATCTATTCAGTTGGATTTTGAGGGAGCGGCTATGTTTTATTCTTGGGGGGTGGGACAATATTTAATTGCGGGCTGGGGTCTGTTGCTGACGTTGTTTGTTGTGTTAGAACTTGTACGAGGGTTGTCTCGTGGGGCAATTCGGGCGGTTTAAGGAGGTGTGGTTCAGAGAATAGTTTAATGAAAATGCCAACTTTGGGAGTTGGTGATAAAGGTTTGATTCCTTTTTTTCTGAAGGGTTGGAAAAAAGTTTGGGACCAACTGTTAAAGGTGTATGTGGGTGGAATATTAGTTAGAGTAGTGGGGGCGATTAATTGGGGAGGTAAGAGGGTGAAAGGAAATGATGGGGTAGATTAAAGTGTAAACAAACAAATGAACAAATGAATGATGAAAGGAAATGATGGGGTAGATTAAAGTGTAAACAAACAAATGAGCAAATGGATGATGAAAGGAAATGCTGGGGTAGATTAAAGTGTAAACAAACAAATGAACAAATGAATGATGAAAGGAAATGCTGGGGTAGATTAAAGTGTAAACAAACAAATGAACAAATGAATGATGAAAGGAAATGCTGGGGTAGATTAAAGTGTAAACAAACAAATGAACAAATGAATGATGAAAGGAAATGCTGGGGTAGATTAAAGTGTAAACAAACAAATGAACAAATGAATGATGAAAGGAAATGCTGGGGTAGATTAAAGTGTAAACAAACAAATGAACAAATGAATGATGAAAGGAAATGCTGGGGTAGATTAAAGTGTAAACAAACAAATGAACAAATGAATGATGAAAGGAAATGCTGGGGTAGATTAAAGTGTAAACAAACAAATGAACAAATGAATGATGAAAGGAAATGCTGGGGTAGATTAAAGTGTAAACAAACAAATGAACAAATGTATGATGAAAGGAAATGCTGGGGTAGATTAAAGTGTGTTAAGAAAATTTAACAAATTGATGATGCAAATATCTTAATTGGAAAATTAGGGGAATGGAAAGTTTGTAAAATTTGAAATTTTTGTTAAAAAATTTAAAAACAAAAATTAATGATGAATAGAGGGAAAGTCCCTAGATCATTGCAAAAAATGACAAAATTTTTGTAATTTTTTGTGAAATTGACGAGAAAAAATATGTCTGGCGTGCATTAATTAAATTGCAACTTGATGAGAGACGTAATGGAAAAACCAAGCCAACAGCACGTGACAGTGCATCAGTGCAACAGTATGAGACCGAGTAACACTTGAAACCATATCATTAATTTTCACGCGAAAGTGAGAAAACCGCTCGCCGACCATAAGGGGTACATGTCAACCATATATGGGAGCCCCCTGGTGGAGCACTCTGAAGGGCTTATTGAGATCTACCCCAAAAAAAAACCCCAAAAGTTTAGAAGAGAGAAAATGCTGCGATCACGAGGTCCAGGTTGACCGAGCATCCCCAACCATTAGTAACGGAGCGCAAGTTTAGGAAAATTAAGCAAGTTATGGCCCTGACCGAGGAACCAGAGGCGACAAAGAGCAAGTTATGAGAGTGGGTTATTGGTGAAAAGGGAAAGAATACACCTGAAGCTGGACATGATAAACATTACTAACGCCGGGTTGCTGATTTCTCGTGAGGAGTACGACTAATAAATAACCCAGCACTTCTTGGTTGGTACATAGAGCAAGGTTAAGTGGTGAGTGGTCCATGGACCATGGATTTTAGGTTCTGTGACGTTCCTCGTATTGAGAAGGATTTTATGCGAAAATTAGCAGTTTTAGGTTTTAGTTTGTTTGGCGGGATTATTCCTAGAACATGACATGTTATGTCCTTGTGTGGGAATGTGCCTAGATCTGTGAATGACAAGTTTTGGATTGTATGGGACATAGTATGGAAATTTGGATGGTTTTTGCAATAATAGTATGTCAGATTTTCCTACATGCATGTTACGTCTAATGTGGTGGAGGATGCTATGCAAAGTAATACATACCGTAGGTTATGGGGGGAGGGGGGGGCCCCTCCCCTTGATGTACGTGTTGATTGGAAAGTTGGGGGGTGCTTGGATATTTTTTTGAAAACTCTAAGAAGGGGCGGCCTTCAGTCTTTGGTTTACAAGACCAACGTTTTTTATAAACTATTAGAGTGGTTAGAGGTTGAGTATCTTATTTTCTAGGAGACTAGTAATGGGGAATAAGATGAGAATGATTGTGAAGTAGGTAGTTGAGGCGAGTTGTCCGATGATAATAAATGGATGTTCGACTGGTTGGCTACCGATTCATGTAAGGATTAAAAGATTTGTTACTAGGATTCAGAATAGAAGTTGGGAGAGAGGTCGGAAGGTTATAGTTCGTTGCTTTGACATGTGGAGGAATGGGGCTAGAAATAGAATTAAGACGGAGGTGGCTAGGGCTAGGACTCCTCCTAATTTGTTGGGGATTGATCGTAGGATGGCATATGCAAATAGGAAGTACCACTCAGGTTTAATGTGGGGAGGTGTTACTAATGGGTTTGCAGGTGTAAAATTTTCTGGATCTCCTAAGAGGTTGGGTGAGAATATGGCAAGTGTTATTAGAGGAACGAGGAGGAACAAAAGGCCTGGAATATCTTTTATTGAGAAATAGGGGTGGAATGGGATTTTGTCGCAGTCTGAATAAATACCTAGGGGGTTGTTTGAGCCTGTTTCGTGTAAGAAAGTTAAGTGGATGAGGGTGAGAGCTGCAATTAAGAATGGGAGGAGGAAGTGGAGGGCAAAGAACCGGGTAAGTGTAGGGTTGTCAACTGAGAATCCTCCTCAAGCTCATTCTACAAGTGTTTGGCCAATGTAAGGAATTGCTGAGAATAGGTTAGTAATTACTGTAGCACCTCAGAATGATATTTGGCCTCATGGGAGGACATATCCTACGAAGGCAGTTGCTATTAGAGTTAAGAGGAGAATAACTCCTGTGTTTCAGGTTTCTTTATATAGGTAGGAACCATAGTAGAATCCTCGTCCAATGTGTAGGTAAATGCATATGAAGAAGAAGGAGGCGCCGTTTGCATGGAGGTTTCGGATTAGTCAGCCGAATTGAACATTTCGGCATGTATGGGCGACGGACGTGAATGCCAGGGTGATATCCGCTGTAGAATGTATTGCTAGTAGGAGGCCAGTGGTGATTTGGATTGTTAGGCAGATGCCAAGAAGAGATCCAAAGTTTCATCAGGCGGAAATGTTTGGTGGTGTTGGGAGGTCAATTAAAGAATTGTTGATTATTTTTAGAAGGGGGTGATGTTTTCGTAAGTTAGGGGCCATTAATTCTTAGCTCTGTGTAAATAAGATTATAATTAAGATAGATAGAGCGAAGGATCCTAGATAGGTTTTGATTAGTCCGGAGTGTAGAGTAGTTGAGATTTTGGATACTTTGAGTTGAAGGGTCACTAGTCCTTCTGGGCCTATTTTTTTATATCAGGATAGGTCGATTAAATGGGATGCAATGTTCTGGCTGTTGTTTAGGAGTTTAGTAGAGCTGAGGCAGTGTATAAGGGGGTTAAAATATCCTAGAGTGCTGGAGAAGTTTATAGTGATATTTTGTTTGGGGGCAGAGAAGGTATGTGTGAGTTTTGATAGTTCTAATGCCAGAATGATGCCTAATGTTGTAATAATGATAGCAGTGGTTTTTGTGACCAGTGGTATGGTTATAGGAGGGGTTTTTGTAGGGGAGATATAAGAGGTAATTAATAGACCAGCTATAATACTTCCGAGAGCGAGACGAGTAATTGGGTTTGTGACTGCTGGGTTGTTTTCATTGATGGGAGTAATGGAGGGAATCCGGGTGTAGTCAGTTTGTACTCGTAGGGCTATACGTAGGCTGTAAGTTGCAGTAAAAGCTGTAGCTACGAGGGTTAGGAGGAGTGCTCAGGTGTTTAGATAGGAGGTGTTAAGACTTTCGATAATGAGATCTTTTGAGTAAAACCCTGCTAAAAATGGTGTTCCTATGAGAACTAAATTTCCGATTGTCAGGCATGAGGTAGTTGTAGGGAGTAGTTTCTGTAATCCTCCTATTTTTCGAATGTCTTGTTCACCGTTAAGGCTGTGAATGATAGACCCAGAGCAAAGGAAGAGTATGGCTTTAAAGAATGCACGTGTAGAGATGTGTAGGAAGGCTAGTTGAGGTAGATTTAGGCCAATAGTGACTATTATTAGTCCTAGTTGGCTGGATGTAGAGAAAGCAATAATTTTTTTGATGTCGTTTTGGGTAAGAGCGCATGTAGCGGCAAATAGGGTGGATAGGGCACCTATACAAAGGCACATAGTTAGGGCAATTTGGTTGTTACATAATATGTGGTGAGTGCGAATAAGTAGAAAGATTCTGGCAACTACTATTGTACTGGAATGGAGTAGGGCAGATACAGGGGTTGGCCCTTCTATAGCTGCTGGGAGTCATGGATGCAGGCCAAATTGGGCGGATTTACCTGTGGCGGCTAGGATGAGCCCTAAGAGAGGGAGAAGGGATATTTGGTTTGGGGAGGATTGCTGTTGAATTTCTCAAGTGTTTATTGAGGATGCTAGTCATGCTATGCAGAGGATTAGTCCAATATCCCCAATACGGTTGTAAAGTACGGCTTGAAGTGCAGCGGTGTTGGCTTCTGCTCGACCGTGTCACCATCCAATCAGGAGGAAGGATGTAATTCCGACTCCCTCTCAGCCGATAAATAAGAGGAATATGTTATTAGCGATGATTAAGATGAGTATTGCAATGAGAAAGATCAGAAGGTAAAGAGAGAATTTTGTGGTGTGGGGTTCTGAGGCTATATATCATGTTGTAAATTGAAGAATAGATCATGTTACAAATAGTGCAATAGGAAAAAACGTTAAGGAGTATTGGTCTATTTTAAGGCTAAAAGGGATTTTGAAGTTCACAATAAATTTTCATTCTCAATAGAAAGTGGTATTTTCCATATTTAAGTAGATGGAGAGGATTATGGGAATTTAACTATGAAGGAAGTTTTAACAGTGTGTATGATGGTTGTTGGAGAGTTTAGATAGTTTTTGGATAGGAGGGGGAGTAGGATGGGTATAGAGAGGGTAGCCAGGGTCAAGATTATAGAGGTGTTGAGGATTAATGGGAAGTCCATTGCTTTTACTTGGACTTGCACCAAGATGAATGGCTCCTAAGACCAGTGGATTGCTATTATCCTTTAAAAGTAAGGGGGCTGAGGTCTTAGGCTCAGATGCAAGAGTTAGCAGTTCTTGTTGGTTAAACCTCCCCTCGGCAGGCAAGAAGAGTTTAACTTCTATTTTTAGGATCACAGTCTAATGTTTGGTTTAAAACTATGCTTGCATGTGGGAATTCCTGAGATTAGCTCTGGTTTTAGGATGAGGAGGAGGGAGGGTAGGATATGAAGTGTTATAAGGAGATGTTCTCGTGTATTTGAATTTTGGGTGGTTGTAATATAGGTTGGAGTTGGGCCTCGTTGGGTTATAAGGAGTATGTAGAGGGTATAGGCTGCAGTTAGTAGAGTTGCGGCTCCGGTTAGGATAATGGTGAAGGTGGATCAGTTGAAGAGTGCAATTATGATAGTTAATTCAGCTATCAGGTTAGTGGTAGGAGGAAGGGCTATGTTTGTTAGGTTGGCTAGGAGCCATCAGATTCCTGTTAGAGGTAAAAGGGGTTGTAGGCCTCGTGTTAGAAGGAGAGTACGACTATGTATGCGTTCATAGTTTGTATTAGCTAGGCAAAATAGTATGGAAGAGGTGAGTCCATGTGAAATCATTAGGATTATGGCCCCTGAAAAGGATCAGTGGGTTTGGATTATTGTTGCGGCAATGACTAGACCTATGTGGCTTACTGAGGAGTAGGCGATTAATGACTTAAGGTCGATTTGGCGTAGGCAGATGGAGCTTGTCATTAGTGCCCCTCATAAGGCTAGGGTTAAAAATGGGTAGTAGAGGTAGTCTAATAGGGAGTTTGTAATTATTGAGGTACGCATAATGCTGTATCCCCCAAGTTTGAGGAGGAGTGCAGCTAGGAGTATGGATCCTGCGATTGGTGCCTCTACGTGGGCTTTTGGGAGTCATAGATGTAGACCGTAAAGGGGAGCTTTCACTATGAAAGCGAGCAATAGGGCTAGACTTGATATGAGGCCTGTTCAGGAGTTTGTAAGAGATGAGTGTGAAAGTTTTATTATAGTGATGTGTATAGTTCCTGTTTGGGTGTGAAGATAGAGGATCACTACTAATAGGGGAAGAGAACTAATTAGTGTCTAAAATAAGAGGTAGATTCCAGCACTTAAACGTTCTGGTTGGCTAACCCATCGTGTGATTAGAATTAGGGTAGGGATTAGGGTAGCTTCGAATGCGATATAAAATAATATCAGTTCTAAGGCTGAGAAGGCCAAGATAATGAATGGTTGGGTGAGGATTATGGTTATGGTAAAAATATATTTTCGTGTGGGAGGTTCTTGTTGAAGGTGATTTTGGCTTGCCAGAATTATAAGAGGTAGAAGTCAACAAGATAGAACTAATAAGGGGGATGAAATTTGATCAGTTCCAAGTCATGGTGATAGGTTTTTGCTAGGGTAATAGGTTGAAGGAAGTCATTGTAAGCTAGCGGTTGCAATTAAGAGGCTGTGCGAGGTGACATTGAGTCGTAGGAATTTTGGAGGAGATAAGAGGGTCATGGGGAGTAATATGACTGTGGGGAGAATAATTTTTAACATTGTAGAAGGTTTAGATTGTGTAAATGATCCGATCCGTGAGTTCGGGTGGAAACTACTAGGACTGCTAGACCGGCGCCTGCTTCACAGGCTGAGAATGCTAACATAAGAATGGGCATTAAGGTGGGGGATGTTGTTTGGGCTTGAATAGGTCATATGGAGAGGGCAATGTATATTGATAGTATTATACTTTCTAAGCATAGCAGGGCAGAAATTAGGTGTATTCGGTGAAAAGCTAGTCCTAGACTACTTAGGGTGAAGGCAGAGTAGAAGCTTAAATGCAGAAAGGTCATTGAGAAAGTCACGGGGTAGGACTGTGGTTTGTTGAGCCGAAATCAACTGTCTTTGCTAGACTAACTTTCTGAAGTTATTCTGCTCATTCTAAGCCCCCTTGAATTCATTCATAAATTAGCCCTAGTGCGAGGAGGAGAATGACTGTGGAGGTTCATGTTAAGGTAGTGAGGGGGGAGAGGAGTTGAGTAGCCCATGGGAGGGGCAGCAGGAGGGCAATTTCTAGGTCGAACAAGAGGAATAAGATTGCGACAAGGAAGAATCGGATTGAAAATGGGAGGGGGGCAGAGCCCAGTGGGTCAAAGCCACATTCGTATGGGGATAATTTTTCTGAATCTGGATTTATTTGAGCTAATCAAAGGTTTAGTGGAGTTAAGATAATACATAGTGATAGGGAAATTGTGAATATAAAGAGGATGATGTTAATTGCCTTTCTCTGGTTTTGATCCAGATTTTAGAGATTGGAAGTCAATTGTAATTAATATACTAGAAGGGCAAGATCCTCATCAATAGATTGTTATGTAGAGGAACAGTCAGATAATGTCAACAAAATGTCAGTATCAGGCCGCTGCTTCAAAGCCAAAGTGGTGGTTGGATGTGAAGTGGAATTTTACGAGGCGGAGGAGGCAAATCAAGAGGAAGGAGGATCCAATGATTACGTGGAGACCATGAAATCCTGTGGCGATGAAAAAGGTTGATCCATAGACTCCGTCGGCAATTGAGAATGGAGCTTCATAATATTCTATTGCTTGAAGTGTTGTAAAGTAGAATCCTAATAGGACAGTCATAACAGGGTAGGGCTTGGGTAGCTTGGTTCCGATTGCCCTCTGTAATGTTGTGATGTGCTCACGTGACAGTGACTCCTGAGGCTAGGAGGATAGCAGTGTTTAGTAGGGGGACTTCTATTGGATTGAGAGGTTTGATTCCTATAGGAGGTCATTGTCCTCCGAGTTCTGGAGTGGGGACTAAGCTGGAGTGGAAGAATGCTCAGAAGAATCCTAGGAAGAAGAATGCTTTGGATGTAAAAAATAAAATTATTCCGTAACGTAAGCCCTTTTGGACTGTAGGGGTATGGTGGTCTTGGAATGTGCTTTCTCGTACGATGTCACGTCATCATTGGAGTATCACTAGGATTATAGAGAGTAGGCCTAGGAGTAAGAGTTGGATAGAGTTGTGGTGAAATCATATGGCTAACCCAGAGGTAGTGAGGAGGGCGGCTGCTGCTCCAAAAATGGGTCAAGGGCTTGGGTCTACTATGTGAAATGAGTGGGCTTGGTGTGTCATTAAGGGTTAAATGTTTTCTTGTAAGTAAAGGCTTAGAAGAAGTACAAAGACATACGCTTGGATTATTGCCACGGCCACTTCTAGAATTGTTAAGAGGAGTAGAATTGTTCTAGTTAGAAGGGACACGGTAGGTATAATGGGAAGGAGGACGGTAGTGGCTGTTGAAATGAGTTGGATGAGCAGGTGTCCTGCTGTGAGGTTGGCTGTGAGGCGAACTCCTAAGGCTAAAGGGCGAATGAGAAGGCTTGTTGTTTCAATTATGATGAGGGCAGGAATTAGAGGTGTTGGGGTTCCTTCTGGTAGGAGGTGTCCAAGGGAAGCTGAAGGTTGGTTTCGTAGGCCTGTTAGCAGGGTGGCAAGTCATAGAGGGAAGGCGAGGGCTGGGTTTATTGATAGTTGGGTAGTAGGTGTGAATGTGTAAGGTAGGAGGCCTAATAGGTTAATTGTTAGAAGTATAATTATGAGTGATGATAGGATTCGGGCTCATTTATGGCCTTTTTTGTTTAATGTTGTTGTTGTTTAGTTGTTTTGTGATTAAATGGAGAAATCAGAGTTGAAGAGTTGAAAGACGATTTGTAACTCATCGATTGCCAGGAGAAGGAAGTAATAGGGTTGGGAATAACAGCGAGATGAGGATAAGGGGGATTCCGAGGAGGGTTGGTCTTATGAATTGATCAAAGAAGCTTAGGTTCATGGTCAGTTTCAGGAATGGGTTTTTATAGTGGGTAGTGTTTTGTTGGAGGGTGAGTTAGTTGGGGTAAATAGTAAGAGTTTAGGTTGAAGGATAAGAGAAAAAGTGAATCATGAAGTTAGTATGATAAAAAGTCAAGGTGCGGGGTTTAGTTGGGGCATGTCATTAAGGAGGGTGAATAATCCTCTTTCTCTAGCTTAAAAGGCTAGTGCTGCTTCATAGTTTCTGAATGATTAGGATGTTAGAAGTGAAGATCAGTTTTCAAAGTGTGTTAGAGGGGCTGATTCTACTACGATAAGTATGAAGCTGTGGTTGGCTCCACAGATTTCTGAGCACTGACCGTAGAAGATTCCAGGACGGGTTGTGATAAAGGAAGTTTGGTTCAGTCGTCCTGGAATTGCATCGGTTTTTACACCAAGGCTAGGAACAGCTCAGGAGTGGAGAACGTCATCAGCTGTGACAATAATTCGAATCGGGGATTCTATTGGAATGACGATGCGGTTATCAACTTCTAGGAGGCGGAAATGACCGAGTGGTAGATCCATAGTTGGTAGTATGTAAGAGTCAAAAGATAAATCTTTAAAGTCTGTATATTCGTAGGATCAGTATCATTGGTGGCCAATAGCTTTGAGGGTGAGGTCAGGCTCATCGATTTCGTCTATCATGTAGAGGATTTGAAGGGATGGGAGGGCTAGTATAATTAGGACAATGGCAGGTAAGATTGTTCAGACAAGTTCTACTTCTTGTGCGTCGACGGTGTTGGAGGATAGTTTTTCTATAAGTATAAGAGCTAGTAAATACAGGACTAGGCTACAAATGGCTAGTGTGACTATTAGGGCGTGGTCGTGAAATTCAATAAGTTCTTCTATAATAGGGGATGAAGTGTCTTGAAAACCAAATTGAGAGTGGTTGGCCATGGAGTTGGGATGGGATGTACTGGGTTTTCACCTGTGATTTAGTCTTGACAAGACTATGTAATGATTTTACTAACAACCCATAAGAAAGAAGCATGAGTGGTTTGATGCGGTTGGCTTGAAACCAGCTTATGAGGGTTCGATTCCTTCCTTTCTTGTACTTGGACAAAAGCTGGTTCTTCAAAGGTATGGTAGGGAGGAGGGCAGCCGTGAATTCATTCAATGTTTGTGGAGGTAAGTTCTGGTTGCACTACTTTCCGTTTGGATGCGAAGGCTTCTCAGATAATGAACATTAGTATAATTCCAGCTACTATGGAGATGAGGGAGCCGATGGAGGATAGGGTGTTTCATAGGGTATAAGCATCTGGGTAGTCTGAGTATCGTCGCGGTATACCAGCTAGGCCTAGGAAATGTTGTGGGAAGAATGTTAGGTTGAGCCCAAAGAATATTACTCCAAAGTGGGCTTTAGCTCATGTAGAGTGAAGGGTGTAGCCAGTGAACAGTGGGAATCAATGTGTGAAGCCAGCTAAAATGGCGAATACTGCCCCCATAGATAATACATAGTGGAAATGTGCAACTACGTAGTAGGTGTCGTGCAGGGCGATGTCTAGGGAGGAGTTGGCAAGAACGATGCCTGTTAGTCCACCAATGGTGAAGAGGAAAATAAAGCCTAGGGCTCATAGTATGGGCGGGTCTCATTTGATTGTTCCACTGTGTAGGGTTGCTAGTCAGCTGAAGACTTTAATGCCAGTGGGGATTGCAATAATTATGGTGGCGGATGTGAAGTAAGCTCGGGTATCTACGTCCATTCCAACTGTAAATATGTGGTGAGCTCATACGATAAAGCCCAAGAAACCAATGGATAATATGGCTCAGACTATGCCTATGTAGCCAAAGGGTTCTTTTTTACCAACGTAGTAGGCTACAACATGGGAAATAATTCCGAATCCTGGTAGGATAAGGATGTAGACTTCTGGATGGCCAAAAAATCAGAATAAGTGTTGATATAAAATTGGGTCTCCGCCTCCTGCGGGGTCAAAGAATGTAGTGTTTAGGTTTCGATCTGTTAGAAGCATTGTAATGCCAGCAGCGAGGACTGGTAGGGAGGGGAGAAGTAGAACTGCAGTAATTAGGACGGATCAAACGAACAGAGGGGTTTGGTATTGTGAGAGAGCAGGTGGTTTTATATTGACTGCTGTGGTGATAAAGTTGATTGCCCCAAGGATGGATGAGACACCTGCCAGGTGAAGGGAGATGATGGCAAGGTCTACTGATGCACCGGCGTGGGCTAGATTTCCGGTTAGGGGTGGGTATACTGTTCATCCTGTTCCGGCCCCGGCTTCTACTGTAGAAGATGCTAGAAGAAGTAGGAAGGATGGAGGAAGTAGTCAGAAGCTCATGTTATTTATTCGTGGAAATGCTATGTCGGGGGCACCAATTATTAATGGTACTAATCAGTTACCAAACCCTCCGATTATAATAGGCATTACTATAAAGAAAATTATAACAAAGGTATGTGCGGTGACGATTACATTGTAAATTTGGTCATCGCCTAAAAGGGTGCCTGGCTGTCCTAGTTCTGCTCGAATGAGGAGACTAAGGGCTGTGCCGATTATACCAACTCATGCGCCAAAAATAAGGTAAAGTGTGCCGATATCTTTGTGGTTAGTGGAAAATAGTCAACGGTTGATGAAAGTCATAGGTAAGATGGCTGAGTGTAGAAGCGTTAGGCTGTAGTCCTTTTTACAGAGGTTTGATTCCTCTTCTTATCGATTCTGTAGTGAAGTTCATGTTGAGTTGCAAGCTCATTGATGTGCATTAAACATGCGCCGGGATCTAGTAGACAGAAGCCTGTTGGTTGGGGCATTTAGCTGTTAACTAAAATTTTATGGGATCAAAGCCCATCTGTCTAGGGGGAGGTTCTAGCTTAATTAAAGCATCTGAGTTGCATTCAGGAGATGCAGGTTAGTACCCTGTGTACCTTAACAGAAACTAAGAGGGATTAACCCTTGTTTAAGGCTTTGGAGGCCTTCGGTTTAAATAACCTAAGTTTCTAAGGGATTGCGAGTACTATGGGAGACAGTGGTAGGAGTATAATTGATAAGGAGGTAAAGGTTGTGGTTAGGGTGTTAGTTGGTTTGTTAGTTTGTCATTGTTTTATGTAGTTAGTGAAGTTTGGGGGTAGTGTGATGGTTGCACAGTAGGCCAGTCGTAGGTAGAAGAAAAGTCCAAGTAAAGAGAGTAGGGTAATAGCTGTGGCTACTACTGTTAGTTCTTGTTTTGTGAGCTCTTGAATAATTAACCATTTGGGTAGGAATCCCGTTAGGGGAGGAAGACCTGCAAGGGAGAGGAGAGTGAACATAAGGATTGTGGTCAGTGATGGAATTTTGGTTCATGTGGATATAACAGTGGATAGTTTTAGGGTATTGGTTGTGTTAAGGATGAAGAAGATGGCGGAAGTTGTTACAGTATATAGATAGAACGTAATTAAAGTCAGATTGGGGTTATAGTTGAGAATAATAGTTATTCATCCTAGGTGTGCGATAGATGAGAAAGCTAAAATTTTGCGAGTTTGGGTTTGGTTAAGTCCTATTCAGCCACCTAGGGCTGCGGAAGCAATAGCTATCGAAGATAGGAGAGCTGGGTTGAGTGAGGGGGATGTTAGGTAGAATAGTGTGGTTGGTGGAAATTATATGACTGTGGCTAGTAGGAGGCATGTTGTTATAGTTGAGCCTTGGAGAACTTCTGGAAATCAGAAATGAAATGGGACTAAGCCTAGTTTAATTGAAATTGCAATAGTTAGTAGTATACATGATATGGGGTGGGTTAGTTGGGTGATGTCCCATTGGCCAGAGAATCATGCATTGGTCATGCTGGAGAATAAAAGTAGCGTAGATGCGGCTGCTTGAGTTAGAAAGTATTTAGTAGAGGCTTCAATGGCTCGTGGATGGTGGCTTTTAGAGATTAATGGAAGAATAGCTAAAGTGTTAATTTCTAAGCCGACTCATGCTATTATTCAGTGGTTACTCGAAATTGTGATTGAGGTTCCTAGGAGTAAGCTTATTGTGGAGATTAGTTTAGTTTGGGGATTCATTAGTAAGGGAAGGAGTTAAAGATGAATCCAGACTATAAAATTCTGAAATGAGAAGTTCTGTTGTACTAGACTTTATATTTTGCAGAAATTCCTGAGATTCATTGCGTTGTCCGAGCCCATACGATTGGACACACCTGTTCACCTGTCCAAACTTGGAAACTAGGTCTGCCAACCGGGAAAAGATTATCTCAAGTGCTGTTGACTCCAAGTAAATGATCACTGTAATCCACTTAGATCTCCTCACTGGGGATAGACATGATTATATTATTGTCTGTATTTTCACTGTTACTCAGTTGTTATGTTGTTTACATTTTTAGAAATGACACTTCATCAATACACTGTTCGAGTCATTCACCAGTGTCATGGTCCAACCATGGACCATGCGGTGGGATGGAATCCAACAGCCCCCAGGAGCTGGTTTCTCCCCTGAGGGTGCAGAGCAGCAGGGCCTTTTCCAGACCCAACTGTACCTTCCAGAAAGACATTTCCTTTCATCATTCATTTGTTCATTTGTTTGTTTACACTTTAATTTACCCCATCATTTCCTTTCATCATTCATTTGTTCATTTGTTTGTTTACACTTTAATTTACCCCGTGTGCTGGTTTAAAAGTTAACCAGCAGGGGGAATGAACTCAACTCAAAGGAGAGATTATAAGTCAGAATAACAATTTATTAAAATGATGCAGTAAGTACAATAATACAAACCAACAATTGGTCTCAACCCACAAAAACCCAAATGTATAACCCAGTGCCCTGGGGCCTGAACAAAGTGGTGTTCCTTGGGCCCTGTTTGAGTCCAAAGTAAAGGGAGAGGGGAAGAACCTGCTGGTGGGAGAGCTGCTGCAGTCTGGCCAGAACTGGTGATCGCAGTCCAGTGGTGGTCTAAGTCTGGTTGAGAGCGATGAGCTGCAGCCGTCCTCTGGATCCCACGAGTGGGTTGAAAAATGTTCCAAAACTCCAAGATTATATATCCTCCAGTTCAGGCAGGAATGTTCAGTGCTCCCCTCAGGGTGGGGAGTTCCACAAAGGGTGTGAGGACAGAAACATCCTCCTATCTCACAGGCCTCTTAACACCTAGTTTATAGCCTGAGGAGTCAGGCTCTATGGGCAGAGGGTGCGAATAGTCTATTGACAACAATAGTCTAGTTTCTGGGAAATGACATGGAAGGCTATAGAATACAGTTTTGGGTTACACCCACCATGATGAACTGATCTCAGCTGTCCTAACTAGGACATTATCCACCCCTTATTCTATGCCATCCATGTCATGCCCAAATTAACCCCCTTTAAAAACTATATCCCTTTATATACATACATCTATCTATCCCTTTATATACAATGAAACATTACAGACCATTCTCACTCAAAATTAGGTCCCCTTGTGGTACACAACGTGTCTCCCCATCTTTTTGCATTACCCACCAGGTGGAACCAGGTCCTTGAGCAAAAACAATCCCTCGGATGGGTTTGCCTTTGCTTGAGGTGGGACTAATCCAAACAGTCTTCCCTAACATTCCTCTCATATGTACCACAGGGACTTTATCTCCATCTACAGTATGCAAAAGTTCTGATTGGGCAGGGCCAGCTCGATTGATGGAACCTCGGGTGTTGACCAACCAGGTGACCTTTGCTAAATGCAGCTCCCAGTGTTTGAGAGTCTCCCCACACAGTGCCTTCAGGGTGGTTTTCAGCAGTCTGTTGCACCGCTCAACTTTTCCAGCAGCTGGTGCATGGTAGGGGATATGATACACCCACTCAATGCCGTGCTCTTTGGCCCAGGTGTCTACGAGGCCATTCTTGAAATGGGTCCCATTATCAGACTCAATTCTCTCCGGGGTGCCGTGTCGCCACAGGACTTGTTTTTCAAGGCCCAGGATGGTATTCCGGGCAGTGGCATGAGGTACGGGGTATGTCTCCAACCATCCAGTGCTTCCTTCTACCATGGTCAGTACGTAGTGCTTACCTTGGCGGGTTTTGGGGAGCGTGATGTAGTCAACTTGCCAGGCTTCCCCATACCTGTACTTCGACCACCGTCCACCATACCATAGAGGCTTCACCCGCTTGGCCTGCTTGATGGCAGCACATGTCTCACAGTCATGGATGACCTGTGAGACAATGTCCTTGGTTAAGTCCACCCCTCGGTCACGAGCCCATCTGTATGTTGCATCTCTCCCCTGGTGACCGGAGGCATCATGGGCCCATCGAGCCAGAAATAATTCTCCTTTGTGCTGCCAATCCAGATCTACCTGAGAGACTTTAATCCTGGCAGCTCGGTCCACCTGCTCGTTGTTACAATGCTCCTCATTAGCCCGTTTCTTGCCTACATGAGCGTCTACGTGACGGACCTTCACACTCAGCTTCTCTACCCGGCCAGCGATGTCCTGCCACATCTCCGCCGCCCAGATGGGTTTCCCTTGGCGCTGCCAGTTGGCCTTTTTCCATCGCTCCAGCCATCCCCACAGAGCATTGGCCACCATCCATGAGTCAGTGTAGAGATAGGGTCTTGGCCACTTCTCTCGTTCAGCTATATCCAAAGCCAACTGAACGGCTTTAAGCTCTGCAAACTGACTTGACCCACCTTGTCCTTCGGTCGCTTCTGCAACTCGCCGTGTGGGACTCCATACAGCTGCCTTCCATTTTCGGTTTGTCCCTACAATGCGGCAGGAGCCATCCGTGAAGAGCACATATCGCCTTTCATCTGTTGGTAGCTTGTCATATGGTGGGGCCTCCTCAGCCCGTGTCACCTTCTCCTCCTCTTCTTCAGAGGATAGTCCGAAACTCTCACCTTCAGGCCAATTGGTGATAATTTCCAGAATCCCAGGGCGATTAGGATTCCCTATCTGGGTTCGCTGCGTGATCAGAGCGATCCACTTACTCCACGTGGCATCGGTGGCATGATGTGTGGAAGGAACTCTTCCCTTGAACATCCAGCCCAGCACTGGTAGTCGGGGTGCCAGGAGGAGCTGCGCTTCGGTGCCGATTACTTCTGAGGCAGCTCGAACTCCTTCATAGGCAACCAGGATCTCTTTCTCAGTTGGTGTATAGCTGGCTTCAGATCCTTTGTATCCCCGACTCCAGAATCCCAGTGGTCGTCCTCGGGTCTCCCCAGGCACTTTCTGCCAGAGGCTCCAAGAAGGGTCATTCTCCCCGGCTGCGGTGTAGAGCACGTTCTTCACGTCCTGTCCTGTCCTTACTGGCCCAAGGGCTACCGCATGGGTAATCTCCTGTTTAATTTGTTCAAAGGCTTGTTGTTGTTCGGGGCCCCACTGGAAATCATTTTTCTTCCGTGTCACAAGGTAGAGAGGGCTTACAATCTGACTATACTCGGGGATATGCATCCTCCAAAAGCCCACAGTGCCTAGGAAAGCCTGTGTTTCCTTCTTGCTGGTTGGTGGGGACATGGTTGCTATTTTGTTAATCACCTCCATTGGAATTAGGCGGCGTCCATCTTGCCACTTCACTCCTAGGAACTGAATTTCCTGAGTAGGTCCCTTGACCTTACTCCGTTTAATGGCAAAACCGGTTCTTAGGAGAATCTGGATTATCTTCTCTCCTTTCTCGAAGACTTCGCCCGCTGTGTTCCCCCATACAATGATGTCATCAATGTACTGTAGGTGCTCTGGAGCCTCACCCTTTTCCAGTGCAGTCTGGATCAGTCCATGGCAAATGCTGGGACTGTGTTTCCACCCCTGAGGCAGTCGATTCCAGGTGTACTGCACACCTCTCCAAGTGAAAGCAAATTGTGGTCTGCACTCTGCTGCCAAAGGAATGGAGAAAAAGGCATTGGCTATGTCAATGGTGGCATACCACTTGGCTGCCTTGGACTCCAGCTCATACTGGAGCTCCAGCATGTCCGGCACAGCAGCACTCAGGGGTGGTGTGACTTCATTGAGTCCACGGTAATCCACCATCAGCCTCCACTCTCCGCTGGACTTACGCACTGGCCATATAGGGCTATTAAAGGGTGAGTGAGTCTTGCTGACCACCCCCTGGGTCTCCAGTTCACGGATCATCTTATGTATAGGGGTCACAGAGTCTCGGTCGGTGCGGTATTGCCGACGGTGCACTGTTGCTGTGGCTATCGGTACCAATTGTTCTTCAACCTTCAGCAGTCCCACAGCAGAGGGGTCCTCTGAGAGACCAGGCAAGGTGTTCAACTGTCTAATTTCCTCTGTCTCCACAGCAGCTATGCCAAAAGCCCAACGAAGTCCTTTTGGGTCTTTGAAATACCCACTCCTCAGGTAATCTATGCCAAGGATACACGGGGCCTCTGGGCCAGTCACGATGGGGTGTCTGTGCCATTCCTTCCCAGTCAGGCTCACTTCAGCTTCCAGTACAGTCAGCTGTTGGGATCCCCCTGTCACCCCAGAAATGGAGATGGATTCTACCCCTATGTATCTTGATGGCATTAAAGTACATTGTGTGCTGGTGTCCACTAAGGCCTTATATCTTTGTGGCTCTGATGTGCCAGGCCACCGAATCCACACAGTCCAATAGACTCGATTGTCCCTCTCCTCTACCTGACTAGAGGCAGGGCACCCCTGGTCCTGGTCATGGTACTCATTGTGCTCTTCTTGTGGGTATGACCTGGAGGTCCCTTCAAGAGGATCATTCCTGTACCGTCTGGAGTCTTGCCCACGAGAGACTGGAGCAACGTTTACTCTTTAAGAGTTCTTTATGGTATTTGTTCCTCTTTTCAGTTCACGTACCCGGGTTGCTAAGGAAGAGGTGGGTTTCCCATCCCACTTCCTCATATCTTCTCGTGCTCACGGAGGTAAAATCATAGATCGCCACGTGGAGTGTACCTTCTCTCCTTAGCTGGGGGACGCTGGCTCCCAATAGCAGAGACTCTTGTTTGTCCTGGCGAGATATGGGAAATCCCTTCCTTAATTTCTTCTCTTAGCTTCTGGTGTCCCTCTTCAATTTTCTCTTCCAGGTTTCGGACGTGTTCAGCCAGTTTGGTTTCCACAGATGAGATGTGGGCTCGTAATGGGGTGGTGACAGTGTCTTCATAAATCCTGAGTTTACTAACCAATGCTCCCACCTTGTCCTCTCCCTCCCTCCATTGCAGCGTTGCTAAGTAGCGGGAATACATTTCTGGCCCGAGTCGTGCAAACTTTAACCACATCTGGGATGTGCACTGTACGCCATCTGGACTCTTAGGGAATCTTTCATCCTCTGAAAAGATTATCTCCAGTACAGCTTACTCCCTTAAGCACCGGATACCTTGTTCCATCGTGTTCCACTGTCCTTGCTGTACGTGGAGGTCCTCCTTGCAAAGGTATCTCTCCCTCACACTGGACAACAGTCGCCGCCAGAGGCTGAGAGTTTCCTGCCTCCTTCCAATCCCCTGATCAATGACTACATCTCGAGACAGGGATCCCAGATGTCTGGCTTCACTCCCATCTAGGATCGTATCGTTAGCTGCGGCATCCCAGATTCGGAGCAGCCAGGTCAGAATGGACTCGTTCGCCTGTCGTGTGAACTCTCTCCGGAGCTCACGTAGCTCACCCAGGGATAGGGACCGAGTGATTATTTCTGGCTCTGTCTCCTCCGGTGGATGTGAAGGTCCCGCCTCTTCGTCATCATTTGCTATACGGACTGATTTAGTCTTTGATTTCCTTTTCTGGACAGGGGCGACTGCTATTGGTTTTGCTTGTTCTTCTGGCTCCTCGATGGTTTGTGTGGACACGGTGCTGGTTGGTTTATTTCTTTCTCCCTCTGACTCAGCTGTGGTTTGGGTGGACGTGGTGTCTGCGGATTTGCTCCTTCTCTCCTCCCCCTGACAGTGCTGTACCATGTCAAGTAGTGCCCGGTAGGCAGTGGCCAGGGCCCAGCAGGTTGCTGTGAGCTGGCCGTCTCTGGAGCTGCCAGAGTATTTTTCCTTCACCAGTCTTATCATGCTAACAGGATCCTGCAGTTGTTCAGGGGTGAATTTCCAGATCATTGGAGGAGAAAACTTTTCCAAATACTGGCTGATGTCCTCCCACTTCCCGTACCACTCAGCATTATCTGCTCCCAGGGCAGGTGTCCAAACAACCTCCCTAAAAGGCACTTTTCTGACCCTAAACATGGTGTACACAGTACAGAGCAGACAGAGCAACACTAACAATAACATTATGCTGTCCTTAACATCAAAAGGGAACTCAATATTTTCAAAAACTGTTGTAGCAGGTCTGAAGGGGAAGAAGGAGGTGGGAGGCTGGAAACCATCCACCCTTGTTCCTCCAAAAAGCTGGGTACGATTTTTAATGAGGCCCCAGAGGTAGCAACCCAAACCAGGACAGGCAAACAGGACTGAATACACATTTACAATGAAACTCATTGCTTCTGATGTTAGAATGACATAAACATAATATACTAATAAAACAATTTGGATCCCTCTCCCTGGTCTTAAAGAGAGCATCAAAACAGGCAAATAATACCCCATCTGTGGAAATAGGAACAGGCTCAAATACAACATCCATGTGAGTGCATCAAACAACATGGTGATCAGGGAGTTTCTATATCCAAATAGACAAATGCTTAAAATGAAATTGTGATTCTGACTTCTCTCTCTCTGCCCCACGCTGGGCGCCAAAATGTGCTGGTTTAAAAGTTAACCATCAGGGGGAATGAACTCAACTCAAAGGAGAGATTATAAGTCAGAATAACAATTTATTAAAATGATGCAGTAAGTACAATAATACAAACCAACAATTGGTCTCAACCCACAAAAACCCAAATGTATAACCCAGTGCCCTGGGGCCTGAACAAAGTGGTGTTCCTTGGGCCCTGTTTGAGTCCAAAGTAAAGGGAGAGGGGAAGAACCTGCTGGTGGGAGAGCTGCTGCAGTCTGGCCAGAACTGGTGATCGCAGTCCAGTGGTGGTCTAAGTCTGGTTGAGAGCGATGAGCTGCAGCCGTCCTCTGGATCCCACGAGTGGGTTGAAAAATGTTCCAAAACTCCAAGATTATATATCCTCCAGTTCAGGCAGGAATGTTCAGTGCTCCCCTCAGGGTGGGGAGTTCCACAAAGGGTGTGAGGACAGAAACATCCTCCTATCTCACAGGCCTCTTAACACCTAGTTTATAGCCTGAGGAGTCAGGCTCTATGGGCAGAGGGTGCGAATAGTCTATTGACAACAATAGTCTAGTTTCTGGGAAATGACATGGAAGGCTATAGAATACAGTTTTGGGTTACACCCACCATGATGAACTGATCTCAGCTGTCCTAACTAGGACACCCCATCAATTCCTTTCATCATTCATTTGTTCATTTGTTTGTTTACACTTTAATTTACCCCAGCATTTCCTTTCATCATTCATTTGTTCATTTGTTTGTTTACACTTTAATTTACCCCATCATTTCCTTTCACCCTCTCACCTCCCCAATTAATCGCCTCTACTACTCTAACTAATATTCCACCCACATAGGCCTTTAACAGTTGGTCCCAAACTTTTTTCCAACCCTTCAGAAAAAAAGGAATCAAACCTTTATCACCAACTCCCAAAGCTGGCATTTTCATTAAACTATTCTCTGAACCACACCACCTTAAACCGCCCGAATTGCCCCACGAGACAACCCTCGTACAAGTTCTAACACAACAAACAACGTCAGCAACAGACCCCAGCCCGCAATTAAAAATTGTCCACCCCCCCAAGAATAAAACATAGCCGCTCCCTCAAAATCCAACTGAACAGATAAAACACCCCCACTATCCACCGTGTTCATCCCTAACCACTCTAACTCAGATAGCCCTATAATAAACACCCCACCCCCCAGCACTAAAACTAACCCAGCACCATACCCAACAACCTGCCAGTCCCCTCAAGTTTCAGGAAATGGATCTGCTGCCATTGAGACCGAATACACAAAACCCACTAACATCCCACCTAAATATACCAGAAATAACACTAGTGATACAAAAGACACCCCCAAACTCATTAACCATCCACACCCTACAATAGACGCCAACACTAACCCCACTACTGCATAGTATGGAGAAGGATTAGAAGCAACTGCTAGTCCTCCCAAAATAAAACTAACACTTAAAAATAGTATAAAGTACGTCATAACAATTCCTGCTTGGCTTCTATCCAAGACCTTTGGCCTGAAAAACCATTGTTGTAATTTCAACTACAAGAACATAAAACCTTAACAAACCCACCCACAACACTATAATCCCACCCCTTTCTACCCTTCTAACCTCTCAGCAACACATTTTTGTTATCCACTTGAACTACTTCTCCAACCACTAAACAAGTCCTAAATCAATGTTAACTATTACTACAACTAAAACAAGCCCCAATAATAATCACTATGCCTAAAACAGCCTTAGTCCTTGTAGCTTACAATAAAGCATAACACTGAAGATGTTAAGACGGCTATTACACATACCCATGGACAAAAAAGACTTAGTCCTAACCTTACAGTTAGTTCTTGCCAAATATATACATGCAAGTATCCACATCCCAGTGAAAATGCCCTCAGCACCTTAAAAAGACGGCAGGAGCAGGCATCAGGCACACCACTCCAATTGTAGCCCAAAACGCCTTGCCTAGCCACACCCCCACGGGTTTTCAGCAGTAATCAATATTAAGCAATAAGTGTAAACTTGACTTAGTTAAAGCAACTTACCAGGGTTGGTAAATCTTGTGCCAGCCACCGCGGTCACACAAGAAACCCAAATTAACTTTATACGGCGTAAAGAGTGGTTTTTCATTATCACTTCAACTAAGACTGAAATGTAACCAAGCTGTTATAAGCACAAGATGCATCCAATACTCCCATAGAAATGATCTTAGCTTCATGATCAACAAAACTCCACGAAAGCCAGGACACAAACTGGGATTAGATACCCCACTATGCCTGGTCCTAAATCCCGATGCTTTCACCACTTAAGCATCCGCCTGAGAACTACGAGCACAAACGCTGAAAACTCTAAGGACTTGGCGGTGCTCCAAACCCACCCTAGAGGAGCCTGTTCTATAACCGATAACCCACGATACACCCAACCATCCCTTGCCAAATCAGCCTATATACCGCCGTCGTCAGCCCACCCCTAAACTGAGGGTTTAACAGTGGGCACAACAGCAACATCCCACTAATAAGACAGGTCAAGGTATAGCTCATGAGATGGTAGAAATGGGCTACATTTTCTAGCATAGAATACCTCACGACCAGGAGTGTGAAATCACTCCTAAAAGGCGGATTTAGCAGTAAAGCAGGATAATAATGCCTCCTTTAAGCTGGCTCTGAAGCACGTACATACCGCCCGTCACCCTCCTCACAAGCTAGGATTAATTTTATTTATAATAAACCCCTAAGCTAGAGATGAGGCAAGTCGTAACAAGGTAAGTGTACCGGAAGGTGCACTTAGTCTACCAAGGCGTAGCTATAACTAAAGCATTCAGCTTACACCTGAAAGATATCTGTTTCATATCAGATCGCCTTGAAGCCTAACTCTAGCTCTTCTACCAGATTACATATAAACTATGTTAATACCACCCATTAAATCAAAACATTCTCTCACTCAACCTAGTATAGGCGATAGGAAGGTAAACTCATGACGCAATAGAGATCATGTACCGTAAGGGAAGAATGAAATAGTAATGACAAACCAAGCAATAAATAGCAAAGACCAACCCTTGTACCTTTTCCATCATGATTTAGCGAGAAATTACCCAAGCAAAACGCCAATTTAAGCTTGCTTCCCTGAAACCCAAGCGAGCTACTCACGAGCAGCTATCTACTGAGCAAACCCGTCTCTGTTGCAAAAGAGTGGGAAGACTCGTTAGTAGTGGTGAAAAGCCAATCGAGCTGGGTGATAGCTGGTTCCCTATGAAATGAATCTTAGTTCCCTCTTAATTCACCTCCCAGGACTACACTCAACCCACATGAAGCGAATTAAGGGCTATTTAAAGGAGGTACAGCTTCTTTAAAAAAGAATACACTCTCCCCTAGCGGATAAATTCAATTACAGCTTAACTGTGGGCCTTCAAGCAGCCACCATTAAAGAATGCCTCAAAGCTCCTCACCTAAAAAAAATCTAAACTTCCTTATGACTCCCTCTTCCCCAATAGGCCAACTTATATTAAATAAGAGAATTTATGCTAAAATAAGTAACTAGGGATCCCCTCTATGGCGCAAGCTTACATTACAACATTATTAACAATCCACAGGATATTTTTTAACCTTAACAAGACCTTATACCCAAAACTCTGTTAACCCACCTATGGAGCGCCCCCAAAGATGATTAAAATCTGTAAAAGGAACTAGGCAAATCCAAGGCCCGACTGATTACCAAAAACATAGCCTTTAGCAAACCAAGTATTAAAGGTGAAACCTGCCCAGTGACAATTTGTTCAACGGCCGCGGTATCCTAACCGTGCAAAGGTAGCGCAATCAATTGTCCCATAAATCGGGACTTGTATGAATGGTTTAACGAGGTCTTAGCTGTCTCCTACAGATAATCAGTGAAATTGATCTTCCCGTGCAAAAGCAGGAATAACCCCATAAGACAAGAAGACCCTGTGGAACTTTAAAATCTGCTACCACTCCCATAAACTAATACTCACCCACAGGGCCCACTCCCCGGGATTTTGCTGGTGTGCATTTTTTGGTTGGGGCGACCTTGGAGACAAACTCAACCTCCAAATACCAGACAATCCATCTTAACCAAGAACTACCCATCAACGTGCTAATAGCAACCAGACCCAATATAATTGATTAATGAACCTAGCTACCCCAGGGATAACAGTGCAATCTCCTTCAAGAGCCCACATCGACAAGGAGGTTTACGACCTCGATGTTGGATCAGGACATCCTAGTGGTGCAACCGCTACCAAGGGTTCGTTTGTTCAACGATTAACAGTCCTACGTGATCTGAGTTCAGACCGGAGTAATCCAGGTTGGTTTCTATCTATGTTACAACTCCTTCTAGTACGAAAGGACCGAAGAAGTAAGGCCTATGCCACAAGCACGCCTTCGCACCCAGTAATGAACCCAACTAAATTACTAAGAGCTTCACCATAACTCCCTCCTAGAAAAGGACCGCTAGCGTGGCAGAGCTTGGCAAATGCAGAAGGCTTAAGCCCTTTACCCAGAGGTTCAAATCCTCTCCCTAGCTCCAACACAAATCACATGACAATTCACTTAACCCTCACTTACTTTATTATATCAATATCCTATGCTCTCTCCATCCTCATCGCCGTAGCATTTCTTACCCTAGTTGAACGTAAGATTCTAAGTTATATGCAAGCCCGAAAAGGGCCTAATATTGTAGGACCATTTGGCCTCTTACAACCTATAGTAGATGGAGTAAAGCTATTCATTAAAGAACCAATTCGTCCATCAACTTCATCCCCTTACTTATTTATATCTACTCCTATCTTAGCCCTTCTCCTAGCAATTACAATCTGAACACCACTTCCCCTACCCTTTCCCCTTACTGACCTAAACCTTGGCATACTCTTCCTTCTAGCTCTATCTAGCTTGGCAGTCTATTCAATTCTATGATCAGGCTGTAGCCTATGGCTTGCCACTGCTCTACGCTGGTGTCCTCGGCAAGCTGGTGACCCTTGCGGTCGAGCCATCTGGCAAGTGATTTTGCCAATTTTTTATTTAAGGGTTGACTGTGTTCTATTACAAAGTCTTTTAGGCACCTGTATACAAATTTTTGGGAGGTTGAGAGTGTGAGTCCCATGTTGATGTTAGTCGGGTCTCAACAACAGTCTCTTGATGGAAAGTCCTCCCTTTGGTGTTCTGCCAGGCTGTGGGTGTTAGGGTAGGGTGAGGAATGTCCTCAGCAGTTCACCTGTCTGGTGCGTCGACCCATGCAGCTACCGCTGAGCCCACAGTCGTCCGCTCTGCTGAGGAGGACCGGCGGGGACGATCGCCTCTCCTGGCGTCGCCTGAACCCAGGTGAGGACACAGGAGTTCTCTCAATATGAGAGTCCTCAACTGTGCCCCACATTGGGCGCCACTTGCCATGGTCCGGGGGGATGGGAAATGGGACCGAGCACTGCAATAACGGTTCTTGGCACAGTCGAGGGTTCGTGCAGCAATGCCACTTTATTCAGGGACAACAGGGTTTTAAATAAGGTAAGTCTGAGGGGAGGATTCTGAACTGGGGAGGAGCATGGAACTGACAACTCAGGGAAAAGTGTGATAGGGAGACAGGGAAAAGGCGGGTGGAACTTCGGAGTCTCCAGGAGAAAGGGCCAATGGGAGCTCTCTTTGCACTGCAGCAAACTGTAGCCAATCAGTGGCAGAGGAGTGGGAAAGCAGGGGAGGACAGGGTGACAAACAACTTTGGGCGGGAAAATCTGAGGGAGAAAGGGGAACAATATGGAGGTATAACAAACTTCATAAAAATTCAACAGTAAACTGGGGTACATAAAACTCCATGACAATACAGCAATAAACTGGGGTAAAACTGGGGAACAACTGTCAGTCCGGTGGATGAATAGTCCAGTGTATAAAAGTCCATCCAGTTCCCATAGATGCTTCTCAATGCCACATATCTTTCCCAATTGGTTTTTTCTTCCACCACACCCTGCTACATGCAAACATAACAAACGAAAGCATCAGCAGATGTCTTTCCATTCCTCTTTCCCTTCCCATTCTCCATTCCTCTTCTCTTCCCATTCCCACAGCCAACACACTATTTCACTTCTCACTTTAACAAAGCTCTTTTCTCCTTCAAGCCCCTCAAAGGCGCCAAGGCTACATAGGAGGCCACACACAAACAGTACTCCTCTTCCCACTTGACTACACCTTCTCCCTCACTGTTCTACAGGGAACACCAGGAATCTGCTCGCAGAGGCCTCTCGTTTCCCATCAGTAGCTCAGCACAAGGAGTTAAAGGAGCTCAAGCCTTAGGCCACGAGAGCTGACAGCAAGGAAACTTTGGGAGCAAACTAATGCTGCTAACATGGACCCAGCTGAATCCAGCACACAATCACAGAATCCAAGAGTCCTTCAGCTTGGAAAAGACCTCCAAGTTCACTGAGTCTTGTGCAGCCCCTCCCTGACCGCCTGCAGGAACTGGATGATGCTTTGCACAAGCACCAAAAGGAATGTTGTGAAAGCCATGGGCTGCAGGAGGACACAGAGAAGGGCTTGGTTGGGGCTGGGAAGGAGGGAGCTGGCGCTGGGGGAGCGGGGATGGAGCCTCAGGGATGTGGTGCAGCAAGGACAGGGGCCCAGGCAGCTGGCAGGTGGTAAGGCCTCACCCCCTGCCCCAGCAGCAGCACCGGGGCCTGCCCAAGGCGCTCCTGCCAGGGGCTGGGCCCTGCAGGCAGGGGCAGAACCCACTCCCTGGGGCGACCTTGCTGCCCTGGCCCTCGTCCGGCCCAGCCTCTCCCTGTGTGCGTGCTCCCCACAGCACAGGCTGCACTGGGCAGCATCCCCTGATGGGCCCTGCAGAGCTGCCCCACAGGGACACTTCCCTTTTATGTCACAGGTGCCACAGCCTGTCCCAGCCAGCCCTGCCCATTGTCCCCACCCCGGCTCAGTGACTCACAGTGGCCCCTGGCAACCAAAGAACCAAAGCCCCACACCCCCAGAGTGCAGCCCTACCCATGTGCAAGGGGCCCCCAAAGGGTTCCCTGCACAAAGCAGCCCCTCCAAACCCTTGTCAGATAGAAAACTGGGGGACGTGACCCTTGGATGCTTTTAGTACAGAGATACAAGCTTTTCTTGAATAATGGAGGGGGTCACTTTTTTATTATTCATATTTACAGTTATCCATTTGGGGACAGGATGTCCTACAGGCTAATGTGGTGTCACATTTGGAGTGAAAAGTACTTTTCAAAGAAACCCAGGGTGCATGGGTGATGCAGAGGAAGCTGCCAAGTCACCCAATGTGAAGCTCAACACTGCTTTGCAACAGCACTGCCCTTTCACACACATCTTTGGCAAAGACAAAGATGTCAGGCTTTAGTTTCTAAATCAGTAACACTTGACAAGACCTCTTTATGAACTGACAGTAAGAGAACTTAGGAGCAGCTTAGGGTTGGCAAGTGTAGGAGCCAAGAAGAGAAGGGCTGATGGGTATGTCGTGGTTACTGACAGCTGGATGGTCGTGGAGCCGACCAAGGACTGCCAGACACAAAAGACATCACCTGCTGGACTTGGCCCAAACACCAGCCCCCTCCTCTCCCTTCTCAACCACTCAACCACAGCCTGCACACACCCACACCTGCCAGGGCCAACTGGCTGTTTCTCTTCTCTTTTCTGCCTGGGGGCGAAGGAAGAAGGACAGGAAGGGCATTTGCTTTCGGGCCAGAGGGAAGGGGAAGGAGATCCCCCCAAATCCATCCCTGGCAGGATGGGGGCTGGAGGAGACATTGGGGGACCCCCAAGAATATTTTCGAGGGGAAGAAAGGATGGGGGCACCCACAGGGGGTTTGGGGGGGGGGGGAGGGACCCAGGAATCTCGTGGTGGGACACTGGGGAGTTCCCAGTAGTTTCTTGGGGGGGTGGACCCCCAGCAGTCCGGGGTGGAAAAATGGACTGAGGAATCCGCCGTAAAGGGCCGGTGACACCCAAAAGACTGTAGGAGGGGGTCGGGAGGGACCCCGGAGTCCTGAAGAGTGTTTGGGGGTCCACAGGAGGGAGTCTGGGGGTCTGAGGTGGTCCCAGGAGATTTTCAAGGGTTAAGGGGATGCACAGGAGATTTGGGGGACGAGGGGGAAAGGCGGAGGGTCCCCAGGAGACTTGGGGGGGATCTGGGCGGTTCCTGAGAGTCTTGGGGGAGATTCGGAGGGGTCACCAGGAGCCCCCGGACCCCCTGAACTCACCCCACACCACCATGGCCTCGTTGGGGCCGCACGTGAAAAACAGCGCGGCGGGGGGAGACCCTGGGGCCGGGATCGATCGGGACCAATCGGGTTCAATCCCGATCCTCCCCTCCCCCGCCATCACCGCCCCGCTCCCGGCAGCCCCCGCGGAAGTTTCGACGTTCTATTGGGTGACTCACCGGCACAAGGACAGGGGCCCAGCAGAATTTGGCAATGACATCATTCCAGCAGAGCCGTTCTATTGGCTGCGACCCACGAGGGAGCCCCAAAACCTCTTCATGGCTTGGGGGGGAAGGACAGCCGGCACGGCCGGGAACGGGGGTGCAGAGGGTGTTCAAGTGCCCAGGAAAGGGGCAAAAAACTTTCCCCTCTCCCTCCCAGTGCCCCCTCAGCCCATCCTAGTGTCTCCCCTCTCCCCCCAGCCCATCCTGGTCTCTCCCCTGCTCCCCCAGTGCCCCCGTCCATCGAGGTCCCAGCCCGGCCCTGCCCCCTGCTCTGCTCCGGCCTGGATTTCTCCCCTGCAGGGGCAGCTGAGGTGGTTCCAGGGCGGGCGGGAGCTTCCGGGGCAGGGGGTGGCTCCCGACGTGCTGCTGGAACCGCCCCTGTCTGGGCGGGCCCGTCAGCCTGGGGCACCTCCTCACCCGAGCCTGGGGGACGGACCGGCAACTGGGAGGGGCTTTGGGAAGGAATGGGGAGGCTGAGAAGGGGTTGGAGGTCGAGGGGGTAAGTGGGAAGGTGTTTGGGGGAGTTTGGGGGTTTGGGAGGGAGGTTGGGGAGATTGGGGCAGCTGTGAGGGGATTTGGGGAATCGTCAGGGATGTGGGAAGGAACTGGGAGAGAGTTTGGGGGCATACTCAAGGGGAAGGGGGCAACTAGGAGAGGGTTTGAAAGGTCGTGGGAGGGCTGGAGGTAACTGGGAGGGGTTTGGGGGCATCTTGTGGGTTTTTGTGGGTCTGGGAGGCAGTCTGGGGGCCTCGGAGGGTTTAAGGGGAAGTTGGGAGTGTCCGGTGGGACCGGGATGGGATTTGAGGGTTCCTGGAGGGGCTGGGAGGGCTTTATGCCTTTATACTGCGGGCATTGTCTAGTATTGATGGGGGTAATCCGTGAGTTGACTGTTTCATAATCATCCAAATTTTAACAAGACTTTGAAGGTGGTCAACCTCAGTTTGAAGCAGCTCATTTTTAGCAACAAATTTATCCGATTTTTCTCCTGTTTCCCTCTCAAAGGCTAACGATGACTTCAACACCACATTTTCTGATTTCAAAACAGTAGACTCAACATCAGAAATCCATTCATGACTTCCCTGTCACCACTCCATCCGAATGTCTGTGCACTCACTGTGGCCTGAGAGAAACCTGCCTGTTTGCAGCACACTGACTGGGCAACTTTTCTTTTTGCAGGTGGAAAAGGGCAGATAAAGAAAAAACAGATGGGTCCAGCAGAAGTGATGCTGCTTCTGTCAAAAGCAGAGCAGAGGCCGAAAGCACTTTAGGAAGTTGCTTACAGAAGCACTTGTGCATTCCAAGTTCCAGCTCAGGAGTCTCAGTGACTTGTCCAACATGGGAGCTCCTTTTCCATTTCTCAACCCCCAGATTCCTCAGGAGTAGGAAACTGAAAACACTGACTCAGAAAAGCTCCATTCCTTCCTAATAATTGTGCTTTGTCCTTCCCATTTGTCAGTGCTCTTGGAAATGTGCTGGTGTGATCTGGATCTGGGAGCAGCCCTGACCTCCCACAGCCCTGACCACACACACCTCATCCAACGGCAGGAAGAACCTGCCTGGCTCCTGCTGGGGTTCTCACCACCCACCGACAGCTTCTCCCTGCAGAGGGGTGGGCAACTACCCAGGTAGGATGAGACCTGACCCCAGCAGGCAGCAAAGTCCCTGCCCTGGCACAAAGAACCCCGGAGCACAGGGACCCTGCTCTGCAGGACAGCCCCGGGCATCCCTGGCTGCACCCCCACCTTCCCACCCCGCAGCCATCCCTGGGAGAAGGAGCCCACCTGTGCTGTCCCTGACGGTGCTGCAGGGAAGGCCTGCCCTGGAGAACATCCTCCTCCGGCGCAACAGAGAAACTGGGAGAGTCCTGACAGATGTGCAAGGCTGTGGCATGTGGTAGCTTTAGGAGATTCCTCCAGGAACACAAGCGACATTGCCCTGCACCTGTAGACTCACTCTGCAGAGGAGTGTGAAGTTGTATCCCCAAGTTGTGTCTCAGCTGAATACCTCCCATCTTTCTGCTGCCTTTAACCTCCCTTTGCCTTTCTTCTCTTCTCTCGTGCCTTCAGGCAGTGCCCTCGGCCCTGCTGGGCTGTGCAGAGGAGCTGCTCCTGGGCAGAGCTGTCTCTCTGCAGTGCTGCCCGCTTGCCAGGATTTCCCTGTGTGCCAGGAGCCCGGCCCAGCTGAGCAGCACAGCAAGAGCCAAAGGCAGCCCTTTCTCTGCCCCTCTGGATTCCCCGCAGGTGTCCCTGGGGCTCCAGGGGAACCTGCTGTGGAACAGACTGAAGGAAACAATGATGTTCCCTCTTCGCACCTCTTCAGTGACACTTCTTTCCAGCAGTGACATTTCTCCTCTTAGAAAATTACCAGGGTATGATGATCACCTTTTCTAGTTTCATCATTACACAGGACACCAGGAGGGTGACAGCAAAGGATCTGGTAACTCCCTGGTACAGTGGGAGTTTTCCTGGAGTCACACAGAGAAATGTGTCAGGGCTCTGAGCGGTGTCCAATCCTGAGCTGGACTGATGCACACACGGGGGTGTTCAGAGACAAGAGTCCTTCCCTGGCACACACACAGGCAGTTCATTGCAGCAGGGGCAGTGTCTCCCTGGGCTCCTGCTACCACTCCCAGAGCCTGGAGCCACCTCAGCCCTGTAATGCTCCCACCCTGCCCACTCCTACACTTCAGATGAACATTGGGGTTTTCTAGTCACTGGAACTGCCCAGACCAACCCCTCCCTGGTCCCCCCATCTCCCTGCCCCGCCCCAGCCCAGTAGAACAGCACAGTCGTTTCTGGTCCTGCAGCAAGAAAGGGAGGCAATAGAGGACAGGGACAGTGACTGCATGTCTGGACTGCTCAGGAGATCATCAGCTCAGGCGGCAGCTCCTGCAGCCCCAGGGCCAGACCCGCTTCCCAGTGGCCCAGGCAGCTGCTGCCACGTGGGCACAAGCTCTGCTGACCAGGAGGGTCCTGTTTTGAAGGGCTTTGCAGATGGCCACGTAGTGGTCATAGGACATGATGGTGAGGGCAAGCTCCACTGTGATCAAGAAGAAAAGCAAAAAACACCTGTGCAGCTCATCCTGAGTAGGACATGCCCCTGGTGTTCCAGAGGGAATTGGCCATGGCTTTGGGGAGAGTGATGCAGATGCAGCCCGGGTGTGTGAGGGAGAGGTGGAGCAGGAAGAAGTCCCTGGGGGGTGTGCAGGTGGTGGTGGCAGGCTACGGCGCTGAGGATGAGGTCATTGCCCAGGAGGGCAGCCAGGGAGATGCCCAGGAAGAAGCAGAAGTGCAAGAGCTGCAACCAGGAGGAGGAAGTGGGGGATGGAGCTGCTATTGGACATGAGCTTCCTCCGGGCATCAGGAAAATGTCCAAGGAGGAAAAGGCAGTGAAAACTTTGGGGCAGGTTTCCTAGATCAAACCCATGAATTCCTCTGAGCATCTACCCTCATCCCAAGTATCTGCAGTCACACATATATAGATTCTGGACTGTAGAAGACAGGCTTAGCATGACTTTAAGATGATTTCTTCTCAATTTTTTGATTTATTTTTCTACTGCCAGGTCTGAGAGGGGCATCGTGGAACCAAAGGAACCCTGAGACATTTCAGAATCCCACGTGTCTTGGGTCTGTCTGAGCTGGAGTTCATTTTCTCACTGCAGGCGTCACAGTGCTGTGCTTTGCATTGGGAGCTACAAAGGGGTTAATCACACCAGTGCTTTGGCAACTGCTGAGCAGGGCTGGTGCAGCATCTTCGTCCCCTGAATCGGGGGCAAGATCATGGGAGGCGATACAGACAGGTCAGTTGAGCCAAATGGACCAAAGGGACATTGCAGAATATATGGCGTCAGCTCAGCTACAAGAGCTCAGGAAAGGAACAGGAAAGGGGGAAAATCCATTTTTTTACAATACATGCCTTCTGAGCGGCTTCTCTGTGTGGTGAAGCACTGCTTCCCATGAAGTGGCCAGGTATGGCTGCTGACAGGAAGTAGAGAGAAAATCTTTTTATTTTCCTCTTCACTTATGCATGCGCAAACTTTGACTTTTGCTTTAGTAAAGTGCCTGATCTCAAGGTAGAAATAATTTTCCATCTTATTCTGTCTCTTCTGTCTGGCTGGGAAGGGCAGCAATAGAGCAGCTTGGTGGGCACCTGGCATCCAGGTAAGGTCAACCCACTGCAACATTGCAGGGTCTCATGGAACCAAAGGACTGCTGGGAGACTGGGGGAACTCACGGAATCAAGTGGCCGTCGTGGCACTGCCCTGCATCATAGAAGCAAATGTTCCCTGGGAAACTACAGAAACCAGGGACTTAAGGGACATCATTGGGATGTGCGGGACCTCAGGGAATTAAACAAACCGTGGGATATCTTTGGAACTTCATGGAATCAAAGGGATTGGAATCAAAGGGATAAAACAAAAGAATTAAACCCCATGACCAGAAACCATTGGATCGAACATTTCTTTAATATGCCAGCTGGGGATTCATGGGGGTACTCTGCCATGCATGAATCAAAGAATCAGTATAAATTTCGGAGTATAAATACAGTGATACTTGAAAGACCCTCCCCTTCACAAGCAGTCCAAAATTCTCTTATGATTTTAGGGTCAAATAGCCTCTTGGATTTTATTCGTGGAGCAAGACTGCCATCTAGCGTCCATTTCTTCTGGGAGGGGCAGTCCTTTTCACAGAGTGGTCTTCTCCCTTAGCAGGCCTCGTAGCGTCTCTGATCTATCCGACCCCTAACCCCTAAACTAAATGCTTTAGGACCAGCTAAGACGTGTCTTAGAACTTCCCATTTGCTTAAACAATGTATAATTGACTTTCTTCTTAAAAGAACAATCTCTTATTAAACAAGTTTTCTGAGGCCTGTAAGCTAATTTCTTGAAGATGGGCATATGATACACTCTCTATTAGTTTCCATGTATCATCTACATTCTCTCTCCTACAACTAATTGTAGTCTTAAAAGAAAAGAAAAGACTGCTACCATGCCAAGAAAGCAAACCCCTTTGTTGATTAGGATTTTTATCTAAGAAAAACTTCTGATTTACGAAGCCATTAAGGATGGAGATCCTCTCTCATTTCAGTATCATTGTGACAATATGGGGCCTCACATAACATATGGAACACAGAACATTGCACATTCCCAAGCAATCAAGGGGCCATTGTAACACTCCAGGGCCTCCTGGAAGACGGAGGCCCCGCAGAGAGACCTCAAATCAGAGGTTTGGGCAATCCTCAACCAGAGGAAGTTCAACAAGGGGAAGTGCCAGATTCTGTCCCTGTGATGGGGCAACCCCGAATGTCCGGACAGACTGGGAATGATATTCTGCATAGCAGCGCTGGAAAATGGCCTCTGGGGTCCTGGTGGATGACCAGTTGGCCAAGAGTCAGTTGTGCTCTGGCGGGGGCTCCCTGCTCGGTCACAGGAGGGTTTTCAGACACACGAGTCCTTCGCTTGCACACAGACACAGACAGTTCATGGTAGCAGGGGCAGTATCTCCTGGGGTTCCTGCTGCCGCGCCAGGAGCCTGGATGCACCTAAGCCCTTGTGGGGTGCCACCTGCTCTGCCACTATCTGAGATGCCCCACCGCCTGAGAGATGGGAACGTGGAGCTCTGTCCAAGAGAAGCACATCCCAGAGCTGCACGCATGGGCTTTGCCAGGATTTAGAACTGTAAAATGCAATGTGACACCGAGACACTCTTTGTCCCACATAACTTCAAGGTCTCCCCAGGAGGTTGATGGCAATTGTTCTTGCTCAGGGTCATCTCCCCACACCAACAGCAGGTGTGTACTCAAGACTTGTCTGTGCAATGCAAACAGACACACCCTGCCTAGTTCTTCGGTCTCTCCAAGGAAGGCAAAAGAATCTCTGTGTGCCGGGTGAGAAGCCAGTGCTGGAAGTTGTGGTTCTATTGTGAGTGCCAAGAGCGGATGGCAGGTCTGTGATAAATGCCCTGAGGAGATGACCTGGGTTTTCCAGTGCACATGGCAATAGATCACACCCTGCTTTGGTGGTCATTTATGTCCTACGGAGGTGACAGAGATGGGAAAGAGAATGAAATTTTTGAATGTGCCTCTGAGTGCCCCTCAACCTGCTGCAAATGTGCAGATTCCAGTACATCCAGTTCAGGTGTGAGAGGCTGTTCCCTGGTCCTCTGAGTAAGAAGAGCTGGACGAGGGACACAGCAGAACTCGCTTACTGAGACTGCATCTCCATGAATCCCAAAGCAAGTGCGAGGGGTTATGACACGTCCGAGTTTTCCCAGGGGAAGGTGTTTCTCCCATGCACTCCCTCCCCGTGGCACAGCTCCCGACAAAAACACAAGTGGTCTTTGTCCCTAGCAAAAGTGCTCCTGCTGCTAGCAGGGATGTTCCACGGGAAAGGCCAGGAGAGGTTGAGCCCGGAGGGCACTGAGCCCGGAGGGATGTTCTGCCTCTCGTGCCCCTCGACCATTCTCGCAAGCGCTTGCCCTGGAGGACAATTCAGGAGTCTCCACGTACCAAAAGAGAGATGTGAGGGAAGAGACGATGGCGGTGTAAGAAACACATGGCCTGTCAATCTGAAGATCCTCGATACCTACACCATCCCTGCCACCCAGCCCGGCCCAACCGGTTCCACAGTGCAGAGCACGGACCGCCGCCGCTCTGCCGCCGCTGTCGCCTGGCCTCCGCCTCCAACCAGCACCCGAGGGGAACCCGGGAGGCGACGACACCTCTCCCAGCCCCGGGGCGGATTTGTCGGAGGAGGACAGGGGAGGAGGGAGAGGAAGGCAGAGGAGGCGGAGAGGAGGAGACCAGCCAGGAGCAGAGAGTCGGGGCTCGTGGGGGCAGAGGGGCGCCGGGAAGCGGATCGGCGGCTGCGGCCCTGTCGGGGAGCGGGGCTGGTGGCACTGACTGCGGTTTTGATCTGTGCACAGGGTTGCTGGCTGGAGACCGTAGTGGCCGGGGCAGCCCCCTGGGGTGGACGTGCATATTCCTCGATGTTGCCCTCCTGTCTGGTCGGTTCTTCACAAAACTCTTCTCCCGAACTATCTTTCCAGCCCTCCCTCCCTCTGGTCCATAAAGTATTCCCTGGGAACACTCACCGCTTTTTTCTTTGTCTAGTCGTTATTCTTTCCTTGCTTTACTCTCTGTCCTTCAGTGAATTCGTGCAGTCTGTCCTTCCCCTTTCCTACTTTTCTTCCTCTCTTCGCTTGGCTTAATCCCGTAGCTTTCCATTCTTCAGTGACTTCACCAATCCATTTCTCTTTTCCGCTCACCTCTCTCCAGCAAATATTAATGGACATTTCAACTACTACACACCTTTATATCCTCTTAAAATTCTTCTCCGTATTGGCTTGACTGCTGCTGTGCCCTTTGTTTTGGGAAAAAACATCCAATGTAAAAACACTTCCGACGGCTTTTCTTCATCTCCCTGTCAGTGTCTGCAGGTAGAGCCCAGGTGCAACAGGACCAGTTGGTAGAGACCGCCGAGAGCAGTGAAATCTCCAAGTGCTCACACGCCAACATACGAAACGGTGATTTTATCCATTCCTACCGGCAGCTCCCGGGTCACAGCCCCGAGTTTCTCGGTGCTTAATGGTCCAGAGAGCTGCTAAATGGTCCAGAGAGCTGCGGGTGCCAACGGGGCTGCTGTGGGTGAGGGGTGATGGTCTTTCCACCGTTCTCGGGCTCTCCCGGCACCGTCATGTAGACGAGTTGGGTATTAGCGCTTCTATTAAAACAGGGTTTTCAGCCATACAAAGAGAACAGGCTTCAGTACCTGGGTGCCAAGTGACGTAAAAAGCAGAGCGCAACGCAAGAGGTACCAGTGCTAGAACACTGAATTTACCCCTGGCCTGTCAAATCCTCATCTCACTAAAATTAATAATGCGTCAGATTCTGCTTCCAGGCTGCCTCTGGTACGACCTCCCGTTTTCTCCAGGCTGCCGAAATAGAGCTCAGGACAAGCATACATATGTATGTTTTCAGGACAAGCATGCATATTTCAGGTGTTACCTTGTCTTCTGAGCAGGAGAAGTGACACAACTTGGATCTCATCACGGAGACTGTATCTCCATTGGTCCAAAACTGTTCGGAGATGCCATGCCGTGATTTCTCATGGGCAGGTGCTTCACCCATGCACTATTTCAGCGTAGAACTGGTGCCACAGCCCAAGTCTAAAACTAAGGTGCTATTTGTCTCCAGCAGAAATGCTCCTGCTGACAGCTCCGCTCCCCACAGACTTCGATCGGTCTCCCGGTGTATCGTAGCCCCCGTAAGCCATGGTCCACTGCAAACAGGGATTTGAATATGTTGCCAGCCGGGGAAAACTGGAAGTCGTCTCAGAGGCAGCCTGCAGGTTGAAAGGGATGCATTAATAAAGTTAGTGAGACGAGAGTTTGATAGACCTGGAGCAGCTTTGGAATGATCTCCTGATTTTCTTTAGAAAAGGAGAAATGTGTGACTGGAGAGAGAGCCGTGATATCTTTTGGTGGCAGCATGTGGAAGAGAGGACAGACGGAGAGGGATAGCGAAGTTGAAGTGGCGAGCAGAGAGAGAGAAGGAGGCCTGAACTTTCTCTTCTTTCCCTCTTTATTTCTTTAGAGATGTAAGATCGCCTGGAGTGAACACATGAAAGACAGCAAGTACATGATCTGCAGCGATGTTTCTCTATTCAGTTGTATTCCCCCACGGGACATGAAAAGGCAGTTGAATATTTCCTGGGAGGAAAAAGAATGCATTTATGAAAAGCTGGGATATAGAGAGGAGGTGTACCAGGCAGAAAGTGACGACGAGGTAGCCAAAATTCATGCTGAGACAAACCTGCCTGTTTACCGAGAGTGTCAGAAATCTCCACCCTGTGCCGAGAGAAGAGAGCTGCCAGAAACGAATCTCTTAGAGGGGGAACAAAGGAAGCAGGAGGGCCGAGAAATGAACTGTACTTTCAGTACCTCAAATGCTCTCTTTGGGTTTCTCCCTCCCCAAGCAGCAGCCCGTCTGGCTCCCACAGCCGATGGCATTCTGAGCATTGCCTGGCTCTGGGGTCTCACTCATGGGTAGAGATTGTTCCCGGTCAGCTCGCAGTGCAGTCCTCCCATCCCCAGTTGCAATCGCCTGCTCTGCTGCACACACACTGATATGCTTTTGGGAGCTCCGGGCTTCTACCCTTCTGCACCTTTCACATCTTCCCGTGCTGTCCTCAGCTCTCTGGGCTGCTTGCAGCTTCCTCGGGGAACACGTGTCTCCTCCGCTTCTGTGGCTTTTCCCCTGTCCTTCTTCATCTGCCTGGGAAGAATTCTTCTCTCCCAGCTCCCCGGAAAAGGGAAATAAGCCCTGCTGGGTAGCAACCCAGTGTCTCTAGATTTGCCTTTCTCTTCTGCGAAAATGCAAAGTCTGAGAGGAACGTGGCTCCAGCAGGGCTGCTGGATATCCCAGCTCCAGCGATGGCCAAGGAGAGCATATGCCCTAGGGAATGTACTGAGGGATGAGCAGGGAAGAGGATGAAGACCCTGACGCACATGCAGGGAGCACATGGGGCAACTGCCAGAATGCGGCTTGAGAGTGGTGGGGCTAGGATAGCCCTGGTCCACCCAGGGTAGTTGAAGGTCTGGGGGCTTGGCAGATGGAGACCATCACACCCAGCCCCTTCCCTAAACCAAGTCCAGAGGGATCCCAGGCACCCATCACACCACAGGAAACAGAGGTTTTCACATGCTTCCCAGGTGGAAGAGCATTATCGAGTTCACTCTCCTTATGCCTGTGTGCTCCTGAAAATTTTCTACCATCTTAAGTATCAGAGGAGAGATAACACATTTAGAGGAAGCTGAGAATTCTGCATTTTTACTGAGAGGCTAATGAAGGATGGTCCTGCAACCATCCTTCCTGAGGCCAGGGCCACATGGCTGGAGGTCTCTCCTTTCTTACTGCTTTGCTTTCCTCTCTCACCACCTCTAACGCTTGGTTTGGCTTGGTTGCACCTCGCTCCTTCGCACTGTCTGCCTTCACAGCTTCTTCACAACACTTCCGAGATGTAGTGTTCAGATCCTTGACGAGTGACACTCCAAATCTTGCGGACCCTTACTCTCTGTCTTTTCCACACTCCAGGCAGGCAAGAACCCCTCCTCCTATCCAAAGAGGAAGATCTTCATGAACCAGAGAATCGCGGTTCCTGCCTGGAGTGGATCAGAGTAACCAGGAGACGATGCCTCAAGAGAAGCTAGAGACACACATGGCAGCTGACTGCAGGATGCCCAGATTTGCCCTCCCCGGTGCTGTATAAATCACTTTGCACTCAGGCATTCTGTCGCAAGCCTGCGCTCTGTGTAGGAATGAAAAGTCATGTTTTCATAGGGGTGCTAATTTGCTCTGCCGTAGAACCAATTAACTGAGTTTTGTTTCTAAGAGAATCCCCTGAAATCTCTGAAGACCACAGTGTCAATGAGTCCGTGTCTGCCAGGGCCCAGGAATACAGAGCCGCGTTCCCATGACGGGGCCCAGAGAGCCAGAGGACGGTGGAAAGACCGTCTCCTGTCACCAACTACCACCCCGTTGGCGGCCGCAGCTCTCTGGACCATTTAACAGCGTGCACGAGGAGCTCGGGGCTGTGACCCGGGAGCTGCCGGTAGGAATGGATAAAATCACCGTTTCGTATGTTGGCGTGTGAGCACTTGGAGATTTCACTGCTCTCGGTGGTCTCTACCAACTGGTCCTGCTGCACCTGGGCTCTACCTGCAGACACTGGCAGGGAGATGAAGAAAAACCTTCGGAAGTGTTTTTGCACTGGATATTTTTTCCCAAAACAAAGGGCACAGCAGCAGTCAAACCGATACGGAGAAGAATTTTAAGAGGATATAAAGGTGTGTAGTAGTTGAAATGTCCATTAATATCTGCTGGAGAGAGGTGAGCGGAAAAGAGAAGTGGATTGGTGAAGTCACTGAAGAATGGAAAGCTACGGGATTAAGCCAAGCGATAAAAATAAGAAAAGTGGGAAAGGGGAAGGACAGACTGCATGAAGTCACTGAAGGACAGAGAGTAAAGCAAGGAAAGAATAACGGCCAGACAAAGAAAAAAGCGATGAGTGTTCCCAGGGAATACTTTATGGACCAGAGGGAGGGAGGTTTGGGAAGATAGTTCGGGAGAAGAGTTTTGTGAAGAACCGACCAGACAGGAGGGCAACATCGAGGAATATGCACGTCCACCCCAGGGGGCTCCCCCGGCCACTACGGTCTCCGGCCGTCAGCCCTGCGCACAGATCAAAATCGCGACCAGCGCCACCAGCCCCGCTCCCCGACAGGGCCGCAGCCGCCGATCCGCTTCTCGGCGCCCCTCTGCCCCCACGAGCCCCGACTCTCTGCTCCTGGCTGGTCTCCTCCTCTCCACCTCCTCTGCCTTCCTCTCCCTCCTCCCCTGTCCTCCTCCGACAAATCCGCCCCGGGGCTTGGACAGGCGTCGGCGCCTCCAGGGCTCTCCTTGGGTGCTGGCTGGAGGCGGAGGCTAGGCGACAGCTCGGCGGCTGTCCGTGCTCTGCACTGTGGAACCGGCGGGGCCGGGCTGGGTGACAGGGGTGGTGTTTGGTATCGAGGATCTTCAGATTGACAGGCCATGTGCTTCTTACACCGCCATCGTCTCTTCCCTCACATCTCTCTTTTGGCACGTGGAGACTCCTGAATTGTCCTCCAGGGCAAGCGCTTGCGAGAATGGTCGAGGGGTACGAGAAGCAGAACATCCCTCCGGGCTCAACCTCTCCTGGCCTTTCCCGTGGAACATCCCTGCTAGCAGCAGGAGCACTTTTGCTAGGGACAAAGACCACTTGTGGTTTTGTCGGGGGCGGTGGCACCAGTGCCACGGGGAGGCAGTGCATGGGAGAAACACCTTCCCCTGAGAAAACTCGGACGTGGCATAACCCCTCGCACTTGCTTTGGGATTCATGGAGATGCAGTCTCAGTAAGCGAGTTCTGCTGTGTCCCTCGTCCAGCTCTTCTTACTCAGAGGATCAGGTAACAGCCTCTCACACCTGAACTGGATGTACTGGAATCTGCACATTTGCAGCAGGTTGAGGGGCACTCAGAGGCACATTCAAAAATTTCATTCTCTTTCCCATCTCTGTCACCTCCGTAGGACATAAATGACCACCAAAGCAGGGTGTGATCTATTGCCATGTGCACTGGAAAACCCAGGTAATCTCCTCAGGGCATTTATCACAGACCTGCCATCCGCTCTTGGCACTCACAATAGAACCACAACTTCCAGCACTGGCTTCTCACCCGGCACACAGAGATTCTTTTGCCTTCCTTGGAGAGACCGGAAGAACTAGACAGCGTGTATCTGTTTGCATTGCACAGACAAGTCTTGAGTACACACCTGCTGTTGGTGTGGGGAGATGACCCTGAGCAAGAACAATTGCCATCAACCTCCTGAGGAGACCTTGAAGTTATGTGGGACAAAGAGTGTCTCGGTGTCACATTGCGTTTTACAGTTCTAAATCCTGGCAAAACCCATGCGTGCAGCTCTGGGATGTGCTTCTCTTGGACAGAGCTCCGCGTTTCCATCTCTCAGGCGGTGGGGCATCTCAGATAGTGGCAGAGCAGGTGGCACCCCACAAGGGCTTAGGTGCATCCAGGCTCCTGGCGTGGCAGCAGGAACCCCAGGAGATACTGCCCCTACTGCCATGAACTGTTTGTGTCTGTGTGCAAGCGAAGGACTCGTGTGTCTGAAAACCCTCCTGTGACCGAGCAGGGAGCCCCCGCCAGAGCACAACTGAATCTTGGCCAACTGGCCATCCACCAGGACCCCAGAGGCCATTTTCCAGCGCTGTTATGTAGAATATCATTCCCAGTCTGTCCGGACATTCGGGGTTGCCCCATCACAGGGACAGAATCTGGCACTTCCCCTTGTTGAACTTCCTCTGGTTGAGGATTGCCCAAACCTCTGATTTGAGGTCTCTCTGCGGGGTCTCCGTCTTCCATGAGGCCCTGGAGTGTTCCAATGGCCCCTTGATTGCTTGGGAATGTGCAGTGTTCTGTGTTCCATGTGTCTCATGAGGTCCCATATTGTCACAATGGTACTGAAATGAGAGAGGATCTCCATCCTTAATGGCTTCGTAAATCAGAAGTTTTTCTTAGATAAAAATCCTAATCAACAAAGGGGTTTGCTTTCTTGGCATGGTAGCAGTCTTTTCTTTTCTTTTAAGACTACAATTAGTTGTAGGAGAGAGAATGTAGATGATACATGGAAACTAATAGAGAGTGTATCATATGCCCATCTTCAAGAAATTAGCTTACAGGCCTCAGAAAACTTGTTTAATAAGAGATTGTTCTGTTAAGAAGAAAGTCAATTATACATTGTTTAAGCAAATGGGAAGTTCTAAGACACGTCTTAGCTGGTCCTAAAGCATTTAGTTTAGGGGTTAGGGGTCGGATAGATCAATCAGAGACGCTACGAGGCCTGCTAAGGGAGAAGACCACTCTGTGAAAAGGACTGCCCCTCCCAGAAGAAATGGACGCTAGATGGCAGTCTTGCTCCACGAATAAAATCCAAGAGGCTATTTGACTCTAAAATCATAAGAGAATTTTGGACTGCTTGTGAAGGGGAGGGTCTTTCAAGTATCACTGCATTTATACTCCGAAATTCATACTGATTCTTTGATTCAAGCATGGCAGAGTACCCCCACCAATCCCCAGCTGGCATATTAAAGAAATGTTCGATCCAATGGTTTCTGGTCATGGGGTTTAATTCTTTTGTTTTATCCCTTTGATTCCAATCCCTTTGATTCCATGAAGTTCCAAAGATATCCCACGGTTTGTTTAATTCCATGAGGTCCCGCACATCCCAATGATGTCCCTTAAGTCCCTGGTTTCTGTAGTTTCCCAGGGAACATTTGCTTCTATGATGCAGGGCAGTGCCACGACGGCCACTTGATTCCGTGAGTTCCCCCAGTCTCCCAGCAGTCCTTTGGTTCCATGAGACCCTGCAATGTTGCAGTGGGTTGACCTTACCTGGATGCCAGGTGCCCACCAAGCTGCTCTATTGCTGCCCTTCCCAGCCAGACAGAAGAGACAGAATAAGATGGAAAATTATTTCTACCTTGAGATCAGGCACTTTACTAAAGCAAAAGCCAAAGTTTGCGCATGCATAAGTGAAGAGGAAAATAAAAAGATTTTCTCTCTACTTCCTGTCAGCAGCCATACCTGGCCACTTCATGGGAAGCAGGGCTTCACCACACAGAGAAGCCGCTCAGAAGGCATGTATTGTAAAAAAATGGATTTTCCCCCTTTCCTGTTCCTTTCCTGAGCTCTTGTAGCTGAGCTGACGCCATATATTCTGCAATGTCCCTTTGGTCCATTTGGCTCAACTGACCTGTCTGTATCGCCTCCCATGATCTTGCCCCCGATTCAGGGGACGAAGCTCACAATGCAGATGCTGCACCAGCCCTGCTCAGCAGTTGCCAAAACACTGGTGTGATTAACCCCTTTGTAGCTCCCAATGCAAAGCACAGCACTGTGACGCCTGCAGTGAGAAAATGAACTCCAGCTCAGACAGACCCAACGCATGTGGGATTCTGAAATGTCTCAGGGTTCCTTTGGTTCCACGATGCCCCTCTCAGACCTGGCAGTAGAAAAATAAATCAAAAAATTGAGAAGAAATCATCTTAAAGTCATGCTAAGCCTGTCTTCTACAGTCCAGAATCTATATATGTGTGACTGCAGATACTTGGGATGAGGGTAGATGCTCAGAGGAATTCATGGGTTTGATCTAGGAAACCTGTCCCAAAGTTTTCACTGCCTTTTCCTCCCTGGACATTTCCTGATGCCCGGAGGAAGCTCATGTCCAACAGCAGCTCCATCCCCCACTTCCTCCTCCTGGTTGCAGCTCTTGCACTTCTGCTTCTTCCTGGGCATCTCCCTGGCTGTCCTGCTGGCCAACGGCCTCATCCTCAGCGCCGTAGCCTGCCACCACCACCTGCACACCCCCAGGGACTTCTTCCTGCTCCATCTCTCCCTCACACACCCGGGCTGCATCTGCACCACTCTCCCCAAAGCCATGACCAATTCCCTCTGGAACACCAGGGGCATGTCCTACTCAGGATGAGCTGCACAGGTGTTTTTTGCTTTTCTTCTTGATCACAGTGGAGCTTGCCCTTCTCACCATCATGTCCTATGACCGCTATGTGGCCATCTGCAAAGCCCTTCACTACAGGACCCTCCTGGGCAGCAGAGCTTGTGCCCACGTGGCAGCAGCTGCCTGGGCCACTGGGAAGTGGGTCTGGCCCTGGGGCTGCAGGAGCTGCCGCCTGAGCTGATGATCTCCTGAGCAGTCGAGACATGCAGTCACTGCCCCTGTCCTCTGTTGCCTCCCTTTCTTGCTGCAGGACCAGAAACGACTGTGCTGCTCTGCTGGGCTGGGGCGGGGCAGGGAGATGGGGGGACCAGGGAGGGGTTGGTCTGGGCAGTTCCAGTGACTAGAAAACCCCAATGTTCATCTGAAGTGTAGGAGTGGGAGCATTACAGGGTTGAGGTGGCTCCAGGCTCTGGGAGTGGTAGCAGGAGCCCAGGGAGACACTGCCCCTGCTGCAATGAACTGCCTGTGTGTGTGCCAGGGAAGGACTCTTGTCTCTGAACACCCCCGTGTGTGCATCAGTCCAGCTCAGGATTGGACACTGCTCAGAGCCCTGACACATTTCTCTGTGTGACTCCAGGAAAACCCCCGTTGTGCCAGGGAGTTACCAGATCCTTTGCTGTCACCCTCCTGGTGTCCTGTGTAATGATGAAACTAGAAAAGGTGATCATCATACCCTGGTAATTTTCTAAGAGGAGAAATGTCACTGCTGGAAAGAAGTGTCACTGAAGAGGTGCGAAGAGGGAACATCATTGTTTCCTTCAGTCTGTTCCACAGCAGGTTCCCCTGGAGCCCCAGGGACACCTGCGGGGAACCCAGAGGGGCAGAGAAAGGGCTGCCTTTGGCTCTTGCTGTGCTGCTCAGCTGGGCCGGGCTCCTGGCACACAGGGAAATCCTGGCAAGCGGGCAACACTGCAGAGAGACAGCTCTGCCCAGGAGCAGCTCCTCTGCACAGCCCAGCAGGGCCGAGGGCACTGCCTGAAGGTACGAGAGAAGAGAAGAAAGGCAAAGGGAGGTTAAAGGTAGCGGAAAGATGGGAGGTGTTCAGCTGAGACACAACTTGGGGACACAACTTCACACTCCTCTGCAGAGTGAGTCTACAGGTGCAGGGCAATGTCGCTTGTGTTCCTGGAGGAATCTCCTAAAGCTACCACATGCCACAGCCTTGCACATCTGTCAGGACTCTCCCAGTTTCTCTGTTGCGCCGGAGGAGGATGTTCTCCAGGGCAGGCCTTCCCTGCAGCACCTTCAGAGGGACAGTGCAGGTGGGCTCCTTCTCCCAGGGATGGCTGCGGGGTGGGAAGGTGGGGGTGCAGCCAGGGATGCCCGGGGCTGTCCTGCAGAGCAGGGTCCCTGTGCTCCGGGGTTCTTTGTGCCAGGGTAGGGACTTTGCTGCCTGCTGGGGTCAGGTCTCATCCTACCTGGGTAGTTGCCCACCCCTCTGCAGGGAGAAGCTGTCGGTGGGTGGTGAGAACCCCAGCAGGAGCCAGGCAGGTTCTTCCTGCCGTTGGATGAGGTGTGTGTGGTCAGGGCTAGGGAGGTCAGGGCTGTTCCCAGATCCAGATCACACCAGCACATTTCCAAGAGCACTGTCAAATGGGAAGGACAAAGCACAATTATTAGGAAGGAATGGAGTTTTTCTGAGTCAGTGTTTTCAGTTTCCTACTCCTGAGGAATCTGGGGGTTGAGAAATGGAAAAGGAGCTCCCATGTTGGACAAGTCACTGAGACTCCTGAGCTGGAACTTGGAATGCACAAGTGCTTCTGTAAGCAACTTCCTAAAGTGCTTTCGGCCTCTGCTCTGCTTTTGACAGAAGCAGCATCACTTCTGCTGGACCCATCTGTTTTTTCTTTATCTGCCCTTTTCCACCCGCAAAAAGTTGCCCCGTCAGTGCCCTGCAAACAAGCAGGTTTCTCTCAGGTCACAGTGAGTGCACATTCGGATGGAGTGCTGACAGGGAAGTCACGAATGGATTTCTGATGTTGAGTCTACTGTTTTGAAATCAGAAAATGTGGTGTTGAAGTCATCGTTAGCCTTTGAGAGGGAAGCGGGAGAAAAATCGGATAAATTTGTTGCTAAAAATGAGCTGCTTCAAACTGAGGTTGACCACCTTCAAAGTCTTGTTAAAATTTGGATGATTATGAAACAGTCAGTTCACCGATTACCCCCATCAATACTAGACAATGCCCGCAGTATAAAGGCATAAAGCCATCCCAGCCCCTCCAGGAACCCTCAAATCCCATCCCGGTCCCACAGGACACTCCCAACTTGCCCTCAAACTCTCCGAGGCCCCCAGACTGCCTCCCAGACCCAGAAAACCCCACAAGATGCCCCCAAACCCCTCCCAGTTACCTCCAGCCCTCTCAGGACCTTTCAAACCCTCTCCTTGTTGCCCCCTTCCCCTCGAGGATGCCCCCAAACTCTCTCCCAGTCCCTTCCCAGACCCCCGACGATTCCCCAAAACCCCTCACAGTCGCCCCAATCTCCAAACCTCCCCCCCTACCCTCCAAGCTCCCCCAAACACCTTCCCACTTACCCCCACGACCTCCAAGCCCTTCTCAGCCTCCCCATTCCTTCCCAAAGCCCCTCCCAATTGCCGGCCCGTCCCCCAGGCTCGGGTGAGGAGGTGCCCCAGGCTGACGGGCCCGCCCAGGCAGGGGCGGTTCCAGCAGCATGTCAGGAGCCACCCCCTGCCCCGAAAGCTCCCGCCCGCCCTGGAGCCACCTCAGCTGCCCCTGCAGGGGAGAAATCCAGGCCGGAGCAGAGCAGGGGGCAGGGCCGGGCTGGGACCTCGATGGACGGGGGCACTGGGAGAGCAGGGGAGAGACCGGGATGGGCTGAGAGGGCACTGGGGGAGAGGGGAGACACTGGGATGGGCTGAGGGGGCAATGGGAGGGAGAGGGGAAAGATTTTTGCCCCTTTCCTGGGCACTTGAACGCCCTCTGCACCCCCGTTCCCGGCCGTGCCGGCTGTCCTTCCCCCACAAGCCAGGAACAGGTTTTGGGGCTCCCTCGTGGGTCGCAGCCAATAGAACGGCTCTGCTGGAATGACGTCATTGCCAAATTCTGCTGGGCCCCTGTCCTTGTGCCGGTGAGTCATCCGATAGAACGTCGAAACTTCCGCAGGGGCTGCCGGGAGCGGGGCGGTGATGGCGGGGGAGGGGAGGGGAGGATCGGGATTGAACCCGATTGGTCCCGATCGATCCCGGCCCCAGGGTCTCCCCCCGCCGCCCTGTTTTTCACGTGCGGCACCAACGAGGCCATGGTGGTGTGGGGTGAGTTCAGGCGGTCCGGGGGCTCCTGGTGACCCCTCCGAATCTCCCCCAAGACTCTTGGGAACCGCCCAGATACCCCCAAGACTCCTGAGGACCCTCCACCTTTCCCCCTCCTCCCCCAAATCTCCTGTGCATCCCCTTAACCCTTGAAAATCTCCTGGGACCACCTCAGACCCCCAGACTCCCTCCTGGGGACCCCCAAACACTCTTCAGGACTCCGGGGCCCCTCCCGACCCCCTCCTAGAGTCTTTTGGGTGTCACCGACCCTTTACGGCTTATTCCTCCGTCCATTTTTCCACCCCGGACTGCTGGGGGTCCACCCCCCCAAGAAACTACTGGGAACTCCCCAGTGTCCCACCACGAGATTCCTGGGTCCCTCCCCCCCCCCCCAAACCCCCTGTGGGTGCCCCCATCCTTTCTTCCCCTCGAAAATATTCTTGGGGGTCCCCCAATGTCTCCTCCAGCCCCCATCCTGCCAGGGATGGATTTGGGGGGATCTCCTTCCCCTTCCCTCTGGCCCGAAAGCAAATGCCCTTCCTGTCCTTCTTCCTTCGCCCCCAGGCAGAAAAGAGAAGAGAAACAGCCAGTTGGCCCTGGCAGGTGTGGGTGTGTGCAGGCTGTGGTTGAGTGGTTGAGAAGGGAGAGGAGGGGGCTGGTGTTTGGGCCAAGTCCAGCAGGTGATGTCTTTTGTGTCTGGCAGTCCTTGGTCGGCTCCACGACCATCCAGCTGTCAGTAACCACGACATACCCATCAGCCCTTCTCTTCTTGGCTCCTACACTTGCCAACCCTAAGCTGCTCCTAAGTTCTCTTGCTGTCAGTTCATAAAGAGGTCTTGTCAAGTGTTACTGATTTAGAAACTAAAGCCTGACATCTTTGTCTTTGCCAAAGATGTGTGTGAAAGGGCAGTGCTGTTGCAAAGCAGTGTTGAGCTTCACATTGGGTGACTTGGCAGCTTCCTCTGCATCACCCATGCACCCTGGGTTTCTTTGAAAAGTACTTTTCACTCCAAATGTGACACCACATTAGCCTGTAGGACATCCTGTCCCCAAATGGATAACTGTAAATATGAATAATAAAAAAGTGACCCCCTCCATTATTCAAGAAAAGCTTGTATCTCTGTACTAAAAGCATCCAAGGGTCACGTCCCCCAGTTTTCTATCTGACAAGGGTTTGGAGGGGCTGCTTTGTGCAGGGAACCCTTTGGGGGCCCCTTGCACATGGGTAGGGCTGCACTCTGGGGGTGTGGGGCTTTGGTTCTTTGGTTGCCAGGGGCCACTGTGAGTTCACTGAGCCGGGGTGGGGACAATGGGCAGGGCTGGCTGGGACAGGCTGTGGCACCTGTGACATAAAAGGGAAGTGTCCCTGTGGGGCAGCTCTGCAGGGCCCATCAGGGGATGCTGCCCAGTGCAACCTGTGCTGTGGGGAGCACGCACACAGGGAGAGGCTGGGCTGGACGAGGGCCAGGGCAGCAAGGCCACCCCAGGGAGTGGGTTCTGCCCCTGCCTGCATGGCCCAGCCCCTGGCAGGAGCACCTTGGGCAGGGCCTGGTGCTGCTGCTGGGGCAGGGGGTGAGGCCTTGCCGCCTGCCAGCTGCCTGGGCCCCTGTCCTTGCTGTGCCACATCCCCGAGGCTCCATCCCCGCTCCCCCAGCGCCAGCTCCCTCCTTCCCAGCCCCAACCAAGCCCTTCTCTGTGTCCTCCTGCAGGCCATGGCTATCACAACATTCCTTTTGGTGCTTGTGCAAAGCATCATCCAGTCCGCGCAGGCGGTAGGGGAGGGGCTGCACAAGACTCAGTGAGCTTGGAGGTCTTTTCCAAGCTGAAGGACTCTTGGATTCTGTGATTGTGTGCTGGATTCAGCTGGGTCCGTGTTAGCAGCATTAGTTTGCTCCCAAAGTTTCCTCGCTGTCAGCTCTTGTGGCCTAAGGCTTGAGCTCCTTTAACTCCTTGTGCTGAGCTACTGATGGGAAACGAGAGGCCTCTGCGAGCAGATTCCTGGTGTTCCCTGTAGAACAGTGAGGGAGAAGGTGTAGTCAAGTGGGAAGAGGAGTACTGTTTGTGTGTGGTCTCCTATGTGGCCTTGGCACCTTTGAGGGGCTTGAAGGAGAAAAGAGCTTTGTTAAAGTGAGAAGTGAAATAGTGTGTTGGCTGTTCTCTCTGCAGGGAGAAGCTGTCGGTGGGGGAGGGGTCACAGAGTGGGGGAGAGGCCGTAAAGTGGGGGAGGGGCCACAGAGTGGGAGAGGGGTCACAGAATGGGGGAGGGGTCACAGAGTGGGGGAGGAACCACAGAGTGGGGGAGGGGCCATAAAGTGGGGGAAGGGTCTGAGAGTGGGGGAGGGGCCGTAAAGTGGATGAGGGGCCATAGAGTGGGGGAGGGGTCAGAGAGTGGGGGAGGGGCCATGAAGTGGGAGAGGGGTCACAGAGTGGGGTAGGGGCTACAGAATGGGGTAGGGGCCACAGAATGGGGAAGGGGCCATAAAGTGTGGGAGGGGCCACGGGGTGGGGGATGGGTCACAACCTGGACTCGGGGAGTCAGGGCAGTGACCTCGGGGAGGGGGAGGGGTCAGGGCATGGGGTAGGGGTCTCACCTGATCCCGGGGCTATCGGGGCCATGGCGGGGCCGAACCTGGTGGGGACACCCAAGTTTTTCCCAAATTTCCCCTCATTTTTCCCAATTTTTCATCCATTTCTCCCAAATTTCTCACTCTTTCCCCAATTTTCCCCCCATTTCCCTCATTTTTCCCAAATTTCCCCATTTTTCTCAATTTTTCCCCATTTTTTTTCCAAATTCCTTCCATTGTTCCCAAATTCCCCCCATTTTTTCCCATTTTCCCCAAATTTCCCCTCATTTTTCCCAACTTTCCCCAATTTTTCATCCAATTTTACCCAAATTCCCCCATTTTTTTCTCAATTCACCCCATTTTTCCCAAATTTCCCCATTTTCCCCAAATTCCGCCATTTTTTCCCAATTTTTCCCTAAATTTCCCCTAATTTTTCCCAATTATCCCCCATTTTTCCTGATTTTTCACCCCTTTTCTCCAAATTTCTTACTTTTGTCCCAGTTTTCCCTCCATTTCCCCTCAAAATCCCTCATTTCCCCAAATTTCTGACTTTTCCACCAAAATTTCCCCTGTTTTTCCACATTTTCCCGGATTTTCCCCCAGTTTTCCTAAATTTCCCCCCATTTTTCCCCATTTTTATCAATTTCCCCCAAATTTCCCACTTTTTTCTCAAATTTCCCCCCATTTTTTCCTAATTTTTCATTCGTGTTCACCAAATTTCCCACTTTTTTCCCCAATTTTTCCCCATTTTCCCCAAAATTCCTGTTTTTTTCCCCCCATTTTTTCCCACTGGGGAAATTTGGGAAATTTGGAAAACTGGGGACCCAAAAATCCAAGAAAATGTGGGGAAATGGGGGAAAAATGTGGGGAAAATCTGGAGAAAAATCTGTGAAAATGTGGGAAAAATGGGGAAATTGCGGAAAATTCTGGGTAAAATGTGAGAAAAATCCGGGGAAATGGGGAAAAATGGGGGAAAATGTGGGAAATTCTGGGGAAAATGGGGAAAAATATGGGAAAATATGGAAAAATGAGGAAAAAAAGGGGGAAAATGGGGAAAAATGTGTGAAAATGTGGGAAAATGTGGGAAAAATGGGGGGAAAATCTGGGAAAATGGGGGGAAATCGAGAAAAAATCCAGGAAAATGGGGAAAAAATTGGGAAAAAAACTGGGAAAATGTGGAAAAATTGGGAAAAACCTGGGAAATTCTGGGGAAAATGGGAGAAAATCTGGGAAAAATGTGGAAAAAATGGGGGGGAAAGGGGAAAAAATGGGAAAAATCTGGGAAAATAGGGAAAAAATGGGGGGAAACTGGGGAATATTCTGGGAAAATCTGTAAATATGGGGAAAAAATCTGAGAAAAATGGGGAAAAATCTGGGAAAAATGGGGGAAAATGAGGAAAAATCTGGGAAAATGTGGAAAAAATGTGGGAAAAATCATGGAAAATGGGGGGAAATGTGGGAAAAATCTGGGGAAAATGGGGAAAAATCTGGGAAAATGTGAAAAAATTGGGAAAAACAGTGGGGAAAATGGGGGAAATGAGGAGAAATCCGTGAAAATGGGGGAAAATGAGGAAAAATGTGTGAAAATGGGAAAAAATGGGAAAAAAAATCCGGAAAAATGGGGAAAATCGGGAAAAATCAAGAAAAATGGGGGAAAATCTGGGAAAATGTGGGAAAATCTGGAAGAAAATCTGGAGAAAAATCTGAGAAAATGTGGGAAAAATGGGAAAAAATGTGGGAAAAATCTGGGAAAATGTGGGAAATTCTGGGAAAAGTGGAGGAAAAATCTGGAAAAAACCGGAAAAATGGGGAAAAAATAGGGAAAAATCTGGGAAAATCTGGGAGAAATCTAGGAAAATGGGGACAAACTGGGGGGGAAATGCTGGAAATTCTGGGGAAAATGGGGGGAATGGAGAAAAATGGGAAAAAATCCCAGAAAATGGGGGAAAATGGGGAAAGATTTAAAAAAATGGGAAAAAATCTTGGGAAAATCTGGGAAAAATGGGGAAAAATCTGGGAAAATGTGGAAAAAATGGGAGAAAATCCAGGAAATGGGGAAAAATGGGGAAAGATAAAAAAAATTTTGGAAAATGGGGAAAATATGGGAAATTCTGGGAAAAATCCAGGAAAATGGGGGAAAAAATCTGGGCAAATCTGGGAAAAATGTGAGAAAAAATCGGGGAAAATGTGGAAAAAATGGGAAAAAAAATCTGGGAAAATCTGGAGAAAAATGTGTGAAAATGTGTGAAAATGTGGGAAAATGTGGAAAAAATGGGGAAAAATCTGGGAAAATGGGGGAAAATCTGGGAAAATCTGGACAAAATGGGGAAAAATCAGGGAAAATGGGGGAAAAATGGGAAAAAATCTGGGAAAATGTAGGAAAATTGGGAAAAATCTGGAAAATGGGGGGGAAATGGGGAAAAATTCAGGAAAATGTGGAAAAATGGGAGAAAATCTGGGAAAAATGGGGAAAATGGGGGGAAATGTGGAAAAATGGGGAAAAATGTGGAAAAACTGGGTTAAACTGGGAGGAACTGGGAGAAACTGGGCCAGAGGAAAAGGGATGTTGCCATGGAAATGTGAGCCTGCCCCTCCCCCACCCGGCCCAGGGCCCACGGGGGGGGGGAACTGGGTTAAACTGGGACATACTGGGAGGCACTGGGGGACACACTAGAGTTACTGGGAGCTACTGGAAGCTACTGGGGGGGTCACTGGGGTTACTGGGATGGACACTGGAGTTACTGGGAGCTACTGGGGGGGTCACTGGGGTTACTGGGATGGACACTGGGGTTACTGGGAGTTACTGGGGGGGTCACTGGGGTTACTGGGAGTTACTGGGATGGACACTAGGATTACTGGGAGTTACTGGGAGCTACTGGGATAGACACTGGGGTTACTGGGAGCTAATAGGAGCTACTGGGGGGGTCACTGGGGTTACTGGGGGGGTCGCTGGAGATACCGGAGGCATTACTGGGGTTACTGGGAGCTACTGGGAGCCACTGGGAGCGGCCCATCCCCCTCCCTCCCCAAGGTCACCCCAAGGACACGGAGGGGGGGGAGGGGGGGAAGCCCTGCCCCCTCCCAGTCCCTCCCAGTCCCTCCCAGCTCCCTCCCAGTCCCTCCCAGTACCTGAACTGGTCACACTGGGAGCGGCTCCAGGTCCCCCCTCCAGTTTGGGCCCCCGGGGCTATTTTTGGGACCCGGTGACGTCACTGGGGGGGAGGGGCCTCGAGGAGGCGTCCCCTCCCCTCTCCCTTCCCAGTACAGACCAGTAAGGGACCAATAATGGTCCCAGTGGGGGGGGGGAGGGGAAGGAGGGAACACTGAGGGTGGGGATGGAGCAGGATGGTCCTTGAGCATGGGGGAAGGGCAGGAGGTTCCCTGAGGGTGGGGGAAGGGCAGGACCGTCCCTGAGGGTGGGGGAGGGGTAGGCGGGTCCCTGAGGGTGGGGGAGGGGCAGGAGGGACCCCGAGGTGGGGGGAGGGGCAGGAAGGTCCTGAGGGTTGGGGAGGGGTAGGGAGGGACCCCGAAAGTGAAGGAGGGGCCCTGAGGGTCCCTGAGGGTGGGGGAAGGGTAGGAAGTTCCCCGAGGGTGGGGGAGGGGCAGGAGAGTCTCTGAGGTTGGGGGAAGGGTCCTGAGGGCCCCTGAAGGTGGGGGAGGGGCAGGGAGGGCTCCTGAGAGTGGGGGAGGGGTAGCAGGTTCACTGGGGGGAGGGGGAGGGTTCCTGAGGGCCCCTGAAGGTGGGGGAGGGGCAGGGAGGGCTCCTGAGAGTGGGGGAGGGGTAGCAGGTTCACTGGGGGGAGGGGAAGGAAGGGACCCTGAGGGTGGGGGAGGGACAGGAGGGACCCTGAGGGTTGGGGAGGTGCAGGAAGGGGGGGGAGGGGCTTTGGGGGGGCCCTTAAAGGTGGGGGGAAGGGCTGAAAATGGGTCCATCATTGGGAGGGGACACGCCCACCCAAAACCCAGTAAGTCCCAGTTGAGCTCCCAGTTCAGGGAGGGGGAGAGGATGCAAAAGACACGCCCACTTGCAGACGCTATGGCCACCTTGGGGTGGGACACGCCCACCAGGGAGAGACCACGCCCACCTAAAGAAGGGACACGCCCACCCCCAAACCACTAAGTCCCAGCTGAGTTCTGCCTTAACTGGTCCTTACTGGTCCCACCACCCCATTCCGCGTTCCAGTGAGCCGTACTGGTCCATACTGGTTTATACTGGTCTATCCTGGTTTATACTGGTCTGTACTGGTCTGACCTTGATGGAGATGCTGAAGTGCTCCCAACCCCCTTAACTGGTCCTTACTGGTCCCACCACCCCATTCCGTGTTCCAGTGACCCGTACTGGTTTATATGGGTCTATACTGGTCCTTACTGGTTTATACTAATCTATACTGGTCTATACTGGTCTGTACTGGTCTGACGTTGACGGAGATGCTGAAGTGCCCCCAACCCCCTTAACTGGTCCTTACTGGTCCCACCGCCCCATTCCCCGTTCCAGTCACCTGTACTGGTCCATACTGGTTTATACCAGTTTATACTGGCCCATACTGGTCTATACGGGTCTATACTGGTTTGTACTGACCTGACCTTGATGGAGATGCTGAAGTGCCCCCAAGCCCCTTAACTGGTCCTTACTGGTCCCACTGCCCCATTCCCCATTCCAATGACCCGTACCGGTCTGTACTGGTTTATACTGGTCTATACCGGTCTATACCAGTCCATACTGGTCTATACTGGTTTATACTGGTCTGTACTGGTCTGACCTTGACGGAGATGGTGAATCGCCCCCAACCCCCTTAACTGGTCCTTACTGATCCCACCACCCCATTCCCTGTTTCAGTGACCCGTACTGGTTTATATCGGTTTATACTGCTCTACCCTGGTTTATACTGGTCTATACTGGTCCATACTGGTTTGTACCGGTCTGTACTGGTCTGACCTTGATGGAGATGCTGAAGTGCCCCCAACCCCCTTAACTGGTCCTTACTGGTCCCACCACCCTGCTCACTGTTCTAGTGACCTGTACTGGTCCATACTGGTCCGTACTGGTTTTTTATTGGTCTATACTGGTCTATACTGGTCTATACTGGTCTACACTGGTCTATACTGGTCTATAATGGTCTGACCTTGATGGAGATGCTGAAGTGCCCCCAAGCCCCTTAACTGGTCCTTATCGGTCCCACTGCCCCATTCCCCATTCCAGTGACCCATATTGGTCTATACTGGTCCATACTGGTTTATACTGGTCTATACCGATCTATACTGGTCTATGCTGCTCTGTACTGGTCTGACCTTGATGGAGATGCTGAAGTGCCCCCAACCCCCTTAACTGGTCCTTACTGGTCCCACCGCCCTGCTCCCCATTCCATTGACCCATACTGGGTCGTGGTGGCAAGAACCCCAGCAGGAGCCAGGTGGGGTCTTCCTGCCATTGGATGAGTGCTCTGGGAGGTCAGGGCTGCTCCCAGATCCAGATCACAGCAGCACATTTCCAAGAGCACTGTCAAATGGGAAGGGCAAAGCACAATTATTAGGAAGGAATGGAGCTTTTCTCAGTCAGTGTTTCCAGTTTCCTACTCCTGAGGAATCTGGGGGTTGAGAAATGGAAAAGAAACTCTCATGTTGGACAAGTCACTGAGACTCCTGAGCTGTAACTTGGAATGCACAAGTACTTCTGTAAGCAACTTCCTAAAGTGCTTTCGGTCTCTGCTCTGCTTTTGACAGAAGCAGCATCACTTCTGCTGGACCCATCTGTTTTTTCTTTATCTGCCCTTTTCCACCTGCCTGAGGTTTCTCTCAGGTCAAAGTGAGAGCACAGACATTTGGATGCAGTGCTGACAGGGAAGTCATGAATGGATTTCTGATGTTGGATCTACTGTTTTGAAATCAGAAAATGTGGTGCTGAAGTCATCGTTAGCCTTTGAGAGGGAAACAGGAGAATAATCGGATAAACTTGTTGCTAAAAATGAGCTGCGTCAAACTGAGGTTGACCACCTTCAAAGTCTTGTTGCGCCAGAGTGCAGAGAGAAAACTGTTGCTAAAAAAGCAGGCTCCTGGTTTGGTCAGGCAACTTCATAAACCAGTGTCTTACCCTGGCATTGAGACTTGGGAAACCACAGAGAACCCTGATTCTAAGTCTCAGGAGAGAAAGAAACAAGGAGAATTTGAAGTTCAACTGATGTTTCTAGAGTCTCCCAGTTTTCCTCACATTAATGAAAATAGACTGAGTGATCCCTGTGATAATGAACAAAGGGAAGATTATTCTTTACCTCCCTCAATTTCCTTTGTGCCTGATACTGAATCCACTAAAAAACCTTGGACTCAAAAAGAGAACCCAACCCAGAAAACAATTCATTCTGATTCAAGTGGTTAAAGAGCAGAAGCATTATGGCGATAAACCTGGACAAATTAAAAGCCAACCAGTGAAATCCTATCAATATATCACATACCTTGGGATTCTACTTTGTTCTCATCAACAGTTAATACAATTTCCAATGGATATGGGGACAAAATGTTGGCAGTAAAATGCCAAAGATGGGATTAAAACCCAGACGAAAAAGAATTAAAATCACTGGAGAAAAAGAAGAAACCAGTCTTCAACCAAGAGCTTCACCCTGTTACTGTTTTGTTGATATTACCTTTTTGCTTTTTATTCTAATAATCATATTGTATGTTAAAATTTGGATGATTATGAAACAGTCAGCTCACTGATTACCCCCATCAATACTAGACGATGCCCGCAGTATACACCCGTCCCAGCCCCTCCAGGAGCCCTCAAATCCCATCCTGGTCCCACAGGACACTCCCAACTTCCCCTCAAACACTCCGAGGCCCCCAGATTGACTCCCAGATCCAGAAAACTCTTGCTGCCTGCCCATGGAGTGCCCAGTGTGGCCCACCAACTGCACCGCAAAGCCAAAGCTTCCAGGCTTTCTTTCCTGGGAATTAGGGCTGTTGTTTCCTGTTTTCAGCCATGCCTCCCAACTGATAGCCCAACTCCCAAACTGCTAGCATGCCTGTTGATACAGAATTGTTAAAATAAACCTTACCAGTATATGTTTTCAGACACCGATTATTTAGTGTTGTTTCACTTTAATCCACCCCAAGGGAATTATTAATAAAAACCTGAGTTCCCCCCTCTCCCCTTTTCCTGGGGCGGGTTGTAACACCAATCAACACTGACTCCACCCAGTAGGCATAGCAAAGGAAGTTTCCTTTTGGTTTAGGGTTTAGTGTTAGGGTTAGGGTTAGGGTTAGGGTCAGGGTTTAGGGTTAGGGTTAGGGTTAGGGTTAGGTTTAGGGTTAGCAAAATGCAGGGTTACTGTTAGGGTTAGGGTTAGGGTTAGGGTTAGGGGTATGGGTAATGGTTAGGGTTAGGAAGAATTTGTCTCAGTGCGCGATCTAACAATTGCGGTTTTAGCCCATTCTGGACACGCAGCGGTGCCCAATAAGCCCCTCTCAGGCTATAAGCCCGATTCACTGCCCACCGCTGTCAGAATCTTTTGCTTTTTCTCTTGGGTCTCTGCTTTTGCTGTTGCTGTTCTGTTGCGTGTCTGGCAGAATACCCACCGCCGTCCAGTATGTACTCTGCTTCTATAGAGCACTGTCCCCTAACCCCAACATTAAAAGAGAGACTGGAAGCTATGTGCAAACCCTGTTCCCTAACCCTAACCCTAACCAAGAGACTGCAAGCTATGCGCAAACCTTTTTCCCTAACCCTAACCTTAAAAGGGAGAATGCAAGCTGTGCGCAAACCCTTTTCCCTAACCCTAACCCTAAAAACGAGTCTGCAAGTTATGCGCAAACCCTCTTCCCTAACCCTAACCTTAAAAAAGAGACTGCAAACTATGGGCAAACCCTGCTACCTAACCCTAACCTTAAAAAAGAGACTGCACGCTATACGCAAACCCTTTTCTCTGAACCTAACCTTAAAAAAGAGACTGCAAGCTATGCACAAAACCAGTTCCCTAACCCTAACTTTAGGGTTAGGGTTAGGGTTAGGGTAAGGGTTAGGGTTGGGGTTAGGGTTTAGGGTTAGGGTTAGGGTTTGGGTTAGGGTTTGGGTTAGGGTTAAGGTTAGGGTTAGGGTAAGGGTTAGGGGTTAGGGTTGGGGTTAGGGTTAGGGTTAGTCAGAATCTGTCTCAATGCGCGATCTAACTATCGCGGGTTTACCCCATTCCAGGAACGCAGTGGTGCCCAGTAAACCCCTCTCGGGCTATAAGCCCGATTCAGTGCCCACCGCTGTCAGAATCTTTTGCTTTTTTTCTTGGGTCTCTGCTTTTGCTGTTGCTGTTCTGTTGCGTGTCTGGCAGAATACCCACCGCCGTCCGGTATGTACTCTGCTTCTATAGAGCACTGGCCCCGCCCCGCCCCGCTCTATAGAGCACTGACTCCCTACTGGGCGGAGTCAGTGCTGATTGGTGTTACAACCCGCCCCAGGAAAAGGGGAGAGGGGGTAACTCAAGTTTTTATTAATAATTCCCTTGGGGTGGATTAAAGTGAAACGACACTAAGTAATTGGTGTCTGAAAATATATACTGGCAAGGTTTATTTTAACAATTCTGTATAAACAGGCATGCTAGCAGTTTGGGTGCTGTCATACCACAATGTGACACAGAGATAACCTTTGGGGGGGGGAAAGAAAATGCATAGGGGAGAGAAAGGCAGGATAAGAGCAAGGGAGAGTAAGAGAAAGAAAAACTGAGAGTGGACAGATGTATATAGTCACCGCCCGCAGGGTCCAGCAATGCTTCCATGTCTGTCAGTTGAAGTGGTGGCCTTGATCTGCCGGGGGTGAAGGAGGGAAGTCCCCATACTCCAAGAAGTTATGAGTTATAGCCATGATTAGTGTCACGGACCATGCCTCGAGCCTCCAACATCTCGAGGGTTGCAGTCTCTCTTCTAAGGTTAGGGAACAGGCTTTGGGCATAGCTTGCAGTTACTGTGTGGACCAATTGTCAGAGACTGAAATGGTTAATGATTTATGCATTCTAGGAGACTTTTCAGGCTTTTGACTTGCATGATACCTCTGATGAGCAGTCGGGCCCCTCCCTCCCTCCAGTGCTGACGGTGTGAAGCCCTGAAAAGGCAAGAGCTGAGCTTACTGACTTTTGACTGTTGATATATCTGATGAGGAATCAGGCCCCTCCCTCCCTCTGCTATGAGATGTTAGGGCTAGGGTTAGGGTTAAGGTTAGCAAGGGTTAGGGTTTAGGTTTTAGGGTTTACGGTTTGGGGTTTAAGGTAGAGTTAAACCATCATTTTCGGGGTATGGGCCCGATAGCTTAATTAACTGACCTTACTAGAAAATAATATAGAGGGAGTATAGAGGATTTTGATTCCTTTAGTGTAGGTTCGATTCCTACTTTTCTGAAATTAGGAAATGAGAGGATTGGTATACCTCTATGTTTACTTTATCATAGTAACCCTTTTGGACTCAGGCACATTTCCTTGAGTGTCTTAGGTAGGGGAGTAGGCCTGCATAGGAGATAGGAAGGCTGGTATGCCATAGGCATAAGGCTAATGTTAGGGGTAAGAAGTTTTTTCAAAGCAAATGTATGAGTTGATCATATCGGAATCGAGGGTAAGAGGCGCGGATTCATAAGTATCCTGCGGAAAGGAGGAGGGTTTTTGTAGCTAAAGTAGGGGGAATGAGTTCTTGAGGGAGATTAAGTGAGCTGGGGTTTAGGAATAGAATGGTTGTGGGTGCATTTATTAGCGAATATTAGCATATTCGGCAAGACAAAACAAGGCGAATGGCCCTGCAGCATATTCTACGTTGAACCCTGAGACTAGTTCAGATTCTCCTTCTGTCAGGTCAAATGGAGCCCGGTTTGTTTCGGCAAGAGTGGAGATATATCATATTATTGCTAAGGGCCAGGAGGAGAAAATGAGGTAGAGAGGTTCTTGAGTTGTAGCTAGGGTATTGAGGGTGTAGTTACCACTAAGGATAATTACGGATAGGAGAATAATGGCTAGGGTAACTTCGTAAGAGATAGTCTGCGCGACTGCTCGGAGGGCACCGATTAAGGCATATTTTGAGTTAGAGGCTCACCCTGATCATAGAATTGAGTAGACTGCCAAGCTAGATAGAGCTAGAAGGAAGAGTATGCCAAGGTTTAGGTCAGTAAGGGGAAAGGGTAGGGGAAGTGGTGTTCAGATTGTAATTGCTAGGAGAAGGGCTAAGATAGGAGTAGATATAAATAAGTAAGGGGATGAAGTTGATGGACGAATTGGTTCTTTAATGAATAGCTTTACTCCATCTGCTATAGGTTGTAAGAGGCCAAATGGTCCTACAATATTAGGCCCTTTTCGGGCTTGCATATAACTTAGAATCTTACGTTCAACTAGGGTAAGAAATGCTACGGCGATGAGGATGGAGAGAGCATAGGATATTGATATAATAAAGTAAGTGAGGGTTAAGTGAATTGTCATGTGGTTTGTGTTGGAGCTAGGGAGAGGATTTGAACCTCTGGGTAAAGGGCTTAAGCCTTCTGCATTTGCCAAGTTCTGCCAAGCTAGCAGTCCTTTTCTAGGAGGGAGTTATGGTGGAGCTCTTAGTAATTTAGTTGGGTTCATTACTGGGTGCGAAGGCATGCTTGTGGCATAGGCCTTACTTCTTCGATCCTTTCGTACTAGAAGGAGTTGGAACATAGATAGAAACCGACCTGGATTACTCCGGTCTGAACTCAGATCACGTAGGACTGTTAATCGTTGAACAAACGAACCCTTGGTAGCGGTTGCACCACTAGGATGTCCTGATCCAACATCGAGGTTGTAAACCTCCTTGTCGATGTGGGCTCTTGAAGGAGATTGCGCTGTTATCCCTGGGGTAGCTAGGTTCATTAATCAATTATATTGGGTCTGGTTACTATTAGCACGTTGATGGGTAGTTCTTGGTTAAGATGGATTGTCTGATATTTGGAGGTTAAGTTTGTCTCCAAGGTCGCCCCAACCCAAAAAAGCACACCAGCAAAATCCCGGGGGAGTAGGCCCTGTGGGTGAGTATTGTTTATGGGAGTGGTAGCAGATTTTAAAGTTCCACAGGGTCTTCTTGTCTTATGGGGTTATTCCTGCTTTTGCACAGGAAGATCAATTTCACTGATTATCTGTAGGAGACAGCTAAGACCTCGTTAAGCCATTCATACAAGTCCCGATTTATGGGACAATTGATTGCGCTACCTTTGCACGGTTAGGATACCGCGGCCGTTGAACGAATTGTCACTGGGCAGGCTTCACCTTTAATACTTGGTTTGCTAAAGGCTATGTTTTTGGTAAACAGTCGGGCCTTGGATTTGCCTAGTTCCTTTTACAGATTTTAATCGTCTTTGGGGGCGCTCCATAGGTGGGTTAACAGAGTTTTGGGTATAAGGTCTTGTTAAGGTTAAAAAATATCCTGTGGATTGTTAATAATGTTGTAATGTAAGCTTGCGCCATAGAGGGGACCCCTAGTTACTTATTTTAGCATAAATTCTCTTATTTAATATAAGTTGGCCTATTGGGGAAGAGGGAGTCATGAGGAAGTTTAGATTTTTTCAGGTGAGGAGCTTTGACGCATTCTTTAATGGTGGCTGCTTGAAGGCCCACAATTAAGCTGTAATTAAATTTATCTGCTAGGGGAGAGTGTATTCTTTTTTAAAGGAGCTGTACCTCCTTTAAATAGCCCTTAATTTGCTTCATGTGGGTTGAGTGTAGTCCTGGGAGGTGAATTAAGAGGGAACTAAGATTCATTTCATAGGCAACCAGCTATCACCCAGCTCGACTGGCTTTTCACCACTACTAACGAGTCTTCCCACTCTTTTGCAACAGAGACGGGTTTGCTCAGTAGATAGCTGCTCGTAAGTAGCTCGCTTGGGTTTCGGGGAAGCAAGCTTAAATTGGCGTTTTGCTTGGGTAGTTCTCGCTAAATCATGATGGAAAAGGTACAAGGGTTGGTCTTTGCTATTTATTGCTTGGTTTGTCATTACTATTTCATTCTTCCCTTACGGTACATGATCTCTATTGCGTCTTGAGTTTACCTTTCTATCACCTATACTAGGTTGAGTGAGAGAATGTTTTGATTTAATGGGTAGTATTAACTTAGTTTATATGTAATCTGGTAGAAGAGCTAGAGTTAGGCTTCAAGGCGATCTGATATGGAACAGATATCTTTCAGGTGTAAGCTGAATGCTTTAGTTATAGCTACGTCTTGGTAGACTAAGTGCACCTTCCGGTACACTTACCTTGTTACGACTTGCCTCATCTCTAGCTTAGGGGTTTATTATAAATAAAATTAATCCTAGCTTGTGAGGAGGGTGACGGGCGGTATGTACGTGCTTCAGAGCCAGCTTAAAGGAGGCATTATTATCCTGCTTTACTGCTATATCCGCCTTTTAGGAGTGATTTCACACTCCTGGTCGTGAGGTATTCTATGCTAGAAAACGTAGCCCATTTCTACCATCTCATGAGCTATACCTTGACCTGTCTTATTAGTGGGATGTTGCTGTTGTGCCCACTGTTAAACCCTCAGTTTAGGGGTGGGCTGACGACGGCGGTATATAGGCTGATTTGGCAAGGGATGGTTGGGTGTATCGTGGGTTATCGGTTATAGAACAGGCTCCTCTAGGTGGGTTTGGAGCACCGCCAAGTCCTTAGAGTTTTCAGCGTTTGTGCTCGTAGTTCTCAGGCGGATGCTTAAGTGGTGAAAGCATCGGGATTTAGGACCAGGCATAGTGGGGTATCTAATCCCAGTTTGTGTCCTGGCTTTCGTGGAGTTTTGTTGATCATGAAGCTAAGATCATTTCTATGGGAGTATTGGATGCATCTTGTGCTTATAACAGCTTGGTTACATTTCAGTCTTAGTTGAAGTGATAATGAAAAACCACTCTTTACGCCGTATAAAGTTAATTTGGGTTTCTTGTGTGACCGCGGTGGCTGGCACAAGATTTACCAACCCTGGTAAGTTGCTTTAACTAAGTCAAGTTTACACTTATTGCTTAATATTAATTACTGCTGAAAACCCGTGGGGGTGTGACTAGGCAAGGCGTTTTGGGCTACAATTGGAGTGGTGTGCCTGATGCCTGCTCCTGCTGTCTTTTTAAGGTGCTGAGGGCATTTTCACTGGGATGCGGATACTTGCATGTATATATTTGGCAAGAACTAACTGTAAGGTTAGGACTAAGTCTTTTTTGTCCATGGGTATGTGTAATAGCCGTCTTAACATCTTCAGTGTTATGCTTTATTGTAAACTACAAGGACTAAGGCTGTTATAGGCATAGTGATTATTATTGGGGCTTGTTTTAGTTGTAGTAATAGTTAACATTGATTTAGGATTTGTTTAGTGGTTGGAGAAGTAGTTCTAGTGGATAACAAAAATGTGTTGTTGAGAAGTTAGAAGAGTAGAAAGGGGCAGGATTGTAGTGTTGTGGGCGGGTTTGTTAAGGTTTTATGTTCTTGTAATTGAAATTACAACGATGGTTTTTCAGGCCAAAGGTCTTGGATAGAGGCCAAGCAGGAATTGTTATGACGTACTTTATACTATTTTTAAATGTTAGTTTTATTTTGGGAGGGACGACTAGCAGTTGCTTCCAATCCTTCTCCCTACTACGCAGTAGTGGGGTTAGTGTTGGCGTCTATTGTAGGGTGTGGATGGTTAATGAGTTTGGGGGTGTCTTTTGTATCACTAGTGTTATTTCTGGTATATTTAGGTGGGATGTTAGTGGTTTTTGTGTATTCGGTTTCATTGGCAGCAGATCCATTTCCTGAGACTTGAGGGGACTGGCAGGTTGTTGGGTATGGTGCTGGGTCAGTTTTAGTGTTGGGGGGTGGGGTGTTTATTATAGGGCTATCTGAGTTAGAGTGGTTAGGGATAAACACGGTGGATAGTGGGGGTGTTTTATCTATTCAGTTGGATTTTGAGGGAGCGGCTATGTTTTATTCTTGGGGGGTGGGACAATATTTAATTGCGGGCTGGGGTCTGTTGCTGACGTTGTTTGTTGTGTTAGAACTTGTACGAGGGTTGTCTCGTGGGGCAATTCGGGCGGTTTAAGGAGGTGTGGTTCAGAGAATAGTTTAATGAAAATGCCAACTTTGGGAGTTGGTGATAAAGGTTTGATTCCTTTTTTTCTGAAGGGTTGGAAAAAAGTTTGGGACCAACTGTTAAAGGTGTATGTGGGTGGAATATTAGTTAGAGTAGTGGGGGCGATTAATTGGGGAGGTAAGAGGGTGAAAGGAAATGATGGGGTAGATTAAAGTGTAAACAAACAAATGAACAAATGAATGATGAAAGGAAATGATGGGGTAGATTAAAGTGTAAACAAACAAATGAGCAAATGAATGATGAAAGGAAATGCTGGGGTAGATTAAAGTGTAAACAAACAAATGAACAAATGAATGATGAAAGGAAATGCTGGGATAGATTAAAGTGTAAACAAACAAATGAACAAATGAATGATGAAAGGAAGTGCTGGGGTAGATTAAAGTGTAAACAAACAAATGAACAAATGAATGATGAAAGGAAATGCTGGGGTAGATTAAAGTGTAAACAAAGAAATGAACAAATGAATGATGAAAGGAAATGCTGGGGTAGATTAAAGTGTAAACAAACAAATGAACAAATGAATGATGAAAGGAAATGCTGGGGTAGATTAAAGTGTAAACAAACAAATGAACAAATGAATGATGAAAGGAAATGCTGGGGTAGATTAAAGTGTAAACAAAGAAATGAACAAATGAATGATGAAAGGAAATGCTGGGGTAGATTAAAGTGTAAACAAAGAAATGAACAAATGAATGATGAAAGGAAATGCTGGGGTAGATTAAAGTGTAAACAAACAAATGAACAAATGTATGATGAAAGGAAATGCTGGGGTAGATTAAAGTGTGTTAAAAAATTTAACAAATTGATGATGCAAATATCTTAATTGGAAAATTAGGGGAATGGAAAGTTTGTAAAATTTGAAATTTTTGTTAAAAAATTTAAAAACAAAAATTAATGATGAATAGAGGGAAAGTCCCTAGATCATTGCAAAAAATGACAAAATTTTTGTAATTTTTTGTGAAATTGACGAGAAAAAATATGTCTGGCGTGCATTAATTAAATTGCAACTTGATGAGAGACGTAATGGAAAAACCAAGCCAACAGCACGTGACAGTGCATCAGTGCAACAGTATGAGACCGAGTAACACTTGAAACCATATCATTAATTTTCACGCGAAAGTGAGAAAACCGCTCGCCGACCATAAGGGGTACATGTCAACCATATATGGGAGCCCCCTGGTGGATCACTCTGAAGGGTTTATTGAGATCTACCCCAAAAAAAACCCCCAAAAGTTTAGAAGAGAGAAAATGCTGCGATCACGAGGTCCAGGTTGGCCGAGCATCCCCAACCATTAGTAACGGAGTGCAAGTTTAGGAAAATTAAGCAAGTTATGGCCCTGACCGAGGAACCAGAGGCGACAAAGAGCAAGTTATGAGAGTGGGTTATTGGTGAAAAGGGAAAGAATACACCTGAAGCTGGACATGATAAACATTACTAACGCCGGGTTGCTGATTTCTCGTGAGGAGTACGACTAATAAATAACCCAGCACTTCTTGGTTGGTGCATAGAGCAAGGTTAAGTGGTGAGTGGTCCATGGACCATGGATTTTAGGTTCTGTGACGTTCCTCGTATTGAGAAGGATTTTATGCGAAAATTAGCAGTTTTAGGTTTTAGTTCGTTTGGCGGGATTATTCCTAGAACATGACATGTTATGTCCTTGTGTGGGAATGTGCCTAGATCTGTGAATGACAAGTTTTGGATTGTATGGGAGATAGTATGGAAATTTGGATGGTTTTTGCAATAATAGTATGTCAGATTTTCCTACATGCATGTTACGTCTAATGTGGTGGAGGATGCTATGCAAAGTAATACATACCGTAGGTTATGGGGGGAGGGGGGGGGCCCTCCCCTTGATGTACGTGTTGATTGGAAAGTTGGGGGGTGCTTGGATATTTTTTTGAAAACTCTAAGAAGGGGCGACCTTCAGTCTTTGGTTTACAAGACCAACGTTTTTTATAAACTATTAGAGTGGTTAGAGGTTGAGTATCTTATTTTCTAGGAGACTAGTAATGGGGAATGAGAATGATTGTGAAGTAGGTAGTTGAGGCGAGTTGTCCGATGATAATAAATGGATGTTCGACTGGTTGGCTACCGATTCATGTAAGGATTAAAAGATTTGTTACTAGGATTCAGAATAGAAGTTGGGAGAGAGGTCGGAAGGTTATAGTTCGTTGCTTTGACATGTGGAGGAATGGGGCAAGAAATAGAATTAAGACGGAGGCGGCTAGGGCTAGGACTCCTCCTAATTTGTTGGGGATTGATCGTAGGATGGCATATGCAAATAGGAAGTACCACTCAGGTTTAATGTGGGGAGGTGTTACTAATGGGTTTGCAGGTGTAAAATTTTCTGGATCTCCTAAGAGGTTGGGTGAGAATATGGCAAGTGTTATTAGAGGAACGAGGAGGAACAAAAGGCCTGGAATATCTTTTATTGAGAAATAGGGGTGGAATGGGATTTTGTCGCAGTCTGAATAAATACCTAGGGGGTTGTTTGAGCCTGTTTCGTGTAAGAAAGTTAAGTGGATGAGGGTGAGAGCTGCAATTAAGAATGGGAGGAGGAAGTGGAGGGCAAAGAACCGGGTAAGTGTAGGGTTGTCAACTGAGAATCCTCCTCAAGCTCATTCTACAAGTGTTTGGTCAATGTAAGGAATTGCTGAGAATAGGTTAGTAATTACTGTAGCGCCTCAGAATGATATTTGGCCTCATGGGAGGACATATCCTACGAAGGCAGTTGCTATTAGAGTTAAGAGGAGAATAACTCCTGTGTTTCAGGTTTCTTTATATAGGTAGGAACCATAGTAGAATCCTCATCCAATGTGTAGGTAAATGCATATGAAGAAGAAGGAGGCGCCGTTTGCATGGAGGTTTCGGATTAGTCAGCCGAATTGAACATTTCGGCATGTATGGGCGACGGACGTGAATGCCAGGGTGATATCCGCTGTAGAATGTATTGCTAGTAGGAGGCCAGTGGTGATTTGGATTGTTAGGCAGATGCCAAGAAGAGATCCAAAGTTTCATCAGGCGGAAATGTTTGGTGGTGTTGGGAGGTCAATTAAAGAATTGTTGATTATTTTTAGAAGGGGGTGATGTTTTCGTAAGTTAGGGGCCATTAATTCTTAGCTCTGTGTAAATAAGATTATAATTAAGATAGATAGAGCGAAGGATCCTAGATAGGTTTTGATTAGTCCGGAGTGTAGAGTAGTTGAGATTTTGGATACTTTGAGTTGAAGGGTCGCTAGTCCTTCTGGGCCTATTTTTTTATATCAGGATAGGTCGATTAAATGGGATGCAATGTTCTGGCCGTTGTTTAGGAGTTTAGTAGAGCTGAGGCAGTGTATAAGGGGGTTAAAATATCCTAGAGTGCTGGAGAAGTTTATAGTGATATTTTGTTTGGGGGCAGAGAAGGTATGTGTGAGTTTTGATAGTTCTAATGCCAGAATGATGCCTAATGTTGTAATAATGATAGCAGTGGTTTTTGTGACCAGTGGTATGGTTATAGGAGGGGTTTTTGTAGGGGAGATATAAGAGGTAATTAATAGACCAGCTATAATACTTCCGAGAGCGAGACGAGTAATTGGGTTTGTGACTGCTGGGTTGTTTTCATTGATGGGAGTAATGGAGGGAATCCGGGTGTAGTCAGTTTGTACTCGTAGGGCTATACGTAGGCTGTAAGTTGCAGTAAAAGCTGTAGCTACGAGGGTTAGGAGGAGTGCTCAGGTGTTTAGATAGGAGGTGTTAAGACTTTCGATAATGAGATCTTTTGAGTAAAACCCTGCTAAAAATGGTGTTCCTATGAGAACTAAATTTCCGATTGTCAGGCATGAGGTAGTTGTAGGGAGTAGTTTCTGTAATCCTCCTATTTTTCGAATGTCTTGTTCACCGTTAAGGCTGTGAATGATAGACCCAGAGCAAAGGAAGAGTATGGCTTTAAAGAATGCACGTGTAGAGATGTGTAGGAAGGCTAGTTGAGGTAGATTTAGGCCAATAGTGACTATTATTAGTCCTAGTTGGCTGGATGTAGAGAAAGCAATAATTTTTTTGATGTCGTTTTGGGTAAGAGCGCATGTAGCGGCAAATAGGGTGGATAGGGCACCTATACAAAGGCACATAGTTAGGGCAATTTGGTTGTTACATAATATGTGGTGAGTGCGAATAAGTAGAAAGATTCTGGCAACTACTATTGTGCTGGAATGGAGTAGGGCAGATACAGGGGTTGGCCCTTCTATAGCTGCTGGGAGTCATGGATGCAGGTCAAATTGGGCGGATTTACCTGTGGCGGCTAGGATGAGCCCTAAGAGAGGGAGAAGGGATATTTGGTTTGGGGAGGATTGCTGTTGAATTTCTCAAGTGTTTATTGAGGATGCTAGTCATGCTATGCAGAGGATTAGTCCAATATCCCCAATACGGTTGTAAAGTACGGCTTGAAGTGCAGCGGTGTTGGCTTCTGCTCGACCGTGTCACCATCCAATCAGGAGGAAGGATGTAATTCCGACTCCCTCTCAGCCGATAAATAAGAGGAATATGTTATTAGCGATGATTAAGATGAGTATTGCAATGAGAAAGATCAGAAGGTAAAGAGAGAATTTTGTGGTGTGGGGTTCTGAGGCTATATATCATGTTGTAAATTGAAGAATAGATCATGTTACGAATAGTGCAATAGGAAAAAACGTTAAGGAGTATTGGTCTATTTTAAGGCTAAAAGGGATTTTGAAGTTCGCAATAAATTTTCATTCTCAATAGAAAGTGTTATTTTCCATATTTAAGTAGATGGAGAGGATTATGGGAATTAAACTAACTATGAAGGAAGTTTTAACAGTGTGTATGATGGTTGTTGGAGAGTTTAGGTAGTTTTTGGATAGGAGGGGGAGTAGGATGGGTATAGAGAGGGTAGCCAGGGTCAAGATTATAGAGGTGTTGAGGATTAATGGGAAGTCCATTGCTTTTACTTGGACTTGCACCAAGATGAATGGCTCCTAAGACCAGTGGATTGCTATTATCCTTTAAAAGTAAGGGGGCTGAGGTCTTAGGCTCAGATGCAAGAGTTAGCAGTTCTTGTTGGTTAAACCTCCCCTCGGCAGGCAAGAAGAGTTTAACTTCTATTTTTAGGATCACAGTCTAATGTTTGGTTTAAAACTATGCTTGCATGTGGGAATTCCTGAGATTAGCTCTGGTTTTAGGATGAGGAGGAGGGAGGGTAGGATATGAAGTGTTATAAGGAGATGTTCTCGTGTATTTGAATTTTGGGTGGTTGTAATATAGGTTGGAGTTGGACCTCGTTGGGTTATAAGGAGTATGTAGAGGGTATAGGCTGCAGTTAGTAGAGTTGCGGCTCCGGTTAGGATAATGGTGAAGGTGGATCAGTTGAAGAGTGCAATTATGATAGTTAATTCAGCTATCAGGTTAGTGGTAGGAGGAAGGGCTATGTTTGTTAGGTTGGCTAGGAGCCATCAGATTCCTGTTAGAGGTAAAAGGGGTTGTAGGCCTCGTGTTAGAAGGAGAGTACGACTATGTATGCGTTCATAGTTTGTATTAGCTAGGCAAAATAGTATGGAAGAGGTGAGTCCATGTGAAATCATTAGGATTATGGCCCCTGAAAAGGATCAGTGGGTTTGGATTATTGTTGCGGCAATGACTAGACCTATGTGGCTTACTGAGGAGTAGGCGATTAATGACTTAAGGTCGATTTGGCGTAGGCAGATGGAGCTTGTCATTAGTGCCCCTCATAAGGCTAGGGTTAAAAATGGGTAGTAGAGGTAGTCTAATAGGGAGTTTGTAATTATTGAGGTACGCATAATGCTGTATCCCCCAAGTTTGAGGAGGAGTGCAGCTAGGAGTATGGATCCTGCGATTGGTGCCTCTACGTGGGCTTTTGGGAGTCATAGATGTAGACCGTAAAGGGGAGCTTTCACTATGAAAGTGAGCAATAGGGCTAGACTTGATATGAGGCCTGTTCAGGAGTTTGTAAGAGATGAGTGTGAAAGTTTTATTATAGTGATGTGTATAGTTCCTGTTTGGGTGTGAAGATAGAGGATCACTACTAATAGGGGAAGAGAACTAATTAGTGTCTAAAATAAGAGGTAGATTCCAGCACTTAAACGTTCTGGTTGGCTACCCCATCGTGTGATTAGAATTAGGGTAGGGATTAGGGTAGCTTCGAATGCGATATAAAATAATATCAGTTCTAAGGCTGAGAAGGCCAAGATAATGAATGGTTGGGTGAGGATTATGGTTATGGTAAAAATATATTTTCGTGTGGGAGGTTCTTGTTGAAGGTGATTTTGGCTTGCCAGAATTATAAGAGGTAGAAGTCAACAAGATAGAACTAATAAGGGGGATGAAATTTGATCAGTTCCAAGTCATGGTGATAGGTTTTTGCTAGGGTAATAGGTTGAAGGAAGTCATTGTAAGCTAGCGGTTGCAATTAAGAGGCTGTGCGAGGTGACATTGAGTCGTAGGAATTTTGGAGGAGATAAGAGGGTCATGGGGAGTAATATGACTGTGGGGAGAATAATTTTTAACATTGTAGAAGGTTTAGATTGTAGTAAATGATCCGATCCGTGAGTTCGGGTGGAAACTACTAGGACTGCTAGACCGGCGCCTGCTTCACAGGCTGAGAATGCTAACATAAGAATGGGCATTAAGGTGGGGGATGTTGTTTGGGTTTGAATAGGTCATATGGAGAGGGCAATGTATATTGATAGTATTATACTTTCTAAGCATAGCAGGGCAGAAATTAGGTGTATTCGGTGAAAGACTAGTCCTAGACTACTTAGGGTGAAGGCAGAGTAGAAGCTTAAATGCAGAAAGGTCATTGAGAAAGTCACGGGGTAGGACTGTGGTTTGTTGAGCTGAAATCAACTGTCTTTGCTAGACTAACTTTCTGAAGTTTTTCTGCTCATTCTAAGCCCCCTTGAATTCATTCATAAATTAGCCCTAGTGCGAGGAGGAGAATGACTGTGGAGGTTCATGTTAAGGTAGTGAGGGGGGAGAGGAGTTGAGTAGCCCATGGGAGGGGCAGCAGGAGGGCAATTTCTAGGTCGAACAAGAGGAATAAGATTGCGACAAGGAAGAATCGGATTGAAAATGGGAGGCGGGCAGAGCCCAGTGGGTCAAAGCCACATTCGTATGGGGATAATTTTTCTGAATCTGGATTTATTTGAGCTAATCAAAGGTTTAGTGAAGTTAAGATAATACATAGTGATAGGGAAATTGTGAATATAAAGAGGATGATGTTAATTGCCTTTCTCTGGTTTTGATCCAGATTTTAGAGATTGGAAGTCAATTGTAATTAATATACTAGAAGGGCAAGATCCTCATCAATAGATTGTTATGTAGAGGAACAGTCAGATAATGTCAACAAAATGTCAGTATCAGGCCGCTGCTTCAAAGCCAAAGTGGTGGTTGGATGTGAAGTGGAATTTTACGAGGCGGAGGAGGCAAATCAAGAGGAAGGAGGATCCAATGATTACATGGAGACCGTGAAATCCTGTGGCGATGAAAAAGGTTGATCCATAGACTCCGTCGGCAATTGAGAATGGAGCTTCATAATATTCTATTGTTTGAAGTGTTGTAAAGTAGAATCCTAATAGGACAGTTATAACAGGGTAGGGCTTGGGTAGCTTGGTTCCGATTGCCCTCTGTAATGTTGTGATGTGCTCACGTGACAGTGACTCCTGAGGCTAGGAGGATAGCAGTGTTTAGTAGGGGGACTTCTATTGGATTGAGAGGTTTGATTCCTATAGGAGGTCATTGTCCTCTGAGTTCTGGAGTGGGGACTAAGCTGGAGTGGAAGAATGCTCAGAAGAATCCTAGGAAGAAGAATGCTTTGGATGTAAAAAATAAAATTATTCCGTAACGTAAGCCCTTTTGGACTGTAGGGGTATGGTGGTCTTGGAATGTGCTTTCTCGTACGATGTCACGTCATCATTGGAGTATCACTAGGATTATAGAGAGTAGGCCTAGGAGTAAGAGTTGGATAGAGTTGTGGTGAAATCATATGGCTAACCCAGAGGTAGTGAGGAGGGCGGCTGCTGCTCCAAAAATGGGTCAAGGGCTTGGGTCTACTATGTGAAATGAGTGGGCTTGGTGTGTCATTAAGGGTTAAATGTTTTCTTGTAAGTAAAGGCTTAGAAGAAGTACAAAGACATACGCTTGGATTATTGCCACGGCCACTTCTAGAATTGTTAAGAGGAGTAGAATTGTTCTAGTTAGAAGGGACACGGTAGGTATAATGGGAAGGAGGACGGTAGTGGCTGTTGAAATGAGTTGGATGAGCAGGTGTCCTGCTGTGAGGTTGGCTGTGAGGCGAACTCCTAAGGCTAAAGGGCGAATGAGAAGGCTTCTTGTTTCAATTATGATGAGGGCAGGAATTAGAGGTGTTGGGGTTCCTTCTGGTAGGAGGTGTCCAAGGGAAGCTGAAGGTTGGTTTCGTAGGCCTGTTAGCAGGGTGGCAAGTCATAGAGGGAAGGCGAGGGTTGGGTTTATTGATAGTTGGGTAGTAGGTGTGAATGTGTAAGGTAGGAGGCCTAATAGGTTAATTGTTAGAAGTATAATTATGAGTGATGATAGGATTCGGGCTCATTTATGGCCTTTTTTGTTTAATGGGGTTATTAGTTGTTTTGTGATTAAATGGAGAAATCAGAGTTGAAGAGTTGAAAGACGATTTGTAACTCATCGATTGCCAGGAGAAGGAAGTAATAGGGTTGGGAATAACAGCGAGATGAGGATAAGGGGGATTCCGAGGAGGGTTGGTCTTATGAATTGATCAAAGAAGCTTAGGTTCATGGTCAGTTTCAGGAATGGGTTTTTATAGTGGGTAGTGTTTTGTTGGAGGGTGAGTTAGTTGGGGTAAATAGTAAGAGTTTAGGTTGAAGGATAAGAGAAAAAGTGAATCATGAAGTTAGTATGATAAAAAGTCAAGGTGCGGGGTTTAGTTGGGGCATGTCATTAAGGAGGGTGAATAATCCTCTTTCTCTAGCTTAAAAGGCTAGTGCTGCTTCATAGTTTCTGAATGATTAGGATGTTAGAAGTGAAGATCAGTTTTCAAAGTGTGTTAGAGGGGCTGATTCTACTACGATAAGTATGAAGCTGTGGTTGGCTCCACAGATTTCTGAGCACTGACCGTAGAAGATTCCAGGACGGGTTGTGATAAAGGAAGTTTGGTTCAGTCGTCCTGGAATTGCATCGGTTTTTACACCAAGGCTAGGAACAGCTCAGGAGTGGAGAACGTCATCAGCTGTGACAATAATTCGAATCGGGGATTCTATTGGAATGACGATGCGGTTATCAACTTCTAGGAGGCGGAAATGACCAAGTGATAGATCCATAGTTGGTAGTATGTAAGAGTCAAAAGATAAATCTTTAAAGTCTGTATATTCGTAGGATCAGTATCATTGGTGGCCAATAGCTTTGAGGGTGAGGTCAGGCTCATCGATTTCGTCTATCATGTAGAGGATTTGAAGGGATGGGAGGGCTAGTATAATTAGGACAATGGCAGGTAAGATTGTTCAGACAAGTTCTACTTCTTGTGCGTCGACGGTGTTGGAGGATAGTTTTTCTATAAGTATAAGAGCTAGTAAATACAGGACTAGGCTACAAATGGCTAGTGTGACTATTAGGGCGTGGTCGTGAAATTCAATAAGTTCTTCTATAATAGGGGATGAAGCGTCTTGAAAACCAAATTGAGAGTGGTTGGCCATGGAGTTGGGATGGGATGTACTGGGTTTTCACCTGTGATTTAGTCTTGACAAGACTATGTAATGATTTTACTAACAACCCATAAGAAAGAAGCATGAGTGGTTTGATGCGGTTGGCTTGAAACCAGCTTATGAGGGTTCGATTCCTTCCTTTCTTGTACTTGGACAAAAGCTGGTTCTTCAAAGGTATGGTAGGGAGGAGGGCAGCCGTGAATTCATTCAATGTTTGTGGAGGTAAGTTCTGGTTGCACTACTTTCCGTTTGGATGCGAAGGCTTCTCAGATAATGAACATTAGTATAATTCCAGCTACTATGGAGATGAGGGAGCCGATGGAGGATAGGGTGTTTCATAGGGTATAAGCATCTGGGTAGTCTGAGTATCGTCGCGGTATACCAGCTAGGCCTAGGAAATGTTGTGGGAAGAATGTTAGGTTGAGCCCAAAGAATATTACTCCAAAGTGGGCTTTAGCTCATGTAGAGTGAAGGGTGTAGCCAGTGAACAGTGGGAATCAATGTGTGAAGCCAGCTAAAATGGCGAATACTGCCCCCATAGATAATACATAGTGGAAATGTGCAACTACGTAGTAGGTGTCGTGCAGGGCGATGTCTAGGGAGGAGTTGGCAAGAACGATGCCTGTTAGTCCACCAATGGTGAAGAGGAAAATAAAGCCTAGGGCTCATAGTATGGGCGGGTCTCATTTGATTGTTCCACCGTGTAGGGTTGCTAGTCAGCTGAAGACTTTAATGCCAGTGGGGATTGCAATAATTATGGTGGCGGATGTGAAGTAAGCTCGGGTATCTACGTCCATTCCAACTGTAAATATGTGGTGAGCTCATACGATAAAGCCCAAGAAACCAATGGATAATATGGCTCAGACTATGCCTATGTAGCCAAAGGGTTCTTTTTTACCGGCGTAGTAGGCTACAACATGGGAAATAATTCCGAATCCTGGTAGGATAAGGATGTAGACTTCTGGATGGCCAAAAAATCAGAATAAGTGTTGATATAAAATTGGGTCTCCGCCTCCTGCGGGGTCAAAGAATGTAGTGTTTAGGTTTCGATCTGTTAGAAGCATTGTAATGCCAGCAGCGAGGACTGGTAGGGAGGGGAGAAGTAGAACTGCAGTAATTAGGACGGATCAAACGAATAGAGGGGTTTGGTATTGTGAGAGAGCAGGTGGTTTTATATTGACTGCTGTGGTGATAAAGTTGATTGCCCCAAGGATGGATGAGACACCTGCCAGGTGAAGGGAGAAGATGGCAAGGTCTACTGATGCACCGGCGTGGACTAGATTTCCGGCTAGGAGTGTTGTCATGGTTTGAATCTTGTTTTCCCCCAGAGGCTAGAAAAGTGGTAGACCCCAAGGGGTGGAAACCCCTGGAAGTTTTGGAGTTCTGTCCAATGGGCGCTCCTGCAAAAATGTCAACATCCCACAAGCTCACCGGAAAAGAAGAGTTGTAGTTTGGTTGTTGTTGGAGAGGTGGCCATGTTGTAGAGCCACGAGGAAGGGGCTCTGAGCCCCTTGGCCCCTCTGGGGCCCCCCAGCTCTGGCTGGGGGGGGGGATTGCAGAGACTTGGAACAGTCTTAGACTGGACTAAGTGTCTGTAGTATGCCGGGAGATGTTTTCTCCATGGGCACAGAGCAGCAGCCGGCGCTGACCAGAGAAACGGTGGCAGAGAGCCAGAGATAAGAACTTGAACCGGAGGAGCAGCAGAAGCAACATGCAGCACCTCAGAGAAGACTTCTGGAAAGAGAGCTAGGAGAAAGAGAGCCAGCAGCTGAGAGACAGAGTTTGGGGTAAGACTGTACCAGCCCCCAAAACTCCTTTGAGACCCTCTTGGAGAAGAGGGAGATGGACTCCTATTAAGGAGAAGAGTTTTAGACATGCAGCACCGGAGTGAGAGGAGTTGAGAAGCTCAAAGCGTCCCGGAGCTGGACCGGGACGGCCAGATGGAATGCGGGGGGAGTTGACCTTGGCTCTCCCCCCCTTGCACTGCTGCCACGGTGGCAGCCTGAGAGACAGGGCACAGAGGCCCTGCAAGGAGCTGAGTCTCCTGGAGATACCAGACCGTCACGAAGACCCCCTGTGTCTTTGTGATATGACGTGGTGATACGACCTTGTCTGGGGTTACGAAGCCCACGGAAGACCCCTCGGTTGGAGGCGATGGGGCCGAGAGAGGCTTGAATACCTCCCTCGTGAGTGCTGGCAGAAATCCAGCTATCAGCTGCTGCATGTGGAGAAGACAGACAGACTGCTGCCTCAGAAGATGCTGCTGCTTAAGGACTGGAAGGGATCTGTCCTTCTTTCCCTCCTGGACTTTTATTTGGAGGGGAGAAGAGATCTGATCCACTGTTAATACATATGTCATGGTAGAGATAGTTTGTGATCATGTGTATAATGTGATATGGTATTTATTTGTACAGTCATTGTAATATATTCCCTTTCCCCCACTTTGAGTCTGGTGTGTTTTGTCTGGAAAAACCCATCTCACATTAGGTTGAGATGTGGGAGGGGGAATGGAGCTAGGGAATTGGATTTGGGGACTATCTCAAACCATGACAGGTGGGTATACTGTTCATCCTGTTCCGGCCCCGGCTTCTACTGTAGAAGATGCTAGAAGAAGTAGGAAGGATGGAGGAAGTAGTCAGAAGCTCATGTTATTTATTCGTGGAAATGCTATGTCGGGGGCACCAATTATTAATGGTACTAATCAGTTACCAAACCCTCCGATTATAATAGGCATTACTATAAAGAAAATTATAACAAAGGTATGTGCGGTGACGATTACATTGTAAATTTGGTCATCGCCTAAAAGGGTGCCTGGCTGTCCTAGTTCTGCTCGAATGAGGAGACTAAGGGCTGTGCCGATTATACCAACTCATGCGCCAAAAATAAGGTAAAGTGTGCTGATATCCTTGTGGTTAGTGGAAAATAGTCAACGGTTGATGAAAGTCATAGGTAAGATGGCTGAGTGTAGAAGCGTTAGGCTGTAGTCCTTTTTACAGAGGTTTGATTCCTCTTCTTATCGATTCTGTAGTGAAGTTCATGTTGAGTTGCAAGCTCATTGATGTGCATTAAACATGCGCCGGGATCTAGTAGACAGAAGCCTGTTGGTTGGGGCATTTAGTTGTTAACTAAAATTTTATGGGATCAAAGCCCATCTGTCTAGGGGGAGGTTCTAGCTTAATTAAAGCATCTGAGTTGCATTCAGGAGATGCAGGTTAGTATCCTGTGTACCTTAACAGAAACTAAGAGGGATTAGCCCTTGTTTAAGGCTTTGAAGGCCTTCGGTTTAAATAACCTAAGTTTCTAAGGGATTGCGAGTACTATGGGAGATAGTGGTAGGAGTATAATTGATAAGGAGGTAAAGGTTGTGGTTAGGGTGTTAGTTGGTTTGTTAGTTTGTCATTGTTTTATGTAGTTAGTGAAGTTTGGGGGTAGTGTGATGGTTGCACAGTAGGCCAGTCGTAGGTAGAAGAAAAGTCCAAGTAAAGAGAGTAGGGTAATAGCTGTGGCTACTACTGTTAGTTCTTGTTTTGTGAGCTCTTGAATAATTAACCATTTGGGTAGGAATCCCGTTAGGGGAGGAAGACCTGCAAGGGAGAGGAGAGTGAGCATAAGGATTGTGGTCAGTGATGGAATTTTGGTTCATGTGGATATAACAGTGGATAGTTTTAGGGTATTGGTTGTGTTAAGGATGAAGAAGATGGCGGAAGTTGTTACAGTATATAGATAGAACGTAATTAAAGTCAGATTGGGGTTATAGTTGAGAATAATAGTTATTCATCCTAGGTGTGCGATAGATGAGAAAGCTAAAATTTTGCGAGTTTGGGTTTGGTTAAGTCCTATTCAGCCACCTAGGGCTGCGGAAGCAATAGCTATCGAAGATAGGAGAGCTGGGTTGAGTGAGGGGGATGTTAGGTAGAATAGTGTGGTTGGTGGAAATTATATGACTGTGGCTAGTAGGAGGCATGTTGTTATAGTTGAGCCTTGGAGAACTTCTGGAAATCAGAAATGAAATGGGACTAAGCCTAGTTTAATTGAAATTGCAATAGTTAGTAGTATACATGATATGGGGTGGGTTAGTTGGGTGATGTCCCATTGGCCAGAGAATCATGCATTGGTCATGCTGGAGAATAAAAGTAGCGTAGATGCGGCTGCTTGAGTTAGAAAGTATTTAGTAGAGGCTTCAATGGCTCGTGGATGGTGGCTTTTAGAGATTAATGGAAGAATAGCTAAAGTGTTAATTTCTAAGCCGACTCATGCTATTATTCAGTGGTTACTCGAAATTGTGATTGAGGTTCCTAGGAGTAAGCTTATTGTGGAGATTAGTTTAGCTTGGGGATTCATTAGTAAGGGAAGGAGTTAAAGATGAATCCAGACTATAAAATTCTGAAATGAGAAGTTCTGTTGTACTAGACTTTATATTTTGCAGAAATTCCTGAGATTCATTGCGTTGTCCGAGCCCATACGATTGGACACACCTGTTCACCTGTCCAAACTTGGAAACTAGGTCTGCCAACCGGGAAAAGATTATCTCAAGTGCTGTTGACTCCAAGTAAATGATCACTGTAATCCACTTAGATCTCCTCACTGGGGATAGACATGATTATATTATTGTCTGTATTTTCACTGTTACTCAGTTGTTATGTTGTTTACATTTTTAGAAATGACACTTCATCAATACACTGTTCGAGTCATTCACCAGTGTCATGGTCCAACCATGGACCACGCGGTGGGATGGAATCCAACAACCCCCAGGAGCTGGTTTCTCCCCTGAGGGTGCAGAGCAGCAGGGCCTTTTCCAGACCCAACTGTACCTTCCAGAAAGACATTTCCTTTCATCATTCATTTGTTCATTTGTTTGTTTACACTTTAATTTACCCCATCATTTCCTTTCATTATTCATTTGTTCATTTGTTTGTTTACACTTTAATTTACCCCATGTGCTGGTTTAAAAGTTAACCAGCAGGGGGAATGAACTCAACTCAAAGGAGAGATTATAAGTCAGAATAACAATTTATTAAAATGATGCAGTAAGTACAATAATACAAACCAACAATTGGTCTCAACCCACAAAAACCCAAATGTATAACCCAGTGCCCTGGGGCCTGAACAAAGTGGTGTTCCTTGGGCCCTGTTTGAGTCCAAAGTAAAGGGAGAGGGGAAGAACCTGCTGGTGGGAGAGCTGCTGCAGTCTGGCCAGAACTGGTGATTGCAGTCCAGTGGTGGTCTAAGTCTGGTTGAGAGCGATGAGCTGCAGCCGTCCTCTGGATCCCACGAGTGGGTTGAAAAATGTTCCAAAACTCCAAGATTATATATCCTCCAGTTCAGGTAGGAATGTTCAGTGCTCCCCTCAGGGTGGGGAGTTCCACAAAGGGTGTGAGGACAGAAACATCCTCCTATCTCACAGGCCTCTTAACACCTAGTTTATAGCCTGAGGAGTCAGGCTCTATGGGCAGAGGGTGCGAATAGTCTATTGACAACAATAGTCTAGTTTCTGGGAAATGACATGGAAGGCTATAGAATACAGTTTTGGGTTACACCCACCATGATGAACTGATCTCAGCTGTCCTAACTAGGACATTATCCACCCCTTCTTCTATGCCATCCATGTCATGCCCAAATTAACCCCCTTTAAAAACTATATCCCTTTATATACATACATCTATCTATCTATATATATACAATGAAACATTACAGACCATTCTCACTCAAAATTAGGTCCCCTTGTGGTACACAACGTGTCTCCCCATCTTTTTGCATTACCCACCAGGTGGAACCAGGTCCTTTAGCAAAAACAATCCCTCGGATGGGTTTGCCTTTGCTTGAGGTGGGACTAATCCAAACAGTCTTCCCTAACATTCCTCTCATATGTACCACAGGGACTTTATCTCCATCTACAGTATGCAAAAGTTCTGATTGGGCAGGGCCAGCTCGATTGATGGAACCTCGGGTGTTGACCAACCAGGTGACCTTTGCTAAATGCAGCTCCCAGTGTTTGAGAGTCTCCCCACACAGTGCCTTCAGGGTGGTTTTCAGCAGTCTGTTGCACCGCTCAACTTTTCCAGCAGCTGGTGCATGGTAGGGGATATGATACACCCACTCAATGCCGTGCTCTTTGGCCCAGGTGTCTACGAGGCCATTCTTGAAATGGGTCCCATTATCAGACTCAATTCTCTCTGGGGTGCCGTGTCACCACAGGACTTGTTTTTCAAGGCCCAGGATGGTATTCCGGGCAGTGGCATGAGGCACGGGGTATGTCTCCAACCATCCAGTGCTTCCTTCTACCATGGTCAGTACGTAGTGTTTACCTTGGCGGGTTTTGGGGAGCGTGATGTAGTCAACTTGCCAGGCTTCCCCATACCTGTACTTCGACCACCGTCCACCATACCATAGAGGCTTCACCCGCTTGGCCTGCTTGATGGCAGCACATGTCTCACAGTCATGGATGACCTGTGAGACAATGTCCTTGGTTAAGTCCACCCCTCGGTCACGAGCCCATCTGTATGTTGCATCTCTCCCCTGGTGACCGGAGGCGTCATGGGCCCATCGAGCCAGAAATAATTCTCCTTTGTGCTGCCAATCCAGATCTACCTGAGAGACTTTAATCCTGGCAGCTCGGTCCACCTGCTCGTTGTTACAATGCTCCTCATTAGCCCGTTTCTTGCCTACATGAGCGTCTACGTGACGGACCTTCACACTCAGCTTCTCTACCCGGCCAGCGATGTCCTGCCACATCTCCGCCGCCCAGATGGGTTTCCCTTGGCGCTGCCAGTTGGCCTTTTTCCATCGCTCCAGCCATCCCCACAGAGCATTGGCCACCATCCATGAGTCAGTGTAGCGATAGAGTCTTGGCCACTTCTCTCGTTCAGCTATATCCAAAAGCCAACTGAACGGCTTTAAGCTCTGCAAACTGACTTGACCCACCTTGTCCTTCGGTCGCTTCTGCAACTCGCCGTGTGGGACTCCATACAGCTGCCTTCCATTTTCGGTTTGTCCCTACAATGCGGCAGGAGCCATCCGTGAAGAGCACATATCGCCTTTCATCTGTTGGTAGCTTGTCATATGGTGGGGCCTCCTCAACCCGTGTCACCTTCTCCTCCTCTTCTTCAGAGGATAGTCCGAAACTCTCACCTTCAGGCCAATTGGTGATAATTTCCAGAATCCCAGGGCGATTAGGATTCCCTATCCGGGTTCGCTGCGTGATCAGAGCGATCCACTTACTCCACGTGGCATCGGTGGCATGATGTGTGGAAGGAACTCTTCCCTTGAACATCCAGCCCAGCACTGGTAGTTGGGGTGCCAGGAGGAGCTGCGCTTCGGTGCCGATTACTTCTGAGGCAGCTCGAACTCCTTCATAGGCAACCAGGATCTCTTTCTCAGTTGGTGTATAGCTGGCTTCAGATCCTTTGTATCCCCGACTCCAGAATCCCAGTGGTCGTCCTCGGGTCTCCCCAGGCACTTTCTGCCAGAGGCTCCAAGAAGGGTCATTCTCCCCGGCTGCGGTGTAGAGCACGTTCTTCACGTCCTGTCCTGTCCTTACTGGCCCAAGGGCTACCGCATGGGTAATCTCCTGTTTAATTTGTTCAAAGGCTTGTTGTTGTTCGGGGCCCCACTGGAAATCATTTTTCTTCCATGTCACAAGGTAGAGAGGGCTTACAATCTGACTATACTCGGGGATATGCATCCTCCAAAAGCCCACAGCGCCTAGGAAAGCCTGTGTTTCCTTCTTGCTGGTTGGTGGGGACATGGTTGCTATTTTGTTAATCACCTCCATTGGAATTAGGCGGCGTCCATCTTGCCACTTCACTCCTAGGAACTGAATTTCCTGAGCAGGTCCCTTGACCTTACTCTGTTTAATGGCAAAACCGGCTCTTAGGAGAATCTGGATTATCTTCTCTCCTTTCTCGAAGACTTCGCCCGCTGTGTTCCCCCATACAATGATGTCATCAATGTACTGTAGGTGCTCTGGAGCCTCACTCTTTTCCAGTGCAGTCTGGATCAGTCCATGGCAAATGCTGGGACTGTGTTTCCACCCCTGAGGCAGTCGATTCCAGGTGTACTGCACACCTCTCCAAGTGAAAGCAAATTGTGGTCTGCACTCTGCTGCCAAAGGAATGGAGAAAAAGGCATTGGCTATGTCAATGGTGGCATACCACTTGGCTACCTTGGACTCCAGCTCATACTGGAGCTCCAGCATGTCCGGCACAGCAGCACTCAGGGGTGGTGTGACTTCATTGAGTCCACGGTAATCCACCGTCAGCCTCCACTCTCCGCTGGACTTACGCACTGGCCATATAGGGCTATTAAAGGGTGAGCGAGTCTTGCTGACCAACCACCCCCTGGGTCTCCAGTTCACGGATCATCTTATGTATAGGGGTCACAGAGTCTCGGTCGGTGCGGTATTGCCGACGGTGCACTGTTGCTGTGGCTATCGGTACCAATTGTTCTTCAACCTTCAGCAGTCCCACAGCAGAGGGGTCCTCTGAGAGACCAGGCAAGGTGTTCAACTGTCTAATTTCCTCTGTCTCCACAGCAGCTATGCCAAAAGCCCAACGAAGTCCTTTTGGGTCTTTGAAATACCCACTCCTCAGGTAATCTATGCCAAGGATACACGGGGCCTCTGGGCCAGTCACGATGGGGTGTCTGTGCCATTCCTTCCCAGTCAGGCTCACTTCAGCTTCCAGTACAGTCAGCTGTTGGGATCCCCCTGTCACCCCAGAAATGGAGATGGATTCTGCCCCTATGTATCTTGATGGCATTAAAGTACATTGTGTGCCGGTGTCCACTAAGGCCTTATATCTTTGTGGCTCTGATGTGCCAGGCCACCGAATCCACACAGTCCAATAGACTCGATTGTCCCTCTCCTCTACCTGGCTAGAGGCAGGGCACCCCTAGTCCTGGTCATGGTACTCATTGTGCTCTTCTTGTGGGTATGACCTGGAGGTCCCTTCAAGAGGATCATTCCTGTACCGTCTGGAGTCTTGCCCACGAGAGACTGGAGCAACGTTTACTCTTTAAGAGTTCTTTATGGTATTTGTTCCTCTTTTCAGTTCACGTACCCGGGTTGCTAAGGAAGAGGTGGGTTTCCCATCCCACTTCCTCATATCTTCTCGTGCTCACGGAGGTAAAACCATAGATCGCCACGTGGAGTGTACCTTCTCTCCTTAGCTGGGGGACGCTGGCTCCTAATAGCAGAGACTCTTGTTTGTCCTGACGAGATATGGGAAATCCCTTCCTTAATTTCTTCTCTTAGCTTCTGGTGTCCCTCTTCAATTTTCTCTTCCAGGTTTCGGACGTGTTCAGCCAGTTTGGTTTCCACAGATGAGATGTGGGCTCGTAATGGGGTGGTGACAGTGTCTTCATAAATCCTGAGTTTACTAACCAATGCTCCCACCTTGTCCTCTCCCTCCCTCCATTGCAGCGTTGCTAAGTAGCGGGAATACATTTCTGGCCCGAGTCGTGCAAACTTTAACCACATCTGGGATGTGCACTGTACGCCATCTGGACTCTTAGGGAATCTTTCATCCTCTGAAAAGATTATCTCCAGTACAGCTTACTCCCTTAAGCACCGGATACCTTGTTCCATCGTGTTCCACTGTCCTTGCTGTACGTGGAGGTCCTCCTTGCAAAGGTATCTCTCCCTCACACTGGACAACAGTCGCCGCCAGAGGCTGAGAGTTTCCTGCCTCCTTCCAATCCCCTGATCAATGACTACATCTCGAGACAGGGATCCCAGATGTCTGGCTTCACTCCCATCTAGGATCGTATCGTTAGCTGCGGCATCCCAGATTCGGAGCAGCCAGGTCAGAATGGACTCGTTCGCCTGTCGTGTGAACTCTCTCCGGAGCTCACGTAGCTCACCCAGGGATAGGGACCGAGTGATTATTTCTGGCTCTGTCTCCTCCGGTGGATGTGAAGGTCCCGCCTCTTCGTCATCATTTGCTATACGGACTGATTTAGTCTTTGATTTCCTTTTCTGGACAGGGGCGACTGCTATTGGTTTTGCTTGTTCTTCTGGCTCCTCGATGGTTTGTGTGGACACGGTGCTGGTTGGTTTATTTCTTTCTCCCTCTGACTCAGCTGTGGTTTGGGTGGACGTGGTGTCTGCGGATTTGCTCCTTCTCTCCTCCCCCTGACAGTGCTGTACCATGTCAAGTAGTGCCCGGTAGGCAGTGGCCAGGGCCCAGCAGGTTGCTGTGAGCTGGCCGTCTCTGGAGCTGCCAGAGCATTTTTCCTTCACCAGTCTTATCATGCTAACAGGATCCTGCAGTTGTTCAGGGGTGAATTTCCAGATCATTGGAGGAGAAAACTTTTCCAAATACTGGCTGATGTCCTCCCACTTCCCGTGCCACTCAGCATTATCTGCTCCCAGGGCAGGTGTCCAAACAACCTCCCTAAAAGGCACTTTTCTGACCCTAAACATGGTGTACACAGTACAGAGCAGACAGAGCAACACTAACAATAACATTATGCTGTCCTTAACATCAAAAGGGAACTCAATATTTTCAAAAACTGTTGTAGCAGGTCTGAAGGGGAAGAAGGAGGTGGGAGGCTGGAAACCATCCACCCCTGTTCCTCCAAAAAGCTGGGTACGATTTTTAATGAGGCCCCAGAGGTAGCAACCCAAACCAGGACAGGCAAACAGGACTGAATACACATTTACAATGAAACTCATTGCTTCTGATGTTAGAATGACATAAACATAATATACTAATAAAACAATTTGGATCCCTCTCCCTGGTCTTAAAGAGAGCATCAAAACAGGCAAATAATACCCCATCTGTGGAAATATGAACAGGCTCAAATACAACATCCATGTGAGTGCATCAAACAACATGGTGATCAGGGAGTTTCTATATCCAAATAGACAAATGCTTAAAATGAAATTGTGATTCTGACTTCTCTCTCTCTGCCCCACGCTGGGCGCCAAAATGTGCTGGTTTAAAAGTTAACCAGCAGGGGGAATGAACTCAACTCAAAGGAGAGATTATAAGTCAGAATAACAATTTATTAAAATGATACAGTAAGTACAATAATACAAACCAACAATTGGTCTCAACCCACAAAAACCCAAATGTATAACCCAGTGCCCTGGGGCCTGAACAAAGTGGTGTTCCTTGGGCCCTGTTTGAGTCCAAAGTAAAGGGAGAGGGGAAGAACCTGCTGGTGGGAGAGCTGCTGCAGTCTGACCAGAACTGGTGATCGCAGTCCAGTGGTGGTCTAAGTCTGGTTGAGAGCGATGAGCTGCAGCCGTCCTCTGGATCCCACGAGTGGGTTGAAAAATGTTCCAAAACTCCAAGATTATATATCCTCCAGTTCAGGTAGGAATGTTCAGTGCTCCCCTCAGGGTGGGGAGTTCCACAAAGGGTGTGAGGACAGAAACATCCTCCTATCTCACAGGCCTCTTAACACCTAGTTTATAGCCTGAGGAGTCAGGCTCTATGGGCAGAGGGTGCGAATAGTCTATTGACAACAATAGTCTAGTTTCTGGGAAATGACATGGAAGGCTATAGAATACAGTTTTGGGTTACACCCACCATGATGAACTGATCTCAGCTGTCCTAACTAGGACACCCCATCATTTCCTTTCATCATTCATTTGTTCATTTGTTTGTTTACACTTTAATTTACCCCAGCATTTCCTTTCACCCTCTCACCTCCCCAATTAATCGCCTCTACTACTCTAACTAATATTCCACCCACATAGACCTTTAACAGTTGGTCCCAAACTTTTTTCCAACCCTTCAGAAAAAAAGGAATCAAACCTTTATCACCAACTCCCAAAGCTGGCATTTTCATTAAACTATTCTCTGAACCACACCACCTTAAACCGCCCGAATTGCCCCACGAGACAACCCTCGTACAAGTTCTAACACAACAAACAACGTCAGCAACAGACCCCAGCCCGCAATTAAAAATTGTCCACCCCCCAAGAATAAAACATAGCCGCTCCCTCAAAATCCAACCGAACAGATAAAACACCCCCACTATCCACTGTGTTCATCCCTAACCACTCTAACTCAGATAGCCCTATAATAAACACCCCACCCCCCAGCACTAAAACTAACCCAGCACCATACCCAACAACCTGCCAGTCCCCTCAAGTTTCAGGAAATGGATCTGCTGCCAATGAGACCGAATACACAAAAACCACTAACATCCCACCTAAATATACCAGAAATAACACTAGTGATACAAAAGACACCCCCAAACTCATTAACCATCCACACCCTACAATAGACGCCAACACTAACCCCACTACTGCATAGTATGGAGAAGGATTAGAAGCAACTGCTAGTCCTCCCAAAATAAAACTAACACTTAAAAATAAAGTACGTCATAACAATTCCTGCTTGGTTTCTATCCAAGACCTTTGGCCTGAAAAACCATTGTTGTAATTTCAACTACAAGAACATAAAACCTTAACAAACCCACCCACAACACTATAATCCCACCCCTTTCTACCCTTCTAACCTCTCAGCAACACATTTTTGTTATCCACTTGAACTACTTCTCCAACCACTAAACAAGTCCTAAATCAATGTTAACTATTACTACAACTAAAACAAGCCCCAATAATAATCACTATGCCTAAAACAGCCTTAGTCCTTGTAGCTTACAATAAAGCATAACACTGAAGATGTTAAGACGGCTATTACACATACCCATGGACAAAAAAGACTTAGTCCTAACCTTACAGTTAGTTCTTGCCAAATATATACATGCAAGTATCCGCATCCCAGTGAAAATGCCCTCAGCACCTTAAAAAGACAGCAGGAGCAGGCATCAGGCACACCACTCCAATTGTAGCCCAAAACGCCTTGCCTAGCCACACCCCCACGGGTTTTCAGCAGTAATCAATATTAAGCAATAAGTGTAAACTTGACTTAGTTAAAGCAACTTACCAGGGTTGGTAAATCTTGTGCCAGCCACCGCGGTCACACAAGAAACCCAAATTAACTTTATACGGCGTAAAGAGTGGTTTTTCATTATCACTTCAACTAAGACTGAAATGTAACCAAGCTGTTATAAGCACAAGATGCATCCAATACTCCCATAGAAATGATCTTAGCTTCATGATCAACAAAACTCCACGAAAGCCAGGACACAAACTGGGATTAGATACCCCACTATGCCTGGTCCTAAATCCCGATGCTTTCACCACTTAAGCATCTGCCTGAGAACTACGAGCACAAACGCTGAAAACTCTAAGGACTTGGCGGTGCTCCAAACCCACCCTAGACGAACCTGTTCTATAACCGATAACCCACGATACACCCAACCATCCCTTGACAAATCAGCCTATATACCGCCGTCGTCAGCCCACCCCTAAACTGAGGGTTTAACAGTGGGCACAACAGCAACATCCCACTAATAAGACAGGTCAAGGTATAGCTCATGAGATGGTAGAAATGGGCTACGTTTTCTAGCATAGAATACCTCACGACCAGGAGTGTGAAATCACTCCTAAAAGGCGGATATAGCAGTAAAGCAGGATAATAATGCCTCCTTTAAGCTGGCTCTGAAGCACGTACATACCGCCCATCACCCTCCTCACAAGCTATAATTAATTTTATTTATAATAAACCCCCAAGCTAGAGATGAGGCAAGTCGTAACAAGGTAAGTGTACCGGAAGGTGCACTTAGTCTACCAAGGCGTAGCTATAACTAAAGCATTCAGCTTACACCTGAAAGATATCTGTTTCATATCAGATCGCCTTGAAGCCTAACTCTAGCTCTTCTACCAGATTACATATAAACTAAGTTAATACTACCCATTAAATCAAAACATTCTCTCACTCAACCTAGTATAGGCGATAGAAAGGTAAACTCAAGACGCAATAGAGATCATGTACCGTAAGGGAAGAATGAAATAGTAATGACAAACCAAGCAATAAATAGCAAAGACCAACCCTTGTACCTTTTCCATCATGATTTAGCGAGAAATTACCCAAGCAAAACGCCAATTTAAGCTTGCTTCCCTGAAACCCAAGCGAGCTACTCACGAGCAGCTATCTACTGAGCAAACCCGTCTCTGTTGCAAAAGAGTGGGAAGACTCGTTAGTAGTGGTGAAAAGCCAATCGAGCTGGGTGATAGCTGGTTACCTATGAAATGAATCTTAGTTCCCTCTTAATTCACCTCCCAGGACTACTCAACCCACATGAAGCGAATTAAGGGCTATTTAAAGGAGGTACAGCTTCTTTAAAAAAGAATACACTCTCCCCTAGCGGATAAATTCAATTACAGCTTAATTGTGGGCCTTCAAGCAGCCACCATTAAAGAATGCGTCAAAGCTCCTCACCTAAAAAAAATCTAAACTTCCTTATGACTCCCTCTTCCCCAATAGGCCAACTTATATTAAATAAGAGAATTTATGCTAAAATAAGTAACTAGGGATCCCCTCTATGGCGCAAGCTTACATTACAACATTATTAACAATCCACAGGATATTTTTTAACCTTAACAAGACCTTATACCCAAAACTCTGTTAACCCACCTATGGAGCGCCCCCAAAGATGATTAAAATCTGTAAAAGGAACTAGGCAAATCCAAGGCCCAACTGATTACCAAAAACATAGCCTTTAGCAAACCAAGTATTAAAGGTGAAACCTGCCCAGTGACAATTTGTTCAACGGCCGCGGTATCCTAACCGTGCAAAGGTAGCGCAATCAATTGTTCCATAAATCGGGACTTGTATGAATGGCTTAACGAGGTCTTAGCTGTCTCCTACAGATAATCAGTGAAATTGATCTTCCCGTGCAAAAGCAGGAATAACCCCATAAGACAAGAAGACCCTGTGGAACTTTAAAATCTGCTACCACTCCCATAAACTAATACTCACCCACAGGGCCCACTCCCCGGGATTTTGCTGGTGTGCATTTTTTGGTTGGGGCGACCTTGGAGACAAACTCAACCTCCAAATACCAGACAATCCATCTTAACCAAGAACTACCCATCAACGTGCTAATAGCAACCAGACCCAATATAATTGATTAATGAACCTAGCTACCCCAGGGATAACAGCGCAATCTCCTTCAAGAGCCCACATCGACAAGGAGGTTTACGACCTCGATGTTGGATCAGGACATCCTAGTGGTGCAACCGCTACCAAGGGTTCGTTTGTTCAACGATTAACAGTCCTACGTGATCTGAGTTCAGACCGGAGTAATCCAGGTCGGTTTCTATCTATGTTACAACTCCTTCTAGTACGAAAGGACCGAAGAAGTAAGGCCTATGCCACAAGCACGCCTTCGCACCCAGTAATGAACCCAACTAAATTACTAAGAGCTTCACCATAACTCCCTCCTAGAAAAGGACCGCTAGCGTGGCAGAGCTTGGCAAATGCAGAAGGCTTAAGCCCTTTACCCAGAGGTTCAAATCCTCTCCCTAGCTCCAACACAAACCACATGACAATTCACTTAACCCTCACTTACTTTATTATATCAATATCCTATGCTCTCTCCATCCTCATCGCCGTAGCATTTCTTACCCTAGTTGAACGTAAGATTCTAAGTTATATGCAAACCCGAAAAGGGCCTAATATTGTAGGACCATTTGGCCTCTTACAACCTATAGCAGATGGAGTAAAGCTATTCATTAAAGAACCAATTCGTCCATCAACTTCATCCCCTTACTTATTTATATCTACTCCTATCTTAGCCCTTCTCCTAGCAATTACAATCTGAACACCACTTCCCCTACCCTTTCCCCTTACTGACCTAAACCTTGGCATACTCTTCCTTCTAGCTCTATCTAGCTTGGCAGTCTATTCAATTCTATGATCAGGCTGTAGCCTATGGCTTGCCACTGCTCTACGCTGGTGTCCTCGGCAAGCTGGTGACCCTTGCGGTCGAGCCATCTGGCAAGTGATTTTGCCAATTTTTTATCTAAGGGTTGACTGTGTTCTATTACAAAGTCTTTTAGGCACCTGTATACAAATTTTTGGGAGGTTGAGAGTGTGAGTCCCATGTTGATGTTAGTCGGGTCTCAACAACAGTCTCTTGATGGAAAGTCCTCCCTTTGGTGTTCTGCCAGGCTGTGGGTGTTAGGGTAGGGTGAGGAATGTCCTCAGCAGTTCACCTGTCTGGTGCGTCGACCCGTGCAGCTACCGCTGAGCCCACAGTCGTCCGCTCTGCTGAGGAGGACCGGCGGGGACGATCGCCTCTCCTGGCGTCGCCTGAACCCAGGTGAGGACACAGGAGTTCTCTCAATATGAGAGTCCTCAACTGTGCCCCACATTGGGCGCCACTTGCCATGGTCCGGGGGGATGGGAAATGGGACCGAGCACTGCAATAACGGTTCTTGGCACAGTCGAGGGTTCGTGCAGCAATGCCACTTTATTCAGGGACAACAGGGTTTTAAATAAGGTAAGTCTGAGGGGAGGATTCTGAACTGGGGAGGAACATGGAACTGACAACTCAGGGAAAAGTGTGATAGGGAGACAGGGAAAAGGCGGGTGGAACTTCGGAGTCTCCAGGAGATAGGGCCAATGGGAGCTCTCTTTGCACTGCAGCAAACTGTAGCCAATCAGTGGCAGAGGAGTGGGAAAGCAGGGGAGGACAGGGTGACAAACAACTTTGGGCGGGAAAATCTGAGGGAGAAAGGGGAACAATATGGAGGTATAACAAACTTCATACAAATTCAACAGTAAACTGGGGTACATAAAACTCCATGACAATACAGCAATAAACTGGGGTAAAACTGGGGAACAACTGTCAGTCCAGTGGATGAATGGTCCAGTGTATAAAAGTCCATCTAGTTCCCATAGATGCTTCTCAATGCCACATATCTTTCCCAATTGGTTTTTTCTTCCACCACACCCTGCTACATGCAAACATAACAAACGACAGCATCAGCAGATGTCTTTACATTCCTCTTTCCCTTCCCATTCTCCGTTCCTCTTCTCTTCCCATTCCCACAGCCAACACACTATTTCACTTCTCACTTTAACAAAGCTCTTTTCTCCTTCAAGCCCCTCAAAGGCGCCAAGGCCACATAGGAGGCCACACACAAACAGTACTCCTCTTCCCACTTGACTACACCTTCTCCCTCTGTTCTACAGGGAACACCAGGAATCTGCTCGCAGAGGCCTCTCGTTTCCCATCAGTAGCTCAGCACAAGGAGTTAAAGGAGCTCAAGCCTTAGGCCACGAGAGCTGACAGCAAGGAAACTTTGGGAGCAAACTAATGCTGCTAACATGGACCCAGCTGAATCCAGCACACAATCACAGAATCCAAGAGTCCTTCAGCTTGGAAAAGACCTCCAAGCTCACTGAGTCTTGTGCAGCCCCTCCCTGACCGCCTGCAGGAACTGGATGATACTTTGCACAAGCACCAAAAGGAATGTTGTGAAAGCCATGGGCTGCAGGAGGACACAGAGAAGGGCTTGGTTGGGGCTGGGAAGGAGGGAGCTGGCGCTGGGGGAGTGGGGATGGAGCCTCGGGGATGTGGCGCAGCAAGGACAGGGGCCCAGGCAGCTGGCAGGCGGCAAGGCCTCACCCCCTGCCCCAGCAGCAGCACCGGGGCCTGCCCAAGGCGATCCTGCCAGGGGCTGGGCCCTGCAGGCAGGGGCAGAAACCACTCCCTGGGGCGACCTTGCTGCCCCGGCCCTCGTCCGACCCAGCCTCTCCCTGTGTGCATGCTCCCCACAGCACAGGCTGCACTGGGCAGCATCCCCTGATGGGCCCTGCAGAGCTGCCCCACGGGGACACTTCCCTTTTATGTCACAGGTGCCACAGCCTGTCCCAGCCAGCCCTGCCCATTGTCCCCACCCCGGCTCAGTGACTCACAGTGGCCCCTGGCAACCAAAGGACCAAAGCCCCACACCCCCAGAGTGCAGCCCTACCCATGTGCAAGGGGCCCCCAAAGGGTTCCCTGCACAAAGCAGCCCCTCCAAACCCTTGTCAGATAGAAAACTGGGGGACGTGACCCTTGGATGCTTTTAGTACAGAGATACAAGCTTTTCTTGAATAATGGAGGGGGTCACTTTTTTATTATTCATATTTACAGTTATCCATTTGGGGACAGGATGTCCTACAGGCTAATGTGGTGTCACATTTGGAGTGAAAAGGACTTTTCAAAGAAACCCAGGGTGCATGGGTGATGCAGAGGAAGCTGCCAAGTCACCCAATGTGAAGCTCAACACTGCTTTGCAACAGCACTGCCCTTTCACACACATCTTTGGCAAAGACAAAGATGTCAGGCTTTAGTTTCTAAATCAGTAACACTTGACAAGACCTCTTTATGAACTGACAGCAAGAGAACTTAGGAGCAGCTTAGGGTTGGCAAGTGTAGGAGCCAAGAAGAGAAGGGCTGATGGGTATGTCGTGGTTACTGACAGCTGGATGGTCGTGGAGCCGACCAAGGACTGCCAGACACAAAAGACATCACCTGCTGGACTTGGCCCAAACACCAGCCCCCTCCTCTCCCTTCTCAACCACTCAACCACAGCCTGCACACACCCACACCTGCCAGGGCCAACTGGCTGTTTCTCTTCTCTTTTCTGCCTGGGGGCGAAGGAAGAAGGACAGGAAGGGCATTTGCTTTCGGGCCAGAGGGAAGGGGAAGGAGATCCCCCCAAATCCATCCCTGGTAGGATGGGGGCTGGAGGAGACATTGTGGGACCCCCAAGAATATTTTCGAGGGGAAGAAAGGATGGGGGCACCCACAGGGGGTTGGGGCGGGGAGGGACCCAGGAATCTCGTGGTGGGACACTGGGGAGTTCCCAGTAGTTTCTTGGGGGGGTGGACCCCCAGCAGTCCGGGGTGGAAAAATGGACGGAGGAATCCGCCGTAAAGGGTCGGTGACACCCAAAAGACTGTAGGAGGGGGTCGGGAGGGACCCCGGAGTCCTGAAGAGTATTCGGGGGTCCCCAGGAGGGAGTCTGGGGGTCTGAGGTGGTCCTAGGAGATTTTCAAGGGTTAAGGGGATGCACAGGAGATTTGGGGGAGGAGGGGGAAAGGCGGAGGGTCCCCAGGAGTCTTGGGGGGGATCTGGGCGGTTCCCGAGAGTCTTGGGGGAGATTCAGAAGGGTCACCAGGAGCCCCCGGACCCCCTGAACTCACCCCACACCACCATGGCCTCGTTGGTGCCGCACGTGAAAAACAGCGCGGCGGGGGGAGACCCTGGGGCCGGGATCGATCGGGACCAATCGGGTTCAATCCCGATCCTCCCCTCCCCCGCCATCACCGCCCCGCTCCCGGCAGCCCCCGTGGAAGTTTCGACGTTCTATCGGATGACTCACCGGCACAAGGACAGGGGCCCAGCAGAATTTGGCAATGACGTCATTCCAGCAGAGCCATTCTATTGGCTGCGACCCACGAGGGAGCCCCAAAACCTGTTCATGGCTTGGGGGGGAAGGACAGCCGGCACGGCCGGGAACGGGGGTGCAGAAGGTGTTCAAGTGCCCAGGAAAGGGGCAAAAAACTTTCCCCTCCCCCTCCCAGTGCCCCCTCAGCCCATCCCAGTGTCTCCCCTCTCTCCCAGTGCCCCCTCAGCCCATCCCGGTCTCTCCCCTGCTCTCCCAGTGCCCCCGTCCATCGAGGTCCCAGCCCGGCCCTGCCCCCTGCTCTGCTCCGGCCTGGATTTCTCCCCTGCAGGGGCAGCTGAGGTGGCTCCAGGGTGGGCGGGAGCTTTCGGGGCAGGGGGTGGCTCCTGACATGCTGCTGGAACCGCCCCTGCCTGGGCGGGCCCATCAGCCTGGGGCACCTCCTCACCCGAGCCTGGGGGACGGGCCGGCAACTGGGAGGGGCTTTGGGAAGGAATGGGGAGGCTGAGAAGGGTTTGGAGGTCATGGGGGTAACTGGGAAGGTGTTTGGGGGAGTTTGGGGGTTTGGGAGGGAGGTTGGGGAGATTGGGGCAGCTGTGAGGGGTTTTGGGGAATCGTCGGGGATGTGGGAAGGAACTGGGAGAGAGTTTGGGGGCATACTCAAGGGGAAGGGGGCAACTAGGAGAGGGTTTGAAAGGTCCTGGGAGGGCTGGAGGTAACTGGGAGGGGTTTGGGGGCATCTTGTGGGTTTTTGTGGGTCTGGGAGGCAGTCTGGGGGCCTCGGAGGGTTTAAGGGGAAGTTGGGAGTGTCCTGTGGGACTGGGATGGGATTTGAGGGTTCCTGGAGGGGCTGGGAGGGCTTTATGCCTTTATACTGCGGGCATTGTCTAGTATTGATGGGGGTAATCCGTGAGTTGACTGTTTCATAATCATCCAAATTTTAACAAGACTTTGAAGGTGGTCAACCTCAGTTTGAAGCAACTCATTTTTAGCAACAAATTTATCCGATTTTTCTCCTGTTTCCCTCTCAAAGGCTAACAATGACTTCAACACCACATTTTCTGATTTCAAAACAGTAGACTCAACATCAGAAATCCATTCATGACTTCCCTGTCACCACTCCATCCGAATGTCTGTGTACTCACTGTGGTCTGAGAGAAACCTGCCTGTTTGCAGCGCACTGACTGGGCAACTTTTCTTTTTGCAGGTGGAAAAGGGCAGATAAAGAAAAAACAGATGGGTCCAGCAGAAGTGATGCTGCTTCTGTAAAAGCAGAGCAGAGGCCGAAAGCATAGCTTGCAGTCTCTTTTTTAAGGTTAGGTTCAGAGAAAAGGGTTTGCGTATAGCTTGCAGTCTCTTTTTTAAGGTTAGGGTTAGGTAACAGGGTTTGCGCATAGTTTGCAGTCTCTTTTTTAAGGTTAGGGTTAGGGAAAAGGGTTTGCGCATAGCTTGCATTCTCACTTTTAGGGTTAGGGTTAGGGAACAAGGTTTGCGCATAGCTTGCAGTCTCTTGGTTAGGGTTAGGGTTAGGGAACAGGGTTTGCGCATAGCTTCCAGTCTCTCTTTTAATGTTGGGGTTAGGGGACAGTGCTCTATAGAAGCAGAGTACATACTGGGCGGCGGTGGGTATTCTGCCAGACACGCAACAGAACAGCAACAGCAAAAGCAGAGACCCAAGAGAAAAAGCAAAAGATTCTGACAGCGGTGGGCAGTGAATCGGGCTTATAGCCTGAGAGGGGCTTATTGGGCACCGCTGCGTGTCCGGAATGGGCTAAAACCGCGATTGTTAGATCACGCACTGAGACAAATTCTTCCTAACCCTAACCCTTACCCATACCCCTAACCCTAACCCTAACCCTAACCCTAACCCTAACAGTAACCCTGTCTTTTGCTAACCCTAAACCTAACCCTAACCCTAACCCTAACTTTTGCTAACTCTAACCCTAACCCTAAATTTCCTAAACCTAACGCTAACCCTTTCTAACCCTAACCCTAACTACAAACCTAACCCTAACCCTAACCCTAACCCTAACCCTAACCCTAAACCCTAACCCTAACCCTAACACTAAACCCTAAACCAAAAGGAAACTTCCTTTGCTATGCCTACTGGGCGGAGTCAGTGCTGATTGGTGTTACAACCCGCCCCAGGAAAAGGGGAGAGGGGGGAACTCAGGTTTTTATTAATAATTCCCTTGGGGTGGATTAAAGTGAAACGACACTAAATAATCGGTGTCTGAAAACATATACTGGTAAGGTTTATTTTAACAATTCTGTATCAACAGGCATGCTAGCAGTTTGGGAGTTGGGCTATCAGTTGGGAGGCATGGCTGAAAACAGGAAACAACAGCCCTAATTCCCAGGAAAGAAAGCCTGGAAGCTTTGGCTTTGTGGTGCAGTTGGTGGGCCACACTGGGCACTCCATGGGCAGGCAGCAAGAGTTTTCTGGATCTGGGAGTCAATCTGGGGGCCTCGGAGTGTTTGAGGGGAAGTTGGGAGTGTCCTGTGGGACCAGGATGGGATTTGAGGGCTCCTGGAGGGGCTGGGACGGGTGTATACTGCGGGCATCGTCTAGTATTGATGGGGGTAATCAGTGAGCTGACTGTTTCATAATCATCCAAATTTTAACAAGACTTTGAAGGTGGTCAACCTCAGTTTGAAGCAACTCATTTTTAGCAACAAATTTATCCGATTTTTCTCCTGTTTCCCTCTCAAAGGCTAACAATGACTTCAACACCACATTTTCTGATTTCAAAACAGTAGACTCAACATCAGAAATCCATTCATGACTTCCCTGTCACCACTCCATCCGAATGTCTGTGTACTCACTGTGGTCTGAGAGAAACCTGCCTGTTTGCAGCGCACTGACTGGGCAACTTTTCTTTTTGCAGGTGGAAAAGGGCAGATAAAGAAAAAACAGATGGGTCCAGCAGAAGTGATGCTGCTTCTGTAAAAGCAGAGCAGAGGCCGAAAGCATAGCTTGCAGTCTCTTTTTTAAGGTTAGGTTCAGAGAAAAGGGTTTGCGTATAGCTTGCAGTCTCTTTTTTAAGGTTAGGGTTAGGTAACAGGGTTTGCGCATAGTTTGCAGTCTCTTTTTTAAGGTTAGGGTTAGGGAAAAGGGTTTGCGCATAGCTTGCATTCTCACTTTTAGGGTTAGGGTTAGGGAACAAGGTTTGCGCATAGCTTGCAGTCTCTTGGTTAGGGTTAGGGTTAGGGAACAGGGTTTGCGCATAGCTTCCAGTCTCTCTTTTAATGTTGGGGTTAGGGGACAGTGCTCTATAGAAGCAGAGTACATACTGGGCGGCGGTGGGTATTCTGCCAGACACGCAACAGAACAGCAACAGCAAAAGCAGAGACCCAAGAGAAAAAGCAAAAGATTCTGACAGCGGTGGGCAGTGAATCGGGCTTATAGCCTGAGAGGGGCTTATTGGGCACCGCTGCGTGTCCGGAATGGGCTAAAACCGCGATTGTTAGATCACGCACTGAGACAAATTCTTCCTAACCCTAACCCTTACCCATACCCCTAACCCTAACCCTAACCCTAACCCTAACCCTAACAGTAACCCTGTCTTTTGCTAACCCTAAACCTAACCCTAACCCTAACCCTAACTTTTGCTAACTCTAACCCTAACCCTAAATTTCCTAAACCTAACGCTAACCCTTTCTAACCCTAACCCTAACTACAAACCTAACCCTAACCCTAACCCTAACCCTAACCCTAAACCCTAACCCTAACCCTAACACTAAACCCTAAACCAAAAGGAAACTTCCTTTGCTATGCCTACTGGGCGGAGTCAGTGCTGATTGGTGTTACAACCCACCCCAGGAAAAGGGGAGAGGGGGGAACTCAGGTTTTTATTAATAATTCCCTTGGGGTGGATTAAAGTGAAACGACACTAAATAATCGGTGTCTGAAAACATATACTGGTAAGGTTTATTTTAACAATTCTGTATCAACAGGCATGCTAGCAGTTTGGGAGTTGGGCTATCAGTTGGGAGGCATGGCTGAAAACAGGAAACAACAGCCCTAATTCCCAGGAAAGAAAGCCTGGAAGCTTTGGCTTTGTGGTGCAGTTGGTGGGCCACACTGGGCACTCCATGGGCAGGCAGCAAGAGTTTTCTGGATCTGGGAGTCAATCTGGGGGCCTCGGAGTGTTTGAGGGGAAGTTGGGAGTGTCCTGTGGGACCAGGATGGGATTTGAGGGCTCCTGGAGGGGCTGGGACGGGTGTATACTGCGGGCATCGTCTAGTATTGATGGGGGTAATCAGTGAGCTGACTGTTTCATAATCATCCAAATTTTAACATACAATATGATTATTAGAATAAAAAGCAAAAAGGTAATATCAACAAAACAGTAACAGGGTGAAGCTCTTGGTTGAAGACTGGTTTCTTCTTTTTCTCCAGTGATTTTAATTCTTTTTCATCTGGGTTTTAATCCCATCTTTGGCATTTTACTGCAAACATTTTGTCCCCATATCCATTGGAAATTGTATTAACTGTTGATGAGAACAAAGTGGAATCCCAAGGTATGTGATATATTGATAGGATTTCACTGGTTGGCTTTTAATTTGTCCAGGTTTATCGCCATAATGCTTCTGCTCTTTAACCACTTGAATCAGAATGAATTGAGTTGTTTTCTGGGTTGGGTTCTCTTTTTGAGTCCAAGGTTTTTTAGTGGATTCAGTATCAGGCACAAAGGAAATTGAGGGAGGTAAAGAATAATCTTCCCTTTGTTCATTATCACAGGGATCACTCAGTCTATTTTCATTAATGTGAGGAAAGCTGGGAGACTCTAGAAACATCAGTTGAACTTCAAATTCTCCTTGTTTCTTTCTCTCCTGAGACTTAGAATCAGGGTTCTCTGTGGTTTCCCAAGTCTCAATGCCAGGGTAAGACACTGGTTTATGAAGTTGCCTGACCAAACCAGGAGCCTGCTTTTTTAGCAACAGTTTTCTCTCTGCACTCTGGCGCAACAAGACTTTGAAGGTGGTCAACCTCAGTTTGAAGCAGCTCGTTTTTAGCAACAAGTTTATCCGATTATTCTCCCGCTTCCCTCTCAAAGGCTAACGATGACTTCAGCACCACATTTTCTGATTTCAAAACAGTAGATCCAACATCAGAAATCCATTCATGACTTCCCTGTCAGCACTGCATCCAAATGTCTGTGCTCTCACTTTGACCTGAGAGAAACCTCAGGCAGGTGGAAAAGGGCAGATAAAGAAAAAACAGATGGGTCCAGCAGAAGTGATGCTGCTTCTGTCAAAAGCAGAGCAGAGACCGAAAGCACTTTAGGAAGTTGCTTACAGAAGCACTTGTGCATTCCAAGTTACAGCTCAGGAGTCTCAGTGACTTGTCCAACATGAGAGTTTCTTTTCCATTTCTCAACCCCCAGATTCCTCAGGAGTAGGAAACTGGAAACACTGACTGAGAAAAGCTCCATTCCTTCCTAATAATTGTGCTTTGCCCTTCCCATTTGACAGTGCTCTTGGAAATGTGCTGCTGTGATCTGGATCTGTGAGCAGCCCTGACCTCCCAGAGCACTCATCCAATGGCAGGAAGACCCCACCTGGCTCCTGCTGGGGTTCTTGCCACCACAACCCAGTATGGGTCAATGGAATGGGGAGCAGGGCGGTGGGACCAGTAAGGACCAGTTAAGGGGGTTGGGGGCACTTCAGCATCTCCATCAAGGTCAGACCAGTACAGAGCAGCATAGACCAGTATAGATCGGTATAGACCAGTATAAACCAGTATGGACCAGTATAGACCAATATGGGTCACTGGAATGGGGAATGGGGCAGTGGGACCGATAAGGACCAGTTAAGGGGCTTGGGGGCACTTCAGCATCTCCATCAAGGTCAGACCATTATAGACCAGTATAGACCAGCGTAGACCAGTATAGACCAGTATAGACCAGTATAGACCAATAAAAAACCAGTACGGACCAGTATGGACCAGTACAGGTCACTAGAACAGCGAGCAGGGTGGTGGGACCAGTAAGGACCAGTTAAGGGGGTTGGGGGCACTTCAGCATCTCCATCAAGGTCAGACCAGTACAGACCGGTACAAACCAGTATGGACCAGTATAGACCAGTATAAACCAGGGTAGAGCAGTATAAACCGATAAAAACCAGTACGGGTCACTGAAACAGAGAATGGGGTGGTGGGATCAGTAAGGACCAGTTAAGGGGGTTGGGGGCGCTTCATCATCTCCGTCAAGGTCAGACCAGTACAGACCAGTATAAACCAGTATAGACCAGTATGGACTGGTATAGACCAGTATAAACCAGTACAGGTCATTGGAATGGGGAATGGGGCAGTGGGACCAGTAAGGACCAGTTAAGGGGGTTGGGGGCACTTCAGCAACTCCATCAAGGTCAGACCAGTACAGACCAGTATAAACCAGGGTAGAGCAGTATAAACCAGTATAAACCAGTACGGGTCCCTGGAACGGGGAATGGGGTGGTGGGACCAGTAAGAACCAGTTAAGGGGGTTGGGGGCACTTCAGCATCTCCATCAAGGTCAGGTCAGTATAAACCAGTATAGACCAGTATAGACCAGTATAAACCGGTATAAACCAGTATGGACCAGTACAGGTGACTGGAACGGGGAATGGGGCGGTGGGACCAGTAAGGACCAGTTAAGGGGGTTGGGGGCACTTCAGCATCTCCGTCAACGTCAGACCAGTACAGACCAGTATAGACCAGTATAGATTAGTATAAACCAGTATGGACCAGTATAGACCAATATAAACCAGTACGGGTCACTGGAACACGGAATAGGGTGGTGGGACCAGTAAGGACCAGTTAAGGGGGTTGGGAGCACTTCAGCATCTCCATCAAGGTCAGACCAGTACAGACCAGTATAAACCAGGATAGACCAGTATAAACCAGTATGGACCAGTACGGGTCACTGGAACGCGGAATGGGGTGGTGGGACCAGTAAGGACCAGTTAAGGCAAAACTCAGCTGGGACTTAGTGGTTTGGGGGTGGGCATGTCCCTCTTTAGGTGGGCGTGGTCTCTCCCTGGTGGGCGTGTCCCAACCCAAGGTGGTCATAGCCTCTGCAAGTGGGCGTGTCTTTTGCATCCTCTCCCCCTCCCTGAACTGGGAGCTCAACTGGGACTTACTGGGTTTTGGGTGGGCGTGTCCCCTCCCAATGATGGACCCACTTTCAGCCCCTCCCCCCACCTTTAAGGGCCCTCCCAAAGCCCTTCCCCCCCCTTCCTGCACCTCCCCAACCCTCAGAGTCCCTCCTGTCCCTCCCCCACCCTCAGGGTCCCTTCCTTCCCCTCCCGCCAGTGAACCTGCTACCCCTCCCCCACTCTCAGGAGCCCTCCCTGCCCCTCCCCCACCTTCAGGGGCCCTCAGGACCCCTCCCCCAACCTCAGAGACTCTCCTGCCCCTCCCCCACCCTCGGGGAACTTCCTACCCTTCCCCCACCCTCAGGGACCCTCAGGGTCCCTCCTTCACTTTCGGGGTCCCTCCCTGCCCCTCCCCAACCCTCAGGACCCTCCTGCCCCTCCCCCCACCTCGGGGTCCCTCCTGCCCTTCCCCCACCCTCAGGGACCCGCCTACCCCTCCCCCACCCTCAGGGACGGTCCTGCCCTTCCCCCACCCTCAGGGAACCTCCTGCCCTTCTCCCACACTCAAGGACCATCCTACTCCATCCCCACCCTCAGTGTTCCCTCCTTCCCCTCCCCCCCCCACTGGGGCCGTTACTGGTCCCTTACTGGTCTGTACTGGGAAGGGAGAGGGGAGGGGCCGCCTCCTCGAGGCCCCTCCCCCCCAGTGACGTCACTGGGTCCCAAAAATAGCCCCGGGGGCCCAAACTGGAGGGGGGACCTGGAACCGCTCCCAGTGTGACCAGTTCAGGTACTGGGAGGGACTGGGAGGGAACTGCGAGGGACTGGGAGGGACTGGGAGGGGGCAGGGCTTCCCCCTCCTCCCCCCCTCCATGTCCTTGGGGTGACCTTGGGGAGGGAGGGGGATGGGCCGCTCCCAGTGGCTCCCAGTAGTTCCCAGTAACCCCAGTAATGCCTCCGGTATCTCCAGTGACCCCCCCAGTAACCCCAGTGACCCCCCCAGTAGCTCCTAGTAGCTCCCAGTAACCCCAGTGTCTATCCCAGTAGCTCCCAGTAACTCCCAGTAATCCTAGTGTCCATCCCAGTAACTCCCAGTAACCCCAGTGTCCACCCCAGTAGCTCCCAGTAACTCCCAGTAAGCCCCCCAGTAGCTCCCAGTAACTCCCAGTAACCCCAGTGACCCCCCCAGTAGCTCCCAGTAACCCCAGTGTCCATCCCAGTAACCCCAGTGACCTCCCCAGTAGCTTCCAGTAGCTCCCAGTAACTCCCAGTGTCCCCCCCAGTGCCTCCCAGTATGTCCCAGTTTAACCCAGTTCCCCCCCCCCCGTGGGCCCTGGGCCGGGTGGGGGAGGGGCGGGTTCACATTTCCATGGCAACATCCCTTTCCCTCTGGCCCAGTTTCTCCCAGTTCCTCCCAGTTTAACCCAGTTTTTCCACATTTTTCCCTATTTTTCCACATTTCCCCCCATTTTCCCCATTTTTCCCAGATTTTCCCCCATTTTTCCACATTTTCCTGAATTTTTCTCCATTTCCCCCCCATTTTCCAGATTTTTCCCAATTTTCCTACATTTTCCCAGATTTTTTCCCATTTTTCCCCCATTTTCCCTGATTTTTCCCCATTTTGTCCAGATTTTCCCCAATTTTCCCAGATTTTTCCCCATTTTTTCCACATTTTTCCCACATTTTCGCACATTTTCACACATTTTTCTCCAGATTTTCCCAGATTTTTTTTCCCATTTTTTCCACATTTTCCCCGATTTTTTCTCACATTTTTCCCAGATTTGCCCAGATTTTTTCCCCCATTTTCCTGGATTTTTCCCAGAATTTCCCATATTTTCCCCATTTTCCAAAATTTTTTTTATCTTTCCCCATTTTTCCCCATTTCCTGGATTTTCTCCCATTTTTTCCACATTTTCCCAGATTTTTCCTCATTTTTCCCAGATTTTCCCAGATTTTTCCCCATTTTTCCCAGATTTTCCCAAGATTTTTTCCCATTTTTTTAAATCTTTCCCCATTTTCCCCCATTTTCTGGGATTTTTTCCCATTTTTCTCCATTCCCCCCATTTTCCCCAGAATTTCCAGCATTTCTCCCCCAGTTTGTCCCCATTTTCCCAGATTTCTCCCAGATTTTCCCAGATTTTTCCCTATTTTTTCCCCATTTTTCCGGATTTTTCCCAGATTTTTCCTCCACTTTTCCCAGAATTTCCCACATTTTCCCTGATTTTTCCCACATTTTTTCCCATTTTTCCCACATTTTCTCAGATTTTTCTCCAGATTTCCTTCCAGATTTTCCCAGATTTTCCCACATTTTCCCAGATTTTCCCCCATTTTTCTTGATTTTTCCCGATTATCCCCATTTTTCCGGATTTTTTTCCCATTTTTTCCCATTTTCACACATTTTTCCTCATTTTCCCCCATTTTCACGGATTTCTCCTCATTTCCCCCATTTTCCCACAGTTTTTCCCAATTTTTTTCACATTTTCCCACATTTTCCCCATTTTCCCCAGATTTTTCCCCATTTCGCCCCCATTTTATCGGATTTTTCCACATTTTCCCACATTTTCCCAAATTTTTTCTCACATTTTCCCAGATTTTCTCCCTATTTCCCCAGATTTTTCCTCATTTTTCCCATTTTTTCCCAGATTTTTTCCCGATTATTTTCCCCATTTTCCTGGATTTCCCCCCTTTTTTTCCCACATTTCCCCGGATTTTTTCCCAATTTCCCCCCATTTTCCATGATTTTTTCCACATTTTCCCAGATTTTTCCTCATTTTCCCCCATTTTTCCCAGATTTTTCCCCATTTTTCTCAGATATTTTTCCCCCATATTTCCAGATTTTCCCAGAATATTCCCCATTTTCCCCCCATTTTTTCCCTATTTTCCCAGATTTTTCCCTTTTTTTCCCCTTTCCCCCCCATTTTTTCCACATTTTTCCCAGATTTTCTCCCATTTTCCCCAGAATTTCCCAGGTTTTTTCCCAACTTTTCCCCATTTTCCCAGTTTTTTCCCAATTTTTTCCCCATTTTCCCGGATTTTTTCTCGATTTCCCCCCATTTTCCCAGATTTTCCCCCCATTTTTCCCACATTTTCCCACATTTTCACACATTTTTCCCCATTTTCCCCCCTTTTTTCCTCATTTTTCCATATTTTCCCATATTTTTCCCCATTTTCCCCAGAATTTCCCACATTTTCCCCCATTTTTCCCCATTTCCCCGGATTTTTCTCACATTTTTCCCAGAATTTTCCGCAATTTCCCCATTTTCCCACATTTTCCCAGATTTTTCACCATTTTCCTGATTCCCCCCCATTTTTCCCACATTTTCACAGATTTTTCTCCAGATTTTCCCCACATTTTTCCCCCATTTCCCCACATTTTCTTGGATTTTTGGGTCCCCAGTTTTCCAAATTTCCCAAATTTCCCCAGTGGGAAAAAATGGGGGGAAAAAAACAGGAATTTTGGGGAAAATGGGGAAAAATTGGGGAAAAAAGTGGGAAATTTGGTGAACACGAATGAAAAATTGGGAAAAATGGGGGGAAATTTGAGAAAAAAGTGGGAAATTTGGGGAAAATTGATAAAAATGGGGAAAAATGGGGGGAAATTTAGGAAAACAGTGGGAAAATCTGGGAAAATGTGGACAAAGGGGGGAAATTTTGGGGAAAAAGTCAGAAATTTGGGGAAATGGGGGATTTTGAGGGGAAATCCGGGAAAATGGGAAAAAAAGTAAGAAATTTGGGGAAAAGGGGTGAAAAATCAGGAGAAATGGGGGATAATTGGGAAAAATTAGGGGAAATTTAGGGAAAAATTGGGAAAAATGGCGGAATTTGGGGAAAATGGGGAAATTTGGGAAAAATGGGGTGAATTGAGAAAAAAATGGGGGAATTTGGGTAAAATTGGATAAAAAATTAGAGAAAGTTGGGAAAAATGGGGGGAAATTTGGGGAAAATGGGAAAAAATGGGGGAAATTTGGGAACAATGGAAGGAATTTGGAAAAAAATGGGGAAAAATTGAGAAAAATGGGGAAATTTGGGAAAAATGGGGGAAATGAGGGGAAAATTGGGGAAAGAGGGGGAAATATGGGAGAAATGGATGAAAAACTGGGAAAAATGAGGGGAAATTTGGGAAAAACTTGGGTGCCCCCACCAGGTTCGGCCCCGCCATGGCCCCGATAGCCCCGGGATCAGGTGAGACCCCTACCCCATGCCCTGACCCCTCCCCCTCCCTGAGGTCACTGCCCTGACCCCCCGAGTCCAGGCTGTGACCCCTCCCCCACCCCATGGCCCCTCCCACACTTTATGGCCCCTTCCCCATTCTGTGGCCCCTACCCCATTCTGTAGCCCCTACCCCACTCTGTGACCCCTCTCCCACTTCATGACCCCTCCCCCGCTCTCTGACCCCTACCCCACTCTCTGACCCCTCCCCCACTCTGTGGCTCCTCATCCGCTTTATGGCCCCTCCCCCACTCTCAGACCCTTCCCCCACTTTATGGCCCCTCCCCCACTCTGTGGTTCCTCCCCCACTCTGTGACCCCTCCCCCATTCTGTGACCCCTCTCCCACTCTGTGGCCCCTCCCCCACTTTACGGCCTCTCCCCCACTCTGTGACCCCTCCCCCACCGACAGCTTCTCCCTGCAGAGAGAACAACCAACACACTATTTCACTTCTCACTTTAACAAAGCTCTTTTCTCCTTCAAACCCCTCAAAGGCGCCAAGGCCACATAGGAGGCCACACACAAACAGTACTCCTCTTCCCACTTGACTACACCTTCTCCCTCACTGTTCTACAGGGAACACCAGGAATCTGCTCGCAGAGGCCTCTCGTTTCCCATCAGTAGCTCAGCACAAGGAGTTAAAGGAGCTCAAGCCTTAGGCCACAAGAGCTGACAGCGAGGAAACTTCGGGAGCAAACTAATGCTGCTAACACGGACCCAGCTGAATCCAGCACACAATCACAGAATCCAAGAGTCCTTCAGCTTGGAAAAGACCTCCAAGCTCACTGAGTCTTGTGCAGCCCCTCCCCGACCGCCTGCAGGGACTGGATGATGCTTTGCACAAGCACCAAAAGGAATGTTGTGAAAGCCATGGGCTGCAGGAGGACACAGAGAAGGGCTTGGTTGGGGCTGGGAAGGAGGGAGCTGGCGCTGGGGGAGTGGGGATGGAGCCTCGGGGATGTGGCGCAGCAAGGACAGGGGCCCAGGCAGCTGGCAGGCGGCAAGGCCTCACCCCCTGCCCCAGCAGCAGCACCGGGGCCTGCCCAAGGCGATCCTGCCAGGGGCTGGGCCCTGCAGGCAGGGGCAGAAACCACTCCCTGGGGCGACCTTGCTGCCCCGGCCCTCGTCCGACCCAGCCTCTCCCTGTGTGCATGCTCCCCACAGCACAGGCTGCACTGGGCAGCATCCCCTGATGGGCCCTGCAGAGCTGCCCCACGGGGACACTTCCCTTTTATGTCACAGGTGCCACAGCCTGTCCCAGCCAGCCCTGCCCATTGTCCCCACCCCGGCTCAGTGACTCACAGTGGCCCCTGGCAACCAAAGGACCAAAGCCCCACACCCCCAGAGTGCAGCCCTACCCATGTGCAAGGGGCCCCCAAAGGGTTCCCTGCACAAAGCAGCCCCTCCAAACCCTTGTCAGATAGAAAACTGGGGGACGTGACCCTTGGATGCTTTTAGTACAGAGATACAAGCTTTTCTTGAATAATGGAGGGGGTCACTTTTTTATTATTCATATTTACAGTTATCCATTTGGGGACAGGATGTCCTACAGGCTAATGTGGTGTCACATTTGGAGTGAAAAGGACTTTTCAAAGAAACCCAGGGTGCATGGGTGATGCAGAGGAAGCTGCCAAGTCACCCAATGTGAAGCTCAACACTGCTTTGCAACAGCACTGCCCTTTCACACACATCTTTGGCAAAGACAAAGATGTCAGGCTTTAGTTTCTAAATCAGTAACACTTGACAAGACCTCTTTATGAACTGACAGCAAGAGAACTTAGGAGCAGCTTAGGGTTGGCAAGTGTAGGAGCCAAGAAGAGAAGGGCTGATGGGTATGTCGTGATTACTGACAGCTGGATGGTCGTGGAGCCGACCAAGGACTGCCAGACACAAAAGACATCACCTGCTGGACTTGGCCCAAACACCAGCCCCCTCCTCTCCCTTCTCAACCACTCAACCACAGCCTGCACACACCCACACCTGCCAGGGCCAACTGGCTGTTTCTCTTCTCTTTTCTGCCTGGGGGCGAAGGAAGAAGGACAGGAAGGGCATTTGCTTTCGGGCCAGAGGGAAGGGGAAGGAGATCCCCCCAAATCCATCCCTGGTAGGATGGGGGCTGGAGGAGACATTGTGGGACCCCCAAGAATATTTTCGAGGGGAAGAAAGGATGGGGGCACCCACAGGGGGTTGGGGGTGGACCCACAGCAGTCCAGGGTGGAAAAATGGACTGAGGAATCCGCCGTAAAGGTTTGGTGACACCCAAAAGACTGTAGGAGGGGGTCGGGAGGGACCCCGGAGTCCTGAAGAGTGTTTGGGGGTCCCCAGGAGGGAGTCTGGGGGTCTGAGGTGGTCCCAGGAGATTTTCAAGGGTTAAGGGGATGCACAGGAGATTTGGGGGAGGAGGGGGAAAGGCGGAGGGTCCCCAGGACTCTTGGGGGGAATCTGGGCAGTTCCCGAAAGTCTTGGGGGAGATTCGGAGGGGTTACCAGGAGCCCCCGGACAACCTGAACTCACACCACCATGGCCTCGTTGGTGCCGCACGTGAAAAACAGCGCGGCGGGGGGAGACCCTGGGGCCGGGATCGATCGGGACCAATCGGGTTCAATCCCGATCCTCCCCTCCCCCGCCATCACCGCCCCGCTCCCGGCAGCCCCCGTGGAAGTTTCGACGTTCTATCGGATGACTCACCGGCACAAGGACAGGGGCCCAGCAGAATTTGGCAATGACGTCATTCCAGCAGAGCCGTTCTATTGGCTGCGACCCACGAGGGAGCCCCAAAACCTGTTCATGGCTTGGGGGGGAAGGACAGCCGGCACGGCCGGGAACGGGGGTGCAGAAGGTGTTCAAGTGCCCAGGAAAGGGGCAAAAAACTTTCCCCTCTCCCTCCCAGTGCCCCCTCAACCCATCCCAGTGTCTCCCCTCTCTCCCAGTGCCCCCTCAGCCCATCCCGGTCTCTCCCCTGCTCTCCCAGTGCCCCCGTCCATCGAGGTCCCGGCCCGGCCCTGCCCCCTGCTCTACTCCGGCCTGGATTTCTCCCCTGCAGGGGCAGCTGAGGTGGCTCCAGGGCGGGCGGGAGCTTTCGGGGCAGGGGGTGGCTCCTGACATGCTGCTGGAACCGCCCCTGCCTGGGCGGCCCGTCAGCCTGGGGCACCTCCTCACCCGAGCCTGGGGGACGGGCCGGCAACTGGGAGGGGCTTTGGGAAGGAATGGGGAGGCTGAGAAGGGGTTGGAGGTCGAGGGGGTAACTGGGAAGGTGTTTGGGGGAGTTTGGGGGTTTGGGAGGGAGGTTGGGGAGATTGGGGCAGCTGTGAGGGGTTTTGGGGAATCGTCGGGGATGTGGGAAGGAACTGGGAGAGAGTTTGGGGGCATACTCAAGGGGAAGGGGGCAACTAGGAGAGGGTTTGAAAGATCCTGGGAGGGCTGGAGGTAACTGGGAGGGGTTTGGGGGCATCTTGTGGGTTTTTGTGGGTCTGGGAGGCAGTCTGGGGGCCTCAGAGGGTTTAAGGGGAAGTTGGGAGTGTCCTGTGGGACCGGGATGGGATTTGAGGGTTCCTGGAGGGGCTGGGAGGACTTTATGCCTTTATACTGCGGGCATTGTCTAGTATTGATGGGGGTAATCTGTGAGTTGACTGTTTCAAAATCATCCAAATTTTAACAAGACTTTGAAGGTGGTCAACCTCAGTTTGAAGCAGCTCATTTTTAGCAACAAATTTATCCGATTTTTCTCCTGTTTCCCTCTCAAAGGATAACGATGACTTCAACACCACATTTTCTGATTTCAAAACAGTAGACTCAACATCAGAAATCCATTCATGACTTCCCTGTCACCACTCCATCCGAATGTCTGTGCACTCACTGTGGCCTGAGAGAAACCTGCCTGTTTGCAGCGCACTGACTGGGCAACTTTTCTTTTTGCAGGTGGAAAAGGGCAGATAAAGAAAAAACAGATGGGTCCCGCAGAAGTGATGCTGCTTCTGTCAAAAGTAGAGCAGAGGCCGAAAGCACTTTAGGAAGTTGCTTACAGAAGCACTTGTGCATTCCAAGTTCCAGCTCAGGAGTCTCAGTGACTTGTCCAACATGGGAGCTCCTTTTCCATTTCTCAACCCCCAGATTCTTCAGGAGTAGGAAACTGAAAACACTGACTGAGAAAAGCTCCATTCCTTCCTAATAATTGTGCTTTGTCCTTCCCATTTGACAGTGCTCTTGGAAATGTGCTGGTGTGATCTGGATCTGGGAGCAGCCCTGACCTCCCACAGCCCTGACCACACACACCTCATCCAATGGCAGGAAGAACCTGCCTGGCTCCTGCTGGGGTTCTCACCACCCACTGACAGCTTCTCCCTGCAGAGGGGTGGGCAACTACCCAGGCAGGATGAGACCTGACCCCAGCAGGCAGCAAAGTCCCTGCCCTGGCACAAAGAACCCCGGAGCACAGGGACCCTGCTCTGCAGGACAGCCCCGGGCATCCCTGGCTGCACCCCCACCTTCCCACCCCGCAGCCATCCCTGGGAGAAGGAGCCCACCTGCACTGTCCCTCTGATGGTGCTGCAGGGAAGGCCTACCCTGGAGAACACCCTCCTCCGGCGCAACAGAGAAACTGGGAGAGTCCTGACAGATGTGCAAGGCTGTGGCATGTGGTAGCTTTAGGAGATTCCTCCAGGAACACAAGCGACATTGCCCTGCACCTGTAGACTCACTCTGCAGAGGAGTGTGAAGTTGTGTCCCCAAGTTGTGTCTCAGCTGAACACCTCCCATCTTTCTGCTGCCTTTAACCTCCCTTTGCCTTTCTTCTCTTCTCTCGTACCTTCAGGCAGTGCCCTCGGCCCTGCTGGGCTGTGCAGAGGAGCTGCTCCTGGGCAGAGCTGTCTCTCTGCAGTGCTGCCCGCTTGCCAGGATTTCCCTGTGTGCCCGGAGCCTGGCCCAGCTGAGCAGCACAGCAAGAGCCAAAGGCAGCCCTTTCTCTGCCCCTCTGGGTTCCCCACAGGTGTCCCTGGGGCTCCAGGGGAACCTGTTGTGGAACAGACTGAAGGAAACAATGATGTTCCCTCTTCTCACCTCTTCAGTGACACTTCTTTCCAACAGTGACACTTCTTTCCAGCAGTGACATTTCTCCTCTTAGAAAATTACCAGGGTATGATGATCACCTTTTCTAGTTTCATCATTACACAGGACACCAGGAGGGTGACAGCAAAGGATCTGGTAACTCCCTGGCACAGCGGGGGTTTTCCTGGAGTCACACAGAGAAATGTGTCAGGGCTCTGAGAGGTGTCCAACCCTGAGCTGGACTGATGCACACACGGGGGTGTTCAGAGACAAGAGTCCTTCCCTGGCACACACACAGGGCAGTTCATTGCAGCAGGGGCAGTGTCTCCCTGGGCTCCTGCTACCACTCCCAGAGCCTGGAGCCACCTCAGCCCTGTAATGCTCCCACCCTGCCCACTCCTACACTTCAGATGAACATTGGGGTTTTCTAGTCACTGGAACTGCCCAGACCAACCCCTCCCTGGTCCTCCCATCTCCCTGCCCCGCCCCAGCCCAGCAGAGCAGCACAGTCGTTTCTGGTCCTGCAGCAAGAAAGGGAGGCAATAGAGGACAGGGACAGTGACTGCATGTCTCGACTGCTCAGGAGATCATCAGCTCAGACGGCAGCTCCTGCAGCCCCAGGGCCAGACCCGCTTCCCAGTGGCCCAGGCAGCTGCTGCCACGTGGGCACAAGCTCTGCTGCCCAGGAGGGTCCTGTAGTGAAGGGCTTTGCAGATGGCCATGTAGCGGTCATAGGACATGATGGTGAGAAGGGCAAGCTCCACTGTGATCAAGAAGAAAAGCAAAAAACACCTGTGCAACTCATCCTGAGTAGGACATGCCCCTGGTGTTCCAGAGGGAATTGGTCATGGCTTTGGGGAGAGTGGTGCAGGTGCAGCCCGGGTGTGTGAGGGAGAGGTGGAGCAGGAAGAAGTCCCTGGGGAGTGTGCAGGTGGTGGTGGCAGGCTACGGTGCTGAGGATGAGGCCGTTGCCCAGCAGGGCAGCCAGGGAGATGCCCAGGAAGAAGCAGAAGTGCAAGAGCTGCAGCCAGGAGGAGGAAGTGGGGGATGGAGCTGCTCTTGGACATGAGCTTCCTCCGGGCATCAGGAAATGTCCAGGGAGGAAAAGGCAGTGAAAACTTTGGGACAGGTTTCCTAGATCAAACCCATGAATTCCTCTGAGCATCTACCCTCATCCCAAGTATCTGCAGTCACACATATATAGATTCTGGACTGTAGAAGACAGGCTTAGCATGACTTTAAGATGATTTCTTCTCAATTTTTTGATTTATTTTTCTACTGCCAGGTCTGAGAGGGGCACCGTGAAACCAGAGGAACCCTGAGACATTTTAGAATCCCACATGTGTTGGGTCTGTCTGAGCTGGAGTTCATTTTCTCACTGCAGGCGTCACAGTGCTGTGCTTTGCATTGGGAGCTACAAAGGGGTTAATCACACCAGTGTTTTGGCAACTGCTGAGCAGGGCTGGTGCAGCATCTGCATTGTGAGCTTTGTCCCCTGAATCGGGGGCAAGATCATGGGAGGCGATACAGACAGGTCAGTTGAGCCAAATGGACCAAAGGGACATTGCAGAATATATGGCGTCAGCTCAGCTACAAGAGCTCAGGAAAGGAACAGGAAAGGGGGAAAATCCATTTTTTTACAATACATGCCTTCTGAGCGGCTTCTCTGTGTGGTGAAGCCCTGCTTCCCATGAAGTGGCCAGGTATGGCTGCTGACAGGAAGTAGAGAGAAAATCTTTTTATTTTCTTCTTCACTTATGCATGCGCAAACTTTGGCTTTTGCTTTAGTAAAGTGCCTGATCTCAAGGTAGAAATAATTTTCCATCTTATTCTGTCTCTTCTGTCTGGCTGGGAAAGGCAGCAATAGAGCAGCTTGGTGGGCACCTGGCATCCAGGTAAGGTCAACCCACTGCAACATTGCAGGGTCTCATGGAACCAAAGGACTGCTGGGAGACTGGGGGAACTCATGGAATCAAGTGGCCGTCGTGGCACTGCCCTGCATCATAGAAGCAAATGTTCCCTGGGAAACTACAGAAACCAGGGACTTAAGGGACATCATTGGGATGTGCGGGACCTCATGGAATTAAACAAACCGTGGGATATCTTTGGAACTTCATGGAATCAAAGGGATAAAACAAAAGAATTAAACCCCATGACCAGAAACCATTGGATCGAACATTTCTTTAATATGCCAGCTGGGGATTCATGGGGGTACTCTGCCACGCATGAATCAAAGAATCAGTATAAATTTCGGAGTATAAATACAGTGATACTTGAAAGACCCTCCCCTTCACAAGCAGTCCAAAATTCTCTTATGATTTTAGGGTCAAATCGCCTCTTGGATTTTATTCGTGGAGCAAGACTGCCATCTAGCGTCCATTTCTTCTGGGAGGGGCAGTCCTTTTCACAGAGTGGTCTTCTCCCTTAGTAGGCCTCGCAGCGTCTCTGATTGATCTATCCGACCCCTAACCCCTAAACTAAATGCTTTAGGACCAGCTAAGACGTGTCTTAGAACTTCCCATTTGCTTAAACAATGTATAATTGACTTTTTTCTTAACAGAACAATCTCTTATTAAACAAGTTTTCTGAGGCCTGTAAGCTAATTTCTTGAAGATGGGCATATGATACACTCTCTATTAGTTTCCATGTATCATCTACATTCTGTCTCCTACAACTAATTGTAGTCTTAAAAGAAAAGAAAAGACTGTTACCATGCCAAGAAAGCAAACCCCTTTGTTGATTAGGATTTTTATCTAAGAAAAACTTCTGATTTACGAAGTCATTAAGGATGGAGATCCTCTCTCATTTCAGTGCCATTGTGACAATATGGGGCCTCATGGAACACATGGAACACAGAACACTGCACATTCCCAAGCAATCAAGGGGCCATTGGAACACTCCAGGGCCTCCTGGAAGACGGAGGCCCCGCAGAGAGACCTCAAATCAGAGGTTTGGGCAATCCTCAACCAGAGGAAGTTCAACAAGGGGAAGTGCCAGATTCTGTCCCTGTGATGGGGCAACCCCGAATGTCCGGACAGACTGGGAATGATATTCTGCATAGCAGCGCTGGAAAATGGCCTCTGGGGTCCTGGTGGATGGCCAGTTGGCCAAGATTCAGTGGTGCTCTGGTGGGGGCTCCCTACTCGGTCACAGGAGGGTTTTCAGACACACGAGTCCTTCGCTTGCACACAGACGCAGACAGTTCATGGTATCAGGGGCAGTATCTCCTGGGGTTCCAGCTGCCACGCCAGGAGCCTGGATGCACCTAAGCCCTTGTGGGGTGCCACCTGCTCTGCCACTATCTGAGATGCCTCACCGCCTAAGAGTTGGAAACGCGGAGTTCTGTCCAAGAGAAGCACATCCCAGAGCTGCACGCATGGGCTTTGCCAGGATTTAGAACCGTAAATGCAATGTGACACTGAGACACTCTTTGTCCCACATAACTTCAAGGTCTCCCCAGGAGGTTGATGGCAATTGTTCTTGCTCAGGGTCATCTCCCCACACCAACAGCAGGTGTGTACTCAAGACTTGTCTGTGCAATGCAAACAGATACACGCTTTCTAGTTCTTCCGGTCTCTCCAAGGAAGGCAAAAGAATCTCTGTGTGCCGGGTGAGAAGCCAGTGCTGGAAGTTGTGGTTCTATTGTGAGTGCCAAGAGCGGATGGCAGGTCTGTGATGAATGCCCTGAGGAGATTACCTGGGTTTTCCAGTGCACATGGCAATAGATCACACCCTGCTTTGGTGGTCATTTATGTCCTACGGAGGTGACAGAGATGGGAAAGAGAATGAAATTTTTGAATGTACCTCTGAGTGCCCCTCAACCTGCTGCAAATGTGCAGATTCCAGTACATCCAGTTCAGGTGTGAGAGACTGTTCCCCGGTCCTCTGAGCAAGAAGAGCTGGACGAGGGACACAGCAGAACTCGCTTACTGAGACTGCATCTCCATGAATCCCAAAGCAAGTGCGAGGGGTTATGCCACATCCGAGTTTTCTCAGGGGAAGGTGTTTCTCCCATGCACTGCCTCCCCGTGGCACTGGTGCCACGGCCCCCGACAAAACCACAAGTGATCTTTGTCCCTAGCAAAACTGCTACTGCTGCTAGCAGGGATGTTCCACGGGAAAGGCCAGGAGAGGTTGAACCCGGAGGGCACTGAGCCCGGAGGGATGTTCTGCCTCTCGTGCCCCTCGACCATTCTCGCGATCCCAGCCCGTCCCCCCCGGTTCCACCGTGCAGAGCACGGACCGCCGCCGCTCTGCTGCCGCTGTCGCCTGGCTCCACCTCCAGCTAGCTCCCGAGGAGAGCCCGATAGGTGCCGGCGCCTGTCTCAGCCCCGGGGTGGATTTGTCGGAGGAGGACAGGGGTGGAGGGTGAGGAAGACAGAGGAGGCAGAGAGGGGGCGACACTCCAGTCGGGGCTGGCGGGTACAGCGAGGTCCCGGGAAGCGGATCGGCGGCTGCGGTGCTGTCGGGGAGTAGGGTTGGCGGTACTGACGGTGGTTTTGATCTGTGCGCAGGGCTGGCGGCCGGAGACCGTAGGGGCCGGGGCAGCCTCCTGGGGTGGACATGCATATTCCTCGAGGCTACCCTCCTATCTGCTCGGTTCTTCACAAAGTTCTTCTTCCGAACTATCTTCCCAGCCCTCCCTCCCTCTGGTCCATAAAGTATTCCCTGGGAACACTCATCACTTTTTTCTTTGTCGAGCCGTTATTCTTTCCTTGCTTTACTCTCTGTCCTTCAGTGAATTCGTGCAGTCCGTCCTTCCCCTTTCCTACTTTTCTTCCTCTCTTAGCTTGGCTTAATCTCGCGGCTTTCCATTCTTCAGTGACTTCACCAATCCACTTCTCTTTTCCGCTCACCTCTCTCCAGCAAATATTAATGGACATTTCAACTACTACACACCTTTATATCCTCTTAAAATTCTTCTCCGTATCGGTTTGACTGCTGCTGTGCCCTTTGTTTTGGGAAAAAACATCCAGTGCAAGAACACTTCCGAAGGCTTTTCTTCATCTCCCTGTCAGTGTCTGCAGGTAGAGCCCAGGTGCAGCAGGACCAGTTGGTAGAGACCTCCGAGAGCAGTGATATCACCAAGTGCTCACACGCCAACATACGAAAGGGTGAATTTATCCATTCCTACAGGCAGCTCCCGGGTCACAGCTCGGACTTCCTCGTTCGCGCTGTTAAATGGTCCAGAGAGCTGCGGCCGCCAACGGGGTGGTAGTTGGTGACGGGAGACGGTCTTTCAACCGTCCTCTGGCTCTCCGGACCCCGTCATGGGAACGCGGCTTTGTATTCCTGGGCCCTGGTGGACACGGACTCATTGACACTGTCGTCTTCAGAGATTTCAGGGGATTCTCTTAGAAACAAAACTCGGTTAATTGGTTCTACGGTAGAGTAAATTAGCACATCTACGAATACATGGCTTTTCATTCCTACACAGAGCGCAGGCTTGCGAAAGAATGCCTGAGTGCAAAGTGATTTATACAGCACAGGGCAGTGCAAACCTGGGCATCCTGCAGTCAGCTGCCATGTGTGTCCCTAGCTTCTCTTGAGGCATCGTCTCCTGGTTACTCTGATCCACTCCAGGCAGGAACCGCGATTCTCTGGTTCATGAAGATCTTTCTCTTTGGATAGGAGGAGGGGTTCTTACCTTGCTTGGAGTGTGGAAAAGACAGACAGTAAGGGTCCGCAAGATTTGGAGTGTCACTCCTCAAGGATCTGAACGCTACATCTGGGAAGTGTTGTGAAGAATCTGTGAAGGGAGACAGTGCGAAGGATCGAGTTGCAACCAAGCCAAACCAAGCGTTAGAGGTGGTGAGAGAGGAAAGCAAAGCAGTAAGAAAGGAGAGACCTCCAGCCATGTGGCCCTGGCCTCAGGAAGGATGGTTGCAGGACCATCCTTCATTAGCCTCTCAGTAAAAATGCAGAATTCTCAGCTTCCTCTAAATGTGTTATCTCTCCTCTGATACTTAAGATGGTAGAAAATTTTCAGGAGCACACAGGCATAAGGAGAGTGAACTCGATAATGCTCTTCCACCTGGGAAGCATGTGAAAACCTCTGTTTCCTGTGGTGTGATGGGTGCCTGGGATCCCTCTGGACTTGGTTTAGGGAAAGGGCTGGGTGTAAGGGCCTCCATCTGTCAAGCCCCCAGGACCTTCAACTGCCCTGGGTGTACCAGGGCTCTCCTAGCCCCACCACTCTCAAGCAGCACTCTGGCAGTTGCCCCATGTGCTCCTTGCATGTGCGTCAGGGTCTTCATCCTCTTCCCTGCTCATCCCTCAGTACATTCCCTAGGGCATATGCTCTCCTTGCCATCGTTGGAGCTGGGATATCCAGCAGCCCTGCTGGAGCCACAGACTCCAGACTTTGCGTTTTCGCAGAAGAGAAAAGCAAATCTAGAGACACTGGGCTGCTCCCCAACAGGGCTCATCTCCCTTTCCCGGGGAGTTGGGAGAGAGGCATTCTTCCCAGGCAGATGAAGAAGGACAGGGGAAAAACCACAGAAGCGGAGGAGACACTTGTTCCCCTAGGAAGTTGCAAGTAGCCCAGAGAACTGAGGACAGCACGGGAAGATGTGAAAGGTGCAGAAGGGTAGAAGTCCGGAACTCCCAAAAGTACATCAGTGGGTGTGCAGCAGAGTAGGCGATTGCAACTGGGGATGGGAGGACTGCACTGCGAGCTGACCGGGAACAATCTCTGCCCATGAGTGAGACCCCAGAGCCAGGCAATGCTCAGAATACCATCGACTGGGGGAACCAGACGGGCTGCTGCTTGGGGAGGGAGAAACACAAAGAGAGCATTTGAGGTACTGAAAGTACAGTTCCTTTGCTCCTCCTCTAAGAGATTCGTTTCTGGCAGCTCTCTTCTCTCGGCACAGAGTGGAGATTTCTGACACTCTCGGCAAACAGGCAGGTTCGTCTCAGCATAAATTTTGGCTACCTCGTCCTCACTTTCTGCCTGGTACACCTCCTCTCTATATCCCAGCTTTTCATAAATGCATTCTTTTTCCTCCCAGGAAATATTCAACTACCTTTTCAGGCCCCGTGGGGGAATACAACTGAATAGAGAAACATCGCTGCAGATCATGTACTTGCTGTCATTCATGTGTTCACTCCAGGCGAGGAAAGAAGGGGAAAGAGGGAAAGAGGGAAAGAAGAGAAAGCTCAGGCCTCCTTCTCTCTCTCTCTGCTCGCCACTTCAGCTTCGCTATCCCTCTCCGTCTGTCCTCTCCTCCACATGCTGCCACCAAAAGATATCTCGACTCACTCTACAGTCACACATTTCTCCTTTTCTAAAGAAAATCAGGAGATCATTCCAAAGCTGCTCCAGGTCAATCAAACTCTCATCTCACTAACTTTATTAATGCATCCCTTTCAACCTGCAGGCTGCCTCTGAGACGACTTTCAGTTTTCCCCGGCTGGCAACATATTCAAATCTCTTTGTTTGCAGTGGACCATGGCTTACGGGGGCTGTGATACACCGGGAGACCGATCGATGCCTGTGGGGAGCGGAGCTGTCAGCAGGAGCATTTCTGCTGGAGACAAATAGCACCTTAGTTTTAGACTTGGGCTGTGGCACCTCTTCTACGCCGAAACAGTGCATTGTTGAAGCACCTACCCATGAGAAATCACGGCATGGCATCTCCCAGCCGTTTTGGACCAATGGAGATACAGTCTCCGTGATGAGATCCCAGTTGTGTCACTTCTCCTGCTCAGAAGACTAGGGAACACCTGAAATATGTATACTTGTCCTGAAAACAGAGAGCTCTAACAATTTGGGCAGCCTGGAGAAAACTGGAGGTCGTGCGAGAGGCAGCCTGGAAGCAGAATCTGACGCATTATTAAGTTTAGTGAGATGAGGATTTGATAGGCATGGGGTAAATTCAGTGTTATAGCACTGGTGCCTCTTGCGCTGCGCTCTGCTTTTTACGTCACTTGGCACTCAGGTACTGAAACCTATTCTCTTTGTATGGCTGAAAAACCTGTTTTAATAGAAGCGCTAATAACCAACTCGTCTCCATGACTGGGGCCGGAGAGTCAGAGGACGGTGGAAAGACCATCACCCGTCACCCACAGCCGCCCCGTTGGTGCCCGCAGCTCTCTGGACCATTTAGCAGCTCTCTGGACCATTTAGCACCGAGGAACTCGGGGCTGTGACCCGGGAGCTGCCTGTAGGAATGGATAAATTCACCCTTTCGTATGTTGGCGTGTGAGCACCTGGTGATATCACTGCTCTCGCTGGTCTCTACCAATGGGTCCTGCTGCACCTGGGCTCTACCTGCAGACACTGGCAGGGAGATGAAGAAAAGCCTTCGGAAGTGTTTTTGCACTGGATGTTTTTTCCCAAAACAAAGGGTACAGCAGCAGTCAAACCGATACGGAGAAGAATTTTAAGAGGATATAAAGGTGTGTAGTAGTTGAAATGTCCATTAATATTTGCTGGAGAGAGGTGAGCGGAAAAGAGAAGTGGATTGGTGAAGTCACTGAAGAATGGAAAGCCGCGAGATTAAGCCAAGCTAAGAGAGGAAGAAAAGTAGGAAAGGAGATAGACGGACTGCACGAATTCACTGAAGGACAGAGAGTAAAGCAAGGAAAGAATAACGACTCGACAAAGAAAAAAGTGATGAGTGTTCCCAGGGAATACTTTATGGACCAGAGGGAGGGAGGTCTGGGAAGATAGTTCGGAAGAAGAACTTTGTGAAGAACCGAGCAGATGGGAGGGTAGCCTCGAGGAATATGCATGTCCACCCCAGGGGGCTGCCCCGGCCCCTACGGTCTCCGGCCACCAGCCCTGCGCACAGATCCAAACCGCGGTCAGCGCCACCAGCCCTGCTCCCCGACAGCGCCGCAGCCGCCGATCAGCTTCCCGGCGCCCCGCTGCCCCCAGCAGCCCCGACTCTCCGCTGCTGGTGGGCAGCCTCCTCTCCACCTCCTCTGCCTTCCTCTCCCTCCTCTTTCCTCCTCCGACAAATCCACCCCGGGGCTGGGACAGGCGCCCGCGCCTCTCGGACTGTTTGGAGGCGGAGGCCAGGCGACAGCGGCGGTCCGTGCTCTGCACCGTGGAACCGGCGGGGCCGGGCTGGGTGGCAGGGGTGGTGTTTGGTATCGAGGATCTTCAGATTGACAGGCCATGTGTTTCTTACACCGCCACCGTCTCTTCCCTCACATCTCTCTTTTGGCACGTGGAGACTCCTGAATTGTCCTCCAGGGCAAACGTTTGTGAGAATGGTCGAGGGGTACGAGAGGCAGAACATCCCTCCGGGTTCAGTGCCCTGCTGGCCTTTCCCGTGGAACATCCCTGCTAGCAGCAGGAGCACTTTTGCTAGGGACAAAGACCACTTGTGGTTTTGTCGGGGGCTGTGGCACCAGTGCCACGGGGAGGCAGTGCATGGGAGAAACACCTTCCCCTGAGAAAACTCGGATGTGGCATAACCCCTCGCACTTGCTTTGGGATTCATGGAGATGCAGTCTCAGTAAGCGAGTTCTGCTGTGTCCCTCGTCCAGCTCTTCTTACTCAGAGGACCGGGGAACAGCCTCTCACACCTGAACTGGATGTACTGGAATCTGCACATTTGCAGCAGGTTGAGGGGCACTCAGAGGCACATTCAAAAATTTCATTCTCTTTCCCATCTCTGTCACCTCCGTAGGACATAAATGACCACCAAAGCAGGGTGTGATCTATTGCCATGTGCACTGGAAAACCCAGGTAATCTCCTCAGGGCATTCATCACAGACCTGCCATCCGCTCTTGGCACTCACAATAGAACCACAACTTCCAGCACTGGCTTCTCACCCGGCACACAGAGATTCTTTTGCCTTCCTTGGAGAGACCGGAAGAACTAGACAGCGTGTATCTGTTTGCATTGCACAGACAAGTCTTGAGTACACACCTGCTGTTGGTGTGGGGAGATGACCCTGAGCAAGAACAATTGCCATCAACCTCCTGGGGAGACCTTGAAGTTATGTGGGACAAAGAGTGTCTCGGTGTCACATTGCATTTACGGTTCTAAATCCTGGCAAAGCCCATGCGTGCAGCTCTGGGATGTGCTTCTCTTAGGCAGAACTCCGCGTTTTCATCTCTCAGGTGGTGGGGCATCTCAGATAGTGGCAGAGCAGGTGGCACCCCACAAGGGCTTAGGTGCATCCAGGTTCCTGGCGTGGCAGCAGGAACCCCAGGAGATACTGCCCCTGCTGCCATGAACTGTTTGTGTCTGTGTGCAAGCAAAGGACTCGTGTGTCTGAAAACCCTCCTGTGACCGAGCAGGGAGCCCCCGCCAGAGCACAACTGACTCTTGGCCAACTGGTCATCCACCAGGACCCCAGAGGCCATTTTCCAGCGCTGCTATGCAGAATATCATTCCCAGTCTGTCCGGACATTCGGGGTTGCCCCATCACAGGGACAGAATCTGGCACTTCCCCTTGTTGAACTTCCTCTGGTTGAGGATTGCCCAAACCTCTGATTTGAGGTCTCTCTGCGGGGCCTCCGTCTTCCATGAGGCCCTGGAGTGTTCCAATGGCCCCTTGATTGCTTGGGAATGTGCAGTGTTCTGTGTTCCATGTGTTCCATGAGGCCCCATATTGTCACAATGGCACTGAAATGAGAGAGGATCTCCATCCTTAATGGCTTCGTAAATCAGAAGTTTTTCTTAGATAAAAATCCTAATCAACAAAGGGGTTTGCTTTCTTGGCATGGTAGTAGTCTTTTCTTTTCTTTTAAGACTACAATTAGTTGTAGGAGAGAGAATGTAGATGATACATGGAAACTAATAGAGAGTGTATCATATGCCCATCTTCAAGAAATTAGCTTACAGGCCTCAGAAAACTTGTTTAATAAGAGATTGTTCTGTTAAGAAAAAAGTCAATTATACATTGTTTAAGCAAATGGGAAGTTCTAAGACACGTCTTAGCTGGTCCTAAAGCATTTAGTTTAGGGGTTAGGGGTCGGATAGATCAATCAGAGACGCTACGAGGCCTGCTAAGGGAGAAGACCACTCTGTGAAAAGGACTGCCCCTCCCAGAAGAAATGGACGCTAGATGGCAGTCTTGCTCCACGAATAAAATCCAAGAGGCTATTTGACCCTAAAATCATAAGTGAATTTTGGACTGCTTGTGAAGGGGAGGGTCTTTCAAGTATCACTGTATTTATACTCCGAAATTTATACTGATTCTTTGATTCATGCATGGCAGAGTACCCCCATGAATCCCCAGCTGGCATATTAAAGAAATGTTCGATCCAATGGTTTCTGGTCATGGGGTTTAATTCTTTTGTTTTATCCCTTTGATTCCATGAAGATCCAAAGATATCCCACGGTTTGTTTAATTCCATGAGGTCCCGCACATCCCAATGATGTCCCTTAAGTCCCTGGTTTCTGTAGTTTCCCAGGGAACATTTGCTTCTATGATGCAGGGCAGTGCCACGACGGCCACTTGATTCCGTGAGTTCCCCCAGTCTCCCAGCAGTCCTTTGGTTCCATGAGACCCTGCAATGTTGCAGTGGGTTGACCTTACCTGGATGCCAGGTGCCCACCAAGCTGCTCTATTGCTGCCCTTCCCAGCCAGACAGAAGAGACAGAATAAGATGGAAAATTATTTCTACCTTGAGATCAGGCACTTTACTAAAGCAAAAGCCAAAGTTTGCGCATGCATAAGTGAAGAGGAAAATAAAAAGATTTTCTCTCTACTTCCTGTCAGCAGCCATACCTGGCCACTTCATGGGAAGCAGGGCTTCACCACACAGAGAAGCCGCTCAGAAGGCATGTATTGTAAAAAAATGGATTTTCCCCCTTTCCTGTTCCTTTCCTGAGCTCTTGTAGCTGAGCTGACGCCATATATTCTGCAATGTCCCTTTGGTCCATTTGGCTCAACTGATCTGTCTGTATCGCCTCCCATGATCTTGCCCCCGATTCAGGGGACGAAGCTCACAATGCAGATGCTGCACCAGCCCTGCTCAGCAGTTGCCAAAACACTGGTGTGATTAACCCCTTTGTAGCTCCCAATGCAAAGCACAGCACTGTGACGCCTGCAGTGAGAAAATGAACTCCAGCTCAGACAGACCCAACGCATGTGGGATTCTGAAATGTCTCAGGGTTCCTTTGGTTCCACGATGCCCCTCTCAGACCTGGCAGTAGAAAAATAAATCAAAAAATTGAGAAGAAATCATCTTAAAGTCATGCTAAGCCTGTCTTCTACAGTCCAGAATCTATATATGTGTGACTGCAGATACTTGGGATGAGGGTAGATGCTCAGAGGAATTCATGGGTTTGATCTAGGAAACCTGTCCCAAAGTTTTCACTGCCTTTTCCTCCCTGGACATTTCCTGATGCCCGGAGGAAGCTCATGTCCAACAGCAGCTCCATCCCCCACTTCCTCCTCCTGGTTGCAGCTCTTGCACTTCTGCTTCTTCCTGGGCATCTCCCTGGCTGTCCTGCTGGCCAACGGCCTCATCCTCAGCGCTGTAGCCTGCCACCACCACCTGCACACCCCCAGGGACTTCTTCCTGCTCCATCTCTCCCTCACACACCCGGGCTGCATCTGCACCACTCTCCCCAAAGCCATGACCAATTCCCTCTGGAACACCAGGGGCATGTCCTACTCAGGATGAGCTGCACAGGTGTTTTTTGCTTTTCTTCTTGATCACAGCGGAGCTTGCCCTTCTCACCATCATGTCCTATGACTGCTACGTGGCCTTCTGCAAAGCCCTTCACTACAGGACCCTCCTGGGCAGCAGAACTTGTGCCCACGTGGCAGCAGCTGCCTGGGCCACTGGGAAGTGTGTCTGGCCCTGGGGCTGCAGGAGCTGCCGCCTGAACTGATGATCTCCTGAGCAGTCGAGACATGCAGTCACTGCCCCTGTCCTCTGTTGCCTCCCTTTCTTGCTGCAGGACCAGAAACGACTGTGCTGCTCTGCTGGGCTGGGGCGGGGCAGGGAGATGGGGGGACCAGGGAGGGGTTGGTCTGGGCAGTTCCAGTGACTAGAAAACCCCAATGTTCATCTGAAGTGTAGGAGTGGGAGCATTACAGGGCTGAGGTGGCTCCAGGCTCTGGGAGTGGTAGCAGGAGCCCAGGGAGACACTGCCCCTGCTGCAATGAACTGCCTGTGTGTGTGCCAGGGAAGGACTCTTGTCTCTGAACACCCCCGTGTGTGCATCAGTCCAGCTCAGAATTGGACACCGCTCAGAGCCCTGACACATTTCTCTGTGTGACTCCAGGAAAACCCCCGTTGTGCCAGGGAGTTACCAGATCCTTTGCTGTCACCCTCCTGGTGTCCTGTGTAATGATGAAACTAGAAAAGGTGATCATCATACCCTGGTAATTTTCTAAGAGGAGAAATGTCACTGCTGGAAAGAAGTGTCACTGCTGGAAAGAAGTGTCACTGAAGAGGTGAGAAGAGGGAACATCATTGTTTCCTTCAGTCTGTTCCACAGCAGGTTCCCCTGGAGCCCCAGGGACACCTGCGGGGAACCCAGAGGGGCAGAGAAAGGGCTGCCTTTGGCTCTTGCTGTGCTGCTCAGCTGGGCCGGGCTCCTGGCACACAGGGAAATCCTGGCAAGCGGGCAACACTGCAGAGAGACAGCTCTGCCCAGGAGCAGCTCCTCTGCACAGCCCAGCAGGGCCGAGGGCACTGCCTGAAGGTACGAGAGAAGAGAAGAAAGGCAAAGGGAGGTTAAAGGTAGCGGAAAGATGGGAGGTGTTCAGCTGAGACACAACTTGGGGACACAGCTTCACACTCCTCTGCAGAGTGAGTCTACAGGTGCAGGGCAATGTCACTTGTGTTCCTGGAGGAATCTCCTAAAGCTACCACGTCCCACAGCCTTGCACATCTGTCAGGACTCTCCCAGTTTCTCTGTTGCGCCGGAGGAGGATGTTCTCCAGGGCAGGCCTTCCCTGCAGCACCTTCAGAGGGACAGTGCAGGTGGGCTCCTTCTCCCAGGGATGGCTGCGGGGTGGGAAGGTGGGGGTGCAGCCAGGGATGCCCGGGGCTGTACTGCAGAGCAGGGTCCCTGTGCTCTGGGGTTCTTTGTGCCAGGGTAGGGACTTTGCTGCCTGCTGGGGTCAGGTCTCATCCTGCCTGGGTAGTTGCCCACCCCTCTGCAGGGAGAAGCTGTCGGTGGGTGGTGAGAACCCCAGCAGGAGCCAGGCAGGTTCTTCCTGCCGTTGGATGAGGTGTGTGTGGTCAGGGCTCTGGGAGGTCAGGGCTGTTCCCAGATCCAGATCACACCAGCACATTTCCAAGAGCACTGTCAAATGGGAAGGACAAAGCACAATTATTAGGAAGGAATGGAGCTTTTCTGAGTCAGTGTTTTCAGTTTCCTACTCCTGAGGAATCTGGGGGTTGAGAAATGGAAAAGGAGCTCCCATGTTGGACAAGTCACTGAGACTCCTGAGCTGGAACTTGGAATGCACAAGTGCTTCTGTAAGCAACTTCCTAAAGTGCTTTCGGCCTCTGCTCTGCTTTTGACAGAAGCAGCATCACTTCTGCTGGACCCATCTGTTTTTTCTTTATCTGCCCTTTTCCACCCGCAAAAAGTTGCCCCGTCAGTGCCCTGCAAACAAGCAGGTTTCTCTCAGGTCACAGTGAGTGCACATTCGGATGGAGTGCTGACAGGGAAGTCACGAATGGATTTCTGATGTTGAGTCTACTGTTTTGAAATCAGAAAATGTGGTGTTGAAGTCATCGTTAGCCTTTGAGAGGGAAGCGGGAGAAAAATCGGATAAACTTGTTGCTAAAAATGAGCTGCTTCAAACTGAGGTTGACCACCTTCAAAGTCTTGTTAAAATTTGGATGATTATGAAACAGTCAGTTCACCAATTACCCCCATCAATACTAGACAATGCCCACCATATAAAGGCATAAAGCCATCCCAGCCCCTCCAGGAGCCCTCAAATCCCATCCCGGTCCCACAGGACACTCCCAACTTGCCCTCAAACTCTCCGAGGCCCCCAGACTGCCTCCCAGACCCAGAAAACCCCACAAGATGCCCCCAAACCCCTCCCAGTTACCTCCAGCCCTCTCAGGACCTTTCAAACCCTCTCCTAGTTGCCCCCTTCCCCTCGAGGATGCCCCCAAACTCTCTCCCAGTCCCTTCCCAGACCCCCGACGATTCCCCAAAACCCCTCACAGTCGCCCCAATCTCCAAACCTCCCCCCCTACCCTCCAAGCTCCCCCAAACCCCTTCCCAGTTACCTCCACGACCTCCAACCCCTTCTCAGCCTCCCCATTCCTTCCCAAAGCCCCTCCCAGTTGCCGGCCCGTCCCCCAGGCTCGGGTGAGGAGGTGCCCCAGGCTGACGGGCCCGCCCAGGCAGGGGCGGTTCCAGCAGCATGTCAGGAGCCACCCCCTGCCCCGGAAGCTCCCGCCCGCCCTGGAGCCACCTCAGCTGCCCCTGCAGGGGAGAAATCCAGGCCGGAGCAGAGCAGGGGGCAGGGCCGGGCTGGGACCTCGATGGACGGGGGCACTGGGAGAGCAGGGGAGAGACCAGGATGGGCTGGGGGGAGAGGGGAGACACTGGGATGGGCTGAGGGGGCACTGGGAGGGAGAGGGGAAAGTTTTTTGCCCCTTTCCTGGGCACTTGAACACCCTCTGCACCCCCGTTCCCGGCCGTGCCGGCTGTCCTTCCCCCCCAAGCCATGAAGAGGTTTTGGGGCTCCCTCGTGGGTCGCAGCCAATAGAACGGCTCTGCTGGAATGACGTCATTGCCAAATTCTGCTGGGCCCCTGTCCTTGTGCCGGTGAGTCATCCGATAGAACGTCGAAACTTCCGCGGGGGCTGCCGGGAGCGGGGCGGTGATGGCGGGGGAGGGGAGGATCGGGATTGAACCCGATTGGTCCCGATCGATCCCGGCCCCAGGGTCTCCCCCCGCCGCCCTGTTTTTCACGTGCGGCCCCAACGAGGCCATGGTGGTGTGGGGTGAGTTCAGGCAGTCCGGGGGCTCCTGGTGACCCCTCCGAATCTCCCCCAAGACTCTTGGGAACCGCCCAGATGCCCCCAAGACTCCTGAGGACCCTCCACCTTTCCCCCTCCTCCCCCAAATCTCCTGTGCATCCCCTTAACCCTTGAAAATCTCCTGGGACCACCTCAGACCCCCAGACTCCCTCCTGGGGACCCCCAAACACTCTTCAGGACTCCGGGGCCCCTCCCGACCCCCTCCTAGAGTCTTTTGGGTGTCACCAACCCTTTACGGCTTATTCCTCCGTCCATTTTTCCACCCCGGACTGCTGGGGGTCCACCCCCCCAAGAAACTACTGGGAACTCCCCAGTGTCCCACCACGAGATTCCTGGGTCCCTCCCCCCCCCCCCAAACCCCCTGTGGGTGCCCCCATCCTTTCTTCCCCTCGAAAATATTCTTGGGGGTCCCCCAATGTCTCCTCCAGCCCCCATCCTGCCAGGGATGGATTTGGGGGGATCTCCTTCCCCTTCCCTCTGGCCCGAAAGCAAATGCCCTTCCTGTCCTTCTTCCTTCGCCCCCAGGCAGAAAAGAGAAGAGAAACAGCCAGTTGGCCCTGGCAGGTGTGGGTGTGTGCAGGCTGTGGTTGAGTGGTTGAGAAGGGAGAGGAGGGGGCTGGTGTTTGGGCCAAGTCCAGCAGGTGATGTCTTTTGTGTCTGGCAGTCCTTGGTCAGCTCCACGACCATCCAGCTGTCAGTAATCACGACATACCCATCAGCCCTTCTCTTCTTGGCTCCTACACTTGCCAACCCTAAGCTGCTCCTAAGTTCTCTTGCTGTCAGTTCATAAAGAGGTCTTGTCAAGTGTTACTGATTTAGAAACTAAAGCCTGACATCTTTGTCTTTGCCAAAGATGTGTGTGAAAGGGCAGTGCTGTTGCAAAGCAGTGTTGAGCTTCACATTGGGTGACTTGGCAGCTTCCTCTGCATCACCCATGCACCCTGGGTTTCTTTGAAAAGTACTTTTCACTCCAAATGTGACACCACATTAGCCTGTAGGACATCCTGTCCCCAAATGGATAACTGTAAATATGAATAATAAAAAAGTGCCCCCCTCCATTATTCAAGAAAAGCTTGTATCTCTGTACTAAAAGCATCCAAGGGTCACGTCCCCCAGTTTTCTATCTGACAAGGGTTTGGAGGGGCTGCTTTGTGCAGGGAACCCTTTGGGGGCCCCTTGCACATGGGTAGGGCTGCACTCTGGGGGTGTGGGGCTTTGGTTCTTTGGTTGCCAGGGGCCACTGTGAGTTCACTGAGCCGGGGTGGGGACAATGGGCAGGGCTGGCTGGGACAGGCTGTGGCACCTGTGACATAAAAGGGAAGTGTCCCTGTGGGGCAGCTCTGCAGGGCCCATCAGGGGATGCTGCCCAGTGCAACCTGTGCTGTGGGGAGCACGCACACAGGGAGAGGCTGGGCTGGACGAGGGCTAGGGCAGCAAGGCCGCCCCAGGGAGTGGGTTCTGCCCCTGCCTGCATGGCCCAGCCCCTGGCAGGAGCACCTTGGGCAGGGCCTGGTGCTGCTGCTGGGGCAGGGGGTGAGGCCTTGCCACCTGCCAGCTGCCTGGGCCCCTGTCCTTGCTGTGCCACATCCCCAAGGCTCCATCCCCGCTCCCCCAGCGCCAGCTCCCTCCTTCCCAGCCCCAACCAAACCCTTCTCTGTGTCCTCCTGCAGGCCATGGCTTTCACAACATTCCTTTTGGTGCTTGTGCAAAGCATCATCCAGTCCCTGCAGGCGGTCGGGGAGGGGCTGCACAAGACTCAGTGAGCTTGGAGGTCTTTTCCAAGCTGAAGGACTCTTGGATTCTGTGATTGTGTGCTGGATTCAGCTGGGTCCGTGTTAGCAGCATTAGTTTGCTCCCAAAGTTTCCTCGCTGTCAGCTCTTGTGGCCTAAGGCTTGAGCTCCTTTAACTCCTTGTGCTGAGCTACTGATGGGAAACGAGAGGCCTCTGCGAGCAGATTCCTGGTGTTCCCTGTAGAACAGTGAGGGAGAAGGTGTAGTCAAGTGGGAAGAGGAGTACTGTTTGTGTGTGGTCTCCTATGTGGCCTTGGCACCTTTGAGGGGCTTGAAGGAGAAAAGAGCTTTGTTAAAGTGAGAAGTGAAATAGTGTGTTGGCTGTTCTCTCTGCAGGGAGAAGCTGTCGGTGGGGGAGGGGTCACAGAGTGGGGGAGAGGCCGTAAAGTGGGGGAGGGGCCACAGAGTGGGAGAGGGGTCACAGAATGGGGGAGGGGTCACAGAGTGGGGGAGGAACCACAGAGTGGGGGAGGGGCCATAAAGTGGGGGAAGGGTCTGAGAGTGGGGGAGGGGCCGTAAAGTGGATGAGGGGCCATAGAGTGGGGGAGGGGTCAGAGAGTGGGGGAGGGGCCATGAAGTGGGAGAGGGGTCACAGAGTGGGGTAGGGGCTACAGAATGGGGTAGGGGCCACAGAATGGGGAAGGGGCCATAAAGTGTGGGAGGGGCCACGGGGTGGGGGAGGGGTCACAACCTGGACTCGGGGAGTCAGGGCAGTGACCTCGGGGAGGGGGAGGGGTCAGGGCATGGGGTAGGGGTCTCACCTGATCCCGGGGCTATCGGGGCCATGGCGGGGCCGAACCTGGTGGGGACACCCAAGTTTTTCCCAAATTTCCCCTCATTTTTCCCAATTTTTCATCCATTTCTCCCAAATTTCTCACTCTTTCCCCAATTTTCCCCCCATTTCCCTCATTTTTCCCAAATTTCCCCATTTTTCTCAATTTTTCCCCATTTTTTTTCCAAATTCCTTCCATTGTTCCCAAATTCCCCCCATTTTTTCCCATTTTCCCCAAATTTCCCCTCATTTTTCCCAACTTTCCCCAATTTTTCATCCAATTTTACCCAAATTCCCCCATTTTTTTCTCAATTCACCCCATTTTTCCCAAATTTCCCCATTTTCCCCAAATTCCGCCATTTTTTCCCAATTTTTCCCTAAATTTCCCCTAATTTTTCCCAATTATTCCCCATTTTTCCTGATTTTTCACCCCTTTTCTCCAAATTTCTTACTTTTGTCCCAGTTTTCCCTCCATTTCCCCTCAAAATCCCTCATTTCCCCAAATTTCTGACTTTTCCACCAAAATTTCCCCTGTTTTTCCACATTTTCCCGGATTTTCCCCCAGTTTTCCTAAATTTCCCCCCATTTCCCCCCATTTTTATCAATTTTCCCCAAATTTCCCACTTTTTTCTCAAATTTCCCCCCATTTTTTCCTAATTTTTCATTCGTGTTCACCAAATTTCCCACTTTTTTCCCCAATTTTTCCCCATTTTCCCCAAAATTCCTGTTTTTTCCCCCCCATTTTTTCCCACTGGGGAAATTTGGGAAATTTGGAAAACTGGGGACCCAAAAATCCAAGAAAATGTGGGGAAATGGGGGAAAAATGTGGGGAAAATCTGGAGAAAAATCTGTGAAAATGTGGGAAAAATGGGGAAATTGCGGAAAATTCTGGGTAAAATGTGAGAAAAATCCGGGGAAATGGGGAAAAATGGGGGAAAATGTGGGAAATTCTGGGGAAAATGGGGAAAAATATGGGAAAATATGGAAAAATGAGGAAAAAAAGGGGGAAAATGGGGAAAAATGTGTGAAAATGTGGGAAAATGTGGGAAAAATGGGGGGAAAATCTGGGAAAATGGGGGGAAATCGAGAAAAAATCCAGGAAAATGGGGAAAAAATTGGGAAAAAAACTGGGAAAATGTGGAAAAATTGGGAAAAACCTGGGAAATTCTGGGGAAAATGGGAGAAAATCTGGGAAAAATGTGGAAAAAATGGGGGGGAAAGGGGAAAAAATGGGAAAAATCTGGGAAAATAGGGAAAAAATGGGGGGAAACTGGGGAATATTCTGGGAAAATCTGTAAATATGGGGAAAAAATCTGAGAAAAATGGGGAAAAATCTGGGAAAAATGGGGGAAAATGAGGAAAAATCTGGGAAAATGTGGAAAAAATGTGGGAAAAATCATGGAAAATGGGGGGAAATGTGGGAAAAATCCGGGGAAAATGGGGAAAAATCTGGGAAAATGTGAAAAAATTGGGAAAAACTGTGGGAAAATGGGGGAAATGAGGAGAAATCCGTGAAAATGGGGGAAAATGAGGAAAAATGTGTGAAAATGGGAAAAAATGGGAAAAAAAATCCGGAAAAATGGGGAAAATCGGGAAAAATCAAGAAAAATGGGGGAAAATGTGGGAAAATCTGGGAAAATCTGGAAGAAAATCTGGAGAAAAATCTGAGAAAATGTGGGAAAAATGGGAAAAAATGTGGGAAAAATCTGGGAAAATGTGGGAAATTCTGGGAAAAGTGGAGGAAAAATCTGGAAAAAACCGGAAAAATGGGGAAAAAATAGGGAAAAATCTGGGAAAATCTGGGAGAAATCTAGGAAAATGGGGACAAACTGGGGGGGAAATGCTGGAAATTCTGGGGAAAATGGGGGGAATGGAGAAAAATGGGAAAAAATCCCAGAAAATGGGGGAAAATGGGGAAAGATTTAAAAAAATGGGAAAAAATCTTGGGAAAATCTGGGAAAAATGGGGAAAAATCTGGGAAAATGTGGAAAAAATGGGAGAAAATCCAGGAAATGGGGAAAAATGGGGAAAGATAAAAAAAATTTTGGAAAATGGGGAAAATATGGGAAATTCTGGGAAAAATCCAGGAAAATGGGGGAAAAAATCTGGGCAAATCTGGGAAAAATGGGAGAAAAAATCGGGGAAAATGTGGGAAAAATGGGAAAAAAAATCTGGGAAAATCTGGAGAAAAATGTGTGAAAATGTGTGAAAATGTGGGAAAATGTGGAAAAAATGGGGAAAAATCTGGGAAAATGGGGGAAAATCTGGGAAAATCTGGACAAAATGGGGAAAAATCAGGGAAAATGGGGGAAAAATGGGAAAAAATCTGGGAAAATGTAGGAAAATTGGGAAAAATCTGGAAAATGGGGGGGAAATGGGGAAAAATTCAGGAAAATGTGGAAAAATGGGAGAAAATCTGGGAAAAATGGGGAAAATGGGGGGAAATGTGGAAAAATGGGGAAAAATGTGGAAAAACTGGGTTAAACTGGGAGAAACTGGGCCAGAGGAAAAGGGATGTTGCCATGGAAATGTGAGCCCGCCCCTCCCCCACCCGGTCCAGGGCCCACGGGGGGGGGGGGGGAACTGGGTTAAACTGGGACATACTGGGAGGCACTGGGGGGGACACTAGAGTTACTGGGAGCTACTGGAAGCTACTGGGGGGGTCACTGGGGTTACTGGGATGGACACTGGAGTTACTGGGAGCTACTGGGGGGGTCACTGGGGTTACTGGGATGGACACTGGGGTTACTGGGAGCTACTGGGGGGGTCACTGGGGTTACTGGGAGTTACTGGGATGGACACTAGGATTACTGGGAGTTACTGGGAGCTACTGGGATAGACACTGGGGTTACTGGGAGCTAATAGGAGCTACTGGGGGGGTCACTGGGGTTACTGGGGGGGTCGCTGGAGATACCGGAGGCATTACTGGGGTTACTGGGAGCTACTGGGAGCCACTGGGAGCGGCCCATCCCCCTCCCTCCCCAAGGTCACCCCAAGGACACGGAGGGGGGGGAGGGGGGGAAGCCCTGCCCCCTCCCAGTCCCTCCCAGTCCCTCCCAGCTCCCTCCCAGTCCCTCCCAGTACCTGAACTGGTCACACTGGGAGCGGCTCCAGGTCCCCCCTCCAGTTTGGGCCCCCGGGGCTATTTTTGGGACCCGGTGACGTCACTGGGGGGGAGGGGCCTCGAGGAGGCGTCCCCTCCCCTCTCCCTTCCCAGTACAGACCAGTAAGGGACCAATAATGGTCCCAGTGGGGGGGGGGGAGGGGAAGGAGGGAACACTGAGGGTGGGGATGGAGCAGGATGGTCCTTGAGCATGGGGGAAGGGCAGGAGGTTCCCTGAGGGTGGGGGAAGGGCAGGACCGTCCCTGAGGGTGGGGGAGGAGTAGGCGGGTCCCTGAGGGTGGGGGAGGGGCAGGAGGGACCCCGAGGTGGGGGGAGGGGCAGGAGGGTCCTGAGGGTTGGGGAGGGGCAGGGAGGGACCCCGAAAGTGAAGGAGGGGCCCTGAGGGTCCCTGAGGGTGGGGGAAGGGTAGGAAGTTCCCCGAGGGTGGGGGAGGGGCAGGAGAGTCTCTGAGGTTGGGGGAAGGGTCCTGAGGGCCCCTGAAGGTGGGGGAGGGGCAGGGAGGGCTCCTGAGAGTGGGGGAGGGGTAGCAGGTTCACTGGGGGGAGGGGAAGGAAGGGACCCTGAGGGTGGGGGAGGGACAGGAGGGATCCTGAGGGTTGGGGAGGTGCAGGAAGGGGGGGGAGGGGCTTTGGGGGGGCCCTTAAAGGTGGGGGGAAGGGCTGAAAATGGGTCCATCATTGGGAGGGGACACGCCCACCCAAAACCCAGTAAGTCCCAGTTGAGCTCCCAGTTCAGGGAGGGGGAGAGGATGCAAAAGACACGCCCACTTGCAGACGCTATGGCCACCTTGGGGTGGGACACGCCCACCAGGGAGAGACCACGCCCACCTAAAGAAGGGACACGCCCACCCCCAAACCACTAAGTCCCAGCTGAGTTCTGCCTTAACTGGTCCTTACTGGTCCCACCACCCCATTCCGCGTTCCAGTGAGCCGTACTGGTCCATACTGGTTTATACTGGTCTATCCTGGTTTATACTGGTCTGTACTGGTCTGACCTTGATGGAGATGCTGAAGTGCTCCCAACCCCCTTAACTGGTCCTTACTGGTCCCACCACCCCATTCCGTGTTCCAGTGACCCGTACTGGTTTATATGGGTCTATACTGGTCCATACTGGTTTATACTAATCTATACTGGTCTATACTGGTCTGTACTGGTCTGACGTTGACGGAGATGCTGAAGTGCCCCCAAGCCCCTTAACTGGTCCTTACTGGTCCCACCGCCCCATTCCCCGTTCCAGTCACCTGTACTGGTCCATACTGGTTTATACCAGTTTATACTGGCCCATACTGGTCTATACGGGTCTATACTGGTTTGTACTGACCTGACCTTGATGGAGATGCTGAAGTGCCCCCAAGCCCCTTAACTGGTCCTTACTGGTCCCACTGCCCCATTCCCCATTCCAATGACCCGTACCGGTCTGTACTGGTTTATACTGGTCTATACCGTTCTATACCAGTCCATACTGGTCTATACTGGTTTATACTGGTCTGTACTGGTCTGACCTTGACGGAGATGGTGAATCGCCCCCAACCCCCTTAACTGGTCCTTACTGATCCCACCACCCCATTCCCTGTTTCAGTGACCCGTACTGGTTTATATCGGTTTATACTGCTCTACCCTGGTTTATACTGGTCTATACTGGTCCATACTGGTTTGTACCGGTCTGTACTGGTCTGACCTTGATGGAGATGCTGAAGTGCCCCCAACCCCCTTAACTGGTCCTTACTGGTCCCACCACCCTGCTCGCTGTTCTAGTGACCTGTACTGGTCCATACTGGTCCATACTGGTCCGTACTGGTTTTTTACTGGTCTATACTGGTCTATACTGGTCTATACTGGTCTATACTGGTCTACACTGGTCTATACTGGTCTATAATGGTCTGACCTTGATGGAGATGCTGAAGTGCCCCCAAGCCCCTTAACTGGTCCTTATCGGTCCCACTGCCCCATTCCCCATTCCAGTGACCCATATTGGTCTATACTGGTCCATACTGGTTTATACTGGTCTATACCGATCTATACTGGTCTATGCTGCTCTGTACTGGTCTGACCTTGATGGAGATGCTGAAGTGCCCCCAACCCCCTTAACTGGTCCTTACTGGTCCCACCGCCCTGCTCCCCATTCCATTGACCCATACTGGGTCGTGGTGGCAAGAACCCCAGCAGGAGCCAGGTGGGGTCTTCCTGCCATTGGATGAGTGCTCTGGGAGGTCAGGGCTGCTCACAGATCCAGATCACAGCAGCACATTTCCAAGAGCACTGTCAAATGGGAAGGGCAAAGCACAATTATTAGGAAGGAATGGAGCTTTTCTGAGTCAGTGTTTCCAGTTTCCTACTCCTGAGGAATCTGGGGGTTGAGAAATGGAAAAGAAACTCTCATGTTGGACAAGTCACTGAGACTCCTGAGCTGTAACTTGGAATGCACAAGTGCTTCTGTAAGCAACTTCCTAAAGTGCTTTCGGTCTCTGCTCTGCTTTTGACAGAAGCAGCATCACTTCTGCTGGACCCATCTGTTTTTTCTTTATCTGCCCTTTTCCACCTGCCTGAGGTTTCTCTCAGGTCAAAGTGAGAGCACAGACATTTGGATGCAGTGCTGACAGGGAAGTCATGAATGGATTTCTGATGTTGGATCTACTGTTTTGAAATCAGAAAATGTGGTGCTGAAGTCATCGTTAGCCTTTGAGAGGGAAACAGGAGAATAATCGGATAAACTTGTTGCTAAAAATGAGCTGCTTCAAACTGAGGTTGACCACCTTCAAAGTCTTGTTGCGCCAGAGTGCAGAGAGAAAACTGTTGCTAAAAAAGCAGGCTCCTGGTTTGGTCAGGCAACTTCATAAACCAGTGTCTTACCCTGGCATTGAGACTTGGGAAACCACAGAGAACCCCGATTCTAAGTCTCAGGAGAGAAAGAAACAAGGAGAATTTGAAGTTCAACTGATGTTTCTAGAGTCTCCCAGCTTTCCTCACATTAATGAAAATAGACTGAGTGATCCCTGTGATAATGAACAAAGGGAAGATTATTCTTTACCTCCCTCAATTTCCTTTGTGCCTGATACTGAATCCACTAAAAAACCTTGGACTCAAAAAGAGAACCCAACCCAGAAAACAACTCAATTCATTCTGATTCAAGTGGTTAAAGAGCAGAAGCATTATGGCGATAAACCTGGACAAATTAAAAGCCAACCAGTGAAATCCTATCAATATATCACATACCTTGGGATTCCACTTTGTTCTCATCAACAGTTAATACAATTTCCAATGGATATGGGGACAAAATGTTTGCAGTAAAATGCCAAAGATGGGATTAAAACCCAGACGAAAAAGAATTAAAATCACTGGAGAAAAAGAAGAAACCAGTCTTCAACCAAGAGCTTCACCCTGTTACTGTTTTGTTGATATTACCTTTTTGCTTTTTATTCTAATAATCATATTGTATGTTAAAATTTGGATGATTATGAAACAGTCAGCTCACTGATTACCCCCATCAATACTAGACGATGCCCGCAGTATACACCCGTCCCAGCCCCTCCAGGAGCCCTCAAATCCCATCCTGGTCCCACAGGACACTCCCAACTTCCCCTCAAACACTCCGAGGCCCCCAGATTGACTCCCAGATCCAGAAAACTCTTGCTGCCTGCCCATGGAGTGCCCAGTGTGGCCCACCAACTGCACCGCAAAGCCAAAGCTTCCAGGCTTTCTTTCCTGGGAATTAGGGCTGTTGTTTCCTGTTTTCAGCCATGCCTCCCAACTGATAGCCCAACTCCCAAACTGCTAGCATGCCTGTTGATACAGAATTGTTAAAATAAACCTTACCAGTATATGTTTTCAGACACCGATTATTTAGTGTCGTTTCACTTTAATCCACCCCAAGGGAATTATTAATAAAAACCTGAGTTCCCCCCTCTCCCCTTTTCCTGGGGCGGGTTGTAACACCAATCAACACTGACTCCACCCAGTAGGCATAGCAAAGGAAGTTTCCTTTTGGTTTAGGGTTTAGTGTTAGGGTTAGGGTTAGGGTTAGGGTCAGGGTTTAGGGTTAGGGTTAGGGTTAGGGTTAGGTTTAGGGTTAGCAAAATGCAGGGTTACTGTTAGGGTTAGGGTTAGGGTTAGGGTTAGGGGTATGGGTAATGGTTGGGGTTAGGAAGAATTTGTCTCAGTGCGCGATCTAACAATTGCGGTTTTAGCCCATTCTGGACACGCAGCGGTGCCCAATAAGCCCCTCTAAGGCTATAAGCCTGATTCATTGCCCACCGCTGTCAGAATCTTTTGCTTTTTCTCTTGGGTCTCTGCTTTTGCTGTTGCTGTTCTGTTGCGTGTCTGGCAGAATACCCACCGCCGTCCAGTATGTACTCTGCTTCTATAGAGCACTGTCCCCTAACCCCAACATTAAAAGAGAGACTGGAAGCTATGTGCAAACCCTGTTCCCTAACCCTAACCCTAACCAAGAGACTGCAAGCTATGCGCAAACCTTTTTCCCTAACCCTAACCTTAAAAGGGAGAATGCAAGCTGTGCGCAAACCCTTTTCCCTAACCCTAACCCTAAAAACGAGTCTGCAAGTTATGCGCAAACCCTCTTCCCTAACCCTAACCTTAAAAAAGAGACTGCAAACTATGGGCAAACCCTGCTACCTAACCCTAACCTTAAAAAAGAGACTGCACGCTATACGCAAACCCTTTTCTCTGAACCTAACCTTAAAAAAGAGACTGCAAGCTATGCACAAAACCAGTTCCCTAACCCTAACTTTAGGGTTAGGGTTAGGGTTAGGGTAAGGGTTAGGGTTGGGGTTAGGGTTTAGGGTTAGGGTTAGGGTTTGGGTTAGGGTTTGGGTTAGGGTTAAGGTTAGGGTTAGGGTAAGGGTTAGGGGTTAGGGTTGGGGTTAGGGTTAGGGTTAGTCAGAATCTGTCTCAATGCGCGATCTAACTATCGCGGGTTTACCCCATTCCAGGAACGCAGTGGTGCCCAGTAAACCCCTCTCGGGCTATAAGCCCGATTCAGTGCCCACCGCTGTCAGAATCTTTTGCTTTTTCTCTTGGGTCTCTGCTTTTGCTGTTGCTGTTCTGTTGCGTGTCTGGCAGAATACCCACCGCCGTCCGGTATGTACTCTGCTTCTATAGAGCACTGGCCCCGCCCCGCCCCGCTCTATAGAGCACTGACTCCCTACTGGGCGGAGTCAGTGCTGATTGGTGTTACAACCCGCCCCAGGAAAAGGGGAGAGGGGGTAACTCAAGTTTTTATTAATAATTCCCTTGGGGTGGATTAAAGTGAAACGACACTAAGTAATTGGTGTCTGAAAATATATACTGGCAAGGTTTATTTTAACAATTCTGTATAAACAGGCATGCTAGCAGTTTGGGTGCTGTCATACCACAATGTGACACAGAGATAACCTTTGGGGGGGGGAAAGAAAATGCATAGGGGAGAGAAAGGCAGGATAAGAGCAAGGGAGAGTAAGAGAAAGAAAAACTGAGAGTGGACAGATGTATATAGTCACCGCCCACGGGGTCCAGCGATGCTTCCATGTCTGTCAGTTGAAGTGGTGGCCTTGATCTGCCGGGGGTGAAGGAGGGAAGTCCCCATACTCCAAGAAGTTATGAGTTATAGCCATGATTAGTGTCACGGACCATGCCTCGAGCCTCCAACATCTCGAGGGTTGCAGTCTCTCTTCTAAGGTTAGGGAACAGGCTTTGGGCATAGCTTGCAGTTACTGTGTGGACCAATTGTCAGAGACTGAAATGGTTAATGATTTATGCATTCTAGGAGACTTTTCAGGCTTTTGACTTGCATGATACCTCTGATGAGCAGTCGGGCCCCTCCCTCCCTCCAGTGCTGACGGTGTGAAGCCCTGAAAAGGCAAGAGCTGAGCTTACTGACTTTTGACTGTTGATATATCTGATGAGGAATCAGGCCCCTCCCTCCCTCTGCTATGAGATGTTAGGGCTAGGGTTAGGGTTAAGGTTAGCAAGGGTTAGGGTTTAGGTTTTAGGGTTTACGGTTTGGGGTTTAAGGTAGAGTTAAACCATCATTTTCGGGGTATGGGCCCGATAGCTTAATTAACTGACCTTACTAGAAAATAATATAGAGGGAGTATAGAGGATTTTGAATCCTTTAGTGTAGGTTCGATTCCTACTTTTCTGAAATTAGGAAATGAGAGGATTGGTATACCTCTATGTTTACTTTATCATAGTAACCCTTTTGGACTCAGGCACATTTCCTTGAGTGTCTTAGGTAGGGGAGTAGGCCTGCATAGGAGATAGGAAGGCTGGTATGCCATAGGCATAAGGCTAATGTTAGGGGTAAGAAGTTTTTTCAAAGCAAATGTATGAGTTGATCATATCGGAATCGAGGGTAAGAGGCGCGGATTCATAAGTATCCTGCGGAAAGGAGGAGGGTTTTTGTAGCTAAAGTAGGGGGAATGAGTTCTTGAGGGAGATTAAGTGAGCTGGGGTTTAGGAATAGAATGGTTGTGAGTGCATTTATTAGCGAATATTAGCATATTCGGCAAGACAAAACAAGGCGAATGGCCCTGCAGCATATTCTACGTTGAATCCTGAGACTAGTTCAGATTCTCCTTCTGTCAGGTCAAATGGAGCCCGGTTTGTTTCGGCAAGAGTGGAGATATATCATATTATTGCTAAGGACCAGGAGGAGAAAATGAGGTAGAGAGGTTCTTGAGTTGTAGCTAGGGTATTGAGGGTGTAGTTACCACTAAGGATAATTACGGATAGGAGAATAATGGCTAGGGTAACTTCGTAAGAGATAGTCTGTGCGACTGCTCGGAGGGCACCGATGAAGGCATATTTTGAGTTAGAGGCCCACCCTGATCATAGAATTGAGTAGACTGCCAAGCTAGATAGAGCTAGAAGGAAGAGTATGCCAAGGTTTAGGTCAGTAAGGGGAAAGGGTAGGGGAAGTGGTGTTCAGATTGTAATTGCTAGGAGAAGGGCTAAGATAGGAGTAGATATAAATAAGTAAGGGGATGAAGTTGATGGACGAATTGGTTCTTTAATGAATAGCTTTACTCCATCTGCTATAGGTTGTAAGAGGCCAAATGGTCCTACAATATTAGGCCCTTTTCGGGCTTGCATATAACTTAGAATCTTACGTTCAACGAGGGTAAGAAATGCTACGGCGATGAGGATGGAGAGAGCACAGGATATTGATATAATAAAGTAAGTGAGGGTTAAGTGAATTGTCATGTGGTTTGTGTTGGAGCTAGGGAGAGGATTTGAACCTCTGGGTAAAGGGCTTAAGCCTTCTGCATTTGCCAAGTTCTGTCAAGCTAGCAGTCCTTTTCTAGGAGGGAGTTATGGTGAAGCTCTTAGTAATTTAGTTGGGTTCATTACTGGGTGCGAAGGCGTGCTTGTGGCATAGGCCTTACTTCTTCGGTCCTTTCGTACTAGAAGGAGTTATAACATAGATAGAAACCGACCTGGATTACTCCGGTCTGAACTCAGATCACGTAGGACTGTTAATCGTTGAACAAACGAACCCTTGGTAGCGGTTGCACCACTAGGATGTCCTGATCCAACATCGAGGTTGTAAACCTCCTTGTCGATGTGGGCTCTTGAAGGAGATTGCGCTGTTATCCCTTGGGTAGCTAGGTTCATTAATCAATTATATTGGGTCTGGTTACTATTAGCACGTTGATGGGTAGTTCTTGGTTAAGATGGATTGTCTGATATTTGGAGGTTAAGTTTGTCTCCAAGGTCGCCCCAACCCAAAAAAGCACACCAGCAAAATCCCGGGGGAGTAGGCCCTGTGGGTGAGTATTGTTTATGGGAGTGGTAGCAGATTTTAAAGTTCCACAGGGTCTTCTTGTCTTATGGGGTTATTCCTGCTTTTGCACGGGAAGATCAATTTCACTGATTATCTGTAGGAGACAGCTAAGACCTCATTAAGCCATTCATACAAGTCCCGATTTATGGGACAATTGATTGCGCTACCTTTGCACGGTTAGGATACCGCGGCCGTTGAACGAATTGTCACTGGGCAGGCTTCACCTTTAATACTTGGTTTGCTAAAGGCTATGTTTTTGGTAAACAGTCGGGCCTTGGATTTGCCTAGTTCCTTTTACAGATTTTAATCGTCTTTGGGGGCGCTCCATAGGTGGGTTAACAGAGTTTTGGGTATAAGGTCTTGTTAAGGTTAAAAAATATCCTGTGGATTGTTAATAATGTTGTAATGTAAGCTTGCGCCATAGAGGGGATCCCTAGTTACTTATTTTAGCATAAATTCTCTTATTTAATATAAGTTGGCCTATTGGGGAAGAGGGAGTCATAAGGAAGTTTAGATTTTTTTAGGTGAGGAGCTTTGACGCATTCTTTAATGGTGGCTGCTTGAAGGCCCACAATTAAGCTGTAATTAAATTTATCTGCTAGGGGAGAGTGTATTCTTTTTTAAAGGAGCTGTACCTCCTTTAAATAGCCCTTAATTCGCTTCATGTGGGTTGAGTGTAGTCCTGGGAGGTGAATTAAGAGGGAACTAAGATTCATTTCATAGGCAACCAGCTATCACCCAGCTCGACTGGCTTTTCACCACTACTAACGAGTCTTCCCACTCTTTTGCAACAGAGACGGGTTTGCTCAGTAGATAGCTGCTCGTAAGTAGCTCGCTTGGGTTTCGGGGAAGCAAGCTTAAATTGGCGTTTTGCTTGGGTAGTTCTCGCTAAATCATGATGGAAAAGGTACAAGGGTTGGTCTTTGCTATTTATTGCTTGGTTTGTCATTACTATTTCATTCTTCCCTTACGGTACATGATCTCTATTGCGTCTTGAGTTTACCTTTCTATCGCCTATACTAGGTTGAGTGAGAGAATGTTTTGATTTAATGGGTAGTATTAACTTAGTTTATATGTAATCTGGTAGAAGAGCTAGAGTTAGGCTTCAAGGCGATCTGATATGGAACAGATATCTTTCAGGTGTAAGCTGAATGCTTTAGTTATAGCTACGTCTTGGTAGACTAAGTGCACCTTCCGGTACACTTACCTTGTTACGACTTGCCTCATCTCTAGCTTAGGGGTTTATTATAAATAAAATTAATCCTAGCTTGTGAGGAGGGTGACGGGCGGTATGTACGTGCTTCAGAGCCAGCTTAAAGGAGGCATTATTATCCTGCTTTACTGCTAAATCCGCCTTTTAGGAGTGATTTCACACTCCTGGTCGTGAGGTATTCTATGCTAGAAAATGTAGCCCATTTCTACCATCTCATGAGCTATACCTTGACCTGTCTTATTAGTGGGATGTTGCTGTTGTGCCCACTGTTAAACCCTCAGTTTAGGGGTGGGCTGACGACGGCGGTATATAGGCTGATTTGGCAAGGGATGGTTGGGTGTATCGTGGGTTATCGGTTATAGAACAGGCTCCTCTAGGTGGGTTTGGAGCACCGCCAAGTCCTTAGAGTTTTCAGCGTTTGTGCTCGTAGTTCTCAGGCGGATGCTTAAGTGGTGAAAGCATCGGGATTTAGGACCAGGCATAGTGGGGTATCTAATCCCAGTTTGTGTCCTGGCTTTCGTGGAGTTTTGTTGATCATGAAGCTAAGATCATTTCTATGGGAGTATTGGATGCATCTTGTGCTTATAACAGCTTGGTTACATTTCAGTCTTAGTTGAAGTGATAATGAAAAACCACTCTTTACGCCGTATAAAGTTAATTTGGGTTTCTTGTGTGACCGCGGTGGCTGGCACAAGATTTACCAACCCTGGTAAGTTGCTTTAACTAAGTCAAGTTTACACTTATTGCTTAATATTAATTACTGCTGAAAACCCGTGGGGGTGTGACTAGGCAAGGCGTTTTGGGCTACAATTGGAGTGGTGTGCCTGATGCCTACTCCTGCTGTCTTTTTAAGGTGCTGAGGGCATTTTCACTGGGATGCGGATACTTGCATGTATATATTTGGCAAGAACTAACTGTAAGGTTAGGACTAAGTCTTTTTTGTCCATGGGTATGTGTAATAGCCGTCTTAACATCTTCAGTGTTATGCTTTATTGTAAACTACAAGGACTAAGGCTGTTATAGGCATAGTGATTATTATTGGGGCTTGTTTTAGTTGTAGTAATAGTTAACATTGATTTAGGATTTGTTTAGTGGTTGGAGAAGTAGTTCTAGTGGATAACAAAAATGTGTTGTTGAGAAGTTAGAAGAGTAGAAAGGGGCAGGATTGTAGTGTTGTGGGCGGGTTTGTTAAGGTTTTATGTTCTTGTAATTGAAATTACAACGATGGTTTTTCAGGCCAAAGGTCTTGGATAGAGACCAAGCAGGAATTGTTATGACGTACTTTATACTATTTTAAATGTTAGTTTTATTTTGGGAGGGACGACTAGCAGTTGCTTCCAATCCTTCTCCATACTATGCAGTAGTGGGGTTAGTGTTGGCGTCTATTGTAGGGTGTGGATGGTTAATGAGTTTGGGGGTGTCTTTTGTATCACTAGTGTTATTTCTGGTATATTTAGGTGGGATGTTAGTGTTTTTTGTGTATTCGGTCTCATTGGCAGCAGATCCATTTCCTGAGACTTGAGGGGACTGGCAGGTTGTTGGGTATGGTGCTGGGTCAGTTTTAGTGTTGGGGGGTGGGGTGTTTATTATAGGGCTATCTGAGTTAGAGTGGTTAGGGATAAACACGGTGGATAGTGGGGGTGTTTTATCTATTCAGTTGGATTTTGAGGGAGCGGCTATGTTTTATTCTTGGGGGGTGGGACAATATTTAATTGCGGGCTGGGGTCTGTTGCTGACGTTGTTTGTTGTGTTAGAACTTGTACAAGGGTTGTCTCGTGGGGCAATTCGGGCGGTTTAAGGAGGTGTGGTTCAGAGAATAGTTTAATGAAAATACCAACTTTGGGAGTTGGTGATAAAGGTTTGATTCCTTTTTTTCTGAAGGGTTGGAAAAAAGTTTGGGACCAACTGTTAAAGGTCTATGTGGGTGGAATATTAGTTAGAGTAGTGGGGGCGATTAATTGGGGAGGTAAGAGGGTGAAAGGAAATGATGGGGTAGATTAAAGTGTAAACAAACAAATGAACAAATGAATGATGAAAGGAAATGATGGGGTAGATTAAAGTGTAAACAAACAAATGAGCAAATGAATGATGAAAGGAAATGCTGGTGGTAGATTAAAGTGTAAACAAACAAATGAACAAATGAATGATGAAAGGAAATGCTGGGGTAGATTAAAGTGTAAACAAACAAATGAAGAAATGAATGATGAAAGGAAATGCTGGGGTAGATTAAAGTGTAAACAAACAAATGAACAAATGTATGATGAAAGGAAATGCTGGGGTAGATTAAAGTGTGTTAAAAAAATTTAACAAATTGATGATGCAAATATCTTAATTGGAAAATTAGGGGAATGGAAAGTTTGTAAAATTTGAAATTTTTGTTAAAAAATTTAAAAACAAAAATTAATGATGAATAGAGGGAAAGTCCCTAGATCATTGCAAAAAATGACAAAATTTTTGTAATTTTTTGTGAAATTGATGAGAAAAAATATGTCTGGCGTGCATTAATTAAATTGCAACTTGATGAGAGACGTAATGGAAAAACCAAGCCAACAGCACGTGACAGTGCATCAGTGCAACAGTATGAGACCGAGTAACACTTGAAACCATATCATTAATTTTCACGCGAAAGTGAGAAAACCGCTCGCCGACCATAAGGGGTACATGTCAACCATATATGGGAGCCCCCTGGTGGATCACTCTGAAGGGTTTATTGAGATCTACCCCAAAAAAAACCCCCAAAAGTTTAGAAGAGAGAAAATGCTGCGATCACGAGGTCCAGGTTGGCCGAGCATCCCCAACCATTAGTAACGGAGCGCAAGTTTAGGAAAATTAAGCAAGTTATGGCCCTGACCGAGGAACCAGAGGCGACAAAGAGCAAGTTATGAGAGTGGGTTATTGGTGAAAAGGGAAAGAATACACCTGAAGCTGGACATGATAAACATTACTAACGCCGGGTTGCTGATTTCTCGTGAGGAGTACGACTAATAAATAACCCAGCACTTCTTGGTTGGTGCATAGAGCAAGGTTAAGTGGTGAGTGGTCCATGGACCATGGATTTTAGGTTCTGTGACGTTCCTCGTATTGAGAAGGATTTTATGCGAAAATTAGCAGTTTTAGGTTTTAGTTCGTTTGGCGGGATTATTCCTAGAACATGACATGTTATGTCCTTGTGTGGGAATGTGCCTAGATCTGTGAATGACAAGTTTTGGATTGTATGGGAGATAGTATGGAAATTTGGATGGTTTTTGCAATAATAGTATGTCAGATTTTCCTACATGCATGTTACGTCTAATGTGGTGGAGGATGCTATGCAAAGTAATACATACCGTAGGTTATGGGGGGAGGGGGGGGCCCCTCCCCTTGATGTACGTGTTGATTGGAAAGTTGGGGGGTGCTTGGATATTTTTTTGAAAACTCTAAGAAGGGGCGGCCTTCAGTCTTTGGTTTACAAGACCAACGTTTTTTATAAACTATTAGAGTGGTTAGAGGTTGAGTATCTTATTTTCTAGGAGACTAGTAATGGGGAATAAGATGAGAATGATTGTGAAGTAGGTAGTTGAGGCGAGTTGTCCGATGATAATAAATGGATGTTCGACTGGTTGGCTACCGATTCATGTAAGGATTAAAAGATTTGTTACTAGGATTCAGAATAGAAGTTGGGAGAGAGGTCGGAAGGTTATAGTTCGTTGCTTTGACATGTGGAGGAATGGGGCTAGAAATAGAATTAAGACGGAGGCGGCTAGGGCTAGGACTCCTCCTAATTTGTTGGGGATTGATCATAGGATGGCATATGCAAATAGGAAGTACCACTCAGGTTTAATGTGGGGAGGTGTTACTAATGGGTTTGCGGGTGTAAAATTTTCTGGATCTCCTAAGAGGTTGGGTGAGAATATGGCAAGTGTTATTAGAGAAACGAGGAGGAACAAAAGGCCTGGAATATCTTTTATTGAGAAATAGGGGTGGAATGGGATTTTGTCGCAGTCTGAATAAATACCTAGGGGGTTGTTTGAGCCTGTTTCGTGTAAGAAAGTTAAGTGGATGAGGGTGAGAGCTGCAATTAAGAATGGGAGGAGGAAGTGGAGGGCAAAGAACCGGGTAAGTGTAGGGTTGTCAACTGAGAATCCTCCTCAAGCTCATTCTACAAGTGTTTGGCCAATGTAAGGAATTGCTGAGAATAGGTTAGTAATTACTGTAGCGCCTCAGAATGATATTTGGCCTCATGGGAGGACATATCCTACGAAGGCAGTTGCTATTAGAGTTAAGAGGAGAATAACTCCTGTGTTTCAGGTTTCTTTATATAGGTAGGAACCATAGTAGAATCCTCGTCCAATGTGTAGGTAAATGCATATGAAGAAGAAGGAGGTGCCGTTTGCATGGAGGTTTTGGATTAGTCAGCCGAATTGAACATTTCGGCATGTATGGGCGACGGACGTGAATGCCAGGGTGATATCCGCTGTAGAATGTATTGCTAGTAGGAGGCCAGTGGTGATTTGGATTGTTAGGCAGATGCCAAGAAGAGATCCAAAGTTTCATCAGGCGGAAATGTTTGGTGGTGTTGGGAGGTCAATTAAAGAATTGTTGATTATTTTTAGAAGGGGGTGATGTTTTCGTAAGTTAGGGGCCATTAATTCTTAGCTCTGTGTAAATAAGATTATAATTAAGATAGATAGAGCGAAGGATCCTAGATAGGTTTTGATTAGTCCGGAGTGTAGAGTAGTTGAGATTTTGGATACTTTGAGTTGAAGGGTCGCTAGTCCTTCTGGGCCTATTTTTTTATATCAGGATAGGTCGATTAAATGGGATGCAATGTTCTGGCCGTTGTTTAGGAGTTTAGTAGAGCTGAGGCAGTGTATAAGGGGGTTAAAATATCCTAGAGTACTGGAGAAGTTTATAGTGATATTTTGTTTGGGGGCAGAGAAGGTATGTGTGAGTTTTGATAGTTCTAATGCCAGAATGATGCCTAATGTTGTAATAATGATAGCAGTGGTTTTTGTGACCAGTGGTATGGTTATAGGAGGGGTTTTTGTAGGGGAGATATAAGAGGTAATTAATAGATCAGCTATAATACTTCCGAGAGCGAGACGAGTAATTGGGTTTGTGACTGCTGGGTTGTTTTCATTGATGGGAGTAATGGAGGGAATCCGGGTGTAGTCAGTTTGTACTAGTAGGGCTATACGTAGGCTGTAAGTTGCAGTGAAAGCTGTAGCTACGAGGGTTAGGAGGAGTGCTCAGGTGTTTAGATAGGAGGTGTTAAGACTTTCGATAATGAGATCTTTTGAGTAAAACCCTGCTAAAAATGGTGTTCCTATGAGAACTAAATTTCCGATTGTCAGGCATGAGGTAGTTGTAGGGAGTAGTTTCTGTAATCCTCCTATTTTTCGAATGTCTTGTTCACCGTTAAGGCTGTGAATGATAGACCCAGAGCAAAGGAAGAGTATGGCTTTAAAGAATGCACGTGTAGAGATGTGTAGGAAGGCTAGTTGAGGTAGATTTAGGCCAATAGTGACTATTATTAGTCCTAGTTGGCTGGATGTAGAGAAAGCAATAATTTTTTTGATGTCATTTTGGGTAAGAGCGCATGTAGCGGCAAATAGGGTGGATAGGGCACCTATACAAAGGCACATAGTTAGGGCAATTTGGTTGTTACATAATATGTGGTGAGTGCGAATAAGTAGAAAGATTCTGGCAACTACTATTGTGCTGGAATGGAGTAGGGCAGATACAGGGGTTGACCCTTCTATAGCTGCTGGGAGTCATGGATGCAGGCCAAATTGGGCGGATTTACCTGTGGCGGCTAGGATGAGCCCTAAGAGAGGGAGAAGGGATATTTGGTTTGGGGAGGATTGCTGTTGAATTTCTCAAGTGTTTATTGAGGATGCTAGTCATGCTATGCAGAGGATTAGTCCAATATCCCCAATACGGTTGTAAAGTACGGCTTGAAGTGCAGCGGTGTTGGCTTCTGCTCGACCGTGTCACCATCCAATCAGGAGGAAGGATGTAATTCCGACTCCCTCTCAGCCGATAAATAAGAGGAATATGTTATTAGCGATGATTAAGATGAGTATTGCAATGAGAAAGATCAGAAGGTAAAGAGAGAATTTTGTGGTGTGGGGTTCTGAGGCTATATATCATGTTGTAAATTGAAGAATAGATCATGTTACGAATAGTGCAATAGGAAAAAACGTTAAGGAGTATTGGTCTATTTTAAGGCTAAAAGGGATTTTGAAGTTCGCAATAAATTTTCATTCTCAATAGAAAGTGTTATTTTCCATATTTAAGTAGATGAAGAGGATTATGGGAATTAAACTAACTATGAAGGAAGTTTTAACAGTGTGTATGATGGTTGTTGGAGAGTTTAGGTAGTTTTTGGATAGGAGGGGGAGTAGGATGGGTATAGAGAGGGTAGCCAGGGTCAAGATTATAGAGGTGTTGAGGATTAATGGGAAGTCCATTGCTTTTACTTGGACTTACACCAAGATGAATGGCTCCTAAGACCAGTGGATTGCTATTATCCTTTAAAAGTAAGGGGGCTGAGGTCTTAGGCTCAGATGCAAGAGTTAGCAGTTCTTGTTGGTTAAACCTCCCCTCGGCAGGCAAGAAGAGTTTAACTTCTATTTTTAGGATCACAGTCTAATGTTTGGTTTAAAACTATGCTTGCATGTGGGAATTCCTGAGATTAGCTCTGGTTTTAGGATGAGGAGGAGGGAGGGTAGGATATGAAGTGTTATAAGGAGATGTTCTCGTGTATTTGAATTTTGGGTGGTTGTAATATAGGTTGGAGTTGGACCTCGTTGGGTTATAAGGAGTATGTAGAGGGTATAGGCTGCAGTTAGTAGAGTTGCGGCTCCGGTTAGGATAATGGTGAAGGTGGATCAGTTGAAGAGTGCAATTATGATAGTTAATTCAGCTATCAGGTTAGTGGTAGGAGGAAGGGCTATGTTTGTTAGGTTGGCTAGGAGCCATCAGATTCCTGTTAGAGGTGAAAGGGGTTGTAGGCCTCGTGTTAGAAGGAGAGTACGACTATGTATGCGTTCATAGTTTGTATTAGCTAGGCAAAATAGTATGGAAGAGGTGAGTCCATGTGAAATCATTAGGATTATGGCCCCTGAAAAGGATCAGTGGGTTTGGATTATTGTTGCGGCAATGACTAGACCTATGTGGCTTACTGAGGAGTAGGCGATTAATGACTTAAGGTCGATTTGGCGTAGGCAGATGGAGCTTGTCATTAGTGCCCCTCATAAGGCTAGGGTTAAAAATGGGTAGTAGAGGTAGTCTAATAGGGAGTTTGTAATTATTGAGGTACGCATAATGCTGTATCCCCCAAGTTTGAGGAGGAGTGCAGCTAGGAGTATGGATCCTGCGATTGGTGCCTCTACGTGGGCTTTTGGGAGTCATAGATGTAGACCGTAAAGGGGAGCTTTCACTATGAAAGCGAGCAATAGGGCTAGACTTGATATGAGGCCTGTTCAGGAGTTTGTAAGAGATGAGTGTGAAAGTTTTATTATAGTGATGTGTATAGTTCCTGTTTGGGTGTGAAGATAGAGGATCACTACTAATAGGGGAAGAGAACTAATTAGTGTCTAAAATAAGAGGTAGATTCCAGCACTTAAACGTTCTGGTTGGCTAACCCATCGTGTGATTAGAATTAGGGTAGGGATTAGGGTAGCTTCGAATGCGATATAAAATAATATCAGTTCTAAGGCTGAGAAGGCCAAGATAATGAATGGTTGGGTGAGGATTATGGTTATGGTAAAAATATATTTTCGTGTGGGAGGTTCTTGTTGAAGGTGATTTTGGCTTGCCAGAATTATAAGAGGTAGAAGTCAACAAGATAGAACTAATAAGGGGGATGAAATTTGATCAGTTCCAAGTCATGGTGATAGGTTTTTGCTAGGGTAATAGGTTGAAGGAAGTCATTGTAAGCTAGCGGTTGCAATTAAGAGGCTGTGCGAGGTGACATTGAGTCGTAGGAATTTTGGAGGAGATAAGAGGGTCATGGGGAGTAATATGACTGTGGGGAGAATAATTTTTAACATTGTAGAAGGTTTAGATTGTGTAAATGATCCGATCCGTGAGTTCGGGTGGAAACTACTAGGACTGCTAGACCGGCGCCTGCTTCACAGGCTGAGAATGCTAACATAAGAATGGGCATTAAGGTGGGGGATGTTGTTTGGGTTTGAATAGGTCATATGGAGAGGGCAATGTATATTGATAGTATTATACTTTCTAAGCATAGCAGGGCAGAAATTAGGTGTATTCGGTGAAAGGTTAGTCCTAGACTACTTAGGGTGAAGGCAGAGTAGAAGCTTAAATGCAGAAAGGTCATTGAGAAAGTCACGGGGTAGGACTGTGGTTTGTTGAGCTGAAATCAACTGTCTTTGCTAGACTAACTTTCTGAAGTTTTTCTGCTCATTCTAAGCCCCCTTGAATTCATTCATAAATTAGCCCTAGTGCGAGGAGGAGAATGACTGTGGAGGTTCATGTTAAGGTAGTGAGGGGGGAGAAGAGTTGAGTAGCCCATGGGAGGGGCAGCAGGAGGGCAATTTCTAGGTCGAACAAGAGGAATAAGATTGCGACAAGGAAGAATCGGATTGAAAATGGGAGGCAGGCAGAGCCCAGTGGGTCAAAGCCACATTCGTATGGGGATAATTTTTCTGAATCTGGATTTATTTGAGCTAATCAAAGGTTTAGTGAAGTTAAGATAATACATAGTGATAGGGAAATTGTGAATATAAAGAGGATGATGTTAATTGCCTTTCTCTGGTTTTGATCCAGATTTTAGAGATTGGAAGTCAATTGTAATTAATATACTAGAAGGGCAAGATCCTCATCAATAGATTGTTATGTAGAGGAACAGTCAGATAATGTCAACAAAATGTCAGTATCAGGCCGCTGCTTCAAAGCCAAAGTGGTGGTTGGATGTGAAGTGGAATTTTACGAGGCGGAGGAGGCAAATCAAGAGGAAGGAGGATCCAATGATTACGTGGAGGCCATGGAATCCTGTGGCAACGAAAAAGGTCGACCCATAGACTCCGTCGGCAATTGAGAATGGGGCTTCATAATATTCTATTGCTTGAAGTGCTGTAAAGTAGAATCCTAATAGTACGGTTATAAGTAGAGCTTGGGTAGCTTGGTTTCGATTACCCTCTGTGATGCTGTGATGTGCTCATGTAACAGTGACTCCTGAGGCTAGGAGGATAGCAGTATTTAGTAAGGGAACTTCTATTGGGTTTAGAGGTTTGATCCCTATAGGGGGTCATTGCCCTCCGAGTTCTGGGGTGGGAACTAAGCTGGAGTGGAAGAATGCTCAGAAGAATCCTAGGAAGAAGAATGCTTCGGATGTAATAAATAGAATTATCCCGTAACGTAAGCCCTTTTGGACTGTGGGGGTATGGTGGCCTTGGAATGTGCTTTCTCGTACGATGTCACGTCATCATTGGAGTATCACTAGGACTATAGAGAGTAGGCCTAGGAGCAAGAGTTGGATAGAGCTGTGGTGAAATCATATGGCTAGTCCAGAGGTGGTGAGGAGGGCGGCCGCTGCTCCAAAAATGGGTCAAGGGCTTGGGTCTACTATGTGAAATGAGTGGGCTTGGTGTGTCATTAAGGGTTAAATGTTTTCTTGTAAGTAAAGACTTAGAAGAAGTACAAAGACGTATGCTTGGATTATTGCTACGGCTACTTCTAGAATTGTTAAGAGGAGTAGAATAGTTATAGTTAGAAGAGACACGGTGGGCATGATGGGAAGGAGGACGGTAGTGGCTGTTGAAATGAGTTGGATGAGTAGGTGTCCAGCTGTGAGGTTGGCTGTGAGGCGAACTCCTAAGGCCAGGGGACGAATGAGAAGGCTTGTTGTTTCAATTATGATGAGAGCAGGAATTAGAGGTGTTGGGGTGCCTTCTGGTAGAAGGTGTCCAAGAGAAGCTGAGGGTTGGTTTCGTAGGCCTGTTAGCAGGGTGGCAAGTCATAGAGGGAAGGCGAGGGCTAGGTTTATTGATAGTTGGGTGGTAGGTGTGAATGTATAAGGTAGGAGGCCTAATAGGTTAATAGTTAGAAGTATGATTATGAGTGATGATAAGATTAGGGCTCATTTATGGCCTTTTTTGTTTAATGGGGTTATTAGTTGTTTTGTGATTAAGTGGAGGAATCAGAGCTGAAGAGTTGAGAGACGATTTGTAATTCATCGATTGCCAGGAGAAGGAAGTAATAGGGTTGGAAATAACAGTGAGATGAGGATAAGAGGGATTCCGAGGAGGGTTGGTCTTATGAATTGATCAAAGAAGCTTAGGTTCATGGTCAGTTTCAGGAGTGGGGTTTTGTAGTGAGTAGTGTTTTGTTGGAGGGAGGGTTGGTTGGGATAAATAGTAGGAGTTTGGGCTGCAGGATAAGAGAAAAAGTGAGTCACGAAGTAAGTATAATAAAAAGTCAAGGTGCGGGGTTTAGTTGGGGCATGTCATTAAGGAGGATGAATAATCCTCTTTCTCTAGCTTAAAAGGCTAGTGCTGGTTCATAGCTTCTTAATGATTAGGATGTTAGAAGTGAAGATCAGTTTTCGAAGTGTGTTAGAGGGGCTGATTCTACTACAATAGGTATGAAGCTGTGGTTGGCTCCGCAGATTTCTGAGCACTGACCGTAGAAGATTCCAGGGCGGGTTGTGATAAAGGAAGTTTGGTTTAGTCGTCCTGGAATTGCATCGGTTTTTACACCAAGGCTAGGAACAGCTCAGGAGTGGAGAACGTCATCAGCTGTGACAATAATTCGAATTGGGGATTCTATTGGAATGACGATGCGGTTATCAACTTCTAGGAGGCGGAAATGGCCGAGTGGTAGATCTGTAGTTGGTAGTATGTAAGAGTCAAAAGATAAGTCTTTAAAGTCTGTGTACTCATAGGATCAGTATCATTGGTGGCCAATGGCTTTGAGGGTGAGGTCAGGCTCATCGATTTCGTCTATTATGTAGAGGATTTGAAGGGATGGGAGGGCTAACATGATTAGGACAATGGCGGGTAGGATTGTTCAGACAAGTTCTACTTCTTGTGCGTCGACGGTATTAGAAGATAGTTTTTCTATAAGTATAAGAGCTAGTAAATATAGGACTAGGCTACAGATGGCTAGAGCGACTATTAGGGCGTGGTCGTGAAATTCAATAAGTTCTTCTATAATAGGGGATGAAGCGTCTTGAAAACCAAATTGAGAGTGGTTGGCCATGGAGTTGGAATGGGATGTACTGGGTTTTCACCTGTTATTTAGTCTTGACAAGGCTATGTAATGATTTTACTAACAACCCATAAGAAAGAAGCATGAGTGGTTTGATGCGGTTGGCTTGAAACCAGCTTATGAGGGTTCGATTCCTTCCTTTCTTGTACTTGGACAAAGGCTGGTTCTTCGAAGGTATGGTAGGGAGGAGGGCAGCCGTGAATTCATTCGATGTTTGTAGAGGTAAGTTCTGGTTGTACTACTTTCCGTTTGGATGCGAAGGCTTCTCAGATAATGAACATTAGTATAATTACAGCTACTATGGAGATGAGGGAGCCAATGGAGGATAGGGTATTTCATAGGGTATAAGCATCTGGGTAATCTGAGTATCGTCGTGGTATACCAGCTAGGCCTAGGAAATGTTGTGGGAAAAATGTTAGGTTGACTCCAAAGAATATTACTCCAAAGTGGGCCTTAGCTCATGTGGAGTGAAGGGTGTAGCCGGTGAACAGTGGGAATCAATGTGTGAAGCCAGCTAGAATGGCGAATACTGCCCCCATAGATAGTACATAGTGGAAGTGTGCAACTACGTAGTAGGTGTCGTGCAGGGCGATGTCTAGGGAGGAGTTGGCAAGGACGATGCCTGTCAGTCCACCAATGGTGAAGAGGAAGATAAAGCCTAGGGCTCATAGTATGGGTGGGTCTCATTTGATTGTTCCACCATGTAGGGTTGCTAATCAGCTGAAGACTTTGATGCCAGTGGGGATTGCAATGATTATAGTGGCGGATGTGAAGTAAGCTCAGGTGTCTACGTCCATACCAACTGTAAATATGTGGTGAGCTCATACGATAAAGCCTAGGAAGCCAATGGATAGTATGGCTCAGACTATGCCTATGTAGCCAAAGGGTTCTTTTTTACCGGCGTAATAGGCTACAACATGGGAAATAATTCCGAATCCTGGCAGGATAAGGATGTAGACCTCCGGGTGGCCAAAAAATCAGAATAAGTGTTGATATAAAATTGGGTCTCCGCCTCCTGCGGGGTCAAAGAATGTGGTGTTTAGGTTTCGATCTGTTAGAAGCATTGTAATGCCAGCAGTGAGGACTGGTAGGGAGAGGAGGAGTAGGACTGCAGTAATTAGGACAGATCAGACGAATAGAGGTGTCTGGTATTGTGAGAGAGCAGGTGGTTTTATATTGATTGCTGTGGTAATAAAGTTGATTGCTCCAAGGATGGATGAGACACCTGCCAGGTGAAGGGAGAAGATAGCAAGGTCTACTGATGCACCAGCGTGGGCTAGATTTCCTGCTAAGGGTGGGTATACTGTTCATCCTGTTCCGACTCCGGCTTCTACTGTGGAAGATGCTAGGAGAAGTAGGAAGGATGGGGGAAGTAATCAGAAGCTCATGTTATTTATTCGTGGAAATGCTATGTCGGGGGCACCAATTATTAGAGGTACTAATCAGTTGCCAAATCCTCCGATTATAATAGGCATTACTATAAAGAAAATCATAACGAAGGCATGTGCGGTGACGATTACATTGTAAATTTGGTCATCGCCTAGAAGGGTGCCTGGCTGCCCTAGTTCTGCTCGAATGAGGAGACTAAGGGCTGTGCCGATTATACCAGCCCATGCACCAAAAATAAGGTAAAGTGTGCCGATATCTTTGTGGTTAGTGGAGAATAGTCAACGGTTGATGAAAGTCATAGGTAAGATGGCTGAGTGTAGAAGCGTTAGGCTGTAGTCCTTTTTACAGAGGTTTAATTCCTCTTCTTATCGATTCTGTAGTGAAATTCATGTTGAGTTGCAAGCTCATTGATGTGCATTAAACATGCGCCGGGATCTAGTAGGCAGAAGCCTGTTGGTTAGGGCATTTAGCTGTTAACTAAAATTTTATGGGATCAAAGCCCATCTGTCTAGGGGGAGGTTCTAGCTTAATTAAAGCATCTGAGTTGCATTCAGGAGATGCAGGTTAGTGTCCTGTGTACCTTAACAGAAACTAAGAGGGATTAGCCCTTGTTTAAGGCTTTGAAGGCCTTCGGTTTAAATAACCTAAGTTTCTAGGGGATTGCGAGTACTATGGGAGATAGTGGCAGGAGCATAATTGATAGGGAGGTAAAGGTTGTGGTTATGGTGTTAGTTGGTTTGTTAGTTTGTCACTGTTTTATGTAGTTGGTGAAGTTTGGGGGTAGTGTGATGGTTGCACAGTAGGCCAGTCGTAGGTAGAAGAAAAGTCCAAGTAAAGAGAGTAGGCTAATAGCTGTGGCTAGTACTGTTAGTTCTTGTTTTGTGAGTTCTTGAATAATTAATCACTTGGGTAGGAATCCTGTTAGGGGAGGAAGACCTGCGAGGGAGAGGAGGGTGAGTATAAGGATTGTGGTGAGTGATGGGATTTTGGTTCATGTGGATATAACAGTGGATAGTTTTAGGGTATTGGTTGTGTTAAGGATGAGGAAGATGGCAGAAGTTGTTACAGTGTAGAGATAGAACGTAATTAAAGTTAGATTGGGGTTGTAGTTGAGAATAATGGTTATTCATCCTAGGTGTGCGATAGATGAGAAAGCTAAAATTTTGCGAGTTTGGGTTTGGTTAAGTCCTATTCAGCCACCTAGAGCAGCGGAAGCAATAGCTATTGAAGATAGGAGAGTTGGGTTGAGTGAAGAGGATGTTAGGTAGAATAGTGTGGTTGGTGGAAATTTTATGACTGTGGCTAGTAGGAGGCATGTTGTCATAGTTGAGCCTTGAAGAACTTCTGGAAATCAGAAATGAAATGGGACTAAGCCTAATTTAATTGAGATTGCAATAGTTAGTAGTATGCATGATATGGGGTGGGTTAGTTGGGTGATGTCTCATTGGCCAGAGAATCATGCATTGGTCATGCTGGAGAATAGAAGTAGCGTAGATGCGGCTGCTTGGGTTAGAAAGTATTTAGTAGAGGCTTCAATGGCTCGTGGATGGTGGCTTTTAGAGATTAATGGGAGAATAGCTAAAGTGTTAATTTCTAAGCCGACTCATGCTATTATTCAGTGGTTACTTGAAATTGTGATTGAGGTACCTAAGAGCAGGCTCATTGTGGAGATTAGTTTAGCTTGGGGATTCATTAGTAAGGGAAGGAGTTAAACCATCATTTTCGGGGTATGGGCCCGATAGCTTAATTAGCTGACCTTACTAGAAAATAATATAGAGGGAGTATAGAGGATTTTGATTCCTTTAGCGTAGGTTCGATTCCTACTTTTCTAAAATTAGGAAATGAGAGGGCTGGTATACCTCTATATTTACTTTATCATAGTAACCCTTTTGGATTCAGGCACATTTCCTTGAGTGTCTTAGGTAGGGAGGTAGGCCTGCATAGGAGATAGGGAGGCTGGTATGTCATAGGCATAAGGCTAATGTTAGGGGTAAGAAGTTTTTTCAGAGCAAATGTATGAGTTGATCATATCGGAATCGAGGGTAAGAGGCGCGGATTCATAAGAATCCTGCGGAAAGGAGGAGGGTTTTTGTAGCTAGAGTAGGGGGAATGAGTTCCTGAGGGAGATTAAGTGAGCTAGGGTTTAGGAATAGAATGGTTGTGAGTGCGTTTATTAGTATAATGTTAGCATATTCGGCGAGAAAAAATAAGGCGAATGGTCCTGCGGCATATTCTACGTTGAACCCTGAGACTAGTTCAGATTCTCCTTCTGTCAGGTCAAATGGAGCCCGGTTTGTTTCGGCAAGAGTGGAGATATATCATATTATTGCTAGGGGTCAGGAGGAGAAAATGAGGTAGAGAGGCTCTTGAGTTGTAGCCAGGGTATTGAGGGTGTAGTTACCACTAAGGATAATTACGGATAGGAGAATGATGGCCAGGGTAACTTCATAGGAGATAGTCTGTGCGACTGCTCGGAGAGCACCGATTAAGGCATATTTTGAGTTGGAGGCTCATCCTGATCATAGAATTGAATAGACTGCCAGGCTAGATAGGGCTAGAAGGAAGAGTATGCCAAGGTTTAGGTCGGTAAGGGGAAAGGGTAGGGGAAGTGGTGTTCAGATTGTAATTGCTAGGAGAAGGGCTAATATAGGGGTAGATATAAATAGATAGGGGGATGAAGTTGATGGACGGATAGGTTCTTTGATAAATAGCTTTACTCCGTCTGCTATAGGTTGTAAGAGACCAAATGGTCCTACAATATTAGGGCCTTTTCGGGCTTGCATGTAACTTAGAATCTTACGTTCAACTAGGGTAAGAAATGCTACGGCGATGAGGATGGAGAGAGCATAGGATATTGATATGATAAGGTAAGTGAGGGTTAAGTGAATTGTCATGTGATTTGTGTCGGAGCTAGGGAGAGGATTTGAACCTCTGGGTAAAGGGCTTAAGCCTTCTGCATTTGCCAAGCTCTGCCACGCTAGCGGTCCTTTTCTAGGAGGGAGTTGTGGTGAAGCTCTTAGTAATTTAGTTGGGTTCATTACTGGGTGCGAAGGCGTGCTTGTGGTATAGGCCTTACTTCTTCGGTCCTTTCGTACTAGAAGGAGTTATAACATAGATAGAAACCGACCTGGATTACTCCGGTCTGAACTCAGATCACGTAGGACTGTTAATCGTTGAACAAACGAACCCTTGGTAGCGGTTGCACCACTAGGATGTCCTGATCCAACATCGAGGTCGTAAACCTCCTTGTCGATGTGGGCTCTTGAAGGAGATTGCGCTGTTATCCCTGGGGTAGCTAGGTTCATTACTCAATTATATTGGGTCTGGTTGCTATTAGCACGTTGATGGGTAGTTCTTGGTTAAGATGGATTATCTGGTATTTGGAGGTTGAGTTTGTCTCCAAGGTCGCCCCAACCAAAAAATGCACACCAGCAAAATCCCGGGGAGTGGGCCCTGTAGGTGGGTATTGTTAATGGGAGTGGTAGCAGATTTTAAAGTTCCACAGGGTCTTCTTGTCTTATGGGGATATTCCTGCTTTTGCACAGGGAGATCAATTTCACTGATTATCTGTAGGAGACAGCTAAGACCTCGTTAAGCCATTCATACAAGTCCCGATTTATGGGACAATTGATTGCGCTACCTTTGCACGGTTAGGATACCGCGGCCGTTGAACGTATTGTCACTGGGCAGGCTTCACCTTTAATACTTGGTTTGCTAAAGGCTATGTTTTTGGTAAACAGTCGGGCCTTGGATTTGCCTAGTTCCTTTTACAGATTTTAATCGTCCTTGGGGGCGCTCCATAGGTGGGTTAACAGAGTTTTGGGTATAAGATCTTGTTAAGGTTAGAAAATATCCTGTGGATTGTTAATAATGTTGTAATGTAAGCTTGCGCCATAGAGGGGATCCCTAGTTACTTATTTTAGCATAAATTCTCTTATTTAATATAAGTTGGCCTATTGGGGAAGAGGGAGTCATAAGGGAGTTTGGATTTTTTGGGAGAGGAGCTTTGACGCATTCTTTAATGGTGGCTGCTTGAAGGCCCACAGTTAAGTAATAATTGAATTTATCCGCTAGGGGAGAGTGTACTCTTTTTTAAAGAAGCTGTACCTCCTTTAAATAGCCCTTAATTCGCTTCATGTGGGTTGAGTGTAGTCCTGGGAGGTGAATTAAGAGGGAACTAAGATTCATTTCATAGGCAACCAGCTATCACCCAGCTCGATTGGCTTTTCACCTCTACTAACGAGTCTTCCCACTCTTTTGCAACAGAGACGGGTTTGCTCAGTAGATAGCTGCTCGCGAGTAGCTCGCTTGGGTTTCGGGGAGGCAAGCTTAAATTGGCGTTTTGCTTGGGTAGTTTCTCGCTAAATCATGATGCAAAAGGTACAAGGGTTGGTCTTTGCTATTTATTGCTTGGGTTGTCATTACTATTTCATCCTTCCCTTACGGTACATGATCTCTATTGCGTCTTGAGTTTACCTTTCTATCGCCTATACTAGGTTGAGTATGAGAATGTTTTGATTTAATAGGTGGTATTAACTTGGTTTATATGTAATTTGGTAGAAGAGCTAGAGTTAGGCTTCAAGGCGATCTGATATGGGGCAGATATCTTTCAGGTGTAAGCTGAATGCTTTAGTTATAGCTACGCCTTGGTAGACTAAGTGCACCTTCCGGTACACTTACCTTGTTACGACTTGCCTCATCTCTAGCTTAGGGGTTTATTATAAATAGAATTAATTATAGCTTGTGAGGAGGGTGACGGGCGGTATGTACGTGCTCCAGAGCCAGCTTAAAGGAGGCATTATTATCCTGCTTTACTGCTAAATCCACCTTTTAGGGGTGATTTCACACTCCTTGTCGTGAGGTATTCTATGTTAGAAAATGTAGCCCATTTCTACCATCTCATGAGCTATACCTTGACCTGTCTTATTAGTGGGATGTTGCTGTTGCGCCCACTGTTAAACCCTCAGTTTAGGGGTGGGCTGACGACGGCGGTATATAGGCTGATTTGGCAAGGGATGGTTGGGTGTATCGTGGGTTATCGGTTATAGAACAGGCTCCTCTAGGTGGGTTTGGAGCACCGCCAAGTCCTTAGAGTTTTAAGCGTTTGTGCTCGTAGTTCTCAGGCGGATGCTTAAGTGGTGAAAGCATCAGGATTTAGGGCCAGGCATAGTGGGGTATCTAATCCCAGTTTGTGTCCTGGCTTTCGTGGAGTTTTGTTGATCATGAAGCTAAGATCATTTCTATGGGAGTGTTAGATGTATCTTGTGCTTATAACAGCTTGGTTACATTTCAGTCTTAGTTGTAGTGATAGTGGAAAACCACTCTTTACGCCGTATAAAGTTAATTTGGGTTTCTTGTGTGACCGCGGTGGCTGGCACAAGATTTACCAACCCTAGTAGGTTGCTTTAACTAAGTCAAGTTTACACTTATTGCTTAATATTGATTACTGCTGAAAACCCGTGGGGGTGTGACTAGGCAAGGCGTTTTGGGCTACAATTGGAGTGGTGTGCCTGATGCCTGCTCCTGCTGTCTTTTTAAGGTGCTGAGGGCATTTTCACTGGGATGCGGATACTTGCATGTATATATTTGGCAAGAACTAACTGTAAGGTTAGGACTAAGTCTTTTTTGTCCTTGGGTATGTGCAATAGCCGTCTTAACATCTTCAGTGTTATGCTTTATTGTAAGCTACAAGGACTAGGGCTGTTTTAGGCATAGTGATTATTATTGGGGCTTGTTTTAGTTGTAGTGATGGTTGACATTGATTTAGGGTCTGTTTAGTGGTTGGGGAAGTAGTTCAATTGGATAACAAAAATGTGTTGTTGAGGGGCTTTGAGGGGTAGAAAGGGGTGGATTTGTTAAGGTTTTATGTTCTTGTAGTTGAAATTACAACGATGGTTTTTCAGGCCAAAGGTCTTGGATAGAGGCCAAGCAGGAATTGTTATGACGTACTTTATACTATTTTTAAGTGTTAGCTTTATTTTGGGGGGATTAGCAGTTGCTTCTAATCCTTCCCCATATTATGCAGTAGTGGGGTTAGTGTTGGCGTCTATTGTAGGGTGTGGATGGTTAATGAGTTTGGGGGTGTCTTTTGTATCATTAGTGCTATTTCTGGTATATTTAGGTGGGATGTTGGTGGTTTTTGTGTATTCAGTCTCATTGGCAGCAGATCCATTTCCTGAAACTTGAGGGGACTGGCGGGTTGTTGGGTATGGTGTTGGGTTAGTTTTAGTGTTGGGGGGCGGGGTATTTATTGTAGGGCTGTCTGAGTTAGAGTGGTTGGGGATGAACACGGTGGATAGTGGGGGTGTTTTATCTGTTCGGTTGGATTTTGAGGGAGCGGCCATGTTTTATTCTTGGGGGGTTGGTCAATTTTTAATTGCGGGCTGGGGTCTGTTGTTGACGTTGTTTGTTGTACTAGAACTTGTATGAGGGTTGTCTCGGGGGGCGATTCGGGCGATCTAAGGTGGTGTGGTTCAGAGAATAGTTTAATGAAAATGCCAGCTTTGGGAGTTGGTGATAAAGGTTTGATTCCTTTTTTTCTGAAGGGTTGGAAAAAAGTTTGGGGTTAATTGTTAAAGGCCCATGTGGGCGGGATGTTAATTAGAGTAGCAGGGGTGATTAATTGGGGAGGTGAGAGGAAATGATGGGGTGAATTAAAGTGTAAACAAACAAACAAACAAGCAATTAACAAATGAATGATAAAGGGAAATGATGGGGTGAATTAAAGTGTAAACAAACAAACAAACAAGCAATTAACAAATGAATGATAAAGGGAAATGATGGGGTGAATTTAAGTGTAAACAAACAAACAAACAAGCAATTAACAAATGAATGATAAAGGGAAATGATGGGGTGAATTAAAGTGTAAACAAACAAACAAACAAGCAATTAACAAATGAATGATAAAGGGAAATGATGGGGTGAATTAAAGTGTAAACAAACAAACAAACAAGCAATTAACAAATGAATGATAAAGGGAAATGATGGGGTGAATTAAAGTGTAAACAAACAAACAAACAAGCAATTAACAAATGAATGATAAAGGGAAATGATGGGGTGAATTAAAGTGTAAACAAACAAACAAACAAGCAATTAACAAATGAATGATAAAGGGAAATGATGGGGTGAATTAAAGTGTAAACAAACAAACCAGCAATTAACAAATGAATGATAAAGGGAAATGATGGGGTGAATTAAAGTGTAAACAAACAAACAAACAAGCAATTAACAAATGAATGATAAAGGGAAATGATGGGGTGAATTAAAGTGTAAACAAACAAACAAACAAGCAATTAACAAATGAATGATAAAGGGAAATGATGGGGTGAATTAAAGTGTATTAAAAAAATTTAACAAATTGATGATACAAATGTTTTAATTGGAAAATTAGGGGAATGGAAAGTTTATAAAATTTGAAATTTTTGTTAAAAGTTTAAAAAACAAAAATTATTGATGATTAGAGGGAAAGTCCCTAGATCATTGCAAAAAATGGCAAATTTTTTGCAATTTTTTGCAATTTTTTGTGAAATTGACGACAAAAATCATGTCTGGCGTGCATTAATTAAACTGCAACTTGATGAGAGACGTAATGGAAAAACCAAGCCAACAGCACGTGACGGTGCATCAGTACATCAATTATGAGACCGAATAGCACACTTGGAAACCATATCATTAATTTTCACGCGAAAGTGAGAAAACCGCTCGCCGACCATAAGGGGTACATGTCAACCATATATGGGAGCCCCCTGGCGGAGCACTCTGAAGGGCTTATTGAGATCTACCCAAAAAAAAAAACCCAAAAGTTTAGAAGAGGGAAAATGCCGCGATCACGAGGTCCAAATTGGCCGAGCATCCCCAACCATTAGTAACGGAGCGCAAGTTTAGGAAAATTAAGCAAGTTATGGCCCTGACCGAGGAACCAGAGGCGCCAAAGAGCAAGTTATGAGAGTGGGTTATTGGTGGAAAGGGAAAGAATACACCTGAAGCTGGACATGATAAACATTACTAACGCCGGGTTGCTGGTTTCTCGTGAGGAGTACGACTAATAAATAACCCAGCACTTCTTGGTTGGTACATAGAGCAAGGTTAAGTGGTGAGTGGTCCATGGACCATGGATTTTAGGTCCTGTGGCGTTCCTCGTGTTGAGGGGGATTTTATGCGAAAACTGGCAGTTTTAGGTTTTAGTTCGGTTAGCGGTATTATTCCTAGAACATGACATGTTATGTTCTTGTGTGGGAATGTGCCTAGGTCTGTTGATGACAAGTTTTGGATTGTATGGGAGATAGTATGGAATATTTGGATGGATTTGCAATAATATTATGTCAGATTCTCCTACATGCATGTTATGTCTAATGTGGTGGAGAATGCTATGCAAAGTAGTACATACCGTAGGTTATGGGGGGAGGGGGGGGCCCCTCCCCTTGATGTACGTGTTGATTGGAAAGTTGGGGGGTGTTTGGGTGTTTTTTGGAAAACTCTAAGAAGGGGGCAGCCTTCAGTCTTTGGTTTACAAGACCAACGTTTTTTATAAACTATTAGAGTAGTTAGAGGTTGAGTATCTTATTTTCTAGGAGGCTGGTGATGGGAAATAAGATGAGAATGATTGTGAAGTACGTAGTTGAGGCAAGTTGTCCGATGATAATAAATGGATGTTCGACTGGTTGGCTACCGATTCATGTAAGGATTAAAAGATTTGTTACTAGGATTCAGAATAAAAGTTGGGAGAGAGGTCGGAAGGTTATAGTTCGCTGTTTTGATATGTGGAGGAATGGGGCTAGAAATAGGATTAAGACGGAGGCGGCTAGGGCTAGAACTCCTCCTAATTTGTTTGGGATTGACCGTAGGATAGCAGATGCAAATAGGAAGTACCACTCAGGTTTGATGTGGGGAGGTGTTACTAGTGGGTTTGCGGGTGTAAAATTCTCTGGATCTCCTAGGAGGTTAGGTGAGAATATGGCAAGTGTTATCAGGGGGATGAGGAGGAACAAAAGGCCTAGAATATCCTTTATCGAAAAATAGGGGTGGAATGGGATTTTGTCGCAGTCTGAATAAATACCTAGGGGGTTGTTTGAGCCTGTTTCATGTAAGAAAGTTAAGTGGATGAGGGTGAGGCCTGCAATTAGGAATGGGAGGAGGAAGTGGAGGGCAAAGAACCGGGTAAGTGTGGGGTTGTCGACTGAGAATCCTCCTCAAGCTCATTCTACAAGTGTTTGGCCAATGTAAGGAATTGCTGAGAATAGGTTAGTAATTACTGTAGCGCCTCAGAATGATATTTGGCCTCATGGGAGGACGTATCCTACGAAGGCAGTTGCCATTAGAGTTAAGAGGAGAATAACTCCTGTGTTTCAGGTTTCTTTATATAGGTAGGAACCATAGTAGAAGCCTCGTCCGATGTGCAGGTAAATGCATATGAAGAAAAAGGAAGCGCCGTTTGCATGAAGGTTTCGAATTAATCAGCCGAATTGAACATTTCGGCATGTGTGGGCGACGGATGTAAATGCCAGGGTGATATCTGCTGTATAATGTATTGCTAGTAGGAGGCCAGTGGTGATTTGGATTGTTAGACAGATGCCAAGAAGTGATCCAAAGTTCCATCAGGCGGAAATGTTTGGTGGTGTTGGGAGGTCAATTAAAGAATTATTAACTATTTTTAGAAGGGGGTGATGTTTTCGTAAGTTAGGGGCCATTAATTCTTAGTTCTGTGTGAATAAGATTATAATAAGGATAGATAAAGCGAAGGATCCTAGATAGGTTTTGATTAGTCCGGAGTGTAGGGTGGTTGAGATTTTGGATATTTTGAGTTGAAGGGTTGCTAGCCCTTCTGGGCCTATTTTTTTATATCAAGATAGGTCGATTAAATGGAATGCAATGTTCTGGCCGTTGTTTAGGAGCTTAGTGGGGCTGAGGCGGTGTATAAGGGGGTTAAAATATCCTAGAGTGCTGGAGAAGTTTGTAGTGGTATTTTGTTTAGGGGTAGAGAAGGCGTGTGTGAGTTTTGATAATTCTAATGCCAGAATAATGCCTAATGTTGTAACAATGATAGCAGTGGTTTTTGTGATTAGTGGTATGGTTATAGGAGGGGTTTTTGCAGGGGAGATATAGGAGGTAATTAGTAGGCCAGCTATAATACTTCCTAAGGCAAGACGAGTAATTGGGTTTGTGACTGCTGGGTCGTTTTCATTAATAGGAGTAATGGAGGGAATTCGGGTGTAGTCAGTTTGTACTAGTAGGGCTATACGTAGGCTGTAAGTTGCGGTGAAAGCTGTAGCTATAAGGGTTAGTAGAAGTGCTCAGGTGTTTAGGTAGGAGGTGTTAAGGCTTTCAATAATGAGATCTTTTGAGTAAAACCCTGCTAAAAATGGTGTTCCTATGAGAGCTAAATTTCCAATTGTTAGGCATGAAGTAGTTGTAGGGAGTAGTTTCTGTAATCCTCCTATTTTTCGAATGTCTTGTTCGCCGTTAAGGCTGTGAATGACAGACCCAGAGCAGAGGAAGAGTATGGCTTTAAAGAATGCGTGTGTGGAGATGTGTAGGAAGGCTAGTTGGGGTAGATTTAGGCCAATAGTGACTATTATTAGTCCTAGTTGGCTGGATGTGGAAAAGGCAATAATTTTTTTGATGTCGTTCTGGGTAAGAGCGCATGTAGCGGCAAATAGGGTGGATAGGGCACCTATACAAAGGCACATAGTTAGGGCAATTTGGTTGTTACATAATATGTGGTGAGTGCGAATAAGTAAGAAGATTCCGGCAACTACTATTGTGCTGGAATGGAGTAGGGCGGATACCGGGGTTGGTCCTTCTATAGCTGCAGGGAGTCATGGGTGTAGGCCAAATTGGGCGGATTTACCTGTGGCGGCTAGGATGAGTCCTAAGAGAGGGAGAAGGGGTATTTGGTCTGGGGAGGACTGCTGTTGGATCTCTCAGGTGTTTATTGAGGATGCCAGTCATGCTATGCAGAGGATTAGTCCAATATCCCCGATACGGTTGTAAAGTACGGCTTGAAGTGCGGCGGTGTTGGCTTCTGCTCGGCCATGTCATCATCCAATCAGGAGGAAGGACATAATTCCAACTCCCTCTCAGCCGATAAATAGGAGGAATATATTATTAGCGATGATTAAGGTGAGTATTGCAATGAGAAAGATTAGAAGGTAAAGAGAAAATTTTGTGGTGTGGGGCTCTGAGGCCATATATCATGTTGTAAATTGAAGAATGGATCATGTTACGAATAGTGCAATAGGAAAAAATGTTAGGGAGTATTGGTCTATTTTAAGGCTAAAGGGGATTTTGAAGTTTGCAATAAATTTTCATTCTCAATAGAAAGTGGTATTTTCTATATTCAGGTAGATGGAGAGGATTATGGGAACTAAACTAATTATAAAGGAAGTTTTAACAGTGTGCATGATGGTTGTTGGAGAGTTTAGAAAGTTTTTGGATAGGAGGGGGAGTAAGATAGGCATAGAGAGGGTAGCCAGGGTCAAAAATATAGAAGTGTTGAGGATTAATGGGTAGTCCATTACTTTTACTTGGACTTGCACCAAGATGAATGGCTCCTAAGACCAGTGGATTGCTATTATCCTTTAAAAGTAAGGGGGCTGAGGTCTTAGGCTCAGATGCAAGAGTTAGCAGTTCTTGCTGGTTAAACCTCCCCTCGGCAGGCAAGAAGAGTTTAACTTCTATTTTTAGGATCACAGTCTAATGTTTGGTTTAAAACTATGCTTGCATGTGGGAATTCCTGAGATTAGCTCTGGCTTTAGGATGAGGAGGAGGGAGGGTAGGATATGAAGTGTTATAAGGAGATGTTCTCGTGTATTTGAATTTTGGATGGTTGTAATATAGGTTGGAGTTGGGCCTCGTTGGGTTATAAGGAGCATGTAGAGGGTATAGGCTGCAGTTAGTAGGGTTGCGGTCCCAGTTAGGATAATGGTAAAGGTGGATCAGTTGAAGAGTGCAATTATGATAGTTAATTCAGCTATTAGGTTAGTAGTAGGGGGAAGGGCTATGTTTGTTAAGTTGGCCAGGAGTCATCAGAGTCCTGTAAGAGGTAAAAGGGGTTGTAGGCCTCGTGTTAGAAGGAGAGTACGACTATGTATACGTTCATAGTTTGTATTAGCTAGGCAAAATAGCATGGAAGAGGTGAGACCATGTGAGATTATTAGGATTATGGCCCCTGAAAAGGATCAGTGGGTTTGGATTATTGTTGCGGCAATGACTAGACCTATGTGACTTACTGAGGAATAGGCGATTAATGACTTGAGGTCGATTTGGCGTAGGCAGATGGAGCTTGTCATTAGTGCCCCTCATAAGGCTAGGGTTAAAAATGGGTAGTAGAGGTAGTCTAATAGGGAGTTTGTAATTATTGAGATACGCATAATGCCATATCCTCCAAGTTTGAGGAGGAGCGCAGCTAGGAGTATAGATCCTGCGATTGGCGCCTCTACGTGAGCCTTTGGGAGTCATAAGTGTAAACCGTAAAGGGGAGCTTTTACTATGAAAGCAAGCAACAGGGCTAGACTTGATATGAGGCCTGTTCAGGAGTTTGTAAGAGGTGAGTGTGAAAGTTTTATTATAGTGATGTGTATAGTTCCTGTTTGAGTGTGAAGATAGAGAATTACTACCAGTAGGGGGAGAGAGCTAATTAGTGTATAAAATAAGAGGTAGATTCCAGCGCTTAGACGTTCTGGTTGGCTACCTCATCGTGTGATTAGGATTAGGGTGGGGATTAGGGTAGCTTCGAATGCGATATAAAATAGTATCAGATCTAAGGCTGAGAAGGCTAAGATAATGAATGGTTGAGTGAGGATCATGGTTATGGTAAAAATATATTTTCGTGTAGGAGGTTCTTGTTGAAGGTGATTTTGGCTTGCTAGAATTATAAGAGGTAGAAGTCAACAAGATAGAACTAATAAGGGGGATGAAATTTGGTCGGTTCCAAGTCATGATGATAGGTTTTTGCTAGGATAATAGGTTGAAGGAAGCCATTGTAAGCTAGCGGTTGCAATTAAGAGGCTGTGCGAGGTGACATTGAGTCATAGAAATTTTGGAGGAGATAAGAGGGTTATGGGGAGTAATATGATTGTGGGAAGAATAATTTTTAACATTGTAGAAGGTTTAGATTGTGTAAATGGTCTGATCCATGAGTTCGGGTGGAAGCTACTAGGATTGCTAGGCCAGTGCCTGCTTCACAGGCTGAGAACGCTAACATAAGGATGGGTATTAAGGTGGGGGATGTTGTCTGAGTTTGAATAGGTCACATAGAGAGGGCAATATATATTGATAGTATTATACTTTCTAAGCATAGTAGGGCAGAAATTAGGTGTATTCGGTGAAAGGCTAGTCCTAAACTGCTTAGGGTGAAGGCAGAGTAGAAGCTTAGATGCAGAAAGGTCATTGAGAAAGTCACGGGGTAGGACTGTGGTTTGTTGAGCCGAAATCAACTGTCTTTGCTAGACTAACTTTCTGAAGTTACTCTGCTCATTCCAAGCCCCCTTGAATTCATTCATAGATTAGCCCTAATGCGAGGAGGAGAATGACTGCGGAGGTTCATGTTAGGGTAGTGAGAGGGGAGAGGAGTTGAGTAGCTCATGGGAGGGGCAGTAGGAGGGCAATTTCTAGGTCAAATAAGAGGAATAAGATTGCGACAAGGAAGAATCGGATTGAAAATGGGAGGCGGGCAGAGCCCAGTGGGTCAAAGCCACACTCGTATGGGGACAATTTTTCTGAATCTGGATTTATTTGGGCTAATCAGAGGTTTAGTGAAGTTAGGATGATACACAGTGATATGGAAATTGTGAATATAAAGAGGATTATGTTAATTGCCTTTCTCTGGGTTTGATCCAGATTTTAGAGATTGGAAGTCAATTGTAATTAATATACTAGAAGGGCAAGATCCTCATCAATAGATTGTTATGTAGAGGAACAGTCAGATAATGTCAACAAAATGTCAGTATCAGGCCGCTGCTTCAAAGCCAAAGTGGTGGTTGGATGTGAAGTGGAATTTTACGAGGCGGAGGAGGCAAATCAAGAGGAAGGAGGATCCAATGATTACGTGGAGACCGTGAAATCCTGTGGCGATGAAAAAGGTTGATCCATAGACTCCGTCGGCAATTGAGAATGGAGCTTCATAATATTCTATTGCTTGAAGTGTTGTAAAGTAGAATCCTAATAGGACAGTTATAACAGGGTAGGGCTTGGGTAGCTTGGTTCCGATTGCCCTCTGTAATGTTGTGATGTGCTCACGTGACAGTGACTCCTGAGGCTAGGAGGATAGCAGTGTTTAGTAGGGGGACTTCTATTGGATTGAGAGGTTTGATTCCTATAGGAGGTCATTGTCCTCCGAGTTCTGGAGTGGGGACTAAGCTGGAGTGGAAGAATGCTCAGAAGAATCCTAGGAAGAAGAATGCTTTGGATGTAATAAATAAAATTATTCCGTAACGTAAGCCCTTTTGGACTGTAGGGGTATGGTGGTCTTGGAATGTGCTTTCTCGTACGATGTCACGTCATCATTGGAGTATCACTAGGATTATAGAGAGTAGGCCTAGGAGTAAGAGTTGGATAGAGTTGTGGTGAAATCATATGGCTAACCCAGAGGTAGTGAGGAGGGCGGCTGCTGCTCCAAAAATGGGTCAAGGGCTTGGGTCTACTATGTGAAATGAGTGGGCTTGGTGTGTCATTAAGGGTTAAATGTTTTCTTGTAAGTAAAGGCTTAGAAGAAGTACAAAGACATACGCTTGGATTATTGCCACGGCCACTTCTAGAATTGTTAAGAGGAGTAGAATTGTTCTAGTTAGAAGGGACACGGTAGGTATAATGGGAAGGAGGACGGTAGTGGCTGTTGAAATGAGTTGGATGAGCAGGTGTCCTGCTGTGAGGTTGGCTGTGAGGCGAACTCCTAAGGCTAAAGGGCGAATGAGAAGGCTTCTTGTTTCAATTATGATGAGGGCAGGAATTAGAGGTGTTGGGGTTCCTTCTGGTAGGAGGTGTCCAAGGGAAGCTGAAGGTTGGTTTCGTAGGCCTGTTAGCAGGGTGGCAAGTCATAGAGGGAAGGCGAGGGCTGGGTTTATTGATAGTTGGGTAGTAGGTGTGAATGTGTAAGGTAGGAGGCCTAATAGGTTAATTGTTAGAAGTATAATTATGAGTGATGATAGGATTCGGGCTCATTTATGACCTTTTTTGTTTAATGGGGTTATTAGTTGTTTTGTGATTAAATGGAGAAATCAGAGTTGAAGAGTTGAAAGACGATTTGTAACTCATCGATTGCCAGGAGAAGGAAGTAATAGGGTTGGGAATAACAGCGAGATGAGGATAAGGGGGATTCCGAGGAGGGTTGGTCTTATGAATTGATCAAAGAAGCTTAGGTTCATGGTCAGTTTCAGGAATGGGTTTTTATAGTGGGTAGTGTTTTGTTGGAGGGTGAGTTAGTTGGGGTAAATAGTAAGAGTTTAGGTTGAAGGATAAGAGAAAAAGTGAATCATGAAGTTAGTATGATAAAAAGTCAAGGTGCGGGGTTTAGTTGGGGCATGTCATTAAGGAGGGTGAATAATCCTCTTTCTCTAGCTTAAAAGGCTAGTGCTGCTTCATAGTTTCTGAATGATTAGGATGTTAGAAGTGAAGATCAGTTTTCAAAGTGTGTTAGAGGGGCTGATTCTACTACGATAAGTATGAAGCTGTGGTTGGCTCCACAGATTTCTGAGCACTGACTGTAGAAGATTCCAGGATGGGTTGTGATAAAGGAAGTTTGGTTCAGTCGTCCTGGAATTGCATCGGTTTTTACACCAAGGCTAGGAACAGCTCAGGAGTGGAGAACGTCATCAGCTGTGACAATAATTCGAATCGGGGATTCTATTGGAATGACGATGCGGTTATCAACTTCTAGGAGGCGGAAATGACCGAGTGGTAGATCCATAGTTGGTAGTATGTAAGAGTCAAAAGATAAATCTTTAAAGTCTGTATATTCGTAGGATCAGTATCATTGGTGGCCAATAGCTTTGAGGGTGAGGTCAGGCTCATCGATTTCGTCTATCATGTAGAGGATTTGAAGGGATGGGAGGGCTAGTATAATTAGGACAATGGCAGGTAAGATTGTTCAGACAAGTTCTACTTCTTGTGCGTCGACGGTGTTGGAGGATAGTTTTTCTATAAGTATAAGAGCTAGTAAATACAGGACTAGGCTACAAATGGCTAGTGTGACTATTAGGGCGTGGTCGTGAAATTCAATAAGTTCTTCTATAATAGGGGATGAAGCGTCTTGAAAACCAAATTGAGAGTGGTTGGCCATGGAGTTGGGATGGGATGTACTGGGTTTTCACCTGTGATTTAGTCTTGACAAGACTATGTAATGATTTTACTAACAACCCATAAGAAAGAAGCATGAGTGGTTTGATGCGGTTGGCTTGAAACCAGCTTATGAGGGTTCGATTCCTTCCTTTCTTGTACTTGGACAAAAGCTGGTTCTTCAAAGGTATGGTAGGGAGGAGGGCAGCCGTGAATTCATTCAATGTTTGTGGAGGTAAGTTCTGGTTGCACTACTTTCCGTTTGGATGCGAAGGCTTCTCAGATAATGAACATTAGTATAATTCCAGCTACTATGGAGATGAGGGAGCCGATGGAGGATAGGGTGTTTCATAGGGTATAAGCATCTGGGTAGTCTGAGTATCGTCGCGGTATACCAGCTAGGCCTAGGAAATGTTGTGGGAAGAATGTTAGGTTGAGCCCAAAGAATATTACTCCAAAGTGGGCTTTAGCTCATGTAGAGTGAAGGGTGTAGCCAGTGAACAGTGGGAATCAATGTGTGAAGCCAGCTAAAATGGCGAATACTGCCCCCATAGATAATACATAGTGGAAATGTGCAACTACGTAGTAGGTGTCGTGCAGGGCGATGTCTAGGGAGGAGTTGGCAAGAACGATGCCTGTTAGTCCACCAATGGTGAAGAGGAAAATAAAGCCTAGGGCTCATAGTATGGGCGGGTCTCATTTGATTGTTCCACCGTGTAGGGTTGCTAGTCAGCTGAAGACTTTAATGCCAGTGGGGATTGCAATAATTATGGTGGCGGATGTGAAGTAAGCTCGGGTATCTACGTCCATTCCAACTGTAAATATGTGGTGAGCTCATACGATAAAGCCCAAGAAACCAATGGATAATATGGCTCAGACTATGCCTATGTAGCCAAAGGGTTCTTTTTTACCGGCGTAGTAGGCTACAACATGGGAAATAATTCCGAATCCTGGTAGGATAAGGATGTAGACTTCTGGATGGCCAAAAAATCAGAATAAGTGTTGATATAAAATTGGGTCTCCGCCTCCTGCGGGGTCAAAGAATGTAGTGTTTAGGTTTCGATCTGTTAGAAGCATTGTAATACCAGCAGCGAGGACTGGTAGGGAGGGGAGAAGTAGAACTGCAGTAATTAGGACGGATCAAACGAATAGAGGGGTTTGGTATTGTGAGAGAGCAGGTGGTTTTATATTGACTGCTGTGGTGATAAAGTTGATTGCCCCAAGGATGGATGAGACACCTGCCAGGTGAAGGGAGAAGATGGCAAGGTCTACTGATGCACCGGCGTGGACTAGATTTCCGGCTAGGAGTGTTGTCATGGTTTGAATCTTGTTTTCCCCCAGAGGCTAGAAAAGTGGTAGACCCCAAGGGGTGGAAACCCCTGGAAGTTTTGGAGTTCTGTCCAATGGGCGCTCCTGCAAAAATGTCAACATCCCACAAGCTCACTGGAAAAGAAGAGTTGTAGTTTGGTTGTTGTTGGAGAGGTGGCCATGTTGTAGAGCCACGAGGAAGGGGCTCTGAGCCCCTTGGCCCCTCTGGGGCCCCCCAGCTCTGGCTGGGGGGGGGGATTGCAGAGACTTGGAACAGTCTTAGACTGGACTAAGTGTCTGTAGTATGCCGGGAGATGTTTTCTCCATGGGCACAGAGCAGCAGCCGGCGCTGACCAGAGAAACGGTGGCAGAGAGCCAGAGATAAGAACTTGAACCGGAGGAGCAGCAGAAGCAACATGCAGCACCTCAGAGAAGACTTCTGGAAAGAGAGCTAGGAGAAAGAGAGCCAGCAGCTGAGAGACAGAGTTTGGGGTAAGACTGTACCAGCCCCCAAAACTCCTTTGAGACCCTCTTGGAGAAGAGGGAGATGGACTCCTATTAAGGAGAAGAGTTTTAGACATGCAGCACCGGAGTGAGAGGAGCTGAGAAGTTCAAAGCGTCCCGGAGCTGGACCGGGACGGCCAGATGGAATGCGGGGGGAGTTGACCTTGGCTCTCCCCCCCTTGCACTGCTGCCACGGTGGCAGCCTGAGAGACAGGGCACAGAGGCCCTGCAAGGAGCTGAGTCTCCTGGAGATACCAGACCGTCACGAAGACCCCCTGTGTCTTTGTGATATGACGTGGTGATACGACCTTGTCTGGGGTTACGAAGCCCACGGAAGACCCCTCGGTTGGAGGCGATGGGGCCGAGGTTTGAATACCTCCCTCGTGAGTGCTGGCAGAAATCCAGCTATCAGCTGCTGCATGTGGAGAAGACAGACAGACTGCTGCCTCAGAAGATGCTGCTGCTTAAGGACTGGAAGGGATCTGTCCTTCTTTCCCTCCTGGACTTTTATTTGGAGGGGAGAAGAGATCTGATCCACTGTTAATACATATGTCATGGTAGAGATAGTTTGTGATCATGTGTATAATGTGATATGGTATTTATTTGTACAGTCATTGTAATATATTCCCTTTCCCCCACTTTGAGTCTGGTGTGTTTTGTCTGGAAAAACCCATCTCACATTAGGTTGAGATGTGGGAGGGGGAATGGAGCTAGGGAATTGGATTTGGGGACTATCTCAAACCATGACAGGTGGGTATACTGTTCATCCTGTTCCGGCCCCGGCTTCTACTGTAGAAGATGCTAGAAGAAGTAGGAAGGATGGAGGAAGTAGTCAGAAGCTCATGTTATTTATTCGTGGAAATGCTATGTCGGGGGCACCAATTATTAATGGTACTAATCAGTTACCAAACCCTCCGATTATAATAGGCATTACTATAAAGAAAATTATAACAAAGGTATGTGCGGTGACGATTACATTGTAAATTTGGTCATCGCCTAAAAGGGTGCCTGGCTGTCCTAGTTCTGCTCGAATGAGGAGACTAAGGGCTGTGCCGATTATACCAACTCATGCGCCAAAAATAAGGTAAAGTGTGCTGATATCCTTGTGGTTAGTGGAAAATAGTCAACGGTTGATGAAAGTCATAGGTAAGATGGCTGAGTGTAGAAGCGTTAGGCTGTAGTCCTTTTTACAGAGGTTTGATTCCTCTTCTTATCGATTCTGTAGTGAAGTTCATGTTGAGTTGCAAGCTCATTGATGTGCATTAAACATGCGCCGGGATCTAGTAGACAGAAGCCTGTTGGTTGGGGCATTTAGCTGTTAACTAAAATTTTATGGGATCAAAGCCCATCTGTCTAGGGGGAGGTTCTAGCTTAATTAAAGCATCTGAGTTGCATTCAGGAGATGCAGGTTAGTATCCTGTGTACCTTAACAGAAACTAAGAGGGATTAGCCCTTGTTTAAGGCTTTGAAGACCTTCGGTTTAAATAACCTAAGTTTCTAAGGGATTGCGAGTACTATGGGAGATAGTGGTAGGAGTATAATTGATAAGGAGGTAAAGGTTGTGGTTAGGGTGTTAGTTGGTTTGTTAGTTTGTCATTGTTTTATGTAGTTAGTGAAGTTTGGGGGTAGTGTGATGGTTGCACAGTAGGCCAGTCGTAGGTAGAAGAAAAGTCCAAGTAAAGAGAGTAGGGTAATAGCTGTGGCTACTACTGTTAGTTCTTGTTTTGTGAGCTCTTGAATAATTAACCATTTGGGTAGGAATCCCGTTAGGGGAGGAAGACCTGCAAGGGAGAGGAGAGTGAGCATAAGGATTGTGGTCAGTGATGGAATTTTGGTTCATGTGGATATAACAGTGGATAGTTTTAGGGTATTGGTTGTGTTAAGGATGAAGAAGATGGCGGAAGTTGTTACAGTATATAGATAGAACGTAATTAAAGTCAGATTGGGGTTATAGTTGAGAATAATAGTTATTCATCCTAGGTGTGCGATAGATGAGAAAGCTAAAATTTTGCGAGTTTGGGTTTGGTTAAGTCCTATTCAGCCACCTAGGGCTGCGGAAGCAATAGCTATCGAAGATAGGAGAGCTGGGTTGAGTGAGGGGGATGTTAGGTAGAATAGTGTGGTTGGTGGAAATTATATGACTGTGGCTAGTAGGAGGCATGTTGTTATAGTTGAGCCTTGGAGAACTTCTGGAAATCAGAAATGAAATGGGACTAAGCCTAGTTTAATTGAAATTGCAATAGTTAGTAGTATACATGATATGGGGTGGGTTAGTTGGGTGATGTCCCATTGGCCAGAGAATCATGCATTGGTCATGCTGGAGAATAAAAGTAGCGTAGATGCGGCTGCTTGAGTTAGAAAGTATTTAGTAGAGGCTTCAATGGCTCGTGGATGGTGGTTTTTAGAGATTAATGGAAGAATAGCTAAAGTGTTAATTTCTAAGCCGACTCATGCTATTATTCAGTGGTTACTCGAAGTTGTGATTGAGGTTCCTAGGAGTAAGCTTATTGTGGAGATTAGTTTAGCTTGGGGATTCATTAGTAAGGGAAGGAGTTAAAGATGAATCCAGACTATAAAATTCTGAAATGAGAAGTTCTGTTGTACTAGACTTTATATTTTGCAGAAATTCCTGAGATTCATTGCGTTGTCCGAGCCCATACGATTGGACACACCTGTTCACCTGTCCAAACTTGGAAACTAGGTCTGCCAACCGGGAAAAGATTATCTCAAGTGCTGTTGACTCCAAGTAAATGATCACTGTAATCCACTTAGATCTCCTCACTGGGGATAGACATGATTATATTATTGTCTGTATTTTCACTGTTACTCAGTTGTTATGTTGTTTACATTTTTAGAAATGACACTTCATCAATACACTGTTCGAGTCATTCACCAGTGTCATGGTCCAACCATGGACCACGCAGTGGGATGGAATCCAACAGCTCCCAGGAGCTGGTTTCTCCCCTGAGGGTGCAGAGCAGCAGGGCCTTTTCCAGACCCAACTGTACCTTCCAGAAAGACATTTCCTTTCATCATTCATTTGTTCATTTGTTTGTTTACACTTTAATTTACCCCATCATTTCCTTTCATTATTCATTTGTTCATTTGTTTGTTTACACTTTAATTTACCCCATGTGCTGGTTTAAAAGTTAACCAGCAGGGGGAATGAACTCAACTCAAAGGAGAGATTATAAGTCAGAATAACAATTTATTAAAATGATGCAGTAAGTACAATAATACAAACCAACAATTGGTCTCAACCCACAAAAACTCAAATGTATAACCCAGTGCCTTGGGGCCTGAACAAAGTGGTGTTCCTTGGGCCCTGTTTGAGTCCAAAGTAAAGGGAGAGGGGAAGAACCTGCTGGTGGGAGAGCTGCTGCAGTCTGGCCAGAACTGGTGATTGCAGTCCAGTGGTGGTCTAAGTCTGGTTGAGAGCGATGAGCTGCAGCCGTCCTCTGGATCCCACGAGTGGGTTGAAAAATGTTCCAAAACTCCAAGATTATATATCCTCCAGTTCAGGCAGGAATGTTCAGTGCTCCCCTCAGGGTGGGGAGTTCCACAAAGGGTGTGAGGACAGAAACATCCTCCTATCTCACAGGCCTCTTAACACCTAGTTTATAGCCTGAGGAGTCAGGCTCTATGGGCAGAGGGTGCAAATAGTCTATTGACAACAATAGTCTAGTTTCTGGGAAATGACATGGAAGGCTATAGAATACAGTTTTGGGTTACACCCACCATGATGAACTGATCTCAGCTGTCCTAACTAGGACATTATCCACCCCTTCTTCTATGCCATCCATGTCATGCCCAAATTAACCCCCTTTAAAAACTATATCCCTTTATATACATACATCTATCTATCTATATATATACAATGAAACATTACAGACCATTCTCACTCAAAATTAGGTCCCCTTGTGGTACACAATGTGTCTCCCCATCTTTTTGCATTACCCACCAGGTGGAACCAGGTCCTTGAGCAAAAACAATCCCTCGGATGGGTTTGCCTTTGCTTGAGGTGGGACTAATCCAAACAGTCTTCCCTAACATTCCTCTCATATGTACCACAGGGACTTTATCTCCATCTACAGTATGCAAAAGTTCTGATTGGGCAGGGCCAGCTCGATTGATGGAACCTCGGGTGTTGACCAACCAGGTGACCTTTGCTAAATGCAGCTCCCAGTGTTTGAGAGTCTCCCCACACAGTGCCTTCAGGGTGGTTTTCAGCAGTCTGTTGCACCGCTCAACTTTTCCAGCAGCTGGTGCATGGTAGGGGATATGATACACCCACTCAATGCCGTGCTCTTTGGCCCAGGTGTCTACGAGGCCATTCTTGAAATGGGTCCCATTATCAGACTCAATTCTCTCCGGGGTGCCGTGTCACCACAGGACTTGTTTTTCAAGGCCCAGGATGGTATTCCGGGCAGTGGCATGAGGCACGGGGTATGTCTCCAACCATCCAGTGCTTCCTTCTACCATGGTCAGTACGTAGTGTTTACCTTGGCGGGTTTTGGGGAGCGTGATGTAGTCAACTTGCCAGGCTTCCCCATACCTGTACTTCGACCACCGTCCACCATACCATAGAGGCTTCACCCGCTTGGCCTGCTTGATGGCAGCACATGTCTCACAGTCATGGATGACCTGTGAGACAATGTCCTTGGTTAAGTCCACCCCTCGGTCACGAGCCCATCTGTATGTTGCATCTCTCCCCTGGTGACCGGAGGCGTCATGGGCCCATCGAGCCAGAAATAATTCTCCTTTGTGCTGCCAATCCAGATCTACCTGAGAGACTTTAATCCTGGCAGCTCGGTCCACCTGCTCGTTGTTACAATGCTCCTCATTAGCCCGTTTCTTGCCTACATGAGCGTCTACGTGACGGACCTTCACACTCAGCTTCTCTACCCGGCCAGCGATGTCCTGCCACATCTCCGCCGCCCAGATGGGTTTCCCTTGGCGCTGCCAGTTGGCCTTTTTCCATCGCTCCAGCCATCCCCACAGAGCATTGGCCACCATCCATGAGTCAGTGTAGAGATAGAGTCTTGGCCACTTCTCTCGTTCAGCTATATCCAAAAGCCAACTGAACGGCTTTAAGCTCTGCAAACTGACTTGACCCACCTTGTCCTTCGGTCGCTTCTGCAACTCGCCGTGTGGGACTCCATACAGCTGCCTTCCATTTTCGGTTTGTCCCTACAATGCGGCAGGAGCCATCCGTGAAGAGCACATATCGCCTTTCATCTGTTGGTAGCTTGTCATATGGTGGGGCCTCCTCAGCCCGTGTCACCTTCTCCTCCTCTTCTTCAGAGGATAGTCCGAAACTCTCACCTTCAGGCCAATTGGTGATAATTTCCAGAATCCCAGGGCGATTAGGATTCCCTATCCGGGTTCGCTGCGTGATCAGAGCGATCCACTTACTCCACGTGGCATCGGTGGCATGATGTGTGGAAGGAACTCTTCCCTTGAACATCCAGCCCAGCACTGGTAGTCGGGGTGCCAGGAGGAGCTGCGCTTCGGTGCCGATTACTTCTGAGGCAGCTCGAACTCCTTCATAGGCAACCAGGATCTCTTTCTCAGTTGGTGTATAGCTGGCTTCAGATCCTTTGTATCCCCGACTCCAGAATCCCAGTGGTCGTCCTCGGGTCTCCCCAGGCACTTTCTGCCAGAGGCTCCAAGAAGGGTCATTCTCCCCGGCTGCGGTGTAGAGCACGTTCTTCACGTCCTGTCCTGTCCTTACTGGCCCAAGGGCTACCGCATGGGTAATCTCCTGTTTAATTTGTTCAAAGGCTTGTTGTTGTTCGGGGCCCCACTGGAAATCATTTTTCTTCCGTGTCACAAGGTAGAGAGGGCTTACAATCTGACTATACTCGGGGATATGCATCCTCCAAAAGCCCACAGCGCCTAGGAAAGCCTGTGTTTCCTTCTTGCTGGTTGGTGGGGACATGGTTGCTATTTTGTTAATCACCTCCATTGGAATTAGGCGGCGTCCATCTTGCCACTTCACTCCTAGGAACTGAATTTCCTGAACAGGTCCCTTGACCTTACTCTGTTTAATGGCAAAACCGGCTCTTAGGAGAATCTGGATTATCTTCTCTCCTTTCTCGAAGACTTCGCCCGCTGTGTTCCCCCATACAATGATGTCATCAATGTACTGTAGGTGCTCTGGAGCCTCACTCTTTTCCAGTGCAGTCTGGATCAGTCCATGGCAAATGCTGGGACTGTGTTTCCACCCCTGAGGCAGTCGATTCCAGGTGTACTGCACACCTCTCCAAGTGAAAGCAAATTGTGGTCTGCACTCTGCTGCCAAAGGAATGGAGAAAAAGGCATTGGCTATGTCAATGGTGGCATACCACTTGGCTGCCTTGGACTCCAGCTCATACTGGAGCTCCAGCATGTCCGGCACAGCAGCACTCAGGGGTGGTGTGACTTCATTGAGTCCACGGTAATCCACCGTCAGCCTCCACTCTCCGCTGGACTTACGCACTGGCCATATAGGGCTATTAAAGGGTGAGCGAGTCTTGCTGACCAACCACCCCCTGGGTCTCCAGTTCACGGATCATCTTATGTATAGGGGTCACAGAGTCTCGGTCGGTGCGGTATTGCCGACGGTGCACTGTTGCTGTGGCTATCGGTACCAATTGTTCTTCAACCTTCAGCAGTCCCACAGCAGAGGGGTCCTCTGAGAGACCAGGCAAGGTGTTCAACTGTCTAATTTCCTCTGTCTCCACAGCAGCTATGCCAAAAACCCAACGAAGTCCTTTTGGGTCTTTGAAATACCCACTCCTCGGGTAATCTATGCCAAGGATACACGGGGCCTCTGGGCCAGTCACGATGGGGTGTCTGTGCCATTCCTTCCCAGTCAGGCTCACTTCAGCTTCCAGTACAGTCAGCTGTTGGGATCCCCCTGTCACCCCAGAAATGGAGATGGATTCTGCCCCTATGTATCTTGATGGCATTAAAGTACATTGTGTGCCGGTGTCCACTAAGGCCTTATATCTTTGTGGCTCTGATGTGCCAGGCCACCGAATCCACACAGTCCAATAGACTCGATTGTCCCTCTCCTCTACCTGGCTAGAGGCAGGGCACCCCTAGTCCTGGTCATGGTACTCATTGTGCTCTTCTTGTGGGTATGACCTGGAGGTCCCTTCAAGAGGATCATTCCTGTACCGTCTGGAGTCTTGCCCACGAGAGACTGGAGCAACGTTTACTCTTTAAGAGTTCTTTATGGTATTTGTTCCTCTTTTCAGTTCACGTACCCGGGTTGCTAAGGAAGAGGTGGGTTTCCCATCCCACTTCCTCATATCTTCTCGTGCTCACGGAGGTAAAACCATAGATCGCCACGTGGAGTGTACCTTCTCTCCTTAGCTGGGGGACGCTGGCTCCTAATAGCAGAGACTCTTGTTTGTCCTGGCGAGATATGGGAAATCCCTTCCTTAATTTCTTCTCTTAGCTTCTGGTGTCCCTCTTCAATTTTCTCTTCCAGGTTTCGGACGTGTTCAGCCAGTTTGGTTTCCACAGATGAGATGTGGGCTCGTAATGGGGTGGTGACAGTGTCTTCATAAATCCTGAGTTTACTAACCAATGCTCCCACCTTGTCCTCTCCCTCCCTCCATTGCAGCGTTGCTAAGTAGCGGGAATACATTTCTGGCCCGAGTCGTGCAAACTTTAACCACATCTGGGATGTGCACTGTACGCCATCTGGACTCTTAGGGAATCTTTCATCCTCTGAAAAGATTATCTCCAGTACAGCTTACTCCCTTAAGCACCGGATACCTTGTTCCATCGTGTTCCACTGTCCTTGCTGTACGTGGAGGTCCTCCTTGCAAAGGTATCTCTCCCTCACACTGGACAACAGTCGCCGCCAGAGGCTGAGAGTTTCCTGCCTCCTTCCAATCCCCTGATCAATGACTACATCTCGAGACAGGGATCCCAGCTGTCTGGCTTCACTCCCATCTAGGATCATATCGTTAGCTGCGGCATCCCAGATTCGGAGCAGCCAGGTCAGAATGGACTCGTTCGCCTGTCGTGTGAACTCTCTCCGGAGCTCACGTAGCTCACCCAGGGATAGGGACCGAGTGATTATTTCTGGCTCTGTCTCCTCCGGTGGATGTGAAGGTCCCGCCTCTTCGTCATCATTTGCTATACGGACTGATTTAGTCTTTGATTTCCTTTTCTGGACAGGGGCGACTGCTATTGGTTTTGCTTGTTCTTCTGGCTCCTCGATGGTTTGTGTGGACACGGTGCTGGTTGGTTTATTTCTTTCTCCCTCTGACTCAGCTGTGGTTTGGGTGGATGTGGTGTCTGCGGATTTGCTCCTTCTCTCCTCCCCCTGACAGTGCTGTACCATGTCAAGTAGTGCCCGGTAGGCAGTGGCCAGGGCCCAGCAGGTTGCTGTGAGCTGGCCGTCTCTGGAGCTGCCAGAGCATTTTTCCTTCACCAGTCTTATCATGCTAACAGGATCCTGCAGTTGTTCAGGGGTGAATTTCCAGATCATTGGAGGAGAAAACTTTTCCAAATACTGGCTGATGTCCTCCCACTTCCCGTGCCACTCAGCATTATCTGCTCCCAGGGCAGGTGTCCAAACAACCTCCCTAAAAGGCACTTTTCTGACCCTAAACATGGTGTACACAGTACAGAGCAGACAGAGCAACACTAACAATAACATTATGCTGTCCTTAACATCAAAAGGGAACTCAATATTTTCAAAAACTGTTGTAGCAGGTCTGAAGGGGAAGAAGGAGGTGGGAGGCTGGAAACCATCCACCCCTGTTCCTCCAAAAAGCTGGGTACGATTTTTAATGAGGCCCCAGAGGTAGCAACCCAAACCAGGACAGGCAAACAGGACTGAATACACATTTACAATGAAACTCATTGCTTCTGATGTTAGAATGACATAAACATAATATACTAATAAAACAATTTGGATCCCTCTCCCTGGTCTTAAAGAGAGCATCAAAACAGGCAAATAATACCCCATCTGTGGAAATATGAACAGGCTCAAATACAACATCCATGTGAGTGCATCAAACAACATGGTGATCAGGGAGTTTCTATATCCAAATAGACAAATGCTTAAAATGAAATTGTGATTCTGACTTCTCTCTCTCTGCCCCACGCTGGGCGCCAAAATGTGCTGGTTTAAAAGTTAACCAGCAGGGGGAATGAACTCAACTCAAAGGAGAGATTATAAGTCAGAATAACAATTTATTAAAATGATACAGTAAGTACAATAATACAAACCAACAATTGGTCTCAACCCACAAAAACCCAAATGTATAACCCAGTGCCCTGGGGCCTGAACAAAGTGGTGTTCCTTGGGCCCTGTTTGAGTCCAAAGTAAAGGGAGAGGGGAAGAACCTGCTGGCGGGAGAGCTGCTGCAGTCTGGCCAGAACTGGTGATCGCAGTCCAGTGGTGGTCTAAGTCTGGTTGAGAGCGATGAGCTGCAGCCGTCCTCTGGATCCCACGAGTGGGTTGAAAAATGTTCCAAAACTCCAAGATTATATATCCTCCAGTTCAGGTAGGAATGTTCAGTGCTCCCCTCAGGGTGGGGAGTTCCACAAAGGGTGTGAGGACAGAAACATCCTCCTATCTCACAGGCCTCTTAACACCTAGTTTATAGCCTGAGGAGTCAGGCTCTATGGGCAGAGGGTGCGAATAGTCTATTGACAACAATAGTCTAGTTTCTGGGAAATGACATGGAAGGCTATAGAATACAGTTTTGGGTTACACCCACCATGATGAACTGATCTCAGCTGTCCTAACTAGGACACCCCATCATTTCCTTTCATCATTCATTTGTTCATTTGTTTGTTTACACTTTAATTTACCCCAGCATTTCCTTTCATCATTCATTTGTTCATTTGTTTGTTTACACTTTAATTTACCCCATCATTTCCTTTCACCCTCTCACCTCCCCAATTAATCGCCTCTACTACTCTAACTAATATTCCACCCACATAGACCTTTAACAGTTGGTCCCAAACTTTTTTCCAACCCTTCAGAAAAAAAGGAATCAAACCTTTATCACCAACTCCCAAAGCTGGCATTTTCATTAAACTATTCTCTGAACCACACCACCTTAAACAGCCCGAATTGCCCCACGAGACAACCCTCGTACAAGTTCTAACACAACAAACAACGTCAGCAACAGACCCCAGCCCGCAATTAAAAATTGTCCACCCCCCAAGAATAAAACATAGCCGCTCCCTCAAAATCCAACCGAACAGATAAAACACCCCCACTATCCACCGTGTTCATCCCTAACCACTCTAACTCAGATAGCCCTATAATAAACACCCCACCCCCCAGCACTAAAACTAACCCAGCACCATACCCAACAACCTGCCAGTCCCCTCAAGTTTCAGGAAATGGATCTGCTGCCAATGAGACCGAATACACAAAAACCACTAACATCCCACCTAAATATACCAGAAATAACACTAGTGATACAAAAGACACCCCCAAACTCATTAACCATCCACACCCTACAATAGACGCCAACACTAACCCCACTACTGCATAGTATGGAGAAGGATTAGAAGCAACTGCTAGTCCTCCCAAAATAAAACTAACACTTAAAAATAAAGTACGTCATAACAATTCCTGCTTGGTTTCTATCCAAGACCTTTGGCCTGAAAAACCATTGTTGTAATTTCAACTACAAGAACATAAAACCTTAACAAACCCACCCACAACACTATAATCCCACCCCTTTCTACCCTTCTAACCTCTCAGCAACACATTTTTGTTATCCACTTGAACTACTTCTCCAACCACTAAACAAGTCCTAAATCAATGTTAACTATTACTACAACTAAAACAAGCCCCAATAATAATCACTATGCCTAAAACAGCCTTAGTCCTTGTAGCTTACAATAAAGCATAACACTGAAGATGTTAAGACGGCTATTACACATACCCATGGACAAAAAAGACTTAGTCCTAACCTTACAGTTAGTTCTTGCCAAATATATACATGCAAGTATCCGCATCCCAGTGAAAATGCCCTCAGCACCTTAAAAAGACAGCAGGAGCAGGCATCAGGCACACCACTCCAATTGTAGCCCAAAACGCCTTGCCTAGCCACACCCCCACGGGTTTTCAGCAGTAATCAATATTAAGCAATAAGTGTAAACTTGACTTAGTTAAAGCAACTTACCAGGGTTGGTAAATCTTGTGCCAGCCACCGCGGTCACACAAGAAACCCAAATTAACTTTATACGGCGTAAAGAGTGGTTTTTCATTATCACTTCAACTAAGACTGAAATGTAACCAAGCTGTTATAAGCACAAGATGCATCCAATACTCCCATAGAAATGATCTTAGCTTCATGATCAACAAAACTCCACGAAAGCCAGGACACAAACTGGGATTAGATACCCCACTATGCCTGGTCCTAAATCCCGATGCTTTCACCACTTAAGCATCTGCCTGAGAACTACGAGCACAAACGCTGAAAACTCTAAGGACTTGGCGGTGCTCCAAACCCACCCTAGAGGAACCTGTTCTATAACCGATAACCCACGATACACCCAACCATCCCTTGCCAAATCAGCCTATATACCGCCGTCGTCAGCCCACCCCTAAACTGAGGGTTTAACAGTGGGCACAACAGCAACATCCCACTAATAAGACAGGTCAAGGTATAGCTCATGAGATGGTAGAAATGGGCTACATTTTCTAGCATAGAATACCTCACGACCAGGAGTGTGAAATCACTCCTAAAAGGCGGATATAGCAGTAAAGCAGGATAATAATGCCTCCTTTAAGCTGGCTCTGAAGCACGTACATACCGCCCATCACCCTCCTCACAAGCTATAATTAATTTTATTTATAATAAACCCCCAAGCTAGAGATGAGGCAAGTCGTAACAAGGTAAGTGTACCGGAAGGTGCACTTAGTCTACCAAGACGTAGCTATAACTAAAGCATTCAGCTTACACCTGAAAGATATCTGTTTCATATCAGATCGCCTTGAAGCCTAACTCTAGCTCTTCTACCAGATTACATATAAACTAAGTTAATACTACCCATTAAATCAAAACATTCTCTCACTCAACCTAGTATAGGCGATAGAAAGGTAAACTCAAGACGCAATAGAGATCATGTACCGTAAGGGAAGAATGAAATAGTAATGACAAACCAAGCAATAAATAGCAAAGACCAACCCTTGTACCTTTTGCATCATGATTTAGCGAGAAATTACCCAAGCAAAACGCCAATTTAAGCTTGCTTCCCTGAAACCCAAGCGAGCTACTCACGAGCAGCTATCTACTGAGCAAACCCGTCTCTGTTGCAAAAGAGTGGGAAGACTCGTTAGTAGTGGTGAAAAGCCAATCGAGCTGGGTGATAGCTGGTTACCTATGAAATGAATCTTAGTTCCCTCTTAATTCACCTCCCAGGACTACTCAACCCACATGAAGCGAATTAAGGGCTATTTAAAGGAGGTACAGCTTCTTTAAAAAAGAATACACTCTCCCCTAGCGGATAAATTCAATTACAGCTTAATTGTGGGCCTTCAAGCAGCCACCATTAAAGAATGCGTCAAAGCTCCTCACCTAAAAAAAATCTAAACTTCCTTATGACTCCCTCTTCCCCAATAGGCCAACTTATATTAAATAAGAGAATTTATGCTAAAATAAGTAACTAGGGATCCCCTCTATGGCGCAAGCTTACATTACAACATTATTAACAATCCACAGGATATTTTTTAACCTTAACAAGACCTTATACCCAAAACTCTGTTAACCCACCTATGGAGCGCCCCCAAAGATGATTAAAATCTGTAAAAGGAACTAGGCAAATCCAAGGCCCGACTGATTACCAAAAACATAGCCTTTAGCAAACCAAGTATTAAAGGTGAAACCTGCCCAGTGACAATTTGTTCAACGGCCGCGGTATCCTAACCGTGCAAAGGTAGCGCAATCAATTGTTCCATAAATCGGGACTTGTATGAATGGCTTAACGAGGTCTTAGCTGTCTCCTACAGATAATCAGTGAAATTGATCTTCCCGTGCAAAAGCAGGAATAACCCCATAAGACAAGAAGACCCTGTGGAACTTTAAAATCTGCTACCACTCCCATAAACTAATACTCACCCACAGGGCCCACTCCCCGGGATTTTGCTGGTGTGCATTTTTTGGTTGGGGCGACCTTGGAGACAAACTCAACCTCCAAATACCAGACAATCCATCTTAACCAAGAACTACCCATCAACGTGCTAATAGCAACCAGACCCAATATAATTGATTAATGAACCTAGCTACCCCAGGGATAACAGCGCAATCTCCTTCAAGAGCCCACATCGACAAGGAGGTTTACGACCTCGATGTTGGATCAGGACATCCTAGTGGTGCAACCGCTACCAAGGGTTCGTTTGTTCAACGATTAACAGTCCTACGTGATCTGAGTTCAGACCGGAGTAATCCAGGTTGGTTTCTATCTATGTTACAACTCCTTCTAGTACGAAAGGACCGAAGAAGTAAGGCCTATGCCACAAGCACGCCTTCGCACCCAGTAATGAACCCAACTAAATTACTAAGAGCTTCACCATAACTCCCTCCTAGAAAAGGACCGCTAGCGTGGCAGAGCTTGGCAAATGCAGAAGGCTTAAGCCCTTTACCCAGAGGTTCAAATCCTCTCCCTAGCTCCAACACAAACCACATGACAATTCACTTAACCCTCACTTACTTTATTATATCAATATCCTATGCTCTCTCCATCCTCATCGCCGTAGCATTTCTTACCCTAGTTGAACGTAAGATTCTAAGTTATATGCAAGCCCGAAAAGGGCCTAATATTGTAGGACCATTTGGCCTCTTACAACCTATAGCAGATGGAGTAAAGCTATTCATTAAAGAACCAATTCGTCCATCAACTTCATCCCCTTACTTATTTATATCTACTCCTATCTTAGCCCTTCTCCTAGCAATTACAATCTGAACACCACTTCCCCTACCCTTTCCCCTTACTGACCTAAACCTTGGCATACTCTTCCTTCTAGCTCTATCTAGCTTGGCAGTCTATTCAATTCTATGATCAGGCTGTAGCCTATGGCTTGCCACTGCTCTACGCTGGTGTCCTCGGCAAGCTGGTGACCCTTGCGGTCGAGCCATCTGGCAAGTGATTTTGCCAATTTTTTATCTAAGGGTTGACTGTGTTCTATTACAAAGTCTTTTAGGCACCTGTATACAAATTTTTGGGAGGTTGAGAGTGTGAGTCCCATGTTGATGTTAGTCGGGTCTCAACAACAGTCTCTTGATGGAAAGTCCTCCCTTTGGTGTTCTGCCAGACTGTGGGTGTTAGGGTAGGGTGAGGAATGTCCTCAGCAGTTCACCTGTCTGGTGCGTCGACCCGTGCAGCTACCGCTGAGCCCACAGTCGTCCGCTCTGCTGAGGAGGACCGGCAGGGACGATCGCCTCTCCTGGCGTCGCCTGAACCCAGGTGAGGACACAGGAGTTCTCTCAATATGAGAGTCCTCAACTGTGCCCCACATTGGGCGCCACTTGCCATGGTCCGGGGGGATGGGAAATGGGACCGAGCACTGCAATAACGGTTCTTGGCACAGTCGAGGGTTCGTGCAGCAATGCCACTTTATTCAGGGACAACAGGGTTTTAAATAAGGTAAGTCTGAGGGGAGGATTCTGAACTGGGGAGGAGCATGGAACTGACAACTCAGGGAAAAGTGTGATAGGGAGACAGGGAAAAGGCGGGTGGAACTTCGGAGTCTCCAGGAGAAAGGGCCAATGGGAGCTCTCTTTGCACTGCAGCAAACTGTAGCCAATCAGTGGCAGAGGAGTGGGAAAGCAGGGGAGGACAGGGTGACAAACAACTTTGGGCGGGAAAATCTGAGGGAGAAAGGGGAACAATATGGAGGTATAACAAACTTCATACAAATTCAACAGTAAACTGGGGTACATAAAACTCCATGACAATACAGCAATAAACTGGGGTAAAACTGGGGAACAACTGTCAGTCCAGTGGATGAATGGTCCAGTGTATAAAAGTCCATCTAGTTCCCATAGATGCTTCTCAATGCCACATATCTTTCCCAATTGGTTTTTTCTTCCACCACACCCTGCTACATGCAAACATAACAAACGACAGCATCAGCAGATGTCTTTACATTCCTCTTTCCCTTCCCATTCTCCGTTCCTCTTCTCTTCCCATTCCCACAGCCAACACACTATTTCACTTCTCACTTTAACAAAGCTCTTTTCTCCTTCAAGCCCCTCAAAGGTGCCAAGGCTACATAGGAGGCCACACACAAACAGTACTCCTCTTCCCACTTGACTACACCTTCTCCCTCTGTTCTACAGGGAACACCAGGAATCTGCTCGCAGAGGCCTCTCGTTTCCCATCAGTAGCTCAGCACAAGGAGTTAAAGGAGCTCAAGCCTTAGGCCACGAGAGCTGACAGCAAGGAAACTTTGGGAGCAAACTAATGCTGCTAACATGGACCCAGCTGAATCCAGCACACAATCACAGAATCCAAGAGTCCTTCAGCTTGGAAAAGACCTCCAAGCTCACTGAGTCTTGTGCAGCCCCTCCCTGACCGCCTGCAGGAACTGGATGATACTTTGCACAAGCACCAAAAGGAATGTTGTGAAAGCCATGGCCTGCAGGAGGACACAGAGAAGGGCTTGATTGGGGCTGGGAAGGAGGGAGCTGGCGCTGGGGGAGCGGGGATGGAGCCTCGGGGATGTGGTGCAGCAAGGACAGGGGCCCAGGCAGCTGGCAGGTGGCAAGGCCTCACCCCCTGCCCCAGCAGCAGCACCGGGGCCTGCCCAAGGCGCTCCTGCCAGGGGTTGGGCCCTCGTCCGACCCAGCCTCTCCCTGTGTGCGTGCTCCCCACAGCACAGGCTGCACTGGGCAGCATCCCCTGATGGGCCCTGCAGAGCTGCCCCACGGGGACACTTCCCTTTTATGTCACAGGTGCCACATCCTGTCCCAGCCAGCCCTGCCCATTGTCCCCACCCCAGTTCAGTGACTCACAGTGGCCCCTGGCAACCAAAGAACCAAAGCCCCACACCCCCAGAGTGCAGCCCTACCCATGTGCAAGGGGCCCCCAAAGGGTTCCCTGCACAAAGCAGCCCCTCCAAACCCTTGTCAGATAGAAAACTGGGGGACGTGACCCTTGGATGCTTTTAGTACAGAGATACAAGCTTTTCTTGAATAATGGAGGGGGTCACTTTTTTATTATTCATATTTACAGTTATCCATTTGGGGACAGGATGTCCTACAGGCTAATGTGGTGTCACATTTGGAGTGAAAAGTACTTTTCAAAGAAACCCAGGGTGCATGGGTGATGCAGAGGAAGCTGCCAAGTCACCCAATGTGAAGCTCAACACTGCTTTGCAACAGCACTGCCCTTTCACACACATCTTTGGCAAAGACAAAGATGTCAGGCTTTAGTTTCTAAATCAGTAACACTTGACAAGACCTCTTTATGAACTGACAGCAAGAGAACTTAGGAGCAGCTTAGGGTTGGCAAGTGTAGGAGCCAAGAAGAGAAGGGCTGATGGGTATGTCGTGATTACTGACAGCTGGATGGTCGTGGAGCCGACCAAGGACTGCCAGACACAAAAGACATCACCTGCTGGACTTGGCCCAAACACCAGCCCCCTCCTCTCCCTTCTCAACCACTCAACCACAGCCTGCACACACCCACACCTGCCAGGGCCAACTGGCTGTTTCTCTTCTCTTTTCTGCCTGGGGGCGAAGGAAGAAGGACAGGAAGGGCATTTGCTTTCGGGCCAGAGGGAAGGGGAAGGAGATCCCCCCAAATCCATCCCTGGTAGGATGGGGGCTGGAGGAGACATTGGGGGACCCCCAAGAATATTTTCGAGGGGAAGAAAGGATGGGGGCACCCACAGGGGGTTGGGGCGGGGAGGGACCCAGGAATCTCGTGGTGGGACACTGGGGAGTTCCCAGTAGTTTCTTGGGGGGGTGGACCCCCAGCAGTCCGGGGTGGAAAAATGGACGGAGGAATCCGCCGTAAAGGGTCAGTGACACCCAAAAGACTGTAGGAGGGGGTCGGGAGGGACCCCGGAGTCCTGAAGAGTATTCGGGGGTCCCCAGGAGGGAGTCTGGGGGTCTGAGGTGGTCCTAGGAGATTTTCAAGGGTTAAGGGGATGCACAGGAGATTTGGGGGAGGAGGGGGAAAGGCGGAGGGTCCCCAGGAGTCTTGGGGGGGATCTGGGCGGTTCCCGAGAGTCTTGGGGGAGATTCAGAAGGGTCACCAGGAGCCCCCGGACCCCCTGAACTCACCCCACACCACCATGGCCTCGTTGGTGCCGCACGTGAAAAACAGCGCGGCGGGGGGAGACCCTGGGGCCGGGATCGATCGGGACCAATCGGGTTCAATCCCGATCCTCCCCTCCCCCGCCATCACCACCCCGCTCCTGGCAGCCCCTGCGGAAGTTTCGACGTTCTATCGGATGACTCACCGGCACAAGGACAGGGGCCCAGCAGAATTTGGCAATGACGTCATTCCAGCAGAGCCATTCTATTGGCTGCGACCCACGAGGGAGCCCCAAAACCTGTTCATGGCTTGGGGGGGAAGGACAGCCGGCACGGCCGGGAACGGGGGTGCAGAAGGTGTTCAAGTGCCCAGGAAAGGGGCAAAAAACTTTCCCCTCCCCCTCCCAGTGCCCCCTCAGCCCATCCCAGTGTCTCCCCTCTCTCCCAGTGCCCCCTCAGCCCATCCCGGTCTCTCCCCTGCTCTCCCAGTGCCCCCGTCCATCGAGGTCCCAGCCCGGCCCTGCCCCCTGCTCTGCTCCGGCCTGGATTTCTCCCCTGCAGGGGCAGCTGAGGTGGCTCCAGGGTGGGCGGGAGCTTTCGGGGCAGGGGGTGGCTCCTGACATGCTGCTGGAACCGCCCCTGCCTGGGCGGGCCCATCAGCCTGGGGCACCTCCTCACCCGAGCCTGGGGGACGGGCCGGCAACTGGGAGGGGCTTTGGGAAGGAATGGGGAGGCTGAGAAGGGGTTGGAGGTCATGGGGGTAACTGGGAAGGTGTTTGGGGGAGTTTGGGGGTTTGGGAGGGAGGTTGGGGAGATTGGGGCAGCTGTGAGGGGTTTTGGGGAATCGTCGGGGATGTGGGAAGGAACTGGGAGAGAGTTTGGGGGCATACTCAAGGGGAAGGGGGCAACTAGGAGAGGGTTTGAAAGGTCCTGGGAGGGCTGGAGGTAACTGGGAGGGGTTTGGGGGCATCTTGTGGGTTTTTGTGGGTCTGGGAGGCAGTCTGGGGGCCTCGGAGGGTTTAAGGGGAAGTTGGGAGTGTCCTGTGGGACTGGGATGGGATTTGAGGGTTCCTGGAGGGGCTGGGAGGGCTTTATGCCTTTATACTGCGGGCATTGTCTAGTATTGATGGGGGTAATCCGTGAGTTGACTGTTTCATAATCATCCAAATTTTAACAAGACTTTGAAGGTGGTCAACCTCAGTTTAAAGCAACTCATTTTTAGCAACAAATTTATCCGATTTTTCTCCTGTTTCCCTCTCAAAGGCCAACAATGACTTCAACACCACATTTTCTGATTTCAAAACAGTAGACTCAACATCAGAAATCCATTCATGACTTCCCTGTCACCACTCCATCCGAATGTCTGTGTACTCACTGTGGTCTGAGAGAAACCTGCCTGTTTGCAGCGCACTGACTGGGCAACTTTTCTTTTTGCAGGTGGAAAAGGGCAGATAAAGAAAAAACAGATGGGTCCAGCAGAAGTGATGCTGCTTCTGTAAAAGCAGAGCAGAGGCCGAAAGCATAGCTTGCAGTCTCTTTTTTAAGGTTAGGTTCAGAGAAAAGGGTTTGCGTATAGCTTGCAGTCTCTTTTTTAAGGTTAGGGTTAGGTAACAGGGTTTGCGCATAGTTTGCAGTCTCTTTTTTAAGGTTAGGGTTAGGGAAAAGGGTTTGCGCATAGCTTGCATTCTCACTTTTAGGGTTAGGGTTAGGGAACAAGGTTTGCGCATAGCTTGCAGTCTCTTGGTTAGGGTTAGGGTTAGGGAACAGGGTTTGTGCATAGCTTCCAGTCTCTCTTTTAATGTTGGGGTTAGGGGACAGTGCTCTATAGAAGCAGAGTACATACTGGGCGGCGGTGGGTATTCTGCCAGACACGCAACAGAACAGCAACAGCAAAAGCAGAGACCCAAGAGAAAAAGCAAAAGATTCTGACAGCGGTGGGCAGTGAATCGGGCTTATAGCCTGAGAGGGGCTTATTGGGCACCGCTGCGTGTCCGGAATGGGCTAAAACCGCGATTGTTAGATCACGCACTGAGACAAATTCTTCCTAACCCTAACCCTTACCCATACCCCTAACCCTAACCCTAACCCTAACCCTAACCCTAACAGTAACCCTGTCTTTTGCTAACCCTAAACCTAACCCTAACCCTAACCCTAACTTTTGCTAACTCTAACCCTAACCCTAAATTTCCTAAACCTAACGCTAACCCTTTCTAACCCTAACCCTAACTACAAACCTAACCCTAACCCTAACCCTAACCCTAACCCTAACCCTAAACCCTAACCCTAACCCTAACACTAAACCCTAAACCAAAAGGAAACTTCCTTTGCTATGCCTACTGGGCGGAGTCAGTGCTGATTGGTGTTACAACCCGCCCCAGGAAAAGGGGAGAGGGGGGAACTCAGGTTTTTATTAATAATTCCCTTGGGGTGGATTAAAGTGAAACGACACTAAATAATCGGTGTCTGAAAACATATACTGGTAAGGTTTATTTTAACAATTCTGTATCAACAGGCATGCTAGCAGTTTGGGAGTTGGGCTATCAGTTGGGAGGCATGGCTGAAAACAGGAAACAACAGCCCTAATTCCCAGGAAAGAAAGCCTGGAAGCTTTGGCTTTGTGGTGCAGTTGGTGGGCCACACTGGGCACTCCATGGGCAGGCAGCAAGAGTTTTCTGGATCTGGGAGTCAATCTGGGGGCCTCGGAGTGTTTGAGGGGAAGTTGGGAGTGTCCTGTGGGACCAGGATGGGATTTGAGGGCTCCTGGAGGGGCTGGGACGGGTGTATACTGCGGGCATCGTCTAGTATTGATGGGGGTAATCAGTGAGCTGACTGTTTCATAATCATCCAAATTTTAACATACAATATGATTATTAGAATAAAAAGCAAAAAGGTAATATCAACAAAACAGTAACAGGGTGAAGCTCTTGGTTGAAGACTGGTTTCTTCTTTTTCTCCAGTGATTTTAATTCTTTTTCATCTGGGTTTTAATCCCATCTTTGGCATTTTACTGCAAACATTTTGTCCCCATATCCATTGGAAATTGTATTAACTGTTGATGAGAACAAAGTGGAATCCCAAGGTATGTGATATATTGATAGGATTTCACTGGTTGGCTTTTAATTTGTCCAGGTTTATCGCCATAATGCTTCTGCTCTTTAACCACTTGAATCAGAATGAATTGAGTTGTTTTCTGGGTTGGGTTCTCTTTTTGAGTCCAAGGTTTTTTAGTGGATTCAGTATCAGGCACAAAGGAAATTGAGGGAGGTAAAGAATAATCTTCCCTTTGTTCATTATCACAGGGATCACTCAGTCTATTTTCATTAATGTGAGGAAAGCTGGGAGACTCTAGAAACATCAGTTGAACTTCAAATTCTCCTTGTTTCTTTCTCTCCTGAGACTTAGAATCAGGGTTCTCTGTGGTTTCCCAAGTCTCAATGCCAGGGTAAGACACTGGTTTATGAAGTTGCCTGACCAAACCAGGAGCCTGCTTTTTTAGCAACAGTTTTCTCTCTGCACTCTGGCGCAACAAGACTTTGAAGGTGGTCAACCTCAGTTTGAAGCAGCTCGTTTTTAGCAACAAGTTTATCCGATTTTTCTCCTGTTTCCCTCTCAAAGGCTAACGATGACTTCAGCACCACATTTTCTGATTTCAAAACAGTAGATCCAACATCAGAAATCCATTCATGACTTCCCTGTCAGCACTGCATCCAAATGTCTGTGCTCTCACTTTGACCTGAGAGAAACCTCAGGCAGGTGGAAAAGGGCAGATAAAGAAAAAACAGATGGGTCCAGCAGAAGTGATGCTGCTTCTGTCAAAAGCAGAGCAGAGACCGAAAGCACTTTAGGAAGTTGCTTACAGAAGCACTTGTGCATTCCAAGTTACAGCTCAGGAGTCTCAGTGACTTGTCCAACATGAGAGTTTCTTTTCCATTTCTCAACCCCCAGATTCCTCAGGAGTAGGAAACTGGAAACACTGACTGAGAAAAGCTCCATTCCTTCCTAATAATTGTGCTTTGCCCTTCCCATTTGACAGTGCTCTTGGAAATGTGCTGCTGTGATCTGGATCTGTGAGCAGCCCTGACCTCCCAGAGCACTCATCCAATGGCAGGAAGACCCCACCTGGCTCCTGCTGGGGTTCTTGCCACCACGACCCAGTATGGGTCAATGGAATGGGGAGCAGGGCGGTGGGACCAGTAAGGACCAGTTAAGGGGGTTGGGGGCACTTCAGCATCTCCATCAAGGTCAGACCAGTACAGAGCAGCATAGACCAGTATAGATCGGTATAGACCAGTATAAACCAGTATGGACCAGTATAGACCAATATGGGTCACTGGAATGGGGAATGGGGCAGTGGGACCGATAAGGACCAGTTAAGGGGCTTGGGGGCACTTCAGCATCTCCATCAAGGTCAGACCATTATAGACCAGTATAGACCAGCGTAGACCAGTATAGACCAGTATAGACCAGTATAGACCAATAAAAAACCAGTACGGACCAGTATGGACCAGTACAGGTCACTAGAACAGCGAGCAGGGTGGTGGGACCAGTAAGGACCAGTTAAGGGGGTTGGGGGCACTTCAGCATCTCCATCAAGGTCAGACCAGTACAGACCGGTACAAACCAGTATGGACCAGTATAGACCAGTATAAACCAGGGTAGAGCAGTATAAACCGATAAAAACCAGTACGGGTCACTGAAACAGAGAATGGGGTGGTGGGATCAGTAAGGACCAGTTAAGGGGGTTGGGGGCGCTTCATCATCTCCGTCAAGGTCAGACCAGTACAGACCAGTATAAACCAGTATAGACCAGTATGGACTGGTATAGACCAGTATAAACCAGTACAGGTCATTGGAATGGGGAATGGGGCAGTGGGACCAGTAAGGACCAGTTAAGGGGGTTGGGGGCACTTCAGCAACTCCATCAAGGTCAGACCAGTACAGACCAGTATAAACCAGGGTAGAGCAGTATAAACCAGTATAAACCAGTACGGGTCCCTGGAACGGGGAATGGGGTGGTGGGACCAGTAAGAACCAGTTAAGGGGGTTGGGGGCACTTCAGCATCTCCATCAAGGTCAGGTCAGTATAAACCAGTATAGACCAGTATAGACCAGTATAAACCGGTATAAACCAGTATGGACCAGTACAGGTGACTGGAACGGGGAATGGGGCGGTGGGACCAGTAAGGACCAGTTAAGGGGGTTGGGGGCACTTCAGCATCTCCGTCAACGTCAGACCAGTACAGACCAGTATAGACCAGTATAGATTAGTATAAACCAGTATGGACCAGTATAGACCAATATAAACCAGTACGGGTCACTGGAACACGGAATAGGGTGGTGGGACCAGTAAGGACCAGTTAAGGGGGTTGGGAGCACTTCAGCATCTCCATCAAGGTCAGACCAGTACAGACCAGTATAAACCAGGATAGACCAGTATAAACCAGTATGGACCAGTACGGGTCACTGGAACGCGGAATGGGGTGGTGGGACCAGTAAGGACCAGTTAAGGCAAAACTCAGCTGGGACTTAGTGGTTTGGGGGTGGGCATGTCCCTCTTTAGGTGGGCGTGGTCTCTCCCTGGTGGGCGTGTCCCAACCCAAGGTGGTCATAGCCTCTGCAAGTGGGCGTGTCTTTTGCATCCTCTCCCCCTCCCTGAACTGGGAGCTCAACTGGGACTTACTGGGTTTTGGGTGGGCGTGTCCCCTCCCAATGATGGACCCACTTTCAGCCCCTCCCCCCACCTTTAAGGGCCCTCCCAAAGCCCTTCCCCCCCCTTCCTGCACCTCCCCAACCCTCAGAGTCCCTCCTGTCCCTCCCCCACCCTCAGGGTCCCTTCCTTCCCCTCCCGCCAGTGAACCTGCTACCCCTCCCCCACTCTCAGGAGCCCTCCCTGCCCCTCCCCCACCTTCAGGGGCCCTCAGGACCCCTCCCCCAACCTCAGAGACTCTCCTGCCCCTCCCCCACCCTCGGGGAACTTCCTACCCTTCCCCCACCCTCAGGGACCCTCAGGGTCCCTCCTTCACTTTCGGGGTCCCTCCCTGCCCCTCCCCAACCCTCAGGACCCTCCTGCCCCTCCCCCCACCTCGGGGTCCCTCCTGCCCTTCCCCCACCCTCAGGGACCCGCCTACCCCTCCCCCACCCTCAGGGACGGTCCTGCCCTTCCCCCACCCTCAGGGAACCTCCTGCCCTTCTCCCACACTCAAGGACCATCCTGTTCCATCCCCACCCTCAGTGTTCCCTCCTTCCCCTCCCCCCCCCACTGGGGCCGTTACTGGTCCCTTACTGGTCTGTACTGGGAAGGGAGAGGGGAGGGGCCGCCTCCTCGAGGCCCCTCCCCCCCAGTGACGTCACTGGGTCCCAAAAATAGCCCCGGGGGCCCAAACTGGAGGGGGGACCTGGAACCGCTCCCAGTGTGACCAGTTCAGGTACTGGGAGGGACTGGGAGGGAACTGCGAGGGACTGGGAGGGACTGGGAGGGGGCAGGGCTTCCCCCTCCTCCCCCCCTCCATGTCCTTGGGGTGACCTTGGGGAGGGAGGGGGATGGGCCGCTCCCAGTGGCTCCCAGTAGTTCCCAGTAACCCCAGTAATGCCTCCGGTATCTCCAGCGACCCCCCCAGTAACCCCAGTGACCCCCCCAGTAGCTCCTAGTAGCTCCCAGTAACCCCAGTGTCTATCCCAGTAGCTCCCAGTAACTCCCAGTAATCCTAGTGTCCATCCCAGTAACTCCCAGTAACCCCAGTGTCCACCCCAGTAGCTCCCAGTAACTCCCAGTAAGCCCCCCAGTAGCTCCCAGTAACTCCCAGTAACCCCAGTGACCCCCCCAGTAGCTCCCAGTAACCCCAGTGTCCATCCCAGTAACCCCAGTGACCCCCCTAGTAGCTCCCAGTAACTCCAGTGTCCATCCCAGTAACCCCAGTGACCTCCGCAGTAGCTTCCAGTAGCTCCCAGTAACTCCCAGTGTCCCCCCCAGTGCCTCCCAGTATGTCCCAGTTTAACCCAGTTCCCCCCCCCCCGTGGGCCCTGGGCCGGGTGGGGGAGGGGCGGGTTCACATTTCCATGGCAACATCCCTTTCCCTCTGGCCCAGTTTCTCCCAGTTCCTCCCAGTTTAACCCAGTTTTTCCACATTTTTCCCTATTTTTCCACATTTCCCCCCATTTTCCCCATTTTTCCCAGATTTTCCCCCATTTTTCCACATTTTCCTGAATTTTTCTCCATTTCCCCCCCATTTTCCAGATTTTTCCCAATTTTCCTACATTTTCCCAGATTTTTTCCCATTTTTCCCCCATTTTCCCTGATTTTTCCCCATTTTGTCCAGATTTTCCCCAATTTTCCCCAATTTTCCCAGATTTTTCCCCATTTTTTCCACATTTTTCCCACATTTTCGCACATTTTCACACATTTTTCTCCAGATTTTCCCAGATTTTTTTTCCCATTTTTTCCACATTTTCCCCGATTTTTTCTCACATTTTTCCCAGATTTGCCCAGATTTTTTCCCCCATTTTCCTGGATTTTTCCCAGAATTTCCCATATTTTCCCCATTTTCCAAAATTTTTTTTATCTTTCCCCATTTTTCCCCATTTCCTGGATTTTCTCCCATTTTTTCCACATTTTCCCAGATTTTTCCTCATTTTTCCCAGATTTTCCCAGATTTTTCCCCATTTTTCCCAGATTTTCCCAAGATTTTTTCCCATTTTTTTAAATCTTTCCCCATTTTCCCCCATTTTCTGGGATTTTTTCCCATTTTTCTCCATTCCCCCCATTTTCCCCAGAATTTCCAGCATTTCTCCCCCAGTTTGTCCCCATTTTCCCAGATTTCTCCCAGATTTTCCCAGATTTTTCCCTATTTTTTCCCCATTTTTCCGGATTTTTCCCAGATTTTTCCTCCACTTTTCCCAGAATTTCCCACATTTTCCCAGATTTTTCCCACATTTTTTCCCATTTTTCCCACATTTTCTCAGATTTTTCTCCAGATTTCCTTCCAGATTTTCCCAGATTTTCCCACATTTTCCCAGATTTTCCCCCATTTTTCTTGATTTTTCCCGATTATCCCCATTTTTCCGGATTTTTTTCCCATTTTTTCCCATTTTCACACATTTTTCCTCATTTTCCCCCATTTTCACGGATTTCTCCTCATTTCCCCCATTTTCCCACAGTTTTTCCCAATTTTTTTCACATTTTCCCACATTTTCCCCATTTTCCCCAGATTTTTCCCCATTTCGCCCCCATTTTATCGGATTTTTCCACATTTTCCCACATTTTCCCAAATTTTTTCTCACATTTTCCCAGATTTTCTCCCTATTTCCCCAGATTTTTCCTCATTTTTCCCATTTTTTCCCAGATTTTTTCCCGATTATTTTCCCCATTTTCCTGGATTTCCCCCCTTTTTTTCCCACATTTCCCCGGATTTTTTCCCAATTTCCCCCCATTTTCCATGATTTTTTCCACATTTTCCCAGATTTTTCCTCATTTTCCCCCATTTTTCCCAGATTTTTCCCCATTTTTCTCAGATATTTTTCCCCCATATTTCCAGATTTTCCCAGAATATTCCCCATTTTCCCCCCATTTTTTCCCTATTTTCCCAGATTTTTCCCATTTTTTCCCCTTTCCCCCCCATTTTTTCCACATTTTTCCCAGATTTTCTCCCATTTTCCCCAGAATTTCCCAGGTTTTTTCCCAACTTTTCCCCATTTTCCCAGTTTTTTCCCAATTTTTTCCCCATTTTCCCGGATTTTTTCTCGATTTCCCCCCATTTTCCCAGATTTTCCCCCCATTTTTCCCACATTTTCCCAGATTTTCACACATTTTTCCCCATTTTCCCCCCTTTTTTCCTCATTTTTCCATATTTTCCCATATTTTTCCCCATTTTCCCCAGAATTTCGCACATTTTCCCCCATTTTTCCCCATTTCCCCGGATTTTTCTCACATTTTTCCCAGAATTTTCCGCAATTTCCCCATTTTCCCACATTTTCCCAGATTTTTCACCATTTTCCTGATTCCCCCCCATTTTTCCCACATTTTCACAGATTTTTCTCCAGATTTTCCCCACATTTTTCCCCCATTTCCCCACATTTTCTTGGATTTTTGGGTCCCCAGTTTTCCAAATTTCCCAAATTTCCCCAGTGGGAAAAAATGGGGGGAAAAAACCAGGAATTTTGGGGAAAATGGGGAAAAATTGGGGAAAAAAGTGGGAAATTTGGTGAACACGAATGAAAAATTGGGAAAAATGGGGGGAAATTTGAGAAAAAAGTGGGAAATTTGGGGAAAATTGATAAAAATGGGGAAAAATGGGGGGAAATTTAGGAAAACAGTGGGAAAATCTGGGAAAATGTGGACAAAGGGGGGAAATTTTGGGGAAAAAGTCAGAAATTTGGGGAAATGGGGGATTTTGAGGGGAAATGGAGGGAAAATGGGAAAAAAAGTAAGAAATTTGGGGAAAAGGGGTGAAAAATCAGGAGAAATGGGGGATAATTGGGAAAAATTAGGGGAAATTTAGGGAAAAATTGGGAAAAATGGCGGAATTTGGGGAAAATGGGGAAATTTGGGAAAAATGGGGTGAATTGAGAAAAAAATGGGGGAATTTGGGTAAAATTGGATAAAAAATTAGAGAAAGTTGGGAAAAATGGGGGGAAATTTGGGGAAAATGGGAAAAAATGGGGGAAATTTGGGAACAATGGAAGGAATTTGGAAAAAAATGGGGAAAAATTGAGAAAAATGGGGAAATTTGGGAAAAATGGGGGAAATGAGGGGAAAATTGGGGAAAGAGGGGGAAATATGGGAGAAATGGATGAAAAACTGGGAAAAATGAGGGGAAATTTGGGAAAAACTTGGGTGCCCCCACCAGGTTCGGCCCCGCCATGGCCCCGATAGCCCCGGGATCAGGTGAGACCCCTACCCCATGCCCTGACCCCTCCCCCTCCCTGAGGTCACTGCCCTGACCCCCCGAGTCCAGGCTGTGACCCCTCCCCCACCCCATGGCCCCTCCCACACTTTATGGCCCCTTCCCCATTCTGTGGCCCCTACCCCATTCTGTAGCCCCTACCCCACTCCGTGACCCCTCTCCCACTTCATGACCCCTCCCCCGCTCTCTGACCCCTACCCCACTCTCTGACCCCTCCCCCACTCTGTGGCTCCTCATCCGCTTTATGGCCCCTCCCCCACTCTCAGACCCTTCCCCCACTTTATGGCCCCTCCCCCACTCTGTGGTTCCTCCCCCACTCTGTGACCCCTCCCCCATTCTGTGACCCCTCTCCCACTCTGTGGCCCCTCCCCCACTTTACGGCCTCTCCCCCACTCTGTGACCCCTCCCCCACCGACAGCTTCTCCCTGCAGAGAGAACAACCAACACACTATTTCACTTCTCACTTTAACAAAGCTCTTTTCTCCTTCAAACCCCTCAAAGGCGCCAAGGCCACATAGGAGGCCACACACAAACAGTACTCCTCTTCCCACTTGACTACACCTTCTCCCTCACTGTTCTACAGGGAACACCAGGAATCTGCTCGCAGAGGCCTCTCGTTTCCCATCAGTAGCTCAGCACAAGGAGTTAAAGGAGCTCAAGCCTTAGGCCACAAGAGCTGACAGCGAGGAAACTTTGGGAGCAAACTAATGCTGCTAACACGGACCCAGCTGAATCCAGCACACAATCACAGAATCCAAGAGTCCTTCAGCTTGGAAAAGACCTCCAAGCTCACTGAGTCTTGTGCAGCCCCTCCCCGACCGCCTGCAGGGACTGGATGATGCTTTGCACAAGCACCAAAAGGAATGTTGTGAAAGCCATGGCCTGCAGGAGGACACAGAGAAGGGCTTGGTTGGGGCTGGGAAGGAGGGAGCTGGCGCTGGGGGAGTGGGGATGGAGCCTCGGGGATGTGGCGCAGCAAGGACAGGGGCCCAGGCAGCTGGCAGGCGGCAAGGCCTCACCCCCTGCCCCAGCAGCAGCACCGGGGCCTGCCCAAGGCGATCCTGCCAGGGGCTGGGCCCTGCAGGCAGGGGCAGAAACCACTCCCTGGGGCGACCTTGCTGCCCCGGCCCTCGTCCGACCCAGCCTCTCCCTGTGTGCATGCTCCCCACAGCACAGGCTGCACTGGGCAGCATCCCCTGATGGGCCCTGCAGAGCTGCCCCACGGGGACACTTCCCTTTTATGTCACAGGTGCCACAACCTGTCCCAGCCAGCCCTGCCCATTGTCCCCACCCCGGCTCAGTGACTCACAGTGGCCCCTGGCAACCAAAGAACCAAAGCCCCACACCCCCAGAGTGCAGCCCTACCCATGTGCAAGGGGCCCCCAAAGGGTTCCCTGCACAAAGCAGCCCCTCCAAACCCTTGTCAGATAGAAAACTGGGGGACGTGACCCTTGGATGCTTTTAGTACAGAGATACAAGCTTTTCTTGAATAATGGAGGGGGTCACTTTTTTATTATTCATATTTACAGTTATCCATTTGGGGACAGGATGTCCTACAGGCTAATGTGGTGTCACATTTGGAGTGAAAAGTACTTTTCAAAGAAACCCAGGGTGCATGGGTGATGCAGAGGAAGCTGCCAAGTCACCCAATGTGAAGCTCAACACTGCTTTGCAACAGCACTGCCCTTTCACACACATCTTTGGCAAAGACAAAGATGTCAGGCTTTAGTTTCTAAATCAGTAACACTTGACAAGACCTCTTTATGAACTGACAGCAAGAGAACTTAGGAGCAGCTTAGGGTTGGCAAGTGTAGGAGCCAAGAAGAGAAGGGCTGATGGGTATGTCGTGATTACTGACAGCTGGATGGTCGTGGAGCCGACCAAGGACTGCCAGACACAAAAGACATCACCTGCTGGACTTGGCCCAAACACCAGCCCCCTCCTCTCCCTTCTCAACCACTCAACCACAGCCTGCACACACCCACACCTGCCAGGGCCAACTGGCTGTTTCTCTTCTCTTTTCTGCCTGGGGGCGAAGGAAGAAGGACAGGAAGGGCATTTGCTTTCGGGCCAGAGGGAAGGGGAAGGAGATCCCCCCAAATCCATCCCTGGTAGGATGGGGGCTGGAGGAGACATTGTGGGACCCCCAAGAATATTTTCGAGGGGAAGAAAGGATGGGGGCACCCACAGGGGGTTGGGGGTGGACCCACAGCAGTCCAGGGTGGAAAAATGGACTGAGGAATCCGCCGTAAAGGTTTGGTGACACCCAAAAGACTGTAGGAGGGGGTCGGGAGGGACCCCGGAGTCCTGAAGAGTGTTTGGGGGTCCCCAGGAGGGAGTCTGGGGGTCTGAGGTGGTCCCAGGAGATTTTCAAGGGTTAAGGGGATGCACAGGAGATTTGGGGGAGGAGGGGGAAAGGCGGAGGGTCCCCAGGACTCTTGGGGGGAATCTGGGCAGTTCCCGAAAGTCTTGGGGGAGATTCGGAGGGGTTACCAGGAGCCCCCGGACAACCTGAACTCACACCACCATGGCCTCGTTGGGGCCGCACGTGAAAAACAGCGCGGCGGGGGGAGACCCTGGGGCCGGGATCGATCGGGACCAATCGGGTTCAATCCCGATCCTCCCCTCCCCCGCCATCACCGCCCCGCTCCCGGCAGCCCCCGTGGAAGTTTCGACGTTCTATCGGATGACTCACCGGCACAAGGACAGGGGCCCAGCAGAATTTGGCAATGACGTCATTCCAGCAGAGCCGTTCTATTGGCTGCGACCCACGAGGGAGCCCCAAAACCTGTTCATGGCTTGGGGGGGAAGGACAGCCGGCACGGCCGGGAACGGGGGTGCAGAAGGTGTTCAAGTGCCCAGGAAAGGGGCAAAAAACTTTCCCCTCTCCCTCCCAGTGCCCCCTCAACCCATCCCAGTGTCTCCCCTCTCTCCCAGTGCCCCCTCAGCCCATCCCGGTCTCTCCCCTGCTCTCCCAGTGCCCCCGTCCATGGAGGTCCCGGCCCGGCCCTGCCCCCTGCTCTACTCCGGCCTGGATTTCTCCCCTGCAGGGGCAGCTGAGGTGGCTCCAGGGCGGGCGGGAGCTTTCGGGGCAGGGGGTGGCTCCTGACATGCTGCTGGAACCGCCCCTGCCTGGGCGGCCCGTCAGCCTGGGGCACCTCCTCACCCGAGCCTGGGGGACGGGCCGGCAACTGGGAGGGGCTTTGGGAAGGAATGGGGAGGCTGAGAAGGGGTTGGAGGTCGAGGGGGTAACTGGGAAGGTGTTTGGGGGAGTTTGGGGGTTTGGGAGGGAGGTTGGGGAGATTGGGGCAGCTGTGAGGGGTTTTGGGGAATCGTCGGGGATGTGGGAAGGAACTGGGAGAGAGTTTGGGGGCATACTCAAGGGGAAGGGGGCAACTAGGAGAGGGTTTGAAAGGTCGTGGGAGGGCTGGAGGTAACTGGGAGGGGTTTGGGGGCATCTTGTGGGTTTTTGTGGGTCTGGGAGGCAGTCTGGGGGCCTCGGAGGGTTTAAGGGGAAGTTGGGAGTGTCCTGTGGGACCGGGATGGGATTTGAGGGTTCCTGGAGGGGCTGGGAGGACTTTATGCCTTTAGACTGCGGGCATTGTCTAGTATTGATGGGGGTAATCTGTGAGTTGACTGTTTCAAAATCATCCAAATTTTAACAAGACTTTGAAGGTGGTCAACCTCAGTTTGAAGCAGCTCATTTTTAGCAACAAATTTATCCGATTTTTCTCCTGTTTCCCTCTCAAAGGCTAACGATGACTTCAACACCACATTTTCTGATTTCAAAACAGTAGACTCAACATCAGAAATCCATTCATGACTTCCCTGTCACCACTCCATCCGAATGTCTGTGCACTCACTGTGGCCTGAGAGAAACCTGCCTGTTTGGAGCGCACTGACTGGGCAACTTTTCTTTTTGCAGGTGGAAAAGGGCAGATAAAGAAAAAACAGATGGGTCCCGCAGAAGTGATGCTGCTTCTGTCAAAAGTAGAGCAGAGGCCGAAAGCACTTTAGGAAGTTGCTTACAGAAGCACTTGTGCATTCCAAGTTCCAGCTCAGGAGTCTCAGTGACTTGTCCAACATGGGAGCTCCTTTTCCATTTCTCAACCCCCAGATTCTTCAGGAGTAGGAAACTGAAAACACTGACTCAGAAAAGCTCCATTCCTTCCTAATAATTGTGCTTTGTCCTTCCCATTTGACAGTGCTCTTGGAAATGTGCGGGTGTGATCTGGATCTGGGAGCAGCCCTGACCTCCCACAGCCCTGACCACACACACCTCATCCAACGGCAGGAAGAACCTGCCTGGCTCCTGCTGGGGTTCTCACCACCCACTGACAGCTTCTCCCTGCAGAGGGGTGGGCAACTACCCAGGCAGGATGAGACCTGACCCCAGCAGGCAGCAAAGTCCCTGCCCTGGCACAAAGAACCCCGGAGCACAGGGACCCTGCTCTGCAGGACAGCCCCGGGCATCCCTGGCTGCACCCCCACCTTCCCACCCCGCAGCCATCCCTGGGAGAAGGAGCCCACCTGCACTGTCCCTCTGATGGTGCTGCAGGGAAGGCCTACCCTGGAGAACACCCTCCTCCGGCGCAACAGAGAAACTGGGAGAGTCCTGACAGATGTGCAAGGCTGTGGCATGTGGTAGCTTTAGGAGATTCCTCCAGGAACACAAGCGACATTGCCCTGCACCTGTAGACTCACTCTGCAGAGGAGTGTGAAGTTGTGTCCCCAAGTTGTGTCTCAGCTGAACACCTCCCATCTTTCTGCTGCCTTTAACCTCCCTTTGCCTTTCTTCTCTTCTCTCGTACCTTCAGGCAGTGCCCTCGGCCCTGCTGGGCTGTGCAGAGGAGCTGCTCCTGGGCAGAGCTGTCTCTCTGCAGTGCTGCCCGCTTGCCAGGATTTCCCTGTGTGCCCGGAGCCTGGCCCAGCTGAGCAGCACAGCAAGAGCCAAAGGCAGCCCTTTCTCTGCCCCTCTGGGTTCCCCACAGGTGTCCCTGGGGCTCCAGGGGAACCTGTTGTGGAACAGACTGAAGGAAACAATGATGTTCCCTCTTCTCACCTCTTCAGTGACACTTCTTTCCAACAGTGACACTTCTTTCCAGCAGTGACATTTCTCCTCTTAGAAAATTACCAGGGTATGATGATCACCTTTTCTAGTTTCATCATTACACAGGACACCAGGAGGGTGACAGCAAAGGATCTGGTAACTCCCTGGCACAGCGGGGGTTTTCCTGGAGTCACACAGAGAAATGTGTCAGGGCTCTGAGAGGTGTCCAACCCTGAGCTGGACTGATGCACACACGGGGGTGTTCAGAGACAAGAGTCCTTCCCTGGCACACACACAGGGCAGTTCATTGCAGCAGGGGCAGTGTCTCCCTGGGCTCCTGCTACCACTCCCAGAGCCTGGAGCCACCTCAGCCCTGTAATGCTCCCACCCTGCCCACTCCTACACTTCAGATGAACATTGGGGTTTTCTAGTCACTGGAACTGCCCAGACCAACCCCTCCCTGGTCCTCCCATCTCCCTGCCCCGCCCCAGCCCAGCAGAGCAGCACAGTCGTTTCTGGTCCTGCAGCAAGAAAGGGAGGCAATAGAAGACAGGGACAGTGACTGCATGTCTCGACTGCTCAGGAGATCATCAGCTCAGATGGCAGCTCCTGCAGCCCCAGGGCCAGACCCACTTCCCAGTGGCCCAGGCAGCTGCTGCCACGTGGGCACAAGCTCTGCTGCCCAGGAGGGTCCTGTAGTGAAGGGCTTTGCAGATGGCCATGTAGCGGTCATAGGACATGATGGTGAGAAGGGCAAGCTCCACTGTGATCAAGAAGAAAAGCAAAAAACACCTGTGCAGCTCATCCTGAGTAGGACATGCCCCTGGTGTTCCAGAGGGAATTGGTCATGGCTTTGGGGAGAGTGGTGCAGGTGCAGCCCGGGTGTGTGAGGGAGAGGTGGAGCAGGAAGAAGTCCCTGGGGAGTGTGCAGGTGGTGGTGGCAGGCTACGGCGCTGAGGATGAGGCCGTTGCCCAGCAGGGCAGCCAGGGAGATGCCCAGGAAGAAGCAGAAGTGCAAGAGCTGCAGCCAGGAGGAGGAAGTGGGGGATGGAGCTGCTCTTGGACATGAGCTTCCTCTGGGCATCAGGAAATGTCCAGGGAGGAAAAGGCAGTGAAAACTTTGGGACAGGTTTCCTAGATCAAACCCATGAATTCCTCTGAGCATCTACCCTCATCCCAAGTATCTGCAGTCACACATATATAGATTCTGGACTGTAGAAGACAGGCTTAGCATGACTTTAAGATGATTTCTTCTCAATTTTTTGATTTATTTTTCTACTGCCAGGTCTGAGAGGGGCACCGTGAAACCAGAGGAACCCTGAGACATTTTAGAATCCCACATGTGTTGGGTCTGTCTGAGCTGGAGTTCATTTTCTCACTGCAGGCGTCACAGTGCTGTGCTTTGCATTGGGAGCTACAAAGGGGTTAATCACACCAGTGTTTTGGCAACTGCTGAGCAGGGCTGGTGCAGCATCTGCATTGTGAGCTTTGTCCCCTGAATCGGGGGCAAGATCATGGGAGGCGATACAGACAGGTCAGTTGAGCCAAATGGACCAAAGGGACATTGCAGAATATATGGCGTCAGCTCAGCTACAAGAGCTCAGGAAAGGAACAGGAAAGGGGGAAAATCCATTTTTTTACAATACATGCCTTCTGAGCGGCTTCTCTGTGTGGTGAAGCCCTGCTTCCCATGAAGTGGCCAGGTATGGCTGCTGACAGGAAGTAGAGAGAAAATCTTTTTATTTTCTTCTTCACTTATGCATGCGCAAACTTTGGCTTTTGCTTTAGTAAAGTGCCTGATCTCAAGGTAGAAATAATTTTCCATCTTATTCTGTCTCTTCTGTCTGGCTGGGAAAGGCAGCAATAGAGCAGCTTGGTGGGCACCTGGCATCCAGGTAAGGTCAACCCACTGCAACATTGCAGGGTCTCATGGAACCAAAGGACTGCTGGGAGACTGGGGGAACTCACGGAATCAAGTGGCCGTCGTGGCACTGCCCTGCATCATAGAAGCAAATGTTCCCTGGGAAACTACAGAAACCAGGGACTTAAGGGACATCATTGGGATGTGCGGGACCTCATGGAATTAAACAAACCGTGGGATATCTTTGGAACTTCATGGAATCAAAGGGATAAAACAAAAGAATTAAACCCCATGACCAGAAACCATTGGATCGAACATTTCTTTAATATGCCAGCTGGGGATTCATGGGGGTACTCTGCCACGCATGAATCAAAGAATCAGTATAAATTTCGGAGTATAAATACAGTGATACTTGAAAGACCCTCCCCTTCACAAGCAGTCCAAAATTCTCTTATGATTTTAGGGTCAAATAGCCTCTTGGATTTTATTCGTGGAGCAAGACTGCCATCTAGCGTCCATTTCTTCTGGGAGGGGCAGTCCTTTTCACAGAGTGGTCTTCTCCCTTAGCAGGCCTCGCAGCGTCTCTGATTGATCTATCCGACCCCTAACCCCTAAACTAAATGCTTTAGGACCAGCTAAGACGTGTCTTAGAACTTCCCATTTGCTTAAACAATGTATAATTGACTTTTTTCTTAACAGAACAATCTCTTATTAAACAAGTTTTCTGAGGCCTGTAAGCTAATTTCTTGAAGATGGGCATATGATACACTCTCTATTAGTTTCCATGTATCATCTACATTCTCTCTCCTACAACTAATTGTAGTCTTAAAAGAAAAGAAAAGACTGCTACCATGCCAAGAAAGCAAACCCCTTTGTTGATTAGGATTTTTATCTAAGAAAAACTTCTGATTTACGAAGCCATTAAGGATGGAGATCCTCTCTCATTTCAGTGCCATTGTGACAATATGGGGCCTCATGGAACACATGGAACACAGAACACTGCACATTCCCAAGCAATCAAGGGGCCATTGTAACACTCCAGGGCCTCCTGGAAGACGGAGGCCCCGCAGAGAGACCTCAAATCAGAGGTTTGGGCAATCCTCAACCAGAGGAAGTTCAACAAGGGGAAGTGCCAGATTCTGTCCCTGTGATGGGGCAACCCCGAATGTCCGGACAGACTGGGAATGATATTCTGCATAGCAGCGCTGGAAAATGGCCTCTGGGGTCCTGGTGGATGGCCAGTTGGCCAAGATTCAGTGGTGCTCTGGTGGGGGCTCCCTACTCGGTCACAGGAGGGTTTTCAGACACACGAGTCCTTCGCTTGCACACAGACGCAGACAGTTCATGGTATCAGGGGCAGTATCTCCTGGGGTTCCAGCTGCCACGCCAGGAGCCTGGATGCACCTAAGCCCTTGTGGGGTGCCACCTGTTCTGCCACTATCTGAGATGCCTCACCGCCTAAGAGTTGGAAACGCGGAGTTCTGTCCAAGAGAAGCACATCCCAGAGCTGCACGCATGGGCTTTGCCAGGATTTAGAACCGTAAATGCAATGTGACACTGAGACACTCTTTGTCCCACATAACTTCAAGGTCTCCCCAGGAGGTTGATGGCAATTGTTCTTGCTCAGGGTCATCTCCCCACACCAACAGCAGGTGCGTACTCAAGACTTGTCTGTGCAATGCAAACAGATACACGCTTTCTAGTTCTTCCGGTCTCTCCAAGGAAGGCAAAAGAATCTCTGTGTGCCGGGTGAGAAGCCAGTGCTGGAAGTTGTGGTTCTATTGTGAGTGCCAAGAGCGGATGGCAGGTCTGTGATGAATGCCCTGAGGAGATTACCTGGGTTTTCCAGTGCACATGGCAATAGATCACACCCTGCTTTGGTGGTCATTTATGTCCTACGGAGGTGACAGAGATGGGAAAGAGAATGAAATTTTTGAATGTGCCTCTGAGTGCCCCTCAACCTGCTGCAAATGTGCAGATTCCAGTACATCCAGTTCAGGTGTGAGAGACTGTTCCCCGGTCCTCTGAGCAAGAAGAGCTGGACGAGGGACACAGCAGAACTCGCTTACTGAGACTGCATCTCCATGAATCCCAAAGCAAGTGCGAGGGGTTATGCCACATCCGAGTTTTCTCAGGGGAAGGTGTTTCTCCCATGCACTGCCTCCCCGTGGCACTGGTGCCACGGCCCCCGACAAAACCACAAGTGATCTTTGTCCCTAGCAAAAGTGCTCCTGCTGCTAGCAGGGATGTTCCACGGGAAAGGCCAGGAGAGGTTGAACCCGGAGGGCACTGAGCCCGGAGGGATGTTCTGCCTCTCGTGCCCCTCGACCATTCTCGCGATCCCAGCCCGTCCCCCCCGGTTCCACCGTGCAGAGCACGGACCGCCGCCGCTCTGCTGCCGCTGTCGCCTGGCCTCCACCTCCAGCTAGCTCCCGAGGAGAGCCCGATAGGTGCCGGCGCCTGTCTCAGCCCCGGGGTGGATTTGTCGGAGGAGGACAGGGGTGGAGGGCGAGGAAGACAGAGGAGGCAGAGAGGGGGCGACACTCCAGTCGGGGCTGGCGGGTACAGCGAGGTCCCGGGAAGCGGATCGGCGGCTGCGGTGCTGTCGGGGAGTAGGGTTGGCGGTACTGACGGTGGTTTTGATCTGTGCGCAGGGCTGGCGGCCGGAGACCGTAGGGGCCGGGGCAGCCTCCTGGGGTGGACATGCATATTCCTCGAGGCTACCCTCCTATCTGCTCGGTTCTTCACAAAGTTCTTCTCCCGAACTATCTTCCCAGCCCTCCCTCCCTCTGGTCCATAAAGTATTCCCTGGGAACACTCATCACTTTTTTCTTTGTCGAGCCGTTATTCTTTCCTTGCTTTACTCTCTGTCCTTCAGTGAATTCGTGCAGTCCGTCCTTCCCCTTTCCTACTTTTCTTCCTCTCTTAGCTTGGCTTAATCTCGCGGCTTTCCATTCTTCAGTGACTTCACCAATCCACTTCTCTTTTCCGCTCACCTCTCTCCAGCAAATATTAATGGACATTTCAACTACTACACACCTTTATATCCTCTTAAAATTCTTCTCCGTATCGGTTTGACTTCTGCTGTGCCCTTTGTTTTGGGAAAAAACATCCAGTGCAAGAACACTTCCGAAGGCTTTTCTTCATCTCCCTGTCAGTGTCTGCAGGTAGAGCCCAGGTGCAGCAGGACCAGTTGGTAGAGACCTCCGAGAGCAGTGATATCACCAAGTGCTCACACGCCAACATACGAAAGGGTGAATTTATCCATTCCTACAGGCAGCTCCCGGGTCACAGCTCGGACTTCCTCGTTCGCGCTGTTAAATGGTCCAGAGAGCTGCGGCTGCCAACGGGGTGGTAGTTGGTGACGGGAGACGGTCTTTCAACCGTCCTCTGGCTCTCCGGACCCCGTCATGGGAACGCGGCTTTGTATTCCTGGGCCCTGGTGGACACGGACTCATTGACACTGTCGTCTTCAGAGATTTCAGGGGATTCTCTTAGAAACAAAACTCGGTTAATTGGTTCTACGGTAGAGTAAATTAGCACATCTACGAATACATGGCTTTTCATTCCTACACAGAGCGCAGGCTTGCGAAAGAATGCCTGAGTGCAAAGTGATTTATACAGCACAGGGCAGTGCAAACCTGGGCATCCTGCAGTCAGCTGCCATGTGTGTCCCTAGCTTCTCTTGAGGCATCGTCTCCTGGTTACTCTGATCCACTCCAGGCAGGAACCGCGATTCTCTGGTTCATGAAGATCTTTCTCTTTGGATAGGAGGAGGGGTTCTTACCTTGCTTGGAGTGTGGAAAAGACAGACAGTAAGGGTCCGCAAGATTTGGAGTGTCACTCCTCAAGGATCTGAACGCTACATCTGGGAAGTGTTGTGAAGAATCTGTGAAGGGAGACAGTGCGAAGGATCGAGTTGCAACCAAGCCAAACCAAGCGTTAGAGGTGGTGAGAGAGGAAAGTAAAGCAGTAAGAAAGGAGAGACCTCCAACCATGTGGCCCTGGCCTCAGGAAGGATGGTTGCAGGACCATCCTTCATTAGCCTCTCAGTAAAAATGCAGAATTCTCAGCTTCCTCTAAATGTGTTATCTCTCCTCTGATACTTAAGATGGTAGAAAATTTTCAGGAGCACACAGGCATAAGGAGAGTGAACTCGATAATGCTCTTCCACCTGGGAAGCATGTGAAAACCTCTGTTTCCTGTGGTGTGATGGGTGCCTGGGATCCCTCTGGACTTGGTTTAGGGAAAGGGCTGGGTGTAAGGGCCTCCATCTGTCAAGCCCCCAGGACCTTCAACTGCCCTGGGTGTACCAGGGCTCTCCTAGCCCCACCACTCTCAAGCAGCACTCTGGCAGTTGCCCCATGTGCTCCTTGCATGTGCGTCAGGGTCTTCATCCTCTTCCCTGCTCATCCCTCAGTACATTCCCTAGGGCATATGCTCTCCTTGCCATCGTTGGAGCTGGGATATCCAGCAGCCCTGCTGGAGCCACAGACTCCAGACTTTGCGTTTTCGCAGAAGAGAAAAGCAAATCTAGAGACACTGGGCTGCTCCCCAACAGGGCTCATCTCCCTTTCCCGGGGAGTTGGGAGAGAGGCATTCTTCCCAGGCAGATGAAGAAGGACAGGGGAAAAACCACAGAAGCGGAGGAGACACTTGTTCCCCTAGGAAGTTGCAAGTAGCCCAGAGAACTGAGGACAGCACGGGAAGATGTGAAAGGTGCAGAAGGGTAGAAGTCCGGAACTCCCAAAAGTACATCAGTGGGTGTGCAGCAGAGTAGGCGATTGCAACTGGGGATGGGAGGACTGCACTGCGAGCTGACCGGGAACAATCTCTGCCCATGAGTGAGACCCCAGAGCCAGGCAATGCTCAGAATACCATCGACTGGGGGAACCAGACGGGCTGCTGCTTGGGGAGGGAGAAACACAAAGAGAGCATTTGAGGTACTGAAAGTACAGTTCCTTTGCTCCCCCTCTAAGAGATTCGTTTCTGGCAGCTCTCTTCTCTCGGCACAGAGTGGAGATTTCTGACACTCTCGGCAAACAGGCAGGTTCGTCTCAGCATAAATTTTGGCTACCTCGTCCTCACTTTCTGCCTGGTACACCTCCTCTCTATATCCCAGCTTTTCATAAATGCATTCTTTTTCCTCCCAGGAAATATTCAACTACCTTTTCAGGCCCCGTGGGGGAATACAACTGAATAGAGAAACATCGCTGCAGATCATGTACTTGCTGTCATTCATGTGTTCACTCCAGGCGAGGAAAGAAGGGGAAAGAGGGAAAGAGGGAAAGAAGAGAAAGCTCAGGCCTCCTTCTCTCTCTCTCTGCTCGCCACTTCAGCTTCGCTATCCCTCTCCGTCTGTCCTCTCCTCCACATGCTGCCACCAAAAGATATCTCGACTCACTCTACAGTCACACATTTCTCCTTTTCTAAAGAAAATCAGGAGATCATTCCAAAGCTGCTCCAGGTCAATCAAACTCTCATCTCACTAACTTTATTAATGCATCCCTTTCAACCTGCAGGCTGCCTCTGAGACGACTTTCAGTTTTCCCCGGCTGGCAACATATTCAAATCTCTTTGTTTGCAGTGGACCATGGCTTACGGGGGCTGTGATACACCGGGAGACCGATCGACGCCTGTGGGGAGCGGAGCTGTCAGCAGGAGCATTTCTGCTGGAGACAAATAGCACCTTAGTTTTAGACTTGGGCTGTGGCACCTCTTCTACGCCGAAACAGTGCATTGTTGAAGCACCTACCCATGAGAAATCACGGCATGGCATCTCCCAGCCGTTTTGGACCAATGGAGATACAGTCTCCGTGATGAGATCCCAGTTGTGTCACTTCTCCTGCTCAGAAGACTAGGGAACACCTGAAATATGTATACTTGTCCTGAAAACAGAGAGCTCTAACAATTTGGGCAGCCTGGAGAAAACTGGAGGTCGTGCGAGAGGCAGCCTGGAAGCAGAATCTGACGCATTATTAAGTTTAGTGAGATGAGGATTTGATAGGCATGGGGTAAATTCAGTGTTCTAGCACTGGTGCCTCTTGCGCTGCGCTCTGCTTTTTACGTCACTTGGCACTCAGGTACTGAAACCTATTCTCTTTGTATGGCTGAAAAACCTGTTTTAATAGAAGCGCTAATAACCAACTCGTCTCTATGACTGGGCCCGGAGAGTCAGAGGACGGTGGAAAGACCATCACCCGTCACCCACAGCCGCCCCGTTGGTGCCCGCAGCTCTCTGGACCATTTAGCAGCTCTCTGGACCATTTAGCACCGAGGAACTCGGGGCTGTGACCCGGGAGCTGCCTGTAGGAATGGATAAATTCACCCTTTCGTATGTTGGCGTGTGAGCACCTGGTGATATCACTGCTCTCGCTGGTCTCTACCAATGGGTCCTGCTGCACCTGGGCTCTACCTGCAGACACTGGCAGGGAGATGAAGAAAAGCCTTCGGAAGTGTTTTTGCACTGGATATTTTTTCCCAAAACAGAGGGTACAGCAGCAGTCAAACCGATACGGAGAAGAATTTTAAGAGGATATAAAGGTGTGTAGTAGTTGAAATGTCCATTAATATTTGCTGGAGAGAGGTGAGCGGAAAAGAGAAGTGGATTGGTGAAGTCACTGAAGAATGGAAAGCCGCGAGATTAAGCCAAGCTAAGAGAGGAAGAAAAGTAGGAAAGGAGATAGACGGACTGCACGAATTCACTGAAGGACAGAGAGTAAAGCAAGGAAAGAATAACGGCTCGACAAAGAAAAAAGTGATGAGTGTTCCCAGGGAATACTTTATGGACCAGAGGGAGGGAGGGCTGGGAAGATAGTTCGGGAGAAGAACTTTGTGAAGAACCGAGTAGATAGGAGGGTAGCCTCGAGGAATATGCATGTCCACCCCAGGAGGCTGCCCCGACCCCTACGGTCTCCGGCCACCAGCCCTGCGCACAGATCAAAACCGCGGTCAGCGCCACCAGCCCTGCTCCCCGACAGCGCCGCAGCCGCCGATCAGCTTCCCGGCGCCCCGCTGCCCCCAGCAGCCCCGACTCTCCGCTGCTGGTGGGCCGCCTCCTCTCCACCTCCTCTGCCTTCCTCTCCCTCCTCTTTCCTCCTCCGACAAATCCACCCCGGGGCTGGGACAGGCGCCCGCGTCTCTCGGACTCTCCTCGGGTGCTGTTTGGAGGCGGAGGCCAGGCGACAGCGGCGGTCCGTGCTCTGCACCGTGGAACCGGCGGGGCCGGGCTGGGTGGCAGGGGTGGTGTTTGGTATCGAGGATCTTCAGATTGACAGGCCATGTGTTTCTTACACCGCCACCGTCTCTTCCCTCACATCCCTCTTTTGGCACGTGGAGACTCCTGAATTGTCCTCCAGGGCAAGCGCTTGTGAGAATGGTCGAGGGGTACGAGAGGCAGAACATCCCTCCGGGTTCAGTGCCCTGCTGGCCTTTCCCGTGGAACATCCCTGCTAGCAGTAGGAGCACTTTTGCTAGGGACAAAGACCACTTGTGGTTTTGTCGGGGGCTGTGGCACCAGTGCCACGGGGAGGCAGTGCATGGGAGAAACACCTTCCCCTGAGAAAACTCGGATGTGGCATAACCCCTCGCACTTGTTTTGGGATTCATGGAGATGCAGTCTCAGTAAGCGAGTTCTGCTGTGTCCCTCGTCCAGCTCTTCTTGCTCAGAGGACCGGGGAACAGTCTCTCACACCTGAACTGGATGTACTGGAATCTGCACATTTGCAGCAGGTTGAGGGGCACTCAGAGGCACATTCAAAAATTTCATTCTCTTTCCCATCTCTGTCACCTCCGTAGGACATAAATGACCACCAAAGCAGGGTGTGATCTATTGCCATGTGCACTGGAAAACCCAGGTAATCTCCTCAGGGCATTCATCACAGACCTGCCATCCGCTCTTGGCACTCACAATAGAACCACAACTTCCAGCACTGGCTTCTCACCCGGCACACAGAGATTCTTTTGCCTTCCTTGGAGAGACCGAAAGAACTAGAAAGCGTGTATCTGTTTGCATTGCACAGACAAGTCTTGAGTACACACCTGCTGTTGGTGTGGGGAGATGACCCTGAGCAAGAACAATTGCCATCAACCTCCTGGGGAGACCTTGAAGTTATGTGGGACAAAGAGTGTCTCGGTGTCACATTGCATTTACGGTTCTAAATCCTGGCAAAGCCCATGCGTGCAGCTCTGGGATGTGCTTCTCTTAGGCAGAACTCCGCGTTTTCATCTCTCAGGTGGTGGGGCATCTCAGATAGTGGCAGAGCAGGTGGCACCCCACAAGGGCTTAGGTGCATCCAGGTTCCTGGCGTGGCAGCAGGAACCCCAGGAGATACTGCCCCTGCTGCCATGAACTGTTTGTGTCTGTGTGCAAGCAAAGGACTCGTGTGTCTGAAAACCCTCCTGTGACCGAGCAGGGAGCCCCCGTCTGAGCACAACTGACTCTTGGCCAACTGGTCATCCACCAGGACCCCAGAGGCCATTTTCCAGCGCTGCTATGCAGAATATCATTCCCAGTCTGTCCGGACATTCGGGGTTGCCCCATCACAGGGACAGAATCTGGCACTTCCCCTTGTTGAACTTCCTCTGGTTGAGGATTGCCCAAACCTCTGATTTGAGGTCTCTCTGCGGGGCCTCCGTCTTCCATGAGGCCCTGGAGTGTTACAATGGCCCCTTGATTGCTTGGGAATGTGCAGTGTTCTGTGTTCCATGTGTTCCATGAGGCCCCATATTGTCACAATGGCACTGAAATGAGAGAGGATCTCCATCCTTAATGGCTTCGTAAATCAGAAGTTTTTCTTAGATAAAAATCCTAATCAACAAAGGGGTTTGCTTTCTTGGCATGGTAGCAGTCTTTTCTTTTCTTTTAAGACTACAATTAGTTGTAGGAGAGAGAATGTAGATGATACATGGAAACTAATAGAGAGTGTATCATATGCCCATCTTCAAGAAATTAGCTTACAGGCCTCAGTAAACTTGTTTAATAAGAGATTGTTCTGTTAAGAAAAAAGTCAATTATACATTGTTTAAGCAAATGGGAAGTTCTAAGACACGTCTTAGCTGGTCCTAAAGCATTTAGTTTAGGGGTTAGGGGTCGGATAGATCAATCAGAGACGCTACGAGGCCTGCTAAGGGAGAAGACCACTCTGTGAAAAGGACTGCCCCTCCCAGAAGAAATGGACTCTAGATGGCAGTCTTGCTCCACGAATAAAATCCAAGAGGCTATTTGACCCTAAAATCATAAGAGAATTTTGGACTGCTTGTGAAGGGGAGGGTCTTTCAAGTATCACTGTATTCATACTCCGAAATTTATACTGATTCTTTGATTCATGCGTGGCAGAGTACCCCCATGAATCCCCAGCTGGCATATTAAAGAAATGTTCGATCCAATGGTTTCTGGTCATGGGGTTTAATTCTTTTGTTTTATCCCTTTGATTCCAATCCCTTTGATTCCATGAAGTTCCAAAGATATCCCACGGTTTGTTTAATTCCATGAGGTCCCGCACATCCCAATGATGTCCCTTAAGTCCCTGGTTTCTGTAGTTTCCCAGGGAACATTTGCTTCTATGATGCAGGGCAGTGCCACGACGGCCACTTGATTCCGTGAGTTCCCCCAGTCTCCCAGCAGTCCTTTGGTTCCATGAGACCCTGCAATGTTGCAGTGGGTTGACCTTACCTGGATGCCAGGTGCCCACCAAGCTGCTCTATTGCTGCCTTTCCCAGCCAGACAGAAGAGACAGAATAAGATGGAAAATTATTTCTACCTTGAGATCAGGCACTTTACTAAAGCAAAAGCCAAAGTTTGCGCATGCATAAGTGAAGAGGAAAATAAAAAGATTTTCTCTCTACTTCCTGTCAGCAGCCATACCTGGCCACTTCATGGGAAGCAGGGCTTCACCACACAGAGAAGCCGCTCAGAAGGCATGTATTGTAAAAAAATGGATTTTCCCCCTTTCCTGTTCCTTTCCTGAGCTCTTGTAGCTGAGCTGACGCCATATATTCTGCAATGTCCCTTTGGTCCATTTGGCTCAACTGACCTGTCTGTATCGCCTCCCATGATCTTGCCCCCGATTCAGGGGACGAAGCTCACAATGCAGATGCTGCACCAGCCCTGCTCAGCAGTTGCCAAAACACTGGTGTGATTAACCCCTTTGTAGCTCCCAATGCAAAGCACAGCACTGTGACGCCTGCAGTGAGAAAATGAACTCCAGCTCAGACAGACCCAACGCATGTGGGATTCTGAAATGTCTCAGGGTTCCTTTGGTTCCACGATGCCCCTCTCAGACCTGGCAGTAGAAAAATAAATCAAAAAATTGAGAAGAAATCATCTTAAAGTCATGCTAAGCCTGTCTTCTACAGTCCAGAATCTATATATGTGTGACTGCAGATACTTGGGATGAGGGTAGATGCTCAGAGGAATTCATGGGTTTGATCTAGGAAACCTGTCCCAAAGTTTTCACTGCCTTTTCCTCCCTGGACATTTCCTGATGCCCAGAGGAAGCTCATGTCCAACAGCAGCTCCATCCCCCACTTCCTCCTCCTGGCTGCAGCTCTTGCACTTCTGCTTCTTCCTGGGCATCTCCCTGGCTGCCCTGCTGGGCAACGGCCTCATCCTCAGCGCCGTAGCCTGCCACCACCACCTGCACACTCCCCAGGGACTTCTTCCTGCTCCACCTCTCCCTCACACACCCGGGCTGCACCTGCACCACTCTCCCCAAAGCCATGGCCAATTCCCTCTGGAACACCAGGGGCATGTCCTACTCAGGATGAGCTGCACAGGTGTTTTTTGCTTTTCTTCTTGATCACAGTGGAGCTTGCCCTTCTCACCATCATGTCCTATGACCGCTACTTGGCCATCTGCAAAGCCCTTCACTACAGGACCCTCCTGGGCAGCAGAGCTTGTGCCCACGTGGCAGCAGCTGCCTGGGCCACTGGGAAGCGGGTCTGGCCCTGGGGCTGCAGGAGCTGCCGCCTGAGCTGATGATCTCCTGAGCAGTCCAGACATGCAGTCACTGCCCCTGTCCTCTATTACCTCCCTTTCTTGCTGCAGGACCAGAAACGACTGTACTGCTCTGCTGGGCTGGGGCGGGGCAGAGAGATGGGGGGACCAGGGAGGGGCTGGTCTGGGCAGTTCCAGTGACTAGAAAACCCCAATGTTCATCTGAAGTGTAGGAGTGGGCAGGGTGGGAGCATTACAGGGCTGAGGTGGCTCCAGGCTCTGGGAGTGGTAGCAGGAGCCCAGGGAGACACTGCCCCTGCTGCAATGAACTGCCTGTGTGTGTGCCAGGGAAGGACTCGTGTCTCTGAACACCCCCGTGTGTGCATCAGTCCAGCTCAGGGTTGGACACCTCTCAGAGCCCTGACACATTTCTCTGTGTGACTCCAGGAAAACCCCCGCTGTGCCAGGGAGTTACCAGATCCTTTGCTGTCACCCTCCTGGTGTCCTGTGTAATGATGAAACTAGAAAAGGTGATCATCATACCCTGGTAATTTTCTAAGAGGAGAAATGTCACTGCTGGAAAGAAGTGTCACTGTTGGAAAGAAGTGTCACTGAAGAGGTGAGAAGAGGGAACATCATTGTTTCCTTCAGTCTGTTCCACAACAGGTTCCCCTGGAGCCCCAGGGACACCTGTGGGGAACCCAGAGGGGCAGAGAAAGGGCTGCCTTTGGCTCTTGCTGTGCTGCTCAGCTGGGCCGGGCTCCTGGCACACAGGGAAATCCTGACAAGCGGGCAGCACTGCAGAGAGACAGCTCTGCCCAGGAGCAGCTCCTCTGCACAGCCCAGCAGGGCCGAGGGCACTGCCTGAAGGCACGAGAGAAGAGAAGAAAGGCAAAGGGAGGTTAAAGGCAGCAGAAAGATGGGAGGTGTTCAGCTGAGACACAACTTGGGGACACAACTTCACACTCCTCTGCAGAGTGAGTCTACAGGTGCAGGGCAATGTCGCTTGTGTTCCTGGAGGAATCTCCTAAAGCTACCACATGCCACAGCCTTGCACATCTGTCAGGACTCTCCCAGTTTCTCTGTTGCGCCGGAGGAGGGTGTTCTCCAGGGTAGGCCTTCCCTGCAGCACTGTCAGAGGGACAGCGCAGGTGGGCTCCTTCTCCCAGGGATGGCTGCGGGGTGGGAAGGTGGGGGTGCAGCCAGGGATGCCCGGGGCTGTCCTGCAGAGCAGGGTCCCTGTGCTCCGGGGTTCTTTGTGCCAGGGCAGGGACTTTGCTGCCTGCTGGGGTCAGGTCTCATCCTGCCTGGGTAGTTGCTCACCCCTCTGCAGGGAGAAGCTTGTCGGTGGGTGGTGAGAACCCCAGCAGGAGCCAGGCAGGTTCTTCCTGCCGTTGGATGAGGTGTGTGTGGTCAGGGCTGTGGGAGGTCAGGGCTGCTCCCAGATCCAGATCACAGCAGCACATTTCCAAGAGCACTGTCAAATGGGAAGGACAAAGCACAATTATTAGGAAGGAATGGAGCTTTTCTGAGTCAGTGTTTTCAGTTTCCTACTCCTGAGGAATCTGGGGGTTGAGAAATGGAAAAGGAGCTCCCATGTTGGACAAGTCACTGAGACTCCTGAGCTGTAACTTGGAATGCACAAGTGCTTCTGTAAGCAACTTCCTAAAGTGCTTTCGGTCTCTGCTCTGCTTTTGACAGAAGCAGCATCATTTCTACTGGACCCATCTGTTTTTTCTTTATCTGCCCTTTTCCATCCGCAAAAAGAAAAGTTGCCCAGTCAGTGCGCTGCAAACAGGCAGGTTTCTCTCAGGCCACAGTGAGTGCACAGACATTCGGATGGAGTGGTGACAGGGAAGTCATGAATGGATTTCTGATGTTGAGTCTACTGTTTTGAAATCAGAAAATGTGGTGTTGAAGTCATCATTATCCTTTGAGAGGGAAACAGGAGAAAAATCGGATAAATTTGTTGCTAAAAATGAGCTGCTTCAAACTGAGGTTGACCACCTTAAAAGTCTTGTTAAAATTTGGATGATTATGAAACAGTCAACTCACGGATTACCCCCATCAATACTAGACAATGCCCACAGTATAAAGGCATAAAGCCCTCCCAGCCCCTCCAGGAACCCTCAAATCCCATCCCGGTCCCACAGGACACTCCCAACTTCCCCTTAAACCCTCCGAGGCCCCCAGACTGCCTCCCAGACCCACAAAAACCCACAAGATGCCCCCAAACCCCTCCCAGTTACCTCCAGCCCTCCCAGGACCTTTCAAACCCTCTCCTAGTTGCCCCCTTCCCCTTGAGTATGCCCCTAAACTCTCTCCCAGTTCCTTCCCACATCCCTGACAATTCCCCAAAACCCCTCACAGCTGCCCCAATCTCCCCAACCTCCCTCCCAAACCCCCAAACTCCCCCAAACACTTTCCCAGTTACCCCCACGACCTCCAACCCCTTCTCAGCCTTCCTATTCCTTCCCAAAGCCCCTCCCAGTTGCCGGCCCGTCCACCAGGCTCGGGTGAGGAGGTACCCCAGGCTGATGGGCCCGCCCAGACAGGGGCGGTTCCAGCAGCATGTCAGGAGCCACCCCTGCCCCGAAAGCTCCCGCCTGCCCTGGAGCCACCTCAGCTGCCGCTGCAGGGGAGAAATCCAGGCCGGAGCAGAGCAGGGGGCAGGGCCGGGCTGGGACCTCGATGGACGGGGGCACTGGGAGAGCAGGGGAGAGACCGGGATGGGCTGAGAGGGCACTGGGGGAGAGGGGAGACAGTGGGATGGGCTGAGGGGGCACTGGGAGGTAGAGGGGAAAGTTTTTTGCCCCTTTCCTGGGCACTTGAACACCCTCTGCACCCCCGTTCCCTGCCGTGCCGGCTGTCCTTTCCCCCCAAGCCATGAACCGGTTTTGGGGCTCCCTCGTGGGTCGCAGCCAATAGAACGGCTCTGCTGGAATGATGTCATTGCCAAATTCTGTTGGGCCCCTGTCCTTGTGCCGGTGAGTCACCCAATAGAACGTCGAAACTTCCGCGGGGGCTGCCAGGAGCGGGGCGGTGATGGCGGGGGAGGGGAGGATCGGGATTGACCCCGATTGGTCCCGATCGATCCCGGCCCCGGGGTCTCCCCCCGCTGCGCTGTTTTTCACGTGCGGCCCCAACGAGGCCATGGTGGTGTGGGGTGAGTTCAGGGGGTCCGGGGGCTCCTGGTGACCCCTCTGAATCTCCCCCAAGACTCTCGGGAACCGCCCAGATCCCCCCCAAGACTCCTGGGGACCCTCCGCCTTTTTTTCCTTCCTCCCCCAAATCTCCTGTGCATCCCCTTAACCCTTGAAAATCTCCTGGGACCACCTCAGACCCCCAGACACCCTCCTGGGGACCCCCAAACACTCTTCAGGACTCCAGGGCCCCTCCCGACCCCCATCCTAGAGTCTTTTGGGTGTCACCAACCCTTTACGGCGGATTCCTCCGTCCATTTTTCCACCCCGGACTGCTGGGGGTCCACCCCCCCAAGAAACTACTGGGAACTCCCCAGTGTCCCACCACGAGATTCCTGGGTCCCTCCCCGCCCCAACCCCCTGTGGGTGCCCCCATCCTTTCTTCCCCTCGAAAATATTCTTGGGGGTCCCCCAATGTCTCCTCCAGCCCCCATCCTGCCAGGGATGGATTTGGGGGGATCTCCCTCCCCTTCCCTCTGGCCCGAAGGCAAATGCCCTTCCTGTCCTTCTTCCTTCGCCCCCAGGCAGAAAAGAGAAGAGAAACAGCCAGTTGGCCCTGGCAGGTGTGGGTGTGTGCAGGCTGTGGTTGAGTGGTTGAGAAGGGAGCGGAGGGGGCTGGTGTTTGGGCCAAGTCCAGCAGGTGATGTCTTTTGTATCTGGCAGTCCTTGGTCAGCTCCACGACCAACCAGCTGTCAGTGTTCATGACATACCCATCAGCCCTTCTCTTCTTGGCTCCTACACTTGCCAACCCTAAACTACTCCTAAGTTCTCTTACTTTCAGTTCATAAAGAGGTCTTGTCAAGTGTTACTGATTTAGAAACTAAAGCCTGACATCTTTGTCTTTGCCAAAGATGTGTGTGAAAGGGCAGTGCTGTTGCAAAGCAGTGTTGAGCTTCACATTGGGTGACTTGGCAGCTTCCTCTGCATCACCCATGCACCCTGGGTTTCTTTGAAAAGTACTTTTCACTCCAAATGTGACACCACATTAGCCTGTAGGACATCCTGTCCCCAAATGGATAACTGTAAATATGAATAATAAAAAAGTGACCCCCTCCATTATTCAAGAAAAGCTTGTATCTCTGTACTAAAAGCATCCAAGGGTCACGTCCCCCAGTTTTCTATCTGACAAGGGTTTGGAGGGGTTGCTTTGTGCAGGGAACCCTTTGGGGGCCCCTTGCACATGGGTAGGGCTGCACTCTGGGGGTGTGGGGCTTTGGTTCTTTGGTTGCCAGGGGCCACTGTGAGTCACTGAGCCGGGGTGGGGACAATGGGCAGGGCTGGCTGGGACAGGCTGTGGCACCTGTGACATAAAAGGGAAGTGTCCCTGTGGGGCAGCTCTGCAGGGCCCATCAGGGGATGCTGCCCAGTGCAACCTGTGCTGTGGGGAGCACGCACACAGGGAGAGGCTGGGTCGGACGAGGGCCGGGGCAGCAAGGCCGCCCCAGGGAGTGGGTTCTGCCCCTGCCTGCAGGGCCCAGCCCCTGGCAGGAGCGCCTTGGGCAGGCCCCGGTGCTGCTGCTGGGGCAGGGGGTGAGGCCTTGCCGCCTGCCAGCTGCCTGGGCCCCTGTCCTTGCTGCGCCACATCCCCGAGGCTCCATCCCCGCTCCCCCAGCGCCAGCTCCCTCCTTCCCAGCCCCAACCAAGCCCTTCTCTGTGTCCTCCTGCAGGCCATGGCTTTCACAACATTCCTTTTGGTGCTTGTGCAAAGCATCATCCAGTCCCTGCAGGCGGTCGGGGAGGGGCTGCACAAGACTCAGTGAGCTTGGAGGTCTTTTCCAAGCTGAAGGACTCTTGGATTCTGTGATTGTGTGCTGGATTCAGCTGGGTCCGTGTTAGCAGCATTAGTTTACTCCCAAAGTTTCCTCGCTGTCAGCTCTTGTGGCCTAAGGCTTGAGCTCCTTTAGCTCCTTGTGCTGAGCTACTGATGGGAAACGAGAGGCCTCTGCGAGCAGATTCCTGGTGTTCCCTTTAGAACAGTGAGGGAGAAGGTGTAGTCAAGTGGGAAGAGGAGTACTGTTTGTGTGTGGCCTCCTATGTGGCCTTGGCGCCTTTGAGGGGCTTGAAGGAGAAAAGAGCTTTGTTAAAGTGAGAAGTGAAATAGTGTGTTGGCTGTTCTCTCTGCAGGGAGAAGCTGTCGGTGGGGGAGGGATCACAGAGTGGGGGAGAGGCCGTAAAGTGGGGGAGGGGTCACAGAGTGGGGGAGGGGTCACAGAATGGGGGAGGGGTCACCGAGTGGGGGAGGAGCCACAGAGTGGGGGAGGGGCCATAAAGTGGGGGAAGGGTCTGAGAGCGGGGGAGGGGCCATAAAGTGGATGAGGGGCCATAGAGTGGGGGAGGGGTCAGAGAGTGGGGGAGGGGCCATGAAGTGGGAGAGGGGTCACAGAGTGGGGTAGGGGCTACAGAATGGGGTAGGGGCCACAGAATGGGGAAGGGGCCATAAAGTGTGGGAGGGGCCACGGGGTGGGGGAGGGGTGACAGCCTGGACTCGGGGGGTCAGGGCAGTGACCTCGGGGAGGGGGAGGGGTCAGGGCATGGGGTAGGGGGTCTCACCTGATCCCGGGGCTATCGGGGCCATGGTGGGGCTGAACCTGGTGGGGACACCCAAGTTTTTCCCAAATTTCCCCTCATTTTTCCCAATTTTTCATCCATTTCTCCCAAATTTCCCACTCTTTCCCCAATTTTCCCCCCATTTCCCCCATTTTTCCCAAATTTCCCCATTTTTCTCAATTTTTCCCCATTTTTTTTCCAAATTCCTTCCATTGTTTCCAAATTTCCCCCATTTTTTCCCATTTTCCCCAAATTTCCCCTCATTTTTCCCAACTTTCCCCAATTTTTTATCCAATTTTACCCAAATTCCCCCATTTTTTTCTCAATTCACCCCATTTTTCCCAAATTTCCCCATTTTCCCCAAATTCCGCCATTTTTTCCCAATTTTTTCCTAAATTTCCCCTAATTTTTCCCAATTATCCCCCATTTTTCCTGATTTTTCACCCGTTTTCCCCAAATTTCTTACTTTTGTCCCAGTTTTCCCTCCATTTCCCCTCAAAATCCCCCATTTCCCCAAATTTCTGACTTTTTACCCAAAATTTCCCCCATTTTTCCACATTTTCCCGGATTTTCCCCCAGTTTTCCTAAATTTCCCCCCATTTTTCCCCATTTTTATCAATTTTCCCCAAATTTCCCACTTTTTTCCCCAATTTTTCCCCATTTTCCCCAAAATTCCTGTTTTTTTCCCCCCATTTTTTCCCACTGGGGAAATTTGGGAAATTTGGAAAACTGGGGACCCAAAAATCCAAGAAAATGTGGGGAAATGGGGGAAAAATGTGGGGAAAATCTGGAGAAAAATCTGTGAAAATGTGGGAAAAATGGGGAGGAAATCAGGAAAATGGTGAAAAATCTGGGAAAATGTGGGAAAATGGGGAAATTGCAGAAAATTCTGGGAAAAATGTGGGAAAAATGTGAGAAAAATCCGGGGAAATGGGGAAAAATGGGGGAAAATGTGGGAAATTCTGGGGAAAATGGGGAAAAATATGGGAAAATATGGAAAAATGAGGAAAAAAAGGGGGAAAATGGGGAAAAATGTGTGAAAATGTGGGAAAATGTGGGAAAAATGGGGGGAAAATCTGGGAAAATGGGGGGAAATCGAGAAAAAATCCGGGAAAATGGGGAAAAAATTGGGAAAAAACTGGGAAAATGTGGAAAAATTGGGAAACAACCAGGGAAATTCTGGGGAAAATGGGAGAAAATCTGGGAAAAATGTGGAAAAAATGGGGGGGAAGATTGGGAAAAAAAGGGAAAAATCTGGGAAAATAGGGAAAAAATGGGGGGAAAATGGGGAATATTCTGGGAAAATCTGGAAATATGGGGAAAAAATCTGAGAAAAATGGGAGAAATTTTTGAAAAATGGGGGAAAATGAGGAAAAATCTGGGAAAATGTGGAAAAAATGTGGGAAAAATCATGGAAAATGGGGGGAAATTGGGAAAAAATCCGGGGAAATGTGGGAAAAAAAGGGGGGAAATCCGGGAAAATGGGGAAAATAATCGGGAAAAAATTTGGGAAAAAATGGGAAAAAATGGGAAAAATCTGGGGAAATAGGGTGAAAATCTGGAAAAATGTGGGAAAAAATTTGGGAAAATGTGGGAAAATGTGGAAAAATCGGAGAAAATAGGGGCGAAATGGGGAAAAATCTGGGGAAAATGGGGAAAATGGGGAAAAGTCTGGGAAATGTGAAAAAATTGGGAAAAACTGTGGGAAAATGGGGGAAATGAGGAGAAATCCGTGAAAATGGGGGAAAATGAGGAAAAATGTGTGAAAATGGGAAAAAATGGGAAAAAAATCTGGAAAAATGGGGAAAATCGGGAAAAATCAAGAAAAATGGGGGAAAATCTGTGAAAATGGGGGAAAATCTGGGAAAATCTGGAAGGAAATCTGGAGAAAAATCTGAGAAAATGTGGAAAAAATCTGGAAAAAATGTGGGAAAAATGTGGGAAAATGTGGGAAATTCTGGGAAAAGTGGAGGAAAAATCTGGGAAAATGGGGAAAAAATAGGAAAAATCTGGGAAAATCTGGGAGAAATCTGGGAAAATGGGGACAAACTGGGGGAGAAATGCTGGAAATTCTGGGGAAAATGGGGGGAAATGGAGAAAAATGGGAAAAAATCCCAGAAAATGGGGAGAAATGGGGAAAGATTTAAAAAAATGGGAAAAAATCTTGGGAAAATCTGGGAAAAATGGGGAAAAATCTGGGAAAAATGGGGAAAAATCTGGGAAAAATGAGGAAAAATCTGGGAAAATCTGGGAGAAATCTGGGAAAATGGGGACAAACTGGGGGGGAAATGCTGGAAATTCTGGGGAAAATGGGGGGAAATGGAGAAAAATGGGAAAAAATCCCAGAAAATGGGGAAAAATGGGGAAAGATTTAAAAAAATGGGAAAAAATCTTGGGAAAATCTGGGAAAAATGGGGAAAAATCTGGGAAAATCTGGGAAAAATGGGAGAAAATCCAGGAAATGGGGAAAAATGGGGAAAGATAAAAAAAATTTTGGAGAAATGGGGAAAATATGGGAAATTCTGGGAAAAATCCAGGAAAATGGGGGAAAAAATCTGGGCAAATCTGGGAAAAATGGGAGAAAAAATCGGGGAAAATGTGGAAAAAATGGGAAAAAAAATCTGGGAAAATCTGGAGAAAAATGTGTGAAAATGTGTGAAAATGTGGGAAAAATGTGGAAAAAATGGGGGAAAATCTGGGAAAAATGGGGAAAATGGGGGGAAATGTGGAAAAATGGGGAAAAATGTGGAAAAACTGGGTTAAACTGGGAGGAACTGGGAGAAACTGGGCCAGAGGGAAAGGGATGTTGCCATGGAAATGTGAACCCGCCCCTCCCCCACCCGGCCCAGGGCCCACGGGGGGGGGGGAACTGGGTTAAACTGGGACATACTGGGAGGCACTGGGGGGGACACTGGGAGTTACTGGGAGCTACTGGAAGCTACTGCGGAGGTCACTGGGGTTACTGGGATGGACACTGGAGTTACTGGGAGCTACTGGGGGGGTCACTGGGGTTACTGGGATGGACACTGGGGTTACTGGGAGCTACTGGGGGGGTCACTGGGGTTACTGGGAGTTACTGGGAGCTACTGGGGGGCTTACTGGGAGTTACTGGGAGCTACTGGGGTGGACACTGGGGTTACTGGGAGTTACTGGGATGGACACTAGGATTACTGGGAGTTACTGGGGGCTACTGGGGGGGTCACTGGGGTTACTGGGAGCTAATAGGAGCTACTGGGGGGGTCACTGGGGTTACTGGGGGGGTCGCTGGAGATACCGGAGGCATTACTGGGGTTACTGGGAGCTACTGGGAGCCACTGGGAGCGGCCCATCCCCCTCCCTCCCCAAGGTCACCCCAAGGACACGGGGGGGGGGGAGGGGGGGAAGCCCTGCCCCCTCCCAGCCCCTCCCAGTCCCTCCCAGTTCCCTCCCAGTCCCTCCCAGTACCTGAACTGGTCACACTGGGAGCGGCTCCAGGTCCCCCCTCCAGTTTGGGCCCCCGGGGCTATTTTTGGGACCCGGTGACGTCACTGGGGGGGAGGGGCCTCGAGGGGGCGGCCCCTCCCCTCTCCCTTCCCAGTACAGACCAGTAAGGGACCAATAATGGCCCCAGTGGGGGGGGGGAGGGGAAGGAGGGAACACTGAGGGTGGGGATGGAGTAGGATGGTCCTTGAGCATGGGGGAAGGGCAGGAGGTTCCCTGAGGGTGGGGGAAGGGCAGGACCGTCCCTGAGGGTGGGGGAGGGGTAGGCGGGTCCCTGAGGGTGGGGGAGGGGCAGGAGGGACCCCGAGGTGGGGGGAGGGGCAGGAGGGTCCTGAGGGTTGGGGAGGGGCAGGGAGGGACCCCGAAAGTGAAGGAGGGGCCCTGAGGGTCCCTGAGGGTGGGGGAAGGGTAGGAAGTTCCCCGAGGGTGGGGGAGGGGCAGGAGAGTCTCTGAGGTTGGGGGAAGGGTCCTGAGGGCCCCTGAAGGTGGGGGAGGGGCAGGGAGGGCTCCTGAGAGTGGGGGAGGGGTAGCAGGTTCACTGGGGGGAGGGGAAGGAAGGGACCCTGAGGGTGGGGGAGGGACAGGAGGGACCCTGAGGGTTGGGGAGGTGCAGGAAGGGGGGGGAGGGGCTTTGGGGGGGCCCTTAAAGGTGGGGGGAGGGGCTGAAAGTGGGTCCCTCATTGGGAGGGGACATGCCCACCCAAAACCCAGTAAGTCCCAGTTGAGCTCCCAGTTCAGGGAGGGGGAGAGGATGCAAAAGACACGCCCACTTGCAGAGGCTATGGCCACCTTGGGATGGGACATGCCCACCAGGGAGAGACCACGCCCACCTAAAGAAGGGACACGCCCACCCCCAAACCACTAAGTCCCAGCTGAGTTCTGCCTTAACTGGTCCTTACTGGTCCCACCACCCCATTCCGCGTTCCAGTGACCTGTACTGGTCCATACTGGTTTATACTGGTCTATCCTGGTTTATACTGGTCTGTACTGGTCTGACCTTGATGGAGATGCTGAATTGCTCCCAACCCTTTTAACTGGTCCCTACTGGTCCCACCACCCCATTCCCTGTTCCAGTGACCCGTACTGGTTTATATTGGTCTATACTGGTCCATTCTGGTTTATACTAATGTATACTGGTCTATACTGGTCTGTACTGGTCTGACGTTGACGGAGATGCTGAAGTGCCCCCAACCCCCTTAACTGGTCCTTACTGGTCCCACCGCCCCATTCCCCGTTCCAGTCACCTGTACTGGTCCATACTGGTTTATACCGGTTTATACTGGCCCATACTGGTCTATACGGGTCTATACTGGTTTATACTGACCTGACCTTGATGGAGATGCTGAAGTGCCCCCAACCCCCTTAACTGGTTCTTACTGGTCCCACCACCCCATTCCCTGTTCCAGGGACCCGTACTGGTTTATACTGGTTTATACTGCTCTACACTGGTTTATACTGGTCTGTACTGTTCTGACATTGATGGAGATGCTGAAGTGCCCCCAAGCCCCTTAACTGGTCCTTACTGGTCCCACTGCCCCATTCCCCATTCCAATGACCCGTACCGGTCTGTACTGGTTTATACTGGTCTATACCGGTCTATACCAGTCCATACTGGTCTATACTGGTTTATACTGGTCTGTACTGGTCTGACCTTGATGGAGATGATGAAGCGCCCCCAACCGCCTTAACTGGTCCTTACTGATCCCACCACCCCATTCCCTGTTTCAGTGACCCGTACTGGTTTATATCAGTTTATACTGCTCTACCCTGGTTTATACTGGTCTATACTGGTCCATACTGGTTTGTACCGGTCTGTACTGGTCTGACCTTGATGGAGATGCTGAAGTGCCCCCAACCCCCTTAACTGGTCCTTACTGGTCCCACCACCCTGCTCGCTGTTCTAGTGACCTGTACTGGTCCATACTGGTCCATACTGGTCCGTACTGGTTTTTTACTGGTCTATACTGGTCTATACTGGTCTATACTGGTCTACACTGGTCTATACTGGTCTATAATGGTCTGACCTTGATGGAGATGCTGAAGTGCCCCCAAGCCCCTTAACTGGTCCTTATCGGTCCCACTGCCCCATTCCCCATTCCAGTGACCCATATTGGTCTATACTGGTCCATACTGGTTTATACTGGTCTATACCGATCTATACTGGTCTATGCTGCTCTGTACTGGTCTGACCTTGATGGAGATGCTGAAGTGCCCCCAACCCCCTTAACTGGTCCTTACTGGTCCCACCGCCCTGCTCCCCATTCCATTGACCCATACTGGGTCGTGGTGGCAAGAACCCCAGCAGGAGCCAGGTGGGGTCTTCCTGCCATTGGATGAGTGCTCTGGGAGGTCAGGGCTGCTCACAGATCCAGATCACAGCAGCACATTTCCAAGAGCACTGTCAAATGGGAAGGGCAAAGCACAATTATTAGGAAGGAATGGAGCTTTTCACAGTCAGTGTTTCCAGTTTCCTACTCTTGAGGAATCTGGGGG